>NC_069664.1:0-5392085 GCF_027244095.1 Hemicordylus capensis | reverse complement strand
TCAGGCAGAAAGGAGGTGGAGGAATCGGGAATCCACACATACGATTATTAACCCCTGCACAAAGGAGTGACCCAAAATCTTTGGGCAACTTTGGCAGGTGTCAAACGACACCTCCTGCTTCCTGTGATATGCACGGCCAACAGTGTGAAGAGAGAGGTCCCTTAGCAGACCTCTTCCTTAGATCCTGCTTCTATGGTGGATGCCCATTATACCCAGGCTTAGTTTAGTGGGTGAAATTCACTTCGCCTCCCTCCAACCCAGCTCAGTGGATGCTCATTATACCCAGGTATAGAAGCTATTCACATGATTGCAGGGGGAAGGCTGCTTCCCAGTTACCGTACCTCCAGATGACCAAGCAGGTCTGCTTTGGTGCACCTCCTGCATGCCCATGTGGACAGCCCTGCTCTGTGTAGCTCTGTGAAGCACGGAGCAGGGCGGAAGGATCTGGGGCCGGAACTTGTTGTTCCGACCTCCAGGCATCCCTCAATGCAATGCGTGGCAAGCATGTTGCCATGGGGATTACCCCATCAGACAGGCACTCTAGGCAGCCATCTCTGTGATTCCTCAGGCTGCATGGAGCCCAAGGAATCACACTATACACCGTAGCCAGTGTAAGGGTGTGAGAGCTAAATGCTGGGTTTGTTAGTGGAGGTTAGGCAGGTGGAGAGTAGAGGGATCTGCGAGGATCCAGCTGCTTCTCATGACCAGCCTAACCCTGGTTGGGGCAGCCCAGGCTGGGTTAGGCTGGTTGTGAGAACAGCCTAATAGATTGGTGGATTCCCCACCCATCCATCTATCCATCCCTGGCCCACTTCCATGGTGGATTTGAAAAGGAGAGGAGGAGAGGAGAGGAGAGGAGAGGAGGGGAGGGGAGGGGAGGGGAGGGGAGGGGAGAGGAGAGGAGAGGAGGGGAGAGGAAGGGAGAGCAGAGGTCAGCTAACATCTCCCACATAGCAAGCATGAATTGTTCTCTTTGCTAAGCAGGATCTGCCCTAGTTTGCATTTGAATGGGAGAGCACATGTGAGCACTGTAAGATTCATTCTTACATGCTTTATTCCCTTAGGAGACAGAGCTACTCTGGGAAGAGCTCCTGCATGGTTGCATATGAGAGGTTCCCTCCCTGGCATCTCCAGATAGGGCTGGGAGAGACTCCCACCTGCAGCCTTGGAGAAGCTGCTGCCAGCCTGAGTAGGCCATACTGACCAATGGTCAGACTCGGCGGAAGGCAGCTTCCTATCTCCCTATCTCCTTGATGTAGGATATTGGGGCAGGGCTGGTTTCAGACAGGATTCAATTCAAAATTTGAACTGGAAAAGAATATCCACCAATGCATTAGTTATAATGGAAGAGAATATTTCAGGTTATTAATTGATTGAATTGATTTCTATCAATTCTATTAAATGCATCGGTGAATATTCTTTACTTAATTTTGGTTATCAACCAGACAAAGCAGACAGGAAGTTCTTAGGGCCTTCCTATTTCGGAAGAGAGCCAAGGGTTGCCCTTGTTGGGCGGGGTTTGGTTAGGGTTCAAGGGACTCTAGGGCTGAAGCAGTAACGCCCAGCAGACCATAGATCAGAAGCTCCCTCGTATGAGATGTTACGGGTGATGCATCGTAATGCTGCCAGTTTCCACGGCTGCCCTGTTTTTCCTCGAATGCGTAGTTGTGACTTTAATGCTTTGTTGAATGGAAGATGGAATTCATTGCATTCACTAAGTGAACTGTGTGTGTATGTGTGTGAGAGAGGGGCGGGGGGAGCTGGTCTTGTGGTAGCAAGCATGAACTGTCCCCAGTGCTAAGCAGGGTCTGCCCTGGTTGCATTTGAATGGGAGACCACATGTGTGAGAACTCTAAGATATTCCCCTTAGGGGATGGGGATGCTCTGGGAAGAGCAGAAGCTTCCAAGCTCCCTCCCTGGCATCTCCAGGATAGAGATACTCCTGCTTGCAACCTTGGAGAAGCTGCTGCCAGTCTGTGTAGACAATACTTAGCTGGAAGGACCAATGGTCAGACTCCGTATATGGCAGCATCCTATGCTCCAACTCTGTTAGTGCAGTTTGAGGCAGAGCATTTTGAAAGCAGGGTCTGCCATTATTTGCATTTGAATGGGAGACTACATGTGAGTCCTCTAAGATATTCCCCTCAGGGGATGGGGCCTCTCTGGGAACAGGCCCTGCCTGCTTGCATGCAGAAGGTCCCAAGTTCCCTCCCTAGCATCTCCAAGATAGGGCTCAGAGAGAGACTTCTGCCTGCAACCTTCGAGAAGCCGCTGCCAGTCTGGGTAGACAATACTGAGCTAAATGGAGCAAGGGTCTGACTCAGTATATGGCAGCTTCCTCTGTTCCTAAGTGCATTTTTCTGGAGCCTAGCCATTACAGGAATCAGCGTCCCACAGGAGCCACTCTGTCATTTCCAGAGTAAACAAATTTACAGCAACAATTAGACTGACAACACCTATTTGCAATGCTAAGTGCGGTTGCAAATTTATTTTTGCAACCCCAGCAAAATCCTGCTTCCCCCAATCATCAGTGTGTGTTGGCAATTGATTAATTCTGATGGGATCCCTCCCCCCATTTTAATTTATTCAACCAGCTACACATCGAGGCTCCAGGGACCGTGAACTGTGGTATGGCTGCAAGCATATAAAAATGAAATGGTCCCATAAAAATGCACAAAGCTTCAGCTCATGCATTTGGAATCTCCTTCCTTTCTCTCTCTTGCGTGACTAGACTTATTTTCTGTTAAGGGGCAGTTCTAACTGAGCAAAGAGACATCTTTTAAAAGTGGTGATTCTCATTATATTTAGCAGGGGGAGCACAACTGGCCCTCTCTAACCCCAGCACAGCATCCCTCCAGTGGCTGTTGCTGGTATCTGCCTTATGTTTCTTTTTAGATTGTGAGCCCTTTGGGGACAGGGGACCTTCTTATCTATGTATTCTTTATTTTTCTATGTATATTTTCTTCGAGAATTTTGTTGTAGAGTGGTATATCAATATCTGCCACCTCCACAGTAGCAGTGCAGTAGTAGTATAGTAGTAGTGTAGTAGTAGTATAGTAGTGGTGGTGTAGTAGTGGTGGTGTAGTAGTAGTGTAGTAGTAGTAGTAGTTGTTGTTCCTGGAGTGAATTTGGTAAGGGGAGGAGGATGGAGCCATAGTTCAGTGGCAGAGCATTTAGTCTGCATACATGTTCAGTCTCCGACATCTGCTGAAAGGGCTGGGAAGGGATCCTGTCTGAAATCTTGGAGAACTGCTGCCAGTCAGTGAAGACAATACTGAGGTGGATCGATAAAAGTCTGACAGTTTAAGGCAGCTTCCTATGGGGGAGGACCATTGCTCAGCGGTAGAGCGATGCAGTACGTTGCATGCAGAAGGTCCCAGTTTCAATTATTGGCAGCATCTCCAAGTAGGGCTTGGAAAGACCCCTGCCCGAAACCCCGGAGAGCTGCTGCCAGTCAGAGTAGACAATACTAGATTGCTAAGGAATGGAAAAAGAGGAACCCTCCAGAAATTGAAGGTTCGTTTGATATAATTTGGGAATTACTGGTGCAGGACAAGCCCTTCTCCCAACTAAAATTCTCTGCTCATCCCCGTTGTATGTATTTCTTTATTAAACATTGGTTACCCTTTTTAAATTCCATTGATGCTAAACACACAGACACACCCCCACCCCCACACACCTGCATATACAAAACCTGAAAGGTTGCAAATGATTTGAGAATTGCATTGACAAGTATCCTAAAGGAATTCAGGTGACAAATATTCTACATGTATCCCAAGCATGTCCCTGCGTCTAGTTGTTGTGGATCCTTGCAGTAGTATGGAGGACTCAGGGGTGTAATTATAATTGAATAGGTAGGGGGCAAGTGCCCTCTGGCCCCTGAGGGGGTCCCACCAGCTGGCTTACACTTTGCTATTCGCTGTTGATGCTATGTGAATATACAGCATTAGACCTGTGCACAAATGTGAAAGTTGGAATCAGGTTCAAGTTCAGACTTTCTCTGAACTGCTCTGATTTCGATAAAATCAGACCATGTCTGATTTTACCAATCCTACTTTGCACAGGCCTATACACAATGCCACATAGTCACCTGCCATGAAAACAGCATTCTAACCATGCTCACATAAGCTGCATTCACATGAAACACAGAACCAAAGGGGCCCGAGGTTCTGCGAGTGTTTTGTGTGATTGCAAGCAGTTGGAGTTTGATGTGTCGACGAACCCGAGGTTTCAGATATGGAACTCCAATCTGAACCTGAGGTTGGACACAGTTTGTGGTATGCCCGTATTTGGAACAGCAGGCAGAGTCCCCGCTTCAACCAGAGTTGAAGGAGTCAGCTCCTCTGTCAATTCTGGCTGTGATTGGCTGTGCAGGATGTCCTTCAGTCAAGAAAGAAGCCCACACAGCCAATTAGAACATAAGAACAGCCCTGAAGGATCAGGCCCAAGGCCCATCTAGTCCAACATCCTGTTTCGCACAGTGGCCCACCAGATGCTGCTGGAAGCCACAGGCAGGAGTTGAGGGTATGCCCTCTCTCCTGCTGTTACTCCCCTGCAACTGCTACTCAGAGGCATCCTGCCTCTGAAGCTGGAGGTGGCCTATAGCCCTCCAGCTAGTAGCTGTTGATAGACCTCTCCTTCATGAAGTTATCCAAACCCCTCTTAAAGCCATCCAGGCTGTTGGCTGTCACCACATCTTGTTGCCACAAGAATTCCACAAGTTGATTATGTGTTGTGTGAAAAAGTACTTCCGTTTGTTGGTCCTAATTTTTCTGGCAATCAATTTCATCGGATGACCCCTGGTTCCCCCTACTCTCTGCAGTCTCACTGACTGCAGAGAGGACCCTGAAGCTATTCACACGGACTGCAAAAATCGGGCTAAGGGAGCCTAGCCCGATTTTTGCAGTCCATGTAAACCACCGGGCTTGGCTGCGAGCCCGGTGGTTCCAGAGCGGGTAACCCGCTCAAGTAACCCACCCCTTAAACTGGGTTTGCATAGTGAGCACTCCGCAAACCTGGTTTTTTGGATCATGAGTAGCCGTGGTGCGGCTCCACGCCATGGCTACTCACGAGGAGATCCCCAATGGTCTCACAAGGAGACCATGCCATGCTCGCACAGGGCTTACTGGAACTTCCGGGTGCCGCACTGCTCCTGATCCTCCCAGCCCCCGCTGGCTCTGTCATGGAGCCAGCAGTCGTGTGGGTGGCCGATCTGGCCACCCATGGCTACTGCCCTGCAAACCCTATGGAGGCGGTTATCTGTGATCGTGAGACCCGCCTCACTCTCTGTTACATCCAAATTCAAACAGGAGAATGGGGTGGGATGGGGGGAGCTGAACCGTGGGTCCACTGAACCCGTGGTTCCATGTTATATGTGAATGCTGCCAGTACGTGATTGTAGCAAGTATATATATATATATTTATTTATTTAACATATTTTTACACCGCCCAAAACTTACGTCTCTGGGCAGTTTACAAGATTAAAAGTAAAACATTAATTAAAAACAAAAAAATTAAAAGCAAGAAATTTTAAACACAATTTAAAATTTTAAAACAATATTCTAAAAACAACATTAAAACAATCAAAACAATATCAGTTAAAAGCCTGGGTGAACAGATGGAATTATTGATCTGATTATTGAGTGTTAAAAATCTGCTGAGAGCAATAACAGTCAAAAAGTGATCATTATATTCAATATTTCTGCTAAAAATTACCAAAATTCTTTAAACCTTTGACCCAGTATATTCCAATCAAAAAGTAGTGCATTCAACTAATTTAAGTGGCAGAATTGTGCAAGAATTGATATCTGTAGGTCATTGGGAATATGTGACTTTATTCTGCACAAACAAATCCAAAAACAAACTCTTCCAAATATGTATCTTTTGTGTGACTTCGATTTGGCTTTTGTGTGTAAACCGCTTTGAACACTTTTGTTGAAAAGGGGTATATAAATGTTTGTTGCAATTGTATTGGGAGTCAGAGAAAGGGCATGCTCAGAATGTTTTCTTTCCAGCCATGGCCTTATAGTTCTTCTGCAGCCAAGGCACAGTGGTGGAGCAGGAGAAAGCATCCAGAGGCCCATGAACCCATCTAAGCTTCATGTTCCAGGACATACACCAACCTTGCTATATGCCCCTGGGAGGACATATTTGTGTTGATCAGTGAGGAGAGCTGGTCTCGTGGTAGCAAGCATGAACTGTCCCCTTTGCTAAGCAGGGTCTGCCCTTGTTTGCATTTGAATGGGACAATACATTATGTGAGCAATGTAAGATACTCCCCTCAGGGGATAGAGCTGCTCTGGGAAGAGCATCTGCATGCTTGCATGCAGAAGGTTCCAAGTTCCCTCCCTGGCATCTCCAGGAAGAGACTCCTGCCTGCAACCTTGGAGAATCTGGTGTCAGTCTGTGTAGACCAGGCCTGCACAACTATTTTACTGCAGCAACACAGGAGCTGGAAACTGCCTTATAGCCAGAGGCGGAGCCACCATTGAGCAGACGGGTTCAAAGATCCTGGGTCGCCATCCCTCAGGGGCCGTACCTCGTGCCCCAGACATACCACCCCCCCGCATCTGATGACAGATGCAGGGGTGTGATTTAGCTCCCAAATGGGGCCACGTGGCAAGGAGAGCTGCTCCTAGCCACACTGCGAATGAAACCCTGGCCGATCTAACTCCCAAGGGGGCCATGCGGCCCCATTTTGGAGCTAAACCACACCCCCACATCTGATGTCAGACATAGGGTGTGTGGCTAAATGCTCCATGCATCTGACATCAGATACAGGGGGTGGGGCTAGGGGGGCCGCAGTGGCAGCAGAAACTGGGCTGCTGCTGGCCACACCTGCTTCTAGACCCATCCTATGCATGTTTCCCCCCAGAAATATGTACCATGGTATACTCAGTGAGGCTTATTCCCATGTAAGCATGCCTAGGGTTGTAGCCTGAAAGCAACAACAATTTAAGAAGAGGAGAGGACTTGGCATTTTTGTGGGGCTGGTTTGCACTTCAGGGGACCACTGATTGGGCAGCGACAGGACCTATTTTCTGACCACTATCCTTGCTAAAACCATGGGTCTATTGACAGGGGGAAATACATTTTTAATTTTAAAGTAATAAGGTGCTAAAAACTGACCTTGGCCCCTGCATGCCAAATTGTGGATGGTTCTGGACCACTAGGGCATTATTTGAGTTGTGTAGCCCTGGTGTAGACAATACTGAGCTAGATGGTCCAATGGTCTGACTTGGTAGAAGGCAGCTTCCTATGTCCCTCCATCGGTAAGATAAGCCCAGGATATGAGTAGATCTACAAAGAATTGACAAGGCTGCAATCCTGCTCATTCTGACCACGTCCACGATGACTGCAAAAGAACACTCAGATTTTTCAAATGTGCCACACTTGAAAGCTCATCTCGTGCAGCCGTGCAGCCTGAATGGGGCCCACCACACCTGCCCATCATGGCCCCTTTGGAAACCTCTCTCTCCCTTTTGCTCCCCTGCCGAGACCTTTGCATTGTCTACGGCCACGGCCTCGCCTTCCTGGCCGCAGGTGTCGCAGCCTTTAAAGCAAATTGATTGCATTTTCTTTTTGTACACTGAGCCACTTTAAGGCTGATCATTAAGACAGATGGATATGCTTGCTCCATGGGAACGGAGCTCTGGGGAGATGTAAAAGATAATCTATAATATATTTTGTTAAACTGCCAAGACACAATGTGACACCGAGGAGCAAGCGTCAGCATTTTGCTGGATATTCTTCTTTAACTAGAATATCTACATTTTTTATTACTGAAATGCTTCAGTCTGAAATATTGCCCTTTTTTAGCTGAAGACATCAGTTTAAAGTCAATTTGCAATTTGTATAGAAACTTCTAGGCTTTGTATTAACAGAGCCACGTTCATAAGGACTAATTTTCATCACTGATATCTGTACAGTCGTCATTCCAGGAAACCCTCACGTTGGTGAGTTCGCGGTTTGGAAGCAATAGATAAACAGTTAGGGGACTCACGGTGGAAAAACAAGGTAAAAAACAGGGAAAAAATCCCCCTAACCCCCTGAAAATTACCCTCTGACCCCCCAAAATCACTCCCTGTCCCCCCAAATCCCCCCAAACATTTTTATTTTAAAAAACTTGCTAAACTGCAGCTACTCGGGTCACAGTTGGCAAGGGCGGTCACAATTCCCCAGTCACAGATACTCAAATCCATGATTGGGAAAACCACGATTGACATGGGATGACTGTACTGAACTTACAGCATTTCAGAATTCATTTTGCTCCAACTGGTTTGTGATAACTTTATCTGTATAAAAATAAGGAATGGTTTCCCCAGGAATGGTGAGAAGAGCTGAATATGTTTAGCTCGGAGATGGGAAGGCTAAGAGGAGAAACGAGAACTGCCTTGAAATATCGAACACTATATCCAAAGTGCTGCAAGGAATCGGCCTTATACCAAGTCAGACCCTTGGTCCATCTAGCTCAGTATTGTCTACACAGACTGGCAGCAGCTCTCCAAGGTTACAGGAAAGGCTCTCTCCCAGTGTTTTTGGTTAATCTGTTCCTTGATCCAGACCAGCTTTTGAATGGGGCTTTACTACTACAAATATTTATATACCGTATTTCAACAAAAGTTCCCAAAGCAGTTCACATATAGAAATAATAAACAAACAAATAAATAAGATGGCTCCCTGTCCCCAAAGGTGTTACAATCTAAAAAAGAAGAAGAAGAAGAAGAAGCATCAGATAGACACCAGCAAGAGTCACTGGAGGGATGCTGTGCTGGGGATGGATATGGCCAGTGGCTCTCCGCCTGCTACAGAAAGACAATCACTACTTTAAAAAGGTGCCTTTTTGCTCAGGTAGCAGGGCACCCTTAGGTACTTGTAGTCCAGTCCTGGAGTAAAGGCGGGTCTAACAGCCAGCAGCAAGAGCACTGAAAAAAGCAATCTGTACTTGCCTCTCTGTACATGATATCTATTTCATTAAACTATTAATATTCCTGATTCCACTCCACTGCCTTGTCCATGCATGCCACATCTCTTCCCCTTGGATTCTACACTAGTGGGGGGAACCTGAGATTTCAGACAAGCATACACATGTTCTTCCACTGAACTATGGCCCTATCCCCTTAGGAGGATACATTTCAGCACTCACAGCTAGCCACCCATCCAAATGCAAACCAGGGTGGACCCTGCTTAGAAAAGGGGGCAATTTGTGCTCACTATCCCAGCTTGCTTCATTTCTACTCCTTGTCTTAGAAAGAGATAATGATATCACCATTAGAGAATCACCAAGGATGTCTAACACAGACATTTTGAATTTCAGAAGAGGAAACTTCTCCAAAATGAGTATGGTGAAAAGAAAGCCGAGGGGGGAAATCAGGAGAGTCACTTCGCTCCAGAGTGCATGGCGTTTACTCAAAACCACAATACTAGAAGCCCAGTTAGATTGTATAACCAAAAGGAGGAAAGGTACCACTAACTCCAGGAGGATGCCAGCATGGCTAACGGGTACCATCAAGGAAGCCATAAAAGGGAAGAAGTCTTCCTTCCGAAATTGGAAGGCCTGTCCAAACAAAGAGAACAGAAAGGAACACAAACTATGGCAAAAGAAATGCAAGGTGACAATAAGGGAGGCAAAAAGAGTTTGAGGAACATTTAGCCAAAAGTATCAAGGGGAATAACAAAAACTTCTTTAAGTACATCAGAAGCAGGAAACCTGCCAAGGAGTCAGTTGGACCATTAGACAATGAGGGAGTGAAAGGGATTATTAAGGAGGATATGGAGGTTGCAGAGAAGCTGAATGAGTTCTTTGCATCTGTCTTCACGGCAGAGGATACTGAGCATATACCTGTTCCTGAACCAGGCTTTTTAGGGATGGAGGCTAGAGAGCTAAGTTGGATAGAAGTGACAAGGGATGATGTTCTAAACTGTCTGGAAAAACTGAAAGCTAACAATCACCAGGTCCGGATGGCATCCATCCAAGAGACCTCAAAGAACTCAAATGTGAAATTGCCGACCTCCTTGCCAAAATATTTAACTTATCCCTGAAATCGGGCTCTGTACCAGAGAACTGGAGAGTAGCAAATGTAACACTGATTTTCAAAAAGGGATCCAGGGGCAATCCGGGAAATTACAGGCCAGTTAGCCTAACGTCCGTTCCAGGCAAATTGATGGAAAGCATCCTCAAGGATAAAATTGTAAAGCACCTAGAAGAACAAGCCCTGCTGGGAGTGAGCCAGCATGGCTTCCGCAAAGGTAAATCTTGCCGCACCAACCTTTTGGACTTCTTTGAGAGTGTCAGCGAGTGTGTGGATCAAAGTGATCCAGTTGACATAGTCTACCTGGACTTCCAAAAAGCTTTTGACAAAGTTCCTCATCAAAGACTCCTGAGCAAACTTAGCTGTCATGGAATAAAGGGACAAGTACATGTGTGGATTGCTAACTGGTTGAAAGACAGGAAACAGAGGGTAGGTATAAATTGAGAGTTTTCACAATGAAGTAAGAAGTGGGGTCCCCCAGGGATCTGTACTGGTACAGATTTTTTTAAAATTTATTCATAAATGATCTAGAAGCAGGGGTAAGCAGCGATGTGGCCAAATTTGCAGATGATACCAAACTCTTCCGGGTAGTGAAATCCAAAATGAATTGTGAGCAGCTCCAAAAGGATCTCTCCAAACTGGGGGAGTGGGTGACAAAATGGCAAATGTGGTTCAGTGTTAGCAAGTGTAAAGTGATGCACATTGGGACGAGAAACCCCAACTTCAAGTATATGCTGATGGGATCCGAGCTGTCGGTGACGGACCAGGAGAGGGATCTTGGGGTCATGGTGGACAGCTCGTTGAAAGTCTCGACTCAATGTGCGGCAGCTGTGAAAAAGGCCAATTCCATGCTAGGGATCATTAGGAAGGGGATTGAAAATAAAACGGCTAACATTAAAATGCCCTTATACAAAACTATGGTGCAACCACACTTGGAGTACTGCGTACAATTCTGGTAACCACATCTTTAAAAGGACATTGTTGAACTGGAGAAGGTACAGAAGAGGGCAACCAAGATGATCAGGGGCCTAGAGCACCTTTCTTATGAGGCAAGAGTACAACACCTGGGGCTTTTTAGTTTGGAAAAAAGATGACTGCGGGGAGACATGATAGAGGTCTATAAAATCATGCATGGTGTGGAGAAAGTGGAGAGGGAGAAATTCTTTTCCCTCTCACACAACACTAGAACCAGGGGTCACTCCATGAAATTGATTGCCAGGAGGTCTAGGACCAACAAACGGAAGTACTTTTTCACACAACGTGTGATCCACTTGTGGAACTCTCTGCCACAGGATGTGGTGACGGCCAACAACCTGGATGGCTTTAAGAGGGGTTTGGATGACTTCATGGAGGAGAGGTCTATCAATGGCTACTAGTCGGAGGGCTGTGGGCCACCTCCAGTCTCAAAAGGGAGGATGCCTCTGAGTACCAGTTGCAGGGGAGTAATGGCAGGAGAGAGGGCACGCCCTCAACTTCTGTCTGAGGCTTCCAGCGGCATCTGGTGGGCCACTGTGCGAAACAGGATGCTGGACTAGATGGGCCTTGGGCCTGATCCAGCAGGGCTGTTCTTATGTTCTTACAAGTATTTTTCAGCCCGTTAATTTAACGGGCGCTAGTCTGCGCCCTCAACTGCCGCCTCCTCCCACCCGGGCCCACCGCCTCCTTCGGCCGGGGCCGGCGCCATCCGGGGCCGCCGCTGGCCTCCTCAGCCGGCCTAGGCCCCCTCCCACCTCAGGCCCCCCGCCACCTCAGGGCTCCCTTACCCTTCCCACGGCTGGTCTGGTTCCGCGGCCGCCTCCTCCGGGTTTCCAGTGGCAGCCGCCACCGCCAGCAGGCCCAGTCTCCCGCCGTGGCGGCTGCCGTCAGCGGGCCCAGTCTCCTTGAGGCCACTGCCGCCACCATCGGGGCCAGTCGCCCCGCCGCGGCGGCTGCCGCCAGCGGGGCCAGCCGGCCCGCCGCGGCCACCACCGCCTCGTTCATACTCCCGCCGTGGCAGAGCCGGATCTGCTGCCGCTGTTGCTCCTCTCCTGGCAGTCGGGCTTGTCGACATTGCCTCCCTGCGGCCGAGCCGGGTGTGCTGTCGCCGCCCCTTACGCTCAGGCTGGTCACTTCTTCGCCTCTAATCTCCCCGTGGCTTCAGTTAACACTCCCGTTGTGTTTTTTTTGGCCCCTGCTGCTCTCCCGGTTCCTCCGCTGCTGGCACAGCCCTCCCAGTTCCCCCGCTGCTGCTTCTGCTTTTCCCAGTCCCCCTGCCACTGAACAACATGGCCACCCGTGTCTGGACGGCCGTATCTTTCATGGTCGTTCTGAGCGTGCGCTCCACGCACGCTCAGAACAGCCGACAAAGACACGGGCCGAAGACAGGCACGGGATCATGCTCTACCATATTATTATAGAGGATGTTCTTATCACCCAGAGCACATCTATTGGGGATGTGGCTGTGGCCGGATAAACATGCAGCTAATGCCACATTCCCAACAGATGTGCAGAATTAATACACCTGAGACCCAGAAGGGGAAAAACATCATGTAGGCATGTCATTTCCTGCTTCAGCAATGCTGCAGTTTAATTACTGTAGGTCCTGGATTATATATATTAAACAAAACCTTATACGCATTCCAGAAAGATGGCAGAGAGATACATAAAGAATCCCCAATAGAATCTAAATCCTCAAGTACAAAACCTTATTTAATCCAGTATACAACCTATGTTGTAAAACAACCACTCTTAGAAATCAGATATCTCACACACTAGTAAAACCTTCACAAATAATCCATAGGAAAAAGATAATAAAATTCACTTTCAGCCATACACATACAACTCATACAAGAGACCTCATATTTAGATAAGTCCAATCAATTGACTATGATGTTGGTGAAGGGTGCTGATAAAAGTGTCCTGGATGATGGCCATACATAATAGTTAGATTTTTTTGCTTTGGCTCGGAATGGTAGAGTGTTTTCCTTTCAAATGCCACAAATGTACAAGAGTTGAAGGGCACAAATGTGTACAGTCTTGGATGTCCTTGTTTCTAGCCCTGAAAAGGCAACTGCTCTATGAATGGGAAAATGCGTTAGTTCATTAAATATCCACCTAATACGTTTGCCTTTTTAAAAAATCAACCATTTTCTGCCATGGTGACCTTGACACCCTACAATATATTTTCTTTAAAGACTCGATCTCGCCTGTTCTGTCCTTACTGCATGGGGAAATGATTTTCCAAGTGCAATTAATGAGTGCATAAATTAAAGCTTTTCTTCATTATTATCACGTCAACTCGTTGTCATTGTGCAATATTTACTCAGGTTCATAAAGCCATATAGAATTGCTGCATTGCTCTTAACTGATGATTTCCCATTTTGTCTGCACAGAAAGATCTTCCCTGGCTGTCATTAAATTCAAAGCAAGGATGGTTAGCTTGAAAACCCCAGTAAAGTCAGCCATCTGCTAGGGCCTCATTACTGGGGGTGGGGGGGAGAGAAGGTGGGGGTGGGTGGTTATTGCACCCCCTATTTCTTATTTTGTTGTGACTGTGAGTCTGCATATGGGGGAACTGGGATCCACATAATATTTATTTATTTTATTGGCTGACATACTGTGCAAGAGTATATCCGTCCATTAAACATTGCATTTGTGCAATTTGCACAAACACAAAATATGTGCACATTGTATTACACAAGAATAACACCATTCTCTCCAGTGGGCGTATTCTTGTGCAACACAGTGTGAGCAAACACAATATGCAACTCTGGAATTTACTGGTACTGATAAGGCAACTTCCTAGTTACTATGTATATTGAGTCAGAACATTGGACACTCGAGCTGAGTTTTTCCTGCACTGACTGGCAGGGGCTTTCCAAGGCTACAGGCAGGAGACTCTCAGCACTACCTGTATATGCCAGGGAGCAAAACTGGGACCTTCTGCACGTAAGCATGAAGATGCTCTTCCAGTGAGCTATGGCCCCATATCTTATAAGGGAAATATCTTACAGTGCTCACATGTAGTCTCCCATCCAAATGCAAACCAAGGCAGAGCCTGCTTAGCAAAGTGGACAATTCATGCTTGTTACCATGAGACCAACTGTCAAATGCACAGAGACCCTGGCCTTCCACGTCTCCATTTGGAGTTGTCAGCCCCCCCTTTTTTTTAAAAAAAGACTCCTTCCTTTTTAGGACTTATGCCTCTTTGTTTACACTCCATTTGCACATTTGACAAAGCTAACATTTTAGAAAAGCAAAGACAGGTCAGAGAGTAACCATAAGCTGCTGCATTAAAGTGAAGCTCTGCTAGATTCCCAGATCTCACTGGTCACCACCTCTCAAACCACTTAATCATCTGCAAAGGCCAAACTGTCGCAAATCAACTCAGACAATTGAAATTATAGTTTTCTACCATGTTTGATCTAAGATCGTAAATAAACAACTATACAAGTTTTCTACCTTGGAAATGTCTTCATCATTTCCTTATTTATTCCCCAATGTTTTGGGGAATAATTGTGGGGTCCAACTTTTGCAGGGTCCAATTTCTTAAATTTCTTCACATTTAACTCTCTAAATTCTTAAGTATGGTTTGGAATGATCTAGCTCAGGGTTCTTCATTGTAAGGCCTTCGCAACAGTGACGATTCTTGTCAACCCTATGTTCACCCCCCTGACTAACTGTTTATTGTTCACTCGTTGCTTCCTTTGTTCCTTGCTTCTTCTCTTCCCTTCCCTATGAGGTATACGGAGGTAGCATATGCTCAAATGTGTAACTTGAAGTGCATTTCTTGTATTACTACTACTAACTCAATCGCCCAATTCAGATGTAACAGAAAACAAGAGGTGCCTTCACCCCCAGTTTCCTAACTTGAACATCCAAATTTGGGGAAATTGAGTTGGGGGGGGAGCGACCCATGGTTTCCCTCCCTGAACTTCAATCTGAACCTTCTGCAATCTGGTTGACTGCAGAGAGGTAGCTCTCCCCAACATCTGAATGCAGAAGGGAGAGCGGGGGGGGGGGGGCGCTCACTGAAGCTCACATGCTGACCTTTGTTAAGTCATTACAATAGTGGCCCCATTCAGATGTAACATGGAACCACTGGTCCAATGTACCTGCGGTTCCATGTTACAACTGAATGGGGCTACCATTGTTATGTCTTGACAAAGGCCATGGCTGAGCAGTAATTTGAATGCAGCCAAATTACTTGCACCAGATCAAATTTATTCTCTTGTTGCGGGGGGGTGGGGTTCACTGAAATACTGGAGCATAAAAATGAGGACGTGCCAAGCCTCTCCTTGACATGAAGTTGTTAGGGAAACAGAACATTTCTTTTATATTTCAGGAAATCTCTTGATATTGGGAAATGATCCTAAATACAATTAGAGAAATAATGGATTATATATATCTCCTCGGAATCCTCTAACGATACTTCTGGTCTTTTTAAAGCATATAGTCAATAAGAGCAATTTGGAACTGGTAATGAACCTTTTAATGGCAACTCGTATGAAATTGGCTTCAAGTGGGAAATGAAGGATTTGCCTACTTAACACAATTGTTTATCGAGAGTTTGGAAAGTATCGGCAGTTGAGATATTCACAAATGTGATTGAACTGCTCAGTGAGCAAGAAAAAATTAACTAATTTCAGATAAAAGGATCATTGGTTCAATTTTGGGACACTTATTCAGGACAGATTAATGAGACTTCCTCTCCACATAGGCACATGTGCAAATTGTGTTTTATTAAGGTTGGGTATACATTGGGAAAGGAACACTTAATTTTTTATGAGGACCTTCCTTCAGGAAAGCAAAAGCACTGGGCACTTGGGCAGGGCATTTTTAGTGGCAGTGACATATCTGAGGAGGAGCCTTCCCAGGGAGAGATCAGCTAACTTCTCTATCAGGCACATAGTTAGGGGAGAGGGGCCTCATGTTTGCCCTTCATGTGTACCAGCCACACCCTGTGCATGTGATATCACATGCTGGGGGTGTGGCCACCACCCAGAAAGGCCAGTCCAGTCTTCCTGAGTTCATTTCCCAACAGGCTTCCTTGCCAGCTGGGCGTTCTCTCCCTTACTCAGAGCAAGGGAGAGAACCAAGAAAATAGGGAAGGGCAAGCCAGGCGGCTCTCAGGAGCTGGTCAGCTTAGGTTCTTGAGCCTGTCCGTCCAATTAAAGCTCTGTTCCTAATCCCTATGTCACTGCAGTTGCCAGCTTCAAGCTTAATTTTCTCTGAATTTGAGGGGTTTGCCCTTAAAAAGAAGAAGCAAATGGCTTTTACAGTTTAACTTTAATAGCAGTAACATAGCAAGGTCAGAAGGATGATGCTGGTATGCTGTTAGCACCAGGGCACATGAGCAACCACCATTTCCCAGCTGGCTCCCACGGGGATAAGTGGCTGGATGGTTGTTTTACTCGAGAGAGGGAAGAGTGCTTCCCGGGGAGGAGCCACCATTGCATGTAGGGTTCAAAGAACCCGGGCCACCAATGGAAAGGGCATGCGATATCACACGCAGAGGGGGCGTGGCCCGATTACCAGAGGGCCTGCTCCAGCCCTCTCAATTGATTTTATTATCTATCTATCTATCTATCTATCTATCTATCTATCTATCTATCACATTTATATACCACCCAGACTTTCGTCTCTTTTATTTTAATGGTATAATAAAATAAAATAATTAAATTTTAATGGTTTAATTGATTTAGTTTTGATTTTAATTGTTTTTATTTTGATGTAAACTGCCCTGAGCCATTTTTGGAAGGGCGGTATATAAATAAAATAAAATAAAATAAAATAAAATAAAATAAAAGTATTTCCAGCCAGCATTTGCTGGCTGGACACATTTATTTCCCTTTCTCTCCTTTGCTGGAGGGAAATAAACACAGCCAGCCAGCAAACACTTGCTGGAAATGAGCTCCGGAGAGCCCCCCTGTCCCAGCTCACCGGATCCTGGACCACACTCCCTTTGTGGGTGATGTCACATGCATGGAGGTCCCGTGTGGGGGCTGCCAACAGGAGGAACAAGGGTTGTTCTTCCACTGGCTACACCACTGGTCCTTTCAGCTACTTCCTGCCACAAGCCAGCTGGGAAATGGGGGTGGGTGGGCAGTTGAAGGCAGGAAGAGGAGGACAAGAAGTGGTAGCAGGGGCAGGTGAGGGGGCCCTCGGTGGTACCTCTTTTGGGGGTGGCTCGTGTTCTTGGGACATATCCGCCCAATTACTGCTACGCCCCTCTTTAAGAAAATACATAAATCTAATAAAGGTAATAAATTAATTAATGTACAAAGAAAATAAATAAATAAATAATAAGAGACTTAAATTCAGTCCTGCGGGAAAGTGAGCAAGCAGCTTCCCAGGGGTGAATTATTGTTTATTTATTGCCAACGGGAATGCAGGGAATGACCCTGATTCGGTCTTATTTCAAGTCCTCCCTCTCAGCACAATCAAATGATTGGTAAAACTCCCGATCATCCGTTTTGCACATTTTTCATTATGTAGGCAGCTTTTTAACCTTCGCTGCTGAAAGGATCTGCTATTTACTTCCTCCAGCAAAGTCAACTTTCCTCTGTGGCTGCTTTTTAAATAATGAATAATGACCGCATTTGTCAAGGGTAGGGATAAAAATATCTGTCAATTATCGGACTAAAAAAAGAAGCACGTACAGAAGCAGAATTGGACAGTGGGCAAATATGCTGTTAATGCAGCAAGACTTCTGTAGTCTGCATGCTGATGGATGATTATTTGATTGTTAATGCGGTTGATCCGCTCTTTTCCATTTTGCTGCTCATTGTTGGATGATACAATTAAACAGAGACCTTTCTCAGAAGATGTGAGTGGGTGACAAAATGGCAAATGCAGTTCAATGTTGGCAAGTGTAAAGTGATGCACGCTGGGGGAAAAAACATCTTCAAGTATACGCTAATGGGATCTGAGCTGTCGGTGACTGAGCAGGAGAGAGATCTTGGGGTCGTGGTGGACAGCTTGTTGAATGTGTTGACTCACTGTGCAGCAGCTGTGAAAAAGGCCAATTCCATGCTAGGGATCATTAGGAAGGGGATTGAAAATAAAACTGCCAATATTATAATACCCTTATACAAAACTGTGGTGGCCACACTGGAGTACTGTGTACAATTCTGGTCACCACATCTAAAAAAGGACATTGTAGAACTGGAAAAGGTGCAGAAGAGGGCAACCAAGATTATCAGGGGCCTAAAGCACCTTTCTTATGAGGCAAGGCTACAACATCTGGGGCTTTTTAGTTTGGAAAAAAGATGACTGTGGGGAGACATGATAGAGGCCTATAAAATAATGCATAGTATGGAGAAAGTGGACAGAGAGAAATTCTTCTCTCACACACATAACACTTGAACCAGGGGTCATCCCATGAAATTGATTGTCAAGTAATTTAGGACCAGCTAACGGAAGTATTTTTTCACACAACGCATAATCAACTTGTGGAATTCTCTGCCACGAGATGTGATGACAGCCAACAACCTGGATGGCTTGAAGAGGGGTTTGGACAACTTCATGGAGGAGAGGTCTATCATCGGCTACTAGTCGGAGGGCTATAGGCTACCTCCAGCCTCAAAGGCAGGATGCCTCTGAGTACCAGTTGCAGGGGAGTAACAGCAGGAGGGAGGGTATGGGGATGGGTTTAAAGGTCCAGATCAGCCCAGAAATGCATCTGGGGCCAATAGAATTAGTATATAGCATTGGTTATGAGATTATTGGAGAGTCAGGCTTCCATCAGGATGTAGCTTCTGCATTTTATACCAGCTGATATTTCACTTTTCAAAGGGAGCTTCTCAGAGTTCCCCTGCTAACTGAGCAAAGAGGCACCTTCTGAAGTGGTGATTCTCTTATATTTAGCAGGGGGAGAGCAACGGGCCTTCTCCACCCCCAGTCTGAAGTTGTGCAGTCCTAAAGTAATGTAACCCCGAAGTAATCAAGAAATGTGTAATCGTGAGCATGGCAAGACCTGCTTCTCCAAGGAAGCTCAAAGAAAGCTCTGTGCCCTGAGTAGAAAAGGAGAATCTCACGCTGCAGTCTCCGGAAGCTAGCCATCAATTATTAACCTATACGTTCATAATTCTTCTTTAGTGCTTTCTTTCATATTTTTTTTATATAGGTCAAAGTTGGAACAAGATAGAGCACAACATGGCCCAATATGGCAGCTGCTACGATGAACACACACCTAAAAGAAGTCTTTGTTACCTCTCAGATGGCTGACAGATTGTGTATTCTGTCTCGGCAACCTATTCATTTAATGGAGGAGTCTCCAATTAAACTGCCAATTTCAGGGAGAAAACACAGCCATCTGCTACCTGTCAATAAATAATTTAATTGGAATAAAAGGCTTGAAACATCTGCTTAACTTTGAAACATAATTTCATTTTTGGTGATGATAAAACAGACCCAGTATACGTGATTTATTTCAGAAGCCTTCTCTCTCTGATTGCAATATCTTTCATGTATTCCTCACAATCATCAAGTGAGATGTGTTGCTATAAGAGCTGCTGTCAAATTTCATCTAAAGGGAAATGTTCAAGGAAAATATGGAAGTTCTTGACTGAGATTCAAGGGATTTTCTAGTAGCCAGATTGAAGTTTCACTCCCACCATGATTCAACAACACTAGCCCTATTACCGTATATTCTTTACTCCAATCAAAGACTCTGAATTTAAGATGACCCTCTTACAAAATACAGGTTAAATACAGGTTATATTGTATTCACCTGCAAGCAAGCGGACTCTGAATTTGACACCCCCCCCCCCGATTTCTAAGATTAAGGACTTGGGAAAAACCTAGTTTCTTATTTACCTGAAATACGAACCTGTTTCAGGTAAATACAGTATGTTGCATGTGCATGCAGGTGTCTGTACACATGTATATGTTTTGTCCTGGATGCAGGTCCCTCAAATAGATGGTACAGATAGGAAGTGTATTCTTCTATGTGCATTCAACATCATGTGTCAATAAATGTATATGCATACATATCAGTATGCACACAAATGGAATCCAGGTTGTACACACACTAAACATAAGCATGCAACCATAATGCGTAATGTGATCTGCATTTACCACAATACGTTTTTATCAGGCTGAATTATATTATGTATTAAGTAAAGACTTATCTGTGTTATTTTGCACAGAGGTGGTGTTTTGTTTTGTTTGTTTGCTCTTAAGGATGTGATTCATTCAAGGTGGGTTTGCAGGACTTGGAGGCTGCAGACAAGCAGCCTCCAAGCCTGAGGCCACTGCTGTTTCTGTCATGGAGCCGGTGGAGGCTGTGGGGAATCAGGGGCCGCCCGGCTCCCAGAAGTTCTAGGATGCCCCACACACTTGTGGAGAGACCCCCGAGGCCAGGAGGCTGCTTGCAGCCTCCCAGTCAGGGGGTCTACTCATGTGTCACCACGCACCGCGGTGGCACACAAGCAAAAAAATGAGGTTAACACAGCACTCACTCCACTAACCTCATTTAAGGGGAGGGGGAATTAGGCGGGCTGAGCCACCTTTGAACCACCGGGCTCGTCCAGTGGCTCCGACAATCAGTAGAAAGCAGGCTAGGTTCCCTTCTCCCGCTTTCTACTGATCATGGGAATAGCTTTATTCAGTAACTTTTGAGAGTTTTGTCATTTCTTATTTTTATAAAGGGCCCATTTTCATAGCAATTTTTGAAATTATAAAAGTCAAACACCATGCAACATTTATATTTTCTCAGCACAGCATCCCTCCCGCGGCTGTTGCTGCTATCTCCCTGATGTTTCTTTTTAGACTGAGCTCTTTTTGGGGACAGGGAATCATCTCCTTGTTCTTTTTCCTGTGTAAACCACTTTGAGACTGTTTCTTTGAAAAGTGGCAGATAAATAATAGTAGTGAGCCTTTCTTTATTTAGCATATTTGTATACCAGCCCATACTCATATCTCTGGGTGGTTTACAACAAAATTACATAAATTAAAGCAAGAATTAAAACATTAAAATGTTGAAGATGAAAACAATTTAAAACAATGACAGATTCTGTTCATCTAATTAAAAGCCTGGATGAATACATATGTTTTAATGGCCCTTTTATTATCTATCTATCTATCTATCTATCTATCTATCTATCTATCTATCTATCTATCTATCTATCTCTATTGCATTTCAATGCCACCCTATCTAAAGGCTCTGGGCTGTGCACAACAGGTAAAATGCTACAACAAACAGCATTTAAAACCAACAGGTTAAAACAATATTAAAACAAATCTGAAACAATTCAGAGCTAGGGGCGTGGGTTAGCCAAGCAGTCCACCTGTGATGTCACAGGCTTGTGACGATCTTTCTCCAAACTGCGCAGGCATGCCTTGCAGTTCACTACAGCCACTGGGCTGAGAACACGTGCCCAGCGGTCACACCCCCCGCTGCCGCCACCATGGAGGGAGGAGGAGGTGGATGGCTCAGCTAATATCCCCTTCCGCCAGCCACCCCTCAGCTGCACTGCAGCTTTGATTGAAAAACACACACACATAGGTTCACTGTGGTGGGCAGGCATGGGGTGGCTATAGGAGGCCCTCTGGACATTTGGAGGGGGGTCCCCCCCAGACATTGGAGGCCATGGACCGGGGCCCCAAGGTCCGGGGGTTAGAGTGCCTCTGTTCTGAGCCATTTAAAACCAATTAAAAATACTTAAAATCAACTTAATTTTAAAAGCTGTCAGAGATGGGAAGGCTCTTATTTCTGAAGAGAATGCATTCCAAAGCCTTGGGACAGCAACTGAGAAGACTCATTTCTGAGCCACCAGCTATGAGCTGATGGCAACTGCAGATGGACCGATATAGAGCATTTCAGGCAGGAGCCTTTCCCAGCCCTAGCCAAAGACGCTGCCAGGAACTGAGTCTGGGACCTTCTCCAAGCAAAGCAGATGCTCGACCATGGAGCTCCGGCCTGATCCCCAGAGTGTTTCCAAAGCCCATAACCCAGGAGTTTCAGTGCTCTAGCTTGGAAAACGGCACCCAACAAAGTGGTTTCTAGCACCTCAGCAAACTCATGCAACAAACATGTTAATCTTCAAGGTGCCGCAAGATCCTTGCTCTTGAAAGACTTGTCATCTGTCCTTCATTCTTCTAAGGGGCTAGATGAACCAATGGTCTCACTCTGTCTAAGACAGATTCGTAAGTTCCTATACTCTACGTGGCATTTATTTTAAAATCAAAATTCCTAATGAATCTGGGCATGTAGAATCTTTCCTTTGGGGCCTTCAGAATGGTGAGGGTTCATTTGCTTCCTCTTCTAGCAGTTTTTGTAAGTGGCACAAGCAATTTCAAGGCATGCAGATACCGCTTTGCTCTTAGTACAAGAATTCTATAACTTGACAAGATGCCAAAATAATTCACACGGAGTGTCAGAACTGGAGGAACACTCAGAGCTCCTAATGACTGCAAGCCAATTTAAATTCTTAATGACTCTCTAAGCCCAGAATGTTTGACTTTATTTTTAAAAAATGGTTTTTAAAAGTATCTTTTCAAAAAAAGTGGAGAAAATGTCTGCTGTATCCCACACGGTCAGCATCAAGGGTTGGCATAGGTGGATATCTGCCAAGGGTCCAGAGCTCTCAGAAGGAGGAGTGATGAAATCCAAAATCAGAAGCCACTGATAGGTAAAAAGTACTTCTAATCAGTATACTAGGTTTCAGGCACCCCAAACACTGAAGGTGAGAAAAGTATCTAATCCGCCCTGGTAGGGATGTGTGGACCAGTCCGGAGGTCTGGTGGTCCGGCAGAATAATGGGGATTTTAGTTCCACCTGGGGGGCACCAGGGTGGCCCAGATCGAGTGTTGGTGTAGGGCACATAGGGTGCCAACCACCCCCAAACCCACAAGCCTATGGGGCAATGGATTTTGTTGTTTCTGAGGTGTTCTTCTGAGAGTAGATTCTTGGGTAGGAAATGCGAGTGGATTCAATGACAAACATTGAATCCAGCCTCTTCAGAAATTCTTTAAAAATCACTCCTTTCACCAGTTTCTTTGAAGTCTGGCACCCCTTAGGGCACTACCACCTGATGCACTCGTCTGCCCCTGAAACCCCTTTTCTGCCCTGAATCTGCCCCAAAGACATGCCAACTTCAACAATTCTTTAAAAATCACCCCTTTGCCCAATTCCTTTGAAATCTTCCTTGCACCCATTGGGCACTACCACCCACCACAACCCACTCTGGGCCACCCTGGTGCCTGCAAACTTGGAGAAGCTGCTGCCAGTCTGGGCAGACAATACTGAGTTAGAGGGACCTATGGTCCATCTCAGTATATGGCAGTTCCTATGTTCTTGGGATGTCAGCCAATACAGTTAAGAATATTTATATACTGCTTTTCAACAAAAATGTTCTCAAAGCAGTTTACATGGCAAAAGGAATTAAACTGTGAGCCCTTTGGGGACAGAGAACTATCTGTGAAGAAACACAAGGTAGACACCACACCATTGCAAACTCTTTCAGTGAAAATCTTATATGCCTTTTTCTTTTTCTTTGGAAGATCTTTGGGAGCATAATTTGGATTCTCTTGGTGGGGATTGTAATGAAGGGAAAGAAAACAAGCTTTGAGAAATGGTGATGACATTGTGTTAAATCAGAGGACCCCAAGGTCATCCATTCTTATTTGGAAGTGAGAAAGGCTGTCTCTAGAATGAAGCACAGTCTCATGCCAGATGGCTCAGGAATGGCTTTGTTTCGCCTCCTCGCATCTCCATTCTGCCTTGCTTGTCCCCTGCCATTCACGAGGGTTTGCAAAAATAAGAAATGGAGAGGTCTGAAACATATGGCCCTCATCATTATTGTTCTTGTGATGTGATGGGGGATTATGTGTTTGGCTGATTATCTTCAGGTCATCTTGAGAAATGCCACTTCTCATCTCACACCAAACTGCATAAATATTGCGCCTGTTCCTTCATTTTGAGACAGAACTTTGGAGACGTAGGAAGTGTTTGTCTGTATACAATTGGGATTCCCTGGTTCTTCTATTTTGGTCTAAGTTATTTATGGCATGTTGATATATAGTAGGGATTTGAAAACTGGTTCTGGATCAGCCCCGGTTCGACTAGGACAGGGGAGTCCGAGTGGTCTGAATTCAAACTGGACCACCCCCCCAAAAAGCGGGTACAGGTCTGAGTTCGAACCGGCCTGGCCTTGGTTCGAGCTGGACCGCTTCAAAATGGTTCGAGGTTTTGCTTGTAAAGGGGAATCTGGTAAGGGTTCCCCTTTACAAGAAAAGGGGCAGGGTGCTTCCCTATGGTTAAAAGTAAGAGATAGGGGAGTCAAGGGGCCTTACCCATAGCAAACGGCAGTGGTGGCAGTGGCATAGATATCTGTGGGGATGGCGGAGGGGGTGAGGGCCCCCGTTCAACCTTCACTGGCCTCTCCCAGGACAGCCCCACCTGGCTGCGGCCTGGTTCAGGTCTTCTGTGCCTAGTTCACATCTCCGTGGAGATCTGGCTTGGGCCTTCTGCAACCCGGTTCATCATTTCATAGGTAACATGGCAGCTGAGGTTGCCATGAGCCATCGCAGCCTTGAGAACACATGGGAGTCCTACTTCTGATCTTGGCAGCAATCTAGTTGCCAAGACAGAGCAAGTCGTACAAAGACAGAAGAGGGGGAATAGTAGTAGCAGTAGAAATTATATACTACTATAAAATACGAATAGTAGTATGTAATACTAGTATAGCACAGCATAACATAGCATAGCCAGCACAGTATAGTAGTATATAATACTACTATAGTGCTATATAATACTACTACTAGTAATATTATTACTATTACTACTAGTAGTAGAAATTCCCAAAGATGCTGAATACATTGTAATCCATTTCTTATCCAATCATTGCCGCGTGCATTTCAAGTTTAAAACTGCTCTTCTTCAGAAGCAGCTGTAAAAACAATTTATAAAATGTTATATATTTTTGTAAGTTTTTATTTGTATAGCAGTAATCATAGAATTTAAGTGGTGCAGCAGGGAAATGCTCGACTGACAAGCAGAAGGTTGTCGGTTTGAATCTCCGCAGGTGCTTTATGGGGCAGCAACGATTTAGGAAGATGCTGAAAGGCATCATCTCACACTGCGCGGGAGGAGGCAATGGTCAACCCTTCCCGTATTCTACCAAAGAATCTCTCCCAGTCAGTGCAGACAATACAGAGCTGGATGGACCACGGGTCTGACTCATTACAACCTATGGATGGCTACCTATGGACAGCACACAAATTAAAAAATGCTAGATAACATTTTCTGAGCCAGTGATCTGAACTGGGACCATGGTGAGGAGTAAGCTAATGTCCCTCTGTACCCCCACTGTGGCACTAAGCTTCAGGGAGCCCTAGTTAAGGCCATTAACTTCATTAAAAGGCAATTGACCATAATGTCCATGCTGATTGACCCTAAGTCCATAATGCAGAGATGTATGGATTTAGGCCTCCAGATGTTTTTGGACCATGATTCCCACCATTTCCCACCACAGTGGCCAATAGTCAGGGATTGTGGGTGTTGTAGTCCAACATCTGCAGGAGGGCCGCAGAAGAATAAGCAGAACTGGACACAAGGAGAGAAGAGTCAGGGAGCTGTCCATGGCACTTAAGGCAAACCCTATCATTGGCTTCACACATAACACAGCACCTAAGGTTGCCATGAAGCCATCTAACAGTGCATACTAGATTGAAATACTTTTTAAAAAAGGATTTGTCACATGGCTCTTCACAGAACAGTGTCTATGAATGTGTGATGTCCCAGCTCTGCTATCTGCAGGCAAGGATCTCTTATATACCCTCAAACACCATTTCATTTTCTGGCACGACTCCCCACCTGCCCAATTAAAATGGAAATTAAAACAAAGAAAGCTGCATTCAAGGGTAATTAGGCTTAATTCCCCTCCCACACCATTGAAAATCTCTTGGAGTCTTTTTCTACTGCAGTGCTACAGTCAGAAAAGATGGGGGAGGGGTGTGTGTGCCCTTGGTTTATTTATTCACATTTAAAGTGGGAATATTCCCAAATAAAGTGTCTGTCTCACTGCTGAAACAGCCCAGCTTCAAAATATTCACAGAAGCTACAGACAGGTGTAAAGATCTTCAGCATGAGTGAGCAGATTCTCTCATGGTCCAGACTGTTGGAACCCCCATCAGTTATGCCCAACAGGGAGGAGAGCTGGTCTTGTGGTAGCAAGCATGACTTGCTCCCTTAGCTAAGCAGGGTCCACCCTGGTTGCATTTGAATGGGAGACTAGAAGTGTGAGCACTGGAAGATAATTGTCAACAGGTAGGGATGTGCATGGAACCTGGTGGTCCAGTTTGGTTTGAGTCCAAACTGGACCCAAACCAGACCAGGCCAGTTTGGCCCTGTATCCCCTTGAACCACCACCCCCAGTCTGGTCCGGGGTGGTGGTTCGCGAATGTACATTAAAAAAATTATTATTTTAAACTTTCCCCCCTCTTGGGTTCTCCAAGGCGGCAGGGAGGAGATCTGCGGAGGTTCCCCCTCCCCATGCTGACCTCTCTTCCTTTCCAAACCAGCCTGTTCGCCATTCTTCAACCCATTTGGGCCTTTCCCCCAGTGCAATGGCCATTTTGGAAACCCCCATGCATGCCCAATGGGCCTCTGCATGGCCTGGGCATGGCCCATGAAATGACTTCATCATTTCCCCACCCCTCCCTCTGGCAGCCCCCTCCCTTCGGAATGAGGCACATTGTTGATGTCATCACAATGCGCCTCACCCTCTCCCTCCTGGCTGGGTCACCCTGTCTCGGGAGCTTCCTAGCTCACCACACCTCTCCTTTGGCCAACCAGAGAGTATGGCTGCTGCTTTCCCCCATGCCTTAGGGCTTGTCTTTGGCCCAGCATCAATCCCACATGCTGCTGCTGCTGCCCCGGAGGCATTGGTAAAGCCAGTGGTCAATCCTGCCAGACAGTGGTTCTCTCCCTGTAAATGCATTGAAACTTGGGACGTGGCAATGTGGCCTTCCTGTTGCCAGAAAATGGCAGAAGGAGTGCGGAGACTGCTGAAGGGCAACTGATTGGAGAGGCGGCCAGCAAGAAGTGTGGCAGGCATAGAACTGATGCATTTCTGGGCTGGTCTGAGCCCCCTTTTCTATGGTTTCAAGAGCAGCCACAATACAAAACCCAGGTTATGCCACTGGCAGAATTCAGACCACATGATACTACCTCATACACCTCATACACACCTGATCTTCCAGCAGTAAAACCCACTACAAACTGAAGGTTCAGATTATGGTTTGGGGTCAAAAACCTTGTCCCCCCAAAACCTCGGGTTGGCTGGGTGACAAAACTGCAGTTTCATGCATTTGGACAACCACAAAATCAAACCTTTGTCATGACTGTTTAGCGTTATGTCTGAAGGCAGCCTTGGTGTTTGCACGATGCTTTGGAGAGCGATAGTCAGACAGCAGATATTTGGTGATTGTCTTTGTCACATGTGGGGTCATAATTGCAGGCCTGCTTAAGATACCCATTTATAGAGACTGTAATCAGAAGGCTGTTGAAAAAGCATCCTTGGGACGTGATTACATCTCTTTTCGGTGGAGGAGGAAATGGGGGAGGAAAACCTGCCCAGACTTCCTAAGGATAATATATGGTGTCTGGATTAACTAAAGGCAGTCTTTCAGAGGCAGAAAGCAAGGAGCAACTTAAAAGCCAGCATTCCTGGCTGGAGAAAGATGTTGAGCTAGCTCTCGATCTGGGTGGGCCGCTTGCCAAACAGCAGAGCTGATCTACATTTTTATCTGCAATGCATCAGTGGTTTAAGTGCAGCCCCATTCAGCATCCTTCTGCGAGAGCCTGTGCCAGGAGGGATGCTGCATTCTTCATTTGTAACTATTGGCTAGCATTTGACGTGACAGATGACACTTCTCTGTGTTGGAATCATTGTATTCCCGAAGAGATTGCCTTGTTCTCCTTCAAGTCCTTGTAAAGTAAAATGCAACATTTCCACGGTTCAGCCTCAAGACCTGAGTGTGGAGAACTCCTTTTCACAGTTCCACCTTCCAGCAGCAAGGCTTCAGAGCCAAACCACGTGGGATGCTAAGGGCACTGTTAGGACAGCCATGCTCTTAAAAAATAGTATTTTTTAAAAGAAAAAGTCCCCTGCTCACGGAACAAAGTGGCACCTTTTGAAAGCGGTGATTCTCTTTATTTAACAGGGAGCTGCTGTTTCAGTGAATAGGAACATATTCCTTCCAGGGAGGGGACTTGGAACCTTCTGCTCTTCACAGAATGGCTCCATCCCCTGAGGGGATGATGATGATGATGATGATGATGATGATGATGATGATCTTACAGTGCTCACACTTCTAGTCTCCCATTCATTTGTAACCAGGGTGAACCCTGCTCAGCTAAGAGGACAAGTCATGCTTGCTACACAAGACTCCCATAGTTTTGAGTATTTTGCTATTTGATTCAATCTTGAATCAAATTGCAAAATCTGATTCATGCACATCTCTAATGAAATTCTTTCCCCTCTCACACAACACTAGAACCAGGGGTCACTCCATGAAATTGATTGCCAGGAGGTCTAGGACCAACAAACGGAAGTACTTTTTCACATAACGTGTGATCCACTTGTGGAACTCTCTGCCACAGGACGTAGTGACAGCCAACAACCTGGATGGCTTTAAGAGGGGTTTGGATAACTTCATGGAGGAGAGGTCTATCAATGGCTACTAGTCGGAGGGCTGTGGGCCACCTCCAGTCTCAAAAGGGAGGATGGCTCTGAGAACCAGTTGCAGGGGAGTAATGGCAGGAGAGAGGGCATGCCCTCAACTCCTGCCTGTGGCTTCCAGCAGCATCTGGTGGGCCACTGTGAGAAACAGGATGCTGGACTAAATGGGCCTTGGGCCTGATCCAGCATGGCTGTTCTTATGTTCTAACATGCTGTACTCAATTTCCATCAACAAATTTGGAATGAGGTAGAAGGAAAAACCATCCTACCCAGCTGCAGCTTGACAGATCAGCAAGTTCCCTGCCTCTGACATGTAACATGTGATCAAATATCCCATGATATTGCAACATACAATCAAATTTTATGTAACACACAATCAAATATCGGGAGCACACACAACTCCCAAACTAGGGTTGTAGAAGCTTCCTACCCTAAGAATAATCATGAAAACAGCCCTAGTTTCATGGGATGATTTTATTTTATTTCTTATTTTATTTGTTTTTACATTTATATTATGTTCTTCCTTCAAGGACCCCAGAATGCTACTTTTGTTTATCCTTACAACAGCCCTGTGAGTTAGGGTCCAAGGCATTTAAAAGAACATCTTCTTTGCCACCGGCTCAGTTGGTGGCATCTCAAAACCCGGCCTTTTCTAGGCCCAGGGACTTTGGAATGCACTTCCTAACAAAATTAGGGCCTCCCATTCTCAGGATGTGTGGGTGCTGTTTTTTTTAGAAAAAGCTGAAAACATACCTGTTCTGTCAGGCTTTTAATTTACAGTTTTAAAGTTTAAGGTTTTTGAGTTGTTGTCTATATTTCAAATTGTTTTCATTCTGTTAATGTTTTAATCGTTGTGTTTTTAGACTGTGAACTGCCCAGAGATTTGCATATAGGGCAGTACAGAAATATGCCAAATAAATAAATGAATAAGCAAGGGAGGTTTGGCCAAGAGATAAGTGACTGAACCAAAACCACACTGTGAGTTTCATAGCTGAATGGAGATTTGAACTCAGGTCTCCCTGCTCCTTGTCCAACACAGGACCATGCCTCCCTCTCCACTCTATATCTGTCAGCTGGTCTTTTATGCTATATCCTGGCAGCGTCTGTTCAATTCACCATCTGTCCATCCCTGTTTTGCAACAAGAACACCACGCACCTGTAAGCATGCTTCTGCAGTGACAAAAGAACCAAGAGCTCTTAAAGCCGCCAGTAGCTGTGTAGACACTTTGTTCTGTTTCCCAGAATGTTTACACAAGATTTATCCTCTTCCTTTTGTAGTTATCTATGCTTTGTGACTGCAACTTACCTCTTCTGTAGATTAGTCAGATCTAAACATATGCCCCTGAAGCCATTCCAGGTTTGGAGGGCCAATGCCAGAAAAATGAGAGGCAACATGAGTTTCACTTGGCAGGCAAAGGAATCCCTTGTGTCTCTTTGGTGTCTGATGGACCGTGCAGAACTCTCTGCAGCAGCAGGCTGTCCAGCAATGCATAAATGAATAGCTGGAAAGGGATAGGAGGCTTCCTTCTGCCGAGTCAGACCATTGGTCCACCTAGCTCAGTATTGCCATCTCCAGTACTGGCAGCGGCTTCTCCAAGGTTGCAGGCAGGAGTCTCTCTCAGCCCTATCTTGGAGATGCCAGCGATGGAACTTGGAACCTTCTACATGCAATCATGAAGGTGCTCTTCCCAGACCAGCCTCATTCCCTAAGGGGATATCTTACAGTGTGTTGGGATGTTCAGCACTTGGACAGCTCCTTCTATTGCATTGCAGTCAAATGGGACCTTGGAGGTGCAGTGGCTAGGCATGGCCATGGGTTGTCAAATAAGAACGTAGGATTAACTGAACACCATGATTTGTCCCCTTAGCTAAGCAGGGTCTGCCATGGTTGCATATGAAAGGGAGAATAGAATTGTGAGCAATTTAAGATATTCTCCTCAGGGGATGGAGCCGCTCTGGGAAGAGCAGAAAGTTCCAAGTTCCCTCCCTGGCCCCTGGAAAAGCCGCTGCCAGTCTGCGAGGACAATACTGAGCTAGATGGACCAATGGTCTGGGTGGCAGCTTCCTATGTTCCTATGTTTCATTGGTCCAACTTCTCCAGTACTATCTGTTTGGATTGGCAGCAGTTCTCTCCTGCCTAAGACCCACAGTAGTTTTGAACCTGGGAACTCCTGCATGGAAAACTTGCATTCTGGCCTTTTGAGGATGCCCCTCCACCAGATGCAAGGGGTTTCCAACCTTCTTGGAAGAATACGGTGGGAGGCGAGCTGATCTTGTGGAAGTGAGCATGAATTGCCCCTCTTGCCAAGCAGGGTTGCCTGTGGCTTGCATTTGGATGAGTGACTACATTTGAGCACTGTAAGATATTCCCTTTCAGGGATGGGGCCATAGCTCAGTCGAAAATCATCTGCTTGCATGCAGAAGGTCCCAGGTTTAAGCCCTGGAATCTCCAGGTAGGGCTGGGAGAGATTCCTGGGCCTGTCTGATTTTGCTCTGTTCAGTCCTCTGTACCAGTTGCCTTCTGGCCTGACGTTGGTCTGCCTGCCAGACTTCTACTGTGTCTCCCAGTATGACCAATGCCATCTTTTGGTGAGGCTAGAGCAATATGCAACCAAACCACCTAATGGCACAGCGGTGAAATGACTTGACTAGCAAGCCATCAATACTTCATTAGTTCCTTGTCCCTTGCCAAAAAAATAGACCTCTTCACACACTCATTTGAATCTAGGTTTAATGTGGGTTATCAACATTAGCATGATTGTGTGAACCCATGCCAAGGTGGTTTATGGCCTGAGATCCCCACCTTGTCATGGGTTCACACAATCATGTTAAAGTTGGTAACCCACATTAAACCTAGATTCAAATGATTGTGTGAACAGGCTTAGAATGTCTCACTGACAAAGAAGGCATGCCACTTTTCCTAAGACTGAAAACTTGTGAACTGGCAGATATTTCCTCTCTTGGTTTATATTGTTGTGTTTAGCTGAGATTGAGTCATCAAAGAATCTCAAGAAACAAGGATGGGGAAAGCCTCTATATGCCATGCTGGAGACTTTGCGCCAGTCGGGGGTAATAATACAGGCTTAGATGAATCATTCCTCTTTATAAGCTGGCTTTATAGAAAAGCACACCTCCTTTGTTCTGCATTCCCAATTGGTAGCTTGTTTGCATCCAAACTCTGCAGGGTAAAGCAGAACCTAAGTTTTGGAAACAGATCTGTGTGGTGAATTTCAAATGGAAGGTACTGGCAAAATAGGTGGGGACTGGAAAAATACTAGAAAGGAAGCAGTTTTCCTGCAGATGTTGGCCTACAACTTGCATAATCCCTGGCTATTGGCCACTGTGGCTGGGAATTATGGGAGTTGTAGTCCAAGAACAGCTGGGGGGCCTAAGTTGAGCGGGCCTGGACAATACTGAGCTAGATGGACCAATACCCTGACTCAGTTGAAAGCAACTTCCTAGGTTACACCTAGGGGTGTAAGGAAAAGTACTCCTTACCAAGCCACAAGGTCCCGAAAAGTGGCTCCACAAGGGGTCAGAGGGCACCTTGCTGACCTTGTTGGTGCCTCAATAGCCTGTAACCAACAATGATGACATCATCTTGCCTTATTCATTGGATAAGAAGGTCACCCCTTCTTATCCAATTCATTGAAGCTGGAGCTTTGTAGCTGTGGGCTGAGTTGTAGACATAGGAACATAGGAAGCTGCCATATACTGAGTCCGACCATTGCTCTATCTTGCTCAGTATTGTCTTCACAGACTGGCAGTGGCTTCTCCAAGGCTGCAGGCAGGAGTCTCTCTCAGCTCTATCTTGGAGATGCCAGGGAGGGAACTTGGAACCTAGATGGTCTTTCCAGAGTGGCTCCATCCCCTGAGGGGAATCTCTTACAGTGCTCACATGTGGTCTCCCATTCAAATGCAACCTGAGTGGACCCTGCTTAGCCAGGGGGACAAGTCATGCTTCCTACCACAAGACCAGCTCTCCTTTGAGTGCATTGTTCCTTTTTGTTAAGAAAAAAAAAGAAGTTCCTCAGAGGCTTTAGGGAAATCAGTAACAAAAACATGTCTTTATCCATGTAAGTTCTTAAGTTACAAAGGGTGTAACCTTAACTGTGTTCCCAGCAGCCTGCAGTTCCCATAATCTTTCTAAGACAGGCTAATGTGATGGTAATTTGAAGTTTATGTCAGTGATAGGCAGGCGGTACATTTGTCACAGCCAGCATATCATAGTGAGGATATTTCAAATGGTTCCATAGGACAGCTGTCTCCATGTTGTGAGGCCCGCATGCAATGACTCATCGCACAGAGTGTCTGGGACACAGTTTGATTCCCTCCCCCCCCCACACCTCTTCACTTCCCCCCACAGCTCAAAGTACTGGGAGCATTCCAAGGGGGGTGTCAGAAGAGTGCATGCATTAATGTGGGGCACAGAAGACCATTCCAAACATTTTCAGGGGCTGGGGAATGATGAGAGGGCGATAATCCCTTTTGTATTGAAAACAGCACTGTCCCTATGAGTGACAGCAGCAATGGTCCTTCCATGCTGGCTTCTGCCAATCACTGCGTCATGATCAAGATGTTTACAGATTTCTGTGTCCCTCCACATTGCAGTCCGTTACAATAGTAAGGTGGGTGCTTGGTGTGGGATGGGGCTGTAGCTCCGTGCTAGAGCATCGGCTTTGCAAGCAGAAGGTCCCTGGTTCAATCCCCGGCATCTCCAGGTAGGGCTGGGAGAGACCCCTGCCTGGAACCTTGGAGAGCTGCTGCCAGTCAGTGTAGACAATACTGAGCTAGATGGACCGATGGTCTGGCTCAGTATAAGGCAGCCTCCTATGTTCCTATGGCATGGGGAATAAACATGAGTCCTTTTTTAAGTCAACGAGGAGATTGGATAAGGAGTTCCTTTTTAATGCCGATCATGTTTTGCTGACATTTGACAAGTAAATGCAGAATCATGCATTAGCCATAACTAGGGTAGTATCATATTTTTTTGTGGGGTTGTGGGGAGGATCATATTAGCTGCATTCACATGTAATGGAGAACCAGAGGGCTGAGGTTTCCTCACTGTTACATCTGAACATGTGCAACTCCGATCCTGTTCCTAAAGGTTTCACTATAGAGACTCCAATTTGAACCCTTGGTTTGTAGTACATTTCACTGCTCCAAACTGAGGGTCCAGGGAGCCTCCGTCTCATCCAGCACTGGAGCCTGCATTCAGCCAAACTGGAGTTGAGGGAGGAAGCTCCTCCCTCCCTCTCTCCGTGATTGGCTGTGTGGGCTGTCCTTCAAACAAGAATGAAGCCCACACAGCCAATCCCCCCTCTTCTCAGCAGTCTCACTGACTTATTTGAATGAGTCTTGTCTGAATGCGGATAGGAGAGTGGGGGATAGAGGGGAGGGGAACCCGTGCTTCCATGTGACTTACAATTGTGTGTTTTCATTGACTGGCAGGGATGAATCATTCTGCATTTTCACTGCTTAATGGAAGAGATTACACCACGGCTTCTCTAACATGGCTCCCAGATGTTGCTGGACTACAGTTACCATCATCCCCCAACCACAGGGGCCAAAGTGGCATCTGCCTTTCTGTCATGCTTGTCACCAGGAAAATCTTAATTTTCCTGTTGAATGTCTGTTGATGAACAGATCTGATCTTCTGGTTCGCAAGACAAATAAAACCAATCTGACTTTTATTCCCAGATACAGCTTTGCCCGAGAGCCTGGAGAATTCATCTTGTGTCCGAAAAAGATTCACAGTGTTGGGTGATTGTGATCAGCCACTGAAGGCTGTCTAGTGACCTTGCCTGGTGGTTCTGACCCTCAATGCTGGACCAAATAGCAACAGCTCATGTTTGCATCCTACTCAACACAGCAGGAAATGAAGACTCCACGAGGCACTGTGGGGAAGAAATCAAACTCTCGGAAAGGAATATCACACAGCTGCCTTTCACCTGCTGTTGCTATGCTCAAACACTGACATAAGGAAGGGAGAGAATCGGTGGACCTTGGGGAACAGTGAGTCAGAGCTGGGGGCTGGCGGTGCGTTGGCAATGCTATTGTTGGCACCGCTCTAACCTGAAGGGAACAATTAATGGGCTTTGCTTCTATGCTTTGTGGTACCTAATTGCTTCCCAGGATGTCTGTTGCTTCTCTCGCGCTCCACTCACTTCCCCACCCCAGGACAGCCCTCCTATGGGCTCCTGCTTTGCAAGAGATGGCAGGTGCTGGGTTTCTGTTGCTTATTGCCAAAGCTCGTAGCCAGATCATGCTCCCCTCCAGGCTAGCTGGTATCTGTGAATCCCAAATCGAGATGTTGTAGACTACAGATATGCCGCAGAACCTATTCCCTGTTTGTTCCTTCTCGGTGAGCTAGGATGGCCACAGTAGCGTTACAAGCTCTTTTTGCTCAAGCTGCAATGAGACACATTTCTTATGTTACATTATCAGGGACGGCCTGAGGTATTGCTGCACCTGCGTTGATGGTCCAAATGCTGCCTTGCCCCATTCTTCTGGTGATGGCCCAGTGGCATAGGGAGGGATTGGGGGCCCGTGTTCTTACTGGCAGCCCTCTTGTGTACAGCCTTCTCCTGCTTTAGTTCCCTTGGAGAATTCCCCATGAGTGGCATGGGTGCTCCGGGGAATAGTAGTCTTTTCAGGGGCTGGGTCCATTGCTGCAGCTGTTGCTGCTGCAAGGAAGCAGCCTGTCCCCTGCCCCTGTCCGCTCCAAAATAAGAATTTTGGGGGTGGGAGGGGCCAAAGTTAAACTTAGAGGGCTGCAGGGTTTGATCTGGTTTGCTTCGCTTTGTCCCTAACCAGACTGTGCTTTGATTCAGGCTAAAGTGGGCTGAATCATGAAGCTTCATACAGCCCTAACTATATGAATGTTGCCCCGATTAATCATGGACACCATTCTATGATCTTCCTTTCATAGGCACTTTAAATTGTGATTGTCCCCTTACAATGGCCTCTGCTAATTGAGCAAAGAGGGACATTTTTAAAGTGGTGACTCTCTTGATTAGCAGGCGGAGAGCAACTGGACCTATCCATCCCCAGCACAACATCCCTCCAGTGGCTGTTGCTGGTGTCTGGGCTCTGAATCTTTTCAGTACCCAGCAATGCCCCTGGATCAGACATCTTTTTAAGACAGCCCCTTCACACCTTAGTAACACATTGCATACATGTCATGTCAGATAAGTTAGGAGAGACGGTCTTTGATTCAGAAAGCTCAATTATTAAAGGCACATTTAGGCAGATTGAACAGTTAGATTCCTTTTCATTTGAGGGCAGTTTCACTAGCTAAACATTGAACTGTACCAGGATTTGCACAGTTATTAGGCTGGTTGTGATTCATGTTGCAGAGTGAGATGGAGAGAGGGAGGGAGGGAGGGAGAGCGAGAGGGAGAGAGAGGGAGAGGGAGAGCAAGAGAGAGAGGGAGTAAGAGAGAGAACGAGAGAGAGAGAGAGAGAGAGAGTCTCTGTTGGACCAACAAACACAGTGCATCAGAGAAACAAAATCATAAATTAAAAGACACCCTTCTTTTATTGGCTACTGGGCTGCCTGCCAGCACCTTTGTAGTGTTGAAGCTTGCAAGACATCTTTGCTTTCAGGAAGGGATTCATTTCCTGAACACAGAAAATTGGGTTTCTGCAAGGATAGTCAGGCAAAGCAGATTCTGAGGAGGCCACTTTTCCCATTGCAAAAGGAAATTCTGAGAGCCATGTGTAGAGAGAGGGAAGTAAGGCTCTAGCACTGAATCCCTAAAGCCCTCACCCAACTGCAGATACCACCATTTTTGAGGAACAGCTATGAAAGTTGAAATTGCATGAAAGCAATACAAGTTTCTATCGCAGATGTGGAATGGCCCTAGACTGAGGGCCCATTCAATCGGATGGCAAGTGAAACAGAGGATGATTTTCCTGAGGTTAACCTTGGAAGCCAAAAATCATGCCGCTGATGATACAGAAACTATGTTTCCATTGCTTCAGCCTTCAGTCCCCTCCCTCTTCCTCTTCCGCCAAGCATGTCACTTGCCTGGCAACCTTTGCCGCTGGTATGAGAGGGGATGTGCTTGTGGGAGGAGCTTGAGGGCATACCCCAGGCCACTACATTTGAATGACAGCGGAGCTCTGGTTCCAGCAAGCTACTCCAAACCGAGGGTTCAATCCTTGGTTTGAAGGTGGCAACAAAACCATGGTTGAGGGATTTTCCTGCATTCGGGTGATGAGGAACAATGACCTCAGGTGAGTGTAACTGAGGGTTGTCGTATTGTCTGAACTGGTCCTGAGTCTAGGGAGGCTCTGCAGTTTCATTTGATGCACTAATATACTGTCTATATTTTTGAATTTGTACACTTCTTTGCTGAATGTACAATGGCAATAAAAATCCATATCATAAAACCGCTCTGAAAAACCACCAATTCTTCTCTTCTTCCATCCTTCCCAGACACACCATGGGGTTGGCACTGCAACCTACAATGAAAGAGGAGGCAAGGCAGGGGAGCTAATAGCTGTCTACACCTCCATTTTGTGTTCTGGCCAATGGGACACAGGGTCTTGTGGGCTATAAAGCTAGGAGTCCATCTTCCCAGAGTTCGTTTGAAGCAGCTCAGCATCTGCCTACATTGCTTAGTTGTAAGCACAGCATTAAGTTGCATAGGTAGCTGCCTTATCCTGAGTCAGACTATTGGTTCCTCTAGTTCAGTATTATCTACATTGACTAGTAGCAGCTCTTCATAGTTTCGGATGGGTCTTTCCCAGCCCTACCTGGAGATGCTAAGGGTTGAATCTGGGATGTTCTGTGTGCAAAATCTATGTAACATTGTCATGCGGGCAAACTGAGGTAATGCAGAGTGAGGGCAAGGCTTTCTAAATGGGCATTGCCTTCACTCTACACTGGCTTTGCTAGCCCTCAGAAATATCATCACAGAGCCAAATCTGATTGGCTACATGAGGACACAGGAGAAACATACATAGGAGGAAGAAAGGCAATGTAAAAACCCAAAATAAACCACCAAAGCAGAATTTCATTGAGACTGCAAGCAGATAAGGAGCCGGGTCTCATGATCAGTGAGACGTGGTTTGTGAGAGTGAGTGGGGAGAGTGGGCTAAGCCCGCTCTCCTTGCACACGAGCAGGGCCGGAGCCCTGGGCGGCCGGATTGGCCGATTGCCGGCTCAATGATGGAGCTGGGGGGGCTGGGGGGAACAGAGGCCGATCGGCCCCTGGAAGCTCCAGCATGCCCTGAGCGAGCACACAGGGCATGCTGGTGAGACCCCCGGAGCTGGTAGGTGGCTTTTCCCCTCCCCTCTGGGAGTCACACCACAGCTACTCATGATAGAAAAAAGAAAAAGGGGGTTGCGGAGTGCTCGCTCCACAAACCCGGTTTTAGGGGAGGGGTACTTGAGTGGGTTACCCGCTCTAGAACCACCAGGCTCGCAGCCTAGCCTGGTGGTTCTCACGATTTCAGAAAATCAGGCTAGTGGAGGCTAGCCCAATTTTCTGCAATAGTGTGAATAGCCTCAAGGGCTGGCATTCTGAGCAGCATTCCACATGTGTGGTAATGGAATGTCTGCTCTTGCACAAGTACAAATATTATGCAAATAATTGAAAACAACAGCCACACAGTTGTACAACTATACAAGTATTGCACTTGTGGAATAGCAGTCTTGTGCAACTGTGAGCATGTTCCATCGCAGTAATTAAAAAAATAAGCTTATATGGGTCTTTTGGAAAATCTTTCAACCACTCCAAAAGTCCCTTTCTCACACTGACATTTGCACCCAACCTGGGACCCTGAAGGCAGTTCTGAACTAGACAGAACATTGGCATGACTCAGTATAGGACAGCTTCATACAAACATACAGATGTTGAATGCTTCCCCCCAAAAAATGTAAGAGCACAAACCACTAGGAAAGTCTTCCTGGAAACCCTGTAAGAGCACAGTACTAGCATTTCAGGTTTTTGCATTTCAGCTTGTTCTCTGTATTTTCCATCAGTGCTACTTGACCTCACTGGAAAAGAGGCTACCAGGGGTTATTAGATTTCCAGCCCATCATGGCCAAGTAGGCGTCCTAATGAAGATACCCCTTTTCATAATGTTTTAAAAGCACATTTGTCCTTTGGCATGATAGCTATCTGTGTTGGCTCCCCCCCCCCCGCTTTCTGCATTGGTGCATTGGTCCTGATTAACCTAGCCTGGATACAAATGAATCAAATGGATTTTATTAAGAGAAGGAACAGACATCAATTTATCTTATTCGGGTACATTACACAAACCTCACAGGCATTTGACGATCAATATAAATGGGCTCCATTATGGTTTTTCCACCTTGTGTATTTCTAGGAATTATCTTACTAGCTGTACCAATGAAGTTCTATATCTGTAAATAATTGCAGTCATGGGAGCCTTCTCTAAACTTTGTCAAAATCCTATGGGGAGATCCAAATTTCATGCAATGAGAGGCAATTCAGATATTCAGGATTTCTCCCTGATGTGATAGTTTTCCACATCCAGCAATATGCTGGAGTGAAGGCACTTTCAAACATTCTGAACTAGTACAACCATAGGGAAGGACTATACCGCATCTCCACTAGAACATTTGAAACAGTTTTTGGTTTTGCAGAAGACAGTTCACAAGCTCATTGATCAAAATGATTATAAAGTGCATGGGAGAACTGAATGACACTATATTAATTGACTGGCGTACAGAATTCAGTGAAACAGAACTTAGCAGAACTTGGAGGAGAGCTGGTCTTGTGGTAGCAAGCATGACTGGTCCCCTTTGCTAAGCAGGGTTTGCCCTGGTTGTATATGAATGGGAGACTTGATGTGTGAGCACTGGAAGATATTCCCCAAAGGGGTATAGAGCCGCTCTGGGAAGAGCAGAAGGTTCCAAGTTCCCTCCCTGGCAGCATCTTCAAGATAGAGCTGAGAGAGACTCCTGCCCACAATCTTGGAGAAGCTGCTGCCAGTCTGGGTAGACAATACTGAACTATATGGACCAATGGTCTGACTTAGTATATGGCATCTTCCTATGTAACTTCCCAACTAACTGCACCAGTGCAGTGGGGAAATGACAGCTTTTGACGCTCTCCCCTTCTACAGGGAGCCCTCTGTGCCAGGCAAAAATATGTCTCTGAGGGTTGTGCAGCCCTTGCGGGCCTATTTTTGGACAGCACATAGGGCTTCCTTGTGAAGGGAAGGGGGTCAAAAACTACTGTTTCCAGCTGCACTGGTGGTAATTTCTCTTTGCCTTCTTTCTTGCTGCACTGCTGCTTCCTGGTTCTGTATGTCAGCTTTTACGAGCATTTTACCCTGATCCTGTTGGGAACTGCTCTGTGTACAGAGGTAGGGGTGTGAAGAAACCTGAAAAATTACTTGACTTATAGAGACATCTGTCACTTCCCTTGACCATACTGAGATATTTCTCCCTGGAAAGAATTCTGTCATTTGCTTCAAAATTCACTTCTTCTGACATTCAGTTCTGACATTCAGGGCCGAAATTAATACTAAACTCTTCTATTTACAATGGTTTCACTACATCCGATGTAGTGAATCCTGTATTAATCCTTGGATCCAAGCTGGTGCCTACATGAAGCCCTAATCTGGCTCCTTTAACTCTCAGAGACAGGTAAATAGAGTCTCCATGGACATAAGCAGTCTACCTCTGAGTACCAAATGCTGAAGACATACCACACAGGAAAGCTTTCACATTCATGCCCTGTCTGAGAGCTTTCCTGAAACCTCTGGCCTTAGGAAACATAATGCTTCACTTATGCATTCATTCATTCATTACATTTATATACCATCCCATCCAAACGGCTCTGGGTGGTTATTCGTCGGATACAGACTATTGTTCAGATACAGGATATCAGTTCTTATGTCTGCCCACTTACTGTCTTGTGACATAGGGCTAGTCTTAAATGGCCTTTTGGTTTCCCTTCCAACCTTATGGGTCCAAGAAATCCAATGTATTGCAACAGATCCATATCCTGAAAGCACTTTGTAGTGGAAAGAACCATCCCAGTGCCTTTTGATATCCCTCCTTTGCTATCTGAAATTCTTGGAACACTTTCCCCCATAAACCATAAAGAGGCTTTTGAGGACATCCACAAAAACTGATCACCATAAGAAGCAAAGGGTGGAAATCTAATTCCCTGAAGAAATGGGCAATCTCTCCCACAGCAGGCGACATCAGAAATGTATCATGAAAACGCCAGTGAAATCAATGTGCGGAGAGGACAGATCTTTTAATACCAAGCTGCCAAGTTTGTTTCTTCTTGCCTCTCATATTCATAATATCCCCATTTAGATTCACACCTGACTTGCACAGAGAGATTTATGGGGAGCCGAAGTTCTGAATATTGTGCAGGCTGAGAGAGCAATAAAAGGTAAGAAGAGCTACCAAAGTTGTTTTTTTTTAAAAAAGTGACTATATTCCTCAGATCTATGAAATATAGTCATTCCTCACCAACCGCAAGGGTTCCATTCTGGCAAAACCTTGCCACTGGCAAATTCGCAGTTGGAGAGCCATTGAAATCAATGGGGATCAGGGGGTTTGGTGGAACTGCAGTCGCAAAAAGACCAAAAAATCAAAGAACAAATACAAAATAATTGCCAAAACCCACCCACAGTCCCTTAAAATCACCAAGACTAAGCAAGAGGAGTGAGCAAATTGAACCTTGGGAAAATTTTGAACCCCACCCCCAAATCGCTCGAAGGTACTTTTGAACCACTCAAAATCACTCTAAATTGCAAGGAGTTGGCAGGGTCAGCAAGAGGAATGAGTGGACTGAACCTCTGAACCCCCCCCCCCAAATTGTGGAACCCCCCACCCCCCCCAGCCAATCACAAGAAAATCTCACCAAACCATGGATAATCACAATTTCCCAGACACGGACATGCAAAACCGTGATTGGGGAAATGGCTGTTGGTGAGGGGATGACTGTATAGATGGTTGAAACAGGGGAGAAGAAATATGTTAAGGCTGACCTTGAGAACAAGGAGGGGCACTTCCACCACTATGGTCATCCTTCCTCAGGAGCATTTAAGTTTCTGACCAACTCACTTGTTCTGTACCCTGACTATATTGTAATATACAATTAAACACTCCTGTGTATTAAGCATATATATGCATACTCAGTGGTAGAGAATCTGCATTGCCTGCTGAAGGTCTCAGGTTCAACCCCTGGCAGCATCTCCAGGTGGGGCTGGGAGAGACTCTTGTCTGAAACCTTGGTGAGTTGCTGCCGATCAGTGTAGACAGTACTGGGCTAGGTGGACTACGTGTCTGACGGTACAGGGCAGCTGCCAATGTTAAGAGAGAGGAGCCTCTTTCTTGAGGGGAAAAAGGAGTGACTTGGTGCTGGTCTTTTCTCTGATGTAGCAGGACATCTTATGTGCTTGTGAAGATATTACAGAATCATGGAGCAGTTTATAATCTGCCTTGGGGTTTATGTGTTTCAGCTACTTCCAACTAGTAATAGGTCTGCAATGGACAAAATTTTATACTTCTGATTAGGCAGTCTAGTTCCCTGGACCTACAGAGGATTTACATGAGCGTTTTATGAGACACATTAAAAACAGAGTGGAAGAGGAAAGGAAGATTTCACTGAGAAATAGCCTCGGAGCTAAATCACCTTCACGCCCTTCATCTCTATTCTTTTTTTAAATAAGGCCAAACATCTATTATTTTCCACCATTATTATTGTTATTTCTTGTTTACACAGTCAGACAGGTGTTATTGACTGGTTTGTTTTATCCAGACATCGAGTCCTTCCCAAGGACCTGGGATGGCTGAATTTTATCATCAGTACTGTTGGTTATTATAGATATCGTCGCAAAATATAGGCTGTTCCCAGTAAAGCTGCTTTTTGGAATTGGCTGATGGTGATTTCTGTGGCCCCTATGGTGTTGAGGTGCTCTTCAAGGTCTTTTGGGACTGCACCCAGGGCGCCAATTACCACTGGGATTATTTTGGTCTTTTTCTGCCACAGCCTTTCAATTTCAATTTGTAGATCTTTGTATTTTGTGATTTTTTCTATTTCTTTTTCTTCTATTCTGCTATCCCCTGGTATTGCTATGTCGATTATTTTGACTTGTTTTTCTTTCTTCTCGACTACAGTGATATCTGGTGTATTGTGTGGCAGATGTTTGTCTGTTTGTAGTCGGAAGTCCCATAATATTTTTACATCTTCATTTTCTTCAACTTTTTCAATTTTATGGTCCCACCAATTCTTGGCTACAGATAGCTTGTGTTTTTTGCAGATGTTCCAATGTATCATCCCTGCTACCTTGTCATGCCTTTGTTTGTAGTCAGTCTGTGCGATCTTCTTACAACAGCTGATCAGGTGGTCCACTGTTTCATCTGCTTCTTTACAAAGGGGGCACTTGCTGTTTGTTGTGGATTTTTCGACTTTTGCTCTTATTGCATTTATTCTTAGTGCCTGTTCTTGTGCAGCCAGTATTAAACCCTCTGTTTCTTTCTTCAAGTTGCCATTCTTAAGCCATTGCCAGGTCTTGCTGATGTCTGATTTTCCACTTATATTGTGCAAATATTGACCATGCAGGGGCTTATTTCTCCATCTTTCTGCTCAGTTCTTGACTTGTTCTTTCTTGTAGGCCTGCTTTGTTTCATTAGTGTTGAATAGTTTCTCGTTCTTGACCATTTGAAGTGCATCTTCTTCACTGTCCTTGATATATTCTTCAAGTCCTCTTTTCTCCTCCTCTACTGTTTGATGGACTTGCAGCAATCCTCTTCCACCGGAGCGGCGAGGGAGGTATAGCCTATCTACATCACTGTGGGGGTGCAGAGCATGATTGATGGTCATGATGTTCCTGGTCTTACGATCTAGCGTTTCTAGCTCTGCCTGGGTCCAGTCTATTATTCCTGCAGTGTATCTGATAACAGATATAGCCCAGGTGTTTATGGCTTGTATGGTGTTCCCGCCATTGAGTTTGGACTTGAGGATTTTTCTAACTCTCCTGATGTAGTCACTTCCAATTTTTCTTTTAGCTTCAGTGTGTGCGATGTTATCAGCCTGGAGAATGCCCAAGTATTTGTAAGGTTCTTTCTCTTCCAGGTTCTTGATATTGCTTCCATTGGGCAGTTCTATTCCTTCTGTTTTTCTTATTTTCCCTCTCTTCATTATTAATGCAGCACACTTGTCTAGTCCAAACTCCATTGCTATATCGCTACTGAATATATGGACAGTGTTTAGCAGTAATTCAATTTCTGACTGGGACTTTCCATACAACTTCAGATCGTCCATGTACAGCAGATGGTTGATTTTACTGGATGTTTTAGATGTTTGGTATCCGAGGCCTGTTTTGTTTAGTATTTGTGAAAGTGGGGTCATGGCAATTACAAACAACAGAGGGGATAGTGAGTCCCCTTGGAAAATGCCTCTGTCCAAGAAAATGCTAACCTGTCCAAGTTCCTCGCCATTGATTGTTAACTGTGTACTCCACATGCTCATTGCTTTTTAAATAAATATCTGAATGTTTTTGCTGACACCAGTTGTTTCTAAACATCTTAGCATCCATGTGTGAGGCAATGAATCGAAGGCTTTCTTGTAGTCAATCCATGTAACACTTAGATTGGTTTTTCTTCTTTTGCAGTTTTCTAAAATCATTTTGTCAATCAGCAGCTGGTCTTTTGTGCCTCTGGTGTTCGGGCAATTTCCTTTCTGTTCAACTGGAAGCTGTTTGTTAGTTAATAAGTGTTGCATCACTTCATCTGCTATTATTCCAGTTAATAATTTGAACATCGTTGGCAGGCAGGTTATCGGTCTATAATTACTTGGAACTGCACCTTTTGCTGGGTCTTTCATGATGAGATGAGTTTTCCCAGTTGTTAGCCATTGTTCAATATCACCGCCTTTCATAATGTGATTGAACTGTTTTGATAGTTGTTTATGAAGGCTTGTTAGGTGTTTATGCCAAAAGCCATGCGGTTCATCGTCGCCTGGTGCAGTCCAATTTTTAATGTTCTTTGCTCTTTCACTTATTAATTCTGGTGTTATTATTAGATCTTGCATTTGTTGGTTACATTTTTTGACCTCTTTCATCCAGCCTGCTTTTTTTTTATAATCTATTGGATTGTCCCATAATTTCCCCCAGAATTGCACTGTTTCTTCTTTATTTTTATTTATTTATTTATTTATTTTTGCATTTTTATACCGCCTTTCGTTAAAATATAGCCCCAAGGCGGTTTACAAAAGTTAAAAACATACAATAAAAACACAATAAAAACAACATGCTAAGAGTATAAAAACATATAAAAACAGGCATAAAACAATACAACAAATAAAAACACCCAGAAACAGCAGTAAAAAACGATTATGTAAAAGCCTGGGTAAAAAGCCAAGTCTTTACAAGCTTTCTAAAAGCCATGATGGAGTCCGAGGAACGAATGGCCACTGGGAGAGCATTCCAGAGTCTGGGGGCAGCAACAGAGAAGGCCCTGTCCCGAGTGCATGACAGCCGGGCCTCTCTCATTGTCGGCACCCGGAGCAGGGCCCCCTCAGATGTCCTCGTCAAGCGGGCAGCAACCCTTGGGAGCAGGCGGTCCCTCAAATACCCCGGGCCCAAACCGTTTAGGGCTTTAAAGGTCAAAACCAGCACCTTGAATTGGACCTGGAAACGAACCGGTAGCCAGTGCAGCTCTTTCAAAATGGGGGTGATATGTTCCCAACGGGCAGCTCTGGATAAAACCCTCGCTGCCGCGCTTTGCACTAGCTGCAGTTTCCGGATATTCTTCAAGGGCAGCCCCACGTAGAGCGCGTTACAGTAATCCAGCCGTGACATGACTAAGGCATGGGTAACCGTGGCCAGATCTGCCTTCTCGAGAAAGGGACGCAGCTGGCGCACCTGCCGAAGCCGTGCAAAGGCACCCCTGGCCACCGCCTCCACCTGAGCTTCCAAAAGCAGAGCCGGATCCAGTAGTACCCCCAAGCTGCGTACTTGCTCCTTCAAGGGGAGTGCAACCCCAAAAGAACTGGTAAAATCTCCTCATCCCAATTGGCTCTCCTACTGACCAACAGTACCTCCGTCTTATCCGGATTCAATTTCAGTTTGTTAGCCCACATCCAACCCATCACGGCCTCCAGCCCCCGGTTCAGGACATCCACCGCCTCCCTAGGATCAGATGACAAGGAGAGATAGAGCTGAGTGTCATCCGCATATTGCTGACAACTCAGTCCAAATCCCCGGATGACCTCTCCCAGCGGCTTCATGTAGATGTTAAACAGCATGGGGGACAAGACCGAACCCTGCGGGACCCCACAGGCCAACGGCCACGGGGCCAAGCAGTAGTCCCCCAGCACCACTTTCTGGACCCTCCCCTCAAGAAAGGACTGGAACCACTGCAACGCAGTGCCTCCGATTCCCATACTCGAGAGGCGGCCCAGAAGGATACCATGGTTGATGGTATCGAACGCCGCCGAGAGGTCCAGCAGAACCAACAGGGACGCACTCCCCCTGTCTAGTTCGCGGCATAGGTCATCCACTAGAGCGACCAAGGCAGTCTCAGTCCCATACCCGGGGCAGAAGCCAGATTGAAAAGGGTCCAGATAATCCGTATCATCCAAGACCCTCTGCAGCTGGGACGCCACCACACGCTCTATCACCTTGCCCAAAAAGGGAAGGTTAGACACAGGTCTATAGTTGTCCAGGCTGGAGGGATCAAGGGAGGGCTTTTTTAATAGAGGTCTTACCACCGCCTCCTTAAGGCACGATGGCATCCTGCCCTCCCTTAATGAAGCATTAATGATCACCTCCAGCCATCTGCCTGTCCCCTCCCTGGCAGCTTTTATTAGCCATGAAGGGCAAGGGTCAAGAGCGCACGAAGTCGCCCGCACACTGCCCAGGATCTTGTCCACATCCTCAGGCCGCACCAACCGATTTATTGGGTGTTTCTAGGTTTCTTGCAGTATCTCCTTCTATGCTTTGGTAGAAACATCTCTGATTCGACTGGAATTGGAGATTCTGCCTGTGTTGTGTAATTCTGGCTTCATATCTGCTAATCTTCTTTGACACTGCTGTTATTTGCTGCTTTATTATTTCCAGAACTTCTCTAATTTTCCTTGAATCTAGGTGGTATTTTTGGATCAGATACTGTTTGGTGTTTTCATTCTTCAGCTTCTTGTCTTTCATATCTTTCAATTTACTAGCATCTGATCTAAGCCTGGAGATTTTATTTTCTAATCTAATCTTCTATTTAGGTGATGTACTGCTTTCTTTTTTGACAGGTCCACTGATCTTATATCCGAGCTCTTGTGTTGTTATTGTTGCTGCACTGTACATTAGTTGGTTTGATTCTTGCGAATTATTGGTTGTTATTTCTGCAAGTGCAGCACTGACATCTTTTAATGCCTGAGCAAGTTGTTTTTTGGCAACTGTTTTTAGAGCTGGAAGTCGAACCCTGGTGGTTGTTTGGTTCATGTGCTCAGTTATTTTTTGCTTTAGTTCTTGTTGCTTTTCTGTTAAACGGCATTCAGGTTTTTGAGGTGAAGGCAAACAGGAGGTTGCCTGGTTTTGATTTTGAAACAGTTCAGCAACAGTGGCATCCTCGATTTCCAACACCTCCTCCACCTGCGCCTGAGCAACTTCTTCAATTGGTGATAATTCTTCTTCCATATCTTGAGCCTGTGTTGCTCTTTGCAGTTCTTCCAGCTCAACTCCTGTGAATACTTTATTTCTTATTATGAATCTTCTCTGGTCTGCTAGCCTTTGTTCTGTTATTTCTGTGTCTGGATGCTTCTCTTTCCAAATTTGGTACATTCTTTTTAAATAACCTCTTCTAGTTGGACTAGACTTGTAATAGCAGATCATTATTTCCTTGTTGGCATTTTTTGTATATTTTTTTTCAGTTAAGCGACGTTTCTTCCAGTAACTTTGCTGTCTCCAGCCCTGGTTGCTCAACTGAAGATCCTGAGTCCTGTTGCCCACTTGCCACCAGATGTCCAGGGACTATAGCATCTGGCGCGGTCCTTGTTGACCCGGGCAATGACCGATCCGGTATAGATTTATTAAAGTTACGTCTCACCATATTGTTGATGGGAGAGGCACTCTTTGTCTGGCTCCTCTGGTGAGACCTGTCCAGTATGGCATAGCTCTCACCTTCACACAAGCCCCACAACCACGCCAAGGTAGTGCCTCACTTATTATTATCTTCTTCTTCTTCTTCTTCTTCTTCTTCTTCTTCTTCTTCTTCTTCTTCTTCTTCTTCTTCTTCTTCTTCTTCTTCTTCTTCTTCTTCTTCTTCAAAAATCCAGAGCTAACTTCATTATGGTTTCTCACCTCTTTTTCTCAGTTTTTATACTGCAATCTATTCCCTGTACAGACTAAGGATACATTACACAAGCCACTGACTCTCGAGTAGTCATGGGTGATTTTATTTATGTGCTTATTTAATTTCTACCCCCATTTTAATCCAGAGGGATCCTTAAGATGTCTTATATAAAATAAAGTGCAATTACATTGTCCAAACCATTAAAAGCATTCTATTAAAACATGCAATTGAAGTTATCTCATTTATTTTCAGAGTTGCTGCCGAGGAACAGAGGGCAGTCTCCCCCACACCACTCATTCAAGCCAGATGTGTGTGTGTGTGTGTGTGTGTGTGTGTGTGTGTGTGTGTGTGTGTATATATATATATATATATATATATATATATATATATATATATATATATATATGAAACATACTTTGCTCCCCTCCTGGAAAAAACATTCTGCAGGTGCCCATGCCAGAGAGACCAGTCTGAGAGGTACTTGTAACCCAAACTGGGGATGGTCAGCAGGATTCAGCACCCTGGACAGCACACTGTGGGAGATAGAGGCAGATCAGGAGGGGTCTTCAAACAATTCAAGCAGTTTTGTTCATTGGGCTGAACAAAGAGTCACCATCTGGAATTGTGCTTCTAGTAGCCAGATTTCTTAGAGTTCAGACACAGAGTAAATGTACTTCTGATAGTTGTCATAGTGGGTTCTTCAGCTGCAATGTGAATCCAGCTTTGTCGTTACGTTATGTTATTTGTTTGTTTGTTTGTTTCATTCGTATACTGCCCCATCCAAAAGACTCTGGGCACAACAACAAAAACAAAACCCACAATTCAAGCATTTAAAAATAATCAATAGGAACATAAGAAACTGCCTTCTACTGAGTCAGACCCAGGCGCGTAGCAAGGTTGGAGTGGGCCCAGAGACAAGATTTTTAAATGGGCCCCCCTCACTGAAGCTCAGCTCATGAAGTAAAGAAATCTTAAATGAGGTTGAATAGTGGTAACAAAAAGCAGAGTAATGTGTTTTATATATGTGGCTGGGGGAGTCAGTCATGTGACATACCTCTGGGGGCCCCCCAAGGCAGTGGGCCCCCAGACAACTGTCTCCCCTTGGCCTATTATAGTTACGCCCCTAGTCAGACCATTGGTCCAGCTATCTCTTATTGTCTACACAGATTGGCAGTGGCGTCTCCAAGGTTGCAGGCAGGAGTTTCTCTCAGCCCCATCTGGAGATGCCAGGGAAGGAACTTGGAACTTAGATTCTCTTCCCAGAGCAGTCCCATCCCCTGAGGATAACACAGTATAGAGCTCACATGTAGTCTCCCATTCAAATGCAAACCAGGGCAGACTCTGCTTAGCAAAGGGGGCAATTCATGCTTGCTGCTACACAACCAGCACTCTTCCCATAGAAAAAACAAATTTACAAACAGTTTAAAACCACTAAACAATTTAAAAAAATTAAAAACAGTTTTAAAACCCTGGAAGGCCAGACCAAACAAATAGGTTTTAAGGGCTCTCTTGAAGGCCAACAATGAACCCAAGCTATAGATTTCTGCCAGGAGTGCATTCCACAAACCAGGAGCATCTACAGAGTAGGCTGCATGTTAGAGACATACATGCTATTAAGTGGCACATACATGTTTTTATTTATGTCTATGTTCCTCCTTCAGCCTACCTAAAACTTAAAATCATTTAAAATCCCCTGCTAACTGGGCAAAGAGCCACCTTTTACCGTGGTGATTCTCTTTATTTAGCAGGGGGAGAGTAACTGGCCCTATTCACCCCCAGCACAGTACTTCCAGTGACTGTGGCTGGTGTGTGTCAAGTTTCTTTTTAGAATGTGAGCCCTTTGGGGACAGGGAGCCATCTTATTTGTTTGTTATTTCTCTTTGTAAACCGCCCTGAGCCATTTTTGGAAGGGCAGTATAGAAATTGAATTATTTATTTATTTACACAGTCAGACAGGTGTTATTGACTGGTTGTTTTATCCAGACATCGAGTCCTTCCCAAGGACCTAGGATGGCTGAATTTTATTGTCAATGTTGTTGCTGTTGTTATAGATATCGTCGCAGAATATAGGCTGTTCCCAGTAAAGCTGCTTTTTGGAATTGGCTGATGGTGATTTCTGTGGCCCCGATGGTGTTGAGGTGCTCTTCAAGGTCTTTTGGAACTGCACCCAGGGCGCCAATGACCACTGAGGTTATTTTGGTCTTTTTCTGCCACAGCCTTTCAATTTCAATTTGTAGATCTTTGTATTTGGTGATTTTTTTCTATTTCTTTTTCTTCTATTCTGCTATCCCCTGGTATTGCTATGTCGATTATTTTGACTTGTTTTTCTTTCTTCTCGACTACAGTGATATCTGGTGTATTGTATGGCAGATCTTTGTCTGTTTGTAGTCGGAAATCCCATAATATTTTTACATCTTCATTTTCTTCAACTTTTTCAATTTTATGGTCCTACCAATACTTGACTACAGGTAGCTCGTATTTTTTGCAGATGTTCCAGTGTATCATCCCTGATACCTTGTCATGCCTTTGTTTGTAGTCAGTCTGTGCAATCTTTTTACAACAGCTGATTAGGTGGTCCACTGTTTCATCTGCTTCTTTACAAAGGCGGCACTTGCTGTTTGTGGTTGATTTTTCGACTTTGGCTCTTATTGCATTTGTTCTTAGTGCCTGTTCTTGTGCAGCCAGTATTAAACCCTCTGTTTCTTTCTTCAAGTTGCCATTCTTAAGCCATTCCAGGTCTTGCTGATGTCTGATTTTCCACTTATATTGTGCAAATATTGACCATGCAGGGGCTTATTTCTCCATTTTTCTGCTCGGTTCTTGACTTGTTCTTTCTTGTAGGCCTGCTTTGTTTCATTGGTGTTGAATAGTTTCTCGTTCTTGACCATTTGAAGTGCATCTTCTTCACTGACCTTGATATATTCTTCAAGGCCTCTTTTCTCCTCCTCTACTGTTTGATGGACTTGCAGCATTCCTCTTCCACCTGAGGTGCGAGGGAGGTATAGCCTATCTACATCACTGTGGGGGTGCAGAGCATGATTGATGGTCATGATTTTCCTGGTCTTACGATCCAGCGTCTCTAGCTCTGCCTGGGTCCAGTCTATTATTCCTGCAGTGTATCTGATAACAGGTATAGCCCAGGTGTTTATGGCTTGTATGGTGTTCCCGCCATTTAGTTTGGACTTGAGGATTTTTCTAACTCTCCTGATGTATTCACTTCCAATTTTTCTTTTAACTTGAGTGTGTGTGATGTTATCAGCCTGGAGAATGCCCAAGCATTTGTAATGTTCTTTCTCTTCCAGGTTCTTTATGTTGCTTCCATTGGGTAGTTCTATTCCTTCTGTTTTTGTTATTTTTCCTCTTTTCATTATTAATGCAGCACACTTGTCTAGTCCAAACTCCATTGCTATATCGCTACTGAATATACGGACAGTGTTTAGCAGTGATTCTCTTTGTATTTCTCCATTTTTGGAGAAATAATAGAAATCAAATAATAGAAATCAAATTATTATTATTATTATTATTATTATTATTATTATTATTATTATTATTATTATTAAAAACCACAATTGCTTCAGGGACTTTTGAGAGAGATGTGCTGTTGATGTTATGGGTACTAGCCAATATGTGTCCATCACAGCTGTTTTTCCCCTGGTTCAAACTGAGTCACACTAAGAGTCTGCAGAACCTGGTATTTTTCAGACCTCACCCCAGAAGAGGAAAAAATATGTAATATTTTTGGTTTGAAGGCAGCCAGGGTTATCAAACAGCTTTTAGCACACTTAACATATTGCCTCTTGCATCTTTTTCCCACCTCAATACTATTTACCAGTACAACTATATGTGTGGTCTGGCACTTCAAGAAATTGAGACAGTATCAAGTCACCCTGACTTTTCCCTCCGAGAAAAAAAATGTTTTTAATTTAGCAGCAGCTACAATGGAGGATATTTTTCATCTGTTGTTAGTTCAAAAGGCTTATCCCCAGCCTTCCGGCAACTGTAATCTTCGGCCCCATGATTTATCATCCCAACACACTTATCACATCAACCAGGCCAGCTTCGGCAATACGCAGGATAATAGCCACTTAGCTACTGTCATACCAGAACTTGGATGACAATTTTATCTGGGTGATACTGACTCAATTCTTATAAAAGCAAATAATCAATAATCAGATCTCTAATTGATAATACATTATGTTCAGGAGCATTTTGTTTTTAGCTGTCCCCCCTGCCCCCACCCCCCACCAATCTGGATATTATTATTTGTACAGAAGGGACTGTTCCTCATTATATGGAATTGCCTCCGTTGCGTGTGCAGGAGGTCCTACAGAAATTCCACTTGTCTTATAGAAAGAGCTTTGATAGAAATTTCCCTAAGTTTCATCCTGGAACTCTGGATTTCTCTTCAAAGTTCACTTTTTAAAAATGTCAGCAGAAACCTCAGCAATTCCTTTCTGCCATATTGTTTCTCCTCATCCTCCCCCTCGTCTTTCATTCCTCTGGGCTAGTGCACACAACTAAAAGACTCAAGTAACGGATGTGAAATCACTCATAGGAACATAGGAAGCTGCCATATACCGAGTCAGACCTTCGGTCCATCTAGCGCAGTGCTGTCTACCCAGGCTGACAGCGGCTTCTTCAAGGTTGCAGGCTGGAATCTCTCTCAGCCCTCTCTTGGAGATGCTGCCAGGAAGGGAACTTGGAACCTTAGGCATGCAGGAAGGTTCATATCTCAGTTCCTTGTTGGTTTGTTTAAAATATGTATACCCTGCCCTCTAGTATGCTAATGCTCAGGACAGCTAATGAAACCAATAAGACCCATACACTATTAAAAACAACTAGCTTAACCTGCGCAGAGCATCTGTGTGCTAGGACTTGATTGCTCCCCTCACCTCCTGCCACATACACCCTCACCTCAGAGATCTCTCCACCCTCACCTGAGCCACACTCCTGTTCCTCCTCCTCCATCCAGTTGCTTCCATCCCTCTCACCCCTCTTGGTCGCTGCTGCAGTGTTGCTGGCTCCTACTGGCCAAGCTGCAGCCCCCTATCCCCGAGACCTCCCCACCCTCACCCGAACCCCGCTCCTGCTCCTGCTCCTTCCCACAGGAGCAGCAGGAGCAGCAGACGACCGGGCCCTTCCTCACTGCCGCCACCGCCATGGCTGCTCGTTCCCCTCAGGCCACTGACAGGCCTGGACCCATCCCATGGCTGCCTGCCTCCTTCCGCCAATGGCCTTGGTAGCCCCATAGAGCTCCAAAAAGCATCAGTGGTTGACTGGACCCTTCCTTGCTGCCAATAGGCACCACCATGGCCACTCATTCCCCTAGGCCCATCCCTTATCCTTCCTTCCTTCTTTCTCTCTTCCCCTCCCTTCTCCCTCTCCCTCTCCCTCTCCCTCTCTCTCTCTCTTCCTTCCTGAGTGAATAGAACTTGTTTCCTCCTCTAATTCACACAGCGGCAGCCTCCTTCTCCTGAAGGGGCTCTGTCCTCCATCACAACCCCTCTTTTCTTAGACCCCTGCCTGCTATCTTTATATATATATAGATTCCTCTCCTCTACAATCAAGAACATCTTCTGACCATTAACAGTTGCATTCCATCTATCCTTAACTATCACAGGCTCCTCCCCCCTATCTGCATATGGAATCCCCACTGCCCAATCAGGTGCTCCTGTTCGCGAACTCTCGTGAAAGCTGCCACACATGGGATTAGCCATGGGTACGCCTTAGATAATTATATAGATAGATAGAGAACTAATAAAATTGAAACGAACTAAGAACAAGCTCCAATTAAACCCAAAATTTATTGTTACAAGTGAAAACATTAAAAGTTATAACTGACCAGATGTTGTTACAGCTAAATGTTAAAATGCCTTTCTATAGCGATGGGTCTTCAACAATTTCTTTTGTTGGAGCATTACAGAGCTCTTCTGATAGAGCAAGACAGAGCTCTTCAGGGAGGGTGTTCCAAGGTTGAGGAGCCACAACTGAAAAGGCCCTGTCTCTAGTCCCCACCTGTTAGTGGCTAGATCTCTGTTAGTGGCCAGACCATAAGCAGGACCTGAGATGCTGAGTGGAGGGTGGCTCAGGTTATTGCCAGCTGGTTGTACACATTCAGCCTCGTTATATGCTGCACCCACTATGTGCTGCAGATGGCTAAATATCTGCACATTGCTGGTTGTCTGTAATGGAGTGCAAAAAAAGCCTCCAGCACCTGACTATACTGAGGGCAAGCACCTCTCAGCTCAAATCGGATTGGCCCAGAATAAATTGAGCGATTTCCTCCCAAATTGGAAATGGCCTGGCTTATGTTTGAGCCAATTGGAATTTTCCAAAACCATTTTGTCAATAAGAAGCTGGTCTTTTGTGCCTCTTGTTTTCCGACATCATCATCATCATCATCATCATCATCATCATCATCATCATCATCATCGTTTATACCTCGCCCCTTCAGTGCTTACAACATTAATAAAATTAATAGATATACAACATAGAATGAGTTACCATAAAGAATAAAAAATTAGTAAGGTTAAGAAGTTAAGACCAGGATAAAACCAGAACTAAAATAACACATTTTAAAAATTGAAATGAAACATTTTTAGTGAAAAGCTAAACACTAAGAAACCCACCAGATAAAAGCAGAGGATAGAATGTTGTAAAGCCCCTCTAAAAGGTGCATCTTCAGCTGTTTCTTAAAGACACTGAGGGAGGGAGCATGACAAAGCTCTCCTGAGAGGGTATTCCCAAGTTGAGGGGCCACAACCGAAAAGGCCCTGTCCCTAGTGTCCGTCAGCTGGGTCTCGGTTAGTGATGGGGCCATGAGCAGGGCCTGAGATACTGAATGGGGGCCCCTGATAGGTTCATATGGCGAATGTGGCCCAACAGGTACTCTGGTCCCAAGCTGTGTAAGGCAGTTTGTGTAGAAGCAGACCAATAACCAGGGGAACCATTGCAGGATGGGTGTAACATTCATGAAAGTGACTTGCACCCATGAGCATCCTAGCAGCAGTATTGTGGACCAGCTGAAGCTTCTAAACCATCTTCAAGGGCAGCCCCACATAGCATGCATTGCAGTAGTCCAATGTGAGGTGGGAGGAGCCATGACAGTTAAGGCAATATGAAAGCACCATAAGTTCGCAGCACAGCAGATACTTCTCTGCTTGCATGCTTCCCTCCTTGTTGGTGAGTGTGCAGAAGTTGTGCTGCTGCTGTTCTCCAGTAAATTTACCATAATTTTCAGCAGAAACGCCGCATTGGTGTAAATGCCACTCTCAAGGGGAAAAAACCCTGCACATAAGCACCGTATCTGCATGAACACTGAGGCATCAAAATTAACTTTTAAACATGTATGTGCTGCGGCATTTCTGACAAAAATTACGGCACTTTGTTTTCTGCATTATCTTCCTGAAAATATTTCTCAGTCTGACCTCCAAAGCTCCATCTCCTAACTCTGCCATTCAAAATTTAGACACATTTTATTCTGATTGGGTTTATAATGTAAGATCCATTTTGTTCCTTTCTTTTGCTGAGTTTTGGGGGAGGGGGGAAATGCCACTTCCTTTATATTTCCCTCAGTCCATCACTCCTCATCAGAGGCATAACTAGGGAAAACAGCGCCTAGGGCAAGCACTGAAATTCCGCCCCCCGGCCGCCCCCCCAACATCTGACTGACACACATGTTTGATGCCAAGAGTGCAAGCCGAGGGAGCGGAAGGAAAGGACCGGTCCCTCTCCTCGCCGCTGCGCCGCTTCTCCTTCTTGGCGCCTTGCAGCAGAGCAAGCTGCTGGTGCGGACGGGGGGGGGGTCCACCTGCGTGGGGAGTGTGAGAGAGCAGTGCACGCCGGCCATGCCTTTGCATGCGCCTCACTCAGCAGCCTCCTCCAAAGCCAGGTGGCCGTCGTGGTGGTGACGCGCGTGCCGCTCCTCAAGGAAGGCGGTGGGGGGAAGCAGTGAGCGGCGGCTGTGTGGTGCTTGTAGGGAGGGGGAGCAGCGGCTGCAGCAGGAGCGCCGTTGCTGGGGAGAGGAGCGGAGCCCGCAGCAGCAGCAGCCGCAGCCCGCCAGGCGACAATGGCAGCAGCCACGGCAGCCGTGCAATAGGCACCTTCTGAATGGGCACAAGCACCCCAGGTGGGGGAGGTGGCGGCGGCGAGGAAGAAGCAGCAGCCGCGGAGGAGGAGGAGGAAGAGGAGGAGGAAGAAGGCGAAGAAGGCGGCACGCCCCCCGCTCCTGCCCGGCTGCCGACGAGCGCTGCGTGGGGCCGAAGCTTGTGGGCGCCGGCTGGCACGGCTGCGGTGGTGAGTCTCCTCCTGCCAGAGCGGCAGTGGTGGCGACTCCTGCAACCTCCTCCCAAGTTCCAAATTTCAAATAAATATTATGTTATAAGAGATCACACACACCTTGTACTCTGTTTTATGATGAGGCAGGCCTTCAGGTTCCTCCGTCCTTGTGCGCACACACAGCCCCAGGCAGCAGGCAGCAACACAAACGCTCTCCACTCCGACTCCCACCCTGCCTTGTCGCCAACGCATGCAAAACAAAGTCCACGTGCAGGCGGCGAGCTGGGAGGAGGACACTCGTATGTGCGACTGGTGGCGGGGCGGGGCGGAAGAAAGACGAAGAGGTCCGTCGCCAAGTTTGCTGCCAAACTTTAGGCGCCCGCACTGTGGCGCCCAGCACCGGAGCCGAGCAATGGGGGGGGTGCCGCCGGGACCGCTCGTGGGGGAGGGGGGCGCCACCCCCACACATGGACTACTTTGCGGACTGCTGCTGCACTCAGCGCTGCGATGCACACAAGAAAAAAAAATTTTCAGGAAAGGAAGGGGATAGGCGGGGGCACTTTTTGGCGCCCCCTGCCAAGTGGCGCCCAGGGCACGTGCCCTGCCTGCCCCCCCTAGTTACGCCTCTGCTCCTCATTAGGTTGAGATCCATCATAATCTTTTTCTTTCTTTCTTTCTTTTTGCAAAGAACATGAAATCAATTCTTCTTTTATGGTTCCACAGTCAGAAGACTATTTCCACAGCACTTCCATAAAATGAAGGACGAGTTATTTTTAGATGTGCCTCTGATTCCCTCTCTTATAACTGGGTACTCTTTCGATGCACCCATTACAAGCTACAATCCTTTACACACTTCCTTGGGAATGAGGAGTATCCATTGCTCTTCATGGGACTTACTTTCCAATACATTTGCATTTTATTTCATTTACTGAGATATTTACATCACAACATCCTGTGCCAAAGGACCTGGAGGTCGCTGACAAGCAGGCAGCAAAAACATTAAAAATATCACAGAATAAAACAATTTAAAAATAAATAACACAAGCAGTGGTAAAATAGCAGGATCCACTTGACATCAGCATGCACGTGCATGTGTACACAAAATGTGTGCTCACATGCACATGCATGCATGCACAGGCACACATCTGCACATATGTGTGCACATGTGCACATGCACTCATGCATGCATATGCACACACACACGCACATGTGCATGTGTGAGCGTGCACGCACACACTTCAGAACAGATTATAACTGTAGGGGTGTCGCTATCATTGTAAGAAGGGGGAAGAAATGTCCTTTAAGGCAGGGGAGAACCACTCCTGGCTGCCTTGCGAATGCAGCACCAGTCCCAGTCTAGCTCCCAAAGGGGCCGCGCGGCCCAAAACAGCCCTGAGTAGCCCTGGTCCAAAGGAAACAAGCCATCACTGATGAGCCCTCTTGCAAACCTAACTTGTCTAAGGACCCTGTTCCATCTCCAGTCTGGCTTAATGAGCAGCATTCATTAATGGGCCCACTGATAAGGCATGGAGTGCAGCTGTCTCTTCAATTAATAACAACTTGATTAAAAGCTCAGGAAGAATAACCAAAAGAACCCCGCAAGCCTGATTTTGTAATGAAACCTAATTATATCCATAACATTTGCGACTGTCGTGTTAGGTCCTTGGGACATTCATCTTTGCTCTGAGACGCATCGCTGCTGGTACAGGAAGCGGGCATGTGAAAGGTATCCCAGCCCATCGCCTGATTCCACACCCCATAAAACTTGTCCAAGAACATCCAAGCGCAAATATGACACAGGTAATGGGCTCGAGACCAGCTGAAAGTCGCTTTATTTTTCACCCGAGAGCAATTCCGGGGGACTAATCTCACATCTGCGGTTGGCTCCCTGGGAATCTCTCCAGCTTTTGGACTGATAAGATGATTTCTATGACTTTCTGGTGCCGGCTTTCTTGCTTTATGGGCAGAACTTCAATTAACCAAAGAACAGGATTTGTTTGAACTATTCCTGAAAAAGATATGCCAATTGGTTTCTGCAACAGCTCTTCACTAGAGACATGCTTTCCTCATTTTTGAAAATTAAGGAATCCTGGTTCCCGTCGCCGCACCAGCGCTATGAGGTGGGCCGCAGGGTTGTGCTCCCGGCACATGGGCCATCTTGCCTCCCCCTCCATGTGACAGGGGTCAGCCAATGAGGAAAGGAGGTGGCCAATTGGGTCCTGGTCGCTTCCATTCTGAGGAGAGTACAGGTGTTGGGTAGGTAGTTTGATTAATGGGGTTCAGCTGGAGGGTCAAGGGGCAGGGGGCAAGGAACAGTCCTTCAGGGTTTTTGCGGCTCACCAGCTCAGAGTTTGGAGGCTTGGGTTGGGGTTGGGTTGGGTTCAGTGTTCCCTCTAACAGGGATTCCCAGATGTTGTTGACTATAACTCCCAGAATCCCCAGCTGCAATGGCTTTTGCTTGGGGATTTTGGGAGTTGTAGTCAACAACGTCTGGGAATCCCTGTTAGAGGAAACACTGGTTGGGTTCCCCACACCCAGCGGGGGAAAGCCTCACCGTGAGAGGAAGTCATAACCTGGCGCCTGACTGAATCAGTACCCGGCCCTTCACCCTGGTGTGGGACGGCCCTCCCTTGGAGGAGGTCCCACATGGGAGGAGTACCCGCACTCTGGTTAGTTAGGTACCAGCTAAGTGTGTCCTGTCTTCATTGGGGCTGGGGGTGTAATGTTTAGGAGCTGGGCACACTTCCAATATTGGATGTTCTGTGACGGGAAAAGGAGGTTGGTGCCTCCTTCTGTAATCCTGAGGTAGACAATACTGAGATAGATGGACCTATGGTCCAACTCAACAGCAGCTTCCTATGCTCCTATGTTTTGTGGGAGGAGAGCTGGTCTTGTGGTAGCAAGCATGAACCATCCCCATTGCTAAGCAGAATCCAACCAGGTTTGCATTTGTATGGGAAACTACATGTGTGAGCACTGTAAGGTATTCCCCTTCGGGGATGGGGGCCAATCTGGACCCACGTGCTTGTGTATATAGCTCTTTTCAACTAAATATTGAAAATATTAATTATATACACAAGACCTACATGATTGTGTATATAGCTCTTTTCAACTAAATATTGAAAATATTAATTATATACACAAGACCTCCATGATTGTGTATATAGCTCTTTTCAACTAAAATGTGCTCAAAGCGGTTTATATAGGAACATAGGAAACTTCCAAATACTGAGACAGACCATTGTTCCATCTATCTCCGTATTGTCTACCCAGTCTGGCAGCAGCTTCTCCAAGGTTGCAGGCAGGAGTCTCTCTCAGCCCTATCGTGGATATGCTGCCAGGGAGGGAACTTGGAACCTTCTGCATGCAAGCAGGCAGGTGCTCTAGAGTGGCCCCATCCCCTGAGGGGAATATAGCTTCCAGTGCTCACACATGCAGTCTCTCATTCAAATACAAACCAGAGTGGGCCCTGCTTAGGAAAGGGGACAATTCATGCTTGATACCACCAGGCCAGCTCTCCGGAGGAGGAGAGGGAGGCAGTTTCCTTTCCCCAAAGGATTCTATTTGTCCCTCAAAGGATCTAAGAAGAGACAGAAGGTAGACACCACCAACAGCCAGTTGAGGGATGCTGTGTTAGGACTGAATAGGCACTGTTGCTCTTCTCTTGCTAAAAAGAGACACACTACTTTGAAAGGTTCCTCTTTGCTCAGTTAGCAGGGGTGTGCTAATTTTCCCCAGGTACATTTCCACGGGACTATCTTGCAGCAGCATCACATAGCCTTACCTACCTAGCAGGGTTGTTGTAAGGATAAAGGGAGCTTGTAAGGATATACTGTGGAAATGGAAGGTAATGTAATAAACAAGTACAAACTAAAACAAATGATTCATACATATACTGGTGACCTAGCCACGTCCTGTAAAACGTAAGAGAATGTTCCTTGTCTTCCAAAAGGTAATTTAGAAGATGGAATTTTCCGTATTTAATAACATGTCACAAAGTTGTCTTGGGATCTTAGCCTTTTACTGGCCTCTGGTTGATTGAACTGTTTTCATGGCTTGAAATACCATTATCTGAGAGCAAACCCTGTCAACGAGAGCCTTTTCTGAGAAAAGGGTTATTTTTAGCTGCAGCAAAGTAATAAAAGCAGTATGAAAAGATCAATTTCCCACTTTGGGATCTGTAAGTAAATGAGAGAAATCTTTCCTACCCACCGAGTCAAATAAAGACATCAGAGGAACATCAGTTACAACATGCCCTGAATTAAAAAGATTATTGTTAGGATCAAGCAGTAGAGAAAGAACATTTAGCTTGTTGTTCAAGGGAATTCCAGTCTTACATTTGTTTTTGCATATAACTAATAAAGGAAAATGTATCCCTTCCTCTCCAAAATTTACCATTTGTTCTGAAGCAAAAAAGGTAAGGTAAAGTGTGCCGTCAAGTCCATGTCGACTCCTGGCGCCCACAGAGCCCTGTGGTTGTCTTTGGTAGAATACAGGACGGGTCTGACCATTGCCTTCTCCGGCACAGTGTGAGATGCTGCTGCTTTTCAGCATCTTTCCTATATCACTGCTGCCCGATATAGGTGTTTCCTGTCATCTGGGAAACATACCAGCGGAGATTTAAACCGGAAACCTCTGGCTTGCTAGTCACGTCATTTCCCCACTGCCCAATTGCCTACACAAGGTAAGGTTAGCAGTGCTGGAAGGTCTCAGGCAGAGAGAGCTCTTTCTGAGCCCTGATGCTGAAATAAGGAACCCAGGAATTCTGAGTCAGACCATTGGGCTATCTAGCTCAGTATTGGCTTCACAAACTGGCAACAGCTTCTCCAAGGTTGCAGGCAGGAATCTCTCTCAGCCTTATCTTGGAGATGCTGCCAGGGAGGGAACTTGGAACCTTCTGCTTTTCCCAGAGCGGCTCCATCCCCTGAGGGGGAATCTCTTCCAGTGCTCGCATGTGGACCCTGCTTAGGAAAAGGGACAAGTCATGCTTGCTACCACAAAGCCAACTCTTCATCTAGCTCACTATTGTCTTTCCCAGCCCTTCCTGGAGATGAACCTGGAACCTTCTGCCTGCAAAGCAGTTGCTCTTCCACTGAGCGATGGTCCCTCCCACAGTAGCAAATGGCATTTCTACTTGACAGGATTTGACAGATGGCATGCAATGGCATTAGTATTTGACAGCTGGTCTCTTATGAGATGTCATTTCTGATGTCTGCCAAAGCAACCGAGAGATGCCAACCGCTCTAACTCAAATTTTAAATTTCAAACTACAAATTTTCTTTTAAAATATGGACCCGAAAGCTGAATTTGAAATGTCACCATCAACATTTGGATGTTAAAACTGAAAATCTGGGCAATTTTTCAATATTTGCAAATATCTGAATCTGCTCTGGAAATGGAAACCATTCAGTCACTCAAGTTGGCATTGGGGAAGCAAAATCAACTCAACTCATACAGCTGCAAGGATTTGGGCCGGGTTCACTTATGCATCTGAACAGGGCTGCTTGCTGAAGTTTCTCCATCCAATTTTGGAATTCCAAATCCCCTGGTGAATCTTTTGCCAAAATCAAACTGAGGGCATTAGGAAAGAAGGAGAGAAGGAGAATGAGTTTACCATGTGTGCACGTGTGTCTGCATATCCCTTCTAATAACTTGTGCATTTACATTTCAAAACAAAAGAAATTCATAGCACAGGGGAGGGGATTCTAGAACAATCCCCTGCCCTGTATGCATTTTTCCCAATCTGCCATGGTAGTTCAAGATGGTAGCCACTCAATGTATAAGCAACATCCCTTTGTTGGTGGGGGGAGGCATGCAGGCACATGGGGATAATCGATCAGGGGGGTATGTGTCTGAGTCATGGGGCTCTGGGGGGCCAACAAGACACCCTCTCATCTTCCCGAATCCATCTCCCTCCACTGTGCTTCTCAGCCACTCACCCCCACCTCTGCAGCTGGGTCGCTACTCTGCACTGGCCCTGGCCCTTTCTCCAGCATGCTGATGGGATGTGGCCAATGTGGAGTCATTTGCTCCATGGCAGAGGCTTCATCAGCTTGTCTTGGCACCACCAGGAACCTTACTAGGAGTTATGATGGTCCTTCTCAGAGGTGGACCTGATCTGATTGGGTCCAACATTCTTTAATTTGCACAAGCCCTAATGATGGATGATTTATACTAGAGATGTGCATGAATCATTTTTTTCAATTTGATTTGTACCCAAATCAAATCACCTCCAATTGGTTCTGGGTTCAAATCTGGTCAGCTAGCACAGGGGCAATTTGTTTTGTCCACAAATCTCCCGAAACAGGTAGATTCGGGTACAAATCTTTTTGTACCCAAACCGATTTGCATGCTCAGGCAGTGATTCTCTCAGCAGCAGGAAGTGGGTGGAAAAAATTATCTTCTCTTTTCCTCAATCAGGAAAACAGGAACAAAAAGCAGAGAACCTCCAGGCAGCATACAGGCAAGGCAAAGCAAAGCTCCTCTGGCTCTCTCTCTCTCTCTCTTTTCTCCCACAAGGAAGAAAGGCAGAGTGGTGGGTGGCTGCCTCCTAGAGTACATTTGAAAATCCCTCCTTCGCACTCCCCCCACCTTTGTCCCTTCTTTGACCCTTCCCCTAGCCAATGTGGGGTCAGTCAACCCGGCAACATGAGATTTGAATGGAAATGAGCCAATCTGGAACCAGAAGGGAATTGCCAGCCAATCATTGCACACTGTAAGTCACCAATCTGAAGCTTGGGAGGGTGGGATTTTATTTATTTTTTTTTTAAAAATTCTGACACAAAATGGAGACAGCAAGAGAGGTCACCATAGAATGGAGGTCTGAATCTACAAATTTTTCCGGTCCAAAATCTGGGCAATTTGTTGTGGACCTGAATCTGTCCAGCAAGCACAGGGGCAATTTGTTTTGTCCAGAAATCACCCCAAACAGGTATATTTGGGTGCAAATTGTTTTGTACCCAAATTGATTTACACATCCCTAATTTTGTACCCGAATCGATTCACACAGCCCTAAAGAGTTAAGGATACTATTTAGAGGCTTCCATATAGAAAGAACATGGAAATCCCATAGATGATAAAGGCCTACAGGAGTGACCTAAGATAATTGCTTGTGCTCATCATTTCTTGTCTAGCTACAGAAAAATGAATCACATCCCAGCATCTTCTCCTCTGCTCAAGCGAATGGTACCTATAGATTTACTACTTCTTGGCACTACCTATCACGTCCCGCATCATTTGTTTTCCATCTAATTGGGCTAATCTTGCACAGGCTCCATCTTAGTCTCCATCTCTGATAATGTATGGTTCTCTCACATGTTTTACTGCTAATATCTCACTGGGATATTTCAGAAGAAGCCCAAGCAATTGCTTTAGCAATAAGTTATCACAGCAAGATTGGGATCCGGTCTAAAGAAGAAAATGCTGGAGGATGAATGGAAGGCATTTGCGCTGACCTTTACAATGTCCCCATCTGATGCAAAATGCTGCAGCTCAGAATACAAAATATCTTTTAACACCTAAGAGCTGGCCAAGAGATTTTGCTTGCTCATTACAACAGCCTCACAAACTACTGGTGCTCAGTGTATTGGTTTTCATGGGCAGCACACAAACTAAGTTAGTCATGAGTAAGCACCATTGAAATCAGTTAGGCCGGTTAGTTACAACTAACTTAAGTTGCATTAATTTTACTTAGTCATGACTAACTTTGTCTGGAATCTACCCAATGTGTCTTTAAAATCCACTCTGTCTAAAATGACTAAACATTTTGTCATTGCAGCTAAAATGAAGTTGTTCCCCAAACAACCCCGCCACCGGTGAATGCTGGGGAATATTCTCTGGCTGTGTGGATTAATTAATTGGCAATTGATCAATCCCACCCATCAACAATGAAAATGGCCTTGCTCTTTTTGAGCAATTTTAGAGAATTCCTTGAAGAAGTTCAGGCTTATTCAGAGAAGAGCTCAGAAACTCCTCAGCTAATCAAGCCACTGTTCTATTGTTGAACATATCTCAGAGTGAGGACATTCTTCCTAATGCTTGGTCCAAATTTGCTTCCTTGTAATATCAACCCACTGGCTGACGCAAAGAGGAAAATTACTGAGAGTAGTCTTGTTGAAATTAAAAGGCCAAGATAGGCATTGCCCACCTTGTCTTCATTGTCAATAGGAACATCAGAAGCTGCCATATACCAAGTCAGATCATTGGTCCATCTAGCTCAGTATTGTCTACTCAGACTGGCAGCAGTTTCTCCAAAGTTCCAGACAGGAGTCGCTCTCAGACCTATCTTGGAAAAGCCAGGGAGGGAACTTGGGAACCTTCTGCATGCAAGCATGCAGATGCACTTCCCCGAGTGGCTTCATCCCCTAAGGGGAATTTCTTACAGTGCTCACACCTGTAGTCTCCCATTCAAATGCAACCAGGGAAGACCTTGTTTTGCAAAGGCAACAAGTCATGCTTGTGACCACAAGACCAGCTTTCCTCCCTAGGAACTAGGAGTGCAATATAGGAAGCTGTCATTTATCAAGTCAGAGACCATTGGTCCATGTAGCTCAGTATTGTCTACACCAGGTCTGCACAACCAGGTCTGCACAACTTCTGCCCTCCAACTGCTGTTGGACTACAACTCCCATCTTCCCTACCCACAGTGGCCAATAGCCAGGGGTTATGGGAATTGTAGTCCAACATCTGCAGGAGGGCAGCAGTTGTGCAGCCCTAGTATACACTAGCTGGCAGTGTATACTATGGCTTCTCTCTCTGATACTTACCCCAGATTTGAACTCTGAGTAGGAGAACCATCCTAGTCCAGACTGCCATGAAGTTGACCATAGGAAGCTGCTTCAACCAAGGTGGACCACTGGTCCATCTAAATCCAGAAGGGGTCATTTCCAGCCCTACATGGAGATAGCAGGGGTTGAATTTGGGACCTTCTGCATGCAAAGAGATACACTAGCACTGAGCTACAGCCCCTTGCTATTATGTTTCTGTGCTTCTCTGTATCTTCAAGTTTCCATGTGGTTGCACCTTGGGAGGGGAACTGAGCTTGTGCTAATGAACATGAATAGTCCCCTTTGCTAAGCAGGGTCCACCTTGGTTTGCATTTGGATGGGTGACTACATGTGAGTGCTTAAAGGTAGTCCCCCTAGCGGGTGGAACTGTAGTTCAGCAGCAGAGCATCTGCTTTACATGCAGAAGGTCCCAGGTTCAATTCCTGGCAGGATCTCCAGTTAGGGCTTGGAGAACACCTGCCAGTCAGTGAGCTAGAAGGACCAAGGGTTTGACTCAGTATAAAGCAGCTTCTTTTGTTCTCTTCCAGAATTTCCTCAGTTACTTGTGAGCTGCGTAATTGTCAGCCCACCCCCAGAATCAGAATTCTGACATTTCTAAAGGAAGAAAACTTAAGTGCTTATAAAAATCCTCAGAGAATAAGCTTTTTTTAAAAAATCCAGACATAAAAAGCATCTATGCAAAATGAGATTTAAAACATCACTTCTAATTCTTCGGCATGTCCTTCTAAAAGCATTCATTTTCACCTCTGAGGGCTTGAATAAGTGAGATTGATTCTCAATTTATGGCTGGAACATCTCTCTACTCCTGAGTGCCTGATCTATGTTTGAAAAGAAGGAGAGGCGAGCGGGTTAAAAGAGACAGGTTGTTAAGCAGTTCTCACTGGCGTGTGAAAGAAAAACTCAATCAGGAGACCTTGGGAGGACCTGACACACTTCTCCATGCTTGCTCAGGGTTTGTGTTTCTTACAGAGGGAGGGAGAGAAATTAAAAAAACAAAACAGGAGCAGCCCTGAGGAAGACTACACTGGAAATTGGTATTGACGTGCATGCTAATAATACCATCACCATTTCCCTTGAAACCAAGCTGAGAATATTGTCAGTACATTTTATTATGGGCTGATGCAGCTGAAATAAGAAACTGGTGCCAGAAATATTTCTTCCAAAGATTTCAAGGGCCTGTCTAGACCTGAAGGGTTTATGTGCCTTGGCGACTTCCCATGCATTAACTGTGATTTGATGTGGACTTCACACACAAGTTACTGGCAACATCCACTGCAGGGACAGCTGGGAAGTGGTGTAGCTAAGCAGTGATGAGAACATTCCCCAGCCACTGTTGTGGGGCTTCCCCCCAGATTTTCTTTGCTTGGAAGGCAGGTGAGTGCTTAAGAGAATTTATCTCCCATTCACCATTTCTCACCTCTTGAATTTCTTCACGCACTGGAATAATTTGCATATCCATCGATGGCTCCTCTTGGAGGCATAGCTAACTGGAAAAACAGATCTCCAGAATACCTCAGGGAGCATACAGGAGAATCTCAGTATTCGCAGAGTTATTGCATTCAGCATTCAGTACTCAGTATTCGCAGGTTATTGCATTCTCTGCAATAACCGCGGATCAGGAAACTGAATACTGAGTAATTGTGTCTATGGGATCACGGGCGGGGGGGAGGGGGGAAGGTTCCCAGAAGTTTTTAAAAGTGGCAAAAAATGGGTTAAATTGCCCTAAAATAATGGGGGGGGGAGTGCCCCACCAAGTCCAGTCTGTCCCCAGCTGTCCAGCAATGCCCCCCAAATGTTGCGATTTGTGGGGAGGTTTGGTGGAAAATTGCATTTCCCCCTATTTTTAAAAAAATAGAAACAAGCCAGAAAATGTCTCTCTTATTTATTTATCAGATTTGTACACCACCCCAAACTTTAATCTCTGAGCAGTTAACAATAGCATAAAACAAGTTAAAAACATATACAAAAACTTAAAACAATTTAAAAATAAACCATTTTTAAATAAACAATTTAAAAATAATCTTACACAAAATGGCGGGCAGAAATGACCTCAGAGGTCATTTCTGCCCTCTCCCAATTCATAGACATGCAAAAATTAACCATTTTTGGCTGTGGTTTTTTGTGTATACCTAGTTCGGTTGCCAATTTCCAAACCACAGATACGCAAAACCACAGATGCCGGATTCACGATTAATGAGGTTCTCCTGTACTCATGAAAAAACAATGAATTATGTGAGTGTTTGGGTATTTTTTTAAAGGTTGCATGAGTGGCCGATTCTGTCACCTAGTTTATGAACAAAAATTACATCGCTTTCGAGATCAGAGAAATAATGTCTATCATCTGGACAATTTGGGGGACTCTCTTTCTCTGATCTGGAAAAAAAAAGTGGGTTTGTTCATAAATTTGGTGATATAATAACATAGCTATGATCAACTGCTTGTTATCCACTTGCCCCTTTATAGGAAGGAAACAGCAATACTAGAACTTCAGTTCTTTTTGCCACAATCAGTGGTGGCTGGCTGCTATGTTTTTTCCTTCATTTTCTTCTCCTGAATGAGGGTCATGTTGGGGGGAAAATAGTTGTTTCTGGAAAGCCAGCTGCAATGCTGAAGAAAAAGACCTTCATAAGAATTTCAGAGAATATTCAAAAATTCAAAAGAAAGTTATCAGAATGTTGATGATTGTTTGATTAAGTGCCATCAAGTCGGTGTTGACTCTTAGCGACCACATAGATAGATTCTCTCCAGGATGATCTGTCTTCCACTTGGCCTTGAAGGTCTCTCAGTGATGTGTGATGTGTCGATTCACTGCTGTCATAATTGAGTCTATCCACCTTGCTGTTGGTCGTCCTCTTCTTCTCTTTCCTTCCACTTTTCCCAGCATGATGGACTTCTCAAGGGAGCTGGGTCTTCGCATAATGTGTCCAAAGTCTGATAGTCTGAGCCTGGTCATTTGTGCCTCGAGTGAAAATTCTGGATTGAGTTGTTCTATGATCCATTGGTTTGTTTTCCTGGCTGCCCATGGTCTCCTCAAAAGTCTTCTCCAGCACCAAAGTTCAAAAGCGTCAATGCTTTTTCTATCTTGCTTCTTCAAAGTCCAGCTTTCACATCCATAGAATGTCATGGGGAAACCATTGTCTGAATGATTCTGATCTTTGTAGGTGTAGACATGTCACAGCATCTCAATATCCTTTCTAAGGCCTTCATTGCAACCCTACCAAGTGCTAGTCTGCGGCGTATTTCTTGACTGCTGGATCCTTTAATGTTGACGGTCAATCCTAAAAGGCAGAAGCTATCCAGCACTTCAGTGTCTTCAGTGTCAATTCTGAATCAGAATGTTACCTCCTCATAGTCTTTCCCTGAAATATTTTGGAAATACTGGGGGCATATTCCCCCAAGTATAGGTTTGATTTAGTAGAAATCAAACATTATTTCTACTGTTATTGTCCTTCTTGTTATAATCCTTTTGTTTTTTAATTCTATGAGGCCTTTTAAGCTTGACATAGTTTCGGACCTCAGCATATTTACTTACTTACTTACTTACTTATCTATCTATCTATCTATCTATTTATATACCGCCTGACTCCAAAGGCTCTAGGCAGTTCACAAAAATAAAAACAACCAACACAAAACAACACAAACTGTTAAAACAATTTAGAACATTCAAAGATTACTAAAAACCTGGCTTTAAAATGTGTTTTAAGGGCTCTTTTAAAGGCTGGTAAAGATGTTAAACCATGAGAGCTCATTCCTGAGCCGAGGAACGTCTACAGAGAAGGCCCGTTCCCAAGTCACTGCCAGATTTGCTGTTGGCATCTGGAGATGGACCACACTCGATGACCTTAATGTGCCGTGGGGATCATGCATAAGAAGGCACTCTCCCACGTAACCCGATCGTTATCATAATCCTGCCCTGCTAATAGCCCCTTCCAACTTCTGTCCTTAGTATAGATCCTTTACCATTGCCAAGTTAGATTCAAACTTTACTATACACCCAATAACAACTCAACTGAAAAACCTATTGCAAGCGCTTAATCTCTTAATTCCCTTAAAAAAACCCTCAATTATTTCAAAAATTTTGTTCAGTCACCTTTTGATTAAGCTGCTGAAGCATCTTTATTACTGGAAAGGTAAAATGTTACTTCCACCTCTATTTCACAAAATACAATTAATCTCTGTGTGGCAACATCAAACCACCATGGAAAGCTAAGCTGGTGCTCCATAAATCAACTTCACAAAGACTTTCCTTCATAAAGACTTTCCTTCGTAAGCAGGGGCAATGCGTTTTTCTTTTTGCAAGCAGGGGGTATGTTCCTACTTGAGAATAACAGATGCAGCATCGAGGAGGTGTCTCATTTGCTGAAATTTGCCAAAAATTCTGCAGAGAAATCAAAGCGGATGATTTGCTTTGAGAAACCCCCAATCAGTCAATCAATTCCATCCCATGATGACATCAATCGACTGCTTGTTTTCCAAACTGGTGTTCGATGCCATGCAATTATGTTCCATCAGTTCTAAGAGGGAGAGTGATCAATAAGGGATTGGTGAAGTTGGGTTGAGAAGTGGGAATGAGTGACAGGTTCTTGCATTCTGATGCATTTCCCCGCATTATTTATTTCCTCAGTCTATCTTGACATCCTATGCTAAACAGTGCACTCAGTGGTTTACAATAAACCTAGTACGCACACGAACACATGGACATAAACAGATCTGCAGATTATCACAACAAAACAATACAAAGTACAGCAGAGGAAAAGACATATAAATAGTTATTCATTCAGTTATTCTTATAGGGAATGAGGCTATAGCTCATTGGTATGGCATCTGTTTGCATGCAGAAGGTCCCAGGTTCAATCCCTGGCAGCATCTCCAGGTAGGCCTGAGAAAGATGCCTGCCTGAAACCTTTCACTCTTATTATCTCAATTTTCTCCCCACATAAAGCAACATCTCCTACACCATTCTTGTACTAAGCAAAGGTTTCCTAGAATTTAGGAAGCTTGATGTTAAAATCCCTTTTTCTTTTAATACAGATTTATAAACAAGCTGCCATTTTGCACCTGGCTCTACCTCCCCAAGTCGCCATTTTGAGCTGGTAGATTGCAAGGCTCAGGCTTTTTTTTTTTTTTAGAGGCAAAAATGTAATCAAAGAGAAATTCAACAGCCTCCCTCCATAGCACTGAAAACCATATCATGGGGAATGCCACCAGGAAAGGGATATTTGCTGTTTGCCTGGCTAGTGGGCTTCCTAGAGGCAGGGCTAGGTAGTATGATCCAGCTGGGGTCTTTGTCAAATATCCCAAGGAGGCTCCGCAGATCCTGGTTTGCAGGTTCACTAACAAGAGATGCATAATCATTTCTTTCAAGGTGGAGGGAGTTTTTTTCTGACCACGCCCAGGGTGGACTGCCGTTCTTTACTGCAAGAGGAGTACTGAGCTCCCCCTCCCTTTTCCTTTTGCCCACAGTCCACTTAAGAGGGCATCAGCGCCCATCCATGTGGGGGTGTCAAAGTCTTAACCCAGTTATGCCGCCTCCTTCCATTTGTCGAGGAAAAGCTTAAGGTTGTCATCCCAGATCCATAGATTTCAACATGACACCGTGACTAAACTGCCAGAGAAACACTGGAGAAGGTGCAGGTTGCAAAGAATCTATTTCGTCTATCGCACACCTCTATGATAGAGATGGTGATCCTCCTCTCATGATGGAGGGGAGAGCTGGTCTTGTGGCAGCAAGCATGACTTGTCCCCTTAGCTAAGCAGGGTCTGCCCTGGTTGCATATGAGTGGGAGACTAGAAGTGTGAGCACTGTAAGTGTGAGCACTCCATCCCTCAGGGGATGGAGCTGCTCTGGGAAGAGCAGAAGGTTTCAAGTTCCCTACTTGGCAGTATCTCCAAGATAGGGCTGAGAGAGATTCCTGCCTGCAACCTTGGAGAAGCTGCTGCCAGTCTGTGAAGACAATAGTGAGCTAGATAGACCTATGGTCTGACTCAGTATAGGGCAGCTTCCTATGTTCCTATGTTCCTATGATAGGTTACGGGATAGTGCGGTCTCCCCGGTGGGGTTCAACTTCAGGAGAGGAGTGGGAGATGTCTCTTTATAAAAGCTGTCTTTCTTTTCTCTCTCTGGAAATAATACCCTCCCCGACTGTTCCCAGCCTTGACAGAGGTGCATCAGCTCCCATCTGTCAGCCCTAGGATGATCTATACAAAATCAATAATCCGGCTCCCTTTACATTAAAGCTGCCCCCCCCCCAACTCGCTGCTGCCACTACCCCCGTCACCCTATTGTGCTGGGAGGAACAGCAGACACTTATCAAGAGCCACTTTGGCTAATTGGACTCCTGGCCTAAAAGCATCTGGGGGCCAAGCCACATGCAGACCTAATGGAAGGGCAGAGGTTAATGCATGATTAGACGAGGAGCCATCCATCTCGGAGAGAGGGGGTGAATTTGGCTCCCCTCAATGGGGAAGAAATTGCCTCCAGGAGTGAGAGGCACTAAATTAAGGCAGGAGCACTTCCAAGGTTCTTGCTTTATGTCTCGCAGCATATGCTGCCTTTGTCCTTTCTGCAGTGTCCTTGCTGGGGCTCCTGGCAGATTTACCGCTGCTGACTCAGCCGCACGGCCGCTGCCGCCTTGCACGGTTCTGCTCTATATCCTAGTCAGAGCCTGCCAAGCAGCCCAGAACCAAAGAGATCTCCAAAGTGAAGCGACTTGGAGGGGGATTCTGCAGTGGCCCCTGGGAGGGGAGAAGGCCAACAAAGCAGAGCATGATTAGCTCCCCGTTTCCATGGAGGGGGGGATATCGGATGGGTTTTTTGATTAATGGCAGCTGAACCACATCCAGCTTGATCTCCCTGCGGAGTGATGCAAATGAAAGAAAACTCAGTCACTGAGAGATTAATGCAGGAGGGGGAGAGAGGGGGGGGGGAGAAAGGGAGGGAGGGAGGGAGAGAGAGAGAGAGAGAGAGAGAGGAGCCGCCTTCAGACATAACATAGAACTGTGAGAGGGGGGTGCGGACCTGTGGTCCGCGCCCCCCTCTCCACTCTCCTGCCCACATTCTGACATTGTGGAGATTGCCCCCTCTGCAGAGTGGTGGACCAAGACAGCACAGAGGTGCACTCACTGCATAGAATCCTGGTCACCACATTTATAGAAGGACATTGTAGAACTGGAAAAGGTGCAGAAGAGGGCAACCAAGATGATCAGGGGCCTGGAGCACCTTCCTTTTGAGGCAAGGCTACAGTATCTGGGGCTATTTAGTTTAGGAAAAAAGACAACTGCGGGGAGACATGATAAAGGTCTATAAAATAGTGCATGGTGCGGAGAAAGTGGATGGTGATCAATTCTTCTCCCTCTCGCATCACACTAGAACCTGGGGTCATCCCATGAAATTGATTGCCAGGGAATCTAGAACCAACAAGCAGAGGTACTTTTTCACACAACTCATAACCAACTTGTAGAATTCTCTGCCACAAGATGTGGTGACAGCCAACAACCTGGATGACTTTAAGAGGGGTTTGGATAACTTCATGGAGGAGAGGTCTATCAATGGCTACTAGATGGAGGGCTGTGGGCCACCTCCAGCCTCAGAGGCAGGATGGCTCTGAGTACCAGTTGCAGGGGAGTCACAGCAGGAGAGAGGGCATGCCCTCGACTCCTGCCTGTGCACTGCCTAGAGGCATCTGGTGGGCCTCTGTGGGATACAGGATGCTGGACTAGATGGGCTGCCTTGGGCCTGATCCAGCAGGGCTGTTCTTAGGTGGAGGAGCTGGCTGTGTGGGCCTCCCAGCACCCCCTGTGGTGTGGGTTCGCCTCCGCCACTCACCTGGCTTACATGGAGCCGATCCCCCGCCCGTGGCCAGGTGAGTGGTGGAGGCGATCCCCTGCCGCAGGGGTGATGGGCAGCACACTGCTTCTCCGAGCAGCGTTCAGGTGCGGCGAGAGCGAAGGTAAGCTCCAATTCTTTTACTCTTAAAGGTGCCTCTTGCTGCCCCTCCACTGGCACCCTCACCAGCTGCTACTGCTCTTGCACCTTCTTGGAAGATATACATCGAGTGCTGGGAAGTGTAGCCCCTCCCAGGGCTCCATCTCTCTTAAAGGGCCAATGCAGTACCGCAAAAAAGCGCTTATTTGGTGCTGAGGTCAGCCCAGTGGGAAATGGCTCTCCTGCTCAAGATTTTTTGCCCCGCTTGGAAAATCCCGAAGATCCCTGCCCTAGGAAGAGTTCTGAGAGACTGCAGACTCGCTCTACCACCTAAGAGAAGGAAGGAACTTCTTTGTAGAGCCCCCAAGCCCACCCCAGCTGTATGCAAAATGTATTCCTGACCCACCCGACCCTTTTAGCTCTACAGCTAAACGTTTTAAGATCTAATTATCCTCAGAGGTCCTGGAAAGCTTGATTGCCCCTGGAATATTTCTTGGAAGATATTTTCTTTTCTCCCAGTCTGAATGCCCAGATCTATATTGTGCACTGTATTGATCCGGCTGCAGGCAGAGAGCAACCAGCCAGCTGGACAGATCTTCCCAGCACCTCAGGCCCACCATAGTTGTATTAGGCTGTTGACAAGGTGCCTCCATGGCCCAGCAGGACCTTTGCTGACACACCATGTCATCAATAAAATTGTATTATCAGCACAGCCAGGATGCGGCTTATCCTGCTGGACAAATTGGACATGTTTGGTGAGGACGTTTATTCACAGAGGACAAAGAAGAGCAACACTGTTAGGATGGAATTTTGGGGAAGTAGAATTTGAAGTGAATTTCAGGGTTTGTGCACAGGAGATACATAAAATAATTTTCGGGCAAAGCTAAACAAGCTTACAAGTGGGTCAAGGAATGGATGAACCAAAAACACCACACCAGAGAGGGGCAGGGAGGAGGACGGCTTACGAACATGGGCCTTCATAGAATCCCCTTCAGCATCATGGTGTGCTGTGCGCTCACCACCCGACAAACCTAGCTACAGTCAGGGTCCTTCTGGTCTGACTGGAAACTTCTATTGAGTTATGCAGGGGTATTGCTGGGTATGTAAAGGATTTGGGGTCCAGTCCTCCAACCCCCCCATTCCATTTTGATAATTAATGCTTTTCATGCTCTCTAGTGGTCTCGTCAAGTTTTGAAGCCATTAATCACCAGCCCATCGACCAATGTCAAGCAGCATGGAGCTTCGGGCACTAAAGAATCGATCCAGGCAGCTCAATTCTGTCAAAGTCCCTGGGGCTACAGAAGCGGTAGAGGTGGTGTGGCTCTCCACATTACCTTCTGATACCCAAGGTAGCTTATAACACATTGTTTAAGTAATCCCTCTTAGGGATCAAATCGCTCCGATACATCAGGCTGCCACACCTGGCCATGCCCATGCTGCAAGTATGGAAACCCCCAATAGCTCAGCTGATGCAACACTCTCATGTTGGCAGGAGGTGAGGAGCTGGATTCACTCCTGAGCACCTCCGTTGCTTGCACATCGTTCCTCACCGGACCCCTGGGGCCAAACTCACAGGAGGGAAGACTCTTATGAGGTGGGAGCTCCACCAAGTTGAAGAACGCCAAGTGGAAGACCAGACAGCCATTGGGGAAATGAGCAGGGCTGCTGTCAGAGATGCACAGCCAGCTCAGGCTCTCAGATCGCTTGGATGGTTAATGGTGACGCTCATAACAGTGGTAGAAGAATGAGTGCTCTACCCTGGATTATATAGAACGATCTATATATATAATTCTCTAAGATGTACCTGTCACTAATCCCATGCGTGGCTGCTCTCAGGAGAGTTCGCAAGCGAGCTGCCGGGAGGGGGAGAGGAAAGCGGCAGTGGCCAGAGAAAACAGTGGTGGCAGCAGGGAAAAGAAAATGGTGGCAGAGGCGGGGGCAGGTAGAAAGTAGTGGCAGCAGGGGGGAAAGAAAACTGCAGCGGGAGAGAAAGTGGTGGGGGGTGAGAATGGGTGAGAGCCAAAAGGGAGGGTGGAAGGAGGGGAGAGAACTAGAGGCACGGATGCTCTGCACCCAGGCCGGCTGGTAATATTATGATTGTACAGAATGTTTACAAAGACCTTTGGATGTTCCAATCATTGCCACTGAAGAAGGCAGACTGATAGCCAAGACGTGAATGGCTTGTGATGTGTCATCAGAAGATGTCTTCTTGGATAGGTTTGCTATTATTCGCAACTTCCTGGGACACATCCATTGATTCTCCACAGGTACATGTTTTTGGATCAGATTTGATCAATTCAGACTTCACACGAAGCTTCTATCAGCACTCTTCTATCAGAACTCATCATAGCTTATTGGTTAGACATTTATTTATTTATTTATTCATTCATTCATTCATTCTTTCTTTCTTTCATTTATTTATTTAACATATTTCTCACGTCTCTGGGAGGTTTACAACAAGACATATGTTGTATTATATGAGCTGAATGTGTACTGTTTGTGGAGGATTTTATCATTTTCATGATATGGATTATCTGTGAAGGCTTTACTAATGTATGTTTATAAGAGTGATTGTTTTCTAATACATGCTGGATTAAATAAAATATTGTATTTGAGGATTAAGACTCTAGTGGGGATTCTTTAGAAATCATTGTCTGCAAGTTGACACAATGACAGTATAGGGACATTTTGGCACCTTTTTTGAACCATTCAGGTGCCCTGATTGGTCAACAAGTCACCAAAATAGGTCAAATCGATTCAAATTCAAATCAAATTGATTTGAATTTGAATCAAATCTGCTTGTTTTGGGCCAATTCAATTCAAATTTGAATCAAATCGGCCAGTTTTGATTGAATTTGAATCAAAACTGAAAATCTGATCTGTGCACATCCCTAATGCAAAGCAGAGGCTCTACCACTGACCTATAGCCCATCAAGAAAGATAGTTGGAGGGTGTGGTGTTAGAGCTAATTCACGGCTCTCTGGAGCTCCTACCACTGAGACTGCCATTCTGAGGGTCCTGCGGTGAACCTGGGAACATTTTTTTTTAAACTTTAATTCTTCACTAGCCAACATCCCCTGCTAACTGGGCAAAGAGGCACCTTTTACCGTGATGATTCTCTTTTATTTAGCAGGGGGAGAGTAACTGGCCCTATCCATTCCTAGCACAGCATCCCTCCAGTGACTGTTGCTGGTGTCTAACTTGTGTTTCTTTTTAGAATGTGAGCACTTTGGGGACAGGGAGCCATCTTATTTATTTATTGTTTCTCTGTGTAAACTGCCCTGAGCCATTTTTGGAAGGGCGGTATAGAAATCAAATTAATTAAATAATAATAATAATAATAATAATAATAATAATAATAATAATAATAATAATATAGGTCCTTGGGAAGGACTCGATGTCTGGATAAAACAAACCAGTCAATAACACCTGTCTGACTGTGTAAATAAATAATAATAAAACAAATAAATGATATACAATATACATTTTCCTTTGGTGTTTCTTTTATCCTCAGAACTCTGGGATGTCATGGTTCGCACTGATCTGATCACCACTAGAGGCCCGGAAATCAAATAATTTCTTTCCCTCTGGACATCTCCTGCCTGCCCTCATGCAAGGAAAGGTTGATCCACAAACTTAGGTTGAATCCTAAATATAAAAGTTGAGAATTCTCCACTGTGTTCGCTCAACATGGATCACTGAAAGAAAAAGGAAAGCACCTTTATATTTAGAGGAGGAAAGGAAAAGGAGGGTGACCTTTTTGTCTATTTTTAGGTAAGAGATGGTGCCAAGCAAGATGTAGGTTACTATAACATATGAATCACCCTGTTCTTTGGGAAAGGAACAGGGAGGGGAGGAAGTGGCTATACACAGAGCCTTGCCAGCAATCTTCCAGACTGTAGTAAGGAGATGAATGTGCTCAGGATATTCCCAATGGAGAAGAGTGAATGGAGCAGCCTTAAAACCCAAGGAGAGACGGAAAAGAAGCACAAAGGCTGCATTAGGATGGGTTCGAGGAGGGAAATCCAAGGACTATACGGCTTTGATCTCTGCTGCAAAGTCAATGAAAATGATTCCATGGCTTTCCGTTATTTTGATCCAGCATAGCATTGTGTTAAAGAGTGTGAATTATATGTGTGAAATTAATTTGCCCCATTTAAAACGCACATCACAATTCTCCCCTGAGGATGGGGAATATTCTTTAAATATTCTTGGTTTTATTGTTTCGTGAACAGTTGGCAAACGTTGGTATTCGGTCCCAGCATGAGACACCCAACGTTAGATTAACCTTGCTGGATCAGCCCTCATAGGAACACAGGAAGCTGCCTTCTACTGAAACAGACCATTGGCCCATCTAGCTCAGTATTGTCTGTGCGGACTGACAGCAGTCCTACAAGGTTTCAGGCAAGAATCTCTCCCAGCCCAAGCTGGAGATGCTGCCAAGGAATGGGCCTGGGATGTAGATGCTCTACCACTGGGCTGTGACCCCATCCTCAAAGGGGATGATCTTACAGCAGACAGTGCTCATGTGTAGTCACCCATCCTAATGCAAACCAGGGCAGATCCTGCTTAGTAAGGGGGAGCCATTCATGCTTGCTACCACAAGACCAGTTCTCCTCCCTGTACCTATCCAGCATCATGTTAGCCTCAGTGGCCAAGAAGATGCTTTGAGGAAACCATGAAAGCAAAAACATTTTCCTTGTTATTATCCCACCTAATCACTGTTATTCAGCAGCATGGTGCCTCTGAAGAGGAACATAGGAAGCTGCCGAATACTGAGTCAGACCCTTGATCTACCTAGCTCAGTATTGTCTTCACAGACTGGCAGCGGCTTCTCCAAGGTTGCAGGCAGGAGTCTCTCTCAGCCCTATCTTGGAGATGCTGCCAGGGAGGGAACTTGGAACCTTCTGCTCTTCCCAGAGCTGCTCCATCCCCTGAGGGGAATATCTTACAGTGCTCATGCATGTAGTCTCCCATTCAAGTGCAACCTGGGTGGACCCTGCTAGTTAGGGGGACAAGTCATGCTTGCTACGACAAGAAAAGCTCTCCTCCCATACACTGACAGGCAGTCTCTCTCTCTAGGCTTTTGTGCAGGGCTCATTCCTGGCCCTTACTATAATACTTCAGACACATTATGCAAAACCCCATCTCCCATGAGGTCCATAATACTGGGGAAAGTGGAAGGAAAGAGAAGAAGACGATCAGCAGCACGGTGGATGGACTTGATTATGACAGCAATGAATGCACCACTGGGAGACCTTAAAGGCCAAGCTGAAGACAGATAATCTATCTTTCCTGGCCCTACCTGGACATGCCAGGGAGTGAATCTGGGATGTTCCATGGAGCACAAAAAATAAAAAATAAATAAAAATGTGCCTTTCCCCTTTCCCTTTTCCCTTTCCCTTTGTTTAACAACCAGTCTGATAAAGAGTTCTGAAGAGCTCAAAAACCTGCTTAGACTTCTGTACCACTTTGGTTGGTCCTATAAAAGGTATTACTAAAATTGTGGCTTGGGGATTTTTCCTACTGGACCAACATGGCTATGTCATTTACCAGGATGGAGATTCCAGGTGATCATATTGGCTAAGAGCCATCTAGAGCAAATCTCCTTTTAAGGTCATTTAATTCAATGAACATTATCATATCTTCTGCCAGTGCATTGCATGAAAGAAACAGTTTCATAGTGCTGTCCACCCTGGCTCCATCTTTCTTTTCTGGTTAGTCACCACCTTTCCAGTCCTATCACTGTCTATTTTACAGCAGCAATCAGTATTAGATAATCTCTGGCAGCTAATTTGCAAAACAATTTATTTATTTAACGTATTGTAAAACATCTCCTTGAATAGATGAGAAACACAAAAAATATTTTGAAGGCAATTTTGGATTCTGATTCTCAAATATAGAATATGTAGGTTAAATAGGTGTGAGCTAGGACGCCTCATGTTCAAATCTCACTTCAGCTATGATCTGGCTAGCCTTAAAGAAGAAATTCACTCTCAGCTTCAGCACCCTGCCTCCCGTAAAAGATGATAAAAACGGTCCTAGGTTACAGAAAGGCCATGAAAATTAATGTTACTGAGTGAAGCATTTGAAATAGACTATATAGCCGGTAAGTAGGGCAGACCCAAAATGAGAGGGAGAGCTGGTCTTGTGGTAGCAAGCATGACTTGTCCCCTTAGCTAAGCAGGGTCTGCCCTGGTTGCATATGAATGGGAGACTAGAAGTGTGAGCAGCCCTGTAAGATATTCCCCTCAGGTATGGAGCTGCTCTGAGAAGAGCATCTAGGTCCCAAGTTCCCTCCCTGGCAGCATCTCCAAGATAGGGCTAAGAGAGATTCCCTCCTGCAACCCTGGAGAAGCCGCTGCCAGTCTGTGAAGACAATACTGAGCTAGATGGAGCAATGGTCTGACTCACTGCCTATGTTCCTATGTTCCTATAAAGACAGGAATAATAATAATAATAATAATAATAATAGATTCTAATGGGAAGAGAGCTACACTTGTGGTAGCAAGCATGACTTGTTCCCTTTACTAAGCAGGGTCCTCCCTGCTTTCCAGTTGAATGGGAGACTACATGTATGAGCACTGCATGGGGCTGTTCTGGGAAGAGCATCTGTCTGTTTGCATGCAGATAGTTCCAAGTTCCCTCCCTTGCAGTACCTCCAAAAGAGGGCTGAGAGAGATTCCAGCCTGCAGCCTTGGAGATGCCACTGCCAGTCTGGGTAGACAATGCTGGGCTAGATGAATTAATGGTCTGACTCAGTATATGGCAGCTTCCTATGTTCCTATGTTACAAAACTGCAGGTCAGGAAAAGCAGCAGTTAAGATCTGCTGATGAAAAAGGTAAAATAAGAGGGATTTTGTAAAACATTTTTCCAACACCCCACCCCACCCATGTTTTGGGTACAAAATCAGTGTGGGCTAATGCTCCATTATTATGCTTACTTGGGGTTATTTTGCAGACATATTTCCGAAAGTTGAATTGACAAGAAAAATTGCTCATATGATGCAAACGCTGTTAGAAAGGCATCCCTCTGCTTACTGTATGCAAGAACATCGCTTTTCGCTTAGGTATTGCTCCTTAACTGTTGTTACTGGGGCATCCAGTATTCAATTTAATTGTCTTCTCTAATTGCGTTATTGTTTTTTAAACAGATTTTGTGGCCTGAGTGTAACAAGGCTAGCTCTTGCTTTATTAATGAGGTTTGGGGTTAAACCGAAGGAGCCGTTTCAGCAATATTCACAAAATGCTGTGAAGTCCTTTTGAGCTTTGAAGACAGCCCCACAGAATGAGCTTCCTGAACAAAAGTGCTGGTATGCACTATGCAGCAGGATAAAAAGAAAACAGAATGAGAAACCACAAGCTTTTCATAAGCCACAATCTTTTACCATTATGCATCAAGCTCTGGATGTGGTATATGTGGCCTTCCATTTCTCAAGAAGTATCCTTTGAGCTCCAAGAAACCGGGTCCCCTTAGAACAGGGTCAGTGTAGTGTAGTGGTTAGAGTGCTGGCCAAGGACCGGGGAGACCTGAGTTCAAATCCCCAGCCATAGAACTCACTGAGGACATTTACACAATCAAAAACTGTGTTCTACCCAGGTTTGGGTGCTGTGTGTGCTCCCAATTTTTGGTTGTGTGGAAGCAAGCTTGGAGGAAGCTGTAAGTGCTATTAGAAGACCCACAGTATAGCATCTCCCACTTTACAAGTTGCTCTCAAACCAGTTTCAATCTTAGCACCAAAGAGAAGGAAAAAGTACAGTTTTCAATATGTGAATCCAAAGCACTTCCCTTCTTCTGGGGAGTTCTTCCCTTTATTGACGTCCATGGACATACCGTCAAGTATTGAAACACACTCTAATAATTAATTGCACAGTCACTGCACAGAGTTTGGCAGACACAGAGTGGTGTAAGTTCTCAATATTCACTTCTCTTCTGATGACTACATTAACATTTCATCTTCAGATCCCATCTTGAGAAATAATCATGAGGAGGCAGTAATCACAGCCCAGTCCACTCTCTAGGAAGAAATATGCAGGCTGTAAATCAGTCAGAGAAGGTCAAAACTTGATATGTTGATTATGCTGATTCACCCTGCCTGCTTTTCCAGGGGTACCCTGTCAATTCACTGTCCGCTTTGTGAACAACACGCCGTGCATATTAACAGCAGCAAACAGGTCCGTGTGACCTTCCTGTTCGGAGATTTTGAAGAGTCAGCAGATTGTATTCAAGGAGCACCTCGACTTGTGCCACATCGGCTGATGTAAAGATGAAACGTGATCTTGCGGCCTGAGGCACTGCAACACAGAACCACACTTTCCAAAGGGGGGAATATCAGCAGCTCTTTCTAAATTTAAATATCACCCCTCGTGAATGATAAAGACAGCGTGATTAGCTCGTCAAAGGGCAAAGGCGGAGATGATGCTTTGTGTGCACTTTGCACAACAGATTTTCCAAATACATGGCACACCAAGAATATTAAATGTGATTGTGCTAATGATAGAAACCTTAATGGCACTCTGGGAAATTGCCTGGTATTCGGAGAGAACATGGAGATCGTGGTAATCTCAGAAAATTGGTGGTTGAGGCAGGGATAAGCAATTGCTTACGGTTGTCCCTGGATATGAAGCCTGCTGAAAGGATACTTTGGATTCTAGAGATTTGTAGCAAAAAGAATGCCCTCTAAATGAGAGAGAGAGAGAGCGAGCGAGCGAGAGATATTCAAGTCCTCATTGTTACAGAAATAATTCTGAATGCATGCAAGAATTATTTACATGCATTAATACATGTAGGGTTGCCAGTAGTCAAAAGCAAGAGGTTTTTCACACTGTACTTTTACCCAGAATCTCCCCGGGAAGGGAGTATGTGCATTTATTCACACATTGGCCAGATTTCTGCCAAAGTCAGTGCAAGATCTTTGCGGGCGTTGCACACACAATTTGGGGTTTCCCTTCCTAATTCAAGCTTATCCTGATTTCTGCTCGGGTTAAAAAAACTCCTGTAGTTTAGTGAATTTTTTCCCTGGAAATGGGATCCTCTAATGAGATCACATTACACACACACACACACACACACACACACACACAATCAGAGGGATCCCGGCTCTAAAGTCCCTCCTGAACACGCTGCTCGGAGTAGAGAGCTGGTGCAGAGAGTTAGCAGTTGTTGAACTGTCCGGGTTGATGCTTCTTTGCTTGCTTCACTTCAACTAAAAAGAGGGAGCATAATGCCACAATTCTTATTCAGAGTTGCTTCGCTCATTGGATACTCCGAGAGCTGAATGCCACATGTCAAAAATCCCCAGGGGCTCAAATGTAATTGGGTGGACATGTCCTAAGAAAATGAGCTGCCAGGAGACACCCCCGCCCCCCAAAGAGGAGGTGCGAAGACCTGTTGCCCTGCTAAGCGCCACACTCCTCACCATTTGGATGTGGGAGCTGGCATTAGCCCCTAGGTGGTGTCCCTTGCTTTGCTGCATGCACAGCTGCTGCCATTTCCTGTCTGGTGCTCACGGTGGATAGATGGATGGGTTTATCTCTTGCTTGCGTGGGAGGGGCTAGTCCATCTACCTGCCCTCTGTTGTGAGCACCGGCAAGGAAATCATGGCAGCAGCAGCAGGAAGAACTGGTCTCGTGGTAGCAAGTGTGAATTGTCCCCTTTGCTAAGCAGGGTCTCCCCTGGTTTGCATTTGGATGGGAGACTACATGTGTGAGCATTGTAAAATATTCCCCTTAGGGGGTGGGGCCACTCTGGGAAGAGCACCTGCACGCAGAAATCTCCGAGTTCCCTCCCTGGCAGCATCTCCAAGAGAGGGCTGAGAGAGATTCCTGCCTGCAACCTTGGAGAAGCCGCTGCCAGTATGTGAAGACAATACTGAGCTAGATCAATCAATGGTCTGACTCAGTATATGGCAGCTTCCTATGTCCTTATGTTCCTGGGAGAGGCAGAGATGGAGACAGGTGGACATCTGAAGGAGGTGGAGGCAAGGCATGGGGCAGCATGCAGGGGCTAGTGCTTCTCTCCCTTAAAATGGTGGGGATCGAGAAGCTTGGGAGGGCAGCAAGGAGTCTTCCTCCCCAGAAAATGAGTCACTACAGGGCTCATTACTACTAAGAATATGTATATCTCACTCTTCAACCAAAGATCTCAAAGTGGTTTACACAGAAAAATAAATACATAAATAAGATGGACCCCTGTCCCCAAAGGGCTCACAATCTCACATAAATATCCTGAAGCTATTGGGCCAGCAGAAATGGCCATATTAATATTACAGATGGGTTCTAACCGAATAACTCTAAGGAAATGCAACAATGCCGCAACGGATTTGATTCCTGGAAGAGAAACTGCAACCACTAATCTTTGCCCATGATTGAATCTAGCTGCAAAATAAATACAAATATGATGAATACGATGGATAGTTATATACCGCTTTTCAACAAAAGCCCCTAAAGCTGTTTACAGAGATATAAATGGATAAATAAAATGACCCCCTGTCCCCAAAGGACTCACAGTCTAAAAAAATAAACAGAAGATAGACACCAGCAACAGTCACTGAAGGGAGGCTGTGCTGGGGATGGATAGGGCCAGTTGCTCTCCCCCTGCTAAATCAAGAGAACCACCACTTTTAAAAGGTGCCTCTTTGCTCAGTTAGCAGGGAATTAATAAAGGCAAGAAGTTTGTATCACTTTAACTTCAGGCGAAAGTGTTTTTGTGTACCTATCACAACACCTTCATCTCAGGACGGCATGAACAAAACTCAAATACTATTCAAAGTGTCACAAAGCTGCACTTAGTCCATGAGTCCGGCCCACAAATTTTGGCCATCAGTAGTACCATCTCAGGGAACAAATGCTCATAGCAATTTCTGGCAAAGGCTATGCCTCAAGAGATGGAAAATAGTTGATAGCATTGTTATACTTACAGCTTTCTCTGTGTTATCACCCCTTTTTTTATCCCTACCTCTGAACCACTAGGGTAAAATTGCAGTCCATTATGCACAGAGGAAAGGGTTTGGGGTCAGGGTTGATTGTAACAATGAACACATTTTGCACTCTCTCCATGGAGTAATCTTTGGAGACCATCCCTGCCCATTTTCATTTCCATTCCTCTGACAAAATCAGTAAATTTTTATAGTCATTTTTGTGTCTTTAAAACTTTTAAAGGCTTTTAAAACACCCTTGCAAATTTGTCCATTGCAGGCCTGATGGTCAGAACAATTTGAAACTTTGGTTTGTAGTATGTTTTGCAGCCCCAACCTGAGGTTTGGTTGTGGTGGCGTTACGTCTGAATGAGGCTGGCACCGTAACTGCTGTTTCATTCACTTTCTGGAGCCACAATCAAAGAGATGGCAGTGCAGACCTGCCCAGGATAGTATCCACTCCATGCCAGCAGGGCTTCTCACTGGCTGCCTCTCTGAGCACTTGCCCCGCTCCCTGTCTCCAATCCAACAGAGAAGTTGCTCGGCAACACATCCCATCCTGAGCTTCAAAGATTGTCAAAGGGCAAAGTCAGTGGAGTGGAGTGACTATATTTCCCTCCTCCCCCCAACTCTGAGGCAATGCCTGTGCCTATAATTTAGTGCGAGAGGGTGGGAAGGTTAATTACAGAATTCCTCCTCCTTAAACATGGACCATTGGACATTGTAGCTGGGGATTGTGGGAGCTGTAGTCCAAAAACAGTTTGAATGCAAAGTTGAGCAGGGCTGATCTACACCATGTTCCTGGTAGACTTATGCCTGTTAGTCTACCATGTGCTCTATGGGAGGAGGGCTGTTCTTGTGGTAGCAAGCATGAATTCCCCACTCTGTTCAGCAGGGTCCACCCTGGTTTGCATCTGAATGGGTGGCTACATGTGAATACTGCAAGAGATTCCCCATAGGGGATGTGGCCATTCTGGGAAGAGTAAGAAGATCTCAGATTCCTTGCCTGGCATTTCTATTCTGAAAAGGCACAATCGTGCTTGGCACATCCCCTTTAAGATTGTGGCCAAAAGTAGCCATTCAAGTGACGTGCTGACCCTTTGCCCGCAGTCTGGTGACACTAGCGCTGTGGAGATTGCTGGGATGTGGTCTCGGCAGACCATATAGAAGGAGGGGCTCCCCTGCCCTGAAACCAGAGGTGGCCAGGCCTCATTGGACAAATGTCTGTGATGTGATTCATAGTTACAAAAATTAACTGCGGGTCCAGTGACCTCCAGTTTCTTGTTACATGTGACTGTGACCTAAGTTTGACTGTCAACCAGAGGTAGCTGAGTTCAAATGACAGACCCACCAGAGGTTTGCGGTTTCCAGTGGGTTGTGTGAACCCGCCCTATGGTTTGTCCTGTTCTTTTCAACAGAAGTCCCTTGCAGAGAGCAACTGGAGAAAGTAAGCTTGCCAGAGGGAGTGAAATTAACAGCACTGAAGTGAAATTAACGAGCTCTCTTGCCAGGTGACAATCTAACAGCCGGTCTGCTGCATTTCAGCATTAAATAACAGCGTCATCATAGAGCACATGCCGACTGCAGCAGCTGAGCAACCTGGCCGCCTAAAATTAGTCTCCAGCTTTGTTATTAAGAAGTCTCACATTTTCCTTACTTCTGCTCTGCCTTACAAGGGACTTGTGTGTTCCAATTAGTGCTAGAGAAAGAAACTAAATAACTGCTAGCGCTTATAGTTTCAAAGGGAGACCGGCCATATTTCTCTGTCCCTTAAGCCTCTGGTGCAATCTGGTTTCCTTTTTAAAAAAACAATACATAATATAACCTAATTGAGATGATGCAATGCTACCTTCCATTCCATCATAAGACAATCTCAGGGCCGGTTCAGAGGATATGTATGGCAGCATTCTCTAATGCAGGGCTGCCCATCTTCAGATGTCCAACTATAAGTCCCATCATCCTTGACTGTGTCTGGGAATAATGGGAGTTGTAGTCCAAAAACAGCTGGAGGGCCCAAGATGTGTGGCCCTGCTCTAATGCACGCGGAGGAATGTGGACAGAATTTCCTAACTGTAAGAGCTGCTTAACAGTCAGCTCCATGCAGCGTTGGGCTCTCTTTCTCTAGAGGTTCTTGAAAAGCGGCGAAATGGCTATCTGTCAGGCATGCTGTAGCCATTTTCTGAGCAGGGGTTGGACTAGAAGATCTTTAGGGTCCCTTCCATCTCGAACATTCTATGATTCTACAGTTCCATCTCATGCACTGTCCTGCCACTGCCAAATTGAAAGGGAAGGGGGGTTGTCTGAACCACTGCTCAGCACATGAATGAAATATCTCTACTAGTATTTAATCCATGTTTTGAGGGGTGGTTCAGATGAATGGCCCCCACAGCCCAACTGATTAGGTGTCAGTGGGACAGGACATCAGTTTGGAGAAGATCCAGAGGACATATAATTCAGAGGTGACTCTAGAACCACTAGTTTGGGGGAGCAGAGAGATGGCAAAGAACGTTATTTAGGGATTGAGGATTTTGCTATCTATCTATAGGTGTATCCATCGCTAACCCCATGTGTGGCAGATCTCGCGAGAGTTCGCAAGCAAGCTGCTGGCAGGGGAAGAGGAAAGCAGCGGCGCCAGAGGCGAGGCAGAAAACAAAATAGTGGGGGAGGGGGCAAAATGGCAGCGGTGGGGCTGGGTGGGTGGGAGAAAATGGCGGTGGAGGCAAGCAGGTGGGCAGGGGAGAAAATGGCAATGGTGGTGGTGGGCAGGCAAAAAAATGGTGGCAGGCTGGAGGGTAAGCAGGGGAAGAAAGTGGTGGCAGCGGGCAGGATGGGAAAGATAGTGGCGGCAGTGGCAGTGGCGGGGGGGGCGGGCGGGGGAAACTAGAGGCGCAGATGCTCTGTGCCTAGCCCAGCTAGTATATTTAATACTTTATTTGCCTTATTAAATGAAACTTACTTGACATTTGCAAACTTATTTAGAAAGTGGGTTGGATTCCTCTTAGAAAATACTAACTGCATTCGCACATAATGTGGAGCTGTGTGTCCAATGACCTGAAGTTCTGCCCTGCCCCCTCTGTGCATGGGTTTCCTTCTGGAAGAGCATGGGTTTTCTTCTGGAATTAAAGACAGCCTCTGCAGCCAATCACAGCTGGAGCAAGGCAGGAATTTCTTCCCTCATCCCTATTTAGAACTCAGTGGGGCTGCAGTATGTTCAGTTGTAATGCTGGCACCTTGAAACCTCAGGAGAGGTAACGGTAGAGTGTGCCGTCGAGTCGGTGTCGACTCCTGGCGCCCACAGAGCCCTGTGGTTTTCTTTGGTAGAATCCTAGAGGGGTTTACCATTGCCATCTCCGCGCAGTATGAGATGATGCCTTTCAGCATCTTTCCTTTATCGCTGCTGCCTGATAGAGGTATTTCCCATAGTCTGGGAAACATACCAGCAGGGATTTGAACTGGCAACCTCTGGTTTGTTAATCAAGTCATTTCCCTGCTGCGCCAGGCAAAACTCATTATAAACCAAAACTTCAAATTTGATTTTCAGGGGGGAAATCTTGGGTCACTTTGTGTCCGAACTATGGTGGCACACCTTTGGACATCCTTAAAATTCAACCATAGACCCCTTCAACTCCAGTTTACCATTATATGTGAAAGGGGCCACTGTGTTTTTGTTTGTTTGTTTTTAAATTAGGTCAAACTTTCCAGTATGTTTTCCAGGCTAGTTTTCTCTTTCTATCCAATACTATGTGGCAGGAAAAACTGGGGTGTGGAAAGAGGTCAGTATCAGGCCAAATGAAATCATATGGCTCTTGGGAGGCTAGGGGAGTTGCAGTGGCTTCTGCTGCTGCTTCTAGGGTAAAGAAGTGAGTGAATTAGGCTCCATAGGACATGTCTGTACATAAATGCTCAGAGGATTTGGCTTGAATAAACCACCAGGGCGGGATTAAAATATCAAAACAGGTTCTTTATTGTTTCTTCCCCCAACAGTGGGAATTTCTGCAGCTAATCATTTTGCAATACCTGCCAAGAAGCAATTTTGCAAGTACTTTGAGATTCTATCTATTTTTAATTATGAACATCCTATCTTAAAAATACAAAAGAGGATTTTCTAAGCACTTTTTAAAATCAAGGCTGGGGTATGTTTAAGGCAGCTTCAAAGGGGGATTTGAGAAGGGGAATTGAGAAAGTTCAAGCAGCAGGGTCTTTGCCCCGCTGTAAAGATCGTATCACAGCATAGAACCTAAAAAAAGAGAAAAAGAATACAAAAAAGGTCTGATTTTTGTAGCACATAATTACCTGAATCCAAGATCAGGGTTTTTTTCAAGTTATTTGATGTCAGGAGGTCATTATAAATTCAGAGTCCTCTTCCTTTCATGTAAATACAATCTATCCTATATTTAACCTGTATTTTTTAAAGGGGGCCATCTTAAATTCAGAGTCATCTTTGATTCAAGTAAATGCGGTATATAATTAGTGGAAGGATGATAAAAAGACTTTTCTCTTTGCAAAGGTAACTGGAGATTTATCATCAGGATTGCTTGCCATGTGGTTTTGGTGTGAAATGCATTGCCGTTAATGGAAACTTAATCCAGATCAGAAGAAATAGTACCGCTAGTAGATGGTTCATCTGATGAGGGAGGTGGTTTCAGTTTGTTCTTGATGGAGTTACATGTTTTTGTTTGCAGCTTCTTATATCTGACACAAACTGTAGAAGCCTGTAACATTTGCAGCTTGAAATGACCATTTCCAGCTGAAAAGTGTGGACCAGTTGTTTTCTCTCTTGCACCAAGATAGCTTGGCCACAGTTGCCAGTTATTCCCTGGTAGTATATGTTGAATCTAGAGGAAAGAGTTTTACTAAAGCACCATTCAAAAGCGGGCCTGGATCAACGAATGGATTAATCAAAAAACACTACAGCATAGACTACTGCAATGTGTTCTTCGGGCTGCCCTTGAAGACTATTCTGAAAATTAAATTCTGAAATAATGAAATTTCAATTGATGCAGAATGTGGTGGTTAAATTACTGACTAGAACAGGGGTTCTTAACCTAAAATCCCTGGACCCCCTTAGGTTCCATTAGGGTGATCTAGGTGATCCATGGAAAATCTTTGCTGCACTGAATTCAATTTGCTTCCTGGTGAGCCAGAATGAAGTCATTGAAGATAACTATCATGTATTTTTTCTTGTATTTTTATTAGAGTAGTGTGAAATATATTACACAAATGTGGTGGGGTCCATGGGTAGTACTTGGGGATCTGAGGGTCCATAAGTCTAAAACCCCTGAACTAGCACTCTCTGCACAAAATACACCCCATCAGTGTTAAAACATCTCCATGGGCATTACCAGACCCAAGTACTTATTTTGACTTGTAAAGCCCTAAACCAGGGCCTGTTCTTGGACTACAAATCCCATCATCCCTGTCTACTGGCCACTGTGGCTGGAGGTGATGGGAGATGTAGTCTGACATCTGAAGGAGGAGTGACGATGTGCACCCCTGCCCTAAACAGTCCTCTCTGGGATATCTAACTTTATATGTTTTATTTATTTACTACATTTATATCCCGCTCTTCCTCCAAGAAAGTACTGTAAGTACTCTTCCTCCAGAAGAAAGTACTGATGGTAGATGGTTGAGAGAGGCGGTTTCAATTTGTTCTTGATGGAGTTAAATGTTTTTGTTTGCAGCTTCTTAGATCTGCAGTGTAGATGGTTATGTTTATCCTCACCACATTCCTGTGAGGTAGATTAGGCTGAGAGAGGAGCGACTGGCCCAGAATCACCCAGTGAGTTTCATGGCTGAAAGGGATTTGAACATGGGACTCCATGGTCCAAGTCCAGAAATCTAATCACTGGCCTTTTAGTAGCAAGCATGAACTGTCCCCTTTGCTAAGCAGGGTTTGCTCAGGTTTGCATTTGAATGGGAGACCTCATGTGACCAGCACTTTAAGATATTCTCATAAGGAATGGAGCTGCTCTGGGAAGAGCACCTGCACGCAGAAGGCTCTGTGTTCCCTCCCTGGCAAATCTCCAAGACAGGGCTGGGAAAGACTCCTACCTGTAACCTTGTAGAAGCTGCTGCCAGTCTGGGTAGACAATACTGAGCTAGATGGACCAATGGTCTGACTCAGTATACAGCAGCTGTGTTTCTAATTGGGTAGTTTCTAATTATGGGAGGAGACCTGGTCATGGGAGGGGAGCGGGTCTTGTAGTAGCAAGCATGAATTGTCCCCTTTGTGAAGTAGGGTCTGCCCTGATTTGCATTTGGATGGAAAACTACATATGAACATTGTGAGATTTTCCCCATAGGGGATGAAACCACTTTGGGAAGAGCATCTGTTTGCTTGCATGCAGAAAGTTCCAAGTTCCCTCCCTGGCATCATCTCCAAGATAGGGCTGAGAGAGACTCCTGCCTGCAACCTTGGAGAAGTTGCTGCCAGTCTGCGTAGACAATACTGAGCTAGATGGACCAATGGTCAGACTCGGTAAGAGGCAGCTTCCTACACCACACTGGCTCTCTAAATGACCACTTGCTTTTCTATGCTCCGGTTTGCTCATTATGATCATCTCCAAAGGTCTTCCTGTGCAGCTCTCCTTAGGACACTGTTGCATAAAACGGATTCCTTCCTTCCTTCCTTCCCCTTCCTTCCTTCCTTCCTTCCCTCCCTCCCTCCCTCCCTTCCAACCAGAACTTCTCTCTCTGCTTTGAGCATTGCTGTTTTGTGCAGCTGCCAACTGACAATCTACATCTCCTCCTTTGCCTGTGCAGTTTCCACCCTCAGGAGCTCTAAAGCCAGGTTGGTGAGAGAATGAATGAATCGGCCAAGCTGAGCGCTGCGTCGCTGCTGTCATGCAGCATCGACACCCTGTGATGAACGAAGCAAGCAAATAAAGCAACTTCTGAAATATTCATTGGGATCCTGCCACCTTCTCCAACCGATTCCATTTTGGGTGGGGTGTCTGAAACATGGCACCTGGCTTCAGCTCACAGCAGCGTGTTTGTGTTGATAAGCATGGAGAGAGACGCAGTGGAACACCGCTGGCTGATGGCTGCTGCAGAAAGAAACGGGCAATGCATCTTTAGAGTGATGCTCAGTTTCTAGAAAAAGCAAAGCTGCAGCAGGAGCTTAGCCTAGTGGTTAAGCAGCTTGCCTGCATGCTAAGAGACCCTCACTTCAAATCCCACATCACAGGAACATGAGAGGCTGCCTTCAGTGGTGCACTTACCCCTGGACTTTGGGGCCGAGGTCCAGGGCCTCCACACACCCTGCCCCCCCAATCCTCCTTAGTCTGTCCTGGGGAGTGTGGTCACTGCTGGCCTGCACTGCATTGGGAGGCTGAGTGTGATTATGACCTGTGCTGGGTGCTTTAGAGACAGAGGGGGGAGCGGGGAAAGAAATATATGGGATGGGAATATGTTAAGTTGTGTGTTGAAATGTTTCTGCTAATGCATATTTGCATGAATACTCCTGTTTTATTATTTATTATTATGATTATTATTATTTATTACATTTATAAACCGCCCCATCCAGAGGCTCTGGGTGGTGTACAACAACTTTTAAAAGACATAAAAACACACAACTGAAAACATAGTGCTAAAAACAATATAAAAACAATTCAAAAAGAATTTAAACCATTTAAAACTAATTAAAATACCTTTAAAAAAACAACACCACTTTACAAGCCTTGGAAAGCCAGGCCAAACAAATAAGTTTTAGGGCTCTCTTAAAGGCCAAAAGTGAACCTGGGAGTGCATTCCATAGACCAGGAGCAGCTACAGAAAAGGCCCAGTTCCGAGTCGCCACCAGACGTACCGGTGGTAACTGGAGACAGACCTCTCCAGATGACCTCAACAAGCGATGGGGATTTTCATTCATTCATTCGTTCAATTTCAGGCTCAGGGCGGTTTACACAGAGAAATAATAAATAAATAAGATGGATCCCTGTCCCCAAAGGGCTCACAATTTTCCTACATTCTTGTGAGTTCAGGGGCGTAGCTATAATTGAGCGGATGGGTTCAAAGAACCCGGGGGGCCGTAGCTCCTGAGGGCCCCCCAGCTCCACCCCTCACCATTTTCTTCATTATCTCCCTCACTCTGAGGCGCCGCTGGGGAGAGGGGCAGACACGTGCTCAGAGGCCCAAAACAGCTCGATCTGTATCATTTGGGAGGAAGGCGGGCCGGTCTAAGAAGCGCTTTCGCTGCCGTCTCTGCCACCTCCCAACTCTCCTCTGCTTCCAGTACCTGTTTGGGAGGTGGGCCCGCCTGCCAAAAATCGGCCAATTCTTTTTAAAAACTTGCCAAACCACAAATACACAAGTCACAGTTGGCGAGGGAGGTCCCATTTTCTCAATCGCAGATACTCAAATCCACAATTGGGGAAACCACGGTTGACGAGGGATGACTTTAGCTGAAATGACCTTCAGAAAACCTTCAGAGGGGACGGGGCCACAGCTAAGGGGAGGAGCATCTGCATTGCATGCGGAAGGTCCCAGGTTCCATCCCTGGCAATGTCGGGTAGGGCTGGGAAAGACTCCTGCCTGTGAACTTGGCAAGCCTCTGCAAGTCAGTAGAGACCTGGGCTGCACAGCCTTGGCCCTGCAGTTGCTGCTGGTCTACAACTCCTAGAATCTCCAGCCACAGTGGTCAATAGCAGGACTTGTTCCCTTAGCTATGCAGGATCCGCCCTGGTTGCATATGAAAGGGAGACTAGAAGTGCGAGCACTGTAAGATAGTCCCCTGAAGGGGTGGATCTGCCCTGGGAAGAGTATCAAGGTTTAAAGTCCTCTCCCTGGCAGCATCTCCAAGATAGGGCTGAGAGAGATTCCTGCCTGCAACCTTGGAGAAGCCGCTGCCAAGTCTGTGCGGACAATACTGAGCTAGATAGACCAAGGTTCTGACTCAGTATCTGGCAGCTTCCTATGTTCCTATGATGGTGGGAGCTGACGTCCAACACGGACCACATTCGTCCATATGAATCTGCCAGGGCCCTCTGATCATCAACTCAGGCCCTGCTCATGACCTCGCCACTAACAGAGATCCATTTGGCGGGGACTAGAGACAGGGCCTTTTTGGTTGTGGCCCTTTGGCTTTGGAAAACCTTCCCTGAAGAGCTTCGCCATGCTCCCTCCCGCAGTGTTTTTTAAAAAACACCTTTTTAAGGAGGCTTTTTAATGCTCCATTATTATTTTGTTCTATCTGGTAGCTTCTTTAGCTTCTTTAGCTTTTTATAATTTTCAGTTTTAATTTGAACCTAATAATTTTTTTTAATCTGATTTTTTTAAAAAAATTAATTTAATTTTATTACTTGTATCTGTATCTATTATTGTTGTAAGCCGCCCCAAGCAGTATTGCACTGGAGGGGCAGGGTATAAATATTTTAAATAATAAATAATAAATAAAATAAATAAACAATAGTTGGAGGGATTACATTGCTGGATGGACCAGTGGTCTGGTGTAGCAGATGTGGATGGGGCTGTTGCTTAGCCGTAGAGCAGTTGCTTTGTATGCAGAAGGTCCCATATTTATTCCTTGGTTCCTTCAAGCAGGGTTGGGAAAGACTCGTGCCTGAAACCTTGGATAGCTGCTGCCAGTCAGTGCAGACATTTACTGAGCTACATGCACAAAGCGCCTGACTCTGTAGGTGGTAGCTGCCTACGTTCCTAACTCAGCAATAAATGGAGGTCATTCAGTTGCAGAGCCTCCAGGATTTCTCCTCTAATTAATTAGATCTTAACAATCGAGTCACACAGCAGGTCACTGCAGCACTATATGTTGTGTAAAAGAAAACAAATGATTTCCCCCTGAAGATATCAGGACAGCATTACAAATCCAGAAGTCTTTCAGGCGGTGATATAATACCGAGGATGCAGAATAACAGAGGAGCAATTTTGTCAAGCTGATGTGTTGCTAGGGGGAGAAAATCTATACTTTAATAAGAGTGATGAGACGCTTCTTTGGTTCTGGGTCTGAAGAGACTGCCGGGGAGTGAGGGATAATAATGTTCTCGAAAATGCAAAGCGGAACAAAGGACATCATCAAAAGGAATCCTCCTTGCAAGTATCGCTCACTGATCCTTGCAGAGACAAGCAAGGGGAGGAGAGCTGGTCTTGTGACAGGAAACATGAATTGCCTGCATTGCTAAGCAGGGCCCACCTTGGTTTGCATTTGAATGGGAGACTACATGTGAGAACTGTAAGATATTCCCCTTAGGACGTGGGGCCGCTCTGGGAAGATCACCTGCATGCTTGCATGTAACAGATTCCAAGTTCCCTCCCTAGCATCTCCAAGATAGGGCTGAGAGAAACTCCTGCCTGCAACCTTGGAGAAGCAAACCACTGCCAGTCTGTGTAGACAATACGGAGCTAGATGGACCTATGGTCTCATTCAGTATATGGCAGCTTCCGATGTTCCTATGGTTTCTTTTCCCTTTCCTTGATCAGTGGAAAGTTCATAGGAGTGTGTGTGTTCACCATTGCCTCCTCCCATGCAGTGTGAGTTGATGCCTTTCAGCATCTTCCTGTATCGCTGCTGCCCAATAGAGGTGTTTCCGATAGTTAGTTTGGAAAACATATCAGCAGGGATTCGAACGGGCAACCTCTGGCTTGCTAGTCAAGCCTTTCCCCCACTGTGCCATTAGGTGGCTTGTCTGCCAGTAGAGGGTGCCATATTTTTGTGGCCACTGCCATGTCTTCATAGAATTCCCCAGAATGATGGAAGGTCAGAGGGACTGTGGGGGCCATTACCCATAAGAGCTCTTAAGCTTAAAAAAAAAAAAAGATTTTTTAAAGAAAAGAAAAGAAAAGAAAAATCTGCCACGCTATAGGCAAACCTCTCAGCTCCCCATGGGTACAAAAGTGAATGTGGGTACTAAAAATGGGTGAAAACAGAACTGAAATGAACATGATGTTCAAAAATGACTCACAAAAATGAATGTTTCTTTTTTTTTGTAATGCAAGATCATTGAATAAAGAAATGAAGGGAATTCTGGATTCTATTGAGAAAATATTACATGCATCTGAAACACAAATTCTTTTATACTAACTAACAGCAGTCTCTTGTCCAGAGGCCCCTTTGACCACACTATGTATGCACTGCCCATCTCACTGTAGTTAGATCAGTTGTTGGTTTGATGTACCATCAAGTCGGTGTCGACTCCTGGAGACCACAGAGCCATGTGGTTTTCTTGGTAGGATGCAGGAGTGGCTTACCATTGCCTTCTCCTGCGCAGTATGAGATGATGCCTTTCAGCACCTTCCTATATCGCTGCTGCCTGATATAGGAGTTTCCCATATTTTGGGAAACACAACAGCGGAGATTTGAACCAATAGCCTCCTGCTCTCTAGGCAGGTTACTTTCCCCGGTGTGCCATTAGGTGGTGGTTTTGATAATTCTGAATGAGTCTAACTTTTTCTTAAAGATCTTAGTTATCCTGTTAGCCAAAAGACTTTTTAAAAAGAGCCTAGTTTTACTCTTAGTTATGATGAAGCACTGTTGAAATCAAGGAGTCCCACTAGTCATGAATAACTTAAGTCCCATTAATTTTAATGGGACTTAGTCATGACTAACCTGCCTTGGGTAGAATCCAATATTGCACACTTCATTCAGACTTCTTACGAGGGATGTGTTAATATTGGTCAATGTCTTCTAGTTCATGTATTATGCAAAATGCTGGACGGGGGAGGGTGTACATGTGCCCTGTTCATTTTTTGTTTTCTTTCACTGATTAATTATTATTTAATAGGATTGCATGTCTGGATTTCGGAAAAGTTGATCTCATAGGAACATAGGAACATAGGAAACTGCCATATACTGAGTCAGACTATTGGTCTATCTAGCTCAATATTTTCTTCACAGTCTGGCAGTGGCTTTTCCAAGGTTGCAGGCAGGAATCTATCTCAGCCCCAACCTGGAGATGTTGCCAGGGAGGGAACTTGGAACCTAGATACTCTTCCCAGAGCAGCTCCACCCCCAGAGGGGAATATCTTAGAGTTCTCACACTTCTAGTCTCCCTTTCATATGCAACCAGGGCAGACCCTGCTTAGCTATGGGGACAAGTCATGCTTGCTACCACAAGACTAGCTCTCCTCTCCATCTCAATGGATGCAAAGGAGATACGCAGCTCTGGAGAACGGTGGGTACCACACGGCTGCTGTGATTATGCAAAACCTTGTAGGGTCTCAAGGAAAGTGTAAAGTAAAGTTGTGCCCTTGAGTCTGTGTTGACTCCTGGCAACCAGAGAGCCATGTGGTTTTCTATGCTAGAATACAGGAGGGGTTTCCCATTGCCTCCTCCTGCGCAGTATGAGATGATGCCTTTCAGCGCCTTCCTACATCGCTGCTGTCCTATAGAGGTGTTTTCCATAGTCTGGGAGACATACCAGCAGGGATTTGAACCAGCAACCTCTTGCTCGCTAGGCAAGTCATTCCCCACTGCGCCATTACTGGTACACAAAGAGCACCCCTAAAAGCAAAAAAATAAAAAAATAAATACTTGATACATTTATCTTTTTGTCTGAAATCACAAAACTATGTTCCAATTTCATAAAAAGTAGATATCCTATGACCCACAAGTGATCCGAATGAAATCCACGTAAGTTAAAAGACAATAAGATAGACTCTCCAGAGTGAAAAATCAGACCTATACAAAGAGAACTACAAAAAGTCCAAAGGGGTATAGCACCAAATGTCTCCACTTCCACTGGGGTTACGAAGTTGCTGTGTCCATAGCGGAGTGAGCTGTTCTCCAAGTAGCTTGTCCCGTCCTAGCGAGACGCAGCACTAGGAAGTAGTTCTCCCATTTGAAATCTGACGATGCCAAATGTGTTTCGGTCATGGTGGTCTTCATCGGGGCACAAGCATTGGCGAATCATGCTCCCATGTAGTGCTTTACAATGCTCTTTACATTAGTGTCTGTGTCCAACCAGAGCTGTAGCTATAAGGCTCCTCTCTCTGCAGTACCACATGGCCGCCTGCATCCCTGTTGGCCACTTCATAGAAGCCATTTTATAGTCAGGTAGAGTGCCAGGTTTAGGCACAAGCTACTGTATTTACCTGAATCCAAGACTAGATTTTTTCCAAAGTTCTTTGATGTTAGAAGAGCCACCTAATGGCACAGAGGGGAAATGACTTGACTAGCAAGGCAGAGGTTGCCGGTTCGAATCCCCGCTGGGATGTTTCCCAAACTATGGGAAACACCTCTATCGGGCAGCAGCGATATAGGAAAGATACTGAAAGGCATCATCTCATACTGTGCAGGAGGAGGCAATGGTAAATCCCTCCTGTATTCTACCAAAGACAACTGCAGGGCTTTGTGGGCTCCAGGAGTCGACACTGACTCGATGGCACACTTTACCTTTATTAGCTCTGTAATTCTGTTTCCCACTAGGGTGAGTATTTATTGATTTAAAAGATTTATATTCTTCATTTCCATCAGTTCAACTTACAAATTTAAAAATCAACAAGAAAAAACAATGCACAACTCACAACATACCTGAAAACAATCTAAAAGTACAAATCAAACTTCAAAAACAAAACCACAGACACCAGCGAGAGAAAAGCCAAGAATGGTTTAGTTCATTGATATAAACGCTTGCTCAAACAAGGCTGTCTTTATCAACCATCTAAAACGGGTGACAGGAGGCCAAGCAGGTTTCTTTAGGAAGCACATTTCAAAGGGAGGGGGCCACAACAGAGAAAGCCCTACCCCATGTGATTGTCTAATGGATCTCAGCTGGAGGTGGTACACACAAGATCTTAAAGGGTGGGCAGATTCATGCAGGAGGAGGTGATCATTCATGGAAAACAGGTCTATTGGCACAGCTGTTCTTATCTCCTTATAGTCTTGTGATTCTTCAGATATTCTGGTCCTAAAGCTATGGAGCTGAAACTGCATTGTTCAGGGAAGTAAACAAATACTGCTTTTCAAGTTTAAAGATAATTCAGTGACTAAAGGACTCCCACCACTGGATGCGTACACGATAGAGGCAGAAAACGCATTTGCCCACTTCTGTTCCTGCAAGGGATAATGATGCACTCTCTGTGAGTCAGGCTGGTAGGATGAAAGAATAAGTTTTGCTGTGAGCAGGAGTGGCTGGCAAATCAATGGATTGCTCTGAAGTGGTGATGCTTGAATTGGATAACACATATGAAGGGAAAGCGGTGAGGCTGGCTAGATGGAAAGTGCCAATGGATCCGGAAACTCGTGAAAGATGGGCATGGAACTTCCTCCTGTAACCTTGGGGAGCCACTGCCAGTCAGTGTAGATGATACTGAGCTAGATGGACCAATGGTCTGACCAGGGCCGGTGCTAGGGTTTTTTGCGCCCTAGGCGAGATCACCTTCTGGCAACCCCCCCCCCCCCCCCGGCCAATCATATTTCAAACACAGATGTATTATAGGAAGAATGAAAAGCACAGAATTTGAAATTGTTAATTTATTTTTTTTAAATTGTGAAAACAAGTCATAAAACAATTTCTGATTTATTTTCTCAAACAGAACACAGTTTTAGCACAGAAATCACTTTGAAAAATGTTAAATGTGATGCTGAAATTTAAGTCTCTTTAATGTTTCAATTTCAAGCAAATCAAAATCTTATTTTACGCGCCTTTTCCTTTGCAAATTTTGTTAACAGTTCCTTCAGGTGCTGATGCTTCAGCATGTTCGATTGATATAGTCGCCAAACCAACTAGTCTCTTTTGGAGCATAGTTGAGCGTATGTGTGTTTTTATAAGTTTGAGTTTTGAAAAACTGCGTTCACCACTTGCCACTGACACTGGAAGTGTGAGAAGGATCCTAAGAGAAACAAAAACATTAGGCACACTATTCTGGATTTTGTGTTGTAGTATGAAGAGAAGTACTTTTTGTGGTGGCATAGACTCTGGAAACCTTCGAGCAACTGCTTGAAGTTCACAGCACAGATCTTCAGCATCAATATCTTTGTTTTCATTGTGTGTCAATGACTGCTCCAAAGTCTTGCAGGCCTTTCGTACATCTTCAGTACATTTTTTGTTGATGCTGTATATATCATACAGGAAGCCAAATACGGAATTATAGTGTCATAGTTGTTGGAATCTCTCTTCAACAGATTGAATGGCCATATCTAAAATAGCATAATAGAAATCCACTTTGAATTTTTGCTTTGGATCTTGTGGAGCCTCATCTGGGGCCTCATACCCAAACTGTTTTTTCTTTCTCCTTTGTCTAAATTGTTCTGTCTCAAAGTTTGGTAGTATTTCTAACTCCTTTGCAATCACGCTAGCATCTATCAAAACTTGTTCAAAAACATCATCACACCTACAGCCCACAAGATAATTCTTGGTTACTTGTAATTGACTTGTAGCTGAACTTAAATCAGTTTCCTTATTTTGTAGTAGTTTGCTTGTCAGATTTATTTCAAAAAGCATGTTGTACCATACAACAAGGGATACCACAAACTTGAACTTACTAATGCCTTCAGCAAGACCCTTAGCTACAACAAGAGATTCACTTGTTGTTTTATGTGGGTGTGGTTCATTATAGATCTCCATTAAAGCATCATATATACTACCAAGATGATATCTCAGTGGTTTCAAAGCATCAATCCGACTCTCCCATCTTGTTTGACTCAAAGGCTTAACAGTAATGGTAGGTACATGGCTAGTTAGTATTTGCCAATGCTGAGTTGATGCAGAGAAATAATTATAGATCTGTTGAGCCAACATGAAGAAGCCTGTTGCTTCCCGGCAACTCTTAGCAGCATCATTGACAACCAAATTGAGAGAGTGCGCTCTGCAGGGCACGAAAAAGGCACGTGGATTTATATCAAGAACTCTCTTTTGTACTCCCTGTTCTTTACCTCTCATGTTACTCCCATTATCATAACCTTGACCACGCAGATTCTTAAGTGGTAATCCCATTTGCTCAAGCAGCCCAAGAAGAGTTTCTGCCATAAAGGCACCAGTAGTCTTCTTTAGAGGAACAAATCCCAAGAAATGTTATTTTATTGTAACCTCAGGCTCAGATGTTTCAGTATCTGATGGCATGATTACATCGACAAAACGTACAATCATAGTCATTTGTTCAGTATGACTAACATCAGGTGTACAGTCCAAAATAACTGAGTAGTATTTGGCGGAGTTTATACGTGCTAAAATGTTCTGTTTTATGGAAGTTGCTAGAAGCTCTATAAGCTCATTTTGGATCTCTTTTCCTAAGTAGTGAACCATAGTTTCTTCATCTTTAACTCTGAGCACATGTTCAGTCATGACAGGGTCAAAAAGAGCCAAAAATTCAACAAGCTTCAAGAAATTTCCATTGTTCTCACTGTACAACTTTTCAGTTGTACCACGAAATGCCATGTTTTGCATGCCAAGAAATCTGACCACAGCAATCAAGCGTTCCAAGACTTGTCGCCAATATTGCTCTTCTTCCCTTATTTTCTGTTGGTTGATATTATCAATTGTTTTTCCTTTCTGTAAGCGCAATTCAAGTTCTCTCCACGCCTGGTAACTGTATAGATGGAGAGTACTCCTCTCATGTGCCGACAGAATTGCTCCAATGTTCTTCCAGTCTTTTGAACCTGGGTCTTGTAAAGCTGTTGCTCCACCATCTCTTTTGCTGAACAGCCTACAGCAAAAACAAAAAACCACATCTTTTGAGGTAGAATATATCAGCCAATGACGGCACATTTCTTCACCATTTGCCAGTTTCCTCTTGTAATAGACAGGAGAGAATTTTCTTTTTGGGGAGTCTTTTGGAAATTTATATGATACAATCTGCCGTGGGCCATGCTGAACAATAAGCTGTCGCAAATTTTCACTGCAATAGTTAGGCCAGTTAGCAGGGTCACTGTAATCTAAGCTAGGCACAATACCAACGTGTTTTGTAGTAATTGCAGTACTCTCAGTTTCCTCAAAATCCTCGGTTTCCTCTCCAGACTGTGAGACTTTGTCCTCAGAAGTAATACCACTTGTAGTAAGACCAATACCACTTGTACTAGGAGTTTCCTCAGTGGTAGTTTCACCAATGGTACTGTCATCTTTTTGTTCTGTACTTGTTTTACAAAGGTATTTCCGGAAGAACACCTCTTGCTTGGCGTCTTCCTTGGCTCTTTCTGCCTTTCGTTTGCGGAACTGAGCTCCAGATGGTTTTTTCCTGTCAGCCATAATTCCCTTGGAAAATAACCATATTTAAGAATGCCCAAAAGCCTCTCCCCGCGGAGTCCCCGGGCCGCACCACGGCCCACGCGCCCGCCCGCGGCCAGGCCCCTGCTGCCGCACCTTCCCCCTCGCCCGCCGCCCCTGGCCCCAGGTGGCCTTGATGAGGCCCCCGCCGCCTCCTGGCCTGGCGCCGCCTCCTTCTTACCTCATCGTCGTCCGACCAGCCCGCAGCTCCGCCAGCAGCCCAGCACCTCCGCTCGCGACTCCGGGCCAGGCGCCAAGGAGGGAAACTGCGGTCTGCTGCTGCACCTGCGCGCGAGGCACGAGGCACGAGCAGCACAGCAGCAGCGCCTGCCTCGGCCTCCGGAGGGCGGGCCGCAGGTAAAGAGAAGTGGGCGGGCGCCAGCAGGCTGTGTGGCGCGTGAAAGAAAAGGAGCGGCACCGGGCAGCAGCGGGGGGTGGCGGGGGGTGGGGGGGCGGCAGGCTGGCCAGCACCCCCTCCATTTTGGCGCCCTAGGCAACTGCCTAGTTCGCCTTAATGGACGTGCCGGCACTGGGTCTGACTCAGTACACAGCAGCTTCCTATGTTCCTATATTCCTATGCAGACACTGTCACTTCCAGTCAGTTTCTCCATTGGTCCTTTGACCTACCCTTCTCCCACTGCTTGCTGCATAAATGGACCAATGGGCTGGTAGGCATAAGAACTGCATTCTCTTTCTCTGCCTCAGAACATTTAAGAGTTCAGGCAGGAGGAGATCCCAGTCCTGATCTGGCAACCATAATTGGTGCAGTTATCTTTTGTAAAGTCACATCTAGGGGTTCTGATGATGTTCCCTGACAAATAGTTTTTGGAGCAGGATCTCCAGTATAAGTTTTCCCCAAGTCCATCGTTCAGTTTTGTAATTACAGCACTTTTCACCCAAGCTCCTCAAAAGAAAAATCCAGTATTTCAAGATTCAGTATCAATCAATAAGGTGTGATGAAGGTGCAAAGACAGACGGATGTACTTATGCAAGTACCTGTTAACTAGGTAGAGTTGGAAAGTATTCTGAATTCCTTTATTCCAAAAGTACTGGAAAACAGCTGTTCCTGTGGGTTGACAACTTTACCATCAGTCAACACTTGCGTCTCTCCACAGCTGCTTCTGCTCATTCCTCTGTAGGGAAGAATCAGGAACTCTGGACTAGATCACCAACTTCCAGTGATGGGAAACTCTGCAAATCAAAGGTCTGATTCTGTGATTGAGCATCTTTACCACCAGCTAATTCCTAACTTGAACTGCAACCACTTTGGGGCCAACCTTGGGAGGGAAGAGCCTGAGATCTAAACTAAATTTAAAAAAAATTGATTTAAGGTGAGAACTAACATGCTTACCATTTTCACTTTAAAAAGCATGGAAATTGCTTTTGCAACTCGAAATGGCAAGTTAAGGTCATCTCTTGAACTTTTGCGCCATTCAAGCAGTCAGAACTGTATAGCCCCCTGTATTCCAAATGCAGCCGCATGCATCCACACGTTGCCTTGGTATTTCAGCTCGGCATTGGGCTGGAGTGGAAGGGATCTAGGCAGAAATTCATCAGGTGCAGCTGCCACTCCCTTGCTAAAGATTCGCTTGATTAAATTCTGTCTGGTGCATCTCTAGAAGGCACAGTGCTTTCAGGCTGAGGACTGGTGGAGATGTCTTGATAATGTCATGGACTCTAGCCAATAGGTGGCACCCACAGCTGACTTTTGCTGCAAACGTTACAGCACTGTGTATTTTCAGAGCTCAATCCTGGAGTGGAAAAGTATATTGAATTGAGCATGGCAGGGGTCTGGGTTATAGGGGTGTGCAAACTGATCTGAATTCAAATCAATTGACTGGAATCTGGGTGATTTGAATGATCCAAATTAAAATTGAATCACCCTTTAAAAAGGGGAATTTGATTCAAATTCGATTTGAGAGCCATTTGGCCACTTTTAAAAACCATTCAGGGCCCCTGGTGGGTTTAAAAAAAAAAGGTGCCAAAACAGGGTCGAATCAATTCAAATTCAAATTGAATGTTCAGACCAGATTTGCATTTGATTCAAATTTGAAAACTTTTCGGAATACGCTTCAAATTTGAAATGCATCAAAAATTCATTTTGTGCACATCCCTTCTTGTGTGCAGGGTCTTCCCTTTTGTCTCATTCTCTGTACTGTGTCTGCCTCATTCCCTAATTGGAGGGGTTCAGGATCCAGACTCAAGACACAACCGTGCTACAAATGGGTTCTACAAATATTACATCTTTCCCCATCCTCCGTTCTTTTTGTTCCAGTGCTTCCACTCCACCAGCGGAAGATCTTTTTATTAAAGCCTGCTTATCCAAGTCACCAAACAGAAGATCGGTGCCTCTGCAAATTCATCTGACTCTTTTCTCATCCGCTGCTTGAAACTGAAGAAGAATTGTGACTTCATCTGGGACTGAACGGATATTAATAAAACACTTGACAGCAGGCCAAGGAATGCATTACTGTGGTGGTAATTCATTAACCTAAAGGAAAGAGCCGCTGCATTTTATGAAGACTTTGATCAAGCTACTCACCCAAAGTTAAATGATGTCTGAGGGTGCCCCTTAATAAAGAACCTGAGATGAGAGAATAATGAGAGAATACTTCCATAGACATGACTACTTTGGCTTCCACTGAAAGGTTCATGATCTGAGACTCATGGCCTCAAAAGTATTAATGCCAGTGTCCTTGTGTCAGGAGACGAGACTTTCTCTGCTCCTAAAAGGAATCCAAATGTCTTTTAACCATACCACTTGAGAGCCAGTGAGCCAGTTATGCTCCCACCCAACCTAACCCTACTCCCAAGCCCGGCTCTTAACCGAGGTTAAGGGAACAAACGATCCCTTAACCCGGCTGCCGGGATCATGTGTTTCCTCGGGCTACCTCTTCAGCAAGCCGCCTGCACGGTGGCAGCACTGTTCCAGCCTCCGTGGATGGCCACACAATTTGCCATGCAATTTGTGGCCATGCAAATCTGCCACACAATTTGTGGCCAAGCAAATGGAACTGGAACCTGGTTAGGAACATAGGACGATAGGATAGAGAGGAGAGCTGGTCTTGCGGTAGCAAGCATGACTTGTCCCCTTAGCTAAGCAGGGTCCACCCTGGTTGCATATGAATGGGAGACTTGATGTGTGAGCACTCGAAGATTCTTAGGGGATTCTGGGAAGAGCAGAAGGTTCCCAGTTCCCTCCCTGGCAGTATCTCCAAGTTAGGGCTGAGAGAGATTCCTGCCTGCAACCTTGGAGAAGCCGCTGCCAGTCTGGGTAGACAATACTGAGCTAGAAGGACCTCAGTATCTGGCAGCTTCCTAGGTTCCTATGTTCCTATGATGCTGCCTTTTACCAAATCAGACCATTGGTTCATCTAGCTCAGGTTTCAGGGAGCAGCCTTTCTCAGTCTTTCCTGGAGAAGCCAGGGATTGAACTTGGGACTTGTTGGTATACAAAGATGATTTACCATGAAGCTAAGGCCTCTTTCCCATTGGAAGCTGTCATCTACTGAGTCCGACCATTGATATTGTCTACACCAGGGTTTCTTAATCTTGGGCCCCCAGATGTTGTTGGACTACAACTCCCAGAATCCCCAGCCACAAAGGCCATGTCTGGGGATTCTGGGAGTTGTAGTCCAACAACATCTGGAGGCCCAAGGTTAAGAAACCCTGGTCTACACTCTCTGAGGTTTCAGTCTAGAATCTTTCCCTGCTCTACCTGGAGAAGCCAGGCAATGAACCTGGGGCCTTCTGGCTGCAAGGCAGATGCAAATCAGACAGCCCCATCCCCAAAGGTATTCATATAATAAAGTACTTTTGGAGAACTTTCTTCCATTAGAAGAAGAGCAGCTCTTTGGGACAGGGTTTAGTACAGCATCCGAGATCAGAAGCCAGAGAGAAATGAGGCAGACATTCCCACAAAGTCATTTTGCTCAGTGTGGCACAAAGATAAGAGAGGCTATTCTGGAAAGAGTTGTTCATTCCTGCTTCTGAAAGGAAAAGACTCACGCAGGGCTGAAACAGCTCAATTTAGCAACAAAGACCACATGTCACATCCATTATGGGCCCTTGAATGATGACAAAGGAGAGTGGATTCCCTGCCCCAGCTCTGACACTCAGATCAACAGTGTCTCTCCAATCTGTATGGTTACCAGGATCACTGGTGGGGAAATCAAAGGGCCTCTTCTGTCATCACACTTCCCTCCATGTGATTGCTTTGGAATCACCCCCCATTTCCGTGGTCTAGAGCACGGATCCTCAGTATTGGGTTCCCAGATGTTTTTGGACTTCAACTCTCATAATCTCCAGTCCAGTGGCCTTTGGTTGGGGATTATGGGAGTTGAAGTCCAAAAACATCTGGGGACCCAACGTGGAGAATCCCTGGTCTAGAGCAGACAAAGAAGCACAATAGGATAGCCATAATGCCTGGCTAACTGAACAAAAGAGGCACCTATTAAGCTATGGATCTCTTATATTTAGCAGGAGGAAAACAACTGGCCCTATCCAACACCAGCACAACATCTCTCCAGTGGCTGTTGCAGGTGTCTACTTTATGTTTCTTTTAGGTTGTGAGCCCTTTGGGGACAGGGAACCATCTGATTTATTTACTGTGTCTTTTTCTGTGAGAACTTTGAGAACTTTGGTTGAAAAGTGGTATATAAATATTCGTAGTCACAATACACATCAAACTTTTGGTTGGTTCCTGGCAAAGTTCGCCTCTCTAGGAGTAGGAATAAAGATGTATATAGAGAGTGTTATAGGAACACAGGAAGCGGCCTTATATCAAGTCAGACCATTTGTCCATCTAGGTCAATATTGTCTGCACCAGGCCTGCTCAACCTAGCCCCGCCCCCAGCTGTTTTTGGACTACAACTCCCACAATCCCCAGCCACAGTGGCCAATAGCCAGGAATTGTGGGAGTTGTAGGCCAACATCTGCAGGAGGGACGAAATTGAGCAGCCCTGGTCTACACTGACTGGGGGCAGTTCTCCAAGGTTTCAGGTAGGAATCTCTCCAAGCCCTGTTAGAAGAGCCACCTAATGGCACAGAGGGGAAATGACTTGACTAGCAAGGCAGAGGCTGCCAGTTGAAATCCCCACTGGAATGTTTCCCAGACTATGGGAGACACCTATATTGGGCAGCAGCGATATAGGAAGGTGCTGAAAGGCAACATCTCAGACTGCACGAGAGGAGGCAATGGGAAACCCCTCCTGTATTCTACCAAAGACAACCACAGGGCTCTGTGGCCGCCAGCAGTTGACACTGACTCGACAGCAAAGCTTTACTTTACCACAAGACCAGCACTCCTCTCCAAGACCAGCTCTCCTCCCCACTTCTTTCTTTAACATCCTCAGGATCAGTGGACAGGAATAAATAAGCAGGACAGATGCCCCCAAACAACGGTGTGACTAGGGTAGAGGGGACCTCTGTTCACCTCTTCTGCCCAGCAGCCCCTTGGAGTGAGGGAGATAATGGAGAAAGTAGGGAGAGGTGGAGGGTGGAACTTTGGGTCCCTCAAGAGCTAGGGGCCCCAGGTTCTTTAAACCCATCTGCTCAATTGTAGTTATACCCCTGTCCCCATATTTGCCACCCCACACAGCTCACTTCAGGTGGCTGCATAGATAGACCAGCTCTGATCTGGTAGTTTTGAACCCCCACATCCAAGGAGGGGAGAGCTGGCCTTGTGGTTGCAAGCATGACTTGTCCCCTTAGCTAAGCAGGGTCCACCCTGGTTGCATATGAATGGGAGACTAGAAGTGTGAGCAGTGGAAGATATTCCCCTTAGGGGATGGAGCCACTCTGGGAAAAGCAGAAGGTGCCAAGTTCCCTCCCTGGCAGCATTTCCAAGATAGGGTGGACAGAGATTCCTGCCTGCAACCTCGGAGAAGCAGCTGGCAGTCTGAGAAGACAATACTGTGCGAGAAGGACCTATGTATATGGCAGTATACGGCAGCTTCCTATGTTTGGTCTTTAAATGTTTGGAGAGGGGAGCTGGTCTTCTGATAGCAAGCATGACTTGTCCCCTTAGCTAAGCAGGGTCTACCCTGGTTGCATATGAATGGGAAACTACATGTGTGAGCAGTGTAAGATATTCTCCTTAACGGATGGAGACACTCTGGGAAGAGCAGAAGGCTTCAAGTTCCTTCCCTGGCAGCATCTCCAAGATAGAACTGAAAGAAAGAAACCTGCCTGCAAGCTTGGAGAAGCCACTGTCAGTCTGTGTAGACAATCCTGAGCTAGATAGACCAAGGGTCTGACTCAGTATATGGCAGCTTCCTATGTTCCTATGTTCTTATGACAACTGTAGATCAGGGGAAATTCAGAAGCAGCCCTATATCCTGGCAGTAATGGTTTACCACTGAAAAGAAGGTGCACGTATCCGCTTGCAAGGAGACTTTCAGCCCTAATGAGACCTCTTCCGTTATTGTAGCCCACAGTCTGCAGCCAGCGTCTGTTCTTTCAGCCCTCACTCAAACAGGGATCCAGTTCTGCAGAGTCACTGCCAAGCGGCAGACAGTTCGTTAGCTCTCTCTCCACAAATCAATTAGACACATCCCCGGGAAGAACAATTAACCTAGATACAAATGAGATTTGCAGGAGGAAATGTTTCCTTGCCTCAGCTTTTCTGGGAGCAATGCGATCTTTTACATGGATGAGCACTCCATTTTTATCTCCCTGGGAAAGGCTAGTCGATAGAAGAGAGAGCCAGCCACTCCAAGGAAGAAGCGGATGGGTAGCATCTTATTACATCCTGAATAATGAATCTGTACAAGCAGAGCAAAGCAGAAAAGTTGGGGGCCCAAGTTCAGCAGCAAAGACTGCTGAATTAACTCTCGCCACCTACTGTCAGCTTGGCAAGGACCTTAAGAGTCTGCACAGAAATCAGAGATGGATTTGAGCAGAGTGGGGGGGGTGTTTGTTTGTACACTCTGAGGAACTCAGGGTGGTGTACATGATTATTTTTATCCTCACAAGAACCCTGTGAGGTAGGTTAGGCTGAGAGATACATGACTGGTCCAGAGTCACCCAGGGAGTTTAATGGTTGAATGGGATTCGAACTCAGGTCTTCCAAGTCCTAGTCCAACACTTTAACCATTACACTATGCTGGCTCTATGCTGGAACACTGATGAGTTAGCAGTGTTCCCCTGCTAACTCAGCAAAGAGGCACCTTTGTAAAGATTATCTTTATATTTAGCATGAGGAGAGCAACTGACCCTATCCATCCCCAGCACAGCATCCCTCCAGTGGATGTTGCTGGTGTCTGTCTTCCGTTGTGCACCCTTTGGAGACCGGGCCATTTATTTGTTTGTTTGTTTGTTTATATTGAAGTAAACTGCTTTGGGGACTTCAGTTGAAAAGCGGTATATAAATATTCATCATATTCATATTCGTATTTGTATTCGTGTTCATGCACTCTTCATTACTTGGAACTGTCATGAGGCGAGGGGAGGCAGATGCCTCAGGTGGTTGGTTATTGGGGTGCCAGCCAATAGAAGAAAAGAAAAGAAAAAGGAAAGGAAAGGAAAAAGAGAAAAGAAGAGAAGAGAAGAGAAGAGAAGAATCAACCCTCTGCCTCTCCCTCGGGTTTCCCTGCTTGTTTGCAGCCACTACCCTACTGATCTGCTCATGCTTTTTGGGAGAAGCCAATAGCAGTCCGATCCTTAGGTTGGGTGGAGACCTACAGTAGACAATTGCCACTGAAGAATTTATTTTATTTATTTATTTTATTTTATCTATTTAACATATTTATTTAACATATTTTTGTACCGCCCAAAACATACGTCTCTGGGCATTTTACAACAAGATAAAAACAAAGGTAAAACCTTAGTTAAAAACAAAAACAAGACATTTAAAACACAACAATTTAATTTTTTTAAAAAAACAAAAAAACCACAATATTCTAAAAACAACATTAAAACAACCAAAACAGTGAAGACTTGACATAGTTTAAAAAAAATAAAAATCTGGTAACAACACAAGACTGTTCAGATGCTGGCGAAATCATGACAATGTTTCTTCTTCCAATTATAACATGATAATGGGAACATTCATCCATATTCCTCCCATTTCAGTGGCGATTTTATTTATTTATTTATTGTTAAATTCCTATACTTCCTGTCATTAAAACAATCTCAAGGCGGCTCACGCAAAAGTTAAGACAAGACGACAAAAATTACACAATTAAAATATCAGCCGGAATATAAGAATTTAAAAAGCAGCAGCAGTAGGAACAGTCATATAAAAGCCTGGATTAAAAGCTCAAGATTTAACATGCTTTCTTAAAACTGTGATGGAGACCGAGAGAGAATAGCCACCGGGAGAGCATTCCAGAGACTGGGGGCAGCAACAGAGAAGGCCCCGTGCCGTGTGCATGACAGCCGAGCCTCCCTCATTGCCGGCACCCAGAGAAGAGCCGCCCCCAAATGACCTCGTCAAGTGGGCAGCAATCCTTGGAAGCAGGAGGTCCCTCGGGTTTCCAGGGCCCAAACCGTTAAGGGCTCTAAAGGTCAAAACCAGCACCATGAATTGAACCCGGAAACAAATTGGCAGCCAGTGGAGCTCTTGCAAAATGTGATGTGATCCCAGTGGGCAGCTCCCGATAAAATCCTAGCTGCCTCATTTTGCACTAGCGGCAGTTTCTGAATATTCTTCAAGGGCCGCCCCACATAGAGCATGTTACAGTAATCCAGCCGTGATGTGATTAAGGCGTGGGTAATTTTGAAATGAACTATTGGCCTTTCGAGATCGACACAGAGAGTATTGCAATGAACATTTTGTATTAGTTTTGTTGAGAGGTATGGATTTGTTTTTATTGAGTTTTGTTATATTTTGAGTGTTATGAAATTTACAGTTCTAATATATCTTGCATAGCTGGACAGTGTTTTCAACCATACAGATATATTACTATTATATTAAAATATTCATATATAACATTTGGATTCTTGGGTTTTTTTTAAATGTTCTGATATATTGCTGAATCCAAACAGGGTTTTGTTTTCTTTTGTTTCAGTTAGTTGGAAGCTTCATTAGGTTGCTTTCTCACTCCACTGGTGCATCTGTATCCTGTATATCAGCCACCTCTGTGTTCTCTTGCAGACCCATTTCTGTAAACTAATGCATGTTCAAAGACTGTTTTTAAAGTTCTCTTTCTAGTGCACTGATGTATATGGATACGAAACTTTAAAAACAATTGTGGAATTCAGAGACTCTCAGCTCATCAATGGGCACTAATGCACATGCTGGTACACATTAAAGGACTCTTTTCAAGCCAATTGTGTTTGTGCTGTTTAGCATGCCAGTTCACATTTAAATGCTTTAAAAATCTCATTGCTCTGTACCGATGCATACAAGCACCTGGATTTGTTTAACACGACCTCCCAAATCCCACTGGGAACCTTTTCATGACTTTTGAGCACCCATGCAAAATTACTAAACGTGCAAGTGCAAAGGAGTATAGCATGTTCACAAAATGTGGTCTCACCTCTGATTTGGTTCAGCACTTTCTGAACGACCTCTGCCCTTCAACTTCATGATGAGATTTGAAAAAGGCCTTGTTCATCATTTCATGTTTTTTCTAGGCATCATGTTTTCTAAAGAATATAACCTTTGCCGATATTTTCCAAAGCTGACTTTAGTTGAATTTAGAAGGCAAAACACTGGGTGAATTTGGGTCAGTCCCTGAACTCTTACCCTGACCTACCTCACAGGGATGTCACAAGGACAAAAACAACTCTTTAGACCACCCAGAGCCAGAGATGCTCTAACATGGCCTCCAAGATCTGGGGGGCCTCCAAATGGTGGTGGTGGGGGTCCTCTGGCAGCCACCCTAAAGTACCCCGTGCCCACTCCACCCCACTTAACATCCATTTGTGTTTATTAAGTTGAGAGAGAGAATTTTTCTTCCTCTCTCATAACACTGGAACCAGGGGTCATCCCATGAAACTGATTGCCACGAAATTTAGGACCAACAAAAGGAAGTACTTTTTCATATAAAGCGTAATCAATCTATGGAATTCTCTGCCACAAGATGTGGTGACAGCCAACAGCCTGGATGGCTTTAAGAGGGGTTTACATAAATTCATGGAAGGCAGGTCTATCAATGGCTACTAGTCTGAGGGCTATAGGCCACCATTGTGCCTCAGAGGCACAATGCCTCTCGAAACCAGTCACAGGGGAGCAACAGCAGGAAAGAGGGCATGCACATACCTCTTGCCTGTGGGCTTCCCAGAGGCATCTGGTGGGCCATGGTGAGAAACAGGATGCTGGACTAGATGGGCCTTGTGCCTGATCAGGCAGGGCTGTTCTTATGTTCTTATGCTATACCACTGAGCTATGACAAATATATATATATGTGTGTGTGTGTGTGTTGTTGTTGTTGTTGTTGTTGTTGTTGACCCCAACCCCTAAGGGGGATATCTTACAGTGCTCACATTTAGCCTCCCATTCAAATACAAGCCAGGGCAGACCCTGCTTAGCAAAGCAGACAAATTCATGTTTGCTACCACAAGACCAGCTCTCCTCCCATAACAGACAGACATCACTATAACTGAACAAGATGGTAGGGGGGTGGGTGGGACAAATATCCCTGGGACCCTGAGGGAAGGTCACCCACTGGCTGGATATGGCTTGCTCTTTGCTCTTCATTTCTGATGCCATATGGATTTATGAGGTGATTGTAGTCGGTATATATGCTGAACAAACATTTCTGGGGCAGGAGTATGTGTGCACACAGATGTATGCATGAAAGTGTACGAGGAGTGTGTGATATTATTTGCAAAGGAGGCAGAGAAAGGGTGCACCAAACCTATTCTGCTTTTCACCAGGTCATTATAGTACTTCTGCAGCAAAGACACAAGGACATGAGAAGGAGAAGGAGGTGGGGGGCATGGGGGCATCTTTGCTTCTTTCCCCATAACCCATTCGAACTTTGCTACTCCCCAGATGGATGGCTTGGATGGATGGATGGATGGACAGATAGGGTCCTCAGGACCACATTCATCATGGGGCCAATAGATGCACCACTCTCCCACCTGGAGCACTAATTTCACATAAGTGTGAAAACGTTTTTAAAACAGGCCTTTTCTGCTGACATTTCCATTTACAGAAGCTTCTTTACCAGAGTAGGAAAGTGTGGGTGTGTTTGTGTGAGTTTTAAAAAGCATGGACAATTAGGTTGGCCCTTCGTCCATGAGTCAAAGGGACTGGTGTGATTACTAGCCCGAGGGATAAAAGCTTGTTGTGATTTTTGGCAGGCTTCGAGGGCCTAAAAATGGGGGCGGGGGGGATAGGTAAAGTCTTGCATCTTACTTCTCTGTATTATCACTTCCTGAATTTGCTAAGATCTAGAAATTGACACTTGTCCCCGGAGAGACTCTCTATCAATCAGCTATACAATCTTTATGGATTAAGTTCAGACATGCAGTTAAGAGCTAGGAGACTCAAGCACCTGCACTTCCTAGTGTGACAAAGAGCCTTCAGTTAATTTCGCTGGTTCCGCGTTGGCCGTTTTGGTAATCTACTTGATCTTAATGCACAATTTGCAAGCACTTGTCTTTTCTGAAATAGTAGTTGATGATGCAATTTCATGCCCCATTCCCACTCTCCTCTCCTATTTTGATCTCTTCCTTTGTGTGTCAAGATTCGCAAGTCACTCTGCCACCATGGCACAAAGGCTTTGAGGCCCAGAGGTGCTCTCAAAGACTTGCTGGTGGACTCTGCTCAAGGCACCAGGGCCAACTATGCTAACTAGGGGTGTGCATGCAACCAGTATGCCTGTTTCAGTTCAAGTCCAAACCAATTGAGCTGGTCTGGGGTTTCTAATGGGGATTTTCTTTAAAAGAACTCACCGCCTCTGGGGAGCTGCCATGGCTGTGGGGGGAGGATTTCTGTAAGTTTCCCCACCCCCTGCTGGCCTCCCCCTTGTCTCAAATCAGCCCAGTTCAAGGGCTTTTCGGCTCATTTTCACTGTTTTCAGTCCGTTCTGGGCCTCTTCTCACTGGCAGTGGCCATTCTGGAGGTCACCACACTGCTCTCTTGGCCATCTGCGTGACCTCAGTAGTAATGAGTATGAACTGACTCTTTGCTAAGCAGGGTCTGTCTTGGTTTGCATTTGGATGACTGACTACACGTGAGCACTGTATGAGATTCCCCTTAAGGGTTGGGGTCATGGCTCAGTGAAAGAGCATCTGCATGCTTTCATGCAAATGTTCTGAGGTTCACTCCTTGGCAGCATCACCAGTAAGGCCTGGGAGAGACTCCTGCCTGAAACCTTGGAGAGCTGCTGCCAGTCAGTGGACACAATAATGAGCTGATGGACCAATGGTCAAACTCAGTATAAGGCAGCTTCCTATGTTCCTATGCCTTGGGGGCTTGAGAAACCTGGGGTCATGGAAGCATTGGGCATATAACCTTTTCCCAATTTCAGTCTAGCCTTCCCCATGTCTTTAAAATGGGAATAATGGTGACCTAATCTGCAGATTTGTTGTGAGAGCAGACCTGATGAAGATTGTAACTGGTGATATACAAAAGTGGAAGTTGCTAATTTGAAGGACAGGCCAGTTACACTACTTCATTTCTAGACATCTCTGTAGCTGTAGCTGTATCTATGGAAAGATTTGAGTTGCCTGGAAACTTCCCTGCTCCTGGATGCATCACAATCTCCACAAAGGTAAAGACTAAGACTGCCGCAGGATCTGGACAGCTCCAAGGTCAGCAGGTCAGGACCATGGAAAGAGCTACTCACAAGGTGAGGAGCACAACAGAAAGGAATATTGCTCTAGCATTGTCTCTCAGCAGACTGATTCCTGGGTTTTATAGGCAGGGTGACTTGGCCCCACCCCTTTCATAGGCAAACTAGAATTTAAAGGGGCCTTGCCTGATTTTGCAGGTATTTTGCAGGGGATTTTCTGTAGTTACTCAGGGAAATGCACTCCACGTGCTCAGGGGCTGTGTGTGTGTGTGTGTGTGAGTGATTTATATCCCACCCACCCCTATAAAATCTCAGGCCTGATGATAAGCTAACCAAACAACAACTAATTCTTTCATGATTTTTTTCATGCATTTCTTCTTCCGCGATTCATACATAGCACATATTGAGGAAAGCCAATTTTCTGCAAACATCCACCATCTCTCTCCACTTACCTGTACCTCCCAAAAACATCTCCCCAAGGGTCCCACAACCCTCAGAGAAATATTTTCAGGAGGCACGGGTGGCTTTACAGGCAAGGGGAAATGGCTGAAAATTGCCCTTCCCTGTCGTGAGCAGGTGGAACTCTTAGTCTGGGTGTCAGCCAATTTGTTTGGGCAGCTCTGCATGTTTTTAAAAAGTCCTGGTTTCATTGCTGCATTTGTTAGGATGGGTTTATTGTTGTACTGCTGTGTTGTTGCTTGTTGTTGTGTTTTTATTATGGCTATAATTTAGGACCCACTTTTCTGTTGATTTCAAACATCCAAAGTGGCTAACAGGAGGAAGGAGAAACGTGGAGGAAGAGAGGGGAGGAAGAAGAAGAACCGTCCATTTCAGTGATGCAACAATAGGAAATGTCCCTTGTCCTTAGCAGCTTACAGTCAAAAATTTGATACTGGGAAGATAGCACAGGGAAGCAGAATCTATGTTCATTTCAGTCACGTGGGATGTTTGAACAAAGGGAGGGGATATGGAATCAAAAGTATTAATATTACCTCCTTCGAGCCCACTTAGCAAAGCTTCTCTTAGCCACACTAGACCGGCATTCCTGTACTTCTAGCTTGTAGCACAACTATAAAAGTATAATCACAGCTCTAGCACACACGGGACTCTTCTGCAGACACAGAGGAGGTCTGTATGAACTCGGAACTCACAGCCAGGCCCACTGCAGGTGGACACTGCATGTCAAAGGAGTGTGGGAACCTCCCCTTTGTCTTTTGGTGACCTTGCTGTGATTCACCGGCCTGGAAATCTTTCGCACCACTTGCTGGCTTTTACCACCAGAGGGCTCTTTGCCACACATTTGACAAGGCTGCACTTGGGACGTCTTCTGCAAAAGGCTTCTTTGCATGACTTCGTGGGGGCGAATAATTCTGATTCCCTGTTGGACAGTAGCCTCGTTTGCACTGTGTATAGGCTGTGCCACAGGTGGAGGCACACATGATAATATGATTCTTCTTTTTTTAAAAAAGAAAGAAATCCTGCAGTTGAAAAACTAACAAGGTATGACAAAGGCTAGGCCATGCTTTTCCTTTTCTTCTAACCTGCTAGTTTTCTGTGTTCATGGATGATTTGTATGGAGGAAGGGGTGAGAGGAGAGGTGGTCCCTTCAGGCTGCAAATTATTGGAGTGCCAGCAGGGCAGTAAGATGCCCCCCCCAGTCCAATTGGGCCCACAAATGTTGGCCACCAGTTCCATCTCAGGGGAGAAATACTTATAGTGACTGCTGCAGGACTGATAGTCAGAACAGTAAAAGCATGATAATACACAAAAACTACTATAAAATGCTATCACTGCTGTCAGAAGGAAGGAAATAGGGTGATGCAAATTGATTCAAATTTGAATAACATTTGAACTGAGTGATTCAAATTTGAATCGAGACACCCCTTAAAAGGGCAATCAGATTCAAATCTCAATCGAATTATTAGAATTTGATTCGAATTTGATCCGAGGGCCCTTTTGCACCTTTTAAAAGGTGCACCATTATAAGCCCTCTGGTTGGTTAAAAAAGATGCCAAAATAGGCTCAAATTGGTTTGAATATGATTCAAAATCAAAATGAATTTTTGAATTTGGTTCATATCTGAATCAAATTGAAACATTCAATTTGTGCACATCCCTAGAAGGAAATGACGGTTGGCAGGAATGTCTACCCAAGATTACTCCATGGAAAGAAAACAACAGTTTGTTCATTGTTACCCTAAGCTTAACCTTCACCTTAACCCTACCCTAAACCTTTCCTCTGTTATTGCAATTTTACCCTAATGATTTGGGTGTATGGATAAGGGAGAGGAGAGCTGGTCTCGTGGTAGCAAGCATGACTTGTCCCCTTAGCTAAGCAGGGTCTTCCCAGGTTGCACACGAATGGGAGACTAGAAGTGTGAGCACTGGAAGATATTCCACTCAGGGGATGGAGCTGCTCTTGGAAGAGCAGAAGGTTCCAAGTTCCCTCCTTGGCAGCATCTCCAAGATAGGGCTGAGAGAGACTCCTGCCTGCAACCTTGGAGAAACCGCTGCCAGTCTGTGTAGACAATACTGAGCTAAATGGACCAAGGGTCTGACTCAGTATATGGCAGTTTTCTATGTTCCTATATGATAATGCACAAAGTAAGATGTGATGATGCAGTATAAATATAAGCTATAAATGCAACAATGCTGTGACTTATTTTCCATCTCTACGGAGGTAGATTTTGCCAAAAATCACTATGAGCATTTGTCCCCCTAGATGGTACTGACTGCCCAAATTTGTGGACCTGGCTTGTGGACTCTTCCTTCCTTCCTCCCCCCTTCTTCCCCCCCTCACCCTTTCTCCCTTCCTGCCTTCACATGGGGGTGATTTTTTTGTATTTATAAAGAAAATGAACTTAAACCTTGTTTCCATTTGGTTGCTGGAAATGATATTCAGATTTAGTTAGTTATCTTCCTTTTATTCAGAAAATCCATGCATAAATGAATGAGTGCAGAGCAGCCCCAGGGAATGATCTGTTCTAGCTTCACGTCAAATGTACTCTCTCATTTTGTGCTGTCCCCACTTACTAGCTGTCAGGCCATTTTGTGCTGAGACAGGTTCTTCTTTCTCCTCACTGAAGGTGTCGGATGCAGGCTGGCTGGCATCCTTACACTCTGTTTTGGCCGGGGTAAGATGACCATGTGCCAGCAGATATGGTGGTGATGGGATTGCTTTAGGCATGTTTAAGCATGTTGAGAGACATCATGGCATACACAGCTTTGTGGGAGAGGAAAATAAGCCTAGGAGCACCTGATGGGGCAAGGCAAGGACACCCCCCCCACACACACACACAAAAGTAGCCCTCCTTGCTGGATCCCCATAGAAACCTCAAGGAAAGGCATTTACTCCATTCTTCGAGTGCTTTTATATCATCTTCATCAATCAATGTGTACAAAATGCATCGGCATCAGAGGTACTTCCCCATAGGCTCATTTCTATTCATCTTCAGGCTGTGAGCTTTAATGAAATATACTATTATTTTTCTTTCAGAAATCTAATATTTGCAACCATTCCCCCTGCCCCCCACCAAATGCACTGGGCTCTCCCAGTCGTCTTCTTCTTCTTCTTCTTCTTCTTCTTCTTCTTCTTCTTCTTCTTCTTCTTCTTCTTCTTCTTCTTCTTCTTCCTCTTCCTCTTCCTCTTCCTCTTCCTCTTCCTCTTCCTTTTCTTCCTCCCTCCTCCTCCTCCTCTTCTTCCCCTCCCCCTCCCCCTCCTCCTTGCTGGTGCTTCCACTGTTAAGGAGCTCATCTTCCTGAGCATTCCAAAATGAGAGGCAGTGTGGTCTAGTGGTTAGTGTGTTAGACTAGAAGTGTAGAGACCAAGCTCCACATCCATGTTCAGCCATGACTCTCTTGGGACTGCCATGAGCCAGATGCCATTTCTTATCCTGACCTCTATGTTACAGAGGGGGGGATCTTGCACACTGCCCTGATCTCATTGGAGGAAGACTAGGACTGAGATGCAATTAAAGAACTGGTTCACCCAAGGCCAATAGTTATGAAACTATTTCTGTCCTCTCTTCAGGCCCCAAGAGACCCTCATGGCATCTTGCAATAAGAAGTTTTCAAATACAAAATGATACATTTTAAAAAGAAAGAAAAGGTCAACAGGGTGAAAACTGAGAAAGAGCAACCTCATAGCACAAGGAGAGAAAATCAAACTATCCCCAAAACAGTGCATAACAAAAACAAAAATAGAAGTCCTTGCATTGGAATCAGTGTTCCCTCTAACAGGGATTCCCAGATGTTGTTGACTACAACTCCCAGAATCCCCAGCTGCAACGGCTTTTGCTTGGGGGTTGTAGTCAACAACATCTGGGAATCCTTGTTAGAGGGAACACTGAATGCCCCTAAAGAGGGAGCTAAACAGGTCTCATGAGGCAGGGAGTTCCACAGTCTGAACACTACCAATGGAAAGGCACCACATTGCCACTATGAAACAGAGAATCTGTTGATGACTGCAATGGGCAGTCAAGATATTGTGGGACAAAGTGGTCCTTTCTCTGTCCTGGTCTCAAGGTGCACTGCTTAGGGATTTAAGGAGAATACCGTTAATTTATACTGCATGATCTGCTTTTTGTGTAGATCAGACCTGTTCTTAATAACTTTATTGGAACTGACAAGAGGATTATATTTGCTATCAGAATTTGGCTATTCCGACATTCTTCTCCTACACCTGTTATTTGGAAGTGATCTCCTCATATTCCAAGAATGGCCTGGTTCTAGATCAAGGCTGGCTCCAGAGGGCTTTCAGGTCAGACAAGAGCCCACATCTACCGTGTTCTAGGTCGGTCAATCAATCAATCATCTTTATTACGGTCCAAGACCAGCATAAGATAGAACAGGAGAGCATGATTCAAAATAATAAAAACAAATGATGGAACCATAAACCTATATTACTTTAAAATTACTACTTGAATAGTAAAAAGCTGTATTATAATACTATAAAGCTGCTACCTTTAGAAAGGAGGGTAGCTATGAGATTAATAAAGAGCTGTATTGAAAAAAGAATTATGAACATATCAAATGTGAAATATATAAATTGCAAAAAGCAGTGGCTAAAACGGGGTAAGGCATCTAAATAGGAACACTAAAAAAATAAAACAGTCAGTGGTTTAAAACTATGCAGAGCTGATGGAAGGGAAAGGCTTGTCAGTCACGACCCAGTGGACCCTACAGGCTGCCATGCAGAACTTGGCAGTGTTGTTTGTGAAGGCCGGGTGTGTTCGAGGTCAAGACCAGGAGCGTAGGGAGCTTGAAGGCAGCTGGGGGGCAGGAGGCTTATGCCCGTGGCCCCGTCTTCCATTGCTGAGCATGTGCTGGCCATGTCCTCTGCATCAATGTCAGACACTGGGGGCATGGCCAGTAAGGGGGTCACACAGTCCCTTGCCAGCTGGGTGTTCCAAGTATGGGGGGAGAAAGAAAGAAAGAAAGAAAGAAAGAAAGAAAGAAAGAAAGAAAGAAAGAAAGAAAGAAAGAAAGAAAGAGAGAGAAGTCAGGGAGGGAGGGAGGAGAGAGAGAGGGAGAGGAGGGAGGGAGGGAGATAGTGAATGGAGAGAGTGAAGGGAGAGAGAGGGAGAGGGGAGGGAGGGAGGGAGAGAAAGAGGGTGGAAGGGAGGGAAAGAGAAAGAAGGGAGGGAGGGAGGAGGGAGGGAGGGGAAAATAACTTACAGTCATAGAGTATCTGCTTAGTATTGCTTATTTGTTTAGGTCTCTGCCCTACCAGCAGGGTGCTGCTCAAGGAGGCTTATAAAAAATTACAATAAAATATGTTAAAATCGCAATAGTATGCAGAAAGTCCCGGGTTCGATCCCTGGCATCTCCAGACACGGCTGAGAAAAGCACCTTTCTGAAGAGCTGCTGCCAGTCAGAGTAGACAATCCTGAGCCAGTTGGACGAAGGGTCTAACTCCGTATAAGACCGCTTCCTTTGTAACATACTTTGTTTTGAAATGGTGCATGTCACAGCAGGTATCCTCTTATTTAAAACAGTTCTCCTTTCTGAGAACGAAGGGGAAATGCCTTCCTTGTTAGTGCAGTGGCCAGCATCCCCAGTGGTCATGTGGAACTCTCAGAGGCCCTCTTACCTCTGGACTTTGGGGCCAAAGTCCAGGGCCTGTCCCACTCCCCCAATTCTCTTTAGTCTGTCCTGGGTGGTGTGGTTTGTGCCCTCAAGAACCGTATTTAAAAATACGCTTAACTTGCAGTGTGGCGGGGTGGTATTGGTGGTGTTGGGTGGGCTCCAAAGGCCTTTAGGTCCAGGCTCCAAAATTATGCTGTAGTTCCATGGTAGAGCATCTGTAGGCTTGCATGCAGAAGGTCCCAGGATCAGTCCCTGGCAGCATCTCCAAGCTGGGCTGAGAGAATCTCCTGCCTGAAAATTTGGAATGCTGTTGCCACCAGTCAGTGTAGACTATATTTAGCTAGATGGTTTGATGGACTGGCTCTATAGAAGGCATATGTTCAGTATCACTTTGAAGATGTGCTTGGCATCTGCAGTTTTTATAAGCACTTATACTAAAAATAATTGCATGGGTGTTTGGGTTTTTTTTTTTTTTAAATGTTGCACAATTAACCAGGGATACCATGTACTGATGAAATGAATCAATTAATCAGCTGGATTAATTGCCTAGATTTTATCAGCCCTGCAAGTGATTAATCTAGCCAATTAATTGATTAAAGATTTGAGCCCTACTCAACTCTAATTTGGCATTGTAATTCAAAACTTTGATTTAAATCGGCATTTCCACGTGATGTCGATTTTAACTGATGTAATTCTTTCAGGTGGGCTGTATTGACAAATTCCTCCCTGCATTTGTGCGGTTGGATACACATAGACACATGGACAATGTGGACCATTCACCCAGAAATCCATTTCCATTTTTGTAGATGTGCTTTTTTCCAGCAGTTGTGATCACAGAGATGGCTGTAGGGACCCATTCATGCTGCATTTAACGTAAAGCAGTCCTGAGGACTCCACTGCCAATGTGTTTGCCTTATTTAAAAGGTAAAGTGTGCCATTGAGTCAGTGTCAACTCCTGAAGACCATAGAGCCCTGTGGTTGTCTTTGGTAGAATACAGGAGGGGGTTACCATTGCCTCCAGTATGAGATGATGCCTTTCAACATCTTCCTATATCGCTGCTGCCCAATATAGTTACCAGTGGGGATTCGAACCGGCAACCTCTGGCTTGCTAGGCAAGTCATTGCCCCACTGCACCATTAAGGGCCTTATTTAGCCTAAGATTTATAGCCTTGGTCACACAAGGTTTTGAGAGTGAGTTGGAGGGCAGGAAAGCTGCAAGGGAGGAGAGCTGGTCTTGTGACAGCAAACATGAATTGTCCTCTTTGCTAAGCAGGGTCCACCCTGGTTGCATTTGAATGGGAGACTACATGTGTGAGCACTGTAAGATATTCCCTTCAGAGGATGGAGCCACCACTCTGGGAAGAGCATCTAGGTCCCAAGTTCCCTCCCTGGCAGCATCTCCAAGATAGGGCTGAGGGAGACTCCTGCCTGCAATGTTGGAGAAGCCGCTGCCAGTCTGTGTAGACAATACTGAGCTAGATAGACCGATGGTTCTGTTTGGGTCTACAAACCCAGGAAACAGACAAGCAAGGCAGACCCTGGGCACATTGCTGAACTTGGCAGTGCATGCCCCACCTCTCCATTGGAAGTCCTTCAAGGCCCCACATGCCTTCCCAGCATGCTTTATGCTGCCAACAAACCAGAAAAGCTTCATAACACCAGCGGTTGCCCTCCCATTTGCCACAAAGCAACCGGAGATGGACACAGCCCTGCCAAAGCTGCTCCCACCTCAGGATCATAGAGTGGATTTTGCAGGCTAGTGTGTCCTTTGATGGCAGCTCCTATAGCTCCTATAGCCACAGCTCTCTATGGTTTTGGTGCTGTGGAGGGCATGCCTGGTGTCCGTGGTGGGAGAGAAGAGGCATGAGGGTTCACAGAACTGGATAATCAAGGTAGGAGGCTTCTTCTTTCGCAAATGCTCAGTAAAAAAAGTGAAGTTGGAGGGTTTTACATGGGTTCCGACCTACCTTGATTCCAACAGTCTTGTGAACCAGTCTAATATATGCGTATGATTTTTTCAAGTATGCAAATAGTGGTTTCATGTCTCAGAAAAGAGCTCCAAACTTGCTCAGCTTAGTTTGAAACCAAGAGTCCCAGTCTTAGATGCTCAGCTTAGATGATCACAGCTGCTTCAAAACAATGGAATAGGTCATGATCCACACTCACCTTGTGCTCTTCCCTCTGCCCCTTTCCTCAGCAATGCTGGCAATGAATCATGTGAACCCACCAAGAGAGATCCATCTCGAACCCTCAGGAGATCTCAAACAATGGCAAGTTTCTTGGCCAAGGATGCTTGGAATCAGCTCCAAGTGCTGTTGAAGCTGAAGCCATGAGTTATTTGTTCATTTGCGGCCAATCGCATCTTATGGGAAGAAATATTCCCTGGTTAATTAATGAGTCTGGGCAGCACGGATCTCCAGTGGATGATCTTCAGGTGATCCAGGACCCAGAGCCCTTCATCCTCATTGTGTGGAAGGAATAGCCTAGCAGTGAAGATCACAAAACAAACATAGGAAGCTTCCTTCTGCCGAGTCAGATCATTGGTCTATCTAGCTCAGTATTGTCTTCACAGACTGGCAGCAGCTTCCTCTCTCCTCCCTCCTCTTTCTCTCACTTTCTTCCTTTCTTCCTCTCCTCTTCAACCCTCTCTTGTCCAGAGAAAAAGCGCCCTGCGCGGCCTCAAGATTTTGTTGTCCTCCTTCTTCCTCCTCCCTCTTTATCTCCCCCTCCCTCTTCTGGTCTACTACTTCTGGCATTGAAAAACCCACCATGAGGGAGGAGGACGGGAGGGGAGTGGTCATGATGGAGGAAGTCCCCCTGCTAACAGGGCAAAGAGGCACCTTTTTAAAGTGGCGATTCTCCTCATTTAGCAGGGGGAGAGCAACTGGCCCTATCCATCCCCAGCACAGCATCCCTCCAGTGGCTGTTGGTGGTCTCTATGTTATGTATTTTTTTTTAGATTGTGAGCTCTTTGGTGACAGGGAGCCATCTTATTTAATTATTTATTTCTCTATGTAAATCACTTTGGAAACTTGTCTTGAAAAACGGTATTTAAGTATTTGTTGTAGTAATGATCAACTTACTGCTTCCACTGGGGTGCACGGGGGGGGGGAGGGTGAGAGAGGGTGGGTAAGAGAGAGATACCAGTAGTGGTGACAGCGGGGGAGGGGGAGAAGAAAATAAGTAGACATAAATAAGTAGACATGCTGCCTCTTTGGTCGTGGGAATCAATGTGGGTGGCGGCAGTAACTTCTTGTCCCAGCTCAATGTTCAGTTGATGCTCAGTTGAGCTCTGGGGGCCTGATCTGGCCTGCAGGCTGGCAGCTTTGACACCCCAGCTTTAGGGTGTGCACCAAGCCAGTTAGTGGTGATAAAGGTTGCTGCCATGAGCAAAGAAGAGATGTGCATGCACAAGAGAGTAAAGGTGCCCTGTGCTGTCTCCTGATTTTGCTGCCGTCCTCTCATCTTCTTCCTCCTCCCTCTTTATCTCCCCTCTTCCTTTCCTGGGCTACCACCGGGCACTGAAAACCCCACCACAAGGAAGGAGGAGGTGTGCATCAAGGGTGTAGCCACCGTTGGGCAACCGGGTTCCAAGAACCTGGGCCACTGCCCAACACGCCCCCCCCCACGTCTGATGTCAGATGTGGGGGTTGGTTTAGCTCCCAAGTGGGGCCGTGTGGTCCCGCTTGGGAGTTAGATGGCCAGCACTGTGGTGCATTTGTTGCCCTGACTCAGGTGCCCAGATGTCTTATGCCACCACTGTTGGAGAAAGTCCCAGGTTCAATCCCTAGCAGCATCTCCAAGTAGGACTGGGAAAGACTCTTGCCTGAAACCCCAGAGACCCACTGCCAGAGTGTCACCAAGATGGAGCTAGATGGAGCCAGAGTCAGACCCAGTGTAAGGTAGCTCCACATGTTCAGACTCTTCTCCATCCAGATGCTAACCAGCATCCTCATCACTCTAGCCACCTCCTCCTTCCTCGTGAATAGACTAAACCCTAACAATGGCAGAATCACCAATTTGCCAGGTCACTCAGTGGCAAACTCAAACTGAGCATGTTCACAGCCGGATGTTCTGTTTCCTAATGCTTGCTCATCTTAAGGAATCAAGTTTTAAAGTAAATCCCATTGAGTTCTCCATGTCTGCTGATATCTATAATAACCCCTGCTAACTGGTCAAAGGAGGAGCTTTTAAGGTCATGGTGGTGCCTCTTTTGCATCTCTTTTTAGACTATGAGCCCTTCTTGGACAAAGGGGGCATTTTCTTATTTCTTGTGCTATGTGAACTGCTTTGAGGCCTTCTGTTGCTGCTGCTGTTATTGTTGTTGAAAATGAGTAGATAAATATTATTAATATGATTAATGATTGATGAATAAGAACATAAGAGAACACAAGAACAGCCCTGCTGGATCAGGCCCAAGCCTATCAAGTCCAGCATCCTGTTTCCCACAATGGCCCACCAGATGCCTCTGGAAGCCCACTGGAAAGAGCTGAGGGCATTGCCTCTCTCCTGCTGTTGCTCCCCTGCAACCGGGATTTAGAGGCATCTTGCCTCTGAGGCCAGATGAATAATGGATAATACACTTGCCAGTAGAATATTTGAATAATATTTGGGTTCCTGAAATCAGACACACATTCAAGCAAATCTGTATTTAAAAATCCAGCTTCCTCTGTAACAAGAAGCTGGAAACTTGACATTACATCCTACACACAGACCTCAAATTCAGACTACTCCAAAGCTGCAGTCCCAAATAAGTAGGAAGTAAGCCCTTGGAACAAAATGGGGTTTGCTTCTGCTTAAACATACACTGGACTGGATTGCCCCAACTGCAGGGGGGAGCATATTAATCTTCTTTTCCTTAAAATTTCCAAACCCAGGTTCCTTTTACTCTATCACAGGTGACATTTTCAATGAGATCTGTCAGCCCTTCCGACACAAAAACAGCCCTGCTGGATCAGGCCCAATGCCTATCTAGTCCAGCATCTTGTTTCACACAGTGGCCCACCAGATGCTGCTGGGGAGGCCACAGGCAGGAGCTGAGGGTGTGCCCCCTCTCCTGCTGTTACTCCTCTGCAACCAATATTGAGAGGCATCTTAAATTTGTTTCAGGCACTATTTTGCTTGGATGCCATGCTTTTCCCCTCTTAAAAATAAGTCTAAGGGTTAAATACTCTTCAGATAAGAAGGCTACAATCTTTGGTATATTGCCTTGGAGGACAGGTCTGATGGAAACAGTAGGATCTGTTTCCAACTAAGCATAGTTAAGATTTAAGCCAAGCTGTTACAGAAATGGAAAAAAAGTACTGGCTACAATCCTATACACCAGTTCATAAATTTGGGTACCTGTTTGTTTTGGGACTTTCCCCTGCCACAATGGCTGCAGACTATAGGAACAGCCCTGCTGGATCAGGCCCAAGGCCTATCTAGTCCAGCATTATGTTTCACGCAGTGGCCCACCAGATGCCTCTGAGAAGCCCACAGGCAAGAGGTGTGTGCATGCCCTTTCTCCTGCTGTTGCTCCCCTCCAATTGGTACTGAGAGGCATCATGCCTCTGAGGTGGGAGGTAGCCCACAGCCACCAGACTAGTAGCCATTGATAGATCTGTCCTCCTTGAATTTGTCTAAGCCCCTTTTAAAGCCATCCAAGCTAGTGGCCATCACCACATCCCGTGGCAGAGATTCCATAGGTTAATTATTTTATTTGATTGTTAAATTTATATTCCGCCTTTCATTAAAACAATCCCAAGGCAGGGATTATGCGCTGTGTGAAAAAGTACCTTCCTTTTGTTGGTCCTGAATTTCCCAACATTCAGTTTCATGGGGTAACCCCTAGTTCTAGTGTTGTGAGAGAGGGAGGAAAATTTCTCCTTCCACTTTCTCTTCTGCATGCATAATTTTATGCACATCAATCATGTCTCCCCATAGTCGCCTCTTTTCCAAACGAAAGAGCCCCAGGTGTTGTAGCCTTGCCTCATGAGGAAGGTGCTCCAGGCCCCTGGTCATCTTGGCTGCCCTCTTCTGCACCTTTTCCAGTTCTACAAGTATCTGGTCACTGTATCTTAAGATACAGTGACCAGAAATATATGCACTACTCCAGATGTGGCTGCACCATAGATTTGTATAAAGGCATTATATTAGCATTTTTATTTTCAATCCCCTACCTAATGATCCCTAAAATGGCAATTTGCCTTCTTCACAGCTGCTGTCCACTGAGTCAGCACATGATGGGAGTTGTAGTCCCAGGTTTGAGAACCCTTGCTATATACCATTAGGCTGCTTAAATCTCACACAAGCCAGCTGGGTTTACTGTATATAGCAAACTGCATCAAGGACTGCAGCCACATGTGGCAATGGAAATTGCTTTTTTAAAAAGTTATCTGAGATCATTCTATCAATTCATTCCAACCTTCATATCACCTTCACAGAAATGCAGGAGTAATTGTGTCCAGTCATATATTTATGGCTATTGCTCAGGCTGTAAAAGAAATATATTCTTAAAAATGAACATCTTGCATATTTTGTGGCTTTGAAATTGCTCGCTGTAGAAATTTTTGTATAAATATACATGTATTTCTGCAATAAGTCATATCTCACTTACTCTGAAGCAATCTCATTGTCTTTAATGAGACCACCCTGAAGGATGTGGGCTGGAATTAGCCCACCTATTTTATACTTTTATAGGATGCATTTTTCAAAGGACAATGATGTGGATTGTGGAAATAACTGTACCAACTTTATTGGACAAGTATGCATTTCCGGATTTCAGAAATTCAATAAAATTCAAGTTGAATCAGCTGCCTGCTATGAGTGTATTAGGCGGGCTTTCAAGCAACCCATACATCAAGGTACTTAAAGGAAAGAAAGAAATCTGGTTCCAGAATAAAGCTATGGCTCCGGTATCTTTCTGCAGTATCAGCTTCCACCATCGCCTGAGTCCCACCCTCCTTTACTTAGTGTATGATTCTAGCTGCTTCTTTCGTTACTGTAAGCAATTGCCTGTTTAGATAACCATAGTGTTCAGTATCCTGGCACTCTTTAATCAGATGGAGGGTGGGGGGGACTATAGCAGTAACAATGAAGCAGTGAACCACACATTTTCTTTTCTATTCTTTTACAATCCAACTCATCCAGAACCCAGTTCATCTGAAGGAAGTGTCATGGATTTCTGTGCAGCTTCTGACCAAGTCTGCACAGAAATCCATGACACTTGCTGGCACGAACCCTGTGGTGGCTTTAATTAGTATAAAGGTGACTACTTTGGCTTACTGGGGTTACAGAGATTCTTCTAGTGCATGTTTAGCTGGAAGCCAGTCTTTGTGACTTCAGAAGGACTTCCTCTCCAGAAAGTGTGCATAAGATTGCAGTCCCGATGCCTGTTTACTCAAAAGTAATCCCCATTAAATTCATCAGGGCTTGCTCTTCAGTAAGTGTGCAAAGGATTGCAGCTGTGCAGCCCCAAATGATACCTTGCTTGGAAGTCATCCTCACTGAATTCACTAGGGCTTACTGCTCACGAGGCGTGCATTTTAGAGACCACCGTAGAGACCCTCCTGCCACTTGCAAAGAGTAAATTTTCCTGTCAATTGCATTACTTCTTGTAATTTAGAAATGGTATTTGCCAAGAATTCTATTCCCCTCACCTTCTGAGCAACATTATTCATGTTAAAATTAAGCCACATCTTGAGATTGGTGTGCTTGAGCATATTAAAAAAAAACACCTGAAGGACTGCGAGAAGCCTTGAAAATGACTCCTTGTGGCCACATACGGTTGCACAAAGGTTAAACAGGGGATCTGTCGTCTGCAAATGCAATTCAGCAGCTCGCTGTCCCAAGCTAGCCTGCCTGACTTCCTTTCTTCACTGACTGCAGTACTGCAGTTCTATGACAGCACCATATTAATGAGCTAAGAGCAGCACGGACTTCCGTCTGGCTTGCAAAGTTTATCCCTGCCCTTCCAACTCTGCAAAAAAATTAATAAAAATAAATAATTGGCTTCCTGAAGCAAATGCACCAGCATGGGGTCCAAACATCAAACAAAAGAGCAATTTGCAAGTCAGGTTTATACGTTGGCAGGTTGTTCTTCAGAACCTCCAGACATGCCCTGACTCAACTAAAAGAAAGGCTGGAATTGCCTACTTGCTTGTCAGTACGTCTAAATAAATGAATACAGGCTACTTCCGGAAGGAGGGGGGACCTTCCTTGAGACTTACCTGTGGGTCAACATTTGGGGGATATACTTCACTGGGGCAGTGTCTCCATTTCCCCAGTGATTTCTCACTTCTTTTCTTTGGGTCACACAACACTACCCAAATTTCACTGGGCTCAGTTTGGGTCACACAACGCTACCCAAATTGGCTCCATGAACTGGTGTTGCAGTTCGTGAACAATTTACTCAAGAGTAACACTACCAGAGTCACAGGGTGGCTTCAGAGTAAACGGTTTTGTGGAGTGGAGCCTGCACCAGGAAGGTACCATTCCTGCAGCCGAGTCCTCTGAATGTTTCTTCTAAAGGAAGTCTCACCTAGTGACATGGGATTTAATCTCAGTTAAGTTTGCATAAGCAGACTGATGAAGGTTTCAAAGAGGAAATCTCGTATTCATTTTAACTAACAAATAATGAATGTGTTAATAAATACAATAATAAAGTAATAATATTGCTGAGGTGCTCACAAGGGGTGATGGGTGAATCACGGAGAGATGTGTGGATAAAATCCAGATATAAAGAAGACGTTGCAATGCTGCTGCTTAGAACATTAATGGAAGCTTCCGTGATTAAAGGCGAGCCTGTAACCATACAGTGATTAAAGGCGAGCCTGTAACCTGCTGTACCTCCTTTTTCTCTTTGCAGCCCCCAGATTACAAGCCTCACTGAGGGCGATCTGGATTCTCCTAGGGCTGTCTGACCTTTCAATGTCAAGCCCTTGATGATCGCAGCTTCCCGGGGACGCCTGTTCACAGGGCTCCCCTTCCCTGCTCAGAATATCCCTTCTCTCGTCTGCTTTTGTGCTTTCATGGAGATACTTTTCTGAGAGGCAGAAGGGAGAGGAAGAATCTTCCTCTCGGGTCCTTCTGCCGCTCTGCATTGCAGATGGGGAAAGAACTCCACATGCAAGTCCTTGCAAAAGGGAGGAGGGGCTGGGGGTGGGGGCGGCACGGCAGGAGAACCGGGGTCGCTCTGTCCCGCTCGCAATTCACCCCCCCCCCATATCATTCAGATCGCCCAAGCATCCTCCCTTCGGCCCGCGGCGCCTGCTTCTGCCTGTGGCGCTGGCCTTGGTGCTGAAGCCGCCATGACGGACCAGAGACAAGACGACAGATGCCTTACCTGCCTGCTCAGACACCCTTGCGGGCGCCCAGCTCTCCCCCAAACCCAGGGTAGGAAGCCCGCCTGGATGGCCTTAGGAGAGCTCTGGCCACCACCCACGCCACCACCCTCTCCATCCCGTCGTCTTCGGCTTCAGCTTCCTTGGGTGGGAGGGAGGGAGGGAGGGAAGGGGCCCGGCTGCTTCATACTGCTGGGATGCAGCGAGGTCTTTGGGGAAAGGCGGAGGCGGAGGGAGGGAGGGGGAGGGGAAGGCAGGCGGAGGGGGAGGGGCGGAAGAAGGAATGGGAGGGGTGGATAGAGGGGTGGGGAGATAGACGAAGACAGAAAAGACAGTTGTTATAAGAGGTGGAGCGGGGGGTGAAGTCCTATGCACACCTACCTGGGAGAAAAGCCCCATGAAATATGGGGGCTGCGGGGGGGGCCTGGGGTGGGGCTGTGTGCTCCCCCAAGAAAAGTGGCTTTCCCCCCTCCACGGCTTCCCTTTCTGTTTCCGAAATCTAAAACGTGGCACACAGCGTCTCTCCCCCCCAACACACACAAACCCCAGAACATGTTCTTTGCCCCTTCTGTGCCCTCCTCACCCCCCCCCGCCGTTCCGCTACTGCTTAGCTGAGAGTCTAACGTAGGATGCCCGAGAGATGTGTGTATGGACCTCTCTTTCTACCCACAGGCATGCATGCACACCCAGACGTATATAGGCCTGCCCTGCAAGTGAATTAAAAGCATTAGACTCAAGTTCAGAAGGGCCGGCGAGGTGGGGAAGCAGGCCCATGAAGAAGGGAGGGAGGGAGGGAGGGGGAGAGGGGCAGGCAAGAAAGAACGAACGCGGCTGCGGCTTTCCAGAGGAGAAACTGAGGAAAGGGGCGTGGCCGGCCGGCGAGGGGGGAGCCTGGGGCCAGCAGCCCCGCCCCTCCCGCCGCCGTCACACCGGCCCGCCCGCCCCCTCGGAGGAAGCGTGCGGCTCCCATATATATAAGGCGCTGCCTTCCGCAGAGTCCCCGCTGCCGGGAAGTCCGCGCCAAGCGCCCCTGCCCAAGTCTTCCAAGATGAGCTACACGCTGGAGCCGCTGAGCAACCCGTCCTACCGGCGGGTGGCCGAGAGCCGGACCACCTTCAGCCGGGCCAGCGTGTCGCCGTCGAGCGGCTTCAGGTCCCAGTCCTGGTCCCGCAGCTCGCCCAGCACCGTCTCGTCGTCCTACAAGCGCAACCTGGGCGCCGGCGCCGCGCAGCGGGCCTCGTACGGCTCGACCGTGCTGAGCTCCTCGGAGAGCCTGGAGCTCAGCCAGTCGTCGCTCTTCAACGGCGGCGGCGCGGGGGACAAGCTGAGCCGCTCCAACGAGAAGGAGCAGCTGCAGGGCCTGAACGACCGCTTCGCCGGCTACATTGAGAAGGTGCACTCGCTGGAGCAGCAGAACAAGGAGCTGGAGGGCGAGATCGCGGCGCTGCGGCAGAAGCAGGCCGGCCGCTCGCTGCTGGGCGACGCCTTCGAGCAGGAGCTGCGCGAGTTGCGCGGCGCCCTCGAGCAGGTCAGCCACGAGAAGGCGGCGCTGCAGCTGGACTCCGAGCACCTCGAGGAGGACCTGCAGCGCCTCAAGGAGCGCTTCGAGGACGAGGCGCGGCTGCGCGACGACACCGAGGCCGTCACCCGCGCCCTGCGCAAGGACATCGAGGAGGCGTCGATGGTCAAGGTCGAGCTGGACAAGAAGGTGCAGTCGCTGCAGGACGAGGTGGCCTTCCTGCGCGGCAACCACGAGGAGGAGGTGGCCGAGCTGCTGGCCCAGATCCAGGCCTCGCACGTCACCGTCGAGCGCAAGGACTACCTGAAGACCGACCTGACCGCCGCCCTCAAGGAGATCCGCTCGCAGATGGAGTGCCACTCCGACCAGAACATGGTCCAGGCCGAGGAGTGGTTCAAGTGCCGCTACGCCAAGCTCACCGAGGCCGCCGAGCAGAACAAGGAGGCCATCCGCTCGGCCAAGGAAGAGATCTCCGAGTACCGGCGGCAGCTCCAGGCCAAGAGCATCGAGCTGGAGTCCGTCCGCGGCACCAAGGAGTCCCTCGAGCGCCAGATCACCGACATCGAGGAGCGCCACAACCACGATCTCTCCTCCTACCAGGTGGGCGTGGCCGGGAGGGAGGGGCGGGGCTGCGGGCGGGGGAGTGCAGGGGGGAGCGAGGGGATCACGTGCTTCCTGGGGCTCCCCGGGGAGGGGAGGCGGCAAATGGGATGGGGAGGGGCGAGCTGAGCGCGGCGTGGGGGGAGAAGCGAAATGTGGTGCTCCTAATGGAAGAAGAGGGGGTGGGGGGAGCGCTCTTGACTGCCCGCCGAAGTTCTTGGAAGCGCGGAGATGCTTCCTGTCCTTTACGGAAATCTGTCCTTCTGAGAAGAGTGATGCTGCATTGGAGGTGGGGGTTGGAGCAGTGGGAGGCGATGCTACAAAATGTGTGTCCTTGGCAGGCCTGTAGCCAGCCTCAGCATTTTGGTGGAGGGTTGCAGAAGCCAGGGGAGGCAAGTTATAAAATGTCCAGTGAAAACAGTCAATGAGGCTGGGGAGGAGAGAATTTTTTTGGCGTGGCAGGTACACACCATGTCACCAGCTGGCTACTGGCCTGGCCCATGGGATCAGAAAAGGGAAAGGAGAATAAAATCCAGACGAAGACAGACAAGCATCCTCCGATTGGGACGATCTGATATTTGCAAAGTGGTCTGCCTGCTTTCCGGTTGAACAGAACTCTTCATTGGGCTGGGGACGCTAAGCGGAGATTTAAAAGGAGGGCAGAAATTCATGAGTTTGCTTCCCAAGCAACTGCCCGCCCCTGCCACACTAACTGCTGCTCACCCGAAGGGCAGGGTGAGGCATATGCTCAGCTCCCCAAAGGGGAGGGGGTGAGAGAGAGGGGTTGGATGCCACCTACCGCCCCCTTCTGCAGAGAGGGCTTGCTGCAAAGTGTCAAAATGGGGGTGGGGGAGGGATGACCTGGTCAGTTTCAGATGAAACCCCAGAGGGGATTTCTTAAAGGGTCTTCAAGGCTTGGGCCGTGCAGAAGCGAAGGGAGGTCAAACTAGCCTGCAAAAGTGTTGCCTAGAAAGTTCTCTCCTGGATTGGTGGCGCACAACTGGAACTGGCAAAATAAATGGTTCCTGGATAAGAAGGATAGAAATGGACATCCTGGACCAATTAAGAAAGCTTCCCCATGCAGAACACGACCCCTGAGCAATTATTTCTTCTAGCAATGTAAACCCAGGGCTGTGAAAAAGGATATAAAGATCTGGCAAAATAGGAACTGAAATGTGTTCATTTCGAAATGGGCCCTAGTGTCGTGGTAGAGCATCTGTTTAAAGATAAAATGATTTCAACTCCTGGCGCCCACAGAGCCCTGTGGTTGTCTTTGGTAGAATACAGGAGGGGTTGACCATGGCCTCCTCCTGTGCAGTCTGAGATGATGCCTTTCAGCATCTTCCTATATTGCTGCTGCCCGATATAGTACTTGGCACAGAGAATTTTCCAGGTTCAGTCCGCAGCATCTCCAGCCAGGTCGGGCTGGGAAGAATTCTTGCCCTGAAGAACTGCTGCCAGTCAGGGTAGACAATACTGAACTAGATGGACCCATGGTCTGACTCCGTGGACAGCAGCTTCCTGTATTCAAACAAATATTTGTGCTAGATCAGTGCGAAAACTGCACCCCTGTGCTATGACCTCCCAGTTAAGTTGTGTGATGGAAATCTGTTTTACAAATCACAGCCTATCCTATCCAGCGGCATTCTTCAAAGGAGGTGCGAGTATAATTTGTGATGCTAGGATGTAACTATGGACTCAGTCTATGAAAACCGCAATCCTCAGATTCCATCAGGTTCTTGTACTTGGCTGTTTACAAACATACCTATACTCAAGGTAACCCACAATAACAATCACAGGCAGTGCAATAAAGAATAGGATTGAAAACAGGATCTGAAATGAGATATGCTGTTTCTGCACAAGAAAGCTAACTGGGGCCAGCCCAAGGGTTGTTGGTGCCCTGGACAAAATATGGTGCCCTCCTCATTCAATATAGAGAAAAATGAGAAGGCTAGGACCAACTTTTACATGAATTTACTTGGCATTCACATACAATGACATCATCTCAGGCAAGAGTTTGTGTGTGTGTGTGTGAGAGAGAATCCAAATAATAGAGTTTGACAAAAATATGCCTTTTGCCCTTCGAATATGCCCTTCGAATAATAGAAAGAATATGTCCATATATCTACAAAATATTCAATCTGCAAATTTTATTTTTAAAAAATTCACGTGTCTATTTTGGCGCCCCTCAAAGCTTGATGCCCTAGGCGACCACCTATTTTGCCTATATGGTCGGGCTGACCCTGTAGCTAAGGCTTGTGGAATGAAACAGTCAAGATTGTTGTGGTTCTTTATAACACTTGATATAAGGTGCCCTTTCTCACAGCATGGTGGATCTGAGCCACATAGTTTTTGTTAAGAGACTTCTCCCAGCTGCTGACTAATTGGCTTCTTGTGCCAGCAAAAAACAAGCGTATATTTGCTGTGAAATGCAGCCACTACCCCCGCCCCCACCCCATCACTGCCTAATGAACTTCTGCAGTGCAAGAAAAGTGTAGTAAATAGAAAATAGATAGAAGCTATTTGTGCTGAGCAGATCCTCAAATACAGCCATCTAGTGCAAAAAAAAATATTGCAAAAATGCAAGAGCTTCTTCTCTGGAAATGGGGCAATTCTGACCTATTCTTTTCTCATCCGCATGTGAATACAATTCCCTTCACTTTGGGCAAGATGCAATCCTGAAAACAATCTCTGCAGAGGGGATTTGTATCCCATTAACTTTTGGGAAGGCAAAAAGGTTTACAGATAAACTGAGCCAATCGAGAAATGCAGCCTCAGACGGGTCCCTCTGCCAAATAGATCCCCAAACTCCTGCAATGCAGAATTTTCTGGCAGCAGAGGAGTCGTAAAACCATCCTGCCAGTGCAAAAGGCAGCCCTTAAAGATCCCCACCACTGACCAGCAAACTACGCAGTGCAGCTTCCAGTTGTAGAGTACAAATGATAAATATTTGAATTTTGCAAAATATTTATGATTGTGCAAAAAAAAAAAAGTATGGGCCAACCAAACTGCATACCCTCTGCAGTGTAAAATCTAACTGTAGTATAAAGGTTCATCAATACTATCTATTTTGCTGGTGCACAATTAATTTAGCCATTGCAGAAGTTTGCAATTCGGTCAAAGCATTCATTCAGAAGTGCTTCTTTAAAACTCGGTCTTGGTCCCTAATATCCTAGAGAAGCAACGTTTCTGTCAATTTCCCCTTCAGTTTCAAAAATGCTTTTGGCAGGTTTAGAATCCAGCTCTGTAAAGAAGATGTCAAAAAGTTACCACTGCTGTCAAAGCCTGAAATCAAATAATGAATTTAATTGGACTTCCCAGGAGTAGGTTTTGGGGGGCATCTGAACACAGCAGGATGGCGGGCTTATTCCTTTTTGTAATTCACTTTTGCGAAGATTTAACCATTTATTTCCCAAATATTGTTCTCATGAAAAAAGTGTTTCAAATGCAAAAAAATGTTTTTAAGGAGGTGTGTGTGTGTGTGGGCACACACACACACACACACACACACACACACACACTATACACTCATCTGTGTGCATGCTGATTCTTTGAAATGGAACTAACCTGCATTGGACGAATTGGGATTTGATTCTGATGTAATGGCTTGGATCCAAACACACACCCCCCATGCATGAGTGGAAGGCACTTCTGTGCATGCATGGGAGGTGGTGCTGATTCTCCATGCATCCCGCCCCAAGCTTCAGTCACTTAGACTTCTTGGAATCGTGCTCAGGAGGGTCCCCCAACCTTCTAGTTGGCACAGCAGCCACCACCAGAAGGGGGAGTAGAAAGGCGGCTGCCTACCCTTGCGTGCACCCTCTGGATCCAAGCCTTTGGCTTTAGAAATGAGACATCAGTCTACAGTTTTAGTTTTAATAGACAACTATTGGAAGCATTTTCCATTCATTTCCCCACATCTTTTTCTGTTCCACTAGAATACAGTCCAGGTCCACTGAGAGATGGGATAATTTTACCACTGAATTCAAGGAAGTATAGACCGCGTACTCCAGACTCCAAATTGAATCACTGAACAAGACCCTGAGCTTTTAAATCAAATAGTTGGACTTGCAGTAAAGTAAAGTGTGATATTTTGCTTATGTCCACAATTGTACAATCCTGCCTAGGTCTTAAGAATGATCCGACCATTCTTTTGAAGAAGGTTGAATCCTACTGCGCTCAGAAGAAGCACGGAAGTAAACTTTTGGATATCAGAATTAATAGATATATGACACTGTATATAGACCAGTGTAGCTGGAACAGAGTTAAGCTACCAGCTTTACTGGTACTGAAATATATTCATTTGGAAATGGGGCCGTAGCACAGTGGTAGAGCATCTGCTATCTGCAGAAGGTCCCCGGTTCAATCCCTGACATCTCCAGGTAGGGTTGAGGACACTTCCTGCCTAAAGCCCTGAAGAGCTGCTGCCAGTCAGTGTAGACAATACTGAGCTCCGTGGACTCGATCTGACTCAGCAGATAGCAGCTTCCCATGCTGATGATGTCTGCTCAGTTCCTGAAATCAGTGGACTGAAATGTGTTCAGGTTTGTGATCCATTCACACCATTTCTGTCCCCACCATCTAAACTAGTTAGAGATTTGTCCTGTTGAGTCTGCAGTGAATCTGCCACAAAGTTTGGAACAGATTGCCAGAACTCAGTGGGAGCCTTCTAAATGAAGAGCATGGCTCTTCTTTTGCTGAAACAACATATTTTTTAAAAAATGGGAAAACTAAACACAGCTTCTAAAAAGACAGTCACAGCTTGCTTAAGGGGAATTCACAGATTTAAACTAACCGAGTCCTGTTATATTACCAGCACTGGCTGATATCTCTCAACTTTGCCTTAATTGGGTTGTGATTTGTAGCTCTTAATTTTTTTAATTTATTATTATTATTATTATTATTGTTTTACATTTATATCCTGCTCTTCCTCCAAGGAGCCCAGAGCGGTGTACTACATACTTGAGTTTCTCTTTCACAACAACCCTGTGAAGTAGGTTAGGCTGAGAGAGAAGTGACTGGCCCAGAGTCACCCAGCAAGCATCATGGCTGAATGCGGATTTGAACTTGGGTCTCCCCAGTCCTAGTCCAGCACTCTAACCACTACACCATGCTGGCTCATTTTAGGGCTACGGATTTTAAGGACAACAAAGAGAGACCTGGATGCTGTCTTAGAATGTGCTTCCAGTTTTCGGCACAGGACAGCAAAAACAGGAGGGGGCTAAGGTTCTTTCCAGGTTTTGGAGAACTGGTCCAGAAGTCATTTCAGAGCAAGGTGTTTTCAATGTGGAGTCCTTTAGTTTATAGTAAGAGCTGTATTAATATTAATATTTAATATTAGTTTTCTCCACCCCATTCCCTGCCGCCCACTGTTAGAAAATGTATTCACTATATTTTTACCCTGTCTTTCCTCCAAAGAGGAGGTTGCAGCTGTCATTTTATTCTCACACCAACCCGGTGAGGTAAGGTTGTCTGAGAGACTGCCCCAAGATCACCCAGTGGCTTTTTATGATGAGCAGTGATTTGAACTCGGGTCAGTCCCATCCTAGTCCAGCACTCTAACCACAATGCTATACTTATCTTGAACTCATTGGAGATCACACACCCTTCAGCGCATGCTTAGTGTTACTTACTCAGTGCTTGAGAAGTCCAATTTAAGTCTTTCCTCACAAATGCTTCAACTACCACCTCACCCTGCCCCAGACTGACATGTTGCTTGTAACTCTCCTCCTGAAGTCTCCCCCATGTCTTGCTTTCAGGACACGATTCAGCAGCTGGAAAACGAGCTGAGAGGTACCAAATGGGAAATGGCCCGCCATTTGAGGGAATACCAGGATCTCCTCAATGTCAAGATGGCTCTCGATATTGAAATTGCCGCATACAGGTACAGTAGCAGACACACTGGCTGATCTGGGGATTGCAATGCAGAAGTTTTTGCTTCCAATAACCCAAATGGTGTGTGGTTTTTTTTGTTTTTTTAACATGACCAGCTCCCTTTTGAAGCTTGCTTCAGCAAGGCCTCTTGCCAGATTTCCCGTCACCGTTTTGAAACCTGAACAAGTGGTGACATTTCCTTTTTGAAGAACTGATCTTTCTGTTGCAGAACGAAGCAGAGAGCTCGCATGTGGTTTCCGTGTAGGCATATCCGAAGGACGCGGCTTCACTTTGGAGTGTTTTTGCCTTGCAAGCAGGAGATGAAGAGAGAGATTTTTGAACAGGGTTTGATGGCTGTTCTTTTAACTTCTAAAATGAAGTTTTAAAGAAATCCATGAGATATGCCTCCTTGATGTTCACAGTGGCAGAATGCACCACCGGATGTTTACCAGTTTAGGTTTCAGCCCCAAGTACACTTACTAGGGAGTAAGTCCCGCTGGAATCAGCGGGACTTACTTCTGAGTAATGCTTACAAAGGCACTTGTGGCACCTTAAAGACTAACACATTTCTTGTGGCATTCTTTATATAGAAACCGCAGCTGTGGAGGCTGTAACCTGCACTGAAAGACCGATGTTGGCAAGGAGCTTTTAAACCCTTTCTTCTCCTCTGTCTTATTTCCCCCTCTAAGAAGAAAAATCCTGAAAACAAAGAAAATCAAATTAAGCTGAAAATACAAAGATTGTTTAGCTCTGACATATCCCCCCCCCCATTTTGGAGCAGAAACATTACCGTTTAGAACAGGGCCAAGGATACTATTTTTTGCATTTATTTACCATATTCACAACAACAATGTGTAATTTAAACTGATAAGCACAAATGCTAAAGCACCTTCTTTTTCTCAAGGTAATATTATCAGCAGACTAGAGAGGATTGCAGATAACATTAGCAAGAGACAGTCCTTGACACACTACTACTACTACTACTACTACTACTACTACTACTACTACTACTACTGCTACTACGGATATTTATACACCACTCTTCGACCAAAGTTCTCAAAGCAGTTTACACATAAAAATAAAGAATGCATAATAAGATGGTCCCCTGACCCCAAAGGGCTCACAATCTAAAAAAGAAACATAAGGTAGACACCAGCAACAGCCACTGGAGGGATGCTGTGCTGGGGTTGGATAGGGCCAGTTGCTCTCCCCTTGCTCAATATAAGAGAATCACCACTTTAAAAGGTGTCTCTTTGCTCAGTTAGCAAGAGCCCTGTGAGTTTCGATGGTAATCCCACCCCACTCCACCAGCTCCCAGTGAAAATATAACTATGAAGAGATGACAATTTGCTCTCTTTTGGTGGGGCTCCAATTCCACTACTTAATGCAGTTGTTTCAGTCTGTCTAATGACCAGTGGTGTTGCAAATTCAGAAATGGGGGGTGCTCTCCATGATGGCCCACCCCCAAAGCTGCCCCCCACACTTAGACAATCATTGGGGGGGGGTTCCTGTTACAAGAAGTCAAGGATAGTTTCCTAATCCCACATTGCTTGAAGCACATGTGGTTATTCACCCAAAAGAGCCATCTGGATTGTCAACCACAAAAGGATACTCTTTGTAGCAAAAGACAGGAAGAGTGGTGATCAAATTGATTGCAGTCTGATATTCAATTATGTTGGAATAGCAAGAGAATATTATTTACATTTGGATGCAAAGCCCTTTGCTTTCTCTGCTGAGACCCAAGAGGGAATAAAATACCAAGTCTGCGTCTCTGCCGCACTACACTGTTGCTAATGATGCAGTCAGATGTGCATAAACTACTGGATGTAAGGTTCCAAGTTTCCTCCCTGGCAGCCTCTCCAAGATAGGCCTGAGAGGGATTCCTGCCTGCAACCTTGGAGAAGCCGCTGCCAGTCTGGGTAGACAATACTGAGCTCAATGCACCAAAGGTCTGACTCAGTATATGGCAGCTTCCTAAGATCCGATACGGATAGGTGCAAGTACAATATTTACACCTCCATGGTGTGTTTGAACATCTCTGCAACACTTTCCTATTTAGCTTAAGTATTCTGGAGCATCTCAGCTGATTAAAAGGCAAGACAAATTGACCCTATAGTGCTGTGTGAGTACCTCAAACTCCTATAGCCTTTTGCACATATTGCATTCTAATCCTGGATTTTTTCTCTTAAAGAGAGGAAATATTTGCCATGCTGCCTCTAGTCAGTGACTGAGAATGGGTCATTCTTTCATTTGTTTGTATGTTTATATCCCACTCTTCCTCCAAAGAGCCCAGTACATGGTTCTGTTTATCCTCACAACTAACCTGTGAGGTAGGTTAGGCTGAGAGATACATGACTGGCCCAGAGTCACCCAGTGAGTTTCATAGCTGAATAGGGATTTGACCTCGGGTCTCTCTGGTCCTAGTCCAACACTCTAACCACTACACCACACTGGTGAACATTATAGGTGCATCTGAAATAATCAATTGGTTTCATTATCAGTTAAAAAACAAACAAACAAACAAACAAACATTTGGATCCAGGATCTTTATCTCTAAAGTACTCATCATTCACAGGACAGATAGCAGTTGCCCATGGACTGGTCAATATTAGTTCCCCTTTCTGGTAGATCCTGCAAAATTATAAAAGCCTGGATTTAATCAAAACTGAGCACCTTATGTCCCATTGATTTCAGTGTATGCTGAGCATGTAATTCAGTCTCTCCCACTGAAATCAGTGGGGCAGATAAAAGATTTAACTGAGGCGGGACCATTCCCAGGGTATGCAGTGCTCCTTTAAAGTAATACAGACACAATGGTCCTGCACGCATTCCAGTAGCAAGGTCTGCTTTGACCTTGAGAGCATGTGGATGATGTTCTCAGAGATATTGTTTGTTTCTATGTATAAAATCAGGTATAACCTACCTACTTCAGGAGTTCCTGACCGTGATTTCCCAGATGTTGATGGACTACAGCTCCCATAACTCCATGCCATAATGGACAAAGGGTGATGGGAGTTGTAGTCCAGCAACATCTGGGGACTCATGATTGGGAACCTCTGACTGACATCCTTCACTCAACTAGGAGCTCAGAGCAGCTTCTGACATATGGCATTTAAAATGAGACAGCAAGTACAGCAGCAACATTAAAAAAAAATAAGGTGGGGGGAACTGGACTACCAACTGAACATCCCAGTGAATACTATCATAAAACGGGTGTTCAAACAATTGTGTTGGTTGTAGTTGCATTCATTCTTCATCAATGAGCCCCTTGTGGCGCAGTGGTAAAACTGCCGCCCTGTAACCAGAAGGTTACAAGTTTGATCCTGACCAGGGGCTCAAGGTTGACTCAGCCTTCCATCCTTCCGAGGTCGGTAAAATGAGTACCCAGAATGTTGGGGGCAATATGCTAAATCATTGTAAACTGCTTAGAGAGCTCTGGCTATAAAGCGGTATATAAATGTAAGTGCTATTGCTATTGCTATTGCTATCCCCGACCTGTTAAGCACAGCAGTTTTGCCCCTTGGTTGCTATTCATGCAAATAGGCCTGAGATGAGGATGGGGATTGGTGTAATGACTGATGATGCCACAAAGGCACATAGGGCTTCTGAAGATAGTGATAATAAGAAAGCAAAGATGCACCTTATAAAGTGGTGTCTGTCTTATATTTATCAGGGAGAGAGCAACTGTTCCAATTCAGTCCCAGCACAGAAACTCTCCTTTTAGTAGAGTTTCCCTTGCTGCTGTTCTTAGATTGTGAGCCTTTTGGGGACTGGGAACCATTTTATTCCCTTTTTCTATGTAAACCACTTTGAGAACTTGGCAGTATATGAATATTATTCTTACTACCACATTTACCCACATAGAAGGTGACTCTGAATATCAGACAATGACTTAAAAGATAGAGATTAAAACAGGTTATACCCGTATTTACCCAAAGAAAAGAAGACCCTGTATCTAGGATGACTGCCCCCAATATTTATCAGGAAAGAACTGGGAGGAAACCTGGTCTTAGATTTGAATAAATATAATATTATCCCCCTATGTGGTTCGTATAAAAAGGGCTTTATAACAGATAACAGATAGCAAGTTTCCAGAATTTATAATCTCCCCATCCCTCCCAGCAAAGTGGTTTAGGAGGAGAAGGTGAACAGACAGAATGTCAGAGTATGGAACATTATTATAGAAGATAAAGTAGAAAGGCTTTTTTCTATATTCTAGATATTCAAAATAGCTTTTCAAATAGTGCATAACGGTGCTTGAAAGAGGTTCCATTTTAGTATTTATCTTGAGATATTGGAGGGGCCTGTTAATTTTTCCTCTTGTGTCTTAATAGGAAACTTCTTGAGGGTGAGGAGACAAGATTTAGTGCCTTCTCTGGAAGCTTCACTGGACCAACATTTACACACAGGCAACCATCCGCAACAATATCAACTACCAAAATACACAAGTCGAAAGCTGAACCTCCAAAGTTGAAGGTCCAACATAAATTTGTAGAAGAAATCATAGAAGAGACCAAAGTAGAAGATGAGAAATCTGAATTGGATGAAGCCCTGGCCGCTATGGCTGAAGAATTAGCTGCCGGAACTGGGCTAGAACAGAAGGAGGAAGAGGAAGAGGATGGAGAGGCAGTGGAGGAGGAAGTTGTAGCAGAGGAAAAAGCAAAGGTGGCAGCAGCAGCACCAGAAGCTGAGGAAGAAGAAGGAGAGGAGGAGGGTGAGGACGAAGAGGGTGCAAAATCTGATGAGGCAGAAGAAGGAGGATCTGAAAAAGAGGAGGAGGAGGAGGAAGAAGAAGAGGCAGGTAAAGAAGAAGCTGAGGGAGAGGAAGCTGAAGGGGAGGTGGAGGAAGCCATTACCCCAAAGAAGGCAGAAATGGCGAAAACCTCTCCACCTAAATCTCCTCCTAAATCTCCTGAAGCTGAAGAGGCAAAAGAAGAAGGTGGAGAAGAGGAAGAGAAGGAAGGTGAAGGAGAGGAAGCTGAAGAAGAGGAGAAGGCAGGGTCCCCAGCAAAGGCTGGTTCTCCTGAGAAAGCAGGATCACCAGAAAAAGCTGGGACTCCAGAAAAAGGCTCTCCAGAGAAAGCTGGTACTCCAGAGAAGGGATCTCCTGAAAAAGCTGGCACTCCAGAGAAGGCAGCATCTCCTGAAAAGGCTGGAACTCCAGAGAAGGCAGCATCTCCTGAAAAGGCTGGCACTCCAGAGAAGGCAGCATCTCCTGAAAAGGCTGGAACTCCAGAGAAAGGGTCCCCTGAGAAGCCTGCTACTCCAGAAAAAGCTGCATCTCCAGAAAAAGCTGGGTCCCCAGTGAAAGAAGTGGAAGAGACCATTTCAGTTGCCAAGGCAACAAAGGTTGGTGCCGAGAAAGAATCCAAAGAAGAGAAGAAAGAAAAAAGTGAGTCCACAAAAGAAGATATAGCAGTGAATGGAGAGGTGGAAGAAAAGGCGGAGGAAGAGGAAGACTCCAAGGGAAAGCAAGTAGAGGAAGAGGACAAAGGTGTAGTCACCAATGGCCTGGATGTGAGCCCAATGGATGAGAAGAAGGGGAAGAGTGAAGAGAAAGTTGTGGTGACCAAAAAAGTAGAGAAAATCACAAGTGAAGGAGATGATGGGACGAAGACATACATCACGAAGTCTGTGACTGTCACCCAGAAGGTGGAGGAGCATGAAGAAACAGTGGCAGAGAAAATGGTGTCCACCAAGAAGGTAGAGAAGGTCACCTCACATGCCGTAGTGAAAGAAGTTAAGGAGAGTGACTAGATAATCATCCCCCCTCCCCTTCTAAAGAGCTTGGGTCGGTGCAAAAGGTTAAGCCATATGACAGCTGCAAAATGCATGTAACGTGATGGCTTCTAAGCAGAGCGGGTTCTCCCGTGGAGTCTCCAGAAACACACTATTTTATTTTTGATTTATTTTTGTGCAGTACCCAGGGTGGGAGGGAATGCATGCGAGCCCAAGATGCACTCCCTCTGCAGAATTTGTGGGGGGTTAAAAAAAAAAAAAAAACCATGCATGAGCTGATATTCTTACAGAGGAAGTTGCTGAATTTCCTAAGCTGCTGATGGGACGCTTCTGAGGAACGTCTTAAGATGTATTATGCAAAGAACCACCTGAGCCAAATACAAATAAACAATAACAAAATGAATGAATGAAAAAAAAATACCCAGAACTTTCTCCTAGCCTTAAGCTATGTAATAATTATGTTTACCTCACTGGTGCAATTAAGATGGACTTTTGTTCATGGGAGAACCTACCTTGACATGCACAGTATGCAACCTTTTGTTGTTCGATGTAAGGCAGTCACAGCAGTCCGTGCTTAATAAAGGTCATATTGGAAATGTGCCTGGCTTCATTGGGATTTTTCTCCTAGCTCGAAGGTGTCATGAATTATTCAGCCATTACAGTGGACTAGCAAAATGCCACTCGGCAGATTTATGGAGTCATTGTGCTGATTACGGCTTACCTCTGAATGCCTGTTCACTTTCTCCCGTCAAATCCAGACCTGTCGTTTGCCCCTTTCTGGTGTGTGAGTTGCTGAACATGCAACTAGGCCTGAAAGGAGGGTGGGGATTGGTGTAATGGCTGCTGATGTCACAAAGATGATGGCACTCTAAAGCAGCGTCTTATGCACTTCCGAGGCGGGTGGGGAGGCCACTGCATTAACCACAATCTTCCCTTCCTCTCAGCTTTCCTGTTTTTCTGCAGTTGCCCGTAATTCACAGGGAGTGACGTGGTGGTTCAGAAGTCAAAGATGGACAGATACGTTGACATGGGATGTTATCCTAGATTAGCTTTGATTTAATGCAGTATTCATGCACAATTTCTCCCCATCCCATCCCCACAAATCCTTACCCCTCGATAACAAAATAAATTTTCCTGCTAAAGTTTGCAGTTAGAGCATCTTCGTCACGTTTCATTAGTGTATTCTTGTGAGGTATCTGAATTCTTGGGGGAGGGGGGCACATGAGAAGAAAAGGGCATTGGCCAGGGCAAAGCCACGGGTCAATAAAGATTGGACTGATCTTTGCCTTCTTTGCAAACAATTCTGTCCTGATAGCTCCAGAATGCAAAAATCCACACTTGCGCCTCTTCCCATCAACTGCAGCAACATAAATCCCATCTAGAGACAATACATAGAAATTAGCACCAGCAGTCCTTGGGAAATGTGTTAAAAGCTTGTATTGAGTTCCATACATCCCACTGTTCAATCTCTTCCATCTGAATCATGAATTCAGGGGCAGTTCATATCTCTGTGCATATCTGCTCATGACCGTGGCATCATGGGATGGCATGTAGGTATTACTGGGCTATCACAGATCCTTCGCATACGACAAATCTATGCTAGATTAACCCACGCAGAGCATCTGCACACTCGTACTTGATTGCTCCCCTCACCCGCTGCCGCAGCCCCCCTCACCTCCGAGATCTCTCCACCCTCCCCCTCACTCCTGCTCTTCCTCCTCCATCCTGTTGCTTCCATCCCCGGCCTCGCCCCTTTTGGTCACGGCTGCAGCGTTGCTGGTGCCTATTGGCCAAGCTGCAGCCCCCTCTCCCCAGACAGCTCCTCACCCAAGTCCTATTCCTGCTCCTTCCCACAGGAGCAGCAAGAGCAGCAGACAACCGGGCTCTTCCTCGCTGCCACCACCGCCCTGGCTGTTCGTTCCCCTCAGGTCACTGACAGGCCTGGGCCCATCCCTTGCTTGCCTGCCTCCTTCTGCCAATGGCCTTGGTAGCCCCAAACAGCAGCAGTGGTTGACTGGGCCCTTCTTTGCTGCCAATAGGCACCTCCATGGCTGCTCATTCCCCTCAGGCCACTGACAAGTTCGGGCCCATCCCTCGCCCTTCCTTCTTTCTCTCTTCCCCTCCCTTCTTTTTCTCTCTTTCTCTCTCCTCCATTCGCTCTTCCCCTCTGTCTTTCTTCCCCTCTCTCCCTTCCCGAGTTAACAGATCTTGTTCATCTTGTTTCCTCCTCTAATTCACACAACGGCAGGCTCCTTCTCCTGAAGGGACTCTTTCCTCCCTCATGACCCCTCTCTTTGCAGACCCCTGCCCACTATCCTTTAATATATATATAGATTCCTCTCCTCTACAATCAAGAACATCTTCCAACCAGTAACAGTTGCATTCCAACTGACCTTAACCATTGCAGGCTCCTCCTCCCTATCTGCATATGGAATCTCCACTATCCAATCACCACGGTGCCACAGGCTTTTTGTCCCTATCTGCATATGGAATCCCTCACCATGGTGTTTATGCTCTCACCGGCTCCTCCTCCCTATCTGCATATGGAATCTCCACTGCCCAATCACCACGGTGCTTCTGCTCATGAACTCTTGCGAGAGCTGCCATGCACAGGATTAGCCACAGGTACACCTTAGAGAATTATAGATAGATAGATAGATAGATACCACTTTTCAACAAAAAGTTCCCAAAGTGGTTTACAAAGATATAAATGAATAAAATGGTTCCCTGTCCCCAAAGGGCTCACAATCTAAAAAAGAAACAGAAGACAGACACCAGCAACAGCCACTGGAGGGATGCTGTGCTGGGGATGGATGGGGCCAGTTGTTCTCCCCATGGTAAATATAAAGACAATCACCACTTTTAAAGGATGACTCTGCTTAGCAGGGATCCAGCAACACAAATACCACAGTGCTCTGCAATGGAGCCATTTCACCCATCCATCCATCAAGTATAGTTAAAATATAGACAGATCAAGTGATGTTATGTGCATGTGTGAACCAATTCTTATCATAGATGAAGACTAGGGATTCTCAATGTTGGGTCCTCAGACATTATTGGACTTCAACTCCCATAGTCCCCAGCCCCAGTGGCCTTTGGTTGGGGATTATGTGAGTTGAAGTCCAATAACATCTGGGGACTGATCGTTGAGAATCCCTGATGAAGACAATAGAATTAGTGGGAGTTTAACCACAGAAATTGGCCTATTTGTTGCCTGAAAGACTCCCTATCCACACCCAGAAGGGACTTAATACTTTGGCTGGTAAACCCTTCTGATTTGAATGGAACTTGCTTCCAAATAAGGGTGTTTAGCTCTGCAGCCTTAGATTGCACTTGGCCACCATCCCCTAGTTTCTGGCATCTCTTGTCTCTTAATCCATCTCCTCCCATGGTGTCTGGAATCCTTTCCATGTGGAAGGAAATGTATTTGCTGAAAATTTGCAGGCTATTTCTGAGCACTGATCATGCGTGTTCCAGGTTCCATCTTCAACAGCTGGATTGGGACCCTGAAGTGGGCCATGCGCTGACCAGAGGAGGATCATACCAGTGGTACCACCACCAAGTTCTTTTTATTTGGTCTAGTGGTCCTTTAGTCTTTACTTTTTAAAGTGGAGAGAGGCAAGAGAAAAGGAGTGTGTGAGAGAGGATAGAAAATTAAGGCTGCAGCCCTATGTGATCTTTATTCATTTTCAAAAGATGCATCTTGCCAAAGCCTCAAAGTAACCAATGCTGATCAACAAAGGAAAATCACAATGAAAGCAGCAGAGAAATAAGCAGCTGCCAGTAAAAAGCCATTCTAAATGTAAAAGGGGAAAACAAATCCTTTAAAAAGTAGTCTCCATTAAGAGCTCAAGAGAACAGATGGCTTTCAGTGGGTGCTTCAAAGATGGTATCAAAGATGCCAGAAGAACGTGTCTCAAGGGCAGTGTTCTCTCTGACAGGGATTCCCAGATGTTGTTGACTACAACTGCCATCATCCTTGGCTACAATGATAAAAGGCCATATGAGGTTAATATGCTAAAATACATAGGAAGCTGCCTTATACCTAAGTCAGACTATTTGTCCATCTAGCTCAGTATTGCCTATGCAAACTGGCAGCAGCTTCTCCAAGGTTGCAGGCAGGAGTCTCTCTCAGCCCTATCTGTGACATGCCAGGGAAGGAACTTGGAACCTTCTGCATGAAAGCAGGCAGGTGCTCTTCCTATAACTTAAGGGGCATATCTTACAATGCTCACGTGTAGTCTCCCATTCAAATGCAAACCTAGGGTAGAACCTGCTTAGCAAAAGGGACAATTTATGCCACAAGACCAGCTCTCCTCGTGTGGGAAGTGAATGGTGTAGATCCTTTGCAGGAGAGTCGATCTCCCCTCATGTAAGGTGAGTGGATTGGGCTACAGCTTCTCCAGGGTTGTATCTCCATGTTGTCTTTGTCTTTGCTGCCTCTGCCTTGTTAAAGAAGCCGGCTGAACTAGTTCTCACCATCTGGGTAGTTTTTCGTTGCAAACCATCAAATGCATATTTGAAGCAATATGGAACGGCAGTGCAAGTTGGCTTTCAGAAGCAAGGTTGGCTGGAGTGTTCTCTCTAAGACAGATTCCCAGATGTGGTTGACTACAACTCCCAGAATCCCCAGCTGCAATGGCTTTTGCTTGGGGATTATGGGAGTTGTAGTCAACCATATCTGGGAATCCATGTTAGAGGGAACGCTGCTCACTTGCCCCAGCCATCTGAGCAGCTAGTTGCTAAGTGGGGATCCAGTTGCCACTCAGCAAAAAGCCACTCCTCTCCCCCTGACTTCTTCCTCCTCAGCACCATCCCTGCCCCGGTTTGCCACTGAGCTGATAATGAGAAGGGGGAAGAAGCAGAACAGGAAATGAGGAAAGGGTATTAGAGTCCTGGAGATGCTCTATAGCAGGGCTGTTCAACTTCGGCCCTCCTGCCGATGTTGGCCTACAACTCCCATAATCCCTGGCTAGGAGTTGTAGTTGAAAAACACCTGGGCAGTGTTCCCTGTAAGAGAGATCCCCAGATGTTTATGACTACAACTCCCACAATCCCCAGCCAAAATCATTGCCACTGGGGATTCTGGGAGTTATAGTCAACAGCAACTGGGAACCCCTGATACAGGGAACACTGGTGGGGGGCTATGTTGATCAGGCCTGCTTTATAGCAAGGCTGTACAACTTAACCCCCCGGCTGATGTGGTTGGACTATAGTTCCCATCAGCCCCAGCCACAGTGGCCAATAGCCAGGGACTATGGGAGTTGTAGGCCAACATCGGCAGGAGGGTTCTACCCTCCCCAGCAGCTGTAACCAGCATCTGAATGGAGTATGAAAGGAAATGCTCCTACCTAGTTGCTGTTGAACAGACAATCCCTGTCGGTCACTCCAACCTCCTTTTCCCCTCAAAAGAACATAAGAACAGACCTGCTGGATCAGGCCCAAGGAGGCCCATCTTGTCTGGCATCCTGTGGCCCCCCAGATGCCACTGGAAGCCTACAGCAGGAGTTGAGGGCATGCCCTCCATCCTGCTGTTACTCTCCTGCAACTGGTACTCAGAGACATCCTGCCTTTGAGGCTGGAGGTGGCCTATAGCCCTCCAACTAGTAGCCGTTGATAGACCTCTCCTCCATGAAGTTATCCAAACCCCTCTTAAAGCCATCCAGGTTGCTGGCTGTCACCACATCTTGTGGCAGAGAATTCCACAAGCCGATTATGCATTGTGTGAAAAAGTACTTCCATTTGTTGGTCCTAAATTTCCTGGCAATCAATTTCATGGGATGACCCCAGGTTCTAGTGTTATGTGAGAGGGAGAAGAATTTCTCTCTCTCCACTTTCTCCACACCATGCATCATTTTATAGACCTCTATCATGTCTCCCCGCAGTCGTCTTTTTTCTAAACTAAACACAGACTATCAAGAATTGGGAACATGCACAGCTCACTTCTCCTACCCAATGCATGAACTGCCTTCGTTTAAGGCAACTTCCTATGTTCCCGAGACGATGTGGGTTTTTTTGGGGAGGGGGCCACAAAGAGATATCAAACTATCCAAAAGAGATCCTCACAACAACCCTTTGAGGTAGGTTAGGCTGCTAGGTAGTGACCATCCCAAGGTCACCCAGTGAGTCAGGGCAGCTGAGGAGGGATTTGAATCCAGGTCGACCCAGTCCCAAAGCTACACTCGAACCACTTACTCCACAGCTGATCCGTGGTTATTTTCCTGTCCCTACATTTCCCCTCGGCAAACACAGAGAAAGTGAAGAACAGAAGAAGCCAATTTATGTATTTTCCCCAAAGTAAGTATATTCATCCAAAGGACCCAACGGAATCAACAGAACAAACATTTCCAAATATTTATGATATTCATTTAGCCTTAATGAATATTTAATTTTGCCATGAGGTTTCATCTGCTGACATTTTGCATCAGATTCAACTCAGACAGACAGAATCATAAGCATTGCTGCATAAACATGACTGCATTCACTCAATCTGAAGTGTTCTCCTTTCTTTTCCTTTTCTTGAAAAAGCATGTAAACCCTGAAGGGAGTAATTAAGTTTGAATCCCCTAGAAAATCATTAATCTTTCTTCAGACCCTGAGCAGACAACATTTAATGGTCAGGATGTGGGGAGGATTTGGAGTTACGTGTATGAAGCAAGACTTCATATAATTTTAATATCAGATAGTCTGAGAGCAGAAGATTACTTTTACCAAGGGAATCCTGAAATTTCACAGGCATAAATATGTTGGTACCTTGCCTGTAATCTCAAAGTATTTCCATAAACATCTAACAACACTTTAGGGGGATTTCCATGCATCCTAAGCGGGCTGTGGTGTGATCAAAGTGTGTATTTCTGCTTTTTAGCATCATAGGAACATAAGAAGCTGCCATATACTGAGTCAGACCCTTGGTCCATCTAGCTCAGTGTTGTCTACCCAGACTGGCAGCGGCTTCTCCAAGGTTGCAGGCAGGAGGAGTCTCGTTTCAGCCCTATCTTGGAGATGCTGCCAGGGAGGGAACATGAAACCTTCTGCATGCAAGCAGGCAGATGCTCTTCCCAGAGAGGCCCCATCCCCTATGGGGAATATCTTACAATGCTTACACATGTAGTCTCCCATTCAAATGCAACCCAGAGTGGACCCTGCTTAACAAAGGGGACAGTGGATGCTTGTTATCACAAGACCAGATCTCCTCCCTTAAACCAGTTCTCCTCCCCAAACTTTCATCTCTGACACGCTAAAACAAACAGAAAATAAAAACTTTAAATCAATTTAAAACCCCAGACAAATTAAAAAGTTTGGGTGAAGAGATAAGTCATTGGTTGGTTGAGTCGGTGTTGACTTCTGGCAACCACAGAGCCATGTGGTTTTCTTGGTAGAATACAGGAGGGGTTTACGTTTGCCATCTCCTGCACAATATGAGATGATGCCTTTCAGCATCTTCCTAAATCGCCACTGCCCAATATAGATGTTTCCCATAGTCTGGGAACCATACCAGTGAGGATTTGAACCAACAGTCAAGTCTTTAGGTACTTGTTAAAAGTTGACAGAGATGGGGAGGCTCTTATCTCAGAAGGGAGCTCATCCCAGAGTCTCAGGAGGGCAGCAGACGTGCCCTTGGCAACTGCAGACAAACCTCTCCAGATGATCTCAACGGGCGATGGGGCTCGTGGTGAAGAAGTTATTCTGGAAATGAATGCCACCTTCAAATATCTGAAGGGCTTCACACTGGATGAGGAATGGACTTGTTCTCTCAGGCAGGACTAGGGCAGGACGAGGACCAAGGGGCTGAAAATTACAAGAATGCAGATTCAGGCTGGAGGACACAGTAGGGGGAATTTCCTAACTGTAAGAGCTGTTTGACAATGGATCAGTCTGCCTTGTGCGGTGGGGAATCTCCCTCACTGCAGGTTTTCAAGCAGAGGCATTGAGCAGGGGGTTGAACCAGAGGTGCACCTAGGTAATTCTGGAGCTTGGACCTAAAGGCCTTTGGAGCCCCCCCCCACTGCTTTGGGGGCCCCTCCCCACACACCCAGTGACACATGCATTATTTTTCACACGTGGGTTCTAGATGGCACAAACAGCAACTATACTCACAAGAACGTAAGACTATAAAACAGGCCTATGTATGCAAATATGTGCTAGCAGAAACATTTCAACATGCAACGTAAAATATTTCCATCCCACGTATTTCTATCTCCACTTCACCCAGGAGAAACTAAGGAAGATTTGGAGGCCCCCAGGGGTGTGGAGGCCCTGGACTGTGGCCCCAAAGTCCAGGGGCAAGAGCACCTTTCTGGGTTGGACTAGATGACCTCCCTAGCCCCACTGAGCTGGGGCTGACTTCTAGGAAGCATGCTTTGCAAGTGCACTGTCCAGTCCGTTACTAAAGAGGGAGTTGCAGGCATCTCTTTCCTAGCGAGGGGGGAGGGGGGACTTCTAAGGCTGTGGTTCTGTGGAGCTTCAGACAAGAGGGCCCCTTTAACGCAGTTAAACAGGCAAAGGATCAGGCCGGCTAGAAGCACTAGCAAAAGTTTTTCCATCTCTTTCCCCCTCTGTTGTTGGCTGGCTCCCCCTCCCTCTCGCTCTTCCACTTTGCCAGGCTCGCAAACTCCTTTACTGCAATGCGTCAAAACGCTGCTCTGGAGTTTATTCATATGACGAAAACAGCGTTCCGGGCAGAGACAGCGAGGACGTCCCAGGGTGGAGGGCGGGGGCTGGCAGGGTTTGTGTGTGTGCTGCCCTGCCCAATAGGAACGGAGTCCTCCCGTTCTGTGCGGAAAGCCTAGCAACTCATCCCACACAGCTAGCCGTGTTCAAACTCGAGGTTTTTCCTGTACCTGCCTCCAAAACTCACCATCGCAAAACTTCCAGGCTTCCCGGCACGCGGGAGAAAGAAAGGATCAGGAGAATCTTTGAATGGGACGCGTGGAGAGGTGCACACCTAGGTAATTTTGGAGCCTGGACCTAAAGGCCTTTGGAGCCCCCCCCCCCCCGCCACCGCCACAAGTTAAGCATCATCTCCCCCCCCCACACACGATGACACATGCAGTATTTTTAACACATGAGTTCTTGAGGGCACAAACAGCAACTAAACTCACAAGAATGTACCAATATAAAACAGGTTTAGTCATGCAAATATGCAGTGGTGCACCCAGGTAATTTTGGAGCCTGGACCTAAAGGCTTATAGAGGGCCCCACCCCCACCTTGCTGGAACACACACACACACACACACACACACACACACACACACACACACACCTACCTGCACTACAAGTTAAGCATCACCACCACCACCCCATTCTTATCCCACATATTTCTTTCCCCGCTCCCCGCTCTGTCTCTAAAGCACCCGGCACCGGTCATAATCACACACTGCCGCCTGGCGCAGTGCAGGCAAGTGGCAACCACACCACCCAGGACAGACTAAACAGGATTTGGGGGCTCCCAAGGGGTGTGGAGGCCCTGGACGTCGGCCCGGGAGTCTAGGAGTAAGAGCACCTTTTGATGCATTCCATTCTGGGAGAATGCAACTTTTAGTTACGTTTGCCTCACTTTCTCTCTCTCCTTCACTGACCTTTATTTGTACAATTTATCTTGAGACACACACACACACACACACACACACACACACACACACACACACAGACAAAACAACTGGTTTACATACCTGTCCAGTCTGTGGTCCACAAACCCCCCTATTAGGACAAAATCATTAGAAGCGGATTTAGCTTTTACTCTTATTGGGGCCATGTTGATCTGACACAGAATGAAAAGGTAAGGCTGAGGTCTGGAATTCTGGCCTGCACCATTTCAGGCTGTGAGCAAGGAGGCCATCGCTTCATGTAAAAGGTTCCCTGCATGCAGTAAACTAGGCAGCACTAAATTTGTTTTGCTGGTGTGCTAGCTTGCTGTATGCAAGATATTTGAAACATATACAGGGACATTTTTTTTAAAAAGACCACCAAACCCCACCCACCCCCCATTTTGGAGAGGCACAGTGCAGAATTCTATCACTTCATAAGAACAAAAGAACAGCCCTGCTGGATCAGGCCCAAGGAGGCCCATCTGGCCCAGCCTCCTGTTTCACACAGTGGCCCATCAGATGCCTCTGGGGAGCCCACAGGCAAGAGGTGTGTCCATGCCCTCTCTCCTGCTGTTGTTCCCCTGCGACTGGTATTGAGAGGCATCTTGCCTCTGAGGCTGGAGGTAACCTATAGCCATCAAGACTAGTAGCCATTGATAAGACCTGCCCACCATGCATCTGTCTAAGCCTCATCTGTCCCATATTATTTTGTGTTTTCAGTTGATCTGAATTCAGTGATCACTGCTGTGTTGTGAATCCAGCTCACAAATCATTGCTAAATCATTGCTATGAAGCTCGCCGAGTGAGCTCCATAGGAGAGTGAGGATTTGAACCTAAGTCTTACCCGTCTTTGCCCAAAGCTCTTCTCCACCATATCACACTTTGGAAGGAACATTCTTCAAGTTCGATAACATTTTCTTCCAACAGGTTCACAATGCTTGAGCCCCAGAACTGAGCATCTCTGAGTCTATGCAGAGAGCTCTGCCCTCCAATTCATCATGTTACTACAGGTCACCCACACATACACATGACAGCTAGCATTCAGGAAGGTGGAGCTAGGAAGCATGGTTCTCAGGCAGACCCATAAGAGCATAAGACAAGCACTGCTGGATCAGGCCCAAGGAGGCCCATCTAGTCCAGCATCCTGCTTCACACAGTGGCCCACCAGATGTCTCTGGGAAGCCCACAGGCAAGAGCAAAGGGCATGCCCTCTCTCCTACTGCTACTCCCCTGCAACTGCTATTTAGAGGCATCATGCCTCTGAGGTGCAGAGATCCTGGCACCTATCCTTCCTACAGACCCATCATTGCTTGCTTCCAAGCAAAGATGTTGACAGCTTGATAGGCTGCCGTGTTTGTGGACCTAACCTGGTTTATATCCAGTGACACCACTTCATTCAGGGTTTTGTTGCAAATGCATTAGACCGACCAAAAGATGGCCATGAAGGTGAGTTCATTCAGCTCTTATCTGGGGGTCAATTATTCATTCATTCATTCATTCATTCATTCAATTTTTATACCACCCTTCCAAAATTGACTCAGGGCAGTTTACAAATAAAACAAAGACAATTACAATTAGTTCCTACTTCACCAGAAACTTCCACTTGACCATGTATGCAAAGGCTTGCATATCCAGAACCCAGGCTAACCACCATGGGACCACCCACCAAAGGGTGAGGGAATCCAGAGGTTTTGTTTTTTACTGAATTAACTGCTAGGTCTTTCAGCTTGTGGAGTCAGGTATGCTGCACAGTGGTTCCTGAAGAAAGGACTAACCTTCCCTGGGTGTCAAACTAGTAAGTGTTCTTCCAGCCTAGTAATCTTGTCCAGAAAGTGTGGCTTAGGAACATAGGAAGCTGCCATATACGGAGTCAGACCCATATACGGGAGGGAACTTGGAACCTAGATGCTCTTCCCAGAGTGGTTCCATCCCCTGAGGGGAATATCTTCCAGTGCTCACACTTCTAGTCTCCCTTTCATATGCAACCAGGGTGGACCCTGCTTAGCTAAGGGAACAAGTCATGCTTGTTACCACAAGACCACCTCTCCTTCATTTCTGATTACTGTGCAGCTCATCATAGGAAAGGTGACATGTACCAAGTCTGACCCTTGGTCCATCTTACTCAGTATTGTCTACCCAGACTGGAAGCGGCTTCTCCAAGGTTGCAGGCAGGAGTCTCTCTCAACCATATCTTAGTGATGTCAGGGGGGGAACTTTGCAAGCAGGCAGGTGCTCTTCCCAGAGCGGCCCAATCCCCCAAGGGGAATATCTTACAGTACTGACACATGTAAACTCCCATTCAAATGCAAACCAGGGTGGGCCCTGTTTAGCAAGGGAGACAAGTCATGCTTGCCACAAGAGCAGCTCTCCTCCTACTCCTACTCTTTCCTCTCCTATGTAAGCATCCTTTCTAATAAAGGTAAAGGTAAAGTGTGCCGTCAAGTCAGTTTCGACTCCTGGCACCCACAGAGCCCTGTGGTTGTCTTTGGTAGAATACAGGAGTGGTTTCCCATTGCCGTCTCTTGTGCAGTATGAGATGATGCCTTTTAGCATCTTCCTATATCTTTGCTGCCCAATATAGGTGTTTCCCATAGTCTGGGAAACATACCAGCAGGGATTCGAACTGGCAACCTCTAGCTTGATAAAGTCATTTCCCAGCTGCACCATTAAGACTACTGTAAATCATGGATTTGATAAAGTGTGCACCATAATAAACTTGATAGATAGTTCCCAGCTTTGGCGCTCCAGATGGTGCTTGACTACAACTCCCACCAGCCCCAGTGGCCTGTTGCATAATGGGAGTTGTAGTCCAACAGCATCTGGAGACCAAAGGCTGGCAACCTCTGGTCTAAGTTGCCAAGAGATTCTTCATTGGTTTTGCCACAATGGACTAGTATGGCTCTTAGCAGCCATTTCATGGAGAATTGCATAGAACTCTCTAGTGAACAGTGCCCCACACAAGTAAAGAGTGTTGTGGACCCTTCCATACCAGATCGGTGTTGTTCCATAGAAGATGTCTGCTAGGGATGTGCAGAATGTTCCAATCTCAGAACATTCCGACTCGAAACGGGTCATTTCGAGTGTTCCGAGCTCAGAACATTCCGACTCGAAACGGGTTGTTTCGAGTGTTCCGAGCTCAGAACGGAATGATCCCATTTTGAGTTGGAATGTTCCGAGCGCCATTTTGGACTCCACTGGACCATCTCATGTCTTCTAATGAGGCCAGCAGAGCTGTCTCTCCTCACCTTTTCCTCTACTCAGCTTTGAGAGAGGAATCACTTTCAGCGCTATCATCACATCCCTGACACATTCGCTTCACACTCTTGAGGTGTTTCATCATCTTGGTTCTAATAGTTATTTTCTATCAGAGATCACCATAATGATTCAGCACAGTATGTCAAACTCTTTTTGGGCAGTAAACTATTCTCGGTGCTCAAGCAGAAGCCATCCAGTACCCTGCTGGGCAATGTACCTGACAGATGTCACTAGAAGCCTCTTATTTTATCTATATCTTACCTTTCCTTCCGGGAGTTCAGAGCAGAATAAACAGCTCCTTCACTTTGTTCTTACAACAAAATGGTAAGGCAGGTTGGGCAAGGGGTAGCAGCAGGCTTAGGGCTTCATGGCTGAATAGAGGTCTGAACACAGAACTCCTCAGTCCTGTTCTGACACTCTAACCACTACACTACACTGCCCCTCCCAATCCTCTACCATGGAGGTGCTGGGGATTGTACCTGGGGAAGGGTAGAGGCTTCTCCAAGCCCTGCTTTTTGAAGATCTACTTTCTTTGCATCTGGGGAAATGTCATCAGTGAAACACATGTATTCTATGATCAAACGGTAGCGCGCACTGTTATTATAATGTCCTTTGTTTTTGACCTTGCATGCGCACACACAAACACCGCCCCCCCCCCCGAAATACACTGGGAAATATTGAAGACCACCACAATAAATTTGTGTATGCAGCTCTGTAATTTTATTGACTAGCTTGATTGCACAGACTTCATTTTATTTCACCATCCAAGGTTTCCGTAACTTTGAATGTAGCTTAGACATATTTTCCCCCCACCAGCAGCTCCCTGCTTTGCTTATTATAATTATAATTATAATTATTATTATTTTTTTAAAAACCTCAATTGATTTCATCCGCCAAATTGCATGATGCTCTGGGACTCTCAAGAATCCACCGGGCACATTTGGGTCACAGCTGGTGGGGCACTCTGCAAGCGTTCAGGTTACTTTGCATCAAAAGGAAAACACAAACCAAGAGACAATTCAACTTTAAACTTAAGAACATAAGGGAATTTAAATATGTGGTACAGCAATTTTAGCTCAGTCAGTTAAACTATCTGGGAAACCGATACGCAGTCTTCAATCAATCCTTCTTCTTCTCTTTAGTTGCTTCTTTCCCACCAGTCTCCTCCTCCTCCTCTTCTCCTTCCTTTTTCTCTCCCTCCTCTGCTTCTTCAGCGGCCTCTTCATCTCCTCCCTCTTCTCCCTCTCCCTCCCCTTCTGCCTCTTCCTCCTCGCCCTCTTTAGATTCTTCAGCTTCTTCCTTGGCACCTTGGTAAAACAAAACAAGAGGTTTGCAAACAGCAACAGCATGAAGTAGGCAGAGATGGAAGGACAGTAACATTAGCCTCCTTTGAAACTGTTTAACTGAGTGTGTGATCCTGCTGAGTTCTCCCCAATAGCCTTACACTGCAATCCACAAACCATTTGAGTTGGTGGACTTGCACTGAAGCCAGTTGAGCACAGCAGTTCCAAGAAAAGCAATGGAATTAGCTACTATCCATAAATCAGTAATGCCAGGGTACCTGGCTCTAAGTCAGAGGTGGGCAAACCTGGCCTTGCAGCTGTTGCTGAACTACAACTCCTATCATCCCCAGCGACTGGGGGTGATGGGAGTTGTAGTTCAGCCACAGAGGGCCACGTTTGCCACCCCTGCTCTAATTGATTTCCAGTGTCATTCTATGCCAGTTTACTCGGCAGTAAATCATGCCAAGTTCAATGAGACTCGCTTTCAGTCCACAGTGTACGAATGTAAGGCTGCAGCCTGCACTCTAATCCTAAAATCTTTATATATAGTAAATTGTATTGAGTTAATTTGATATACTTTCTAGTAATATGTTTTGGACCAGGCTGCTAGTCCCTGACGCTTTTTGTTTTTGTTTTTAAATACAATGTTTTATTAGATATGTGTGCAAGTGCTCAGTTCTGCCCTGGAAATCTCAGAACGGTAATCCCAGGATCAACAGAGATTATCTTTGCTCAGAAGATCCCTATGCTCTATCACAGGGCTGCGAAACTTGGGCCCTCCAGCCATTGTTGGACTACAACTCCCATCATGCCTGGTGATTGCCCATTGCAGCTGGGAATGATGGGAGTTGTAGTCCAACAACAGTGGAGGGGGGTTGAAGTTGTGCAGCTCTGACTGTGTCATGGAACAAAAACGTGTGGCACCAGCTGCACAATTCTTTGGCTCTCCACCTTGGTTGTTCTGTACACTTTTGCTCACAATTTCTATCCAAAGTTGCAATGCAAGTTGACTAACTGCAAATGGAATATTCAAGAAGTCCCACTGGATTCACTGGGATTTGCTTCTAAGTAAACATTTTTGTCTTATTCAAAAATGTAGACTGGATAAACGCGATTGTGTCTTGCTAAAAATCATACAGGAAAGACATGGCATTAAATGAGGTTTGGGTCAAAAGCCCAACCAGTTTTGCTATCGGAAATAGAAATTAAAAATCATTTTGAGCTCTAGATCTGGAAAATCTTTGCCCCTGCAAATAGTCCCATTTAAATGTTATGAAGCATACAATCATTTCATGTAAATGAGAAGAACCTGTAGCACTTGACTTGTAGTTGCTTAAATATCTGTGGTCCCATCTTGATTTGGCAAATAAAACCAAATGATTCCCATCAACTTCAAATGCAGAAGTGTTCCAGATTAATTTTAAAGCTCTGACACCTACATTTAATTTTCTGAAATGCATTCATGTTCCATAAATGCAACTAGAACAGGCGTTCTGAAGCTTGGGTCTGCAGATGTTCTTGGACTACAGCTCCCATCATCCCCAACCGCAATGGCCTTGGCCGCTGTGGCCAGGTATGATGGAAGCTGAAGTCCATCAACATCTGGGGATCTAAGCTTGGGAAGACTTGTTCTAGATTCAACATTAGTTTTGGAAATAAATTAACTCCCAAGATTTGATTTTGCTCCTTGGGAGAATAATCAGCCATACCTTCCTCCTCTCCTTCTCCTTCTTCTCCCTCTCCTTCTGCCTCTCCCTCTTCTTCTTCTCCAGCTTCCTCTTCTTCACCCTCTTCCTCTCCTTCCGAAGGGGGAGATTCTTTGGCCTCTTCTACTTTGGATGCCTCAATAGTTTCCTCAACTTCTATCTGTTCTTCTTGCACATGGCTGGAGTAGTAGGCGGGAAAGGAACGGGCAGACATCAAGTAGGAGCTGCTCTGTAAACCACTGTAGGCGGATCTTCCAAAGGTGCTGCCGCTCTGCGTATAACCACTGCCTATGCTTCCAACGCTGGTGAAACTAAGCCGGGTCTCTTCGCCTTCCAGTAGTTTTCTGGAAAGGAGAAGGAAGGAGGTGAAAGGCAACTACCAGGTGTCAAGCCAATTGTACACTGTTCCAGAACAACAGGATGAACATTTATTAGAAGGAATAAAGGAAGATTTATATTGGACACCTATATCACATCACTGGACTCAAAGATCTCAGAAAGAGAAAACAAGTCGTTCTAAGTAGAATTAACTAAGCCTACTCTCCACTTCTTTTGACATAGTCACTCTTATCTAGGACCATGTTCTCTGAATGGGTTTTGTATTCTCAGCTAACTGGGATAAAGAGGCACCTTTTTAAAGGGGTGATTCTCTTTATTTAGCAGGGGGAGAGCAACTGGCCCTATCCAGCCCAGCATCCCTCCAGTGGCAGTTGCTGGGGTCTATCTTATGTTTCTTTTTATATTGTGAGCCCTTTGAGGACAGGGAGCCATCTTGTTTATTTATGCATTATTTCTCTATGTAAACTGCTTTGGAAACTTTTGTTGAAAAGCAGTATATAAATATTTGTTGTAGTATTGGTAGTATCCAACAATCAGCACATGGGTTACGAAGGAGTGTTGCCTATATTTTGAGTGGCTGCCATCTTGAATCACGATAGTGGGTTGACAAAAAGAATATCCCCATCAGGGTCTCCTAGGACCCCCTTCCGTGTGCAATTAATTTAATATGTATCGGATTGCATATTCAACAGCTATTAGAGGAGGGCACACACAGATCTCATTTGTGGTGATCTCATTTGTTCATTTCCTTTTGAAAAGTGGGCTAAAATGCAGGAAAATAGACATGCACACCACAATTAAAGGCACAAACCAAAGAAATGATCTTTGGATGCAGGATCCTTGGATCATTCCTTGAATCCATGGGTTCTGCACCAATGGACCATTGATGTAGCATCCATGGAGATTGGTGCTGTATCCAATCCATTCTGTGCTTTCTCTCAGCCCAGTGCAAGATACTCAAGAAGAGAAATAGGACTCCACTTAGCCAATGGTGATCCATCCATAGCTGGCAATGAACCCCCAGCTAGAATGGATTGCACTCCAAACAAGTTGATCATCTTCCTTTCTTCTCAGGAGTCTAAAATGGATTTGAGTACACCACAGGTAACGGTGAGTTGGACAATTTGCAAAGAACAACATCAGTAAACACATCCTCGCACACTCAGATAAACCAGAACAAAATCTAGCTTTCACTAAGATCCCAATACAAATACCAATAGTCCCCCCCACCCCCAGCACTGGCTTTGACAGCTGTTTTAAATGCTGCACCGTAGTTCTCTTCCCAGTGTTTAGGGGTCTGGATGTTCAGCCATCCTACTTTGATAGTAAGGTAGAAAAAATTGGATAGAGATATACAGGCATTATGTAGATAAATAAATAATGCATATATAATCCATAGATGCATGTTTGTCTGGGATAAGGCAAGATATTTCACATTGGGCCTGCTGTAGGTTTAACAACTAATAGAATACAGAACACCTGGGCTGGAGTCATCGCATCTCCATAGTCCTTTCTGCCACTTGGGACCATTGCATAGAGGAGTCACTCTGCAGCCCAATGGACCATGTGCTGTGGTCCACTGTAGCTCAATGGTAGAGAATCTGCTTTGTATGCACAAAGTTTCAGGTTCAATCCCTGGCAGCACCTCCAGGTGGGACTGGGTGGGACTCCTGCCTGAAACAGTCTCAGATGAGACAGTACTACTGAGCTAAACAGACCAATGATCTGACTCAATATAAGGCAGCTTCCTGTGTAAGCTCTGAATGCTGTATTTATTTTACATTATCATTCTTATACTTACTGTTCTTCCAAGGAGCTCAAAACTAGGGAAGTGCAAATCAATTTGAATTTGATTTGATTCGATTCGTGCACATCCGTACCCAAAACAGCTTTGATATTCATCTCAGACTCACTCCCCCCACTTCCAGCACACAGAGCCAGATCTGGTAAGCAGGATCTATATGCAACTTGAGACCACTACCTGCTCCCCTGTGTTGTAGGGGAAGAAGCTCCCTTTCTTCCCTTAACAGTTGGTGCTACCAACTTGGATAGCACAGCTTGTTTGTTGACCAGGTGTATATGTGGTAGATTTGGGGCCACCTAAATGATGGACGACAAGAGCATCTGGATGTGGATATGTAAGAAAGCCTAATGTAAGAATGTTTGTAGTTTTGTCAACATATCATGTGTTATGTATGTACAATTTGTGTACACTGTACCTGTTTAAAGATCTCTATACAGTTGTTCACATATCATGTTGAATGCAGGTACTGTATAGCAAGACACTTCAATCCTATCTGTATCCTGCATGTAACATTAATGATTGGAGGTAATATAGCCAGTATACTTTGGACAGGTTTCTTTTTAAAAGGGGGTTTTCACCGCTCTCATGTTGTTTGCGCACAAGAAACTGCCTTTGAAGATAGAAATAATATCAAGTGGTCATTGCTTTAGTGGTGGTTTTTTTGCATGGGGTGTGTGGCTATGGGCCGGGCTCCAAGTGGGTGTGGCTAGGTGGGGTAGCATGGTGAGCACCTGTACTTCTGAATTTGTGGCTACAGCACTGTGTGGTGCGGAATTAGGGGCGAGATTGCGCATGATCGGCACTGTTGAACCTGAGAGCATTGGCTGTACATGTAGCCCCTTACATACTGGCATGAACTGTTTGTGCAACCTCCAGATCATAGCAGAGGTAGCACCCTTGGGGGTGCACAGTTCCAGGATCTGAACACAGACGTTTATGTCATATGTGATCACCCTCGGCAGCTGGTGGGAGGTGGAGAACGCCTTCAAGATTCAATGCATTTAACCACTGGCCTGTGGGGTCCCGCAGGGTTCGGTCTTGTCCCCCATGCTGTTTAACATCTACATGAAACCATTGGGAGAGGTCATCCAGGGACTTGGACTGAGTTGTCAGCAATATGCAGATGACACTCAGCTCTATCTCTCCTTGTCATCTGATCCTAGGAAGGCAGTGGGTGTCCTGAATCGGGGGCTGGAGGCCGTGAGGGGTTGGATGTGGGCTAATAAATTGAAATTGAATCTGGACAAGATGAAGGTAATGCTGGTCAGTAGGAGAGCCAATTGGGATGAGGAGATTTTACCAGTTCTGGATGGCATAGCAGTCCCCTTGAAGGAGCAAGTACGCAGCTTGGGGGTATTACTGGATTACTTGGGGGTATTACTCTATTACTGGATTACTGGGGGGTATTATTACTTGGGGGTATTACTCTGCTTTTGGAAGCTCAGGTGGAGGTGGTGGCCAGGGGTGCTTTTGCATGGCTTCAGCTAGTGTGCCGAAGCCACAGTTCCCCATGCCTTAGTCACGTCTGGATTACTGTAACACACTCTACGTGGGGCTGCCCTTAAAGAATATCCAGAAACTGCAACTAATGCAAAATGTGGCAGCTAGGGTTTTATCTGGAGCTGTCCAGTGGTTGCATTTGAATGGGAGACTACATGTGTGAGCACTCTAAGGTATTAGGGGATGGAGCCCCTTGGGAAGAGCATCTGGGGTCCCAAGGTCCCTCCCTGGCAGCATATCCAAGATAGAGCTGAGAGAGACTCCTGCCTGCAACCTCAGAGAAGCTGCTGCCAGTCTGTGTAGACAATACTGAACTAGATGGACCAATGCTCCAACTCAGTTTATGGCAGCTTCCTAGGTTCCGAAGGAACTCTCAACAAGATTGATAAGCAGCTTAGACATCAACACCGACACACACACACCCTCCCAAAAGAGAAAGACTAAAATAAGTTTTCAAAAGGGGGGCTCAAATGAGATTTGTGGCTGCAGAACATTTGTCTGTGATACCTGTATGCTGCAATTTCAATGTCCAATGCCATCTTCACGTTGAGAAGATCCTGGTACTCTTTCAGATACCTAGCCATTTCACTTTTCGTGGTTCTCAGTTCATTTTCTAATTTATTAACCGTGTCCTGTTGAGATTAAGGAAAGGGTTAGAAGCATGCACGTTCATTCTTGCAAAGCGCTGAAACGATGCTTCCACTGTATTGGATCGAAAGCTAATTTCTGCCTTGGTAAGTGACGTTACTTTCATTCAGTAATTTCAACCTACTGCCCTGCATTGTATAAGGGTCCACCTTTGAATCACATTTCAAAGATATTTCAGATTTCTTTGATGCCCACATAGTCCATTGCCACTTCTTTGAGTACCCACAATTTATGAGAACTGTATTTTTCAAGCCAGTATATGCATTCCAAATGCAAATCCCAAATACACAGGCATAAATCACTATTAACCCACTGCTATCCCAATTCTATGATAGTTTACTCAGATGTATATTCCAGTCTTGTGGCAGTGAGCATAGATTCTCCCCTTTGCTAAGCAGGGTCCACCCTAGTTTGCATTTGGATGGGTGACTACATGTGAGCCCTGACAGCTGTAAGGTATTCCCCTTAGGGAATATTGGGAACATCGCTCAGTGAAAGAGCATCTTCTTGCATGGAGAGGGTCCCAGGTTCAATCCCTGGCAGCATCTCCAAGTAAGGTTGAGAAAGACATCTGCCTGAAACCTCAGAGAGCTGCTGCCAGTCAGTGTAGACAACACTGAGCTAGATGGTCCATAGCAGCTTCCACTGTGTCCAGTAGGCTTACTTCCAGGTAGAAATGCACAGAAGTGCAACTCAAATTTGCTAAAGGCGACCAATGCTTGCATACAGGACTGAAATACTAGGTCCACAATTAAACTAAACTAAATTACATTTTAAACTAAATGTAAACTAAAATTACATTTCAAAGTGAATGTGTGCATACCCAATCTTTTCTGACACAACTTGTTTCTACATAAAGGGCAAAATAGATCCTGTGTATAACTGAAAGCACGTGCATTTGCTCACTTTACTTTTTCTACAGTGTACACAATGTGCTTAAGATTAGGATACCAGATGCACTCAAGTCCACAAATACAACTAGTCTTATGCCCAACTGCGTTCTTTTAACTGGATTGGGGATCAGGCTCCTGATAATTGATTCTGGTTGCAATCCACTAAATCTACATTGTAGGATTAATCCTTTACACATGATGCCCCACAAAAATCATTTGTTCTCCCTTTTGAAATTTCTCAGCATGGTTTTGCTAATGAAAGCCATGCAGACTACATCAATGTAATTAACACACTTATGTTCATGGAGAACAGCCCTTCAGTATCAGAACAAATGAGCATATGTCACAGAACCAAAGGAGGACTATTTGTTTTAATACACTCAGGGTGAACAGACAGAACAGTCATAAGAGCAAATACCATGAATTACTATAATATTCATGTAATTGAATTCTGTTTCAAATCTACACTGTTAAATGAATGGCAAGTCACTGGCTGTGATCTAGAAACCAATTAAACTGGATTTTCACCAGTTTTAGTTCCATTGCTTCTAAAAAGGAAAGAGAATGCAATAAGATTTATTACTGAGGAAACAGATTTAGGATTACATTGTGCATCTGATTTCATTCCAAGAACCAAAATTTAACTGGTTTATGGATTGGGTTCCCCATTAAATTGGAACTGCATGAATCATAATTAATTGGTGCTTTTTGAACACTTTGTATTATAACTGAAGCTGATCTACAAAGATATTCTATTTTTCTCTTTCTGCTAGGAAAAGAAAGAGGTGGGAGCACGTTATGTAATTACCAGTAAGAAAAGCATTTGTGGCTGTTTCAATAGAAATCTTTTCTCAAAGCAACTTTTTAATTATTTTTGTCATTCCTTTACATTTTGAGAACTCGTTTTAAAAATACTGTAACTAGCTATATGATGCAACTACATTCTTATCCACTTGTGTGGCAATTATTGCAAAATAACATGAAGTAAGAACAAAACAAGAATTAGAACAGATTATTGTTGACGTCTTCTAACACCAAATCTCTGTTTGGGTCAGTTCCACAGGGATAAGTGTATTTACTTGAAATCAAGACTGTACAAGAAATTACACACAATTTTCAACCAACCTCAAGACCTCCCAAGCAGTCTTGTCTACAAATGAATTAAACCAGAGAACTTAGAATTCAGATTCGAGGTCTTGCTTTTGGATCCTGTTTTATCTCAAGGGGCTGCATTACATTAATTCTGAATCCCTTCTGGTCCTCTGATTGTATAAAGATCAGCCCAATTTAATTATTGAAGTCTCCCAAGAATTAAATTGATGTAAATTCAGATTTCTGAGGTGCATATGGCTTGTGGATTCCATCGGTCTATTTTCAGGAGCAGCTGTTATGTGATGACAGTACTAGCAGTCTTGAGTTGCAGGAGACGGCCACTCATTTCAGCACTGGTTGTCTTGGACAGCTCCCAGGTTAAACTGGGTGGGGCAGCAGTGGGGTGGGCGGTGGGGAGGCGTCCAGTGGCTGCTGCTTGGTGCATTGCACCATTACCTGCTTAGAAGCTGATGATACTGCAGCATGTTACATCCTAGGGGGCAGAGCTTTTGTTTGCCCAGGATGAGGCATGAAGCCTGTACTCTCCAAACCTGTTAAGAAGGAACGCCTGGGATTGAAATCCTTTTATCTCTGTGAGATTACTTGATTTGTAATCCCCGGTCTTCTCTAACTGTATCCATGTTGGCTACAGCACAGGAAACATTCTTGGTTGGCATCTTTAAAATTACAGCCTGGTGGGGCACATTTTGAGCAAAATCTCAGAATACTGAATGCAGCATGATCTGCCAGAGGGTGACATTTCTCATTCCTTAGATGTTACGTGTAGTGCCCTGATCAAGGGTGTACATTTGGCTCTGGCTGTGCGGAAAGTGTTGGGCCAACCACATTGCTTGCCACTATCCAGTTCATTTCCTGAGTTTGTGCCCAGATGCTTCCCTAAAGTGCCCAACTCACAAGCAAAGCAAACATATTTAAAGAGATACCATCCTATATAAGCCAACTGACCCTACATGCACTTGCCAGGAAGTGAAACATCAATGGGATATATTATTCCCACATAAGTGTGTTTAGGCATGGGATGTAAATGGGCTTAAAACAATGCTGAAGTTCTGGTAAACCAAAGGTGATCTAGCATTTAGATTTAAAAAACGAAACAAAACACCGCTTATCTCAATGAATCTTTGAAACAAACTTCCTTGAATAAAAAATGATTATTAAAATCACATTTTAAAAAAACACCCAATTATCACACCCCATTTAAAGCATGTTGAAACTATTACTTCAGCCACACATCAGGAGCAAAAAAGGCATGTCAGCTCCTGACACAGGGGATAGGGTGTTACTCTGGGGCACAACCCATTGCCTTCAGCAGGATTTACTTTCAACAAGCACAGACAAGGCAAGACTCAATTTTTTCTTCCTTTATAAGAAGTATTACAGGAGAGCTACAAGGAGTTGCAGCCCCAACTCCACCCTGAAAGGGAAATTGCCAGAACTCAAGGTTGCTTAGGAACCAGACCTTTTGTCCTGGAAAAATCCAAGTAATATTGATTAATCGTTAACAAGCCGTTAACGATTAATCGTTAACGCTGTACATGCTCAAGTACTCCCCTGCACCACCTGATTTCCTGGGGCTGACGGCTGAGCCCAGGCAGGCACCTACAGTATATGGTTTTGCCTAGGAGCTGTCCAGCACAGCCAGTGCTGAAATGGACGGCTGTCTTCGGCAACTCAAAACTGCTGGTGGCAGCCCTGAAATAACTGTCTGCTCCCTTTAGCACCTAAAACTCTGCAGGTTCTGGGAGCCGCCCCCTGCCTTGGATTAAACGCTAGCACTCCGCCTTAACTAGTCTGCGGATTGAGATGCTTCTTCGGAAAGAAGTGCCACGGACTGCAGCGAAATGACGTTATAACTGAAGCCTGCACTGCAGGCAAGACAGAGCAGCTGAGCTCCTCACGCAGCAGCCAGCGATGATGGGAATAAACTGGTGTTTTGCCTACAGCAAACATCTACGGCGTGAATGACAGGCACGCATCTTTAAACACCCATTGACAACGCGTCCGGAAGCCTGGCGCTCCCTCACTCACCTCGTGCAGGAAACGGAGGGCTAAAAGGACGTACCCTGGAGAATCAGGATCGAGACCCCACCCCAACACACACTTCCTCCGCTTTCTGCCCCTAAGCTTAAAAGCAGCTGAGGGTAGGAAATGTCTTCCCTCTACACTTTTTTTTCTGCTCAAAACCATTCCCCCCTCCCATCACTACCACTGACTCCATTGAGGCAGGGGTTCTCAAACGAGGGTCCCCAGGTGCTGTTAGACTACAACTCCCATCACCTGCAGCCACAATGGCTTATGGCCGCGGACCAAGGGAATTGTAGTCCAGCACAACCTGGGGACCCCCATGGTTTGGGGACTTCTGCGCAGTGTAGGTGCCCATATTGCTGAGTCAAAGGTAGAAGATGCCAAGGGGGCTGGGGGCAAAGGGGAAATGATGCCGCGCCGGCAGCAAGACTGCAAAGGGACCCCAAAAGGCCCTACCTGGAGGGCGACGATGTCGGCGTTCTGCTTTTCCTCCAGCTCCTGCATCTGCTTCTCCAGCGCCTCGTTCATGCCGCGGGTGGCCTCGATCTCCAGCGTCTTGGCCTTGAGCAGGCGTCGGCTCTCCGAGACCTCGTCCTTGGCGGCGCGGACGGCGTCGGTGTTCTTGGCGGCGCTCTCGGTGAGGACGGTGAAGCGGCTGCGGAACCACTCCTCGGCGTTCTGCATGTTGCGCGCCGCCAGCTTCTCGTACTGCGCGCGGATGTCCCGCAGCGCCGAGGACAGGTCGGGCTTGGCCGAGACGTCCATCTCGACGGAGAGGTGCGCGTACTGGATCTGGGCCTGGAGCTCGGCCAGCTCTTCCTCGTGCACCTTCTTCAGGAAGGCCAGCTCGTCCAGCAGGCTGTCGATGCGCTTCTCCAACTCGGCGCGGGCCAGCGCGGCCTCGTCGGCGCCTTTGCGCACCTCCAGCAGGCGGGCCTCGGCATCCTCGCGGCTGAGGATCTCCTCCTCGTAGCGCGCCTGCAGGGCGCGCAGGGTCTCCTCCAGGCTCTCCCGCTCGCCCTGCAGCGCCTGCTTCTCGTGGGTGGCCTCCTCGGTGGCCAGGCGCAGCTCGCGGATCTCCTGCTCGTAGAGGGCGCGGAACCTCGACGGCTCCGAGTGCTTCTGCCGCAGCACCAGCAGCTCGGCCTCCAAGACCTTGTTCTGCTGCTCCAGCTCGTGGACGCGCTCGATGAAGCAGGCGAAGCGGTCGTTCAGGTCCTGCAGCTGCGCCTTCTCCTGGCTCCGGATGGTCTTCAGGTCGTTGCTGATGGCCGCCACCTGGCTGAGGTCCAGGCTGTCCACCGCGGGCAGCAGCGAGGAGGAGGAGGAGGACGTGTAGCTCCGGCGCATCGACACCGAGGAGACGGGCGCCGACAGGCTGGAGTAGGTGGAGCGCGCCACCCCATAGCCGCCTCCGCCGCCGCCGCTGCTGCTGCGGGCGCTGGACAGGTGCACCCGGGAGCTCTCCGCGTAGCGCCGCTTGTACGACGGGAAATAGGTCTCGTAGCCGAAGGTGCTCATCCTGGCGGTGATGGTGGCGGCGGCAGCCGAGGCGCTGCTAGAGGAGGAGGAGGAGGAGGCGGAGGAGAAGCCGCCGTCTAAACCGAGGGGAGAGGCTCCTCTGCGGCTGGGCGCTCAAGCCCGCCCCTATTTATACGGCGAGGGAAGCTCTGACGCAGCGAGACGGCTCCGAGGGGGACCGTGCCAGGCGGAGGGAAAAGGCGATGCTCTCTGCGCAGAGCCGGAGAGGCGGGCGGAGCGGCTGGCTGCCTGCTCGGCTGCCCTTCCTCGCCCTGCGCTCAGTCCGGCTGGATCTTGAACCCCTCCCCTTTAGGGAGGAGAGCTGGTCTTGTGGGAGCAAGCATGGAAACCTAGGAAGTCAGACCATGGGTCTATCTGTCTCAGTATTGCCTTCACAGACTGGCAGCGGCTTCTCCAAGGCTGCAGGCAGGCATCTCTCTCTCTCCGCCCTGTCTTGGAGATGCTGCCAGGGAGGGAACTTGGATCCTTCTGCTCTTCCCAGAGCGGCTCCATCCCCTGAGGGGAATATCTTCCAGGGCTCACACTTCTAGTCTCCCATTCATATGCAGCCAGGGCGGACCCTGCTTGCTACCACAAGACCAGCTCTCCTCCCTAAAGCTAGTGCTCCAGGTGAGGCTCCTTCGCTAAGAAGGAATGGAATGGAATGGCCCCTTTGCTAAGCAGGGTCCACCCCGGTTTGCATTTGAATGGGAAACTGTGTGTGTGTGAGCACTGGAAGATATGGGAAGGTCCAGGTTCCCGCATTGGCATCTCCAGATTGGGCTGAGAGAGACCCCTGCCCTGTCTGCAAACCTAGAGAAACAGCTGCCAGTCTGTGTAGACAATACTGAGCTAGATAGACCAATGGTCTGACTCAGTATAAGGCAGCTTCCTATGTTCCTCCCCTAACTGGTGGGAAAGATTTTTATTTATTTTTTTGGCAAGGCACTGCTGGTCTTCGTTTGGCCGGGCCATGCCCATTTGGAACACCCTCCCAACTTGGGACATCTTCCCTATGATTTCACCCAATGGTGGCACCAGGAAATAAATTAAAGGTGGGGGCACAGAAGGGACAAAGTGTATTTATGGGTGGGTGAACTGGGTCCCACATATGTTGGATTTCTGAAACAGAAAGGGGGGTGTTGGGGGGCAAGCCACTTGACGAGGAGGGGGTGCTTGCCCACCCATACCCCCCTCCAGGGCCGCCCGTGATTTCACTCCAATGCCTTACACTATGAAGTTACTAGTAATAGCTGTAACACCAGCGTTGCGGATCTACCTCTCCCTGACCCATAAGCATTTCTTCTTTTTACTGAACTGCCCCTCTGCCAAGCCTAATAACCCATATCTTACATTTTTGTCCCCTCAAAAGTAAGAACATAGAAAGCTGCCTTCTGCTCAGTCAGACTGTTGGTCCATCTAGCTCAGTATTGTCTACACAGACTGGCAGCAGCTTCTCCAAGTGTTCAGGCAGGAGTTTCTCCCAGGCCTACCTGGAGATGCTGCTAGGTAGGGAACCTGGGACCCACTGCATGCAAATAACATATTCTGCCACTGAGCTAAGAGTCTTATGCCCTGATGCTGCCCCTGCATACCACTGAGTATGAAGCTCAATGAAAGCATCAGCTCGCCATGCAATAATGGTAGAAAAGGTGCAGATTCCATGGCAGAGCTGATTACAGACAGTATTCAAAATGAACCAGCCAGGAACATAATGCCATTAAATGCATCTAGTCAGCTGCCTTAGGCATACTGTCTGTGTGAAGTTCTGATCACTCTCGGGAAAAGAAGAGGACAGAGCTGGGAAAGGTGTAGAGAAGGGAAATCAGAACAATCAAGGGATTGGAGCACCTTCTCCGGCTGAAAAGGGACATCTAAGTATTTGGGACTTTTGAGGTAAGAAAAAAAGATAACCTGCCAGACATAAAGTATGAATGGCGTGGAAAGAGGGGAGCCAAAGGCATTGTTCTCCCTCTCTCCTAATTGTCACTGGCATCTCCCTCACAGTCTGAGATGATGCCTTTCAGTACCTTCCTATATTGCTGCTACCCAATAGAGGTGTTTCCCATAGCCTGGGAAACATACCAGCGGGGATTCGAACTGGCGGCAACCTCTGGCTTGCTAGTCAAGTCATTCCCCCCCCCCACTGCACCATTAGGTGGCTCTCCTAATTGTAGAATCTGGGGAATTGATTGGTGGTAGATTCAGGAGGACAATCAGAAGAATGTGCCCACGCTGCAGGCTTAACTTCACTGCCACCCGATGTGGGGGTCTTTGCTGCTATAGATGGCTTTAAAAGCGGATTAGTAGCCATGATAGCTAAATGAAACTTCCTTGTTCTCTGAATACCAGTTGCTGGGGGACAGACGTGAGGGAGAGCTTTGCTTTCGTGCAGGGGCGTAGCAAGGTTGGAGGGGGCCCAGAGACAAGGTTTTAAAATGGGCCCCTCGCTGATATATATATACACACACACTTCACAATATATCGTGCACTCACACTCGCATCCCCATTATGAATACGGTGAATATCTAGTTCACACTGAATCTAGTTTTTTTACTCTCTGCTCCTGCCGATCTCCAAGAGACTCAACATAATTCATAGGGGGTGCAACATGGGTGGGTGGGGAGTCATGTGATGTGCCTCTGGGGGGCCCCTCAAGGCAGTGGGGCCCCAAGATGACTGCCTCCCCTTGCCTAATGGTAGTTACACCCCTGCTTTTGTGTCCTTCATGTGGGCTTCCAAGTCGCACCTAATTGGCTAATGGTGGAAAGGCAGATGCTGGACTAAATCGACTCTAGTCCACGGCAGCTCATGCCACCATCAAATCCACTAGTTTTTAAGTTCTCCCAAGACTCTTCAACATTTTTTTGCTGCAACTGATCAACCAACACAGCTCCCTCTCTGAAATTCATAGGTGCTGTATTATTACGTTGGGGACAGACTGGAGTAGTTGTGAGGTTTTTGTTCCTTCTTTTCCTTTTTTCTGCAATGTGAATGTAAATCCTACAGTGGTTAGGATATACAATTGTTATTAAAACAGCTCCCCCATTCTTTTTCCTATTTTGAATCCGCACATTCCAGCATTCACACACAACACGCGCAGTGGGAGAGAGGTTCCAGACAACCCACAAAAAATGTTTAAAGTCAGCCCAAAAATAAAGCAGAGGTGAGGATTAACAACACTGCAGTTCCAGGCTGGATCAGACCATTGAGCACTGGGAACCAACTTCAGCTTCCTACTCTGCACAGTCTTTTCAGCCCATTTCAAGGGATATGAATCTTTTTGTGTGAATGTGGAAGACACCCATATGAGACATAAGAAGAACAGCCCTGCTGGATCCGGCCCAAGGCCTATCTAGTACAGCATCCTGTTTCACAGAGTGGCCGACCAGATGCCTCTGGGGAGCCCACAGGCAAGAGGGAAGGGCATGCCCTCTCTCCTGCTGTTACTCCCCTGCAACTGGTATTGAGAGGCTGGAGGTGGCCCACAGCCACCAGACTAGTAGCCATTGATAGACCTATCCTCCATTAATTTGTCTACGGCACTTTTAAGCCATCAAAGCTGGTGGCCATCACCACATCCCATGGAAAATAATTCCATATATTAATTATGTGATGTGTGAAAAAGTACTTCCTCTTGTTGGTCCTAAATTTCCCAACCTTCAGTTTCATGGGGTGACCCCTGGTTCTAGTGTTGTGATTGAGGGAGAAAAACTTCTCCCTGTCCACTCTCTCCACAAAATGCATAATTTCATTATCCTCTCTCATGCCTCCCCTTATTCGCCGCTTTTCCGAACTAAAAAGCCCCTGATGCTGTAGATGTGCTTCACAAGGAGGGTGCTCCAGACCCCTGATGATCTTGGTTGCCCTCTTCTGCACCTTTTCTAGTTCTACAACATCCTTCTTAAGATATGGTGACCAAAGCTGTATGCAGTACTCCAGATGTGGCCACACCATAGATTTGTATAAGGGCATTATAATATTAGCATTTTTATTTTATTTTATCCCCTTCCTAATGATCCCTATCATGGAACTGCTGCCACACACTGAGACGACACTTTCAATGAATTGTCCACCAGGACCCCAAGATTTCTCTCCTGGCCGGTCACTGATAGCTCAGATCCCATCAGCGTAGATGTGAACTTGGGGTTCACACTTGCTTACATTGAACTGCATTTGCCATTTTTTTGGCCACTCCCCCAGTTTGGAGAGATCCTTTTGGAGCTCCTCACAATCTGCTGTGGATTTCACTACCCTGACAGAACACAGCCTCACAAATTGGCTAAACCTCAAAGTGTACATGCCTTTGAATTATCATTTTATTGTTTGAGTGCTGCATTATTGCTTATAAGCACAGTGGGAAGCATCTAGAATAAATCAAACCAAATCAGTCTTTATTATGGTCTTTGACCAGCATAAGGTAGGTTACAATGGCATAGAAGATGGCACAGAAGGCAAAACAATGCCTTAAAGATGGGGCTGTAAGTCTTAAAATCCCAAAATCTCTAAATCCTAAAATCGTGAATTACAAAGGCTTAAAATCTCAAAATCTCAGATTGTCTAAGTTAGTCATGACTGTGCCACTGAAATGAATGGGACTTAAGTGATTGTGGAAGACACCCATGTAGCTGGTCTTGTGGTAGTGAGCATGACTTGTCCCCTTAGCTAAGCAGGGTCTGCCCTGGTTGCATATGAATGGGAGACTACATGTGTGAGCACTGTAAGATATTTCCCTTAGGGGGTGGAGCTGCTCTGAGAAGAGCAGAAGGTTCCCAGCTCCCTCTCTGGCATCTCCAAGATAAGGCTGAGAGAAATTCCTGCCTTCAACCTTGGAGAAGCCGCTGCCAGTCTGTGAAGACAATACTGAGCTAGGTAGACCGATGGTCTGACCAGGGGCGTATCAAGGTTGGAGTGGGCCCAGAGACAAGATTTTAAAATGGGTCCCCCCCACTCAAAGTCCAGGGCCTCCACACACCCCAGGCCCCCAAGGATTTAAGTCTGATATTCCAAAATAAGTATGCTGCCTGGAAATACATTTCACTGAATACACACACGCACACGTCACAATATATAGTGATATACATTGAGTACTATACATTTGTTTTACTTTTAATGCCTAGAACACACTAGAAAGATGAATGACTAAAATGGGCCCCTTGCTGCAGATTAGCAAAGGAGACTTTCAACCATGCAGGGTGAGCCTATGTTTGTTTTCTCAGAATTCTGAACAAATTCAGTCAAGTTTGATTCCAGGAGGTTTTTCACAGGAGGCTTTTAAATCCCTTTAACACACATCTCCTCTGGAATAGAGGTGCTGCATTCACATGTTGGCCAGATTTACCCTGAAGTCCCTGCAAGTTATTGGAGAGCAGTTCACACACAAGAAAAATAAAATAAAATAAAAGCAGAAGTTCACAGTTCTCACTCAGACCTTCTGGGTTGCAAAACAACTTGAACATAAGTGCATTTATAAATGAATGAATGAATGAATAAAATAAATATAATACTGTTTCTTCCAGAAGTTTTTGTAATTTTCTGCCACTTATAGGACTTTTTAGATAGTTTTTTTTAAGCCAGCAAATTTTCCAAGCTGTTTAAAAATAAATATTCAGAGACTTCTCAGTCCCTCCCCCCCCCATCAAAGCCCTATGGCAAGCAGATGCCTATATATCCGGGGTGGGGAAGGTAACCACAAAAAGGAGTTCACTCTACCTGGCAGCAGGGGGTCTTCTGCTGCAGAGAACAGTGGAGGCCTCTCTGGCTGCCTCCTTCCTGGCTGGCTTGGGCCCTACTGGAGTTCAGGCTTCACAGAGGCCTACACCAGACCTCCGTGGAAGCCCCGCCCACCCGCCGATCAGCTGAGAGGCGGGAGAAAAGGAGCTCTTTGCAGCCTGTCTGCTGCTCGATTGCCGGCCAGGAGAACAAGCAGGAGAGACGGCAAACAGGGCAAGTGGCTGAGGGGCCTTGGGGCTGGGCAGGGGGCAATGGGGAGTCACATGAGGTGCCTCTGGGGTGCCCCTCCAGGCAGTGGGGCCCCCAGACAACTGTCTCCCCTTGCCCTATCGTTGTTAAGCGCCTGGGTCTGACTCAGTAGATGGCAGCTTCCTATGTTCCTAAGTTGATCAATTGATTGATTAAATGCCATCAAGTTGGTGCCAACTCTTAGCGACCACATAGATTCTCTCCAGGATGATCTGTCTTCAGCTTAGCCTCTGAGGTCTCTTAGTGGTACATTCATTGTTGTCATGATTGAGTCCATCCACCTTGCTGCTGGTCATCCTCTTCTCTTTCCTTCCACTTTCCCCAGCATTATGGACTCCTCAAGGGAGCTGGGAATTCGCATAATGTGTCCAAAGTATGATAGTTTGAGCCTGGTCATTTGTTCCTAAGTTAGTCATGTTCCTAAGTTAGTCATGACTAAATTGTCACACTTATTTCAATGGTGCTGAAACATGACTAACTAGTCCGGATGGATGACTCTCCCTCAAAAACTGAGAACGTTAATTCTCCATCTCTCAGAAGTGTCCTGCAATGCACTTGGCTTCAAATTCACATAACTATGAGCCCAGCATTGTCACTCAAATATCTCTTGGCTTGGCTTCTGCATTAGGTTTGTTTTTCCAAGTTGAGCTTGTAAAAAGCTCTTTTGTTACAAACTGGGCATATCGGCTTTGGCTGTAGTCTCTGGTTTCCACTCAAATCTGACTTTATTGAATTTTGTTGTGTGGCTTTATTCTGAATCTCTGTTAAGGTTACTGGAGCTTTCTGGGCTAGGTGTAAAAACAGTCATTCTAATTTAACATACTGTAAGGCAGAGGTAGGCAACCTTTAGTTTTATAGCTGCTTCCCTCATGCAAACAAGGAAAACTCAAGTTTTCTTTATTTTTTAAGCTTAAAATGTTATTCAGCAACAATTCCATTTTATCCTTCTCCTTTTCCTCCCTTTTCCTTTCTGACTCCACCCCCACACCCTCTACAGATCCCCACAGGGACAAACTTCTTAACAACACAACATAAAAGAGTACTAGATAGAACATAACATCTTTGGCACTCCAGATATTGTTGAAGTACAACTCCCATCATTCCCAGCCACAATAATTTGTAACTGGGGATGAGGGGAGGGGAGGGGGATGATGGGAGTTGTAGTTCAACAACAGCTAGTGCCAAAGGTTGCCTATCCCTGCTATAAGAAATTAGGGGTTATGATTATGACTGCTACATAACCTGTTCTTTTCTTAGGTAGGTCACCATCAATAGATAAGCCAACTGGGTTGATCGTACAATCTGCGGAAAAGTCTGCATCCCTAGAGATGGAAAATAGGTGGATACTTTCAGCTTTCCATGCATTCTCACGCTTGTATGGGGCTGACCATTGAGCCTGCAGTGGCTACATTTGCAATGGTGCTTTAAAAGATTTTAGAAGTTTTTAAAACACAAGAACTTCAATCCTGGAGAAGTCAGGGAGGGAACTTGGAACCTTCTGCATGCAAGCATGCTAGTGCTCTTCCCAGAGTAGCCCCATCCCCTAAGAGGAATATCTTACAGTGCTCACACATGCAGACAATGCAAACCAGGGTGGACCCTGCTTAGCAAAGGGGACAATTCATGCTTGCTACCACAAGAACAGTTCTTCCTCCATTGCATCCATTGCTCCATTGCTACTATTGCTCCCCTGCACCTGGTATTCAGAGGCATCCTGCTCGGAGCCTGGAGGTAGCCTATAGCCATCAAGACTAGTAGCTACTGATAGACCCATCTTCCATAAATTTGTCCAAGCCCCTCTTAAAGTCATCCAACTAGTGGCCATCACCACATCCCATGGCAGAGAATTCCATAGATTAATTATGTGCTGTATGAAAAAGTACTTCCTCTTGTCGGTCCTGAATTTCCCAACCTTCAGTTTCATGGGGTGACCCCTGGTTCTAGTGTCGTGTGAGAGGGAGAAAAATGTCTCCCTGTCCACACTCTCCACAAAATGCATAATTTCATGATCCTCTCTCATGTCTCCCCTTATTGGCCAGTTTTCTAAACTAAAAAGCCCCTGATGCTGTAGACGTGCTTCATAAGGAAGGTGCTCCAGACCCCTGATCATCTTGGTTGTCCTCTTCTGCACCTTGTCCAGTTCTACAGAAACAATATGTGACATGTAAAAGAGTCAGTTTTAATTTTTCTAGTGGTCAGGATCCAAAAGGTCAGGCATGTTTCCTGGGAGAAATGCATAACTATAATGGCTCTTGCCCAATTTTTTAAATCTTTTAGGGCAGTAATCATCCTGCAGTGGCTTATTCCTGTGGAATCCAGGGAACAGACCTTCACTGCAGCTTCTAGGCTGTATCGACAGCACAAAAGCTCCTCACTTCGTCTTCTTGCTGGTATGGCTTTTCTTGGGTCAGGTGGGCAGTTTCATTCCTTGCCTGGTCTATTAGCTTGCAGTAAAATGGCATGGAGATCAGCAGTAGGACCTTATCAATAGCCACAATTTGCTGCATTCCCCAGCTACCAAGTTTTGGCACAGAAGGGGAACTGCTACACTGGAATTGCTCCAGCTGTAAAAATGAGAGCTTTTGATGTATATGATTTAATCAAAAGTCAGGCTCAGAACAGTTAAGACCAGCTCTGTACTGCAGATCCAGTCCATCCGCAGAGTGAAGCTGGCACTCAGTGGCTGCATTCACACATCACGTGGAACCAAGGGTCCAATGGACCTGTGGTTCTGCTCCCCACCCCACTCTCCTGTCAGCATTCGCATGCAATGGACAGGAGTCTCTCTACAGTCAGGGAGATTGCAGAGAGTAGGGGAAACTGGCTGCGTGGGCTTCCTCCTTGATGATGTGGTGATGGCCACTAGCTTGGATGGCTTTAAAAAGGGCTTAGACAAATTCATCGAGGTCAGGTCATAGGAACAGAGGAAGCTGCCTTATACTGAGTAAGACCATTGGTCCATTTAGCTCAGTATTGTCTACCCAGACTGGCAGTGGGCATCTCCAAGGTTGCAGGCAGGATTCTCTCTCTCTTTTTCTCTCTCTCTCCCCGCCCTCAGCCCTATCTTGGAGATGCCAGGGAGGCAACTTGGAACCTTCTGCATGCAAGTGTGTAGATGCTCTTCCCAGAGGTCTATCAGTGGTTACTAATCTGGTGGCTATATGCCACCTCCAGCCTCAGATGCCTCTTAATACTATTTGCAGGGGAACAACAGCAAGAGAGAGGGCATGCCTGTGAGCTTGCCTGTGAGCTTCCCAGAGGCATCTGGTGGGCCATGGTGAGAAACGGGAAGCTAGACTAGATGGGCCTTGGGCCTGATCCAGCAGAGATGTTCTTATTTTCTTATGACTGAAGGATAGCCCCGGCAGCCAATCACAGCCGGAGCGAGGGAGGAGCTTCCTCCTTCAACTCCAGTTGCAGCATAGTGGGACTGCAGTGCAGCATTCAGATGTAAAGTGGGCACCACCAAACCGCAGGTAGGGGCAGCGAAACCCACTACAAACCAAAGGTTCAGATTGGAGCCTTGGGAGGAAAAGCTCAGGTCGCTATTAGGGGTGTGCATGGAACCGGCTGGTCTGGTCCGGTTTGAGTCCGAACCGGACCAGGCCAGTTCAGACCAGCACCCCCTCAACAATCCCCACCCCAGTCTGGTCTGGTCCGGCGGGGGCTCATGATTTTTAAAATTTAATTTATTATTTAATTTATTAGGAGAGCCCCTGGTGGCGCAGTGGTAAAACTGCCGCCCTGTAACCAGAAGGTTACAAGTTCGATCCTGACCAGGGGCTCAAGGTTGACTCAGCCTTCCATCCTTCCGAGGTCGGTAAAATGAGTACCCAGAATGTTGGGGGCAATATGCTAAATCATTGTAAACCGCTTAGAGAGCTCCGGCTATAGAGCGGTATATAAATGTAAGTGCTATTGCTATTGCTATTGCTAAGTGCTATTAACTTACCCCCTCCGAGGGAGTTGCTCAAGGCGGGGGGGTGTTCATGGAAGTTCCCCCTCCTGTGCCCACCTCCCTTACTGCCCAAACTGGCAATGGGCCTCTGCGTGGCCTGGGCAGGCACAGCGGTCTCCAAAATGGCCACCATGCCGGAAGGGGAAGGCCCGAACAGGCCAAAGAGCTGGCCGAATGGGCCAGTTTGGGCAGTAAGGGAGGCTGATGGCGGGGGACCTCCGCAGACACACACCCACACCCACAAGCAACTCCCCCGGAGGGGGTAAGTTAAAAACCTTTTTTTAAATCGCGAACCCCCCAAACGGCCGGGGGGGGGGTTCAGTCTGGGATGACCAAACAGGGGATGGTTCAGTTCCATCCTGAACAGTCAAACCGAACCGGTTTAGCATCAAACACATTCAATGTCAAACCTGTTTGCACATCACTAGTCACTTTTGAGTCTGAAAACCTCGGGTCGCTTTTGGGGTTGCTTTTGGGTTGTATGTATTTGGATGTACACACATTTCAACCAGAGGCCCCTTCAACTCCCGTTTCATGTTAGATGCGAATGGGCCGAATTTCTATGTTAGAGGAGTCAAGTAAGCCTCCGCCACACAACTATTATCTCATGTTAAGTTGTTCAGTGGCCCAATATGTGCAGGGGACATTCAATGGCACCCAAACTTGGGTCCCCAGATGTTGTTTGACTACAGCTCACATCATCCCCAGCCACAATGAAATTTGGCTATTGTGGCTGGGGAAGATGGGAGTTGTAGTGCAAGCTCATCAAGGGCCTCGAGGACGGAAACCCCTGGCTTAAATCATACAAGTCTTCCACTTCCAAAAACAGAGGGCAGGGGAGAGAGACAGTTTATACAACTAGATGAATCATTTTTGCTGTATCAGTTCGGACTGCATGTTTAAATGCAGGAGGAGAGCAGGTCTTGTGGTAGGAAGCATGGCTTGTCCCCTTAGCTAAGTAGGGTCTGCCCTGGTTGCATTTGAATGGGAGACTTGATGTGTGAGCAGTGGAAGATATTCCCCTTAGGGGATGGAGCTGCTCTGGGAAGAGCATCTAGGTTGCAGGTTCCTTCCCTGGGCAGCATCTCCAAGATAGGGCTGAGAAAGACTCCTGCCTGTAGCCTTGGAGAAGCCACTGCCAGCCTGTGTGGACAATACTGAGCTAGATGGACCAATGGTCTCTCCTGGTATATGGCAGCTTCCTATGTTCCTGTGTTCTATTTTCCTCTTTCACCTTCTGGTTCAGAAAGGTTTGCCATGATGTTCAAATCGGGCAAACCGCAGTGAATTTCCCAACCAGAATTGGAAACCACCATTTGAAATAGATTTCCAGTTTTGGGATGCAGGCAGGGAAATATATGTGATAGCCTTGATTACTGGCTTCAAGCAACATCTAGCTTAATGGCAATAGTACTGTGTAATTTGTCCCACTGTGTTTCTGGTGCAACATGCCGTTCCAGTGCCATTTTCCAGTGCTGATACCAATTTGTGAGGCGCTCATGGGAGGAGAGCTGGTCTTGTGGTAACAAGCATGAGTTGTCCCCTTTGCTAAGCAGGGTGTGCCCTGAATTGCATTTGAATGGGAGACAACATGTGTCAGTACTGTAAGATCCCTTAGGGGATGGAGCTGCTCTGGGAAGAGCATCTAGGTTCCAAGTTCCCTCCCTGCCATCTCCAAGATAGGGCTGAGAGAGAATCCTACCTGCAACCTTTGAGAAGCCGCTGCCAGTCTGTGTAGACAATACTGCACTAGATAGACCATTGGTCTGACTCAGTATATAGCAGCTTCCTATGTTCCTAAATGCTCTCCACTTCATCCTTCTTTCTTTCTTTCTTTCTTTCTTTCTTTCTTTCTTTCTTTCTTTCTTTCTTTCTTTCTTTCTTTCTTTCTTATCTATGTAAACTGCTTTGGGAACTTTTGTTGAAAAGAAGTATATAAGTATTCATTGTATTGGTGTCCGGCAAAGCTCTGCTACTTGTCACACTTCAATTCTCATTGGATTTCCATGGATCTATACGGCACCTTTTCGGCTTGGGCTGTATTTTAGTGCAGATAGAAATGCAAGGCAGGTTTGCGATCAGATCTCTATTCATTCCCTTTGAGTCCTTATTTTGCTCTTGTTCAGACTGTGCAACTGAGCAGATGCAATTTCTTTGCAGCTCAAGCCAATTTCCATTCCTATGCATAATAATATTAATTTCCTCACTCACAGACCACCCTAATTATTTGATTATAAGGAAAGGCAGGAACAGCCAGTGGTTTCTTTCACATGAACTCTGCCAAGAGTAGCTCAATTGGGAGATGCATTATGCCTGTTTACCCTTCAAATCAGAATTCAAAAGGAAGCCATAATTACATAGGATGGGGATTCTCCCTCTTTGCTCTTCTATCAGTGTTTCTCAACCCTTTTGAGCTCAAGTTTCCCTTCTACATATCCTTTACTGTCTGGTACCAGATTCATGAAGGAGAATCTATCACTGGCTATTAGCAATGATGGCTATGTGGACCCTCCATTTTCAGAGGCAGTATACCTCTGAACTACCAGTTGAGGATGGCTATAGCTCAGTGGTTGTGCACATGCTTTGCCTGCAGAAGGTCCCAGATGCAATTTAATATCCAAGTAATGCTCCCAAGAAAATCCAAGAAAAACCCCTAAGTCTAAAAAAAATTGAAACTAAAAACTGGAAAATGTTATAAGCTGCTGCCAGTCAGTGTCAACAATGTTGAATTAGATGGGCCATGAATCTGACTCAGTATAAGGTGGCTTCCGATTATCATTTCCACATGCCAGTTTGGTAGATAGTGCATAGTTGATCTTCTGTATTGTGGCATTCATCCTTCTTGAGACTGAGATGATATTGACTATTACTTTAACACAGGCATCACTCCTCTCCCCATTCTCACACATACACCCTTTGGTCCCATCTGAGTCTCCCACAGAGGCCCAAGAGGTAAGATGAGGCAAGGCCAGTCTTCAGGACCTTGGAGAGCTCCGAGAGAGCAATGTGATCCAATGGAGTTCCAGCAGAAGCCCCTTATGCCTCTTGGCCCTGACTGTCCTTCTGTTCGCTGAGCCTTAAAGGAGCAGACCCTGGGCTGGGAAGTAACCCCTCTGCCATCTCTCAGCCACATCTCATCTGATGCATTGCTTGCATCAGGGGGCAGACACTGAAGGCAAGACGTTCCTGATACATCCAGGTTTAACCCACTGGGCGAGGCTGGCTTGGGAGTGACCATCTCTGGGGGTCTGGGTTCAAGTTCCTGGTGCTCCATGTTGCTTGGTTCATCCTCACCACTGGGACCTGAGTCCTGAATCTTATTACCGGGTCTTTATTAAGTGAGATAAGGAGAATCTAGGTCTTCCGTTCCATAGAACAAGCCCTTGCTGACCACATACCCGCAGGAGCAGACACTAAAATCCTAGTCCAAATTCTCCTTCTCAAGAGTACCATTTCACAGTCAGATGGAACTGGTGGAGCATGATGAGAAAGCATCCAATCTCCTGCTGCAGAGTGCACTGGGGGATACTGTCTATTTATGTCCCCGTGGCCCCGCTGAGTGTTTCTGGGCATGTCTCGCTTCCGTGAATTTGGCAACAAACGCACCAAGAGCATTATTTGCCTGCTGCAGGAAGGACTCCCGATGACCTGAGTCAAGGGCAGAGCACCTTAAACTGAGCCTCCAATCTATTATTCATTCAACGCTGATGCTCCTTCGAGCCATTCCGCAGAGCCCTTGTATAATGGAATCAGCAAATGCTTGAGAAAATTGGAGTTCACTGTTTGAGGAGCCAGATCAGGCAGGCGGGAGACTAGCTTCCCTGCCAGCTCTGCAAAGACATCCGAGTGCCAGCTTGGACCCCAGACGGTCTGCTTGGCCAAATGGAACTGCTGATGCTCGCAGTGGGCTGACATTCATGGGAGACTAGAATGTGCAGATGTCTGTTCTAGTGGATGAAATGTAAGCTTGGCTGGATTTAGAACAGGGCTGCCCCATTTTGGCCCTCCAGCTGTTGTTGGACTACAACTCCCATCATTCCCAGCCACAGTGGTGATGTGATTTGTAGTCCATCTGCAGGAAGACAAAAGCTATGCAGCCCTGACTTGGGAGAACAGAAGACAGACGGGGTGGCACAAGATTTTTCAGTGCCTGAGGCAGGGAGCCAAATGCTACCTTGCCCCACACCTCTGGGGCTCAGCCCTCTTTCAGAACCAACCCTTGCAAGCCTTGAAAGTGGTGCAGGGGCCAGGGAGGAGGAAGAGTTGCCAGTAGCCTCCTCTTATCTCCTCGTGCTTCTTGCAAGCTTTGGAGGATAGGAATATAGGAAGCTGCCTTCTACCAAGCCAGACCCTTGGTCTGTCTAGCTCAGTATTGTCTACCCAAACTGATAGCGGCTTCTCCAGTGTTGCAGGCAGGAGTCTCTCTCAGCGCTATCTTGGAAATGCCAGGGAGGGAACTTGGAACCTTCTACCTGCAAGCCTGCAGGTGCTTTTCCCAGAGCGGCCTCATCCCCTAAGGGGAATATCTTACAGTGCTCACACATGTCGTCTCCCATTCAAATGCAAACCAGGGCAGACCCTGCTTAGCAATGGGGACAATGGGTGCTTGCTACCACAAGACTGGCTCTCCTACAAGGTCATAAGCTGGTGATGCTATGAGCATATTAACTCCAAACTATTCTTCCACCAAGACCTCTTTATTACATAAGGATAAAATACAATCCACTCGACATTACAAATTAAAACAAAACCAGTTTCCATGTCAAACACAACATCTTCAGTTGCTTACACAAAGACACATGGGGAATGTGCTTCTTGCAAAGCTTGCACATCCTGAAAAGCTGCTCCAAAGGTGGTGACATGGGACATTCTGCTGCCTCTCTGGCACCCCAGTAATCTTTGGAGGAGAGCTAGTCTTGTGGGAGCAAAAATTAATTGTCCCCTTTGCTAAGAAGGGTCCACCTTGGTTTACATTTGGATGGGAGACTACCTGTGAGCTCTGTGAGATACCCCATTTATGGGATGGGGCTGTGGTAGTGGTACAGCATCCGCTTGCTTTCTTAAGTATATTTGTAAACTACCCCAAACTCATGTCTCTGGGAGGATGGAAGATGGAGAGCTGCTGCCAGTCAGTATAGTTGGTATTGAGCTAGATGGACCCTGAGCTAAGCAGGGTCCACCCTGGTTGCATATGAATGGGAGACTAGAAGTGTGAGCACTGTAAGATATTCCCCTCAGCTGGATGGGGCTGCTCTGGGAAGAGCAGCTCTGGGAAGAGCAGAAGGTTCCCAGTTCCCTCCCTGGCAGCATCTCCAAGATAGGGCTGAGAGGGACTCCTGCCTGCAATCTTGGAGAAGCTGCTGCCAGTCTGTGAAGAAAATACTGAGCTAGATAGACCAATGGTCTGACTCAGTATGTGGCAGCTTCCTATGTTCCTCTGCCCTATGTCCTATGACCAATAGTCTGAATTGAGAGCAGGCAGTTCCTAACTGCTCCTTCATACAGCTTTTTGCTTCAGATGTTGCCTTCCTTGACCTGGGTATGTGGGTGAACCCAAAGCCTTAATAGCCCTTCTGGGTCAGAGGGAGTTAATGGGTGGATGTTCGCAGGTTTTTGAATAGGCCCCCGGTTTTAAATTCAACCTCTTCCTCAGTCCAATGAAATCTTGATACTGTCTAATCTTATGAGGCTCATGAGATTTGGTATATTAAACATCCAAGCAGCTCTCCAGGTTAGCATGGTTAGTGCTATGACCAAATCAAGATGTGCAACTCCAAACCTCTCTATAAAGAGCACTGATCTTCCCAAGCATGCCTTCAAAGTGCCCTCAAATGCATATCATTGTATGTTGCAGAAACTGGCCTATCCATCTCAGCTCAGACGAACAAACAATCTAGGAAGAGGCAGAAAATCTCAGAGATGTTTTTGGATTAATTTGCTGCCCCTGGAGTGATTCTTCGTTTTTCAGTCTATGCTGTTAGGCAGGAAGCAGATTGTCACTTAGGAGATAGCATTTATTACCATCTGCTCGCTGATGGCAGCATCCTGTTGAGATGCCGGAGTAATTAAAACAAATGAGTGGTTGCCTTTGGCAAGTTCGTCAGTGCAATCTAAGACTGATCAACAATGCCAATGGGACAGTCCTGAAGAGGAGGTATAGCTAAGTGTTCAATAAGGATGTGCACAAATTGAATGTTCAGAATTGATTCGAATTTGAATCAAAACTGGCCAATTCAATTTGGATCTCATTCGAATTGGCCTGAAACAGGCCAATTTGATTTGAATTCGAATCAATTCGAATTCCATATTTAGCAAAGAAGAAGAAAGCATATCAGCTCTAATGATACACTTAGCTTGGCCTTCAGTCTCAGGTGTGGTGAGGATGAGTCCCTGTAGGTAGGTAGATCTTAGTTCACATGTCCTGGGATGGTCCTCCTCACCTATAGTAGCACCAGCTGTCAATGGCAACTGCAGGGAAAGGTGCTGAAGAATTGGGTGGAATGGATCTCCGGAATGGAGTCTCTGGAGCGCTGTCTTTCCTGTTTGCATAGTTGCCACTTCCCCTTGTACAAAATGGATTTCACTTTAGGGCACTCATCGCTGAATGGTGTCTCATGCATTTTCATGGCTATACAGTGCCTGTAACATTTCCAAATGCTGCAAGTCATGCCTCTGGTGCAGGAGAGTACAGATGAAAAGGATATAAAGGGATTATTTTGCAGTTTTACACATAATCCAATTGTATTTTGCTTTGAACACTTTCCTTGAGGACATACTACCAAAATGGGCAAATAAGAGGAGGCATCTTGCCTTGGTCTTTTTGTCTTCTGCATCCACATTAGGAGAGTGTATTAGTGAGACTGTGGGTTTATGTTGTTTTTATTTCAATCAAGAGGGGAGCTAAACCTGAACCCTGCTCCAGGCACTGGCGATGCCATGGTATAGGTTGAGGCCCTGCCTCAGTTGTCCACCTGAGTGTGTTCTTTTGCTTTCTCGTATGTAAGAGAATTATTGCACTTCAATCCCATAAAGAAAAACAAAGCATTCCACTGGCACAGAGGTGGGCAGATATTCAGTTGGGATCTACTGGTCCATCTCGGGGTGATTTGCAAAACGTAGATAAGGGTTTCTGACTCCAAATACTTTAACAATAGCAAATAAAGGGAGCTGCTTTTGAAGTAGCAAGCATAACTTGTCCTCTGTGCTAAGCAGGGTCTGCTCTGCTTTGCATTTGCATGGGTGACTATATGTGAGCACGGTCAGCTGTAAGATGATCCCTTACAGCAGGGGTTCCCAACCAGGGTTCCTCTAGATGTTGCTGAACTTACAACTCTGGGGATGATTCCCAACATCTGGTGGAACCCTGGTTGGGAATCACTGCCTTAGGGCAGGCCTGCTCAACTTAGACCTCCCCTAGCAGTTTTGGGATTACAACTCCCATAATCCCCAGCCACAGCAGCCAATAGCTAGGGGTTATGAGAATTGTAGGCCAACATCTGCAAGAGGGCCGAAGCTGAGCAGCCCTGCCTTAGGGGATGGGGCCGTAACTCAATAGCAGAACATCTGCTTTGCATGCAGAAGGTCCCAGTTTCTATCCAGGGGCAGAGCTACTATTGAGCAGACAGGTTCAAAGAACCTGGGCCGCCACCAATCAGGGGCCGTGCCTGGCACTCCAGCCACACCCCCTGCATCTGACGTCAGACGCAGGGGGCGTGGAGGGGTGGGCCACTGGCAGGAGGAACACGGGCCACCGGCTGGCTTCCTCCGCCAATGTTTCTAACTGTGGCATTTCCAGGTCAGGCTGGGAGACACTTCTGTCTGAAACTATGTAGAACTACTACCAGTCAGTGTAGACAACACTAAGCTAGACGGAGCAATGGTCTGACTTGGCAAAAGGCAGTTTCCTATGTCCCTTTGATTATTCAGAGGTGGGGCTGTAGCTCAGGGGTAGTTAGCTGTGGTGCTTGCAGTTAATCCATTCCTGGATGCAGGCCAACTTTTGCATGGGGCTTTAGTTACTTGTATTCCAGTCTTGGAGTAGAGGCGGGGCTAACAAACAGCCAGCAGCAAGAGCACTTGAAAAGCGGTCTGCACTTAGGAACATTGGCAGCTGCCGTATACTGAGTCAGACCCTTGGTCCATCTAGCTCAGTATTGTCTACCCAGACTGGCAATGGCTTTACCAAGGTGGCAGGCAGGAGTCTCTCTCAGCCCTATCTTGAAGATGCCGGGGTAGGAACTTGGAACCGAGATGTTCTTCCCAGAGTGGCTCCATCTCCTAAGGGGAATATTTTACAGTGTTCACACTTCTAGTCTCCCTTTCATATGCAACCAGGGCAGACCCTGCTTAGCTAAGGGGGCAATTCATGCTTGCTACCACAAAACTAGCTCTCCTCCCTCATGTATATAATATATATTAAGTACTTGCCTCTCTGTACATGATATCTATTTCACTAAACTATTAATCTTCCTGATTCCACTCCACTGCCTTGTCCTTACAAACCACAACCTTTTCCCTTGGATTCTACAATAGCCAGGGGTAGAATATCTGCTTTGCATGCAGAAGGTCTCAGTTTCAATCCCTGGCATCTCCACAAAGGGATAGGAAGGACTCCTGTCTGAAACCACGGAAAGCCACGGCTGATCATTGTAGACAAATTGAACCAGACGGAACAATAGTCTGACTCAATATAAAGCTGCTTCCTATGTTTCTATGTAAAATTGCAAGTTGGTTCTAAAAAATAAACTGCAGTGATTTAGCAAGGAGAAACGTTTCCTGGTATAGACCAGCATGAGGCCCGCTTAATATCTGTATGTCAGTTTGCTGACAAAGGTACAGGAGCAGGGCTATAAAACAAAGATGGACCTCTATGCTGCACCAGACTGCACAGCTCATTGCAAGATTCATTGCAAGATTCCTACAGGCTGCACTGTCCTTATGGACACATCCCAGACATCCGTAAGGCAATTTAGTCACACAGCCGAAGTCTGGTTTGGAGGCTTTCTGCTTCAACAGCGCCTCCTGCTGGTGAATTGCTTGTGCTCTTCAGGGTGTGCGACAATGAGAAAAGAGCAGTGCTGTGGGTGAGCAGCGAGCAGTGCTTTAATTAATTAATATTATGAGTCATCATTCTTGGAGGGGGCATGACTGAGTTTAATTATCCAAAGTGGGGCTGTGGGCCCAGGAGCGGGATCTATTAGGTACCCAGTTACGCCCCTCCTCTTGCTGCTGCTGCTGCTGCTTTCTGGCCATTTTGCATGTGCAGCGAGAAGCAGAGCTGCTGGCAAAAGTTCAGTGCTGCATCAAACTGCAGCAAGGAGTCTGGGGGGATGAGGAGGGACAGAATGCCTGCAGAGGCGAGGAGGAGGAGGAAGAGGAGGAGGAGGAGGGGGAGGAGGAGGAAGAGGAGGAGGAGGAGGGGGAGTGCATGCTTTGGCTGCTGCATGTGGGAAGGATCATCAAGCAGCTGCTCAAGCCTGCTGATCTCCAAGCTTTTCTAATCTCAGCTTCATTTGGAAAAAGCAGGAGGGGAGTATTCTAAAGGACCCAGCTCCAAACATTCCGGTGCCTGAGATGGAAAATGCAAATGAATCCCTGCTGGTATGTTTCCCAGACTATGGGAGACACCTATATTGGGCAGCAGCGATATAGGAAGATGCTGAAAGGCATCATCTCATACTGCGCAGGAGGAGGCAATGGCAAACCCCTCCTGTATTCTACCAAAGACAACCACAGGGCTCTGTGGGCGCCAGGAGTCGAAATTGACTAGACGGCACACTTTACCTTTACCATGGCATAGCCACCTAATGGTGCAGTGGGAAATGACTTGCTTATCAAGCCAGAGGTTGCCGGTTTGAATACCCATTGGTATCTATATCGGGCAGCAGCGATCTAGGAAGATGCTGAAAGGCATCATCTCCTACTGCATGGGAGATGGCAATGGTCAACCCCTCCTGTATTCTACCAAAGAAAACCACAGGGCTCTGTGGGCTCCAGGAGTCGACACCAACTCGATGGCACAACTTTACCTTTATCACCTGCTAGGGTTGCCAGCTGACCAAGAAAAGCCTAGGCTGCCTGCTCTTCCCCTTTCTCAGGGGGCATCTGTGGGTCTCCACAGAGAAAACTTCCTGGCATGGAAATCAGCATGAGTAACTATGCAGATCAAACTGTCATTAAAGGGACAGTTAAACGGCGGGGGGCGTGTGTGTGCACATAAATGGACACGTGTGCCTGTGTGTGTCAAAAGCTGACAGTCATTCCTCATCACATGTGTGCACACACCTTGACATGGGACCCAATCCACCTAGCAGAGGGGGTGGACACAGGGCCCCTCTCCCCAGCTACACCCCTGGCCTCAGGCCCAGATGCCTTTGGCTGATGCGGTTGGGGAAGATGGGAATTGCAGTTCAACCTCTAGGAACCCAGTGTGGAGAACCCTTCCACTAAGCCTCACTAGGGAAGGATACTACTGCTTAGAGCTGCCATCCTAAACAGATCCAGTGGACATCATGGGACTCAGGACCAAACCGGACATGAAGTTGGATCTTCTGCTGTTGCTTGGGGCGGGTTGGAGGCTGTGTGTATGCAAAAGCAGTGCTAGGGGATGGGGTTAACCCTTCCCCCTTTCCATTTCCCAAGTGATAATTGCTATGCCAGGCCTCGCAGAGGGCATTTGCGCATGAGCAGCGGCAGTCCAAATGGCCACTGCTCACCTTTATGGAGGCCTGAAAGGGCCAAAAATACTACATTTACCCAGCTGCAGCAGTGATGAAGGAGGCCGGTGGGGGAGGGGGAACCCTCGCAGACACAGACACAGACACAGACACAGACACAGACACAGACACAGACACACACACACACACACACACACACACCTGTGGTCTACAACAAGCCCCCCAAAGGGGCTAGAGGTATTTATTATTCATTTTTTAAAAAATTCACGGACCTTTCCAGCGGTTTGGTTCTGGTTTGGACGGAACCGAGGGGGGTGGGTGTTGGTTCAATCCCGAACCCCTGAACCTCTGGACCGAACCGTCAGACCGCCGGACTGCTGGACCAGTTTTCCACATCCCTACTTCTTGGACTCTTGTTGGATCCAACAACCTTCTCAGGCAGACCAACCTAATAGGTCCTTCACCCCTGCAGACGTGGATTGTGTTTGCAAGTCCTGCCTTGACCAGATGGTGATCCGTCCATGACAATGGGGAGATGACAGGAGTCACCACCCACTGAACACCACCCTGATCAGAGCAAGAGACAAAATTGAGCCTGTGAGCAGCATCATGCATTGGTCCAGAGACCACTTGGGATAGGCCCATAGTCATCATGGCCACTATGAACTCCTGACAACCTGGTCCCGAAATGAACATTGAAGTCCACCACCACCAATAATCTGGGCAACTCCAGTGGCAACTCTGCAACCAGATCTGTCAGCTCAGTTTGGGACTTTGCTGGGCAGCAGGGCGATCTGTACACCAACAGAAGTCCCAGTCCATCCTTGGTCCCCAAGTGGAGGTACACACATTCAGGGCTGGGCTGGGGGCACTGAGAGTTCAGTGAAATGTATGTGGGGAGGGCGGTGGGTTTTGAGCAGAATGGATTCTTAAGGGTGGGAGCATTCACTGCTGCTGAGTGCAGCGGGGCACACCGGGAATATGCCCCGTTGCCCTTTGGGCCAATCTGAGCCTGCACGCATTCAACATAGGTCCATTCCCTGACAGGGATCCTGGTAAGGGAGATGAAACTCTGGATTCTTTTTGCAGTACCACTAGAGTCAGATCCAGAACACAGGGAGAAGCACTGATTTATTTATTGCAAGAATACCTCCTTGCATTCGCAAAAAGCCGCATTTGTGTGGGACCAGCTGAGAAGTACATGGGCTTTTTAAAAAGTGCTCTTTTGCTGCAGAAGCATGCAAGCACACTGAGTCATTTCTGCAACATGAGCGCCTCCCTTTAAACTCTCTAGCTCTTCCAATGCCAGCCCAGCAAAAAGCAGAGAGCTCAGTCTCCTTCCTTCTTCTCACCCTGCATATCTTTCCTATACTAATACCATCTCTCTCTCTCTCTCTCTCTCTCTCTCTCTCTCTCTCTCTCTCTCTCTCTCTCTCTCTCTCTCCCACCCTTCCTTCTTCCAACTCTTCTGTCTTTAGGGTGCAGAAGTATTGTAGTTACCAGAATACAGTATCCTTTTCTTCCTCCCGCTTTTAGTTTTCCCTCTAGGGGAACAGCAGTCCCATTTGATGAATATAGGTTGTGTGTGCACTGCAGTTTTCTCTCCCTCCCTCCCTCCCTCTCTCTCTCTCATCAGAGCCCCTCTGGGCATTGAATCAGCAATGGCTATACAGCATTAAGCAGAGAGAGTTCCTGGAAAAGGAGATTAGCCTGAGGGGGGAGGGACTGATGTCTTGCTTGTGCAGGAACTGGGAGCAATAAACCAACGTCTGTTCTGCAACGCCGGCAGGAGCTCTGCTGATGGAGAAGGTCTCACTTTAACCTCCTCCTCTACGGAGAAATATCCCTGCATTGCAACATGGCCCACAAAAGGATCAAGTCCTGAGGTCTGCCTAGAAAATGAGAAACAGCTGTGTGGGGTTCCCCCCCCCTCTCTAGAGGGAAAGTGTCACAGAGGTGCCAGGCAAAACACATAGCAATAGAGGGGTCTGTGGTGGGCCCGGCCCCCTGAGGAGGAAGATTCCAGTTCTCTTTCACTTGTAAGGGAAAGCATGGCAGCTATAGCCCTATTCACACATTATGTTCAATGCATGGAACATAGGAACCTAGGGAGCTGCCAGTGCCCGGGGGCATAGCGAGATCCCTGGGGGCCAGGGGACAAAAACCTTCTTTGGGGGCACCCCCAGCACCCTAAGCCATGCCCCCTGCATCTGACATCAGATGCAAGGGGCGAGACAACCAATATCTCCCCGCTGCCCCCTCCCTGGCCCATTGCCGCTATTTCTGTTTCCCTCCGGAGGGTGAGGGTGAGCCGGGTGGAAATGGGTGCCGTAGCTGGCTGGCCAGCCTCTCCAGCCAAACTGCACAGCTGCGCAGTTCAGACATGAACGCTGCATGCCTGTGATGTCACGGGTATGTGACGTCCATATCCGAACTGCCCAGGTGCAGAGTTCGGCCGGAGAGGCCAGCCAGAGAACTACAGTGCCTGCTGCCACTGCTCGGAGGCCCCCACCTCCCAGAGGCCAAGAGAAATAGCCGTGGTGGAGGGCAAGGGAAAGGATAGGATAAGGGTGGCGGCGGCAGCAGCAGCAGGAGTGCAGGAGCAGGGCAGGGGTGGACTGCTTGGGGGTGGCTTGCTTGGGGGGCCCTTGGGGCCCACTGACTCTCTGGGCCTGGGGACATTTGTCCCTGTTTGTCCAATAAGCGCTATGCCCCAAGAGCTGCCTTATGCTGAGTCATCTCATTGAACCATCTAGCTCAGTCTTGTCTACCCAGACTGGCAGCGGCATCTCCAAGGTTGCAGGCAGGAGTCTCTCTCAGCCCTATCTTGGAGATGCTGCCAGCGAGGGAACCTGGGACCTTCTGCATGCAAGCAGGCAGGTGCTCTTCCCCTGAGCTGCAGCCCCCTCCCCTAAGGGGAAGATCTTACAGTGCTCTCCTGTCATCTACCATTCCGAGGCAAACTAAGGCAGACCTTGCCTAGCAAAGGGGACCATTCATGCTAGCTACTGCAAGACCAGCGCTCCTCCCCCAAGCAGGCGTTCAGTGCAGTGTTCCCTCTAACAGGGATCCCCAGCTGTTGTTGACCACAACTCCCAGCATTTCTAGCTGCAATGGCCTTTGGCTGGGGATTATGGAAGTTGTAGTCAACAACATCTGGGCATCCCTGTTGGAGGGATCACTGATTCAGTGTGTACATGTGCAGATGCATGAACATTCACACAGAAAGACTCAGGCAGGCTTCCTTCTCAGCAATGCCTGGAGATGCTGCCAGGAACTGAACCTAGAACCTTCTGCAGATGCTTTCCCACTGAGCTATGGCCCCAAATGGCATTGGCTTTCACATTGTGCCAGATGTCCACTGAAAAGCTAAGGTTAGCAGCCAAGAAGCCCAAAAGAAGATGTAATGGTCTAAGTAAGTCTCTCTGGGATCCTATGATCTATGTCTGGGGAATGACCATGCTAAATCTCATTGGTGTTCTTCTTTGGCCAGTCTACTGAAGTGTATCTTTGTTGGACCGGGAATCTGTTATCCTCCCTGCTTACCATTGTGTATACAACAAGTATTTATATTCTGCTTTTCAACTCAAGTTGCCCAAGCAGTTTACATAGATATAAATAAATAAATACAATGGCTCCCTGTCCCCCAAAGGACTCACAATCTAAAAAAGAAGTATAAGATAGACTCCGGCAACAGCCACTGAAGGGATGCTGTGCTGGGGATGGATAGCGCCAGCTACTCTCCCACTGCCAAATAAAGAGAATTGCCACTTTTAAAAAGGTGTCTCTTTCCTCTGTTAGCAATGGACAAACTAATAGCATTTGTAGCATCTGTAGAACATTTACAACCAGTGCCTATGAATCTTTGCCTATTAACTGATGGGCAAGCCATTTCTTTGGCACTTTGTCTTACCTACAAATGGAGCATTAAAAACTTGGCTTGTCTCATATAGAGTCATTTGTCAGAAAATCAGATATTTTTTGGTTTGGTTTTTTTAAAAAAGACACAAAAATGAAACCCCAAGGACTCAGTCTTGGCATTGATGCCTCCATCCAATCCCTGAAATAAACCACAATAGAAATGGTTGCATCTCTTTGAGGCTTGTGCCTGTAGATTGCAAATGTCACCCCACTGCCAGACAGGCAATTCTGGGATGAGGGCTTGGGAGTCTCTAAGAGAATGGTTGGATTCAGACAAAACACGAAACCAGAGGTCCATTCACCTCCGGCTTTGCTAGCTGAACGTCCAAATCCGGGGATCTGTAGTTAAAAGAAAAAATGGACCTGCGGTTTCTCTCCCCTAACTCCACTTGTTACCTTCAGTTTGTAGTGCATTACACTGCTGATAATGGCATTTCAGCGGCACCTTGGTTATGTCCAATCCAGAAGTGCAGCTTGCTAGGGGTGTGCACAGAACTGGCTGGTCCAGTTCAGTTTGAGTCCGAACCAGAACCAAGCTAGACCAGGCCAGTTCAGTCCAGCACCCCCTGGCACCCTCGCTGGTTCGGTTTGGTTGTGGGGGGTGGGTTTCACAAGCTTTAAAAAAAATTACAACCTACCCCATCTGTGGGGGGTTCTCCAAAGCAGAGGTGGGGGTCCGTGGAGGCCCCCATCCCCCCAGCCGTCCAAAACCAGCCCCCAAACCTGCCAGGCCATGCAAAGGCCCATTGTGCAGGTGCAGTGGCCTCTAAACTGGCCACTGCACCAGTGGGGGAAAGGCCCGAATGGGCTGAAAAATGGATGAATGGGCTGGTTTGGGATGGATGGGAGGCTAGTGGGGGAGGGGGACCCGCCGTGGAGGCCTCCTGCTGCCTCAGAGACCCCCCCAGGGGGTAAGTGTATATAACTCACGAACCCTCCAAATGGGCCGGGGGGGTTCTCTCCAGGGTTGGACCGAACAGAGGGTGGTTCGGTTCAACCTCAAACCATCGAACCGAACCAGTTTGACGTCAAACCAGTTTGCACATCCCTCCAGTTTGCCTTTGCCTCCCGCTGGAGTTGAGGGAGGAAGCAAGGGGAGGCGAGGGGGAAACTACCCCTTCTACTTTGCTTTGAAAAAAAGCCATGGCGGCAGCAGTAGCTGTGAGGAGGGGGGGCAACCGGGCGAGGGGAAAGTTCTCCCTTTTGCCCCTAAGGATTGCTGGCAGCGGGATGGGGTGTCTGGCTGCAGCTGCAAGGAGAGTGAGGGGGCGAGGAGAGGAGAGTCACAGTGCCCCCTTTTTAACCTCTAAGCCTGCTGTACGGGTGGCAGCAGCAAGCTCCAGCTCCCTCCTCCTCTCCTCCTGCTAGCTGACTGAATGGCAGTCTGCAGATAGCAGAGCCCGCCCCCTCCCCACAGCTACTGCTGCCGCCACAGCTCCCCCCCAAAAAATCAAAGTAAAAGGGGGGACTTTCCTGTCCCCCACCCACAAGCTTTTTTTTTAAGGGCGGCAAAAGCCATTCTGCCTATGGGCGGCAAAAGGGTTAATCGGCCCCCGAGTCAGGGGGCTCCACTTAGGGTTGACGGAGGAAAGCTGGTCTTGTGCTCGCAAGCATGAATTGTCCCCTTTGCAAAGCCCCCAGATTTTAGCTCCTCCTCATGGTTGCTAAATACAAACCAGATTCACACTGTTTTCAAATGCACTGCCTAGATTGCCCAGATTTTACTCTTGATCCAATCACATGGGAGGGCAGAGCAGGAGGGGGAAAGTATACAAATCTGTCAAATAGCTAAATAAATAAGATGCAAATTAGTTACCACATAATTTGCATAATATGCAAATTAGGTCACCTGGATTTGAGGAGCTTGAATATGGCAACCCTAACCAAGGGTAGAAGACATCTCCTTATGTTCCTTATGGCGGTTGTTCTTGGCCCCTGGGCCTTGCAATGGAGAACTTTAAACGAGGCCTTACAGTGAAGACCACATCGCTGCACTCAGAAACGAGGATCTGCCAAGTTACGCTCCTGTGCTATAGTGTCCGTGAGCAAAAGTTCCCTTTTTAAATTGGAGGGGGTGCTACGTGTTGAGCAGCTGTTGAACAAGCAGGCTTGCAGCGATGCGATGCTGGTCAGAATGCAAGCTCCCGATCTGGCAGGACTTGCCTTCTGCCAACCCACTGTTAGTCAGGATGTCAGCCAAAGAAATTAGTATAAAGCCAATGTGCATCGGTAGCGCAGATCTGTGGCGAGATGTTTCAACTGAGCTGAAGAATGGTTGGCCATTGGTGCTTGAACGGAGCTAAGCCTCAGCCCCTAGCCTGACTTCAGACCGTTGGGCACGCTCTTCTTGAACATTGTTGAATACTGGGCACCTCCCCTTTTAGAAACTGGGGGGACGAATGCAGCCTTTTGGCATCTTTCATTTTCATTTCCCACCAAGCTTTAATTTGTCTCCTTCTTCCCATTTTTGTGTGTCTAGATATTCCTTCTCTAAAGCATCGGGGATGCCAAAGCTGATCAACTCTTTTCAAGGGCCGTTTTGTGCAGCCTCTCTATGACAGTGAAGCCCCATCAGCCATCACAGGCATATAAAGCAATATTTTCGAGGCCAGCAACAGCAGTCTGCAAATTGTCTTTTTGCTATTCCTAGCAGGAAACATCACCCATAGAACAACGGGAGGCGAGGAGGCTGTTCTCGCCAGCAGCCAAGTCCAGGCTGAGGAATGAGAACCGTCAGGATCCGTGGTGCCAAGCCCAGTGCTGAAGCCCAGCTCTTAGCTCAGCTTGTGCCATCACAGAGATGGGGGCCTAGAGGGAATCCCCCAATATGCTGTGCTCCACAGAGCAGCACCGATAGTGTGGGAGCATGCTCCATGCTTCCACCAAACACAGCATGATCAGCTGGGAGAATCACCTGCCTGCCCGCCCAGTAGGTCATGTGTATGGCATCAAGGTCTCGTCCTTCCTTCCTTCCTTCCTCTTTCTTTCTCTTCCTTCCATTCTTTTTCTTTTTTTCTCTTCTTTCCTTCCTTCCTTTTTTCTTTTCTCTTTCTTTCTCTTCCTTCCTTTTTCTTTCTGTCTTTCTTTTTTCTTTCTTTCTCTTCCTTTCATCCTTTCTCTTCCTTCCTTCCTTTAACTTCCTTTTTCTTTCTTTCTCTTCCTTCTTTCCTTTTTCTTTCTTTATATCAAGCAAATGAGGTTCAAAATAGTGACTCAGGAAAATGTATTTATTTATCGTTTATTTATTACGTATCTATCCTGCCACATCTAGTAGCCCTTGGCAGCATACAGACAAAAAATAATAATCATAAAACAACACAGTTAAAAGTTAAAACAGCTTAAAAACAATTTGAAACCCATTGAAGGTCAGACTAAAAAATGAATGGTAAGAGCTCTCTTAAAAAACTCAAGCACATTCCACAGTCTGGGAGTGGCTCTGGAGGAGGCCTGGTCCTGAGTGGCCCCAAGTGGACCAGTGGCAGTTGGAGACAGACCTTCCCTGATGACCTTACTATTCAGTGGGCATCATGCAAATGGAGCTAGAAACTAGGGATGTGCAAATCGACTCAAATTTGAATCTGGGTGATTCAAGTGATTCACATTCTAATTGAATCACCTCTTAAAAGGGCAATTCGAATTCAAATCATTTTTTTGAAATTCAATTTGAATTCAATTCAAGAACTGTTTGGCACTTCTAAAAAAACCATTCAGCCACCCTGGTTGGTTAAAAAGGGTCCTAAAACAGGGTTGAATTGATTCAAATTTGATTCAAATCAAATTATAGGACCAGATCTGATTTTTTTTCCAAATTTGAAACAAATTATCGGGATTCGATTTGAATTCAAAATGAATTCAAACATTAGTTTTGTTCACATCTCTACTAGATACAATATATGGGGCATGGGGAGGAGCCAATTACTAAGTTTTCTGCACCCCTATAAATTATACAGCAGGATCACCTGAATATATAAAAACAAATCTACACTCTAATTACTAAAGACCAGGGTTTCTAAAAGAAAACTAATTCCCTACTCTCTGTCCACACAGACCTTTCTGCTGCCCCACAGAGACAATTGCCATGGCCCACAAGGCAGAAATTTGGCAGAGAAGGAGTAGTTCAGCTCAGGCAAGGCTCCTCACTTAGGGCAGAGTGGGCGGTGCCCACCCAAAAATTTGCCCAAGTCAGCAGCTGCTTGCTTCACTGTCTCAGCCTCCCAGTTTGTGCTGCCCTGTTCCCTGCTTGTTCCTAGCCAAAACATAATAACACCAACCAAAATAAAATTGATACAAATATAATGATTGTGCTTGTTATTAAAATAGTTTTGTGCACTTTAGAAACAGAAAAAGAAATGCTCAAAACATTTTACGCAGCCAAAGGTATGTACAAATAAATTAGTCCCCTGCCCCCAAAAGGCTTACAATAAAAGTAAGGGCTAGACCAATCAAATTACTTCGGAGACAAGTAAAGGGGGCGTGGCCTTGAACTCCTGACCCAGCAGGACTGTTCTTATGCTCTTCAAGATTTGCATTGGGATAAAACAATTGTTTTGCAAGGGAAAGGGGGCATGATGTGGCCCTATGCATTTCCCTTCTCTGTACACATAAGCTGAGTAGCCTATTGCATGCACAACATGTAGAAGCCTACACAGAGTGGGGGGAGATCTCTCAGAACTAAACTCCAGATACACTCTTGCAAACGAGTGTTTAGTCTTTGGAGTTTGCAGGAAGCATCTCTGGTGGAAATGTGGCCCTGAGCTTGAGAGGTGCCTGGCACTGCAGAAACCTCACTTTTCTCGTTCTTGCCAGCCACTTCTTTACACACCATCTAACATAATATAATTTGTGCATGGCTTCAGTTTTTGAAATGCACAAATGTTCTTTTAGAACTATGCCTTTTGTCTGTTTGTTTGAAACCACGTGTTGTGTCTGGTTGCATATTTTTAAAAGCCCAAAGAGCAAAAGGGGACCTGTTCTGCCTAGGAACGAACCAGGCAAAGGGGCACGTTTTTAAAGTTGTGGCGCTCTGATATTAAGCAGGGGGAAGTGATTGTCCCTTTCCAGCCCAGTATAGCAGGTCTTCAGTGGCTATTGCTGCTGTCTCCATTTCCCCTTCCACTGTAAGCTCTTTTGGGGCAGGGAACAATTTTCTCATACTTTTTGCACATTGCTTTGAGAACATTTTTGTGTGTGGAAAACTGGAATATAAAACTGGGATATATTTTGTGTGTGGAAAACTGGCACAACTTTAAAAACGTGCCAATTATTATTATTATTATTATTATTATTATTATTATTATTAACCAATAATTTCCAGAAGTTCCTAGCAGTAGAAATGGCAGCTCAAGCATCTCTTCATGGCAGAGATGCAGGGGTTCAAAACAGAGGATCAATATAAGCTGAGATGGCCTCAAAAACAGTACAAGAGCAGTTGCTGAAGCAATATTTATTCCAAGACATTTTGAGGCCACATCTTTTCCAAGGAATGTCTTAATTTGGCTGCCTGAGGGAAATGTGTCAAGAACACACCTCTCTCAGGCAGTCGGGTGAAAACATCCCTTGGAAAATATAATAGACTATCGAAAGACATCGAAATAAAGATTTCTTCAGATGCAGGGGTCCCCCGTTCCCTTGCGGAGTGGCTAGATTGGGCAAAAGAGCCCCCCAGTATCTGTGGGGGCTCTTTTCCTCCTCAGCTGCCCCCGAATCCTTCCAGTCAGGCTGCTAGAGTAGGGTTGCCCACTCCAGCCCCTGGAGCCGCTAGGAATTGGTACAGATGTGTTTTAGAAAACCAAAGCAACTCCATTTTACTTAGAAAACCTAATTCTAACTTAAAGTAACCCCAGCCCAGCCCAGCTCAGCTCGGCTCAGAGCCATCAAGGCCTCTCATGATCAAAGTCATTATCTCTCTCCACTAAAATGTATCTAAAGAAACTTGGTTCTCACAGGACAGTTTAGAAAACAGGATGTAACCAAATAAGGAGTGATCACCAGATGAACAATGAATCATTCGCATGCGTACTAGATACTTAGTCCACCATTTTGTTGCCAAGTATGCTATGTCTGGGGTGTCAGCATCATTCAGATTGTCTGTATAAATGTAAGATGCACCTATAACCAATTTGTATTTCAATGCAGAGCGATAGCCCATTGATTTACCTTGCTGGCTGCAGCAGCAAATTAAATACCTCTAATTGATTCCCACTGAGTCTGTTTGATTGGCTAAAAGGCACGAACTGAATTCACATCAGTACTGTGGAGAAATATGGGAGGAAATGAAATCTCCAGGAACAATTCCTGTCAGAAAGAACTGGTAGCTTTGGCGTGTGTTTCCTAGCTAGGGAGCTTGGAGAGCTGAATGGACATTGTGAAGAAATATTGGAGGGGGAATAATCTCCAGGATCCGTTTCGGTCAGAACTGGCAAGCTTGGTGCTCCTTGCTAGGGAACTAGACACCCTCGTGTCCTTTCTATGGGCATCAAGTCTTGGAAACTTGGCTCAGTCATTCAGTGTAGCCCTCTAAGGGGGGGGAGATAAAAGCGGGAAAAGCCACAATCGCGGCCACTCCCCCTTCCCCCACCCATCCCCCCTCAGCAGCACGCAGCCCTCTTTTTTCCTTTCCCGTCGAGCCACCGCGCGCGCAAACTTTGGTCGCGGTCGTTGATTGGCTGGCTGCTGGCCAGCTCTCCCGGACTTGAAAGCACGAGGCTGCCTTCTCGCCGTTGATTGGCCGGCTGCTGGCTCCGCCCAGGCAACTCGACGGGTTCTGCGCGTTGCCTCGCTCGCATTGAGTTTAGGCGGCTGAAGGGGAAGGAGCTCTTGTGGGGGAGGGGAGCGCTGCGCAGCCTCGCCTCAGGCGGAGCGGGGAGGGCGCGAGCAGGGGAGGCAAGCCGAGGCGGGCCGCCAGCTCAAGGCTCCATTGCAATGCCCTGCGTGGCCCTCCCCCCGCCCGCCCCGCGGCATGTCTTCTTCTTTTCACTCTCATTTCAGTCTCGCGAAGCAGCCCTGAGAGGACGCGCGAGGAGCCCCTCGAGAGCCGTGCATGCTGGAAGGGGGGGTTGCTGTGAGGCGGGTTTCTAGCGCTCCCCACACAGCTCTGAGAGAGGCGACTTCGGCGGGGAGAGAAGAGGGGCGGCCTGGAAAGAGCCCCTTGGTGCTTCAGTGGCAACGTGGTAGCCTGTAAATATTGCCCCCAGCCCTGTGAGCAGGAGGCTCCCCTGTCTGGAAGGTGGTGGCTCCCTCCAAAGAGCTTGGGTGTTTCCAGGGTTTGATTATGGATGGCTTCCCCCACCCGTTGTCTCTATATGCTGCTTGGAATATTGTTTAAATACAGACTTACAATATTTGTAAAAACTAAAACAAAAATAGGCGTTAAATAGGATAAAATAAAACAAGAATAGGTTAAAATCTAAAAGAATAGGATAAAATCTTTTTAAAAATCTAGCGCAGTATAATAAAGGAAATATAGGTCATTAATTTAATTAGGGAGAGTTAACGAAAATAGTGTGAAGCATTTTCAAAGCAGGTTAGAACCTTTAGAACTAGTGTATTAAAATGATATTCAAAGTGGCATATGGAAATAATGAAAAAAGCTTATCCACAATAAAAACCTGAAACCCCAGAAAGCATAGGATTTATTTCTCATAGCAGTCCCTAAGATGGCTTGGCTGTAGCCCCTCACAGCTAAGATGGGTACCCTGACACCCATTACTCAGAGCAGCCTGCAAAGGAGCTAGAGGATTACTTTCTTATATGGACTCCCATGTTTTTGCTTTGAATAACCCTTGATTTAGTCAGAGGATTGCTTTCTTGTTCTAGACTGTATCTCATTGCTCTACATGGCCTCTCATTTAGTAGGAGTGTGCCTTTCTCCTAGATTTTACGCTTTGGTTCTAAGAAGCCCCTGAATAGTGGTGAAATGGCATATCTGACTTGCCCAGACAATCAGCTTGGTCTGCCCTGCCCGTGGAGGAAAGTATGGATGGTGGAAGTGTGACATTTCCAACCAGCCCAGATAATCAGCTTGGTCTGCCCTGCCCACAGAGGAAGCAAGGACAGTGGAAATGCAGCATCCTTGACCTCTTCAAGCAGTGTGGTGTGCTGAGCAGGCTCGGCTGGCTGAAGGGACATGGTGAAGAGGCAAGGAAACAAGTCCTGAAGGCTTAAGATTTGAGGTCTGGTTCTCCTTATGTATTTATTTATGCCATTTATATACTGCCCCATCCAAACAGGTCTAGTTGTCTCATTTTTGGCTTGGACTCCTTGATGAACAGAGATTTTTTAAAATTTATTGTTAGATGTATATACCGCCTTTCATTAAAAACAATCCCAAGGAGATGGTCTTTAATAAGCCATCCAAAAGAGAGTAAAGGTCTTGAAACTTCTTCTTGAAACTTATGAAGCTTTTTCCTTTGTTTAGGAGGCGAAGGGGAGAAAAGACAAAGTAGTGCAGGAGGAGGAAGAAAAACAAGCAGAAAGGAGCAACAGGAGACATGAAAAGGGAAGAAGTAGAAATGATTATTTTTCAAGATGCTTCACAGAAGAAATGGAAAGGTTCTGCTTCTACAAATTGGATGGCTTGATTGCTGACTTTCTCCCTGCCATGTATCACTCTGAGTTCCTGGAGCTTGGCTTTCTTGTGCTGAACTTAATGTCCCTGCACTGAGGAACCCCTAAAAACGTGGGAACATAGCCTTCTTAGTGACCATACATGCGGGAGCCCCTAACTGGGCTGGGGTGTGGCTTTCCCATGCTGGTCTTCAGCTCTTTGCACTGGGGGAGGGCTAAAATTGTGGGAGCATGACTTCCTAGTGGCTGTACACTGAGGAGCTCCTGATTAGGCTGGGCAGGGGCGTAGCTATAATTGAATGAAGGGGTTCAAAGAACACGGGCCCCCAGCTCCTGAGGGCCCTCCAGTCCATCCCTCCCTATTTTCTTCATTGTCTCCCTCACTCTGGGGGGCCGCCCAAGAGAGGGATGAACACGGGCCCCCTCTCTCCTAGCTACGCCCCTGAGGCTGGGGTGCGTCTTTCCCATGCTGGACCTCACGTCTTTGCACTGGGGAGCCCCTGATCTAGTTGGGGTGCAGCGTTTTTTATGCTAGACTTCATGTCTTTGCACTGGGGAACCTCTATAATATTTGGAGCATGGCCTTTGTAGTTGTCATATACTGAAGAGCCCCTGATCTGACTGGGGTGCAGCTTTTTTCATGCTGGACTTCACGTCTTTGCACAGGGGAGCCCCGGATCTATCTGGGGTGCAGCTTTTTTCATGCTGGACTTCACATCTTTGCATTAGGGAGCCCCCCAAATTGTGGGAACATGGCCTTCATAGAGTCTGTATATGGGGGAACCCCTAATTTGCCTGAGGTGCAGCTTTTTTCATGCTGGACTTCATGTCTTTGCACTGGAGAACCTCTATAATATTTGGAGCATGGCCTTTGTAGTTGTCATATACTGTCATATACATACCCTGTAATATTTGGAGCATGGCCTTTGTAGTGGTCATATACTGAAGAGCCCCTGATGTGGTTGGGATGCCCCTTTTTTCCTGCTGGACTTCATGTCTTAGCACTGGGGAGCCCCTACAATGCTTGGATCATCATCTTTATAGTGGTCATATACTGAAGAGCTTCTGATCTGTTTGGGGTGCAGCTTTTTTCCTGCTGGACTTCATGTCTTAGCACTGGGGAGCCCCTGTAATATTTGGAGCATGGCCTTTGTAGTTGTCATATGCTGAAGAGCCCTGGATCTATCTGGGGTGCAGCTTTTTTCCTGCTGGACTTCACATCTTAGCACTGCGGAGCCCCTATAATATTTGGAGCATGGTCTTTGTAGTGGTCATATACTGAAGAGCTCCTGATGTGGTTGGGGTGCCCCTTTTTTCCTGCTGGACTTCATGTCTTAGCACTGGGGAGCCCCTATAATATTTGGAGCATGGCCTTTGTAGTGGTCATACTGAAGAGCCCCTGATCTGGTTGGGGTGAAGCTCTTTTCATGCTGGACTACTTTGTCCTGGGGAGCCCCTCATTTGAATGAGGTGCAGCTCTTTTCATGCTGGACTTCATGTCTTTGTGCTGAGGAGCCCCCAAAATTGTGGGAGTATGGGCTTCTCAGAATGGACTTGGTGTCTGTACGCTGAGTGGTTGCTCATTTATCTGGAGTTTGTCTAGCTCCATTCCTGGCTGCGTGACTTCACCCTTCATCTTGTGAGTGGTGATGTGGTGGGATCTCCCAACTGCCCCATCGCTTTGGCTTCCCTGACCTCCAAGCAGCCTGGTGGTGTGATGAGCGGGTTCTGCTGGCTGAAGGCACACGGTGAGTGGACTCTGGCCAGGCATGGAGACGCTTGCTGAATCCTGAAGCTTTCCATTCTCATTCTCCTTGGGTTGGGCTCTTGGATGAACAGCCCTGGTCCTCAAGAAACCCTTCTAAAGAGGGAAAAGAGTAGATTATTTATTTTTTAGTATTTATCCGCTTTCTACACAATAAGATGGATCTCTGTCTCCAAGGGGCTCACAATCTCACAAAGGCACAGAAGATAGACAGCAGCAACATTCACTGGAGGTCCTGTGCTGCGGGCGGAGAGGGCCAGTAACTCCCCCCCTGCCAACTAAAGAGAATCACCCCGTGAAAAGGTGCCTCTTTGCCAAGTGAGCAGGAGTTCTTGAAAGGTATGAAGCTTTTTTCTTTGTTTTTGAAGGCAAAGGGGAGAATGGAGAGAAGAAAGAGGTGCAGGAGGAGGAAGAGAAAGGAGCAGAAAGACGCAAGAGGAGACGTGGAAAGTCGCTGGAGGAGACTGGCTCTCCAGGAGCTTTACCGAAGGAAGGGGCAGGCTGTGCTTCCACCAGTCGGATGGCTTCCTTTCTGTCTTCCTCTCTGCCGTGTATCGAGGGCTGATTGGTCTGCAGCGTGGCTCCCTGGTGCTGGACTTCATGTCTTTGCACTCAGGAGCCCCTCAAGGGGTGGGAGTGTGGCCTTCTCAGGCTGTACTTAATCTCTGTTCACTGAGTCCCTCCATTGGGTGGGAGGTGGCTTTCTCATGCTGGACCTGAAGTATGTGTGCTGAGCCGTCCCCGAGTGGTGCTGGGGGCATTGCTTTCTCGCGCCACTGCTTGATGTATGTGGGCTGAGCTGCCCCTGGCTGGGCCCGGCTGGGGGCATTGCTTTCTCGCGCCGAGCCTTAGGTATGTGCGCTGAGCCACCCCGGCTGGGGCTGGGAGCATTGCTGTCTTGTGCCAGGCTTTACGTCTGTGCGCTGAGATGCCTCTGATTTGGCCAGGGGGTGGCTATCTCCAGTCCTTGCTGCCTGACTTTGCCCTTCATGCTCTGAGTGGTGTTGAGGAGGCATCTCCCACCTGCCCAGACCTCCTGCTTGGTCTTCCATGCCCATGGAGAACTGCAGCCTGCCTGACCTTTTCAAGCAGCGTGGTGGTGTGATGAGCAGGCTCTGCTGGCTGAAGGCACATGGTGAGTGGACTCTGGCCAGGCAAGGAGACGTGGCCTGAAGCTTTCCGTTCTCATTCTCCTCGGGTTGGGCTCTTGGATGAGCAGCCCTGGTCCTCAAGAAGGCCTTCTAAAGGGGAAAAAAAGTAAAGGTCTTGAAGAAGATTTTTCCATGCTTTTGAAGGCAAGGGGGAGAAAAGACAGAAGAAAGAAGTGCAGCAGGAGGAGGAAGAAACAAGCAGAAAGGAGCAACAGGAGACTTGAAGGGGGAAGAAGTAGGTGGAGAAGACTGGCTTTCGAGAAGCTTCACAGAAGAAAAGGGGAGATTCTGCTTCTCCAAGGTGGATGGCCTCATTGCTGGCTTTCTCTCTGCAAGGCATCCCTGAGTAGAGGCTGATAGACCTGGAGCCTGGCTGCTTCAGGATGGACTGGATGTCCCTGCACTGAGTAGCCCCTGATTTGAGAGGGACGTGGACTGAAGAGGATGGATTGAGTGTCCATACACTCAGTGGCCTCTTCTATAGCGGGGATTCAGCTACCCCATGCTGAACTTCACGTCTCTGCACTGGGGAGCCCCCCAAATTGTGGGAACATGGCCTTCATAGTCTGTATACTGAAGAGCCCCTGATTTGCCTTGGGGTTCAGCTTTTTTCATGCTGGACTTCAAGTCTTAGCACTGGGGAGCCCCTATAATATTTGGAGCATGGCCTTTGTAGTGGTCATATACTGAAGAGCCGCTGATCTATTTGGGGAGCAGCTTTTTTTCATGCTGGACTTCATGTCTTTGCACTGGGGAGCCCCTATAATGTTTGGATCATGGTCTTTGTAGTGGTCATATATTGAAGAGCCGCTGATCTATTTGGGGTGCATGTTTTTCATGCTGGACTTCATGTCTTTGCACTCAGGAGCCCCTATAATGTTTGGAGCATGGCCTTTGTAATTGTCATATACTAGGAGCGCCTGATCTGGCTGGGGTGCAGCTTTTTTTATCCTGGACTTCATGTCTTTGCACTGGGGAGCCCCTATAATATTTGGAGCCTGCCCTTTGTAGTGTTCATATACTGAAGACCCCGGATCTGGCTTGGGAGCAGCTTTCTCATGCTGGACTTCACGTCTTTGCAGTGGGGAGTCCTTGATTTGTCTGGGGTGCAGCTTTTTTCATGCTGGACTTCAGGTCCTGGCGCTGGAGATCCCCTAAAATTTTTGGAGAATGGCCTTTGTAGTGTTCATATACTGAAGAGCCCTTATCTGGTTTGGGAGTGGCTTTTTTCATGCTGGACTTCAGGTCTTGGCACTGGGGAGCCCCCCAAATTGAAGCATTATCAAAGCAGATTAGATGTTTTAGACCAACTAGTGTGTTAAAATAAATAATATTCAAAGCAGCATATGGAAATGATGAGAAAAAGCACATTGAGACTAAAAGATTGAAAGGCCAGAACACGCTCCTAGCCCCAGTCCCTCAGGTAGCTCTTAAGTGGCTCCAGGTCTCTTCCTGCTAGGATCCTACAGACTTTCTCCCCTTGATCCGAAGGGGTGTGGGGGTGGGATTTGATGTAGAAATAAAGATCAATGTTAATTGTCTTTGTATAGTTTTGCTTACTGACATGCTTATAGGATGCTGAAGATGCTGTTTCTGTCAAGCACACAGAATTGATCCTTATTTCAAGTTGTCTTAATCTGTGTTTTATTGTAAATGGCCCAGAGCCATGAGTTTTGGGCGGTATACAAATATGCTGAATAAAAAGTCGTCAATATTGTCTGCTAGAATCAAGGGTTGCCATAGTTTGTTGGAAGAGTTGTGGCATTCAGAAGTCCTAGGCTAGAGTTGGTGCAGCTCTTGCTGGAGAAACCGAGGCCGAGATCCTGTTTCATGAGCAGCAAATGCCGAAGAAATAAAGGCGAAGATGGTCTGGAGTGAGGGACGGACATTTGAGAACATTGCCACTGATGGGATGAATTGCAGGTTGGTAGGCAGACCTCTCCCCTGCCCAACGTGTTTAAATTGGGTTAAATGAAAGAGATCTTGGTCAAACAAGGTCAGTCCTAGTTTGCCCAGAGCACAAGAGGAATAGACTGGATCATATAATGACAAATCCTCCATTTTTCATTCTGTCTCCCTAGGGTAGATTATATCAGAGGTGTACCTAGGTAACTTTGGAGCCTGGACCTAAAGGCCTTTGGTGTTTGGAGTGCCCCCCATCCTGGAGGCCCCCCTCCACTGCTGAAAGTTACGCATCATCCCCCTCCCCCCCATGCTATTTCTAAGAGGTGGGCTTTTCAGGGCAAAAACAGCAACTGAACTCACAAGAGTATAAAATGGGTATATTTATGCAAATATGCATGAGCAGAAATATAACAGCATGCGACTTAACATATTCCCGTCCCACATACTGCTTTCCTCACTCCCTCCTTGGTCTCTAAAGCACCCGCCACAGGTCACTATCGCACTCATAGTATGGGCCAGTGGCAACCCCTCCACCCAGGACAGACTGAAGAGGATTTGGGTGCCCCAAGGTGGGTGGCAGCCCTGGCGTCTGGCCTCAAAGGCCAGGGTCAGAGTGCCACTGGGTGGAATTATGAAAGAGTACCAAGCAGAAGGATTGGCCCTTTCCTCCTGTCATCCTTGTGGAGAATGTCTACAGGGCCCTCTTTCCAGAATTTGAAAGGCGACTGACCTCCCAGCTGTACAAGGTGCTTCTCAGTGCAGTAACTGGTCCTTCAAGGAATACACTGCCATGCTTTGAGGGCCAAGGTCTAGTGATCCCCGTCTCTGATCGCCCTGCAAGTAAAATCTTTGTCGTTGGGGTTGCCACCTTCCAGACCTGGCCTGGAACTTGCAGGAAAAAACCTCCAACTCCAGGTGACTCTTGAAAGCAACCTTTGAGAGTTTCATGGCTTGTGCTAAATAATGCCCCCCCCCCCGGAATAGCCTCCATGCTGGCAAACCTATTCCCGCCCCCAAGTTCTATTCTTTTGCTGACCATGCTACAGGGCTTCTCAGATGGGCGTCCCCAGATGTTTTGGGGAAGGTGAGAGTTGTAATCCATCAGCATCCAGGTACCACAGTGCGAGAACCAGGTTCACTCCCTGGCAGCATCTTCAGGTAGAGCTGGGGAAGACCCCTGGCTGGAACCCTGGAGGGTTGCTGCCAATCAGGGTTCATCAGAACAGCCCTGCTGGATCAGGCGCAACTTGGCCCATCTAGTCCAGCATCCCGTTTCACACAGTGGCCCACCGGATGCCTCTGGGGAGCCCACAGGCAAGAGGGGAGGGCATGCCCTCTCCTGCTCTTGCTCCCTTGTAACTGGTATTGAGAGGGAGGTGGCCTATAGCCATCCAGACTAGTAGCCATTGATAGATCTGTTCTCCATGCATTCGTCTTAAGCTTCCAAGGCCGTCACCAAATCCCATGGCAGAGAATTCCATAGATTAATTCTGTGCTGTTTGAAAAAGTACTTCCTTTTGTACTTAAATTTCCTGACCTTCAGTTTCATGGGATGACCCCTGGTCCTAGTGTTGTGAGAGAGGGAGAAGAATTTCTCTGCCCACCCTCTCCACTCCATGCATTGTATACACCTCGGTCATGTCTCCCCGTAGTCCCTCCTTTTCCAAAGCAAAGAGCTCCAGATGCTGGAGCCTTGCCTCATAAGGAAGCTACTCCAGGCCCCTGGTCATCTAGCTTGCCCTCTTCTGCACCGTTTCCAGTTCGACAATGTCCTTCTTAAGATATGGTGGCCAGAACTGTAAGCAATACTCCAAGAGTGGCCGCACCATCGATTCATATAAGGGCATGATAATAGTAGCATTTTTATTTTCAGTCCCCTTCGTAATGATCCCTAGCATGGAATTGGCCTTTCTCACTGCTGCCGCACACTGAGTCGACACTTTCAACAAGCTGTCCACCATGACCCCAAGATCCCTCTCCTGGGCAGTCACCGACAGCTCAGATCCCATTGGCGTATATGTGAAGTTGGGTTGTGGGGTTTTGTTGTTGTTTTGCAGACTACTGAGCTAGTGGCACCAAGAATCTGACTTAGTACAAGACAGCTTCCCTTGTTCATCTGTCACTCGAAACCTGACATCAGGGGTTACATTGATGTAAGGTTTCAGATTCATCCAGAACAGGGCTGCACAACTTTGGCCTTCCAGTGGCTGTTGGACCACAACTCCCATCATCCTCAGACACAGTGGCCAATAGGGGTGATGGGAATTGTAGTCCGACAATTGCTGAAAGGCCAAATTTCTGCAGCCTTGGTCTAGGATGACCACGTAACGCTTTCAGATTCTTTGTTCCTATGATGTGTATAATTAATTGCAGTATATAAAATATATATACTTCTATCTCCCAGGCAAGATGTACAGCCAGTGCCACTCAGCCAGAGCCAGACCTGGGTATTAAGCGATGATTAAGGGAGCCCATTTGTCCGAGACGGGTGTGATTGATTTCAGAGCAAGCCCTAGATCTGCAAGTGGGATTCTTGCTGCCACCTGACTCAGAGTAGTTCTCTATAGTGATGTGCATGGTCCGGAGCAGTCCGGACCGGCACCGAAGGGGGGGCTTGCTTAGCGGATTAGGGCCAAAAGTAAACTACTGCCGCCCTCCCTCCCTCCCACCCACCGCCCCCCCCCAGTGCTCACCACATTGTTTTCCAAAAAAGAGAGGAGCTCACGAACAGAGCTCCTCTCTCGGCAAAGTCTCGGGCCCAACTGGGGCCTTGGGCGTGCTCGAGCGCGATAGGACGCCTGATGGAACTTCCGCCGGAGGCCCGGTCTACCCGCCGGGACGAGGTGCCGGGTAGTTCCATCAGGCGTCCTATCGCGCGCGTGCACGCCCAAGGCCCCAGTTGGGCCCGAGACTTTGCCGAGAGAGGAGCTCTGTTCGCGAGCTTCTCTCTTTTTTGGAAAACAATGTGGTGAGCACTGGGGGGGGGCGGCGGGCGGGAGGGAGGGAGGGCGGCAGTAGTTTACTTTTGGCCCTAATCCGCTCACGGGGGGGCAGTGGGGGCAGCTGGTTTCCAGTGCCCCAATTACACAGTAGAATATGGGAGCTGGAGGGGGCAAAGAGGCGGGAGGGGTAAGCAAGCCCTCCCGCCCTTAAAGGAAGACCCCCCACCCGGACCCGAACCGGCCAGGTCCGAACTGGTCCGGACAGTTCGGAGGCCTTTAGAATGGTCTCCAGACTGGTTCGGACACACCCCTAGTTCTCTAGGAAGTGGCCACTTTGGTACTGTTTTGAGAAATGAAAAAAAACTGATATGGTTGCCCAGCAATCATGAAAACGGCACCTTCTGAAGTGGAACATAGGAACATAGGAAGCTGCCATATACTGAGTCAGACTGTTTGGTCTATCTGGCTCAGTATTGTCTTCACAGACTGGCAGCAGCTTCTCCAAGGTTGCAGGCAGGCATCTCTCTCAGCCCTATCTTGGAGAAGCCAGGGAGGGAACTTGAAACCTTCTGCTCTTCCCAGAGCAACTCCATCCCCCGAGGGGAATATCTTCTAGTGCTCACACTTCTAGTCTCCCATTCATATGCAACCAGGGCAGACTCTCTTATATTTTTATCCTATATTTTATAGATAGCAAGGAAGGAGCAACTGTCCCTGTTCATCTGTGACGAGATGCAGATCCCCATCTGGGCACAACAGTTTCTGGCTTTATTTCTTTATTTCTTTATTTGATTTCTCTGCTGCCCTTCCAAAATGGCTCAGGGCCAGGGAGGGAGGAAACCTCCACCCACTATCGTTGGCGCCACTCACTGTGTCTCTACCCTTCACCTGCCCTGCCTGGCTCCCACCCAGTCCCAGGAGTCACCAGCCGCCACTGAGCTCCCGAGAAGGAAAGTAGCTCAGGAATCCCTCCTCTGGATCCCTGTTGTGTTGCATTTCTGGTCCATGTGTGCCTCCTACAGGAGAGGAGTGTCAACTGCACCAGAAAGCCAGCCTCACCAAGAGGCGCAGCCTGGCTGCCTCTCCACACCTCCCCCCCTCCCCCTGCTCTCCCGTCCAAATTCGGACGTTCAGGAGAGCAGTTGCTCTGCAGTCTGCAGAGAGGTGGGGGGGAGCTGGCTGTGCAGGCTTCCATCTTGACTGAAGGGCAGCCCACACAGCCAATCACGTTGGAGTTGAGGGAGGAGCTTCCTAACTCCGCTTCCGGGGCTGGCAGCCTGTGGTTCGGAATTCAGACGTACCGTGGGCTGCCTGGAACCTCGGGTTGCGGTGATGAACCTCACTACAACCCGAGGGTCCCGACTGGAGTTCAGCCCTGCTGAATCAGGCCCAAAGTAGGGGTGTGCACAAAACCGGCTCCTTTCTGGGCCTTTCCTCTGTCGTGGTCATGATCCAGTGACAGAGGGCACATTGTGCATGCGCGACACTCTCCGAAATGGATGCTGCGATGGGGGAACGGCCCAGAAAGGGCTGAAGACAACCCAAACTGGGCACTTTTTTGGCAAAATGGAGCCAAGGGGAGGGGAGACCTCCATAGACACCTGCCCCCCATGGCCTTGGAGAAGCCCCCCAGAGGAGGTACACAGAAAAATAATAATAAAACTTAAATATTCACCAACCCCCCCCCCATCCTGAACAGCCAGGGTGTGTGTGCCGGTCTGATGTCAAGGTGAACTGGGGTGGGGGTGGGGGTGGGGGCGGGGGCAGGTTTGGCTTGACATCAAGCCATCGAACCAAACCAGTTCGACTTTGAACCAGTTCAGATCCGAACCTTATCGCACATCCCTAACTGAAAACCCATCTAGTCCAGAATCCTATTTTGCACAGTGGCCCACTAGATGCCCCTGTGAAGCCTACAGGCAAGAGTTGAGAGCATGCCCTCTCTCCTGCTCTTGCTCCCCTGCAACCGTCTGGTATTCAGAGGAATCCTGCCTCTTAGATTGGAGGTGGCCTGTAGCCCTCCAACTAGTAGCCGTTGATAGACTTCTCCTCCATGGATTTGTCTAAACCCCTCTTAAAGCCATCCAGGTTGCTGGCTGTCGCCACATCTTGTGGCAGAGAGTTCCAGAGGTTCATTATGCATTGTGTGAAAAAGTACTTCCTTTTGTTGGCCCTAAACTTCTTGGCATTCGGTTTCACGGGATGACCCCTGGTTCTAGTGTTATGCAAGAGAGAGGTTCCCAGGTTCAATCCCTGGCAGCATCTCCAGGACGGGCTGGGTGAGGCTCCTACCTGTAACCTCGTAGAGCTGCTGCCAGTCAGGGCAGACATTACTGAGCTAGAAGGGCCAATGGATCTGACTTGGCAGAAGGCAGCTTCCTATGTTCTGATCATTAAGTCACCCTTGCCTTGACTGCTGAGCAAAGCTTCAGGCTGCAACGAATCAGCCGAGCAGAGAATGGGGCTGTCACCAAGAAAAGATAAAAGAAGATCACCCCAGGAGTGGAGGTGTTTGTTTTTCTTTCAGCTGATGACTTGTCCCTGTGCTTTGAATTAATTCAGAACTGCAGGCCTTGGGGAAGCTTTTCTCGGCAGTCCCATCTCCTTCCGAATCCCTGGTTTCATGATCACATGTTTTGCAGGCCGGATGCTACTTCAAGCAAGTTCCCCATGTCAGGGAGCAGCCTTTGTTTCCAAGGCAGACTTTGGGCTAGGAGGCGTCTCTCCTCTTGCAAAGCCTCTGCCTTTGCCTGGCAACAGCCATGAATTATGTATTCGGGCTCCCTCGCCTTCCTGCAGCTTCTGCAGATGGGAACAGCGGCGTGAGTCAGCGCTTTCTACTCTGTGGGCCCCAGTGCAATGCGAGAGCAAAAAGCATCTGCAGGGAGGAGAGATGGGTGTCTGCCCACGGTCCCAGGTTCAACCCCTGGCAGCATCTCCAGGTAGGGCTGGGCAAGACTTGCAGAGCTTCTGCCAGTCCGTGTAGACAATACTGAGCTAGATGGTCTGACTCAGTAGGCAGCAGCTCCTCCGTTCTCTGGGATGGGGCCAGAGGACCTGATTTGCAGGCAGAAGGTCCCACGTCAAACCCCTGGCATCTCCAGGTAGGGCTGGGAAAGATCCCTTTGAAACCCTGCACAGCTGCTGCCAGTCAGTGTAGACAATACTGAGCTGGATGGACCAATGGCCTGACTCAGTAGGCAGCAGCTTCCTGTGTTCTTTCCTAGAGTGTTGCCAGGGCATGAGAAGCCAAGCTGGTGGGATCCTCAGTCAGAGGGTATTCACCAGGAAGAGAATGACTTCAGGCTTGCAGGATCAACTACTTTTTTTACTAGAACCCCAAGACCCACCAATGACCCCTGCTAGCTGAGCAAAGAGGTGCCTTTCAAAGTGGTGATTCTCTGATGTTTAGCAGGGCGAGAGCAAATGGCCCTATCCATCCCCAGCACAGCACCCCCCAATGGCTGTTGCTTGCAACCGCTTTCTGTTTCTTTTTAGATTGTGAGCCCCTTGTGGGGTCTGGGGACCCTCTGTTTATTATTTATGTATCTATGGCTGGAAAGCAGTACATAAATATTTGCAGTAGCAGTAGTAGTAGCAACTTACTGAAGCCAGGTGCAAAAATAAGACTCACAACAGAGGCTCAGGCAGGTATCTTTATTGGCTGTGTATTCATTACATTTCTGTACTGTCCCATCTATTAAGGAATTTTCTATGCATTCAGATGGCGATTTCCTCACCTGCAGGCGGAAATGACACCACCCATGCAACCCCCTTGATGCCACCACCTCCTTTGGCATCATGTGTTGTATCTCAGGACGAACATACAGTGATGTCCTCAACATGCGGTGTCATCCTCCGCCACATTTCCTGCCCCCCCACGCCCCCATGGGGATTTACAGACTGTTTCTTGTGAGAAAAAAACAGGGAATCTTGAAGCCAAGTCAACATCCCACCCCCAATTTCATAGGAACACAGGAAGCTGCCATATACTGAGTCAGACCCTCGGTCCATCTTGCTCAAAATTGTCTACACAGACTGGCAGCGGCTTCTCCAAGGCTGCAGGCAGGAGTCTCGCTCAGCCCTATCTTGGAGATGCTGCCAGGGAGGGAACCGGGAACCTCAGATGCTCTTCCCAGAGTGGCTCCATCCCCTACTAAGGGGAAGATCTTCCAGAGCTCACACTTCTAGTCTCCCATTCAGATGCAACCAGGGCAGACCCTGCTTAGCTAAGGGGACAAGTCATGCTTGCTACCACAAGACCAGCTCTCTTCCTGTTTCAGCGCCCTCTATATAGGCAGCAAAACCTGGGAGGGCATTTTGCTGCTTTTTTAAGGGGAAGCAAATTCTCCCAGAATCCCTCCTTGCAATGGCCACACACACTCCTGCTGCTGGGTTCCATCTCCCAAGGGCCACGCCTTCCGGATCCAGCCCACCCACGGCAATTCCAAAGTTCCAGTCATCCTTGCACTCATGCTTACTCCAGACACTGCGGATGCATTTTCAAATTCTCCTCCACAGCCAGGAGGGCTAGAAATGTTATTTTATTTTTACATTTCTATCCCGCTTGTCATTCCAGGAGCCCAGAGCAGCGTACATGGTTATTTTTTATCATCACAACAACCCTGTGAGGTAGGTTAGGCTGAGAGTTAAGTGACTGGCCCAGAGTCATCCAGTGAGTTCCATGGCTGAATGGGGATTTGAACTCAGGACGGAAGGACGGAAGGAAGGAAGGAAACTTTCTTTGAGAGTTGGGGTGGGAGGAATTCAATTCTCAGGCAGTCAAATCCCACCATTCATTAGAACTTGGTGCTTGCAGGATGAAACCATAAGGATGTGGAGCAAGCATAGCTACCATTTAAAAGCTGGAAGCAAAAACCCATTCTAAGTCTAAGTTCAAGAATTCCTTTCGAGTACTGTGCCGAAGTACACCAGCCTTAGCAACCTTTTCCTTCCTAGTTCAGCTGCCCTAGAATTCAGTGCTTTATTTACAGTCTTTTGCAGAAACATTCATAAGGGAGGGGAAAGATATACTTTCGACTGCTGTTATTTTGGTGGCATTGCAATGCATCATTCAGACAGCATTTTCAATACGCAACACACATTGTGCTCTTCATCGCGTTAATCACTGGGAAGAGATGAGCGGCCGTCTTTCTGGTAAATGGAGCTTTTGAATGAGAAGGGGACCCGCAGTGATTAGCGTGCGGACCCAATTTGATTAGCAGCCCTGGTGCACAGAAGACATTATTCTATTAGGCATTTGTTTCCCTCTGCCAGCCTCAGAAATTGCTGTCTGATTATCATGCTTGCCAGAAGGAGGGGGAAGAATAAAATAAAATTAGAGCATATAGGGACTTTTAGCTAATCAGCCCCCCCCCCGTTTTTTAAAAGGATACGATCAGATTCCCAAAAGCAACATCTGCTCCAGCTGTGCAGTTGTATGTTTTTGACTCCTAGATATAAATCAGGGTTGCGGGGGCAGGTATATCCTACAACAGAGAGTTCTGCTTTTAAATTAGCTGGCAATCCCGTGGTGCAGTTATTACAAATGCATTTTGAAGTTTTTATTTCCATTTTTTGCAAGTGGCAATTACATAAGGGTAGCCTGTGTTGCTTCCCCCCTGCTCGTTAAGAGATTCCAAGAATGCCTGTTGATCTCTAAGGGCTTCTTCTGCTGGCGGATTCTGCTTGAGCCCTATTGAAATGAATGGGAGCAGGAGAACTTCTCGGTGGCGTGAGCCTTTTGTTTGATTCTCTGGCCCTCCATCTGTCTGAGAGAGATGATAGGGAAGCTCTCTCTCTCATCTGGTTATTGTGAAAATTACATAAAGCCGCTGTGCTAAGTCAAGTGTGCTGTCGAGTCGGTGTCAACTCCTGGCGCCCACAGAGCCCTGGGGTTGTCTTTGGTAGAATCCAGGAGGGAGTTACCATTGCCATCTCCAGCATCGTATGAGATGATGTCGTTCAGCATCTTCCTATATCACTGCTGACCGATATTTCCCCACTGGGGAAATGGCTTGACTAGCAAGCCAGAGGTTGCCGGTTTGAATCCCCGCTGGTCTCTTTCCCAGACTATGGGGAACACCGATATCGGGCAGCAGTGATCTAGGAAGATGCTGAAAGGTGGCATCATCTCATGGGAGATGGCCATGGTCAACCCCTCCTGTAGTCTACCAAAGACAACCACAGGGCTCTGTGGGCGCCAGGAGTCGACCCTGACTCGACGGCACACTTTGCCTTTACCTGTGCTAGGCATAAAGAAACTGTGTGTATACCAGAAACGAGATACAGATCAGGAACACATTCTGTGTGTGTTCAGCAAGTCACTAGGCACATAGGAAGCCGCCTTATACCGAGACAGCTCATTAGTCCAACTAGCTCAGTAGACTCTACACTGACTGGCAGTGACTCTCCACATCTTCAGGCAGAGGGATTCCCCAGCCCTGCCTGGAGATGCCAGGGAGTGAACTTTGTGCGTGCAAATGATCTACCCGTGAGTTAGGACCCCACCCCCTAAAGGGAATCTCTCACAGCACCCACATGTAGTCAATCATCCACATGCAAAGGCAGACCCTGCTTAATAAAGGGGGTGATTCATGCATGCTACCACTAGACCAGCTCTGCTATCTCTTGGCCTTAGCTGCCCCCCACATGAACCCCATGACTTGTAATATGGGGCAACTGCAACACTTGGAGGGTATTGTAAGGTAAGGTTTACTTAAATAATGTGCAACACTGTTATTAGCGTGGAGGATCCTGTTATTTCTGCATTATTTTCCATTCTATTTATTTATTACACTGGTGTCACATCGTTCTTACATCATGGAACACAAGGCAATGTATATGGCAGGCCTGCTCAACTTTGCCCCCCCCGCCCTGTTTTTGGACTACAACTCCCGTAATCCCCAGCCACAGTAGCCAATTGCCAGGGATTATGGGAGTTGTAGGGCAACATCTGAAGAAGGGCTGAAGTTGAGCAGCCCTGGTATATGGGATTCCCAGGCAGTCAGCCATTCAGGCACTAGCCAGACCTAGACTGGCTATTGTGTTATGGGTGTTGTAGGGGTTCCTGGGTGAACATAGACCATGAATAGCTCCCAGGGAAACACAGTGATAAGAGGAAGGAGGTCAGTACCATGGATACCTCCAAGCAGGAGACTAAGAGAGTGAGACACAAGAAGGGGACAGAGATGTTGCTCCAACGGATTTCCTTTAATTTCAATTCATTTTTTGAGATAATTACAGCCACAGAGAGGGAGCACAAATTGGACTGGACCTACAGCTTTAAAAGAGGATGCGTAACCCTTTCTGCATGCTATTTCACCCATTTAAAATTGCCCACACCACACCTATTTGCTCAACAGGGGAGAACTTTCAGCTATCTGTGAGCTTTTTTCCCACAGGGCAAATTTCCACTTTGGGGCAGGGCTTTTATTTGTTTGCTTGTTCAAGATATCCTCTACTCCTTTAGAAATAAGTTCCAAATGTGGCAGACAAAAGCAGCTGAAGCAAGCATCAGTGTTTTTTTTAAAAGACCCACTAAAGCACAGCAACGAAACAGCAAAGTCAGAACAGATATCTGAAACATACTAAAAGGGGTATGTGTATGTGCATGCATGTATGTGCATGTATGTGTGCACACGTGTGTGCACATTTTAGAAGGGGAAAGATTTGATCGCCTTCCCCAGTTGTTGCTACTATTTTGTTATTGTTTGTGTGAGTTCCAGCTAATGATTCTCTTTATGAGATCAGATCTGCCCTTTGATCAAATGACACATTACAGCGAGGTGTTCTTAAGACTGGCAGTTTCTCTCCTTTAACAAAAAGCGGCCATGGAGGATGGTCTGATCCTGAAAGGGGCATCATAGCACATGGAGGGAGATAATCTTATTCCCTTGTCTCATTTTCCTACCAAAAAAACCCTTCCCATCCCCACAGCTGCTGTATGTTCCTGAATGCGGCTGCTTGCAGGAGGGCTTCCCAGTCCCGAATCTAGAAAACTGAAATGGAGATACAATCAACAGGGGGAGCTGGTCTTGTGGTAGCAAGCATGACTTGTCCCCTTTGCTAAGCAGGGTCTGCCCTGGTTGCACAGGAATGGGAGACTAGAAGTGTGAGCACTGTAAATATTCTCTTCAGGGGATAGGATCACTCTGGGAAGAGCATCTACATGCTTGCATGCAGAAGGTCCCAAGTTCCCTCCCTGGCAGAATCTCCAGGACAGGGCTGGAAGAGACTCCTGCCTGCAATTTTGGAGAAACTGCTGCCAGTCTGGGTAGACAATACTGAGCTAGATGGACCAAGGGTCTGACTCGGTAGAAGGCAGCTTCCTACGTTCATAGAGATACCATTAAGCAAAAGATGTATCTTTCGCATAGCCTGAATTCACACTGAGCCATGTCAGACAACAGTTTTTCCTGTGGCACTCTATGGATGTGAAAGCTGGACTTTGAAGAAGCAAGACAGAGAAAGTATGGATGCTTTTGAACTTTGGTGCTGGAGAAGACTTTTGAGGATACCATGGACAGCCAGGAAAACAAATCAATTCAGAATTTTCACTCGAGGCACAAATGATCAGGCTCAAACTATCATACTTCGGACACATTATGCAAATATCCAGCTCCCTTGAGAAGTCCATAATGTTGGGGAAAATGGAAGGAAAGAGAAGAGGATGACCAGCAGCAAGGTGAATGGACTCGATGACGACAGAAATGAATGCACCACTGAGAGACCTTAAAGACCAAGTGGAAGACAGATCATCCTGTAGAGAATCTATCTACATGGTCACTAATAGGGATGTGTATTTCAATTCAGAAACAAAACGTTTTGTATCCGAAAATGGCTATTTTTGACATTTAGTACACCTCTTGAAAATTAAAAATGCAATAACAGAGAATTTTGTTTCTGAACCGAAATGACCCTGCTTCGGAACCGAAGGTTTTGTTCTTTGGAAATGTTTCGTACCTCCATTTAACTATCGAGCAAAGTCTTTCACTCTTTCTCCTCAGTCTCCATTTTGATTCCTGTGATGTCTGCTTGAATTTCCCGCCCTTCAGGTCTGCAGATTGGCAAGCGAAGGCAGAGCTGGATGCGTGGCGGAGCGGCAGTTTCCAGAGCCGGAGGGACTATGGAACTTGCTGAGAGCTCCTTTCAGTGGGCAATGAGGCGGCAGCAGTGGCATGCACAGCTGTGGTGGGGAGGTGGTCAGCTGGGTGAGGAAGCGGCGGCAGAGGTAGTAGTGGTGGTAGAGGTAGCAGTGGTGGGCCCAGGAAGAGGAGGCTCAAGCGAGTGGGTGGGTGAAAATGGCAGGGACTCGGGAGGGAGCCAGGCAGGGAGAGAAAGCGCTGCCAGGGGTGGGGAGGGAAAGCTGCTGGTGGCGGGGAACAGACTGGGGCGGAAAGTGGGGAACTGACCATTTGGTTCCGCACTTCGAAAAAATCGGCTCCAAAACTTAAAATGGTGCGCTTCGGGAAGGCCAATTTCGGACCCTCACTGAATTGGGGCAGTTTCGGATTTGGCCCGGAACAAAATGAGAAAAATCCGAAATGCACACCCCTAGTCACTAAGAGTCAACAGCGACTTGAAGGCACTTAATCAATCAATCAGTCATGGCAGAGTACTTTGCAGGGCCTAAGGCGTTTGGTGCTCTAGCAAAGTTTGACTTTGGCACACAAACCCAGCCAAGAAGTTTGGCCCCCTGGCTTGAACTAGAGCCATGCAGGCTGCTCATTTGCCAAGATGGGAGAGAATTTGGGATGGCAGAGAGAGCAGAGCAAGCTTGGGGTGTGCATTTCAGACTTCTCATTTCGTTCCGGGCCAAACACACACACACACACACACACACACACATTTGGTGAGGGTCCAAAATTGGCCTTCTGAAGCACACCATTTTCAGTTTCGGAGCCGATTTTTTCGGATTCCAAAACCAAATTGCCAGTTATCCCCCTCCCTTCCACCCCAGTCCGTTCCCCACCACCGGCAGCTTTCCCTCCACGTCCCTGGAGGGTACTTTCTCTCCCTGCCGGGCTCCCTCCTGAATCCCCACCATTTTCTCCTCCCCACATTCCTCCCCCCCCCAGGAGGAGAGCAAATGAGTATCCCAACAAGTCAGACCTGTCAACGATTGCTTGGAGAGGGAAAGGGAGGCATGTAGCACCCCACCAAGAATTGGTGCCCTGGGCGACTGCCTGTCTAGAGGATGGACCAGTCCTTTTGCTTTGCATTTGAGTACCCAGTATTTAGTGGTACCTTTTCCCCCAGATCATCTTATGTAACCTTCTCCTGCTTATCCTCAGTAGCCCAGCTAGTATCTAGCAACCAAGAGCAACACCCATCCATGATACTTTTGCAGCCATTGCAGTAAGAGGAGTTCAGTAGGTGACTTTTAGAGCAATTCTGGCTCTCAGACAAGCGCCCCCCCCATCCAGATTCTAAGCAGCCCCACCCAAGCCAATGCTGTTACATCCCAGACATTGCACCAAATGATGTCAGCCTTTCCTTCCCTGAGTCAGAGCTGAATGTGCTCCAGAAATTAGGTGGGGAGACGGCATTCGAGCAAAGGGGGTGAGTTATGTCTGAAGGGCAGGGGGGGGCGGCATCTTAAGCAGGGTGTGGCCAACGCACTTGCTGCAGTCTTTGCTGCAGTGAGGTTTCACATCGTCCTTCAGACCTTGCCAGAGCTGGCTTCTCGGTTAACTCTCTCTGCACCAAGGGGAAGCGTCTTCAGTTGGAGCCACTCAGAGGGCTGAAAGCAAGGGTTTGAAGCAGGCAAAACTCGACTTTAGAGCAAGGGAAAGGAGCGGGAGGGGAGAAGGTCTTGCGTTGCTCAGATGTAGGGGGTTCTCAGATTTTATAGGGGGGGGTGCAGCTTTAGCCACGTGCTGTGGGGCATCCAGATCATTTTTCCTGTGTTGCTAAAAGTCACATTTCTCCTTCATCCAAATCTTAATATTCAGTTGCTGAGGAAATGCAATTTATCTCAGATTTATTGTGGGGTGTGAGGAATCCCACCTCCCCTACATCCTTAATATTGAATTACTGGGGGAATGCAGTTAATCTCCCTACAAGCTCTGTGTGTGTGTGTGTGTGTGTGTGTGTGAGAGAGAGAGAGAGAGAGAGAGAGAGAGAGAGAGATATCTAGGAATAAAAATCACAGCGCATCACAGGGCCCCTGGCCATATTGTAGGGACAAGCACGTATGCTCATGGACCTTTCTCCACACCATGCCAACACTACTAGCCACTTCTCACATCACCTTCTCCGCCACCTCCCTCCACCACTCCCAAATCCACCAGATTTAGCCTTCCCCATAGGGATGTTGCTCCAACCCAATGATCATGTGGGTTCCCTTTCCGAAACCATTTTTTAAAAATGTATTATTTATTTGTTCATCATCTTTTTATACCACCTGATATGTACATCTCTAGGCAGTGTACAAAGTTTCACACACAATATAAAACAGAGCAAAAACAGTTAAACATTTACAAAATACAACAAACACAGTCTGATAAAAACAAATTAAACCATTTTAAACTGATTTCAGTTAAAAGCCTGAGAAAACAGGTGTGTCTTTTGGGTCTTCTGAAAAGCAAACAGAGAGGGCATCCCCAGAGGCATTTGGCGGGCCACTGTGTGAAACAGGCTGCTGGACTAGATGGGCCTTCTTGGGCCTGATCCAGCAGGGCTCTTCTTATGTTCTCATGTAAGGAGATGCTCTTCTTTCGGCAGGGAGCTTGTTCCAAAGCCCCAGGGCAGCCACAGAGAAGGCCCGCTCTTTGAATGAAGGGAGCCTTAGCATCAATAATCTTGCACCACTGGTGTTGGGCAGGAAGTGGGTGACCAGTGCTAGATGAAGGACCAAAACAGTAATGAATCCTCATCTGGAATGGTCCCCAGTCACAGAAGGAAGGCACCAGTGTACCCTCTAACAAGGATCCCCCTATGTTGTTGACTATAATTCCCAGAATCCTCAGCTATAATGGCTTTTGTTTGGGGATTCTGGGAGTTGTAGCCAATGATATCTGGGAATCCCTCTTAGAGGGCACACTGGAAGGTACCCAGGAAATTGTGCCTAAGTAAGCATGATGTTGGTGGATTTGTTGATATGTGGAGAGATGGGCCAAGTTATTGTGGTGCCTGAGGCAAGGCAACCCCTGCAAACTTTGGAAATGGCACAGGAAAGTGGGAAGTGAGAGCCAGTGTGGTGTAGTGGTTAGAGTGCTGGACTAGGACCGGGGAGACTCGAGTTCAAATCCCCATTCAGCCAGGAGACTTGCTGGGTGACTCTGGGCCAGTCACTTCTCTCTCGGCTTAACCTACTTCACAGGGTTGTTGTGAGGAGAAACTTAAGTATGTAGTACACCACTCTGGGCTCCTTGGAGGAAGAGCAGGATATAAATGGAAATAATAATAATAATAATAATAATAATTAATAATAATTATTAATAAGGTTGCCAGCAGATCTTCTCTCCTTCTGCTTCTTCTTGCAAGCTTTGCAAGGAGTGGGAGGAGACGTGCTCCTTCGGACGATTGCAAGCGTTAGATCCCGAGGAAGTGCTCCAATGGTGGCAGCAGTGCCATCTGGCCCTGGTGCCTCAATAATCTGCCACCTAAGGCGACTGCCTTGCCTTGCCTCATGAAAGGGTCTCCCCCAGTGAAGTAGGCCTCTCTGTCAGGATTCAGGTCTCAAAAAGTCTCCAAGGAAAAAGCAGCAAATGCAGAATGATCTCTTTGGGAAGATGACAGCCCAGACTAAGTTACGTTAATCTCACCGAGTCCCTGAAAGGCACAATAAGAAAAGCAAGGTAATGGGGAAAAGAAGAAGAAACAAGCAAATCGTATGAGATGGATTTGGAAAGCATAACAGTAATCTAGTAATATGCAAAGCATGTGGTTTGTCGTTCAGCCATGGGCCATCTTTCATGATCATCTAAGCAAGTAGTTTCTGTAGAAACCAAGGGAAAGAGTTGTGGTTTGCAAGGACAAGGCAGTGGAGTGGAATCAGGAAAATTAATAGTTTAATGAAATAGATCTGATGTACAGAGAGGCAAGTTCAGAGCACAGACTGCTTTTCCGTGCTCTTGCTGCTGGCTTTTTTAAAGCCCCGCCTTTACTCCAGGACTGGAATACAAATAACTAAAGCCCCATTCAAAAGCTGGCCTGGATCAAGGAATGGATTTAACCAAAAACATCACAGTTTCCACGCTGCATTGGAGGGAACCTGCCAGTGCATGGAAGCCTACTGGTGTTCCGCAGGTAGATTGCCTCTGTACATGGAGGCTCCATTTGGCTACCACTTGGTAGCTGTCGGAGAGCTGAGGACCTGCATTTCCTAAGCAATGCTGCAATGGCACCTGCCATGCATTTCTGCTGCAGCAAAGGAGCTGAAACAAATTCTGTAGGGGACAAATCTCTCTTTTTGCTATAATGATGGACACTCACAACCCTAGGTTGCTGTGTTAACATCAGGCATTTGGCTGAAGCACCAGTGCCTTCAAAACTTGTACAGAGATGTTATGTCAACCATAAGGTGGCTCCGTTAATCACAGTGGGCGAAAATCAACAATGTTGCTGATTCATCTGCCGTGTTTGCTTGCAGACTCGTTAGCGCCATCAAGTGCCTGACCATAGAAAAGACTTTCTGCTCCGTTTTGCTGGTGGTCGCTTCAGGTCCAGTTAGCAGCTCCAAGGTATTCCATTTTGAATCGCCTATTCAAACCTATTACAAAAGGCTCAAAATCAACCAAACAGAAACAGGGTGTCACGGCAGGAAAGGAGCATATCTGGTTTCCACTCAATGTGTTCCACTTTTTGAATGACTTTTTTTTAAAAAATTGCATTTGTAGCCCCTTCTGTGACTTTGAGGCATATGTGATTCATTCCTCTCATATAAAATGATACATTTGCATTCACGGATCTTTGCTGCTATTAGTATCTCCTGAATAAAGAAGCCTTGAGTGTCTGCTGAAGAGCTACTCTGGCTGATCCACATGCAACGCCTTTCAAAGGAGGAACATGTAAAATTCAAAAGGTTTGCTCTGACTTGCTAATTACTGCAGGTTTGGCAAGGCTGCTTCTCGAAAATGAAAAGTGCATTGCCTCATCTGTCATCAGCACCAAAGCCATGCAATAATAGCACCCAGCTCAGCTTCCTCCTTCACCTGGGGAATCATCTCTTGGAGAGAAAATAGCTTAGAACACTTCTGAAATCTTTCTCATTTGATTTTTAATCAGCGTGAATGCAAGCCAGCATGCAGCTTACTCGATCTGGGGAGGGATGTCTGAGTGCAGATAAGTGCATTTTTGTCCTTCCTTAATTCGAAGAGAAAACATAATGCATTGCTCAAGGCAGCATGGTTAAAGACAGCTCCATCCCCTAAGAGAAATGTTGTATAGCAGACCATGCATGCATGTAGCCACCCATTCAAATGGAAACCAGAGAGGACCCTGCTTAGGAAAGGGGACCACCCATGCTTGCTAACAGAAGACCAGCTCTCCTTCCCAAGGAGATGATCTGTATATGCATAAGCTGTATACACAGATTGCATGTGTGTTGAGCATAATGGATGAGTAATAGAGCTATAATGGATTTAAACTGGGGTGTTTATGGACAGATCGAGGTCTTTCACATGACCGGGAGGGCAGGGCGGTGGGCGGGTATGGGGGAAACCTGGTTTAACTCCCCTTCTGTTCCAATGTTGCTGGGAGCACGGAGCTCACTCCCGGCCTCTGGAGATCCCATAATGCACCACGCAACATGCATGATGCATTGTGGGATTCCCCCAGGAGATGGGCACTCTAGGTGCCCATCTCTGTGTCCAATAGGGCTAAACACAGCCCCAGCAAACACTCAGTCCCAGAGCCCATGTTAAGGGTTCGCTCGAGCCCTTAACCCTGGCTCAGAGCTGGGTTTGAAAGCAGGGCTAGGCAGTGCTGCCCAGACAGGATCAGGCCCTATCCCAGTGGTTCTCACATGCAGAGTAACCCAGGTTGGGCTTCCCCAGCCTGGCTTAGGCGGCGTGTGAGAACCGCTTCGTTGTCTTTTGCTGAAATCAAGAACCGATCCCTGGTTCTCAGGGGCTGGTAGTGTCTCATTTTCGTTCTGTGTCCTCAAAGAAACCGAGGAGTGCACTATCACATGCTCAGACAGCCGAACTGTCTTTTTCCGGTAATGTTAAAATAAATATTTCATGTTGATGTTAGGTGGGGATAGCTGCATGTCCCCACCAGAACATGAGATTCTGAAGCACTGAGCAGAAGTGCTGGCTGACGTTTCAGACTCTGCACTACATGTATATCGTAAATCTTAACTTCTAAATCACTTCGGTGAGTCTTTCCTCCACATTCATTTTAACCCAAAGCAGCTCTGGGTGGGTGCAGTGAGATTGCACCATTCTTTCTTCTCCCCAAATCCCTCTACCCAAGCTGTTTTGTAACTAGCACAGAATTATATGATTCCTCTGTTTCTTTTTCTTTTCGCTCCAAGCAGCGTTAGACAGCCTGTATCTTCGTGTAGCCAGACTACTTAACCCTTTGCCCTTTAGAACTGTTCCAAAATTGTCTACCCCATGCTGCTTTTTCACCTGCGGGGGGAAAGATACAAGGTCCCCTAGCCAAGGTGGGAAGGGTCCCCATAAGGTACATTCGGGGGGAAAACATTGGTCAACAGCCACAGTAGATTTCTTGTTAGTGCCCAACTTGGAGCTAGGGTTGCCAATTGACCAGAAAGTGGGCCTGGTGCGTTCTTCTGCCATTAATCACTGCTTGATCAGCAGAAATCATCTGGTGAGGTTTCCAAGGCATAGAAATCATTGCAGAGTCTGCTAATATCTGTGCATCATGTGGCTGTTCGTGACATAGGAACAAAAGCAGGTTAAAAGTTGGCTACTATTGGCTAGCAATTGCCTCTAAACTTTGTCTTTGATCAAGACAAGCACCACTCTGCATATTCTCAGAGGCATTTTGCTTTAGTATTTCCCAGAGGGCAATTGCTATGGGGTGGCCATACACATAAAGGTTATTATGATGGTGGTGATGGTGTTTGTTAAGCACCGGAGCCTAGCATTTGGGACCTCATCTAGCACTAGACTCCGACTAGGCCCTGGTCTATTGCTGAAAGAGACAGGGGTTTCTCATCAGACTTTCTGCTTATTCACCTAAGAAAACCTGCTTCCAATGACGCTACTGGTTTTGTATGGGTAGTGGTCATTTTTTCTGAATTTTGAACTAGGAAAAGTGAGCAGAGATTAGGGCCATTTAACAAGCCCTATAGGTCTGTTCCTTGGTTTTGAGTGAAGAGACCCTGATCTCCGCAGGTTAAGGAGAAGCTAGCAATCTGCAATCTGGTAAAAGGAGTAATTTTTTAAAGCCATTAGACCTGTCGGAGGCAGCTGCAGTGTCTGGTCCTGATGTTGTCTCCGAGCGCCACCTAGTGTTCACAATATGCAATGTCTTGCCCTCAAAAACTTTATAATACAAACATTTCTTGTATTGATGCACAACATTTTGATATATTGATGGCTTTATCAGGTTGCCCCTGCTAACTGGGCAAAGAAGCACCTTTTGAAAGTGGTGATTCTCTTGACTGAGCAGGGGGAGAGCAACTGGCCCTATCCAGCTGCAGCACAGCATCGCTCCCATGGCTGTTGCTAGTCTCTATCTTACATTTATTTTTAGATTGTGAGCCCTTTGGGGAGAGGGACCCATCTTTATTTATTATTTCTCTGTGTAAACCACTTTGGAAATGTTTGTCAAAAAGCAGTCTTTACATATTTGTTATTGTTGTTCTTTATTTACAAATGTATTCAAGCTTGAGTTCTTGGAATTGATTTATATAGCTACAGCCATGCACTTTAGTATCTATTTTATTCCATTTCAAATATCTGCATGTTTTGAATCTCAGGTAATGGGAAGAAGTTGCAGCAGGATCAGAAGGCTGGATACTTACTTTAGTGCTGTTACCAGAAGTTCTTAATCTCTTAATGGAAAAGGTCAGGCAAAATCTACTTCAGCCATGGGAACTAGGCGTGTGGGCAATACCGGTTTGCCTGGTTAGGTATGAGTCCGGACCAGACTAAAACCAGACTGGGTATTGTTTGGTTTTGCACATCTCAAACACACACCCTGGCTCAGCTCCAATTCAAGCCAGTTTGGGATTCAAAACTATAACTATAACTATAAATATACTAGCTTAACCTGTGCAGAGCATCTGTGTGCTAGGACTTGACTGCTCCCCTCACCCCCTGCCACAGCCAACTCACCTCCGAGATCTCCCCACCCTCACCTGAGCCACACTCCTCCTCCTCCTCCTCCTCCTCCTCTCCTCCTCCTCCTCCTCCTCCTCCTCCATCCCTTTACTCCATCCCCCTCACCCCTCTTGGTCGCCTATTGGCCAAGCTGCAGCCCCCTATCCCCAGCTGCCACCACCACCATGGCTGCTCATTCCCCCCAGGCTGCTGACAGGCTAGGGCCCGTCCCTCGCCCTTGTCTCTCCCCCTCCCCATGTTCTCTCCATCCCTCCCTGAGTTAACAGACCCTGTTCATCTTGTTTCCTCATCTAATTCACACAATGGCAGCCTGCTTCTCCTGAAGGGGCTCTTTCCTCTCTCACAACCCCTCTTTTCACAGACCCCTACCCACTATCCTTTTATTATTCCTCTCCTCTACAATCAAGAACATCTTCCGACCAGTAATAGTTGCATTCCAACTGACCTTAACCATCATAGGCTCCTCCTCCTTATCTGCATATAGAATCCCCACTGCCCAATCACCACGGAGCCACAGTTTCCTCCTCCCTGTCTGCATATGGAATCCCCTCTGCCCACTCACCATGATGCTTCTGCTCTCACAGGCTCCTCCTCCCTATCTGCATATGGAATCCCCACTGACCAATCACCACGGTGCTTCTGCTTGCAAACTCTCACAAGAGCTGCCACTCACGGGATTAACCACGGGTGCGCCTTAGAGAATTAGATAGATAGATAGATAGATAGATAGATAGATAGATAGATCCAACACTGAGATCCAGCTCTGAAATCAAGGTGTTCACTTGCCTGCATTGAGAACGGTTTGGAGTTTTGTCCTCTGGACTCTGCTACTGTCAAAGCTGAGCTGCCGGAAGCTTCCTTGAAGTGGCACAGGGTCTGAGGTCAGGGCCAGGAAGGTCTGGCAGGCAGGAACTGAGGAGGTGAGAAAGTGAGAGTTGGGGACCAAGTTTGGCAGGCAAGCAAGATACCAGAGGTCAAGCCAGAGGAGACTCCTCAGTAAGGGCAGGTGGGGTTTTGCCTACCAAACATCCCATCCAAGTGCCTCGCACCAAACATACCATCTAAGTGCCTCCCAATGCTGCAGGATTCTTCTCTCTTTCTCTCTCTAGCATTGCTGCTTTCAATGGTGATGTCTACAGTTAACCAGTCTAAGGGCATAATTTCTTGACTCACAGTCAACCAAGGAGAGGAGAGCTGGATTAGGAGAGGAGAGCTGGTCTTGTGGTAGCAAGCATGACTTGTCCCCTTAGCTAAGCAGGGTCTGCCCTGGTTGCATATGAATGGGAGACTTGATGTGTGAGCACTGCAAGATATTCCCCTCAGGGGATGAAGCCGCTCTGGGAAGAGTAGAAGCTTCCGAGTTCCCTCCCTGGCTGCATCTCCAAGATAGGGCTGAGAGAGATTCCTGCCTGCAACCTTGGAGAAGCCGCTGCCAGTCTGTGAAGACAATACTGAGCTAGATAGACCAATGGTCTGACTCAGTATATGGCAGTTTCCTATGTTCCTATGTTCCTAACTGCCCAGCACTAGTGGGAATTATGGAGATCTTGGCTGTGACAAATAAACAACTTTATAGATTGGAGGGGGGAAAGCACTTGTCCTCCATTTCTTTTCAAATTCTCTCGGGCTTGTATCTGCCTACCATTAGACCCAGCTATTTCTGGCTCTGCCTCTGCCTCGACCTCCCACTAGTTGTCCTGCTGCTGCACTCTGCCCCACCACCTCCTATGGGCACCAGCCAGCACTGGGTCAAGCTGTTTGCTGGAGGCCAGAAGTGGAACCAAAGCTTAGAAAAGCCAAACAATTGCAACGGAGGTAGAACTGAGAAATCATGAGTCATGCCTGCCAATTTTGACCATTGGTACCATCTCAGGGGGTGAGTCTTTGGTGATTTTTGGCAACATCCGCCCCCCCCCCCACCCCTAGAGATGGAAAAGAGGTGATAGCCTGGTTGCACACAGCTTTCTGAGCATCATCACCCTTTCTTTATCCCTAACCCCAAACCACTAGGGTAAAATTGCAGTCACTTTCACAGTGAGGAAAGGGTTAGGGTAACAGATCTGGGTTAAGGTAACAGGGTCCTATCTGGGTTAGGGTAACAGGGTCCTCTCTGCATGGAGTTGTCTTTGGAGGACATTCCTGACCATTTTCATGTCTGATCTGGTGACATCGATAAAATTTTAGTGCAGTTTTTGTGTTTTTAAAACACCATTGAAATTTGGCTGCAGCAGGCCTGGTGATCAGAGCAATAAAAGCATGACAACATGCTGAAATTCTTGCAAAGCTACCACTGATTTTTCATCTCTCGAGGTGCAGACTTCAACAATCATAATTAGAGTTTGTTGGTACTCCTGACCTGACCACTCCAATTGTCTCATCTACTAAGACCCCGTTAAGCTGTCTTGATGGAGAGGTGGTAGTTGACTCGAAGATGGGAGCTTTCTCTTTTTCACTTAGCCTGTTAATGTTTTTGCTAAGACCTCATGGGGGAAAATAAATTCATTCTACAGGGATACCTTCTAGAAAGTTTCGGATGCACTTGTTTCTGCTTGCTCTATACTGTCATCCTAAATTGGCAAGAAGGATTGCTCCCTTTATGGAACTCAGCAAAGACGACCAACAGATTCAATATTCAATCAATAGTAGGTTCATCCCAAAAAGAAATATGAAGGCAATCAAGCAGCTACATCCTCGGCGGGTAAGAGAATAAATCACCTATTCAGGACATTAATTAGATAAATGCAGTTGGTTAAGTCAATATTGATGTCTGGTTCTCTCCCTTTCTTCTCTCTCTTGCTTTCTTAGATGATTGCTTTTAACCCTCGCAAAAATATGCAACACTATTGCTAAGTTATGCAGCTATTGTCTTACTCCAGAGAAGCACCATTGGTATGCCCTTATTGCTGATATCCAGACAAGGTAATGTTCCTGTTGCAGGAAGATCACATTCTCCCATCACCCAATTTACAAAAATGTTGTTGGGGAAATTTATTTATTTATTTATACATTCAAAAGGCAATCTTTCCCCTTATGCAGAATTTCTACTGCTGTTGTATCATATGGATGTTGTAAGCACTGATTGGTGCCAGTCATGCCGCGTAATCAATCCCCATCCACCACCATATCCACGCCAATGTATTTTCTTTTAAAGGTTTTGGTTTTATGCTCGTAAAGCAGGAGATTCTTTTTTAAAAGACAAATATATCTCAGAAGCACCTTTCAAAGTGGTGATTCTCTTATATTTAGTGGGGGGAGAGCAACAGGCCTTATCCAACCCCAGGTGATCCCTGAGGCTTTAACATGCTTGGAGAAATTTGATTGCATAAGAAATTCTTTTCTACTTTTGTCCTGTACTAAAGGGAACCAGCCCCTGATGAAGCTTTGGGTGAAACAGCTCCTTATCCCGGGGTGGCTGTTATGGTTTTTCCCTGGTGTGCTTTGTCTTCTATCACCAATTATTATCAGTCATTACAGAGCATGTTGCTTGCTTTCCTTGAATGAAGGATTCATGCCTTGAACTACATGCATTCACAACGTCTTACTGAGTACATCATTTCCTTCTTCTGGATTTGAGGCCTCATTACCTGTACTGTATGCACTCTTCAATTTCTCATTTTGAAGACATCTCAGACTCTGTTTGGACACCTGTATATACTGGTTTCTCGTTCTTTTCATTGTATTTTGTAATTCTACTTGGCATGATGCCATTGTATTTTTATATGTGTTATACAGATGTGTTTGATTATTTTCACGTTTGTTGAGAGCTGGTTATTTATCCATCATTTACTTTGGGTTTTTTTTTGTTCATGGGTTTTGCATTTTTCCCCTTATCCAACCCCAGCACAGCGTCCCTCCAGTGGCTGCTGCTGGTATCTGCCTTATTGCAGCTGGGGATGCTGGGAGTTGTAGTCAACAACATCTGGGAATCCCTGTTAGAGGGAACAGTTGATCTGGAGGCTGGGAAAACAAATCCTGTCTTTTGCTGATCCACACTGCTGGGCGCGGCATGGATAGTGATCCGTGCCACTCCTGGCAGCTCAGGTTGTGTGGTTGCGCAGTTCGTATGCCGAAGAAGCAACCATTGATCATCTGGGGGAAGGTAGGTTGAATCCTGCCATGATCTGCACACTGGGCAGTCACGTGAATAGCCGGTGTATGTGTGTCTCTCTGTGTGTGTCCCTATCAACTTCTCAATGCCTGGACCAATTTGGACCCAATTTGGTACAGTTGCAAGAACACAGAGGGACATCTCAACGGCATAGTTTGTGAAGATGTCATCCACCCCAATTCATGATGGCGGACATGTGAACGTTTGAAGTGCAAGTGGGCTAACTTGTGAACCGTCTAACCAATTTGAACCAAATTGGGGTACAACTGTAGGGGCATAGAGGGAAACAATGGCATTGTTTGTGATGTCATCCACCCCAATTCAAGATGACAGATGCATGGATATTTGAAGTGGAAGTGGGCTATCTTGTGAAGATGGTAACCATCAATTAAGATGATAGCAAAAGGAAAGTAGGCAGATTAGTCCTCAACAGTGATCTCTCTATTTTTTTCATCTGTGTGCAGAATGACTTTTTTTTCCTGGGTGGCAGTATCAAGACAGTGTGTGCGCATGTGAGAATCGGGATCTAAAATTAACTGAGCAGACATCAAAAAATCTTGTGAGCGTGCGCATGTGCACACGCCTTAGAGGGAACACTGGTCCTTAGTAGAACTTCTTGTGTGTTGATAGATCATTAAAAACCTGCAGTGCCGAACAGATTGGCACTGAGAAGTTTTAACGCTTGGTTCTGTTGGCCCAGGAACTGGCTTCTTACATAGGAGGACCTCTATGAAATGTTGACAGTTCTGGCACACCAACAGTGATGGATCATGGGTTATAAGAGTGAAATTACTCTTGGGCAACTCAATCAGGGCAAAGAATTTCTCTCTGGATCTGCTCTGAAAACCAATGGAGCAAATTTGAATATGAGTCAGTATGACTCAGGCCATAGTGCCTCTCTTTAGTAAAGACAAATGTCTCATTTTCAGCCAAGCTGTTCATGTCTCTGAATTATCTGTCAGATCCAGTAGTTCTTCATATCTGAGGCAAGGCAAACGAAGTGTGCTGTAGATTATAAAGCCACATTTCCAAACAAAACTGCAGCTTTTTGTCCGTATTTCCTTGTTTTGTTCCATTCTGTGTACATTAAAGAGACTTATGACCCGAGCTTAGCCTTAGAGAGAGGATCCAGCCACATTTCAAGCTAAGAATGAATGAGATCTGAAGAATACAAATCCAGGGAAATGAAATGACTTCATTCAGCGGCGCCATCATGAGATGTGATATAAAATACCAGCCCTACAGACATAGATGGGGAAGCTGTTGTGACACAATAATCTATGGAATTATTCCTTGGGGCCATAAACGTTGTGTTAAATGCGTCATTGGGAATGGTACGCTTTAGTATTATTTTGATGATTTGTATCATGATTTGTATTGTATTTGTATTTATATTTTGTATTTGTGATTTGTATTAGCACCGTGGTGTGGGGAAGGGGGTGTTAATCCTTTGACTCCTCTGCATATGTATTATTATTATTTTATTCTATTCTATTTCTATTCCGCCCTTCCAAAAATGGCTCAGGGCGGTTTACACAGAGAAATAATAAATAAGTAAGATGGCTCCCTGTTCCCAAAGGGCCCACAATCTAAAAAGAAACATAAGACAGGCACCAGCAACGGTCACTGGAGGGGTATTGTGCTGGGGGTGGAGAGGGCCAGTTACTCTCCCCCTACTCAATTCAGAGAATCACCACGTTAAAAAGGTGCCTCTTTGCCGAGTTAGCAGGGGTTTATTAATAATTAATGATAAGATAATTAATGTTACTTTCTTTAAGAAGATAGCTTGACATTTTCAAACTTACTTAGAAAATGGACTAGATTCCTCTTAGCAAAGAGAAGTGGCTTGTTATTCATGGTCCTGTCACCCGCAGTTTCACGTAACAGGAACCCAGTTTCTTTATTCACGGGGCCAAAATGGGGTTATTTCCACCTATCTGCGGTTCTGTCCAGAAATGACTTCTGGCATCATTTCCTGCTGCCGAACCATTTTGTGGCTCTTTCCTGCAAATAAATAAATAAATGAGCCCTCAAAAAGAACAGAAATCGGAGGATTTGAAAGTTCGCAGGGCATTGCAGAGTTGGAGAGCGAGGTACTGGGATTATTTCCCCTCCCCCTGCCTTTTCTTGTGTCTTTCAGCACACTTCAGTGTGCTTAGGAACCCAACCCCTCAATCCCCATAGAGTTAAGGTTTCATTATCTATGGAAATGGGGGGAGGGGGTGGAATTCCTACGAATTCCATTCTACAGGAGCAGAACTGTCATGAATTCTGCTCCTGTGCTATCTTCTTGAATTCTATCAAACCTTCCGGACTGCCTTTCAGGGCAATCCTGTCCATGACCAGGTGTTCTCATCCTGTCCATGACCAGGTGGCAGGAAAAACTGGGGTTTGGTGAATGGTTGGTACTAGGCCAGCAGAAATTTGCAGGAAAGATGACCCGGCTCCCAGCAAGGAAGTTAAGGGCTTGTTCTAGGGTAGAGCGGTGAGTGGATGAGGCTTCTTTAGATGATGAAGGCCTTTTAAAATAATTAATTTGAGTTATAGGACTATGACTACATTGTCTGACACTTTGCTGTAAAGTTCCAGTCTGATGGATGGGGGAGCAGAAAATATTTTTTTGGCAGTGGGAGTGCTCTTGGAGTCACCCCTGGGTGCTCTCCAGGTTAGACCCTACAACAGGGTCACGGCGTATCTGCGAAGTGTGCTTCTGTACTTCCTATGTTGTGACACTGCAGACACTACACGGTCAGCAGGGTGCCATTCACATTTCGGATGCCTCCTTTCGGATTGGATCGCTGCGATATAGTGCTGTGATGTCGTTTGTGCATCACAAAAGGTAATTATTGTGTGGGGTCGAAACTCAGGAGATGATTTTGATCTGCCGGTTCTGGATGGGGTCACGCTCTCCCAGAAGAAGCCAGTACGCAGTCTGGAGGTGCTTCTGGATCCGAACCTCTCCCTGGTGTCCCAGCTTGAGGTGCTTTTTATCAGCTTCAGCTGATACGCGTTACGTCCGTTTCAACCTCAAAACGGTGGTACATATGCTAGTAGCCTCTAGCCTGGATTACTGCAATGTGCTCATTGTGGGGCAACCTTTGTACGTAGTCTGGAAACTGCAGTTGGTCCAGAATGTGGTGGACAGGTTGGTCTCTGGGTCATCTAGGAGAGACCATATCACTTCTGTGTTGAAGGAATTGCACTGGCTGCTGATACATTTCTGGGCAAAATACAAGGTGCTGGTTATCCTCTCTAATAAAAGCCTTGGTGTCCGTCCGTGGACACCAAGGCGTGTGTCCGTGCCTCCCTCGGCCGTTCTGGGCATGCGCGGAGCGCATGCCCAGTATGGCCGAGGCAGAAATGGACACAGGGACCAGGCAGCCATCTTGGTTGCTTCGCCCGGCCGCGGAAAGACCAGAAGCGGCCGCCGCGAAGCTGGGGAAGAGGCGGCAGGGGAAATTGACCGAGGCGGCAGCAGAGTCGCCGCCTCAGTCAGAGGAGAGAGGCCAGAAGGGAGAGACGGAGACCGGCCCGGGGAGATGGAGACCGGGGACGGAGCGGAGGCCAGCACGGAGGTGACTGCGAAGGGCCCGGCCCGGCCGCGGAGGCTGGCAGCGGCCCGTCCGGAGACCGCCCGGCCGGTGACTGGGTCTCTGGAGAAAGGGCAGGGAGGGAGGGAAAGATGGAGGAGGGAGCCCGCCAGGTGGGCAGGAAAGGAAGGCGAGCAGCGGAACTCTTCCCTACTAGTGCCCGTTATTTAAACGGGCTTGAAAACACTTGTTACCTATAAAGCCCTAAACAGCTTAGGCCCTGTCTGGGTACTTAAGAGAACGTCTTCTTCACGGTGAGCCCCACGGCCTGTTAAGATCATCTGGAGAGATTCATCTGTGGTTGCCACCAACACATTTGGTGGCTACTTGGGAATGAGTCTTCTCCGTTGCTACCCCTGGGCTCTGGAATACCCTCCCTGTTGAGATAAGAGCCTCCCCATCTCTGGCAACTTTTAAAAAGGCACTGAAGACATATTTGTTCACCCAGGCTTTTAATTAGATTTGTAGTTTTAAATAACTCTGGGAGGTTTACAATTAAAATCATTTAAAACATTAAATCAATTAACAATTAAAACCATTTAAAAGGTTAAAAACTGGGTTTTAAATGTTTTTAATCTTTTAAATGGTTTTAATTGTTAATTGATTTAATGTTTTAAATGATTTTAATTGTAAACCTCCCAGAGACCCAAGTTTGGGGTGGTATAGAAATATTTTAAATAAATAAATGAATAAAATGAGTACAAAGGTTGCTGTATTTTCCCTTTGTCAGGTTTTTTGATTATGGGGATCCTTGTGAATACGATCCTGCCAAGCCAAAGCATTTTACTGTGGTCTCGAAAGAGCCCTGCAGAGAGACCATTTTATCACTGTATTCTTTTGTTTCTGTGCTACCTTCTCTTGCCACAGGGTGGCATAAGCACTACACCTTTTGCCTTTTGGTAAAACTATTCATTCATTCATTCATTCATTCATTCATTTACGTATGTATTCGATTTTTATACCACCCTTCCAAAATGGCTCAGGGCAGTTTACAATTAAAAACAAAAATTATAAAACAATTCACAGAAGCATTGGCTCTACCTTCTGCTCCGTCATTAGCTCTTCAGGATCGTGGCTGAGGGTCTTTCTCGTCACCTTCTACCTGATCCTTTAACTGGGGGTTGCACAGCTTTGGCCCTCCAGCTGTTCTTGGAGCACAACTCCCATCATCCCTCACTATTGACCACTGTGGCTGGGGATGATGGGAGTTGTAGTCCAAGAGCTGGAGGGCCAAGGTTGCACAACCCTGCTTTATTTATTGTATTGTATTTATTACAGTTATATTGTGCTCTTTCTGCAAGGAGCCCAGAGGTTATGTTATGTACATGTACATGTTACATGCAGAGTTTATGCACATGGTTATGTTTATCCTCACAACAACCCTGTGAGGTAGGTTTGGCAGAGAGAGGAGTGACAGGTCCAGAGTCACCTAGTGAGTTTCACGGCTGAATGGGGATTTGAAATTGGGTCTCCCCGATCCTAGTCCAACACTCTAACCACTACACCACACCCCTTCCTTTAACAGGTGATTGAACGATGGATTTCCTATGTAACACTCATGTGCTTTACTCCTGAGCAATGGCCCTTCACCCTTGGCCGTTAACTGGCTTGCTTTCTTGAGTGGACCATTAGCAAAATCTTATGGATAGCATCTGAGTGTCTTTTACCTAGAGATGTATATCAAGATTGAGCACCATCAAGCCAAGGTCATTAAATTACTGTCGAGGTTATGAAGAAGCCTTCATAGTTTGGCTGACATCTGGACTAACCCTAAATAGTACTATGCAGGAGTTACTCTAAAGGATGACTTCAGTAGGACAACTCGGGGGTAATTTTATTTTATTTACATTTATATCCCAATTTTCCTCCAAGGAGCCCAGAGCTATGTACATGGTTGTGTTTATCCACACAACAACCCTGTGAGGTAGGTTAGGCTGAGAGATATGCAACTCGCCCAGAGCCATCCAGTGAGTTTCATGGCTGAATGAGGATTCAAATTCAGGTCTCCTGGGTTCTATCCAGTACTCTAACCACTGCACCACACTGCCTATATAGGGTGCTGCCCTATATCGCACAGGCTGCCACCAGCTCATCTGGTGATGACTCAAAGGAGAGCCTTCTCTGTGGTTGCCCCAGAGCTGTGGAACACCCTTCCTGCTGAGCTTAGAGCTGCTCCATCTCTGTTGGCTTTTAGGAAACAACGAAAGACACATCTCTTCAGCCAAGCTTTTTAGCTATTCGGTAGTTGTATTTATTTATTTATTAAAGGTTTTCTTATATAGTGCCTCCTCCAAAGACTCTAGGCAGTGAACAACAACAATACCAATAACAATTAATTTAAATTAATTGATTTAAATTAAATATTAATTTCAAATTAATAATTTTAATTAATTAATTTAAATTAGATATTAATTTCAAATAATAATAATAATAATAATTATTATTATTATTATTTAAAAGGGCAAATGCCTGGCGGAACAGGTGGGTCTTAAGAAAGGCCTTAAAAGCAGCTAGGGAGGGGGCTAAACGAATCAGGGGGGGTGGTTATTCCAAAGAAGAGGGGCAGGTATTTTAATGTTATGGGTATTTTAATTTTTTGTTTAATTGTGTTAAAATTTCTTGGTGTGTTGCTGTAAACCGCCTAGAGACTTAGGTAGTGGGCGGTATACAAATATGTAGATATAGATATAATGAAAGTCAGGCTACGCCTACATAGAAAGGTTATTTTTAAGCCCCACCAATAACAAAACCATGTTGCAAATACTTACATATTGCTTTTTAAAAAGTAAGTCTCAAAGCATTTTACATGGCAAAAAGGGATGGTGTGAACATAGCATGCTTTGGATTTTGTTTCTTCTTCAGTTATTGTGTTCTTTCCTTTCTGATACTTATACAAATGTTATAACCACAAATCTCTGACGACTTTAAAGATGCATCTATTCACCCAGGCTTTTAATTAAATATTGTTTTAACAGTTTTAACATCGTTATAAAATTTAAATTGTTATAACTTTTACTATGTCATTTATTTTGTTTAAGTTTTTTGTTGTCATTTATTTTAACTAATGTTTTAACTTGGTGTTTGTTTGCTTCTTGTAAACTGCCCAGAGATGTGAGTTTGGGGTGGTATAGAAGTGTGTGGAAAAAAAAACAATAAATAATAATAAAAATCTAGCATAACCAAACAATTGTGTTAAAAGCAAGAGACAAAACTGACTAACCGGAAGCACAAATTCACCTTTCAAAGCATTACCAAAATGAATGAGAATGTATCTCTCAAAGCTGGCTTATGTTCTCCTGGGGAAATTATTAAACATTATTTAATTATTAATTAATTAAAAATTATTTCTCATGGAAAGGTTATACAAAAGGGATAGGAATGAATTATAGAGGAACAGCTGTGCTCTCTATACTTAAGGTGTGGGAGGAAATCGCAGCCTGCTTTCCTATGTAAACTGAACCTTTCCCCCCTCTGAACTTTTTCACACTCTGCATTATGTTTAACATTTGTGCAATGTGTGGACACAGGTACAGATCTGTACCTGGCCCATTCACACATTATGGTCGACACTCGTGCAATGAATGTACAGTGTACACAGGTACATATCTGTTATCAAGTTATGTTGAACACAGATACAAAGAAGTACACTTCCTATCTCTGGACCATGCATTGAAAGGGCTCTATCCAGATTCTCTATTTTAAAATGACGAAAAATGCCTGTATGAGTGTTCAGACAGACAAGTGCAGACTGCTTGTCTAGGTTCATGCTGCGGGCTGTTTGTTAGCCCCACCTCTACTCCAGGACTGGAATACAAGTAACTAAAGCCCCATTCAAAAGCTGGCCTAGATCGAGGTATGGATTAACCAAAAACACCACAATGTATATACCCTTTAAAATAGAGCTGCAAAATTTGGGCCGGTTTAGCTGTCTCTGGACTACAACTCCCATCACCCCCAGCCACAGTGGCCAATGGTCAGGCATGATGGGAGTTGTGGTCCAACATCTCCGGAAGTGCGGACGTTGTGGAGTCCTGCTTTGGAACATGTCTGTATCAGCCCTGGTTATTTGCTGTAAACTAGAAATTCTGCTCATATCTCTAATCACTTGGCCTGCCTTGCTTTGGAACACAGATGCGGCAACCTATTCTTCATTAACACACACCAGCCTGGACATGCAGTGTTCTAGGCCATTTTAAAAAATTATTATGAAGTGGTTATGTGCAGTGAAGTACAGCCAGCCACACGCACATAACATGTTCAGGGCAGATCTGAAGGATGTCAGCGTGAGACATAATTGCCGTGAAAGCTGGAGTGGTTTTAATAGGAACTGGGTGTTTCGCTTCACCAGGACGCCAAGCAGATGACTAACGTCCTAAGCATCTCAGGCACCCTTAAGCTACGGAGTCCTGACGCAGCTGACCAGGTGTCAGTTAAAGGTACAGTGCATCCTTGGGAGTCGACTTTGAAACATTGGCTTCAGGGCCTTGGAATGGTGCCATGCCATCCTCAGAATGTTTGCTCACATTCAGCACTGGCTTCATCAAACGATAGACCCTTTCACTAGGCAGAATGAACTGGGCCCCAGCATCAGAGAGACAATAGGGTCTAGTGGTTAGAGCAGGCAGTGGATGGCCTGGCCCTTGTGGCTGAGGGTGATGGGAAGTGGGAGCTGGGAGATTTCTGGACTGAACCACTATAGCAGGGGTGGGCAAACCTGGCCCTCCAGCAGTTGTTGAACTACAACACCCATCATGGTCAGGCACAAAACATTGTGGTTGGGGATGATGGGAGTTGTAGTCCAGCAACAGGTGGAGGGCCAGGTTCACTCACCCCTGCACTATAGATGACTGTCTGGGATAACAGCTAGTTTGGTTTCTTTCCAGTGTTCCCTCTAAAGTATGTGCACGCTCACACGTTTTTGGATGTCTGCTCAGTTAATTTTAGATCCTGCTCAGGTTGAATCAGGAAGGCCCCACTCTGAATGCACGTGTGAATCCACACTGCCTTAATACTGCTGCACAGAATAAAACTCATTCCGCACAGAGATAAGAAAATTGTGAACACTATTTCTTCCTACACAATTCATGGCTGTTTCATCTGGTCTTTTGTTTCAATTAAGACATTAAAGTAATTAGAGCTCAACATTGTCTACTCTGGGGTTAATCATTAACTAAACCTGCCACTGATGGCAAAAGGTATATTGGCGAGAGTTTGACAAAGACTGTTAATATACCAGGACAAATATTAGATTTCTAAGATCAAATACTCCTCTCTGATTCATCTATCTATATAATTCTCTAAGGCGTAACTGTGGCTAATCCCATGTGTGGCAGCTCTCACGAGAGTTTGTGAGTAGAAGCACCGTGGTGATTGGGCAGTGGAGATTCCATATGCAAATAGGGGGAGGAGCCTGTGAGAGCAGAAATACCATGGTGATGGGCAGTGGAGATTCCATATCCAGATAGGGAGAAGGAGCCTGTGGCACCATGGTGATTGGGCAGTGGGGATTCCATATGCAAATAGGGAGGAGGAGCCTGTGATGGTTAAAGTACATTGGAATGCAACTGTTCCTGATTGGAAGATGTTCTTGATTGTAGAGGAGAGGAATAATAAAAGGATAGTGGGCAGGGGTCTGCAAAGAGAGGCGTCGCGAGGGAGGAAAGAGCCCCTTCAGGAGAAGGAGGCTGCAGTTGTGTGAACTGGATGAGGAAACAAGATGGACAAGATCTATTAACTCAGGAAGGGAGAGAGAGAAAGAAGGGAGGGGAAGAAAGACAGAGGGGAAGAGCGAGTGGAGGAGAGAGAAAGAGAGAAAAAGAAGGGAGGGGGCGAGAGAGAGAAGAAAGGGCAGGGGACGGGCCCGAGCTTGTCAGTGGCCTGAGGGGAATGAGTGGCCATTTGGTAGCAAGGTAGGGTCCAGTCAACCACTGCTGCTGTTTGGGGCTACCGAGGCCATTGTCAGAGGGAGGCAGGCAGGCAAGAGATGGGCCCAGGCCTGTCAGTGGCCTGAGGGGAACGAGCGGCCATGGCGGTGGCGGCAGCGAGGAAGGGCCCGGTCAACTGCTGCTGCTCCTCCTGTGGGGAGGAGCAGGAGCAGGGCTCGGATGAGAGTAGGGAGGTCTCTGGGGAGAGGGGGCTGCAGCTTGGCCAATAGGTGCTAGCAGCTGCAACCAAGAGGGGTGAGGGGGGTGGAGTCAAGGGATGGCGGAGGAGGAGCAGGAGTGCGGCTCAGTTGAGAGTGGAGGAGAGATCTCTGAGGGGAGCAATCAAGTACTAGCGCACAGATGCTCTGCGCAAGTTAAGCTAATTTATTTTAAAAGGACACGAGAAAGAGAGCCATTCTCATGAATGGCTCTGTGCAAAGTCTAATATATACTGTCGGAAAAGGTTACTGGAAAGTTTCTCCTCCATCCCTTGGAAGTAAACTTCCTGACTGGCTCCTATAAACATAAGGAATAGGTAGCCTTGTCTAAGGACAGCCTTCTTACTCAGAGGGAGACCCTCATGATTTTTAAGGGACCGATAACAATACACACAGAACATTCTATGTGTGTTCACATGAAAGTAGGGCTTTTAAAAATGTGCAACTAGCAGCAAAAGGCAGAGTTTTTAAAAAGCACGGTCCTAAAAGTTAGAAAATCTGAATCATGCAAAAGTTGTATAATGTTACACAACGGTGCTCCACAACGGTGGCCAGCCTGCAGATGATCAGGCCTGCTCAACTTGCCCCCCCCCCAGCTGGTTTTGGACTACCATAATCCTCAGCCACAGTGGCCATCAGCTAGGGATTATGGGAGTTGTCGGCCAACATCTGCAGGAGGGCCGAAGTTGATGGGTCTGTGTGATGCATAAACAATGAGAAAAGTGAGCAGTCCAGGAACCCAGGCCCTGATCAAACATACAAATACGACAGATCTTTATATACCACTTTTCAACAAAAGTTGCCAAAGCAGTTTACATTGCTATAAATCAATAAATAAAATACCCCTTTCTCCTCCCACTTCCAAAGATGCCTTTCGCAGACTCCCCACAGAGATTTTGCATCCACGAATCGAATACTCTTTTAAGAACATAAGAACAGCCCTGCTGGATCAGGCCCAAGGAAGCCCATCTAGTCCAGCATCCTGTTTCCCACAGCAGCCCACCAGATGCCTCTGAGAAGCCACAGGCAAGAGGGGAGGACATGCTCCCTCTCCTGCTGCTGCTCCCCTGCTTCTGGGATTCAGAGGCCTCTCGGCACGTAGGCTGGAAGTGGCCCATAGACATCGATGGACCTGTCCTCCACAAATTGGGCTTAGCCCCCTTTAAGACCATCCAGGCTGGTGGCCGCCACCACATCCCATGGCAGAGAATTCCACAGACTAACCAAGTGCTCTGTGGGAAAGTTAGTTAGTTAGTTATTCAATTTCTATACCGCCCTTCCAAAAATGGCTCAGGGAGGTTTACACAGAGAAATAATAATAATAATAATAAAAAATAAGAATAAAAAAGTTGGTCCTCCATTTCCTGGCCATCCGTTTCATGGGACGGCTCCTGGTGCTAGCATTGTGAGAGAGGGAGGGTTGGAAATCTCTCTCTCTTCACTCCATATCATGCATCATGTTATCCGCCTCCTCTCTCATGTCTCCCCGTAGCCATCTCTTCTGCCACAGTGCTGTCAGAGTTTGCAAAGATTTGGGGCGAGCACCCAGATGCATGATTCAGTTGGTACTACTCAGGTGTTCATCTACAGGACTATGTAGATTTAGGAGGAACTGGACACAGCGTTCCCTGTAGGAGGGATTCCCAGCGGCTGTTGACTACAACTCCCATCATCCACAGTTACAGTCGCCTTGGGCCGGGGATGATGGGAGTTGTAGTCAACAACAGCTGGGAATCCAGGCTACAGGGAACCCTGCTCAGGAGAAAATTAGTCTGTCAGTGCCGACGCATGAAATTTCTGAAACAGGAGCGCGGGGTGGGAGGGGGGACTTCCTCCCGGGAGGGGCGCTCCCCCTCCTCACGCCCACGCCATCCTGAGCCAGCGCGCTGAGGCAGAGGGAGCCATGGGCGCCTGGCTGCCCGGGACGGCGGCGCTAAGCCCAGTAAGCCCGCCCCGTCCCGGGCTGGCAGGAGGCGGGATGGCTGAGCAGGTGATCCCTCCCGGCGGGGCGGGCAGTCGCCGCCCCTCGGCGCTGACTGTGCGGCTGCAGAAACGGCTCCTGCAGGAGGAGGAGGCGCGGTCGGACGGACGGCCCGGGCAAGGCGCAACTTCCCAGCCGGCAGCAGCGCCGTCTCGGCTGCCGGGAAGTGAAGCGGGGGCCCCCCAAGCGAGAGCCCGCCGGGGCTGCGACCCGCTGAGCATGGCGGAGGAGCCCGGAGGAGCCGCGGAGGCCGGAGGAGGCTGAGCCGGAGGAGCCGCCCAGACGGGGCGAGAGCAGCGCCCGGCCGGCCAGCCCCGGCGGCACCATGGCCCGCTGGATCCCCACCAAGCGCGAGAAGTACGGCGTCGGTGAGTGCTGCTCGCCGACGGGCGCCGCTTCCCACGTGCGCGCGCCACCCGTGGGGGGCTCGCCGGCCTCTTCTTCCGTGGGTCGTGGGGAGGGACGCGGGCGGCTTCCAATCCTTCCCTACACTCTCTTTCCCCTCGCCCCGCCCCCCCTGCCAATCGACGGGACTCCGGGCCTTCCTGCCCCCCCGCTCCCCCATACCCCCCCCATCCCTCTTCCCACCCGCTGCCTTGGATCAGAGGAAACCTTTCTGTCTCTCTCTCTCTCTCTCTCTCTGCGTGCGCGGCAGGGTTTTCCTTGGGGATGGCTCGAGAGTGGATACAGTTGCTTATCACTTGCCTATAAGGCAGCGGCTTTGGGAACTTGAGGGTTGAAAACCAGCATGCAAATAATATCGATATTAATGTTGTTGTTGATGATGATGATATAATATATCATTGCCGCTGTCATGCCGCTGTTAAGATCCACCAACAATTAACTTCTACCCTTTAGATCTTAGCATAAAACGTTTACTTTGTCGGTGTATAGTATAATAGATTTCTTGTCTGGATGTTGTATAATTTGCTGTGCTTTTGTTTGATCTATGATCATAATAAAGCCCTTCATTCATTAGAAAGAGAGAATACACACACACACACACACATTTGTGTATATATATATGTATATATGTGTGTATGTGTGTAAATTTGTATGTAGGTATATGTGTGTATATCACACTCACACATATAAATAAATTATTCCGTGTCTTTGTGTGTATGATTTGTGGTGCATAAATGCAACTCCCGCCCCCTTTCCTTTCTTGGGGAGTTAGAAAGTTTGCCGTTTCGCAACTCTCTGGCAGCTGAGTGTGTAAAATCCCTTGAGCTAGATAGATTACCTATTAACACTCTTTTATCTGTCAGGGTGGAGAGCTGCTTGTTTATGGCCCTCGCAGGCAGGATTCTCTCTCTGCACTCCAACCCCTGCCCTGTATGATTAAGAGTCAGATTCCCTGTCAAGGCAGAACCAGAGAGCGGCAGATATTCTGAAGCACAGAGGGGTGTGGGTGGGGAAGGAAGCATCTCCCGACTAATGCGTGCAAATGAGGTAGCAGAACTCACCAGGTGTTCAGAATTCCTCTCTCTCATCACCCCCGCCCCCCCATTGAGTGCCTGATTCTTGGAATTCATTCTTTCCATGTTGAGCTGGCCTTGTACCGTGCAGGCAGTTCGGATCTTGTCTAGAACATCCTGCGATCTGAAAGGCACTCTTTGTCTAGACTCCATAAGTGTGGGGGATTAATTGTGGCGAGTGGGACACTCTGCATGTGCTCAGAGAGGCTCTCTTTCTTACCGCTTTACATGTGCTAGTAAAGGTAAAGTGTGCTGTCAAGTCAATTTCGACACCTGGCGCCCACAGAGCTCTGTGGTTTTCTTTGGTAGAATACAGGAGGTGTTTGCCATTGCCTCCTCCTGCGCAGTGTGAAAATGATGCCTTTCAGCATCTTCCTATGTCGCTGCTGCCCAATATAGGTGTTTCTCATAGTCCGGGGAACAGACCAGTGGGGAATTTCAAACCAGCAACCTTCAGCTTGTTAATCAAGCATTTCCCCGCTACGCCACTTAAGGTGTGCACATGTGCTAGTGCAGACCAGTTAGAAGAAAACTGGGGCTACAGCAAGGAGCCAGTTGACATAAAACTTGTGTCTTTTTACCTTCGCCAGGTTCTGGGGTTAGAGTTTTGCTCTTAGACCAAGGGGGGGTTCCCAAGCCCTGGATCTTCAGATGGGGTTGGACTACAACACCCATCACCCCCAGCTACAGTGTCCAAGGATGATAGTCCAATAACATTTGGGAACCCCTGACTTAGACCATGGAGCCACGAGTTCAAATTCCGACTCAGGCACAAAAGTTGTGGGGTGGCCTTGGCTCAGTTTCTCTTTCCCAGCCTAACCTGCTTAGCAGGGTTGCTGTAAGAATTAAAGGGAGGGAGGTACCACAACAAGGAGGAAAGGCAGAATTCTAAAAAATCATCATGAATACCTTCCCTCAAACTTCTTCTTTTCCTCTGTGTTTTTTTGCATCCCTCTCCTATGTTCTCTCTTGTCAGTGTCTCATGATATTTTTCCCTTAGGAACATAGAAAGCTGCCATATACTGAGTCAGACCCTTGGTCCATCTAGCTCCGTATTGACTACACAGACTGGCAGCAACTTCTCCAAGCTTGCAGGCAGGAGTTTCTCTTGGCCCTGTAGATGCCAGGGAGGGAACTTGGAACCTTCTGCTCTTCCCAGAGCAGCCCCATGCCCACAGGGGGATATCTTACAGTGTTCACATGTAGTCTCCCATTCAAATGCAAACCAGGACAGACCCTGCTTAGCAAAGGAGACAATTCACGCTTGCTACCACAAGACCAGCTCTCCTCCCCAGGTCCTTTTTCCATAGAGCAAATGACGAACAAATTGTTGTACTCTTTCCCCGGACACATCTCTGGAGAACACTCCTGTCAGTTCCCATTTCCATTCCTCTGACAGCACTGATGGAAGTTTGTGTGTTTTTAAAACCTTTGAAAGCATTAAAAAAGCCACCATTGCAAATGTGGCCTCTGCAGGCCTGCTGGTCAGGACAATGCCAACATGATTACATGCTGCAAGCTGCAAGTCCTGCAATGCTATCCCCGCTTTCCCACCTCTAGGGGTGCAGACCTTGACAAAGATCATAAGGAGCACCTCCCCTCCCCCGATGGTACCAATGATCACTCCTAGGGATGTGCAAACAGGTCCGATATCGAACTGAACCCCCACTCCTCCCGGTTCGGTTCAGTATCGGATTGAACACCCCCGCTCCAGCCGTTTGGGGATGCGTGGTGGTGGTTCGCGTTTGTTTTCTTTTCTTTAAAAAATATTTATTTATTTATTTTTACTCACACCCTCTGCGGGGGCTTCTTCAAGGCTGCGTGTGTGTGTGTGTGTGTGTGTGTTTCTCCAGAGTTCCCCCTTCCCCCTGCCGGCCTCCATTATAGTAAAACTTGCCCAGCCTGGGTGGTCTTTGGCCCGTTCTGGGCCCGCCCTGCATAGCGGCAGCCATTTGAGAGGCCGCTGCGCATTCCCAATGGGCCTCTGCGTCGCCTGACTGGAATGGGCCAAAGACCGCCTGGACTGGGTGGATTTTACCCCAGGGAAGGGGGAACTCCAGAGAACAACCCCACCCCCCTCAGAGAAGTCCCCTGGAGTGGGGTGAGTAAAAAATAATAATTGCATTTTTAAAAAAAATCACATACCCCGAACCGAACTGGGGGAGGTTCAAAGGGGTGCAGAACTGAACTGGTCCAGTCCGGTTCTGGTCCAGTTTCGACTTGAACCGAACCGGGCCGGCCAGTTTTGTGCACACCCCTAATCACCCCAGCTGGCTCGTGTGGGCAAGCCAGCATTTTTGGAGTCTGGCCTCAGTTGCTGCAGTCCTTTGAGCTGCTCCGCCTGTGCCCCCAAACAGATTTCCTCTCTCTTCCCACCCTGCAAATCTAGTTCGAGTCACTCTGCTTTGGAATATCTTCCTCTGTACCTTCTTTCGTGGAGCTCATCCCCTTTCTCCAAACTGTCTGTCTGTCTAAGACAACACCCTACCCACCCCTTCCTTCCCTGCAGGCAAAGTTTCTGGCTTCGCTTCCCTTTCATCTGCCTGCTTCTCTTTTTATTGGGCAGTGCCCACATTGCGAGGGTAACGCCCCATGTGTAGATATGGGTGTGTGTTGAGGGCTTGTCTATAGTGTCCTCTGTTTTCTGGGGTTTTAGCAGACGATTGTCAGGTCCTTCAACCATAAGAACTAGAAGCTTAAAGAATAAAACAGAGATCCGCAGAATGCTGGATTGAGTGCCAGAGGCTCGCTTCCATACATGCAGAGTAATGTGCTGTGGTTCAGTGGTTACAGCTCTGCCTGCAGAAATGTTCAAGTTCAGTCCCTGCCAACTGCAGGTAGATTTGAGAAGCTTTGCCCCAAAGCTTGGGAAAGCAGTTGCCAGGCAGGGCAGACAATACTAAGGGAGCCAACTCAGTATAAGGCAGCTTCCTGTGTTGATGATGATGACCTCCATCACTGTTCTCCTCTTTGCCTATTCCATGCTCTCAACTTTTGCATCCGGAATGAGATCTTTCAACTTTCCACCAGAAGTGCATATTGCCTCTATCCAACACTCTTCTTTTCTTGATTGTTTTACTAACCTTTCATTTTCCTTTTGCAGATGTGTTGGATCTTTTCCAATTACCTTGTTTGGAATCTTTGCTTTCCCTTCTCTTGAACTCTGAATTGCGCTTGTCATGGCATATCATTCATACACTTATGTGGACAAATTCCCTTCGCTCTGGTACTATCGCTTTCACTGGAATTGTGTGTGTGTGTGTGTGAGAGAGAGAGAGAGAGAGAGAAGTTAAGTTCCCTACCACTTTGAGAAGTGGGCCAGAGGTCAGTGTTGGAACACAGAGCTGTCATTCACACAATCATTCCTGCATGGAAGTGATTATAGGTGGTAGGGGGAAAACCTGGGTAGAAGTGATTGTGTGGAAGCAAGGTACATGGAAAACATGCTTCCACACAATCACTCCTACCCAGGTTTTCCTCTTACCTTGCTTCCAGACAACCAAAAAAATTGGGAGCACACATAGCTCCCAACCCAGGTAGATCACAGTTTTTGCCTGTGTGAATGACCTCATTATTTACATATCAAGGGTCCCAGGTTCAGTCCCCAGTATTCAATCAGCAGAGATAGGAAAGACCTCTGCCTGATACTCTGGAGAGCTGCTCTCAGCTAGCGTGGGCACCCTACACTATTCAGTGTCTAAGGGATAGTTCACATGTGCAAATGTGTTAACAGGACGACTCTCCACTAGATGATATGCAGTATAGCGTATGCACTCTGCTGGAAAGCATTGCTTTTGAGGTGCTGTGAGGTTCCCCACAAGTTCTACCTGTGGCTTTTGATTTATTCCGCCCCTCCTTCACACATGCAAAAATCAGCCATAGATGATGCAGCCTGGGATCTACAAATGTATGCCTAGCTCACTCACTAGCCAACCATTATTTGTGGTTGCCACCAATTCCCCCTCTTCCCTCTGATCCTTTTCTGACACGCAACCAGAAATCTTAGGATGCAGGCCTTCTGTGATTTGCATTGAGATATGGAGAAGTAAGAAACAGGGGGAGCCCTTTCCGTCTGCCCAGGAAGGATTCCTGCTGCTTCTTATTGGCCATGGAAATGAGACCTCTGGGAAGGAAAACTGTGTGGTGTTGTGGTGACTGTCCTGGTTGCCAGAGGACTGGGGAAACTGACAGGTGGGTTTGTAGATACCTGGATGCGATATGTGCAAATTTCCACATAGAGCAGAGGTTCCTAAACGTTGTTGGACTGCAACTCCCATCATCCATTGTGTCTGGGGATTATGGGAGTTGTGGTCCAACATCATCTGGGAACCCAAGGTTGGAAACTCTGACTTAGAGCAGTAACATCAGACGGGTCAGCTGAGGAGAGTCTCTGTCAGACTAATTTTGTGGAAGTAGATAATGTGGAACTCATTACAACATGAAATGTGGAAATGTGCAGGATTACTCCTGCAGCTTAAAAATATAATTGGGGAACTTGGAAAGTTAGGCATACAAACTTGAGGAAATGTCTAAGCGTCTACTCCCTTCTCAATAAATTTATCTGGGTCTTCTCACACTTTGTATACAAATGTGTATTTGTATCTCATAAGAACAGCCCTGCTGGATCAGGCCCAAGGCCTATCTAGTCCAGCATCCTGCTTCACACAGTGGCCCACCAGATGCCTGTGAGATGTCCACAGGCAAGAGGTGAGGGTAGGCCCTCACTCCTCCTGTTGCTCCCCTGCAACTGGTATTTGGAGGCATCCTGCCTCTGAGGCTGGAGGTGGCCTATAGCCCTCAGACCAGTAGCCATTGATGAATTTATCTAAGAGCCATCCAGGTTGGTGGCTGTCACCACATCTTGTGGCAGAGAATTTCATAGGTTGATTATGTGTTGTATGAAAAAGTACTTCCTTTTATTGGTCCTAAATTTCTTGGCAATCAGTTTCATGGGATGAACCCTGGTTCTAGGGTTACGTAAGAGGGAGAAAAATTTCTTCCCTCAGTAGTCTTTTTTTCTAAACTAAAAAGCCCCAAGTGTTGTAGCCTTGCCTTGTAAGGAAGGTGCTCTAGGCCCCTGTTCATCTTGGTCACCCTCTTCTGCACCTCTTACTTAGGTACAAAACACACACCTCTCTTCTTAAGTCTAAAGGGTGCACGTATTTAGGTGCACATTCATTTAAAACACTCCTAAGCAGGAGCTGGGGAAGGATTGGGTGTCCACTTCAAAGGGTTTTAAAGAAATACATGCCAAATTCTACACATGTGCATCCTTCAGACCAGCAAGAGATGTGTGGCTTTTTCTTTTTCTTTTAAAGCCTGGGACTGGGTATCTTTGTTTAAGTACAAAATGCAGAGCAAACCTTGACCCTTAGACCATACAGCATTGAAAATGGTGTACATTTTCTCTTGCAGAGGCAGAGAACTTCCAAAAATGAGCTTCTTTCCCAGACTTTATAACCCATTCATTTCGTGCATCCATAAAAATACACCCTCAGATTAGAAATACGACGTCAATTAAATAGTAAACAACTTCATTTGTTAGCCTAGCCGTCCCATAACAGATTGTTCTCTGGATGGCTCACAACACAGATATCACGCTGAAAATTTTACTGCTTATCTCTAGGTTCCAAAATACAATCATTTCATTCCATATACTAGTCCTTTACCAGCTTTCTTTGGCACTAGGGACCGGCCTGCAAGTTTCGGAGCTGAACTTCACTCTGTTTCGTGGGAGGGGTGAGGAAATGCAATCTGCTTCAATGGGAGGTGGGGGGGGGGAATGGGACAGATTCCCCACTTTGCTTGGTCGCTCCTTCTGGTCACATCCGTCTAGTTCAGGCAGGCAATGGTCTGTCGCGAGGAGGAGGAGAGGGTGGAGGAGATGGCAAGCAAAGCAACGGCAACCTTCTTATTCTGCTGTCGGTTACATCGGGCTATGGCCTGGCTGGTGTGCTGTTGAGTCGGTGTGCTGTTGAGTCGGTGTCGACTCCTGGCGCCCACAGAGCCCTGTGGTTATCTTTGGTAGAATACAGGAGGGGTTTCCCATTGCCATCTCCGCGCAGTATGAGATGATGCCTTTCCGCCTCTTCCTATATTGCTGCTGCCCAGTATGGTCTGGGAAACATACCAGCAGGGATTTGAACCAGCAACCTCTGGCTTGCTCGTCAAGTCACTTCCCCACTGGACCATTAGGTGGCTACTGGAAAAAAGAAAGAAAAGAAGAAGATAAAACAGTAAATGTCATGTAGGCATATATCTAAATAAACACTTCTTAACCCCAAGAAAGGCCTTTGAGATGCAGTAACACCCCAGTTGAACCTTTTGTTCCGTGAATCCGATTCAAGGAGGCCAATTCCTTCAAAACGTTTCTGTCTGTACTCTGCTGTCCCGAAGCCTTGTGAGCTTTGATACTCATATCTCTGCTGCCTTTGGATATTTTTCTTCTTTTCAGAACTTGCCAATCCCCCCCCCCCCCCGCCACCAATGTGGCTAGCAGATTCCATATTGGCTTCTGATCTTCTTTTGAAATGTACCCTTTTGGTAGTGCTTCAGAATCACAAGAGGGCATAGAAAAGGGCTGTACCGTTTCAACCCCCTGCAGATGCTTTACTACAGCTCCCATCATCCCTGACTTTGGGCCACTGTGACTGGGGGTGCTGGGAGTTGTAGTCCAACAGCAGCTGGAGAGCTGAAGTTGTGCAATTCTGGTATAGAGGGACATTTTCTATGTTTCAGAAAGAGGTCCAGGCAGGAAGCCAACACCAACCCAAACAATCCTTTCCAAGTTTGTTTATAAGATTTGACCTGTATAGATCGAGCCATTTCCTTGAAATGTCTGGGAAGTTGTGGTGGCGGCGGGGGGGGGGGGGGGCTCTATAAAAGCCTGTTGAACCCTCTTATTTATGCATGTAAAAAGCACTTTGCTAATTGGATGCTGGGACCCCGGCTTTGTTATATGTGTGTCTGTGTTTAACTCCAGTTTTAGGGAAACATATAAAACTGAATTAAGGATTGTTTATAGGATGAGTGCATTCATATTTCTAGTAGGATAACTAGAATAATGGCAACTACAATCTGTAATGACCCTCTGTTTTCATTCCCTTTGGCATTTCACAGATCCCAATACGTTACTCTTAAAAAAATAGCTTCGGGGGAGGTTTGAACTGCAAGAAATAGTACTGAATGAAAATCTCCTTCTGTATTAGAAAAGTAGCAACTGTAGTGTTAAATGTTTAGTGAGACTTTTCGTGTGCTGGGGTTATTTTAGATCCTGCCATCATGAATGTATATAGTTTTATTTTTCTCCATTGACTGACCCAGTGCCCTTTTAGTGAAACCCTCAGTTTTAATAAAGGTAATGGAATGAGGTGCTGGAGAAGATCTTTGAGGAGACCATGGACAGCCAGAAAAACAAACAAACGGACCATAGAACAAATCAATCCAGAATTTTCACTCAAAGCACAAATGTGAACCATGTCTACTGGTTAAGTAGAATACTGGTAGAATACTGGTAACCAGTAGTAAAATACTGGTTAATGTGAACCAGGGTTAGGGTGAACCAGGTCTACTGATGGACAGCTTTTTTCTACAGTTTTGCTTTGGCCCTTTCCAAAAGGAATGTTATAAGTGTTCTTGCCCTGTGATCAGTTTCTACCTTGTTTGCAGCTTACATATGGCCGGCCATGTTGTCTTATCTAACTTGATTGGTATCTTTAAAAAAAACAAAAACAAATTAAGGGCGTGTTAAGTCTGCACACCCTGAACTTTGTTTCTTTCTGTAGCTGGTTATGACTCACTTGGAGAACCAGTGCTGTTGCATTAAAGGACATGGAAAAGAAAGGAATTTACAGCTGTAACTTCATTGCTGGTACTGACCCCGTTGTGGATGATGTTTATTGGTGGTGTGTTTTGTTAGGATTTTTTTTTGTCCTAAGGTTCCGATCATTGCAAAACAGCTTGCAATTTTTGGGGGGGCGGGGGGGGGAATATAATTTCAAAAGCAGAAAATCCCACTAAAAGCAGTGGCCTACAATGTCCTTAACCCAGAAACAAGAAAACCATTGCCATAAAATGTCAAGGGCCAGCTAGCATTCCTCTGCAAAGCCCTCAAATGATGTCGGACTGCAGTGCCCATGATCCCCAGCCACAATGGCCCAAGACTGATGGGAGTTGTAGTCCAGTGTCATCAGGGGCCCCATGTTTTAGAACCTGTGGGCTTAAGGAACAGAAAGACCTTTACAGTTCTCAAAACTTGCCAGTGAGCAAGTTCTGGCATGCCTCTGTGCAGAGGGCATTCCTCAAGTACTGGAGCTCCACTGCATTCTTTGAAAGTCCTTTGCGAGATGTTGGTATTTGGGCAAAATAAGGATTATTACTTCGGAAGCTGCCACCAACTGAGTCAGACTCTTGGGCCTTCTCTTTCGGTACTGTCTGCACTGACTAGCAGCAGCTCTCCAAGGTTTCAAGCAGAAGTCTTTCTTAGCCCTGCCTGGAGATGCCAGGGGGTGAACCTGAGACCCTCTGCATGCAAAGCAGATGCTCTTCCACTGAACTCTGGCCCCATCCCCTCATCTTACAGCAGACAGTGCCCCCATGCAGTCACCCATCCAAATATAAACCAAGGCAGACCCTGCTTAGCAAAGGGGACCATTCATGCTTGCTACTGCAAGACCGGCTCTCCACATGTTGTTCACATGTTATCTATGCTGTTATTATAATCCCCAAGCAAAATCCATTGCAGCTGAGGATTCTGGGAAGGATTCTGGGAAGGATTCTGGGAAGTCAACAACTTCTGGGGATCCCTGTTCGAGGGAATTCCACCTTCTGCTGGGCTGAACTGGGACAGTTGCTCCCCCCCCCCGGCTCATTAAATCTCAGAGAGCCTCTGCTTTAAAAAGGTGTACTTTGCCTAGAGAGCAGGGCTTCCGTTGTATGTGTGTCGGCCTGCCTTGAGAGCGGTTAGAGCTATCAAGTGACCTAGAAAGAGTTCACCTGGTGCTCGTAGGCAGTTGCTGCCCATCGCCACCTTTGCTTCTGCTTTGCCGAGGTGTGTCCTAGCAAACCTCCCTAAGTAAAGAAACGGGTTGAGCTTCTATAACTCAATATTCGGTGAAATGAAGTCGCAAAACTGTTCCTGGATTGGCTGGGCGGGCAGATGAATCGGTAGGGTTCATCCTGGTCTTTCCTTGCAACATGCTCTTTAAAATGTGTGTGTATATATTTGTGTTTATCATATAATATAGGCCAGCTGGGATGGCCTGTACTATCTGGAGGGATGAATGGACAAGGTCCTTTTTCTTTTAACTGGGCAAGGTCTTTTTATTGGACAAGGTTTTGGACAAGACCCTTTTGTTGTTTGTAGATATTGAGGTCATTCACACAGTCAAAAACTATGTTCTACCTGGGTTTGGGAGCTGTGTGTGCTCCCAATTTTCAGTTCTGTGGAAGCAAGGTAGGAGGCAAACCTGGGTAGAAGTGATTGTGTGGAAGCAGGGTAGGATGAAAACTTGCCTCCTCCCTTGCTTCCACACAATCACTTCTACCCAGGTTTGCCTCCTACCTTGCTTCCATACAATCGAAAATTGGGAGCACACACAGCACCCAAACCTGCGTAGGACAGTTTTTGATTGTGTGAATGACCTCATTATGTGCCCAAGGTGTTTCCACCCACTAGAGATGGAAAATAAGTGAGAGCATTGCAATACTTTCAGTGTGTGTTATCACCACTTCTTTATGCTTACCCCAAACGATTATAATGAAATTGTGGTCATTGTTGACCACATGTAAAGACCTTTTATTGCTTGTAGATATTGAGCCAGGTCTCCCTGCGAGCGCGCAGTGCATAATGGGGAGACCCCTGGAGCTGGGAGGCGGCTTTTCACCTCCCCTCCAGGGGTCTACTCGTGAGTAGCTGTGCCGTGGCTACTCACGATCGGGAAGCCTGGGTTTGCAGAGTGCTTGCTCTGCAAACCCGGGCTTAGAGGAGGGCTACAAAAGCAGGCTAGCCACTTGTAAGCCTGCGAGCCCGGTGGTTCACACGAGCAGCAAAAATTAGGCTAGGCTCTCCTAGCCCGATTTTTGCTGCTTGTGAGAATAGCCCCATTATGTGCCCAATGCATTTGAGCTCAGATTTGTTCCTCAGGGCCAATTATATGCTTGGACCTTATGAGAGATCACTAATAAAAGTAGTAGAATGAAGTTACTAAAAGTTATTTTTTAGCTTCATTCCACTCCTTTTATCAGAGATTTCTTGTAAGGTTCAAGCATATAAATTTTCGCTGAAGTGTGTTGGGCGTGTAATATCTACAAGCAATAAAAGGTCTTTAATGCATTCCATAGTATCTTGAGATGTGGCTCCTTTTTGCTGTTATCTTAGTGGATGCTTCATATTTGGGGTGTGTGTGTTTCCCTGTACATTGTAGGATCATAGTTAGGGTAACAATGAACAAATTGTTGTCCTCTCTCCATGGACTGATCTTTGGAGGACATTCCTGCCAAATTTCATTTCCATTCCTCTGATAACTTTGATGAGATTTTATAGTCGTTCTTGTGTTTGTATAACATCTCAAAGCTTTTAAAACACTATTGCAGATTTGACCTTTGTGGGCTCAGTGGTCAAGACAATAAAAGCAGAACACCCTGAAAGCTGGAAATCATGCAATGCAGTCACCAATTTTCCATCTCTAGGGGGTGCAGACTAGACCTAGTCAAAAATCACAGTGGGCATTTCTCTCCGCAGAGGTACCAACCATCCGAACTGGCTCATGTCCTATTATGCTGAATTAGATTAATGGTCCATCTGGCTCAGTATTGTCTGCTGACCAGCAGTGGTCCTCTATGGCTTCCGATAGCGGTCTCTGCCAGCCCTTTCTGGAACAGATACTATGCCAAAAGGCCAAGAAGCGACTGTCAAAGTGATTCTATGGCAGGGCTGCTCAACTTTGGCCCTCCTGCAAATGTTGGCCTACAACTCCCATAACTCCTGGCAGGGGGTTATGGGAGTTGTAGTCCAAAAACAACTGGAGGGCCAAAGTTGACCAGCCCTGTTCTATGATATGCTGAGTCCTTTCTTGTTTCTCTTTTATGTTATGCTAAGCTCTGTTATGTGATGACCCGTGGTCACAACAATAAACTCTTACTTACTTACTTACTTACAGTCCTTCCTGGAGAAGCTTAAGAGAAGGAGTTTAGATAATATCCCTAGGGATATTAAATTGCAATCAACAAGAGTCAGAGGTGGCCCCAACTCTATGGAATGGTCTCCCGGATAATATCAGAGCTCTCCATGATCTGTTGGCCTTCTGTAAGGCATGTAAGACTGAAATGTTCCGCCAGGTGTTCAGTCGCTGAGATAGCTGGCCGTAGAGTGATCTTGTAATCCATGGTTATTATGTCATGTGGAATGAGTAATGTATGGGGTTGTGGTTTATGAGGCTATGTGAGATATATTTTTATGAAATGGTGTTATTGTGTATGTTATTGCTTGTAAGCTGCCCTCAGTCCTATGGGAGTAGGGAGACATATAAATCTAACTAACTAAATAAAATAAAATAAATTCATGAAGGCCAGGTCTATCAGTGGCTACAAGCCTGGTGGCTATAGGCCACATCCAGCCTCAAGGACAAGCTGCCTCTAAATACCAATTGCAGGGGAGTAACAGCAGGAGAGAGGACATGCCCTCAGCTCTTGCCTGTGGGCTTCCCAGAGGCATCTGGTGGGCCACTGTGTGAAGCAGACTGCTGGACTAGATGGGCCTCCTTGGGCCTGATCCAGCAGGGCTGTTCTTATGTCAAGCTACTAACTGAACCTGAGATCTTTTGCATGATCTCTACCCCTGACTGGTGCTCCTTCCTCATTGCTATCACATTTCAGTGGTTCTCAAACTGGGTTCTTCCAGATGTTGCTGAACTACCACTCCCATCACCACCAGCCACAATAAATTGTAGCTGGGAATGATGGAAGTTGTAGTTCATCAACATCTGGAGGAACCCAGGTTGAGATCCGCTGTGTTAGAGCGATGTCAGTTTCAGAAGTGAAACTGACCAAGGGCTAGTGCATCTGTTTATAAAACACTGATGCAGTATGGCTTTTAAAATCTGCTGGTCTAAAATAAGAACACACAAACACACAAAGAAAAGACTTGGAGCAGTACTTGGGGAACGCAACATTTCTCCTTTTTTGCCACAAACTGAGCTCTTAGTATTTTGTCAGTTTCCCCAGAGCAGTTAATGGGGCCAGCTACATTAATGCATTTGACCAAGGATGCATTCGATTATTCCATATCTGTGTTCTACATCCTTATGCAAAATGCATTAGTTTTTAAGTAAGCCATATTTGTTTGCATTTATTTTAATGTCAGTTATGGTGGGTTTTGTGCTGCGGGATTGGAATGAGGTCACAAACTCATATGTGACGCAATTCGTTGTTAGCTGGAGGGGGAACTGCATTTAGCTAGCGAGAGGTGAAGAGGCTGTTTCACATATTATGAACCAACAAGCTCAGGTGTATGACTCAATGTACATTCCAGGGTATGCAGAGAACTGGGATGGGATCATAGCTCAATGGTAGAGCATCTGCTTTGCATGCAGAAGGTCCCAGGTTCACTCCCTGGCAGCATCTTCAGGTAGGTCTGGGAAAGACTCCTGCCTGAAACCTTCAAGAGCTGCTGCCAGTCAGTGTGGACAGTACTGAGCTAAGTGGACCCATGGTCTGACTCAGTATAAAGTAGCTTTCTGTGTGAATGCACATACATTCCAATATCTGTTTGTCATGTTCACTTCTTACATTGTTAGGTGTACATCTGAAAAACATAATGGGTTTGTTCGCACAATCATCTGAATCTAGGTTTAATCTGGGTTACCAATATTCATATGATTGTGTGAACCCATGCCAAGGTGGGAATCTCTGGCCATAAACCACTTTGCAACAGGTTCACACAACCAGTTTAATGTAGATAACCCACATTAAACCTAGATTCAAATCCTTGTGTGAACAAGCCTACTGTGTGGACCAAGTCTCCACGTTTTATTTTGGGAGAAGAATTGGAAACATTTTTGCTAGGATGTGTGTTCTGAAGTGCCTACAATTTTTAAAAGTTTGTTTCAGATGCAAAATTGCACATTGTGCTGAGGCCATTAACTAAGGACAAGTAAGCATTAGTGCATCAGACTGCCCTTTCATTGTGGCCAGTTTGGGTTGACAAAGCTCTCTATATTCTGTGTGTTTGTGGGCAGATTCCTCCAATGCTTTGGCAGTGCAGCTAAGCATTGTGGAAATATGCAATTACATTAGATTGAAGTTTTATGAAAGCTGACTGCCAGAGACAGCACAGAGGCTTTTTTTAATGCAATATACTCATCGCCTGATTGGTTTAAAAATAATCTGGTGCAGTAAGTCAAGGATATTTCTGTATGTTTGATGCTGTGTCTTCATCAGTTTCTTCTTTGGATTGTAAACCTTTAATTCCCTTGGGGCCAGGATAGCTGTCAGATAGCATTGGCCCAGGCATTTCTGCCAGGGCCCTCCGTTCAGCTTCTCAGGCCCTCCTCATAGAGACAGGGCCTTTTCAGTTGTGGCTCCTCAGTTTTGGAATGTCCTCCCAGAGAAGCTTCGCTCTGCTCTCTCTCTCAAGGGTTCGTCAGAACCGGTGGGAGCTGATTGGCTCTTGCTGGTGCCGCTGAAGCTAACCTGCCTACGGAGCCCTCTGGTTAGCCAAGGTTAAGGGCCCAAGCAGGACCTTAACTTGGGCTAACTTTGTGTGCATGCCAGCTGCACAGGAGTGGGATCCCAGCCGGCACGGAGAAGGGGGGATGCCCACAAGGCACCGTGCCCTTGAGTGGTGCATTGTGGGATTTCCAGGGGCCAGGACCACATCTCCTGACCCCCACACCTCTGTGTTGCCTGGGGCAGCAGCGGATTCTCTGGGTGCACGCTCCACGCTCCCTGACACCACCACCCCCAAGACCCAGAAGCCGGATCGTTTGTGGGGTTTGCTGCCGTCCTCGCCACCCGCCTTAGAGTGCTGGACTAGGAGCGGGGAGACCCGAGTTCAAATCCCCATTCAGCCCTGATACTCGCTGGGTGACTCTGGGCCAGTCCCTTCGCTCTCAGCCTAACCTACTTCACAGGGGTGTTGTGAGGAGAAACATAACTATGTACACTGCTCTGGGCTCCTTGGAGAAAGAGCGGGATATAAATGTAAAACATAAAAATATATTAAAATACCTATAAATAAATATATCAGTGGTTCCCAAACTGGGAGCCTCCAGATGTTGCTAAACTACAGCTCCCAGCATTCTCCCCAGCCACAATAAACTGTAGCTGGGGGGCTGATGGGAGTTGTAGCCCAGCAACATCTGGAGACTCGCAGTTTGGGAACCACTGCTCAATAGACTATCAACCATTTTCTCTCAAGGTGGGTTCACCTTATAGTTTTCTCCCCCATCCCAGTGCAGAATGAGACGTGTGGAACATTTGTGGAATGAAGTGCACTGGGAGGAGAGCTGGTCTTGTGGTAGCAAGCATGAATTGTCCCCTCTGCTATACAGGATCTGCCCTGGTTTGCATTTGAATGGGAGATGTGTGAGCACTGTAAGATCTTCCCCTTAGGATGGGGCTGCTCTGCGAAGAGCAGAAGGTTCCACGTTCGGTCCCTGGCAGCATCTCCCAAGATAGGGCTGAGAGAGATTCCTGCCTACAACCTTGGAGAAGCTGCTGCCAGTCTGTGAAGACAAGACTGAGCGAGATGGCCCAATGGTCTGACTCAGTATGTGGCAGGTTCCTATGTGCTTGTGAACAGCCTAGTCCTCTGCATGTTTATTTGGAAGCAAGTTCCACTGAGTTCAGTTGTGCTTTCTCCCAAGTAAGTGGGCGGAGGAGTGCAGCTTAAGATTCTAGGAGAAGTACACCCCGCTCCCTGATTTCCAATTCAGCGGCAAGTCACTGTGTTTAAGATCATAGCCTTGGTGTCATCCATCCATGTTATTTCAGGCTTCTCTAATTAGAAGGTCTTGGTCAGCTTCGTGCCTCATTACACGCTGCATTGCTCTGCGGTGGGTGAATCAATAGTAGCTTTAAGAATGATCATTGTTCTCTTGGAAACTAGTGAGAGAAGAGGTCTGAGTATGAGAAGCCGGGGGGGGTGTCTTCTTGTAGGAACATAGGGAGCTGCTTTCTGTTGAGTCAGACCATTGGTCCATCTAGCTCAGCATTGTCTACCCAGACTGGCAGCGGCTTCTCCAAGGTTACAGGCAGGAGTCTCTCTCAGCCCTATCTTGGAGATGCTGCCAGAGAGGGAACTTGGAACCTTCTGCATGCAAGCAGGAAGACGCTCTCCCACTGAACTGTGGCCCCATCCCTTACGTGCAGGGCCGGTGCTACCAGGAGGCCAACTAGGCAGCCGCCTAGGGTGCAGACCTCAGAGGGGCGCAGAGTGTGTCAAATCAATCGAAATGATTTCTGTCAAAATATTTTGTTTTGTATTTGAGAAAGATAATCAAAAAATGATATATTACCTATTCTTGCAGTTTAAAATAATTTTAGCAGTTTCAAGTTTTGTGCTTTTCATTTTTTCTACAAAACATCTGTTTCTGAAAATCGACGTTGAAAACTTTTTTTGGGGGGGCGCAAGTAATTAGCCTGGCCTAGGGTGCAAAATAGTCTGGCACTGGTCCTGCTTACATGGAATATCTCACAGTGCTCATGCCTGTAGACTCCCATTCAAATGCAAACCAGGGTGGACCCTGCTTAGCAAAGGAGGCAATTCATGTTTGCTACCACAAGATCAGCTCTCCTCCCAGTACAGCATGTGTACAGCTGCATGTGCACTTTTGAAGAGAAGGTATGAGGACCTCTGCGTTGTTTAACATAGGGATGGCTATCCTCTGCTTCTTCTCTGCTCTCCAGCCAACAGCCTAGATGTGGTCAAAATTCATAATCCATGGAGTCTCTGCAGGGTGCTCTGATGATCTGGGAGCTTTCCAGTGTGCTCATAGGAAGCTGCTGTATACTGAGTCAGACCATTCATTGTATCCAGCTCAGTATTGTCTACACAGACCGGCAGCGGCTTCTCCCAGGTTGCAGGCAGGAGTCTCTCTCAGCCCTATCTTGGAGATGCCGCCAGGGAGGGTACTTGGAACTTTCTGCTCTTTCCAAAGCGGCTCCTTTCCCTGAGGGGAATCTCTTCCAGTGCTCACACTTCTAGTCTCTCATTCACATGCAACCAGGGCAGACCCTACTTAGCTAGGGGGTCAAGTCATGTTTGCTACCCAAAGACCAGCTCTCCTCTCTCAGCCCTAGCCTTGCTCTGGTAGCAAGCATGAATTGCCCCCTTTGCTAAGCAGGGTCTACCCCGGTTTGCATTTGAATGTGAGACTACATGTGTGAGCACTGTAAAATATTCCCCTCAGGGGATGGGGCCGCTCTGGGAAGAGTGCTATGTTCCCTCCCTGGCAGCATCTCCAAGATAAGGCTGAGAGAGACTCCTGCCTGCAACCTTGGAGAAGCTGCTGCCATTCTGGGTAGACAATGTTGAGCTAGATGGACCAATGGTCTGACTCAGTATATGGCAGCTTCCTATGTGCCCCTTCATACTGTAGGTGGGGGCTTGCGAGACAGAAGGATATTTTATGCACACAAAATTTTCTACATGAAGAAAGTGTGTGTGTTCTACTTCAGCACTTCTTTCTGACATGCTTTTTCTTTTTCTTGAGGGAATTTTGTAGGGAGGAATATCCAGTCACATGAATCCACACTTATAGTCTGAAATACAGCCTGCTTTGCCACCTCACTGAGAACTAGCCTCTGGACTGCTTTTTTCCATCCGTATATTCAAAACAGTACGTGTGCTGCCTAAAGCCACCAGTGGTCTTCAGAGCGGAACAGGAACTTGACCCCAGACTTCTCCAGTCCAAGTCCAATGCCATCAATGCCACCCTGTTGACTCCTGAGTTACAATCACTATGGTTTAAGTCTCCTTGTAACTTGTTTTTCCCCTAGACAATGCATTCTTTTTGGCTCGGTTTCCCTGGCATAACTTCCAGGGGGAAGGAGGGGTGTAGCCAATGAGAGGCTTTTTTGTCTGGGAAGACTTCAGAGCTGCTTGGAAATGTGCCGTTTTAAAAATGCAGTGCAAGGAAGGTGGTGTTTTTTTAAAAAAATAAATAAAACCTCTTTGGTTTGATTATGAAGTTAGATGAATCTATAGCAACTTTGTCATAAGGTTCAGAATTATGGCGTGTGTCCGGCTGGGGAAAGCTGCAGAATTGCAGGTCATAGGATGTCCTCGGGCCCTATCCATCCCCAGCGCAGCATTTAGGGATGTTCTGAACCGAACCGGTTTGCCATTGAACCGGTTCGGTTCGATAGCTCGAACTGAACTGGGTCAACCGGTTTTGTGCACACCCCTACACAACATCCCTCCAGGGGCTGTTGCTGGTGTCTACCCTATGTTTCTTTTTAAGATTGTGAGCCCTTTGAGGACAGGGAGCCACTTTATATTCGTTCGTTCGTTCGTTCGTTCGTTCATTCATTCATATGTAAACTGCTTTGGGAACTTTTGTGGGAAAGCGGTATATAAATATTCGACGTAGTCATATTCCTCTGAGCCCACTCAAGCTGAACATGGGGCAATCTGCACAGAACCCTTTCTGCTCATTTTCCTTGTATCTTCCCGGGGATAGTTGTCCTTGTTGACGGTTCAGAATCATTATGTGCTGCTTTTAAACAGAAGTGTTTTCCAAGTGGTTTACATTAAGCACATGAGCCAGCTGGGGTGGTCGGTATCATCTGTGGGGCTGGATGCTCATTGTGACGTTTGGTAAGGTCCACAACCCTAGAGATAGAAAATTGCGAATAGCATTGGAAGGCTCTCAGCTCTCAGTGTGTTATCACCCTGACCATTAGGCCTGCAGTGGTCATGTTTGCTGTGGTATTTTAAAAGCCTTTAAAAACACAAACACTCCCAAGTTTTTAGGCAGGAGTCCATCCCGGCCCGACCTGGAGATGCCGGGAAGTGAACCTGGGACCTTCTGCATGCAAAGCCGATGCTCTTCTACTGAGCTAGCTTTGGTTCTGCTTTAGTGCATTGCAGAGCAGTCGGTGCGAATGTACCAAGTAGCTAGAATCATATACAGGAGGACTTTGTTAATCATGGGTCCAGCACTCGCAGTTTCATGTATCCACAGTCGGTAATTAGCACCTGACTTTGGCATAAGTGGGGAAGGGGGGGGAGGGTTAAATCCGTGTATCCGCGGGTTGGGGGTAGCCGGAAAGGACTTCCACGGTCATTTCCAGCTGCCATTTTGAGCACCGGAACCAGTTTGTGGCTCATTTGCTGGGAAAAAACAGGCCAAAAATCATGATTTGGGGCTGATTTATGGTGCAGTTTTCACTCATGGGAATGGTGATTGGTGGTGGTGGGGATTGGAGGGACTGCAATTTCTGTCCGATTTGGGACAGTCCAGAATCTATTCCCATAGCCCTAATACTCCATGGATTTACTAACCCCCCCCCCCCCCCCGGTGGAACAGAAACTCCATGAAGAATGGGGTTCTCTTGAAGTTGCAAGGGACCTTTGTGGTCTTCTCCTTCTGGGCTGCACAACTTTGGCCCTCCTGCAGATGTTGTCCTACAGCTCCCATGCTCCCTGGCTTTTGGCTGCTGTGGCTGCGGTGATGGGTGTTGTAGTCCAAAAATTGCTGGAGGAGGGCTGCAGTTGTGCAGCCCTGCTTGGGTTCAATCCCTTGGTCTGTTTCCAAACCCCTAGCAAAGAAGAGCCCTCCACAGTGCACGGCAGGCTTTCCCACTCTCACTCAGTCCTCACAGTTAGGATATTCTCCGAATGAATAGCCTGAATCTGGTTCCTTGTAGGAACAGACGAAGCTGCCTTCTACTGAGTCAGGCCATTGGTCCATCCAGCTCAGTATTGTCTACACAGACTGGCAGCGGCTTCTCCAAGGTTCCAGTCAGGAGTTTCTCCCAGCCCTGTCTTGGAGATGCTGCCAGGGAGGGAACTTGGAACCTTCTGCATGCAGGTGGTCTTCCCAGAGTGGCCACATCCTCTACGGCAGGCTTGCTCAGTTTAGGACTACAGCTCCCATAATCCCCTGCCATAGTGGCCAATAGCCAGGGATTATCGGAGTTGTAGGCCAACATCTGTAGGAGGGCCGAAGTTGAGTAGCCCTGGCCTTAAAGGAGTATCTTCCAGTGCTCACACATGTAGTCTACCATTCAAATGCAAACCAGGATGGACCCTGCTTAGCAAAGGGGACAATTCATGCTCGCTACCACCAGACCAGCTCTCCTTGTGACTTCGGCTCTGAGTCCTGTCCTCAGGACCCGCAGAGAACAATCTGCTCCTTCAACGTCTGTGGCTATGGCTACCATATCTCCTTCTCTTTTCTAGGCTAAATGTCAGCCGTGTGTTCCCTCTTTTACAGCTGCCGCCGTACAAGCCCTGGCATTCTCTCTCTCTCTCTCTCTCTCTCTCTCTCTCTCTCTCTCTCTCTCTCTCTCTCTCTTGGCACGCCATTCCCAAACGTTTTCCTCCGCCCGTTCAAAAAGCCTTTGTGCCCGGAAAGAGCCTCTCTTTGGGCAATGCCTTCCCTTTTGTCAATAAAGTCCCTGTTGTTTTGGCCAGGCCTTGGCAGGCAGCTGCATAGCAACCCTTTCCCCAAAGAGCGGAGCAAATGCCAGCTCCGAAGTCAGGCCTCCGAGTGCATAACCCCCCCCCGCATTACAATAGTTTGTGACTCCTTTTGCCTGAAAGATGTAATGAGCCTTGAGCTGTTGATGCAGAAGCCTTCAATGCAGCTCTTTGTTCTGTGCCCCAAAGCCCGGGAACGTAAGGCTCTCTCTCTCTCTCTCTCTCTCTCAGATTACAGGTTCCAGCCAAAATGCCGTTGGAGAAGCAGAGACGGTCGGATCTCTTCCTCGTTCTTTTGGGCTGGGGACTCTGTCCAAACCAAGACTGAGATTGGGGATCTAGCCAAAGGGATTCCCACATTCCAGATTAGGGTGGCCACGTCCCGACGGCGAAAATAGTCGAAATCAGTCACCAAAAAGGGGGGAGATTTTGTGCCGTTCACCAAAGAATTCTCCCCAAAGTCTCCACTTTGTATAAAAATTTGCAGTAGGTTTGCACACATCAATTGGCATAATATGTGCATATTTTGCATTAAATTTGTATACAAATCCCAACTGCCACCACAGAGCAATTAGGGACGATCTTTCTCTGTGGGGAGGAGGGAGGAAAGAAGTGAGACGATGGCCCATGCAAATGTGAGGTTTGAGAGGAGAGCTGGTCTTACAGTAGCAAGCATGACTGGTCCCCTTAGCTAAGCAGGGTCCACCCTGGTTGCATATGAATGGGAGACTAGAAGTGTGAGCACTGGAAGAGATTCCCCTAAAGCAGGGTTTCTCAACGTGTGGGTCCCCAGATGTTATTGGACTTCAGCTCCCATAATCCCCAGCCCCAGTGGCCTTTGGTTGGGAATTATGGGAGTTGAAGTCCAATTACATCTGGGGACCCACACGTTGAGAATCCCTGCCCTAAAGGGATGGAGCCACTCTGGGAAGAGCAGAAGGTTCCAGGTTCCCTCCCTGGCATCTCCAAGATGAGTTTCCTGCCTGCAACCATGGAAAAGCTGCTGCCAGTCTGGGTAGACAGTACTGAGCCTGATGGACCTATGGTCTGACTCAGTATATGGCAGCTTCCTATGTTCCTATATTGTTCTTTAAGTTTTTTGTAAACCGCTTTGTGAGTTTTGCCTGAAAAGCGGTATATAAATGTAAAATAAAATATAATAAAATACATTTATTGGTATAATAGTTGCATATTTTGCACATTTGGACAAATCTAGTGCATTTTTAAACATTGTCTTATTACAAAGACAAAATATACTTTGGAATATATCTTAGAATTCATAATACTATAAGACCATTTCTCTTCTGATATTTAACATATGCATACAATGTGAAATTTAAAAATAATGTACCAAGCAAGCTTCCATACAGAAACAGAAAAAAGATATGGGGTACGACTATTTGGCCCACTTGGTTTTCAATTTCTCTTGGCTAGCTGAAGGGATCATCTTTAAAGTCGCAATATAATTATTTCTCATGCTATTGAATAATTATTTCTTATGCTATTGATAGTATTATTTGGCTCACATTTTCTTAACTGTATTTATTATTCCAAAACCTTCTAAATGATTCCACTCACTTTCAAATCTAGTCATAGCTTCAACTTTCCCATTTTTTAATTTTCTCTGTAAGCATAACCCACCATATCTTTCTATTCCACTCCTCAATGCTTGACCATCTACGTGACTTCCAAAGTTTGCCCATTTCTTTTGTGGGTTGGGTGGTAGGTAGCACAAGAGAGAAGGGGGAGAAAAATGACGCAGCACCAGCAATCAGAAATGAAAAGGGGAGAAAGACTCCCAAAGGTGTTGGTAGATTTCAGTGAATTTAATATATCTTTTACTGATGCATATAATATGAATAAGTTCAGTATTGCCTAACGCGTTTCGAGCTGGAATGTTCTTCTTCTTCAGAGGCAATTCTTAAGTAAATAAAGTTGATCACAATAGGTTGTGTTTGTTTCGCCAGAGAAACAAACACAACCTATTGTGGTCAACTTTATTTACTTAAGAATTGCCTCTGTGGTAGGTGGAAGCAGATCATGCCCTACCACCCAACCCACTTTGGTGTTCTTAGAAGCGGCCCATGGGTAACAATGGGGTTTTGAGTTCCCCCATTGTTTCCTATGGCCGAGACACTCAAAATGTTTTGAGTGTTGTTTTGCCAAAACAACCGGGTCAGCTGCTGTTTCGACAAAACGTTTTGGCCATCTGCATTTTTTGTTTCGAGTTTGAAACGGAATGCAAAATCTGTTTCGTGCACATCCCTACTTGTCCTAGTAAGTTATGGTGCCTCTGAGCATCTACATAGGGCTTTCTGCTCTCTACTGAGCAGCTGCAACCAGCCACCAACATCCAGGCTTAAGAGCAGGCCTTCCAGATCTGAGGGTCAGCTTCTGTGGCAGGCTTGGTGATCTGGCACCTTTCCCCTTAGAAATGAAAAAACCTGAACCTGTCCAGAGCTAACTTGCATTTCTTGGTGACCCTTCGGAGGAATTCGCCTGTACCCTGAAGCTTGCATCTTGGCTTCTTTTATTTCGGAGTGAGCCGTATAATTTCAGCGGTTGCTCTAGGTTATAAAACTTTATGGCTGGCCAGCTGCAGCATTTATCCCTTTGACCTGCCATATTAGGGCATTGCAAAGTTCTTTCTCAGTCTTTAACATAGTCTTTTTGAACGCTGCCTGCTAAACGTCTCCTCTTTCGCCACTTGAATAAAAGAGGATCATGAATTGTTAGGTTTCAGATAGGTGGAATTTCTCTCTGTTGTTTGTGTGTGTGTGTGTGTGTGTTTTAGTTCTCACCTGGTATTGAAAGCAGCTAGGCTTTACAGAAAGGCATGTAAAACATTTCCCCTAACGGGTGGGTCCCCAGATGATGTTGGAGTACATCTTCCCCCATCCCCTGCCATTGTACCTGGGGATGATGGGAGTTGTGATACTCCCCCCCTCCTTTTGTATTCATAGCAGTCTTGTGGGTTGGGTTGGGTCGAAAGATCTTGACAGTCCAAAGTCCATGAAACAGGTTTTGTGGCTGAGTGAGGATTTGAACCCATGTCCATCCATCATTCTCTCCACTACACCAGTGGGGACCTGTAGTGGCCATTGTGGATGGGGGTGATACAAGTTGAAGTCCAAAAACATCTGTGCAACTCATTTTAAGATCTCCCACTTGGAAAAATGGGAGGCTTGGAATTAATGAAGCTTTGTGTCTCAGATGTGAACCGGGAAGTCTTTGGACCACATCTCACTTCTGCCATTAACTTGCTCTAGGCTAGCTGCTATCCCATTCTGAGACCTTTCCTTCTCTCTAAAACACTGGGACAACTATTTATTTATTTATTTATTTATTTATTTATTTATTTATTTATTTATTTTATACACACTTAAAATATTTCTGTACCGCCCAAAACATGCGTCTCTGGGCAGTTTACAATTAAAATAATTAAAAACATCAAATCAATTAACAATTAAAATCATGTAAAACAATTAAAACCCAGCATTAACAATTTTTTAAACGATAAATCTAATTAAAAGCCTGGGTGAATAAATGTGTCTTCAGTGCCTTTTTAAAAGTTGCCAGAGATGGGGAGGGAGCACATTTCAACAGGGAGCACATTTCAAAATCCAGGGGCAGCAACGGAGAAGACCCGTTCCTATGGCAATCATGCCATAGGAATATTGGAAGCTGCCTTATACTGAGTCCAGCGTTTGGTCCATCTAGCTCAGCAGTGTTTACACTGACTGGCAGCGGCTCTCCATGGTTTCAGGCAGGAGTCTCTCTCAGTCCTATCTTGGAGATGCTGCCAGGGAGGGAACTTGGGACCTTCTGCATGCAAGGATTTTTTTTAATATGTCCTTAAATATGCAGTGTTAATTTTGGGGGGGGGGCGAGGGCATTGTTTGGGGTCAGAAGAAGCTGATTTTGGGCACGAGCACCCCACAGAGCACACCCTCCAAGAAGGGTTAACATGTAAAGAGATCTCGACTTGCGCCTTGCTTCCTTCGAAGGAACAAGCTGCACTAGTTGCCAGTAATAAAGCTCTCGGGGGTGGGGGGTGGAAATCCCAGCAGTTTGTCTTCTATAAACTTGCACGTAACAGCTGGGTAAAAGATTTTATATACAGTGTCTCTCTGTTCTCGGGCCAGTCGATCAAACAAAAGTAGCTACTTCAAGTCCTGCTTTGATGGCTTGCATCGAAACTCTCTCTCTCTCTCTCTCCCTCTCCAGTCCTTGCCTCTTGGAATCTTCTTCCTTTGTGCAAAGGACATTGACATTTCAAGGAACCCATTTACAGAATCTTGACCACTCCATTGACACACCCTGAGCTCCTCCAATCGGGCCGCTGGTTGCTGGTAGCTCTTTAACCCATTCCTTGCTGCACGGGGTGCTGCAAGAAGTTAAAACATTGACTTCTTGAGTCTGGGGCCTGTGTGAAGCTATGGCCAAAGCGGAATCCTCTGCCCAGTCCTCCTGGCCTCATATGGAGGTGGAGATTCCCACCCTGTGGTGCTGTGCTTTCCCCAGTGCTGGGGTGGGGCCTCTTGAGCCATCTTGGAAGCCATGCAGGGAGCACTAGGAAGTGTGCCATTCCCAGGGCTTTCTCCACGAGGCTCTGAAGCAAGAGCTCCGTCTCTCTTAAAGGGCCCTTCCAGCACTGAAAAAAGTGCAATACTGTACAGAGGTCAGCTCACTGGGAAATGGCTTTTTGGTGGGTGGTGGGTTTTTTTGGGGTTTTTTTTGCCAAAGTGGCCCCCGCTTGAAAATTAGTGAAGAGCGCTGAGTTAAAGGCTTCTGAGAGCCCAAAGCACTTGTCCACATCAAAGGCTGCCTCCTGCATATAGGAACATAGGAAGCTGCCATATACTGAGTCAGACCCTTGGTCCATCCAGCTCAGTATTGTCTACCCAGACTGGCAGCAGCTTCTCCGAGGTTGCAGGCAGAAGTCTCTCTCAGACCTATCTTGGAGATGCTGCCAGGGAGGTAACTTGGAACCTTCTGCATGCAAGCAGGCAGATGCACTTCCCAGAGCGGCCCCGTCCCCTGAAGGGAATATCTTACTGTGCTTACACATGTAGTCTCCCCTTCAAATGTGAACCAAGGTGGACCCTGCTTAGCAAAGGGGACAATTCATGCTTGCTACCACCAGACCAGCTCCCCTGTATTATTATTATTATTATTATTACTACTACATTTATATCCCGCTCTTCCTCCAAGGAGCCCAGAGCGGTGTACTACATACTTGAGTTTCTCTTTCACAACAACCCTGTGAAGTAGGTTAGACTGAGAGAGAAGTGACTGCCCCAGAATCACCCAGCTAGTATTATGGCTGAATGGGGATTTGAACTCTGGTCTCCCTGGTCCTAGTCCAGCACTCTAACCACTACACCACGCTGTCCTTCGTCCGCATCAGACATTAGCTGTATGTGTATATTGGTGTTTGTACACATGCCCATTTTTGTCTGTGAATGACTACATTTATCTATCTATCATGTTTATATACTGCCCGATACGTGTATCCCCAAATGGTGTACACAATTTAAAATGCACCAATATATAAAAATAATTAAAAAATAAAAACAATTTCACAGAAGAACAACAGTTAAACAATTTAAAATTAAGGCTGAGAAAGCAAATGTGTTTTGAGGGTCTTTTAAAAAGTAATCAGAGATGGAGAAGTTCTTACTCTGACAGGAAGTATATTCTAAAGCCCTGGGGCAAGCACAAAGAAGGCCCAGTCCTGGTGGCAACTGTAATCAGACTTCTCCAGATGACCTTGAAGGGGAAGAGAGCTGGTTTTGTGGTAGCAAGCATGACTTGTCCCCTTAGCTAATCGCTCTGGTTGCATTAGAATGGGAGACCACATGTGAGCACTGTAAGATACTCCCTTTAGGGGCTGGGGCCGCTTTGGGAAGAGCATAAGATTCCAAGTTCCCTCCCTGGCAGCATCTCCAAGATAGGGCTGAGAGAGGCTCCTGCCTGCAACTTTGGAGAAGCCGCTGCCTGTCTGTGTAGATAATACTGAGCTAGATGGACCAATGGTCTGACTCTGTAGAAGACATCTGCTTATGTTCCTAGCTTAATAGCAATAGCAATAGCACTTACATTTATATACCGCTCTATAGCCGGAGCTCTCTAAGCGGTTTACAATGATTTAGCATATTGCCCCCCAACATTCTGGGTACTCATTTTACCGACCTTGGAAGGATGGAAGGCTGAAAGGCTGAGTCAACCTTGAGCCCCTGGTCAGGATCGAACTTGTAACCTTCTGGTTACAGGGCGGCAGTTTTACCACTGCGCCACCAGGGGCTCAGTAGTAAAAGGTGACAAGGTAGTAAGTAGTAGTAAGGTGACAAGGTTCATGACAGAAGGCGCTCTCTTAAGTACCCTGGACCCAAGCCATTAAGAGCTTAATAGGTAATAACCAGCACTTAGTATTGTGTTGAGAAGCATATTGGCAGTCAGTGTAATTCATTTGAAATTGTTGTTATATGGTCTCTTCAGGTTGTCTCAGAGACCAGTCTGGCTGCCGCATTCTGTACCAATTGTAGTTTCTGGACTATGTACAAAGGTAGCCCCAACGTAGAGTGCATTACTGTAGTCAAGCCTGGAGGTTACCTGCATATGTACCACTGTTTAAATGTCATTTGCCTCCAGTAGTGGGCATAGCTAGCGTATTGGCCAAAGCTGATGAAAAGCTCTCCTGGCCACTGCCTCAAGTGGAGAAACCAGAGAGAGTTTTGGATCCAGGAGCACTCCCAAGCGATGAACTTTTTGTGGGATTGCAACCCCATCCAGAACAGGCAGATCAAAACCATCTCTCGGCTCTTGACCCCCCCCCCCAGTCAGTATCTTCATCTTGTTTGGGTTCAATTTTAGCTTGTTATCCCTCATCCAGCCCATTACTGCCTCCAGGCAGGCATTTAGGGAAGATATGCCATTTTTTGAAATGCATAGGAGTGAACCTCGATACAATTTTAATTGATACTGTTTGATTGTTTTTAATGTTGTTTTAGAGCATTATTTTAAAAAAAATTAAATTGTTGTTTTACATTTCTTGTTTTTGTTTTTAGCTAATGTTTTAATGCTGTTTTTATCTGTTGTGAACCGCCCAAAGACATAAGTTTTGGGCGGTATAGAAATATGTAAAATAAATAAATAAATAAATACCCTTCAAAGGCAGGATCCGGATACGAAGTGTGCTGTTGTGCATTGAATGCAACATGTGAATAGGACTCTTGACCCCTTCCAGTCAGCCTCTGCTCTGGGGTGTGTGTAATTCTGTCATGTCTCTGTTTCATTTGTGATTGGATCATTCAATCACTCCCAGGGCAGAATTCTTAAAGGAGGTCAGCCAGATGTTTAAAGAAGTCCCATCCACTCACTCCTCTGTCCCAGGACAAGCAGCAGAAGCAAGTGCAGCCAGCTAGGGAGGAGACTTCTCCATCCTCTGAGTTCCTACCCTTTAGATCTTACCATAAAACGTTCATTTTGTTGGCGTATTGTATGATAGTTTTCTTATCTGAATGTTCTGAAATTTGTTGTGTTTATGTCTGATCTGTGATCATAATAAAGCTATTCATCTATCCATCCATCCTCTGAGGAGCCAGGCCAACCCCTGAGCACCCTTCCTGGCCAAGAACCAGGCTGGGTGAGACCATGAGTGCAGAGGGGTGCAAGTCATCTCCCCTGCAGATTGGAGCTGGTCTGCTACCTTTCTCCCCATCCCAGACCTTCTTGCCACCTGGTCTTGAACAGGAAGAGAAAACTAGCCTGGAAAGCAGACTAGAAGGTTTGCCCTAATCCAAACAGATTAATCCATTTCTAATCCGATTCTAAGAGGAATCTGGTCCATTTTCTGAATATGCTTTGAAAAAGTCAATCAAACTTCACTGATAAAGTAAAGAAATGAACAACATTAATTGTCTTCCCTCTCTAAGTATTTAATGTGTAGCAAAATCCTTGCTCCCCTAATAACATTCGTTGAAGGCGTGTGCGTGGAACTGGGTTGGCTGGTTCGGTTTGAATTCGAACCGCTCGGTTCTGTTCCCGGCCAAATTGGGTTCAGTCCGGTTCGACCATCAAACTGGCCCAAACTGGTTCAGGGAATATACTAGTAAAGTATAAAGTGTTTTTTGCCCCCCCTTTCCTTCCCCCAACTAGTTTTTCCAGAGTTGCTCCTGGTGACAGTTTCAATGTAAATATACCTTCCTTCCCATTCTAGATTATTTTGGCCATCCCCTATGCCCCAACTTTTAAAAAAAGTAACAGACAGACAAACAAGAACAGCTGGGTTATACCTGTTTCTCTGCAGAGGGTATCTGTTTGGCTCCAGTCTGCTTTCTATTTCCCCCCTCTTTTTGCTAGTTCTGCAGAAACATGGCCTTGATTAAAACCATGTGTCTTCCCTGAAGTGCTACAGTGAATAAATAGAACTTGCTTTGTGCTTTTATCATGTAGCCGGTGGGGCAATTTAAAGCTGTTGCTGTTATTAGCCCTGAGACCCCTAACAAGATCTTGAGATTCACAGTTTTCATTAACAAGGAGAGAGAGAGAGAGAGAATGAGAATGAGAACAAACTCTTTCTTCATGCATATTGTGTTGCCAAGAACATTCTCTATGATTACTTTCTATGCAGATTAAAAACACCAACCCTCTCTTAAAAGTGGGCATTAGGGCAACTACATGGGGGACTTTCTCTGAGCCAGTGTTCGTTCCTGATGTTACAGCATTAACCGTCATCAGAGGAGACTTTCTGTTGTGTCTCTGTGTGATTCACTGTTATGGCATCTTTCTTTAAAAAAACAACAAAAAACTTAACATATGAAAAATCCATCTAAATTCCAGTTATCAATTATGTAGTTGAGGAAAAAACCACCTTTAGATTACTATTAATCCATCCAAGGAGAATTATAATTAAAACAGTGGTACATTCACATTCCAAATTAAAGAAAACGGTGTTTAATAATGTATATTGTCACTAAATTTTTCATTCCAAAACAATACAAAAAGTGACAATTGCTTAATAAAATGTAGAGATGTACACAAAATGAATTTTTCGGTTGGTTTTGAATGCATATCGAATTCCTAAAATTCATTTTGAATTCAAATTGAATTAGAATCTGGTCTGAAAATTCAGATCTATTTGGCCCTGTTTTGGTGCCTTTTTTAACCAATCAGGGGCCTGGATGGTTTTTAAAAGGTGCCAAATGGCTCTCAAATAAAATCCGAATCGAATTTTGAAAATTTGAATTCGACTCAAAATGCTCTTCTAAGGGGTGATTTGATTCAAATTCAAATCACTCGAACCACCTCAGTTTGAGTTGAATTGATTCAAATTCGAATCAATTTCCACATCTCTAATAAAATGTGAGTCATATATCTGCTTGTCTCTCACTCTTATACAATAAGTAAGTTTCATCATCTCCTAAGAAACAAATACTAAAAAAACCAGGAGTGTTTTAAACAAAGGCTGGATGGCCATCTGCCAAAAATGCTTAAGCAGTTGGGGTTGGTCTAGAAGACCTCCGAGGTCCCTTCCAATCCTAAAGCTCTAAATTACAGCAAGTTTGGATACAGGCCTTGGACTTGCAGGCCTTGGACTATAGTATCTATCTATCTATCTATCTATCTATCTATCTATCTATCTATCTATCTATCTATCTTAGCACATTTGTATACCACCCAAAACTGACGTCTCTGGGCAGTTTACACCCAACTGGAATTAATTTTAATAATTTGTTTAGACTATAATGTATGGACTTCTTTAGTTTAGAAAGGAGGCAGCTAGGCAGGGGACATGATAGCCATGTCTGGAATTATGCACAGCATGGCAACACTAAATCTCTATAAATATTCGGCGTCATGCTTCAGAGGGTATTTATCTAAAGGCTGCCTTGTGAAAGGAACTATCGACTTCCATCAGGATCAGAGAGGATAAGCCCCTGAACACCAGGTGCTGGGGAGCATCAAGGGAGGGGCCTTGGCCGGATCCAGTAGGGCTTTCCTTATGCTCTTATGTTGCCCCAGTCCCCCTTTCCCGAGTGTCCATCCGTCCGTCCATCTGCAAGTTGCCGTTGTGTTATTTATAGTCTCCGTATTTGGAAGGAAAGCTGGAGTATATTATTTCCTGTGCGGCTAACCAGAGTCACTTTGTTGATATTGGCTCCGCACCAGGAAGCAATATACCTTGATATATATATGGATGTGGTGCATTTCCTGGTACAGTGACCGGAGGTTTTGTTTCTTTCACAGGGCAGCCTTTAGATAAATACTTTCTGAAGGACGACTCAGAATATTTATAGAGATTTAGTGTTGTCTGGTAAGCTTTTCTCCTGGGGTCCCCAGATCCTTCTTTAAAGTAGTATCTATTTTCGGAAGCATGCACAGTTCTCTGCCTGGAACAGGAGTGTCTACTCTGGAGTAATGGAAACTGTGGCTGCTATTCCTTGTTTGTGGTTCATCCTGTTAGAGGAGTTAGTATTCTATCTCTTTATAGGTGAGGAAGTGAGAGGCAGAAAGAAAATGACTTGCCCAAGGCCATACCCAGAGTCTGTGGCAAAGCTGGGGCTTGAATTTTGGAGGTGTTGCACCTCCACTTGAGGAGAAGGCATTTTGTCTTCACAACAGCTCTGTGAGGTGGGCTAGACTGAGAGACTGGGACTGGCCCTTCATGATGTGCTGGAAATTGAAGCCACAATTCCCTGATCTTAAGAACTGCCCACTGAGGAGCTCCAAAAAGATCTCTCCAAACTGGGTGAGTGGGCAACAAAATGGCAAATGTGGTTCAGTGTGAGTAAGTGTAAAGTGATGCACATCGGGGCAAAACCCCCCAACTTCACAGGTATGTTGATGGGATCTGAGTTGTTGGTGATTGACCAGGAAAGGCATCTTGGAATTGTAGCAGAGAGCTTGTTGGAAGTATCAACTCAGTATGTGGCAGCAGTAAAAAAGACCAGTACCATGCTAGAGATCATTCAGATTGGGGTTGAAAATAAAGTTGCTAATGTTATAATGCCCTTATACAAATCTATGGTGCCGCCACATTTGGATTACTGTGTACAGTTCTGGTCATCATATCTCGAAAGGGACATTGTAGAACTGGAGAAGGTGCAGAAGAGGACAACCAAGGTGATCAGGGGCCTGGAGCACCTTCGTGATGAGGCAAGGCTACAGCATCTGGTGCTTCTTAGTTTAGAAGAAAGGCAGCTAAGGGGAGACATGATAGAGGTCTATAAAATCATGCATGATGTGGAGAGAGAGAAATATGTGCCCTTCCCTCACAACACTAGAACCAGGGATCATTCCATGAAACTGATTGCCAGGAAATTTAGGACCAACAAAAGGAAGTACTTCTTCACACATTATATCCTTAATCGATGGAATTCGATGCCACTGGATGTGATGGTGACCATCAGCTTGCATGGCTTTAAACGGGGCTTGGACAAATTTGTGGAGGACAGGTCTATCAACGGCTACTAGGCTTGATGACTGAAGGGTACCTCCAGGCTCACCGGCTGGAGTACCAGACGCAGGGGAACAGCAACAGGAGAAGGAATATGCCTTCATCTCCTGCTTGGGGGCTTCCCAGAGTTATCTGGTGGGCCACTGTGTGAAACAGGATGCTGGACTAAATAGGCCTTGAGCCTGATCCAGCAGGGCTGTTCTTCAGTTCTTACGTTCTTACGACTTAAAAGTAATTAGGTAATCCTGGCGACAATGGCTCTCAATGGAGCTATTTCAAAAATTGAAAGACGGTAGCTTTAAAAGAGAGGCCAGCGTATTCCACACTTACCTTACTTAAGCTGAAACAGGCTAGCTTCTTATTTATTTATTTTACATTTATATCCCGCTCTTTCTTCAAGGAGCTCAGAGCATGCTTATTTTTATCCTCACAACAATCCTCTAGGTTAGGCTGAGAGATACATGACTGGCCTAGAGTCACCCTGTGAGTTTCATGGTTGAATGGGGATTTGAAACTCGGGTCTTATGTGTGTCCTCTCACAGCACTAGAACCAGGGATCATTCCATGATTGCCAGGAATTTTAGGCTTGCAGGTCTCTACTCTCTGGATCATGTACTCCCTTTCCTCTTCTCCGATATTCCCATCTCATTTATTCACTCTGGCTTTCTGTTGTCTCTTTCTCTCCCTAGCCATCTATAATTACGATGCTGTTCAGGATGTGGAGCTCTCCTTGCAGGTTGGTGACACGGTTCACATTCTGGAGATGTACGAAGGTAAGTGGGAGGATGGGTGGGAGGGTTCACTATTTAAACTCTTCTTCCTTGACCCAAATGGTTTTCAATCCTGGGTCCCCAGTTGTTGTTGGACTATAACTCCCATGGGGAGTTGCTCCCTGCTATAACTCTCATGGGAGTTATAGTCCAACTCCCATAGGAGTTATAGTCCAACAACATCTGGGGACCCAAGGTTGGGAATTCTGGCCTAGGTCTTCCAGCATGTCATCTGAGCTGGTTTTATTTTTGGTTTTGTTGACTCTGTTGGCTTTAGTGTATAGTTGTTCTGCTTAATTGTTATACTTAACAATTAACAAACTCAGGGAGTTTGTTAAATTGGTCTATCATTCCCCCTTTGGGAGGAGAGTTGGCCTTCTGGTAGCAAGTTTGAATTGTCCCCTTTGCTAAGTAGGGTTCACCCTGCTTTGCATTGGAATGGGAGACTACATGTGAGCTTCATAGGATATTCCCCTTAGGGGATGGGGCCGCTCAAGGAAGAGCACCTGCATGCTTGCATGCATAAGTTTACAAGTTTCCTCCCTGGCATCTCCAAGATGAGGGAGACTCCTGCCTTCAACCTTGAAGAAGCCACTGCCAGTCTGTGTAGACAATAATGAGCTAGATGGTCCAATGGTCCGACACGTTATATGGCAGCCTCCTATGTTCCAAAGGGCAGCATACAGATTTTGTGGGGACTTTACATGACAGGTGGCAAGTTGAAGAGAACTGCCGGCCCCTGGTGAGGTGTGCTTCCTCCACTCACTGGTACGTCTGCCCATTTCCAGGTTGCCCAAAACGTTGGGTGGATGATTTTTGGTCCTACTTGACACCATTTTCTGCCTAACTGGATCTAGGTCACAAATCTTGGATGGCAGAAAGAGACCCAACAGTGTCCACCCAGTATTACAAATACAATGAATATTTATTCATTTATTATTATTTATTTATTATTTTATCTTATTGATTGATTTACTCACTTACTTACATTTAAATACTGCCCCGTCCAAAGGCTCTGCGCAGCACACAGCAAGTTTAAAAATACCCCAAACCAACACCATTTAAACCAGATGACTTAAAACAATATGAAAACAAATTTTTAGAGGTTCAGAACCATTTAAAACCCATAAAAGGTATTTAAGACAAAAGTTCCAAAGCTGTTTACATGGATAGAAATAAATAAAATGGCTCCCTGTCCCCAAAGGGCTCACAATCTAAAAAGAAACTTCGGATAGACATCAACAACAGCCACTGGAGGGATGCTGTGCTGTGGATGGATAGGGCCAGTTGCTCTCTCCCTGCTAAACATAAAGAGAATCACCGCTTTAAAAAGGTGCCTCTTTCCTCAGTTAGCAGGGGAGCAATATCATAGAATGCCTGCACTCCAGTGACTGGTGGTTCCCTCCTACCTACTTGGTAATGGATGAAGATAGCCCAACTAGCCCATCAATTTTCACTTTTTAGGAGGATTGTGGAAACCACTCTTTGTCGTTGGGCCGATAAGCTGGTCTGGGGTTGCTGTGTGTTGTGGTTTCTGTGATCTCTTCTCCTCTCTTCTTCCATCTGTTGCTCTCAGAGAAGGGGACTGGCTGTATGGGGGGTAGACTAAAGGGACCCATAGGGCCGATGACTTAAAACATAGGGCAGAGGGAAGGACTAAAGGGGTACATGGGGCAGAGGAGAGCTGGTCTTGTGGTAGCAAGCATGTCTTGTCCCTTTTGCTAAGCAGGGTCTGTCCGGGTTTGCATTTGAATGGGAGACTACATGTGTGAGCCCTGTAAGATCTTCCCTTGAGGGGATGGGGCCATTCTGGGAAGTGCATCTGCATGCATTCAGGAGGTCCCAGGTTCCCTCCCTGGCAGTATCTCTAAGATAGGGCTGAGAGAGACTCCTGCCTGCAACCTTGGAGAAGCTGCTGCCAGTCTGGGTAGACAATACTGAGCTAGATGGACCAAGGGTCTGACTCCGTATAAGGCAGCTTCCTATGTTCCTATGTTCCATATTTCACAGTTGAATTTGGTTTTTCATTCTCTTATACTGAGGGTGGTTTGGTAGGGATGTGCACGAAACCGGGCGGAAGGGAGGGTTAGAAGGCGGTGGGGGGTGTCGCCCTTTACGGGCGGGGGAGGGTGCCCAACGTGCGTGTGCACTTGCCCGATACTTCTGGGTACTTCTGGGCAAGAGGAGACAGGGCTGCAGGGAGGTATGCTGCAGCCCGGAAGGAGCCTTGAAAAATGGAGCACCGGAGGGGGGAAAGTGGAAGGAGGGGTAAGTGTACTCTTCCCCGCCCCTAAAATGCAACCAAATAGCTGGTTGCTTGAACCGATTCAGAACCGGTTCGTGCACATCCCTATGGTTTGGCTCTGAATTTTGTTGTGGACCTCCTTTAGAGTCCTTGGGCAGAAAGGTGGTCTAGATCAGGGATTCTCAATGTTGGGTTCCCTGATTTTCTTGGACTTCAGCTCCCATAATCCCCAGCCAAAGGCCACTGGGGCTGGGGGATTGTGGGAGTTGAAGTCCAACAACATCTGTGGACCCAACGTTGAGAATTCCTGGTCAAGATGACAGGTTCCCAACCCCAGATAACATGTATTACAACTTCCATCATCCCCAGCCACAGTAACTAAAGCCTGATGGGAGTTGTAGTCCAGCGACACCTGGGGACCCAAGGTTGGAAACCCTTGGTCTGGAAAAATTTAAGATAAATAAAGGTGTGATCCTGTGGAGTGGAGCTTCTACCTGCTTTGGGGCTCAGAAGAACTGCCAGAGGGGAGCTTTCTGGGGAGATTGTGAAAGGACCTAAGGAAAGGACTCCTTACTTACCCAAGGAAGGAGATTCTGGAGGGCAGGAAGAGAGGATTGAGAGAAAGGAGATTACTGTTTGGCTTGTAGTTAACTTATTTATGTTGAGTCAGACCCTTGTTCCATCGAGCTCGGTGTTGTCTACACTGACTGGCAGCAGCTCTCCAAGATTTCAGGCAGGAGTCTTTCCCAGCCCTACCTGGAGATGCTGCCAGGGATTGAACCTGGGACCTCCTGTATGCAAAGCTGATGCTCTACCCTAAGTAATGGCCCCATTCCCCAAGCACTATCTTACAGCAGATCGTGCTCACATGTAGCTGCTCATCCACATGCAAACTGGGGCAGATGTTGCTTAGCAAAGGGGGCAATTCATCTTGCTACCACAAGCCCAGCTCTCCTCCACAAGAATGAGGACTCTTATTCTTCAGTTACCTTAAAATTATGACCTTGTTTTGTATCGTTCCTTCTGCTCCTTTTTGTGTGTGTTTCCCTACTTCTTAAATCATTGTTGCTTCTCTCTGTATTGAGTTTCCTACTATTTTACCCCACACAGAGATGTCCGTACAGGAAATGAGAGGGTTGTGGGCTTCAGGTAGCAAGCATGAATTGTCCTCTTTGCTAAGCAGGATCCACCATGGTTTGCATTTGAATGGGAGACTAGAAGTGTGAGCACTATAAGATATTCCCTTTAGGGGATGGAGCCGCTCTGGGAAGAGCAGAAGGTTCCAAGTTCCATTTCCCTGGCTACCACAAGACCAGCTCTCCTCCCATAAATGGGGATAAGAATATAGGAAACTGCCTTCAGTCAGACCCTTGGTCCATCTAGCTCAATATTGTCTACACAGACTGGCAGCAGCTTCTCCAAGGTTGCAGGCAGGAATCTCTCTCAGCCCTATCTTGGAGATGCTGCTAAGGCGGGAACTTGGAACCTAGATGCTCTTCCCAGAGCGGCCCCATCCCCTAAGGGAAATATCTTCCAGTGATCACACATGTAGTCTCCCATTCAAATGCAAACCAGGGTGGACCCTGCTTAGCAAAGGAGGCAAATCATGCTTGCTACCACAAGAGTAGCTCTTCGGCTGTTAGGTGATGGAATTTGAGCAAAACCACTTGGGCTGGTAAGAGAACCAGCTGGGAAAGGGTGCCCACTACATTTCAGTTGTTCAGACACTCTCCAGCCTGAAAGCCTAGGAACAGACGTTGAGTTCTGCAAGGATAAGGAGCATACGCAAACAGCTGAGCACAACGCTTACCTTTTGGTATTGCTAGCCGGCACAAATCCAGCTGCTTGCTTAGCACTTCACCCAGGCACTTGTTTCTTTTTACGGTGTCTTGACCTTGACACTAGAAACAGCTAGTTGGAGCCTACATGGCAAAAGAGATTATGTGGTTGACGGGCATATTTGCAGAGAAGTGGGGGAGAGGGTTGGCGAGGGAAGATTTAATATGCAAGAAGGCTAAAATGTGAGCTGACCTTGCAAGAGGGGAAGACGGAGACAAAGCAAAGTTCCTGCCTCTGAGAGAAGCTTTTCTTTTCCAATGTTGACTTTATTTTGTAAAGCATATTGTGTATGTGTGTGCGCGCGCGCCCATGCACACGCTTCCTAATACCAAACATGCTTACCTCAAGGTAAATCTTGTGGATTTCAGCAGCATTTACTGAGAATGGATTGGCTACAGTGTACCTAAAGAAGTGTTTCCACCCTTATAGTCCAGCTCGGGGTCAAAACATATCAAAATAACAGAGAATCTATATAGCTTCTAAAGCACTTCACATGTGAGGATTACATATAGACATATGTAAGGATTCTTGAGATGATGCAGTACTATATATTGCAGAGGAGAGGTCAGTATCCTAGGAAGCGTAGATGATAGGACGCTGCCATACAGAGTCAGACTATTAGACGATCTAGCTCAGTATTGTCAACACGGACTGGCAGCAGCTCTCCAAGGTTTCAGGCAGGAGTCTCTCCCAGGAAATGTTGCCAGGGATTGAATTTAGAAACATCTGCATGCAAAGCAGATTCTCTGCCACTGAACTCCACCCCCAGGTGGGAGGCTAAGAAGCAGTGGCTTATTTAAAGCCACTTTTGTGGGTCCTTCTGAGATGTGAAACCTGAACTGGAGGCATCCCGGTTCACCCTTTTCTTCTGTGCCATTTAATAGGGCTCTGAATCTACTGTCCAAGGTGGACATAGGATGCTGCTGTCAGACCATTGGTCCTTCTAGCTCAGTACTGTCTACCCAGACTGGCAGCACCTTCTCCAAGCTAGCAGGCAGGAGTCTATCTCAGCCCTATCTTGGAGATGCTGCCAGGGAGGGAACTTGGAAGCTTCTGCATGCAATAATGCAGATGCTCTTCCCAGAGCAACCCCATCCCCTAAGGGGAATCTCCTACAGTGCTCCCACGGGTCTCCCATTCAAATGCAAACCACACGTAACGTGGAACTACAGATCCAACGGACCTGCGGTTCTGTGCCCCACTCCCTCCGCCTGTGTTCGGACATTAGGGAGAGCGTTTCTCTGCAGTCAGCGAGACTGCAGAGAGGCAGGGGGGTTGGCTGCATGAGCTTCCTTCTTCACAGAAGGACAGCCAGCACAGCCAATTGGGCCGGAGTGAGGGAGGAGCTTCCCGCATCAGCTCCTGCTCCGTAGGGTCCAAACTGTGGTGCCAGTATTCCTACATAACGCTGCCACTGCAGAAATAGAGTTTGCGGCAGTGACTCTAACCAAAGGTTTGGAGCGGGGTTTGATGAGGGGAATCGCAAGTCGCTTTCCCTGCAAACTTCACTCCCTGGGTTCAGACATTCAGGTTTGGAAACCGGAGGTGAAGGGACCTCTGTTCTCCCGTTAGGTATGAACCAGGCTTTTGTTAGTGGTTTTGAAAAATTGATTTCTGATTATGAAGAGTCATGCGTTTCTTTCTTTTCTTCTTTGACAGACTGGTACAGGGGATACACACTCCGAAACAAATCCAAAAAGGTACAAAGTATTTTTGTTTTTTGTTCCCCCCTGCCCCCAGTAGTGTATTTCTGTGGACCCTATCATATCTGTCTTTTGTTCATGTTAACAAGTCTGCTGTAATTTTAGTCCATACACTAGTGCAGCCTTCTTTTCTGTAGGACCTTCATATCAATCCTGGAAGCTGCCTTATACCAAGTCAGACCATTGGTCCATCTAGCTCAGTATTGTCTGCCCAGGCTGGCAGCATCTCTCAAGGATTTCAGGTTTTTTCTACTTTGGGGTGCTAGGGATTGAACCTGGGCCCTTATGCACCAAAGCAGGTACTCTACCACTGTGCTAAACCCTCCTCTCAAATATATTCCTTGTGACTGTATGAAGCTGCCTTTTACTGAGTCAGACGCTTGGTCCATTTAGTTCAGTATTTTCTACACTGACTGGCAGCAGCTATTAGGGATTTCAGACAGGAGTCTTTCCCAGATATACTTGAAGTTGCCAGGAACTGAATCTGGGATCTTCTGTATGCAAAACAGATGCTCTGCTACTGAGCTGTGGCATTCTTATTAGGGGTGTGCACAAAACTGGTTTGCCCTGTTCGGTTCGAATCAGGTTCAACGGATGGGGTGGTTCGGTTTTGGTTTTGCTCCACCCCCCCCAGTTCGGTTTGTATTTGAACCAGGTTCGAACTTGTTCGAACTGGTTTGAGCCTCCAAAACAGGTTTGGTTGGTAGGCACCCATGGGTGCCAACTACCACCCAAAAGCAATCGGACACTCCTACAGTTTTTATGAATTTTTGAATTTTTATTATTATTGCCAATTATTCCCTATGTGGAGTATCTAGGGGTGTAAATGTGGGGTGGGTGGTAGGCACCCAGGGGTGCCTACCACCCACCAAACCCCAAGGCAATTGGGTGTTCCTACTATTAATGGTGAATTTTTAAATTATTATTTTCCCCCATAGGGAAATAATAATGGGGATATGGGGCAGCCCTGAACCCCCCCCGGTGGGTGGCAGGGCACCCCAAATTGGGTCTGGGGGCACAACAGGGAAGGCCTCAAGCCATCCCAGGCACCTCGAAGTCCCTGGGATTTTTAGTTCTTAAGATATGGATTTTTAAAGGTATTTTTATTTCCTTTCCATTTTTCAGGTTGAAGATTTTGCAGAAACACTTTCACTGACCAAATTGTTCAGTGAACAATTTCAGGAGGGCGTTTGGAATGTGCAATAGCAGAGCAAGAACTTATATTAAAATTTGGTTGTGTCAGTCCCTCTTTGGATTATGGGTTTTATGTATGTATGTTACAGAGATGCATAATCGGTAATTTCTCTCCTTTGCTACCTGGTATGTGTATTAAGAAACACACATGCGCATGCCGGCGTTGCGCAAGGGCAGCGGGGGGGAGAGTGCCGCTGGTGTGTGTAGATGGGAGGAGCGCCGCCAATTAAGGAAGTGGCGGCAAGAAGTGGAGGAGCAGATATGCATCTGTTCTATGTTTTAAAGGGGCTGGGGAGGTGTCCCGAATCGCATGTCAAATCGTGATCCGTCCACATCCCTACCCAAAACTTGCCTCTCTGGGTGGTTTACAATAAAACAACACAAATTAAAACAACTTAAAATTTAAAGAATGTCAAATTTATTTGTTGCTTTTTATTTCTACTTAATTGTTTAATCTTTTTTTTTTTTGTGAGTTGATTGTTTGCTACCCAAATCTGTTTGCTAAGAACCAGATCCAAATCTCACGTAAACTGTGGAAAGGTTATTTCCATGAGGAACGGATCAGAACCTCACAGGCAGATCAACTACTTTGAAGCATGTCCTTTGTATCTGAGTGGGATACTCAATGCCTTTGCCTTGCCTCTTAATGTTCTGTGTGAAATGCAGAAATGTCCCTAGGTGTCTTTGATCTATGAAAGTGATTTGCAAATAACAAACGTATTTGAGAGAAGCTGGGTCCCAGGAGGATTTAGCCTCCCCCACTCCTCTGATCTTCAGTTCACAAATCACTTGTTTTCCTGGAAGGCTTGTTCAATTGGAGACATACCCGCTGTTGCCAGCATCTGAACTGCTAATGGGCAGCAAGCAATTAGTTCAACAAAATGAGATGCTTCATAGTCCTTGTATGCAGCCACGTGCTGTGGGCAGTGCCAGAATTTGGGGTCCTGGCAGAGAAATGAAACCCTTCCTTTTCCATTCTCCTGCCAAGAACTGCACTGAAGGTCTGTGTGTACACCGACGCTTTTCAGCCCAATTCTAAGGAATTCTAAAGTATCTGGGGAACCCAGGTTGGGAACATCTTTAGCTATTGTGGATGGGGATGGTGGGAGAGGTGGGAGAAGTGTATCCCCCCCCCCACTTCTGTCTCAAAGGTTTAGCTCAGGTACCCTGTATAAGCAGCCAAGAATTGTGACCCCCAGAAGTAAATCTTGCCAAACTGGGTGAGAAATAAGATACAAGCTATGTGAATCTGTCCTGGAATCAGGCTGAAACAAAAACAACCACCACCTCCTAACCCTACCTAAAGGCTGCACAACCTCAGCCCGCCCCCCTCCCCCACGCAATTGCTAGACTGCAACTTCCATCATCCCTTACTATTGGGCACTGTGGCTGAGGATGATGGGAGTTGTAGTCTAAGAATGAAAAAGAGGGGTAGGACCCAAACAAAAATGTGATACAAGAAAAAACGAGTTCCAATATTATAAAGTACAGATGCAATATTTTATTTATTCATCTATTTATTTTTATTATATTTGTACACCTGCCCAAACTGCTGTCTGTGCGCAGTTTACAGCTTCACAAAAGAGATGTATATTTAGAACCAGGTTGCCTGGAGAGTGCCTCCTTCTTCCACACATTAAGGTCATGGAGAGAAGTCTGTCTCTGGATGCCATCAGCTCGTCTAGCAGTGACTCGGAACAGGCCTTCTCTGTGGCTGCTCCTGGGCTATGGAATGCTCTCCCTATAGACCATGCCTGCTCCACTTTGGCCACCCAGATGTTTTTGGACTTGATGGATTGATTAAGTGCTGTCAAGTTGGTGTCGAGTCCTAGCGACCACATAGATTGATTTTCTCCAGGATGATCGGTCTTCAACTTGACCTTTAAGGTCTCTCAGTGGTGCATCCATTGCTGTCCTAATCGAGTCCATCCACCTTGCTGCTGGTTGTCCTCTTCTTCTCTTTCCTTCCACTTTCCCCAGCATCATGGGCTTCTCAAGAGAGCTGGGTCTTCGCATAGTGTGTCCAAAGTATGATAGTTTGAGCCTGGTCATTTGTGCCTCGAGTGAAAATTCTGGATTGATTTGTTCTATGATCCATTGGTTTGTTTTCCTGGCTTTCCATGGTCTGCTCAAAAGTCTTCTCCAGCACCCAAGTTCAAAAGCATCAATACTTTTTCTATCTTGCTTCTTCAAAGTCCAGCTTTTGCATCCATAGAGTGTCAAGGGAAAAACCATTGTCTGAACGATTCTAATCTTTGTAGGTGTAGACACGTCATGGCATCTAAATATCCTTTCCAAGGATATTTGCAACCCTACCAAGTGCTAGTCTGTGGCATATTTCTTCTCCCTCACTCTGGCCCGATTGGCCATGCAGGCTGTCCTTCTGTGAAGAAGGAAGCCTGCATAGCCAGCTCCCTCGCTCTCTGACGTCTTGCTGACTGCAGAGAGATGCTCACCCCAATGTCCTGAAACAGGCGGAGGGAATGGGGCACAGAACCGCAGATGCATTGGACCTGCTGTTCTGTGTTACATCTGAACTGGGCCATTATCTTTTTATTTGTTAAATATACATCTGTTTTATGAAGCTGTAATTCATATTATATTGTATGTATATTTTACCATACTGGTACTCATTGTGTTGTGATCTTTTAGGTACTCCCTTAGTAATCTTCAGTGTTTTATTGTTTGGAGGTTTGTTGTCGAGCAGTGGTTCCTTCCCAACCTGGTTCCTCCAGATGTTGCTGAACTACAACTCCCATCATCCCCAGCTACAATTTATTGTTGCTGGGGATGCTGGGAGTTGTAGTTTAGCAATGTCTGGAGGAACCCAGGTTGGGAACCACAGTTGTAGAGAGTACTGAGGGAGGGGTGGAAGAAAGAAAAGTGAGGGGTAGGAGAAGGAGAATAAAGTCTGAATAAAGTCTTAGTTAAGGCAGCATAGGATCATTATGATCACTTATGATCACTATGATCACATAGGATCATTTATACACCATAAGCCACCTAATGGTGCAGTGGGGAAATGACTTGCCTAGTGAGCAAGAGGTTGCTGGTTCGATTCCCCACTGGTATGTTTCCTGTATCGGGCAGTAGCACTATAGGAAGGTGCTGAAAGGCATCATCTCGCACTATGTGGGAGATCATGGCAAGGGCAAACCCCTCATGTATTCTATCAAAGAAAACTGCATGGCTCTGTGGTGACTAGGAGTCGACACTGACTTGAGGGCACAATTTTACCTTCTGTTTACGATCACTTTGTGTTTACAAGAGAAGCAGTTATAAAACACAGTTGTAGTCCCAAAACAGCTGGAGGGCCACAGTTACCCATGCCTTAGTCACTTCAAGGCTGGATTACTGTAATGCGCTCTACGTGGGGCCACCCTTGAAGAATATCCGGAAACTGCAGCTAGTGCAAAATGCATCAGCTAGGGTTTTATTTCGAGCTGCACATCACACCCATTTTGAAAGAGCTGCACTGGCTACCAGTTTGTTTCCGGGTCCAATTCAAGGTGCTGGTTTTTACCTTTAAAGCCCGTAACAGTTTGGGCCCGGGATACCTGAGGGGCCGCCAGCTCCCAAGGGTTGCTGCCCGCTTGACAAGGTCATTTAAGGGGGCTCTACTCCGGGTGCCGACAATGAGGGAGGCTCAGTTGTCGTGCACGTGGGACAGGGCCTTCTCTGTTGCTGCCCCCAGACTCTGGAATTCTCTTCTGGTGTCTATTCGCTCCTCGGTCTCCATCGCAGCTTTTATAAAAAGTGTAAAATCTTGGCTTTTTGCCCAGGCATTTATTTGATTCTCTGCTGCTGCTCTTTATTGCGTTTATGCTTTTGTTTTAAATTTTTAATCAGATTTGTTTAATTCCCCCCCCCCTTAATATTTTCATTGTGTCTTTTTTACCATCTTGTGTTTAAATTTTTGCTATCAACCGCCTTGGGATTGCTTTAATGAAAGGCGGTATATAAATTTAACAATCAAGCAAGCAAGCAAGCAGCCCTGCTCTGTGCTGTGGCTTCTTGTATCCTCCTGCCTGCTGGAGCCTCATGCCCAGGGCTCCACAGCATACCCCTGACCAGACCTTCCCTCTCCCTCCTCCTCTCTCCATGAGGAGTATCAGGCAGCATCCCTCTCTCCTCCTGGCTAGATGTTCAGGCTGAGCCCACCTCTTCCTCAGTCTGATTGACAGGCTCAGCAGCAAGGACAATGCTGATGCTAAATACCAGTCTGCATTTTTCTCACTTGCAAGCCTGTCAGTCAGGCTGAGGGGGAGGGCAGGCTGAGTCTGAGCACATGGCCAGCTAGTCATGTGGGGAGTGGGAGGGAAGGATGCTGCCTGACACCCCTCCACCTCTCCTCCTGTGGAGGACTCTTCTCAGCTTGAGAGAAGAAGCTTCTGATTGGAAGCCAAAAGCTTAGCACACAAATGAGTCGGGGAGACGGAGGGCTCTGCATGCCCCCTACAAGGTTTCAAAGTACCCGCAGGAGTTCATGTAGCCCTTGTTGAACCCCCTGTTGGTCTAATCCATTCTACACTGCCTCATCCTGCTGCTGCTATAGAAACAACCCTTTCATCGGAAGGAAGGCTGGTCTTGTGGTAGCAAGCGTGACTTGTCCCCTTAGCTAAGCAGGGTATGCCCTGGCTGCATATGAGTGGGAGACTTGATGTGTGTGCGCTGTAAGATATTCCCCTTAGGAGATGGAGCCGCTCTGGGAAGAACATCTCAGGTTCCAAGTCCCCTCCCTGGCAGCATCTCCAAGATAGGGCTGAGAGAAATTCCTGCCTGCCACCTTGGAGAAGCTGCTGCCAATCTGTGTAGACAATACTGAGCTAGATGGACCAATGCTCTGACTCAGTATATGGCAGCTTCCTATGTTCCAACCCAAATCTGCTGCTTTCTCAGAGCAAGCCATTTAAAAAGACTGCTGATACTGAATGGTATTCAGGTGTTCCTCATTTTTCCGGTGACTTTGGGTCTGAAACTCCATACTGCTGAAGAAGCCAGCAGAGTGAGTCAGCAATGGACTATTGATCCAGCAGGGTTATGTGGTTAATGGAGAAGGAGCTGCAAGGAGATTCCTGCCTCTGTGATTAAATTGGCCAGAGCCCCAGCAAGGAAATGGAGGCAGAGTTAATTGGAAAAAGCAGCTGCGGCTGAGATTTCTATAAGTGTGTGATCCTATTGTGAAAATGCCTGTGCTCTCTGGGACATTTGCCGTTTTATTGGAGTTGGGGTCGAGAAGCGAGCGGAGCATTAATGCCATAATCCATTTAAGCAAGAAGGTCTCTTCTTCCTATGTTCCCCTCTCAACATTTGTTGGTGCCTCCTAATAATTGAGGTACACTGTTTTTCTATATTAAATATGGAGGCCTTACACAGAGGAAACATTACATACACATTTGTCAACAGAGGAACAGACAGTGAACAAAAACCTCGTGAAGTTACACGGGATGGCTGACTTCCACACTAATGTTGCAGTTGTGCAAGTGCAAGTTGTGCACTAGTGCAAAAAGTTGCTACCTAGTTCCATTAAGTTGGGAGCTTGCATTCCAGATGAGTCTTGCAACAGTGTGGAACTATGTGGCTGAGGATGTTGGGAGTTGTAGTCCCACAACATCTAGGGACCCGAGTTTTAGAAACCCCCGACCTAAGGGAAATACCTAAAACACAACCCAACAGATCCAATGATACAATTGGAATAAAGGACCTAAGGAATGAATATATAAATGTAAACTTCATATCTTCAAACGTCTTTTTCAACATGGCTTTGAAGTTTCAATGAAGATTTGATTGACATTCATGGGAGACAGTATGAACTCATGGACACTTGACAAAATAGTTCGAAACAGCTTATCACTGGGGTGCTGTATTTTTAATATCTCTTACGGACCACATCATTCTCCTTTTTGATCAATTGTCATTTCGTGTATTTTATGTTTTGCTAGCATTTCTGCCTCACGTGATCCATCATAGTCACCATGTTAATATAACTTTACAATTCACAATATCGTTTGCATTTATATATTGGTTCCTTTTGTCCTTTTCCCCATTTGGAGCATTGGATCTGTTGGGTTGTGTTTTGGATTCTTAGCTTCACATCCTTTTATGCTATTTGTGTGGTGCTAAGGGAAATACCTTACAGCAGACAGTGCTCACAGCGAGTCACTCATCCAAATACAAACCAGGGTGGACCCTGCTTAGCAAAGTAGTCAATTCACATTCGCTACCAGAAGACCATCTCACCTCTCCAGATCCTGGGAAGATGTTCCATAGGATGTTCTGGGAAGCCCAACAGAAAAGACCCCTTCTGTCATATCTGCCTGCTACACATCCAACAGTGATAGGCTTTAGGATGCACACTAATCCCAAAATGTGAGACATGATAGAGGTCTATAAAGTCATGCATAGCGTGGAGTAAGTTGACAGAGAGAATTTTTCTCTCCCTCTCACATGACACTAGAACTAGGGGTCATCCCATGAAACTGATTGCCAAGAAACCTAGGACCGACAAAAGGATGTACTTTTTCACACAATGGATAGTCAATGGAATTCCCTGCCACAAGATGTGGTGACAGCCAATAGCCTGGATGGCTTTAAGAGGAGGATTCATAAAAGTCCTCCATGAAATTCATGGAGGACAGGTCTAACAATGGGTACTAGTCTGAGAGCTATGGGCCACCTCCAGCTTCTGAGGCAAAATGTCCCTAAATACCAGTTACACGGGAGCAGCAGTAGGAGAGAGGGCATGCATAGACCTCTTGCCTGTGGGCTTCCCAGAGGCAACTGGTGGGCCACTGTGTGAAACAGAATACTGGACTAGTTGAGCCCTGTGCCTGATCCAACAGGGCTTTCTTATCTTCTTATAATCAAGGAACTGTTTCTTTCTGGGAATGGATGCAATTATTACTTGTTTTCCTGGTTTCTGAACCTCTCTTGTTATGGCGCTTGCTTATTCTTCTGCCCTTTGATGATTGGATAAATCGTTGCCCTTTTTATAGGTGATTCTTTGTCTTTCTCCTAGGGTATCTTCCCATCAACATACATTCATCTGAAAGAGGCAACTGTGCAAGATGGCGGGTAAGTATTGTATTCCTTTTTAAAATTTTATTGACAATTCTAAGTCCAATTATACTAGGCCAGAGCAATTACAGATAATTACTATACATATGAAGCATTTAAGTTTAAAACTATATTCATATTTTCTGTGCCCTTTTTGATAATAGTGTTGATTTTTGTTTGCATTTTGTTTTGAATTTTGTTTGCTATTTTTACCCCTGCTAACTGGGCAAAGAGGCACCTTTTTAACGTGGTGATTCTCTTTATTTAGCAGGGGGAGAGTAACTGGCCCTGTCCACCCCCAGCACAGTACCTCCAGTGGCTGATGCTGGTGTCTATCTTTTTAGATTGTGAGCCTTTTAGGGACAGGGATCCATCTTATTTATTATGTCTCTATGTAATAATAGAGAATTATTTCTCTATTAATTATTTCTTTATGCTTTGTAATTAGGAACATAGGAACATAGGAAGCTGCCATATACTGAGTCAGACTATTGGTCCATCTAGCGCAGTATTGTCTTCACAGACTGGCAGCAGCTTCTCCAAGGTTGCAGGCTGGAATCTCTCTCAGCCCTATCTTGGAGATGCAGCCAGGGAGGGAACTTGGAACCTAGATGCTCTTCCCAGAGTGGCTCCATCCCCTGAGGGGAATATCTTCCAGTGCTCACACTTCTTGTCTCCCACTCATATGCAACCAGAGCAGACCCTGCTTAGCTTCGGGGACACATCATGCTTGCTACCACAAGACCAGCTCTCCTCTCCAAGGGTAGGAGCAGGTCGGAGATGCCACCTCACTCATAGAGAATTATTTCTCTATGCTTTGGAAATTTTTGTTGAAAAGTGGTGTGTAAATATTTGTTGTTGCTGTTGCTGTTAGATTAATGAATGGATTGTTTATTTTATTATTATTCGTGTGTCAAATAAAAAATCGTAAAAAACAAACTCAGCACCCAGATTTGTTTTGAATGTCTATTTATTACATATATATTATTATGCCCATAGCTGCTTCCTCCAGGGTGTACAGGTATGTACACCTAGGGGGCATACATACGTCTCTCCCTGTGCCCATTTTATCATAAACAACAACCCTGTGAGGTTGGCTAGGCTGGGTGATAGTAATGAGATAGATTAAGGGAGGAGAGCTGAACTTGTGGTAGCAAGCATGTATTGTTCCTTTTGCTAAGCAGGGTCTGTCCTGGTTTGCATTTGGATGTTAGACTACATGTGAGCACTGTACAGCAGGGTTTCTTAACCTTGGGCCCCCTGATGTTGTTGGAATACAACTCCCATCATCCTCAGCCACAAAGGCCATGTCTGGGGTTGATGGGAGTTGTAGTCCAACAACATCTGGGGGCCCAAGGTTAAGAAACCCTGCTGTACAATATTCCCCTTAGGGATGGGACCACTTTGGGAAGAGCACCTGCCTACTTGCATGCGGAATGTTCCAAGTTCCCTCTGTGGCTTATCCAAGGTAGGGCTGAGAGAGATTCCTGTCTGTAACCTTGCAGAAGCCACTGCCAGTCTGTGAAGACCATACTGAGCTAGATAGACCAATGGCCTGACTCAGTATATGGCATCTTCCTATGTTCCTATGTCTATTTCCCAAAATGAAAAGGGATTTTTCTAGTTCTGTGAAGATAGCAGTCTTTACTCCAGGTAACTGGGCAAAGAGGTACTTTCCAAAGTGTTGATTTTCATGAAATTAAACAGAAGGAGAGCAGCTGGCCCTATCCAGCCCCAGTACAACATCCCTCCAGTGGCTGTTGCTGGTGTCTACCTTGTGTTTCTTTTAAGACTATGAGCCCTTTGGGGACAGGGAGCCATCTTTTCCTTATTATTCTTTCTCTATGTAAGCCACTTTGCCGTGTTGTTGTTTGTTTTGAAAAGCAGTATAAAATGGTAGACGTGGTAACATTTATGTATCAGTCATATGCGTCTACCACTTCTAGGCAGTGTACGGAATATTATTATTATTATTATTATTATTATTATTATTATTATTATTATTATTATTATTATTTTTAAAAACGCAACCAATATAAAAAAGAGTCAAAACTGTTAACCTTTCACAAAATAAAGTAAAAACAATTTCATAAGATAAAACCAAGTGAACTGTTTAAAATTAGTATGGTGTTAGAGCCCACATTCTGTAGTTTGTGAGATGGTAGGAACATAGGAAGCTGCCATATACTGAGTCAGACCACTGGTCCATCTAGCTCATTATTGTCTACCCAGACTGGCAGCGGCTTCTCCAGGGTTGCAGGCAGGAGTCTTTCTCAGTCCTATCTTGGAGAAGCCACGGAGGCAACTTGAAATCTTCTGCTTTTCCCAGAGTGGCTCCATCCCGAGGATGCTCACACTTCTAGCTCCATCCCTTTATAGTGCTCACATTTCTAGTCTCCCATTCATATGCAACCAGGGTGGACCTTGCTTAGCTAAGGGGACAAGTCCTGCTTGCTACCACAAGACCAGCTCTCCTCTCGAACTGCTTTGCAGATGGAGATCTATCACTCTCTTGCCTAATCTCTTGGATATTCTTCGAACTCTTCCTGATGAGGGCTGCATGTATAGAACAGCCAAGCTGATGGTCCGGCTTAAATTGTGACTATTTTGATGTTTCTCTTCTCCTCTCTCCCCATCTCTAGACAACATGAGACAGTAATCCCTAGTGAGCTGCCCTTGGCCCAGGAACTTACCTCCACGCTGCGGGAGTGGGCAGTCATCTGGCACCGGCTGTATGTGGTGAGTACCAGCAACTCCCTTCTCTAAGAGAAGAGATGGTAGCAGAGGCTTCTAAGAGAGTCTGAACCAAAGGAAACGTGCTTATTTACTTAGGAACATAGGAAGCTGCCTTGTACGGGGTCCGAACATTTGTCCATCTTTCTCAGTATTGTCTAGCTGGTCTTGTGCTAAGGTAAAGTGTGCCATCGAGTCAGTGTCGACTCCTGGCGACCACGGAGCCCTGTGGTTGTCCTTGGTAGGATACAGGAGGGGTTGACCATTGCCATCTCCCGCGCAGTATGATGCCTTTCAGCATCTTCCTAGATCGCTGCTGCCCAATATAGTTGTGCCCATAGTCTGGGAAACATACGTAGCAAGCATGAATTGTCCCTTTTCCTAAGCAGGGTTTGCCTTGGTTTGCATTTGAATGGGAGGCTACATGGGAGCACAGTGAGATATTCCCCTTAGGGGATGGGGCCGCTCTGGGAAGAGAAGCTGCCTGCTTCCATGTAAAAGTTTCCAGGTTCCCTCCCTGGCAGCATCTCCAAGATAGGGCTGAGAGAGATTCCTGCCTGCAACCTTGGAGAAGCCGCTGCCAGTCTGTGTAGACAATACTGAGCTAGATGAAGCAATGGTCTGACTTAGTGTAATTCCCAGCCCTACCTGGAGATACGAGGGATTAAACCAGGGAGCTTTTGCATGCAAGCAGAAGCTCTTCCACTGAGCTACAGCCCCATCCCATAAAGGGAATGTCTTACAGTGCTGACATCGTTGCCCATCCAGATTCAAACCAAGGTGAACCCTGCTTAGCAAAGGAGTCCGTTCATGCACTCTCCCCACTACTTATTTATAGCCCACTGCTCCAGTGCAATACTACTTGGGGCGGCTCAGAACAATAGAATAAAGAAGGCAATGTGAAATGAATGGAACTCAGCTAAAGCTAGGCCTGCTTAAAATAAGATTTTCAAGTTAAAAACCCACTAGAACAGTCAAAAATAAAAAAAAAGTGTTAAAAGTCTCTCTAAGAAGATGGGCCTTTAAGTGTGTCTTTAAAGATATCTTGATGGATCAACTGTCTGTTCAAGCTGTGGTTAATTTAACAAACCAAAGCAAGCATACCAGTTGCAGGGGAGTAGCAGTAGCAGGAGAGAGGGCATGCCCTCAGCTCTTGCCTGTGGGCTCCCCAGAGGCATCTGGTGGGCCACTGTGGGAAACAGGATGCTGGACTAGATGGGCCTCCTTGGGCCTGATCCAGCAAGGCTATTCTTAACCATGGTTTTGGGCAGGGATACGCAGCCTTGGCTCTCCAGCTGTTGCTGAACTACAACTCCCATCATCCCTGGCCACAATTTGTGGCTGAGGATTATGGGAATTGTAGTTCAACCACAGCTGGCGAGCCAAGGTTACCCGCCCCCGGTTTAGAGCCATCCGAACCAGGCTACTGTGTCATTGCTAAACCAATGGTCCACGATCTACCCTATACCCACTTCTGCTGTAGGCCTTTTTCCAAATAGGGTCTGTCCTATTTTTGTGTCTTATTTTGCACTGTATTTGTTGCTGGCAGCCTCTGATCCACCTTCTCTCCCCTGTAGCCAAAATATTTCCATCGAGTCTCGCTCTAGGCCTTCTAAAGCTCTGCAAACAGCTTTTGCCTGGCCCTGTTTTGTTCCACAGAGTGGCTTTCTCGGCAGGGGATTACTTGAAACGCCAGGATTAGCCACCTTAGAAACTAGCCAGTATCTTTGTTTCCTTTCTGGCAGGGCCACCGTTCAAGGCTGGCTGGAGATTCTCTAATGTAAACTCCCCGAAGCCCTGAACGAGTCTCCCAAGCCTGTCTGTTTGGCAGCCGAAATCTGAAAGTGGTTTGCGTTTGTGTTCTCTTTGGAGCAGCCTCTTGCATTTTCCCAAGCCCAGGAACAAGGAAGTAAGATACAGGTGGACGAAGAGACGTGTCCTTCACTGGGCGAAGGCCAGGGCGTGTGGGTTTCCTGTAGGGGCTGGGAATGGGTGCTATTCTCACACATTGAACTGATTAAGGGTAGCAGCTAGGGATGTGCAAATGGGTTCGACGTCGAACGTGTTTGACATAGAACCTGTTCGGTTTGACCATTTGGGGTCGAACCGAACACACTCCGACTGTTCGGAGGTTCGTGGACTTTTTTATAATTATTTTAAATAAAAAGATGAAAGCCCATCCAAATGCAAACCAGGACAGACCCTGCTTACCAAAGGGGTCTGTCTCTATCTATCTATCTATCTATCTATCTATCTATCTATCTATCTATCTATCTATCTATCTATCATATTTCTATACCACCTGATATAAACCTCTCTAGGCGGTGTTCATTTGTGCTTGCTATGGCAAGACAGTCTGGAAACGATCTCTCCGGGCCCCTGGAGGGCTGCTGCCAGTCAGAGTCAACAACAGCAGCCTAAGGAACTGACAGCCTGACTCGGCAGAACACAGCTTTATCCAGTTTGTTTACGTTCCCGGTTCACATTGCTTTTAATACAAGGAAGTGGATTTGTGCTACCCAGTAGGAGGAAGTTCCTTACCCCTATGGGATGGTTGGAGGAATTGTCTGCTTTGGGCAGAGTGGGCTCTCCATCTCTAGAGGTTTTTATGCAGAGGTTAGATGGCAATCTGTGAGGAATACTGTAGCAGTTTCCTGGACAACGGGGGGTAGGAGTGGTCTAGAAGACCTCTATGGTCCCTTCCAACTCTAATGATCCTGAGTATCATTACAGTAAAGGCTGCTTCGCACGCTGTTGCCAACACATCGCCAACAGGGGATGAGGCCATATCTCAGTGGAAGATAATCTGCTTTGCATGCAGAAGGTTTCGAGTTCCCTCCCTGGCAGCATCTCCAGGTAGGGCTGAGAGAGAATCCAGCCCAAAACCTTGAAGAGCCGCTGTCAGTCAGTGCAGACAGTACTGAGATAGGTAGACCAAGGGTCTGACTCACTGGAAGGCAGCTTCATATATTCATATGTGTGCTTTCTTGTAGGGATGTGCATGAACTAGGAAGCAGTGGGGGGTCCTTTAAGGGGCTGGCGTATCAGCCATTTCCAGTATGAAGCTGACAAGGGCTTCAGGGAGACACACTGCAGCCCTGAACCAATGCTATTGGGGAGAGCGCCGGCAGGGGAAATGTGACAGGGTAGGAAAGGGCACCCTCCCTGCCCCTTTAAGGCCCCCTGCCTCCGAACCGGCTCGAACACCGGCATTCCGAACCAGTTCGGTGCTCCAGAAAATGAGCGCTGGACCAGTTAGTGCACACCCATCCTTTCTAGAGCATTTTGGGGTTATTTTACTTGGGGGTTGGACCATAGCTCAGTGACGGAGCATCTGCTTTGCGTGCAGAAGGTCCCAGGTTCAATCCCTGGCAGCATCTCCGAGTAGGGCTGGGAAAGGCTCCTTCCTGAAACCTTAGAGAGCTGCTGCCAGTCTGTGTAGACAATACTGAGCTAGATGGACCAATGGTTCGACTCGGTAAAAGCTTGCTATGTTCCTGTGATGTAGCAATGCTATATTGATTTAGAGTTTATCCTGCATTTCATGGTGCAGCAGATAGACCGAATCCTCCCAGTGCAGCTGCATGGAAATGAGTTCATTCCACCCCTCCAAATAATGCCTCTGCCTCTCTTAGAGGTGATCCTTCTATGTATTCCACGTGGCCTGTGCTCTGGCTCATTAACATTGCAGCTCAGCTTCCGATTCTGCTCTGTTCTACAGGGCACGGCTGATGTTGGCAGGAAAAAAACCTAGTGAATCGTACAGGCACCCCAAGGATCGGGTGATCACCCGATGATGCAGGCGGGGGGCGGGGGGGGGGGAGGTTGGCTGCAGTTCATCTGAGTTGGTTCCGTCATTGTGACTGAGGGAAGGATGGTGGGGGTGGGGGACTGCAGTCTGACAACATATGGGGACCCTCAGGCCGGCCATGCTGGTAGGAATACATCTGCCAGGCAAAAAGCTAGCAGCTGCATTTTGGACCAGCTGGAGTTTATGGGCAGTCTTTACTTACTTACTTACTTACTTGCTGTATTGTTCAATTTGTATACCACCTTTTATAATGCCTCTTAAGGAGGTTTACAAAAGTTAGAATACAATACCATTCCACAAAAGTTACATTTAAAACCTTAAAATCAACCCAGCGTTAAAGCCCCATCTCTGACAGTTTTAAAAAAGCATTTTAAGTGTTTGCGTATGTTTTAACTTGTTTTATGCTATTGTTAACCTCCCAGAGACGAAAGTTTGGGGCGGTGTACAAATTTGAATAATAAATAATAAATAAATAATAAATAAAACACCAAGAAACAATTAGAAATAAGCACTTTATTTTTTGTAATAAAGCAGCCACAGTTGTCACAGAGCGAATATTTCCTGGGAGAGCATTCCAGAGTCTGGGGGCAACAGCAGAGAAGGCCCTGTCCCATGTGCACAACAATCTAGCCTCTCTCAACATTGGCACATGGATCAAAAGCCCGCCTGAAGATCTTGTTGGGCGGGCAAAAACCCTTGGAAGCAGGCGGTCCTTTGGGTGTTTATCCAGGACCCAAGCCGCTAAGGGCTTTAAAGGTAATAGCCAGTTCCTTGAATTGGATTCGGAAACAAATCTGCTACCAGTGCAGCTCTTTCAGAATCAGTGTAATATACTCTGAGCGAGCAGTTCCAGAGAGAACCCTGGCAGCTGTATTCTGCACCGACTGAAGCTTCCGAATATTTTTCAAGGGCAGCCCCATGTAGAGTGCATTGCAGTAATCTAGCCATGTTGTGACTAAGACATGAGTGACAGTGGCCAGATCTGGCTTCCAAGTCTTCCTAGTCAGTGCCATGTAGACTGCAGTGCAGCGATCTGGAAGGTCTTAAGAGGTCTGGGAAGGCCCCGACATTTCAGTAAGCGGGCAATTGACTTGAAGTCTGCTCTTTCTGTCTTCCTCTGCACGCTCCTCCTCCCAGGAGAACAATAAGACCTTGTTCCGCCATGTGCAACAGATGACCTATAGCCTCATTGAATGGAGGTCCCAGATACTCTCAGGCACACTCCCCAAAGATGAACTGGCTGACCTCAAGAAGAAAGTCACGTCGAAAATAGACTATGGGAATCGGTGAGTTCTGCTCTTGTTGACATGCTTAAACTCTCTCTCCCGGCTAGAGATCGGAATGCAGGCGGTTGACACTTGGCTACTCTCAGGATTGGTTGGGAGCTGAACTTGGAAACACCTGCTCTGTGCACGGGAGCCACTTTTGAAATGCCTCCGGTGTGGCCGATAACCCTTAGGAACATAGGGAGCTGCCTTCTACCGAGTCAGACTCTTGGTCCATCTAGCTCAGTATTGTTTACACAGACTGGCAGCGGCTCCAAGATTGCAGGCACGAGGCTTTCCCAGCCCTACCTGGAGATGCTGCCAGGGATTGAACCTGGGACGGGATAATCGACCACTGAATTATGGCCCCATCCCCATTAATCTGATTAATCCTTCTTAATCTGAGAGATGGGCAGTCCCCAACTGTGATGGGTGCCATAACATAGGTTCATAGGACGCTGCTTTATACCAAGGTATAAGCTCCATCTCCCTCAGTATTGTCTACACCGGGGCTTCTCAACGTCAGCCCTCCTGCAGATGTTGGCCTACAATTCCCATCATCCCTGGCTATTGGCCACTGTGTCTGGGGATTATGGGAGTTCAAAAACAGCTGGAGGGCCTAAATTAAGCAGGCCTGGTCTACCCTGAGTGGGCTTGGTTCTCCAAAGGTTCTCTCGTGCAAATGTAAGACAGGGTGGACCCTGCTTAGCAAAGGGGACAATTCACGCTTGCTGCGGCCAAGATCGGCTCTCCACCTTGCTCTGAAGAAGCTCCTTCTTGAAATAGAAGAGCCAGTTCTGGGGTGCAAGGAGACAGATCCTCTGAAACACACTCTGGGTGGGCTCCCCTCTGTCTGTTTCCTTCTGCCGCTTGTAGTTCTGTTGTCAGAGCAGTAGTTGGGCACCATAGTTTACTTTTGAAAAAGGGGGGCACCTGGAGTTGAATCCAGGTGCCCCCATGGAGAGCCGGTTTTGTGGTAGCAAAAATGACTTGTCCCCTTAGCTAAACGCCTGCTAACTTGGCAAAGAGGCACCTTTTACCATGGTGATTCTCTTGATTGAGCAGGGGGAGCGTAACTGGCCCTATCCACCTTCAGCACAGGACCTCCAATGACTGTTGCTGGTGTCTGTCTTATGTTTCTTTTTAGATTGTGAGCCCTTTGGGGACAGGGGTCCATCTTATTTATTTGTTATTTCTCTGTGTAAACTGCCCTGAGCCATTTTTGGAAGGGCGGTATAGAAATCGAATAACTAATAATAATACAATAATAATAATAAACAGAGTCAGCCCTGGTTGCATATGAAAGAGAGACTAGAAGTGTGAGCATTGTAAGATATTCCCCTTAGGGGATGGAGCTGCTCTGAGAAGAGCATCTAGGTTCCAAATTCCCTCCCTGGCAGCATCTCCAAGAGAGGGCTGAGAGAGATTCCTGCCTGTAACCTTGGAGAAGCCGCTGCCAGTCTGTGAAGACAATACTGAGCTAGGTGGACCAAGGGTCTGACTCAGTATATGGCAGCTTCCTATGTTCCTAATCTCGGATGACTATCTTAGCGTATGGACAGGATAGCATAGGGAAGGCCTGCTGGCTGTTCTCCTCGCATCTCGTATGAGCCTGTGATGTAAATCAAACGCTAAACTGCACCCTCAGCATGTTAATTGGCACGATGCTGTAGGCTGCCAAAGCAAGCTTTGGACAGTTTGTCTTGCCCGTGAGCTGCCTCCGCACCTCATTTATCAAATTTCTGTCTGTCAAATTGCTTTCAGGCCAGTAGAGCTAATTAAGGAGGTACTTGGAGGCAGGAGCTGCAAAATTAACCATTTAACTTTCTTTGAGATAGACAATAAATTGAGGCAGTACAGAGACCGCGTCTGAGCTAGATCTATCTGGCCTGAAATTTCATACATTTTTGGTCCTCTCCAGGAGGCATTCTCAAAGGAGGTACTCTAGAAGGGAGAGCAGCGGGGTGTTTAGTAGGGGTTTGTACGGAACTGGTTTTGCTGGTTCAGCTAGAACCATTGGCGGAGGGCTGGTCCGGTTCGAGCCCGGACTGGCCGAACCGGGCCGGTTCGAAATGAGCCTGCTTGCACATCCCAATTTTTTAGGTGCTGACCAGATGCTTGACTATTGGCATCAATAGTGAAAAGGACATGCACACACATCCCTGATCGGTTTATCTACTCCTTCAGTCTTGCCCTGTACTTCCAATTAAACCCTGCCACTCATGCACGTTCGAAGGAGCTTTGTAACGTGGGTGAAGTGGAGAGGCGAGAGTATTGTGCCTCTCTGCTTGTACCATGGTACCAACCATTCTTTATGTCAGGGGTCCTCAAATATGGCTGGACTACAACTCCCATCATCCCCAGCCACAGTGGCCTCAGGGGTTCCCAACCTTGGGTGCCCAGATCTGGTTGGACTACAACCAGTGTTCCCTAGGAACATAGGAAGCTGCCATATACCAAGTCGGACCATTGGTCCTTCTAGCTCAGTATTGTCTACCCAGACTGGCAGTGGCTTCTCCAAGGTTGCAGAGAGTAGTCTCTCTCAGCCCTATCTTGGAGATGCTGCCAGGGAGGGAACTTGGAACCGTCTGTATGTAGATGCTCTTCCCAGAGCGGCCCGATCCCCAGAGGGCGATATCTCACAGTATCCCATTCAAATGGGAATATCTGAGGGAATATCTCACATGTAGTCTCCCATTCAAATGCAACCAGGGTGGACCCTGCTTAGCAAAGGAGACAAGTCATGCTTGCTACCTCAAGACCACCTCTCTTGTAACAGGGATTCTCAGATGTTGTTGACTACAGCTCCCATAATCCCCAGCCAAAGGCCATTGCAGCTAGGGATTCTGGGAGTTGTAGCTCAAGCACATCTGGGAATCTCTGTTACAGGGTACAGTGATCAACTCCCATCACCTCCAGGAGGTCATTGTCTTTCAGTCTCATTGTGGCTGGAGATGATGGAGTTTACCCACATCTGGGCATCCAGGGTTGAGAACTCTTGCCTTCTGTGATGGTATGCCCTCCTTTGGAGATCTGATAGGCTGCACCCCTGGCCAACAGAGCCAGCGTGGTGTAGTGGTTAGAGTGCTGGACTAGGACCAGGAAGACCCGAGTTCAAATCCTCATTCAGCCATGATACTTTCTGGGTGACTCTGGGGCAGTCACTTCTCTCTCAGCCTAACCTACTTCACAGGGTTGTTGTGAGGAGAAACTTAAGTATGTAGTACACCGCTTCTAGGCTCCTTGGAGGAAGAGCGGGATATAAAATGTAAAAATTAATTAATGTTAAAGGAACCAGTGAGACCTTCCTTTTTAGATAAGCATTTGCCCCAGCTGATTATTTCTTAAGTTCTCTGCCTGATTTTTGTTATGATGTTTTAGCTGCAGATGCTTTTAGAAATCTGTTTGCTGTACTAAAAATATTTTCATACTGGTGGTTTTTAAAAAAATGATTTTAATATTCTTTAATGGTATTCTTGTAATGCTTTCAACACACCCCACCCCCTTGGGGAATATTGCACTTGCAAAGCAGGGAGTAAATGCATTAAATAAAAATAGGTTGTAGATTTTTCCCTACTGTCTGAGAACAGTGTTGAGGATTGTACAATTATTTAGAAGTTTATATTAAAAGTAGAATGATCTGTTTGCACATTTTCCTACATCTTATTAGCTATTTGATCTAGTCAAGTATTTAGTACATTGCCTGGTATTCAGAGTGGCAATCTGAGGGTTTTGCAGAAGTACAGCCTGTGCTGAGAGGCTGGTCTTAACTCAGACAGAGTCTTCTCTAGCAACAGAATATGTCCCTAAGGGTGGTATGACCCATAGAGACATATTTTGGTACATTCAAAAATAAATGTCGTTTCAAGTGTTTGAAATCTACCATTGAAGAACAGAGATTCTAAACAAAGACAACAAGAATTACTATACACTCAAAAAGCCCTTTACAGCTTCACACTAGTCTAACGTAAGTGAAACAAAAATACGTATGAGTTTCTAGGGGTGTCAACATTTATCGTACTATCTGCAACACTCTGTTCCTGTCAAAAGCCGCTTGGGGGAAGAGCCCCCACAATCCCCTGGAATTGTTTTTTTCAAGCTGGAGGAAGGTGCATATGAAGGATAAATAGGCATCTTCTGCCCAATGCAAGTAGAGGAGACTTCCACTTTTGCAATGATATCTTAGAATCCAAGCCACTGACTTGACCTGGCCTCCCTTTTCTTGTGGCATAGCTGCTAGAACCCACATCTGCCCCCAGGTTTTCCATGACCACCCCCAGTCTTCCTTTCCAACCTCAGGGAAGGGACTGGAGGGTGCCAGTTACCACCATATCTACACATTGGCTTTTTCTGTTTGTTTCAGTTGCAGAATGTGGATTTTCCCTGAGCTTTTAAGGAACATAAGAAAAGCACCACCCAAGACCCATCTAGCCCAGCATCCTGTCTCCCAAGTAGCCCACCAGATGCCTCCGGGAAGCCCACAGGCAGGAGTTGAGGGCATACCCTCTCTTGCTGTTGCTCCCCTGCAACTGGGATTTAGAGGCATCTTGCCTCTGAGGCTGGAGTTGGCCTATAGCCCTCAGACTAGTAGCCATTGATAGACCTGTCCTCCATGAATGTATCTAAACCCCTCTTAAAGTCATCCAGGTTGTTGGCTGTCGCCACATCTTGTGGCAGCGAATTCGATCGGTTGATTATACGTTGATTTATAGGAATACAATTCTCTACCCTTTTCAAGGTGCAGTTTGGTTTTTGTTCTCTTGATAGTCTCCAGGAAGAAGTGTTCATAGGGAGAACCCTAAAAAAAAAATACGTGTAGGCAACCTTAGAGTAGATGTTTCCTGATCCAATGGTTAGTTCCTTATAAATTCTCATTTAAATCCATTCAACCAATTATTGGCAACTACCCTTGTCTCTTGCTTGTTACAAGGATTTTGGGGCTGGATTTGGTGGTCCGTGATGACAATGGCAACATCCTGGATCCAGATTCTACCAGCACGATTGCGCTCTTTAAGGCTCACGAGACCGCATCCAGAAGAGTGGATGAAAGGATCCAAGAGGAAAAGGTACAGACTTTTAGCTTGCTTGTTCACTTTCCTCTTGCCAGCTCTGATCACTGTAAGCAGAGTCTCCGGAGAGTGTTGGCAAAGAATAAGATGGACATTGTGGTGGTTTGGATGAAGATACAGGATCCAGACCTCTTTTGCAGTGTTACAATATCAGGTCATGGGCAATGCTTTCTGTTATAACTGGTTTTAACTGGGATGGAAGTCTTTGGGCTAAGCTACTTAGGAACTTCAACCTTCTACCGAGTCAGACCATTTGTCCATCTAGCTCTGTATTGTCTACCCTGACTGGCAGTGGTTCTCCAGGGTTTCAGGCAAGAGTCTTTCTCAGCCCTACCTGAAGATGCTGCCAGGGATTGAAACTGGGATCTTCTGTGTACAAAGCAGATGCTCTATTACTTAGGCTTCTGCTCTCCCCTCTCCTGTTCATGTATAGGGAGAGGACATGTAAGGCTTCCCTTCAGGGTTTTGTACAAACCACAGTTTACCATTTCCTCCAAACACAGGAAATTGTGGTTTGTTAATGTCACAGTGAAAAAGTCAGGAGATGCTGTTTTGATATCCCGGCCTTTTAACTCATGATCGTTTGAACAGACAACAGTTTTCTGTCTTTGGACGAAACAGCAATCTGTGATTTATTGCAAACTCCAAAAGGAGTCTTTAAAGTTCCCCTCTTTATGCAAAAGCTTGAGGCTTGCTCATGCTCAGAACACTAAACTATGGTTTAGTATAAAGTCTCTGGTTTAGTATTATGAAGCAGGCTACTGTTTCTGGCAACTGTTAGACCTCTCTTCTTTCTAAGGGCTCACTTTCCTGTTCATTCCTTATTTCCTACAGTCACTTCAGCAGAGTTTGGACCTGCGGGGCCAGTCTATCTTCAACACAACCCACACATACACCCTGTACATTAACTTCAAGAACTTTGTCTGTAACATCGGTGAGGATGCAGAGCTGCTCATGAGTCTCTACGATCCTGATCAATCCAAGTTCATTAGGTGTGTTGTGATGGAACCTGTAAGACCTCATTCAACTTCCAGTGGCTTAGCCAATGCCGTTAAGAAAGTGGGTGAAGACAGACATAATGTAAATGTATATACATTAAAAAGACAGATGTGTTATAAATGGAAATCCATAAAGGAAGACAGATGTAATATAAAAAGAGGAATCACAGTGTATAGTTCAACCAGTGTTGAGAGTTCCCTTGTACAACTGAATGGTCAGCTGAGCACTTCAGTGAACTGAACACTGCAGCTTGGAGTGTCCTGCTTGTCCTCTCACTTAATGTCCACTCCAAGCTGCGAAAATGTAACCTCCTCCTCCCATTCCCAGCCACAGTGGCTAAAGACTGGGAATGATGGGAATTGTAGTCCAAATTGTCCAATTTCTGGTGGGCCTGAGTTTGAGCCCAGTGCTCAAGATCTGTCCCTTGAGGTGGGAGCCCTCCTTTGGTCCGTGGTAAGGCCCCCTGTGGCCCGATCCTCTCAAATAAGCCAAGCATTTCCTGGTTTGTGCAATCCTGCCAAAGCCCCTGCAGGTCTGTGCTGCTTGGTCCTACAGTGGCCTGCCTCCCCTTGGATGCATCCTGCCCCTGAGCAGAGTGACTTATGATTTACTGGGCATAACTAAATGCGGTAATCAGTGACCCAACTAACATAACTGTCACGACATTTGTTGCAGTGAGAACTACTTGGTTCGTTGGGGAAGTTGCGGGATGCCAAAGGAAATTGAAAAGCTTAATAACCTCCAGGCTGTCTTTACGGTACGTCCTCCTGCCTTCTGGAATTTCAGCTTCCCCCACTCATGGCTTAAGGGTTTGGGCCTCTCCTTATAATGGTTGCTTTATTACTCTTGTTGTGGTGAGTCTTTAGGTCACTGTGGAAAGCCTTGGGTGCGATCAAGACTGTTTACTGTTCCAACCCAAGTTAGTTAGACCAGCTGGCAAACACAATGTCTTGGCAAGGTGTCCTGGGTGTGTTTTCAAAACCAGCAGAGTTAAAAGCGGGGGGCGGGGGGGTTGTTATTATTGGCATGTGGGCATGCCTTGATTTCTTCTGTGTCACTGCTGGCTTGCCAAGATATTTATCTTGGTAATTGAGCAAAGAGGGACCTTTTTAAAAGTGGTGATTCTCTTTATTTAGCAAGGGGAGAGCAACTGACCTTGTCCATCCCCAGCACAGCAATCTGGTAAAGCTATTGATGGATTGAACCACTTTGGGGACTTTTGTTGAAAAGCGGTATATAAATATTTGTCACCTTTGTATAAGATATCCAGACTGGGTGTTTTTTTAAAAAATAGTATCTGCTCAAGGAACATAGGAAGCTGCTGAGTCAGATCATTGGTCCATCTAGCTTAGTATTGTTTATGCTAGGAGTGCACAACTTTGGCCCTCCTGCCCAGGTTGGACTACAACTCCCATCATCCCTGACTATTGGCTGCTGTGGATGATGGGAACTGTAGTTCAAAAACAGCCAGAGGGCGGAAGAAATGGTGCAACCCTGGTCTGCATCGCCTGGCAGTGGCTCTCCTGGGTTTCAGGCAGGAGTCTCTCCCAGCCCTACCTGGAGATGTTGCCAGGAATTGAACCCAGGACCTTCTGCTTTCAAGCAGATGCTCTAGCACTGAGTGATGGCCCCATCCCTATAAGAAGCTGCCTTCTACTGGGTCAGATCATTGGTGCATCTAGCTCAGTATTGTCTACCCATGCCAAGGTTTCAGGCAGGAATCTTTTCCTACCTAGAGATACTGCCAGGGATTGAACCTCAAAATTAGATGCTCTTCCACTGAGCTATGTCCCCATCCGCTTAGGGCAATGTCTTACAGCAGAGAGCGCTCACATATAGTCACCCATCCAAATGCAAACTAGGGCAGGCCCTGCTTAGCAAAGGGGCAATTCATATTCACAACTGCAAGATCAGCTTTCCTCCCTGAGTGCTGGTGTAATATGAATTGCAGGTGCCTGTACGACTTGCCTAACTTCAGGGATGTCACTGATCCCTGAAGAAACCCTATATTAGATTGTGAAGCCATTTGCCTGGTTTTTTAAAAAAATTTAATAGAGTTATATATAATGCATTGGGTGGTTGCTCTGCAGTAAAATACCCCTGCTAACTGGGCCAAGAGGCACCTTTTACCGTGGTGATTCTCTTTATTTAGCAGGGGGAGAGTAACTGGCCCTATCCACCCCCAGCACAATACCCCTCCAGTGACTGTTGCTGGTATCTATCTTACATTTCTTTTTAGATTGTGAGCCCTTTGGGGACAGGGAGCCATCTTGTTTGTTTGTTATTTCTCTGTGTAAACTGCCCTGAGCCATTTTTGGAAGGGCAGTATAGAAGTTGAATGAATGAATGATGAACACAAAATATGAAATAGACACACAATGCTTGTGTTAATTTGCACGAATTAAACACTACGGTACTTCTACTATGGATATGGATATGCCGCTTTTCAACTGAAGTTCTCAAAATGGCTTACTTAGGGAAATAAGTAGTAAATTAAGAAGGTAGTTTCCTGTCCCCCAAGGACTCACAATCTAAAAAGAAACATAAGGTAGACACCAGCAACAGCCACTGGAGGTATGCTGTGCTGGGAATTGATAGAGCCAGTTGCTCTCCCCCTGGTAAATATCAGAGGATCACCACTTAAAGGGCATCTCTTTGCTCAGTTAGTAGGAGTCTCAGGCGTTATCCTAAAGGAAGACTTAATTTCAGTAGGGTGCAGCGGGGAAATGACTTGACTAGCAAGCTGGAGGTTGCCGGTTCAAATCCCCACTGATATGTTTCCCAGACAATGGGAAACACCTATATCGGTCAGCAGTGATATAGGAAGTTACTGAAAGGCATCATCTCATAGGAGGCAATGGTCAACCCCTCCTGTATTCCACCAAAGAAAACCACAGGGCTCTGTGGCCACCAGGAGTCGACACTGACTTGATGGCACAACTTTACCTTTTCCTCTGCTAAATTAGTCGGAATGTCAGCTGGTAAAACTGGTTTATATTTGCAGTGCAAATAGACAACTTTGATTGGCTGGTTTGCAACTGTGGAACCTTCTTTTTTTGCTCTGGAGCTTTGCTCAAGTTGGAGCATGACCATCGTATGGCCGTCCCAAAAGCTGACCTGTTGGAGGTTTCGGTTAAGCCCTGGGGGATCTTCCACATTCTCTTTTCAGGACAATGGTTGGTCATCCAGCCATCCTCTGGGTTGAAAATGAAAATAATAGTGCTCTACTTCCCCATCCGTGACATGTTTGCACTGGATGCCAAGATTATGTCATCATTCAACAGTATTTAGTGCTGGAGTGGTTAATTATTCGCTCTGATTTCCTGGCTGAGAATTTTTTGCAGATCCAGATGGTGGTAAAAGGCGGTGATTTGGTGCATCCCTGCTGCTTATTTTTATTTGTCTTTTTATTTGTATTGATTTGTTTGATTTATATTCTCCCCGTGCACAAATAGCTCTGGGTAGTGCACAGTCAGAAATGCAACCTTTTAAAATATTTGCATAAAACTCATTTAAAATCAGTAAGACCTCTTAAGTATTACTTATTAAAAGCCAGGCTGAAGAGGAGGGTCTTTATGGCTTTCTTGAAGTCCTCCAGGGATGATAACCCTCTTTATATGCGTAGGGAGTACACAGTCTTGGGGCAGCTCCTGAGAAGGCCTGATCCCAAGTTGGCCCCAGATGAACTGTGGCACCTGATGACGAACCTCTCTTGATGATCTTAATGAGTGATGGGAATCTTGCAGAGACAGGTGCTCTCTCAGGCAACCTGGGACTAAGGACTTTATATTTTGCTTGGAAACATACTGGCAGTCAGTGCAACTGTTTAAGAACGGGCATGATATGGTCTCTCAGAGTTACGCTGGAGACCAGTTTGGTTAGCACATTTTGGACTAACTGCGGCTTTTGTACAAAGGCAGCCCTACGTTGAGCACATTGCGGTAGTCCAGCCTGGAGGTTGGTGCGCCACTGATTTGAGGTCATTCTCTCCAAGAAACAGGCAGAGCTGACTTTTCAGCCAGTTGATTAAAAGTGCTGTTGGCCAAAGCTTGAATCTGAGCCACCAGGATGAGACCAGGATCCACAAGCACTCCCAAATTCCTATTCTTTCTGGGGGAGTGTGACCATATCCAGAATAGGAGATTCTATCCCATCTTGCAAATTACGACCCTCCCCCACCCCCACCCCCCGCAATCAGCACCTCTATCTTGCTTGACTTCAGCTTCAGTTTATTATCCCTCATCCATGCCATTACTGCCTGTAGGCAGGCATTTAGGGAGATAATGCCATTTCCTGATGACAGATGACATGAGAGAGATTTGGGTGTTGTCAGCATACAGTCAACAATTTTTAAAAAGTCTTTAAAGATGCATCTGTTCACCCAGGCTTTTAACTGATACTGTTTTGATCATTTTTAATGTTGTTTTAGAATATTGTTTAAAAAAAATTTAAATTGTTGTGTTTTAAATTTCTTGTTTTTGTTTTTAACTAATGTTTTAATGTTTTTTTAATCTTCTTGTAAACTGCCCAAAGACGTAAGGGCGGTATAAAAATATGTTAAATAAATAAATAAATAAATAAATACTGAGAGCACCCAGCACCAAATCTCCTAATAACCTCACCTCGTAGTTTCATATAGATGTTAAAAGCATTGGTGACAGAATGGAGCCCTTGGGTCTGGTCTCCTGCTCGGAAGAGTTACGAGCTGCATATTACAAGCCAGGATTAAGAGAAAGGGGAGCATTATTCAGCAGGTTATTTCATTTCATTCATTTTTACATTCATATCCAGCTCTTCCTCCAAAGAGCTGAGAATGGTGTACGTGGTTATGTTAATCCTCACAACAACCCTCTGAGCTAGGTTACTCTGAGAGGTAAGGCCCATTCACATGTTGTGTTCAACACTCATACAACGAGTATACAGAGGTACAGATCTACACATGGGTACAGTCATTTACATGTTATGCTGAACACAGGTACAGCAGTCCTATTACAGGTACCTATTCCAGCTGGAACACAGGTTACCACTTCCTATCTGTACCATGCATTTAAGAGGCCTGTATCCGGGTACACATTTTTAAAATGGACACAGCTACAGTGGGGAAACGACGATTAGCAAGCCAGAGGTTGCCGGTTCGAATCCCCACTGGTATGTTTCCCAGACTATGGGAAACACCTATATTGGGAAGCAGCGATATAGGAAGGTGCTGAAAGGCATCATCTCATATTGTGCGGGAGATGGGAATGGTAAACCCCTCCTACGTAATAATAATAATAATAATAATAATTCGATTTCTATACCGCTCTTCCAAAAATGGCTCAGGGCGGTTTACACAGAGAAATAATAAATAAATAAGATGGATCCTTGTCCCCAAAGGGCTCACAATCTAAAAGAAACCTAAGATAGACACCAGCCACAGTCACTGGAAGTACTGTGCTGGGGGTGGATAGGGCCAGTTACTCTCCCCCTTCTAAATAAAGAGAATCACCGCATTAAAAGGTGCCTCTTTGCCAAGGTAGCAGGCAATCACAGGGCTCTGTGGTCACCAGGAGTCAACACCGACCCAATGACACACTACTTTTACCGTCATTCACATGAACACGTGTATGAGTGTACAGACATCTGTACATTCGTACAGCATACAGGTAATATCTGAATCAGGCAAAGGTAGCAGTTTTTATAGACCATGTCTCCCCTTAGTTTCCTTTTTCCGAAACGAAGCTATTCTTTTTCATTTCATTCACAAACGAGTCCAGCCTAATTTGATCATCTTTCCTCCTGTGATGGCTTTTTATAGGACCTCAGCAGTTCTGACTTGATCCGGCCTAGGATCAGCCTGGTGTGCCAGATTGTGAGAGTTGGCCACATGGAGCTGAAAGAAGGCAAGAAGCACACCGGTGGGCTCCGGAGACCCTTTGGAGTGGCCGGTATGACGATTCACTCAGAAGGCCTCATTGACGAGAGTGTCCGATCCAATTGTCAGAATGCAAGGGCAGCAGCAAGAGACTTGGGCTTGCACTGGGTTCGATATCGGGAATGTGCATGAATCAATTCAATGCACCGAATCGCTTTGGTGCAGCCTGCCGAATTGTTTCGGCAGAGCAGGGAGTAATACCTTTAAGCACAAGTAAAGCTGGTCCTTACCTGTTCTGCTGCCACCCCACCACATTTCCTGGTGAGGTGCCGTGCCACTCAGAAGACCATGCGCAGCTGTGGTGCTGCACCCCGCAGCCTGCGCGTGGCAGTTGGACACACATGGCCGCAGTCATGAGTGGACTTCTCAGCAGTGCAGTGGGGCGGTGGAGGAGCAGATAAGGACCGGCTTTATTCATGCTTAAAGATATTGCTTCCTGCCCCGCCAAAACGATTCGTGCACGTCCCTATCCAACACTATGAAATCCATTATCTGCTGTTATTTGGATCCTGAGCACTACAACTTTTGCTCTTTTGCTTTCGAAAGCCAGCTTCTAGTACTTATTGTTGCGTGGAAAAGTTTGCAAACTTGAGGGTAGTCTCTGGTGGTATCTCAGGCATCTTTGGGGGCCTGAGCAAGTTTCCATGCCCTGGAATGAAAGCCTCATTTGCTAGTGCAGATCTTCACTTATTGTGGCAATGAGTTCCTCAAGTCAGTCTTCCATTCTGCAGAGAAGTCCTTTGGCTGCTCCTGAACCTACTGCCAGTTTCATTTCAATGAGTGAGCCTCGTGTTCTGAGTAAGGGAGAAAAGCATCTAATGTCACATTCTCAATGCTGTTCTTAATTGTATCAGTATCTGGTCTCCTGTCTCCCACCCTCCATCAACAACTGCCCAGAGCGTGAACTTTATTTTCTGTGTTGGAGCGAATTATTGTGTTTGCCTGCCTTAGAATGTATCTCACTGTAGAAGGGTTCTTAGTAACCTGGAAGCTTACATCCAGTGTTGTGAAAGTTAGAGGGTCCAATCAATATTTTTTTGCCAGTGTTGTTCTATATATTGCACTCTTAACCACACAAGATTCGCTTCCGAGAAGAATGAGAGAAGTGCTTCCTATTTGGACTTTGGTCTGAAACCTGTAGGGTTAAAACTGGTGAATTTGCAGGATGTTGAGGCTTCCGTGCTGTGTCATTGCAGACTTTCATGTCTCTTTCAGGAGGCCCCTTTTTTCCTAGCTAAAAACCAAAAACGTGAGGTGTTTAGAAGTTTCACAAGAGCGAAAGGACTTGCGTTACAGGAAGGTAGATTTTAGATCAGGGCTACACAACTACAGTCCTCCCTGCACGTGTTGGACTACAACCGCCCTCATCCTGGACTATTGACCACTCTGGCTGGGGATGATGGGAGTTGTAGTCCAACAACTGCTTGAGGGCTGAAGCTGTGCAGTCCCATCTCAGATGAACATTGGGGGACACTTCTTAATGGAAAGAGCACTTTGACAAGGGAACTAATTAGGGATGTGTACAAAACCAGTTTGCCTGATCTGGTTCAAATTCGAACCGGACCAGGCATTCCCCCCCCCCCAAAAGGGGGCCCCAGTTCAGTTCAAATTCGAACTGAACCGGGCAAACCAGTTTTGTGCACATTTTGTTTTTTAAAATTTGGCTAACAGCCGCCATGGGTTTGGCAGTGTTGTGGGGGTCTCCAGGAGCTCCTCCTCCCCCGTCAACCCTCCCCTTGTCTCCCCTGCCGAATCGCCACGGGTCAGTTTGGCCCATTTTGGGGCCGTTTCAGCCCTGTTTGTGCACCCGGTGGCCATGTTGGGGGCCACTGTGCATGCACAAAGGCCATTTGCATGACTGAGTCACGACTTAGGAGGTGGGTGGCTGCTTTTTTCTGGAGGTCCATGCAGAGACTGGTCAACAATCTGTTGGGGATGCTCCAGCTATGAATTTTCTGCATGAGTCAAAGGTTGGACTAGATGATCTCCAGCCCCCCTCCAGCTATAGGATTCTGTGAACTGGAATTCTGGGTCAGTTCATATGCCACACGAAACTGTGACTGGATCTTTGAGCTTGCACAAACCAAGGTCTGAAATTATATGTGAACTGATCCACTCTTACCAAGGATGTGGGATGTCTTTATTAGGCTGCATTTTTATTGTGATTTTATTGTGGTTTAAAATGGTCTCATCCCTAGTGATGGATATCACGGACATCATCCATGGAAAGGTGGACGATGAAGAGAAGCAACATTTTATTCCCTTCCAGCAGTAAGTACTATGTACTTGGACACATTATACAAGAAGAAAAGAAGAGCCGGTCTTGTGGTAGTGAGCATGAATGTGGTCCCCTTTGCTAAGCAGGGTTTGCCTTGGTTTGCATTTAGATGGGTGACTCCATATAAGTGCTGACTGCAGTAAGAGATGAGGTTGCAGTTCAGTGGCAGAGCATCTGCTTTGCATGCAGAAGGTCTCAGGGTTCAATCCCTGGAAGCATCTCCAGGTAGGGCTGGGAAAGACTCTTGCCTGAAACCTTGGAGAAGCTGCTGCCAGTCAGTGTAGACAATACTGAACTGGATGGACCAATGGTCTGATTCAGTATGTGGCAGCTTCCTATGTTCCTAAGAAGCTCTGAGCAGATGAATGGAGCCAGCTTTCTTCTTCTTTTTACATGATGACTACGGCCCCCTCCCATTTGCTGTGAATTTGTGTTTTCTTAATATACGCCCTCCTTTTCCCTCAGGTATCTGACAGTCATCACACGAGTAACAAAGGCCTCCCCTCACTTTTGAGTTGCTAGCATCTTGAAACAACATGGTGGATTGACGAAAAAACATATACCCCCATTGAGGTCCCCTAGGACCCCCTTTCATGTCTTGTGAATTTGGTTTGTATCCAGCTGTTGGTACAAGAGTTACAAAGGGGGTTTCCCTGTACTTTTGAGTGGCTGTCATTAGGGATGTGCACGGAACCGGTTGGTTCTAAGTTGGTTCTAAGGCGGGGGGGGGGCATAATTTTAAGAGCGAGGGAGGGTGCCCTTACGCCTCCTGCTGCATTTCCCCCACTAGCACTCCGTTTAAAAAGTGTCCGTCGGAGCAACAGTGCACCTTCCTGCCACCCCGGTGTTGTCCTCAGCTGGAAGTACCCAGAAGTACCCGGTGCACACACGCACGCCGGGTGCATGCGCATGCATGTCGCACCGGATACTTCCGGGTACTTCCGGCCGAGTAGGACACCGGGGCGGCAGGGAGGTATGCTGCCGGCCCAACGGACACTTTTTAAATGGAGCGCCAGTGGGGGAAACGCGGCAGGAGGGTTAAGGGCACCCCTCCCCCACCCGTAAAGGTATGCCCCCCGCCTTCGAACCGGATGAACTGCCAGTCATTCGAACCAGTTTGGAGGCCCATAAAGGGTCTCCGAACTGGTTCCATGCACATCCCTAGCTGTCATCTTGAATCAACATGGTGGATCAGGAAAAATATGCCACTCTTTGAATCCCCTAGGACCACCGCCCATGTGTCGTGAATTTGGTTTGTATCGGAATATAAATAGAAAAGGTATTAGATGGGGGCACACGGACATACTCTGTATGGAAGTAGGGAAGCTGCCGTCTACTGAGTCAGACCATTGGTCCATCTAGCTCAGTATTGTCTACATAGACTGGCAGCAGCTTCTCCAAGTTGCAGGCAGGAGTCTCTCTCAGCCCTATCTGGAATTGCCAGGGAGGGAATTTGGAACCTTCTGCATGCAAGCAGGCAGGTGCTCTTCCCAGAGTGGCCCCACCGCCTAAGGGGTATATCTTCCAGTGCTCACATGTAGTCTCCCATCCAAATACAAACCGAGGCAGGCCCTGCATAGCAAAGTGGAAACTCATGTTTACTATCATAAGACCAGCTCCCCTCCCTATCGCAGACATAGTGATCTCATAAGCCCCTTATCTTCAAGAAAGTAGTTGAAAAAACAGGGCATGAGAAACAGCAATCACCATTTTGAAAAAGTGGGTTTTAGTTTCCTTTTTCTTTTTAAAAGTAGGAGGAAGCTTCTTGCCACAAAGATAGGCTCCAGTGCGTGTGGGAAACTGAGAAGCTGGGATGTAGGGTGGGTGAAAGTGACAGCATTTCCACTAATTAGGTGATTATAGGGCATCTCCCCATGACAAGCAAAATGAAGGCTGCCAAATCAGTTTTGCAGACTTAAGCACACAATAAGAACCAAAGAGTACTGCTGGATAAGACCAAAAGCCTCCTAGTCTAGGGGAGGCTACCTTAGTACCCCAGCTGTTGCTGAACTACAACTCCCATCATGCCTAGCTGCAACTTATTGCAGCTGGGGATGGTGGAAGTTGTAGGCCAGTAACACCTGGAGAGCCAAAGGTTGCCTACATTTGCCCTCGTCCCACATGTGGTTTCTCCCAGTGGCCAGTTAGTTGCTTTTTGGAAGCCCGTAAACAGGGTTGAAAGGCCTTATTTGCAGTACATCCCACCCCCAGAAGCTGCTATTCGGGGAACTGCTTCTGAAGCTTGAGTTTTGTCTATAATTGGCATCTGTACAGATAGCAGAATGTGGGTTACGTTTGCAGATATTGTGTAAAAACAGATGTGATTTGTTGTGTTAATCAGTTAGTTAGATTATTAAAAGACTCAAGCAGCACCTTATTGGAATAGAGATTGTGGTGTGGGTTTTTATGCACATCAGAGATACGCGTTAGTAACCTTTTTCCTTTGCTGCCTAGTAAAGCTACTGAGAATATCTCTTAAAATCTTTTAAAACCACCACTTTAAAAGTGCTATGCTGTGCCACTTTAAAAGGGGTGTTTCTCTTATATTTAGCAGGGGGAGAGCAACTGGCCCTATCCAACCCCAGCACAGCATCATAGGAACATAGGAAGCTGCTTTATACCTGAGTCAGACTATTTGTCCATCTAGCTCAGTATTGTCTACCTAGACTGGCAGCAGCTTCTCCCAAGGTTGCAGGCAGGAGTCCCTCTCAGCTCTATCTGGAGATGCTGCCAGGGAGCACCTTTGAGCCTTCTGCATGCAAGCATGCAAATGCTCTTCCCAGAGCCTTAAGGGGAATAGCTTACAGTGCTCACACATGTAGTTTCCCGTTCCTGAAGAGCATTTGCATGCAGAAAGTCCTAGATTCAATCCCTGCCATCTCCAGGTATGGCCAGGAGGGACAACTTCTTGTAGCTTTGAAGAAGCTGCTGCCAGTCAAAGTTGACAATAGTGAACTAGATGAACCAATGGTCTGACTCGGTACAAGGCAGCTTCCTGTGTTCCTAACCAACCCAAAGTGATGCATCTTTGGGGCATATTCTAGCTGTTTCTCAGTGCACAACAATAGCATAATTGGGAAACGCTGCCCTGGAAATAACCGTTATCTCAGGCCAAAGAGCTGCGTTGAATTTGTGAGGTTTCTTTGAGTTGTGACTTGTGTAGAGGTCTAAGATTATCCAGATTGCTGGATAATCCAGCATTGGATAATCCAGATTGCTGGATAACATGGGTTCCTCTTAACTCTGAGGTGAAGCTGGCGTTGCCAGCAGGCTTTGAAGTTCACCCTGGGTTTCTCTGCTTCTCAGGATCGCGATGGAGACATACATCAGGCAACGGCAGTTAATCATGGCCCCTTTAATAACCTCTCATGTGATTGGAGAGAATGAACCTTTGACTTCTGTCTTCAACAAAGTCATTGCTGCCAAGGAAGTGAATCACAAAGGGCAAGGTACACAGATCATATCAGGGGATGGTGAAAAACTACCGTAAGTGGGAGAGGAGGATAGACGGGTGTGTATGTGTGTGTAGGAAAGGTTTTGGTCAGAAAAAAACATGACTTGGGATGGTTCAGTGAATCAAGGTCATTGAAGTGTGGTACTTTTGTTTGAGACTTCCTGGAAAATTTCAACTTGGTTTATTCAGCTTGCTGTTGAATTGGACAGAATTCAAGAGAGTTGCAGAAACTCAGTTGGCCCTTGGCGTTTTGAACACAACATACTCCAAAAAAAATCAAATTATCATGGATTTTGACAAGTGGAGTGGAAGGCAGCAAGTAGGAAAACAGAGGTAGATCCCCAAAAAGGAGGTGCTGCTTTTCAAAGATGAGGAGGCAAGTGTGTCCCATCCTATCAAACCAAAATGTCCAGTCCTGAGTTGGGGGGCAATACTGACATAACAGATAACCACCAAGGTAAGATTCCTGAAGGAAGTCTCAGCACATGTTCTCAAATGCAGCAAGACCAAGGAGAGATGTTCTGGGAAGCTTCTTCACTACTGTGGAGTGTCTCCAATCCTCAATGGGTCCAGAAGCATGAGGAGACCTTTTCCGTTTGGCCTAGCTTTTAAGTGTATGTAGTTATGTTTATCCTCACAACAATCCTGTGAGTAGGTTAGGCTGAGAGAGAAGTGACTGGCCCAGAGTCACCCAATGAGTTTCACAGCTGAGTGGGGATTTGAACTCAGGTCTCCCAAGTCATAGTCTAACACTCTAACCTTGATCCCCTTCCATGTTTTATCCTTCCAGAAAACCATAAGCATATCGAATGTTAGCCCCCGTCCCTCCTTTTGCCTCCGTGCACACTGGAAGAAACAAGGGTTCATTTTGTTTCCTTATATCAAATCCAACCAGGTTGCCATCTGCTCTAAGAATAGTAACGTGCCTTCCATATGATCTCTGTTTTCCGCTTAGGGCTCTGGGTCGCTCTGAAACTGCTGCCCGGTGATCTTAGTCAGGTTCAGAAGGACTTCTCCCATCTGGTTGACAGATCTACAGCTGTGGCCCGCAAGATGGGATTCCCCGAGATTATCCTACCTGGTGGGTACTTCAGTTTGAATAGGAGCAGTGTTAAAAAAAAAAAGCAACTGTCATGCTTCTTATGGATTGGCAATTGATTAAAAGGGCAGGCAACAGAGGGTAGAAATAAACTGACAGTTTACCACAGTGAAGGGAATACTGTACTCTAAAGCAGGGTTTCTCAATGTGTGGATCCCCAGATGTTATTGGACTTCAACTCCCATAATCCCCAGCCCCAGTGGCCTTTGGTTGGGAATTATGGGAGTTGAAGTCCAATTATATCTGGGGACCCACACGTTGAGAATCCCTGCTCTAAAGCATGGCCGTTGTGAAATATTATCAAGGAACACTGTGTGGAATTTTTTCCAGAATGACATCGGGTTTTGCTTCATCATGTATCTGCATTTAAAAAATCATTTTAAAAGACATTAAATAAAAGTGTTATCTGATGGCCAAAAAAGTTGCCAGCAATTGTTTTCTGGAGTTTAAGGGTCAAATTTTAAGCTACTGAATCTTAGCCATTGTTCTGCTGATATTCTCCAGATTTGGAGAGGTGATCACCTAAGTGATATCTGAAACCTTTCAAGCAAATTGGACAGATGGTTTAGATTTTATGACCAATAGGCTATTCAGAGTTTGTAGTGGTCGAAATGACTCTGCATCTTAACTATGTTTGCACTACTGTGCCACTATAATCAAATCTTCCCTCTAAGAGGAGCCTTGTTTGGGATGTCTCCCAGCAGACAAGCTCTCTTCAGAGGACATTTGTTCAGGAACTGGTGTGGTGCCACATATTGGGCTCTGTTGCAATGTTTCAACTGAACAGAGAAATTTTGTTATAGGCCTGGTTCACACAATACTTTGAATCTAGGTTTATAGTCAGTAACCAACATTCATGCAATCACATGAACCCATGCCAAGATTACAATGCCACTGGGTGTCCTGAGATGGAATCTGGGATTTCCACCTTGGCGTGGGTTCCCATGATCGTGCTAATGTTAGTTGCCAACATTAAACCTAGATTTGAGTTATGATGTGAACCAGGCCATTATCTGCATTGTTACAGGCGATGTTCGGAATGACATCTATGTCACCCTGATGCATGGAGAGTTTGACAAAGGGAAGAAGAAGACTCCCAAGAATGTAGAAGTCACCATGTCTGTCCACGATGAAGAGGGCAATCTTTTAGAGGTAGGGAAGGGCTTTTCCATTGATTGGGTGGTGGCAAGGATCTTTTCCAGACCTATCTGGAGATGCTGGGGATTGAATCTGGGACCTTCTGCATACAAAGCAGATGTTGTACCGCTGAACCAACATCCCCTGCCGGTAGGAATTCCTTCCTTTTCATTGCCAGCTTTGTTTCTCTGGTCTTGCAATATGAACTGCTTTTAATTCTCAAAACAGTCAGGCCACCAGAAAATCCTCCTCCAACGGTTGAGGCCCATTACACCCCTTGGCTTCATCCTTTTCCCTTGGCAGGGAGGGGAACTCAACGGTGCCAGTGCCCAGGATTTTGGAAAGACCTCCCATTGCTGAGACAGCAATGCTGTGACAATGAGCTGAAAGATGGTGCCTAAAATAGCAGCCAGCATTCTAACCTCGGCCGTCATTTCCCCCTATGATTGAATCATGTAGAACTAACATTTCTGTAGTGCATTTTGGAGTCCTTGCTCAGTTTTTCTAAAGGACGGCAGCTGCTTAGTCGATGAATTTGCTGCTATGGAACTATCTCCCTGCATCCACTGCTGAAGATAACCTCCCCCTTCTTTCATGCATTGAGCTGCACTTCCTGTGACTTATTCTCTGTATCTTTTTTTGTTTTCTTTTTTTCCTTTTGCGTGCCATCCAAAGAAAGCTGTCCACCCAGGTGCTGGTTATGAAGGCATCTCTGAATACAAGTCTGTTGTTTATTATCAAGTCAAGCAGCCTTGCTGGTATGAAACTGTAAAGGTGAGGTGGTGTCATGAGGGTATCGGGGTTTGCCCCAGGAATAGCAGACATGGACAGAGGAGAGCTGGTCTGGTGGTAGCAAGCATGGCTGGTCCCCTTAGCTAAGCAGGGTCCCCCCTGGTTGCATATGAAAGGGAGACCACATGTGAGCACTGTCAGATATTCCTCTCAGGGGATGGAGCCACTCTGGGAAGAGCAGAAAGTTCCAAGTTCCCTCCCTGGCAGCATCTCCAAGAGACGGCTGAGAGAGATTCCTGCAGATGCTCTACCTCTGAGCTTCAGTCTCATTCCCTAATTTGATAATATCTCATTCCAGACATAGTAACCACTAGAATATGTTGATGAATATTTATATACCACTTTTCAACAAAATGTTCCCAAAACGGTTTACATAGATAAAATTAAATTAAATTAAATTAAATTAAATTGTTCCCTGTCCCCAAGGAGCTCACAATCTAAAAAAAGAAACATAAGATAGACACCAGCAACAGCCACTGGAGGGATGCTCTGCTGGGGATGGATAGGGCCAGTTGCTCTCTCCCTGCTAAATAAAGCCACTTTAAAAAGATGCCTCTTTGCTCAGTTAGCACTAGAAGAGCCTGGCATCAGGACACATGTAAATCTCTGACTCAAAATATGCTGCCGACTACTGAGTTGGGCCATTTGTCCATCTGGCTCAGTATTGTCTACGCACTTCCTGTGGGAAGCACCGAACCGACTTGGGCACTTGCAACCGAACGGGTTTGCCAGGGACGGGAGCGGTTACCTTGGGAGTTGCAGTTCAGCAACATCTGGAGTCTCGTGGGTTGGAAACCCCAGGTGTAGACCAGGGATGTGCACAAATGGCTCAGGCAGGGCAGGGAGCGGTTCCCTTAAAAAGCAGGTAAACGAGTCCTTGCCTGCTCGGCTGCTGCCCAGCCGCTTTCTTGGCACGGCGCTCGCTTTACCAAAGGCCTCAGGCGGCCGTGGCACTGTTTCCTGCAATCTGCGCACCGTAACGGCGCACACACGGCTGACATGTGCAGGCTGCAGGGAACAGCACTGCAGCCACATGCAGCCTTTGGTAGAGCCAGCGCCGTGCAAGTCAGGTCCTTCTTTTTAAGGGAACCCCACCTGGGCCTGCACGAGTCGTTTGTGCACATCCCTAGTCTGCATTCCCAACCCGTGGTACTCCAGATGTTGCTGGACTACAATTCCCATCGTTCCCAGCCACAATAAATGGAGGCTAAGGGATGATGGGAGGAGTAATTCAGCAACATCTGGAGTACCGTGGATTGGGACCTTCAGTCTGTACTGACTGGCAGTCTGGGTTTTGCTAGGAGTCTTTTCCCCGCCTTCGCTGGGGATGCCAAGGCTTGAACCTGAGACCTTCTGCATGCAAGGCAGATGTTCTTCCACGGAACGACAGCTCTTCCCATAGCCTCAAACCAGTATTGAGTTGGATCCTCAAATGGGGGTAACTGCCACTAGTTGGGCTTCCGTACATCGCCCAGATAATTGCAGTTACTAGAAGAGTCCAAGCATAAGACACTTTAAGATCCAAGTATAAATAGCAGACATTATTTCCCCCCTCTTTGTAAGAGGCCAGCGCTTGACCGGAGAGGAAGCCCGCACCATATATGGGATGGAATGTTGGAATGTGGGAGTTCTGTGGCTTCTTCACATACAGTTAGCCTTTGGGGCAGATCTCCGTAGCAGCCAGAAATGCCTCTCAGTTCCTGCAGAACACATTCATTCATTCATTCATTCATTTATTTACTGTCAGATTCATACACTGCCCCAAACTTTCATCTCTGGGTGGTTAACAATAACATAAAACAAGTGAAAACATACACAAAACTCTTAGAAACAATTTAGGCAATCTAGAAATCAAACACAGATTCAAACTTAAAAATGGAAAAAGCTGAAAAAGCTTGGGTGGAGAAGGTGGGTTTTCAAGTGTTTTTTAAAAAATGGTCAGAGATGGGGTGGATTGTATTTCAGTAGGGAGCGTATTCCGCAGTCTTGGGGCAGCAACCAAGAAGGCCCGTCCCCGTGTGGCCACCAACTGAACTGGCAGCAACTGTATTGGTGTAATGTATGATTAACAGGCATTTATAAAAATAGAACTTGGTGAAATTTGAAATAACTAAATCAGGGTTAGGCAACTTTTGGCACTTCAGCTGTTGTTATACTATAACTCCCATCATCCTCAGCCACAATAAACTAAAATGCCAAAGGAAGCCTACTCCTGCACTTAATAATCTGGGCTCGGCATAGTCTTGGACCCAAATGATAGCTGAATATTGCATTTGAAGAACTAAAATGTCAGTAAACTAAAAAAAAGAAATCAATAAATAAACTAAAATGTCAACAAACTAAAATGTTGTCCTTGTAATACATCTATATCAATTTTAAGACTTCTGTTTAAAAATATATGGGGGAGTGTTGCTAAGGTTGTAAGAATAGTCTCCTTTTTTGCTTTGATATCCTAGCTAAGTTAATTCTCATTAGGCCTTTCTTTTTATTTATGTCCAACAAGTTTTATGACTGAGGCGATGGGGTGGAGGGAGTGGAGAGAGTTTGTCCTAAATTCCCAGTATTACAGAGCCTATGTTTAATGGCACAGTTTTGTCCAAGCCAATGGCTACTTTTATTCTGCACTATGAAAAACAGGAAACCATGTGTTGCAGAACTTCAAATAAATCTAAGTCACCAATATCTATTATTCAGTCCCCATTCAAATCTTATTGGTTATCCCAATGAGCAGCCTGAGCTACATTGTACGAACAAAAGGATTTCCAGGTGGAATTGGCAATAGCGATGTGCAAAAAAATCGACCAAATAGAATTCAAATAGATTTGACTCAGTTCCGCACAGAATGAGATTTGTTTGAACTGATTCAAATTTGGGCAAATTTGAATCAAATTCACATCGAGCAAATTCAAATAGATTTGAACAAATCCCATTCTGTGCAAGCAAATTTGAAGTTGAATCGATTTGAAGTTGAATCGATTTGAAGTTGAATCGATTTGAAGTTGAATTGATTTGACGTCAAATCGATTTGACGTCAAATCGATTTGAAGTCGAATCGATTTGCACGTCCCTAATTGGCAAATAATTATAATGGAGGCAGAAACCGATTTTGGTTTCTTATATTTTCTGCCGCTTTGAAAGGCATGTGCAAATTTAGGAATGAATTTCCTATATTTCTTTAAATCATTAATGGTTTCACATGTTGTTTAAAACATTTTCAAAGCGGGGTTTTTAAAGTCTTCATATTTTCTTAAATACTTGTTCATTTTTCATTCCTATATTTTCTTGTGGGATGAGTTTCTTCCAATAGCTGCTAAAATTGAACCTGTAGTGATAGTATTTGATTTTCTTTTTTACCTTTCCATAGGGCCAGTATGTATCATACTGTCCCATCACTCATGAATAGAGAAGGGGTCACGCCAAGAATGTGCCCATTGTGACATCAGCAGAGGATGTCCAGACACCCTTTTATCACCTGAGAGTCTGTTCCTCTGAATCGCTCCTCTATACACTCTCCAAGTACTTGTTTAAAGTAGTATTTGGAATGCATGTAGAGGGAGAAACAGTGCCCCCCACCCGAGATGTAGGGAGCTTGGTGGAAAACTTCCTTCATTTTGAAGTTGTCACAAATTGCAATTCCCTGCGCCATCCAAACTCAGGTAACTGGTTTACAGAAACCACAGCTTACTAACAAGCCAGACTATCAGAACTTGGCATCTGTAGAATGGGTATAATAATCGAGGATGACAGGAGCGGAATTTGGAATGTTCATCTGCATTTTGTCGATGGCTGATGTACCTGCTTAAATTCTTGTTACTGTGCGGCATACAGGTTTCCATAGCAATAGAAGAGGTCAGCCGTTGTCATTTGAGGTTTACCTTCCGTCATCGATCGTCACAGGAATGTGAGTACCTGAAAGCCAAAGCAAATGAATTGCCTACCCCCTGGTTCTGCTGCACCTGGTCGGCCTACGCAGGTGGTGATAAGGTGGTAGAGTTTGAAGGTGATGGAATGGGCCATACTGCATCAGATGGCAGAGGTTCCTTCCCAAGGACCTGGAATGCCAGAATTTTATTATCAATATTGTTGTTATAGGTACTGCCGCAAAATGTAGGCTGTTCCCAGTAAAGTTGTTTTTGGTAGTTGGCTGATGGTGATTTCTATGGCCCCTATGGTGTTGAGGTGCTCTTCAAGATGTTTTGGAATTGCACCAAGAGTGCCAATTACTACTGGGATTATTTTGGTCTTCTTCAGCCACAGCCTTTAAATTTTGATTTGTAGATCTTTGTATTTTGTGTTTTTTTCTATTTCTTTTTCTTCTATTCTGCTGTCACCTGATATTGCTGTGGCGACTATTTTGACTTGTTTTTCTTTCTTCTCGACTACAGTTATATCTGGTGTACTGTGTGGCAGATGTTGGTCTGTTTGTAGTCAGAAGTCCCATAATATTTGTACATCTTCATTTTCTACAACTTTTTCAATGTTGTGGTCCCACCAATTTTTGGCTACAGGTAGCTTGTATTTTTTGCAGATGTTCCAGTGTATCATTGCTGCTACCTTGTCATGCCTTTGTTTGTAGTTAGTCTGTGCGATCTTTTTACAATAGCTGATTAGGTGGTCCACTGTTTCATCTGCTTTTTTACAGAGGCGCACTTGCTGTTTGTTGTTGGTTTTTCAAATTTTGCTCTTATTGCATTTGTTCTTAGTGCCTGTTCTTGTGCAGCCAGTATTAAACCCTCTGTTTCTTTCTTCAAGTTCCCTGTCGTGATCCACTGCAGGTCTTGGTGATGTTTGATTTTCTGGTTATATCATGCAAATATTGGCCATGCAGTGGCTTATTTTTCTATTTTTCTGCTCGGTTCTTGACTTGTTCTTTCTTGTAGGCCTGCTTTCTTTCATTGGTGTTGAATAGTTTCTCGTTCTTGACCATTTGAAGTGCATCTTCTTCACTGTCCTTGATATATTCTTCAAGTCCTCTTTTCCCCTCCTCTACTGTTTGATGGACTTGCAGCATTCCTCTTCCACCTGAGCTGCGAGGGAGGTATAGCCTATCTACATCACTGCGGGGGTGCAGAGCATGATTTGATGTCATTATTTTCCTGGTCTTACGATCTAGTGTTTTTGGCTCTTCCTGGGTCCAGTCTATTATTCCTGCAGTGTATCTAGTGATGGGTATAGCCCAGGTGTTTGTGGCTTGTATTGTGTTCCCACCATTGAGTTTGGACTTTAGGATTTTCCTAACTCTCCTGATGTATTCACTTCCAATTTTTCTTTTAACTTCAGTGTGTTTGATGTTATCAGCCTGAAGGATGCCCAAGTATTTATAATGTTCTTTCTCTTCCAGGTTCTTGATGTTGTTTCCATTGGGCAGTTCTATTCCTTCTGTTTTTGTTATTATTGTTGTTGTTATTTCTTGTTTACACAGTTAGACAGGAGTAATTGACTGGTTTGTTTTATCCAGACATCGAGTCCTTCCTAAGGACCTGGGATGGCTGAGTTGTTGTTGTTGTTGTTGTTGTTGTTGTTTATAGGAGTTGGTCCAACAACATCTGGGCATCCATCCAAGTTTGAGAACTCTTGGATTAGTCTGAGCAGAGAAGGTGAGGTCATTCACACAATCAAAAACTGTGTTCTACCTGGGTTTGGGAACTGTGTGTGCTCCCAGTTTTTAGTTCTGTGGAAGCAAGGTAGGAGGAAAGCCTGGGTAAAAGTGATTGTGTGGAAGCAAGGATTGTGGGAAAGCTATCCAGGTTTTCCTCCTACTTTGTTTCCACACAATCACATCTACCCAGGTTTTCCTCCTACCTGGCTTCCACACAACCAAAAATTGGGAGCTCCCACAGCTCACAAACCCATGTAGAACACCGTTTTTGACTTTGTGAATGACCGCGGTGTCAGGTTTCAATCACCCATTTTTCTTTTCTTTTTAATGCATAACGAATTTATCTCAAACTCCTGTACAGTGGAAGAGAGAAGGAGAAGAACAGTAACCTGAGACCCGTTTCTACTTCTGCATCTAATGACAAATTGATCCAACATATACAAAGGCCTTTAAACACCCCAAAACGTACAAACATGTCAACTGTTTCATGGGTTTGAAAATATATATGATCATTACTGCTACTACCAACACTCCTTCAGCAAAATGCTGTTAAAAATCATACCAATCTCATTCACACAAGATATGTCAGTATGGTGTTAGTGGATAATGTATAAAGGATGTGTGCTTTTTCTTTCCGTGTAGCTCGCGATAAATCTGAGAAGGCTTTTGGAGTAGCCTTCGTGAAACTGATGAATGCAGATGGTACCACCTTGCAAGATGGCAGACATAACTTGATAGTCTACAAGGTACTGTGCTTGGGAGGGGAGGGGCGTCCATTGGTGATATTGTTTCTCTTGAAGAAATTCTTTCCTAACGCAAGGATCTCCAGCCCTATCTAGTTCTCCCGCACTAAGAAAGAAGCTATGGAATCCAAACTGGTTCAGCTGATTTTGTAGCTGTTTCTGAAGTTGCCCTCTGTTCAATCAACAGGGTGAGAACAAGAAAATGGAAGATGCTAAGTTTTACTTGACGCTTCCTGGCACCAAAGTGGAAATGGAGGACAGGGACGGCCTTCTGTCCAAGCACCTACATTATGGGGCCAACTTTACCCCAACCAAAGACAGCTTTCAGATTGCAATGCTCATCTGCTCTACTAAACTGACACAGAATGGTAAGTCTGACTGCTGGTGTGTGGAGAGACACAGGCCAGATGAGATGCAGCCTTCCAGATTGCTCGAAGCCCTCATGGCCTAGGCAAACCGGTTACGCTTCATGCTTTATTTATGATTTATGTAACAAATTTCTGTACTGCCCCAAACTCACATCTCTGGGCAGTTTACAATAAAAATGCCATTCAAACAAAATTGAAACATTAAAACAATCCAAAATTTAAAACATGTTAAAACTGTTAACTGATAAACCTGTAAATCTAATTAAAAGCCTGGGTGAACAAGTGTGTCTTGACTAACCTTTTAAAGCTTGTCAGAGATGGGGAGGCTCTTATTTCAGCAAGGAGCCTTGGGGCAGCAGCGGAAAAGGCCCGTCTCCAAGTAGCCACCAGGTGGGCTGGTGGCAACTGTCGACGAAACTCTCTGGATAATCTTAATGGGCGGTAGGGATCGTGGTGAAGAAGACGTTCTCTTAAATACATTGAGGCGAGTCTCACGATCAGTGAGACCCACTGGAAGGGGTTCTGCAGGGAGAGTGGGCTTAGCCTACTCTCCCGACAGATGATCAAGGCAGCAGCCCACATGACTGTGGCTCCATCACGGAGCCGGCGGGGGCTTCATGGCCCCCGGAAGCTCCAGGATGCCCCGTGCGAGTGCGCTGGGCATCCTGGAGAGACTCCCAAGCCTCCCAGCTAGGGGCCTCCTCATGTGTTGCCACAGTGCAGAGCCACGCCACGGCAATACACGATCAGGAAGCCCAGGTTAGCGGAGCACTTGCTGGGTTAAGAGGAGGGCTACTTTGGCAGGCTAGCCGCCAGGGAACTACCAGGCTCGCCTGCTGGTTCTCACGATGACTGGAAGGTGGGCTAAGCCCACTTTCCAGTGATCGTGAGAATATCCTCATTCTCTTTTCTCAAGCCCTTTAGAGCAGGGCTTGACAAATCCCAAGCGCCTGGGAGCCATGGTATCTAGAAATTTAACTGTGGTGTCTAAACTAAGCTAGATTAGTCTCCCTCCACATTCCATCTGAGATGTCCCCTCCCTTCCCTAGTTGCCACCACAGAGTGACCAGGTGCCATCTTCCTCTGTGGGGAGGAGAGGAGAGAGACAGACTAGGGCGCTGCCTCCATCCAGCTCCCATGTGCCAGGCTGAGGTGGCCTCTCCCTCCCCGAACTGCCACCACAAGAGCAAACGGGGGAAGAGAGAAAAAAGGAGTGAGCCGAAGGAGCTCACGGTGTCAAGATCTAAACGTGTGGCTTGATTGTGGTTCTTTCTTTAAGCTCTTCTTGGGGAAGAACCAGCTTTGGGAGGAGGATCACCAGAAAAGTGCTATATACATGCCAGAAATAAATAGGTGTTCAAATGTAGAGGTATTTAATGAAATCTTTATTTGTCCCAGGCAGCTCTGTTTATTTTGTTAAGTACAGTCATCCCTCGCCAACCATGGTTTTACCAACTGCGGTTCTGAGTGGCAAAGGGGAAACTGTGTCTGATCTTGCCAACCATTACCCGAGTATCTATGGTTGGCGAGGGTTTTTTTTTTGTGATCCCCCCCCCCCGGGGTATGTGTGTTCAGAGCAGGGGCGTAGCTAGGGGAAAGGGGGCCCGTGTTTGCCCCTCTCTCCGGTGGCCCCTTGGAGTGAGGGAGATAATGAAAAAATAGGGAAGGGTGGAGCTGGGGGGCCCTGGTTCTTTGAACCTTTTCGCTCAATTATAGCTACACCCCTGGTTCAAAGGTTCAATCCACTCATTCATCTTGCTGATCTTTGCTGACCCTTTCCCACTCCTTGTGATTTAAAGTGCCTTGATTTTATTTGAGTGATTTTAGGGGGTTCAAATAATTTCCAGAGGTTCAATCTGCTCATTCCTCTGGGTGACTCTTGGCGATATTTGGGGGGACTTTTGCCAATTTGGGGGACTTTCTCCTTTATTTTTTGGTCTCTTTGCGATCTCAGTTCCCCTAACCCCCTGTCTCCCATTCATTTCAGTGGTGAATTTGTCAACCACGATTTTGCCACAACGGGACCCTCGCAATTGGCGAGGGATGGCTGTATGCTATGTATATGTGGATGAAGAGAAGCACATTTACCCTCATGCAGCATGTCTGTTACTAAGTCCAGTCATTTTGTCAAGTATCCATTGTCTGGCTCCAAAATGTTTGAGCTGGCTCCTAGATCCAATGGAAATTGGTCTGCTCAAGGTCTGCTTTAGAGCCAATTCAAATGCTAAGGATCTTAAATGTTGCACTCTTCCTAGAAGTGTATCATTCAGAACTGCAGGATGTGGATCCGTGTCACGTTTCTGCATGGTCTCTCCTTCCATAGTTTCCCCGTGTTTCAAAAACTACCATGTACAAGAAAAGGCTAGACTAAGATCTTCATCGCTAGTTTCCCAAAAGCAAGAGGTTCTTGTGTAGGGCAGCATTTCAAATGTGTGGTGCCTTTCTGGATTCTGAATGATTTTACTGGCATGCATTCAGATGGCATAGTCCTCAGAAAATCTACCATGTGATTTTTCTTAATGTTTGTCTTGGCTCTACGTGTGTTTATTTTGTTAGTACATTTTTAGATCATCTTTCCTTCAAGGCAGTTTACAGTTTGAAATACAGAGGCATACATTCAGACTAACCAAAAAATGTTTTACTCATAATGGGGTAAGCCATTTTTGTCAATCTCCCTTTCCTTCAGTGCCTCTAGAAAATATGTCCCTAAGGGCTGCAGGATCCTCGGGAACATATTTCCGAGAGGTACAGAAGACTCCAGAAGGAAGGGAAGCTTGGCAAAAATCACTCCTCCTTATTTGGCACATGCAACATTAATTCTGGATGTCAACCAAAGTGTGTCTGAGCTCATGCTTGGCCCAGGGAATTTTCACAACCAAGATTAAGCTCCTGCAAAAACCCTCTTGTTGTTGTTCCCCTACCCCCCAAGTTTTCTTTGTTTTAGCAGCCTAATTTGGAAGCAAGAGAATTTTAAAAGCCTACTTGTTGCTTTTGTTAAGCAAGTGGGAGTCATGACACTCCATTTAAAAATCACTCCGAGTAGGGGTGTGCCCAGAACCGTTCTGGGTGGTTTGGTTCAAATTTGAACCGAACTCCCAGTCCATGAACCTGTTCGTTAGAACTGACCGGTGGTTCAGTTCATGCAGTCGAACTGGTTTGACCCAGCTCAACCCAGTTTGTGGCGAGAGGGCACCTCACCCGCAGCAGCGCCCCCAGGCCCCCTGATGCTCCCTCTCAGCAGTGAGGGCCACTTCTAGCGGGGAGCACTGGGGGAGCTGACGCCCCTGAGGAGCCTGCTGGTGCTGGTCAAGACCCTTCATGCCTGCCTACCTCGCCTGCCCTTTCAACCTCTTTAGTGTTAGGGATCTCCTTTGCTTGTAAAGGGGAATACTTACCCGATTCCCCATTACTAGCATAGCTGGTCGAACTGGGCCCAGTTTCTTTCAGTTTCTTTCAACGCGGACTGGCTCCCCTTTGGGTGGGGGCAGTCTGGTTCGAGCTCCAAGCAGCTGAATCGGGTTCGATTTGAACCACTTCTGCACATCCCTAACTCAGAGATCTCCCAGTAGATCATAATCTACTCTCTGCCTGCCCCAGGCCCACTGGGTTTGAAAGACCATACTAAAGATTAGACACCCAAGTGCTGTGTTCTGCAGTGTTGCTCTTCTCATATTAGCTGATGCAATAAATCTCACTTCCCTCTCTGTCTTGTTCTGGGGCCATTTCTGGAAGTCAGCTCTGCCTCTGAGTTTTGTTGCTTTCTCCCTTTCAGTTGACCTGCTGGGGCTGCTGAACTGGCGTTCCAATGCCCAGAACATAGAGCACAATCTGAAGAAGCTAATGGAGGTAGAAGGAGGAGAAATTGTGAAGGTATAACAAAACTATTCTGCGAAACTGAATGCTCCTGGCTTGTCATTTGGAGGCCCTTTCAGAGATCACACATTCACCCTATTCAGACAGCCTGGGTATACCTGGATACAGCCTCTGACCTGGGTATGCATGGTTGTGTTTATTCACACAACCATGTGTACTCAAGTATACATAGTCTTGTGAATGGAGTGATTTTATTTCTGGGTTGGGTTTTTTTCATTTTTCCCTCCTGGATCCAGTACAAGAGAGAAGAGAATTTAAGACTGATGTAGACTTGTTAGGGAAGATTTTAAAAAGCAGAGCTGTTATTTATGATAATCTGCTTTACCACTATCGTTTTGATCACAGGCTCAGCTGTAACTTTGTCAGCCTGGTTAATAGCATCTTTATTGTTTATTATGCTCTTTGTATAAATGTACCTGTGTACTATTCAGAATCAAATCATCTAGTGCTGAGAGGGACAAAAACATGCCCTTTCTTTATTGCATTGATATGCCCATTCCTCCTTCCATGGAGCTCAGGTCAGCACACATGGTTTTTCTCCATTTATATCCTGTGAGGTACGTCCGGCTGATAGTGACTGGCCCAAGGTCAACCAATGAATGGACTTCATCACTGAAAGGAGAATTGAACCTTGGGAGCAGAGCTGGTCTTGTGGTAGCAAGCATGACTTGCCTTCCTAGCTAAGCAGGGTCTGCCCTGGTTTGCATTTGAATAGGAGACTGCATGTGTGAGCACTGTAAGATATTCCCCTTAGGGGATGGGGCTGCTCTGGGAAGAGCATCAGAAGGTTCCAGGTTTCTTTTTTGGCATCTCCAAGATAGGGTTGAGAGAGATTCCTGCCTGCTACCTTGGAGAAGTCGCTGCCAGTCTGTGCAGACAATACTGAGCAAGTATTGTCTTGCAATGGTCTGACTCGGTACAAGGCAGCTTTGTATGTTCCTATGTCTCCCAGGGCTTAGTCTGACACTGAAACCCAGGGCTGTTCAACTTCAGCCTCCCTGCAGATGTTGCACTACATTTTTCACAATCCCTGACTACTGGACCTTGTGGCTGGGGGTGATGGGAGTTGTAGTCCAAAAACAGCTGGAGGGCCAACATTGTGCAGCCCTGCTCTAACTGCTACCCCACATTAGCTTTTTTGGCATTCGTACTGCTGCCTGGATGAGAGAAGGAGAGCTCATGCATGCAAAGGGATGTACTTTCGCAATTGCACTTTCCCCTGCCATGGGAACTGACTCTCTGACTATTAGTATTTGAGTAATGCCTCTGCTTCTGCAAGGGTCTGGAGAGAAAGGAAAATGGAACAAATTTTAGAGGTTACATTTCCTTTTCTTCCAGAAATCTTTCTTTTAAGTATGATGAAACCTTATATTCCTTCTAAATGTAATGAGCTGTCTTTATATATGATTACTGCAGCCAGGATATTATATGCTTACAATTGACGTGTTTCTGAAATCCCCTCTTTAAAAGATTAGTTCTTGAAATTATGGGAATATGCCTCAATTTCCAAAGTTTCTGTTTACATGAATGAAGTCTCGACTGAGTCATTTATGTCAACTTGGGATCCCTTTATAAACTTTAATATCCAGCAAGGACATCGTTTGTTCCCATTGTCAGGATGTGATTTGGGAAGCTTTATGTATTCAGTTTTATGTAACCAAGTGTTGATCAGGCTGAATCAAATGTTGATCATTGCTGCCTAAATTTCTTAGAACTGTTAATATATTTAGAATGGTTTTGCTTTAGTATTTGTTTAATGAAATATTATGATACTGTATTTTTTCTTTATGATTCAATAAAATTGAAAACAAAATTAAAAAGGGAAATGGGGAACCTGCGAACTACAGAATAGTTACTGTGGTCTCCTTCATTCCTGTCTTCTGTTTTCAGTTCTTGCAAGATACACTCGATGCACTCTTTAACATAATGATGGAGATGTCTGACAATGAATCCTATGACTTCCTTGTGTTTGATGCCCTGGTAAGTTGCTGTCATTACATGTATCTCTTGTTAGGTTTTCATTGGAAGCTTATAGATCAGGTTGCTTATATTTCCCCCCCCCCCCCAGGTAGCAATCAAGTGTTTGCAAAACCCAGCACAGAAGTGATTTAAGCGATTTCCCCCACAAGGGTGTTCAGTGTTATAGTTGAGCCAATTTCCTAGTTATGGCCGGAGAGCTGGTCTTGTGGTAGCAAGCATGAATTGTCCCCTTTGCTAAGTAGGGTCCACCATGTTTGCATTGGAATGGAAGACTATTTGTGAGCACTGCAAGATATTCTCAGGGGATGGGGTTGCTCTGGGAAGAGCATCTGCCTACTTGCATGCAGAAGGTTTCAAGTTCCCTCCCTGGCATCTTCAGAAAGGGCTGAGAGAGACTCCTACCTGCAACCTTGCAGAAGCCACTGCCAGTCTATGTAGACTAGGGGTGTGCAGAATATTCCAAGGTCAGAACATTCCACCTTGAAACAGTTCATTTCAAGTGTTACAAGCTTAGAATAAAATACCCCTAAAAGCTGGGTCCTGTTCCAAGAACATCCTGACCCTGGTCTGGCCGCCATTTTGGATTTTAAAAGGGCATTTTGGAATCCAAAATGGCGGCCAGAGTAGTCCAATGGGACTGGGTTCGTTCCATCAAAACTGGCTGTCTCGGTTTTTCTGATGGAACGGCTTGCACATTTTGCAAAATGTGTTCCGTGCACACCTCTAGAGTAGACAGTACTGAGCTAGATGGACCAATGGTCTGACTCAATAGAAGGCAGTTCCCTATGTTCCGAGCTCTTCTTCTTGGTTCATCCTTTCTGGTTGATCTTAGCTTGTTCCCCCTTAAATGCATGAATGAGAGACTTTTAGTTCTATAGAAGGTCTTGTGATTTCAAGCTTGAAGTTGTGACCAAGTGTCAATTCTGCAGAAGAATTTCTTGGAGAGGCAAGAGATTAAGATTCTGCCTTGTCTGGGGTTATATTGTCTATGTTGCAGTCTTTCAGCAGAATTCTCAGAATTTCCATACACCTCTTTGAAAAGAGGATGTTGCTAATCTTCACGGGCATAACTGCAAGAGTGTCTGAAATATGAAATTAAAAACACTGCACAAATAAACAATTCTAGGACTTTGCATCGCTTTAGAAGTGATCAGTAATAGCCAGTTTGCACTGTGACCAAGATCAACTGAAGGCAACTGGACTTTCTTTTCAAAAAGGCAGTCTATGACTTTGGGAAGATTCCGAAATAGTGTCACATTATGTGCAGAAACCTGTGAAGAGGCACCCGTCCTTAGAATCTATATGTTGTCTTTGATAGAAATAACTGATGAAAGACAAGATCTGATCGGGGGCAGCAGGGTCAGTTCAGACTGCACCCAGGGTTGAGGTCACTATGGTGAATTATTGAAAATTGAGAGATGACTTATGACTTCGGTTCAGAAGACCAGCCACATCTGCTGTATGTCCTTCCGTGCATGGTCCATAAGTACCAAACTCACCAGTACTAATTTTTGTTGCTGCTGTTTACTGCACGATTCAGCAGAAGTTCTCAAAGCATGTTTGTCAAAGGGAAGAATCGCTGCGCTTGTGGTAGGAAGCATGAGTTGTCCCCTTTGCTAAGCAGGGTCTGCCTTGGTTTACATTTGGACGGGAGAATGGGGACATTAAAACTGATATTTTAAAAAAATACTGATTTACTGCTATCAAGGGTTTTGGCGGCCTCAGAGGGTGCTGCAGGGGAGGGTCTCCAGCAGCTTCCCCTCCCTCCCTGCTCCCAGCCTCCTCCCGAGTCTCTCCAGCCCAGTTTGGCCCTCTGTGCATACACGGCAGCCAGTTTTTGGGCCGCTGTGCATGCGGTCCTGGATCATTTTTACATGCTGAAGATCCCAGGTTCCCTCTCTGGCATCTCCAGGTAGGTCTGGGAGAGATGCTTGTCAGAAAACTTGGAGAGCCACAGCCAATCAGTATAGAGACAGTCCTGAGCTAGATGGATCACTGATCTGACTCAGGATAAGGCAGCTTCCTATGTTCCTAATAAGAAGACAATGCTCTGTTCTCAAAGGGCTGATAGTTTAAAAATAAATGCAAAGTACACACTAGCAAAAGCAACAGTAGCAGTGCTATGCTTGGGTTGGATTGGGCCAGGAATCACTACTTTGAAAGGTGCCACTTTGAGCAGTTAGCGCAGGCCTGCTCAACTTAGGTCCCCAGCTGGTTTTGGACTACAACTCCCATCATCCCCAGCCACAGTGGCCATTAGCCAGGGATTATGGAAGTTGTAGGCCAACAGCTGCAGGAGGGCCAAAATTGAGCAGCCCTGAGTTAGTGGGACATTTGCCTCTGTGGTGTCATAAACGCTCATATCCAATCAAATGCCAAGAGTCGTTTAGGGAGGCTGAAAGCATCCGCGGTTGCTTATCATAAAAATCATAACGTGGACAAACCCAGACAGTGATTTTACTTTGGAAGGGCAGGTGAGCCTTCACATATCCTCTAGATTTACGTCAAAGTCCTTGTGAGCTATCCAGGACCACTCCATACACAATTCGGGTTTCTCATTGCACATTGACGCTTAGCCCAATCTATGTCCAGGGTAAAATAAAAAATAAAAAATCCCCTTTTTGCTTCGGGTATTTTGGGCAAATCCGAACTCGCAGTAAAGCCTACAGTCTGGGAAAGCTCATACCCTGAAAACAGAGTCGCGAAACAGGTTTCCGTGTTGGGGGCCATTCACAGTTTCCATCTCTCCTTTCCAACAGGTATTTATTATTTCCCTGATTGGAGACATCAAGTTCCAGCATTTTAACCCTGTCCTTGAAACCTACATTTACAAGCACTTCAGTGCCACCCTAGCTTACGTGTAAGTTTCTCTGCTTTGCTGTATTCTTTCTGCAGGTGGCTAATTCTGAGCTTGCCCTGTGACTTCTCTTGCCTTGACAATGGGGTATCCACTTGGCAACAAGGCTTCTGAAGTCCCTAACTTATAATGTGGCATATTTTATTTTGCATTCTCCTCTCGCCTGCCCACTCCCTTTCCAAGGATCTCAGGCCAGCGTCTGTGGTTTCCCACCTGCCCATTGAGTCATGCAACAACCCCACGAGGTGGGTTGGGCTGAGAGGAGCGGGTTCAAGCTCATCCAGTGAGTATTGTGACTGCGTGGTTAGGGAGGTAGAGCTGGTCTTGCAGTAGCAAGCATGAATTGTTCCATTTGCTAAGCAGGGGGTTTGCATCTGGATGGGTAACCGTGCATCTGCTGTAAGGCCTTCCCCTTTGCGGATGGGGCTGCCGTCATGGTAGAACATTCCCTCCCTGGTATTTCCAGGTAAGGATCAGAGCGACTCCTTCCTGGAACTTTGAAGAGCTGCCGGTCAGTGTTGGCAATGCTGAGCTAGATGGACCGAGGGTCTGATTTGGTAGAAGTCAGCTTCCGATGTTTCCAGTGCTTCCAAGGGTGGGGTGGCAGCATGGAGGAGGAGGACTCGCTCCATGAGTCGGACATGGTTTTCCAGAATGGCCCAAACAATCTTGGGCTCTCTGGCTGGCATCCTAACTAAAGCAGCAGTGTATTGAAGAGCCACAGCTATGCTGTTGGAGAGCTTTCTTTCCTCCTCTATGGAATGCACAGGGTGGCTGGGGCTGGGGGGCAGTCTTCACCCATCTGCGCTTCTCCTGAAAGTGCCCAGTGCCACCCCAAAACATGTCCTCGAGGATCATGCAGCCCTCAGGGACATATTTTCAGGTGACGCAGAACATTTGCATAGGAACGTAGGATTTAAGAAGCTGCCTTCTACTGAGTCAGACCATAGGTCCATCTTACTCAGTATCGTCTACACACAGACGGGCAGCGACTTCTCCAAGGCTGCAGGCAGGAGTCTCTTTCAGCCCTATCTGGGAGACGCTGCCAGGGAGGCAACTTAGAACCTTCTGCATGCAGATGCTCTTCCCAGCGCATCTTCCCAGAACATCCCAGAGATGTTCCCCATGCCCTAAAGGGAACATTTTACAGTGCTCACATGTAGTCTCCCATTCAAATGCAAACCTGGGCAGACCCTGCTTAGCAAAGGAAACCACAAGACCAGCTCTCTGGGAGAAGCTTCTCCCCTCCTGGATGCTCTGTACTGCTGTACTCTGGAAGCCTTCCACAGTGTAGCCCTCTGGAAGCCTTCCATGCTGCCTCGGCGAGAATATCGACCTCTCTGTTTCAAGAACCTTCTGGGAGGCTGGCTTGCTTGCCCCTTTCCCCTGCTTTTTTCTGAGCCAACATCTTGTTTCTGTTTTGTGGAACAGCCAGGATCACCCTCTGGCCCTTGTTAGAAATAAACCTTTCCGCATGCATTTGATTTACAGGCTTGCTTTCCATCACTCTCCTTTTCGCTGGCCAGCTTGGTGACGTTGTGCTTGTCATTTGCGTAATGCCACCCCGATTAAGGGGCTGCGGGCCAAGGAGGTGCAGTGAGCTATATACTGCCAGCACATTCAGCCAAAAGCAACCCCGGTGATGCTCTCCGCCCTTTGGCTGGGACGCTAAGGCCAGGCTTTGGGGGTCAGAATCGGTGATCCTTGCTGCTGTTGCTGTCAGTAGCTGGTAATAGATGGTCCATTAAAAAAATAAATAAATAAGAGATTGATTTCTCACTCCAAGGCTTCAGAGCAAGATGCATATCCTTGCAATGCTTCTATTTGTTACAGTGAGCGGAAATCCAGTGGCTTGCCCAAGGCCACCCAGATAGCAACGTGGCATTAGAAGGACAGAGGAAGTGTGTCACGTGGACAGCTCCTATCTGCATGGGGCTGTTTGACCAGGGCTGGTCTTGAAGGCACCGGCTGTGGTGGTGGTGTTGAAGCTTCTTTAGCTTTTTGTAATTTTCAGTTTTAATTTGAACCTAATGATTGTGGTGTTTAAGCTGACGGCTTTCCCTTTTCTTTTCTTGTTTAACTTAGTTAATTTTATTACTTTTATTGTGTCTTGTGTCTGTCTTATTGTTGTGAGCCTCCCCAAGGAGTAGTGCACTGGAAGGACGGGGTATAAATATTAGTATTAATAATAATAATTACTATTATTAATAATTATTAATTATTATTATTAATAATTAATAATAATTAATGATGATGATGATTAATAAAATAAGCAGGGCTAGGTCTGGCTAATGCCCTGATGGGAGACTGCTTGGGGATTTGATGTATGCTGCCTTCAATTCCATGACGGAAGAAAGGTGCAACATAAGCAGCTGCCTTAGTCTGAGTCAGACCATCGGTCCATCTAGCTCAGTATTGTCTGCTCCAAATGGCAGCAGCTTCTCCAAAGTTTCAGGCAGGTGTCTTTCCCAGCCCTACCTGGAGATGCTGCCAGGGATGCCTTCCCACTTAGCTACTGCCCATCCCCCAAGGGGACTCTCTTACAGCAGGCAGGGCTCACATGTAGTCACCCATCTGAATGCAAACCGGGGCAGACCCTGCTTAGCAAAGGGGGGCAATTTATGCTTGCTGCTGCCAAGATCGGCTCTCCATCCTGGTCTGCCGAATTGTCTCCTCTAGAGTATTGTCTTCACTGACTGGCAGCAGCTCTCCAAAGTTTCAGGCAGGAGTCTCTTCCAGCCCTACCTGGAGATGCTGCCAGAGAGTGAACCTGAGACCAGATACTCTACCACTGAGCTATGACCCCATACCCCTAATCCCCATTAATCTGAGCAATGAGCGGTCGCTTTCAGATCTACCAGGAGATGCCAGCATGCAAAGCTGATGCTCCACATAGGGACATAAGAAGAGGAGAGCTGGGCGAGGAGAGGAGAGCTGGTCTTGTGGTAGCAAGCATGTCTTGTTCCCTTAGCTAAGCAGGGTCCACACTGGTTTGCATTTGTATGGGAGACTAGAAGTGTGAGCACTTTAAGATATTCCCCTTAGGGGATGGGGCTGCTCTGGGACGAGTATCTAGGTTCCAAGTTCCCTCCCTGGCAGCATCTCTAAGATCGGGCTGAGAGAGATTCCTGCCTGCAACTTTGGAGAAGCTTCTGCCAGTCTGTGAAGATGATACTGAGCTAGATAGACCAATGCTCTGACTCCGTATATGGCAGCTTCCTATGTTCCTAAGGGGCGTCTCCTTCCCTAGGTAAGGAGCAAGATACAATGATAACATCAGCCAGCTAAGGACATCATTTATAGAGGAAGCTGCCATGTACCAAATTGGACCATTGGTCCTTCTAACTCAGTACAGTTTTGTCAACACTGACTGGCAGCAGCTCTCCAGGGTTTCAGGCTGGACTCTTTCCTAGCTTACCTGGAAGAATCTGGGATTGAACCTCGGACCTTCTGCATGCAAAGCAGACACTCTGCCTCTGAGTTCTGGCCCCATCCCCATACAGACTGGGAATAAGGTTTTTCAGGAAGCAGTAGGAGTAGGGTCTGTTGCCGGGTGGTAGAGCATCTGCTTGGCACGCTGAAGGTCCCAAATTCACTCTCTGGCATCTCCAGGTAGAGCTGAGAGAAATTCCTGCCTGCAACTAGGGATGTGCATGGAACCAGTTCGGAGGCCATTTAATAAATACTAGCTGGGCCGGACACCCCTAGTTCTTCCCCACCCACTCACCCCGGCGCTCCTAACCCCTGCCACCGGGCCATCCTTCCTTTTGTGTGGCAGGTGGGCTGGAGAGGGAGTGCACCTCTGCCTGCCAGTTTCACCCACTGACTGGCCGCTGCCTTTGCCCACCGGCTGGCCAGCCGCCGCCTTCTTCTGCCCAGTGGCCAGGCCATTCTTCCTTTTGGCCAGCAGGCAGGCCAGAGAGAGAGTCTGCACCACCCTCTCTGCCAGCCGGCTGCCAGAGTAGTTTTCTGGGCTGCCCACCTGTTGCTACTGTTTTCTCTGCCTGGTGGCGGCAGCCGGCCACCACCATTCGCTACGTCCTCCTCCCCCGCTGGCTGGCCAGCTGCCACCGCCATTTTCTTTCCCCCGCCCGTACCCATCGCTATCTAGCAGCTGCTTGTGAACTCTCACGAGAGCTGCCACGCATGGGATTAGCCACAGGTACGCCTTAGAGAAATATATATCAAGATGGTTCGGAGATGGAAATGGCTCAGCATGTATAAATTTTATAGTTGATGATTCACGAAGAAATGTGAGCGGGAAGTCCACCTTTTTTGTACGTATTTGTAATGAATGATAATATTACTATCGTTAAAATTAATAAAAATTGAATTTGAAAAAAAAAAGGAAATGGCTCAGCATGTGGGTTGTTCCCTCCACTCTTATTGGGCTGCGGATTGCCTTTTCTGGACTGTACAGTTCCACTGACTAGGCTTGGTGTTTTCTCTTCCCTCAGAAAACTTTCCAAGGTTCTGAACTACTACGTAGGAAACGCAGATGACTCCAGCAAGACAGAATTGCTTTTTGCTGCTCTCAAAGCCTTGAAGTACCTGTTCCGGTTCATCATTCAGTCAAGGGTGTTGTACCTACGGTGAGTGAGTGATGGATAACACGGCCTTCATCGCGTGGGCCTCTCCAACTCTGAAGCAAACCTGATGGGCATTATCCATTAGGGTTCTGTGTATTCTGTGACTGCGTGGTCCAAGAACAGAAACTAGTAAATGGTGCAGAATTTAGTGCTGTGGCAATCTCTGCCTTTAAAAAATACAAAAGAGGTTTCTAGTCCATAAAGTTTGAAAGTGTTCTGTCAAATTTCAGAAGAGGGGTGTTGAGCATGATTCCGTTGATTAGAGGACTTTGCATACCTTTTGACTCCTTCCCATGACCAGGAGAAGCTGCATTGAAGAATACTAGGGAGAGAGAGATGGCCATGCTCTTTACAGGACATCTATTCCTTGAATACAGAAGCCAGTGCCTAATTTGAGCTAGGAACCCCCAGAATTTAGCCCAGGAGCCTATTTTCAATGCCTCTTCTTCACCAGTATTCCAATTGAAGTAATAACACAGCAGATAGTCTCTTTGGTCATGTTACTATATACCTATTAATTCCCACTGATAACCACAACCTGCCTGCACATATGGAATTATGGGAAAGAGTTGACCAAACAAAAGTAATGTAAATGTAAATACAAATACAATGTATACCTCCACACTTCTTGTGAAAATATGTCCATAGCCTTGAGAACTAGTAATTTGAAAACCAAGGTTCTCAGCCATCCTGCTTCTATTTCAAGAGCAAGACTGATTCTATGTCTTGGCAAAGACGCTTGCATAAATAGCCAATTTGCCTACATTAGTCAAGAAGCTTAATCATTTCCATGGGCCCTTGTTATATGGATTAATGTACAAGGAACTGAGCAAAGTTCTTCATTTTAAAATTATTTTTAAGGAACTAGTTATCACACCAAGTGGATTTACGGGAATTCCCCATGATACTAATACATCATTTGTTCCGGAGGAATAATTTGCTTTTATTATGGGGAAGCCCAAGTCTGTTCAGGGTGAAGTGAGAGGAAATAAATGCAGCTACTTGCTGAGGCATCGTTTTGCTGTACAAAATTTCTCTGAAAACTTTTCTGTTGAAAGTTGGTATATAAGTATTCTTAATAATAATTTTTCTTTCTGCTGATATAATGTTAACATGTTGATGTTTTCTTCCTTCCTTTCTATCGTTGATATGACGTTAACATGTTGATGTTAACTTCTTTCTCTCTTTCTCTTATAATAAAGTTAACATACTGATTGTCAGTTGATTTGTATGTGTTGAACCAGCTTGTGAATTGTTCAGTCCATGGCTGGATCATGATTACGTGGCCTCTTGAACATAGGAAGCTGCATTCTACTGAGTCAGAACCTTGGTCCATCTCGCTCAGTATTGTCAACCCAGACTGGCAGCAGCTTCTCCAAGGCTTCAGGCAGAAGTCTCTCTCAGTCCTATCTTGGAGATGCCAGGGAGGACCCGCAACCTTCTGTACGCAAGCATGCAGATACTCTTCCTAGAGCGGCCCCATCCCCTAAGGGGAATATCTTACAGTGCTCACATATGCAGTCTCTCATTCAAATGCAAACTAGGGTGGACCCTGCTTAGCAAAGTTGTGTTGAATTGCAATTTGGGTTCAGACTGAACTGTTCACAAAACTAATTCAACAAACCACTGCAAAGATTCCCTTGCTTTTAACTCGGGGCGGGGGGCGCTCTCGGAAGTTTTCAAACAGAGGTTGGACAAACGTCTATCAGCGATGCTGAGGAAGATTCCTGTGCTGAGCTGGAGGTTGGCCTAGAAGTTCTCTGAGGTAGATAGACCAATGGTCTGACTCCGTATAGGGCAGCTTCCTGTGTGCCTATGAGGTCTCTTCCAACTCTTAAAGTTGTTCAGCATTCAAAGACTTCCCTCATGTTGGAAGTTTCATGACTTCTAGAAAGCAGCACATCTACCATCTTAAAAAAAAAAACATGACCATCAAATAGATCGTTAGTGTGGGATATTTCTCTCTCTTCCTCTCTTATTAGGTTTTACGGGAAAAGTGAAGATGGGGATGAGTTCAACAATGCAATCCGGAAGCTGTTCCTCTCATTTAACATCCTTATGGACCGGCCTCTTGAGGAAGCTGTCAAGATCAAGGTTGGTACAAGCCTGTTGGGATGATCTGTAGCTGACACTCTCTTGCGCCTCCTGTAGGAAGTTCATATAACATCATACAATAACTGAGAATAAAAGCTCCAGACCAGACTTAGGAACATAGGAAGCTGCCTTCTACCGAGTCATACCATTGGTCCATCAAGCCCAATATTGTCTTCACAGACTGGCAGTGTAGGAGGTTGCAGGCAGGAGTCTCTCTCAGCCCTGTCTTGGAGATGCTGCCAGGGAGGGAACTTGGAACCTTCTGAATGCAAGCATACAGATGCAATTCCCAGAGCGGCCCCATCTCCTAACAGGAATATCTTGTGGTGCTCACACATGTCTCCCATTCAAATGCAAACCAGGGTGGACCCTGCTTAGCAAGGGGGACAATTCAGGCTTGCAACCACAAGACCTGCTCTTCCTTCTCTACAGCCAGTTCTGTGCCCAAGATTCAAGGAATAATTTATCAGTAACAAACTTAAGCATTGTTGCATTAAAACAACAATCCATTAAAATTCTGCTACAGAAACTAGGACCAAATTCTAACTGAAGTGGTAAACCTGTGTCTGGTCTGGACTGCTCATTAGATGAAATGTTTCTCCATACAAAAAGAAATGTCCCTCCATATTTTAAAAATCCTTGCACATAGAAAATGTGTCGGGAAGATTTTTCAGATACTCATTTCCCTCGTGTGCTGGTTGTCTACGTGCAGGGAAGTTTCTTGTGCTTTTTAAAGGAACATTCAAACAAGTAATTCCCACACCTGCAGTCTGAAGTCATGTCGCTCCGACTAGAGATATGCAAATCGATTTGAATTAGAATCGATTTGACTCGAATCCTGTTCATTCTAGCGATTCAAATTTGAATCGAATCACCCCTTAAATGGGCAATTAGATTCGAATTTGAATCAAATTTTTGAAATTTGATTCAAATTAGATGCGAGGGCCATTTGGCACCTTTTAAAAACCATTCAGGCCCCCTGATTGGTTAAAAAATGTCCACCCAACATTCTCAGCTACAGCAGAGGTTTCCAACTTGAGTCCCCAGATGTTGTTAGAATACACCTCCCATCAACCCCAGCCAAAAGGCCATTGTGTCTGGGGATGATGGGAGTTGTAGTCCAACACTACCTAAAGCTGAGAACCCCTACACAACACCACTCTGGCTTTTCAGTTCCCAAGTTCTGAGGTGAGACTTCAACCCTATATACGTTTTTTTAAAAGTGCTTTAATTAGTATTATAAAAACAGGAAATATATATATATATATATATATATATATATAGAGAGAGAGAGAGAGAGAGAGAGAGAGAGAAATAGTGTTAATTTATTATTAGGATAGCAGGCCTCGGAAAGTCTAAACCTGAATCTAACCTTCAATAAATGATTTTAAACCTCTCAAGGAAAACTCCCCCTAAACTGATTGATCATCCAACAATTCTGTAATTTAAAGAGGCGAGAGCCCATTCTACCATGACAAAATTCAGTGTCTTTAAGATCCTTATTCGAATAGAGCAGGAACATAAGAAAGCTTCTGCTTGAAGCTTCCCCAGTAAAAAGCTCTCTCTCCAAAATTCATTTCATAGTGTGAATAACAGATGAAGGAATTGGGCAGGAATACAGAGTTTCAGTACTAAATGCTATTAGAAATATTATAAATAAATGCAAACTCAATCAGGGGAGGTAAACCCTATATATGTAGCTGCCTTAATGTGTCTCAGAGTGCATGTCCATCTAGCTGAGTATTGTCCTCTCAGCAGTAGCAGCTTTTCAGAATGTCAGGCAGGGGTTTCCCAGTCCTGCATGGAGACACTGGGAACCGAACCTGAGAACTTCTGGATGCAAAGCCGGTGCTTTCCCACTGAGCTATGTCCTCACAACATACACCTGTGCTGTTGTCAGAGTACATCCTGATGTTCATAATGGGTGCTTCAAAATGTAACCGGATCTCTTCTCCCCTCAGCACCCCCCGAATGGCTTGATTTTACTTTTCCTCCTTTTGTCTCCTACAGGGTGCTGCTTTAAAGTATTTGCCAAGCATCATCAATGATGTCAAACTGGTATTTGATCCAGTTGAGCTCAGGTAGCTATAAAATGCATTTCCTCCTTCTATCTGGCAGGTATGCTCAAAGAGCAGGAGAAAAGCATAGAACTTACTGGAAAGCCAAACAGGTTAGACTATTTGTTACAATGGACCCAGTAACCACTATTAATTGTTGGATTTTTTTTCTTTTGGGAGAGAGGCACGTAAAAGGGTTTAAGGTGAAACTTGTATTTAGCCTCGTTTCCTTTGCTTGAATTCGGCCCACAAATTTTGCACAAATTCGGCCCACAAATTTTGACCCACAGATTTGGTGATCGCTACCACTAGGAACACCTTCTTAATGAGGCTACAGCATCTGGGGCTCTTTTAGTTTGGAAAAGAAGTGACTATGGGGAGACATGATAGAGGTATATAAAAGTATGCATGACAGAGAGTGGACAGAGAGAAATTCCTCTCCATCTCTTGCAACACTAGAACCAGTTTCAGTCATCCCATGAAACTGATTGCCACGAAATTTAGGACCAAACAAAAGGAAGCTCTTTTTTCACACAGTGCATAATTAATCGATGGGATTCTCTGCCACGGAATGTGGTGATGGTTACTAGTTGGGATGGCTTTAAAAGGGGCTTAGACAAATTCATGGAGGGCACGTCTATCAATGGGTACTAGTCTGCTGGCTGTGGGCCACCTCCAGCCTCAGAGGCATGATGCCTCTCAATACCAATTGCAGGGGAGCAACAGCAGGAGAGAGGGCATGCCCTCGCCTCTTGCCTGTGGGCTTCTCAGGGGCATCTGGTGGGCCACTGTGTGGAACAGGATGCTGGACTAGATGGGCCTTGGGCCTGATCCAGCAGGGCTGTTCCGGTGTTCACCTCTGGGGACGAATGCTCATAGTGATTTTTGGCAGCGTCTACCCGCTAGAATTGGAAAAGAGGCGATAGCATTGTAGCACTTACAGCTTTCTCTGTGTTATCAGCCTTTCTTTATCCTTACCTCCAAATGACTAGTGTAAAATTGCAGCCATTTTTGCACCGAGAAAAGAGTTAGGGTGAGAATAGGGTTACAGTAGCAATGAACAAATGGCTGCACTCTCTCCATGGAACAATCTTTGGAAGACATTTCTGCCAGTTTTCATTACCAATCCTCCTGACAACATCAATAACATTCTGTAGTAGTGCTGGTGTTTTAAAAATGCTTTAAACACCTTTGTGAATGTGGCCGCTGTGGGCCTGATGGTCAGGACGATAAAAGATTTCATAACACCGTGAAAGCTTGGACGTATTGCAATATTATCACCTCCTTTCCATCTCCAAGGGTGCGCGGACCTTGTCAAAAATCACAGAGAACCACCAGATGGTTCCAGTTCCTCCTGCAGGTGGCTCAAGTGCTACTTCAGTCCCACTTCAGCCCCAACCAGATGATGCTTCGATTCAGGCTGGACCAGGCCGAAGCGCAAAAATGCCCACAAAGCCTAGTATGGGCCCTAATGTCTAGTTCTCAGGGACAGGCAACTTGTGGCCCTCCAGATGTTACCTGAACTGCAACTTCCATCACCCCAGTTGAAATAAGTTGTGGCTGGGAAGGGGTGATGGGAATTGTAGTCCCTCAACATCCGGAGAATCCCCAGTCTAGTTAATGCATGTATGATGTTGGTCTCTGTTGAAACTGAAGCAGCACCAAACATGTGCTTTGAACAGAAATACTGACGGTTTGTCTCTCCCTCTTCCGGTCACTCTGCTTTTCAGCATCCTCTTCAGCAAATTCATTCAAAGCATCCCTGATAACCAGCTGGTTCACCAGAAGCTCAACTGCATGACCAAGGTTGTGGACAGTGATCTGTTCCGCCAAGCTGGTGAGTTCTTCTCTTTTGCTTCTGTTTCCAGGTGTCCTGGCTCACTTATTGGGGCAGGGGAGGGTCATCGGGTAGAGCCTTCCCTGGCACCCCTTAGATCCCAGAGCACGGTCTAGGGGCACACAGTTCAGCCGCCTTGCTGAAGCTCATCAGATCTTTTTGATTTTAATGTTATTTTATTCATCGTTAGATTTATATGCCACTTTGCATTAAAATAATCTCAAAGCAGTTTATAATATAGTTAAAACAATACACAATTAAAATACAGAAAGTACCGCTGTTAATATAAATATAAAAATAATCTATTTAAAAACCTATATAAAACAATAATAGACACAACAGAACAGCAGAGTGTTCTCTTACACACATCTCCAGCTGAGTTAGTGCGTTTCCCCCACCGACACTGTGCCCAAAATCGCCGCACAGGGCGGCAACATACAGTGGGTATAGGAAAGAATCACCCCCTTTGATAGACCTTAAATTCTGGTTCCCTTACATCCGGAAATGAAAACACAAAGAAAATTCCCTTCACCAGCTGTACTTATCCAATGCAACCTATAACATCCAACTGAAAAACATCACAATTACAGTCCAGAAAAAGTGTCAGAAATAAAAAACAAGAATTACTGAGATTGAAAAGGGATCAATATTTTGTTGAACCACCTTTTGCTTTAATAACAGCCTTGAGTCTGTTGGGATACTTCTCTATCAACCTTGCACATCTAGACGGAGCAATATTTGCACACTCCTCCATACAGAACTGTTCAAGTTCGGTCACATTGGATGATAGGTGTTGGTGGACTGCTATCCTCCCTGGATCCGGTCGGCCCTCCAAACTGGATGGAAGAGCAAGGAGGAAACTGGTAAGAGAGGTTACCAAGAGGCCAATGGCCACTCTGAAGGAGTTAAAGGACTTCATGGCAAAGAGTGGTTGTTCTGTGCATGTGACAACAATTTCACGAGCGCTCCACAGATGTGGCTTGTTCGGGAGGGTCACAAGGAGAAAGCCACTTCTCAAGAAAGGCCACATTAAAGCTCGTTTGCCAGAAGGCACCTTGAAGATTCTGATGCGAAATGGAAAAAGGTCTTATGGTCAGATGAGACCAAGATTGAACTATTTGGCCTCAGCACCAAACAGTACACCTGGCGTAAATCCAACGCAGCTCACCATCCACAACACACCATACCTACAGTGAAGCGTGGAGGTGGCAGCATCCTGTTGTGGGGGTGTTTCTCTGCCTCAGGGACTGGGGCTCTCGTTAGGGTAGAAGGAAAAATGGATGGGGCAAAATACCGCCAGATTCTGGAAGAAAACCTGCTACCCTCTGCCAGACAGTTGAGGATGGGCAGAAGATTCACCTTTCAACATGACAACGATCCGAAGCACACAGCAAAATTGACCACACAGTGGCTGAAGGAGAAAAAAGTGAACGTCCTCATGTGGCCCAGTCAGAGCCCAGACCTAAATCCCATAGAAAATCTGTGGAGAGATTTGAAGATAGCAGTCCACCAACACCTACCATCCAATGTGACCGAACTTGAACAGTTCTATATGGAGGAGTGGGCAAATATTGCTCCGTCTAGATGTGCAAGTTTGATAGAGAAGTATCCCAACAGACTCAAGGCTGTTATTAAAGCAAAAGGTGGTTCAACAAAATATTGACATTGGGGGGGTGATCCTTTTTCAATCTCAGTAATTCTTGTTTTTTATTTCTGACACTTTTTCTGGACTGTAATTGTGATGTTTTTCAGTTGGATGTTATAGGTTGCATTGGATAAGTACAGCTGGTGAAGGGAATTTTCTTTGTGTTTTCATTTCCGGATGTAAGGGAACCAGAATTTAAGGTCTATCAAAGGGGGTGATTCTTTCCTATACCCACTGTATCTTCTTGCCGTCCCGACCAGCGTCAGACTGAAAGTGGCTGGTGCACATGCTCATGTCACACACGCTCACCAGCCACTTCCAGTCTGACGCTGACTGGGGCAGCAAGAAGGTACACTATATTTGGGGTACAGCTCCAGCGGGGGAAGAGCACCCTCCAAGTCCCGGTTTCTTAAGGGTAACCACCCGCCACCGCCGAACTGTCATTTGGATGGTTCGTGCACATCTCTATTAAAGCCTTCAGTCCATCGATGGCCCTTGATGGAGTATATTGCTCATATGGAGGGTGCTGCAGCTGGGTGCTGCAACTCCAGGGTGCTGCAACTGCTACTGCTTTGCCTTGCAGCTTCCTGATTCGGGGTAGGGCATTATGGATTAGTCTAGGGGCACACGTAGACTATAAGCAGACAGCAGGGTCAGTTCCTTTTAGTATAATTCTCATCTCTGCTTTCTGGGGCATTTTATACATTATGATGATTATTGCCCCCAAAGGTGAGGAGCTACTGGCCTGGAAAGGGGCTACTGTAGCATCTGTATTTGCACCAGTGCAAGCTGGTTGACTTGCTAGGAACATCAGAAGGTGCCATATACCGAGTCAGGCCATTGGTCCTCTAGCTCAGTATTCTCTACACCAGGGATTCTCAACGTTGGGTCCCCAGATGTTATTGGACTTCAACTCCCATAATCCCCAACCAAAGGGCACTGGGGCTGGGGATTATGGGAGTTGAAGTCTAATAACATCTGGGGACCCGACGTTGAGAATCCCCGGTCGACTGGCAGCGGCTTCTCCAAGGTTACAAGCAGGAATCTCTCTCAGCCCTATCTGGGAGATTTCGGGGCAGGGGGACTCTGAGTCTTCTGCATGCAAGCATGCAGATGCTCTTCCCAGAGTGGCCCTATCCCCTACGGGGGAGATCTTACAATGCTCACATGTAGTCTCCCATACAAATGTAAACCAGGGTGGACCCTGCTTAGCAAACAGGACAATCCGTGCTGGCTGCCAGAAGATCAGGTCTTCTTCCTGTCCCAAAAGGGCTCACAATCTTTTTTTTAAACCCTCAAAAACAAGGGAGACACACACCCCTGCCCGTCCCCCACCCCAAGAGGGCATTGAAGCAACAGCTGCTGGAGAGATGCTATTCTGGGCTGAATAGGGCCAGTTGCTCTCCCCTTGATAAACATAAGAGAGCCGCCACTTGAAAGAGGCCTCCGTGCCCATTTAACTGGAAGAAATAGAAGCCAGACTACTCCTGCAGCTGCCGCTGACCTGGACCATGAAGCAGGTGAGTGGGTAGGTTAATACACACATTCCCAGCTTGGGATGCTGAACCTGTGTCATCTTTCTTCATGATGTTCCTCAGAGTGCCGAGATGTTCTCCTGCCTCTGCTGGTCGACCAGTTAAGTGGGCAGCTGGATGATAATTCCACCAAACCGGATCATGAAGCCTGTTCGCAGCTCCTTAACAATATTCTGGAGGTCTTGGATCGGAAGGAGGTGGTGAGTGATCCTGTAGGAGCAGAGTGGAGGGCCCAAACCTGTCTGTATAAAGGACGGCCTCATTACTCGCGGATTTGGCATCTGTGGTTTCAAGTATCCGTGGTTGGGTAATTGACACCTGACCTTGGTAGATGTGAAGAAAAACCAGAAGAAAGGGGGTTAAATCTGCCGATGCACAGCAGCCGGAAATGACTGTGGTCATATCCAGCCGTCATTTTGTGAATTTGAGCCATTTTCTAGCTTGTTTTATCGAGAGGAAGTCTAAAAATAGCAATGTTTCCACCAAAAAAACCCCAGATCTTGGCACTGGGGAGGGGGAGTGCTGGAGGCCTATGGACCACGGTAGGGTGCTTTATTCCCCCCCCCATTTTGGCCCATTTTTACCTTGGTTTCCCAACCTCCAGGAATCTAACTCCCACAATTGCATTGAGTTCAATGATCCAGTATTTGCGGTTTCCTTATCTGCGGCAATGTTGAGGGATTCCGCAAATACTGAGGATTTCCTGTACGTTTTAAGAGGAACCACATCTGAGTAGGAGGCTGCATCTTTTCAACTGCAGAAAGACCCAGTTTCAGTTTCCACTATTTCTGGATAAAGGATCTTGGTAGATGGACCGGGTGAGACTCAAGGCAGGGCTGTGTGTGTATGCCACGGTTCCCTGATACTGGAACTCTGTGAGAATTCATTTTGGATTCTCTAGTACAAGAAAAGCAAAATATACATTATTTCAATAAATCATATCAGCATTTGAGAGCAGAATTCAGCAAGCTAAGAGTCTGGACTTTTGAGACATTAAGGCCAGATTCAGACATAAAGGGGAACCAGAGGTCCCTAAACCTGAATGTCCAAATGCGAGAAATGGCAGTTCAGACCCTAACTTAACTAGAAGGTTCACTCACTAAACTCCAGTTTGAACCCTCGGTTTGGAGTGAGGTTTGTTGCCCGGGCGCCAGTTTGCAGCTGTCTCCATTATGTCTGAATTCAGTAATGGAAGGAGCCTTCCCTGGGTCCGGAGTTGAGAGAAGGAAGCTCCTCCCTCTTTCTGTCCTGATAGGCTGCCTTGGCTGTCCATCAATCAAAGGAGGAAGCCTGGCGGCGCGTTCCCCCTACTCTCTGCAATCTCGCAGACTGCAGAGAAGAGGCCAGCGCTTAGGTCCGAATTCGAACAGGTAAGCACGTGAGGTGGGGGAGCGGAACCACAGTCCCATTGGACCCTTGGTTCTCTGTTATGTCCAGATTCGGCCTAAGTTTCAAAACCAGCAAGTTTCTAGCCCTTCATTCTGCAAAGGTGAACTTGAAAAATGGCAGGAAGTGTTTGATGCAACCCACATAGGAAGCTTCCTTCTACTGAGTCAGACCCTTGGTCTGTCTAGCTCATGGTTGCCTGCACTGACTGGCAGCGGCTTTCCAGAGTCTCAGACAGGAGTCTTGCCCAGCCCTGCCTGGAGATGCTGCCAGTGAATGAACCTGGGGCCTTTTTGTCTGGGAAATGAATGCTCTGCCACTGAGCTATGGCTCGATCCCATACCTTTGGAAGCAAGAGGAAGGCTAAGCCAGATTGACAGTGGAGAGCTGACGGGGCAGAGAACAGTTAAAATTGCAGAACAGGTTGGACAATTGGTGGTTAGAGTGTTGAGATGCGAGTTCAAATCCTCACTCAGCCATGACTCTCACTGGGTGGCTCTGGGTCAGTTGCGTACCTCTCAGCCTAACTCACCTCACAGGGGTTGCTGTGAGGATCAACAGAACCATGTACTCTGGGCTCCTTGGAGGAAGAGCAGGATAGAAATGCCGGGGGCTGGGGGGGCTGGCCGTAAGGCTTTTGGCACCCCAGGTGAAATTTGTCCCCCCAGCTGAGATGCACGGAGCTCTGCCTTTAACTGGATCTGTGCAGTCTGCTTTTTCACCAGGTCCCATTCACCAGGTCCGGCGAATGAATAGCCCACGCTAGCCTGGGGCTACCGTGGGGGAGATCAAAGAGTTGAGATGGTGGCCCACCTGACGCCCGCCCTTCCTGTATTGCCACTGCCCCCCTCCCCTCAGCAGCACAGGCCCTGCCATCCTTGGGACCAACTCACCTCTCTGTCACCCTGAGAGCCCACTCCCACCCCCCCAAGAATGGGTGCCCTAGGCCAGGAGTTCTGTGGTCCTCCAGATGGTGCTGATCTACAACTCCCATCATCCCCAGGTGCTATTTATTGCAGCTGGGGATGATAGGAGTTGTAGTTTGGCAACATCTGGAGGGCCACAGGTCTGCTTAGCTGCTCTATCTGCCTAGCTTAGACAGCTTAGGTCTATCTAGTGGACAGGCAGACCCAGAGGAGCTGACACTGCGCCTAATTCCAAAGCCTGGACTGCAGTGTTCCCTCTAGCAGGGATTCCCAGATGTTGTTGACTACAACTCCCCGAATCCTCAGCTGCAGTGGCTTTCACGTGGGAGTTGTAGTCAAGCACATCTGGGAATCCTTGTTAGAGGGAACACTGTTGGACTGTATCTCGGGATGTTTTGGTTGTGCCGGGAAACCTCTCTCGACTCCATCGTGATGAACATCTAGCCAGCCCGCTCCTCTTGAACGCGGATAATCCCTCTTGACAGGAACTGTGCCCAAGGATCTGTCTCACCAGCTCTGTGTTTGCTTTGTCTCCTCAGGGCCCCACCGCTGCCCACATCCAGCTGATTATGGAGCGTCTGCTGAGGAGGATAAACCGGACCGTGATTGGCATGAGTCGAGAGTCTCCTCACATTGTGAGAGCTTGGCTCTGTGCTTTGTGTGTTTGCTTGCAGTGTGTGTGTCCCTTGTTCTGAGGCTTCAGTGGTCTGCAGCCAAGCTGGCCGGGGCACAGACAGGCATGGCTGTTCGCATTTCGCTCCACTGTTTTCCCGCCAAGTGGTTCCTTGCCATTTTCCCACTTACGAATGTGGCATTCTTTTGCTGCCGTTTGCGGAGTCAGAGCCTTGGTCCATCTAGCTCAGTGTTGTTTACACAGACTGGCAGCAACACTTCAAGTTTGCAGGCAGGAGTCTCTCTCAGCCCTATCTGGAGATGCCAGGGAGTGAATCCGAGACCTTCTGCATGTAAAGCAGATGGCCGACCACAGAGCTCTGGCCCCAACCCCAAAGGAGAATATCTTACAGCACTCATGTGTAGTCTCCCATCTAAATGCAATCCAGGATAGGCCCTGCTTAGCAAAGGGGACATGGTTCATGCTCACTACCGCAAGTTGCGACTCTCTTCCCCATTGTATACTGAGTCAGACGCTTGATCCATCTAAGTCACTAATGTCTACACTAACAAGCAGTGGCTTCTCCAAGCTGTCAGGCAGGTTTCTCTTCCAAGAGATGCCAAGGAGTGAATTTGGGACCTTCTTCATGTAGGTCCTCTTCCACTGAGCTCTGGATCCATCCCCCAAGTCCTTTCAGCTGTCATATGTAGTTGCCCATTGAAATGCGCTCTGGTAGGGCCACATGAAGTTGGAACCTTTCCATCCAGGTGTGCTGGTCTTGTGGTAACAAGCATGACTTGTCCCCTTAGCTAAGCAGGGTCTGCCCTGTTTGCATATGAATGGGAGACTAGAAGTGTGAGCACTGTAAGATATTGATGGAGCCACTCTGAGAAGAACATCTAGGTTCCACGCTCCTTCCCTGGCAGCATCTCCAAGATAGGGTTGAGAGAGATTCCTGCCTGCAACCTTGGAGGTGCTGCAGCCAGTCTGGGTAGACAATACTGAGTTAGATGGACCAAGGGTCTGACTTGGTATAATTAATTAATTAATTAAGTTAGCTTCCTACGTTCCAAGTTCCTACCTTGGAACTTGGAACCTTCCGCATTCAAGCATGCAGGTGCTCTTCTCAAAGTGGCCCCATAACCTGAGGGGAAGCTCTTATAGTGCTCACACATATAGTTTCCCATTCAAATGCAATCCAGGGCAGACGCTCCTTAGCAAAGGGGCCAATGCATGCTTGTCAGCACAAGACCAGCTCTCCTATCCTTGATGGTGTGCATTCCCTTTCCCCTGATGTGCCCTCCCCAGGCTTACTGGTGAATGGTGGAAGGGACCCATCTGCAGTGGGTAGAGGCTTTCTCTCACCCACCATGAATGGATCAGTGCTGCCTCTTCCTGGCACTCCCTTGAAAGGGACCTGGGTCTTCATGGCTTGATCTTGATTCCTCAGACTGGAGCCTGATATGGCCGGCCCAGGGCATAGTTCTTCTCTTCCCTCCACACCTCACCCCACCCTCTATCCCAAATAAAATGGTGCTGTTTTTTAGGTAAAGGTAAAGTGTTGACTCCTGGCGACCACTGAGCCCTGTGGTTGTCTTGGGTAGAATCCAGGAGGGGTTTGCCATTGCCATCTCCGCGCAGTAGGAGATGATGCCTTTCAGCACCTTCCTTCATTGCTGCTGCCTGATATACTGTAGTTGTTTCCCATAGTCTGGGGAAACAGACTGCACAGTCTGGGAAACATGCCAGCAGGGATTCAAACCAGCAACCTCTGGCTTGCTAATCAAGTCATTTCTCTGCTGCCCCATTAGGTGGCCCCCGTTTTTAGACTGACCCTTAAATGTCTCTGGTAGCTCGTTTGTGACAACAGGGGGGCAACTTGAACATGAAGAGAAGAGACATAGCACTGCAAATACTGAGGGTCTTTTTTAATGGTGGCCGAACAGGGATTCTCCAACTTGGGTCTCCAGATGTTTTTGGACTCCCATCATTCCCAGGCTGAAGGGACTGCAACTCCCAGTGATGGGAGTTGTAGTCCTACAACATCTGAGGATGAAAGTTGAGAGCCCCTGCTGTATAGAGCAAGAGTGGGGTGGGATCAGGGATTTGACAGCCTCAGCGGCATCGTTTAACCCCCACCCTACCATTGGAAATGGCTTTACTACCAAGCCAGAGGTTGCTGATTCGAATCCCTGCTGGTATGTTTCCCAGGCTATGAGAAACACCTAAATCAGGCAGCAGTGATATAGGAAGTTGCTGAAAGACATTATCTCCTACTGCGCAGGAGATGGCAATAGGAAACCCCTCCTATATTCTACCAAAGACAACCACAGGGCTCTGTGGGCGCCAAAAATTGACACCAACTCGACGGCACACTTTACCTTTACCATTCTTCTGGCCTGGTTTGATCACTCCTCAGTGCAGCCCCAGAAATCAAAATTCTTGCTTGGATTTTGTCTAACATCCTGTTTCCCCCAGTGGCCAACCAGATACCTTGTGGGGAAACCCCAAGTAGGATTTTAGACTTAATGTGTTGAATTCTGCTGCTCATGTATGCTGTTCCCATCATTGCCTTTGTGGAGAATGTCAAATGATGGAGACTTTGTTTATTTTACTGTTTTCATCTCCTTTTCATTTCCAGGGCAGTTTTGTAGCCTGCATGACGGCCATTCTGAGGCAAATGGAGGATTCCCATTATAACCACTACATCAGCACTTTCAAAACCAGACAAGACCTGATTGTAAGTCTGATTTGAACTTGAGCCAGGGGTGCAGAGGGAGGTGATTAGTCAGTCCAAAACTGCCTCTAATAGTTTTCTTTATAGAGTGTGAGACCAGAGGCACTCTTACCCCTGGACTTTGGGGTCGAAGTCCAGGGCCTCCATAGCCCTTGGGTCCCCCAAAGCCTCTTTAGTCTGGTCCAGGTGGTGTGGTCACCTGGTGGAGCATGATGATGCTTAATTTGGAGGGGAGAGGGGCCTCCAGAGGCCTTTAGGTCCAGGCTTCAAAATTACCTAGGTGTACTTTTGTGTGAGACACAGACACCTCTCTGGGTTATAAACAGAGGTGTGTCTTCAGAGGAGCACAAAAAACTCACACACTGAACGCTTGGCTGTTCATTTTTCTAAGAATCCCACCTTTCCTTTAAAAAATCAAAATAAGATCTAAGTGTCTACCCCATATGTTAGTTCAGGGGTTCCCATCTTTGGTCACCAGATGATGGTGGACTGCAACTGCAATCATCCCTAGTCCACTGCCCTGGGGGATGGTGGGAGTTGTCATCTGACATCATCTAGGGATCCTTGATTGGGAAGCTCCTTTGTCAATGAAAGCTGACACGCGTCAGCAGTATCTGCAGGAACCTCAGAATCCAGATTGATAACTACATATGGTTTTCAGTGGCAGAGGGTGGAGCTTCAGTCCCTTACATCAGGGATTCTCAACGTTGGGTGTCCAGATGTTATTGGACTTCACCTCTCATAATCCCCAGCCCCATTGGCCTTTGGTTGGGGATTATGGGAGTTGATGTCCAGCAACACCTGGGGACCCAACGTTGCGAATCCCTGCCTTACATCACCTACTCCCCCATGACAAGCAAACCACAACAAATCATGTAAAACAATTGGAGATCGACAGAATAAATGGTGCAGATTTATTCCAGCTTGCTTCGTTTAACTAGGACACTTTCCTTGGTGAAAGTTCTTGATTTTTATTTATTTATTTATTTATTTATTTTGAGCATGCGGTGTACCCGGCTTTGTTTCGGACTCCCTTCCATCTTGTTTTCCTTCCCTCCTTTCTCAGTCTACTTTGGTCTTCTGCGAATTCAGTCTTTGGCTGGCCCAGGGCGTGAGCAATCGAGGCCAACGCTGTGACATGGAAAACTCAATTAATATTGGGCAGACTGGCAGTTTGGGGACCAGCATCAGTTTAGTTCACTCTGGAAAAAGGAATTGGGACAGGAGTGGTGTTCTGTTATTCCACCGTGGAGTGCTGCCAGAAACTCGGAAGGCTTTGCCTTTATTTGGTCTGATGGGAAGCTGGCAATGTTGAGGCACCAGAGTTGGCTTCCAGCAATGCAGATGTGTGTTTATTACTAGAAGAGCATGTGACCGATGTCTAGCGAAATCCCCAGGCGATTCAGATCTGAGGCACTGTCTTGAGCTTTAGAATTTCCACACTCAGATCAGGTTACTCAAAAGCTCCTTCAAATGCGGGCAAGCTTTGCCAGTGGGTGGGAAGTCAGCGTTAAGAGCTCATAGGGCTTCTGGGGAGTGGTGGTTCCCTGTAATTGTGGCATTGCTATTAACATCATTATTTATTTAGATAGCACAATCCGTGTTCCTAGTACTCTAGCAAAGAGGAATTTTCCTGACCCATAGGGCTCATAATCTAAAAATTCTGAGTGAGCATTGTCCAAATCTGTAAACCAGATTTTAAAAAGGAGATCGTGGGGTTGTTCGCACAACCTTATTTCCCCGGGGTGGGGTGGTTGGAGGCAGGATCAGTCCTACCTTCCCCGATATAACCGCCGCTGCCACCCCACTCGTTGTGCTGCGGCTGTAGACGATCGCCAATGTGGCGAGTGGAATGGCAGCAGAGAAGCCAGGGGAAGGATGCCCAGCCTCCAGAAAGCCCACAATGCAATGCACTGATCGTGTGGTACATTGAAGTCATTCTAGAGGCCAGGGCACTCCTTCCCCAGGCGTCTATGGTAGGACAGGTTGCCAGCAGCCCAAATGGGGCTGCCACACAACCAGGTGGTGGGATAGAAGGGTGCATGGCCTCCACTTTTAGCCCAGGTAAACAAACAAAAAAACCAGGCTACCTGGTGGGGTAGTGCCAGGATTGGTCCTGATCCCAGCACTCCATACAATCTGCCCTCCCCGGATAGGGCTGTGCAAGCCAGAAAGGACTGGCTGTGTCAACAACCCCAGTGTCACGCATGCCTGACATCCTCGGGCTTGAAAAGGCTGTTGTGATTCTGAGCCCTAAAGGTTGCAAGATGGTGTGCAGGTTGGTTTGGTTTTCTCTCCGTTGCAAAGTGGTTTTTGGAGTACCAATGCCAGGTTTAAATTAAATTTCACAGTTTTTCTATGGTAATCAGATACACTTGCCCATTCCAGGTGGCCCAGATCGAGGGATGAGTCACAGCATAAAGTTATTGGTTGAAGGTCGTGGCAGCTGGGGATTATGGGAGTTGTAGTTCAGCAACCCAGGGTTGGGAACCCCTGAATTAGAAGATAGGTAACCCACATGTAACACAAAGGGAGAGGTTTGTGGGTGGGAACAAGAAAGCCTGCTCTTTCACACTGCTCATGCTTTGCTTTTCCCCTGTCTTAGAAGACTAGAGGAAAACCCACCTCAGTGCATATACGAATATGACAAATATTTATATACTGCTTGTCAACAACAGTTCCCAAGTAAAATGGCTCCCTGTCCCCAAAGGCCCCCAATCTAAAAAAGAAACATCAGATGGACACCAGCAACAGCCTCTGGAGGAATGCTGTGCTGGGGATGGATAGGGCCAGTTGCTCTCCCCCTGCATAATAAAGAGAATCACCCCTTTTAAAAGATGCCTCTTTGCTCATTTAGCAGGGGCGAAATAGATTCCGAAGCATGCATCGGCCTCATTCCTTGTACTTAAATGGCAGACTAGCCAAAAGGATAGAGGCCGGATACTGGAGTTCGTAGAACATCAGGCGGAGGGCCCAGGGTTGAAGTCCCTGTTTGGGCGATACTAATGTTGAGAGCCAGCATAGTGTCGTGGTTAGAGTGTTGGACTAGGACTTGGGAGATCAGAGTTCAAATCCCTATTCAGCCATGGAGCTCGCTGGTCAACTCTGGTCCAGTCATTGATCTCTCAGCCTAACATACCTCGCAGGGATGTTGTGAGGATGAACATAGCCATGTACACTACTCTGGACTCCTTGAAGGAAGAGTGGGATAGAGATGTAAAAAGAAAGAAGGATGACTGCCTTTGAATTAGAGGGCCTTGTGGTCATCATTCTTCCTAGTCAAAATGATTGTGTAAACACTGCCCTCTGAATGAAACCATATGCAAGAACGCCTTACTCCAGGCCGCCTTCTCAGAGGATGTATTTGGGAATAAATGTTGAGCAGCTTTGACTGCCAATGGAAATACATCCACAATGCATTAAGGCTGGGGCCATCCAGGGGTTTTCAGCCAGGCTTCCAGGCCTTGGTCCCTAGACGTTTCCTTCTTAGAATTGAAAATAAATCACCAAACAGTAGTAATTGCTTGCCAGCACTTCACGGAGGCCTTCAAACTCATTGAGCGGCCTCATTTCATTCCAGAACACCAAAGTCTACATTTGCCAAAAGCATATAGAACAACGGAGCTTTGAAGTCCATAGGCAGGCACATAAGTTCAAGACCCAGAGGCAAATTAGTGCAAATAATAAGTAGATTTATTATTATGAAATGGAAATCACCTGGAAGTAAAATTTACAAGCTGATATGGCTAGAAAGCTCTCTACCCCATATGAGTAGGGTGTGTAGTTAGGGGCATTAAAATCCATGTCTAAGTTTCATCTAGCCTCTAGGAGGCAGAGGGGTGACCTTCATTTCTGCAAGCACGTCTTGTTGCCCCAGAGAACAAGGAAATAGGAATTTGCCCCATAGGAAGACTCTTCAAAAGGAAGCTGATCTAAATGAACTGGAGTCTCACCCTTTTATTAAGGGGAGGGGGGCAAAGTAAAGATTGGAGAAAGAGTGACTATTGTTACCTTTGCCCTCTTCGGATATTACAAATATGACAAATATCTATATATATCTACATACTGCGTTTCAACAAAAGTTCTCAAAGCAGGTTGGTTTGATTGATTAAGTGCCATCAAGTTGGTGTTGACTCTTAGTGACCACATAGATCGATTCTCTCCAGGATGGTCTGTCTTCAGCTTGGCCTCTCAGTGGTGCATTCATGGCTGTCGTCATCGAGTCCATCCACCTTGCTGCTGGTCGTCCTCTCCTTCTCTTTCCTTCCACTTTTCCCAGCATTATGGACTTCTCAAGGGAGCTGGGTCTTTGCAAAATGTGTCCAGAGTAATAAAGTATGATAGTTTGAACCTGGTCATTTGTGCCTCAAGTGAAAATTCTGGATTGATCTGTTCTATGATCCATTTGTTTGTTTTCCTGGCTGTTTACATAGATATAAATAAATAAAATGGCTTCCTGTCCCCAAAGGGCTCACAATCTAAAAAAGAAACATAAGAGAGACCCCAGCAACAGCCACTGGAGGGATGCTGTTTTCCTGGGCCAGTTGATCTCCCCCTGCTAAATAAAGATTATCACCACTTTTAGAAGGTGCCTCTTTGTCCAGTGAGCAGGGAACATAGGAAGCTGCCTTCTACCGAGTCAGACCTTTGGTCCATCTAGCTCAGTATTGTCTACCCAGACTGGCAGTGGCATCTCCAAGGTTGCAGGCCAGAGTCTCTCTCAGCCCTGTCTTAGAGATGCTGCCAGGGAGGGAACATGAAACTTCCTGCATACAAGCAGGGTAGTGCTCGTCCCAGAGCAGCCACATCCCCTTAGGGGAGTCTCTTGCAGTGCTTACTTGTAATCTCCCATTCAGATGCAAACCAGGGTGGACCTTGCTTAGCAAAGGGGACAATGCATGCTTGCTACCACAAGGCCCAGTCAGTAAAGACATTGTAAAGACTGCCAGAAACAGGGATCTGAAATGACAGTCAGGGAAGCCCTGATAGGTGAGTTTATCCAATTCAGATGCACAACTGCAGGAAAGCAATTTAGTGTTTGCTTCTCTGGCTGAATCTAGCCCAGGGACTTGGCTGCACTTGATCAAGGAGGAAGAAAGGTATCTTTTATTTGCAATGAATGACCATTCCTTTGTGGAGTTTCCAGTCCAGACATTTGAAGCTGCCCTGAATCTTTGGGTTAACATGGTTATATGTTTGTATTTATCATTATGATGGCCTCTGTCAGCTAGAATTGTATCCCTCAAGCATGGATTTAATAACAATTGGAAATTATTTTCTTAGCAGGCAGCAGTGCCCATGTCTCCTTTGGAAACCATCTCATTGGCCAATCTGTACATCTATGCTCTCCCTTTCTGCTTCATTTCAGATGAATGGCCTATACTGAGACCTGGGTGTGATGTGCAGTCAGCACACAGAGATGCATTTGCAATGTACATGTTGGCCTCCCACGCACAGCCCCACTAGTGATGGGCATTTATTTAGCAATATAGGAAGCTACCATATACTGAGTCAGATCACAGGTCCATCTAGCTCAGTAGTGTCTACACTGACTGGCAGCAGCTTCTCCAGGGTTCCAAGCAGGAGTCTTCCCCAGCCCTACCTGGAGATGCTGCCAGCTACTGAACCTGGGACCTTCTACATGCAAGCATGCAGGTGCTCTTCCACTGAGTTACAGCCCCATCCCCTAAAGTAGGGCTGCTCAACTTTGACCCTCCTGCAGATGTTGGCCTACAACTCCCATAATCCCTGGCTATTGACCACTGCAGCTGGGGATTATGGGAGTTGTAGTCCAAAAACAGCTGGAGGGCCTAAGTTGAGCAGACCTGCCCTAAAGGGAATATCTTGCAGTGCTCACATGTAGCCTCCCATCCAAATGCAAACCCAAGCAGACCCTGCTTAGCCAAGGGGGCAATCTAGGCTTGCTACCACAAGACCAGCTCTTTCTTTATTTTCTTAAGGTTTCAAAAAACAGAGTATAGCAGAAGCAATAGAAAAAGAATGAAGTCTGTCTTATTCAGTTAGCTAACATCATCACTGCAAACCTTTAAACAACAATATTATCCAATATTGTGCACACAATGCATTTTAAAATGTAATATGCAGTACTATATTGCATGTATTTCTAAATATATAATTTACTGTTTTGCATATATTTCTAAATATATAATTTTCTATATTTAGAAATGTATGTGACATTCTATGTTATTCACTTGCAAAGTAAATATTTCTCTTAGCCTTTCTTGGAAAGACATCTTGCTAGCATAAAAAGGTAATTCAGTTACAGTGATGTCTTCTGGAACAAAAGATGCATCTCCAGGATAAGCCCTCTTGAGCTGTAGATGGTCTTTCCTAGATTTGCACACATTGGCACTCCCCTGGGACTTACAGGATTTATGAGGCTACCAGATTCTGGGTCGCCCTCTTTCAGTTTTGATTTGCTTTCTCCCTTGCAGGATTTCCTGATGGAAACCTTCATCATGTTTAAAGATCTGATTGGAAAGAACGTCTATGCAAGTGACTGGATGGTCATGAACATGATGCAGAGCAAGTAAGCAACTCATTGGTGATGATCCAGAGGTCCTTTGGTGCCAGGATGCAGGGACATTGACAGGATTGGGCCCTTGGGGCACTCAGGGTGTGCACGAATCCAAAATCGTGGTTCAGTTCAAATTGGAATCTAATCGTGGTGCCGAAACGGTTCGGTTGAACCGGCCGGTCCAGTCCATTTGACTGAACTGGTTCAACGGTTCAGGAGGGTAATATACTAGGGAATCCGGTGAAGATTCCCCTTTACAAGTAGAGGGGTGGGGGGCCCTGGCAAAGGGAAGGGGCAGCTGGGTGGGGGTGGTTCCAGCCTCCACATATGCTCAGCCGTTTGCCTGGTGTCCTCGGATGCACAGAGGCCAGAACCAAACCACTACCCAACAGGCGGCTTGGCAAAGGAGGGAGGAGTGCATTCGGGGCTGTGTCAGGGGCAGCAAGTGGTGGCACCAGCAGCCACGCTAGCTGGGTAAGGATCTTATTACCTCTCCCTGCCCCCAGCCGTTGCCGAACCAGTTCACCTGATCCGGGTCTGCTTCAGTTTGATCATGGACCAAACCGCCCCTGGTTCAGTCCACAATCAAATATCCGAACTGGCCCGGTTCGAGGTGAACTGGTTCGACAACAAACCGTTCATGCACACACCTACTGGGCACGTGCCCCAGATCAAAGTTTTAGCACCCTGGTCCTCTGTGCTGTGTGACCTTGGTGGATGCATTGGTGATTAACGGTTTCAAGCACTGGAAAAGAGGAGTATTACCTCAATAAGGTAATAATTAATAAGGTTTAATTATCAAAAATTGAGGGGGACTGTGGACTGGAGCCAGGCCCTACGGGTCTGGCCCCAGATTATTTCAATATCGGAAACACCCATGGCAAGTTTGCTGTATCCATGATGTACAGTGACATATACAAGCCTGTTTCGGGGGCTTTGAGTATAGTACTTTCCATGGCAATACAGTAAAAATGCAGAATGTGATATTGGGTGCAGAATTCAACTCCCTGAGAATCTCAGGGACTGTTTTTTAAACAAGTTTCTAGGCCTTAGGACTACAAAGATAGCTTAAATGTGCGAGGCAATGCCTGCTGAAATTTTAGAAGCCAGAGAGGTGATGGAGTAAGATTTCAACAGTTGTGGGTAGGTTGTGTTGCACTGACCCCACCCATGACTAGAAAAACTAGAATAAATTATGCAAAGTAAGACAGAAAATGCAGATTTGCCTAATTTATACAGTTTGCAGGCAGATAGATGCATTTGTTGTTTTAACTATAGGTCATGCCAAGGCATCAGTGCAGAAAAATGATCATCCTTTTGGAGAACCAGGCTTTCCTCAGTACACAGTTTGGATTGCTGAGGCACAGAATGTTCCACATTCATAAGGATCAGATTATGAAGCTGATCATAAGAGCCCTCTTGTATCCCTCCTCCCTTCGCAGCTGACGGCGTGGTGAAGTCGTTTGACAGCTAGTTGCTGTTTTGAACTCTCGGAACCGCCTGCTTCAAGCTGAGAAGAGGCCGTATTTTTCAAATCTGAATTGGCAGCGCTGCTTATGAATAGTAGACTACAAATCATGTTGTGTAACTAGCGAGGGGAGTGTGGGCACCGCCTGCAGCTTTCTGGGAGTTGGAGAGACTGTTTGGCTTTTGACATTCCAGCGTCTGTCTTTGCTTTCCTTTCCCAGGACTTTCCTTCGCGCCATAAACCAATATGCCTCTATGCTCAACCGCTTCTTTTTGGACCAGGCAAGCTTTGAACTGCAGGTAAGAGAGCAAGCCTGACTGCTCACAAGTGCTGTAAGCAACTTGCAAACACATGTTAGCCTACAACTCCCATAATCCCAGCTATTGGTCACTGTCTCTTCCCAGCCCTGCCTGGAGATGCTGCCAGGGATTGAACCTGGGACCTTCTGCATGAGGGGGAGGTTCTCCCACTGAGCCATGGGTCTGCCCCCTAAGGCAGGCCTGCTCAACTTTGGCCCTCCTACAGATGTTAGCCTACAGCTCCCATAATCCCAGCTATTGGTCACTGTTGCTGGGGATTATGGGAGTTGTAGTCCAAAAACAGCTGGGGTGGGGGGAGTTGAGCAGGCCTGCCCTAAGGGGAATATCTTACAGCGCTCACATGTGGTCACCCATCCACATGCAAACCAAGGTGACCCCTGCTTAGCAAAGGCGACAATTCATGTTCACTACCACAAGACTGACTCTCTGCCCCACATTCTAGTGAAGGTGAGTTAAGCCCTCTCATCTTCTCAGAACTTCATAATAAATAGATTCATTGAGGACAGGCCCATCAATGGCTACTAGTCTGAGGGCAATAGGCCATCTCCAGCCTCAGAGGCAGGATTCCTTTGAATACCAGTTGCAGAGGAGTAACAGCAGGAGAGAGGGCATGTTCTCAGCTCTTGCCTGTGGGATTCCCAGAGGCATCTGGTGCACCACCGTGTGAAACATGATGCTGGACTAGATGGGGTTCCTTGGTCCCCATCCAGCAGGGCTGTTCTTATGTCCTTAATCTATGATGGTAACAGCAATTTATAATAGGTTTTTGATCAAAGACCACTTGCCTGGACATGATATAAGTCCCTGGAAGAACAGGGCTTAATGCCAGCACCTCCTGCCCCAATTCACTCAGTCCTAGGCAGCTCCTGTGGACTGAAGGAACTGAAGACTGTAATTAATTGGCAGAATTCACAGCCACACCCCATATGGGGAGGCCCACTAGATTACCTGGAGGAGGTGAGGTCTCTCGAGGTCTGTTGCTCAGGGTGTCTGTATAAGCACCTTGGGATTTGTATATCAACTAAATAATAAATGAACACATGTAGAACCTCCATGTTCAGCGGCAGCCCCAGGAAGTCAGTGCAGCTGGTGAAAGAGTGGCTTGGAACATTCCTCCTTGGTGTGCTAGATTTCTGCTTGAAAGGTTTGTTTTTAACAACCTTTATGTTTTTAACATAAAGGCCTTATTCAAAAATGAGGTTTCCCCACCTGGAGTCAGATGTGGTACAGTCCGTTCTACCAGTCCACTGTGTTCCATTCTGCCACATGCGTAGACCCAGATGAGAGTTCACAACCATCCTTGGCTTTGGAAAGAGCCCAGCTTTAAGCTTCTCCCTGCTCGCATGATGAGGATATTGTGATGGTTGCGAAACTGATGTTTGTCTTGGGACCATAGAAACATAGGAAGCTGCCTTCTACCGAGTCAAATCGTTGGTCCATCTAGCTCAGTATTGTCTTCACAGACTGGCAGCAGCTTTTCCAAGGTTGCAGGCAGGAGTCTCTCTCAGCCCTATCTTGGAGATGCTGCCAGGGAGGGAACCTGGAGCCTTCTGTTCTTCCCAGAGCGTCTCCATCCCCTGAGGGGAATATCTTACAATGCTCGCACATGAGCAGGGTCCACTCTGGTTTGTATTTGAATGGGAGACTACATGTGAGCACTGTACAATATTCCCCTTAGGGGAGGTGCCCACTCTAGGAACAGCACCTGCAGATTTGCATGCTGAAGGTTCCACGTTCCCTCCCTGGCAGCATCTCCAAGATAGGACTGAGAGAGACTCCTGCCTGCAACCTTGGAGAAGCCGCTGCCAGTCAGTGTAGACAATAGTGAGCTACTATACTACTACTAAGGGTCAGACTTGGTATATGGCAGCTTCCTGTGTTCCAAATGAGTCTTTCCTTATCCTGCCTGGGGTTGCCAGGGACTGAACCTGAGACCTTCTGCATGCAAAGCAGATGTTCTACTACTGAGCTACAGTGCTTCCCCAGCAATATGGGAATACTGATGCTTTCTTACCTCACAGGGGTATTGTATCGCAATGCTAAATATGAGCTGTTTGGAATTCACAGAAATTGCTACACAAATGCCAAGTATTATTAAGTTCAAGGGTCTGAGGCTTCCATATAGAAATATAGGCAGCTGCCGTATACTGAGTCAGACCCTTGGTCCATCTTACTCAAAATTGCCTACACAGACTGGCAGCGGCTTCTCCAAGGCTGCAGGCAGGAGTCTCGCTCAGCCCTATCTTGGAGATGCTGCCAGGGAGGGAACTTGAAACCTCAGATGCTCTTCCCACAGCAGCTCCATCCCCTGAGGAGAATATCTGACAGTGCTCACACTTCTAGTCTCCCATTCATATGCAACCAGGGCGGACCCTGATTAGCTAAGGGGACAAGTCATGCTTGTATAGTCTGCAATATATTTTATATTTTCTCCTTTGTCATACTTTTTCCCACAGCTGTGGAATAATTACTTTCACCTGGCTGTAGCCTTTCTTACTCATGAATCCCTTCAACTGGAGAACTTCTCCCAAGCGAAACGGAGCAAGATTGTCAAGAAGTAAGTTTTCACGTGAGTTTTCTTTCTTTAATTTTAACTGGACTTGGTTGCACCAATTCACACGTTAATTCCCTGTACACTGATCCGTTTGCCAGGTCAAAGGCCATAGCCTGCGAAAGGGAGGGATGTACCCGTATGTATCTTGCTCTCGCCAGGAATCTTTGGCTGGCTATGGATTCCCCAGTGAATGTCCTCTGTGTGCTTTTAGACCAAGGGAGGGCCAACTGTGCCCCTCCATCTGGTTTTGGACTACAAATCCCATAATCCCCAGTTAGTGGTCTGTAGCCAGGGATTATGGGAGTCGTAGTTCAGCAACAGCTGCGGGGCTAATTCTGTCCAGCCCTTTTTCTAGACATTGCTCTCAACTTCACATTTTTGGCCATTGTCCAGTGCTTTCAGACCTGGACTATAACCTCAACCTGCTATTACACGGGACCCACTTTAGGAACCTAGGAAGCTGCCTTATATTGAGTCAGACCCTTGGTCCATCTAGTTCAGTATTGTCTGCACTACCTGGCAGTAACTCTCCAAGGCTGCAGGCAGGAGTCCATCCCAGCTCTACCTGATGATGCCAGGGTTCGAACTTGGGAGCTTCTGCATGCATGCAGATAGATGCTCTTTCACTGAGCTACAAACCCATCCCCTAAGGGGAATATCTTACAGCACTCACAGAGACTCCCATCCAAATGCAAACCAAGGTAGACCCTGCTTAGCCAAGGGGACAATTCATCCTCGCTACCGCAAGACCAGCTCTCCTCACTTTCAGGTGGTTGCCATCTATATGGTCATGTGGCATTTTAAAGCCTAACAGTTTTCGTGATCAGGCACATTATACTTTTGATGCATCTGAAGTTTTCTTTTTTTCTATTGGCCTGCTCGCCCTGCCCCTTCTCTACTCACATTTAAAAAAAAAAAAAATCCTTTAAAATTAGAAAATGGTGGTGCAGGCCGCCTTAGGGAGGAGATCTGGTCTTGTGGTAAGAAGCAAGAATTGTCCCCTTTGCTAAGCAGAGCTTGACCTGGTTTGCATTTGAATGGGAGACTACATGTGTGAGCACTGTCATATATTCCCTGTAGGAGATGGGGCCTCTCTGGGAAGGGCATATTATTTATTATTATTATTAATTCGATTTCTATACCGCCCTTCCAAAAATGGCTCAGGGAACAGAGAAATAACAAATAAATAAGATGGCTCCCTGCCCCCAAAGGGCTCACAATCTAAAAAGAAACGTAAGATAGACACCAGCAACAGTCACTGGAGGTCCTGTGCTGGGGGTGGATAGGGCCAGTTACTCTCCCCCTGCTAAATAAAGAGAATCACCATGTTTAAAAGTGCCTCTTTGCCAAGTTAGCAGGGGTTGCTTGCATGGAGAAGGTTCCAAGTTCGCTCCCTGGCATCTCCCAGATAGGGCTGAGAGAGAAGCCGCTGCCAATCTGTGTAGACAGTACTGTAAGTGTACCAAGGATCTCACTCAGTATATGGCAGCTTACTATGGAAGTGGGAGCACAATCTAGTTCCGAATAATTATTCAGCACTATGGTGTCGCCTAATGGCACAGCGGGGAAATGGCTTGACTACCAAGCCAGTGGTTGCTGGTTCGAATCCCCGCTGGTCTGTTTCCCAGACTATGGGGAACACCTATATTGGGCAGCAGCGATCTAGGAAGATGCTGGAAGGCACCATCTCATATTGTGCAGGTGGAGGCAATGGGAAACCTCTCCTGTATTCTACCCAAGACAACCACAGGGCTCTGTGGGCGCCAGACAGCACACTTTACCTTTACTTTAAATATGACAGAACTTACTTGCATTGTAAGTTCAAAATCAGCTCTGCATAATCTGGATGTTAGTGCTATTCAATATGTGTTCTATATCCACTTTCTCTCATTTAATATTTTCTCATTGCAGGTATGGGGATATGAGGAAGGATATTGGCTTCAAAATAAGAGATATGTGGTATAACCTAGGTAAGTACTTCCTAAGAACCTCAGGTCGTAGAGGTGTGCATTTACAGAGTGTGTTGTTTATACTTAGGAGTGTATTGCAGCTAGTCATAAGAACAGCCCTAGTTCTAGTCCAGCATCCTGTTTCACACAGTGGCCCACCTAGTCAGATCATAGAATGTTAGAATTTGGAGGGTCCTTTGAGGTCTTCTAGATCAACCCCCTGCTAAGTGCAGGCATCTGCTTATAGCATCCCTGACGGATGGGTGACTATCTCTGTTTGAAAACCTCTCAAGAAGGAGAGCCCACCACTACGTGGAGTATCTCAAGCTTCTTAACTAGGGATGTGCAAATCGATTTGAATCAATCTGATTCGTCTCAAATCTAGGTGATTCAAATTTGAATCAAATTGCCCTTTAAAACGGTGGTTTGAATTCAATTTGAATGTTCAAAATTTGATTCGAGAGCTGCTTGGCACCTTTTTAAAGCTCCCTGATAGGTTAAATAAAGTGCCCAAACAGGGTCAAATTGATTCAAATTTGAACCAGATTTTCGGGTCTAATTTTGAATTTGATTCGAATTCAAAGCAAATTTTCAAAATTCAATTCAAATTCTAAATGAAATTTAAAAAATCATTTTGTGCACATCTCTAATCTTCACTCTCTGAGGTTACATGTATCCAGATGGGGTGGTGCAAATAATCATAATATTCAGCACCAAACACAATCCAGGACCCCTGCTAACTGAGCAAAGCAACACCTTTTAAAGTGGTGATTCACTTTATTTAGCAGGGGGAGAGCAACTGGCCCTATCCAACCCCAGCACAGCATCCCTCCAGTGGCTGCTGCTGGTATCTGCCTTATGTCTCCTTTTAGATTGTGAGCCCTTTGAGGACTGGGGTCCATCTTATTGATGCATTATTTATTTTTCTAGGTAAACCGCTTTGAGTACTTTGGTTGAAGAGCGGTATATAAATATTTGTAATAGGAGTAGTAGGAAGTGTTGGGTATGTGCTTGGGGTCATTCTTGCCTGGACAGTGCCCTGGGTTCTTTGTCCACATGAGAGAAACCATAGGTCAGTGACGGGGGTATGTGCTTGGGGTCATTCTTGCCTGGACAGTGCCCTGGGTTCTTTGTCCACATGAGAGAGACCATAGGTCAGTGACTGAGCACATAGTTCCCCTGCAGACAGTTACATGTTCAACACTTGGAGTTCCCAGGTAGGGCTGAGAAAGACCCTTCTCTGTCTAAAACCTTGGAGAGTTGCTGCCAGTCAGTGAAGACAGGGCTGAGTTAGATGGACCAAGGGTCTGACTCACTCGAAGGCAGCTTCATATATTCATATAAGTGTACATTCTAGAGTAATGTGGGGTTTTTTCAAGTTCAGGTAACTCTGTAAAGAGTTACTGCTAACTTGGCAAAAGAGGCACCTTTTAACATGGTGATTCTCTTTATTTAGCGGGGGGGGGAGTAACTGGCCCAATCCATCCCCAGCACAGGACCTCCAGTGATTCTTGCTGGTGTCTCTCTTATGTTTCTTTTTATATTGTGAGCCCTTTGGGGACAGGGATCCATCTTATCGATTTATTATTTCTCTGTGTAAACCGCCCTGAGCCATTTTTGGAAGGGCGGTATAGAAATCGAATGAATGAATGAATACAACAATAAGAGTAAGCAAACTACATTCTTACAGCAAGCTGCTATAATAAAATGAAATTAAAACGTGAAATTAAAACTCCGACTCTAATCCCTTTCTTCTTTTCAGGACCGCACAAGATTAAGTTCATCCCTTCTATGGTTGGCCCTATCCTGGAGGTGACCTTGACTCCTGAGCCTGAACTGAGGAAGTCAACCATCCCGATTTTCTTTGACATGATGCAGTGCGAGTACAACTTCAGTGGGAGCAGGGGCTTCTATATGGTAGGAAACCATCTGGGGGGGAACCGGGAGGGAAGAGGGTCTTCAAAGCAGAACATCTGGACCAGATCGTTGCATTGATTGGAAAGCAGCCAAACAATTGACTCTAAAGCACTGGTGCAAAATTCCAGCCAAGGGCCATTGCAGCTGGGGATTATGGGATTTGTAGTCCAGCAGCATCTGGAGATAGGGTTACCACATGTCCAGAATTGGACTGGACATTCCAGGATATAGGGAAAGTGTCATCCTGGATACAAAATATCAAGGAATTGGAGTGGGAAGATTACTCTAATGAATTTTACCCTTCTCCCCCACCCCTGGTTCTAGGCATCATACTTCATGGTGTCAGTGTTTAAAAGCTCCATCTTCTTGTCTCTGGCACTAACACTGCTGACTGTCTAGCCTGGCTCACCTTCTTCTCCCCTTTGCTAAGCAGAATATGCTCTGGTTTGCATTTGAATGGGAGACTACACATGTGAACATTGTAAGATTAGTGGATGGGGCCGCTCTGGGAAGAGCACCTGTCTACTTGCATGCAGAAGGTTCCAGGTTCCCTCCCTGACACCTCCCAGATAGGACCAAGAGATACTTCTGCCTGTAACCTTGCAGAAGCTGCTGCCAGTCTGTGTAGACAATGCTGAGCTAGATGGACCAAGGGTCTGACTCAGTAGAAGGCAGCTTCCTGTCTTCCAATATTTAAACAATGGGACAAATATTGTTTTAACAAATATTTAAACATTTTACAAACAGTTATTCAACCAGGTAAACAGTTAATACAGACTTCTTTCCCTTCCCACCTGCCCTTGTGTTGCTGTCACTGTATTTGTTTTGCTTATTTGACGTTGTTTATCGAGTTCACAAGCTCCTCACCCTCTCCTGGCCAAAGACTCCTGGAGGGGAAAATGAGCGAAACAGCCACCAGACTTCACTGTGGAGCACTCTTTCCAATCCCTTTCACAGAAGTTGGGTTTTAAAATCTGAAAACCCTTTTGATGGCTGTGTCCAGGAACTCTCTTGGATGAAGGTGGCAACCCCATCTAGGGACCTAGGTTCTTTCTAGGTCCGAGGTGGGCAAACCTGACCCTCCACCTGTTGTTTAACTACAACTCTCACCTTCCCTAGCCACAATTCATTGAGCCTGGGAATGCTGGGAGCTGTAGTCCAAAAAATGCTGGAGGGGCGAAGTTTGCCCACACCTGATCTAGGTTCTGCGAACCCCTGGAGTAAGCAGGGCTGTTTAATCTCACCACTCCTTCATAGTATGCTCTTTTATTTTTGCTTTCTAGTTTGAAAATGAGTTGATCACCAAACTGGATCAGGAAGTTGAAGGGGGTCGAGGGGATGAACCGTACAAGGTTTTGCTGGAGAAACTGTAAGTGTGGGACTCCTCTTGATTTGCCTTCCCACTTTTTGTTCAAACCCTCCTTGCCACAGAGAGTTCCATTAGCTCCACTCACTTGTCTGTTAACTGCTCTCATTGCTCACAAACTTTCTGTCCCTTTCACTGTCATGGGGGAAGTTGGCGAGAGTTGGGCCTTTTCATTTTTTTTCCTTCACATTTTTTGAACACTGATATAACGGCGGGTCATTCCAAGTCTGCCAGGACCTCCCACTTACCTGCTGGCATGCTAGTTATCCGTCTATAAGGATCATAACATTTCCAGCTCTTTTGGAAATAGATACAGGAGGCCCTCTTTATCCTCAGGGGTTCCATTCCTACCTATTTCCATGAATAACGAAACTGCAGATAAAGAAACCTTTAACCCTATGCGGACTGTGTTGAAAGCCACAAGAAAAAGCAGGGGGGGATAGAAATAAGCACAGTACCTTGCTCTTCAGCAATGCCCCTTCAAACTTCCAAATCCTCTGATTTTTGGTTCTTTTTTGCGGGCTTTTCTTTGCTTTTTTGTTTTTTTGCGGAAAAGAGCCACAAAACGTCTCAGCACTACAAAACGGTGGCAGGAAATGTCAGAAGTCATTTTCGGTCACTCAAGAACCACGGATAGGTGAAAATAACCCCATTTTCGCCCTACAAATAAAGGAACTGGGTCCCGATGACCCAGCCACGGATACGCAAAACCGTGGGTGCCAGGACCACAGACAACGAGGGCCACCTGTATAACACAGTAGCAGGCATCTTGGAACAGGCATTTCCTCCTGTTCAAAAGAAAAGCAGGAATGCCTCTTTTAAGATGCTGCAACCGCAGATATGCGAAACTGTGAGTGCTGGACCCGCAGTTAACAAGGTCCTCCTCTATTATGTAATGTGAGATTATGTACACTCCATTTCACTCCAAGGCCAATTATTTCTGAAAGGACTCAAAGACCCTCCTGCAGTCCGGTGTGTCCCAAAGAAATCATTTCAATGCAGTGATTTATATTTCCGGAATATTTTAGTTTGGCTTTATCAGGCTCTTTTTGTGCCAGTTCTGACCTCCCTCTCCCCACAGCTGTGGAGAATGAAGCGTGTTGGCAGCAAACTAGTGAGAGGGCTGCAGCTTTTAACAGTAAAAGATGAAGGTGATCTCATTCAGATTGCTGTGTGGTTGCCTCTTTTTGATTTCTTCTCTTCTTGCATCTTCATGTGCCTATAGCCTGTTGGAGCATTGTCGGAAGCACAAATACCTCTCCAGCTCAGGCGAAGTGTTTGCTCTCCTGGTCAGCAGCCTGTTAGAAAACCTCTTGGATTATCGGACTATCTTGCACGATGGGAGCAAAGAAAACCGCATGAGCTGTACTGTCAACTTACTGGTATGGGACCCACTGTCACACATTATACCTTTAGACATTCTTGCTGTTCCATGGGTTCAGCATGCATAGGGCTGAAAGCATGAGAATATGTGGATGCAGGAGAACATCCAAGGGGAGCAAGACACTGCTGATTTTGGTTGGATGGAAACAATGATGACTGGTTTTTATATGAGATAAGGATTGTAAAACAGCTTGCATGCTAGGTATGTGCCTAGCATGTGTGGTTTGCCCAGTTCGGTTCAAATTTGAACTGGACTGGGCATGTTCAGTTCCCCCCCACCCAGAACGGGACCCCTAATTTGGCTCGAATTCAAACCAGTTCTGGCCCAGTTCAGGGGTGCCAGATACCATTAGATTTTGTCAAAAAAAGGGGGTCAACTTACCACCACCAAGGGCTTCAGCAGCCTTGGGGGGTGCTGCTGTGGCTGTGAGAGGGTCTCTGGTGTCTCCCCTTCCCCTGAGTCTCCAGTGATGGGCTCGGCCCATTTCGAAATCAAGCCAGTTCGCACATTCCTATTGCTCTAAACAAACAAAAAAATTGCCATGGGAAAGATAGATGATGTAGCATAAGGGTTAGCAACCAGAAGCTCTAGAGCAGGCGTAGACAACCTTGACTCTCCTGCTGTTGTTGAACTACAGCTCCCATCATCCTCTGCCAGTAAATTGTCGCTGGGGGTGATGGGAGTTGAAGTAGAACAACAGCTGGAGAACCATGGTTGCCCACCCCTATTCTAGGATATCTTGATCCGGGAGCCATGCAGTTCAGGACCATGGTCAGAGCTGATCACAAGGATTCAGAGCTGGGTATTGCAAGGAAAGGGGAAGTTGCTCCAGCAGTGTTTCTTGATGAATTGCTGAGTTTTGTAGCCAAGCAAAGTGGCTTGGCCCTGCCCCTTGGAGGAGCAACTTTTCATCTTGAAAGGAGTCATTCCCGATTTTGCAAGCATCTTCTCCAGCAGCACTGTGGGACTCCATCATGGCCAGGAAGTCCTCAGGAGACTCCTCTGAGTTGGAGGATGCTGTCAGACTGTGTCCTTCGGTCTCGGCAGGGGTACTGACTGGGTCTCCCCAGTTCATCTGGCATGGGGTCACCAGGTGCCTGGGTTGGTGGTTCTGCCCACCACTCTGCACTCCACTCTCTCCATACCATCCCCTACTTGGGAAGCTCCAGTGTCCGGGGTCATGAGTTACCAACACAGGGACCATATGACCCTTCCCTAAGAAGTAGAGGCTGCCTTTGCGGTCATGAACCCAGAGGTGAGGGAAGCGTGTGTCAGGAGTGACTTGCTAGCTCAGCCCACTTTGCAGGATTGGGAGGAGCCTTTGTCGGTGAATTTTCGTACACTCCTCTGTTTGGCCTTCCTGGAAACCTAATTCCTGACTGGGGATAGCAATTCAGCTGGAATTTTAATTCAGATCTCAAACACCCAACAGTATGTTGGTAACTCAGTCACACTGGCTCTCAGGAATGATTGGTTGCATTTCTTTAATACTGGTCCAACCCTCTTGTTAAGGCCTGGGTGGGCTGGAAACTATGTAGAAGGTCTTATTTTCAGGGACGCCAGGGAAACAAAGGGAAAGTTTTGCCTATCGGAATTGACAAACCAGAATCATGGATGTAGCCCTGCTTCCAGGGGTCACTATGTCTAAAGCCTGCCATGCTAAGCAAACCTGGAAACGAGCACCCACAGCTATAAATCTGGTTTGCCTGTTTGTATAGAAACTCAAACCATGGTTAGGGTCTAACCTATGGATAACACAAACCATGGTTTGGTGTGACGGTGTAAGCCATGCTCTGTATATGCTCAACTTCTGTTGTTTTTGTCTGTGAATTCAGCTTGATTATAATGCTGTTCTTTTTCCTTTTATAGAATTTCTATAAAGAAAAGAAGAGAGAGGATATATACATCAGGTAAGCCATGGGTCCTTTATGACCTTTGGTGGGGAACAGCTCTGTTAGATATCAGTAAGCTGAACCGAAGCCAAGTTGGAATGCTTCTGCTCTTGTCCCATCTAGGTACTTGTATAAACTCCGGGACCTGCACACAGGTTCAGAAAACTTTACTGAAGCAGCATACACACTTCTTCTCCATGCTGAGCTACTCCAGGTGAGTTTTGGGCAGAAACATCAGTAGCACTGGTGGTTTGGAAACATCTGAATTCACAAGGCTGGCCCATAGCTAAGCAGCAACGAATAAAAATGGTTACCCTCAACTTCAGGGGTAGGCAACCTGGGCTCTCCAGCTGTGGTTGAACTACAACTCCCATCATCCCCAGCCACAGCAAATTGTGGCTGGGGGTTGATGGGAATTGTAGTTCAACCACAGCTGGAGAGCCAAGATTGCCCACCACTGCTCTATTGCATACATTTAAAGGGGCTCAAGAAATACAGATCAAGAGGAAATGACAAGCTTTGTAATTTATACAAAGTGCAAGGTTTGTATTTTATCTTTATTTATGAAATGTCTGAGCTGCTTTTCCATAACAAAAAGTGGCATGTAATGAAAACCACAAACCATTTTAAAAAACAAAAACAATGAAACGAAATGAACAAAAATTAAGACCACTCAATAGGGATGTGCATAAACTAGCTCATGCACTCCTGGGAGGTGAGTGGGGGTCCTTTAAGGGGCAGGAAAGGTTTTCTGCTTTTCCCCTGTTGGCGCTGTCCACAAAAGCATTGGCACCGGGCTGCAGCTTACCTCCCTGCAGCTCCGGTCAGCGTCATACCAGACGGTGGCATATTCTCTTGATTGAGCAGGGGGAGAGTAACTGGCCCTATCCACCCCCAGCACAGGACCTCCAGTGACTGTTGCTGGTGTCTATCTTATGTTTCTTTTGGATTGTGAGCCCTTTGGGGACAGGGATCCATCTTATTATTTATTTGTTATTTCTCTGTGTAAACCGCCCTGAGCCATTTTTGGAAGGGTGTTCTAGAAATCGAATAAATATAAATATATAAATATATACCGGAAGTGGCCACGCCCCTGCCTCCGAACTGGCTCAAACACCAGACTTTCGAACTGGTTTGGCGCTCCAGAAAAGCAGCGCCAAACTGGTTCATGCACGTCCCTACCACTCATTAGCAAAATGTCATGGAAAATCAGTCTGTTGGTCAGCTCACAGAAGAGACTTCCTGTGAAAGCAGGAATGTAAACTTGCATGAGAAAAAAATGTATAAGTAGAAAACTAACATTGCACATAACAGCAGGGACAAGAACCTTTCTTCCTGAAAAGCTAGGTTTTGGACTGCCAGGTCCTTTTTAGCCTACTTTCCTTAAGGAAAGTAAGCTTATGAGATTACCTGGCATTCTGTGTGTGTGCCCCCCGCCACCCCTGGCATCAACTTTGCAATGCCTGGACCAAGATGAACCAAATTGGGTACAGTTGTAGGGACACCTCAACAGCCAAATTTGTGATTATGTCATCCACCCCAGCTCAAGATGGTCGATGTGTAACTGTTCGAAGCACATTTGGGCTGTGGGCTGTCTAACCAATTTGAGCCAAATTCGGTACAATTGTAGTAAGTGACACATAGGGAAACCTCCGTTTGTAATGATGTCATCCACTCTGATTCAAGATGGCTGACTCGTGAATGTTTGAAGCGCAAGAGGGCTAACCGGTGAGCTGCCTAACCGATTTGAACCAAATTTGCTACAGCTGTAAGGATATACCTCAGTGGCTTAGTTTGTGATTAATGTCATCCACCCCAATTCAAGATGGCAGACACACGAACCTTTGAGGCACAAGTGGGCTAACTAACCGATTTGAACCAAATTTGCTACAGGTATAGGAATACCTCAAGGGCATAGTTTGTTGTAACGATGTCATCAACCCCAGTTCAAGGTGGTGAATGTTTGAATATTTAAGTGGGCTAACGTGTGGATGGTAATAATTAATTAAGATTACAGTGAAAGGAAAGTAGGCAGATTAGTTCTTACCAGAGCAATTTGTTTATATTCAGAACATTCAGAACTGGCTTTCTGTAGTCTTCAGTGGTACAGTCCATGCCTTCCATCTCACTATGCTACAATGTGTGAACCAGTGTGGTGCAGTAGTTGGAGTGCTGGACTAGAACCAGGGAGGCCCGAGTTCAAATCCCCATTCAGCCATGAAACCCACTGGGTGATTCTGGGCCAGTCACTCAGCCTAACCTACCTCACAGGGTTATTGTGGGGATAAATATAACCATGTACACCACTCTGGGCACCACAGAGGAAGAGTGGGGTATACATATAAAAACAGATTACTTCTATTCTGTTTATTTCTATGGGACACTCCTAATGTTTTCTGTATTGCATCTGTTATCATTTCCAGAAGATGCCTAGCTTACTGGAAGCATCACAATGTAGAACTGGCTTCCTCAAAGAAGTAATTAGAGCAAAATCCCTTCTTCTTAATACCCTGATTCTTCTTTTTCCCTTCTTCCAGTGGTCTGATAAGCCATGTGCTCCAAATCTCCTGCAGAGGGACAGCTACTATGTCTATTCACAACAGGAGCTCAAGGAAAAACTCTACCAAGAAATCATTGCTTTCTTCGACAAAGGGAAAGTGAGTTTCTTGGGCACGACTTGGTGGTGGTCATGCAGGGATGGGGCAGATCCAGTCCTCAGGGCAAGTTCTGCTGTTTTTGCAGCATGTAGTGCTGGTTCAGCTGGTATCATTGCTCATCGTACATCAGACCTGCACAATATAAGGTTCTGCATCTGGATGCAGGGACATTTTTGCTGGCCCCCAGGTAGGAATATCTTGCAATAGCAGGAGCCACAAAGACCTTGTAGCAGTGTAGTTGGCAGCTTGATGCCAGGTGACCCCCTAAAGTGGTCCCATCCCCTGAGGGGAATATCTTACAGTGCTCATACTTGTAGTTTCCCATTCAAATGCAAACCAGGGTGGACCCTGCTTAGCAAAGGGGGCAATTCATGCTTGCTACCACAAGACCAGCTCTCCTCCCTCAAGAAATATTTAATTTCTTAAACTTTCCCAACTGTGTATTCTATACAAAATGACTTTGCTCAGTCAATGACGGATCTCTCTAGGTGTGTGTACAAACCAATGCTGAACCAATTCGAGGCAAACTGGTGCGACACTGAATGGAGGTGGGTGGGTGGCAGTGAGAAAAGTAAATGTAAAGTGCTAACCATCTGGGGCGGCTGCCGACACTGCCACTCCTCCCTCCGGCGATGCCCAAGCACATGGTGATCCATGCTTACTAAGCTGCCTGCACGGCGGCGAGGCAGTTGTGGCTTCAGCCAGCTGGTAACAACTATACATTACTTTTCTTGCTGCCTAGTAGATTCCCCCGCCCCGCCCCGGATCCCCCTTTACAAGTACAGCCGAACTGACAAACCAGTGAACTGGCCGGTTGGTTCGACTGAACCTGTTCGGTGGCATGCGGTTTGGTTAGAATTTGAACTGAACCATAAGTTCTGGTTTGTGCACACCCCTAGATTTTACCTACTAGTAGGTAGGTAGATCTGTTGATCAATGTATTTGTTTTGTTTTGCTTTCTTTTATGTTCCTGGAGATGTGGGAGAAGGCAATCCTGCTAAGCAAGGAACTGGCTGACATGTATGAGAACAAAGTTTTCGATTATGAAGGCCTTGGCAATCTTTTGGTAAGTTCTGTAACTCAAACATGTTTGACATTGAACTGGTTCAGTTCAACCATTTGGGGTCGAACCGTACCATCCCCTGTTCAGTCCAACCCCGGACTGAACACCCACCGACTGTTTAGGGGGTTCACGGACTTTAAAAAATATTATTATTATTATTTTATGTACCCCCTTTGGGGGAGTTGTTTGAGGCGGTGGAGGGAGGTGGTCCACAGAGGTTCCCCCTACCCCCACCGGCCTCCCTTCATGCCTATACCGGCCCCATTCGGGCCTTCCCCTTCTGGCACATCGGTCATTTTGTAGGCCACTCCGCCTGCGCAATTGGCCTCGCAAAAATTATTGTGTAGGCCTGTATTGCATTCTTTAATGCAGGGCTATACAACTACAGCCCTCCTGCTGCATTTGGACTACATCTCCCATCTTCCCATATTTCAAAAGGGGCATTGTAGAACTGGAACTGGAAAGGGGGCAGAAGAGGGCAACCAAGATGATCAGGAGCCTAGAGCATCTTCCATATAAGGGGTTATGGCATCTGGGGGGCTTGAGTTTAGAAAGAAGGTGTCTAAAGGGAGATGTGGAAGAGGTCTATAAAATTAGGCATGATGTGGAGAGAGAGAGAAATGTTCTCCCTCTCTCACAATACCAGAACCAGAGGTGGTTACAACACGTCAGGCAAGACACATGGACGCTGCGGGAACTTTTGCAGCGAGGGCTAAGCTGGGTGCGGACATGAGAACAATACAAAGGCGAAACCATAAGCTTTTGATGGGAAATACAAAACCTTTACTGAATGACAATCGAAGTACAGGAGAACCTCCTTATTCACAGTTCCATTACTTCTTGTTTCCCATATCTTCTAAAATAGAGGACAGGCCTGGTTAACAGGGCGTACAGGGTTTGCGCACCTGTGTTTTTTGCTGGTGAGCAAGAGGGGAGAAAGGAGCAAAGGAGCACTGGCCTCCCCCCCGCCCACAAAGGCGACATCCAGCGCAGGCCTTTCTCTCTGCCAGGACGCACTAAGGCAACATCCCCTGTCAAGTGGGGGCTGCCAGAGGGCTAGTCACCACCCGCCTGCTTCTCGATCTCTACCCTCTCTCCCCACAGCAGGGGTTGAACTCAACATCCCTGCGGACTGGGGGAGTGCCGGAGGCAGGGCAGAGCTAGCACGAGGAAGATCTTCCTCCGAGAACTAGCCCTTATCGCTAACCGGCCAGGGCTTCCTGGTTCCTCCCAGGCCTCACCAGTCTCGTGAGACCTGGGAATCCGTCCATATCCTATTTGGGGAGCCAGTAAAATAGGAATCAAATTGTAGTGCTAGCAAACCAAATGGTTAACTTGGGAAGTTTCAGTAGACGAAACCCGCTTGCATATGATAGCAGGAAAGCAAGGCATTCAATAGCGCTCATTGAAATGAATGGAATAACCATAGAGTTTTTAAAGATGCAACTCCTAGCAGGTCTCCTTGGTGTTAAACTAGCTGCTGAATGTGACAGTACTATGTGGGGATGGTTTCTGAGACAGGCGGAGGGTTAATTGACACAGGGAGCAAAAAGCCAGAGACATGGATGGGTTGGGAGCATAGACAGCTGCCATATACTGAGTCAGACCATTGGTCCATCTAGCTCAGTATTGTCTAGCCAGACTGGCAGCGGCTTCTCCAAGTCTGCAGGCAGGAGTCTCTCTCAGCCCTATTTTGGAGATGCTGCCAGGGAGGGGACTTGGAACCTTCTGCGTATGAACATACAGATGCTCTCTTCCCAGAGCAGCTCCATCTGGCTTCGTAGGAGATGCATACCACACCTAGTTCTTTTCCATGTAAGGGCTTCTCAGGTCACCTGAGTCATTCAGAGACTTGTTCAGCCCTTTTGTTTTTTAGATTCAGCAGAGGAAAAAGACAGTGCTGCCAAGTATTCTCTTACCCTCCATTGTCAAATGTGGCCTTCTGCTTGGTCTCTGATAATGCCATTGGGGACCTGAGGAAGGCCTGGAATTGCCCGGGAGACTCATAAGCATATACTTCTGGGCTGAAAAGGGGGTTACTCTTTTCTTTTCATGGGTCATCCCATGAAATTGAGGACCGCTCAAAGGAAGTACTTTTTCACACAGTGCATAATTAATCTTTGGAATTCTCTGCCACTGGATGTGGTGATGGCTCCCAGCTTGGATTGCATTAAAAGGGGCTTGGACAGATTCACGGAGGATAGAGCTATCAATGGTGATTGGTCTTGATGGCTATAGGCTGCCTCCAGACTCAGAGGCAGGATGCCTCTCAGTACCAGTTGCAGGGCAGCCACAGAGAGGGTATGCCTTCATCCTATCCTGCTTGTAAGCTTCCCAGAGGCATCTGGTAGGTCAATATTAGAGATGTGCATGGAATGAATTTTTTGATTCGTTTCGAATCTCAATCAAATCCTGAAAATTCATTCGAATTCGAATCAAATTCAAATCTGGTCCAAAGATTTGATTCAAATTTGAATTGATTCAAACCTGTTTTGGCACCATTTTTAACCAATCAGGGGCATGAATGGTTTAAAGAAGATGAAAAAAAACAGCTCTCAAATCAAATTTTGAAAATTTGATGCGAATCAGATTACCCTTTTAAGTGGAGATTCGAATTTGAATCTCTTGAATCACCCAGATTCAAGATAAATGGATCCGAATTCCAATCGATTTGCACATCCCTAGCCAATATATGAAACAGGATGCTTGACTGGAAAGGCCTTGGGCCTGATCCAGCAGAGCTGTTCTTCTGTTCTTAACCCCAGCCACAGCAGCCAATAGTCACGGATTATGGGAGTTGTAATTCAGCATCTACAGGAGGACCAAAGTAGTGTAGCCTATGCTGGATTGGAGGTTTAGTCCTATTGCGTATTTTGCAGCATTTTAAGCTCCAAATTCAGTTCCACGTATTTCCTCTCTCAGCTGAAATTAAACATATCTGCCGCCTTCTCCTCCTCCTTTTTGTGTGTACACAGAAAAAACGATCTACGTTCTATGAGAATATCATGAAGGCGATGAGGCCACAACCAGAATATTTTGCTGTTGGTTACTTTGGCCATGGTTTCCCCTCCTTTCTCCGGGTAAGAATTCTGTGGGTGGCGGAGGATGACACTAACAATCCTAAGATATATAGAACATCTATAGTAGCAGCTGCGAGCCTTGAAGACCAAAATGAAGCCTTCTCCTTTAATTGGGGAGGTGGGCCTGGCAACAAGAAAAAAATTGCCCTTTGAGATCTGCGTCCATGCAGGCTGCACAGACACACCAATTCTTTCCTCACTGGGATTGGAAATAGTCATGTTTTCATTTGCTCAAAATGTTGATCAAGATGTTTCATGATGTGTGATTGACATTTCATGATGTTTGAACAGTAACTTTAGGGCCAAAGTAGACATTTCACAGCAAACTAATGTAAAAGTCTTTTGATATTTGACTGGGGATGATGGGAGTTGTACTCCAAGGTTGAACCCCTGTTCTAATGCAGTCATGATGTTTCAATCAAAACAGTTCTTCGGCCTATTCACGGGTGTCTAATTGACACCTGATTTCATTATCCATGGATATGAAAGGGTTAAAACCCACATATCTGCTGTTCCTAGAGGGCCAGAAGTGACCGCAGAGGTCACTTCTGGGCGCCATTTTGTCAGGAAGAGCCATTTTGTGGCTCCTTTTAAAAAAAAACATTTTTCTTTGGTTTTTGCAGTTTTGGGGGGGGCACTTTGCAGGTTTGGGGGCATTCTTGGGCACATACATGTAGACCCCGTGGAGTACAGTACAGTAAACACTTTCAATTATTATTGCCTTTTTAGCTGTGTTATTGCTAACCCCCCCCACACACACAAACACCCCATTTTCCATAGGCATAATGCCTCATTACTCACAGTTTTGTTACTCGCAATAGTAGGTGAGGAACGGAACCCCCACAAGTCATGAGGTTTGCCTGTACACACAAACAAGTTCAAGCCTCATTAGTAGCGTGGGAGACCCACGACGTCTGGAGATCAGAGCTTGGGAAGCCCTATAATACACCCTGAATTTCTAATGTCCATTTCTTGCGGCAGAACAAGATCTTCATCTATCGCGGCAAGGAGTACGAAAGGAGGGAAGACTTCAACCTGAAATTGCTAACCCAGTTTCCAAATGCCGAGAAGCTGAGCAGCACCACTCCCCCAGGAGAGGAGATCAAAGCTTCTCTGAAGCAGTGTATCCTTTTTTCTTTTTTCTTCTTTTTTGAGTCAACTCCTGCCGTTTTGCTTTCAACAGGAATGGGCTCACTCAGAAGTCTCTTAAGCTTTTAGCCTGTTGTCTCTGATGAAATAATGCAGCTTTCTGTGATCATTTGATGGCAAAATGTCCACATACACTCTTTATCGCTTGCAGAAATGCCACCAAGGGCTTCTGCAGGACTTTTTTTTGCGTGGGGTGGGGAGCTGCAATCCTATACAGACCTGTAGCCGGGGGACCTAGGGTGGGCCTGCCCCCACTAATTTTTAATCAGCCCCCCTAAATTTTATACAAACAGTTTTTAAATAACTGGATGTTATGTAGGAAACTGCCATATACTGAGTCAGACCATTGGTTCATTTAGCTTAGTATTGCCTACCCAGACTGGCAGCGGCTTCTCCAAGGTTGCAGGCAGGAGTCTCTCTCAGCCCTATCTTGGAGATGTTGCCAGGAAGAGAACTTGGAACCTTCTGCATGCAAGTATGCAGGTGCTCTTCCCAGAGCGGCCCTAGCCCCTAAGGGGAAGATCTTAAAGTGCTCACACGTGTCTCCCATTCAAATGCCAACCAGGGTGGGTCGTGCTTAGCAAAGGAGACAATTCATGCTTGCTTGTACTTAGGACAGATGGAGATCCAAATAAGTTGCCCCCTACTTTTTTGGTGCCCCACCCTAAACTTTTAGGCTGGCTATGGGCCTGATCACATAATGCGAAAACCCAGCTCCCTTGAGAAGTTCATAATGCTGGGGAAAGTGGAAGGAAAGAGAAGAAAAGGATGACCAGCAGCAAGGTGGATGGACTCGATTACGACAGCCATGAATGCACCACTGAGAGACCTTCAAGGCCAAGTGGAAGACAGATCATCCTTGGCATCGGAGTCTCCCAGGCTTGTGGTGCTGGGAGCCTTCAATGTTCACTTGGGGACCATTTTGTTTGGGGCATCTCAGAAGTTCATAGCAACCATGACGACTATGGGCCTATCCCAAGTGGTCTCAGGACCGACGCACATTGCTGGTCACATGCTTGATCTGGTCTTTCACTCTGAACAGGGTGCTGTTCCGTGGGTGGGGACTCCTGTGGTTTCCCTATTGTCATGGAAGGACCACCATCTGGTTAAAGTTGGACTCCTGATCACATCCCACCTCCGCAGGGGCGAGGGATCCATTACAGTGGTCCTCCTGAAAAGGTTATTGGATCCAGTAGAATTCCGAGAAGCCTTGGAGGGATTTAGTATTGGCCCTGCCAGTGACCCTGTTGACAGTGGAGAATTGGAACAGGCAGCTCGTCAGGGCAGTGGACATGATCACTCCTAAGCGTCCTCTCCGACCCGCTTCAAAATTGGCCCCTTGGTATACGGAAGAACTATGTGGGAGGGGCTGAAGCTGTGAGGTAGACAACTAGAGTGCAAGTGGAGGAAGACTCAACTCAAATCCGACAGATTATTACATAGAGCATATTTGAAGATCTATACTCAGGCGATATGTGTGGCAAAGAAGCAATTCTTTTCTGCCCATATCATGTCCGCAAGTTTATGTCCGACAGAGTTGTTCAGGGTTGTGAGGGGGCTAGTGCATGCCCCTTCCCCCTTGAATTAGTACTTGGAACCATCGGTCACTCCCTGCAACGTTTTAAATTAATTTTTTGTGGACAAAATCTCTTGTATTTGGGCCGACTTAGATTTAAACTCCACAATTGTTACAATGTCTGATGCGGAGGTTGTCCAGTAGCTCCTCTTATGTGATGACCCTGGATCAGTTTTAGCTTGTGGCTCCTGAAGATATGGACAAGTTGCTCAGAATGGTGTGGCTTACCTCCTTCCTTCTTGATCCTTGCCCAATATGGCTTATACTATCGGGTAGGGAGGCTGTTATTGAGGGCCTGGTAAAGTTTTTAAATGCTTCTCTGAGAGAGGGCAGGATGCCTTCTTGTCTCAAGGAGGCATTTATTAGACTGCTTCTGAAGAACCTGCCTTGGATCCCTCAGAGTTAAGCAACTACAAGCCTGTCTCCAACCTTCCAGAGTTGGGCACGGTGATTGAGAAGGTGGTGGCCTCCCAGCTCCAAGTGGTCTTGGGGGAAACTGATTATCTAGACCCATTTCAAACTGGCTTTCAGGTGGGCTATGGGGCAGAGACTGCCTTGGTCAACCTGATGGATGACCTCCAACTGGGAATTGACAGAGGGTGTGTGACTCTGTTGGTCCTTTTGGATCTCTCTGCGTCCTTTGATTTTATTATTTTTTTAACACATTTTTAAACCGCCCAAAACACAAGTTCTCTGGGTAGTTCACAACAAAACAATAAAAACAACCCTTACAAAGATTAAAACATTTCAACAATTAAAGTTTAAAACATTAAAACTATTAAAACAGAGTTAAAACATAATTAAAACAATATCTGATTAAAAGCCTGGGTGAACAAATGCGTCTTGACTGCCTTTTTAAAAGTTGTAAGAGATGGGGAGGCTCTTATTTCAGCAGGAAGTGTGTTCCAAAGCCTTGGGGCAGCAATGGAGAAGGCCCATCCCTGAGTAGTCACCAGACGAGCCGGTGGCAACTGCAGATGAACCTGCAGTTCCATAGTATCCTTCTGTAATGTCTGAGGGGATTTGGGGTGGGAGGCACTGCCTTGCAGTGGTTCCGCTCTTACCTCACAGGCAGATTCTAGATGGTGACTCTTGGAGACTGTTGTTCTTCAAAACTTGAACTTGCCTATCATGTCCCTCAGGGCTCCATATTGTCTCCGATTCTGTTTAGCATCTACATGAAACCACTGTGAGATATCATCAGGAGATTTGGTGCAGGGTGTTATCAGTATGCTGATGACACCCAAATCTATTTCTCCATGTCAACATTGCTGGGAGAAGGCATAACCACCCTAAATGCCTGCCTGGAGGCAGTAATAAGCTGGATGAGGGATAACAAACTGAAGCTGAATCCAGATAAGACAGAGGTACTTACTGTTCAGGGTCAGAACTTGGGAGGTGATTTTGATCTGCCAGTTCTGGATGAGGTCATGCTCCCCTGGAAGGAACAGGTACGCAGTCTGGGGGTGCTTCTGGATCCGAACCTTTCCCCGGTGTCCCAGGTTGAGGCGGTGGCCAGAAGTGCTTTCTGCCAGCTTCAGCTGATACACCAACTGCGTCCATTTCCTGAAATGAACAATCTCAGAACGGTGGTACATAAGTTGCTAACTGGACTTCTGCAGTGCACTCTATGTAGGCTGCCTTTGTACATAGTCCGGAAACTGCAGTTGGTCCAGAAATGTGGCAGCCAGATTGGTCTCTGGGTCATCTCAGAGAGACCACATCACTCCTGTGTTGAAAGAACTACACTGGCTGCCGATAACATTTCTGGACAGAATACCTATAAAGCCCTAAACAGCTTAGGCCTGGGTTTTAAAGAGTATGCCATGAGCCCCATCACCCATTGAAATCCTCTGGAGAGGTATGTCTACAGTTGCAGCTGGCTCGTTTGGTGGCTACTTGGGCATGGGGCTTCTCCATTGCTGCCCCTGGGCTCTGGAATACCCTCCCTGTTGAGATAAGAGCCTCCCCATCTCTGGCAACTTTTAAAAAGGCACTGAAGACATATTTGTTCACCCAGGCTTTTAATTAGATTCATAGTTTTAATACTTTTAATGTTGGGTTTTAAATGATTTTAATGTTTATGGTTTTAATATTTAAATTATTTTAATCATAAACCGCCCAGAGATGCAAGTTTTGGGCAGTGTAGAAATATGTTAAATACATTTAAATAAATCTATCTATCTATCTATCTATCTATCTATCTATCTATCTATCTATCTATCTATCTATCTTATTTCCGATCCTTGACACATGTCACTCAGATGTACAATGCTTTATCGTGAAACCCGTCATGAACCTCCCACCAAACTTTAAAGACAAACCAGTTCCGGAGCAGATTCTAAAGTAATTCCTTTCTCCCTTCTGATCAAGCCTCCTTCAGGTTCTGGAGCGAAGTCCTTATACCAGCTATTAGCAGGAACTTCAGCCTGTTTGTACGGAATCCATGTGGTGCTGAGCTTGTAATCAGGGTTTGGGGTTTTTTTAGAAGATGGTTTTGCTCTGTAGTGCTCTCAAGGGTGCATACCCTGCATTTTTGCAATAATTAAATATTTTCATTTATACCCTGCTCTTCCTCCAAGGAACCCAGAGCAAAGTACATGGTTATGTTTCTCCTTACAACAACCCTGTGAAGTGGGGGAGACTGCGAGAGAAGTGGCCAGCCCAGAGCCACCCAGTGAGGTCATTCACACAATCAAAAACTGGGATCTCCCTGGGTTTGGGAGCTGTGTATGCTCCCAATTTTTTGTTGCATAGAATCAAAGTAGGAGAAAAACCTGGATAGAAGTGATTGTGTGGAAGCAAGGTAGAAAGAAAACCTGGGTAGCTTTTCCTCCTACCTTGCTTCCACACAATTACTTCTACCCGTATTTTACTCCTACCTTGCTTCCACACAAATGAAAATTTGGAGCACAGCCAGCTCCCAAACCCAGGTAGAACACAGTTTTTGGTTGTGTGGATGACCTCAGTGAGTTTCATGGCTGAATGGAAATTTGAACTTGGGTCTTCCCCATCGTAATCCAACACACTAACCAGTGCACCATGCTGTGGCTTATCCTGATAAGCATTGCTGTTGACCAATTCAGATAACATCTGAAGATCTTATCTGAATTGACAACTTTGCTGGGTTAGATCCTGGAGCAGATCCAGTAGTCAAAAACACTTAGGTAGCAATTGCAGCATTAGTTTGTTTATTAGTTTGTACATTTGTTTATTCAATGTATATGGTGCTTTTGGAGAGTAACGTGATAATTTTTAAAAGTTGCATGGGTCTCTGGCCCAAGGAGCTTACAGTCTAATGGAGGAATAGAAAGGGAGAATCACAGATAACAGGATAAATATGAGCAAATTGCTGTGTCCCAGTTTTCTACAGGAAATACCAGATCTTCCTCTACATTTCCTCTCAAAACGTCCCCATCAATGCAGACCCTTGTTGGATTCTCTTCTTGTTACCTTCTCCAGTCTGACTAGAAAGCCAGGGTCTTTTCAAATCCTCTACCTTCCAGCTCTGGATTATCCTAGCCTGCCCCACCAATATCCTTCCTGATAGGTTTATGGTGCTACAGAAATGTAACGCAGCTGCAGTTTCCATCAAGTTTTCTAGTTGTTAGTTGGCCTCTGCCTTCCCCCTCTCAGTCGCAATTCAAATATGCCACTGCTTTAGAGAAAAAGAGGGATGTTGTAGCATTGGGGTCAGACCTTGATTTGGGGTGCTGGGTAGGGGCTGATATGCCAGCCTGTGCCAATCCACTGACTCTGTGCTCCTTTAGCTTCTACAGATCCAACGAAGTCCAACAATTCCAGTATTCCCGGCCTTTCCGGAAAGGAGAAAAGGACCCCGACAATGAATTTGCAGTAAGTTTCTCCTCTTTTGAATCAATTTTGTTGACTCTATTTCTTTCCTCTCATTTGTTTTTTTTTTTAAATTAATGTTACAGGTGGACCTCGATCATTGTGAGGGTCCCATTCCTGGCTGCAGCCGCGGATGTGGAAACTGTGAATACTGAGGCATTAGGGCTATGGGATCATGGGGGTTAGGTTCTCAGTTGGACAAAAATGGCCCCAAATCAGCCATTTTACGGGGGGGATGCAGGGGGATCTCCTTACCCTTCTTTGCTGCTCCCCTCGAGTCCTGCTGTGTCCCAGAATGCCCCCAAATTGGCTGGAAATTGCTGATTTCTTTCTTTTAAAAACTTAAATGGAGCCAATTTGTGGCTCCGACGAACAAAATGGTGGCTGAAAATGACCTCCCTGGCCACCCCAACCCATGGACATGTGAGGTCAACGTGGTTTTTTTTCTTTTTTCCACACATATGCTGAGGTCAGGTGTCTTTTACCCGGCTGCAGATACATGAATACGTGGACACCATGCACAGGCAGTACTGTGCTGGGAGTGGATAGGGCCAGTTACTCTCCCCCTGCTCAATAAAAGAGAATCACATGTTAAAAAGTGCCTCTTTGCTTTAATTTAGATATTAAAGGTTTGATAGGAGCAGAGAAAGCTGTCTTATACCGAGTCAGACCATTTGCCCATCTAGCTCAGTACTGTCTACACTGACTGGCAGCAGCTGTCCAACTTTCAAGGCAGGAGTCTTTTCCTGCCCTACCTGGGAGATGCCAGGGAGTGAACCTGGGACCTTCCGCATGAAAGCAGATGCCCATCCCTTAAGGAGAATATCTTAAGCAAACAGAACTCACATGTAGTCTCCACTCCAAATGCAAACTGAAGCAGACCCCACTTAGCAAAAGCGACAGACAATTCCTGCTCGCTACCATGAAACCAGCGTTCCTCATGGATGAGCTAACTCCTTTATTTCTTGACTGGGCCAAGAAACGGCACACTGAAGAGGTCCAGAGAGGAGCTTGAGTCCTAATCTCCCCTAGTCTCTCTGCTCACCTCCTCTTCTTCTTTTTCTCTTCCATTTGTTTTTGGCTCTTCTTTCCAGACGATGTGGATCGAGAGAACCACTTACACCACTGCCTATTCCTTCCCCGGAATCCTCAAATGGTTCGAAGTCAAACAGGTTACAACGGTGAGCATTTCAATGGATGCGTGTTTTTCAGCTTTGTTTACATTTTAAGCTCCCCACCCTGGTTTTCCCTTCCTTTCCCCAATTTTAGGTTCATGACCGTACTGTGAGGTAGGTCAGGCTGAGACACAGTGACGGGCATAATATGGCGGCTGAGTTGAGATTCGAACCTAGCTCACCCCAAACCAAGACAGACTTATCCCTACTACATTAGTTAGTTTACTCTCTGCTCTCCAGACAGTTAGTTGTGGCCACTGATGTGAGGGAAACGGAGATTTCTTCTGGGATTGCCACAGATTCTGCACCTGTGCGTTTAACTGCAGGTAAACCTGGTAAAGGTTGCCAGGATAGGAACCCTTTTGGATGTTCTACCTGGCACACATCAATTTAACTAGTGATTTTTCCCTCCCATACATGACAAGCAGTGATGGGGAAAACTTATTCATGAGACAGGTGTGTGTGAAGCTGCTATTTAAGAGTGAAGAACTGGAAAAGGTGCAGAAGAGGGCAACCAAGGGGATCGGGGGCCTGGAGCACCTTCCTTACGAGGCAAGGCTTTTTAGTTTAGAAAAAAAGCCACTGAAGGGAAACACGCTAGAGGTCTATAAAATCAGTCATGGTGTGGAGAAAGTGAATAGAGAGAATTTCCCCCCCCTCACATAACACTAGAACCAGGGGTCAGCCCATGAAACTGATTGCCAGGAAATTTAGGACCAACAGGAAGTTTTTTAAAGGAATGTCCCTATAGACATTTGTGGTTTAACATCTTTGCCAGCCTTCAAAAGAGCCTTGAAGACACAGCCTTTGGAGTCAGGGTGTGTGTGTGTGTGTGTGTGTGTGTGTGTGTGTGTGTGTGTGTATTTCAGTACTTTTACACACACTGCATAATTAACCTATTGAATTCTCAGTGGCTACTGACTGGCCTGAGGGCTATAGGCCACCTCCAGCCTCAGAAGCAGGATGCCTCCAAATACCAGTTCCAGGGGAGCAACAGCAGGAGAGAGGGCATGCACATACCTTTTGCCTGTGGGCTCCCCAGGGGCATCTGGTGGGCCACCGTGTGAAACAGGATGCTGGACTAGATGGGCCTCCTTGGGCCTGATCCAGCAGGGCTGTTCTGATGTTCTTATGTAAGAAAGAAAGAGAATTGTGGAGGGAAACAGATTCCAGCATTGTTGTTTTCTGATTCCCTTGTGCCTGAGGCCTAATTTACACATATTGTCTTGTATCATCCTGTATCATCTTGTATTGTCCTGTATCATCGATACAGGCTTCAAGCAAAAGCTGTACCACCTAAGGTTCACATGGAGAGGACTTTTTCCCCCTCCCCTTTGTGAAAATTGCAAAACTTGTCCTTGCCAAAGAGGTGTGTGTGAGTCATTTGTGGGGTGAGCGTGTTTGCCATGTGCATGTTGGGATGGTTTTAGAACATGACCGCAGAACTTTGGCCTTCCTGCAGATGTCGGACTACAGCTCCCATCATCCCTGACTATTGGCCGTTATGATTGGGGGTGATGGGTGTTGTAATCCAAAAATATCTGGAGGGCTAAAGTGGTTTAGCCCTGTTTTAGAAAAATATTTCTCTTCATGCAAACAAGGTGGTAGAGTCTCCCCTTGAGGTCTGTGTCACACTAGAGCACAGGGACGACCAGCCAGCAGCAGGGGATGATGGGGGTTGTAGTCCCAACAATGGCTAGGGAGCTTCAGGTTGGCCCTCTCTGCTCTGTAAGGTGGATATGAATGTGTCTCAGCTGAGGGATGGATGAGGTAAACAAGGTTGATGCCTAAATGTAATGATGGACCTGGAAAGTTCGGCATGGGTTGAAATTGGCGCTGCACGCAAGAGTTTGTGTGAATGCCAAAGACTGACTATACTTGTGCTCTTCAGGAGGAAATTAGTCCCTTGCAGAATGCCATCGAGACCATGGAGCTGACCAACGAGAAGATCAGCAACAGCGTTCAGCAGCACGCCTGGGACCGGACCCTGCCTGTGCACCCCCTCTCCATGCTGTTGAACGGCATTGTGGACCCAGCCGTCATGGGCGGATACACCAACTACGAGAAGGTCGGCCGCCCCCTTGTTCTCTGTAGGAAGCCATGCAGGTGGCATTGTGGAAGGAGTGTGGCCTTGGGGTTGGCAAAAAAGAGGCAGGGAGGGAAATAAGGATCCTGCTCTACCCAGATTCATTAGGGACAATTAGGAACATAGGAAGCTGCCATATAATGAATCAGACCCTTGGTCCATCTAGCTCAGTATTGTCTACCCAGACTGGCAGTGGCTTCTCCAAGGTTGCAGGCAGGAATCTCTCTCAGCCCTATCTTGGAGATGCTGCCAGGGAAGCAACTTGGAACCTTCTGCTCTTCCCAGAGTGGCTTCATCCCCTGAGGGGAATATCCTGCAGTGCTCACACTTCTTGTCTCCCATTCATATGCAACCTGGGCAGACCCTGCTTAGCTAAGGGGACAAGTCATGCTTGCAGCTACAAGACCAGCTCTCATAAGAGCATAAGAAAAGCCTTGCGGGATCCGGCCAATGCCCATCCAGTCCAGCATCCTGCCTTACACCGCAGCCAAGCAGGTGCATTTGGGAAGCCGGCAAGTAGTGGGTGAGGAGAAATTGACCTCTCCCTTGGAACTCAGGGGCATATCACCTTTGATCCTGACAGAAGTAAATAACCACCAAGGCGTGTGGCCAATAATAGATCTATCCTCTCTAAGCTTGTCTAATCCCCTCTCGGACAAAATTGGTGGCCATCGCCACATCTAGTGTCAGCAAATTTTAGAGTTTAATTAAATTTAATTAATAAAGCAGGGGAAAGAAAGCTTAAGGAGTATAAACAGGAGAAGACCATCAGCCCGTCTAGGCCAGCATCCTATTTGCCACAGTAGCCAACCAGATGGCTCTGGGAAGCCCACAAGCAAAGCATCAAGGCAATAGATTTCTCCTGCAGTAGCTGAAATTCAGAGGTATACTGTCTCTGAACCTGAAGATTTCACATAGCCATCATGCCTAAATACAGGTGAAACTCGGAAAATTAGAATATCGTGCAAAAGTCCATTAATTTCAGTAATGCAAATTAAAAGGTGAAACTGATATATGAGACAGATGCATTACATGCAAAGCGAGATAGGTCAAGCCTTAATTTGTTATAATTGTGATGATCATGGCATACAGCTCATGAAAACCCCAAATCCACAATCTCAGAAAATTAGAATATTACATAGAACCAAGAAGACAAGGATTGAAGAATAGAACAATATCGGACCTCTGAAAAGTATAAGCATGCATATGTATTCAGTACTTGGTTTGGGCCCCTTTTGCAGCAATTGCTGCCTCAATGTGGCGTGGCATGGATGCTATCAGCCTGTGGCACTGATGAGGTATTATGGAAGACCAGGATGCTTCATTAGCGGCCTTCAGCAATTCTGCATTGTTTGGTCTCATGTCTCTCATCCTTCTCTTGGCAATGCCCCATAGATTCTCTATGGGGTCAGGTCAGGCGAGTTTGCTGGCCAATCAAGCACAGTACACTGTATACTTTTCAGAGGTCCGATATTGTTCTATTCTTCAATAGCACTTAGCAATAGCAATAGCACTTACATTTATATACCGCTCTATAGCCGGAGCTCTCTAAGCGGTTTACAATGATTTAGCATATTGCCCCCAACATTCTGGGTACTCATTTTACCGACCTCGGAAGGATGGAAGGCTGAGTCAACCTTGAGCCCCTGGTCAGGATCGAACTTGTAACCTTCTGGATACAGTGCGGCAGTTTTACCACTGCGCCACCAGGGGCTCAATCCTTGTCTTCTTGGTTCCATGTAATATTCTAATTTTCTGAGATTGTGGATTTGGGGTTTTCATGAGCTGTACGCCATGATCATCACAATTAAAACAAATTAAGGCTTGACCTATCTCGCTTTGCATGTAATGCGTCTGTCTCATATATCAGTTTCACCTTTTAATTTGCATTACTGAAATTAATGGACTTTTGCACGATATTCTAATTTTCCGAGTTTCACCTGTAGGCAGATTCGTGGAAGATGCATCTACTTCCCTTTTAAAGCCATCTCGGCCATTGGCTGTTGTGGCAGTGAGTTTCACAGATTAATATGTGTTGTGCAGAAGTAAAAAAAAATTATCTATCCCAAATCTACTGCCAGTCAGCCTTGGTGGATGACCCTAATTTCTAGTATTTGGGCGGAGCGGGGGCTCTCTCTCTCTCTCCCTCCATGCATAGTTTTATAAACCTGTAATGTCCTGTATGGTGCACATTTGTGTAGAAGTAAAGTCCCACTCTGCAAAATGAGGCTTACTCCCGAGTAAGTGTGTAGAGAACTACAGCCTAAGTCATCTTTTGTTCTAAAATCCAAAGCCGCAGATATTAGTCTTTCCTCTTGGGAAGGTGATGCAGGCTCATAATCATTATTTGGCTTCTGAGATTCACCAAGGGCTACCCAGGTTTTTCTTCACAGTCGTAAAGGACTAGAAACTTGGGTTTTGTTCAATTAAAAATTGAGATTCATGAGTTGTCGCACTTCCATTTGCATGCAGAAAAAATAGCTCTAAGCTGGATGTGATGCTGGGATATATTTAGCATAGGTGAACCTGACTTAGAGGTGAAGTGGCACAGAAAATCTGGAATTCAGAGCTCTTATCTTTTAAAGACAATGGGGGAACTGTCTCTAATTTGTCTGTCAGCTCCCTGTTACAAATTGTGGGTGATTAGGATATGTGTGTGTGTGTGTGTGTGTGTGTGTGTTAGAAACATTGTCTTCGTGGTACAGCCTATGCTGTCTGGTCTAGTTACTCTGCTAGGTCAAAAGGACAACAGTAATTTTATTCCTAAAACTGATGGTTAACATCTGGTTTAATAGGATCTTTGGGTCGTTTGCATCAGTGCAAACTATTTGTCGATGAAAGTGGCAGAGGCTCTTTGCTTTGCTTTTCCATGCATTTTATTAGTTGTGTGGTTTATATTTCCATTATGAACCATCTCTAGCTAAAGATATTCATCTTCTGCATTGTCATGGGACAGAACTCTCTAAATAGCATCACTGCCAGCATGAATCATACACATTCTCTTTGGGGCTGCAGACCATAAGAAGAAGCTCTTATTGTAAAAGGCGGGGGCGCAGGGGAGAACTGTTTTTTTTTTTTTAATGGAATGAGCAACTGGGGTATTGCACATTTCATTTGTCCTAAATTTGGCTGCTGAGTGGTCTTCAGCAATTGACTGTTGAGCAATTGACCACTAGGGTGTATTTCTCTCATTTATCCTCAAATCATGCTGCAGATGAGGCAGATCTGGGGGGTGGAATCAAGGTCAGTATCCAGAGGGACAAACTATGTTACATGGAGTCCCTCTGAATTGTGAGTATGAATTGTCCCCTTTCCTAAGCAGGGTCTGCCTTGGTTTGCATTTGGATGGGTGACTGCATGTGAGCACTGTAAGATATTCCCCTTAGAGAATGAGGCCATAGCTCAGTGGTAAAGCATCTGCTCTGCATGCAGAAGGTCCCAGGTTCAATCCCTGGCAGCATCTCCAGGTAGGGCTGGGAGAGACTCCTGCCTGTAACCTTGGGGAGCTGCTGCCAGTCAGTGTAGACAGTTCTGAGCTAGATGAACCAATGGTCTGACTCAGTATAACGCAGCTTCCTATGACCCTAGATACGAACTACTGATAGCATCCCCCTCCACCCGCGTATACCGAGGTCAGGAGTCAATTACCCGATCATGGATTTGCGGAACCGCGGATACTGAGTTCACGATTAACCCGGTTCTCCTGTACTAAATTTGGAGATGTTCTTGTTTAGTGCCCATGCCCCTGGCCACAGTGATCTCATAGTAGTGATTCTGCTTGATAGGCTGAACACCACTGAAGATCTGGCCCATTTTCTATATGAATGTGAGTTGTGCGAAGGATATGCTAAGGATAACCATCCGTCGTTATTTCAGAGATGGAATATTCTCCCCAAGATGCTGTTGTTTTTGCTAAAAGATGCTATGAAGAATGTCATGTTTAGGACAACACAATTTCTCTCTCAAGCACTGTTGTTGTGTTCTAAGACTACAGAAAATGTTATGGATGATTGTGGACTGACACAGAGATGTTGGCTGTCGTGGTTCATGATTTCTGTAGCAACTTGTAATACTTGTTTAGCATACTTTCCAGTAGGTTTATGAGATCACCCAGCATTCTGTGTGTGTGTCCGTGTGTCCCCATCAACTTCACAACACCTGAACCAATATGAACCAAATTGGGTACAGTTGTAGGGACGCCTCAATGGTGTAGTTTGTGATGATGTCATCCACCTCGATTCAAGCTGGCGGACCCGTAAACGTTTGAGGTTTACGGGTGAGCTAACTAACAGATTTGAACCAAATTTAGTCCACTTGTAAAATTAGTGAAAGGAAAGTAGGCAAATTAGCCCTTACTAATTTAGTTAAGCAAATTGTAAAAGTTTTTCTCATTTTGCAGTGAATGACAAGTTGCTCTGTTACAATAAATGGACCTGTGCTTGGTTGCAAAAGACTAAACTACACTACTTCAGTGCTACATCTCAACAAAACCTATTTATAACTGTAATGTTTCTAGCCACACCAGTGTGGCACAAATGTCCTTGGATCTGAATCCTGCCTGACACAATCAGCCCACAAAATGCTTAAAGGGGAGGAAAAATCAGCTAGGCAATCCTTGGGGCGGCCACTTCTCTGTTTTATAGGCTAAAGTTAGCATTGCAAGAATGGAAAAGCAGTTAAGACTTTGAAATGCCTGGTCCACATCTGGAAGTCGTCAATTTTTTATTTGATTTTTTTGCTCACATTTTCCTCTCGCACCTCAGTTGGTGCAGCCCATTTGGTTTTTGTGGACTGCCGGGATCATCACCACTCATCTTTTCTTTCATGTCAGACGTGAGAAATTAACCTCTTACTCAGATTCCCCATTATTAAGCACTTGCAAAAAGCCTGCTGTGTGTGTAGAGAGGAGAATTGTAATGGGACCCATTTGGCTCAGTCTCATTCATTCACTCCGAAATTGATGCTGAATGGATGCGTATGAATGCAATTCACTTTGGGAATCCCGTTCATCATCCATTCCTTTTCATAGGAATTTGTTTTTTCTAGATTACAAATTGTGACGCTCCGAATGGGTCCCCTAAAAAGCTCGGAGCCCGAAACAAAACAACAAATATTTATATACTGCTTTTCAACAAAAAGCAGTTTACATGGAGAAATTAAAATAAATAAGATGGCTCCCTGTCCCCAAAGGATTCACAGTCTAAAAAAGAAAAAAGATAGACACCAGCAGCAGTCACTGGAGGGATGCTGTGCTGGGGATGGATAGGGCCTGTTGCTCTTCCCCTGCTAAATAAAGAGAATCACCACTTGCGATTTTGGCGTGTGGGGGAATATATGCACACCACTGGATTGTGTATTTTCATGTTCTCCACCCCACCCCCTCCACATTCAGAATTGATGCTACAAGTTGACCCTCATACAACAGTGCCCAAAACAGAGTGCTTTTTTTTACATAGTAAAGATGAGCATACATTTTTTGCCTACTTTCAAAAAATGAAATAAGAAAAGCTCATAAGAAAATAAGCTTATGAGATCAACCGGCATTGTGTCTGTGTCTATGTCCACCCCTACCATCAACTTTTGCAATACCTGGACCAAGATGAACCAAACTGGGTACAGTTGTAGGGGCACCTCAATGGCGTAGTTTGTGATGATGTCATGATTGATTGATTGATTGATTAAGTGTCGTGAAGTCGGTGTTGACTCTTAGCGACCACATAGATGGATTCTCTCCAGGATGATCTGTCGTCAACTTGGCCTTTAGATGATGTCATGCACCCCAATTTAAGATGGCGGACATGTAAACATTTCAGGTGCAAGTGAGCTAATTTGTGGACCGTCTAACTGATTTGAACCAAATTTGGTTCAGTTGTAGTGAGTGACACATAGGGACACCTCAACGGTGTAGTTTGTAATGATGTCGTCCACCCCGATTCAAGATGGTGGACACGTGAACATTTGAGGTGCAAGTGGGCTAACTTGTGAACTGCCACCAATTTGGACCAAAATTAGTCGTCGTATGGATAAGTGAAAGGAAAGTAGGTGGAATAGTTCTTACCAGAACTACTTGTTTGTATATAGGCGAATTGGAGTTCCATCTGAGGATATTTATTTATTTAGAATATTTCTACCCCGCCACTCTAGTACAATACTGCTGGGGGGAACTAACAAAATCAGTAAAACAAATAGAACTATAAAAATAATATTAAACTAGTGAAATAGAAAATAATTAAAAATCAGCATCTGTTAAAACCAAAATTTAAAATTATGAGTTAAAACTTTACAGTTAAACCACATCAGATATGCTGTAGCTAAGCTGTTAAAACACCTCTCTATAACAATGGGTCCAACAGTTTCTTCAAGATCCTGAGGGAGGGAGTTTGGTGGAGCACTTCCGGGAGGGCTCTCCAAAGCCACGGGGCTACCACCAAGGTCCCAGGTTCAGTCCCTGGCATTTCCAGGAAGAGCTGGGGAAAGGTCTTACCTAAAACCTTGGAGAGCTGCTGCCAGTCAGTGTAGACAATACTGAGCTAGATGGACCAAGGGTCTGATTCAGTATAAGGCACCTTCCTATGTTCCTAGTGCTCAGTTCCCTTCTAGGAGGATTTAAACCCCTCTTTTTAGGCATGAACTACTGATAGCATCTGTGCTATCATGGTGCCTTTTTGTTTCTGTTAATGCAAGGTTATGAATCAGAACTGTTCCATGCAAGGCAAGGATTAGATGAGTCTGTTATGCAAGGCGGGCAGGGAGATGGCCTTGTGGTGGCCAGCATGAATTGTCCCCTTTGCTAAGCAGGATCCACCTTGGTCTGCATTTGGATGGGCTGGCTACATGTGAGCATTGTAAGATACTTTCCTTAGGGGAAGGACTGTATGAAGAAGAGCATCTGCCTGCTTGCCTGCAGAAGGTTCCAAGTTCCCTCCCTGGCAGCATCTCCAAGATAGGGCTAAGAGAGACCCCTGGCTGAAGCCTTGGAGAGCTGCTACCAGTCAGTGTAGACAATTCCGAGCTTGATGGACCAAAGGTCTGACTCAGGATCAGGCAGCTTCCTATGTACAAGCTTCATCCTGTTTCATTATCTAGTGGTCACTTATACTGGTGTGTTTTTCTCAGAGTTTAACCAGACCCCTAAGAACAAATTCAGCCACATGTCTCAGCTGATCTCCTTGTCTTATTTTCTCCCTTCAGGCCTTTTTCACAGAGAAATATATTCAAGAGCATCCAGAAGATCAAGACAAGATTGACCTGCTCAAGCAACTGATCGCTCTACAGGTACCTGTTAGAAGGGCGTGGGGAGGTAGAGTGCTTATGTTTTGCCCCGAATGTGGGTTTCGATTTGTCAAGTTTTATTTTGTTTTCCAAATTGCTGTGTGCTGACAGACGCAGAGAGTGGTCCTTTCCCATAAGACCAGGCCGGCTGGCTCAGGCCCAAGAAAGCCTGTCTAGTCCAGCATCCTGTCTCACATAGTGGCCCACCAGATGCCGCTGGAAGCCTACAGGCAGGAGTTGAGGGCACGTCCTCTCTCCTGCTGTTGCTCCCCTGCATTTAGAGGCGTCTCAGGCTGGAGGTGGCCTATAGCCACCAATTCATACTTGCCAAATGGCCGTTGTTTTTTGTTCTGAATCAGATGCCGCTGTTGGCTGAAGGGATTCGGATCCATGGGGAGAAGTTAACGGAGCAGCTGAAGCCCCTTCACGACAGGCTGACCTCTTGCTTCAGAGAGCTGCGGGAGAAAGTGGAGAAGCTGTATGGTGTGATAACGCTGGTAAATTGTTGTATCCTGTCCGTGTGGACCGCTTGCAGGCCTGCTGCCACATTCAGAGAATAGTCGTGGTTAGCAATGCAAATCTCACTGCCAATCAGCAATACGTGGTGGAATGCTGATTTTATTTAGTCACGGGAAATTGTAGTATTTCCAGTGCAGCTGAAAGGCTTCCAGGCAGACAGCTGAATGACCACTGGTGGAATGTGTTTCTCATAGGAAAGTGCCTTATACTGAGTCAGACCATTGGTCCATCTAGCTCAGTATTGTCTGCTCTGGCTGGCAGCAGCAAACTGACATTTCAGCCTGGAGTCAGTCCCAGCCCTACCTGGAGATGCTGCCAGGGATTGAACCTGGGACCTTCTGCATCCCAAGCAGATGCTCAGCCACTGAGCAATGGCCTCATCTCCTAAGGGGATATCTTACAGTGCTGACTTGTAGTTACCCATCCAAATGCAAACTGAGGTGAGTCCTGCTTAGCAAAGGGGACAATCCGAATGGCTTGTTACCGCAAGACCAGCTCTCCACCAGTCAGCCAGACCAAAGATAATAGATTCTGGGTCAAGGACAGCAGGCAATTCAGTAGAAGAACCCCAAGTGTCGCATCTGAAAAAAGGCGAGCCCCTCTCTTTTGGCCATTTGCTGATGTTGGATTTTGCTCTTGAAATGTCACCTGCAGCCGTCCTCACTGACAGAGAGAAAGCAAAGCAGGTCGGGATCTGTGGTGTTGCCCTACATCATGTCCTCCACCTTGAGAAGGCTCTCGGTGACCTCGGTGACATCTTCCGTGGGATCTACCTCCTCTACCTCGTCAGACAGTACCTCCTCCAGGCCAGGATCAGACGGGTGAGTTGTGCATGTCCGTATGTTACATTGTATTAAGTGCTCCAGAGTTCTTGCTGAAAAACCGATGAGCCGTAGCTGTGAAACCATGGCTAGGTCTGGGTTGCTGGCCTGCCTAATCCAGGCTAAAATTGAACAAATGCCCAGGCAGAAAAGATGAAAGGAAGTGAATGAGGCCAGGCAGAAAACTTGACTGCAATAGGAACAGAAATTTCTGGTTTGATGTAACACAGTTAAGGAATTGCAAACGATAGACTGCGCTGATAAAACACAAGCACCAGACCCTTGCATTACGGTTCTGCTGTGGCAAGTTCACCACAAAGTGAGTTTTGCTTTGGGAATGCATCTCCTTTGGATGAGTTTGGCGATCTACCTCTATTATGATTTAAGGCGCGGGAAATCTCCGGGTTCTGGGAGAATCTCTACTCCTACCATTTGGAGGCTCCTTCAGAAAATCTTTTAGCCATGTGCAAAAACCATGTAAGATGTCAGCCTGAGTTCTAGTCCAGCAACATCCAGGGACTCAAGTTTGAGAGCCTCTACCTTAGGCTGAGAGTTGGAATCAAAATACTACTGCGATGAGTAGTATATGTATATACTACTTTTCAGCAAAATTCTGAAAGCAGTTCACATGGAAATAGAAATACCTAAGATGGCTCCCTGTCCCAAAAAGGGTCCCTGTCCTGAAAAGATAATCTAAAAATAAACACAAGGGAGACACCAGCAACAGCCACTGGAGGGATGCTGTGCTGGGGCTGGATAAGGCCAGTTGCTCTCCTCCTGATAAACCTAAGAAAATCCCCACTTGAAAAGGTATTTCCCCTGCAGCCTGGACGCTCCTCTCCGGGGCCCAGCGTTCACAGGGCTTGAATCCCACAAGAGACTATTGTGACCTTTTCAAAGGCCAGTCCAGGTGGTCAGGGGGTAATCCTTTGTGTCCATCATTCTACATGGGGTTTACAGATCCATCCTTGAGCCGCTGGTGGAAAGGAGGAGTTCGGCGTCCGCCAGGATGGAAGAGCTCTCTGCTGTGGGCGATGGTGAGAACCGGATTAATAAATTCAAGCGGAAGGATTGGAATGTCAGCAAATCCCAGGTTATTGCGGAGAAAGAGCCAGAGAATGAACTGACGTCCAAAATGGTAATCAGCACATTCCGTTGATGGGAATTCCCTGTGGGAGAGTCTGTCATTTTCCGTTGGTTTTACATGTGTCGAAAAATGGGAAGGGCTCAAATATCCTAAGCGCTGGTGATCACATTAAGTATGGGCTTTCTGTATAGTTATGTTCTCTTGGTTACCTCTGAGCATCCAGAAGGCCCAGTTGCAAACTTATGTTACCAGACTCAAACCAACAATCAACATCCAGATATCAGTCCCGTGCATCATGTCAGTCAAACAGGCCTGTCGGATCCGATATGAGCTCTGTCAGCGGATACGACATCAGGGAGCCAAGACCATTGAAACCTCTGATTGAGCTCCCCACTGCCATGTCTAAACTACGACGTTCCTGTCGGACCAAGTTAAATGACCAGCAAACTATTTCTCAGCTAAGAGGCTGCCTGGGGTCATTTAACTTTTAACTCTGCTGCTGTGCTGCTCTTCAGGGACTTCATCCTCTGAATCGGGTGGAGAGGGGACAAAGGCAATCCTCATGCGGGACCTTCAAAACTGGGAGGAGGGGGACAGAGGCCTTTTTGGTTGTGGCCCCTCAGCTTTGGAACGCCCTCTCTGAAGAGCTTCGCCATGCTCTCTCCCTCAGTGTTCTTAAAAAACATCTGACAACCCACCTTTTTAAGGAGGCTTTTTAAGGCTCCACTATTATTTTGTTATATCTGGTAGGTTCTTTAGCTTTTTATAATTTTCAGTTTTAATTTGAACCTAATGATTGTGGTTTTTAATCTGACTTTAAAAAAAAAATTAGTTAATTTTATTACTTTTATTGTATCCGTGTCTGTCTTATTGTTGTGAGCCGCCCTGAGCAGTAGTGCACTGGAGGTATAAATATTTTAAATAAATAAACAAAACAAAAAAACAGACCCCTGCTGGGACTCTCTCGCCTTGTGAGGAGTTGCCTTTGTCTGCCCAATCCCTTCCAGTTTCCAAGGTGCAGTTCCTGAATACCACCAACATTCTGTCAGAAATTCCGACCCGATTCCAACCCACTATAGTTTTGTGAGGGCCACGTCGGCCTTCTCAACTACTTCCCGGACGGGTCAGATTGGTTCACATCCGATACTTTCCACAGTGAACAGGCCTGCCGTAGATCTCTATTAAGTACTGCGATGTGGCTGATCCTTCTGACAGTTTAGCAACACCAAGGTGGTGTCGGATCTCTTCAGGTTACCAGCAGGGGCTCCCATAATTGAATGCGCCTCCATTTCAAAACACAGTTCTCTGCACACAGAAATCTAGCATGTCAGGGGTAAGGCGAAGTTTGAACCCTTCCCTTGACTTGCTTGTTTTCTGTGTACAGGGAATTTTTCTACATAAAGAAGCTTTCAAATACATGAGGTTGCCACCTGGAGTCTGAAGTGATACAGGAGAACCTCATTATCCGCAGATTCATCATCCGTGGATTTACGTATCTGTGCTCGGATAAAAGACACCTGACCTCGGTATACATAAAAAACACATCGACCTTGTGTATCCGCTGTTTGGGAGTGGCCAGAAATGACCACAGAGGTCATTTCTGAGTAGCCACCAAACAAGCCGGTGGCAACTGCAGACAAACCTCTCCAGATGATCTCAATGGGTGGTGGGGTTCATAGCAAAGAAGGCGTTATCCAGGGCCCAAGTTGTTTAGGGCTTTATAGGTTATAACCAAGACCTTGTACTTTGCCTGGAAACTTATCAGCAGTCTGTGTAGATCTTTTAAGATAGGAGTGATATGGTCTCTCCGAGATGACCCAGAGACCAACCAGGCTGCCACATTCTGGACTAACTGCAGTTTCCAGACTACGTACAAAGGCAGCCACACATAGAGCACATTGCAGTAGTCAAGTCCCACAGTGGCTGGGAATGATGGGAATTATCATCCGACAGCATCTGGGGACCCAAGGCCGCAAATCCCTAGCTAGCAGCAGTATAACATAGTATCTGGCCTGCTGCAGTTCTTGGACTACAACTCCCATCATCCCGGACTATTGGCCACTGTGGCTACAGATGCTGGGAGTTGTGGTTAAAAACACACACACAGATGGAAGGCTGAAGTTGTGCTGCCCTGATCAGCATTATAAGTCATGTAATACTGTTTATCCAGTGGCCCCTATATTTCGCCTCAACAGCCTGTTGTTCTGCACAGTACCTTCCTAGTCTACAGAAGCCTTCCTGACAAGGTCTGGCTTATGCTCTGTTTCTTGCAGGGGACGCATTTTCAGTAGATCTCTTTTGTTTCCTCTGTTCCCCCCCTTTCAGAATATGTCGGGGAAAGTGCCAAGACCAAAGAGTCTTCAGCTGGGAGAAACCAGACTGTCACTGCTTCAGGGTTCATCCCTCCAACAAGCCGCACCTCTCAACCCACCGCCAATCACGCCCAAAACGCCAAGAACCCAAAGTACGTTCTGCAGGTCCCTCGTGATTTCCCTTCCAAAGACCATTTGTGGGACAAGGTCTTTCCCCACCGCTTTCCAGCTTTGGCCTTGATGAAATGGACATCTCTCTTCTAGATCAGCTTTTTCTCATTTTGTTCAGCACAGAGAACCACTTCGGAAATCTCCAAATATGCCACGATGACCATGAGGACTAGAAACTTCCCTTCCGAAGCTGGAGCTTCGGGATGCTAACAAAGAAGGGCCTGTAAGCTGGCTGCCCAACCTTTCCAGCATGCATGGTTGTGGCAATGCATCATAGTCTCACAACAAGCCTGGCCAGCAGGCAATCACTCATCTTGGTGTAGTCCAAAATCTGACAGCTGGGAAGGGTTGGTGATATGGGGCCGTAGCTCAGTGGCAGAGCATCTGCTTTGCATGCGGAAGGTCCCATGTTCAATCCCTGGCATTTCCAAGAAGAGCTGGGGAAAGGACTTACCTAAAACCTTGGAAAGCTGCTGCCAGTCAGTGCAGACAATACTGAACTAGATGGGTCAAGGGTTGGACTCAATATGAAGCAGCTTCCATTGAGATCCATCTTGGCTTTGGAGGTGGATGCAGGGTTGTGGGTGCAGTCAGTGTCATCTAATTGCTTCTGAAGTCCAGTCTGGGCCTTCCAGAGTTGACCCTGCACTGGGGTGTAGAGGTGCTCGGACTTCTGAAGTTCATTGACACATCCGCAGTTCCAAGGGTAACGTTGCCACTTTTTCAGGAACCATATGAAACATACAAAATACATCAGTAACGGAATCAGAATTATGGGGCATTGTTTTGGATTCCGTTACCGGTTTCTATTACTGACGTATTTTACACATTTCAGACACTATCTATAATATTTAAGGGTTTTGTTAAAATATGGTCTTATAGCAGGAAAGGTTCTCCTGCCTGTGGATACATATAATATTAACTTGAAAATTTCTTCATGGCTTTAGTCATTGAAAAAATGGCAACATGCTTGATTCCGTTACCCTTCGAATTGCCCACGTGAGATGTGAGCCTCCAATTTCTGACCATGCTTAGAAGACTCACAGGACTCATCCCTGCTGTCACAATGAGTTTTGACAATCCTCCGAAACAATCGCACTGCTGCTGAGTGACTCCAAAGCCCAGTATGAGGTCAGAGGCGAGCCCTACTTTGTGCTTGTCCCGGAAATACCCACCAGGAGCATTTCCAGACAGTTACTGCAAATTTGCCCACCCCCCCACCGATGCAAAAAGTGGATTTTTTTACCCCAGATATAAATCTGGCTACACTCTAACATGCAATGAAAAACCCGAATCGTATCTGGAGTGCTCTCCAATAGATCGCAGGGACTTTGGGGTAAATCTGGCTGATATGTGAACGCACACCCTCCATTCTGGAGAAGAAGCGAGCTGTCCCCTGCTAACTGAGCAAAGAGGCACTTTTTAGAAGAGGTGGTTCTCTTTATTTCGCAGGGGGATTGCAACTGGCCCTATCCATCCCCAGCACAGCATCCCTCCAGTGACTGTTGCTGGCGTCTATCATGTTTCTTTTCTAGATCATGAGCCCTTTGGGGACAGGGAGCCATTTTTATTTATTTTATATCTATGTAAACTACTTTGGGAACTTGGGCCGGGGGAGGGGAGTGGTATATAAATATTTTAATTTTTTTTGTAAACCACCCAGAGACTTGCGTTTTGGGCGGTATACAAATGTGTTAATAAATAAATAATAAGATGAAATAAATATTTATTGTATATTCATTGTAAAAGCCCTGTCTGGAAATGCTCCCGGTTACAAGATATAGTTGGAAACAGCAAGGCCATGTGTGGGCTGCATCATTTTGTTTGTCAGCACCTGAACATATGTGAAATGCCAGCGTGGGATATCCAGTGATAGCAATCCCATCTATATGCATTTGCTTTGTATTTGGACACAACCATCGTGTTTCAGTTTCAAAACTGCCTTCAGATGTGAAGCACTGAGCCAATGCATTTGAGTCTCTCTTGCATTTTCTAGTTTTGTATAAGCCATCAGAAACACAAATCATCCATCATAAAAACCGACGTGACAGTCCCCCAGGAACAGAATCTGCTTCCCAACTCCACTGCGCCGGGCAGATGCAGTATTAGGTTAGGCTGCTGCCCAGGTATAGAAAAATAAAATATTTGGGGAGGAAGAATAATACATCTGCTCAGGCAGTTATTAAAAAAAAAAGAGCAATTGGGAAAAATGAAGGAAATCCCAAACATGCTACATCATTTATCATTGCATGTTTAAGCCATCTCTGTTCTACACCACACAGGCTCACTATGAACACAGAGACCACTCCTCCAAAGTTTGGTAGAATCCTCTGCCCCATCACTAGCAGTTAAGAATTCATGATGCTGCCAGAGATAAAGTCCAAGGAGAAAGGAAGCCCCTCTGGACGCTGGTGGTGTCGTTTTGGATTTTGTTTGCTATTGTCTCGGGCGTGCATTTTTCACATGTGTTTAGATTCATTTGATGAGCACAGAGGAAGCTTCTGTGAGATTTCGGTCTGGGGAATTGCAAGTGGGATTCCAGACTGACCCATCTGTTCGCAGTCACCTGTGTGGGAGGGAGGGAAAGGGAGAGAGTTTCCGTAGTACCCAATTTTTCTTCTACTGTGTTTTCTTTTAACCTTTATTGTCATTCTTTCTCTTCTCTCTCTCTCTCCCTTTTCCAGGTTTTCCTTCCTTGCAAGCCGACCGCATAGCAGCCCTTAACGTGCATAGCACTCCGCCCCCACCTCCACCCAAATGCAAACCCTACGAGAACAGCAGCAGCGCGAGGAACTCTGCTGAGGTAGGGAAATGGAACAGTGGCATGTTCCTGGAGCCCCTTCACTGGAGAGAGTCGCTCCGGTGCCATTTCCCCCATGGCTCTTTAGGGCGGTGGCGCGCAAAAGTTGATCTGATCCATTCACTGGCTCGTTTCCGGAGATCACCAGAGTCTTGAGAAGTTTTCCGTTCCAAAGGGTGGGTGGCGGTGACGTTCCCCCTTTGCCTAGGCAAAATCAGCTCACTCAAGGCAAAAAGGAAACATCCCGAAGGCCCCGTAGCTGCAGCTGCAAAATACTTCTGGTTTAAATGTTATTGGGCTTTTTAAAAAATTATTTTAACTGTTCTGTTATGTGTGTTTGATTCTAATGTAAATGCTCTGAGCCACTTTGGGGAGGGGGGATAGAAATCACATGAATAAGGAATAAATAAATAAAAGAAATATGGGTTTCCCCAAGCTGCTGGGCTGGCTTAGGCTACCCAGTGAGTTCATGCAAAGCTGGGCTAGGCAACATGTGTCTCTCCAGATGTTGCTGAACTACAACTCCTTGTAGTTCATAATAATTTGTAGCTGGGCATGATGGGAGTTGTAGTTCAGCAACATCTGGAGAGCCCCGTGTTGCCTACCCCAATATAAAGTTATGCACCCTGATGTGCAGCTCTTAGCCAGAGTGTGTTTCCCCACCAGCCGCTGATGATGATACGGACCATGGCATGGTTGGCGGCGGGAACAATCCGCGTTTCCTCTAATGAGGACTCTCAGATGTTGTGGACCAACTCCCAGCATCCCTGGCGGCGATGGCCCTTGGTTAGAGATTATGGGAGTTGTAGTCAGAAACAGCTGGGATTCCCTGTTACCGTTAAGACTGGGGGCAATCTGCTATCCCCACCATTATCCCAATCTGAGTTAGGGCTATGGTGGGGGCAAAGGGTTGACACTCCCCATGCCATGGTCCCAGTGCGGAGTGGGGGGGGAGAGCTAGTCTTGCACTAGCAAGCAAAGGTTGTCCCCTTTGCTAAGCAGGGCCCACTCTGGTTTGCATTTGAATGGGAGACTACATGTGTGAGCACTGTAAGATATTCCCCTCAGGGGATGGGGCCGCTCTGGGAAGAGCAGAAGGTTTCAAGTTCCCTCCCTGGCAGCATCTCCAAGACAGGGCGGAGAGAGAGAGATGCCTGCCTGCAGCCTTGGAGAAGCCGCTGCCAGTCTGAGTGTGGACAATACTGAGCTAGCTGGACCAGTGGTTTGACTCCGTATACGGCAGCTTCCTATTTCCCTATCTGGCTGCTATTTAGAAAGAAAGAAAAAGAGATGATATGCAATTGCTAAAAGTATGGTTCCAAGTTCGCTCCCTGGCAGCATCTCCAAGATAGGGCTGAGAGAGACTCCTGGCTGAAGCCTTGGAGAAGCCGCTGCCAGTCTGTGAAGACAATACTGAGCTAGATGGACCAATGGTCTGACTCAGTATATGGCAGCTTCCTCTGTTCCTATGACCCTTTAATAGCTTTAAGAAGCAAATTAGACAAATGTGTGGAGGGGAGTTATTAGCCAAGGCTGCTAAATGGCTGTTAGCCTTGACTTAGCCATGCTAGCTCAATGGACCCTCTGAGTTCAAGGACAGGCTTCCAGAGCTCTTGCTGGGGGACAAGGGAAGAGCTGTTGCCTTCATGCCAATCAGAGCCACCTGGTTGGCCATGTGGGAAGCCGGATGCTGGTCCAGAGTCAGCAGGACCCTCGTACATTCTTAAGCCAGTGTGTCAATGTGCTTGGACATACCAATCTGATTGTGTGTGTGTTGCCTTTTTCTAGGTTGCTCCACTGTTGTCCAGCAAGCGAGAAGACGGGCCACCCCCTCCTCCTCCTCCAAAAGCCAGGAAATCCAGCATCCTTTCTTCTGACCAGGGACCGCAGTGAGAACGCCACACCTCGGACACATTCTCCACTGTCCCATCTGCCTACTTGTTTTTATGCATTTCCCAGGGATCTCCTCCAGCTGGAAAGAAATGACTCCACCCTGCCGTTCCCTTCCTCTGCACAATTTCCCTTTGGGCCGTGCCAAAGCAAGCCATTTAAACTGTGGCGAGCCTTCCCTATTTTCGTTTCCAAACTTCTGGTTTTCCTGGTTGAGTATTAACACTTCACATCAGAGCTTCCAACTGGCACTGGATACCAAAAGTCCGGTCATCTGACCCCTGGGACTACTGCCATCGATCAAGCAGCATTGATGCTCAAATTCTCTTCAATAGATGCCTGGTCTACTGACATGTGAGACTGATCTTGGTCATTAAGCAGTGGCGAATTCACCCCCTGTGAAGGACAGCTGTCGATCCCTTCACTGCTGCAGTGGATTAACCTGAGGAGTTCATGATACCAAAAGCCTGGTGAAAAGAAAACCTAGAAGAAACCTGTGATGGGCTTTTAATCCGAGGTTTGATCCTCCCTTCTGTCTGGAATTCCGGTTCTAAGAACATAAGAACAGCCTTACTGGATCAGGCCCAAGGCCTATCTAGTCCAGCATCCTGTTTCACACAGTGGCCCACCAGATGCCTCAGGGAAGCCCACAGGCAAGAGCTGAGGGCATGCCCTCTCTCTTGCTGTTGGTATTTGGCGGCATCTTGCCTCAGAGGCTGGAGGTAGCCTATAGACACCAGATTAATAACCATTGATATACCTGTCATCCATGAATTTGTCTAAGCCCCTTTAAAGCCATCTAAGCTGGTGGCCCTCACCACATCCCCTGACAAAGAACTGCTTAATCAATTATGCGCTGTGTGAAAAAGTACTTCCTCTTGTCAATCCTAAATTTCCCGACCTTCAGTTTCATGGGATGACCCCTGGTTCTAGTGTTGTGAGAGAGGGAGAAGAATTTCTCTCAGTCCACCCTCTCCACTCCATGCATAATTTTGTACACCTCAATCATGTCTCCTCTCATTAGCCTCTTTTCCAAACTGGTCTTGCACCAGCTGCCTCAGTCTGTGCACCAGAGGTCTCGCTTGGTGAACGGCCATCAACGGGACATGCTCCAGTTCAGAGCCCTCCTCAAGACACACAAGAATGTTCAGGATTGGCTGCTCCCATTGCAGGCAGTAAGAAGCCTCGGGATTGGCCAGGTGAGGTCTAATATAAATTTAGGAACCTGGCCTTCTGCCTTTGCTTGGTTCACTAATCCACGGCTCCCTGACTTGAGGGACTCCAAGCTGACAACCTCAATCCTGGTGCAGCTGCCCATGGCCTGTGCCTGGCCCTAACAAATTCAAGGAATCACACCATTGGCTTCATTTCGTGCCTAGATGCTTTGCTTTATTGTATTACAATATCGGAAGATTCTTAGCTGGATATCCATTGACAGCGAGGAGAGCATCATACCTATGCTTGGACCAACTGTGCCCTGATCTCAGTATTTCTCCGTGTGTGTCACCAACACTGTAACTTCTGCGGTGGATTCCTCATTTTGTTTTATGTGTCTCCAGACATTGTGCATAAACAGGGTTAAGTGCACTATAATACCACCTTTTTACTTCAAGCATTGATGTCCATTTTTTCCCCTTGACATAACTGCTGGTTACCTTAAGACTGATCTAAAGGTGTAATTATCTTGTGAATAGTTCATTCAGAGGACAGATCACATATGATGGTGCTTCTTAGTACTGCAAGCCAAAATCCATTAGCCAAGACCTGTCTGCCATTAAGATGTCCAGTTGAACTCTTCACTAAGCCTCAAGTGTACATATAGTGATGGGTCCTCCTGACCTGGACTTTGTCTACTTATGAAAATGCTTTGTCAAATCATGCCTCTGTATTTCTTTTGGATTGTACCAGAATCTCAGGGCCCAGCCCTTCGAGGCCTCAGAAATATGCCAGAAGCAATCCAGATTGTGAGATTCACTTCATCTTTGTCCATTTTAAATTTGAGTTAAGAAGTAGCTCTTGGGTTATAAGTTTAAACAAGGTATGAACCACTCTTTTGGGATTATGTGTAGTCAGGCGTACATTGTCAAAGTTCCTTATCAATTGGTGGTGTTGATCCCTCCCAAGTCCACACCCCAGGAGCACATCAGAAGGTTTTCACCAACTTTCAATCCCAAGGTTGCATAATTGCCCTTTGAAATAGAGATTGTATAGATCTTGGGGGCAAAAACAGGCTGCTTTCTTGTGACAGCAATAGCTGCAGCAATGGGCACAGCCCCTGAAAAGACTATCATTCCCTGGAGCACCCATGCAACTCATGGGGAATTCTCCAGGGGAATTAAAGCAGAAAGAGATATTTTAAAATTCAAGTTGCAGAAGTTTTTGCTTACTCCCTTGCCACCAGTTATAGGAAAGTGCCCAGTCCTGTAAATACCAGTACTTCTCTGGGTGGGGGGGTCAAAGCAAAGTTTCAGAGAGCTGAAGGGTTCAATCCAAAGCAAAGCAGGATACCCGCCCCCCACCAGCCAAATTAAACAACACACTCCTCTGAAGCACTGAGATGGTCCATGAATTGAAACAGCGCTTCACAAAGCCCAAATAATTAGTAGAGTTCTCAGGTGTTATTTTGTATATTTTGAGCATAAAAAGTCGAAAATCAGATCCAAATAGGGTGATTGGCGAGAATAATGAAAGGATGATATTTGAGGGAAGGGCAGGATGTTTACAGCCTTGATTATCATTCCTTAACTTTGCACTGTTTGTTCAAAAACCAATAGTAATCATTTAGCGTGCTCGGCTTCTAAAGTCTACATTGGTTTTCTCAGCTCAGCACCTTTTAGATTGTCGGTTTTCCAGACTCTTCCATATGTGTGTCTCAGCTTTAACACCTCAAGTTATTCCAGTCTTGCTCTCCTGGACCATTATGGCTGGGGATGATGGGAGTTGTAGTTCAGCAACATCTGGGGACCCAGGTTTAAGTATTTGACCTACAAGGCGGAGATTGCAGTATCAGTGTTCTGCTCATGGTAGCCTGTAGACTGGAGAAGCTATTCATGTGTCCCATTATAAAATGGTAGCCATTTTCTAATACCCCTTACTTGAACTTCTTTTCCTCTCTTTGATCTGCCATTCATTCATCAGCACTTATTACTTCTTTCAAGGAGCTAGCGATGGTGTACATGGGAGGGGAGCTGTTCCACTGTGTAGCACCCAGAAACCTGTGAGAAGCCATAGCTCAGTGGAGGAGCCCATGCTTTGCATCTAGAAGGTCCTAGGTTCAGTCTCTAGCATCTCCAGGTTGTGTGTGGGTGGGTTTGTTTGAGGATAAGTTTGAAGGTGATGGGCAGGACCTCTACTTAAGAACTTGGAGTGCCACTACTAATCAGAAAAAAGTAACACTGGTCTAGATGGACCATGAGTCTGACTCGGTATAAAGCAGCTTCATCTCTTTTAGGGGTGGGATTGTAGCTCTGTAGTCACACCCATGCTTTGTCTGCAGAAGGTCCCAAGTTCGATCCCTGGAACCTTCCATGGCAGTCAGTGTAGATCAGGGATTCTCAATGTTGGGTCCCCAGATGTTGTTGGACTTCAACTCCTAACGAACAGCCATTGGGGCAGGGGATTATGGGATTTGAAGTCCAATAACATCTGGAGACCCAACATTGAGAACCCCTGGTGTAGATGATCATGACCTAGATCAGCCAGTGGTCTGACTTAGGATAAGTGAATTTCATATTGACTTTGGTCAAGCTGAGACACAGTGACCAACACCCTGACTAAATTTACTAGAGGAATTGCAGTAGTTCTTTAGAGTAACTCCTGAGTACAACTACTGAGTACTTTTGTCAGGATGTCAGCCAGTGACTTGTCCAGGATTACTCACTACCCTTCATGCCAAAAGGCAAGTAGAGCCAGCTTCTGTGATGGGTGAGATCCTGTCCTACACTGTTTATTTCAGTCCTCACACGCACCATCATATTGAATTCATTCACACAAGCGGAAACTGTGTTCTACTTGGGTTTGGGTGCTGTGTGTGCTCCCAGTTTTTGGTTGTATGGAAGCAAGGTTGGAGGAAAAGCTTTCCAGGTTTTCCTCCTACCTTGCTTCCACACAACCAAAAATTGGGAGCACACACAGCTCCCAGACCTGGCAGAACACAGTTTTGTTTGTATTGTGAATGACCTTATTGTCTCCTGGGCAAATTGGACATATATGTATTCATAGGTAGAATTCTGAGCCCCTGCAGTGATCTCTCTCTCTCTCTCTCTCTCTCTCTCTCTCTCTCTGGTGTGCACAAGTATAAACAGACTGTTTATCGCACGATTACAAATGCAGTGCTTCACCGCCTCATTCTGTGAAGCGCTCAGGTCCATCAGACGGCCATCTCTTGGCACGTGCTTCTTCTTGCTGCTCTGCTCATCCCCTCTTTCCCAGGCCTTTCCTGAAACTTCTGCTTGACTGTGGACCGAACCCAGCCTTCCTTCTGTGATCCAGGTGGCTTCAGAAAACACACGGCATCCATTAACAGGATCCTCTTTGAGTCGCATCACAAAACAAGCTGTCGATGTTTTAAAAGCCACGCCACAGGGCCTCCAGCTGTGCTAGTTTTGGTGCACACACACGGGTCTTTTGTGCTACTGCCTTCCCCTGGGGGAAGCCTTCTTGGCCATCTTTTACTTCCCCTTTTGGGACCCGTGGCAGATGGCGTCAGCTCCACATTAACGTTCCTGGAGATAGATGCTTCCTGACTTGAAAACCTCTGGGTTTTCTCAACTGTCTTCTTCCTGCCATCCCAGACAACTTCAATGGTAGGGGAAAGCTCTATGCCCTCAATACCTTCCTTAAACAAAATCCAACAATAACTTTTGAAAGGAGGAGAGCTGGTCTTGTGGTAAGGTAAAGTGTGCCGTCAAGTTGATTTCGACTCCTGGCACCCACAGAGCCCTGTGGCTGTCTTTGGGTTTACCATTGCCTCCTCCCGTGCAGTCTGAGATGATGCCTTTCAGCATCTTCCTATATCTCTGCTGCCCAATATAGGTGTTTCCCATAGCCTGGGAAACACACCAGTGGTTGATTTGATTTGAATCAGCAACTTCTTGCTCCCTAGGCAAGTTACTTCCACACTGCACCATTAGGTGGCTTAAAGGCAAATTGTGCCGTTGAGTCAGTGTCAACTCCTGGCGCCCACAGAGCCCTGTGGTTGTCTTTGGTAGAATACAGGAGGGGTTGACCATTGCCTCCTCCTGCGCAGTGTGAGATGATGCCTTTCAGCATCTTCCTATATTGCTGCTGCCCGATATAGTACCAGCGGGGATTCAAACCAGCAATCTTCTGCTTGTTAGTCAAGCATTTCCTCGCTGTGCCACTGAATTGCCCCCTTCTAGTAAGCAGGGTCTACCCTGGTTGCATTTGAACGGGAGTCTACATGTGTAAGTACTGTAAGATATTCCCTTTAGGGGATGGGGCTGCTCTGGGAAGGGTATCTGCCTGCTTGCATGCAAAAGGCTGCAAGTTCCCTCCCTGGCAGCATCTCCAAGACAGGGCTGAGAACGAGACTCCTGCCTGCAACCTCAGAGAAGCCGCTGCCAGTCTGTGAAGACAATACTGAGCTAGATAAACCAATGGTCTGACTCAGTATATGGCAGCTTCCAATGTTCCTAATTCACCCCAAAGTCCCTGTGAGCTATCGGGGAACACTTTACACACAATTCAGGTTTTCTATTGCATGTTAGAGTGTAGCCCAATTTATATCCGGGGTTAAAAAAACAACCCAACACCCACTTTTCTTCAGTTTTTGAGGGCACCTTTGAACTCACAGTAAAGCCTGCTATCTGGAAAAGCTCCAGGTAAGGCTGGGAAAGACTCCTGCCCTAACCTTGGAGAAGCTGCTGCCAGTCAGAGCCGACAGTCCTGAGCTAGATGGACCAAGGGTCTGACTCCGTATAAGGAAACTGGAGTGTTCCTATTTCTTCCCTTTCTCTCTTTCCCTTTCCCCCTTATGTTCCTCCTTTAAAAGTAAACCCCATGTTTGTTGTCCCTAATGCAAGACAACGTAGGCCAAGACACAGTCCAGTTTTGAAAGGGATCTCCCCCTTGCAGTCCATTGACACAGTTCAGACTGTGCAATGATCGCGGCATGGCATTTCAGCAGCAAATACCAGCTTCTCAACCCCATGTCTGCTGCCAATGTGCAAAGCAGGTTTTTTTTTGTGGGGGGGAGATTAATTTGAGGGGTGAGGAGGTACATAGAAGGAGAGTGCTTCAATCCTTCCGTATGTGCTGCTTTTTTCTTCTGCCACCCTATCCTCACACTTGGGGGCTGTCAGATGACACATCAAATGTGTGATCAGACTGTAAGATAGTCCTCTCCAGGGGATGGGGCCACTCTGGGAAGAGCACCTGCATGCAGAAAGTTCCAAGTTCCCTCCCTGGCAGCAGCATCTCCAAGAGAGGGCTGAGAGAGACTCCTGCCTGCAGCCTTGGAGAAGCTGCTGCCAGTCTGGGTAGACAATACTGAGCCAGATAGACCAAGGGTCGGACTCAGTAGAAGGTTCTGTGCCAATGTATTCCATGTTCCAGAATGTTCATTCCATTGCTAAAGTGGGGTGTGTGTGTGCGCACGCGCTAACTTGGTGTGCCATTTCAGTGGCATAAACTGTAATTCACTTAAAATTAATTGTGCAGATGCCGACATTTTCTTGGAGGAATGGCTTGCTTCAAGAACTATTCTATAGCCTCAAGGTCCAAGCTAATATACCCAAAGACTTCTTCATTACTGTTGAGAGTTGAATGTGTTCCAGTCTCTATCTTTCCATCATTGTTTTCACCAGTTAGCATTGTTAAAGTTTATTTTTCAGTGCGTGATTTGTTGCACCAGACTGACTTCCCTTATTTATTTTTATATCTATAAATGAAAATATTAAAATGTTGATTGTCAATACATGTCATTGTCCTCTCTTTCTGGGGTAGGGGGAGGATATAAAAACATTCCACAAAAGCCACTGCATTGTTTTCAGAATTTGCCTTTATTTTTACATTTCTATCCCACTTTCCCTCTGTGGTTATGTTTATCCTCACAACAACCCTGTGAGGTAGGTTAATCTGAGAGAGAAGTGATTGACCCAGAGTCACCCAGTGAGATTTGTGGCTGAACAGGAATTTCAACTTGGGTCTTCCCAGTCCTAGTCCAACTCTCCAACCACTAAACCATCCTGGCTCCCTTTATTAAAATACACAAGCCAGCAATGTGATTAAACTCCTAAAAAGGCTAATGCAGTATTGGGCTGCATTGACAAAGGCACACTGCCCAGATCATGAAAAGTTCAGCTCCATTCTGCACCAGTTAATTATAATTTTTATAATTCTCAGTTTTTAGCTTTTAGAATAACTTAATTTGCAACTTAATTCTGATTGTGTTTTTAGCCTGACTTTTAACTTGTTTACTTAATTTGGTTAATTTTTTCTATCTATCTATCTATCTATCTATCTATCTATCTATCTATCTATCTAATTCTCTAAGGCGTACCTGTGGCTAATACCGTGCATGGCAGTTCTCACGAGAGTTTGCGAGCAGAAGCACCATGGTGATTGGGCAGTGGGGATTCCATATGCAGATAGGGAAGAGTGCACGACAACCGAGCCTCCCTCATTGTCGGCACCCGGAGCAGAGCCCCCTCAGATGACCTCGTCAAGCGGGCAGCAACCCTTGGGAGCTGGCGGTACCTCAGGTATCCTGGGCCCAAACTGTTACGGGCTTTAAAGGTCAAAACCAGCACCTTGAATTGGACCCGGAAACGAACCGGTAGCCAGTGCAGCTCTTTCAAAATGGGTGTGATGTTCTCCAGAGAAAACCCTAGCTGCCGCATTTTGCACTAGCTGCAGTTTCTGGATATTCTTCAAGGGCGGCCCCACGTAGAGCGCATTACAGTAATCCAGCCATGACGTGACTAAGGCATGGGGTAATTGTGGCCAGATCTGCCTTCTTGAGAAAGGGACGCAGCTGGCACAGTAGCCGAAGCCGTGCAAAGGCACCCCTGCCCACCGCCTCCACCTGAGCTTCCCCCCAACCAAAAGCCCATTATGGGTCCCTTAGAGCTTCCTCCCATGTGCTGTGAATTTGGTTTGTATCAGATGTAACCACAAAGGTTGTTAGAGGTGAATACACAAAAGCAGGGGCGTAGCTAGGGGAGAGGGGGCCTCTGTTCACCCTTCTCCCCAGTAGCCCCTTGGAGTGAGGGAGATAATGAAGAAAATGGGGAGGGGAGGAGCTCGGGGGGGCCCACGTTCTTTGAACCCATCCGCTCAGTTACAGCTACACTCCTGCACAAAAAAGATGGTGATCTCATAAGTCGTCTTCCCTTTTGAAAAGTAATAGGCTAAAAGACTTGATTTTATTTTTATTTATAGATTGATTTATTATATTTTTATACCACCCAAAGCTTATGTCTCTTAAATCTTAATTTTAGTAGATTAAAAAAATAGTACTTTCTTTTAGTAGATGAAGTTTAAACAAGTTGTTCTAGTAAGAACTAATCTGCCCACTTTCCTTTCACGATCCTGACAACTGGACTACATTTGGTTCAAATCAGTTAGGTGGTCCACAGTTAGACCTCTTGCGCACATTCACGTGTCCGCCATCTTGAATTGGGCTGGATGACGGACACACAGAATGCCAGGTGATCTCATAAGCTTACTGGAAAGTAGACTAAAAATAGACTTTTAGTGCTTTTTTAAAGTAGAAAAACAGACTTTTCTGGTAGGCTAAAATATACTTTTCTCTCTTCATCCCACTGACCAGCAAGGCAACATCTGAGGCTAGTGTCAAGTAAGCAGTTTAAGACTTTATTGGTGATTCGGCAATTTATATGCAGAGGTTCCATTAAGAAAGGTAGATTCCACCCCGCCCCACCAGTATCATTTACATCTCCGTTAAGATCTGTACATTCTACAACACAGCTGAGCACACATGTTGAATCTTATGGGAATGGCAATGGCTCTGTTTCTTCCTTGATGTATTAAATCTTCTTCCTCCCAGTCTCTCCTTCAATGAGACTTGCCTGAAAAACATAAGAAGTTGTACATAGACAGCAGATGGAGATGATGGGAGTTGTAATCCAACAGCATCTGGAGACCCAATTTTGAGAACCCCTGGCTTTAAATGGTCCAAATGGTTTAAATTCTCATCCCTCTATTTGTCTTGAACAGCGGTATATAAATATTCATGGTCCTCCTCCTTGTCTTCTACTGTCGCAACTCTTGGTAACTGGGAGACTGATCTGTATGAGTTTTTGTCTGGCTAATTCCAAAGCAAAAGTGTAGGGAAGTTCAGTATCTTTTTCCAGTAAAATTTATTTACTTCCAATATCTTTATTTCCAAAAAGTTTCAAGTTGCGTATCTTCACAATCTCACACTGATCCTATTAATTTATGTATTTTTTGTATGTATTGTTTCATTTCATTTCATTTATTTATTTAGTTCGTAGACTGCCCCAAACTTCTGTCTATTTGTCTTGTCAACACTCATACTGTTGCACAACAATTGTGTGGGTGCCGGATAGATAAACATATATGTTGTTACATTCATCGTATCTGTCAGTTACAGACTTGCAGTTGTCCTGCTTTCCACTCAAAAAAGAGTATTGCCTGGAATGCAGAAGGAAGACAATATACTTTCTCTTCCGACAACCCTTTGTTGCTTCCCTTGCATGTTTATCTGCCACTGTCTTGGATTTGCTTTGTCCATCTAATCTTATGGTCTTCTCCTTATCTTGAGTTTGATTAGTTCACTATGTGCTGTGCAAAGAAGTACTTTTTCTGTGTCCTGAATCTACAGGCACTCCGCTGGACTTGGGAGTCATTCAGTCTGGTTTTCTGTGCCCTCTATTCTTACAGTGAATAATGTCATAAGCCATTATGTCCTTCAATGCCTGTTATCTCCCCCCCCGCCCTCCCCCTCTCGGCTACAAACCTCCGAGCACTTCTCACTTTTCTTTGAAAGAAAGATGCTCCAGCCTGGTGCTCATTGGGGCCACCGTTTTCTTGTGTGGTGGCAAAAATAAATAAATATAAAACTATCTATCTATCTATCTATCTATCGATCTATCTATCTATCTATCTATCTAAAACAAACACCTGTAGTACACCAGGGCTGTAGCTAGAGAGGAGTGGGCTCCCTTGGGGCAGGCAATCTTTCAACTTGGGTCCCCAGCTGTTGTGGGACTACAACTGCCATCATGCACAATGCAGGTTTTGTGGCTATGGATAATGGGAGTTGTAGTCCAAGATCATCAGAGGGTCCCAGTTGGAAAACGCCCTGCCCCAAGGGAGCCAGGTCCTCTCTGGTGGGGAGCCCTGGTATACTACAACTTCCATCATCCACAGCCACAAAGGCTGGTATGCATGATGGGAGTTACTGTCCAACAACACTTGGGGACCCAACTTTGAATAATCCCTACCTTAAGGGAGCCAGTCCCTTTCTGGCTGCAGCCCTGGTGTACTACAGCTCCCATGATCCACAGTGGCCTCTGACCATTGTGGCTGTCAATAGTGGGACTTGTAGCCCAACAGCATCTGGGTTGGTCTGTCGAGCGCTTGCCTGAAGGGCTACCCTACGGCAGGGATTCCCAAACCTGAGTCCCCAGCGGTTCTACAACTCTCATCATCCCTGGCTATTGGCGGGTGTGGCTGTGGATGATAGGAACTGTAGTCCAATGACCCGTGCTAACTTGGCAAAGAGGCACCTTTTAACGTGGTGATTCTCTTGATTTAGCAGGGGGGAGAGTAACTGGCCCTCTCCACCCCCAGCACAGCATCCCTCCAGTGGCTGTTGCTGGTGTCTGACTTATGTTTCTTTTTAGACTGTGAGCCCTTTGGGGACAGGGAGCCATCTTACTTATTTATTATTTCTCTGTGTAAACTGCCCTGAGCCATTTTTGGAAGGGCGGTATAGAAATCGAATAAATAATAGAAAATAGAAAATAGAAAAAAAATCACAACATACAAAGATCTACAAATTGAAATTGAAAGGCTGTGGCAGAAGAAGACCAAAATAATCCCAGTGGTAATTGGCGCCCTGGGTGCAGTTCCAAAAGACCTTGAAGAGCACCTCAACACCATAGGGGCCACAGACATCACCATCAGCCAATTACAAAAAGCAGCTTTACTGGGAACAGCCTATATTCTGTGACGATACCTATAACAACAGCAACAACATTGACAATAAAATTCAGCCATCCCAGGTCCTTGGGAAGGGCTCGATGTCTGGATCAAACAAACCAGTCAATAACACCTGTCTGACTGTGTCGTCAACAACAACAACAACAATGACACCTGGGGCCCCAGGTTTGAGAAACTGGAGAGGAGAGCTGGTCTTATGGTAGTAAGCATGACTTGTCCCATTAGTTAAGCAGGGTCTCTGCCCTGGTTGCATATGAATGGGAGACTTGATGTGTGAGCACTGTAAGATATTCCCCTCAGGGGATGGAGCCACTCTGGGAAGAGCATCTAGGTTCCAAGTTCCTTACCTGGCAGCATCTCCAAGATAGGGCTGAGAGAGATTCCTGCCTGCAACCTTGGAGAAGTTGCTGCCAGTCTGTGAAGACAATAATGAGCTAGATAGGCCAACTCTGACTCAGTATATGGCAGCTTCCTATGCTCCTTTGCTCCTTCTTTCTCAAAGAACCAGAAGGAGGAGAGCTGGTCTCTGTGGTAAGCAAAGTAAAGTTGTGCCCTTGAGTCGATGTTGTCTCCTGGCAACCGCAGAGCCCTGTGGTTGCCTTTGGTAGAATACAGGAGGGGTTTCCCATTGCCTCCTCCCACGCAGTGTGAGATGATGCCTTTCAGCATCTTCCTATATCGCTGCTGCCCGGTATAGGTGTTTCCCATAGTCTGGGAAACATACCAGTCGGGATTTGAACTGGCAACCTCTTGCTTGCTAGGCAAGTCATTTCCCTGCTGTGGAAATGACTTGCCTAGGTGGCTTATTTCATATGTGAAGGTAGCAAGCATGACTGGTCCCTTTGCTAAGCAGGGTCCACCCAGATCTGCATTTGAATGGGAGACTACACGTGTGAGCACTGGAAGATATTCCCCTTAGGGGATCGGGCCGCTCTGGGAAGAACATCTGCAGGCTTCCTATGTTTCTTTGTTCCTGTTTACCAGGGTCCTTCCTACTGCTCAACTCTTATGAAAGGCCATAAGGAGACAAGTGTGGTGAGTCTCTCAGTAGTTGAGAAATGTCTGGTCAGCTTTATTGAAAGTGTGACACTGCAGAGGAAGACTACACGCTTCTGGCATCATCTGAGATCCTGGCTTAGAGTACATGAGTCAGCTTTCAGGAGACATATTAAAATGACAGGAGCTTGCAGGAAATAATCCACCAGTTCCTCACCCATTAGCTTCACCCCCTATAGCCAAGGCAAAAGCACTTCCAGAAGCCATAAGACAACCTTACTTTAGCAAGCATGAGCTGTCCTCTTTGCTAAGCAGGGTCCACCCTGTTTGCATATGAATGGGACACCATCTTCCCCTTATGGGATGGCACTAGTGTTCTCTCTAACAGGGAATCCCAGATGTTGACTACAACTCCCATAATTCCCAAGGAAAGGCCATCACAGCTGGGGATGCTGGGAGTTGTAGTCAACAACCTCTGGAATTCTTAATGGAGCTGCTCTGGGAAGAGTATCTGCATGCTTACGTGCAGAAGGTTCTAAGTTCCCTCCCTGGCAGCATCTCCAAGACAGGGCTGAGAGAGACTCCTGCCTGCAACCTTGGAGAAGCCGCTGCCAGTCTGGGTAGACAATACTGAGCTGGACAGACCAAGGGTCTGACTCAGCATATGGCAGCTTCCCATGTTCCTAAGGAGCATGGACAACTCTCTTCACTTTCCCCCATCAGCCACTTTTTGCATCATCTAGCATAATACAACTTTTGCATGACCTGAATTTTTGAACTGCACAGGTTTTGGGTTTGGTTTTTTTGTTTTGTTTTGTTTTGAAGAACTGCACTTTTATTTATTTGTGTCTGGCTGCACATTTTAAAAAACCTGATATACATTCAAGGGAGATTTGTGATTTAAATCTCAGGCTTTGAAGTGTTCTGATTGTTTGTAATACTACGTTCCTGCAACAGTGTGCAGGAAAATTTCGGAACGGCTTGTCAGGCTGTAGCCCTAAGTGGCCTGGCTTGTGGGATATATAAGGGAAAGTGTGTAGGCATTCTAAGCAGGCATTCTGTGGGCATTCTAAGCAGTTACTCGCTAGGAAATAAGTCTGCTTCCAGTTCTGGCCAACGAAAGGCTCTGAAAAACACTGGCAAGCACTAGGCCCTTATTTTTAAATATTGTAAAAATAAATATTTTGAATATTGTATTCCGGGCACATCCCTAGTTTTGAAAGAAATCCTGTGCTGAAAGAAATCTCATTCACTCACTGCTGTATCCCAGAACAAGCCGCAGAAACAAGAACAGCCTTCCCAAATCTCCTCTACCCTGCTCTAATACAGAGTAGAAGATCATCCCCACGCCTTATATGGCCATGTGAACAGGCCTAGTATTTTCTAAGATGAATCTGGCCCATTTTATGAATAAGTGTGGAACTGTCAAGCAAGCTTTCTTAATAAGATAAGCAAACTAACAACATTAGTTACCTTACATCTATAACTATGCAATATGTAGCATATTTCATGCTCCCCTAACAACGTTCTTGGCCACAACTTTGCTCTTCCAAACTCCAGTTGTTCTAGAGCTTCCCATGGTCTAAAGAGAGTTCACTTACCAGGGCTCCTTTCAGTCCTTGGAAGGTGAGGCGCTGATGTGGCACTGTGCATTCGAAGCGCTGCAACTCCCCCAATTTGTCCACCTCGTTTGCAATCTGAATGAGATGAAATGGCGTAGATGTAGATTAAGGGTTCCCAAACTTGGGCCCCAGATGACTTTAGTAGAGAATGCTTTCCCAGCATACTACAACTCCCATCATCCCCAGCAACAGTAGTACTCAGCATGATGGGAGTTGTAGGCCCATGACATCTGGAGCACCAACGGTCGCGGATATCTCACCCAATCCCTATGAGCCAAGACCATAGGAAGCTGCCTTCTACTAAGCAAGACCATAGGTCTATCTTGTTTAGTATTGTCTACATCAGGGATTTTCAACATTGGGTCCCCAGATGCTAGTGGCCTTCAACTCCCATAATACCCAACCAAAGGCTACTGGGGCTGGGGATTATGGGAGCTGAAGTCTAATAATATCTGGGAACCCAACATTGAGAATCTCTGATCTACACAGACTGGCAATGTCATCTCCAGGGTTGCAGGCAGGAGTCTCTCTCAGCCCTATCTTGGAAATGCCAGAGAGGGAACTTGGAACCTGCAGATGCTCTTCCCAAAGCAGCTCCATCCCCTAACTTACAGTGCTCACATGTAGTCTCCCATTCAAATGCAAACCAGGGCAGACACTGCTTAGCAAAGGGGGCAATTCATGTTTGCTACCACAAGACCAGCTCTCCAGTTCTTTCTTGCTGCTCCATAGGAAGCTGCCTATTGGTTGCTTTAGCTATGGGGAGGAGAGCTGGTCTTGCGGTAGTGAACATGAATTGCCACCTTTGCTAAGCAGAATCCACCTTGGTTTGTATTTGGATGGGAGACTACATGTGAGCACTGTAAGATACTCCCCTTAGGGGCTGGGGTCATAGCTCTGTGGAAGAGCATCTGTATGCATGCATACAGAAGGTCCCAGATTTACTCCCTGGCACCTCTGGGTCAGACTGGGAGAGAAATACTCAGTGGGAAGAGTAGAACCATGTGCTAATTGTTACCCTAACCCTTTTATTTATTGATTTGATTTTTATACCGCCCTTCAGCCATAAATGCAACAATGCTCTCACCTATATTCCATCTCTAAGGTGGGTCAGGATTGCCAAAAATCACTGTGAGCATTCATCCCTTGAAATGTTTCTGATGGCCCAAATATGTGGGTCTGGCTCATGGAATAACGACTTGCCCTTGAACCAAACTGGGCCCGGTTCAGTTCAGTTGGGCTCAACCTTGAACCGAACTCCCTGGGCTGGCTTCGGGGTTAAAATAGTAGTAGTAGAAGTTCTGTGTGTGTGTGTGTGTGTGTACATACACACACACACACACACACACACACACACACTTACCACCCTGCTGGTGGCCTTTGGGGGGTGCTGCTGTGGTTGCGGGGGGGGGGTCTCCATTGGTCCCTGCTCCCCCTGGTCTTTTTAGGGCCAGTTCAGCCAGTTTGGCCCTGGAAAGGATATTTAGATGCTGTGACGTGTCTACACCTACAAAGATTAGAATAGTTCAGACCATGGTTTTCCCCGTGACACTTTATGGATGCGAAAGCTGGACTTTGAAGAAACAAGACAGAAAAGGCATTGACGCTTTTGAACTTTGGTGCTGGAGAAGACTTTTGAGGATACCATGGACAGCCAGGAAAACAAACCAATGGATCATAGAACAACTCAATCCAGGATTTTTACTCGAGGCACAAATGACCAGGCTCAAAGTACCATACTTTGGACACATTATTAAAAGAGCCAGCTCCCTTGAGAAGGCCATGATGCTGGGGAAAGTGGAAGGAAAGAGAAGGAGAGGACGACCAGCAGCAAGGTGGATGGACTCAATTATGACAGCAGTGAATCAACACATCACTGAGAGACCTTCAAGGCCAAGTGGAAGACAGATCATCCTGGAGAGAATCTATCTATGTGGTCGCTAAGAGTCGACACCGACTTGACGGCACTTAATCAATCAGTCAGCCAGTTTATATTTTCAGCCCTCTGCCTGTTTGGCAGCCATTTTGAAGGCTGCCACACATGCGCACTGGCCATTTGCGTGCCTTGCGTGCCTGAACTACCTGGGCACACAAATGGCCAGTGTGCATGCACAGCGACCTTCAAAATGGCCACCACAAGCAGGCAGAGGGCTGAAAAGGCCTGTACATGGACCGAAACAACCCTTAAAAGACCGGGGGAGGACAGCAGGGACCGTTGGAGACCCCCCTTCATGGCCACAGCAGCACTCTCCAGAGGCCGCTGGACCGGGTGGTAAGTTTTGCTTTTAACATTTTTTTTTAAATGATTTTTGACCACCCCCCCCCCCACACACACACTTTGAGCTGGGCCAGAACCGACGAACTGGGGCCCGTCTCAAGGTGCACAGAACCAAACCGGACCCGGTTCAGTTTGAGTCCAGTTCAATTCAAACCAAACTGGGCTTCCCAATTCCGTACACAATGTGTGTGTGTGTGTGTGAGAGAGAGAGAGGGGGGGGGTACAAACAAGTCTACATATGGCCCATTATATGACGTTACCTTCAAGGCAAAAATGGCAATACATGATGAAACGAGCTTACCTCTTGGAAGGATTCAATCAGATGTTCCGCATCCCTCTTCCCTCCAGGTTGTAGGCCAAAGGACCAGTGTTGGCCAGAGCAGATTGCCACAGAGAGGACCATCAAGAAGAAACCTGCCACCAGTATCCCAGTCTTTCCCATCCTACAAAGATCCAGTGATGGTGAGTGGATATGGGGGCACCTCTGCTTATGCAAAAAATTAGAGAGAGAGAGAGAACAAACTACCTAGAACAGGGGTAGGCAACCTTGGCTCTGCAGCTACTTAGGCACATAGGAAGATGCCTCCAACCGAGTCAGACCACTGGTCCATCTAGCTTGGTGTGGTCTACACAGACTGGCAGCAGCTTCTCCAAGCTTGCAGGCAGCAGCCTCTCTCAGACCTATCTTGGAGATGCCAAGTGAGGAACTCACAACCTTCTGCACGCAAGCAGGCAGATGCTCTTCCCAGAGCGGCCCCACCTCCTAAGGGGAATTTCTTACAGTGCTCACTTGTAGCCTCCCATTCAAATGTAAACCAGGGTGGACCCTGCTTAGAAAGGGAACAATTCACAAGACCACTCCCACAAGACCAGCTCTTGTTGAACCACAATTCCCATCATCCCCGCCACAATTTATTTTGTCTGGGTGTGATGTAATTCAACAGCTAGAGAACCAAGGTGTCTTATCCATGACCTAGAACATCATTGAGACAATATATTGCTTGCTGTTCTGGTATATTAACATAAGGACATCCCTGCTGGATCAGGCCCAAGGGGCCCATCTAGTCCAGCATCCTGTTTCACACAGTGGCCCACCAAATGCTGCTGGGAGCCACAGGGCAGAAGTTGAGGGTATGCCCTCCCTCCTGCTGTTACTCCCCTGCAACTGGGACTCAGAGACATCCTACCTTTGAGGCTGGAGGTGGCCGATAGCCCTCTGACTAGTAGCCGATGAGAGACCTGTCCTCCATGAAGTTACTGAAACCCCTCTTAAAGCCATCCAGGCTGTTGGCTGTCACCACATCTTGTGGCAGAGAATTCCATAGATTAATTATACACTATGTGAAAAAGTACTTCTTTTTTTTTCCTGGACCTGAATTTCCAGAGCTTCAGTTTCATGGGGTGACCCCTGGTTCTAGTGTTGTGAGAGAGGGAGAGAAATTTCTCTCTCTCTGCTTTCTCCACTCCAAGCATAATTCTAGACATCTTGATCATGTCTCCCAGTAGTCACCTCTTTTCCAAACTAAGGAGTCCCAGATGCAGCCTTGCCTCATAATTACCTGATGGAGAGTAGACGAAATGGACAGTGTTGTCTTTGATGGAGTCTCTTTTGAGTCCTACCTTTTATACAAGCTGTAGAAGTGTCCTCTGCAGGCGGCCAGCTAATTCTTTCTGTCTCTTCTGCAGACTGTAATTTGTCATAATGGGGCTGGAAGGAAGGAAGGAAGTCATTGGGGCTTCCTTCTCTTATGGAGATAAATACAGCTAATCTCCCCCGCCCACTGAAACCCACAGCGGTGGCTGCACTTTAAAAACTGAGCAATTCCATCATTCCAGGGTGATTCTGTCATTTCTCGGAGGTGGGGCACTCGTAGATGTGTTGTGGACAATTTTGACAGGTTTCAAGGAAGGAATACATTTGTTTCTTTGGCAATGCATATAAGCTGGTTTGCTAGGGCCGTGTGTGTCGGAGCGTCCTTAAACGGGCTGGGTGAAATTGGGTCTCGGGTGAAATAGCAGAGATTTAACGAGATGTGTTTATTTATTTCTATTATTTATTTAACATATCTTTATACCGCCCAAAACATATGTCCCTGGGCGGTTTACAACCAAAAAATGACAACAGAGCCATTTTGGAAGGGCGGTATATAAATCAAATAAATAAATAAAATAAATAAACAGAAAAGTTTAAGCAAAACAAATAAATGACAATAGAGAAATTCAAGCATTTTTTTTTAAAAAAAAAATCACTGTGAGCATTCTGTAAGCCTACAGATTTTCCGCATGTCAAACAGTGTGCTTGTTTTTGCAGCTGGATTGGGATGGTGGCATGGAGGGAGAGAGGTGTTTAATCCTTTGTCCCTCCCTCCTCCCCTCCTCCCATGGTTCCAGTTTGTCCTTTAAAAAAAAAAGGCAAATAGCAGCCGTGGTGTGTGCTTGATTGTTGGGACTGTGGGGGGTAGAAATTAGAATTAAGTCCTCCTCCCTCCACAGTCACATAGGAAGCTGCCTCCTACCAAGTCAGACGATTGGTCCATCTAGCTCAGTATGTCTACCCAGACTGGCAGCAGCTTCTGCAAGGTTGCAAGCAGGAGTCTGTCTCAGCCCTATCTTGGAAATGCCAGAGAGGGAACTCGGTACCTTCTGCACAAGCATGCAGGTGCTCTTCTCAGAGTGACCCCATCATTCTTACAGTGTTCACATGTAGTCTCCCATTCAAATGCAAACCAGGGTGGACCCTGCTTAGCAAAGGGGACAAGTCATTCTTGCTACCACAAGACCAGCTCTCCCCTGTTGTCTCAATCAGCTGTGGCCCTTTTCCAGTCACTAGTTACTGAATAGAAATCAAGTATACTTTCCCCAAGGACATCCATCAAATAATATCTCATTAGACTCTGAGCATTATTCATTTTGGTTGAGTGACCAAATTTTATGCAGAATTGCATACAATTCTGGTTGCCACATCTAAAAAAGGACACCGTAGAACTGGAAAATGTGCAGAAGAGGGCAACCAAGATGATCAGGGGCCTAGAGCACCTTCCTTTTGAGGCAAGGCTACAACACGAGGCTATTTCATTTAGAAAAAAGACAACTGCGGGGTGACATTATAGAGGTCTATAAAATCATGCATGGAGTGGAGAAAGTGGATAGAGTACAATTTCTCTCTCTCACACAACACTTGAACCAGGGGTCATCCCATGAAATTGATTGCCAGGAAATCTAGGACCAGCAAATGGAGGTACTTTTTCACACAATGCATAATCAACTCATAGAATTCCCTGCCACAAGATATGGTGACAGCCAACAACCTGGATGGCTTGAAGAGGGGTTTCAGTAACTTAATGGAGGAGAGGTCTATCAAAGGCTACTAGTCGGAGGGCTAGAGGCCGCCTCCAGCCTCAGAGGCAGGATGCCTGAGTCCCAGTTGCAGGGGAGTCACCGCAGGAGAGACGGCACGCCCTCAACTCTTGCCTGTAGGCTTCCAGCAGCATCTGGTGGGCCACTGTGTGAAACAGGATGCTGGTCTAGATGGGCATAAGCATCTTGAGACATTTGTCTCTTCTGGTTGGCACTTCCTGTTACTCTTGTTGAATGCCATTTGGACAATCTGTGTTGGCACAACTTGAGTACATGCGTGTACTCAGTGTCACTGTGTTGTGCAATATGTCCATCAGTGTGTATATGAACAGTGTTTTCTGTAAGAATGAATCTGTTGCATTTGGTGGAGAAAGCAGAGGGGAAAGCCACATTTTTAAAAAGCCCTCAATCCTTCCAACCTGGGTAACTATAGACCTGTTTCTAACCTTCCCTTTTTGGGCAAGGTAACAGAGCATGTGGTGTCATCCCAGCTCCAGAGGGTTATGGATGATACAGATTATCTCTAGACCCTTTTTAATCTGCTTTCTGTCCTGGATATGGGACTGAAACTGCCTTGGTCACTCTAGTGGAAGACCTAGGCTGAGAGCTACTTAGGGGGACCGAGCTAGCTAGCTGTCCCTGTTGGTTCTGCTGGACCTCTCCGCGGCATTCAATACCATTGACCATGGTATCCTTCTGGACTGCCTCTCGAGTATAGGGATTGGAGCACTGCTTTGGAGTGGCACTAATTCTTTCTCAGGGGAGGGTCCAGAATGTGGTACTTGGGGACTACTGCTCAGCTCCTTGCTCATTGCCCTGTGGAGGCCTGCAGGGTTTGGTCTTGTCCCCCATACTGTTCAACATCTACATGAAGCCGCTGGGAGAGGTCATCCGGGGACTTGGACTGAGTTGTCAGCAATATGCGGATGACACTCAGCTCTCTCTCTCCTTGTCATCTGATCCTAGGGAGGCAGTGGATGTCCTGAATTGGGGCTGGAGGCCGTGATGAGCTGGATGTGGGCTACTAAACCTGGAGATTCAATCCAGATGTGCTGTTGGTCAGTTGGAGAGCCAATCAGGAAAAAGGGATTCAGCCGGTTCTGGATGGGGTTGCACTCCCCTTGAAAGAGCAGGTGCGCAGCTTGGGGGTATTACTGGAGCCGGCTCTGCTTTTGGAAGCTCAGGCGGAGGTGGTGGCTGGAAGTGTTTTTGCACAGCTTCGGCTAATGTGCCAGCTTTCTTGAGAAGGCAGATCTTGCCACTGTTACCCCACGCCTTAGTCACACCACAGCCGGATTACTGTAATGCGCTCCACTTAGGGCTGCCCTTGAAGAATATTTGGAAACTGCAGCTAGTGCAAAATGTGGCGTCTAGGATTTTATCCGGAGCTGCCTGCTGGGATCATAGTACAGCCATTTGGAAAGAGCTACATTGGCTGCCAATCCATTTCCGGGTCCAATTCAAGGTGCTGATTTTGACCTTTTAAAGCCCTTAACAGTTTGGGCCCTGGATACCTGAGGGACCACCTGTTCAATTTTATGGTTATATTGTACGTATTTTAAAAACTTTTAATTAGATTTGTATTTTTACATTTGTAATATTTTATTGTGTGAGTTTTATAGTCTTATATTATTTTAAATATGTTGTAAACCATCTTGAGATTGTTTTAATGAAAGGCGGTATAGAAATTTAACAATAATTATAATTATCCCCTGCTAAACTGGCGAAAAGGCACCTTTAAAGTTGTGGCTTTCTTTTATTTAGCAGAGGTGAGAGGAATTGTCCCTATTCAGTCTTGCATAGCATTCCTCCTTGTGCTTGTTACTGCTGTCTCTCGTGTTTCTTTTTAGATCACGAGCCCTTGTAGAACAGGGAACTATCTATTTTATTGATTGATAGATTGATTGATTGTTTACACAGTCAGACAGGTGTCATTGACTGGTTTCTTTTCTCCAGACATTGAGTCTTTTCCAAGGACCTGGAATGGCTGAATGTTATTAGCAATATTGTTGTTATTATTATAGATATTGTTGCAAAATATAGGCTGTTCCCAGTAAAGTTGGTTTTTGTAGTTGGCTGATGGTGATTTCTGTGGCCCCGATGGTGTTGAGGTGCTCGTCAAGGTATTTTGGAATTGCTCCTAGGGCGCCAGTTATCACTGGGATTATTTTGGTCTTTTTCTCCCACAGCCTTTCAATTTTGATTTGTAGATCTTTGTATTTTGTGATTTTTTTCTATTTTGTTCTTCTATTCTGCTATCACCTGGTACTGCTATGTTGATTATTTTGACTTGTTTTTCTTTCTTCTCGACTACAGTGATATCTGGTGTATTGTGTGGCAGATGTTTGTCTGTTTGTAGTCAGAAGTCCCATAATATTTTTACATCTTCATTTTCTACAACTTTCTACAACTTTTTCAGTTTTATGGTCCCACCAATTTTTGGCTACAGGTAGCTTGTATTTTTTGCAGATGTTCCAGTGTATCATCCGTGCTACCTTGTCATGCCTTTGTAGTCAGTCTGTGCGATCTTTTTACAACAGCTGATTAGGTGGTCCATCGTTTCATCTGCTTCTTTACAAAGGCGGCACTTGCTGTTTGTTGTGGATTTTTTGACTTTTGCTCTTATTGCATTTGTTCTTAGTGCCTGTTCTTGTGCAGCCAGTATTAAACCCTCTGTTTCTTTCTTCAAGTTGCCATTCTTAAGCCATTGCCAGGTCTTGGTGATGTTTGATTTTCCAGTTATATTGTGCAAATATTGACCATGCAAGAGCTTATTTCTCCATTTTTCTGCTCGGTTCTTGACGTTGTTGTTGTTGTTGTTGTTGTTATCGTTATCATTATTATTTGTAAACTGCTTTGAGATTTTGTTGTTGAAACGTGTTACATAAATATTAATAACACACACACAAGTGCACTTAGGTGAATTTACCCAGGACTCTGCCTATCTGTTATTTCCTTTTCCTCTTAACCCTCATTTTAGTAGATTAAAGTAATTTGCTAAAGACAAAAGACATTTAAGCAGGCTTCGAGTAACTTTGGAAAAGTGGGATTTTTGTTGTTGTTGTAATAACATCCTTGCAGGAAGGATTAATATGAGTCTCCAGCAGACAAATCAAGCTGTGAACACAATTTAGTTGCACATTTTTAAAGTAAGAAATTGTTAATGATGACGAAAGGTGAGTGAGTGTTCTTTGGCAGCTGAGATGATCTAAAATTTAGTTGTCACTGTCTCTGTGCATGTTGAGAAACCAGTGAAGGAGCTGGAAAGTCTTGGAGAAATGACTAGGACAGTCTATGGCCATTATTTTCTCTCCTTGTGGTCTTCTTTAATGTCCTTGGTAGGGGTGTGCACAGAAGTGTAGGGAGGCTGGTGGCAGCCCGTGTGTGGCCGCCACCATGGCCCCGCCCCCCACATCTGACATCAGATGCAGGGGGACCAGCTAGCCACACCCCTGTGTCTGACGTCAGACACAGGGGCGTGGTCTCCTTCCCAAATGGGACTGCGTGACCTCATTTGGATGGGAGATTGGCCCATGCTGCATTGGGCAGCACAGGCCGGAGTGACACTCTCTGCCTTAAAGGCAGGCAGAGCCGTTCCATCCACGCTGCCAACAGAGCGCAGGCCAATCTCCCTCCCAAATGGGGCCGCACGGTCCTGTTTGGGAGGGAGATCCATCAGCCTCGCTGTGTTGGCAGCGAGACCAGGAGCGGCTCTCCCTGCCTTTAAGGCAGGGAGAGTCACTCCGCCCACACTGCCAATGCAGCACAGGCTGATTTCGGTTCCAAATGGGGTGTGGGGCATGTCTGGGGCCATGCGGCCCCTGATTGGTGGTGGCCTGGGTTCTTTGAACCCATCCATCCAATTGTGGTTCCACCCCTGGGTGTGCACAAAACCAGTTTACCCAGTTCAGTTCAAGTCTGAACTGGACTCGAGCAGAACTGAGCATGTTTGGTTTTGCACACCCCCCCACAACCCCCCTGACAGCTTTAATTTGAGCCGCTTCAGCAATTTGAAAGTAAATAATAATATTTTTTTAAGGACTCACCACCTCCAGGGGGTTCCCCTTCCCCCCACCAGCCTCCCCCTGGTCTCAAAACAGCCTGTATCCTGCAGGTGTCCATTGCGCATGTGCATCACAGGGTCACGCAGGTGTCCATTGAGCATGCACTGCGGCCTCCAAATTGGCTGCTGCCACTACCCAGAAGCCCAGAGCAGGCCAAAAACTGCCTGAACCAAGCCATTTTGAGACCAGGGGAGGCTAGCAGAGGGAGAGGGAATCACTGGAGACCCTCTTCCTGCACCCATGGCAGAACCCCCAGGGGCGGTGAGTCCTTAAATTTTCTTTTTTAAGTTAGAACCCCCATGCTGGCCAGGGGGAGGGGTGGTCTGGCTTGTGGCCAGTTCGATGTTTAGCCCTCAAGCCCAGATAGTTCAAAGTCGAGCTGGTTCACACACCCATAGTCCTTGGTTGTAGCTCCCATCTGGGTCCTCCTCCCATAGCGATGGGGCTGTAGCTCAGTGGGAGAGTATCTGCTTCACATGTAGAAGGTCTCAGGTTTGATTCCTGGCATCTCCAGGTAAGGCTGGGTTCGACTCTTGCCAGAAACCTTGGAGAAATGCCGGCAGTCAGTCAGCCAATGGTCGGACCTTGTGAGCCCTTTGGGGACAGGGATGCATCTTATTTATTTATTATTTCTCTGTGTAAACCACCCGGAGCCATTTTTGTAAGGGTGGTATAGAAATCAAATAAATAACAAATACATAATAATAATAGGGCCAGTTGCTCTCCCCCTGCTAAATCTCCCCTTGCAGCCGATACGCAGTGTTCGAATCGTCCTCCAATTCAAAGGCAAGACTTGTAAGCTTTTAATATTCGTTATTGGATGCAGTTGTACACCAGGATCTGATCTAGGCCAGCAAGGCCTATGGGGCTGTCCCGTGACTCTAGAGGAAGCCTCTTGTGTGTGAGTGGACAATGCTGTGAGTATTCCAAGACATATGACTTCAGTCAAACAAATACAATTTCTACACATAGTTTAAGAAAATAGAATTCTTCAATACGATATTTTATTTTTCTGTCAAGAAAGAAGGAAGGAAGGAAGGAAGGAAGGAAGAGACCAAGGGGGAAAAAAGTCAAGTTGGCTTCTTCAGACACAAAAGCCCACCCGAGTCCTTGAGGAACCTGGAAAGAAGCAGCACCATCATTAATAATGCAGATCTCCCTGTCTCTCCCACTACGCTGTGGAAACTGCAACTGTAGTGTCTTTGATATTCCAGGTCCCCAAAGCCAGAATCAAAGCAGCTGCAAGGAGACTGCTTAAAATTTCTGGAATGGAAAGTCACAGTACCACTGCATGGATATCCTGAACCCCACCCAAGGTCATGCTGGTGAATAATATTCCTGCTTTGCTAATCAAGGCTGGGTTAGATCAAGTATTCAGACAATGTTGAACTTGCAGCAGTATGAAACACCACAGTGGCTGATAGTCAAATAATTTTCTCAGGAGTTACTCTAAAGGAGTAGCATATTGACCTGACTAGAAGGTGACTGAATTTGAGATGACCGCCTTAAAAAATAGAAGTTAACTTTAGGTTATACTTTTATTTACCCCCAAGAAAGAATTTTCTGGATTTAAGACAACCGCTAGGTATGTGCAAAACATTGAACTGAATCAATTCAAATTGGAATAGATTCAACTTGAATATGCTTGCACCGAATGGGATTCGTTCAAATCGATTTGAATTTGCCTGAACTAGAATTGAATTCACTGTGAATTTGATTTGAATTCTCCCAAATTTGAATCCCATTCTGTGCAAGTAGAATTTGAATCAGATTCAAATCAATCAAATTTTTGCACCTCCCTGATGACTGCCTAATTTCTAACATCAAGGAACTTGGAAAAAAACCTAGTCTTGGATTCAGGCAAGTAGAATACTACATTTCAAGTGAACTTCCTCTAGTGAAGTTAGTCAGGATGTCAGCCTGATAGTGTGTGCATGTGTGCATAAACTGTGAATAGCATCCAGACTAGTTATGACTAAGACTAGTCGTGACTAGGCACCACTAACTTAAGTCCCATTAATTTAAATGGGTCTTAGTCCGAATACTGCCTTGTAAAGGGAAATGACTTTCAAAGTTCTGAATGTCAAGGTTTCTCCTGCATGACACTGAAGAGTTGTTTTGAGGAGAATCGAGAGTTAGGGAACCCCAAATTATTTATTTATTTATTTTTTTTTTATCATCATCATCATCATCATCATCATTGCTGGATCTGGATAGTAGAAACTAATTTAACAGTTGGTCAGGTTCATATGAGTAGAAGTCGTTTCCCTTCCAGCCAATCGTAATGCTTTCAAACACATGAAATGGAAATTAATGCAGAGGCTTAACACAAGAAATCTTTCCTAATCGAAGATCCCACTTCCACCTATGGAAAATGACACATCTATTGTTGCCTGTAACTAAGATAAAGAAAAGGTAGGGTTGGTTGCAGGTTCTCCATGGCTGAGTTCAGACGTAGCATGCAACTGGCCAATTTGACTGAGCTGCCACAGTCCTGACTGCCTTGCTTCTGCTCTGAGATGGGGTATGTTGTACGAACCCACCAATCTTGGTACTTGCAGCATGGAACCAGACATCTGTCACTAAGATTTAAACAAATGCCAGATGGTCAGTTCAGTGTCACAAGTATTTATTTATTTATTTAACATATTTGTATACCACCCAAAATGCAAGTCTCAGGCAGGGTAGAATATGTCAAGATTGACGAGATCCAGAACTGGCATATCACTCCTGAGACTAGAAGCAGGGTTCAGAACACGTGCCCAGAGCTGTGGCAGCTTGACTTGATCTGCCAGTTCTGGGCTGCGTGTGAGCTTGGCCAATACGTGCATGTATAAGGCGAGAGCCATGTGCAGCCACACGGTATGTATCAGATATACACATTCCAACACTGAAGATGGGGACACCACCCCCATCTTTGTTATACATAAAAAGGCTAGTCCAGATCAGCCACTCTCTACATCTGAGGTAGGGTACTATAAAGTCTAAGTTGGGGGGTTGGTGATTACCATCTCAGCTGGGAGTAGTCATTTCATTTTAACTAAGGATTCTGGAGATATGTGGAAGTCCTTAGGCCAGGGTGCTCAAAGTTGGGTGTCCAGCTGCTGTTGGACTACAAATCCCATCACCCCCAACTACAATGGCCATTGGCCACTGGAGTCCAACAGCAGCTGGAGACCTAAATTTGGAGCCCCTTTACTAGGGACTGGTAAAGATTAGTTAGTTATGACAAAGCACCATGAAGTCAATGAGACTAGTTAGTCATGACTAACAAGTCCCATCAGCTCCAATGGGACTTAGTGATGACCAAGTTGTCTAGATGTTGCCCATTGTCTGAAGTAACTGCTTTTGCGTACACCCGGTTTTGTTGTGTGTCAGCAGTTTCCCCATGCAGCTGTTTTGATTGTAGCCCAAGAAATACTACAGTGGACAGCTTGGCCTTCACTGTGGTGCTGATATGTACCATGGCATCAGGAAAGCAGGAAGAAAGGACTTTGGGACTGAGGGCCATTGCTTCTGCACCCATTCAAAGCAGAGCTGATTGCTCCAAAAAGACAACCCATCAGCTTTGTTTTCAAATCTTAAGATAGTTGCATAGGTTTATGATCTGTGCAATTGCTGTTCACTGTCCCACAGCTGCCAGGAATAGCAGGGGACAAACAGAACTACAGCCATAGCCTCGCTAACTAGGCAGAGGTACCTTTTAAGTGTGGTGTTTCTCTTCATTGAGCAGGGGGAGAGCAACTGGCCCTATCCACCCCCAGCACAGCATCCCTCCAGTGGCTGTTGCTGGTGTATGTCTTGTGTTATTGTTTTGGGATTATATACAACTAGTTAATTTTGGCCCGCTGAACAACGGGCCCTAGTAACGGCTCTCCTGTCCCCCCGCTGCCATTCCCCCTCCCTCCCTCATTAAGGGCCAAATCGGCCCAGCCACTTGCCCCCGCAGCTTCCGCCGCCGACCAACCGCCCGCCCACCCAGCTGCCGATACCTCCTTGCCCCCGGAACACGTCCTCCGCTTGATCCGCTGCTCAATTAACAGAAGGAGAGAGGTGCTCGCATGCAGAGCTCCACTCTCTTTAAAGTCTCTTCCCGAACTGGTGGTTTGGGCGGCAAGGACACAAAGCGCCAGTTCGGGAAGAGACTTTAAAGAGAGTGGAGCTCTGCATGCGAGCACCTCTCTCCTTCTGTTAATTGAGCAGCGGATCAAGCGGAGGACGTGTTCCGGGGGCAAGGAGGTATTGGCAGCTGGGTGGGTGGGCGGTTGGTCGGCGGCGGAAGCTGCGGGGGCAAGTGGCTGGGCCGATTTGGCCCTTAATGGGGGGGGGGTCAGCTGGGAGGGAGGGTTGGCGGCGTCGGCTGCGGGTGCCTTTTAAAAAATATTTAAGTGGCCTCCGCTCCGCCCCCGGCCTCCGTCTCTTTTGGCCGAGGCAGCGGCTCTGCCGCTGCCTCGCCCAGTTTACCCCGGCTCCGGTTTTCCGGCTTCTTCGGGGCAGCCACTTCTGGCTGCCCAAGATGGCTGCCGGGTACCGGCAAGCGTGTCTCCCTTGCCCTGTTCTGCGCCTGCGCTTCGCGCAGGCGCAGAACAGGGCAGGGAGGCACAGACACACGCTTGGTGTCCGTCCACGGACGGACACCAAGCGTTTTATTAGATAGGATATGGGATTATTATATATGGGATTAATGATGGATATGCCTTGGGGGACATGCCGGGGGAAACTAGAGTGCAGATGCTCTGCACCTGGCTGAGCTAGTTATTTTTATTATTTCTCTACGTATCTTTGGTAACTTCTGTTGAAAAGCAGTATATAAATCTCTGTTGCTGTAGCCCCTTCTAGTTTTTGAGGAGTCTGTAGCCCTATTCAGACATTAGGGTTGTTCACATGACCGCTGGGGCTTGGAGGAGGGGAAGCAAGATTGCACCTACCTCCCCCCACACGACTGCCCGTTCCATGCCAGCTACGCCGCTCACGTACCTACATAATTCACACAGTGGCAAATGGCTCGGGGAGCAAAGAAGAGCCCCCAGGAATCCCAAAATGCACCACGCAAGCATTGTTGAAATTCTGGAGGCTGGGTCGCTCCTTCCCCCCAGCCTCTATGCTAGTAATGGCTGCCAGCAGCCCATGCGCCCAAACAAAACCCGGGCTTTCCAATGGAGGAGCACCAGGATCAGGAGCAATCCTGATCGTTCTCACAACCAGCACTGTACCACCCTACCCGCTAGTGTATGAGCGCGACCTCATGTTGTACGCCTCTACAGCTTTCTGTAAGCTTGTATGTGTTTTTGCATGAATGGCTTTACCTGCACTTATTTTAAAAATGAGCCCCGGAACGGGCTCCTTTAAACGCAGGCTACAGCTAGGAAGGAGGAAGCTGCATGTGCATTCTCCATGGCGCGTGACAAACTGTACCCAGATTTGTAGGGGTGAAGAAATGTTGGTTCAGCTTATCAGCCATTCAGAATATTTTACTTGTCGAGCTATGTTGGTACATTGCTCATCAGGACTTTTTCCACCCATCAGGCATCATTTTTCATGCATCACAGACTAGTAGATTTCTGCAGCCCTGCAGATTAGTATGAATGTGGAACATGATGCGTGAATGAGGTTCATCTTTCTAAATGTATTTGAAGTTCACTAGATCAAGCCTGTTTGTGCTTCTCTGCAGGATATTTGCTGTGGTTTCTTCTTCCCTTTAATACAAGCAGGTAAAGAAGGGGCAGGAACTGTGGACAAGGGGCTTCCACCACTGCAGTAGGGAAAGACTAGTTGTCTAGGCCAGGGGTTCTCAACATTGGGTTCCCAGATGTTATTGGACTTCAACTCCCATAATCCCCAGCCCCAGTGGCCTTTGGTTCGGGATTATGGGAGTTGAAGTCCAACAACATCTGGGGACCCAACATTGAGAACCCCTGGTCTAGAATAGTCCTTATTTTCTACCATTTGGACCTGGGAGGTTTCACAATGGAGGGAAGTAAGAAGTGGGGCTTCCAGTGATCTGTACTGGTACAAATTCCAATCTAGGGATCTTTTGGAAGGGGACTGAAAATAAAACGGCTAATACTATAATGCCCTTATACAAAACTATGGTGCAGCCACACTTGGAGTACTGTATACAATTCTGGTCACCGCACCTAAAGAATGACATTGTAGAACTGGAAAAGGTGCAGAAGAGGGCAACCAAAATGATCAGAGGCCTAGAGCACCTTCCTTATGAGACAAGGCTACAACATGAACGAGGTCGATAAAATCATGCATGGTGTGGAGAAAGTTGATAAGAGAAATTTCTCTCCCGCATAGCACTAGAACCATAAAACTGATTTCCAAGGAATTTAGGACCAGCAAAGGGAAGTATATTTGCATACAACACATAATCAACTTGTGGGATTCTCTGCCACAAGATGTGGTGACAGCCAACAACCTGGATGGCTTGAAGAGGGGTTTGGATAACTTCATGGAGGAGAGGTCTATCATTGGCTACTAGTCGGAGGGCTATCGGCCACCTCCAGCCTCAGAGGCAGGATGCCCGAGTACCAGTTGCAGGGGAGGCACAGAAGGAGAGAGGGCCTGCCCTCAGCTCTTGTCTGTAGGCTTCCAGCAGCATCTGGTAGGCCACTGTGTGAAAGAGGATGCTGGACTAGATGGGCATTCTTGGGCCTGATCCAGCAGGGCTGTTCTTATGAGTTTTTCCTGCTGTCCAGCATCTTGGTCTAGGGTTTCCCAGCACATCTTGCAGCAGATATTTGGCAGGAAATAGCACCAGCAAAACTGATCACTCCTGCCAAGAGACTTCCGAGCAACATTAGAAGATAGCGCACACGTTCATTTTGCCAAACATCAAATTCAGCTTTTCCTTACAAAAAAACTGGAAGGGGGCAGGTTTAAGGAGGACCGACATAAAACATAAGATGTAACTCCACAGTGATTAAAATCTGAACAGTATGAGCCTGCTACATTTTCCAGGGCATACCCAGTGAACTCTAAGTTAGGGGTGCTTGGTGAGGGAAAGCAGGGACAGAAACATGTGTAAGTACTTCTGCCTCATAACCTGCAGATCAGCTACATAATACAACATGTATGCAGCAGGGGGAAACCTCAGGAATTTGGGGCTGACTAACAGTGTTCCATGTAATAGGGATCAATAAATGTTGACTACAGCTCCCATCATCCCTAGCTGCAATGGCCTTTGGCTGGGGATGGTGGGAGTTGTAGTCAGCAATAGCTGGGAATCCCTGTTACAGTGAACATTGTGGAAGCCAGCTGACCAGGCCTCCACTCCAAGTGTGTTTGATTCCAATTGTGCTGTAAAGAGCAGCTGGCTTTGTCTGTAAGAGCTAGAAGTACTGATCGCCATCATTAGTGATTCAAATTGCGGCTAATGCATGAGAACAGACTTTCTCAACCAACAACTGATCTTGTTGTAGTTGAGAGCTGGTCCTGTGGTAACAAGCATGAGTTGTCCCCTTTGCTAAGCAAGGCCCACCCTGGTGGCATATGGATGGGAGACCGTCTTCCCCTTAGGGGAGTTGTATTGACTACAACTCCCATAATTTCCAACGTAAGACCATCACAGCTGGCAATGCTGGGAGTTGTAGTCAACAACCTCTGGAATTCTGGATGGAGCTGCTCTGGGAAGAGCACCTGCTTGCTTGCATACAGAAGCATCCAAGTTCCCTCTCTGGCAGCATCTCCAAGATAGGGCTGAGAGAGATTCCTGCCTGCAGCCTTGGAGAAGCCACTGCCAGTCCATGTAGACCAGGGCTGCTCAAATCCCCCCCTCCCACAGCTGTTTTTGGACTACAACTCCCATAATCCCCACAGTGGCCAATAGCTAAGGACTATGGGAGTTGTAGGCCAACATCTGCAGGAGGGCTTAAGTTGAGCAGGCCCGGTGTAGACAATACTGAGCAAGATGGACCAAGGGACTCGGTAGAAGGCAGTTTCCTATGTCCATAACTTGTAGACTGCAGCCAGAATCCAGCCCACTCAAGCCAGCTTGGGCTGCTGCTACCACTTTAAATTAAGGGGTAGGAGTCAAGGTGTCAAATAGAGCATTCAGGTTTTTGGCTTTTAAAAACCACTGCAATTTCTAGAGTTTCACTCTCTGAGGTTGAATTCAAGTTACCCATTGCAACTATTCAGTTAGCTGCTGCTTTGTTATGCAAAGAGGTCTGAAAATACCCGCGTTTGTCTAAATTTAGGCTTCCCTCCTTCAAAATAGAGGTTAAATGCCTGTATTTACCTGAAAGGAACACTGAGTTTGACACCAACCCACCCCCGATTCCGAACATCAAAGAACTGGGGGTGGGTGGCGGGGAACCTAGTCTTGGATTAAGTTAAATACGGTATACTTGGCAATGGGCACATATAGCTCTCCACCCCACAATTTAAATATGCCCAAAACCCCTCCACCCCAGCTGCAAACCTGTACTTTTGCTATGCATGAGCGTACCATATACTGCAACAAGGAATTTAATAAATATAAATATCATATATTGTGCTTTTATAAATTAAAAACCCTACGATGCATCTTAGAATGAGGTGGTAAGAAAGTGCCAATAGGCTCAGAGAGCAAATAGTAATGTCTCTTGTCACTTTCCGGATTCGGTTCAAGAACATAACAGTGTCTGCGCTAGGTCTGGGAAAGGGAAGAGCCCATGCCTATGTGATTGGAGGCCGCTCTCCAGGCACTACTGAAGAATCCCAAGCTGTGTATGAGTGTCACTCTGACATCATGAGGATAAGGGGTGGAGAAAGGAGAGTCTGTGTGGGGAGGGGGAGCCCATTCCTCTGGCCGGCCTATCTGACGCTCTGAGACATGTGCAACGGTGTCAGCATCTCTTCAAAGATCGCCCCTTTGACGTTTGATCCTCGCAGGTTGGCTTCTTGTAGGTCACAACCCGACAGATCACAATTCTTTAAAAATAAAATTGAAAAGGGATTTAAGTAATCTCCATTAGCAATCTAAGTGTAGCGCTCATTATCTATATATACACACACACACCTACCTCTCGCTCTGTCACACAAATGTAGTGTATATGTACACACAAACACAGCAATACAGGCCACCCTTTACTTTTGCAGGTGCCTCTCCAGCAGTCACAGGCTACTTCCTTGTAGACCAATTCAGTTATCCGTGGCACATTCCACTGGGAAAACCTGCTTAACTACCCCCTAACTAAACTGGTCCACCTGGAGCTGCCCACACGCCAGCTGAGATGTGGTGTGTGTGCCACTCCTGGCACTTAAGTACCCCATCTCTCACCGCTTCTCAGCCGGCACACGGGCATTTAAACTTTAAACCTCCAGGAACAGCCCACACAGAACCTAACCTCATGTTTTGGGCTCAGGTTAGTATTTGAATACAGGCAGACCTCATTCTCTGCGGTTCCAATATTTGTGGATCTGTGTTACCATGATTCAAAAATAATGGCCCGACCTCACCATTCACGGTCACATTTCTCGCGTATCCGCGGTTTTTGTCACGAGCCTCCAGTCCCCATATACGGCCATGCTCTCTGGGGTGAGAGAGCAGAGCATTGTTGAAGTTCTGAATGTGAACCTGACCAGTCCCTGATGCTGTGATGCTTCTAAAGTGCTGAACCTGACCTTGACTTTTGCTTGGGTGCTTACGTAAGTTGTCTCTCATGCTATGATGCCTCCCTGGCCAACCTGACAACCAATGAGGCCTGTGATTCATGCCAATTCTTTGATCTTACATCACTGAACTATATTATGCATTCCTGGAGGGGCGGGGGTGGGGGCAGCAAGAGAGTGGGAGAGCATAATATGCAAGGTGGCCAAGACACACTGTGGTACACTAGCCCTTTTTTCAGCTTTTCCTCCTGGGGATTTTTCAGGCCATTTCCTGAGACTCTGGAACGTAGCTCCCAAATTCCCATTGACATAACGTTTCATTATTCACTGGTGTAGGCACAGAACCTAACCTCCATGAATAACAAGGTCCACCTGTATCATGGATTTAATGGCTACGGAGCTTTCGTGGAATGTTACCCCTGAAATATTCAAAGGTCTCCTGTAGTTTCTACCAAAAGCCATCACCCCAAAAGCCATTGGGAGGAGAGCTGGTCTCGTGGTAGCAAGCATGAATAGTCCCCTTTGCTAAGCAGGATCCACCTTGGCTTTCATTTGAATGGGAGCCAGCATATGTGAGCACTGTAAGATATTCCCCTCAGGGGAAGGAGTCACTCTGGGAAGAGCATCTAGGTCTCAAGTTCCCTCCCTGGCAGCATCTCCCAGATAGGGCTGAGAGAGACTCCTGCCTGCAACCTTGGAGAAGTCACTGCCAGTCTGTGTAGACAATGCTGAGCTAGATGGACCAATGGTCTGACTCGGTATATGGAGGCTTCCTATGTTCCTCCCAAACCTGGGTAGAACACCATTTGTGATTGTGTGAATGATCTCAGTATGTAAGCTTCTCTTCTGTAACAATGTACATGAAACACACATGCTCTACTCCTATTTATCCTCGACACCATCTTCTCTTCTATATCCCCACTGCCTTCCCCCATGGCAAGTTTTAGATTGTAGGCTCCTTGCGGCAGGGGACCTGTCTTGCTATTATTACATGGAGAAAGAGGCACTTTTCCTTTTGTTTCCCTAGAGGCCTTCACAATAGTGCTTGACTGTTGAAACTTGCAGTAGAAAGACTTACACAGAGATAGTGTGCACATTCAAGTGCACTCAGCCACAGAAAGACCCAACAGAACATTTATAAGTACCGTACTTTCTAGCAGAAACGCCGCGGCACATACCGTTTTAAAAGTTAATCTTCACTGCGTGCGGCGCTCACGTGCAGATTCCCCCCACCCCCATGGAAACCACGTACTGAGTTTTCGGAGCATGCCGAATTTTAGGCACCATTTCCATTTAGTTCAGTTCCATTTAGTGATGTGGTGTTTCTGCTGGTTTTTTGTTTTTTTTAATTCAAACATTTTTCTTTAGTGCACCATTTCTGCTGAAAAATATGGTCGTACAGGCCCAAAGGGAAGGCCAGCAGGAGAGGAATTCTCTCCCAGCCTTTTTGGTGTTCAACAAGCCATTGCACAATGTACCTCCAAATCCGTTCCTGCCAGAGTTGCTCCTCTCAGGTTGCAGTTTTTTAACTTGGCATTTTTCAGCGTCGCAACTCTCAGGTTGATGCCCGTCATCTGACTCCCTTCCATATCAACCCCTTTCAAGTTGGCACCTGAAGTGGGAAATAAGATGCTACGTCCACACAGAAAAGCTACACAATTGCCTCTCACTCCTACACCATCTACTGCAGTCCTGCTCAACTTAGCACCTCTCCAGCTGTTTTTGGACTACAACTCCCATCATCCCCAGCCACAGTGGCCAGGGATTATAGACCAACATCTGCAGGTGGGCCAAAGTTGAGGAGCCCTGATCTATTGCAAGAAGTGGAGTCCAGGAGCAAAGGAAAGATTCCTCGCTGAATCAAGCTTCCAAGGACTCTTAATGTACTCGCTAGCTAGCTGGTGTGCCATAGGACCTTCGAGACAGAGCTGTGAATCAGAACTCAAGCCACTCCCTCCCAGCCCCAATATGGGGATGATACAAACACTTAACAGGCTTGTTGTAAGGTTGGCAACATATAACATGTGAAGCATTTCACACACTTAAAAACAGTGATGTAGTTGCAAATTCAAAAGTCTCTCCATGACAGCCCCCATAGCCACACCCACCCTGAGAACCACACACCATGGTAACAATCAACCCTTAGACAGATGCAATAATTGCCAGGGCGGGGGGAGCATGGTGGCACTGTTCCCTTTAAGGCAGTGTTTCTTAACCTTGGGCCCCCAGATGCTGTTGGACTACAACTCCCATCTTTCCCAGCCACAGTGGCGTGGCATGATAAGAGTAGTAATCCAACAGCACTGGGGAACCAGGCTTGATAACCCCTGCTCTAAGCAATCTCCGATTTGTTGCTCTCATGACAGGTGTGTGTAATACACAAAGAAAAGGTGCCCAGTTTCTTACCTTCCAGGTTAGCTTTAAGGCCCGAGGGGTCTTCAAAGTTGCAGCCTTTGAGCGATGCTCCCTCTGCATTGGAACAAAGCATCTTTACCCCTTGGAGGTTGGCACTCTGCCAAAGACACATGGCGACAAAATCAGATGTGGTAGGGCCGTAGCCCATCACCCAGTCCAGAAGCGAATTTGCCGTATCCTGGAGATGCCCGACTGACCATTGCTTAAAAACTTGCAAAGAGTACGCTTTGAAGCAATGCCTTCAGCATCAACCTATTCTACTTCTAAATGGTTCTTATAGTGAGAAAGAGCCTCTCAATGCTTAACCTACATCTGTCTCCCTGAATATGAAAACCATCCGTTCTTGCCCTGTCCTCAGTGGATAGGGTGAACACTCGGCATTCTCCTTTTTGATCATGGATTTGGGGATAAACTAAAGTAAAATAGTTTGAAGGTGCTATAAGCAGGCATTAAAAAAAAAAAAAGAGTGAATACCAAACATGTAAAAGGTGTTGTGTCTACCTGAGGAAGTTACAGAAGCCACACACTTCCCTACCCAATGCAGTCAAACTATTACAGCGTTCTTTCCCAAGTCCTATACAGAGACAAAAGATTGACCTCTCACGGGAGGCAATAAATGACTTTAAATAAAATCAAGCCACTTAAGCTGCAGATAGGACCCTGCATGATGGACTACTTCTCTATACCCAAGAAAAAATCTGATATAGAAAGTTAGTATCTGAGAAGGGTGCTAGCTTAGTTTTCTATATGGAGGGATTTATTTTTTAAAAACATTTTATTTTCCGTTCTTCCTCCAAGGAGCCCAGAGTGGCGTACTACATACTTAGGTTTCTCCTCACAACAACCCTGTGAAGTAGGTTAGGCTGAGAGAGAAGTGTCTGGCCCAGAGTCACCCAGCAAGTCTCATGGCTGAATGGGGATTTGAACTCTGGTCTCCCTGGTCCTAGTCCAGCACTCTAGCCACTACAACATGCTGGCTCTTCCCAGGGGGAAGGAAGCATACCTTAACCACATAAGAACAGCCCTGCTGGATCAGGCCCAAGGCCTGATCCAGCAGGCCTTCATGTGAGGATCTACCTTGGTGAACATCTGCTTTCATTTGAGTCACCACCTGCAGACTGAGATGGTATGGCTCGGACACAAGGGCTGTTCTCACGATCATGGATAGAATAGGATAAGCCTCCTAGCTAAGTTTGGGAGCTGTGTGCACTATGCGAGTTAAATACAAAGACGGAGGCGCCATCTGTGATCGTGTGCTAAGCACCTGGGTTAGGAGGGTTTGTCTGGTCTTTAACAAGACAGGAGCCAAAGCTGCTGCGTAGCACACAATCAATGACAGCGCCTCCAACTTTGTTTTTAACTCGCACACGATAAGAAAACGGGAGTGGGCATTGCTCCCGAATTTGGGTAGGAGGATCCTCCTACCCGAATCATAACTGCGCGAACCAGCCTAGAGTTTGCCACCAAGGAGAATAAAGCCTCGGCCCGAGCAACACTCACGTCGAGCACCGATCCGGAAAGGTCTGCTCGCTCAAGGTTTGCACAGCACAAGTTGGCGTGAGCTAGATTGCAGCGGCTCAGGTTGGCCATCTTGAAGTTTATGTATCGGAGATCTAAGCGAGAGAGGTCTGCTCCGCTGAAATTTAAACCCTGAGAAGGAAGCGTAATATTAATAAAGGCAAACCTTGGCATTCGGGCACCCGACACCCGCGGTTTTGGGTATCAGCAGTCGGGTAATTGGCACCTGACCTCGGCATACATGATATACATTGGCAAAAAAGGGTTGATTTGGGGGTATCTGTGGGTTGGAGGTGGGTGGAAATGACCCCAGAGGTCTGCTCTCCATTTTGCGAGTAGGAGCCATTTTGTGGTCTGTTCTGACCAAAAAAATGTGTGTGTGTGGGGAGAACACAATTTTCAGTCACTTTTCGACTCTTGGGGGGCACTGCAGGACTGCTGGGGACCTGAAGAGCATGGTAGATCACTTTACCATGCTTTTTTCCAGAGTTTTGCCCCCCACAATTCCATAGCCATTCCTAACCCCTGCGATTCCAATTACTCAGTATTCGCGATTTGAGTATCCATGAAAGGAACCCCCATGAAAACTGAGGTTTTCCTGTAAGGCAACACTTTAGAGCAGGGATTCTCAACATTGGGCCCCAGATGTTACTGGACTTCCATAATCCCCAACCAAAGGCCACTGCGGCTGCGGATTATGGGAGCTGAAGTCCAATAACATCTGGGGACCCAATGTTGAGAATCCCTGCTTTAGAGCACCACAAAGCATTTCATGCCCATGATCCGTAATTGGGGAAGTCAGCACGATTCCTCGTCTATTGCTTTGGAGACCAAGGAAATTCTTAATTGACAATATTAACCAGAATCTACTCAATAAAAATAATGGGCAGCAGTCCAGAAGAAACACTGCCCTCACTCGAAACGACATGCACACATTTTCTTCTCTTTCAATACCTGACAACGAAGCTCAGACTTGGTTGAAGTTGCAAGTAGAAATCTGACAAATTCCTTCCGGGAGATTGGAGAATGATCTTCTGCTGGTTGTGAATTCTGAAGAGAAAGGAAAGGTGGCTTATACAGAAGCAGTAAAAGTTGGCATCACTATTCCTAGGTGTTTTTTAAATAGGGATTTGCACAGAACGGGATTTGCATCCCATTCCGAGCTTGGCATGAAACACAAATAACCTGAAACATTCCACCGGAACCACCATGGAACTGGTGGTTCTGACAGAATGAGTTCAGAAAGTTTCGAGTGTTCCAAGTGCCATTTTGGTAGGCTGTTTCCCCCTTGCTGCCTGTTTTTCGCACTGGCTTCCAATCTCCTTGCTACTTAGTTGGCTTGTTGATTTGTATGATAACAAGCCAACCAAGAAGCAAGGGGATCGCAAGCCAGTCAGAAGTCAGTGCCAAAAACAGGAAGAGAGGGAAATGCAGCCCGCCAAAATGGCGCTCAGAATGGCCCTTCATTTGAAGAGCGTTCCTGTTTCAAGCTCGGAACACTCGAAACGGCCCTTTTTGAGTTGGAACGTTCTGCACATCCCTAGTTTTTTAACTGGATGATGAATGAAATTGGTCCAAAAATTGTAATTACCTTAATAGCAACTTCTAGATGTTCAATTAGTGAATCAATCCCAAAGAATCTGGCTTCTTCCAAGACTCCTAGCAAGAGGGCAGAGATGCATTTTAAAAAGGACAAGAATGCAACCCTGGAACATTAACACTCGTGAAGGCTATACAATGAATTTTTACTCATTTAAAATACTGATATCCAATTCCTCCAGCACAATGCTATGGGTGACTCACAAGATACACAAATTAAAGGGAAACAAGGATGAACACAAACAGGCAGCAGAGCAGTATAAAATTCAGTTAAAAATAGGCACCCCAGTTAAAAGACAGCAAACACAGCCAACAGTTGGCTCTCCTCTGGGAGGCCAATCCAAAGCCGAGGAGCCACAACTGAAAAGGCCCTGTCCCTAATCTCCGTCAACTGGGGACTATAAATGTTGAGTGTCTTGCTCAAGAGGCTAGTATGCACAAAACATTCCTAGTCCCTTTAACCATGGTTGCATGAGTAAGTTCTTTTCCTACAATGTGAATTATTCCCAACGGCTTAAGTTACCCCACTTTCTCCAAGCCTCACCTCGCAGGGTAGTTGTGAAAATAAGCAACTGTCCCAAGCTCATCCAGTGAACTTCATGGCTTAGGAGTGATTTATACTCTGCTCTTCCCATTTAAAGCACAAATCTGTAACCACTAGATAATGCTGCCTCATTCCATGTGTGCTGGCCCTTAATTCAGCCTCAGTTATTGCAGGCACAGAAATTCAGTGCAGTTTCAGGTTTAGGTCTGTCTGCGTCTCGGGGGAAGAACAGCCAATCCACATTAAAAAAAAAAATCACATGTGCTGCACGATCCAATAAAACTGTCACTTGTACACAGTTTATATTGGATGTAATTGGGAGTGGAAGGAGGGAGATTTAGTTCCTGACTGCAGGTCCCCACAATTCCCCAATTTAGGACTGGTGTGTTTCCAGTGCAAATGGTGTTCTCTACCTCAAGGGATCTGAAGAGCTGAATGTAAATTTAGAGTCCAGGATATGAGACCCCAATTACAGTTACACATTATCGACCCGACAAAGAGCAGTGCTAAGAAATCATTTCAGCCTTTCACAAGCAATGAACATAATGGGGGCAAAACACTGGCTCCATTTCAGTCAATTGGAGTTCTGGCACAAGCTTCATTGGTACCATAGCAGTCATCAGGAACTAGAGAAGGTGTTTTTGAGCTGAGTTATAGGAGATAAGAGCATAGGGAGCAGACTTCTACCGAGTCAGGCCATTGGTCCATCTAGCTCAATATTGTCTACACTGACTGGCAGTGGCTCTCCAAGGTCCCTCCCTGGCATCTCCAAAATAGGGCTGGGAGAGACCCCTGAGCCTGAAACCTTGAATGGCTGCTGCCAGTCTGTGCAGACAATACTGAGCTAGATGGACCAATGGTCTGACTCAGTAGAAGGCAGCCTCCTATGTTAGCGGCACTATCTGTGCTGAGTGGCTCAGCTGCAGCTGGGTCAGAGGGCTTTCCCTGCTACCACATTCAACAGCTGGATATCACATCTGTGTAGGAGGGAGCCCTCTGAGCCACTTGCTGCTTGGCAGATGATCCCCAACGCCACGCCCAGCCTTGGTTTTAACGGGCAGACGAGCAAGTAACGGAAGAGTGCACTGCTCTTGAATCAGGGTAGGCGGCTTCTCCTACCCTAAATATGACCTTGTGAAGTGACCCAATGTCCTTTAAAAACAAGGCCTTAACACCAGCTGGGGTGGAGTGGGCAGATGGCATTTAACCCTTCCAAGAACCACTATTCTCATGATAGAATTTGCACCCTCCAAAAAACTACTATTAGTACCACTAAGGATGAGTGGAGAGGGTTAGTGTTCCCTCTAACAGGGATTCCCAGACGTTGTCGACTCCAACTCCCAGAATCCTCAGCTGCAACAGCTTTTGCTTGGGGATTCTGGGAGTTGTAGTCAACAACATCTACGAATTCCTGTTAGAGGGAACACTGGTTGGGAGGAGAGACAAGTAACTATATGACAGAAAAGAGCAGCCCTGCTGGATCAGGCCAAAGGCTCATCTAATCCAGCATCCAGCTTCAGGCACTGGCCAACCAGATGCATCGGGAAAGCCTGTGAACAGGAAAGAGAAGGCAACGGCTCCTTCCTATTGACTGGTGTTCGCTAGCAGCACCTGGCGTTCAGGAGCTTGGCCCCTCTGATCCAGATGGGAATATACAGCCATCCATGCTAGTAGCCACTGACAGCCCTACTATCCTCCATGAGTCCGATGAATCCCCTTTTAAAAACCAGCTAGAGGGGTGGCCGTCACATCCGGCAGCAGTGAATTCTATGGTTTAACTACACACTGTGGACAGAGGGACTTCCTTTTGTCTGTCCTGAATCTCCCAGCATTTAGCTTCAGTGGATGACCCTGGGTTCTAATAGCTATTGAACATATTTTCATACCGCCCCAAACCTGCATCTCTGGGTGGTGTACAAATAAATACAAATTCAAACAAAAAACAAACACATTAAAAACATTTAAAACCCAACAGTAAAAACGAATAAAGCTATAAATCTAATTAGAAGTCTGGAAGAACAAATATGTCTCCAGCGCCTTTTAAAAAGTCGGCAGAAATGGGGAGGCTCTTGTTTCAGCAGGGGGTGCATTCCAAAGCCCAGGGGCAGCAACGGAGAAGGCCCATCCTTGAGTAGCCGCCAGACAAGCTGGTAGCAACCACAGATGAACCTCTCCAGATCTCCACAAGCAATGGGGCTCATGGTGAAGAAACTATTAGGAGAGAGAAAAGCTTCACTCTATCCACTCAGTCCACACTGTGCATAGTTTTATACATCTCTATCATGCCTCCCATTACCCGCCTTCTTTCTAAAGTATTGTGCTGGTCTTTCTCCCCAGCAAGGCTATTAGTGGCTTCAGAGAGAGTGAGTGAGTGTGTGTGTGTGTTGCAGGGGAGGGGAGATCACAACTTCAATAAGGAAAATGGCACTGGGGAAAAGTTCACACACACTCTCATCCAGCACTGCATCCCCTAAGCAAAATCCATCCCTCCATCCCACACTCACACCAGTTGTCTGCTTGAAGGGGGAAAAGATGGGAGACCCGACCATGGATCTTCAGCATCATGTGTAGTCTTACAGACTTGGCGGTCAGGTGTGGATTTTTCTCTTTACAGAAGAAAATTAAGCAACTTCCAAAGTCCCGCAAGGATGGGCCAGCTCTCACCATTCCCCAAGCTGCACAGAGGCAACACCATCAGCCTTATTAGGCTTGATTGGACATCAGAGTTTGGATGCAGCCAACGTATTGTGGCTGCAGAGGATGCGAGTTGTCGCCCAGCAACAGAGGGGGGCCCCACGGCTGGGAACCCTTGTTATAATACATACCCAGCAAGTTAATGCCATCGTTAACAATGAGTTGTCCATGACGCAAATAGTTCAGAATTGGTTCGAAGTACTTGGGGCTGCGGTCAATCAGGAAGGCTCCCCTGTGGTCCTGCTTGTTCCCCCACACATCTGTTTCCAGCAGAAAGTGTCAGGGAAAAATGCAAAGCATTAAACATGTGCTTTCATAAATCAGGTTTCGACTCCAGTGAGCCAACTTTACACATGTGTAAGCAAGCAATTTAGGACAGGCTGAGTTTGGAAGAAGGCACAATTTTAAAATTCCCAATAAGGTTCTGTACAGAGAAAATATTCTAAAGTTAAAAAGCAAGCCCAAATTAAAAGAATGTGGGGGCAGGCATGAACACTTGAAATGCTATACTGAATCGAACTATTGGCCAGTGTTGTCTACACTGTTGGTAGCAAACAGCTCCCCAGGTTTTCAGGCGGGAGTCTTTCCCTGCCCAACCTGGAGGTGCGGCCAGGAACCGAACCTTGGACTTTCTGCATGAAAAGCAGCTGCTCTACCACTGAGCGACAGTGCCATCCCTATGTCTGGAGAGGTTCCTGCTAATGTTTCTTGTCCATAGGTAGGCGGAACCAACAGGATGCAACATCGGACTAGCAGCAGGAGGGAGAGACAAGCACCAGAATGATCGGGGACATTGCAATCCCATACAATGAGAACTGGTGATGCTGGTAGGACAAGACGTATGTAAGTGAGCAAGGCCTCCCGGGTGCAAAGAAAACTTGTCCTTTGATCCCTGGGACAGGGAACTGTGTCTAAAAGACATTTGTTGCTTGAGTATAACTACTATACCACACAGCCACATCCAACTGTAAATGTTTTTACCCTGTGAAGACGTGGCGTGGTAGTTAGAGTGCTGGACTAGGACCAGGGAGACCCGAGCTCAAATCCCCATTCAGCCATGAGACTTGCTGGGTGACTCTGGGCCAGTCACTTCTCTCTCAGCCTCACCTACTTCACAGGGTTGTTGCGAGGAGAACTAAGTATATAGTACACTGCTCTGGGCTCCTTGGAAGAACAGCGGGATGTGAAATGTAAAAAATAAATAATAATCATAATAAAGTAATAAAAACTGGGAGCCAAAGGTTCATAAAAGGTCTCTGGGAAGGGGTTAGAGAGCCCAAATGCCACTAAAATCAAACAGGCCTTCTTTATGTTTTGAGATTTTAAGGTTCACAACAGTTTCCATCCCCTTAAAAGACAAATATACGACCCCCGGCATATGCAGTTGAACTACAGTCACAGCCAGCGTCCCAGTTGATTCAGAGCACCCATTTGCAATCTCCAACAACAGAGTCTGTCAGATGCTTGCGTGACAAGCCTATCCATCCCACACTGGCCTGCAGATGGTTCACCCACATGATAGCTCTTCTGCTTTCTCCTCCTCCCTTCCTCCTCTTCACCTCTCCCTTCCCTCCAATCCCCTTAACTGCCTCCTTCCCAATATTCCACACACCTAGAACACATTGTCTGGGCTTGCCCTTTCTGCCCCTCACTGCTACCCTAAAGTAAACACAACCCAGGATCAGCAGCAGCAGCAAAGAGACACAATGCACAGGACCAGACCATAAAGTAACATAAATAACACGAGCGAAACAAATTCGGCAGCTGAAAAAAGTAAAGGAATGTAAAGGATTCACAAAAGCTAAAGCACATGAACAGAACCTGTAATCTTACAAACCGGAGGAGAGAGAGTTGCTGGCTTATTACAAAATGTGTACGCAGAGAGGTTATGCTTGGGTACTGTCTTCACCCTTGCCCATTTTGGACCATACTAAACTTCTGGCCCACTTGGACCAAAAGCCAGTTTCTTCCATGTCCTGGAACATGTGGCCAATTCCAAAGGTAACGGAATCTGGAATGTCACAACAAACAAATTTTCAAGTTGATATTATATATACTCTCTGGCAAGAGAACATCTCCTACTATATTTTTACAATGCACTTTCAAGACACTAGGTTTAACATCAGATAGTGTCTGAAAAGTGCCAAAAAGATTGGTAACAGAATCAGAAATCATGTCAAACAATCCTGATTCCGTCGCTGAAGTGATTTGCACATTTCAGACACTATCTACAATATTTTAAGCGTTTTGTAAAAATATGGCTTTATAGCAGGAGATATTCTCTTGCCAGTGGGTATATAGTATATCAACTTGAAAATTTGCTTATGGCTACAGTAATGGAAAGAGTGGAATCTGCCTGATTCTGTTATCCTTGGAATTTCCTGTGAAGGCACAACAGAAGCATTATGACTTAAGACTCCCTGGAGGATGAGTAATAGAGAAACAGAACTTGCTGGACCAATTTTGGGCTGACATTTGGCTTTGAGTAAATCAGGACGGAGTGGGAAACTTTCTGGGCTGCAAGGAACTCCTATTGCCAGAGCAATGGTGCTTTGTAGCATGAGGGCTAGAAACCTTAAAAAAAAAAAAAATTGGAAGCACAGATTCTCAGAATGTTGCACCTAATCTCCATGCTGCAACTGAGATAGCTGGCTTATCATCCAATGGGCAAGGAATTATGCACTCTCAACAGAATCTATTTGCTGGCTTTTGAGAGAAGGTTCCACACATCAAAAGACTTAGAAGCATTTGAGTCCATACTGACCTTTGTCTTTAAACATGCGAGCCAGCATGCTGTCCGGTTCTTTGCTAACTAGAGTGCTCCTAGGAAAGAAATGCATCTGTGTTAATGAGGAAGTCGAAGACTTTTTATGCTTAGTGTACAAGTTGCAAAACAGTTTTATTGATCTGTTCTGTTTTTATGTGGTTTGTTTCTATACGCTTTATGCTTTTATTTGGTATTTTTATTGGACACTTTAGTTGGCAAATGAATCATCTGGAGAAGTAACCAATACATTAAAAAAACCAGAGAATCCACTAAAGAGAGTAAGAGCCGAAGGATACTGCTTCAAAGTTTGATTTTCTGTTGCAATGAGATGGTGTTGCTTTCTGAAGTGCTCATTTTATCTACAAGGCAAATCCATGAGTAACTGCATCAGGCATGTTACCACTTTTTCCAATATTGTAGACATAAGCAAAATTTCAAGCCGATATTATACATACCCACTGGCAAGAGAGCATCTCTTACTACCAGGTTATATTTTTACAGAGTCTGAAACATGCAAAATGTGTCACTAGGAATCAGAAACAATGTCCAAAAATTCTGATTCCATTACCAACATATTTTGTGTGCTTCAGACACTATCTATAATATTGAAGTATTTTGTAAAAAATATATAGTGTATACACACACACACACACACACACACACACACACACACACAGCCTTATAGTAGGCAATGTTCTCTTACCAGTGGGTATATATACTATCAACTTGAAAATTTGCTTATGTCTACAATACTGAAGAAGTAACTGACCGATACAATTTCCCTTGGAATTGTCCCACAGTCTTACTGATTCACACCTGATTCCAAACCCTGGTTTACAATCCTCATTTTCAGGACAAAGCATGAATCATAGTTTGCCAACAGAAAACCATGGTGTGACAAAAACCTAGACAATAAACTAATTGGGTGCAGCCTGTGAGGGGAAGGGAAGAGCACACAAACAAAAAACTCATTTATTTCTCATAGTGCCACAATTCATTACATGTTAACTGCCCCACTCTCTGCTTCTACTTGCTTGGATGCTATTTTCTCAATCGGCACCAACTGGCATATGATTTGAGGTAGTTTAAGAAAGAGAAAGTTTTAATCAAAGATGGTGGAACTCAAAATCATTCTCCAATGAACTCAATATATGTACTGTATACAGTCACTCCTGTCTCTACCACCAAAACAAACGTGAAGATTTAAAAGGCGTTTATGGGTATATACACACTGGCACTATATTGTTTAATCTGGATTGGAAGTGTAGGATGCCACGGAAGAGGGACATCCATTATGTTCCAAGGGGCTGCGATCAGCGTTCCCTGTAAGAGTGATTCCCAGGTGTTGACGACTACAACTCCCAGCATCCCCAGCTGCAATGGTCTTTGGCTCAGGATTATGGGAGTTATGAACATCTGGAAATCCCTCTTACATGTAACAGTGGCAGTGATGCTCTGGGAAAAAGGGACAATTATACCCCATTTGATCAAAAAAATCTTCAGCATGTCTTAAAACAAAAGCACTGGAGTATTTAAATCTAACACACACCACACATATACCCCAGCAGTGTGGTCCATGGTTGAGGCCAGAGTATGCTTCTCATCAGGTCTGCAGTCCGTTGGCAACTGGTATTTGAAGCACATCAGAGTTCTTGCTGGCAGGGAGGTAGGTGTAGGGGTGTGTGTGTATAAAAAAGCTCCTTGCAGCTGCTCCTTTTCTGACCAGTGGGGCAGGAACTAGGACAATTTCTCCCTTACTGGGAGGTTCTTCTTGGGAAGCAGGTAATGCAGCCTCCCAGGGGCCCCTATTCCTCTGGCGAACCTTTTGCCAGGTATTATTTGAATCTTGGCGGTAATGTTTAAATGCTTTGTCTCTTGGGTTTTTTTAATACTTTGTCTCATTACCAGGGCACAGATGTTCTTCATGATGAATTAAAACTATTTAAATTTTACAATGCAAACACCATATTTACCCAAATTGAAGACAGCTCTGATTTTAAGATGACTCCCTTGGAAAACAGGAGGTTAAATACAGGTATAACCTGTTTTAACCCAAAGGAAAAAGACTCTGAATTCAAGATGTCCCTTCAATTTTTAACATCAAACTTGAAAAAATGGTGTTTTAAAATAAGAAGGTAACAGTCTACCGGGTAGTAGTGAAGTAGCATCCTCCAACGTTCAGTGTTATCCAGTCTGAATGAGATCCTGTCAGTGCTTCGGGAGGACTGACGTCTGTCTGAGGATCTACAAACATGGAATGTGCACAGACACTTTTAGTGGCAGGGTGAACTTCTGGCCGCTCATCTCTCAATGCAAAAAAAAAAAAAAAAGAAAAAGAAAAAGACTGAGCAAGAAACAAGAGACTTACCAATAAATGGCTCCCCTTCACATACAAAAAGAACATCATCATCCCTGCGATGGGAAAGAGAAAGGTTGCCAACTTCTTCCATGTACAAACTGAGGGCATATAACTATTTCAGTTAATGGTAACCAATTGTTATAGGTTGATTTCTAAACCTTTTAGTCCAAACTAGGGAAGTTAAAATCAACAGAACTGCTACAAGATAATCGGTCTGGTGACAGAGATGGTGTTCCTTCTAACAGGGATTCCCAGATGTTGTTGACTACAACTCCCAGAATCCCCAGCTGCAATGGCTTTTGCTTGGGGATTCTGGGAGTTTTAGTCAACAACATCTGGGAATCCTTTATAGAGGGAACACTGGACAGAGAGCCAGTTAACAATTCAGAAAGACTGCAGAGTACAATTTTAGTAGTTCTCCTAAAACGACATCACCACAGAATGTAGGCACAGTATTGCCAAGGGACCTGACATTAGAAACTCCTGCACACAGAAACTAACACATCAGGGAGAAGACTAAGCTAGATCCTTCTTCCCAGGAAGATAGCCCGTCACGGACAGGGAGCATCCAGACCTGTGGGTCCCCACTTGCATTCTGAAATGGTAGAGTCCCAGAAGGACTACAGCCATGAGATTTGCCTAAATTTGCAAAAACTCTCAACGTCCAGTTTTGATCCAGACTTGTTACATGCAGCCTCCTCAGTTATGGGAAGCTCTTCCCTATTTGCACATGCATTAAAAACATTGGTAATAACTCTATCCCCTGCAAATTATTTATTTATTTTAAATATTTCTACCCCACCCCTCCAGTGCACTACTGCTCAGGATGGCTCACAACAATAAAATAGACACAGAATGTCTTCCCGCTTGCCTCAAACACAGCGCTATTTGGATACATGCAGTTTTAAAATTGCAAGTTTAAGTTGCGATTACACAGATTCTATTTAATTCTAACATTTAACACAGTTGTATGAAAATATTCAAAAAAACCAAAATGCATGACAATTTTTAAGTTTTCCTAAAAGGGATGTATACAAATTGAAACTCTTAATTTCAGAATGTGGTTATTGCATTTTTCGACTCTGAAAGACACTGTAAGAAAAATGGTGTTTGGAAATTTTCATGCAGAAAAGTTAAATATCAGATTGCCAAAATCAATACATTTGCATCCCCTGCCCCCTTAAAATTGTTCAATATGGTAACACAGCAGCCATGATTGAGGCTGTCATGAGGGAAAAGATTCCAGTTAGAATCAATTCAAATTTTTTGCAAGCACAATCAAATTGGAAGGATTTGTTTGAGGAATGTTTCTCACTAAATTTGTTACAACATCAAGCAGAAAACACCATCCGCTAGCAGGATCTATTTATGAGGCGACCACAAGTAACATAATTGGATGACCAGTTCTCCCACAAGAAATATACTATAAAGGTACTTGCTATCAGTTCACAGTAGAATCCATGCAATGTTCTTGCCCAGATCAGCCATCACAGAAAATCATGGTCTGGCCATCTATTATGCATTACAGACTTGTGAGCTCTCTCCACTTGCTGGTTTGCTTTACTGTCCTAACTGGGCAAACTCTGGTTACTGCTGCTAATACTACTTTGCCTCCAAGCCAGAGTCAGAAACTCACCTTAAACTGCTGGCAGCAAACTAAGGGTAGTGATAATCACAATTTGCCCAGTTCAGATGTTGAGGCAAACTCCGAATACTGCAAACTAGGAAGCAGAAGAGGGCATCTGTGCATGTGAGAAGAGGAGTGGGGGCAGAATCCATAGCATGTCCCTGCTGTGACATCAGATCTGGGCCACTGTCTCACAACAGGGGTTCATGGCCACCCCCACTTTCAGCATGCCAGAATTTAATGGTACGAACCCAATCTGGCATTTCCTAAGAAGTAGCTTTAGAGTTCCTTTCCCCCAGGTTGATTCTGGACCCTTTTGGTTTTTAAAGAAACGTGCCAGCTAGCAAATGTTTAATTCAGACCAGTCTTACCGAATTAAAGCAATGTCATCAATAAGTCCACCTTTCCCATTGTACACACTGGTTGCTTTTATACCAAGCTTACTACTAGCGACGGAAAGCAAATCGGACAAAGTCCCATAAACAGCCACGACCTACAAAGAAAAAGGTAAACTTTTTAGTCTACTACACATTAACTCCACTAAATTCCTGTCTCCCCCAAAAATATTTACAATATTTTAACTTTTTCTTAAAACAAAACAAACCCTCTTCCTTTTATTGGCCATTTCCCCAGGAAATAGCTTTTAGATTAAATTGGCGGACTTGCCAGTAGGTTAAATTTGAATTCACAAGGACCACTTGCAATATAAATTTAGGGGTGTGTTTTTTGCCCGGGGGGGGGGGGAAATACAGCTTCAGCAGTCCATCTTTTTCAGTGACTTCTGTATAAATGCTCTAAAGACCTGCTTTTACACACATTTACTCAGAAATTAGTTTTCATTTCTGAATAAATGGAAAGCTGGTCTTGTGGTAGCAAGCATGAATTGTCCCCTTTGCAAAGCAGGGTCTGCACGGGTTTGCATTTTAATAGGAGACTACATGTGAATACCTTAAGATATTCCCCTTGGGGGATGGAGCTGCTCTGGGAAGAGCAGAAGGTTTCAAGCTCCCTCCCTGGCATCTCCAAGATAGGCTGAGAGAGACTCCTGCCTGCAGCCTTGGAGAAGCTGCTGCCAGTCTGTGTAGAGACAATATTGAGCTAGATGGACCAATGGTCTGACTCAATATATAGCAGCTTCCCATCTTCTTCATTCCTAAACTGCCTTCACCAAGTGGGTGCAGCCCAAGCACAGGTTTACCACCTCGGTGAGCACTAGGCCTTTATCAGGGCCTTTATTATTATTCCCCACCCTGGCTGACTTAACCTTGTGTCCCAATGGCTTGCCCTGAGAGCAAGTATGCATCAGGCAAGAGCTTCATAACTACAAGGAGGCACTCTTCGAGGCCTTCTGGTCTGAATCTGATACATAGCTCAAGTTAAGAGGACCTCTTCTCTGGATCTCAAAGATTGCATTGGGATACATGGGGGGGGCAGGGGTGTCTAAGGCAGGCCTTGACCATTTTTCTTTGGATCTAGGAGCTTACCCAAAAATTTGGGAGCCAGATGCTTGACAAAATTATCCAACCTAGTGACAGACAGCGTGGGATAGGGTAAGCGGGCTTCTTTTTATCCCCTTAGCAATTAACATAGAACAAAACCTGGACTGCCTCTGGGCAAATAAAGATTTTATTAAGTCTGTCCCCTGCTAACTGAGCAAGGAGGCACCTTTTCAAAGTGGTGATTTTCTTTATTTAGCAGGGGGAGAGCAACTGGCCCCATCCATCCCCAACACCACATCCCTCTGATGGCTGTCGCTGGTTTTTATTTTATTGTAATTTTATTGCCATTTTATTGTAATTATTTATTTCTATCTATGTAAACCACTTTGGGAACTTTTGCTGAAAAGCAGTATATACATATTTGTCGTATTTGTATCAGTATCCGTAAATAACTCTACCTCTGAATATCCTAGTCTAGGTTAAGTTTCTCGACGCCATTGCTCTCTGGCACCTTGGCTTTGTCAAGAGCAGTTCTAAGGTGTGTGGAGCCCATGTCATTTCAAGCTATCATTTCCTTTAAAATCTCTCAGCCCAAGTCTCTGTGCAGCAAAACAAAAGTATCGCCGTAGACAACTTTCCTGCATCGTATTTTCCCCATGTCACAGACTGCTTCTTAAAACAACAATTTTCTGTCTGCATGACTCATCTGTTCCAGTATTTGCATCTCTAATCTTGCTTGGCGCTGCCAAAGTGACAATTAAGCTGCTTCTTGAATGCCAGCTGTCCCAAATTCAGAACAGGGGACACACCTCTGTTTACCACATTCCAGAACCATCACCTGATACTACCCAGGCACTACTTCAGAGTCCTAAAACCCCCGAGAACAATGCAAGAATATTAGTAAGAAAAAAAGCTATGCAATTCAAAAAAGCCAAGGAATTCAGCTATGGTCCAGAGGGCTTACAGCTACTCTGATATATCCACTCTATTGTAGTATAAAAAAATTCTAATCTGATGCAGAAAACAACCTAGAGCGTAACTATTATTTTTTTCAGGGTGGAATTTGGCAACCCCAATTCTGTTTTGTGCAAGGAGTTGAACTGAATCTGTATCTAAAAACTGGTTCAGAATTTTCCCTGTTAACCAGAATTGAATTCAAATCTAAAATCTCTCAATCAACTTGATCTAGAACAGAACTTCTAAACACGTCACAATGTGTACTGTATATTTTAATCGTCTCTACATCCCCATGCAAATGACACAAGACCTGCTTCTCTCCTAGGGCCTTCTGCCTGTGTGCCAGAAAAGGATCGGAAGGAAGAGAGGGAATATTTGGTGGCAACCACAGATAATGGCTGGCTAGTGAGCTAAGCCTAAATTAGCGCATCTCTGTCACATCACATGGGCTCAAATCTTGTCAACTTTTATCAAACATCTGTCCAAGTATCTAGTTTCATACTGCTAGGTACAGGCATAAATCTTTGCAGAACTGATCTTGAGAAAAGAACGGAGCCCAAAATAGACCCATAAGCATGCTGCAGTCATGTCTGGGAAAGAACACCGCTGGCTCAGCAGGATGCTCCAGGCAAAGGTGACTTTGTACCTGGGCTGAAGGGAGAGGGAGTCAAGGGTTCACAAACTCTTGTCATTCCAAGTCTCCCTCCATCCAGGCAAGAAGAGCATAGCTTTGGGCATGCTCCCCTCTTTTATCAAGAAGGAAAGTGTGCATCAAGAGACACAGTCCTTTCAAATAAAAAGAGCAATTAAAGTACAGGAAAACCTTGATATTCGTGGGGGTTCTGTTCCCCAACATTCCCACGGTGGAGGAAACTGTGAATACCAGGTCATTGCAGTCAATGTAATTGTGGGGGTCAGGTTCCTGAAGGCTGGGAAACTGGCCAAAACACGGGGTGGGGGGATGCAAAATTAAAATTGGGTTAGGGTTGTGAAAAATCACTTCCTGACTGTTTTTTTTTGGGGGGGGGGGAACGAACCAGAAAATGGCTCCGATGCACAAAATGGCAACTGAAAATGACCACTGCAGTCATTTCTGGCCACCTCTGATCCACGGATGTAACCCTTGTTGTACTGGTTTAACCTCACGTATACAGACATATAAAGATGTCTTAGTCTGATGCCACAATGACAGTATAGTTGGCACTCAGTGGACCTCCCCAGAGAGAGCGATCATGAGTTTCCTGCCATGACCAAAAAGGCCCTCTCCTTGGTCATCACCACCCTCCTGATTTCAGATAAAGGAGCCCAAAGGAGGGTCTCTGAGGATGAACAAAGTGTCCAGCCAGTTTCATGCAGCAATAGGCAAGCCCTTCAGGTACGAAACCATTAAGGGCTTTATAGACAGGAACTTAATTTAAATCAGATTTCCAACATTCCATTTAATACCAATTAATACCATGCAGAGTGTTAGAAATTACTACTATAGCAAATAAAACTAAAGCTCTTTTTGCGCTATCTAGGAGTTCTATCTAGGAGTGCACCTTCTAGTACAGTGGATGCTGGGGAGTTGCTATTACTCAAACAGAAGTGTCGTATATCTGTATACAGATGTATAGAGGCCCCTGTATACAAAGGTCCCATTAAGAAACCACAGCAGATGCTCACTGAGATGCCCATGAAGTGGTGGCTCTCTTATATTTAGCACAGGGAGAACAACTGGCTCTATCCAGCCGAGCATGGCATCCCTCAGTAGTTGCTACTGGCATCTGTCTCCCTTGCGTTTCTTTTTAGTCCATTGGGGACAGTGAACCACCCTCTTCCTATTATTATTTTTCCTTTGTAAACCACCTTGAGAACTGTTCGGATGAATAGTGATATGTAAATTAATGATCTAAATATATTCCTGCAATAACTTAGGAGCCTCTGGAGAAAGCCCATTTGTGGGTGGGGAGGGCAGGAAAATTCAGCAGTACAGCCACTCTCTCTGCAAAGACAGCCATGCCATTGTCATCACTCAAAGGTAGACACTGTCTGTCCAAGCTCTCCGGATTTGGCCATGAGCACGCTGGGTCTCGGGACACCCTGCTGAAGGGTACAGGGGAGTTTTTGTTCTCGCTGCAAATTTTGCACAGTCTTTGGTCATAACTGCTAGTTTTAGAACCCAACATAGTGCCTGCATCCAAGCTAGATAATTTGGGGTGTTTTTAAACGGGTTTTTCTAACTGCCTATTGTAAAAATAAAGAGTTTGGAAGCCACCGTGACAATTTCCAGCAGTCCAAAAGGCAGAATAAAAGCATTAAAACCAGATTCCTCAAAACAGAACTCATTTGGAATCCTGTGTTCAGTTCTTGGCACTACATTTGAAGAGGCACCTTGATAAACTGGAAAGGATTACGGGGAGGGCAACAGAGAGGTCTGGAAAGCAAGTCCTATGAGGAATGAGCTAGGGAGGTTTAGCCTGAAGAGGAAACTAAGGAGAGATGTGACAGTTGCCTACAGATATCTGAAGGGCTGCAACGTAGAAGGCATGGACTTCTTCTCTGTGGCTCCCAGGGCGAGACTTGTACCAAAGGATTGCAATTACAAGGGAGCAAACTCAGACTAGACATTAGGCAGGATTTCCTAGCTCAAAGAGCCCTTTGACAGCAGAATGGTCTATCTCACTTAGTGCTACTCATTCAGGCTAAACAGTAGGAAGAATTTCACATCCAGGCTAGACATTAGGAATAATTTCCCGGCTATGGTCCCTGTATAACAGCGATGCAGTCTGCCTCATTCAATGGGCGGTTCTCCTCTGCTGGTGGTTTCCAAACAGAGACTGGCCAGCAGGGTTCTGTTCATCTGTGTGCAGAATGAGTTTTGTTCTGGGAAGCAGTATCAAGGCAGCGTGTGCACACATGCATTCAGAGTGGGGCCTTCCTGGTAAACAACTATTACTACTTATATACCGCTTTTCAACACAAGGTCCCAAAGTAGTTTACATAGATAGATAGATAGATAGGCTTCCTATCCTCAAAGGGCTCACAATCTCAAAAAGAAACCATAAGATAGACACCAGCAACAGCCACTGGAGGGATGCTGTGCTGGGGGTGGATAGGGCCAGTTGCTCTCCCCCTGCTAAATGAAGAGAAACACCACTTTTTAAAGGTGCCTCTTTGCCCAGTTATCATGTTAAACCCAAGTGGGATCTAAAATTAACTGAACAGACAACAAAATACATGTGAGAACAGGCCTTAGAGCGGACACTGCTGGCCAGGGATGCTGAAGCTGACTCCTGAGCTGAGCGGGGGGCTGGACTAGACGACCTCGAGGGTCTCTTCCCAACCCTCAACTTCCACTCTAAACAAAATAGTCTTTCCTCTCAAGACCCTGTAAAGGAGTCTAACGGGGGGGGGCGCACCCGTTTAAGCATCAGGACTTCGTGATCAGCTTAAATCACCTTTGCGCCACGGTGTCTTTCAGCTTGCAAGCTCCTTGGGAGCAGAGACCTAGACGACTCAGACTGACTATTGCACAGGATTAAGCCGCTTCCCTTCCCGCCAAGGCGCCTCCCCCTTCCCCACCCAGGCCCCCTCACCTTTCCATTCCTGGGGCTGCCATTAACAAACAGGGTGACTCGTCTCATATCCCCCCCCAGAGTTACTAAGGCGTCTGAACCGCTCCTAGGACTTCTTGCCAGCCTGGCTACAAACCCGGAAGCCGGGGCTCCGTAACTAACATGTGCGCCGGCCAATCCGGGACAAGGATCCCTCTTCCTCTTCACCAATGAGAACAGAGATGGATGAAGTGGGCGGGCCTTTACATTCAGAGAAGGATTTCGGTCCACCCCGTCAGAGTGTTCAAGGGGAGCCTATCACGACACGCTGGGGGCGGGGCCACAAGGCCACGGTAGAGAATCAAGCCGCCGGCCCTCTTTGCCATAGGAAAGCTTAACCGCCGCTTCTGATTGGGCGGCTGGGCATCACGTGTTCGTTTCAAACCGTCCCTCGGTCGCTTTACCCACCCCTAAACCTTCCGCAGCTCTGGGATTCTTTGCGACGAAAAGTAGTCCCCAAGGTGGCCCCGGCTTCGTTTGTCGGTTGAGGGGCCCGGTGGGCCGGCCGTGAGAGGTGTGGAGAGAGCTGGCGGCGAAGGGCGCCGGGTTGGAGGGCCCCGGCGGAGAGAAGGCGCCGCGTTGGGTAGGCACTGGCAGGGGCTGGCGGAGGGATATGCGTGACGGGTTGTGATGGGATTTTGAATGCAGAGCGGGAGGAGGAAGCAGGTCGGTGGGTTTTCGGCGGGGTTGTTGCGGGGTGGGTAGCGGAGCGGGGTAGCTTGGCTTGTCCTTGGGGATGCGGGGGGAGGCGAGGGATCTGGGCAAGGAGGGTGTCCCAGATCGCCCCCCCCCCGGTATTTGCGTGATTCTGTATCGTGGGACTCCGTGGTAACTTAACGCGGAGTAGTCCCGTGGCTGGGTGGCACGAACGACTGCGAGATAAGAAACGGGCTTGATCCCGCGAACATTTCCTTGGAGCGAAGCGCATCCCGTATGCAAGCTTAGCGCGCTGCCCACCGTGTGCAGTGGGAGCCCAGGGCAGGGCAGGGCGTGTTAGCACAAAATTAGTAAAATACATCAAGTATAGAACAATGTAAAGCTATTTGCAATCCCCCACTTAAGTGGCGGGATATAAGTATCTTGCATAAATAAATATACCCTGCCCTTTTTCCTTGAAAGGCAACTGGAGTATTAGGTTCCCACCCAGACCTGATTAGTTTTAGCAAGATGACCACAGCATGTGCCCATCTTTTTATTCAAATATGTAACTATTCATATGGATTATTATTTATGTTGCTGGGTTGAAATAGAGAAAGAAATGCAGAGTGATTATGCATCCCATTTATTTGGCTTTCTCCTCCCAACAGGCAGATGCAAACAAAACACTATATTTAATTATTCCTCCTCTGGCAAATGCAAATCATTGCAGACCTGTCCTATGCAGGCTTAAGTGCCCAACATCATGGAAGTCAATGACCTTATGGATCTTGAACTTTGCATGTGATTGCAGCCTGATCCTATGTGTTGTTTCTCAGTGAATTTCCCGTTTGACTTTATTTGCATTCCACTCATTCGGCTTTCTTCTCCAAAAGGCATCTGCAGACAAAGCGCTATCTTTCATGATTTTTCAGGGTGCTAGCCAACACTCTTCACCACAAATCCTCATGAAACAAACCAGATACTACACAAATATCAAGTGGTTTGGCAAACACACAAACAGTGTTTATTGAACATTAAATTATTTGGTTGTTTCTATTAGCAGGTAGAAAGTTAAAGCAGGCTGCCGATCCCTAATACAGGAGACCCTCGTTATTTGTGGGTTCTCCATCTGTGGTTTGGTTTCATTTATCCACGGTCAGGTCATAGAGACATCATCTTATATCACAGAGCAATTTGTGGCTCTTTTCTAAAAAAAAAAAAAAAAACAGGCAGAAATGGGGGGGAGACATTGCTGGAGAGCAAAGTTACTGCGTTTAAACCCTCCACCCTACTCCCCGATGTTTTCTCTCTCTCTCTTTTTCATCTATGCGCAAAATGCATTTTGTTCTGGGCGGCAGTATCAAGGCAGTGTGTGCACATGTGCATTCAGAGTGAGGCCTTCCTGATACAACCTGAACAGGATCTAAAATTAACTGAGCAGATATTAAAAAAACCCATGTGAGTGTGTGTATGTGCGCAAGCCTTAGAGGGAACACTCCCCCCACCCCCCCGCTGCCACTTATTTCCTGGTGATTGTTAGCATACTTCAGTGTGCTTAGGAACCAACCCCTGTGGGTTGGCTCAGTTTCATAGAGTTAATGTCTCTTTATTCATGGTTTCAGTATCCATGGAAATAGGTTGGAATGGAACCCCCATGAATAAAGAGGGCCTTCTGTAATGTGGCCATTCAAGTCGTGAACCTACAATATTTGGTCATCATTACCCTGCCTTGAAATTAAATCAAGCGAAATGTATTTTGTGTTGGCAGTTTGTTTCCTAAAGAAGGAAATGCCCTACATTCATAAAGCTACCCTGGTTGCTCCCAAAAGGGTTGTTTTAGGGCACAGGATGCTGCCTTATACTGAATCAGATCATGAGTCCATCTAGCTCAGTATTGTCTACTCTGCACTGACTGGCAGCAGCTCTTCAAGGTTAATTAGCAGGAATCTTTTGCAGCCCTACCTGGAGTTGCTGCCAGGCAGGGCTCAGGAGATCCACTCTAGGGATGGGCCCGGACCGGTCCGGAGGCCATTCAAAAAGCCTCCGGACGTGCACGCGTGCGCAAAGGACTGCTGGGAGTTTTTTAAGCAACGTCGGGGAAGGGGCGGTAGGGAGGTGTCCTGCCGCCCCAATTACTCTGAACATTACGGTGCCAAGTGGGAAAGCGGCTGGAGGGGTAAGTAAACCCTCCCGCCGCTCTTAAAGATACCCCCTGCAACCCAGTGCCGGACCGCAGTTGGCGGTTCTGTGCACACCCCTAATCCACTCGTCCAGGGCGAGTGAAAAATGATCCCAATAATAATAATAATTATTATTATTATTTTACATTTATATTCCACTCTTCCTCCAAGGACCCCAGAGTGATGTACTACATTCTTAAATTTCTCCTCACAACAACCCTGTGAAGTAGGTTAGGCTGAGAGACAAGTGACTGGCCCAGAGTCACCCAGCTAGTTTCATGGCTGAATGGGGATTTGAACTTGGGTCTCCCCGGTCCTAGTCCAGCACTCTAACCACTACACCACACTGGCATAGACCACTACATCAACACAGCTTGAGGAACCATCTGACAAGTAAGATATTTTGTTTGACTGGTGAACTGAGCCAACATTTCTCGACCCCTCCTGCCAGGGATTAAACCTGGGACCCCATCCCTGATTGAAATTGTGTTGCAAATAGTGTCCCTCTTCATTAATATTTTCCTTTTTCTCATATGAGCAGGGTAGCAGGACTGCACTTTGGTGTTGAAGATTTGAAGCAGAATGAAAAGCAACGGAGGCTTTCCCAATGGAAAACCTGAGCAATAAGAGGGCATTTTCCAAACACTCCAGTGGGTGAAACAGCCTGTATATGGAGCATGGAGACGAAGTCACCTAACCCTGAAACGGCAAGCCACCAAACTTCACCACCTCGAGACTTTTCTGCTCTTCTAGCAGCTGATTTTGGAATTACGTCAGAGTCTTTCGCTTATCAGCTGAAAGGTGAGGATTAAGGAGGTCAGAAATAGACTTGTGAGCAGTGCTCCCTCTAACAGGGGTTCCCAGATGTTGCTGACTACCACTCCCAGAATCCCCATCTGCAATGGCTTTTGCTTGGGGATTCTGGGGGTTGTAGTCAGCAACATCTGGGAATCCCTGTTAAAGGGAGCACTGCTTACGAGGTCTCTGGTGTATCTGACGTTCTGCATAATTTACACTATAATATATATTTTAACAGTAGCTGTGAATTGTTAGGAAACATTGGGGCATTTAGAAGCATAGGAAGCTGCCTTATACCATTGGTCCATCTTGCTCAGTATGGTCTACAATGATGGGCAGTAGCTTCTCTAAAGTTTTGGGCTGGGTGATCTTTCCCAGCTGTACCTGAGGATGCTGGGAATTGAAGCTGGGACCTTCTGCAAGCAGGAGATGGTTGCTACTGTATGCATCTGTTTAGGGATCCGCAAATACACTTACTGTGTTTAGAATTGCAGACCCTCAGTCCTTTTGCAAAAGCATTGAGAGAGGGAAGAAAGGGCATGCCTGATCTTGCACTAGATTTAAGAGGTACTTTGAGCACTTCTGAAGCTCAACATGATGCATAGAAGAAGACCACTATCCTAGTTGTAGTCAACGACGTGTGGGAATCCTTGATGCAGGGAACATTGCTGATGACCAAATTTAGGCTGACTGCAGGACAGTTCGAAGAGATTCTTTTGGAGTTCCTCGCAATCATTTTGGTTGGAGATCTGCATGCCTGTTTGGCTTTATTTGATGTTCATTCTAGACTCCTTTTTGTTTCAGGCCAATCCAAGAGTGTGACACACAAACTGAGGCGGCGATCTACGATTGGAGCCCGGGGTTCTCCGGAAAATGATGCACTCATTTGCTACATTGCTCGCCAGAGGAATACAGCGAATCCAAGCCCTTCCTGGCAGGTAGGAGTGTTACTGTTGGTTGCAAATATTTGCCAGGAATATAAGCAATGTTCGGGTCTGGGCCAGTTCGGTCTGGCACCCCCTTGGAACACACACACACACACACCCCGGTTCGGTGGGGTGGTGGTTTGCGAACATTAAAAAAAGCACAAATAAATTGAAATTTTTTAACTTGCCTCCTTCGGGGGAGTTGTTGGCGGGGGGTCAGCAGAGGTTCCCCTTCCCCCTGCCGGCCGCCCTTCATGCCTCTACCAGCCATTCGGCTGGCTCTTCTGCCCGTTCAGGCCTTCCCCCTCTGGCGCGGCAGCCATCATGGAGGCCGCCACGCCTGGGCAATTGGTCTCTGTGTGGCCTCTATTTATAGCTTTTCAACAAAAAAGTTCCCCAAGTGGTTTACGTAGATATAAATACATAAGGTGACTAAAATAGCTCCCTCTCCCCAAAGGGCTTGCAATCTAAAAAAGAAAAAATGAGCTAGACGCCTGCAACAACTACTGGAGGGATGATGTGTTGGGGTGGAGCGGGCCAGTTGCTCTCCTCCTGCCACTTTAACTGTCTCGGTTTTAGGAAGTGGAGAGGCAGTGCAAAGCGGGCTTATATATGGGGGCAGTTGCTTCTGGCTTAGGTACAACCTTGTGTTACTCTCTTTGCCAACATATGGAACTGTCCCACTGACAATGGAGATGCAGAAATGCTGCCCTCTCTGTCGCCCTAAGTTCATTGTGTTGCTCCAGTTGGGTTGAATGCCAACCACTTGCTCTTGCAAGGAAGTAAAAGAGGCACCACTGGAGCAAAACAGTTAAAAGATCTCATTAATACAGGGCAGCACAACTTCGGCTCTCCAGCTGTTTTGGGGCTACAGCTGCCATCATCTCCAGCCACAACAGCCAAAATAGTGAAGGCTCATGGGAGCTGTATTCCAACATATGGTAGGAGGGCTGAGTTTGAGCATCCCTGCTTTAAATTAAATAAATGCAAGGTGACTGAATTTAGGTCGTGTGTAAAGTAAAGTGTGCCGTTGAGGCGGTGTCAACTTCTGGCGACCACAGAGCCCTGTGGTTGTCTTTTGGTAGAATACAGAAGGGGTTGACCATTGTCAGTGTGAGATGATGCCTTTCAGCATCTTTTCCTATATCACTGCTGGCCGATATCAGTATTTCGCATAGTTTGAGAAACATATCCGTGGGGATTCGAACTGGCAACCTCTGACTTGCTAGTCAAGACATTCCCCACTGCCATTAGGTGGCTTAGATCATTTGTAACAAACCATAATTTGAGGTAAGAGATGGATAGAAAGTTCAAAGTGGAAACTGGGGCTCTCTGTTGACACAAACACCCACACGGAGGGTTTTCAAGTGCTACTTTAAATCTTAGAAAGCTGCGTTATACTGAGTCGTAGCATTGGTCCATCTTGCCTGGCAGTAGCTCTCCAAGGTTGCAGGCTGGAGTCAGAGGAACCTGGAGATGCCAGAGACCTTTTTCAGGAAAAGCAGCTGTTCTACCACTGACTGAACAGTAATAAACTACAAAAACATTTCCTTTGTTGTGATGGTAGCGGAAACACAGCTGTTTTGTGAGAGAGTCCTTTACTTTCATTAGACTAGTAATGTTTTCCCTTGACATTTTTCAGAACTCCCCGTATAGTATCTTTGAACAGGCCAGTCCATTTAAACAGGGCTACCCTTTCCTAAAGGATAAAATTGCGGCCTTCCAGTCATCCTTTAAACCACTTGAAGAGATCGAGGAAAGAGTGATCCATTCTCCCTTCATCTGTAAGTAAGCAGAAGCTGGCACACAATGTATCGGGTATCTTGCTATTGAAACTTGAAAATAAGTTCTAGAACAATGCAACATCATCACTCTAATTCTGAACTGTAATCTTTTTGCAAGAATTTCCAATCAGATGTTTCTAATACCCTGGTTGTGATTTTACCTGTTGTCCGATTTAATGACTTGGGAGTATGGAACCTGAACGGCTGTGCATGATGTGTATGTGGTTATGCCAAGGAGTGTTTTTATAAGAAGATTACAGTTTGTTTTTCAAAATGTGTTTATAAATACAGTTCAGAATCCCAAAACAAGACCACATGAACCATCTAAATCGTGTCGAGGGTGGCCGTGTGAGCGCCAGGCGTTTTCCAAAGCAACTCAGACTCTGGTGTCTGCTGATGCAGAAATAACCTCACCTGATATTCCAGTGTGCAATATTCTAAATTTCTCAGAGCAGCCTCTCATCCCATGCACTGCAACTGTTTCTAAGGTATGATTACTCTTTGGTTGTGGGGTGTGTGTGTTTAACACTGGTGGCATTAAATAACTTCAGCTGTGTCATAGAAGCTGCCATAGACTGAGTCAGACCCTTGTTCTATCTAGTTCAGCACTGTCTACACTGACTGGCAGCAACTCTCCAAGGTTTCAGGCAGGAGTCTCTCCCAGCCCAAACTGGGGATGGCTGCCCCACCGCTGCTCCCAAACAACTCCATAAAGATACTGCTTCTGGATCGTCTATATAACCATCATGATTAAAAGCAGGGTGGATAAAAATCAATGCTTTTAAAAATAAAAATAAAATCGGATTTTTTAAAAATTTAAATCAGATTTTTTTGTTTAATATATGTAGAAGGGATCTATAAAAATATATTCTTCCCCTTAGCCAGAAGTAATTTCACTTTTGGTCATTTGGAGCTGTATTCAAAAGGCGTATTCTAACCAGAACAAATGGCAAAGTAAAGCCCTTTAAACAAAGAAAGCAAGGACTTTTTAAAAGCCCTTTTTGTATTGGAGTCGGGGAGAGGAGTCTACTGCACAATAATTTTCCCCACTCTGCACTGCCAAGAGAAATTAAATACAGTCATCCCTCAACATATATTTCTGATCACTTTTATCATGGAGAGTTTGTTTTGTTAATTGTCTTTTTAATGTATGTTTGGTTTGGGTTGTTACTGGTTTTATTCAGGTTTCATTTTTGACCACATGTTACCTATCTTTTACAAAGTGAGAATATTGTGGATCCTGAGTGTTAATACATGTGTACTCTGATTTAAGTTAATATAGATAAAGATATAGAATATACATCTATTTTTAGGGGGGCTCTTTTTGTTCAACAATATGTTCTTATTGAGACCCTACAAGGTTTTGTATAGCTGTGGTTAAGGGGAAGACAGATGCTGTTGACAACCAGCTGGACAAATGCTCCTTCTTGCTGCCTCCTCTCTCAGAGCAGAGGAGATTATCTGCTCTCCAGAACGGAGCTCGTGGGGGTTGGTTCTTTCAATGTGTTTTGACTTTCAAAAGTCTTTTGAGATGATGCACTTCAGGGAACTTTTTCTGTGTTCCTCCTGGGCTTTGCTGCCATAGTGAATCATTTCTCTTCTCTTGTGGGAATGGGCCAAAGAAAATGGCAGCTTTCCTTGTGTTGTTAGATTCCATGACTGTATTACTCACCAGCTGGGGAAGGGCTCCTCCCCCCAACCAAGTTGGAAGGCATCCTAGAAGTCTTCTTATTTCTGCACAGAGCAGGAAGCTACGGAGAGCCCACCATTGTGTAAAGCAGACTGTTCCACTGTCAAACAGCTCTTTAAATCTGCTTCATTGTCTAGGGGTAGGAAAGCTGGTCTTGTGGTAAAGGTAAACTGTGCCGTCAAATCTATTTCGACTCCTGGTGGCCACAGAGCCCTGTGGTTTTCATTGGTAGAATACAAGAGGGGTTTACCATTGCCATCTCCCGCGCAGTATGAGATGATGCCTTTCACCATCTTTCTGTATCACTGCTGCCCGATATAGGAGTTTCCCATAATCTGGGAAACATACCAGTGGGGATTCGAACTGGAAACCTTCTGCTTGCTAGTCAAGCATTGCCCCGCTGCACCACTTAAGGCAAGCATGAATTGTCCCCTTTGCTAAGCAGGGTCTGCCTTGGTTGAATTTGAATGGGAGACTACCTGTACATGCGAGCACTGTAAGATATTCCACTTAGGGGATGGAGCTGCTTTGGGAAGAACATCTGCAGGTTCCACGTTCCCTCTCTGGCATCTCCAAGATAGGGCTGAGAGAGACTCCTGCCTGCAACCCTGGAGAAGCCCTGCCATTCTGTGTAGACGATACTGAGCTAGATGGACCAATGGTCTGACTCAGTAGAAGGCTGCTTCCTATGTTCCAACAACTCCTCTCCTCCATGTACAAGATAGTGCCTTAGGAACCTGCCTCAGACCAATTGGTTCTTCAAGCTCATTATTGTCTACACTGACTGGCCGCAGCTTCTTCGAGGTTTCAGGCAGGAGTCTTTACCAGCCCTACCTGGAGATGCCAGGAATTGAACCTGGGACCTTCTGCATGCAAGCAGATTCTCTTCCATTGAGCTACAGCCCCATCCTCTAAGGGGAATATCTTACAGTGCTCACATGTAGTCTCCCATCCAAAGCAGACCCTACTTAGCAAACGGGACAATTTATGCTCACTGCTCCTAAACTAGTTCTCCTAAGAACCCTTTTCATCCCAGATAGGACTTGAACCTACAATCCCTGGCTTAGGAGGCCAGTGCCTTATCCATTGGGCCATGGGTTCCAGATGTTGCTGGACTACAACTCCTATCAAACACATACACGCCACAATCAATTGTAGCTGGCGATGATGGGAGTTGTAGTTCAGCAACATCGGGGCATCACAGGTTGGGCACCCCTGCATTGGGCCACTGGAGCTGCCTTCTCAGTTTCCTCTTCCCTCTCACACAGGACTGTTCAACATCCACCTTCTTGCAGATGTTGGCATAATACCTGGCTATTGGCCACTGTGGCTAGGGATTATGGGAATTGTTGAAAAAATAGCTGAGGACCTAAGTTGAGCAGGCCTGCTTTAGCAGAAAGCAAATTTCTGATATTCATCTCGGGAGCTGTATGAAGCCAAAGGGTGGCTAGGTAGGCTGCCACCAGCAGATGTTCCATGCTCTCTTTCCCTAGTACTCTCTTCCTGCTCCATGTGTTATTCACAGGGTTCCTGCCCTGCCACGTTTGACTGTGTCCTAAGGCATTGGAGGTGGTCGATACTGTATTTACCTGAATAGGATGACTCTGAATTTAAGACAGCCCCCTTAAAAATAGAGATTAAATACAGGTTATACTTGCATTGATTCAAAAGGAATGGGACACTGCATTTAAGATGGCCTCTGGATTTCTAGTATCAAGAAATTTGGGGGAAAGCTAGGCCTGTTTCATACGCCACAGGAAACTGGTCCCTTCACTTCTGGTTCCCAAACCTGAATGTACAAACCGGGGAATTAACGTTATTTTATTTTATTTTTAAATGGACCCAGGGTTTCATTCCCCAAAACTATGCTTTGTCACCTTCAGTTCTCTCTAGGTTTCATCTGCTCACCCTCCAGCTTGCCTGTGCCGGCATTGCATACAATTGCTGGCACACAGTTTCATTGCTCTAAAACCAGAGTTAAGGGAGGAAGCTCCTCCCTCATTCTGGTTCCTATTGGCTGTGCAGACTGTCCTTCAGGAAAGAAGGAAGGCCGCACAGCTAGTTTTCCCCACCTCTCTACAGTCTGGAATTTGGGTAAATACAATATGCAGTCATATAAACTAAAGTGATGTGTCATTTGAAAATGCACCTTTCAGTGCTTCTAGCGGATGACATGACTTGTTCTTTCTAGGCCGTTCCTGCTTTGCAACCAAATATCAGAAAATCTCAGTGCTTATCTTTGGAGACTTCTATTCCCAGGACAGGCATCCTAAAGAGGGCACACGGTAAACTCGGACATCCGCCTTGTTAAGGCTTTATTAAAACAAATCCCTAAATGTTTGAGCATTTTCCTCGCCATGTGCTGTTTAAAAACTACACAAAGGCCATTTTGATGCAACAAATATGGGTCTGTCCAGAGTTCAAGCCAGTCCATGGGGAGTGAGCTCAAGCTATCCTCTGCCTGGGAAGGCAAACTACGCTTTGCTACTGCACCAGAAGTGAACTGGAATGCAGGCGGGGAAGAGGGAGCAAAAAGCTTCTTCACATCGTGCCAAACCAGGATTTGGTGCTATGTTTGAACCAGCCTCTTCTGGCTTGCAGGTTTGGCTTAGCGGCAACTAACCCGCTTCTAATTTTAAGTACGACATAAGTACTTTGCATCAAATATGCGCGCCACTTATGGAACAGAACCCAACACATGTCCCTCTCTCACTTAAAATCCTTGTGACCGAGGTTGGGTTCCATCTCATGAGTAGAGCAGAATAGGCTGAGATTGGTGAGTCATATGACATGCCCAATCTTGGCATATCCTTTCCAACTGAGCCTTGGATTTGGCACTATATGTGAAGCCCCACCCCCTCGAAAAATTAACATCTAGGAAACCGTTCTAAGAAGGTTTTATTTTTATGAATAGAGTTTGTTTGCAGGTTACAGAATCCTTATTTAGCCTTCAGCAGCCCAAGCTGTGCTAGAATTAAACTGATGCAATGAGCCCATTAAACAAGATATATTTTTTTAAAAATAGCTCACCTACTCCTTTATGAAATGGGGAAGTTACCAAGAAATACATATACAATCTTGCCATGCACCAAAAAGGATTGCAGTGTTGTAGAAATGGGTTAAGCTAGCCAGATCCTGAAAATCATGAGCATGTGGTCTTTCCCCTTCTTCTGACCCTGCAGCCCCTTCCACTAGGCTTTCAGTTGCATCAAGCCCATCTTGTTTTGTCCAGGGAGCAGATTTGAGTGGGAGGCTGTAGCATAACAGACAAGCAGATGTGTAAATCCTAGTGCTGGGCAGTAATGCTGTGCTCCTGTGGATCAGGTAGCCTTACTGGAAAATGTTACTTTTGTTCTCACTGTATTTCCCACTTGCTGCTGAGCTAGGTCTTCCTGCAGATGTTGGCCTACAACTCCTATGATCACTGACTATTGGCTACTATGGCTGGGGATTATGGGAGTGTTAGTCCAAAAACATCTGGAGGGCCAAAGTTGTGTAGCCCTGGCATATAAGAACCATCTACATGTCGAAACGTCTCTCCACTGCATGTATTAATACTGCATACATCATTGGCTTTATTCTAGCAGATAGCAAATATATTGAACTTCCTAATTGGGTTTTTGTTTTGAAGAAATCCAGTCTCACTGTGCCGAGGAAGAATTAAATAGCAATGCTGCATCTCAACAAAGCTTTAAGAAAGTCAGATTTGCCACACAACGGAGCTTAGAAATATTCGATGAAAGCAAGCCACCTGTCACTCCCCTGCAAAAAGGACACTTTCCTCCCAGTGTTCTGTCCCCTGATGCTGCCTGCCTTCGTTCTGTTCTGAAGAAAACACCTGTGCAGATATTACCAAGAGGCATAAAGGTTGGTTTGTCTCCATCTACGTTTAGGGCATGCCCCATCCAGAAGATGGGGTAGCAAAAACACAAAAAAGTTCATCAGTAATTTTGGGAAACTTACATAACCTCAGAGACTGCTTTAGCCTGTCTGCAGGTCAGTATACTAGTGGGGTGACTGGCACATGAATAGGATCCTCAGTCACTCTCAGACTTGCCTCACTGGAAATGTGTGTTAACTATGAGACAAATTCTGCAATAGATATATTTAGTACAGGCAATCCTTATTACTCGTGGGGGTTCCATTCCTCTCCGACTACCGTGAGTAACAAAATCATGTGTAGGGAGCAGGTTTTTTTAGCCTGGCTTTTAGTAATTGTTGAATGTTCTAAATTGTGTTAAAAATTTAATAGTGGTTTTGTTTTTATTGTATTTGTGTGAACCGCCTAGACCCTTTGGAGTCAGGCAGTATATAAATTAAATAAATAATTTTTAAAAAATCATGCCCATGGGGAAATGGGGGGTTAGGTTCCAGAATTGAGGAAAACCACTACAAAACATTAAATTGTTTACTGTACCATGCTCCACAGGGTCTGCATGGGCCCAGGAATGCCCCCCAAAGTGTGAAATGTTCCCCAAAATGGTGAGAAATAGGACACAATGTAGGTTTAAAAAGAACGACGAGCCACAAAATGGTTCCTGTAGACAAAATCACTGCGGTCACTTCCGGCCCTTTAGGAACCACAGCTACATGGGTTTTAACTCTTGTACCCATGGATAATGAAAACAGGTATCAGTTAGACACCCACAGTGTCTATGCAGATGGTGAGTCCAAATAGTGAGGTTTCCCTGTACTTTTATGTCTATTATCCCTCCATCCATTCAACACATTTTTATACCACCCAAAATGCAAGATCTCTGGGCGGTTTACAAGACAATAAAAACAACCAATAAAAAGATTAACACATTTCAACAATTAAAATTTAAGATGTTAAAACACAATTAAAACAGTATCTAATTAAAAGCCTGGGTGAACAAATGTGTCTTGACTGCCTTTTAAAAAGTTGTAAGAGATAGGGAGGCTCTTACTTCAGCAAGATGTGTGTTCCAAAGCCTTGGGGCAGCAATGGAGAAGGCCCGCCCCCAGGTAGCCACCAGAGGAGCCGGTGGCAACTGCAGACAAACCTCCCCAGATGATCTCAGTGAGTGGTGTGGTTCATAGCAAAGATGTTTTCTTAAATACCCAGGGCCCAAGCTGTTTAGGGCTTTAAAGGTTATAACCAAAACCTTGTACTCTGCCACATTCTGGACTAACTGCAGTTTCTGGACTACATACAAAGGCAGCCCCATATAGAGCGCATTACAGTAGTCAAGTCTGGAGGTGACCAGCAGATGTACTGTTGTTCTGAGGCGATTTATCTCAAGAAATGGACGCAGCTGGTGTATCAGCCGAAGCTGATAAAAGCCACCTCTGGCCACTGCCTCAGCCTGGGACACCAAGGAGAGTTTTGTGTCCAGAAGCACCCCCAGACTGTGCACCTGTTCCTTCTGGGAAAGAAGGAAGAGAGAGGTGACAGCCACTGCATGCTTCTTCCTCTACCAACCTTTGGCTTAGCCCACACAGAACATACAGCAGAAACCACGTGGGCAAGTTCTTGTCCAGCCAGTTCTCTTTGATATCCACAAGGCTGTCAGTTTCACTCTGACTCCAGTCATGGACTGTTAGCGATGGTTTGGTTTACTGTTGACCTTGACAAGGGCAGGTGCAGCCAGTGTGCTGAAGTTAAGCAGGTCTGGGTCTGGTCAGTGCCTAGATGGGTGATTGGCTGCCTGGGAACCCCACCATAGCTGCCTTGAGTGTCATAGAAGAAAGGCCAGATACAAATGTAGCAGGACAGTTCTATCAGTCTCTTCTTGTGTCCATGCGGAATTCTCCTCCTTTCCCTCCCATCACTCTGACAATGAGCATTGTGAGAGCTCTGGGCCAAGACATGCATGAAAGATCTCTCATTGATTAAAGAATAACTCTATTATTATTATTTTTAATAGGAGGAGCCTCTTGATTATACAAATGCAATGGAAGGACGTGAAACACTCCCGTACTTCAAAAGTGGACCCCTGAAAACAGGTCCCCTGAAAACAGGTCTGAAATGCCATATTTTGTTCCTGAGCTAAAACATTTCCTAATAGCCTAGTAACTGCTCATTAGGTTAAAGTAATAATTTAGCACATGCAGTTTATTTAAGACTTTATCAGTGCAACGTCGGTGTTCATCATTTGCAAACAATGTATTTCAGAAAGACGTACCAGATCAACATGCAAAACTAAGGAGCACAGCAAAGATGTAGACTTCAAAGTCCTTGATCCACCCATGGATATATCATTACTCAAGGGAGCACTTTCGTTCAGTCCGCCAGAGTCAAGAAATGAGAGGCATTTTGCCGTGACTCCCACCAAGCACCCCTTTATGGTGTCAATTAAATTTGACAATGATGTACGTTTTTGTCAGTTTGGCAATTGTGTGATTGATAATTATGTAAGTTGGCTTCATGCTGCTAAAGGTACTCTTGTGGTTTGTACACATTCTCTCCTGCCCCCTCAGTGGCTAAGGTTCTAAACTTATACCTGCTTCGAGCAGCATTTTGGAACAGTTTTGTGTAGGATTGTGCCTGAACCCACTCAGGAAGCCACGGGCGGGGTGGGGATTGGCTCTTATCTCGTCCTTATCAGATAAGGACCAGGTAATTGGGTCCTTATCCACTCTTCTGCCACCCCACTGCTTTTCCGGGCGCATTGCTCAATTTCCAAAAGTCCATGTGCAGCTGCAGCACTGCTCTCAGCAGCCTGTGCAATGTTGGCACACACATGGTCTGTAAGGACCTGATTACCTGGTTTTTAAACCAATTTGGATGCGGGCACCTGAGCTGGTTCAGCGCTTCCCTAAGGAGGCGAACTGGTTCGGGCAGATCCCTAATTATGTAGGCAGACATTAGGGATGTGTGCATTGATGCTACTCAGAGTACCTTTGACAAATGAGGCAAGGCAGGTGGCTTCTAAGGAGAGGGCCTTTTTGGTGGTGGCACCCCATTTATGAAAGCCTCCATCATTACTTTGTTCTTCTAGATGTCAGGTGAAGACCTAGGCTTAAAAAAAACAACCAGTTTTTAGAACTCTAAAAAAAATTATTGCAAATTTTTGTTTTAATGTTTGTGAATTGTATGTTTTGGTCAGTTGTTTTTCTGTTTTATTTTGTGAGCCACCTAGAGAACCATTGTTATATGATGGCTAAGAAATAAGTTGTTATAACAGAAATGAGGAGAGCTGGTCTTGTGGTAGCAAGCATTACTTGTCGCCTTAGCTAAGCAGGGTCTGCCTTGGTTGCATATGAATGGGAGACTAGAAGTGTGAGCACTGGAAGATATTCACCTCAGGGGATGGAGTCACTCTGGGAAGAGCATCTAGGTTCCAAGTTCCCTCCCTGACGGCATCTCCAAGATAGGGCTGAGAGAGACTCCTGCCCGCAACCTTGGAGAAGCCGCTGCCAGTCTGTGAAGACAATACTGAGCTAGATAGACCAATGGTCTGATTCAGTATATGGCAGCTTCCTCTGTTCCTAACTATGATTTTGACGTTCAAATTGACAGATCAGGGTTTCAATGAACCAGCAAACCAACACAAACCATGATTTGGAATGGATATTTCAAACCATGGTTTGTGTGTAACTATGGTTTGAAGAGAGATCGTCATTGCTGTAACTCTTCCACCTCCAGGGGCCCCTACAGTTAGAGCTGGGCAGACACATAGTGAAAGCAGACAAGTGGCTCTAAATTATGGTATGGCTGCTTGTTTAGAGGCTTAACCTGTGGTCTGAGTTCTGAGCTATGCTTAGCAGGCTCACTGGTGTGATGTACAGTCTAAATTGAGCCCATAATGATGTGACATGCCAATAAGTGCCCTATTGGCATATTCAGGTTTCAAAGTAGCAGTGTTCACCTACCACTCGGATCTTCTTCTCTCGCCTGTGTTTTGTGGCATATGAGTCTGTGTTGAAGCGTCATGTTTGGAATTTTACTATCTCAATACAGAACATTCTGCAAGGAACATTGGAGGTAGTACCTGCTACAGAACATGCTGTGAACTCTGAGCCAGAAGGTAAAGTTATGTGCATTATCTTATTGTAGGAATATTCAGTAGCCCAGGGGTTCTGAAACTTGAGCCTGCAAATGATGTTGGACTACAACTCCCATCATCAATAGCCACAGTGGCTGAAATGATCTAAGTGGCTGTTGTGGCTGATCAACAGTGGCTGTTGATCATCTAAGGACCCAAGCTTGAGAACCCTTGCAGTAGCCCTTGGGCATCTAAATGCAAAGTGCCTGCATAACGGAATGCCTAGATTCTTTGGATAGGGCAGTCTAGAAATGTAATCAATAAAAGCCTGGGCTTGGCTGCTAGGAAGAACCGCTGGGATCCACTTAGGTCCCAGCACTGCCTCAGTGCTAAACATAGCTTTCAAGCCCAGGTTTCGCCGGGGTTAACAGAGCGAGTGCTCTGTTAACCCAGGCTCCAGGATTGTGTGTCAGTGTAGGTTGTTTGCAATCCGTGCTGAAACAGAGACGGGCACTAGCACGTCTGTCCCCTGGGGGAATCCCCCAATGCACCACACTCGGGACACGTTGTCCCGGCCTCCGGAGATTGGGTGATGTGGGAGGTCAGCACTCCCAGCAGGGATCGTTCGCTTGTGAATAGCTCCTATGAGTTCAGTGTAAAGACTTTGTCAGATGCCCATTGCATCTTATGTTGTAAACTAATAATGTAGGAATACTAGTTGGGCCAGGCACAGAGCATCTGTGCCTTGGGCCGGCCCACCCAGTACCACTGCTTCCCCCCCACTCCACCCACTTCTTTCCCCCATTGGTTCCTCCTCCCACCCACTCCCAGTAGCAGCCGCTGCCGTCTGCTGCTCCCATCGGCCAGGCTGGATTGGCCCGCCTCCTCCTTCCAGCGGCGGACTGGCCTGCCGCCACCTCCTGCTCCTGCTGGCCGGGCTCGATCGCCCTGCCTCCTCCCCGGGGCTGTCCCAGCCCACCAGTGCCTCCTGCTGCCACCGGCTGGGTGAGGTCGGCCTGCCTCCTCCCACTGGCCAGGCCAGCCCACCGCCACCTCCTCCAGCCAACTGGATGCCACCGCCATAGTCTCCTCCCCACCGTTATCCCCCAGGCAGCTGCTTGCAAACTCTTGTGAGAGCTGCCACACATGGGATTAGCAACGGGTACATTTAGGAGAATTAGATAGATAGATAGATGGCTGAAGTGCATTGTCAATGTTCTGGGTGAAAGAGCCCCTACTAACTGGGCAAAGAGGCACATTTTAAAAACGATGATTTTCCTTCAGAGGAGGGTTGCATCCACAGCTAGGATGGGGTTGTCTCGACCTCCTGCTCCTAGACAGGGCCAATCAGAAGCTTTGGGCTACGTCAGGAGGGAGGGACAATCCCCTCAAGCTCCAGTTCTTCGCCCTGTCTCGCTCCAGCAGGGCTGCTCCGTTCTTGCTCCGCTTTTCTGCTGCCTCACCTCCCTTCCTTAGCAATAGCAGCCTAGGTTGTGCAAGGGGGTAGGAGGGGAGCCGTGTCTCTATTCGCAACGAAGTAAAAAAGCCTCATCGCGGCTCCCAGACCCACGGAGGTAATGGAGCCCCATCGCGACGAGAGGGAGGTCTCTCCCTCCCTCTCAGAGGATTCTGTAGCGCATTCACTGTGCAGAGCTGAGTGGGCGGCGGCTTCCATTCCCGCGCCCGTTACTCGGTCCCAGGGGTTGGCCAGAACCATCAAACGGGCCAAGAAACGCCCCAAGCCTTGGTTAGGAACCCGCTCTGTGGGAGGAAGATCCCCTTCTCGCTCGCCCGCCCCGGAGGTGCTCCCTCTAGATGGCGGCGATTGCTTGATGGCCCCCGCCCTGCTCCGCGAATCGGGCATGGACTCCTTGGTGGAAGGTGAGCCTGAGGCCGTTACTGAAGGGGGGTCGGGGTTTGGGGACCTCATCTCCGCCCCTCCCGCCAAGCGTCCCTGTGCCGCTGAGGCGGCGGCTGCGGATGCCGCCCCCGATCGGGGGACTGGCCTGGCTGAGGAGGAAGAGGACATCCCGCCGCGATTCGCGGCTCTCCTGAGGCGGGTGGTCTCCAGGGAGCTTCAGAAGCTCCCCTGGCTGCTCCCGCCAGTGACGACTCTGCCCCCGGCCCCCGCACAGGCTTGTCAGGGTCAGGGCCTTTTTCCCGCCCAGCCGCTTCCCGCCAAAGCGCCGGCGGCCATTTTGGTTGCGGCCTCGAGCGCCTTGGGGACTGTTCTCTCCGCGGGTCCGATGGCCCCCCTCCCAGATGAGGGGCCTCCCGCGCTGTCCCCCTGCCGCCCGATTCCCCGTTTGCCTGCAGCGCCCGCCCCCCGCCCTATCTCTCGTGAGCTCCCTACGCCCTCAGAAGTGTCTGATTTGGATAGGGAGGAGGGCGAGCTTTCCGGGGACGATGAAGGCCCATCCACCTCTGGCCGCTCCAATTATCGCCTCTTTGATCAGGCAGATTACTCGGTCCTCCTTTATAAGGTCAGGAAAACCCTTCGGTTGGGGTGGGGGGGTTGTTCAGCCCCCGCCCGCAGATGCTGAGGGAGATCCCTCGGTGCTGCCTTCTATTAAGTCTCAGGAGGTCAACGTTCCCTGTCCCCAGCCTTTCTTCGACATTTTCCAAGCCGAATGGGACAAGCCTATTGAGGGAAAAGGGCCTTTCCCCGCTGTGTGGCACATGTATTCTTCTAACAGTGCACTGACGAATATGCTCAAGTTGCCAGTGGTTGATGCTGAAGTGGCCACCCTAGGGGAGGACTCCCTAAAAAATGTGGAGGATAAGTGCTGCGATGCCGCCTTGCGCAGGTCCCATGAGGCGAATGCCCTGCTCATCAGAGCATCCACCGCCAATTCCATTTTTGCTAGGGCTGCCGTCTTGTGGGTACAGGATCTCGCCCCCATGGTCCCGCCCGAGCTCCTTAACCTTCGGCAGGGACTCAATAAACTGGGGAAAGCTGTCAGGTTTATGGCGCATTCCTCTTTGGATGCCGCTAAGTTATCGGCTAGGGCGCTAGCTTCTGACGTCACAGTATGACGACACTTGTAGCTTAAAAACTGGAGAGTTGACCAGAAGTCCAGGGCCAACCTCGCCAACTCCGCCTTCAAAGGGGGCAAGCTCTTCGGTGAGGCCCTCGAGCCCGTCTTGGTTCAGACCAAGGACAATAAGAAGGCCATGCCTTCTACGTCTCTGTCCCAGCGTCAGGACCACAGAGCCTACTCGTCATCCACATCTGGGTTTAAAGGGTACAAGTCCGCCTTCCGCTCTCGGCAAAACAGGCCAGATAGGTCCAACTGGCACAGGAACTTTCGGGACAGCTCCTTTCGAAAGCCCCAGCAGTCCGGCCAATCCTCCAAGCCCGGCTTCAGAAGGAACCAAGCCCAATGACTACCTCCCGGGGTCCAGCCCTCGGGTTCAGGAGGTCTGCACAGTGGGGGGCAGGTTGAGGGGCTTTGCACACACCTGGGCACAGACTTGCTCCAATGCCTGGGTATTACAGACCGTCTCCTCAGGATACTCTCTGGAGTTTGCAACGCAGCCTCCAGATTGCTTCCTTCCCTCCCCCCGGTCCCACAGGGTATCCAAACACCGCCTGATGTGGGAGGCCATCTGCCACTTACAGGCTATTCAGGCGATCGAGCCTGTTCCTTTGGAGGAATGGGGGCAGGGGGTATATTCTATCCTCTTCCTGGTCCCCAAAAAGAATGGGGAATGGCGGGCGATTCTGGACCTCAAATTTGTGAATCGGTTCCTCCGGAGGAGGGCCTTTCGCATGGAGACCCTTCGATCGATCCTGATGGCACTCCAGCAAGGGGATTTTCTTGCTTCGGTGGACCTAAAGGAGGCCTACCTCCATGTCCCCATTCACGAACAAGACCGTCGCTTCCTGAGATTCGTCTACTGCTCCCACCACTTCCAGTACCAGGTGCTCCCCTTCGGTCTGTCGACTGCGCCCCGAGTGTTCACCAAGATCATGGTGGCACTCGTGGCGCACTTGAGGACCAGGGGCGTCCATCTGTACCCGTACCTAGACGATCTTTTGATCAGATCTCCCTCCTTGTCCAAGGGTCAACAGGATGTCCTCTTGACCCTTTCTGCCCTGGAGGCGCATGGGTTTGTGGTCAACAGGTCCAAGAGCTCTCTGTCCCCTCGGACCAGGGTTCTCCACCTGGGCGCAGAGATCGACATGGTTCAGGGGACCCTCTGCTTGACTCAGGAGCGCAGGGCTTCCTTGATTGCGTCGTGCCAGGCTCTGATCGCTTGCCCCCGCTCCAACATCCTGTCCCTGTCCCAGTTGCATCGCATGGTGTCCACCCTGGGCATAGTTCCGTGGAGTTGGTTCCATTCTCGTCCGCTCCAGTGGTTCCTCCTCAGGTATCAGGAACAGGTGATGGACCGTTCCAGGAGGCCGGTCACCCTTCCACCTTGGGTAGTTCAGTCCCTACATTGGTGGGTGTCCCCAGCCACATCACGGGGAGTCAACTTCCTTCCAGCGGATCGGGTCCTGGTGACCACAAATGCCAGCCTCCTGGGCTGGGGGGGGGGCACTGTCACCAGCACGTGGCTCAGGGCTGCTGGTCCGAAGACGAGCGTTCCAAATAGATCAGTTGGCTGGAGTTGCGAGCAATCCACCTGGCATTACTGGAATTCCTCCCGTTAGTCCAAGGTCATCACGTCCTGGTGCGTACGGACAACGCCACAGCCAAAGCCCACGTCGTTCGCCAAGGCGGCACGAGGTCCAAAACTCTGATGCGCGAAGCCTCCCTTCTGCTGCACTGGGCAGAACTCCACCTGCTGTCCCTCGAAGTGGACCATGTCAGCGGGGTGTTAAACGTGGTGGCGGACTGGCTGAGCCGCTCCCAGCTGGACCCAGCGGAGTGGTCGCTGGACCCTCGGGCCTTCCAGCAGATAGTACACAGGTTCGGCCAGCCGGTCATGGACGTCTTCGCAAAACAGGAAAACCCCAAGGCGAAGTGCTACCTCGCCAGGTACCGCTCCCCCGGAGTGGAGGGTGTGGATTCCCTGTCCTTCCCGTGGCCCCAGGGGCTGATTTATGCATTTCCACCGTTCGCAGTCATTCCACAGACCATCCGAAGGGTCCGGATGCTGAGAGCGGAGGTCGTTCTTGTGGCTCCACACTGGCCGCGCAGGCCGTGGTTTTCGGACCTGGTGGAGTTGTCCAGCGAACCGCCGCTTCCCCTGGGCTCCCACCGTCAGCTTCTCCGTCAGGGTCCAGTATACCATCTGGAGCCGGAGTGGCTCAATCTCTTTGCGTGGAGGTTGAGCGGGAGGATTTAGCAGCCTGTGGCTACACGTCTTCTGTTGAGGACACAATTCTGGCCTCCAGGAGGCCGTCTACAGTCCGAGTATATCAATCTACCTGGAAGAACTTTGCCGGATGGTGCAGAGCACGGGGGGTGCTGCCCAGGTCGCCATCTGATCCTCTTGTCCTGGGGTTCCTGCAGAGCGGCCTGGATAAAGGGCTCCGTCCTAACACACTGCGCCACCAAGTTTTCGCCATTTCCTCGGCCCTGCAACTAGAGGGACCTCCGTTGGCTCAACATCCTCATGTGCAGAGATTCCTTAGGTGTGCCTCTATCCTCAACCCCCCTACTGTCCATAGGTTCCCCACCTGGGATCTCGGTTTGGTGCTAAGGGCCCTTACCAAGGCCCCGTTCGAACCTCTACGGACCGTTCCTTTGCGGTTCCTTTCCTTTAAAGTTCTCTTCCTGGTCGCTATCACGTCTGCCAGGAGGGTTTCCAACCTTCACGCCCTTTCAGTGCGGAAAGAGCTATGTCTAGTCTACCCGGACTACGTCCTACTCCGTACGGATCCCTCTTTCCTCCCTAAAGTGAACTCTCTGTTCCACAGGGCCCAGGAGATTATGTTGCAATCATTTTGTCTGAGCCCTTCTTCCCCCAAGGAACGCGAATGGCACAAGTTGGATGTCCGCAGGGGACTCAAGATCTATTTGAGGCGTACTAAGTCCTTTCGGGCTTCCGATTCTCTGTTTGTTTCCTTCCGAGAGGGATCATTGGGGAAACAGGTTTCAACCTCCACCTTGTCGCGCTGGATTTGCCAGTGCATTAGATTACGTATGAAGGTTCAACTACCCCGGTGCCAGAGGTGATCACCGTGCATTCTGCTAGAAGTGCGGCTTCCTCCGCTGCTTTTTCCACATTAGCTCCCCTGGTCGATATTTGTCGTGCTGCCACATGGTCCTCTGTCTCCACCTTTGTGAGGCATTATAAAATTCACGACTGGACCTCGGCTGATGCAGCATTTGGGAGAAGTGTGTTGCAGCAGGTGGTTTCCCCTTGAGCCAGACCTCACAGCTCCCGCCCAGTATCTTAGGGGCTATGGTAGGTCCCATCCTAGCTGCGGATGCAACCCTCCTCTGAAGGAAAATGAAGCGTTGGCGCTTACCTGAAAGGTCATTTTCTTCAGAGGTATGGGTTGCATCCGCACCCACCCGCTTGTTCGTCTGGGCTATTTACTTTGCTGTCCTGACACCCGTTGCCCTTCTGTCTCCTATAAAGAGCCCCTGGTGGCGCAGTGGTAAAACTGCCGCCCTGTAACCAGAAGGTTACAAGTTCGATCCTGACCAGGGGCTCAAGGTTGACTCAGCCTTCCATCCTTCCGAGGTCGGTAAAATGAGTACCCAGAATGTTGGGGGCAATATGCTAAAATCATTGTAAACCGCTTAGAGAGCTCTGGCTATACAGCGGTATATAAATGTAAGTGCTATTGCTATTGCTATATTTCTGTGGGGTGGTCTTCGTTCTGGGGGTGGTGGGTACCCCCTTGCAGGATCTTAGTTAGTTCAGAGGTTTTTCTCCCGCTTTTTTTGCCTTGCTAAGTCTTCTACTGAGTTCACTCTTCCCAGTGCTTGTATGTTGTTCTGCTGGGTTCTTTTTAAATTTAACGTTTGTATTCCTTCTTCCTGTTATTAACCATCTTTTCTGGAGCAGTGCCTTGGAGCTGGCTATGAACTGGAGCTTGAGGGGATTGTCCCTCCCTCCTGACGTAGCCCAAAGCTTCTGATTGGCTCTTGTCTAGGAGCAAGAGGTCAAGACAACCCCATCCTAGCTGTGGATGCAACCCATACCTCTGAAGAAAATGATCTTTCAGGTAAGCGCCAATGCTTCATTCTCTTTATTGAGCAGGGGGAGAGCAACTGGCAGGGGGAGAGTACAACTCCAGTGACTGTTGCTGGTGTCTATCTTATGTTTCTTTTTCGATTGTGAGCCCTTTGTGGACAGGGATCCATCTTATTTGTTTATTTTTTATTATTTCTCTGTGGAAACAGCTTTGGAAACATTTGTTGAAAAGTGGTATATAAATATTTGTTGTAATTGTGCTGTAGTCATCTGAGTATTTATCTCTGTTTTAGAAACAAATACCCGTTCTCCTGATCGTCCTGCTACCTGCTCCAGAACCATGCGGTCCTCTTCTAAAAGGAAGGTGGGTTTATTCTTAAGCTTTTCTTTTCGTCCATGAATTAATCTCCTTGTGAATTAATACTTTGGAGAGTGTACATGTTTGAATTTCACAGCATAGCAATTCATAAAATTCCTCTGTGTTTTCTCCCTCAGGTATTTAGTATATGCCAATTACTTTTGGAACTAGCAATAAATGAAGATAAGAAATCTCTTACATTATTTGAAGGGGGCAGGGGAGAGACTGACAGAGAAAATTGGCAGTGAAATGTCTATGTTCCTTTTCCTCAGTTTGTCCAATGCATCTTTTGTGCAGATTCCTCTTTTAATATTGCCACGTAAATTCTGCAGCAAAATGTAACTCTTATACTGTAGTAGTTTTTTGTCTTGAATTAGCACTCCTTAGCAAAAATAATAATAATAATAATTGATGTTTCCTAATAGTGTGCAGTCCAGGCAGAAGCAGCAAATCTTAGCCTTAGAGCTGAAACGCGGTCTAAGAGAGAGCCTCCTATTAAAGTCCTCAAACCCAGCAAAGACCCAAAAGTAAATTCCCACAGAAGATCTGCTTCTAAGAAGACACTGGTAAGTAACTCTGCCTTGCTCTTAGAAACTGGCTTACCACCTGTTGAGACTGGAGTGGCACGCCTGGCCATTTTAAGTTAGTGGCTGTGTTTATTGTGTTAACATCCCAAGGGTTATGACCTTTTTATTATTTGCTAACTCTTATGTGTCGTCTTTGGTGAAACGTTGGCAGCTGAACTTGACTACTATTGGCCTTTCCCAGGGTTTGATCCTTTCTTTGGGATATCATAAAGCCAGAATATTATTATTTATTATTTACATTTATATCCCGCTCTTCCTCCAAGGAGCCCAGAGCGGTGTACTACATACTTGGGTTTCTCCTCACAATAATCCTGTGAAGTAGGTTAGGCTGAGAGAGAAGTGACTGGCCCAGAGTCACCCAGCAAGCATCATGAATGAATGGGGATTTGAACTCAGGTCTCCCCGGTCCTAGTCCAGGACTCTAACCACTATACCACCCTGACTTTAGAATATGTCTAAAGCAAAGGCTTCTAGACACAGATAGTCAATATACATTGGCCTTTGTCAGGAAATGTTGTTGTTCTCCTCTTCATCGTTGTGCTGATCTTTCTTCTTCCTCATTGGCAGCACCTTCCCTAACATACTTGACAGAGCTCAGCCTTAGGAAAACCTTTTCACTTGTCAGATGGATTGTCTCCCCATCCACCGTGTTGACAGGCCAAATGTTTGGAATCCCTATTTCAGAATGTCTGTGTCCATGTGGGTCTGGGGAAGTGGGAGACTTGATCCATGTGTGTGGTAATTCCTGTAGTGGTTTACATGATGTATTTATTTGGCCATTGCTTATGGTTTGTTCTGGGAGGTCTTTGGAATTCTATGCAAATTTTCTATTAGTCAGCATGAGGCCACATGTTACAAGAAAAAGTAGCCAGCTTTTTAGTTTCTGCCAACAAAGTTTATTTTATTTATTTAGTGTGTGTGTGTGTGTGTGTGTGTGTGTGTATGTATGTATGTATATATATATATATATATATATATATATATATATATATATATATATGCCGCCCCAAACCTGCATCTCTGAGTGATGCAACCGGCAAGTTGATATATATCTGCCATTCAGAAACATGTCATGTTATGTTTCTAGTTTCTTATGGCTTTGAGATAGCAAGCATGACATATCCCCTTTGCTAAGCAGGGTCTGCCTCGTTGCATATGAGTGGGAGCCTACATGTTTGAGATATTCCCCACAGGGGATGGAGCCGCTCTAAGAATAGCAGAAGGTTCTAAGTTCCCTCCCTGGCAGCATCTCCAAGATAGGGCTGAGAGAGATTCCTGCCTGCAACCTTGGAGAAGCCGCTGCCAGTTTGTGTAGACAGTACTGAGCTAGGTAGACCAATGGTCTGACTCAGTATAGGGCAGCTTCCTATGTTCCTATGAGTGCCCTGTGATTCTTTTATATTGGTTTAACTACCCAATTTTTGAATTGCATATTTTTGTTATGGTTATGGCTAAACAAGATTCTCTTGTTGGGAAAAGGAGAGTGCTTGGAAAGATGCTTAATGCCTGTAGTTAATACAGATCATCTTAACCACAGTATCTTCTAAATATCTATAGGCTTCCAAACACAAAGTTTTTGGAAAGAGAAAGAAGAAGAAAAAGGAACAGAAGTCACATGAGGTGCGAGAAACTGTGTCCAAAAAACCTCTTTTGAGTCCAATTCCTGAGGCGAAAGAGGATACTTCGTTTGCATCATCTTATCTAAGTACGCCAAAGTTACAGATTTCCATTTTAGGTATGTAAAAAAGCAGTTGTCTACTTTTCTGGGTTTTGTTGTTGTTTTTTTTAAGCACTGGCAAATTGTAAGTGCAGTATAAAAAGTATTGCATATGATAATTATGGTTGTCTGTTCCATCAAATAGCATGACCTGTTGTCTCTTGAAAGCTTGTTGAACAAAATAGGCTTAATGTAGCCAAGAATTGCCCTTGGAGTTGCAGTTTGAATTCTAAGGTTTCTAGTTCACACTGGCACTCAACAGCTTGGCCTGAGACTGCTCAGGCCCTCTTTGACATCGTCCCAGCTAAGCCAGTACCCTCAAGGTGTGGGGTGAGCAGAGCAAGAGACAAGAGGCCAGGGTGGGTATTTCAAGAAAAGAGATCAGAGCACCTGTTTTTATGGGAGAACAAAATACAATCTGTGAAATTGACTTAGCCTTTGTTTGCTTCTGCTGTCTTTATTTATGTTTCTGTGTGAACCACCTTAAGAACTTTTGTTGAAAAATGGTACAGGAGGATCTCTTTATTCAGCTCTCACAGTTTCGTATCCGCAATTGGCTAATTGGCACCAGGGATATATGTGGTGGTGGTGGGGGGAAGGGTTAAACCCATGTATCTTGTATGGGTCAGAGGTGGCTGGAAATGACCTTGGTGGCCATTTCTAGCCGTCATTTTGTTTTGGGGAGCCATTTGGCTCATTTTAACCAAAAGTGGGGGGGCAAAACCAGCTATTTTCTGGCGATATTTGGAACGGTGGACTACTGGAGAGCATGGTAGGGCATTTTGGGAGGTTGTTTGGGTGGGGGGGGATCAGTGTTCTCTAATTTTTTTTCATCTGTGTTTGGAATAAGTTTTGGTCTGAGCAGCAGTATCAAGGCAATGTGTGTACACATGATTCACAGTGGGACCTTCCTGATTCAACCTGAGCAGGATCTAAAATTAACTGAGCGGGCATACAAAAATGTGTGAGTGCGCACACATGCACACGTCTTAGAGGGAACATTGGTGGGGGATGCCTATTTTCAGGCAGTCTGGGAACCTGACCTCTCCGATTCCCATAGCCCTCATGATCCATCATTTGTGGATTCACTATCCCCTGCCCCCCATGGAATGGAACCCCCATGAATAACGGGGTTCTCCTGTATATCAGTATTTGCGGTCGTCATAGCAGTGTCTGAAAATTATTGTTTACATATCTTTTTTAAAAAAAAGTTCAGAAAGCTGTTTACATAGCAAATGGACTGAGAAGGGGCTTAAAAAAAGACCTCCACAACAGCCACTGGAAGCAAATATATATATTGGGTTGAATAGGACCAGTTGCTCTCCCCTTCCTAAGTATAAGAGCTACTACCTTAAAAGGTGGTTCCACATAGGGGAAAAAGGAGATGATGATGAGATGGTGGGAAATTCTGGCGTAGCAGTTTAAGATAGGTCTAGGATAACTTGCACTGAAATCTTATAAGTGATGACTGGAAATCAAGGAAGCAAGACCTGAAGGAAGAGCTATCCAAGGTTCGAGTGATCTGTAGAAGCCAAGCTCGGCTGTGTTGGTTTATTGGCCAACCAGATTTCAGGCACAGAAAAGAGTTGCAATAAGACTGACATGAGTGGGGAATAAGCAACTCATCCCACCATCTACACTGTGGTTGGAATGTTGTTGGGAGCTGGAAGGAAGGGCAGTAAGACCGCAGAATATGCTTAAAAGAGTGAACATGCACTGTGCCTGCTTAGTTCTTGGTGTTGGTCAGGACCCGATGAATTTTACACGCTGCCGTGCAAAACTTGGCAACGTTATGTGTTATAACAGGGTTCGAGTTGGAGAGCAGGAGAGAGACATAGGATTGGCTTGTGCAACCTGGGGTCTCAATTAGTAACAGAAGAATGAGGGTGATCTGGATGTGTCTTTAGAATGGGCAATGGAGGCGGACGTGTTCTCTTTCCACTTGCCCAGAAATACAGGGGCACCGACATTCCGAGAAGGGGGTCTTTCTGTATCTGCCTTCTAGCACAGCCAAAGGAAGGGTACCACAACAGGCCAGGTGCAAATGGGCACGATCCAGACTAAGGTGGTCATGACTAGGTTCCAATTTAATGTGACTGAAGTCAGCAGCTAACATTTCTCATTTATTGCAGCAGTGCTTAGTCATATTTTTGCCTATTAGATGATTAAAAAACGTGGTCTCATTTCCTTTCTAATCAAAACTTTGTCTTAGATTCTTCACCCTCCAGTGACCTCCCTGCAGAACCTATGAATGAGACTGCTGAAAAGACAAATAGTGTTGTACACAGGGCTGAAGAGGAGAGCAGCTGTCTGGACTCCAGCCTGGCTCTTGTGAAGGAAGAGACTTTACCTTGCTTCCAGTCAAGCTCCTCCTCACAACTGCAGGACACTGCCAGGCATGAGATGCAAACCATGTCTCCTTGGGACCTACCTGAGAAATGGGACACAAATGAAAATGAACAGGTGCTGAAAAGTGTGGACTCTTCTAGTGAGACTGAGCTGCAATTGCCAAACCTATTCACGACTGGTAAAAAGAATAGCAAAAGAGCTTCACGTCTCGTCAGAGGTCCTGCCACAGAACTGATGAATCAAGGTGATGCTGGTGTGAATGTGAAAATTCGAAGGAGGAGCAGAGGAATTGGCCACAACCTCCCAAATGCTGCAGACGTTCAGTCTGAAACAGCTGTAAAAAATTCCGGTGTTCCTAGAAGGAGTCTGGAAGAATGGTCTCCGTCAGAGGGTGCTTCTGAATTCTTAAACTATTTGCAGGACTGTATAGAGGAATCTTTCCGGAGCGTCCCCATTAATAACAACAAAAAGGTGAGACGCAGCATGCGGCATCTTAAAGATGCGGAAACGGAGGGGCTTGGATGGATTCAGGTACCTGTTGATGATTCTGCAAGCCAGGCGCCCTGTGGTTCTGCCAGTAAAGTCCAGGAGCCAAAGTGCACCTCCAGCTCTCGGGATTCGGAGTCTTGTTGTCCAAGAAAGCAAGAAAGAAGAGTCTGTTGGTGCTTGCCAATGAGAGAGAAGCAAGCGGATGTCCCTGTTGTAAAGGGCCCTTGCAGATCGAGGAGGAGGAGAAGCATTTGTGCGTGGAGTTTGGAGGAGAATACAAATTTTGCCTCGCCAGTGCAGAGAAAACAAAGAGCAAGCCTTGGCTATAAAAATGATCAGTGCTGTCATAAGTATACCAAAGTGAGAGAATTCTTGGGGGATCACCCATCAACTTAACTGAGCCTGCTGCTTCTTGACGGTAAATATTAAGCTCTCACTTCAGCTATACAAACTCCAGTTGTTATATTAGAGTTGAAAAATGTAGTGATTTGCTTACTTGCATTTGATATACGCGTTTCTCTAATTCTTGAAATGAGAACTTTAAACCAAGTTATTAGGAAAGCAACACAGGGAAAGAATTTAAATAAAGAGTCTGTTCAGAAATAATTGGAAATTAAAGATATGGTTTATGATTTAGAGTTAGTTGGAAGTCCAGACTTAATGTAGCTCAGTTGGCTTCTGGAGTTTCCTGGAGCACTGCCAGAAAATTGACTGTTCTCAGCTGGTAGCAGTAAGAAAATTATGATGGATGAGTCAAAACCAAGTGACTTTCACTATGATGTTTTAGAGAGATTGGAAGTGCTGTCCAACTTTGTCTCATGATATTTTGAAGATTAAAATCTCAGGAGAGAACTACCAAATGTTACAGGTTTTTCAGCATGTTTTCTGGAAAGCTTTTTTTATTTGCAGCTCTTTTAGATAGTTGAAATTTTACTCTGTACTGAACAAATCATTCAAGCCATTTTTTGGAACCCACTTTTGAGATCCCTTAACACTAGAGGAGAATATTAACTGTTCCCTCCCACCCATAGGTAGGTATGTGTTTGTTTTTTAACTTTCCCTTGGAATTCCTGCAGAATAATTACATTATTTATCGAATTGTTCATCTCCCCAAACTTCCTTCTCTGGGCAGTTTACAACAATAGAAAACAAGTTAAAACATAGAAAATAAAAACCTTAAAACAATTTAAAATTAAGAAGCTTGGGTGAAGAGATAAGAGTTTAAATACTTTTAAAAAGTTGTCAGGGGGAGCATTCCAGTGTCTTGAGCCCCTGGTGGCGCAGTGGTAAAACTGCCGCCCTGTAACCAGAAGGTTACAAGTTCGATCCTGACCAGGGGCTCAGGGTTGACTCAGCCTTCCGAGGTCGGTAAAATGAGTACCCAGAATGTTGGGGGCAATATGCTAAATCATTGTAAACCGCTTAGAGAGCTTCGGCTATAGAGCGGTATATAAATGTAAGTGCTATTGCTATTGCTATTGCTATTGGGGCAGCAACAGTGTAGCCTCTCCCTGTATGGCCTGCAAGTGAGCCTCTTTGGATAATCTTAATGGGCGGTAGGGTTCATGGCGAAGAATACATTATCTAGAATACCCTGGGTCTAAGCCGTTTACCACAAGTTATTAGGACATCCCAAGAATCCACTAATAACTGAATAAAGTAGTTGAATAAAGTTGTTATTTAACACTGATTGAATAAAGTTGTAAACACTGTAAAACTTCTTAGACTAAAACCAAGTATTACTTAATTGATATTGTATTGATTTTTACATTATTGTAAATACTCCATATGATCCTTATTATATGTCAGCCTTATGATCATATATACACTGATGGGGTCTCAGCTGTCAATGACTGACCAGGAGAGAGAACTTGGGGCCGTGGTAGACGGCCACAAACAGGAGGTGTATGAAATTATGCGTGTACAGAGAGGAAATTTTCTCCCTGTCTCACAGCACTCAAACCAGGGTTCATCCCATGAAACTAAATGACAAAAGAAGAACTTCTTTCATACAGTGCATAATTAATTGATGCAGTTTTCTGCCATGGGATGTGGTGATGGCCCTCAGCTTGGATGGCTTTAAAAGGGGATTGGACAAATTCATCGAGGACAATAGTTATTAATGGCTACTAGTCTGGTGGCTATAGGCCACCTCCAGCCTCAGAAGCAAGATTCCTCTAAATCCCAATTGCAGACGAGCAGCAGCAGGAGAGAGGGCATGCCCTCGCCTCTTGCCTGTGGGCTTCTCAGAGGCATCTGGTGGGCCACTGTGTGAAACAGGATGCTGGACTAGATCGGCCTCAGGCCTGATCCAGCAGGGCTGTTCTTCTGTTCTTATCAGGAATTTTAAGGTTATTACATTCTTAAAGTACTATTGCACTTTTAGTGTTGGCTTAGTTACTTGTACTATGCCCAGAGCACTAGTTCCTTTTTCCTCCTAGATAACTGCAGTAGCTTAAAAGAAAACTCACTTAAAAGATTATGCATCCTGTACTGTTGAGTGGTGCGGCAGGGAAATGCTTGACTAACAAGCAGAAGGTTGCCGGTTCGAATCCCTGCTGGTATGTCTCCCAGGCTATGGGAAACACCTATATAGGACAGCAGCGATGTAGGAAGGCACTGAAAGGCATCATCTCACACTGCGTGGGAGGAGGCAATGGTAAACCCCTCCTGTATTCTATCAAAAGCAAACCACAGGGCTCTGTGGGCGCCAGGAGTTGAAATCAACTTGACAGCACACTTTACATTTACTGTTGAATTCCATTGACATTTTTAAAACATCACCTTCAGTATCTTTCTCCTTCTGATCCACTTTTCCATTCTTAAGATTGTGTGCACTGTGTTCCTTTCCAGAAGCCAAGTTTAAAATCTGACAACTTTATTTCAAGTAATGATTACACAATGTTCTTTCTTTACAGGGGCTGTATCCTGGATATATCAGAAGAGGGCAGTGTGGCATGGCTTTTGCATATCTGTATTTTGTTAAGGTTGACATTTTTTGTTTTATGAAAAGCACCCTACAGCTCACTATTATACTGATGCTGCAATAATGAAGAAGAAGAAGAAAAATATCCAGTCTACCTGAAGTTTGTCCTGACTTCAGTCCTACTGAAAGCACTGGGGGTCATTTTTTGCTGGACTTGGTCTGATCCAACCAAAATTGAATATTGTCAAGTCCCTTTGATTTCAGCGGGAGAGATTTAAGCACATGCGGAGTCAAAAGGGCTTAACTTCTGCTGGCTCATGGCCTGGCCAGTGGGAAATACAACAAAGCTAAAGCCTCAAGAGTCTATTTTCTGGTAAAAACAGTAATGGGGGGAAATCGGCAAAAGAGGAGAGAAACAAATGTAACCAAATATTACTCATTTTATAATCATAGATGCACTTGGTGTATTAACTACAGAACAATTTCACCAACCAGCGCTTATTCTTCATATTGCTTTCTCTAGCAGGCATTTGCACAGATTTTTCTCCTTTCTCCCCTCAATATCCTTGTGAGGCTATTTGTATGTTGGGTTTAAAAAAAAGAAGTGAGAAATTGCTCAGAAACACAGGGCACCATACTTACTGCCTACTGATCTCAGTTAAAAAACTACCCGAGTGTAGCTCTCTGACGCAGAAAGATTCTCCTTTGCTCTGCAACGACTCTTTGCCAAACTGCACTCCTATGGGTAGCGTGAGTGGTATCTGCAATAACGTCCACACCGTACAGTTAAGATCTGTGTTTATAACACCAGTGTGTGTGTGTGTTTCAGATGGACTGGCCCAGTCCTCTCTTTATCTAGAACTGTTGGGGGACAACCTCCGGAGGCTTGTCCTGTAGGAGGTGAGCAGGGCAGGGTCAAAAGAATTCTGCCCTACGTGTATATCCTGAGGGCGACATTGTCTTATCCCCTTAACCAGCACAAAGGCTTTGGAGCAAGGTGTATCTCCACCCATGGCCTGTTTCAGGGTGCTATGGGCTGGCACAGAAACATCCTCCCAGTGGTCACACCCTCACACGGATGACTGTTGCGACTTCAGCCAAGTAATGAGGCGTTTTTCCTTGTGCCGCATGGCGAGACATTGCGAGATGTTTCTGTTTTAAAAGCCCTCCGAAGGATATTAAATATAGCCCTGTTTTGATTTTTCCCCATTCAGGACAGCTTCATTTTTATTTTATCTTCTTAGGTAGTTGTAACTTTTGTTGACGTTAATTGCGTGTGGTAAATGGAAGTTTGGCCTTTTATCAACCTGGTAAAGTTGTAAGCCGTCTGGAGCAGTTTATTGGTACCCTGGGGTACAAATCAAATAAATCCATGTTATCTTTAAAAATGGCTTTTGCATTCCAGTCTTTACAGTCCAAAACCTGCAACATCTTCAGTCAGTCCACTTTGTGTATTTCAGTTTTATAGATCCTCTTAACTTTCTTGTTTTCACACGGGGGCGGGGGGATAACAAGCAAAACACAGGAGTTGGGGTGGTGGGCAGTGGAAATAAATAAATGGTAGACAAAGTCTTCTTGCTTGCAGGAAGGTTGGCCGTCCAAAATCTCATCGCAATCAGTTGCTCAGGCCTAAATGGCTCAGATTCGCTGTGATAGGATCAAGATGGTGTGGGGCTTGTTAAGAGCTAGAAGCTGTAACCTGAGCCAGCTAAATCTAAACTTGGGATTTGAAAGTGTAAATAGTGAGGTAAAGGAGACTCCTTGAGCACTTGCGGCCAACGGGGTGTTTGGGACCATTGTACTTGAGAGGGAAGAGTCGGATTGGCAGGGGTCTCCTCACTCCTGGACTGTCTGTAAAGCCAAACACTTCAGTCAGTGACCGCATGCCTCGGTGAAACACTGCTCCTTTGAGGAATGGAGAAAATGGATACTTTGTGGCTTCTGCACTGGTTTGCAACCTGGCGACTACCACGGAGCTTGCTTGGGCTAGAAGCCAAGGCCTACCTGCCTCCCGTTCTGGAAAAATCTCTTAACAATTGCAAAAGCAGGGCAAAATGAAGGTGATACTTCAAAAGTGTCATTTCATGGGGGAGTGATCCCCATACAGGGGGAAATGTGTACGTTAGCATAGGAAGCATGGTGTGTTTGCCATGTCCAAAGTACAGGCATGTTGACATAAACTTGCACACAGTATTACAAGTCTGTTAGGCGCTATCGGCATATAGCCCTAACTCGCTTAAACCATGCACCAAAAAATACAAAGCAAGACAACATTAAAATTACATTCTAAATTAAAAACTCAAGTAACTAACAAAAAAGAAAAAACCAAATAGGTATACTACAGGGCAAAAGCCTGGCGAAAAAGAAAAGTCTTCAATAGAGATTTAAAAATCAGTAAGGAAGGGGCTAAATGAATCTGGAGGGGAAGAGAGTTCCAAAGAAGTGGGGCAGCAACCGAAATATATAACTGTCATATGTTTTAAGGTCTTCCAGTTAATCTCTGCTTCCATTCTTAATAGCTGTTCTTCTGAAAATCTGTGTGCTTATGACAAAGTAAATGCTTGTGTGGTACATGGTCTCCTGTGTCAGTAAAATGTCTTGGGTGAGCAATGTGTCTTCACTCTTTACAATTTTGCAAGAGATGCTTTTAAATTGATCCTAGATCTTGTCTTGTTTTCAAAGTGAAACTGATGCATCCTCAGCGCTTTTAAAAATTTTATTTCTGAATTTTATACAGAGCACTTTCTATGGCATATTTTCTATGGAGAGTTCGTGTCTCTTTCCCCCATCTATGTTATTGGCACACATTTGTGCATTGATAAAACTCTGTGTGTATGTGTGCACTTATGATTGCAACAATAGTGTGTGCATACACACTTATGCATATATGATTTGTACATATGATTGCAACAAGAATCTTGGTGTGGTGGTTTACCTTCAATGCAGGAGCTCATGTGCACTCTGGACCAATCTTCCCCTTCCTACCTGCAGTCAAGGGCAGGAAAAGGAATAAGGCTTCGTGACTAGGGATGTGCACAAAAACAGTTTTTGTGGTTCAGTTCTAATTAGAACAAAACACGAACCAGTTCTACCAGTTCTTTGACGTGGTCTCTGTGCTTTACACGAATGGGCGCAAAGCCCATTCGTGTAGGAGCACAGATGACCACTAGAAGAACCCAAGTTACAGGTAAGCAACCTGTCATTCCGGTTCTAAACTGTTTGGACCAGCCTGTGGTTCAGTTCAAATTAGAACTGGTTCTATTAAGTTCTCCAAGGGAATAATGGGTCTTGAACTGGCCCATTATTCCCTATGGGTAGCACCCAGGGGTGCCAAAGTGGGAAAGTGTGGTAGGCCCCCATGGCTGCCAACTACCACCCAAGCCCCAAAGCAATTGGTCAAAGAGGTGATTTTTAATGGTGTTTTTTAAAAATAAGATTTGTAAAGTATTATTATTTCTCCCATGAGGAATAATGGGGATTGGATTCTTTGATGTCACATAGATCCTACATAATGAATCCCTATGTGGAATCTAAATGCCATCAGGGAATCCAGCAGTATTGACATCAGAGAATCAATATGTGTGGGATTCTCTGATGGCACATAGATTCTACATAGGGATTCCTTATGCAGAAAAAATGGGCCAGAAGCTTGAAGCCAGGCTAGCTGGCTGGGCAACAAGCAGGAGGGAGGATTAGGGGCCCCACCCCACACTCACTCACTACACACACAAAAAATTTAAGCACACTACAGCCAGCCAAAAAAATACTTTTAATATTGTAATATATTTTTTAAAGGGGATGGGTAGGAAAGCAGGAGTCAGTCAAATCTCAATCTGGAGACCACCAGTCCAGACCACAAGGCAACCAAAGCACCAGCAGCTCCTCAATCTCAGGCAGCAGACATGGGCAGCAGAGACAGACAGGATCCCAAGCCACAAGGTGGTCTTTCAATATACTTTCAATAACCCTCTTTGGAGCACCCCTTTTGTCCCTCCCCCCTGGCCAATGGGGTGACAGGTGCCCTGAACGACACACTTGCAAAGCCACTCAAAGGGCCAGAGACATCTACCCAGTCAGGATCTGCAGCACAGCTAATTGCTCCAAGTGTCATAAAACGGATGACAGTCTCTTACACAAAATGCAGGCTCGAGCCAGTTTGAACTGGTTCTATTAGAACTGGACTCAGTCCGGTTCAACTTAGAACTGGCTCTAATTTTTATTTTAAAATTCAGGCTCTACCTAGAACCTTCAAACTGGGGTGGTTCTATCTAGAACCAGTTTCCACATCCCTGTTCATGGCATGCTTAAGTTGGGCAGCAGAGGTACCTTGAAGTAGGAGGTCCCCTCATAGTGAAATTAGGGGATGGGGCCATAGGTCAGTGACAGAACACCTGCCTGCTTGCATGTAGAAGGTCCCAGGTTCACTCCCTGGCAGCATCTCCAGGCACGACTGTGAGACACTCCTGCCTTGGAGAGCCCCTGCCAGTCAGTGCAGACAAGACCAAGCTAGATGGACCAATGGTCTAACTAAAAGGCAGCTTCCTATGCTCCCCTGCTTTATCCAGTACTATTTGGTTACTAGAGGACAAACACTTTCTGCAACTCCACTGTGTGTATTCCACAGTTGCACCCCCAAACACGCCAAGTAAGATTCTCATCTTGAACATAATGAAAAGAGGGTTGGATATGCAATGTGTGCTGAAATGGAGAGTACAGCGGGTCTGGTGGTAGCAAGCATGACCTGTCCGCTTAGCTAAGCAGGGTCCGCCCAGGTTGCATTTTGAATGGGAGACTAGAAGTGTGAGCACTGGAAGATATTCCCCTCAGGGGATGGAGCTGCTCTGGGAAGAGCAGAAGGTTCCATGTTCCCTCCCTGGCAGCATCTCCAAGATAGGGCTGAGAGAGACTCCTGCCTGCAGCCTTGGAGAAGCTGCTGCCAGTCTGTGTAGATGATACTGAGCTAGATGGACCAAGAGTCTGACTCAGTATGTGGCAGCTTCCTAAATCTCAAAAGATAGAGCAAGCATATGTAATATGTGCTTAATTTATGCAGATTGCAGAATTCCGCATTATTCTGGGGCACCGTGTACATTGCCCTCCTCCTTCCCAATGGTGAATTTTATCAATATTATGAAGCACAAAGAAGGATTTAATTGGACCACGGGCCTTACGGGACAGGCATAACTTTGGCTTTGACACTTCGACAAGAAGGCTAATGTATTAGTTTTGTAATTAAGCCTTGTAAATTGTGCATAACTGAGCAATTAACTACTTGAACCAGTCTTTGGAGAGAGGGGGGGAACCCAGTGTGCAATGGAAATGAAGGCATGGAACCGATTCCCTATCCGAAAGCTGAAAAACTTGGTGTTAGTTTTGGGCTCTTTCCAGTGACCTCTGGACTCCCCACTTCCTGCCCCCTGTGCAGATTTGGAACTGGTCAGTCATTTTTGGTTTGGGAAGGCAGAGAAGGCAGCTATAATGAATGGCTTTTATTGTGCAATATTTCAAAAGCGTTTGACTGCGTTCGGATAGAATGGAAACTGTTCTGCCCTGCGTCACGGCCAAAACAAACAGAGCCTATTCCCCAAACCGGGATGTGTGTTTCGCTCAAACTGGCAGGAGTTACAGCTGTATGCTCAAACTGGATTTGGGGCTGACAATTCTTGCCCCATACACACAGATGTATGTTAAGGCCAAAGAAAATACTGAGGGGAAAATATATTAATTTTGTTATAATATGCAGGTGAAAGGGTGGCGTGTGTGTGTTTTTTAAAAGATAAGGCAAAGAAACGATAAATTAGGGTTTTAGAATATTTCCCAACTGCATGACTATCTTTACTCACCCTCTTGAAACTGAAAGGGCACCTCTACCCCAAATAGTGCCTCTCCAGGAAAATACATTTTTAATGGAGCTCCCTGATGGGTGATAAATGGAGCTGAGAATCCAGGGTTTCAAAGTTTAGGGACTACCAAGCAGCCGAAAAATTCTACAAACATTTAGGCTGGGCAAACCTTTTGCCATGAGCCCCTTGACAGATGCGTTCTGTGGACTAGCTTGGTTTAAAGACTCTCCTTGTGAGAGCCTTAACTGCTGTCTTGTGCCACAATAAATCAATTTAGTGAAGAGCTGGGGATAGTTAGATAAATAAATAAAGGGAACGTAATGTGACATCGGGTTTTATAGCGTAACAACTATATTTATTAATAACAACATTTAATTTATTGGCGTGCAGCCCCCAAGGTCTCTGGGTACCATAAGAAAGAAGTGAACCCATAAACTATTAGAACGGATACTCTGCCAATCTGCTTTTTTTTAAAAAATGGCTTCCCCCTGCCCCGCAAGATCCCACCCTCCTGGGAAGTTCTTGAACAAATGAAATATGATTAATCTAAATGCAGGAATGGGTGGAAGTTGATAAAATTGTCCATACCCAACGTCCAGGCATTCCTCTCCTTTTCCCTTCATCTCAAAGTGAGTTTACGTGGTCACTTTTTTAAAAACAGGGAAATCTCACCATAAGGTGAGAAATCCCAATAACACGGTGTTACTTGGTTTTATTAACACCCACCCACAGGTTCTCCCCCCTCCATGGACAAACAAAGAATCAATACAGATGCTGCATTTAAAAAGATGTTTAATGTCCTTGGTCATATGTCAAAGCATCTGTTGTGAATAATTAAGAAAAGCAGTGGCTAAGCAGACCATATTAAATTTAGAGTGCTGTTGCATGTTATACTGCACACTAGTAGCCTAGTCCAGGCTAGGAGCACCAGGATCCATGCAGATGGTGATGCTCCCATCCAGCCTAACCCCGCTCCCAAGCCCAGCTCTTAGCCAAGGTTAAGGGAGCAAGCACTCCCTTAACCCAGCTGCCGGGATCGTGTGTCTCCCTGAGCTGCACGCAGCCCAAGGAGACAAAGAGACGAGTGCCTCAATCACCCATCTGATGAGGGAATCCCCCAAGGGAATCCCCCTTTGTAACGTGCTACCTTGTGGGATATGCAGAGGCTCGGGAAATGGGTCCCAGGTTCTGTTGCTCCGTGCTGCATGGATAGACCTCCTGGCCGTGCAGGTCATGTGAGTGTGCAGCTTGTGTGCCGGAAGGCTATCATCCAGGGGAAGATAGGCTGAATCCTGCCTACAGAGAGAGAGAGAGAGGTGTAGCAAGGTTGTAGTGGGCCCAGAGACAAGATTTTAAAAAGCCCCCCCCCCGCACTGAAGCTCAGCTTATGAAGTAAAGAAATCTTAAATGAGGCTGAATAGTGGTAACAAAAAGCATAGTTTTATTTATTTATTTATTTATTTATTTATTTATTTATTTATTTAAACCCTAGGTGCCACAATAGAACATCATCCTAAATTATTTTTTAAAAGGTTTTGTAAATAGTGGACAATGCAAGTCATTTAATGGTCCTAGAGAAAGACCGGCTGTTCTGGTCGCTCCAGGTCTTAATACTCAAATCAGTTTCGGAGGATGAATACAACTGAAGGAAGCCCGGGCAGGTTCACGGCTAGGGGAGTCAGTCAGGTGACTTGCCTCTGGGGGGCCCCCCAAGGCAGTGGGCCTCCCAAGGCAGTGGGCCCCCAGGCAACTGTCTCCTCTTGCCCTATTATAGTTACACCCCTACACACACACACACACCCCACCTGCCACCTGCCACCCACCCACCCGGTTGTGTGAATGAGCTCATTGTGTAGTTCGACTATGGAGTTGGAGATGGGCCTTGGCTGATCCAGCAGGACCTTTCTTATGATATGTATTGTGGCCTAAGTGTCATTACTAAATATAATGAATATTATTACTCAGTATTCTTACTTAATGCCCATAAGAGGGAACTTCCACAGAAGCAACTTTCCCCCCCATTTAAGACACAAGGGCCTTATCCTCTTCAGAGGTCATTTTCTCTATCTATCATCTTTTTATACTGCCGGCTATGTACATCTCTAGGCGGTGTACAAAATTTAAAACAAAATCTAAAACAGAGTAAAAATAGTTAAATATTTCACAGAATAAAGTAAAAAATAAACACTTGAATGAGGTTTGGTGCCTAAAGGTAGAGGTGCACCTAGATAATTTTGGAGCCTGGGCCTAAAGGACATTGGAGCCCCCACCCCTGCAAATTAAGCATCATCATGCTCGGCCAGGCGATCACATCACGTGGGACAAAATAAAGAGAATTGGGGGGGGGGGCAAGGGCTGTGGAGGCCCTGGACTTCGGCCCAGATGTCCAGGAGTAAGAGCGCCTCTGCATAAAGGAATGTTTTGGAAGAAGCGTTTTCATCTGCATGGGTTTTAAAACCAAGTCATAACCCTTAAAGGAAAAAAAATCATGGCTGGATAGAATAATTATTAGAAAAATAATATTCTCTCCATGCTGTTTCTCCCCCATAACTGCTCCCTTAATGATCCCTTTGGCTATCTTGTGGTCCTGCAACAAATGTTGGTTAAATTTTGGTGAGCCTCCAAGAATGTTGCTTGAAACACTCCAAAGCTTACATAATGCAGGAGTTTAAAAGTGAACGGGTTTGCTTGCTCCAAATTTCTTATTTTTTTCCAGTGTGAAATGTAATGATTTGAAAGAGCCAGCAGTGACAGTCTCATATGCCTTTCTGAAATTGTATGGGAGACAGTCTTATTTACTAACTATAATTTTATCCCGCTCTTCCTCCAAGAAGCCTAGAGTGGTGTATATAGTTATGTTTATCCTCACAACAACCTTTTGAAGTAGGTTAGGTTGAGAGAGAAATGACTGGACCAGAGTCACCCAGTGAATTTCATGGTTACTTAGGAACATAGGAAGCTGCCATATACTGAGTCAGACCATTGGTCCATCTAGCTCAGTATTGTCTTCACAGACTGGCAGTGGCTTCTCCAAGGTGGCAGGCAGGAATCTTTCTTGGCCCTATCTTGGAGAAGCCAGGGTGGGAACTTGGAACCTACATGCAGCTCCATCCCCTAAGGGGAATATCTTACAGTGCTCACACACATAGTCTCCTATTCAAATACAAACCAGGGCAGACCCTGCTTAGCAAAGGGGACAAGTCATCCTTGCTACTACAAGACCAGCTCTCGTGAATGTGGATTTGAACTCGGGTCTCTCTGGTCCTAGTCCAACTAACACCCTAACCCAGGCCTGCACAACTTCGGCCCTCCTGCAGACGTTGGCCTACAACTCCCATAACCCCTGGCTATTGGACACTATTGCTGGGGATTATGGGAGTTGTAATCCAAAAACAGCTGGGGGGGGGCAAAGTTGAGTAGGCCTGCTCTAAGCACTGTACCACTCTGGCTCTTTTTGTTCTGTGTTTCCCCATAATGTGTGAGTTAAATACTACAGGGTAGCATGGAGTCTGCTTTGAGGGAAACCAGGTTGAAGCCATCCCCCATGCGATTTATGTGGGAGCAGGCTGGCTGTGAGGAGAAGTGGGAAATGCTCAGTGTGCATTTGTGTGCCTTTCATCATGAGATCGCAAGGGCTAGTTGGGTGGTTTTGTCCAAACCAGCCCATTGCCACATTTATTGATCTCACAACGTTACGGCAATCAGAATGACGATTCCATGGATGTGAGCACCACTGGTTTTTGATGGAAATGACTTTCAGGCAGGCTTGCTAAGTAAGGATCTGTAGATGATGGGGCCGTAGATGGGCGAGCATCTGCGCTGGATGCAGAAGGTCCCAGGCTAACTCCCCTGACATCACCAGATAGGGCTGGGAAAGACCCCTGCCTGAGATCTTGAAGAGCTGCTGCCAGTCTGTGTAGACCATTTTGAGTTAGGTAGACCAAAGTCTGACTCAGCATAAGGCAGGTTCCTATGTTCCTAGGGCTCTAATTTCCAAATCCTAGTTGTAACGGTCTATTTTTGAGAGCCCGCATAGTCTAGTGCAGTGGTTCCCAACCAGGATTCCTCCAGCTGTTGCTGAACTACAACTCCCAGCATCCCCAACCACAATACATTATAGCTGAGGATGCTGGGAGCTGTAGTTCAGCAACAGCTGGAGGAACCAACCGCTGGTGTAGTGGTTAGAGTCTTGGACTTGGATCAGGGAGATTCAAGTTCATATCCCCATTCAGCCATGAAATTCACTCTGGGCCAGTTTGTTACCTCTCGGCCTAACCTACCTCATAGGGTTGTTGTGAGGATAAAAAAGAACCATGGGCACCACTCTGGGCTGCATGGAAGAAGAGCAGAATATAATGTATAAACAAATAACATGAGAGGGAGTCATCTTGGCCTCCGGCAGCAAATACCTTGGATCACCTCTGCTGTCCACTGCCCAGGCCTTACTTCTGAGTAAACATACTTCGTCTGACACTCCATAGCTTTATATGTTCATTTCTTCCTTTTGGTAACCCAGAAAACTTAGAGGTCTTGGAACCCCTTTCCCTTTTGCTAGTGTTTAATGCAATCTAGAGGGAGTATTTCAAAGCTTTAGAGATGTCTCTTTAAATTCTGGAGCTTTCAGCTTTCAGTATTTAAAGCAGCGGGCTAGCAAACACCCAGAACCGTTTAAGCAATATTAAGATGTTTTCTCCAGCGTTCTCCCTAGGAAGATGCTCTTTCGAGAGGAATGTTCTCCCTGGAGCATTACATCATGAACTGGTTCAGTTCTCAGAGTAAGAAATTGGACCAAATTGTGGAGAGCCTCTCCTGAGGAAACATACTTCTGCTGTTAAGTATTCCCACCAGAAAACTTCGGAACCGCGTACATATTACTATTCTGTCCACATTTAGCCTTTCACATTACTGCAGCTGAAGATGTATTTTTTTCCCCCTCTCGCCAAAGGAAACTCAGACTCCTCATGTTGTCAGCATTGCAGCTTTCTCCCCTTCTCACATCTTGCGCATGGAACCAAAATGAAATTAGAATTTTCACACGGACGCAGGAAGGTGTGTCCTGTTGGATGAACAGCTTGCTAATGAAATCACCATTGCCCAACAAGCAGTTTTCGGAAGCATGTAACTTACTCCCTTCCACCACCCCCACGCCCCTGAAATGGACGAAAAATCTGAAGACCTGCAGAAATGGATTGGGGTGGATTTATGGAGCAGCTGGCACATGAAAAATGTGTGCTGGGGCTCAGTCACGCCGCCACCTCATGTGTGAAACAGTTCCACAGGAAAGATGGAGTTTCTGACTAATGGGAGAAATTGCAGAATAGATCTTGCTTGTGTGAAATAGTGGTTTTTTAAAACTTAAAACTTAAAAAGGGAATGTGGTGTAAAGACTTTGCATTTGTGTGTTGGGAGTCCAATGTCCCAACATAGTAAATTGCTGCAGCCAGGATACTGTTCCAGTATAAATGTGGAGTTCTACCACCCACTTCACTTCGATGGAAAGGGAAAACAGAAAGATTATAGTAACATTATCGGGGTGGTGATATTAATTGCATTTCTACCCTCCCCCTCCTCCAAGGTAATAACCAGTGTCAGGTGCAAGACTCTTTCCACTATTCTTTATTCTCACAACAACCCTGTGAGGTAGTGTGACAAAATACAGATCTCCATCCAGGGCTGTAGCCAGCCTGCCTAACAGTTTAGGGGCGCACATAAAAGTGGGGGGGGGCAACTTATCTAAGTGCAAGCAACATTCAGTTATTTGAAAATTACTTATTTGAAAAATAATTAGGGGGAGCCGGAGATAAATCTAGGGTAGAAGTCCACCCCATCCTTCCTGCTGGCGATGGATCTGTCTCCATCTTAGCTGAAGAAGGTCGGATGCTTCCACTCTACCCTGAGTGCTCTGAAGAGGGGATTTTCCTCCCTTTTGGTAACCAGCTCAAACTAGACCTACATGTAAGTTTAGACCCATTAAGGAGAAAGAACCTCCAGTTTTGGAGGGAAACCTATCCAACTTGGATGGAGACCAGTGTTATGTTAGAGGGACACCAGCTCTCCTCATTGAATCCAAGAGCCGTCTATCCCTGGAAAAGAGGGAAAGCCTTCTCCTTCTTTATTTACTGTCAACAGAGGGGCCAAGAGCCAATACAGTGTCCATCACCAGCTGGTATCTCAAGGGAGAAGCTGTAGAGATGAATGCTCTTTCAGTCATGACCTGCCTAACTGCTGAACTAAAGTAAAACTCAGTGTTGGGTTTTGTTTTTTGTTTTTTAAACTTAATTCCTGAGTATATGTCTTTACTCCCATTCCCCCCAGTTCTTTATTCTGCATACAACTCTTATGAGCCTACTTTCCAGTAGACTGAGATCATCCGGCATTCTGTCCGTGTGCATCTGTCCATGTCCCTCCCGCCATCAACTTCGAAATGTCTGGACCAATATAAACTAAATTGGGTACAGTTATAGGGACGCCTCAATGATGTAGTTTGTGATGATGTCATCCACCCCAGTTCAAGATGGCGGACGCATAAACGTTCGAAGTGCAAGTGGGCTAACGTGTGTACTGCCTGACCGATTTACACCAAATTTAGTCCAGTTGTAGGGATAGTGAAAGGAAAGTAGGCAGATTAGTTTTTACTAGAATAACTTGTTTTTCTCAAAACATTCCATATATTTAGAAGTGGCTTCAGTCTGGTTTTAGGAGGCTTTCATGGATGGAGGCAATGTCCTAGAGTGGGATTGGAGCACTCTCTCTACTTAGGGTAGATCCTAGAAAAATGTACTCAGACGCCCCAATCCATTACAGGTAGGTTAGACCGAGAGACGGTGACTGGTCCAATGAGCTTCAGAATTGAGGGTGGATTCAAACCTGTGCTTCCCTACTCCTAATGCAACACACTACAACTACAAGACACTAGTTCTCAGTGTGTATCCTCCTTCCTTGAGCACTTCAGAGAAGACTGACCACTACCAGGGCAACCTCTCTTTTAATATTTAAATCTAGCAATAATTTAAAACAACAATTAAATAAAAAATGTAACCAAATGCAAGATGTTTGTGATGGTAATAATTCTATTAAGCCCAGCTGTTGAAGAGTTTAGAACGTGTCTGCCAAGACTTACATTTTCAGGTGATTTCAATTGGTTCTAAATTCAAGTGTGCATGCTGTCTTATTTCCTAGGACCAAGACTGTAGAATCATCAAGTTTCAGTGGAAAGAATGCAGGATGCTAGAGGAAAGAATAGCAAAGCATCCCTTGCTGATCACATAATGGCTTAGAAGCACACCCCACAGTGAATTTCAGTTATAAAAATCATAAAAACTTGAAGAGACTTTTGTATCTTGTATGTTCGGGGGATGTAGATCTGTTATTTCCTTTTCCTTCACAATCCTTTTTTCACAATAGGTAACCAGCTCAAACGAGGCCTGACTTTAGACATTGTAAGTTCAGACCCATTAAAGAGGAGGAACATCCTGTTTGAAGGGAAAACCTCAACCCTGGATAGAGCAGAGACCCGCATTATATCAGAGATAATGTTGGCTCTTTTCATTGGATTCCAGAGCTGTTTATCTCTGGAATGTTGCAGACAAATTACTTATCCTCTATAAGTAATTGAACAGGAAGCAACTTTAACTGAGAAATAAGAATTTGATGTTTATTGCTAACTAAAACATAGGCTAAGAAAACAATAAACAGGCTAACCTGCAGAGTGAAGGAGAACTTCTCAGTTTGAATTAAAGACAGCAAGTGAGGAGGAGACAAACAAACACAGTGACTCCACCCCCCAGCCAGCACACAGACACATTCAGATATAACCAAGCATGCCCCACACAAAGAACTGCGACAATTTTCATGGCAAAATCCCAACCTTCCTCTTCTCCTTGTCATGTTCTTGAATTTCGAGTCCCATGTTTTGTTTCATGGTGTGATGCAATCTTTTCTTTTCCTGATTGCAGCAATTTAGCTGCCTCTGAATCTGGCATGCCTTCAATTTTGTGCCAGTCTGTAAAGGTAAAGTCGTGCTGTCAAGTCAGTGTCAACTCCTGGTGCCCACAGAGCCCTGAGCCAGCGTGCTGTAGTGGCTAGAGTGCTGGACTAGGACCGGGGAGACCCGAGTTCAAATCCCCATTCAGCCAGGATACTCGCTGGGTGACTCTGAGCCAGTCACTTCTCTCTCGGCCTAACCTACTTCACAGGGTTGTTGTGAGGAGAAACTTAAGTATTTAGTACACCGCTCTGGGCTCCTGGGAGGAAGAGTGGGATATATTTTTTTAAAAAATTGTGAAAAATATAAAAATGTTTTCCTTTGGTAGAATACAGGAAGGGTTTACCATTGCCTCCTCCTGCACAGTATGAGATGATGCCTTTCAACACCTTCCTGTCTCACTGCTGCCCAATATAGGAGTGTCTCATAGTCTGGGAAACATATCAAGTGGAGATTCAAAACAGTCTCACTTCTGTTTCTGTCTCAATCTCCCTTTCTTGATTGGACCTCTCTGGTTCTTTCTCAGCCTCTCCTTCTTGACTAAGTCTCTCTGTTATATCCTACTCTACATTACTTGTTCATTTTGTTGCTGTGGTTGTTGTTTGGCCTCTTCACTTATTGGAAAATCCAGGTCACCGTCAGACATCACCTTGACATTTGAATTTTTTGCCTTTCATCGAAATACGCAACCCTGCATAATTTAACAGTCTGTGTGATTGTTAACCCTCATTTTGTCACACTGCCAACTTTAACATTCTGTGAGCATACATTTTTGGGTGAGTGACTGCTCACAAGATACGAGATATCAAAACAAGATACGAATACAATGAATATTTATATAGTGCCTTTCAACAAATGTTTCCAAAGCAGTTTACATAGAAATAAATAAATTACATTAAATGGCTCCATGTCCCCAAAGGGCTCACAATTTTTTTTAAAAAAGAAACATAAAATAGACATCAGCAACAGCGACTGGAGGGATGCTGTACTAGGGATGGATAGGCCCAGTTGCTCTCCCCCTGCTAAATACAAGAGAATCACCACTTTAAAAAGGTGCCTCTTCGCCCAGTTAGCAGATCCCTAGAAAATGTAGGAAACAGAAAACTACTTTGCATGTGTTGAATGAGACATGTGCATCATCACATATTCACACAGGTCAACAATCATAGGAACATAGGAAGCTGCCATATACTGAGTCAGACCATTGGTCTACCGAGCTCAATATTGTCTTCGCAGATTGGCAGAGGCTTCTCCAAGGCTGCGGGCGGAGTCTCTCTCAGCCCTATCTTGGAGAGGCCAGGGAGGGAACTTGGAAACTCGATGCTCTTTCCAGAGTGGCTCCATTCCCTGAGGGGAATCTCTTACAATGCTCACACTTCTAGTCTCCCTTTCATATGCAACCAAGGTGAAAATTGCTCAGCTAGGAGGATAAGCTATGCTCGCTACCCCAAGACCAGGTCTCCTCCGTGAGAGGAGACCCTCAAGGAGACCCTCAGTCATGTGTACCCTCGTACCCAGATGGCATGTACGTTGAACATAACGTGTGAATAGGGCCTCAGATCTGGCCTGTTGTAACTCTGATGGATTTATCTGAAACCGGTGCAGTTGGCAGCGGGGTCTGAAATATAACATAAGCACTTCCTGAGATGTCAGGCCTCCAATGTTAGTGGCCTGAACAAGGATGTAATTCATATCTGCAGGTGCTTATTCTGGTATCAAACACTTCAATAACATCATGCTTGTGGAATTTGGAGCTCCCTAGTGTCCCATTTGTATTCTGATATGCCCACATCTTTCCGATGCGTGTTTTTCTTTCTTAAGGAGCTCTCATTTCCTTCAATAGGATATGTTTTATTTCATCCTCTTTCCTGCATTTACTCATATTAATGTCGCCGCATGCACTGGTAATGGCCAGGCTTGGAAATCGCCCGTATATCCACAAAAACAGTGGGCCTGAAATTTAATGCTAGGGATAGTTTATTAAGGAAGAATGGGTTGTTAAATAGAGGGAGGCAGCCACATCTTCTGGGGCTCTAATCCGATCTAACAAATAAGAAATTGTGCTGCTTCGCTTGGCTCTTGCAGCATGGTGGGTCTGCCGTATCCTTTGTCTGTGCGGGGCAGGGGGGAGCCCTGGTGATGGAACTCATCCATTCCAAAGGAACAGAAAACTGGAGAGGATGAAAGAAAACCAACTTCAGCCAAAATCACATCTTACTTTTTTTGTTTTTAATCATCTTTTATTGTTACTTGAAATCTCAGAAAAGATCCAATTCCAACATTATTTCATTGAGAACAGTTCATATTTAATCTCTCTCTCTCTCTCTCTCTCTCTCTCTCTCTCTCTCTCTCTCTCTCTCTCTCTAAGGCGTATCCGTCGCTAATCCCACATGTGGCAGCTCTCGCGAGAGTCTGTTAGCAAGCTGCCGGCAGTGGGAGAGGAAAGCGCCAATGGACAGGCTTGCGGGTAAGGCGGGAAAGATGGCAGGGGGAAGAAAATGGCAATGGTGGCAGTGGTGGGTGGGCAAGAAAATGGAGCAGGAAGACGGGGAGGGAATGAAAGAAAATGGCGGCTGGTGGGCAGGCAAGAAATTGATAGCAGTGGTGGACGGGGAGGGAAAGAGGCCTGGAGTAGTCACTGCTAATTTTATTGAAACCTGTCGGTACAGACAAGAGGAGGGGCCACGCTGAACTTCAGTGTGTAGCCAGCCAATCAGGAGCAGAGGAGACAAGTCTTCAGCAGTGTTCCATGTAACAGGGATTCCCAGATGTTGTTGACTACAACGCCCAAAATCCCCAGTTGCAATGGCCATTAGCTGGGGATTGTGGGCGTTGTAGTCCTCAACAACTGGGACTTTCTGTTACAGGGAACACTGATCTTCACCCTCTTCCCTTCCTTTCTGCAGCAGGCACATCACTGATGATGCACCAAAACAGTGATCCTCAGATGGGCAACAAATAGCGTGAGGAGGCAGAGGAGCTCTGAGTACCCCTAAGTAGGGATGTGCACAAACCTGTTGGAGGCCCTTTTACGGTTCGAATGAGAGGACCGTTCGAAGGCAGCGGGGGGTGCCGCTTTAAGCATGGGGGAGGGTGCACTTACCCTTCTCACTGCTTTTCCCCCACCGGCACCCACTGCTGTTAAATATGTTTTAAGCAGTCTGGGCTTTCAGGTGTTGTTACTCCCCCGCTCCCAAAAATGCTTTTGCAAAAGATTCTTGCTGTTGCTCATCACCTTAGGTTGTTCTGACCTGTTTGTTTAAATAACAAAAAAGATGAGGAAATGGCAGCAATAAGAGTGACGATCAAGCACAGTGCCAAAGAATACTTAGATCATTGTGATTACATTAATAAATACAACTTCATAGTCTCTATTTCAGCCAGCTTACCAAGGGCTCAGTCTCTCTTGTAGCTTTCACAGCTATCGTTCTTATTTATTTATTCATTGCTTTTATAGACCGCCCCATACAAAGGACCTGGGAGGTGCACAAGAAGTTTAAAAAGACATAAAAACAAACACTATTTAAAACACACTGCTTAAAACAATATAAAAACAATTCAAAAACAATTCAAAAACAATTAAAATACTTGAAAACAATTGGATTCCCCTTTACAAGTAGACCCCTGAACCGGTCTGTGAACCGCTTCGATCCAGTTTGAATGGAACCGGGCCAGGCTGGGCCGGTTCAAACCCAGTTCAGATTTGAACCGTACCAGCCTGGCCAGTTCCCTGCACATCTCTAGGTGACACTGAGATAGAATTACTGGTCACCCATGGTCACCCAATGAGCAGAAAAATGAAAGAAAAGCTCCCCAATTGTAGGCCAGGAGTCCAGCCATCTCTCTCCCCACACTAAGAGTTATGGAGAAGGGCAAGAATCTGTGTGTGTGGTTGGGGGGAGTGAAACCCTGTCCATGAGCACCTGAAATCTTGTTCAGCTATTCCTCTGGCTTCTGTGATATCAGCAGGAATTTGTCCACACACTGTCAAGCATATTCTCACAGCCTCATAAGGACCAGAAACTTGGGAGATTTTTTTTTTAAAGAAAGCTGCGAGATTCTCAAGAAGTTGGATTCTCTACCTAGACTCACCTCCTGTATCTTATTTGCACTCCTGTGCAATCACAGCACTGGAATACACACAACCCTGGATGTCCTCTTCTGTCTTCCTTCCATATGTTTAAAAATGGCCCAGACTCCAAGCTGAAAGGGGGTGGGGTGGTTGGACTCTCGGCTACTGTGAAGCAGACAGAGGAAATGCATGACATCACCAGCCCTTCTGTAAAAGGCTTCTAACAAAAGAAGAATCCAGTTCATTTCCTCCCTTTAGCAGGTGATCTTTAATCTGTTCCAGCAACCATTCTCTCTCCCCACCACCACCTTTTTCTTTCTTTCTTGGACTCTTCTGACTAGTTGTATTTTCCTCTTGGAAACTGCCAGGGTTGCAGACATTCTAACCAGGGAAATGTGTGTGTTTGTGTGTGCGCGTGCTTCAAACATGCTGACTGCAGTTCTGAAATCCCTTAATCATGAGTTGCCCCATCAATGCCAGGGACAGGAGTTGACACTGAAGAAGGTGGTAGGTTTTGAACTGTGCCTCACACTTCCAGTTGGAACAGAGTTGCCGAGCCTCTGGCCACACACAAAGACCTCTGTCTGGACATTGCTTATTTTGCAGAAGGAAGAGAAGAGGCAAACCCATTGCAATGGAAAGAGACAGGAGGATGTGTGTGTCTCCTTGCTGGGTTTGTGTGTATCCCTGCTGCACACTTGCTTCGTGGATTTTATCCTCCAGTTGACTTCTCGGCCAGGGCTTTCTCCAGCTTGTGGGGCCCAGAGCAAAAATAATTTGTGAAGTGCCCCATGCTGAATCAATATTGTTGAAAAGTTGCTGTGCTGCAGCATGGGGCCCCTGTGAGTGTAGGGCCCTGGGCAATCACCTCTCTAGCACCCCTCTTCAGACAGCTCTGGTCGTGACTCTTTACATTCAGCTGCTTTCTCGGGGAAAAGACAATTGCAAAGGAAAACCCAGCTCACAAATGGGAGCAGAAACTAGTGTTCTTTGTATTGTAGATGATGATGATGATTGATGATGATAGCCTTGAATATTTTCAAGTCATCTATAAAGATAAAGCTGGCTTTGTCTAGATACTAGTGATGGAGGTGAATCTGGAATCAAGAGAGTTCAGAAGCTGAACTCCTCCAGTTTGGAAACACCCCACCCCCACCTCCTCCAATTGCAGTAGAGACCAAACCAACTCCAAAGTTGCCAGCAGCCTCCTCTTCTCTTCTCATAGGAACACAGGAAGCTGCCATATACTGAGTCAGACCATTGGTCCAGCTAGCTCAGTATTGTCTGCACAGACTGGCAGCAGCTTCCCCAAGTTTGCAGGCAGGAGCCTCTCTCAGCCCAATCTTGGAGAGACCAGAGAGGGGAACTAGGAACCTTCTGCATGCAAACATGCAGATGCTCTTCCCAGAGTGGCCCCATCCCCTGAGGGGAATATCTTACAGTGCTCACACGTAGTCTCCCATTCAAATGCAAACCAGGGTGGACCCTGCTTAGCAAGGAGGACAATTCATGCTTGCTGCCACAAGGCCAGCTCTCCTTCCATAAGATGAATGAAAGGAACTCCTCGTGCTTCTTTCAAGCTTGAGGTGTTCTTTGTGTCAGATCAGATCAGTCCCAAAGAGCTGCTCTGATGGCGAGGATAGGGGACATTTTGCCACCCCAGTAATCTGCCACCTAAGGCTACTGCTTCACCTTGCCTCATGAAAGGGCCACTTCTGCTGTCTGGAGATTCAGGGCTGGGAATCCCTGCACTAAAGAGCAACGGTGAGGACTGTGCTAGGATTTTCTTTAGCAGACGGCACAAAATAATCAGCATATTCAGATACACCCTTAGAAGGGGAATATCCGTACAAGATGCTAGCATTTCTCCTCCACCTGTGACAGAGCTTTGCATGTGAAAGAAAAGCAGCAAGTCCTGAATCGATGACACAAACCCAAGCACCCACCCATACATTAACTTTAAAGCTCCTCATTTCTTGTGCTAGATTTATATGGCCTGCATTTGGGAGCAAATATTAATGAAAGAGGGAAAGCAGTTTATGACTCTTTCAGTTCTTTCATTTCTTGCTTATGGTCTCTGGAGTAAAAACTAATTATGAAAGTTCTTGATTTAATTTGGGTCGGAAAATTGGATGAAGATTTCTCTCCCTCCCCACCCCCCCACCCCTTCGTCTCCTCCGACTCCTCTGATACATTGTGTAGCATCTCAGATTAACTCTTGAACCTTCCTTTGGTAGAGACTTGGGCTTTTCATGTGACGAGAGGCTGCTTAAAAGAGCAGGCAGAGAAAGAAATCCATGTGTTTATGTGGGCAGAATAAAGGCCTAGAGAAGGGCTAAAGTAACAGATTATTCTTTCAGCTGCTGTTCCTCCTAAGGGCCAAACTGCTAGGGATGTGCACAAAGCCTTTTATGCACATCCAGGGCGGTGGCGGGCAAGCGCTTTAAACGGAGGGAGGCAGGTCTAATCTGCCCCTCCGTCACTCCTCCAGCACCCCAGCGTGGTGCTGTCCATAACAAGGAACCCCGCTCTCTGTTCTGACAAGTGACACCATGCAGGGACTTCCTGTTTGGGAACAGGAAGTTCTCTATTCCCAGCATCGTCCTGTAAATGGCGCCTGCACCTGTGTGGACTCCATCTTGACTGCTCAGCAGTGCTGAGTGCTCAGCAATCACATTAGTGTGATTCCGTGAACCCATGCCAATTTGGGAATCTTGGACCACAAACCACCTTGGCATGGGTTCACAGAATCACGTCGGTGTTGGTAAACCACATTAAACCGAGATTCACATAGCTGTGTGGACAAGTGTAGGGTCCAGGGAAGAGAGCTGGTCTTGTGGTAGCAAGCATGACTTGTCCCTTGAAGCTAAGCAGGGTCTGCCCTGGTTGCATAAGAAAGGGAGACTAGAAGTGTGAGCACTGTAAGATATTCCCTTGAGGGGATGGAGCTGCTCTGGGAAGAGCATCTAGGCTCCAAGTTCCTTCCCTGGCATCTCCAAGATAGGGCTGAGAGAGACTCCTGCCTGCAACCTTGGAGAAGCCGCTGCCAGTCTGTGCAGACAATACTGAGCGAGATGGACCTATGGTCTCACTCAGTATATGGCAGCTTCCTATGTTCCTAGTGACTCCTGTGCTTGTTCTGTTTGCCTCATAGGTGGGTGGCTTAATTACGATTTGGATTCTGCTTGGTTTTCTGTACACAGGAACATAGGAAGCTGCCTTCTGCTAAGTCAGACTATTGGTCCATCTAGCTCAGGATTGTCAACACTGACTGGCAGCGACTCTTCAAGGTTTAAAGCAAAGTCTTTCCCCACTCTTCCTGGAGATGCTGCCAGGGATTGAACCTGGGACCTTCTGCATGCAAAGCAGATGTGCTGCCACTCAGCTACGTCCTGGTTCCTGTAAATGGGGAGCCTGGCTTCTACTGCTGTGTGTTGACAATGGTTTTTTCCTGGTTTCCTTCACATTTTGTCTTTCTGGTTTTTTTGTTCCTTTTTTGTGTAGACTACTTTGCGTTGCATGCTGAGAAAATTGTGGTTATACCTTAAAAAGAAGAAGAAAGAAAGTTGCTTCATTTATTTTTCCTGACACTTGCATGGGTCTCTCAGGACACGCAGCTTGGGAATTCCTGGTCCAGCTTTGGAAGCAGATGAGTGCTGAGCCCAAAGACTTGACCGTTTTGCTTGCAAGATCCCTCGTCTTGGCTTTACTGTGGGATGAAGAGGGGTGAAATACTGTGAGTTACGGGGCATATCGGATATTCCGAATGTGCCCAAAAACCAGACACAAAGAGTGGATTTTTTTTTTGCCCCAGACATAAACTGGGCTAAGCTCCAATGCGCAATGAAAACCCCGAATCATGTCTGGAGTACTCTCCAATAGCTCGCAGGGTCTTCGAGGTAAATCTGGATGATATGTGAATGCACACTTGCCCTTCCAAAGTCAAATCACCGTCTGGCAGGGCTCCTGGCCGAGTGTAGGACAGGCATGGAAACCAACATCCATCCCAGCCCATTTTGGGTCTCCTGAGGCAATATTCTCTCAGACACGCTGCAATCAGTGAAGCAGCCTGTGCATTTTGATAGAGACATCAAATGGTGCCTTAAATACGAGGAACGAGCAATAACTGGCTCCCCCCACCCCCAAATAAAGAAGCCCACACTCTGTCATTCACCATAAAAAAGGTGTCCACAGGGAAATTAATAATTGCCCTCCATGGAGAGCATAACATATGCTAGCCGCATACTAGCTTTCTATCTTCATACATGCAAATCTGAAAGCAAAATGTGCAGACATTATTAGGTATAATAGAATCATAGAACTGGAAGAAATCCAATAGATAATATAGTCTGTCCTCTGCCAAACAGTATATCCTTGATCCCCCTGCTAACTGGGCAAAGAGGCACCTTTTTAACATGGTGATTCTCTTTATTTAGCAGGGGGAGAGTAACTGGCCCTATCCACCCCCAGCACAGTACCTCCAGTGACTGTTGCTGGTGTCTATCTTATGTTTCTTTTCAGATTGTGAGCCCTTTGGGGACAGGGAGTCATCTTATTTGTTTTATTTCTCTTTGTAAACCGCCCTGAGCCATTTTTGGAAGGGCGGCATAGAAATCGAATTAATAATAACAATAATAATAATAATAATAATAATAATAATGCAGGGTTGCACAATTTTAGCTCTCTGGCTGCTGTTGGACTACAACTCCCATCATCCCCTGTCACTATGGCCAATAGGGATGATGGGAGTTGTAGTCCAACAGCGTGCAGGAGGGCCGGAGTTCTGCAGATCTATTCTAAAGGATCTGTGACAAATGTCTGCCCATTTAACTACCCAAGCCTCTCGGTTTGACTCTTATATTTGTGGGGTTTCTCAACGGTCAGTCTTCCTAACCCCACACCACAATCCAGCAGTCTGAAATACAGTGTTTATGTATTCTCTTTATAAGGTCATTAGGATGGCTGGAACACAGGCTGCAGCTGCCAAAATGGAGGTTGCCAAAAAGGAAAAGAATAAAGTCTTGGCTGGCATAGAATAAAGCTCCCTCCCAGTTCATGTTGTGAGCTGATATAAATGCTGATCCAGGAAATATTGCTTTCACTCCCAACTGGCTTCATGATGCCATCACATGGTCAAATCTGATTGGCTAGGCATGACTGTGACATCATCACAATGGCTTTCCACCAGTTCTGGATGGGGTTATAAAATGATGACTACTACGAATATTTATATACCAGTTTTCAATAAACGTTCTCAAAGAGTTTTACATAGGGATGTGCACGATATTTATCGGCGCCGGCGGGGGTAGGGCTTTAAGGGCGGGGGAGAGTGTACTCACCCCCCCGCCACGTTTCCCCCGCCGGCGCTCTCCGAATTTGAAGCCCCTCGGGGCGGCAGTGTTCCTCCTTGCCGCCCCGTTTGCCCCCTCGGCCGGAAGTGGCCGGAAGTTCCAAGCGCGCGTGCGCCCGTCATGCGCGCGCACGCGCGCTCGGAACTTCCGGCCACTTCCGGCCGAGGGGGCAAACGGGGCGGCAAGGAGGAACGCTGCCGCCCCGAGGGGCTTCAAATTCGGAGAGCGCCGGCGGGGGAAACGCGGCGGGGGGGGGTGAGTACACTCTCCCCCGCCCTTAAAGCCCTACCCCCGCCGGCGCTGAATCACCGAATCTGCCCCGACACCCGAAACGTTTCGGCGGCCTTTTCAATGGCTGCCGAAACGTTTCGGGCACAAGCCTAGTTTTACATAGAAAATAAATAAGTAAGATGGTTCCCTGTCCAAAGAAGGCCCACAATCACACTAGCCACAACTGTTCCAAGGATAAAAACAGCCCTGCTAGATCAGACCTAGCTATTCCAGCACCCGGTTTCACATCAGATGCCTTTGGGAAGCCCACAGACAAGAAATGAAGGTGTCTTCCCCTCCTGCTACGCCCCTGCAACTGGTATTCAGAGGCCTCCTGCCTCTGAGTCTGGAGGTAGCCTATGGCCATCCGGACTAGTAGCCATTGATAGACCTCTCCTCCGTGAATTTGTGTAGACCTCAAGTGTGAGTGGCTTGCAGGGGTGGGCGGCCCTTCCATGAGGCGAAGTTAGGTCGTTGCCTCAGGCAGCAGATTCCTGGGGCTCCAGAAAGGCAGGAAGATGCCCTTCTGCCCTCTGCTTTTAAAAAATGGCAAAGAGGAAAGTGAATGCAGAGGGGGCATTTGGCACTCTGCCTTAGGCACACAGAGATGTTGAGCCAACCCCCCATTCTTCAGGTCTTATTCCCCTCCTTTGGATTTCTGGAAGCTAAACCTCTGGGTGCACCTTGTGGGTAGTGGGGGCTGGTGTGGGCACCACCAGGGGAGCATCTTTAATTAGTAGGTGCTTACCTCCCAAACCACTGCACCTGAAAGGGGGAGGATCAGCTCTGCCACTCAGCTGGCCTCTGCACATAGGAACATAGGAAGCTGCCCTATACTGAGTCAGACCATTGGTCTACCTAGCTCAGTATTGTCTACACAGACTGGCAGTGGCGTTGCCAAGGTTGCAGGCAGGAATCTCTCTCAGCCCTTTCTCGGAGATGCGGCCAGGGAGGGAACTTGAAAACTTCCGCTCTTCCCAGAGCGGCCCCATTATCCCCTAAGGGGAATCTCTTCCAGTGCTCACACTTCTCGTCTCCCATTCATATGCAACCAGGACAGTCCCTGCTTAGCTAAAAGGACAAGTCACGCTTATTGCCACAAGACCAGCTCTCCTCCTTGCATGCATAGGGGTTATTTTCTGGCCATACAAATGGCCTCTGCCAACTGAGTGGTGGAGCCTATCCTCCACTGCAGCAGGTGCTGGGCGGTGTGCAGGTGCTGTGGAATGCTTTCAGGTGCGGCGGTTCGGGAAGTAAGCACCTACTAATTAACACTTAACGGTTAATGTGGGGCACCCCACTGGCTGTGCCCCGCGCCACTCCTTATGGGAAGGACTTTAGCTCTGCGGTAGCTGAAGGAATCCCATACTGACCTGAACGAACCAGCTCAGTATTGTGTTTCTGGTGGAAGGTATCCACAAGCAAGGAGCTGGGTGATCCCTTAAATACTAAATGATTTCTTATGGCATAAGCTTTTGCGGAGCAGAGCCCACCTCCTCCAATGCACGAAAAGTTACTCTCGGTGTTCAGATAATTCTAAATTCATGGGGTCAGAGAAAGCAGCAAACAGTGAGGGCAAAAGTCCACAGAATGCTGCAGTTTAGGCAGGGGCGTAGCAAGGTTGGAGGGGGCCCAGAGACAAGATTTTAAAATGCCCCCCCCGCCACTGAAGCTCAGCTCATCAAGTAAAGAAATCTTAAATGAGGCTGAATAGTGGTAACAAAAAGCATATATATATATATATATATATATATATATATATATATATATATATATAACCTACGTGCCACAATAGAACATCATCCTACATTATTTTTTAAAAGGTTTTGTAAATTGTCAACAATGCAAGTCATTTCATGGTACTAGAGAAAGACATGCTGTTCTGGTAGCTCCAGGTCTTAACACTCACATCCATTTCAGAGGATGGATACAACTGAAGGAAGCCTGGGTGGGTGTGCGACTGGGGGAGTCAGTCATGTGACTTGCCTCTGCCCCCCCCCCAGGCAGTGGGCCCCCAGACAACGGTCTCCCCTTGCCCTATTATAGTTACGCCCCTGCGTTTAAGCTAAGAACAATTACCATTCACAACAGCAACACATAATGGTCAACACTACAAGTCAGTGATCGTCACTGTTTTTCAAGTGGGAGTCATTTTGGCAAAACCCCTTCAGTCTGAGATCCATTTCCCACTGTTCTGACCGCTGCACAGGATTGTGCTTTTCTCAGCGCTGAGAGAGATGGGCCATTGAGGATACTTTCTTAAGAGCTCTGTGAGGAAAGCACTGGAAAGGGCTATTCTTCCTAGTGCTCCCTGCATGCCTTCCACAATGGTTCAGGGGCTCAGGAGGGCTCCATTTCCTTTATAGGAGCACCCTAGCACCGGGCAAAGCACAACACTGCAGCACACAGGCCCAATAAACAATTCACCACACATGTAGGGTTAGTGGGGGCTGCTACTGGCCCCCAGGCCTTGCAAGGAAAACACTGCCATAAACCTCCTTCGTGTTGCGTCCCGTTTATCTTTTTAGATCAAAATGGGCCATTAATCACAAACCTAGATCTAGATTTTGGCTGTACAGGAGGACCTCGGTATTCGCGGGGGTACCATTCTGAGCTCGTGCCATGGATACCGAAACCGCAAATAAAGGGAAAGTTGTGCCCTCGAGTCAGTGTTGACTCCTGATGACCACAAAACCATGTGGTTTTCTTTGATAGAATACAGGAGGGGTTTACCATTGCCTCCTCCCATGCAGTGTGAAATGATGCCTTTCAGCACTTTCTCATATCGCTGCTGCCCGATATAGGTGTTTCCCATAGTCTGGGAAATATACCAGTGGGGATTCAACCAGCAACCTCTTGCTCACTAGGCAAGTAATTTCCCCGCTGAGCCATTAAGTCAATGGGATTGCAGTGGGGTTAGGTTCCAAAGGGCATGGGAAATTGCAAAAAAAAGGGGGGGGGAACATGGGGGGAAACCCCGGATAAAGTGATCTACCATGATCAATGGGCCCTCAGTATTCCAGCAATGCCCCCCTCCCAAGACTCAATTCCACAAGTTTTTGGCAGAAAATCATGATTTTAAAGCATTTTCTTTCCGTTGAAAATGAGCCACAATATGGCTCTGGTGCTCAAAACAGTGGCTGGAAAGGGCCTCAGAGGTAATTTCTGATCACCCTCCGATACAGATTTAACCCTTTAATTGCCATTTCCCCTTCATATATACCCAAGTCAGGTGCCAATTACCCGACCCCGGATGCGCGAAACCACGGATGCCAGATCCGTGAATAACGAAGTCCTACTGTACCCCCAACACTGCTGAAGTGCTCCAAAACCTTTTTCATATGGATACTATGCATGCTAATGTTAAAATATTTAGCAATGAGTTCAAGCGGTACGTCATCTTCCCCTCAGCATTCTAAGAAATAATTCAGGAACCTGGTCCCCCCCCCACCCCCCCGGAAGGTTCAGCTATCCAAGGTTGGCCAGGAAACTCAGATCTGCTTTTGGATTTTGAACGTCACAGGACCGGTTTAGGTTGCAGCTGAATGCCGAGAGCTGGTCTGGACCCATCCCGTATTGTTAAATGTCCCAGAGCCTTAATGGCTTTGACCAGGACCCTGAGGAACAACTCTGTTTTCAGCTCCACAGAAGATGTCAGAATTATTAAAGGAGACACTCTTGACCTCGGTGAAACAGACTCTTCTTAATTTTCATCTTTACTGCTAGTCAGAAAGATATATATTCTCCAAATAATAGCAGTTTCCTTATGTCGGAGTTATAGTGGCTTTGTGATACAATAAACAGCACCCTGTCATAAGTCTTGTATAAAAAATGGCCTGACATTTCTTTACAAGTAAAGAGAAACATGACTACAGAGATGACCTCTGTTCAAGGTCACAGATGTTTTGCATGGCTGGGGAACTATGGTTACATATTCTGGGACCGCGATATATGGCTTACTTTTCACAAAGCGTTTCCCTGAGAAATTACAGTATGTGAAAAAACATACCGGGGTGAGCTCTGTTCAATCCTTTATTGTTAGTTTTTTAAGTGATACAAACCAGAAAAAAGAGGAGGGGTCAGGAGAGAAAGCAAGGCTCCCCGTGCATTTTCATATTTTTGCTCCTCTTAAAAGGTTAAAAAAAAAAAAAACGAAACCGGGCAGAAACCTGAAGAACAGCAAACTAGTTCTGGGTGTTCTAATGAAAACGGGATGTGAGTGAGGCTATGCTTTGTTTTGGAACAAGATTAGCTGTGCAGTAGTTATGGCCAAACAGTAAGGACGTTCACACAATCATTAACACTTGGCCTAACCAGTTTCAGAAGCTGTGTGCCAGGGGCGTAACCACTATTAGGCAAGGGGAGGCAGTCGTCTCGGGGCCCCACTGCCTCGAGGGGCCCCCCAGAGGCACATCACATGACTCCCCACCCGCCCATGTTGCACCCCCTATGAATTATATTGAGTCGCTTGGAGATCAGCAGGAGCAGAGGGTAAAAAAGCTAGATTCAATGTGAACTAGATATTCACCGTATTCATAATGGGGAAGTTAGTGTGAGTGCACGATATATTGTGAAGTGTGTTAGTGTGTGTATATCAGCGAGAGACCCATTTTAAAATCTTGTCTCTGGGCCCCCTCCAACCTTGCTTCGCCCCTGCTGTGTGCGCTCCCAAATTTTGAGAATCTGTGCGGGCAAAACAAGGTAGGAGATGCTGGCAGAGATTGAGGCTGTTCTCAGCCTAACCTAAGCTAGGGAAGCCCAGTCCGGGTTAGGCTGCGGGCAAGAACTGCCAGAATCCGGCCCAATCCCGGTGGGCCAGCAACACCGAGCCCAGCTTTTAAGCCTGGCTGTTAGCTGAGGCTGAGAGAGGGTGCCCCCTACCTGCTTGTGTGCAAGCCCAGGCTGCTTCCAGCTCAACCACATGCAGAGACAGGCATGTTGCACACTGCATTGTGGGTGTCACCGAGGCCGGGACAACGAGTCCCAGCCTCAGATCAATCTGCCCTGCTCCGTGCTACAGGGAAGAGAGCTGATCGTGTGGGAGCACGGAGCGTCCACCAAGCAATGAAGGATCATCTGGAGGGAAGGCAAGATTTGGGAAGCCTTCCCCCTGCCCTCCCTATTGGTAGGTCATGTGAATGGCCCCATTATGTTAATTGGAAGCTGGGTACGAGGGCTCCATCCTAACCAGCAGGTGTACCCGGCTGCTAAATGAGGTAGGAAGAAAAGTCCTCTTACTCAGCATGAGATTTATACATGACCACTTCCTTCCGCTCCTGCCTCGCTTGTTACTCACAGACAATCACAAAACAGGAGTGTGCAGAGCTCCCAAAGCTGGGTAGGACATATCTCCTAGCCTATTAAGGATTGTGAGAACAGCCCTAAGAACATAAGAACAGCCCTGCTGGATCAGGCCCAAGAATGCCCATCTAGTCCAGCATCCTGTTTCAAACAGTGGCCCACCAGATGCTGCCGGAAGCCACAGGCAGGAGTTGAGGGCGTGCCCTCTCTCCTGCTGTTACTCCCCTGCAACTGGTATTGAGCCCTAGTGTGGTTTTATGAATAGTTCTGCATTCTTTTTCTCGGGTTGTTTTTTTTGTAAGGAAAAACATCAATGGGAGGAAAGAAGTTTCCCTGACAGCCATTTGTCCATGGCTCTGGTTTGTTCCAGGAAAGTCTACCTCCTTTGGCATCGGACCAATGACTGTGAAGTGGCTGATGTAGGGAAGGCTTGCCAGTGGAAAGGCAAAGCAGGGTAGCATCCAGGGCCTTGCTGGGCGGCCTGGCCAGGGAGTGGACCTGTGGCTCAGCTCAGCTACCTGGGGGAGGAGAGACGGTCTTGTGGTAGTGAACGTGAATTGTCCTCTTTGCTAAGCAGTAGGCCTGTGCACGATCAAAAATATTGTATCGGAGCCAGTCGGATCTGATGCAATCGTTATCAGTATTGGGATTGGGAAAGTGATGTCACAATCTACCGCGTGCTGTTTACAGTGGTAAGCAAATAAGACTGCCTAAATAAAATTTTAAAAATGTATAGGCAGGAAGGCAGGCAGGCAGGCAGATGGCAGAAGATGGCAATTGGGGTGTGGGGTGCTCAAATTGCCAAAAGTTGCAGACACCACTTTAAATTTCTACCAGAATTTTCTCTTCTGATTCACCAATATTTCTTGCAACATTTCCCTAATATTTCTGAGATCTTATTGGATAATTCTGATCTGATATTGTCCTCTAAATATCGGATCGGAATGATTTCTGATTATATCTGATATCGCAGAATCATGATATCCAATATTGGATATATCCAGTGCACAGGCCTACTTAGCAGGGTCTGCCCTGGTTTGCATTTGGATGGGAGACTACATGTGAGCACTTTGGGGATGTAGCTTAGTGGAAGAGCATCTGCTTTGCATGCAGAAGGTCCCAGGTTCAAGATCTGGTATCTCCAGGTAGGGCTGGGGGAAACTCCTGCTTGAAACCTTGAGGTGCCACTGCCAGTCAGTGTGGAAGCCAATCAGCAGATGGACCATTGGTCCATCTATTGAGCTAGGTGGACCCATGGTCTGACTCTGTATAAGGGAACCTCCTATGTTCCTCTGAGATATGTGATTGTTTGCAGTGCCAGCTTCAGGTTCTCTCCATATTTTGAGTTGGGAGAAATTTAGGTTCCGTATTATGTGTGAACCTGCCCAAGGATAAAATAACACCGGTCATTCCAATCAGAGATCTCCATGATAAGATGCAGCTTGTCCCATAGTAAGATGGGAAGAAGGATATTTATCAGGACACAGCATCATTCTGCCAGTTCTGCTCCCTTTTTCGATATCCCTAATACATAGGAACATAGAACATAGGAAGCTGTCATATACTGAGTCAGACCATTGGTCTATCTAGCTCAGTATTGTCTTCACAGACTGGCAGAGGCTTCTCCAAGGTTGCAGGCAGGAATCTCTCTCAGCCCTATCTTGGAGATGCTGCCAGGGAGGGAACTTCTGCTCTTCCCAGAGCAACTCCATCCCCTGAGGGGAAGATCTTCCAGTGCTTACACTTCCAGTCTCCCTTTCATATGCAACCAGGGCGGACTCTGCTTAGCTAAGGGGACAAGTCATGCTTGCTACCTGTTGTTAATGCCTGCAGTTTGGGCTGCAAAAGAGCAGATCAGGCCATTTTTTCCTTATCAGTTGGCAGTCTATTCTCATTGGTTTGCTTTGGTCCCCACTCTAGCGTGATCCATTGGCCAGAAGAATCCAAGACTACCATAATTGGAAATCCTGAAGAAGTCAGTTTAAACATTTTCCCCTAAACAATGCTGAAAGCAAAGCCAATAAAATTAAATCATGTGTTGTACAGGAACTGATCTAACTAGACTGCCATTTCTAAAGGTATGTTATAAATATGCAGACACCAGACCCTAAGAGTGTTAAGGTTAAGTGATGATCCTGTCAAGGTTTCAAAGTTCTAAAATATATCATTGCTTGTTTTGCTTCTGTTGATCAATGTGGTGTCAAATTAGAAGACAGGCAGAACTGCATTTCCCTATTTAATGTATATGTATACATAAAGAAGCTAGCAGCTGCAGGGGTCTGTTCTGGACTAAGACTACAGTGTGTGCGCGCATGTGCGTGCGCACGCATGCACAGGGTAGACTTAAATCTTCGTCCTGCCCCATTTTAATGATAAGAATCAGACCCACAGATTCTTTTGCTCCCAGAAAGGAAGCTGATACTTGCACCCATGGGAGGGGGGCTAATAGCAGTTTCAGGAGGGGGTGTTTTCATTGGGAGAACAGTGAAGGGTTAAATCCTTTCCCCCAAGTGCCAAAGTCTCAGTTCAGAGGAAGAGAGTTGGTCTTGTGGGAGTGAGCATGAATTGTCCCCTTTGCTAAGTAGGGTCAGCCCTAGTTTGCATTTAAATGGGTGGCTACTTGTGACCCATTTGCGACCTGTTGGGGACACACTGTAGCTCAGTGGAAGAGCATCGGGTTCACTTCCTGTTGGGAATTCTCTCTGGTAAGAGATACCCTTCTATTACAGCAGAGTGCACAGAGGCAAAACACAGCAGAGTCTGCCCAGGCATACGTGTATGCTAAGAGCAAAGGAAACTTGGAGCCTGTTCATAGTTTCAAATCAATATAAGGAGCCTTTATTGGTGAACTCCATTCTAGATAGGAAAGTGGAGACACAGGATCTCTAATCTTGCTAGCTAGCTGGATGCAGAGGGATGGTTTCTGAGAGAGCAGAGTGTGTGTTGCAAGGGAGAAGAAAAAGGAAGAGGAAGAGGCAGGAAGGAAGCCCTTGAGAGTAGCAATCTACATATCAAAGGGATAGTGTCCGAGCAGTAGAGAAGGGATGACCAATGTCTTGACGCCTCTAGCCCTCTGACTCACAAATCTGTCCTCCTCTGTCATTGAGATATGAGACAGTGCGGAGTCCTTCACTTCCAACACTTCCTAGCATCTCCAAGTAGAACTTGGAGAGACTCCGGCATGGAACCTTGGAGAGCTGCTGCCAGTCAGTGTGAGTGATACTGAGCAAAAGGGACCAAGAATCTGACTCGGTATAAGGCAGCTTCCTATGTTCCAATGTTCCATTCACCACTGCAGGGATGCTGACTCCCCCCGAAGCATTTGAGAAGTACCCCCTTCTCATTTTACTCTCTCCCGCCGCCAAACCCAATAACCCTTATCTCCAATTCCCCAAACATGTGGGCCGATATCCTAACTGTGCATGTGCAGTCAAAAGAAGCATGAATGCAGAAGCTGCACTCTCACTTCTGAAGCATGGGCACTTGTGCTTCCGAGGCAGGGATGCATCTGCTTCCTTACATGCTTCTTGTGACTACTCACATGCAGTGGCGCATTTAGGCATGGACCACAGGGCGGGAGTCCGTGGCCTCATGTCTCCTGGGGGGCCTCCAAATGTTCCCCAGAGCCCTGATGCCCCACTGCTGCTTCTTGCCCCCCCACCCACTATTTCCCCTTCGCCAGCCGCTCACTACTCACCCCTGGTGGTGGTTGCTGTGGCGGGCGCAGGTGGGCCTCCTCGGGCCTGCAGTCCAGCATCCTCTGTCTGCACACATGCGCAGCAGGAGTGATGAAGTGTCGCATCCCATGATGTCACAGGATGCAACACTCCATAACCCCTACTACGCAGGGTTAAAGAAATGCACCTGCTCCAGAGACAAGAAGTATTTTTAAAAATTAATGTGTTTTTATCTATAATTTTTATCTTTTTATGAATTTTAATTGTGTTATATTGTATGTTTTAATTTTGTAAACTGCCTAGAGATTTTTACACTAGGTGGTATATAAATTTAATAAATAAATAATAAATAATACCCTCCCCCCAAAAAAAACTCCCACCCAAAATAAAGCAACTTGCAGCTGCTGAACTGAGGACTCTTCTCAACTCAGCCCAGAATTAAAAGCAGCAGCCACCAGTCAGCACAGAAGCAAAAAATGTAGGGCGGGGGGGGGCAGTGGGGGGTAGCGAAATGAGCCAGAGAGGCCTCTCAAGCCAAAGGGCCTGCCCCCCCTGCGCCCAAAGCAGTCACTCACTCACTCCGGGTGAAAAACACCAGCAGCAGAAAAACACACACACACACCAGGGGGAAAAGGTTTAAAGCAGAGGGGAATGGGGGGGGGGGGGTCAGAAAAAGAGGCAGAGGGGGACTGAAGGAAACAAACACAGCACAGGTCTGCAGGCAGACGCTCACCAGCAGAAGCAGCAGCTCTTTATGGGCCTCCGAACCGGTTCGAAGAACCGGTGGTTCTACCAGTTCGAAGGCGGCGGGGGTCTCCCTTTAAGAGCGGGGGAGGGTGCACTTACCCCCCCCCCCGCTGCTTCCCCGCCCCCCCCCCACCAGCGTCAGTTTTTTAAACAGCCCAACAGGACAGCAGCGTACCTCCCTGCCTCCCCGTTGCCCTCGTCTTCCGGATAGGACTGGAAGTCGCCGACACGCCAGTGCGCACTTGCATGGGCATGCACAAGTCACGCATGCCTGTGCCGGCACATCGGTGACTTCCAGTCATATCCGAAGACAAGGGCAACGGGGCGGCAGGGAGGTACGCTGCCGCCCCAATGGACTTTTATACAAACTGACGCCGGGGGGTGGGGGGGGGGAAGCGGCGGGAGGGGTAAGTGCAACCTTCTGCCACTCTTAAAGGGAGACCCCCACCTCCTTCGAACCGCCCCGCCGTAGTTCCGTGCACATCCTTACCAGGGAGAAGGGCAAACACAGGCCCCCTCTCCTCTCGCTATGCCCCTGCTGAAAAGAATAGGAGGAACTACTGTGAGTAAATGAAGAGATATATTAAAAACAGCATTGGATATAGGTATGTGTATTGCATAATCTATACGGGGGAAGAGGATACACCTAACAAGTTTTACCTTTATGTTTGTTTTGAATTTTATTGGAGATACGGGGAGGTTTTTAGAGAAAGCAGGAGTAGCAATAGCAATAGCACTTACATTTATATACCGCTCTATAGCTGGAAGCTCTCTAAGCGGTTTACAATGATTTAGCATATTGCCCCCCAACATTCTGGGTACTCATTTTACCGACCTCGGAAGGATGGAAGGCTGAGTCAACCTTGAGCCCCTGGTCAGGATCGAACTTGCAACCTTCTGGTTACAGGGCGGCAGTTTTACCACTGTGCCACCAGGAGTAGTCATATGGGAGGGTAGTGAGGATTATACAAGAGGTGTGGCATAACTGGTATTGTATAGTTGTGGATAAACATACATGTTTATATAGAGAAGGATATTGATGTGTTGGTATGATATACTGTATATTTAAAGGGCAGAGGAATTTGTATTCTATAAATGTTATGTGTTATGTAAGCAATGAGATCTGGCTGTGTTTTCTAAAATATTGTATTTAACAATTTGTATCAAGGCATTTATGGTAAAGGTTGTGATACAGAACCCAAATTACACAACTTGATTGGATTTAACTATCTGTAATCTGCAATGGATTATGTTTTTAGACCATTGACATTTGCCACTGATGAGGATGTACAGTCAAAATGTGTCTGGCATTTCAAATATCCTTATGGAGATCCATCAATGATTTTATCTGGTTCTCCACTTGAAACAGATATTCACTATTTATGAAGAACACAACTCTGTGCTAACTGGTGGAGTGATTTGATATTTGACTTTTACATATTCCCAGGAAGACTCTTTTGATTTTATTTTATTTTACACACTCCAGTTAGAAAATATATATTATCTGAGGACTATATCTTATCATATTTTATTGTGATTTGATACTTAATTAATTTATCTTCTTAAAAACTTATTTGAAGAGCTTCAATGCTTGGGAAGATCATATTTATATGGATCTCCATTCAGTCTATTCAGTTTTATAAGAAGTTTCATGGTAATGTTTTTAATACTATTAAATGTTCACATTATCATTTGTACAATGAGCTGTGTTGGGTATTTTGGTATTTCTGGGGTTCTTTGTTTTGTTGGGTTACACCATGTGAGACCATTGGTCCATCCAGCTCAGCATCAATCAATCTTTATTATGGGCTTTGACCAGCATAGAGAAAATTACATTAAAACAGGCTGTGGCCGGAACTGTGAGAATAGAGAGGCCAAGCACCTTAAGTGGCACAGCAGGGAAATGCTTAATTAACAAGCAGAAGTTTGCCGGTTCGAATCCCCACTGGTACTATATCGGGCAGCAGCAATCTAGGAAGATGCTGTAAGGCATCATCTCCTACTGCGCGGGAGGAGGCAATGGTCAACCCCTCCTGTATTCTACCAAAGACAACCACAGGGCTCTGTGGGAGCTGAGAGTTGAAAATCGACTTGACGGTACACTTTACCTTTAAAGAGGCCAAACGCTAGACACTGCTAAGCAAGAACTGTGGTGAGCTATCTTAAAACCACAGTCAAAACAGGTAGCATTAGCGTGAAGTGGGTGAGACTATATAAAAGCCTTTGAGCGGTTAAAATCTTGAAATCAGTCTGTAAAACTATAGAATGTGATGGGGTTTAAAACTAAACTGTGTGACCACGAGCGGTGTCAGGGCTGCTTCGTTCTTGCTGTCTGCTTAGTTCAGTGCTGTCAGTCTTGTCTGCACTCAGCGGCTCTCCAGGGTTTCATGCAAGAGTTTCCCCCAGCCCTCTCCGGAGATGCTAGTGTGACGGAACCTGGGGCCTTCTGCATGCAAAGCAGATGTTCTTCCACTGGGCTATGGCCATTGCAGCTGGGGATTCAAGTTTGAGGACTCTCTCGTTCTATGGGGACAGAAGCATTGCTCAGCAGGCAGTGCTCTTTAGTCCTTGCAAAGACACACATTTCTTTCTCCTATAATAAAGGCCTACCAATGTGTTCTTTTCCTCCTCTTGGGTTCGCCCAGTGTTTTGCCACAAGGTGGCAAGAGAGCTTCACACAGAGTTTGTCTGAGTCTCCTAACCAAGGGCTGGAAGGAAGTTGGGGCTTGTTTAAAGGTACCGTCTGCCATTAATTTCCCTGCCGCAAGCCGTCTGAAGTTATGTTCGAGTCATGTACAATATGAGCGGTTGTTTAAATAGGGAGTGTACAACTGATGTACTCCTCCAAGCTTAATTTACGTGGGGGGAAGATTAAAACTCTTTTCGAGGTTTATCACAGGAGACAATTTGGTAGCCCTGATCTTCCTTTCTGTACTATATTTAAGATTTATTTTATGTATTTAATTCCATGCCTGGTGTGGAGAAAGTGGATAGAGCGAAATCCTTTTCCCTCTCGCATAACACTAGAACTAGGGGTCATCCCATGAAATTGATGGCCAGGAAATCTAGGACCAACAAATAGTGGTACTTTTTCATACAACGCATAATCCACTTGTGGAATTCTCTGCCACAAGATGTGGTGACAGCCAACAACCTGGATGGCTTTAAGAGGGGCTTGGATAACTTCATGGAGGAGAGGTCTATCAACGGCTACTAGTCAGAGGGCCACTTCCAGCCTCAAAGGCAGGATGCCTCTGAGTACCAGTTGCTGGGGAGCAGCAGCAGGAGAGAGGGCATGCCCTCAACTCCTGCCTGTGGCTTCCAGTGGCATCTGGTGGGCCACTGTGCGAAACAGGATGCTGGACTAGATGGGCCTTGGGCCTGATCCAGCAGGACTGTTCTTATGTTGTTATATGTATATCACATATACATATATTTGAAGAGTGAGTTTGTGGATTTATTGTTTACAGGATGTGATATGGCATATTATAATAAAGTTGTACTTCCCAATTACCTACAAATAACAAATTTTGCATACACAATGCTGCCACTTAAATTAACTCAATGCACTACTTCTCACACAGGAATATGCTGGGTGAAAGGTTTAATTTGAGCGGGGGGCATTTTAAAGCAGAAATGCTGAATATAATATCTTAACTGTTATTGTTCTCAATGGATTTTTAACACTCAATCAGATCAATAATTCAAAAATGACATCATGCCCCAAAGAAGCAGATGATCTTTCTTTAGATTCCCACTTACTATGTATGGTAATTACTAAAGAAAATGAATAATGTTTGAAGTTGAAATACTATAAATTTAAAACTGTTTTACTTTTTGCAATCACACGAATGAAAAATTTGATGGCATATATTTAATTTCTTGGACTTTTCTATGAGTGTATTCTACACAAAATGACTTTGCCTGGTCAACGACGGGGCTTGTATATGAAAATTGTGGTTGACGATCCAGACTAAGCCACTGAATAGTACTACTTAGGACAGGGCTGGGCTAAATTGAGCCTCGAGCTGTTGATGAACTACAACTCCCATCATCCCCAGCCATGATTTATTGTGGCTGGGGAAGATGGGAGTTGTAGTTCAACAACAGCTGGAGGCCCAAGTTGGCCCAACCCTAGGAGGACTACTTAATTTCAACAGGAATTCTGTTCAGTAATTTAGACAGGATGTCAACCAGTGACTGTTCTGTTTTAATTTGTATTCTTGTGCTTTTTAATGTTATATGCAATTGCTTTTATTGTCTTTTAAGACCTCATTTCAAACTGCCATGAATTCACTTGGGAAGAACAGTGGCATATCTTGCAAACAAACAAATAAATAAGTAAGTAAACTTTGTTGATTCTGGCCTAACTTACACATTATCTGATGAGCATCAAGTGATGAACTGCACGTAAGGTTGCCCCCCACTGCCCCGGAATCGGCTCCATTCTCCAGGAAATGATTGAAAGGAATCTGGTGGATTTGAATGGCTTGATCTTAAGGGAAATATTGGGGCAGTGGGGGACCCCCCACCCCAGCAATAGAGTGGAAACCTTAATTGCACAAGTGGATGAACCATCGCAAACTTGACACTACAGACAAAACTTACATATCTGTCAATGGCGCTCAAACCCTCAACTGAGAAATCAGGGTGTGTGCATAGATGTGTGTGAATGCCCTCTCTGTGCAAGCACATTTTTGAATAAGTTATTCAGATGCCTAAACTTCAGCTTCTTGGAGCCGAATGACATGTTTTGTTAAATGTGAAATTTGGTCCATTAAAAAAATAAAACTACTTAAATAGCATCTGTAGGAGGTACAGGAAGGATCAGGACCATGACCCCTAGAGATGAGGACCTTGGCTTGGCAAAGGGTATTTAACCCTTTCTTCCCACGCTCGGTTCCCAATGAAAACTACACCCTGAGGCAGCTATTCATTCCAAAGGGAAACTCTCCAGGAGAATGGAAGTTCACCTTCCAAGGTGAATAGCAGAGTATCATTTTTATCAGGACCATGTCATGAGGAAAAGGGTAAAACGCCTTCTCCTGACATGCCATAGTCCTGATCCTCATCAGCACCCCTATGGCTGTCATTTAAGTAACAAAACAAGTGAACTACAAGACACAGGAACAAAGGGACATATTTAACTTAACACAGAGGCTGCATTTGCACATAACGTGGAAATGCAGGTTCAATGGACCCATGGATTCTGGAATTTCAGAACTCTGGAATTTCAGAACTTCTGAATTTCAGAACTCCAGAACTCTGATTCTGGAATTTCAGAACTCTGGAATTTCAGAACTCTGAAGAAGTCTCAGTCTCCTAATCCAAGTTCTGATGTCTTGTGATGTCTTATTTCCTACTTCTTCTTATTCATTCATTTATTCATTCATTTGATTTGATTTGATTTGATTTGATTTGATTTATATACCGCCCTTCCACAATGGTTCAGGGCCATTTAAATCATTTAAAACCACCGGAAGGCCAGGCCAAACAGGGCTCTACCTGTATTGCAGGTAGTTTGACACATAGATGCTCCCCTGCTCAAACTTAGAAGTTTTAAAACCTCTTTCTAAACTCATTTTGAGAGGGATGAGCTTACAGCGGATTGTCTTGGAAAAATGAACCAATGGGCATGTTGCACTAAATGTATGGACATCAGAGTGGGGCTGAGAGAGAAATACCAGGATTTCCCCACATGGCCTTCTCATCCTGAGGCCTTCTGGACCAGACCCTTAAAGAGGCAGTCCCCAAAGATCCCTACTGTTGAGGAAATGGACCTTACAATGCTAGGTGCAGTAGTTCTAAAACGAAGGCAACATTATAGTTTCCTTGGTTCCCTATATGCCAGCATCATCTGTGGCCAGGAAGATGGCAACTTGGGAATTGAGGTGTGGAAATAAAATGTGGAGGAAGGGGGCGAACAAGCAAGGGTGTCATGCGTGTGGTGGGAGTGTTCAGCACCCATGGCAGAGAGGAGAAGAAAATCACCCAGATTTCCAAGCACATGCTGTATTGTCTACATGCACAGAAGGAGGGGTTGCTAGCATTGCCATTTACCTAGGTGCTGAGGAAAAGTGTGATGCTGTGGACCATATGGGCTGCAATCGCCTGCCTCACTAGTGAGATGGTTTGGAATTTCGTTGCTTTTTGTCAGTTTATAGCAACACTGTTAACTGACTGCAAGCCAAACATGAAAGCTTCTGTCTTCATTGGAGATCATGGTGCTGCCGGAGGGTGGGGGATTCTTCCCAATTCTATTCAGACCCCAATAATAATTCTTTTTGGTAAAGAAACTGATGTGAAAATCTTCTCAAAATGGAGTAAACCAAAACTGTCTTCCTATGGCCAGTGTTTGAATGAGTGAGACCATTTAGTTTATCTTTACTGTCTTTTCTAACTAGTAGTAGATGTTGGCCTCCAACAACCATCATCCCTGACAAGGAATGTGAGAGGTTGAGGTTGAGCTGGTTTGTCATCGAACTGGGCCAGCTCAAGGCCATACAAACGGCCAGGGCGCATGCTCAGTGGCCTCCAAAATGGTCACCACGACCATGGAGAGGGCCGAAACAGCCCCCAAATGGGCCAAACCAGCCCATAGAAGACTAAGGAGAGGCCAGTGGGGGAAGGAACCGCCAGAGCCCCCCCAGAGGCCACCGAACCTGGCAGTAAGTGTGTGTGTGTGTGTGTGTGTGTGTGTGTGTGTGTGTATTTCACTTCAGAACCCTGAACCGACTTGAAGCTGAGCTAGGGTTCTAGTTTGGGGTGGCAAAACCTAACATGTCTGGTTTGGAGTTGAACCGAACTAGGCAAACCAGTTTTTTGCACACCCCTCTCCCTGACTATTGGCTGGAGATGATGGAAGTTGTAGTCCAAAAACAGCTGGAGGCCTGAAGTTGTACAGACCTGGCCTAAACTCAGGCAGGTATGGCAGAGGGTCTTCCAGGCCCTGAACCCTACTCCAAGTTGATCTATGTTATGAAATTAAATCTTGATCATTTGCCCACAGCATCTGATGGTTGCTGTTTGCCTTTGCCTTATCCTGTCCCTTTTTCTTCTCCTCCAGGCAAGAAGTGAAGCCACAACGCAGCCAGGCTTGAGCTCTGAGCATTGTCACTTCCTCGGCAAAGAGTTGCCTTCGCATGCCGTTTGCATTATTGTAACCGACAAGTCGAAGACACTGTCGGATGTTAATTCTGCGCCTTGCTGCCAATTATAATCAGAGCTAGTCAAAATAAACAAATTAAACAAATAAACATGTCAAAACAGCTCAGACGTAACGGAGAAAGAAGCCAAGGCGAAACGCTCGCGGTGCGGTGGTCCAAGCGGAGTGGCATCACGTAAAATGATCCGCCGCATTCTTCACCTTTTGTGGAGGAAAAGGGGAGGAAGCTGAGTCGGGATAGAGTTACAGTCCGACTCGGGCTCAGGTCTGTGACTGAGCCCAAATCAAACCCAAATGTTTCCATCGTTGTTCCCTTCCCTGCTGTGTAACGGCAGCCCTACTGTCTGCTTGAAGAGCTGGGATGAGGCATGAGGGAAAGGGCTTAAGCTGTTGATCTTTTGCCGTCCAAATGCCAAGTCTCTAGAACATGTTATAGATACGAGGAGACAGTGGTGGCTGGTGAGGTGGGTTGCAAGGCGAAATCACAGAAGGCCACTTCATGGGAACTGAGTGGGAGACCCTTCAGCTAGAGCACTGAGAGTGGGTGCCTCAGTCTGCATTTTGGAACATAGGAAGTAGGGATGTGCAAACTGGTTCGATGGTTCGTGGTTCGCGGTTCGTGGTTTTGGTTCGGGGGTTTGATGGATCGAGGGCCGAACCAAAACCTCCGGTTCAGCCCGGAACTGGACCAAACCTCCCCCAAAGTTCGGGGGTTTGCAGACCGAAAAGTGTTTTGTTTTTTTAAAAATTAACCTTCTACTGCCCTCAGGGGAGTTCCTGAAGGGGGGGTCCACAGAGGTTCCCCCTCCCCCCACTGGCCTTCTAAATCACCCCCTTGTCCCATTCGGGCCCTCTTGGGCCGGTTTTCGGCCTGGCAGCCGTGTTGGGGACTGGGCGCCTGCGCACATGGCCTCTGCGTGGCCCAGGCCACACAGAGGCCATGTGCACAGGCACCCAGCCCCCAACATGACCGCCAGGTGAAGGCTGAAAACCAGCTGAAGAGCACCTGAATGGGCTGAGGGGGTGATTGAAGAGTGCCCGAATGGGGCGAGGGGGTGATTTAGAAGGCTCGTGGGGAAGGAGGAACCTCGGTGGATACCCCCCCACACACACACTGCCTCCAGGAAATCCCCCAAGGGGAGTAGAAGGTAATTTTTAAAACACACACACACACACACACAACTTTCGGTCTGTGAACCCCCCGAACCTGAACCAAACTGGTGGGAGGGGGTTTGAGGGGGTGCTGGACCAAACTGGCCTGATTGGGTTCGAGGCCAGTTTTGTGAACACCCTTAATAGGAAGCTGCCTTATACTGAGTCAGACCGTTGGTCCATCTATTTCAGCATTGGCCACATTTGCATGTAACATGGAACTGTGGGTCTAATGGACCCGTGGTTCCATGCCCTGCTCTCCCATCCAAATTCAGATCTACTGGAGAGCAGCCTTTTTGCAGTCAGTCAGTGAGACTACAGAGAAGAGGGGGTGCTGGCTGCACAGGCTTCCTTCTTGGCTGAAGGACGATCCGCACAGCCAATCACATTGCAGTTAAGGGAGGAACGTTCTCCCTCAACTCTGGTTCCAGGTGAAGCAGCCTGAGGTTCCAAATCCGGACATACCGCAAGTTACCTGTAACCTAGAGTTGCAGCAATGGAACTCACTACAACCCGAAGATTCAGACTGGAGTTCCAAATCTGAACCCTTTGTTTTGTTGCCATGCCTAACCCAAGTTGCCAGTATTCAGATGTAATGTTCACGGAATTGCTGGCCCGGTCAACTGCAGTTCCAGATTACATGTGAATGTGACCATTGTCTATCCTGTGGCTGTCCAGGGTTTCAGGCAGGAGTCTTTCCCAGCCCTACCTGGAGCTGCTGCCAGGGATTGAACCTGGGACCTTCTGTAGGCAAGCAGATGCTCTACCACTGAGCTACAGCCCCATCCCTTAAGGGAAATACAGGTGAAACTTGGAAAATTAGAATATCGTGCAAAAGTCCATTAATTTCAGTAATGCAAATTAAAAGGTGAAACTGATATATGAGACAGACGCATTACATGCAAAGCGAGATAAGTCAAGCCTTAATTTGTTATAATTGTGATGATCATGGTGTACAGCTCATGAAAACCCCAAATCCACAATCTCAGAAAATTAGAATATTACATGGAACCAAGAAGACAAGGATTGAAGAATAGAACAATATCGGACCTCTGAAAAGTATACAGTGTACTGTGCTTGATTGGCCAGCAAACTCGCCTGACCTGACCCCATAGAGAATCTATGGGGCATTGCCAAGAGAAGGATGAGAGACATGAGACCAAACAATGCAGAATTGCTGAAGGCCGCTAATGAAGCATCCTGGTCTTCCCTAATACCTCATCAGTGCCACAGGCTGATAGCATCCATGTCACGCCGCATTGAGGCAGTAATTGCTGCCAAAGGGGCCCAAACCAAGTACTGAATACATATGCATGCTTATACTTTTCAGAGGTCCGATATTGTTCTATTCTTCAATCCTTGTCTTCTTGGTTCCATGTAATATTCTAATTTTCTGAGATTGTGGATTTGGGGTTTTCATGAGCTGTACACCATGATCATCACAATTATAACAAATTAAGGCTTGACTTATCTCGCTTTGCATGTAATGCGTCTGTCTCATATATCAGTTTCACCTTTTAATTTGCATTACTGAAATTAATGGACTTTTGCATGATATTCTAATTTTCCAAGTTTCACCTGTACCTTACAACAGGCAGCATTCACACGTAGTCTCCCATTCAAATGCAAACCAGGGTGGGCATTGCTTAGCAAAGGGGACAATTTATGTTGGAGAGAGCTGGGGACAAGACCAGCTCTCCTCCATTGCAAGTGCCCAGTTGCTGGCTGGATAGTTTCCTTGTTTGCTGCAACAACCTTCCAGTCAGCAAGGCCTTCTTAAAATTCTGAGTAGCCTGGGGGCTGAATGTTCAATTGAGCCCCCCAGCCAGTGATATACTGCACAACATTATACTCATGGTGGAACATAATATTTGCACAGTGAGGCAAATGATTATATCTATTAACAATTTAACAAAAAACAACAACAATAAAGTAAAATATCATGGCTGCACTATTATGCAATTCCATATGCACAGTTTCTGCACTTATGCAACAGTGCTCTTGCACAGTTGTGTAAACTGTACACCAATGTAAGTGCACAATTGTTCCAGCCCCTGACATTCTCTGCTTCCTATCTCCATGGTTGCATTGGCTGCATTCACACGTAACACAAAACCAGAGGTGAAGGGACCTCCAGTTTCATTCTCAGTATGTTCTAAAACAAGTTTCACTACAAAATAGACCCATGGTTTGCCTCCCCGGACAGAGATTTGTACCTTCAGTCTGTAGTGAGGTCCGCTGCCTAGCCCTCTGGTTCCACGGTGCCAGAATTACATCTAAACACTGGCACGGCAGCCTGGTTGGTTTGCAACCAGAGTTGAGGGAGGAAGCTCCTCCCTCCCTCTGGCTCCTCTTGGCTGTTGGGTCTGTCCTTCAGTAAAGAAGGAAGTCCAGTAAAGAAGGAAGTTCCCCTTCCTCTCTACAGTCAGCGAGATTGCAGAAACGGAGCTCTCCTAAATGTTCAAACTTGGACTGGAGAGTGGGGGGGAGTGGAACCATGGGTCCATTCGACCTGAAGTTCCATGCCACGTCTGAAGACGGCCGTTATTTGTCTGAAATAAAGGAAGCCGAGGTTACTGCAACTTCTTCCAATCCAATCCAATCTTTATTACGGTCATAGACCAGAGTGCTGCAGCTTCTTGGTGATTTGCCCGTGCAACCAGTTTCAGGGGAGTAACAGCAGGAGAGAGGGCCTGCCCTCAACTCCTGCCTGTAGGCTTCCAGCAGCATCTGGTGGGCCACTTTGGGAAACAGGATGCTGGACTAGATGGGCCTCCTTGGGCCTGATCCAGCAGGGCTGTTCATATGTTCTTATGCTCTAACCAGGGCACCCCTTTTCCCTCACTTCATGGTTCAGGTAGCTTGCTTTTGCAAAACCTTGTTATAAACACCTCTAATCTGAAATCATAAAAGATTACATAATTAAGTGAAAGAGCAGAATAGGTTAAACAGAGTAAGAAACCTATTTGAAGCAAGAGGCATCTTAGCCTCTATTGTTAAGATCTGGAGAAGGGATGGGGTTTGCTGCTTTCCTCCCCACCTTCTTTTTTTTTTTTAGTGGTATGTTAACCTTAAAAATATGTTCTGCAGTTAAAGGAACAAGCTGTCGTTTTGGACAGGTGGTTCTTGTAAAGAGGCGATCTTTTACAGTGCAGTCTAGCAATGTCAAAGTCGGACGTCTCAGCGGAGATACAGCTATAACGCAGGTGATTGCACCGTTTCTTCTGTTATTTCTCATAGACAGTCAAAATCTCCAATCCAAGAGCAGGATTTAGGAGGTCCAGAGGATTAAGGTGGCTTATTTTCATTACTTAACACAAGAATTACTTACAAACAGAGCTAAAACCAAGTTTGCAAAGCAACTCAGGTTTACAAACACACTTTTGAAAGGGAAACAAAAAGATAAAATTGGAAATTAGAAATTGCACAAGAATCATTGAACTTTGCTTCATAAGCCTATCTCTGTCAGACATTCACCAGAACCCTTATGGTTTTGGCAAAATCTCGGGATTTTATTTGTGTTTTGTTGTTGTTAAATTTTGCTGTCCAAGATGAACCTCATCAGAAAGGCTTAGAGTTTGTAAAAATATAGACAAAATAACATGATGATTAAAAGTACGCTGACAACTTAAGACTTTAGGTGCTAGCTTATGGTAGACCTCTTTGAGAGAGCTTTTGGGTTTTGCTGGTTAGGGATGTTTGAGCTGGTTCGAATTCAAACTGGCTCGAAATCAAAAGAGCCCCTTTGGGAGGCTTGACATCGAGCTGGACCCAAACAGAAGCTGCCCCAGTTTCTCTCAAGATCAAGCTGAACACTACCACCACCACCCAACTGGTTTGGGAGTTCTGATTGTTCTTTTTCTTTTTCTTTTTTTTAATGAACTCACCACCTCCAGGCATGTTCAGTTTTGTGCACCCTCAAACACACACTTGAGTTTGAGCCGGTTCGATGGTTCTGACTGTATGTGTGTGTGTGTGTATACACACTGACTCCAGGGGTGCTGCCGCAGCTATAGAAGAAAGTTCTCCCTCCCCCTGCCAGCCTCCCCTGGTCTTGTAAAGGACCGGTTTGGGTGGTTTTCAGCCTGGTCACACAGGTGTCCATTGCACATGCATGGCAGCCTCCAAAATGGCCGCAGCAACTACAGAGGCCCCAAATGGGCTGAAAACCCACTGTTTACAGGCCCAAGAAAGGCTGGTGGGGGAGGAGGAACCTTCAGAGACCCCCCTGTGGCTGTGGTAGCACCCCCGGAGGTGGTGAGTTCATTCTTCTAAAATTATTTTTTACAGTCAGAATCCCCGAACCAGCTCAAACTTGAACTGAACTGGGAGGGGGGAGGGTGTTCAGAGGTGCACAAAACCACATATGCCCAGTCCAAGTCTAGTTTGGACTTGAATCGAACCGGACAAACCAATTTTGTGCACACTCCTAATGCTGGTTAGCTTCTTCTTGTGTTCCTGCTGCTATTATTGACATTGCTGCTGCTTTGTCTTTTTAGGATTGCTTTTGAAAAAAATGATGTGTTTTTATGTGAGATGTTTTTTATTTCTGGATTTGATATTTGTTATTTGTTTATTTATTACATTTATTTACTGCCCCATCCAAAAGCTCTGGGCAGTATATACAACAAGTTTAAAAAGACATAAAAACAAACACTATTTAAAACACACTACTTAAAGCAATATATAAACAAATTTAAAACAATTCAAAACAATCTAAAATCAATTAAAATACTTAAAACAATTTAAAAGCCTTGGATGGCCAGGCCAAACAAAAGTTTTTAAGGCTCTCAGAGAGCCTAAACTGCGGATATCTGCCGGAAGTGCATTCCATAGGCCAGGAGCAGCTACAGAGAAGGACTGATTCCAAGTCTCCACCAGAGGTACCGGTGGTAACTGGAGACAGACCTCTCCAGAAGATCTCAACGTGCGATGGGGATCATACAGAAGAAGGTGCTCTCATACAGAAGAAGGTAGACATTCAAGGCTTTAAAGATAATTAATAACCAGCATTTTGTATTTTGTCCAGATGCATATTGGCAGCCAGTGCAACTGTTTTAAAACAGGCATCATATGGTCTCTCCAGGTTGCCTCAGAGTCCAATCTGGGTGCTGCATTTTGAACTAACTGAAGTTTCTGAACTACATACAAAGGCAGCTCCACATAGAGCTCATTGCAATAGTCAAGCCTGAAAGTTACCAGCTGATGCACCACTATTTTGAGATTGTTCTCTTTGAGGAATGAGTTCAACTGTTGAATCAACTGAAGTTGATGGAAAGTTTTCCTGACCGTAGCCTCCACCTGAGATACCAGGGTGAGTCTTGGATCCAAGAGCACCCCCAAGCTGTGTACCTGTTCTTTCTGGGGGAATGTAACCCCACCCAGCACAGGAAGATCTAAGACATCCTGAAAATTCTGATCCCCCACAATGAGCACATCCAACTTGCTTGGATTCAGCTTCAATTAGTTATCCCTCATCCAGCCCATTACTGCCTGTAGGTGTGCCTCGCAGTTCACATCAACCACTGGCAGTCTCTCCCCCCCATCACCACCACCGGGGGAAGGTTGACTACTCAGCTGCCCCCTCCGCCCACAGCCACCCCTTGGCCACGCAACAGCTTTCTTTTTTTAAAAGAAATGGTGGGGCAGGCAGGTGCAGGTACAGGGTAGCTGTAGGAGACCCTGCCCTGCCATTTAGAGGTCCCCCAGACTTTGGAGGCCATGGACCGGGACTCCAAGGTCTGGGAGTTAGAGTGCCTCTGATAATCAGTTTCCTCCCAAACTGCCTGGAACTGGTTAGCCACCACTCTCTCAGTCTCAGTCTTGCCCAATCTTTGAGGGATCTAGGGAAGGCTTCTTAAGAAGTGGTCTAATCATTGCCTTCTTCAAACAAGGAGGTGTTATACCCTCCCTCAGCGATGAGTTAATTAACTAGGCCACCTCCAACAATCTTCCTGCTAGATAGAAGCAGCCAAGTCAGGCAAGGATCCAGAGAACAAGTGGTAGGCCGCACTGCCCCAAGCAGCTTGTCCACGTCCTCAGGCATCAAGATTGAAACTGATCCAGTCTAATACTGCAAGAGGGATTGCTGGACACCACCTTAATAGACTCTGCAAAAACAGTGGAGTCCAAGTCTGCCTGAATACATGAAATTTTGTCCGCAAAGAACCCATTTAAAGTACCGTAGCAGAATAAAGTCTCCAGGGACTGGTTTGAAATGGAAGGAGTCTGAATCAAACTCCTCACAAACTGGGACAGCTCCACTGAATGTGACCCTGCAGAAGCAATGCGTGCAGGTATTGTTTTATGGTCAGTAGATCAAAACAAATTCGACCATTGACTGATTATGTGATCTATGGTTATGTATCATTTTTAGTATCTTTGTAGCTGCCTTGGAAGCACTGAGTGGAAAAACAAGTTACAAATATTTAAACAAATAAATGCATTTGAATTATTTTTAATTAATTAATTTTATGAATGGGCCAAACAATTGGCCCATTCATCCACCCCCCTACACACTTCTGAACCTCTGTGTTGGATCCAGAGACACACCTTTTCTGCATGCAGAAGGCACAGTCTGTTTCACACTTTGTCCTAGAGCAGGGTTTCTTAACCTTGGGCCCCCAGATGTTGTTGGACTACAACTCCCAGACTCCCCAGCCACAAAGGCCATGCCTGGGGATTCTGGGAGTTGTAGTCCAACAACATCTGGGGGCCCAAAGTTAATAAACCCTGTCCTAGAGCATTTCCAGAAAAAAGAGCAACTAAAGCCAGACATTTCCTTTCACTTCCACTTGCACAACCTTTTGCTCAAGCAGAAGCATAAGAACTGCTATGGAACCGACCTACAAGACCCACCTGCATTCATTCTTCCACTAGTGCAGGTGGTTGTGGAACAGCATTAGTGGCTACTTATTATTTATTTATTACATTTCTTTACCACCCTATCCAAAGACTCTGGGTGGTACTTCTCTTCCACTCACAGTCTCTCTCTCTCTCTCTCTAACTGGCCACATTCTCATGTAATGTGGAACCACGAGTCCAATTGACCCATGGTTCCACTCCCCCCTCCTGTCCAAATTCAGCTGTCATGGAAAGCATCCTCTCAACAGTCAGGGAGACTACAGAGAGAAGGGGAAACTAAGGGGGAAATGGCTGTGCGGTCTTCTTGAGTGAAGGGCAGCTCTCACAGCCAGATTTGAGGGAAGAGCTTTCTCCCTTAACTCCAGTTGAAGGGAATGCAGCCTGTGGTTCTGCATTCAGGCATAACGCTGGCTGTGTCCAACCTGGGGTTGCAGCAACGAAACTCACTACAACCCAAGGGTTCAGATTGGAGTTCCAAATCTGAAACCTCGGGTTCATTGCCACACCAAACTCCAATTGCTTGCACTGGAGTGGGATCCATCTTATTTATTTATTTTTTCTCTGTGTAAACTGCCTTGAGCCATTTTTGGAAGGGCGGTATAGAAATTGAATAAATAAATAATAATAAATAATAATGCTTGCGGAACGGCTGACCCCTTCAACTGCGGTACCACATTATGTGAGAATGAGGCCTCTATCAATCTAATCTCTTTCCTCCAAGGTCCCTTCCAATTTCAAAATTCTTTCTTTCTTGATCTGTCAATCACATCTGAGTTCCCTCCTCTTTCCCTGAATGCCCCCTTGCCAAACCTAATAACCCAAATCCTCAATCCCCAAACATAGTTTCCTCCCCATAAACAAAAACTAAGTTCCACAAGTTTTCCCTCGGTCTGCACCCCTGTCACAGACCAGGTTCCTTCCAGTCCCTTTTGACTGGTGATGGACTCAGTTCCCTTTTGACTGGTGATGGACTCAGGGACTTGCTGGTGGCCCTTTGGATCCAACCCAGTGTTACTTGCTAGCAGTTTGCACTGGGGAAGGAGAAATAATGTGCAGCTGAGGAATAAGGTACATCTCTTTTTGACAAGCCCATATTTCATGGAGCTATTTTTCGGGATCATGGCACAGGCTTGGACTTCCCCTGTGTGCGGTGGCTTCAGTCTGTGTCCGTGTGATTTCGGAAGCTAGCATCAGTGGTGTTATGTTTGTGTGGGTGTGGGTGACCGAATCCATCTTGGATATATTTAAGGTTAAAATGGAAAAAAGAGGTCTTTTTAAAAAAAAAACCACTTGTTCTGGTTATTTTTAATATCTCATAATTCTGACTAAAGTCTTAGTTTAAACATCCATCTTGTTTGTGAGGGAAAAGGATACGTGTCTTTCGCATGTGTAGCTCATATGCAGCCCCACTGTGTTAAGAACATAAGAAAGGCCCTGCTGGATCAGGCCCAAGGCCCATCTAGTCCAGCATCCTGCTTCACACAATGGTCCACCAGATGACTCTGGGGAGTCCATTCAAGAGCTGAGGGCATGCCCTCTTTCCTACTGCTACCCTGCAACTGGTATTTAGAGGCATCCTGCCTTTGAGGCTGGAGGTGGCCTATAGCCACAGTAAACTAGTAGCCTGTCCTCCATGAATTTATCTAAACCCCTCTTAAATCCATCTAGGTTGTTGGCTGTCACCACATCTTGTGGCAGAGAATTCCAGAGGTTGATTATACATTGTGTGAAAAAGTATTGCCTTTCTCAGTCCTAAATTTCTTGGCAACCAGTTGCATGGGATGCCCCCTGGCTCTAGTGTTATGCTAGTGGGAGAAAAATGCCTCCTTATCCACTTTCTCCACACCATGCATGATTTTTTCGACCTCTATCATGCCTCCCCGCCGTTGTCTTTTTTCTAAACTAAAAAGCCCCAGGTGTTGTAGCCTTGCCTCGTAAGGAAGGTGCTCTAAGTGCACCTCCCTGAAAAGCTGTCCAAGACAGCAATTCTTCTTGTTCCTGCTCTTGACATGGGGGATGTCAATGGGTTAACGTGAAGGCCTGTCAGGGAGAGGTGGGCATTCAGAGCTGAAGACGGACTCAAGTGATCTGATTGGGAGAATTCTAGGTTGAATGGATTCTGCTCCTTAAAGGAACGACAGAAACCTTTGAATTCTGTTTTTTAATTCAGGACCTTCTGCAGGCAGATGCTCTTCCCAGAGAGGCTCCATCCTCTGAGGAGGTGATGATGATGATGATGATGATGATGATGATGATTACATTTATATCCCACTCTTCCTCCAAGGAGCCCAGAGTGGTGTACTACATGTTGGAAGTTAAAGGACTTTGCGCTGTCTCTTTGCTTCAGACAGTGGAGGACAGACTAGTAAGTCAGAGGGCTAGAGGGTCAAGTCATTTTTCATCCCTTCTCCACTGCTCTGATGCTATCCCTTTGATGTGTAGATTGCTAATCTCAGGGACTTCCTTCCTCTCTCTCTTCCTACCTGGCCTCCTACCTTGCAACATGGCAAACCTCTCTCCCTGCACCATATGTGCAGAGAGGATGCAGAATCCATCTGCATCCAGCTAGATAGATAGATTAGAGATCCTAACTCCTCACTTTCCTATCTAGAATGGAGTTCCTTAATAAATGCCTTATATATTGATTTGAAACTATGAATTGGCTCCAAGTTACTTTACTGTCAGCACACACGCATGCTTAACTAATCCGCTGTGTTGTGCCTCTGTGCACTCTGCTATAATGAGAAAGGGATTCTCTGACCACAGAGAATTTCCAACACTACATACTTAAGTTTCTCTTACAGTGCTCACACATGTATTCTCCCCTTCAAATGCAAACTAGAGTGGACCCTGCTTAGTAAAGGGGACAATTCATGCTGGCTACCTGCCACAAGACCAGCTCTCTGGAGCTGCTAATCTGGGTCTGCGGATGGAGACCCTCCCAGGCGCCACCGTGCTGCTGCCATGGCAAATGGAAAGGCGGGGCCCAGCAAGGGATGCTGATTGAAGGGACAGGAAGTGGGGGAGGTCTTTGATGCCTTTATGAAAAAAAGATCCCTGACAAATGGGAAAGATCTTGCAACAAGCCAATAAAAGACAGGAAGCCCTCTATTCGCAGGAGTTCTATTCTCATGCGAAAGCATGCTATTCTCATTTGGAAACTGCGAATAAAGTTCTATTAAATAAATAAAGTTTTAGATTGTGAACCCTTTGGGGACATCTTATTCATGTATTATTTATTTTTCTATGTAAACCACTTTGAGAATTTGGTTGAAGAGTGGTATATAAATACTTGTTGTAGTAGTAGTATTCTCCTGCAGAAACCGCAAATAAAGAAACCTTACGCTTATGGGAATCCAGGGGTTAGGTTCCTTAAGCTTAAAAAGTCCCAAAAAGCAGAAATAAGAATAAAACACAATACTTTGCTCTCCAGTCCTCCAGCTCCCCAAGCCCCCAAATTCTCTGAATTTATGCAAATAGATTTGTTTTTTTAAAAAGAGTCATAAAATGGCTTCATGCCATAAAATTGCAGCCAGAAATGACATTGGAAAACATTTCCAGCCATTCAGGGACCACAGATAGGTGAATTTGCCTAGATTTGTATTCGTCAGTAAAGAAACTGGGCCGCAGATACACAAAACTGAAATCCGTGAGACTGTGGATAGCAAGGGCCACATATATTCTTATTAAAATTATAATTGTATTTCCCCCAATGTGTATGTTAGGGCTATCACCCAATTGCCATTGATTCAGTGACTAAATCTGCAAAAAATCTTGAAAGAAAAATGCATTATCTGTTTTTAGATGATCCACAAGAAGCAGAAGAGGCATTCCTTTCTTCAGGAGAGTGGAGGAATACTTCTTTGACGGTAATTTATGTAACCATGGAATGAAAAACTATTTACCATTTTCCAAAAATCTGCTCTTGGATCAGTTGGGGGGACCTTCTTAATTGCTCAAAAGTTCTTTTATCATTAGATTTTAATTAGATTTTAATTAGATTGCCATACAAAATGTGGAAGCACTAGTAGAGTTGATGGAATTATCAGTCTTTGATATGAGAGAACTACTGCCATTATAGAAATACGATTTTCAAATTGTTTGAGATGCTCTAATACAGGGGTTCTCAGCCTGGGTCCCCAGAGGTGGTTGGACTACAACTCCCATCATTCCATTGTGGCAGGGGATTGAGATTGTAGTCTCAGCATCTGGAGAACCAAGTTTGAGAATCCCTGTACACCTTCTATGATGCATCATCTGAATATTTAAAAAGATGGAAACAAATGAGTTTTATCTTCATAATTTTGGGAGATCCCACTTTTACAAATGGAGAAGGAGGTTTTGTTTGCATTAAGTCCATAGCAAAACAAATGAATTAAAGCCAATAAAACAACACACACAGACACACTCCAGAAAATAGCACCCAAGTCAAATTTAAAAAAATAAAATAAAAATAAAATATAATTTCAAGAATCCAATGTAAAAAAACCATGGATTGCATAAATCTACAAGTCTAGGCAGACCCAGATAAAGTGGAGCACAGGAGAAGTGTTAAACTCCAGATTACTCTTTTAAGACTTTAACTCTTTTAAGACTACCAGAACAGGTAGCTTGAGGACCACTATTTCAACTCAGTTGGACTCTGATGGTGTCAGATCAACTTGTGCTGTGGAGCTGTCCGTGGTGCTGCCCTACACTGCCCTTCCCTGCCCTCCAGACCCCATGGGCTCTTGTTCAAAGGATAGGCGAGAACAACTGGTGGAATGCTAAGCTGACAGTAATCCCTTGCTGGTTCATCAGGGTGTCTCATAGGAACACAGGAAGCTGCCTTCTACCGAGTCGGACCATTGGTCCATCTAGCTCAGTATTGTCCACACAGACTGGCAGTGGCTCCTCCAAGGTTGCAGGCAGGAGTCTCTCTCAGCCTTATCTTGGAGATGCTGCCAGGGAGGGAATGTGGAAGAAGGCTCCATCCCCTAAGGGGAATACCTTACAGTGCTCACAACTGTAGTCTCCCATTCAAATTCAAAGAAGAACAGACTCTGCTTAGCAAAGGGGACGTCATGTCTGCTACAGACCAACTCTCCTTAAAAAAGGTTCTGTATTTGAAACTGCTGGGCCTTGTTTTTGTGCAGGACACCATCAAACACAATGCCTCCATCCACACATCTCCAATATCCATTGAAAAGAGCAAGGAACTACTGCTATACGCCCCCCGCCCCCCCGCAATCAGCTCAAGGCCCTTCCTCCTTTCATACATCTATTATGCATGTATGCATTTATTTATTAGATGTTTCTTTTCTATATGCTTTATTTATTTATTAGATTTATCAACTGCCTGCCACAAAACATCTCCAGGTGGCTTACAGAATATCCAGCATTTAAAAAGAGCCAACAAGTAAAACAATTAAAAGCAACTAGGACCATTAAAAACAATTAACATAAAAATGTAGACACATTACATTCTTGTTATATATGCCTAGTGGACATTTCCAATAGGCCTATAACCGCAGGCAGTGCCTTTTGGAAGTATCCTGCACACAAAGTGTCAGAGCAGACAACATGTTCGTGTGCCTCAGACCTCTATTGGGCAGCAGCGATCTAGGAAGATGTGGAAAGGCATCATCTCATACAGTGCGGGAGGAAGCAATGGTCAACCCCCTCCTGTATTCTACCAAAGACAACCACAGGGCTGTGTGGGTGCCAGGAGTCGACCCTGACTCGACGGTACACTTTACCTTTACTTTCCCCCTTCCAGACTTTGAGTACTAGATGTCTCTGCTCCACTTCGGAATGTGGGTGAGAGTCTGCAGGTATGTGTGTCAGCCCCATTTAAAGCATGTATGTAGCGAGCTCCATACGGCATGCCGAGAATGAGCACATTAGGGAAAAGGCTAGGCGAGAACTCTTTTCTGTAGCACAGCATTACTCCATGCAATAGGGAAAATTTATGCGTGTGGAGCATTCACATATGTGATTCCATCATCACATTCTAAATTGGTACAGTCCCAGGAGAATGATACCATACGCATTTTCTTAACGAGTTGATCTGCCAGTATAGAATCCACCTGGGAACATGGGAAGCAATTGTCTGGGTATGCCCAATGGGAAACAAGGCTGACAGGCAGGGATTGCGGTGGTGAGGGAGAAAGGAATATAGGAAGCTGCCTCATACTGAGTCAGACCATTGATCCATCTAGCTCAATATTGTCTACACTGACTGGCAGCAGCTCTCCCAGGTTTCAGGCAGCAGTCTTTCCCAGCCCTTCCTGGAGATGCTGCCAGGGGTTGAACCTGGGACTGTCAGCATGCAAGTCCTATGGTGGATTAGTGTCAGGACTTTCTCAAATGAAATATGAATGGCCATTGGCCCTTTCGAAGGAACCAGTGCATTTCAGTGGGCACTCCCTAGCATTCATTTCAGAAAGTCCTGGCACAGGGACACCTCAACGGCATAGTTTGTGATGATGTCATCCACACCGATTCAAGATGGTGGACACGTAAACTTTTGAGGTGCAAGTGGGCTAACTTGAGAACCGCTTAACCAATTTGAACCAAATTAGCTGCAGTTGTAGGGACACATGGGGACACCTCAATGGCATGGTTTATGATGATGTCATCTACCCCAATCCAAGATGGTGGACTCATGAACGCTTGAGTTGCAAGTGGGCTTACTTGTTGACTGTCTAACTGATTTAAACCAAATTACGTACAGTTGTAGTGAGTGACACACAGGGACACCTCAGTGCTGTAGTGTGCGATGATATCATGCACCCTGATTCAAGATGGCAGAAGCATAAACCTTTGAGGTGTAAGTGAGCAAACTTGTGAACTGTTTAACTGATTTGAATCATATTTGCTATAGCTCTAGGGACACATAGGGACACCTCAGTGGTGAAGATTGTGACGATGTCATCCACCCCAATTCAAGATGGTGGACACGTAAACTTTTGAGGCGTAAGTGCACTAACTTGTGAACCACCTGTATATGTGTGCCTGTATATTTTCTAAGGGTTTCCCCCTATGGTCACCATGAGGACTAGAACTTCAAAAAAGAGGATGCCAATTAAGTTAAATTTATGCCACAGTGTATGGAGAATTGAAGCCCTTTGACTCAAAAGTAACCTTCCTAGGGGCTAGCTCCTTTTTACAAGAAAGATGGACCCGGCCACAAAATATCAAGAATGCTGATCATTTGGGCTGGCTTTCCATCTGACTGCCCCAATGCTTTGGATTTACACAGGGGCCTAGAGAGAAAAGGAGCAGTGTGCCTTTGAAATGTTGTTTGCCGAAGACAGTATATAGAGTCTCGGTTATTAACAACCTCTCACAAGACAGTTATTTTTGGAGTAGCCTCTGAGGAGGCAACCTCTTGGAATCGAACTCATTTATTCTGTGTTTCACTGTCCTGCCATTTCCTGCAGAGAGAGGGGAAAAGTGAAACCACATGTTTTGAGGAGCGAGCGTAGGAAACCCCACCGAAGACAAATGACTGTGCCTCTCCCCTGGCAATTAGTCAAAACCGGGCGGCTCGCCAGCCCAGGTGTTCCTGACTGTGTATAAATTTGCCAAAGAACAATGAAAATCGCAGTTGATTGTACTGACAGACTCTCCGGGTAATTTCCGGTGGTTGGGCATCTTCATGTTCTTTTCCCACCGTCGCCCTCTCTGACCAAATCCGGGCACTGGGAAGAATCTGACAGCTTGACCTTCATGTAGATCAACTGCGCATGCACCCGTGTGAGTGCATGGATGCCGTTGTGTCCAGTGTGCTGTGTGTTTCCACCCCCAAACCCAGGCTCCCAGATGTTTGCACTGAATTCCCATTGCAAAATCCATATTTTAATGAGCCCGAATTTCAAAACTATTTGCACCTGCAACATCTAAAGTTTCTTGGCAGCACACAGAGCCGGGTTACTGCCAGCACGCTTGCTCATACATACTGCTCCCTCCATCCTGGAACTTGGACGCCTCTCTTTGCATCTCTTCCAGTGTCTTCTCAATCAGCCATGGCCAATTGACAGCTTGTGGTCAGCATCTGGACCCTGCCCTGAGTTTCGACAACTCCCAGCCCTTCCTGTAAAAAGCAAGAGCTTGCCCTGAATTTGGGTTGCCAACTTCTGATTTCAAACATATTGGCCCTCGGAGGGACTCAGAGGCGATGCCGAGCCAGAAACCATGTGGGTCATGGGTGGAGTCTAGAGATGCTTCTGAAATTCTTTGTATCCAAATTTCTCTCTGCATTCTTGAGTTCCTAATTACCTGATCTTGTTTCATGTATTAGAACCCTCCATTGTTTATTCCTGACTTTTGTACAGAGTGTTTTCTTCCTATTACCAGTGGCTGACATACTACACAAGTGTCTGTTAGCCTAGTAACCTTGCTTTCCCACAATTTAGGCGCCGTAATCAATGTGATGATGATGATGATGATGATTAATTCAATTTCTATACCGCCCTTCCAAAAATGGCTCAGGGCGGTTTACAAAGAGAGATAACAAACAAATAAGATGGAACCCTGTCCCCAAAGGGCTCACATTCTAAAAATAAACATAAGATAGATCCCAGCTACAGTCACTGGAAGTACTGTGCTGGGGGTGGATAGGGCCAGTTACTTTCCCCCTGCTAAATAAAGAGAATCACCACGGTAAAAGGTGCCTCTTTGCCCAGTTAGCATGAGTTCATTGATTATTTTTCTATGGTGTTTTACAGATGTGCACATGCATTCCCATGTATTGGTAAAACACCATTAAAAAAAGTCTGATTGCAATTCAGCGTGCAATCACATCAAGACTGCAGTGCTTTATCAATGCACCCAGGAGCACATGGACATCGGTAAAACATCACACAACCCGGATCTTGATGCAATGCAGTCATATTATGAGCATTTCCCCAGTTTCCAGGGTTTTCAAAGTGCCCATACACAGTAGTTGACATACTGCATACGAGTACATCAGCCTAGTAATGTGTTTGTGAAATTGGCATAAGTTGTACAAATGCAAAATTTATGCAGAGTGTGCCACACAAGAATAAGCCAATTATATTCAGTGGGATTACACTCATGTAGCAGTTTGTGCAATGGTCTTACACTTCCAGAAGAATAAGCCCATTGGAAACAATGGGCTTCCTCTTGTGCAATGAAATTTGCATACATTTTGCATTCACTGTACTCATAAGAACATATAAAGCTGCCTTATATCAGGTTGGACCATCTAGCTCAGTATTGTCTACTCAGACTGGCAGCAGCACAAGACCAGCTCTCCTCCATTTAAAACGTCTTCTTGAGACATAGGAAGCTGCCTTCTACCGAGTCTGACCATTGGTCCATCTAGCTCAGTATTGTCTGCACAGACTGGCAGCGGCTTCTCCAAGGTTGCAGGCAGGAGTCTCTCTCAGCCCTATCTTAGAGATGCCAGAAAAGGAACTTGGAACCTTCTGCGAGCAAGCAGGCAGGTGCTCTTCCCAGAGCGGACACCTCCCCTAAGGGGAATATCTTGCAGTGTACAGAAGAGGGCAACCAAGATGATCAGGGGCCTGGAGCACCTTTCTTATGAGGCAAGACTACAACACCTGGGGCTTTTTAGTTTAGAAAAATGACGACTGCGGGGAGACATGATAGAGGTCTATAAAATCATGCATGGTGTGGAGAAAGTGGAGAGAGAAAAATTCTTTTCCCTCTCACACAACACGAGAACCAGGGGTCACTCCATGAAATTGATTGCCAGGAGGTCTAGGACCAACAAACGGAAATGCTTTTTCACACAACGCATGATCCACTTGTGGAACTCTCTGCCACAGGATGTGGTAACAGCCAACAACCTGGATGGCTTTAAGAGAGATGACTTTTTTTTTGGGATGACTTAATGGAGGAGAGGTCTATCAATGGCTACTAATCGGAGGGCTGTGGGCCACCTCCAGCCTCAAAGGCAGGATGCCTCTGAGTACCAGTTGCAGGGGAGAAATGGCAGGTGAGAGGGCACACCCTCAAATCCTGTCTGTGGCTTCCAGCAGTGGGCCACTGTGCGAAACAGGATGCTGGACTAGATGGGCCTTGGGCCTGATTCAGCAGGGCTGTTCTTATGTTCTTGTGTTCATGTAGTCTCTCATTCATATGCAACCAGAGTGGGCCCTGCTCATCAAAGGGGAGAATTCATGCTTGCTGCCACAAGACCAACTCTGGGAAAGACTCCTGTCTGAAACCTTGAAGAAGCCGCTGCCAGTCAGTGTAGACAACACCCTGGGGCCATTCGCACAATTAACAAAAATTGGGCTGGGAGAACCTAGCCCGATTTTTGCTATACGTGAGAACCAACGGGCTCAGCTACGAGCCCGGTGGTTCCAGAGCGGGTAACCCGCTTGGGAACCCCTGGTAAAAAACCAGGTTTACGGAGCGAGTGCTCCACAAACCTGGTTTTTAGAATCGTGAATAGCCGCGGTGTGGCTTTGCACCATGCCTACTCACGAGTAGACTCCTGTCTGGGAGGCTTAAAAGCAGCCTCCCGGCTTGGGGGTCACCCCAGTAGGGCATACTGGGGCTTGCGGGAGCTGCGCGGCCCCCAAGCTCCCCAGCCCCCGCCGGCTCCATCAGGGAACCGGCAATCGTGTGGATGGCTGATCCAGCCACCCAGGGCTCCCTTTCCGGATCGTGAGACCCAGCTCCCTATGTCTCTCAATTCACAATTAAGATTTCACAGCTAAGATTGTGAGCCCTTTTGAAACAGGAAACCATTTTATTTTTTAATCTGTGAAAACCACCTTGTGAACTTGTTTGTGTTCTGCATTAAACTTTGTGCAAACTCTTGCTTAAGCAGTTGCAAAAGAAGCTTAGCAGCTAGAAGTGGAAGCACTGATACTCCCCTCAGAGGATGAAGCTGCTCTGGGAAGAGCAGAAGGTTCCAAGTTCCCGCCCTGGCAGCATCTCCAAGATAGGGCTGAGAGAGATTCCTGCCTGCAACCTTGAAGAAGCCGCTGCCAGTCTGTGAAGACAATACTGAGCTAGATAGACCAATGGTCTGACTCAGTATATGGCAGATTCCTATGTTCCTATGTTTTCCATCCACATATGGGTGAGTTGTTGTTTTTTGTTTGTTTGTTTGGGGTTTTTTGGTGCTTTTTTAATCCAACCCAGTTAACCATCTTGGCTTCAGGTGAGGAGGCATTTGCTGAGAGATTTCTGCATACGATGGTTCCCAAGTTACTAAACTGGACAAAAAAGGTCTTGCATGACTGGCAAATAATCCCAAAGTGGACTGCACACTTGTTTTGTATTGGGAGGAATGCCAATACCTCTTCCCAAGTGACTTGGACTGAGAAATAATATTACCCGAGTAACACTCGCAGGGCTCGGAGAGAATGTTCTAGGTCAAACATGGTGCTGGTGTGGGACAGCATGTTTAGCTCTTTGGTCAAGGGTGACAGCACTCAGGGAATAGTGCTGTCCAGGCCATCTGGTCCTAATCTGATGGGGTAAGGGACAGGGACGGGCATGGCCCTACAGAATCGGGAAAGGGGCCAGATGTGATTCATTGGGCACAGATGGCCAGCCTTGGAGAAGGAAATAACAGAAACAAAATTGCTTTCAAATATACCCATTTGAATGGCACAATATCAGATTCCCTTCTGTGGCACAACAGGATCTCCAGTATCACAGGAAGGAACACAGAAAGCTTCCTTATATTGAGTCAGACCATTGGTCTATCTAGCTCAGTATTGTCTTCACAGACTGGCAGCGGCTTCTCCAAGGTTGCAGGCAGGAATCTCTCTCAGCCCTATCTTGGAGATGCTGCCAGGGAGAGAATTTGGAACCTTCTGCTCTTCCCAGAGTGGTGGCTCCATCCCCGGAGGGGCATATCTTGCAGTGCTCACACTTCTAGTCTCCCTTTCAAATGCAACCAGGGTGGACCCTACTTAGCTAATGGGACAAGTCATGCTTGCTACCACAAGACCAGATTTCCTCTCCTGGGACCTTCTGCATGCAGAGAAGATGCTTTACCACTGAGTTATGGCTCCGTGTGGATGTGTGAACACTGTAAAATATTCCACTCAGGGGATGGAGCCACTCTGGGAAGAGCATGTAGGTTCCAAGTTCCCTCCCTGGCAGCATCTCCAAAACAGGGCTGAGAGAGACTCCTGCCTGCAACCTTGGAGAAGCCGCTGCTAGTCTGCGAAGACAATACTGAGCTACGTAGACCAATGGTCTGACTCAGTATCTGGCAGCCTCCTATGTTCCTATGGCCTCACCCCCTAAGGACAGGGCTCATATGTGGCCACCCAACCAAATACAAGCTAAGCAGGTCCTTAGCCAATCAGACAATTCATGCTCACTGCCACAAGGCCAGCTCTCTCTTCAGCAATGATGCTAGTGTATGCTGACCTTTTGAGCACTAGCTAAGCGTGGCACATCGGAAAACTGTACCAGCCAGCAGGAGCCTAATTTAATGATGTGTGGTCCCAGTCCAGCAAGCGACATGCCATTGCTTTCAATGAGATGTAAATGACCAACATGATCAAGAGACTGGGGTACCTTCCCAACAAGGAAAGGCTAAAGCAGTGTTGGCCAGCCCAAGTGGGAGGAGAGGCACTTTTTGCCGAGTTTGCAAGAAGATGCTTCAGTGGGGATTGCTGGGGTATCTGCTGCTACTTGAGTTGACTGCTGCATCTTGCCTCATGAAAGGGCCATAGATCGCTGGCCATAGATGATAGGAATATAGGCAGCTGCCGTATACTGAGTCAGGTGATTGGTCCATCTACCTGCACCAACCGGCAGCAGCTCATTAAGGTTTCAGGTCGGAGTCTCTTCCAGTCCTACCTGAAGTTGCTCGGGATTGAACCTGGGACCTTCTCCAGTTGCAGAAGGTACACTTCCACTGAGCTACAGCCCCATCCCATGAATGTAAGAAATTGCCTTATACCACTGGCAATGGTGTATTATACCATTGGCAATGGTGTGTGTACGTACACACACACACACACACACACACACACACACACACACACACACACACACACACCATTGGTCCATCTAGCTCAGTATTGTCTTTACTGACTGCCAGTGGCTCTCCAAGGTTTCAGGCAGGAGTCTTTCTCTCCCTACTTGGAAATTCTACCAGGAGTCAACCTGGGACATTCAAAGCTCTTCCACTGAGCTATGGGCCCATCCTCTACAGGGAATATTTTACAGAGCTCACATACAGTCTACATGGAAGTATGTGAGGCAGCAGGCCTGCACAGAAGGCAGCAAGAAAGCCCAATATTTGGACTTTCTTTGAATCAGTTTGGATTCCCGTGTTTCCATGCACTGCTTTACTTACTCACTACAGCTCTGTGCTGTAGTAACCCCGACAGCCATTGACATGGCTGCAAGTGATAATGTGGTTCTGAAGATGCTGTGCATAGACCATTGACTCCAGAAGTGTTTACTAGGCAGGAGGAGGCTACCTGAGATACTAATTCGGGGTTGGTGAGGCTGTCTGTTCCTTGCGGGCCTCTGGAATGAGAGGACAGAAAGCGTGTGAGCGCTTTCTGCAAGATGCCTCCTACACACATCTGCTTCTAGTTACTGGAGGGGAGCATGGCTTGCAAGAACACACATTCAGTGACAAGTCTGCTCATTTCTAACTGCAAAAAATTCCATGGTTTATCTATTTACAAGGGCTGTACAACACCCTCGCCACAACCCTTCCCTTCCATTTCTCTCCCTTCCCACCATCTTCACTCCATGCCTTTTCCTAAAAGAAGAGGAATAGGAACAAGGGGAAACAAGTAGGGACCATCTCAGAAAACTGACCCCTGTGATTGTTATTTCTCAAAAAGTTCCAGAAAGCTCAACTGTATCTGAGAAGAAGGAGGAGAGTTGGTTTTGCAGTAGTGAGCATGAATAGTCTCCTTTCCTAAGCAGATTCTACCCTGGTTTGCATTTGGATGGGTGACTTCATGTGGGCACTATCTGCTGCAAGGTATTCCTTTTAGGGGATGGGGTCATAGCTCAATGGTAGAGCATCGCTTGCGTGCAGAAGGTCCCAGGTTCAATCCCTGGCAGCATCTCAAGGACCATTTCTAGACAGGGCTTTTAGCTCACTTCTCCAAAAGGGAGGGTGTGCATTCACTTATCGGCCAGATTTACTCCAAAGTCCCTGAAAGCTATTGGGGAGCACTCCAGACATGATTTGGGTTTTCATTGTGTGTTAGAGCATAATTTGATTTATCTCAGAGGTAAACCACCACCACCACCACCACTTTTTGCATCATGTTTTTTGGGGGGAGGTGGGGTTGAGGTGGCAAATTCAAACTCTCAAGAAAGTCCTGCAGTAAACCTACATTAAAGCCTGCTGTCTGAAAATGCTCAGTTTAAGGCTGGGAGAGACTCCTGCCTGGAATCTTGGAGAACCACTGCCAGTCAACGTAGATCAGGGCTGCACAACTTCGACCCTCCTTTTTTTACTACAACTCCCATAACCCCCAGCCTAGTGGCCAATAGCCAGGGATCACAGAAAATGTAGGCCAGCATCTGCAATAGGGCCAAATCTGTCAGCCCTGGTGTAGACAACAATGAGCTAGATAGACCAATGGTCTGACGAATGTAACTTCCTATATCCCTATGACCGATGTCTTAATGGATACTCTTCAACAGCTGATTTTGAGCTGCAAGGTCTGGACTACATGCTCACATGCCTGCTTTTCCATACTTAGCATGTTTGTGTATGCACACATTCTCTTTTCCTTCCCATGTTTCAAAAGCGCTTATGACTGCCAAGGCTGTTCCGATGACCTAGCCACATTGAGAAAAAGCCCATTGTACCAAAGAAGAAGGAAAGGCATATGGTCCCTGTGGTGCCCTGAGAAAACTATATTTCCCAGCATCCGTGGTGTCTGGGATGCAGCTCCTGGAGGGAGGGATTGAGGGGACTGATTCAGACCTATTCCGATAATGTCACTGGGAGCAGAATAGATCTGAAAAGACTTCCAATTGTGCTTGAAAATAACTAGCTATTTTTTGACATCTTAGGAAACCAGCTCAGTGCTAGTTTCTCGCATAAGGACTTTCCCTTCTCTGCTTGCCCCTACATCCATTCCATTCCATCTTTGTTCTGAATTAATGATCCAAGCTGGAGCTGTGGGGGAAGTAGGCATATTCAGATAGGGCTATAGGGCCTCTGGCAGTATGGGACCTAACGCAAGAGGTCCATTGCTCTCCACCCAACGGACAATGATTTATCTAGGACCAAGTGGCATGGCTTTATTTCTTGTGGGAGAACTTTGGAGTCAGGGAAATCCTTGGAGGCCACCTGGTCTCTCTACTAGCCAATGGGTAATTATTCCCCATTGTCCCTTTCCTTGTCCTTTGTCTAGACTAGTTGTAAGCATTGTAAGTGATGAGGCTCTGGGAGCCTCCTTGGAGAGCCCCACAGCTCATATATCTTGCTGTCAAGAAAGCTTCTCGATACAAAAACTTCTCGCTCATGCTTCTCTCCCATGCTCCCTAGTTATGAACACCTTGGAGTTTAACTTCTTCCTCAAACAATTTGTCTTCCTACACAGAGTTTCTTCCATGGGGAAAATGTCCAAACAGGCTTTTGGGGTGCTCAAGATCTAAAATCACCACTTTTGGAAACATTTCACAGTCACTAGCGTGGATTGGAAATACGGATTGCTTTCCATTCTTTAAGCACCTTTTGTGACCATAATTAGCTCATGTCAAATTATGCATTCAGTTCCTGATTCAATCTCTGGTATCTCCATGTTGGGCTAAGAAACACCCCTATCCAAAGCCCTAGGATGTTTCTGGCAGCTGGTGGAGACAACGTAGAGCTGGATGGGACACCTTGGTATAAGGCAGCTTCCTAGGTTCATACGTACCTGGACCTGTGTACCTCAATATCTACCTGGATTTGGCTCCTACACATGGTGGGAAGCAAGAGTGCACCTTCTCTTCCTATGAACCTGTCCCATCTCTACTCCCACAAGACATTTAATATAATCAACCAACGAACTTATCAATCAGTCAGTCAAATGACTGATTATATTAGATGTCTAGTGGCATCAGAGGTGAGGTGTGTTGGGACATCATGTGTTGGGACATGATGTTCTTAAAGGCATGTAGATGTAAAATCCAACATACATTAGCCCAAATGGTTTGGTCAGCTTCTGGATTTCAGCTTGGATCTTGACTACACAACCCAAGCTTATGGACACAGGGTTTTGCAAATATAGAATTCATTGGAATGCAATGCCAAAGATGGATGTCCCAGATCAGTTAGAGCACAATTAGGAAAGCCACTTGCCCCATTATTTCTGACTTGTGTTCAGTCAGGCATGGCATGAGTTTAAGAGAATATTCAGGAGCACTTGTACTGAGTTTGTTTACCGCCCTCTCCAGTTTCCTAGAAGCTGAATATTTGAGTAGTTGGGTTGATGCATCTGATCTCTAGCACATCCATCCGTGCATCTGATCTCTAGCACATCCATCCATGCATCGGATCTCTAGCACATCTGCCTGCACATGGACACTAAGGCGCTCTGCAGCACACAGCCAGCCATTTCACTCACTGCAGCTATTCTTGCAAATTTCAAATTGCTAATAAGGTACGGTAGAACCATTCCGCTTTTCTCACATTTCTTTCACCTGAGCAGCCAACACTTCCTGGCTTTTAAATCAGCGGAGGATAGGCTACTGCCGAGTAATTTATTACAGCATACAACCAGGTGGTGAAGAGACTTCAGCAATATGTTAGAGTGGAGGGGGTGAGGCCTGCAAAGTGATCCTTATGAAGTGATTTGTAGGAATGTGTGCAATGTCTTACAATTATATTCTATTGCAGGGCTTTTTAAAAAGGAAAATTCAGAACTGCACAATGCGATGTGAGCATCAAATTATATGATTCGGGATGTGCCCAAATTGTTTCGGGCAGCCGTGGGGTATGTGCGTGTATGTGTGAGTGTGCATGTGCAGAGAGTGGTAGCTTGAAGAACGAGGCACGCAGGTCCTTATCTGCTCCTTCGCCACTACGCCACTGTTCCAGTCGTGGCATTGCATTGCCACGGCAGCCATTTGCACGGTAAGCAACACCATGCTGACCACACAAATGGATGCCGCGCATGTGCGATGGCCATATGTCTACCTACAGACCCGCCTCTCCCATCCAGTTACATCCCATCCGGTTAGATAATCCCAGGTGGCCCTTCTGTCGATCCCTGATTTCCGAGAGGTTCGGGGCTCTCGGACCCGCGAACAGGCCTTTTCGGTTGCTGCCCCACTTCTTTGGAACTCTCTTCCCCTCCAGATTTGTCTAGCCCCTTCCTTACTGATCTTCAAATCTCTATTGATGACTTTTCTTTTTCGCCAGGCTTTTGCCCTGTAGTTGACTTATTTTTCTTTTCTTTTTTGTAGTTAGTTTGTTACTTTAGTTTTTAAATTTAGAATGTAATTCTTAACGTTGCCTTGTTTGCATGTTTTTGTGCATCGCCCGGAGTCTTCGGAGTGCGTGGTATATTAAATGTTTCTAATAAACAAACAAACAAACAAACAAATATGTGTGCTGCCACTGGGACACAACGAGAAGGACAGCGGCAGGGCAGCACTGGCAGAGGAGCAGGTAAGGACCTGTGTGCTTCATTAGGAACATAGGAAGCTGCCATATACTGGGTCAGACCATTGGTCCATCTAGCTCAGTGTTGTCTTCACAGACTGGCAGCAGCTTCTCCCAGGTTGCAGGCAGGAATCTCTCTCAGCCCTGTCTTGGAGATGCTGCCAGAGAGGGAACTTGGAACCTACATGCTCTTCCCAGAGCGGCCCCATCCCCTGAGGGGAATATCTTGCAGTGCTTATATTTCTAGTCTCCCATTCATATGCAACCAGGGCAGACCCTGCTTAGCTTAAGGGGACAAGTCATGCTTCCTACCACTAGACCAGCTCTCCTCTTCTTAAAGCTACCACTCGCCCCCACTGAAACATCTTGGATGTGGTTGCCCGAATCCTTTCGGTACCTCTCTAATGAGGTGCTGAAATGATTTGGGAAACATCCCTAATGATTTACACATGTAGCCCGCACTGCTACAACACCCACCTGTGCATTTTCCTGTGCACACGTAGTTTGTTGCCCGGAGTCCCATTCCAAGACGTTTAAATGCTAAATTTTAGAGGCCTACACAGGATGAGAGAAAATCCTCAAGAAGGGGAATTGGGTGGCACTATTGCAGAAGAGTGGGATATTCATTGGCGAAGACTCTGTGGGCAGTAGCAATGGGGTCCATGAGAAACATCTTTGGCAGGAGTGGGGCTGAAAGGTAAACCTTGCAAGACTCCATATGAGGTGAGAGTTTGCCCATGTGGGTCAGATGAGAAGGAATCAACTGAGCACACGTTTTTAAATTCTAAATTTTATCAAGGGACTAGGAAGCTGTGCATGACCTCTTATATTTCACTTGATCCAGGGCGCTCTGAGTAATTTTATTAATTATTTTATATTATTTATTATATTGGCAGGCCAATATTTATTTATTGGCAGGCCAAGATTCTGAGGTAACATATACAAGAGCTCAATTTTGTGCAATCTGACAGTCTCTATTAACTTTTGAGCTATAAATAGGAAGGATTTAAATAGGAGTTAAATAGGTTGGTAATAGTTCAGATTCGACTTCTACTCAAGCCTACCCTCCCCCAGACAAAGAATGAATGCAGTTTATTTCTGTCTATGACCAGTAATCTCAATAGACAACAATAAAGTCTCTTTATTTAGGAGGGAAAGAGCAACTGGACCTGTCCATCCCCAGCACAGCATCCCTCCAGTGGCTGTTGCTAGTTATCTTTTAAAGATTGTGAGCCCTTTGGGGACAGGGAGCCATTATCTATCTATCTATCTATCTATCTATCTATCTATCTATCTATCTATCTATCTATCTATCTATCTATCTCTAAACTGCTTTGGAAATGTTTGTTGAAAAGTGTTGTATGAATATTCGCTGTATTCATATCTAGTGAGATGTTATTAACAATATTGATCTGGGTTTGGTTTGGTCTGGTTAATGAGACTTTATTGTTGTCTATTGAGATTACTGGTTATAGAGCGAAATAAACTGCATTCATTCTCTGTCTAGGGGAGGGACAATGGGTAGGCTTGTGTAGAGGGGGTTCTAGACAACTCGCTTAACTTTTCTCATGTCCACCAGTCATATTTTGCATTATCTAATGTAAGCACAACGTTTGCATGACTTGAATTCTTGAAGTATGCTCACTTAGAGCCACTTTTTTTTTAAAAAAAGAACTGTATATTTTCTCTCTGGTTGTCCATTTTTTAAAAAGCCCTCTTCCGTGACAAGCTTATCTGTTTTTGGAGGAGCTGAATGGAGGAGATGCGTTCAGTACCAAAGACAGACATTTGGTCGCATTCACATGTTACACGGAAATGTGGCTCCCCGCCCCCGCTCTCCTGTCCGCATTCGGACGTAATGGATAGGAGTCTGTCTGCAGTCAGAGAAACTGCAGAGGAGGGGGGACTCGCTGTGTGGACTTCTTTCTGGACTGAAGCACAGCCCCAGCATCTGGAGGGAGGGAGGAGTTTCCTCCCTTAACTCTGGTTGCGGCACAATGGGACTGCGGTGCAGAATTTGGATGTAATGCTGGTACTGTCAAACCTCAGGTCGGAGCGGTGAAACCTGCTATGAACCAAAGGTTCAAATTGGAGTCAGGAGGGAAACCACCACCATGAGCTTCTTTTAACTTTAGAAAAAAACCAGGGCATATTCAGTCAGTGACTTCTCATTGTTTTAAACGGCTTGGTTCTCAGCAGTCAACATTCGCAACGCAATCCTGTGCACACTTACTCAAAAGTCAGTCCCACTGGATTCTGTGGGCTTTACTCCCAGGTACAGTAAGTGTGCACAGTATTACAACCCTGGAGACTCAGGCTGACCTACTGGACAAAGTTCCACTCATCTAGTGACGTAATGTGCCCACAATTGCACAACTGACATCTTGCACAAATGCAAAAAAAATGCTCAGACTTGCACAATAGCCATTATTTCCAATACATACTAACAAAACATCTAAAATTCATCCCTAAAATGCAAAAGAGAGACAAAACAAAGCTTTACCAGGGATACATTTCAGAAAGTCAGGACTGTTCTTGGTAACAGGGACAGCTGGAATTCATGTCATATAGCACATGGAGTATACAATGCAATCATACTTTGCACGTGCACATGTGCACGTGTGTGTGCACACAGAGACACAGAGAATACAACACCATTATCATGTCTGATTATTTATTTTTCCTTGCTTCTCCTACAAACAGTGTCAAATTGACTGAAATTGATTTGTCTGTTCCAGGTTGCACTCTCTGTCTCTATACTGCATTCCCTTTGCTAACAGGGTAGCTTCATATAACTTTAGCAGAAAAATGTAACTGAACAGAACCTTCCTAAAGAAAGAAGCTGACAGCACAATAACATCTTGGGGATTGAAAAGAAATCTTTTTAAAAATGCAAAGTAGATAGAGATGATATATGGGGTTATAGAATATTAGGGCTCTCTGTCAAATAAATCTTTTATTTTTAATCTATTAAGGGCTGACTTAGTTCTCTGTTTCTAAATAGGAAGATAGTAAGCTGCCTTATACTGAGTCAGAGTGGTTGGCCCAGTTCGCTTCGAGTCTGGACTGGACTCGAACCGGACTGGAAATGTTCGGTTTTGCACACCCCTGAACACCCCTGGCTTGGCTCGAGTTTGAGCTGGTTCGGGAGGGGGTTCTAAATGTGAATTTAAAAAAAACACACACAACTCACCGCCTGGTCTGCGTCATCTGTCAGCCTCTGGGAGGTGCTGCCATAGCCGTGGAGGGGTGTTCTCAGCAGGTCATGACCCAGGCATGCAAATGGCCAGTGTGCATGTGGAGTGGCCTTCAAAATGGCCACTGCAAGCCGGGAGAGGGCTGGAAACATGCCTTAACAGCCCAAAGAAGATTGGGGAGAGGCTGGTGGGTCAGCGGGAATATTCTGAGACCTTTCCGCAGCTGCGGCAGCACCCCCGGAGGTTGCTGGATGACCTGGACCCAGTGGTGAGTTACTCCCCCCTCCATTTAGAACCCCCGAACTGGCCTATTGGCTCAAGGGCGAGCCATTGAACAGGCCTGGTTTGATGGTGAACCAGCTTGACCTCGAGCCGGTTCGCACATCCTTACCTGGAGTTGCTGCCAGGGATTGAATCTGGGACTTTATGCATGCAAAGCAGGTACTCTCACTGGCTCAGATACTGCACAGAGAACCACGGATCTAAGTGACAGGTGCGTTCATTGCATCCCAGCCCATTTAACCCCACTGGTGTGACTCAAGGGTCGAAGAGCTCTGTGGCTACCAAAGAGTGTGTGATGGCAGACCTTGGGATGGATGGCTGTACCAGCAGAAGTGCACAAGCACACATTCCTTAATGTCCACAGAGTCTTAGTGTAGTGCTTCAGGGATGGGCAGGGATGCAATTCCCAGTACAGTTTCCCCACCAGGGTCTTGGCAGGGGTACAAAGCCCTTGGCTTTCTACATGAAATAAGGCGCTGGTCTTGCTATTCCAACGATGTCTTAGGAACATAGGAAGCTGCCTTTTACAGAGTCAGACCAATGGCTCATCTAGCTGAGTATGGTCTGCACTGACCGGCAGCAACTCTCCATGCTTGTTGGAAGGAGTCTCTCCCAGCCTTACCTGGAGATGCTGCCAGGGATTGAACCTGGGACCATCAGCACACAAGTCCCTCAGTGGACTAGTGTCAGGACATCCTAAATCGAATGAGAGGGAATGTCCACTGAAATGCACGGCTTCCTTCCAAATGGCCATGGAACGCAATGGATTTCTGAATGGCTAACGCACATATACAGAGGGCACTGTAAGGGTGGCCGTGCTTATGTATAGGCCCAAAATGAGCCACAGGATGACCAGCCTGTCTTTTGGGAGGCCAGAGGGACGGGGGAGTCCTTGCTGCTGCCGTCCCTCTTGCCGTGCCCAACCACTGCCATCTCCGCCAGCAGTGGCTTGTTTTTAAAGGTAAAAGAAAGACTAAGAATACCTTTCCTCCCTCCCCACATTTAGCCCTTTACTTGTAAAGAGGAATCCTTGCCGCATTCCCCTTTACAAGTATACCCGTTGAGCCCTTGAGCTGGCTCATGAGGTGGGTTTTCGAGTCGGGCTTCACTCGACTCACCCTTGGACCTGCTCCCCTTCGGTTCGGTTCGAAGGTGAGCCTTTGAGCTGAGCTGGCTCACACACCCCTACTGAACTGAGCTTTGCTCCAGGAGGGCAACGCTGAAGCTAGGTGTGTTGAGTATACACATGTGAAATACGTGCCTTGAAGCTTCCATGTGAGTAGGGCTTCTGTGTGCATGTGGAGATCAAGAGTAAGAACATGGTGCAAAAATCTGCTCTCCCCTCCTTCATTTCAGTGTAATACCCGAATAGGACTAGTATGTCCAGGCTGTTGCCACTGCACAATGTATGTACATGTGGGATCATTCACAAAAATCACGAGAGGTTCTTCTGAACTGTATCAGAGTGAGCCTTCAACCTCGTGGAGTCAGTTATGAAATGTCTACCTAAACTTGAGGCTCCATCCTGGCAACATTAATATACTTGGCAGTAGGCCATTGAGTATAGTGGGCTGAGTAGCCCCATTAAAAAGTGTGGAGGTTGCACCCCAGCACTGATTGGCAGTGAACTGCACCAGCTGTCTATATGAGCGCTGAAGCTCTTGGATCATTTCTGAACTTCAGGCCTATATAATAACCTCTGAACAACAACTCTAAAATTAATGTGCTCTTTGTTCAGCCAGTGTCTGCATTTCTTCAGTTCAGTTATCAAACGTCTGGTAATAAATGGGTTCCTCAAGTGTTGGAGCCTCAAAGAACATTATTGTCTTCTTAACCTCCCATTCGTCAAACAGATGATGACTTTCTCTTTTGGATGGAAGCCATGTGCAAAGAAAGCCTCTGGACTGAAGCATACTGAGTTGCAAAAGAAGTGTTAGGAAGATTATCGTTGTCTGGAATTGTACTACACCAGGGTCCCCCCTCACCCCCCCCCCAAAAAAACCCAATTTCTATTTTCAGGTAATCTCTTTCACACTGACTCTCCTGCTGAGGAACTCCTTTGTCTCTCCATGGAATCTTTATATGTCGCATAGGAAACATAAGAAGTTCCCTTCTAACAAATCAGATCTTTGGTCCATCTAGCTTAGTATTGCCTATGCAGGCCTGATTTGGACATAACTCAGAGCCGCGGGTCCAATGGACCTGTGGTTCTACACTCTCCTTCTCCCTCTCTCTCATCCATGTTCAGACGTTGGGGAGAGCTGCCTCTCTATGGTCAGCGAGACTGCGGAGAGTGGGGGAGCTGGCTGGGTGGGCTTCCTTCTTTCTTGAAGGACAGCCTGCACAGTCAATCAGGCTGGAGTGAGGGAGGAGCTTCTTCCCTCAACTCCGGTTCTGTGGGGCCCAAACTACGGTTCCAATGTTCGGATGTAACACTGACACCATAGAAATTGAGTTTGCGGTGGCATAACTCCACTTGGACTGAAGTTTCAGAGTGGAGTTTGGTGAGGGGAAATGGGGGTTGCTTTCCCCCGCAAACTCCATTTCCTCAATTTTGGATGTTCGGTTTAGGTAACTGGAGGTGAAGGGACCTCTGGTCTCCTGTTATGTCTGAACCAGGCCACAGACTGGCAGCAGCTTCTCCAAAGTTGCAGGCAAGTCCCTCAGCTCTATCTGGAGATGCCAGGTAGGGAACTTGGAACTCAGAGTGTCCCCCATCCCCTAAGGGGGATATCTTACAAAGGGTTCTGGGTCATGTTCTAAGATAGACACTCAATTCACATGGTGTTGGTCAAACTTGTTGGGCCTGGGAACTAAGAATATGCCCTAGTTCAGTGGAAGATCAGTGGTGGTGGAGGAATCATGGGCATCTGCAGGACCTTCTCGGAGGGGGACGGACTTTTCCTGCTGGTGCCTCCCTGGCCCATACTCCATTGTAAATGGGTGCACCTCTAACCACACCCCCTGCACCAACGTCAGATATAGGAAGGCGTGGCCAGTATCAAGAAAAGCAGCAACTCTGCCCCCTTCCAATCCTTGGCTGTAGCAATAGCAATAGCAATAGCACTTACATTTATATACTGCTCTATAGCTGGAAGCTCTCTAAGCGGTTTACAATGATTTAGCATATTGCCCCCCAACATTCTGGGTACTCATTTTACCGACCTCGGAAGGATGGAAGGCTGAGTCAACCTTGAGCCCCTGGTCAGGATCGAACTTGTAACCTTCTGGTTACAGGGCGGCAGTTTTACCACTGCGCCACCAGGGGCTTCATTCATCACTGACTCTGAGCTTTTTTCTCTTTGCCTCTTGAAGGAAAATAGTAAGTGAGGGAGACACCCAGCGAGTAATGGAAAATCGCAATACGCACTGGATCAACTGCCTGGGGCAACTGCCTCCCTCCCCTCCTGTGGATGCCCATGGGAGCAACTATCCTTCAGGGAAACTTGAAGTTGTCCACCATTACTGACCTTCTCAGCTTTCAAGGAACCTTAGCATCTCTAGAGGCACAGTTTAAAAAACACTAAAATAAGGAATGGGGTCTATGGCAGATGCTCCGCCGAGTCCCTTAGAAGGTTAAGGATGAATTCAGACATGGAACAGAAGATTTTTTTTCAGGCCTACTCAAACAAGTCAACTTTTGCCCTCGTTGTCAGGGAAGGTTGGGCAAAGCCTGAGTGGAGTGCAGTCTTGCAAGAGCAAGCATGAATTGTCCCCTTTGCTAGGTAGGATTTGCCTTGGTTTGCATTTGGATGGGTGACTACATGTGAGCACTGTCTGCTGTAAGATATTCCCCTTAGGGGATGAGGCTGTGGCTCAGTAGTAGAACATCAGCTTGCATGCAAAAGGTTCCAGGTTCAATCCTTGACAGCATCTCCAGGTAGGCCTGGTGTAGACAGTACTGAGCTAGATGGACCAAGGAAGCTTCCTATGTTCCTATGTGCCATATCTCAGTGGTAGCATATGTGCTTGGAGTGCAGAAGGTCCTATGTTCAGTTCTTCCACTTAAAAGGCTTTCAAGTAGCAGGTTGTGGTACACGTGTTATCTGGAATCCTTAGAATTGATTTGAATCTGAATTGGTTCTACTCGAATCTGGGTGATTCGAGTGATTTGAATTCAAATCAAACCACCTCTTAAAAGGGTAATTCTGTATTGAATTCAAAATTTTTCAAAATGTAATTCGAATTATATTCAAGAGCCCTTTAGCACCTTTTAAAATCCATTCAGCCCCCCTGATTGGTTAAAAAGGCACCAAAATGGGGTTCAATCGATTTGGATTTGAATCAAATTCAAATCGAATTTTTGGACCAGTTTCGAATTTGATTTGAATTCAAAATTGATTTCCAGAATTCTAAATACATCTAAAAATTCATTTTTGCACATCTTTACAATTCCTGAATGTTGCATGGAATTCCTGCACAGTGTAGAAGTGTCTGGGATAAATGCTGTATGCATATGGTGCTGCCCGGGCCTGTTGGACTGTAGGCCCCAGAGCCAATCAACACACCCCTCTGGATGCATGCTGCAAGGGAAAATTTGCAATGGTACACAAGCTTTCCTAAAGGGAAATGATTAATGATCTTCTCATGGAGGATCCACTAATATGCACCATCCCTGGGATGTAGCCTGAAACCACTGGGTTTGATTTTTAACTATTTAGCTAAGATCAGTAGATGATGGTCCATCACATTACTGAGCTTCTTTTACTGATCTTCTCATGGAGGAACTAGGAATGTGCACAATTCAGCAGATGTCATTAACCCGGTGGGTTATTAACCCAGTGCGGGGGAGGCTATGGGGGGGGGTTCTCTGGTGCAGAACACATCTCAAGGCGAACTTGGCCAATTAATAATTAACTCCATGGTTCAGAGGTCTGGAAAAAGGACCTCCTAACTGGTTCCCTAGGAGGAACTACTATAAGAAGCTTCATCTCCCGAAAGTAGCCTGAAGCCACTGTGTTAGACTTTTAACCATGTAGCTAAAATCAGTAGATGATGGTCCGTCAGATTTTTATTCTTAATAGAGCTTGATATTGAGTGGCTGAAGTCTCTGTTTGTGCCTCGGGCCAATGAAAAACAGAGGTGTTCCTCCTGAGCATCATGAGCAGCACTCGATCAGAATGTAGAATGGGGCTGTGTGTATTTCACACACTCACAATTGCTGCTTAAGCATTCGGCCACGTATTATTTATAATCATGTACATACATTATCTCCATAATCCTGATAATCAGTCTGTAATGCAGGCTCGCATTATTCTCATACTGTCAGACTCTTTCCATCATCATCTTGAAGTGGGTTTGAGTAGATTCCAGCTGCCTTGATTTAAACGTGCTTATAAGGGAAGCCTGCTTCCGGCTCCTTCAGCCTCAGACCTGTTCAGGCATAGCTGTGAAGCAGCGGGCTTTACAGACATTCAGATCCAAAAGCCTTGCTTTAATTATGGAGCTCCCAACCCTCGGAAAACTCAGGACACATCTGGAATTAATGACATGGTCGATTTTGATACAGCCATTTTGCTGGGCACTAAAGAGGTTCGTCGCCGTTGGTTGCCAGCCGTATTAGCACCATATTGCCGATGGGGAGGCTGAAACTGAGCGAGAGGTGGCTTGCCAATGGGGCAGAGAGCTGGTCTTGTGATAGTGACCATGAATTGTCTGTTTAGCATAGGCACATAGGAAGCTGCCTTATACTGAGTCAGACCATTGGTCCATCTAGCTCAGTACTGTCCACCCAGACTGGCAGCGGCTTCTCCATGGTCACAGGCAAGAGTCTCTCTCAGCCCTATCTGGAGATGCCAGGGAGCAAAATTGGAACCTTCTGCATGTATTCCTGCAGAGGCTCTTTCCAGAGATGCCCCATCCCCTAAGAGCACATCTTACAGTGCTCATACCTGTTGTCTCCTATTCAAATGCAAACCAGGGAGGACCCTGCTTAGCAAAGGGACAATTCATGCTTGCTCCCAGAAGACCAGCTCTCCTCTCTCCCCCCTCCCCTCAGGGGTTTAGCTATAATTGAGCAGATGGGTTCAAAGAACCTGGACTCCCAGCTCCTGAGGCCCTCCCACCCCCCAGGTCCCCCCTCCTCATTTTCTTCATTATCTACCTCCCTCTGAGGGGCTGCCGGGGAGAGGGGTGAACATGGGTCCCCTCTCCCCTAGCTGTGCCCCTGATCTCTATGTAAAGTGCTTTGGGAACGTTTGTTGAAAAGCGGTATATAAATATTCATAGTCATAGTAGGTATAGCAAATTCTTTTATTCCTGCTTGCTTTAGGAATGCAAGGTAATGAAGATATTTCACAAGTGCCTATACATTGCATTAACATGAATTTCTCTGGACCTCTGCTACTGTTTTCTTCTCTTAATGTTTCTTTGCATCCAGTGGGTAGAAGAGCCAGTGTGGTGTAGTGGTTAGAGTGCTGGACTAGGACCGGGGAGACCCGAGTTCAAATACCCATGCAGCCATGAGACTTGCTGGGTGACTCTGGGCCGGTCACTTCTCTCTCAGCCTAACCTACTTCACAGGGTTGTTGTGAGGAGAAACCTAACTATGTCTTAGACCGCTCTGGGCTCCTTGGAGGAAGAGCGGGATATAAAACGTAAATAAATAAATAAAGACAGACAGACTTGAGCAGCTATCTCTGTGTGGTCTAAGTAGCATTTGCACTTTGTTATGCTCTGGTGTGGTGACTCTGTTTTACTGGTGGATGTATGTATAGCACTTCACCCAGAGACTTCTAGAATAATCTGTTTTCCCTGGTGGAAGCAATGCTCTTGTGTTAGATCTTTTCTTTCTTTCTTTGGCTCACATTCTTTCAGTGACTACTGATCGTTTTTGTCTAGAGAATTCAGGACACTTTCCCGGATGCTTCTGCACAGGCGGTTTTCTGCTCATTCAGCACACCCAACCCCCCACAAGCCACACGACGCTTATGCACAGCTCCTGTACAAATGGCAGATGAAGGGAGTTTCAAGCTGTGTACGTGGCATGAAGCGTACCAGGCAGTGTGTATGAAGCTGTGATGATGCATTGTATGTAGAAATGTATGTGTGACATTTCTTTTTATTTAATATTTATTATTATTATTTACACAGTCAGACAGGTGTTATTGACTGGTTTGTTTTATCCAGACATCGAGTCCTTCCCAACCACCTGGGATGGCTGGATTTTGTTATCAATATTGTTCTTGTTGTTATTATAGATATCATCGCAGAATATAGGCTGTACCCAGTAAGGTTGCTTTTTGTAACTGGCTGATGGTGATTTCTGTGGCCCCTATGGTGTTGAAGTGCTCTTCAAGGTCTTTTGGAACTGCACCCAGGGCGCCAATTACCACTGGGATTATTTTGGTCTTCTTCTGCCACAGCCTTTCAATTTCAATTTGTAGATCTTTGTATTTTGTGATTTTTTTCTATTTCTTTTTCTTCTATTCTGCTGTCACCTTGTTTTGCTATGTCGATCATTTTGACTTGTTTTTCTTTCTTCTCGACTACAGTTATATCTGATGTATTGTGTGGCAGATGTTTGTCTGTTTGTAGTTGGAAGTCCCATAATATTTTTGCATCTTCATTTTCTACAACTTTTTCAATTTTATGGTCCCACCAATTTTTGGCTACAGGTAGCTTGTATTTTTTGCAGATGTTCCAGTATCATCCCTGCTATCTTGTCATGTTGTTGTTGTTGTTATCATTATCATTATTATTATTTGCATTTTATATCTTGCTCTTCCTCCAAGGAGCTCAGATGTGTGACGGGGGCAGGGGCGGCAGGGAGGAACGCTGCCGCCCCAGAATCTTTATCAAAAAACACAGCGCCAGAGGGGGAAGAGCGGCGGGGGGGGGGGGAGTACCACCCCCGCCCTTAAAGCTACAACCCCCCTCCGTGCCAAACCGCCAGACCGGCTCGGAACTGGACTGGTTCGGAGGCCTCCAGAATGGCCTCCGAACCGGTTCGGGCACATCCCTAGAGGGGGGGTACCTAGTTTAGTTTCAAGGGACTTTATTTTGCTTATACTACTTTATCTTTGACAGTCATTCTTCGCTTTCGTACGTGCAGCTAAGCTGCTACTTTCTTATCTACAGAATTTTGATCTTGACTCAGAAGTGGAGCTGGAGGGAACGTAAATCCTGTCTGGTCAGCCGTGCCAACAGATTTATGACAGTTTCATGGCTGAATGGGGATTTGAACTCAAGTCTCCCTGGTCCTAGGACAGCACTCTAACCACTACATCATGCTGACTCCTTTGTGTATTACCTGTTTACCCCACTCTGGAACACAGGAACATATGAAGCTGCCATATACGGAATCAGAACCTTGGTCCATTTAGCTCAGTATTGAACATAAGTACAGCCCTGCTGGCCTATCTAGTCCAGGATCCTGCTTCACGCAGTGACCCACCAGATGCCTCTGAGAAGCCCACAGGCAAGAGGCGAGAGCATGCCCTCTGCAACTGGTATCTTGCCTCTGAGGCTGGAGGTGTCCTATAGCCACGAGACTAGGAGCCATTGATAGACCTATTCTCCATGAATGTATCTAAGCCCCTTTCAAAGCCTACACAGACTGACAGCGGCTTCTCCAAGGTTAATGGCAGGAATCTCTCTCAGCTCTATCTGGAAAGGCTTCCCCCCACCTTTTTTGCTTTTGGTGGCTGCTGCTTTTAAATCTGTTGGCTGAGTTGAGATAGCGAAAGAGAGTCCTTCTCCTCAGCTCAGCAGCCACTTCCAGTTGTTTATATTTTAATCTGTGTTCTTTTGTGGGGAGGAGGGTTCCTGGTTTTCTCTGGAGCAGGTGCTTTTCTTTGTTAATCCTTTTCTTGCTGTGCTTAGCACACTGCCTGCTCCAGAGTCCAGCACCTCTCTGTCCTCCCCTTTCCTTCCCTCCTACCCCCACTTCCCCATCCCCACAGCCTTTGTTCCCACCATCCTTTTCATTTATTTTCTCAGTGTTTTTACTTTAAATTTGTTTTTTTAGGGTAGGTGAAATAGCTGGAAAGCTTTTCATTCTGCTCGACCCCCACCCCGGCTGTGCCTGCCCACCCGTGCTGTGCCAGGTTGCCACTGGTCTGAAATTCCTTATTTTTGTGTGTGACCAGTGTGTGGAGCAGAAGATCTCCAGGACAACGAGGGGGGTCAGTGATTGCCTTTTGTTGTCCCTCCCCCTCCCCTTTAGTGTTCTTCAAATAGGGCCTCCTTTTGTGTTTGGCTGTGTGGAGGTATATTTTCTGTGTTTTTTCTTTACAGGTTGTTTCTTCTTTTCGCAGGTTGTTTCTTGTTTTTACAGGTTCTCCCTTAGTTGCTCCCCCCCCAGTGTATTTTATTGCATTGTTTTTTATTGTATTGTATTGTTGTGGGTGGAGTGGGCGGGTAGGCTTGTTTTAAAAAGAGGTTTTCTTTAAATAGAGTTTCTTTAAAAAACATTTTCCCTAATAGGTTTTTTATTTTAAAAGCCCCCCTCCCCCGAGAAGGCTTTTTTAAAAAAGAAAGAAAGAAAAGGGGTTTTCTTCCCCAAATAGGGGTTTTTTTTAAATTCCCCCTTTACATTTTTCATATATATATATATATATATATATATATATATATATATATATATACATATATATATATATATAGCCCCAGGGTCTTCGGGAATGAGTGCCATGCAGCGAGCAAAGCTCACAGCAGGATGGCAGGCAGAGCTGGGAGGGGTCCCCAAGCTAGTGTGGGAGGCTGGGGTGGTGGCAGAGAAGATGCTATCCAGGGGTCAGACAGGCTCCCATTGGTGAATTCTTTGGCCCAGGTGAGGCAGTGGTGCAAAGGATCTCCTATCCAGAGGAGCCTGCTGCCACCGAGCCAGGTCCTGGACTAGTGGCAGGTCCACCGTGTGGTGCACCACTGGGGCTGATGCTTGGTGCAGAGCCTGGTAGAGCGGGGGGGGGGGCTCTCCTGCCAGGGAAGCTTCTTCGGGGGGGGGGCAGGGGCTTGACGGCTGGCAGTGCAGCCAGATTTTCCCTCCCTCTTGTGTCCCTTCCAGTGCTCCTTTTGACACTCAGTGGGGGGCCCCTGATGATGGTGGAGCTGTGGCGGAGTCCAGTCCTGGGTCCTCCCAGTCTGGCTCCAAGTGGTGAGGGTCTGCTGCTGAGGTGGAGGTGGCAGCCCTTCCTCCAGTGAAGCTGGGCCCTCCTTCTTCTGCACAGGGTGGAAGGGGGGTGGGTGACAGCGGTGGGCAAGCACCAGCATCCCCCGTAGGTCTGCCATCACCCAAGAGGCCCAGGCATCTGAGGCCACCAGGAGCAGTGATGTTTGGTGGCATTTTGAAGTTCCTCAAAATGCCCCAACCGCTGCTCGCTGTGTCCACTGCGGGGCACAGGTCAGTCGGGGCAAGGATGCTAAGCATCTGGAGATGACCTCCATGTGGCGACACATGCAATGGTATCACCTGGATCTTGTTGACTCAGCTGGCAGCGCTAGTGCGCCTCGTGTGCCTGAGACAAGCGCTGACGAGGGCAGTGCACCATCTTCCATGAAGCAGGGCACGCTGCCAGTCAAACGGTGGATGCAGTCATTGGGCAAGAAGTGCCCTGGTCACGTGGACCCACGCCTCCACACCCGCCTCATAGGGGAGATGATGTCCATTGATGACCAGCCTTTTCAGGTGGTCGAGAACTCCGGCTTCCACCAGATACTCCGGCTGCTAGTGCCCAACAACACCATCCTCTAAAGGATCATGTTCAGCTGGAATGTGGTCCACTCCCTTTACAGGTGGTGCAGGGGACCTGTGGTGCTTCCTCTTGCTCCAGCACATCCCACACTGCATTTCGGCATAGGTGGGCCGTCTTGCACGTGGAGACCTTGGATGTCAAGCATACCAAGAAGGAGGTGGCAGTCGTACTCGGCTGCCAAATAGAGGAGTCGATCTGTGGGTTGCCACACCTCTCATGGGGGTTCATTGTCACAGACAATGGGTCCAATGTCACCATGGCAGTAGAGTCAGTGATGGAGTGTGTGAACATCTGCTGTATGGCACACACGCTCCACCTGACTGTCAGGGATGCCCTTGGCCACAAGGAGGTGAAGGCATCCAGGGAACATGTGCACCCCATGGTAGCTGCTCTTGCTGCCATGGCTGTGCTTGTGGAGAAGTCCTGCAAGATTGCAGGCCACTTCCTCTGGAATGAGAAGTCCAGGTGCCTGCCTTGGCATGTCAATGGGCTTCCACAACATCTCATCCCCATGGATGTAGATACCTGGTGGAACTCCACCTCCCTCTTCTTCCAGTGTTCCATTGTTCCTCTTGTTTATCTTCATGACCACCTTGTGAATTTGGTTTATTAGGCTGAGAGAGGCAGGCAACATGCCTCTGGATACCAATTGTAGGGAAGTTACAGCAGGAGAGGGGACATGTTTTCATCTCCTCCTTGTGGGCTTCCTAGAGGTATCTTGTGGACCACGAAGAACAATGACAAATATTTATACACCACTTTTTGACAAAAGTTTCCAAAGCGGTTTACATAGAGAATCAGTCAGTCAGTCAGTAAGATGGCTCCCTGTCCCCAGAGGGCTCACAATCTAAAAAGAAGCATAAGACAGATTCCTGCAACAGCCAATGGAGGGATGCTGTGGATATGACCAGTTTGCTTTACCCTTGCTCAATAAAGAGAATCACCATGTTTAAAAGGTGCCTCTTTGCCCAGTTAGCAGGGGTTAACCACTGTGGGAAACAGGTTGCTGGATGGGATAGACTTTAGTAGGGTTCTTCTTTGGTTCCTTATGTTATGAGAAATAGTGATTGACTCAAGCTTACCCAGTAAATCTAATGGCGGAATGGGGATTTGAACCTGGGTCTCCCAAGTTGTAGTCTGATATGCTAACCACTATGCCAGCACTGGCTAAAGCACTCAAAGCAATGAATAGTATCTAAAGAGTTGAATGGGGAACTTCCCTTTGTGCAGCCTGACTTCTGAGGGCAATTAAATTTATGGTGACATTTGGGTTAATACCCCAAGAATGTGTCCCCAGAGGACATGTGCCCATTCTCCTGGGGACAGCCTTTTCATCACATGGAAACCACATCAATCAATAGGAAGAGAAATTTGTTTGTAATCTGCCTAACCACGTGCTCTGGTTAGGTTACAATCAAATTAAAATGCAACTGCAGTTTCCAAGAATTCAAAACAATAAATGGAAAAATGCACTTTTTAGAACCCAAAACAAAGAAATGGCTTCGTCCAGCTGCTCGGCATTTCTGCAAACAGCAACATCTTGCATTGCTTTTGGAAGAATCTCAGGCTTTGATGAAACTGCAGGACAAGAACTCCGGCACTAGGTAATAACCACCAACAAGAAGAACCTTATTATAATTGTTCTATTACTGGCTTGTGAACCCACCCTTACAAGAGTGGAAAACATTTTCAAAATCAGGATATTACTTTGTATTTGAAGGAGTTACACAAAATCGTCCCTTTTCTTTTCTTTTCTTTTCTTTTCTTTTCTTTTCTTTTTGTCTCGGAGCCAGCAAATGTTTTGGCATTGCTGGTCTCTTAGAAACAAATAAGAGATGCAGATACTTTCCATGTTTTCTGGAGTAGTTAAAGAATTGGCATGTTCAGCAGGAATTCCTGGATTTTAGTTATGAAAAACAGCTTTGGTCACTTAGGAAATGTTTAAAAAACACACGCGCGCATTTCTTCTGACTTTATCTTTAATTCATTTCTCTCCAGTTAAGTTCTCCTCCATCTTGCCTCCACCAGCTGGTTTTAATCATTTCAGGGAGAATGCAATTTATGATGTGTGTGTCTGGGTCAGTGTCAAAACCTTCAGCTCCTCACCATTCTCCATTGCAAACAGGCCTATCAGTAGCCCAGGTGGGCTTTGAATTGCTCCAGAAAGTAGGTAAGTGAGAATCTATTTATTACTTACTCGTAGATCGCCTGAGAAGAGAGCACCAATTAAGGCAGGAAACCGATGATATTTGGCAACTTTCACCAACCGCAAGATTAGGAAATCAGTAATAAGGAAACAAAAACACACTTCCAAAAAAAGACACCCAGGGAAATAACCAAGGTTAGACTACACTTTAAAAAAACAATTATCTGGAATAAGTTATAAAGTATTGGCTGCTACGTTGCCCTTTCTTTACACTCTTCCTGCTCATTCTTTCTTTTCTTTTTTAAATGTATAAGGGAAGGCTTATCTGTGTTGCATGAAAGGTTATCTATTAGGAAGTCAAGTTATATTTTGTAAAAAGAGGGAGGGATGCTTCCGGAATTCTCCTGTGCTGCATTCCTTCCCAGATTTTGGAGTTCTGAAACACCTGGTCTTGTTTCTGAAGTGGAATTGTTGGCTGACATATTGCAAAAACTACCATTAACTTGTAGTGCTCTTGCAAAATTGTGCACACTCAGTTGTGTGGTGGACAGCCATTATTTCTACCCGCCATCCATCATGCCACTGTGTTGGTGCAGTTTTGAGCATTTGCACAAGAGCACTCTTGCATAATTGCATTCCCGTGTCCTTACAAGTCAAACGGAAGCTTGCACAGTATGTCAGCTACCATATTAAGGATCCTCAATTGTTTTGTTATTTATTGCTGAAGGTTGTGCATGCTCATCGGTCACTGTAAATATGGCACGAGGAGAGGGCTGCCGGTCTGGTGGTAGCAAGCATGATTTGCCCCCTTTGCTAAGCAGGGTCTGCCCTGGTTTGCATTTGAAAGGGAGACTACATGTGCGGGCACTGTAAGATATTCCCCTTAAGGGATGGGGCCACTTTGGGAAGGGTTCCAAGTTCCCTTCCTGTCATCTCCAAGAAAGTGCTGAGAGAGACGTCTGCCTGTACTCTTGGAGAAGCCACTGCGAGTCTGTGTAGACAATACTGAGCTAGATGGACCAAGGGTCTGACTCCATATAAGGCAGCTTCCTATGTTCCTGTGGGAAGCATTATTTTATACATAGTTCAAGTGAGAAAGATTCTGTTTTTTGGGGAAAAACATGGTGTAACAGTAAACCATAAATTCTCCTCAGCATAATAAAACATGTCCCCTGTTAAAAAAAAAAAAGCCTAATACTTAGGCTGCTAGAATTGACATAGCCACCTTGTTTGTTAAATAGCTGTCCCTATCAGATTCCAAATAAAACTATTTTCTCAGCATTGTCAGGGGTAGCTCCAAAGTGGGCAAGACCCTGCCCCCAAACAAGCAGCCCCCCCCCACTTGCCCCCATTTATGAACTCAACAGGATTTATTTCAGTGGAAATATGTTCAGGATGGAGTGTTAATGTGAAATATACTATTATTTCTGTTTCAAAACAATAACATGTGGGACACAGTTCGCCAACCCAGAAATGCACTTTGCCCCTTCCTTGGCCCCCCCCCCCTAATTTTCTCCTGATGCCACTATGGATCACTGTTGGCAAGCGTTTCCTTCAGACATCTTCCTCCAGAGAAATGTTACAGACATCAATACAGAGAGAGGCCGCGATCAGACGTAGCATGGAACCGTGGGTACAGTGGACCCGGGTTCCATGTCCCTTCCCACACTCTCTCATCTGCATTGGGACTTTGGGAGGGTCCTCTCGGCAGTCAGTGAGGTAGGGGAGCTGTGCAAGCTTCCTTCATGAGAGAAGGTCAGCCCACACAGTTATCTTAGAGAGCACCTTCTTCTGTATGACCCCCACCGCACATTAAGGTCATCTGAGGAGGTCCGTATTCAGTTACCACCAGCATGTCCAGTGGTGACTCAGAGGCGAGCCTTCTCTGTAGCTGCTCCTGGGCTGTGGAATGCACTCCCAGCAGAAATCCAGTAATTTGAATTCATTATTGGTTTTCAGGAGAGCCCTTAAAACCTATCTGTTTGACCTGTCCTTCCAGGGTTCTTAAACTGTTTTAAATGTTTTAATTGTTAATTGGTTTTCATGTTGTCAACTGTTAATTGATTCTAATTGTTTTTATTTTAATGTGAATCGCCTGGAGCCATTTTTGGAGGGGCGATATATAAATCGAACAAACAAACAAACTGACCAGAGTGAGGGAAGAGCTTCCTCCCTCAACTTTGGTCCTGTCGGGCACAACCCGCCGTGCCATCATTTGAATATCGTACTGGCACCGCTAAACCGGAGTTAAGTGTGGCAAAACTCCACTCTCATCGAAGGTACAGAATGGAGTTTGAGGAGAGAAACCGCAAGCCCCTTTTCGCCCTTAACTCTGGTTTGCCGAGTTTGGATGTGTGGCTTCGGAAACCAGAGGTGAAGAGACCTCTGGTTTCCCAGTATGTCCAAACTCAGCCAGAGATTCAAAACCTTGCTCCCTTTTTCCCTGAGGGGAAAATGAGTGTCTTGGTTGGCCACACCCCCTGCACTGATGCCCCTGGTTTGCCCCACATTAGTGTTTGCAGAGGTAAGGGCTGAATGTTCCAGCATCTGTTAAAAGTGAGAATTCTAAAGCATTGCTCTTAGCACTGCAGTAACGTCTTCTGGCCACTAGAGGCATGAGGAGTTATGTTAATAGCTCTCTCTGGCTCAGTTAGAATCAGTTAGAACTGGAACATAGGAACATAGGAAGCTGCCATATACTGAGTCAGACCATAGGTCCTTCTAGCTCAATATTGTCTACCCAGACTGGCAGAGGCTTCTCCAAGGTTGCAGGCAGAAATCTCTCTCGGCCCTATCTTGGTGAAGCCAGGGAGGGAACTTGAAACCTTCTCCTCTTCCCAGAGTGCCTCCATCCCCTGATCTGACAGTGCTCACACTTCTAGTCTCCCTTTCATATGCAACCAGGGCAGACCCTGCTTAGCTAAAGGGACAAGTCATGCTTGCTACCACAAGACCAGCTCTCCTCCCACTTGGAATCCACGTTCCATTTTCTGAATCTGAGCCTATGTCCACCTTCTATTACGTTTCTGCTTTGAGGCTCAAAGCCTGTCATATTTCACATCTCCCATCCTCTTCCCATCTTGACAGTTCTGTAACATGGCGTTGCTTTCTGCTTTTCGTTACTTCTCCACTCTGATTTTTCCTTGAAGCCCCCTTGAGAGAGTTTCCTTCTATCACTTCAGTTTTTCATGGAAAGCTGTTGTAGTTTTATTAAGTATTTTTTAATCTGTGGGGTGGAGAGCAGGTTGTGTGGTCCAGAAAACCAACTTCAAAATGGTCAAAACACAGAAGAGTCTATTGTTCAAATTTGTGGCGCTTGCTTCTCAGCATCCCATTTCACTGGTAGTGTGTCCCCCCTTCATCCTATTACCAATTTATCATTAATCTGTTTAAATGTGCAATTTTTTTTCCAAGGGAAAGAGACAGAAAACATCTGCATATTGAGTAATATTAGCTAGAGTTTGTGTCTCAAGTGAGACTAACTGACAACCCTCATTTATTATGACGACGTTGGCTTAATTGGTTTGACGTACGATTTGGACTTTGTTGGGGGGGGAGAAAGCATTCGCTTTGGGATCTTCATGGGGGGAACAATTACAGAAGGAAGGGAAAGGAAGGAGAAGGAGAAGGAACAAATAGGTGGCATATTGATGGGAAACATGGAAGAACCATTTTTAATAGCATTGCTTAAATGAGGTATTTGCGATTAAGCCATATGGTTTACGTTACGGTCCTCATCTTTTGTTTCCTGCTTACGCTGTCAAGCTTTAATGTGATTGTTTTGATTCTTAATGCCTTAATGCATCACTCCTCTCCATGCATTAGGCTAATAACATGAGTCTTTTTAAGGGCAATGCCGCCATTCATTACTCTTCATGCTTTGCTTGACCAACGACATTGAAACAGATGATATTTTTTGAAAGGATTCTGTCTACACAATTGCATGTTCACGGGGCCTAAATACAGACACTGTAGACTATCAGCCTGAGCTGCAGATATCACTGGCATAAATGAAATGGATGCTTACGTTGCGTACTCAGGATTGCATGGAGTTGGATGATGTTACATTTGGACCAGTGGATGTAAGAACATAAGAACATAAGAACAGCCCTGCTGGATCAGGCCCAAGGCCTATCTAGTCTAGCATCTTGTTTCACACAGTGGCCCACCAGATGCCTCTGGGAAGCCCACAGTGGTCCACCAAGTCTGCATTGACTTCCCTGATTGGTAGACCACAGATGGACCAATGAGATGTCTGCATGAGGCAGCATCATATGTGATGTCCTCCTGACTTGAATGTATGTTCCTGTTGGGTGTAGCTCTCCAGGGCTTCAGGCAGAGGTCTTTTCCAGAGTTCTTTGATAAGTTTGATTTTCTTTTGTTTGCTAGATGTGGCTGTGGACATTTTATAGAGCTCAAATTTAGGGAGTCAGGGAAAGGAACGTACCCTCTTTTTCAAGATATTTATTTATATCTATGTAAATCACTTTGGGAACTTTTGTTGAAAAGTGGTATATAAATATTTGTTGTATTTGTATTCAAGTCTGTTCCTTCTCTGTCATTCAGACCATCCATTATATCTGGGCACCCATATCCAATCTGGGCACCCATATCCAATATCTGGGCGCCCATCCAACCTTGAGTGCCCAGATATTGTTGGACTCCAATACCCATGATCTAGCCATAATGGCCAGTGATGGGAGTTATAACTCAACAACATCTGGAAACCCAAAGTTTGGAGCCTCTGGTCTAGACAACCCCAGATGGCTGTAAGATAGATATTCTGCAAGAGAGCTCACATGATTGTTAACTGGATAGGATACACACTCTGCCTGCTTCAGGAGCTCTGCATGCTCTTGATTCCCAGTTGTGGGCTTGTAAAAACCTAGATAGGAGGAAGGGGAAGTTATATAGCTGGGCAGTACAGCTTTTCCTCCTTCCTCATTCAAATGCTGGAGGCAGGTGCTGTGCAGGATGGCATCATCCTATCCAACTTGATGCTTGCAGACTATAATTTCCCTTCCTCCTAGCTAGGTCTTTACAAGCACACAACTGAAAATTGGGAGTGTGCACACAGCTCCCAAAGTTGAGTAGGACACTTGTCCTACCCAGTTAACCACCATGAGAACAGGTGCTATATCAGGCCTGCTCAACTTTGCTCCCCACCCTTGGGTGTTTTTGGATGACAACTCACATAATCCCCAGCCACTGTGGCCAATTGCCAGGGATTAGGGGAGTTGTAAGCTGACATCTGCAGGAGGGCTGAAGTTGAGCAGCCCTTCTCTCTCTCTCTCTCTCTCTCTCTCTCTCTCTCTCTCTCTCTCTCTCTCTCCACATGAGTGGTGAGCCTAAAGGGGGTTTGCAGGGAGAGCGGGCTTGACCCGCTCTCCCCGCAGACGAACAGGGAGTCCTCCCTGGGCAACAAGATTATCCACCCAGATGATTACCAGCTCCATCACAGAGCTGGTTGGGGTTTTGCGGTTTGGGGGCCTCCTCCAGAAGTCCCAGAATGACCCACACAATTGCGCGGGGCATTCTGGGGAGCCTCGCAATGCCCAGGGGGCTTGTTGCAGAGCTGTGCTGCAGTGTCACATGATCCTTTGATCTGGCTTTTGGGTGCTCTCGCACCTGAAACCCGGGATAAGTGGCGGGCTCCATAAGCAGGTTTGCCACTGAGCCACTGGCACAAGCCACGTGGCTCCCATTGTTTCCCACAATTGGGAAACAATCCCTAGCTCCAATTTTTGCTGATCATGGGAATAGCTACCCTATCTATCTATCTATCTATCTATCTATCTATCTATCTTTCTCTAGAGAGAAGACACTCTCTTAAGTACCCTGGACCTAAGCCATTGAGGGCTTTAGGGTAATAACCAGTACTATGTATTTTTTTCGGAAACATGTTGGCAGCCAGGGCAATTCTTTTAAAATCAGTGTTATGTGGCCCCTTCAGGTTGACCCAGAGACCAATTGGGCTGCTGCGCTCTGTACCAATTGTAGTTTCCGAACTATGTACAATCCCATGTAGAGTGCATTTCAGATATTTAATGGCTAATAAATGTAGCGAGACCTGTACTGGTCAGTTGTGGCATATGATGTCATTCATAACATGCCCAGGTCCAATTGGTCCTGAGATCTGGATGTTACGATCCTATTATGAAATGTTGTTGTTGAAACCACACCATGTTGTTCTTTTTAAAGATGAGATTGAGCACTCTCTTTGGTTGTGCTGTTATTCAACCTGATGGCTGCACGGGAGACAGGAGATCTCCCCCAAGACTTGGGGAGTGGAGGTCCCAACCATCCTGGACACTTTGAATGCTCCCCGTAACAAAGGCTTCTTAAATTTTATTTATTGTTCATCCAGAGCAGTGTACAACAACCAGGGCAGTGCACAATCACCACACAAAAAAAGCATTTAAATAGAAAGGAAGCTAATGCTTTTGTTTTCAACATATATATGATCTGACTGAATGGAAACATTTTGTTGGGGTAACTAGGAGCAATTTGGGAAAAGTCCTAATTCTCCCATTTTAGATTTTTTTTTTTAATGGCAGTTATTGGTGTAGAATCCAGAGGAAAGAGTTGTGGCATGCCAGGACGAGACAGTGGAGTAACAGTTTAATGAAACAAAGATTGTGTACAGAAAGGCCAGTGCAGTCTGCTTTTTTCAGTGCTCTTGCTGCTGGCTGTTTGTTAGCCCCACCTGTCCTCCAGGACTGGAATATAAATAACTAAGCCCCATTCAAAAGCTGGCCTGGATCAAGGAATGGATTGACCAAACCCACCACAACCGGGAAACTGAAGGTTTGCTGGTAGGCCAGTGACAGGGCTGATTTAGGGGGAAGACAGGAAGCTACCTTCAGTCAGGCCTTCAGTTCATCTAGCTCAATCTTGCCTACACTGACTGACTGTCCAGGTTACTGGCAGGTTTCTCCCAGGTTTCAGGTAGGGGTCTTTCCCAACCCTACCGGAAGATGCTGCCAAAGATTGAACCTGAGACCTTTGACATGCAAAGCAAATGCACTACCACTGAACTATGACTCCATTTGCAGAACGAAACATGATTACAGAGTAGGTCTTGTGATATTTGAAAGCTACAGTAGCAAAGTGGCTAGGAGTGTGAGTTCAAATAATAGCACTTCAAATAATACTTCAAATAATAAAGGTAAAGTATGCCGGCGAGTCGGTGTCAACTCCTGGCGACCACAGTTCTAAAAATAGTTCTAAAAATAACAAGATCTTAAGGAAGGAGGGTTATGCTTCAAGAGGTGACATTGGTTCTTATAGACATAAGGCCGTGTGACTAGATTTAGTAGGGGGGGAGCAACTGGCCCTATGATTGGCTGTGGTGGGGGTGGATAGGGCCAGTTGCTCTCCCCCTGCTAAATGAGGAGAATCACCACATTAAAAAGGTGCCTCTTTGCTCAGTTAGCAGGGGTTTACAGTATTTGATACGGTATTTGGAATATTTTGATGATCAGGCAGATGAAGACCTCCTCACCAGTTCGAAACAACTAGAAGTCTAGTCACAGGGTCTTATGCCTGCAAGAACCAATCTCACCTCTTTAAGCATAACCCTACGTCCTTGAGATCTTGTTATTTTTAGAGGTGGGGCCAGCTTGGTGGGTGGGAGAGGCACCAGTGCCATTCAGTGCTTTGGGGGGGTGTTCTGCTTAGACCCAGTTCAAAGTGGTTGCTTCAATTCAGGCCAAAGATTTGGCCTGCTCCCCTTAACCCCCCCCCCACAATTCCCTTGACATCTTAAGGTACTTATTGGATTGGGGGGCAGGGTAGGAAACAGGATCACAAACTCCCAGTGGTGAGGGAGCAGCCATTTGCTCCTGGTTTCATTTTTTTCAAAATACTGGCATTACAGATTAAACAAAGGACTTCCTCCCAGGGCTGCTGTAGACACTGTGGTGAATGGGGAAACTGCAGTGTTTGGGCAGTTTAGGTGTCTACTGCAGCCCTGAGGTGGAGTATTATGGAGATATAATGCTATGCATCATGTGGGCCACACTCTCTTGGTATTTCCCCCTCATTTAATTCCACTGGAGACCTGAGAATTCACAGGTGCTCCTGGAAATTGTAGTCTTTTTCAGGGCTGCTAAATTTCCCTGTGTGATGTCTTGGACACCAATGGAATTAATTAAACACACACACACACACAGACATTGAGAGCAAAAGAATCTTTTAAAAGTGAAACTGTGTTTAAGTTGCTGCTTCTTTCTCTGCCGCCCCATGCAGCTTTCTGCTGGCGGAAGCCATGCTGACCATGCAAATGGTGTCCGCGCATGCACAGACAGTATGTGTACATTGGTGCTGCATGGTAATTCTTGGGATGTGAGCCATCCCAGTAGGAAGGCATTTCTACAGAGCTGGAGAGCAAGGTAATTAGAGATGTGCACAAAATGAATGTTTTAACAATCTTTGTCTAATTCAAATCAAATTCAGAAAATTTGTTTCTAATTCAAATCAAATTTGAATCCGGTCCAAAAATCTGATTCAAATTCAAATTGAATTTGAATCAATTAAACCCTGTTTTAGTGCCTTTTAAAACCAATCAGGAGGGCTGAGTGGTTTAAAAAGGTGCCACATGGCTGTCAAATCGAATGTGAATCAAATTTTGAAAATGTGATTCGAATTTTGAAAATCCAATTTGAATTTGAATCGAATCACTCTTTTAAGAGGTGATTCAATTCAAATTGGAATCACTCAAATCACCCAGATTCAAGCTGAATCGATTACCACATCCCTAAAGGTAATGCTCTTTACTCCTCTTATTTCTCCTGCTCCCATTTTGTGTCTGTGTGGTTGGAGCACACTTAAATGTGATGAGGAAACTAATCCCCCCCCCAATCTCCATAGGCTCAAGGTTAATTTTTTCATGGTTTCCCTATGGCAGCAATAGGCTAGAATGGAACCCCAATGAAAAAAAGAGGGCCTCCTGCATGGCGGTTTGTCAACACATATTCTGCAGCACACACTCCGCATTTCAGTCTTCCCTGCATCTCCATGCTGCCACTGCATCTCCATGCTGCCACTGCATCTCCATGCTGCCACTGCATCTTGCCCTGGAGCCCTCCCCATTGTCCCGAGCCCTGTACCCCACTAAGGATGGATGGATAGATATATAGATAGACTTTATTACGATCGTAGATCAGACAGTACAACACCACTAAGGACAGCCCTGTGATCAGGACACGTCTCCTGACCCTTTGTGGTACAAAAGCATTCAGAAATGCCATATGTAAGAACAGTGCAGCAATGAATCAGATTGTAGTGGAATGTATTCGATGCAGGCGGTGAAAAGTTCCCCCTGCTGTTGGATGGTGTGTGCTTGTGAAGTGCTGTACACTGCATCCTGGCCCTTTCAGCGGCAAGAGGAATGAGATGCAAAATTTGCCAGGCCACTTGGGATGTAAAGTGGGATGTGAATACAAGATGATTGCGATCCTTTGGTCACCTCAATTTATATAGCCAGAAAAGCAACTCCAGCCTCCTGGCTGGAAACTGAAAGGTGTGACGAGTCATTTGCAACATTAAAATGACCAACAGCCACCAGGGAGTAGGATATGCGTTTTCCGTGTCACCAGAACAGACGAGATAAGATTGCATTTGAGAAAGTGTCAATATTGAATGTGAGAAAATGACTTTGGAATATAATTTATCCTGAAACATTGCCACCAAGGCTGGGCTTAAATGGGACCTCCTATGGGAAGAGGGGGGATGTAGGCATCGTCTTTATTTTGGTCTTTGACCAGCATAATCGGAGGAGGGCTACAGAGATTCTAAGAGTGCAGCAGTCCTAAGCACTGGCGTCAAGAATTGTTCCAATGAAATATGTAGGATTTATGGGTTGAAGGCCTCAGTCCTAAGCATGCAGATTTGGAAGTACATTTCAATCAAAGGGATTTGTTTCCCTGACTTGCAGTGCAAGCAAATGTAGGCTCTACTAACTGGGCAGAGTGAAGTCTCTCTTGTATTTAGCAGGGGGAGAACAATTGTCTCTATTCATCCCAGAGTAATGTCTCTCCCAGTGGCGGCTGCTGGTGTCTACCTTGTGTTTCTGTGAGCACTTTGGAGACGGAACCATCTTAGGAACATAGGAACATAGGAAGCTGCCATATACTGAGTCAGACCATTGGTCTATCTAGCTCAGTATTGTCTTCACAGACTGGCAGCGGCTTCTCCAAGGTTGCAGGCAGGAATCTCTCTCAGCCCTACCTTGGAGATGCTGCCAGGGAGGGAACGTGGAACCTACATGCTCTTCCCAGAGTGGCTTCATCCCCTGAGGGGAATATCTTGCAGTGCTCACACATCCAGTCTCCCATTCTTATGCAACCAGGGCAGACCCTGCTTAGCTAAGGAGACAAGTCATGCTTGCTACCACAAGACCAGCTCTCCTCTCCTCTCCTATTTTGTTTTGTGATGTATACTGCTCTGAGAACTTTTTGTTGAAAAGCAATATATAAATAATATTAATAATAAATATAGTAATGATATTTATTTTATTTATTTTATTTATTTTATTTTATGCATTTATATACCTCCCTATATAAAACCTCAGGGCAGTTTACAATTTAAACAAACAGCAACTAAAACCAAAAAACCCGTATTTATTTGTTTGTTTGTTTGTTTGTTTGTTTGTTTGTTTTTAATTTGATTTCTACACCGCCCATCCAAAAATGGCTCAGGGCGGTTTACACAGAGAAATAACAAATAAATAAGATGGCTCCCTGTCCCCAAAGGGCTCACAATCTAAAAAGAAACATAAGATAGACACCAGCAACCGTCACTGGAGGGATGCTGTGCTGGGGGTGGAGAGGGCCAGTTACTCTCCCCCTGCTAAGTAAAGAGAATCACCACATTAAAAGGTGCCTCTTTGCCAAGTTAGCAGATTAAAATAACCATAAATAAAACTTTAGAACTTATACGATACAATATGATAATTCTTTTTCCGGTCACTGACCAGAAAAAGAAACGGGGGGATGCATCAAAATATCAAAGAAAAAACAAAACATCAGAGCATAACAACACTATCCAACAGGTGTAATACAGAGAGGTTAAAGGGCTGTAAAAGACATCACAATTTGTCTTATCCTGTTAGCAATAAGAAGAAATTAATGTTAAAACTTTAAAACATCATCAACTGTGGCAGTGGTTGCAGCCCCAGAAAAGACTACCGTTCCCAGAAGACCGTGAGCCTTTCCCAGGGTTGCAGGAAGAGGAATGCAAATCTCTACCAGCTGTCCTTTTCAAACAGAAACTACACTGCTGCAGCTTCACCTATAAAGACGTTGGGGAAGAATACTGGGGGAAGGGGTGGCTAATCGAGAAGTCAGTGGAAGAACTGGGGAATGGTTAGCAAAGCGGGCAGAAGTGAAGTAGGTCTGCTTCAGCCTCGGATCAGCCAGCATTTTGATTTGGATCCAACCCAGCAGAAGGAAGCATCCCCCTTTGGGTTTGGGTCCCAATACTGGCCTGAACCGTCACACACCTGCAATAATATCGAAGTTTGAATTCTCTAAACCAAGGCTCTTAAAATGCACTGCCTTTTGCCATTTAGCCTTCATTTGCTTCCTAGAGTGGGTCTTTGCTGAACCTTGCCCCTGCTCTCCAATGAAATATCTTTGCCCAACCTCTCCACTGAAGTCTGAAACGGCTCCTCCAGGGCGTGACCCCCCTAGTCACGATCCCCTTGGGCATTGCATATGATTCCTGACACACTGAAGTTAGCAAGAGGAGGATTCTTGGTTACCTGCGCTGGAAGACTCAGCTGGCGAGAGGAGACTTGTCACATTTCCCAGCATGATAATTGTCACACTTTCCCAATTACATTAGCGCAGAGATGCAAATGAGGCCGCAGCCTCCTGCTTCCTGCTAGGCTTCCAGTGTGGCCCTGGGTGATGAACAAGTCCCTCGTCCCTGACCCAAAGTGATACGTAAGCTTGTATCGTATCGCATCGAGGCCCTGATGCTCCTTTTCTGCCCTTGTTCTGTCACTCCTCACAGGGCATGAATTTTCGCTTCCTGTTCAGACACTAGAAACGTCTCGCCTTCAGTAATCCCCCACACTCAGTGCCACGTGTCGATAGGACCCTGAAGGGAAATGTCTCAGCCTCTGGTGACTGAGGAATTAAACAATGAGGAATACATGCAGGCACTTTCCATTTTCTTATTAATAGGTTTTGTGTATTGAGCTCCAAAGGGGATTGTCCTCACTCGGAATCGCTATAGGGAAAGCATTCAAGCATAACTTGATGTAAATGGAACAAAACTGGGAGAGGAAAGGATAATGTGCCAGTAGAGGCTGTGGGAGGCCTACGAAATGTGTGGTTGCGTGTGCAGTTGTCTGAATTTCAAGTGATGTGTGGAGATGAACCATGTTGGTGCAGTGGTGCAGTGGTAAAACTGCCACCCTGTAACCAGAAGGTTACAAGTTCGATCCTGACCAGGGGCTCAAGGTTGACTCAGCCTTCCATCCTTCCGAGGTCGGTAAAATGAGTACCCAGAATGTTGGGGGCAATATGCAAATCATTGTAAACCGCTTAGAGAGCTCCGGCTATAGAGCGGTATATAAATGTGAGTGCTATTGCTATTGCTATTGCTATGTTGTACAATTTACACAGGGTATGTCAAGGATCCCTGCAGCTGAATTTATTGGGTCTCTATATACACTCTGCCTCCACTTAAGATCAGTAGGTACTCTTCTGCACAAAGTATCATTGTTCAAAATTATTGGATTGGTGGTAGCAAGGAGCAGGGCCTTTTTTGTGGTGTCTCCAAGTAGGGGTGCACATGAAGCAAATTTGTTCATTTGATTCAAATTCAAATTTAATTCCAATAGAATTTTGAAAATTTGTTTTGAATTTGAATTGAATTTGAAAATTTATTTTGAATTTGAATTGAATTCAAATCAATTCGAGCCAGTTTTGGCACCTTTTAAAACCAATCAGGGGGCCTGAATGATTTTTAAAAAATGCCAAATAGCCCTTGAATCAAATTTGAATCAAATTGAAAAATTTTGATTTGCATTTGAATTTAATTGCCCTTCTGAGGGATGGTTTGATTTAAATTCAGATCACTCAAATAACCCAGATTCGAGTCAAATCAATTTGAATTCAAATCGATTTGCACGTCCCCATCCCCAAGGCCAGGCCTATAGTCAGATGTTTTTGTGGTGAGAGCTGCAAAGGTGACTGGGAATCATTGCTCAGCAAGCAGAACATACATAAGGTAGCCTAATACGTTTAAAGTTATGCAATTGTATTACATGTCAAAACAATATAATTTAATTTTAAAACATTTAAAAATACGGGCCTCATGCTTGTCAGCTATCCCAGAGTCTTTGCACTTATTGGTCAGAATGCTGGAAGGAGGTAGGGGTGTGCACTGAACGGGCTGGTCTGGGTTGGTTCGAGTCTGAACTGGACCCAAACTGTACCAGATCAGTTTGGTCCCGTACCCTCTCGAACCTCCCTTGGTCCAGTTCAGTCCAGAGGGGGTGTTCGCAAGGTTTTTTAAAATTATTTTTTTCAGTTACCCTCTCTGGGGGAGTTGGAGGTGGCGGGGAGTGGGCCACGGAGGTTCTCCCTCCCCCTGCCAGCCTCCCATAAGCCACAATTCAGCTGTTCAGCCGCTCTTCAGCACTCCATTCAGAGGCCCATTGTGCAGGCGCGGCAGCCTCTAAAATGGCTGCCACACCGAGGGGAGTAGGCTGATTAGTGGCCGAAGAGCGGCTTAAGGGAGGCCAGTGGGAGAAGGGGAAACCTCTGTTGACCCCTTCCCCTGATGCCTCAAACAACTCCCCCGGAGGGGGTAAGTGAAAAAAAAATCCCTCGCAACCCCCCGAGGGGTGGGTGGTTCGGTCCAGGGTTGGACCGAACAGGGGGTGGTTCAGTTCGACCCTGAATGGTCAAACCGAACCAGTTCAGTGTCAAACATGTTCTACGTCAAACCTGTTTGCACATCACTAGAAGGAGGGAGCTAGTGAGCAATTGGGGACAATATCACCTGCATTCTTTTCCTGTAACTCCACAAGTAAAAGGGCTAGAAACATTTTTTTTAATACAAATTGAAACTTTAGGGAGGAGATTGGGAATATTCTGGGGTGGGGGGGGACAGTTTCCCCTAGTGTCTGTGCCACCTGGAAATATGTCCCTGAGGATCATTCAACCCTCAGGGACAAAGAAGGCTTTCAGGGAAGGTGGGCTGTTGAACACCCCCCCACACACATTAGCATTAATCGAGAACTCTTCAGAACTACAGGTGCTACACGAGTGGACTACTTGCCTGTATTCATTTTTGGTGACCTGTCCTTTCCATTCCATATCTTTTCCCCCTATTTTCGTCTCATCATTAAGCCCTTTGTGCAGCTACACTGGCTTATTTTAAATGTCTCCCATTTTTCTTTCTCATTGGAATTGTTTGTGACTGCACTTTCAGTAATTCCTTCTTCAGAAACTCCCACCCATCTGGGGCTCTATTTCCCATTAGTTTTTTGGTTTTTTGGTTTTTGTTTTAACCTATGCAATCCTATTTAGTACTTGTCTGAGCTTATTAAAATCAGCATTTCTGGAACATAGTAACATAGACAGTATCTTGCAGTGCTCACATGTTGTCTCCCATCCAAATACAAACCAAGGTAGACCCTGCTTCACAATGACAATTACCACAAGAAGACCAGCAATCTTCCTGAATCTAAGATATATGTTTGACTAGGCTCACCTTTAGCTTTACATAAGGCTAGACGCTCACTTTCCTTGAAAGTTCCCACCACTGCAATCTCATGGACCAGCTCTTCTCTATTGGTTAGGATCAAATCCAGAATCAGCCAATTGCCTCGTTCCTTTCCCTACCTTCTGAAAGAAGAAGTTGTCAACAAAGCATGTCAGGAATTTGTTGGATACATTATATTTAATAGAGTTTGTCTCCCAACAGATATCAGCGTAGTTCAAATTCTCCATTACTACCAATTCTTGCTTCCTTGAAACATCTGCAATTTGTTTCAGGAAAGCATTATCCTCTCTTTAGTAGGGCAGTATGCAGTAGGCTCCAATGACAATGTTGTTTTTATTTCCATCTCCACTTATTTTCACCCAGATGCTCTCTACTGAGTTACCATGTTCATTCATTCGCTTGGATTTCTGTGCAGGTGTACATAGTTTTGACATATAACACTACTCCCTCCCTTTTGGTGTATCTATTCTTTTCGGACAATTTATATCCTTCCAATTGCTACATTCCAATCCTGGGAGTCATCCTAGCAAATCTTATTTGTACCTATCAAGTTGTATTTTCCTTCCTGTACTTGAGGTTCAAGCTCTTCTTGTTTATTTCCCATACGCTACACATTAGTGTATAGACATCACAAACCATGGATATTATTATTGAATGTCTCTGGTGCTATTTTATTGTGGGGTTTGCTAGGCAACCCCACAATGACCCCAGTTTCTCCTCTTGCATCCAAGTCTTTATCTGGAAGAATCAGATCCTTTCCTGTCTGGCTTCCAGTCTGCATAAGGGACGGAAACTGCCTTGGTTGCCCTGGTGGAAGACCTATGCCGGGAGATAGAGGGAGTGTGACTCTGTTGATTCTCCTGGACTTCTCAGTGGCTTTTGATACCACTGACCATGGTATACTTTTGGGTAATCTCTCTGGGTTGGGACTTGGAGGCACGGTCATATGGTGGCTCTGCTCCTACCTGGAGGGTCGTACTCAGAAGGTGGTGCTCAGAGACGCCTGCTCCACCCCTTGGCATTTGGCCTATGGAGTCCCACAGGGACCTATTCTGTCCCCTGTGCTGTTGAACATCTACATGAAACCTCTGAGAGAGGTCATCCAGGGCTTTGGGCTGTGGTGCCACCAATATGCAGATGATACCCAGCTCTACCTATCATTTAAGTCAACAGACACCAGAGAGGCAGTGGACACTCTGAACCGGGGCTTGGAGGGTGTTCTGGGCTGGATGGGGGCAAACAAACTGAAACGGAGCCCAGATAAAACTGATCATCTGGATAGTGTATTGGAGGGGCAGGTCATAAATATTTCAAATAAAATAAAATAAAATAAAATAAAATAAATCTATCTGTAGGACTTCTCTTTGTTCTTCCCTTGCATCTCACAGGGTTTAGTTTAAATCCTTCTTGATCTGTTTCAACAGGCTTCCATCCAGCCCATTTGCCCCAGACCTTGTGAGGTGCAGCCCATCTCCAGGTGGAAGCAACCTTGACTCTCCAGCTGTTGTTGGACTACAACTCCCATAATCCCAAGCCACAATGAATGGCAGCTGGGGATGATGGGAGTTGCAGTCCAGCAACAGTTAGAGAGTCAAGGTTACTTTCTCCTGCTGTGGACCATCTTTAAGGGGGGCTAGATTATGGCCCCAGAAACCAAATATCTCTTGTCAACATGATCTGCTTGATCATTCTCACCTTCTCTCTTTGTAGTCATCCACTTTTCCCAGGAAGAATTGACGAGAACATGATTCTTCACCCATGATTCTTCACCTTCCTCCTCAGATCCTTGTGATCAGATGTGATGCATTCATAGCTATGTATCACAAAGGTACACAGTCTGGGAGTGCTTCTGGATCCAAAGCTCTCCCTAGTGTCTCACACTGAGGCAGTAGCCAGAGGTGCTTTCTATCAGCTTCAGCTAATATGCCAGCTGCATCTGTTTACTGAGTTAAACTACCTCAGAACAGTAGTATGTATGCTGGTAAACTTCCAGACTTGACTGCTGTAATGCATTCTTTGTGGGGCTGCCTTTGTTCGTAGTCCATAATCTGAAGTTGGTACAGAATGTGGCAGCCAGGTTGGTCTCTGGGTCATCTTGAAGAGACTATATTAGTCCATTATTAAAAGAACTGCACTGGCCACCAATACGTTTCCAGGCAAATTGCAAAATGCTGGTTATAACCTATAAATCCCTAAACATCTTAGGCCCTGGGTATTTAAGAGAATGTCTTCTTCACTGTGAGTCCCACCGCCCATTGAGATCTTCTGGAGAGGTATGTCTACAGTTGCCACCAGGTCTCCTGGTGGCTACTTAGAGATGAGCCTTCTCTGTTGCCGCCCCAAGACTCTGGAATGCACTCCCTGCTGAAATAAGAGCCTCCCCCATCTCTGACAACTTTTAGAAAGTCTCTAAATACACATTTATTCACCCAAGCTTTTAACAAGACTTGTGGTGTAAATTGTTTTAAGCTTTAATTGTTTTAATTTGTTTTATGTTGATGTAAGCCGCCCCCAGCTCCCTTTAGAAGTCCATAATGCTGGGGAAAGTTGAAGGAAAGAGAAGAAGAGGACGACCAGCAGCAAGGTGGATAGACTCGGTTACATCAGCATTGAATGCACCACTGAGAGACCTGAAAGGCCAAGTTGAAGACGGATCACCCTGCAGAGAATCTATCTATGTGGTCGCTAAGAGTCGACACCAACTTGACTGCACTTAATCAATCAATCAACCAATCATTCAAGCCACCAAGAGACAAAAGTTTGGGGCGGTGAACAAAACAAACCACTCTGCCTGTAAGTGTCATTTGCTCCCACATGCATGAGCAAGGAGAGATCATGATGACCTTTGGCAACCTGTCCATCATATATTGCATCCATGCATACTTCATGAACTCACTGGTCCAGTTGACTTAATGGATCAGTTGGTATTTCTCAGTAGGGAGTCACCAACCACCACCACTCCTCTTACAGGACACAGATGACTCATCTCTGCAAAAGATTCTATGTTCAGTTCTTGACATCTCCAGATAGGACTGGGGAAAATGTCTGCCTGAAGCCCTGAGCTGACCTCAGTTAGAGTAGGCAATACTGAGCTGGATGGACCAATGGTCTGACTCAGGATAAGGCAGCTTCCTATGGGAGGGGCCATAGCCCCATGGCAGAGCGCCTAATCTGCATGCAGAAGGTTCTGTGTTCAATTCCTAGCATCTCTGGCTAGGGCTGGGAAATACTCTTATGGGAAACTCTGGAGAGCCTGTGCTAATCTGTGTAGTGACTTAGATGGACTAGTGAGACCACTAGACCACTCCACATACGGTAGTTTCTTATGTTCAAAAATACTCCCAATCTAGTTCAAATCAGAACATAAGAAGAACTCTGCTGGATCAGGTCTAAGGCCTATCTAGCCGAGCAGCACACAGTGACCCACCGGTTGCCCTGGGAACAGAGGCACGCTTAGCCCTAGACTTCCAGGCCTCCACACCCCCGGGCCCCCCCAATCCTCTTTAGTCTATCCCAGGTGGTGTGGCCACCACACAGCACTGCTGCCCCACACTGTGCCAGGCACCCCGAATGTGACTGTGACCGGCGCCAGGTGCCGGGTGTGACCACTGCTTTAGAGACTGCATTAGAGCAGGGAGTGGGGAAAGAAATCTGTGGGATGGGAATATGTTGAATTGTGTGTTGAAACGTTTCTGCTCACTTATTATTTATTTATTGAAAATATTTATACCCCGCCCTTCCAGTACATCACTTCTCAGGGCGGCTCACAATATTTATAAGATAGTTACAATATAAAATCAGACTAATAAAATCAACCCAATTAAACCAGTTAAAAATCCAAGCTAAAACCACAATCAAAACTGGCTTTTGAAATTCCAAATCAAAATCTTGAAGCTAAAAACGAAGAATTATAAAAACAAATGCATATTTGCATAAATATACCTGCTTTACATTCTTGTGAGCGCAGTGGCTGTTTGTGCCCTCAAGAACCCACGTGTTAAAAACACTGCGTGTGTGTAGGGGGGTGATGCTTAACTTGCAGCAGGGCAGGGAGGAGAGGCTCCAAAGGCCTGGAGGCCCAGCCTCCAAAATAACCAAGGGGAACTTGAGAAGCCACCCAAGTAGGAGACGAAGGCATGACCCCTCTTTTGCCATTGCTCCCCTACAAGTGATATTCAGAGGCATCATTGATATACAGTCCTTGTCCTCCATGAATTTGTCTCAGCCCAACTTTGCTAACTTGGCAAAGAGGCACCTTTTATCGTGGCGATTCTCTTTATTTATTATTATTTATTTTATTTATTCGATTTCTGTACCGCCCTTCCAAAAATGACTCAGGGCAGTTCACACAGAGAAATAATAAATAAATAAGATGGATCCCTGTCCCCAAACGGCTCACACTCTAAAAAGAAACACAAGATAGACACCAGCAACAGTCACTGGAGGTCTTGTACTGGGGGTGGAGAGGACCAGTTACTCTCCCCCTGCTAAATAGAAGAGAATCACCACGCTAAAAGGTACCTCTTTGCCAAGTTAGCAGGGGCTTTATTTAGCAGGGGCTTTATTTAGCAGGCGGAGAGTAACTGGGCCTATCCACCCCCAGCACTGTACCTCCAGTGACTGTTGCTGGTGTCTATTATGTTTCTTTTTAGATTGTGAGCTTTTTGGGGACAGGGGTCCCTCTTATGTATTTGTTATTTCTCTGTGTAAATCACTCTAAGCCATTTTTGGAAGGGTGGTATAGAAATCGAAGACATAAATAAATAAATAATGAGCCCTGCTCAAAGCCACCCGAGCTGGTGACCATCACCACATCCTGTTGACTCCACTCTCATAGCTCAGTGTAACGTATCAGAAGTCACGGGGCAAGAGTGGCGGTTCTCCCACCAAGTGTCTCATGAGTTGCATCCATGGCCCTCTGGTCAGATCAGTGACCCCAAGGGGCTTCTCTGTCCCTTCCCCCCTCCATCCATTGTGTTGTTCACCCAAGCTCAATGGTTCATATTTTGTGTTTTCTTAGGTGCCGTAGCGGATCCTTGAGCGCTCACCCAACGTCCGCCGGCCACATGGCATCTATTGTTCTGGAGAGTCCTCTGGCAAAACAGCCATCGCCGACAAAGCCGAAAACCCAATGAGTTAATTAAGGGTGAATCGTCTATGATTTCCTTTTACCTTGCATGCCTTCCCTCGCTCCCCCATCACTCCATGCTGTGCAGCTGCCTCTTGCCCCCTGTGCCAAAATGATTAATGGGGGGACCACAATGAGGTCAATTAGCCGGGGTCGGCTGGAAGCTGAAAGGTGGAGTGTGTTGCTTTATTGAACACTGCGTTTGCACTCCAAACCATGACCTGGGCTATGGTGATTTATTACCAGGACAGCGCTCTGATCACTCTACCTTCAGCCCCTTACCTTGGCTTCAGCAATCAGGCTCTCGCTGTCAATTAAAGTCTAGGGGAAACCCAGACTGTATGGCCAAGCTCAAAATGATGCAGGGGGCAGGCAGAGGCCGCGTCTTTCTGTTCCTTTTTCTTCTTTTTTCGGTACAAAGGGCCTCATCGTGTCTGTGCTCTTACGGATTTTAAATGGTGCGGTTCAGGAAACATCCAGGAAAGTAGATGTTTACATGCCAGTGCCATGTGATGTTACATGGGGGGCAAAAGAACATTCAATTAGCAATAATCGCACCTAGAATTAACCTCATTGGCTACAATACTGCCACTGCAAATGGGGGGGGGGGAATAACATTGAAATTCGTTAAACATTCGTTAAAAACAAAAACAAGAAATTTATCACACAACAATTTAAAATTTGCTATGAGGAATCACTGGGGAAAGGAAAAGGCTCTGTTCCTGATTTTTGTGTAATAGTAAAATGTGGGGAAGGAATGTGGATAGATTTTAATATTTATAAAGCACGGATACTGCGGCCTCGTTCAGGGTTACTTGTTGCGAGGAGGCTGCTATGGTTACTAGGGATGTGTGAACTGGGTCAAACCGGGCCTGTTCGATGGCTCGAGCCAAACAGGGCCCAGTTTGGTTCAGTTCACCTTGACTTCGAGCCGAACCACCTGGGCCAGCTCGGTGGGGTGTATAAGTTAAAAATCTTAAAAAAAAAAAAAAATTACAGTGGGTCCAGTGGCCTCCAGGGAGTGCTGCCACAGCTGTGGTGTGTGTGTGTGTGTGTCTGAAGGCTTCCTCTTCCTCCACCGGCCTCGCCCCACTGGGCTCCCCCTGCCAGCCTCCCCCCACTGGCCTCCCGCCGGTCGTCTTTGGGCCAGTATGGCTCATTGTTTGGCCAGTTTGGCCCTCTCCAGGCTCACGGTGACCATTTTGAAGGCCACAGCACATGCACACTGGCTATTTGTGTAACCCTAACGGTTACACAGAGGTGCTGCTGTTATGAGACAGGAGAAGAGAGGGGTTGGGAGAAGATCTGGTCTTGCGGTAGCAAGCATGAATTGACCCTTTGCTAAGCAGGATCTGCCTTGGTTTGCATTTGGATGGGAGACTACATGTGAACAAAGTAAGATATTCCCCTTATCACCTGAATGGGAAAATAGGGACTTGTTGGCAAGTATGGAGCAGTAGCTCATTACCATCAGTAGTAGCACCTTCCTGCAGAGTGCATCCCCACTGGTACTGCAAAGGGATGGGCTGTCAACTTCTAACCAGAAAGGTTTTGAGCCTGAAGCCTCCATGCAAGAGACCTCTTTTCTGCTATGCTTGTAGGGATGTGCACAAAACCAGTTTGCCCGGTTCGGTTCGAATCTGAATGTGTAACCCAGTTCGATCCGAGGTTGAGCCCTCGAGCCAAATCGGTTCGAGTGTGAAACAGCTAGATTTTGAGCCAGTTTGCACATCCCAAGAGGCTTGTGCTCTTATCTCAGATGTATGAAGGGTGCATTTGATTACTCGAAGGTGAGTAATCAGTGTTGGAGCATGCACTTACTCAATGGTGGAGCATGTGCTTGTGCTGACAAATTCTTCTTATTGCAACTTCACATGAACTCTGTTACCAAGGTATCCAAAACAGATTCTGGAGTTGACCCTGAGTTCAAATTAACAGTTATAATACAGAGCATCAAAGTTGAAATTTGAACATGTGTGACATAAATTGGTGTGACTTCTGGCAAGAATGTCTGCTTTGGAAAGTGCCCATGCTCTTAAGGAGTCCACGCATAACATTGTATAGCATCCAGGGGCCACAGTTCAGTAGTGGTGCATATACTTTGCCAGGTTCAGCATCTCTAGCTTAAATATCTCTGGGCATTTTGCTAGATCTGCACACTTAGTGACTGTTGCTATAACCCACGATGTTGTAGATAAGCATGCCAAAAGCCAACACCCTCCTTAAAAAAGAAGAAGATATGTTTTACTGTGTTGCTAGCATTGCTGCAAAACTACAAAAAAATCCTTTCAACAAATAGAAGGATAGCACTCTTTTAAAAATAGCACTCTTTTTGGAAATTTACTTATGAGTATATCCAGCATTGCACTTTTTAAACCTTGCTGAGAATCTGGCCCACCCCGCTGACATATCTCTGCCTCCCCTCCCTAGAAATGATATCTCTACTAGTAATTTTGAAACTGTTTTTTTTAATTCCTCTGTTTACTCCAGGAGACAGTGGGACTAGGGATGGAAAATGCCCATTAGTTCAGCCAAATCACTCCCCTGTCAATGCAGGATTATTCCCAGTAGATTATCCTCCATTGCTTATGTCCAGCGTTTTTTGTTTTTTTTTAAAGAGCTGAATTGGTGGGCTTTAGACGACTTCCCACGGGAGCCTACTCCTCCGATACTGTAATATCTCTCTCCATTTGAGTGGCACTCGGGTGTATTCTTACTACACAGCAAAGGCTCTCCATAACTGGATATTTCTTGCAGAGCAGAAGTTGTCAGTATCTCCATGGCTCATTATGGAAACACTTTGTGTGTTTGTCATTGGAAAGCAGAGCAGGACTCGGTCCTTTGGTAGCGAAGTCTTAGCACTCTCTGTTTTCCAGCCCCGCCCCCATTTTCATCAGCACCATTACTCCCAAGAAGACTGAAGTCTTATGCACACTGACTTGGAAATCCACCCTGTTTCCTTCAGTGGGACTAACTTCCAAATTAACATACATAGGGACCCTGTGCATGAGTGATTACAGCAGTAGTTTGCAACTTTTCTTCTAGGGCATCCTCAGAAGCTTAGGATAGAGTAGTTCAGTTAATTGTAGAACTGGAAAGGGGGCAGAAGAGGGCAACCCAGATGATCAGGGGCCAAGAGCACTTTCCTTACAAGGCAAGGCTACGACACCTGGGGCTTTTTAGTTTAGAAAAAAGACAACTGAGGGGAGACATGACTGGTGTCTATAAAATCATGCATGGTGTGGAGAAAGTGGATAGAGAGAAATTCTTCTCCGTCTCACATAACGCTAAAACCAGGGGTCATCCCATGAAACTGATTGCCAAGAAATTTAGGACCAACAAATGGAAGTACTTTTTCACCAAACGCATAATCAACTTGTGGAATTCTCTGCCACAAGATGTGGTGACAGCCAACAATCTGGATGGCTTGAAGAGGGGTTTGGATATATTCATGGAGGAGAGGTCTATCATTGGCTACTAGTCGGAGGGCTACAGGCCACCTCCAGCCTCAGAGGCAAGATACCTCTAATTATTTTTTTAATATATTTTTATTTATTTTACATTTTATATCCCACTCTTCCTCCAAGGAGCCCAGAGTGGTGTACTACATACTTGAGTTTCTCTTTCACAACAACCCTATGAAGTAGGTTAGGCTGAGAGAGAGTGACTGGCCCAGAGTCACCCAGCTAGTTTCATTGGCTGAATGGGGATTTGAACTCGGGTCTCCCCAGTCCTAGTCCAGCACTCTAGCCACTACACCACGCTGGCTAATATTGGCCCTGCAATATTAGTTGCAGGGCAGAAGCAGTAGGAAAGAGAGTGTGCCCTCAGCTCCTACCTGTAGGCTTCCCAGCGGCATCTGGTGGGCCACTGAGTGAGGCGGGATGCTGGACTAGATGGGCCTTGAGCCTGATCCAGCAGGGCTGTTCTGATGGATTCCTCCATGAGAAGTTTAGTAGGAGCATCCTGGCTTCTCTGCATGACAGTTCACCGTTCTACCCATTTCCCCATGCAATGTTCCTCTACAGGAGAGTCCAGCTGTGAGGAAGTCTTGGCAAACACCACAAGTAACCAATAGCTGGCTTACCAGTCCACTAGGCAGAGCACTAGTTTTTTGGGGGTGGGGCACATAAACAGGGCCAGAATATAGTACTTCCAATTATTCTTTCTCCCCCGCTTGTGCTGCAACCCTGAAGTACTGCACATTGGTGTAAGAATGTAAGATCTAATTCTGCAGGCTGTTCTCCAAAATGCACAGTCTTTGTTTCTCATTGCACCTCAGCCCCCAATAAACAGCTAGTTTCATAAGCTTCACCCCCTTGCTTGACTATGAATTGCCTGCTTCTGCATTCATTTCCAGAAAGAAATGGTCTCGGGTTGATTTCCAAATTAACAAGCAGTATCTTTTTGTCTCTCAAGTAAGGACCTAAGAAATCATTTTCCCTCTCACATAACACTAAAACCAGGGGTCATCCCATGAAATTGATTGCCAGAAAATTTAGGACCAACTAACGGAGGTATTTTTTCACGCAACACATAATTAACTTGTGGAATTCTCTGCCACAAGATGTAGTGACAGCCAACAACCTGGGTGGCTTTAAAAGGGGGTTGGATAACTTCATGGAGGAGAGGGCTATCAATGGGTACTAGTCTAAAGGCTATAGAGCACCTCCAGCCTCAGAGGCAGGATGCCTCTCAATACCAGTTGCAGGGGAGCAGCAGCAGGAGAGAGGGCATGCACATACCTCTTGCCTGTGGGCTTCTCAGAGGCATCTGGTGGGCTACTGTGGGAAACAGGATGCTAGGCCAGATAGGCTTTGATCCAGCAGGGCTTTTCTCTCTATCCACTTTCTCCACACCATGCATGATTTTATAGACCTCTATAATGTCTTCCCGGAGTCATCTTTTTTCTAAACTAAAATGCCCCAGATTTTGTAGCCTTTCCTCGTAAGAAAGGTGTTCCAGGTCCCTGATCATCTTGGTTTTTCCAGTTCTACAATGTCCTTTTTTAGATGTGGTGGTGACCAGTATTGTACGCAGTACTCCAGGTGTGGCTGCACCATATTTTTGTAAAAGGGCATTATAATATTAGCAGTTTTATTTTCAATCCCCTTCCTAATGATCCCTAGCATGGAATTTGGCCTTTTCCACAGCTGCCGCACATTGAGTCGACCCTATCTATCTATCTATCTATCTATCTATCTATCTATCTGTCTATCTATCTATCGCACTTATATACTGCCCTATATAAAATCTCAGGGTGGTTTACCATTTAAACACACAGCAACGAAAACCCAAGAATAATATATAAAGCATTACAACTATGATAAATAAAACTTTAAGACTTCAAAACATCATAAACTAAAAGCCTGATAAAACAGGTGTGTTTTTGAAACTTGTTTATATTTCAAAAGACGTTTATCTTTTGCACACAACAAGCCATTTCATCAGATGCATGCAGTGACATAGCAATAGGAAAAGAGGGGGAAATGTGAACAGTGAGGCCAGAGGCTTTGAAATGCAGGTCACAGATTGTACCTCCTGCATTTCATAGCCTGAGGCTCCACTGTTTACATTTTTTTCTATACCCATGTGGTGTACACAGATATATACCTGCCTACCTGGAATAAGACTTCATGCATGTGATGAAATTTACTGTTGTCCACGAAATACTATGATATAATAAGGTTGTTCTTGTTGGAAGTGAAGGACTCTGCGCTGCCTGGTCATTCCTCCTCTCTATTGCTCTATCCCTTTGATATGTAGATTGCTACTCTCAGGGACTTCCTTCCTTCCTGCCTGCCTCGCTTCCTTCCTTCTTCTTCTCCCCATCTCACACACACTCGCCTCTCTCTCTGCACCATGTGTGCAGAGATGCAGACAGCATCTGTCTGCATCCAGCTAGCTAGCTAGATTAGAGATTCTATCTCTCCACTTTCCTATCTAGAATGGCGTTCTCCAATAAAGACTCCTTATATTGATTTGAAACTATGAATTGGCTCCAAGTTTCTTTCACTCTCAGCAAACATGCATGCCTGGGCTGACTCTGCTGTATTCTGCCTCTGTGCACTCTGCTGTAATAGAAAGGTATCTCTTACCAGAGAGAATTCCCAGCAGTGCTCACAACCACTTACCCGAGCAGTGAGGAGGTGGACAGGCTTCTACCTGTCTCTCCACAGATGATATGGAGGTTTCTCAAACATCCCACCAGGTTGGGCCACGCAGAGGCCCATTGGGCATGTGCGGCAGCCTCCAAAATGGCTGCCTCCAAAATGGAACGGCCTGAAGACCTCCTGAACAGGGTGATTTGCTGCATAATGGAGGCCGGCAGAGGAAGAGGGAACCTCAAAGACCCCCTTATGGCCTTGGAGAAGCCCCCTGGAGGGGTGAGTAATAATAATAATAATAATAATAATAATAATAATAATAATGATAATAATAATAATAATAAATAAATTAAATAAATAAATAAATTAAAATAATAAGTTCACAAACCCCCCCGAATGGCTGGGGAGTTCAGTCTGATACAGAATCAAGCTGGGGGGGGTTCGGTGTATCAGATCATCTAACTTGTTCGCACATCCCTACGTACGCATAGGGCAGTGAGTGGCAGATCTCCAGAGGCAGAAGTAAAAGCCACTCTGGGTCCTCCACAGACCCAAAAGGTGGTGAACGAGCAGTGGAGTGACTGCACTTGGTATAGCAGCTGCTTTGTTCTGTACAGTTGCTTCTCTGCCTGTTTCACTGCCTAAAATGGTTGAGAGCCCTACTACCCAGGGTGATTGTCTACTGGGGTAGAATGAACTGTTGGTTCATTCTACCTTGGTTAAGAGCCGAGTAGCAAAGTCGGGCATTGAAGGTCTGGAGCAGCCGGGACTGGAGAGCTCCTGGCACTCCAAACAACATGAGCTGCCTGGGGTAACCCAGGTAGCTCGTGTCATGTGAATAGCCTCACCGCCAAATAAGAGGAGGCAGATGGTTATCAGGGAGAGGGCCTTTTCAGTGGTTGCACCGCATTTATAGAATAGCCTCTCCAGTGAGGCTTACCTGGCTTTGTCACTTTGTTCTTTTAGATGAAGACCTTTTTGTTCACGCAGGCCTTTTGAATTCTGGTTCTCAGATTTCATCTGATTTTTAACTAATTTTAAAATAAGTTTTTAAAGCTACTCTATACTGTACTTTTCCTTTTCTTCTTCTTTTGTCTGTTATGATTTAATGTATTGTGTTTTCATTGTATGTTTCAATGCTCTGTTGTGAACTGCCCAGAGCACAATTTGTTATGGGGCAGCTAACAAATATAGTGGATTTATTTATTTATTTATTTATGTTGTTGTTGTTGTTGATGATGATGATGATGTTGACGTGTTACTCACATGAGGTGTCACAAGACACTGTTGTTTCTCCTCCCCTTCATGCCCCACATACTTAGACATCATTTAGTCAAGTTCTGGTCTATGTGTCCCCAGCATCTGAGGATCAAACTACACATTAAGGCAGTTTCCACAATTATAATTAGGGTAGGGGACTGGTCCTACCCTATGCGGGAGCTGTGTACATTCCTGTTTTGTGATTGTCTGAGAGTAGGCTTGTTTGCACAACCGTTGGAATCTAGGTTTAATGTGGGTTACCAACACTGAAGTGATTGTGTGAACCCATACCAAGGCAGGAATCCCAGGCCATAAACCACTTTGGCAAGGGTTCACACAATCACTTCAATGTTGGTAACCCACATTAAACCTAGATTCAAATGATTGTGTGAACAAGCCTAGTTGGGGGAGGAAGTGGTCATTTGCTCAGCAGGAGCTGGATTGGAGGGCTTTTCGCCCTAACTTGTTAAAGAGCTGAGTACAGCTGCTCAGTAGGACCCAACTATTGTTAAGCAGATAATTAGTTTCTTCCCCTCCTACCTTGCCTTTCACTCCCAGATGCTAAAAAATCAGGACTACACACAACTCCTGAAACTGGGCAGGACATGTTAATGATAGTGTAACCTGATGCTATGTTAGTTGTGAGAAAACCTGTGGACTGCCTGTGAGTGCATCACTGTTTGGTTGTCTAGACATGTTTTTCTCTTCGCTTGGACCTTAACTTGTGATCTGCCTCTTACTGTTTGTTACAGTAGTAACATGTGTACTGGTTCTGCTCCTTCAACATCATTGAGTCTACAGTCTCTATGGAGAGTTGGTCATGTGGTAGTGTTTAGCAACCCTTTGCTAAACAGGGTTTGCTTTGGTTTGCATTTGGATGCATGGCTACGTGCATGAACATTGGAAGGTATTCCCCTCAGGGGATGGGGCTTTAATGACCCAGCCACACAGGGTCCCACTGCACAGGTGCAGCGGCCTACAAAATGGCCACCACACTGGGGAATAGTCCCGGAAAGGGCCAAAGATGCATGAACTGGGTGATTTTTAGGGAAAGGAAGGCCATTGGGGGGAGAGGGAACCTCCATGGACCCCTCCCCCACCACCTTGGAGAAGCCCCCCATAGGGGAAATTAATGTGTGTCAAACCGCCCCAAACCAAAGGGGGGGGGAGTTTGAAAGGGCCCCAAACCAAAATGGCCCGGTGTGGTTCGAGTTCAGTTAGAACTTGAACTGAACTGGGCCAGGTGGTTTTGTGCAGACTCCTACCCTCCCTTGCATCTCCAATAGGGATGTGCAGATAGATTCAAATTCAAATTGATTCAACTTGAATCTGGGCAATTCAAGTGATTCGAATTTGAATCGAATCACTCCTTAAAAGGGCAATTCAATTTGAAATCAAAATAAATTTTTGAAATTTGATTTGAATTAGATTCAAGAGCATTTGGCACCTTAAAAAAAAAAACATTCAGACTTCCCGATTTGTTAAAAAAAAGGTGCCCACACAGGATTTAATAGATTCAAATTCAATTTTATTTCAAATCAACTTTTCGGACTGAATTTGAATCTGATTCAAATTCAAAATGAATTTTTGGAATTCAATTCAAAATTGAAACAATTTTGAAAATTCTTTTCATGCTCATCTCTAATCTCCAAGATTGGGCTGCAAGAGACTCCTGCCTACAACCTTGGAGAAGGTTGTAGACAATATTGAGCTAGATGAACAAATGGTCTGACTCGGTATAAGTCAGCTTCCTCTGTTTCTATGACTGTGAGAACTGCTGAATCACATGACTGTGCAAGAGGCTCTTACGGGGATCAGCTTCTCTTCTTCCTCCGAGTCTCTTCAGGGTTTGGATTTGGCTGGATCCTGAGACAGTTACATGCCAGCATTTATGGAACCTTAATCAGCAATGCACACTTTTCCAAAGAGGAGATGGTTCTCATGCTGAAATGGATCTTTGAAATGTATGTGAAAAGGGGGGGAAATAACTAAGTTCTGAAGAAAAAACTTCTCCCCAGTTCTTGAAACTCTTCATGCTGTAACCAAATAGAGTTATTACAGTACTATATATGTTTCCCCCCCTTTCCTTTCCATCTGGCAAAGATGGGGAAGGGGGGAGGGAGAGGGGGTGGGAATCTGCTTCTTATTAGCATGTGGAAGCCTCTTGGTTTTCCACTCATTATAATTCCGCACCCAAAGTGATAACATTATCACATCTTTTATGTGGGTGACTTTTGTGCAAGTGTAAACATATTCACGCTGCAAATATGTTTTGTGATATATGAATATCACTTAGAAGGAAAGCAAGCTGTGATGCAGACAGCTCTCTAGAGCAGCCAGTAATAAACCTTCTCGGTGTGTGTTTTTACAGTCTTCCTACAAGGTGATTAGCATCTTAGCACCCCAATGGAATTCAGAGGAGAAATAAAAATCCTGGTTTTCAGATTACATGTGATGGTGGTCAGGAGTACCTACATCTATGGAAGAAATTTTAGCACAATATTAGGACCAAACTGAAATGACACACAGTAGAGCAAACTTTCAAGCTCCACACAACTGTTCTTCAGGCTGTTGGTTAATTTTTTTTTTTAAAAAAAGAGGGGTGCAGGAGGAACTCAAATTTGTGATAATATTCAAGCTTTTTACCATACCTGGGAACATCCCCCCCCTTCATGTTTTGTCACTCAACATCTAGCCTGAAGAAGAATTCTGGAGGACTTAAAAGTAGGGGTGTGCAATTCGGATTTTCGGTGTTTCGATTCGGATCCAACCCGAAACACCCCTATTCTGTTTTGTATCTGAATATGGTCCATCCGAATCACCCCTGATTCGATTCGGATCCGAATTAATCCAAATCTGAATCTGAATCGATTTGGATTAAAAAAACAGGTCCCAGGGGCAAAATAGTGGGGTTGGGTGGTAGTGCCCAATGGGTGGAGGCTACCACCCAAATTTCAGGGGGATTGGGCAAAGCGCTGATTTTTGGTCAATTTTTGAAGTTTTAGTGTCTTTGGGGCAGTTTGTGGGCATAACGTGGGATCTGGGCCAAAAGAGTGGGGTGGAGTGGTAGTGAATAATGGGTGGAGGCTACCACCCCAATTGCAGAGTGATTGGGCAGAGGGCTGATATTTGGTGAATTTCTCATGTTTACGCATTTTTAAGGTTTCCCCCCATTAAGTATAATGGAGGGTGTATCGCTTCACGTTGGGGGGAAAGGGGTGGCCTAGAGTGGTGTGGGGTTGGTGGTAGTGCCGGGTAGGGGCAAGGAAGCTACCAGAATTTTTTCAAAGGATTTGGGCAGAGGGCTGATTTTTGGTTAATTGTTGAAGTTTACGCGTCTTTAAGGTTTTTCCTCATAAGTTATAATAGAATGGAGCTTTCAGCAGCCCCATAAGTGCATTGGGGGGTGCTGGGGTGGCCCAGAGCGAGTGGTGGTGTAGTGCACATAGGGTGCCAATCACCCCCATGGGTTTCTAACCCATGGCGTACAGGGTTCTGTTTTTTCTGAGGTATTCTGAGTGTGGATTCTATGATAGCAAATGAAATTTTCAATGAGACACCATGAATCCACTCTTATTTGCTATCATAGAATCCACACTCAGAACACCTCAGAAACAACAGAACCAAGTACCCCATGGGTTAGAAACCCTAGAAAGCGACTACCATGCAACTACCATGCGACTACTACTATTTCTTAACAGCGTTGGGGCTGTCTTAGGAGTCCATAGCAGCCCTGGGGTGCAACGTGATAGCTCCGTAAGGCTGCATATCACATTAGGCATTACTATTATTTTTGGCTGCTATACCGTGCAAGGGTACATCAGCCTAATAATGCTGCGTTTGTGCCATTTGCTTAAGTTGCGCGAGTCATGCAAGCACAAAACGGATGCACAGTGCATTACACAAGGGCAATCCCATTCTTTCCAATGGGCTTACTCTGGTCCAGTACAATTGGTGCAAGGTTCGTACTGGCACAACGTGTGCAAATTACCTATATGCAATGTTACGAGGAGCTGTCGTTCTCTGGCCTAGAACGTCAGCCATTGTTTGTTTATTTACCCCATTTCTATGTATGGTGTTTGGCAGATAATGAGGAGAGCGGACCCTCCCCCCCCGCCCCGTGGGTTTGCAATCTAAAATCGACACAAGGGCATCAACAGCAAAAGAGGAGGAAAGTAGTGGCAGGGAATATTTGATTTGCATGTACTTAAGTTTAGTTGCAACAGAAGGCGAGGATTACAGAGCACCCAAACAGCAAACCTGGTCCAGAAACTCCTGCTACCTGAGCAAAGAGGCACCTCTCCAAGTAGCAATTATCTTATATTTAGCAAGCAGCAGGACAGCAACTGTTCCTATCCCAGACAAACCCAGCACAGCATCCCTCCAGTGGCTGTTGCTGGTGTCTACCTTCTGTTTCTTTTTTAGATGGTAAGCCCTTTGGGGACAGGGAGCCATCTTATTTACTATTTATTTTTCTATGTAAAACAAAAGTCTCATTTGAGACATGTTGTTGAAAAGAGGTATATAAGAAGTAACAGTAGTGGCGATGGGGGAGGATCAAAGACTTCATGGAAAAAGAAAGAAATGGTTTGTGGGGAAAGCCCTTTGTGGTTTTTGACCAGCATCAAAAATAGACATCATTACTGCATTTTTAAAAAAAGTTTAAAAAGGTTTCCCTGTAAAGGATTTTTATGCTATATTAAATGAGCTAGGCGTACACAATAACTTCTATAGATCCCTGTTGGGTTTCTCCTTCTTAAAATTCTCGATCTCAATCTCAAAGGGCTATGGAAACACCTTTAATTTTATAGCAGCAAGAGGATCGCATGTGTTACGGTATTACATTTCAGTGTGTTCGTTATCTTGGGAATAAGCCCTCAGCTGGTGGAAAATAACAGGACCTATGGGGAGTGCAAGGAGGAGGAACGGGGTGATAGATCTGTTGCCCCCCCACCCACCCCCACCGGCAACCACAGGCGTCCTTCCTGGACTGAAATTAAATGTATCACAAAAACATGGAAAACAGCATAGATGTAAATAAGCTGGCATTATGAACTCTGAAATCATGTTCTAAAATTTGTACCATTCAGCTCATGAATCAAAGACAGGATGGAGTGAAAGTGGAGTGACAGGCATGCCAAATATCAGTGATACAACAGTCAGGAGCTTGACTGAGCAAGTGGGGATAAGAACATAAGAACAGCCCTGCTGGATCAGGCCCAAGGAGACCCATCTAGTCGTGTGTGAGAGAGAGAGCAGGTTGGGGGGAGAGCGAAAGCCTGCCTTCGGAAATCATGCCAAACTGGAGGCAACCATGCTTGAGATTTGGGTTTGTGGTTGTCTGAATGTGGGAAACCTCGGTTCCATTAGAAAAGGGACTTGAGGTTTCCGGCCACAAACCTGAATTGGCACCCTCACTTCCTCCTCAGTTTCTCTGCTGAAAACTCTGGTTGGCAAGTGGTAGCATGTCGTCTGAAGGCTCCCATCTTTTGGAACCGGAGTAGAGTGTGGGAAGCTCTTCTCTTTCTCCATTGGCTGCCGCAGCTGCCCTTTGTGAGATGGAGGAAGGCCGCACAGCCAAGGCCCCCCCCCCACTTCAAGGCTCACAGACTCCAGGTCGGGATCATCTGGGAGCGCAGCGGAGAAGTGGGGCGACTAGGCCCACAGTTTCCCATTATATGTGAAAGCAGCTAGAGCAAGAATAAGAACACATCAACAGCCTAGCTATATCAGACAATGAGGCTCTTCACACAATTGGTGTGTAGAGCTTAATAGGGTTCTGTGGGCAGAGTGGGTCAAGCCCGCTCTCCCCACAGACGATCATGAGGCAAGCCCTGGGTGGCTGGATCAGCTGCCCGCACAATTACTGGCTCCATCACGGAGCCGAAAGGCGTGGCAGGGATGGGGGGCCTGAGGCCCCCGGAAGTCCCAGAATGCCCCTTGCGAGCACGGTGTGGGGGGCGCATTCTGAAGAGCCTCTTGACATGCGGACCGTGGTGCGGAGCCATGGCAAGGGATCTCACAACTGAAAAATTGGGTTAGCAGAGAGCTCGCACCGCTAACCTCATTTTAGGGGAGGGCTACTTTGGTGGGCTAGCCGCTGTTGAATCACCGGGCTCTCCCATTCTCATAATGGGGGGAAACTGGGCTGGGCTCCCTTAGCCCGGTATCCCCCCCCCATCGTGAGAATAGCCTCAAGAGATCATTGTAGTCCAGAATCAGGTTTCCCACAATGGCCAACCAGATGCTTCAGAGAAGCTCACATGCAGGGCGTGAAAGCAAAGCCCTCCCATGCTGCTGTCCCCACTAGCAACAGGTGTTCACCGCTTCTGGACATGGCGATTCTATTTAGCGATCATGCCAAAATGCCACTCTGTCATGAAGCTGGTCAGTCACAGTGCAAGAGTTATAGTATTAACATGGGAGGTTGGCTAACTTCAACAATAGGACACTGATGCTTGATTCCTTCCCTCCCCCCTCTCTCCCTCCCTCCCTCCCTCCCCATGGGAGACTAGTATGGACAGCCAGCTGAGATGTTTCCTTGGGAAAATGTAGCTCACCTCTCAGTGAGGTCTCTTATTGGAAATCCTCTTGGTTTTACCATGCTGTCCCCACCATCAATCTCACTTGGGCCGGTCAAATTTCCTAGCATGCTGCCATCTTGATCAAGATGGGGAACTTTTGGGGACCTCTGCACAATCCTCTTCTGTGTAGCTTTCCCCATGTCCACCCTGATTCTTCTGCCAAAAGTTGTGTTGGAAGAACAAAAGAAATAATTAGCAAAACAGCTCAAAATAACCAATTAACACTTCATAATTGAAGCCCACCCTGGAGAAGGAATACCTTGGGACAACCAAAAGCATGCCAGCTCAATAGCCAATGAGGGCTAATGTTGAGAATTCCTTCCTGACCCCACGAAAGACCTGAACCATTTATCCTATGAAACAGCCCTGGGTCTGGTTTTAATATTTAACCATGTATAGGTGCAGTGATCCAGGAACAGATCCAGGGAGCTCTTTGCTATGTGATTGCTCAAAGAGGAGAAGAGGCTGTTTCGAGGTATGGTGCGTCTTTTGCTGATCAAGGCTTTAAACTAGTCAAAAGGAATACCATGAATTTTACCTGGGAAGCAAAAATGGAACCATTACAACTATATTGGAACCCTAGTGAGATTGATATAGTGTGTAAGGGGTTGGAAAATTATTAAGCTCCATGAACATAGGAAGCTGCCTTAGACCTTTGATCCAGGCCTAGGTTGATAAACTTGGTAAAGAGGCACCTTTACCTGCTAACCTGGCAAAGAGGCACCTTTTAATGTGGTGATTCTCTTTATTTAGCAGAGGGAGAGTAACTGGCCCTCTCCACCCCCAGCACAGCATCCCTCCGGTGACTGTTCTTGGTGTCTATCTTGTTTTTCTTTTTAGATTGTGAGCCCTTTGGGGAAAGGGAGCCATCTTGTTTATTTATTGTTTCTCCGTGTAAACCGCCCTGAGCCATTTTCGGAAGGGTGGTATAGAAATCGAATAAATAATATTAATAAATAATATTATCTACACTTAACTTGCAGTTGCACTCTGGGGTTCCTGGCAAAGGTCTTCACCAGTTCTACCTGCTAGAGATTGAGCCTGGGATCTGCTGCATGCCAAGCAGATGCTCTCACTTCCATCCCCAATAGCACTGTGAGGCTATCCTCATGTTCACCTAACCCAAGCTAGTAAAGCCCAGCCTAGCTTAGGCTGCGTGTGAGAACCGCCAGGATCTGGCCTGTTCCTGGCAGGGTAGCATAGCCTAGCCCCGCTTTGTAGCCCGGCTCTTAGTCAGGGTTAAGAGTTCGGCCTTAACCTGGGCCCCAGAATCGTGTGTTAGCTGGGGCTATGTTTAACTATGTTTAGCCCCAGCAGACACAGAGATGGGCACCTAGAGCACCCATCTCCTGGGGGAATCCTCCAATGTATCGTACGTGTCATGCCCTGCATTGTGGAATCCCTGGAGGCCAGGATGCATTGGGATCTCCAGAGGCCAAGGGTTGCAGTGGCTTGGAAGGAATTAACAGAAATCGCACAACAAGGAAGTGTGGCCTAGGAGGGTCTTGAGCCAGTGTTTCTGTCTGGATTCTGCATTTTCACGAGGGCTGCAGTGTTTAGTTTAGTCATAAGCTAGTTTATTCAATGGAGAGGAGAACCGGTCTTATGGTATTGTCCCATTTGCTAAGCAAGGTCTGCCCTGGTTTGCATTTGAATGGGAGGCATGTGTGAGTACTGTAAGTAGGGTGGCTTGAGGATGAGCTGGCTCACACTCGAAATGGCCCGGATCAGCTCGGGTTTGAGCTGCCTGGTCCGGGGCCAGTCTGGGTTTTTTAAAAGAAAAAAAAGGGGGGGGGAGGCAGACTTATTGGCATTGAAGGGTTTTGGGATGCTTCCGTGGTCATGGGCATGGGTCTTCTGACCCACAAATGCGCACTGGACATCTGCATAGCCGGATGACCTGGCCATGCCGGTGGCCAGTGTGCATGCACGGCGCCCTCCAAAATGGCCACTGCCTGCACAGAGAGGCCTGGAATGGGCCTAAATAGCCTGAAATGGGCTGCTTGAGACTGGGGGAGGCCAGCAGGGGAGGGGGCACTTCAGGAGACTCCCCTGCAACTGCCACAGCACCCCTCAAAGCCCTGCAATGGCAGAAAGCCCACCATTTTTGCATTTTCATTTTTCCCATTCCCCCTCCCCGGAAATGCCCTCCCCCGAGAGCTGGGCCCAAACCAATTTAGACTCGAACCCGACCAGGCCCAGCTCTAGTGACAGAACAGGACAGACATAGTCCACTTCAAGTCCGGTTCTGCTCATACCGAACTGAGTTTTCCGGTTTTGTGCACACCCCTAATTGTAAGATGTTACCCTCAGGGGATGGGGCTGCTCTGGGAAGAGCACTTGCATACTTGCATGCAGAAGGTTCCAAGTTCTCTCCCTGACATCTCCAAGATTGGGCTGAGAGAGACTCCTGTCTGCAACCTTGGAGAAGCTGCTGCCAGTCTTTGTAGACAATACTGAAATAGATGGACCAAGGATCTGACCCAGTACATGGCAGCTTCCTATGTTCCTATGATCAGATTGATCTACTGAAAATGTGCAACTTTTTTGTTGTTGTTAATGAGTGCCCTCACCTCATTTATTGGTCAAAGGTGCTTTTTTTTTTTTTTAAAGCAGATTACTTAGAAAATAAATTATAAGAAATATTACCCCCTTATCCAGTTTTCAGTACCACTGCTGGCTCATGAGTAGAACGTACCGCAGAGTATTTAAAAGAAATGTGCACCCGCACATACACAGAGAGCATCATTCTCAGCTGAAGGACCACAGCTTGAGTTTACACATATGTAGAATGAACAAGCAGGGATAGCACACAAAGACTGGGGAGAAATGGAGAGACAAATGGTGTTATCAAATGCAGAACCCCTGGAATCTTCTACCTATTTGCATTTGATAGCAAATTTTTTGGTCATTGCATTCTATACATCTGTAGTCAGGACAGATGACAGACAGGATCAGGACAATGACAGACAGTCTGAATCACAGCATCTCTGGCCACATTCAGACATAACGTGGAACAGCGGGTCCAATGGATCATGGTTCTGCTCCTCCACCCACTGCTCTCCTGTCTGCATTTGGACAAAACGGAGAGTGGGCTCTCAGGGAAGGAGACTGCAGACAGGAGCAGGATCTGGCTGTGTGGGCTTCCTTCTTGCTTGAAGGACAGCCTGTACAGAAAATCATACCTGAAGAGAGGGAGGAGCTTCCTCCCTAAACACCGGTTAAAGCAAATGCAGCCTCCAGTGCTGCATTCGCACATAATGCTCTGCAGCGAAATGCACTATAAACTGAAGGTTCAAATTGGAGTCTGCAGAGTGCAACCTTGGGTCGCTGGATGAGTTAGTTGCATGCATTCGGACGTAATGGTAGGGAAACCTCTGGCCCTTTCAATTCCGGTTTTGCGTTATATGCAAACATGACCACTATTTGAGAAAGTAACCCCTAGTCTTCTTCACAGGCTGGAAGAGCACCCAGACAGGGAAGGAGTGCTGTGTGCACTCCCAACTGGCCATCTTGTGAATTCAAAGATTCCTTAAAATGGATTTTAAGGAAGAGGGGGAGGATTTTAAGGAAGAAGGGAGAGGGGAGAGAAGAGAGAGGGATCATATGGGAGGAGGGAGCTTGGTTGGACAGCTTTTCATCCACCCTCAATAAAATGCTGGGGACAGAATTTGGGTTGGCCACGTCCATCTTACCCAGCTCCCAGCTCCCCTCCTGGGAGCTTACACAGCTCCCACTCTCGCCTCCTCCTACCTTGATCTCTGCAAACACATGACCACTGTTCAAGAGTGCACACAGAGTGCCCTGTCTGGGCATTCTGATCCTGTTTATGGTCATAAGAACAACCCTACTATTTTTTGTTTCATCACACTAGGAATTGGCACACTTACTGGGTTAAGTATTACATGTGTGGACACAGCTTCCAACCATTTTTCTGCCTTTTGTGCATTCATACGTCTCAGCTTTCCTTTGAGTCTGCTTTCTTTCTCCTCTATCCCTTCTTCTTCTTCTTCTCCCTCTGTTTTTATTCTTATGTCGGGCTTACATCCTACCCCTACAAACGGAATCTGTTAGCCTATCTTTTAATCTTAGCTTTCTTTTTAAAAGCGCGCACACACACACACACACACACACACACACACACACACACACATATATGAAGCCTTTCTTACTAATCTCTTAAAGAGGAAACGGGGTCTACCCATTTTGATTTTCTTTTCTTTTTAAAGGGAGGAGGTAACACGGTGGGGAGGGGAAATGGACAGTATTTGACATTATGGTTATAATTTAAAATTGCACAGCCTACAGCCCACAAAAACAGAGCATGTAATTACACACTTACTAGAGGTAACAGCAGTGCTGATAATTATTCTTTACACAGGAGGATCTCTCTGATATCCCAGAGTCAGGAAGTGGGAGCTACAATATCTTTAATACCATCCTTAGAGACCCTCGTAAGCAGAAGAGAAGTATGAGAAAGCACACAGGGTCCAGAGCAATAACTTCATTGCGCCAGAATGTCAGGGGCTTTAGTGCAGCAGAAATCAATAGTTTCAAGTACATTTTTTTAAAGGTACAATATTTTTTATGACCCTAACCAGAGAAAGTACAGCACAGCCAGAGGTATGTGAAATGTTCAGAAAGATGCCCCCCCTCCCTCCCCGGGCTGCCAAGACAGCCAGCCTTGTCAATTTTGAAGTGGGTTGTGATGAGAGAAGCATTCTGCAGCCGGGATGTGTTAACTATATCAGAGCTGTGAAATTCCTGACATTTATTTAGAGATAAATTGTTATGTAGCATTGAGATTAATAGAGAGTATGGGAGAGGGAGGGAATAGGAAAGACCATGTGCAACAAAGGGAGAGAAGGACCAGGAGGGGCTAGCACTCTTGTTCTGTTATAATGGATTTAAAAAAAAAAATCACAACACCATCCTCCTGCAAATGCTGGCTGACATCCTGACTCAATTTCCTGGAGGACGTCCTGTTGAAATTTGGTAGTCCTTTCTAGTACATAGGTACATTGGCAGCTGCCATGTTCTGAGTCAGACATTGGTCCATCTGGCTCAGTTTTGTCTACACTGGCTGGCAGCGGCTTCTCAAAGGTTCCAGGCAGGAGTCTCTCTCAGCCTTATCATGGAGATGCCAGAGAGTGAACGTGGAACCTTCTGCATGCAAGCAGATTGATGCTCTTTCCAGAGTGGCGCCATCCCCTAAGGGGATCTCTTATAGTGCTCACACATGTAGTCTCCCACTCAAATGAAATCCAGGGCAGACCCTGCTTAGCAAAAGGGATAATTCATGCTTGCTTACACAAGACCAGTTCTCAGGAGTAATTCCTGAGCAGTACTATTGAGGAATTTAGTTAGGATGCCAGCCTCTTTAACGAAAGTTAGTTGGTTAGATGCACTGATTAAAAACATATGCTTGACTAAAAAGGTACCTTGATTAACGGGGCAACACATTCATGTTTTGTTTTGTTTAATACGTTACAATTCTACCTTTCTTCCAAGGAGCAGGAGCTCAGTGTGATGTTCTCCTCCATTTTAACCTCAAAATCATCTTGAACAAACATGTTTTTAAACATTGCTGATGGCAGGCATGAGTGTAGAAGAGGCATTCCCTTTTCCTCAGACATGAGAGAATGCCTCATCTAAGATGGTTCCCTTTAAAACACATACAGTACGTGCATCCTCTAAGAACAATCTAATGTCCAGGCAACAGCCCAGCTGCTGCTCTTTGGCCAGTAAAAAGATCTTCTATTTTGTGTGTGTGGGGGGGGGGGTATGCAGGCCTGTAGGGGGACAAATCTCCATGGAGTGTGGGGTGTTTGTGTGTGTGAGGGGCTATCAGGGCACCTGTCAGCACCCTAACATCCTTTGCTACCCGCTTCATTAACCTCCCATACCCCACTGTGCTTCCCTTTGCTATGTCTGCACCCTATTATTATTATATTTATTTATTTTTACATTTTTATATCCCACTGTTCCTCTGAGGAGCCCAGAGCAGTGTACTACATATTTATGTTTCTTCTCACAACAACCCTGTGAAGTAGGTTAGGCTGAGAGAGAAGTGACTGGCCCAGAGTCACCCAGCTAGTGTCATGGCTGAATGGGGATTTGAACTCGGGTCTCCCCGGTCCTAGTCAGGCACTCTAGCCACTACACCACACTGGCTCCTACTGAGGCATGCCACCCTGCAATGGCCACACCCCTCCCCCTATGTCACCATACCGATGCAGAGGGCGTGGCCAGTGGTGTAGGGAGGGCATAGATGTGGCAGGCCAGTGGGGGAGGGGAGGGGAGCGAGGTGGCCCTAGAGAGGAGCATGGAGAACCCAGAGACAGGAGGGCATGGGTTCTTGGGTCCTGCATGTCCTATTATAGCTCCGCCCCTGGGTGTGGCCAAATGTGCAACTGCCGTCCTCCACATGGGCAAAATGTCCCACCAGGGGCCAGGGTGGCTGTGCTGCTGCCTGCACCAGGCGTCCGAGCACATGACGCTGAGGGGGCCGGGCCACTCATGGCAAGCCCACCCACCAATCTCCTCTTGTGCACAGGCATAGGGAAGCGACTCGGGCCACGTTGCATGAGGCAGGCGGTGGCATCACGTGAGAAGAAACAGAGTCACACACATGGTGGCTTGTCCCAGGACTGCTGCCCATCTTATGGCCATTTGATTTATTTAGTACATTTATATACCGCCCCATACAACAACCAAAAAGAAGTCCCTGGGTGGTTCACAATATAAATTGCCTTAAACATTCTATGCCCTTGAAAGTATGCTATCCTGGAGCATTGCCATGTGCTGAAGGGGGCAGTGATATCAGTAACGTTAGCCCTATCCACACATTATGCACATACCATTTGTGTGCCATGTATACATGTGCACATCTGTCCACACATACAGGTATCCACACACTATGTTCAGCACACACACTGTAGTGCACTTCCTATCCATACCCTGCATTTGAGGGGACCTGTACCCAAGCTCACTTTAAAACAAGTTGTTCTGCTAAGAAGGAATCTGCCTACTTTCATTTCACTGTCATCATAATTGGTAAATAATACCATCCTCACCCATTCAGCCTTAAACGTTCACACGTCCACCATTTTGAATTGGGCTGGATGACATCATCACAAATTACACCATTGAGGTGTCCCCATGTGTCACTCAGCACAACGGTACCAAATTTTGTTCAGATTGGTTAGACGTTCCTCAAGTTGGCCCACATGCACCTCAAATGTTTATGCATCCGCCATCTTGAATCAGGGTGGATGACATAATCAAAACCTATGTCCTTGAGATTTCCCTATGTGCCCCTACAACTGTATCCATTTGGGTTCATATTGGCCCAGGCATTGCGAAGTTGATGGGGACACGCACACGGATACACACACAGAATGCCAAGTGATCTCATAAGCTTACCTTCCTTAAGGAAATGGGCTAAAAATGAACATATGTACAATCATTTGTGCAAAAATATGTACTTGTTTACATATAAGTGCAAACTTGCAAACCCCTGCTAACTTGGCAAAGAGGTACATTTTAACGTGGTGATTCTCTTTATTTAGCAGGGGGAAAGTAACTGCACAGCATCCTTCCAGTGACTGTTGCTGGTGTCTGTCTTATGTTTCTTTTAGATTGTGAGCCCTTCGGGGGCAGGGATCCATCTTATTTATTTATTATTCTCTGTGTAAACTCCCCTGAGCCATTTTTTGAAGGGCAGTTTAGAAATAAAATAAATAATAATAAATAATAATAATATAAGTCACTTTGGAGCTCCTTCTGGATCAAATGGTGGGAAAGAAGTTGATCAGTAATATGTAAATAAATAAAAGTAAAATATTTTTCTTCAAAAGACATGCTTTGTTTGAAAATATAAGCATGTTAACAAATCAATTGACTAAAATATATGCAATTAATCAATTAAAATTTATTTCGTTCAATGACAGCCCAGATTTTAACTAAAATAAATACAATCTCTCATTTATTTTTGAAAAGCTTAGATGCATTGGCATCTTTGCACAAAGTTCCCTCTGGGTTGTCTTATAATTTATTTAGCTCGCAGAGTGTATGATTGCCCCAAGCAATGGTCTGACTTGATATAAGAAGAGGGGGTTGAAGCTCAGTGGTCGAGCAGAAGGTCCCAGGTTCATTCCTCAACATCTCCAGACAAGGCTGGGAAAGACGCTGGCCTGAAACTCTGGGAAGCTGTTGCCAGTCAGTGTGGGCAATTCTGAGATAGATGGAGCAATGGTCAGACTCAGAATAATGTAGCATCCTCTGACTGGGCCAAGGTTAGCCACTGAGCATCACGACTGACGAGACTTTTAAATTTTGACTGAAGTCCAGTTGATAAGACATTGCATTGGCTTTCCGTGAGGCATTTGCTCTATATTATATTAAAGTAGCACACATATATCTCTATGCATATATGCTCATCCGTTACCTCACCATAAAATATGTACCCTAAACACTTTAAAAACAGTCCCAAAAATGCTCTGGGGAGTGGGGTGTATGGAAAGTGTGTTGCATTTGCCAATCACTTCCCATGACAGCTGGCTCTTTCCTGACGTTCTGAAAACTTGCAGAACTTTGTTTCATCACTTGTTCTAGGATGTGGAAATGGGTATGTGATTTCAGGGCAGTGACATCACCTTCAGATTTTCTTTGCCACACCTAATATGCTACATAGGAGGCCACCTTCTACTGAATCGGACCCTTGGTCCATGTAGCTCATTATTGTCTACACAGACTGGCAGCAGCTTCTCCAAGGTTGCAGGCAGGAATCTCTCTCAGCCCTCTTTTGGAGATGCTGCTGTCAAGGAGGGAACTTGGAACCTAGATGCTCTTCCCAGAGCGGCTCCATCCCCTAAGGGGAATATCTGACAGTGCTCACACTTCTAGTCTCCCCTTCATATGCAACCAGGGTGGACCCTGCTTAGCTAAGGAGACAAGTCATGCTTGCTACCACAAGACCAGCTTTCCTCTGTCTTGTTACAGTTACATCTGTCTTCATCCTAGAACTGGCAATGAATAAAAGTTACAGGCCAGGCCAGCTTCTTGGTCTGTCATTTAGCTTCTAGTCCTTGTTCTTGTTTCTAGTTCTTGTTTCTATTTCTACCATCCAACAACTTCCCCCTTTTCTTTCCCTCAGTTTGATGCCAATGGAAAGGAAGGGAGGAAGGAAGTCAAGGTGCCCTTTGGACTGGACTTCTGGGTGGAAGTCCGGTCCTCCACATGGGCAAAATGTCCCACCAGGGGCCAGGGTGGCTGTGCTGCCGCCTGCACTGGGCAACCGAGCACACGATGCCGAGGGGGCCGGACCACTCATGGCAAGCCCACCCACCAATCTCCTCTCATCCACAGGCATAGGGAAGCGACTCAGGCCATGTTGCACGAGGCAGGCGGTGGCAGCATGTGAGAAGAAACGGGGAGCATGTTGGTGGTGCTACAAGTTCAGCAACTCTGTGAGGAGGGAGCACTAGCCAGGAGGTGAGATAGAGGCAGGCAAGGCAGCCACCAACACAGCAGCTTCTGAGTGAGTCGCTGACTGTCTGTCTCCCAGCCATCCTGTTCGGAGGCTCTGTGGTGCAGGCAGCAGCAGTGACACACAATGGTCTCCTTTCAAAATGTGCAGCTCAGTGGGGAGCATCTTATTCAGGATTTCTCCTAAACTGGCGGTGTGTGGGGGGAGTTTCCACCATTCCCTGAGCATATTCTGCTGTGGAAATTAGTGCATCCAGCTCATGTAAGTGGCAGGACTGTCCATGCGAAATATGGAGAGGAGAGGAGAGGAGAGTCAAACTTTGTAAAATAGTCATTGGCAGCTGGTGTCACTGGGGCTGGGATAGCAGAGGGGTGACCAAGCAGACACAGAATAGGCCATGGTTGCCCTCCCTCTCTTCTCACCCTACCCTGGGCACCTCTATCTCCCTGTCTTCTTGCCCCACCCTGGCTTTCACTTGAGCCATGCAGGCTGGACATTCACTGGGTTAGAGATTTCCCCAACCTGCTGAATGACCAGGCTGCATGGCTCAAGTTAAAGCCAGAGCAGGGCAAGAAGAGACAGAGTCTGCTGTGGCCCATTCTGCACCCACATGCCCCACCCTCCACCACCCACCCCCATCACCAGCCGTACCAACCACCTTGAAACTGGAAAAACCTTTTCCCGCCGGGAATACAATCACAAAAAAGAATCCTATTTATGCAAATTGACTTGGTTTCTGCAACTTCTTGGTACAGAATTTGAGGTTATTTGAGTCAGAATTAGTTGTTTCGTAATTTTTGAGGTGTCAGCAACTGAAAGTCAGGAAGTCAAATCCAGTCCATAGATGCTATGCTACTGGCTGCCCCCTATCAAATTTGAGGATATGGAGACATGGGGAAAGTGACCTTTGGGACAACAAAGATTGCTGTCAGACCACTTGAGAGGAGGGGGAAACGGAAGTGATGACCACCCTCCGATTGCTCTTCATACGGACCCTTCTGATAGCCAGCTTGCTGACCTGAGATTTTTACCCTTCTCGGCTTCACAGTCCCGTGTGTAAGCCAGTGCCGAAATGTAGTGGGGGAAGAGGGAAGCATAACAACTTGCTTGCTATGACACTTTGTTACCTGCTTGAATGTCAGCGCTCAAGATATAATCTGAGGCATATTTCTGAGATGATAAGTAAAGCCAAATGAATAACGTGCATGTTATTCAGGGGTTGGGGAGGGGATAGCGAGAGCAGCAAGGGAGACAAAGTTAATTAAAAAAAATTGCCTGCACTTTAATGCAGACCAATATCTCCCTTATAATGACACTGGGATCTCAGCAATTACTTTTATAGATGGGAGCCTTTCTTTCCTTGTAATATAGAAGGCTCCAGCCTTAGAGTAATATTGTTGAAAGTGTTGAAAGACATAGTTACTCAGGTAATTTCTTGACTTTGCTCTGAGTCCCTCGATTTAAATGCTGGGTCTTGGTACCCTGAGGCCTTGCATCTCCTAGAAACATAGAGCTGTGACCAATAACAACTTTAATACTAATGTGGGAGAAAGGATAGAACCCAGGACAAACACTTTAGCTTTAAACAAAAGGCTTGTGCACAATGGAAAATATTGAATCGGATCCGATCCAATAAATATCAGAATCGGATCTTGGGACCCTTGCAAATATCAGATATGTTCTGGTTATTGGATTTCCAATCGGAAATCTGATAAAAATAGGAAAACATTCCCATAGACTAATATGGGAAAAGAGAGCAAAAAATCAGAAATCAAAATTAATGGCACAAAGAGCTCTGAAATTTGCCACATATGTAGTTCAGGATGACAGGTTTCTTTTTATTGAATTTTAAGAAAATTAGTCCATCCATTGATTTTTAATTATTTTTGCTCTTGCACAAGAGTACCATTATGTCGAACCAAAAATGTGTTCTTGCAGGAACACCTTATCAAACCTAAAAAAAAACACCTTAAAAAGCAAAAGAGGGGCGTATTCAGTTAAATTTCAACACACTGAGCCCTGACATCCCAAAGCATATGTGTGCCACATTTCAGAGCTGTCTGCCTAGCCATGCCTGCTATCTGATTTTTTTCCTCTTTCCCCATAGATGTCTATGCAGATTTCCCCCCATTTTTAATGGTAATGGTTTGGCAAGGTTTTCTTGCACAAGAGCATCATTTTGTCAAACCAAAAAAGTATTTTTGCATAAGAACACCTTATCAAACCTAAATAAAAATAAAAATGGGGGGGGGGGGCGATAATCCCAGCTGCTGCTATTTGAGAGAGGCTGTTCTGTGCTCTGAAACATAATGCAGCCATTTTCGGATAGCCATCTCTCTCCCCCCATCCCAAGTCTCTAACTGCCAAAAGATGCTGACACCGTTTTCTATTTCTGACGCCATTTTGTCTTCTGCTATTCCGATATTTCCCTCCCGATACCTTTTCAATATTAGGATGGTGATTCCAATAATTCTGATCTGTTATAGTCTTCTAAATATCAGATTGGAATTATTTCCGATATATACAATACCCCAATATCGTTCTGATATCCATATTGAATATCTCTGACTGTATGGGCCTAATAAAAGTTATGGAATATCAAAGTAAACAAAGAATAACAGTACCTTAAAATAAACATACAAATTTCTCCTATGCAATAGATCTCCCTTCCCCCGTCACAATATATCACTAATTTAGATATCACACTGCTGCCCACACACTGAAGATCCCACAACGAATGCTGGTCTGCCTTGCAGGCTGCCAGATGCCCTGCTCCTCACTGTCATGCTGTTCCACGAAGTGCAAATTCTCTTCTCTGCTGCCTTCTGCCTCTCTGTGCCTTGCTTTCACCATCAGCACAATGGCCAAAGTCTTAGTTTTATTATTCATGCATGCATGCATGCATTCATTCATTCATTTAACAAATTTGTATACCACCCCAAACGTACGTCTCTGGGTAGACAGTTAAAGTCATATAGACATTAAAATCATTAACATTAAAATCATTAAAAACCCAACATTAAAAGCATTACAATTATAAATCTAATTAAAAGCCTGGGTGAACAAAAATGTCTTCGGTGCCTTTTAAAAAGTTGTCAGAGATGGGGAGGCTCTGATTTCAACAGGGAGCACATTCCAAAGCCTGGGGGCAGCAACAGAGAAAGCCCAGAGCTGGGGGCAGCTGCAGACAAACCTCTCCAGGTGATCTCAATGGGCGGTGGGACTCACAGTGACCCCGGCCACGCAGAGGCCAATTACGCAGGCGTGGCGGCCTCCGAAATGGCCACCACGCTGGAGGGGGAAGGCCCGAATGGGCTGAAGAGCTGGCCGAACGGCCGGTATGGGCATGAAGGGAGGCCGATGAGGGGAGGGGGAACCTCTGCGGACACCCTCCAACAACTCCCCCGAAGGGGGTAAGTAAAAAATATATTTTTAAATTTTTTTTTTAAGTTTGTGAACACTCCTGGACTGAACAGTACGGGGGGGGGGGGTTGGTTTTGAGGGGGTGCCGTACCGAACTGGCCTGGTCTGGTTCGGGTCCAGTCCAGACTCAAACTGAACTGGACCAGCTGGTTCCGTGCACACCCCTACCGTAAACGTATCTCTCCAGAAGATCTCAACAGGCAATGGTGAAGAAGACATTCTCTTAAAATCCCAGGGCCAGACTATGGGAAACACCTATATTGGGCAGCAGCGATATAGGAAGATGCTGAAAGGCATCATCTCATACTACACGGGAGATGGCAATGGGAAACCCCTCCTGTATTCTACCAAAGACAACCACAGGGCCAGGAATTGATACCGACTCGACGACACACTTTACCTTTTAAGCTCTTTAGGGCTTTATAGGTAATTACCAGCACCTTGTATTTTGCCCGGAAACTTATCGGCAGCCAGTGTAGCTCTTTCAACACTGGAGTAATACGGCCTTTCCAAGATGACCCAAAGACCAACCTGGCCGCCACATTCTGGACCAACTGCAGTTTCCAGACTACATACAAAGGCAGCCCCACATAGAGTGCATTGCAGAAGTCCAGTCTATTATCTGTCTCCCTTACCCAACTTGACCTGTAATCTTTTTCTCCTCTTCCCAATCATCCCTTTTGAACGGCCCCCTCCTCTCAGTACTCTAGTCCCCTTTGCAACTGGGCCAGGTGCTCTCTCCACACTTGACTCCTCCCCTTCACAGCCTCCAGATGTTTCTGCCACAGAGTTAGGGCTGGAAGGGAACCTGAAGGTCTTCTGCTCTAACCCCCTGTTTGGTACAGAAATGAGCAGCCACATCCCTAAGAAATGGCTGCTCAGCCTTAGCTTGAAAACAGTTGTATTCTATCCAACCGTCTTTTATGTTTTGTTAATTAGAAGTCTGTCCTCGTGGGGTTCCTGCGGAGAGTGTGTGTTGGGGAGGTGGAGTCAGGAAGAAAAGAGAGGGAAAGGAGAAGGGGAAATGGAGTTTTTTTTTCTGAATGAAGTCTTAGTTACATTAATATAAGGTTGCTTTGTATTTATGAGGGAAGCAGTGATTGGAAAAACTATCAGCAAAGGATTGCTTTCCATTATGAGAAGCAAACTGTTCCACAGTCATAGGTTGAGGGTGGGTGATCTCTGGAGCTTTGCATGGGGCCAGGCACTTGACTGGATGCCTAAGGGCCATCCAACTAAGATCCCCTCCAATCCCCTCCAGATCGATTGTTGTACGATTCTACCAGACAGAACATGGTCTTATTGGCTGCCTCAGTGTCCTTGCAAAGAATGGTTGGTCTACTAATTTGACATGACTAAATTGGCCTTTTAATGTTAGTGAGATCTCTTTGTCTTTGGGGAGGAAAGCTGGTCTTACATAGGAATATTAGAAGCTGCCGTTTACTGAGTCAGACCATTGGTCTATCTAGCTCTGTATTGTCTTGCACAGACTGGCAGCGGCTTCTCCCAGGTTGCAGGCAGGAGTCTCTCTCAGCCCTATCTTGGAGTTGCTGCCAGGGAGGGAACTTGGAACTTTCTGCATGCGAGCAGGCAGATGCTCTTCCACTGAGCTGTGGCCCCATCCCCTAAGGGGAATACCTTACAGTGCTCACACACATCTCCCATTCAAATCCACCCAGGGTAGACCCTGCTTAGCAAAGAAGACAATGCATGCTTGCTATCACAAGACCAGCTCTCCTCCCATTGTCAGCATTGTCCTCACTGGCTGGCAGCAGTTCTTGTGGTAGTGAGCATGAATTGTCCCCTTTGCTAAGCAATGTCTACCTTGGTTTTCATTTGGATGGGGGACTATATGTGAGCACTGTCTGCTGTAACATATTAGGGGACAAGGATATCACTCATTGGGAAAGCATTTGCATGCTTGCATGCACAATCCCTGGCATCTCCAGGCAGGGCTGAGAGAGACTCGTGCTTGAAACCTTGGTGAGCTGCTGCCCATCAGTGTAGACAATATTGAGCTAAATAGACCAATGGTCAGACTCAGCAAAAGGCAGTTTCCTATATCCCTTCTCTTTAGACTCAATCTCAAGGAGTAAGTTTAATCAGTATGTCAGTCAAGGTCTACAAACTGAAGCCTAGCATCCACCTCCTTGGTTTCTTGGCTTTGCGTTTCTTATCTTGGCTTTGCAGTTCAGATGTCATAATGTTGATTTATTACAGGGATTACATTTTTAATTACAGCCTCCCTCCAAGGGGTTTGGGGCGGCATTCATCATTCCCCCCTCCCCATTTTACCCTCACAACAAACCTGTGTGACAAATCAGGCTGGGAGGTAATCCCTATTCAGACATTACATTGTATGGGGGTACAGGTGTCTACAAAGATGTACATTGTTGTGGGTGCATGCGTTCATTTAAAAAGTGGGTACAGACCCCTCTAAATGCAGGCTACAAATAGGAAGTGTACTGCTGTATGTATGTGGAAGACAATGTATGAATAACAGTACGTGTGTACAGATCTGTACAGATTGTATGGGTGTCGAACATAATGAGGTGGTTCCCACGATCTGTGGGAGCTCCCCGCAGACGAGCAGGCAGTCTGCTTTGGGTGGCCTAACCGGCCGCCCACACGACTGCCAGCTCTGTTACGGAGCCGGCGGGATCAGGGACCATGTGCCCCCCCCGGAAGTTCCAGCGTGCCCTGCGTGAGCACAGAGGGCATGCGGAGAGACTTTTGTCGAGGGTCTCCTTGTGAGTTGCCGTGCCGCGGAGCCGTGCTGCAGCAACACACGATTAGAAAAACAGGGTTTGTGGAGCGCTTGCTCCGCAAACCCGGTTTAAGGGCAGGGCTACTTAAGCGGGTGACCCTCTTAAGAACCACCGGGCTCGCAGCCAAGCTCGGTGGTTCTCACGATGGGAGGAAATTGGGCTAGCCTCCGCTAGCCTGATTTTCTCCCATCGTGTGAATAGCCTCAATATCTGAAAGGGCTATAGTGACCGTCTCATAGAAACACAGGAAGCTGCCTTATACTGAGTCAGACTCTTGGTCCATCTAGCTTAGTATTGTCTACACTGACTGGCAGTAGCTTCTCCACATTTTCAGGCAAGGATCTTTCAGGGATTGCACCTGGGACCTGCTACATGCAAAACAGATGCTCCACCACTGAGCTATAGCCGCACCCCCAAAGTGGCCTACATGGGTCTCCCATCCAGGCACTGACCACGCCAAGACCTCCTTAGCTTCAGCAAGGTGGCTGTATCGTATGCGCTTCAACCATGTGTCAAGGTCACCCCATGAGCTGGATGGTTATTACTTTTCACCCAGGCTTTTGGTATCTAACTGTGAGATTTGAAAAGTTTCTAGCACTTTGGCTCAGGGCAAATTTTGGCATCCGATTGCCATGCCCCAGTAAGAACAACCATTATCTGAAATGATGCTGAACTTCCCAGACTTGCGGGTCGGTAACACTGTTTTTGGCAGGTTATAAAATATTGACTCTGTTACATATTGGGATTGTGATGATATTTTCTCCCCCTTTCCTTTCTTTTGTGCAAATCTGTTTTCACCGCAGGAGCACCCGCTGTCTCTTCTGGCTACAACTCTACTTACTAATTCATCGATTCATCTTTAATGAGGCCCCCTGCCAATGTTTAAATAGCATTCAGAACAAAGGGAGAAAAGCAGCGCTTCCAAAACAGCTGCTGCTCTCCATTCCTGACATCCCCGTTTTTCGGAATATTGAGTCAAATCCATTTCTTTTTCTTCCCCTAAAGTTAGGAATATATAATTTAGGTGCAGCTTGATAATTAATGGTTTTTTTGGGGGGGGGAGAATGAAGGCGGGTGCAAATGTAAAAGTTTGTCTTAGGCTCTGCTCCTTGGAGCCAAGAGGGTACTACTGAGTGGGTTAGTAGAGCATGGGCAACAGTGGGAAATGTGATATCCATGAGGGATCTTTGCTGAAGGTTGAGGACATCCCTTCCTGTCTGAGGTATTGTTTCTAAATCACAGCAGGGTGAACAGTGGAAAAATGTGATATTCAGCAGTGGGAGCACGTGATATACATTAAGGATCTTTCCTTAAAGTTAAGGACATCTCATCTTTTCTAGGGTTTTCTTTCCAAATCATATCAGGGTCATCAACGGGAAAATGTGATATTCAGCACTGAATGGTCAACAGTGGAAAAACATTAGGGATCTTTGCTGAAGCTTGAGCAAAGTTTCCTAATTGCTGCTCTTCTTGTGTAACATTTTGATTCCAAATGACAGCATGGTGTAATTCTCTTGCCCCACTCTGGTGTGCTGGGAGTGTGGACTGAACAGATAGGGGTTCCACTGTGTTTGTGTGATGGCTTCACCTGATGGGTAATTCACAGTCATACTAGAAAAAGCTCATATGGGGTACAGACATGATGCCCCAGAGAAAACAATCCGAACTGACTGAAGGTCCCTCCCTCCTAGCTGAGATGCTGGCAGGCCTCAGGCATATGATTAACTGTCCAGGGACAGTCTCAACTAGCTAGTACATGATAAATCACCTTTTCCCTATTGAGAATGCCTTATAAGAAAGTTTAGCGAGAAGGTCAAAGTATGCATTTTGTTGCTTTAGTTCATTAAAAACTACATATTTCATTTTTTCAATGGGCTGGTTCAGAGATCATGTGGGACCTCTATTAAAACCTGGCTCTATACAATGTCCTTGATCCTCAGGAGAACCACCCCACTTTCATGCCTGCACAAGCGTCTGCTTCTGTTGTCTGAACTGACCGATCTTGGTTTAGTCTAATCTTAAAATAAACTGTGATATGTAACAATATTGAGATGGATTGTTTTTCGTTTGGTTAATCAGACTGTATTATTGTTTGTTGCGACTACTGGTCACAGACCGAAATTCGTTCTGCATTCATTCTGCGAGCTGTAACTAACTTCAAACCTTGATTCAGATTGCAGATTTTTTAGAGTAACTTTAGATTGGTCTATATGGATGTCATGACCAAGAGTGTAGCAGGACCGCTGGTGGCCACTGCACGGCCCTGCTGACCCCGCCCCCACGTCTGATGTCAGATGCTGGGGCTAGCCACGCCTCCGCATCTGACGTCAGACGTGGGGGCGTGGTCTGGCTGAACGGAACTTGGAGGCTCCGTTCGACTGAAAGACCTTCAGTTAGTCTTTAACTGCCGAAGAGGCCGCACAGCCCCTTCCGCAGTTAAACGAAGGCTGGTGCTGCTTCCCTGCAGGGAAGAGCTGCTCCTGGGCTGTGTTGCGAAGGCAGCACCAGTCTTTTAGCTCCTGAAGGGGCCGAGCGGCCCCTTCAGGAGCCACTTAGGCTGGTGCTGCATTCGTAGCGCTCAACCAGGAGCGGCTCTTCCCTGCCTTTGCAGTGAAGAGCCGCTCCTCCTGGCTGGTGCTGCGAATGCAGCACCAGCCTTTGTTAGCTCCCGAAGGGGCTGCATGGCCCCCGCTCAGGAGCTAAACTACTGCCCCCGCGTCTGACGTCAGACGCGGGGGGGGGTGTCAGGGCCGCGAATGGCGGCTCCTGATTGGGCAGGGCCCGGGTTCTTTGAACCCGTTTGCACAATGATAGCTCCGCCCCTGGTCATGACTCATCTTAATTACTTTAACCACAATTAGAAGTAGGTGCTCATGTGGCCATGGGATAGAGTTGCTTAGAGCTCAAGGCTTGAGGATGTAGTGTGGGACAGGGATGTGCATGAACCTCTTCGGAGGACCTTTTACGGGCCTCCAAATCGGTTTGAACACTGGCCGATTCAAACGTTTTGTAGTGTGTGGTGGGGTAGGACTTTAAGGGCGGGGAAGGGTGCATGTACCCCGCCCCCTGCTTTCTCCCCCATCGGCACTGGAGTCCTGTAAAAACTTTCGGGAGAACAGTGTACCTCCCTGCCACCCCTCCCCCTCTTCGGCCAGAAGTGGCTGGAAGTACCAGGCATGCATGTGCACGCTGGATGCATGTCAGACAGGCTTGCACGTGATTGCAACATGGACACACCCACATGCCCGGTACTTTCGGTCACTTCTGGCTGAAGAGGGGAAGGGGCCAAGCGAGGTACATTGCTACCCCAAAGGATTTCACAGGACTCCAGCGACAGCAGGGGGAAAGTGGAAGGAGGGGTAAGTGCACCCTTCCCAAACCTTAAAGTCCTACCCTCACCCCTTCAAACCAACCCTGCCCAGTTCCGTGCACATCCCTAATGTGAGGCCAGGTGTCAACCAATATTAGCTGTCAACCAAGGTGTCTAATCCGGTCCATTGTAAATGGGAGCCATGGAGTGTGAGACATATCTGACAATGAAAAAAGAAAAAGAAAAATAGTCCCTACTGGCATCAATAAAAGCTTTTTTGCCATTTAAAGTATCACGGTTATGAGGCCCCAGTATGGATTAGGATCACAGTGGGACAAAGTGTTTCGACTGTGTCGACTCAGTGTGAGGCAGCTGTGAAAAAGGCCAATTCCATGCTAGGGATCATTAGGAAGGGGGCTGAAAATAAAAATGCTAATATTATAATATCCTTATACAAATCTATGGTGCAGCCACATCTGGAGTACTGTGTATAGTTCTGGTCATCATATCTTAAAAAGGACACTGCAGAACTGGAAAAGGCAACCAAGATGATCAGGAGCCTGGAGCACCTTCCTTATGAGGCAAGGCTACAGCATCTGGGGTTTTTAGTTTGGAAAAGAGGCTACAGGGAAACATGACAGGGGTCTATAAAATTATGCATGGAGTACAGAGAGTGGTGAGAGAGAAGTTTTTTCCCCTCTCTCAGAGCATTAGAAGCAGGGGTCATCAATTGAAATTGAAGGTTGGGAAATTTAGGCCCGAGGAGAAGAGGAAGTCCTTTTTCACACAGTGCATACTTAATCTGTGGAATTCTGTTCCACAGGGTGTGGTGATGGCCACTATCTTGGATGGCTTTAAAAGGTGCTTAGACCAATTCATGGAGGAGAGGTCTATCACTGGCTACTAGATTGCTGGCTATAGGCCACCTCCCGCCTCAGAGGCAAGATGCCTCTGAATTCCAGTTGTACGGGAGTAACAGCAAGAGAAAGGGCATGCCCTCTCCTCTTGCCTATGGGCTTCTCAAAGGTATCTGGTGGGCCACTGTGTGAAACAGGATGCTGGACTAGATAGGCATTGGGCCTGATCCAGCAGGGCTGTTCTTATGTTCTAACCCCCTACACCATCATGATCCCAGTCCAGATTGCCCTAGGGATGTGCACAAAACTGGTTTGCCCGATTCGGTTAGAATTGTGGGGAGGTTCAGTTTGGGTTTGCAGCCTGCAGAAATACTTTCACTGAAGGGGCCAGTGTGTATTGTGTACTGTTGACCCTAATCGCTGACCATTAAGCAAATAAGGTCAGCAGTACACAATGTTCCCTTGCGGGGAAGTTATAGTCTGCAAAGTGACTGTTGCTGGTGTCTACCTTGTGTTTCTTTTTAGAGTCTGAGCCCTTTGGGGACAGGGTTCCATCTTATTTGTTTGTTATTTCTCTGTGTAAACTGCCCTGAGCCATTTTTGGAAGGGCGGTATAGAAATCAAAATAATAATAAATAATAATAATAATGGTGGCCACTAGTCTAGAGGGCTTTAAAAATGGATTCGATGGCAGGCTGATGAACAGCTATGATGTGACAGCTAAACAGAAGGTCTCTGGATACCCGTTGCTGAGGGGGTAACAGTAGGAGAAGAAAATTGGTCTGGTGGTAATGAGCATGAACTGTCCCCTTGGCTAAGCATGGCCTGCCCTAGTTTGTATTTGGATGGGTGACTGCATGTGAGCACAGTCTGCTGTAAGCAGACCTGCCCATCACCTCCTGTGGCGGGGGATTGGCTCCACCACTCACCTGCTGGAGGTCATTTGCTTGGCCATCAAATGTCCTCCATGCATGTGTGGAGGCCAGGTGAGTGGCAGAGCCGACCCCCCCATCACAAGAGGTGCTGGGCACCATGCCACTACTTGGAGCAGTGGTAGTGGAGGTTAGAGGTATGCATAAAACCAGCTGGCCTGGTTCGGTTCGAGTCTGGCACCCCTCCGAACCCCCCTGTCCAGTCCGGGGGGGGGGTTCACGAATTTTGGAACCTTGGCAGACCCCCCTCCCCCACGGCCTACAGGAAGCCCCCCAAAGGGGCTGAAGGTAAATTAAAATTAATTCTTTTTTTTTAAAAATGCAGACTTGTCTGGGGGTTCGGTTTGGTTCCAGATGGAACCGGGGGGGGGTTGGTTTGACCCCCCCAACCCCCCAAACCAAACCCCTGGACCCCCGAACCCCTGGATCAGTCTGCACATCCCTAGTGGAGGTAAGCATCTACTAATTTATGTTAAAAGGTGCCTCTTACCCGTCCATCCAGCAGTGCCCCCACCAGCAACTACTGCCCTTTGTGGGTGGTGCCATAGCTCAGTGAGGCACAGCATCTGCTTGTATGCAGAAATCCCAGATTCCATACCCGGCATCTCCAGGTAGGGCTGGGAGAGATCCCTGCCTGAAATCTTGGAGAGCTGCTGTCTGTCAGTGTTGACAACGCTGAACTAGAGGGATCAGTGTTCTGACTCGGTATGAGGCAGCTTCCTATTTTCCTAGGTTTACAACCCCAAACAGCAGCAGCAGCAATACCAAGAAGAAAACAATGGTTGGATAGATTTTCAGGGGAAAGATTCATAATTCTGTTTCCATGGAAGCACCAGCATATCCCAAGTGACTTTAAGAGCCGAATGAACACTCTGTGAAAGTTAAAGTGCTTCTCCCCCCCGCCCCCATCTTTCTACCAGTATTGCAGGAGTGACTGTGAGGGCGAATAGCGTTGAAAAAATAAATTGAAGCTTTGGGCCAATTCACGTGCTCCATTTTTGAGATGCAGACAGGGACGTCCTAAGGCATCTTTTCACTTCAAGCCGTTTTAGTTCACAATTGGGAAGGTGCACTTCAGGCAGGAGTCTCTCCAAGACCTACCTGCAGATGCCAGAAAGTGAACCTTGGCAGGAGCGGAGACAGGCTGGCGGCTGCCCGTGTGTGGCTTCCGCGGTGGCCTCCTGGCCCCGGCCCCCCCATGTCTGACATCAGATGCGGGGGCATGGTCTCCCTTCCAAACAGGGCAGTGTGGCCCAGTTTGAAAGGAGATCGGCTCATGCTGCTTTGAGCAGTGCGGGCCAGAACAACTCTCCCTGCCTTAAAGCATGGCCGGAATGAATCTCCCTGCCTTAAAGGCAGGGAGAGATGTTCTGGCCATGCTGCCAATGCAGCACGGGCTGATCTCTCTCTTAAATGGGGCAGCGTGGCCTTGTTTGGGAGGGAGATCAATCGGCCCCACTGCATTGGCAGTGGGACCAGGAGCAGCTCTCCTTGCCTTTAAGGCAGGGAGAGGTGCTCTGGCTGCCAATTTCAGCTTCAAATGGGGCCGCACGGCCCCATTTGGGACTGAAATAACACCCCCATGTCTGACATCAGACATGGGGGGCGTGTCTGGGCCCGCGCTCGCAGCCCCTGATTGGGCGCGGCCTGGGTCCTTTGAACCCATTTGCCCAATGGTGGCTCTGCCCCTGAAACCAGGGCCTTCAGCATGCAAGCATGCAAATGCCATACCACTGAACTATGACCCCATTCCCTAAACTGGGATCCCCTAAAGTGGTGATTCTCTTTAATGAGCATGGGGAGAATGGCCCTAGGCATCCCCAGTACAGTATCCCTCCCGTGGCTGTTGCTGGGGTCTATCTTTTGTTTCTTTTTTTAGATTGTAAGCCCTTTGGGGACATGGAGCCATTTTATTTATTTATTTATATCTATGTAAACCGCTTTGCAAACTTCTGTTGAAGAGCGGTATATGAATATTTGTCATCAGCATTGCATATCTTACAGCAGGGATCCTCAACGTTGGGCCCCCAGATGTTCTTTGACTTCAACTCCCATAATCCCCAGGCCCAGGGGCCTTTGGCTGGGGATTATGGGAGTTGAAGTCCAAGAACATCTGGGGGCCCAACGTTGAGGATCCCTGTCTTACACATTGGGTCTCCCAACCAAATACAAACCAAGGAAGACCCTGCTTAGAAAAGTGGACAATATATGCTCACTACCACAAGTCCAGCTCTGCCCCCCACTCTCAGCCACCAGCTCCAACAAGTGATAAAATTTGCTTTCAAAACTTTACTAGTTGGCAATAGTAAATGTAATTTCTGGGGTGGGGAGGGGGGAAGATTTAACATTTTAAAAAAATATTAATTGTGTATATGGTAACTGCTGCTAGATTATCTATAACCAAACACTGGAAAAATCAAACCATGTTGTTGGATATCTGACATAAGAATTTATGGCATATTGCGATCTCAGAAAAGTGAACCCATATAATTCAGTCCCACTCAAATCAGGCCACAAATAATGCTTTTTATGTTAGATTTTATTCTTTACACTAATCAGGTAAATAATGGTGGGGTTTTTTTCCCCATTTTGGACAATATCAGAGTTTGGATGGATTGATGGATTGGGGTTTTGATGTATTATATATAGTGCTGTTTGTGTTTTGATTAATGTTGTTTTGCACTGTAATAATTTGTTTTAATAAAGAGATTTAAAACAAACAAAAACAATAATTTCTCCCCACCAAAATTGCCCAGCTCTGTCCCCAAAACCTTCAGCATATTTCAATTTAACCAGAACATTGGCCCATTTCAACCTGTACCCATTTAGCATCTTCACGTTTCACTAAAACTTGTTCTAAAATAATATTCCGACCAGCTGTGTGACATATATCCTCTTCCTCAAGGATACAGTAGTCATCTCAAGCAGAGAGTCCAGCACTAGGGATGTGTGAAATGTTTTGGGTACAGAACGATCTGTACCCAAAACTAGGGGTGTGCAATTCGGATTTTCGGTCTTTCGATTTGGATCCGAACCGAAACACCCCTGTTCTGTTTTGTATCCGAATATGGCCCATCCGAATCACCCCGATTCAATTCGGATCCGAATTAATCTGAATCTGAATCGATTCAGATTAAAAAAATGGGTCCCAGGGGCAAAATAGTGGGGTGGGGTGGTAGTGCCCAATGGGTGGAGGCTACCACCCAAATTTCAGGGGGATTGGGCAAAGTGTTGATTTTTGGTGAATTTTTGAAGTTTTAGTGTCTTTGGGGCAGATCGGGGGCATAAAGTGGGATCTGGGCCAAAAGAGTGGTGTGGTGTGGTAGTGCATAATGGGTGGAGGCTACCACCCCAATTGCAGAGTGATTGGGCAGAGGGCTAATTTTTGGTGAATTTCTGAAGTTTATGCGTCTTTAAGGTTTTCCCCATTAGGTATAATGGAAGGTGTATTGCTTCATGTTGGGGGGAAAGGGGTGGCCTAGAGCGGTGTGGGGTTGGTGGTAGTGCTGGGTAGGGGCAAGGAAGCTACCAGAATTTTTTCAAAGGATTTGGGCAGAGGGCTGATTTTTGGTGATTTGTTGAAGTTTACGTGTCTTTAAGGTTCCCCCATAAGGTATAATGGAAGTTTCAGCAGCCCCATAAGTGCACTTGGGGGGTGCTGGGGTGTCCCAGAGTGAGTGGTGGTGTAGTTCATGTAGTGTGCCAACCACCCCCATGGGTTTCTGAGGTGTTTTGAGTGTAGATTCTCTGGTAGCATATGAGAGTGGATTCCTGGTTTGTCGTCAAAAATCTCATTTGCTACCAAAGCATCTACACTCAGAACACTTCAGAAACAACAGAACCCTGTACTCCATGGGTTAGCAACCCATGGGGGTGGTTGGCACCCTATGTGCACTACACCACCACTCGCTCTGGGCCACCCCTGCAACCCCCAAGTGCACTTATGGGACTGCTGAAACCTCCATTATTCTTTAGGGGAGAAAATCTTAAAGATGTGTAAATTACTGAGAAGAGCCGCGGGGGGGGGGGGGGTTGCAGGGAGAGCAGGCTGCTCCCACTCTTCCCACAGATGAGCAGACAGTCTGCTCTGGGCAGCCGCAGTGGCCGCCCACACAGAGCCAGCCGGGGCTGGGGAGTTCGGGGGCCACGTGCCCCGCCCCGGAAGCTCCAGCATGCCCTGCGTGAGTGCGCAGGGCATGCTAGAGAGACCCCCGAGCCGGGAGGCTGATTTTCAGCCTCCCGGTCAGTGGTCTACTTGTGAGTAGCCGCAGCATGGAGCCGTGCTGCAGCTACTCATGATTTTGAAAACCGGGTTTATGGAGCGCTCGCTCCGCAAACCCAGTTTAACGGGAGGGTTACTTTGGCGGGTTACCTGCCTGGAGGCCTGCAAGCCTGGTGGTTCTCACGGCCAGGAAAAGTCGGGCTAGGCTTCCTTAGCCCAATTTCTCCTGATCGTGGGAATAGCCTCCGTGTTTTCAACATTCATGAATGTACAGTGCACAGAGGTACAGATCTGTACACAGGTACAGCAGTCCATGTCTTATCTATATTCTGGATTTCAGAGAGCCTGTACCCAGGTTGACTTTTAAGAGGAACACAGGTATAGTCATTTGCACAAAAAGATGTGCACGTGCACAGATGTCTGTACACTCCAATATAATGTCTGGACAGGGCTTGAGAAGAAAGCAATTTCATTCACTCACCCATTCACCTTTCTTGTGTCTCCAGTGACTGTGGCTGTGGGATAGTGGACAGCAGGAGGAAGGTAACTCTCTCATTCATCCAACGGTGCCTGGCATGCCTCCGTGGCAAGACCAGCCACAACCAGAAGCACTGGGAAATGTAGTTTTCCCAGTCTTCTTGACATCACTGGGGGCATGATGGAGCCCACAGAATGGAGCTCAGAAGGAAGAGAGCTATTTTCCAAATTTGAGGGACAATAGTAGAATTTTCTGAGTCCAGTTCCGAGCCTGATTGGGGGAGTCGGCCCATTACTATTCTGGAAAAAATAATTGCACATCCAATACTCCTGAAAGAGGAAATAGCACCATAGCCAGGGGGTGGATAGGAAGAGTCTAACACAGAACTGTTGAGCATAGCACTTCCTTTCCCATTACTTTTGAATTTTACAGCAATTTGAAATTGGTTAAAAAATAAATAAATCCTGTTCTCCGTGAGTGTTGCTGGGAGTCCTGGGATTTCTAAAACTGGTTTCATGTGTATATTTAGAGCAATAACTGATTTTTCTCTGCCTCGTATACTCCAAGAAAACGCAGCAGACACACAGGAAGCCTCCCTCTTCTTAAACGTTTTACTGGGGTAGGCTTGTAAGCCATTCAACTCTGGGGTACGGTGCGACAAGAGGCACATGAAAACGGAATAGGATACGTTTTATGGCAGTATTTAGAGCCCCGTAATTGAACCAAAGCTGCAGGGAGGGGGCAACAGGAAAGCAGCACATGGTCCCACATTTCAGTTATGTCCTGTGCAATAGAGGGTTGCGTTGGTTGTGCTCACTATCAACGGGCAGCATTTTAAAAAACAAACAAACCCAGTGATCTGTTTTCAACAGTAATTGTAGAATCTAGTTAATGAGATGCTATTGTGAGCATATTTAATTTTAGCTTCTCATTGAGAGCATGCCTACCCGGCTTCTCCATTGATTAGCCTCCAAGTTGGGCTCAGTTAAAAACAACGCATACACCATAAAGAAAATTAACATTAAAAGGGAGCACAGGACTATAGGAAGCTGCCTTATACTGAGCCAGACCATTGGTCCCTCGAGTTCAGTCTTGTCTACACCAGGGTTTCTTAACCTTGGGCCCCAAGATGTTGTTGGACTACAACTCCCAGACTTCCCAGACATGGCCTTTGTGACTGGGGATTCTGGGAGTTGTAGTCCAACAACATCTGGGGGCCCAAGGTTAAGAAATCCTGGTCTACACTGACTGATAGCTCCTCTCCAGGGTTGGAGGTGGGAATTTCCCCCTGCCCTGCCTAGAGATTGCGGGGAATGAATCTTGGACCTTCTGCATGCAAAACAGGTGCTCATCTGCTAAGCTATGCTCCTCCTCCATGGGAAGCTGCTGTCTTCTGAGTCAAGCCATTGGTCCTTCTGATTCAATACTGCCTACACTGACTGGCAGCTCCTCTCCAGGATTTGAAGCCCTCCCCCACTGGAAGCTGCTGTCTACTGAGTCAAGCCATTGGTCCATCAGTATTGTCAACACTAACTGGCAGTGGCTTCCCTAGATTCCAGGCAGGAGTCCTTTGCACCTGGAGATTGTACCAGGGATTGAACCTGGGACCCTTTGCATGCAAAGAAGATGTTCTGCCACCAAGCCATGGCCTTAAAGCCAAGGCTCATGCTACATTAATCATGTAGTTTAACATGCATGTGTGGGTTATTTTTTCTTAAGCTAGGGGATGATTAGGATCAGGACAACAGTGTGTGTGTGTGGGGGGGGGGGCTATTTAACTCTTTCCTCTCCATCCATGATCCTGACAAAAATGTCCCTCAAACTCATTGGCCCGAAGAAGCCACAATCTATTAGTGCCAATGGATATCGTCTTATGCCACATTAAGGTCCTGTTTTTCATGGCACTGCAACTCATATCACATGAGCACATCACTGCATATACAGTGATCTTATCGAAAGACAGACTATTGGTGCATCTAGCTCAGTATCCTCTTCCGCACTAACTGACAGAGAATCTCCAGGGTTTGGGATAGGGATCTTTTCCAGCCCTCCCTGGAGATACCAGGGATTCAACCTGCAACCTTCTGCATGTAATGCAGATGCTCTAGCACTGTGCTACAGCCCCACCAACATGTTCCATTTGGTTAACTACACAGAGGAATAACCAGAATGGCATGGGTTGCCACCAGAGAGAAGCAGCAACGATGCTACTTCAGTAACTGAAGAACAGGCCTGGAGATGTTTGTGGGTTTCTTTTTCTTTAGGTCATTCTGTGGCCAGAAGAATCACAGAGTCACTGTCTGGCAGCAGCCAGCGGAGGGGGTACCCTGCAGTATACAATGAGAATTGTTACACTCGTGTTTTTTAATATCTCCTTACTTCAAAGCAAGGAGTTGATTTGATCTTTCATCATCTCAGCTGTTGTTTACCAGCTTCCTACAGATGCTGTTTGAACTAACAAACCTCACATTTCCTGGTCTGAGTGAGCGAGGGAATTCCCTCGACGCCCGCGGCTCCGCTCTCTCGGAGGCTTAGTGGTTGTGATTGAATGATGCCACTAACAAGGACGGGATCACCATTTAAACGCACAGTATCACCTTTCAATCAAATCATAACTGGCCAAATTAGCTGGGCTTAGCTTCCCAGACCGACTCCGTGTTTACGGCTTGGAGGGAAAGCTGCCAACGGAAGCACGACCGGCCCTGGATTCGATTTGTGCCAAGGAGCAGAAACAAACAGCCGTGTTTCTAATGCAAGGGGTTCCCTTTGGCATCGGTCTTTGAATAACGTTGTGTTTCCTAGAGGGGTCTTTTAAGCAGCCCTCACTGCAAAGCAAGAAAGAGCTATATTAGCGGGTGATGGTTCTGTTGCATTTAGGTTGCGTTGCCGTTGATGAAGTATCAGAGGAAATGCCATCAGTCTGAAGCAGTACTTAAGACCACTTACTTTCATTGTATGTGGGAAGTTATGTGTTCCCACATCATTTGCCATTGTTGAAGATGCTGGACAGCCTTCCTTTTTCCTTTCCATCTATCCAGCCATCTATGTTAGGGAAAGAATTTTTTTAAAAAAATATTTATTGTTTCAGAAGGATTTTTAAAAAACTATTTATTTTTCATTTTTTCTTCAAGACAAAGAAAACAATACCATATACAAAATGTATCACATAATAATATAAACAATGGAGCACATAAAACAAAGCTTTACAAACAAAATCCAGCATTATTAATATCAAAAAGGAGGCACAAAATAGCCATATCATTTTAACCTTAAATATTTCATATAGTAAATATGAAGTAGGTTGGGTTTTTCATCTTCGGTGATAAGACAGATGGGCCTCGAGAAAGCCTCAGACGCCATAAACCAACGCAAAATGGACATTGCCAGGCAGGAGGATGTTAGTAAAATAAGATCTGGGGTTTTTATGGGGGCCCAAATTGATAGTCGGCTCCCAGCTCGATACTTGACAAAGCTATCCTTCGTTGAACACCATAGAGCAATTGCGGCCAGGTTCAATGTCCTTCCTTCAGCCGTCCTGGAAGAGCGATTTTTGAAAATCCCTTATCTCCAGAGATTGTGCCCGTATCATTCAGGAGAGGTTGAATCTACTGAACATGTGTTGTTGAATTGTTGTTTCTATAAGGAGCTAAGAACAGAATTAATTTCCCTCCTTTTAAGAGATCGCAGATTGACCTCAGGTCAGGAGAAAGTGGAGTTTTTACTTGCAGACTTGGATGATTTCATCTCGACAAAAGTAGCCAAGTTTCTTTGCATTGCAAGTAAACTCCGCAGAAGACATGTTGAGAGGTTAGATGCGGGCATAGTATAGTAGGAGGATGAATAGATTTTATCTAGACAAAATTCTTCATGTATGATACTCTTACTGTACTGTTTCTATTGCAGTTTCTTTTGATGTTTCTGAAGTGACGTGTAGTTTTGTGTGTGGTTTTGTTGTATTGAGTGGCCGTTGGCTGTAATAAACTACTACTACTACATATAGTAAATATAACCTTTAACTGCTCTGACCTGGTGTATGCAGTCTTAGAATTGTCAATAAAAATGAGAAAAGGAATCCAATTTTCTAAAAATAATTTTTATAACACATTCAATGAGGCTTTAATTTCTGATGATAATTTGTTCTATATTGAGATTTCCCTTTAAAAAACAACAAACAAACAAACCCAGGAAGGAATTCAGCAAGGAATTGGGGGTGGGGGGCAGTCATCCACATATTTATTCATCCTGGTACAAATCCAAACAGTCAAATCTGCAGCTCCTAATTAAAATATTTGGAAAGTCAAGTCAAGTCCATTTGTTGTAATATGACATTTATAACGGATATACTGCTTTTCAAAAAAAGTTCCCAAAGCAGTTTACATAGAGAAATAAAAATAAACATATAAAATGGCTCCCCTGTCCCCAAAGAACTCACAATTTAAAGAAGAAATGTAAGATAACCAGCAACAGCCACTGGAGGGATGCTGTGCTGGGGATGGATAGGGCCAGTTGCTCACCCCCTGCTCAGTTATTGCCACTTTCAAAATAACCTGTTTTGCTCAGTTAGCAGGGTAATATAGCAACAAGAAAACACAAGCCTTACACCATTTAGAGGCACGGCACATTATTACAATAGTCATGATACCAGGGAAATATCAAATATCCTATAATGGCCCACAGAAACCCATAACATTTTCATTAGCCTTGGAACCCACCTGTAGTGCTTGAACATATTTGGAAAGAGGCTAGCAATTTCCAGTTGTTCACTGATATTTATTTATTTATTTATTGTTTAGTTATTAAAATTTTCTAATGTACTGCCTCTTCCAAAGACTCTAGATGGTGAACATCAACATCAAATGGCTCAGGGCGGTTTACAAAGAGAAATAAAAAAACAACAAGATGGCTCCCTGTCCCCAAAGGGCTCACATTCTAAAAAGAAACATAAGACGCACACCAGCAACAGTCACTAGAAGTACTGTGCTGGGGGTGGATAGGGCCAGTTACTCTCCCCCTGCTAAATAAAGAGAATCACCATGGTAAAAGGTGCCTCTTTGCCCAGTTAGCAGGGGTTAGGGTTAGGGTCTACAAGAAAACCTTCGATTCATTGCCTCACACATGGATACTAAAATGTTTAGAAACAACTGGTGTCAGCAAAAACATTCAGATATTTATTTAAAAAAGCAATGAGCATGTGGAGTACACAGTTAACAATCAATGGCGAGACACTTGGACAGGTTAGCATTAGAAGAGGCATTTTCCAAGGGGACTCACTATCCCCTCTGTTGTTTGTAATTGCCATTACCCCACTTTCACAAATACTAAACAAAACAGGCCTCGGATACCAAACATCTAAAACATCAAGTAAAATCAACCATCTGCTGTACATGGATGATCTGAAGTTGTATGGAAAGTCCCAGTCAGAAATCGAATCACTGCTAAACACTGTCCATATATTCAGTAGCGATATAGCAATGGAGTTTGGACTAGACAAGTGTGCTGCATTAATAATCAACAGAGGGAAAATAAGAAAAACAGAAGGAATAGAACTGCCCAATGGAAGCAAGATCAAGAACCTGGAAGAGAAAGAACCTTACAAATACTTGGGCATTCTCCAGGCTGATAACATTGCACACACTGAAGTTAGAAGAAAAATTGGAAGTGAATACATCAGGAGAGTTAGAAAAATCCTCGAGTCCAAACTCAATGGCGGGAACACCATACAAGCCATAAACACCTGGGCTATACCTGTTATCAGATACACTGCAGGAATAATAGACTGGACCCAGGCAGAGCTAGAGACGCTAGATCGTAAGACCAGGAAAATCATGACCATCAATCATGCTCTGCACCCCCGCAGTGATGTCGATAGGCTATATCTCCCTTGCAGCTCAGGTGGAAGAGGAATGCTGCAAATCCATCAAATAGCAGAGGAGGAGAAAAGAGGCCTTGAAGAATATATCAAGGACAGTGAAGAAGATGCACTTCAAATGGTCAATAATGCGAAACTATTCAACACCAATGAAACAAAGCAGGCCTACAAGAAAGAACAAGTCAAGAACCGAGCAGAAAAATGGAAAAACATGCCACTGCATGGTCAATATTTGCACAATATAAGTGGAAAATCAGACATCACCAAGACCTGGCAATGGCTTAAGAATGGCAACTTGAAGAAAGAAACAGAGGGTTTAATACTGGCTGCACAAGAACAGGCACTAAGAACAAATGCAATAAGAGCAAAAATTGAAAAATCAACCACAAACATCAAGTGCCGCCTTTGTAAAGAAGCAGATGAAACACTGGACCACCTAATCAGCTGTTGTAAAAAGATCGCACAGACTGACTACAAACAAAGGCATGACAAGGTAGCAGGGATGATACAATGGAACATCTGCAAAAAATGCAAGCTACCTGTAGCCAGAAATTGGTGGGACCATAAAATTGAAAAAGTTGAAGAAAATGAAGATGCAAAAATAGTATGGGACTTCCAACTACAAACAGACAAACATCTGCCACACAATACACCAGATATAACCGTAGTCGAGAAGAAAGAAAAACAAGTAAAATAATCGACATAGCAATACCAGGGGATAGCAGAATAGAAGAAAAAGAAATAGAAAAAAATACAAAGATCTACAAATTGAAATTGAAAGGCTGTGGCAGAAAAAGACCAAAATAATCCCAGTGGTAATTGGCGCCCTGGGTGCAGTTCCAAAAGACCTTGAAGAGCACCTCAACACCATAGGGGCCACAGAAATCACCATCAGCCAATTACAAAAAGCAGCTTTACTGGGAACAGCCTATATTCTGCGACGATATCTATAACAATTGACAATAAAATCCAGCCATCCCAGGTCCTTGGGAAGGACTTGATGTCTGGATAAAACAAACCAGTCAATAACACCTGTCTGACTGTGTAAACAAGAAATAATAATAATAGGCAAACGGCTGGTGAAATAGGTGGGTCTTAAGAAGGGTCTTAAAAGCAGCCAGGGAGGGGGCTGAATGAATCTGGGAGGAAAGAGTGTTCCAAAGAAGTGGGGCGGCCACAGAGAAGGCCCTCCTATGGGCCCAGGCGCCACACACTACACCAGGGCCCGAGACATTAAGGAGGCCCAACTGAAAAGACCTCACAGGATGGGATACACTGGCTGAGAGAGGCAATCCCGGAGATGTACAGGTGCTAAGCCCATAAGGGTTTTGTAGGTGAGAACCAGCACTTTGAATTGGACCCGGAAGCGAACAGGCAACCAGTGCAGATATTCTTGTTGCAGAGAAATTACTTATCCTCTATAAGTAATTGTACAGGAAACAACTTTAAGTGAGAAACAAGAGTTCGATATTTATTACCAACTAAAACATAAGCTATGAAAACAATAAGCTGACTAGCAGTCTCTTATGCTGAGAGAGGGAGAACCTCACAGTCTGAATTCAGGACAGCAAGTAAGAAGCTAAGAGGAAGGAGGATCTTCTTCTCCACCCCCAAACCCAAACCTAGACACAAACATATGCAGACAAGCATGCCCCTAGACAAGAGCAGAGACAATGCTTGTGCAGTACATTCCTACAATTCTGACTTTGAAAATGCATTTAAAATGGATTTGGGGGTTAATGTGGGCTTTCTGGAAGGATTTGGATAGTGAATTTCAGTACACACATCACTGCCTGAGGGTACTGTGCAGCCCTCAGGGACATATTTTCACATGGCACAGAGGGCTTCCTGGGGAAGGGGAGGGTGTCAGAAATTGCCACTTCCCCCCTGCACTGGTGCAACCTTGTTCTGTATGTCTGTCACTATCTCCATTCAGCCATCATGCCAAATCAAGTTGGCACAAAACATAGTTTGCAATCCCACTTCAAAGGAGGGTTTCTGATTTTTAGTTACTGGATGATCACAAACCATGCCTTGTCCATTCAAACAACTATAAGCTTCCTTAACCATATTTGGGGTTATGTCTGAAATAACCCATACATACTAACTGAATATATAACCCATATGTAACCTATACACACAAACAGTGCAATAGATAAAAGTGTACTTCAAACTATTTAGTATAACAATGCAAAAGACAGTCAAGAAACTCTCAATAAAAGTTTACTTTACTATTAATGTTCATGGTTAGGGGAGAAAAGGAACCACAGGATACTGCATTTCCTGCAAAAAACCCCAAACATTATTGCAAAGCTTAGCTGCCTCTCTTGTTAAAACCTTCTAACTGAAAATAAATCTGTGATTGTTCAGAACTGTGTTCCAGCAAAAGCCCAGACTATGAGTGTCTCCTGAACTTAGCTGTAGAGGTTTCATTTCAGCAAATAATAAGGAAGGCCCTCAGTTTTCCCAGAACCAAGGATACAAATTATGGTACTGAATGTTATGATGTTTCCCTTTGGTGACATCTGTGATCATAGAAACTGTATGGTGAATCCAGGAACTGTAAATGTTCATGTAGTGACCAGACTCCCTTCCCCCTAAAGAGTTAACAGGGAGTGAACCTTTGTCTCGACTGACAGGCTGGTGAACTCCAGGGCAGCCAGCCAATCAGTACATCAGGTGGGTGGGACATAGAGAGCGATTGCTGGGAATTCTGGAAACAAGAAGGGCAGTCTTTGTTGAAGATAAGGCTTAATGGAGGGCAATGGACTTTTGCTCCCTCCTGGTTGAAGCCAGCATGGAGGTTTCTCTCATGGAATAACTCTGTAGATCTTTAAACGAAAGGATTGCAGGAAGCTTGATTCTGCTCAGGAATTGGATGAGTTCAAGGAAAAGGGAATTCGGCATAGGGAACAAATATCTCTGTTGTTTCCCTGCCTTAACAGGCGGTTGCTCCAGTGACTAGCGGGCTCATTTCTTTGATTCATTCCTCCAGCAGATAAGGGTAAAAGATGGGAAAACTCCAAGAGGATGAAAAAGCTCCAAAAGATAAAAATAGCAACTCCAGGAAAAAACACACAAGGAGAAACTGCAGGCACTTATTAAACACCTAAAATAAGTATTGAGCTCATTAAAAGAGAATAAACAGTAACAAACTTCAGAGCTCCAAAAGAAGGGATCTTGGAGCTCCATTCCAGCATAGGGAACAGTTTGTTAGTCAGATGTTGCATTAGATTTTCTGTTTCTTTGTGTGCATGTTTTTGCATATTCCTGATACTGGTCTATTATTGTTTACCTGTAATGTAATTAAAATAAGAAACACTAGCCTACACCCATCCTACCTAGGACATTGCTAAACAACGGGGGTGTCTGTGCCTCCTGTAGCATCCATCATGTCCTGCAGATAGAAGAGAGCCTAGGTTCTCTTGGCATGGTTCTGTAGCTCAGTGGTAGAGTGCCTGCTTTGCAAGCAGGTGGTCCCAGGTTCAAGACCTCAGACAGAGAGCTAGTGCAGAGTATGAAGGTTCAACCGAAGCTTCATTCAGGCCCAATAAACAATTTGTCATGGAGCAGCACTTAAGGGTTATGTCAGCCACCATCAGCCCCCGGGCCTTACAGTGAAGAACACTGGTCTATCTGCTCCCAAGCAGTTCAGTTACAACCCCATGTGAAAAGGCATGGTGGCATTTATTGATTACCTTTATATCCTGCTTAAATAAAGCAGGTTCCACAATGGAACTCTAGGCAGTGTATGAAGCATTCCCAGGTGGCCTCCCATCCAAGTATCTACTATATCCAGGCATGCTTAGCGTCAACAAGGCCGCTGCATAATGTGCCTTCAGATCATGTACTGGAATGATATCCAGATCATGTAGATCAGGGGTAGGCAACCTCGGTTCTCCAGCTGTTGTTGAACTACAACTCCCATCATCCCCAGTTACAATTTATTGTGGCTGGGGATGATGGGAGTTGTAGTTCAACAACAGCCAGAGAGCCAATGTTGCCTACCCTTAATGTAGATTGTGATGTCCCGACTGGTATTTCAGTGGTGAATCTGAGGGTCACGTGAGAACCCTTCACACTTGTCAAGTGTCTGTGTGGGAAAATCACAGGTCTGATATTACTTTACCTGTGTTGGACTGAAAACCTACCCTGTTTGTGTGAGGTTCACAATCAATACCGCATGTTCCCAGAGTCTTGGCTCCAAAGCAATTTCGCTGAACAAAAGTTTAATTGACCTGAAAGAGAAACTTGCTGATTTTCAAAGCTGTCAGCCCAGCAAGGAAAATAAACATTCTTTAGGTCAACTTCCATGTTATTTCTGAGCTAAAGGGTTTTTTTTTTTTTTGGCCTCACAGCCATTTACCTCTTACAGTGCATTTAAAAAACAAAACAAAACCTTAGTGTTTTGGAATCTACTCTGTATCCAGTATTTTCTAATAAAACAGTATTTAATGGGGGGAAATGGAATAGGAAGCCATTTTGGTAAGGAGTGTTTATGGGACAAACCATGAAGGGTCTTGTTTCATAGGGATCCTAGAATAATTTCTGCACTGGCTATATTTAGTCTACATCATTGGCATGTGACCTTTGACCAACCAAAAAGCGACTCTATCAAAAGACTGGAGTCTGTTGAACTCCATGCACATGGTTTAAATATTAAGCATCATTTTAATAAGAGAATTAAGGGCCTGGTGCTAATTTACTCAAAGATGGCTCAGCCATATTTATTGTTCAGCTGCCCCAAAGAAGTTCAAGGTCATGTTAATTCTGTTAATTAATAATAATTTGGAGAGAGGGAGGAAGAGAGAGAGAGAGAATGAAGAGGGTATGGGCAAAGAAAAATGCAATAACCACAACTTTATTTGTTGGCTGGACCTTCTCTGGGTGGCTCATAAAATAAGATAATAAAGGAATTGAATAAAACATAGTAATCTTCGCTATTTTTCAAGTGGGGGCCTCTCTGGCAAAAAACCTTCAAGGTGAGAGCCATTTCCCACTCTGCTGATGTCCATCCAGTATTTCACTTTTCTCAGTGGTGGAAGAGCCCTTTAAGAGAGACGGACCCCTCTCTCAAGAGCTTTAGGAAGAAAGCCCTGGGAAGGGCTACACTTCCCAGCACTTTATGGGGCATAAAAAAGTAACCCAACAAATGATCTTAAATGAGACTTAACTGGTTCAGATAAGACCCTTATTCAAATCTATTCCCCTGCATAGTGAGGAGTGAAAGTTAGTCTTCCCTTCCCATCCCACCCTACACACATATTCCACTTGCAACACTGCCTTTGTACCGTATTTACCCGAATCAAAGACAACTCTGAATTGAACATGACCTGCTTAAAAAGTAGAGATTAAATACAGGTTACGCCTGCATTTACTTGAAAGGAAAAGGACTCTAAATTTAAGATGACCTCCTGATTTCTAATATTAAAAAAAAACCAACCTTGGAATAAACCTAGTTGTAGATTCAGTACATACATGTAACATTCCTAAAGGTGTACATGTGTTTAATATAATTAATTAATATAAAATGATTATATTTAATTATTAATTAATTAATTATTAACATATAATATGTGTTAAATCTGACACATGTAGGCCCAGAAACTGCACTTCATATCCCAGTGTGCTATTGAATTCCAAAGCTTTGTTTGCCTTGTTTATGCTTTCCTGCTTTGTTCTGTTAATTCCTTGCTTCTGTTGTCCTTCGCTATTTTCATTCCTTGCTCTGTGTTTTCCTTTCACTTATTACTCAGTTATTGTTAGTGGCGGGGGAGTACCTAGTTCAGTTCAGGGGACTTAATTCATTTACTGTTTTTCTTTGTGAGCCTTTTATTTTTCACCCATGCAGTTCCGCTGCCGCTTTCTGTTAACTCACCGAGGAGTGCTGAAGGGGTTTGTAAATCCTGTTGGGTTAGCCGAGCTAACAGATTTACGACATCTGGCCACTGTGTTTGATGCATGTACCCCTTTAATACCACATGCATTTGGTGCATATACACCTTTAAGACCTTTGCACCCATGCACAGAAATCTGGTAGCCAGAGATGCACCAAGATAATTTTGGAGCCTGGACATAAAGGCCTTTGGAGACCCCCCTCCCCTGCAACCACACCACCCAGGCAACCACACCACCCAGGATAGACTATTGAGGATTTGGGGGGCCCCTGAGGCTATGGAGACGGTGGACTTCGGCCGCAAAGTCCAGGGGTAAGATCACCTCTGCCGATAGCATCAGAAGTGGTAAAGATGCACGTGGTGGAGAGGGAAGCTGTGCTTTTGCACCTCCACCATGTGTAGGGGAGTGATTCTGGGTAAGGGTATTGTACAACATAGGCCAGAATTTTTGCCATTTAATCCAAGAGCAAAACCTTGAAAAATATTGTATAGGGATATGCAAATTTATTTGAATCCGAATTGATTCAGCTTGAATCTGGGTGATTTGAGTTATTCAAATTTGAATCGAATCATTCCTTAATAGGGAAATTGGTTTCAAATTCTAATTGATTTTTTAATTAGATTATAATTTGATTAGAGAACCATTTGGCACCTTTTAGAAACTATTCAGACCCCCTGATTGGTTTCAAAAGGCACAAAAACAGGTTCGAATCAATTCAAATTTGATTCACATTTGAATCACATTTTTGGACCAGATTCAAAACTCTTTCAAATTCAAAATGAATTTTTGGAATTTGATTTGAATTTGAAACAAATTGGAAAATTCATTCCATGTACATCTCTAATATTGTACCCATCCTTCCACTGAAAGGTCCTTGATCCCTTTCTGCTAAAATCTGAAAGGTTTGCACAATCTCTTGAAATCCCTTCAAAGGCTATGAGATCAGGAGTAGCCCTTCCATGAGGCAAAGTGAACCATGCCTCAGGCATGGGTTAAGGAGGGACTCAGGGGGTGGCAAGCATTGCCCCTCCTGTACCTACTCACAAATGGGGGGCATCATATTCACCTCAGGCAGCAAAAAACCACCCCTGCATAAGATTTGTGAGTTTAATTGGGCAACTGAGTATCCCTGAAATGTTGGCAACTATATGTTTGCCTTTCTAGGGATGCAGAACCCAGCAGAAAGAACACCCTAAGTCACAAACCTATTTTCCAAAATCAATTTGGAATCATTAGTGCAAACACAACAGCAGCTGATAAAATACTGGGAGCCATTCCTAACTGAAGCCAAAGCCATTGCCTAGAATGAAGATTCTTTCAAATATGAAGACTCTTTGACCTTGAGCCATCAGACGTCCTCCCTCCCAGAAGAGCTTCTCCAAGCTCCCTCCCTCAGTGTTTTTAAGAAACCACTGAAGACACATGAGAGGCTATTTAAATATTTTATCCACGGCTTATAGGTTTCTTAGTGTTTAGTTTTTATTGATAATGTTTGTTTGATTTATTGATTTATTTATTTATTTTAAAATCTCATTTTAATTGTGGTTTTAGCCTGGTCTTTTAATTTTTTTTTTAAAAAGCATTCGATTTGTTCTATCCTGTATCCATGTTATTAATGTTGTATTAATGTTGAGCAGGAGTGCACTGGAGGTGAGGAGTATAGTTAATTAATCAATTAATTAATTTTATTAATCCATTAATAAAATGGATACAGTATAGAAGAATTAAAAATGAATATAATGTGTGTATTTTTTTAATTAGCAGAATAGGCTAAAACTACAATTAAAATGATATATATATATATGAAATTAAGAGTTATCAATAAAAGCTAAACACTAAGAAACCTACCAGCTACAAGCCATGGATAAAATATTTAAAATAAAATTAAAAAGTAATATAAAAATTAATATTATATTAAATACAATATATTTAATAATTAATTGAATATATTAATTAATTAATATAAATTAATATAAAATAATTAATATAAAATAATATAAAATAATTAATATAAAATAATTATTATAAAAATAATTAATATAAAATTAATTAATTATTAAAATAAAATACTGAAATATTTATTAATTAAGTGGGAGGAAACAGCTAGAAGCACCTAAAGCCCTTGCCTTTCAGAGCTGGCTTCTCTGTGTAAACACCTGGGGACTGCTGAACTTTGGAGACTGCATAGGAAGAAGACTTTGGTTGAGTTTTTTTAATGGCCCTGAGAAATGCATCCTCTGACAGGCTACATTTCTTACCCTGGGACTCCCGGACAGATGGTGCTGTAACAGAAGATGGTGGTGGGAAGAAGCAGATTCTGTCATCCTCTGCCTCCATGTCCCTGTCAGACCGCATCTGCAACTATCTTTGAGGCCTGCTTCTTTATTGTTATCTGGTGGTAACTCAGGGTCTCCATTTCCGCCCACCCATCGCCCACTGCTTCACAGTCATGCCTTTGGTTTGGTCTGACATCCTAACAGTCTCCGATCCCCACATTGCCCATAAATATACAAGCACTTGTCATTCCGTTTTCTTGCGGCGAACCTCTTGCGCCAACTGAAATGGCCAGGAAAGGCATATACATTTCAGGCAACTGGGTTTAGGAGTAAAGTTGAAGCACTTGTGGGACACTGATACTTGTCTGTCTGTACTCCTATGGAAGATGATCACTCTTTTTCTGTTTTAACTCTTGGCTGGATTTATTTTGTGGAGGGGTTTCGCTGTCTGCATTCGTCGCCTTGTTCCTTGAAGTACCCCTGCTAGGTTACAGAACCATTTTTACCATAGTAATACTGACATTTCTAGGAGGTTTGAAGAAATGATCTGCTATACAGGTGGAGAATGTGGCTAGGAAAGTATAAAGCCTACCAGAGCAATTCTATTTTTCCCCCATTTTCTTTTCTATCTGCAACTGATTTCCAAGGAAAATTCATTAACTAAATCACATGTCATACACACACACACATGGTTGCATCTTTTAGTGCATTTGGGTTGTTCACTCTCATATGAAATGTTTTTTCACGGGTCTTAGCTTGCGGTCACAATGCATCATGGGTAAGTAGTTTTAAAAATAACAATCATTGGACCTCCCCACCCCCCATGCCGAATTCTGATGTTTGTAGACCCAAGCTGTAACTCACTACACCCTTAAAATGTGTTAGAGCAGTTTATGGTAAACCACACTCTGAATACACAAGACAAGTTCAAAATTCATTGGGGGGAAAGTATAGAATCCATCTTTTGGGTCATTTACACAGAACTCATAAGGCTTGGAGTAGGAGGCAAGCAAAGTCAGCCCACTGTGCAAAAAGAGAATCCTCTGTATATCAGGACTATATGCTTAAACCTAATTAAAAGCATTGTTTACCCTGACACAAAACAAGAGAAGGAAAATCCACTGTTCATCTGCTCAAAGCTTCATATTTCTGTAAAAATCTTGTTAATAGGGATGTGCAAATTGATTCAAATTCAAATCAATTCAACTTAAATCTGGGTGATATGAGTGATCCAAATTCAAATCAAATTATCTTTAAAAGGGCAATTTGATTCAAATCCAAATCAAATTAACCCTTAAAAGGGCAATTTGATTCAAATTCAAATCAAATTTTTGAAATTTGATTCAAATTTGATTTGAGAGCTGTTTGGCACCTTTTAAAAACAATTCAGGCCCCCGATTGGCACCAAAACAGGGTCAAATTGATTTGAATTTAATTCAAATTCAAATTGAATTTTTGAACCAGATTAAAATTTGATTTGAAATTGAAATGATTTTTTTGGAATTTGATTCGAATCGGAAATGAATCCAAAAATTCATTTCGTGCACATCTCTACCTGTTAACCACGAGGATCTTGAGTTGCTTCATTTGTGCTGCTTGAGCACATTAAGAACAATTGTTGAAAAGCAGGCTGTAAATTTGCTGAATAATCCGCCCCAGATATTTGTCTCACAGTCACTGCATGGGTTTGTCATCATATAGGTGAATGAGGAGGGGAGAGCTGGTCTTGTCGTAGCAAGCATGAGCTGGTCTTGTGGTAGTGAGCATTTGCTAAACAGGGTCTGCCTTGGTCTGCATTTGGATGGGAGACTATGTGTGAGCACTGGATGGGGCCATAACTCAGGGGCAGAGCATCTGCCTACTTGCATGCTGATAGTCCAGATTCAATCCCTGGCAGCATCTTACAGGGACTCCTGCCTGTAACCTTGAAGAGCTGCTGCCAGTCAGTGCACTGAGCTAGATGGACGAATGGTTTGAATTGGTTTAAGGCACCTTCCTATGGTTCCTGTGTAATCAATCTAGCCTCCTGCAGGCTGCCATCCCATTGGCTGGCATGGGCTGCCTTTCCAGGGTTGGAAGAAGCCCACACAGCCAGTTCTGCCCCCTTTGCCAGATCCTAGTCTTCAGACGGTTATAGTCTGGGAGCGCAGGGGGGGATGGAGGTGCCTTTTTGCTCTGTTAGCAGGGGAATTTGCACTGCTTCCTGCCTGCCTTACCAGCACGGCTATCACCTCCGACTGAAGTTATTCCTGGAGTCCACCCCCACCCTTTCCAATATTTCCAATATTTCCAGTCAGTACAATCTCCTGGCTCACTTTCATTGGTCATCTGGAGACTGGTTCCAGATCCTGGAGACTCCAGATCAATCCTGGTTGTTTGGCAACCCTAGCGCATGACTTCTTTTTACACAGTCTCACTGCATCATGGGATATGTCATGTCAGTGGCTTAACTGCACAAACTATAGTACTTGGGCAAATGTACTCCAGCTAACTTACCATGATACAAGATGTCCTCCCTAGGCAGGGCATCTCACAGGATAGGCGTCATCGTGACCAAGGTCCTTGACATGGCTCCAAGGTCCATGACCAGATCTCAGGACTACTGTGGGAGGAAGACACAGTTCACATTTCATCTCCCCTTCCTGAACATGAAAAGAACCTTGTTTTTATTTTGGCTTCTCTTCCTATGCAAAGTCTTTCGGAGCTTGCTTTCATAGTTGGCTAATGGTTGGAGCCGTGCCAGGTGAGATGACCAGGAGCATGTTGACAGATGTGTTCCAAGTTTGCTGTTGCTCTCCACTTTAATAGAAATGTCTGAATTCATGAAATGCAGGACTGTACGCTGTGTGGGGCTGCTGGCCCAGACAGACACTGCTCTTAATCAGATCAGAATGCAACTCACGCTTCTTGGACTAGTTAGCCTGAAGATGTCCTTGCTCTTTAAGAAACATCTAATATTTTGTTTACAACAAACGTGCCATAAATTAAGATAGGAATTAAAACATTTAAAACACTTTAAAAAACAAGCCACAATTCTACAAATTGAGTTAAAAGCTTGGTTAAATAAATATGCCTTGATGATCGTTTAAAAAGCTGTCAGAGATGGGAGGGCTCTTATTTCGGCAGGGAGTGCATTCTAAAGCCTCGGAGCAGCAACAGAGAAGGCCCGTCCCTGAGTAGCCACCAGACAAGCCAGTGGCAACAACTATTATTAAGAGTAATTGCAGACAGACTCCCCAGATGATCATAGTGAAGAAGGCATTCTCTTAAATACCTTGGGCCTAAGCTGTTTACACGGGCCATCTTTGGATATAACGCAGAACTGGAGTTAAACATGGCAGAGGTTTGAGTTTGTGGTCATCCAAATGTGTGAAGCTGTGGTTTTTCTAACCAACCATGGCTCTGATTTCACCCCCAAACGTGAATTTGAAACTCCAGTTTGTAGTGAATTTCACCGCCAAAACCTTAGAGGCAAGAGTGTGTTGGGGCTTTCTGGACTGCTTGGCCTGGGTCTACGAGTCCTTTGTCACAGTGGAACAAACGCCAGGATCCTTTGCCCGCCCTCATATACATATTCCCTCCTAGGAAGTCATCATGGATCCTTCCAGGACTAACAGAGAAATGGTGCCCTTAGCCACCCCACCCTGTTACCAGTTATCATGCTTGTGCGAGACTGTATAGCTACAGAGCTCTTGCTTGCAAGGGCATTGGTACAAATGGTGTGAGGGAAAGGTTGAACAAAACAACAAGGAATTTGTAGTGGGTAAAAGAACCAACAGAAATGATTAAAGCAACCCACTCACCACATATAATATTCTATAGATCCTGATCGGTTATGAACATAGAAACCACAATTTTATTTTCACTATGTAAATTGCAAACATGTGAAGTCACAATAATAAAAACACTAATCAAATGAAATTCCATAAAATAATTATACTGCCATTCCTACAACATGGAAATAAAAAAGTGAACTGCAATTGTGCGTATTGGAGGTTGCCAAAAGCCTGTGCTCTTATTGTTGGAATTCCTCTGAAGAGTGTGTAGTTAAAGTTGTTCCTTTATGTCAGCCAAACACGTTTCGATCCTCCTGATCTTCCTCAGTGGCTTTTGGAGCAACCGTTGTATAGCTTCTTCCTCCACTACAGCAATGGCATTCTCCAAGTAAAAAAGTACTTTTAAATTGTAGGTCTGTATTCTTTATCTTCTTCAGAAAGCGGTAAGCATTCAGAAAAGGTTAAAATGTCTTTTCCGGGCTAAGGATGGGTGATTGATGTCAAAAAGGCATGATCGCACTAGGCATGCCCCCTCAAATATTATGGCCAGTGCTTGCCACTTTACTGATGTCCTGATGCCTTGCGCGATACGGAGTAACCCTAACCCTAAAGCCTTGTGCGATACGGATACAGACGCCTTGCACGATACTTGTCTGGTGATGCGCGCAATAAGGGGTTTGCTGGGACGCAGCCTTGGCGGACCAGGAAGAGGGAGAGGTCCCTCTGCCCAGAAGCCAGGAGTTGGGAAACTGCGGTTGAATGCTCATCGGCGGAATGATTCCCATATTAATGGATTAACCACAGGTTTTTCTACCTGAGGTTTCACGCTATGTCCAAACAGGCCCAGAGTCGTACACTGAATTGGTTCAGTGTAGGATATCTTGCACTGAACTGCTTGGATATTTAGCTGCCACTCTCAATTGTGCACATTGTTTTTGAATTCTTGTTTTTATCCTAGCCTAAGTAGAACTGGCCCGATCCCTCCCCAGCACAGCATCCCTCCAGTGGCTGTTGCTGGTGTCTATCTTATGTTCCTTTTTCTAGATTGTGAGCCCTTTGGGGACAGGGATCCATCTTTATTTTTATTTCTCTGTGTAAACTGCTTTGGGAACTCTTGTTGAAAAGTGGCATATTTTATTTATTTATTTATTTATTTATTTTTACATTTTATATCCCACTCTTCTTCCAAGGAACCCAGAGCAGTGTACTACATAGTTAAGTTTCTCCTCACAACAACCCTGTGAAGTAGGTTAGGCTGAGAGAGAAGTGACTGGCCCAGAGTCACCCAGCAAGTTTCATGACTGAATGGGGATTTGAACTCAGATCTCCCTGGTCCTAGTCCAGTGCTCTAACCACTACACCACACTGGCTATATCCATTGTATTTGTATTCATATTACACATGAGAATCTGTGTGATGCCGTGAAGACAGCCCCATCCCAGCATGGAAGTGGCAAGTCCCAAACCAATTGAGATGGACCTGCCATGACATTAAGATAATATGACAAATATCTATATACCACTTTTCAACAAAAATTCCCAGAGCAGTTTACATTGATATAAAAAAAGAAAATAAAGATGTCTCCCTGTCTCCAAAGGGCTCACTATCAAAACACAAGATAGACACCAGCAACAGTCAACTGGAGGGATGCTGTGCTGAGGATGGATAGGGCCAGTTGTTCTCCCCCTGTTCAATAAAGAGAACCACCACTTTCAAAAGGTGCCTTTTTGCTCAGTTAGCAGGGGACAGAAACAAGCTGGCATGGGCAAAATGATGCTAGCTGCTATACAAATTTTGTCCAGGGAGCATGTGAGGATGTGATAAGGCAGGTGTAGGGACAGGTTATGGAGGACTCACCTGTGGCTTGATGGTCCCTACTCAATACTGCGCAGGGCAATGCAGTGACTCTGTGCCGGGCAGGGTAAGCAGACCAATCGGCACTCCCTGCACTGCTGTGTGTCGAAGACCAGCAATGCTGTTGCGGGACATTCTGCTACAACTTAAAATTGCCCAATTGCAGCTGTGCAATACCATGCCCAGTGCAAATTCTGCACAGCACAGATCCTGCAGCCGCTTTTGACACTCACAGTGGTGCAGGCAGTGCTGGGCCTTCCACATTACCCTGTGTAGCATGTCAGCCAATGTTTTTTTTTTTTTTAAATTATTGTAAACCACACTGAGAATCACTATGGCTCAAAGCATATACAGATCTTGCCAGGTACATTAAATTACATTAAAACATGTATACATTAAAACTAGGGGTGTGCACAAAACCAGAAAACCCGGTTCTGCTCAAGTCAAACTGGACTCAAGCCGAACTGGGCCCAGTCCAGTTTTTGTGTCATGAACTGGCCATGCAAATGGCCAGTGTGCATGCATGGCAGCCTCCAAAATGGCCATTGCCAGCGCAGAATGGGCTGAAGCCTCCCAAATGAGCCAAAATGGGTCTTTTATGACTGGTGGGGAGGCCAGTGGGAGAAAGTGGAACCAACCACCAGACACCCCACCACACGGCCACAGTGGCAACGACCCCCCCCCCCCGTCAGCCGGAGGTGCTAAAATAAAAAATGAAATAGAATAATTTCTTGTAGAACCCCTGAACTGGCCCTGAACCAGACCAGGATGTGTGTGTAGGTGGGGAGGCCCGGGCCGGCTCAATGTCAAACCAGGTCGAGGTCGAGCCGGTTTGCATACCCCTGATTAAAACAGTGCAGTTTACAGACCCATAAACTGGGTAGGAGAGGAGTCCGGCCCAGTTTTGGGAGCTGGACGTGCTCCTCTTTTGTGATCGTGTGCTAGATAAAAAAGAAGGTCAGAGCTGGGTATGGTGATTACTCTGCCTACCTCAATCAGAAGCTGGGAACGCAACCTGGGTAGGGTATGCTGGTCCTCCCCCGCTGGGGCTTAGCTCCTGATCCAGCTCCCAGCCTCCCACCTTGCTTTTTACACACACATGAGCACAAAACAGCCGCGTGCCCTGCTCCAGGAACTGAGTCAGATCTGTCTCCTGTCCCATTCATGGCCATGCGAACTGCCCTAATATGTATGGGTGATTATCTTGTTCTTGATGGGAACAGATGAACAGCCCTGCTGGACCAGGCCCAAGAAGGCCCATCTAGTCTAGCCTCCTGCTTCACACAGTGGCCCACCAGATGCCTCTGGGGAGCCCACAGGCAAGAGATATGTGCATGCCCTCTCTCCTGCTGTTGCTCCCCTGCAACTGAGGCATATAGATATTATGGCCACTATACTAGTAGCCATTGATAGACCGGTCCTCTGTGAATTTGTCTGAGCCCCTTTTAAAGCCATCCAAGCTAGTAGCCCTGACCACATCCCATGGCAGAGAATCCCATCGATTAATTATGTGGAAAAAATACTTCCTTTTGTCGGTCCTAAATTTCCCAACCAGCGGTGCACCTAGGTAGTTTGGGCACCTGGACTGCCACCACCACGAGCCCCACTGCCGCCACGAGCCCCTTCCGCCACCCAAAGGCCGAACTGCCAATCTGGCCAGTAATTCTAACTGCCATGTGCACGGCCAGGGTGTGGGGTTGAGTCGAGCAGGCATCCCCCCATGGTGGCAGTGGGTGGAGCGGAAGCGGCTGCTGCGGCCCAGCAGTCCTTGAGAACTGTGAGGTGCTCCAACACGCCTGCGTAGTTTGAATAGATCCTCTATTCCAACTGCGCGGGCATGCTGGAGGGCTTTGCAGTTCTCAAGGGCCGCTGGGCCAAATGGTCAGGCTCAGTAGCCACTCCCGCTCCACGCCTCAACCATGGGGGGGGTCCCTGCTTGACAAACCCCGCGGCCCCCCAGCCATGCACATGGCAGCTAGAATTATTTGTTTGTTTGTTTATTCAATGTATATACCGCCCTTCCAAAAATGGCGCAGGGTGGTTTACAGCAAAGTAAAAACAATTAAAATCAAAACGATAAAAACAGCTTAAAACTAATTAACAGTTAAAACATTTAAACAGTTTAAAAAAAACCCCGGAGAACCAGGCCAAACACTTGCAGCAGTTAAAAACAATTTACAACAAATTAAAAACCCTGGACAGGTTTTAAGGGCTCTCCTGAAGGCGAGCAAAGAACTCAGATTGTGGATTTCGGCCGGGAGCGCATTCCATAGCCCTGAGGCAGCTACAGAGAAGGCCCACCTCTGAGTCACTACCAGACTCCAGTGGTAACTGGAGACGGACCTCCTCAGATGACCTTAACGTGCGCTGGGGATCATGTAGAAGAAGGCACTCTCTAAGATAACTCGGACCTAAGCCGTTCAGGGCTTAGAATTACCGACAAGATCGGTGGTTCGGCCTCGTAGTGGAGGTTCGCAGCGGTGGGGGCTCATGGCAGTGGTGGAGACCCCCTGGGCCTTTGGAGGCCCCCCTGGATCTTGGAGGCCATGGACTGGGGCCCCAAGGTCTGGGGGTAAGATTGCCTCTGTTCCTGACTTTCAGTTTCACGGGATGACCCCTGGTTCTAGTGTTGTGAGAGAGGGTGAAGAAATTCACTCTTTCTACTGCATGCATAATTTTATACACCTTGATCATGTCTCCCTGTAGTCCCCTCTTTTCCAAAGCAAAGAGCTCCAGATGCTGTAGCCTTGCCTCTAAAGGAAGGTGCTCCAGGCCCCTGATCATGCAGGTTGCCCTCTCCTGCACCTCTTCCTTTGGGGTTACTGACACCGTGCCACTTCTCTCTACAGTTGCACCATGGCTCATCTCTTCCTCTAGAGAAAAGCTTCCACCAGGACAGAAGAGCAAGGCTTCTCGTGAGCATATTAGAGCAAAATGCCTCAAGCTAGTTTCCATTTCTAGTGAAAGGGAAAGGCAGGCTGGAGAAGCTAACTCATCAGCCCAGGGCATCTTGTTTAGATCACCTCCGAGAGTTGATAACATGCTTATCACTGTGCCCCAAACTCGGCAGTCTAGACATTTCATCTAATTGTCTCCGCCTGGTAAGCGGTAGCCCTCATGACATTCCAGGCGCTGACCTCTGCCCTGCCAGCACCAAAACAAGGGCCGCCAGGAAACCCGTAATGTTATGTATTAAAGATTTTTCTAAAAGAAGAGGCCACCGGGTCAACCTACTGCTGGAGTTTCAGTAAGGATCTTTATTCTAGTGCATCCCATTCCTCTCGGAGGTTTTGATTCCTTATTCCACCCTCAGTGCTGGCAACATCACCGCAACAAAAAGAGGTAAGGGAAGCATCACTACGCACTTCCGCTGTTTCACTGTGGTCCTTCAAACACAGAGGGACACAATAACGAAGAAAAGGTTTACTTGCCTTCACACAATGTGAAGACACGAGTCAGGAACTTGAGTCAAAGAGGAACCTCACCCACCCCAGGCTATTCAGCCTTTGGGACTGGCAGTGCCAGCGGTACCAAAGAGAAAACCCAAGCAATCTCTGTGTGTTACTCATGCCCTGCTAACTTGGTAAAGAAGCAACTTTTAATGTGGCGATTCTTAGCAGGGGGAGAGTAACTGGCCCGATCCACCCCCAGCACAGGACCTCCACTGACTGTTGCTGGTGTCTAAATTATGTTTGTTTTTAGATGGTGAGCCCTTTGGGGACAGGGATCCATCTTATTTATTTATTATTTCTCTGTGTAAACTGCCCTGAGCCATTTTTGGAAGGGCGGAATAGAAATCGAATGAATGAATGAATGAATGAATGAGTGAATGAAGTATAATTGTCCCCAGACCCTGGCCCCAAGAAGACACAGACAACCTGATAGTGGGTAAAAGAGCCACAGCTTTATTGAATGGATATGAAAGAGAACGATAAGGGATTAGTGGACTGGATAGGGGCAAGCACCCCTCCCCTAGACAGTGTGGGACCCAGCAAAGACTGGGTTCAGACTTCCATGTCCTCCCCTGCGCCTTGCTTGGGCGACACACCCTGGATCCAGAAGGCAGTAGGTGCAAGCCTGCTCCCTTCCCTTCATAGTTGACCCCTCCCAAAGGGGGCCTGGATCCTTCTAGGTTTTCGCAAGTCCCTGACCACACAGCCCAAAGGCCTGTGAAGTCCTGAAGTAGGTTCATGGCGAATCATCCTCCCTGGGCCGGACAAACCACAAGGGAGCAATTGACCAATCTCCCCTTTAAATATCCAAGGGTGCTCACCGATGTTCCAACATATCTAGTTATGACCCAACCTGCACTGTCCATGCCCAGCCGTGACCTGACTATCTAAACAAACCACCAGGAAGCAGAACGGAGTAGGCAGAAAAAAACCCAACAAGGTTAATGCGTTGGGAGCCAGAAATGCCTACTCAACGCGCCCAAAAGGAGGTCCAGCCTCTAGGCCCACTCCGCCTCTAGGCATGGGTGGGTGGGGGCATCCCGCTCTGGACTGCAAGTCTGGGGCAGGGAGATGCTGAAGTGGCTGCCTAAGCCCCGCCTCCAGAACACGAGGCCCAATGGGATGCTTCTTGGAGCCTCGTGCTGGGGGCTGGGACAAATCGCCCTCCCCTGAGCACGAGGCGAGGGGAGGGGCCATTATTTGAGTTCATATGACTCACAGGAACATAGGAAGCTGCCTTATCAGTCAGATCACTGGTCCATCTAGCTCCATATTGTCTACACAGACTGGCAGTGGCTTCTAAAAGGTTTCAGGCATGGGTGTCACATAGCCCTATCTTGGAGATGCCAGGGAGGGAACTTGGAACCTGAGATGTTCTTCCCAGAGCAGCCCCTAAGGGGAATATCTCACAGCACTCGCATGTGGTCTCCCATTCAAATGCAAACCAGAGCAAACGCTGCTTAGCATAGGGGACAATTCATGCTTGCTACCACAAGACCAGCTCAATTCCTCCAAGGAGCTCAGGATATACGCACGCACACAGGTTTATCCTCACAGCAACCCTGTGTGGTAGCTTCGGCTGAAATATGGTGATTGTCCCAAGGTCACCTTTAGGCATTTTGAAGCAATTTGAACCTGGATTTCCCAGCCCTAGTCCACAATTCTAACCCCCAGCTTACCAAATCCAGATGTGCCTCTCTCAAACTCCTCTCTGTCCAGAGAGGAGAGCTGGTCTTGTGGTAGCAAGCATGACTTGTCCCCTTAGCTAAGCAGGGTCCACTCTGGTTGCCTATGAATGGGAGACTTGATGTGTGAGCACTGGAAGATATTCCCCTTAGGGGATGGGGCCGCTCTAGGAAGAGCATCTAGGTTTCAAGTTCCCTCCCTGGCAGCATCTCCAAGATAGGGCTGAGAGAGATTCCTGCCTGCAGCCTTGGAGAAGTCATTGCCAGTCTGTGTAGACAATACTGAGCTAGATGGACCAAGGGTCTGACTCAGTATATGGCAGCTTCCTATGTTCCTATGTTGCTATCCATAACTGAGAAAGGCAAAACATGTAAATTAAATATTAAAAGCATTAATTGAAAGATGTCGTAAGACATTGCCATTTCTTGCCAATTCAAATAAGAATGTGGTTGTGTGTTTTCCCCACCGCCAGTTCAGCAACTGTTTGTTCTTATCTATATGAAGCATCAGAATGAAGACAGACGTGTTTTCTTTTAAGCATTAGATAGAAATGTGTCCTTTACAAAGATTCAGGCAGAAAGGGAGTCAACTAGATTGCAGCAGCCTCACCTGGTGTAATGTCGCATACATTTAGGAGCGTCCTGGTGGAGTCCTGCCAGTTTACGCCTTCTGAAAAATCTTGCCCTTCTATTTCCATACATGCTCAAGGTGTTAAGAATGAAAATAACAAACAATGATTGCCAAAGGGCTTTTGTGATCCTCAGGGGTGTAGAAGAAGGGTCTGAGCATCCGAAAGGGGGAAAAACAAACCACTGAATACAATTGTTGTTTTGGGGAGAGGTAAGTAAAGAAGGATGGGATCACAATGTGTCAACGGAAATTTTCAGAAGTTTTATAATGACAGGTCATATTCCTGAGGATTTTAAAAGGAGAAAATCTAACACCAATCATTCAAAAGGGGCAAAAGAGATAGCAAGCAATTACAATTTGACGCCAGTTGTGGGAAAACGATTAGACAAGATTTTATGGGATTTGGGGAGGAGAACAGCTTGAAAAGTGTAATTTGATTAGAGGCAGCAACCTGAGCGTCTTTCTTTTTCAAACTCCCCCCCATCCCCGCTTTTTAGAGAGAGATTTTAACTTAACAGCAAGAAATAAGAAAAGTATTACTCTTTAGGGATGCAATGGATCCATACTGATGTGCACGTGGAGGACACTTTTCGAGAGGAGCATTCTGGGATGGGACCACATGGAAGGTGTGACCACGTGGTCCATATCCCCTTTCCATTGCACGAGGGGCCAGAAAGAAGACCTAGGAGAGATACAATAGGCATCTTCAAATTTCTGTATGGCTGTCAAATAGAAGATGGGATGGTCTTGTTCCTGACAGCAGGGCCGGCAGCATCAGCACCAGGGGCAAGACAGATGGCTGATTGCCTTTCACTCCAGGAGTGGAGGTAGAGCCTCCATATTCAGCAACAGTATACCTCTGAAGACCAAATGTTCTAAGAAATACCAGGGGGAGGCCATTATGCCTGTTTGTGAACTTCCAGTGGCATCTGTCTGTCCACTGTTAGAATAGAACTGGACAGATCTTGGCTTGAACCAGCTAGCAGGGCAGTTCATAGGACAGGAATGCTAGGAGTCTTCCAGAACACAATGCAAATTATCTTATACTGAGTCAGACCGTTGGACCATCTTGCTCAGCACTGCCAACACTGACTGGCGGCCGCTCTCCAAAGGTGCAGGCAGGAGTCTTTCCCAGCCCTAGCTAGAGATGAGAAGGAGAGCTGGTCTTGTTGTGCCAGTGAGCATGAATTGTCCTCTTTGCTAAGCAGGGTCCTCCCTGGTTTGCATATGGATGGGTAACTATATGCTCATACTGTCTGTTGTAAGACATTACCCTTAGGTGGTAGAGCATCTTCCTTGCATGAGAAAGCCCCAGGTTCAACCCCTGGCATCTCCAGGAAGGGCCAAGAGAGTCCCCTGCCTAAAATAGTAGATAACTGTTGCCAGTCAGTGTAGACAATACTGAGCTGGATGGACCAACGGTCTGACTCAGTGTAACCAGCCCGCATAGCGTGGTGGTTAGAGTGTTGGACTAGGACTGGGAAGACCCGAGTTCGAATCCCCATTCAACCATGAAACTCACTGGGTGACTCTGGGACAGTTGCGTATCTCTCAGTCTAACCTACCTCACAGGGTTGTTGTGAGGATTGACTCCTCAGAGGAAGGCCAGAATAGAAATGTAAATAAAATAAAATAAAATAAAATAAAATAAAATAAAGTCCATGCATTGTAAAGACCATGCTCCAATTCCTTTAAAGTGCCACGAGGAATATATTGGAAAGCTGTAACCCCTCTCCTCTCTAATGTATATATATTGAATGGGAGGGAAAGGACCTTGTTTAGCTGAAAAATGGAACATATAAATGTAAAACTGAGAACATATATTTTGTTCTCATATGAAGAGAATTAGCATCCTCTCCAGAGTTGAGAAATGCTTTTTCTGTGTCCATGTTGGTGTCCAGCCCACCCATTCTGACACGGCTCAAAGGAAATATTGGGGGGGGGGAGATAGCATCCACTGGTTAATGAATGGCTTTGGGGAATGATGAACTTAAGGGCCTAAGGCGGGGTGAGGGGTGGGAGAGGACGAGGATGCTAGGGATGTGGACCGCTTCAGAAAAGTGGAATCTAAGGACCCGAAGGCTGCTCAGTTACATGGACTTCTCTTTTTGACCTTAAGTGGGCCCGGTGGGACGCTGTTACCCACCTTTGCAGGACTTAATGCTTCGTCATAAATCTAGCGAGGAGGAGGAGAAGGAGATATGTGTCTTGTAAATGCTGAAGTGTCAGCAAAAGCTCTTTAACTCCAGCTTCATAACTTGAGAAATATTTTATCACCCTTGCGAGCCAAACCTCTGAAAATCAATACAGCTTGAGAGCCGGCTGTATTGATCTGCAGGCTGGAGTGTATTGAAATATTCATGGCAGGGTGTGTGTGTGTGTGTGTGTGTGAGAGAGAGAGAGAGAGAGAGAGAGGAGGAGGAGGAGGAGGAGGAGGAGGAGAAGAAGAAGAAGAAGAAGAAGAAGAAGAAGAAGAAGAAGAAGAAGAAGAAGAAGAAGCTTTGAGAAAGCAATCCATTTTCATTTAAAATAGATTACACTGATTACGTGATCTGAAATGTCTAGGTTTATGAAGATGGCAGATTTGCTTGCATTGAAGGCAGGTGCAGAGGAATACATTTTTGGTTTGTTTGTTTGTTGTTGTTTTTGTTGAGTTTTTTAAAAATGGCCAAAAGAGAGTGTGTATTGGGGGAGGACCCGCAGATCTGATAAAATTAGCGCCACGCTCTCCTGGGGCTTGCAGAAGCAGCTTTGTTTGCAAAGCCAATTTGGACACCCGCCTCTTTGATCTTCACTTTCAGTATTTGAGCCGGCACGTTAGTATCCGTCATTTCACTGGAGATTTGGGATTCAAGTTTCTTCAACAATCTCAAAAGCAGTACATTAGAAGGGGAATTGTCTGCTGGCCGACTTAGAATCTCAATACCCTTGATACTAATTTGATGTGATGCATTTCACCAGATGTGTCTACCTGAACAATGTTTGATGCCCAGGAGAATCGGCTTGCTGCTGTACAGTATTAAACTTGGCTCCTTCTCCCCCTCCCCTCCCCCCTCCCTCCTTCCAAAAGTGATTGAATGAAAAGGATCTATAATACCTTTCTGCATAGAGATGTGAGGACTTAACAAGTGGCGGAGGAAAGAAACCGGGCAAAACAAGCATCACAAAGACGCAACGCTAAATTATATCTTCTAAGTTCTGGGTGTCCGGCAGTGTTTTTCCATACACACTAATTGTGTCCCAGTCAAATTGCAGCAGAGTCTTGAATCTGCCAACAGCACCTTACTTGGGGATGGGGGCAGATGGAGAACACGGACCTGGATGGAAATTCAGGCAACAGCAAGGAATTCTTCTCGTCATTAAGCAACACAAAGATGAACCACCATTGACAGGGATCACACCAGTGTCTCTGTGGGCATGATTATTGCTCCCTTAAATTCTATGTTTGGTGCTCAGTTACACTATGGAAACTGGTGCATTTGAAATAACTACGACATTATCAGTCCAGCCCTTGGCAGACAGCGTGGGAAGCCTGAACTGCAGGCATAATAGGACATCTTGCTGGAGAAGCATAGAGTCTTCTAGATATTAACATAGGGAGTTCATCTGATTAGGAGAACGCACCATCCAAGCGACCCTTTTAGCTGGTTCAGATGTCACATGGAACCTCAGAGCTGAGCTCTGCATGACATCCCTGAATTTTGGGAATGCATGGGAATGCATGGTCCCTCCCATGCCCACAAGAGCATCTACTTCTTATTTCGGTTGAATTAAGCTGAGATTGGCCGTGTTGTCCGAACCAAACAATCTCGGTCAGTTCTAATTTTATTGATTGATTGATTGATTTGATTTGATTTTTATACCGCCCTTCCAAAATGGCTCAGGGTGGTTTACAGTTAAAACAGAGACCATGAAAACCAATAACAGTTAAAACAGAAATATAAATATAAACATCAATTAACAATTAAAACATCATAAAAACAATTAAAGAATAAACAATTATTGCTTCAAATAACTTGAGATCTGGAGCAAGATACAGATCTCAGGTTGTTGTTTTTTGAAGGAAGGGAAGGAGAGCTGGTCTTGTGGTAGCAAGCATGGCCGGTCCCCTTTGCCAAGCAGGGTCTGCCGTGGTTTGCATTTGGATGGGTGGCCAGGGGTGTGCACAAAACCACCTGGCCTGGTTTGGTTTGAATTCAAACCAGACTGGGCCAGTTTGATTTTGCCGCCCATAGACCCCCACTGTTTGGTTAGGTTCAGGGAGGGGGTGTTGTCTAACTATTTTTCATGACCTGGCCATGCAGGGTCCCACTGCGCATGTGTGGTGGCCTCCAAAAAGGCCACCACACTGGAGAATAGGCCTGGAAGGGGCTGAAGACTGCCAGAAATGGGTGATTTTTGCATAAAGGAAGGCTGGCGGTGGGGGAGGGGGAACCTCTGTGGACCCCCCACCGCCACCTTGAAGAAACACCCCAGAGGGGATAAGAAAAAATGTAATAGCTCGATGAACCCCCAAATGCTAGGGGTGTTCAGTCCATGGTCGAGTGGAACTGGTGGGGGTGGTTTGGCTTGACCCCGAACCTTTGAACCAAACCGGTTTGATATCAAATCGATTTTGCTTCAAACCTGTTTGCACACCCCTATGGGTGACCACATGTGAGCTCCATCTGCTGTAAGATATTCCCCTTTAGAGATGGAGCTGTAGCTAAGTGTTTGAGTATCTGCTTGGGTGCAGATTCAATCCCTGGCATCTCCAAGTAGGACTGAGAGAGAATCCTGCCTGAAACCTTGGAGACCTGCTGCCAGTCAGTGTAGACAATATTGAGTTAGATGGACCAAGGGTCTAAGTAGAAGTTCTTATTGTTTGTACTGAATTTGACTTATAAAGATCTAATTGGCCTGAGCCCAGTATCTGAAGGGCTATATACGCATGGATGAACCTGCCCATGTACTGTTCCTTTGTACTAGTTAGTCCTACCATCAGAAGTTAGTGCTCGGAATGATGCCTTCTGTAGTTCAGCAATCTGAACAATGTTGGTGGAGTTGCTCAAGCGCGGTCCTGCACATCTGCTAAAGGTTGTACCAATGCACTTGGGCAACACTACAGCCATTGGAAAGAACGGCCATACTGTTGCACAACTGCGCTTGCACATTTTCTGTGGTTGTGCAAGAGAGGCCTCACACCACTGCAGCAACATTATTTCCAATTCACGCAATAGCGTGGGCAGCAACACTACCGCACACCCAGCATGATGCTGTATGTGGTCCATGGCTCTTAGCTATTATTGATGCTGGTGACCCTTTTGTTATTGGTTTCCCTCTTTTTCACTTTGCATTATATTCTTGCATGGTTTTAATTTTGGATGTAATTGTGTCTGGAGGCAATTGATTACAGATGCGTTACAAATGAATAGAGGAGGAAACAGGGAGTTTCCTAGTGTTCATCCATAATGACCCTTATATGTTCCATCATGTTCTCATTTTATAAGTTCTTTCAGTCTTCTGACAGTCTTGAGAGCAAGGTGGTGATGGAGATGCAGAAACATTGCACTTGTTCTATCCCCACTAGCATTCTCTCTTTCTTATTCATATATATATATTTTCACTGCTTTGTCTCTGGGGGACTTTTGCAACCTGAATCTATTCAATATAAAATGTAAATAAAATACATACATGCATACATACATACATACATACATACATATTTAAGAGAACATCTTTTTCGCCAAGAGCCCCACGGCCTGTTAAGATCATCTGGAGAGGTTCATCTGCAGTTGCCACCAACTAGTTTGGCTGGTACTTGGGAACGGGGCCTTCTCCGTTGCTGCCCCTGGACTTTGGAATGCGCTCCCCATTGAAATAAGAGCCTCCCCATCTCTGGCAACTTTTAAAAAGGCACTGAAGACACATTTATTCACCCAGGCTTTTAATTCGATTTATAGTTTAAAAAACTTTAATACTGGGTTTTAAATGTTTAAAATTTTTTAAATGATTTTGACTTGATGTTTTAAATGATTTTAATTGTAAACTGCCCCGAGACGCAAGTTTTGGGTGGTACAGAAATATTCTAAATAAATAAATAAAACATACATAAATATATAAATACATAAATACTGTGAATAAATAAATGCACACATACAGACATACAAATAGAGGTAAAGTAATTCATTTCAGTCTCTTTACCTTATTAATGAAGCTGATTATACCTGCAGATCTGTCTACCGCTCTCTTCAAAGCAAGATACTTTTTTCCCGTTCCCAGAGCAAGAACTTCTGTTCAATATCCAGGAAAGCCAAGTCCCTAAGAACTGGTCATTTGTCATGCAGTTCCTCAGGTAACCTTTCACTCATTAAAGGCATGAGGATGTTCTTTCACATGCAGCGCTCAATGCAGGAATACTGTCACCAATCACACATAATTTGTGCAGTATGCTGTCCAAGACCCTCTGGAAAGAAAGACTGGGGTGAGGTGGGAGATCAGTAGCAGGCCAACTGAAATCTGCAGGGGAGATGACTCTGCACCCCCTGCACACATGGTCTCATCTAGCTCATTTCCTGACCAGCAAGGAAATGAAGGGGTTGCCCAGGCCCCTGAGAGGCTGGAGGAGTCTCCTACCGACCTGCCTACACTGGCTTCTGTTCTGGGGTAGAGCAGTGAGCGAGCGAATGAAGCTTCTTAAAGTGCATAATACAAACTATAGGACCATAATACACTACGACAATTGCTACATCTGCACATAATGCAGAACTGCGTGTCCAATGGACCCACGCAGTTCTGCCCCCCACCTCCCACCCCCGTGTGGTTACCTCTGCTTTATTTGGACGTAATTGGCAGGACCCCCAACTGCAGTCAGGGAGACTGCAGAGAGCAGAGGGAACTGGCTAGGTGGGCTTCCTTCTGGAATGGACAGCGCCGGCATCCAATCATAGCCAGAGCGAGGGAGGAGCTTCCTCCCTCAGCTCCAGCTGGGTCTCAGTATTTGGATGTAATGGGAACCTCAGGTAGGAAGAGCAAAACTCACTACAAACCAAGGGTTCAAATTGGAGTTTTGGGAGTGAAACCTCGGGTCGCTTTTGTGCCTGAACAAAAAAATGGGTTGCACCCATTTGGACATACTAGAAAATCAACCTCAGCCCCCTTCAACTCGGGTTTCCCGTTGCGTATGAATGGGACCAGTATTGTCTGACACCTTGCTGTGAAGTTCTAGTTCACAAGACGTTACAGAAAGAAAATGAGAGTATGGAATGTTTGGGGGAAGAAGTGTAGAAAGCTGTAGAAAGCTTGCAAAGCGTGTTTTGAAAGGAGGCTGGTCCCCAGACTGGGTTGTAGGGCAAGGTAACCTTTTGTACCTTGTTTTCATAGCTGCGATACCTTGGTGTGCCTCTGCTTCAGTGACTCCCACTGGCACTGGGTTCCTCCCGCCATTTTGTTCCCCTGTACCCAAAGTGGCACAGTTCCACCTCCAGTTTTTGAGCTGCCTTTCCTCTCCCTTTTTGTCTTGGCTAAGATTCCCATGTAATGAATGATGCACCATGTATCATCATCCATTTCTTCTCTGTGCTGGTTAAAAGATACATTTCATAAACAACCATCTATGAATAATCCTCTCCGCCTTCGCCTCCACTGCCAAAGGAAGGGAGCACTCAGAAATGCGAGTGACTAAAAATAGGGAGTGTTAAATGCAAACAAACAAACAAACACAGTTCACCCCAACACTTCTGAATGGTGATGTTAGTGCTTAGAGGTAGTCACTGCCAAACTGCCATTTATCAATTAAACAGAGAGCATATGGCAGAAAATGTACCACCTCATACAAGCACGAACTGTCTGTAAATAACAACTGTGGCTTGAACATCAGTGGCAATGCTGCAACTGTATCGTCGGGCAAACATGTGTTCAGCTGAGGGTACCGATGCCGGTATTAAGACAGCAAAGCTAGTTAAAGCAGCCATAACACTGCTGTGTCATATTATCTGGTGGTTCTTAGAGTAGAGACCATGGCACTGGAGGAAGCTTGTATTGAAATCTTTTGGTGGGCCACCACTGCTGCTGCTGCAAACCCACCCCTCTCCATTCACCCATGGCAACCTATGGATGCTGTGACCCTGCTAATCACCACATGTGACACCCCTGACTGACTGCCTCTTCCCAGTGGGTGCCCCAGTGGCCTTTGTTCTTCGCACACAAAATGGCGGGTCTGCCTCTGCCCAAAACAGATGACCAGGGATGATAGTGTGGCCCTTTAAAATATGGCTGCTGCTTGCCAGAATTAATTGAGGAGGGAGAGGTGAAAACATAGGGATATAGGAAGCTGCCTTCTTCCGAGTCAGACCACTGGTCTATCTAGCTCAGTATTGTCTGCACAGACTGGCAGCGGCTTCTCCAAGGTTGCAGGCAGGAGTCTCTCTCAGCTCTACGTTGGAGATGCCAGGAGGGAACTTGGAACCTTCTTCATGCAAACATGCAGATGCTCTTCTCAGAGCAGCCCCAGAATATCTTGCAGTGCTCATGTGTTGTCTCCCATTCAAATGCAAACCAGGGTGGACTCTGCTTAGCAAAGGGGACCATTCATGCTTGCTACCACAAGACTCCTTAACGCTGCAGACAAAACCATCTTGTCATAATCGTACATATGACGACATCAAGCTTCTTTCAGTGCCACACTTGTTTATGCACATCTTGGAAAAAACACTACACAGAATCATGATGTTATCACATTTACAGTCACGCCAAGATGACTTGTTTGCAGTGCTTGGTGAGGCATTTTGTTAATTCAGTCATCACAGTAGCCCTATTCAGACATTGGAGCTCTTCTCACTTGAGAAGAGATCTGGGATGGTCTGCAGGGAGAGTGGGTTATACTTACCCTCCTTGCAGATTATTGTACTTGCTTCCCTGGGTGGGCAGGCTGCCCACCCAGATGACCGGTAGCTGCTCCCTGCAGTTCCGAGGGTAGGGGTGCTGGGATGTGCTACCATGCATTGCCCCCCCCCCCGAGCTCCAATAATGCACCACACGAGTGTGCAGTGCATTATTGGGGTCCTCCCCGTCCCCCCTGAGTGTGCCAGCGGACACACAAGCAAATAAATGAGCAAATAAACTGAGGCAGGATGCCTCTGAATACAGTTACGGGGCGGCAGCAACAGGAGAGAGGACATGCCTTCATCTCCTGCTTGTGGGCTTTCCGGAGGCATCTGTGGGCCAGTGCAGGAAACAGGACGCTGGACTAGATAGGCCTTGGGTCTGACCTAGCAGGCCCCCTCTTCTATTTTGCAGTGGTTCTAAAAGGGTTTCCTTTTTAAAATGCAGGGGACTGCTGGCCAGAAATGCCAACGGAGATACGATGCTACAGGATGCTTCTGCCAAGTTGCCTTATTTTGACAGTTCCTGTAAGCGTTTGTAACTTGATGGAAAGATACCAGCAGGGTACCTCTGACACTGCAATTGCTGGAGTCATTTCTTTGTCTTTAAAATGCCATATAATTGCTAATGTAATTAGTGATGTATACAGAGGGGCCCGTGCAATTACCAAGTCCTAAGATCAAGTAATTAATGTTCTGTCAACAAAACAGCAACTGTTTCATTAGCAACTGCCTGGCTCTGAGTGGCAACTATAATCAAAGACAAACCCAACAGGCCAGGACATTAGCCTTCCTGTTAATTGTTGCCCCTGAATATGCCCAGCAAAATTCAGACTAATAAATGTGAGAGCCATCCAGGTTTGCCGCACAGTGGCTGGAGGGCAGAAAAGAAGGCTCCCTCAAACAAAGTCACTGGAGCCAAATTTTTACCACGCTCAGAGTTGCTATCTCTTCTTTCTTCTCTTGTGCTAGCATCATGCTATCTCCTTGCCTAAGACCCTTGTGTTTTCCTTCTGTCAAGCATCTTTCACTTCCTTTAGAGCAGCCGCATCTTTGGCAAGATTAATTCCAAAATTTGGCCATTTGGCTAAGTTTTATCACTCTAATCAGAGCAATAAGGAAATTTGCAACATATTTCAAGACCACTGTCTTGTGCTGAAAGTTGAAAGGGCTGGAGAAGGCCCCACCTCCCACTGCCCAGGTGAGCCCTATTCCAGCATAGAAACATTCGATTCCCCCACAGTTCTTCCTTCCTGATAAACATCTCTATATATTTAGATTGGTAAGCTATTGTCCAACAAATATAGCCAGCCAATCTCCCCAAGGGCCTTGCAGCTTGCTTAATGGGCTCTAGCGAACTGTCCATAATTGAATTTTGATTGCAGTATGGTGAGAATTTTGTGGAAAGTGCCTGTCACCTGCGCACGTGGTAATAGAACCCCTCTTACCCCATTCGGGGAGAAGAGCTGGTCTTGTGGTAGAGAGCATGAGTTTTCTACTCGTTGGCCTGGTTTGCATTTGGATGAGTGACTCCATGTTGGCACTGTCTGCTGTAAGATACTCCCCTTAGGGGTTGAGGCTGTAGCTCAGCATCTGCTTGCATGCAGAGGCTCTCAGGTTCAGTCCTTGGCAATTCTAGGCAGGGCTAGGAAAGACTCCAGCCTGAAATCTTGGAGAGCTACTACTGATCAGTATAGATGGACAATGCTTGGAGGAGCTTCCCTCCATGACCAGCGAGGCCCAACCACAGTCAAGCTGACTATTGCATGTCCTACTGACTTCCTGTTTGGGGTTTCGGCACTTGAGAAACCGGGATGGAGGTTCCCGCCTGAGCAGCCACAGCAGTAACAGAGTGGAGTGAGGCAGGGAGGGAGTGATGGGGATTGGGAGGAAAGCAAGCCAGAGACCAGCTAGGAGGTAGGCCTCGCCTTTCCCACTCAGCTTCCACCCAAGGACCTGCCATGTCCTAGGCAACTGCCTCAGTCTGCTTAATGGATAGGCCAGTCCTGAGCTGAACATTTGACCTGGTTCCCTTGGAAAATATGAGGTCATTCACACAATCAAAACCTGTGTTCTACCCAGGTTTGGGAGCTGTGTGTGCTCCCAATTTTCCATTGTGTGGAAGCAAGGGTAGGAGGAGAACCTGGATAGAAGCGATTGTGTAGAAGCATGGTAGGAGGAAAAACTGTGTGAATGACCTCTATGACTGCATCTGAAGTGATGTGAGGTGAGGTTTTTCTCTGCTGAGTTAGCTTTGTGAGACTTTGTTCAAACATGAGAATCATCAGCTGATGTTGTTGTCGTGATCAAGCAGTGAGCATGCATGGAAGGAAAAGACCGCTGTGCATTGACAATGCTGTATTTCCACAGTGCATTTCGACAGTGGAAATTCGCTCAGGATCAGTCCCCCATCCCGCCCACCAAACATTTTTCAATGCTTAGCCCCGTTACATAATAAACAATACCCAAAGGAGAGTGAAACTGAGATGAACAGAGAAAGAGGGACCACAGAAGAGATCTGATGAGATCTGAGACACAAATAAACAAAGAGAACTCTCAAAAAAGTATCTGCTTCTTTTTGTCCTCTCTTCTGTGTATCATTGTAGCAGAAGGTTATTAAAGAGCAGTTTAAAACTGTGATTAATATACTCTTTAACTTCAGAGAGACGCAAGCCTTGATGTCAGCTGCTTAAGGATTCATTTGGTTCATCATGGAGGCACACAAATAAATAAAGAGTTGATTTTCTTCTTCCTGTTGCTTATAAGCTAGAATGTTTCTAAAAGCTTGGAGTTTTCCAGCAGAGATAAGGCCTATCTGGAATCCAAGCTCTAATGAACTTCAAAAAGATGAGGAGGAGATTATTTTGTAATCTATATAACCACACAAAGCCTTGATTCTAGGATGGATCCAGGTCCAAAAATCCCATTACATGGTTTATTTAAGCTGTCCGATGATCCAAGAACTAATCATGATGGCGGCCAAAATTCTTGACCACACGCAAGTCAAGCCCAAAGTATGAGAAGGTGACTCCAGCATGCACTGCACACCTTCCAGTATTTCTCAAAATGAAAATGAGTACACATTTCAAACACAACTGTTCTCCTACCAAGGCCTTTCCCAATTATTTCTCCTCTTTGGACAGAATCAGAACTGATTCAATGGCCTGGTTCACACAATTGTTTGAATCTAAGCTGAATGTGGGTTACCAACATTCACGTGGTTGTATGAACTCAATCAAGGCAGGACTCTCAGATAAATCTCAGGCCATAAACCACATAGGAACATAGGTAGCTGTCATATATGGTCAGACCATTGGTCCTTCTAGCTCAGTATTGTCTACACAGACTGGCAGTGGCTTCTCCATGGTTGCAGGCAGGAGTCTCTCTCAGCCCCATCTTGGAGAAGCCAAAGAGGGAACTTGGAAGTTTCTGCATGCAAGAATGCAGATGCTCTTCCCAGAGTGGCCTCATCCCCTAAGGGGAATATATTACCTAGTTCACATGTAGTCTCCCATTCAAATGCAAGCCAGGGCAGACCCTACTTAGCAAAGGGGACCATTCATGCTTCCTAACACAAGAGCAGCTCTCCTCCCTTGGCATGTGTTCACACAATCATGCTAATCTTGTTAACCCACATTCAGCTTCGATTCGATTGACTGTGTGAACCAAGCCATGGAATCAGTTCCGATTTTGGGACTGATTCAATGGGTAGCCCTACAATTCTGCCATCTCACATGATAAATTCTACGTGATACCTGATCTCGTCCCTCCCACCTCGGTTCTGTGGTTGAGCTAGGAAGTGGTCCGTTTCCTCTGCCTTGCAAGGTGCTGCTACTATGTCACAGCTGCTCTGCCTGCATGCTCCAGGAACAGCCCCACAGCTGTCGGTTTAATCCGGTCCAGCTAGGAGAGTTAATGAGACACTTCTACATCCATAACCTGGCATGATTAGAGTCCCTCAGATCCTCGCCTCCTCAGCAGCTGTGCGTTGTCACCGAGATAAATATTTTAACTGCTCTGTCAATTCCCTAGCGGTCCCCCATAAGTGGCTGCGAGAGAGGCTACTGTTTCACCACTGATTAATGTGGAATGCAAGCCTGACCCAAACAAACTCTTCAAGCGGCTTTAGGAGAGGTGTGGGGGGAGCGGTTGACGCTCTGTTCTAGTAGCTGATGTTGCTTTTGCACAAATTTCCATTGGCCAAATGCTTGCGTTATTGGCAGGTAAGGCTGAAGCTGGAGGCAGAAAATAGCATGTTTCTCCCCCCCCCCATTAAAAATATAAATAAATAAAATAAATATACCATTTATTTACTGCTTTGTTTTTGAAAATGTAGACCAAACCTTTCCATCACAACTGATGTTCCAGGTGTCTTACAAAGGATAAGAACCAACACAAAGAAATAGCACTTTAAAAAGACAACAAATACAAATCAACCAGCAACAGGAACCCTCTTAACTGAAACACATGAGGCTAACCTATGACAAGTAAGACCACTGGGAAAGATCAGGAACAGCTACTCTGTTGGCAATATAATTCTGAGTTAGTATCCAGCATTTATGTATATCTGTATATACAGTATCGAGAGAAATGCGTCTGACTTGTACAAGGAATCAATCGAACCAAGGGCATAAGATATATTTGAGGACATTTAATCCTGAGAGCAGTTATGAGAGTAATTTTGGTTTACTAGCCTTTGGAAGCTTTTATACCATCAAAACTTTTAGGATATGTATTAACAAGCTTTTATGAGAACTTCTATGTATTAAAAAGCTTTTGTTGGAAATTTTAAAGTATTTATGTGGATAATGTATTATTTCTTATTAGAATTTTAATATACACATATTTAATTCTCTCTCTCTCTCTCTCTCTCTCTCTCTCCTCCCCCCCCCTCTATCATTATGTGTATGTGTGTACTGCATACTAACAAATAATTATATTTGTTAGCTATTCTTGATCTTCTACAGTTTTCTAGTTTTATTTTGGATGAGGCTTATTCCCCGTTTGTTCAAGCAAGAACTTTGGTCCACCCAGCTCAGTATTGTCTATACAGGTGTTCTTCATTGGAAGGCCTGAGAGCCAGTAGCCTTATTCAGAAGTGCAGCCTTCTGAATAATTGCTTATGGAATTGTGTGAAACATTGGCCAAAGCTAAACAATCTGTCTCTCTGGCACCATGTGGAGACTATCATTTTTAGGAATGTGCAAGTTGATACGAATTTGAGTCAATTTGACTTGGATCTGGGTGATTCAAGTGATTCAAATTCAAATTCAAATTGAATGGCCCCTTAAAAGGGCAATTCAATTTGAATTGAATTTTTGGAATTCGATTCAAATTCAATTCAAGAGCCGATGGGCACCTTTAAGGAACCATTCAGACCCCCTGGTTGGTTTTTTTAAAGTGCCAAAACAGGGTTGAATAGATTAGAATTTGATTTTAATTTGAATCCAATTTTCAAACCGGATTCGAATTTGATTGGAATATGAAATGAATTTTTGGGATTCAATTCAAATTCAAAAAGAATCAAAAAATTCATTTCATGCACATCTCTAATAACTTTTGCTGTGCAGTGCTGTACTCTTCACAGTTCCAGGGGTGTGTGGGCTCCTTTAAGAGAAACTCTTGAGCCCTTGAATCATCTTGGGAGTGTAGCCCCTCCTCGGACTTTCCTCCTAGAGCTTTTAAGAGAGAGCTCTGTCTCTTACTCTTAAAGGGTCCTCTCAGCAGTGAGAAAAGCCCGAGGTTCCCTCCTGAAAATTAGTGAAGATCACTTTGTAGACCAAAGCTTTCCATCACCACTGAATTTCCATGTCTTACAAAGGAAAAGAACCAACACAAAGAGACTAGCGGTAAACAAGCAACAAATACAAATAAGCCAGCAGCAGTAACTGTCACAAGTGAAACACATTAGGTTAACTTATAACAAGCAAAACCAGTTCATTGTCTACATTGACTGGCGCAGCTCTCCAAGATTTCAGACAGGAATCTTTCCTAGTTGTACCTGGAGAAGTCTGGTAAGATTGAAGCTAGGACCTTTTGCATGGAAATCCGATGTTCTACCATTGCATGATGACCCCTCTCCTAATATGAAGCTGCCTTTTACCAAGTCAGACTATTAGTCCATTTAGCTCAGAACTGTCTACATTCTCCAAAGTCTCAGGTCAAAATTGCACGTATGTTGCTGACTGTGCTCCCAGACAAGCAGCGCTTTGCCAAGCAGCGCACAGCTCTGGAGGTCAGGATGACACATCTGGGCCTCCAGGTATCCCACAATGCACCATGTGCCAAGTGCAGAGCATTGGGGGATTTGCCCAGGAGATGGGTGCTCTAGGAGCATGTCTCTGTGTATGGCTGGGCTGGAAGCCGCCTGAGCTCGCACACGATTCGGGAGCAGGGGTTAATGGGGTGCAGGCACCTTTAAACCCATCTAAAAGCTGGGCTACAAAGCCAGGCTAGGCAGTGCTGCCCAGGCAGGATCGGGCCCAATCCTTACGCGCAGCCTAACCATGGCTGGGTTAGGCTACCCGTGAGAATAGCCTCAGTGTACATAGATCACAATACATCATGATCCTACAGGTGTGTAAACCACGGCATGTGCTTGCTCTTGGAAGCTATAGCCAGCTGAAGCTTCCAAGCACAAAGATATAAGAATGTATAAATGTGCTGGATCATCACATATGGTGGCCTTTTAGAGACAAATTCAGAGCTATAAGCTTGCATTTCGCAATTACTTAATTCAGGGAACGTGAGTTGAGATGGAGATCTATTGAAAGCTGTAGGTTCTCTGAGATATGGAGGAGCTTCACACGATTAGTGTGAAGGGCCTCAAGGTGGTTTGCAGGGAGCCCTGGGTGGCCGGATCAGCCGCCCACACACAAATACTGGCTGCATCAAAGTCCCAGGATGCGCGGGGCATTCTGGGGGGACCCCTAAGCCCGAGAGGCTGCTTGTAGCCTCCCAGTAGGGGGTCTAATCTACTCGTGTGATGCCGTGCACCATGGTAGCACACGAGCAGAAAAACAAGGTCAATGGAGCACTCGCTCCGTTAACCTCGTTTAAGGGGAGGGGAAATTAGGTGGGCTAGTCGCCCTGGAAACACTGGTCTGGCCCACGAGCCCGGTGGTTCCAACAATCACCAGGAAGTGGGCTAGGCTACCTTAGCCCGCATTCTGGTGATCATCAGAATAGCTTCGTGGTGTGTTCCAAATGACACCATATTAGGTTGCCTTCTAAAAGAAAAGTTCAGTGCATGAAAATTGTGGGTGTCACACCACAGTGAGCTTGGGTGGATCCAGATGTCCACTTGGGCCAATTGCTTTATTCATGAGAGTTAATGATTTCTGTGATCTCAGATAACTCCACACAGGCACGCATTTCTCTTTTGCTTGTTGTTGTTCCAGGGATCTACTTTGCTCCATTCTCCACTCCACTCACCACTCACCACTCACCTTCCACTTTACTTTGAAGGTTTTAGAACTGGTGCATCTTCCAAGAGTGGCCAGCAAGAAGGAAAGAGTCAGGACTTTTGCCACCTAACAATCTGCCCAGGCAGCACAGCAAGGGAAATGAGAGGGAAGCTGAGGAGAGGCAAAGATCGCAAGCAAGGAAGACTCTAGACCAGAGCTGCTAAACTTTGGCCCTCCGGCAGATGTTGGCCTACAACTCCCATAATCCCTGGCTATGGTCACTGTGGTTGGGGATTATGGGAGTCATAGTCCAAAAACAGCTGGGGGGGGCTCAAGTTGAGCAGGCCTGTTCTAGAACAAGTAGTTTAGGGGAGCAAAAGGGGTGGCATAGAATGTTATTTGGGGAGCCAGGATTTTGCTACGCTTTGGGGCCATTCACATGACCTACCAGGTGGGTGGCCTGATAGGGGAAGGCTTTACAAACTGTGCCTTTCCCCCAGATGATCATGCTGTGCTTGATCGGAGCACGGAGTGTGCTCCCACACTATCAGTGCTGCCCCGTGCAGCGGATCACTCTGAGGCCAGGACTCATTGTCCTGACCTCCGGGGGAATCCTCCAGGGAATGGGTGCTTTAGGTCTCCATCTCCGTGTCAGTGTGAGGAGCTGCAAGCATCCCGTGCTGACACATTATCCTGGTGTGCTTGTGCCCTTAACCTGGGCTAACAGCTGGGCTTCTGCTCTGGGTTCGGCACCGGGATCCGCGAGGAATCTGGTGGTTCTTACGGGCAGCCAACCCTTGTTAAAGTAATAAATGCCAGTTTATTTCCCTAATCACTGAAGCTGAATAGTCCTGTTGTGACAAGAAGCAAATCTGCCTATAATTTTCTTTGGGCCAAGATACTTTGACAACTTGTTTTCAATACCCATGATGACCAAGTCCCTTAACTAGTCCTTTGTCATTTGCCATGCAGTTCCTCAGGTGATTTTTCAGGCATGAGGAACATGCAGGAATACTCACACCAATCATGCATCATTTGTATAGTTCTCCTGTCCAAGAGTAAGACTGGGGTGGGGAAAGAGGTCAGTACCAGGCCAGCTGAAATCCACAAAGATCACCCTGCACCCCTCGGCATGCATGATCTAGCCTAGTGCCTGGCCAGGAAAGAAAGTGAGTGGTTGGCTTGGCTGCTGGGAGGCTAGAGGAATCTCCTACTTGCATCAGCTGCTGCTGCTGCTTCTTCTTCTTCTAGAGTGTAGGCGTTAGTGACTAAGGCTTCTTTAAACAACAGGATCCTTTTACAATCATTAATTCAAGCTATCAGACCATGATATGCTGTTATTGCCTGACCCTTTGCGGCAATGTTCTAGTCTGGTGAGTGGATGATTGCAAGCAGGAGCAGGGAATATTTTGGAGGGAGCACCCACCACCCATTCTTGGAATCATCCATCCATCCCACCCATCCCTGCTGCCGCCGCCACCAAGGAGCCGCCACCATGCCACTGCCAGTAAGGTTCCTTCTCACTGCCCCCCGCCTGCCCTTTGAAATCTTTTAGAGGTACGAATCCCCCTTGCTTGTAAAGGGAAATCCTTGCTGGATTCCTCTTAACAAGCACAGCCCTTTGAACCAGGTTGAACTGGGTCGACCCGGTTCGACCACATGGACCGGGCCGCCGGCCAGTTCTAACAAACCAGTTCATGGACCAGTGGTTTGGTTCAAATTTGGTTCAAATTCAAAACAAACCACCAAAATTGGTTCTGTGCTCACTGGGAGAGACTCCTGCCTGAAACCTTGGAGAGCTGGAGTATATGGTAGTTCCCTATGTTTCTAATTTCATCAGCATCCCTAACCCATGGAGTGGGAAGGAATGAGAAAAAGGCCCATGTGATTGGCCAAATCTGTGTGGTTCCTTTATTCAGATGTCCTCCTCAGTTGTGTGGGGGTCAACAAATGGGGAGGCATCTCTCATGCAATGGCAGAGTCATGTGGAGCTGGTCACAGTACACTTGGGAGAATAGGGGTCATGGAGGTTGTGGGGATCAGTTAGTGGTGCACTTTTTCATGTGAAGAGACGGTCCCTGTAAGGAGAAAAAGAGAAGCCCAACTATCATGTTGAACTTTGCTCAACTTTGAATGGGCACCAGTTCAACATGTATGTAAACTTCAGAATCATTGCGGGCCGCGTGACAATTTTTGTTCTGTTTAGTTGGTCCAAATAAACTATACCGCCTATAGTGGTAAGAGCATTAGACTCGGACTGGGGAGACCCAAGTTCAAATCCCCATTCAGCCATGGAACTCACTGGGTTACTCTGACCCAGATGCTTATCTCTCAACCTGACCTACTTCACAGCATTGTTGTGGGGATAAACATAACCATGTACACTGCTTTGGGTTCCTTGGAGGAACAGCGGGATATAAATGTAAAAATAAAAATAAAATAAAATCCAGACTAAGTCACTCAGGAAATCAATGGGAAAAGTTAGTTACTAACTTGAGGAATTCATTCCAACAGGTCTACTCAAGAGCAACTTAGCCTGGCTGTCAACCACTGTTCCTGTTTGTGAGATAGTTGGGCATGTTCAACTTAAGAAGAAGAAATGCTGATCCATCAGAGCCATTTAATTTTCTGGACCCCACTAAGAGAGAGCTGCAGCTAGAATGTAATGTAAAGAAAGATGATGTGTGAACTCACCCTAAGAAATGAAGGGAAATGATTAATCCAGCATTTCAGTTTTGTCATGAACTTCCACAAACAATCATCATGGGAAAACACTAATGTTTTTATTCCCCTGAAAAACACAGTTACCCTCATTGGGTGCACAGAAGTTTGGGTTTCACCTTAAAATACAGGTACATATATAAATAGTATATTGTAAAGAGCCAATAAGTGATCAATAGATTTTTATAGGCATATTATCAACATAAGGGACTCCATTCGAGATGGTTACAATGACATCAGCAGAAGGTGGTATAGAAGGTCTTAGGGAAGCTACCAACCTCTTTGAACAGCTCTTACTGGTGATTGGGACATTGAGAGTGGACAGCCATGGATCTGCATATTCACTCAATTCCTTGTGAGTGTCTAGAAAAAGTTGCCCTGAACTACAGATCCATCTAAGCTTAGATTCATACACATAGAGATCTCTTGTGCACGCCATGCATGCTTTCTCACCCAGTTCAATGGAGAGACCCATTCCCTGCAAATTGTCATTTGCATCCATAGATCCGGTCCCTCCACCCAAATGATTTGGGACAGTTTGCTGGGAGGGGGAGCTTCGTACCAACCTGATAGAAATAAATGGTCTGCCAGGGAGCCAACTTGATATTCCGATTCAGCGGAATATAGTTCTGGATGCTTTCCTGTATCGTGTTCCTGCATCAAATGTATAGGTTTCTTATATTATGGGCTCATTCTCGTAACTTGAAACAGGGTCAACGGAGCCCCCCAACAAAGTAGGAGAGCCATGTGGACTCTCGATCGGTGGTCATGTGAATGCAAAGATCAAGGTAGGGGGAGGGATGAGAGATTGTGTGGGAGCCAGGAGCTGGGTAGGATGGCTTCTTGTCCACCCTCGATAAAATGCCAGTGACAGAATGTGGGCTGTCCTACACAGCTCTCACGCGATCACTTCCCCCGCTCCTGCCTAGATCTGTGCAAACACACAACTGACAATCACAGCTCTCCTTCCTTGGCTGGGCACTCCTCTGACCCTGGTTAGGGTCATGTGAACAAGCCCTTTGTATGTTGCAGTGAAGAGCTGAAATCTCTTCTGTGAATGTTGACAGTCCTTGACAAATTTTGTGAATAGGAGCACCCAAGAGATGCATGCTGAGAGTGTGTTCAGAAAGTGCCGTAGCCCAAAATATCATGGCCCAAGGTAGTGCTGTGCCTGAGGTGAGGAACAAAATGCCGCCTTGCCTCATGGCTGTAATGGAGGCCAGCCCCCTTTCAAACTGACCTTTGCAAGCTTTGAAAGTGGCACTGGGAGCGGGGAAGTTTGCCAGTAGCCTCCTCTTAGTTCTTTGTGCTTCTTGCAAGCTTTGCAAGGAATGTGAGGAGAAATGCTCCTTGCAAAACTGGCAGGGATCAGATTGGTCCTACAGAGCTCTGCTGCTGGTATATCTCCCTGCCCTGCCGGCACCAAGAGGCATAGCAAGGTTGGAGTGAGCCCTGGGACAAGAAGTTAAGATGGGTGAAGCAATGCATATGGGCAAGAACCAGAAACCCATCTCTGCTTTTAGATGTTGCATATGTGTGTCATAGCAGGAGTTTCTTAGAAGAGGCATCTCTCCTTTATGCATGAAAAGGGAGGATGTCTCTTTTAAGGTGGGGCTTACCAACTTACCTTGCCTCGTGGTAAAAGTTTTTTAAAGTACTTGAATTAAAAATTATATATATAGGAGGCCTTGCAGGGGTAACATTAGTGGAAAGTTCCGTGGATACTGAAAACGCGATGTTAAGATACTAGGCTTAAGCTGAAAAATTGGGTTAGATTCCTTCTCAGCTGGTGCAGGGTTGGATTTTTAAACTTTAAATTTCCTGGAGTAGCCTGCATACCAGTTGAGGATCACACTGGCTGCTCCTGGGGATTTAACATTTAAATTTTTAAATTTTAAATTTTTAAATGGTTACATTGTTTTAAGTTTTTGTATATACTGTATTTTAACTTGTTTTATGCTATTGTTAACCGCCCAGATATGAAAGTTTGGGGCAATGTACAAATTTGATTAATAAATAAATAATAAAAAAATAAAAAGTTGAAACCCCGTGCCAGCTGAGAAGTGGGGCAAGGGTGGATTTTAAAACTTTAAGCCTCTAGGAACGGTCTGTATCTCAGTTGGCACGCAAGTGCTCCAGGCATACCAGGGGGTAGTTAAAGGGGTTTCCTAACTGGAAAACTCATAATGACTGAAACTACCAATGTGATAACTACGATTAATTGGGGACACCTTTTCTGAACAAGTTCTAAAAGAAGAAGATTAATCTAACATACATATTGTATAAACATATGTTTTGGGGCCTTCACAAAATTCATTTGGGGACTGTTAGCATTCCCATGTGAATGCCAGTGCTCACTGTAACATACTGATGATCAAATCTTGCCTTTCCCACACGGAAAGTGACTGGACTGGAAAACCCCTTTCCATCCCCTTTTGCTCAAATTGCAACCTGAAAAAGTCATGACAGTTCCACACGAAAACCGGATAGAAACGCCCATACATGCCACATAGTTACCGATAGGATGTATGAAATTAGACAGCTTACGTCAGTACCTGAAACCTTAATTGAATCAAAAGATGAAAAAGTGTATAATATTCATACGTTAACTACTGTCCTATATTTATATATATGTATATATACCATAATGTGTATAAAAGCTTGTGGATGAGTCCTTCGTGAAGAATCCAAGACGTTCTTGTACACGGTTCAATAAGGAGCAGGAGAGAAGTGAGGACAGATTGCAGCGTTAAGATATGCCATGAGATCATTGCTGCATGTTTGCATTTGTCTATTTTTGTTGTTGTTGTTCATTGTACAACAGGAGACAGAAAAAAGTTCCCCCCCAAAGTCTTCAATTTCTACCTCTACATACAATAACTTACAAGTTTATTTATTTAAATAATTGTAAAACATCTTACATTTTTCCATTTTTTAAAAAGAGATTAAACTATAAGCAAATACACACACACGTCCACGTTCCACCATTCACCTCAGTTTTATAAGAAATTCTTCCATGCTGGTACCCTGTTTTGTGGCTTTAATTTTTATTATTATTTCTGAATAAACTAAATTGGTATTTGAAAAGCTCCATAGAAAATAGAAACTTCGACTTTTTTTCTCCCTACAAAGTAAAACAAAAGAGTATCCAAAATATCAAGCTTGAATGGTTGGCCAATTTGTTCCCTCCCCTTTAATATTTTACAAACGTTTGGAAGGTTTTGTGTCCGTAAGAAAAACCTTGTAATTCAGATTCCATCCCATCAACAGCGCACATCTGGTTCTTGGCCCATTCCTTCTTTTAATGTTCTAGGAGTTGATGAAAGTGTATATGCAACCGGAACAGATGAGTGCAGCCTCCTAGCTTGTCCGATCCATAAAAATTGTTCCCTTGCACATGGCGTCCCCCAACAATAGAGTGTGGAGTGCCTTTTTTCTCTCTCTTTCTTTCTACTGGTCCATCACAATAAGTAGTTTTGTGCTGTAAAAAAGAAAAGAAAAGGAAAAAAATACCTCCAGCAATTCTTCCCCTTCTTTTACATTGGAGGAACAACAAGACCGGTCATGGCTGTAAATGAAAATTGACAAAATTAAAACATAAACAGGTACGAAGAGCCCTGCTGGATCAACAGCCCCTTCAGTCCAGCTTCCTGCTTGTCACAGTGGCCAGTCAGACAATGCTGGCAAGCAGGGCATAAAAGTAATAGCTCCAGCAATTGGCTAGCAGACATGAGCTGCCCCTGAACATCGAGTCTCCACATATCCACAATGGCTCCACAGCCTAGGGCTGGCCTGAAATGCCTCTTTAGTTTCATGGCCTCATTTACAGGTTACAAAAGTGGGGGGACTTTCTGGAATTTTAGGAGGTGGAGAGTGAAATTTGGGGTGAGATGGGGCCAGGCTCACTGGCCAGGTGTGGTGCTTCTTCCACAAAGGAAAGAGAGCAGCACAGCATTTGGGGTGGGGGCAGGCGTGGGGGCATGGCAGGGGCAGCAGGGAGGCCCCCCTTCCAGTTCTTTGGGCTGGACTTTGTCCCTGAAGTCATAGAACATAGGAACATAGGAAGCTGCCACATACTGAGTCAGACCATTGGTCCCTCTCGCTCAGTATTGTCTACCCAGACTGGCAGCGGCTTCTCCAAGGTTGCAGGCAGGAATCTCTCTCAGCCCTGTCTTGGAGAAGCCGCCAGGGAGGAAACTTGGAACCTTCTGCTCTTCCCAGAGTGGCTCCATCCCCTGAGGGGAATATCTTGCAGTGCTCACGCTTCTAGTCTCCCATTCCTAAGCAACCAGGGCAGACCCTGCTTAGCTAAGGGGACAAGTCATGCTTGCTACCACAAGACCAGCTCTTCTCTCCAAAAATATAATAGTAAAGTTTACTCATCTGAGGCACAAGTACACTATTGTTTAAACATCCTGATTCAACTTAGCTCCAGTACATGTCTACATGTTTCCCCTCTAATTTGCATACTAAAGCTACTGAATATTCAAGCTAAAAGGGGTGCCCAAACTGCAGCTTAAAGTCCGGTCCAGATAGCAGTCAGTGATAGATGTCTCCTCCTCCTCCTCCATCTCCATCCTCCCCCTTCAAACCATCTGAGCCAACAATTGTTACCAAACTCTGTGGCAATGAACTCCTTAGATTACAGCTTCAGGGCTGTTTGAATACCCTGACTTTGAACATTTAACTGAGTCTGTGTTTGAGATCATCAGCTCTTTTACATGGCTTTGTTCTGTACTTGGAATATTAACTGCTGCTGTTTCTACTACTACTTACATGGCCTTGGAATGATGTGAAAGGTGATTAATACATTCTAGGGGAAAAAATACATAATCTGCACGTTCTGTTTGAGCAGAGGCAATTGCCCATGAAAATGAGTATGCACACCATGAACCATGATGCCTTGATCACATCACTTCCATTTCTCTGAAAAAGACTGTTGTCTGACTTCAGCCTTAGCATTGCTGCAGTTATCTCCACCATTTTCCAAGCGGGGGAAACTCTGGCCAAAGCCCTGGGAGAGCCATTCCCCACTGTGCTGACCTCTGCTCAGTACTACGCTTTCCCCAGGGCTGGGAGGGCCTTTTAAGAGAGTTGGAGCCCTTTCTTAAGAGCTCTAATAGGAAAGCCCTAGGAAGGACTACATCTCCCAGCAGCCTTCCAAGATGGTGCAGGGACTCAAGAGGACTCAATTTTAGGGATGTGCACGAATCGAAAATCAGGATTCAATTCGGGTTAAAATTGAAATGCATAGTTTTGATTCAACCTCAAATCCCATCTCCCTGAGACAGGCCTGATTCAATTTGGATTGGTTTAGATTCGAATCGATCTGAATCGATTTGACCTGTTTTTTAAGTTTAAATCCTGAGGGGGAGGGAGGGGGAGGAGAACCTTCTATCATATTTAGAAGGAAGAAAGGAGAGAGAGAGAGAGAGAGAGAGAGAGAGAGAGAGAGAGAGAGAGAGAGAGGTGCCAAGGCTCCCAGTGCCTTTTGAAGTGCAGAGAGCACAGTAGTGGGGAAGCAGCAGCCCACCAGCTGCAGATTTCCCACTCACACTGGGACTGGGCTATCCTTTAAATGGCTGTTCATGCAGGGAGAGGTCATTTAAAGGGATATCCTGGCGTTTCTTTGCTAGAACACCAGTGTTTTTGCATTAAAACACCAGTGTTCTAGCACTTAATCAGGCCTTTCTCAGTCCTGGTGTGAGTGGCCGGCAGGTTGCGGGGAGGGATGGTGGGTCAGGTCGCCACCACCTCCCCACCACTGCATACTCTGTGTGAGGAGCAGTTCAAAGGGCTCCTCTGCACCTCTTTTTTTTAAAATCAGTGGCCGGTGGGCTGCACGGGAATGGCGGGGCGGGTCGCCACTTCCCACTGCGGCACTCTCAAAAGGTACAGGGCACCTTGGCACCTCTTTATTACTTCTTTAAATGATGAAAGAAGGCTCCACTCCCTTCCCTCCTCCCATAGGATTTAAACGTATGAAACAGGTTGAATCTATTTGAATTGATCTGATCCGAATTGGGATGATTCAATTCAAATTTGAATCAAATCACTCCTTTTAGCGGTGCTAAAACCCAGGAATATGAATTGATGCTGTACTTGGCCTGTCTCTTGACTGAGTGAGATGACTTCATAGCAGTCAAGAGGCAAGCATTTGTTCTCCCAAGCAGCCTGATAGAGCTCTTGAAATCACTCCTTTTAGGAGTGATTCAGTTCAGATTCGAATCACTCAGGTTGCCCATATTCGAATCAAATCGTTTCATATTCAAATCGATTCGCACATCCCTACTCAAAACACCAGCCCCCAGTGGTGGGCAAAACACAGTGTGAATGGTCATCTCCTCATGGTGCCAGCGGGGCTGGGCAGAACATTCAACTCACAGTGAGAAGTCTGGAGAAAAAGGATGAAGAGGACTCTGGGAGCCCTGGTGGGAGGGTAAGAGAGGGACCAAGTGGGACCAAGTGTGGAACCCATGAGTTCCACAGCTGACACATTATGGCAGACACCTTCTATTGTTAACATTGCTGCCTGCGATGCTAAAACCCAGGAATATGAATTGATGCTGTACTTGGCCTGTCTCTTGACTGAGATAACTTCATGGCAGTTGAGAAACAAGCTTTTGTTCTCCCACGCAGCCTGATAGAGTTCCTCTCCCTCCCCTTTGGGGTTGTGCTGTCAAAAGCCTATTTCCCAGTCTGTACTACTTCTTATTGAATGTTTGGGAGCTTCGGATTAAGGTCTTACACTGCTCGCAAAGCTGTAATTATTTTTGCCTGTATTACTATATATTGAATCGATGTAACTTTTCAATAAAGGTGGTTCAATGCAGGACATTCGGTGATGAGCGGGGAATATAGGAACCACTGTGATTATCCCACAGGGATTCTCTGCTCTTCTCTGTTTTATTGGAGAGAGAATGAAAGAAAGAATTAGAGATGTGCTGCATTGTATTAACCTCCAAAGACGGCCATTATCAGATGAAACGGTTGATTAAACTTGTCAAAAATCAGCCAGATGCCAGCATGACATATGCACACCTTGGGCATGTGCTCTACTGACAAACACCTTGGAACAAAAGGAGCCTTTGTATTCCTTCCTACTTGCGAAGGAAAGAAAACGTGAGGTCAGGGTCAGCCTTACTATGAAGAGACATGATGAAACAATCTGCATCGCATAGTTGGTTCTAGAATGGTTCCACCATTTTAAAAGAAAGGAGTTCTTTTAAAAGAGCGCAAATGTGTCTGTGTGCATGCATGTGTTAGGGATGTGCAAAAAATTTCGGGCACAGAACGATCTGTGCCCGAAACAAACAATTTCGGGTGATTCGTGGCCGAACCGAATCACCCCTGATGTCCCCCGATATTTTTTGGGCACGAGCCGAATCACCCGAATTTCGGACCCGAAAAATTCGGGTGATTTGGTTCATGGTTGATTTTTGGCGATTTTTTAAAGTTTTAGTGACTTTGGGGCAGTTCGGGGGCATAGCATGGGATCTGGGCAAAAGGAGTGGGGTGGGGTGGTAGTGCCTAATGGGTGCAGGCTACCACCCCAATTTCAGGGGGATTGGGCAAAGGGCTGATTTTTGGTAAATTTCTGAAATTTTCATGTCTTTGGGGAAGATTGGGGCATATTGGGGCAGAAAGTGGGGCCTGGGGCAGAATAGTGGGGTGGGATGGTAGTGCCTAATGGGTGGAGGCTACCACCCCAATTTCAGGGGGTTTGGACAAAGGGGTGATTTTTTGAGAATTTTTGAAGTTTTAGTGACTTTGGGGCAGTTTGGGGGCAGAAAGTGGATCTGCCCCAAAATAGTGTGTGGGGGGGTAGTGCCTAATGGGTGGAGGCTACTGCCCCAATTTCAGGGGGATTGGGCAGAGGGCTGATTTTTTGAGAATTTTTGAAGTTTGGGTGTCTTTGGGGCAGATTGGGTTTTTTCTGAGGTGTGAATTCTCATTCTATCATAGCAAATGAGATTTTTTTCAATTAAACAACTCTCATGACCCCACTTTCACTTTTTCACACTTTCCTTTACTATGAATAATATGAGGAAGTAATCAATTTAGCACACTTCACCTTATGAAGACAAACCTCATAAAAATAAATTCACCAAAATTCACCCCCTGCCCAATCACTCTTAAATTGGGGATGGGTGGTAGCCTCCACCCATTAGACACTATCTACCAGCCCACCCCACTCCTTTGGGGCATATCCACTTTCTGCCCCCAATCTGCCCCAAAGACACCCAAACTTCAAAAATTCTCAAAAAATCACCCCTTTGTCCAAACCCCCTGATATTGGGGTGGTAGCCTCCACCCATTAGGCACTACCACCCCACCCCACTATTCTGCCTCAGGCCCCACTTTCTGCCCCAATATGCCCCAATCTGCCCCAAAGACATGAAAATTTCAGAAATTTACCAAAAATCAGCCCTTTGCCCAATCCCCCTGAAATTGGGGTGGTAGCCTGCACCCATTAGGCACTACCACCCCACCCCACTCCTTTTGCCCAGATCCCATGCTATGCCCCCAAACTGCCCCAAAGTCACTAAAACTTTAAAAATTCACCAAAAATCAAGATTTTTCCCAATCCCCCTGAAATTGGGGTGGTAGACTCTACCCATTGGGCACTACCACCCCACCCCAAAATTTTGCCCCTGGGCCCCTTTTTACCCTCCCAAATTGATTCAGAATCAGATTCAGATTAAATCCAAATCCGAACCGAATCAAGGGTGATTCGGGTGACCCAGATTCGGGCACAAAATAGAACAGGGGTGATTCGGTTCGGGTCCGAGCCGAATCACCTGAAAACCCGAATTGCACACCCCTAGCATGTGTGCGCGCGCACGCCCACGGATATATGCAGCAGCGTACTGATATTGGCGGCAGCCCGTGGCTAGAATTTTGGGAGGCACCCATGCTGCTGCCACTATTCACCCACTTCAGCCCCCTTCCCACACACTAGGGATATGTATGGAACTAGCCAGGCCAGTTCGATTCGAATCTGAACCAGGTTTGAACCAAACCAACCCAGCCTGGTTCGACCAGCAGACCAGATCAAAATGGTTTGTGGACCGGTTCAAGAGGTCTACCCATAAAGGGGAATCCAGTGAGGATTTACTCAACATTTACTTTTATGAGTAAAGGGGCGGGGGGGGGACTTCCTAGAGCTAGAGAGTGTGGGAGGGGAGTCAGGGCTACTTACTCTAATCATCGGCATTGGGGGCAGTGGCAACTCCCCTGAAACTCCTGCCAGCCTCCTCCAGAGTAGCCTGGGCCAGCTGCAGCCCGGTTTGTGCCTTATGCAGCCTGATTCGGGCCTCCATGCACTTGTGGAGGCCATTTTAATTACCTCATTTAATGACCGACACTGATGCCAATGATTAGAGTAAGTAGCTCTGACTCCCCCTCCTGCATACTCTAGCTCTAGGAAGCACCCCCTACACACACCCCTTTACGTGTAAAGGGGAATCCTCACCGGCCAGACAGTAATTGAGCTAGATGGACCAGTGGTCTGACTTGGTATAAGGCCTCTTCCTTATGAATAAGAATGAATTGGTGTCATTCATCCAGAGGCTGACATCTAGACTAACAAAGCGCGTGTGCGCAACCAAGTTGCACACATGCAAGCAAACCACATCGAAGCCCATTTCAAAGTTGTGCTCCTGTGCAAATGTTCCCTGCAATGCAAAAAGATGGATGGAGGTTTTCCTGCAGGAGACACACGGCAGGTTTCACCCCTTGTTGCACAAGTGCAAGGATGTTTGCACCAGTGCAACACTGGCCTAGAATGCAAGCTCACAATGTAGCACTGAGAAGCAGTAAATGTTGAAGCTGGGAGGCAGTCCAGGTCTCATATAGCTGATCTTGAGAACCCTACAGGACTCCTGCCTCTCCAGCCTGTTCAGACCTGGTTAGCCTGACTTTTTAAACTTGCTTTTGACTGAGGTGGGATGAAAATAGCAGCTCTACTACCTCAGTTCTGATTGTGTGGAGAAATCTCCATTTAAAACAGAGCCTGGCAGCCGGTGGCCATGTTTGTCATAGAGTGCGGTGGCTAGAGGGGCCAATCAGAGGACAACGGTTGTTGACCTGAGGGCTGCCTCTCTTCAATGAGCACAATGAAGCCCGTGACTGCAGTGATTTTCTGAGTGGTGAGTTTTCAGACCCAAAGAGAGAGTCTAATCTGTGGGGATCAGGATAGGAGTTCCTCCCTCCCACAAACCAACCAGATGTGTTGCCAAATTTGGCTTATTTTAAGCCAAATTTTGGGTAATGGCCCATTTGACCCACGAGTATACCCCTTAGGTTCTGGCATCAAAAGACCTTTGAGAGTTTCAGTGTTCTGCTACATGACTATATTCAGAAGCAAATTTTTATTGAGGGTCATTCTAGATCAGGGGGATAGAAGTGTGCACACAACCGGCTGGCATGGTTCGGTTTGAGTCTGAACTGCACCCAAACAAGACCCAGCCAGTTCATTTCTGCACTCCTCAACCCATCCCCATTCATTCTGGGGTTTGTTTGGGTTTTTTATTTTTTGCAATCCCCCCCCAATTTTTATTTACTCACCCCCTCTGGGGGGGGGGGCTTCTCCAAGACCATGGGTGGGGTGTCTCTGGAGGTTTGCCCTCCCCCACCAGCCTCTATTATTTGCCAAATCACCCATTTCAGGTGGCCTTAGGCCAATTCCAGGCCTCACCCCCATCGCTGTGGCCATTTTGGAGGCCGCTACACATGCCCAATGGGCCTCTGTGTGGCTTGCGTCATGACAGGTTCAATGTTGAAGCTGTTCGACATTGAACCTGTTTGCACATCACTACAGGGGAGGGCAATCTTGGCTTTCCAGTTGCTGTTAATTCACTGTGACTGGGGATGATGGGCTTTGTAGTTCAACAGCAGCTGGAGAGCCCAGCTAGACGAACCCTGTTCTAGGATTTCTTAGGGTGAGATCAAGCAAAATCCAGAAGTACTGTTTTCATCAGACTGTAACATTTCAAGATATAGCTAGTTGTGTTAAGGTGAAAGTGTAAATGCTCTCCCACTGAAAGACACCCTTCCTGTGCATGTTTAGCCCTCGCTCTATGGTTTTTCCATATTCAGAGAGGAAGATGTCATCTCCTATCTTGTGGCTTATTATTAGAGTTACCAAATCCCATCCCAGAAACTCAGCCTATCATTCAAAGATCTCTGAGGTAATGGGATTGCCTGGAGCAACAGAGCCTCCTATCTCACCAATCTAAGGATCCCTTCAGCCACCCTTTTCTTCTGTCTAGTTATGCCCCCAAAGTAACTAGCCACAGCAGACAGAATGGGCAACAGAAGGGCAATATGGGAGGCGATCTCTAGATCAGAAATCCTGACTGAAATACAGAGCAGAGGTGCAGCGAGAAAGCAGCCAAACAGAACTTCCCAACTAACTGCCCTGGTGCAGGAGGGATGACCGCCCCTTCCCCAGGAAGCCCTCTGTGCCTCCTGAAAATATGTCCCTAAAGACTGTGCAGCCCTCAGGGACATATTTCCAGGGTCTCAAAATTGCTGCTTCCCTACTGCACTGGTGCAATTAATTAGGAATTTCTGTTAGGCTCGGGGCAAGGCTGCAAGGTTGGAGTGTGCCCTGGGTCAAAAAGTCAAGATCAGAGCTTGCCCCAACCCCCACCCCACCACCTCCCTGCCTTCTTCTTGAGATGGGTAGGAGGGGAAGAGGAAAGAACAAGGTGTCTGCTGTTGGGCCCCTTGCTGTTGGGCCCCCTCTCCCTCACAGACTCAGGGACATTTGTACCTCCTGGTTCAATCACAGGTACAGCCCTGGTTTAGGCTGCTCTCTTGCTGCATCAGTGCTTCTTTGTTCTGAATGTTAGCTCTGATTGTATGAGCTACTCTGGAGAAAACATGCTTTACAGGGCCGTGTAAGTAATGCAACTCATTTAAATGGGCTAAATGGGATTTTCGCACCTGGTTTATAAAAGCTATTCGAACTACAGGTCAACCTTATTGCTCATGGGAGTTCCATTCCTCGCCTACTACTGTGAGTAATGAAATTGTGAGTAACAAAACATTGTGCCTATGTAAAAAAGGGGGGTTAGGTTCCTGGATGGGGAAAAGGTTGAATAAGTTGGGGAAAACGGCAAAATAACCAGAAAGTCATTATTGTGCCATTCTCCACGGGCTCTCCATGAGCCCTCCTTGTGCCCAGCAATGCCCCCAAACCACAAAAAACCACCCCCCAACAGTGAAAAATCACAGGGGGGAATGCTTAAAAAAGAAACTAGCCACAAAATGGCTGCCATGGACAAAATGGCGGCTGGAAGTGATCTCCACGGCCACTTCTAGCCCTCTAGGAACCACGGATACATGGGTTTTAGCCCTTTCGTACCCACGGATCATGAAACTGGGTGCCAGTTAGACACCCATGAATACACGGAACTGCCAATAGCGATTCCGTGAGTAACTAGATTTGCCTGTAGTTTCTAGTGTCAAGGATTGTCAACATTCGTGAAAGATTTCAGACATTCTCCCTAACCTATATCTGGCAAACTGCTGTTGCAATCAATCACATTTAAGAAGAACTCAACTCATCCTCTCCGTAACAATCAAAAGAGGGATTAGGGCTCAGAATCTCTGAACAATCAGGCATCCTTCTTTAACGAGGAAACACTGTGGCATGAAACGCTTCCTCCTCTCCGCCATTAGCTTCTTCTGAGGTGGCCTCTGAGGGTTACTGCAGTAACTTGTTGAAAAAGCAGCCCCGGTTTGGTAACAAGATACACACTCGCTTGGACATGTGCTACTCAAGGTCTAGAAACTCTCAAATTTCTCTCATTACTAACACCATCACGTCTTGTAGGTTTGTTCCCTCTCTGCTAAGGCCTCGCCTTTTGCTTTAAATTACTGTATGCTATGACTTCAACTACTTGCGCATATATATATATATATATATAGAGAGAGAGAGAGAGAGAGAGAGAGAGAGAGAGAGAGAGAGAGAGAGAGAGGCAGAAGAGATGTATATTATATATATATATATGAAAACTAAAGCATCAAACAGGTATTCAGACAAGTAGTTTTTCCTGGACTAGAAGGATGCAGTTAACAGGGGAAAAAAACTTTATTTAAACACACACACACACACACACACACACACACAGAGACATACTGCAGGACATTGATAGCAGACTGGAGTTTAAAGGCATTATTCTCTAAATATTATTTTAAAAATCTCCATTCAAATTCCATTAAGCACAACCCCAAAGAAAGAGACCCTCTCTGTTTAAGCTACATCACAGGGATGTTGCTTGGCTAAAATTAGCCAAGAGGCAATTAAAAAGTGGTGATTCCCTTATATTTTAAAGTGGTGATCCTGTTATATTTAGCAGGGGGAGAGCAACTCGGCCTAATCCACCCCCAGCACATCATCCCTCCAGTGGCTGTTGCTGGTATCGCCTTATGTTTCTTTTCAGATTGTGAGCCCTTTGGGGACAGAGGGACCCTCTTCTTTATGTATTACTTATTTTTCTGTTTTGAGAACTTTTGTTGAAAAGTGGTATATCAATATTTGGTAGTGGTAGTGGTAGTAGTAGTAGTAGTTTCCATTCACTTGTGCTTACTTAGCTATCTGCACTTCTCTCTTTCCATGTCCTTTCATCAATCATCATCATCATCATCATTAATATTATTATTAATTCAATTTCTATACCGCCCTTCCAAAAATGGCTCAGGGCAGTTTACACAGAGAAATAACAAACAAATAAGATGGCTCCCTGTCCCCAAAGGGCTCACATTCTAAAAAGAAACATAAGACACACACCAGCAACAGTCACTGGAAAGATGCTGTGCTGGAGGTGAATAGGGCCAGTTACTCTCCCTCCGCTAAATAAAGAGAATCACCACATTAAAAGGTGCCTCTTGGCCCAGTTAGCAGGGTTTCATGGTTCCCTCTTCACGCCACTGGTACCCTACTACTGTATGGGCCGGTCTTGACATTCTAGACCAGGGCTAGGTAACATTTGGCACTCCAGCTGAGCCATTATGGTTGGGGATGATGGGAGTTGTAGTTCAACAACAGCTTGAGTGCCAAATGTTGCTTACCCCCTTCCAGACCTCTGCTGTCTCCTACCGGAGGATACAGCTTTGTTGAATGGCGCTCCTCTGATTTCCCCCTTCTTAGATGTGCTGGTCGAGCCAAAGGAGAGGTGGGCAGTCACTCCTCCATGCGGCTCCAGCAGTTTCCAATTTGCTGCGTTACATCTGCGATGAGATGATTAGACACCCGGGTACTCATCACTTCACGTTGCGTCGCGTCACATTACATCTCCGCCACGCTGTTTTTAAGCAGCCTTGATGTCCGACACAAAATAAATGCCGGGCTTTTCTGATCGGGACACCTGCTATCAATTTGGGGGAGCAGACCAGGGGGAGCGGGTCTTGTCAGTCTCACTGCTTTCCCCCAGCCTATTCTGCCTGGCTAAAAACAGGAATGTATAGCAGATGGCACACAGGGAGAGGAAAGCAGGAACACATGGCACAGGGTGGGTTATCTGAGGGTAGTGGCGTGTCGTTCCCGACACCATTCGGGATGCTAAGCATCATGTGGGTTTCCTCCCGCTTGTAAACTTAATGAGGACCATCAAGCCACTTGGAAGGACCAAACACTTTCAACATGGCAAACTTTCATCACCAATTCCTGCTAAGTAACATTTTGTTTTGTTTGTTTTATTCTGCGTATTTTTATATATCTTGAGGCTATTCACACGACTCTAGAAAATCGGGCTAGCCTCACCATGTGAACCACCAGGCTCGGCTGCAAGCCCGGTAGTGCCTGAGCGGGTAACTTGCTCAAGTAGCCCGCCCCTTAAACTGGGTTTGCAGAGCGAGCGGTTTTTAAAATCACGAGTAACCTCAGCGAGTCCCATTTTTGTTGTTGAACAGTAGTATAAGCATATTCCTAATCAGTCAAAATCAAAGAGTGGGCCTGCGGGCTGAGACTCTCGTCCACATGCCAGATAAATCTCTTCCTTGACAGATCATGAGCAGAGAAAGAAGTTCATTTTTCTAAAGGTTCATATATCATCCAGTCTGAGTCAAATTAAATAATAAAGGCTTAGGGAACTGGATTTTTTTTTTAAACAAAAAAAGTTATTTGTAGAAGTTACCTTATTTTGTGGTAAGCCACCATGAAATTCACTGAATGGTGGTACATAAATGGAATACATACACATTCAACATACATACATTCTACTCAAGTGCCATGCCCTTCTACTGATCCATCTGGCTTGTTATTCAGGATGTTCTCAAGAGCATCCAAGACCAGGCTAAGACAGCCAATCCCGAGCATGGCTGCCCGTGATAACCTCTGGGAGATTAGCAGCTCCTGGAAGCACCTCGCTGGTAAACCCGCCAAAGAAGCCCACCAGTTAACCAAGGTTAAGGGCATGCTCTAACTGCTCATGTGTCAGCACCAACTGTTTGCAGCCAGTGCTGAGACACTCAGGGGCTCCTGGCCATTGCCGGGGGGATCCCCACAAAGCATTGTGCACTCGAACAGTGCACTGTGAGATTTCTGAGGATGTGCACCTCTGCAGTGCCTGGTGCAGCCACGTGTCATGTCGCTGTGTCACCAGGCTCTTTGTGTCGTGTGGCCATGTCACCAGGCTCTTCATGCATGAGTGTGTCACCAGGCTCTTCGTGTCATGTGGCCATGTCACCAGGCTCTTCGTGTCATGTGGCCATGTCACCAGGCTTTTTACATCGCGCGTCTGTGGGGAAGTGAAGGTTAACAAACCTTCCTGCCCGCCTGCCCTGGCTCAAGATTGTGAGAATGAGCACATTGTCTGAACCGACTGGCAACAGTTCTTCAGGGCTGCAGACAGGTGTCTCTTCCAGCCCTATCCAGAGATACCAGGGGTGAAACCTGGGACCTTTGTGGATGCAAAGCAGGAGCTCTACTATTGAAGTACAGCCCCTTACAATTTTTGTTTGTGTGTGTGTGTGTGCGTGTGTGCGTGTGTGCGTGTGTGCACATACACATACATGTATTAGCTGTGCTAAAAACAGTCCTGCTTTTGGAAAATAATTAGAGTTTACGTGAGCCCTTGGTGGTCTAGTAAAAGATTTCTAATACACACTGGATCCCTAGCTACAGTATTCTCACGTCCCTTGAGAATTATCACGCATTTCATAGCTTGCTAAAGTCTCAGGGTAATTTCTATTGATAGAAATTTTTGGTGAGACAAAAAAGAAGCTGGATCCAGCCTATTTCCTTATAAATCAAAGCATTTTTATCACCTGGTTCTTCTGAATATGACCTCTCTGCAGGCTTTTCCAGAATGATTTTCCGCTGCCCTTTCTAGTTAGAAATCATTGACCACACCACACTTTTAACACTCCCTGCAGCATTTCTGTATGCCACCATCACAATTCAGATGCTGGCTGGCTTAAATTGAGCACGGCTTCCCCAACACTGCTTGTAGAAGAGGATCCTGTCATATATATATATACACACACACACACACACACACACACACACACACACACACACACACACACACATCCTCTTCTACAAGCAGTGTATATCTACACACACACACACTCTTGCTATTGCTTCTGTGTCTGCCAGTGATACAAGGAATGCTGTGTACTCGTGGTCTATGGAGGGAAAGAAAGTGGCTTTCCTTACCTCTAAATCCATTTCCATTGCCAGTAGAGCAAGCTGGGGAAGGGGAGCCTTGGGGTCGGATGACGGGAGCAAAGGCACTCTTCTGTTTGACAGCAGGAAAGACAGAGGATGAGAACGGGAGGATGGAGGAAGAGCTGGAGGAGCCGACTGTTGGACTTGAAGACATCACTGATGGAGGGGAACAAGAAAAAGAAGTTGGCAAATAAACAGGAGCTGGGAGCTAAATGAGATCAAAAGGTCCACATGCTTCTTTACCTCCCCCTGTAGTAGTAATCATAGTCGTCGTCGTCGTAGTAATAGATTTTTGTTTGCATTTAGTATAAAACCATAGCAAAACAAAGGAATAAATCCAATGAAACAATTTACACGGTGGTGGGGGACGGACCCCAGTAAATGGCACAAAGGTCCAACCTTTAAAAAAACTAGTAAAAATACAATAAAACGCAAAGCATATAGAATCTTGAAAGGGGCAGAGCAACTTCCCAGAACAGCGTCCCTCTTAGTAGCTGTTGCTGGTGTCTTCTTGTGCAGTGCAAAGCCCAGGGTCCAATGGTGGCCCCATCAATCTTAAGTAGGGATGTTCAAATGGATTTGAATTTGAATTGATTTTACCTGAATCTGGGTGATTTGAATAATTCAAATTGGAATCAAATCACCCCTTAAAAGGGCAATTCAATGCAAATTCTAATTGAATTTTTGAAATCCAATTCAAATTCAATTCGAAGGCCATTTGGCTTTAAAAAACCATTAAGCCCCCCTGGTTGTTTAAAAAAGGCACCAAGACAGGCTTGAATTGATTCAAATTTGATTCAAATTCATAACAAAATTTCTGATTCCATTTGAATTTGAAACGGATTTTCAAAATCTGATTCGAATTGGAACAGAGAAATTTGATTCGTGCACATCCCAAATCTTAAGTGTGGCTCCCTGACTAACAGTGTATTGGGTCTGTATGATGCTCTGGCCAAAGCTGAATACAACTGCACAGTTCCCCTGGCACCATGTGGAGGTGACTGTTCCCACCACTGTGCAGTGCTGTGCTTTGCCTAGTACTGGGTTCAGTCCTTTAAAGGAAACGGAGCCCTCTTGAGCCCCTGCACCATGCACAGAATGCTGGGAAGTGTGGTCCTTCCCAGCGCTTTCCTCCTAGAGAGGTCTCCATCTCTCTTAAAGGGCCCTCCTATCAATGAGGTCAGCAGAGTGTGAAATGACTCTCACATTGACTCTCACATTGAAAATGGGTGAAGATCCCTGCCCTTGTGTGTCTTTCAGATTGTGAGCCCCTTTGGAACAGGGAACCATCTCCAGGCCCTCGTGTAGCACAGTCCGGGAATCACCTTTGCTAACTAGGCAAAGAGGCACCATTTAAAGTGGTGGTCTTCTTAGATGGAGTAGGGGGAGAGCCGCTGGCCCTGTCCAGCCTCAGTACAATGTCCTGCCCATTGACCATGGTTGGTGACTCCCTTGTGGCTCTTCTTTGAATGCGAGCCCCTTCATGACAGGGAATCAATTATCCTTGCTAGCTGGGCAAAGAGGCACCTTTTCAGGTGGTCTATAGATTTAGCAAGTGGGGAGTGACCATCCCTCTCCAGCCCCGACACAGTATCCCTCCAGTGGTTGTTGCTGGAGTCTACCGTGTCTCTCTTTTTAGACTATGAGCACCTTTGTTGCTTGATGTTGTTTATTAGATTTCTATACTGCCCTTCCAAAAATGGCTCAGGGCGGTAATTTTTAAAAAACATTTGAAAACCCTTTTTTTAACCCAAGCTTTCTCAAGTTTTAAAATAAAAAATACTGTTTAATTTTATGGTTTTAAAATTATTGTATTGTTTTAACTTTATATGTGTTTTAATTGTTGTTGGCCACCCAGAGATGTAAGTTTCGGCGGGCTTTAAATTTGATCAATAAAATCAATAATTACAAACTCAGAAAAATGGCCACCACTGGGAGCCCTTTGCTAGGCATGTATTTATTTATTTGATTTATGTTTGTTTGTTTTCTATATACCAATGTGACTTCCAGTTCATCTTTCAACATAGTTATACTGTAACATCTATATTTGCTCTCATATAAATATTTTCCTCATATTTTACCATAATAATCCTTTAATTTCATTACTCAAACAAATTCCCCAACTGTTATTTTTACATTTCAAGCCCCATTGATAAATCCAAATTTACACTGTTTTTCCTGTATCACAAAGAGGCTGTATCACAGAGGCTGTTTTTCCTGTATCACAACCTCCTAAACGGCCATCTCTTACTAATACAGTAAATTTAGGAATTTCTGTTTTCTTTTGGGATTTCTTCATTGATTATGCCCAACAGAAAGGGTTCAAGTCTCTTGTGACATACATTTGAGAATCTTTTTAAATTCATCATAAGTCATATCCTAAGGCCTCTTTCCTTCTCTGCGGGACTGCCACATGTGATAAAACTTGCTAGCCTAATCACCCCTGCACATTTCCAACCTAGCTATACATGTCACCCCCACCTCAATTTCACCCCTACTCCCCAAAAACTGATGGGGGTTGTTCCCACCTTTCTTTGGTGGCCCCCTTTCTCCTAATATGGCCATGGAAATAATCCCAGAACCCCAGAATCTGTGGAGAAATGAAGACAAGGAGACTTTCCAAAGTCTTCCTAAAGAAAACGATGGCTATTGATGCATCCAATGTTAGGGTGCAACCCACTTAGGGTTCTGACTCAAAAGCTGAAGTCACCAATTAGCTTTGTAAAGCCATTCTTGGAAGCAAATTGAAAAGGGAAGCAGGCCTGTAAATCCTCTTGGAGCTCTGAGTGGCGAAACCCTCATTTTGCTTGCACAAGCCCATGTTATGCCCACACAGTAACAGCTGGATTTTACTCTATGAATATTCTTCTCAGAAAGAGAACATTTCCTCCCCCTGCTCCTTTCTTTCTTTCTTTCTTTCTTTTTTTTTTGGAAGATTCTGTCAGCATCTCATTGTAAACCCTTATTGTCAGGGGTTTATAACTCAGCTGTAAAAATTTCTTTCTTTTTCCCTGGAGCTAAAACTTGGCACATATAACTCAGCCAGGAAGTGGAGTTTGTAAGTTAAAAAAAAAAAAATCCACCAAACATCTGTTTGGCCATTTAAAAAAAACAAAAAACAACCTCTCAGTGCAAAAGCAGTAGAAGTTTCAAATTTCTTTCTTGGAGGGCGACTCTTTCAAACAGGCAAGTTATTATGACTCTTTAAAAGTCAAGATGTTCTTATTGTGCAATGTGGTTCCAGGGACTGCATGAAAACAATCAAGCATTGTTAGTGGTTAATAATGCCAATCTTAAATAGACTGACCTGGACATGGAAGATACAGATCTAATCTGTATCTTCCTTGGGAGATACGGATCTAATCCTTGCTCTGCTAAACACACTTCCAGCTGTCCGTAGACAAGGCACTTTCACTTAAGATGGGCAAACAAAACCATCATTAAAACAAATGGCTGCTATTTGAACAAGCTATGCTAGTAAATGTAGCACAGAATGTCCATGAGGAAGGTCTACACCTTTTGGCTATGGGCAGAGGTGTTCTTATCCCTGGACTTTGGGGCTGATGTCTGGGGCCTTCACAGCCCCCGGGGCCCCCAAATCCTCTTTAGTCTGTCCCGGGTACTTTGGTTGCCCAGTAGAGCATAATTCTGCTCAATTTGCAAGGGAGGGGGCCCTCCAAAGGCCTTTAGATCTAGGCTCCAAAATTACCTAGGTGCGCCTCTTGCTATGGGTACCATCTCCGGGGATGAATGCTCATAGAGATTTTTGGCGATATCTACCCCCCACCCCAGATGGGGAAATAGGTGATAGCATTGTCACACTTACAGCTTTCTGTGCATTATCACCCGTGTGTTATCACCTTTATCCCAAACCCCAAACAATTAAGATAAAATTGCAGTCACTTTTGCACAGGGTAAAGGGTTGTGGTTGGGGTTAGGGTAACAATGAACAAAGGAACATAGGAAGCTGCCATATACTGAGTCAGACCATCAGTCCATCTAGCTCAGTATTGTCTACCCAGACTGGCAGTGGCTTCTCCAAGGTTGCAGGCAGAAAGCCCTATCTTGGAGAAGCCACGGAGGGAACTTGGAACCTTCTGCTTTTTCCAGAGTGGCTCCATTCCCTAAGGGGAATATCTTACAGTGCTCACACTTCTAGTCTCCCCTTCATATGCAACCAGGGCAGACCATGCTTAGCTAAGTCATGCTTGCTACCACAAGACCAGCTCTCCTCTCCTCATGGAGAGGAACAAATTGGTGTATTCTCTCCGTAGAGTCATTTTTGCAGGACATTCCTGTCTATTTTCATTTCCTGTTACCTGACAATACTGATAAAAATTTTATAATTGGTTTTTTAAAAAGAATTTTTAAAGACTTTTAAAACACCATTGCAAATTTGGCCATGGCAGGGCTGATGGTCGGGACAATCAAAGCATGGCAACACAGTGAACACTTAAAGTCTTGCAATGCTCTCACCTCTTTCCCAGCTCTAGGAGTGTAGTTCTTGACAAAAATCACAATGAGCATTCATCCCCGCCAGATGATTCCAACCATCCTACCTAAAAGAAATGCTTCAACTGTTCTTCATTGTCTGCAGCAGTCCCTACTTTCTGATACATGTCACTGGCAAAGCAATGTCCCAGTCTTTTGCTTTGGAGGGGATTCTTTGTTAACGTTGGCTGACATCCAGACTAACAAAGTACTTGCACAGATGCCAGCGAGTTGCACTTCACAGGGGTGTAGCTATAATTGAGCAGATGGGTTCAAATAACCCAGGCCCCCGAGCTCCGGAGGACCCCTCCCAGCTCCACCCCTCCCTATTTCCTTCATTATCTCCCTTACTCCGAGGGGCTGCTGGGGTGAACACAGGCCCCCTCTCTCCTAGCTATGCCCCTGTCTAGTGTTTTACCTGTGCAAACATCCTTGTGCTTGCACGAGGAGCACAATCAGTAGTGCCTCCTGATGGAACACCTCACCCCTCCTCCATTGGTATTTATTTATTTATTTGACATATTTATGTTCTGCCCAAAACTTACGTCTCTGGACAGTTCACAGAAAAATACAAATTGCAACAAAATAAAAAGGCTAAAACCACAAAATTTTTAAATTTAAAACAATCAAAACAGTATTTCATTAAAGGCCTGGGTGAACAAATGTGTCTTCGGTGCCTTTTTAAAAGTTGTCAGAGATGGGGAGGCTCTTATTTTAGCAGGGAGCGCATTCCAGAGCCTCCTGACAGCAATGGAGAAGGGCCATCTCTGAGTAGCCACCAGACGAGCCGGTGGCAACCGCAGACGAACCTCTCCTGACGATTTCAACATGCGGTGGGGATCACAGCGAAGAAGACATTCTTTTAAACACCCAGGGCCCAAGCTGTTTAGGGCTTCATAGATTATAACCAGCACTTTGTATTTTGCCCAGAAACTTATCAGCAGCCAGTGTATTTCAAGGAACATTAGTGCAAGTCTGCGACTTTGGGATTTTGTGCAGCCGTGCGATTTTCTATGTCTTATTAGTCTATCTTTAACCAAAAGAATGAATACCCACGTGACTTTTAGATTTGCAAAAGACAGAGGTTACTATGGTAAATGAATGCAGGAAGCAGAGTAGTGCCTCTAGTAATGTGTAATAGTGGGGGGAAGGTAAAAGAAAATTTCTCCTATTTTTGTCTGCAAAATGTTGGAGGGTACTGTCAACACCTGTCTGACAGCAGATTCAAATTGCGGATAGCATAGCAAGCAGAGGGGCAGGGACAAAGAAGTGGAAATGCTGGGCATAGCCAAGGGGTGTGGTTTAAGTATCACAACGCAGGGGAACAAGGAAGCATATTTCAGCTCTCTCCAGTATGCTCATTTATATTGCATTTTGAAGACAGAGCAGCAACACTGCAGAAAATAAGGGTAGTTCTGCATTTTAAAACTGATGTTCTGGATAGATGCCGTGAAATCTGCAGAAATTTTTAAAAAGCCTGAAAAATGAAAATTGGGACTAATTTTCCAGTTTCATGGAAGCTGGAAAACTCCTTTTCTAGTGGTGAGACCTGGGTGCTGGTTGTTTTTGTTGTGACTGGACTTCTAGTTCCTGTAACCTTTACCCCTGAACCCAACTTACTTCTGCTGAGATGCAGTCAGAAGTGCTTATTTTAACAGACTTAAGAATACATACATAGAACAACAGGAGCTCCTGATTCCTTCAGTCACCTTGGGACTAACACACACACACACACACACACACACACTCTAACAAGGAGGTTTTCCTTCCCAAACACCTCTGGTGGCAGAAGCCCCTTCTACAACTATTAACCTTTCAGTTTCCAAAGTTCTGTTAAATTCACTTTACAAATCAAATGAGACATGACCTAATTTTCAAGAACTAAGTCTGGGATCTGGAATTGGTGTCAAAATCTGAATTCTAGGAGAGAAATGAGAATTTTTAAGAAAATTTAGGAAATTTTAAGAATTTCCTGGAGGCTATCAGAAAGCAGCACTTAAAGAAGCACAGTTAATGGTTCTGAATTCTAATATGAATGCTTTTTGGACCCATTATGGGTTTTATTTAGGGATGTGCAAATCGATTCCAGTTCAAATTGATTCGACTTGAATCTGGGTGATTGGAGTGATTCATCTGGGAATTGCTCTTACAGGGAGAACTGGTAAGCATGTCAGAATGCGGTTATGATGCCCATTTTGTACAGCAAAGGTTGAGGATAGAGAAATCACAGCTTGGCAAGGGCCACCTGATGCAGTGATGGTCACTATTTTGGGGGGTGGGGGGCACTTTGGCAAAGATCCTCTCAAGAGAGAGCTGTTTCTCACTGGGCTGACCTCCACACAATACCATGCTTGCCTCAGTGCTGGGAGGGCCCTTTAAGAAAGACAGAGCCCTCTCTTAAAAGCTCTAGAAAGAAAGCCCTGGGAAGGGCTACACTCCCCAATACTCCATGCATAGCTTCCAAGATTGTGCAGGGGCTCATGGAGGCTCTGTTTCCCTTATGAATGCGACAGATACTGATATACCACTTTTCAACAAAAGTTCCCAACACAGATATACATAAATTTTTAAAAGAAATGTCTCCCTGTCCCCAAAGGGCTCACCATCTAAAAAAGAAACATAAGAGAGACACCAGCAACAGCCACTGGAGGGATGTTGTGCTGGGGATGGATAGGGCCAGTTGCTCTCCCCCTGCAAAATACAAGAGAATCCACTTTTAAAAGGTGCCTCTTTGCTCAATTAGCAGGGGACTTAAAGGAGCCCTTTGCACTGGGCAAAGCAGAGCACTGAACAGTGAGAACAGTTGTCTCTGCATGGCGCCATGGGGATCGTGCAGAGTCTTCCGCTTTGGCCAAAGATATACACAGGCCCAGAACACAATTAGTCAGGAAGCTCCTGGCCCTTATGGTGAAGAACACTGACCGAATGACACCAGGGCAGAAGCAGGAGTCAAACTAGGCCACCGTCTCGAAGAGCAGATCAAGATCGGCGGGCGGCAGAAGCATCTGCATGCCCTTTTGGGCTGGCTTGGTCACTGCTCCGTGGCCAGTTCCCGAGAGCAGACTGGGAACCTTCCGGCACACCCGCCCAGAAGGAAATGAGCATTTCCCAGGGCTCTGCCCCTTGGCCGAAGTCAGCACAGAGGTCAGTGCTGACTCACAGAGTACTCACAGCCATAGGGAGATCCAGTGGGAGAGCCATTAATGAAGCCAGGAGAGCCGGGAACACCCAGGTTAGACATGGGGACGTTGCTGTAGCCGTTCATGCTGTTGCTGGAGGTGCTGTAATTAGACTGCTGAGGGGTCGAGCTGGAAGAGTAACCTCGGGGGGAGATGCTGCTGGTGTTGCGGATGTAACCTGCAGGAAAGAAACATTCACTGAGTGGGTAGAGCGGAGGACAACAACCATCGCGAGGAAGATCGGAACGTAGGCAGCTGCCATATACTGAATCAGACCACTGGTCCATCGGGCTCAGTCGGTATTGTCTACCCAGACTGGCAGCGGCTTCTCCAAGGTTGCAGGCAGGAATCTCTCTCAGCCCTCTCTTGGAGATGCTGCCAGGGAGGGAACTTGGAGCCTTTTGCATGCCAGCAGGCAGATGCTCTTCCCAGAGAGGCCCCATCCCCTAAGGAGAATATAGCTTCCAGGGCTCACTTGTAGTCTCTCATTCAAATACACACAAGGGCAGACCCTGCTTATCAAAGGGGACAAGTCCTGCTTGCCACCACAAGACCAGCTCTCCTCCCCTACAGTACAGCCAGTTATGATAAATATCACAGGGGACTATCTGCTTTAATTCCTCCCAACACCTATTGAGTTGCCATGTCCCCAGCACTCCCCCAAATGCTTAATGCAAAATGAAATGATGGTGGTGGTGATGATGATGATGATTTATATACTACTTTTCAACCAAAAAGGTTAACAATGCAGCTTACATTAAAAAAACACCGCCACCTCAGACTCCCTCCAAAGACTCCCAATCTAAAAAGAAACACAAAGTAGGGCTCCAGCACCAGCCACTGAAAGGATGTTGTGCTGGGGTTGGATGAGGCCAGTTGCTCTCCTCCTGCTAAAGAGAAGAGCATCACCACTTTACTTTGACTGGTTAGTTGGGGATCCCACGCCTGCCCTTGCTTGTAACTCTAACGCAGGACAGAATCACTGTGTGATGGCGGCGGGATGTGTGTGTGCTTAACCCTTCCCATATCTGCCTGTTCGCCCCTGCAAATGCCCCTCCGGCTAGTGCGGCCCTTCAGCTGTCATTGGACTACAACTCCCATCATCCCTAGCCACAGTGAAGCCAATAGGGATTATGGACACTGTAGTCCAATAGCTGGAGGGCCGAAGTTGTGCAGCCCTGGGCTAACTGAGCAAAGCGGTGCCTTTTAAAGTGGTGATGCTCTCATATTCGGCAGCAGTTCTCCGAAGTGCCCGGCAGGGGTCTCTCCAAGGCATGTCCTACGTCGATTCAGTTTGATTTGATGTTTCGGGTTCAAACCGAACCACCCCGTTTAGTCTGACCCCAGACCGGACACCCCCCAACTGTTTGAGGGTTCGTAGACCTTACAGTTTTGTTTTGTTTAAGAAAAAAACATTTTTTTAACCTTACCCCCCTCAGGGGAGTTCCTAGAGGAGGTGGGGGGGGTCTGTGGAGGCTCTTCCTATGGCTCCCTCTGGCCAGTTTGGCCGGCTCTTTGCGAAACACGCCCCCCCCAGACTGAACCGAGCCGGGGGGTTCGGGGTTTGCCGGACCAAACTGGCCCGGTCAGGTTCAAGTCCGACTCAGACTCGAACCAAACTGGGCCAGCCGAATCCGTGCACATCCCTAGTCTCTTCCAGCCCTACCTGGGAATTGAACCCAAGACTTTCTGCAAGCAAAGCAAATGCTCTACCACTGAGCTACGGCCCCATCCCCTTTGAAGTTAATATTATTTCCAGGGACATTTGGGAGTCTGGTTTGCCTAGGAATCTGCCTTCTATTGACACAGACCATCAGTCCATTTAACTCAGTGTTGTCTACATTGACTGGCAGCAGTTCTACAGGATTTCCAGCACACCTGGAGATGCCAGAGATGGAACCCGGGACCTTCTGCGTGCAAAGCAGATGCTCTTCCCCTGAGCTACAGCCCCAGCCCGGACTACAGAACAAAAGAAGTAATCATGTCAGAGAAGCCTGCTCTGATCTCCTGCGTTCCTTGTCTTTTGGGGAATAACTGCTGAAGCGAGGGGCCTGTCCTTTCGGGGCTGTGTGCCAATGCCTGTGTGGTAACGCTGGCACTATCCCCAGGCCCAGAGCCCTGGCTGATGAGCTGCACAGAGGTTGCTGCAAAAGATCTCTTGCAAGTTCTCACCCCTGAAGTATGCTCCACTGGCTGACATGAACACGCCTTTGTTTGACAACATGTGTACATTGTGCTGATCACATCTGATTGTTTAAAGAATGTGGAAGGGTGTTTCGGGGTCTGGAAAAAATTAGCACACGGGTGTTTTTAATATTTAGAACATTAACATGGGATTTGCTGCAAATTGTGGTCAAGGCTGTACCTTCTCAATGATTTCAACAGAAATGCAGGGAGAGATTCTGCCGTGCACAAAGGCTTCTTGGTTTTAAAAAGGAAAGTGTCAAAGGAAAGACTTCACACAGCACAGACACATGCCATGCACTGGCTGACATCCGTATGGGTCACTCTCACAACAATGTTGTCCTAGTGCAAGAAAATCACAGAGCTGTGCCAAATCATAGGGATGTTCAGAATGGTACTGTTGGGCAGATGTTCCCTCTAAAACTTATGGGGCATGCCTGTTGTAAAAGTGCAACCATAGGAATCATAGGAATGTAGGAAACTGCCTTCTACTGAATCAGACCAGGTTTAATCCCTGGCATCTCCAGGAAAGGCTGGGGAGAACATAAGGACATAAGAACAGCCCTGCTGGATCAGGCCCAAGGCCCATCTAGTCCAGCTTCCTGTTTCACACAGTGGCCCACCAGATGCTGCTGGAAGCCTACAGGCAGGAGTTGAGGGCATGCCCTCTCTCCTGCTGTTACTCCCCTGCAGCTGGTACTCAGAGGCTTTGAGGCTGGAGGTGGCCTATAGCCCTCCAACTAGTAGCCATTGATAGACCTCTCCTCCATGAAGTTACCCAAACTCCTCTTAAAGCCATCCAGGTTGTTGGCTGTCACCACATCTCATGGCAGAGAATTCCACAAGTTGATAATGTGTTGTGTGAAAAAGTACTTCGTTTGTTGGTCCTAAATTTCCTGGCAATCAGTTTCATGGGATGACCCCTGGTTTTAGTGTCATGTGAGAGGGAGAAGAATTTATCTCTATCCACTTTCTCCACATCATACATGATTTTATAGACCTCTATCATGTCTCCCTGCAGTCATCTTCTTTCTAAACTAAATAGCCCCAGGTGTCGTAGCCTTGGCTCATAAGAAAGGTGCTCTAAGCCCCTGATCATCTTGGTTGCCCTCTTCTGCACCTTTACCAGTTCTACAATGTCATTTTTTAGATGTGGTGACCAGAATTGTACACAGTATTCCAGGTGTGACCACACCATAGTTTTGTATAAGGGCATTATAATATTGGCAGTTTTATTTTCAATCCCCTTCCTAATGATCCCGAGCATGGAATTGGCCTTTGTCACAGCTGCGGCACATTGAGTTGACACTTTCAACAAGTTGTCCACCACGACTCCAAGATCCCTCTCCTGGTCAGCTACAAACAGCTCAGATCCCATCAACGTATACTTGAAGTTAGGGTTTTTTCGTCCCGATGTGCAACAATTTACACTTGCCAGCATTGAACCGCATTTGCCATTTTGTTGCCCACTCACCCAGCTTGGAAAGATCCTTTTGGAGCTCTTCACAATCTTTTTTGGATTGCATTACATGAAAGAGTTTGGTATCATCTGCAAATCTGGCCACCTCGCTGCTTACCCCTACTTCTAGATCATTTATGAATAAATTAAAAAGCACCGGTCCCAGTAGAGATCCTTGGGGGACCCCACTTCTTACTTCCCTCCATTGTGAAAACTCTCAATTTATACCTACCTTTTGTTTCCTGTCCTTCAACCAGTTAGCAATCCACATATGTACATATCCCCTTATCCCATAACTGCTAAGTTTTCTCAGGAGTCTTCGATGAGGAACTTTGTCGAAAGCTTTTTGGAAGTCCAGGTATATTATGTCAACTGGATCACCCTTATCCACACACTTGACACTCTCAAAGAACTCCAAAAGGTTTGTGAGGCAAGATTTACAGTAAGATCTCCAGCAACAGAGGAGAGAGGGCATGCACATACCTCTTGCCTGTGGGCTCCCCAGAGGCATCTGGTGGGTCACTGTGTGAAACAGGATGCTGGACTAGATAAGCCTTGGGCCTGATCCAGAAGGGCTGTTCTGTTGTTCTTATGTGAAGACTCCTGCCTAAAACCCTGGAAAGCTGCTTCCAGTCAATGGAAACAGTAGTGAACTAGAAGGACCAATGGTCTCTGTCTCTGTATTTGAGTTTTTGGTAATTTTAATAGACTCGCTACTCTCCCTTGCATTGGGAACAGCCCTAAGAAAATATTCAAAGCTCATGAAATTAGAAACTTTTATCTTAAGTTCTGACGGGCCCAAAAGCTACTTTCTATTGATTTTTCCACCGAAGGAAAAAAATGCTCACATGGATGCTTCCTGAAATGTTTAGTTTAATTGTTCATAGAAGAAGTACAACATGACACAACAACGATGTAGTATGTTATGCAACTTTAAGCAACTAGTCCATCATATTCCTCCACTTTCTACTTTATAAATCATACAGTTTATGGACATACTCTATGCTGAGTGTCAAACCAAAGATAAGGATGATATGTTTTATGCCAAGCCAGGAAAACCAATACATATCTGGAGTTTAACAGAGTACTGATGGTGATTCACAAACACTGGAATTCTACTTTACCACCTTTTTCTGATTTTGATTCACCCTCGTATGCGAGATGCCCATGGTCCTCTCTGTGTGAGCCTCATGGCACCTGTGTGCCTGCTGGTTTAGCACATGAGGGGAGAGCCTCCTACCCACCGCCTCACCCCACCCCACCCCCCACCATGGCTGCTGCAGTCACACTCCCCCACGTTGTTAACAAGTAGGGTAAGAAAAGCGTGTAACAATTGGAAAGAGAAGGTATTTGATGATCAGGCCAATCCAGATGCTCCCCCAGAAGGGTTGTGTAAGCTGGTTCGAGTTTGAGCCAGTTTGGGGTCGAGCCAAAACACACAAACACACACACGCGCGCGCGCGCGTCATGACCCAGCCACACAGATGGCCAGTGTGAATGCGCAGCAGCCTCAAAAAATGATCGCTGCACATTCTCAAAGGGCCGAAATGGCCCCGAAACATGCCAAACTGGCCCTCTGGAGACCGGGGGTAGGCCAGCGGGGGAGGAGGAGCTGCCAGAGACTCCCCACAGTGGCAGTGGTGAGTCTGGCTTTTAAAAACGTTATCTACACCTGCTAGCACCCCCGAACCAGCCCCAAACTGGTTCTAATTCAAACTGAGCTGGGCCCTTGTTTGGGGGTGCTGGAACTGAACATGCCTAGTTCAGTTTCAATCCAGCTCAGATTCAAACCGAACTGCACAAACTGGTTCTGTGCACATCCCTATCCCCCAGTCTTTCTGACCATTGTGCCTTCGGAGGTAAATATTGTTCTTGTATGAACTTCCAACAGTGCCTTTACCTTGATTGTTGCCTTGTGTCGACTCTGAGATGCTGACTCCTAACTGGCTGCCATAGGAGTTGATGCCCATCATGCTACTGTGAGCAGGAGAGCTGGACAACGCCGGGATCTGAGCCGGGTTCCTCGGGACGCTGTACAGAGCTTCCGCAATATCCGCAGCTCGCTTCAGTATAATGTCCTACCCAAGGAGCAAGAGACCAGGGTAAGTTTACTTCCAAAGCTGTTCAACATTTGAAAGGATATGAAAGAAGCCCTGTGGAGACCTTCAGTGTGTGTGTGGGGTGTGTGAAAATCAGGGGTCTGCAACCTTGCAAAGAAGGAGATTCATTTTAATTGCACATGGTTGACATGATGCACAACTCAACACAGGCGTCTCCCCTTCTCTAGGGTTGCTGTGCACATAAAATCCCACCCTGGTGGATTGCAGTTGCACAGCGACTTGGAAATGCACAACCACATTTGTGAAATGGAATTCCCAAAGTTTTCCATGGAAGTTCTGTTGCATAAATGCATTTCTGAGTCACCACTTAACAGCACTCTTTGTGCAGCCCTGTCAAGGTGAGAGTTTATAACTGCAGCATGGAGGCACGAGCATCACTAGGTAAAAAGATCTGGGGCCCAAGGCCACAGCCCCCTTTTGATAATTACTACGACCATGAATATTTATATACCACTCTTCAACCAAAGTTCTCAAATCAGTTTACCCAGAAAAAACGAATAAGACATGAATCAGATGGCCCCCTGTCCCCAAAGAGCTCACAATCTAAAAAGAAACATAAGGCAGATACCAGCAACAGCCACTGGAGGGATGATGTGCTGGGGATGGATAGGGCCAGTTGCTCTCCCCCTGCTAAATATAAAAGAACCACCACTTTAAAAGGTGCCTCTTTTGCTCCCCTTCTAGCAAGGGAGATAATTAATCATACCCCCTCCAATAATAATTGGAGTAATTGGAGTTAAATAATAATTTAAGTCACTAATTTCATGATAAAGCACCTATGAAGGTGGAAGCAGCAGAAGCTAGGTGATGGTGAGAGCTATCTCCAATGTTCTGTGCAGGTGCCTCCAATGAGGCACTCCTTTTCTGGAAGAGGTCAAGGAGGAGGAAGGGGGCTGATGAGATTTGGAGCTCTGGGCCATTCACTGGGGGCCTGTGGCCCATGGGCCACCAACGAGTAATGCCCCTGCCTGGTGGATGGGAAGCTAGTGTTAGGCTGTGCATCATGTTGACCTGTGTCTTTTACCAAAGGAGTTTGACAGCCACATCGTCTGCACATACAAGCATATACAGGAGAACCGCGTTATTCGTGGAACTGCTATTCACAGTTCTCCTGCATATCCGCAGGTGTCTAATAGAAGGCGAGGAATGGAACCCCCGTGAGTAACGAGGTTCTCCTGCAATGGACACACACACACAAACAGAAGTCATTAATATTAATTGTGACTTGTATAAGAAACGGTGGGAAAATATGTGGGGGAATCAAATGCAGCTCGCAATAAGCCTCTTCTGTTCTGTTGGCTGCACATGACCCAAACCGTGTAATAACATGTTAGTTTTGTTTCCCAACCCCTTTCAATGGGGCTGCTGCTTTTGGGCTTCTTTAGAGAGTTTCTCGGTGTTGGGTGAATACACAACAGACTCACATATTTCAGCTAGCTCCTTAGTTTGCTTAAAAAAAAAAAAGAAATTCATGCTAGTTTTTTTTTAGTGGAATTGAAAAGGTAAAGTGTTCCATCGAGTCAATTTCGACTCCTGGCGCCCACAGAGCCTTGTGGTTTTCTTTGGTGAATACAAGAGGGGTTTACCATTGCCATCTCCCATGCAGTCTGAGACGATGCCTTTCAGCATCTTCCTATATCACTGCTGCCTGATATAGTACCAGCATGGATTCGAACCGGCAACCTTCTGCTTGTTAGTCAAGCATTTCCCCGCTGCGCCACTGAAGGTGGCTAGTGAAATTGAACAGTGCATTTAAAAGTGTAAAGAAGTAAATAAAGTATGAATGCTTGATGTTATTATAGATATGTCAATAAGACTTTAATTAATTAATTAATTAATTAATTATAACATATTTTTATACCACCCGAAACTCACATCTCTGGGCGGTTTAACTGTGGGTCATACAGATGCATGTATGTACTCAAGGAGTTGGGTGCAGGTCTCTGGTGTAGTTGGAGGAAATCTGGATCACTCTTGCACTTCCCAGTCTCTCAAACTCCACTTGTTCATCCAAAAGTTAAAAAAAGTCAACCATCAGAAAATCTGACGGACGGGAGCCACAACTCAGTGGAAGAGCCTCTGCTTTGCATTCAGAAAGTCCCAGATTCATCCTTGGCATTCCCAAACAGCACTGGGAACGACACTGGGAAAGCACTTGAAACCCTAGAGAGCTGCTGCCAGTCAGTGTAGAGACAACACTGAGCTGTCTACACTGGTTAGACTCATATAAGGCAGCTTCCTATGTAAAAGGCTAAAAAAAAGACAGAGCCTAAATGTGTGCAATTGTACCCACAAAGGCTCTGTACATGTGATCAGAGACCCTGCCATCTTCAGGGACCCCAACTGCACGGAGAGCTTATAGGCTCTGTTCAGCCCTTCAGATGAACATGTGGAGATCGGAAGCAGAGATAGTGAGTGTGGTCCTGATTTCCTGCTTCTCATACCATCTGAATGCTTCTCATACCATCTGCTGAATGTCTGCATAGGGGGAAAGGGGGGGGGAGAGCAGTTCTAACCTGATTATTATGCGGCGTTCCATACAGTGCTTCAACTAGGTCAGCTGCTCGTTTCAATAGCATTTCCTAGGGCAAGGAAAGAAGACCAACCAAGGATTGCTGAAAGGGGCTACAGTAACATCCCATAGCAAAGAAATGAATCGGAGATCAGTGACTTACCCTTAACCTGTCACCAAACTAGGGATGTGCACGGAAAGTGATTTGGATGCCGGATCGCAGCACATCCCTTTAACACGGAGGAGAGCAGGTCCAGACCTGGGCTTCTGATGCTTGCCGCCACTGACTTAATCGTGTTTAATCGCCCCCGCAAGCTATCATCACGCACTAGCCGTGCTCTCCCCCAGCTGCCCCTACACAATGCCGGTAGGCCTTGCAGAGGCCATGTGCGTGCCGGGATTGCGTAGGGGCAGCTGGGGTAGAGTGCGGCCGGCACATGATGATAGCTTGTCGGGGGCGGGGGGGGGAGTCGCGATTAAGGAAGTGGCGGTGAGTGGCAGAGGAGCAGATATGGACCTGCTCTCTCCTCTGTTAAAGACGATGTGTTTAAAGGGATGTGTTGTGATTAATCACTTTTTGTGCATATCCCTACACCAAAGCCAAATATTTTTTGGGAGCCAGTGTGGTATAGTAGTTAGAGTGCTGGACTAGGACCGGGGAGACCCGAGTTCAAATCCCCATGCAGCCATGAGACTTGCTGGGTGACTCTGGGCCAGTCACTTCTCGCTCAGCCTAACCTACTCCACAGGGTTGTTGTGAGGAGAAACTCAAAGTATGTAGGATACCGCTCTGGGCTCCTTGGAGGAAGAGCGGGATATAAATGTAATAAATAAATAAATAAATACTTTTGTGTCTATGAACTGTCACTGAAAGAAACTGAATAAGAGCAGTAATCGTTTAAGTTCAGATGTTTTGCCTTCTTATAACAAACACCTCCATTTCAAATAAATAATAACTGCCTTCAGTTGCCCCTTACCCACTTAAAGCCCCTGCCTTGCTCACAATCATCTCCTCCCCCCCCACCGCCGCAAGATCATTAAGACATCATAAAAGTGATCATTTTAAAATTCCACCTTGATCCAGTGGGAAATTTGAGTGGAGGGTTGGGTTTAAAGCACTGCCATTCTTTACATGTTTTAGAAACTACAATAAACAGGAGGCAGTGTTGAAAAGACCAAGAGAAGATGTTACCTTAGCTAGTCTCTCTGGATCACCGGGATGTCTTGGGATCACTTTCTGGAGTCTTTGGAAACCATAGTCAATGGTAGGCTCATTTAAAGCTGAAATGGAAAGAAGGAAAAAAGATTAGACATATAACTCAGGTTAGATCAACAACACTATTTCTTTTTGGGGAAAGGGGAAAAAAGAAATTTTAACAATTTCATTTTTTCTTGCCCCACAAGTAGATGATTTTGTTGGTGTTATGTATTTTTGACAGAAACCATGGTCTAAAATGCCACATTTTGTTTTTACAGTCATGAAGACCATCAGAAAGTATTGAAAACAAACAAACAGCAGTACTGAAAAACAAAACAAAACAGGAAGAAATGCTATTAGAAAAATAGAATATTTAGAGTAGGAAATGACCTTCTAGTCCCCTCACCCCCAAATCAGGGCAGGAAACTGCTACAGCAGGGTTTCTTAACCTTGGGCCCCCAGATGTTGATGGACTACAACTCCCATCATCCCCAGCCATGCCCATTGTGGCTGGGGATGATGGGAGTTGTAGTCCATCAACATCTGGGGGCTCAAGGTTAAGAAACCCTGTGCTACTGCATCCCTGTTAAATGGGTGTGTCCTCACCATCGATCCCCAACAGATGGGCATCCAGCCTCTGTTTGAAAAGCCCAGCACTGCACAGGGCAGGCTGTCCCACTGTCAAACAACTACTGCAGATGGGGAATTCCCCTAATGCAGGGGTAGGCAAACTCCACTCTCCAGCTGTTGTTGAACTACAGCTCTCAGAAAATAAAAGTAAAGTAAAGAACTAAAAAGACTGGGCGTTTTAGTCCAACACCAACTGGAAAGCCCAGGTTGCCTATCCTTGTACTCAAGCCTAGGCTAAACCGGCTTCTGTGTGACTGGAACCTGGAAAGAAACCAAAACAGAAGTCATCGGACCCTCTTCTCTGCCAGTCTTTCGCCCAAGTCAAATACCCTGGTGGGCCAGAACCAACCATGACTTGGTATGCAAGGGTCAAAGTAGCTTTGCAGCGCATTAATGATTACATTAAAATTCATTATTAAAAATATTAATGGAAGCAATTATTAGTTACTCAAAAATATTAATGAAAGCAATTAGTTACCTACAGCAATTAGTTAACTCGTAGCAACCTTTCCTCTTCCCTGTCCACCGTGTACTTTCAATCTTTGCAAAGGTCAGTTTTGAAAGTGGGGCAACCCCCACCAGGTCCATGGGCCAAGGTGGCATTTTGCACCTCACCTCAGGCACCACAATGCGTTGGGCCACCCCTGGGACCAGCAAAAAAGTCCCCACGGGCCAGATCCGGCCCCCGGACCTTATGTTGTGCAGGTCTGCTTTAACAGAACAATATGGAAGGAAAAAGACATATTTTCCAGCGAAACACACTTTGATTTTCTTTAACATAATGACTATGCTGTTTCACCAAGTTTACACATTACAGAACTGAATCAGTTGAGCAGGGACGCCTTAGACCTGAGAATTTAGCCTTAGCTATACTTAGAATGTTTCTTTCTGACTACTGGGAACCATCCTCAATCACTTAAGGAGTTTAATAATACACATTTCAACTGCCACAGAATCTATTTCCCATTTGGGAGCAGAGTGGAGAAGTTGTGCCAATAATCGTGAGAATTTGTCAGAATCCTCCTGAGATCTTATGCCATGTCTCTCCCTGCATGTGAGTCTAATAGCTTAAGTAAGTAACATGTCCTGGGTCAAGTAAAAGGGATTCTAAAACTACAACACTATTCCAAAAAAACCCACCCTAAAATGTACATATTTAACTAAAAATATCTAATGGGAATATCTAAATGTATTACTCAAGGAAACAATCTGGCTGCTATTCAATATTATTATTATTATTTGGGCGGAGGGGGGGGGAATAGAGCCACCCAAATCATTGTTTTGGTTTGACAGAACCAGAAATATTTTTTTACTTGCTGGCCACATGGCTTCCTGAAAAGCTCAGTTTATTTTAAAGTTTCTAGATCTCAGGAAGGCTGAACAAATTTAGCATCTGCTAAAGATTGAGACATGAAAGGAGGCTTTGAGTGGGTCATCAGTTACCAATGGTTGGAGCCTCTCCAAGTTGGAAACATTAAAGGTGTCCAAAATATATTTGCTAAGACTATTGTGGTTTGAAGAAAGAGGCAAAGTTCAGGAAACATTTTCAGGTTTGTCAGCAGTCAGTTTATTAGGTGTCTGGTATCCTAGAACTTATCTCCCTGACTTCTGTCATGTGCACAAGCTGAACAGAGTAATATATGGAGGGCTCCATCTGACGTATCACCACCAATCGGTGGTTTTAAATGTAACTTTTATGAGATTTTATTGCATTTTAATTTTTGTAGGCCATCTCAAGATAAATAATAAAACCAAGTAAAGGATTTTTTTTAAATCTTTTGAGGAGGTGATGGGTGGGGTGTGGGGAGGCTTTCCACATATTTCAATGTCTTCAGAATATTGTATTCCTAGTTCACAAACATGGAAAAATGTGTGCAATAACCAAAGTGTAATATTTTATTGCACTTTGTGTGGAATGTTATTGCTGATGTGTGAAATAACCAAAGTGCAATAATAGTTTATTGCACTTTGTGTGGAATATTATTGGTTATGTGTGAAATAACCAAAGTGCAATATTAGACAACTGATACAAGTTGAAAAGATGATTGATTCATCTCCACATAATCCAGAGACACAGGGCCAGTTCAGACCCTGGCAGACCAATGCTGGGCTAATGCAACGATGCTCCCATGCAAGAAAGTCACATAGCCAAGTGGATGCTCAAGATCAGGCTCTTTCTTCCTTGTAATTGCAACCCATTGGTTCTAGTTCTGCCTTCAGGAGCAACAAAGTCCACTTCTCCTTCTATGTGACAGCCCTCCAGATATTTGAAAATAGCCATTGTATCTCCTCTTTGCCTTCTCTTTTCCATGGTAAACACACCTACATTCTTCAACCATTTCTCATAGGAGTTGGTTTCCAGAATCCTCACCATCTTGGTTGTCCTCTTCTGAACTCTGGAATGAGGGCTAGAATGAATGGCTTAAAATGTCAATAAAGTAGACTCTGGATAGACGCCAGGAGGGATTTTCTAACTGTAAGCGCTGTTCAAGCGCTGCCTCGTGCAACAGTAGACTCTCCTTAGCTGGAGGTTCTCAAACAGAGGCTCGTTGGCCTTCTGTCAGAGATGCTCTACTAGTTCCTTGCATTTATTTATCAGTTTTTACATGTATATCTCACTCATGCTCCAAGGTACCCAGTGGTTATGTTTATCCTCACAACAACCTGTGAGGTAGGTTGAATGTTGGGTCCTAGCTGGATTAGAAGGCCTCCATGATCCCTCCCAACTCTAATCTTCTATGAGCCTATGATTCCATAAAGGAATTGCATGCCCTCCAATTCCAGAATTAATTTGTATAGGTTTTCCTAGTAAGACTAGAACTTGGGAGGAACACAGCACAGGTTAAAGCATGCCAGAGGAACAACCAAAGAATGGAGCTGAGGAAATCCTCTTATTCCTAAACTGGAATCTGGGGCAAACATATTTTAAGAAATAAACCAAAAATCAGTGCCTGCAAATTACAAAACACCACCAGGAATGGGTTTCCAATCTTCGTTAGCTAGCAGGAAAATTCGCCTATCCAGGAGAGAGAGAGAGAGAGAGAGAGAGAGAGAGAGAACACCCCTGACCAGGCCTTGGCAACGCAACCAGTCTGGCGGCTGCTCTCCCACAGCATCTTCAATGATATACCCATCAGAGAGTGAGGAACTGCTGACAGATCCTTAACTACAGCAGTGCTAGCATGACATACTTTGCTGTAACCTATTATAAGTACCCATTACGGGGAACATATGCGTGCCGATAACAGCTCCCACTGTGACATTTAGATTTACCCTTGGAATTTATCTTTAATTTTTATAGTTGTCTTTTTAACAGTTTATGGCTCTCTCCTCTTCAAACAAGCTGTCTCAATGCTGTTCTTGTTCAGCTAATGCCTAATCAGTTTGAACATGAAATGAATATTGGATTTGGTATTAAATATTGAAGAATTCTTCTCTGATCTCCAGCAGTTGCATTCCGAGCTCCTTGCTTTACCATCTTCACAAGCTTCCTTATGGGATGGATCGTAATTCAATGGTAGAGCATCTGCTTTGCATGCAGAAGATGGCAGGTTCAATCCCAGGCATCTCCAAGTAGGGGTGGGAAAGATTTCTGCCTGAAACCTTGGAGAGCTGCTGCTATATCAACATACAGACAATACAGGAGAACCCCATTATTCTCAGGGGTTTTGCGGGGGTGGGGGGCAGCGGATCTGTGAATAATGGGGCATTAAAGTGGATGTAAATTGGGAGGTTCCCGCATCACCCCCAATTGCCCCCCCCAATGGCAAACCGGGCCAAATAAAATGCCATACCATGCTACGCTGCCCTTAAAGAATCCAAGGATACCCCTAACATAAGAACATAAGAACAGCCCTGCTGGATCAGGCCCAAGGAAGCCCATCTAGTCCAGCATCCTCTTTCACACAGTGGCCCACCAGATGCCCCTGAAAAGCCTACAGGCAGGAGATGAAAGGGGCAGGCCCTCTTTCCTGCTGTTACTCCCCTGCAACTGATACTCAGAGGTATCCTGCCTTTGAGGCTGGGGGTGGCCTACAGCCCTCCAACTAGTAGCCATTGATAGACCTCTCCTCCGTGAAGTTACCCAAACTCCTCTTAAAGCCATCCAGGTTGTTGGCTGTCACCACATCTTGTGGCAGAGAATTCCACAAGTTGATTGTGCATTGTATGAAAAAAATACTTAAGTTTGCTGGTCTTAAATTTTCCAGCAATCCATTTCAAGGGATGACCCCTGGTTCTAGTGTCATGTGAGAGGGAGACGAATTTATCTCTATCCATTTCCTCCACACCATGCATGATTCTATAGACCTCTGTCATGTTTCCCCACAGTCGTCTTTTTTCGAAACTGAATAGCCCCAAGTGTTGTAGCCTTGCTGGTGCTCAAGGCTAAACACGAGCAAAACACTTGCCGGAAATTGGCTGGGAATCATGTTTCCCTTTTAAAAATAAAAAAAGCCATAAAATGGCCCCTGGACTCAAAATGGTGGCCAGAAATGACCTCCAACCCCCAACGTGCAGATATGTGGATTTAACCCTTTCCCTGCAATTTCCCTCCCATGAATACTGAGTTCGGGTATCCGTTGCCCGATACACGCAACTGCAGGTGGCTGACCCATGATTAACAAGGATCTCCTGTACTGAGCTAGATGGACAAATAGTTTGACTCAGTGCAAGGCAACGTCCTGTTCTCTGTTCTATGCCACATGCTCCAATATTTCACAGGTAACATGATGACAGGGGAGGTGAAGCAGAATGGGGAGCGATGAGTGAGAATGAGCTGCACCTCTGGCTTGTTCACACACACACACACACACACACACACACACACACACACCTCTTCACAGGCTGTTACTACTTGTTTGTGTGGTGGTTTATTGATGTGCAGATGGATATGTATGCACTGATAAAACACTGCAGAAGATCAGGGATTGATGTGATTTTGATGCAATCATACATGCTGTTGGATCATTCTTTCTGTGTTGTGTTTTACTCATATGCGGAGGTGTATGTGTAAAACAAAAGGAATCTGGATGCAGTCAGACATCCTCTCTGGATGCTTGTGGTCACAAGCATGACTTGTCCCCATAGCTAAGCATGGTCTGCCCTGGTTGCATATGAAAGGGAGACTACAAGTGTGAGCACTGGAAGAGATTCCCCTCAGGAGATGGAGCCACTCTGGGGAGAGCAGAAGGTTCCAAGTTCCCTCCCTGGCAGCATCTCCAAGAGAGGGCTGAGAGAGATTCCTGCTTGCAACCTTGGAGAAGCCGCTGCCAGTCTGTGAAGACAATACTGAGCTAGATGGACCAATGGTCTGACCCAGTAGATGGCAGCTGCCTAAGTTCCTATCTTCCTTGCTGTTGTTGCTGAATCACATTCAGTCTGCTTTTTTTCAAGCATTTTATCAATGCATATTGGTAACGCAGAGGAGGGGGGAAGGTGCAAAGGATGGAACCAATAACTTGGCAATGTTCCAAGATTAGAAACTAATGCAGGGCAGAATGAATCCAAGGAAAATCCACGAATGGGATAGAGTGAATCAACCCATCCCTAATTCCTGCATGCACATTTTTCTCGTTTGCTCAGAAAATAATTTCATCGCTTTTAGAAATCTAAGTTTTCCTCTTTAGTCTTGCCCCTAGCTACATGCGCATAAAGACCACTGCAACCAATGGCTGGCATCCTAACTAGTGAAGTGGACCTCATCAGGAAGATGCATCCTCTCAGTGCAAGGCTTTCAGAGTCCTGCAGCACAGAGTGCGGAAGGGAAGCAAGGTTCTCTGAGCCTTGCTTCCCCCAGAAATTCCCTGTGCAACATGAAAATATGTCCATGAGGGATGTGAAACCCCCAGGGACATACTTTTTGCAGCACAGGACATTAACAGGGAAAGTAAGAATCAGAGAAAATTGTGCCCCCTGCCATGTTCCATGCTGTGCAGCTAAGAAAGCCCTTCACAGCATGGGCACATCTTCCTGGTGCATATCGAATTTGTTAGTCAGGATGTCAGACAATGACATGTACCTGCATCTGACTGGTGGCAAGATTATATCCCCAAGGGATGACTTCCAAAAACAGAGTTTGAGAAATAATATTTTCTTAAAATTTGACTTTATTCTGGGCATTGTCTTGAGTTAATTTTCTGCATTCACACACACAGACACAGACACACACACTTGTTTTAACGTCTCTATATTATAGCTATCTGATACTGTTGTTATGCTCTGATGTTTTTCTTTATATTTTGATGTATTTTAAATTTCCTTCCCCTTTTTCTGGTCAGTAATCAAATAAAGAATTATCTGTCTATCTTATAGACTGTGTGGAGTATTCTCCAACATGTAATATAGGAGGAAAAGGTCTTATTCATTTTGGTAACATAGAAATCTGTAGTGATTTTTAAAAAATCATATCATGATCATAATAGGCTTTGGACATCACTAATATCATGATTAGAGGAGAAAGCAACATGCTGGGTTAATTGTGTAGCTTGGAAGTTCTTGTTTTATTGTTCTGTGCTCCCGCCCCCACTTTAAACTGTTCTGCAATCAGCCACGACAAGCTGGGGGAATTGCTTACACCAGGTGCAGCTGTACTTAATAGTTGTGTTTATTGCTTTGCTTGTCATGATCTACTTAGATAGAGCGACGGAGAAATTGCCTGATTTCCCCCCTGCTAATTTTCTGTAGCATCTTCTAGCGTAGAACAGCAAAACAACCTCTCTCCATTTGGAAAACATTATTTTGCTCTTTTCTTGGGTGTGCTCTGTTGGTCAAACTGCAGCAGTGGCCTGAGATACTTTTCAAAAAGCAGTGACTTTTCCATAAAATAGCACATGATCCATATTATGTACACACAGAGAGAGAAAGAGCTGCCACTGTCCATTTCTCACCACAACACTATCTCACAAACAAAACAAACCACAACTCAAGGAAGGCACCCACAAGTTCTGCCTTTGTCGATCTGAGATCCAGCAAACCAGAAAGTTATAGCAGCAACAGCACAGCATATTATATACTTAGTGCTGAGAAAAGAAAACCACAAAATCAAACATTCCTTGAGTCCTTCCTCCTCTCCTGATGTATGGACTCTCTCTGCCTCACAGTCTCTTTGAATACATTTTGAATTGGCGATTTCTTCCAAAAGTGTCCCCACTCAATCCTCCTTCCCCCCAACCACTGGGAGCATAGTTGCCCATGGCAAAATTTGATTTGTATGATAACAATTCAACCAAGAAGCAAGGAAATCAAAGACAGCTGAGCTCCAGTGCCAGAAAACCAATCAGAATGGGAGAAACAGGTGCTCCCACCTGAATCACCCCCAGGTGATGAGGACACAAGGGCTGGTCTTGTGGTAGCAAGCAGGCATTGCCCCCTTTGCCAAGGAGAGTCTACCCTGGTTTTATTTGAAAGGAAGACTACATGTGTGAGCACTGTAAGATATTCCCCTAAGGATCTTGCTGCCATAAAGACACAACAGTGAGATCACTGTTCACACCTACCATCTGAAGCCCAGTCACAACAAGTTGATTCCCTCATTGAGTATCAGGCCTACATTTGAATAGTTGCACAATGGCTTACATAGGAACATAACATAGGAATCTGCCATATACTGAGTCAGACCATTGGTCCAGCTAGCTCAGTATTGTCTTCACAGACTGGCAGCAGCTTCTCCAAGGTTGCAGGCAGGAATCTCTCTCAGCCCTATCTTGGAGAAGCCAGGGAGGGAACTTGAAACCTTCTGCTCTTCCCAGAGCGGCTCCATCCCCTGAGGGGAAGATCTTGCAGTGTTCACACATCAAGTCTCCCATTCATATGCAACCAGGGCAGACCCTGCTTAGCTATGGGGACAATTCATGCTTGCTACCACAAGACCAACTCTCCTCTCCATAAGCTCCACTAGCAACACAACTCCCCTCATGCTCTGAAATTCATTCTGCTAGTTCATAGAACATAGGAGGCATAGGAAAACATAGAACATAGAACATAGGAGGCTGCCATATACTGAGCTCCATCCAGGTCCATCTAGCTCAGTATTGTCTACACAGACTGGCAGCGGAGTCTCCAAGATTGTAGGCAGGAGTCTCTCTCAGCCCTATCTTGGGACCTTCTGCATGCAAGCATGTAGATGCTCTTCTCAGAGCAACATCTTCCAGTGCACACATGTAGTCTCCTATTCAAATGCAAACCAGGGTAGACCCTGCTTTGCGAAGGGGGCTATTTATGCTTGGTACCACAAGCCCATTGGTCCATCTAACTCAGTATTGTTTACACTGACTGGCAGCAGCTTTTATGGTTTCAGGCAGGAGTCTTTCCCAACCCAACCTGGAGATGTTGCCATGGATTGAAGCTGGGACCTTCTGCATGCAAAGCAGATGCTCTTCAACTGAGCGATGGCCCCATTGATTGAGATCCAGGTTGATCCAGTTAAAACAGAACAACAACAAAACCTCGCACAGATAAGCAGAGTGGCCAGCTCTGAAGCTGTTATTGGATTACAACTTCTATCACTGGCTACGGTGGCAAGGGATTATGGGAATTGTAGTCCAGCAACAGCTGGAGGGCCAAGGTTGTGCAAATCCCAAGGTAGAGCATTTTCCCCTAAAAAATGCTGTACACATTTAGAAGTGAAACAAAATACAGAGAGCAGATTCAACACCATGTTAAATATAAGCAATTGCAATAATAATAATAATAATAATAATAATAATAATAATAATAATCAGCCCCCTCCCCACACGTTAGACCCCACTGGAGCATTGTTTTCACATACCTGTATAAATAAATCTACCAGGGGCTCCTTTGCAAAACTGTTTGGATTTGTACGATAATGTTACTTCAACCACGCCAGGGATGTGACGAGGGGGGGTCTGGACACGGATGGCATGAGGGGTTATCAGCTGGGAAGCATCAAGGAGAGAAAAGCAGTCAGGATGCAGGAAAACGTGACAGAAGCAGGACTGGTAGCGAAACGTTGCAGTATATCCACAGTCCCTATGAAGAGTGATCCTACTCAGGGCTCCAGACGGATGGGGACAGGAGGTTTGTAGAGCTACTCTTGGGAAGAGGGGAGTTTGGGGAGAGGAAAGGAGAAAAGGGCACTTTCTTCTTTCCCACTCCCTTGAGGCCTTCACTTGCTTAGCTATATAACTGCTCTATTGCCAAGCAGGAAAGAGCCCCTTTCCTTCTCCTCCCGTCGAAAGGATAGTACCTAGGAGTCCCATGGCATGGATCTCTACAACCCCAGTCCTTCCCTCCTAGAAGCTGTTACAGCAGGACAGTTCCAATTCTGGCTCTCCCCTTCTCCATTTCCCCTTGTAAAAAACAAACAAAAAAAAACCCCAAGACTGAAAATCTGGCTCAAGAACCCTGGGTGTTGGTGCTTGGTATTAACGGCAGGGGAGTAACTATCATTGGGCAAGGGAAGACAGTTGTCTGGGGGCCCATGGCCTTGGGGGCCCCCCAGGGGCAAGTCACATGACTGACTCCCCCAGCCGCGCACCTGCCTGGGCTTCCTTCAGTTGTATTCGTCCTCCAAAATTGATGTGGGTGTTAAAACCTGGACCTACCAGAACAGCATGTCTTTCTCTAGTACCATTAAATGACTTGCATCGTCCACAATTTACAAAATCTTTTAAAAAATAATTTAGGATGATGTTCTATTGTGGCACATAGGGGTGTGTGTGTGTGTGTGTGTGTGTGTGTGTGTGTGTGTATCTGCTTTTTGTTACCACTATTCAGCCTCATTTAAGATTTCTTTACTTCATGAGCTGAGCTTCAGCGGGGGGAGGGGCATTTTAAAATCTTGTCTCTGGGCCCCCTCCAACCTTGCTATGCCCCTGATTAACGGGTCTTGCTTTAGAACAGGGACCCTCCATTAAAAAATAAGAATAATCAGACTTTTGTTCAGAGCACTGTGCATATCCACTTTGCCACAGATTTCAGATTTCTCAGTTCATTAACAGCTTTTCCATCCCTGGCAGTTACAAAGTGAACGTACGCATTGATAAAACACTTCAAAAATAAATAAATCTTGGTTTGATAATAACAGGGGTGTAGCGACCGGCAACCATTCAGCAAGGGGGACAATTGTCCCCAGGCCCCAAGGGTGTGGGGGGCACCAAAGCTCCCCCTTGCCCTTGGCCAGGGCACCCCAGCCAGCAAGTAAAGGGCTCGCCAACTGGGAGCATGAGGCACACCCCTCTCCTCTCCAGCCAGTATCTCAATGAAATGCTGTCTGGGGGAGGATGGACTCTCCCCCTCAGCATTTGCCCCTCCCCTGCGTCTGACATCAGACACAAGGGGGCAGGGCCAGTGCTGAGAACCGGTCTGTTACAGCCCTGGCAGAGTTTATTTATCCCTGTCAGCAGTTGTTGGAATCTCCTTTCCATTTCAGGGGAAAGAGCTCCCTTTCGGTGATTGCACCAACCATTGACAGGGGAAATTAAATGCTGCCAGGGCTGGGACAGCCCCATTCTTACTCGGCCCCGCCCCCTTATGTCTGACACTAGATGCAGGGCGTGTGGCTTGCGGTGCACACAAAGGAACACCCAGGGGGTGTTCCAGGGGGACTTTGTCCCCCCAATCCCCACCAAGCTCCTGCCAAGTAAAGGGGGACTTTGTACCCCAGTCCCTGCCAAGCTCCCTTCACCCCTGGATGGCAACAAGCACATATGCACACCGCCAGTAAAGCACCACGTCAAAGGACTTTCATAAGCACAACTGGATCAAAGCGGCATGCTTGCAGGGTTTGGTCAGTGCACACTGTACATCAGTAATATGGGGAGCAGGGAGAAATGGGTTATCTGAAACCTCCACAGTTCGAACATGCGGTTTGCGGTGGCTTTTGGTCCCTTCCTTCAGTTCAATTCAGAAACTGGACCATAGATGCATTGCTAAAAGACTGGCTGACATCCAGACTGATGAGGGTTGCTCAAAATGGTGCTCTTGAACAAAAGTCCCCTGCAAAATATACAAGGCAGCCCACAGGTGCATGTTTGTCCCCCAGTCCAAGACAGATCATCCTGGAGAGAATCCATCTATGTGGTCACTAAGAATCGACACCGACTTGACAGCACTTAATCAATCAATCAATCAATCAATCAATCAACACTAGTCGGGAATGCAAGCTCCAGACTTAGCGCAACAACCACGACATGATTAATCTAGGCATAGCAGAGGCAGCTGCTTGCATGGGGAGCATGTGCTTTGGGGGGACTGGCATATGTGTGAACCCTACTGGAAATTAAAAAAACAGGGTTGCTTACCTCGCTCCATACAAGCATTGTCCCAAACACAACCTGCAGCCCATCAAAGAAGTTGTCCCCTATGATGATCACCATGGCGCCACCTGTGGTCCAACCTTCACTTGGACTAATTGCTTTGATGCAGGGAGTCGCTGCAGGGAGAAGAAAAAAGATAAAAACAGGAGATTGCGGACTCAGTTTTCTAGTACAGGCAACAAAGGATCCTTTTTCGACATGATGGTGCCCACAGCGCACAGGGCACATTTCCAAATTCTGGACACAATCTGGGGAAGTATTTTCCATGAAAGGTCATTGATATGAAAGGGGGACTCCACAAGAGCAGTGCTGTGTTGTTATGGGACACCCTTTTCTTATGATGGGGCTGCCACAGAACACCATGCAGGATTATGCTCTTTGAACTGTGTTATAATTCCTTGCCTTTATCCTGCAGTATGTCAGATAGATAGATAGATAGATAGATAGATAGATAGATAGATAGATAGATAGATAGATAGATAGACAATACACAATCAAAAACTGTGTTCTACCTGGGTTTAAGAACATAAGAACAGCCCTGATGGATCAGGCCCAAGAATGCCCATCTAGTCCAGCATCCTGTTTCACACTGTGGCCCACCAGATGCCTCCGGAAGCCACAGGCAGGAGTTGAGGGCATGCCCTCTCTCCTGCTGTTACTCCCCTGCAACTGGGAGCATCCTGCCTTTGAGGCTGGAGGTGGCCCACAGCCCTCCGACTAGTAGCCATTGATAGACCTCTCCTCCATGAATTTATCCAAACCCTTCTTAAAGCCATCCAAGTTGTTGGCTGTCACCACATCTCGTGGCAGAGAATTCCACAAGCTGATGATGCTTTGTGTGAAAAAGTACTTCCGTTAGCTGGTCCTAGATTTCCCGACAATCAATTTCATAGGATGACCCCCGGTACTAGTGTTATGGGAGAGGGAGAGGAATTTCTCTCCGTCCACTTTCTCCACACCATGCATGATTTTATAGACCTCTATCATGTCTCCCCTTAGTTGCCTCTTTTCCAAACTAAAAAGCCCCAGATGTTGTAGCCTTGCCTCATAAGGAAGGTGCTCTAGGCCCCTGATCATCTTGGTTGCCCTCTTCTGCACCTTTTCCAATTCAACAATGTCCTTTTTTAGATGTGGTGACCAGAACTGTACGTTTGGGAGCTGTGATCCCAATTTTTGGTTGTGTGGAAGCAAGGTAAGAGGAAAACCTGAGCAGAAGTGATGCTGTGGAAGAGGAAAAGGAGGAAAAGGTTCCCAGGTTTTCCTCCTACCTGGCTTCCACACAATCAAAAATTGGGAGCACACGCAGCTCCCAAACCTGGCTAGAACACAGTTTTTGATTGTGTGAATGAAAATCATTATTTATAATTGCCCAATTACAATTCTCTGGACTCACAGAGTAAAAATTCATGTAAGTTTGCCCCTTTGAGGCAATAAACTTGGAGTCAAAAAGATAAATGAAGCTGTTCTCATGCAAAGCCAAGAGCGGGCTAAGGCACTTGGCCTTCTCTTAGGAGCTTGTAAGAACTGGCAGGATTGTGCCCAATCCCGGCAGTGCTTCGGCGGCAAACCCACCTGCAGGTCCAGCCTCCTAAACAAGGTTAGGGGAGCGAGCTTTCCTTTAGCCCCATTTTCCTGATCATGTGCCTGGGCCAGTGGGAGATTATCTGGGCACATGGGGAGCATGCCCAGCAAGGACTGATGGATCATCTGCGGGGAAGGTAAGTTTGAACAGCCCTCCCTGCCACCCACTCTTAAGGCCTTCTCACTGATCGCGAGAAAGGGCTCAGTATCTATTGCCAGAAACTATAGAGAAGTTATCATTTCCACTGAGTCAAGCATCTCTCTCTCTCTCTCTCTCTCTCTCAGAGAATTTTTACAAAGATTTTTTTTATTACCAGAGGAGTTCATCTGCTACCTTTCAAGTGGAGCACATCTGCACATTTCTATGGATTTTAAGTCAGTTTAACAGTCATGGCTTCCTCCAAAGAATTCTGAGAACTGCAGCCTGGCTCAAGTACGGAGATTTCTCTGTTAGAAATCCCTGCTCTCACTGTACCTCACAGGACGACAACTCTGAGAATTGCCTGAGGAGAGAGAAAGACTACTAAACCAGCTCAAATCCGTAGTGCTTTAGAGAGCCAGGATGTTGAAGCAGTTAGAGTTTTGGAATAGGAGGGGGAAGATCTGGGTTCAAATCCTTGCTCAGCCAGGAACCACGCTGGGTGGCCTTGAGCCAGTCATTCTCTTTCAGATCACCTAGTTCACAAAGTTGGTGTGATAATTTAATGGAAAGTGTTAGAACCATTTATGCCACCCTGAGTTCTTTGTGGGAAGGAGTTTGATTGAGATATAGTGCAGCTATGTTTTTCGAGAGAGTGCTTAGGAAATGCATCACACAATGACTTTGTCCATTCCCTGCCAGCAGCTAATCAGATGATATCGCTAAGGTGCAGCCTTGGGGAATTAAATTTATTTCGGCCAGGCATGAACATGTGATGTCTGTCTCACTGGAGGGAGAAAAGCCAATTGTAACAAAGGATGAATTAGCTCAGTGGCAGATCACATATTTTGCATTTGGAAAGCTGGGATGTGCAGAATCCCCTTGAGCAAGTTCACGTGTCTTACAGAAACCCTGTTGGCTTCTCTTGGAAATTGACCGCTTGGGAGGAAGGCTGAGGTTCGCTTCAGATTTCACTTTTTGTGACATTTAGGGGCCAAGGAACTCCCAGGCTCATGCATGGAATGACTTTACTTACATTCTTGAGCCAGGCTTTTTGAGTTAAAGGATCTCAGAAGGCAGAACTGGGATGAACCCCTTCCTGAGAACCCGGAAAGTTCATACCCATCAGACCATAGAATTCCAGGCTAGTCCAACCAATGATCCAGGCAACAATAAAATATGTAAATAAAATAATCAAGTAGATAATATGTAACATTTAACAATTAAGGACAGGCCTACATATCTGGATAAGTGCTAGAGATGTGGAAAAAATGGATGTGAGTCTCTTGCACATTTTCTGGAGCTATTCTAAAATACGGACCTTTTTGGAAAATGTGGAACAAAGTATAAATGATGGGGATGTGAAAATCGATTCAAATTTGAATAGATTTGACTTGAAACTGGGTAATTTGAGTGATTCCAATTCGAATTGAAACACCCCTTAAAAGGGCAATTTGATTCAAATTTGAACTGAATTTTTCAAATTTGATTTAAATTCAATTTGAGAACCATTTGACATCTTTTAAAAACCATTCAGGCTGATTGGTTACAAAAAGGCACCAAAACAGGGTTGAATTGATTCAAATTTGATTAAAATTCAAATCAAAATTTCAGACCCAATTCTATTTTGATTTGAATTCAAAATGAATAGAAAAATTCATTTTGAGAACATCTCTATAATTTCTTAATGTTTCCCTCTTTTTTTTTTTTTTTGCTTGGAGACTTGAACACAATTATTTTGAAGGAGGGTAGAGAACTGATAAGGCATCTAGATTAACCATAAGTACAAGCTGTAAAGATTCAAAGTCTCTACCATGGGATGAGTGGATTTTGATAGTATGGGACATTGCAATTATGGTGAAATTAACAAATTATCTATGGTATAGAGAAGGGAGACAGCCAGACAATGAGTTTGTGCACAAATTGTCATTATTTATCCAATATTGGAACAATAAATTTCAGGATAATGTTCAGCCATTTGTGCTACTGGATTCACTCTAAGAATAATTTAATCTTAGGAAAGCAGAATGGAAGAGGAGGAGGATCACAGAGACTGAGGCTGTGTTTGGACATCACAAGAAAACCTGAGGCAAACTCACCTCAAGTTGACCCCTCGTGACTTCTGAATAGTCGAAGCTGCAGTTCCAGGACCCAACCACAGTTCTGATCCCTATCCCCAGCCTCAAGATGAACCTTCAGTTTTATGTATGGTTCGCTTACCAATCCAAGGATCTGGAGGCTGGAGTGTGTCATCTGGTTTGGGCAAGTTGCCCAAATGGAGTTAAGGGAGGAAGCTCCTCCCGCAGCTTAAATTTCATTGGCTGGCATGGCTTTCCTTCCTGGGTCCCACAAAGCCAGCTCGGCCAGTTTCCACCCCCTTCCAGGCTCGGTGAGTACAGCTCCAGCTCCTCTGGGAGCGCATCAGGAGACGGAGAGGAGAACTGCAGGTTAACTGAACTCGTGGTTAGTAACTACATCCGAATGGGCCATGAGTTTATGATGTAAGCATTATTAATAATTAAGGAAGGAAACATTAATTTAGTGAGGCTCATGAGGCTGACGTGTTTACGTCGAAAAGTTGTTTTAAGTTTGACTTATTTTTTTTAAATAAAGAAGGTCTAGTTGCAGATCCATCATGTGTATTGAGCCGCCTGTATTCTAGTTAATTCATTAATTTAGTGTTAACTATTAAACACTATTGCATATTAACACTAGTTGAATACTTATAAATGTATTCCTTTGTCTTGTTTTACGATTCACTTTGTTAAGTGAAATATATTTTTAATAAAAGTTTAAAAAACCTACTAAGGCAGGGGTTCTCAGCTTTGGGTCCCCAGATGTTGTTGGACTACAACCCCAGAGCGGCTCTGTTGGTATTAAGCAGCCGGGCTCTCTGTTTGCCCAGCTGCATTTGCTTAGAGACAGGAAGTTCCTTGTTCCTAGCAGGAAATGGTGTCTGACCATGTGTGGACATCATCTTGAGTGGTCAGTTCTGCCTTCCTCCCTTTAAAGTGCCTGCTCTCCACTGCCCTGTATGTGCATTAAACACTTTGTGCACATCCCTAGTTTTATGGCTTCTCTCTTCATTCAAGCAAACTGGTTACCAAGCAGCCAGGGTGGGAGCAAAAAAGAGGGGACAAATGGGAGGGCTGAGGAGTGGTGGGGTAGCACAAGGAGGAGCCGGGGTAGTAGTGGCAGTAGGTAAGAAAAAACAAAGTTAAAAAAACGATTCCGCGGCTCCAGAGAAGCAAATACACAAAATTGGAGGGGGGGGAGTGTCTGATGTTCATCTATTGAACCACGCCCCTGCTGACCTTGCTATGCCCCTCCATCTAAGTCAGGGCTGCACAACATTGGCTCTACTGCTGTTGTGGGACTACAACTCCCATCATCCCCAGCCACAGTGTCCAATAGTGGAGATGCCAGGGAATGAACCTGAGACTAGGGATGTGCAAACAGGTTTGAATCCGAACTGGTTCCAAGTCAAGCCGGTTCAGTTCGATGGCTTGATCTTGATCCAACCCCCCCCCAATTCGGTTTGACATCGGACTGGACCCCCCCTCCCCGGCCATGTGGGAGGTTCGCGGATATTTTAAAAAACTCTTTTTGTACTTGTCCCCACCAGAGTGCTTCTGCAAGGCTGTGGGGGGAGGGGTCCATGGAGATTCCCCCTCCCCCTTCCATTGGGGTTCCCACTCCCCCCACCCCCATGCTCTACCAGTGAGTTATGGCCCCATTCCATTAAAAAAAGAAGGTCTTTCCCAGCTCTACCTGGAGATGCTGGCGGGGATTGAAACTGGGACATTTGGCTTGCAAAGCAGATGCTTTACTCCTGAGCTATGGTCACTTCCATGGTTTGTTTAGGATAACCTCAATTTCTTGCATTGGAGATGACTGCATTTACAGCCAGGCCATAGGGCAGTACCCCCAGATGATGTATAACCCCATGGAAAATGCTCTTCCTCAACTCACCCATAACGCCAACTCACCATCTCAAAGAACCAAACAAAAACAAATAATCTCTTCCTTGCCTCACTGAAGTTAATAAGGCGTCCATTCATTATGGGCACTTAACCGCATGCTATTAACACCTGGTAGACCAACTTGAGTCTGGAGAAAAGCAAACCGCATAGGTAATTCTGCAGTTGTTTCAAAAACAATATCATAGCAAAAAAACCAAAAACCACCCTACAACTCTACTCATAAAGAGACAGAGAAATGGCAGAATTCCTGGATCTCTCGTTTGTTGCCCCTCATGCCTGGAACTGCCTTCCACAACAAATGCATGATGCTGCCTCTTTCTCTTACTCCAGATCCCTCTCACTCCAGATCCATCTTTTCCTTGCAGCTTCCAGCACAATCCCTTACAGCCCACAGGCCAGGCCACTAAAGTTTGGCCATCATCAGTACCATCTCAGGGGGCGAAGGCTGATTGTGGTGGCGTGCATGACTTGGTCCCTTGGCTAAGCAGGGTCTGCCCTGGTTGCATTTAAATGGGAGACTAGAGGTGTGAGCACTGTGGGATATTCCACTCGGGGGATGGAGCCGCTCTGGGAAGAGCAGAAGGTTCCAAGTTCCTTCCCTGCCAGCATCTCCAAGATAGGGCTGAGAGAGAGACTCCTGCCTGCAACCTTGGAGAAGCCGCTGCCAGTCTGTGAAGACAATACTGAGCTGGATAGACCAATGGTCTGACTCAGTAGATGGTAGCTTCCTATGTGATTTTTGGCAATGCCTACCCCGCTAGAGATCAGAGGTGCAGCTAGGTAATTTTGGAGCCTTGGGAGGCGTCTCTCCCACTGCAAGTTAAGCATCATTCCTCTACACACACACACATGCACCCTGTGACAAACACAGTATTTTTAACAATGGGATATATTCTTGCAAATATGCAGTAGTAGAATCCTTTCAACACGCAACATTCCCATCCCACATTTTTCTTTCCCCACTCCCATCTCTGCCTCTAAAAGACCCGGCATAGGTCACCATCACACTCAGCCCAGTGCAGTATGGGCCAGTGGCAACCACACCACTCAGGACAGACTAAGGAGGATTTGGGGACCCCAGGGTGTGTGGAGGCCCTGGACTTTGGCCCTGAAGTCCGGGGGGAAGAGTGCCACTGCTAGAGATGGCAAATTGGTGATAGCTTTGTTGCGCTTACAGCTTTCTCTGGGTCATCACCCTTCTTCGTCCCTCTGCCCAAATGATCAAGGTAAAATTCTAGTCCTTTTTTGCAAAGAGGAAAGGGTCAGGGTCAAGGTTACAGCAACAGTGAACAAACTGTTGTACTCTTTCCCCGGAGTAATCTTTGGAGGACAGTCCTGCCAATTTTCAGTTCTATTCTTCTGACAACACAGATTTTAAAAAAAATTATTTTATTTATTGTTAAATTTGTGTACTGCCTTTCCTTAAAACAATCCCAAGGCGGATCACACACAAAAATTAAAACAAAACTATTAAAAACACCTAATTAAAATAGTAAGCTAGAATATAAAAACATAGATCTGACTAAAAAGATTTAAAATACAAGCACAATATAGCCATACAAAATACAATACAGCTGCAGTAGATACAATCATATAAAAGCCCAGGTAAAGAGCCAATATTTCACACACTAATAAGTGTGATGTTGCAGGAGTTTTTGTGTTTTTAAAGTGATGAAAAGGGTCCCACGCAGGGACACACACACACCCAGGCACCTCAGAGAAGCCGCCCAGAAGGGGTAATTTTTTTTTTAAATAAAAAATTAAAGAAAAGTTCACACACACCCTCCGGAAACAAACCCGGGGGCGGGGGGTTGATGGGGAGGGGGGGCAAATCTGGCCCAGTCCTGTTCAGCTCCAGCTCAAACTCCAACCATACCGGGCCAGGCGGTTTTGTGCACACCCCTAGAACAAACCCTGGGCCTGTGTAACTGAAATTAATGCGTCCGCTCTTCCTGGACCCTGCCCCCACTTCCCTCCCCTCCCCTCCCTCATTTTTACACATTGATTGTAAGTGCCTCAGGGCAGAAACTTGTCTTCTTGTTGTCTGTACAGTGCTGTGCCTATGGGTGGAGCTATCTAAATCATAAATAACAATGTTAAGAAATCTAACCATGGAGAAAGAGATATTGAAATGGCTTTGTTTATCAATAGCTTGAAGAACCTGGAAATCCCATGCCATTGCCTATATCATAAGTCTGCCTACCAAATCATTTCCATAATTTCTGGGGTTTATGGGATAGGCTGCACACACACAAACACACACAGACTCACTCACTCACTCTCCTTTCATATGTTCAAGGCCTCTGGACTTTACATCCCATCCGATCCCAATATGGTTTTCCAGTCCATAACCAAAGTCAATCCATCACTCCATTCCCAATGTTGACAAGGTCAGAGGTGAAAGGGAGCTTTGGCAGGACTCCAAAAATACGAGACTCCTTTGAACAGCCAGTCAATCACATTCAATCAGTCAAGGAAAAACTGGAAGGCTTCCTAGCTTTGGAATCCTGGGAGTTGCCTTCTACCATTTCACTGCCCGCTGGGGGAGAATTAACACTGCTCCGAATTCTTTACTGATTCAATCATTTTCTTCCAGTTCATTAATTCTCCTTTAGGTTGAGGCAGGGCACATTTTCATGGGGAGGGGACACAACAAAACACTCTAATGAAATAATAGACTAACTTGTCTCTTCTAGTAACGTCACAACGTCTTCTCACTTTCACTAGCTGTGAGGACAGGGCCAAGAGGGGCTTCTCTAGTTATTTTTAACCGGTGCCAGAATGGGGCTGGAAAAGAGTGGAGGCGATTATCCAATTTGAAGCTTAGCAGATCCAGCGATTTGTAATTGCTTGAAAATACACCCGCAGACGGCGGTGATTCCTCGCTTAGCCAAACAAACTAAAATCAATTAGTGTCAGTTTCCTTCTGCGCATTGTTATGCTTTGCGCAGTTTGTTTAAGTGAATGGCTGACACTTTTTCATACACATCTTGGGCTGTTACATTTCTGTTTAACTAAGATGTCATGCCGCTTGATTTGCTCAAAATCAAGTCAAGCCTAGCTGAGCAAGAACTCTCGATTATTTTTTCGCATAACATCCAGTGCTTTGCCTCTTGATTTCTCCATCCTGGAGGAGCAATTATAACATGTAGCGGACACCTGATTTTATTATCCACAAGGGCTGGTTCAGACATTCTGCTGGGCCAGTGATTTTGCTCACAGGAATTCTCTCCTTTCATGAGTGGTGTAACCTGGGAGTGGATAGTTGATAGACTTTAGCCACAGCAAATTACCCAATCTCTAAAAGCTAGGCTATGCATTATGCAGAATACAGGAGAATATGAAGGTATACAGCCTTTGCATACAGACTTGGGATTAGGATGGTGCGAATCAGCTCGAGGTCAAGCCGGTTTGCCATCAAACTGGTCCAGCTAGACCTCAAGCTGACCACCCCACCCCCGGGCTCAATATTATATCCATATTGATAAAATTACATGATGCAAGAGCCAGGGTATATGTGCAGCGGCAACCAAAATGGCCACCACTGGAGGAAAGGCTGGAATAGTCTGAAAATGGGCCAAAGGCCCATTTCAGACTTGAATCGAACCACGCAATTCAGACTTGAATCGAACCACGCAAACCGGTTTTGTTCACACCCCTACTTTGGAATGCAGGTGAGGAAATGCCATTTTTGAACGTTCACCCAAATAAAATATACTAACACTTTTTGGAGAAAGGCTTCTGCTCTACCCTCTTCCTGCAGCTTTTTTTACTTGCAGGGAGGGATTGCAGTGTATACAGAGAAGCATTCAAAAATGTTCCCCACTTGTAGTCTCAAGAGAGTGGGGGGTGCAATCTTTGACGGCATTTACAGAAGCATGGTGTCCAGATCGTGAGAAGGAATTGTTTCTACTCTCTTCTCCACTTGTCCAACCTCACTGGGAATACTGTGGGTACAATTCTGAGCCCTGCATTTTAAGAAGGAGGTTGATAAACTGGAATGGGTCCAGAGGAGGGCAACCAAGATGGTAAGAGGTCTAAAGATATGTGAAGAATCCAAGGGAAAGAGTTGTGGCATGCAAGGACAAGGCAATGGAGTGGAATCAGGAATATTAATAGTTTAATGGAATAGATATCATGTACAGAGGGGCAAGTGCAGACTGCTTTTCCATGCTCTTGCTGCTGGCTGTTTGTTAGCTCTGCCTCTACTCCAGGGCTGCAATACAAGTAACTAAAGCCCCATTCAAAAGCTGTCTTGGACTAAGGAATGGGTTAACCAGAAACACCATGACATGAAAACCAAGTATCTAAAGGCTGACACATAGAAGAAGTCAGTTTGTCCTCTGCTGCTCCTGAGGGCAGAACTAGAACCAGTGAGTTGAAAATGCAAGGAAGCAGATTCAGGGAAGACATTAGGGAGAATTAGGGAGAGGAGAGCTGGTCTTGTGGTAGCAAGCATGACTTGTCCCCTTAGCTAAGCAGGGTCCACCCTGGTTGCATATGAATGGGAGACTTGATGTCTGCGTACTGGAAGATCTTCCCCTGCTCTGGGAAGAGCATCTGAGGTTCCAAGTTCTCTCCCTGGCAACATCTCCAAGACAGGGCTGAGAGAGACTCCTCAGCTCCGTCTGTTCCTTTGAGAAGCCGCTGCCAGTCTGTGAAGACAATACTGAACTAGATAGACCAGTGGTCTGACTCAGTATATGGCAGTTTCCTAGCACTTAGCAATAGCAATAGCACTTACATTTATATACCGCTCTATAGCCGGAGCTCTCTAAGTGGTTTACAATGATTTAGCATATTGCCCCCAACATTCTGGGTACTCATTTTACCGACCTCGGAAGGATGGAAGGCTGAGTCAACCTTGAGCCCCTGGTCAGGATCGAACTTGTAACCTTCTGGTTACAGGGCGGCAGTTTTACCACAGCGCCACCAGGGGCTTATGTTCTTATATTCCTAATTTCCTAACTGTACAGGCTACACCACCTAATGGCACAGTGGGGAAACGACTTGGCTAACAAGCCAGAGGTTGCTGGCTCAAATCACTGCTGGTATGTTTCCCAGACGATGGGTAACACCTCTATCAGGCAGCAGTGATATAGGAAGTTGCTGAAAGGCATAATCCCATACTGCGTGGGAGAAGACAGTGGAGAACCCCTCCCGTATTCTACCAAAGACAACCATAGGGCTCTGTGGGCACCAGGAGTCGACACCAACTCGACGGCACACTACTTTACTTTACAGGCTGTTCAACAGTGCAGCAGTCTGCCTCATGCAGGGGTAGGCTGTCCTTCACTGAAGGTCTTCAAATAGAGGCTGGATATCTGTCAGGGATGCTGTAGCACAGGGTTTCTTCACCTTGAGCCCCCAGATGTTGTTGGGCTACAACTCCCAGAATCCCCAGACATGGCCTTTGTGGCTGGAGATTCTGGGAGTTCTATTCCAACAACATCTAGGGGCCCAGAAACCCTGCTGTAGCAGTTTCCTGTAATAAGCGGGGGGGGGGGTGTCTAGAAGACCTCCAAGATCATTTCCAACTCTACCATCATTATCTGATTCTATCATCTATACTCCTGTATTCTTTTTCTCTCTGGATCGAAATCCACCACTAAACAAGAGGCAGTTAGCTCTGCTTGGGTGTGGGGGAGGGGAAGAGGCACATGGGGAGATCAGATCAAAGAGATGCAGTAGAACATGCATACATTATGCACAGACATTTAACAGTGTATGGAAGCCAATTGCAGAGAAAGCTTGGTTGAATCCACTCGCCCACTCCATGTGCTCCTTGTAACATTTGCACAAAGGTGGAAGCTTTGTGCAAGTGTTACGAGGAGCACATGGAGCAGGGAAGTGGATTCAACAAAGCTTTCTCTGCACTTGGCTTCCATGCACTGTTAAATGTCTGTGCCTAATTTATTTGGATCAGATTAGAATTTGATTTGAATTTGAAGTGCATTTTTGGAAAAACATTTTTTAAAAATCATTTCATGTACATCTCTAGTATGCAATGAAAGGCATGGAAATTGGGAACAGGGACAGCATTGCAAAATGACACTGTCCCTGTTCAGGAGTTCATCACAGCATTTGCACTGGGATGAAAGGTCAAATGGAAACTCACATAATAAAACAAACTTGGAGCAGCTGAGGAAAAGCAAAGATATCCTCTTATAGGCACCATTTAACAATGTACAAACTGCTTGTACTGGAGAAGCAAGCAATCATAAATGACATTACATTTCAACCAAACCCTTTCCCCCCATTCTGATCTGTATTACACTAAAAAATACAACAGATACTGAAATATTCATTATCATTTATTCTGTCCTGATCTGATTTAAAAGCAAAGAGGGCATTTCTTCTTTTGGTGAACATTATATTAGAAAATTGCTGGTGTCTCTCTTGTTAGGAAAATGGACTTGACCAGCTGCAATATATAAAATATCAACTGTCCACTAAATCAGTTTTTAGTGTTCATGAGCATGCGTATTCACACATGTGCACTAGAGATCAGACACATCAACTTCCCCACTCAGAGATTTAACTTTGTAAGAACCTAGTGGGGGAGGGGGGAGGAGAAAAGGGGACTGAAACTTCAATAATGGAAAGTTATGCAACTTAGAAGAGCAACCTAGAAGAGCAAAAGGCTTTCAGGGTATGTACCCCCCCCACCACCACCACACCAAAAAGCAAAATAGAGACAAGACTTACCTGGGATACATACCAGAAAATGGGGACTTTTTCTGTTAACGGGTATGGTTGGAGCATTTACTTCACTCTGTTGTCACACAGAGTAATAACTTAGCTACTTCCTCCCACCCCCGACTGTGTGTTAAATTTGATGGTTGCCCCCCGCCAAAGGCCATACCTTCGGATGGATCAAGTCGCCTTGCCCTCCGTCCATGTTTTGAGTTGTTATGAACGAACATATTGTCAGATACTGCCAATACATGCCCATCCACATTCACTGTTGTCGATAACACCACCTGGATATGAAGTGGGGATGGGGAGCGGGAGAAGAAAAGGCAAGTAAATTACTTTCTGTGATTCCTATTCAATGCGTTCATTACTAAGTAAGACAAGTTAAAATTACATTCTGTTTTGTAAATTGTGCCGTATGCCGGGGGTGACCTACGGGGCATGGGCCCCCAATTAAGTATGCAGATCCTCGAATCTCATCAGTCACTTCTTTATTTATTTATTTATTTAGCACATTTTTATGCCGCCCAAAATGCAAGTTCTCTGGGCAGTTTACAAGACAATTAAAACAACCAATAAAAAGATTAGCACATTTCAACAATTAAAATTTAAAACGTTAGAACTATCAATGTTTTGTGGTATTTATATGGTATTTATATACCCCTTTTCAACACAATTAAATAAAGGATGAAGAGCTCACCGAGCCCTTTGCTGCTTCCACCTTCAGAGGCGCTGCATTATATTAGAGACTTTTAAAAATATACATAATTATTCTTGGAGGAGGGGCTGATTGCGTGTAATAGTCAAAAGTAGGGGCTGTGTGCCTGGGCCCTGGATTTTTTACATCCCTAGCAGTTGCCACCAGTCCTATGGCAGGAATTCTCAAACTTGGTTCCTCAGATGCTGTTGTCCCTAGAGAATGTGGATGATGAGAGTTGTAGTCCAACAGCCTCCGGGGAACTGAGAACCCCTGTCCTATGTTTGCTACCACCTTGAGGAATTCTTAAACTCTTAATCCTACTTAGGTAAAAGATAAGATAAAGGTGAAAGGTAATATCCTGAGGTGAAAGCCTCATGATGTTGACTGCAGAGTCAGAGGGCCAAACACATGACATGGTGTTGCACCCCCAGGCCCCAAAACAACAAGACATATGCATTAATAGTTAATACAATAACCTGTGCCCACTACCGGGCAAAAGCCTGGGTGTTAATTCAGAATGGCACCAAGTCTGGTCATCATAATAACTGTGAGGTGTTAACCTCACTGAGGGAAGGCCAACCAGCCCCACCAAACCATTCCACAAAACTCTGAGTAGTGGGTACCAGAAAGCCTCCCAGCACAAAGGCCTCAAAGCCTGCAAGGGCTGTTCCTTGGCTTGCCTGATTGATTGATTGATTAAATGCCATCAAGTCAGTGTCGACTTTTAGCAACCACAGAGATAGATTCTCTCCGGGATGATCCGTCTTCAGCTTGGCCTTTAAGATTTCTCAGTGGTGCATTCATTGCTGTTGTAATCGAGTCCATCCACCTTGCTGCTGGTCATCCTCTTCTTCACATTCCTTCCACTTTCCCCAGCATTATGGACTTCTCAAGGGAGCTGGATCTTCGCACAAAAGTGACCAAAGTATGATAGTTTGAGCCTGGTCATTTGTGCCTTGAGTGAAAATTTTGGATTGGTTTGTTCCATGATCCATTTGTTTGTTTTCCTGGCTGTCCATGGTGTCCTCAAAAGTCTTCTCCAGCACCAAAGTTCAAAAGCATCAATACTTTTTCTATCTTGCTTCTTCAAAGTCCAGCTTTTGCATCCATAGAGTGTCAAGGGAAAAACCATTGTCCTAACAATTCTAATCTTTGTAGGTGTAGACACATCACAGCATCTAAATATCCTTTCCAAGGCCTTCATTGCAACCCTACCAAGTTCTAGTCTGCAGCGTATTTCTTGACTGCCTACTCACCTTAAATGGTCCTCCAGTCGGACACTGAACAAGGGCAACCTTCACCAACGCGCACTCTTTGGTAGCGACCAACCAATCAAAATGACAACCCTATTCATAAATTTTGCAGTATGCAAAGATGTAGGCAAAAAAGGCCACATCAGGGCCAATCAAGTGTGACCTGAAAAATTCCTACTTGGTCCCAAAGGCAACAGGGAGGGTAACCCTCACTGAAATGGGATTAGAGGGATGGGTGCTTTGCCCTCAGAGCAACTGAGGGCAACTGAAAGGGAGCTGGCCACTCCCTGGATCCTATTGGATGGTCCGAGGTACAGGATTGGGGAGTCAAGATGGCAGCTCCCATGTCAGCCTCAAGGGCTAGAAGCACAACCCTCCCCCCTGCAGAAGTCAAATACAGTGACTGGGGACAGTTTTCCCATGATCAGGATTCTCAACTTCAGGGGTACCATGGCCAACAACTGGGAGGTGGGCTCCCTTAGCCTGTTTTCCAGGGACCGTGGGAATAGCTTCACTGGGTGACTGGGCCAGTCACTTCTCTCTCAGCTTAACCTACCTCACAGGGCTGTTGTGAGGGTAAACGTAACCATGTACCTCTGGGCTCCTTGCAGGAAGAGTGGGATAGACACGTAGCAATAGCAATAGCAATAGCACTTACATTTATATACCGCTCTATAGCTGGAAGCTCTCTAAGTGGTTTACAATGATTTAGCATATTGCCCCCCAACATTCTGGGTACTCATTTTACCGACCTCGGAAGGATGGAAGGCTGAGTCAACCTTGAGCCCCTGGTCAGGATCGAACTCGTAACCTTCTGGTTACAGGGTGGCAGTTTTACCACTGCGCCACCAGGAGCTCATCATGTAAAAAATAAAATAAAGATTGAATCAGCCCACCTGTTCATCTAGGTCTGACTGGCAATTCTTCACTTTAGCCACTAGCCTAGGGCTACCATACATCTTCATTTTTCCTGGACATCGCCTCAATTCCATGAAAAAGAGGAATGTCTTTGAGGAGAGAGAAGCTGCCCAGTATTGGCTGCCCCCATGTGTGAGCTGACTGACAGACCTGGCCTCCTTCAAACCAGCAGCCAAAATTACAGCTTCCTGGAAACCATGGCTTCCAGTCCAAGAAAGCAAGCCAGTAGGTAGAACGAGCTACCTTTCTGCCAGCAACCCAGACTGCTCTGGCACAGGGAGCCCTGGTCTACCCATCACATTCAGGAGACCCTGGGGGGAGGGGGTAATTAACCATTATCATCATCATCATCAGCAGCAGCAGCATCTTTATTTGTTAGCTGCCCCATAACAAATTGTTCTCTGGGTGGCTCACAATACAACATAAAATAAAAACACATAATACATTAAATCATAATAAACTAAAAGTGGGGGGGGGGACTACAAAATACAATACAAAGCAATTTAAAAACTCTTTGAAAATCAGTTATGAATCAAATTTTAAAATCAGACTTTAAAAGGCCTGAGTGGACAAAAAGGTCTTCCGCTGGCATCTAAAAGAACAAAGTAATGAAGCCAGGCAAACCTCACTGGGGAGGCTATCCAGCCAGTCTTGTGGTAGCAAGTATGACTTGTCCCCTAAGCTAAGCAGGGTCTGACCTGGTTGCATATGAATGGGAGACTAGAAGTGTGAGCACTGTAAGATATTCCCCTCAGCAGGGGATGGAGCCACTCTGGGAAGAGCAGAAGGTTCCAAGATCCCTCCCTGGCAGCATCTCCAAGATAGGGCTGAGAGAGATTCCTGCCTGCAACCTTGGAGAAGCCGCTGCCAGTCTGTGTAGACAATACTGAACTAGATAGACCAATGGTCTGACTCAGTATGTTCCAAAAAGGCCCTCACCCTAGTAGCCACCCACCTCACCTTGTTTGGCAGGGGCACTTGGAGGAGGGCCTCTGAAGATAATCTTAAGGTCCGGGTTGGGACATATGGGGCAAGGCGCTCTCTCAGGTAAGGATAGGCCTAGTCTCCATTACTACAGGAGCCAGGTCTACTGGGTAGGTGGGGCAGGTGCTGAATGGGAAAAAAGGGACATGTTGGCAGGGATGTTGCATGCTTTCAGAATCATTGAGTTGGTATAGTAGCATCCTTCGAATAGAGATGCTACTATAGCAAAGAGCAGGGGTACCCAACCTGGGTTCTTCCAGATGTTGCTGAACTTCAACTCCCAGAACCCCGAGCTACAATTTATTATGGCTGGGAATTGTAGTTCAGCAACATCTGGAGGAACCCAGGTTGGGAACCACTGGCACAGAGCATCATAGAGATGAGCAGATATTTCCCCATTCAGTTGCTTTATGTTTCCATGAGTTTGCCCTGCCTTATGTCCTATGCCTTCTGAATTCCAATTCACCTAGGAACATTTCTAAAATTAATTCCAGCACTGGAATATGTGCAATTTGCTACAGTTTTGTGCTGGTCTGTGATTGTAAAAAAGGAACTGAATTGCTACAGTTTTCAGTCTTTCATTTTCATTCAGGCATTGGATCACATGTGCAATGATAAAGAAAAAAAACCATGCAAAAATGACCACCATCACACACACCATGTATGAATGACTGCATTAATGCGTAACTGCATCAAGATTCTTTTGGTGCAGGGTTTCAGATGACGTGCCCAGCACTCCTCAGTGAAATGCAAAAGAATTGTGATGGAAATATACATATATCCAATCATATCAACATTTCATCTTTGCTGTGTGCACACACTGGAGAGGGGGGAAACACAGAAATGAAACTGAAAAGTTGTGAAAAATTGCTCAGCTGCTTCACACATTAAAAAAACAACCAACACACACACATACACACACCCCAATACAAAAGTTAGGAATAATGATAATGATAATATAACAACAACAACAACAACCTGACCAGTGGAGGGTTCCTAATACATTTGTTTTCTCTTCTGTTTAGCAGGGTGAGAGCAACTGGGCCCATCCAACCCCAGCACAGCATGTCTACCTTATGTTCCTTTTGTAGATCGAGAGCTCTTTGGGGACTGGGAGCCATCTTGTTTATTTATCATGCATTTTTCTATGTAAACCACTTTGAAATTTTTCTTGAAATGTTCATCATTATGGTTGTCATTGTCGCCATCATAGTCATACTTTGAAAATAAAATCTGGTAATGTGGAACCAGGATCACTCTCTTAGCACTTTTAGAAAGGATTTAAAGACCTTCCACTTAAGGGAAGCTTTTAAGCCATTTAAACTGCTGTCTGTATTCGTGAAATCATGACCCTTGAATTTTAAATTAGCGTGAAATTGGGCTTCCAGTTTTGAGCCTTATGTTGTTTTATACTGCTTTGTGTATCTACCTATATCTTTATATCTATCACATATATGTAACATATATGTGTGCGTGTTATTTGACTGTGATAAACTGCCCTAAGCAGCTTGTATATTAAACAATAGGGATGTGCGAAACATTTCGGATACAAAACATTTTGTACCCAAAACAGCCTGTTTCGGGTGTTTTGTAGACAAAACAAAACACCCATTTTCCAGATCCAAAAGTTTTGTATACAAAACAAAACGTCCCTGTTTCAGCTACAAAACGTTTTGTTGTTTCAGACCTCCATTTTGTGGTGATCTCTGAGTCAGTCTCCATTTTGTGTTTGACATCTCTTTGAATTTCCCACCCTTCCAGCCTTCTGATCAGTGACCTAAAGCGTGGGCTGAGCTGCTGACAATTCCCTCCTTGTTCCCCATTGGCTCTTTTGCTTCTTCCCACTCTTTACTGACCCCACATTGGCCAGGGGAAGGGTTGCTAACCCATGGGGTGCTGGGTTCTGCTGTTTCTGTGGTGTTCTGAGTGTAGATTCTCTGGTAGCATATGAGAGTGAATTCTTGTTTTTCACTGAAAATCTCATAGGCTACCAGAGAATCTACAATGAACACCTCAGAAACAACAAAACCCAGTACCCCACAGGCTTGTGGGTATGGGGGTGGTTGACACCCTATGTGCACTACACAAGCCCTCACCCCCCCAAGTGGAATTATGGGGCTGCTGAAACCTCCATTATTCCCCATGGGAGAAATCTTAAAGACACGTAAACTTCAACAAATCACAAAAGATCAGCCCTTTGCCCAATTCCTTTGAAATAATTCTGGAAGTTCCCTTGCCCCCATTGGGCACTACCACCCACCACACTCTGCTCTGGGTCATCCCTTTCCCCTTGATTTGAAGCGATACATTTGCTGGAATCCCCATTATTCCCTATGGGAAAATTCTTAAAGATGTGTAAACTTAAAAAAAAATCACACACACAAAAAAATCAGCCCTTTGCCTAATTCCTTTGAAATTTGGGTGGTAGCTTCCACCCATTGGACACCACCACCACCCACTCTTTTTGCCCTGGGACCCTTTTTAAAAATCCAAATTAATTCGGATTCGGATTTGGAAAATTTGGCTACAAAACAAAACAGGGCTGATTCAGATTCAGAAAATTTGGGTACAAAACAAACCACGGATGTTTCGATTCGGATACAAATCGAAACAAGAAAATTCCAAAATGCACACCCCTATTAAACAAATAGATAAAATAGGGGGGAAATTTTGGAAACATCTCTTAAAGAAAAATGGTGGCAGCCAGCCCAGGTTACTCCGGGGGTGCTAGCAGGGATGGGGGGAGCCACAACCAGCCCCCGTTGGTGATGCCATTGATCCTTTTTGTTAGTACTACTGACTCCCCTCCTTCCCCCTCTAGGCCTAGGGAAGGCCTTAAACAGGTAAAGGGGAATCCTCACCAGATTCCCCTTTACCAGTAGACCCCTGAACCAGACCGCAAATTGGTTTGGTCCAGCAATCGAACTAGTCTGGATCTTGTTCGACTAGAACTGGAACAGTCAGGTTGGTTCAAACCCAGTTTGGATTTGAACCAAACCGGCAAATCCAGTTCCATGCACACCCCATCTTGAAGCAAGGTGTCTCATTTTCACAATGAGAATTGCGGGCTTTAGCAGCTGATCAAACTCTTTGTGGCCCACAGAAGAAAACCCTGCTCTTTTGGAGAATTCTATGCTGACTGGAAGGCAAACTTAATCCATTTCAAGGCAAACTTAATCCATTCCAAAAGGTACTTGTCATACTGTACATTAATGCTGCTCTCACATTCCTGCCACAAAATGTCTTGCTTCTATGTGCCAATAGATTTCATCATTGTACATTTGGGTGGAGTTGGGACTCTGGTCCAAAGTGAACATTTCCCCCATGACATAACAGAGCCTGCTCAGATGCACTTCATTATTTTCTCTTAAACAATGGAAATAAATTTTAATCTCTTGCTGGCCGGCCTAGACCACACTGTGGCAGCAAGGGAATAAGGCTGAATTATTCCCGTGTCTGAAATATTTACGAGAAGATTTTAAATTGTAACCAAATGTAAATCAAAAAGTATATTGCAGCACATGCATGCAACACACACAAACATACACAGAGAGAGAGAGAGAGAGAGAGAAAGCCAACCACAAGCAAGCAGAGACTACATTATACACAATCACTAGGACAGAGATAAACATATATCTGTGTATAGCATACAAAGTCAATCATGGAGTGTTACAAAATATTGTTATGACTTGATTTTGAAATGTACATACTAAAGCTTCATTTGATGCTTTATGAATGGAAGAATCCAAATCATCCATGCAGTCAGAAATCTGGAGGCAAACATGTCATGATGGGGATAGCCTTTTTTTAAAATGCCTGTCCCATTCCCACATCTAATTTTTGCAATAAAAGGTTCCTGAGGGTGTGGGGAGCAGAATCCTTCTCTCTCCCCCTGCCTAACCAACGAGAGCCAGCGTGGTGTAGTGGTTAGAGTGCTGGACTAGGACCGGGGAGACCCGAGTTCAAATCTCCATTCAGCCATGATACTTGCTGGGTAACTCTGGGCCAGTCACTTCTTTCTCAGCCTAACCTACTTCACAGGGTTGTTGTGAGGAGAAACCTAAGTATGTAATACACCGCTCTGGGCTCCTTGGAGGAAGAGTGGGATATAAATATAAATAATAATAATAACCTCTTCAGGCTGTGTGAATAGAATCTCCTGTAGTGGGGTGGTTTTTTTTTTAGTATTAATAGCAAGTGTAAGGGAACCCAATTTGGAGTGGAACCATAGAGTGGCTGGGAGAGAGAGTTTTAACCCTTTCCTTCCCTGATGCCCTAATTAGGAGGACAGCATGGGGGAAAGTAAAGAATCCTTCCTCAAGCACTGTGGTCCTAGTCCAAGCCATGGGGTCCTGCAGCTGCTATTCCCACTTTTAAAAACCTCTGGAGATCCTAGTCGCGGATCTCCCTTCATGACTAGTTTGAGTCCAGGCTGGGGGGAAAGTGGTGTTTGGAATTCATGGAGGTAAGGCGGGCGGCGGGGGGGGGGGAGATTATGCTTCCCTCACCTGTACACATCTTTTGTTGTAAATGTAACAGATCCCAACGTATGCTTTTTATGCAGATAGGAGAGACTGTAGGTAGTTATCTCCTGTCACTTGCCTGGCCATCAGTAAATGCAGAGTTCAAATTGTCCAATTTTGTGGATAGCTACAGTCAATGGACACTTCAGAAAAGTTTTTGCTTCAGAGCTAGCACTCATGTATAGGAAACACAGGAAACATAGGATACTGCCATATACTGAGTCAGACCATTGGTCTATCTAGCTCAGTATTGTCTTCACAGACTGACAGCAGCTTCTCCAAGGTTGCAGGCAGGAATCTCTCTCAGCCGTTTCTTGGAGAAGCCAGGGAGGGAACTTGAAACCTTCTGCTCGTCCCAGAGCGGCTCCATCCCCTGAGGGGAATATCTTGCAGTGCTCACACATCAAGTCTCCCATTCAGATGCAACCAGGGTAGACCCTGCTTAGCTATGGGGACAAGTCATGCTTGCTACCACAAGACCAGGTCGCCTCTCCTCTCATGTATGTTTGCTACTTGTTTACAACAGCATCAGGAGGTGACCTGCATGTGTGAATGATCTACCACAGATTTCCATCAACCTCCATAGAGAACATTTGTGTCACCATGTATCACATTAAACACAAGGTTTTCTGATGGGAACAGTTCATGTGGGTATCATGACACATGTTCAAGTAGAGGCAGTGAGCCTGATTCTGAGGAGAGGAGAGCTGGTCTGGTGGTAGCAAGCATGACTTGTCCCCTTAGCTAAGCAGGGTCCACCCTGGTTGCATATGAATGGGAGACTAGAAGTGTGAGCACTGTAAGATATCCCCCTCAGGGGATGAAGCCGCTCTGGGAAGAGCAGAAGGTTCCAAGTTCCCTGGCTTCTCCAAGATAGGGCTGAGAGAGCTTCCTGCCTGCAACCTCGGAGAAGCCTCTGCCAGCCTGTGTAGGCAATACTGAGTTTGATAGACCAATGGTCTGACTCAGTATATGGCAGCTTCCTATGTTCCTATGAGTCAGGAGCAGTACTAGACCCAGTCCTGGGACCCCTCCCATAAAGCCAGAGCACTGGGACCCCTCCCATAAACTCTACAATGGAAGACAATGGAAGAACCCTATCTATGGATGGGACCATAATTCAGTGATAGAGCAGCTGCTTTGCATGCAGAAGGTCCCAGATTCCCTCCCTAGCCTCATCTCCAGAAAGGGCTGGGAAAGATTCCTGCTTGAAGCCTTGGAGAGCCACTGCCACTCAGTGTAGACAATACTGAGTTGGATGGACCAATGGTCTTATTTAGTCACAGATGGCTTCCTATGTTCCTATAAATAAGACCACCTCCAGTGGTATCCTCAAGATTAAGCTCCCTGAAGAGCTGGCCACTCCCACAGTGTTGTACTCCTGGGTATCTGTATGTCAGTGCTTACAGCAGGCTAGGCAGGATCAGAAAGAGAAAGAAAGTTGTGCTAGACTGTGGGTCAGAGGTTGCCTTTTTAAGGCGTCTACACTTCAGGGAGAAAGGCAGAGCCCTGCAGATGTAGCCTGAACTCAGATGCATATAAGAGTTCAATAAACCATTGACTGCTGTTGGACAACTTCTCCCACAGAGTTGTCCATGGTACTGAAATCTGCCTTCTAATGGTAAAGTGTGCTGTTGAGTCGGTGTCCAGCGGGGATTTGAACCGGCAACCTCTGGCTTGCTAGGAAAGTCATTTCCCCACTGCACCATTAGGTGGCTGTCTTCTAGACCTCACCTCTTTAACTTTTTTCTATGGGGATTGGACTTTTTGGATTGGACAGGACATTGAGCTTCAAAACTCTGTGCCAGAAACCTTTTACAGGTGGTTGGAAGGCTGGTTGGGTTCTTGTACAGCTGGTTGGAAGAAGGAGGAGTAAGTATCTCACCCACTTGCTCTTGCTGTGCCCACCATGCATTTGAGGTCCCACCACCATTTTCCAAGGGCATAAATCCTGAGTTTGAAGACTGTGCACATTGATGTATACACAGAAAGGCTGACAGGACCTCCAAAACATGGAGGTCAAGATATTATTTGGGCAGAGGTCCAAGTGTGATCTTTCCTGACCCTTCCAAAACACACTCATGTTTTGGGAACAGTACATGTGTAAGCACATTGTGACCATATGCACAGGGCTCAAGTGTTGATGAGAAACCAGGTAATGTACACGCAAGTGTGAATCATTCACTAGAAAGGGGGAGAAACTCCATTATCTGCTCCTAGAGCCCTTTTCAAAAATTATACAAATGCATGGAGGAATAGGGGAATTGAGTGTATCTAATGTGATGTAGTGGTTCGAGTGTTGGACTAGGACCAGGGAGACCCAAGTCCAAATTCCCACTCAGCCATGAAGCTCACTGGGTCATTCTGGGCCAATCCCTTATCTCTCAGGCTAGCCTACCTCACAGGGTTGTTGTGAGGACAAAAATAACCATTTACGCTGCTCTGAATTCCTTAGAAGAAGGATGGGATAAAAAGACTGGGAGGGCGGGGCTTTGGCATGATCCAGCAAGATGTTTCTTATGGTCATTGGGGTTTGCGATGATTTTTTATTTTATTTATTTATTAAAACATTTTTATACCTCCCAAGAACATCTAGGGACCCAAGTTTGAGAACCTTTTTCTTATAATGAAGGAGGTTGGGAGTATGTCATGTTTGTTTGTTTGTTTGTTTGTTTGTTTGTTTGTTTGTTTAACATATTTTCTATATGTTAAAACCAAAACTTACGTCTCTGGGCGGTTTACAACAAAAACAAGAAGTTAAAACCATTAATTAAAACAGATAAAGAAATTGAAACACTGCTTAAAACAAATGATAACAAAAAGTTAAAACATTACAATTTAAAACCTTGAAACAATAGTTTAAAATGAAATTAAAACCATTAGAATGGTATTTAATTAAAAGCCTGGGTGAATAAATGTGTCTTTAAAGATTTTCTAAAAATTGTCAGAGATGAGGAAGCTCTTATTTCAGCAGGGAGCGCATTCCAAAGCATCGGGGCAGCAGCTGAGAAGTAGCAGTCCCTGAGTAGCCACCAGATGAGCCGGTGGTTCATCTCTCTCCCCGCAACATGCACACATTCATATATGAACATTCCCAGTAACTGGTAATCAGTCTCTCACATCGGCTTGGAGGTAGGGGTGTGCAGATCCAACCCGTTTGGTTCAAACCGGGTTCAACTCGAACTGGGCCGGTTTGATTGGTTCGAGTTTGATCCAGACCAGCCCCCCAAAAGAGGGGCCAGCCTGAGTTTGAATCAAACCCAACCCGGTTCGGATCAAGCCTTAACGTGGCTCCCAGGATCATGTGTCAGCATGAGCGGCTTGCAGCCTGCACTGACAGAGAGGGGCACCTAGAACACCCATCCCCTGGGGGAATCCCCCAGTGCACTGCACTCAGCGCATGGTGCACTGTGGGATACTCGGAGGCCAGGACAACGAGTCCCAGCTTTTCTTTGCCCGCATTGCCGGGAGCAGCTCGGATAGTCACCCACTCTCTCAACCGCACTGGCCATGCAGACGCAACATGCGGCCAGAGCGGTCATCTGGGGGGAGGTAATTTGAACCCTGCCCTGCTCCTCACCTGCCTGAATGCACGTGGTCGTGTAAACAGCCCCTTTGAGGACTTGTTGAAAAGCAATGTATAATTATGCATCGCTGTCATTGCGATGGAGAGCTAAGTGTATCTTTAGCCTGATCCAGCACGAATTCTGTTTTTCATAAGGTGAAGAATTCCATTTGCTGCCATCGGTCTACTTAATCTCCCTACTGCAATGAAGGGCCTCTTAAAATGACAGATACAAAGCGGCTATTTGATCCAAGCATAGCTTCACACAGCTTATCACTGAATATAGACCACCGCCAAACACACTTTGTAATGAAGAGTTAAAAGTCCATGATTTTTTAAAAGGAAGTGGACATTCCACCATAGTCTCTAACTCCCAGGCCCTCCCCTTTCCCCAGCCAACTGCTTTCCCCCAGTGAGTATTTCCTGGGTCATGGAGGGTGACCCTTTCCATCTGGAATCAATCAGTCAACTCCTGACAACTTCCTGAAACACCTCACTCCATTTCCTGTTCTCTCCCCCTTCTCCTTTTCCCCCCGGTTCGCTTCACTCTTCAAAACTGCAGGCCACGGCAGCTTAATGTTAGAGGGTCAGGCACAGTTAGACTCCAAAACACTACACAAGGAAACCTTTGACCTTCAGAAATCTTTACATCTTAGCTAAACAAATCAAGGTCAATATTTCTTACCATTACCTTGTTAACCATTTAGGTACATTTTTCCCCCTCACCAATGCCCTTCTGATGGCATATCCATCAATACCACTTGTTCACCCAAGATCATAAAACATGACATGCTTTTGTTTTCTTTCAGGGTATTCGGGGCTGGTGAAAGGCATTAGACTGACACCCCTGGAGATTTAGGTCTGTTAATAGAACTGCTGAATGGCAAAGTTATCTTGTGTAGCTAGGCAATATGTCAGGTTGAGGGCCTCCTAGAGACCAAACACTGAGGGTTAGATAACACCAGCCCATTAGCTCATTCTCTCCAGAAAGGGCGGATACTTTATTATCATTGCTAGAATCTAGTCCACTGCAGCTGACCAAATAGTGACTTTATTTTCTATAGCAAATAACTTTCAGAACTGTGTTCTGCTCTATATAGGGCTGCCCTTGATGATTACCCAGAAGCTTCTCTTGGTGCAGAAGAATTTATGTCTTCCTCCTGAGGGTTAAGTCACTGAAAGCACATTAGAGATAGGTTGACATCCATGGCCGCTTTCCTTTACTTTCTAGGCACAACTCCAGGTGCTGGTTTTAACCTATGGGGATTGTCTTTTCCTTGATGCTTCAACAGAAGTATCCTGATGGATCATACCAAAGGTCTACCTAGCCCAAATTCACTGTTTTCCACAATGGTCAACCTAATGCCTCCAGGAATCCCACAAGCAGGCGTTAAGGTGATAGCTCTCTCCCACAAATACTCCTGTTTGATTGCTATTCAGTGGCATCCTACCACTGAACATGGAGGTCTCATGTCATCATCATGGATAAAAGTCATTGCTAGACCATTGTTCATCCATGAAGTTGTCTAATTCCCTTGAAAGTCCTAAACTAATGACCAAAGAGCAAGTCTTCTTACACCTAGAAAGACGACCATGTTCAAAACATTATTCAGGCACACTTCAACCAAATTTGAGGATCCCTGGGGTAACCCAAATACACCTTGAGCTCCTTGGAGAGACACCTTGAAGAAGGGAGGGACATAAATGTAATTCCATCTCAAACACAACGGCCTTGATCCAAAGACTTTAAGAAAAAGTCCCATTGAAATTGAGGGAAGAAGTTAGTCATATCTAACTGATGGCAGGATACACATCTCCAAATAAATAAATACAAATAAATAATGTTTAGAATGTCTTTGTGTGGCCTGGTCTTTGAGGTGGATATTCTTAGAAGTGAAAATTCCAAAGCACCAAAGTAACCACGTCTGGCCGCTGAAGTCAGTTAATAGGTCTGTCTTGGTCAGTTAGAGTCAGTTAGAACTATTCAGTTGTTGAAGGCTAGTGCCTATTTGTGTATGTTGTTCTATGGCCCTCTTAGTATGTGATGTTTCTGTTTCTTAATAAATCTCTATTTGTTTTTTGAACTAAACCTACTGTCTTCAGATAATCTCTTGGGGTAAACTTCTTTATTTTATTTATTTTATTTATTAAAACATTTTTATAACGCCCAAAACTTTACCACCAGAGCATACTCTGCTGTGTGGGGACTTTAATATTTCTCCTCATACCCCACAACAGGGTTATGGGCCCAGAGCTCTGAGACTGGTGAAGAAGGAAAAAATGCTTTCCTCACAGATGGAGAGAGGATAAATGCTACAGAGGATTGAGAAGTTACAGGGTTCAGATTTTGAACTGTGGTCTTTCAAAACTGAGGATGCAAAAACTGTAGGGTGCAAATGGGTTAGGGTTAATTTGAAGCATGATGCAGAAGGAGACATCCAAAGCTATACAACAAGGCTAGTAGCTAAAGGATATTCTCAGAAATATGGTGAGGATTATGATAAAACTTTTGCCCCAGTATTATTTATTTATTTATTTATTTAAAATATTTATACCCCACCCCTCCAGTGCACTATTGCTCGGGGTGGCTCACAACAATAAGATAGACACAAAATACAATAAAAGTAATAAAATTAACTAAATTTTAAAAAGTTGTCAGATTAAAAAACACAATCATTATTAGGTTAAAATTATTAAAGGTTATTTTAAAAGCTAAAAACTGAAAATTATAAAAATCTAAAGAACCTACCAGATATAACGAAAGAAAGAAAGAAAGAAAGAAAGAAAGAAAGAAAGAAAAGGAAGAAAAAGCTGCATTAAAAAGCCTCCTTAGAAAGGTGTGTTTTAAGATGTTTTTTAAAAACACTGAGGGAGGGAGCATGGCAAAGCTCTTCAGGCAGGGCGTTCCGAAGCCGAGGGGCCACAACTGAAAAGGCCCTGTTTCTAGTCCCCGCCAACCGGCTCTCAGTTGTAAAACACTCTTCTATAAGAATGCTCCTCTGTACTGCAGCAGTGAGGAAAATGTACATAAAGGATTTAGATGTCAAAACTGCATTTGTACATGGTAAAATTAAGGAGAACATTTACAAGGAGCAACCACCAGGGTTCAAGAAACCCGGTAAGAAGGGATTTGTGTGCAACCTGCAGACGAGCATATATGGTCTAAAGCAAGCAGCAAGAGTCTGGAATACAAAGCTAAATCAGATGCTAGTTAAACAAGAGTTTATTCAGGGAAAAGCTGATTCTTGTCTATATTCAAGGTTTAGAAACAATAGATGGACTAACATACTAACATATGTTGATGATTTGATTGTTTTAAATTGTAGAGCATTTAAACAAAGAAATAAAAGTGAAGCAACTGTGGAACTTTTCCTTTTATCTTGGAATACAAATAGAAAAAGGACAACAGGGAGGTTATCTTCTTAATCCGAAACAAAAGATAAAAAACTTGTTAGAATGTCTAGCTCTTACAGATGCCAAGGAAGTCAGCACTCCAATGGAAGCTAACTTCTTGAAGCAAGATGCAAACAGCGAATGTCTTTCAGACAATGGACAATATAGGAGAGCAGTTGGGAAACTTCGATATATTGCCACAATATCAAGACCAGACATTGCTGGAGCTGTGGGAATTGTAAGCAGGAAAGAGATTACACCCACCAAAAATGACTGGATTGGATTGCAGTTAAATGACTGGGTAGGGACCTTAAAGGTATAGCTAATCTAAAACTGAAATTACCAGCAAGTAGTAATCCTAGGCTAGGAGGGGTATGTGGATGCAGATGGGGCAGAAGGCAGAAAAGATCATTAATCCACAAGTGGATGTCTGTTCGTTTATGGAGGTGGCACAATTAGTTGATGCAGTTGAAAGCAAAACTCTGTTGCTCTTTCCTCTACGGAAGCGGAATATGTGTCAGTCACTCAGGCTTGCCAAGAGATGGCATGGATGCACAAATTGGTACAAGACTTTGGCACGTGCACATGCATTTGGAGGCTCCACTATTTCAGGATCCCTTGACCTCATTCTGCTGCATAAGTAAACCAGGCCTGTGTTGACAGATGCTATATTTTCTAAGGGGATGGAGAACAGTACCTACTATCTCTGACTATGGGACTCAATTGTGGGGTAAGCTTCATAGGAGTGAGGAAGTTCACTAGCCACCTTTCCCTCTGCCTCTCATTGGAACTGTCGCTGATTCCTCACCTGGTGCTCTGTCCTCAGGAGTTCCGCTCAGAATATCCTGCTCTCCACTGCTCTCCCCTTCCTCACTTTTGGCCCATGCCCTAAAAACCTCTGAATACCAGTTGCAGAGGAACGGAGGCAGGAGAAAGGGCATGCCTTCATCTCCTGGTTGTGTTAATTTCCAAGGCATCTGGTGGGCCACTGTGTGAAACAGCGGGCTGGGCTAGGTAAGTCTGATCCAGCAAGGCTGTTCTTATGTACCTGGCTACAGTCCTAACAAGTCTCATGAGGGACCAGCGAGTCCTCACTCAACAGACACCAGTTCTTCATGAGAGCTCCCAATCTGCTCAGCTCAGACCCGCCTTCTCCCTGCTTATCTCTGTGGCCAAATCAGCCATTCCGCTCTCTGCTTCTCCTTCTAGGTCACATGGGCATCTACATGCCTGGCCACCAGTGGATGGCAGAGCTACCAGAGGTGAAACAGTCATTCCTCCTCCTTTGGGTTGCATGGGTGTGTCTCCATGTGACCACCAGCAAATAGCAGAGTTCTGGACAGTCCACATGGGGGGCAGTTCTTTGTCTACCTCCGAAACCCAGCTGTCATCCTGAAATAAAATTCTAGCACCTTGTGAGGCTATTCTTATTCAGTCTGCCTAGTAGGAATGTGCAAATTGATTCAAATTTGAATCTATTTGACTCAAATCTGTGGGATTTGTGGGCTCTGTTGGAATTTGTGGGATCTGTGGAAAATCTGTGGGATCTGTGGGAATTTGAATCAAATCACCCCTTAAAGGGCCAAATTGATTTGAATTTCAACCAAATTTACAAAATTTTGTTTCAAATTCAATTCAAGAGCTGTTTGGCACCTTTTAAAAAACCATTCAGCCCCCCTGATTGGTTTTAAAAAGGCACCCAAACAGGGTCAAAATGATTCAAAATGGATTCAAATGCAATTCAAATTTTTGGACCAGATTTGAATTTGATTTGAATTCCAAACAAATTTTCAGAATTTGATTAGAATTTGAAACAAATCAAAAATTTGTTTCGTGCACATCTCTACTATGAACTTCTTCTTGCATTCCTTCTTAAGACTGTTAAACTCCAGGCTGCTAAGACTGTTAAACAACCTGGCCAGCTCTCACTCCCTTTGCTTTGCTTAACATGTAACTTGATGAAGAGTTCTGAAGACTCAAAAACGTGTTTAAGACTTTGTTTCCGTTTGGTTGGTCCTAATAAAAGTATTACTAGATGAGACTTTTAGATTAATTTTCCAAGGGATAAACACTGCTATCTACAATTTTTGTGAGTTGTCAATTAATTAAGTTATGTACAAGCACGTGCAAAGCAACCCCAGTACTCATCTAGAGCCATGATGTCTCATGGATATAAATGGCTTAATGCTAGACAAAGTGATCACAACAAAGGCACTCAAGGCCATGTGACATATCTCATCCCTGTGGAAAGGCTGAAGAAAATTCCTGTTACGATTCCAAGAGGGAGGGAATTCTTTATGGCACCGGACATCTGGAAACAATATGACATTCCTGATGTCCTTTCCCTTATAACTGCACTGTTACACTAACATGTTTTTCTAGTTTTTGCCAAAACGACTATGATGTGAAACTTTAATATGTAACATTGTTATTTTCATCATGAATCGAAGAAAAACTCTCCACGGCAGCCCTCCCTCCTCACATTCAGGCAAGTTTCCCAGAGATATTAATGGGGGCTCGGCTGCAGAAAGAAGAGATAAAATGAATGATATATATGCATCTCATTAGGATTAGCTCATCTTTAACACACACTAAGCACCTTTGTGTTGATACAATAATGGAGGTTAAAGAATGGTCAAAGGAGTTGCTAAATTCAAAACCCTGCCTGCAACCATTTCAGCTCAGCCCCAAACTGGGGAAAAAATTAAATTAAATTAAATTAAATTAAATTAAAAGATGGCAGTCAGCTGTTCTAAAGAGATGCTGGATGATTTCCACAACCTCAAGGCCATTGCAAGTGATTTGTCACGATGGAGGAGAGCTGACCCAAGGGAGGAGAGCTGGTATTGTGGTAGCATGAATTGTCCCCTTTGCTAAGCAGGGTCCACCCTGGTTTACATTTGAATGGGAGACTGCATGAGTGATCTTCCCCTTAGGGGATGGAGCTGCTCTGGGAAGAGCACCTGCATGCTTGCATTCAGAAGTTCCCAAGTTCCCTCCCTAGCATCTCCAAGATAGCCAGCATAGTGTAGTGGTTAGAGTGCTGGGCTAGGACTGGGAAGACCCGAATTTGAATACCCATTCAACCAAGAAACTCACTGGGTGACTCTGGGCCAGTCATGTATCTCTCAACCTAACCTACCTCACAGAGTTGTTGTGAGGGTAAAAATAAGCCTGTATACTGCTCTTAACTCCTTGGAGGAACAGCGAGATATATATGCAAAATGAGCTGTGCTGAGCAAATTTTCCTCTTTTGGCCTCTCCATAGAGGATTTGCATACTGTAGGAATTGAGCAAGCCAGGAAGTTAGTTAAGCAACATGTCCTGGATATAGAAGTTCAACAAGAAGGTGCATGGCTCAAGCAGGGTTTATACTTAGGGAGTCAAGCTATTAATCTTAAACCAGCTAAATATTTTGATGTGGTGCTTGTCCCTAAATTTAGACGAGCCCTCACTTTAGCACGTTTAAATGTTCTTCCTTCAGCAGTATTGGATGGCAGGTTCAAGGGAGTTGCGCTATTTTTACGTCTTTGCCCATGTGGCAAAGGGGTTATAGAATCCACCTCGCACATTATTCTTTATTGTGATTTTTATAGGGAACCCCGTTTAAGACTTTTATCTCCTATGTTAGACAATTTGCCTGGCTGGTCTGATGAATTTTATTTAAATTATCTTTTAATTAATGAGGACACTGATATTATTTCTGTTATGGCCAAGTTTTGTTATATTATTTGTAAAATACATACTGGTTTATTGTAAATGTTTGCTGGTCAATGACCGAATAAACTTATAACTAACTAACTATGCAAAAAATAAAAAAAAAGATAGGGCAGAGAGAGAGAGAGACTCCTGCCTGCAACTTTGGAGAAGGCGCTGGCAGTCTATGTAGACAATACTGAGCTAGATAGGCCAATGGTCTGACTCAGTAGAAGACAGCCTCCTATGTTCCTGTGTTCTTACTCATAAGGAACACTGGTTGACATCCTAACGAAGCATTTGCAGATGGTGCCGATGCTACAACTATTTAGATGCCACTTTTCAATAAAAGTTTGCAAAGTGGTTTACACAGAAGAATAAATAATGAATAAGACGATTCCGTGTCCCAAAAGACTCACAATCTGAAAATAAACACAAGGTAGATACTAACAATAGCCACTTGAGGGATGCTGTGCTGGGGTTGGAGAGGGCCAGTTTCTCTCCCCGTGCCAAATATCAGAGAATCACCACTTTAAAAGGTGTCTCTTTGCTCAGTTTGCGGGGGCCCAGAGATGGCAATAAAATCAAGCGTAGTCCGATATTCAGTTACATAACAAGCTGTTGGAACAGCAAGAGCAGAATATTGCTTCCATTTAGAAAGCAAAGGGCTTTGCATCTCTGCTGAGACCCTGGAGGGTGGTGGAAAGTACCAGGACTGCAAGCCTGCCTGACCCTGCAGTACTTCACCACTACTTGTGGAAGGATGTTGTGCTAGTAGTGCAAAGCTGTTGTGCTAGTTACTTGCACTAAGTCTGCATTCTAGAGGAGTGTTGCACGAATATGAGCATGTTTGTATTTGCTCAACAGCTGTGTGTTTTAAGGGGAGCATTTGTGCAAGAGCATACAGTAAATGTTCTACAGAGCATGAGCACAATTCTGCAAATCCCTGGGTCTTTTTAGTGCTAAAAACTATGCAATTCAGTGCAAAGAACTATGCAATTTTCCTGTGCTAGCATGATCTTGTTTCTCACGCAAGTGCTTTGTTAGCCAGAATGTCAGTCACTGGACAATAACCATTGAACATAGCCCCTTCTCTTCCATTAACATTACTACTTTTGAGCATTCAGGTTGCAGAAGAGGAGCTGGCAACTTGTGAAAATGTATGAAGCTGCCTTATACCAAGTCAGACCATTGGTTGGATTGGCTCCATTTACTCTACCTGGGAACAGCTCTCCAAGGACTCAGGGAGAGGTCAGTACACACACAGGTCACTGTGTGGACAAGACCTCCAAATCATTAAGGTGTGGCACAGCGGGGACAATGCTTGACTAACAAGCAGAAGGTTGCTGGTTCAAATACCTGCTGGTACTATATCAGGCAGCGGCGAAATAGGAAGATGCTGAAAAGCATCATCTCATACTCTGCGGGAGATGGCAATGGTAAACCCCTCCTGTATTGTACCAAAGAAAACCACAGGGCTCTGTGGGCGCCAGAAGTCGAAATTGACTTGACGGCACACTTTACTTACAATGTGGAGCCAGGGCCAGTGAGCGTGATCCTCAAACCTCCAATACATGCATGTATACATGTGCATGCACATTGTGACCATACGCATGGGTTCAAGTGTTGGTGAGAAACCAAGTGAGGCAGATGCAAGTGTGAATCTTTCCTGAGAAAGGGGGAAAGAACAGCATTCCCTGTTTCTAGAACCCCTCTCAGATGTTGTCCCAATACATGGAGGGGGGAGGGGATTGAACACATCCAATTCCATGCACTGATGATGCGTAAAGTAAATTCACAGAGGAAGAGCATCTATGGCTACTAGTCTTGATGGCTATATGCTACTTGCAGGTTCATAGGCAGTGTGCCTCAGAGTGCCAGTTAGGGATGTGCACGGAACCGCGGAGCTACGGCCCGACACTGGGATGGGTGTTCCTTTAAGGGCGGGGGGAGGGTATATTTACCCCTCCCGCCACTTTCCCCCCGCTGGCGCATGTATTTTAGGAAGCATTTGGGGTGGCAGGGTACCTCCCTGCCACCCCTTCCCCCTCTCAGCAGCAAAAGGCTTCATTTCTTTTGTGCATGCTCGCAACGTACGCGCGTGCATCACATCTCCATGTGACATGCGTGTGACGTGCGCATGCACATAAGGCTTTCTGAAGCCTTTTGCTGCCGAGAGGGGGAAGGGGTGGCAGGGAGGTACCTGTGGTCCCAAATGCTTAATAAAATACGCTCACCGGTGGGGGAAAGCAGTGGGTGGGGTAAGTACACCCTCCCCCTGCCCTTAAAGGAACACACACCCCGGCATCGAACCGCCGAACCGCCCCATGTCGGACCGATCTGGAGGCCTGTAGAATGGCCTCTGGACCGGTCCGTGCACATCACTAGTGCCAGTTGCATAAGGAACAACAGCAGGAGAGGGGGCATGCCTTCATCTGCTGGGGCACTTGGACCCACATCTGGTGGGCCACTGTGGGAAACTGGATTCTGAACTAGATAGGCCTTGAGGCCTGACTCAGCAAGGCTCTTTGGGGGGGGGGAAGAGCAGGTCTTGCAGTAGCAAGCATGAATTGCCCCCTTTGCTAAGAAGGGTCTGTCTGGTTTGCATTTGGATGAGTGACTAAATGTGAGTGCTGTCAGCTGTAAGATATTCCCCTTAGGCATGCAGGGGAAGAACTGCAGTTCAACTCCCATTAGCAGAGCAAAGCCAGTTTGGGGAGAATGCAGCCACACAAGAGGTCTGCAGACAGTTCTTTAAGGTTGAAGAACAAGGATTTATTTAGAAGTTACAAAAGGAATGGGAAAGCTGAGCTGAAGACTGAAAGGGAAGAAAGACTAAACAAACTGCCATTTCTAGAAAGACAAAATGGAGACTAACACTGGCAGAACAAAGAGGGGAGAAGTCCAGCACTTTTATCCATGCCCCTAAAAAACCCCGTGGTCACTATGAGATATTGCAGCTGAAAGCTGATGCTGCCAGGGTCCTAGCTCCAATAAGGCAATGGAGCCATGGCTCAGTGGTAGAATGCCTGTTTGCATGCAGAAGGACCCAGGTTCATGCCCTGGCAGTATCTCCAGGTAGGGCAGCATCTCCAGAGACTCCTGCCTGTAACCTTGGAGAAACTGCTGCCAGTCTGGGTAGACAATATTGAGCTAGATGGACATGTGGTCTGTCTCAGTATAAGGCAGCTTTTTGGGCTCCTTTGTATATTCTTATGTAAAGCATTAAAAAAAAACACCTCTTATTTCTGTGTCACTGGCTGATTTGTTAACTGTGCAAACATAATATGGGATTTAGTAATTTAAGATAAGTTATTCTCTTAAATAAAGCTTTTATGCATGAAGAAGATAATTTATAACTCTTTCCATTTAAAAAAAATCCTCAAAGCAGTTTACATAGCAAAAGAGATGAAAATATAGTTAGGAACACAGGAACATAGGAAACAGCCATATACTGAGTCAGACCATTGGTCTATCTAGCTCAGTATTGTCTACACAGACTGGCAGCAGCTTCGCCAAGGTTGTAGGCAGGAATCTCTCTCAGCCCTATCTTGGAGATGCTGCCAGGGAGGGAACTTGGAACCTTCTGCTCTTCCCAGAGTGGCTACATACTCTGAGGGAAATATCTTACAGAGGTCACATGTGGATTCCTATTCAAATGCAACCAGGGCAGACCCTGCTTAAGAGACAAGTCATGCTTGCTACCACAAGACTAGGAAACGTTCCCTAGTTCCTAGTTCTCATGTTGTTGTTGTTTTACTTTGTTTTACATTTTTTATATCCTGCTCTTCCTCCAAGAAGCATCTACATCTTTCTCCTCACAACAACCATGTGAAGTAGATTAGGCTCAGAGAGAAGTGACTCTCCCAGAGTCACCAAGCAAGTATCATGGCTGGATGAGGATCTGAACTCAGGTCTCCCCGGTCCTAGCCAGCACTCTAATCACTACACCATGCTGGCTCTAGTTCCCTGTCCCCAAAGGACTCTCAGTCTAAACACACACACACACACACACCACACCACAACACACCAGCAACAGCCACTAAAGAATGCTGTGTTGGGTTGAATAGGGGCAGTTGCTCTTCCCCTGCTAAACATGAGAGCCGCCATGTTCAAAAGGTGCCCTTTGGCTCAGTGGGCAGAGGCACTTTATTGAGGGTGATCTTTGCCTGATGGGGCCACTCATCTATTATTTAATGATTACTTGTCCACCCTGCTTTTCATCCAAAACATTCTCGGAATGGTTTTCACAGCAAAAGGAAGGAGAAGATGGTTCCCTGTCCCCAAAGAGTCCCCCAAACAAACACAAGGTAGATACAGAGGAAACACAATGTAGACAATAGGGGTGTGTGAGCCCACTTGAGTCAAGCCATGCTCGACGTCAAGCCACCTCGGCTCAAAAGGTTCGGGGTCGAACCAGGCCTGGTATGAACCAAGCCAGCTCAGAACTCTACTGGTAAATGGGAATCCGGTGAGGAATCCCCTTTACCAGTAAAGGGGGGAGGGGGGCTTCATTAAAAGTAGAGCAGGTGGGAGGGGAGTTTAAAAATACCTTAAAAGTGCCACTAGTGACAGTGGTGGTGGGGGCAGTGGGGGCTTCCTCCCACCCCCATCAGCCCCCTGAGTAACCCGGGCTGATTCAGGCCCAGTTCGGTCATCTGCACAGGTGTGGAGGTCACTATAATAGCCTCCACTCCACTTTCCTTAAGTGAGAAGTTGAACTCTGTATTCAATACCCTTAAATTTATTGAAATATTGTTTCAGTTAAGAATGTCATATTTACCTAAATCCAAGAGTAGTTCCCCCCCCCCACAAGTTATTTGATGTTAGAAATTTGGGACTCATCTTAAATTAAGAAGAGTCCTGTTCCCTTCGGATAAATATAGGTATAACCTGTATTTAATCTTTGTTTGCAAGGAGGTTGTCTTATATTGTGAGTCATCTTCTGTTCGAATAAATATTCTGATAAAAATGTTTTAAATCGTTTTAAATCATTTAAACAGATTGTTTTATTTTGTTTTATTGCATTTATTTTTGTGAGCTGCCTAGAGCCTTTGGAGTCAAGTGGTATATTAATTAATTAATGAATTAATGAATTAAACAACAACAACAACAATAATAATAATTTATTTGTTGGTATATTCCTATTAAAGATGAAATTATTTAATACATTGGTGTGAAATTTTTTTTATTATTCCTTTAAAAAATTGTGTTATGTTGCAACATAGCAAATAAAGGGGTTTTATTGTGCGGTGGGGGGAGGGAATCCTGCCAAGAATTATTTCATAAGGCAGGCCTTTGCACAGAAATCAGAAATCAAAGCTGATATCTAATTTTTAGATATTTTCCTCTGTGTTGATTAACAGAGAATTATTTAATGGTGTTGAGTCAGAATTCCTAAGATACATTAAGCTGATGTGAGGTACTCAAGCACAGGATGTGGGAGCCACACACACTGAAAAACAACACCCCTGTGTCATTTTTTTGTGCCAATGGCAGCCAAAATTGTGGCATGAAGACAGAGAAGCCCGCAGTGCAATTACATCATTTCAAGTGATGCAGGTATTCCAGAAATTTTTCCAGTGCCCTAAATCAACTGGAATCATATTTAGCATGTTAGACATATTTAGTAAACAAAGTTTGCTGTGCTGAATTTATATGCAACATCAATATTTCAAGAGATTTTTTTTTTCTATCAGCCAAAAGCAGTTGCACTCAAATATTTGATTAGGGAAAATATTCAACATTCACACTTGATGCTTTTTAATGTTATATTGAAACAAGTCCAACACTTCACTTGGAAATTCTTTTTGATGCAATACTTATAATACTAACAACTCCGTAGCATACACTATCTTTACAGTGTTTAAATTTGGGGCGGAGGGGGGGGGGGCTGGAAGAATGAAGACAGCAAAAACGACCCCAACAAATCTGCCATTCTCATTTTTGGCATTGTATCCAAGAAGGTCCTAAGCAACATTACATAAATCTTAGTTTGTACACCTTGCCAATTCTAGATTAAGGAGACCAGCTCCGGATGCCTGTCTCTATACATGTCAGCCATCTGCAGATTACCCACAAACCATTTTTAATAAATTACCTCTTGATTTTTTTTAAATTGCATAACAAATAAAAGGAAACACATTTTCCTCTGTGCAAGTTTTCAGGTGATGTCTGTATGCAAGTCCATGCCTTTTGTGTGAATGTACAAGTGCACATTTAAAAAGCGAACTTGTGTACAGGTCCTGCAATGGAAAGTACAGATCAGAAGTGTACTGCTGTGTGTGCATTCAACATAATCTCTGAAGAACTGAGAGTACACACAGATCTGTGCATGTGCACCTTGTACAGAGATTTGTGTGTGTACAACATGTGAATAGTGTTTAAGCCTGAATCCCCCCCCCAACTACCTCATCCACACCACATACCTCTCACTCCACCAAGCCTGCAACAGGTCAGGAGGGACATGAGGAGGTGTTAGACTCCACGTCAGGGGGCTGCCCCTTTAGATCTCTCTGCTCTCCAAACAGGCTGGTGAACCCTGAGAGGGGTAGTCTGAGGATGGAGGCATTTAAGACCTCATTCCATTCCTAGCCTGTGTTGGAGCAAGTTGCTCTCTGGGAGCTCTCCAGGGTGCTGAAGCCACAGCTGACAATGCCCTGCTACTTCCTGAGACCAGGACAGGATAGAAGGGAAGAGGGCATTATTTTGGTGCTCTGTGTCAGGCAGCAACATGTTTTGGGCCAGCACTGGCCTTAGGTGGCTTAAAGACAAACTAATGGACTCAGACAGCAGAGAAAGATGGTGCAATGTATGAGTTGTGGAGTTGAAAGAGAGAGAGGAATCCAGTACTGCTTCCCAGTAAACAAATGCATACCCTCTAACATTTTGCATATTAAAATAGATGCATGCTTGCACCAACTCTCATACCAGGGGCGTAACAAGGCTGGAGTGGGCCCAGAGACAAAATGTTAAAATGGGCCCCTCGCTGATACACACACACTTTTCACAATATATAGTCATGTGACTTGCCTCTGGGGGGCCCCTCGAGGCGTGGAGGCCCCCAGGCAGCCGCCTCCCCTTGCCTAATGGTAGTTACGCCCCTGTCCCATACTAAAGATAATTGCCTGATCTGTTTCTCCTCATTTACACTTTGCTGAATGCTCTGCTCCACCTCTGGTACTGTACATTAGTTAACTTATTCTTCAATAGCCCAGTCCACCATTTATTTAAAAGCCAAGAGGGTGATGATTCTTTTGTTGAAGTTGTGCTAGAACAGGGATTCCTGTCCTTGGAACCCTAGATTTTGTTGGACTACAACTCCCATCATCCCCTGCCACAATGGCCAAAGGGAATGATGAGAGTCATCATTCAATAAAGTCTGGGGACACAAAGTTGGGAATCCCTGTTCTCGAAAAGATAATCATCTTACAATACGTTATCAACAATTCAAAAGGTATACCACCATACATTAATGTAGTCCATGAACCAAGTCCCCATATTTTGGCCCTCAATACCATCTCAGGGAGGAAATGCTCACAGTGATTTTTGGTAACATTCCCCCCCCCCAAGATTAAAAAATAGATGTTAGCATTGTTACACATACAGCTATCTCTGTGCTATCACCCCTTCTTTATCCCAACTCCAAATAATTAGATTAAAACTGCAGTCATTTTTGCACAGAAGAAAGCTTCAGGGTAGGTTTAGCGTCGGGATTAGTGTAACAAGGATCAAATTGTTGTACATGGAGTAATCTTTAGAGGACATTCCTGACACTTTCCATTTCCATTCCTGTGACAACACTGATGAAATTTTACCGTTGTTTTTGTCTTTAAAAAACTTTTAAAAGCTTTCAAAACAGCATTGCAAATTTGGCCACGGCAGGCTCAGTGGCCAGGCCAGGCAATAAAAGCATGATAATCCTATCACCTATTTTCCATCTCTAGTGGGGAAATTGTAAAAAAAAAAAAAAGTCAAAATTACAGTGAGCATCTGTTCCCCCAACCACCCCAGCTGGTTCATGTACTATCACACAGACTGTCCCATTTTAATCCATTTTGTTTACATCTTTGCTGGAAATGTGGGTGTGAGAAGGCTGATCTTCCATGAAACGGAACTGTGCTAAGATCAAAGATTTGTGGATTATCATTCTTAATAGTAGCGATGGGATATCATTTATCATTAAATTCATTGACCTTACTGTTCTGTAACTTTCCCTCAACAATTCTTTCTGTAGATTGGGAGTAGTTCAATTTACCAACTGCTGTAAAATTGGTTATAAACCTGTTGGGATGATTGGCTGGTTAAAATATGGTATCTTGTCATTATGCTAAAATTGACAGACTTATTCAGATACAGGAAGGTAGGCAGAGGGATGAACTGGAGTCTTTTTTGTTAATTTCTGGAACAAGATACAAGGTAACATCCAACCTTTTCTTTCGTTTGGTGTAATTTAATATAGCTGAAATATAATTGTGGAGTTTTTTTCCTAATTAATGTTCTTGATTAATAATAGCTATTTCTATCTAGTTCAGTTTAATTTATTACAATCATTGATCAAATACACAATCCAAACCCAGATAAAAAGACCCTTAAAAGTGAATATCAATACAAATGTGTATATATATACACATATAGGAACGATTACATAGAATTGAAGCAAAACAGAATAGGATGAAACAAACTAAAAATCTGAATTAACCATTTCTAACACACCATGTGTGGATCTTAATTGTAGTCGTGCAGAATTTGGCCACCAGATGAGAGACATCGGAGTATTTATCAGAAAGAAATAAGTTTATATAACACTCATCAGAGTTATTTGGGTCTCTAAAAACAAGAGCAATAAAATAAAATAAAAACAAGAGCAGCAATATATCTAAAACACAAATCACGATAGAAGGAGGAACAATACAATTGTTCCATATCAAGAGACAGGCTCTGGCAAAAACTAATAGATTTGGAAATTGATAAGAGATTACTATTATTAATTTATAAACTATATGAGAAGTCTCGATTGTGGGTCCGCTGTAACCAGTATGGTTATTTAACATCAGATGTTCTAACTAGTAGAGGGGTAAAGCAGGGTTGCATTTTGGCACCTACTTTATTTAACATCTGTATCAACTCAGTGGTGAGCTGTTTATCTGACATGTCTATGCACCCTCCAAAACTGGCACAGAAACACATTGCAGTCCTGCTGTATGCAGACGATATGATCCTTTTATCCCAGACGCCCATAGGACTACGTCGAGCACTAGCACAATTAAGTTTGTTTTGTAACGGAGAGATGATAGAGGTAAACCACCAAAAGATAAAAGTTCTGGTGTTTGCCAAACGGCCAAAGAGATATACTTGGCACATGAATGGGAATACAATTGAACAAGTTCAATCTTATAAATACTTAGGTGTTGTATTTCACTCATCTGGTTCCCGTATTGCGCATCAAAAACATATTATTCAGAGCGCCCAATTATCAGTTAATCTAATCAAATCATTTTATTTCTCACGGGGAGCTTTGTACATCCCTGTTGCAATAAAATTACTATTGGCCAAAGTGTATCCTCAGATAATGTATGGTGCACAATTGGGCCCATTTAGTAATTTTGCTCCGTTAGAAACACTTTAAACTAAGTTCATAAGAACTATATTATAGCTGCCATGCTGTGTCCCAAATACTGTTATTAGAAGGGAGGTGGGTCTGGTAAGATTTGAATCATGCTATTGGAGATCTATCATACTTTACTGGTTAAAATTGGTTTTCACGAAAGTTGGCTTAGTACATTTAATTTTGGAAGACTCCTTTAAATCCAAATGGAAATTGGCAGTTACAGAAAAACTACTATCATACGGATTCTCTCATGATGATTTTATCAGATTAGGTTTCGATCAGGCCAGAAGAGAAATTGTGCAACATATCCATGACGTGGAGTTGCAAATGGAACATGCAAAGTTACCAAGTAGCATTTACATAGGTAGTCAGTGTACCGAGCTCAAGTCTGCTACATATTTAAGTAGCATCTTAATTCCAAAATTTAGACGAGCTCAAACACTTGCCCGTGTAAATGCTCTCCCAACAGCTGTGCTCCATGGGAGATTCCAGGGTATACCATACGCATCAAGATTATGCCCTTGTGGATCTGGTAACGTTGAAACAACTGCTCATGTTTTACTGCATTGTGAATATTACAGAGACATAAGACGCCAACAAATTGCCCCACTTTTGATTAATTTTCCGGGTCGTGGAGAGGATTTTTATTTAAACTATTTGCTCACTAATCCTAATCCGGATATTATTCATATCATGGCCAAATATTGTTATATAATATTCCAAATGCGTATAAATGTAGTCTGATTTTATATTATCATCTTATTATTATTATCATCATCATTATTTTAATATTGTTGTATTGCTGGTCTACGATCGAAATAAAGTTTTACTTTACTTTACTGTTACAATTGTTTATATTGTATAGCATATATGTTTGTATGATCTAGCACTGATATGACGAGATAACGGCTAGCATCCTAATGAAGTGCTTGCATAACCAGCAAAATTATAACCAGATCAAGAAATCAGAGCTGACCACTGTTACCCACGCCTTAGTCACGACATGGCTAGATTGCTGTAACATACTCTATGCTGGGCTGCACTTGAAGAATTTTCAGAAACTGTGGCTAGTGCAAAATGTAGCAGCTAGGATTTTATCCAGAGCTGCCTACTGAGATCATATTACACCAGGGGCGTAACTATAATAGGGCAAGGGGAGACAGTTGTCTGGGGGCCCACTGCCTTGGGGGCCCCCCAGAGGCAAGTCACATGACTGACACCCCCAGCTGCGCACACGCCCGAGCTTCCTTCAGTTGTATTCATCCTCCCAAATGGATGTGAGTATTAAGACCTGGAGCTACCAGAATAAATGACTTGAATCATCCACAATTTCCAAAACCTGATGTTCTATTGTGGCACATAGGAGATATCCTCTCTAATAAAAGCCTTGGTGTCCGTCCGTGGATGGACACCAAGGCGTGCGTTCGTGCCTCCCTGGGCTGTTCTGGCCATGCGCGAAGCGCATGCCCAGAACAGAGCAAGGGAGACACGACCGCCAGCACCCGGTGGCCATCTTGGGTGGCCACAAGCGGCCGCCCCAAAGAAGCCGGAGAAGCAGCGGCGGGAGGAACTGGCTGAGGCGGCGGCAGAGCTGCCGCCTCGGCCAAAAGAGACGGAGCCCAAGCCGAGAAGACGGGGGATGGAGCGGAGGCCAACGGAGGCCGGAACAAAAAAAAAAACCGGCAGGGGGGAAAAAAGTTAAAAAACGGGCCCGCGGGGGGAGCAGAGAAGGAGGCGGAGGAGGTCGGTGGGCGGCGCGGGGGTGTTTTGTGCACACAACAAGCCACTTCTGGGGAGGAAGAAGCAAAGAAGGGAAGGGACCCCGCCAGCAGCTCCGTGGCCACCCAAAGGGAACCCGCCACGGCCTCTTGCCTTGCTTTGAGTGCCGTTTGCCCTGCTGAGCCGAGCCGAGCCAAGCCCAGCCCCTCGCCTTACCCAGCCAGCGCCGCCGCCGCTGCTGTTCCTCTGCCTCCTGCAGCCGCCAGAAGTTCCCGGGCAGCAGCAAGAAATGGTGCGTGCCACTTGCCTGTCACCCAGCAGCACTCGGGGCGTGGGCAGCAGGGCCAGCAGCACCTGCAGAAGCCGCTGCTGCCACAGCCCTGGAAAAGCGCCTGCAAAGCACCCCTCGCAGACCCGAGGTGATTCCCTCCCGGCGGCGTCTTGGCAGCTGAGAGGAGGAAGAGGAAAAGCCAGGGCTCCCCTCTGCCCTCAGAAAAATTACCCCACTCCACAGCACAGAAGGCACTGGCCCAGCCATAAGGAGGAGGGCACGAGGCAGCCACAGGAGACAAAAATAGACAGCACCAAAGGACTACTAGATAGAGAGAAAGAGAGAGAGAGAAAGAGACAGACAGACAGACAGAAAAGAAGGAGTGCAGGAGGGAGACAGGACATTAGAGAGAAAAATAGAAGGAATAAGAGAGAAGGGAGAGAAAAGAACAAAATAAACAAAGAGGGAGAAAGAGAAAAAAGGAAAGAAAGAACAAAGGGGGGGGGAAGAAGTGAGGGAGAAAGACCAAAAAAAAACCAAAAAACCGCCAGCCCCAAAGAGCGCGCCCATTATAGAAAGAAAAGAGGAAAAGAGAAAGAAAAAGGAAAAAAATGAGAAAAAGTGGAAGAAATGAAGGAAAAGAGGGACAGGGAGAGAGAGGAAAGGAAAGAGAGGAAGAGGGAGCAAAAGAAAAAAAGAAAAAAGGGGGGGCAAGAGAAAGGGAGAAGGAATAAAGGACAACAAAAACAACAACAAAAGGTACTATCGCCAGTTATTTTAACGGGCTTAAAAATACTAGTGTGTGTGTGTGTAATATATATAGAGAGCTTTTTGTTACTACTATTCAGCCTCATTTAAGATTTCTTTACTTCATGAGCTGAGCTTCAGTGGGGGGGGCATTTTAAAATCTTGTCTCTGGGCCCCCTCCAACCTTGCTATGCTGCTGTATTACACCCATATGGAAAGAGCTACATTGGCTGCTGATTTGTTTCCGGGTCCAATTCAAGGTGCTGGTTTTGACCTTTAAAGCCCTTAGCGGTTTGGCCCTGGCTACCAGAGGGACTGCCGACTGCCAAGGGTTCCTGCTCACTTGATGAGGTCATTGGAGGGGGCTCTGCTCCGGGTGCCAACAATGAGGGAGGCTCAGCTGTCATGCATGTGGGACAGGACCTTCTCAATCATGGCCCCCAGGTCTGGAATGCCCTCCCAGTGGGCATCCACACCTCCGTCTCCATCACAGTGTTTAGAAGTGAAATCTTGGCTTTTTATTCAGGCTTTTATATGAGTGTTGTTTTTGTTGCTGCTGCTCTGTGTTTTGTAGATTTATGATGTATGCTTTTTTAAACTTTTAATCTTATTTGTATTTTTATATTCCAATTTAATATTTTTATTTTGTAACTTTTCTAGTCTTATATTGTTTTAAATGTTTTGTAAACCACCTTGGGATCAGCGTTCCCTCCAAGAGCGTGTGCTTGTCACACATTTTTTGATGTCCGCTCAGTTAATTTTAGATCCCGCTCAGGTTGAATCGGGAAGGCCCCACCCTGAATCCATGTGTGCACACACTGCCTTGATACAGCCGCCCAGAACAAATCTAATTCCACACACAGCTGAGGGCGGGGTGGGGGGGGGGGGAGAGAGAACACTGCTTGGGATTGTTATAATGGAAGGCGGTATAAAAAGCTAACAATTAAACAAACAAACAAACCAGGAATTTGTGCAATGGCGCAAAAGTTCCATTTAAAACAAAGGAGACATACTGCAGTTGTGCACTGTTACACATGTGCAAGCATGCTTGCAGCCGTGCAATGCTAGCCTGGAACCCAAAGTAGTGCAACAGTAGCACAAAGCAGGAGCTAGCACAGCCACTTGGCATGAGCATGAATGTTGCGCAAGTGTGCTTCCAGCAGCATAGCACCAGTCGGAATGCAAACTAGCACAACAGCTAGTGCAAGGAGCTTGGGCTCAAGGGTGCCCTGCCCCCCCCCCGACTTCTGAGTGGAAGTGCAGTCCCTCACAAACCTGGGGGAGCCTCAAATCCCAAGGATGTCCCAGGGTTGGCCGTGCCCCCGCCCACCAGTACTGTGCCTGGTGGCCAAGCTCACAACTATGTTGCTCCCATGCACAGACACTGGCCGGCTGGGGGGAGTGAGGGTGGAGTGCAGCCAGCTGGCTATGGTGAGTCCGTGCCTGGCAGCGGGGCTGATAACAGGAGCTAGCTGAGTTGGGCAACCACTCTGCACTAGCACGGCATCCTTCTGCAAGTGTTTGATGACTCAGGATGTCAGCCGTGATTTCTTTTTCTTGTTTCCAGATTTCAAAACCATTTCATGAAGCCAAAAAATAATAATCAAAAATCAAAGAAATATCCTGTTTTAGCTTTTCATTTTGTATTCATAGCTCTTGTTACTGTTTTAACACTTCTGGGATAGTCTTGCCAGTCTGATTGACAAGTGTCCTTCTTAACTCATGTCCGAAACGCTTGATGCCTTAATTATCTTTGCTGATCTGGAGTACAAGAAGTGGGATGTAAGATACGGAGTGTGCATTTCTGGAGCGGAAAAGCATTGCTGATACTTGGGAATCTTTTCACATGAAAAAGTTTAACCCTACAGAAAAAGCTTTCCAGAGCCTGCCAGATCACCTCAGATTAAAGGATTTTAGTCTTTTCTCCCCCATGATTTATATACTAAACCAAACTTCAGTATGAGATCTCAGAATTCTCAGGCAATGATTGCATTGGAACACAGGAACACTGGAATGAATTCAAACAAATATCTGTTGAACACAATCCATATTCACCACTTCTCTTCAGATTCACATATCTTCAGATTTCAGTCCAAATTCTCAAGTTCTTTTAACTCAGTGATGGATCTCCCATTGGGAGACCATGGGCAGTGAACGCGGGCCAGGACTGGAGCAACCACATACCTGTCTCTACAATGGTGAAAGTCACCTTTTAAAAGTGACAATTCTCTTTATTGATCAGGGAAAGAGCAACTGGCCTTATCCATCCCCAGCACAATGCCCCTCCAGTGGCTCTTGATGGTGTCTATTTTATATTTCTTTTTTAGATTATGAACCTTTTGGGGAGAGGGAGCCATCTTATTTATGTATGTTTAACTATGGAAACCACTTTGGGAACTTCAGTTGAAAAGCAATATATAAATATTCGTCATATTTGTATTTGTCGTAAGTTAGCAACAAATACTGGAGTCCCTCCTTTATCTGGGGTCTTACTTCATGTGCAAATCCCCCCTCCCCATTTTCTGGGTCTTTTTGTAGGGTGAGTGTGTTCAGTCTCCACTACCTTTCATACAGCTCTAAAGCTTCAAGAGTTAATGTTAAGAAGCAGGGCTCTTCAGTTTCGTGTAAGTGTTACAGAGTGGGCTGAGGAACATTTCTTCTGTTCAGTCTTACTGTGGTTATCTGAGCCTCCAAAGTATTCCCAATTCCCATAAATTAATAATTTGATTTCTATACCGCCCTTCCCAAAGTGGCTCAGGGCGGTTTACAAGAGAAATAACAAACAAACAAATCTAGGAAGTTCTGAGGAAATCCCCTCAAAACTTGCCCGCCAGCACTTGGGAGAGCAGTACTTATTTTTTATTTAATTTAATATTTATATTGTATGCCGCGCTCCATCCGAAGACCCCAGGACAGTTAACATGATAAAGACAGTAATAAAACTTCAATTAAAGCAAACTGCTATGTAGTGATCAGCCACCTCTCCCCTAAAGAGTTAAACAGAAGTGAACCCTGTCCTGATTGACAGGTTGGTGAACTCCAGGGCCCAGTCAATCAGCACACCATGGGGGTGGGACCTAGAGACCCGTTGGGAGGAAGGTGAGTTTATTTGTTAGAAGAAGATGGGCTGGAGGTGCACGAGGACATATGTGGCCATGGAAGATGACTACAGGAAGATGACTGCAGCTCTTGAAAGATACAACTTCAGGGGCTTGAATTCTCAACCAGGGTTTGGGTGAGTTCAAGAAAAAGGAAGCCTAGGTTTTGGTTTTAGGAAGTTTAGTATAAGGAAAGTTTGTTTAGTCAGATTTTGCATTAGACTTTCTGTTTCTTTGGTGTGTGCTTTGTATATCCCTGATACTGGTCTATTATTGTTTGTTTACCTGTAACTTAACTAAACTAAGAAACACTAGCCGTCCATCCATCCAGGGCGTTGCAAAAGGCTCTGTAAGCTTTTAAAGGTGATTTTGTATTTTCCTACATACCTGTTCCTTGCAACTGGGAACCACGATTTTTAAAGCATGCTGCCCCAGCATCATTCAGGGTGCTTTCTGAAGTATTTGTGTAACCTACTGAGTATTTTTACCTGTCACTAAAAGCTGAATGAGCCTCAGAGAGAAACAGTCTGTAGTATTGGAATAAAACTGTTTTTCTTTTTGTTCTTTTCTTTTACAAGCCTCTCCAAGTGGGGTTTTTAATGCAGGAAAAAGGTGGGGCTGGAAGGGGGTCTTACTCTGGTGCAAGCACCTCCTCAGCCATTCAGCAACTACCAGTTTTCTCACCACATGTAGGTTTGCACATGGAAGATTTTTGTGTACTTTTCCAATAGCAAAAGGAAGAGAGTTTTCTCTGGGAATTGCACCCCAAGACCAGAGAGGTTCAAGCTTGTAATAAAGAAGGGTGGTGATGTCAGCCATTTTTGAATCTACCAAAAATAAAGAAGAGTTTTAGGATAAGCCTAGTTATCCAGCTCAGCAGGGATGATTCAGCATTTCTTTCCCTCACATGAGCTTGCTATGAGACAAAGGCTTTAATCCACTACATGCTAAAACAAAAATACAGCTATGTTAAAAATAAAGCTGGGGACCACTCATCAGGTTTTAAAAGGGCAGTCTTCAGGTTCCTCTGAAAGGTTGGGAGAGAGGGAGACATGGAGGCCTCAGCCATGAGCAATTTCCACAGTCTAGGGGCTATCACAATGAAGGTCCTGTCCTGCATATTCGACAAACCATCCTCAGCAGGTGTTGGCACATGGATCAGAGCCCTCTGAGCCGATCTAGTCAGGCAGGTAGGTTCCACTTGGAGCAGGCGGTTCCTAAGGTACCTAAGGCACAAGCTGTTTATGGCTTTAAAAGTAATAACCAGCAGCTTGAATTGCAGCCAGAAACAAATAAGCAGCCAATGCAGTGCCTTCAGAATTGGTGTAATATGTGCACTGTGTGCATCCCCAGAAATCAGTCTGGCAGTTGCATTTTGCACCATCTGTACTTTCTGAATACTTTTCAAGAGCAGTCCCATGTAGGGCACATTGCAGTCACCCAAATATGATGGGACTAAGGCTAGGGTAGCAGAGGCCAGATCAGCCCTCTCAAGGAAGCTGGTGCACTGACCAGAGCTTATAAATGTCATACACAAGATGTGATAATATAAATACATGTATGTTATAAATGACATACATGCAAGCTAGCATGGTGTAATGGCGAGTGTTGAACTAGGACTAGGGAATCAGCTCAATCTTGAGCGGGTTCAAACTCAAGCCAGTTCAATTGAGCTGAATTCGCCGGGCTGGTTCAGGGATGCCAGGTGCCAATAAACTGTTGGTTTTTTTAAAAGGCTGACTTTTTTATCATCATCATCATTATTATTATTATTATTTATTTATTTATTTTATTTTTTACATTTATATCCCACTCTTCCTCCAAGGAGCCCAGAGCGGTGTACTACATACTTAGGTTTCTCCTCACAACAACCCTGTGAAGTAGGCGAGGCTGAGAGAGAAGTGACTGGCCCAGAATCATCCAGCTAGTTTCATGGCTGAATGGGGATTTGAACTCGGGTCTCGCCGGTCCTATTCCAGCACCACGCTGACTTACCACTGCTGAAGGCTTCTGTGGCCTCGGGGTGCTGCTGCAGCCACGGGGTGGGTGGGTGGAGTCCTCTGGAGGCTCCCCTCCCCCGCTGGCCTCCCCGCATCTCCCCATAACACGGGTCACGTAAATGGCCACCGTACATGTAAACAGGGCTGAAACAGCTCATGGAGAAGTGGGGGAGAGGGAGCCTCCAAAGGACATTCCCACCTGCCCCCACAGCTGTAGCAGCAGCCCAGCAGCCCATGAGGTTGCAAGAGCCCTCAGTGATGGTAAGTGTATCTATATATCTATATATCTATATATCTATATCTATATATATCCGAATATCCAGATATATATTTATCCGAATTTGAACCACATTCGAACCGAACCAAGGCCCCTGGGGTTGCCAAAACCAAACATGCCTGCATTTGAACAGTTCGAATCCTGTTCGGTTTTGAACCGAACTGGGCAAACTGGTTTTGTGCACATCCCTAACTAGGACCAGGACCAGGGAGATCTGAGGTCAAATCCCCATTCAGCCATAAAATGTATTGTGTGACTTTGGACCAGTCACTTATCCCTCAGCCTACAGGGCTGCTGTGGGGATAAACGAAACCATGTACACTACTTCGGGCTCCTTGGAGAGAGTGGGATATAAATGTAAACATAAATAAATAAAACAAATGCCTAAGCAGTTCCTTTTAAAAGGGAAAATTGTGCATAGCTATCTGCCCGACTTCAAGATAATTGAATACTGAAAGCTATGTTTCAGTTAATAGGGTGTATTCTCCTCTCTCACACTCGCGCTAACCTAGGCTTTTAAGAAGTGTTTTTCAGGGAACAAGCCCATTTTGTCTTCCCTTTAAGTAACACTGAAGTAAGACTCAAAACTCTTTCATTATGTGTGTAGAGTTATCAAAATACAGAAGCACGGCTGGGTGGGGTGGGGTGGCTGGAGCCATCAGAGTGGTAAGGGGGAAATCATTGTGAAAGTGTTACGTCTGTACACAGCCTTAAACAATTAGGGTGTGGAAAGGACAGAGAAAGAGAGAGGAGATTTAGTGCCTGCGTCTCCTCGACCCCTTCCCCCCATTCCCCCCAATGTTTTCAACTTGACACACTTCACCTCCCTCTGTGTTTTTATTAGCTGGTATTCTCGATACATCAGCGACAGCTATGATGAAACCAGTGGCAGATTTTGCTGCAAAGCAGCTGGGTCACCCTCCCAGGGGCCTTGTTGCCTTTACCATGCGAGATCTTAAAGTGACCATGTCTGCACCGGCTGCTGTTTTGCAAGAGCCTGAAAGAGAGGTCCTGAAAGTGTTAAAGTAAGTGTGTGTGTGTGTGTGTGTGTGTGTGTGTGCTGGGTGGTGGTGATGGTTACTATACGGCTCACAGAGCTACTCTGAAAAATTCAGAGACATCTCAGTATCACAAACACAGACCCCGTTATGGGCAGCTATATGTGAGAGTGCCTTGCTTCAGGGTGTCAAATCAAATATACATCGCTGCTTCGTGCAGTATATCGTTTCCCCTCGTGGGGATTCAGAAAGGGAAAGAGGGAGAGCAAGGAAACTTTAACAATATATGATGGGGTTTATCATTTACTGTCATCTCATTTATTACTCACAATGTCAGTGACGAGTGAAAGAAAGGCACACCAAAAAAAGAGAGAGAGAGAGACAACTTATTTAACGGTGAATCCCAACATGCTTACCTGGAACCGTCGCATATCTCGGGGGTTCCCTGCTGTTTTCAAACAATTCTGATTGCACTTGAGGAAAAATTTTAAGAAGAATCTGTAGGGGGAAAGAAAAACGTGTGTGACATCTTCTGCTTTAAAAATTAGCGTCTGCTATTATTTACTCGCTTTGTGTTGGTATGATTGTGCCCTGTGGCAGAATCCATCAGGGGATGTCAACAGACTGTTTAAAAGGATGCTGTCAATTAAATCAGATTAAAATGACATTTCAGGCGGAATTTATTTGCCCTGCAAAGTAATACTTAATGTTATTAGAAACCAAAAGATCCTTAAAGCCTTTTAGCCCAAAGTCAAGGGAGGAAGGATACGGAGGATCGAAGTTTACAAACCACGGATGAGAAAACAGAGTTGGGAAAGCTAGAAGATTTACTGGGACTAATTAAATGTGAAATGAAAATGAGAGGGGGGGAGGGAGGGGGGAGGGAGGGGCACTTTTCTTCCTGTAAGTAACCAGCAGTTTTTGTGTGCTCATAATACAACTAATGTTATGATGGGTATTTATATACCACTTTTCAACAAAAGTTCCCAAAGCGGTTTACATAGATATATATGAATGAATGAATGAATGAATGAATGAAATGTCTCCCTTTCCCCAAAGGGCTCACAATCTAAAAAAGAAGTATAAGCTAGACATCAGCAACAGCCACTGGAGGGATACTGGGGGTGGATAGGGCCAGTTGCTCTACCCTTGCTAAATAAAGAGAAACACCTCTTTAGAAAGATGCCTCTTTGCTCAGTTAGCAGGGATAATGAAGCATCTGCAAGCCATCTCTCTCTCTGCCTGTCCAAGATATTCTGCACCAAGAGATTCTATTTCCAGGGGCAGCCCTTTTCACAAGGCAAGGTGAGAAGCTGCCTCACTTAGGCACCACGTTTTGGGGGCAGCAGCAAGGTAGGAAGGTGCCCTCCTGTGCACCTGGGAAGCACAGAGGTCTTGAGCCACTTCTCACACCAGCCCTATACACAGCATATGTCTGGTGCTTGTACAATCTGTGTAGAGTATACCCAGGTACAGATACATAGGTAGTTATTCATTATAGCCCTATTCAAACATTATGCTGCACAAGTGTACAGATGTCTGCACACTCATACAGGTGTTTGTGCGAATGACTGTCCCTGTGTTCATTTTTTTAAAGTGTTTGTGGATACAGGCCCTTCAAATGCATGGTACAAATAGGAGGTGTGCTGCTGTACCTGTGCTCAGCGTAACATGTGAATGACTGTACCTGTGTACACTCTTGTACGAGTGTTGAATACATGTGAATGGGCCTGTTATATTGAACTCAGATGCACTCTCTATCTGTACCATGCATTTGAGGGACCTGTAACCAGGTTGGTTTTGGAAACAAATGCAGGTACAGTTGTTTGCACAAAAATGTATGTGTGTACAGGCATCTGAACACAGATCCAACATAATAAGGTTGTTCTCATGATCAAACATTCCTGGATAGGAGTGGGGGTTAACCCATGAATCTGTGGTCATCTGGGGCACTGGGAGTTCCCCTTACCCAGAAGTTCCAAACCTCAGTAGCCCTATCTGCTACCCTGGTTAAAAGCGAGGTAGGACAGGAAAAGCACTGTCTATGTGCAGCCAGTGGCCATGTTTACCATAGAATTTGGTGGAAAGTGGGGCCAGAGAGAGGAGAGCTGTTGCTGTACCGAGGGCTGCCTCTCCACTGCTCCTGGAAAGCATTCTGGGATATGTGGAGCCCCCAACTCCTGATTTCAGCAGTGGAGAATGCCGCTGCGGCAGTAATGTTGGCCCATGAGCTACAGAGCCCAAAAAGGCTTTTGTCATCTGGGAGGCACAAGGTAGAAGTGTGCCTTCTCTCCAGCCCACTCCTATATGGTCATGAGAATGAGCCCAGTGTCTGAATAGGGCTATTATGTGTCAGTGAACCTGAGTTTCTCACTGAATGTACACTCGGGCACCTATGGGCAGTCTGGCCTTCTGTTCAGTATAGGTATACGATACCTGCATTTCCAGGGACACAGCAGAGCACATGATTTGTGGGCACCCGAGTTCCATTTCCAGCTAAGAAGATCTTTGGCTTTATTTTGGGAAGGACCAATATCTGAGGCCCTGGAGAGTCACTGGCAGCCGGGGTACTGGACTAGATGGACCAAAGATCTGACTCAGTATAAGGCAGTTCCATACATTCATATAGGCACACGTTTGTCTCAGATTATTCCCTCTTTTCGCATACACTTAAACACTGCAGACATACACCTGCAAAATGAGATCCAACATGGCGCAGTGGGTCAAGTTTAGAGTTTGGATGTGGATGATACCAAGGAACTCCCATCTCAGCCTGACCTCTCAGCAGATTGCTAGGAGTTTGTATAAGATATTGATTGATTGATTGATTGATTTGATTTGATTTGATTTATATACCGCCCTTCCAAAATGGCTCAGGGCAGTTTACAATTAAAACAAACCACTAAAACAGTAAAGAGCTAAAACAAAAATTAAAAACAATATAACAACAATTAAAATTTTAAAAAACATTTTAAAACAACAATTAAACAATTACAGTGATTAAAAGCCCTAAAATCGGGTTAGAATATTAAAACCGATTTAAAAACCCTGGAAAGCCAGGCCAAACAAATACGTTTTAAGGGCTCTCCTGAAGGCTAATAGAGAATTCAAATTGCGGATTTCTGCAGGGAGCGCATTCCCTATGAATCATATGAATCTCACAAGATTTCTTCAGGGCCAGTTGCACATGCTGGCGAGACCTAAATTCAAATCCCTATCAGTCATGAAGCTCACTGGTTGCACTGAGGCCTGAGTTCCATCTAAGGTGTTCACACGCATACACACACACAACAGGTCAGCCCCCCACTCCGCTGTCTCTGCCAGCACACGGTGCTACTCCCTGCCACTGCTGCCCAACTGGTCCCATTTCCCCCTCTCCCCAGCCAGGCTGCCACCACCACTGCCACCGCCTCCCAGTTTCCCCCTCTCCCCAGTTGGAATGCCACCACCATTGCAGCTGCTGCTACCTCCTTTTCCTGCTCAGCTGCAGATCTCATCTGAAGGCTTGTGAGAGGCGAAAGTCCCCTTTTGCGAGACTTCTGTCGAGCTCCACACAGGATGGAGGTGGTTTTGGAGGAGGAGGAGGCGGATGGCGGTGGGGGGCAGCAGATGGCCGAGGCAGCCCCCGGCAGCCCAGAAAACAGGCAAGATGTTGAGGGGGTGAGGAAAAAACCTTTGCTCTGCCTTAAAAAAACACACAACTTGAAATCCTAAAGTGCTAGAGTTTGAAAAATAATATAACATCACACACACAAAAAGCAAACCTGTTGTCAAATACAGTCCACCACTAAAAGCATTAATTCCTTCCTGGTGTGTGTGTGCGTGTGTGTGTGTGTGTGACTTCCTTGATCATGATGATTTTTTTAGAAAAGATTTTTAAAATTTGCCTTAAATTTTTAAAGTATTAATTAAAAATTAATACTTTCCGTGTGTGTGTGTGTGTGAATTCCTTGATAATTAATTTAAAAAAAATTAAAAAGATTTTAAAATGTCTGTGTGTGTGTATTAACTCCTTACTGGTGCGTGTTACTTCCTTGTTCATGATGATTTTTTTAGAAAAGATTTTTAAAAATTGCCTTAAATTTTTAAAGTATTAATTAAAAAATAATACTTTCCGTGTGTGTGTGTGTGTGAATTCCTTGATAATTTATTTCTAAAAATAAAAAAGATTTAAAAATGTCTCTGTATGTGTGTATTAATTTTTTCCGTATGTGTGTCTGTGTGTGTCTGTGTGACTTCCTTGATCATGATGATTTTTTTGGAAAAGATTTTTTAAAATTGCCTTAATTTTTTAAAGTGTTAATTAAAAATTAATACTTTCTCTGTGTGTGCATGCACACTGCTTTGATACTGTCACCCAGAACAAAACTCTTTCCATTCACTCACGATAAAAATGAGAGAAAACACTGCCTGAGGCCAGTCATAATCTCCTAGTCTACTCTAAACTACCTCACAGGGCTATTGTGGGAATAAAATGTGGGGCTGGCGGGACCACGTACACCATCCTGAGGTTCCTGGAGGAGGAAGGATGGAATTAAAATGTAATATATATGATTAAAAAAAGAATTCATTTCTCATTTCTCATCGCATTGAGGAATACTGTAGAATTTATTCATGACCACAGGTCATGTCAATAAGTTTCTTAACTTGCATGATGATCTAGTACTCCTTACAAAGGTGTTCTCTCTCTCTCTCTCTCTCCCCCTCTCCCTCTCCTCACCTCAGTTTTTGCCCCTTTTTATTTATATTCACCACTTCTGCAATATTTATCAGTTTCACCAAATGGTAAATTCTGAATTTACCTCTATGTAATTTAACCATGGTTAAAAAAACTATATAAGTTAGTTGTGGGCAACACACTGAGGCTATTCACATGGGCGTGCAAAACTGGGCGAAGGGAGCCCAGCCCAGATTTGCATGCTCATGTGAACCGCCGGGATCAGGCCTGACCCCGGTGACTACATGGTGGCAAACCCACCTATGTAGCCTCCCAGTTAAACAAGATGAGCACTCCCTTACCCTTGTTTATCTGATCGTGTGTTAGCCGCAGCTGCTTGCAGCCATGGCTGGCAGACTTTTCTGAGGGGGGGAGGATCCCTCCAGGGGGCAGTGTGGTGCGGGGCAGAGCATCTCATCAACCCAACCCTGGGAGCTGCAGTGGAAGCCACTGCTCGTCTGGGTGGGCGATCCGCCGATCATCTGTTGTGGGGAAGGTAAGTTAAACCCTCCTTCCCTGCAGACTGCCCACAAGCTCTTCTCACAGATCGTGAGAAGAGCTCTGTTGAGAACCATCCATGTGATAACTGGGATCACATGTCCCAGTTATTACATGGTGGTGACTTAGAAATGTACAGCATGAAAGTTCAAGCCATGCATAGACTTGAACAAAACTGCAGTGTATTAATCTGTCTAGCCAGTTTACTATACATCCCAAGCCCATCCAACATATTCTATATCATATATAGGAATGCAGGAAGCTGCCTTATAACAGGTCAGAGCATTGGTACATCCAGCTCAATATTGTCTACACTGACTGGCAGTGGCTCTTCAAGGTATCAGGCAGGAGTCTTTTCCAGTCCTACCTGAACTGCCAGGGATTGAACCTGGAATCTTCTGCATGTAGGCAGATGTTCTACCACTGAGCTACGGACCTATTCCATACATAGGAAACTGCCTTATATGGGATCAGACTTATGCCAAATCAGATCGTTGCTCCATCTAGCTCAGTATTATCTATACCAACTGGCAGCAGCAATCCTGAATTTCAGAGCAGGCCTTGGGGTCTTTTCCAGGCTTACCTGGAGATACCAAGGATTGAACCTAGGACCTTCTGCATGCAAGCAGATGCTCTGCCACTGAGCTATGGGCCCATACCATTTCGTTTGCACTACCTATAAGTGACTTTTCCCATGACAATGGTTTTTCCCGTGACACTCTATGGATGTGAAAGCTGGACTTTGAAGAAGCAAGATAGAAAAAGTATTGACGCTTTTGAATGTTGGTGCTGGAGAACACTGAGGATACCATGGACAGCCAGGAAAACAAACAAATGTATCAGAGAACAAATCAATCCAGAATTTTCACTCAAGGCACAAATGACCAGGCTCAAACTAGCATACTTTGGACACATTATGGAAAAATGCAGCTCCCTTGAGAAGTCCATAATGCTGGGGGAAGTGGAAGGAAAGAGAAGAAGAGGACAACCAGCAGCAAGGTGGATGGACTCGATTACAACAGCAATGAATGCACCACTGAGAGATCTTAAAGGCCAAGTGGAAGACAGAACCTGCCAGAGAAAATCTATCTATGTGATCACTAGGAGTCGACACCAACTTGATGGCACTTCATCAATCAATCACATATGAGTGATAGGAAAATCCCAAACCTTGCACTACAACTGGATATTTTTGAGCCAATGAAAAAGTACCAAAAATCCAGTCAAAGGAAGGGGGAAGACAAAATGACTTACAGATTTTTGAGACTGACCAACTTTTTCCTCAAAGCTCCCCATCAAATCTATTCACAAGTGTCTTATTTCCACCACTTTTCAACATTTTCCAAGGAAATCGATGCTTCAAAACATGCTCAGGACCATCCAGGCGATTCCACGTTTGGGACTGATGTCTAAAATCTACACCTTGAAACTCAATGCTCGGAAACGATTAACCTAATGAGAAACGCTATGAGGTTTGCTCTTTGCAAGATTCACCAGGATACAGTATGAACAGAGTACAGTGTGACCTACTGTTCTGTGCTACATTCAATATTTGTGTGCATTTGCTGGAGAGTTGCAAAATATCTGGAGTTGCCATAGGAAGGAAAACAGAGGTCCCTTGAACATATTTTCACAACCCAGACAAAAGGCTAGAAAATATCTCTCTCTCTCTCTCTCTCTCTCTCTCTCTCTCTCTCTCTCTCTCTCACACATTCTTTCTCTCTCTCTCCCCTTGGCTGGAAATATTTTCATGAGGTATTGTTCTGGTTGGGTTTTTCTTTTCCCTTCTCTCCTTTCCCCCCCTTTTTTCCTTTTTGCCCTGGTGTCCTAACAGTACATTTAAATTGCAGCGGGGGGGGGGCTGCAGATTTAACTGGGACACGGAAAATTCATGAAGGCTGCAGGACAAAATAAAATGCATTCATCGAAGAGTTGAAGAGTTGTGGGGAGGGGCGGGAGTTGAAAGTCAGCTGGGAACACAATGAGCAATTTATTTATTTATTTCCCTTGCTGAGTGCTTGTCTAAAAAAAAATTCAGCTTTTGCAGTAAGTTAAAGTCCCAGGTGAGCTAGGCCTAGTTCCCTTTCTGTTACTATGACAACGAATTTTTACCGCAGTCCCAAAGTCCCTTCAGAACTCACACATTCATGCCTTGAATTAGAACTTTAAAGGAGAAAGATGTATATTTTTCTCAGGGTTTACCAACAAGAAAAAACAAACAATAGAAAAATGAAGCAAAAAAACACACACACACCCAAACATAGCAATGTTGTATCTCCGATATAACCTTAGTTTTGCCAACTTTCAGCTGTGGACTCTTTTTCACCACCAGATACAAAGGAAATACTTAGACATCTGATTCATCTGTGAGCATCCATCAATAAAAAGCAAAAAACAATGTAAACTGATGAGATAATATCGCTCAAATGGTCCTTGAAAATACCTACTATGCTTTTTTGCCGACATTAACAGAATTTGCATTTTTTTTTAAAAAAAACTGGTAAATATAGAGCAAGCAAATTTTAGCATACCCTACCCCAATGTGTTTCTCAAAAGGTTCATGAAAAAGAAACTTGCTTTATCCTTCATGTTGTTCCTCCACAAGGTTCTCTTGGTGGCGAATGCAAAACACCCAAATCTCTTTGTGAGACAGGTACGGAAGTGTACTGGTCAACGTCTAGACTAAGAAAGCACTTGTGCGGCAGAGTTGTGCACTTGTGCAATCTCTGCAACATACGCGGGCAGAGGAAAGTGTTGCCCAGCAGGGGGCACCCTGCAGGATCCACATCCTGTTTTGCAAATGTGAGGAGATTTGCATTAGCACAACCCTAGAATGGAAACAAGCTCCTGACCAGGGACGGAGCCACCATTGAATAGACAGGTTCAAAGAACCTGGCCACAGAAGGGCCGCACGAGCCCTTTGGAGTTCATTCCCAGCCAGTATTTGCTGGCTGGATGCATTTATTTCCCTTTCTCTCCTTCTAGCAAGGCTGGGAATGCACTCCAGAGGGTTTGCATGGGCCCTCCAGCAATCGGGCCATGTCCACATGTGTGTGACATCACACACAAAGGGTGTCACTGGCACGTGTAGCACATGCACAGTAAGGCCGCTGGGGATGGGGCCAAACCTGGCCTCTGTTTCCTGGCTCCAAACTGCTCCTGACTGCGCACAGCTAGCTAGTGCAACAGGTTTGTGCTAGCACAGGGGTTTCCAGCCTGTGTCCTTCCAGATGCTGCTGGACTACATCGCTCCTAAATTGTCGCTGGGGATGAGAGGAGTTGCAGTTCAGCAACATCTGGAGGGCCACAGCCTGGGAACCCCTGCTCTAGTGTAATCACGTTTGCACAAGTGCTTCATGGGTCAGGCTATTCTCACAACCCTAAACAGAGTCAAGGTCGGAGATCCCTGTGCACTCCTGATCTGCAATCGTGTGTTTGCCGAGATCAAGGTAGGAGGAGGGGAGCATGATCATGTGGGAGCTGGGTAGGATGAGTGTGGCCAACTCACATTCTGTCACCTGCATTGTATTGAGGGTGGACGGAAAGCCATCCTACCCAGATCCTGCATGATCACTCTCAACAACACCTGCCTTGATTTTTGCAAACACACAGCCACTGCTCAGGAGTGCACATGGCTCACCTAGCCTTGCTGGGAGCTCCTCCAACTCTGTTTAGGGTTGTGAGAACAGCCCTAATTTGTATCACACAATGAGGCTATTCTCATGACCACGCAGAACCGGGCTAAGGGAAGTCAGCCTGGTTCCGCAATGGGAGCTGTGCGGTTCCTGGCAGCAAACCTGAAAAAAAACAACCCTTCCCCATAAACCAGGTTAACGGAGCAAGTGCTCTGTTAGCCTTGGTTATCCGGTTGTGAGACCCTGCAGTGTGCTCCGCACCATGGCGACTCATGAGGAGACCGCCAACCACACACTTGCACGGGGAATTCTGGCACTTCCGAGGGCCGCCCTCCTCCCCGCCAATCTCCACTGCACCTACCGGCTCCAATCCGGCCTCCCAGGGATGGCTCCCTGCTCATCTGCAGAGAGAGCAAGCTAAGCCTGCTGTTATGTTCCTGCTGTTACAACTGCTTCACTCCATAGTAAACATTAAGTTGAGAGAGATGAATCAAAGCATCCCTAAAGCAATCCTTGTGAGCAGGTATTTACTCTACTGTTTGCACTGAAAACCTTGTAGATGTTCATTCCTTAAGGGTAGGTCAAAAAAGGCAAATGTGGTGGTGGTGGGGGTGTTGCTAAGGGAGTATCAGAAGTATTCTTACAAGCCAGCTTGCTGTAGGGTTACAAGATCTCCGGGTTTGACCTGAAGCTTTAGAATTCAGCCTAATTTTAGGTTTTAAACCTAGATTCATCAGTTAAAATGGTTAAATCTCAGGGTTTAAAAAACAGAAGTGAGAAAAGAAGCAATTTCCCCCTGAAACCTATTCTTAGCCTTCTTCTTCTTTCTAAAATTTACATCAACTCAGCTTTTCCTATTTCACAGATTTCTCCTTCTGTGGAAGAGAATGTCTGATGGGTGCAAACTGGTCCTGCAGAAACTTCCCTGTGAAATGTCATCTGTCTTACACAAACTCATTGGGCTCCCTTTCACAATTCTCAGATGTGTTGACCTGAATCCACTTCTAGGTTCAGTTTGCATGGAAATTCTGGAGCAAACCCTCAGGATGCACAAAAGACCCTGGACCGGGTCTCACAATCTGTGAGACCCAGTTTGGGGCGCTGAGCGGGGAGGGAGCCCTGGGTGGCCAGATTGGCCGCCCACACAATTGCCAGCTCCGTGACGGCTATTCTCATGATGGGGGGAAATGGAGCCCAACCCGGTTTTCCCCCATCATGAGAACCACCAGGCTTGTGGGCAGCTAGCCCACCAAAGTAGCCCTCCCCTTCAACGAGGTTAGTGGAGTGAGTGCTCCGCTAACCCCAGTTTGGAGATTGTGAGCAGCGGTGACTTGTGAGGAGACCCCTGCCAGGAGGCTAAAACAAGCCTCCCGGTCTTTTGGGTCTCCCCACACTTGCATGGGACATCCTGGGACTTCCGGGGGCTGGGCGAGCCACTAGTGATCACACGCCAGAAGCAGTCCTCTGCAGGTGATCGTCTGTGGGAAGAGCAGGCTAAGCCCGCTCTCCCCGCCAGACCCTCCCAGACTCTACACACTGCTCGTGTGTAGAGCCCCAATGTAGAGCCACCCAGGTTTGGGAGCTGCTCCCAATTTTTGGTTGTGTGGAAGCAAGTTAGGAGGAAAACCTGGGTAGAAGTGATTGTGTGGAAGCAAGGAAGGAGGGAAGGCTACCCAGGTTTTCCTCCTACCTTTCTTCTGCATAATCACTTCTACCTTGGTTTTCATCCTACCTTGCTTCCATACAACTGAAAATTGGGAGCACACACAGCTCCCAAACCTGGGTAGAACACAGTTTTTGATTATGCGAATGACCTCAGTATAAGGCAGCTTCACATGTTCCCATATTTCTATTTTGACTTAGCCTCTCTTAGAAACACTGTCAAAGTCCTGCATCTCAACAAGAGATGGCTACCTACCATTTCACTGTTTGAAAACTTCCCACCCTAAATCATGCGGAATGTTCCACATTTGAGTCTGAATGGGTCGTTGCCTACACTCTGCCTTATTATGGCCTTTTTATTTACTTTAACCCCCAGAAGAAACATTAAAGAGCCTAATTTTCTTCCTCTGCCTTTAAACTTCTTTAAACACTCACACATGCACACACACACACACACAAACACACATTTTTTTTAAATCTTTCCTCTAGCTGAAGCGTGTCACTCATTCCCCCGCCTCCCGACTCCTTTCGGATATTTTCCAGTCCGCCTCTAAGTATAACTAAGCAGCCATATAAAAGGGTTCTGTGCATTCTTTTATATATACCCAGATATTTTACACGGTTGCATCTGGTAAAGACATTAATATTTATTGAAGCATTACAATAAAAATGACTGTGGGGAAGAGGAAGCAAGAAGGAGGCAAAGCTTAACACCACAAGGGTATGATTTAGGGGTAACGAGAGAGTTGGGGCAGCATGGTTTTTATATAATTAGAAAGCAACTTTCATGACTTTTTATTGACATCATTCACACCGGCATTAAAAATGGATTGCATTTCTTAGTTGGCCCATATTGGTTCATAAGGATGGTTTCAGCTATGACTCATGAACTCTCACCACATGTGGAAATATATGTTCATGCTCATTGTTGGGGTGTTGTCCCCCCATGGGACACCTCTGCATCAAATGGCCCTGGCATTTCTATTCTCCCCATCAAATACCATATTTACCCACATCGAAGATGACTCTGCATTTTTTAAAAAATAGAGGTTAAATATAGGTTATAACTCGAAAGAAACAGGACTCTGAATTTAAGATGACCTCCTAGTTTCATATATTTAAAAAATGACCTATAGGCCATTCACACAACCAAACATTTTGTTCTACCTGGGTTTGGGAGCTGTGTATGTTCCCAATTTTCGATTCTGTAGAAGCAAGGTTGGAGGAAAACCTGGGTAGAAGCAACTGTGTGGATGCAAAATAGGAGGAAAACCTGGGTAGAAGTGATTGTGTGGAAGCAAGGTAGGAGGAAAAGCTATCCAGGTTTGAGTGACCTCCTAGTCTTGGATTTGGGTAAATAACAGTACTGACAGCAGGTACTTGTACATTCGGGGCCAATCAGATGGACGGTTGGGAGTTCAACTTGGCTTGAGCCTCAAGCTCTAAGGGGGCCTCAGACACGTTAACTTGTTGGTATTTAAAGTTTCACAATTTGAATGCACCTCACTTTCAGACCAAAATGTGGCCCACTCTTTCAATTCCATTGTGTATTTTTAGATGTTTGCCTACATCAGTGCCATCAGGTGAATGATGAGTTGATGCAGGTAGAGGACTATCACTGTCCAGCAATGGGATAAGAGCATTTGAATGGGCTCACCATGCTAAATATTGAAAAGTGGCATATAAATATTCATAGTAGTAGCAGTAATAGTAGTAGTATGTGACTTTGCAAACAAGCTAGATTTTCCCTCAATAATTAATGCATTTGCACATTTTAAAAAAAAACCTAGGGAAGCATTTGTTAATTTTTTTTTTAAAAAAAATCAGATTATGTCTCAATCTTCCTTTGGTGCCTTCTTTTGTTTCCATGCATCATCAATTTTTAATTGTCGCTATAGCTAGGAGCTGGAAGTGGCCCAGGCCTCTCTGGACCTCTGAGAGAGTCTAGCAACATTTCTTTATTCTGGGTCAAGTGACACAGTAGCCAGCTTGCTTTCACTCTGATCCATTGTCCCTCTTCCCTGGCTTGTTCCTTCATGGCCTAGAGAGGAGTTCCCGTCACCCATCAACAGAAGCCAGTTAGCCCAGGCTTTAAACATGGGTGTTCTAGCCCAGCGGACATAGAGGCAAGCCAACTCTCGCTGAAGAGCCAAGCCCACTAATGCTCAGTCTTCTTGCCCAGCCTTTATGCTCCCCCATGGTCTGCCACACAGGACCCTTAAGGATGAGTGAGGGCAGTGCCCCACTCGGGCTCTGCCTCCACACTCCTCTAGCGGCAGCTGCTGTTGTTCAGACTATTATGGCCCCCCTCAGTTCTGTGACCTCAGCATCCTCTTGGGCGACTTACAAAGTGGGCTGACATCAATAAAAAATAAACAAGCAAATAAACATACAGAAATAGCAGCAATAAAGGAATAGAACTGAACCACACAGAACATATTGACTATGAATTTCCAACTATTCTAAATGTTCCCACTATTCCAAATATTCCTACTATCCCCAATGTTCTCCAAAATAATGAGGTCCTAACCTGCCATCTTCATCCTGGAGAGAATCTATCTATGAGGTCGCTAAGAGCCAACACCGACTTGACGGCACTTAATCAATCAATCAACCTGCCATCTAAAAGCCTTTAGTAAAGGAGTCAGAAGAGTCTTCTGTGGGAGGGAATTTCACAGTTTAAATATTACTACTGTTTTATACAGCCACCTGCTGTACATCAGACAACAGGATGGAGGGGCAATTTGGGGGGTATCCCTTACGAAGTGTTTGCTTACTTGTTTACTTTAAGTAGCCCTTACATGTGGTCACTCTCAATCACCATCACCACACAGACAAATCTCAGTTGTGATTTTCTGCATTGACGGCATCCTGTGGAAACCTGATGTCATTCCATGCACTCCTTGATCCATGATCACATGAATCAATTTTCATTCACATTTTATTATTATGACACATCACCAATGACATTTCACCATGCCTGAATGAATCACTCATGTTACTAAATCGAGAAGGATACAACAGAAGTACCCAAAGGAGAACAGTGCTAACAATAGCAGCAGCCAGGGTTATAAAAAAAGATAAATAATTGCCCAATGCAGATGTTGCAGGAGAATTTCACTGAAATCCCTATTTTCAACCTAAAAATTGGCAAATATTAGGTCTCGCTATCTGTATTACCTGACAAATCATGCTAGAGTAGATTGTCTGAAAGTAAAAACAGTTTGATCAAGCCCTGATTTCTGAGGGGCAATTCTAACACTCTTCGTCCCTGTACAGATTGCCCCACAGTTCCACCCTCCAGGAGGCCTATGCCTGCATCTTATGCAGAATAAGTTCGCATCTGCTAGAAAATCCAGGCTTGTTAACATCTAAATGGAGACTGGCCACATAGTGACATTCTCCCGTAGCCTACCGGCTAGTTATTAAGGCGTCACTGGAGTATTTACAAGGGAGGGGAAGGAAAGAGCATGTTATGAATCACCTCATTTCCATCTACTGCTATTAATTGTCCTGGGAACCACATCAGAAGAAGCACTGCATAAAGAGCTAGGCTCCAATGCCACCACAGTAAGGCAAGTCTAAGCTTTGAGTCATTCATGTGAATGTTCGCACTTTAAAATGTGGCTGCCATGTTGCTGTGGGCGTCTAAAATACACGCCCACATTGATGCACAACAGGGCTGTTCTGCTACTAATTACTGTTGTGTGATTGTCCATTGCAATGTGACTTGCACTGGGGATCATGTAAATCGCGATGCAACATGCACCCATGCAATGGTACGTACTTGGCAAAGAGGCACATTTTGCTAACTTGGCAAAGAGGCACATTAAAATGTGGTGATTCTCTTTTATTTAGCAGGGGCAGAGTAAATGGCCCTATCCACCCCCAGCACAGTACCTCCAGTGACTGTTGCTGGTGTCTATCTTATGTTTCTTTTTAGATTGTGAGCCCTTTGGGGACAGGGAGCCATCTTATTGATTTATTATTTCTCTGTGTAAACTGCCCTGAGCCATTTTTGGAAGGGCGGTATAGAAATCGAATAAATAAATAAATAAATACTCTCAGAACAGCATCACGTGCATCAACGTGGGTGTGTATTTTAGATGGGACACGTCAACCACAGTTTACCGTGGCAACACTCACATGAATGCCACGGGCATGTATTTTAGATGCCCTCAGTGGTGCGGGTGGTGCTGTAATGTGGGACATGTCAGCCTCTGAGATCTGTGAGATACACAGCTTCCCTGGGACTTTTACACACAGGAGGCTTTACCACGAGTTTACGGGAAGGCTTTACTGCAACCTCAAAGTTGTCCCCCAAAAAACAACACAAACAGTGGATTCCCCCCCCACACCAAGATATAAAACGGGCTACACTCTAAAGCACAGTGAAAAACCCGAATTGTGTGAGAAGTGTCTCCTGATAACTCGCAGGGACTTTGGGATAAATCTGGCCGATATGTGAATGTACCCCCTCCATTTTGGACAAGTTGTAAGTTAAATGGCTTTAAAAGCCCTGCGTGAAATCCTTCCTGGACACCACAACACATCCGAAGGGTGCAGAATTATTCTGGTGTCAACTTCATCCATCTTGTAGCATTCCACAATCAAATGTTCTACATTTTATTCTGTTCATTTTTTGAAAGGCATTTTAAATCTGCATGGTGGAGAAAGGCATTTTGCCTCTGTCCTGAGAAAAAACACGTTTTTCTCCCCCAGCTCTAGTCTTTTCCAGCTCTACTGTTTTTCCCCAGGACAGAAGCACTGTCTTTCTGCTCTACCCTTCCTCCTCTCACCATCAGCATGCATTCATATTAAGGGGCACCGTCGCAAGGTTACCAGAGCTATTTTTCAGGTTCTGCAGTCCATCCACTCGAACACTTGACAGATGAAAATCCGTTACCCTTGGCATTACATTATGTGAGCAAGTGGTTCATGTAGCCCATAGTGAGTGAGGAAGAGCAAGGATTCCTGCTTTCACAACAGTGCAGCAGAACACTGCATCTATCTGACACAAGCCTGGTAGATAAAGCTTTGTGGGATTTTGATTTCATTGAAGCCTCACCATACTTCCAGAGAGCCAAATGTCCAGATTCCCAATAATGGGATGGAGAGTCCGTCTTATGATAACGACCAGGAATGGTCCCCTTTGCTAAGCAGGGTCCTGGTGTTCATTGGGAAAGGTGACTACATGTAAGCACCAGGGGCGTAGCAAGGTTGGAGTGGGCCCAGAGACAAGATTTTAAAATGGGCCCCTCCCTCACTGAAGCTCAGCCCATGAAGTAAAGAAATCTTAAATGAGGCATAGTTAAATATATCTTCTATGTGCCACAATAGAACATCATCCTAAATTATTTATTAAAAGGTTTTGTAAATTGTGGACAATACAAGTCATTTAATGGTACTAGAGAAAGACATGCTGTTCTGGTAGCACCGGGTTTTAACACTCACATCAATTTGGGAGGATGAATGCAAACAACTGAAGGAAGCCCGGGTGGGTGCGCAGCTAGGGGAGTCAATCATGTGACTTGCCTCTGGGGGGCCCCCCAAGGCAGTGGGCCCCCAGACAACTGTCTCCCCTTGCCCTATTATAGTTACGCCCCTGGTAAGCACTGTCTGCTGTAAGAGATCCCCTTCGGGGATGGGGCCAAAGCTCGGTGGAAGAGCATCTGCTTGCATGCAGGAGGTCCCAGGTTCACTCCCTGGCAGCTTCTCCACTTCTAGCTGGGAAAGACTTTGCTGCCCCCAGTTTAGACCATACTGAGTGAGATGGCTCAGTATAAAGCAGCTTCCTGTGTTCCTTACAATCCTGTGAGAGAGGTTAAATTGAGAGAGAGAGACTTACCCAGCATCTGTGAAGAAAACCTGGGAGCCTGACAGACAGACCTGGGTTTCTAGCCTCCATACTCAACATTCAACTCTTATGGTGAGCAAAATCATATAAATCCAGTTTATCATGTGGAAAGATTAATTCCTATCCAAAGTTTTCAGAAGTTAATATTCAAACCTGCAAACATTTTCACTTGCAGCTCCTTGAAACTTAGCAAGGATATGTTTGTTGCATTGAATTACTACTACTTCTACTAGCTGGCCCTGCACAGAGCATCTGCACCCTAGTTCTCCATCTCTCACCCCTCACTGGACAATCTGGCTCCCTGCCCTGCCTTCCCCCCTCACCCCTCCTTATGCTGCCCCCTGCCAACTGGGATGGCAGCATAGTTGGTGAACCTTCCCCCCAATCTCCCCGCCCCCACCAACTCACTCTTTCACCCTCCCCACCAACTCACTCACTCAGCCTCCCCCATCCCCTAGCCTCCCTCGCCCCTAGGGGTGTGCATGGAACCGCCACACTGCAGTCCGGCACTGGGGTGGGGGTCGCTTTAAGTGCGGCGGGAGGGTTTACTTACCCCTCCCACCACTTTCCGCTGTGGCGCCGTAACTTGTAGAGTAATTGGGGCGGCAGGATACCTCCCTGCCACCCCTTCCCCGCTGCGGCTCTGCAAAACTCCCAGTAATGCTTTGCACGCACGGACGTTGTGCGCGCGCTTCACGTCACTGATGTGTGCACGCGCAAAGCATTACTGGGAGCTTTGCAGAGCCGCAGCGGGGAAGGGGCAGCAGGGAGGTATCCTGCCGCCCCAATTACTCTACAAATTACGGCGCCACAGGAGAAAGCGGCGGGAGGGGTAAGTAAACCCTCCCGCCGCACTTAAAGCGACCCCCCCACCCCCAATCCGAACCACCCAGGTCCGGACCGGTCCAGGCCCATCCCTACCCGCCCCCCTCCTTCCTAGGGAGAGAGGCATCATGGAGGCCTAGGTCGGCTCCTACATGAGGAGATGGCCGATTTGAGTGGGAGAGCACCGCGAGGGCTGGTCTCCATCACCCTGCCAAGTCTCCTTGCGAGGAGAACGGCCAAGCCAGGGCTTCCCTTCTGGCCTGCACTGATGGCCCTTGGTGCCCTCTTCTGCCCCAGCCGTCCTCCTCGTGAGGAGACTCGGCAGGGCGATGGATGCTGCTACTCAATGTCTCTTCTTCTTTCTTCCTTGTTGCCACTGTGCTGCCGCTTCCTCAACCCTAATAATAATAATAATAATAATAATAATAAACATATTTCTATACTGCCCAAAACTTACGTCTCTGGGTGGTTTACAACAAAATAAAAACAGAAAGTAAAACATTAGTTAAAAACAAACAAAAAGTTTAAAACATTACAACAATTTAAAAATTTTAAAACAATATTTTAATACAGCATTAAAACCATTAAAACAATATTAATTAAAAGCCTGGGTGAATGAGGTTACTATTAGGACCCAGTACCTCTAGAAACTGCTGTCGGCAAGCACCATCTTAGAAGAGGCATTCTCCCCAAAAGTGCAAAACTTTTGGAGAGACATTAAAAATGCAGCCTGTATAAGTTTATTTTTATTTATTTACTCATTCAATTTGTATACCGCCCTTCCAGAAAGGCTCAGGGCAGTTTAGGTTGTATCAGTTTAGATTGTATGATACGTTTGTCAACCAAAGCAAACAACTTAGTGAGATCTTATAGAAGAGTATCTGCTTTGTGTGCAGAAGGTCCCAAGTTCAATCCCTGGCAGCATCTCCAGGAAGGGCTGGGAAATGCCTCTCTGAAGCCCTGGAGAGCTGCTGCCTGCCAGAGCAGACAATTCTGAGCTAGATGGACAAGAGGTCTGATTCAGTCTAAGGCAGCTTTCCATGTTCCTAGAGTATCTGCTTTGCATGGTTCTCCATTTGTTTTCTGTTGCAAGCCAGCAGCAGCCAAAGCAGCTCTTTGTCCCATAAAGCAAGTATTTTGGCATCTGTTTGTTTTGCCCATGGGGCATATGCTAACTTGGAGCCGGTAGTTTTCACTGGGAAAATGGCAGGGTGTGTGTAGTGAGAAGCAGGGGTCGGTGAATCAGTGTTGTGGTCCAATCTGACTCCTCCCCCCAGTGGCTGCTATCAACACTTCACACATCCACATTCACAACATGACGTCACACAAATCTGAATCAATTCGACTTGAATGTGGGTGATTAAAGTGATTCAAATTCAAAGTGTATTGGAAATTGGAAATGAATTGGAAATGAATTTTCAGAACTTGATTCGAATGCAAAACAAATTGAAAAATTCATTTCGTGCACATCGCTAGTGAAGAACAAGCAAGTTGGCCAGAAATCCAGATGCATTTAAACTGCCCAGAGATGGATGCTTGGGGCAGTATACAAATATAATATATAAGTAAGTAAATAAAATTTAAACAACAAGCACATCAAGTCTGAAATACAGGGGGCAGGGGGATGCCCTTTCTGAAATGGTACTCCTGCTAGAAGAAACTGGAGAGCAAAAATGACTCTGTGAGTCAACCTTTATATTCCACTATGATTGGAAATACAAAACCATAACAGTGGCCAACATGATACGCAGCCTAATGCTTGTGTTTCCCTTTCATCGAGAAAGCTGTGCACTAAAAATCTAGCCCCAGTGGAGTTGCACAAGAGGGCATGTGCATAACAGCTAAGAAATGTGCATGTGCACTTGCACAATGGAGCTTACTATGAAAACAATGCCAAAGGAAATAGTAGATGTGTGGCTGTGCATTTTTGAGACTGTGCTCTTGTGCAATTCAACTGGGTCTAGATTTCTGATGCGCAGCAGCCACAGCAGAAAGGAAATGCCAATGTTAGGCTGCACATCATGCTGGTCAGTCACTTGATTCTAGGCGCTTGGGGCTTTGTTTGTCTGCTTGACTTGCCAGGAGATTTTCTCCTTATACGGGAGAGCATTTCAGAAGTCTTTTTTGCTTGCTGGTCCTCCTCCCTGATTTTCTAATATGGAGATTGCACCGAAGCACAGCCAGGCACTAGTTTGCTCCAAAGACAGTTATTTGCCACTCTAACACTCGCTAGGAACAAAGACTCTCCAAGGAAAACGGCCTTGTTTTTGCACTCCAATGAAAATCTGACACCATTAATAAAAATAATAATTGAACTCTATGGGCTAGGATTGAAAATGAAACACTACACTAACAGCATGCTTGTAATTGCAGTTGTTCCTCCAAAATGTCTTTGGAGAGCTCCTTGCAATATGAGCAGTTTCCCTCCCTCCTTGGGGATTCTCCCTCTCTTTTCTTCCCTACACCATCCTCCCCCAGCCCTCCCCGCTCCAAAGAAAGAGACTTTCTAACCACTGGCAAGACAATGGATGGGAATCTATAGCTATCCTAAGATCACAACAGAATCAAGCTCCTCATCATAATTTCATATTAGCAAAGGAGGCATGCTCTGGAATGAGATGGAAATGGGATTGTCAGTCCTCCAGGAATCAGTTTCCATCTCCGTGTGGCTTGCAAAATATGGAGGGGAAAGAATTCAGGGATAGCTTTGTTCAGAGCTGGCAAATGACATGGTACACATGGAGGGAGTTCACACAATCAAAACCGACCCAGGTTTTGGGGCTGTGTGTGCCCCCAATTTTGGGTTGTGTGGGAGCAAAGTAGGAGGAAAACCTGGGCAGAAGTGACTGTGTGGAGGCAAGGTAAGAGGAAAACCTGGATTGTTGTTCCTCCTGCCTTGCTTCCACAGTCACTTCTACCCAGGCTTTCCTAGAGGAGACATTGAGGCGATTCTCACGACCGCCAAAAAGCAGGCTAAGGGAGCCTAGATCGCTTTTTGGCAGTCATGTGCGGCCACGGGAGCTGAGCGGCTCCTGGCAGCAAACCGCCCTAACTACCTCTCCCCTTAGCCCAGGTTAGTGGACCGAGCGCTCCACTAAATGGGGTTAATGGGTTGTGTATTGCCACAGCGTGGCTCCGCAGTACAGCAACTCACAAGGAGACCCCCGATTGGGAGGCTAAAAAGCAGAGCGTGCTTGGACTTCTTAGGGCTGCTCAGCCCCCGAACTCACAAGCCCTCGCCGGCTCCGTAACAGAGCTAAGCCCACTCTCCCCGCTTAACCCCATCTGGCAGTTCCCACTGATCGTGGGAACAGCCTCCTGGAGGAGATTATCACGATCCACCAAAAGCGGGCTAAAGGAGCCTAGCCCGCTTTTGGAGGACCGTGTGCTGGCATGGCAGTGCCACGGCTCCTGGCAGCAAACCCTCCTAATTCCCCCTCCCATTAGACATGGTTAGCGGAGCAAGCGCTCCGCTAACCCCATCCATTTAATCGTGTATTGCTGCGGCACGGCTCTGTGCTGCGGCAACACATGAGGAGACCCCCACCAGGAGGCTGAAACAAGCTTCCTGGCCCTGGGGGTCTCTCCAGGATGCCCCCCACATTTGCATGGGTCATCCTGGAACTTCTGGGGGCTGCACGGCCCCCAATCCCCGCAGCCCCCACTGGCTCCATGACGGAGCCAGCAGTCGTGTGGGCGGCCGATCCGGCCACCCAGGGCTGCAGGAATTATCGTCTGCAAACCCCATTCAGGCGAGTCTCACTGATCGTGGGACCCACGTCATAGTTCAGTTGCAGGGATCACATGTTTTGCATTTGGGAGGTTCAGCTTCCATCCCTAGGATCTCAAGTAGCAACACTGGGAAAGAACTCAGAGAACCGCGGCTGGTCAGGACAGAAGACAGCCCTGGGCCCAACAGGCAGGTTCACATTTCAAAAGCATACATAAAAGCGCCATGGACTTCTTCTCACCCAGCATGGAGACTCACTTCCCTTTGAGGAAAGGGGAGAAGGTGTGCTTCAGAGAATTCCATATCACGAAGCATTTCCCCATTTCCTAACGCCGGTGCTTGCCAGTTGGGTGGGAAATACAAATAGGACCGATATTTATATACTGCTTTTCAACAAAAGTTTCCAAAGTGGTCTACAAATAACAAACAAACAAACAAACAAATTGGCACCCTGACCCCAAAGGGCTCACAATCTAAAAAAAGAAACGCAAGATAGACACCAGCAACAGCCACTGGAGGGACGCTGTGCTGGGGATGGATAGGGCCAGCTGCTCAATAACGAGAACTACCACTTTAAGAGATAGCAAGAAATGCGACCCTGTACACGACTTTTGGAACAACCAGAATTGCTCTCTGAGCAATCCACATCATCAACAAGCATTGGTGTTTTCCATGCTGAACTGAACAGAGCCTTCTCTGCAGGACATGGGTCTTGGCACAATGGTATTTTAGCTGGCAGCTGAAAACCAGCACGAGAAGTGTATGTCGTGCCACAGATGGTCATAAGATTGACCTCCAAGGGCCAAACCACAGGTTCATGTTTGAAGTGCAGAGTGCTTAAGCCCGGTCAGGTCTCTTATACCTGGCCAGGGGGAGGAGAGCTGGTCTTGTGGTAGCATGCTGGAATGGTGCCCTTTGATATGTAGGGTTCACCCCAGTTTGCATTTGGATGGGTGACCACAGGTGAGTGCTGTCTGCTGTAAGATATATAGAGATGGGGCTGTAGCTCAGCGGTAGAATATCTTCTTTGCATGCAGAAGGTCAGGGCCAGCGGAACGCACGGTAAGCAAGGACGGCGTGGCAGGGGGGCACCGACATTAGGAGGGCGCCCAAATCTATCTATGCGATCTGACACCCAGGGGGAAGGCACAGATGCCCTTACTGTCGTTATAACACCACTTTTCAACGACAAAAAAAGTTCTCAAAGCAATTTTCATAGAGAGAGAAAGAAAGTTGAGGAGATGTTTCCCTGTGCCCAAAGGGCTCACACAGTCTAAAGGGGCGGCTCCATCCCCTGAGGGGAATCTCTTCCAGTGCTCACACATCAAGTCTCCCATTCATATGCAACCGGGGCAGACCCTGCTTAGCTGAGGGGACTGTACTGAAATAGGAGCAATGTTTTCCAGTGAGGGTCCAAAGGGGTGGAGTCGGACCCAGTTTAAGAACTTATGTGCATGCGAAAGGGAAGGCGGCACCTGTGGGGGCCCACCGTCGAAAGCAAAACACAAGGTAGGGACCAGCAACAGGTACTGGAGGGATGCTAGGCTGGGGCTGGATACAGCCTGCTGCCCCCCCGCCCCCCAATATACAGAGAATCACCACTTTGAGAGGTGCCCCTTTGTCTAGTTAGCAGGGAAAATAATTATCCCCCCAGATTCTTTTTTTGTTTTCCCTGTGAAGTAGGTTTGGCAGAAAGACAAACACCTGGACCAAAGTGACTGCAGACCCAACTGGACAGGGATCCTGGTGAGAGAGATGCTATCCTCATAGTTACACACACACACACCCTTCAACCACTGAGCCTTTGTTGGCGATGAACTGAACTTTACGGAGAGGAGAGCTGGTCTTGTGGTAGCAAGCATGACTTGTCCCCATAGCTAAGCAGGGTCTACCCTGGTTGCATATGAATGGGAGACTAGAAGTGTGTGAGCACTTCAAGATATTCCCCTTAGGGGATGGAGCCGCTCTGGGAAGAGCAGAAGGTTCCACGTTCCCTCCCTGGCAGCATCTCTAAGATAGGGCTGAGGGAGACTCCTGCCTGCAACCTTGGAGAAGCCGCTGCCAGTCTGTGAAGACAATACTGAGCTAGATAGACCAATGGTCTGACTCAGTATATGGCAGTTTCCTATGTTTCCTATGAGTACCCTGGCAGACATAGCTGAGAGAGACAGGTTGCTTCCACTTGTCAGCCTGGGCTAAGGCCAGCTCTAGCTACTATACCATAATAATAATTATTATTATTATTTAAAAATTACATTTATAACCCGCTTTTCCTCCGAGCTCAGAGGTGTACATGCTAATTTTTATCCTCACAACAACCCTGTGAGGTAGGTTAGGCTGAGAGATACATGACTGGCCTAGAGTCACCCGGTGAGTTTCATGGCTGAATGGCAGGGCTGTTCTTATGTTCTTAGAAGCCACTGCCAGTCTGTGCAGACAGTACTGAGCTAGATGGACCAATGGTCTGGCTTGGTAGAAGGCAGCTCCCTATGTTCCCTTTGGAGAGTGTCGGTGCAATTGTTTCCTGTCTTACAGATTCAGATAGTTGCTACACGCAGCAGCTGCCCAATCTATATACTTGCAATGGAAAAACAAAAAGATCTACTCACGCCACACTTCAAACTGCATATATACACATTTTTCTTACACTAGACAGAGCGGTAAAGTATGAAGGAGCCTGAGGCATACAGGATTTTTTTTTTTTTAAAGACTATAGGAAAAAGAATCCAGCCACTGATAGTGTTCTGAATACTTTTTTCCTAAGTCCATCCGTCTTTCTGACAGTTGCAAAGAATTCAGTGTTATTTATTTGTTTGTTTGTTTAGAAACTTGTACACTGCCCCAAACTTTTGTCTCTGGGCGGTTAACAATAGCATAAAACAAGTTTTAGAACACATACAAAAACTTAAAACAATTTAACCATTTAAAATAAACCCAAGATTAAAACCTTAAAAATTTCAAAAAGCCGAGAAAGCTTGGGCGAAAAGATGGGTTTCAGGTGTATTTTAAAAATTGCCAGAGATGGGGAGGGTTGTCTCTCAGCAGGGAGCGCATTCCACAATCTCAGGGCAGCGACCGAGAAGGCCCATCTCTGTGTAGCCACCAAATGAGTTGGCAGTAACTGGAGACGGACCGCCTCAGATGACTTCAGTGGGCGGTGGGGCTCGTAGTGAAGAAGACGCTCTCTTAAATACCCAGGGCATAAGCCGTCTAGGGCTTTATAAGTTAGACACAAGATCATATTTTTTCTCATTGGCCAGAGACTGGTGAAAGTACTACACAACGTTTCTAGGTTTTCCAGCTACCCTGACATTCTCTATCCCTCCCAGATAGTAATATTTCCCTTGCTGGCTGAGTAAAGTGGTACTTCTGGTTCTGTATTTCCTCTTCTCTGTTCAGCATTAGCTTGCCATCTCCCTTGTATACATAGATGGCCGAATCACTTTTGGTACACATGTTCAGGCTATAATTCTGCACTTCAAGGTGAGAAAGTAAGATGCAGGCTATACTAGGCTAGTCCACACAAGCAGCAAGAGGGTAGAACAAGTCATGTCTCCTAACAAAGTGTGGGAGCTGTGCAAGTTCCCATTTTGTGATCATGTGTGAGTAAAAGGCAAGGTAGGAAGTGGGGGAAGTGATCATGTGTATGGTTCCTGCTGGGTAGGAGAGCTCTATCCTACCCAGCAGCTGTACCCAGTTGTTGAATGAGGTAGGAGGAAAATCCCTCCTACCCAGTGGGAGCCTCACACATGATCATGTCCCCTGACTCCTACCTTGCTTTTTATTCACACACGATCACAAAACTATAGTGCAATATCTGACGTGAGATTTCTTGAATACTGTGACTGACTAGTTACATCTATGCCAAGGGTTATTTGCAGCCAGAAATGTGAAGGGAATCATAGTACATTATTACTTCTTGGTCTTTTAATTTTCCTCCCTAGAGCAGTGCCTGCGACTTGGAGAACAGTAAAAACATTTAGCCTCAACAGAGTCCAATGATTTCTTTACCGATGGAGCAAACTCCCCTTTTCTCTCCCACACTCTACGGAAGGCTGAGCATTGAACGACCATTATACCAACAGCCCCGCTAAATGTTTTTTGTCTCCTTTTTTGCTGGTCTCCCAGTGTTCACTATTGCTGCCAGATGGTGGAGGCCAACCCATTTAAAAACTCGCGACTCCGCTGTTTAATTCAAAACTTGGTAATAACTTTCCTGCAACTCCCGGAGAGGACGAAGAGGAGGAGGAGGCAATGGCATAAGCATTCAGAGACAGAATCAAGGTTAGGAACCTATTTTACACCTGCCAGAGCAGATAACACTCAGATAAGAGCCTTTGCTGCTGCAGAAGCCAGGAGGACTCCTAGTCCCTAAACTGCAGTTGCAAGGAATGAATGATATTAATTTGCTAAGAGAGCCAATTTACAATCAAGCACCTTGGATCCGCATAGATTTCTGTTCCCTGCATCTCAAAGGTCTGTTCAGCTGGTGGTTTTTGCACCTACTGCACTGGTGGGTCTTAGTCACCGATGACCTTGAGTTTGAACGCTGATGTAACATTAGAGTCCGATGACAGATTTATAGAGTGGCAGAAACGGGTGCCTTTCCTTCCCTAACGTAGGACAGCATCCAATGTTTGTTAGCATCATTAAACTAAAACTGACTTTTCACCTGCTCCCATACCATATGCAGCTGCAAATTTTTAAATTAAAACTATGAAGCCATGCATAAATTTGCATATATTACAGACTAGCCTCTCCATTTAACATGCAAATGTACTCCAATGTTTCAGAACACCTTCTGTCGCTAATTAATTTGCTGAATTATAATTAGACTAATCCTGCATAATTAATAAGCACAGATTTTTTTAAAAAAAATTGTAAGCATCTTGATGAGATCATTCACTTTCTTCTGTAAACTGCTAAGTAAGTGTTAAAAAAAAACCCCACACATACCCTGGAAAGAACATATGTGGAAAGATATGTTTGATACAGCATACAAATTCAAACAAGCGGGAAAGAGAGAGTTGAGTCAAGATCAATGTAGGTAAAGCACTTGAGGAAATTAGAGACCAACAGTAAATTATTTTCAGGGGCACAGATAAATGTTCTTTTTATCACCAGCCAGTTCCTTGTAATGTTCTGCCCGCCGGATTTTCCGTGAGAGTTCACTGAGACGGGAACGGATTACAAGATCGTCTGCAGCACTGAGAAATGATGTGATATTAACGTGCCCCTGTATATCAAGGATTTGCCCTGTACACGCTGTGTGTCGATAAGCTCTTTTGATGGTATTTGGAACTGTTTTCATTTCAGCTGCCAAAAACAACAGAGATCATTCTAGTGGAACAATTAAGTGTCATTAGTATTGGATGTATTCACTAATAATTAGAATGTAGGGGATCACTTTAATTCTAGAGAGCTTAAGCTCCAAGAAACATGTGTGCTGTTGAGCCTTTTTCAAAAATGACAGTTAATAGCCTAACAGCAAGCAAAGCTGGTCTTGTGGTGGCAAGTACGAATTGTCTCCTTTGCGGAGCAGCACCTGCCTTGGTTTCAATTTGGATGAGAGGCTACATGTGATGGCTGTAAGATATTCCCCTAAGGGGATGGGGCTGTAACTCAGTGATAGAGAATCTGCATGCTTGCATGCAGAAGGTCCCATCCCAGGTTCAATCCCTGGTAGGATCTCCAGGTAGGCAGGGAGATACTCCTGCCTGAAACCTTGGAGAGCTACTATTCTGTCTCTAATATATATTGTATCCACATGTAACATGGAACTGTGGGTCCAGTGGAGCCATGCTTCTATGCCCCCTCCACCTACTCTCCCGTCCGCATTTGGATATTCAGGAGAGCATCCTCTGTGCAGTCAGCAAGACTGCAGAGAGGCAGGGGAGCTGGCTGAGTGGGCTTCCCTTTTCACACAAGGACTGCCCACACAGCCAATCAGGGAAGGAGAGAGGGAGGAGCTTCCTCCCTCAACTCCAGTTCGGCCTCCAGTGCTACATTCGGATGAAAAGGAGGCTCCCTGGACCCTCCACTTAGAGCCACAAAATTCACTCCAAACCGAGGGTTCAGATTGGAGTCTCATCAGTGCAACCTCAGGTTGCACAGCTGATGGAACCAGAGTTGGCTGGGTTCAGATGTGACAGTAAGGGAACCACAGGTCCCTCCAACTCCAGTCCCCCATTATGTTTGAAAGCGGCCATTAAGTATCTAATAGTATTATACAGAACCTATGAAAGTGTTGCTAAGTGATGCTGGGAGCTCTCTCCCGTGCTCTGTACAGGTGCCTCCACTGCTGCTCCTCCTCTCTGGAAGAGGTATAAGATCAGGGAAGTGGCTGATGAGATTCATGGCTCTGAGCAATTCAATGGGGGGGGGGTCTGTGCCCCATGGGCTACTCCTAATGACACCACAGCCCGTGAAATAATTTGTTCCTCAATTTAAATTGGAATCTAGGAATCTGCCTTACACCATTGGCCTATCTAGCTCTGTATTGTCTACACCGACTGGGAGCATTTCTCCAGGATTCTGGGGAAGACTTTTCCAGGTCTTCCTAGCTCAATATTTCTGGCCCATCTAGCTCAATGTTGTCTACACCTGTAGCTGAGCAACTACAGCTCTCCTGTAGCCCTCTGTCATTTGGAGGCAGGCAGGCTCCGAGACTGAGCTCTTGCCGCCGTCTCCCTCCCCCCGAGTGCCTTCTCTATACTTGGGGCTCATGGGAACCTTGAATTATTTAATTTGTTTATTTCTTGTGACCTGTAGGCATGTAGTTTGAGAATTACCCACCTAGATGCTTAAGCTTCCTCATTTTTAACCTTTCTTAGCACTTCATGGTCTTCAGGCTAGTGCAGATTAGCTTTTATTTTTATTTACCATTTTAAAAAACGAAGCTAAAAGAAACTCAGGTATACACTTGAATATTGTTAAATTGGGGGAACTTGGGTTTCTCTTTTTAGTGTGTCACAGAGCAAGTAGAACTGGAATTAATATTCACAAATTTTCAACATTTGCAGAATTTTCCAGTTTTGACCTAGACATCTGGGTCATGAAATTTGATCTCAATATTCAATGCTTGAGTGCTTTGGACTTGGTGGCACCTTTGATTGTTTTAGCAGGCACCAGATTATGAAATCTCATTATCTGCCAACTGTCAAATACTGTTCAATACTATATACTGCGGCATGCCAACCATCAAGTATTAAATTAGCTACTAAATACCATGGCATGTTCACTATTAAATTCTGTGAATTTAATATTAATTTAAACATTAAATTAGATTTAATGTTTTTTGTAAACCACCCAGAGATGTAAATTTGGAACAGTATACAAATATACTAAATAAATAAATAAATAAATAAATAAATAAATAAATAAATAAATGGCAACTCAGCTACCAAGTACTGTCAAAGACTGTATGCTATTGCACATCAGCTACCAAAAGAGTGCCAAATACTACATGCCATTGCATGTCATCTATTATTTTCATATATTAAATAGTGCTATGCAGATGCTTATGCACTTCAAGTGAAAGGGCGTGCAGTATGTTCAGGGAGAAGCTTGTCTCCATAATGTTGTTCCTCACCTTTTGATCATGGAGTCCCTAACTGAATTTAGCAGGGGAGGGGAGCAACTGGTCCTTTCCACCTCCAGCACAGCATCCTCCAGTGACTGTTGCTGGTGTTTATCTTAGCTTTTAGGGGACAGGGATCCATCTTATTTTATTTTATTTTATTTTATTGTTTAATTTAGTAAACTAGGGATGTGCAGAACAGTTCAACATCAAACGGGTTCAACGTCAAACTGGTTTGGTTTGAAGGTTCAGGGTCAAGCCAAACCACCCCCTGATTCAGCTCAACCCTGGACTCACACACACACACACACACACACACACACACACACACACACACACACACACCAATTCAGGGGGTTTGTGAATCATTTTGAGTTTTAAACAAAAATCTTTTAGTACTTACCCCCTCTGGGTGGCTTCTCCGAGGCCGTAGGGGTCCTCAGATGTTCCCCCTCCCCCTGCTGGCCTTCCTTATGCCAAAAGCCACCCAGTTCGGGCATTCTTTGGTCCAATCTAGGCCTCTATCCATCATGGTGGCCATTTTGGTGGCCACCGTGCATGCTAATGGGCCCCTGTGTGGCTGGGCCATGACTCAGTGGTCAAAAATGTAGTTAGGCTCCCCTCACCCACTTTGTTATTTGACAAGTGCAGAAACATAGCCGAGAGCTGTCCAGGAACTCTCTGGTGCAGAATGGAAAATGTTTGGTCCCTCTGGCAGAACGTCTCATTCACAACCCACCCCCAACCAACCTCCATGCATCCGGCTTCACAATACTAACCTCGGCTAGCTCATCCTGGTCCCCCAACAAACTTTTCCATGAAAGATTCTGAAAGACTTCCATATGCTCACAGTTTGGAGCTGCTCCTTCAAACTACAGGTGTTCTACTTTGACCACACAAGTCAATCCTCTGGTTAAAGCTCATGTTACTGGCCCTGAAAGGCTACTGCCCTGTTTCATCCCCTTCCAAATCTCCAGTTCTCTTATGTCCCCTTTGCTTTTCCTTTTCCTAATGCAAGTTCTTGCTTCACAGACTCCTAATGAGGGCTCCAGATTTTTCACATTCCTGACCCTACTCAAATTCCCTTTCCAGAGATTGCCAGTAGTTCCAAATTCAGCTCAAGAGACACATTCTGTACACACACAAAAAGACTTTTTTTAAAAAATGAAGTTTTGCAAAATTGGATGCAAGATACCATCAGGGCTGGTGTATCCTATATTTTAGTGGTGTGGTTTTGGTAGTGAGGACAAAATCTTATTCATTAAAAAAACCAACACCAAGTTTCTGGTCCTTATGGCTGCAAACATAGGCTAGGGGTTTATAGAGTCCTTATAAATTATTCCCTATGTTTGGCTTCAGGGACTATACTAGTACCCATTTACCTTACAGTCTTTTTGTAAAGATGACATCAAGGTAATACATGCAACACATTCAAAAAGCACCAAACAAATGCTAAGTAGTGTTGCTACTGTTATTAAATGATGTGCTGTATACTGAAGTATGTGATTCAACTTATTTTACCGATCTTTCAAGCTTTTATAATGTGTACATTAGTATTATTTTTAAATTTTAACTTCTATTTGTATTTTTAATTATTTTAATTATTTTTAATGCTTTTTTCAATTTGTGAACCACTTTTAGCATAAATCTTTTAAAGTAAGAAATGCAACAGAAAGTAATCTCTGACACTATGAGGAGAGATTTGAATTAGATTTTTTGTGATCAAGGAGTGGAGCTTTATTGCTCTGATGAATTCCTTGTCCCTCCCTGTGAATTTATGAACAGAAAAACAGCCTTGCTGGATCAGGCCCAAGGCCGATCTAGTTCAGCATCCTGTTTCCCACAGTGGCCCACCAGATGCCTCTGGGGAGCCCACAGGCAAGAGGTATGTGCATGCCCTCTCTCCTGCTGTTACTCCCCTGCAACTGGTATTCAAAGGCATTTTGCTGGAGGTGGCCTATAGCCCTCATACTAGTAGCCATTGATAGAACTCTCCTCCATGATTTTATCTAAACCCCTCTTAAAGCCATCTAGGTTGTTGGCTGTCACCACATCTTGTGGCAGAGAATTCCACAAGTTGATTATGTGTTGTGTGAAAACGTACTTCCTTTGGTTGGTCCTAAATTTCTTGGCAATCAGTTTCAAGGGATGACCCCTGGTTCTAATGTTACGTGAAAGGGAGAAACATTTCTCTCTATCAACGTTCTCCACACTATTTCAAAAGCAGAAGAAATTATTCAAAATTAGCAACATATATGTTGCCTTGGTGGAGAATTTGGTGGAGAATTCAGCTCCCCCCCCCCCACACACACTTTTTTAAGGACATTTTAGGAAAGGACATTCTTCTTTCTTGGCTGTGAAGTTATTTTGCCTAATTTATCCAAATTGGATTACTACTTTCCCCATAGTTATCCAAATTTGTTGTACAGTATAGATTATACTTTTGCATACATACAAATGGGGGAAAGCCAGATTTTCTAGTCCTTTAATGGTTTTTCTGTGTGCTATATCTGAGTATCCTCTGTTCTCTGCTAGCAAACGACTCCTAATATTTCCCAGTGTTGTCACCAGAAGCCTAGCACATTCACCGGAATCTGCAAATTTGGAATCAATTCCGCCCCTCCCCATCATAAATCCAAAGGCGAAAAGTTTTTGGAGCACTGCTTTGGATCACATGTAACACTTGCTGGATGCTTCCTTGGCTTATTTCATCCAGATGTTTGCACTTTCAATAATTGAGAAGCTGCTAGAAGGACTAGACATCAAGGCGAGTGAATGGAACCAGCAAGGGAGTAGCACTGTCATTAGAAAGAGCTTGTCGGATGAGAGATTAGACTAAGGAGTCAGTGCCTTCTTTGTCAAAGCAGGTTAAGGAATGAATACATTTCGCCTGTTGGAACACATTACACATCAACCCAGAGCCACCCAGAGACATCTAAAAAGGAACGGGAAACAGTTTTCAACTCCAACCAGAAGTGCTCATCAAAACAGATAGAGGGTCCCTCTGCTGAATTCTATTTGGAGATTCCACATGCCTTAAACTCATGAACCATATTCAGGGCTTGAACCAGGAACCTTGTGGCCTGGGATCCTTGGACTGGGTGGGCATTCAGAGCCCTCTTCAGACACTTTAAATAACAGCAATGTGTCCCTGAGACTGGCAGGCAGTATGAAACCTCTGGATTGGTAAGGCCAGATAGTAGGGGTGTCCAATTCAATTCGCCATTGAATTGATTCAGGTTGAATCGGGGGTGATTCGCAAATTCAACCCCAAATCAAATCACCCTCAAAATAGAGGGCCTGATTTGGAGTTGAGGAGAATCACCCCCAATTTGATCCAAATGGAATCGATGGCTAGTCCCTTGGAAAACAGGAGAGCTCATCTACTAACTGGGATTGGTGGGTAGACCAGCCCTCTGCTTCATGCTTGGAATGGCAGCCCCCCTCAGCTGACGTGCTAAGTCCGGAGCGGAGGGCTAATCTATCTGCCAATCCCAGTCGGCAGACCAGCTCTCCTGTTTTTCCGGGGAGAGCTGGTCTACCAATCGGGATCGGCGGGTGGACAGTCCCTCTGCTCCAGACTTAGCATGTCAGCCTACCTCAGTGGACAGGTCTACCCAGGTAGAACTGTCCCTTTGAGGTGGGCTGATGCGCTAAATACAGCTAGTCTCCCTGTATATCCGAATGGGTAGACCAGCTGTCATTGGGAGGAAAGCATCATTTTGTGGCTCATTTTTTCCCAGCAAAACAGGCCTCAAAATGGTGTGTGAATCACCCGAATCGATTTGGGTGATTCGGGGTTGCTTTTGGCCAAGCCAGCTGCTTTCAATGAATAAGGGGGGGGGAGTTTTCTGTGATTCGATTTGACCTTGAATCAAATCACAGATTTTGATCCATGCACACCCCTATCAGATAGAAATATTATGCCTTACGTAGCTTACATAGTAAGCTGCCTTATATCACATCAGACTGTTGGTTGATCTAACTCAGAGGTGGGCAGACCTGGCCCTCCAGCTGTTGTTGAACTCCAACTCCCATCATTCCCCACCACAATTTATTGTGACGGGATTGGGAATGATGGGAGTTGCCGTTCAACAAAAGCTGGAGGGCCAGGTTTGCCCACCATCCCTGATCTAACTCATTATTGTCCTCAATGGCTGGCCACATCTTTCCAGGGTTTCAGATTGGTCTTTCTCCATTGTATTTGGAGACACTGCCCAGGCTTGTGTGCTTCATGCAGTGCTTTCCTCTTGCACCATACTTCAGACTTAAAGCAACAACTCCAGATGAAGTCAACTCTTGCTCTTTATTTATAGACTGCTTCTGCCGCTAGTACAGCTAATGCTCTTTCTCTAAGTCTCCTGAACTATTTACTCCCCCGCTTCCTGTTTCTCCTCTAAACTCCAACTCCCTGTTGCTGCTTCTAATACACCATATTGTTACAGCTTGACCTTGGAACTTCTGCACACAATGGAGGTCCCTTACCACTGAACTATGATCCCTCTCCAAAGCCTTCTGCCTTTATCTGGTCAACAGAACCATATTTTTTTGCCTGCTGCAATTCAGGCTTCAGTTCCTCCATCTATTTGACCTCCAACTCCAGTGGTGTAGTCGCAGATTCAGAAATGCAGGTGATTTCCAGTACATGCCCCATAGCCAGGCCCATTCTGACATCCAGGCCCCATAATAACACCTGCCCCAAAGGCCACACTCCCATGGTCACAGACCCCTCTTAGATAGATGCAATTATTTTGGGTGCTCTGTTACAAGAAGTCAAGGATATGCGATCCTATTACCACTTACGTAAATGTAAGCCTCATTGAATTAAATGGGGCTTACCCATGATGAGACATGCATAGGATTGCACTGTGATTTAAGTACTGTGATTTCAATGAGTCCACTCTAAATATCTAGATCAGTGAATTGAAGTGTCTGCTATTTTATATAAATTATTGGATTAAATAAACTACAGATGCACAACAGCTCAAAAGAGGATGGATAAAGCTTCGGAAAGCTGAGACCCTGGAGGAAAAAAAGTACAAGAACTGCAACCCTGCCCCTGTAGCAATACACCACTGCACACAACCCCGATCTCCAGTCACTGAATCCTGGGACCCTCACCTGAAGCATGCACCACTTGGGTCTAGATGCTCCACTGCTCCAGTCATCAGTAAAGATTCATACACAGAAGCACACACACAAGCAGCCCACCTGATATTGCCCTGCCCTTCAGGAAAGTGTGTCCCAAAATGAACACTCTCCAATTACAAATGAACATAAGAACAGCCCTGCTGGATCAAGCCCAAGAAGGCCCATCCAGTCCAGCATCCTGTTTTGCACAGTGGCCCACCAGATACCGCTGGAAGCCACAGGCAGGAGTCGAGGGTATGCCCTCTCTCCTGCTGTTACTCCCCTGCAACTGGTACTCAGAAGCATCCTGCCTCTGAGGCAGAAGGTAGCCTACAACCTTTGATAGCCCTCTCCTCCATGAGGTTATCCAAACACCTCTTAAAGCCATCCAGGTTGTTGGCTGTCACCACATCTTGTGGCAGAGAATTCCACAAGTCAATTATGTGTTGTGTGAAAAAATACTTCTGTTTGTTGGTCCTAAATTTCATGGGATGACCCCTGGTTCTACTGTTATGTGAGAGGGTAAGCAATTAAAACTTACCCCCTCCTGGAGTTTTCTCAGGGGCAGCCTGAGGGGGTTTGTGGAGGTTCCCCCTCCCCCTGCCAGCCTCCCATCCATCCAAAACCAGCCCATTCCACCATACTTTGGCCTAATTGGGCCTTTTCCCCACCAGCATGGTGGCCATTTTGGAGGCCACCACACCTGTGCAATGGGCCTCTGCATGGTCTGGCATGACCCAGACCACACAGAGGCCCATTGTGCAGGTGCGGCAGCCTCCAAAATGGACACCACGCCATGGGGAAAGGCCTGAATGGGCCCAAGTATGGCTTAAGAGGCTGGTTTTGGATGGATGGGAGGCTGGCGGGGGGAGGGAGAACCTCTGCGGACCACCACCCCTGCTGCCACCTCCGAGAGGTAAAGTAAGTTGCCTGTTGGAGGGAGTAAGTTTTAAAAAAACTTTTAAAAACCTCACAAAACTCCCTCCCAACTAAACTGAAGGGGTTCGGGGGGTGCTGTCCAGTTTGGATTCAGTTTGGCCTCCAACCGGACTGGACCAGCCAGTTCTGTGCACACCCCTACTACTTCTGCTCTCCAGGCAGGATGGCTGAGCCTGGATAGGGTAATCTGAGCCTAAGATTTTTTTGTCTTTGTTAGAGCAAAGTGTTCACCAGGAGCTCTCCATGGTGCTGCAACCTCATATGCCCTGCCCAGCATCACCTGATTTCCGATGTTGTGAGGAGTCAATGGAGTGCAGTGTGAACCTGTCATAGGAACATAGGAAGATGCCTTATACAGAGCCAGACCACTGGTCCATCTAGCTTAGTATTGTCTACTCTGACTGGCAGCAGCTCTCCAAGTTTTCAAGGCAGGAGCCTTTCTCAGCCCTACCTGAAAATGCTGCCAAGGACTGAACCTGGGACCTTAAGCATGCAAGCAGATGTTCTACAATGTGCTATGGCCCCTATGTTAAAAGTATTCCTCTGGGGCTCTTGTATAAATACCTCTACCATGGTTAGGTGGGTAGCAGCTAGAGAAAGGCCTTTTCTGTTGTAGCACTCTTCTTTCCAGCACTCTTTCCTGCGAGGTTCACTTGCACCTACGTCCATGCCATTTTGGTACCAGGTGGAGGCCTTTAGTGTTGCCCGGGCCTCTTAATCTTTTAATGTTTCTGCTCTCAAATTTCTCCCCTTTGCTGAAAATACTTGCTGTCTTCTTGCTTTGTGGTTTAATGGCTGTAAATGACTTTAATTGTATTTTTAGATGGTTATTGATTTTGATATTCTATGTAAGCCACCTTGGGAATGAAAACATTGAAGGGCAAGGTACAAATGGCTTGAATAAACAGTGCACACAGAGCTCCTAGAAATGTCTTCAGGTCCCAGGTAATAACGGCAATATTTTTGTTGCATGCATTGTGTTGCAGTTAATATTTTTAAGGCCATTGGAAAGGGGGCAGCATTGTGTTGACTACTTGAAGACTGTGCTGTGCAGGGCTACGGACTGGTGGAAAGGGTCTCAGCTGACCATGGGGCAGCTGACCACTCCTCATTTTGTCTCATTCCCCGGGATGGGGACTGAACAAGCATGGTGTAGTGATCAGGGAGACCCCATTCAAATACCATCCTGCCATGAAACTCACTTGCCTGAGTCATCTACTGGTGATTTGGGTCAGTCACTTATTTCTCAACCTCACAGGATCACTGTGCGGATCATCACAACCATGTAGGTCACTCTGAGCAACTTGGAGGAAGAATAGGACATAACTGTAAAATGAATATATAATGTTTACAGTGCCCTGGAGTATTGGCTCCCTTTCCCCGCACCATGGAGCAGGCTGATGGTTGGGACTGGTTAGCTGTGGTCATGTAGGCCACCCTTTAGCTCTCTTCAGATGATATCAAAGGAGATGCTTTACATGAGTGGAGCATTCAAAGTGAGTCTGGAAGTCCTCTGTAACCCCTCATCCATGCTTTTCATGGGTACGGCAGTGATAATATCGGAGAGACCACGTTACTCCTTTACTGGCTGCCAATAGGTTTCCAGACAAAATACAATGTGCTAGTTATAACTTACAAAGCCCTAAATGGCTTAGACCCTGGGAATCTAAGAGAGCGTCTTCTTCATTATGAACCCAACCGCCCATTGAGGTCATCTGAGAAGGTCCATCTCCAGTTACTGCCAACTTGTTTGGTGGCTACACAGAGACGGGCCTTCTCGGTCGCTGCCCCGAGATTGTGGAATGCGCTGCCTGCTGAGATACGATCCTCTCCATCTCTGGCAATTTTCAAAAAACACCTGAAAACCCATCTTTTTGCCCAAGCTTTCTCAGCTTCCTAATATTTTAGGGTTTTAATCGCTGGTTTATTTTTATAATTTTTAAATTGTTTTAAAGGTTTTTGTTTATGTTTTTAACTGTTTTAATGCTATTGTTAATCACCCAGAGACAAAGGTTTGGGGCAGTGTACAAATTTGATAGATAGATAGATAGATAGATAGATAGATAGATAGATAGATAGATAGATAATCAATCTGAAGAGGCAAATGCTGTTATTCTGATGGCCAGCATTTCTAGGATCGGGAATTGGGAAATGCGCACCATCGCAGTTATGGCATTCTCCTCGTATGACAAACACTGATGTAACCATGACCAATGGGGGCAAGGGGATGAGTGATGTTCCAGGGTGGGATTTCTTTTCAGCAAGCTTTGGACACTTTGCTCATGTAGAGCATCTTTTTCTAACATCTGAAGAGGGCTTTTCTATGTCATGAATCCCTTGCTGGGAGATTCTGAAGTCAGCCTGCATCATGGATGATGGAGGAGGAAGTATTGGACCTCACGATTCCAGGAGCAATAAAACTTCTGCATTGTGCACCACAGCATCAAACTAAGAGTGTAGACAGCAAAGTTGCCCCTTGGATCCCTCTTTCTGCAGAAAACTCTTGCCATAGTCTGAAGAACCAGCTTATACGATGTATAAAGAGATCTAACTCAAATGAAGGAGAGGACTTTGCTGCAGATCTGGAACCTCTGAGGGTTCAAACCATCATCATTTTACAGCTAAAAGGACACTACTGATCAAAAACCTCATGATTATTTTATCAGTAAAAGCGACTCCAGTTTTTAAATACCCCCCTCCTTTGAAAAATATCAGATTTATGGACTTCTTGAAGAAAGGAGATTCCAAAGATGAATGACTCTTTATATTTCACATGGGCAGCAGCGAGATAGGAAGATGCTGAAAGGCATCATCTCATACTGTGCGGGCAATGGTAAACCCTGCCTGTATTCTACCAAAGAAAACCACAGGGCTCTGTGGGCGCCAGGAGTCGAAATCGACTTGACAGCACATTTTATCTTTACTAATTTTCTAAAGCAGGGCTGCTCAACTTCAGCCCTCCAGCTGTTTCTGGACTTCAGCTCCCAACATCCCCAGCCACAAGGGCCAGTAGTCAAGGATTATGGGAGTTGTAGGCCAACATTTGCAGGAGGGCCAAAGTTAAGCAGCCCTGCTCTAAAGGCATGATCAAGAAGGCCATTTCAGCTGGACAGAGAGATCAAGGTTGTATAGAATTACTTTGCAAAAGTCCAAGTGCCTAGAACATAAAACACCCCCGGGATGCCCTTGCTGCATTAGGCACAGTCTAGATAAGAATTCAGTTTTTAGCTCTGGCTAGTTAGATATCCCTGAGAAACAGCCTTTCCCTATTTGTTCCCAGTACCTGCTACTCAGAGATACACTACCTTAGAACATGGAAGCTCAATTTCACTGCCATGGGTATTGGCAGCTGATAGACACCCTCCTCCAAAACTCTAATACTTTTTTTAAAAAAAAGCTCTCTAGGGCTGCAATTTAGTGTACATTTAGAGAAGGGTTCATAGAACGCACATTACTTACTTTTGAGCAAACATGCACATGCCAACATTTTCTTCATTCTCTGGTTGCTTAGCTGGATGCTGATCTCTTGAAAATCTCAAAATATTTTACATTTCCTTACATTTTATTTTCCATGGGTGGGGAGTGCACTTCGATTAAACAGTCAATGTCTAAAATCCAGACAGATTAGACATCTCCTTTTTTGGTTTTTATCCAGTACTTTGGGACAGGTGTTTTCAGAGGAGCTGGTTTTGTTATTAAAGGATTCGTAATAAACAAGTTCTTTTTTTAAAATGATCCATTAAAAAAAAAAAAAAGATCCATGGGGCATAGATCACTCCAAATTGCTACATTGATAAATGTGGACAAAAGACTAAAATTTGTCACCCACCTAATATTACCATCAATGGTTTGTCTAGCTACATTCCTTCCAATTTAAAAACAGTTCAATACCTCTTTTACCTTCAAGTAGCAGCACTTAATAAACAGTGATGGATGTTTTTTTATTTCCAGCCCCCATATCCCCCCCTTCCCCAACCTCCCTGTGTTCCAGACTTTCCTATCTCTGTTACAAGGGGATAGTTTAGCTGCAGGGAAATGTAGATCTTCCATCCTTCTTCCATTGACATGCATCCCTCAAGGAATGACGGCCATATTTAATTCATAATCCCCGTTGGCTACACAAACATACAACTTCCCATCAATTAGGCAACACAGAGACGCTGTTAAAAATCAATGAGCTTATTATTAAATATATTTTCTTTTCATGTAACAATCAGAGTTATCCGTGTGGCTGCAATGTCAGTACTTGAAATGATTTTAAAAGACTTTGGATTGCCTGTATAATAAGGGAGCATTTGAAAACATTTTGCCAACCCTGGTTAGGTGGTGGGATGCAGCCAATATTGGGCATGTTATTTTTAAAATCTAGCCTAGATGTTGCAATAGGTAACCCTGATTATATACTTGAATTCCATACTAAGAATCAGCCAGGATCTCCATAAATGGATTCTGAGCCATTGCAGATGAGATCTATTTAAAATCTATTGCGTGCATATTTGTGTTTTTATTGTGGCATGTTTATTAGGAATTCTTTGGATATTTTGACACATGCCACTAGAGTGGGAGCTCCTTGCCTACAAACAGAGATGTTCAATCAGTGCCAACTCATTCAAAGGTTAATTTTTAAAAAAACTGCACAGATTTTGGCAAGTGCTTCTTATGCTGCCTGGCCACAGCTGATCTGAAGCGAGTCCCCTGTAATTATGGAAGGAGGAGGAACAGGTTTCCTGCTAATTGGAAAATTCTGCAAATGGCACCACTGAAGGAAATTGACAGTCGTTAAAATATTAGCAAAATGAGAGAACTGATTAGGAAAAAGCTCAGATGTGAACTCTTAAACACACACACACACACACACACACACACAGCTTGACTCTACCAAGCAAATTGAGAATAAACGCTGACTTTTATTTAACTGAGTAAGCTATATGATGCTTTTAATGCATCATTTTTATTGCACCTTTGATGGGCAAAGTGCTTCTCCATCTTGTTCTCTCATTCATCCTCACAACGATCCAGTGAAGCTGATAGTAAGTCCATAAACCCATTTCACGGAAGTGTTGACTGAGGCTGAGGAATAGCATGAAGTTCACAGTCACTGAAAATGTTCATGGTGGATTCAAGCAGTTTGTCACCGTATACCCAAAGATGTTTTTCAATATACACTTGAATGCCTCAAGTGTGAACAAGTGAGGGAAAACAGGGGGGTGGGGGCAAATGGTTTGGATGTCCAAGGTGGGGCACCAAATGCTTCTCCCTTATCTGGCTTCATGCAGCACCAAGTGCCCCCCCTTACAGCACACCACCAAGTACTGCCCCCAACACTCTACCCACTGGTACACTGCAGGCACAAACAGCAGCTCCATCTCCCATGCTGGATTTGAAAAGAAGAAGAGGGACAGAATGAAAGAGAAAGTGGAGAACAGTAGAGAAGTGTTGTGGGTAGATGCTCTAGCCCACCATTCTGCTCTCCTCTCCTCCTCCTCTCCTCTCCTCTCCTCTCCTCTCCTCTCCTCTCCTCTCCTCTCCTCTCCCCTCTCCTCTCCTCCCTCCTCTTCCATGGACAACAAGAGAATGTAGAAGTAGGGATGTGCACGGAACCAGTTTGGCCTCTGAGCAGCCGGCCCAGGCTGTCATTTGGGAGGCCGGCAGGGGGCTTGGAGGAGGACCCACTGCCGCCCCCCTCTGCCTCCGATGCTTCTCCACCCCCTCTGCCACAGCCTCCTGTAAAGGTACAGAGGCCTCTTTCTTTTTCCACCCTACCCCCACACCTCTAGCTTAAACATTAGAGATGCCCCCTTTACTTGTAAAGGGGAATCCTCAAGGATCCCCCTTTACAAGTATACCCAAGCTGGTCCACGAACCAGTTCTTAGAACCGGGGGGCAGTCCACTCCAAACTCTTGAACTGGGCTGGTTCGATTTTGAGCCCCACTCAAATTGGGCCAGCTTGCACATCTCAATGGAGAGTCATGGTCTAGAGTGTTTCTTTCAGTTCCTTCTCCTAAACACCATCCTCCTCCTCTTCAAATCCAGAAGGTTTGGGATGAAACAAGGCAGGTGATGGTGGGCAAGAGGCAACTCCGCCTCCCCTCCCCAACAAATAATCTGCCACCTGAGGCAACCACCTCAGTTTGGCTCATGGAAAGGCTGGTCCTTGGGGCAAACTTGGACATCATTAGGAAGCCAGGATTGACTATGGCTCTCTGTTGAGTGTAGTTTCAAAGGCAAACTTGTTCCCGCAACTCTGTAATTTGTAAAAAGATCTTGAGCAGAGCATGGCCCCATGTTTTCCAGATCAAGGCTCAACATATGCACAAGACTACGCCTGCTTCTTCATACCATTTGGTGCTGGAATTTGGGGGACTCTTGCTCCTCTCTCCTTCCTGGCCTCTGCTTACACAACTCAATCCCATCACAGCAGCCCAGTTAATCCACACATTCTACAGGAAGTGGAGAACTATGCAGATCATCGGGATAAGATAGGGAAGAACAAGGGCAGCTGTTAGGCTGGAGTTCATAGCTGCTGCTAAGTATGAACAAGACACTCCCCCCCCCCCCGCTTTTCCTAGCAGGAGCCTTAACTTACAATTTCCATGCTTTTAGGCACATGAATGAATTTGTAAATCACTTATCTCTTCTCTTAAAGTGAAAATGTTTTTGATCCTAGAATATACATTAAAATACAAGTTGTCAGGCAGCGCACACATTCCAGTGAAATTTTCTTAGGAACAAAGGAAGCTGCCTTCTACTGAGTCAGACCCTTGGTCCATCTAGCTCAATATTGTCTACACTGACTGGCAGCAACTTCTCCAAGGTTGCAGGCAGGAGTCTCTCCCAGGCTTACCTAGCGATGCCAGGGAGTAAACCTGGGATCTTCTGCAGGTGCTCTTCCACTGAGCAATGGCCCCATCCCCTAAGGGGAAGATCTTACAGTGCTCATATGTAGTCACCCATCCAAATCCAAAGCAGGGCAGATGCTGCTTAGCAAAGGTGACACTTCATGCTCACTACCACAAGACCAGCTCTTCACTGTATGTTGTATCAACATACCACATACAATATATGTTGTGTTTCTTCTGGAAGCAGCTATTTCTGTATGCTTGTTTCCATATTGAAACAAGGGAGTTAAATCTTCCTCATAGATGGTGGTCTTGAGCTGTTGCTGCTGCTGAAGAAGAAGCATCCACAAGCAATTTATTGTCATCTTGTCAAATGTACACAGAGTGCTGTGGGATCTGTCCGATACTTTTGCCAGCAATCAACCCCTCCAGGTATTTGTACTTGTTATTTTTTTAAACAATTAAGAAGAGCCAGGAATACATTGACATGAAGAAAGGCAGAGGGAGATGGTTTCACTGCAGCCTCTGCTGCAAAAGCTTTTCTGATTGTCGTGAAACTTTGCCAAGAGTCCATTTTGACTAAGCCCCCCTTTTCACTAATCCCTATTCAGATGACCAGCATTGACTGAATGTGTGGAAGATGCCGGGATTCCACCAATTGCCCTCCACTCCCGACCGCTGCATGCTCTCCTGATCCAAATCCGATTCCTCTAGTACATATTTCACAGTAGCCACTGTTGTGTTTGGTTTTCTGATGAGCAGAAGACAAAAATGTAGGCAGGACAGAACAGAGTAGAGCTTCCAGCAATGTGTGATTGAGCTGACACATGTAGTCTCCCATCCAAATGCAAAGCAGGACAGACCCTGCTTAGCAAAGGGGACAATTCATGCTTTCTGACACAAGGCCACTGAATAAACGCTTAGTCAAATCTATATGAGATTATATACGAGGAGAGGAGAGCTGGTCTTGTGGTAGCAAGCATGACTTGTCCTCATTGCTAAGCAGGGTCCACCCAGGTTGCACTTGAATGGGAGACTACATGCTTGAGCACTGTAAGATATTCTCCTCAGGGGATAGAGCAGCTCTGGGAAGAGCATCTGAGGTCCCAAGTTCCCTCCCTGGCAGCATCTCCAAGATAAGACTGAGAGAGATTCCTGCCTGTAACCTTAGAGAAGCCGCTGCCAGTCTGGGTAGACAATACTGAGCTAGATGGACCAATGGTCTGACTCAATATATGGCAGCTTCCTATGTTCCTATTACCTCGTTTTTATGAGGGAAGCAGCTATGAAACAGTGTGGCTAGGCAAGCTGGGAGATAGGGCATACAATTTTGAGGACAAGGACATCACAAATGAAAAGCAGGTCATAAAGTGAATGCGGAGCACACGATTCCAGACTACCACAGTGGATGAGTCAAGCACATATTCTCCCAACATTGTGTGGGTGAAAATAGGAAGGCAGTTGTAAGAACCAATTCTCATACCTAAGGGGTCTGCTGAAGTCCACCTGCTTGATGCTGTGCACCACATAAAGCAATAGGCTGCATTCACACATAATGAGGAACCATGGGTCCAAAAGACTACAGTTCCACTCCCACCCACCCTGCCCTGCCCTCACTGCTCTCTTGTCTGCATTCAGATGACAGGCTCCCTCTCTGCAGTCATCGAGAGACTACAGAGAGGAGGGGGAATTGGCTGTGCAGGCTTCCTTCTTGCTCGAAGGACAGCCCACACAATCATGCAAGGGGAGAGGGAGGAGCTTCTTCCCTCAACTCTGGTCCAGGGGAATGCAGCCCGGCTGAACACCGGTTTTGAGCAGTGAAACTCACTACGAACCAAGGGTTCAAATTGGCAAAACCTCAAGCAAAACCTCAGGCTGCGGAAGGAACAGGACCGAGTTGCACACATTCGGTACGGAGACCTCTGGGCCTCCTGCAACTCCGGTTCCCCGTTATGTGCGAATGCAGCCATAGTGTTGTGCACCCATATACATGCAGGTGCCATAGAAAGACAACATACACACCCATCCACTTGGACACCTGAAGGTTAGAGACTCTGGGGAGGAAGGTGAATCCTGAAGAGTGACACTACTAGAAACTTATATGTGTGGGTGGGGAGCATCCCCAAGAGGCCAAAATAGAGGAAAAAGCGGGACAGTGGTTTAATAGGGGCAGATTCCAGAAAGTGTGTGACCTGATAAATCGTTGGAGCCTGTGCTTTTTTCATCCAAAATACTAGAGGGTATGCAGTGCCCATCAGATCAGTGAGCCAGGCCCACAAATGTAGTCATTGGTAGCATCTCAGAAGATGTATGTTCATAGTGAGTTTTGGCAAACTCTACCCTACTAGAGATGGGAAAGAGGTGATAGCATAGTTGCACTTACAGTGCTGTCTGTGTTATCACCCCTTCTTTATCCCTACCCCCCCCCCAAAAAAACCATTTGGGTAACATGGAAGTCATTTTTGCACAGAGGAGAGGGTTTGGATCAGGATTCAGGTAACAATGAGCAAATTGTTGTACTCTCTCAACCCTTTAGAGGACATTCCTGCCAATTTCCATTTCCATTCCATTCCTATATCTATATCTATATATCTATATATCTATATATCTATATATCTATATCTATATCTATATCTATATCTATATCTATATATCTATATCTATATCTATATCTATATCTATATCTATATATATCTATATATATATAGTTTTTAAAATGTTTTAAAAGCTTTTAAAACACCACGGCATATGTGGTCACTGCTGGCCCAATAGTCAGGACAATAAAAGCATGACAAGATACTGAAATCTGAAGGTCATGCATTGCGATCCCTACCTTCCATCACTAGGGGTACAGAATTTGTCAAAAATCACAGAGTGCATTTGTGGTGATGAGCTAGTGTGGTGTAGTGGTTAGAGTGTTGGGCTAGGACCAGGGAGACCATTCAGCCATGAAACTCACTGGGTGACTCTGGGCCAGCCACATGGAACATAGGAACATAGGAAGCTGTCATAAACCGAGTCAGACCATTGGCCCAGCTTGCTCAGTATTGTCTACACAGACTGGCAGCAGCTTCTCCAAGATTTCAGGCAGAAGGGTCTCTCAGCCCTATTTTGGAGATGCCACGGAGGGAACTCAGAACCTCAGAGATGCTGCCAGGGAGGGAACTTGAAACCTTCTGCTCTTCCCAGAGCAGCTCCATCCCCTGAGGGGAGTATCTTGTAGTGCTCACACATCAAGTCTCCCATTCAAATGCAACCAGGGTGGACCCTGCTTAGCAATGGGGACAAGTCATGCTTGCTACCGCAAGACCAGCTCTCCTTCCACATATCTCTCAGCCTAACCTAACTCACGGGGTTGTTGTGTGGATAAACATACCCATGTACAGTGCTCTGGGCTCCTTGGAGGAAAAGTGGGATAGAAATTAAGCATGTAAATGTTGTGGCCCCCGATGGTACCCACCACCTCAGCTGTGCTCATGTGCCAATAGAACCTGTGAGCACTCCCAAGGTATAGGGACTCCTGAGGTGTGGCTTGAAATGCAGCAGAAGGGGGAGCCCCCATCCTTCCCTTAGTAGAACCCCTAGCTTACCAAGCTAATAGAAAGAGCCTCTGCACATGCCCAGAGGCACTCTCCCATCGCCTTGTGTATTCTAGGCTCGGCTCGGCTTGGCACTCCAGGGACAGGCTCTGGGCCAAAGGCCTGCCAAAGCCAGGCTCGTATTCCACAAATTAAGCCCTGTGTGCAAGCCAATGCTGTGAGGCCAGATGGGTGGGATAGTCAGGGCTCTGTGCCCATCAGCTGCATGGTAGCTGGCCAGGAGGATCTGCAGAGGCTGCTTGAGGCCGGATAATTAGTGGGGAAGGCAGACGGGAGGGGGGGCTCTGTGGCTGAACAGCAATGCACACGAACCGGGACACGACACGCCTGGCAGTCCGACATTCTGTGAGAGAAAGCAGGGGAGCAAGAATGGAGTGAGCAGAAAGGTTGGCTGCAGGTGGACCTGTTGCAACTCTTGGGATGTGCTTGCAAGGGAAGGCACACACACACAGGGCCCATACACCATATTCTGGCTCTGGTTATATATGATTTAACTACAGAAGAATGCAGAGCGTTCCTTCTAGTGAGAACATGGCTTCCCTCCTCTTTCCCTCAGGCCTGAGCCAGGCAACCTGGCTTCCTTTGGAGTCAGCGGCCTGGTTCTCACAAACAAAATCAGGCCATGAGGGGCACCCAGCCAAGCATCCAGCTCCATGTATGCTCCTGAGAAATGGCTGAGTGACAGCAAATGTTGAGGTAAGAGCAGGGGGGAGTGATATTGTGCTAGTCGTGATGTGGGTTGGATGGTGGTGGTGGACCCATCTCGTGTATCCAGCATGGGGTGATGGTGGAGGAGAAGCCCCACATCTTCCTACCCAGGCCGCAGCTAATCACTTCTCCCTCCTCCTACCTGGATGTTTGCTGACATGTGGCCATATCTTGGGAGCATCCACGGGGCCTGGAGCTTGGCTGGACACTCCTCCTACCCCGATTTTGATTGTGAGAATGAGCCCAGTGTTTTGTTCTGAAAAGAGCATCTCTCCTCTTCTGCAGTCATATCCAGGAGCGGAGGTGCATTCCTCACTTGTACAAAACTTGGGCTAAACTGGAACCCAATGAGAGCCAGACTCCTGGGCAAAGTTGGCATCAGGTACTGGAATCTTCAAACAGATCCCCACACACACTGCTCTCCCTTTCTGGGCAAGCAAGGGGAATGCCCCCCTCTTCAGTTACCTTCCAGAGTGAAACAGCTGGTGGTCCCCTCAAGTGCGGGGTAAAGGTGGCCAGAAGAACCATCCTCACCACAACGTTCCTCCAGTGGCTGTTGCTGGTGTCTACTAGAGATGTGAACCGAGTGAATTTTTTGATTCATTTCAAATTCAAATCGAATTACAAAAATTCATTTTGAATGTGAATCAAATTCAAATCTGGTCTAAAAAACTGGTTCAAATACAAATCAATTTGACCCTGTTCTGGCACCTTTTTTTAACCAATCAGGGGGCGTAATCGTTTTTATAAGGTGCCAAGCGGCTCCCAAATCAAATTCAAATCAGATTTCAAAAATTCAACTAAATCCAAATCCAAATTGAATTGCCCTTTTAAGGGGTGATTCCACTCAAATTTGAATCACTTGAATGACCCAGATTCGAGTAAATCGATTCAGATATGAATCAAATTGCACACCCTAAGTGTCTACGTTCTGTTTCCTTTTAGATTATGAGCCTTCTGGGGACATGGAGAGTGAGCTGTTTGGGGACACAGTGTTGATAAACTGCTTTGAAAACTATTGTTGCAAAGTGGTATATAAAGAGGAGGAAGAGGAGGAAGAGGAGGAAGAGGAGGAGGAGGAGGAACCATCACTTCCTTGCCTGTCCTCTCTGTGTGCATTGTGAATGTCGCTCTCAGTAGCCAGTGTCACTTGCTCATTGAGGACAAGCAATGGACAGGTGCCTGAGCAGGTGGTATTGGTAAATAGCTCCTTCTACCACCTGCCTCCATCCAGAAGATGAGAAGGAATCACTGCCAGGCGTGGCAATGGTAGAATGTTCAGTGGGTACCCCTCCTAAGTCCATTGGAACATAAGTTTACTGAGTCAGACCACTGGCCATCTACATTGACTGGCAGTGGTTCTCCAAGATTTCAGGTAGGAGTCTCTCCCAGTCCTGTCTAGAGATACCAGGGAGTGAACCTGGGTCCTTCTTCATGCAAGAATACAGATGCTCTTCCACGGAGCTGCGTGCAGCCCCATCCCCTCAAGGGAATATCTTACAGCAGAGAGTGCTCACACACGGAGGCTATTCTCATGGTCATACCAAATCCGGCTAAGGGAACCTAACGCGATTTGGTATGCCCGTGAGAACCACCAGGCTCGCAGCCGAGCCCGGTTGTTCTCAAGCGGGTCACCCGCTTGAATACCCCTCCCCTTAGCCAAGGTTAGTGGAGTGAGCGCTCTGCTAACCCGGGGTTTTTTTAAATTGTGAGTTGCTGCAGCGTGGCTCCATGCCACAGCAACTCATGAGGAGACCCCTGGCGGCGAGGCTAAATGCAGCCTCCTGGCTCGGGGGGTCTCTCCAGCATGCCCTGCGCACTCATGCAGGGCATGCTGGAGCTTCCGGGGGCTGCGCGACCCCCAAACTCCCCAGCCCCCGCCAGCTCCGTAAAGCAGGGCTAAGCCCGCCCTCCTCGCAAACCCCATCTTGGCGGTTCCCACTGATTGTGGGAACTGCCTCATGGTCTTCCATCCAAATGCAAACATGCTCAGCAAAGAGGGAGATTTATGCATGCTACCACAAGACCAGCTCTCCTCCCACTCCCTTGCCAAGCCCCCTCCCCCAAAACATGCTTCTGGCATGTAAAATAAAAAGAATCACAAAAACCAACGTGTCAGTTTTTAAAGTTGGCTGTAGGGAAAGTCAATCTGCAGCATCTTAACTTGTGTCCCGAATATGCTATGATCTCAACATGAGGACAGGAGCTGATGAGTGATCAGGCCAAAATAACGGAGAGCTAATCAAAGACGCATTTGACGAAGCATTTGAAACATTTCAACCTGCTGTCTGGCCCTGTGATCTTAACATCTAAACTTGATTTTAACTGGGATCCTGCATTTTTGGGTGGGTTCAGACAACATGACTGATCTCAGTTTATTTTAACCTAAACAAGCAGCCGATGTTCGTGCTGGGACAGGAAGGTGAAGTGAGCATTCCTAAGACTCAGGGGCATAGAACCTCGAACGGAGAATCTAAATGACATCTGAACCATACCCGAATGAAAGGAAGCCGCTCCACAGCTCTTCAGAATTCTTGGGGATAATCTAGTAGACATTATTTATTTAAAAACAAACTTGACAGTCACAGGATAAGAGAGTAGTTCCCATTATGAATAAGTAAATAGTTAAATAATAAAAAGCAAAGGAAAGATAAACGGAGAATATTCACAGTGGAGGGAAGCAAACTATAGAGTCCCCCAAGGAGGTGTATTGGGAGCAGCGCTATCCAATTTTATTTGTATATCACCTGGCAGGATAAAGAACTCCAAAAGGATCTCTCCAAACGGGTGAATTGGTGCCAAAAATGTAAGAAGTTGTGCACATGGGCGGGGGGGGGGATCTAGGTGGGAACACCTGTTTCTTCCTTGCTGGTTGGTTTTCTGGCACTGGCTTCTGATTGACTTGCAATGCTATCTCCTAGCTTCTTGGTTGACTTCTTATCATACAAATCAGGCTCAGGGTGGCTACAGCTAAGTTTTATTCTCATTTAATTCTCAAGGCTTTCCCAACTACACACAAATACCTTGAAATTGTAGTTTGGTCCATGTAGTCCCTGACTGATATCCTCAGACCCCAACACAGAACTACAGTTCCCAGGGTTCCATGGGAGAAAGAATGTTCAATAATTAAATGCTTACAGCTCGGTTTATTATAGATAAAGCCTATATGTGGGTATCATGCATTTCCAAAATGGATGCTTTGGGGAGTGACAATGATATTCTACAAACTGTGGCTCTATTGTGACCTCATTCTACATTATAGTTGTTTAACTATATTTAGTAGGGGTGTGCATTTTGGAATTTTCTTGTTTCGATTTGTATCCGAATCAAAACATCCCCATTTTGTTTTGTACCCAAATTTTCTGAATCCGAATCAGCCCTGTTTTGTTTTGTAGCCAAATTTTCCAAATCCGAATCTGAATCGATTTGGATTTTTAAAAAGGGTCCCAGGGCAAAAAGAGTGGGTGGTGGTGGTAGTGTCCAATGGGTGGAAGCTACCACCCAGATTTCAAAGGAATTAGGCATAGGGAATAATGGGGATTCCAGCAAATGTCTCGCTTCAAATCAAGGGGAAAGGGATGACTCAGAGCAGAGTGTGGTGGGTGGTAGTGCCCAATGGGGGCAAGGAAACTTCCAGAATTATTTCAAAGGAATTGGGCAAAGGGCTGATCTTTTGTGATCTGTTGAAGTTTAGGTGTCTTTAAGATTTCTCCCATGGGGAATAATGGAGGTTTCAGCAGCCCCATAATTCCACTTGGGGGGCACTGGGGTTGCCCAGAGCGAGGGGTTGTGTAGTGCACATAGGGTGCCAACCACACCCACACCCACAAGCCTGTGGGGTACTGGGTTTTGTTGTTTCTGAGGTGTTCATTGTAGATTCTCTGGTAGCATATGAGATTTTCAGTGAAAAACAAGAATCCACTCTCATATGCTACCAGAGAATCTACCCTCAGAACACCACAGAAACAGCAGAACCCAGCACCCCATAGGTTAGCTACCCTCCCCTGGCCAATGTGGGGTCAGTAAAGAGTGGGAAGAAGCAAAAGAGCAAATGGGGAACAAGGAGGGAATTGTCAGCTGGTCAGCCCATGATTTAGGTCACTGATCAGAAGGCTGGAAGGGTGGGAAATTCAAAGAGATGTCAAACACAAAATGGAGACTGACTCAGAGATCACCACAAAATGGAAGTCCAAAACAACAAAACGTTTTGTAGCCGAAACAGGGACATTTTGTTTTGTATACAAAACTTTTGGATCTGGAAAATGGGTGTTTTGTTTTGTCTACAAAACACCCGAAACAGGCTGTTTTGGGTACAAAACGTTTTGTATCTGAAACGTTTCGCACATCCCTAATATTTCGCTATTTAAATTTCCTTGATTCCATTAACAAGAGAGAAAGAACAACTCTGTCTCCCCATTTCATCAGACCAGAGCAAGGATCCCATGAAGAAGTATCCAATAACATAGACCAGGGGTGGGAAAATCTGGCCCTGCAGCTGTTGCTGAACTACAACTCCCATCATCCCCAGCCTTGTGGATTCCGATCCCATCATCCCTAGCCCTCACTATACTATGCTAAAAGTATACAAAAAGCTTTTGCTTTTCTCTGTTTTGTTATTCTGTTCATATTTGTTGTTGTTGTTGTTTACATTTATTTATCCCACTCTTCCTCCAAGGAGCCCAGAAACATAATAAATTGTAGCTGGGGGTGATGGGCATTGTAGTTCAGCAACATCTGGAGTACCACAGGTTGGGCACCTCTGCAGCAGTGAATCCCCCCTTTGCTAAGCAGGGGCTGCCTTAGTTTGCATTTGGATGAGTGACTATACATGAGTACTGTAAGATATTCCCCTTAGGGGATGGGGCCATCACTCCGTAGAAGAGTGTCTGCATGCAGGTCCCAGGTTCAATCCTTGGCATCTTCAGGTCGGGCTGGGAAAGACCCCTTTTTGAAACTGAGAGAAACACTGCCAGTCTGTGTAGACAATAATGAATTAGATTGCCCAATGGTCTGACTCGATAGAAGGCAGCCTCTGATGTTCCTATAGCATCTGCTTTTCACGCAGAAGGACCCAGGTTCACTCCTTGGAAGCATCTCTAGGTGGGGCTGGGAAAGACCCCTGCCTGAAACCTTGAAGAGCCGCTGCCAGTCAGTGTAGACAACGCTGAGCTAGATGGACCAAGCGTCTGACTCAGTAGAAGGTAGCTTCCTGTGTTCCTGTGACCCTCTTATTGCTATCACCCACAGTCCCCGTGTGAAAACTTGTTCAGACAACAAGGAGGCCATGGCAGGAAAAGCAGAGGAGACGAGAGTCAAAAACAGAGCTTGCACCCAATATAGTTAAAGAGTTTGGGGGAAAGAAAGAAGGGCGGGGGGAGAGAATTCCAGTCACTTTCAATCAAGTGTCACACCTTTAAATAGTGGTTAAATCTTTGCATTATGCAGCTCATCCCTTTTACAACATGGAGTTCCCGTAGAGAATTCCCTGTTTACACTGGGAATCCCTTCAGGAGCGCATCAATAAAGCTGAACAGATGTCAGGGTGGAATGCCAGAGGCTGTGGCTGTTGTCAGGGGTGTTGGGAAGGGAAAGCCGCAACAATAAGACGCGGCATCTGCTACACAAAGCCCCTACGCGTGGGTCAGGGTTTGCGAGTGCGTCGAGATCCCACCCTCCCCTTTGTCGAGGCACACTGCCTTTCTTGTTCCTGGATGACAGGGGTTGACACACATCACCCACCCCGATCAGAATGCCAAAATGCTATTTGTTTCGCTCTTGCATATGCGCTGGCCGTGTTTGACCTCCCCTCTCCATCTCTTCCCCTCCTCGAAATGTATTGAACAACACACTGCGAGGCTGGAGAGGCCAGAGGAAGCCTCCCTTCCCCTGCTCAGACCTCCCTAACACACAATTTCATTATGCGCTTTGTGTCCAAAGTGAGGGTGTTGATGTCTGTCGTTTTAATTAAAAGTGTGATTGATGAGACTTAACTGCTACGCCAATTTAAATACATCTTCGGCAAGGAACTGGTCCTTATAGTTCCAAAAGGGTCCCCCGCCTCCTCCCTTTTTTTTGCTGCTAAAATTCTGCCAGATAATATAGGCCGAATCAGCATATTCACAGTAAACTGGGGGGGGAAACAGAGGCCAGCCAGAAGTAGCTTTCCCTACTTTCCAACAGAAGCACAATGGGAAAACAGCAACCAACTAAATATCACTATGGGAATTTTTCAAGTCCATCCAAAACAAAAGCATTGGAATTAGCAACACTTAGAATGACATCTTTACTTCACACCTGACATTTTTACTTTCTTTGAAGAAATCTTACTTAACGCAAACATACAGTTGTTGATTTTTTTTAAAGCCCTTTTAAACATTATACACATAGATAATATACATCTGCATATATGATGCACAACCAACCAATCAACCAACCACACATATTTGTGTGTGTATGTATATGTGTATGTATATATTTAAAATTACCTTTCCATCAAAGTATATCAGTCACTTACTGTACAAATAACAATAACATGTTTCAAAGGCTACATTTGTATTGCTGAGTCCTTAAATTGCATTTATTTAAAGATTCTTCTTGTGACTTCTGAAGATTATAGGGAGAATCTGCTTAGGTTTGGGAACCAAAATGATACAGAATGCACAGAAGAATCAGAGAGGTCTTCTGGCAAGGAGAAAAATTTCTTTTGTAGCCCTTGAAAAATCTACTTTGGAACTTTTTATAAGAAAAGACTTTGGGCTTTATTTTGCTGCTTGAACTTTAAAAAAAGAAAGCAACTCTTTTCTATCAGGTTGCTTCTATCAGTTAAGCCTCATCCCCCACAGATGAAGGACATTGTTTAAAAACAAACAGAACACCTCAGAGCTCCTATAATTTAAATATGTCCTTCTCGAAGTTTAATAAAAGTTTAACAAATTTTTCAAAACAAACCTCTCTTGAGGATCTCTTATTACGAACTTCTGAAGTAGTTCAGATACAAATGTGGTATAATTTAAGATCAGTATCCCAAACAGTAGTTGTTGGAAAGTTACTGAAAGTATTTCATATCTGTTCTTTACAGTGTATCAGAATCAGAGTCTATGCAGAGCTGAAGGTTAAGCATATTACTCATGAGTAACTCCCAGTGAATTTAATAGTGCTTACTCCCAAGTAATTATGCCTAGAACTGCAGCCTTGTGTTCAAAATAACCACCAATTACTACCGTTAGATAAGATTTTAAGCAGGCGAACACTGAGACCAATAAATAGGCGAATTCAGGTCAAAGATTAAATGAAAAATGTGCACAGTTTTCTTTTAAAAATAGATTTCAACTCAAATTCTCAGGCTGATTGGCTGCATATCTGGCCAGTGTTCTCAATGAAAAAGTGTTATTTTCTGCACATCAGGAATACTAAATTGTGAAGGTGAAAGCACACCTCAGTTTCATCCAAAGGGAGTTCCAAGAATGTGCAACATTTCACTCTGTTGCTGAATTAAGAGAAAGCCTTTGAACTCTTTGTAGGTAGACACATTTCACAGTTCATTCTGGAGTCCAGAAAGTGAAATGTACACACATAAGCTTACACTGAAACATTCTTCTGTGATGGAAATCTTGTAAAATAAACACAGGTAAAATGACTTTTGGGGAGTGGAAGAGAAGAAGAAGAAGAAGAAGAAGAAGAAGAAGAAGAAGAAGAAGAAGAAGAAGAAGAAGAAGAAGAAGAAAGCCCCTTGTAGGCAGGACTTGTTTTTCCATTTGACAATTAGAAATGATTTTTGGCTGCTTCTTAGCAAGCCAAAACCTAATTGGCCTTGCTGCTGTTAAATACTCTATTCTGATAGTTGATTAATGAGGTGTCAGAAACCACAAGTAAGGGACTCTATTTTTCTTTTGGAGTGGAGCAAGGGAAAAGGGAAGGAGGGGGGAAAGCACATCAAATGAAGTTATAAAGATTGCTTACACACATGTGTGTGCATGCGCATGCACACGCACACACATTGAAAGAAGAAACAAATGAAACCGAGCTACCAAATATGATAAAAATCCAAACAGGCCTGCCATACAAGAAAGAGAAAATAAATATGTATTGACTTCCCTTCTAATATAAAGCCTTTTCAAACAAGCAAGAATACACACAACATTATCGGCGAGTGTAATCTGAATAGACAGCACAGCAACTCGATATTTTTCCCTTTTGCGGTGTCCAGATATGCCTTCGTGCATTAGTTGCAAGGATGTAGAATTCATTGCATTGCTGGCAGAAACTGTGTGTGGTGTGTGTGTGTGTTTGTGTGTTGCTTCTACTTGTTTGCGTTAGGAATTTAAATAGACTGTGTCATTTTCAAGAACATAAGTTTCATGTATATTTATCTTAAGCTTGGAAGGAAAAGGAAAACCGCGGTAAATAATCTGTCCCCGTTTGACGCCACTCACAAGGCAAAGCCAACCGTCCTGATTTGCCATTTAGATGCATTTGCCACAATAAAGCACTGTATGGTATGTTTATATACGTCCTTCAGGCATGTCACAGCAGTTTGGCATTCCAACTTGCTGTACCACTGTGTACATTAAATAGTCATGTAGTTACATTAAACAGTGGGGAGTTCACACTTCACAACCACTCAGAGGCTTAAAACAGATGTGGGCTGTCTGTTGTCGTGCTAGAAGAGGAGAACGCAACAATGAAACTTCGGACGGCTTGGTAGGCATTTAATCTCCCCATGATTGAATGTGCCTTTTAGCCCCAAATGACTCAGCCTGCCCAGAGCCCCGAAACTACGGACGGCGAAAGGGAGCAAAAAGATGAAGCCTCCACAAGTTTGGTGTTGTCAGTTGTAGAAATGTGGAGCGGGGGGAGAGAAAACAGAGGAGAGATTCTGAATTCGGAATTCTTTGTGGCTTGGAATATTTTTGAGCGGGGTGGGCCAGAAGGGGTATCCTGGGATTTACTGACAGGAGAATTTTTGACAGTTGATGGACAGATGAATTCCGTCATGGAAGCGTTAGTCTAAAGCGGCAGGGCCAGATGGAAAATCGCAGCTCTCACAGCTTGTCTTTAATATTAATTTTCTCTCTCTCTCTTTTTTTTTCTTTTTGCAGGAGATCAGTATTCCCTAATTCCCTAAAATGTTTCAATGCATCTTGAGGTATTTTTTTTAATGCTTTTCACCACCTACTCTTAGTAAGAAGTGCTCCTTTGTGTTAATGTAATTTTTCCACTCCTCTTAGCTGTTAAAAATGAGAACGAAATCACAAATAAATAAAAAAAACCAGTGCAGCTACACAGCTGTTGAAAATTCTGCCTGTCTCTAAACACACCTAGATGAGTAATATCTTAACCTTGTACTAGATTTTAAAGATACACATCAAGCTGTTATTGCCAGCAAGTTTTCAGTTACAGAAATACCACTTAATAAATAGCTCATTGTGGTGCTTTCCTTGTGCCTTCAGGTTCCCTGGGCAAGGATCCAGATCTTCAAACCCACCCCACCGTTCTCTAGGTGCTCTAATCCTTTCCCTTCTCCTCCAAGATCTTCATGATCGCCCCACTTTCTGCTACTAATCAGACCCTCAGTATCGTTACTCTCTCCCCTCCAGGAGGAGGTTACTCAGAATCCTCTAAAAACCTGGCATATCTCTAATGGAAAGGGTGGCCAGCCTTCATTAAAATGAAGATCTGCCTAGGGCAAGAAAGTTGAAGAAATATGTATTTTTAGGAGACAGAAAAGGCCATCAGAAAAATAAAAAATACGGGGCAGGGGGGGTGTCAGATGATAATATGTTTGATTTCAAGGTTCTCATCATGGTCATCTTGAAAATTTTATTAGATGACCGACAGAGATCGATGTAGCATGCACTATTTGTTCAGTGTTTTCTGCCTTCCCTTATGAGAACCACTCTCACGTTCCTCAGTAGGGTAGGAGATACGTCCTATTCAAGTCCGGGAGCTATGCATGCTCCCGTAAGGACATAAGAAAATGCCCTGCTGAGTCAGGTCAAAGGCACGTCATCTTGTCCAACACTGGCCAACCAGGTGCACTTGGAAAGCTCGCAAGTGGGGGAAAGAGAGTGATGCCTCCTCCTATTGGTAGGGTCCTGGAGATCAGGGTTATGCTCCCTCTGTTCCTTATGGAAATATACAGCTATCCTGCCCAGTAGCCATTGATAGTCCTTTCCTCCATGAATTTATCTAATCCCCTTTTAAACCCATCTAGATTGGTGGCTGTCACCAGTTTGGCAGCAACTAGTTCCATAGTTTACACATTGAAGCTCTTCTCACAATCCATGAGAAGAACTTCTGTCAGGCTTGCGGGGAGAGTGGGCTTAGCCTGCGCTCCCTGTAGACAATCAAAGGGCAGCCTTGGGGTGGCCGGATTGGCCGCCCACACGACTGCCAGCTCCGTCATGGAGCCGGCGGGGGCTGCGGGGGCCGTGTGGCCCCCGGAAGTCCCAGGATGCCCTGCAGGAGTGCACAGGGCATCCTGGAGAGACCCCCCGAGCCTGACAGGCTGGCTGCAGCCTCCCGGTCAGGGGTCTCCTCGTGTGTCGCCACACACCGCGGTGACACACGAGCAAAGAAATGAGGTTAATGGGGCGCTCACTCCGTTAACCTCATTTAAGGAGAGGGTGTTCTAGGCGGGCTAGCTGCCTTGGGAGCACCAGGCTCGCCCGCAGGCCCGGTGGTTCCCACGATCGACAGGAAACAGGCTAAGCTCCCTTAAGCCCGCTTGCCATCGATCGTGGGAATAGCCTCGTTGTGTAAAGAAGTACTTCCTTTTGTCTGTCATGACATTTCGTTTTGTTTAGTTTCAACAGCTTGCCCCGGGTTCTAATATTATATGAGAGAGAGAGAGAGAGAGAGAGAGAGAGAGAGAGAGAGAGAGAGAGAGAGAGAGAGAGACTGACTCTCTTCCCTATATCCACTTTATCCGCACTGTGCATGTTTTTATACACCTCTATCTTGTTCCCACTTTTTATTTTATTTTATGTATTTGCTTGCTTACTTTTACTTACTTATTCTGGACTCCAAAGGCTTTAGGCAGTTCACAGAAACAACAATGTGAAACACTCAAAATTTACTAAAAACCAGGCTAAAAAAATGTGTCTTGAGGGTTCTTTTAAAGGCTGGTAAAGACGGCAAACCACGTATGTCTTTAGGGAGCACACTCCAAAGCCCAGGAGTGACTACAGAGAAAGCCTGCTCTAGAGTCGCCGCCAGATAAGCTGGCAGCATCCAAAGACACTTCTTGCTCACCCACCTTCTTTCTATCCAAAAAGGCCCAAACATTATAGGCTTCCCACACAGGGGAGTCTCTCCAACTCCCTGATCATTTTAGTTGCCCTTCGCTGCACCTTCTCCAGGAGCATTTCCAGATGGGGAACATAGGAACATAGGAAGCTGCCATATACTAAGTCAGACCATTGGTCTATTGAGCTCAGTATTGTCTACACAGACTGGCAGCAACTTTTCCAAGGTTGCAGGCAGGAATTTCTCTCAGCCCTATCTTGGAGATGCTGCCAGGGAGGGAACTTGGAACCTAGATGCTCTTCCCAGAGCGGCTTCATCCCCTGAGGGGAATATCTTACTGTGCTTAAACGTCTAGCCTCCCATTCAAATACAACCAGGGCAGACCTTGCTTAGCTTGGGGGACAAGTCATGCTTGCTACCACAAGACCAGCTCTCCTCTATGACTTTGGGGCTTTTAGCATGCAATTCAAAGTGTGCATGTGGACATCGGCTGGATTTGTGCCAAAGTCCATGTGAAATATTGGGGAGCACTACACACATGATTTGGGTTTTTCGCTGCGTGAAGGAGAGAACGAAGAAAATTCCGCACTGACAATGAAGCTGGCTGGGAAATAAGTTCGGGTGGGCTGCGCTGGTCCTTGATGCTGGCCATGCCCCCTGAGTGTGATGTCACATGCAGGGCGTGGTTGATGCACACAAGGGACCAACGGGGAGAGGGGTAAACATGAGCCCCCCCTCCCCTAGCTATATGCCTGTATTCCACATCCAACCAACAAAAGCACATATAGAGACTCTTCTGGTGTCTGCTCTGCAGTTCTGGAAATCCCTTAGATGGACATTCCTTCAAATCTAAATTTTGCTTCTGTCATTTATAATACCTTAATTGTCCTCAGCTGAAGAAATCAGCTGATTAATTGTTCAAGATTTAGCTGATTAACTAGTTGGTTACACTGGGAAATGCAGAAAACTTTTTTTAAGTGCATTTTTGTTTATTATTCATTCATTCAGTCAATCAGTTTATATATCACCCTTCCTAAAGTGGCTCAGGATAGTTGACATTAAAATCAAAAACACATAATAAAAAAGTTAAAACAAAAAAAAAACACATTTAAACTGGATAAAAACTCATTAAAATTAAAACTAAAACTAGAGTTCATTAAAAGCTAGGCTAAAGAGATGGGTCTTTAAGGCTCTCCAAGGAAGGCCTCCAAGGAAGAGAATCTTCTTAAATCCATGGGGAATGCATTCCACAACCCAGGGGCAACAACCAAGAAGGCATGATCCCAGATTGCCACCAGACAACTGGTGGCACCCGAAGACAGCCCCCTCCTGATGATATTAATGAGCAGTGGGGATCTTGGAGAGAAAGGCCCGCTCTCAGGTAACTCGGACCTAAGCCATTCAGGGCTTTCAAGTAATAACCAACACTTTATACTCTGCTTGGAAATATATTGGCAGCCAGTGCAACTGTTTAAGAAAAGACATAATGTGGTCTCTCTGGGATACCCCAGAGATCAATCTGGCTGCCGCTAGGGATGTGCAAACAGGTTCGACATCGAACCGATTTGGTTCAATTGTTCGAGGTTGAACCGAAGCACCCCTTATTGAGTCAGATCGTGGACCAAATCCCGCTCCCCCCCCCCGAGGGTTCACAGGCTTTTAAAAATTTATTTTAGGTTTTTTTCCCACACTTACCCACTCTGAGGGAGTTGTCCGAGGTGGCAGGGGGGTTCCACAGAGGTTCCCCCTCCCCCGCCAGCCTCCCTTATTTAAGAAATTGCTCTTCGGTCTTTCCCACCACACCTGCGCAATGGGCCTCTCCGTGGCCTGGCATGACCTGGCAGCCAAACGGACAATTTCTTAAATAAGGAAGGCCAGTGGGGGAGGGGGAACCACCACAGAACACCCCCCGCCACCTCAGAGTACTCCCCCAGAGGGGGTAAGTGTAAAAAAAATGTAAAATTTAAAAAAGCAACTCACGAACCCCTTCCCCCGGACCGAACTGAACCAGGGGGTTTGGTTCAAGGAGGTTCCAGACCAAACCAGACCTGCCGGTTCCATGCACACCCCTAGCTGCTGCATTTTGGACTAACTGAAGTTTCCAAACGATGTACAAAGACAGCCCTACATAAAGCGCATTGCAGTAATGCATCCTATAGTCACACTGCTCCTCACCCCAACACAAACCGACATCTCCACTCTGCTCTCCGTGAGCTTTTAGATGAAGAACCTAACACGGGTTCTGCTGAATTCGACCAAGGTTCACCTAGTCAACCCTTCTGTTACCAACAGTAGCCAAGAGGTCCTCTAGGCACTCATTGCCAGGGCATAAAGGACTCCATACCTCCCCGGCTGCTTCCCCCCAGCAACTTGTACCCAGAGATATGCTGCACCTATACATGGAGGGTCCATGGCTTATAGCTGTTGATAAGCCTCGAGCCTCTTCTCACGAGCAGTAAGAAAGGTTCCAGAGCAGGCCAAGAAGGAGGCAAGTTAAACCGATCTTCCCTGCAGACGATCAATCCGGTGTTGCTGGGTGCGCTTCCCGGGCAGCAGGGAGGGGTGGGAGCTGGGATGTGTCATCCCAGCCCCCGGAAATACCATAATGCACCACACGAGTGTGCAGTGCATCATGGAGATCAGCCGTCCCCTCCCCTCGCTCCCCGGAATCTGGCAGCTGTAGCTGCCAGACAATCAGAAAAATGAGGTTAAGGTTTCACACATGCAGGGTTCACACGGGCATGCAAAACCGAGCTGGGCCCCCTTCACCTGGTTTTCAATGCCCGTGTGACTAGCCTTCTGTTCTCTGTGAATCTGTTAATGTGGGTCTTCAGAACTGTATTAGCTAGTGGCCACCATTTTGTGACAGTGAAAATGAAAAACAGGGGGACACTTGTAACAATGAATTCTAAGACCAAGGGTAGCCGCCCAAGCCCCCGGCCACGATTACACTTTGTCGAAGACTGGATTCTACCTGCCACATGCTGTGCGTTGTATAGTGTTTTAGTGTTGTGCACCCATTGATAGGCAGGAGCACTAGTCATTATGCATCCCACCCGCTGCCTGGGAGATCTCATGTCCTCCAGAGTCTCTGGGGAGGGAGCTGGCTCCTTAGGAGTGGCAACTCTAGTAAGTCATAGAAAAAGCCCAGAACAAGACATCCCCCAAGAGGCAAAAATAGGGACAAAACAGAGGTAGCTATTTGCCACTTATTTACAAGGACCGATTCCAGAACATAGCTGCCCCCGATGGCCAGCAGGGCAGAGTGGTTAGCATGTTGGACTAGGGCCAGGGAGACCCGAGTTCAAATCCGCATTCAGCCACGAAACTTCATTTTTATCACTTTGTCGCTTACCTCTCACCTTAACATACCTCTGATGTTGTGAGGATAAACAAAGCCACGTTCACCCCTCTGGGCTCCTTGGAGGAAGAGGGGGATATACATGTGAAAATAAATAAATAAATAAATAAGATTCAAAGTGGCTACTCACAGAAGCTCTTCTCACAATCAGTGAGAAGAGCCTCGGGCGGGTCTGCAGGGAGAACAGATTCACTTACCCCTGTTCGCAGATGATCCAGTGATCCCGTGAGCTGTCCCTGGGCAGCCGGATCAGCCACTCACATAATTACCAGCTCCGTCACGGAGCCAGTAGGGGCAGCAGGGATCAGGGGCCACCTGGCCCCCGGAAGCCCCAGAATGCCCCGCATGAGTGCTTGGGGCATTCTGGGGAGACCCCCGATGCCAGGAGCCTTGTTTTAGCCTCCCAGTTGGGAGTTTCCTCGCAGGTCGCTGCTGCGTGGAACCACACAGTGGCAACTCACAATCCAAAAATGGGGTTAGTGGAGCACTTGTTCTGCTAACCTCATTTAAGTGGAGAACTACTTTGGTGGGATAGCCGCTGTTGAACCACTGGGCTCGCACACAATGGTTCTCACGATGGAGGAAAACTGGGCTGGGCTTCCTTAGCCCAGTTTTCCTCCATCATGTGAGGAGCCTCCCAGTCTCCCATAGGTGCCATCATCTTGCGCATTCCAACCAGACCTACATCAAAGGTATGGCACCTTGTCCCAATGAGGTTTGGCAGATTTAGCAGCAAGGCCTTCTCTGTGGTGGCACCAAATGTACAGAATGTCCTTCCAAAGAATGCCTGCCAAGCCCTGATGCTGGTTACTCTCAGATGTCAGACAAAAAACTGGCTGATATGGGAAGGCTTTGGGTAAAAATGAATGTCAGAAGAAGAAGTAACAGAAACAAGTTCACTGGAAAACAGAGTACAGAATGATTTAAAGGGGTCCCCCCCCCGTTTCCTTTTGCTGGCTATTTAGATTTTATGTACTGCCCTGTGATTTCCTGTATTTAAATCAAATCAAATCATTTATTACAGTCACAGGCCAGTACAATAACAATACTTACAGACAGAAGCCCAGCAGAGTAAATCATGAAGGTTGTAATATAGTAGTTAAACATCAAAACAGAACTGGATTGGCTTCTTAATATGCTCTTGGTGGATTTTGCTGGCTATTAAAGCAGAGCTTAGCCACATTATAAGATATTGAATCGTTCTAGCGGGCTAACAGAACCTGTTTTTATATTTTTGACTATTTCAAGGTAGTTTTCTTCTTCTTCTATGTTTTTAATTACTGGGGGAGAGAGAGAGAGAGAGAGAGAGATGATAGGGGGTTAGTGAGGAAAGTGGGCTTAGTCTGCTCTCCCCACAGATGAGCAGGGCAGCAGCCCTGGGTGGCTGGATTGGCCGCCCACATGACTGCTGGTTCCGTTACGGAGCCGACGGGGGCGGGGGGAATCGGGGGTCGCATGGCCCCCGGAAGCTCCAGCATGCCCAGCGTGAGTGAGCAGGGCCTGCTGGAGAGACCCCCGAGCTGGGAGGCTGCTTTTGGGACTCCTGGTCGAGGGTCTACTCATGAGTTGCCGCAGCGTGGAGCCGCGCCACAGCAACACACAAGTAAAAAAAACTGGGTTTGCGGAGCACTAGCTCCGCAAACCTGGTTTAAGGGGAGAGGTAGTTTGGCGGGTTACCCACTGAAGAACCACCAGGCTCGCAGCCGAGCCCTGTGGTTCACACGATGGGAGAAAATCGAGCTAGCCTCCAGGTATTGTCTACCCAGATTTTCTACTGGGTATTGTCTACCCAGACTGGCAGCAGCTTCTCCAAGGTTGCAGGCAGGAATCTCTCTCAGCACTCTCTTGGAGATGCTGCCAGGGAGGGAACTTGGAACCTAAATGTTCTTCCCAGAGTGGCTCCATCCCCTGAGGGGAATATCTTACAGTGCTTACACATCAGGTCTCCCATTCATATGCAACCAGGGCGGACCCTTCTTAGCTAACAGGACAAGTCAGTCTTGCTACCACAAGACCAGCTCTCCTCTTGGAAAACTGCCCCCTTTCTGCACAACTTTCCCCTTTTTTTTTGCACAACTACTGCACCCTTTTTTTCCCCTTTTGCACAATGCTCCTGTTTCGGCACAGCCCTGATGCTGCTTTTGAAGGACACAGTTGCCCTGCAGCACGGTCTTATCATGTGTCCATAACACTACGCTGGATGTCAGCCAGCAAAACAATCTTCCAGTATCCTTTTCCTTTCCTCCTTTCAAAATGTCTTAAAAATTCTTCTCTATAAACAAGTACAAGAACAATGATTTCACACAAACAACGAAACACAGCTTGGTCTGAGTTAAATATTTACATCTGCTATGTGAACAAATGGATATAAAAATAAGCAATGTAAGACAAATTAAAAAGAGGGGGAAAACAAAATTCTCTTTATGTCAAGATCCATTTTCTAAGAGTCATCCAGACTGGCAGTTTTACAGAGAATAACAGGAAGTGTCCTTATTTGCAATCCACCATTATTTAATTTACATTTTTAGTGTGCAAAATCTTCTACTGTATTAAAGGCACATGGGCAACAGCCAGGCCAGGTTATTCATGACTACTGGAATTAACATCACATTGACACTTGTCTCATTGATTTCAGTGGTGCTTAGTCAGAACTCACTAGTCTGGATGCTGATCTGTTTTTGGTGTGGTTGGTGGGAACACCAGATTCCTGCTGTCTCATTTCCTGGCTGTTGTCCTATTCCTCTCTTTTCATGATCAAACCCCCACTCTCTCTGTTTCAGTTTTGTACTGGTGAATTCACACAATTTACTAGTGTAGCAACCCTGGTGGAAGCCCATGGCTACATTTTTTTTGGCAGCTCCCACAACCTCTGCCTGCCAGCCAGCCTTCCTTTCTGGCCCCCACTCAGCCATGGAACCCCCACCTCCCTGGCCATTGGGGTCTAGTGACTTCACCATCCAATGGGGATGTGCAGATTGATTCAAATTCAGATCGATTCAATGTTAATCTGAGTGATCTGAATTTGAACTGAATCACCACTTAAAAGTGCAATTTGATTCGAATTTGGATTGGATTTTTGAAATTTGATTCAGATTTTATTCTAGAACTGTTTGACACCTTTTAAAAACCATCCAGGCTCCCTCATTGGTTTAAAAAGGGACAAAAACAGGGTCAAATCAATTTGAATTCTATTTGAATTTTCATCAGATTTTCAGACCAGATTTGAATGGGATTCAAATTCAAAACAAATTTTTGGAATTCGAGTCAAATTCAAAACAAATTTTCAGAATTCAAGTCAAATTCAAAACAAATACAAAAATTCATTTCGTGCACATCTCTACCATCCAGCATGTGGTGACTGGCGGCGATGTCATTAGACAGCATCATCACCAGTAAAGGGAGGCAAGTCAGCAGTGATGAGTCTTCAGCCAGGCGGGAGTCACAGAGGGAGGGAGGGAGGGAGGGAGGGAGGGAGGGAGGCAGTTGGGCAGGTGGGCAGCTTCAGAGGCAGGCAATGAGTGACTTCCCCTGTCCTGGCTACAGTGGGCACCCAGCATCCCCACCCTGGCCCTGCTGCGCGGCCCATGTATTCCACACATGGTGGCCCAATATTAGATCCATCCCTGCATAGTGGGACAGTTCAAATGATATGACCCAGCAGCAGATGTGAACAAGAAGGGGGCACACTGAGACTATACCCCTCGAGACGTCCTCCACACATGTCCCAACACCCTCCTGACACATCCATTAATCACAGGAGCGTGCTCCCTGCTGAAATAAGAGCCTCCCCATCTCTTACAACATTAAAAAAGGCAGACAAGACACATCTGTTCACCCAGTCTTTTGTTTAGATACTGTTTTAATAGTTTGATGATTTTTAATAGTTTTAACATTGTTCTAAGTTTAAAATTGTTGTAATCTTTTGACTTTTAAACTTGTTTCTATTGTTTTGTTGTAAACCGCCCAGAGACTTGCTTTTGGGACAGTATACACATATGTTAAATAAACGTGTGCGCGCTCGATATACATGTGCGCTCTGGGTACTTCCAGTCCGATAAGGCAATGGGGCAGCAGGGAGGTAAGCTGTTGCCCCACCGGACCCTTTTAAATTGAAGTGCCGGTGGGGGAAACACCATAGCAGAGGTAATAGCACCCTCCCCCACCCTTAAAGGTATTCCCCCCATCTTCTAGCCAGCCAGACCATTGGTCATTCAAGCCTGTTTGGAGGTCAATAAAAGGGCTTCCAAACAGGTTCATGCACATCCTTACCCTCTGGATGAAAATGTTGAGAGTGATCTGGAGCTGGAAAAGCAAATCAGAGAGGCATCAAAGAGAGACAGAGCTGTAATAATGGGTCCCTTCAATCACCCTCACATAGATTGGGGAAATTCACATCCGAGTATTGACAGAGAGGCCAAATTTCTAGACATGCTAAATGACTGTGCCTTAGAACAGTTGGCCACGGAAACAACCAGAGATGAGGCAGCCTTGGACTTAATTCTGAGTGTTGCTCACTCACTGCCCAGGACTTGGTGGAGGATGTCAGGGTTGCAGAACCACTGGGTAGCAGTGACTATAGTGTGATATAATTCAGCATATACAGTATGCAAGTGGAGCACTGCCAAGGAAGTCCAACACAGATGCGTTGGACTTCAGAAGAGGAAACTTCTCAAAAATGAGGGGACTGGTAAGAAGGAAGATGAAAGGGAAAGTCAGGAGGGTCAAATCACTCCAGAAAGCATGGAACTTATTTAAAACCACAAAAATAGAAGCTCAGTTGGAATGTATACCAAGAAGGAGGAAAGGTACCACCATATTCAGGACTCAGGAGGACGCCAGCATGGCTAACAAGTAGAGTGAGGGAAGCTATACAAGGGAAGACGACGTCCTTCAGAAAATGGAAGTTCTGCCCAAATGAAGAGAACAGGAGGGAACATAAATTCTGGCAAAAGAAATGCAAGGAGACAATAAGGGATGAAAAAAGAGACTTTGAGAAGCATATAGCTAGAAGCATCAAGGGGAATAACAAAAACTTGTTTAAATATATCAGAAGCAGAAAACCTGTGAGGGAGGTGGTTGGACCCTTAGATGACAATAGCATGAAAGGGAATATTGAGGAGGATAAGGAATTTGCAAAGAAGCTGAATGGGTTCTTTCCATCTGTCTTCATGGCAGAGGATACTGACCATATACCCTCTCTGGATCTCAGCTTCTCAGACTTGGAGGCTGAAGAACTGGGCCAATTTGAGGTGATGAGAGAAGTACTAAATTGTCTTGAAAAACTAAAAATTAACAAATTGCCAGGGCCAGATGGCATCCACCCAAGAGTTCTGAAGGAATTCACAGGCGAAATTGACAATCTCCTGGCAAAATTGTGTAACTTGTCCCTACAATCAGGCTCTGTACCAGAGGACTGGAAAGTAGCTAATGTAACTCAAATTTTCAAAAAGGGATTGGGGGGCGGGGGGTGGGGGGTGATCTGGGAAACTACAGGCTGGTTAGCTTAACTTCTGGGCTGGGTAAATTGATGCAAAGAATACTTAAGGACAAAACTGTTCAGCATATAGAAGAACAGGCCTTGCTGAAGGAGAACCAGCAGGGTAGGATGTGTAATCACTAAATAAGAAAGCGAGATCCAGCTGAGCTTGCCATTTTCAGCCCAGATCATGAACAGAGTAGTTTACATCCCTGCACCTCCAATTACATGGTTTCTTCTGGACTCTATTTTCTTCTCTCCCCACCCTGACTCCCCCCCCCACCAGCTTGCTTTCTACATCTGTACTTTATTCAATGAACACATCTGCATTCTTTCTTTCTGTTTGCAGCCAGAAACTCTATCCAACCCTTATCACTGACACCTCTCTGCAGTTTCAAATTCCGACCTTGTGCCAAATCCCCATTTCCTGCTGCTTAATTTCCATTCATTTACTCTTGTTTTTGCTTCTGCTGCCATTCCCAGCGTGGGCCAGCTCCAACCCAGCTTCTTCTAATTTTTTAAGGAAGGCTCCCTATTGAGTGCTATTGGAATCCGATCCTCTGCTCCGCGCCAATGGCAGGCTATTGTTTATACTACCTAACAACAGTTGCCAATATTACGGCTTTTTTCCTTCTCGTTGTTTCACTCTTTAAGTGTATATGCTAAGACCCAAGAGGACAGTTCTCTACATATGGTGACCCATTAGGTCTGGCTTTATTATTACTTCTGCAGAATCTGAAGTAGCCCCTTTATTTTTAAAAAAAGAAAGAAAGAAAAAGAAAAAGAAAATAGAAAGACAAAAGCCTGTAGAGTCTTATTTACACACTTCTTGCTGATCTGGCAACTCTCCCTGTTCTCAGAATAAACCAAAAACAAAGGGGACTAAATCCTGAAAAATATTTTTTAGTGGCCCAGTAAAAGATCTGCTCCATAAAAGAGGAGCCCATGTAAAAACTCACATTACATATCTGAATGATGGATCACGTGGGGGTGCTTTGTTCTCTCAAAGACCTGTTTCTATATGTAATGTTTCAACAATTTGCTAGGTTTTCTCTTCCCCTCTCCCACCCTTGCATGGGGGGGGGGCGGAAATGAGATCAAGGTGTCAGCATTATAGCGGTCTCAGAGAACAAGCTGTCAGAAAGGTAGAAACTGGACATTGGCCAACCTGACGGGCAGCCCTACGTTGAAATAATGTCAGATGGGGGAGCGCTCGCGGCCCCTGATTAGTGGCAGCCCGGGTTCTTTGAACCCATTCACCAAATTGTGGCTCTGGTCCTTGAAAGGCAGCCCCAATGGTGTTGGGCAACAGAGCTACTGCAAAATGACTTACAACCACTTCCAGGGAGTTGCACAGCACTGCTCCATTTGGAAACAATTGGCAGATGGCCAGAGGAGAAGTTTCCATAAAGGCAGAAAGTGTGAAAAAATATATCGTGATATACCATTCAAGGTGCTGGTTTTGACCTTTAAAGCCCTTAACGGTTTGGGCCCCGGATACCTGAGGGACCGCCTGCTCCCAAGGGTTGCTGCCCACTTGACAAGGTCATCTGAGGGGGCTCTGCTCCGGGTGCCAACAATGAGGGAGGCTCGGTTGTCGTGCATGCGGGACAGGGCCTTCTCTGTTGCTGCCCCCAGACTCTGGAATGCTCTCCCAGTAGCTATTTGCTCCTCAGTCTCCATCACAGCTTTTAGAAAGCATGTTAAATCTTAGTTTTTTATCCAGGCCTTTACATGATTGTTATTGCTGGTTCTTTGTCTTTTTATCTGTGTACAGTTTTTATGTTTGTATTTTATATATATTAAATCAGATTTGTTGTCATATTTTTAGCTTAATACTTTTAACTGTCATTTTTATTATATGTTTTTTAACTTTTGTAAACTGCCTTAGGATTGTCTTAAATGAAAGGCAGTATATACATTTAACAATAAATAAATAAAATAAATAAAAATTCTATTACCACCTTAAGTGGCGCAGCGGGGAAATGCTTGACTAACAAGCAGAAGGTTGCCAGTTCGATTCCCCACGGGCACTATATCGGGCAGCAGTGACCTAGGAAGATGCTGAAAGGCATCCTCTCAGACTATGCGGGAGGAGGCAATGGTCAACCCCTCCTGTATTCTACCAAAGACAAACACAGGGCTCTGTGAGCGCCAGGAGTCGAAATCAAGTCAAACCCTTTACCTTACCATTCTATTGGAAACAATCAAAATATTGCCCGGAACAATTGCCCGGAAGTAGTTTTAAGTCATTCTGTAGCAGATTGTTGTGCAACACTGTTGGGGCCAAAAGGGTGGCTACGTATGTAAACATTCCCCAATGCCAGGGCCCACACTCCCGCTTCGGATAATTCAATGCAATCATCTCTCCCCCAGAATAATTACGAACATTTTTTAAAGTCTCTGTCAGAGCTCTGTCATGCACGGTGCTGCAGACCTGCCCATCCCCGGGCTGGCTACTGCCACAGCAGGAACCCCTCCTTTCTCCTGGGCTCTCTTGGGGCCAGTGGCGACGGTAGGGGCCGACAAACCCGGAGCCAAGAGCAGTGCAGCCATGGGTGGTCCCAACGGCCAGGCACGGCCCCTGTGCCTTTCAAAGGCATCAGGTCTCTGTGTGGCTCCGGGGCAGGCCTGGACATCACAGCTCAGTGCCTAGAAGGGAGTTGGACGGGACTGGGAATGCTTATGGGGCAGGACTTCCCACGGTAGGGAGGTGGTGCCCGGAATGCTCAGGGATATTGAGGGATGTTGGGTCAATGATAAAGGTGGTCCAGCTAGAGTCAAGGAAGAAGGTTGAGGTCCCCTGGGGAGAGGCTCCTGGCCGGTGGAGGAGTTGGGATCAACGTAAACCGCCTCCCCAGAGTGCTCTGAGTCCCGGAGGTAGCGGGGGGAGAAAGATTAAGCAGCCTGACAGCAGAGCTTTTACGGGGTCCGGCCGACGAGACACGGACAGTCTCTAATATTACATCACAGCACCTGCAGGTGTGGAAGCAGCAGAGAGCAAGGTGAGGCTAGGAGCTCCCTCCCTGGCTCTGTGCAGGTGCCTCCACTGCTGCACTTCAGGCCATGGAGGAGGGAGGGCGCTGATGAGATTCGGGGCTTGGAGCCATTAATTGGGGCCCAGCCCCCCCCGGGCCAGCCGCTAATGATGCCCCTGGCCAGGACTGCCTTTTAAGTTGTGCAGCAGCCCCGGGAGTCTCTAACATCAAAGAAGGACTCTCTGTCATGTCAGACAACTTATTTAAGGGTAAAGAAAGAAAGGAAGATGGGATTCTGCTCAGTCAGGGATCCCCGCACACATACGCAGAAAGGCATTAAGCTCTTTTCTGCCTGGAACAGCTCATCTGTGCCACCATGGGCCAGGGGAAAGACCTGGATTTGGCCCATAGGCCTTCCATGCTCCTGCCTTTATAGAGGAGGGAGGGAGGGAGGGAGGGAGACTATTCTCACATCATGGCAGGTGGGTGCTTAGTTTCACCTTCTTTCCCCCCAGATGATCTGTCCTTCCATTCTTCAGTGCGCTGCCGCATGCTCACATGATCCACACTGCTCCTTGCAGTGGGGATCAGGCCCGTAGCCAGCTGGTAGCATGGTGTGTACCTGCCACACCAAAAATTTCTCTTTCCTTCCCAGCCTCACTGACTTTTTTCAATGAACATTTTATAATCTGCTGCCCTGACTTCTGCTATCTCCCCCAACAGATTTTTTGAGGCTGGTTACAGGCCTGGCATGGGTCTCCGGAAGCCAGAACAATGCTTAATTTTCTAAGCATTTTTTTAAAAAATGCTAGCACATCTTGTGTATTGTAAAGGTAAGGTGTACATATTTTTAACTGTTTTTTCTTCTTCTTCAAATTTTTGGAATAGCAACAAGAAAAATTTTCAGGCACAGTTGCAAAATACTCAGGCCATACAAGAGCACTTATCAAAGCAATGGTTAAAAGTATGGTACAAGAAAGTTTTACACTGAAATGTTGTCAGACAGATACTTTTTTTGTATATGGCACTTAGAACCTGACTCAAAAACAGCTCTAACAGTTATGTCACCATAAATAAATGGCTTTCAGCTCCGTCACGGAGCCGGTGGGGGCTGTGGAGATCGAGGCCACGCGGCCCCCGGAAGTTCCAGCATGCCCTGCACGAGCACGCAGGGCATGCTGGAGAGACCCCCAAGCCGGGAGGCTGCTTTTTAGTCTCCCAGTCGGGGGTCTACTCATGAGTTGCCATGGTGCAAAGCCACGCCGCGGCAACACACAATCCGAAAGCCTGGGTTAGTGGAGCACTCGCTCCACTAACCTGGGCTTAGGGGAGGGTAACTTTAGCGGGTTACCCACTTTGGTGAGACCGGGCTCGGTGGTTCTCACGTGTGGGCAAAATCGGGCTAGGCTCCCTTAGCCCGATTTCGCCCAATTGTGAGAATCGCCTCTTTATGTTGTGGACTCCTTGTAACCCTAATTTGCAATGAGATCTTAACCATTGTCATTAATTCCCTAATTTTATCAAACCACACCTTTACCTTACTACTGCAGTTTTATAGATGGTTTCCTCCCCCCCCCCCCGTTTCCCAGTCTTTGGCTATTACATACTGAGTTGCCATGAGGAGAAGTTCTATTAGCTCATTGTGGAGTGCAGAGAAGGATTTTTCAATGGGGGCCCCAAGCAGGATGATGATTGGAGCCATTTGCAGTTGAAGATCTGTTACAGATTGGACCTCATGCATGACCCATGACCAAAACACACGTATCTTGAGGCATTCCCACCAAACATGGGGATAAAAACTTTTCATACTGCATTTCTGCCAACACAAGGGTGAATAGGTTGGGGTCTGCATCTTTAAAACAAATAAATCAAGTTATGTGGAATGCTCTGAGAAACTTCACTGGTTTTTCTGAAACCCTCGCAAAATCCTTCAGCTCTCTCATTTGAGAACAAGTCCCTACATTCTCTTTGAATTTGACTTTCACAATCAACATTTTGCCTGCTGTAAAGGTAAAGTGTGCCATTGAGTCGATGTCAACTCCTGGTAACCACAGAACTCTGTGGTTGTCTTTGGCAGAATACAGGAGGGGGTGACTATTGCCTCCTCCCGCGCAGTATGAGATGATACCTTTCAGCATCTTCCTATATCACTGCTGCCCTGATATAGGTATTTCCCATAGTCTGGGAAACATACCAGCAGGGATTCGAACCAGCAACCTCTGGCTTGCTAATCAAGTCATTCTCCCCATGGTGCCATTTGGTGACTGTCTCCTTTTCTTTACATCTATCATATATTTTGGAGAATTTGTTTGTTTGTTTGTTTGTTTGTTTGTTTGTGTGAAATACTTTCCAATGACCTACAGATATCAAATGAAACATACACAATCCTGCACTGAAATTAGCAGAATGCACTACTTTTCACACTGGAATATGCATGATTGGTGGGGGGCAGGGGAATTAATGTAATTTTTTTGAAGAAATTCTGAATATCACACTTCCCAATTATCTACAGATACTAAATTTTGCATGAACAATCCTGCCACTTAAATTAGCTGAATGCATAACTTTTTATACCAGAATATGTTCAGGGAAAGATTTAATATTTTTAGAAGAAATTCTAAAGATAGCCATCATATTTTAACTGTTATTGTTCTCGACAGATTTTTAATACCCAATAATCTTGGGTCAATAATTCTGAAACGCCATGCCCAAGAAAAGCGCAAGATTTTCCCAGATTCAAATTTACTAAGATTTAAATCTAATCGATAAAATTAATCGATAAAATTAATCGATAAAATGTATAAAGTTTGAAGCTTAAACGCTAGAATTTTCTAACTGTTCTTTTACTTCCCTTTTGCACACACATGAATAAAACATTCTATTACATATGTTTAATTTCTTGAACTTTCCTATAAGTGTAATAATTTCTTGAACTTTCCTATGCAAAATGATTTTGCTCCATCAACAACGAGCCTCAGCTATTAATCTGCTTATAATTTTAGCAAGCATCAGCAAAGCACAGCATGACATCAGATCAATACAAAAGATAAGAGAGACGATTACCCAACACAATAACATAGCAATATCTTTAAAGACAAGAAAGTAACAACACCTGAGTCTTTAGTTTCCAAACAAATGAGTCCAATAACAAACCATCATAAATACCTTTATAAAGAAGGAAATGTAAAGAGATGTGCCTAGCTTAACTGCAACAAATTCAGAATCGTAATTGACCAATCAGCATTAAACACCTGGATGTCCTTGCAATAAATAAGCCCAGGTTCTCAACTTTACAATAAATTCAAGATGGTAATGAAAAAGAGGTTTTAAAAGATACATGACATCAGATAGTTCTAGCTGTATACAAGGTTCCCAACCTGTAGTACTCCAGATCTTGCTGAACTACAACTTCCATCATCCCCACCCGTATCTACTCTTAATTGAACCTTGTTGATTCCAACATCACACTTGCACAGATTGCAGGGATGTGCACAAAACCGATTTGCCCGGTTGGGTTCGAATCCGATCAGGACGACCGGACCGGTTCTGCACATCCCTGATTCACATCCCTGCACATCCCTGCATGCAAAACCTGGCTAAGGGAGCCCAGCCTGGTTGTTGTATGTGCATGTGTACTGCTCGGATCGGGCCAATCCCGGAGGCACTATGGTGGCAAACCCGCCTATGAAGCCTCCCTTCAAAAGGAGGTTGAGCGCTCACTTAACCTCATTTTTACTGTTGTCTGACAGTCACAGCTGCAAGCAGTCATGGCTAGCAGACTCCGGGAGGGGAGGGGGAATCCCCATAATGCACCGCGCACTCACACGGTGCGTTATTGGACCTCCAAGTGGTGGGCCGATGGGGGCAACACGACTCGGCACCCCGACTGCTGGCTCATCTGGGCGGGCAACCCCCCCCCCACCTAAGTTATGATCGTCTGCGGGGAGGTAAGCTCTTTAGGGCTTCCTCCCCGCAAACCCTCTAGCCCTTTCTCACTGCTCGTGAGAAAGGGCTCACTGTTTTCTTTATATAATCTTTGCTGGGAATCATTCCCAAACACTCCTCGTGTCATGTTGGAAGAAGCACAACATCAATATTCATTTTCAACCTCCGTTGAAAACTTCCACTATTTCCCCCCCCCTCCCCCCCCATCTCTTTTCCTCCCTCCTCTGGCCGCAAATTCCACCCCCACCCCCAGTCAAAGTCCAAAAGGAAATTTCAATCCCACGAAGGCCAAGTCTTCTTCCAGTGCACTGAGCATTCTCTTGTTCCTGGCTTGCATTGCAATGATGTAACATCTCAATGTATCAAAAGGAAATCTGCCTCCTTGTAAGATTTTATGACCCAGCTGTAGTGTGCATTCTCCTGTTATTTGTTTTTTTTTCCCCTCTCTCTTTTGAAAAGTAATAATAAAAAAGGAGTGTGACACACAGCTTTTCCTCACAGCTTCAGTCTGGGTTCCCACAGATGCTCGTAGCCTTGTCACATGCCCCATGGGCTAACACACCACAGTGTTAAACTCTTTCATACCCTCTGTGCAGGAATACAAGTAAACAGCAGTTCCTAACAGCAACAAATTTTACCTGCCACTGCATTCAAACGAGAGCAGTATTGGTCTTGGCACTGTGAATAAATTGTTGGATTACTGTTTGCTGAAGTTTAGACTGCAAGCTCCTTAAGCAAAAGTCTCTCTCTCTCTCTCTCTCTCTCTCTCTCTCTCTCTCTCAAATGATTTGGAAATTCTTTTCTCTCTCTCTCCCAGGTCTTATTTCTAAAGTGGAAGCAATACATCCAGAACATGGTATACATTTTTAATTTCCTGCCGTCAAATGAGGTGAGGTGGGACAGGGCCTTTTCAGTGGTGGCACCCCATCATGGAACAGCCTCCACAGTGACGTCAGCCTGGTACCATCATTATGGTCTTTTAGCTGCCAGGTGAAGAGCTTTTTATTCACTCAGACTTGAATTTTAACAGTTTAAAGTTTCATGGTGTCAATCTTCTAAAGTTTTGTTATCGTTTTTATGTGTTTTAATTGTAAGTTATTTTTTGGTTCCGTTTTGTAAGTTGCCCAGAGAACATTTGTTATGGGGCAGCTATATAAATATAGCTGCTGCTGCTGCTGCTGCTGCTGCTGTTATTTTCCCCAAACCAATGTGTTCATACATACAATGGCATCAGCATGTTTTTTGTGTGGTCTTTACCAGTGCAGAGGGGTACGTGTGAGCATCAGTGAATCAGTGAAACAGACGGAATCAAGGTCAAGAATCCCATCCCTTCAGTGAGCGACCTCCTGGACTGGCAGGAATAGTGAGCTCTTTCTCACAATCGGAGATAAAGGGCTCGAGGGAGAGCAGGGGGGACGCCTCAAAAAGCTTACCTCCCCACAGGTGACAATTGCCTCTGGGGAGGGCATGGAGATCGCACGCCCAGATGTGCAGATGCCTCCTCTGGCAGCACAGAGGGTTGGGGGGGGGGGCTAGGATGTGTAACCCTGCCCCCAAAACTCCCATCATGCACAACATGAGTGCAAAGTGCATTGTGGGGATCTCCCCAACGGCTGCTCTGCAATCTCCCAGCCCCAGCAGAGGCTTTAAAAAAACAAAAAAAAACCAGGGCTAAGAAAGCTAACCCCATATAAGAGGGTGGCTGGCATGGTGGGTTTGCCACTAAGACACGTCCAGGATCAGGCGCAATCCTGTCAGTTCTCATGCGCGGGCAAGACCAGGCTTGGCTTCGTTAGCCTGGTCTTGCCTGAGCATGAGAACAGCCTCAGTATCTCCTACCATGATCATAATAGAGAAATTCTTATTTGACATCCTGATATCTGAAGCCTTAAACAAGTGGTGCCTCACACATGAAACCTTTCCACTCTCTCCTTTTACACACCTAAGCCCGCTTATGTCCTTGTGGTTCGGGAGATATAGAAACAACTGCACACGTATTACTCTCTTGTACATTTTACAAGGATATTTGAATTAATTTTATTGCTTCTTTTTAAATGGAATTTCCTGGTCACACCGATGAGTTTTATTGGGATTATTTGTTGTCAGATTTTAAAGACTCCGTGTCTTGGAATGTGGCCAAGTTCTGATATGTAGTTTGTAAAATTCGCAGAGAACTCGCCATCTGATTACTGTTGGTAGCTGTTTATTATTGCTTGTCAATGACCAAAATAAAGGTATCTATCTATCTATCCATCCATCCATCCTTTTACACAACAGCAAAATCCAGTAAACCTGGACAGAGCAACAAAATAACTGTACCAGCTGACATCCGGACGATGCACCAAGATTTTCCATTGCATAAGAGAAGGTTCCCACCACAGGCTGCTGTAATGGGCAACTTCCCTTTGCACCACAGCTGCCAGTGCCTCCTGAAATTCTCCCCCTGAGGGTCCCCCACCCACAGAGACATGATTTCTGGTGGCCACAGAGGGAAAGGGCCATCACTGAAAATTATGCCTCCCGTTCCTGCAATGGGAAACCCTGGTACATCAAGCAGAGGATTTGTTTGAATGTTGACAACAAACAATAGTTTATATAGTGCTTTCTAGGAGGTGTAGTCATGTCAGCCAAACAAGTATATTGGACCTAATATGCTCTCTGTTGGGCATTATTGGAAGGTCTTCTGCCATGCCAGGTGGGAGCCCTGACAGTTGAGAAATGGCTTCTCTTTCACCTGGTTGTGATTTAAAAGTTAAAGGGTCAACCCCTTTAACTTTTAAATCCTGACAAGATTTCAGAAAATCATTGGGTTCTGACCCAATCATCTTGGTGGCCATGTCAGTCCATCCCAACAATGTTTGTGTCGGATCAGACCTGACATGCACAAGCTGAGAATCTAAACACTTCAATATGTCTAAAAAATTAACTAAGTACCCCACTGCCTTGCAGGTAGGGGGTGTAGTTATCACATGGCAGTTGACAGTTGGCACAGTCCAATGACAGTCAAAATGAACAGAAGAAATGAAGGTGTGCAATGAATCCTCATAGGGATTCATTATGAGGAAACCGAAGGATCCAAACATTTGAAAAATAGTGGCCACACATTTTGCTCCATAACTCCACTTCTACAAGGGCTAGAGCTTAGTTGTTGTTTTTTAATTAAAGCTGGGGATCCATGTTAGGGTTAGGATAGGGTGACTTCAAATCCCCATTATTTCCTATGGTGGAAATATACAAAATCGGGGGGGGAATTAATAATTAAAAATCAACCAAGTGCCCCAAGGCCCTGAAATTTGGGTGGTAGGTGGCACCCATGGGGACTCACCTACCATCCAAATTTGATGCACCTAGGACCTTTATAAGTGGTCTGAATTGATCTGAATCCAAATCAAATCAAATCCAGATCGAATCTGGGGTGATTTGGAGGGACAGATTTGGACACAAAACAAATCAGGGATTATTCAATTCGGGCACAAATATAATAAAAAAAATCAATTCATGCACATCCCTACTGGCAGTATCTCCAGGTAGGGCTGGGAGAGACCCCTGCCTGAAACCTTGGAGAGCCATCGCCAGTCAGTATAGACCAGGCCGACTCAACTTTGGCCCCCCAGCTGTTTTTGGAACACAACTCCCATAATCTCTAGCCACAGTGGCCAAAAGCCAGATATTATGGGAGATGTAGGCCAACATCTGCAGGAGGGCCAAAGTTGAGCAGGTCTAGGATAGACAATACTGAGCTAGATAGACCAAGGATCTGACCAAGATAGACCAAGGATCTGAGGCAACCTCTGATTTCCCCATGACTTATTTTTCCTAACATTCATATCAGCTCTACTAAAAAATCCCATGAAGTTTGGAATCCCGCCCCCCTGGAGCTTTTACTTACGTTTATAGCACTGAAGAGGGGCTCCAAACCTGGAGCACTGTTATGCTCCCAGTTAGAATACCTGCAGTTTCAAATCCAGCCAGCAAGGCACTGTACCAAGCAATTCTTCTGATAAAGTTACTTTTCTCTGCCCCTTTAGTACATGCCATGATTCTTGGTACTTCACCCTAGAAGCAGCTGAATTTTAATAGTGGATTGCCTTTGAAGCACTTGGGTGAGAACACAAACATTCTGCCCCCACCCACCCTGTCTTTCCATACCTCTGCCTGCCAACCCATAAATGGCACAGACAGATGAACAAGACTAATGATTGATGACAAACCAGAGCAATGGTCTGATGGTGGGTTTTTTGTTTTTTTTTTAATGTACAAGATCCATATTAAAATGATTTAAAGGCACAGATCAAAATCAGATGTAATCTGGTGTCTCATTGGAGACGAGCCAGCATCATTCAGCAGAAACTCACTGCAACAAGTCCTGTCATTAACAAGAAACCAAGACATTTCTCTTTCTCTGTTTGAGTGATACTAAAGCCTTCCACAGCCAAATCAGGGGGTGGGGGGACAAAACACCACCAATGAGCAGATGTACATGTGCTCTTGACGCTCCCATAGAACATAAAAACATCCTTGCTACGTAGAGTTTTCAGGGTTTGACCTGAAGTCTCAGCATTTTAGTTACCTGCTCAGGATACGTTACACATGAAGCTGTCTTATACTGAATGAGACCATCTAGCTCAGTATTGTCTACACCAGGGATCCTCAACGTTGGGTCCCCAGATGTTATTGGACTTCAACTCCCATAAGCCCCTGGTGGCACAGTGGTAAAACCGCCGCCCTGTAACCAGAAGGTTACAAGTTTGATCCTGACCAGGGGCTCAAGGTTGACTCAGAATTCCATCCTTCCGAGGTCGGTAAAATCAGTACCCAGAATGTTAGGGGGCAATATGCTAAATCATTGTAAACCGCTTAGAGAGCTTCCAGCTATAGAGCGGTATATAAATGTAAGTGCTATTGCTATTGCTATAATCCCCAACCAAAAGACTCTGGGGCTAGAGATTATGGGAACTGAAGTCCAATAACATCTAGGGACCCAACACTGAGAATCTCTGGTCAACACCAGTGTTCTTCCACGTAAGGCCCAGAGGCCAGTGGTAGGGTTGTGCGAATCTGCTCTACCTCAAGCTGGTCCAACATCGCCAGAATCCAGGGGGTGCAGTCATGGCCATGGGGGGGGGGTCTCCAGATGTCCACTGCTGGCACCCCCATGTTTGGCCCATTACAGGCCATTTTTCCCCTGTTTCAGGCCGTTTTTGTATCATTTTCTCTGCAGTGGCGGTGGGCATTTTGGAGGCCGCCACACATACCCAGTGGCCATTTATGTGGCCGGGACCCAGGCCAAAGCTGAATACTCTGCACAATCCCCATGGCACTATACAGAGGCAACCCTCCCCATGGTTGGAAACCCCCCCCAGTTCAAACCATCCCCATTATGCAGTGTTGTGCTTTACCCAGCATAGGGCGGCTCCTTGAAGGGAAATGAAGCCCTCTTGAGTCTCTGCACCATCTTGGAAGGCATACAAGGAGTACTGGGAAGTGTAGCCCTTCCCAGTGCTTTCACCATAGAGCTCTCGAAAGGGCTCCATCTCCCTTTAAGGGCCCTCCCAGCACTGAGAAAAATACAGCACTGCATGGAGGTCAGTGCAGTAGAAAATGACTCTCACACTGACGGCTTTTTGTCATAGTGGCCCCTGCTTGGGAAAAATAGGCCGCATTCACACATTAGGGGTTTGCATGAACAGTTCGTTGCCAAACCAGTTCTCCTCGAACCGGGCTGGTTTGGCCATTCAACCGAACCATTCACAGACCGAACCGCGGCAGCTCAGTCTATGATTAAACCAAACAGGCCTAATTGGGCTGAACCAGTTCATCAGCAAACGGGCAGCCAGGTGGGGGCAGCAAAAGAGGTAGTAAGATGCTTACCCGGCCAGCGGCTGCTGGCACCACCATTCACCCTTCCTGGCATGGCCCCAAGCATGTGTGCTGCCTTGTTTAGGAAGCTGCCTGCATGGTGGCAGACCAGTTCCCTCCTCCTCACATGCACGGATACCATTTGCATCCAGTTTCAGGCAGCCGAGCTTGCTGTTCCACATTTGGACATACTGCAGGCAGCCGTTAACCTCGGATAGGAGCAGCAAAACTCACTACAACCCAAGGGTTCAAATTAGAGTTTGGAGAGCAAAACCTCGGATCGCTCTCTATGTGGGAACAGAGTTGTACGCATTCGGACATAGAGGTCTGGCAACCTCTGGCCCCTTTATCTCCAGTTTCCTGAAGGGAAATGTAGCCATAGTGAAGACCACTGGTCTATGCTGACAGACAGCCAGGGTTTCAGATCGGTATTTCCCAGCCTTACGTAGAGAAGACTGGGATTGAACCTGGAACCTTTTGTGTGCAAAGCAGGGCCTTGCAGGGAGAGAAGTAAAATCTCAGGTGAAAGGCCAGAATCAATGGGAAGATTATTTTCTGCTCACCTGGATAGTTGTTGCTGCACCCCAATAGCCATCAAATTCTACCAGGCACAGCTAGGCTCTTCCCCTGGTTTCCCAGGTACCAAGCTCCACTAAGTTCCGGCTCTGTCCTTTCAGGTCCCACCTCTTGTGTCCGAGGCTTCACCCCATTGATCTCAGGATTTGGCCTCAGGAAATTGGGCGACCCTGCTTGTTCAATCAGATGAAAGGTCCACGGAGTTTAGACTGTAATGGTAGCCAACCTAGCCTGTGATGGCTAGTGGGAATCATTATAGCCCAGTGAAAATGCATGAATGAAAATGCATACAGTCAAACAAGAAAGCAAGGGATGGATCAGAGAACTGATTGCAGCGAACACTAAAATCAGTCCTTGAGTTATATTTCTTGATAGTTAGTTTTCACTTTCATCTGACAAATGCCGGATCTGCAGCAGGAATTCCCAAGTAGGGTTGCTTGGATGGGCTAGACCCCAAGATGGCTTCCAGGCTTTTAAGACCCTGATCCAGGATATCAGAAGTATCGCTTTCTCCCATGCAATCCTGCCTATTCACTTTGATCATCATGCAGGCATCAAGCAGTCCAGGTGCTTCCTGCTAGTACTGGCAGATCAGCCTACTCTCAAAGACACAGGAGCTTGGGCCAGCAAAAAAGCCAACAACCTTAGTATCCTTACAGAAGGGACAACCACCACCAGGAGAGTATCAATATGCCCTCCTTTCTTGCAATGTTCTGATGAACAAAAAGGAATGTGGTCTAAACTAATACAATATCAAACAATTGTGTCGTGGTATAATTAAGTCCAATGAAGCTGGCATGATTCTATAGCTGTTTAATAAAGTTATCCATTAAACTCAGCTGTGATTCTGAAGACATTTGGCAGAACTTCTTGATCTCTCTATTTAAGGAGAACTTCTGACAGGTGCGTTTTCTATGCCTTTTTATGTCTTCCCTAGAAATGTACTATGCAACCATTTCCATTTTTTTCCTAGCTGTTCTTGAACTTTCTGTGAAAACACAATATAAACAGTTTTTAAAAACTGCTTTTTCCAGTTTAGACCACGAACTTCATAAGCTGAGTTTTGATTGAGTTTTTGAACATTGCCTCCTTATTTGTGAAGAAAAAAGTGTACCAGGCAGTGAGAAGTATCATCCAAAGAAAATCAGAGTTGTTTCCATGACAAATATTTTCATTTCTCTTTTGAATTGTTGATTTTAAGGGACAGTTTAAAACGAAACCTGAACCTCATATTTTATCATGGCAATATTGTTAATTACCCTGTTTGACAAATTAGACACTTTTAAAATAATGTTTCTAAAATTCATAAATCCAACAGATTAAATCATTTGAATTGTTAAGAACAAAAGCTGAATTGGAATAGTAAGATCTTTGCAAGCAAATTTCAGAAACAGGATAATTTATTTACAAGTATTATTTTTATTGAAAATGTTCTTTTTAGTAAGCATTTCTTCACACATAAAATGCAATTATAAGTCAAAGACAATTTTTCTCCAAAGATTCTAACTTCGGGTTGTTATGCAAACCTCAGCAAAGCCCACTGAAGCTGTGCAAGAACATTACCATGTTCCAGTGGGTCCTGTGCAGGAGAACTCCCTACTGGGATCATGCCCTTTATTCAGATTTCCTTGTGATATCATCTACATTTTTGCCATTCTCATGCCCCAGACACCTCTCAGGAGCTCTGCACCAATAACAATGTACACATTTCATAGGGTTTCTGATATGGACCCCAGAGATTAAGGTCTCACCCCCCCACCACCCCCTGCATTTTTGCTCCTCTGAAGCCTCAGGGAAGGAAACCTCTCTCAACTCACTACAGCGTACACAAATGAAACACAAGCTACTTTTCCAGCTCACTGATATTTCATAAATACCATTTGTTGTCGTGTGGTTAAATTAAAAACTCCAGCTATCAAACATCAAACAGTATGTTAATGTCAAGTATGCTTGAATAAATACTAAAGAGTTCAACTGACTGAAGTGTGTGGACGCCTTGCTAATTAGCAAGAGGCAGGTGTGGAAAAAACCCTTAATTTAAGCAATTTTATAATTAATAATGTTTACTTGTAGTATCCCTTATAATAAGGCTGCAGTTTTAACCTCTTGTGAATTGTTCGCTGTAATCCGGCATTTAAAAAAATAATAATCCAACAGGGGCGGGTTTTTTGTTGTTTTTTTTAAAGGAGATCAGTTTTCAGAACAAAATAATCTGCCCATTATACATTCAGAGGAAATACAGTTGCAGGAGAAATTTTGAACTGCTTGGATCAGTCACCGATTGATTAGTTTGGTAATTAAAAACAACGAGAAATTAACTTCAGCTGCCATGATCTTCATTCTTCTAACATTCGACACATTCTGACAAAGGCCTTAATTACGACAGATTCTCACTCATTCCAATATTGAGTTTCTTAAAGTTCTCCAAGGGATAATGCATATGTCATATTACAAGCATAGCTGCCTAGCCATCAAGATTTTCTGTCCCACTAATTCTTCCCAACCCACAACTATGGATAGAATAATACTATTTTTCAGCTCCGGTGATGTTTCGCATCACTTTACAAGAAAGATCCACATTTTTTTCACTTGAGTGTAGACCACGCTATTTAGCTGTCAGTTCCGTTTACTGGTTGTCCAAAAGGGTTGTTAACGACATACAGAGTGCCTTAAAATATAATGGCACCAAACACAATATAAAATGACAATGCAACAGAAAGCAAGGCATCAAGAATCACCAGCCCTTTTTGCACTTTATGTTCAACACATTATGTGTAGTGTGCCCATGGTTATTGGTCTGCAAATGATATATATTTATTTACATGTTATGTTCTGCAAACATACAGCAGTGCACACCCTCCACACACAAATACAGGATATTGGTCCATGTGTACAGTCATCTACAGAAAAACATGCCTGCAAGAACAGATACCTGTACATCACTTTTTATCCTGGTCCATTAATAATAATAATAATAATAATACTAATAATAATAATAATAATAATAATAATAATAATAATTCGATTTCTATACCGCCCTTCCAAAAATGGCTCAGGGCGGTTTAGTTTGGTAATTAAAAACAACGAGAAATTAACTTCAGCTGCCATGATCTTCATTCTTCTAACATTCGACACATTCTGACAAAGGCCTTAATGAACCAGGCTCACAAATTTTGGCCAATGGTATCATGTCAGGGTTGAAAAGCTCAGAGTGATTTTTGGCAATGCCTACCCTCCTAGAGATGGAAAACCGGTGACAGCGTTGTTGCACACAGAGAGTGAAAACTATCTGTATGTTTTCACCCTTCCTTTATTGCTACCCCAAATGATTAGGGTAAAATTGCAGTCATTTTTGCACATAGTCATTTTAGAGACAGTTCGGGTCATGGCTAGGTAATGTACAAATAGTTGTATTCTCTCCATGGAGTAATCTTTGGAGGACATTCCTGCCAATTGTCATTTCCATTCCTCTAAAAATGATGGTGCAATTTTATAACAGCTTTCGTGTTTTAAAAACTTTTCAACGCTTTTAAAACACCATTGCACATTTGGTCATTGCAGACCCACTGCTCAGGACAATAGAACCATGATAACATGTTGAAAGAAAGAAACATTTATGTACAGTCAATGATCAGATACACAAAAGCTAAAACCGCAAACACCCCTTGGGCGTTTTTCACACAGCAGGCTTGACCACAAGTTTACCTCGAGGCTTGAGTTCAAAGTGGCCCCCAAAAACCAACTCCAAAAATTTTTTTTTTACCCTGGATATAAATCGGTCTGCACTCTAAAGTGCAGTGAAAAACCCAAGTTGTGTGTGAAGTGCTCCCTGATAGCTCACAGGATCTTCAAGGTAAATCTGACTGATATGTCACACCCTGTATCCTGGAGGAGATGTGAGCTAAAAGTCCTGTGTGCCTGGTCTAAAAAAAAACTGACCCACAAGTCTTTATAAAAGGACCAAGAGAACACACACAGAGAGATGGATTTTTTTGCAGTGCAATCACCTGAGGTCCAGAGTAGACCTTGTCAAAAATCACAATGAGCATTTGTCCCCTGCCCCTGGGATAGAACCAACCACCATAACTGGCTCAAACCAGTATGTATCAGTATGATCCTCTTTTCTAATTCAACAATGCGACAAGCAGTTTCTTCCTTAAGAAGTTGGAGATGGGACAATTTGAGGGAAAATGTACAAACATTTTCCCATATCAGCCTCACTGTGTATCAACAAATGATGCTCAAGTGGAAGAAACTGACTTATATCGTCCTCAGAATGGGTGGAAACCATAAATGATCGATGGAGCGACAGCACTCTCAGCTCAGTCAAATATGTGGTTGGCCCCATGAAACATCCAAAGAATGAGCTAGCCTAATACATCCCTAATACATACACGCTGGGAGAGCCAGCGTGGTATAGTGGTTAGAGTGGTGGACTAGGACCGGGGAGAACCGAGTTCAAATCCCCATTCAGCCATGAAACTAGCTGGGTGACTCTGGGCCAGTCACTCTCTCTCAGCCTAACCTACTTCACAGGGTTGTTGTGAGGAGAAACCTAACTATGTCTTATACCGCTCTGGGCTCCTTGGAGGAAGAGCGGGATATAAAATGTAATAAGTAAGTAAGTAAGTAAGTAAGTAAATAAAATAAACATCCCATGCCTTGAGCAATACCATATGCATACAGTCTGTCCTTGATATCATTACTAGGTTGATCTGTTCTCTGAGTTAGTAAAAAACGGAGTGGATCTCAAACTTCTTCACAGGAACATAGGAAGCTGCCGTATGTCCGCGGGGAATGAACTTGGAACCATCTGCATGCAAGCAAGCAGGTTCTCTTTCTAGAGCAGCGCCATTCGGCTTTTCAATAATTTTACAATGAGAGGTCATGGATAAGGAATGTGGATGGCTCCCAGTTCTGCTTGTAAGCTACTTTAAAGGCACATGCCATATTAAGATCGTCCAGCGCTCACACATGTAGTCTCCCATTCAAATAAAAACCAGGGCAGACCCTGCTTAGCAAAGGGGGCACGTCATGCTTGCTACTCCGAGACCAGCTCTCCTCCCCTATGGTACAGCCAATTATGATAAATATTACCGGTAAATATCCTCTTTAATTTCCCCAAACACCTATTGAGCGGCCATGCCTCCAGCACTCCACCAATAAGCACAGAACAATGTGCTTAATGCAAAATGATATGTTGTTGTTGTTGATGATTTATATACCACTTTTCAACCATCAAAGTCAAAAAAGCATTAAAACATTAAAAAACATAAAACATTTTTTTAAAAAACACCGCCACCTTAGACTCTCCCAAAAGCCCCCCAATCTAAAAAGAAACACAAAGTAGGACTCCAGCACCAGCCACTGAAAGGATGTTGTGCTGGGGTTGGATAAAGCCAGTTGCTCTCCTCCTGCTAAACAGAAGAGCATCACCACTTTGACTGGTTAGCTGGGGATCCCACTCCTGCCCTTGCTTGTAACTCTAACGCAGGAGAGAATCACTGCACGATGGCGGCGGGATGTGTGTGTGCTTAACCCTTCCCATATCTGCCTGTTCGCCCCTGCAAGTGCCCCTCCAGCTAGTGCGGCCCTCCAGCTGTCATTGGACTACAACTCCCATCATCCCCAGCCACTGTAGCCAATAGTCAGGGATTAGGGACACTGTAGTCCTACAGTAGCTGGAGGGCTGAAGTTGTGCAGCCCTGGGCTAATGTTCTTTTTACTCCTGCTAATTGAGCAAAGAGGTGCCTTTTACAGTGGGGATGCTCTTATATTTAGCAGGAGGTGAGCAACTGGCCCTATCCATCCCCAGCCCAGCATTCCACCAAGAAACCTTCTGTTTCTTTCTAGATTGTGAGCTGTTTGGGGGCAAGGAACCATCTTATTTATCTGTTCTTTTCTTTTCTAAGTAGACCACTTTGAGGACTTTTGTCAATAAGTGGTAGATAAATATTCATAGTAGTAGTCGTAGTCATAGTCGTAGTAGTAGTTGTTATTTTTTTATTTATTCATTCATTCAATTTTTTGACTTCCCTTCCAAAACTGACTCAGGGCATAAAAAATAAGAAAATAAATAAGATGGATCCCTGTCCCCAAAGGGTTCACAATCTAAAAAGAAACTTAAGACAGACACCAGCAACAGTCACTGGAGGTCCTGTGCTGGGGGTGGATAGGGCCAGTTACTCTCCCCCTGCTAAGTAAAAAGAATCACCACGTTTAAAAGGTGCCTCTTCCCCAAGATCAGCTGCAAAATCATTTGCAAGGAAAACCAGTGCGGTGAGGCATATGAATAAGAGAATTGGCAGAAAGACTGATTCTTATTTTACTTATTTTTACATTGATATCCCACTCCTCCTCCATGGGAGACTACAGGTGTGAGCACTACAATATATTCCCCTTAGGGGATGGAGCTGCTCTGGGAAGAACAGAAGGTTCCAAGTCCCCTCCCTGGCAGCATCTCCAAGAAAGGGCTGAGAGAGACTCCTGCCTACAACCTTGGAGAAGTTGCTGCCAGTCTGGGTAGACAATATTGCGCTAGATGGACCATTTGGCCTGACTCAGCATAAGGCAGCTTTCTGTGTTCCTCACACATTAACCTGGGGTTGCATAATTTTGGCTGTCCAGCTGTTTGGGGACTACAGGTCCCATCACCCCCAGCCACAGTGGTCAATAATCAGGTATGATGGGAGCTGTAGTCCAAGAGCTGCAGGAGGGCTGAAATAATGCAGCCTTGCTCTAACCACTACACCACACTGGTGGTCTATTTGCTGCTCTACTTTTAGTTCCATACTAAACAGCTTTTGTATCACGTACTTATCCACAGATGTAAGCAAGTCAGCATCTCTCCTTCTCTGGGAACTCAAACGGCCAGTGTACTCTTTACCAACCCGGCTTCACATAGGCGAAAGGGGGGAAAGCCCAAAACAAACACACACACACAACTCCCAAATCCCCAACATTCAGATTTTTATTTGTGCTCTTTTGGCAGCACATCCAGAGCCAACCATCGAATCCAAGGCTGCGTTCAATGTCGAACTTGCTTTCCAAGAAGCCAAATGGAAGGAGAGGAGGAGAAAACGGCTACAGATGTAAAAACAGACCTGGGATATTTCACTGACATGACATATCTACTGCATTTAATTAAAAGAAGAATGTATGGGAACAATGCATCCTACTCAATCCAGGTCGAAGGAACAAAATAGGCCTGGATTAGATAGGACAAGTCAACCTCCCCCAGGAGATGTCCACATTTAATGGTTGCTCCACATGTCCGATATGTAGAGAAGCAAGTGGGTGTTCCTGGACAGAGTCCACTATTCATCATAATACCACAGCCTTGTTCATTCCCAGTGAGGAGGCTTAAAACCATGAAACCATATGTGGAATATTAAAAACCATTTAACGTTAAAATGAACATTATGAAACCATGTGGCCCAGCTGAGGCTCTTGGCCAAGAGGCTTTCTCATGCTCGCCGTCCATATCAATCCTCGTGGTAGGAAGACTAAACACAGTGATACACAAATTTCAACACACACACACACAACTGCTGTCTTGATGGTCATCACAGAGCGGGAGGGTCAGCCTGGCCACCACCCCAGGCCCCTCAGTGAATAGCCATGGGTGTTCCCGGGACAGCAGGGGGCAGCGACAAAGCAGACTATACTTTTTAAATTTGAAACATGTCCCACTCCACAGGAAATCCATCCCAGCAAGCACCTCACCCCTGTTGCTCAACTGGCCAATGTGCCTGTGTGGCGGTCATTGGAGGGGCCAGCCCGGGGGGGGAAATGTGGCACTGCGTCCTCAAAGGGCCACTGTGCATGCAACTGTGCATGTGCAGACAGGGTGCGCAGTGGGGTCAGACTCTGTGCAGTAGGGATGTGCATGGACGGCTCATGCAGGAGGGGCAGGGAGCAGTTGCCTGCTTTTCTGGACATGGTGCTCGCTCTACCAAAGGCCGCACATGGCTGCAGTGCTGTTCCCTGCAGCCTGCATGTGATGTCAGCATGTGCATGGCTGCCACGCATGTGCAGTGGCCATGTGCATGCCGATGCCGCATGCAGGCTGCAGGGAACAAGGCCTCAGCCATGCACAGCCTTTGGTAGAGCGAGTGCGGCACCCGGGAAAGCGGTGGGGTGGCGGTGGAGCAGGTAAGGACCTGCTTCGAAAGGGAACCGCTCCCTGCCCCGCCAAGCCGGTTCGGTGCTTCCCAAAGGAGGCGCCGAACCGGTTCATGCATGTCCCTACTGGGCAGAGGCACAGGGCAGCAGCAGTGGAACATCTTACTTTTTTTTTTTAAGGTATAGCCCAGTAGTTCCCAACCTGGGAGCCGCCAAATATCGATGGTCTACAACTTCCATCATCCCCAGCCACAATAAATTGTAGTTGGGGGAGATGGGAGTTGTAGTTCAGCAGCATCTCGAGGACCACAGGTTGGGAACCACTGGTATAGTCTGTTTCTTCACTGCCCCCCTTATATGGAACATTGGAAGCTGCCATATACTGAGTCAGACCATTGGTCTATCTAGCTCAGTATTGTCTTCACAGACTGGCAGCAGCTTCTCCAAGGTGGCAGGCAGGAGTCTCTCTCAGCCTTGGAGTTGCTGCCAGGGAGGGAACTTGGAACCTTTTGCTTTTCCCAGAGTGGCCCCATTATCCTGAAGGGAATCTCTTCCAGTGCTCACACTTCTAGTCTCCCATTCATATGCAACCACGGCAGACCCTGCTTAGCTAAGGGGACACGTCATGCTTGCTACCACAAGACCAGCTCTCCTCAATAATCCCAATATGGATTATTGGGGTGTCAAGATGCCCACCACCTGCCCCACTTTGAAACACCACTTTACCACCAGTTGTCAGAACCACTCCAAGCCATTCCTCCCTTGCGGCCCACTGAGCTGATTATGAAAAGGGGTTGGGGGGAAGCTGAAGAAAAAATGTTGACAGGTGACTTGAGTAATGAAAATGCTCTCTGTGGGGCACACACACACAGAGTCAACTGGTGAGTGCTGCTGTGGAGGAGGAAGCAGCAGCTAGAGATATGCAAACAGGTTCGCTGTCGAACAGAGGCCCATTGAGCATGCCCAGTGGCCTCCAAAATGGCTGCCGCCATGGGAGGGCCAAAGTCCAGGGCCTCCACAGCCCCTGTTCCCTCCCCCCTAATCCTCTTTAGTCTGTCCCGGGTGGTGTGGTCACCTAGCAGAGCATGATGATGCTTAATTTGCAGGGGAGGGGGGCCTCCAAAGGCCTTGAGGTCCAGGCTCCAAAACTACCTAGGTGCACCTCTGGTTAGAGGAGAACCATAAAGGGTGACCAGCCCTCAGGCAGCCCTTTCATGAGGCGAGCTGAGAGAGCCACTCTCAGGTGGCAGATTATGGGGGCCCCACAAGGGTGGCAAGATGCCCGCTGCCACTGCCACTGGAACAGCTCTTTGGGATTGACCTGACCCTTGCAAGCTTGTCAAAGAGGGCCTTTTCTTACACTCCTCACAAAGCTTGCAAGAAGCACAAGGAGAGGAGAGGAGAGGAGGAGAGGAGAGGAGAGGGAGATACTGGTAACCTTTACTCCTCCTTGCCCTCTGTGTCCCTTTCAAAGCTTGCAAGGGTCAATTTTGAACGGGAACGAGCCCCCACTACAGAAGTGACTGCATACCGAGTCAGATCATTGGTCCATCCAGTTCCTTACTGTCTACACCAGAGCTGCACAACTTTGGTCCTCCTGCCGATGTTGGACTATAACTACCATCACCCCTATTGGCCATTGTGATGGGAGTTGTAGTCCAAAAACAATAGGAGGGCCAAAATTGTGCAGAACTGGTCTACACTGACTGGCCGCGGCTCTCCAAGGTTTCAGGCAGGAATATTCCCCCAGCCCTGGAACCTTCTGCAGGCAAGCAGATGCTCTACCAATGAGCCACAGCCCCTATCCCCTAAGGGGAATACCTTACTGCAGGTAGCACTCACATGTAGTCACCCCTCCAGATTTAAACCAGGGTAGACTCTACTTGCAACAGAGATAATTCATGCTTGCTACCACACGACCAGCTCTCCTCCTCATGCAATCCTCATGCAATCCGCTTATGGTCCCTAGCTTAGACGGCCTTAAGACAGTCTCGTGGAGAATACATCTATCAAGGGCTATTAGCTATGGTGGCTTCATGGAGCCTCTATGTTCAGAAGGAAATATGACACAGATTACCAGTTGCTGGGAGGCAGCAGCAGATCTAGCCCAGAAGTCATGGTCTGCTTATGCATTTCCTAGGGGCATCTGATTGGCTGCTGCAGAAAACAGGATGCTGAACTGGGGTGCCCCCTGGTGACTATGGTTCTGAGCTGGTTGATTTTGGCCCATTTTTTCTTACACCATGAGGCCTAGAAACTAAAACAACAACTGAGAACCTTGGAATTTTGACAATAGCTTGGGGAAAATACAGTTGCCTGAAGTACCCAGGTGACTACGTGCAACCCATCAATAACTGAACCCTCCAGCACCTTCCAGGGACCCAAAGATTGTCATTTCCTCCATTCCATTTTTTACTGCAAAAACTTTTGCTCCCCTCCTTTTTTTATATTCACTGACATCAAATTGTTTCTCAGATGCAGTGAATGCACTTATTCTGTTTCCATTGTCGCTGAATTAATCATAGTCCTGCCCGAACCGCATGGAATTTAATTTCCCATAAGAGAAATGTTTACTTTGGTTTAACTTTGTTGGAACTCCGTGTGCTCGTACAGTCTATAAAGATTTACTGTAACATATTTCGCTAAGCAACATTAAAGCCAGTGCTGACAGATCGCGTCTTACATTACTTTCCTCGAACACAGAGTCATAATGTCTTTGCTACAGACAGCCACTCCAAGAAAGCAACATAAACTGTATACTCCTTTATGCCACAATAGCTTATAGGCTGGTCCTGCAATACTTCACAGGGTAGCCAGGAGTGAATCCTAGTGTGTTTTATACAAGCCTTAGACTGGATGGATCTGTGTTCAAATCCTGCCCAGCCAGGAAGTTGTCATGTAAAATTTACAGTCAAGCTGCACAGATATGTTTATTTTTCTTATTTGCTACAAAACGTCACCTTGAGAAGCAGTACTGGAGAGCTGGGGGCGAGGCAGGGTGGGGCGGGAAGGAGATGCTTAATCTTTTTGAGCATTCAAAATAGTACATTAGTTGCTTTATCAGCTGCAGAGAAAAATATATGGGAATAACTGGGGGGAGGTTGAGCAGACATGCAACTGGCAGGGAAAGGGTTAAGCATCTCTTTTCCCCACCTGTCAATCGTGTGTGTGTGTGTGTGTGTGTGTGTGTGTGTGTGTGTGTATGTGTGTGGGGGGGAAATGTCTTCCTTGCATGCCCTTTGGCCTGAAAGCCATCCCCTTCTTCATTCCACATGGGTCAGAGGGAAAGGAACTTTATTTTGTTTTGTTTTGTGTATTTAAAGTATTTATACCCCACCCCTCCAGTTCAATAGGCTCGGGGCAGTTCACAAAGTTAGTAAACCAAACAAAACAATATACAATTGAGAACACTAATAAAAATCAACTAAAAACATAAACCTTCTAAAACCTAATTTATAAGTTACAAGTTTGAAAGCTGACAAGTTAACAACTCACTAGATATGAGCTGCAGATAAAATAAAATAAGATAAGATAAAATCCCTCCCTAAAAAGATAGAACTTCAGCTGTTTTTAAAAGACCCTCAGGGAGGGAACATGGCACAGCTCTTCTGGGGGGCATTTCAAAGCAGAGGGGCCACAGCCATAAAGGCCTTGTCTCGAGTCATTGCCAACCATTTATTGTGAGGCCCTGAGCAGGGCCTGAGGTGCTGAATGGTGAGCCGTGACATGTTCATATGGGTAAATGCAGTTTGACAGATACCCCAGGCCCAAGCCATGTAGGGCTGTAAAGGTGAAGACCAGCCATTTGAATCAAGCCCAGTAACAAACCGGTAACTTCGCAAGTTCTTGGAAGGAAGGAAGCTCTCCTCTGCCAGGACTAGATTACTTTGTAGATATCCTATGATTTCTTTTTAACCTCTCCAGCAACAAGTTAATTCCCTCTCATCCATTATGGGGGGTGGCGGCAGTTCTTGCAGTATTGCCCTTGAATCAGAGATCTTTCAAAACTTTATTAGTACATACAATCCTTTCAAGATGTTCTTCATACATACAGAGGATTATCTCCATTGCAAGGACTAGCTTGCAAGGCTAAAACTGTGGTTGGCTTTGACCAATTGTCTGGACAAGCCCTAAGAGTCAGTAGCTGGACAGCTGTCCTATCCACAAAAAGCTTGGAACATAGGGAGGTGCCATATAATGAGTCAGACCATTGGTCCATTTTGCTCAGTATTATCTACCCAGACTGGCAGCAGCTTCTCCAAGGTTGCAGGCAGGAGTGTCTCTCAGCCCTATCTGGAGATGTTGCCAGGGAGGGAACTTGGAACCTTCTGCATGCAAGCACGCAGATGCTCTTCCCAGAGTGACCTTATTGCGGAATCCAAGGGAAAGAGTTGTGGTATGCAAGGACAAGGCAGTGGAGTGGAATCAGGAATATTAATAGTTTAATGAAACAGAGACTGTGTACAGAGAAGCAAGTGCAGACTACTTTTTAGTGCCCTTGCTGCTGGCTGTTTGTTAGCCCTCCCTCTACTCCAGGAATGGAACAGAAGTGACTAAAGCCCCATTCAAAAGCTGGCCTGGATCAAGGAATAGATTAACCAAAAATAACCACACCCACCCATCCCCTAAGAGGAATCTCTTACAGTGCTCATACATGTAGTCTCCCACTCAAATGCAAACCAGAGTGGACCCTGCTTAACAAAGGAGACAATTCATGCTTGCCAACACAAGACCACCATGAGCCATTTTGGAAGGGAGGTATATAAATTGAATGAATGAATGAATAAGACCAACTCTCCTCCCGAAAGCTGGTCATATGTCGGCTGATTTCAAATTCTGACTTATATGAGTAGCTCATTGAGTACATGAAGCTGGTCTAGTTTGAGTTGATCAATTAGTCCATTGAACTTAGTATCATCTGCACGGAAGGTAGGAGCTTCCCAGGGTTTCGGACAAAGAGGGGTCTTTCCCAGCCCTACCTGGAGATGCAGGCAGGGATTGAACCTGGGACCTTCTGGATGCAAAACAGATGCTCTACCGCTGAGCTATGGCCCCCAACCCCATGGCATTCTAAGTAAGTAAACATCAAGCCCCCTATCATTGCCAGTCAATTCCTGGAAGGAATTCTGCATATCTTCCCAGTGCCCTAAACCAGTCAGGCAAGGCCATATTCCTTCCAAGCAGGAAGGCTTCCTGTACTCCTACACGGCATCCTAGATGCATTCCTTTGGGGAAAGCTCCTCTTGTCTTTCCAATACACAAAAAAGAAAGTGATGACATCACTTTACAGCTGCATGGCTTGGAAGCAATCATCCAACTGGATTCCAAGCAATGGCCACAATCCAACCCACAGTGAAGTGTGCTTAAGCCCACTGAAAATCAATAGGTTCAAGTACACAGACTTAAGCACCCTTCACTCTTCACTGGGCTGCAGCCAATGTGGTCGCAGCATAACAAATTCACAGTGGTCATTCGTAGATTTCACAGAACCCAGAAGGGCTTCTTTGGGGGAAGTCTTCTGTTACTGAATCCTGTATTTTCCTAGCATTCAAATGCACAATTTTGTCACTAGGAGAAAAAACACACACACACATACACAATGGATAGCACATCAATTGTGGCTGTTAACTGGATGCAGTTGCTCAAATGGTGATGTAATTATCTTCCATATCTAGAACCAGGGTGGATCCTGCTTAGCAAAGAGTCTATGAATTGGTTTTTAAGGATTCTCATTTGTTTCTTTGGAGGAATTCATATACGGCTCTTTAGACAATGGTCTCTCAAAGCTCTTAAATTTAAGTCTAAATTTATATTTTATTTAGAGGCTGGACACACTGAAACTGTCACTCAAATGCAGTTTCAAATGCTCAGGTAGCCATTTTAAAACACAGAGAAACAACTTAGGTCTTTCAAGATTGTGTATTCACTCTATTCAGCCCTGGAGCATAGATTTGGCCTGATTCTTATTAAAATCTTCATATTTGTACAGTTTCTGCAGCACAATCCAACCAAAGTTGGGGGGGCTCTGTTTATTTTTGTAACAGTCAGTGTTACATTGAAATCAGTGGGATCCTAACTTCTTGGAATCCCTGTCACAAGAAATCCTAATCCCCAGTGTTTAGCTTCAGCTGGATTGTATTCTGTTTCTATTTAAGCACTGTATAAACACACACACACACACACACACACACACACACAACTAATTCCCAAAACAAGGCTAGCTACTGTTAGTTCAACAACAATCAGACACCACACTACTGGCGTTGGATTTTAGTTAGAATGAGGGTAGTAACGACGAGATAATCATGCATCTGTTAATCAAATCAAAAGTCACATCACTAAAATACACATCACTGAGAGCCAAACTACATGTAATATTATACCTGATAGGCTTAAAAGAGAAAGTGAACTGGAAATATATAGCATAAATGCAGCTAAAAGGAGCCTGTTCTGCCTCGAGTCGAGACTCATGAGAAGGGGGTTTAATTTCCCCCCCGCACAGCTTTTCTGCAATTTTTCCAATTTTTTAGAGCAGCAATTTGCCCCCACATAAGCTATTTGCTCCTGAAGCAGCTTTTTGCCCCATATTGGTGACTGATAACATGTCATGGAAGCTGAGCTCTGCATGGCTGGTGAGGGCGGTGATTTCTCCATCTTGGATTAAAATCTAAGCAGAAGAAGAATTCAGGAGCCTACAATACTTGCCATTCCTTTGAGACGAGCATTACTGAACCCTTGAAGCTCATTTCTGAACCTCAGCATGGCAAGATTCACCAGTATCTCCAATCAATAGAAAGAGGAAGCCAAGTACACAATACCATGCCTAGCCCAAACACAAAGATTTGTGACTCATGAACCATTAATATGTTTAGACATCCAGGCTGAAGAAGAATTCAGGAGCCTGCAATTCTCACCATTCCTTTGAGGCGAGCCTTACTGAGCCCCCGAAGTTCATTTCTGAACCTCAGCATGGCGAGTTTCACCAGTATCTCCAAGCAAAAGAGGGAGGAAACCTAGTACATGATGTTGTGCATAGCCCAAGCAGAAGGATTTGTGGCTCATGAACCATTAATATTTCTAGACACTCGGTGCCAAAAATATAACTATTACCCAAGGATAAACAGCGTCCAGCTACAAGGCAGTAAAGAAAAGACTGAAATTGTGGGAGTTAATGAGCACAAGGCATGACATAGTTCAGCTAAGCTGAAATCACAGCTACCGCTGCATCTGCATGCATGGGTGGGAGGGCGGGAGGGAGGGAAACTGAAGTTGGGTGGAGAACAGCTGGTAGGGGGGAGTGATTTTTGACACATCTTTATTGAATGATTCTTCAGGATGAAGGAGGGAAAGAGCCTGAGAAATTTTGTTGCTGAAAAACAGGGGCAGGCAGGAAGGAAGCTTGCAATGTACAACTAATTGAAACGGGATGGAATTGTCATATAGAACAGCCAAGTCTTAAATGTGTTGCCACTTGTCTGGCTAAAGGTGTATGAGTGCTATATTCCAGCCATGGGGAGGAGAGCCGGTCTTGTGGTAGCAAGCATGAATTGTCCCCTTTGCTAAGCATGCTCTGCCCTGGTTTGCATTTGGATGGGTGACTCCATGTAAGATATTACCCTTCAGGAATGGGGTCATGGCTCAGTGTCAGCGCATCTGCTTGCATGCAAACGGCACCAGGTTCACTCCCTGGTATCTCTATGTAGGGCTCGGAACGACTCCCCCCTGAAACCTTGGTGCGCTGCTGCCAGTCAGTGTAGACAATACTGAGCTAGATGCACCAATGGTCTGACTCAGTAGCTGGCAGCTTCCTCTTTTCCAAGAAGGCATAAGATAAAGCCAGTAGTGGTGTGCACAGAACCAGCGCCCTCTGAGCCGATGGTGGGAGGAGATAGCTTTAAGGATGGGGGAGGGTGCCCTTCCCCCCACCTCACTTCCCCCTCCGGCGCTCTGTGTAAAATTAGTCCAGCGGAGCGGCAGTGTACATGGGAGCCAGCATAGCGTAGCGGTTAGAATTTGGGACTAGGGCTTGGAGGACCCGAGTTCAAATCCCCATTCAACCATGAAACTCACTGGGAGACTCTGGGCCAGTCATATATCTCTCAGTCTAACCTACCTCACAGGGTTGTTGTGAAGGTAATCATAACCATTTCCTCTGAGCTCCTCAGAGAAAAAAGTGGGATATAAATTTATTTATTTATTTTATTAGAAGCATTTAATATGCCGCCCACATACACACACTATACACACACACACAATGAGTGTGTGTGAGAGAGAGATCCTTGATCCCCAGACCGGAGGTGGCCAGTGGCGCAAGGCGCACATGTGCACATCGCGGCCGGCCTCCCAACCGGTCCATGCACATCCCTAACAGCCAGGGCCTCCTCACACACACACACACACAGAGATATTTGATCATTCCTTAGAGCTGAGCTCGTTGCTTCATTAATGAGATCAACATGATCCATTCTTAATCTTTGTAAATTGGATTGTAGTCGGATTATGATCATGGCCGTAGTCCGCGAGAGGATGTCAGCAACAGTCGGATCCACAATCCCAGGTCGGCTCCCACAGCACCCAGGGGAAGCCCATTCCTGAGGCAAGAAGAAGTTCCCTTTGGTAGCTTGCTTTGGATGCAGTCAGGCGGATGACCAGCCCGGGCTGCTTGGGGCGGGGCAAACAGGGTGCGAGCGAGAGGCACCCGGGCTGGGGAGGGGAGCAAGGTCCGGATACACAGCTGCTCCTTGTTTGCCCCCCTCCCCAGCTCATCATTACTGGCTGCTTGAAATAAAAACTTGCATTTAAACATGGGTTGAAAATGAACGCTCTTAAAAATTAAATACCTATTTAAAATATTCTGTGGCAGAGGCAAAAACCATGACGGAGGCAAAAACGTGTTGTTGGCTGTAGGCACATACCCCGATGAAGTTCTCCTACAGAGTCTCTGCTAACTCAGAGGATTGCATGGTGATGCAAATGGCCTCTGTGCATGCACAGAGGTCGCACAAGTGGCCAACGCGCATCCACCAAGGCCAGAACCAAGCTGCACTGCTGGGGGCGGGGGGGGTGCCGGTGGGGCCTAGATGAGCCACTGCTGCCACAGGAGCTGCCACAGAAACCAGTAAGGTATCCTCTTGCCTGCCCCCCACGGCTGGGAATCCTTTTAAAGGGAATCCTCACCAGATTCCCCTTTACAAGCATAGCCCTCGAACCAGGTCAGCCTGGACTGAACCGCTGGCTGTTTCAATCAAACCGGCTCGAGGACCAGACGTTCGGTTCGAATTTGGCTCAAACTTGAACTGAACCACCTGAACTGGTTCTGTGCACACGCTTACCGCTGAAAGGGGCAGTGGATCTGAGCAAGAGCATTCCTGAGGACTTGGAGGCAGATGGTGGCCAAATCTAACACTACATCACCTGCCATATATTTCTAAGTCCACAATGTTATGCTTGATTACTTGGGAGTATGTCCCAATGAAATCAAAATGTATTAATTCCAAGTATGCATGTAGGGGGTAGGGTTGAAATAATTAATTGTCCACCCTGAGGAATTTATATTTACCTGTATTTATTTAATTAAAAAAACCCATTCCTTCGCTAGGTTGCCTCAAAATGTCACATTTCATTTGACAGGGAGAGATTTATTTAAATCCATAAATTAATTTGCGACAATTAGAACTATCATAGACAAGGTGACTTTTTCCCCACTTCACATTCTTAACTCAGAAATCATGAGTCAAATCAAAGCTTTAAAGCCACATTCAGGCTTTTCTTAGGGTAGTGGGGAGAAACCCATATAAAATGGTGTACAGAAGTCATAAAGAAAATAGGGGAAAGAAAAGGGAAACTCTGATGGATAAATAAATGTTTGACTGGAGCAAGAATCTGCGTGATGCAGTCCATGACTTGTAGATTCAAGATGGAACAAAACAGTCTTCATTTCCTTCTGCTCCCTCCCCCATCGTCCGGGTCTTGTGGGACCAGGAATCTCTCAAAGCCCCACAGAAGCAGGTGTGGGTATATTTTAAGTTGCAGCAAATCAGTTTAATTAAGCATTCCTCCAACTTGCAAACCTTCCCTTTTAACTAATAAAATGATGCTTCTCTTGGGTGACTAGATGATAAATGCCACGGAATAGCATAGACAACAGAATTTGCTTTGGAGAAAAGACAATATTGGCCATTGTTCTGCTCAGATGGTTCAAATATAGAGACATTAAGCAGCTTTGTGGGGTACAGAAAATAATGCTGAGTGGCGTGAGAGGGTTGTGGGAGGCAACCACTCCTTGTACGGCTTGTATGTTTCCTTCAAAATTGTACTTTGGCTGTTCTTCAGTTCCCAAACAGCTAGTACTCTTTGGTCAATCACTTAGGGGGGGGGGAACAGAAACCCATCTTGCTGATGACGAGCATGCCCCCTGGTAGACTGCGGAGGATGGGAGAAGCTCCAAATGGAGGAAGGGAAAGGAGCTCCCCATCAGCGATTCAATGAACTGCTGACTGGGAAAGCTCTGCAGGGGCCAACTGGCCCCAACCCCGGTACTGGCCACACCCCAGGCATCTGATGTCAGACACAGGGGTGTGGCTTGCAATGTGGTGTAATGGTGTCCCCAACCAGCACCACTCACCAGGCGATGACATCATGCGACTGCGACAGGTAGGGAAGTGGTGAGTCTGTGACCACACAGGGACCAGTGAGGCGGGTAAGCAGGCGGTTGGGTGGAGGAAGGAGGTGCCAAACAATCTAGCTGTGGGCCACCGCCAATGGAACTTATTTGCAAACCCTTCGTCAGCAGGTGCATTATCAATATGACGATGGAGAGGGAGAAGAGCTGGTCTTGTGGGAGCAAGCATGAATTGTCCCCTTTGCTAAGCAGGATCCACCCTGGTTTGCATTTGTATGGGAGGCTACATGTGAGCACTGTAAGATATTCCCCTCAGGGGATGGGGAAAGCATCTGCATGCTTGCATGCAGAAGGTTCCAAGTTCCCTCCTTGACATCTCCAAGAAAGGGCTGAGACTCCTGCCTGTAACCTTGGAGAAGCCGCTGCCAGTCTGTGTAGACAATACTGAACTAGGTGGATCAAGGGTCTAACTCAGTATAAGGCAGCTTCATATGTTTCTATGTAGTAAGCAAATTTTTTTTGTTTTGTTTTGTTTTTTAAAAACTGGCTCATAACCAGGAATCCCTTCCATTTCTTTTTTTAATCATTCCATACGAAGATCGTGGAGGTACAAGAGAGACCAGCCGTGCCAATGAATTCCAGACCAAAAAAAACCTTCCAAAAGTGCTTTGAGCAAGACAGAAGCAACACATGGTGACTTCTAATTTATGATCTCTGAATTATATCATGGGAGGATACAGAAGGAGCAGTTTACAACAGAAATTATTGCAGGCTAATGTCAGTTGGTATTTTTAAATCATTCACTAATCGCTTAGTGCACATCACATAGTTTCCCATAGAAAACATTGATGCTTTCTTCTGATTCCTGGATTTTGATACTAAGGGTAGATTTCACCCCCCACCGCACTTTTAGAAGGACAAGCTGCAATATTTATAGTTCTCTGAGTCACCCGTTTTCAAACATCTGGGTTTTTTAGAAACACATTTTATTCCAACCTTCAAGGGGGGAAAGGAGAGGAAGAAATCCAATGTTTTCTGATGAAGCTGTAAGAAATTTCAAAATGGGATGATGGGTTATTCAGAGATCTGAACAGTTTTCTTTGGTTTTCTGTTGCAGTTATCTAGGGCAGAGGCGCACAGCTTCAGCCCCCCAGCTATTTTTGGATTACAACTCCCATCATCCCCTGCCACAGTGGTCGGGTTGTAGCTGGGGGGGGCAGGGGGGAGTGGTGATAGAGGGCCTCGGGAATCTTTAGCTACAAAGTATCAGCTCCATGCAATCCGGTGAGGGATAGTGGATTGTGTGTATGTTACTTGGACTCAAGAGACTTGGAATCAAACCTTTGCTCTTAGCTGTATCCAAGAACTGAGTGTTCTTTGGCCAGTTACCACCTAACCTACCTCAAAGGGCTGTTGGGAGAATAAAAGACAGAAACCTCTGTGCATGCTACCTTGACCTTCCTGGAGGACAAAACACATGTTCAATGCATGTACAGCTGTATGCACTGTGTATATACACAGACCTTGGTGCCCCTACAAAAAAGGCTCTGTCCACAGTACTCTAGAGAGTTCAGGAACCCAGAACAAGTGATTTGAGGATGATCTTGACCCACTTGTAGAACGTGGTGGTCCTGGAGGTATCCTGGACTCTGACCAATGCAGGAGGTCCCAGTTTCAATCCTTGTAGCATTCTTGTAGGAGCTTTTTCAGATGGTGAATTTACCACGTCTTTACTTTGGCAGGGTGGGTGTGCATTTTATTGGCCAGATTTACTCCAAAGTCTGTGCGATATTTCAGAGAGCACTTCAAACACGATTCAGATTCTTCCCTCTGTATTGGAACCTAGCCCGATTGATGTCCGGGGTAAAAAAAAAAAAATCATCGTTTTGGGTTGGAGTATCTGTTATGCCCCGAACTTGCAGTAAAGCCTCGTGGTAAACCCACAGTAAAACCTTTTGTCTGAAAAGCCTCCAGGTAGGGCTGGGAGAGACTCCTGCCTCAAAGCTTGGAGAGCTGCTGCCAGTCAGTGTAGACAATACTGAGTTACATAGGGTCTGTCTAGATATAAGGCAGCTTCCTAGTTATGAATTCATAACCCCTGCTAACTGGGCAAAGAGGCACCATTTTAACGTGGTAATTCTCTTTATTTAGCGGGGGGAGAGTAACTGGTCCTATCCACCCCCAGCACAGTACCTCCAGTGACTGTTGCTGGTGTCTATCTTGTGTTTCTTTTAGATTGTGAGCCCTTTGAGGACAGGGATACATCTTATTTATTTATTATTTCTTGGTTTAAACTGCCCTGAGCCATTTTTGGAAGGGCAGTATAGAAATCAAATAAATAAAGAATAGACATGGTTCTGTACTAGCAACAGAGTTTGATTTTGCACTGCGAGTGGGAAAGCCCCCAGTTCAAATCTCACCACACTTATAATTCAGAAGGTGGAATGAAGCAAGCTACTATCCCTCAGCCCTTCTGAGGATCAATGGCAGTGTTTATTTCAGCATCCTATGGACCATTGATTCACCCAGAAGCCAGGATCAAACCTATGCCACTATTCCCCTGTAGTGAGGAACTCGGAACGTATCAGGCAACCATGATCCATTTGCGATCTTCTAGATGCTGTTGAGGCTGAATACACTTATCCCAGAGTATGTTCACTTTGGAGAGCTGGTCTTGTGGTAGGTAGCAAGCATGAATTGTCCCCATTGCTAAGCAGAGTCTAGGGATGTGCAAACTGGTTCGAATGCGAACTGGTTCGAATTTGAACCATTTTGGTTTAATGGTTCGAATTCAAACCGAACCAGCCATTAGGTTCGAGCTGCTGGTTCGAATTCGAACTGAACTTGGGAGGGGGGTTCGAACCGGTTTTAACCTTCCAAAGTGGGTGGGGTGGTAGTTGGCATCCATGGGTGCCTACCACCCAACCCTCAAAGCAATTGGACACTCATACGATTTTTTACCCTAGCAGGGTCCACCCTGGTTGCATTTGAATGGGAGACAACATGTGAGCACTGCAATATATTTCCCTTAGGGGATGTGGCTGCTCTGGGGAGAGCATCTGCCTGCTTGTGTGCTGAAAGTTCCAGATTCCCTCCCTGGCATCTCCAGATAGGGCTGAGAGAGATTCCTGCCTACCACCTTGGAGAAGCCGCTGCCAGTCTGTGTAGACAATACTGAGTGAGATGAACCAAGGGTCTGGCCCAGTAGAAGGCAGCATCCTCTCTATGTTCCTAAACTTGTCAGCTCAACAGTTTGCAGCTTTTCCAGTGAGAGTTTAATCCATTATGAAAAGGTTTATGTCAGCCACATGGATTTTTGGAGGTTGGCCCATGAGCGGAAAGCACATATGAATCTTTAATCACAACAATGTTCCCCGATCTCTAGTCAGCAAGCAGATCTGTGATAGGTACTTCACAACATTGTACTTTCTTTGCTTCCCTTCACAACAGAAAACAAGCAACCAATCCATAAACGTCTTTGCTTCCTAATTCAGATGTTGTCCAGGGAGTACCCTCATTTCAATTTTCAAATATAACCCAGGACCTAAGGATTCCAAGAGAAGTTTATTATGGCTCAATTAAAAGAGAAAGCCCTGAATAATTTGAGAAAGTGAGCCTGCTTTCTTAAAAGGGAAAAATTAGTTACTATATCACAGGTGTTCTTCCAGCTTGGGTCCCCAGGTGCTACTGGAGTACAGTTCCCAACATCCTTCAGCCATTGTGGCTGGAGATGATGGAAGTTTTAGTCCAATGACACATAGGAACATAGGAAGCTGCCTCATACTGAGTCAGACTATTGGTTCATCTAGCTCTGTCTGGTCTCCTCTGACTGGCAGCAGCTCTCCAAGGTTTCAGGCAGGAGTCTCTCCCAGCCCGAGCTGGAGATGCCAATCTGGGACCTTTTGCATGCAGACCGCTGCTCTTTCACTGCGCTACACCCCATCCCCTAAAAAGCATATCTTACAGCAGAAAGCGCTCCCACATAATCACCCATCCAAATGCAAGCCAAGGCTGACCCTGCTTAGCAAAGAGGACAATTCCTGCTCACTGCCACAAGACCAGCTCTCCTTCCCCTGGGGAACCAAGTTTGAGAAATCCTGCCATAACAGATCAATTGTTCCAAAGGACGACACATAATAGGAAAGAGAGAAATACTTTAGAAAGAGAGAAATACGGTAAATCTCCCACAGTGCTACATGCCTCCACTTGCCCATGTTTACCAGAAACACAGACTGTCTCCATTTTCTGCCACTTGTCCCAGGTAAACATTGTCTCCCTTTTGCCTTTGAGAGATATCTTTGTTAAATAAAAATAAAAAATGTGCTAGTGTGTACACACATGCTCTAACGTTCTTTAGGTTCCAACTCCTGTAGGTTTCTAGAAGTTAAATCTCTGAACAGGCAAAATAGATACACCTTGACTCTTATGCACATGCATTTTAATGTATGCGCATGCACACAAAAAACCAATGTACCCCTTCTATAACTAGGGATGTGCACAAACCGAGGTTTGTGCCCTGGTTCTGCGCCAAACAGGTTTGGACAAGGTGCAAACCAGTTTGGTACCCCATGGAGCAGGAGGGCGAACAGGATCTTTACGAAAAAGGAGAGCAGATCCCAAGTACCTTCATGTGGCAGCAGCACACACATGGCGTCCACGAATGCACAGGTGCCATTTGCATGGTCAGCAATGCATGGTGTCTCTGATCACACAGATGGTGCCCTGCCCGTGCATGTGTGGGTACCATGTGCATGCTGGCACCCCGTGGAGGTACTTGGGACAAGCGCCACCTTAGCAAGAAGCTGCATGTGGTGGCAGAGAGCAGGTCAGGACCTTTTTCTTAAAGATCCCACTTGCCCTCCCCTTCCCTGTGTTGTTGAACCTCATCCAAATCAGTTTGGCACCAAACCAGTGCATGAATCTCGGTTCGTGCACATCTCTATCCATAACTGCCTAAGTAGACAAATAGTTTCCCTGCATCAGAAGTCATTTCATGCTAGCTATTGCAATGTCAGTGAACTGGGAAAGATGAACTTTCAGCAGATTAATTATTTGTGGGGGTGAAGATTTTGGGCAATTATTTTGTGGGGGTGAAGATCCTTGGGGCAAAAATTAAGAATGTCACTGTACAGAATAGTCTCCTTGTTTTATCTGTACAATGTTGAGGAGATATGGGTGCATATGTGCACTTCTGTAAGAGTAAAGGAGCAAGCAAAAGAATCTTCCTTCGAAATGAGAAAAATGCAGAAAAAGTCAAAGGTGAAAATGCAGAATGCAGGAAAACATAGAAAAATGTAGAGAAATGTAGAAGAAGTCAAAGGAGGAAATGGGTGCATCTGATAAGGTTTTAAAAAGTGAATTGAAACTTGTAATGCGAGCACAATGATGCAGGCTTTTTTAAAGGTAGTTTCCCAAGAATTGCATTTTTCCCTGACATCTTGGGCCTTGGAAGGTCTGCCGAGATTTCATGTTTGCTGCACTCAGCACTTTGAAGGTCAAAGGGGTCAAGGTACCCGTATTCCCAGTGGATGTCTGGTAGTTCATCCAGAACAATCAAGCTACTGGTGGCCCCTCCCTGCTCATTATCAAGCTGACACTGGAGTAAGAGAATCAGCCCTTCTGCCTTGAAAGTAGAGATCCAAAGTCAGAAAGATTAATTAGGAAGATTAGACTGCTCTAATAATTTGGTGTTCTAAATCTTTTAAACTGTGGCCTTATCCTTCTAGAAATAAAGGGCAGGGGGACTCCAAAAGCATGTGTCCATTTTCAATTAGCCACTACTTGAAACACACAAGTTTAGTCTATTAGATTATTCTATTAATGATTGCTTGGACGTTTTTTAAAATATGCTTTATATACCCTGTTAACTGGGCAACGAGGCACCTTTTTAATGTAGTGATTCTCTTTATTGAGCAGGGGGAGAGCAACTGGCCCTATCCACCCCCAGCACAGTACCTCCAGTGACCGTTGCTGGTGTCTGTCTTACATTTCTGTTTTAGATTGTGAGCCCTTTAAGGACAGGGATCCATCTTATTTATTTGTTATTTCTCTATGTAAGCTGCTTTGGAAACTTTTGTTGAAAAGCGGTATATAAATATTTTTGTTGTTGTTGTTTTTGTTGTTGTCGTCATCATCTTTAGCTAGATCTAGTGATGTATCTCAGTTTATTACCAAAGTAATAAACATCTTAAGTGGTGCAGCAGGGAAATGTTTGAATAACAAGCAGAAGGTTGCCAGTTTGAATCCCCGCTGGGACTATATCGGGCAGCAGCGACATAGGAAGGTGCTGAAAGGCATCCTCTCACACTGTGCGGGAGGAGGCAATGGCAAACCCCTCCTGTATTCTGCCAAAAGAAAACCACAGGGTTCTGTGGGCACCAGAAGTCGAAATTGACTTGACGGCACATTTTACCTTTCAGAGATTTAGAGAGAGGTTTACTTGGTGTGAACTGAGTTTTCACTTTTGTAAAGGTTTTACCCTAAATGGCTTGGGCCTGGAGGTGAGTTTAAAAAACACACAACACCTTTATATCCCACTGTTCCTTCCGAAAAGCCCAGAGCAGTGTACTTGGTTGCCTATCCTCACAACAGCCCTGTGAGGTGGGCTATGCTAAGAGATAAGTGTCTGGCCCAGAATCACCCAGGCAGTTTCCCTGGTTCTAGTCCAACACTTTATTACTACTATTACTACTACCAAGTTCACAAAGCAGTTTACACAGAGAAATAAAAATAAATAAATCACAACGGGTCGCTGTCCCCAAAGGACTCACAATCTAAAAAAGAAACAAGATTGGCAACAGCCACTGGAGGGATGCTGTGATGGGGATGGAGAGGGCCAGTTGCTCTCCCCCTGCTCAATAAAGAGAATCGCCACTTTGAAAAGGTGCTTCTCTGCTCAGCACGGAACTCAGCAAGGAACCCTAACCACTAGACCACACTGGCTTTAGAGTTACCTAGACTAGAGTTACCAAGACTCAGTACCTGTGATGGGGGAAGGGTATAGGAGCAGAGGGGTGGTGTCTCATGGTGTCAGTAGGGATGACATATTTTCAGGGAAATGGCCTCAATCGAAATTGCACCACCCCTCCCTCGTTGATCTCTTGGGGGGGGGACACGCCCTGTTGTGCAGCGATGGAGGCATGTGTTTTAGACACCCGCAGCAGCCCAGACAGGTCAGAACCTCCCCCGTTATGCTGTGGAACATGGCAGTCAATCTGATTAATAGAATCTGGCACCAGGTGAATAATTTTGTCCTCTGCATAACATTGCAAGTACATATGTTGTATAACATTGCAAAGAAATATCTCTTCTTGCGAGAGGGGAGCTGATCTAATGGTTTCAAGCATGAATGGTCTCCCTTGCAAAGCAGAGACACTCTTGGTTTGCATTTGCATGGGAGACTACATATGAGAGCTGTAAGATTTTCCCCTTAGTGGCTGGGCTCACATCTCAAGATGCTGTGGAAAATGAGGTTCTTTCATTATTTGCAGGTATTACATGCTCAACATGTTTTCAGCCACAAGGTTTTCATCAGGGGCAGTTCGGGGGGAAACATAAAACCATTCTTAAGCAGTAGTAAGTTTATTGTTTTGGTCCAAGACCAGGAAAAAACAATTTTTCAAAAAATAAATAAATAGAAGGAACAACCAGGAATAATGTGGTTGAAGGAACAACCACATTATCCCTGTAAATAAAATATTTACATATACTGCAAATTTACAAGGTCTCTTGTTAAAGTATAAGTAAGTATTTTATTTACAATGATTTCTAAGTTTCATTCTGCACATTATCTGTTTTTGCGAAATGATAATGTGGTTGTTCCTTCTGTGTATATATATTTTAATGGTTTTATGTTTGTGTTTTTTAGAACTGCCCCTGAAGAATGCCTTGTGGCTGAAACATTGAGCATATAAGATCGACAAATAATTAAAGGACATCGTATTCCATAGTGTCTTGGGACGAGGAGGCTGTCTTGGCTGATCGTACCAACCACTGGGAGCCACCCAACTTTGGGGTTTTTGTTCTTTTTTTAATTTTTTTAAAAATATATTATTTTTAAATTACCCCCTTCGGGGTACTTGTTGGAGGTGCGGCAGCCTCCAAAATGAGGGGGAAGGCCCAAATGGGCCAAAGAGCCACCCGAACGGGCTGGCTTGGGCTGCAAGGGAGGCTGGAGGTGGGCAGCTCCGTGGAACACACACACCCCGCCGCGTGCGCCCACCTCCCTTGGCTCTTCGGCCTTGCCTATGTAACCAAACTCCAAAATGCCCCTGGAAATAATATTGTCTTCAAAGGGGATGAGGCCGTAGCCCAGTGGGAGAGCATTTGCTTGGCATGCAGAATGTCCCAGGTTCACTCCCTAGCAGCATCTCCAGGTATGGTTGGGAAAGAGTCTTGCCAGAAACTTTGGAGAGCTGCTGCCAGTCAGTGAAGACAATACTGAGCTTGATGGACCAAGGGTCTGACTCAGTATAAGGGAGCTTCCTATGTTACTGACTCATACCCCTGAATGGCTTGGGTCTGGGTTTCCGGAGGGAGCGTCTTACTCTACGGGATCTCCACCACTCATTGGGATCACCAGGAGGGGTCCATCTTTGGGTGCCACTGGTTCATCTGGTTGCAACCTGGGATAGGCCCTACTCGAACCAAACCAGGTTTTCCAGTTTTGTCCCCACCCCTAGGTTCTAGGACATGCTCCCTGTGGATATAAGAGAATTTGTCTTCCCTGGAGGCCTTCAGGAGAGCCTTAAGCAGTCATCTTTTTAGCCTGGTTTTTAATGATATCTGGTTTTAATGTTATATAGTTTCAATTAGTTTTTCATTAAAACTAATTAATTGGTTTCATAGTTTAAAATAGTTTTAATCTGTTTTAATTGGGGTTTTAAATTTTTTTAAAAAAATTGTTATGTATTTTTTATTTTAGTGTAAACCAGCCTGAGCCACTTTCAAAGGGCGGTATATAAATTAAATAAAAAGTACCTTTTAAAATACTGAAGTATGCATAAAGGCAACAAGAAAGAGAGACGCAACCACGATTTGCAGACAACAGACAACACCCGAAAGCTTTCTTTAAGCTAGCTCAAAGGCCTGTCCTTGAGTGCAAAAAGTCTTTAAAACCCGTTTTCTTTGAACATCTGTTCCACCCTGTCCCCGCTGTGGTATTACAACAAACTGCTTTTGCAGCTCTCTTCCGTTTCAAAACCCTTTTGCCATACAGCACACAGGGTTCTTGTTCAACAAGTCCAAAGCACCCTGGGGTGTACTGGGGCTAGCTGAACAGATCTTTGGACCCCGGCCCAAAATGAACAGTTTGGGGTTGAAATATATTGCCGTTTGGCAACTTACTCCCACTTGATGTCATTTTCCTATGGCTGATGCCCAGGATATGAATGAGTGCTTCTAAAGGCTTTAAAGATGAAACAACAATCTTGCAAATACCCCCCGACCCCAAACATAACACGTTGAGGAGAGTCAGGCATAGAAATTGATATTTGAAGAGAGACAGCTAGTTTGGTACAGAGGATAGTGAGCTATTGTGGTTCTCTCCGCTCGTTCATACGAGGAGAGCCATGTAGGATCCCAACTGGTGGCCGTGTGAATCCAAAGAACCAAGGAGGAAAAGGAGGAGAGAGAGCAACTGTGTGGGAAGTGGAAGCCTGGAAGTTGGGCAGGATGGCTTTTTGTCCTCCCTTGATAAAATGCTGGTGACAGGAAGTGGATGCTACTGATCCTGGCTCCCACATGATCACTCTCCCGTCTTCCTACTTTGGTCTTTGGAGTCACATGACCCTGCTAGGTAGGTAGCATGCTCCTGCTCCCCCTCCCTGTTTAGGGTCATGTGACCAAACCCATGTGATTCTGTGCTTAGAATGTCTCTGTTCCGCTACTGCTTACTGCCACACCGTTGCATGCTATGCCACAACTTGTATTATTCCCAATGTTGTGATCACACAACGGCAAGTAGTATGTTAGTGGAACAGCCCTGAGTAAAATCCAAAGGAAGGAGTTGGAGTGGACCATTTCCATGGGGCTTGGGGGTTCTCTCCTTTAGGGGTGTGCACAAAACCAGTTTGCCCGGTTCAGCTTGAGTCCGAACCGGACTCGAACAGAACCAGGCATGTTCGGTTTTGTGCAACCCCAAACACCCCCTCCGAGCTCAGTTCAAATTTGAGCTGCTTCAGTGGTCCCAACATATTTTTAAAAATGTAAAGGACTCACTGGGGTCATGCAGATGACCAGTGTGCATGTGTGGTGGCCTCCAAAATAAGCAACACCAGTACACAGAGGCCCAGAATGGGCTGAAAACCTCTTGAATCAGGCCATTTCAAGACTGGGAGAGGCGGGGAGGGGGGATTCCCAGAAACCCCTACAGTAGCACCCCTGGCGAGTCCTTCAAAAATATTTCAAGTCAGGTTTTGCGCACACCCCTAAAGGAGCGACACACACACACTGACCCTACCTTGCTTCCACGCAATGAAAAATTGGGAGCACACCCAGCTCCCAAATCCAGGCAGACCACAGTTTTTGTTGTGTGAATGACCTCACAGTTTCAAACCATTTCAAGTGTGGATGCTTAAGGAGCAAGGAAATATGCATAGCAAGAAGTGAAACACTATTCGCCCACCCCCATCCACCGTTACTACATTTCTGGAAGCACATTCACCCTTTCGTGAAGAATGGCGCTGCCTGATGCATTTCATAATCAAGATGCATCCTTTGGGGATGACACACGATGGCTTTCTGAATGCAGTCCAGAACCCAGCATTAACGACACCATTCTCGGACTGTGAACAGGTTGCTTCGCTAAAACCTTCCCGCCTTGGTGTGTAGGCTTTGCCAGATGCCAGGCGGCACCAACCCAGATCATAATCTCCATCGCATGCTGGGGAAGCCAAGCCAGTCCCAGAAATATTCAGGTTGAAACCTAACATCTGGCAAGCCTGCAGAGCATCGTGCGCTCCCAAACATCTGAAAGACTTTGAGAGGCCAGGGATGGCGGCTGGTTACCTCCTTCTCGGCCCCTCCAGTGAAGCCTCCAAGACCTCTCCCCCTTTCCTCGTTTTTCAGTTCCTTTCACTGTCACTTCAGAAGCATATATAAAAAATGACCTTTTGTCACTTTGAAGCAGAAGGTAAAGCACCATGAACCCGTCTGTCCAGCAGAAAGTCACTCGTCACAGGCGGGTGGGCAGGTCGGCCTCAGCCCCCGAGCCCATCAGAAGGTGTCTGTCATGGAGCTCTTGTCACTTTGTGCAAATGGGAGAAACCGTTACACATGCACGGGTTATCTTTCTCCTCCCTCCTCCGTCTCTTAGTGAGAAAGAAAGAAAGATGGAAAGGGGGAAGGAAAAAGGGAGATGGGAAGAAATGCTGGATATTTTAAGTGGAATCAAGAAGCATTCTCTTCCACACACACACACTGAAACTTAAAAGAAGAAGAAGCAGCAGCAAGCATTCGAATCCCGGCCAACATTTCATAGGTGAAAACAGGGATATGTTTACGATAGCTTCATTGCAAGCCCATCTCCTCCATGATTATGCATTGCTGAAGGTTCTGCACCGCCTGGCTGGATACTGTATTTATTTCCCCTGCAACCGCCTGTCCTCTGCTGATTTCAAAGACAAGAAAGCATTTGTAAAGGTATATTCAGAAAGTATAATTGTCCACCAACACATTAGGCTGGTTCACATGGCCGTTACAATCAGGGTAGAAGATGGGCTACTCTGTTTTGCATGATCATGAGAACTCCTGCAATTCCCTCCAGCACAGGTTTTTCCAAGCAGGCTAACCCCGCTTTTCTACCCTGCTTTTAACTGGGGGTGGAGGAAAGGATAGCCCTCTACCTTGATTCTGTGGTCATGAAAACTCTTACAACTCTTCTCTCCATCCGTCGCATGGAGCACACCCTCTTCCCACACGGGAACCAGAGAGACTTGTGGCTATAGCGGCTGCCATCCATGGATGTGCCACTCTGCAAAGCACACTCTATGATCCTGGAGCTGCAGCGGTGTTGCCAAAGCTAGGTCCACCTCCTGCTCCTTTGCAACCAATGGGAAGGCAACTGTTGATGTCATGAGGGGTTTCCATTCTGCTTGCAGCACAAAGCATACTGGGAAGGCAGAGCAGACTTTGGAGGACTTTCCATGGAGGGGTAGGTCTTGTAGCTGCTGAATTCAACAATGGGCACAATGGTTGCCTTGCTCATCTGTTTCCTGGACTTGCGGGCCTGAATAGAGGTTCTGCTCATGAGTAGGAGTGCTCCTACCATTGATCATGTGAACAATGGTCTATTATCAATGATCGTGTGAACAAGCCTATTATCAACAGTTTATAATAAACCTCAACAGTGGGAGTGTGTGGAATAGCAGGCTGTGCATTGCTTTAGTGTTCATGTGCAAGCCTTTACATGGAAGTGCGCTACAGACAAGTTGCAACCAATCCACACAGAGATTTTAGTTCTAGCAACCCTATGGAAGGAGCTGAATACACTGAAGAATCAGAGCTCTAGCAACTCACAGTAACACAAATTATACAAGGCATCCCCAAAAGGCAGACACAGGAGCCCCGTTCACACTTGATGTTCAACATATGTACAGTCTGTGTACAGTATATACACGTATATACATACATGCATACCATTCGCCACACATTATGTCCAATGCATACAGAAGTAAACCTTTTTCTTCTGATTTCTACCCTGTATTTGTAGAAATCAGATTCATTTTTTAAATAAATGTGTATACACAAATTCACACAAAAGTGTGTACAGTTGTACAGACACCTGTATGCACACACAGCATAATGTCTGAATAGGACTATAGACACACTAAAAACTCTTCTGTAAGTGGGCATTGCAAAGGAAGTTCAACAGCGGAGACCAACCTGTCTTTTGGGGAAGCAGGCAGGAGTCTCTCTCAGCCCTATCTTGGAGATGCTGCCAGGAAGGGAACTTGGACCCTTCTGCTCTTCCCAGAGCAGCTCCATCCCCTGAAGGGAATATCCTACAGTGCTCACGCTTCTAGTCTCTCATTCCTATGCAACCAGGGTGGACCCTGCCAGTCTGTGTAGACAATACTGAGTTAGATGGATCAAGGGTCTGACTTAGTAGAAGGTAGCTTCCTATGTTCCTTTGTCTGTAGTGGGATTGAGACAGTTATTTTCCATCTGAGTGGCTAGGAACAGCGGCTGACATCCAGCCTAACAAACGGTTCCTCCAGCATTCGGATGCTGCTGCACACGCCCCTGAAGTGTGGGTGGTAATGCACCCTTGAGCAAGAGCACAAACATTTTCCAGACATTGCCTATGCTCCAGAGATGCTCGGTTTGAATGAAAACAGGTTGCTTGACTGTCAAATATGTGCTTCTGGTCTAAAAGATCACTTCTGGAGCATGGTCATGCTCCAGAACATATTTGTGCCCATGCACAAGAGCGCATCCCCCCCACACACACACACTTTGGGGAGAGCACTCAGTAATCTGGGAATGCTGGAAGTGCCCACATCAGCCTGCTCTGGAAGTCAGCCAGTGAATGAGCCCTTTCTCACGATCAATGAGAAAGGGCTTGAAGGGCAGGGGAGGAAACCTCAAAAAGCTAACCCTATCTCCCTTAACCCCATCTAAGAGAGTGATTGGGTTGGTGGGTTTGCTGCCGAGGTGCTGCTAGGATCGTGCACAATCCCGGTCAAGACCAGGCTTGGCTTCATTAGCCCAGTTCTGCCTGTGCGTGAGAATAGCCTCAGTGACTAGAGCCCTGAAAACCTCGGTTTGCTCCCGATACACAGAGGTAGTTGGAGCACTTCAGGAAGCACTGGGCTTCCTGGAAGACCTCAGCGCCTCTCTTTCTAGGACCGATCCATCCTTTCCCACCATAAAAACAACAACCACACTTCCACTCCGCAGCGGACAGCTCTTCTTTTTCATATGCGCAATACGGCCGGGTATGTCCCTGAAGCAATTTGTGAAGCCGCCACACATCAAGATGGCTGGCGGGAATAGCAAGGCTCCAAGTTACTAAAATTAGATCAGGGACCCAGTTGGCAGAAGCTGCTGCTTTTCGCCACAGCTACAATTCCATTGTAATATGGTGGAGAAAGCAGTTGCTGCAAATGTATATGTTGAAGTTGCCTGTGCTGAGCACGGTGAAAGAGGTGGTACCTGCCGGAACACATGAGCCTGCCTTATATCAGCCACTCACAGATATAGGAGATATATATATAGCCACAAACAGATATAGCACATGGACGGCTGCAGATCCTACCACCTGGCTATTCTTCATCACATCTGCAAGCATATGCACATAAGCACCACTCTGCATAGGAACATAGGAAGCTGCCATATACTGAGTCAGACCATTGGTCCATCTAGCTCATATTGTCTTCACAGACTGGCAGTGGCTTCTCCAAGGTTGCAGGCAGGAATCTCTCCCAGCCCTATCTTGGAGAAGCCAGGGAGGGAACTGGGAACCTTCTGCTCTTCCCAGAGCGGCTCTATCCCCTAAGGGGAATATCTTCCAGTGCTCACATGTGGTCTCCCATTCAAATGCAACCAGGGCAGACCCTGCTTAGCTAAGGGGACAAGTCATGCTTGCTACCACAAGACCAGCTCTCTTCTCCAAGGGAGAACTCCTCTAGGGTGCATGGTGCACCCTAGCTAGCCTAAAAGTGTAGGGAGGCACCAGCACAAAAAGTAGGAGGCCACTTATCGGGGCCTCGTCATTCCTAAATGCAAGCAACATTTGGTTATTTAGAGAGTTTGTATTTAAAAATTGGGGGGGGGGCAGAATAATTAGGGGAGCATGATCTAGGAATTGGCTTTCTATTTCTCATTTATGAGAGTTCAGGTTCAACACTGAAATGTGGCCTCTCTACACACCCACAGAATTGCTACACTTTTTTTTGCAGCGATTTGGCACTATGCAGAGTCACATTGGTAATACAGAGGTGGGGGGGAAACAGGGAGGAAATGAAATCTGCAATAAAAAATTGCACTCTCTACAAAACCTGGGAATCAAAAGAAAGGGTGCAACGTTTTAATGCCTCTATTTCACTTTGGAAGCAAGACCAGACAATTCTGAGCTTCAAAAACGGGAGACTTGGGGATGAAGGCAATTTCGGAAGCATCCCTACCCCCAGGTACTGTGCTCTGCCTAGATCACATCTCATATTTCCACTACCCAAAGTAACAATTCCCAGAAGTCACCTTCCCAGCCTGCAAGGTTCTCCTCACTTTCTGACAGATGAAAGCTCAGGTACATATTGTCCTTTTCAACCCCTGACTGACGTTCTTTGCCGGGCAAATTAAAGCACAATGGTTCATCTTGTTTTATGATACGTATGATGGACCATATGTTGCCAAAAATAAATTGTCAGAGCGTAGGGGAAAAAAATGGGGATGTGATATTTCCTTCAGAGTGGCTGCCATCAAAGCCACTCCAGGGGCAGGCAGAGAGGTCTCCAGAAAGCAAAAAGCAGCTTATATTTTCAGTTCAGCTCCAGATTTCATGGACCCACAGCAGGGTGCTCATCCTCTCCCAATGGATACTCCCCCTGACTTATGGGGTGGCCACAGTGGGACCGACCTTAATGGCACCAGATGGTTTTGTTAAAAAAAAAAAGAAGTATATAAACATAATACAATATTCTTGGCAACTTCCAGCCACCATCTTGGTTTCCCAACAATGCTGCTGATGTAGCATCATTCCAGGGATTGATGGGCAGGTGCGGGCCGTGAACGCACCTCTGGGGGAGGCGGTGGACGGCTTCTTTAAGTGTAAATTGAGCCGGTGCTCTGTGCCGCCCAGCAGCCCCCGTGGCGGGGAATCACTTCCGCCACTCACCTGACTCCCACGGAGGCAAGCCCCCACCAGCGGCCAGGCGAGTGGCGGAGGTGATTCCCCGTCGTGGGGGCTGCTGGGCGGCATGGTGCACCGGCTCTGTTTACACTTAAAGAAGTTGACTGGCACGCCCCCCCCCCCGAGCTGCGTTCACGGCCCGTGCCTGTTGATAGGCAAACCAATATGTCCGCCAGAGGCCCCCAAGAGCACCCACTTTCATGCCTGTGTCTTACTGGGGATGGGAAAATGCTTGAACAAGCCAACCACGCTGAGAGGAGTGCTGTATGAAAAGAATGCCCAAGAGTGGTCTCTTGGGACACTCCTGGGCCATCAGCAGTCAGCAGGGTTGGTCCTTTCATGAGGTGAAGTGAGACGGCCACCTCAGGTGGGAGATTCTTGGGGTGAGAGAAGGGCAGTGAGATGCCACCTTTGCCATTGTGTAGCCCTTCAGTACTGAGTTTTGCGAGGAGCTCTTCTCACACTCTATGCACAGCTAGCAGGAAGCATGGGGAGAGAAGAGGAGGCTACTGGCAACCTTTCCTCCTCACAGGGCCACTTGCAAAGCTTGCAGAGGTCAGTTTTCAAAGGGAGCTGGCCCCTACCCAGGAGATGGGGCAACGTGGTGCCTTGCCTCAAGCACTGAAATACCTCGACTTCCTGCTGGAGTGCCGAGTCCCTCGCATTGACATGGGGTCTCAAATGTTATACTGCGGGGCTGCATGACTTTGGCCATCCAGTTCTTGCTGGAGTACAACTCCCAGTATCCCCAGCCACAGCGGCCAATAGAGATGACTAGAGTTGTTGCCCAACAATGCTGGAGAGGTGAAGTTGTGTAGCCCTGTTGTACTGATTAAAGGCGCCAAAACTGATTCAAATTCAATTCAAATTTGAATCAAATTTTCAGAGCAGATTTGAATTTGATTTGGATTCAAAATGAATTTTCAGAATGCAATGCTTTCCCCCTCAAATTTGATTCGAGAGCTGCTTGGCAACTTTTAAAAACCATTCAGGCCCCCAACTGGTTTTTAAAAAGGCACCAAAATAAGGTGGAATTGATTCAATTCAGATTTGAATTGAGTTTTCAGACCAGATTCAATTTTGATTCGAATTCAAAATGAATTTTCAGAATTTGGCACATCTCTAATACTGATATTAGAACAGCAAGCATTCATACAGTGCTTTAGCATAACAGTGCACTCGCACAAAACGTTTTCCAGTTATTATCTTGTTGAAACCCTTACGACAGCCCTGTAAGGTAGGTCTGTGTTATTATTCCCATCTTACCGAGGGGAAGCAGAGGCTCACAGTGGCTTGCTTCAAGGCTACACAAATGAGGAGATTCCAGATCAGATCTTTATACATTGCATTTCAAAGTGGCCATTATAAAGCAGAGGTAGCAGCTTTTCATTTATTAAAAATCTGACAGAGGAGGAAGTGCACGGCGTATGGGCTGATCCAGTCTCCGCTCACTACCTTGCTGGAGCTCAGGTTGCTGTGCTTGAAAAGCCCTCTTCTCATCACAGGGCAACTGAATACATGTAGAGAGGGAACATGGGCGTGTTTAGGTCAAAGCCTGCCTGGACATGTGGGACTCTTGTGATTGGGGAGCCCTGATTTTCAAGAATTATAGAATGATTGAGAGAACTCTATACATGCACATATGGTGCAGATATTCAACCGAATGCATGCAGATTCAAATTAGATCTGAACTGAAATTTGATATTGAGTGCGTGAGTGAGTGCGTTCATTTGTGAATGCCCTATATATGAGTGCCCTATACAAACAAGTCCCTGGGCAGTTCACAATATAAAAGCACATAGTTCAAAACATTAAAAACCGCAAACACAAATTTTAAAGTTTTGGTTTTTAATTCAAAATTGCAGAACTAGTTGTTATTGTTTTTCCAAACTAAAGTTTTATATAAATTAAAAATGTGGCAAACGGCAGATGTTTCATTTTTTAAAATAAAAATAAAAATGTTGATTTGATGAGGGGTGCTTTTTTTAAAAAGCACAAATGTTCCAAGTCTTCAACTAATGTTGTAGTGATACGATACGAAACAAGATAAGATAAGATAAGATGATGATTATAAGATAAGATAAGATAAGATAAGATAAGATAAGAACAAATACATTCCTCAATATAATATCTATAACTGGGGACTAGAATTTCCCCTGACCAAATTCATTTCCGTTTTAGTTGAATAGGGTCCTGAGAATATATAACACAGATGCTAAATAGATTGGTGTAAGTGCTAAAACATATTGTTGTAATTGTTAAGCAAAGATAGAATCTAATAAAAATATAATGTTAAAAAGGAACTTGGCACATAGCTAGAATTCTCAAGGAATATGGTTGGAATACAGTTCATGGCTGCTTTCAGAAATTGCAACAGGACATTAGGAAGGACACTGGATTTGGGGTTTGGTTTTGTGTGTGTGTTTTTTAGAGTTGTTAGTGACAACAGTGTTCCTAGACTGAGTTCCAGTAAGCCCCAGAAGAAATCGTTAAAAATACATCCTCGAGGTTTTCAGGCATGCAGTGCAAAGCAAGGATGGCCTATTCCATTTCCTCCTTGTTCAAAGCGAGATATTACACCCAATTCCATGTATTTATGGTGGTTAAAAAAGTATCAAAACTAGCATTTACCTCTGTGGGCTCAGGACCTACAAGTGGGTTGTGTGCCAACTTCTGGTGGGTCACAACAGGACTATTCTAATTTAGGTGGTTTGATTTTTGTAGGTACCATCTTTAAAAGAAGAAAGGGAGAGGGAGAGGAGGAGAAAAAGAGAAAGATGGTAGGCAAGAAAAACAGGGAAATGTGGACATTTACTGTAAAAAAACCAAATTGAAAATGGGCCCCATTGGTATGAAAAGGTCTTGGATTCTGAAAATATTGGAGATTGTTCTAATTCATTGTTCTACACGCCCACACATTTTGTGCCGACGCTTGGATTTCAGGAGCCCTGGGAGAAGGTGAAAGCAACTCGATCCTAGTGAGGGTCCCCACCCCAGTAACAGAGCCAAAAGTCAAGAGCAAAAATTAACATTTCACAAGCTCCCTCTTGTGGGCCAGGACACTCCTCCTCCCCCATCAAAAATTCATAAGGGGAACCGGCATTCTTCACTAAATGGGTCCCTGAGGTGTCATAGACCTTGTCGGAAAGAAAGGCTATAAATATCGAATTATACACCTCCTGGGAAGAAAGGATTGGAGACTCCGCTCCAGACCCATGGCGTGCCCCCCAAGGTACTTCACTTCAGGCTGAGGTCCAAATGCAGCAAGGAAATGGGTCAAGTGTGTCAATTTCTAGACTGCTGACCTTTGGCCCCTGTAATGACAGCAGGGCTCCACCTCTTCGCTGCCCTGCCTGGCACAGACTTCTCAAGTCCTTTCGGCGAAGAAAGAAAGACCCCCAAAATGTGATCTTGCTGTCAGAGATGGCTGAAGAAAGTATAAAGGCCACTTACAAAAGTATCGCCTTGTATTACTGCTCCTCTGTGATAGCTAGTCAATAAGGCCCTTTCCTTGCCGTAATCATCCCTGCAGCCTGCGCTACGCGATACCCTATTTATAATTTCATTTTTTAAAAAAACAATCAGCCCTTGAACCAGATTGCTAATAATACCCTCGCTGAGAAACACAAAACTGTTGCAACATCTTCAAACTCGCTGCCACTCAATTTTTTTAAGCAAGCCGCCAAATGGTTAGAAAGCTATTTTTGCAACAAAAAGCTGCCTATTCAGCTGACCCAGCAAAAGCTTTCTTCCATGCATGGGGGAAGCAGCAAAGCTACTTGCAAGAGCTGGGTATCTCTAAAAGTGTTTGTACAATTACAGAAATACCTACATGGCAGATGATGTCGGTGGTGTTAATCCTGAATCAACAGCTCTCTCTCTTTTGTTGTTGCAGGGATCACAGGGTGTTGTGCCCACAATTTGTTCACTCAAAGAGTGCATACTTGCCGAGAACTCTGACATCTGCCCTTCTCTGCATACGTAAAGCATCTGTAATGACACCGTTGATTGCAGTTTGCAAGCATATTAACGTCTTATCTATGCTGTGACTCTACACTTTTCCTAGCTCTGTGAGGTCTCATTCTGTCCAATGGGAGAGTTTTCCCAGATTTATGTATGGATAGATAGATAGATAGATAGATAGATAGATAGATAGATAGATGTTCTCAAAGGACTAGTACCCCTAGGAGTATTTGACAGGTTCCCAGGGGGTACTCAGATCCCGCCTACCTCCCCATCATGAAGACATCCTCAGTGAGGTATCTGCTGCAGAAGGGGAAGGAGGGGAGTGAAGGCCCTCCTTTTCTGCTCCTGATTGGCTAGCTACGTGCTACAGTATGTACCCCTCCCTCAGCCTGACTGACAGGCTTGAGAAAATTAGCACGGAGTACTCCCATTGAAATTAATACGGCATGTAAACTTGTCCCATTCATCTCAATAAAACTGCTTAAGAGTAACTTAGTGTGGATGTGAGTCAGTGACTTTGCTAGCCTGTCTTCCTAACTGGAACACTTAAATTTAGGTGTTTATATATATACAGAAAACATACACACGCAGTTAAACACTGAGGTTATGAGATGGGCTATTCCAGTCTCTGGCTTACATTCAGATTAAGATACTCATAGGCAGTTTTACTGAAATGAATGGGACAAGGAGAGGAGAGCTGGTCTTGTGGTAGCAAGCATGACTGGTCCCCTTAGCTAAGCAAGGTCCAACCTGGCTGCATATGAAAGGGAGACTAGAAGTGTGAGCACTGGAAAATATTCCCCTCAGGGGATGGAGCCGCTCTGGGAAGAGCATCTAGGTTCCCAGTTCCCTCCCTGGCTGCATCTCCAAGATAGGGCTGAGAGAGATTCCTGCCTACAACCTTGAAGAAGCCGCTGCCAGACTGTGTAGACAATACTGAGCTAGATAGACCAAGGGTCTGACTCGGTATATGGCAGCTTCCTATGTTAGTCTGTCAGTGGGAAAACTCATGAGTAACTGAGTGTGGCTGTAAGCCTGTGACGGGAGTAGCCTCTCTCATAACTGTAACATTTACATTGATGTATAGACACAGACAGAGAGAGACACTAAGAGCCCTTTCTCACGATCAAGTGAGAGGGCTTGAGGGCGGGCAGTAGGGAAAGCAGCAAAAGCTTGCCTTCCCCAAAGATAATGACACGGGCAGCGGGGAGCGGTGAGGGTTGGGATGCATCATCCCGGCCTCCAGAAATCCCACAATGCACCTCGCAAGTGCACATTGTATTGCGGGCATCCCCCCAGCAATGGGTGGGTGCTCGTCAGTGTTTCAGCACCCGATGAAAGCAGCCAGAACTGGCAAACAATCAATTAAATGGGGTTAAGAGAGAGAACGCTCCCTTAACCTCGGTTAACAGCCCAGGTTTGCCGCGGAGGGTTTCCTGCCAGCAGGTAGCCAGAGCTGGTCTTGTGGTAGCAAGCTTGAAGTGTCCCCTTTGCTAAGCAGGGTCCACCCTGGTTTGCATTTGAGTGGGGGACAACATATGAGCATTGTGAGGCCACTCTGGGAAGAGCACCTGCCTGCTTATTATTATTATTTATTTTATTTTATGTATGTGATTTTTATACCACCCTTCCAAATTGGCTCAGGGCAATTTACAAGGCTTGCCTGCAGAAGGTTCCAAGGTCCCTCCCCGGCATCTCCAAGACAGGGCTGAGAGAGTCCTGCCTGCAACCTTGTAGAAGCTGCTGCCAGTCTGTGTAGACAATACTGAGAGAGATGGACCAGTGGTCTGACTCAGTATATGGCAGCTTCCTATGTTCCTAAGTCCGGGCTTAGCTGCTCTAGTATGGTCTTGACTGCTCATGAGAACAGCCTCTAAGAATCTCTGTGGGGTACCTGGACTGGTTTTCAACAGAAAGAGGTACCCCTATTTTTAAAGCGTGGGAACCCCTGTGATCAACAATATAGCTTTTCATTAACTAGGGCAAGAATTCCCATGTTTTGGTCCCCAAATTTCACCAGACTACAACTCCCATCACATCTTGTCTGGCTCTATATATCTTTACAGAAACGGCAGCCAAATACAGAAGTGAAACTTCTCCTTCTTTTTTTGGTGGGTATAAAGTTATGGGTACAGTTTTAGGTACCTGCAAGGGGGGACACCGTTTGGACCTCCAACCTCTTTGAGTCAGGGAGCCTTGCTTTGCAAACTAATCACCAAGGCAGACAAAGAGACTGCACAAGGGATTCTAAGGTAGGTGGAATGGAATTGCCATCTTCTCCTACTAAAGCCTTCTAGGGCACTGAGTCAAAAAATCCTTCTTACACATAATTGTCTTGGGATCTTTAATGCCACTAAATAGGTTTTGCAGCATTTCGCCCCTTTAAAAGCAACAGCCACTGAGGTTCTCCTTTTAACTGGTAAAAATCCCAGCGTGCTTTGTCTTACTTTCTTATCCCACCCCTGATCTCAGACACCTGGGTGTGAACTGACATTTTTCACACATGAAAAAATATTCCACTAGTGACGGAGTGTCTCAGGCATCACCGCTTCTCGTCCCTGATCTCTGAATTTATGGAGGGTGGGGTGGGAAGTTGATCGTGTGTGCCTGTGTGCACATGTTGGCAATGTGTTTCCTTGTGGCTTTCAAACAGCACAGCCACTGTGGGCGAAATTGGGTGGCTCCATAACACACTAAAAGGACATCCTAACTGCCATTGCTGCCTCTAGAGAGGACACCGCAGAGGGAAAAGTGAGCGCACTGCACTGGATGCAGAGATGTCAGGATTCGATATTCACTTGCAGCACAATCACAAAGGATTCAGAAGGTGCTATGACAAACCATAGTTTCTCATTATGTGCCCAAGCAGGCACAAATCTCAAGGCTCAGCCCCCACTCCTCATCCTGCTCCACTCTTCCTTCAGGCCCAAGGGGAGGAAATGGAACACTTCTCTTCAGAGTTTATAACCAACCACAGTTTCCTGTTTCTTCCAAGTACAGGAAACTGTAGTTTGTGCAAACCACAGTCAGTTAAATAGTACCTTGTTAATCCGCTATCATTTGCCCAAGTCACAGTGTATTTGAACAAAAAGGGAAACTGCTGCTTGTTACTAATCATGTATACAGAAATATAGGAAGCTGCCTTCTACTTCGTCAGACCATTAGTCCATCTAGCTCAGTATTGTCTACACTGACTGGCAATGGCTCTCCCAGGTTATAGGACTGGGACCTTCTGCATGAAAACATGTGTTTGCTCTTCCACTGACAACATGTGGCTTAAAATTGTTTAAAGGTGTTGATTCCGATTTTAATTTGTTTTATGTTGATGAAAACTACCCAGAGATGATGAACACTTGGAGCAGTGTACAAATATATATAAATACAAATCTCCATATATAAATACAGATAGACAGACAGACAGACAGACAGACAGATAGATAGATAGGAATATATATAATGGAATTTTATTTATAAATAAATTTTAAAATAAACAAAAAGAATTTGTGATACTTGGTTTGGTAAGCAACTGACGACAGTGTTTGGGGTTTTTTTTCAATGAAACAGTTTTGTTTTAACTTGTAACATCTGGTATTTATTTATTATTTTTTGCATAATAAAGAGGTCTTGGTGGAAGAACTGCTTTGAGCCAATATGTGCATAGCATTGCCAACGTATCTAAATAAATACATACACACATACATAAAATAAAACAGTTGTGTGTCAGTGAAAATAAAGGCAGGAGGAGGGCTAGCTGCAATCCTGGGATGTGCTTTTCCTCCACCAGCGATTCAGTGCTGGCTATACAATGTGAGTTGTTTGGATGCCACCATCCTACCCAGATCACGATTAGCACACAAGCCCATTATGTTGGGAACCAGCCCATTATGTTGCACAAGTGTCCAGATGACTGTACATATTTGGAGGGGGAATGTCTTCACCCGCATGCATTTTAAAAATGAACCTGGGTAGAGGCCCCTCCAATGCATGGTACAGACAGGAAGTGTTCAACATAACATGTGAATAACTCTACCTGCGTACCGATCTCATTGCGCAAGTGTTGAACATAACATGTGGATTTATGTCCTGAGATCACTACCTGCAAGAACTAAAGTGTCCATTTTTGTGACAGGCAGGGTGTGTGCACGATTTTAGCAGAAGCGGCTGCGGGGTGTCACTTACCAATTCCGATGCAATGTGAACATTTACACAACTGCAAAAATTATCCCCCAAGCCACCCTGTGGTTGTTCAATATTACAGCAGAACTAACTGTAATGGAATTGCTACATCGTTACTTTTGCTAGAGTGGTCTTCCTTATCTACATTTCTCTAGCATTCTTCTTCCTACTGAGCACTAGTTTGTCCTTTTGGACCACTTTATTATTATTATTATTAAAGAGATCCCTGGAAGATATATTTCTGAAAAAGCAAGATTCACTTTCTCTGTCCAACTCATACAAAATAGTAAAAGAAGGTAAATAAAATCTTTTGATGCTAAATATTCTTAATATTATAGAATCCCAGGAATGCATATGGAGCTTTGCACCTATTGAATATTCTACTTCCATTCCGCTGCCCAAAACATCTGCCCAAGTCAATTTTTATTTTTATTTTTCTTGAAGCCCCATTCATTTCTGCTCACAAAAGAAACAGAGCCTTCGATTCACAGCAAAAGGGATTTTAGGGATGTGCACAAAACCGGTTTGCCTGGTAGAGTTTGAGTCGAAACTGGGCTCAAACCGAACCGTGCAAGTTTGGTTTTTCACCCTGAACAAGGGGCCTGGCTCGACTTGAATTTGAGCTGGTTTGGGCCCAGTTCAGGGGTGCCAAGGATTTTTTATTTTTAAAAATGGCGGACTTTCCAATTCCAAGGTCCTTGGGGGATGCTGCCACAGTTGCAGGGAGGTCTCTTGTGGGTCTCCCTCCCGGCCTCCCGCCGGTCTCCCCTAGAATGTTTTGGCCCATGTGGGGGCCATTTTGGCCCTTCCTGAGGTGGCAGTGGCCACTTTGGAGGCCACCACACATGCATCCTGGCTATTGGCATGGCTGGGACATGACCCAGGCCAGGCAAATGGCCCGGGCCCATATGCAGCAGCCTCCAAAATCACCACCTCAGGAAGGGCTGGAAATGGCCTGGGGGAGACCACAGGGAGGTCTCACCCTGGTGGAGACCAGCCCTGAGCTAGCCTGGGGGGTTCGGCTTGACCACAAGCTGAACTGGGCCCGGTCAGGCTTGAGGGTGAGATGCTGATGGACTACAACTCCCATCACCCCTAGAAAATGGCAGCAGGGTGCCCTCTGTCTGCTTAGACCCTCTGTGACATTATTTATTTACATTTATATCCCACTCTTCCTCCGAGGAGCCCAGAGTGGTGTATATGTTTATGCTTATCCTCACAACAACCCTGCAAGGTAACTTAAGCTCAGAGAGATGTGACCGGCTCAGAGAAATCCAGTGAGTTTCATGGCTGAACAAGGACTTGAACTCGAGTCTCCCTCATCCTAGTCCAACACTCCAACCACTACACCATGCTGGCTCAGGCAAACATTGTGAAAGATTTGCCCACCAACAACTACTTACTGCATTTAATATCATTAGGTACAGTTTTATGCTATCCTTCCTTCAGGGAGCTCACGGTTGCATACGTGGCCCCACTTTTTCTCCTCACAACAAACCTTTAGGGTAGGGTAGGGTAGTGGGTAGGGTAGTAGGGTAGGTTAGGCTAAGAGGGAGTGACTCATTTCAAGGCTGAGTGGGAGTTTGAACCCTGGGCCATTTGCACCTAGTCTGATACTCCAACCACTATACAACACTTCCTCATTATGATATTACTAATAAAACTACAAATATTTATATACCATTTTCAACAAAGGTTTCCAAAGCAGTTTACATAGAGAAATATTAAATAAATAAGATAGGATGAACCCCAAAGGGCTCACAATCTAAAAAGAAACATAAGATAGAGACCAGCAACAGACACTGGACGGGTGCCGTGCTGGGGGTGGATAGGGCCAGTTGCTCTCCCCCTGCTAAATATAGAGAATCACCGCTTTTTAAACAGTGCCTCTTTGCCCAGTTAGCAGGGATTGAACAAAGGCTGAACAGCCAACCAAAAAGAATCAGAAAAGATGGTTGCTTCAAAACTGTAAATGTGCAGTTGTTTTCATTGTCTGCCTCACCACACACAGAGAAATCCAGAGGAGAAAAAAATGGAAATTATCTGGTTTCGCCCCAAACAAAGAAGCTTCAGTTCCCACAAATAAAGAAAAACAGAGGCATCAAGATACCCGCAGTGAAAGTGCTGTATTCCAAACATATGCGTGATGCTGGGAATACTCGCCCCAGTCAGCTGTGTTTGATAAAGGCTAGCAAATATGGTTTACAAAACAGAACTAAAACAGCATCCGACTCCAGGAGACATCATCCCCCCTCCCTGCTCCCAATGGTTAGGTTTGATGCAAGGAGAGAACTTCGAAGCCAGGAGTGCCTCTTATAAACACACGTGTCCGCTTGGCTCCTTCCACGGGTAATGGAAAAATGCCACTCAAATTAGCACTTCCAGCCTCAAAAGGATGCCAAAACATGGGATCATACGCAGAGTAAAGAGAAGGACACCAGAATCAACTGAACAGAAAGAGCTGGGCCCCAACCAAAATCCTGCATCCAAATGTCCAGAAACATTTGTGGCGGCTTGAGAACTCCACGCCTCAGATCCATCCCAAATTGGAGAGGTACCACTGACGTGAATGTTTTGGCTAAGACAGCAACTGAATGCTTCACATGTTTGGAAGGTGAACCACCCTTATAGCAGCAGGCAGGGACTGCGGGCCGGGCAAGAAGCAGCATTGGAAAGTGCAGGTCTGTGAGCAGCAACCTCAGGAGAGAGCAGGGATATGTGTACACCAGGAATCAGCAACCCCCTGACTAGGGAAGTGCATGGAATGGGATTTGCATTCCGAGCTCGGAATAGAATGCAAATGCCCGGAACGTTCTTTCAGTACAACCGGGCAAGCCAGTTGCACACAGGGAAGAGGCAAAAAGGCCTCCACCCCCAAGGCCGGAGTAAGAGGTTGCACTACCTTTTTCCTGCACACGTCCTCAACCTTTCTTGGTTGGCTTGCAGCTGGTTTGGTAGTTGGACGGCTGGTTTTCTCATAGGAACATGGGAAGCTGCCATATACTGAGTCAGACCCTCGGTCTATCTAGCTCAGTATTGTCATCACAGACTGGCAGCAGCTTCTCCAAGGTTGCAGGCAGGAATCTCTCTCAGCCCGATCTTGGAGAAGCCAGGGAGGGAACTTGGAACCCAGATACTCTTCCCAGAGCGGCTCCATCCCCCTCAGGGGAATATCTTCCAGTGCTCACACTTCTGGTCTTCCATTCAAATGCAACCAGGGCAGACCCTGCTTAGCTAAGGGGACAAGTCATGCTTGCTACCACAAGACCAGCTCTCCTCTCTTTTCGCTTCTCTCTGGCTCTTTTGTGTGAGGAAAAGCAAGCCTCCCGGCTAGCAAACTGGCTTCAAACCAGCTGGGAGAGGCTGAGAAAGGACATGGGAAAGAGGCAGACTGGCCCCACCCCCTGATGTCAGTGTGAGGGGTGTGGCCAGCGGTCCTGGGATGTGGCCGGCAGCCTCTTGTCATCACCTCAGGATTTGGTGTGCCATATCAAAAAGGTTACCAACCCTTGATCTACACTATAAACCAGTTTGAAACTGGGTTAGCTGTCATGACTGCTTACAAAGCAATACTGGGAACTGTCCTTTCTGAAAGTGTTTCCAGGAGGCCCCGATCCCCACCGCCCCTACCGGCTCTGTGACGAAGCCAGAAATTGTGTGGCCGGCCGATCCGGTCGCCTAGGCCTTGCCTCCCGATCCTCTGCCAGGAGAGCAGGCTTGATCCGTTCTCCCCGCAGAACCCTTTCATCCTAACCTGCCTGGCAGAGTTGTTGTGAGTGAAAAATGACACAACTCCCCTGCGATCTTTGGAGGAAGCTGTTTGCCTATGAAATGTGCTGTAAAAGTGATCAATCATCAAATGTTGCACAAGGCATAGAGGTTAGAGATGAAACCTAATTCGTCTTCTAGCCCATGCAAATAACTTTCCCTAGAATCTTGGTTCATGATTTAAATACATTTCAACTTGATGGAATCCAGAACAATGAACCAAGCCTGTTAGACTTGGTCCCAGTAATATATATCGTGCCATGTGATGTCAGGTTTGGTGCCAGGAAAATGGAACAAGGGATTGGATGGTGGCCAACCCCGTTCTGGATGTTAGCGCTCAGCTACGATGGTGGATTTCTGGGTTGAAATCCAGCTGCAGACATGAAATGTCTGATATCCAAGACTAGGATTGAACATGCAGAATGTGTTTCGATGCTAGAAACAAATGAGTTGAGATGAGATACAGCAAACCCATTAAAAAGGAGTGATAAGCACTAAGTAATATAACCTCTGTACAGATACTTCCTCTTGGGCTGCAGACATCTAGTTTCACTTGTGGCCATAGCTCAATGGTAGAGCATCTGCTTTGCATGCAGAAGGTCCCAGGTTCACTCCCTGGCAGCATCGCCAGGTAGGGCTGGGAAAGACGCCTGCCTGAAACCTTGGTGAAGCTGCTGCCAGTCAGTGTAGACTTCTGAGCTAGATGGATCAGTGGTCTGACTCAATATAAGGCAGCTTCCTGTGTTTCTCTGATTGGTCCCAAAACAATGTTTTATCAATCATTGGCATCTAAAATGTCTTACATAAGCAGCTGTCTCGTACTGAGGCAGACCACTGGTCCATCTAGCTCAGTAGTCTACAATGACTGGCAGTGGCTGTCCAAGGTTTCCGGCAGGAGTTGTTTGTTGTTGTTTTTTACATTAATGCTGTCTACACTAGGAGTTCCCAAGCTGTGGTCCTCTCGAGGTTTCTGAACTACAAATCCCATCATCTCCAGCAACAATAAATTGCAGCTGGGGGTGATGGGAGTTGTAGTTCAGCAACACCTGGAGGACCACTACTATATTGGGCAGCAGCGATATAGGAAGATGCTAAAAGGCATCATCTTCTACTGTGTAGGAGGAGACAATGGTCAACCCCTCCTGTAGTCTACCAAAGAAAACCACAGGGCTCTGTGGGCGCCAGGAGTTGAAATCGACTTGACGGCACACTTTACCTTTACCTTACTTGGAAATGCCAAGTAACCTTCTCCATGCAAAGCAGATGCTTTCCCACTGAGCTAGAGTCCTTTTTCACAGGAAGTCCATGGACTCCTCTAGTTCAGCAGCGGCATCATTATGTCATGGGCTTGCAATGATCTATTTCAACCATGCAGGCACGCTGGAGTGCCTCACAGTTATTAAGAGCCACTGAGCTGAACGGACGAGCCTAGCAGTTGCTCCATCCACCACTGCCGGGGGTGGGGGGAGGCTAGGCCTATTCAGCTCACCCCCCAGCTGCCACCCCTCAGCTGCGCACATGGTAGCTTAAATTATGGGAAAAACCACAGAGGTACGGTGCAGCACAGTAGGTGCAAGGTGGCTGCAAGAGCCCCCCCCCCCAAAAGCAGGTTGTGGGGCTTGTGGTGGAGGAGCCTTGTGGTACAGGCAATCTGGGCACCCCAATCACCTAGGTGTGCCCCTGCCCACAATGGCCAATAGCCAGGGATTATGGGAGTTGTAGGCCAACATCTGCAGGAGGGCCAAAGTTGAGCAGCCCTGACCTCGCAACACCCCTGTAGTGTATTGCCTCTGCTGAGTGGCAGCAGGTTAGGCTGAGAGAGAAGTGACTGGCTCAGAATCACTCAGTGGCCACATCTGCACATCATGCGGAGCCATGGGTCCAATGGACCCATGGTTCCACTCCCCGCTCTCCGTGCTCTACCATCCAAATTCGGATGTAACAGAGAGTGTCTTCTCTGCAAACAGTGAGACTGGAGAGAGGAGGGTGAACTGGCTGTGTGGGCTTCCTTCTTGACTGAAGGACAGCCTGCACAGCCAATCGCGGCCTCCGGTTGAAGGGGACTCAGCCTGCAGTTCTGCGTTCGGACATACCACAAGTTGCGTCCAACCTCGGGTTGCGGTGACAAAACTCACTACAACCTGAGGGTTCAGATTGCAGTTCCAAATCTGAAACCTTGGATTCATCACCGCACAGAACTCCAATTGCTTGTGTTTATATGTAATGCTCACGGAACCTCTGTCCCGTTCAACTGTGGTTCCGCGTTATGGGTAAGTGTGACCAATGAGTTTCCCAGCTGAACAGGGTTCTGAACTTGGGTCTCCCCAGTCCTAGTCCAATGGTCCAACCACTACACCATGCTTGGTTCAGGAACCAAACCCCCATTTAAAGCATGGTTTCCTAAGGGAAAATAGATTCAGAGTTTACGCTTTAACATAAGACAGTTTTCAGCAACCAATTATGTCATAACTTGGAGGACCGCCTGTAGAAATAGAGATACCAGCAAAATCATTAAGTAACCAATCACCATTGCAATAACTGCCCTGTTTTCCTCTGATTTGTTCATAGAGCTTTCTAGGTTGTCTTTGGATGCCATTAAAAATCATTTTAGTGCTCCCTTGCTGTACGTGCCCAAGTATACCAGGTCCTGGAGATTTACAGCCAGTTTTAAACCCAGGTAATGATGTTTAATTTGTTCTTGGCTGTGTAAAGGTTAACAAAGAAATAACTCAAACCGCTTATTATGTTACTATGGAGCAATTAAGGACTCTGCTTGGTGCGGCAAAGAGAGACTGATCTCTTATTACAAGAGAAGCATGGAAGGATTCCAACCTCACCACCAAATTGGTTCCCACATAACACTCTGGGCTGCTTCTTCCTTTGGAAAGAAACACCGTTGCTTTTCAACATAGACTCGGAGAGCTGTGATTCAGCAGTAGAATCAATATGACCGGGTAACACCTCTCCTGCAGTCATTGCACTGGTTGCCTATTTGCTACCAAGTTCAATTTAAGGTCCTGGTTTTGACCTTCAAAGCTTTGCAGGGTTTGGCACCTGTCTACCTACAGACCCGCCTCTCCCATCCAGTTACATCCCGTCTGGTCAGATCTTCACAAATGGCCCTTTTGTCAGTCCCTGATTTCCGAGAGGTTCAGGGCGCTAGGACCCGTGAAAGGGCCTTTTCGGTTGCTGCCCCACTTCTCTGGAACTCCCTTCCCCTTCAGATTCATTTAGCTCCTTCCTTATTGATTTTTAAATCTCTATTGAAGACTTTTCTTTTTCGCCAGGTTTTTACCCTGTAATTTACCTATTTGTTTTCCCCCCCTCTTTTTGTTAGTTACTTTAGTTTTTAATTTAGAATGTAATTTTAATTCTGTCTTGCGCTGTATGTTTTTGTACACTGCCCAGAGTCTTCAGATTGGGCGGTATATTAAATGTTTCTAATAAATAAATAAATAAGTGGGTCACCCACTTCTGTAGCCCAGTGCTTAAACTGGGTTTGCAGAGCGCGCGCTCCGCAAACCCAGTTTTTGAAATTGTAAGTTGCTGTGGTGCGGCTCCGTGCCACGACTACTCATGAGGAGACCCCCCCGACCGGGAGGCTGAAAAGCAGCCTCCCAGCTTAGGGGGTCTCTCTAGCATGCCCTGCGTGCTCGCACAGGGCATGCTGGAGCTTCCAGGGGCCACACAGCCCCCAATCCTCCCAGCCCCCACTGGCTCTGTAATGGACAGCCTATCCAGCCACCCAGGGCTGCAGCTCTCCTCGCTCTCTTAGCCCATTCTCCCCACTAACCCTTACAAAGCGGGTCTCACTGATCGTGAGATCCGCCTCATTCTCTGCCACAGGATGTGGTGATGGCCACCAGCTTGGATGACTCTAAAAGGGGCTTAGATGAATTCATGGAGGACAGGTCTATCAGTGGCTCCTAGTCTGGATTATTATAGGTTACCTCCAGGTTCAGAGGCAGGATGCCTCTAAATACCAGTCATAGGGGAGCAATAGCAGAAAAGGGGTCATGCCTTCATCTCCTGTTTGGGGGCTTCCCCAGAGGCATCCAGTGGGCCGCTGTGGGAAACAGACAGATCTAGATAGGCTGGACTAGATAGGCCTTAGATCTCATCCAGCAAGGCTGCTCTTACCTTCTTATGCAGGAGGGAGGATTTACCACTTCGTGCATTTTGGGTGTGGGTGTGGGTGTGTGGGTGTGATCTATGAACAGATGGGTTCTTTTTGAAGTGCATTTTTAGCCCTCCATTCATTAGTTCTTGTTTTCCTAGAGTTGTACCCATTTGGGAATGGCCTTTCCCCATATTTTCACTTCTCCTCCGTGTAGAGAAGCATCTCTTTGATAAGTGCAACAGCTTTCTTATTCACGTCCTTCCTACTCCTTTTTCATGACTGTGGGCCATCACCAAACCCTGTCTGGTTTCTGATGAAACCCACATAATTGGGCAGGGTAAAGCCTTGAGAATTTCAGAAGTGATTTTCTTCAACTTTCTTCCCCTTCTGCTGAAACTGATAAGGTATGGGGAAGGACTTGCCAGTTTCATCAGCAACCTGTTCCCCCCTTCCTCCTTTTGTGCACATGTATGTGACTTTTTTGTAGAAAAAAACAAAAGGCTTTTCTTCACATTTGTCAGGCAATCGTGGTAGGGCAAGTAATGAAGAAAGGGAGAGCGTCCACACTGTCAGAATGTCACCCACTACAATTACGGAATTGCATCTGAATCTAGATGTAAGGTGGTACAGGCCAGCATCCGGGAAGTTAAGTGGGATGCTGTCTTTTCTTGCACTAGCTGGAATGCGCATGGCAACACAACACAGGAAAAGCATCACTTCTGAATGTACATTAATGAAAACAGATTCCTGAGTCATCACATGTAATGCTAGATGAACCATTTAAGGTAAATTAAGCCAGTCATGGTAATCTTCCAGTTTCAGAAAAGCTACATGATAGGAACTGAAAAAAGCAAATCCAATGGGCAAAACCCAGACTAAGTTAATCATGACAAAGTCCCACTGAAATTACAGGGACTTAAGCTACTAATGAGCAACTTGTCTCATTGATTCTAATGGTACTTTATCATCACTAATCAATCTGGATGTTGTCCTTACATATGGATATACTAAGAAGCTTTAAAGCTCTGCATAGATCATGTTTTAAATTAACACAATCTAAATGATTTTATTTTTTTATTTTTTTAAAAAAAAGAGTTCTAGGGAGCATCTATACTGATTAAAGAGTTTATTTTTTTCTTAAGGGTGTGTGTGTGAGCAATACAGGTGGACCTCACTATCTGCGGGGGTTCTGTTCTTGGTTACAAATGTGGATAGCAGAACCACAGATAACAAGGCATTGAGGAAATGGGAATCAGAGGGTTAGGTTCCTGGAGGCTTTAAAAATGGCTAAAAACTTAATAAATAAGATGAACAAAGTGCCATACCATGCTCTGTGGGTCTCCAGCTATCCAGAAATGCCCCCCCCAAGCCCCAATTCCACAATTTTTCCGCAAAAAAAAAATAATCACAGGTTTTCTTTTTAAAGCAAAGGAGCCACAAAATGGCTCCATTCATCAAAATGGTGGTCATTTCCTCTGCCATGGTGGTCATTTCCTTGGAGGTCAATTCCAGTCCCCCTGAAACCATGAATACACAAAAATTAACCCTTTTTTCAACTGCATATACCAAAGTTGGGTGCACATGGCCTGACCACAGATATGTGAAAACGCGGATGTCGGGCCGTGTGTAACGAAGTCCACCTGTAGTTGGGTTTTTATATTGGGTGGTGCAAAGTGTTAATCATGATACTTGTTATAACCTGTGATCAGTGGGTTCAAATCCCACCTTTTTCCTTTACTGAGCACCAACAAAGCCCAGTGCCTCTAGAACAGGGCTGCTCAACTTTGGCCCTCCTGCAGATGTTGGCCTACAACTCCCATAATCCCTGGCTATTGGCCACTGTGGCTGGGGATTGTGGGAGTTGTAGTCCAAAAACAGCTGGGGGGCAAAATTGAGCAGGCCTGCTCTAGAAGATGCAGAGTGGATTACAACTGGCAGAACACATGATTTGGATGTAGAAGGTCCCAAAAGATCCCTGGAGATACCTCAAAAAGCAGCAGCCAATCCAATTAAGCTAAACTGGATGGACCTTTGGCCTGACTTCAGAGAGCTTCAAATGGTGATATTATTATGGGGGCAGGAACCAAGCTGATTAAGGAAGGAGAGAGAGAGGGACATGGATGCACTGAAAAACACAAAGCCTGTAAGTATTGCTTATTATAGGAGCTTTGCTTACTATAGGAGTTCTCAAACTTGGGGGTCCACAGGTATTGTTGGACTACAACTCCCATCATTTCCAGCCACCATGGCCAAAAGGGATGATGGGAGTTGTAGTCTAACAGCACCTGGAGACCTGGATTTGAGAACCCCTGGCTAACTCGGTCTTAATCTTAGAACTGGTTTTCAGCTCAAGGCCTGGAATCTGTTTTTAAAATATATATCTCGGAACATGTGCAGAGAGCCCTTTCCCTTTGCCAATCAGAAGACAGAAGTTGTTGGTATCCTGGCACCTCTAATTTTATGAATTATTCTTTATTTATTTAGCACATTTATATACCACCTGTAACTAGGTCATTAAGTGTGGGGGAACACAGCGGGGCAAAGCAAGTTGACATTAGAAGCAACCCACTCTTACATCATTTGTATTAAACACTGCAAACTGCATTCTGGAGAATTATTCAGAAAGAGGCTCACGGCCTCATCCTTTGTCATTCTCCACTCCCCCTGCCCCCATTACTCTTAATAAATTCTCCCTCCTAACACTTACCACATGTCTGATCCAGACACCAGTCTGCCCTCTCTCCTGGCAGCTGGCCTGGAAGCCCCTTATCCTCAGTAGGGGTATCTCCCAAGCTGCCTGCTTCCCGCTGTGCTACCGCCATATCCCATCAGGCCCCTGGGCTGGCAGCAGCACAGATGCGCCCATAAACAATGGTCCTGCCAAGAGGCAGAAAATTGGAGAGCAAAAGAAACTCATAAAAGCAGTATGAAAATTGTGGCATCCACAATTTTATGGCCCAGTAAATTTCCAGTGGGTCAGAGCTTCCTAAATGACAATCCGGCCGAGGGCTTGGTGCACAGATTCTTGGCTGTTCACAGATCAATGCCAGAATTCGAGAGGGAAGAAAGAGAGGGGTGAGAAATCCTCCCTCCCCTTCCCCCCCACTTCCTATACAATCCATTTTGCAAATTTAATATCAGAAATAATACAGGGTGTGGAAGTTTTGCAAAGATGGAGCGTGTTTCTGTGGCTTTGTAAACCTGCTCAAAATCTCACTTGTTAGGAGGCTCAGTGTTAAGCCTCTGTGCACTCTTGATGTTCAGTGGTGGGCTAGCAGAAACTGCGGAATGAGGACAGGGAGTGATTGTCTGTGAGAAAGGAACTGGGTAGGATGGCTTCCCCTCCTACCTTGTTAAAGTGCTGGGTACAAGGATGGCGCCATCTTACCCAACTCCCATCTCACAGACAATCATTCCCCACTCCTACCTAGCTGTTTGCTAACAGATAGTCAAAAATTGGGAGCACTCTTCAAGCTGGATAGGATGCTTGTCCTACCCCATTAACGCTAATTTAAACTGGCTTATTTTGCAAATTACTACTGGGCAGGAGCCTGCTTATTTAGCCACACAGAAACCAGTTCGGCACAGTGGTTGACAGGTGGCATTGCATCTCTAAGGTGTGCATATTGCATTTTTGGTATGTATTCCAAGCATGGCAGGGTGTAAGATGCCACCACCCTTGTGTGCATCCTCCTCCCCTTCTCCCCACATTTAAAAAGTAGGGGACAGAAGGACATCTTTGTCACCTTGGGGTCCCAATAATCTACTGCCTGAAGGAACCACCTCACCTCGCTCATAGAAGAGCCGTCCTTGATTCCAATACACCCCTGCCCATGACCTTCACACCTCCAGCTCCTCCATCTTCAGAAGCTGCTCCCTCAAAACATCTCCTGCTCCTTCAAAGGAATCCACCCTTTCTCCTTTGCTGCCCCCTATGCCTGGGATTTCCTCCCAGAACACCAACGTGATGCCACCTCAACACCGGTTTTCCCCACAAAGTTGGCTTTTTTCATGGCTTTAAACAGAGAACTGTGCTTGCTCCCAACTGTGTGTGCACTCAGTGATCAAGGCAGGAGGAGGGGAGTGATCGTGTGGGAGCTGGAAAGGATGGCTTGTTAGCTAATAAAATATAATAATAATAATAATAATATAATAAACTAATAATAACAATTAATATTATTATATATTATATAATATATAATTATATATTATTATAATTATTAATAATTTTTTATTATCATCATCAGCATCAAATGTCCTGAGCTATTTTTGGAAGGGCAGTATAGAAATCGAATGAATGAATGAATGAATGAATGAATGAATAATAATAATAATAAAAACAGCTTTCTTTGTTAGCCACCCCATAACAAATTGTTCTCTGGGTGGCTTACAACACAACTTTAAAACATGAGATATAAATACACAACACACTCTCAGTAAAATGTTAGGGGCAGTTTTTGTCTACCCTCAATAAAATGCCGGAGTCACAATGTTCTTTATATTCTCATGGATGGCTTATGTTCTTATGGATGGCTTGAAAAGGGGCTTAGACAAAGTCATGGAGAACAGGTCTATCAATGGCTACTAGTCTAGTGGGCACTGGCCACCTCTAGCCTCAGAAGCAAGATGCCACTAAATATTAGTTACAGAGGAGTAACAGCAAGAGAGAGGGCATGTCCTCACCCCCTGCCTGTGGACTTCTTGGCGGCATCTGGTGGGCCACTGTCTGAAACAGGTTGCTGGACTACATACGCCTTGAATTTGATCCAGCAGGGCTGTTCTAATAAATAAATGAATAATAACAATGTTATTTGTTAGCTACCCCATAACATACTGCCCTGAGCAATTTTTGGAAGGGTGGTATAGAAATCGAATGATTAACTGACTGACTGAATGAATGAAATTTTTCTCTTATGTTCCTATGTGGGTTGACTGTACCCATCCTGCCCAGCTCCCACACAACCACTCTCCACTCCTCCTACCTTGATCATTGCACACACACATGATTGCTGATTGGGAGCATCCTCTATCCTGGCTGGTTGCTCCTCCAAGGATCATGAGAATGAGCCTGGTCTTTTCCACATTCCGAATGCCATAGCCTACTATAACCGAACTAAATTCAGGAAACGGAGCATATTCTTCTGCCCATGACACCTTCCACCACATCCTTCTCCTTCTGCAGTCTCCCCCCATGTCAAAACTAGCTCGAGGCCTGTTGCTTTCAGTGCTGCTTCGGACCAAACTCGACATCACTCACAAACATGTGCTGACAGCCACTGTGTTGAGAGGAAAGCTAGCTTTGGGAGGGGGTGAGTTAGAAAAGAGAAGCAGCTGCGGCATTTTCCTCTCTCTCTCTCTCTCTCTCTCTGCACACCATTGTTCTCCTCCAAATCACTAGCAGCTGCCTTCCTCCCTCTGGGGCTCCAGAAGCAAGTAAACATGCGAGTGAAACCCTGTGGAGGGAAAAGAGTTGGAGGGGCAATCTGAGTTTTATTCACATGTGATGTGCAGTGCATGTACACAGTGGTGTTCTTATCCCTGGACTTTGGGGCCAAAATCCAGGATCTCCACACACCCTGGGGGCCCCCCCAAATCCTCTTTAGTCTGTCTTGGGTGATGTTGTCACCACTGGCCTACACTGCACCAGGCGGCCGAGTGTGATTATGACCTGTGCTGGGTGCTTTAGAGACCGGAGGGGATTGGGAAAGAAATATTTGGGATGGGAATATGTTGACATGTGTCTGCTACTGCATATTTGCATAAATATACCTATTTTCTTTTCTTACATTCTTGTGAGTTCAGTTGTGTTTGTACCCTCAAGAATCCACGTGTCAAAAATACTTTGTCATTGAGTGTGTGTCTATAAGGGGATGATGCTTAACTTGCAGAGGGTGGGGGTGGGGGGCTCCAAGGCCTTTGGGTCCAAAATTACCTAAGTGCACCTCTGAGTGTACATATGTGGATCTCAGAGATGACTTGTTACCAGAACTGCCAAGCTTACTAGCAACAGACTCCAAGAGGTAACCAGGAGTAGTGAGAGCTCCCCTCCAAAAAGTATTTTCCCCTTTTGCTCCCCCATCCACCAGACTGGAACTTTATTATTTATTATTATTCCTTGTTTACACAGTCAGACAGGTGTTATTGACTGGTTTGTTTTATCCAGACATCGAGTCCTTCCCAAGGACCTGGGATGGCTGAATTTTATTCTCAGTATTGTTATTGTTATTATTATAGATATCGTTGCAAAATATAGGCTGTTCCCAGTAAAGTTGCTTTTCGTAATTGGCTGTGGCCCCTATGGTCTTGAGGTGCTCATCAAGGTGTTTTGGAATTGCACCTTGGGCACCAATTACTACTGGGATTATTTTGGTCTTCTTCTGCCACAGCCTTTCAATTTCAATTTGTAGATCTTTGTATTTTGATATTTTTTTTCTATTTTTTTTCTATTTTTTTTTCCTATTCTGCTATCCCCTGGTATTGCTGTCAATTATTTTAACTTGTGGTTTTTTCCCCCTTCTCATGTGGCCCCATTTGGAAGCTAAACCACACTGCTGCATCTGACATCAGATGTGGGGGGCATGTCTGGGGCGTGAGGTGCGGCCCCTGAAGGGTGGTGGCCCAGGTTCTTTGAACCTGTTTGCTCAATGGTGGCTCTGCCCCGCCACCATGTGTATGCAAATACATCATATCAGAATAGGGTTTAGGAGTGCAAAAGGAGTGAGCAGATACCTAGTTCACTACCACCACCCTACCTCTTCGGGGATGGAGCTATAGCTCAGTGGTAGAGGATCTACTTTGTATGCACAAGGTCATAGGTTCGATCCCTGGCAGCATCTTCTGCTAGGGCTGGGAAAGGCTCTTACCTAAAATCCTGGGAGAACTGCTGCCGGTCAGTGTCAACAGTTCTGAGCTAGATGAACCAAGGATCCGACTCACTTCAAGACAGCTTCCTATGTTCTCTGTTCTACATCACAGATGAAAATGATACACTTGTTGACACCCCGATTCTCGTTCCTCAGCCTGCATATCCGATAGGCATGTGCTTTCATTTTCAAAACAAAGGGAACTGGATATGAAGGGGCCCTAATAGCAGTTTCCCTCCCAGAAATAACAGCAGCCAGGAAGGACAATTTTAATCAACATAGCGGTGTGAGGCCGTGGCGTGGCCACCACTGAATGCAGCACACCTGGACCACAGGTGCCCAGGGGTGGATGCCACACACACTGCTGGCAGCAGTGCCACAGCCGTGCACAACCTTTTGAAAGTAAGCAGCCCACCCAGAAAAGTGGTGGGCCAGTGGAGGAACAGGCAAGGACCTGCTTAATCCCTGCCCCACCGAACCGGTTTGGATGCGGGTGCCAGTTTGGCCCTAAGCGCCGAACCAGTTCAGCACGTTCCTAACTTGTTCTCTTTAGCTCCCCAGAGCAGGATTTGAATCAATGGGTTGAAATGACAAGGAAGTGGGTTTAGCCTAGATATGAGGTCGAATTTCCTGACGGTAAGAGTGAACTTGTCACTTCTCCCACTCCCCCTAAGGTGATTGCCCCCAGGTTTGCAACCCCCCGCTGCCTGTGTGCTGCTGACAGGCTGTGACCCCAGGGGAAACAGGTGGCCCCTTTAAGCAGGCCTGTTCTTGCTGGCAAGTGCAGCCAGGCAGGTAGGTAGACGGCAAGTGGTGAGTGAAGGGGATGGGGTGAATAGTGAGCAGGGGGCAATGCCCTGGGTTTTGACCTTGGCTGCCGCCAAACTTGCTATGCCACTGGTGTGAGGAGAAAGGGTTAATTCCACCCTTAATTCCGCACTATAGTCCTGTGCCTGCAGCTGCTGTTCTAATTTTTAGAAAAACAAAACAGAAGCATCATTGTAGTTTGGGCCTATTGATTTGAGAAGAGATTTCATGTTCTCTCGCCCTCTCCTCTATTAGAAAAAAAACCCCTTCAACTACCTTATAGTGGGGGGGGGGCGTGGCCATGTGAGTGCATTGGAGGCACAACTTGTTTACACACCGAGGAGGCAGATGTTGCTGTCTCAGCATCATCTTCTGGAGCTTGTCCTGCTGCCTATGAGGACAAACAACTCTAGGATGTTACAGCCACACAAATCTTTGCTGATGGTCAAGAATCGTTTCTAGAATCCCGGGATAGGATACATGTCACAGAAAGGGGCATCTTTTTTGAAAAGCAGACTCTGGCCTCGTTCTTGCAGGTGGACTCACAGGTCAGAATACTCCATCTCCCAAAGAAATTCACTCCATATCATAAACCAGATGTCAGAGTGAAGAATCCCAGCTTAGCCTCAGACATGACAGCTTTCGATATGCAGGGATTGGTGTTGATGAAGAATAATTTATGCACGAGAGCCGCCAATCTGAAGACATCTCTGTGCATATGTGGAGGTCAACTGATGGCGGGGATTGGCCAGCCGGCCTCCCCACAGGAAGCCGGGTTGGGAGCCTTAGCTCCGCACAGCATTCTGGGTACTGATAGCGAGTAAGCTTACTGCTAGTTAAGGAGATATTTTCCTGCCTCCTTAGGGAAGCACCAAACCAGTTCAGGTGCTGCATCCAAACCGATTCAGCGGGGTGGGAATCGTTTCCTTTAAAAACAAGGTGAGCGGGTCCTTATGCGTTCCTCCAGCACCCCACTGCTTTTCCGGGCACAGCGCTTGCTTCCCAAACGGCCGTGTGAGGCTGAAGCACTGCTCCCAGCAGCCTGCACACAGTGTTGGCACCCACATGGCTGCCGACGCAGCGCATGCACAGCAGCCATTTGCGGGCCAATGCCACACACAGGCTGCTGTGCACAACGTTTGGAAAGTGAGCACCAGACCCGGAAAAGTGGGGAGGTTCCGAACCGGTTCAGGCACATCTCTAACTTGTTCTCTGTTGCTCCTAAGAACAGGATTACAACCAACGGGTTGAAATGACACGGAAGTGGATTTAGGTTAGATGTTGGGTGGAATTTCCTGTAAGAGCTATTAGACCAGGGCTGCTCAACTTCAGCCCTCCTGCAGATGTTGGCCTACACTGTGGCTGGGGGTTATGGGACAGCTTGGGGGGCCGAGGTTGAGCAGGCCTGTATTAGACACTGGAGCCATCTGCCTGACAAATGATGGAGGAAGAGGAAGAGGGGCTTTTCGCTGAGCAATGGCATGCTGCTTTGACAAATCAATTTGAATTCTTGCTAGTTGATTTGAGGTCCAATCAAATCACAAAATTTGATTTGTGCACACCCTTGTAGTATTGTTTATTCTGCAGTGGCAATGGCCCACTAAAACATCTGGACCCGGGCTACTGCCCACGTCACTATTGCACGGCCTGCAGAGAAGGCTCTCTGGCAGTCGCCCACCTAGGCATTTCCCAGACTTAGATCTGTTCAGCTACAGCATGGTGGTTCCATCATGTCCCCTCAGAACAGACCCTGGGAACTGGAGTGTTACCTTCTTTTTCACAGCAGAAGCTTTCCGACCACTGGCAGAGAGAGAGCGGGTGGGAGCATGCAAGATTTTGCTGCTTGTAGGATATCGGAGATGGAAAAAAATATTGATGAACTACTCTGTCATTGTTAACAGCGTTGCTGACAAACTCACAGCGGGCCCACTGGGAGGCAGGCAGCAACGTGCCTCTTAAAGGCCTGTTAGAGCTCAGCCATGTGCTCTGAATTAGGTGAGGTGGGCAAATCATGACAGCAGCTGGGATGCTTCTAAAAACACAGAGAGGCCTGAAAGAGATTGGCTCCGCACTTTTATTGTCGCGGCTGCCTGATCTCCCCAAAGCTCTCCTCTCCAAAGGAACGGCGTCCCTTGGAGAGAGCAGCTCCTGAAATGTCATCAGATAGAAGTAGAACTGGGATGCTAAAAGGAGCTACAATTTCCCTACGTGTATGCTTTTATGCTCGCTATCCTCAGCGGAGCAACCACTGAATCGCTACTGGGAAGGAAATATCGGCATGCTCTTGGAAAAAAGAGAGAGAGAGAGGTGTGTGAAATACACAGCCCAGTGAAGGCTGCCTGCCAGGGAAAGGTGGTAGGAAGTTAATGCTGCTTTGGGGTTGTCTACACCTTACTGATCCAAATCCCCAAAATAACAGGAGACTGCAGGAGCTACCAGCTGCTCTACATATTTTAAAGGCAGTGAAATAGTGTGGAACTTTGTAAGAACCTCAAAAGAGCTTTGCTGGATAAGACAAGAGGTCCCTCTAGTGCAGCAGTGGCCAATCAGATGCTTCCAAGAAGCCCACCGGGAGACCAAGAAGTAGGGGTAGGCAATCTTGGCTCTCCAGCTGCTCTGGAACAACAATTCCCATCATCCCCAGCCACAATTCCATGTTCTTGCAGAACATATAAATGGCATCCTCTCTATGGAACAGCCTCCTCAGTGAGGCTTGCCTGGTGTCATCACTCTGTTCTTTTAGACACCACATGAAGACCTTTCTGTTCACTCGGGCTTTTTAAAACTGATTTTTTAAAGGGTTTAAAATGTTTTGAACTGTTATTTTGTATTTCCGGTTTTATATTGGAATTTGTTTTGTGTTATGCGTTTTAATCGAATGTTTTTATTGTGGTGTCGTGAGCTGCCCAGAGAACAATTTGTTATGGAGTGGCTAACAAATAAAGTTTTTATTATTTGTTATTAATTATTAGTTATTAAATATTATTAATAATTACTATTATATTGTTCATCTTAATCCATATCCCTCCCATCCACAACTACTGGTGTCTTTTAAAGTGTCAAAGTTTAGATTGCTCGCTCCTTGGGGCAGGGACATATGCTCAAGTCTGTCTCTGAATTGCCACGTGCATTCATGACAATGTCATCACAACTACAGCACCATCATCATCCATTATTTTAAAAACTGCTTACAGGCATTGCTCAGGAAGAAAACAAGCACATATCTGCCCTTGGGCTAACATTCTAAAAAAACCCAAAAAACCAGCACATGGAACAAAAGGAGAGAGGACTGGAGAGGTGGCGGGGGGAACTTTGCACTAACTGCGTGAGACGAATCGGCATACAGTTGAGGCAAAAGTGATTAAAGATGTGCATAAAACGATTTTTTTTTGTTCTTTTCGAATTTAATTCCAAAAACTCATTTTGAATTCAAATCAAATTTGGATCTGGTCCAGAAATTTGATTCAGATTAAATTCGCATCAATTTGACCCTGTTTTGGCACTTAACCAACTGGGGGCCTGAATGTTTTTTTAAAGTTGCCAGATGGCTCTCATACTGAATCTGAATCAAATTTTGAAAATTCAATTCAAATTTGAATTGAATTGCCCTTTTAAGGAATTATTCAATTCAAATTTGAATCACCCGAACCATCCAGATTTGAATTGAATCGATTTGAATACAAATCTATTTGCACATCACTAAAAATGATCTTCTAAGAACTTTCAGTTCAAGTACTGGGAACTGGAGGAGCAGCACACAAAATTGCCTCATGTCTTTCACATTTCAAATAACACATTTTGGGGAATGGAGGCAAAACTTACCAGTGTTCCTCCCAACACTTGGTCAAATGGTATCCCCAGTTCTGCCACCTGCAACTGGGCAGCAAAAATGGGAACTGGGATCTTTTGAGGCACTTTCGAGTCCTGCTACTTACTACTTGAGCCCTGGTATCTGAGACCACTTTAACTGGGGGGTGTCAGAAACTGAACCCGGGACCTCCAGCATACAAAGCAAGTGTTCCACCACTTTTTCCCCCAAGAGAAAGCTAAAACTGTTAAAACGAACCTATCCAACAATTAACCTAACATGTAGCAAAAGTTGCTTACAGAAGATGAAGAAGGCAATGCATGAAAAAACAGGTGAGTCCGAAGCAATTTCTTAAAGCAAAGTGGAGGCTGCCCAATATCCAAGGGTGACCCAAGGCATTGCCGCACCTGAGAAGAGGTGCCCAATGCTGCCTGGTGTCACATCCCTGGTGAACATGGGGCAGCATTGAGTTGCCCTTCAATGGGCTGGCCAGTTTTCAGAACTGACCCCTGCAAGCTCTTTTCCAGGGTGGGGGTGGTGGAAAAGAAGGATGGCCGTCAGCATCCCCTTCTTCTCTCCTTGTTCTTCTTGCAAGTTTTAGAAGTAGTATGAGGAAAGGCACACCTTGTGAAGCTTGCATGGGGTCAGATCAGTCCCAAAGAGCTGCTCCAAGGGTGGCAATGGGAGGCCTTTTGCCACTCCAGCGATCTGCCACCTGAGGCAGCCTCCTCACCTTGCCCCATGAATGGGCCACCCCTGAAAAGGGAAAGATTCCATGCTGGAGGGGTCAACACATGCAAAAAACCCACAAAAAATACAAGGAAAAGCACGAAAGGGTGAAGGTTTCTTATATTATACAGTAGAGCTGCTCTCACAATCTTAAACAGGGTTGAAGGAGTGCACAGCCAGGGTAGGAGAGCTAGGCGCACTCCCTATCCGCAGTCATGTGCTTGCAAAGATCAAGGTAGGAGGAGGGAAGAGTGACTGTGCGGGAGCCAGGAGTTGGGTAGGATGGACATAGCCAACCCACATTCTGTCCCCAGCATTTTATTAAGGATGGACAAAAAGACATCCTACCCAGCTCCTGTCTCCCACATGATCACTCTCGCCTCCTCCTACCTTGATCTTTGCAAACTTATGACTGCCAATGGGGAGCATACATGGCTTTCCTACCCTGGCTGGGTGTTCCTGTTTAGGGTCATGAAAACAGCCCTGGCAGTGGGGTATGTCCTACTCCACATTGTATGTTCTATTGTGACATCCATAGTACATTTATAGTTCCTTTTGTATCGAAACTGCCAGGATGCTCTGATGAATTTTGAGTGTTCTTCCTTCTTTCCGACCCAAATGTAGCCATTCTTTTTAGTGTCGCCAAGTTTCACACCACTGCATGTAGTGCCCAGCATGAGTTGATGCAAAATGTTTTCTTATTCTGATCAGTTAAAGTTAGTAATTTAGGGATCTAATTAATAATAGTAATTCAACTTGGTTTGATCTGATTGCAGATCACTGGTCTTGTGGTAGCAAGTATGAATTATCCCCTTTTGCTAAGCAGGGTCTGCCCTGGTTTGCATTGGAATGGGAGACTATATGTGAGCACTGTAAGTTATTCCCCTTGGAGAAGGGGCCACTCTGGGAAGAGCATCTATTTTATTTAATTAATTATTTAATTATTTAATTAATTAGATTTTTATTTTAATTTATTTTTATACCATCCCATCCAAACAGCTCTGGGTGGTGCACAATAACAATTTAAAAACCCACAAATCGGTCATTTTAAAAACAATCAATACAAACAAATCTTAAAAACAGTTTAAAACCATTAACAATTAAAATGTTTAAAACAGTTCAAAAACCCTGGAAGGCCAGGCCAAACAGATAGCTTAAGGACTCTCTTGAAGGCCAACAATGAATTCACACTACGGATTTCTGCCAGGAGTACATTCCACAGCCCAGGAGCAGCCACAGAGAAGGACCACCTTTGAGTTGCCACCAGATGTACTGGAGGTAACTGGAGACGGACCTACTCAGATGACCTTAACATGCGGTGGGGAGTATCTAGGTTCCAAGTTCCCTCCCTGGCAGCATTTCCAAAATAGGGCTGAGAGAGACTCCTGCCTACAGCCTTGGAGAAGCCACTGCCTGCCAGACTGTGTAGACAAAACTGAGCTAGATGGACCAAGGTTCTGACTCAGTTGGGCTGAAATGAAGAATTTCAGTGGGTACACCCCTCAGTAGGTACACCCCTCCTTTCTCTGCTCCATTGTGGCAGGCAGTGAGTCAAGGAGCAAATCAGAGCCAGTGTCTTAAGCTTCTGGGATGGCCTGGCTGAAACCCTGCCCCTTCCAGCCACTGGAAGTATAGCCAGATGATTGATGGCTCCAGGTTTCTGTTTGGATCCTCTAGCTCCACAGGAACTTGGAGTTGCACTGCAATCTTGATCTCTTGCAAAAATTGCACCTCCATTCAAAGCCAAGCCACAACGGTGCCATGCAAAAGCACCCCCGAGGCCCCATCCTGCAACCCAGATTTTTGCTCCAGCTGTTGAGTGCTGCTACATTATGTTCCGATTGCCCATGAAGACGCACTTCCTTCAAACAGCACTCCGGGGTTTCGAGCTACAAGTGCATGCCTTGCAATTGCCTTCGCTGTGATTCTGCACGATTGGGATGTTCAGAAACAACCTCATTTTGGAACAATTACGGCTTCCACTGCAGAGAAAATGAGCCAAATGAATCTTTATCAACTGTTTAACGAATGCCAGGGTTGCCAGCTTGCCTTGCCAGGCTTATGCAATGATGGGAGAGACTGCGATCCCACTGCCAGTTCAACAAGAGTGAACTGGGAGAGTCAAAGAGCAACTTGGGCATTTGCCCAAACAAGGAAGTTAGGAACATAGGAAGCTGCCTTCTACTGAGTCAGACCCTTGGTCCATCTAGCTCAGTATTGCCCACCCAGACTGGCAGCGGCTTCTCCAAGATTCCAAGGAGTCTCTCTCAGCCCTCTCTTGGAGATGCCAGGGAGGGAACGTGGAACCTTCTGCGCTTCCCAGAACAGCTCATTCCCCTAAGGAGAATATCTGACAGTGCTCACACATGCAGCCTCCCATTCAAATGCAAGCCAGGGTGGATCTTGCTTAGCAAAGGGGACAATTCTTGCTTCTTACCACAAGACCGGAGAAAGAGGAGGGAACTGGTCTGGCTGGGTGAGTTAAAAGCCCCATGGGAACATGACAGCACCAACCTGGTGGAAAATGCCATGGGCCCTTGAGCCTCATCAAGGATGCCCCATCTATTAGGCATACCTAGATGGTCCCCGAGAGCATCAGTTCTTGGAGGCGCATAAACAATGCCAGAAAACAGCACTGCCAGTTATCCTCTCTCCCCACCCCCTTGTATTGCATCCCTGAAGCAAAGGGAGAGCTGGTCTTAGGAACATAGGAAACTGCCAGATACTGAGTCAGACCATTGGTCCCTCTCACTCACTATTGTCTACCCAGACTGGCAGCGGCTTCTCCAAAGTTGCAGGCAGGAATCTCTCTCAGCCCGATATTGGAGATGCTGCCAGGGAGGGAACTTGGAACCTTCTGCTCTTCCCAGAGCAGCTTCATCCCCTGAGGGGAATATTTTGCAGTGCTCACACATCAAGACTCCCATTCAGATGCAACCAGGGCAGACCCTGCTTAGCTATGGGGACAGGTCATGCTTGCTACCACAAGACCAGCTCTCCTCTCATGGAAACAAACATGAATTGTCCTCTTTGCTAAGTAAGGTCCACCCTGGTTTGCATTGGAATGGGAGACTACATGTGTATGCACTGCAAGATATTTCTATTGTATATCACATTGTACAGTTACATAGCATTTTTAGTTTTATAGTTTTCAAGACTGATTTTAAGGCTTCAGATGCCTAGATTTTAACCACTTAAAGCTTTGATATGGTCTCACCCATTTTACCCCCTTTTACACTGATTTTAACCCATTTTGTTAAGAGTTTTGCCCCAAAGGGACTGGGAACTCTCTCCCACTGTATCTTCAAACCAGAATAAGCTACATGTCCGCTGGCCATCTATGTGGGCTGGTCATTCAACCCAGCAAATGAGCAACTTGTATGGCTCAAGTGAAAGCTGGTTCCCCTCCCTTCTCAGCTGGTGGGTGGAAGGGGGGAGTGCCAAAGTCCAATGTTGCCTAGAGTGCCAAAAACTCTGCCTAGGGTTGGCCCTGTTACCACAAAACAGTTGGAGGAAGGAGTTGTGATTTGCAGGGAAGGAGCAAGGGGTGGGAGCAGGGGTGTAGGGATTATCCCTCAGGCACAAGGGTCTGAGGAGCTGCCAAGGGACCCCTTTGCCCTCGGCCAGGTTGCCCCCTTGCCCCCTACTGCACCCAGCCGGCAGGGAGAAATTGGAGAGGGTCTGAACAGACCCTCTCCCGGGCAGTGCCCACAATCTCTGCATGGGATCACTGCCTATGAGCTGCTTTCCCTGCCTCCTCGAGCAGGCAGTGAAAGTAGCTCCCAGTCAGCGATTCCATGAACTGCTGACTGGGGAAGGGAAACTCTCCCAGGGCTGATGGGCCCCATCCTTGGCACTGACCCCACCTCCTTGCATCTGATGTCAGATGTCAGAAGTCAGGGGGTGTGGCTGGGGATGTGTACATGCTTTGCACATGTGATTACGAACTTAGGAAGCTGCCATATACTGAGTCATACCATTGGTCTATCTAGCTCAATGTTGTCTACACAGACAGGTAGCAGTTTCTCCAAGGCTGCAGGCAGGAATCTGTCTCAGCCCTATCTTGGAGATGCTGCCAGGGAGGGAACTTGGAACCTAGATGCTCTAGGAGCGGCCCCATCCCCTAAGGGGAATATCTTGCAGTGCTCACACATCAAGTCTCCCATTCCTATGCAACCAGGGTGGTCCTTGCTTAGCTAAGGGGACAAGTCATACTTGCTACCACAAGATCAGCATTCTTCTTCTAAGGCCTAGTGGGCAGGGGAGCAACCAGAGGATTTCATCTTCTGGTTGCAGCCAAGCTTCCTACGCTCCTGGGCGGGAGTGTTTAACCCTTTCCGATCCACTGCTTCCCCTGCCCCAGTCAGGTCCCCCCAACATGTGTTCGCAATGTCAAGTGACTGTGAAGAGATTGCAAGGTTAAAGCAGAGTGCAGGGAAAGGGTTAAGAACATGAGTCCTGCCCACTGACTCTTCTCTGCAAATGGTGCTCACCACTTTGCTGGGGAGGACTGCGGTTCCCAGGTCTTTGTCTGCTGCCCATCTTGTGGTTTGGCCCATACCGTGTTCCCAACATCCCTTCCCCCACCCACCCACCCCATGCAGGCCGATGATTTCACACTCTGCCACAAACAACTGCAGAGGCAGGTCAGAATGTGTGCAATCAAACATTGGCCTACACTGAAAACTTGGGATTTGGGGAAGCAACAAGATCAGAGCACGCTCTGGAACATGTCGGCCCAGGATCCTTCAAGCTAGAAAAGTTGAAAAGTAATTCTCTCCAGTTCTTTCTACAAGAAGACACCAAACCCAATGGCTTGCTACACACAATCGTTTGAATATAGGTTTAATGTAGGTTACCAACATGAGCGTGGTTATGTGAACCCACGCCAAGGTGGGAATCTCAGATTCATCTCTGACTAGAAACCACCTTGGTATAGGTGCACACAAACATGCTAATGTTGATAATCCACCTCAAACCATCATGTGAACCAGGCCTGTATTTTTTTTAATAAACTGTTACAACACAAGAAGCAAAATCAGAGATGTTTTCCTGTAGAAAAATACTAAGGGAATGTGTCATCTGAATGAGTACAATGTGTGTGTGCATGTCTTTACATGAATACATATTGGCTGTATTTGCATGTCACAAGAAACCGGAGGTGAAGGGGTCTCTGGTTTCAATTTCCAAACATCCAAATGTGGGCCAACTACAGTTTAGACAAAAAATGGACCCACAGTTTCCCTCCCCGGTCTGAGATTTGAAGTGCAGGTTGTAGTGAGGTCCGCCGTCTGTAATCTGCGTTACATCTGAGCGCTGGCACCACAGTCTGGTTGCTTTGCAATCAGAGTTGAGGAAGGAAGCTCCTCCAGCTGTTATTGGCTGCCGGGCCTGTCCTTCATAAAGAGGGAAGCTCAGCAACCAGCTCTCTGTGACGTCCGGATTCAGACATGTGGGAGGGGGGAGTGGAGCCACGGGTCCATTGGACCCACAGGTCTGCATTACGTCTGAATGTGGCCAGTATTATTAGCACTGTAAGCTAGGAGTTCTCAAACATGGACCCCCAGATGCTGTGGGATTACAATGCCCATCATTCACAGCCATCATCATCGTCGTCATCTTTATTTGTTAGCTGCCTCATAACAAATTGTTCTCTGGGAAGCTCACAATGCCTTGTGGATGATGGGATTTGTAATCTAATGTCATCTGGGAGCCCAAATCTGAGACCCAATTAAAGAAATTGTAGTTGACAAATAGGAATTTTAAGCTGCTGTCCTATGCACAGTTACTTGGCATAAATTCAATTCAAGGGGGGTTGCTTCTGCTGAAACATGCATCAGATCGTACTGTTAGTGAATAAATTGATTGCATTTGTATAGCATAAAACAGTTTTGAAGCTTCCCTTGCTTTTAGATAATGAAAGCATATATCACAGAAGTCACCATGTTGCCATCTACAGTTTTCAAAATCCCTGCATAAAAACTTGCAGTTTCTTTCAACCTTCTATGGTCAGCTGTATATTATATCATCATCATCATCATCATCATCATCAATTTGATTTCTATACCACCCTTCCAAAAATGGCTCAGGGCAGTTTACACAGAGAAATAATAAATAAATAAGATGGATCCCTGTCCCCAAAGGGCTCACAATCCAAAAGAAACATAAGACAGACACCAGCAACAGTCACTGGAGGTACTGTGCTGGGGGTGGACAGGGCCAGTTACTCTCCCTCTGCTAAGTAAAGAGAATCACCACGTTAAAAGGTGCCTGTTTGCCAAGTTAGCAGGGCGTATATATCAGTATATGCCAAATTAACATATACTGACCAAGTATTTTATTTTATTTTATTTTATTTTATTTTATTTTATTTTATTTATTTATTAGATTTATATACTGCCCTTCCAAAATGGCTCAGGGTGGTTTACAGCACGGTAAAAACAATTAAAACAAGTTAACAGTTAAAATCAAACTATAAAAACAGAATAAAACCCATTAAACAATTCAAACAGCTAAAAAAAACCCCTGGAAAATCAGGGCAGCAATTTAAAACAAGTTAAAACAGTTTGTCCATCATTGACAATTAGACATTCCAGCCCTATATGAAGTTATACTGTGTGTGTAATGCACGAGCACGCGCACACACACACACACATATCTTTGCAAGTCGGATTTGAAGTGAGTGTCCACCATTCTTGGGCTAATGAGCTAACCCTGAAATATGAGCTAAAGACAGCTCCCTGGTGGCTACTGACTGTTCCACAGATCGAGAGGAAACTCCTTTCAGGAGTCCATCAGTGCAAACCATTGCTGACAGCTTGGAACTACACAACACACAGATTTATTTCACAGACAGCCACAGACAAGAATTTAGCACCCTATGTTGGCCTCCTGCTTAGCGGAGAAGGTGTTAAAATGCAACCAAGCAGAGAGCTTTCTCTCTCTTTCTCGCGCTCTTCCATTTCTCTGTTCAACAAAACACAGTAGCACAACTAATCAAGCAGTCACCTGTTCCAAGTGACAAAAACGCCCACGGTGTGTGTGTGTGTGTGTGTGCGCGCACACAAGTACCTATTGCATCTCAAAAGCCGGCACAGAAAAGAAAGACAGTCCCAGCTGTTCTCCCCATGCTCAGTAAATTCAGCTCGAACAGTTCCAAAATTTCCAAATATTTTGCATGACCTTTTCATCTTACAAATTAATTGATTTCCAAACAATGTGAAACGCTGCCCATATCTGCTGGCTATGGAGCTCTTCCTTCTTCGAGGATGTGTTCAAGGGACGGGCTTACTAAATCGATTGCTGATATTCTAGAGCCATATAGATTTATTTATATTTAAAAGGAAAACAATCCTCTGTGCCAGTGAAAACAGGGATAATTCTTTGGCCCTCCTTCCTTGCTTTCTCTAAAATGGCTTTTAAGAATTAAAGCCGACTTTGCACCATTGTGATTTAGTCACGTGTGAATAAACTGTCTTTTGTATTATTATTATTTTAACGATCATGTTGATTTGTTTTGACTAAAAAAGTAAAAGGAAAGAGGGAAAAGCTTGTTTCAGTTAATGGAACGGAGACACCTACTTTAATATTAAAAAGTCCAGGGAAATTTAATACAGTTGACACCCATGAGATGTAAGTTTTGGGTGGTATAAAAATATGTTAAATCAATAAATGATTAATTGTTAGATTCACAAAACCTGACGATGTCAAACCGCCCTGAGCCATTTTTGAGAAGGGTGGTATAGAAATAAAATAAAATAAAAATGTCTAGCTTTATCAGCCCGTTGCAGGAAATTATGTACCTATGCTAACAGTTATTTTCTACCAAATTCTTTCGTAGTTCTTATGCTGACAACTAGTCCCATACAAAGTATTCAGAAAATGCTATTGTTTCGTCTGAGATTTAGGCATTTTCAGTAATATGTCATTATAAGAGTTATTTGAGGGACAGTGTGGTACAATGGTTAGATTGTCCAAATGAGGCTGGGGAGACCCTGCTTCAAATCTTCACTCAGCCAGGAAGCTCATTGGGAGATCCTGGCCAGTTGCACTCTCTCATCATGGCCTACTTCATAGGGATGTTGTGAAGATAAAATAGATCAAAGAATCATGTATGCCACTTTGAGCTCCTTGAAGGAAACTGGAACAAAATGAAAACCCAACCACTTTTGAAAGGTCTGCTTATTGGGCAAAGAGGCACCCTTTAAAAGTGGCGATTCTCTTTCTTGAGCAGGGGGAGAGTAACTGGCCCTCTCCACCCCCAGCACAGTTCTTCCAGTGACTGTTGCTGGTGTCTATCTTATGTTTCTTTTTAGATTGTGAGCCCTTTGGGGACAGGGAGCTATCTTTATTCATTTATTATTTCTCTTTGTAAGCTGCTTTGGAAACTTCAGTATATAAATATTTTTTGTTTGTTGTTGCTTAGATATTCATGGTACAGAAAATACACCAAGTTGACTTAAAATTCCATTAGAGATTTCTTTTTCTCAAACTGGAACAGCTATTTGCCATTTCCAGAATCAGGAGCAACAGTGTGGTATAGCAGCTAGAATGGTTGGGGGGGGCTATATGTGAAATGGGAGTTCTGCTATAGGATGTCCAACCATTATTTTTAAAGTTGAAAAGCATTTGCAAGGAAGCGGGGTTTAGTCTTCTTCCCTGAATCATTTCCCTGATTGAAAAACCTCTTCCCCAAAAAACTGTTAGCCCAAATGGGTGGCCGGGGAGGACCAAGGCTGTGAAGCCTGGTTTTAAATGCAACTAATTGCAGAAATCCCTGGGTTTTTAGCTTAATGATGTGCTCTTCCTGCTTGGGATGTGCATAAAATTTGCACAAATCCATTTAATTCGAAACCACTGAATAGAGTGGAGATGCATTCAAATCGATTTGGATTTGCCCAAAGTCAAATCAAATTCAGGTGAATTCACTCGAATCCAATTTGACTTTGGGCAAATTCAAATCGATTTGAATGAAACTCCACTCTATTCAGTGGTTTAAAAACAATTCAAATTTGATTTTGAATCATGCAAATTTTGTTCACATCCCTATTTCTTGTACGAGTGCAACTTTGCTAGTTATGGAGGTGCTTTGTTAGGATGTCAGGCAATTACTCCAATGATGCCCATCATTTTTCCATGGTGAGATTATTAGCAATTTCAACAGAAAACAGCGCAAAGAAAAGATTTAAAGAGCCATCCAGCACTGTTGCCCCAATACAGTGTGGGGCCCCACATAGCTTCCTTATTTTTTATTTTTTTTAAATTAAAGTCAGAGATTGCATCATGGATCTTGACATGCAGTTTGCCCCTTTCAACCGGGAAGACTTGGGTTCAAATCCCTGCTCAGTAAACTTAATGGGTGGTTTGATTTGGGGTCAGACACTATCGCTTGGCATAGACTACACGGCAGGGTTTTTGTCAGGAGAAAAGTAGGGAACCATGACTGACATCATAATGAAGTGCTTGTGAAAGGACTACTACTGCTACAAACATTTATATACCACTTTTCAGCCAAAGCACTCAAAGTGTACATAGAAAAATAAATAAATATTAAATAGAATAGCCAGCATAGCATAGTGGTTAGAGTGCTGGACTAGGACCAGGAAGGCCCGAGTTTGAATCTTACGCATGCTCACAAGTTTTCTGATGTCCACTCAGTTAATTTTGCCCTGCTAACTTGGCAAAGAGGCAACTTTTAATGTGGTGATTCTCTTTACTTAGCAGGGGGAGAGCAACTGGCCCTACCCGCCCCCAGCACAGCATCCCTCCAGTGACTGTTGCTGATATCTATCTTACATTTCTTTTTAGATTGTGAGCACTTTGGGGACAGGGTTCCATCTTATTTGTTTGTTATTTCTCTGTGTAAACCGCCATGAGCCATTTTTGGAAGGGCGGTATAGAAATCAAATTTTATTTTATTTTATTAATTATTATTATTATTATTATTATTATTATTATTATTATTATTAACAACAATAATAATTTTAGATCCCGCTCAGGTGCACACACAGTGCCTTGATTCTGCTGCCCAGAACAAAATTCATTCCGCACCCACAGAGATGAAAAAAAATTTAGAGGGACCAAAGGTCCCTGTCCCCATAGCCCCATGTTCCTTGAGCGCCTTGAGACAGTATTAGCTCTGCCCCTGGGAACAGTTAGAAGGTGGGGAGGGGTATGGATTTCATTGCTTTTACCTTTTCCATCATGATCTGAGAACTGTTTTTCTAGAGGCAGGTAACCATCTCTGGTTACCACAGGTACGTCTGGTGGCAACTCAGAACCGGGCCTTCTCTGCAGCTCCTCCGAGGCAGTGGAATGCACTCCTGGCAGAAATCCGTAGTTTGAGCCCATTGTTGGCCTTCAAGAGAGCCCTGAAAACGTATTTGTTTGGCCTGGCCTGCCAAGGTTTTTAAATTATTCTTCAATGTTTTAAAACTAGTTTTAAATTTGTTTTTATATTGTTTTACACTGGTGGTTTTAAATGGTTTGTTTGTTTGTTTTTGATGGCTGTACACTGCCCAGAGCCTTTAAGATGGATAGGGCGGTGTAGAAATGTAATAAATAAATAATAAATGAGAGGGGAAAGAGTGCATTCAAGGTCCCCAGGTATCCCTCCCTAAGATATCTTTCATTCATACCTCAATTCTCATTCTCAGTCCACACAGCTAGGCTCCAGCTTTCACAAGCAAAGAGAAATGGTCACCTTTAGACACATTACTAGCTAAGTTCTCATCCAAACACCTTGCCCCTTGTGTGCTAATAAAATAGTCCACCAGATTATGGAATAGGGGTGGGGCAGTGGGAATCATTCTGTTAAATTTTTGTTTTTTAACCATCACTAAGGATAATTATGGAATCACTAGATCAGAGGTTCATAACCTGGGGTTGGAGTCGGTTTGGGTGGTCTATGGAAATTTAAATATATAATTAGAAGGTAATTCCCCCAATATGTTATTTATAATTATTATGTTTGCCCTTCATTTTTCTTGAATTTTAATTTTACCTTCACTGTTGACAAGAGACCTCAGAGTGGCATTAACTCTCCCGAATACTGATTTTTACTCTAATTTGTACTGGAGTCTTATGAAAATATCTGAAGTAAATGGGGTGAGGGTCCATGGATGATGCTTGAGATCTGGTGGGGTCTGTAGGTGCAAGAAGACCACCTGCACTAGATCTTCTGACATGAAGAAGCAGTCAATTTACGATGTTCATTTCTCTGGATGAGTGCCATAAATTTATCATCATCACTACCATCATTATTATTTAAAAATCAATGTCAGCGGCACTGGCAAAAACAAATAGGTCCCTGCCCTGCAACGCTTACAATCTGAATGTCAACAGACGGCTGTTCTCGTTTAAATAATGTTTCCTATTTAAAATGAATGCCCATCCATTATTTTATTTAGTAATGTTTTAAGACATAACCACATCCCGTCTGCAATGCTACTGCAACCAAAAGGGATGTCAGATCCCCGCCATTCTTGATCACCCTGCTGAAATCCACCCCAACAGGCATGAGCGACAAAATATTCACCCTTTTAGGTTGATATATTTTCCCTGCGCTTTCACGAGCCACATGGGGAAACAGTTTTCTCCTGATCTGAATGAAGAAGAAAAACAGTGATCCTAATCAACCATTTACCCTCAGTGGCTTCCCTAAACAAATCTGGGGAAAAGCTTAAAAGACTTGGGAATAGCCTCGACCCCGTTTGATGCACTGTAATAACCCTACCTAATTATACTGATATAAAAACTAATTGGAAAGATAGCAAATGTCAGGGTAAGATGCAAATTGTAGGGTGTTAATTGCTGAACAGGTGCTGGAATAGAATTAAATGAGCATCCTGATTAGGCGAGTGGAAAAAACAAATGTGGACCCAGAAATCAAGTTGGCCATGTGAATTATTTAGCAGCCTCCTTGTACCAGCAAAAGGTCATGTTGATGTGACCTCTGCTTTGTGGAGGGAGGACTGAGAAAACAATAGTGAACTCAAAGAAAAAACATGGCTTAATAAGAGAAACAACTCCAAGAAAAAGAGAGAGGGAGAAGGAGAGCGAAAGGGCGACATTTGCAACATTAAGATAAGGGGACCTCGCATTTTGATTTTATTTTAAGGTGGATCATCTGATACGGGCGAAAGGTTCCACTTCCATGAAGACCAGCGGGGAGGTCGATATCTTCAAAACAAATTCACGTGGAAAAATGGTTACACACACAACTCTTTGATCCACAGTGCTGGTTTTAGGCACAAAGAAAGTACGCTACAGCTTAACGCTTCCCATTATAAGGAACATCATAAAAGAGACTAAATTTCAAGCTTTACATAATGCATTTTCATTTAAGGGTATTTTTAAGGCAAATACGCCTTTTGCAAGAAAGCTGCTTTTGTTAGATCATTCATTTTTCATTGCGTCATTGCCATGATCACAAATAATTATTATCTCTATTTTCATTGTCATTCTTGTTAGAATAATAAGTGGTTTTATAATGCTATGGGGCCTTTGGAGCTCGACATGGTTTAGGGCCTCGGTATGTCATGATCCACCCCTGGTGATCCGCTAGTGTATCACTGGAGAAATTGCAAAAATACGAGCAACGGCTGTTGGGTTTTGCACGTACGACAGTTCTGAGCACTTCACAACCAATAATAGATGTTGTTTGGCAACACCCCGGTGCCATAGGGAAGTCGTTCACTGTTCTCCGCTAAGAAGAGGCTGGGGCAGAAGAGCTTTCAGCCCTAAAAAAACTGTCTAGAAGCAGAGCTGAGTAATCCTGATTGGGCCAAGTGGAGTACTCAGTGCTGGAGCAAAGATGAAGCCACAGGCAAAACTAGCTCTAAGGCAAAAGGCACGTGGCAGTGTGTCTTATGCCCTTTTTTTTGGTATTATTTTGCTGTAGCCAGGGGCAGTGGTGGAGTGTGGTGGGGAGCGCGAAATTTGATGCTATACCCTCCAACATTGTATCGACCCTACCAGCCCTATTGTCATACCGAGGCTTCCCCCAGCTGCACATGGCTGAAGGCTCTGCTCCATCTGCTGTGTGTGCCGCTCCTTCATTCTTCAGGAGCTTGTCCTCTGCTGATTTAAGAGAGAAGTGGGCGGTGGGGTGTCCTTTTCGTTAGAGCTCTACCAGGAAAACACAGCTGCCTTACAGTAGGCGATTGCCTGATCATAATACACTTTGAATCATACAATTTGAGACCTGGAGGGTCCCTTGGAGGTCTTCTAGTCTGACCCCCCCTCCCCGTGCACAGTGCAGGAAATTGCTATCGCATCCCTAACAGATAAATGTTAAGACTTTGCTTGGAAAGCTCTTGGGAAGAGCCCCCCCCCCCCGAATAAGGCAGACTATCAAACAGCTCTGACAGTTATTTATTTGTTTGTGTGTTTGTTTATTCATTCAGTTTATATACCACTCTTCCAAAATGGCTCAGGGCGGTTTACAACAGGATAAAAACAATTAAACCCAGTTAACAATTAAAATCAGGACTACAAAAACAGAATAAAACCAATTAAACGTGCAAACAGCTAAAAACCCTGGAAAAACCAGGGCAACCATTTAAAACAATTTAAAACAGTTTACAGTCGTTTAAAAACCCTGGAAGTCCAAGCCAAACAGATAGGTTTTAAGAGCTCTCTTGAAAGACAGTAATGAACTCAAATTACGGATTTCTGCCGGGAGTGCATTCCACAGCCCAGGAGCAGCTACAGAGAAGGCCCACCTCTGAGTCGCTACTAGGCGTACTGGTGGTAACTGGAGACGGACCTCCTCAGATGACTTTAATGTGTGGTGGGGATCAGACAGAAGATGGTGCTCTCTAAGATAACTCAGACCTAAGCCGTTCAGGGCTTTAAAGGTAATGACCAGCACTTTGTATTTTGCCCAGAAATATATTGGCAGCCAGTGTAACTGTTTCAAGACAGGCATAATATGGTCTCGCCAGGTTGAAATTAGTTAGAAAATTCTTCCTAATGTCTAGCCTAAACCTGCTTTCTTGTAATTTCAACCCATTGGTTCTAATTCTGCCCTCAGAAGCAACAGAAAACAAATCCACTCCTCCAAAGACCCTATTCAGATATTTGAAGGCCAAACTAGAGTCCTACATAACCTTGGCCAAGCCAAGAGATTGCCCAGTGAAATAGAGAAAGTCGTGTTCTTGAAGTCATGTAGAGTGCAGCTCTTGGAAATGGGACCATAGCTCAATGGAAGGAGCAACTGCTTTGCATGCAGAAAGTCCCAGGTTCAACCCCTGGCATCTCTAGGGAGTGCTGGGAAAGACTGCTGCCTGAAACTTTGGGGAGCTGCTGCCAGTCCCTGTAGACTCTACTGAACTTGATGGACCAATAGTCTGACTCATTATATGACAGCTTCCTATGTTGTGTAGCGGTTAGGGTATTGGCTAGGGTTCAATTCCTTGCTAAAGGCTTGGATGAAATTCATTGGGTGACCTGGGCCCAGTTGCTATTGCTCAAGCTAACCTACCTCACAGAGTTGCTGTGAAGAGAAAACAAAGAAAATCCCACACTCTGGCTCTTCAGAGGTAGGATGGGGTATAAATGTTAGAGCCGGTCTCACACCTTGAGTGACATCTAGACCCTCAACAGAAGAGTGCTCCATTACAGGAAGCTCTTTTGTAAATGGAAGGAGAATGGCACTGATGTAAAGGATCCTTGCAGAGGTAATTTTGGAGCCTGGACCTAAAAGCCTTTGGAGACACACACACCCTCCCCAGCAAATTAAGCATCATCATGCTCGGTGGAGTGACCACACCACCCGAGGCAGACTAAAGAAGATTTGAGGGACCCCAGGGGCTGTGCAGGCCCTGGACTTTGGCCCAGAAGTGCAGGGGTAAGAACGCCTCTGGATCCTTGCATTCCATAAGCCCGACATGGCTTGAGGCCAGGGCATCTGGGTATTTAAGAGAACACCTTCTTTGTCATGAACCCTGTTGCCTATTAAGACCATCATCTGGGGAGGTCACTGGTTCATCTGGAGGAGACTTGGGGCTGGGCCTTCTCTACCCCAGGAGCTTTGGAATGTACTCCCTGTCAAAATAAGAGCTTCTCCATCTCGGACTGCTTTTTAAAAGACCCTCAAGACACACCTGTTTTATCAGGCTTTGTATGGAAATTAATTTTAAACTGTTCAACTGTTTTTATCCTGTGAAATTATATTATTTCACTCTGTGAATTGTCTTTAATCAATCTGTCGGACCACAGCCATCCATTCAAATCTGCCAGGGACCTTCATTCAGCCTCTCAGACCCTCAGCCACCCTCCCACAGACTAAGATTCAGTTGGCGGGAACTAAAGACAGGGCCTTTTTTGTTGTGGCCCCTTTGCTGAGCTTCACCCTGCTCCCTCCCTTGGGATGTTCAAAAATCACTTGAAGATCCATATTTTTAGAGAGGCCTTTTAGTGTTATCTACAGTGTCTGGTGGATTTTTAAGTTCTCAAACTTTTTAGGGTGGTTTTAATTGAGTCCTACATCTAGGGCACATCAGTAAGAATTTTGGGAGGGTGCCTGCCCGTAACACAGGGTTCTGTTGGTCATGCAGTCAAGAAAACTTTATAAAGGGCTCAGACTGCTCATTTTCTATCTACAGTGATTAATGTCAGAGGGAAGTATTTGAAGGAAAACTCTGTTGATTGTTGGGAGGATTCCAAGTTTCAAGTTGTGGTGAATTTTTATTTGGGCTTGTATGCTATTTTACTTGTATGTTTATGCAAATCCTTTTTTTAAACCTAATTATTGCATTTTATAAATGCAATTATTGCATTGCATTTCTACTAGTTTTTATCTGGGCTTGTGTGCCATTTTTTAAATTAGAAGTGAGAATTCTAAAGCATTGCTCTTAGCATCGCAGTAACCACTCCTGGCCACAAGAGGCACGATGGTCAGATAGTCAGTAAGAACCAGTTGTTACTGAAGGCTACTGTCTGTTTGGGTATGTTGTTCAATGGCTCAATCTTAGTAAGTAAAGTTCTAGTTTCTTAATAAATCTTTGTGTGTGTGTGTGTGTGTGTGTGTGTGTGTGTGTGTGTGTGTGTGTGTGTGTTTAACGCAATCTAATGTCTCCAGATAGTTCTCTTGGGCTAAACTTCTGTACCACCAGAGCAGACTCTGCTGTATGAAGACTTTAATGTTACTCCTCACATCCCTCAACAATTTCCTGGTGTTTTTTGGTTGAATTGCTTACTGGATTTATTCCATTTGTTTTGCAATGGTCTAATGACTAACCACAAATACAATCTACTACAACTACTACTAACTGGGTCCTGTTTTTAGGCAACCTTTTAAAAGGTAGGATTGTTTTATTGGTTTTGTTATTTCTTGTGTGCAGCCTAGATTTTTGAGAACTTAATTATTTTTTATCTTTAGAGATGAGAAAAAACAGATCCCAGAAGCTGATTGGTACAAAGTCATATATTGCTTCAGGAAAGTATTCAAGACAAGATACTTCAGACAAAGCAATCCATGTGGTGTTTCATGAGTTCCTCACAACATGTATTACTGCATTCTCTCTCTCTCTCATTCATTCTCTCACTCCCTCCCTCTCCCCCTCCCAAAGGGAAGAGAGCTGGTCTCAAGGTAGCAAAGGACCCCCTTTGATAAGTAGGATCCACCTTGATTTGGTTGAGACACTACATTTTAATGCTGTCAAACTACATGTGAGTGTTTCTGTATATTCTGGTCTATGTGGTTGTAATAATAAAGTAAAAGCTGCCCCCTTTGCTAAGCAGGGCCAATTCTGGCTTGCATTTGGATGGGTGACTACATGTGAACACAGTCTGCTGCAAAATGTTCCCCTTCGGGGATGAGGCCATAGCTCATCTTCTTTGCAGGCAGAAGGTCTGGGGGCCAATCCCTGGCATCTCCTGGTAGGACTGGGAGAGACCAGCCTGAAATCCTGGAGAACCACTGCTAGTCAAAAGCCAATACTGAGCTAAATGTACCAATGGTCTTCTGGCGCAAACAAGGCAGCTTCCTAACTCTCCTAGTCCCAGCTTTGTACGGTGCCCCCTGGTGACCACTGCCCATGGATCAGCTTCCTGACAGGAACAGAGAGCGCTCACCATAGAGCAGCACAAGGAAACTTTGCTTGTATCCTATGCATCCTCACTTGGCTGGAAGACCCATTGATCTCCATAGGATTAACTTCTGAGTAAATCTACACAGGATGGGACTGTAAAGTGCCGTGTCTGAAAACCCTCCAAGACAATGATCTTCACACTGTGGACAGAGGTGCACCTAGATAATTTTGGAGCCTGGGCCTAAAGGCCTTTGGAGACCCTCCCCCCAGCCACAAATTAAGCATCATTATGCTTGGCCAGGCAATCACACCACACGGGACAGACTAAAGAGGACTGGGTGGGGATGGGGCCAAGGGCTGTGGAGGCCCCGGACTTCGGCCCGGAAGTCCAGGGGTAAGAGCACCTCTGACTGTGAGGGCCACTTTATCAACAGGGGGTCACTTTGGCTAACAAAAAAACCCCAACCCTTCAATATGAGAGGCATTTCCCATTCGGCTGACTGCACAACTGCATTTTCCTCAGTAGAGATGAGCAAACTGGTCCGGCGGTCCAGCAGTTCGGTTCAGGGGTTTGGGACACACACACCCCTGTGGCCTATAGGAAGCCCCCTGAAGGGGCAGAAGGTAATTAAATTTATTTCAATTTTTTTAAAAAAATCACAAACCCCCACGGACCAGACCGGATTGAGGGGAGGTGGTTTCAAAAGGTGCCAGACCGAACCAGCCTGGTCAGGTTCAAGTCCAGTCCAGACTCAAATCAAACTGGGGCAGCCGGTTCTGTGCACATCCCTATTCCTCAGTCCTGGGAGGGTTTTGTGGGGAGACCGCTGAGAAGGTCTCCACTTCCCAGCACTCTGTGCATGCCTTCTAAGGAGCCCACCACCACACACACCGGACAAAGCACAGCACCACACGGTGAGAATGGTTGACTCTGCCTGGTGCCAGGTGGACTGAGCAGAGGATTCAGATTTGGCTGAAATGTCACACAGGCCCAATAAACAATTAGTCAGAGAACTTCACTTAGGGCTGATGGGCCTTACAATGAAGAGCACTGCTCTAAGAGTGTTCCTTTTGGAAGAAGTCCATAGACAACTATTTGTAAATGTCAAGCCCCAAGGAGGACATTCACCAGGGTCAATCAGAAACACATGCATGCAAAATATGGGTCAACTCTGGGGCTCAGGCCCCCATCACCGCCAGCACACCCCATCAGGAACAAGGCTTCTAATCCAGTACAAATACCTCTCAAGGAAATGGATTCTGTTTCAAAGGAAGAGGGGAACGTTGCAGCTATTTCTTTGGGGAGAATAAAAAGTCGGCGAACTTGCGAAGATTTATAGCACTGCAAAGTGAAACCTCTTTTGTAGCCAAGGGGGTCTGGGAGAGTGGAGGTGACAGGAGAATGGAGTGGGGCTGGACTGAAAAATGCCCCCTCCCCACCCTCTCTGGAGATCCAGGGAGCAATTCATTATCCCCTACTCTTTCCACCTTGGGGCCTCCTCGGCTGGGAGAGGTGACTGCCAATCACCTTCCTTTCTGCCGATTTATGTTTCGGTTTTGCCATATGTGGGTTCCGAGCAACGGGACATGTGGAGGTGATGTTAATTTCTCAAGTTCAGATCTATGCCTCCGAATGGCAAAGGTCAGCAATCCGGCAACTCGTCTCCCCAGCTTCTTTTGGTTTCACCTCCCTGCACGGTCCCAGGACTTGTACGAGCCACACTTGAAAAGTGGCTTGAGAAAACAGCTGTAGTCATCGGCAAAACGAAATGTGAAAAGTGTTTTTTAAAAAAACAAAAAACCCTATATCCTGTTACATACACTAAGCCACACTGGGAAAAGGCATCAGTGTAGAGAAAATAGAATTATATATTTAGATTCCAAAGTTGAATTAAGCAGTTTTAATCCATTTTAAAACTTAGAATGTGCTAAAAAAAAGGGGGGGGGGGCCTCCAGTTAACTGGACAGCATTCTTTAGTATCTAAACTCGAGATACTAAAGACCAAGACATCAAAAAACAGGCCACCCTAAAACAATTTTTATAGACAAGAGAAAGAAAATTATATTCTCATTGGGAGGGATTAAGAAGACGCCATATATCTACTGAATTAAAATCTGACATTTAGTCCTTAAGTGTAGTGTGGGTTCGAGAGCTTGGGGGAGGGGCGGTTGTACTAGTACTTGCAGAAATTGTAGATGGTAAACAGCAACTTTTTAAAAATGTTGTCAACCCTTTTCTCTATAAAAAAATGAATACTCCAGAGATGATGGCAGCTATGAGAACAAATTATCTAAAAACAAAGTATGTTTCTTCCTTTAGAACAGTCACTTTCACCCCAGTGCAAATTATTTATTTATTTATTCTTTTACATTTTATATCCCACTCTTCCTCCAAAGAGCCCTATGTACTCCATACATAGATTCCTCCTCACAACAACTCCCTGTGAAGTAGGTTAGGCTGAGGAGAAGTGACTGGCCCAGAGTCACCCAGCAAGTCTCATGGCCGAATGGAGATTTGAACTCGGGTCTTCCTGGTCCTAGTCCAGCACTCTAGCCACTACACCACACTGGCTCAGCATGTAATTGACACACTGACAAAACTTTATAGGAGAAATTGACTGAAATTTGGAAGATTGGATGATAGTCTTAAATGCACTTTTTTAAAAAAAATTATTAAATTAGAAAATACACACATCCAAAAGAAAATCAAATGCAAGGGCCATTACAACTTTGGGCCTCATAAACACATTATACACAACAGGCATCATCCAGAGTAAATTACTCCTCAGTGGTCCTATTGAAATAACATAGCCCTATAGAGTAACTACTGAGTCATGTAGGCTGGATGTTGCTATCTTCTTCCCCATTTGCACAAGTTAGGAACCCTGGAGGGGAAGGAGCCATGTGAAGAGGATGGTGGCGGGGGGGGGGGGGGCGAGAGAGTGGGTGTGGAAAGGGTTAAACTTTCCCTTCCTGGCCCTGCTTTTAAATTCCCCTCTCCAAAGGCTGCTTTATAAAAAAAAAATAGACACGGTTAGATGCAATTACATACCATATTTACCCGAATAGAAGATGTTCTTGAATTTAAGACGACCCCTTAAAAACAGAGGTTAATTGAAAGTTATACCTATATTTAGCTGAAAGGAACAGGATACTGAATTTAAGCACTCAGGGGAAAACTGGTCTTGGGTTCAGGTAAATATGGTATAACATGTATTGGTCTTTGAAATGTTCAAACTCGTTTTGTTTTGAAAGCACTGTAGTGCATTTTAAATCTCCATTTAATCTTTGCTCTTGGGGAATCAAATACTAATTACTGCGAAGGATTTTACTTTTTTATAAAAGGGGGTGGCTCTATTTTTATCTAATTAGAGTGGCATTTTTAGGGTTACTTTTTAAAAATGTCTAGGGAGTTGCTTGCATTTATTATTGTTATTAATATTAATGTTATTATTGTTTACACAGTCAGGCAGGTGTTATTAACTGGTTTGTTTTATCTAGGCATCGAGTCCTTCCCAAGGACCTGGGATGGCTGAACTTTATTATCAATGTTGTTGCTGTTATTATTACAGATATCGTCGCAGAATATAGGCTGTTCCCAGTAATGTTGCTTTTATTATTATTATTATTATTATTTATTATTATTTTGAATAACTGTTGCAACTTCAGATCATTTTAAATGAGAACTGCTGCTTTTATCCTCTTTTAAGAGAACTCACTACAACTACAACTCTATTTCAAAACAGAAATTATATTTTCTAAACATCTAAAAAAAATCCATATCATAGCTCTTCTAAATTTGGCATAGCCCCTTCATTTGCTGACTTTCCCCCCCTCAAGGTGTTTTTATTGTTGTATCTGTTATTACTGAGTTTTTAATAATATGAATCCCCTTCATGCTTTAGAAATATTATTATTAGTTTGCTTTGTTATTAGCTTCATATTTCCTCCAAGAAGAGATATATAAGGTTCTCCCCCCTCCAAAATCACAGTTTATCCTCACCACAACCTTGAAAAGGCTGTGGTGAGGCTAAGCACTATTCACACTATTCACATGTTATATTCAACCCTTGTACAACCAGTGTACACAGATGCAGTCATTTGCATGTTCTGTTGAATAGCAGTATACTTCCTATCTGTACCATGCATTTGAGGGGCCTGTATCCAGTTTACAACATGAACATGGGTACAATCATTCACACAAACAGATGTATGAGTCTACAGTCATCTGTACACTCATATAGAATAATGTCTGAATCAGACTATCAAGTGCAACACTAATACAATTGTGTACAATGTATGTAACTGTACACAGATATAGTTATTCACATGTTATGTTGATTGCAGTACTCTTCCGATCTGTAGCTTGCATTTCAGGGGGCCTACACCCAGGCTAACTTCTAAAATGAACCCCGGTACTGCCACTCACACAAAAACATGTATGAGTATACAGACTCAGGAACCCTGGTTCTGGATCCTGGAGGTTCCCGAGCTGGCCTGAAAGCCAAGAATGTCATGAGCCTGGCCGCAATCGGACCCATACAATGTCAAGGTGCCTTCTCAACCCACAAACACACCTGGCCAAGGAGATGTGGACAACTCTGGGCAGGGTTGTCCAGCCTTCCTGTTTAGGGTTCCTTCCAGCAAGGAAATGCCCCTCTGGGAAGAGCATCTGCCTGCTTGCACGCAAAAGGTTCCAGGTTTCTTCCCTGGCAGCATCTCCAAGATAGGGCCAAGAGAGACTCCTGCCTGCAACCGTAGAGAAGCCGCTGCCAGTCTGTGTAGACGATACTGAGCTAGATGGACTAAGGGTCTGACTCAGTAGAAGGCAGCTCCCTATATGTCACACTAGCTCCCTCATAAAAAAAAAAGCAGAAATGCAAGATATAAATACAAATATTTAAATAGAGTTCCCAGATTTCCAACTAAGCGCTCTTTTTTTGTAGCCACAGAGGTCTGGAAGAGTAGAGATAACCGCAGAGTCTGACGCTGAGGAAAGAGGGCCTTAACCATCACAGGCTTCTCCTCCCTATCTGCATATGGAATCTAGTTATGTGACCCCCGAGCAAAAGACATTGTGGAACTGGAAAAGGTACAGAAGAGGGCAACCAAGATGATCAGGGGACTGGAGCAACTTTCTTAGGAGGCAAGGCTACAACACCTGGGGCTTTTTAGTTTAGAAAAAAAGACGACTGCGGGGAGACATGATAGAGGTCTATAAAATAATGCATGGTGTGGAGAAAGTGGAGAGAGAGAAATTTTTCTCCCTCTCACAAAACACTAGAACCTGGGGTCATCCCATGAAATTGATTGCCAGAAAATCTAGGGCCAACAAATGGAGGTACCTTTTCACACAACGCATAATCAACTTGTGGAATTCTCTGCCACAAGAAGTGGTGACAGCCAACAACCTGGATGGCTTGAAGAGGGGTTTGGGTAACTTCATGGAGGAGAGGTCTATCAACGGCTACTAGTCGGAGGGTTAAAGGCCACCTCCAGCCTCAGAGGCAGGATGCCTCTGAGTACCAGTTGCAGGAGAGTGGCAGAAGGAGAGATGGCATGCCCTCAACTCCAGCTGTAGGCTTCCCGGAGGCATCTGGTGGGCCACTGTGTGAAACAGGATGCTGGACTAGATGGGCCTTGGGCCTGATCCAGCAGGGCTGTTCTTATGTCCTTATGAAATCTTGGAGTGCTGTTGCCAGTCAGCACAGACAAAAAAATCAACAAGCTAGATGGACCAAGGGTCTGACTCTGTGTAAGGCCACTTCCTATAGATTCCTGCACACCAGCACTGGCAACAGCCCAGGCGGGACTGGGTGGAGCAGAGAAGTACTAACTGCATGCCAGAGGACTGCCCCTTTACATTTCTCTGCTCTCCAGGCAGGGAGGCGGAACCTGGGAGGTGGAGCCTGAGCTCAGAGGTACTTAAGGCTCAGTCTAACGCCACCAACCGCTGTCCAAACAACTTGCTCCATGGAGCTGTCCATGGTGCTGCAATGTCCTTTGCCTTGCAAGTTCTTGACAACAGACAGAACACCCAGCAGTGTATAAGACTACTTCTCAGGCAGATGCCCCTTTCATACACAGACATATTGTGTGATGAGACGCATATATGTATACATGTGTATTCCACCAATCTGATCCACCCACCACCAAAAAAGGGGTGGAGAGACCACATGAGCAACTTGTAGGTGCATAGGGGTGTACATATATAAGAATCTGATCATGTAGCACCCTCTTAATGTGATGAAGGGAAGATGTTCCTGCTCAGATTCCCTTCATTTCAATGGGGCTTTTGCAGGAGAACTCACTGTGTGCCTCTATGAATAGACATGCTGCTATTAGTGGATATATATTTCTAGGCCCATGATGCAGCCATGTTGTTGAAGAGAAGCAAATTGAAATCCAGTCAGTGCCTAGATGAAAGAATGCCTGAGAATGCTAGAGTTCTGTGAATGAGCTATATGGCCATATAGTGAGCTCTATGGCTATACAGATTTAGGCTTGTGCAAGGTCAGATCATGGCCCAACACGGCCAGGTCAAAGGGTGTCGGGGATACTCTGACCCTGACTTAGGGAAGCCTAGTTCAGGTCAAAGTTCTCTGATGGTGGCAGTCCACCACAAAAGTTCTCCAAATGGTGGCAGTACACTCCCCCCACCCTCAACAAAATATTCTGCCATTTATCTACCAGCCCACCGGCCCATGCATTTCTTTCTTTTTCTTTCTCTCTTTCATGTTTTTTGCTGGGGTTTTACTCACAATTTTAAAAATAAAGTGGCCAATTTCCAGGTTCCCCCTGTGATCCTTTGACGTTGCATCACTTCCCCCGAGTTTCTCGGAAGTTACATCACTTTTATTCTGCATTCTCTGTGAGTACAACTTCTTGGTTACTTTAAAAAAAAAATTTTAAAACAATGGATGGTCAAATTCACTTTTAATTAAGTATGCAGGGTCCAACCATGCTACCTACCTGCTGCCAGCTTTCAAAGCCCCCAGGCTGGCCCTTCCCCCCGCCCCAGAACCTCCCTCCCCCCCCCCCCAAAAAACCCCATCCATTTAATCTATCTGAAATTTTGCATCACAGCAACTACATGACAAGCTCTACCACCTGTCCAAGCCTGGCAAAAATTCATCAGGTTCATGTCTACCAAGTGACTCAGGAAGCTGCACTTGCTGAATTTCTGCCTGGAACTCCCGTCCTCAGCCCAAAGTTATGTTGAAAGACGAAAGCAAAGTGTGAGTGCTTGGAACTGAAAAGCCCAGCATAATATACGAAAGCCAGCTTGGCAAAGCCAGCATAATATCCAAGACTGTCCAAAGTCTTCACCACACATGGCAGAGAATGAAGTTAAGGTAACCCCCTTAACTTTCAATGTTCTTGCATTTCAGAGCATGAGGGAAACCCTCTCATTTTTAAAATATATTTAAAATATTCCACCCCTCCAGTACAATACTGCTTTGGGTGACTCACAAAACTAGTTGGGTGGAGATCCAGTCTTGAGGTAGTGAGCATGAGTTGTCCCCTTTGCTAGACAGGGGTCTCCTTGGTTGTGATTTGGATGGGTGACTATGTGTGAGTACTGTCTGCTGTAAGACATTGGGTCCATGGGTCAGTGGTATAGCATCTGCTTTGCATGCAGGAGGTCCCAGGTTCAACCCCTGGCAGCATCTCCAGGAAGGGCTGGGAAAGACTCCTACCTGAAACCTTGAAGAGCTGCTGCCAGTCAGTGTAGACACTACTGAGCCAGATGGACCAGTGGTTTGACTCAGTACTGCAGTTTCTAAATTTCATTAGGAGGTGATCAAAATTATTCTCTCATATCCAAAGCATCCCTTTCTGATATATGCATTTTCCCAAAGAGGTTTCTCACTTTAAAAAAAAAAAAGAATCTCTCAAACAAGCCAAATGCCACCAGAGATGTTAAGCATGAAAATGCAGGCATGTTATACATAACTTTTGCTTAGCTGGATGGTGCTTTAATTCCTGCTCGCCAAGCCAGAAGAAGGGAGGGCGAAGGGCGGGCGGGGGAGGAAGAGGGAGAACACGGAATCATGTCAAAACTGTAGCTGGCAAAACCGTTAAGGTCACTGCTTCCGAAGGACAGCCATGTCTCCCGCAAGTTATCATGCAGGACCACCACTCCGTGATGTTGCTTGGCGAAATAGAGGCGGGGGGGAGAAACCACCCCAACCTGACAGTGATCTTTTTGAAAGCACCGAAGTCGAGAGAGAGAGAAAACGAGAGAACCAGATGTCTTGAAGGGACACTGGGAAATGCTTAAAGATAAAGGACTTCCCCCTCCCCTTTGGCAAAAAAGTCCCAAAGGATCTGTTTGAGGCACTCTGTCAACAAGTGCTACTGACACCACATTGCACACTGCCCGACTTTGTGTTTAATAGAAGGCTTTCGGCAGACCAGATAAGCAGAACTCTCTTCTGGTTTCCGTGGGCATTTTGCAGTGAAGGAATATTTTAGGTATATGAGAGAAAGAGAGAGAGAGAGAGAGAGCACATGCAAGTGCAAAGAGGCAGATTCTAAAGTGGTGATTTGCTTCTATTTAGCAAGGAGAGAGTCAAGGGTGTCCTCAGGAAGTGGCCCATTGAGAGCCAGCGTGGTGTAGTGGCTAGAGTGCTGGACTAGGACCGAGGAGACCCGAGTTCAAATCCCCATTCAGCCATGATACTAGCTGGGTGACTCTGGGCCAGTCACTTCTCTCTCAGCCTAGCCTACTTCACAGGGTTGTTGTGAAAGAGAAACTCAAGTATGTAGTACACCGCTCTGGGCTCCTTAGAGGAAGAGCGGGATATAAAATGTAAAAATAAATAAAATAAATAAAGTCAAGGGTAAAGGGTGCCATCAAGTCGGTGTTGACTCCTGGCGCCCACAGAGCCTTGTGGTTTTCTTTTGGTAGAATACAGGAGGGATTGACCATTGTCTCCTCCCGCGCAGTATGAGGTGATGTCTTCAGCACCTTCCTATATCACTGCTGCCCGATAGAGGTGCTTCCCATAGTCTGTGAAATATAGCAGCGGGGATTCGAACCGGCAACCTCTAATCATGTCATTTCCCCGCTGCAGTACCAGCGCCCAATGAACTGCTCAGAGCCCCAGATCTCATCAGCCACAGTCTTCCCTCCTCCTTCTGGAACGGAGGTTTAGCTGCAGAGGCACCTTCACAGAGCAGGGGAGAAACTCCCAGCCTCACCTAGACCTCTGCCGCTCCCACCTTTAGAGGTGCTGGCCTATAAGACTTAAAACATAAGTAATTACTCTTGGGGAGGGGAATGATGGAGTTTCATTATCAAAAGGGTTGCTATGGACTTGGCATGGGGGTCTTCTAAGAATCTAGCAATGCCCCTGGGGAGAGCAACTGGCCCTGCCCAACGCACCATCTTGGTAAATGAAGAGGTACAAAGTGGGGGGGTGGGGGGGGTGGAAGCAGCTCAGGCAGAAAAGGCCGTGCGATTTGGAGACAGGCGCGGTGGGAAGGCAGGACACTATGGTGGACCACCAGCTGCTTCCCTTCCTGCTCACCGTGGCTCTCGGTCAGGGCTGGGAGCTTGCTGGGAATGAGGGCGAGCATGCACCCTGGTGGAGACACAGGCTTGTAGGGATGTGCAAACCGGTTCAAATCCAGTCCGCTTGCGGTTCGAATTGCAAATAGCAACTTGAGCAATTTGAATTCACATTGAATCAATCCCCAAAAATGGTTATTCAATTCTAATTCTAATTGATTCAACAGCTATTTTGGCGCCTTTTAAAAAAACTATTCAGGCACCCTGATTGGTTTATTTATCTATCTATCTATCTAACTTATATACCGCCCAAACTTTCATCTATTGGTGCCTTTATTTATTTATTTATTTATTTATTTATTTATTTATTTATTATTAAAACTTTTATACTGCCCTTCCAAAAGGCTCAGGGTGGTTTACATTAAAACACAATTAAAATCAATTAATAATTAAAACAAAAATTATAAAACATAAAACAATAATTAACAATTAAAAACATCATAAAACAACAATTAAATATTCAGAACTATTTAAAAACAAGTTTTAAAAAGCTGAGAAAGCCTGGTTGAAGAGGTGTATTTTCAGGTGTTTTCTGAAAATTGCCAGAGATGGGGAGGATCATATCTCAGCAGGGAGCGCATTCCACAATCTCGGGGCAGCAGCCGAGAAGGCCTGTCTCTGTGTAGCCACCAAACGAGTTGGTGGCAACTGGAGACGGACCTCCTCAAGTGACCTCAACGGCCGGTGGGGCTCATAGCGAAAAAGACGCTCTCTTAAATACCCAGGACCTAAGCCGTTTAGGGCTCTATAAGTTATGACTAGCACTTTGTATTTTGCCGGGAAACCTATTGGCAGCCAGTGTAACTCCATCAACAAAGGAGTAATGTGGTCTCTCCGAGAAAAGGCAGCAAGGCATTGCTGACTCAGTTCAAATTCAAACTGAATCAACCCTGTTTTGAACCAATCCAATTCAAATTCAAATTGAATTGAGCAGATTCGATTTGAATCTGAGTCAAGTAGCAAAATTCGATTCATGCACATCCCTAAAAGCTTGTGCTAAAGCCCTTTGCTGATTCACAGCCTAGGTGCTTAAATGGTGCATATCAACATTTTATCCGGGTTTCTTAATTGTATCCCTCTGACAATAATTAAATGCCTCTTCCAGTGAGAACCAGTACACTGAAACCGCAGCTGACTTCTTCAGAAAACATTCGCTGATCCTTAGTTACCACTTTCTTTGAAGGTCAGGAAATTAACTCCTCTTAATGCCACCTCTTTAGAGGGGTGGAGGGGACCCTCCAGAAGTGGCATTGTAAAAACAATGGATGGAAATTTAATCTGTTTAGTGCAAACACAGTGGGTTCCGTGGAGCGGTTGCAACATTGATCTCTGGCACAACACCAGAAGAGCAAAGCAATTATTTCTTTCCTTTCTCATATGAGCTTCTCCTACAGAGCATCAGAGAGATCAAGACAGAACCCAGAGGGAGAGAACATGGGTGGGGGAGAAGAGGCACTCTTTCCGGCAACAGAAAGAGTGAAAGATGTGCCATATTCATACTGTGGCCTGTAGAACATGTGGATAAGTGGTCCAAGGGAACAGCAAAGGTCAAAGGGGGGAATGGTTGTCAGGAGGCTGGCCTCCCACAAAGCAGGTCTCTGTAGCCTAAACGACTATGGTTAGCTATCTAGCAACCGGCAGACCAAAGCAGGCCTCCCAAGCAGGCAAAGACCATTATTAGGTGAACCAGGATTCTGCGATGCATTAAACACATACAGTGGTAAGGTAACTAATGCTGCTAGTTTATATTATATCCTTATTAATGAAGCTTGATGGACATTTTCAAACTTATTCAGAAAATGGGCCAGATTCCTCTTTTTAAAAATACGGGGGCGGGGGGGGGGGCGCGGTTGGAGTCAGCCAAATCATCCAGTCTGCTTTGCAAGCCATTTTCCTCTCCCTCTCCGAGAACATGTGGCAGGAAAGACTAAGGTGGGGAGAGAGGTGAGGACCAGGCCATCTGAAATCTGCCGGGGAGAGGACTCTACACACATGACCTCACCCAGCTTGGTTCCTGGCCAGGAAGGAAGCAAAGGGATTGGCCCGGCTCCTGGGAGGCTGGAGGAGTTTCCTACCAACCTGGCTACACTAGCTTCTGATACTTGTCCTGGGGTAGAGGAGTCATGAGTGAATAAGGGTTCTTTCAACAAAGAAGGCCTTTTAAAATAATTAATCCAAGCTATAGGACCAGAATATAACTGCCCTGAGCCATTTTGGAAGGGCAGTATATAAATCAATCAAACAAACAAACAAACAAATATACTATGACTGTATTGTTTGCTGTAAATTTCCAGTGTGGTGGTTGGGGGAGTGGGAACTATTTTGGGGAGAGTGCCAGCTACCCTTTGGCATTATCCCTGCTCAAAAACAACTTTATTCATCCACCCATGGACCTACTATAGTGTAATCAATATGCTTGCTTAAAACCAGCAAATTCAGCCAGCTCCCCCATCGTGGCATGGTTAGGTATTTTTTCAGGAGAATTAAAGACACTGAAATCTAAAGATTTACTGCCCTTTATGTTGATAGCAGCTAGATTAATCATAGCCAAAAATTGGGAAAAGGGAGAATTATCCCTAGAGGATTGGTACAAAAAACTCAATACTGCAATATATATATAATATACTGCAATAGCCAAAAAACTGACTTATTCTTTAAAGATTCAAAAAGCTATAATTCCATCCCAATCTTTTATTATGATTTGGCCGGTTCTATTATTATTTTTGATTAAAATTATGGTAAGGAGGGGGCAACCCAATTCATTCAAGTTCGGGAAGATGTATTTGTTTCAGAATGATCAAGAATGGCATTATATGTCTAATGTATTGTAATCAGAGGTTTGGGTCTTTTTTCTTTTGTTTTTAATGATGTTTTTTATAAGTGTATTGTAATGGTGTCTTGTGATTTTAAGTAAATAATTTTTTTAAAGAACAGCTTTGATCACAGCTTCACCTGTAAGCAACAGAAGCAATGGAATTCCACCTGTATTCCATATACCACTTCTTGCTATTCCATGTATATTTTGATAAGGCAGGCAAAGGACCAGACCCAACTACCTATATTGCTGAGGTTCACAGGGGTGTAACTATAATAGGGCAAGGGGAGACAGTTGTCGGGGGGTCCACTGCCTTGCCCCCCCAGAGGCAAGTCACATGACTGACTCCCCCATGACTGACTCCCCCATGACTGACACCTGTCCAGGCTTCCTTCAGTTGTATTCATCCTCCGAAAATGATGTGGGTGTTAAGACCTGGAGAGCTACCAGAACAGCATGTCTTTCTCTAGTACCATGAAATGACTTGCATCGTCCACAATTTACAAAAACTTAATTTAGGATGATGTTCTATTATGGCACATAGGATATATGGATATATATCCTGGGGGGTGGGGGGGAGAGAGAGAGAGAGAGAGAGAGAGAGAGAGAGAGAGAGAGAGAGATTTTACTCTGCTTTTTGTTACCACTATTCAGCCTTATTTAAGATTTCTTTACTTCATGAGCTGAGCTTCGGTGGGCGGCGCATTTTAAAAACTTGTCTCTGGGCCCACTCCAACCTTGCTACGGCCCTGGCTGAGGTCCATAAGTACCTGGTTCAGACTACGAATAGCTACAGCTTTGATGGCTGGATGCATTATGAATCGAGCATTGTTACCCGTTTAGAGAAGGGCTTTCAGAGAGTACAAAAGGGACTCTAAGCAAGCTGCAGCTCATTTGGTTTGGTCGGACAAGTTCAGGGATTACGCAGCTCCTTTTCCCCCAGTGGTTGGGAACCTCCCTGATTGCTGTGCCTTCTGCCAGTAGCTCAGAGACCGGGCATTTCCCTAGAGCCTTAAAAACCAACCATTGGAGATTTTTGCACAACTCTTAGCTGTGATTAGTGTCAAGGACTTGGATTAAATCACGAGGGGCAGCTGAAAACCCCCTGGAAAAATGAAAGTGGGGTGTGTGTGTTTTGCAATAAGTAAAGGCAAACTAAAAAGATTGTGGCAACAAGATGAGCTCATAGGAAACAGATAAGCTTTTGCTGAACAACGAGTCAACTAGTAAATACTGAACCAATTCCAAATGGAGCTGAGGGAAGTTTGCCCATCAGTAATCCTCCCAGTACACATCTAGAGAGAACCTTTGTGAAAGTACATCCATTCCTCAGCATGCACACACCCACAATGCGATCCACATGCATCAGCTTCATAGCTGTGAAGTTCTTACAGCTAGGAATTGCTAACTTTATTAGTGAGCCCAGCCATTTGTGAGGAGATCATATTGTTCTGGTTCACAGACAAGAGTCTGGAGAACAAATAATCCCCGAGATGACAGAAGTTGGCCATTCCTGGTTTAAATTATGAATGTATATCATCAGAGAGTCAAAACCCAAAAGGTAATGCTGCCCCAAGGCAGGTCCAGTAGCCAACACACAACAACCCACCCAAGCCAGACCACACTGGGTACCACAACTAGAGCAAATACGTTCAGATGACACAAAGGAAAGAAACCGAACTACACATACCTTTCTCCCATAACCCAAGCACCAAATGTCATGGGTGGTACATTGCTGAAAGCTCTGTGCTGCCTCCTGTATGCTGTATTCATGTATTCAGCCATTAAAGAATCTCATTCATTCACTCCCCTACTCAAAAACCAACAGCAGAAGCCAGTGCAGCCAAGTTGGTAGGAAACTCCTCCAGCCTCCCAGGAGCCAGGACAATCTCTTTGCTTCCTTCCTGGCCAGGAACCAAGCTGGGTGAGATCATGTGTGCAGAGTCCTCTCCCCTGCAGATTTCAGCTGGCCTGGTCCCAGGTGCACAGGGAGGCTGGCAGCGGCCATGTTCAGCCACCACCATGGCCCCATGGCCCCACTCCCCGCATCTGATGTCAGACGCAGGGTCCAGCTAGCCACACCCCTACAATTGACATCAGAAGTGGGAAGTGGTCTCCATCCCAAACAGGGCTGTGCGGCCCCATTTGGGAGGGAGACCATGCCCCGCTTCTGATGTCAGATGGGGGGGGTGTCTCTGGGGCCACGCTCTCAGCCCCTGGGGGCAGTGGCCCAGGTTCTTTGAACCCATTCGCCCAATGGTGGCTCTGCCCCTGCCTGGTCCTGACCTCTCTCCCCACCTCAGTCTTTCCTGCCACAGATATAATTAATGTATGTGTATATGTTTATATTATATATAATATAAATTCATGGAGGATAGGTTTATCAGTGGCTCTAAATACCAGTTGCAGGGAGCAACAGCGAGAGAGAGAGGGCATGCCCTCACCTCTTGCCTGGGGACTCCTCAGAGGCATCTGGTGGGCCACTGTGTGAAACAGGATGCTCGGCTAGATGGGCCTTCTTGGGCCTGATCCTGCAGGGCTTTTCTTGTGTTCTTAAGTCTTTGATTGGGAAGAGAAAAGCAGCCTAGAAAACTGGATGGTTTGGCTGACACAAAAAACCCAGTATTTTTTAAAGAGGACGCTGTCCCATTTTTTGAATAAGTTTGAGAAGTCCATCAAGCTTCATTAATAAGGTAAACTAACAGCATTAATTACCTTATCACTGTAAGTATTTACAGTGGCATTGTTCACCATAATTAGGTTCACCTAGTTATGGTCTTTGCCTGCTTTGGAGGCCTACTTTGGTCTGCCAGTTGCTAGATAACTATAGTCTTTTAGGCTACAGAAAGCCTAAAAGCCTAACGCTGCCCCAAGGCAGGTCTAGTAGCCAACACACAACACACAACTTTGTGGGAGGCTAGCCTCCTGTCAACCATTCCCCCTTTGACCCTTGCTGTTCCCTTGGACCACTTATCCACATGTTCTGCAGGCCATAATATGAATATGGGTCATCTTTCACTCTTTCTGTTGCTGGAAAGAGTGCCTCTTCTCCCCCACCCATGTTCTCTCCCTCTGGGTTCTGTCTTGATCTCTCTGATGCTCTGTAGGAGAAGCTCATATGAGAAAGGAAAGAAATAATTGCTTTGCTCTTCTGGTGTTGTGCCAGAGATCAATGTTGCAACAGCACCACGGAACTCACTGTGTTTGGTTTCCAGCCTGGAAGGTTTGACCTAATCCAAAGATGCAAAATCTGGCCCATTTTCCAAATAAGTTTGAAAATGTCAGTCAGGTTTCATCAATAAAGTAAATACTAACATTTATTATCTAACTTCTGTTAGTATGTAATACATTGCAAATCCTCAGTCCTCTAATTTTCTTTGCCACCTCTTTTGCTCCCCCAGACTAGTTGTTCTAGAGCTGTGGTTCCCAACTTGGGGGCCTCTGGATGTTGCTGAACTACAACTCCCATCATCCCATCAGCCACCATACATTGTAGCTAAAGCTGATGGGAGTTGTAGTTCAGCAACATCTGGAGCCCTCCAGGTTCTAGAGTCACCCCTGTGAGTATCAGAAACAAGATGCATCCACCCATTCAAGTAGGAGAGATGCTGTGGAGGGGGGAAAAAGGGCGAAGCTTAAGTTTAGCTGCCCACCTGAACAAAATTGGAATAATGCATCTCTAAAAGGCAAACATAAGGACAAAACCGGGACAGGCACCAGAAAACAGGAACTGAACCTAGTAACAGCTGGAGCATATGCATTTACTGAGAAACTGAGTGGTGGAAACAGCAACAGCTCCCTTTATCGCTCCTTGCCTAATTGGTTCGCAGTCACGGAGACTCAAATAAGCCAAGTGTTTAAATAACAATTCCAAAGCCACAGTAAAGATAGAAAAATTATTGCTTCCTGTCATGGCCAAATATTAAACACAGCACACACCTAATGACTCTATTACTCTCCGGGGAAGGCGCTTTATGAACAATAAAGTCCCAGCAGACGTGCTCTGTTTGGACTCGGAAGCCTCATTATGAGCTCACTGATCCAACACAATTTACAAGCTCAATGGAGTCCACTTGAAATTTATTTTAAAAGGAGAGAAAAGAAGAACCACAACAACCCAGAGTTATAAATGGAATGCCTGCAGAGAAATTAGCATCATGCGCTTTATCTGGAAACAAAATAAACAGAGAGGAAAGGGGGAGAGAGGGAGAGAGGAAAGCAAGGACTGTGGAGAGGGTAGGAAGACAGACATTACGGGAAGCCATGTGTTCACAAGCTTTTGGATTCCATTCGGATGAGAAGAGACATAAGCAGAAAGGACATATCTAGATTCAGACTTAACAGTCATTCCCTCTTTCCAGAAACTACCCTGCTAATTTGGCAAAGAGGCACCCTTTAACATGGTGATTCTCTTTATTGAGCAGGGGGAGAGTAACTGGCCCTATCCACCCCCAGCACAGTATCTCCAGTGGCTGTTGCTGGTGTCTATCTGATGTTTCTTTTTAGATTGTGAGCCCTTTGGGGACCGGGATCCATCTTATTTATTTAGTATTTCTCTGTGTAAACCACCCTGAGCCATTTTTGGAAGGGCAGTATAAAAATCAAATCAATAATAATAAATTAATAATACATACATACATACATACATACATACATACATAAATAAATAAATATAAATAATAATAATAAAGATAAGAAAATAATGATAATGATAATAATAAAATAATAATAATAGAGGCCTGGTTGACACCTGTAGTAGAATGCGGGAGACAGACACAACAATCAAGATGTCACCAATGAAAATAGAGACTTTTAATTTAATTCTATTTATTTATTTAAGGCATTTATATCCCATTCCTGCAGTGCAATACTGCTCAGGGCAACTCATAGCAACAAAACAACTATTATTTATTCATTCATTCATTCATTCAAGTTTTTAGATCTCTTTAATGTGTAAAATAGAACAAAAACACCAGATCTCCCAAAATTGAGCGACCCCGTCCCCTAAGGGGAATCTCTCACAGTGTTCACATACAGAGCCCCTTCTCACGAGCAGTGAGAAAGGGCATGAGGGCTAGCAGGGAGGAAACTGTAAAAAGCTTACCTCCCCGTAGACGATCAGGTTCCTTAGGAACATAGGAAACTGCCATATACTGAGTCAGACCATCGGCCTATCTAGCTCAGTATTGTCTTCACAGACTGGCAGCGGCTTCTCCAAAGTTGTAGGCAGGAATCTCTCTCAACCCTATCTTGGAGATGCTGCCAGGGAGGGAACGTGGAACCTACATGCTCTTCCCAGAGCGGCTTCATCCCCTGAGGGGAATATCTTGCAGTGCTCACACATCAAGTCTCCCATTCATATGCAACCAGGACAGACCCTGCTTAGCTAAGGGGACAAGTCATGCTTGCTACCACCAGACCAGCTCTCCTCCCCTCGACCAGCTCTCCTCCTTCCTTCGCCTGCCCAGACGATCACCGGCTCTTGCCGGTAGCTCCAAGAGTCGTGGTGCCAGGAGCATCCTCCTCCCACCGAAGCTCCTATAATTCACCGCACGAGCGTGTGGTCCATTATGGGGATCCCTCCTCCCCTCTTCGAAGCTGCCCAGGATCTCCAAAGTCTGCCAGTCCCGGCTGGCAGATGATTGCAGAAAGGGGTTAGAATGTTCACTCTCCTAACCTCGTTTAGGAGGGTGGCTCTGTGGCCGGGTGTGCTGCCATGGCACCCAATCCCAGGACAATCCCAGGACTGGGCCTGATCCTGGAGGTACAGACGCGCATGCAAAACCAGGCTGGGCTTCCTTAGCCCGGTTTTGCATGAGCGTGTGAATAGCTTTGCAGTCTCCCATTCAAATGCAAACCAGGATGGACCCTGCTTAGCCAAATGGACAATTCATGCTTGCTACCACAAGACCAGCTCGCCTCCACATGATTTTATGAACCTCTATCCCTGGCTTAAGTTCACTCGGAGTTCCCTGCCTTAAGAAATGGGAGTTGCTCTACATCTTTAGGTATGTTGTGGTCCTTTGATCCTCCTATAACTGAGAGGTGATTTCAAACCTGGGAACACACATGCTCTGCTTCTCGTGACTATTTTTTAAACTTTGATTTCTTGTATTGCTATCAACTGAACCGCCTAGAGCCATCTGGGTAAAGCAGTATAAAAGCCTAATAAATAAATAAAATAAATCATGCCGCCCCGCTAGCCACTTTGATTCAAAATGTATAAACTCCGAATGTGTCGGCCTTTTCTCGTATGGAAAGTGCTCCATCCCCCTTATCATTTCGCTTGCCCTCTTCTGCACCTTTTTGAGCTCTAGGATATCCTTTTTGGGATGTGCCGCAAAAGATGCATGGAGAAAAATCACAATAAAATGGCCCGTACTAATAGAATCCATCCGTGGACTCGCAGTGCTCAAATAAACGTGGCTCTAATTTCCCTGGTGGCCAGAGTAATTTGAGCAGGGGCCCAATGGTACCCCGCAGGAGAACCTGCCTCAGATAGCAGGGCTCAGAACTGCAGAGAGCGGCCTCAACTCACATTATGCTGCAGCCGGAAGCATTAACAGCGCAACCTTAAAAAGATGCAATGCAAACATCAGTTTGGGGCAGTTTCTGCTCTGCATGCTGAGCCAGAGCAGAAGCTCCTTTTTTGGAGAAAAAGGGGGCACCTAGGTTTGCGGCAGTGGCATCATTAGGGGGGTGGCCTACGTGGCTCATGCCCCAGTGAATGGCTCAGAGCCCTGAATCTCATTAGCCACCTCCTTGATTTAGGTGGCACAGTGGCCTCTGCTGCTGAAACTGTTCCAGAGCAACAACTGCTTCTCAACTCTGTCTCCTCTCTAAAAAATGTGGGGACTAAACAGATGCTCCAGCCCCCCATACAGCACGGATCTCCTCCAGATTCCCTTTGGGAAGGAGTCCAACGCAATTATTCTTCTGGAGCATGATTGAGTTGATTTATCAAAAAGGGGAGCTGTGGGTCTGGCCCAGACACATAGGAAGCTGCTGGCAGTGTGGGGGCGGTGGTCCCTAAGTGCCCTAGCCATGCCCCCTGCGTCAGATGCAGAGGGTGTGGCCATATGCAGAAATGGGATTGCACAGCCCCATTCGCAAGGCACTTCAGCCAGCGCTGGGTTTCCAGCCTGGCTGGGAGTGCCTTTCCCTGCCTCAAACTGTAGAGAGACGTATTCCCAGCCAGGTGGGGAACCCAGTGCGGCCACACCTGGAGTACTGCGTACAATTCTGGTCACTACATCTAAAAAAGGACATTGTAGAACTGGAAAGGGTGCAGATTGCAGAAGAGGGCAACCAAGGTGATCAGGGGCCTAGAGCACCTTCCTTATGAGCAAGGCTACAACACCTGGGGCTATTTAGTTTAGAAAAAAGACAACTGCGGGGAGACATGATAGAGGTCTATAAAATTATGCATGGTGTGGAGAAAGCAGATAGAGAGAACTTCTCCCTCTCACATAACACAAGAACCAGGGGTCATCCCATGAAATTGATTGCCAGGAAATCTAGGACCAACAAATGGAAGTGCTTTTTCACACAACACATAATCAACTTGTGGAATTCTCTGCCACAAGATGTGGTGACAGCCAACAACCTGGGTGGCTTTAAGAGGGGTTTGGATGACTTCATGGAAGAGAGGTCTATCAACGGCTACTAGTTGGAGGGCTATAGGTCACCTCCAGCCTCAAAGCCTCTGAGTACAAGTTGCAGGGGAGTGACAGTAGGAGAGAGGGCATGCCCTCAACTCCTGCCTATAGGCTTCCAGTGGCATCTGGTGGGCCACTGGGTGAAACAGGATGCTGGGCTAGATGGGCTTCCTTGGGCCTGGTCCAGGGCTGTTCTTATGTTCTTTTCATCTTTTTTGTCAGTTATTTAATGTGTTGTGTATTTTTATTGAATGCCTTAATCCTCTTTTGTGGGCCACCCGGAGAACAATGTGTTATAGAGCAGCTAATATATAAAGTGTATTGTTGTTGTTGTTGTTGTTGTTGTTGTTGTTACTACTACTACTACTTCATTGGTGTTCTTGTTTGTTGGATCCAGTTCTTGTTTTTTACTCTTCTTATTGTAAGAGATTGCTTTTCAGTGGTTATCATCTGCCTGGGAGACCTAGGTTTGTTACATATACCAAGTCAGACCACTGGTCTATCTAGCCAAAAGGTGGAAAATCCAAAGATTTGATTAAAACCTAGCAGATCTAGCCTAACCCTGGAAGAAAAAGCAGGCAGCGTGGGAAATCACAGACCAGGGGGAAAAACTGAGAGGGGAACAGAAGGAACAATATGCATTAATGGGTGGGCGAGCTGTGTCCCACATGTTAGATTTCTAGAACAGAAATGGGGGCAGGTGGGGGCAACCTCCTTGCTGTAGGACACCCACCCACCCACCCACCCACACACACACACCCTGCTTGCAATGGTGTTTGGGATGGAGATAGGAGATACAACTCAAGGATTAGAAGTACCAGAAACAACCTAGCATGGGTGAGAGGAAGCTAACAGGGAGAACTGCCAAGGTGTAAAGAAATGGCGAGAGGGAAGCTGATGGGCAAAGCGATGTCGGGCGGGGGGGGGGGGGAGAGGTGGCAAATCCATAAAAGGAGGTCTAGACAGAGAGAGAGGTGTGATGCCTCGAAGGGGACACTCACAAGAGCTCTTAAGGAACATGGTGCATGGTGTAGTTGTAGTACTGCACAGAGAGCAGTCACTCAGAACCTTTGTTCCACTTCTAGTGCTATATTTAGAACTGGACAAGGCTCAGTGGTGTGTCTGCTTCTAAACAAGAGCTGAAACTATTTGCGAGGAGGAGGAACTTATAAAGCTTTTTTTTAAAAAAAATCATCAAAAAAATCAACATAGAATTATATTATTCCAATTGACTTTGGGTTTGTTTGGGTTTTTTAGTATTCCCAAGTATTTAGTATTCCATTAGATTTGGTGATTTGCAAGGGGAAAGTGTCAGTTCTATCTATGCACTCAATTCTGCAAGTTGTTGAAATGAATCAAAGTAGATTTCATTTTAAAGATAGCCTTCAAATTTAAATGGTCTCAGGGCACTTCACACATCATGGTGTGTATGCATACAAGTGTATACACACACACACACACACACACACACACACACACTTTGTGTGGGAATTATTGTACATGTGCACCATTTTGAAAATAATCCTGCATAATTTTTAAAAAATAATTTTAAATTTAAAAATAATAATCCTTACCCATAAAAGCCTTGGGCGTGCGTCCGTGCCGCCCGTGTCTTTTTCGCCCGTTCTGGGCATGTGCGGAGATGGGCGGCCATGTTGGACCCGGCCGCCGGTGGGCGACTGGCCCCGATGGCGGCGGCCGCCGCCACGGGAGACCAGAAGGAGCAGAAGCGGCGGGCGGAGGGTGCGGCCGAGGTGGCGGCGGAGCCGCGGCCTCGGCCAAAGGAGTGCGGGCCAAGGAGGCGGTGGCCGTGGCGGGGCGACTGGCTCTGATGGCGGCGGCCGCCGCCACAAGAAACGGCGGGCGGAGAGAGCGCCCGAGGCGGCGGCGGAGGTGTCGGCCCAAGGAGTGCGCCCGAGGCGGGTGAGGCGGCAGCGGGAACCGCCCCCCCACTAGAGCCCGTTATTACAACGGGCTTACACATACTAGTAATAATCATCATCATCATCATCATCTTCTATATATATAATTCTCTAAGGCAAACTCATGGCTAATCCCATACGTGGCAGCTCTTGTGAGAGTTTGTGAGCAGAAACACCTGATTGAGCAGTGGGGATTCCATATGCAGATAGGGAGGAGGAGCCTGTGGCACTGTGGTGACTGGGCAGTGGGGATTCCATATGCAGATGGGGAAAAGAAGCCTGGGATGGTTAAGGTCAGTTGGAATGCAACTGTTACTGGTCGTAAGACATTCTTGTTGAGGAAAGAAATCTATATGTATATAAAAGGATAATGGGCAGGGGTCTGTGAAGAGAGGGGTCATGAGGGAAGAAAGAGCACATGGCACTATCCATAATTGGAGTGTGCAGGTGCACAGGCCTGAGAGAAGCCGCCAGCCAGCCAGGAAAGCGGAGAAACTACCTGCGCCATGAGGGTGGCCTGTTTCCCCAGCAGTGAAGATGATGGGCAGTATGAGCGGTGGCGTTGCAGTGGAACAGCGGTGGGCATGGATTGCAGTGGTGGCAATGATGTAGCAGCAGCCCTTGTAGGCCCCCGGACAAGTCAAGGCCCAGGGACATTTGCACCCCCTTGTCCAATGGACACCCCTGCTCCCCATGTTCCTTAAATTAGGACAATGACAACAAATATTTATATACCACTTTTCAACAAAAGTTCCCATAGTGGCTTACACAGAAACACAATCAAAAATTTCTAATACATAAAGAGCTGCTGTTAGAGCAATCATGCATGATTTTGTCTTCGCCTCTTTTTAAATCTATCCACAGAAATGCTTCGCTTCAATTTCTGTCTCTGCCTCAGATGCCCTAGATGACCTCAAACAAGTCCCTTGACACTCACTTGATATTTCAAGCTCACACCTGTTTACATGGATATAATCCGGCCAATTTAAATTAAAGTTACTTTTATGAATCATCAGCCTTGAAATGGATTCCGACAACTTGTTTTCTCCACAGGCAGATACAAAGGAGGATTAATTTTTCAATGTAGAGGTTGAACCTGGCCTTGCAAACGGTTCTGCACATCTCCAGACTGTGACTCAGATATGTCTCTGCTCCATCCCTCATCACTAATTATTTGTGAAGCTTAATTCTGACAATATTTTATTTATTTATTTGATTGATTGATTGATTGATTGATTGATTGATATACCGCCCTTCCGAAATATACTAAATAGGATAACAAACAAACTTTGTCTTAATTCCATTCCATAGGAGTCTGCCCTTCTCCGCCTGCTTTCATCTTTAAATGGCAGGAAGGTAATCAGAAAGTGTGACTTAAACAAATCCACAAACTCACTCTTCAAAATATAAGATATATAACAATTTGTATGTATGAATTTTTTTCATTAAGCGTATGCAAAAAGGAAGTAAAAATAGTTTGAAATCTGTAGGATATCAACTTCAAACACTATTCATTTTATTGAATAATGACCATATATGGTAGTTTGAATCATAGTAAGTTTGAATCTGAGAAGGATCTTCAGCTTCTCTTGGGCATTGTGTCATTTTTGAACTACTGATCTGATTGAGTATTAAAAATCTGTTCAGAATGATAACAGTTAAAATCTTATGATTATATTCAGAATTTCTTCTAAAAACTGCCAAAATAATTTGTAAACCTTTTCCCCAGCATATTCTGGTGTAAAAAGAAGTCGCAGGATTATATATGCCAAGTTTCGTACTTGTAGGTAATTGAGAAGTATCTATCTATCTATATATTTATTTCTCTAAGACCTACCTGTGGCAAATCCCATGTGTGGCAGCTCTCGCGAGAGTTCACAAGCAGCTGCCAAATAGCCATGAGTACAGGGGGAGAAAATGGTGGCTGCCACCGGGTTGGCCGGCAGGAAGCAAGAGCACCCGCCCCCACCAGCCGGTGGGGAAAAGCAATAGGAAGAACAAGAGGTGCAGATGCTCTGCACCAGGTCAACTAGTTACTTTCTACTGCACAAACACACCCACAAACTCTTCAAAATATATAATAGTGTCTGAAACATGCAAAATATGTTGGTAACTGAATCAGAATTTTTGGACATAATTTCTTATTCCATTACTGAAGTATTTTGCAAGTTTCACACCATCTATAATATTTAAGGGTTTTGTAAAAATAGGAGATATTATCTTGCTCAGTAAGTATGTGTGTGTGTGTGTGTGTGTGTGTGTGTGTGTGTATATATATATATATATATATATATATATATATATATATATATATATAATATCTATTTGAAAATTTGCTTATGGCTGCTATCATTGAAAAAGTTGTAATTCGCCCAATTCCATTACCTTTGGATTTGCCCTAACTTATTTACAATAACCTGGAGCCTGACTGGAGGCGAAGCTAACAACTTTTCATGAGCTTCACGGCAGAGCAGAAGTTTGAACCTGGTTTTCCTAGGGTCCTTCCAGATGGCAATAAATTGTGGACTTGCCTGCATGTTGCAAGTGCAAGTTTACTCACCCTGCACACATACACAAACACACCCCGAAAAGGTTTCCATCTTCCTTCCCAGCATGAACTCACACTCTGTTTAGACACAGAGCAGGATCCTCATACAATTTATTCAGTGCTATCTGCTGGCCAGCTCTTGCTTTCTGAGAAGAATCTGCCCTTTTCCCCATTCACCAGAAAAGTAAGCAATTAGTTTTTCTTGGAAAGCAAAAGCTGGTCATAAGAACATAGGGAACTGCCATATACCAAGTCAGACCATTGATCCATCTAGCTCAGGATTGTCTACACAGACTGGCAGCGGCTTCTCCAAGGTTGCAGGCAGAAGTCTCTCTTAGCCCTCTCTTGGAGAAACCAGGGAGGAAACTTGAGACCTTCTGTATGCAGCCAGGGAGGTGCTCTTCCCAGAGCAGCACCATCCCCTAAGGGGAATAGGAATATAGGAAGCTGCCATATACCAAATCAGACCATTGGTCTATCTAGCTCAGTATTGTCTTCACAGACTGGCAGCAGCTTCTCCAAGATTGTGGGCAGGAGTCTCTCTCAGCCCTATCTTGGAGATGCTGCCAAGGAGGGAACTTGGAATGTTCTTCTCTTCCCAGAGTGGCTCCATCCCTTAAGGGGAATATCTTACAGTGCTCACACATCAAGTCTCCCATTCAAATGCAAACCAGGGCAGACACTGCTTAGCAAAGAGGACAAGTCATGCTTGCTACCACAAGGCCAGCTCTCCCTCCACAGACCAGTTCTCGCCCCCACCGCCGGTGCTGCTGCAAAAATCATACAAGGACTTTGCTCTGCATCTGAACAGAGGGCAATTTTGCACTAGCAAGGAAAACTGAAACCTGCAGGAGTGTGTGGGAGGCAAAAAACTTGCACTTGCAGCTTGTGGGCAAGAACTCAGCTCACTGCCATCTGGAAGGAACCCACATCCAATGCTCTAACCACTACACCAGCTTATCTAAGAGAGGGTGGGCTTAACAAGACTTCTCCTGGCTATGATGGGGTGAGCACAAACCACGGTTCAAGCACCGGTTCGGTGCTGTGGGGAAAGAGGAGAGTTCCCTTACACGGTGTCAGGATGCACATGGCATCCGTACATCCACAATCACCATTTGTGTGGTCAGTATGGTGTTACTGACCACACAAACACCAGCATGGTGTTCTTGATGGGGTGGACACCATGTGCATGCTGGTGCCAAATGGGGGTATTTGGGCTAAGCGCCACCCCAGCAGGAATGAAGCTGCATGGGGCGGTAGAAAGCAGGTAAGGACCTGCTCTCCTCTTTCTTAAAGCTCCCACACCCCACGGCACTGAACTGGTTCAAACCATGTGCAAACCAGTTCAGTGCCAAACCGGTGCTTGAACTGTGGTTCATGTACACCCCATACTATCAGAAAGGCCTTCTCTTCAACACATGGTTGCCTTCATTTTTAAAAAATAATAAGAACCCTCCCCACCATCTGAGTCATCAGCTCCCCAGAAAATCTGACCATGTAGTCAAGCTGGTCTTGTGGCTGTGAGCATGAATTGTCCCCTTTGCTAAGCTGGGTCCACCTTGGCTTGCATTTGAATGGGAGACCACATGGGAGCACCAAGAGCTGTGGTCTAACAATATCTGGGGACCCACGTTTGAGAATACTTGCCTTGTGGGGAATATCTTACAGCAGACAATGCTCACATGTAGTCCCCCACCCAAATGCAAACCACATTGGTTTGCAATGTGGACAAAGGCCATTGTGGCAGGGGCTGATGGGATCTGTAGTCCAGCAACATCTGGGGACCCACGCTTGAGAAGCCCTGCCAGCTCAGTGGAAGAGCATCTGCATGTTTGCAGGCAGAAGGTCCCAGGTTCACTCCCTGGAAGCGTCTCCAGGTAGGGCTCCCAGAGACGTATCTAGGGACAATAGCACCTAGGGCAAACACTGAAATTGCACCCCCTGTCCAAGCATCTGACACCCATCTTTCAGATAACTCTACTATAATATCAGCTCAAAAATACAAGTCAGGCTCGTTAATCTTTTAATATTTCAAAAACTATTTTAGCAGTGGACTTAGCCAGACCAAAAAATGCTGGAAAACTACAAATTTCAGTATGTGGGGGCTCATGAAATACCCAAATGCTATGTGGAAGTGTACTTGGAAAACTAAACAGAAGTGACTGTCTAATTCTCTACTATGCATTGTAGCATCACCACTACATAAGTTTTAAAAATAAATGGAGAATTTGACTTTTCCCAGATACTCTGGAAATAATTAAAGGATATGCAGAGTAAACTGTGTCACTGCTTGGAATATATTCTAGTCTTTCAGAAAGACAGTTAAAATGAGAGAAAGAGAGCAAGAAACTCCCAGTGGGCCTTAATACTAAGGATTTCACACTGATTCAAAGACAAACTCACCATTAATAGCCATATTATTAAGACATCACATTTAACTCACTTATCACAAGAAGCAAAGTAAGAGCAAATGAATACAATCCTAGCTCATAAGCTTCAACTCAGTATTCACAAGCCCTGATTCTCTGTACATAGTGCCAATCTGAATATGTGTACAGTGTCTTATATTACATTTAGTTTTTTGTTTTGTTTTTAACCTGTAGCCCCTTCGGGGGGCTTCCTAAAGGCTGTGGGAGGGCCTCGCAGGGACCATTTGAGCATGTGTGGTGGCCATTTTTAAAAATAATCTTTTTTTTAAAAAAAAAAAATGTCCACTGAAAACAAAATGGCCACTGTGCATGCTCAAATGGCCTCTGCAAGGCCTGGCATGACCTGGGGCCTCACAGAGGCCATTTGAGCATGCACAGTGGCCATTTTGTTTTCAGCAGCCTTTAAAAAAAATTAATTTTACAAAATGGCGCCCCCTTCAAGTGGTGCCCGGGGCATGTGCCCTGCCTGCCCCACCCTAGATATGCCCCTGAGGGCTCCTGCATGAAACCTTGGCAAAGCCACTGCCAGTCAGTGTAAACCAGGGATTCTCAACATTGGGTCCCCAGATTATTGGACTTCAACTCCCATAATCCCCAGCCGCAGTGGCCTTTGGTTGGGGATTATGGGAGCTGATGTCCAATAACATCTGGAGACCCAACGCTGAGAATCCCTGGTGTAGACAATCCTGAGCTAGATGGACCAAGGGCCTGACTTGGTATAAGGCAGCATCCTATGTTCCTATGAGCCACTTACTGAACTCCTTCTTGTTTTTCACTTTCAAGGTTATCATTTTGGAACTCCGAGCGCTTGAGTTTAAGGGCGGGGGGGAGGGGGGAGGGAATTCAGTGTTCTCTAAAAGGGCCTGAAAAAAATCACTTGTCAAATGACAGGGCAAAGCACACCAAGTTACTGATTCCGCCCGAACATCCCGGCTACTAAAATATTAATCAGCACCAGATGGCACAACAGCAGCTCCTTGCTGGAGAGCCAGCTTGAGCTGCAAACAAAAGCCTTTGACTCTGCAGGACAAGCGGGGAGATCATGGCAGAGGGTGTCCTGTCAGGCTCCTAGAGGGAGCAGCGGGGAGAGAGGAGCCTCTTCCACTCTCCGGCACGGCAGTAGGTACAAGACGCTTCGCCTTGACCGCCTCGTCATCATCAGGAAGGAAGGAGAGGGTGAAATGGTGACAGGGTGTCGTGGGGACAATCGCTGAATGCCACCATTGTGTCAACTGCCTTGATTTCCATGGATACATGCGCCGCTCCCCACACACTCCTGTTCATTTATTTAGCACTCCCGCAGTCAAACACTTTACCTCCAGGGAACACTTTCCTCATTGGCTCATCTGTCGCAGTTCTCTTGTCCCAATGGATTCTGGGGCATATTCTGGGACACACACTTTCAAATAAGGTTCTAGCCTGGCCCGACTTCTTGGCTTCCACCGTATGCTCAAACAAATCGTTAGGAATACAGGGAGCGGCCTTATACAGAATCAGGCCACTGGGCCATCTAGCTCAGTACTGTCTACACGGACTGCCAGAGGCACTCTTACCCTGGACTTCCGGGCAGACGCCCAGAGCCGCCACACCCCCTGGGGGCCCCAAATTCTCTTTAGTCTGTCCTAGGGGGTGTGTGGTCACCATGCCACGAGCTCACAATGCACCAGGGGGCCATGTGTGATGGTGACCTGGGCCAGGCGTGAGTGACCTCTGCTTTAGAGACAGAGGTGGGGTGGAGGAAGAAGGAAGTGGGAGGGAACAGCAGTGTAGGGAGGCTGGCAGTGAAACGTGTGCGGCTGCTGTGGCCCCCTGGCCCCACCTCCACATCTGACGTCAGATGCAGGGGCCCAGCTAGCCACGCCCCAGCATCTGATGTCAGATGTGGGGGACGTGTCTCCCTCCCAAATGGGAATGTACGGCCCCGTTTGGAAGGGAGATCGGCCCTCACTGTGTTGGGCAGCACGGGGAAGGGAGAGCCGTTCTGGCCGCGCTGCGAATGCAGCACAGACCAATCTCTCTCTCAAACAGGGCCCCGTTGCCCCATTTGGGAGAGAGATTGATCAGCCCCACTGCACTGGCAGCGAGACCAGGAGCAGCTCTCCCTGCCTTTAAGGCAAGGGGAGTTGCTCCTGCTGCACTGCCAATGCCGCACGGGCCAATTTCCGCTCCAAAGAAGGGCCGCACGGCCCCATTTGGGACTGAAATAATGCCCCTCACGTCTGATGTGGGGGGCCTGTTCCACTGAGCTATGACCCCATCCCCTAAGGGGAACATTTTACAGTGTTCACACAGAGGTGCACCTATGTAATTTTGGAGCCTGGACCTAAAGGTCTTTGGAGCCCTCCCCTCTCCACCCCCCACTGCTGCATGAAGGTAAGCATCATTTTTTAAAAAAACACGTAGGTTCTTGAGGGCACAAACCACACCACCCAGGACAGACAAAAGAGGATTGGGGGTGGGGGCGGCAGTGGGTGTGGAGGTCTTGGACTTCGGCCTCGAAAGCGGTTCTGTGTTCACATCCAAATGCAAACCAAGATTAACCCTGCTTAGCAAAGAGGAACAGTCATGCTCATTAGCAGAAGACCAGCTCTTCTCCCCAAACAGGAAGCTGCCTTCTACCAAGTCAGAACCTTGGTCCATCCCACTCAATATTGTCTACAGTGGCTGGCAGTGACTCTCCAAGGTTTCAGGCTGGAGTCCCTCCCAACCCTTCCAAGAGATGCCACCAGGGAATCAACCTGGAACCTTCTGCATACAAAGCAGACACTCTACCAAACTTAGACCATGGCCCCATCCCAAACTTAGTGTCTGAGTTTGTGGCCTTCAGGACAGAGGATCTCAGCCTTGAGGCACCAGATGGTGCCGGACTACAATTCCCATCATGCCCAGCATCATCTAGGGACCCAAGGTTAGAAACTCCTGCCCAAGGAACATACAATGCTCCTTTTTGACTGTGCATTGCAGAAGACGTTTTGGTCCATCAGGGAACTTTGGCCATTGTGGCTGGGAATGATGGGAGTTGTAGTCCACCAACATCTGAAGTTTGAGAACCTCTGCCATAATGCATACTGGATTTATATTTGGGATAGCCTTGGCTTCAACCATAAATTTGTCCCGATGAAGAGTGAGAGGGGGAAATAAATTAAGAAGGATATTGGCATCTGCAGAATGAAGGCTGGAGCCAAAACACTGTGTGCTGCAGAGGAATGTTTGGGTCTTGTTCAAGGGGAAAATGTTAACAAGAGGAGCCTGCCAGAGATTCCCAGCACCCTTCTTTAGAAATCATGAACAAAAAAACCAGGAAAACCCTGTCCTTCTGAAGAGTGCGCAGTGAACACTTTCGTCGTTCTAGAGAACTAGATGGCTCCCCATAGGTCTGACTTAACAGAGGTCACAGGGCAGGAGTTCTCAAGCTGTAGGCAGGGATGATGGGATCTGTAGTCCAACAACATCCAAGGACCCAAAGTTTGAGAACCCCTGCCCTAGGATGATGGAGGATATCTGGTAAACATAGATGTGAATTCAGCAAATGTGTATCATGCAGGTACAGTTGTCAGAGATGCATGCCTTTTCCTGCTGAGTGTGGCAAACTGGTTTGCTTTTAGGAAATTTGTGCAACAGTCCAAAAGGGAGCCCAGGTCAACTAAACTGCATTGAGTAATTTGCTGGCATAGTCTAACACAAGAGTATATTTCGTCATGCCTTAAAATATTTGTGTATAGCATGGTATCTTCAGTGAGACCATGTGAGATAGTGGTTAGATGTAGACTGTGGTGAGGCAGGTTCTAAATCCCTGTTCCCATTAAGCTTACTGAGCTAACTTACATAAGAACATAAGAACAGCCCTGCTGGATCAGGCCCAAGGAGGCCCATCTAGTCCAGCATCCCATTTCACACAGTGGCCCATCAGTTGCCGCTGGAAGCCACAGACAGGGGTTGAGGGCATGCCCTCTCTCCTGCTGTTACTCCCCCGCAACTGGTACTTGGGTCAGTTACTCTCTCTTAGCCTAACCCACCTCACAGGATTGTTGTAAGGATAAAGGGGGAACCATATATTATATTATATTATTATTATTTATATTATTATTATTATTATTATTATTATTATTATCATCATCTTGTTTACACAGTCAGACAGGTGTTATTGACTGGTTTGTTTTATCCAGACATCGAGTCCTTCCCAAGGACCTGGGATGCCAGAATTTTATTGTCAATGGTTATATCGTCACAGAATATAGGCTGTTCCCAGTAAAGCTGATTTTTGTAATTGCCTGATGGAGATTTCTGTGGCCCCTATGGTGTTGAGGTGCTCTTCAAGGTCTTTTGGAACTGCACCCAGGGCGCCAATTACCACTGGGATTATTTTGGTCTTTTTCTGCCACAGCCTTTCAATTTCAATTTGTAGATCTTTGTATTTGGTGATTTTTTCTATTTTTTTTTCTTCTATTCTGCTATCCCCTGGTATTGCTATGTCGATTATTTTGACTTGTTTTTCTTTCTTCTCAGCTACAGTTGTTGTTGTTGTTAATAATAATAATAATAATAATAATAATAATAATAATAATAATAATAATAATTCAATTTCTATACTGGCCTTCCAAAAATGGCTCAGGGCGGTTTACACAAAGAAACAACAAATAAATAAGATGGATCCCTGTCCCCAGAGGGCTCACAATCTAACAAAGAGACAGAGGATAGACATCAGCAACAGTCACTGGAGGGATGCTGTGCTGGGGGTGGAGAGGGCCAGTTACTCTCCCCCTGCTCAATAAAGGAAATCACCACGTTAAAAGGTGCCTCTTTGCCAAGATGGCGGGGGCACAGATATATATGCCATCCGAAACACTGTGGAAGGAAAGGGGGGATCCGAGAGACATGCACCATAATCCTATACATGTCTCCTCAGATTCCAGTTCCACTGAGCTCAAAGAGTCTTAATCCCAGGAAAACATGCATAGCGTTATTTGCACATTTGAAGCTTTAAACGCTTATTTACAATTCACCATTTTGATACTCTTTTCATTCTCACAGTTTGCTTCCCGTCTAATACTTAATGCACAAAAATGGACCAAAAATAGACACAAAGTGCAGCATAAACACACATACATTAAGAATAGAGGAAAAGGATGTAAGGTTTCTTATGAAAAACTTCCATTGCTTTGTAACAAATAAATTCTTACAATTGTAATACTCATCCCTTCTCATCTCATTCTAGTCCAATTGGAAAATTGGCAATCATTTGTAGTCTATCTAAGTTGTTCTTGTTTTGTCCTACCCAGAACTCTTATTTTAAAAACTGTTATATTCCACACTTAATTCGATATGCCAGAAATTTCTACACCATCCTTGCACAGATGAATTTTTGTTATTTTTCCAAATTTTTTTACAATAATCATTCCAACTGCTATCAACAAATTCTCTCTCACGTTCTCCATGTTCATTTCCAACACTCCTTTTCATATCAGTAAATGATCTGAATGATAAAATGATTTGTGCACCGAGTAGAACTTTCCCCTTTAATATTGCTTTGCTTTTGCAACTTACATCCAATCTCCTTTTATAATTTTTAGGATGTAAAACTTAATCAGCAAATCGGTCAGAACAAAACCAACACAAAACCGATTCAACAAAATCAACACAAAAACTATTTTGGTCAACTGAAATGGTACAACCAATCAGGAAGCACATGATTACATTGAATACAAGTACTTAGAAAAACTACAGGAAGAAACAGAAAGAAGAAATGCTTCTTCTGATATGGTGCCCACAGCATTAGATTAACACCTAATCTAAAATTACTTTTTTCTTTAGAACTATGGTTTAGAACACAGTTGTTCAGATGCACATGTATGCAGATGTGCAGCCCAATCCTATCCATATTTAACAAAATATGTTAAATAAATATCCACACAAAAGCTCCACTGCATTCAATGGGGCTTACTCCAAGTTATCATGCATAGGATTGAAGCTTCAAACTTAATACATACATCAATTAAAACTCATAACACAATCTTATCCATGTTTACTCAGAAGTAAGTCCCACTTTATTCAATAAGATTTATTCCCGGGGTGGGGGGGGGCTAGTCTTGTGGTTAAAAAAAAAATGTTGGGCCCTCGAGTCGGTGTTGACTCCTGGTGACCACAGAACCATATGGTTGTCTTTGGTAGAATACAGGAGGGGTTTCCCATTGACTCCTCCTGCACAGTATGAAATAATGATGCCTTTCAGCACCTTCCTATATGGCGGCTGCCCCCGATACAGGTGTTTCCCATAGTCTGGGAAACCTGCCAGTGGGGATTCGAACCAGCAACCTCTTGCTCCCTAGGCAAGTTACTTCTCCCCTGTGCCATTAGGTGGCTGGTCTTATGGTATCAGGCATGAATTATCTCCTATGCTAAGCAGGGTCTGCTCTGGTTTGCATTTTAATGGGAAACTACATGTGTGAGCACTAAGATATTCCCCTGAGGGAATGGGGCCACTCTGGGAAGAGCATCTGCATGCTGGCATGCAGAAGGTTCCCAGTTCCCTCCCTGTGAGCCTTCCCCCTCTGGTGTGGTGGCCATTTTGTAGGCCACTGCACCTGTACAATTGGCCTCTGCATGGCCTGGGTCACGCAGAGCAAAATAGCAGGCGTGACAGCCTCCATAATGGCCGCCGGGCCAGAGGGGAAGGATGAGGCCAGTGAGGGGAGGGGGAAGCTCCGTGGACACCTCCCACGCTGCTGCCTCCAACAACTCCCCCGAAGGGGGTAAGTTAAAAAATTTTTTTTAAAAAATGTTCACAAACCCCCCAGACTGAACCAAACCAGGGGCAGGTGAGGGGGTGCCAGACTGAACTGGCTCGGTCCAGTTCGAATCTGGTCCGGACTCGAACCAATCCGGGTCAGTCGGTTTCGGGCACACCCCTACTGCATGCCTCAACTCTTTCCTCTGGGTTCTACAGGAACCTACATCAAGACATTTTTCTGGAATCACTCCCTCCCCAAGTTTTAATGTGCACCCTGTGTGAACAGACCCCAGTGAAAAACTATTTATCTGATGGCTTTCTTCTTGCCATCAGTTTGCTTTTTCATTGTCCAGTTGCCCCCCAAATTGCCTACCGTGTGTGCTGAAAAGGAAATGCAAAAGAACCTTTAAAAAAAAAAAGGACAGTAATTTAGAGTTAATTTTCTTGTTGTGTTTATACAGCTTGAGGGTTGGCAGGGAGAGAGAAATTGAGTCAATTTTATCCATTTGCAAGACAAAAAGAAGGGCTCTCTATAACACATACTATCACAAGATATAGCATCAATATACTGAGGCCAGGTTTGAATACTTTGAGATCAATTCACACAGTCAAAAACTGTGTTCTACCTGGGTTTGCGAGCTGTTTGTGCTCTCAGTTTTTGGTGGTGTGGAATCAAAGTAGGAGAAAAATCTGGGTAGAAGTGATTGTGCAGAAGCGAAAGAGGAGGAAAGACAGGCGGAAAACCTGGGTATCTTGCTTCCACACAACCGCACACATAGCTCCCAAACCCAGGTAGAACACAGTTTTTGATTGTGTGAATGACCTCAGTGTATTATTGACTGGATGTAAGTTTCACAGGCTGTGCAGTGAGTGTGGAAGAGAGATATTATTTACTTGTTTATTTAAAAATGTTATATGTTGTCATTCTAAATAAATGAATTCACTCACAACCAGATCTATTTTTTAAAAAACCAGTAAAACACAACCTCTAAAATCATAGAAATGCAGGATACAGCAATCATTAAAAGAGGGCAATCACAGAGAAGTGTACAGAGTTAGAGGAAAGCTTGCAGAATTATTATTATTTTTTAAGTCTTCAACTTTCATTTAAAAATTAAACAAGGAGGGAGCACGCCTAAGATCAAGGGACAGTTTCTCAGCCAGTTTGTTTCTCCTGTTGTCTTCAAATATCATTTTATTTGGTTTTAGGATGCAAAACCTAATCAGTGATTCCGCCAGATCAACTGATGCCAACTAGGATCTAAAACTATTTTGAGCAACTGAAAAGGTACAACCAGTCAGGAAGCACATAATAAATACAAGAGGAACTGCAGGTGGCCAGCAGTATGAAAGGGAAGGAATGTAGCTGCTTCCAAGATGGTGCTTGCTACATCTTTCTAACATCTCATATATACAAATATACACTTTTTTTCCTTTAACACGATCGGTTTAGAAAACTATCCTAGGATGGCTGGGATCCAGAGTGGCAGCAGCGTAGGAGGGACTTTGCAGATCTTGAGACAAGCAAATGTGGAAACACAACCTTCTGCATAAAATTCCAGACACCCAAGGCCATTCCAGAGGCGATTCCACCATTGGAATGGAATGGCCCTTCCGCCAAGGCCGTTTCAGACATGGAGGTGTTTCAAACTTGGCTAATGCCTCTCCACAAGAATGTTACTGTGACCCCATTATTTGATATAGGCTTGCTAATGAATAATACAATGTTGTCTGTAGCCTGCACTGTGCTGGGGAGGAATCAAAAGAGCCTTGGCAATGGCATTGGTGACTGGCAGGGGACAGATCCCCGATACCAGGAAAAGATGCCTTCTGTGAGTTCTCCCACTTTTTATTTTTTACATTTATATCCTGCTCTTTTTCCAGGAGGCCCAGAGGTTATTGTATACTCACAACGACCCCGTGAAGCCGATTAGGCTCAGAGTCACCCAGTGAGGTTCATGGCTGAATGGGGATTTGGACGCAGGTCTCCCCAGCCCTAGTCCAACATTCTGACCACTTTCCCCTACAGCCACCTGCACCACAGCCAATGCCATTGCTGAGGGTCCTTCAACCCTCAGGCACAGCTTTGGGGGAGACTCCGTGAGCTCCAAGGGGAGGGGATAAGGGTGCTAAGTGTTTCCCACTAAGTCTCTCTTATGCTACTCGGAAACTACTCTGTTTCTGTTTTTATGCTGCTCCTGTACTTTTCTATGTTTGACTTCAATTTTAACCATCCTGTTGTATAAAAGTGATAAATTCTAAAGTGAGGACAAAAATAGCAACAAGCTGGCTGCTGATCTCTCTCCCGCTGCCACCACTGTCCGTCCTGTCCCGTCCCAAGATATTTGCATTTCATAAGTTTCTGGGTTGGCGGGGGCCCGAGACTAGAAGTCAAGATGGTCCCTGGACTGCCTGCCTCCTGCCCACCATGTATCTTTGCTGTAGAAGAACAGTCAGGACATGACATAAAACATCCTTGGTAGAGGTGCACCAAGGTAATTTTGGAGCCTGGACCTAAAAAACTTTGGTGGGGGGGGGAGCGATATTTGAGTAGCTGATTTGTCTGTGTTCCCTGTCATGAGCTTATGTGAGTAGCTGCTCTTTGCTCCGGTCCCTTGAATGGATTAACCTGATGCCTCATTCAGGGTCTCCTTATGAGTAAATTGACTTAGTTAATGAAGGTTTATTCTACGCAGGAGTTTTATGATGGCTGTGCTAATGGAAGCCTTTAGGGTGCTCTAGTAAACGCATATATAGAGAGCTCTCTGTTAAGTAACACACCACAGATAAAATGCTACCATAAAGAACGGCCAAGAGCATATAAGGTATGAGGACTGTTTTGTTATCTAAGTTTAAAATACTTGTTACATTCATTTACTGCAGAATCTATGATGGTATATTTTGACCTTTTAGTCCTTCATGAAGAAGCTTCAGTGAAAACGACTGAAATCCGGACTGTTCTTTAAGGACTTACCAGGAAGGACTAATCGTTGGATATGAATCAAAGTATCACCTCCATCAACTTCAGATGAAGTTGAAGGTATTTACATCTCTATGTACATAGAAGCATGGACATTGCTCTTGTGATCTAGGCTGGCTTTGCAGGCTACAAGCTAGCAGGCTGCTCCAGGGTGCTTGGTGGTGATAGTGCAGGCTGGCAATGCGGCCACCACCTGCCAGGCATTGAGGGTGGGGGCAGGTGGTGGAGGTCCGGACCTTGGACTGGAAGTCTGGTCCAAAGAGCGCCACTGATCCTTAGCAAGCCCTTTCTCTTGTGCTCATGCACATAACATCACACACTCCCATTGGGAGCCAGCAACTTGCCAGTGAGTCAGGGAGGCAGGAGGGAAGAGTGAAGAGTGAAGAGTGGGCTGTTTCCCAGTCAATGGGCCCCACCCCCCCATGGGCCCAGGGATATTTGTCCCCCTCCCACACACACACACACTTTCCATTATAGCTGTGCCCCATCCAAGTATGACTTAGATGTTTAATCAGTAATCTGTTAAGTAAATCAATTTTTAAAAAACTTGGGGTCAGAACAAGTTTTTTTTAAAAAAGCCTAACAATGAATTATGCCAATATTTTTAAAAATCTGCAGATAACAGGCACCTTCTAGAAATGCCTCTAGAACTTGTCTTGTTCTGAAGCACAAGGGAAGATGATAATATTGACATGCCAAATTACATGAGATCACAGTACCACATCTACTTCATAACAAGTCCACAGAAGTCTCTATGTAGAATTGAATCAACAACATCTCTGACCATGGGGAGCTCCCATAAACACAGGGCCTTACTCTGTTACCAGATGCATCATGTGCCCTGTGCTGTGCTGGTGATCCAAAAGGAGACGGTATTCATTCACAGTCAGACAGATGTTATTGACTGGTTTGTTTTATCCAGACATCGAGTCCTTCCCAAGGACCTGGGATGGCTGAATTTTATCGTCAATATTGTTGCTGTTATTATTCTAGATATCATCACAGAATATGGGCTGTTCCCAGTAAAGCTGCTTTTTGTAGTTGGCTGATGGTGATTTCTGTAGCCCCTGGGGTGTTGAGGTGCTCTTCAAGGTCTTTTGGAATTGCACCCAGGGCGCCAATTACCACTGGGATTATTTTGGTCTTCTGCCACAGCTTTTCAATTTCAATTATTATTATTATTATTAATTAATTAATACACTGCCTGACACCAAACGCTCTAGGTGGATCACAAAGGTTCACTTCCATGCCTGCCTTTCAGCCCCACCCCCTTAGCACTCCCACCACACAATTCATACTAACCATCATCCAGGCAACTGACAATTCTCTCCCACTCCCGTGCACAGAACACGATAGGGGGAAATGCACAAAACAGCCTCCAGGCTCTACTGTCAAGCATGCAAACTGAGTAGGGTTTTAGCATTGGCCCCCTGCCCTTTGACAGCTGTGTCCCTGAATTCTCACTGCCAAGGGTGGCAACAACCCTAGTTGTGCCCATGGGTGTTGCTCCCTCAATGGCTCCTTTCTGTGCCTTCCCTTTGTGCCAGCTCTGCCTACATCCTACATGTGTGGAGCCTTTGCATTCCTTCCTCCTAGCCAATAGGTCAGTAGAAAGCCTGCTGCAGGCCCTGCTCATTTACTCACCATCATTCCCTCCCCAAAGGGCTTTGATGATACTCAGTGGTATCTGGTTTTGGGTTGGGTGTTGCTGTTTTTTAAATACGCTTCCAAAAAAATGGTTGGTTGGGTTTCTGTAGCCCCACCCCATCAGCAGAACTCTCTACCATCAACAGGGAGTCTCCCTCAGGAGAGAAACACATGAAAGATGATGGTTACTCTGAGCATCCACAGAAGGTTTTCTGCTCCCTGAGCAATTGCCTCCTGACCCCAGGTGCACAGAATGAAGAAACGCAACATCCTGCCAAGGTAGAAGGTGGCTCCCACTCAGGAATGGGCTCTGTAACCTCTCTGCTTTTAGAAAGCAAGTGCTTCCTGGACACTATTCTAAAAAAACCCCATCCCAGCCTGTTAATCATCTAAAATTGAGAGTTTTTATGGTGATATTCCTTAGCCAAGTCTCAAATATTCCAGAACTCTGTCTGTACAGAAGCACTCACGTTCATCACTGATGTTGCTGAAACACATGCCTCCTTCCACCTTAGAATAGATCAGAGCTGCTCATCTTCAGCCCTCCAGCTGATTTTTTGACTAGAATTCCCATAATTCCCAGCCACAATGACCAGGGATTATGGGCCAACATGTGCTGGATGGCTGAAGTTGAGCAGCCCTGGAACAGATCCTGAACGTACTAAGGCTATCCATACCTCTGACATCAGATGAATGGGGAGAGAAATAAAAGGGCAAGAAACACACACACACACCACCTATATCCCCAAATTCAGACTTACTCTCGAAGCCTTCATCATGCTCTTATTCATTTCACCATCTCATATATTTGTCAACCATCTTAAAAACCCTGCTCAGCTCTTGGTTGGCATTACCTAGAATGAAAACAGGCCCCTAATTTTGTTCAGGATGAATCATGTTCCATATTTGACCTCCATCCTCATTCAGAAAGATTATTCCGGTTTTCAGAAAGTCTTGGGACAAGCAAATGTGGGAACACAACCTTCTGCATAAAATTTATAGCCATTCCAGACACTGAGGTTTCAAACTTGGCTAATGCCTCTCCACAAGAATGTTATTCCACATCATTATTTGATAAAGGCATGCTAATGAAACAGCCAGATGAACATGAAGGGTTATCTGTTCCACTGGTCCAATTGGAAGGAACCCTTCCATGGTTAAACAGACAACATTCAAGAGGTTGTCACACCAGGAAGACTCAGCCAAACTTAAATAAGCACATGGAAGGACATCATTAGAAGCAGACATTTTACCATTGTTAGAAGTTAAGTTAACGTTTTACCATCGTTAGATGTTTTACCAATGTTAGAAGCAGACGTTTTACCAGACAAAGCCCAGCGTGACTCATGACCAGCATTTTTAAAATCCTTCTAAAACAATATTACAAATGATCAACAGCAACACAGAAGCATAAACATAATCTAGTGTCAAGATTTTCACTTTCTTCAATGGCACATGATGAAATCACTTGGTTGGGATTTTTCCTCTCATGGTGGGGCAACTGGAATTTTGCTTCCTACCTGTCAATGATCACGGGGTCTGAGGGTGTTTCGTTGCGATTCCCGCAGCTTTTCTTTTCACAACAACGACTGGCAATAGAACAAAAACAAAACAGGAGAACAATTTAGTAAAACAGGAAAACTTCGAAATCTTTTGTTCCTCATCATTACATTGAGCCTTAATCTTCCCAGTTACTTTACAGTATGGTCATTCCTCACCAATCACGAGGGTTCGGTTCCAGGAAAACACTGCAGTTAGTGAGCAATTGAAAACAATGGGAAATGGGGTTGGGGGAACTGTGGTCGCAAAGACAGCTAAAAATGAAAGAAAAATACCAAAATACGCCCAAATCCCCTAAAATCGCCAAGAGTCAGCAAGACGAGCGAGTAGACTGAACCCCTGGGCATTTTTTAAATTCCCAAAATCACTAAAAGTCATTTTAAATTGTGAGTTGTCAGCAGGGTCAGCAAGGGGGATAAACTGATTGAACTTCTCGGGGGGGGGCCCAAATCACAACCACCACCACCCCCCAAAAAACCACCAAAAAGTCTCGCCAAACCACAGATTCTCAGGTCACAGTTGGCAAGACTGGTCACAATTTCCCAGTTGCGGATACTCAAACCTGCAATTGGGAAAACCATGATTGGGGAGGAATGACTATATTCCAAATACAGGGGCAACCTAATCACGAGGCAAGGTGATGCAGTCACCTTAAGCAGCAGGTTGTTAGGGTGCCAGTAAGATGGCAAAATGCTGCTTCAATTGGAGCAGATTTGGGGGAGCAATCTGACCCTTGCAAAGCTTGCAAAAAGCAGGAGGAGAGAAGAAGAGGCTGCTAGCAACCTGCCCTCCTCCCTGACCCCATTCAAAGCTTTCAAGGGTTGATTCTGAAAGGCGGCCAGCCCCATCAGGGGCAGGAAGCAAGGCAGCGTTTTGTGCTCATCTCAGGCATCGCAATACCCAGGGCTGTCCTTAGAGAGCCCTGGCAGGGTGCGGGGCCTGGGGCAAATCGGCCAGTGTGGGGCCCCCTTCCAGTTAATTCTAATGGGGATTAAAAGAGCGGGGCCCACGGAGGTCGCCCTGCTTGCAGTACCCTAAGGGCAGCCCTGACAATACCTTGGGCTGCCCCTCTCAGAATACATGAATGGTTAGGCACCCAAGTAACATAGGAAGCTGCCTTCTACCAAATCAGACCCTTGGTCCATCTAGCTCAGTATTGTCTACCCAGACTGGCAGCAGCTTCTCGAAGGTTGCAGGCAGGAGTCTCTCTCAGCCCATCTTGGAGATGCTGCCAGGGAGGGAACTTGGGACCTCCTGCATGCAAGCAGGCAGGTGCTCTTCCCAGAGCGACCCCATCCCCTGAGGGGAATATCATACAGTGCTCACATATAGTCTCCCAATCAAATGCAAACCAGGATGGACCCTGCTTAGCAATTTATGCCTGCTACCACAAGATCAGTTCTCCTCCCATTCAGACATTATGTTATCCACGTATTTAGGCGTCTGTACACACCTACATGTTTTTGTGTGAATGATTCTACATGCATTTGTTTAGGAACATAGGAAGCTGCCATATACCAAGTCAGACTATTGGTCTATCTAGCTCAATATTGTCTTCACAGACTGGCAGCAGCTTCTCCAAGGTTGCAGGCAGGATTCTCTCCCAGCCCTATCTTGGAGAAGCCAGGGAGGGAACTTGGAACCTTCTGCTCTTCCCAGAGCAGCGCCATCCCCTGAGGGGAATATCTTGCAGTGCTCACACATCAAGTCTCCCATTCATAAGCAACCAGGGTGGACCCTGCTTAGCTAAGGAGACAAGTCATGCTTGCTACCACAAGACCAGCTCTCCTCTCCTCTTTCAAAGGTGAACCTGGGCATAAGGCCCCTGACATGCAGGCTGCAGATCAGAAGTGTGCTGTTGGAACGCCGTGCAACAACATATATGAATAACTGTACGAGTGTCCAGGTTTGAACATGTGAACACTGGGTTGAACCACATCTTGTGAAAAAGGATTTAATGCCCTTGAAACCTGGGCAGGTTCTCAGTAGTCAGAAGTTGTGGGTTTCTCTCTGCTGAAAAGGCAATAAAATTTGAATCAGGTTTCCTAAGACATAAATAGTTCATGTGTGTGTTTTAAGAGTCCCAAATTAAGCCAGATGCAAGATCCCAGCTACAAAAAGGAAGATATAAAATTGTACACGCCAGTACTACTTATTCTGAACCACCAAGCTGAGCCTACTGAAGGGCTGCTCAACTTTGGCCCTACTGCAGATGTTGGCCTACAACTCCCATAATCCCTGGCTATTGGCCACTGTGGCTGGGAATTATGGGAGTTGTCGTCCAGAAACGGCTGGGGGAGTGGTGGCAAAGTAGAGCAGGCCTGACCTACAGCACTGCAAATTCATGAATCTACTATTTAAACTTAAATGTTACATAGGAAGCTGCCATTTACTGAGTCAGACCATTGGTCCATCAAGCTCAGTATTGTCTACACAGACTGGCAGCGGCTTCTGCAAGGTTACAGGCAGGAGTCTCTCTCAGCCCTATCTGGGAGGAAGGGAACTTGGAACCTTCTTCATGAAAGCATGCAGGTGCTTTTCCACTTTTCTAATTCTCCCCAATATAATGTGTGTTGTATGGTTTGCCCCGTGGCTCCTTTTGGACCTATAGGACTAACATCTTTTAAATACATAGGCTCCATTTTGCTATTCTTAGATAAGAGGAAAAACCTCAGAAAGCATCTGAACTATTTGGATCAACAAACATCTCCACCTTTTTACTCTTACAAACAGTCTCATGAGCATGAATGGGTCTAATAATAATGCAGTTCTGAAGCAAGCCAGGATGAGCCTTAAAGCATGTTCCCAGCTATGGGTCTAAGTTATGACATGAACCACAAATCTTCTTATGGGTCCAAAATCCTATGTTGGATTCACTAATATGAGCTTTCTTAGATATGTAGATGGTATCAGCCCAAACTAAGGTCACTTTATTGTTGGAGTATATATCCCGCTCTTCCTCCAAGGAGCCTAGAACAGTGTACATGGTTATCCTCACAACAACCCTGTGAGGTAGGTTAGGGTGAGACATACGTGACTGGCCCAGAGTAATATAGTGCAGGGTTCTTAGCCTTGGGCCCCCAGATGTTGTTGGACTACAACGCCCATCATCCTCAGCCACAAAGGCCATGTCTGTGGATGATGGGAATTGTAGTCCAACAACATCTGGGGGCCCAAGGTTAAGAAATCCTGATCTAGTGAGTTTCATGGCTGAATGGGGATTTGAACTCGGGTCTCCCCAGCCCTGGTCCAACACTCTAACCACTACACCACACCGGCTCTCTGTAACAACATGGCAAACAGTTGCCCACTTGAGTTCAGTGGAAGTATATTTCTAAAGGAAACAGGCACAGTATGAAGAGTATAGCAGAGGCTTTAACCAGAGCTGCAGTCGTAGCCACATAGTAAATTACTCATGAGCTGTCCCTTCGATATTAATGACACATCTTATTCTCAAAGTGTCCCATTAATTTCCTCGAGGCTGCAGCTCATGACCAATTTAGTCACAAAACTGGACTGCATGTTGCAATCCTATGTTTTCGTGCCAGGGAGTAAGCCCTGTTAATCTCAGTGGGCAACATCCAGGCTAATCAGTCATGACTGAACATGACTGGAAGCAATGAAACCAGTTAGACATTACTAGCTTAGTTCCACTGAAATTAATGGGAGGTCTCAGCTTTGGCCCCCAAGCTATTTTTAGACTACAACTCCCATAATCCCCAGCAACAGTGGCTAATAGCCAGGAATTATGGGAGTTTTAGGCCAACATCTGAAGGAGGGCCAAAGTTGAGCAGGCCTGAACTAAGTCATGACTAAGTCATAACTAGCTGTTGCACAGTGGCCGTTACTTCCAGGTAAACATGCACATGATCAAGCTGCACGGGAGCTTGGGTTTACTGACACAATTCCATATTAACAAAATTCTGAATTCAGTCTAATGCCATTACCCGCTTCCCATAGTAGCCCTTTGGGGAAGCCGAGCTCTTTCAGAAATGGTGCCGTCCTTGCATCGTCCCTCTGGAGTTAGCGATGCGACTTAATTCTTTCAATGTCAAGGCTTTGGAACATCTGACATACGAGCGAGGACGCTCTGGTGCTTCAAAATGCAACATGGAAATCAGCTCTGTGAAGCTTCGTTCTCCATAAATGTCAAAACTGGCCCAATGCCTTCTCCCATATGTCTCCCCACCCTCTAGCACAAACAAGCTTTGGGTGGTTCCATAGTCTATCACAGAGTTTCAACCTGCAGCCCTCCAGTTGTTGAGTGCCTACAACTCCCATCAGCCCCACTCACAATAACCAGTCATGGATGATGGGAGCTGTAGGCCAACATCTGCAGGAGGACTCCAGCTTGAGATTTCTGATTTACCAGGTTGGTGACCACTACAGAAAGCATCTTCCTGACGGTGACACCGTAACAGGAATTCTCAGATGTTGACTACAACACCCATCACCCCCAAATGCAATTACAGCTGGGGATGATGGGAGTTGCAGTCAACATCTGGGAATCCCTGCTACAGGGAACACTGATGGTGACTCCCAAATCATGGAACAGGCTACCTACCAGAGTCCGCCAAACTTGACTTCCACAGTTGCACAATGGATAGCCATTATGTCCAGTGTCCATCACACAACTCCATTTATGAAATGTCCTGTGCTTGCATAGCAGCAACTGCACACATGTGGAATGTCACACAGCATGTCCGCCAGTGTTACCATCTTACTGCTCCCAGTCCAAGTGTGCAAGGTGCATTTCTGCCAGTGTGCTTACTTACTAGACCACGCTTACTAAATTCAGTCCTAGAACCACAATCCGATTTTATGACACTTCCCTCACGGCTGCAGGCAACAGCCCCTGGTATCTTCCTCTTCTTTTCTCATAGCATCCAACTAGTAGAAATGGCACAGAACGTCTGCACCCTCTTCCCCCGGGCGCCCGCCCTGCTTCTGGCCGACTTTCAGGCCAGCCCATCCCCTCCCCTTCTGCCGCCGCCTCACCCTGGCGACCGGCCCGCTGCTGCCTCCTCACTGCTGCCTTCACCCCACCAACGTGGCCGCCATCTCCCCACCCCCGTGGCTGGGCCCGCCGCCACCTCCCAGCTGTGGCCAGGCCCGCTGCCCCCACCTCCCCAATGTGGCTGGGCCGGTCACAGCCTCGCCTGCTTCTCCTCGCTGCCATGAGTCCGGTGAACAGCAGCCAACCAGCGCCCAGCCAATCAGGTGCCTCCCTCGCCGGCACGCATAGCCTTGCCACATCCCCACGCATAGCTGGTGGCTGGCTAAAAGAATTAAGTATAATGATGTGTGCTCAGGGGCGGATTAAGCTTTTCGCCACCCATAGGCAAATAGGCTTTTGCCGCCCCCTTTTACCTTAAACAAAAAACAGTTTGCTTTTTTTATATAAGGTAAAGGTGGGGGGGACTTTCTTCTCCCCTTCTCCCCACTTGCCACAGCCACCACTGCCCACAGAGAGGGGTGGCAAAATTTGAGGAGGGGCAAAATTTACTGCTCCTCAAATTTTGCCGCCATAGGCAAATGCCTCCTCTGCCTCTCCGTTAATCCACCACTGCGTGTGCTTTCATTCCAAGGGCCAGTTAGACCAAACCATGGGAGATCCGTAATTGGATCCTGTACTCTTAAAACACATTAACAGCAACTATGGGGTGCGGGGATCAGGCTCACAGTGCTGAGGGAGAGGGGTTAAGCCTTCTACCCATGCCATTTCCCCAGTCTGAACCACCCATATCTTGCCTGAATGTAGCATATGAAAAAAGGGGCTTAGAGAAATTCGTGGAGGACAGGTCTATCAATGGCTACTAGTCTGGTGGCGACAGGCCACCTCCTGCCTCAGAGGCAAGATGCCTGCCTCTAAATCCCAGTTGCAGGGGAGCAACAGCAAAAGAGGGGGGGCTGCCCTCACCTCTTGCCTGTGGGCTCCCTAGAGGCATCTGATGGGCCACTGTGTGATCCAAATTCTCCCACCCACTTAAGAGAGTGTTAACTCTCTTTTTTAAAAAAAATTAGATGTGTGAGATTCCATCACAGATCTCTTGTCTAGATCAGCCTTGAATTTCTCAGACCTGGCCCCATGTCGTGGTTGCACTGTAATGATGTCACCTCATGCATTTGGTATTACCAAATGAGAGCCAGCGTGGCGTAGTGGTTAGAGTGCTGGACTGGGACCGGGGAGACCCGAGTTCCAATCCCCATTCAGCCATGAAACTAGCTGGGTGACTCTGGGCCAGTCACTTCTCTCTCAGCCTAGCCTACTTCACAGGGTTGTTGTGAAAGAGAAACTTAAGTACGTAGTTCACTGCTCTGGGCTCCTTGGAGGAAGAGCGGGATATAAATGTCAAAATAAAATCATCATCATCATCACCATCACACCACCACCAGCCATCTACCAGGGGAGAGAAGAAGAGGAATTGTGAGATGGTTGCTCTAAGTAACAGTTGGGCATCTCCTTCCAGCCAAAGTCAAAGACCCGACTGACCTTGCTCACGGATTGTTCAGTGCAGCCACTTAACATGGGGATGGATTTTCTCCCTCTTGCAAAACACTAGAACCAGGGGTCAGCCCATGAAACTGATTGCCAAGAAATTTAGGACCAACAACAGGGAACTACTTTTTCACACGACGCATAATTAACCTATGGAATTCTCTGCCACAGGATATGGTGACAGCCAACAACCTGGATGGCTTGAAGAGTGGTTTGGATAACTTCATGGAAGAGAGGTCTATCAATGGCTACTAGTCAGAGGGCTATAGGCCACCTCCAGCCTCAGAGGCAGGATACCTCTGAGTACCAGTTGCAGGGGAGCAACAGCAGGAGAGAGGGCACGCCCTCAACTCCAGCCTGTAGGCTTCCAGCGGCATCTGGTGGGCCACTGTGTAAAACAGGATGCTGGGCTGGATGGGCTTCCTTGGGCCTGATCTTATGGGGCTGCCACTCAGTGATGGAGCAACTGCTTTGAATACAGAAGATCCAAAGTTCAGTCCCTGGCAGCATCTCCACTTGGGCTGGAGAAGACTCTTGCGTGGAACCTTGTAGAGCTGCTGCCAGTCAGTGTAGACAATACGGAGTTAGATGAACCAAGGGTCTGGCTTTATATAAGGCAGCTTCCTAGGACGTGGGGTGAGAGGGAGGGAAAGGAGCCATAGCTTGGCATGCAGAAGGTCGCAGGTTCTCTCCTAGACAGCATCTCCAGGTAGGGCTGGGAAAAGACTCCTGCTTGGACCTTAGAGAAGCTGCTGCCAGTCCGTGAAGACAATACTAAGCTAGATAGACCAATGGTCTAGACCAACAGCTTCCTACATTCCCATGGCAAAATGCTTTGGCCTGACCATGCTAATAAATATATCTTGCCCAGAGTACAACATTTCTCATGTTATGGGATGGCTCCTACTCTGAAAGGACGGATAAATATAAACAAAGGAGAGAGAGAGAGAGAGAAACACAAAGCTTTAGAAGAAACAGCCTGGCAGAAACTGGTGGTCCCATCCGGCTGTGCATTTCAAAGAAGGGCTTATGCCTTTCCCCTCCCCTCTGGAAAATGGTTTTAAAATTCAACCCTCAACTTTCACCAAAAAAAAAAATCTGTCTCTAATTTCAAACTCAAATAAGCACCCAGCATGGTGGCCTTTGTTTTGTTTTCTTCTCCCCAACTCCTCCCTGGCATTGCATAACAAAAGTGTCTAAATTCACACCATCTGGCCGATAAAGACCTAGGCTCACTGGCCGGCTGGCTCAGCTGATTATGTCTGCTGCTGTCTAGTCTGGGCCTTGTGGCGAAAGTCACAGCTGTGGGTCTTGCTTGCACTCAATGCAACTCTGTTATTAGCCAGCTGTAGGCCCAGAGACTACTTCTGTTCACATTATAATACCTTTTCACCCCCCTGAGCATCAAGGGCAGAGGGACTGCAGGCAACAGCTGAACAAAACTGTTTTCCTCTTAGTTGGCAAGTGGGCGGGGGGCAGGGGGATTATTCCAGGAAAGAAGATGATGCCTTACTTTTATTTTTATCCATCATATGAACAAGGATTTTGCATACATTTCCACAGAACAAATGGGATACTAATGCTCCTAAACATCCCCATCTTCGATATATATTTTTTCTTGCAGAGGCTAGTTTTATTGTCATCCATGGCGGATACCCCGACTAAATTTACTAGAGCAAGTCCTACAGAAAGATAGTGGTCCTTCAGAGTAACTCCCAAGCAATTCTGGTGAGCAGTTTAGTCCAGATGTCCATCAGAGAGTCTAATAATAATATTTATATACTGCTTTTCAACCAAGGTTTGCAAAGCGGTTTAAATAGGGGAAATAGGTAAATAATAAATAAGATGATTGCCTGTCCCCAAAAGGCTCACAATCTAAAATGTAACATAAGGTGAACAACAAGCCACTACCACCACTGGAGAGATGTTGTGCTAGCGTTGGAGAGAGTGTTATGTATTGTATTTACCCAAATACAAGACTCTGAATTCAAGATGACCCCCTTTAAAAATACAGGTTAAGTACCAGTTATAACTGTATGTACCCAAAAGGAAGGAGGACTCTGAAGTTAACACACACTTAATTTCTGACATCAAAGAGCTGGGCAGCGGGGAGAGGCTAGTCTTGCATTCGGCTAAATACAGTATTTAAGACTTAAGTAGCTGGCACATCAACACCAATAGCTCTACCTCATCTCGAATAGACTAAACGAGTGCACCAATTATTGTAAAAACAGAGATTTTTCCCTTTTCTCCCAGCGACACATCACTGCATCTGCATAAATATTTAGACAACATTCCTGCTAAGTGTGCATCTGTCACTCGGAAAAAGATGTAGGTGTGCTGGATGCACTTGTCTGCATTTGAGCTGAAGAGTCACGCAATTCCATATGACAAATCCGAACAATGTTTATCTTCCAACTACAGCTGAAAGCAAGGCCTGTCACTCAGAGACAATGGGCACCCACTTGAACGGCAAGGCTAGTACAGAACATTAAATTTTGATATACTGTTACTAATGCAGGCTAAACTGGGAGCTTTAAAAATTGATGCCACTTCCTTAAGCAGTCCGCAGCGAGATCCGATTATTGCACTTAAAATAAAAATGTCAAGATTAACTAGGCTTGGATAGATTTTTCTCAAGTCTTGTTCCAAGTGTTCTGCATAGTGTGGTTTCTTTTTTAAAAAACCACACACCACACAGACACAAACACACACACACATCCAATTTATAAAAACGATGCCTACACGAGACACTTACGTTCAAATGACTTAATTAGGGTTTTTAGCTGGGGTTTCTGATCTGGTTCACTAATCCGTGTATTACATGGAAAGATCATCACAGAATTGTAATTCTTCCTTGGTTAATCTATCAAGCAAGGCGCAGTTCCAGACTCACAAAATAGTACTTTATCAGTTGGAGACTCACATTCTTAATACCACCTTCACTCAGACATAAAATATTTTGACAAGTATCACTGGAGATCAGAATATAAATGCCCTGTATTACTACTACTGATCATGGTAAGTCACTTTGATTAGGAAAAACACTGCCCCCAAGTTTATGACATTTGATATTAGACAAGGAACAAGACCTTTCAAAATGTTAGAAGAGGGAAAAAACAACCTTTCCTTTGCTATTGCTCATGCCGTTCTGCATATATTGAAATGTTTAACAAGAAATGCTCTCCTGTTGATAAAAAATGTGCAACTTCTAAAGAAGTCTAAAAGTAATACACATAGCAAATCTCTCATTCCTAAATAATAATGAGAAAATTATTTATTTGGTCTCTGATGGGTATTTGCTTTTGACGCATAAGGTTGCTATGATTGTGCTGGCAGCTCAAAGAATTAGGCTTAAATTGGCCACACAAAACATACGCTGTAAGTTGTGTGATGCTAGACAATAATATAAGCTACTAATGCCATGGTTGTTTCAAGGTGTAACCTGCCTAGAAAATTATGGTATTCAAGCACAGTGAATTAATTGTGTGTCACCCCTTCAAGTACTTCAGTTAGCAGCCTTGGCTATCCAGAGCTATTCCCAGATGACAAATTTACCTCGAAGGCCCCAAGAGTGGTGGGTGGGCAGGATTTACCTCCAAGACCCTGCAAGGTATTGAAGTGCACTCCACAAATGATTCACATTTCCCCCTGTGCATTGGAGCTTATGCCCGTGCTCAAAAGTTCCACTTTTTGCTGCTTTATGGGATACTTTGAAGTACTTAAATGTATGGAGGGGCCATAGGGATAGAGCAACTTTTCCTAAAGCCTCAGGTTTTTAGCCTTGGGGGGGGGGTGATCTTATGAGAAAAGGCTTTATGGCAGGAGAAAGAGGACATTATTGGTTTGCCAAGTTAGCGATCTTACAGAAGTTGAAAGAAAGAGAAAGAAAGAGAAAGGGGTGTGTGAGGAGGATCCACTGACACCAATGCGAATTTCAGAGTCAGGAGACCTAGGGAAAGAAAATGCCATTTTTAATGCAGGCTTTATGTAAGGGCGGGGGGCAAGTTGGCATTGGCGTTACAAGTCAGCAGTCTTGTGGAAGACCCCCTAAAAACAAGTAAAATCATACTTTTTTAAAAAAAAAATGTTTATTCATTAAAATGAACATTTTTAGAAGCACACACCATGCGCGCACAGTATTGGGGAGGGGGAGGGGGCGTGGCCACCCATAGACTTTGATGTCGTTAATCCCCTGCGTGGCAGCTCTCGCAAGAATTCGGAGAGCTGCTAGATAGCGACGGGGATGGGCAGCCGGTTGGGAGTTAGCGGCGGCAGGGGGCGAGTGAGGAGGCAAGGGCAGTGGAGGCGAGCAGGGTCTGGGAGGAAGCCACGGCAGAGGCAGGCAGGCAGGCGAGGAGGAGGGAAACGGCAAACCGCCAGGCAGGAGAAAGCTGCGACGGGCGGGGTGGGGGAGGAAATGGCCAGGCAGGGAGAACTAGAGGTGCCGATGCTCTGCGCCCGGCCCAGCTAGTTATTATTTCTGCTTCAGGCTGCAGCTTCCATGCAACTAAGGAGGAGTCACATAATCCCGTGATTAAGCCTGCTATCTGAGAATTGTCCAGCTGTTGCTGAACTACAACTCCCATCATCCCCCAGCCCAGCGGCATGCCTCGCTCCAAAATTAGCCCGGAACTGAAGGGCTTTGGAACCCCCACAACCCACAGTGAGCCCCCCCCATTTTTTTAAGGTACCTGCCCCAACACTGCTCCTGTCTCAGGAGGCTCCAAGTGATCTGGGGGGCCTCCCCAGAGCCCCACCACTGCCCCACGCCCACCCTGCCGCTGCCCCGCCCCACCATTTTTTGCCACCTTCACCGCTATTTGCATGACAGGGGTGGGGGGCGAGCCAAGTGGAGCGGCTGGTGGGACTCTCCGGCGGACACGCCTGGGCTGGCTGAGTATGAAGCATCGCAAGCCCATGACGGAAGGGGCTTGCCCCACTTCCCACTTCCACCGTGCAAGCACACCTGCTGGAGAGCCCCACCAGCCTCTGTGCACCCACCTGCTCTGCTCACCCCATGGGGCAATGGTGCAGCAGTGGGGCTCTCGGGAGGCCCCCAGATCATCTGGAGCCCCCCACCCAAACAGGCACACTAGGATGTGATCAGTGGGGAAATGCTGGGACAGATTATAGATAAACTAGCTGGGCCGGGCACAGAATATCTGTGCCTCCACTGCCCAGCTGGCCCGCTTCCCCCCCGCCCCGGCCACCCGCCCACGGCTTCTAACTGGTGGGCCGGCCAGTTGGCCCACTTCTTCTCCACCACCTCCCAAAGCACTTTCTGGCTGGTGGGCTGGCCGGAAAGCCGGCCCGCCACCTCCTCCCACCCGCCAATTCCCAGCAGCTGGGCCGGCCCATCACCACCTGCTGCTCCCGCCAGACGGCCGGGCGGCCCACCGCTGCCTGCTCCCGCTGGCCAGGCCGGCCCACCGCCACCACCTGCCAGCATCTCAATTTTTGTCCCCGTCGCTAATCGGCAGCTGCTCGCCAACTCTTGTGAGAGCTGCCACGCATGGAATTAGCGACTAGGAGAAATAAATATATAGACTGAAGGGTTCAGATATGGAATGTTTGGTTGATTTTCTTGCTGATGCGTTTCCATATGTCAGTTGTCATTTTCAATTTACTTTCTTTTAAACTTAGAAAGAAATTTATAGCTACCATGCTGTGTCCTAAATTGTAGCATTCATTTTAGTCGCACTGGCCTTAGTTTAGGTAGACTGCTGAAATAGTTCTATGGTATGCAGTTCTTTCTTGTTTCTTTTTTGAATCGGGCTGGAGCCACCATTGTGCAGCAGGGTTCAAAGAACCCGGGCCACCAATGAAAAGGGCCGCTGGTGCCCTCCTTGTGCATGGTGTCATGTGCAAAGTTTGCGCAGCCCAATAGCTGGAGGACCAGCCCTCCCAATTACATTTCCAGCCAGTATTTGCTGACTGGACACATTTATTTCCCTTTCTAGAGGAAGAGAAAGGGAAGCAGCCAACCAGCAAACACTGGCTGGAAATGAGCTTGGGAGAGCCCACCCAAGCTCCCTGGATTTGGGGGCACACACCCTATGGGCGTTGTTCACGGCAGCCACCGACAGGCTGCCCTTTCGCTGGCTACGTGACTGTCTTTTGTGTAATGTTATGACCAGTGGTCACAACAACAAAACTTCTTTCTTACTTATAAATGAGGTAAAAGTGCAGGAAAGTATGGATATGTACCCAAGTATGTCCTATATATTTAGAGCTACATTCAGTTATGTGGCATGAAAAGTGTGCTCCACATGTGTGTTCCACTTATTAAAAGACAGGCAGCATGGCTGTTGACCGGTGCTCCGTTCAGATGTGCATCTGGCATCCTGGCTTGCTGGTCATGGAAATGGCTGGTCGTGCCTGCGGCATTGCCTTTTCAGACAACCGCCATACGTGTGAGCAGTGTGGCAAGAAGAAGCTTTCATTGCCAGAGGTGGACTCGCAGGAATGCTCAGAAATGCCTATACCCAGGCTGTACACAAGTACAGCATTCCTTCCTCCCATCGCTCCATTTGGACAGGGCTATGGATGTCAAGACCCCTGCTAAATTGGCAAAGAGGCACCTTTTGGCATGGTGATTCCCTTTAGTTAACAGGGAGAGAGTAACTGGCCCTTTCCACCCCCAGCACAGCATCCCTCCAGTGACTGTCGCTGGTGTCTAAATTAAGTTTCTTTTTAGATGGTGAGCACTTTGGGGGCAGGGATCCATCTTATTTATTTATTATTTCTCTGTGTAAACCGCCCTGAGCCATTTTTGGAAGGGCAGTATAGAAATTGATTAATTAAATAAATTAAATAAATTAAGTAAATTAAATAAGAGCCTTCTACAATGGTGAGTACCCCACCTTTGGGGGTGGGGCATCAGATGAGGGAGAAATGAACTGCCCTCTTGAGCTGCAATTACAAGTGCACACCGAGACACCTTTGTGCTCACATGTACAAATCAATAAGGCATTGAGATTAGGGTGGGAGAAGCCCTCTACCCCAGTTCAGGAGCTGTGCACACACGCCCATTTGAAGGTCATGTGTTAGAATAAGAGCAAGATTGGAGCCAGAGCATGATCATGAGCTAAGCCCCAGCTGGCTGAGCAAAGTGGCACCTTTTAGAAGTGGCAATTGTCTTTGAGCTGCGGGAGAGCAACTGGCCCTCTCCATCCCCAGCACAGCATCCGTCCAGTGGCTGTTGCTGGTCTCTATCTTATATTTCTTTTTTAGATTGCGAGCCTTTATAGGTTGAAGGAGCCATCATTTATATATATATATATATATATCTATGTGAACCACTTGGGGAACTTTGGTTGAAAAGCAGTATATATAAATAATATCGGTCGTATTCATTTTTCTTCCTACCTCTTTCTGAACCTAGAGACAGAATCTGGGGAGCAAACACTCCTCTTGCCCAGCTGGGACTAAGCTCGTGATTTAGTTCCCCACCTCTGACCTTAAGACAGGAGTGCTCAAAGCTCCTGAATTTCGGTCAGGGGCTTCTCACACCCCAGTGTTGATCATATGAACTACCCTAACATGATGCTTTCGGGAGAGTTATCAGCACTGTACTTTTGCCATTAGACCAACTTTCTGATTATGAGGGACACAGGCAAAAACATTCTGCAGAATCCCTCCAGGGGTACGGAGCCCACAGCAGAAAGGATGCATGTCAGCACCTTTGTATTGAAGTAAATTAGAGGTTGAGTTCAAGGATGTTTAAGAACCACTAGGTTTAAAAAAAAGCATGATAATAAATAAACAAACAACATGCATACATATGAATAATGGTGGTTACATATGAATAATGGTGGTTCTTACCTCGCATGTTATGAAACAACAATGTACCAGTTAGACAGATGAAGTCCAATCTTATAGACCTCTATGTTCCATCCACTGTCAGGGATGGTCCAAGAAGTCTTGTTGCCTGAAGTGGGGAATATCACACACACACACGCCCACCCATCTATGGGTGGGTGCACCCATGGCAAGGCAATGCTTGCTGCCTCCTGTGCCTCTCCTCAAACTCATGCCTGAGGTGACTGCTTCACCCTGCTTTATGGAAGGCCACCCCATCCAACAAGCCCTATCCACAGGTAAGTGTGTTTAGAATTGTAGTTGTCATGAGGACACTTCCAAATTACCTTATCCCATCAGCCAGATAAAGAAATCTTAGTCCATTTTTATTTGCTTTTACTGATCCAAACTGCATCTCTTTGCATAGGAATCAAAAATCATTCTACAGAAACATATTTCTTTTGGTGCAGGTGACACAGAATGCATCTTCCTAGGAGAGGCATTCCCTCCCAAGGCATTCCCAGTCTCATAAGGTGACATTTGCCATCTGCAACTTTTACAAACTTATTGAATTAAAAATTAAAATTATTTTAAAAGTCTTCTGCCAATTCAATCTGCTGGCACTCCTTTCCATTGATCAAAAAGCTGCAAACGTATTGCTCTAACTGACAAATTCACTAACCGCCGCTGCCTTAGTGCCCACATGGAAAGGAAAATAATCTAAAAAGCAGGTAAAATCTACATACCTACTTGTCCATACCATTAAAAGCACTTAGGAATACTTTGTTTTTTAATGCACTGGTTCAGCTTGGCAACGTATGTATAAATTGTTAAAGAAGAAAAATCTGAATGCAGCCATACATGTATGAGAGAGAGAGAGAGAGAGAGAAGCCCTATTCACGTGTTCTGTTGAACATTCATACAATGACTGTACAGAAGTCAAGTGGGATGTGGGGTTCTATGGGGTATGGCTTTATTGGGGCTGTCATGGTGAGTGCCTGCACTTCTGAATTTGCAATTAGACCAGAGGCTTGTATATAGGTTCACTTTTTAAATGAACACAGGTATAGTCAATCGTTCACACAAAAATATGTACAAGAGATCTGTACAATCGTACAAACATAATGTCTGAATAGGACGTGTGTGTGCACACACACACACACACATGTGCAGAAACATGCACACTCTTACTTGACCATGGCAATCTCATTGATTTCAGAGAAATATTTAAATACTGCCAGCAAGAGAAAGACATCTTCAGGTTTGAAACTGAAATGAGTCTTGTGCAGAACTAATCTTGTACACCACCTAGAGAGGTCTATATTGGGCGGTAGAGAAATAGGATAAATAATATTACAGATCCCATACACTCACATTCCTGTAGCATACCATAACCACCAATAGCATTACTTGGCTTTAATTTCTTTCAGGGCTGGTTTGTACTTGTCCAAACAAACAAAATTCAAACCAGAATAAAACCTCCTGTTGGGAAGATCCTAATAATTTATCCTAAAGATGAACAGGCAGACTTGCCATTCATCCTTTCATTGTACATTTGAGACTCCACTCTAAGGAAACTGTCTTACCTGCACATGACTTCATGGGTGAGTAGAACTCTGCACATTTCTGGATTCTTATTTTGTCCTTCATAGGCAATGGGCTATTAAAATGTAAAAAATAAGATTGTGAGTTGGATGTATTTTGCTTTTTCAAAAACTCTCTCCCCTGTTAGTTAATTTGATACCAAAAAGGCCCACAACGGGGGTACTTATAGAAGGCCCTTTTGCAGCTACGCACAATCTAAATAAAAAGTCTCACTGGAAATGGTTTCATATATTAGAGTTACTAATCCCTTACCATAGATACTGTTTTTGAGAGAGAAGAAATGAGGAGCAAGAGAAAAGAAATTAAAAGGGGTGGGGGGGGGGAGACCAGCATAGTGGAAAGCAGAAAATCTGTCTGATTTACCTGTTTTGTGACTGAATCGATAAGCCTGACAAAGAGATCCTGTTCAGTTCTGACACCTACAGGAACATAAAGTAATTGGGGGCGGGGGGGGGGAGAGAGAAGAGAGGGGGGGGAATCAAACACTGGCAAATGGTAGGTCCCCCAAGCCATTAAACTTTGTTTCCCCCGAAATATATTCTACTGCCTTTCCTCTCAGCAGCATCCAGCATCCTGATGTACTTTAGTTTATTCATTCTTCTCCCTCTCAACCATCTTGTGCTACTCTTTTGAGTTCACCAGGAAGTCATGTATGGCGCAAATTATCAAGGCTAGATGTTAAGCAAAGAGGAAGCAGTGCAGGGGAGTGGTGGGCATGAAAAGAGCGGTGGGTTGATGAAGAAGAGTTCTAGTGAACTCAGAAGCTTACTCAACATAGGAACGTAGGAATTTTGTTTGTTTTCCTAATGAAACTGCCTGCAAGTAGTCTGGGTGAGGGTGACTTACTACTTAAATTGTAAGTATACATTTATATACTTAAATAGTATACATTTACACAGTAGCATACATTTATATACTTAAATAGTACTATGTAAGGCATTGTACAGAAGCAGAAGTGAAAACCCAACCCAGGAGACTTAGGATCTACCCCGATACCAGATTTTTAAAAATAAAAATAAAGAAAGCCATTTCCTTCTGCATCCTTCCTGGGAATATTCCCAGCCTCCATGAGCAGAAGGAAATGACAACATTCTTTAAGAGACACTTTCCCAATAATTTACATTAATCTCCACGCTCCCCTCACGCACCCACCCACCCCGCAACTTCTTCTGGCCAGGCAATTTTGAGAGGGTTTAAAAAACAACCAAGTCCAACCAAGGCAGAAGGGGCCCAGCACACCCACCTCACCAGAAGCCTAACTGATTGCAACTCTCTGAAAAGGCAACAATCATCTTATACCCTGTAACTTCCTGTAGACAGTGCCCCTGGTTGCTCCTGCAGGCCCCATCTCCCTGGAGCATGGATCATCCCCTCTTTTGGAACATCTCCCCCTTTAAAGGGGGGGTGTTACTCACCATTGCTATAGAGAAGCTGTAATTTGTAGTGGGTCCCATTATTGGTTTTCTCGTTGCCCTGCTCCTGCAGAGAGAGAGGGAGAGAGAGTTAGTTGGCCAAGAGATTCAGGAAAAGGATTGTTCGATAAAACGCAAAATGAATTCGGTTGATCTGTCACTAAAACCATGCAGAAGTGAAGCTTATGTAATGGAGAGTCTGAGAAGGAAGTGTTTTTCTCCAGGGACAAATTAACCTTCCGGTACAATCCTACCAACGCTTGCTCCAAGCAACTCCTATTGTGTTCAATGCGACTTAAAAGGCAAAGTGTGTGTCGCAAAGTGTGTGTCATGGACTCCTGGCGCCCACAGAGCCCTGTGGTTGTCTTTGGTAGAATACAGGAGGGGTTGACCATTGCCTCCTCCAGCGTAGTATGAGATGCTGCGACTTACTCCCAACTAAAAGTGGATCAGATTGCATACTTAAATGATGTACGGGCCCAAACCAACAACCACTTGCGTGGTGCGCTGGCCAATTTGGCTTCTGCGGTGTGGGCGTACCACAGATTCTCATGCCCGGAGCGGTTCTGTTCTGGTTGTCTCTGGGTTATGTCAAACAAGTGGTGCGGGAGTGGAGTGGGAGGATCGAATTAAGCCAGGATCTGGAGAAGTTATGTTTCGAGAACTTCAGTCCTACCAGAAGGATGCACTTTGGAGACAGTCATTTTAAAACTAGTGAGAACCTATAGTCCCTGGACCCTGACCTGAATAAAGATTGCTGGGTGAAGAGAAGAAGAACTGAGGAAAGAGATGGAATCAACCTATTTGTTTTACTCTGAGGATTTTGGTTGGGGGGGTGGTTCTTTCTCTTTTTTCTTTTTCTTAAAAAAACCTTTTTTTGGTTGGCACTATCTCAAAAATTGTTAAGTGAAAGACGGGGTATGAATATTTAAATAAATACGAATTTTTAAAGAAGTTGTAGCAGCCTTCTACACAAACTGGATTGCCTTTTCTAGGGACTGCAAAGATTTTTTTTCTTAAGGACGGACATAACCACTGGGCTCTGTGGGCGCCAAGAGTCGAAGTCGACTTGACGGCACACTTTACCTTTACTTTTAAGGACATCTGAAACTGCTTTGTCCTAAATTAAACACTCCCTCCGCTCAAGCTGATGCTCTGCTACTGAGCTACCCTAAAGCACCTTACCCGTTCTTTTCTTCTTCTTTCCCCACAAGCAAATATAGAGGATAAAGCAACAAAAATCTGGTATGATTTTAGTTTTGAATCTATACTCCCCGCAACCCGCCATCACCGCCTTCCTCCCCCGCTCTTTTCGAAAATTAAGCCGAACCAGCAGCTCAGCCAGAGTTAAGCAGTTTCCAAATCCTATACGGAGGGGAGAAAATACCGCCTTCCCAAACTCTCTTAGGAGCTCCTCCATGGAACTGTTTTGCGCACACAGAAGTGCACAAGGTACGTGCTGCAAAGGCATAACCGGGAAGGGATCGCGCCCCACAGCTGGGAACTTGTCGCCGGCTGAGAAAGTGAAATTGACCAGGAATTCTTTTCTAAGTGAAATTGACCAGGAGGGCTCTAATGATAATTCCTTTGAACAGTCCTGGGCAGGGGTGTAGTGGAGGCGGGCCGGTGGACGCGCAGGGACAGAGCGCCGGTACTTCTCGGCAGGCTTCTCGGGCTGTTGGGGTGGGCATGGCCTTGGGGGCTGTCATGGAGAGCGCCTTCTGCACTTCGGAATCCACAGCTACATCCCTGATCCAGGGAAGTTTTCTCGCGCAAGCCCCGATTGAAGTGGACGGAAAATGACACCGCTTCTTCCACCCATTTCATGCAAGGCTTCTGCAGCAAAACCTCCTGTGAGATCCAACCAGGAACTGATTGATTCTGCCAGGGACATGAAGTTCCCGGAAGCTGGCAGAGTTTTCCAGCAGCGATCCAAGGCCGCGCGCACGTGTGGTTCACTAGGACTTGTGAAACATCCCTTCCCAGATACATTCACTTAAGAGTCGGTTCGTGGCGATCCGCGTTTTAAAGTTTCATTTCCAAGAGAATGCGTTGGAAGATGGAGGTCCAGTGGGGCGAAAGGAAGAGTGGGGGGGGAAGACTTGGGGAACTGTTTGTGGTTTTTTAATTGTATTTTAAGGAAAAGAAACTCAGATGCGCCTTACTTTGTCGTTTTCCACAAAATCCACAAACGCAGTCCGCTCGATCTCCACGGGCTGGCCTTGTCGATCGTAGAGGGCTAGGACAAAGTGGAAGAAATTGGACTTCCTCAAGTTGGAGGGGGGTTGCTTTTCGAAGTGGGCCCTTGACAAAGCCACGCCGCTGTGGAAAAAGGAGAGAGAGAGAGAAATAAGTGCGGTTACGCAAACATAGACCACACGCGCAGCGCTATCTTGTGCGTATTTCCTCGGAAGCAAGCCCCATCGAATCTAATGCAGCTTACTCCCAAGTAAGTGCGCCTAGAATTGCAGCTTTAGATTGCAACCCTATCTATACACGCGCACTGGGAGTAAACATCATGGAGAGATATTGGAGTTCCTGCTGAGTAAACATGGATAGACTTCGGCTCTCGGTCCGGAAAAAAAGCAGACACACAGACGGAAAGATTCTTGGGGCACTTTAACATATTTATTGCGATTGCAACCAAGAGGCTTCTTTACACACACAGGCAGAGTGGCCTTTTGCACATAGCGTTTAGTCACAATCTCACATATTACGTATTATACATACACACACTGTGCAAGCACACATTATATACATTACATACATCAGCTTCTGCCACAATGACTCTGGTGGAAATAAAAGAATATTGTGGTACCTTAAAGGGTTGTTGTTTTTTTAAAGTGGTCGATCAGACTTTGGGAGATGCTAAAGAGAACAAGTAAAGGCAGGCAAGGCGTGCGACAAAAAAGAAAGAAAGAAAGAAAGCCAGCACAAGACTGACATCCGATTCACTGGCCAGGATCTCAGAGATATTCAGTCACTGATGGCCAGAGACGGCCCAAGGCATTATCAAGCCTGAGTTTTAAAAAAAAATGCAAGCCATCTTTTTTTTCATAATAAAAATATTATTGTAAATTAAGAGGGCTGCTGTTGTTCTTTAAAAGTCCCCAAAATATTAAGCATCATGACAGCGATGGCCCAGCTGTGCCTCCGGGATTCTTCTCCGGATTAGATCCCTACGATCTCACTTCGACGTTGCTTTGGCTGCAGCGCCCGGAAAACACGTTCTAGAGTGAAACCAGAATCTGCTTTGAAAGGGCTTGAACAAGGGGATCGGCCGAGGGCATTCTTGGGGCACGTTTCATGGTGCAGGTGTTTTAAAGAGGAGGCTCGTTTATCACTCGCGAGACAGGATCTGAAAGTTTAGGGTCTGCAGTCTGAGAGAGGCGGGGAGTTGCGAGAAATAATATGGGATGCAGGGAAAGATGGCATTAATGCCGTTTCCTTTCGAGAGATAACTGGCAGCCCAAATACACAGATGCGGATCTGTTTGGGTTTTTTTTTTCACCCTATTTGAATGACAAGCACTCTGGTGGTTCGTTGTCGTTTGACTTTTACAAATCCTACTCGGGAGTAAGTCCACTGAAGACAACGAGAAACACTTCCTAGTAATGCATTAGGGCGGCTGGAAGGTCTTCACAACGATCCAGTGTCCTTTATTTCCATCAGGCGCGATCCAGATCCCTTCCACTCGAAGGTCAGAGGTCTCCTTTTCAAGGTCAAAAACTTTCTGGAGGTGCGCAGAAGTTTTCACTTGGCCAGGAGCGGCGAATCTTCTCCGTTTCTCATTGGGAACCAAATTCGGATCGATGCAGATCAATACGAGGAAGTGCCTTTTCCCCATATGGCTATGCCCGATCCGATTGCGTTGGAATAAGTACGTTGCACTGATTTCGCGTCTTTAAAAGGTTCATCGTTTTTGAGAAAGTGCAAAGAAATGAAAACGACACCGTGTCCATTGAGTGATTTGCGATGTACTAATTAAAACAAGTCCTCCTCCGTCGCCCCGATCCTCAAGTCAACGCATTTCCTGAAAAGCAAGTCCCGCGGAGTCCAAAGGGGTCAATCCTTCCAGGTAATCGCGCTTCAGCGCGTAGGAGGTATCGTATGTGAGCCATTGATACAATTTATTATTTCAAAGAGACCCCCACTTATTCAGACGCGACTCGAGTTCCCGGAAATCAATGCAACTTTCAAGCAAGGAGAGATCCATGAAATTGAGCGAGTCCACAACCACCGTGTTTAGGATCGGCGCTCAGTGATTATTTTAACGAACAACCCTTGGAAAAATATTTGACCTATTCTCATGTTCAGCCAACTGGGGCCGTGCCGGTGACCGGGCTGGATCTTTTAACACACTCGATTCCGCGAAATATACGAATCGATCGCTGCTTCCTCGAAAGTTAGTTCAGCGATGGCTTATTTCAGACTTAAGCAAACAGAGGATTGCATCTTTAGAATGTTCTTTCTTTCGTGTCCAGACATTTTCTCCTCCTGACATTTTCTCTTTCCTTCATATTCTCCTTCGTCATGCAGCCAGATCCTATTACTCAGGAGTAAATGGACTTCCTCCTATGTAAGCGTGCGAAATATTTCATTGTTTTCAGGCTGACTTTTGAATGGAGCGATACAGTTAGTTGCTGCACGGGAGGGGGAGAGGGGGCACAGAAGCGGCAGAGCACATTTACGGGTGGGCGAGTTGTGTCCCACATACTAGATTTCTGAGACAGAAATGGGGGGGCGAGCCACTTTGGGGAGCGTTGCCCACCCATGTCCCGCTCTGGAGTCGCCCTCGCCAAGCAGTTCAACAAGGCCGACCTTACGAGTGTTTACTCTTAAGTAAATCGCACTCAGTTCGATGAGGATTACTTACTCCCGGGTCTCAGGATACATAGGTCTTAGCCTTGCCATTTTAAATTTAAGGCCCTAATATGCCGACTTTCCAAATAAGCATTCAGGCCTGCCTCGTCACAGCCTACCCCAAAACTATTTACTTCGCAGTACGTCCCACTTAATTCAATGGGATTTCTCCCCCCTCCCCACCATAGGATCGAGTGTTTAGTCCTTGTCAGTGAACTCTCCTGGGAAAAAATCCTCTTTCTAGCCAGTGTCTCTAAGACCCAGAGTTCACCCTGGAATAGCCCGGACTGTGAATTCTGGAATTTCCTCCAGATCATTTCCCGGGACATGCTTCGATTCTTAAAGGGCCCCGATCCAGTGACTAGCGGGGAGTAAGTCCCAGTGAACTTGTAGGGTTTTCTTCAGAGTAAATACGCAGGAGATCGTATCGAACGCCTGCTTGGACCCGAGGCGTCAATATCCCCACCTTTTTGAACCCTTCCCCTGAATCTAAGATTTTAGTTAACTCCGGGTGGACAAGAAGTCCGATCATGCATAGTTACGGAATCGTTGGTCTCCTCCGAGAGTTTGGAGTTGAGGCGGTTTGTGTTTACGCCTCCGGGGGAGAGAAGGAGCGGCTAGAGCCATCAGCCGGGAAACCATCCCCCGGCGAAAGCCGATGCTGCCGCTTCCCCACAGGGGGAGAAAGACAGTAGCCTTCGAGGAAAGATCGCTGCTTGTTTTTGCGCTCCTGAAAGACAGACTTCTTCGCTCCCCCTGCTGCATATGTTCAAATTCAGCCGCGAGATCTTGTCCTGAAAGTCTTGGGCAGGAAAATTCTCCCACACAGATCAAGAAATCTCTCCCCTTCGCTTTCTCCAGTCCTGGATCCATTCAGAGGGATGCGGATGCGCAACGCAATCCTAAAGATAATGTGTGTGGGGGGGGGAGTCCCCAAGAGGTCTATGGGCCCGACTCCCTGGTTAGTGTATTGAAAGTCGCCAGTGCAGAAGAGGATAGAAATTCTCCCTGATAGTTGCGATCCTCTAGCCCCTGCAGACTCGGATACTCCAAAGTAAGCCCTACCGAGGAGGCTTACGTCCAAGAAAAGCGTGTACTGGATCGTCGCAGCAATACAGTCCCCCGACCCCGCACGAGGCCCTTGGCTGAAGACAGCCCAGTGATGCCAGTGGGTGATCATTACCATATGGAATTGGTGGGTCAGTTTCAGTACAGGAAGGGTCGCGATCCAAGACGTCTTTGTGCTGCAAATTTCAGGTGCCACGGAAATAACTGGGAATTCCTTCCAAGTAAATGGCTTGGCAATCCGAGTGGAAAGCGAATCTATTTGCTGCAGGGACCGGGTGATGCTTAGAGCATCCTCGGAAATGCAGAAATGACCCTACCGGACCAACTCTTCATTGGGAGAGCAATGGGGGCGCCTAAGGCTGCGATCCTTACATATTCTTGCCAGGGAGCCCCATTGCACTCAACAGAAGTTGCTTCTGAATGCACCTATTTAGGGTCCGGTTCCAAAGCAGCTGTGTTTGGGGACTCAGCCGGATGATGAAGCGATCGGCGCCTCGGCGGTCCTCCTTGGTACTTGGTAACGGATCTTGGTACTTGGTCCTCGGTAGCGGATCGCTCCTTTGAATCTCACGCGTCGGTCAACCCCCACTTTGGTCCTGTAGGCCCATAGGCTAAGTAGAACCGCGACCCATAACGCTGTAAGGCCGACGTCCTTGGATTTGTTAATGGCCCACTGTTAATGGCAGTTACTTTCAGGTCAGGGTCAAGCGCTTTCGGAATCGCTCGGTCCTCAACCCCGTTCCGAACATGACACACGAGTTAAGTTCAGTGGGTCTCCTCCTTTCCACAGAGAGTTTGCTGGTGCTGTTGAGATCAACAGAACTTACTCTGCTACTTGATGTATGGATCCTGATGTTTTCAGCGGGCCTTTGCTTCCGAGCAAACATGGGTCGGGATCCAGACGTGCAGCCGGACCGCAACTCCATTGCAACTCCATTGATCTGAATGCAACTTTTGGTAGTAAATATATATTTTTTCAGCTACAAACGTAGAGCTCTCTCCTAACCATGTTTACTCAGAAGTAACTCCCACCCAGTCCAACTGGACTTATTCCCTGGAAAAGGTGTTTAGGGCTATAACCTCGGGCGCTTTATATCCAAACCCACTTTGTCTGACGTTGGTTGGCTTAACTGTTTTATTAGGTAGGCAAACCCAAGGCCTGTACCTCGGAAATGCGTGAGCAAAAATCCCTCTCCCCACTCGGAGTAAGGCGTTTGGGATCGAAGCTTTAAAGAAGGGGTGGAAGAAAACATATATTGGCATTTAGCTGAGCCTTAGAAGCTCCAGGTTAGGAGTGTTGAAAGAAGTTACTTCGAATTATTATATCTGCTAGTTCCCCCTTCCTAAAAGCACTGAAATTAGAAAACGAAGATGCATCGCTTTCAGTTTCCAAGGGGAAAGATGCAGTGCGATCCTATGGATGTTTACTCGGAGGTAAATCCTACTGTGTTTAACGGGACTTAGTCTCCAGAAAGCGTGCAGAGGATCCCAGCCTGGGTGTGGAAAGAAAGAACCGGCGGATTTTCCCGTCGCACATTAGTTCTCTAAAGGTATTGACTGAGACTGTCCTATGCACACTTCCCTGGGAGTAAGGGTGGTGAAGTCAATTGACTTACTTCTGAGTAAACAAGCAGCACGATTTCAGTGTTACGGAAGTAAACACCACAGTAATTTCAAGGACGCCGGAGGCTTCCCAACTCGTCTGTTTATAATGACAACAATAATACCGCTCAGAGCCTTTGGATGGGGCGGTCGAGAAATGTAATAAATAATAAATATCTACTTCGATCAGTTCTCCAAATAAACCCCAAAGAGGAATCGCCTGGATCGTAACCACCAGAGGACCAAGAAGATCAGAGGGGAGAGGGAGGGGAACACCCACCCACGTATGCCCACCCACCAAAATTTGGACAAATTACCTTTGAGCAGCAACATTCGCATCCACTACTCCAACGTTCCTGACCCAGGATCGGACAGGATCCATCTCCGATCCCAGCACCTTGTCCTTCAGGATGGGTCCTCTTCCTAAAGTATCTTGGATCCCAAACATTTAAAAAAAGTTTACTCCAAACCCAAACCACGCTTCCTTGAGGAGGGCGAAGAGGGGGAAAAAAACCTTCAGATCCAGTTCCAAAGAAGTTTCGCTTAGAGACGCGCACCTTCCGCCTCGCGGGATGCCCTGTTTTTTCAAACCTTTAAACAACAACGAAGAAGAAGAAGAAGAAGAGGATTTCTCTCTCTCAATCCTTGCCGATCAAAGTTGCTCGGAGCAGCCTTTCGCGTTGCTAGAGATCATCTTTCTAATCAGCACCACCGGCGAGGAACACGCAGCCCGGTGGTTCAGTCTCAAGATCACCTGCTTCGCGCAGACACGAGGGCTGGATTGACGGGTGCTTAATCCACGAGGCGGGCGGGGCAGGGGTGGGGGAGGGGAAGAGGGCCCGGGATCAATTGTGAAAGAAAAGGGCCGAAACGCAGCTAAAGAGAGTCTGGTTACACCCTCAGCTGTGGCAAAGCGCGGCTGTTTTCCCGCACCTCGTTCACCATGAATGGGTTACAGCGAGGAGACCGGACCTACTAGGAAAGGGGGAGGAGCGCGCTTCCAAATAAGGCGCGGCTATTTGCATACTCGCGCCCGATTGGAGGAGAAGGGCAGGCTGCGCCTCAAACTGATACACGCGAGGTGCCGCGCTTGATTACGGCGAGGGAAATCAATCCGGGAGGCGGGGAGAGAGCGCGCGAGGCAGCCAGCGAGCCTTCGAGGGTGTTGGAGAAGTTACTTACCAAATACTTTGTTTTCGGTTGGTTTGGTTAACCGAAAACAACAGATCCGGGGGAAGCGGGGGACGGCGGCCAGCTTCCTCCGCAGCTGCGGCCGCCACGTTAACCTTAACAGTCACCCGACCTCAGCGCCGTCCCGCTTTTTCTCGTTAAGTTCTGGCAGCCGTTTCAGGGCGTGCGGGTTGTCGCTGGTTTCACTTGTTGGACGGGTGATGGAGAAGGCGCGGGGGGGGGGAGCGTGCTTGCTGGGCGGGGAGTCGAGGCAGCGGGCGGCGCTGCAGGGGGTACACGCGGGATGTCATCTCGGTGGCGTCCAAGCGGCTCTCCTGGAAAGTCGTGGGTTTTACTTCTGAGTAAAGATGCTGAAGGCTCTCTCCAACCCACCGCCTTCCTCCCCTCCGTCTTCTTGTTCTGGTGAGTGGGAGGTTGCTGGCAGATCGCATGTGTGTGCGTGGGAGCGAGGGTGCGGGGGGGGGGCATACAAAAGATATTTATACACATAATCTGGATCCATAACACGCCCCCAGAACCTCACGCCACACACAAGCTGTGAAATGTGTACGAGATTATTACACACACACACCCCCTTCCAACCCATGAAACGTGCAAAGACAGCAATGAAACGTTCGAGGACCGCTCTAATTTTCCACCCCCAGGCTGGTCTTGCAGGAAAGCAAGCGGGGCGCGTCTCGGTATCAATTAAGGTGGCTTACTGGGTGTCATTTCCCTCCCCTCCACCCCCCCCCCCACCCCGGTGCCTTTTGTACTGCGATCTGGGGTGCAGATCTGCCCCTGAAATCTATATAACACCAACGCGAAAACAGATTTCAAGACAATGAATGCAAATCTGGACTCCGAGACCATCTGCCAGATGAGGGAATCAGATGTTCCCCCGTTAAAGCGACAGGGGCTGCCTTGCCTGCTTCATTATGCATAACCCTCCCCTCTTACACTCGACTCTTGCCGGGGAGGGGGCAGTGTGGGTGAAGAAACCTCCCTCTCCATCTCAAATCCCGGGTTTAGTTCGCGTTTTGCGAAAGGGTTCCCTTTCCATCGTCGCGCAAAATGCTCCAGCGTTTCGATGCGTTTTTAAAAGTTTAAAGAAAACTCTTACGAATAATGCTTTGCGGGTGGGTGAGACGGCTTTCGCTGGGGGGGGGGTGTGTGGAAAGAAAAAGCGAGGAGTGCTAAACTATTCTGTCCATATTCATGACAGATCGGGCGTCAGATGACCTAATAAATCTCAAGACATCTTCGCGCACAAAAAGCTTAGTGCTGCCCGCCGCACTCCCCCCCCCCCCCCAGCGCTTGTATACGGTTCTTGTAATTGATATATAGAAACAGAGATCTGACTGACGGAATAAATGGCGTTATTTTTAAAAGAAATTTTCAAATGCATCTGGTGTTGGATATTTAATTTTTTTAAAAAACAAAACAAAAACAAAAACCACCTAATGTAGTCTATTTGTAATTTCTGCGACCTCATAGATAAGTTTGGGGACAATCCACCGGAAAGTTCTCCTGCGCAAGCCTCTCGTTGGCTTGCGAAGGAGACCTTCCCGTTGGATTCACTGACTCCTTTGTCAGCGGAGTAAGAAAGCCAGAAAGTTTAAAATAACGGATGGTCGTCTGTAAATACATTTTGAGTTAAGAGTGTTATTTTCACGAGACATTTCACTTCGTATGATTTTCAAAACAGGAACATCCTGATGTTAAGAGATTGGTTTAAAACAAATATGTTTTTAAATTGCGTCCCACAATTTATTTCCTTTTCAAACCGACTGGAACAGGCGACGCCCCGATGTTTACACCTGACTTCGAAGTGACTTGGAATTGAAATGGAGGGACTTACCCAACTAAATCCCTAGAATAAAGGCGTGACAACTCACTCCTAGTAATCAGAGGACGCCTGAAAAATACCATTGCCTCCAAATCAATGGGATTACTCTGGAGAAAATGAGGGGGTTCGATTGCGGGGCCATCCAAGCCTCGGATCCCCGCTCGCTTCTTCAGATCGAACTAGACTTGTCAGTGCAACGAATCTCGAGCAAACGGTTTAGAAGAAGCACCTCAACGCGACGAGGGGAAGAAGACGGCTGAAAAATCTTTATTTCCACACTCCTGGCTCGCTTGAGGAGGAGAAAATGGCTTTATCAAACCTCCTTTGGGGAGGCAGGGGGGAGACGGTGGTTCTCTCTCTCTCTCTCTGCCGTGTTAAAATAAATTCGATCTGGCTCCTTTGCAGAGCTGATTTATTCCCCAAATGGGCCCGAGCTACAAGAGCGGTGTAATTCGACTTTGGCTTGCCTGGGCCGAGCCTAAGAGACCGAATCTAACAGGATGTCTTATGGACCGGGGGTTGGGGGGCGGGGGATCAAGAACGAAAGGGGGGAAAGCATCGTGTGCTCGAAGCTCCGAAGGGAATCTGGCTTTTAGGGAGGGGGAGGGGGAGAAGGGTCAGAGGGCAGAGGTGGGGTCAGGGGACAGGGGCCACCTCCTCGCCGTCGGCAGCTGCCACCAAAATCTCGCTCTTCAGGGACTTGGGAAGGAGGAGGGAGTATCCCCTCCCCCCCACCCTACCCTAGATGGCTTTGGGACCGGGTTGGTCCGCCTCATCCAAGGCCAAGTTAAATGTCCGCGGAGACTCTTTGCAAAGAAACCCAAAGCCGCGCCAGATTTCGGTTTCACTCCGCTTTGCCAGCGCAGATTGGAACCCAAAGGGTCAAATCCTCGAGCACATCCTAAGGGGGGGGGGACACACCTATGGATCCTGCGCCTTATTGATCCCCGCAAACCCCCGATTCCTCAATCCAGCTGAGCGTCTTAAAAATACAACGTTGGGGAGCCTGGAAAGGGGGGTTTCAGACTCACCACCGCGCAGCCAAGGCGAGCTAGCCGCGACAGGGATCGTGAAGATGCCCCCCCCCCACACGCTTAACTTGAGTCTCTCCGAATTGTACGCGGTGCGGAAGAAAGCTCCCTTGAGATCGTCCTCAAAGGACCGATCCGACCTGGCTAAGCCAATTTTAACAGTTTCCACCCCAAAGAGCCCAGCGCGGTGCCGATCTTCGCTGAGGGTGCTTGAATATAGGAAAGGAAGTTTTCCTGGAATACGACCACCACCCGGGTGGGGGTGCGGTGGGGTGGGGTGTCTCCCTCTGGCTACCAGTTTAAGGAACTCCCCGCAAACCCAGCCAGCTTAATAGCACGCTACAGCTCTTGCTGCGCTTCTTCCGCTTTCGTTGAACCGCAAACGCTTTTCTGGGCTGCTCGTCTTTGGCAACATCATAGTTGTTCAACAGCAGTCTGGGTCAGGACCAAGGGTCAACATCCCCGCTTTGTGGGGAAGCCCAATGGGGGGGCATGAAGGAGACAGTTCCCCCTGTTGTTATTCCCCGCAACTTGTATTCAAAGATACACTGCTCCCGCCTCTGAATGCTCCATTGAGCTTAGCATCGCCCCTGGGAGACTCCGTGGATTTGTGTAACCCGCCCGAAAAGCGTCTCTAAGGCAGCCACCGCCACCATATCGTGTGTGTGTGGCGGGCGGGGAATTCCATAGGTGAATCGTGTGAATGAAGCTCTTTTTTTCGCAGCTAGTAGCAACCCGGAGGAAAGTCCTATACTTGTATGTTGTGGCCGCTTGCAGGGATATATAGGCCTAAAGCTGCTGTCCTCCAGCTGTGTTTTGACTACAACTCCCATCATCCCCAGCCATAGTAGCCAATAATCAGGGCGGATGAAATTTGTAGTCCAACATCTGCCGGGGTCGGGCAGTTGCACACCCTGCCCACGGCGGCTGTAGAAAAAAATTGTTGGGAGGGCACAGAAAAGGGGTAAGATCAGATTTCTGAAACAGAAATGGGGGCGAGCGAGAAGCCACTTTTCGGGGGGGGGGCTTTCCACCCCTGGAGCCCTGCTCTAACGCCACACGTGAGCCAAAAGAATGACATATCCCTCTATTTTAACTAATCTGCCGTAACTGCTGCTGGAGCCGAGTTCCATAGTAACACTCACTAACCCGCATTAGCACACTAGTGTACCTACTACACGTGTTAAAGTGGTAACTTACCCATGTTAACCCTCCCCCCTCCACACACACACACACACACACACACACACACAAAGTTACTTCCCTTCAACTTGCACAGCAAGAATTAAGGACCACTTTAGTTGGTTGGTTTTAAAAAACCGAATTTGTTGAATGGGAGCTAGCATGAATTGCCCCCTTTGCGAAACAGGGTCCATAGTGGTTTGCATTTGGGTGAGCATCCTACGATATTCCCCTTAGGGTACGCGGCCTTAGTTCAGTGGAAGATCTCCTGGATGAAGAAGGTCCCAGGTTCAGTCCCTGGCAGCATCTCCAGATAGGGTGGAGACTAGAAACTCCTGCCTCTAACCTTAGAGAGTGCTGCCAGCCAGTGTAGACAATACTGTTCTCGATGAATCAATGGTTTGACTCAGTAGAAGGCAGCTTCTTAAGTTCCTACCCTTGAAGAGCACCAGAAGGCATTGCCGTTTAAAATCCTTTCATGTTACCAAAATACTTCTTAAAAGCAAAGTTCTACAATAGTTCAGCCAAGCTGTGAGCACAGAAGAAGAAGAAATCTCATTCTTCCATAAGAAGAAAAAAGAGAGCTACATCGAACTCTCTCATCACACAATTATCTTGCATCAGTTTACAAAACAAATTCCCCAAAGGTTATCGAAGTAATATAACTAAAAGCACACATCTCCACAAATCAAAAAGAATATTAGAATTATATTCAAAACCCAGAATTACCTTAGAAAACTTTAGAAAAGACAAGGAGTTTTTAAACGTCTCTCCAGTCTGCTGCTGAAGATGTGCTAACTTCTGCAACTGAGGCTGATATACCCTGACAAAGTGTTCATTTGAGGGCAGAAGGAACCCCATGCACCTTAAAGCAACCCCATGCATTAAGAGACCATCCTGCACAAACGTAGCACTGTTTCACACAGTGGCTCAAGGGATGTCTCCAAGAAGAAGCCCACAGGCAAAAGGTGAGGGAATGCCCCCTCTCTTACTGCTACTCCCTGCAACTGGTATTCAGAGGCATCGTGCTTCTGAGGCTGGAGGTGGCCCATAGCCACCCGACTAGTTGCCATTGAGAGACCTGTCCTCCATGAATTTGTCTAAGCCCCTTTTAAGGCCACCCAGGCTGGTGGCTGTCACCATATCTTGTGGCAGAGAATTCCATATATTAATTATGCACAGTGTGAGTCAATAGTTAATATATGCTGGTCCTTTTTGCCAGTCCTAAATTTCCCAACCTTCCATTTCATGGGATGACTCCTGGTTCTAGTGTTGTGACAGAGGGAGAGAAATTTCTCTCTGTCCACTTTCTCTAGTAAAGTAAAGTAAAGTTAAAGTAGTGTTGTTGAGTTGGTGTCAACTCCTGGAGACCACAGAACCCTGTGGTTGTCTTTGGTTGAATACAGGAGGGGTTTGCCATTGCCTCCTCCCGCACAGTATGAGATGATGCCTTTCAGCATCTTCCTATATTGCTGCTGCCTGATATAGTTGTTTCCCATAGTCTGGGGAAACATACTGCACAGTCTGGGAAACATACCAGCGGGGATTTGAACCAGCAACCTCTTGCTTGCTTATCAAGTCATTTCTCCATTGTGCCATTAGGTGGCTCTCCCACTTTCTCTACTCCATACATAATTTTATACACTTCAATCATGCCTCCCCTTAGCCGCCTCCCTCTTTTCCAAAGTAATGAGCCTTGCTTCCTAAGGAAGGTGTTCCAGGCCCCTGGTCCTCTTGGTTGCCCTCTTCTGCACATTCCAGAAGTCTTTTGGGGTTGCTAAAAGAAAAGACTGGTCATGGCAGAGGAACTTCCCTGAAAGCCAGCTGCCCCATCCTTACTGATCGGATCCTGCTTACCCCTGCTATTTCAGCAAAGAGGCACCTTTCAAAGTGGTGATTCTCTTTTATTTCGCAAAGGAGGGCAACCCCACCACAACTATCGTACTTTGGACACATTATGTGAAGATCCAGCTCCCTTGAGAAGTCCATAATGCCGGGGAAAGTTGAAGGAAAGAGAAGAAGAGGACAACCAGCAGCAAGGTGGATGGACTCGATGACGACAGCAATGATTGCACTACTGAGAGACCTCAAAGGCCAAGTTGAAGACCGATCATCCTGGAGAGAATCTATCTCTGTGGTTGCTAAGAGTCGACACCAACTTGACGGCACTCAATCAATCCAATCAACCCCAGCACAGCATCCCTGCAGCAGTTGTTGCTGTCTTTCTTTTTAGATTGTGAGGCCTTTTGGGACAGGGAATCATCTTATTTGCAATTTTTTCCTATGTAAACTGTTTTGAGAACTTTGTTGAAAAGTGGTATATAAATAGTAGTAGTAATAGCATTAGTGTACACACATACAGCTCTGTATGCATTCTGTTCTAACCATGTTAGCCCACAGGAGAGTGCTGGGTGCGCTGCAGGACACACCTTCAATTAATGCACCTCCAAGTAATCGTGAGGCCAAAGGAGCCTAGCCAATGTTTTCCTAGAACTTGGTGCATCTACCATAAAATGCATCCCAGAACCAGGGCTCTTTACAAGGTTGAGCCAGCTACAAAACTTGGTTCTAACAACCTCTGCAGTTCTAGGCTCTTCTAGAGAACCTGGAACCTGGTCAAACATACCCATTTCTTCCCACACTCCCAGCCAAAGACATTTCTCATAAGACCCATTCACACATTATGTTTAACACTAGTACAACGGGTGTACAGTGTATCCAGGTACAGATCCGTAAATCAAATCAAATCCATATTTATTACATTCCAAGACCAGCATAAGAAGGTACAGATCTGCACACACAGGTACAGTCATTCACATGTTACATTGAACACAGGTACAGAAGAACACTTCCAATCTTGTACCATGCATTTGAAGGGCATGGTACAAGAATCCAGGTTCATTTTTAAAATGAACACAAGTACAGTCATTCACACAAACACATGTATGAGTGTACAGACATTTGTACACTCATTCAGCATAATGTCTGAATTGGGCTCTAGACTTCACCGCTACTCCCCACAGGGTTTTCATAAACAAATTTAACTGTCTTCTGCAATAGTGCTGTCAAATTCCCACTTCTGAGAACTTTCACCCACTCAAACATAAGCTTCTAAATGCCATGGAATTTGACTCCGGTCAACAAAGGATGTGTGCAGAGGGAAGGAAAATGTGCAGGTGTGTGTTGTGGCATCAACACACCAATTACACTCCCGTACCATTGTACAGGTCTGTCTGAGTTTATCTTTTTAAAAGCCCTGCCCAGAATGAAATCTATGCACTACATACTGTAGATTCATGTAGGGTTTCCATAGCAGATGCACCGGGTTGCTCAGCAGACACCTTGTCGCGGAAAGGGTTCCCTCAAGGTAGAAAGCCTGAAAACAACAGGCCTAATTATGGAAACTCTGTGGATTTCTAAGTTGATTCTTCTGGGAAATAAAAGTTGAGTCTTGTAGATAACTTGGGCTAATTTAGGGCTACAAAATGTGAACTAAACAAATATTTCTAGTGAAAGAGACATGCAGAGTGTCCTTCAGAGGAAGTCTGGGAGAATGACTTCAGGAAGTAAGGGTGTAACTGGGCATGAGATATGCAATTAGGTATATATATATATATATATATATATGTGTGTGTGTGTGTGTGTGTGTGTGTGTGTGTGTATATGTGTATATATATATATATATATATATATATATATATATATATATATATACCGTCAGGAGAATGCAAAGTCATTTGGGACCATTACACCATCCCCATGCCACTTTTCCAATTAAAATCCCTCTTCTAGCAGCACCATGGGGGAAACTTACTTTTGTATGGTACCTGGAAGTTTCTCCCCTGAGACAGGGATCCATAGCTGATGGGAAGGGTGTGATCAATCTTTTCCTACTGAGCCATATTTCCACTGAATATCCACAACCATAGGTTGCTGCTTGCCCCAAGGCAACATTTTGCAGCAACCAGCTGTTAAAAAAAATAAAAATGTGGCAATTTCTTCATATCATGGTCCCATTCAGGATTGCGCCCCTGTAACTGCCTTTTGTGAAAGAGGCACTTTCCGTTTTAAGCACCACTTTTCAAATGCATTTAATCTGACATAGAACATGAAAAAGCTACCTTTTACCAAGTCAGATCATTTTAAATGGCTTTAAACTGCCTTAATACTTTAATTGTTTTGGTTAATTTTATATTGATGTAAACTGCCTAGAACCATTGGGATGGGCAGTGTAAAAACATAGTAAATAAATAAAATAGTTTTTACTTAGAGTGAGTGATCAGTTGCATGGTACTACGTGGAGTATGTATGTCCTTTACATCTTGGTTATATTGATGTATCAAATTGTGTATAGTTTGTCCATTTGTAAAATAGGAAGCTTCCTTATACCCAGTCTGACCACTGATCCATCTAGCTTACAGGTGAAACTCAGAAAATTAGAATATCGTGCAAAAGTCCATTAATTTCAGTAATGCAAATTATAAGGTGAATCTGATATATGAGACATGCAAAGCGAGATAAGTCAAGCTTTAATTTGTTATCATTGTGATGATCATGGCGTACAGCTCATGAAAACCCCAAATCCACAATCCCAGAAAATTAGAATATTACATGGAACCAAGAAGACAAGGATTGTAGAATAGAACAATATCGGACCTCTGAAAGGTATACAGTGTACTGTGCTTGACTGGCCAGCAAACGCGCCTGACCTGACCCCATAGAGAATCTATGGGGCATTGCCAAGAGAAGGATGAGAGACATGAGACCAAACAATGCAGAATTGCTGAAGGCCGCTAATGAAGCATCCTGGTCTTCCATAATACTTCATCAGTGCCACAGGCTGATAGCATCCATGCCACGCCGCATTGAGGCAGTAATTGCTGCAAAAGGGGCCCAAACCAAGTACTGAATACATATGCATGCTTATACTTTTCAGAGGTCCGATATTGTTCTATTCTACAATCCTTGTCTTCTTGGTTCCATGTAATATTCTAATTTTCTGGGATTGTGGATTTGGGGTTTTCATGAGCTGTACGCCATGATCATCACAATGATAACAAATTAAGGCTTGACTTATCTTGCTTTGCATGTAATGCGTCTGTCTCATATATCAGTTTCACTTTTTAATTTGCATTACTGAAATTAATGGACTTTTGCACGATATTCTAATTTTCCGAGTTTCACCTGTAGTATTTTCTGCTCTGACTGACGGTCGATCTCCAAGATTTCTGGCAGGAATCTTTCCCAGCCCTACCTGGAGATGGCAGGGTATGAATCCAGGGTCTTCTGCATGCAAGCAGGTGCTCTACCACTGAGTTATGAACCCATTCTCTAGGGAGAATATCTTCTTACAGCAGACTGTGCTTACATGTAGTCACTCATCCAAATGCAAACCAGGACAGACTCTGCTTAGCAAAGGGGACAATTCATGCTCACTGTCACAAGACCAGCTCTTCTCCCCTCTTGTGCAGAATGCTTACGGGTTCTATAAATTGGTTTTATAAAACACAGATTCAGTTTTTTGAAGGTCCCCCACTCCCGTAAAGAAAACATATTGGTGAACTTGCTTTGGTATTTGGGAACTTTTGGTATTGGTGAACTTGCTTTTCTTAGGTTTCTTATGTTCACAGTGTTCTACTTACTGGCTTTGTTCATTCTAATTCATACCTCCAAATGTGGACTTTTCCACTGAAAAATACATCTGCTAGCTTTTAGATTCAACCTTTTTTTTTAAAGATAGTTTTACTGCCTTTTAATTGCCTAGCATAGCTTTTGGAACATGCTAGCAAATAATATTTTACCTCTGGGACTGTATGTTCCATTTTACTTTACAATGCAGACTTGAAGAGTCTTATTGCTGAAGAATTTTTATTTTTATTTTTATTTTTTTCAAGAAAACCCACATGGATGAGGTTTGGAGCTGTGAGAGATGGCTCCACACAGTTAAACACACGGTTTTTCCAACCTCTTCAGCTTGCAGCCTCAGATGGTAAAGCCACAATAATTTTTTTAAGGTAGTTGTAATGATCAGCCTCCCCTCCCTCTGAAGAGTTAACAGGGACTGAACCCTTGTCTCAACTGACAGGCTGGTGAACTCCAGAGCAGCCAATCAGTACACCAGGTGGTTGGGACCTAGAGAGTGGTTGCTGGAAATCATAGGAACACAAAGGGGGGTTTTGTTGGAGAGAAGCAGGTGCAGAAAGGCTAAGTGAGGGGCATGGAGCTTTTGCTCCCTCATAGTCAAAGCCAGCATGAAGATTTTTCACATGGAATAACTGCAGATCCATGAGACAGGATTTCAGGAAGCTTGATTCTCAACAGGTGTTAGGTGAGTTTTCAAGGAAAAGGGGGTTCAGCATACAGAACAGTTTGTGAGTCAGATTTTGCATCAGAAACTTATATTTCCTTGTGTGTGTGCTTTGCATATTCTTGATACTGTTCTATTATTGTTTACCTGCAATGTAATTAAAATAAGATACACTAGCCTATGCTCAATCCAACTAGGGCATTGCAAAAGACTCTGTAAACATCTAAGTGTACCTAAATGCAACCTAAACTGATGCCTAAGACAACCTATTTTTGTAACCTACTAAGTATTTTTTTTACTGTATTTAAAACCTAAAAGCCTCAGACAGTAGCAGTCTGTAGTAACTGAATAAAACTGGGGTTTTTTGTTCTTTTCTTTTTACAAGCCTCTCAGAGCTGGTTTTTAACTCATGAAAAAAAAGGAGGAGGGAGGGGATTTCTCTGGTGCAAAGTGTCCTCAAAGACTCAGCAGCTATCGGTTTTCTCATCACATGTAACCCACACATGGAAGGTTTTTGTACTTATCAAATAGCAAAATAAAGAGAATTTTCCCTGAGATTCCACCCCGAGCCTAAGGAGGTTCAAGCTCTGTCGATAAGAGGGGTCGTGGTGGCAGCATTTTAATTCTACCAGATATATAGATTAATGTTATGAGAAGCCCAGCCAGGCAGCTCACCATGGATGATTCAGCTTTTTCCCCCTCATGTGAGCTGCTCTGAGACAAAGGCTTTAATTCGCTACAGTAGTTATCACTTGCCATGGTTCCAAATAGGCTGTTGTCTCTCTTGGCATTTAAGGATGCTTCAATTTATCACATAAGAGAGGCTTATCAGTAAAATGGAACACAGCAGAGCACAAAAGGAGGTGCAAGGGGTTTAAATCCAGAAGCAGATTAGTGCAATAGAAGATGAAGTTAGGGAATTGAGAATAATTTGGCATTCAAAGTATACAAGAAAATGAAGGTTGCTTTAAACCATTCTCTATCCAATGTGGGCCAGATATAATCCTGAATGATTAGAGGATTCTAAAAATTAAAAATTCTTAGGCTGAAGTAGCACTTCAGAACATTAGCCCAGGACTCCCCCCTTGCTTCCACACAATCACTTCTACCTAGCTTTTCCTCCCACCTTGCTTCACCACACAACTGAAAATTGTGTGGAAGCAAGGTACGTTGTTGGCAAACACAGCTCCCAAACTCGGGAAGAACACAGTTTTTGATTGTGTGAATTAACTCACTATCTCTATTCCCTAATGTGAACAGTAGGGTTGCTGGTGCTAAGAATCTATGCCTTCGGGAGCTGGATCTCCAACATTAGGTAGCTATGTTCTCCTCAGTGATAGACCTCCTGAGTTTTTACAATTACTTTGAAGAAAGTTATGGCCCCTCTGTAGACAATCCTTCCTGTCTTCAGTAAACCATATGTCCATGGAGGTGGGGAGGGGGTTGAACGAAATGTAAGGAAGCACTTATATAAGTAATAATAATGTTGTTATTATTATTATTTTTATTTTTACATTTCTATCCCGCTCTTCCTCTAAGGAGCCCAGAGCGGTGTACTACGTACTTGAGTTTCTCTTTCACAACAACCCTGTAAAGTAGGTTAGGCTGATAGATGCGTGACTGGCCCAGAGTCACCCAGCTAGTTTCATGGCTGAATGGGGATTTGAACTCAGGTCTCCCTGGTCCTAGTCCAGCACTCTAACCACTACACCACGCTTACCCCCTTCCTGCAGTCTGAGATTGAACTTTCCACTCTACTATCTGAATGCCCAATGGATCAGGAAAATCCTGGTCTGCTCCTGTGTTTTTAACAGCAACTTGCTCTGCAAAATCAAGTTATTTATTTGATTTAAAAGTTAAGCTTTGTAAGGCATGGTGACCAGCATTATCAGCTGATATAATGGAACACCTTGCTATTAAAGGTACAGGAGTCAGTTCCACAAAAAAATTAAAAATGGCAACATTTGGCTCCCTCCCCCGTGACCTCTTCCAGAAAGGAAGTGCAACAGTGGAGGAACCTGCACAGAGCATGATGGGGAGAGATCTCCCAGCTGCAACTAACTCCCTGCTGTTTCCACCTTCTCAGGTGCTGCATTACAAGGCAAGGCAGAGACAGGGCAGCCAAGATCAAAACTAGTCAGGGCTAAAAACCAGAGGGCGGACTACACAAGCAGCGTTAAGAAGAGCTCCACAGTAGCTGTTGCTCCAACAGAGTACTGTACTAGAGCAGACAGCAGGCTTTTATTCAAGGGAGGCAACTCCACTCCAAAAAATAAGGCTTGGAGGGTTTAAAGGGACCTCACCTGGTTTCTGTTTCTGGTGAGACTAGGATAACTTGGATTCATGTGTGGACTAGAGATGTTCATGAAACTAATTTTTGATTTGAATTCTAATTGAATTCCAAGAATCCATTTCAAATTTGAATCAAATTCCAATTGAATTTTCAAAATTCAATTTGAACTCAAGTAGAATTTGAATCAATCTGACCCTCTTTTGATACCTTTTTAACCAATCAGGGGGCCTGAATGTTTTTTTAGAAGGTGCCAAATGACTCTCAAATCAAATTCAAATAAATTTTGAAAATTTTGATTCAAATTTGAATCCAATTGCCCTTTTAAGGAGTGATTTGATTTGGATTCGAATCACTCAGATCACCCAGATTCAAGTCAAATATTTATTTATTATACTTATTTATTTATTCAATTTCTATACCGCCCTTCCAAAAATGGCTCAGGGTGGTTTACACAGAGAAATAACAAATAAATAAGATGGATCCCTGTCCCCAAAGGGCTCACAATCTAAAACAAAATTTGAATCAGTTTGCACATCCCTGTTGTGGACCCCTCCAAAACAGAGTCTAGAGTCAGTGCAATGTCTTCTGGCCTTATAAAGAAAGGCTGAGTGATGTCTTGGGGTGCAGAGTCCCTGGGGGTCTCTGAGGATCTTGGGGCCTCCAAGTAAGTCTGTAGGTTGAGGTCCTGCACTCTGCCTTCCTCCTCATCTGTGGTTTCAACCAGGGTGGATGGGGGCCCATGACTGTGGGTCATGGCAGTCCCCACTTGGATCAGGGATGTGGTGCTGACGAAGAGGCTTCTCTCTTCCCCCCAGGCTGTGACTTCAAACCCATGCACATGCAGGGCTCAGGAAATCCACTAGTCTACTTGTCTGTGACAAGTGAAAAACGATGCCTGGAGAGCAGAAAAAGTCCCGACAAAAAGTAATAAATGTTCCTATGCAAGTAAAAGATTTTTGTCTGGCTGGTGAGCAGAACCCACATTTGTTGACCCCTGGATGCACGAATGCACAGCCCATGGAAGGAACACAAGAGAGATATGATATGAGAGCCTGGATTTCTGACTTCTTAACTCTGCAGCCCATTGCCAATTCAGGAGGAAATTTAAATTGGGGAAACAGCAAGGAAGGGAAGAGGTATGCCCATTGCCTCACCCAACTCACTCCGCCCCACCAAAGGCTTTATGCAAAGATCACAAATCTCCCTTGTCCCATCTAGTTTGGCCTTTAACCACTAGGGCCTGCCACCTCACCATATGATTGAGTTAATTTTGCATTCCAAAAACCCTTTGATTTTAAAAGACATTTAAGGCGAGTCCTAATTTAACTCAATGTTTAAAAATAAAAGGGATTCCAGTTTAATATGCTTACTATCGATTTCAGCCTGTACAACCAATATACACTTTTTATGCTTGGCTATAACAAGGAGGAGAGCTGGTCCTGCAGCAGCAAGCATGAATTGCCCCTTTTGCTAAGCAGGATCTCCCCTGGTTTGTGTTTGGATGAGAGACGACCATATTCACCTGAATACAAGATGACTCTGAAATTAAGACGAGCCCATTTAAAAAATAAAAGTTAAATACAGGTTATACCCTTATTTACCCCAAAGGATCCTGAATTTAATATGACCCCCTGGTTTATAATATAAGACATACGAACAGCCCTGTTGGATCAAGCCTAAGGCCCATCCAGTCCAGCAATCTGCTTCACACAGTGGCCCACCAGATGCCCCTGGGAAGCCCCAGGCAAGAGCTGAGGGCATGCCCTCTCTCCTGCTCTTGCTCCCCTGCAACTGGTATGCAGAGGCATCTTGCCTCGGAGGCTGGAGGTGACACGAAACATGAAAAACCTTGGGAAAAACATATTGAGGCTATTCACACAATCAAAAACTGTGCTCTACTTGGGTTTGGGAGCTGTGTGTGCTCCCAATTTTCAATTTTGTGGAAGCAAGGTAGGAGGAAACTCTGGGTAGAAGTGATGGTGTGGAAACAAGGTAGCGGGGAAACCTGGGTAGCTTTCCCTCTTACCTTGCTTCCACACAACCAAAAATCGGGACCACACCGAGCTCCCAAACTCAGGGAGAAAACAGGTTTTGATTGTGTGAATGCCCTCAATATTGGATTTAAGTAAATACAATACATGTGTGGTACTGTCTGCTGTAAGATATTCTGGGGCCATAGCTCAGTGGTAAAACATTTGCTTGCATGCAGAAGGTCCCAGGTTCACTCCCTGGCAGCATCTTCAGACAGGGCTGGGAGAGAGTCCTGCCTGAACCCTTGGAGAGCTGCTGCCAGTCAGGTACAGACTAAGGGGCTATTCCCACGATCAGGCAAAATCGGGCTAGGAGAGCCTAGCCCGATTTTGCCTGATCGTGGGAGTCACGAGTCTTGCAAACGAGCCCGCCAAACTAGCCCTCCCCTTAAACCGGATTTGTGGAGGGAGCACTCCGCAAACCTGGTTTTTTAAATCATGAGTAGCCACGGCGCGGCTCCGAGCTGTGGCTACTCATGAGTAGACCCCCCAGCGGGAGGCTTAAAAGCAGCCTCCCAGCTCGGAAGTCTCTCCAGTATGCCCTGCGTGCTCATGCAGGGCATGCTGGAGCTTCTGGGGGCCGTGTGGCCCCCGAACTCCCCAGTCCCTGCCGGCTCTGTCATGGATCCGGCAGTCGGGTCGGCAGCCGATTCGGCCACCCAGGGCTCCCGCCCTGCTCGTCTGCAGGGAGTCCCAAACCGGGTCTCACTGACCGTCAGACCCGGCTCTAGATCTTCCCCGTCTTCAGTTGCAAACCTTTAGCTCACAGGGATTGCCTGTGAAACTGAAAGAGGAATGTTAACTGTGGATAGGCAGAGTGGAAGTCGGAAACAGAACTATAAAAATGCCTCCCTCTTCATTGGCACTCTCAACAGATTGCCCAAAGAAACAATGACCTTCCTGAACCTGTTGAGAACTAGCCTGATCCGGTGGCCTAGAAAGAGAGCATACTGTAGGGCTCCCAAGTTTCTTCTGCCTTCATGAAGTGCACCGAGGAGAAAGCATTAATTAGAACCATCGCTGGAGGCTGCAGCTGAGGTTACGGCGGCTCTTAATCTTCTGCTGTGTGATTCAGGCTCGCAGAACGGAGGGAAATATTTACTAAACCACCAGAAAGGGAAATCTGCTGTCAGACACGATGAAATTATCTTCTGCATACTGCTGTTCTGTTCACACACGGTTTACGACAGCAGTTCCCAATCTTGGTCCCACCGATGTTGTTGGACTACAGCTCCCAAAGACTTTGGTGACTGGGGATGATGGGAGTTGTAATCCAACAACATCTGGTGACCCAAGGTTGGGAATCCCTGGTTTAGGGGTTGTTGCTTCTTCCCAATCTTACTGCCGGACTCTCAGGGGACGAGGTAGGCTCCTGGCCCTTCTAGAACTCCAGAATGACTTGGTAGGCCAGGGGAGGTCAGCCAGGGGAGAAGGCCAGGGGTCAGCCAGGGGAGAAGGTCAGCCAGGGGAGAAGGGTCCACTGGGATCCAACCAGCCTGGACTCTTCTCACCCCTTCTAACCCCTGCTGCCCCCTGAAGGGTGCGAAAGCCCCACAGGAGGGATGCCACACCCTTCTCCAGACTCCACAGGGCCGAGTAAAAATAAAGTTTTATCATTTCTGTTTTCACTGTATTTATTTTGTTGTTGTTGTTAGAATTGTATTTTTAATGCTCTAGGGCCTTTTTAATCCTTTAGGGCCTCAGCATGTCATACTCTGGCCTCCAGGAACTGGCAGGCTGGTCTATGGGAGGAGAGCTGGCCTTGTGGTAGCAAGCATGACTTGTCCCCTTTGCTAAACAGGGTCCGCCCTGGTTGCATATGAATATGGGATGGAGGCACATGCTTGAGCACGGTAAGATATTCCCCTGAGGGGACGGAGCCCCTCTGGGTAGAGCACCTGCCTGCTTGCGTGCAGAAGGTTCCAAGTTCCCTCCCTGGCAGCATCTCCAAGATAGGGCTGAGAGAGACTCCTGCCTGCAACCTTGGAGGAAGCCACTGCCAGTCTGTGAAGACAATACTGAGCTAGATGGACCGAGGGTCTGACTCAGTATATGGCAGCTTCCTAGGTTCCTCTGTCCTGGCCATGCTGTTGGGATCCTCCAGAACTTTCCCTCTTTGACTCCTTTAGCTCACATCCTCACTTGACCTAAAACAGAATGGCTTTTCCAGGCAACAATCCCCATTTGCCTGCTCCACCTAAGAGGACAAGTTAAAGATCCTGTTGATGCCAACCTCTAGTCCACTAGTTGTACCTACACATTTTTAAATCCACAAGGGGGCAGTTTTGTAACTTTAAGGGAATGGACCATTCTTGCTCCTTCCACCAACAAGGACTGCCTGAAGGAGAGGGCTAGGGGAACGGTCGCCCAAGATCCCACACTTACAGGGCTTGCCCCTGCTAACTAGGCAAAAGGCACCTGTTTAACGAGGTGATTTTCTTTATTTAGCAAGGGGAGAGCAACTGGCCCTCTCCATCCCCAGCACAGCATCCCTCCAGTGGCTACTGTTGCTGGTGTCTATCTGTTGTTTCTTTTTTAGATAATCAGCCTTTGGGGTCAGGGTAGCATTTGATTGATTAATTTGGGAACTGTTGCTGAAAAGTGGTATATAAATATTTGTCATATTCATATGTGTATTGTACCACTCAGCTACGACTCCATCCTCCATCTACAGCAAAAGTTTAAACAGGACTGGAACATATTGATTGATTATTGGGGGTGGGGCACCAATAATTTTGCCCTGGGCCCTGTGCAAGCTAGAGACAGCTCCAGACAGCCCACCTTCGGCAAGGCTTTCCTTCGGCATGGAAAGCATAAGTTCCTCTCCATTGCACTCCGTTCTCCTTCCCCACATTACAATCTCTGTTGGAGCATACAGCTTTTCGGATAACAAGAGTCCGCCCGGCCTGGCCCAGCCCCAGACCAGCCATTATAGTGGTTGTCTCTGGGAAATGTTGCTCAAGCACATACCAAATCATGTTTCAGAATGCTTTCTGGAGTTACTGAGGGCATTGAACATCACATTTCACCATAAGAACAGCCCTGCTGGATCAGGCCCAAGGAGGCCCATCTAGTCCAGCATCCTGTTTCCCACAGTGGCCCAACAGATGCCACTGGAAGCCTACAGGCAGGAGTTGAGGGCATGCCCTCTCTCCTGCTGTTGCTCCCCTGCAGCTGGTACTTGGAGGCATCCTGCCTTTGAGGCTAGAGGTGGCCTTTAGCCCTCCAACTAGTAGCCGACGATAGACTAGTCCTCCATGACTTTCCCTAAGCCCCTTTTTAAAGCCATCCAAACTAGTAGCCATTGCCACATCCTGTGGCAGAGAATTCTGTAAGTTTATTATGTGCTGTGTGAAGAAGTACTTCCTTGTGTTAGTCCTAAATTTCCTGACCTTTGGTTTCATGGGGTGAGCCCTAATTCTGGTGCTGTGAGAGAAGGAGAACTGTGTCTCTCTGTCCACTCTTGCCACTCCATGCATAATTTTATACACCTCGATCATGTCTCCCCTTAGTCGCCTCTTTTCCAAAGTAAAGAGCCCCCGATGCTGTAGCCTCGCCTCATAAGGAAGATGCCCCAAGCCCCTGATCATCTTGGTTGCCCTCTTCTGCACCTTTTCCAGCCTTACAGTGTCCTCCTTAAGATATGGTGACCAGAACTGAACACAGTACTCCAAATGTGGCCACACCATAGATTTGTATAAGGGCATTATAATGCTAGCACTTTTATTTCCAATCCCCTTCCTAATGATCCTAGCATGGAATTTGCCTTTTTCACAGATGCCGTGCACTGAGTCAACATTTTCAATGAGCTGTCCATCACAACCCCAAGATCTCTCTTCTGGTAAATCATCAATAGCTCAGATCCCAACTTGGTTACCAAGATAAAACATTTGGATCAGGGCTGTATAACTTTGACCCTCCGGCAGATGTTGGACTACAACTCCCATAATCCCCTGCCACAGTGGTGATCATAGGAGTTGTAATCCAACATCTGCCAGAGGGTCAAAGTTATACTGCCCTGTTCTGGATCAAACCATCCGGTTGTGGGATCTGGGCAGATCTTAGAGAAAGCCTTCTCTTCTATCGAGGGGATGGGCTAAATAACTTTGACATTCTTTCTAGTTCTATAAATCCACAAACATATGTGTGGTTTTTAATAGCCCGTGCAAAATTAAAACCATATTACCCATACATTTTATATGTGCCCGTATAACATGTTTAATTTAATATATAGCTATGGTTTGGTTTACCAGTGTAGTATGACTTAATCACAAGCCCTTTCATTTTTCATATAATTCTCTTTTAAACATTCCAGTTGTTAAAAAACAGCATTTGTGTGCTATGAAAAACCAATTCACACCTGGCTGGCCTTGTGAACAGAAATTAAATAATTGAGAGCTCAGCTTGTTGTACATCAGAACATTACTTCTGGGGTGGGAAGTAAGGGGCACTGAGAGGGGAGCACCTTTGTTCCTGGGAAAGGCACTGGTATCTTCTGAAACTGGTATCTTCCTCCTTCACTGGCGAAAGCCCTATTCACACCTTATGTTCAACACACATAAAATGAGTGTTCAGTGTAGACTTTATGCAAATAAAGTCATTCACATGTTGTGGTGAATGCGGGTATAGCAATACACTAGTCCTATTCAGACTTTGGTCTCATTCGCACGTAACGTGAAACCACAGTTCAACAGGACTGCGGTTCCACGGACATTATGTCCAAATGCGGGGAACCACACTTGGGCATGGTGATGAAACTGAGGTTTCAGGATCCAGTCTGAACCCTTGGGTTGAATTAATTTTCATTGCTGTGACCCGAGCCCCTTCCTGCAGCCTGCGCTACATGCAAATTTGGAACCACAGGCTGCTGGCTCTGGAACTGGCATTGTGGGAGGAAGCTCCTCCCTCAACTCCAGTCTGATTGGCTATGTAGGCTGTCACTCTGTCAAGAAGGGAGCCTGTATGCAGCTCCCCTGCCTCTCTTGCTGACTGCAAAGAGGCAGCTCTCCTGAGCAACAGCCCCATAGATGTTGTTGGCAGTAATTGAATTGCTATGACTGCAGTCCTGCTCCCCACTTTTGTGCTCATACATGTGTGAATGGGATCTTGTGAACACCCCTCTTGTGTTTCACAGTGTTGTATTCATATTAGAATACCCGTCGTATTCATATTCGATTTGTCATATTCCTATCTGTATTCGTATGTCTTTTGGAAAGGATCACATATCTTGGTCTGTAATCTTGTGGGAAGCCCACAAGCAAGAGAAGAGCTCTCCCCTCCTGCTTGCCCCCAGCAAATGGCATTTAGAGACATACTGATTGACCCCAAGATTAAATTATTCATGAGTAGTCCCATTTAAATTAATGGACAAACTAGTCACGACTAACACGCTCCATTAATTTAAGTGGAACTACTCATGGGTAATTTAGTCCAAATGTCAGCTACTGCTTCTGGATATGGAGAGGAGAAAGAGAGAAAGAGAAAACATGCCATCGTTGGGGGAGGCTCGGTTGGCATGTATGAGGGATGGGGCCTTTTTGGTCCTGACCCCCAGGATCTGGAACTCCCTAGCTCATGATGGCATGATAGACTTGTCCTTCATAGGACAAGAGGAGAGCCTGAAACCTTGGAGAGCTGTTGCCAGTTGGTGTCGCCTGGAAGTGTGCATGGACTATAGTTTGTGCACCTATCCGAATTCGGATCGGTCCATGGTCGAGCAGCCCGGTTCAGCCCGGTTCGGCCTGGTTCGGCCAAACCTCGAACCAGTCTAGCAGTTTGAGGCAGCACTGGGCAGGCACCATTAAAGTAAAGATGGAGGGCCTTACCAGTCGTGACCAATTCATACATCTGACAAAGTAGATTCTGGCACATGGAAGCTTATGCCGCAATAAAAGTGTTCATCTTCCAGGTGCCACAGGACTCTTCATTGTCGATACTTTCACAGTGTGATCACAATGCTTGATCAGAGTGTACTGTAAGCAGAGGGAAAGAGCAATTAAGCCTTTTACATCAGAGATGCCCGAAGGACAGGAAACCAGTAAAATAAACCCAGATGGCTAAGCAATCAAGGTGTATAATATGTTTATGTGCCCATTCTGATTTGGGGTGTGTGTGTGTGTGTGTGTGTGTGTATGTGTGCAAAAATCCTTCAGCCCAAGCAAAATTAATTCTACAGGCGGTGGCTGCTGAAGGCCCTGCTGCTGAAGACATCCTACATGCCACACCTGCAATGAAAAGTCCTATTTTTGTAAATTGGTGCAATCAATTTTTCAGCACCCGCTTGCTGTATTCCTCTCATGATCCTCACCAACTCGTTTCCCAACAACCCCTTTTCTGTCCTTTGCCAGCAATGTGTTATGTGGGATGGAACCAGGCAGAGGCCAGCAACTTTGGCTCCACGGCTGTTGTTGAACTACAACTCCCATCCCCTCTCGCAGTAATGGTGTCATCAGAAGAGAAGTTGGGCTTATTGGGTTGGAATCCTTATATTGGTGTTGTATTTTTGTTGTTGTTGTTCTGGTCAAAATTGGTTTTTGGACGGGCGGGTTTGGCCTCTTTGATTATGAGGGATGGCTTCAACTAGAGTTGGACACGAGCAGTGTTGAGTAATTGAACAGAACAGGAAGTGAGTTAAGCAATGTCTTTGGGACACAGAAGTTCAACAAGAAGCTGCATGGATCAAGCATGGTTTATACTTAGGGAGTCAAGCTATCAATCTTAAACCTGCTAAGTATTTTGATGTGGTGCTTGTTCCTAAATTTAGATGAGCTCTCACTTTCTTCATTCTTCAAAGGGCACCAGGGTCCACCCCATTTATTGTGGGTGTTGATGAGATAATGTCTTTGGCCTGGGAAATATACTGCTCTATGTTACTGATGTCTCTCAAGTTCAATTATACCTGGTCTAACTGGATGGATTATATCTGGATGGATTCAGAGTTCGCTGGATGGATACTACTATTACTATGGATATTTATATACTGCTCTTCAACCAAAGTTCTCAAAGCAGTTTACATAGAAAAAGAAGTAATATATAAATAAGATGGTCCCCTGACCCCAAAGGGCTCATGGTCTAAAAAAGAAGCATAAGGTAGACACCAGCAACAGTCACTGGAGAGAGGTCGTGCTGGGGATGGAGATGGTTCTTCTTGAGTCTGTTTTCATTATTCATCCCTATATTGGCCACCATGGCTGGGGGCAATGGGAATTATAGTCCAAGAAGAGCAAGAGGGCCAAAGTTCGCCTAGGGTGTTACTCAGAGCCATCAGCCCCACACCCGTCTGAGGAATGGGTCCATAGCTCTGTGCTAGAGCATCTGCTTTGCATGCAGAAGGACCCAGGTTCACTCCTTGGAAGCATCTCCAAGATAGGGCTGAAAGGGACCCCTGCCTGAAACCTTGGAGAAGCCGCTGCCAGTCAATGTAGACCATCCTGAGCTACACCAATGGTCCAATTCTGCAAAAGACAGCTTTCTGTGAAACCATCGCTGACCCTAATCATGAAACCCTCTCCAAGGAAAGTGTATTTTAAAAAGGATTAGTTTTACATATGGGGTGCATAACCACATAAAAAGGTTTAAACATGTACCCTAGTTGGTCTTGTGGAAGTGAGCATTTGCTAATCAGAGTCCACCTTGATTTGCACTTGAGTTGGGGAGTACGTGTGAGCCCAGTCTGCCGTCTGCCGTAGCGCAGTGGTGGAGCATCAGGGCTCCACGTTGAATCCAGGTTGAATCCCTGGTGGCATCTCCAGGTAGGGTTGGAAAAGACTTTTGCCTGCAACCTTGGAGAGCTGCTGCCAGTCTGTGACAATGTGGAGCTGGATGTCCCAATGGTCTGACTCGGTATGAGGCAACTTCCTATGTTCCTAATTACTTCCACCACAGATACCTGCCATTATACAAATTACTAAACCTAAAACTCACAAAGAGCTAAAGCCCTAAATCCAACTTCCCCATATAATTTAATCCATCAGTTTTTCAATCTCTCCTTTCCCTATAAAGAAAAAGCCAACTTCTTGTACAATCTATTTGCCTTTTTCTTTCTCTCACACACAAAATACATCACAAACAATCTATGTTAATTTCAAGTTGTGCAAAATGGCCTGGGTGCTACTTTTTCATTGTCTGACCACTGGATTCTCTCGTTCTTTCCAAATCCAGCAATTAAGGTACTGGCCACAGCGAACAAATTAAATATCAATTCTACTTCTTTCTTTGAGCCAAATGTTTTTCACTAGGCTCCTCAAACAAAGTTTTGAAGCCCTCTGACAGCTCACTGAAGTTCAGTTTCCAACTGGGGGGATTTCTTATGCTTTCCAACTGGGGGAATTTCTTATGCTTATGCTTTGGCGTGTAACTGCACATTACAAGAAATACTGGACTGCCTTTAGAAAGCCGGGGTAGTAGCTAAGAGGTTAGGCCATCGTTCAGGAGGCTCAAATCTCACTTCAGTCATAAACTCATTAAATGTCAAACTAAATGGGAGATCTGTGAATAGGATTTGAATCTTTTTTTCACCTACTTTCCAGTAGGGTTATGAGATCACCTGGCATTCTTTGTGTCTGTGTGTCCCCTGATATCAACTTCGCAACACCTGGACCAATCTGAACCAAATTGGGGTACAGTTGTAGTGAGTGACACACAGGGACTCTTCAGTGGTGTAGTTTGGGATGATGTCATCCACCCCAATTCAAGATGGTGGATATGTAAACATTTGAGATGCAAATGGGCTAACTTGTGGTTTTTAAAAGGTGCCAACCAGCTCTTGAATCTACTTTAAATTGAATTTTGATTCAAATTCAAATCTAATTGCCCTTTTAAGGGGTGATTCAATTCAAATTGGAATCACTCGAATCACCTAGATTCGAGTTGAATCTATTTGAATTCATATCATTTTGCACATCCCTAATAGTTGTTGCCTGTCATCTGTGATTTCACCCGGTATTGCCTTTGACTTCTGCAGGTTTGTAAGAGAAGCAAGGTTCTTCAGAGACAACTGCTGGTCGTACAATGCTCTATTTACCTGTGTCATAGCACCACCTGGTGGCCACTTCGCATATAAGCACTTTAACCTTAATGTTCTAAATGTGTATAGATAGGGGAGTTCTCTTCCTCTTTGCACTGTATTTTCACAACTTACCGTAGTCATGCCACTGCAGTCGGTGATCAGTACAGAGACCCACAATGAAACAGAGACCCACAATGAGAGTGAAGAACAGTAACCTTGATCCCAGGATGGGCAACTTTTCTGCAAGGCAAGCCTACTCCCCGTCACTTAAAAACAAATTTCTGAATTGACATTGCTGTTCACATTCACCACTTTTTTAGGAACACAAGAAGCTGCCTTATACTGAGTCAGACCATTGGTCTATCTAGCTCTGTATTATCTACTCTGACTGGCAGCAGCTTCTCCATGCTTTCAGGCAGGGGTCTTTTCCAGACTTTCCTGGATTTTACTTTACTTTACCTCACAGGAAGGAACATAGGAAACTGCCATATACTGAGTCAGACCATTGGTCTATCTAGCTCAGTGTTGTCTTCACAGACTGGCAGTGGCTTCTCCAAGGTTGCAGGCTGGAATCTCTCTCAGCCCTATCTTGGAGATGCTGCCAGGGAGGGAACCTGAAACCTTCTGCTCTTCCCAGAGCGGCTCCATCCCCTGAGGGAAACATCTTCCAGTGCTCACACATCAAGTCTCCAATTCAAATGCAACCAGGGCAGACCCTACTTAGCTATGGGGACAAGTCATGTTTGCTACCACAAGACCAGCTCTCCTCTCAAGGGCAGTTGTGCGTTCAGACATCAGGTGGATCTACATTGAACATGAATGAATGTGATATATCTGGGAGCACTCCATACAAAATTCAGCTTTTTCCGTGCACATTGGAGCTTAGCCCACATTATCTTCATGCTAAAAACCTTAAGAGGCGTAGCAGGGAAATGCTTGACTAACAAGCTGAAGGTTGCCAGTTCAAATCCCCACTGGTACTATATCGGGCAGCAACGATCTAGGAAGATGCTAAAAGGCATCATCTCAGACTGCACGGGAGGAGGCAATGGTCAACCCCTCCTGTATTCTACCAAAGAAAACCACAGAGCTCTGTGGGCGCCAGGTGTCAAAATCAACTCTACGGCACACTTTACCTTAAAAAGCTCCGCTTTCTAAATCAGCTTTTTTGGATACTTCGATATACCCAATATACGCCAATAGTTCTTCTGAGATGTATGGTCAAGCTGATAGAGAGCCTTTTCTTAAAGCCTCCCTTTTTTCATTTTTTTAAAAAAGACATTGTGATTTTGCAGAACATCGTTGGTACAAGGGCCCAATGACTTGTATGGGGTCCCTGGGCTGCAATGTCTCCGAGACCTTATAGAGTGAACAGGCCCGGTAAAGAGAAAGCACCCAGGATCTGACAGACTCTCAGGTCTGGCTGCTCCCTTTTGTTGCCCTTATCACCCACAGGCCCTCCCCACTGCAGAGACCAAGAGTGATCTTGCGGAACATTGTCTACATGCGCACCTGCATGGGCTGGGTGCATACCTGTGCATACAATGTTCCACTAGATCACCAAGCAAGCCTTTAAAAAAAAACGAGGCTTTGAACATTTGCTTGGTCATCTTGCCGAATACCATATGCACTCGCCCTGTATGGGTGCGGGTGCATAGAACAGTGTCCCGCAAGATTACCAAGCAAATGTTTTGGTTTTTTAAAAAGCAAAAAGGGAGGCTTTAAGAAAAGCCTACTTATGTTTACCATAAAATGTACCGCTCTGGGATTGGCATCCTACATAGACTTGAACGGCACACGGTATGAACAGTGCATGGAAAAGATTTGGAAAGAACTGGAAAGAATGCTATTAAAACAACACTATATGAACGGCCCCCAGGTTTCTTCAAATTATGTGGCTAATATATCACCACATTACTTGCTCTACTTTACCCCACTTAATTCCGTGGTTAAGCCCACCATCTGGGAAAGGCCCAGACTGAACCTAGGACCTTCTGCACACAAAACAGATGCTCTGCTATTGAGATCCAGCCCCGTCCCTAAAGATAGCATACATGGGCCTCCCATCCAGGCACAGACCACATCGAGGCCTGCTTAGCTTCAGCAAGATGCCTTTACTGTGTGCCCTCAGGCCATGTTCTGGGAAGCTAAGAACATTTCCTCCATAGACCTTTATGAATGCAATTAAAAACAACAGAAAATGCTTTTAAAAAGCTGAAATCCCTGCTTTTTAAAAGGCAGGAGTTGTGCATGCATGATTTTGTGTGTGAGATAGAAGAACCCCTCCTTGCTCACTGGTGATGGCACAGGCAGTAGCCAATAGGTGCCCCTAACCATTGCATGGATAAAACCAAATGCTCTTTCCTCTTGCACTAGCTGGTTCTTGAAAATGCTATTCATTTTTATGAGCATTAATTCATTTTTAATAGGAGGTTACAGAAAGGAAACTGAACTGAATTGAAGAAACTCCCAATTATTTTTAAACCAGAAGTCTTTAGGAAGCCTTCCAGGGTCTTTAGAAAGTCTTTAGGAAGCCTTCCACACAGTAAAAATTAAAGATTATCTAGGATAAAACACAATAAAAACATTACAAAATTTGCAAACGATAAAACAAAACTTGACCACATTGACAGAAATTGTATCTTTAAATTTAGACAGCAAAGGGATATAAGGCTGGGTCATTCAGATGGAGAACTCAGGATGTAAAATTAAACAAAAACGGGGCAAGAACTCCGTTGCCTAACTCCCCTTTGTACTGATATTTCTGCCGAAAGGTGCCCTTTCGCACTACAACAGACTCTAAGGTGGGCATTGAGATCAAGATTGTGTATTAATAACAACAGGCGCGGACTTCAGAGTGAATTAGATTCAAGCTCAGGTGAATTTGAATGGATTCAAATGAATCCCATTCTGTGCAAGCAGTTTTGAGTTGAATCAATTCAAATTCTAATAGATTCAGTCTAATTTTTTACACATCCCTACTTATGGCTACATTCATGGAGTGCCTGACTCTGTTACGCTTGGAATCGCCCAGTTTTTAGCACACAATTTCTCAAACTCAACCATAGTCAGCAAAAAAAATGCAATCTGAGCCTTACCAAGCAGAACCAAGAGTCAGTTCCTATGTGCTGTTTGTCTGATACACATTCACGCCATGACATGTGCATTTCTAAGACACCAGGCCTGGTCTGACTACTGCAAATGTATTTCTAACTTTCCATAGGTGGCAGCAAAATATAGCCTTGAAGATACTACAGAAATGCAGCTCAGCTACCTAAGCACATCAGCAAACACATCCTTACTGTAACCTCCGGTTAATGCTTGTAAAAATAAATAGCATTTCTAAGAAGCATTTCTATTGCAGGAAAAACGCAAAACTGAGCATTTGGTTTTCTCTAATTTCCAAGGAATCCTGAAAGAATGCAATGTTCTTACTTTTCATTACTTTTCACTAGGAAATTAATGCTCAGAAGTAATATAGGAGAGAAATAAAAAGAAAGATCTGCATTTAAAATAGGGATGTGCAAAAAATTTGCACAAATTGATTTGAATCTGAATCTAATTAGAATCGATTCGATTTGGAACCACTGAATAAAGATTTGTTCAAATTGATTCAGATTCACCCAACCTTGAATCAAATTCAGGCAAATTTGAGGAGAATTTCTTGCACATCCCTCATTTAAAAGCAGAAAGTAATAATAGTCCTAAGGTCTAGAGGCATAGTAGAGAAATGAAGAGTTACATTTCTGGCTCCCAATTGAATGCTGAAGAAACCCCCATAAAGTCAAGCAAGACTACATATAAATGCTACACCATAGTACATATTGCTCATTAGTAATTAGTACATTTGCCTCAGCAAATTTAAAGCAGAGATGAGCAGTCTTCAAACTTGCAGGATCTCCTTTGTTTTCCTCTAGAAATCTGAAGTCCATCAGCAAAATTCAGGTGCAAAATAGTGGTCCAGGGGAGCAGATATTCGTACATACTGAGAAATAAGGGATGGCAAAACGTCTTTTGTCTTATTCAACATGTTTGCTCTGCATTTACTTCGCTTCAGAATTTGTCTTCCGTACCAAAACTGTACTCATCACCGTCCTTTCACACAAAAATTCACTCCTGGTTGTCCCTCATGGTGCTTCATTTCAGAAACCTTATTTATTTATTTATTTATTTATTTGATTTATATACCGCCCTTCCAAAATGGCTCAGGGCGGTTTACAATTTAGAAGGAAACAATATAAAATTTTTGAAATCTGGGTGGCAGGGACTAGAGACAGAGCCTTTTCGATTGTGGCCCCTTGGCTGTGGAATATCCTCCCAGATTAGCTTTGCCATGCTCCCTCCCTCTGGGTTTTAAAGAAATAATTGAAAACCCATCTTTTTAGAGAGGCTTCCAGTAAACTATTAATGTGTAACTTTAACTGGGTCTAGGTTTGAACTGAATTTTGTTAATTTTATATTCTTAGATCAGTTTTGTTCGACTGTCTTTGTGAAATGCCCAGGGCAGTATTGCACTGGAGGGGCAGAATAGAAAGGCTCAGACCTGTCCCTCACCCTTCCTTCTCTCTCTCTCTCTCTCTCCTCTACTCGCTCTTCCCCTCCCTTCTTTCTCTCTCTCTCTCTCTCTCTCTCTCTCCCTTCCTGAGTTAACAGATCTTGTTCATTTTGTTTCCTCAACCAATTCACACAATAGCAGCCTCCTTCTCCTGGACGGGCTCTTTCCTTCCTCATAGACCTCTGCCCACTATCCTATTTATATTTATATTTATATTTATATTTATATTTATATTTATATTTATAGATTCCTCTCCTCTACAATCAAGAACATCTTCCAACCAGTAACAGTTGCATTCCAACTGACCGTAACCATCACAGGTTCCTCCTCCCTATCTGCATATGGAATCTCCACTGCCCAAACACCGCAATGCTTCTGCTTGCGAACTCTCACGAGAACTGCCACACACGGGATTAGCCACGGGTATGCCTTAGAGAATTAAATATATGGGTAGATGCTTTTGTCCTTAAGTATGCTTTCTATCAATTTACCTGGCACCGAAGTTAAGCTGACTGGCCTGTAATTTCCCATATCCCTCCTGGATCCCTTTTTGAAAATCGGAGTCACATTGGCTACTTTCTAGTCCTCTGATACAGAGACTGATTGCAGAGACAAGTTACATATTTTTGCTAGGAGATTGGCAATTTCACATTTGAGTTCCTTCAGAACTCTTGGGTGGATGCCATCTGGCCCTGGCAATTTGTTAATTTTTAGTTTTTTGAGACAGTTTAGAACATCCTCTCTCATCACCTCAAATTGGCCCATTTCTTTAGCTGCTAATCCTGAAAAGCTCAATTCTGGAGAGGGTATATGGTCAGTATCCTCCGCTGTGAAGACAGATGCAAAGAACTCATTCAGCTTCTCTGCAATCTCCTTATCCTCCTTATTTAATCCCTTTCACAGCCCATCATCTAAGGGTCCAACTGCCTCTCTGGCAGGTTTTCTACTTCTGATATATTTAAACAAGTTTTTGCTATTCCCATTGATGCTTCTAGTGATATGCTCCTCAAACTCTCTTTTTGTATCCCTTATTGTCTCCTCGCATTTCTTTTGCCAGAGTTTATGTTCTTCCCTGTTCTCTTCATTTGGGCAGGACTTCCATTTTCTGAAGGAATTCTTCTTCCCTCTTATAGCTTCCCTGACTCTACTTGTAAACCGCCCAGAGACGTAAGTTTTGGGCGGTGTAAAAATATGATAAACCAACCAACCAACAAATAAATACTTGTTAGCCACGCTAGCATCCTTCTGAACTTGGTGGTGCCTTTCCTCCTACTTAGTATACATTCCAACTGTGCTTCTAGTATTGTGGTTTTAAATAAGTCCCATGCTTTCTGGAGTGATTTGACCCTCCTGACTTTCCCTTTCAACTTCCTTCTTACCAGTCCCCTCATTTTTGAGAAGTTTCCTCTTCTGAAGTCCAACACACCTGTGTTGGATTTCCTTGACAATTTATTGCATTTTTGGAGTTCTGAGGGGCAAGGCAACGTGGGGCGATGCGTCCTGACACCATGATCCTCAGAGCTACCATCAGAAGCCAGGGCTCGTCTGGGCGATCCACCTGCCCAGGGAAGGCAGGATGGTTGTCTGCAGGGAAGTAAGCTCTTCAGGGATTCATCCCCGCAAACCTGGTAGCCATTTCTCACTGCTCATGAGAAACGGCTCATAGTCTCCCATCCAAATGCAAACCAAGGCAGACCCTGCTTAGCAAAGAGACAATTCATGTTTACTATCACAAGACCAGCTCTCCTCCCCAAATAATCTCTCGTCTGCCAATAAACCCCATGGTTATTTTGACACCAGCATCACGTGAAGGTGAAAAGCCTGAAGTGGCTACTGCAGAAAGCAAGGGCAGTGTATTCTGATCCACTACGGAAAATGCTTTGGATTGTTTAAGATCAGCATGCCGCGTTTGCCTGCCAGGTTTTCCACACACACACACACCCTCCTGGCAGCTTCAAAGCTAGTGACACTCGTTGGAGACTGTGCACCTTTAAAAACAAAAAAAGCAGCACATTTGAGCTTTTAAAAGTTGTGCTCCATATCGCACCTCTGATTTATGCTGATCAAAGACTGAAATAAAGCATATCTATCTATCTATTGCACTGGAGTGTGTGTGTGTGTGTGTACATGCACACATTCACACACACACAGCAGAGATGTAGAACTGTCAGGAAGGTGACCAGCTGCTTGGCACAAGTGACATGTGGCATGATGATCTCCCTGGGCAAAAAGGAAACAAACCAGCCACAAGAAATAAAAAGCAGAGGCTTTTGGCTCCTGCTCCCACGTACACACTGACCTTTTAAGAAGGCCGCTTTGTCAGAAGTACTTGATGCCTACCCGAGAATCAAGATTTCACAAGTGAGAATGATCAAAAAGGGCCAGATTTTTCCAAAGGGCTGATCTTTATTATTTTCAGCATTACAAAGTCTCTGCCCCGAGGAGTTTACGGTCTACAATTTAACCATGCATGAGGAAGAGAGTGAGGGGGAAAGGAAAAAAAACCCTGTGTGTGTGTTTACATTTCTATCCTGTTTTTCCTCTAAGGGGCCCAGAGAAGTGCACATGGCTATGTTTATCCTCACAACCACCCTGTGAAAGCCCTATGAAACTTGAGTAGATCGTCAAGTTTCGCCTCAGAACAACCCTGTGAAGTAGGTTAGGCTGAGAGAGGAGTGACTGGCCCAGAGTCACCCAATGAGTTTCATAGCTGAATGGGATTTGAACTCAGGACTTCATGGCCCAAGTTCAACATTCTAACCCAGGGGTTCTCAACCTGTGGCACTCCATAAGTTGTTAAACTACGACTCCCATTATCCCCAGTTACAGTTTATTGTGGCTGGGGATTATGGGAATCGTAGTTCAGTGACATCTGGAGTATCGCAAGATGGGAACCCTTGCTCTAGCCCCTAAACCATGCTGGTTCTCTCATTACATATACATAGAGCAGCAGGGGCGCAACTACTATTGGGCAAGGGGAGACATTTGTCTCCCGGCCCGCTGCCTCGAGGGCCCCCCCAGAGGCAAGTCACATGATCATCATCCCGGCTCCCCAGCACCTGCGCTTCCTTCAGTGTTCCGGCCGGGGGTATTCCTTCACTCTCTGTCTCTCTCGAGTCCCCTCCCTCCTTTCCCCATCTCCCTTTTGCTCCTCCTTCCCGACCCCATCCTGGCCCCATCCAGCTTGCTTTCTCTGGCGACAGTCAGGGCTCTCATTGGCTGGTGGGTGGACGCGTGATGCATCGGAGCCCTCCGCACGTGGAAGCAGAAAGGTGCAGCTGCATCAGCTGGCCGGAGGGTGAGCAAGCAAGAGAGATTGCTGTGTGTGAGGGACGCCCAAGCCCCTTTTATTGAGGCCGCTGCTCCCGGTTTCCCACCTTGCTGCGCGCATGCCCAGAACTGCCAAGAAAGACACAGGCGGCACAGGATCACACTCAAGGGTTTTATTATAGAGGATGCTATATTCCACCCCCACCACCTGTGTTAGGTTAGTATAAAGTAATGGCTTTTCAAGCAAAGCAGTTAGGAAAACCAGGATATTATAGCTGTTACTGGGGCATTAGCAACTTCTTCCCTGCCCTCGCCAAGGTAGAAGTGGAAATTTCATTACATTTCTAATGCAGGTCAATGGTTTAGTTGGCATTGATTGTATCTTCCCGTTCCTTTCTTTCTCACTTTAATGAGTTCGTATTTAATTTCCAATAATATTTATAATTCTAAAAGGGACAGGCTTTATCTGAAATATGACAGAGGGCTAACATGTTTCTTTTTCTGTGGGAATCTCTGCTTTCTATACATTGATGGAATACGTATACGGACTATAGAAATCATCCTTTTAAAGGATAGTTCATTTACACTAAATGCCAATTCAAATCTAACAGGGATAAATGCTTTCTCTTAATGCCATAAAGTGGGACTCTCTTGCTCAAATATCAGTTCAGAAGTACTGATACAAAATATTTTTTAATATCAGAACAGCATGTCTTTCTCCAGTAGTTTCTCTAGTGGGGATGTGTGCAATGATTACTGTTCTTCATTGATTCTGTTGTATTAGTTGGTTCTGCTGTTATTTACACCTTGTAACGAGTTGGGATAGTTAGCAGAGACATCGGGCCAGGAGAAGGAGAGGAAAGCTGTGGGGGGGGGGCATTCTAAAATCTCATCTCTGGGCCCACTCCAACCTTGCTACGCCCCTGTACAGCAGAATTAGGGGGAGGAAGAGGTGGAGGAACAGACATAACATGTTGCATGAGTGCTGAACATAACCGGGTGAATAGGTCTTATGTTGAACACTTGTACAACATCTGTGCCATGCATCCAAGGGACCTGTACCCAGGTTCACTTTTAAAACAAACACAGGTACAGCCATTCACACAAACACATGTATGTGTGAACATACATCAGTACTGTACACTCATACAATGGAACATCTGAATAGAGGTAAAGTTGTGCAGTCGAGTCGGTATCAACTCCTGGCAACCGCAGAGCCCTGTGGTTGTCTTTGGTAGAATACAGGAGGGGTTGACCATTGCCATCTCCCTTGCACTATGAGACGATGCCTTTCAGCATCTTCCTATATCGCTGCTGCGCGATATAGAGGTTTCCCATAGTCTGGCAAACATACCAGCGGGGATTCGAACCAGCAACCTCTTGCTCACTAGGCAAATCATTTCCCAGACTATTTCATAACTCCTTCCTTATTGATTTTTAAATCTCTGTTGAAGACTTTTCTTTTTCGCCAGGCTTTTGCCCTGTAGTTTACCTATTTGGTTTTTTCTTTTTTGTTAGTTACTTTAGTTTTTAATTTAGAATGTAATTTTAATGCTGTCTTGCTTTGCATGTTTTTGTACACTGCCCAGAATCTTCGGAGTGGGCAATATATTAAAAGTTTCTAATAAATAAATAAATAAATTTCCCCACGGCACCATTAAGTGGCAACATCTGAACAGGGCTAATATATTACACAACACACATTGGGTAGCTGCCCCCCAGTTGCCCCTGTTTAGTTTCTCTACTGATCTCGGGCCAGAAAGCAAAACATTAGAAAACCACATGAAATGCAACTGTTACAATCCCTCCGGCCTCTTCTAGCTGTGAGTTGGATAGCTCCAGGATCCAATCTGTGCCTGTTAAGTGAGACTCTAGCAGGGCGCCTTCCCCTCTCCAAACCGGCAGGAGGTTTGTCAGAGGTCGGCTGGTAAATCATCCTGTCTGTAGGAAAGGTGCTTCTTGGCTAAAAATGGCTCAGGAGCACGGCTGACTGTATGCGGGGAATAGCAATGAGAGCAGGAAAAGATGCAGCAGAGGTTCTCGTGTAAAAATGCAAGGAAGGTTCTGCTGCCCTGGGCACTGGGGGATCCATCCGAATGGGGCAAGAACGCTACACAAGGGGCGTAACTACTATTGGGCAAGGGGAGACATTTGTCTCAGGGCCCGCTGCCTTGAGGGCCCCCCCGAGGCAAATCACATGATCATCGTCCCAGCTCCCCATCTATCTAGCTCATAATATCTTAGCATCTATCTAGCTAAGCAGCATAAATACTCTTACCTCTAGTGTTTCTAGTGTGTTCTAGGCATTAAAAGTAGCACAAATATATAGTATTCAATGTATATCACTCTATATTGTGAAGTGTGCGTGTGTGTATTCAGTGAAATGTATTTCCAGGCAGCATACTTATTTTGAAATATCAGACTTAAATCCTTGTATTAGTTGGTTCTGCTATTAATTACACGTTGTAACTAGCTGGGATAGTTAGCAGAGACATTGGGCCAGGAGAAGGAGAGGAAAGCAGTGGGGTTTTTTTTTTTAAAAATCTCATCTCTGGGCCCACTCCAACCTTACTACGCCCCTGCTCTACACCAAGCTGAACGGAGAGACTGCTGGATACACTGAAGGCACCTCAAGACGGGAAGGAAATAATCAAGGAGATTTAGATGAGACAGAGTGGGAAAAAGCCACAATGCTCTGAAATGCCTTCAGCCAAGGATCGCCAAACGTGGGTGCCCAGATGTGGTTGGACTACAGGTCCAATCATCCACAGCCACTGTGGCTGGGGTCCAACCGCATCTGGGGACTCAGGTTCGCAGTGCAACAATACTGAAAATAATACTCTTATAAGTACACAAGAACAGCCCTGCCGGATCAGGCTCAAGGCCCTGTTTCACACGGTGGCCCACCAGATGCCCCTGGGAAGCCCACAGGCATGCCCTTTTCTCTTGCTGTTGCTCCCCTGAAAGTGGGGAGAGGAATTAAGAGCCATCTTGCCTCTGAAGCTGGAGGTGGCCCACAGCCACCAGACTAGTAGCCATTGATAGACCTGTGCTCTGTGAATTTGTCCAAGCCCCTTTTAAAGCCATCCAAGATGGTGGCCATCACCACATCCTGTGGCAGATAATTCCATATGTTAATTATGTGCAGAAGTTACTTCTTTGCAATGTTCAGGGACTGGATGCATGCTTCACATACATTACTTCAGTAATCCTTACAACTACCACCACTGTTAAGATTACCCAGGAACCAGGTATTATTACACCCCTAATGCAGACTGAGGCCAAGGGTCTGTAGGCTGGTTCTCATGATCCTAAACAGGGTCAGGGAAACACCCAGCCGGGGTGCCCTCTTGATCAGCAGTCGTGTGAACTCAAAGGTCAAGATGGGAGTAGGAGAGAGTGATCGTGTGGGAGGCGAGAGCTGGGTAGGATGGGCTCGGTCAGCCCACGTTAGGCTTGTTCACACAGAAATTTGAATCTAGGTTTAATGTGGTCTACCAACACTAATGTGACCGTGTGAACCCATGCCAAGGTGGGAATCGCAGGCCATAAACAACCTTGGCATGAGTTCTCAAAATTTATTTATTTATTTATTGTTAAATTTATATACCGCCTTTCATTAAAACAATCCCAAGGCGGTTAGGATCATCAATTCATTTCACAATCATTTCAGTGTTGGTAACCCACATTAAACCTAGATTCAAATGCCTGGGGGAACAAGCTTATTCTGATCACAGCATTTTATCGAGGGTAGATGAAAAGCCGCCTAACCGCAGCCTTCTGTCCACCCTCGACAGTGGCTCCCTCTCAGTCACTCTCACCTCCTCCTGCCTTGATCTTTGCAAACACATGACCACCAATTGGGAGCGTGTACAGCTTTCCTACCCTAGCTCAGGAGCACACGAAACCAGTCTGGTGGCTTAATTATGGCCAGGGCCGGCCCAAGGCTCAGGGGTGCTCTGGGCTAGGGATGGGCCCAGACCGGTCCGGAGGCCATTAAAAAAGCCTCCAGAGCGGTCCAGAGCTGGGTGGTTCGGTCCGGGGGTGGGGGGTACCTTTAAGAGCAGCGGGAGGTTTACTTAACCCTCCCGCCGCTTTCCCGCTTGGCGCCGTAAGCCAAGCGGGAAAGCAGCGGGAGGGGTAAGTAAACCTTCCCGCCGCTCTTAAAGGTACCCCCCCATCCCAGTGCAGGACCGCAGTTGGCGGTTCTGTGCACACCCCTACTCTGGGCAAAGCCCACCCAGGTACCCCTGCCACCCACCGGTGTGCCTCTTGGCCACAGTATTTGTCATGGTTGAAGCCAATACTGAGCTAGATGTATTAGGAACGTAGGAACCCAGGAAGATGCCTTCTACTGAGTCAGACCCTTGGTCCATCTAGCTCCGTATTGTCTTCACAGACTGGCAGCAGCTTCTCCAAGGTTGCAGGCAGGAATCTCTCTAGGCTGGATCCTGGAGATGCTGCCAGGAAGGGAACTTGGAACCTAGATGCTCTTCCCAGAGCGGCTCCATCCCCTGTTGGAAATATCATACAGTACTCACACTTCTAGTCTCCCATTCATATGCAACCAGGGTGGACCCTGCTTAGCTAAGGGGGCAAGTCTGGTAGATGGGAGGGGTTGGAAATGGGGGGGGGATGCCAGCTCCCACCTTGCTATCCTTGGCATCCTCCCCACACCATCCAGATGAGACGGCAAAAAAAGAGAGCAGGTCATCAGCAGGACCCAGGGATGGCAAGGGGGCGGGGGCTCCTCTCCAGCAGCCGCCCCCCCCCCACGACGCCTTTCTCGGTATGCCTGCCATAGCTGGGGGTGCAAGAGAGAGCGGCAGACAGGTAGCCCGCGGTGCGTCGCTTCGCGCCGCGCCCCGGGTGGCATCTGGGAGCCCGCTGCCACCACCAGCGCCAGGCAGCGGGCCTGGGGCTGGGCAGCGGGCAGCGCGGGCGCGCCAGCACCCGGCGAGGCGAAGCGCGAAGCGACTGGCGGGCGCGGACCAATCGGGGCGCCGGCTGCCCCTCCCTCCTGCCCTCGGGCCCCTCCTCTCCCCCCTCCCTGGCCTTCGCGGGTGACGTCACGCCCGGCTCCGCCGGCGCCATTTTGAAAGTGGAACCTTGCGGCGCGGGGGGGGCGGGGGGTTGGGTCAGGAAAGGAAGCCGAGAGCGCGGGGGAAGCCCCGGGAGCAGCCAAGCCGGCCCGACCCGCCCCCCCCGCCGACGCCATCCGCCGCCATCCCTCCCCCCCGCTGCCCCCCAGCCTGGCGCGGGGATCGCTCCGGAGAGCTCAGGGCTCGCTCCCCACCCCCCGGCCGCCATTGGGAGCCCAACATGGCAGGTAAGGGCAGGAAGAGCCGCTCTGCTCCCGGGAGCTCGTGGAGGCGCCTGCTCTCCAGGGGAGCCACCCCGCCGAGCTGGGGCGGGCTGCCCCCTGCAGCCTGGCCCTGCGCAGGGAGGTGGCCCGGGCGCTTCTCCTCCTCCCCGCTCCCTGCTTCGCGATGCATCCCCCTCCGGAACGCTGCTGCGCCCCTTCCCGCCGCCTTTCCCCTCCGATTGCGCGCGGATCACGACGAGGGCATCTTTCCGCGCAATGCCTGGTCGGTTGCAAGCGCGCCGCGCTCGCCGTGCCTGTCATGTCCCTCCTGCTGCCGCCCCTCGGCGCGCTCCGTCCTTCCCACCCTCCTGCCTGGGACCCCAGCAGCGCCCCATGGATTTCTCCTGCTCTCTTTTCAGGAAGAGCAACGGGGGAGTCTCGGTTTCTGGGGGAGACCGAAGTTGAGGGAGCACCCAGGGTGGGGACGGGGACGGGGCGCTCAGCCATGCCCCTTCGGGTTCTTTCCTGCTGGGGTTCTGTGCTTGAGTGAGGGGCTTCCTTCCCATAGCTGTCTCTTCGAAGTGCATCTTTGGGGACAGAGGTGTGTGTGTGTGGGGGGGTGCTGATTTGGCCAGGTGCAATTGAGGGGCTAGGTTGGAGGGGAAGTGCACTGTTGCAGTCGCCTGCTTGCAAAATTGAAGAGGCTTTTGGCATAGGATTTTGTTGGAGGGGGGCTCCTGCCTATTCCATGTAGTATTGTATGAGATGTGTGTTTGTGTGTGCTTAGTTTTTGGGGGGGAGAGATGCCCCAAATTGTAGCTTGCTAGGCAGCGATTGCAGTTGGGAGGCATGTGTAAAGGCCACAGATGCCTGTCTGTGCCTAGGAGATGTGTCTCTTTCCCTCGAGGGAAAGAGACACATCTCCTCTGTTACTTTTTCTAGAGTGTGTTCCACCCTCGGCCTGCAAATCTAACTGCCTTTTCAGCCCTTTGCATTTGGAAGGGCTGTGAGGGAGGCTGTATTTAGTTCCCAGCGTACTCTGTGCCTCCATTACACCCCCTCTCCTCCTCATCATCAATGGAAGCAAAGTCTTGAATGTGATGTGGGGTAGAGGGAAAACTATGCTCAAGTTTTCCTTGGAAGAGGGGTTGCTTTCTGCAATCTGTACTTTGCGGGGGGGGGCGGAATTGGCGAGAGAAGCGACAGTTTTGGTGTAGGCCTTGGAGTGTGTGTGCCATTACAATGAAGTCAGTCGGTCTCGGCTGTGGAGCTTATTAACATCCTTTTGCATTTTCTCCTGGTGACTAAATATGGCAAAATGATTCTCTACAAAGTAACAAAGGGAGATGGAAGTAAATGTGTTGGGGATTGTTTCCACTTTCCTGTGCTCCTGCTTTTGGAACAATCGTTCTTCTGCTGGTGTGAACTTTAAGAAAAAGTTGCCTTCCCTTTAAAAAAAAAAATTATTATTATTTGCCAAGATGCAATTGTTGTGCAGCTCTTGGAGGGAGACTTCTTGGGTTAAGAGAGAGCTCCATCTTGACAGCTTTCAGGAATAAAGGCAAGCCAGCTTATTCGCTCTCTTCCTGTATGGGCCCAGCCCAGTGACTTACTCTGAATGAAATGCAGAAGAAATGGGTGGTGTGTCTTGTACATGTCTTGGTGGCAAGGTTCAAATGATTCACCACCTTCCACTGAGGCAGTGATGTTCCTGAAATTTTCTCTGCGAACCATCTTTTACGGTAGTTTAAAGTTTACTCATTAAGAAAACGGTTCAGGTTTCAGGGCGGCGGGGTCTGTATTCTCCTCCTCTTGCTATATGCACGGGACGGGACGTGTTTGTTTAGTTGGTGTTCTGTGTGCCCTTTTATTGAGGCGGTGAAGTGTGTGTCCTAAGAACGCTGGCCGTGATTTGTTTTTTTTTTAGTGATCAGTTGCAGGATTTCGCTTCTGACTGTTGTGCTGTTGGAAAAGTTAACTTCGTGGGTTTCAGTTGTTAGAAGAGGAAAACATTTTGCATGTTGTTGTAGATTCTGGCAAACATTCCTTCACCACCACCACCCCTACTGTTGTGCAACTTCTGAAGCTGCAAGATTCTGAGAGCTGTCGTCCATTGCAGAGAACTCAAGGTTGTGCTTTGATCAATATTATTCTGGGATCTGGCTGAATCCGAATGGATCAAAGTGTGTGTTGAAATGTGAGGTGCAAAGGATGCGGGGAGAATAAACAACTTTGTCTGCTTTGGAAATACTCTTGTGGGTATGAAGGGTGCTCCTTATACAGTCTCAATGATCAACAACCACTGTTGAGCAGAGTGGGATGTGCAAAGAGTGCAGCAGGGCGATGGGGCGGGGCATGATGGGTCCACTTTTATTTAACTTCTGTTTTGTTTCTAGGAGCCGGAGGTGGCGGGAATGACATTCAGTGGTGTTTTTCTCAGGTGAAAGGGGCTGTGGATGACGATGTAGCTGAAGGTAAGCTCTGAACCTATGATTATTGCTAATTACAATGTGCCTGTGATGCTAGGCAAAGTACTCCTGCTCTATCCTTGTCCTTTCTCAGCCTGATTTCTTCACTGGCTGATTCTGGAAGCTCACTCTTGCTTAAGAGTAAAGTAGGGTGCAGTGGATGCAGGTCTGCTGACGCTTGTAGAGGTCCAGTAATTGCCGATTTCTGAGTCATGTTTGGTTCTTAAGAGGACAACTTTAACTAAAACATGTGATGGTGTTGAATAGTATGCTCAGGGTACTCACACTTGGGGTTCCCCAGATGTTGCTGGACTACAATTCCCAGCAGTCGCCAGCCAGAATGGAACATAGAAAGTTGCCTTCTACTGAGTCAGACATTGGTCCATCTGGCTCAGTATTGTCTACACCGGCTGGCAGCAGCTTCTCAAAGGTTCCAATCAGGAACCTCAGCCCTATTTTGGAGATGCTGCCAGGGAGGGAACTTGGAGCCTTCAGATGCTCTTCCCAGAGCAGCCCCAATCCCCTGAGGGGAATATCTTACAGTGCTCACATGTAGTCTCCCATTCATATGCAAACCAGGGTGGACCCTGCTCAGCAAAGGGGGCAATTCATGTTTGCCGCCACAAGATCAGCTCTCCTCTCCTCGTGGCTGGGGATGATGGAAGTTGTAGTCCCAACAATTTCTGGGGGCCTAGGTTGGAGAACCCCTGCTCTACCGTCTTCAGCCCAGTGGAACTAAGGATACTTATTTCTATGGCATTTAGGGCAATAATATAGTGGTTTGGGGTGTATGTGTGTGTGGGAAGCGGTAGGCAACTCTCTTTATTTGGTTCCCAAAGAATCGATCATGGAATAATTGAACAGTGTTCTTGGTTTTATGAAGAGGTTTTGCATGTAGCAGTATAGCACTTGGAATTCTTGATTGACCTGATTTGTTTGTTGGAATGAACAATAGAAACATGGCCATGGTCAAGGTGTAACTTACCATCGGATTAACGTTCCCGGGTGTTAGCTTTGGAGCGTTTGAAATCACACAACTTGAGATCTCAAGTCTGTGCTACTGACTCATGAAGTGAGCTTGGCTCTGTCTGGGATAAATGCTGTATCTGCTCAAATAAAGTTGGGCAATCTGTGCCCCCTCTTGTACCCAGAGACCAGTGTTCCCTGTAATAGACTGCAACATTGGGGAGTGCCTGCAACTCCCATCATCCCCAGCTGCAGTGGCCTTTGACTGGGGATGATGGGAGTTGTAGTGAACAAAGTCTGGGAGACGCTGTTACGGGAACACTGCCAGAGACTCTTAACTTCCATCTTAGGAACATAGGGAACTGCCATCTACTGAGTCAGACCCTTGGCCCATCTAGCTCAGTATTGTCTTCACAGACTGGCAGCGGCTTCTCCATGTGACATGAAGTCATCATGGTTTTAACTGACTTCACCCCTTTTTCTGACATAGTTAAGCAAGTTCTCTACCTTCTAGACTGGAGTAACTCCCTCCTCCACCTTTGTGCCTTCAAAGGCTCAGGGTGGAAATTGGGCTGAGATGATACATAGAGAGAAGTATACATGTTCATAAATGAACCTGGCATTTCTGAGTTGAGTTCTCTGTGCCTTCCCTGCAACAACCTGTAAGAGTGCATATGTCATCAATCAAACATAGATTGTTTTACTATGTATGGAGGAGAAGGAAGACTCAGTACTGTTCTTTGGCACTGATGTGGTGTGCAAATGAGGAAATGCATGGTGTGATGCCACCACAATACGGAAGAAAGGAGCCTGCACATTACAGGGAAGAGTGATGGCTTGACACAGGTGTGTTTGTGTAACTTTCAGTGACATGTCTGCTTGTAAGGCATAGTCCCACCTTCACTGATCTGCCTTGAGCAGTGATGTGTTGGCTTTCAGGTGTGTACTACATCCAAGACGACTCTTGTTCAGACTGTGAAGGAAGCACCCTCCTGAGTAATAATTGTCTGAGCCTTGCAAGTCTGGGCACCTGTACGGGCCTCCCTCCCTCTCCCTGTGCGTCATTGTGGCTGTATGCTGGGTGCTGCGTGATGATCGGACAAGATCGGTATCTTTCATGAAGGGGCCCTTGCTCAGTGGAAGAGCAAATACAATCAACCCTTGCCAGCTGTGGTTTTGAGTATCCACAAATGGGAAATTGTGTCTGGTCTTGCCACTGTGACCTGTGTATCCATGGTGGGCGAGGTATTTTAGTGATTTGGGGGGTGGCGATGGAGGGGTTCAGCGGTTCAATCTGCTCATTCCGTTTGCTGAGCCTTGCTCACTCCTCACGATTTAAAGTGCCTTTGAGTGATTTGGAGGGGGGTTCAAAAAATTTCCAGGGGTTCAATCTGCTCATTCCTCGGGGTGACTCATTTTTTATTTATTTGTTTGTTTATTTATTTGATTTCTATACCACCCTTCCAAAAATGGCTCCTGGTGATATTAAGAGTTTTGGGGGAATTTTTGCTGATCTTTTATTTTTTATTTTCCTTTGCCGGTGCAGGGGTGGGGTGGGGTTGTTGCAGATTTGCTAACCGCGAGGTCGCGGTTGGGGTGTGCAAACAGGTTTGATATTGAATGTTTTCGGTTCGACAGTTTGAGGTCAAACTGAACCACCCCCTGTTCTGTCTGACCCTGGAACACACCACCCCCCCCAGCTGTTCAGGTGCATGTGAATCAATTAAAAAAAATTAGTATTTAATCCCTCCGGGGGGCTTCTCTGAGGCTGTGGGGGGGGAAGGTGTCTGCAGAGGTTCCCTCACCCCCTGCCGGCCTTCCTTGTGGCAAAAATTGCCTGGTTTGGGTGTTCTTCGGCCCTTTCCAGGCCTTCCCCAGGCCACTCAGAGGCTCATCGCGCATGTGCGGCAGCCTCCAAAATGGCCGCCACGAGGGGGAAAGGCCTGGAAAGGGCTGAAGAATGCCCGAACTGGGCGATTTTTGCCATGTGGGAGGCTGATAGTCTAGGGCAGGAATCCTCAACATTGGGCCCCCAGATGTTAGTGGACTTCAACTCCTATAATCCCAAGCCCCAGTGGCCTTTGGTTGGGGATTATGGGAGTGTAAGTCCAATAACATCTGGGGGCCCAAAGTTGAGGATCCCTGGTCTCAGGGGAGCCTCTGCAGAAATGCACCCTCCCCCCATGGCCTCAGAGAAGCCCCCAAAGATGGGGTAAGTACTAAAATGTGTGTTTTAAATTGACTCGTGAACCCCACTGAACCCAGGGGTATTCAATGGGGGGGGGACCAAACTGGCCCAGCCCTGTTTGGGTCCGGTTTGGACCCTAACTGAACCAGCTGGCCCAGATTTTGTGCACACCCCACTCACAGTTGGTAAGGGATAATGGTACATTGCATGCCGAAGGGTTCGAGTTCAATACCTGGTGTTTCCAATAGGACAAGACTCTTGGAGAGGTGCTGCCAGTCAGTGTAGACCACCATTTCCCAACTGGTGTGCAGCACTAGCCCCATTATCCACTGGTACATAAAGGAGCACGTCTGCTGCAAAAGCCAAGAGTCAAAACTTTCAGCTTCCTTCCCGTCAAGTGTCCCCTCTAACAAGGTTTTCTGGAGGTTGTTGACTACAACTCCCATAATCCCCGAGTGAAGGATATTGCAGATGGGGATGCTGGGAGTTGTAGTCAGCAACATCTGGGAATCCCTGTGAGAGGGAGCACGGCTTCCCAGTGCATTACAGGGCAGATCAGCACCATATGCAGGGAGCGTAAACTCCTGGCTTCATTCCCTCCTTGATGCACTAGGACAGGGGTGGGCAGGCGTGGCCTTCCAGCTGTTGTTGGACAGCAGCTCCCAGCATCCACAGCCACAGTGATTTGTGGCTGGAGAAGATGGGTGTGTTAGTTCAACAAAAGCTGGAGGGTTCAGGTTTGCCCATGTCTGAGCTCTAGGAAGGAGGTGCCCCCTTCCCAGGCCTAACGGAATGAGTCAGTGGGGAAAACCAAGAACCTATTCTAGCTTTTGCATTTGACTTGCTCCTGAATGCACCGGGAAGGAGGTGCCGCCTTCCCAGTGTGTTATGGAGTGGGTCAGCTGTCAATGCACCCAAATTTGCAGCTGGCTTGCCCCATAATGCACTAGAAGGGAAAATCAATAAATAGGTTTTATGGGTTTTTTAAAAATACAGTAGCTTTCTGCTACAGAAAACAAGTCTCTCTTGGCAGGGGTAGTGTGCCCCCGATTTTTTCTTTACCTGGGGGAGGGGCATTGGGGAAAAACCTGGAATATACAGTGCTGGGCTTGATGGACCAGGGATTCAAGCCCCAGTGGCCTTTGGTTGGGGATTATGGGAGTTGAAGTCCAATAACATCTGGGGACCCAACGCTGAGAATCCCTGGACAAGAGTATTGAACTTACAACATTCATCCTCTCTATATGGTGCCTTTTGAGCAGCAAAGACCATGCACAGCATTGAGCTACAAAGTAATTTAGTTGTACTTTAGTTTCTGTTTTGGAAACATAAGTAAATACATGTTTCAAAGTTATGCTTCTGTAACCATATCAGTAGTGACTGAAACTTCCTAAACCAGGGATAAGGCAATGTGAGGCTCTCCAGATGTTGCTACATGGCAACACCCATCATAGGAACATAGGAAGCTGAGTCAGACCATTGGTCTATCTAGCTCAGTATTGTCTTCACAGACTGGCAGCGGCTTCTCCAAGGTTGCATGCAGGCATCTCTCTTAGCCGGATCTTGGAGATGCTGCCAGGGAGGGAACTTGGGACCTAGATGCTCTTCCCAGAGCAGCTCCATCCCCTGAGGGGAAGATCTTCCAGTGCTCACACATCAAGTCTCCCTTTCATATGCAACTAGGGCGGACCTTGCTTAGCTAAGGGGACAAGTCATGCTTGCTCCCACCAGACCCGCTCTCCTCTCTATGATCTCCAGCTTTAATTAATTGTGGCTTGGGGTGGTGGGAGTTGGAAGTTCAGCAACATCTGGAGAGCTGGACGTTGCTTCCCTGAGTCCTGGACTGGGTCATACGCAGTCTGTTTTCTAGCTCGTGTGGTGTTCCGATTCTTTGTAGCAGGCTGAAATGTCTGCTTTTGGTAATTACAATTGTGTTCTGACCACATCAGTGGTATTTTTAGTAGCCACTTCAGGAGAAAAATATTCTCTGTTCTCTTAAGGGTCATGAAAACTGTAATGCAAGAAATCCAGTTTCCGATTTATTTTGGGTTGAAAGAGGCATGGTAAGCTAATTGGATGGATACACTGTTGATGGATTATTTATTTATCATATTCCTGTGTTGCTTGATATAGACATCTCTAGGCAGTGTACAAAGCTAAACATAACCAATGTAAAAACAATATAAAACAGTTAACATTCATAAAACAGATAAAAACAATCTCAGTAAATAAAAACATTACAATTTAAATTTCAGTTACAAGCCTGGGATAACAGGAGCATCTTGAGGGTCTTCCTAAAAGCAAGCAGAGGAGAAGATGCTCTTATTTCAACAGGCATTGTATTCCTGAGCCCCCCGGGGACAGCTACAAGGAAGGCCCAATCTTCACCTAGATTGCACCTAGGACAGATTACAAGCTTGAGTTAGTCTCCCGGAAACATATGCAAATGTATAAGCTCAAAAAACAAAGAAAAAACCTTTCACTATCTGTACAGCACGTTTCTTTGGGTCTAGGAGCCAACCTAAAATTTAGGAGCCAGACAGTGGATCCGTGAGATTACTAAACTTAGTGACAGATATTATGGAAGGGTAAATGGGCTTCTAGGAATATAGGCAGCAGCCTCATACCCAGTCAGACCCTTGGTCCATCTAACTCAGTATTGTCTATACTGACTAGTCGTGAGTAACTTTGCAAAGTTTCAGGCAGGGATCTTTCCCAGCCGTACCTGGAGATGCCAGGGATTGAACCTGGAACCTTCTGTATCATACTTAGAACAGGAACTGAGGTGTCTGTGACAAAGGGTTTAGTAAAGAACTCTGCCTCTAAATATCCTAGTTCAGGCACCACCATTCAGTTTGGAGGCACCACGACTTCCTGGTGCCTGGAATGTGAAAAACTCTGCTGTTCAGTGTTTGAATTTCAGCATTTGTAGCGGATGTGGCAAACTGCTAGTTTGGAAAGGGGAAAGCTCTGAAATGATAGTATTGCTTGGCACAGTTATGGGGTGTTGCTGCCTGAGGTGTGCAAAATGATTTCGAGTGGCACACACTGCTAGGAAGGCTGATTGTTCCTGTTGGTGCTTCCTGTAGTGGGCATTAAGCATCTGGAATCAGTGGTGGAGATTCTATCTATCTATCTATCTATCTATCTATCTATCTATCTATCTATCTGAAACATTTAATATACCGCCCACTCCGAAGACTCTGGGCAGTGTAGAAAAACACGCAAAGCAAGACAACATTAAAATTACATTCTAAATTAAAAACTGAAGTAACTTAACAAAAAACAAAAAAAACAAATAGGTAAACTACCGGGCAAAAGCCTGGCGAAAAAGAAAAGTCTTCAATAGCGATCAGTAAGGAAGTGGCTGAATGAATCTGAAGGGGAAGGGAGTTCCAGAGAAGTGGGGCAGCAACCAAAAAGGCCCTTTCACGGGTCCTAGCGCCCCGGACCTCTCGGAAATCAGGGACCGACAAAAGGGCCATCTGAGATGATGTGACCGGACGGGATGTAACTGGATGGGAGAGGCGGGTCTGTAGGTAGACAGGCGCCAAACCCTGCAAGGCTTTGAAGGTCAGAACCAGGACCTTAAATTGAACTCAGAAGCGAATAGGCAACCGGTGCAATGACTGCAGGAGAGGTGTTACTCTGTACGACCAGATCTCTCTGGTTGTACCACTGGACTGCCTCTCTTGAATGTGCACACGCAATGAACATGCATGTGTCAGCCAGCACAGCCAGAGAGGCTGCCACCACCCATTCTGCATGTCCGCTGTCTGTTTCTGCAAGTCGTGGCATGCCAGCCAGAGGGAGGCAGTGGGCATCGTGGTGTCCTGTCTTCCTCACATGCTCCTCCCCTCCAGCAATTAAATTCTGTGACTTGTCTGCTCCCCAAATGGAGGGACATAGGGAGCCGCCTTCTTCTGAGTCAGACCAGTAGTCCATCTCACTCGGTACAGTCACCCCATCGCAACCGCAGTTCCCCCAACCTTGGCAACTGCGGTTTTGAGTATCTACAACTGGGAGTTTGTGTCTGGTCTTGCCAAGCGTGTCCCAAGTATCCGCGACTTCTCTGCGCTGTTTTGCTTGTGAGAGGCGGGGGACAGAGGAGAGGAGTGGAGGAGGGGGAGAAAGAGAGAGAAAAGAACGGAGGAAGGAGAGGGAGAGAAGCGGAGGTGAGAGAGGTGTGTGTGTGTGTGTGTGTGTGTGTGTGTGTGTGTGTGTGATGCAGGTTGGGTGACTGGGGCTGCAGAGGTAGTGTGCTGAGAATGAGACAGATCTGCTTGTGACAACCCTATAAAGTCATCCACCAAATGATTTGTGGGGGTGCAAAAAATTTCCAGAGGTTCAGTCTGCTCACTCATCTTGGTGTCTCTTGCTAACTCCTGGTGATTCTTAGGGATTCCTGGTGACCTTTAGGGCTGTTTGTTGATTTCTAGCTATTTTTAATCTCCCCCCTCCCTTGATTTTGGGGTGCTTTCAAGACCATGGTTCCCCATACCCCTTCATAGGAACATAGGAAGCTGCCATATACTGCCATATACATATATCTAGCTCAGTACTGTCTGCCCAGACTGGCAGCGGCTTCTCCAAGGTTGCGAGCAGGAATCTCTCTCAGCCCTCCCTTGGAGATGCCGCCAGGGAGGGAACTTGGAACCTTCTGCTTTTCCCAAGCGGCTCCATCCTCTGAGGGGAAGATCTCACAGTGCTCACGCTTCTAGTCTCCCATTCCTATGCAACCAGGGCAGACCCGGCTTAGCTTAGGGGACAAGTCATGCTTGCTCCCACAAGACCAGCTCTCCTCTCCATAGACCAGCTCTCCTCATTCCCATTGTTTCCTATTGCTCGCCAACCGCAAATTTGCCAGTCGCAGGGTTTGACGAGAACACAACCCTTGCCGTTGATGAGGGATGATGATGAGGGATGACATGACCTTGGCTGCCAGTGTTTCTCCAAGGTTTCAGGCAGAAGTCCTCTTCCCACAAGTGTAGGAGGTCATCGTTCCTACAGTGGCTTACTAGCCCTTCTTGGAGATGCTGCCAGGGATTGAACCTGGGACCTTCTGCATGCAAAGCCAGTGCTTTTCCTCTGAGCCACAGCCCAATCCAGATAAATTGCAAAGTTTTGCTTAAGGATAGAGAGACGGGCCAGCCAGCTACACTTAATGCCAGGTGGAGAACAGCATTGAGCACTGCTGGAAGAAAAGAGGCAGGGGTCAGCTTGGGGCTCCCAGACTGGCTGGTTGGGTGGCTGGCGATGTGGGGATGGGGCAGAGTCATTGCCTAGCTGCTGCAGGGGGAAGGGCCAGCGAGGCCGGGATGCCGAGCTTGCCTTGAATGGCACCCCCTCCTTGTGTGCCCTTGAAGACTTGGCTCGCGCCACTTCTGAAAAGGCTGCCAACCCGTGTCGTAAGGGCATTATTTATAAAGCAGTGTCCCTGCTAGACGCAGTATCGGAGTCATAAACGTTGGACAGCACAGGCATGTTAAACCCTTTTGCCCGCTGCCAAAGCCCGAATTCAGCCCCTTGATTGATGGGAATATAATTAGCAAGCCAGAAACACAGTGTGATGAGAGAATACATTTCCCTGTTAAAAACCCAGCCGTGCAACAGAATCGTATTCCAAGTTGTTAGTCTGCTTGCCGTGACCCTTGGGTTGTATCCTGTGTGTTTTCCTTTTGGTCCCCCTCTCCCCCCCCACCCCGCAATCTAAGGACTTGGTTAGGGTCTTGACACCTGAAATGTGTTCTTTTTATTTTGCTTATTATCAGCCTCGATGTGTTTCTGGCACACAAGAGCCTCCGCTTTAGACACCAAAGGTAAGCAAGGAAGAGAGATGGCTGTGTTGACCTTGCTGTTTGTTGACCACTCAAAGGTCCTGTGCCTGTAGCCATACATGCGAGTGTGCATAGGCGCACATGCATACACACACAGAGGTAGACTCACTGCTATTGTTGGATTATAACACCCATCATCCCCAGTCATCGTGGCCAATAGTTGGGGATGATGGGAGTTGTAGTCTCAACAGCCGCTGGCGGGCCAAAGTTGTGCTAGTAGAAAAATGGACTGAGAACATACCTGGAGGAAAGTAAGTGCAGAGTCCCTCTCCTGCTACTGAGGGTAGCCTCAGCTGTTTTCAGGAGGAAGTTTTCTTGGTTCTATCTTGCAAGCAGAATTGCAGCCAGACCAGCATGGTATGATTTTTACTTTAGAACAGGGCTGCATCATTGTAGATCTGCATCCTCCAGTGGTTGGAGTACATAGCCCATCATCCTCAGCCACACTGGCTAATGGTCAGGGATGATGGGCATTGCAGTCCCAACAGCTGGAGGACTGAAGTTTTGCTACCCTGCTTTGGAACACATTGGACATCCTTGTATCCAGTTTCCTTCTTGAAGCGTTGAGACAGACTTCACTACATGTGAATAACAAAAGATTCCCCTGCCACATTGCTCCCTTCTTTATAAAATAGTCATTACAAACAACTCAGTTCAGTTTGGTTTATGACAATCTTTGATAATATACATATTTCAGTCCAAACCCAGATAAAAGGAAAACTTAAAGGTGAGTATAGTAGGGGTATGCACGTTCAAGCCTGTTCGGAGGGAGGGAGGGGTTTGCTTTAAGGTGCGGGGAGGATGTCCTTGCCTACCCCGCCATGTTTCCTCCTCCGGTGCTGCTGTCAAAATCCCTGGTGCGCGCTAGCCACTTCTGGTATTACACTAACTGGGGTGGCAAGAGGGTATCCTATACGGCCTCCCTGCCCCAGCAATTCTGACAGCAGCACTGGGCGGGGGGGCGGGAGTGGCAGGGGAGGTAAGGACATCCTCCCCATGCCTTAAAGCAACCCCCAGCCTCCCGGGAGTGCACGGAACCAGGTCCATGCACATCCCTAGAATATAGATCCCGATGTAGATCTATGTACACATATAGGGACTGTTACATAGAATTAAAATAAAACAAACTAGAAATTTGAATTAACCATTTCTAACACACCATCTGTGGATCTTAATCACAGCTGTGCAGAATTTGACTACCAAATGGAGTATTTATCAGAAAGAAACAAGTTTATATAAAACTCATCAGAATTATTTGGGTATCTAAAAACAAGAGGAGTAATATATCTAAAACGCAAATCACGATAGACGGAACAATACAAAAGCATGTGGCCAACTGTCTCAACATTGCATCACATATCACATTGTGAACCCAAACCCAAATAATGATGGGACACATGCGGTTAGAAGAAACTAGGGCCACTTTATTAAATAATAACAAACATGCAACGAGGAATTTGAATTAAAGTGCAGGTGAGCCACCTAATGGCACAGCAGGGAAATGATGTGATTAGCAAGCCAGAGGTTGCCAGTTCGAATCCCTGCTGTTATGTTTCCCAGACTTTGGGAAATACCTATCTCGGGCAGTAGTGATATAGGAAGATGCTGAAAGGCATCATCTCAGACTGTGCAGGAGATGGCAATGGTAAACCTCTCCTGTATCCTACCAAAGACAACCATAGGCCTCTGTGATCGCCAGGAGTTGACACCGACTCGATGGCACATTTTACTTCATCCCCTATGTGGGTCGATCTCATAGGAGGTATGCCTACAGGAGAGCCAAGGACCGGGCTTTGATTTGGCTCGGAATCAGTCCGAACCTTATCTTGACCATGAGGTTACCTCCGACGAGGGGATGCGTGCCAGCCCACCTCAACCCAGGTCGCGAGGCACTGAGCGACATTCTCTAGCAGGTTGTATCCAGTGGTTCATATTGAAGATAAATTGCTGGTGAAGAGAAGTGTGATATTCCCTAGGTGAAGTCGCATGTAATGACATCTGACGAGTCCTGTATTCTCGCCAAACGCGTTCCGACTCTGTCAGCTGAAGGGAGAAGCTAACAGCTCCATCCTTATGGTGGGTAGAGGCAAGAAGTAGAAAGGGATTCGACAGAAAACTGCCACTGAAGAAGACCCGGAAGAGTCGAAATGCATATGGCGAGAATACAGGACTTGTCAGAAACCATTCCATGGGACTTCAGCTTGGGAACATCGTTCTTCTCCCACTTTACCAGTCATATACTGTATCTTCAATATGAACCGTTGGATCCAATATTTTAAGTTGGATAGAGAGACTATTTTAATGCTTATTTGTATTGAAACATACAGATCTATTTTTATTCCCGTATTATTACATGCAGTTGCACAGTCTTTTAATCACATGCTTTTATTAAGATTGTGTTTAAAATATTGGCACATGACACTTGGATTCTCTGTTAATGCTTGTAGAGCTTGGGCTTGAAAGGCCAAGGTTCAGATTCCTGCGGGGACATAGACTGAACTTGGGCCAGTCACTGTAGCTTGGGGAAGGCGTTAGAAAGAAATAGGGAAGGCAGCTAGGAAGGGCAGGATAAAAATGTAAACATTTCCTTAAAATTTAATTTCTGGAAGCGGCATGTGTGGCTTGCCTGGCTCCTATAAGCTCAGTCTAGCAAGAAAAAACTGCCCCATGCATATATACCTCCTCCAGTAGGGCTGAATTACGTTACTTGCCACAAATCCTAAGTGAGTAGATGCAATCATAGGGAACCAGGAAGCTGCCTCAGACCACTGTCCCTCTAGCTCAGTATCGTCAACACTGACTGGCAGCAGCTTTTTCAAGGTTTCAGGCAGGAGTCTCTCTCCCAGCTCTACTTGGGGATGCTGCCAGGGATTGAACCTGGGACCTTCTGCGTGAAAGCAGATGCTCTACTACTGAGCTATGAAAATACCTCAGAGCAGGCACCCATCCAAATGCAGACCAGGGTGGACTCTGCTTAGCAGTGGGGGCAATTCATGCTTGTTACCTAAAGACCAGCTCTGCTCTCCTTCCCTCATCCTTGAGTTAATTGTTGCTGTTTTGATTGCTTGGGTTTGGTGGATTAATTCTGGTTGCCTTTGAAGACCAGTTAAGGGGTTGGCGCCAGCTACAGCAACATCTGCTTCCTCCTCTTTCTCACCAGAACCCCCAGGCTAGAAAGAGTTCTCTGACTAGTTAGTTATGATCTGAAACCAACAGTAGACCATGGTTTCTGATCCTGTAAAAATAGTCGCCACGGTGTGAGCCATTACCACTGTGCTAATGTTTTCCCGTCATGTCGGCAAATGGCAGATCCCCTGCTTAGGGGGTTGGTGGGGTGGATTTGGCTTCTGGGAGGGGATCACAGGAAGGAACCACAGCGTGTGTACACACATGCAGGGCAGAAAGACAATGGGCACTTGTTTCACTTAATGTTGCCAACAGCTTCCAGTTTTTGAAGTTTAACCTTTTCTAAATGAGGCCGGGCTGCACAGTTTTGGCCTTCCAGCTCTTACTGGATTACAGTTCCCATCATCCCTGGCCACTGGGGAAGTGTCATGCTTAACAAGGGGCAAGGTGCTCTGGAGGACTCTGGGGTGACTTTCAGATCATTGGAGGCACCCACCAGGTTTGAGATGACACCTTGACCCCTGAAAATGTTCACTGAGATGCTACTCCTCTGGACCAGTGTTGCCTGTACAAGGGATTCCCAGGTGGTGTTGACTACAGTTCCCATCATCCCCAGCTAAAGGCAGCTGTAGCTGGGGGTGATGGGAGTTGTAGTCAGCAGTATCTAGGAATGCCTGGCTCAGAGAATGCTGCTCCTGACCCAGCAGCCGGCCTGCAAAAAGGAGACAGGATATCCCAAGAGCACAGCTGCAGAACATCAGCACACCAGCTGTTGTTGAACTACAGTTCCCATCATCCCCAGCAGCTGAGGAATGGTGGGAGTTGTAGTCTAACCATAGCTGGAGAGCCAAAGTTGTGCAGGACCTCTGGCTGAAAGCATTTGAGCCCTGCAATGTGCTGGTTTTGGGGGCGGAGAACACCAGCTCTTGGACATCTCCACTGCTGTGCCTGGTCTGAACGTGTGTCAGGATGTGGAAATGTTGAACTCTCCAGCCCAGTGTTCCCTCTAACAGGGATTCCCAGATGTTCTTCACTACAACTCCCTGCATTCCCTGCTACAATGGCCTTTGGCTGGGGATTCTGGGAGTTGTAGCCCACAACATCGGGGAAGAACTGTTAGAGGGAACACTGTTCCAGCCCTTCTGAAGATGCACACCCAAGCGACTTCCCATCTGGCCCTCACAACCTGGGGAGTTGTGTGATGTATGCGGAAGCTATTCTGTTTTCAAGCAAAAGTGAGCCAAAGGCGAAGAATGAAGTTGCTGGGCTTGCAATGTGAAATATTTAGTCCGTCGTCAAGATGAAATGGGCACCGAGGCCTCTTGTATGTGGCCGTTCACTGACGGGGGCTGCAGTATGGGCGATCTCCAATGGTCATGTTCTGGATGCTTGTGTGTATCTTCCCCGCTCAGTTACTGCCATTGCAATTAACAGTTTAGCTTTCATGGAGAATTGGAGTGAAAGACTCATGACTTAATTTACCTGCATATTATCCCTGAGTTGGGGAGAGAGAATCTTTCATGCAGAGTGGGGTGGACGCAGGGCGATTGTCCTCTGAGCCAGATTTCTTCTTACCTTTCATCCCACTGGCCTGTGTCTGAAGGCAGCGTTCCCTAGCAGTCTGAGGCAGCAGTGGGCATGTGCAGCTCTTGATCAGCATCAGTGTTCTGTCTAATTTTTTTTCATCTGTGTGTGGAATGAGGCATCGTTCTGTGTGTGGTTCTGGATGACAGGATCAAGGCAGTGTGTGTGCACATATGTTCAGAGTGGGACCTTTCTGATTCAATCTGAGTGGGATCTAAAATTAACCGAGCGGACATCAAAAAAACTTGTATGCGTGAGCACAGCACCAGCGTTCCCTGTAGCAGGGGTTCCCAGATGTTGTCGACTGCAGCCGGGGATGATGGGAGTTGTGGTCAGCAACATCTAGGAATCCCTGTTACAGGGAACAGTTGGTCAGCACCAGTTTTTGGAGCTTGAGGGAATGGTGTGTTGTCCCCTGATTTTTTTATTTTTTATTTATTTTTGCAGGGGTAGAAGGTCCTATCCAGTGTTGTGTCTAATTTTTTTCATCAGTGAGCGGGATGAGTTTTGTTGTGAGTGGCAGTATCAAGGCAGTATGTGCACATGTGCATTATCATGTGCCACTGTAGATACACAGCTCACGCACGCGCACACACACACCCATAAATATGGAAGGGAAGAAGTGTATTTTACAATTCTATTTATAAAATTTGATTACTTACTTTAACTTCATATTTAAGTATAATAAAGACATTAAGCTGGCATAGAACCCTGCTTGAAAGGGTTCAACTAATGAGATTAACTCATTTTAAAATGTTGCAATATCAGGAGGACCATTTAGTAATGTCCCTAATTTGTTTTAATATTGTAATATTATTTAATATTTTTAAAGGATATGCAGCTGTAGACATGGTCAGTTATTTACATGGATGCCCACTGCAATCACCATGGAAGAACAGGATATATGTTTTATACACACTTGCACGTACGCACGCAACATGACATGTATTGATTTCTCAAAGTCAATTGTCAGCAAACAAAATCTTTTGTATCTTTGGTATGAGGTCAGTTGCATGCAACAGTGTATACTTCTTGAACTGATAAGAGAATTAAGCACCAAATGTGAGCGTCTTAAACTTTTTTCAATGTGTGAATGTGAAAGAGATGGAAGAAAAATACTGTTAAAAAAAATGGCACAATTTTCTCCTCTGGTCTTTTGAAGACTGAATGGTTACACACACATTCTCTTTCTCTTCTCCCCCCACCACCCCTACCCCTGACAAGAAACAGGTCATGGGCTAATTTTTCTTACTAGAGGCTTTAAAGTATAGAATGCCTCAAACATCTTGTCCTCTGAGATAATGTCTTAGGTTCAAAGGATGAACAGCCCTGCAAAAGCAATGTCTTATTTCACTGCTTGTTTCAGTTGAGGAAATTAAACTAGTTTTTATCTCTTCTTTAACTTTTTTTATTTAAAAGGAAGCTTCAAAAGCCTATGAAAATCAACACTATATATTCTCTAGCATACATATACAGATGTGCAAAGATAAAACCTTTTTTGATATTTAATATTTAAGGAGGGAGGGTTGTTTCGGTTTGAAGACTCTGGGTTCTTAAGTTCAAACCAAAAGTTATACAAGTTATTCATGTTAATGAAGGTCTATGTAATGTAATTAAGTCAACAACTTCTGTGAATCCCGGTTACAGGGAACACTGATCTCAGCCTTTGCCTTGATTGAATCTTTGATGCCATGGGCTGATTCTGTGAGCTGCTTGGGCACAACTCTTATGAAAAAGAAGTATACAGATCCAAGCGGAGTAACAACAATAATACATTTCTTTGAGTGCAGATCTGATAAGTCACTGAGATAGTGTATAAATAGCCACCGGAACATAAGAAGCTGCATTGTACCAAGTCAGACCATTGGTCTATCTAGCTCAGTATTGTCTTCACAGACTGGCAGCCACTTCTCCAAGGTTGCAGGCAGGAGTCTCTCTCAGCTCTATCTTAGAGATGCTGCCAGGGAGGGAACTTGGAACCTAGATGCTCTTCCCAGAGTGAGCCCATCCCCTAAGGGGAATGTCCTACTGTTCTCGCAAGACTACCATTCAAATGCAAGCCAGGGTGAACCCTGCTTAGCAAAGGGGACAACTCATGCTTGCTACTTCAGAACCAGCTCTCCACCCCATAGGAGCTGACTGTCACCCAGTTGTACGTTGCTAATCAGGGGAGGAGTTCAGACTTGGGAGAGTCAAATTAACCAGTGTACCACTTTCTCTCCATTCTCACGAATGCCTCCAGAATCATTTGTGAGAGGGAACATAAGAACAGCCCTGCTGGATCAGGCCCAAGGAGGCCCATCTAGTCCAGCATCCTGTTTCACACAGTGGCCCACCAGATGCTGTTGGAAGCCTACAGGCAGGAGTTGAGAGCAGGGAGAGAACCCTGCTCACAGTAGCAACAGTTTGCAAGATGTGTTTCTATACCACAGTGACTGATTGGTTCGCTTTCCCCTGATTGTGGGTTTTTTTGAAAAAGCATCAAGACTTCTTGACAGATTGAGTCAGTCTTCCTCTTCTGCTGAACCTCTGACAGTTATCAGCAGAGTCTCAAATGAAAGAAATTTTCGAGGGAGAGGCAGGGAGAAGGGATTTTAAAAGCTGCAAACAGAGTTCCATAGAGGTATTATCTGGATCCCAGAAGAATGCAGTTGTTAAAAAAGGATAGTATAAGCCTATTGATGATTAACATATCAGAAATATTAGGTAATAAAGATTAAGGTTATATTCAACTTGAAATGTGCACTCAAATAATATAATTTCTATGGCCTGGTTTACACAATAATTTGCATCTAGGTTTAAAGTCAGTAACTGGCATTAATGTGGTTGTGTAAACAGCAGTAGCAGCAACAATATTTATATACTGCTGTTCAACAAAAGTTTCCAAAGTGGCTTACATAAATAAACAATAAGATGGATCCCTGTCCCCAAAGGGCTCACAATCTAAAAACAAACACAAGGCAGACACCAGCGACAACCACTTGGAGGGCTATGGTGCTGGGGGGGGGGATAGGGCCAGTTGCTAAATAAAGAAAATGACCACATAAAAAATGTGCCTCTGTGCTCATTTAGCAAACCCTCGTCAAGGCAGGAATCTGATTTGTTTCGGGACAAAAACTGACGTTGGTAATCTTGATGTGCAATAAATGGTAGTGATCATGAGAGTGATGATTCTTCCTGTGCCCAGGTGTCTGGGACCTTGAGCCATATGGCACAATACCTCTCGGCAGCTACAGTGAGCTCAGCATGACCACACCTTCTGTTTCACAGTGTGGTGCCCTTCAGTGAGCCTCACACAGAAGTGACTTTTCCACAGATCCGACTCCCAAGAAGAAAGTTGCTAGCCACGCTATTGTTCTGTTCACATGTTTTCCCCATTAGCAGTTGAGCTTAAGCCTTCCAAGAGCTCAGATAGGATTGGTCACCTATTGGGTTTCATGGCTGAGTGGGGATTTGAACCCGGGTCTCCCTGGTCCTAGTCCAACACTCGAACCACCACACCACACTGGCTTTCTGTTGGTCAGAAGGATATGAAGGTGCATCTGGGAGGAGGAAGTTCTCTAGATATCCTGGCTGCCAACAAAAGTTAATACCTGCACCTTGAGCTGACCCGGGAAGAACACTGGAATTGGAATAGCGCCAGAGTTATGCTCTTTTTAAAATAAAAAATAAAAATATTTATTTATTTATATCTGTGTGAACTGCTTTGGGAACTTTGGTTGAGAAGCACTATATAAATATTTGTAATATTCATATTCTTAGTGTAGTGAGCCTATATTGTTTGGCAGTCTAACGTCGGAGCTTAGCTAATTCATGCCCAAGCTAATGTCATGTGCTTTAATATGACCTGGCCATTGGAAACAGTTGCGTTATTAAAAGATGCTGATGACCAGATTTCAAAAGGGAAACATGGATTTTGTTGCACTCTAGCAGGGAGGCAGTTATAATATTGTAGCAGCATCAAAATGGTGATTTTTCTTCTCTTTTCAGAGATGAGTAACAATTCAGCCGAAGCACTGGAAGCGACTTCTAGCTCATTCAGAGTTTGCTGTTCTTTTGTTGCACACTGAAGGAGAAATAATTACCTTGCTGAGATGTTCTTTATATATATATAAATTGTACATTTCCATTTTGAGATCCAGAAGCGATAGGCAGGCTTGCCTTAAACTGCTGCTATTTGGGTTACTTGCTAAGCTCCCGAGGCGGTCAGGCTTTCTGTCCTAATTTCATAACCACAGAATCATGGAGATTAGTTTTAAAGCTGCATTTAATACTTCTTAAAGTCCAGGTATCCACTATATATTTCTTGGAAAGTGACTGTTTTAAGTGCTGTTAGTTGACTCACAAATTCTGATTTAGCTTGGAAACAGAATTAATTGACCAATTAACTACCGGGGGGTGGGGTGTCACCTAGATTCTGTTCTAGAAGACTGATCTAGCCCCAAGCCATTTTATATAGTCCCTGGCGATCCTGCCATTTTAAAACTCCAGGCTGGTGATAATGTTATGTCCAGAGCTTCCTAAGGAAAGAGTAAAAGGTTTCCAATAAAAGCAAAAGCCAACAATGGTAGTGTCCCCCTCCTCTCTGTACATTCTGCGTCTCCGCCTATATACTCTCTTTGCAGACCCTTTCTCTTAAATGTTGCCAACTGTATTAGAGTCCGACCATAACTCATGATGGCCGGGGGGGGGATGGGGACGACGGGACATTTGTTTACCAAACATATCTCTGATTAGAGCTCAGTCTGCAGAGGACCAGATCTGCCTATTTGTTGGGATAACCAGTTCTGGTCAAACACCGCAGATGATCATTAAAACAGGAAATGCAATGATGAGGAAATATCTGTTGCCGATCACGGCATGCTTTTGCATCCAACTGTACAGGCTGCTATGAGGTTCCTTAATCTCTAGGCTGCTACTGCAAGTTTTTGCCACTCTAAAATTAGGAAAAGAATTTCATTTAATAGCATTAAAACCACCAGTGTTTCCTGTAATTGATTTCCAGATGTTGTTTATTTTATCTTATTTATATACTTCCTGATATATACATCTATAGATGGTATACACAGTCCAAATTACAATATAAAAATAAAACACTTTCACTGAAAGTGAACAATTCACAGAGTGAAACCAAATCATTTCACAGGATAAAAACAATTTAAACAGTTTAAAATTAATTTTCCTTAAATGCATGAGAAAACAGGTGTTCCTTAAGGGCTTTTAACAAAGCAATCAGAGATGGAGAAGCTCTTATTTTGACAAGGAGTGTATTCCAAACCCCTGGGGCAGCCACAGAGAAGGCCCGGCCCTGGGTCTCCTCCGCAGATGATCTTAATAGGTGGCAGGGTTCATGACTACAATTTCCAGCATCCCCTGCTGCTGCTGGGAATGGTGGGAGCTGTAGTCAACAACATCTGGGGATCTCTGTTACAGGGAACACTGAAACCACTTTAACCAAATCATCAGTTAGCTAGATTAACATGTGGGCCCCGCTTTCTCTGTCCAGTGCCTAGGAATATAATGGTCCCTTAAGTGGCGCAGTGGAGAAATGCTTGACTAACAAGCAGAAGGTTGCCAGTTTGAATCCCCGCTAGTACTATATCGGGCAGCAGCGATATAGGAAGATGCTGAAAGGCATCATTTCATACTGTGCAAGAGGAGGCCATGGTCAAACTCCTCCTGTATTCTACCCAAGACAACCACAGGGCTCTGTGGGCGCCAGAAGTCGACACTGACTCGATGGCATACTTTACCACGGAGTCTTCGGTCATCCCTGTTCTGCAGGGAGGTGAAGCTAAGTGATCATTTTTCATTTGCTACATGATAAAATGAGCTATCGGCTATCAGCTCACTTTCTTGTTCTCCTGTACGGACTGTTCCTGGCATAGCTTGTCAGCTGTGGCGGATTTCTCACCCGTCTTGTGTGGAATTTTTGGAGGACGTCTAGGCTGTTCCATGCCCAGGAAATGCAGATCCATCCCATGAATACAGCTACTACAGTAGTAGTTGAATGGATGCAGAGCGGTGGAAGCGCCTTCCCTAAATGTAAGGACCGGTGCCCTCATGCGACATGGAAGGAGGTTTCTCCCTCAGAGTAGGAGGTCATTGTTTACTTGGTTTTCCACGCCTTGCTCCCAGTAGACAGGAAATCTCAGGTAATTTTCAGGTAGCAGGAAGTCCGTCCCCTCTCCCAGCGTGCTCTGGGACCCTGATCCTCAGTACCTTCCTGTCTTTGCTCCTGGTGGGACAGGTTCACTGAGGCTCCTGCCCAACTACTTTTCCTTAGATCTTCTCTTCATATTTGGTGAGCTGATTTCATCCCACTTTCCTGGTGGGAGTTCTTCTCTTCCCCTTTAAAAAAGAATTTCTTAAGAAAAATATGTAAATTTGGGAACAAATTGTCATGGATCCCACGCAGGCAGGGAAAACTTGAACGGGCTACTTCCCTGAGGACCCCGGCCAGCAGACTGGATGCCACCCATTGTTAGTTTACGCCATGGCTGCTCAACCTTGACCCTGTTGTTGAATTAAAGATCCCATCATTCCAGACTATTGGCTGCTGTGGCTAGGGGTGATGGGAGTTGTAGTTACAGCAGCTGGCGGACCAGCCTTGGTTGATACAGAGCCACCCAAGTACATGGTACTTTGCAAGTTGTTTAGGCAAAATAAGAGGCCTGTGTCCTCCGAGGAGCTTGCAGTCTGGAATAATTGTGGGGAAGCCACTGTGAAGGCTCTCTTTTCCATTGCCTTGTTATCAGAACCTGGCTGCAAACTAATATGTTAATTTTTGATATTCTAAGAGCTTGGAGGGAGCAGAGGCTGTCCAAAAAGGTGTGCAGAGAATGGATGCTAGCAGTGATGGCGCACCTCCAGACTTGATTCGTTCTACGTATTGGATGGTATTTCAGGGAGCATTTGTCAGTCTTCATACTGTGGCTTTGTACTCTTTTTCTTAAAAGCCATAATAGGGTAAAGCGGAATTCGTGTTTGCAGTCTGACCTACATAGCGCTCATTTGTGGCTGCTTGTGCGTTCAATGCTGAGGCACTGGCTTCCCAGAATAATGCATCTTAAAAGCAAATTGCCCCAGTTTGCACTGCTATCAGTTCAGCTCTGGTTGCACATTGAGAGTTGGTGCAAAATCAGCTCACCTGTAACCCCCACCCCCACCTGTAAACTGCCACAGACACACCTCCAGTAGGTGCTGATTTCATCTATTCACTGCAAAGATGTCACCAATGTGAGGATTTCAGATATGTCTCCACTCTTTCATACTACTGTGGATCTTTGTTCCCTGTACCAATGATTCCCAGATGTTGTTGAATACAGCTCCTAGCATCCTCAGCTGTTACAGCCCTTGGTTGGGGGTTATGGGAGTTGTAGTCAACATCTGGGAATCCCTGTTACAGGGAAGATTGATAAAGTTGGGGTGGGGGGGACTAGAGGGGTCTACAAGGGAAACTTTTTCATTGACGCTTCACAATCTTGCAATGGGTGAAGAATGGTCTTGAAGGTTTTAGCCTACTTTCCTTAAGGAAAGTAAGCTTATGAGATCACAGAAGGAAGTGGCAAGGTAGGAGAGTGAAAGAGTGTCCATCTGTCTGTCCCCCTATCAACTTTGCAATGCCTGGACCGATTTGGACCAAATCTGGTACCATGGGTTTTTTGGGTTGTTTTTTAAACATTTATATGCTGCTCTTCCTCCAAGGAGCCCTATGAAACTTGAGTACATAGTCAAGTTTCTCCTCATAACAACCCTGTGAAGTAGGTTAGGCTGAGAGAGAGGTGACTGGCCCAGAGTCACCCAGCAAGTCTCATGGCTGAAGGGGGATTTGAACTCGGGTCTCCCCGGTCCTAGTCCAGCACTCTAACCACTACACCACTCTGCCTCTAACATTGTAGGGACACATAGGGACACCTCAACGGTGTAGTTTGTGATGATGTCATCCACCCCAATTCAAGATGGCGGATGCATGAACATTTGAGGCAGGAGTGAGCTAACCTGTAAATAAGGTAATTAGCAGTTAAGATTGTAGTGAAAGGGAAAGTTGGCAGATTAGTTCTTACGAGAACTTCTTGTTTTAATCTGGACTTTTCGACTTTGGCAGTAAGACCTACTCACACGGAGCAAGAAATCACATGCCTATGTCTGTTTTTGCTTCAGGCAAATGGCAGAGTTATTCCAGTGTTTTAGGTGTCTCGCCGTTAGTCCCTCTGAGCCTTTTCAACAAGTCTTGACAAATTTTTCTTTGGATCTAGGAGCCGGCCCAAAATTTTAGGAGCTGGACAGTGGACATTTGACAGAATTACATGACTTATTGATTGGCAGTGTGGAGGGGGAGCAGAAATTGATTTCTCTTTGTCCCCTAGGGTAGGCACCCACAGTTAAATTTTTAGGCGCCATGGCTCCCTGGCACCTGGGATTTGTCAAGCCCTGACCTCCCAGGCAAACTCTGGAATCCCAAATTCCACCCTTGGTTGCAGAGTCCATGGAGGACCAATTGAAGGTCTTGGATGCTTGTGCTGATTTGATGTCGGTCTGAGAGGGCTGGAGGATTGTCACTAGGCCACGGGGTTCTTTCCACTTGGCCTAATTTAATAATGGAGACCAAACTAGCAAGGCATCTATTATTTGGGGGCAGGGGAATGCATCTTCTAGCCCTGTGTGATACAGTCACAGGAGGACTGTACTGCCTGCTTCTTTGGAATGTGTACTTTAGCTCAACAAGTTGCTGAGAAGTGAGCTGTTAGGGCAGGGTTGTTCATTGTAAGGCCCGGGGGCCAATGTCAACCCTAAGTGTGGCTCCTGAATGTGTTTCTTGGGCTTGTGTGAAGCTTTGGTCAAAGCTGAATACAACTGCACAGTCCCTTGGGCCCCACGTGGAGGTGTCCTTTCTCACTGTGCAGTGCTATACATTGCCCAGCACCAGGGGGGCTCCTTCAAGGGAAATGGAGCCCTCGAGCCCCTGCACCATCTCTGCACCCATCTTGCCCAGGGTGCTAGGTAGCCTTTGCCCAGTGCTTTCCCCATAAAGCTCTCAGGAGAGGGCTGGGTCTCTCTTAAAAGGCCCTCCCAGCACTGAGTGAAGCGAAGTTCAGCACAATGGGAAATAGTTCTCACATTGAAGGGGGTTTTGTTTGAGTTTGGGGGGGTTGCCCCCACGTGGCCCCTGCTTAAAGAATAGTGAAGATCACTGTGTTAGGTAGGGTATGCCTGTGAAAGTCAAGGGGGTGCATATGCCTGCCATCCCCAGAAATAATAAATGTAGTAAATGGTTTAAAATATTGTAATTTTTAAATATTGTAAATTGCTTTTGTTTTTAGGCAGCTTTTTGGAGTTTTAATTTATTTTAATATGTTGTGCTTTTGTGTTGTTTTATGATTGTGAACCGCCCCAAGACTTTGAAAAGCCCTGCTGGTCAGACCAACTGTCCCTTTGGTCCAACGTTCTTTCCCCACCAGTGGCCAGTGCCAGCGAGGTGTTCTGAATCCAAGAAGTAGGACTTCTTAAACTTCCATGTCATCTGAGAATCGCAAACCTTTTGAGAGTCTGAGTGGACTGAAAAGCATATTTGGAAGCATTTGCTCTGTGGTTATATGCTCGGTTTCTCCTCTTTCTTGAGTGGAAGTTCCGGTTATACTTGTGGCCTGCATGTGTGCCAGTCAGACAGTAAACTGCCTGAAACACCATTTGTCACGTGCCATTCATTCTTTCTCACTTGCTCTCTTCTCCATCATAGCTGTCCTTCTGGTTCCTCCTGGGAAATTGCTCTTAACAGAGGGGCTCCATCTTCTAGTTTCAATCTTGACTTTTCAACTGTGTCTGTATTAAACTGCTTACACCTTGAATTAAAGCAGTGGTTAGAAAACTAGAGTTTTGGAGGGAAGGGAGGGCACACAAATAGAATGTCCACATTGATTGTAGGAAGTTGTTGTGCCGTCAAGTTGGTGTCGACCCCTGGCAACCACAGAGCCCTGTGGTTGTCTATGGTAGAATACAGGAGGGCTTTACCATTGCCATCTCCCATGCAGTATGAGATGATAATGCCTTTCAGCACCTTCCTATATCCCTGCTGCCTATATAGGTGTTTCCCATTGGCTGGGAATCATACCAGCGGGGATTTGAACTGGCAACCTCTTGCTCCCTAGGCAAGTCATTTCCCTGCTTAGGAACATCATAGGAACTTCCCCAATAAATTCAAAACATAGACAATCCCTGGGCTAATGATGCATCAGAAATTCTCAATCTTGGGTCCCCAGATGGGGTCTTCCACCAATCACAGCCACAATGGTTGGAGTTGCAGCCAACAACTGGAGACCAAGAGTGTGAACTTCTGATGGAGGCAATCCATTGCCCGAGTCCAGAGCTGCTCAGACCTGGATCCTTGAATGTGGTTGGCTTACAGTTCTCATGTCCCTGACCCCATGTGGCCATTGTAGCTGAGGATGATGGGATTTGTAGTCCAACCTCTGGGGACTCAGGTTTGAGAACCCCCGCCATGGTCTGTCAGACACTTTTGGAAAGTTGATGTGTTCTCCATTGTTAAGAGTAAGCGATTTCATTTTGTTTACTTGTTTGTTTGTTTTTAATATGAGTACCTTTTCTGCTTTTGTTTTGGATTGGTCCGCTCCCAGTTTCCCATGCTTGAAAAGGATTTGATGCAAGCCGACCTTGATCCAATGCATTCCCCTTTTGTGCACTAGTTACTGGCTGCTATTCAGTGCTTCCTCTGTTGGTGTTTGTAGCAGAGGGCTCCTCTCCCCCAGCCCCCAAAGAGCTGTATATTCACGTGACTTGGCAAAGCGCCTCCTCAAGGATTCTTCTTCATTCTAGGCTCTTGGTATGTCGAGCCACATTAATTCCTTCTCAGCAGTTAGTACTTGGGAGCAAGGGAATGGTCTACATTTGACCAGGGAAATGGTTGAATTGAAGAACTGCCAAGGAATGATGAGTGAACTAGTTGGAAGGATTAAAACCAAAACTGTCGATTAAGATGGGGTCATAATTGCTTACTGGCATGTGCATTTTGGTGCTGGGCAGTCTATGCATGGCCTATTAATTTATTCAAAATATTTATACCTCACCCCTCCAATACACTACTGCTTGGGGTGGCTCACAACATTAATAAAATAGATACAATGTGAAATAAGACTAATCAGGTTAACCTAAGTAAGTTAAAAGACCAGGCTAAAATCACAATTAAAATTACATTTTTAAAAAAAGTTTCAAGTTAAAAGTTATTTTAAGAAGCTAAAAACTGAGAGCTATTTTAAAAAAACAAAACCCTAAAGAACCTCCCAGATATACACGGCAGATGAAATGTTTAAAAACCTCTTTAAAAAGTCTTTTATTTTTTATAGTTATGGGGTGGCACGGTGTAAGCAGGGAGCTTGCTGTCTGTCCTCCAGATGTTGCTGGGGATGATTGGAGTTGTAGCTCAGTCACATCTGGAAGACCGCAGGTTGGGAACTCCTGCTGCACAACCTACAATTCTAATACACTTTGCACTTGCAGTATTAAAAACTAGAAAAGCAAGTGTTCCTCAAAGCAATGCAGATGTGTGGGCAATGCCTGGTAAAAAGCAAAGGAGGGCTAAATAAGATCTTGTTGACGAGGGGGTGGGGCTTCAGGGCTGTGTGTAGGTCTTTGCCGCTCCTCACGATTGACGGAATTAGATCAGTCAAAATAAGGTGGGGTTCAGGGTTCCCTCTAACAGGGATTCCCAGATATTGTTGACTACAACTCCCAGAATCCCCAAGCAAAAGCCATTGCAGCTGGGGGTTCTGGGAGTTGTAGTCAACAACATCTGGGAATCCTTGTTAGAGGAAACTCTGGTGGGGTTGAGTCCCTGCTTCATAAAATTTATGTGTGTGCTTAAGTGGACAAGCTGTCATATTGGTCACATTTATGCAGAAGATGTGCTCTGGTTCTGGTTAAATGATGTTACAGTGGCTGACATCCAGTGCTTCTGTAATGAGCAAGGTTGTCCTAGTGCGAGAAGATGGAGCCATTGTTCAATGGTAGAGCATCTCCTTTGCATTCAAGAGGTCCTGGGTTCAAGCTCTGGCAGGATCTCCAGAAAGGGCTGGGAAAGAGTCAGTGCCAGTCAGTGTTGATAATATGAGCTAGATGGACCACAGATCTTACATGGTATAAGACTGCTTCCTATGATTCCTAAGATCACATAGTTTGAAAACCTCCAGTGAAGGAGAGCCCGCCACTGCTCAAGGTGCATAGGAAGCTGCCTTCTACTGCCTCAGACCCTTGGTCCATCTAGCTCAGTATTGTCTACACAGACTGGCAGCAGCTTTTCCAAGGTTGCAGGCAGGAATCTCTCTCAGCCCTATCTTGGAGATGCTGCCAGGGAGGGAACGTGGAACCTAGATGCTCTTCCCAGAGTGACTCGATCCCCTAAGGGAAATCTCTTCCAGTGCTCACACATCAAGTCTCCCTTTCATATGCAACCAGGGTGGACCCTGCTTAGCAAAGGGGATAAGTCATGCTTGCTACCATAAGACCAGCTCTCCTCTCAGAGGAGATAGTGGTTGGATAGTATTTAGATAGTAGTTTCACTGTCTAAATTCCTTGTTTAGGCTAGAATACTGGCTGTATCTCTGCTCCTGCATATTTTAATGTTAGTACAGCTAGGGTCATCTTGAGTTTCTGCCATGGAGAAAATGTTGAATATGACCTCTGCCTCTCCAGGGAAAATATACAAGACCACAGTGTACTCTCTGATATAATTTAGGCAGGTTCAGGAAATCATAGCCCATCAGATATCTCTGCCCATGTTCTGGGAGAAACAGCATTCGTGCCTTTTGAGGTTTAAATATATAAAATAATTGGGATGAGGAGAGTTAATGATTCCTGTTCAGAAATGAAGCAGCTTTGCATTTGTTTACAAACAAATTTGCTTTTTCTAACTGTTATTGCTAACTATTATTCTCCCCACCCCCTTTTTTAAAATGTACAATTTGGTACACTGGAGCAAAATGTGAATTTATTATTTTTTAGCCATAACAATGGAAACAAACCCCAAAGAGGACTTACTTTTCAGAGGCAGTAAAATATTCATAATTTGTAGTAATAATCGTCAGAAAAATACTTCTACAAACATGAAAAAAGGATGCATTTTGTAAAATGTGTTGGATTGGTGGCTGCACTCACTGTTGTGTTTCGTGGAAACAGCCCCCACTAGAACAGAGTGCTATTAGGGATTTTCTTTTTCTTAATTTTCTTAAATGGAGTAATAACAACATAGCATGTGAGATCATGGGTGTTGGACTGGTTGACGAATATTGCTTATGCAAGTGTAGTTTGTGTTTTGAACTCTTGGAGAACGAGCAGAATTCATACCTGGTGCTTCCTAGTGATCTGCTCTAGTGATACTGGCCAGGCCCAGACTGTGTTTCAGATATGAAACTCCCTTGGATGCCTTTGGGCCATGCCCGGTCATATTGGCAACAGAGATGCCCATGCAGAATAGCCGCCTTCTGTGAATCTGCTTAAGCGACAGTGGTGTGTGTAGCCACTTGTATAGCTGCAGCTAAAATCCAGAGGATTGTGAAGGAAGCATAGAGGATTGCGAAGCAAGTCTACTGGTAACCTTATTCATGTTTCTCTGCAAATAAGAATAGTCATGTTTCTACAGAATTCCTTTACTGGTGGTCTTTAAAAACTATCTCTGCCCTCTGCATTTAAGTTCTGTTTCACAAGTTAATTGGGCAGTATGAATGCCTACACCTTTTTTTCTTTTTGTAGTAAAGCTTATATACTAAAACTTCATGTAAACTTGTGCTGTTTGAAATCCAAAGTCAGTAGAGAAAGCTAGGGTCCTTTGAATACTGCAGAGCGAAACTAGAGTTCCTTTAAAACTAAATGTATAACATGGCAACTACACACCTTTGTAAATGTGAGAAAAATTAATTCAATTTTCCTGACTCCCCCCCCCCCCGCTTTAGCATCAGCTGTTACTGAGTATCTGTTTCAAATCAGTTATATCCGTTGACTTAAAACAGTAGCAAGCACCAGGATCCTTGGAATAGATACACAATGTTAAAACTTAATACATTGTGACTCAAGTACTAGTAACGGAGCAGCTGAGATGCACATGAGAAGTTGTAGATCAGTGATAGAGCCCGTGTGTTCCATGCAGAAGATTATTATTATTATTATTTTTACATTTATATCCCACTCTTCCTCCAAGGAGCCCAGAGCGGTGTACTACATACTTGAGTTTCTCTTTCATAACAACCCTGTGAAGTAGGTTAGGCTGAGAGAGAAGTGACTGGCCCAGAGTCACCCAGCTAGTTTCATGGCTGAATGGGGATTTGAACTTGGGTCTCCCCAGTCCTAGTCCAGCACTCTAACCACTACACCATGCTGGCTCTCCATGACGGATGACGGATTCCGTCTCTGGTTGGGGCTGCCTCAGTCTGGAACTTGGTGTGCTCATCTGCTGTGGCTTCCTGTCCGCTCGACTTCAGGCCACTCGTGTCTCCGTGATTCAGCATCCTCTAAAGAAGGGGTTCCTCCAGATGTTGTTGAACTACAACTCCCAGCATCCCCAGCCATAAAAAAAATTGTAACTGGGGATGCTGGGAGCTGTAGTTCAACTACATCTGGAGGAACATCAGTCATTGGCTATTGATGCTATTGACATCATGGAGGAGACGTCAGTCATCGGCTACTAGTTGGAGGGCTCAAGGCCACCTCCAGCCTCAAAGGCAGGATGCCTCTGAGTACCAGTTGCAGGGGAGCGACAGCAGGAGAGAGGGCATGCCCTCAACTCCTGCCTGTAGGCTTCCAAGTGGCATCTGGTGGGCCACTGTGTGAAACAGAATGCTGGACAAGATGCTTGACTGGAAATTGTGACCGATCTCGCCAACAGCCACCCAAGAATGGTGAGATTTCTTGGTAATTTGGGGTGGGTTTTTTTTTCCAATTTCTTGGGGTTCAGGGGTGATTTCTGGGGGTTTCCCCCTTACACCTCTTGCTAACTGTTGCTGATTTAAAGGGCTTCTGGATGTGTTTGGGCAATTGGGGGGGGGCTTTATTTTTCGGTCTTTTTACAACCGCGATTCCCCTAACCCCTTGTTTCTAATGTATTTCAGTTGCTCACCAACCCCGAATTCGTCAACCATGAGGTTTTCCTGGAACGGAACCCTTGCAGTTGACGAGAGAAGATTGTACACTATTAATTAAAAAACTAGTGTATATCCCACTCATTTTGTACAAATACTATAACATGGCTTAAGCAAATTAAAACTCATTCATAAGATTCAGTCTAGGACAGTATCGCATAGATCAGACAGCAGCGATAAAATCATGTCCTCCTCTTGCCTCCTTCCTCTGCAATCCCAGTTTGAGATGAGAAACAGAAATAATGTATTTCAGTAGCGACAGGATATACAGCAGTAGGTAGGTCATGCAGTGACTTTGAACTCTTCTAATCTCGGGAACCTGTGAAGCAACAAAATTAGAAATTAGCTTTCTAAATTATATGTTTGCATTTAGATGAGGAATCTGTTCAAGAGTCTTTTCCTTATATGCTTGTATCAATTACAAAGGGATAACATACATACATACATATATATATATATATATATATATATATATATATATATATATATATGTATATATATGTATGTATGTATGTATGTTACATTTTATGCCACCAAAAATCAGTATTTCGTGGAAGTTTACATAAAAATACAAACGCTATAACCACAGTGGAAACGAAGCAATTAAAACAGTTAAAATTAGCTTAAAACAGAAATAGTTGTTTAAAATAACAGTAACGATAAAACAAGTTGCATGCATATATACATACAAAATGCTTGTGGGGTTGGGGGAGGAGGCCCTTGCAAACCTGCTTCCATTGCACATGAACATGTGAAGGTTTCTTCCTACGTTGCTTGCATATTTCCACAGCCTAGAACAACTTGTGAATCTTGCAAGGCCGATGAGCCACACGCTGAGTTGCAGTCACTTTGCACTTGCTGGAGTCTCTGCTGTGTTCACTGGAAACTGATGTAATGATTAAAAAAAAAAAAAACCTCATAAACTGAAGAGCCTTATTCTTATTCATAATTTATTCATAAATGATCTAGAAGCAGGGGTAAGCAGCGATGTGGCCAGATTTGCAGATGATACCAAACTCTTCCGGGTAGTGAAATCCAGAACGGATTGTGAGCAGCTCCAAAAGGATCTCTCCAAACTGGGGGAGTGGGCGACAAAATGGCAAATGCGGTTCAGTGTTAGCAAGTGTAAAGTGATGCACATTGGGACGAAACCCCCCAACTTCAAGTATATGCTGATGGGATCCGAGCTGTCGGTGACGGACCAGGAGAGGGATCTTGGGGTTGTGGTGGACAACTCGTTGAAAGTGTCAACTCAATGTGCGGCAGCTGTGAAAAAGGCAAATTCAATGCTAGGGATCATTAGAAAGGGGAATGAAAATAAAACGGGTAGCATTATAATGCCCTTATACAAAACTGTGGTGCGACCACACTTGGAGTACTGCATACAGTTCTGGTCACCACATCTTAAAAAGGACATTGTAGAACTGGAGAAGGTGCAGAAGAGGGCAACCAAGATGATCAGGGGCCTAGAGCACCTTTCTTATGAGGCAAGACTACAACACCTGGGGCTTTTTAGTTTAGAAAAAAGATGACTGCGGGGAGACATGATAGAGGTCTATAAAATCATGCATGGTGTGGAGAAAGTGGAGAGAGAGAATTTCTTTTCTCCCTCGAAGTAGGTGGTCATGGCTCACAAAGGGTTAACTTCCACTCCTTGCTCCCAATAGACAGGAAATCACAGGTGTTTTTCAAGTAGCTGAAGTCCGTCCCTCTTCTCCCAGCATGCTCAGGTGTGATTCCCCAGTTCCTTCCTGTCTTAGCTCCTGAATAGACGCACCTGGGCAGGCTCCTGCCCGGGACCATCCTTTCTACTCTTTTGGTGAGCTTTCCTTTCATTTACATGGATCTTTCTCAGGCGGGGGATACCCTACAGGGATCCCTTTCAGAGAGCACTGGGGAAGACCCAAGGGAAAGAAAGAAAAACCTCATAAGAGGTGCCACCATGCTTCTTCCCCTGAACCACATGGTCAGGGATAGAGGAAAAAGAACTTTCCCAAAGGGAAGAAAGGAGAGCGAGGCTTGGGGGAGGAATCTGGCTACTCTGCCTGCTCTGCGGCAGAGTGAGAGGATTTTGGTTCAGACCACCTGCAGCGATTCATTGCGGCAGCTGGGAGACCGGGGAACACACGTGGTTGGCGGGCCGGCTGGGGGGAGCGGGTCTCTTCTCCCCCTCACCCCCTATGCCCATCCACACCAGGCTATTCCTGGGGAGAGGCTTCAGGCCCCCTCCCGGTCCACCCCCCCAATTGCCCTCCCCTGCCAGGCGGGACGGTTGGCAGAGAGACACAACACTAGAACCAGGGGTCACTCCATGAAATTGATTGCCAGGAGGTCTAGGACCAACAAACAGAAGTACTTTTTCACACAACGCGTGATCCACTTGTGGAACTCTCTGCCACAGGATGTGGTGACAGCCAACAACCTGGATGGCTTTAAGAGGGGTTTGGATGACTTCATGGAGGAGAGGTCTATCAATGGCTACTAGTCGGAGGGCTGTGGGCCACCTCCAGCCTCAAAGTCAGGATGCCTCTGAGTACCAGTTGCAGGGGAGTAATGGCAGGAGAGAAGGCACACCCTCAACTCCTGTCTGTGGCTTCCAGCAGCATCTGGTGGGCCACTGTGCGAAACAGGATGCTGGACTAGATGGGCCTCCTTGGGCCTGATCCAGCAGGGCTGTTCTTATGTTGTTCCTGCCTGCAAACCATTGGTTTCAGAAAGGGAGTGGATTTCATGAATGGGTCCATGTTGATGTTGAAACTGTGAGATTGCTACAGCCAGCCAATTCTTTGGTGAGACTCATAGATCAGTATTATTTCTTGGGCTGCTAAAATGGTTCGGTCTCCAGAGCAATGATCCAGTGTTCCTTTTCTTTTTCTCCCCACCCCCACTGCCTGTCACTCTCGGTACAAACTTTGAGAATAATGGAGGTTGTAGCCCCACAATCTAGGAGTACGAAATAAAAACTGGAAGAGTAGACACACCTTTTGGTTCATCGCCCTCCCATGAGACCTGTGCTTTGTGTCTGTGTTTATGTCTGCATGTCCTGTGTCATGTTCTGGATTGTTCAGGATCCTTCCCTGTAGCCCAAGACACTGACCCCCACACACCACCCTGATGCTTCAAGTTGTGATCTTGTTCACTTTTGCAGAAATTTGACCACTGATGAGCTGAACGTCTGTGGATTGGATGAGAGATTTTGCAGGTGTATTTTGAGGGGATTTCATCCTAAAGCTAAAATCTCTATAGATAATATGCTAAGGACATATGTGGCAAGCCCCACCCCCGCCACAGCCATGACCAATGAAAACGCAGGGGAGGGGCTTGACACATACAACCTTAAGACCGAGGCAGCGGAGACGGTGGCAGAGAGGGCAGCGAATGCTCCTTCCATGGGCCCACCTGGGTGGCTTAAGGTGGGAGGAGGCATCGCAGGGGGCTGGATTGGCCGTTGGGGGGACAGAGAGAACCGCATGGCGGCTGGGACATGGCCAGAGGGGCAACCAAGGCAGGGACGGCGGTGGAGGCTACAGCGATACCTCCTTCCTTGGGCCCTCCTGTTGTCCAAATGACAGGTTGGGCCATTTTGGGGCTCTCTGCACGTGTGCAGAGAGGGAGCCAGATCGGAGGCGGGGGAAAGAGGGAGAACTAGCACGCATATGTTCTGCGCCAGGCCAGCTAGTTCTCATGATTTGTGTTATGACAAGCAGCTCCTGGCTGTGCGTGACATTAGAAGCAAACACTCTCTCTCTCTGGTTGGTTGGTTATATACAGACAGACCTTGATATTTGTGGGGGCTAGGTTTCCGATCGGCTTGAAAATCGCTAAAAATTGTCGATAATCAGCCAAAGGGGGGGGCTGTGGTGGGGAGCTCTTTACCATGCTTTGCTGCTCCCCCCAAGTCACCCAGATAATTTGGGTGAGAATGCCCCCAAATCAGCTGAAAGGTGCTGTTTTTCCCCTTTAACGGAGCGATTTGGGCCTCCGAGAAACAAAATGGTGGCTGGAAATGATCTCCACCATCATTTCTAGTCACCCATGACCTACTGATATGCAAGGTAGATGGTTTCCCCCACCCCCCGGGTATGCCGAGGTTGGGTGTCTTTTTTCCGACCACGACTCCTCGGATAATGAGGTTTCTCTGTATATCCATTATACAACTAGTAAAACTATCCCCTAAAAAGAGTCTACTTCTAGACAGTTAAGAAAAAAACCAATATATCAGCATCCTGTTCATTGGTATCAACAGAACCAACAGCTTCTCTGCTGATCCAATCAGTATACAGTTCAGTGTGTGAGAAATGCATTCTGCTTTTAAAAGGTATCTCTGGACAGGATTTTAACACCTGGGTCCCCAAATGTTGTTGGACTCATTCCCATAATCTCTTTGGCCATTGTGGCTGGGGGGTTAGGGGAGCTGTGGCCCAACATCATTGGGGGGCCTAAGTTTGAGAACCCTTGCCTTCAGGCCAACATCTTACTCACTAAATAAAGTTATCTGTGTTTCCCTTCCATCACAAGGTGCAAAATCTTCCATCTGGTTAAGAATTTGGCAAGCATCTCGATTTCAAAACCCGCAAGAATGGGTCCCATCTGTAGAGAGTTCTTGCTTGTTTGAGTCCAACCAGGATCAGCGAGGCGAGTGCTGAATTGTGTGCTTGAGTCCCATTGAAGTGACCTTCAGGGTGCGGTAACATTTTCTGGACGGCCTCCAGGGTTTGCAGCCCTGGCTGTTGCGGAGAGATGCTTAAAAGCACTGTCTGCTGAAGGCTCAGAAACCAGACTGGGTGTGGATAAGCTTTCCAGTCACTGGCAAAATCCCCAGGCATCTAGAAATGTGATGCTTACACCTAGGGACTGTAAAGATTCCTCAGCACTGTAAAGGGTTGGCCCTTAAGGACTGAGGGTGCCTGATGTCCTCACTGCAGCTTTACCCAGTTTATCCAGTTTAACTTGTAAATGTGTCAGCCCCCACCCCCAGAAGCATCCTCCTAGCTCATGAGTAGCAAGATCTGGTCTCCAACTCTGCTGCTTGGAGGACAGGTCTATCAACAGTTACTAGTCTGGTGGGTATAGGCCACCTCCAGCCTCAGAGCCAAGATGCCCCTGAATACCGGTTGCAGGGGAGCAATTGCAAGAGAGAGGGCATGTCCTCGCCTCTTGCCAGACATCTGAAGAGAGGCAACATCCCAGGGGTATCTGGTGGGGCACTGTGTGAAACAGAGTGCTGGACTAGATAGGCCTTGGGTCTGATCCAGCAGGGCTGTTATTATGCACGTCTGCAAATAATACTTGTGTATATTTACTTCCAGCTGTGCAAATGTGGCCTTCCAATTAATCAAGAAACAATATTGTTTTTGAAGCAGCTCTCAAATGTGTCACCAAACACACACTGTTACCGGAGTATTTAAGCAGACTGTTGTGCACAATACTCTGGCCTTAGCTTTCCTCTACTAACAAATGAAATGAAATGTCGACAAACATGGAGGAGGGAGGAGGAGGAGGGGCAAGTGAGCATGTGCTAGCTGTGATTTGGGGAGGAGAGCTGGTTTTGTGGCAGCAAGCATAACTTGTCTCCTTTGTTAAGCAGGGACTGCCCTGGTTGCATATGAATTGGAGACTAGAAGGGTGAGCACTCTAAGATCTTCTCCTTAAGGGCACTGTTCCCTCTAACAGGGATTCCCAGATGCCGTTGACTACAACTCCCAGAATCCCCAGCCAAAAGCCATCCCAGTTATAGAGGGAACACTGCTTAGGGGGTGGAGCTTCTTTGGGAAGAACACCTGCATGCTTGCATCTAGGTTTCAAGCTCCCTCCCTAGCAGCATCTCCAAGATAGGGCCGAGAAAAATTCTTGCCTGCAACCTTGGAGAAGCTGCTGCCAGTCTGGATAGACAGTACTGAGCTAGCTGGACCAGTGGTCTGACTTGGTATATGGCAGCTTCCTATGTTCCTATGGGTAGGATGGCAGCAACCAACCCAGATGGTGTATGCAGCGCTGTACTGTGGGTGGAGGAAAGGCACATCCTACGTTCTGTAAATGGTTGTGAAAGAGATCATGGAAGAGTTCACACAGGGATATCGCAGGTGGGTTCTATAGCAGTGCTGAAGCCTTGTACAAGTGGAATAACATCCATGGCTTTAGTTCTGCATTTGTGTGTGCAGTATGGCCACCTAATGGCGCAGTGGGGTAGTGACTTGATTATCAAGCCAGAGGCTGCCAGTTTGAATCCCCGTTGGTATTTTTCTCAGACTATGGGAAACACCTATATTGGGCAGCAGCGATACAGGAAGATGCTGAAAGGCATCATCTCCTATTGCGCAGGAGGAGGCCATGGTCAACCCCTCCTGTATTCTACCAAAGACAACCACAGGGCTCTGTGGGCGCCAGGAGTTGATGCTGACTCGACGGCGCAACTTTATTCTAGCACTCACTGTAAAATGGATTTTCCAGGGGTGGAAAATGCCTCCCACTCCCTTTAGGCACCTTGGGTTCTAATCCAATAGTATTCTGAAATTAGTGCAGGGAGCATACTTGCTACAGCAGGACTGAACTTAAAAGGTAGCACCCCAACCAGGCCGTGGGCGGACCTGTCCAGAAAGTGAAGGGAGCTTCCCACCCTCACCGTCCTTGCTCATGCCGACTCCTGATAGGGTCCATCCATTCCCTGCCTGAGCCAGATGGATGCAAAGTGTGGAGTCCACCTTCCCATGGGACGTGCCTGAGGGGTGGGCAGCAAGTCTGCCTCCCTAGGAAGCAGAGGGCAGGCCAGTTCCTAAAAGTTTGGGCTCCTAGGGCCAATGAAAATTGATCAAAGTCTGTGTTATACCTGCTGCTTGACTTGTGATTGACCCTGGTGCCCTGGGAAAGGTGTCATGCCACTTACCGAAGGAGGAGAAGGGATTCGGCCCTGCTGTGCTGGGACCACCGATGCTCAGCGTTCCAGCCCAGGAGCCAGGCCCACACATGCTGCTAGTGATTTTTGGCAATGTCTACCCCAGCCCACCCCCCAGAGATGGGGAAAAGGTGAAAGCATGGCTGCACTTGCGGCTTTCTCTGTGTCATCACCCCTTCCTTTATCCCGACCCCTAGACGATCACCACTGAATTGCAATTATTTTTGTACTAAGCAAAAGGTTAGGGTTGGGGTTAGGGTAAGAAGGAGTAAATTATTGTACTCTTTCCATGGACTCAACTTTGGAGGACATTCCTGCCAATGTTCATTTCCATCCCTCTGACAACATTGATGACATTTTATAGTCATTTTTGTTTAAAACCTTTTAAAAAGCACCATTGCAAACTGGGCCACTGCAGGCCTGATGGTCAGGACAACAAAGCAAGATAGCACACTGAAAACCACAAGTGCAACAATGCTATCACCTGTTTGCCATCTCTGTGGGAGTAAGTAGACTATGTCAAAAATCAGCATGAACATTGGAAGATGCCTTATGCTGAGTGGTCCGTCTAGCTCAGCATTGTCTACACCAGGGATCCTCAACGTTGGGTCCCCAGACATTACTGGACTTCAACTCCCATAATCCCCAGCCCCAGCGACCTTTGGTTGGGGATTATGGGAGTTGAAGTCCAATAACATCTGGGGACCCAACATTGAGAATCCATGGTCTACACAGACTGGCAGTGGCTTCTCCAAGGTTGCGGACAGGAGTTTCTCTTGGAGATGCTGCCAGAGAGGGAACTTGGAACCTTCTGCATGCAAGCAGATCATAAGAACAGCCCTGCCGGATCAAGCCCAAGGCCTATCTAGTCCAGCCTCCTGTTTCACACAATGGCCCACCAGATGCCTCTGGGGAGCCCACAGGCAAGAGGTGTGTGCCTGTCCTCTCTCCTGCTGCTGTTCCCCTGCAACCAGTATTGAGAGGCATCATGCCTCTGAGGCTGGAAATGGCCCACAGCCAGCAGACTAGCAGCCATTGATAGACCTGTCCTCCATGAATCTGTCTAAGCCCCTTTTAAAGCCATCCTGATCTCGTGGCCATCACCACATCTCATGGCAAGGAATTCCATAGATTAATTATGCGCTGTGTGAAAAAATTCTTCCTCTTGTCGGTCCTAAATTTCACAACCTTCAGTTTCATGGGATGACCCCTGGTTCTAGTGTTGTGAGAGGGAGAAAAATTTCTGTCTACCCTCTCTACTCCATGCATCATTTTATACACTTCGATCATGTCTCCCCTTAGTCGCCTCTTTTCCAAGAGCACAAGCAGGCAGGTGCTCTTCCCAGAGCAGCTCCACCCCCCGGAGGGGAATCTCTTCCAGTGCTTGCACTTGTAGTCTCCTCCCATTCAAATGCAAACCAGGGCAGACCCTGTGTAGCAGAGGGGACAATGCATTTACCACAAGTCCAACTCCTCATCCCACCCCCAGCCGGCCCATGTCCTAGAATGTCTTGTGTATGTGTGGTGCCGCTGCTTGCAGAGGCTGGCTGGGGCTGGCTGCTTCCCTGCTGCTTGAAACCATTCTGTTGGGCAGTCGCCAGGTTTGTCTCCCTGCCAGGATAGCCCTTGACTGTCTCCCTCCTACTCTCCGGAGCTGATCTCATGCTAATGGAGCCGCTTTCCCCATATGGCAGCTGTTGGGTTTCCTCTTCAGCCTTAAGGCTCGATGAGAATAGCGGCTCACTTGCGCTCTCGCTCGACTGCAGGGCGCTCTCCTTCGAGAATCTGTGTGCTGTCCAAGAACAGGTCACAAGTTTATCTGTCATTCAATTCTGACATGGCCCGTACTTGTGATGATGCTAGTTGTCGCTTGGGCTGGCTTTCTTTTCAAGGCCTCGCTGTTCCTCCTCCCCCTTCAGAACTGCTCTCTTAAATGCCTGGCACTGAAGCCTGCCAGACAATGGCCCGCCTGTGGCCCCTGCCGCCATCTGGTCCTCCCCACATGGTCCCGCCCTCTGCCTCTTGCATCTCCATTTCCCAGACTGCCATTTATGGTGCTGGTGGCTTTTCATCCGCTCTTCTTATCACTTCCCTCCTCCTGCTAAGGCCAATCCAGCCCTTTTATGCCAAGCTCTTCAAGGACGGAGCTGCGGATGCCAAATTATATTTCTGCTCTTGTTCTTTCCCAGTATGTTGTGTTTCTGGGAAGCTGGGATTTCCCCAACTCTGCGTGCCAGGATTCTCTTCCCCCTTGGGAGGCTTGAAGAGCTCTTTGGTCACACATGCTCATGAGCGATGTTCCTTGTAATGGAGATTGCCAGATGTTGTTGACTGCAACTCCCATGATCCCCAACCAAAGGCCGTTGCCGCTAGGGATGCTGGGAGTTAGCCAACATCTGGGAATCCCTGTTACAAGGACCAGTGCTTAGAAGGCTCTCCTGCTCTGAGTGCTGGCTCCCGAATGTGTGCAGAAAGTGCTACTAGAGAGGATGCTTTTCAGAGACTGGTGAGAGCCCGCCTGGTGTAGGGGGTTAGAGTGTTGGGCAATACTGATGGAAACCAGATCTCCATTCAGCCTTGCACCTCTTTGGGTGTCGCTGGGCCAGCCACTTGCAGTGCTCCGTGTAACACCGGTTCCCAGATGTTGTTGATTACAACTCTCACAATCCCCAGCCCAAGACCATGATGGGAGTTGTAGTCAGCAACATCTGGGACTCCCTGTTACAGGGACCAGTGATAACCACCCTAAAATGTCCATGTGTATATGTAGTGCAAAGCTTGACAAGGTCCCAGGTGCCTAGAAACTTCACCACGACTAGGATATTTACAGGCAAAGTTATTTGTTAAAGTCTGTATTTGTCCCTGGACGCCCTGTTTCTGTTCTAAATATGTTACTTGTAAAGGGGTTGAAGAGAAGCTCATTTAGTCTCCCTTTCCACCGTGCCTGTCACAAAGGCTGATAACTTATTAAAATATGCATTGACTGGCTCCTAGACATTAAAAAAACATTGTCAAGGCCGTGGAGGTGGGGGGTGGGGGAGAAGAGGGTAGTCTTCCAGCTGTCAGGAAGGACCGGGTACATATAAATCCAGGACCCACACATCCAACACTCTACTGCTTCACATTCCTTTTCTTTCTCCCCCCCTTCTCTTGTCTTCGTTGTTTTAATTTATGTAAACCGCTGCGAGTCTAAGGAAGTCAGGCGGTCAATACATTTGCTAAATAAATAAATACATAAATAATTCTTCTGCCCATGACGTTCATCTCAACGGTGCTTGCAACCTCCAATTCCAGTGGATTGCATTTTTAAAAATCATTTGCTGAGTGGCTATCCTGGGCTCATACTTGCCTCTTCACTACCTTCTATGCCCCAATTCAGTCCCCCATATTTGCTGCTAGTAGGGACATTGGAAGCTGCCATATACTGAGTCAGACCATTGGTCTGTCTAGCTCAGTATTGTCTTCACAGACTGGCAGCAGCTTCTCCAAGGTTGCAGGCAGGAATCTCTCTCAGCCCAATCTTGGAGATGCTGCCAGGGAGGGAACTTGGAACCTAGATGCTCTTCCCAGAGCAGCTCCGTCCCCTGAGGGGAATCTCTGACAGTGCTCACACTTCTAGTCTCCCACTCATATGCAACCAGGGTGGACCCTGCTTAGCTAAGGGGACAAACCATGCTTGCTACCACAAAACCAGCTCTCCTCCTTGCATATAAATAATATATGTATGGGGTGTAAAATATGACTGACATATAGAAACAAGTAAGGCGGCACCTGTAGATGTTCATAGACAATGACATAATTTTTATGTGACCATCTTACATTTTCCACTGTGCATGCGTAGTGGCATTGGTGAGTGAGAGTGGTGGTCGGAGCTACTGAAGGCAACAGTAAAAGGCATAAGAATATTAATCTGGCTGTATAATCCTTTGCCATATCGTCATGCTATGTTTGATAAAGGTTTGTGTGAACTGACTTAACTGCCCCACATCTGACCCCAAAGATGGCTATTTCTATTTTTGCATGCTGAAAGACTTCCTGGATGCTGGAAACGAAAGGCCGTGTCGATAAGCAAGGTCTATTGTCTGTGTTCGCTAAAAAGAGGTTGTCTTATGGCTTCTGGAAGTGCTTTTGCCTTGGCTATAGGGGGTGAAGCTAATGGGGGAGGAACTGGTGGATTATTTCCTGCAAGCGCCTGTCATTTTAATATGTCTCCTGAAAGCTGACTCATGTACTCTAAGCCAGGATCTCAGATGATGCCAGAAGCGTGTAGTCTTCCTCTGCAGTGTCACACTTTCAATAAAGCTGACCAGACGTTTCTCAACTACTGAGAGACTCACCACACTTGTCTCCTTATGGCCTTTCATAAGAGTTGAGCAGTAAGAAGGACCCTGGTAAACAGGAACAAAGAAACATAGGAAGCCTGCAGATGTTCTTCCCAGAGCGGCCCGATCCCCTAAGGGGAATATCTTCCAGTGCTCACACGTGTAGTCTCCCATTCAAATGCAGATCTGGGTGGACCCTGCTTAGCAAAGGGACCAGTCATGCTTGCTACCACAAGACCAGCTCTCCTATCAGAGGCAATAGTGGTTGGATAGACAGGGAGTCCAACAAGTCTGAGAAACGTTGCTGGGAGATTCCTGGAGGCATCTTCCCCTGCTAACTGAGCAAAGAGGCACCTTTTTAAATGGCGATTCTCTTATGTTTAGCAGGAGGAGAGTATCTGGCCCTATCCACCCCCAGCACAGCAGCCCTCCAGTGACTGTTGCTGGTATCTATCTTATGTTTCTTTTTAGATTATGAGCCCTTTGGGGACAGGGATCCATCTTATTTATGTATTATTTCTCTGTGTAAACCACTCTGAGCCATTTTTGGAAGGGCAGTATAGAAATTGAATGAATGAATGAATAAATTTAAAGCTAGAGGACAATAGCCTGGCCAATGTTCACTCTTTTCCATCTGCAAAAACGGGTGTTCCTTAGAAGAAGCTCTCAGCCAAGGACCTGCCTACTGATAAGACTAAGGTAAAACTCAGTGCTAGTCAGTTAGTAAATGCTTTTTGTATTTTCTTTTGAATCCCTGTATTCCTTTCTTTACTCCCAGTTCCACCCTATTTCCCCCCAATTCCTTATTCTGTGCGCCAACCTTATTTCTTAATAAAGTTCATATACTTAGAAGTTGTCTGGAGCTTGTCTGGAGCTGGGTTGTGTGGACTCTGGCTGGTACAGTGCCCGTAAGTCCCAAGCTGGTCAGTTCTAGATTGTTGAAGCCCTGTCTAAGCTGGGTCAGTGGCTTTAGATCAGTCTTCAACTGGTGGCAGCCCACCTTGAAGGAGCTGCGTGCTCCTAGATTTGAGATCAGAGCAATCTCTCTAGTGAGAGTAGATTCCAGGAAAGCATAGAGTCACCCCTGTTTTGTCTCAGTAGGCCACTATTTGGCCCTTTGTTGTGTGTTTTTGGTCTGGTGTTTTTTTGAGTGTGAACTCAACAACAACAACAACAACAACAACAAAATATTTATATTCCACTTTTCAACAAAATGTTCCAAAGTGGTTTACATAGAGAAATAATCAATCAGTCAATCAATAGAATGGATCCCTGTCCCCAAAGGGCTCACATTCTAAAAAGAAACATGATAAGACACCAGCAACAATCACTGGAGGGATGCTGTGCTGGGGGTGGAGAGGGCCATTTACTCTCCCCCCTGCTCAATAAAGAGAACCACCATGTTAAAAAGGTGCCTCTTTGCCCAGTTAGCAAGGGTTAACCCCTGAGTTCCCTTAGAATAAATGACTCATTATCTGCAGTTTCATTATCCATGGTAATATGGAGGAACGGAACCCCCGCAGATAATGAGGTCCACCTATACATGGTTATGTTTATCCTCACAACAGCCCTGTGAGGTGGGTTGGGCTGAGAGAGAAGTGACTGGCCCAGAGTCACCCAGCTAGTCTCATGGCTGAAGGGGGATTTGAACTCAGGTCTCCCCAATCCTACCCAGTCACACGGGCTCTGGAGATGGTGCTGTTACTGTTTCCACATCTTGTTAAACATTTCCCCCTTCTCTTCCCCCCAGAAACTTATTTGACTATGGTTCAGAAAGCATGTTATCTGTTTAAGAGACTGGCTTTGTAATTTAACTGTGATATTTGCAAGCCCGTAAGCGCATTAGCTTGGGCAATCAGATTACTTCCCTGTGTCTTTCATTGAATGTCATGCAAAATAATGAGCAAGCAATTCACATATCATTTTTTTCCCTTTATGTATCTTTACAGCATGCAATAATTATTCTAAGCTGCAACTCTCTCTTCATAAGGGTCCCTAATAATCCTATTAGATCTGTTGTATTGTGGAATGTATTACGCTAATATCCTTCGTTGATGGGCGCAAATAACAAGATTGTCCATAACATTTTTCCTAGCTTAAAACTGCCATATGATCTGCTGTGTTTAACTAAATTAATATGCCATCAAAGCAAATTTAAATACCAAGAAAAAGTCAGCTGGGGAGAAACTGAACTTTTATCTTAGTTGTGCTTATGAATGCTGTAACTGTATCTTGTTTGCCATTGGACTAATAGTTAGGAAGCTGCCTTATACTGAGTCAGACTATCTAGCTCAGTTTTGCCTGCTCTGACTGGCATCAGCTCTCCAAGGATTGAATCTGACACCTCCCTGCATGCAAAAAAGATGCTCTACCTCTGAGCTGCAGACCCATTCCCATTCATTTAGTCCAGTACCAGCAATGCCTGTTCAGTCTTGTATGGAGGCCTGTTCCCAGCTCTGCAGTTGGATAGGCTTTACATGGGGAACATTGGTGATTGGACCCTGAGTCTTCATTTGGGTAAAAGCCATGTTTAAAACGGGTTCTTTGTGTATTCAAACATGAATTGAGCCAACAGGTTCAGTGACACACAGAGCCCTTCTTTACTGCATTGGCTTTCCTGTGAAATCCCCACCCCACCCCAAGGAGAGCTGGTCTTGTGGTAGCAAGCATGACTTGTCCCCTTAGCTAAGCAGGGTCTGCTCTGGTCCCATAAGAATGGGAGACTATAAGTGCGAGCACCTTAAGATATTCCCCTTAGGGGATGGAGCCGCTCTGGGAAGAGCAGAAGGTTCCAAGTTCCCTCCTTGGCAGCAACTCCAAGCCAGGGCTGAGAGAGATTCCTGCCTGCCACCTTGGAGAAGCCGCTGCCAGTCTGGGTAGACAATACTGAGCTAGATAGACCAATGGTCTGACTCAGTATATGGCAGCTTCCTATGTTCCTATGGAACTGTCCCTATCCAACCCCCGCACAGCATCCCTCTTTGGGTTGTTGATGGTGGCTATCAAGTTTTTCTTTTTTTATTGTGAGCTCTTTTGGGACAGAGAACCATCTTATTTTTTCTTTGTAAACCACTTTGAAAATGTTTTTTTTTTTAATTGAAAAGCAGTATATAAATATTCGTAATAGTAGTAGTAGGGTGGGTTTTTTTTAGTAGAATATGAATACTGAGGATTATAATCTACTTGATAACATCCTCATCCATATGGGAGGAGAGCTGGTCTTGTGGTAAAGTTGTGCCGTCGAGTCGGTGTTAACACCTGGCGACCACAGGAGGGGCTGTTAAAAGGTGTGTTTTCTATTGTATTTTTTTAAAAACACTGAGGGGGGGAGCATGGCAAAGCTCTTCAGGGAGGGCGTTCCAAAGCCGAGGGGCCACAACTGAAAAGGCCCTCGAAGACTGATGAAAGAATAACTCTAGGAACCCATGGAGTGCTAGGGGTCGTGAGGAAGGTCCCTGCTTGTGGTGTAAAGGTCTCTCCCCCGCTCACCATTGCTGTGGAAGGTTTTGCAGAAGACATCCTAGACCACCTTGGTGTGCTAGCATGCGCCAAAAGTGGACTGGGAGACCCGTTCCATCACTCACTGCCTCCTCCCTGCCACTCCTGGATGTGCTGGCATTCATCTGAAGAGTCAAGTGCTGTATCCGTGATCACGGGTGCTTCCTTGGTTGGGAGGCTGGGGCGCCTCGACGTTCCAACCACAAACACCTGCCATCATGGCTACGCCTGCCATCACCTCTTCAGATGACCGCTGGTGTATCCATGAGTGGTGCAGAGGAGGTGGCGAGTAACAGGCCAGGTTGGGACTGGGCACGTGCAGGTGTGTACCGTGCCATTTTTGGAACTTTTGGTCAACATTTTTGTGAACAGAGGGCTTCTGACTCCTGGATCCTTCGCTTGCCTTGTTAAAATCGGATGAGACATTGCAAACGAGACACTAATAAATAGTGGCGCTGAGTAGCCAAAGGACAGATGGACCCCCAAACTGGTTTGATGTGATTTGTGGGTTTGTCTGCAGCTTCTGATGTGCCCTTATTTTCCAAGGCCTTTCAGCGGTGTGCAGTGATAGATAGCTGTTCGGTGCAGCGCATGTGTGTAAAGGATGAGAGAGAGAGGAGAGAGTGCGCGCTGCTGTAAGATTTTGGATGCTGTGCTCATCCAAGACCTCTTCTGTGGCCAACTCTTAAGGGCTCCGCCCCTTTGCCTCTGCTGCTTGCTTGTGGTCGGATCACTTTTCAGCCTGCTGGGCCGCGCCGTGAGCAGTGCTGTGTGGTCACAGGGCCCCCGCCTAGAGACGGTAGCAGAAAATAGCAGGGAGGGAGGGAGGAGCTGCCAGCAAGCGGCACGGTTCTCTGGATGCTCCACTGCCAGTTGCAGTGCTGAAGGACAAAAATAACCTCCCCCCACCCTGTAATTATCACTAAGATACCAGTTATCATCTCCAAGGAAAAGACTTGCATTCGTTTGGGTTGGCAGCCAGGGTGTTAGCACAGATGAAAATACACAAGCAAATCGGGGCACTGCGGAAGATGAAATGCTTCCCTTGTCCCTTCGCAAACACAATTAAATCTGCTCGAACCAACACCAGTGCCTTGATGTCTGCTTGTCTCTTTGACCAAGGTATGGGAACGCACTATTTTTAACGGTGAGTTCTTGGCTTCGAATGCTTGCCTCGCTGCTTTTGCTGCTCACTCCTCGTTTATGTCTGTAATGATGTGTAGCTGCACTGTGTGTTGCAATAAGAAAACCTCTTTCTGTTGAGCCTTGCATAATTTTTGTTTCCTTTGAGAGAAAGCAGCTAAAGCCTGTGTCCATAGAGAAGTGGGTGCTCTTCTGGGTTTCTTTTCTTTGCAAAGCTGACGACTGCTGGTAGGTTACCTTGCAGTTGTGAAACTGTGTAAAGTTTTTTATTGGTCCTATTGGTGGTAATTGGGTTTTCTTTTTTTAAAAAAAGAAAGAAAATCAACAGAACTTGAGAAAGGAAAAGCATTCCGAGAAGTGTGTGGGATATTAGAGGGCACAGGGATGCTAATGTGGAGATGGCGGCTGGTTTTATAGAAGGAAGTGGGAATTGTGCCTGCTTTTGAGTCTCTTAAAAGGACTTTACAGATCCCAGAGGTGTGAGGTGGTACTGTGAATGCACTGTTGGTATGTGTTGCAGGGCCTTTATTGGCTTATTGGGGTGGGGGGAGACATTATGAGTGACTAAACAGTAACATAGGAAGCTGCCTTACACTGAGTCAGACCTTTGGTCCAGCTAGCTAAGTATTGTCCACACTGACTGGCAGCAACTCTCCAAGGTTACAGGCATTCTTTCCCAGCCCTACCTGGAGTTGCTGTCAATGAGTGAATCTAAGATCATCTACATACACATATGGAAATACTTCACCACTGAGCTACGGCCCTTCTTACAGCACTCACATAGTCTCCCATCCAAATGCAAACCAAGGAGGACTCTGCTTAGCAAAGGGGACAGTTCATGCTTGCTACCACAAGACCAGCTCTCCTCCAAAAAGACAAGCAGCATTTTGTCGGCTTCTTGGTAGGAACAGAGCTTGAAGTTTTACAAGTTCTAGACTAGTATTAACATCCAAACGTGTGAGCCGTTGAGCCCCAAACCACTCCACCTCCCTGAAGAGGTTCTTTTTAATTTGTGGCTACATAAGAACACTTTGCCATCTTTCTTTTTTCGCTTCATTTTATGATGATGCAAAAAAAAAGTATTCATTGATTTTACTGACTCATCTTACTCCTAACGCAGCAGTGCTGTGCATCTTGGATTAATTAAGCTAGATGGCATTCATTTGATGCATTCAGAGCATCCTTCCCCCCCCCCCCCCGCTTTCTGTCAATCCCATCTGTATTTGGTTCCAAAGTCAGTCTCTGTCCCTTAACAATTGGAGGCTCTGTGGCGGGTTCTCTGGTGCAGTTCTCCTCCCCTCGGGGGTTGGCTCCGCTCTCCCAATGCAGACAATTGTACACTTCTGGGCTGTCCTGCCAGCTCTACAGCTGCATTTCCAAGCAAAGTTGTAAACCATGCTCAGATGTGTCAGTGGTTTCCAGAAGCTATATAAACTGGCTCTAATTTGAAAGGAAGTGAATCTGTTGAGCTTTTTAAGAGCCTCTTGTTCTTAAATTATGGTTAAGTTTACTGGATCGCTTCTAAGTGTCATATAAGCTGTAGAACTCCATATTCTAATCTACACTTTCTCTGCTGTTCATTTTTTAAAATACTTAACCCTCGTGGAAGGTGGATGTAATAGGGTGAATTATGCAGAATGACGTTAGGCTAACTCAGGCTAACTATTGGATGCTTGTAGGGCTAGGAAAAAATCCACACATTGGCTAATAAAATAAAAAATAAATAAATAAATAAATAAATAATAATAATAATAATAACCATCAGCCAACTACAAAAAGCAGCTTTACTGGGAACAGCCTATATTTTGCGACGATATCTATAACCATTGACAATAAAATTCTGGCATCCCAGGTCCTTGGGAAGGACTCGATGTCTGGATAAAACAAACCAGTCAATAACACCTGTCTGACTGTGTAAACAAGAAAGAAAGAAAGAAAGAAAGAAATCTTTTTAATTGTTAGCCACCCCATAAAAATTTTTCTCTGGGCAGCTCACAATGGAGGATTAAAACATACAATAAAAACACATAACATTGAATAATAACATTAAATAAAAGACAAAAAGATGAAAAGAAAATACAAGATACAATACAAAGCAGCTTAAAAACTAAAGAACCTACCAGATATACTCAACAGGTGAAACATTTAAAAGCCTCTTTAACAGGATGTGTTTTTCGTTGTCTTTTAAAAACAGGTTAAAAGATGCATGGCATGGCATAAAAGAGCATGGCAAAGCTCTTCAGGGAGGGCATTCCAAAGCCAAGAGGCCACACTGGAAAAAGCCCTGTCTCTAGTCCCCACCAATCAGATCTCTGTCAGTGGCAGGGCCATGAGCAGGGCTTGAGACGACCAAAGGAGGGACCTGGTGGGTTCATATGGGCGAATGCGGTCTGACAGATACCCCGGCCCCAAACCATATATGGCACATATTTTCATCTCTGGTGGATGTGTCCAAGGATTAGAACCTTTTGGGGCTTAGTATTTGTGGGAAAGGTTAAGAGCATTAATCAGGAAATTAATACAGATCCTCAGCTCGCATTCTTGGGAATATTCACTGAAGATAAGAAAATAAAATCTAAAGAGCTGGTGATTTATATGTTGATAGTGGTCAGAATGGTGATAACAAAAAATTGGAAGCATGGAACATTATCTGAATTTGAATGGTACAAGAAGCTTTGGTTTATTGCTATGGCAGAGAAATTAACCCATTTATCTGGCAATATTTAACGCTTTTTATCAATCAAAGAAATTATGGTGACGTATTACCTGTTGCTTACATTCAGATTTGGAAAGATGCGTGTTATTCATAAAGTGCACAGATTTGTTTGGGAGAATGTTTTGGGTTGGTAACATCTTTCATAATAATTGAGAACTGATCTCTAGGAAGCTAAAAGGAAGGATGTATTTTGTGATCTGCGATGTCATACTATGTATTCTGCTTTTAATAAATGAAGGGGGGATGCTGCTTGGCTGCTTAGCCCTTTTCAGGCCATATTTTCTGAATCTTGTTTGCCAAGTGCAAACCGTAGTTCAAAGATCACCATAAGCGATAGCTGAGCTTCTTTTAACCCGGCTTCTGTGTCATTTCTGAACTGAGGCATTGTCTGCAGGAGGCAATTAAAATCAAGTGCAAAAAGAGATGGGCACTGGGAGTTTTCAAGCAGTCTGGGACATGTGAGTTTTGATATATTTTTTTACAAATAGATCGGGAAAACCTAAAATAACTTAAATGGTATGGTAGCCAAGAGAGGACACAAAGAGGAGCTGACAATTTCATCCCTTCAGATTTATTTATTTATAGGCCACTAGAGGGGTTATTTTGGGGAGAGAATTGTAGCCTTTTGCTACTTGTGATCTCAGATGGCATTTTAGTGAAATTTTACAACCCACAGTCTAATAAACAAGAGATGCTGTATTGTTCTGTACAAAACCCTGCCTCCTTGAATGGTTTTTCCATTGAGCTAACTGCAGTGTATCAAAAGAAGCCACCAGTGTGGTCTCAAAGTTCTCTAGAGGGACTGACCCGAAGAAGCCCACAGGACATTTTTTTTCAAGTCCTCCTGGGAAGGTGGGAATGAGTGGGAAATAGTCCTCCTCACTAGGGTTGCCAAGTCATCTGAAACCCAGGGGGTGGAGCAGTGTTTCCTCTAAGGTGTGTGCATGTACACATGCTCACAAGTTACTTTTAGGAATGCTCCGTTAATATTACATCCCGCTCGGGTTGAATCAGGAAAGCCCAATGCACATGTATACACACAGCCTTGATACTGCCGCCCAGAACAAAACTCATTTTGTGCACAGATGAAAGAGGGAGCGCGGGGTGGAGCCTGATGGAAGGGAGCAGTGTCTGGTGGGCAGAGGCATGCCCGGAGAAACACCTTGGTGGAGGCAGGTCAGAGTTCAGCCCCGTAGACCTCTTGGGGTTGGGTTGAACCAATAAGAACTACTAAAGGCAAACCCCAAAGAGCTTGTTTCTGGCCCTTTACCCTCAGAATGGTGGTTTTCCCCTGGAAATCTTGAGAAGGCGGCTCAACGCAGGTCGAACCCTGAGACCCAGCAGCCCTGTATTCATCATTCATGTATGGCTTTAACTTCTGCTGCTTTTTATGATGGAGACTAGCTAGAGGACCCAGAGAATCAAGAGGTCTCTGGTTCATATCTGGACACCCCATCAAACTTTCTGGGGAAGAGAGCTGGTCTTGTGGTAGCAAGCATGGATTATCTCCTTGGCTGAGCAGGGTCTGCCTTGGTTTGTGTTTGGATGGGAGATGATATGTGAGCAGTGTAAGATAAGTCACCTTAGCGGATGGGGCGATAGCTCCGTGGAAGAGATCCCTGGTGCAATCTGTGGCAGCATCTACAGGTAGGGTTGGGAGAGACTCCTGCCTGAATCCTTGGGGAGCTGTTGCCAATCAGTGTAGACCAGGGGTTCTCAACGTTGGGTCTCCGGATATTATTGGCCTTCAACTCCCATAATCCTCTGCCCCAGTGGCCTTTGGTTGGGAATTATGGGAGTTAGCACTAGCAATAGCACTTACATTTATATACCGCTCTATAGCCGGAGCTCTCTAAGCGGTTTACAATGATTTAGCATATTGCCCCCAACATTCTGGGTACTCATTTTACCGACCTCGGAAGGATGGAAGGCTGAGTCAACCTTGAGCCCCTGGTCAGGATCGAACTTGTAACCTTCTGGTTACAGGGCGGCAGTTTTACCACTGCGCCACCAGGGGCTCATCCCAAAGTTGAAGTCCAATAACATCTGAGGACCCAACGTTGAGAATCCTTGGTGTAGACAATAGTGAGCGAGATGGACCTATGGTCTGACTCAGTAGGAGGCAGCTTCCTAGCTATCTAACCATGTGCTCAGAGAACAGCAGACCTAGCTCTGCCATCTGCCTAGTCATTTCTGGAAGTGTGTGCCATCTCCAACCAGAAAGCACAAGTGGGGATCCTGCTGCAAGTTTCTCTCATCCCTCTGGGCCAGAAATCTAACACCACAATTTTTTCCCTTGGCTATTCTCGGAGTTTTGCTTCTCCATTTTCTCCTGTGGTCTTTGAGATTTTGATTCATTGTGCTGCTGTGAGATCACGAATCATCTTTGCCTGTGGTTTGTAGGGTGAAAGGACAAATGCCGGCAGAGACCAGTTACAGCAAAGGCAGTCAACAGAAAGGGCTTTTATTTCTCTCCCCACCCCGCTGCTTCATCTTGCACGACCACTAAGGCTAGGCAATTTGGGTGGGGGGCAAAATGAATGAGGGAGGCTTGTCATTCGTTCTTGGCAATCTGTCTTGTGCCAGAAAGTTACCATGGTACCCAAAGGATGAGACGGGTACCCTTAAGGATGCCTGAGCAGTTGCTAGGGGATTCTCTTTCTTCTGTGTTGTTAGGGGATTCTTGACTTTTTCCCTTTTGTGTCTGTCTTTCTGTTCCTCCACCCATGAAAAGAGAATGACTAGCCCCACACAGCCCCGCCAAACACCCAATGAGTCTGCTCTCCCCCTCACTCCCGCTCCAAGCTCTGTGAGTCCTAGATGCAGCCTACGAGATGATGACGTGACCAGTGAGCTGCTGTTTGACCTAGATGTCCCAGATTGAGCTTTGTGGGCAGTGGGGCTGGAGCAAAGTGGGCAGTGAGTTCCTCTCTCGTGCTGCACTTTCATAAGTCCTCACTAGGAGCATGCAGGAAAAGGAGGGAAGGAAACCCAAAGGTGCTGAGCAAATTGACATTGTCCAGGGTTGATAAAATGGTTAATGGCCAATATCTTTTTAGTCTCCCTCTTGTTTAAAAATTATTTTTGAAAGGTTGGTATGCCATTGGAAGTTTTCAAGGTAGTTTGTTTTAACGTTGCATATTACTGATTATGGTGGAAACCAGAGTTAGTGATGTATGGTTTGATACTTATTAATGTTTTACCAAGTGTAGTGTTTTCTGAACTCTTTTTAGATAACTAACAGGATTATATAGTGATGATGCATGCTTTGCGTGAATTTATCACGGTTTGTATATTTTGTATAAATTTTTATATATTGTAGCTTTTCTAATTATGTAAGTTTTGGGCATGATGATGTACCTGTTATGCTTTTACAGTTGCCTCTGAAGCAATGCTCAGAAAGCGTCTGACCTTAAATAAAGACACTATCAATTTGCTCAACACATTTGGGTTTTCTTCCCTCCTTTTCCTGTCTGGCCTTTTGGTGCTGCATAATTTACACACCCTCACACAACACACTTTCTATTCTTGTTTTGACAAGCACTCCTCAGTATAATTATTTTTAGTTATCTCCAGTCATTCAAAACCACCTTGATACCCAGGTGGGAATTGGTTTCAGGGGAGTAGGAAGGTGTTACGGTGTCATGCAAAATGGCAGGTAAGAGAACACTAGGGAACCTTCCTAAGAGAACCCTCCTCTCTCCTGCTTTGCATTGCGTGGTGAAGTGAAGACGCTGGGGCACTACAAATATTAGGCCTGTGTACAGATGTAGAAGTTGGGAATGGGTCCAACCTGATCTGACCCAACCCTGCAAATTGGGGTTTGGTAGGGTGTTTTGTTTTGTTTTTGCAAAATGTTGGATTTGGGGACTTGTTTGTTTTTTGCAAAATGGAGCTAATAAGCTCACAACATCTTATTTATTTATTCTATGTAAACTGCTTTGCAAACTTTTGTTGAAAAGTGGTATATAACTAGTAGTAGTGCAGTTAAGGCTGCACCTTAAGTGGCATAGCGGGGAAATGCTTGACCAACAAGCAGAAGGTTGCCAGTTAGAATCCCTGCTGGTATTATATCGGGCAGCAGCGATATAGGAAGTTGCTAAAAGGCATCCTCTCAACTGCATGGGAGGAGGCAATGGTAAACCTCTCCTGTATTCTACCAAAGACAACCACAGGGCTCTGTGGGCACCAGGAGTCGAAATCGACTAGACGGCACACTTTACCTTTAGTAGTAGAATGCATATTGTGATATAAATGGCAGCATCACAAAACATGACCCACAGTATCCATGCCCCCTTCACAAGCGCAGATGCAGTCTTCTTTACCCCGAAATCTGCCCTGCAGGAGGGCATGCACCTTTGGTATGGATCATGGTTTGACTGTACCAAATAAACCATGGTTAGCTGACTGGTGCAGGTTTGGACATGCAGGTCTCCACATGAATCTCTGAACTCGCCCACTATGTCCTGTACACATCCAGGATTCATCACAACCTTGCAAGCGGTGCTCCTTCAAGATGCCAAGACTATTTTGACCCTGGGAGCAGGGCTGGTGTCGGGTTTCAGTATTATTAGCAGCTGCAAAGGCCTTCAGAAGCGTCTCTGAGGCTACCTCTGCTTTGGGGGCCCACCCAGGCAGTTTGGCATGGGTCTCCCGGTGCTGGGTCCATAGCTCAGGGGCAGAGCATCTGCTTTGCATGCAGAAAGATCCAGGTTCAATCCCTGGCAGTATCTCCAGGTAGGGCTGGGAGAGACCCCTGCCAAATAGGATAGCCCCTGCCTATCAGTGTCGACAGTACTGAGCAGCGTCCCCTCTAACAAGGATTTCCTAGATGTTGTTGACTACAACTCCCAGAATCCCCAGCTGCAATGGCTTTTGCTTAGGGATTATGGGAGTTGTGACATCTGGGAATCCCTGTTAGAGGGCACACTGGTGCTAAGCTAGGTGGAGCAATGCTGTGACTCGGTTTAAGGCAGCTTCCTATGTTCCTAACTGAATATAGTTGGGAGCCCGATGAAGGGCACCCCATTCTCCTCCCTAGAGCATGCTTTTTAAAAAATATTTTATATCCCACACTTCCTCCAAGGAGCCCAGAGCGGTGTAAGACATACTTAGGTTTCTCCTCACAACAACTCCGTGAAGTAGGTTAGGCTGAGAGAGAAGTGACTGGCCCAGAGTCACCCAGCAAGAATCATGGCTGGATGGGGATTTGAACTTGGGTCTCCCTGATCCTAGGCCAGCACTCTAGCCACTACACCACACTGGCTTGACCTAGGAACATAGGAAGCTGCCATATACTGAGCCAGACCATTGGCCCATCTAGCTCAGTATTGTCTACCCAGACTGGCAGCGGCTTCTCCAAGGTTGCAGGCAGGAGTCTCTCTCAGCTTTATCTTGGAGATGTTGCCAGGGAGGGAACGTGAAACCTTCTGCTCTTCCCAGAGCGGCTCCATCCCCTGAGGGGAATATCTTGCAGTGCTCACACATCAAGTCTCCCATTCAGATGCAACCAGGGCAGACCGTGCTTAGGTAAGGGGACGAGTCATGCTTGTTACCACAAGACCAGCTCTCCTCTCCTCCGTTACATTTTGGAACTCGTTTTATTGAAACTTTGCAGGCATGCATGAGGAAGCTACAGCTTGATAGCTGGTAACTGGGCCTAACTACAAGGATTTGGGACGGGGTTCTTTTTGATGCCACAGTGGGCTACTCCTGGTGAGCAAATAGTTTTCTGTTTGTAGAAAAGCCACCATAGGAGAGAGGGGTAGTTTATAGTGGCCCCCATAATGGGTGACTTCATGTGAACTGCTCCCCATGGAAAACTACCTGCATGCAGCAAACTCTTTTCAAAGTGTTAAACCAGTAAGATGTGATCCCTTGTTATGAATACAAATATGATGCATATTTATGTACCGCTTTTCAACAAAAGTTCCCTAAGCGGTTTACATAGATATAAACAAACAACATGGCTCCCTCTCCTCAAAGGGCTAACAATCTAAAAAGGAAACATATGATAGACACCAGCAACAGCCATTGGAGGGATGCTGTGCTGTGGATGGATAGGACCAGTTGCTCTCCCCCTGCTCAATAAAGAGAATCACCACTTTTAAAAGGCGTCTCTTTGCTCAGTTAGCAGGTGTTAACTTGGGGTAAAGTGCTGTCAAGTCAATTTTGACTCCTTGCGCCCACAGAGTCCTGTGGTTTTCTTTGGTAGAATACAGGAGGGCTTTACCATTGCCTCCTCCTGCACATTATGAGATGATGCCTTTCAGCATCTTCCTATATCACTGCTGTCCGATATAGTACCAGCGGGGATTCAAACCGGCAACCACTTGGGGAGCATGACATTCATTTGCAAAACTCTGACACCAACTTCTAAAAGCGTGTTTCCTTTTTGTCTTTGGCTGAGTCAACTGAAAAACTTCCTTTGAGAATGTTGTGTTTGAAATTAGCAACTTGGCTTCATTGGAATTAAGTGTTTGCCTTCTGTGTGATTATCATGAAAATGTGCACAGAAGATAGTTAATGCTTGGTTTTGCATTTCTGTTATACAGCAGATATAATTTCTACGGTAGAGTTCAATCATTCTGGAGAATTGCTGGCGACCGGAGATAAAGGTGGTAGAGTTGTCATCTTCCAACAAGAGCAGGAGGTAAGTTCTGTGTAACAATGAGTTGTATTTATATTGTGGTCTGTTTCTGTTGCTTTAAAAATAAGCTGAAACTCAAAACATTCTGAAAAAACTGACAAATGGTGTTGATTATTGGATAATTCAGTGTATTTTCCATTATAAAGGGAAATGTATCACTGATGGCAGGCATGCCTGGCTACACAGAAATATGGGATAAAGACGAGGAATGTAATTCACAGGCACAAACGTATTGGTATAATTTGATACTACGTTTTGTGCTCCCTTTTAAAAAGTAATTTAAAATTATCAAAATTTGACTACATTGGTGTAGCAAGGATTTTCTAAATGTTAAATATTAGAGATTGGACAATGTACTCATAGAATAAGTTGTTCTGCTAAGAAATAAACTGCCTACTTCCTTTTCACTATAATCTTAATTGATAATTACCATCCTCACAAGCTTTAAACATTCACATGTCAGCCATCTTGAATTGGGATGGATGACATCATCACAAACTATGCCCTTGAGGTATCCCAATGTGTCACTCACTACAACTGCACCAAATCTGGTCCAAATTGGTAAGGCAGTTCACAAGTTAGCCCACTTGCACCTCAAAAAGTTCATGCATCCACCATCTTGAATCAGGGTGGATGATATCATCACAAACTAGGTGTCCCTACAACTGTACCCAATTTGGTTCATATTGGTCCAGACATTGCGAAGTTGATAGGCGCATGTACACACACACACACACTCAATACCAGGTGATCTCATGAGCTTACTTTCCTTAAGGAAAGTAGGCTAAAAATGTAGAAATTTAATATATGAGTGCTCTGTTAGCTAAACTAGCTATTACATAAAAACCCAAGAATGCAAACTATGAAGTCCCATCAAAAGCTGGTGACCATTTTGCTATTTGAAAAGTGTATTCAGACTATTTGTCAGTAAGCATAAGTTGTGTAGAAGACATTATAAATGGATGCTGGATATATTTTAGGAAACGTACAAAAAATTATTTCCCCTGCCCCCACCCCCGGCCAGGAAATGAGTCAAAGGCAGCTTTGAAATCTACAGAAGTCCGATACAGCTGCCCTTTAGTAAAGTGTGCCATCGAGTTGATGTCGACACCTGGTGACCACAAAGCCCTGTGGTTTTTCTTTGGTAGAACACAGGAAGGGTTTACCATTGCATCTTCCTGTATCACTGCTGCCCAATATAGGTGTTTCCCATAGTTTGGGAAACATACCAACAGGGATTCGAACCTGTAATCTTTGGCTTGCTAATCAAGTCATTTCCCCGCAGCACCATACTGACTACATATTTATGTATCAAATGTTGAAGAATTGAACATCCATTGTTGATCTTCCTTTCCAAAATCCCACCTACTCTTCTGCTACAGTCTTCATCACCCAATGATACTTGTAGCTTCTACAGTAAATGCTTTGCATATAATTATCTAATATATGATAAGATGACTGATTGGTCGGTGATTTGCTGGATAGGCTCTATTTCCCCTTTTTAAAAACCAGGCATCTTATGGGACAAATGAACGACAAAGCTCTGATGAAACATTCCTATTTCCATACTGTGCAGCAACTTGGAAATACAATGATTTCTCTGCTTTCCTGGTACGTAGATCTTGGGGTCATCTTGGAGTCCTTGATCCCTTTCCTGTTTCCAGGCGACTGCCAAGTCGTGACTCTGCCTTCTTGTACAATAATTCTCCTTCCTCTGATTACCCATTGTGTAGACAACTTCAGAATCTTCTTGGTTGGCTTGCCACCTCAACAGTCTCTCCTTCCTCTCCTCCCTTCACTTCCTGTCTCTTCTAAAAGGAAAAATAAAATCTCCTAATGTTTGGGCTGCTGTTTCACATTTTAGTGCTAATGGCATAGAAGGCAGTGGTCACTAACTCTTTCACACTAACTCTTTCACTCCAAAACAAACAAACAACAACAAAACCCAAATCATATTATGGGTTGGAGCAGGGGTTCTCAAACTTGGGACCCCAGATGTTGGACTACAACTTCCAGCACCTTGGCATTTTGTCAGGGAATGATGGGAGCTGTAGTCCAACAATATCTGCGGACTCAAGAGCCCCTGGGTTAATGTACTCTCCCGTTCGGTTGTTGTGTCATCATTCTGCCCTGTATCTATCTTCCTTGCCTTCCAGTCTAACTTGGAGAATTCTTGGAATTAATTCTGGACTTAGCAGATGTACTGCTGCTGTGGTTTTCAGGGTCGTACCCCCCCCCCAAAAAAAATTAGGGATGTGCATGAACCGAGGTTTGTACCGCAGCATTGAACCAGTTTGGGTGAGGTCTGAACCATTTTGGCACTGCAGGGAGGGGAGTGGTGAGCGGGAACTTTAAAAAAGAGGAGAGCAGGTCCTTATCTGCTGGCTGCTGCCACGTGCAGCTTTCCTGTTGTGATGGCACTGCCCCCAAGAACCTGTGCGTGGTGCCGACATGCACATGGCATCTGCACATGTGTGAGTGCCAATTGCATGGTCTGCAGCAACATGCCAATATGGCATGTGCACAGTGTCTGGAAATGGATAATGAAATGGCAGATCCCCAACACATTTATGCCATGCTGGAAACAAGATCAGATTGTTCTGATTGGAGAGGAGAGCTGGTCTTGTGATAGCAAGCATGACTTGTCCCCATAGCTAAGCAGGATCTGCCCTGGTTGCATCTGAATGGGAGACTTGATGTGTGAGCACTGCAAGATATTCCCCTCAGGGGATGAAGCCGCTCTGGGAAGAGCAGAAGCTTTCAAGTTCCCTTCCTGGCTTCTCCAAGATAGGGCTGAGAGAGACTTTGAGAAGCCGCTGCCAGTCTGTGAAGACAATACTGAGCTAGATAGACCAATGGTCTGACTCAGTATATGGCAGCTTCCTATGTTCCTAGATTGCTTGAAAACTCAAAACCTGGAGAGAAATTTGAATGAAAAGTTGCGATAACAAGTTGTGATATGAACTTATGGCTGCTTTAGGGCAAAACTAAAAAAGACACCTTTTTCTTTTATATCTACAGTCTTTATACTGTATATACTATATCCACCTTTAAGTTCTGAGTCCTTAAAACTGAGGCATTTTGCTTATTGAAAATGCTTGAGCAAAGTTAGCTTAGCTTCAGCTGTGAAACCATGCCTATGTTAGCATAGCCACTGATGATACCTGAAAGTTTTGATCGGGCCACATTTAACAAGTGAAGACAGAGGAGTTCCAAACTCCTCTTTCAGCCCATACCTCCAAACCTTTTCAGGCCTCTGCAAATGCAACCCGTGGTACAGTCACCTTGCTGGGCTATGTTGCTGCAGGAGGAATTGTAGTCCAAAAAGCAATTTCCATAGCATCCAGACTCCCTCCAGATGCAGGGAATTATTTTTGCTTCCGAAGCATTCTGATATACAGTTTTCCCTCCCCAGTCCTCTGACCCAATAAGGAGTGTTTCGATGTATAAAGTACCTTATAGCAAGTTTGGCAAATTGTGGCCTTCCAGCTGTTGCTGAACTACAGCCCCCCCCCAGCCTAATACATGGCATCTGGGCATGATGAGTTGTTCAGCTGGAGTGCCAAAGGTTGCCTGTCCACCCCTTATTTAGGGAGTTAGTTGCCCAGTATGAATTTCTGGGGTGTGTGTGTGTCTGGTGGGCTTCTTCTTACAGCTTTGCTGCTTTCCATTGACTCCGATCTAAAATGTGGCTTGTACTAGGGATTTCTCATAGCCAGCTATTTCCTAGAAGATCATGAAGGTGATAATGATCAGAAAGGAACCTTGCAGGTTATTTATAAATTGAAAGTAGGGCTCTGTGAGGGCTCTCTAAGAAGCACAGGGCTCTGCACTTCAGTTGGTTCCTGAAATTCCTAGGAGCCAAATAAAAATTAAGTTGTTCTGGTAAGAACTAATCTGCCTTCTTTCCTTTCACTATCCCTACAACTGAGCTAAATTTGGTCCAAATTGGTTAGGCAGTTCACAAGTTAGCCCACATGCGCCTCAAACGTTCACACGTCCGCCATCTTGAATTGGGGTAGATGATATCATCACAAACTATGCCCTTAGGGTCCCTATGTGTCCCTACAGCTGTAGCAAATTTGGTTCTAATCAGTTAGGCAGTTCACAAGTTATCCCTCTAGTGCAGGGATTCTCAAACTTGGGTCCTCAGGTGTTATTGGACTTCAACTCCCATAATCCCCAGCCTCAGTGGCCTTTGGTTGGGGATTATGGGAGTTGAAGTCCAATAACACCTGAGGACCCAAGTTTGAGAATCACTGCTCTAGTGCCTCAAACGGATGAGTGTCCACCATCTTGAATTTGGGAGAATTGAGGTGTCCCTCCAACTATACTCAATTTGGTTCATATCAGTCCAGGCATTGCAAAGTTGATAGGGGGGAACATACACATGGATGGAGAGAGAGAGAGAGAATGCCATGTGAGGAGATCAGTACTTTAGGAGTACTTTCCTTAAGGAAAGTAGGCTGAAAACTGCACTGTTCACACTTGAAAAACACATGAGAGAGAAAATGAAGGGAGGGTCAATCTAGCAGTGCCAAAGTGAAAGGAGGAGAGGTCTATCAAAGGCTACTAGTCTGAAGGCTTTAGGCCACCTCCAGCCTCCGAGGCAAGATGCCTCTGAGTACCAGTTGCAGGGGAGTAACAGCAGCGGAGAGGGCATGCCCTTAGCTCTTGCCTGTGGGCTTCCCAGGGGCATCTGGTGGGCCACTGTGTGAAGCAGATTGCTGGACTGTATGGGCCTTGGGCTTGATCCAGCATATTCTTATGTTTTCTGTTCCGGTGATGCAGACAGGAAATACTTTACTTTCATGTATTTATATCCTGCCTTCTCCCATCAGGGAACTCAACTCAACATACGTTCACATTAGTTTAATCAAGATGGCTGAAACTTTCCTTTAATTGAACTTTGTGAGAAAGTCCAATGTCCAGCCTGCATTTTTACAGCATTTTATGGAACAGTAGAAAGAGCCCTGCTGGTTAAACACAGTGTTTAAATGTCTCATTTGCAATTGTTTCTACAGCAACAATTTTGGTAGGAATTTGTCCTTGCTACATAAATCACTTTGCTCTTCTAGTGCCATCTAGTGGGGTGAAGAAAGGACAATAATCCTTTATAGACTGGCTTCATACCTGCCTTTCTTCTCAACCAAGAAAACTCAAGGGAGTTTGTGTATGTATGTTAACTATTCCCTTGGAATGTCAAACAGGGTCATTGTGTTCTAAGGGGAAAGGATCCACTCTGGCCCCATCCACTGCTGGTATCCGAGCAGAGAGACCAGCTGGCACCTCTCTTTGGCCATGTTTTGTGTTCAATGTCATGAGACACAGATATCCCATCTGCTGGGCAAATGTTGGGCAATTCCAAAGGTTACAATCAGGCATGTTGTCACTTTTTTAATGACTGAGGCCATTAGCAAATTTCCAAGTTGATCGTATAGGTGCCCACTGTTGTATCTTGTTTGTTTATTTTATTTATTTATTTATTTATTACATTTATATTCCGCTCTTCCTCCAAGGAGCCCAGAGCGGTGTACTACATAAGTTTTTCCTCACAACAACCCTGTGAAGTAGGTTAGGCTGAGAGAGAAGTGACTGGCCCAGAGTCACCTAGCAAGTATCATGGCTGAATGGGGATTTGAACTCGGGTCTCCCTGGTCCTAGTCCAGCTCTCTAACCACTACACCACGCATTGACTGGCTTCAGATATACCCCCAAACCATTGTTGGTTTAGCTCAACTATGAACCCGAGCTTGTACACAAAACATGGTTTGTTGGAACCAACAATCCAGGATCTGAAACCATGGTTAGAAGCTGCTTTGGAAGCCATGGATTTGGGTAGGCAACCTAGGCTTTCCAGCTGTTGTTGAACTACCACTACCATCACCCCATCCGTAATTAATTAATTAATTTTTTAAAAAATAGCTCAACAGGTGGAGAGCCAAGGTTGTCTACTCCTGCCATAGATTATACAAACTTTAGTTTGATGTTATGTCTGGATTAACAGACCATTGATGAACCATAGTGGGATGGGTTGGAGTATAGTGACTAGACAATACCCTGTTCCAGTTCAGTGCATGAAGAAGGCATATGGATGTGCATGCCCCACCCATCCAGTTCTTCTTCTCCTCCTCCTCCATCATCATCATGAGCCATTTTGGAAGGGCAGTATATAAATCAAATAAATCATATTTTGTGGCAGAAGGAATTTTAATTGTGGTTCCGCATATTTGCAGTGATATTTGAGGTGTCTAATTGACACCTCTTTTCATTATCCACGGATACTAAAAGGTTAAAACCCATATATCCATGGTCCCTAGAGGGCCAAAATATAAGGAGGAGCCATTTTGTGGCTGATTGACTCCCTGTGATTTTTTGCAGATTTGGGGGGCATTCCTGACCACATGCGAGCATGATATAGTAATGAGTTTATAGTAATGCGTTTTTCATGGGGGGTGTTTGGGCGGGGGATTTTGGTCCATTCTAGAGCCTAATCCCCCATTTCCCACAGGTATAATGCCTCATTACTCACAGTTTCATTACTCATGGTAGTAGGCAAAGAACGGAACCCCTGTGAGTAACAAGGTTTGCCTGTACGTTTAAAATAGTAGTTCAGCAGTGCATTTAGGGGCAGTCTAGATGAATCTGCCCCCATATGACTAGGTGCTAGCATGTTAGATGGAGGAAAGACATGTGCACCTGCACTCTTTCCTCCATGTGTTTGTGAGGGTAAGTTCAACTGTCCCCCAGACTGGCCCAGTAGGGCCATTGACTACCTTTGCGGAGGTTGCTGTGTACCATCGAAAATGGGAGCGAGGTTATGAAGCTGAGTTCTGAGCAGATGGGAAACCAACTCTAAATCATGGTCTTCCTGTTATACATCTGGAAGCTTGAACCATGGTGTAAGTCCTTAACCATGGTTAGCACAAACCATTGTTTTTGCGTTCTGTCTGGACCCAACCACAGAATAAACCCGAAAGCCTTTGGCTATTCCATGGTGGCAGTCCTGGTGAGCCTTCATTTAAAAATGGGGGGTGTTATAAGCAAGTTCCTGTTCTGAGCTGTGAAATGGAGAGCTGGTCTTGTGGTAGCAAGCATGAATTGTCCCCGTTGCTAAGCAGGGTCCACCCTGGTTCCATTTGGATGGGAGACTACAGGTGTGAGCACTGTAAGATATTCCCCTTAGGGGATAATGGGGCCGCTCTGGGAAAAGCACCTCCATACTTGCATGCACAAGGGTCCAAGTCCTCTCCCTGGCAGCATCTCCAAGATACGGCTGAGAGAGACTCCTGCCTGCAACCTTGGAGAAGCCGCTGTCAGTCTGTGTAGACCAGCCTTCTTAACTTAGGCCCCCACAGCTGTTTTTGGACTACAACTCCCATAATCCCCAGCCAATAGTCAGGAATTATGGGAGTTCTAGGCCAACATCTGCAGGAGGGCCAAAGTTGAGCAGGTCTGGTGTAGACAATATTGAGCTAGATGGACCAATGGTCTGACTCAGTATATCGCAGCTGCCTATGTTCCTATGTTGCAAGCTATTTATAGATATTTCTCTATGTAAACCACAGCTGCCTATGTTCCTATGTTGCAGGATATTTATGGATATTTCTCTGTGTGAACCATTTTGGAAAATTTTGTTGAAAAGTGGTATATAAATATTTGTTGTAGTAGTTTACATAGGTGCTGCTCCCATTCTAATGTGGGTAGAGAGAGCTCTTCTCAGAGCTGCGTGACTGGCATTCACCTTGATCACAGAGTGTATTATTTCAGTCAAGACTGCCCTTCAGCATAGACGATTTCCAGTAGCTCTGCAGCCTGTCCATGGAGCAACTCTTGAAATGTGATCCTTTCAGACATGTAATTTCACTCACTACTTGGCTATCGCCATGCCTGAGTTAGAATGCAGGGCAAAGCAACATGGCACAACTCTCAAGCAGCAGGAAACGAATACTGCCTCGAATTGGTCATCCAAGAGGGATTCATGCTGGTGCAATGATAATTGCCTTGGGCTGGAATTCAGAGTATCAGGGTTAACACCCGTATGTGGAAAGATCCTTGAAATGTCATCCTCTTTCCCCACCCAGGACATCTGTGTGGGCTGCATCATCATCTCACGCTGTGAGCAAGTGCCAAGATGTTGGCTTTGGTACCAGCTTGAAGAGAAAACTCCAGTGACTCACAGCGACAGCACAGTAGCTATTTGTCAAATTCAAAACATGGGTTGTGCTTCAGCCTTGCTATGTATCTTGGGTAGGTGCTAAGGGTGTGCATGGAACTGGTTTTGATCAACCTTGGAGAAGCACGAGATGGTTCGGTCGAACCGGATAGTCCATTAGGCTGAACCAGTTTGACCTGGTTTGAGGGGGGCTTGCTTGAAAGGGGAATCTGGTGAGGATTCCCTTTTACAAGCAAAGGGGGATCCTACCTCTAAAAGGGGTGGCCGGGGGTGGGGCAATGAGAGGGCATCTAATTGGCTTCGGCGACAGCTCCTCTAAACCACCACCACCACCCCCAGCGGTGGCCTGGTTCTTGCCTTTGTGCATGCGCAGAGGCCAGAACTGGACTGCCGCCAGCCCGCACTGCTCAGTGGGGGAGCGCCGGCAGGGTTTAGAGGAGCCACCGCCACCTCTGAAGCCGGTAAGGTGCCTTCTCGACAACCTCACCAGATTCCCCTTTACAAGCAGAGCCCCTCGAATCGCATCAAACCATCTGTATTGGACTGGACACAGTCCGGTTCAAACTTGTACCGGCTGCCTTTTTTTAGGCCGGTTCGATGCAAGCCAGCTCGGCACACCCTTAGCAGGTGCAAATAGCCCAAACTTCTCTTAAGAGTAAAGGAATGGTGACAGAAAAAAAAGAGTATAGTTTAGGATTCTGACCCTTTAAAGGTCACACTTTTTTCTACATCATCTTCATTTGTAGGATCAGGCATTGTGTAGGGGAGGAGAGCTGGTCTTGCAAAGGTGAGCATGAATTGGCCACTTTGCTAAGCTGGGTCTGCCTTGGTTTACATTGGGATGGGTGACTACAAGTGAGCGCTGTAAAATACTCACCTTAGGGGATGGGGAATTGCATCTGGATGCTGGCATGCAGGAGGTCCCAGATTCACTCCTTGGCATCTCCACGTAGGGCTAGGAAAGACTCCTGCCTGAAACTTTGGAGAGCTGCTGCCAGTCAGTGTAGACAATACTGAGCGAGATGGAGCAATGGTCTGAATAAGGCAGCTTCCGATGTACTAAAGGGACTGGAAACCTGCTTAGTATCACTTAAATCAATGAGACAAGTGCATCATTGTTAAAGTAGTTTCCATCCATTGTATTTAGTTGAACAGTTAAATATATTGATCAAAAGAAGTTGTGGTTTTTTTTAAAAAAAACTTGGTTAAAAAGGCAGCATTTTTCTTTCTTTATGCCGTCACTTTAAAAAAAACACAGGGCAGTGCTTGCGGGTGGGATTCAGGAATGGGGCTAGGTTTCAATGGAAGAGCACCTGCTTTTCATGCAGAAGGTCCCTGATGTCTCCAGTTAGGGCTGGGAGAGACTCCTGCCTGAAACCCTGGAGAGTCACTGCCAGTTGGTGTAGGAGAGGCGTTGCTAAGTTAGATGGACCAAGGGCCAGACTCTGTTTATACAGCTGCCTATGCTCTGGTATGTACCATCTTAAGAACAACAACAAATATTTATATACCACTTTTCAACAAATGTTTCTGAAGGGTTTAGGTAGAGAAATAATAAATAATTAAGATGGCTCCCTGTCCCCAAAGGGCTCATGGTCTAAAAAGAAACCATAAGATAGACACCGACAACAGTCACTGGAGGGATGCTGAGCTGGGGGTGGATGGGGCCAGTTACTCTCCCCCTGCTCAATAAAGAGAATCACCATGTTAAAAAGGTGCCTCTTTGCCTAGTTCGCAGGGGTTAAAAGAGGATCTCTCTTGGGAAGGAACATCTATTCCACGATGGACCTTGCTGCAACCAGTGTTCCCTGTAACAGGGATTCCCAGAGGTAAGGAGCATAGGCAGCTGCCAGACACCAAGTCAAACTATCGGTCCATCTAGCTCATTATTGTCTACACAGACTGGCAGCAGCTTCTCCAAGGCTGCAGGCAGGAATCTCTCTCAGCCCTGTCTTGGAGATGCCGCCAGGGAGGGAACTTGGAACCTTCTCCATGCAGGTGCTCTTCCTATAGTGGCCCCATCCTCTAAGGGGAATATCTTAAGTGTTCACATGTAGTCCCATCCAAATACAAGCCAGGGCAGACCCTGCTTAGCAGAGGGGACAATTCATGCTTGCTACCACAAGACCAGCAACTGCTCCCCACCCCACAGACACCCATGGCACAGAGTCTGCTTTTTCTTTCGAACTATTACTCTCTTCCAATGCAGATGAGTTGCAGATTTAGTGGATCAAATCTTAAAACTCATGTAATTGGTTGGCTAAGATGTATTTCAATTAGGGGGCTAGTGTGACATGACCTGAATGCCTAATTTCATCTGTTCTAATGTCACCCTTGTCTGTAGAGCCTTATTGCTTGTCCTTCAGTGAATTCTCCAGACGTTTTATATGTATGCATGACTTGCTTTCTCATTTGCTTTCAGAACAAAACACAATCTCACAGCCGAGGAGAATATAATGTTTACAGTACCTTTCAAAGCCATGAACCAGAGTTTGACTACTTGAAAAGTTTAGAAATTGAAGAGAAGATCAACAAAATTAGGTGGTTACCCCAGAAAAATGCTGCTCAGTTCTTATTGTCTACAAACGGTAAGCCTCATTTTATTTATGATATATAAGGCAGTGCTTCTTGTAGATCTGGGTGTTGACCGTGCTCCTCTTAGTGGTTTTAAAAAAACAATTTATTTAGCTAGCTAGCTGGGTTTTGAAGCTGTCCTATAAAGTGGGAGTGCCCAGCCTGAGTCCCTAGATATTGTTGAACTAATAATAATATAAATAAATAATCTAAAAAACAACTAACGAGAGAGAAGGGTAGCAGGCCCTGAGAATCAGGCCTGTTTTTTTGCCCAGATCTGATCTGAATGAACACGAGTTCATTCATTCAGCACCAGGGGCCTTTTAATCATGTTTATGCCAGTGTCTAAAAATCTTGAGTTAGATTTGCCCCTAACATGATCAATTTTAACGGTGGTGGTGATCTAAGTGTTCTCAACAGTGCTCTCTGGACTACTGAATATGTGTTTCAGACAAAACAATAAAACTATGGAAAATCAGTGAAAGAGACAAAAGACCCGAAGGCTATAACTTGAAGGAAGAAGATGGGCGGTATAGAGACCCCACTACGGTCACAACATTACGGGTGAGTTGCTCCTTCAACTATCGCGCTGGGCTTTGTGGAGACACATTTTGGCAAGCCCTTAACAGCGGGTGAAACGAGCGAATCCCTACTTGTATCACCCTGGCTCAATTCGGGCATTGCAAAGCTTGCTTGAGCTTTGGCATGGTGTCTGTGGGGTTTAGGATGGTTATGCTGCGTTTTAAAGAGAATTGAACTTGGATGAATTTCTTAGTCTTTTTTGAGCTTCTACATAGGCTGCCACCAGGAAAAATAAAGCCTCCAAAATGCTTTAGTCTCATTTCAGTCTCTCACTGTGTTGGTAAACAAAGCTTTGCTTTGTGTGAATAAGGAAGAGACAGAACTCGCACAGACCAGCGGTTCAAAACAAATAAACGAGAATAAAATTTATTTCAAATGGATGTTTTGTTTACAAATAAGATGAATATTTATATACTGCTTTTCAACAAAAGCTCCCAAAGCAGTTTACATAGAAATAAATAAATTAAATAAATTAATTAAATTAAATGGCTCCCTGTTCCCCCAAACGGCATACAGTAAAAAGAATAAAGAAACATAAGCGAGGCACCAGTAATAGCCACTGGAGGGATGCTATGCTGGGGATGGATAGAGCCAGTTGCTCTCCCCCTGCTAAATAAAGAGAATCTCCATTTTTAAAAGTGCCTCTTTGCTCAGTTAGCAGTTTTGTTTATCTCTACAAGGTTGTAGGCTCCATTCTTTTATGCAAGAGTGGCTAGACCCTTGCTGAGCTATCAATCAAAAGAGTTGTTTGCTTGCTGGTGTTGCAAAGTTGCAAGGAACTCCTTAACCTTTAAATGAGAATCCAAACCAATCACATCACTGAAACCCAGACCTTATTTCAGGCTGTCTTATTCCTTTGGTCACAGAACATCTCCTCTTTGAGACTATCCCTAAGAAAGACCCAACCCCCCCCAACTAACTCTCAGCTGACCTTTTCTCTCTGTCCACTCCATCCCCCACCAACAGATTCTTTTGATTGACAGCTCAGCAAGGGTCCAGCCACCCTTGCATCAAAGAACAGAGCATTGGCCCCTCTGATACTAGGTCATCACAATGTCAAACAAGGTTATTTTAGATTGTAAGCTCCTTGGAGCAGGAACTTGGCATCTTGCACTCTGTAAAGTGCCATGCATTGGGATAGTACGCAGAAAATAGTAGGAATGAACAGATTCTGTAACATGATACTATCAGGAGGGCCCCAAATCAACTAGAGGTGCATATCTTCTCACAGGGGACGGACAACCTTGCCACTCCAGTTGTCATTCAACCACAAGAACTGAAGAGCCAAGGTTGCCTTCCTGTGCACGAAGACGCTGCTAGCCGAAATGTACACTCGTGCTTGTGTTTTTTGCACAGTATCTGTTCTCCTGTCCATTGTAGGTGCCCATATTCCGGCCCATGGATCTCATGGTGGAAGCCAGTCCGCGAAGAATATTTGCCAACGCTCACACGTATCACATCAATTCGATCTCCATCAATAGCGATTATGAAACGTACCTGTCTGCAGACGACTTGCGGATTAACTTGTGGCACCTAGAAATTACGGACAGAAGTTTTAGTATCTTTTTTCCACCCATTCATCCAGATATGGTCATATTCAGTTCAAATGAGTGATTCCGCTTGTAGCACTGCTGTATGTATAGTATCTTCCCCCTCCCCTTTGCTTATTCACTTACAACTTTGCTGAAGTAATAGCTGTTGAAAACAAATAGGGGTAAGAGAGAAAACTGCTAATGCAGTTGTGCATGAGCTGACCATTTTTATTTATTTCATTGATTTACTCTCTCTCTCTCTCTCTCTCTCTCTCTCTCTCTCTCTCTGCTGAAACACGCAGTTTGGGCTAATTTTATGTTCTGGAAAAGCACAGTAGTAGAAACAAGCTTGCTTGTTTTATTTTTTTATTCTATTTTTTTACTACATTCCTGTACTGTCCCATACAAAAAAGTCCCTGGGTGGTTCACAAGCTAAAAGCCATTAAAACATTAACATGATTAAAACAATTCAAAAATGCAAATGAATTGTTAAAACCAGAAGCTTTAAAAATTCAACAGACACCCTGGGGCTAGGGGAATTATTATTATTTATGTTATTATATAAAATATTTAGGCCCCTCCCCTCCAGTACACTACTCTTCAGGGTAGCTCACAACATCAGTAAATCCTGAGAAGCAGTGTTCCCTCTAACAGGGATTCTAAGATGATGTTGACTACAACTTCCAGGATCCCCAGCTACAATGCCTTTGGCTGGGGATTATGGGAGTGGTAGTCAACAGCATCGGGGAATCTCTGTTAGGCAGGACACAGCTGAGAAGGCTACAGGAAAGAGGCTCCTAGCAATGTGATCCTGTAATTCTCTAGCAGGCCTCCCATCTCACTCTTGGGGGAGGGATGCTTTTACTGAGCAACACATGATTCACTATAGGTTGGCAGTTGTAGATGTGCCAGCAGTGCTGCAACCCTGCATGAGATGCAAGTGCCAGTGTGGTTGAAGTCCTCACAAATCCTGTTGTGAGATCCTATATGGCCCCACCAGAATTTGCCGGGGCCAGAGTTTCCGTCTCTCGTCCTCTGGACTTGCTTTTAGTGCTGTTCCTCCAAAGACAGACCTGCAGCCTGGTCGTGGTGGTGCCAAGAGCTAGGAAGGGGCCTCTACTAGAGATGGTAAGTCCTCCAGGCACCATCATGACCAGGCGTGCTGTTTGCTTAGTACAGCACATAGCACGCTCCGTTTTATTTATTTATTTATATTTGTACATTGCCCCAAGCTTACATCTCTGGGTGGTTGACACCGACATAAAACACATCAAAACAAAAATTAAAATATTAAAACAATTTAAAACCACAATTCTAATTAAAGCATGGGTGAATAAACGAGTCTTTAGAGGCTTCTTTTTAATTAAGCTGTCAAGAGATGGGAAGGCTCTGACTTCAGCAGGGAGTGCATTCCAACGTCTCAGGGCAGCAACGGAGAAGGCCCATCCCTGAGCAGCAACCAGACAAACTGGTGGCAACTGCAGAAGGACCTCTCCAGATGATCTCAATGGGCGATGGGGCTCATAATGCGGATGGCGTTCTCTTAAATGCCCTGGGCCTAAGCTCTAGGCAAGGGGTCCCCAATCTCAAGTCCCTAGATCTCAGCCACAGTGGCTGAAGGTGGTGGTTGTCCAGCAACATCTAGGAACCCAAGGTTGGGAACCCCTGCCCAGCAGGCACTCATGTGGAGGAGCCCCACCAGATGGTCAACATGGTGAGATGGTCTTTCGCAGCACTAAAGCATCCACTTCTGATAGGGTTGAGTAGCCTGATTACCCACCTGATCCACAGCCTCCAGAATTCCTCGGAACTGGTTGCTCACAATTCTTGCTGTGCCCACTGTGTTGGGCAGAGCTGCACTTGGGCCCAAGCATGCTGCCTGAAACTTGCCAGAAAGAGAGTCCTTAATGTCAAAAACCTCTAGATATTGTAGACATTAAACCCGCCAACATGGAAGAACTGACGGAGGTGATCACGGCAGCAGAATTCCATCCAAATAGCTGTAATACATTTGTGTACAGCAGTAGTAAAGGAACCATCCGTTTGTGCGATATGCGGGCGTCGGCGCTCTGCGATAGGCATTCGAAATGTGAGTCGTTCTTCATTTTTTATTCTTTTTTTTCCTCCTTGAACAAATAATTGGTAAAGCAAGAAGAGGTGGAGCATTTTTAAACCTCACCCACCCCCCCGTCCTGAAGAACACGATAACCCTGAAAAGAAGCACAAAAAAGAAAAACATTATTCATGTACATTCGTGCACACTACTCCCATGTGCTGGTGAGAGAGCAGCTTATAGGGGTGTGCACGAACCGGTTCTATTCACAGACCATCGAACCAGTTCAAAAGGCCAGCGTTGGGAGCGGGGAGGGTGTCCCCCACCCCTGTCAGAGTTGCTAGTGCAGGGCGGCGGTATACCCTTTTGCTGTCCCGGTCAGCATAATACTAAAAGTGGCCCACACCTTAAAGCAACCCCCTCCCCTCCCTGGAGTGCACGGAACTGGTTCTGTGCACATCGCCAGCAGCTTATGCCCTGGGCTACTGGGGAGGAGAGCTGGTCTTGTGGTAGCAAGCATGACTTGTCCCCTTAGCTAAGCAGGGTCTGCCCTGGTTGCATATGAAAGGGAGACCAGAAGTGTGAGCACTGTGAGATATTCCCATCAGGGGATGGAGCTGCTCTGGGAAGAGCAGAAGGTTTCAGGTTGCCTCCCTGGCTTCTCCAAGATAGGGCTGAGAGAGATTCCTGCCTACAACCTTGGAGAAGCCACTGCTAGTCTGTGAAGACAATACTGAGCTAGATAGATCAATGGTCTGACTCAGTATATGGCAGTTTCCTATGTTCCTGTGTTCTTCAGCAAAGGGGCATCCTGTGATCCTGGATGCAGTTTCGGTTTCCCAACAATTGCCCCAGGACGGCAGAGCTATGCTGGTTAAAATCTGAGAAGCCAGTGAGGCAGTTGAACAAGATTTCCAGTCAGAGGGGCTTGGATTCTGTGCCTTGCATAATTCCTTGCTCTTCTCTGTGGTGAATCCAGGCAAAACCACCTATAATGCTGGTGGCGGGTGGGAGGGGCACACAGTGAACACAGGAACCTAGGAAGCTGCCCTATACTGAGTCAGACCGTTGGTCTATCTAGCTCAGTATTGTCTACCCAGACTGGCAGTGGCTTCTCCAAGGTGGCAGGCAGGAATCTCTCTCAGCCCTATCTTGGAGATGCTGCCAGGGAGGGAACTTGGAGCCTAGATGCTCTTCCCAGAGTGGCCCCATCCCCAAGGGGAATATCTTCCAGTGCTCACACTTCTAGTCTCCCTTTCATATGCAACCAGGGTGGACCCTGCTTAGCTAAGGGGACAAGTCATGCTTGCTACCACCAGACCAGCTCTCCTCTCCACAGTGAAGGGAGGGAATTAAGGGCTAGTCTTAATTCCACTTGTCTCCTGGTCCTGTGACCCTCCTTTGGAGCTGACCTGCGCCACCATCTCAAACTGAGAACTCTTCTGATTTGTTGACGTGGGCCGGGGCAGGTGTGGGGAGAGGCACTTACTGAGGACTGAAGGAAGATTATGGATAGGCCACTAGCAGCCTGATCAACTTGATCAAATCTTCCTTGTAGCCAGTCCCTGTGGACTTGTATCCATTCGCTGCATAGGCAGGAGAAAGATTGGCTGCCGAGGGGAAGTCTGACTTCAAAGAACCCATCTCTTATTGTGAAGAAGACCTGGAGTTCTGGGCACAGGTGCTCACAATTTTAGCCTTAGCTCACTAGCCAGCTTGCCATTGGTCTCTGCCTTCAGTTTCTTTCCTGGCACACCGTCAGAAGACTTAGGAAAGATGTGGTTCTTCTGTCATTGGCACTGGGATGCAGAGAGCCCTCTCCCACTGATAGGCCACTGTGTGAAACAGGATGCTGGACTAGATGGGCCATGGGCCTCATCCAGCAGGGCTGTTCTCACGTAAGTAAATTTGTGGATGCCTGGTTCTGGGTAGGGATGTGCACAAAACCGGTTCACCCAGTTTGGTTCGAATTCGAACTGGGAGGGGGAGGTTCGGTTTTGGTTTTGCTCAAACCACCTCCTCCAATTCGGTTCATCTTCGAACTTTCGAACCAGTTCAAATTCGAACTAGTTTGCACATCCCTAGTTCCTGGCTACTGCAGGGAGAATGAGAATTATGCAAAGTTACTCAATTTCCACCTTATGCCATTTTTTTTTAGTTCAGCTTTTCCTGGACACACAGTTTTACATTATCTGGGCACGAGCTTTTTAAAAATTTCATTTGATTTAGCTCAAGAGACACCCAACCTCAGGAACTACAAGCACTTCTGTTGGAAAGTCTACCTCGCCCTGTGATATGACTAGTTTCCAAACTCTTCCTGTTTGCTCCAGGAGAAGCAGGCACTGATATCTATAAAACTTGACTTCACATCCATTTTGCCTTTCCAATATTCACACTGCAGTTCTTTGGGGCTTTTAAAAACCATGCACAGGAGCAGAATGTTTTTTTTCTGAAAACATGAAGAGACAAGTGGCTTCCTTTCTCGTCCTTGCAGTATTTGAAGAGCCAGAAGACCCTAGCAACCGATCTTTTTTCTCCGAAATCATCTCCTCCATATCGGATGTGAAATTCAGTCATAGTGGCCGATATATGATGACGAGAGATTATCTGTCTGTGAAAATCTGGGATTTAAATATGGAAAACAGACCTGTGGAAACATACCAGGTATGTCATAGGAAGCTGCCTTAAACGGAATCTTGTCTGCACTGGATCCCTAAGTACTGGGATCCTCATCAGGGGGGCTGTACCCAGGTCTACTCTTAAAATGAACTTCTGCACAGTAATTCATATGCAAACATGTGCAAGTGTACAGACACCTGAAAGATGGTGCGACGTAGTGACTGAATAGGCTAGAGTCATAAATGGTTCCACTATCCAGCTGTTGGGACCCACACTGCTCGCTGCCACATCCTCAACAGCTGCCCACGACGCAAGGTATCCCTCCTTCTCACTCGCCCCCAGCTGGTGAGCGGAGGTACAGCCGGAAGGCACCATGGCTGGATTGGCAGCCAGCCTGCAGAGGCCAACCAAGGAGCGGAGATGCCTGAGGACTGGGAGGCGGAAATGACAGAGGGAGAAGCTTGGGAGGGGGCAGTACTTCCGGGGTCACAGAGTGGTGTCAGGTTTGCATGGGGTTATTTAAAGAGGGTCAGGCAGGTGATGAAGTGGACTGGTTGAAGGGAGCTGGTGGAACGAACCATTAAAACTAAGTGTCTGGACTGGAACTAAACTGGAGAATTAGAAAACACTGATGAACCTAAGCAGGAACTGAATCCAAATATTTTATGGTTTGACTTCTTCTTGCCTAAACACAAGATGTGTGAAATCTGAAGGCACTCCAGCCATGAGCCAAAGAACCCTGCAACTAGTTCTGTTAACCAAAGCGGATTTTGGATGTGTCGGATCCTCTTCTTCAGCAGCACCTGCTGCATTAGAGAGCCTTTGAAACCAGAGGGGACTTTCAGGGTATCAGAGTGTGGACCACTTTGGTTTTTATGGGTTAGGCTTGGCCAAAGGCTAGGGATGATGGGAGGTGTAGTTTAAAAAAAATGGACCTGGAGCCAGTGCAGCTTACAGGGAACACTGCCAGACACCCAGTGAGTTTCAGACCTAGTAGGAATTGGAATCTGGCGTTCCTCTCACCAGCCCAAGTTGGCCACTACTCAGCACTAGCTCTTTCATGAGATGGCTCTTTCATGAGAGCCAGCGTGGTATAGTGGTTAGAGTGCTGGACTAGGACCGGGGAGACCCGAGTTCAAATCCCTATTCAGCCATGATACCTGCTGGGTGACTCTGGGCCAGTCACTTCTCTCCCAGCCTAACCTACTTCACAGGGTTGTTGTGAAAGAGAAACTCAAGTATGTAGTACACCGCTCTGGGCTCCTTGGAGGAAAAGCGGGATATAAATGTAATAATAATAATAATTTTTAAAAAATGACTTCGTCAGCTGCACTGGTTCCCAGTCCATTTCCGGTTTTAAGCTTTCAAGCCCTAAATGGCTTGGGACTTGGTTGCCTGAACGCAAACCTTGCCCCATATGTCCCCTAAGATCTTCTTCGGAGGCTCTGCTCCAAGTGCCCCTGCCAAAGGAGGTGAGGTGGTGGCTGCTAGGGAGAGGGCCTTTTCAGTGGTGGCACCTCGTCTATGGAAGAGCCTCCCCAGTGAGGTTTGCCTGGCTTCTGTTCTCTTAGATGCCAGGTAAAGACAGGCCTTTTAAATGTGATTCTTAAAACTGACTTTAAATGTGTTTAGAAATGGTTTTGTGCTGTATTTTGTGTTAGTTTTTGGTGTGTTGTGATTTCATATGAGTTGTGTGTGTTTACTCATCGTTTTAATGATGTGTCGTGAGCGGCACAGAGAACCAGCTAACAAAGCTTTTTTTTTTAAATTGATTGATTGCTTTATTACTTCTCTGTGCTTTGAGTTTGATTAATCTCTAGATTTGTGTTTTCAAAAGGATTTTTTCCCCTACACAACTCTTTAGCTGGTGATCTGCTATCTTTCCCTCTTCAGTGTTGTCTTTTTCCCCCCTACCCAGGTACATGAATACCTCAGAAGTAAACTTTGTTCACTGTATGAAAATGACTGCATTTTTGACAAATTTGAGTGCTGTTGGAATGGCTCAGACAGGCAAGTTTAATGGTTGTTGTTGTTTGTTTGTTTAAGCCTGTTTTTCCACTTCAGTTCTGGCTACTGGTTGAATGGTTTGTCCTTGACTGAGCACTACAAAGGCATGCTTTCACAGAGAGCTTTTCTGTGTTGAACTTCCCACTTATTCTAGATGTTTGGAAGTTTTCTGCGGGGGAGTTGGTTTAAGTCATTTGCAAGAGAATATCTTGTAGACTTGTCACCTCTGGTTTGCTCAGGCCCTTCTGCCATGGAGATAGAGAGAAAGATGCACAGGCTTCATTCAGGACACACGGTGGTTTGCAGCATACAGCTGTGCACTGCTGACTTCTCCAGATGCCCCAAAGACAAACTCACACAGCCGTGTTTCCTTTTTAAAAGCAGCCTTGGCCAAGAATGTATCTAGGAACATAGGAAGCTGCTTTCTACCGAGTCAGACCACTGGTCCATCGAGCTCAGTATGGTCTACACCCGGGCTGCTCAACTTCAGCCTTCCTGCAGATGTTGGCCTACAACTCCCATAATCCTGGCTTTTGGCCACTGTGGCTGGGGATTATGGAAAGTGTAGTCCAAAAACAGCTGGGGGGCCTAAGCTGAGCAGGCCTGGTGTACACAAACTGGCAGCAGCCCCTCCAAGGTTGCAGGCAGGAGTCTCTCTCAGCCCTGTCTTGGAGATGCTAGGAAGGAAACTTGGAACCTTCTGCATGCAAGCATACAGATGCTCTTCCCAGAATGGCCCCATCCCCTAAGGGGAATTTCTTCTAGTCCTCACAAATGTAGTCTCCCGTTCAGATGCAAACCCAAGCAGACCCTGCTTAGCAAGGGGGTACAATTCATGCTTGCTACCACAAGACCAGCTCTCCTCCCATGGTGGGAGGTGCATACCGTTGGGTAACCTTGTGCACAGGCCAGCCAGGGTGGAAGCTGCACACCACTCCCTCTGCAAGCACCCACCCGCTGCCCTCCTTGGCCGCGGACTCATTGCTGCCCTCCTTCTGCCTGCCTGCTTGCCTCCAGGGGGCAGTGCAGTCTAATGACATGACCGTATGGCGCCATGAAGAGGGAGGCGACAAGTCCATGGCTGATCAGAGGGCTGGGAGGCAGGCAGGTGGAGGCTAGGAGTACTGGCAGTGGGAGCCACCAAAAAATCTAGCCGTGAGCTGCCGTCAGTGTCACTACGCTAGTAGTTGTGGCGGTGAGCACCTTGGTTCTTTGGTTCCTTTTCTCATCCGGTTACAAGTAGCCGCTAGAGAGCTCAGGGGCTGCACATGGCTGCCAAGTTATTCCATGGCCAGATACAGAGCATGAGCTTCAAGGCTTGAAACCATGGTTTCCCGTTAGAAGAATGAGGGCCCTAAGGGGTATACTCGTGAGTCAAATGGGCCATAACCCAAAATTTGGCTTTAAAAAAGCCAAATCTGGCAACAGAGCTTGGTGGTCCCTAGGCTTGGAGGTCTTCCGTTCACCTCTCTTCCCAAGAAGAGGAGAAAGAAAGCTTTTGCCACAGGAGGTAGTGACACGTTCTTCTCCCAGTTTTGGGCTTCCCATAAGCATGTTGTGGGCCACTGTGAGAAACAAGGGGGCAGACTAGAAAAGATCCAGCAAGGCTCTTCTTTATGTTCTTAGAACCATCACACTGAACTGTGGTTTCACAACTGGCTTAACAAACTGCAGTTCCCCAAGTAAGAACTAAAACAAACAAGGATATCACTCCGGTTTGATATCTTGGCAATTCTAACTACTAACAATCTAGAGTTCCAGGACTCCCTGTATAATGCGGAAGTGCATATAAGCCTCTCCAAGGCTTGTTCTGATAGCAGAGAACTGTGGTTTCCTGTTGAATTTTTGCCTGACCAATGTGTGTTGAGGAGAGGGGTTTTGTTTTTAAAGGGGATTATTTAATGTATAGTGAGTTCTGCTGGACCATATACTGCAGAGTTCAGGCTGGAAGACTATGTTAGAATGCTCCCTCATTAAAAATAAAAATAAATAACCACTCTTCCCTGCAAATGGAAAGCTAGTGTGACAACTAAAATTCTTCTCCCAGGCATGCTGCCTTCTACCTATAGAAGTGTGTGTTTTTTTTAAAAAGTGGGAGAATATTTGAATATGGGATTTCACATATTTCACATATGTACAGACAAATCCCATATCTAAATATTCTCCCATGTGAAAAACCAAAATCCTCTATATGTGGAAAGAGTCATGTGGTACACTAAAAAAGAAAAAAGCTATTTCTACATGTTTGAATTGACCTGGTGGATCCTGAAGTCTTCCTACAGTACAGGCAAACCTTTTAATCACAGACCCAGCATCCACAGTTTCGCATATCCGCAGTCGGGTAATTGTCACCCATGAATACACGTTTGGTATACACATGAAAAATTGGCAACTAAATTTATTTTGATTGATTTTATTTTTACGTTTTCTATCCTGCTCTTCCTCCAAGGAGCCCACAGCGGTGTAGTACATACTTAGGTCTCTCCTCACAACAATCCTGTGAGGTAGGTTAGGCTGAGAGAGAAGTGACTGGCCCAGAGTCACCCAGCTAGTCTCATGGCTGAATGGGGATTTGAACTTGGGTCCAGCACTCTAACCACTACACCATGCTGGCTTAAGGGTTAGGACTCGCATATCTGCAGGCCAGGGTGGACTGAAATGGAGGTCATTTCTGCCTGCCATTTTAAGTAAGGGAGCCATTTTCTGGCTCATTTCTGTAAAACAAAAAATCTGTGATTTTTCACCGGGGCGGGGGTGGTGGTGAAAACCTCGGTGTTTTGGGGACATTGGTGAACAGCAGAGAACCCACAGAGCACAGTAGGGCTCACACTCCCAATTTTCTCCACTTTTTGCTCTTTTTTCGCTGGGCGGGGATCCTAACCCCTCAATTCCCACTGCCCCAATGTCCGCATTTTCGCTCTCTGCGTCCCCCACGCCATGGAATGGAACCCCTGCGAATAACAGAGTTCTCCTCTACTTTCTCACAATTTATAAACCTGTCATGTGGCAAATCTTGCGTTCTGCACAGAAGTGGTTTTGCCCTGCTCTGGCGCTTGAGAGTGTGGAGACAGCACTCATGACGGCACGCATGAGGCAGAGATCCAAGGAATGAGAGCCTTGACTCTCTTAAAGCTTTCAAATAGCATAATTGTGTTTTAGCCGCTTCCTCGTGATTTCATCATAATTATAGGGCTCGTCACAGTTCCCAGAATGGAAATACTTAATTATTTCCTGGAAACCATGACATGCAAGGCAGAGAAGTCCGTGGATTCTGTGATTCAGACATTAGACGAAAAGGCACCGTACTCACGTACAGCGTCGGAAACCAGGCTCAAAAGACCTGCCCCAGCCGGGCACTCCTAGTTACTGCGACGTTCATCTGAAGAGGTGGACTCCATAATGGCGGGAGCTTCTGTGATGAGGAGGAGGCTGGGGTCTCCCGATCACATTAATCGTCATGATGGATCTGCTGTATTTTTGCACGTTAACTTTTTTAAGCTTCAAGATCATTACCAGAATGTAAACCATAAACTGAATGCATCAATATATCCATTGTCTTTCTACTTCCCCTATAAGAGCAGGCTGATGAAATGTCCTTAGAACAGAGCACCCATCCTGTGGGGCATTAAACAAGAGCGAGATATTCTATTCAGTGGGTGGCCGATTGTAAAGCACTCTAACAATCTCTCTTAACATCAAGTAGTCTAGTGATTGTGACTGGGGATGATGGGAGTTGTAGTCAAGCAGCTAGCAAGTCTCAGATTGGCCACCTTGTGACAGAGAGAGCCTCTTCTTTGCAATTGGGACTGCAACTTTACTTGAAGTAGGGTTTAAATTAACTTCCTGTAAGAATTCAATGAACACATATTCAGTATTCTAATTTGAAATGTTCCGATTTTAGTCCATGTTGCCCCAAATGGAAATCCCTTTCCCAAGAAACAGTTCTTACATTCTTTCATGATTTTATATAAGGATTTAAAATATTCAAATGTTTATAGAAAAAAATTCAACACAATTAATTGTTTGTTTTTAATGCACATAATTCTGTTATTGGAAAATTAAAATAGTCTCACTGCTATTAATTGGTGATTTTTCATTCAGCAAATGAAATTACAAATCCCATCATTCCTGACTATTGGCCACTGTGGTTGCGGATAATCAGAGTTATAATTCAAAAACGGCTGGAGGGCTGAAAACTGGGCAGTCCTGTGCTAAAAGATTGAGCTAGCTCAGGGGTTCCCAACCAGATACTCCAGATATTGCTGAATTACAACTCCCATCATCCCTAGCCACAGTAAATTGTAGCTGGGGGGTAATGGGAGTTGTACTTCGACCACATCTGGAGGACCACGGGTTGGGAACCCCTGAGTTAGCCTGAATAAAATAAAAACCAAAACTTAAAAAGGAAACACACAGCAGCTGAATATCATAAATATATTACTTGTTTCTGGTTTTAGAGGAATACGATGAATACAACAAATATGCCGCTTTTCAAAACAATATACCGCTTTTCAACAAAAGTTCCCAAGTTTACACAGATATGAATGAATGAACTGACTCCCTGTCACCAAAGGGCTTAAAGTCTAAAAAAAGAAACATAGGATAGACACAAGCAGCAGCCACTGGAGAGATGTTGTGCTGGGGATGGATAGGGCCAGTTGCTCTCCCCCTGCTAAATGAAGGAAATCTCCATTTTACAAAAGGTGCCTCTTTGCTCAGTTAACAGGGGACAATATCATCATCATCATCATGATTGAATGCCTAAATATATTCCTTATCTCCATTTTTAGCGTTGTCATGACTGGCTCCTACAACAACTTCTTCCGAATGTTCGACAGGAACTCCAAGCGGGATATCACCTTGGAAGCATCCCGGGAAAACAATAAGCCCCGCACGGTGCTGAAACCCCGCAAAGTCTGCGCAAGCGGCAAGCGGAAGAAGGACGAGATCAGCGTCGACAGCCTAGATTTCAACAAGAAGATTCTCCACACAGCCTGGCATCCCAAGGAAAACATCATTGCTGTAGCCACTACAAACAACTTGTATATATTTCAAGACAAAGTGAATTAGGGGTAGAATTTCTGGCAGAGGAGTCCACTTCCTGCATAGTTCTGATAGATGAATCTAGCATTTGTACCCGTAAACAATAGAGGGGAGAAAACGGAGAGCAGGGAGAAAGAGAAGAGTCCATTGCGGGGCACCCTTTTTCCAGTGTTTAAAAAAAAAAAAAAGTGCCATATTGACAACCCATTTTTATAGATAGCTACATGGGTGGTCTCTCTGTGCCGGGGAGGCCTCCATGTCTGCTGGCCATTGAGGTGAGGGTAGGCACTTTTCCGTGTAATGACTCTGCACCATCTTGCCTAATGGACTAGAGGTTGGACTGTATCAGCGTTTGGTTCCTCCCATTGCCTTCCATTGTGATGATGTCTGCTATGGGCGGGCGGGGGGGGGGAGCCTTCAAGTCATGCTGTGGGATTTAATTGTGTAACCTCATTACTGTATTATTTGTGGCCCTTTTTTATTATTAAACAACAGCTCATTCTTGCTGTGGCTTGTAGCATTCCCCCTATGCCTCTTGGACTCCTCCCCGCCCCCCTTTTAAAACCTCTCCTCCCCTGGCCCCGGTGGTGGTGTATAGAGAGAAGAAACCCGAAAAGCACATGAGATGGGTCAGTGGTAAATGAGTTCTGTGTTGGCAAAGAACAAAATGATTTAATAAACCATTGACTGTAATCACTCCTTGCCATGTCTGGCATTTAAAAAGGGGGGGGGGATGAAGCGGGGAGGGGGGAAATCTACTGAAATAAAAGTGACAAAGAATGGCAAATCTGTTTTTTTTTTTTAATCTACCTCTTTATGTACATTTTTTAAAAAAAAAAAAATAGATGCATGATAATAAAATGTTTTGGTAATGATTTTAACCAGTATTATTTTTTTATGAGGAGAGGGAGGATTTTTTTTATCATTCCTATATGAAAAAATTAGAAAATCATTTCAGTATTTTATCAGAAGCTTTCATTCAAAACTCCTAAAGGGGCTCTTGGATTCTTCTGTAATATTGAACAGTAATTCATTCATGCCGTGTCCATAAACCTTCCTTCCTCCCCTCTTCCTGCTCTTATAACAGAACTTTGTGTCAGAATTGGGGGACACAGGGGGGCTGTTAATTTGTAGACTACCACTAAGGTTTTATGGGACTAACTTTTTTTTCTGTGTTGATCCCTCTGTTCTAATTTCATTTAATGCCTTGTTTTGGACCCAGGCTCACACAACAGTGCTTCTTTTTTCTTGCTTTTTTTTTTTTTTAAAGAAAAGGTGTCATTAAAATTTCTTGATGTTTAAATAGTACGTTGCACAAAATTTAATATAAAATGATTTAAACTGATAAATTACACTGCATTCTTGAGTACCCCTATATTTTATGTATTTTTGTTGCTACCGGTAACTTGAATGGAAATGTAGTTTTACCTTTTGAGTGTTCCTTTCATTTTGGCTTTTCAACTCTTGCCATTAAAGATAAACATGAAAAGTCATGGTGATCATAAAATGCTTCGAATCCAGAAATGGCATGAGTAAATGTTGGCAGGTTTTGGTAAGAAATCTTAAGAATCAAGGTTTATGTGGAACCTTGTTTACGTGGAACTATGTTTAGTTTGCTTGTTATTTAGAACTCTGTTCAAGATTTTATCGTTTGGGGTGGCCAGCCTGAGGCTGAGTGTGATGGATGTTGGAGTACAGCTGTTGGAGTACAATTCTCATCATTTCCAACTGCAATAAAATGTCTGTGGATGATGGGAGTTGTAGTTCAGTACCAGCTGGAGAGCCTGTTTGGCCACTCCTGTTATATATGAAAAATCTAATTATATCAGTGAAACTCCTTGAAAAGGAGGGTTTTGCACATTTAGGAATATAGGAAGCTGCCTTTTATACTGACTCAGACCACTGGTACCTCTAGCTCAGGATTGTCTATATTGAAAGATTTCAGACAGGCATCTTTTCCAGCCGTGTATGAAGATGCTTGGTATTTAACCTGGGACATTCTGCATGCAAAACAGATGCTCTACCACTGAGTTATGGCCTCACCCCCTAAGGGGAATATCTTATAGCAGACATACCATCTTCCATCCAAATGCAAACCAGGGCAGCCCCTGCTTAGAGAACATTTCATGCTGCTACTGCAAGACATACTTCCATTCCACCAGTCTACCTGCACGTGGAAGCTACCTTCATGGAGAGAATAAACATTTAGCCCTTGTGTGATCATGAAGGGTGTGGATAGTGGATGTTGGTGGATAGTGATGATTCACATACTAGCCAATACGTGCTAGTGACACTCTTGCAATTGCATTCTGCAAAGCAGTAACAAGAGACACTGTAAGTAGAGGATAACATGCATTTGCCTGCCACAAAATACTAAATTTGCTCCTTTACTGCTGTAGGAGAACAGCTGCCTTGAAAGAAAACGTTTGGAATCCTAATCTTTCATATTAATTTTGGGTGATAACTGACACTCTAAGCTCCATACCAATTACTGATTTCAGTTGATCTCTCTTCTATGGATGTATGCTTAGGATTGCAGCCAGCATCCAAATTCAGTTTAAAGTCCAGCTCTAGACACTGCATTTTTGTGAAGGACATGGATAACCTGAAATGGCTTTGGAGGAAGGAAACCAATATAATGAGGGGGTCTGAAAACCATCTCCTGTGAGGAACAGTTACTTTATTTTATTTATTTTTACACTTCTACTGCTCTTCTTCTGAGGTCAGAGTGGTGTACATGGTTATTTTATCCCCACAACAACCCTGTGAGGTAGGTTAGGCTGAGAGATACATGACTGGCCCAGAGTCACCCAGTGAGTTTCATGGTTGAATGGGGATTCAAGCTCTGGTCTTCCTGGTCCTAGTCCAACACTCTAATGACTATGCTATGTTGGCTCTCTTTCTCTTTGGAAAGGAAGTGTATCTTCATGACCAATCAGAAAAAAGGAATGTGTTTCAATGGTTATGTGCAATCTTCCTTCCTAGTAGCTCCTACATTTACCAGTCTTTACTAATATTCTAGCTGTGTGTAGTACCCAACTGGCATTGCTTACTGGCGTAGGGTTTGCATGCATGGCCTTATTCCAGAGTAATGTCCCGCTGTAACAAAACAGAAAAAAGCATCAGAAAGAAACCAGCACTCTTCTTTATTCCCAGCACCTCCCAGTAAGCTTTTCCAGAGGGCTATCAACCTCTGAACTTAGTCTATTCTGAGTAAACAATCCATACACGTTACAGTAAAGCCACCTAATGGCACAGCAGGGAAGAAACTTGCCTAGGGAGCAAGAGGTTGGTGGTTTGAATCCAAGCTGGTGTTCTCCAGATTATGGGGAAAGCCTATATTGGGCAGCAGCAATATAGGAAGATGCTGAAAGGCATCATCTCATAATGTGCAGGAGGAGGCAATGGTCAACCCCTCCTGTATTCTGCTGTGGGCACCAGGAGTCAATACTGAATCGATGGCACAACTTTACATGTTACAGTAACTTACAAGCCTGATATTCCCCCGCCCCCCCCCAAAAAAAACCCCCACAATAGATTAAAAACCCTTAATCGATTAAAATCAAAAAGCCCTTGAACTATTTGGTCAGTGCGTAAAAACCAGTCAGGAAGGCAAAGCAAAAACTGCTCGCTGGCCGGTTGGTCCCCCTCCTCTAAGGTCTGGACACTCTAAATGGAGCATTTGCTGCACAACTTCGGCCCTCCTGCCAGTGTTGGACTACAGCTCCCATCTTACCAATTGGCCGCTGTGGCTGGGGATGATGGGAGTTGTAATCCAAAAACAGCTGGAGGGCCAGCGTTGTGCAGCAGCCCTGACACTGCAAATGCGCTCTGTGCATGCCCAGAGGCGCTCTCGGTTACACCGTCCTACGTGCCTCGCTGCGCATAGGCCATGCCCATCTTGGAAGGGGCACCATCTCCGAGTGACAGGTGGAACACCTGACCTCGACAACCCGCCCCGCCAGACGCCCCTCTCTGGAAACCAGCGCATGCGCAACAGAACACCCTGCGCGCCTCCAACTGGCCCTCCAAGAGCCGGAGGAGCAGAGGAGACAGGCGGACATGCGCACTTGCGCCTGGGCGACCGCCCCCCGCCCCCTTCTCGCTCAGCCCGAGCGCGGACGTGAGAAGAGTCAGGAAGGAGAAGCTTCCACCGGGCTGAAGGGGCGGCACCTGCGCGCCGGAGAGGGGGCGTGCCCACCCTAGCGCCTGCGCACTGGGGCGGCGGGGGCGGGGTCGCGGGCGCTCTTCGCGCACCCCCACAGTCCGTGTTGTTTTTGTTGTTGTGCTTCCGCTCGGTGCAGCTGCTGCTCCTGCCGCCTCCCCAGACGGAGGACTCCACGCTCGCCCCCGACGCCCGCGGCACCATGTCCTCCCCGCAGGAGTCGCCCCCCAACAATAACAACAACCCGCCGCCTGAGGGGACGCCCGCCGAGCCGGGCCTGAACAGTGAGTCGGACACCCCCCCACACACACACCCCACCCCGCTTTCCATCCTGTGAGGCCCCTCGAGCGAAGCCGCCCCTCCAGCGCCCGCTCGGTCGCGATTGGTCGGGAGTTGGGCCGCGCGAGAGGCCACTGGCCAATAGGAGGGTGAGGGGAGGCTTGGCCCTGCCTTGCCTGGGGGGTGGGTGCGCGCGCGCGCAGGGGAGTGTAACAGATAGAATGTTGGAGAGGGGGTGATGGGGGCGGGGGGGGCAGAGGTGGCTCGTGATGGGCTTGGGGCTTGGGGCGGGGGGCAGGAAAGGGGTCGCAGCCTCGTGATGTGGGGCAAGAGACACCCCCACACAGAGAGAGAGAGAGAGTATGTGGACAAAACTTCTTGGTACTCTAAAACAGGGTTTCTTAACCTTGGGCCCCCAGATGTTGGTGGACTACAATGCCCATCATCCCCAGCCACAAAGGCCATGGTTGGAGATTATGGGAGTTGTTGTCTATTGAAAACTGGGGGCCAAGGTTCAAGAAACCCTACTCTAATAGGCTTAATATTCTGGTTCCCCATGTTGATATGAATACAACAAATATTTATATACCGCTTTTCAACAAAAGTTCCCCAAGCGGTTTACATAGATAGATAGATGTAAATAAATAAAAAGTTGTGTGTGTGGGTCTCCCTAGGGAGTTTATGCACAATGTAACATACATAAGCCACCTTGGGGAGCCCATACATGAGTCTTTATTTTTGTTCCTTAAAAAGCTTTAAGGATCTTTGTTTTCCACATAAGCTCTTCTAAGGCAGCTTATATACAATGTAACATACATAGAGGGTAAGCCGCCTTGGGAAGCTATAAAAGCCAGTCCACATACATACATGCATGCACACACACACAAGCTGTTTCCATCATTTAAGACATCCCCAAGCCCATTTTTGGAGGGATCTCCTTCCCCACCTTGAAGCTGCCTCCCTTTCTAGACTGTTACAACCCACTTCCATTTCTCTCTGCACTCCTAGTACTCCCCTTTTAACATTCTATTACTCCCCACCCTCAGCACTATAAACATAAAATAAAACGGATCTAAACATTTATTTATGTTTATACAATTGATTAAATTGTGGTTTGGCTCGGAAGGCACCCAAGGATATGTATGTGAGAACAATCAAGAAACCACTAATGCAACAATTTTGAAAAATAACTAGGTCCTAAACTACTTGTACTGTTTTATTGGCTGCCGTTCATGTGAGTGCTTTGATCATTTATCACTAAGTCTTTGGATTTTCAACATAAACTTAGCTTTCAAAGTCTATGCCAGAAGGTCTAGGGGTGTGTGTGTGTGTGTGTGTGTGTGTGTGTGTGTGTGTGTGAACGTCCCCCAGGAAGTGTGTGTTTTGTGTTCTGCGGTTTTGTTCTCCCATGGGTTAATGCTGCTTCCCATTTCCAAATTCCAGAAAGATGAGTTGCTGTTGTGGGATAGATGGCTGTTAGATTAAGTAATCAATTACAATTACTTTATAATGTAGGGGTTCCTGTTGTGGCTTTGAGAATTTTGGATCTGTAGCCTTGGTGAAACAGGATGCAAGTGTGTTTGATAACAGTGGGGCAGTCATGGGGAAAAATAGACAGCTCTTTTGTAAGTATGCAGATCAAGAAGCCACAGCTGTGGAAGGAAGATTGGGCAGTTTGGATGGCCTGTGAGCTGGTGGAAGGTGATTAATTCCTGAAGACTCAAAGGTAGTAGGAAGTGTGTTGGGGCAGAATGGAATGGTGCTTTGTGAGAAAGGCCGGCTGAATTCTCTGGAACAGAAAGAATTGAGAATGCAGGGTTGCATGTCTGAGCAAATGCAGAAATATGGCTTATTGAAATAAAATTCTGGTAAACTTCATAATTGGGCTTCTAAAGAAGTTTTACCAGCTCAGAATAAGGATTAGATAAACATATACTAGTACAGCAGAGAAGTAAGATATTATGGATTGAGAGAAGTGTGAATTAACTTCTTGTGTCAGCGGGATGAATGTATTTAGTTGCTACCTAGAATAGCAAGGATAGAGCTACAGCAGAGATGCTGTGAAGCAGCTGGAGTGTGAGAATGAGTTTATTCAGTGGCTGAGTCAATATTACTGACGTGTACTGTTTTCTTCTATATCCGGGGTCTGTCAGCTGTTCAACTACAGCCTTTTGTTCCCTGCATCAGGTTGGCGAGGCATCCACATAGCTTCAGTTTGAATTTCTTAGTGGTGACAAGATTCTTGATCATCTCACATGCTGAACTAGTTAATACATGTTCAGTCATGCTCTTTAAAGAGGATTTTGCCTGAATGAAAGGTCTGTTTCCCCGCCCCAGTAACCCTCCACCCAACTTCATAGTGAGACAGCCTAAAAGGCAGCTAAGCAGTAGTTCTCAAAATAGTTGTGCATAGAATGGGTCTCTTGACATTGGTAAAGTATTTGGGGGTTGTTGGGGCTTTTTTGTGATGGTGTGTGTGTTTTCAGACTTCCACTTGCTCTCTGTGTAAAATTCACTTGTACTTCCCAAAGGACTTACCAGGGGTTTATTGTTACAATGCAGATGCTGAGACTGCAGTTTGGAAGGGAAGACCAGTGTGTGTGTGCGGGGCAGGGTGTGTGTGTGGAGTGTGTGTGTGTGTGTGGAGCTTTTTAGTCCTTTCTAATCTTTCCATTTTGCTGCTGAAAATGCCCCTTGTGTGTGCACACACTGGAAAATATATAGGTACTAGGATATTTTTGTCACTGAAGGTAAAAACGTCTGTGGGGATGACTATCAATGGATAAGCATCATAAGCTCCTCTTCCTGCACTGATCTTCTCCCTTCAATTGCTGTTTCAGCAGCTGCGTTGTCAAAAAAAAAAAAAAAAAAGGCCCTAAAGTGAATCCTGAAACTACATTTAACATGTAGTTTTGCCCTTAGAGCAGGGCTTGACCAAATCCCTTGTGCCTGGAAGCTGTGGTGCCTATACAAGAGGCATTCAGAAGTAGAGCTATTTAATACAGTCTTCTTGTCCCAGGAAGCCGGTTTCTGTTCTAAATATGTTACTTTTGAAGGGATAAAGAGAACCCCCTTTGCCCTCCCACTCTGCATTGTCCAACACTAAGCCTGATAATGTTGTCAAGTGTTCATTGTCTAGCTCCTAAATGCAAAGCAAGTTTGCCAAGGCCTGCTTTAGAGTGTATATTCAGCAGGATTTTATCCCATCAGGTTTCAGATGGAATTCTATATGTAAACAGCCTCCAAGCACATGAACAAATAACACCCACATGACTGTGGATCACATTGTAAAATGACTGTGTAAATAACTGGAAGTACAAATACTACGAATATTTATATACTGCATTTCAACAAAAGTTTCCAAAGCGGTTTACATAGATATTAATAAATAAATATAAAATGGCTCTGTGGCTCCCTGCCCCGAAAGGGCTCACAATCTAAAAAAGGAACATAAGATAGACACCAGCAACAGCCACTGGAGGGAGGCTGTGCTGGGGATGGATAGGGCCAGTTGTTCTCCCCCTGCTAAATAAAGAGAATCACCACTTTTTAAAGGTTCTCTTTTGTTAGTTAGCAGGGGGTAAGTAGTCAAGAGATTACTGCAGTTATGTACACACCTCATATACATTGGGTATCAATAGTAAAATATTAAGGCAGTTTTGTTCATCGCATCAGGGAGGAGGGGAGAAGAGTGGGAAGAAGTGATGAGCCCCTCAGGTAGCTCGTACAGGTGCAAACGGATGACTTCAGAACAGAACAATGTGGAAGGAAAGAAAGGTACTGTGGACCTCCTGGTGCTTAGTATATTTCATGATTCCTTTTTTCTTGGTTTTTGCATTTTTACCTTACTTGGAAACCCACAGTTCTTAAAGCATTATTTGTGAATAATGAAGTATTTTTTAACTATTCTAGTAACACAAAGTGCTTCTAAGTGTCCTGGGTCCCCTTAATGGCCAGTATTTTTGTATATTGAATCAGCAACTTTCATATTTCTCCAATGTTAAGATTTCTTTTTCTAAAGTGGCAGTTTTTTCTCAGGATGTTGAGGTTATACCAGAAGTGCTCAGTATGTGGCACCACCAGAAGACATCCCACAAGCCACATGTGGTACTTACTGCACCAGGATAAATCCTGTTTTTGTTTCCTCTAGGAAACAAAATATTGAATATCCTGATTGAATTATTTTGCCCAGAAAAAAATTATATAACAGTTTTCCACGTTGAAATGCATATATATCCTGAACAAGCAATTATGCTAAGAGGTTGCTATAACAGCTGGTCTGATACATCCTAAGAGCCTCATCTCTTTGAACATGGAGCCCACATGCACTGCAAAATTAAAACTGCTTAAAAACAAAATATAGATTTTGTACACGAGCAGATTTTATATAAAACTAATACTCATAATTTGTAAACTGAGTACATTGCAGGATTTGGATAGCTCTGGATAGTCCTGGTGATATTCAGAACACCATCTCCTGAATGCCTATGCATGTGATGATTTTTCCCCCCCAAGGGCTCCCTGGCACCTGGGATTTGTCAAGCCCTACCCTAGTAAAATTGATTCATTTGTCAAACTCATCTTATTTGAATACTCAATACTGGTGACAAACAACTTTTGCAAGACTCTCTTTGGGCTTCCCAGAAGCATCTGGTTGGCCACAGTTGGAAACGAAAGCAGGATGTTGAGCTAGATAGGCCCTTGTTTTGATCCAGTTCTTATGGTTATATCATTCAGCATCCAGAAGTACACTTTTCGGTTTCTGCTCACACAAGCAGCTATTTGCAATGTAGCCGTGTAAAATGTGAATTAGCCTTTTAAAAATAGTCCAGGAATGGCTGCTCTTCAGATAAATGGAAAATATTCTTTGCTGTCTGAATGTTTTCCCTGCTAACTTGGCAAAGAGGCACCTTTTAATGTGACGATTCTCTTTATTTAGCAGGGGGAGAGTAACTGGCCCTATCTACCCCCAGCACAGTACCTCCAGTGACTGTGGCTGGTGTCTATCTTAGGTTTCTTTTTAGATTGTGAGCCCTTTGGGGACAGGGACCCATCTTATTTATTTGTTATTTCTCCGTATTTCTCCTGAGCCATTTTTAGAAGGGCGGTATAGAAATTGAATAAATAAAAAATAAATCATCTAAATTGGCATAGGTGCATATTTCTGAAAGTTAGTGATAAACCTTATGTTAGGTTTTAGTTTCACTGTTTCTCATGAAATGTTTTGACTATTCCACAGGCTCCTGGGTTGAGTTGCAGATGAATGGAAATGGCAATGACAATGGCAATGCAAAAAATGGGGGTCTGGAACATGTTCCTTCTTCATCTTCCATCCACAATGGAGATATGGAGAAGATCCTTCTAGATGCTCAGCATGAATCTGGGCAGAGCAGTTCAAGGGGTAGTTCTCACTGTGACAGGTAAAAATTCAGCCCTTTCCAGCTCTTTGTGATGTAATGTTTCTTTTAGCATTGCTAATTCTGTTCTCAGTCTTAAATTTAATGGAAACTTGCTTAAAGATAGAAGGCTTTAATTTGTTTTTCTTTCTGGATGAATAATCTTTTGACACTGCAAGGTACAGTTCAAACAGTACTCCAACTGGCCCGATTCTGTGCATGGGGCACAGGAAGCTGCCGTATACTGAGTCAGATCATTGGTCTATCTAGCTCAGTATTGTCTTCACAGACTGGCAGCGGCTTCAAGGTTGTAGGCAGGAATGTCTCTCAGCCCTATCTTGGAGATGCTGCCAGGAAGGGAACTTGAAGCCTTCTGCTCTTCCCAGAGCAGCTCCATCCCCTGGGGGGAATATCTCACAGTGCTCACACATCAAGTCTCCCTTTCATATGCAACCAGGGCAGAACCTGCTTAGCTAAGGGGTCAAGTCATGCTTGCTACCACAAGACCAGCTCTCCTCTCCAGAGTAATGACATGCACATCTCCCCTTCCCCAAAGCACACACCTTGCATGTCTAATCCTAAGTATTGGAATATAAAGCCTAGGTGTTCAATGCTCAACAGAGGTGCTCTTACCCCTGGACTTTGGGGCCGATGTCCAGGGCCTCCACAGCCCCCAAATCCTCTTTAGTCTGTCCCGGGTGGTGTGGTCGGCCAGTGGAGCATAATTATGCTTAATTTGCAGGGGAGGAGGGCCTCCAAAGGCCTTTAGGTCTAGGCTCCAAAATTACTAGGTGCACCTCTGATGCTCAAGTAAATGGTCAGGTAAACAGATCCTCCCCACCTATTGTTGGTAGATATCCAGAGCAAATACAAGTCAACTCTAACTGTAACATGCAAACTAAACATAACATGCAAATTAAAGTGCCCAGATTTGGAGAGCTTGAATATGGCGACCCTAGGTGGGAGATATGCGTGCCCACGCTCCTGCTGCATCCAGTTATGACAGCCAGCTTGGAGTATTAATTTAAAATAACATCTTTATTTGGGTAGCTGCTCCATAACAGTTGTTCGCTGGGGAGTTTACAAAGCAAAACTTAAAATTTAAAAGATTATTTAGACATAGTTCTCAAAGGTTGGTAAAATCACAAGTCCTTGGCTGTTGACCCTAAAAATCTATGTGGAGTCTGTGTTTTTAAAAAGAAAGAAAGAATCAACTCACTACTAACTTAATTTTCTTTAAAAATGATAAGTGTGTGTGTATAAATAATTTATTTCATTTATACACCACCTATCCCAGAATGGCTCAGGGTGGTTAACATGCAAAAAGTTTAAAATAACACAACATTTTTAAAAATTAACATAATTTTAACTCTTTATTTCATATTTAACATAAAACTCATTTTAATATATGTTCTTTTAATTCAGCATTGTGCAACTTCAGTCCTCGAGCTGTTTTTGGACTACAGCTCCCATTACCCCCAGCCACAGTGGCCAGAAATCAGGACGAAGGGAATGTTGTCCCTGCAAGAGGGCCAAAGTTGTGCAGTGCTGCTTTCGCAGAAGCTGTTTAATATTAAATGGATAATAATCTATGGTGGTGAACTATTTTCCCAATTGCTAAATTGTAGCCTTGACCAGTCCAGGAGACTACCTAATCCATCTCTTGAGGAAGGTTCTTCAATATATTATCCTATATCTATATCCTATGCTTTCCTCTTTCCCTCTGTGTGACAAAAATCTGTAAGTAAAAGGAAACAGACTAACCCAAGTTAAAGGTAACTGCCTCTATAGTTCCACATAGTAGTTGAAGCTTTCTAAGTAACCTCTTGGAGGGAAAGGTGAGAAGATCTTCTGGTTACCAGTTAAATCTGATGTGGAAGAAGATTCCTTCCTAATACACAAATATGGTGTGAAAGAAAACACACATGCCAGGTCTCTAGAATTTTCTTGGCAACATATCTTTTGTTGTGTTCATAATTGTTCTTTGAATAAAGAATGTTGTAGTATAATTGCTTCTCCACCCCTTATTTTCTTGTTAATTTCACGAAAGCAAAATTCTACTGTTTTCCAGTAGTTTAAAAATGACCACTTCCATTTTACAGAAATACTGCTGATCAAAACTGAAAAGCATTTAGCACTATGTTCTAAAAGTGGTCATAGGTGGTAATTAATCCTTTAGGTATGTAAAATTGAAGTTTTCCACAGCCCGAGAGGTCATCCTCCAAAAGTGCAGGATGTGAATCTGAGACAGGAACAATAAGAGAACTTGAAGGCGTGGCTAGCCCCTTAGCGTGCTAGGTGACCCAGTCCCAGTTCCGGTCCTGTCTTTGCCCCATGAACAGGTCATTTCTGTTGCTCTGCAACTTTTTGTACTCTTTTTAGAGCTTGCTTGGCTGGCCTAATTGTTTTTTCTATACTTTCTATCTAGCATTGTGCCAGGGTGGGAGAGAAGTCGAGTGACTTATTCTTTTCATAAAATTTGGTCTAAAAAACTTTTATTTTACTACCATCAGCTGTTTTTTCTTTTGTTTTCGATGGAACGCGCACATGCCAGTGCGCACCTAGGGGGTTCTCTTTCGGAAGGCACTCTGATCATTGCGGGAGACCTTCCTCAGCGGCTCAGGCTGCCGTTGGGAACATGGGCCCTCCTATTTTGGTTCCCGCGGAACGCTGCACCCCATCCACGCCAGCTGCTTCCGAGTCTGGTGGCAAGGCTTCTTTAAGAAGTCCATAAAAAGACCAGGAAGAAGGAGAAATACCATGAGGGAACGGAGGCCTGCTCGGTGTCCACTTCGGCGGCCCACCTAAGCAAGTGACTTTTACTCCAGGCCGTTTGTGAATCCAGTCGGCCACGCCGCTCTCCTGTCGATGGCACAGGGGACGCCGAGCCACTGCTGAACCAGGGCACTCGGCCCCCTATTTCCAACCCAGACCCTCATCTCTTGGCTCGCCAGAGGAGGTGCTTCTGATGCCAACTGCGCCACACAGCCCTCCTCTCTTACCCCCGGTAAGGGAGACGGAGAGTTTAAATGCAGAGCCCACACCCGATGCTTTGGCCAGGGCGCTCCCACTGATGCCACCGCTGCCTCCTGTCCCGGACAGAACTTTACTGGAGAGACCAGCCTCTCCGCAACCGGCCGCCCCTCTGCTGGAGCAACCAGGACTGCCTAATTCACCACCAGGACCCTCCAGGCCTCCTGTGTGCCCGATAGTTGTGACTAGCACACCGGTCCCTGGCGTTCCCCCTCCTCCCCTCCCGCCAGATATTGTTAACTGACTGGGTGTTTTCTTTTCATGCCAAATGGCCAAATTCTGTAAAACTAAACCACAAGCCCTACTTATTTCCAGGGCTAATCGCCACCACTCTAGGTCGTCCTCTCCTGATTCCAGTGCTGGCAGGCAACCTATCCCAGCTAATGAGGGGCCATTTCCTTCCTTGCCCAAGGGCGCTTAGACAGAGAAAGGGGCCAAGACACCCCCCCCCCTTTCCCTCCTTATCCTCTTCTCAAAGGGCTCCTTCTCCTAAGTGCCCTGCCCCCAAGCCTTTTCCTTCTGCACCATCTAGTCCCCCACCTTCTGCTACTCTGGCGATTGTGCCTGGCCCTGCAGTACCTGATCCCATACCCAGAGTTATTCCTCCTGCCAGGCCTCTCTCATCTGATGCGCGCTCCGTCTGTGGGTCATCCTGATTCTGACCTGGAAGAGAGAATAAGTGGAAATATTGAGGCAGCTGGCTCCCTGTCTGATAAAGAGGAAGGGGAACTCTTTGATGAGATTGCTGTTGACCCCCTTCCTAGCTCCTACCGCCTTTTCTCTTCCTCAGACTTTGATGTGATGTTGTCTAAAGCTAGGCGTGCTATTAATGATCTCTCTCCTATTGATACAGCACAGACTCCACCCTCTCTGGATCACATTGTTTTTCCTTCCTGCTCAGCTCAGACTGCTACTGTTCCTTTCCCATCCTTATTCCAAGAGGTTATGATGGCAGAATGGGCTACTCCCGCTTCCTCTAGGGCCCTGGGGCATCTCCCTAAAAAACATTACTATCTCCCATCTGATGTGGCCTCTCTTCTAGCAGTTCCCACAGTGGATCCTCCTGTGGCCCAGCCGGTGTCTGCTTCTATATTTATTAAGGAGGGAGATGAACAACTCAGGTCTCCTGAAGACGGCAGAGCAGATATGCTTCTTCGTAAAAACCACTCTGCTTCGGCTACTGGCATCAAGGCAGCCACTACTAATTCTATTTTCGCCCAGGCCTCTGTGCTATGGGTTAAAGAACTAGCCGCCTTGGTACCCGCTGAGCTCACTAAGGTCCGCCAGTGGCTTAATAAGTTGGCCGAAGCTTCAGCCCTGATAGCGGACTCCAGTCTGGATTGTATCCAGCACACCGCTAGGGCTGTGGCCTCGGGGGTGGCAGTCCGCCATTCCCTCTGATTGAAGCATTGGAATGTGGATTCAAGGTCCCAGCTCAACCTTTCAGCCTCCCCCTTTTCAGGTGTACGACTCTTTGGTGAGGTGTTGGACTAGGGCAATGGTTCTCAGAGTGGGCGGTATCGCCCCCTAGTGGGCGTTGGAGCAATCCAAGGGGGCGTTGGAAACTCCATGTAAAATTAGGGGGTGCCAGGAACCAATCGGTGGGCGGCAGAGGATTCAGCCGGCTCCCCTGCTGCGCCTGCGCAATGAGCCAAGGCTCATTGCGCAGGCGCAGCAGGGGAGCCGGCTGAATCCTCTGCCGCCCACTGAGACTCTGGAGGACTGAAGCCCAGGGCGGCAGCTGCCTGAAGACACTGGAGGTCTTCAGGCAGCTGCCGCCCTGGACTTCAGTCCTCCAGCTATCCCACCCACCGCAGGCCAAAACTTTTCAGGGGAAGGCGGTCACTAGTTTTACATGCAGTTGAGGGAGCCCGCCAACTTTTTAAATGTTCCCGCCCCTCGGAGCTCCAACGCTTCTTGTTTCAGTTATTACCATGTCTGAGGCAAAGAAAAAATGCAGGCAATACAGTGTTGATTATTTGAAATATGGTTTCATTCCGTCTCCTTCAAATAATGCATTACCAATGTGTATAATATGCCAAAAAGTTTTCTCAAATGAAGCTATGAAGCCTTCTAGAATCCAAGAACATCTGACAAAAATCCATCCAGATAAAAAGAATAAAGATTTGCATTATTTTCAAGGACTCAAAGAAAAGTTTGTAAAACAGCCCAAATTGGAAACTATCTTTTCAACAGCTTCCAAACAAGGTAACGATGGGTTGTGTGCTTCTTACAATATAGCTTTACTTATTGCAAAATCAGGGAAACCACATACTGTTGGGGAAGAACTTATTATACCAGCCATAAAGGAGGTATTACAGACTGTGCTACACAAGTCACCAACTGACATTGTCAAAAAAATTCCTTTGAGTAATGACACAGTCCAAAGAAGAATTGATGAGATGGCTGAAAACATTGAAAACTCTCTATGTAATTATTTAAAAACAACTCAGTTTTCAATGCAACTTGATGAGTCAACTTTGCCAGGGAATGAAGCCTTACTTCTCGCTTATGTGCGTTTCATAAGGGATCAACAAATCTGCCAAGAGTTATTGTTTGCCCAAACTTTAGAAACTGATACTAAAGGAGCATCATTATTTCGTGTAATGAAAGATTTTTTTGAAGAGAAAGAAATTCCCCTGAATAACATATTGTCTGTTGCTACTGATGGTGCTCCAGCAATGGTTGGACGCTACAATGGTTTTATGGCACATTTAAAGGAAGAGGTACCAAATATATTGGCCGTACACTGTGTTATTCACCGGCAACATCTAGTAGCGAAAAACCTGAGTGAACGCTTACATAGCTCACTTAATCTATTCACCCTAACCCCTGAATAACATATTGTCTGTTGCTACTGATGGTGCTCCAGCAATGGTTGGATGCTACAATGGTTTTATGGCACATTTAAAGGAAGAGGTACCAAATATATTGGCCGTACACTGTGTTATTCACCGGCAACATCTAGTAGCGAAAAACCTGAGTGAACGCTTACATAGCTCACTTCATCTCGTCATCAGAGCAGTGAACAAAATTAGAGGTAATTCTTTGCAGGACAGGTTATTTGGACAACTCTGTATGGAGAACGATGAAGATTACAATAGTCTGCTTCTTCATACAGAAGTTCGTTGGCTATCAAAGGGAGCCAGTTTGAGCCGTTTTTCCAACCTTTTCAACTCAGTGCTAGAGTTTTTGGAAGACAAAGATGCTACTTTAAGAGCAGATTTGATAAAATCAAAACCAGATATAGCTTATCTGACAGATTTGTTTAACAAATTAAGTGAAATGAACCTTCAGCTCCAAGGTGATGACCTGAATCTAATAAAAACTAAAAATGTAATTTCTGCATTTGTGGGAAAGCTTCATATACATAAAAGAAACTTGGGACGGGGAGAATTTATCCACTTTCCAAATTTGTTAACAGTAGAAAAAAATGACGAAGATTTACTTGAATATTGCCAACATTTGGAAACTCTGGAATTGGACTTCAAAAAATGATTTCAGGATATTTTAAAAATGGATGTACCTGATTGGCTCTTGGACCCATTTTCCTGTGAAATTTCAGAAGCATCTCCAAACTTAGAAGAAGAGTTGATTGAGTTAAGAACAAATGAAGAGCTGAAATTTAAATTTAAATCTGGATACCAACAGTTTTGGCTGCAGAAGCAGATACCTGAACTTTATCCGGGTTTATGGACTATTGTTCAAAAACTTCTTATTGCATTCCCTTCGTCTTATTTAGTGGAACGTGGGTTCAGTGCAGTAACAACGCTAATAACAAAAAAAAGAAATAGGCTGCAGATAGCTAATCGTGGAGATTTGAGAATGCTGTTAACAAACATGGAGCTGAATATTGACAAATTGTTAGAATCTCATCAGGCTCATCCTTCTCATTAAAACTTATTCTGTTACTAGTTTAGTTCGTATTCCTGTCCTCTGTGTCGTCACCATTACTCGGGGCTGGCCCAACCCCCAGCAGTGCCTTAGGCAAGGGGCGGGGCATTCCAGGGGCGGGGCTTGGGCAGCTCACCCCCCGCCCTGGGGGCGGGGCTTGGCAGGGGGCATTAAGCATTCAATTTTTTCTAAAAGGGGGCAGCGAACCAACAAAGTTTGAGAAACACTGGACTAGGGACTCTCCTCATTGAGACTAGGAACAAGAAAAAAGCTATGCCCTCCAGTCGTAGGGATCTTTGTAGGCCCTTCAGTGCTGGGTCTCAGTCCTTTCGGCCCTTTAGAGGTCCCCAGAGGTCTAACTTCTCCTCCCCTAGGGACAACCAGTGTTTCTCTTACCGTCCTAACTGGCGCAATCAGTGGCAACAGCGAGGCGGGGGATCCGCCAGGGGACGCGCCTCCAGAACCTTCCCCTCAGCCTCTTCCCTTCCCGCTGACTGCCCCCCAGTAGGAGGACGACTTTGGGCCTTCTACCCTCAATGGGAGGCCACTACTCAGGACCGCTGGGTCCTCTGTGCTGTTGCGCTCTGTCGGCAGGAGTTCCCGAGGTACTTGCCTTCCTCCGGTCGGGCCTTGAGATGGGACTTCAGCCCAGTACTCTGAAATGACAGACCTCAACCTTCTCTTCAATTCTGCACCTTCACTCGGGTGCTTCCTCGCAGCTACATCCCCATCTGCGGAGATTCCTAAAGGGAGTGTCCAACTTGGCGCCGCCTCCGATCCATAGGTTTCCCACTTGGAACCTTAATAAAGTGCTCAATGCGCTTACGAAGGCTCCTTTTGAGCCCTTGTCAGAGGTGGATCTCTGTCATCTTTCATTCAAGATCCTCTTCTTGGTGGCTATCACTTTGGATCGCTGGGTGTCAGAACTGGGAGCCCTATCCTGAATGGAAGGAGTTCTGTGTTTTCCAGTCAGATGCTGTTATCCTGAAATTGGATCCTACTTTCTTACCGAAGATAAATTCTGCTTTTCACCGGTCTCAAGACATCGTCCTCCCCTCCTTCTGCCCTTCGCCAAGCCATCCAAGAGAGAAATTGTGGCACTCACTGGACGTGAGACGTGCCATCCGCATCTACTTGCATAGAACTAGACAGTTTCGGTGCTCTGATTCGCAGTTTGTTTCCTTCCAGCAGGCTTCCCTGGGGGCCACAATCGTTTCATGGATAAAGACCTGCATTTCTGTGGTGTATGAGTCTCTCAATCTTCCTCCACCTTCAGGTATTACTGCACATTCCGCTAAGAGTGCGGCTGCTTCAGCCATGTTTGCAGATTGTGCACCCTTGACTGAGATCTGCAAAGCGGCCACCTGGTCATCTATTACTCCCTTCATCAAACATTATAAAATCTCTTCATTCCATGAGTCTCAGGCAGCTGTGGGCCACACCGTAGCACAACAAGTGGTCTAACTAGCATCCGCTCCGTACCCACCCGATTTCTTTAGCTTGGGTATGTCTCGCACTTTTGGAGGATGATCTCCTCGAGCTGTGGAAAAAGAAACATTGGACTTACCGTGAAGGGTTCTTTTTCACAGCCGAGTTGGTCATCCGGCCCGCCCTCAGATGCTGATCTTCTTCTCTGGGGGTGCATTTCTGTCATTCAGGGAGGCGCATTCTCCTGGGCGGAGGCAGCTTCTAGGGCATTAGCTTTCCAGGCTAATTTTTTACTTTAACTATTTCCCTCCTGCTTATTTTTATACTATGACTAACCCTTTCCTTTTCTATGAGACCACGTTAGTCCCGGAACTGGGGCTGGGTCGCCTCCCACACTAAGGGACTAGCCATGCCTTCAAGTTCTCTTATTGGTCCTGTCTTGGAGCATGGTCGATTCACAACCCGCACTTTTGGAGGATGACCTCCTTGGCTGTGAAAAAGAACCCTTCACAGTAAGTGCAATGTTTCTTTCTTAATATTGCATATGAAATTTGCTATTTTTGACCAAATATCATTCTCTGAAATTCTCTTTACACTGAGACAAAGAAACAGGACTTTTCTGCCATTTTTAAAAAAATGTATCTGGCAGGTATTCAGTTCTGTCCCCAGCACTAAGTCTCATGCAAGGTGGAGGGGGAAAAGATAGAGAACTAAGATCTTTATATATTAGCAAAGCTGAAAGTTAATTTTTAGGTAGTGCACTAGGTAAATAGTAAATAGAAATAAAATGGGGTGGAAAAATCTAGTCGGAGCATAAGTAACCTTCCAAAATTCCCATCTTCAGTTGTCAGTAAATCAGCTTCCTCTATTTTAAGAGCCTTCTCCTGGTCAGCTAAACTCAGTATTCTCCAAACCACACCAAATTTGTAGGTAGCCATTTTGGTTAGGGATGTGCACAAATGTTTGGGCGGGGCGGGGTGCAGTACCTTTTAAGCATGAGTAAAGCTGGTCCTTACATACCACCCCACCACTTTTCCAGGTGTGGTGCTGCGCTGCTCAGAAGGCGGCACGCAGCCATGGGGCAGCCTGCACGTGGCGGTGCGACACCGGCTGCTGGATGAAACTCCATGGCCGTACACAGACTTCTGAGTGGCACAGTGGCGCACCTGGAAAAGCAGTGGGGCAGCAGAGGACCTGCTTTACTCATACTTAAAGGTACCACTCCCCGCCTCGCCAAAACGATTTGGTCGGTTGCGCCAAATCAATTTGTTCACATCCCTAATCTTGGTCCATTACAAAAAAAAACACCCCATATTAGGATAATACCTGCATTAAAGTTGAAGTTGTGCCATTGAATTGGCATTGACTGCTGGCAACCACAGAGCCCTGTGGTTGTCTTTGGTAGAATACAGGAGGGGTTTACCGTTGCCATCTCCCACGCAGTATGAGATGATGCCTTTCAGCCTCTTTCTATATCTCTGCTGCCCGATATAGGTGTTTCCCATAGTCTGAGAAACGTACTAGCAGGGATTTGAACCAGCAGCCTCTTGCTCCCTAGGCAAGTTACTTCCATATTAGGACCAAATAAATATGACAAACTAGTCAGCGAGCTTTCAAGTTATTCAGGATTCTTCACGTTCTTACAACCATTCTTAGCGTTCCTTGCTGTCATGCCCACAACAATCACTACTAGCAGCCTAATAATGCATTGCCATCCTTCCTGGGGACCTAATTCTTGATTTGGGAACCTAAAAAGTACCTTCCCTTTGATTTCTTGCTCTTTTTTCCCAGGATCCATAAAGTTTTGGGGAAATGTGATTTTACAGCTGTCAACATGTTTTCTTCTGTAAAGCTGGGGACGCTTTCTGGCAATCTCAATTCTAAAATATTTCTCCTGCAGGAATGCTTTTCTCCTTCTGTATAGCTAAGTAAAAATAATTTTAATGCAGAAGTGCAGATAGGAACCAAATAATAATACGTTGTGTTCCATAACAATAGTAGTGATACCCTTTTTTTTTTCCCCTAGCCCTTCTCCTCAAGAAGATGGACAGATAATGTTTGATGTAGAAATGCACACAAGTAAAGACAATAGTTCGCAGGTACTTCTACTAATGTTTATTCAGTACTGTTTGAGGTGGTGCTTGACTTAAGCCCACATTAAAGTGTAATTTCAAGCAAAATGTTTAAGCATGCCTTCTGTAGAGAACTGAAAGCAGCAGGCTTTATGTGGGTTAATGCATCACAATTCTAAACCATCTTCTATCAGTCCCATTCACTGGAGATCCTCTCCTTGGAATAATCTGCATTTCTCCGTGTTGCATCTGTGAAGAGAGAATAAGCCCTTACGCTCAGAACTGACCTGTATTGCCATAAGCACAAATGTCACCTTGTTTTGCTGGCACGCATTAATATGTACCCAGTATATACACACAAGCAGCCTCCTAAGCATAATCCCTTCACACTCCCACCCTGTTACATTTTGTCACATCCCACCCTGTTGCCTGGATGCTCAGCCTTGAAGGTGGCTGAACATGTAGTAGCATCTGTTGTGCTGCCTCTGTTCTTCCCCATTATGTGGGAGCATTGTGCCGATCCACATCAGATCAGGTGGATGCTGTAAAACACTCCCATGCTGAGGTCCCTGCCTCAGTGGCTGCTGCTGCTACTGCCGCCAAGGCGGAGCCCAGCTTTCCTCTTGAACCAAGACAGAAGGCACAGGCTGCAAATAGTCCAGCAGCAACAAGAGGAGGAGAGATTAACAGCCTGACATCCATGGACTTAGGCATGCCTAACTTTGCATGAGATCAGGCTGTAAGTTTCACCTGTCCGGATGAAAAGCATCCTTGCCCTAGCTTGCTGGTGAGCGCTTTTGTTGATGACTGGTTATAAAACCACAAGATGGCTTCTCTAAGAGATTTGCACATCTTTCTGCCTTGCAAAAAGGGTTGCCTTGTCAAAGGCTAAGCATCTGAGGCACTTCTTTAAGTGTTTAAACTCTTGTGGTAAAACAACTATTGCTCAACATTTTTTTTTTCATTTTTTAAAAATTAAAATCTTGATTATGATGACAGAAAATGCATTACTTCTTAAATGAATTTTTATCGTACCTACAAGTTCTGAATGTGTCATTCTGGGGAGTGTGCCATGGCAAATTGCCAGAACCTTCTTACTCATATAATTACTTACACGTGAGCAATGCAGTCATTCAGACTAACTTAACTCGTACCTAGGATTTCAGGATCTTCAGGTGGTGCTCCATAATCCACGTGATTCTGAGTAATGTCAGTAGTGTCAAACACAGGGAGAGTAAATGACCAGGCAAACTGTTCAGCATTTATACAATTTGCTGTCTACATATGAAAAGTATTGCACAAGTAGAAACATTCATCAAATCGCATCAGAAAACAAGGGGGATGAAGCATTAGTCCTGTTTGTGCTGCTAATCTGACTGCCTTGGAGGCTCTTCTCTGCCTGAAAGGCAGGATAGAAATGCTCTAAATCAATACACAAAAACTGAAATATAGAACATGCTTTGATTTATATTTTATCAAAGCTGGCACTTCCCTGTTTAACTGGATGTCTGTAGCTCAGTGGTAGAGCATCTGCATGCATGGGTCCCCTCCCTGGCAGCATCTCCAGGTAGGGCTGGCAGAGACTCCTGCCTGAAACCTTGTTAGAGCTGCTGCCAGTCAGTGTGGACATTACTGAGGTAAATGAACCAGTGGTATGTTCTTATATTGTTTCTATGTCCCTTTCTTTATTTGACTTGAGCCCCTCTTTGACGAGCTGTGTGTCAGCTGCTAAATCCTAAACTTGCGTTTAAGTTTGGGTTGTAGCTGCCACAAAGTTTCACGGGGGCTTCTGTCTGTAGCATTTACAGCCATTTCTGTGCATGTCCTTCAGTGTGAAAGAATACTGGCTTTTTATTCATCTTGTTGCTAGTTCTGTCATTTCATGGATAAAATAGAATGACTGCTTTATTTAGGACAGGTAGAGATCTTCATAACCCCCCTGCTTGAGAAATTTCACTAATCTTAATCCGATGCTTCTATTGATAACTCCCAGATGTTTCACTCAACCAGTAGATCTCACAAGGTTCCTTTTACATTTCACTTTTCGTGAAATTTGGTGGCATCTCTGGCAGTGAGGAAAATGCATTCTCATCACTTTTCATACTCCAGGCTTATAGAGCATGTTCATTGATGTCCACTCAGGTTTTCCCCTGTGCCACAGTCAAATGCATAGACCTTCCAAAAACGGACAGCAGTTGGGCTGCAGACAGAAAATTACCAACTTCTGAGCCTCAGGAATTATTTGTAATTAAAATACCAGATGCGGCTGGAATGTATGTGCCAAATTAATGACTTGCTCAAAAACTAATGTGAGCCCTTTAGAGAAATGTACTTAGTATGATGGGGGCTTGCTTTTGCACATTCTAAATAGAGCTAAATTTGATTTAATACTGTCTGTAGCTTCAGACAGTATTCATGCCTATTGCTGAATACTTCAGTATTAAAATGAAGCTTGAGACACAGATTCAGGCTGGCTTCAGCAGGCCCGCTTAGCAGATTGCAGTCCCTTCTTAGTATGTGCCAAAGCCACAAATGCCACCGTGGTACTGAGTGACAGCTATGATCCAAACATAAATGAAGCCACTGTTCAGTTCTTGCCCTTTCCTCACTTGGACTTGTAGGCACAACTTCTGCTTGCGTTGCTCTTGCCCTGACAATACTCTTCAGTAAATACAGTAAGGAGGAGTTGAGTGAGTGTTATAAAGTGCATCCCTGTATATTTTCAGTCTGAAGAGGAGCCAGTAGAAGGAGAGAAGGATGTGGAAATTTTGAAGAAAAGTGCTGACTGGGTATCAGACTGGTCAAGTAGACCTGAAAACATTCCTCCCAAGTGAGTTGGATTCTTATATATATATTTTTAAAGTTGCCACTGCACTGGCATATCAAGCATAGTCTTCAGAAAGGATCAATGCAGGAAATTAAGGTTTTTTAATTAGAAAAAGCGTCCCAAAGCAGTTATCTAACACCAGGTTAGATCCCCATAAGAGTCAAACTGAATACTCATTTCCTTCTCCATGCCATCTGCAGGCAAGCCACTCCTGTGCTGATATAGCAGGCTCTCTTCCTGTATCCCCCCACCCCCCATGCTTCACAGAAATGGAATTAAATTGCCCAGCTGTGTAGGGCAGTATCCTGTGAGGAATTGTTTTGGTCAGTGGCAGTGTGTGTAGGGATTGGGGGATGCTCAGTTAATTCCTGTGAGCATCTTGTTATCTGTGCATATGCAAGGATGAGTAGGACTATAGCCATAGCCTTTATTTGCTGATATGGCATTGAACAAATTAAGTATATAAGACTCCAAGAATATATTTGCTGTGTTCCTCAATTTCTTTTTGTGTTAGGCTGGTTTAATTGCTTACTCAAGAGTGCTAGACAACTCTAAAATCATTAGGTGTAGAGGGTGTGTGTGTGTGTGTGTGTGTGTGTGTATAAAAAGTGGAAGACGGATATCCCTATCTGATTGAAAAATTAAATGCCCTGCCTGTCTCTTCAACAACTGCTCTTGTCCTCTCAATCCGAGTGAATGGGCTTTCCCTAACGTTCGATTTTGAGATTGCTCTATGGTGTGTTAAATCTGTATTCAGTACAGTTGCCATCCATTTCTTTTTCCTTTAGGGAATTTCACTTCAGACACCCTAAAAGAGCTGTATCTCTAAGTATGAGGAAGAGCGGAGCCATGAAGAAAGGTGGCATTTTCTCGGCTGAGTTCCTTAAGGTTTTCATTCCATCTCTGTTCATATCTCATGTTTTGGCTTTGGGACTAGGGTAAGTATTTTCTGATTGATTGATTGAAGGAAGTACTAGCATAAACATTGGAAGAGCATGGTGTATCTTCTAATAATTTAGGAGTAAGAATTCTAAGGATTGCTCAGTGAAGTTTCTGTTTTGTTTGGATAAGAACTTGCTATATCAAAGACTATTATATTCAGCAGTGCTGTGATTTAACAAAGAGTGACCCTTAACTTGGAATAGGAGGAGCATTATAAAATCAAGCCTGAGGTGCTTTGACAAACCAGTTACTTCACCCAATATTCTGTTGCACAAATGGAATTCATTCTTTTATTAAAAACTGAGTGTAGCTTTGCTCTCCCGTAACGCTAGCTGGAGAGTATCTGGCCCTGTGTTAGCAGGGTGCTGAAATAAACTGCTTTGAAGGATGTATGTCCATCATGTAGTTAGACAATTCAGCTCAGCAGAGAATGCCTTGTGGATTTCTGTTACTTTTGTTGGCGGGTGGAGTGGCATTAACACAGCTCTGCATAGGTCTTGCTGCTAATTTGGCATCTCTTAGAAACCCTCTCGCCTTTTAGCTATTGCTTCTCTAAAGGGCCTAAAGAACAGCTGCTACCACATTTCAGTGGGGCAGTCCCTCAGTTGCTTTGAAAATCACAGGATCAAATTACCTCTGTTTCTCTTCCCCAGTAAAACTTTCACGATTGGATTCCCTTGAATGTGTCGTTTGCTTCTAACAAAAGCATTGTTGGGAAGTGGGGAGAATTGCAGAAGTCAACAATAGGGTTAGCAATGGGAAAGCAGACTGTGATGGAACGAAGTTTCTTCCATCGTGATGGCAAGCTCTCATGCTACATTTACTAACGATGGGTGAATGTTAGTCTCATAATATGAATAGATTTAATTTAAAAAGTGAACTAAGAAAGGTTCTCGGAAATAGGGAGTATCCCAATGTGCTTTTTGTGCTTCTTTTCAGCATCTACATTGGAAAACGACTGACCACACCTTCTGCTAGCACTTATTGAAAGAAGCAGTGCACAAATCCTGGAAATCCTTGTGATCTGTGAAGGTGTTAATGTCACACTAGTACATTTGGACTTGAGACAATTTTAAGCATGACCCCTTCCCAGCCTCCACCTTGTCTTTGCATATCCAGGTTCCAGTAACTTTTGGAATTCAGTATTGTATTGGAACTCTGTGGAGGTGTCTCACTAATCTCCTTCCCCCTTTCCTCAGCCCTCCCATATGTCCTGCAAGACACATCAGAGTTGCCTAACAGAGTTTACAATTGCCTATACGTTGCAAGGGCTTCTTGAGTGCAAAATGCCACCAGCAAATTATAATTTTATCAGTGATGCTGTTGCCTCCTCTTTATTACAGCAAGGAATAATGTGCACAGTGCATGATTGAACTGTTGAGTGTAACAATCTTCAGTCTCTTAAAGAAACTGAGAATGAACTGAAGTTGGTTGTAAAATAAACTAAATGTCATAGTTTTTAACAAGGTGTAGCTTATTTTACAACTCTTGACAATTTTTTCTTGAGTTTTTCGGAGGCAAAAACTGCACAAAAGTTTAAAAAAAAAAAAAAACCAGGATAAAAATTTATTCATCAGCAACTTTTAATACTGAGTAACTGTCATTATCTTGTATTTTCTATGAAGTAGTGAGTTTATTTCTGGTAGAAAAACCTGTCCAACATCTAGAAATTGATTTTTAAAAATCAATTGCATTATTTGCATGTGAAGAAGCTTCTAGTATTTCTTAGCATTTTATTTAATGAGAGTTTTCAAGTTTCTTTAAACGTAGTTTGACTTGAAGTTTATTTTCTCTTTTGAAGTATTTAGGCTCCGCGTAAAAGGAGATTTTTTTTTAAACTCATCTCAATGTAAAAGGAGATTCTTCCATAACTTCCAAAGGAGTTATGGAACAACTTTCAGTTTACAAAGAGATGGTTGTCTCAACAGCTTCTTGAGGCATCCTACCTAGAAACAGTCTTGCAATTGTGTGAAACACAATTTACAAAGCTCTGAACTGTCTTTTGTGGTTGAGTTTCATTACTCCCATTTTTCATGGTTTACTGTTGAATCTCCCTTGGCGATACCTGAAATCCTAAGGTCCTTAGGGATAAATTGTATAGCTAGACAGAAATCTCACTAATGGAAAAACTTGGCCTTGTCCTCCTTCAGAGACACTCTTTTTTTCCTTCAAAATGTGAATCTTTAGTTCCAAATTGTGTCAAAGTATCTGGGCAAACAGATGTCCCTAAGTAGATTTGTACTGGGTTTTGGAACATGTAGCATGATTCTGAAGGATACAATTTTCTGTTTTTATTTATACCTATATCTATATAAAATACTCTTTAATACTACATATTTAGGAAACCATTACTAATTTTAAGCCTAGCAAAATTTCATTGAAATAGAATGCATTAGATTGACAGCAAAAAAAGACTTACCTGTAGAAACAGGTAATCCTTTTTTCTGTTTTCATCAGATCAGTGAACATGAAGCTGGGAGGATAAGCATGGTGAAACTGAAAGGTTCTTTTTTGCTAATTCTGTGGTAAGAGTTGGACCCCCCCCACCACCCCCGCACCTTCCAGTTTTGAATGAAAGCACTTGTATTACTTGCAACTATATATTTATTTCCTGTGTGGATATTGGGATAATTTTGAGGTGATTAAACACATTTGTTTTGTGTTTTTTAAAACCCAGGTAGGGTTAAAGGTCTGACTGTACTTTTAGCCCCAATTACTGTACCTTATTTTGTAACACAATTGCAATCTGGAGAAATGTGTGTAAACTTGGGACCATGTTTATTAAAAATAAAACTTTACTCCTTTCCAAATTACTAATGATTAATCTGAAGAATGCTGTGTGGTAGAATAAGCATATTGACTGAACACCTTCAGTAATATTCCAAGCAGATGTGAGAGTAAAATTGCTGATGGAAATATACCATTGAGTACCTGATCGCTGGTGAGCTTGTCATGCAATAATACAAAGCTGTATATCAGTAACTAGCTGTAAGCTTGGAATGAAAGACTATGACTTTAAGTTCTATTATGAAATGGACCAGATAGTTGTATAATTGGAAAAGGGGTATCAACTATAAACTTTCTTAAGATAAATATTGTTAAATAGCCTTATATGTGTTTACAGTTGGGGGTGGGGGGTGGATGCAGGCCTTGTTTTCTAATGTTCAGTGAAAAACTGGCTTGAAATACTTGTACATAGGATCAAGCAGAAATGCAGAAACTCGCACATTAAAGTGCAGCAGACTGACTGCAACTACTACTAAAGTCTTGTTATCAATCTTGGGTAATCTTGTGTTTGGACACTCCTCCCATTATCCCCAGCCACTGTGGCTGAAGTCTGGGCGTGATGGGCATTGTAGTCCCAAAATAAGCTACCCTAGACTGCTATTTACTGTTTAAAAAGTGAAAAAAGGACTTTGTTAGAAATCCCTTAAACAGAAACAGTGCTGAAATTATTGGAGTTAACCTGAGCCAAAGTGGTTATGCATTCTTCATATATAGTTAGCACTTTGTAACAACATTATATACAGTTTACGGTACATGTATAAGTTGTAGCTATAAACATTTTGTGCCATTAAAGCTGTCCCAAAACTGGGTTTCTGCTGGTTGCTTCTTGCCAATTATTTGAATGGAAAAAATGTGGATATTTGTACCAGTTTGATACACTGCTACACCTCTCCACATTATTAAATTTCTTAAAGAATTTTTAGGCATTCCTAAATAGGTAGAGGGTTCATTAACACACATGTGACTGCCAACATTTCATGGAGTTGAGATTGGTTGCTGTTACTTATTATTAAGTGTGAAAAACGTCCTTACTATTTTGCAGTTAAAGGAATCCAAAGAGTAGCATTTTATCGCAATCTAAATTGAAATGAAACCTATTAAAAGTAAACATCCTGCTCATGTTGCTTCAGTCTGTTCACCTTGCAAGGACAATGCTACCAAATAATGTTCTTAAGTCCACATCTCAAATGCCTTTGAAATTATTTTGCACCCTGGTCTGAAGACTCACAACATCTGCAGCCCTATCAGTTGGCAAACCTTTGACTGTCATGCTGATAAAATTAAGTGAAAAGGTTTGGAGGAAAATGGGGAGGAATGACCTCAAGTGGAAGTGTCTTTAAAAACACAGGAGGGGTATAAGGAAATCTTGAGCAGTTAGAACTTATGGAAGTGTTATGCAATAAATGTTTTGTAAAACATCTAAGAGGTAAATGTACAACTGTGTTGTTCTGCAGATTGTGGGGAGCAGTGCCTAAAGAACCCTGAACCAATAACTTTTCCAGGATAGCAACACATTGTGTGGTGGTTTATTCACAGCGATGTTTATTTGGACACAATGCATTGATCAGAACAGCATGCAGTTGCAAAGAAGTCTCTGAAGCAGAATAGCATGAGCAATTTCCTGTCATATATTTGATTGATTGATTGTATTTCTATACCGCCTGATATAGAAATCTCCGAGTGGTGTACAAATTAAGACATAACAACATAAAACAGTTAAAATTCACAAAATAGATAAAATCTCAATAAATAAAAATAGTGTTGAAGGATAACTTAGTGAAGTAAAAATGTGAAGAATGACAATCTAAAGGCAGCTTCAAGATAGGCATGCATCTCTACTGAAGCATGGGTGCCAATTAACATATTCAGGTGTTAAGTGTAGGCGCTTACATAAAGACAGCTTGTTGTAGTAAGTTTGCTCATTGAGTTGGAAATAGCCATGATCTTACTCTGAATAGGAAGGAATTGGGAGGGAGAAAGCTGTGTCCCACTTGGGTGAGAGGTCATTATATTTTTTTATTTTATTTATTTATTTAATTAATTAATTATTAAATAAAATTTATACCCCGCCCACACTTATGTCTCTGGGCAGCTAACAACAATTAAAACACACATAAAAGTTAAAACAGTTCAACATATAACAGTCACAGCTCCTAAAATGAAAACAATTTTCCCCATCAGTTGAACAGTGAACCTCTCTTGGTAGATGCTGAATGTGCAAATGCTTTAGAGATCACCAGTACATAGGAACCTAGTTAACTGCCCTCTCACCCCTATTTTGGAAGTGCTGCCAGGGAGGGAACTTAGAACCTCAGATGCTCTTCCCAGAGTGGCCCCATCCCCTAAGGGGAATGTCTTACAGTGTTCACACATGTAGTCTCCTATTCATATGCAACCAGGGTAGACCCTGCTTAGCAAAGAGGGCAAGTTATGCATGCTACCACAAGACCAGCTCTCCTCCCATAAAACATTACATAGGAAGCTGTTTTCTCTGGGCAAGATGGCACCGGACCAATATTCCCTCTAAGGCGTGCACACACTCACATGTTTTTTGATGTCGGCTCAGTTAATTTTAGATTCCACTTGGGCTGAACCAGGAAGACACTATTTTGAATGCAAGTGCATGCACGCTGCCTTGATACTGCCGCCCAGAAGAAAATTCATTCCCCACACAGATGGTGGGGAAATTAGAACACTACTGGGGACCTCTTCAAAAACTGGGAAAGTTGCTCAGTTCAGTATCTGTAAAGTGTTGGTGTATAAAGATGTTTGGCCTGAGTGAGGTCTATAAAATTATGCATGGTGTGGAGAAAGTGGATAGAGAGAAATCCTTCTCCCTCTCACATAACACTAGAACCAGGGGTCATCTCATCAAACTGATTGCCAGGAATCTAGGACCAACAACCGGAGATACTTTTTCACACAATGCATAATCAACTTGTGGAATTTTCTGCCACAAGGGTGACAGCCAAGAACCTGGACAGCTTGAAGAGGGGTTTGAATAACTTCATGGAGGAGAGGTCTATCAACGGCTACTAATTGGAGGGCTATAGGCCACCTCCAACCTCAAAGGCAAGATGCCTCTGAGTACCAGTTGCAGGGGAGCAACAGCAGGAGAGAGGGCATGCCCTCAACTCCTGTCTGTAGGCTTCCAAGTGGCATCTGGTGGGCCACTGTGGGACACAGGATGCTGGACTAGATGGGCCTTGGGCCTGATCCAGCAGGGCTGTTCTTAATGAGATCTTTCCCAGCACCAGTTACCAGCAATCCTTTGAACTAGAGATGCCAAAGACTGAAAGTGGAACCTGTTTAATGCAACACATGTGCTCATAATGTTTGGACTTGCCCAATGTGCAGAATTTTAAATTTTTCCATTTTTCAAAAAGTGAGAGATCCTGTGTGTGGAACTCCCCCGTCACATCTAGCTTAGCCTTAAACCAGTGCAGTCATGACTATTCTACCTATAGGAAATGGAGGCTGAGGAAGACATAGTACAATATAGACAGCAGAGAGGAGTGCATTCCCTCAGTTCCACACCATCATGGTTGCAACCTTCCAGTGCCACTTGGACTAGGTTGTATTTGAATTTCTGTGGGAATTGTGGATTTCAGAATCTGATAACGTGTACGTGCTCCCTCACAATAATTTTAAAAGTGGTTGGAGGGGGGAGTCTCCTATGACTTGTGTTTCTGCAGGAAGAATTTAAAAGAATGGGGGAAAGATTAAAAACAGGAAGTATATATGAGCCACCTAATGGCACAGTGGGGAAGTAACCTGCCTAGAGAGCAGGAGTCTGTTGGTTTGAATCCCCAGTGGTGTGTTTCCCAGACTATGGGAAACACCTATATTGGGCAGTAGTGATGTAGGAAGATGGGAGATGGCAATAGTACACCCCTCCATTGGTATTCTACCAATGGCAATATAGGAAGCGATATACTGCGTGGTAGATGGCAACGGTAAACTCCTCCTGTATTCTACCAAGAAAACTACATGGCTCTGTGGTTGCCAGGAGTCAACACCGACTCAATGGCACAACCTAACCAAAGTATAAAGTATTTTCATTTTATTTTTAAAGTGCAAATTTCGAATGATAAAACAATAACTTTTTAAAAAATGAAACCCTTTTCTATTTTTTGTTTCAAATGTGCCTTTCTCTAGAAATAGCTCTCTGAAATAACCAAACTGCCTATCAGTAGATGCAGGCTGGCAAATTACAGTGCATAAATTAAAGCTATGAAATGGCAATTCAGAGTTTTATGATCTGCAGCTTGTTTCCTAGGTAGAAAGGTTTTTGGGAACTGGTTTTCCCTGTTTCAGTGGGTTGGGTGAACAAGTAATACTTGAGGTGCTACTTTTAATTTTATATCATTTCTTGGTGTTGGCAAATGCATGGGCACACGCTGCCTCCTGAACACAAATGTAGATTTTTGCTGGGTGACTTGCCAAAGTGGATGGATCCATGAAACATAGACTCCTTGGAACAGAGGCAAATGCTTAATAAGGGACTGGAGTGGGGGGAGATATGATTGCAGTAAAGCAGGGAGGGAACCCTTGCCTGCAGTTTCTGTCTGGTTTTCCTGGTGTGGGGGTTTCTCTGCCAGGAAGCAGAGCCTTCACAATTGGCTGGGATCACGGTGGCCTGACAATTGATGTCACGCGGGCCTTGCTTATTCACTAGATTTTGCAGGCTGGGCTCTTACAGCCTTTTATTGAAAGAGACAGCTAGGGCTTGGTGCTGAAAGGTAATCCGTGCTCTATCCAGCTGAGAGCCAGAGACACATCTCCACTGAGGAAAGGACCACTTTGGCATGCAGGCCAGCACCCAGCAGGAATAAAATTAAGACTGAGTGGCTGGGAGAAGCGAGTGGTGATTACTATTAATGTGTACTATTTCCTGGCACAGCTGCTCTAGCTGCGTTCTCACATGCAGTTGTATCTGTGTTGGACAAAGACTTGGGAGTTGATTTGTTTGTTTATTTGTTTACTTACTTACTACATTTTATATCCCACTCTTCCTCCAAGGAGCCCAGAGCACTGTACTACATACTTGTACTGTTCACAACAACCCTGTGAGGTAGGTTAGGCTGAGAGAGAAGTGACTGGCCCAGAGTCACCGAACAAGTATCATGGCTGAATGGGGATTTGAACTCGGGTCTCCCCAGTCCTAATCCAGCACTCTAACCACTACGCCACGCTGGCTCAACTTGTTGCAATGAATCGATAAATTCTCTAAACTTTCATCATGACACTAAATATTTAGCCAAATGAGCCCAATTTGCAATGGTCAGGGGTGTAACGATAGGGGGGGCAGGCAGGGCACGTGCCCTGGGCGCTACTTCAGTAGGGGGCGCCAAAAAGTGCCCCCGCCGATCCCCTGCCTTTCCCGGTTGTTTTTTTTTTTTTTTGAGTTTTTTTTTTTAGCGCAGCAGCCACAAAAAGCAGTCCGCTCCACACTGTCCACGTGGTGGCGCCCCCTCCCCCGTTACCGGTGCCACCCCGCCCCCCATTGCTCGGCTCCAGCCTCCGGCGCGCGGCGTGGGCGCCTAAAGTTTGTTTGCAGAGAGGCTGCTGAGCTGAGCTGCGCTGTGCTGTGGCTCGGCTCTGGGAGGCCTTGTGATTGGCTGTGGTGCGCTCGTGCCGGCTGTTGCTAGGCTCCTGTGCGCCGCCCTAGTGGTGTTTTTACAAGTTCTTTAAAAAAACAAAAGCTACTACAGAATTGTATTGGTGCTGTCAGAGGAATGGGAATGAAAATGAAAATTGCCAGGACTACCAGAATCATTCTCAGGATTTGGCCCATCACTTGGAAATGGTGGTTGGGCAGGGGGGAGAGAGAGAGAGAATGTTCCTCCACTAAAAATAAAACCACCACTACAGGACACCATAAACAACAGCAAAAATCCCCTCCTTTCTGCATATAGAGAACTAGCATGTAAGGACATGGATTCTAGGCTAGCTTTCTCTCTGACATCTAGTTTTCTATATGTGCAAGGAAGTTTTTTGTTTATTCAGGGTAGGGTTCAGTCACATGAGCTCCTACCTGCTAACTGAGCAAAGAGGAACTTGGTGATACTCTCTATTGAGCAGGGGAAGACCAGCTGGCCCTATTCATCCCCAGCACAGCATCTCTCCAGACGGCTCTTGCTGGTTCAAATCGGTTAAGCATTTCAGAAGTTAGCCCACTTGTGCCTCCAAAGTTTATGCATCCGCCATCTTGAATCGATGTGGATGACATCATCTGTACCTGATTTGGTTCATATTGGTCCAGGCATCGCAAAGTTGGGCGGGGGGAGGGGGATACGGACACACACACAGAATGCCGTGTGATCTCATGAGCCTACTGGAAAGTAGGCTAAAAATGGAAGGATCTCTCTGCCAGGTGAGGAGGGAATTTTCACATACAATGTTAGAGAAAGAGCCTAGAGCAATGCCTGCTAAATCTGGCAAGGAGACCATGGTGGACTTGAGGGATGGTGATGATTGGCAACATCCTTTGACCGCCTGTGGTGAGTGATGAAAACATGGTTGGTTTGGTAAGTCACACATGACTAATATTTAATGCAGGTGGGCAGTGAGCCAAAAAATGTTAATGATGATCCCAGGAGAGTGGAGACTGTGCTAGGAGATTAGAATGCAGTGCAGACAGAATAATGCATGCTTCTTAAGGGTTCCTTTCTTGTACTTGGCACAGTATCGCTGTTTGGCAGCAATGTCAGCATCCCCTCCTAAGGGCCAGGTCTGTAAAAACAAGTTTCCAAGCTATTGTTTCACAGGGTGGTTTCACATGACCACCAGCAAGCCAGTAAGTAGGGAACATTCAGGTACAATTCCAAGAACTGGGAGCACCTGAACACACCCAAATTTTATTTATTTTCACATGTATATCCTGCTCTTTCTCCGAGGAGCTCAGAGGTGTACATGGTTATTTCTATTCTCACAACAGCCCTGTGAGGTAGGCTAGGCTGAGAGATACATGACTGGCCAGGAGTTTCTTGGTTGCATGGGGATATGAAATGTTGGCTCAGTTTATCCGCCAGACAAAATATTGTACCCGTCAAGCTTTGTTGGTGCATTGCTCATCAGGACTTTTTTCACTGGTCCGGCATCATTTTTCACTCGTCACAGACCAGTGGATTTCTGCAGCCCTGTCTATGTCAGCGACTGTCACCAGATCATGTGGCAGTAAATTCCATGTGGAATGGAGCCATAGTTCAATGGGAGAGTATGTGCTTGGCATGCAGACGGTCCCGGGTTCAATCCCTGGCAGCATCTCCAGGTGGGCCTGGGCAAAACCCCTGCCTGAAACTTTTGAGAGCTACAGCCAGTCAGTGTAGATAATGCTGAGCGAGATGAACCAAGGGTCTGACTCGGTATAAGGAAGCTCCTTATGTTCCTATGCTTTATAAATAACTTACTTTTGTCTGCCCTGAATCCTGAATTTTAGGATTATGAGGGAGAGAGATGAGCTTCTGTTAATCCACTTTCCCTGTGCTGCACATTGTTTTTATAAACCTCAGACGCAGGGGAGTAACAGTAGGAGAGAGGGCATGCCCTCACCTGGTGGGCCACTGTGTGAAACAGCATGCTGGATTAGCTGTTTTTATATTCTTAGATCCCCCTCTTAGTCATTTTTTTCATAAACTCTGCCGGAAAAGGATTAACATATCATTGGGAGGCCAAGTAATACCTTGTGAAGAGGAATTGATCAGGGAGGGGAGAACCCTCACTTAGGATGCCTCTTTGCTTATTTCCCCAAAGTGGAGGATCAGAGCTTGAAATGGATGCAGATTGTTTCTCAGCCACTAAGCTCTCCAGGAGATCTTGGGTCAGTCAGTCACTCTCTCTTCTCAGAGCTGGTTTTGGGGTGTAAAGTGTGCCATCAATTCTTTGTTGACTCCTGGTGACCAGAGAGCATGAATTGTCCCCTTTGTTAAGCAGGGTCCACCCTGGCTTGGGTTTGAATGTGGGACTACATGTGAGCACTGTAAGATATTCCCCCTTAGGGGATGAGGCCAGAGCTTGCTGGAACTGCATCTAGGTCCCAGGTCCGCTCCCTCTCATCTCCAGGTAGGGTTGGGAGAAACTCCTGCATGTACGAATTGTCTCCTTTGCTAAGCAGGGTCTGCTCTGGCTTGCATTGGTGAGCACTGAAAGATATTCCCTCTAGGGCAGGCTTGCTCAACTTTGGCCACCTAGCTGTTTTGGGACAAAAACTCCCATAATCCCCAGTGACAGTAGCCAATAGCTAGAGATTATGGGAATTGTAGGCCAACCTCTGCAGGAGGGCCAAAGTTCAGCCACCCTGCCTTCGGGGATGGCAGCACTCTGGGAAATGCACTTGTGTGCTTGAATGCAAAAGGTTCCATGTTCCCTCCCTGGCAGCATCTCCAAGATAGGACTGAGGGAGACTCCTGCCTGCAGCCTCAGAGAAGCCGCTGCCAGTCTGTGTAGACAACACTGAGCGAGATGGACCAACAATGATCTGACTATGGTTCCTAGTCTGCTGCTAAATATAAGGGAATCACCACTTTAAAAGGTATCTTTTTGCTCAGTTAGCTGTTACGTTGTCCTCCCTCTTCTCCCCCTCGCCGCCCAACCTACTGCTTACCTCATGAGAAAGGAATTTAAGAGCTGCTGGGATATTTGGTTCATGTAAGCAACTGAGGATGGTATATTGACATTGAAACTGGTTTTGTTTTTAACCTGTGTCATCTGGTGGATGGTATTTTATCTTTTGCATAATAAAGAGGTCTTGGTGGAAGAATTGCTTAGAGTTAATATGTGCATGGTAGTATTGCCAACTTATCCTGTTTAGAGGAGAGCTGGTCTTGTGGTAGAAAGCATGACTTGTCCCCTTAGCTAAGCAGGGTCTGCCCCGGTTGCATATGAATGGGAGACTTGATGTGTGAGCACTGGAAGAGATTCCCCTCAGGGGATGGAGCCGCTCTGAGAAGAGCATCTAGGCCCCAAGTTCTCTCCCTGGCTTCTCCAAGATAGGGCTGAGAGAGATTCCTGCCTGCAACCTTGGAGAAGCCGCTGCCAGTCTGTGAAGACAATACTGAGCTACTGTAGATAGACCAATGGTCTGACTCGGTATATGGCAGTTTCCTATGTTCCTATGTTCCTAAAACCATCCTGCTTTTTTTGATGGATGTAATTGAACCTGGCTTCATTTTAAACAAAATGGTTCCACTTTCTTCCCCCTGCACCACTCACGTTGACCACTGTGGAGAGGATGAAAACTGAGTACTTGATCAGTAATCAAGAATGGGGCATGAAACTCTGTTCTGCTATTGGGGCTGCAAATCACAAGGTGTCAGGCTGGGGCTAGTACTAAGGAGAGATTAGGCCAATGGCATGGGTTAGGCTAAGGATACGACAAACTGAACTCCATTTAAGGCACGTCGTGCCGATGATGATGGCCAACCAACCCCTCTGGGGTAATTGATTAATTATTCTCATTGTATTAACTCGCAGATTAAATAAGGTTCGGTGCACTAAAAACTCATTAAGCGGGGGCAGCTGAGGACAAGCACAGTGTAGTGATTCAACTGGTTTTCACCAGGGATGTCAGCAAAGGTGGCTTGGATAGGCTGCCCTGAGTCACCTGGCCTTGGCAGTGTTGGGGCTGGCAGGAAGAGCCTTCGTGGGAGCCATCTTGGGGCTTCTGCGGTTGGAATGACACAATCCTGACCCAGCTGAGACTAAGGCCCCATTGTTCTGGTTGGAGGCAGCGTTGAGAAGAACACGGCCCTGGCATCACTTGCATATTGTTCAGGCAATTAATAAGTAACAAGAGGCTGGGTGGTTCGTTCTCCTGATGTCTCTCTAGCCTGGCTGCTGTGTTGGTCCCTGAGTCCACAGCCAGCAGCATCCAAATCACAACAAATCCAATGTGAGATTTCTCTCTCTTTTAACTCCATGGCTAACCTACTTTGCTGGTGGGGATGGTGCCATAACTCAGTGGTAGAGATTGCATTGCATGCAGAAAGTTCCGTTCCTGGCAGCATCTCCAGGTAGGGTTGGGAGATACTCCAGCCTGAAACGTTGGAGAAGCCACTGCCAGTCTGTGAAGACCATACTGAGCAAGATGGACCAATGGTCTGACTCAGTATATGGCAGCTTCCTATGTTCCTAACTGCATCTAGGTCACAGGTTCCCTCCCTGGCATCTCCAGGAGCATTCCCAGACAGGGCTTTTAGCTCGTTTCCCCACTGGAATGGAGGGATATAGGGGAAATATTGCAGAGCACTTCACACACAATTTGGGATTTTCGTTGCACGTTAGAAGCTAGCCCGATTTATGACAGGCAGCTGCTCTTCCCAGAGCGGCCCCATCCCCTGAGGCGAATATCTTACAGAGCTCACACATGTGGTTTCCCAATGAAATGCAAATCAGGATGGACCCTGCTTAGCAAAGGTGACAAGTCATGCTTGCTACCACAAGACCAGCTCTCCTCTGCTGTGAATGAGATGTAAGAGATCCCCATTAGGGGCTGGGGGCCATCTGGGAAGAGTCTATGAGTCCAAGTTCTCTCCGAGGCATCGCCAAGATAGGGCTGCGAGAGACTCCTGCCTGTAACCTTGGAGAAGCTGCTACCAGACAATATTGAACTTGATGGACCAATGGTCTGACTCAGTAGAAGGCAGCTTCCTATGCAGCGTAGCATTGGTAGGTGATGCTACTGGTGCCATGAAAGAACTAGAGTAGAACGAGTTGGAACGGGGGACGGGGGAGGCAAGAAGAATGAGCAGGAAGGAGCTGTTGGGGCGAGTTTTTATTTTATTGAGATTGGAAGAGGCACAGAGGGGGAAGTTGATGCTTTTTAAAAACTGAATGGAGAAACTACGAGGGGACTTTGTCTGCTTGGCTTGGGGAGAGCTGCCACCCCAGGCAAGACAGTCAGTTGAGGAAGCGAAACAAGAGGCTGGTCTGTGGGAAGCCACCAGAGAGGAGAGAGGGGAGGTGGTCTGAAGCCTCCGTCTCCTCCATCCCAGCCTCTCTGCTTTGGGGGCGGGGGGCACAACTGTGTGTTTGTCCTCCTTTTGTATGCACGGTGGTGTCTTATGTCTTCTAAGCCCTGGCTTAGAAGACAGACCCCAGGAGGGGAGAAGCATATCTAAGAGCCAGTGAGCATTGTAAGGGGCTAGTCTGCTAATGAAATGATGCTCGGCTTGGCTGGCTGCCATGCAGTTCTAAAGGCTCCTGTAACTGCTTCTACTTCGTACATATCCTGCGCCCCTTCTGAGATTCTAATGGGAAAGTTTGCCTGGTGTAGTGGTTACAGTGTTGGATTAGGACCAGGGAGACCCGAGTTCAAATCCCAGTTCACCCATGAACAGATGTGCACCTAGGTAATTTTGGAGCCTGTACCTAATGGCCTTTGCCCTCCCCCATCCCCAACCACATCTGGCCCTCAGTGGCCCCTGCAACAGGAGGTCAGGCAGATGGGCAGGCTGCAAGCCTGCATGATCAACCAGTCAGAGGCCTAGGAGTGGGGCAGCACAGGCCAGTAGTGTGGTCACCACCTGAGGGACATTTGGGGGGTGGGGGGCCGGACTTTGGACCGGAAGTCCTGTCCAAAGAACATCACTGCCCATGAAGCTCGCTGGATGACTCTGGGCCAGTCACTTCTCTCTCAGCCTAACCTACCTCACAGAGTTGTTTTGGGAAGAAACATCAGTGTAGACACCGCTCTGAGCTCCTTGGAGGAAGAGCAAGATATAGATGTGAACATAAACAAATAATAATGATGTGATTTCTCAGCAACCCACCTGCTCTTGCCTATCGCAGAGGCTCCAAATGTCCTGTTGACCAGGGAGAGTCCCTACTTTCCAGAATCTGTCCTGGGGAATCACTTTCCCTGTTTTTGCATCTGGGAGATGCCTTGTTCAGTTCTGTTTTGTTTTGTTTACACGAGTTCTACAAATTGGGACAAAATTATTTACTAGGGACACAGAAAGGAAAATGGGGGCTGTAATTAAAAAAAAAAGGCAGTTGGAGCATGTGCGATGGAGTTCAGTATTCTTGTCTGGTGTCACCAGAAACAGAAAGCAAGCTTGTTCATCCCAACAGCCACACATGTACGAGTACGAATACGACAAATATTTGGATACCACTTTTCAACAGAAGTTCCCAAAGCAGTTTACATAGATATAAATAAATAAATAAAATGGCTCCCTGTCCCCAAAGGGCTCACAATCTTAAAAAGAGACAGACACCAGCAACAGCCACTGGAGGAATGCTGTGCTGGGGCTGGATAGGGCCAGTTGCTCTCCCCCTGCTCAATAAAGAGAATCGCCACTTTTAGAATTTGCCTCTTTGCTTAGTTAGCAGGGGAAGTTTTTGCTCAGTTATTGTTCCTAATATCAGACCCGGAGCTCTGGGTAGATGTACGTGTCTTATATATTGGGATATGATGTTCTTATCAGCTATCATGTATCAGTAGAGTTTATTCCTTCAGTTCTCCTGAGATGAAACTCAACCCTGGGAAGAGCATAACAAATTGAAATGAACAACATACTTAATCGCTAGAGCTGGAAGCATAATTGACACCCCTTGCTCCTCTTTCTCTTTGGGGATTGATTCTGAAAGATAGCTGTTTTCTCAAGTGAGCTCCTTATCCCAAGCCACTTTGGTGAATATGGATTTTGGAAGTCTGTGATTTATGAGAAACAAACTGCAGGTCATATTGTACAACTGATCAGAATCAGAATATCATGTCTGTCTTTTTGGGAAACTAGTGGAATGCAGGTGAAGGCAATTCTATGCTTCCCTGTATGATTGCAAAATTTACAACATTTGAAACATTGCATTATGGTTTTTTTCCAGTATCATAGATGGGCATCCACAGCAGCTCTAGTCTGTGGAAACATTCTGTTTCTCAATCTCCTCCTGCCAGTCCCCAGAACCACTGGATATCATGTCTCTCATTCAGAAACTGGCAAAGCAAAGCACTTAATCATAGGAAGCTGCCTTATGCCGACCATCTAGCTCAGGATTGTCTACACTGCCTGGCAGGCATCAGCTCTCCAAGGTTGCAGGCAGGAATCTTTCCCAGCCCTACCTGGAGATGCTGCCAGGGATTGAACCTGGGACCTTCTGCATGCCAAGCAGATGCTCAGCCACTGAGCAATGGCCCCACCGCCTAAAGGGGATATCTTACAACAGACCATGCCCACATGTAGTCACCTATCCAAATGCAAACCAGGGTGGACCATGTTTAGCAAAAGCCAGCATGGTGTAGTGGCTAGAGTGCCGGACTAGGACCGGGGGACCCGAGTTCAAATCCCCATTCAGCCATGAAACTAGCTGGGTGACTCTGGGCCAGTCACTCTCTCTCAGCCTAACCTACTTCACAGGGTTGTTGTTGTGAGAAGAAACCTAAGTGTGTAGTACACTGCTCTGAGCTCCTTGGAGGAAGAGCGGGATATAAAATGTAAATAAATAATTTTTTTAAAAAAGGGACTATTCATGTTCACTACAGCAGAACTGGCTGGCCACCCAAGGCCGTCAGGATATCAGCACCCTGGAGAGTTCCCAGTGAGCAACTTGCTAGAAGAGGTCCAGTAAAGTGAAGTTGTGCCAGTCCAGTCGGTGTCGACTCCTGGCAACCACAGAGCCACTTGGTTATCTTTGGTAGAATACAGGAGGGGTTTGCCATTGCTGTCTGTGTGGTGCAGTATGAGATGATGCCTTTCAGCATCTTCCTATATTGCTGCTGCCCAATAGAGGTGTTTCCCATAGTCTGGGAAACATACCAGTGGGGAGTCAAACCAGCAACCTCTTGCTCCCTAGCTAAGTTACTTCCCTGCTGTGCCATTAGGTGGCTAAGAGAGCCTAAATGCCTCCAAGCTCCATCTACCCTTCCCAGGTTTTGCTTCCCTGCCTGGGCAGAGAGAGATTTAGAGGGGCAGTTCCTTGCCTTTGAATCTATCACTTCTCTACTCCATTAAGTTTGTCCTAGCCCTTTCCTGGTGCTGCTGTGCAGATTGGGAGAGTGGATCATAGGTGCATAGGAACATAGGTAGCTGACTTCTACCGAGTCAGACCATTGCTCCATCTAGCTCAGTATAGTCTACCCAGACTGGCAGCGGCTTCTCCAAGGCTGCAGGCAGGAGTCTCTCTCAGCCGTATCTTGGAGATGCCAGAGAGGGAACTTGGAACTGTCTGCATCCAAGCCGGCAGGTGCTCTTCTCAGAGCAGTCCCATCCCCTGAGGGGGATTTCTGTGAATTTTAACTTTCTATGGTTCTAGATTTTTAATGCAAGGCAACATTTCACAATAAATTTTGGTAAGAAGGGAGAAGAGCTGGTCTTGTGGTAGCAAGCATGAATTGTCCCCCTTGCTAAGCAGGGTCTGCTTGGGTTTGCATTTGAATGGGAGACTACATGTGTGAGCACTGTAAGGTATTCCCCTCAGGAAATGGGGCTACTCTGGGAAGAGCACCTGCACGTTTGCATGCAGAAGGTTCCAAGTTCCCTGCTTGGCATCTTCACAATAGGGCTGAGAGAGACTTCTGCCAGTAATCTTGGAGAAGCCGCTGCCAGTCTGTGTAGATGATACTGAGCTAGATGGACCAATGGTCTGACTCCGTAGAAGGCAACTTTCTATGTGCCTAACTAATCTGCCAACTTGCTTTTCACTATAATCTTAATTTATAATTTCCCTCTCCATAGATTAGCCCGCCTGCAGCTCAAACGTTCATGCGTCTGCCATCTTGTATTGGGGTGGGTGACATCATCACAAACTATGCTGTCAAGGTTGAAACCGGTCCAGGCATTGTGAAGTTGATAGGGCCACCATGCCCACATGGGCACACGGGTGCGGAGATCTGGGTGATCGCATAAGCTTACTTTCCTTAAGGAAAGCAGGCTTTAAATGGTATCTTTCCATGTCAGTCTATAGTGGTACCATCCATTCTACCACCTCCAAATTATTCAGCCTCATTCTGCTGGGTGTGCAGATAAGGGTGCAGGGTGGGGGGCAAAGGGGGTCCCAGAACCTCACAGAGACGAGACATGAGGATGTCTTGGGTTTTATTGGCAACCTTTGGAAGGGTGCAGGAAGATGATCCCAAGACTAGAAATGCCAAGAAATTTAGGACAGACAAAAGGAACTACTTTTTCACGTAATGCATAATCAACTTGTGGAATTCTCTGCCACAAGATGTGGTGACAGCCACCAACCTGGATGGCTTTAAGAAGGGCTTAGACAAATTCATGGAGGAGAGGTCTATCAATGGCTACTAGTCTGGTGGCTATAGGCCACCTCCAGCCTCCAAGGCAAGAAGCCTCTAAATACCAGTTTCAGGGGAGCAACAGCGGGAGAGAGGGCATGCCCCTCTCTCCTCTTGCCTGTGGGCTTCCCAGAGGCATCTGGTGGACCACTTTGTGAAGCAGGAGGCTGGACTAGATAGCCCTTCTTGAGCCTGATCCAGCACAGCTGTTCTTCTGTTTTGCCCTGGGGCCAGGGTTGCCTCTCTGTGGACCTGTGTGACCAGACCTGCGACTCAATAAGCCCTAGGCAACTGGTTTCCCCAGCTTCTTAAAAATCCCTAGAGAACGCCTCATATCACCCAAAGCACTGCTTCTTCAAAGGAAACACGTCCAATGTGCCACTTCTTCCAGTACATGATGTGCGAGCTTAAAAAAAAGAAAAAGAAATGAGACCCAGCCAGGGAATTCCCACAGAGAGGCCCTCGGTCACATGAGAATGTTCTCTCAATGGTTAAAAAGAAAAACAGCCCCTGAAGCATGTTCTGCCCAGTAGGGTGTGAATAGAGCCTCACAGCTCTTCCATCGTCTTTCATAATGAAGCTGGGCATGCAAGGAGTTACTATGGCAATAGCTGCAGAATGTGCCTTGGAGAGCAGGAAATCCCGCCTCCTTAGGAACCCAGGACTGAAGAACCACTTTGCACACACATCACACATACACAGTCCTGAATTCGGACAACGGCTGCAACTCAGATCAGGCTGTGCCTCTACAGTTATTCATATTGCTCCTTTCAAGGTGGGTTTAAGTCATGTGATAACATTGTCACTGCAACAGCAAGTGCCAAATATCAAGTCAGACCACTGGTCCACGCTGCACAACTTCGACCCTCCAGATGTTGCTGGACTACAACTCCCATCTTCCCCAGCTACAGTGGCCAATAGTCAGGAGTGATGGGAGTTGTAGTCCGACATCTGCAGGGGGGCTGAAGTTGTGCAGCCCTGGCCTACATTGGCTGGTAGCCCCTCTCCAAGCTTTCAGGCAGGAGTGTCTCCCAGCCCTACCTGGAGATGCCCAGAAGTTTTTCACACCCAGCTTTTAGTTTGCATCTCCTCCAGAACGGAGAGGGTGTGTTCACATATCAGCCAAACTTACCCCGAAGTCCCTGCAAGCTATGGGGGAGCACTTCACACACAATTTGGGGTTTTTTTAATTAGAGTGTAACCTGATTTATATCCAGGGTTTTAAAAATCCACTTTTTGCATCACCCCCCCCCCCCGCAACTCTATTCACAGTAAAACCTCTCAGTAAACCAGTGGTAAAGCCTCCTGTCTGGGAAAGCTCTAGGGAGTGAGCATGGGACTTTCTGAGCTACAGCCCCATCCCATGAGGGAGCATAGGAACATAGGAAGCTGCTATCATATACGGAGTCAGACCCTTGGTCCATCTAGCTCAGTACTGTCTTCACAGACCGGCAGTGGCTTCTCCAAGGTTGCAGGCAGGAATCTCTCTCAGCCCTATCTTGGAGATGCTGCCAGGGAGGAAACTTGGAACCTTATGCTCTTCTGCTCTTCCTCCTTCTGCTCTTCCCAGAGTGGCTTCATCCCCTGAGGGGAATATCTTGCAGTGTTCACACATGAAATCTCCCATTCATATGCAACCAGGGCAGACCCTGCTTAGCTAAAGGGACAAGTCATGCTTGCTACCACAAGACCAGATGCTACAACAAGACCAAGGGAATCTCTGACAGTGTTCACATGTTGTCTCCCATACAAATGCAAATCAAGGCATACCCTGCTTAGCAAGGGGGGTAATTTATACTCGCCACCCCAAGACAGACTCTGCTAACAACAATGTACTTTATATAGCTACCCCATGACTATTGTTCTCTGGGTGGCTCACAAAACAAGGATGGAAGTATTAGCAACATATCATGTCCCAGTGACTGCAGGAAAGGAAAGAGAAACCCAATCACTTACCAGTTTGCTGTGAGGTAATATTAGGACAGAGGTTCTCAGTCTTGGGTTCCCAGATGTTGGTTGTTTTGGTTTTATTTTATTTATTATTTATTTTATACCACCCCATATGTAAGTCACTGGGTAGTGCACAATCTAAAAACACAACAATCAAAACATTAACACAGTTAAAAGTTTAAAACACAGATAAAAACTCTAAAAAGCCTGATTAAACAGGTATGTTCTCAAATCTTTCTTTAAAATATCCAGACAAGGGGAGGCTCTAATTTCATTAGGAAGTACTTACCGAAGTCCCAGGGCAAACCTAGAAAAAAGGCTCAATTTTGAGTTGCCACCAACTGAGCCGGTGGCAACTGCAACCTGATCTCCCTTGATAGGATCTTAATAGACCGTGGGTTTCATGAAGAAGAAGGTGCTTTCTTACACTGAGGGAAATAAGTATTTGATCCCCTGCTGATTTTGTCCGTTTGCCCTCTGACACAGAAATGACCAGGCTATAATTGGAATGGTAGGTTTATTGTAGCTGTGAGAGACAGAATAACAACAAACAAACCCCCAAAAGCCCAGTGCCCAAAAGTCAGCGATGGATTTGCATTGTAGTGAGGGAAATAAGTATTCGATCCCCTATCAACCAGCAAGATTTCAGGCTCCCAGGTGTCTTTTCACTATATGCAGGTCACGAGCTGAGATGAGGAACACCCTCTGTAAGGGAGTGCTCCTAATCCCAGCTTGTTACAGTACCTGTATAAAAGACACCTGTCCATAGAAGCAAGCAATCACTCAGCTTCCAAACTCACCACCATGCCCAAGACCAAAGAGCTGTCGAAGGATGTCAGGGACAAGGTTGTAGACCTGCACAAGGCTGGACTGGGCTACAAGACTATCGCCAAGCAGCTTGGTGAGAAGGTGACTACAGTTGGCACGATAACTCGCAAATGGAAGAAACACAAAACTGTCAATCTCCCTCGGTCTGGGGCTCCATGCAAGATCTCACCTTGTGGAGTTGCAATGATCATGAGAATTTTGACAAAGCAGCCCAGAACTACATGGGGGGAACTAGTCAATGATCTCAGGGCAGCTGGAACCATAGTCACCAAGAAAACAATTGGTAACACACTACGCCGTGAAGGACTGAAATCTTGCAGTGCCCGCAAGGTCCCCCTGCTCAAGGCAGCACATGTATAGGCCCGTCTGCAGTTTGCCAATGCACATCTGAATGATCCAAAGGAGAACTGGGTGAAAGTGTTGTGGTCAGATGAGACCCAAATCGAGCTCTTTGGCATCAACTCAACTCGCCGTGTGTGGAGGAGGAGGAATGCTGCCTATGAGCCCAAGAACACCATCCCCACCGTCAAACATGGAGGTGGACACATTATGCTTTGGGGGTGTTTTTCTGCTAAGGGGACAGGACACCTTCACCGCATCGAAGGGACGATGGACGGGACCATGTACCGTCAGATCTTGGGTGAGCACCTCCTTCCCTCAGCCAGGGCATTGAGAATGGGTCGTGGATGGGTATTCCAGCATGACAATGACCCAAAACACACAGCCAAGGCAACAAAGGAGTGGCTCAAGAAGAAGCACATGAAGGTCCTGGAGTGGCCCAGCCAGTCTCCAGACCTTCATCCCATAGAAAATCTGTGGAGGGAGCTGAAGGTTCGGGTTGCCAAACATCAGCCTCGAAACCTTTCTGACTTGGAGAGGATCTGCAAAGAGGAGTGGGACAACATCCCTCCTGGGTTGTGTGCAAACCTGGTGGCCAACTACAAGAAATGCCTGACCTCTGTGATTGCCAACAAGGGTTTTGCCACCAAGTACTGAGACATCTTTTGTGAAGGGATCGAATACTTATTTCCCTCACTACAATGCAAATCCATCGCTGACTTTTGGGCACTGGGCTTTTGAGGGTTTGTTTGTTGTTATTCTGTCTCTCACAGCTACAATAAACCTACCATTCCAATTATAGCCTGGTCATTTCTGTGTCAGAGGGCAAACGGACAAAATCAGCAGGGGATCAAATACTTATTTCCCTCACTGTATATACTTTGGTCTAAGCCATTCAGGGCTTTGTAGGCAATAACTAGCACTCGGTATTTTGCTCAGAAACTTATTGACAGCCATTGCAGTTCTTTTAAAATGGGTGCAAGATTATCTCTTTGGGTAACCCCAGAGACCAACCTGGCTACTGCATTCTGCACCGACTGCAGTTTCCAGACTACATGCAAAGGCAGCCCAATGTAGTGCGCATCGCAGTAGTCAAGTCTGTATGTTACCAGCATATGCACCACTGTTTCAAGGTCGTTTATCTCCAGAAATGCATAGCTGGTGGATTAGCCAAAGCTGATAGAAAGCCCCCCTGGCCACTGCCTCAACCTGAGAAGCCAGAGAGTGGTTTGGATCCAGAACTACTCCCAGACTCAGTGCCTGCTCTTTCCAGGGGAGTGTAACTCCATCCAGAGCAGGCAGATCTAAGCCACTTCCTATATTTCATAGGAACATAGGAAGTTGCCATGTACTGAGTCTAAGTCCTGACCTCCCACAATGAGTACATCTGTCTTGCGGGAGTACACTCCCTCGCCATCCTTTCCTAGAAGCTGTCTGGGTTCTCTCTTTAACTTTGCTCTGCTAGCCCTCAACATGTCTCTACTCCCAGAACCCACTTGGGGTTGCTCTCTCTACTGGGCCACTCCTTCATGTGGTGCTCTAGTCTGACCCAAACCACTTGCGACCACTTCTGCTATGGATATTTATATATCACTTTTCAACAAAAGTTGCCTAAGAGGTTTACATAGATATACATAAATAAAATGGCTCCCCGTCCCCGAAGTGCTCACCATCTAAAAGGAAACATGAGAGAGACACCAGCAACAGCCACTAGAGAGATGTTGCCACTATATGAGGAGAGATAAACCATTGGCCAAGGGGCTGCGAGTCTCTGAGGATGCAAATGCTCCCTCCCATGTTTGGATTCTTTGATGGGAAGTAAAGTTTGAGCTGGGGTTGAACTGTTCGTATACTCTTCGCTGATATGGGTTTTCCCCATGTGGATTCTTTGATAAGCCAGGAGCCACTGCTGGAAAACTGATTTAAAGTTCACTGCATGTTATGTTTTAAAAGAAAATTATTATAAAATGATGTATAGGTGGTATTTGACACCTAAAATACTGGCATTAGTGTATAAAAATGTTTCAAACAAATGTTGGAAATGTGGACACTCTGAAGGAACTTTTTTTCATATGAGGTGGTCTTGTAGGAAGGCTAAGGCCTTTTGGGACATGATATATAATGAGTTAAAGAAAAATTTTTAAATGACATTTCCTAAGAAGCTAGAATCCTTCCTGCTCGGAATAACGCAAGGAGTGTTTTCTACAACCAACTTAACATTTTTAATGTATGCTACCACGGTGGCCAGAATAATATATGCGCAGAAATGGAAGAGTAATGAACTGCCCTCGAAAGAAGATTGGCTGATAAAAATTTTGGAATATGCGGAGATGGCAAAGCTTACAGTACTGATAAGAGACCAAAATTAGGAATGCTTTAAAGAAGATTGGAAATCATTCTTATTATACTTAAAGAACTATTTTCCTAATATTGATTTTACAATAGGGTTTGAAATTTAGTAATATTAGCAGGTTGGGTAGATCAAAATTGAGTTTGTAAGGTTTAAGATATATGTTTTGAATTATTATTATAGCAAGGGTTAATTCTATAGTTGGTGATTCACGAGGAGGTGTGAGCGGGAAGTCAATAATTGTTTAATGTGATGTGAATGTTAAGATATTGTTAAAATTTAAACATTAAAAAAAGATAAGCCAGGAGCCACTGCTGAAGGTTCTTATGCACTCTCAACATTGGGAAGGGTTCTCTGCTGTGTGGAATCTATAATGAGAAGGCTCCAGCTCTGTCTGAAGCTCTTTCCACCTCTGAGCAGGCATACAGTTGATGGGGGAAAGCATGTGAGCTATTCCTGAAGCTCTTTCCACATTCTGAGATCTAAATGCGCACACACACACACACACACACACACACACACACCCATGTTGATTCTTTGATGGGAAGTCAGGCAGGAGCCACTGGAAGTTTTCCACACTCAGCTTTTAGTTCACATCTCCTCTGGAATGGAAGGGGTGCATTCACATATTGGCCAAATTTACCCCATAGTCCCTGCGAGCGATCAGGGAGCACTTCACACACACAATTCAGGTTTTTCTTTCTGTGTCAGAATGTAGTCCAATTTTAAAAAAAACTTAATAAAAAGGATTTCATTACATGTATTAAAAATATGTACCATACCTGATCAAAGAACCACTCTCACCAATTTGTTTGCCATCTTCTTCAAAAAATTTAGCTTGCCTTCACATGCAATGGGGAATTGTGAATCTGCATACCTACTGTAAATGGTATTAATTCTCTCTCTCTCTCTCTCTCTCTCTCTCTCTCATTTATCTGTGTGTGTGTGTGTGTGTGTGAGAGAGAGAGAGAGAGAGAGAGAGAGAGAGAGAGAGAATAGTTTGTCAATATCCAATTCAGTGAAATTGAATTTTGCCAGATGCTTAGCCGGGAGTTCCACCTTTTAAAAAATGCTGTCTTTTCTCTATAATGCTGTCTAGTTTTCTACCCAAAATGTGGGGTGGGGTGCGGATTGTTGTCTGTGAAACAACAAGCAATTATTTCAAGGTAGACCCGGTTGCCTTGGTTACCAGGCATCAAACCAGGCCTTTTATCGTCCCCATCCAGATCAGCCTCCCTCCTTGTTTTTGTCCTGCTCTTCCCATCACTGAATGGTTCTTGCTCCCAGGCAGGAGGCCAGACAGTAAGACATGAGGAAGCACTTTAGGATGGGGAATGTTTAGCAGATCTGACAGCTTGCCATTGCCAAGTCTCAAAACAAGGGAAAGGAGATTTCCCAGAACAGCACCAGAAAGGGTGTGAAATGTTCCTCCTCCACAAAAAATGTGGAAAATGTGGACGAAAAGCTATTGTATACTGCTCCGTGTGATTTTGCATGCTTGCTGATTTTGTTGCTAGAATGCAACAAAAAAAGGGGAAGAGAGGGGCCTTGTTAGGTCCCCTTGCTGAATATTTGTTGCAAAGTAAACAAAGCATCAGAAAAGGCTGACCTCCTATGCAACGGGAGGGGTCTGTGCATCTTAAATGCAACCCCCTTGTATTTTTGAATATAGTTCAGGGCCAGCTTCAAATCTGAGGGGGCTTTCAACCTCCAGTGGGTTCCTGCCTAGCTTGTGGGCTTCTTCCCCTTAGCTGGGCAGTAGGTGTGGCATTAGATGTGGGTTTCCCTGTTTCTCTCCTGTGTCCACTATGACACTGCCAAAGTCAAGAGAGAGAGACCTATCAGCCAGTGGCCACCCACTCCCGGCTGGGCCCAGTCCAGTCCTCCCTAGGAGTCCAGGGCAGGGGTCAGCATGGGCTCACCAGTGATGTCAGGACCTCAGCAGCTGCATTACCATGTGCTAATGCAGTGTTCCTTATTGCCATTCTGGGGGGCAGCAGTGCCCCCCCCCATCAACCCTAAGTGTGGCTCACTAATCGTTTATTGGCAGGCATAGGCAACGGGTAGCTCTCCAGATGTTGCTGAACTGGAACTCCCATTGGCTCAAGCCACACTTTATTACAGCTGGGGATGATGGGAGTTGTTGTTCAGCAACATCTGGAGAGCGACACATGGTCTACCTCTGATTTATTGGGCCTTCCTCCTAGAGTTCTTATGAGAGGACTCCATCTCCCTTAAAGGACCCTCCCAGCGCTGAAAAAAGTGCAGTACTGTGTGGAGGTCAGCACCGTGGCAAATGGCAACTCCCATCATTGAAGGGCTTTTGCTAAAGTGGCCCCTGCCTGATAAATAGTGAAAGTCGCTGTGCTAATGCCAGTCCTGGCATAGCTACATGACGTAAGGACTGTTCACACATGCATCCAGGCTGTGGAAGGGGAGTGGTCCCATCCCTGCTGGCCCCACCCCTTCTGATTCTATGAACAGAGCTTACTTGCATGCAGTGTGTGTGTGTGCATGCGTGCGTGCGTGTGCACATGTGTGTGTGTGTGCATGCGTGCATGCATACATGCATACATGTGTGTGCTTATTCTGTGCAGTCTATGATGTTATATTTTGCCAAGGCTACATGCAAGAGAGAAATATATGTTGGGAAATCCAAGCACAGATCTCCCATGTAATGGCTAATTTGTTCCTAAGAATGATCTGTTCTCTAGGCCTGTGGTCCTCCTGTAAATCACAATTCCCAGAAGTCTTTGGGGGAAGCAAACCACATGGAAACTCCTGCAGAAGGCAGCACAGCTGCTAATCCAGCATCAAATTCCCAGAAGTATCACCATATTCCACAGCCTTCCAGCAGTAACATTGGGTCACACACTGTTGGTTTTATCATCTTTTTGTTTATTACATCAAACAGCATTTTGTCTTCTATACTTCTAAGATGCTGTTAGCATCTTTAGGGAACAGAACGTGCATGGGAACAAATGGATGGATTCCAGATCCCATTTGGAAACGTTCTCCAACTCGGGAACAAGGTAACATGCTCTAAATCTTACCTTTGCATCAAGGGAGAAGGCATAGTTTTTAAATCTTTGCTAGCCTAGACTTGTTACTAATTCCAGAATCTGTGAATATATGCTTAGATGCCTGCGGTCCATCCTCTTTTTCTGCTGTGTTCCAGAGAAACAACGGCGCATGATCTCATTAGCCACTAACAGAAAAGGGAGCATGTGGAGTTGGTACCACCCCTCTAGAATCCCATTGGTCATCAACAGAACAAAGATTTGCTGGGAATACAGAGCACGACATTGCCTTAGAAGCAGAACAATTTTTTAAAAAGTCTTTGTGCAAGATTAATTTATAGTATTACAATTCAAAGAAAAACATTTCTAGTGGTAGCAGTCAAGTTTGTCTAAGTCAAACTACTGGGGAAGATCAGATTCATCATGTACTGATAAATCATCATCTACTGTTACTACTCTGTACACAGATCTGATGTAGCAATATTAATAAACTATACTGCGGCTTCTAGAATCGAACATCTGGTCATTGAATTCTAAAATTCACTGTAGAACTGGTGTGTACAACTTCAGCTGCTATTGGCCTACAACTTGCATCAACCCTGACTATTGGCCACTGTGGCTGGGGATGATGGGAGTTGTAGTCCGACAACAGCTGGAGGGTAGCTCTGCTGTAGAAAATAAAGCCAAATACTCATTAGCCAAGTTTTACTATCATTTTGCCCAAAAAGACCTCAGCAGTTGCCTAGGACCATGTTAGGATTGTGGTGGTTACACTTGCACCAATAATGTAATCAATTTGATTTCTGTGTACTCCATCTTGTGATGTCCATGTGTATAGGCACCGCTTTGGTTGTTTGAAGAATGTGTTAGCAATGAAGAGATCGTTGGCTTGGCAGAAACTAATAAGTCGCTCTCCTGCTTCGTTTCTGTTGCCTAGGCCATAGAGGCCGATTGTGTTTTCCTCCTTCCCTTTTCCAACTTTGGCATTCCTGTCTCCAACCACCAGCATTGCATCTTGCTTGCATGTTCTGTCAATTTCAGACTGGACTCGAGCATAAAACTCATCAACTTCCTCTGTGTCAGTTGTTGGGGCGTAGATTTCAAGAACTGTCATGTTAAAGGGTTGTCCATGAAATCTAATTGATATTAGTCGGTCACTGTACCCAAGTACTCATTGCTATATCCTTCCTGACTATGAAAGCAACATCGTTCCTTCTTTGTTTCTTGTGTCCTGAGTAGTAAACAGTATGGTTTTCTGACTGAAAGTGTCCCATTCCAGTCCATTTTAATTCACTGATGCCCAAGATGTCAATCTGTAGTTGATCCATTTCATCTTTCACTTCTTTCACTTCTTCCCCATATTCATGCTTCTTACGTTCCATGTTCCCATTGTAATTCGGTCTTTGCAGCTTCGGGTTTTCTGTTCCCGCATGGCAAAATACAGTGGCTGAATCCAGGCTAATGCTGCACTAGTGCAAACATGTGGCACTAGTGCAGGGATATTATTTATTTATTATTATTATTTATTATTCATTTTATTGATCACGTTTCTTTACTGTCTGATATAGACATCCTTAGGCAGTATACAAGGTTAAAACATAACAAATGTAAAACAATATAAAACAGTTAATATTCACAAAACAAGGTAAAAAAAAAATCTCGAAAGATGAAAACATTAAATATATTTAAATTTCCAGTTAAAAGCCTGCAAAAACAGGCGCATCTTGAGGGTCCTCCTAAAAGCAAGCAGAGAAGGAAGTGCTCTTATTTCAAGAGGGAGCATATTCCAGAGCCCCGGGGCAGCCACAGAGAAGGCCCTGTCACGAGCTGCCATCAAACAAGCCGGCGTCAATCATGACTGGACCTCTCCAGATGACCTTAATAGGCGACAGGGTTCATGACCAAGAAGGTGCTCTCTTTAGTACCCTGGATGAAGCCCTGGCTCCTTCTGTTAAGTCAGGACCTTGCGTTCCACAGCAGTGTGCACTTTCCAGGTGCAACCGGATGCACTTTTGCTGTTCTCACGAGCAACCAAACCCAGACTAGGGACTCCTAGCCCGGGTTAGGTTGCACATGAGATGCCAGGATCGGGCCTGATCCTGGGAGGCCTATGCTGCCAAGCCCCACTATCAAACCATGCTATTAGCAAGAGCGCCGCTAACCCGAACTAAGTGCTTGTGTGTTTGTTTAGACCCAGCAGACACAGAGACGGGCACATAGCACACCCATCTCCTGGGAGAAGCCTCCCCCATAATGCATTGCACGTGCCGTGCAGTGCATTGTGGGCTTCACAGAGGCCAGCGCAACACGTCTGGGCCTCAGATCAATCCACCCTTTTCTGCGCTGCATGGAGCAGAGCTGATCGTGTGGGAGCACACATCCGCGCTCCCACTGAGTTGGGAACAATCCTCTCGGGAGAAGGCAAGGTTTGGGATGCCGTCCGCTCACCCGGTAGGTCATGTGAATGACCCCCCAAGAGTGTGAGAGAGGGACTGCCTTTGAACATCCACTCAGCTACATGACCATCTGTCTTTGTTCATTACACTAGTGCGGCATGAATCTGGATATCGGTCAGTATTTCTTGGAAATAAATTCCAAAGTGTTTGGAACGCACTGGACTGCAGACTGCCCTTTCTAGTCCGTGTTATCCCCTGGCTCTTTATTCACATGATTAGTTGGGAGTTTTTCTTGCTGCAGCGTGATGGGAGAGCAGCAGACAACCAGGGGCTTATAATGCTCCAGAAGGATGTAATGTCAGCATTGCCTTCAGAATAAGAATGAGAGACTCTAGAGTGAGACTGTCAATGAGCCGAGGTTTCTTTTTGGTCCCACAGGCAGCTAGCATGTGCTAATCAGGGAAGGGCTCGTCAATCACACAGGAGTCCCTGCTAACTAAGCAAAGAGGCACCTTCTAAAAGTGGTGGTTCTCTTTATTGAGCAGGGGGAGAGCAACTGGCCCTCTCCGTCCCCTGCACAGCATCTCTCCAGTTGACTGTTGCTGGTGTCTATCTTATGTTTCTTTTTAGATTGTGAGCCCTTGGGGGACAGGGAGCCATCCTTATTTATTTTTATTTCTCTATGTAAACTGTTTAGGGGGATCTTTGTTGAAAAGCGGTATATAAATATTCATAGTACCCCTGGCAAAGAGGCACCTTTTAACTTGGTGATAACTTGGCAAAGAGGCACCTTTTTAACATGGTGATTCTCTTTATTGAGCAGGGGGAGAGTAACTGGCCCTCTCCATCCTCAGCACAGTACCTCCAGTGACTGTTGCTGGTGTCTATCATGTTTCTTTTTAGATTGTGAGCCCTTTGGGGACTGGGAGCCATCTTATTTGTTTGTTATTTCTCTGTGTAAACCACCCTGAGCCATTTTTGGAAGGGCGGTATAGAAATCAAATAAATAAATAAGTAGTAGTAGTATACAGCTGCTAAAAAAGCTAATTTTATTTTATGATGTATTTTATTTTTAGATTTATGCCCCATCTTTCAATCAAAAGATCCTCAAGGTATCTCACAAAGAATTATAATAAAACAATAATAATTATGACACACACATGGATGTAACTTGGGCTGCATGAATGGAGACATGGTGTCCAGATCTCAGTGGGGTAGCTGTTCCACTCTGTTCTGTGCTGGCCAGACTTTGCTTGGAATACTGTGCCCAGTTCTGGGCACTGCATTTCAAGAAGGCTGGTAAACTGGATAAACTGGAATGAGTTCCGAACCCTGGTTATCGATTTATCAAAGATGGCGAGGAGTCTGGAAATCAAGGAGCCATGTGTGTTTATCCTGGAGGAGGAGCCTGGTTGTCTTCACATATCTGAAGGGCTGTCGCAGAGAAGATGGAGTGGATTTCTTCTGTTTTGCTCTGGAGAACAGGACTAGAACTAGTGGGTTGAAATGACAATGAAGTAGATTCAGGCTAGATGTTAGGAGGAGTTTCCTAACTGTAAGAGCTGTCTGAGAGTGGTTGGCTCTCCTTCACCAGAGATGTCCAGCCAGAGGCTGGATGGCCATCTGTCTGTCAGAACTGCTGCTGCAACAGATTTGTGCAGTGGGTGGGGGCAGTAGCAGCCAGTGTGGGTGCCACCAGGGGCTGCAGCGAGAGGCCCCTTTAAGCATAAATTAGTAGGTGCTTATCTCCACTCCAGACACACCTGCTCTGAGTAGCAGCACACCTCCCAGCACTCCCTGCAGCAGAGGATTGGCTCCATGGAAGCCAGGTGAGTGGGGGAGCTGGCTGTGGATTAGACTAGAAGACCTTCAAGGTCCATTCCTTCTGTGATTTTATATGGGAGAGGAGGGTCCTTGAGGAATCTTGGACTCAAGTCGCATAAGATTTTTAAAGGTCGCCACTAGACTTGGAAAAGAATATTCTCCTGCATCATTTCAAAGAGGGGAGAATATTCAGAGGCTTATTCTACCCATTCTATCAAATGCATTGGAGAATATTCTTTTACAAGTCTGGTCTCATGACTAGCACCATGAGTCATGCCTGGAAACAAACTGATAATAACCAGTGCTGCTACAACAGGGCAAATGCAACATGTATTTACAACTTACAACAATACAACATGGTAGCAAGCATGACTTGTCCCTTTAGCTAAGCAGGGTCTACCTTGGTTGCATATGAATGGGAGACTAGACGTGTGAGTACTGTAAGTTATTCCCCTCATGGGGAGCCACTCTGGGAAGAGCATCTAGGTTTCAAGTTCCTTCCCTGGTAGCATCTCCAAGATAGGGCTGAGAGAGATTCCTGCCTGCAACCTTGGAGAAGCTGCTGCCAGTCTGTGTGGACAATACTAAGCTAGATGGACCCGTGGTCGGACCTATGGTCTGACTCCGTATGTGGAAGCTTCCTATGTTACTATGAACATATTAGAGGCAGGGTTAAAGATGGCTGATGAGGAGGAGAGCTGGTCTTGTGGTAGCAAGCATGACTTGTCCCCTTAGCTAAGCAGGTTCTGCCCTGGTTGCATATGAATGGGAGACTTGATGTCTGAGTCCTGTAAGAGATTCCCCTTAGGGGATAATGGGGCCACTCTGGGAAGAGCATCTAGGTTCCAAGTTCCCTCCCTGGCTTCTCCAAATTAGGGCAGAGAGAGACTCCTGCCTGCGACCTTGGAGAAGCCGCTGCCAGTCTGTGAAGACAATACTTAGCTGGATTGTAGGTATCTCCAGCATGTGAACTCATGATACATTACTTTCACTATGCCAACTTTTGCCCTGCGGTGGTGGGGTAGGGGTGCGACTCAAATTCACAAGAGTACCCCAGAAGGGCACTGAGTAGTCCCAATAGATTCATTTGTTTCTCTAATTAATTACTGTAGTTACTTAATGAAAATCAATTTTGCCGCCGGAATCATTGAGTCATTGCAAATGATCAGTCTATGGGTGTTGTTGCATGTTAGTTTCTATGGAAGGGGGTTTGTTCCTGAGGCAAATGTCACTAGTTCATGTTCTGGGTCAGATATGTATCAAAATGTGAGCACTATTGTGTGTTGGGCAGATGAAGATCTCAAGTAGAGGTTTGTCTGTACACTAAACTCTACCACCTTTTGGAAGAATCAGACAATCAAGGCAAATAATGGTAAAATAATATGGTATATTATTATTATTCATAACAATACCAGCAGAGAAGAATGGAAACTTGTCTCACTCCCCCTGTGCAGAAAAGTGCAAATTCCAGCTCTGTACTATAACTCTTACCCAGAGGAAATTTGCTGCATTTCAGTTTCCTGAATATCAAAGGGATTATTTAGTTGTGAATAATTTCAGTGCTGTTCATTTCAACAGGACAGAGCACAACTAATTTTTGGTGTATTAGAATCTGCCAACATTATACAAATTAGAATCATTGGTTCCAGGGGCATAACTATAATAGGGCAAGGGGAGACAGTTGTCTGGGGGCCCATTGCCTTGGGGGGGGGCAGAGGCAAGTCACATGACTGACTCCCCCAGCCACACACCCGCCCAGGCTTCCTTTAGTTGTAGTCATCCTCTGAAATGTGAGTGTTAACACTCCAATGTGAGCGTTAAGACCTGGAGCTACCAGAACAGCATGTCTTTCTCTAGTACCATTAAATGACACACAATTTACAAAACCTTTAAAAAAATAATGTAGGATGATGTTCTATTGTGGCACATAGGTTAGATAGATAGATAGATAGATAGATAATTTACTCTGCTTTTTGTTACCACTATTCAGCCTCATTTAAGATTTCTTTACTTCATGAGCTGAGCTTCAGTGAGTGGGGGGCCCATTTTAAAATCTTGTCTCTGGGCCCACTCCAACCTTGCTATGCCCCGACTGGTTCAATTTTAAAAGTACTGCAGAATATTAACAGTGTAGAGGCCACTCATGACCTCTTTCAATCTCCTTTGGTGGTCCTCCAAGTCTTTCTTCATATTACCCCATTTCCAAATATCACTTCCTGTACATTTGATTTATAATTATGAACATTAATCTGAAGGTTGCCATTAGTCTGATGATGTTTATGTTTATGATTACTGTGCTGTAGACCACTGTGAATAAGAATTAGTACACGACTTATGGAAATATATTTTTATTTCAAGGAAAAATTAATCAAGCTGCTATAAATTCAGGCAGTCTATACAGAGTCACCAAGAAATTATGATCAGGAGTTTTAGAGTAAGAAAATGGAGCAGCTGGGACAAATTCTTTTCTGTGAGTTGGCACCCTGTTGTATTTACCAATTTGAAAGAAAAAACCTGGGTAAATGTGTTGAAGAAAAAATGCTTAAGACTTTAGAAGCAATATTTTGCATCTTGGAAATAATCCCACCCAAGAGCGTTGTCTGGTTAGATTTTAGGATAAAGGTGTCAGACAAAATCATTTGAGAGCCAGCATGGTGTAATGGTTAGAGTGCCGGACTAGGACCGGGGAGACCCGAGTTCAAATCCCCATTCAGCCATGATACTCGCTGGGTGACTCTGGGCCAGTCACTTCTCTCTCGGCCTAACCTACTTCACAGGGTTGTTGTGAGGAGGAACTCAAGTATGTAGTACACCGCTCTGGGCTCCTTGGAGGAAGAGCGGGATATAAATGTAAAAATAAATAAATAAATAAATAAATAATTTGGAAATGTCAGTACTACATTTTAGAAAATTATGGGGCTGTTGTTCACATGACTGCATGCGTGCAGGGTGAGGTGAGGAAGGCAGGATTCAACCTACCTTCCCCCAGGTGACCACTGACAGACTGGTCCCCTTTCACACTGAATCTCCACACTGCTCCTGGCAGTGCTGGTAAACAAAGGCTAGGACTTGTGAATCCCATGCACTGTGCAGCATGGACAATGCATTGGGGGAATTCCCCCAAGAGATAGGTGTGCTAGGCACCCATCTGTGAATGCAACCTGGCTGGAAGCCCAGCTTGCACACAAGCACATAGCCCAGATTTAGGGAGCGCTTGCTCCCTAAGCCTTGGCTCGTAGCCGGGCTAGGTGGTGCTGGCCTGCTGGGATCAGGTCCGATCCCAGCAGTTCTCATGTGCAGACAAACCCAGGCCAGGTGTCCCTAGCCTGGTTTAGGCTGCAAGTGAGAACAGCCTCTATGTTTGATAAATGACAGTCAGATATCATTTGTTAGATTATTGGCACTTTCCTTACTAAACTGGAGACACCACAATATTTGATTCATCAGGATTTGTCCATCCATCCATCCATCCATCCCTTTTCACAGAAATGCAGTCAATAACAAAGCAAACAAAAGCCATGAAAACTGACTAAGTTCAAATGTAGCGAATAGGCATGTTCACACAGACGTTAACTGGGTAGGACAAGTGTCCTACCCGGATTCATGAGCTGTGTGCACTCTTGGTTTTTGATTGTGTGTGAGTAAAAAGCAAGGTGGGAGGCAGAGAGAGCATGATCGTCTGCTCAATTAACATCATCTGGGTAGGACAGTTTCCCCTCCTACCTCATGAAAAAGATGAGGATGAAATCTGGGTAGGGTATGCTCGTCCGACCAAGCTGATACTTTGCAGATGATCACACTTCCCGACTCCTACCTTGCTTTTTATTAGGAACATAGGAAGCTGCCTTATACAGAGTCAGACCATTGGTCCATCTGTATTGTCTACACAGACTGGCAGCGGTTTCTCCAAGGTTGCAGGCAGGAGTCTGTCTCAGCCCTATCTTGGTGATGCCAGGGATCGAACTTGAGACCTCCTGTATGCAGGCAGGCAGGTGCTCTTTCCAGACATCCCCATCCCCAAGGGGAATAGGGACACAGGAAGCTGCCATATACTGAGTCAGACCATTGGTCTATCTAGCTCAGTATTGTCTTCACAGACTGGCAGCAGCTTCTCCGAGGTGGCAGGCAGGAATCTCTCTCAGCCCTATCTTGGAGATGCTGCCAAGGGAGGGAACTTGAAACCTTCTGCATGCAAGCGGGCAGGTGCTCTTCCCAGAGCGGCTCCATCCCCTGAAGGGAATAACTTGCTGTGCTCACACTTCATATGCAACCAGGGCAGACCCTGCTCAGCTAAGGGGACAAGTCATGCTTGCTACCACAAGACCAGCTCTCCTCTCGCTTGTACTACTAGAATATCTTGTAGTGCTCACACATCTAGTCTCTCATTCAAATGTGAGCCAGGGTGGGCCTTGCTTAGCAAAGAGGGCAATTCATGCTTGCTATAACAAGACCAGCTCTCCTTCCCACCCACCCTATTCACAGACAAATAGAAATCAGAAGCATGCCCAGGTCCAGAACCTGGATAGGATACTGGTTCTTTCCAACTAATGGTGGTGTGAAGAAGCCTAATGTGTTGTTTACATCTTGAATGGTTTTTAGTAAGGGTGCAACCCTGATGCAACAATAGCCACTCCTGACACTCCTTTTGAATGTTGTGACATCCAGGATTCAGGGACACTTTATCAGGCGAGGAACAATGTAATCACTACAACTGGTTCACATTGACCTTGTGATGGTGCCCAGCTGTGGACCACTTGAGTGCATCCCCGGTAATGCCTAAGCTGCATTTCAGGCTGCCTATGGAAATCAAATCATAAATTGCAGTCAGCGTTCATGCCGTCCTTTGAATGGTCTTATGCAGAAGGCTTCGGCCATGTCCTGCATTGATTGACTCTTCATCAGCCATTCTGTTATTAATATTTATAAACCTTAAATAATACATGGGTTTGTGTACCTGATAGACCATATGTTGCCCTGTGTGTCAAGGCACCTGAAATGAACAGGGTCTGTAGCTCTGGGTCATACCTATGTATGATCAGGGAGAGGATGGAAATGCCCCCCCCCCGGAAGACTCGGATCTCTTCCCACTCATTAGTCACCACAGAACATGTCTGTTTCTTCAACACAGAGTGCTAGGGTAATTTCTGGCCTTTTAAAATTTGAAGGTGTTGTGTTAAATCATTAGATTATATTTGCTTTTTAACAGTGCTTCTTGCTTACAACCTTGGCTGAATTGGGCATTTTGCATATTGTGGCAAGGAATGGGGATGGTGTTTAGTTCTTTTGTGCTTCTAGCTAAAGGGATAGTATCCTTGCTGGGGGCCACAGATGACTGTAAATTAACATTTAATGGTATGCATCTGAATGAATGAATAATGCATGGCAATAAATTGCTTGGGGAAACCAAACTGGGAAGATACTGAATATGGATTTAAAATAATAATATTCCAGAATGGCGTTTGAGCTGCATTATTAGACGGGTGTGTCCAGTGCTAAGTCATACCTCTGTGTGTGATGCACTTTTTATTTTTTCAGATAGTAAAATGCTGTACCAATCCACTCAGATGCACTTCCTGTATTTTTCTGCAGTGGAGCTGTGATTGATTATTAGAATTCTCCCTTTAAGAAATTGGAGTCACTTCTCCATTGTGCACAAATTGTGATCTATTAACCTTCCATTGTAGGGTCACCTAAATGACTGGAGGAAGGCTGGATTGAGTCTGGGGCTTAGTCACTGAAGAATATAAGAAGAGCCTAGCTGGATCAGACCAAAGGTCCCTCTAGTCCAGGGGTTTCCCACTGCTTTGGGAACTTTGGTTGAAAAGCGGTATATAAATATTCATTGTATTTGTATTTCTAAGTCTGGGTTCCCAGATACCGTTGGACTACAACTCCAATCAGCCACAGACACAATCCAGTGTGGCAGGGGGTGATGGGGATTGTAGTCCAACAATATCTGGGAACCCAAAGCTTGGGAACCCCAGTCTAGTCCAGCATTCTGTTTTCTAGAGGCCAGCCAGATGCAGGGCATGAAGATAACAGCTCTTCTTGTTTGCTCTCCAGCAACTAATATTAAGAGAAACACTGCCTCTGAATATGGAAGTTCCATTCAACTCTCATGGCTAAAAGCTGCTTATAGAAGGGCCTCTCCTCCACGAATGTGTCAGATCCCTCACTTTAGGGGCGGGGCAGTAGTCTGTCTGAGATCCTTTCTAAGGATCACCACCCAAGTCCCTTTAGAGCCAGGGTAGGCAACCTTGGGTCATAGGAACATAGGGAGCTGCCATATACTGAGTCGTCCATCTAGCTCAGTCTTGTCAACACAAACTGGCAGTGGCTTCTCTAAGGTTGCAGGCAGGAATCTCTCTCAGGCCGATCTTGGAGATGCTGCCAGGGAGGGAACTTGGAACCTCAGATGCTCTTCTCAGGGCCACCCCATTATCCCCTCAGGGGAATATCTTGCAGTGCTCCCACTTCTAGTCTCCCATTCATATGCAACCCGGGCAGACCCTGCTTAGCTAAGGGGACAAGTCATGCTTGCTACCACAAAATCAGCTCTCCTCTCACAATTGATTGCGGCTGGGGATGATGGGCGTTGTAGTCCATCAACATCTGGGAAGCCAAGGTTGCCTGCCCCGCTTTAGAGGGACAGATTTCTCCCCCGGCAGGCACCACAGAGGCAGAGGCAGCCTGGGCTTCTGCCCAAGACGGAGCGCGGCCGCGTGGTGCTGAAGGGACAGCGCCTCCGAAGCCGCAGGCATTGCCGGCTCCCTGCCGCTCAACAAAAACGGGCAGGGCCGGGGGGCCCCATTTTCCGCGAAGGCTGGGGGTCCTCCTCTCCCCACAGGTTGGGGGGTGGGGTCTGAGGCAGCTGTGGGCAGGAGATCGGCAACACGGGCTCTTTCCTCCTCTTGCCAAGCCGCCTCCATCCCTGCTGCGGCGCGTCCTAAGCTCTGCCTCCCCAAGGTCAAGCCTTTGTGGGTCGCAACTCGCCCCTCCCTGGCCCCGTGGAGACCCCTCGCCTCTCCGGTGCTGCCGGCCTCTCTTACTGCTGGCCCATCTCCTCCTCCACGGCCGCCTTTCCTGCCAGGGCAGGCAGGGAAATGCCTTGAGTCACAGCAGGGGTGACGCCCCCCAGTCTGTGACTCAGCACCCTTGCCCTCCCCCCCCATCACAAATGGGCCCCAGTTACACACAGGTTGGACACGCTTCGCCTTGGAGGCTTGAAGTGGGCGGGGCGGGGGGGGATCGGACAGAAGACTAGAGCTCCAGGCTGCCCCCCCCCATTTGACCGAGAAGTGGGTGCGGCTGAGGAGGGAGCCACCATCCACCCATCCCCCCCGCCCACCTCCCTTGCGGCCGTTCCTTGCAAGGGGGCGTGGCCCGCCGCTAATGACCCCCCCTCCCCTGGCTTTCTCCCTACCACTTGTAGCAGCTGCAGTGCGGGGGGGGGCTTCATCTCCATCTGATCCCGTCTATTCGCCCCCTTCACTTGTCACATCACTTCCGGATCAGTCCCCGTTTCTGCTGCAGAGTGAGTGGGATTTCTACCCCCCCTTCTCCTCCTCCTCCTCCTCCCCCCCTCCCTCCAGCCTCCCTCCCCTCCCCCTTCATCAGCTAGATGCTGGGAACTAGAACCCACCCCTCCCGCCTGCACTGCAACTGAAGCCTGCCAACCCGCCCCCCCCAACACACACACACACACACACACACACACACACCCCTCCATCCCCTCTCAACTTTGCATCGCATTCAAACCTCCGGCGTTCCCACCCAGCCCTGTCGAATCTATGAGGGCGAGCCGCAGTACAAAGGGTGGCTTTTCCCAGGCGGGCACAGCCCCCTCTCCAGCTCTCCCCACCGCCGCTGCTGCCTCTGGGGGTCTCGCTCCCTCTTTCTCCCCGGACCGGCGTGGATGCTCTGATCTGTGCTAGGTGGATGCTCTGATCTGCCGCCTGCGATTCTGCCCGAGCGAAGCGCGACCCGCCCCAGCCATGGCTGAGAAGAGGCAGGCAGCAGGCAAGCCCAGCGGCGGCGAGGGAGGGGAGGAGGTGCCCGCCTTCTTCAAGAACCTGGGCTCCGGCAGCCCCAAGCCCCGGCAGAAATTCTGCGGCATGTTCTGCCCGGTGGAAGGCTCCTTGGAGAACAAGACCATCGACTTCGACTCCCTCTCGGTGGGACGCGGCTCCAGCAAGGTGGTGGCCAAGCAGAAGGACGTGGCCCATCTCGGGGAGGACGCCCACTCCCTCGGTTCCTGGCAGAGCAGGAAGGGAGGGGAGGCACCTGTGGAGTTCGGGAGGAAAGTGCAGATCCGGAGAGCCACGGGCAAGGAGGCTCTGCAGAACCTGAATGACAAGGTGAGAAGCACCAGGGCGGGGGGGGGGGGGTGAGGGGGGGCTGGGTTTCCACCTCCTGGGCTGAGTTGGGTGGACAGAAGCTCTGCATGGGCAACCCATCAGGGAGACTCTTCTCTTCTTCAACATAAGGAAGCTGCCATACCCAATCAGACCATTGGTCTATCTTGCTCAGTATTGTCTACCCAGTCTGGCAGCGGCTTCTCCAAGGTTGCAGGCAAGGAATCTCTCTCAGCCCTATCTTGGAGATGCTGCCAGGGAGGGAACTTGGAACCTTCTGCTCTTCCCAGAGTGGCCCCATTATCCCCTAAGGGGAATCTCTTCCAGCGCTCACACTTCTAGTCTCCCATTCATTTGTAACCAGGGCAGACCCTGCTTAGCTAAGGGGACAAATCATGCTTGCTACCTCGAGACCAGCTCTCCTGTCACACACAACCCCTCAACCCCCACCACCACTCCCCTCTGGTTCTGGCTAGCAGTTGGAGCTGGCTTTTTCTTCCCACCAGTGCCATTATGAGAAAGCCCCACCCTTCTGAGATAGGTTCCAAGGATTTATGCACTTGCCAGACAAGGGTGATCACTAGGAAATAAAAGAAGACTGCCACGCTGCTTTCTAGTAGAGCTTGCTTGTCCTGTGGCCTTCCGCTTACTCTGGAGCAGTTTCAGGGATGGCATGGGACTCCTCTAGAGTAGGCAGCTTGGAAGACTGTGCTCCAGGAACTTGAGCAGTGCAAAGATCCCAAATCAGCCCAGTATGAACTTAGGGAGAATTTTCCTTTGAATGCAGTTTATTTTATTTTTTAAACTACATTGATATCCCGCTCTGACTCCAAGAAGTCCAGAGTGGTGTGCATGCCATGGTTATGTTTATCTTCACAGCAACCCTGTGAGGAAATTGAGGGGGAAGTGACTGGCCTGGAACCATCCATTGAGTTTCATGGCTGAATGGGAATTTGAACTCGGGTCTCCCCAGTCCTGATCCAACACTACACCACACTGGCTCACCACACGTGGCTCAGCCAAACCAGGAGTTCTGAACCTTGGGCCCCCGGATGTTGGACTATTACTCCCATCATCCTCAGCCACAATGGTTCTGAATGCCTGAGCCAAGTTCTTGGGCAAATGGGAGACTTGTCCTGGGTACCGTTGCAAATGAGGGTTCCAAGGGGCTGCTGCTGGGCTAGCTGGAAAACTATCCAGAAGAAGAAAGGGTTTAAATTTTATTTTAAGGGAGGAAAGAGCTTGGTTCCTAGGCAGTCAAATATATCACCTGTGGATCTGAGTACGAATGGGGAGAATGGATCTGGGCTACAAAACTCGGTTGGGCCCCTTCCAATACTTGCACACTACAGCCAACTCTGGAGCACAGATGGTAGAAATAAGCCTCTTGGTGTCAAGAGAGTTTGTGGGGGGAACATAGGAAGCTGCCTTATACTGAGTCAGACCATTGGTCCATCTAGCTCAGTATCATCTACACTGACTGGCAGCATCTCTCAAGATTTCAAGCAGCCGTCTCTCCCAGCCCGACCTGGAGAGGCCACCAGGGAGTGAACCTGGGCCTTCTGCATCTCCCTTCCAAATGCAAACCAAGGTGGACCCTGTTTAGCAAAGGGGAAGACCAGGTCTCCCCTTGCTTCTTTTAGATATTAACCAGATGTATGGATATTAGAGGTTCAGGAAATGATGTCTGCTGTGGAATATCAAACTGGGGGTCATCCAATGATGTTGATTGTCACTTCTGGTCACCCCACCTTGGTGGGAAAGGATATCAGAGAGTTGGAACCAGGAAGGGCAGCTGAAATTTTTCAGAAGTTGAAACAACTCTTTTATGAATGCTACTAAGGGGAGGGCAGGATGATCAAGGTTAATAAAATTCTTCAGGGTGTGGAGACAGTGCATTCAGACACATTTCCCCCTTCCCTCATAATATTAAAACTGGGAATCATCCAAGAAAGCTCAATGGGGGAGCTTTATTGGAATCATCCAAGAAAGCTAGATGGGGAACAGGCAAAGGAAAGACTTCTTCACACATCACATAATTCATTTATGGATCACAACCTGAAGAAGTGGTGATGGCCATTCGTTCAGATGGTTTTACAGGTAGATTAAATACTCTGATAGAAGATAGGTCAGCGAATAGGTATTAGTCACCATAAAATGGAACCTCAGTGTTCAGAGGAAGAAGCTGTATTCACACATTAGGATCAGTGCCTGTGCAGAAGTCTAGGGTTCCCAATATTGGGTCGCCAGATGCTGTTGAACCGCATCCCCAACCACAGTAGCCTTTAGCCAATGTAGGCCAATTGTAGACCAGAAATGTTTGGGGACCCCACTTCAGACTTATGCAGACATCACCCCTGTACAGGCATCCGTGCACATGTACATGCATTTTAGAAGCCATGTACAAAAACTGGGGACTGATTGAGTGATTAAGTTTCGGGTGAAAAGGCTGTAGGTAGGTCATCATTTCTTAGGCCTAGGCTGAATCCAATGAAACCTGGGAAGGGGGAGGGTGAGTTTACTCCTGTTATGACTATGTGGACCTTTGGGGTGATCCCATCAGTCTACAAGCCAAGCCCACAAATCTACAAGCCAAGCCCACAAATACCTGTACCATTCAAGGGTGACTTTTTTAACTCTTAGTGGGGTTTTTTGGCAACGTCTACTCCCCTCTAGTTGGAAAATAGGGGTGCGCATGAACTGTTTGATGTTGAACCAGTGCGCATCAAACAGGGGCCAGTTTGGTCCACGATCGAACCTGGTTCGATGCAAACCAGTTTGACACTGAAGAGTGGGAGGCGTCAAGAAAGTTTGTTTAAGGTGCTTAAACAAACCACTCGCTTCCCTCCAGTACAGCCCAGTCACCTCCAGAAATAGCCATCTAGACAGGCCAAATGCGCAGCACTGGCACAGTTCCAGCCTCCACGGATGTGTGGAGGGCAGCAAGTGGGGAGGAGCCAATGAGCACCTTAAACAACCTTTCTTGCTGCACCCCCCACCGCGCTTTCATGGATTCCTCACTGGATTCCCCTTTACAAGTATTGACGCTCGAACCGCCAAACCACTTCAACTGAACGGATCGGACCGGTCAGTTCGACCGAACCGATTAAGGGGAATGCGATTCGGTTCAAATGTGAACTGAACAGCATTTTGGGGTTCGTGCATACCCCTAATGGAAAATAGGTGATAGCATACCTGCCAACATGTCCCTATTTTCCCATTCACCTGAATGGGAAGATAGGGACGAGCTGGCAGATATGTGATAGCCTTGTACCTTCAGCATTCTTTGTTATCACCCCTTCTTTATCCCTACCTCCAAACAATTAGGGTAAAATAGAAGTCATTTTTTCACAGAGGAAAGGCTTAAAGTCAGGGTTAGGGTTCCAATGAGCCAATTGTTGTACTTTCTCCATGGAGTAATCTTTGGAGGATATGTCTGCCCATTGTCTGAATGGAAATGACAATGACATACACATATGTTATAGTAGGTTTTGTGTTTAAAAACTCCTCAAAGCTTTTAAAACACCGTTGCAAATTTAGCCGCTGCAGGCCCAATGATCAGGCCAATAAAACATAGGAATAAAGGAACATAGGAAGCTGCCATATACCAAGTCAGCCCATAGGTCCATCTTGCTCAGTATTGTCTACACAGACTGGCAGCAGCTTCTCCAAGGTTGCAGACAGGAGTCTCTCCCAGCCCTATCTTGGAGGTGCCAGAGAAGGAACTTGCAACCTTCTGCATGCAAGCAGGCAGGTGTTCTTCACAGAGCGGCCCCATCCCCTGAGGGAAATACCTTACAGTGCTCAGAGGATGCCTCTGAGTACCAGTTGCAGGGGCATGCCCTCCACTCCTGCCTGTGGCTTCCAGTGGCATCTGGTGGGCCACTGTGCAAAACAGGATGCTGGACTAGATGGGCCGCCTTGGGCCTGATCCAGCAGGGCTGTTCTTATGTTCTTATGCTCACGCATGTGAGCACTCCCATTCATATGCAACCAGGGTGGACCCTGCTTAGCAAAGCAGACAATCCATGCTTGCTACCACAGGAAAGCTGAACGTATTCACCTATTTTCCCTCTCTAGGGGTGTATGTAGACCTTGTTAAAAATCATAAAAATAACAGCTGGCTCATGTATCAAGTGAGGTTCTTTTTAACCACAGTAGAAAAGGCCATGGGAAGGAACAAGTAGCAGGCGTGAAGGATTAAAGGTAAAGGTAAAGTGTGCCGTCAAGTCGATTTCGACTCCTGGCGCCCACAGAGCCCTGTGGTTGTCTTTGGTAGAATACAGGAGGGGTTGACCATTGCCTCCTCCTGCACAGTATGAGATGATGCCTTTCAGATCCTAGATCACTGCTGCCCGATATAGTACCAGCGGGGATTTGAACCAGCAACCTGCTGCTTGTTAGTCAAGCATTTCCCCGCTGCGCCTCTTAAGTGAAGGATTTAAGGTATCAAAATGGGAGAGTAGAATCAAAGCTCGGCGTTAGACATTTTGGTCTCTCCGGTCACAATAGCAGCTGAGATCCTGCCTCTTGATAATCTTGCACAATGAACAAAGTTGCGCTACTGCAAGGAGATCATGTAGCTGCGCTAAATTGCAGGGATTTTTGGAGTTGTGCTATTGGGCAAAAGTTCCCTTTAAAACATATGAGGCATGTCACAAGTTGTGCATCAGTTGTGTAAGCACATTCTGTGCTTACAAAATGTCCGCTAGAAACTGCACTGGAAACTTTACAAGACCCTTGGAGAGAGATTCCTCTTAAGGGATGGAGCCACTCTGGGAAGAGCATATGCATGCTTGGATGCAGACAGAGGTGCACGTAGGTAATTTTGGAGCCTGGACATAAAGAGCTTTGGAGCCCGCCCCCCCTCACGTTAAGCATCATCCCCCTACACACACACACACACACACACACACACCGTGACACACACAGTATTTTTAACACGTGAGTTCTTGAGGACACAAACAGCAACTGAACTCACAAGAATGTAAGAATATAAAACAGATATATTTATGCAAAGATGCATTTGCAGAAACATTTCAAGATACAACATCTCCTCCTCCTTCGTAGTTATTTCTCCATTGCCCCCTCTGTCTCTAAAGCAAAGGTCACGCCTGGCGCAGGTCACAGTCACGCTTGGCCGCCCAGCGCAGTGTGGGCTACTGGCACAGTGTGGCAACCACATCACCTGGGCCAGACGAAAGATTATTTGGGGGCTCTCAGGCCCTGGACTTTGGCCTGGAAGTCCAAGGGTAAGAGTGCTTCTGCATGCCGAAGGTTCCATGTCCCCTCCCTGGCAGCATCTCCAAGATAGGGCTGAGAGAGATTCCTGCCTGCAACCTTGGAGAAGCCGCTGCCAGTCTGTGAAGACAATAGTGAGCTAGATAGACCAACGGTCTGACTCAGTATGTGGCAGCTTCCTAGGTTCCCATGAGAGCCATTTTGTGTATACCAGGGGTTCTCAATTTGGTCCCCAGCTGTTGTTGGCCTACAACTCCCATCATCCCTGGCTGCTGTGGCTGGGGGGATTATGGGAGTTGTAGGCCAACAAGAGCTGGAGGGGTGAAGTAATGCAGCCCTGCCCTTTCCAGTCATCGCCTAATGATAAAAGAGCAGAAGTTTAGTGGAGGTCGGGAAGAAGGAAAGAAGCAACCATTTATAGCCATTTTAATTTGCTGTCACAACTGAGGACACACTCATTCCCAGGACGGTTTGTCAAGAATTAGTCACTGGGCTCCCAGAAATGCTGGCTGAGGCCAATACAGCATCAAATGCATATTTTAAACACAGCATTTATTCCCCTTCTTCTGTGCCGTTTCCCTGTATATGGCAATGACTGTATAATGAAGCATCTCTTCTCTTTAGCAAACACAGTTTTGAACCAGAGCTCTTGCTGGCCATGGTCAGTTGCTTTCTAAGAGCAATCTAAGTAGCTTCAAACAAGCTTGTCTGGGAAATACGCCAAGGAATATTGCCAAACTCTGCACTTCCCTTTGCCATAAAAGAGCTCACATCCACAGCTTTGAAGATCAGCGGTAACAAAGTCCACCCAACATCTGACAAAACCTTTAGTGGCAAAGCAAAAAGCACCTTTTGAAGTATTCCCGCTTACTCAGCAGCTCCCGCCTCTTTATCAGAGTAGCATCCCAGAAAGGTCGGCTGATGCCTTAGGTATCCCACAGTAACGGTGTTCCCTGAAAACCCAAACTTCAGCAATCTCTGGAGTCACAATCTCAGCTCAAGCCATCATCGCTTAGAAGAATACTGGGTCTTCTGCAGAAGCTAACGCACACCTTACTTTTAAAAGTATACACCTAAAGATGCAATGTGTGAATGAGATAAATGTGCATTTGGAAATGTATAGGAACCTAGGAAGCTGCCTTATAGTGAGCCAGACCATTGGTCTATCTAACCCAGTATTGTCTACACAGACAGGCAGCCGCTTCTCCAAGGTTTCAGGCCAGAGTCTTCCCAAGCCCTACCTGGAGTTGCCAGGGATCGAACCTGAGACCTTCTGCATGTTAAGCAGACACTTCACCACTGAGCTATGGCCACATCCCCAAAGGGGAATATCTTACAGCAGACAGCACTTGCATGAGAGGAGAGCTGGTCCCTTTAGCTAAGCAGAGTCTACCCTGGTTGCATATGAATGGGAGACTAGAAGTGTGAGCACTAGAAGATATTCCCCTCGGGGGATGGAGTCGCTCTGGGAAGAGCAGAAGGTTCCAAGTTCCGTCCCTGGCTTCTTCAAGATAGGGCTGAGAGAGATTCCTGCCCGCAACCTTGGAGAAGCCACTGCCAGTCTGTTGAGACAATACTGAGCGAGATGGACCAATGGTCTGACTCAGTATATGGCAGCTTCCTATGTTCCATATAGTCACCCATCCAAATGCAAACCAAGGTGAACCCTGCTTAGCAAAGGGGCAATTCATGCTCATTACCTCTTCTCCCTAAGATAATCCACAGGAAGGATAATACAGAATCACAAAGCCAGGAATGGTTGTAGCTCTTATCAATTGCAGGTGTGACACCATGTCAATGGCCGTGTAACCTATGGAACATAGGAAGCTGCCATATACTGAGTCAGACCATTGGTCCCTCTCGCTCACTATTGTCTACCCAGACTGGCAGCGGCTTCTCCAAGGTTGCAGGCAGGAATCTCTCTCAGCCTTATCTTGGAGATACTGCCAGGGAGGGAACTTGGAACCTTCTGCTCTTCCCAGAGCGGCTCCATCCCCTGAGTGGGAATATCAGAAGGTTCCAAGTTCCCTCCCTGGCAGCATCTCCAAGATAGGGCTGAGAGAGAAAGATTCCTGCCTGCAACCTTGGAGAAGCCGCTGCCAGTCTGTGAAGACAATACTGAGCTAGATCAATCAATGGTCTGACTCAGTATATGGCAGCTTCCTAGGTTCCTATGTAACTTCAGCCCTCCTGCAGATATTGGCCTACAACTCCCATAATCCCCGGCTACTGGCCACTTTTGCTGGGGATTATGGGAGTTGTAATCCCAAAGCATCTGGAGGGCCAAAGCTGAGCAGGCCTGCTTTCAGCCAAAGCTGAATACTCTTCCCAGTCCTCCTGGCATCATGCAGAGATGACCCTCACCCATGGAGTGCTATGCTCTGCCCAGCGCTGCATGAGCACTGAGCACTTCCAGGTACTTCTGGTCTAACATACATCAGTGTGGCAAGGGGGTGCACTGCTGCCCTGCAGGACCGATTTCCATGACAGCGCCAGTGGGGGAGACACGGCCGGGGTGGGTGGGTATGAGCATCCTCCCCAGTCCTTAAAGCCATCCCCCCTCACCTTCGAACCGGCCAAGCCAGGTCATGTACATCCCTGCTGGTAAGTAGTCTGATCTTCCACTAGCTTGTTTTTGATGAAACCTTTTAAAGGTAGTGATTTAAAAGAAGCACCTTTTAAAAGTGGCAATCCTCTTGATTGAGCAGGAGGAGAGTAACTGGCCCTCTCCACCCCCAGCACAGCATCCCTCCAGTGGCTGTTGCTGGGGTCTATCTGTTGTTTCTTTTTTAGACTGTGAGCCCTTTGAGGACAGGGAGCCATCTTATTTATTTGCTTTGGAAACTTCTGTTGAAAAGTGGTATATAAATATTTGTAGTAATATGGTAGGCAGGATGCAACCCCTGCCTTCTCCTTTCTGTCTCTGTTTCTGCCTTTTGCTTCGCTATTTGCTCTTCCTTTTCTGACTTCTGTCTCCCACAATTTTTCTGTGCTCTGCCGTTCTCCCTGCTTTTTGCTTTTCTGCCCCCACCCTTCTGTTTTCCTCCGTACCAGCAAGTTGGGGTAAATATCCAAGCCTGCTGGCGTGGAGGGAAGTGTGGAGAGGCCCTGCCTTGGTGAATGGGCTCTCCTCTGCCCTCTCACTATGGGCTCTCTCACTTTTAGTGAAATGGAGCTCTCGAACCCCTGCACCATCTTGGAAGGCAGGCACCATGCGCTGGGAGGGGTAGCTCTTCCCCAGGGTTTCCTTCCAGAGCTCTGAAGAAAGGGCACTCTCTTTTTTAAAGGGTCTTCCCAGCACTGAGAAAAACCCAGTACTATGCAGAAGCCAGGACAGGGGGAAATGGATCTCACCTTGAAGGTTTCGTGCCGAAGTGGCCCCCGCTTGAAAAATAGTGAAGATTACTGGAACAGGGGACGGGGCCATAGCTCAGTGGAAGAACGTCTGCTTGGCATGCAGAAGGTCCCAGGTTCAATCCCTGGCAGCATCTCCAGGTATGGCTGGGAACGACTCTGGCCTGAAATCCTGGAGAGCTGGACCAATGGTCTGACTCAGTAGATGGCAGCTTCCCATGTTCCTAACATTTGGGGTCGGGGCCATACCTCAGTGGGTAAAGCGTCTGCTTTGCATGCAGAAGGCCCCAGGCTCAATCGCTGGTGTCACCAGGTCGGGCTGGGAGAGACCTCAAACCTTGGTAAGCTGCTGCCACTCAGGGTAGACCAGGGGTTCTCAGCCTTGGGTCTCCAGATGTTGTTTGGCTTCCATAATCCCCAACCAAAGGCCACTGGGGCTGGGGATTATGGGAGTTGGTCCAATAACATCTGGGGACCCAACGTAGCACCTGGGTTACGTAGCACCTGGGCTTTAAGTTTGCATCACCTCCAGAATGGAGATGGTGCGTTCACATATCGGCCAGATTTATCCCCAAAGTTCCTGGGAGCTATTGGGCAGCACTTCACACATGATTCAGGTTTTTCATTGTGCATTAGAGTATAGGCCAGTTTCTATCCAGAGTTTTTTTTTTTTTTTAATCCACTTTTTGCATCTGTTTTTTTGGGCAACTTTGAACTCATAGTGAAGCCTCGCAGTAAAGCCTCCTGTGTGAAAAACACCCTGGACCCATATCAGGTCTTAGGGGTCCCCCCCCCTTTTTGGAGAGAAAGAGTTAGTGACCTTCTTTGCCATTAGCACCAGGTTGGAGTCCCCGATGGATAGGGCCATAGCTCAGGAAGAGAGCATCTGATTTGCATACAGAAACAGGCACTCTTACCCCTGGACTTCCGGGCCGAAGTCTAGGGCCTCCACACACCCCAGGAGCTCCAAAACCCCTCTTAAGTCTGTCCTGGGTTGCCCTGCTGTGACACTGGCCCACACTATACCAGATAGCTGAGCATGACCTCTTCTTTAGAGGCAGAGCGGGGAGTGGGGGGAAGAAATATGTGGGATGTGGATATGTTGTTGAAATGTTTCCACTACTGCACATTTGCATAAATATACCCGTTCGTTATTCTTACATTCTTGTGAGTTCAGTTGCTGCTTGTGCCCTCAATAACCCATGTGTGAAAAATACTGTGTGTGTCACGGTGTGTGTGTGTGTGTGTGTGTGTGTGTGTGTGTGTGTGTGTGTGTAGGGGGATGATGTTTAACTTGCAACGATGATGTTTAACTTGCAAGGCCTTTAGGTCCAGGATCCAAAATTACCTAGATGCACCTCTGTGCAGAAAGTCTCAAGTTCAGTCCCTGGCATCTCCAGATAGGGATGAGAAAGAAAGACCTTGGAGAGCTCCTGCCAGTTAGTGCAGACCAAGGCTAGGAAACCTTGGCTCTCTAACTCAGTTGAACTACAAATCTCATCTGATCCAGCCACAATAATTTGTTGTTTGTAGTTCAACAACAGCTGGAGAGAGCCAAGGTTGCCTACCATGGTGTAAGCCAGGGATTCCCAACCTGGGGGCTTCCAGATGTTACAGAACTACAACCCCCAATAAGTCCTGGGTACAATTTATTGTGGCTGGGGATGATGGGAGTTGTAGTTCAGCAACATTGGGAAAAGCACAGGTTGGGAATCCCTGGAGTAGACAACACTGAGCTAGATGGACCAGTCCAGTAGAAGGCAGCTTCCTATGTTCCTATGCCTACGTTTAAGTGCATCATGGGTACCTTTCCCCTTCTCCATCACATGAGTGTGACTGTCACTGTGGCTAATGTATGAACTGAGGCTGAGCCCTCTTGATTCCTTGATCCTGCCTGCTTCCTGCTCTTATTTATGTTGTGACCCAGTGCTTAATCCTGTTTGATAAAAAGGAGAGGTGAGCAGGGAAAGATGAGTGCTCTGGCTGACCATTGTCAAAGGGGCCCTTGGGGGGGAAATGAGCAAGGGCGGATGGGCTGGCAGTGGTCTATGGTCCAGCCCACTGACTCAATCCTAAGCATCAAGGAACTAGGAAAAAGCTCTTTAATTCTTTCATTTGGCCTTCCAGCAGAGCCTACCTGTTATTCTGTGTCTCAGCTGCTTCCTTTCCTGCCCAAATGGAGAAACAGGCATGGAACCACAGGATCTTAGGAAGCGGCTTTATCCTGAGTCAGACCATCGTCATCCTCTTTATTTTGGTCTCTGGCTGAGTTCACAACCTTACACACACACAAACAGTCAGATTATTGGTCCATCTAGCTCAGTATCATCTACACCAGGCCTGCTTAACTTAGGCCTCCCAGCTGTTTTTGGACTACAACTCCCATGATCCCCACAGTGCCAATAGCCACAGTACCATGGGCTAGAGCCCATTTTAGGGACTACTCCGTGGCGGTGGGGGCGGCAAAGAAATGTTTTTTCTCCGCCTCCATTGCATCTGCTCAGTGCAGACCGGCAGAGCTGTTTCGTGTGGTAAAAACCTTGCTCCACACATCCCCCCAGACAATGGGGGAGGAATCATCTACAGCCCACTGTGATCAGTTTGCGTGTCACTTTGCAGATAAAGTCGCTCGCATCTGTGCCGGTTTGGACTCCAGAGTTTTGGCAGTTCCGGCAGACGTGTGCCTCTGGTCCCATCTGGTCCCATTGTGTTGGATTCTTTTCAGTTGGTGCGGCCTAAGGATGTGGACAAGATCCTGGGCAGTGTGCGGGCGACTTCATGCGCTCTTGACCCTTGCCCTTCATGGCTAATAAAAGCTGCCAGGGAGGGTACAGGTAGGTGGTTGGAGGTGATTACTAATGCCTCATTAAGGGAGGGCAGGATGCCATCGTGCCTCAAAGAGACGGTGGTAAGACCATGATTTAAAAAGCCCTCCCTTGATCCCTCCAACCCGGACAACTATAGACTGGTCTCTAACCTGCCCTTTGGGGGCAAGGTGACAGAGCATGTGGTGGCATCCCAGCTGCAGAGGGTCTTGGATGATATGGATTATCTGGACCCTTTTCAATCTGGCTTCTGCCCCGGGTATGGGACTGAGACTGCCTTAGTTGCTCTGGTGGATGACCTACGCCGGGAACTAGACAGGGGGAGTGCGTCCCTGTTGATTATGCTGGACCTCTTGGTGGCATTCAGTACCATCGACCATGGTATCCTTCTGGGCCGCCTCTCGAGTATGGGAATCGGAGGCACTGCGTTGCAGTGGTTCCAGTCCTTTCTTGAGGGGAGGGTACAGAAGGTGGTGCTGGGGGACTACTGCTCGGCCCCGTGGCCGTTGGCCTGTGGGGTCCCGCAGGGATCGGTCTTGTCCCCCATGCTGCTTAACATCTACATGAAGCCGCTGGGAGAGGTCATCTGGGGATTTGGACTGAGTTGTCAGCAATATGTGGATGACACTCAGCTCTATCTCTCCTTGTCACCTGATCCTAGGGAGGCAGTGGATGTCCTGAATTGGGGGCTGGAGGCCATTATGGGTTGGATGTGGGCTAATAAACTGAAATTGAATCCGGACAGGACGGAGGTACTGTTGGTCAGTAGGAGAGCGAGTCGGGATGAGGAGATTTTACCAGTTCTGGATGGGGTTGCACTCCCCTTGAAGGAGCAAGTACGCGGCTTGGGGGTATTACTGGACACGGCTCTGCTTTTGGAAGCTCGGGTGGAGGCGGTGGCCAGGGGTGCCTTTGCACGGCTTCTGCTAGTGCGCCAGCTACACCCCTTTCTCGAGAAGGCAGATCTGGCCATGGTTACCCACGCCTTAGTCACGTCGCGGCTGGATTACTGTAACACACTCTACGTGGGGCTGCCCTTGAAGAATATTTGGAAACTACAGCTAGTGCAAAATGCAACAGCTAGGGTTTTATCTGGAGCTGCCTGCTGGGAGCAAATTACACCCATTCTGAAAGAGTTGCACTGGCTGCCAGTTCATTTCCGGGTCCAATTCAAGGTGCTGGTTTTGACCTTTAAAGCCCTTAATGATTTGGGCCCCCGATACCTGAGGAACTGCCTGCTCACAAGGGTTGCTGCCCGCTTGACAAGGTCATCTGAGGGGGCTCTGCTCTGGGTGCCGACAATGAGGGAGGCTCGGTTGTCGTGCACACGGGACAGGGCCTTCTCTGTTGCTGCCCCCAGACTCTGGAATGCTCTCCCGGTGGGTATCCGCTCCTCAGTCTCCATCACAGTTTTTAGAAAGCATGTTAAATCATGGTAGTTTACCCAGGCTTTTATATGACTGTCTCCACTGCTGCTTCTTGTATTCTGTACTGTCTCTCTGTCTGTGTGTGTGTGTGTGTGTGTGTGTGTACACACACATATAATGTGTCTTTTTTATAATCTTGTTTTTAAATTTTATTGTGAGCCACCTTGGGATTTTCTTAATGAAAGGCGGGGTATAAATTTTACAATAAATAAGTGAATAAATAAATAGCCAGGGATTATGCGAGTTGTAGACCATCATCTACAGGAGGGCCAAAGTTGAGCGGCCCTAGTCTTCACTGACCAGCCGCAGCTCTCCAAGGTTTCAGGCAGGAGTCTTTGCCAGCCCTACCTGGAGATGCTGCCAGGGCTGAACCTGGAACCAATTTCTCTACCACTGAGTTACGGCCCCATTCTTGCCCCCCAATTTCAACCTTATAGGAGCATAGGAAGCTGCCCTATACCAAGTCAGACCATTGGTCCATCTAGCTCAGTACTGTCTACATTGACCGGCAGCAACTCTCCATGGTTTCAGGCAGGAGTCCAGGGGCGTAGTCACTATTGGGCGACCGGGTTCAAAGAACCCAAGCCGCCGCCCGCAGGGGCCGTGCCTCGCAGCCCCAACATGCCCCCTGCGTCTGATGTCAGACGCGGGGGGGTGCTGGTTTAGTGCGGCCCCGTTCAGGAGTTAAATGGCCGGTGCGGCATTTGCAGTGCAGCCAAGAGCAGCTCTTCCCTGCCTTAAAGGCAGGGAGAACTGCTTCTGGCCGCGCTGCAAACACAGCGCTGGCCCCAATCTCGCTCCTGAACGGGGCTGCGTGGCCCCGTTCAGGAGCTGGATGGCCAGTGCTGCATTCGCGGCGTGGCCAGAAGTAGCTCTCTCTGCCTTTAAGGCATGGAAGAGTCACTCCTGGCCATGCTGCGAATGCAGCACCGGCCTGGATCTAACTCCCAAATGGGGCTGTGTGGCCCCATTCGGGAGCCATACCATGCCCCCCGCATCTGACTTATGCCACCTCCTGGAGCTGATCTAACATTAGGCCATCATTGGGGGCATGGCAGGAGTCTGGAGGGGGTGTATGATTCACTGCAAGTTATCTCTTTCTTGTCCTGCTTTTGACACATCCACATTCCGCCAAGTTTGGGGGTCTCCACTGTCCAGTTCTGGCACAGCATTCTGTGGGTGCAGTGGTGAAGTGGCATTGGAGTAATGGTGCTCCTGCCAACTAGGCAAAGAGGCATCTTCTTGTATTTAGCAGGGGGAGAGCAACTGGCCCTTTTCAGCCCCAGCACAGCATCCCTCCAGTGGCTGTTGCTGGTATCTGCTTTATTATTCTTTGTAGTGTTTCATCTATTTTTCAGGTTGAGCATTAGATGGGGTGGAAATGCAGAAGAGCAGTCCTTCAAGGCGGCTAGAGATGACATGTCATCAGAGAGACACCCCTAAAAGCTGCTGCTGCTGCACTGCAGTCCTCTCATTTCCCATTATTCTTTAAGATCTACCTTTACGTAGATTCCCCCAAACACACTTGGTTGGGACTTACCTTGCACAGTCCAAATGGCTATTTAAACCCAGGGGAATCCACTGGGCATGGGGGCGCTTTTCCTGCCTTGGAATTACAAGGAAGCCCTGCTCGGTTTCCACCTCATTTTCTTGGGGAATAGGAGGGAAAGCGACAAAGGCGCGTTGGGACAGGGAAAGCAAAAGAACAGGGTATTTCTCTCTCTGGGACTCGCCCACCCCTGGATTCGCCCAATGGAAAGTCCTCCTGCAAGACCCGCTCAGAACAACTTCCCTGAGAGAGTCCCAGAGCTCCACACAAAGTTGAGTGGGTGGAAACGATCAGGCCTGGTGCCACTTTGCAGCTGGATTGCAAGAGAGAGAAGAAGCCCTGTGGTTCTGCAAGGGGCTTTCTCCAACTCCCTATAGCCAAACAGCAGGATCCCTCCTCCCTCTGCTTTTCCCCACAGCCTCAAATGTGGCACCATTCGGCTTTGCTCCCTGACCCTGCAGCTCCTCCTCACTAAGCTCTTCTTTCCAGAAATACAAAAGTGCACGCCCTTAGATCAAGAGCAGAAAACCGCCCGGCGCACAGCCTTTCTGGTTTTTATTTGAACACCACCCCCATATGTGGGGCAGGAGCATCCTGCAGAATCAGGATGAGGCGCTTTAGAGAGTAAAGACACGTAGCAAGTGAGTGTAGCAGCTGGCCATGGACTTTTGGTGAACGTACTACATTTTGCAAACTCAGCCATGCGCCTGTCCGCTAGTGCGGGGCCTCTCCCGGTGCGGGGATGGGAGCAGCAGGTGCCCTCCCAACGTCGGCGCCCCCCTGCCATGCGGTCCTTGCTTACCACGTTCCGCCAGCCCTGTTTGAAGGGCCTCCACACACACACCCCACTGCAAGTTAAGCATCATCCCCCCACACACAGACACAGCTGACATGCAGTATTTTTAGCACGTCGGTTCTTGAGGGCACAAGCAGCAACAGAACTCACAAAAAGGTAAGAATATAAAGCAAGCATGTTTATGCAAACCTGCATGAGCAGAAACATTTCAAACACGCAGCTTTAACATATTCCCTTTCCACATATTTCCTTCTCTACTCCTGCCTCTGTCTCTAAAGTAGAAGTCACACTCGGCTGCCCAGCACAGGTGCCGACACAGGACGGCAGCACGGCAACCACACCACCTGGGACAGACTAAAGAGGATTTGGGGACCCCAAATTCGGCCCCGAAGTCCAGGAGTAAGAGCACCTCTGGGCAGGTGGGGCAGCTCCAGGTTCTTTGGAGCCGTCCACACAATAGTGGCTCTGCCCCGGGTCAAGATCTGTTGTAGAGCCCAGATACAAGTTTCCTGCCTCTGTAAGGACAAGACCTGGGAGATCTGGCTGAAAGAGCCGTTTCCTGGTGCCTTGGCTCCTGGGCATGGATAGTGTCAGAGTCTGAGCAATGGGCAGCAGCTACACAATAGTGCAAAGCTAGAAGCCGGGACCAGGAGAGCCAAGCAAGCAGTAAGTAAAGGTCCAGAACATGGCCGAGGTCAAGCCAAGCTGCTGGTTCAAGGGACAAAGCAGGAAACAGCTACACAAGAAGAACTTGATCCCGAGCTAAGGCTTGCCTCAGACAGGAAGCCTCTTCAGCCACCCTGAGCAGTATTGCACTAGAGAGGTGGGGTACAAATATTTTAACTAAATGAATCCTTCCTGCAACAGGGGAAGCCAATGGGTGAGCTCACAGGACAGGCCTTGCCCAGGCCTAAATGCCCTGAAACCTGATGCAGTTCGGCAAACTGCCACAGGGGGCAGCAGGACTGGATTATCCATTAGGCACAAATTATAGGCACGGTGCCCAGGACCTACGAAACTCCCACGGGGCTATTAAGAAATTTTGGGCCCCCTGTCATAACCCGCCACACTCGATGAGCCGTCCGTAATTTACAATGCAGCAGCAGGCGACGAGATGTCTCTGGTTGCAATACTTCTTCCAGGCAGGCACGAGGTTTTCATCCAGCATCAGATTCCAGAGATCCCAAGTCCAAGGGTCCAAGGCATCACGAAGGAAGGTATCAAGGCTATCTGACAAGTTGTCTCCAGCAGCACGGCAGAGGGCAGCTGCAGAATTTATAGCAGGTTGCCAGCTGGAATCAATCAGTGCTCTGCGCAGTCAGACGCCTTCCATTTAGTCTCGTGCGCACTGCAAGTGACTGCCACGTCTCAACTCCCTGACTCGGTCATGCCACTTCTCTCGCCTGCGTGCTCTGGGAGATAATACCGGCAGCAAGAGTTCCTCCTGGGATTCGTCACTCTGCTCTGCCTCCTTCACCAAGCCCTCCTCGAGTGCCTCCTCACTCTGATCACAAAGCTGGGCCTCGGGATCCTCAGGTAAATTCACTGCGTCCCACTCCTCTTCCGAGTCCTCAAACAAAGGCCTGACACTACTCCCCTCCCCAGGATCCCCCTCCAGGGCGACGGGAGGGCCCAGCTTGGTCGGGTGTCACTGATGGAACTGATGCACCAAGCAAGGTGCATGGACATCCTCAGCGTCTTCCCAGGAGGGTCCCTTGGGGCTGTACCCCAGCCAATCTATCAGGTACTGCAGGCACCCCCGACGCAGCCGGGAACCCAGAACCTCTTTGACCTCATACTTTGCTTCCTCCTCCCATCATCACTGGGGGTGGCCACGGATGATGAGGAGCCTTTGGGACCAACAGCAACTGGAGGAAGACTGTATGGACACGTAGGGAAGGAGGCAGGCACAAGTGGAAAGCAACTGGGTTGATCTGGTCTATGGTGGTGAAAGGTCCCACAAACCAGACATCCAATTTATGACAGGATCTCCTGACTGGCAGGTGTTGGGTGGATGGCCATTCTCGATCACCCACCTTTAGGGAGTGGCCAGGCTGTCTTTGGGAGTCGGCCGAGCGTTTGTACACTTCCTTTTCTTGGTTCAGCTGCTCTTTCAGGATCTCCCTCACCACTTGAAGTTCTTGTAAGAATTGGTTGGCAGCAGGAACAGAGGAGGCATTTGGGAAAGCATTCAAGAAGAAGCGGGGGTGATAACCATAGTGAAGAAGGGCATCTGCTGTGTGGACATATGCGGGGCGTTGTTATAAGCAAACTCAGCAAGGGACATTAGGTCTACTCATTCTGTCTGTTGGTAATTGACATAGCACCATAAATACTGTTCTAAGGTCGCGTCTATCCATTCTGTATGGCCATCAGATTGAGAGTGATAAGCGGAGGAGAGGTGGACTTTGACATTCAGGAGCTGGAACAAGGATTGCCAAAATTGTGTCGTGAACTGGGGGCCCCGATCGGAGGTTATTGCTGCTGGGAGGCCATGCAGCTGAAATACATGTTGAATGATTAACATTGCAGTGTCACGGGCAGAAGGCGCTCTGGAACATGGGATAAAATGAGCCAACTTGGAAAATACATTCACAATGACTAGGATAGCATTGTGACCTTGGGAGGCAAGCAAATCCGTGATGACGTCCACAGACATAAGCCTCCAAGGCCCCTCAGGAGTTGGGATCGGGTGTAGCAGCCCTGTGTGTTTCCCTCGGGGGTTCTTTGCTCAGCGGCATGTAGGTCAGGTGCTGTCATAGCCCTCCCCTTCCCTATGTACCCTCGGCCACCAGAAGTCCCTAGTGGTCAGGTGCAAAGTCTTATAAAGCCCCAAGCGGCCCACAGGGTGACTATCATGACATTGTTTCACAATGGTGGCCCTCAAAGGACCCGGGGGCATGTATACTCAGTTTCTATAGCATAGAAGGCCGTTGTTCAAGGAGTAGTCTGATGGGGTGTCAGGGGTGTGCAGCTAGTTCGTGATATGAACTAGCTATGTTCAGGGCTTGAACGTAGGGGTCTTGTGCCTGCTGGGCCCGTAACTGGTCTTGAAGTTCAGGAAGTTGAATGGCAGCTGTGAAGTTTTCCAGCCATAACACTGTAGAGACCAGTTTGGGAACAAATTCAGCCACTTACTCAGGTTTCCGGGAGAGTGTGTCCGCTTGGCAGCGGGGACTGGGTATGTAGGTTATTTTAAAGTCGAAACATGTTAAAACCTGGGACCACCAGATCTGCCACTGGTTAAGCTTGTGGGCTGTCTGTAGATATTCTAAGTTCCGGTGATCAGTCCACACCCCAATGGGGTGGAGCGCCCACTCCAACAGGTGCCTCCAAGTCTCGAAAGCAGCTTTGATGGCTAACAGCTCCTTGTCCCAGATGGTATAGTTCTGCTCCGAGGCATTTAATTTTCTGGAAAAATAGGCACAGGGCAACGATGTCACATCAGGCTGACTAGGCTGTAAGAAAAAAGTCCTGATGGGTGCCACTGGATGCATCTGTTTCCATGACAAAAGGAATCTGGGGGTCAGGGGGTTGCAAGATAAGCTCTGATATGAACAGTCTTTTCAGCTGGTCGAATGCTTGTTGTGCCTCTGGCTCCCATTTGAACATTACTTTGGCCTGGAGTAGATCGGATATGGGTGCAGCAAGACTGGTGAAGTCAGTGATAAATCTGCAGTAGTAGTAGAACTTCTCTCTCTCCACCCTCCCCACACCATGCATAATTTTATAGACCTCTACCATGTTTTCCTTTAGCAACCTTATTTTCCAAACTAAAAAGCCCCAAATGTTGTAGCCTTGCCTCATAAGGAAGAGCTGGTCTTGTAGAAACAAGCACAAATTGTCCCCTTTGCTAAGCAGGGTCCACCCTGGTTTGCATCTGAATGGGGGACTACACATGTGAGCACTGTAAGAAATTCCCATCAGGAGGTGGGGCTGCTCTGGGACGAGCATCTGCATGCAGAAGGTTGCAAGTTCCCTCCCTGGCAGCATCTCCAGATAGAGCTGAGAGAGTCTCCTGCCTGAAACCTTGGAGAAGCCGCTGCCAGTCTGGGTAGATAATACTGAGCTAGGTGGACCAATGGTCTGACTCCAGAGAAGACAGCTTTCTGTGTCCATATGTCGGTTGCCCTCTTCTGCGTTTTTTTCAGTTCTACAAAGTAGTAATAGTAGCAGAGATGTATCTCAGTTTCTTTCAGTGGAAAATGTCTTATGCCGGATCATATGCTGCCCAAATTTGGATTCTTAAAAATAATAGCCTGGTGCCTTTGATTTTGTATGCACAATGCAGGCAGTACTTCGAAGCTGGGAATTCCTCGATGTATTGGAAGTGAATGGAACTTGGACTTAAAGCACTGTGCCTTACACTGCCAGGCATTTAGACAATGATAAAATTTTAATGGCAGCTTAATTCATAACTTTATTTCCCACGAGCCATGCCCAGTTCTGAAGTCTGAGTGGCTGCCATCACAATGGTGCTTGTGGAATGAAGCTAGTAAGTGCCATCTTGGGTACCTTTGAATAATCAAGACAAAATGAAACATTATTGTAATGATGTAATAATCCTAGGGGGAGGATGTTTCTAGCCTTCTTAATTATAAAGGAAAACACTAGATGTGGGGTGGGAGGGTGGAATTAACGGGAACAATGCACCCCTCCAAGGTTATCACTGAATATGATCAATGTCAGTCTGCAGTGAAGCTATCTGCAGGTTGTATTTGAAGTTTTATGATTGACTGTGAATGTTTCTATCCAGAGGCCTTTGGGTACTGGATCTGGATGTCCCTTTCAGACAGCAAAAGAATGTTCCAATTCATTTACTGTTGTATTGATTTGCTATGGGAGGGTTAGCGAATTGCTGTAACCTACATTTTCTTGCTTTGAAGAAAAGAATAGTTCAGCAATCTGCATTCCAGGAGAGATTCACACTTGTGAAGTATGATTAGCAGCTGAATGGTGAGAACTGATTCCTGCCTCTAGAGTTTGTATTAGGAATCTGGTGGGTTGAGGCAAGGAATCAGCCTAGTAAACCACCAGAGACTATAGGCCCTTTCACACATTATGTTCAACACTCGTTCAGTGAATGTACAGTGTACATAGGTACAGATCTATGCAGTCATTCACGTGATCTTGAAAACAGGCACAGAAGTACACTTCTTATCTGTACCATGCATTTGATGGGCCTATATCCAGGTTCACTTTTAACATGAACACAGATACAGTCATTCACACAAACATATGCACAAGTGTACAGACATCTGTACACTCATACATCATGTCTGAATCGGGCGTATGTATGCTCTCCCTGCTTACTAGGGACAGACCCAAGGCCAACTTGAGCACTTGTGGCACTCAAGCCAGAGCATGGTCTAAGGGCACATGATACAGCCACCTTGCTGAAGATAAGCAGGTCTTGGCATGGTCAGAGCCTGGAAGGGAGACCCATGGATGCCACCTTTTGGGGGTGGGGCCATAGCTCAGTGGTAGAGCATCTGCTCTGAAAGCAGAAGGTCTCAGGTTCAATCCTTGGCATCTCCAGGTAGGGCTGGGAGATACTCCTGCTAACTGGGGAAAGTGGCACCTTTTAACAGTGATGATTCTCTTTATTTAGCAGAGGGAGCGTAACTGGCCCGATCCACCCCCAGACAGCATTCCTCCAGTGACTGTTGCTGGTGTCTTGTGTTTCTTCTAAGATTCTAAAAAAGAATCATGTATTTCTTTTTTAGATTGTGAGCCCTTTGCGGACAGGGATCCATCTTATCTATATATTTATTTTTCTAAGAGGTACCCGTGGCTAATCCGACGTGTGGCAGCTCTTACGGGAGTTTGCGAGCAGCTGCCGATTAGCCACAAGGACCAGGGAGGAAATGGTGATGGCAGCAGCGGCTGGTGGGCAGTGGAGAGGGTGGTGCAGTCTCCCTCTCCGGCCCACCTGCCGGCCAAAAGGCAGGAGCTCTGGCAGGGGTAGAAGATGATGGCGGCAGACGGGTGGTGGAGAGGGCGGCTCAGCCTCCCTCTCTGGCCCGCCTGCTGGCCCCAAGGCAAGAGCGCCGGGGGTAGGAGTGCTGGTGGGGCGGGGGACATAGAAACATGGGAAGCTGCCATATACTGAGTCAGACCATCGGTCTATCTAGCTCAGCATTGTCTTCACAGACTGGCAGCGGCTTCTCCAAGGTTGCAGGCAGGAATCTCTCCCAGCCCTATCTTGGAGATGCTGCCAGGGAGGGAACTTGGAACCTTCTGCTCCTCCCAGAGCAGCTCCATTCCCTGAGGGGAAGATCTTCCAGTGCCCACACTTCTAGTCTCCCATTCATATGCAACCAGGGCAGACCCTGCTAAGCTAAGGGTGCTTAAGTTGTGCTTGCTACCACAAGACCAGAATTGGGGAGAACTAGAGGTGCAGAAGCTCTGCGTCCAGCCTAGCTAGTTTATTTATTACTTATCTATATCAAGCACTTTGGGCACTTTTGTTGAAAAGCGGTGTTGGGATGCCATGTTACCTGGTGGCCCGTGTGGCCCTGTGGAGTCTGGGGGAGGGCGTGGCATCCCTCCTGTGGGGCGTCCGTTCCCTTCAGGGGGCTGCAGGGATGAGATGAGTCCAGGCTGGTCCCAGTGGGGTTGAGAGGGTAAGGCAGGGAGAGCTGCAGGAAACGGCTCCAGGGAGACAGCGAGGTGGGGCAGGGCAGGAAACAGGAAGCGTCCCCTACTCAGGCAATGGAATGTTGGCAACTTTAGGGCTGGTCGTAAATCACTCCGTCACTGGCCAGTGTCGGCCCGGAAGAGGCCAGTGCGCATGCGTGATGTGCGCATGCACACCGGCCTCTTCTGGTCTGAGGCTGACTGGGGCAGCAAGGAGGTATGCTGCCGCCCCACACCGGTGGCTTTGGAGACAGTGCCAGCGGGGAAAATGCAGCGGTGGGGGGGGGAGCATCTTCCCTGCTCCTTAAAGGTAACCCCCCCCCACCGCTGAACTGACCGAGCGCTGGTTCGTGCACATCCCTAATACAGAGTAGCAATAATGTTTACTGGGGGTGAGGATGAGCCGTGATTTGGGGTATAAGCATAGGGAAGGGTAGAATCATAGACCCTTAAAATGTATTATTATTATTATTTTATTATTTTGATTTCTATACCGCCCTTCCAAAAATAGCTCAGGGCGGTTTACAAAGAGAAACAATAAATAAATAAGATGGCTCCCTGTCCCCAAAGGGCTCACAATAAAAAAAAAAAAGAAAGAAACAGAAGACAGACACCAGCAACAGTCACTGGAAGGATGCTGTGCTGGGGGTGGAGAGGGCCAGTTGCTCTCCCCCTGCTAAATAAAGAGAATCACCACGGTAAAAGGTGCCTCTTTGCCCAGTGAGCAGGGGTTATGTAAGAGCTGGGAGGGAGCTTAGAGGTTCTAGGCCAGCCCGCTCCTCCATGCCAGAATCTGCTACCTCATCCAGGGGCATTGCTAAGTTCTTAAAAGATCCAGGGCCCACAACCCCCATTTCATAATTAAACACAATCATACCTTCCAAGAATAACGACGTATTTTTAAAAAAGTCTCTGCTATTATAGTGCAGCCCCTCTAAAGTTGGAAGCAGCAGAGAGCTAAGTGAGGGTAGCAGCTCTCTCCCTTGCTCTGTGCAGGTGCGTCCACTGCTGGACTTCCTTTCTGGAAGAGGTCATCCCTGGTAAGGCTGGGGAAGACACCTGTCTGAGAGTCACTGTCAGTCAGTGAGACAACATTGACCTCATTGCTGAACTCTGGATAAGGCAGCATCCTATGACAGTGCATTAATCATACATAATTATTTTAAAAACCTGCCTTGTGTTCCATTTCTGGAGAAAGCCAGGATATACATTTTAAATACATTAAATCATTCATGAGCTAATTTGCTGGCAGTCAAATGTTGTCTGGCCCCTTTACAGCATCTTTCATGTGGAAGCTCTCGTGTTTCGCAGGGGGAGAGCAACTGGCCCTATCCAGCCCCAGCACAGCATCCTTCCAGTGGCTGTTGCTGGGGTCTCTTTTGTGTGTGTTTAGATTGTGAGCCCCTTTGGGACAGGGAATGCATCTTCTGTTTTCTCTTGCTACATCCACTGCTTTGAGAACTTTTTGTTGTTGTTGCTGAAAAGCAGAACTATAAATATTTAATAATATGTAGTATTAGCCACACAAGGATATGCCAGCCCTGCAATGCTGTGCGTACGCAAGTTCTGCAAATGCAAAAACTGCCTGAATGCCGTTGCACAAAAGTAAGCCAGTTGGAAAGAATGGGCTTCCTCTTGTGTGATATCATTTGTGCACACACAGTGTTAGTGGTCTGATGCACCAATTTGTCTGCAAGTCATAATACATAAGAATGTCTAAAATCTTTCGGCGGGGGTGGGGTGGGGAGGAATTGCTGTTCCTGTTGGAAGCACAACTATTGCCTTTGTAACCAGAACTGGCCCTCTAATGAAACTGGATGGGGCAGGCTGGATCAGGAGGGAACCAGCATATATATATTTTTCTTTTTACTATGACTTTTAAAAACAATCCTTATTAAGTGTGAAGCAATTTCAGGCAGCATGATTAACCTTGATTATTAAAATACCCATGTATTTGCTTTTTTTTTTTTTTTTGGTAGTTCCATATTTATTATTAACCAAATACCATATTGCAGTTTCCCCCGCCCTGATCTTTTGTGTTGCTTTGGTTTACCTTTTGGATCGGGCTCATCCCCTGCTCTGTTTTGTGGATCAGGAGGTGCACAAATTCTGAGAGTGCCCCCGCCCCCACCACCACCACAACACACACTACTCACACAAAGGAAGAAAGATGAACTGGGACTATGGTGCTTTTCTTCTTTCCAGACAAATAGGGAAGTAGGAGAGATTTTGGAAAAAAAAAAGGAAGGACGTGTGTGTGTGTGATTTTTAATGGGGCAGAGAGAGGAGAGGGGAGGGTCGTCCGTTGACCCTTCTGCAAAACCTCCCTGGTGCGGGCACTGTGTTTGGTGCAATCCTGCTCCTTCTTGGCCCAGCAGCTGCTGCCAACGCGGGCAAGCCAAGCCATTGCAGCGGCGGCGGCGGCGTCTCTGCCAGCGGCGCATCGGGACAGAGGCGAGAGAGAGCGCGGTCTCCTCCGTGTCTCGGGGGCTGGCTGGCAGAACAGGGCGTGGACAGCTGCCGACGAGCGACAGCAGCAGCGGATCTGCAAGACTGCGGGCACCCCCCGCCTGCCTCCAGCAGCAGCCACACAGCAGAGCAACCCTGGCAGGCAGCCCGTCTCACAGATGCGCGCCGCGGAGCAGGCGGCTGCCGCACTGCCCCGGCGCTGTGCAGAGAGCAGGAAAATGGCTACATTGCAAGGAGTCAAGGCTAGAAGGGCAGCCGCCGCCGCCGCCGCCGCCTGGCAGCACCCAGGGCGGGGAGGATGGAGGAAGCCCCGCCCCTCCGCGCCTTCCTCTGGACACCACCGCATCCCAGGGGACGACGGCGGCCGCGTACCGCTGTGTGACTCGCGAGCGCTGCCCGCTTTCAGCGGCGAGCCCCGCCCCCCCGCCTCTCAGTGGCTTCTCCATTGCGCCACTTTGCATGTTACCGCTCAGGCGGCGCTCCATTGGGCCGCGGCTGCGCCTCATTTGCATACCACGGGCGGCCCCAGCCAATCCGGCTCGAGAGAAGCGGGCCCGCTCTACAGAGCGCAGGGCGTGGCTGAATGCGCATGCGCCGCGGGGCTTCCCTCTGCCTGGCTTTGATTGCTGTCGCGGAGTCGGTCTCCCTCGCTCCCGCCTCCTCTCCTGCCTTAAGACTGGGCTGGGTTTAGACTAGCAGAGGGAAGAAAAGGCGACGCACGGCGGGGACCGCGATTCCTCCCCATTCCTGCGATCTGCAAGCAGCCCCCCTTTTTAAAGAATCCCTCCCCGCGAAGCAAGAGGAGCCCCGAAGCAGCCAACGAGCTGCGCATCCTGGTTTTATTTTTTTATTTTTTTTAAAAAAATCTCTTTTAAAAGCCAGTGCCCTTGATTTCATTTCTTCATTTAAAAAAGCCTCTTTGCAACGACCAGCATTCAGAAAGCGGTTTTCGGCGGCGTGGGAGTGGTTTCCCGAGAGCGATGTCTTACCAGGGGAAGAAGAACATTCCACGCATCACGGTGAGTTTTGCAGCTGCCTTGCAGAGAACAGGGGGCGAGAGGAAGACCCAAGCCCTTTGTGTGTGGCTGTGGGTGGGTGTAGGGTTAAAAAACAAAAGGCAGGCTTTTGCGGTCGAGGCGCGCCCGAGCCGCCTTTGATGCACCCGCCGTTAAAAACATAGTAGTAATTAAAAAAAAAAAAAATTAAAAAAAAAAAAAAAAGCAAAACCAAACCGTGATGGGAAGAAGCGCTCCTGGCGGAAGAACAATGGTTGCCCTGCAATTGCATAGCGGATGCAAATTTCAGATCGGTCTTTCTTGTCCGCTGCCTGCCTGCCTGCCTCCCTCCTTGTCTCCCTCTCGCTGCTGCTGCTGCTGCTTTCTGTGGCCGCCTGAAAGATGCTTCGCTTGCCAGCCCGGATCTTCGTAAAGAGATGGCAGGTTTAACGCACACGCTGGGAATAAGAGGCGAGAGACGGAGAGCGAGCGCTGTCCCATGACTGCATGATCAGACTGTTTCATAAGCCCTGGCGAGAAGGCGAAATAGTGCACGAAGCGTCTTGAGCTTCTGCTCTCTTTCAGTCCCGCTTGCTTTAAAAATAAAATGCTTGTTCTCTTTTGTGGTGGTGGTGTGGGGGGATATGGGGTGGGCGCGAGGGCTGGGAGATGGGCAGGGGTTATTTGTGGCTTCTGTGGATGATGATGATGAAGAATGATGAATGATGATTGAGATAATCGGGTTTTTTGTTTTGCCAAGCAAAGTGGATCGCCCAGGAAGCCCCCCTTGTGGGGAGTTCTGGTAGGGCTGCCCCCCCCCATCCCCTTGCCTTTTTGGGTGGGTGAAGTGGAAAGGGGGGGAATGGGGGGGGCTTGGCTGGGATCTTAGATTGCTCTCTCCTCTTTTTCGTGGCAGGTTTTTGCCCCTTTGACTCATACAAAGGATGCAGTGGAAATGGGGCTTTAAGAGACAAAACTGTCTCCCCCCCATTGTTGGAGGTAATGGCGTTGCTCAGGCGAGAGGAGCAGATGGGGTTGGGCTGCTTTCATCTTCCACTTCCCTCCCTGGCAAGAAAACAATGAGGTGGGGGGAGCAGAAGTGGTGCTTTATTGGTACCGGAGACCCCCACCTTGAGATCCACACCCCCCTCCTTTTTTAAAAAAAAATGTTTCACTCTTCCAGCTCTGGGAAGATGAAACAGGATTGATTTCTCTTCTGGAAGGTCCCCCCCCCCCTTCAGAATTTCCCCATCTTAATTCCTGCAGGGAATCCTAAGGGAGAAGAAAGGGAACAGTTATATAAATTTCTCCATTCATTATTGAGGGACCTGACAGCATCTCCCGGCAGCAGGAATGTCACATTTATGCAGCACTGTTGGGTACTATCTTAGCAGGCGGTGCCGCTGATTATATTACCTGCCCTAAGCATTTTTTAAAAAAACATATGTGACAATTAGACACATTCAGGGCATGTCTGTCATGCCACCTGAATATTCTTTCTCACCTGAATATTGATGCAAGTGAAAATTTGCAAATAGATGTTTAGAAGTGTCGCCCAAACAGCTAGCTGGACTAGACAACGTTCTTGATTATAACCTGATTAATGTCACAGTAAACGTGCGCTCTCTCATGCCACCAAATCCAAAGGCCTTAAAAAGAGTGTGATGTGTACAAAACGTTGGCTTATGTTGGTTGACATCAGTGCAATGTTGGCCTTCAGTCATATGGAGTATTTTGTTTTATGAATGAAGACTGATTCATGTGTCAAAGTGACTGTAGTAATCTTCTACAACAAAAGGAAAAAATGGATTAGAGTATGATCTACCGTATTTCACTTCAGTGTGTAATCCCAGGATAACTCTGCAGGGTTAATAATGGAGTTACAACAATGGAAAAGAACTGAACATGTGATCTGGTGCATAGGCTAATTTTGCAAGCAACACTGGTCATACATTTAACAATTAACAGAATCAGGGTTTGTAAGACCTGAAATTCATCTAGACTAGTGACTTTCAACCTTCCAACTCTGGTACTCTCCTTTAGCCATAATTTGCAACATGGGGACTATTTTTATTTATTTTTTAAATATTATAAATGTTTCCTTGACTGTATTTGTCTAGATCTGGTTTTCTCTCTCTTTCTCTTTCCAAAGTATTGTAGTGACATACTCGTGCAGACTGTGTTAGGTAAAGTCATAAATTGGCTGTAGGTCATGACTCATTTCCATGAAGACCTATCTAGACCAATCTTCTAAAATGTGGCAAGTTAATAATAATAATAATAATAATAATAATAATAATAATAATAATTATTATTATTATTATTATTATTATTAATACAATTTCTATACCGCCCTTCCAAAAATGGCTCAGGGCAGTTTACACAGAGAAATAATAAATATATAAGATGGCTCCCTGTCCCCAAAGGGTTCACAATCTAAAAAGAAACACAAGATAGACACCAGCCACAGTCCCTGGAGGTCCTGTGCTGGGGGTGGAGAGGGCCAGTTACTCTCCCCCTGCTCAATACAGAGAATCACCACATTAAAAGGTACCTCTTAGCAGGGGTTCTGCCATATCTAACACCCTTCTTAGACTGTCTCCTGTAATCCAGATTAATGTTGTGCGTGCGTCCGTGTGTGTAGCACATTGCAGGGGTGCTATGATAAACAGTGCTTAAAAGTGTCAGCTGAACAACCTTGATCTTATGCAAAAGGACTTGGAAGTTAGTCCCATTGAGTTCAGGGGGGCCTGCTTCTGAATAAGTATTTTCAAGATTTCAGCTTTAGCAAATCTAGATGTCTTGAGCAATATAGTGTGTGTAATACAGGCCTCAGTAAGTTTTCTTTGGATCCAGGAGCCAGACAGTTGCCACTAGACCAAATTACTGGACTTAGTGATAGATATTGTGGAGGAGGAAAATAAATGGACTTTTCTTTATCCTCTTTATAAGAAACTTAGAACTGAAACAGGGCTACCTGGGACAAATGAAAATGTATGTTTGTATATTCATTCATTCATTCATTCATTCAGTTTCTTCCAAAAATGGCTCAGAAATAACAAATAAATAAGATGACTCCCTGTCCCCAAAGGGCTAAAAAGAAGCACAGGATAGACACCAGCAACAGTCACTGGGGGTGAATAGGGCCAGTTACTCTCCCCCTGCTAAATAAAGAGAATCACCACGTTAAAAAGGTGCCTCTTTGCCAAGTTAGCAGGGGTTAAATAACACTGCCTCTTAATATCCTATTCCAGGCACCATGATTAAATTTCAAGGTGCCAGTCCTCCTGGCAAAGATATCAAAGCCAACTTCAAAGAATGAGAGAGGTGGTCTAAAGTGGCACTATAGAACCCCTTACCTTGGGAGGGGGGTGCCTCTTACCTACTGATCCAGGAAGCAAACCACAACATGTAGCTGAAGAAGCAGGCAGGTATATGGGCCTAACCCATCTTAGCAAAGCCGGTGTGCCATCCTGCTCATGCCCAGGATTGCCAACAGATTGTGCTGTCTTTGTAATGCAAGAACAGCCTCCTGGATCAGGCCGGAGGCCTGTTTTCCACAGTGGCCTACCAGTTGCCTTTGGGAAGCCCCAGGCAAGAGATGGGCATGCTCCCTGTCCTGCTGCTGCTGCTCCCTTGCAACTGGCATTCAGAGCTAGCTGACCCCTGCTAACTGAGCAAAGAGGCACCTCTTTAAAGTGGTGATTCTCCTTATTTTGGAGAGCAACTGATTCTATCCATCCCCAGCACAGCATCCCTCCAGTGGCTGTTGCTGGTATCTCTTATATTTAGATGGTGAGCCCTCTAAGAAGTGAGGAGAGCTGGTCTTGTGGCAGCAAGCATGACTTGTCCCCTTAGCTAAGCAGGGTCCTGGTTGCATATGAAAGGGAGACTAGAAGTGTGAGCACTGTAAGATATTCCCCTCAGGGGATGAAGCCGCTCTGGGAAGAGCATCTGGGTTCCACGTTCCCTCCCTGGTATAGCAATAGCACTTACATTTATATACCGCTCTATAGCCGGAGCTCTCTAAGCGGTTTACAATGATTTAGCATATTGCCCCCAACATTCTGGGTACTCATTTTACCGACCTCGGAAGGCTGAAAGGCTGAGTCAACCTTGAGCCCCTGGTCAGGATCGAACTTGTAACCTTCTGGTTACAGGGCGGCAGTTTTACCACTGCGCCACCAGGGGCTCACCAGGTATCTCCAAGATAGGGCTGAGAGAGACGCCTGCCTGCAACCTTGGAGAAGCCGCTGCCGGTCTGTGGTGTAGGTAATACTGAGCTAGATGGACCAATGATCTGACTTGGTATATGGCAGCTTCCTGTGTTCCTTTGGGAACAGGGAGCCATTTTATTTATATCTATGTAAACCACTTTGGGAACTTTTGTTGAAAAGCAGTATCTAAATATTTGTCTTCATTCATTCAGAGGCATCTTGCCTCAGAGACTGGAGGTGGCCTGTAGCCATCAGACTAGTGATGGACCTGTCCTCCATGAATTTGACTAAGCCCCTATTAAAAGCATCCAAGCTAGTGGCCATTACCATATCCCATGCCAGAGAATTCCATAGTTTTTAAAAAAATGTGTGGTGTGAAAAAGTACTTCCCTGGGCTCACAGTCAAAAAAGAAATAGACGCCAGCAACAGCCACTGGAGCAAAACTGTACTGGAGTTGAACAGGGCAAACTGTTCTCCCCCTGCTTAATATAAATAAAATTACCACTTTGAAAGGTGCCTCTTTGTCCAGTTAGCAGGGCTCTGTCACTTATTTATTTTATTTTAATTTTTTACATTTTATATCCCTCTCTTCCTCCAAGGAGCCCTGCGGTATACTACATACTTAAGTGTCTCCTCACCACAACCCTGTGAAGTAGGTTAGGCTGAGAGAGAAGTGACTGGCCCAGAGTCACCCAGCTAGTTTTATGGCTGGATGGGGATTTGAACTCGGGTCTCTCCGGTCCCAGTCCAGCACTCTAACCACTACACCTCGCTGGCTCTCTTAGTGGCCCACTTAGTGATAGGCATTGTGGAGGGGGAGGGGGAATGGGCTTCTTTTCATCCCCTGTACAAGTAACATACCTAGAACAGAAACAGGCCTGCCTGGGAGAAATAAAGATGTTATTAAATAACTCTGCCTCTGAATCTCCTAGTCTTAAGTGCCACCCACAGTTAAATCTGTAGGGGAGCCCTGGATATGTCAAGCCCTGCCCTGCCACAACTGGCTGCAGGTGGATGCTCCAAGAATAAAAAAGAAAATCCTTCCACACTGGAACGGAACACACAGAGCTAACATTTGACTGGAACCCTTTTCCTTGCCTTCTACTTTTCTGTGTGCAAGGAAATTATCTCCATTGCTATGTAGGTCTGCCTTGGTTTGCATTTGAATGGGAGACTACACGTGAGCCCCTGCTACCTTGGCAAAGAGGCACCTTTTAATGCGGTGATTCTCTTTATTTAGCAGTGGGAGAGTAACTGGCCCTCTCCGTCCCCAGCACAGCATCCCTCCAGTGATTGTTGCTGGTGTCTTATCATGTTTCTTTTTAGAATGTGAGCCCTTTGGGGACAGGGTTCCATCTTATTTGTTTGTAATTTCTCTGTGTAAACCGCCCTGAGCCATTTTTTGGAAGGGTGGTATAGAAATTGAATTAATAAAATAAATAAAAAATAAGATCTTCTCCTTTGGGGGTGATGCTGCTCTGGGAAGAGCTCCTGCCTGCTTGCGTGCAGAAGCCTCCAAGTTCCCTCCCTGGCATCTCCCGAGAGAGATGCTTGCTTGTAACCTTGGAGAAGCTGCTGGCAGTCTGGTGATTTGCGCAAAAACTCCAGTGTGCTAGCAAAGGAACACCAGGCTATTCCTTTAAATGGCCTCCATTTTTTAGAATGTGAGCCCTTTGGGGACTGGAATCCATCTTATTTATTTATTATTTCTCTGTGTTGAATTAATAATAATAATAACAACAACCCATGTAAAATATTAAAAATAAATAGTCGGACTTCCGACTGCAAACAGACAAACATCTGCCACACAATACGCCAGTTGTAACTGTAGTCGAGAAGAAAGAAAAACAAGTCAAAATAATCGACATAGCAATACCAGGGGATAGCAGAATAGAAGAAAAAGAAATAGAAAAAATCACCAAATACAAAGATCTACAAATCAAAATTGAAAGGCTGTGGGAGAAAAAGACCAAAATAATCCCAGTGATAACTGGCGCCCTAGGAGCAATTCCAAAAGACCTTGACGAGCACCTCAACACCATCAGGGCCACAGAAACCACCATCAGCCAATTACAAAAAGCAGCTCTACTGGGAACAGCCTATATTCTGTGACGATATAACAGTTGACAATAAAATCCAGCCATCCCAGGTCCTTGGGAAGGACTCGATGTCTGGATAAAACAAACCAGTCAATAACACCTGTCTGACTGTGTAAATAAATAATAATAATCATGTCTGTGCACAGAAGCTGTTTAAAGGATGTCCTGGTCAGAGTCGGTGTGAGCTCAGTGGCCAGCTAAGCCGGCTGCGGGGAGGGATGGTGGGTCCGGTCGCCACCTCCATGCTGCTGCCAGTTCTGCAGCCGTACTCCCACCAGGAACAGTTCAAAGGCGCCTCTTCTTCTTGGAATCAGTGGCCAGAGGGCCACAAGAAGATGGCGGGTTGGGTTGCTGCAGCCTCTGCACCGCTGCGCGCTCTGCACTTCAGATCAAAAGGGACCTCTTTCTTTTGAAAAGCAATGATGAAAGGAGGGTCTCCTCCCTCCCCCCACTAAACTTAAAAGGTGGTCAAATCGATTCGGATTGGCGATCATCAAAACCGATTCAAATCGAATCAGGCCTGTTCCGGGGAGTTTGGATTCGAGGTTGAATCGAGACCCCCGTGTTTCAGTTTATCTCCAGTCTAATCCCTATTTTCTATTTGTGCACATCCCCGCAGTGTGAACGGCAGCAGGTCCTGTGTCAACTCCTCATGTACCTTGGGTAGAGAGGACTGAGAAGATGAGGCAAGGTGGCAGAGTGCTGACCTGGCCTCTGCTGCCACTTGGGATGGGGTGGGATGAGGACTTAGAGCCCTTTGCCCAAAGTACTCAGCCAGAGCCTTTCCTGCTGTTGATATGGGGTGAGGGCTTAAAGTCCCTTTGTCTATGCTTCCACTCGTGTGAAGCCAGTCAGTGGGCAGAACTAATGTTGCTGACCTTTCCGCACTGGCACAATTCACATCCATCGGAATATAGGAAGCTGCCTCCTGCTGAGTCTGACTGTTGGTCCATTTAGCTCAGTATTGTCTACCCTGACCGGCAGTGGGCAGGAGGCTTCCCAGCCCCTACCTGAGTTGCTGAGAACTGGACCTGGGCAGTGCGTTCTCTCTATCCCTCCCTCCCAGGCATTGCCTGCAAAGTCCATATATGCCCTATGTCTGATGTCAAAGTACGTACGTATGTATGTATGTATTTATTCTATTTCTATACCACCCTTCCAAAAATTGCTCAGGGCGGTTAACATAGAGAAATAACAAATAAATAAGATGGATTCATGTCCCCAGAGGGCTCACAATCTAAAAAGAAACATAACTTAGACACCAGCAACGGTCACTGGAGGTCCTGTGTTGGGCGTGGATAGGGCCATTTGCTCTCCCCCTGCTAAATAAAGAGAATCACCGCATTAAAAGGTGCCTCTTTGCCAAGTTAGCAGGGACTAACAAGGGATGGGCCATGGGCAGATTGAACTTGAAGAACTGCGCCCATATAAATGGTAAATTTATACCATGGCTAATCTCGTGTGTGTGTGTGTGGCAGTTCTCGTGAGAGTTCGCGAGCAGAAGCACTGTGGTGATTGGGCAGTGGGGATTCCATATGCAGATAGGGAGGAGGAACCTGTGATGGTTAAAGATGGTTGGAATGCAACTGTTACTGGTTGGAAGATGTTCTTGATTGTAGAGAAGAGGAATATCTATCTATCTATCTATCTATCTATCTATCTATCTATAGTGGGCAGAGGTCTGCAAGGTCTAATGAGCCCCCCCAGGAGAAGGAGGCTGCTGTTGTGTGAATTGATTGAGGAAACAAGATGAACAAGATCTGTTAACTCAAGAAGGGAGAGAGAAAAAGAATGGAGAGGAAGAGCGAGTGGAGGAGATAGATAGAGAAGTGAGGGGAAGAGAGAAGGAAGGGTGAGGGCCAGGCCTGAGCCTGTCAGTTGCCAGAGGGGAATGAGTGGTCATGGTGGTGGTGGCGGCAGCGAGGAAGAGCCCAGTCAACCACTGCTGCTCCTGTGGGGAGGAGCAGGAGCAGGGCTTGTGTGAGGAGGTCTCTGGGGATAGGGGGCTGCAGCTTGGCCAATAGGTGCCAGCAATGCTGCAGCCACAAGCAAGAGGGGTTAAAGGGATGGAGGAGGAGGAGCAGGAGTGCAGCTCAGGTGAGGGTGGGGAGATCTCGGAGGTGAGGGGGGGCTGTGGCAGGGGGTGAGGGGAGCAATCAAGTACTAGCGCGCAGATGCTCTGCATAGGTTAAGCTAGTTCATATATATTCCTGATATTGTTTCCCGTGTGCAATAAACATGCTTTTCTTAGTCCCAATGTGCAAGCTCTACCTTTTAAAAGGTGGAGTTTCCTGTCTGCTTTTCCTTTCGGTTTCTGCCTACATATATTTTGGGTGAAATATAATCACCTAGCTGGTCAGACGTTTTGCTCTCCCGTTTAATTTGTGAATGTGGAGTTGTTTTCTTTGGGCTATACAGGAGCTGCACGGAGGAAGGAGAAAAAGTATCTGCTGAATTGGAACCTTTCTAGACTTGAGCTGAAAGGACTTGTTTGTGTTGTAGATCCCATAGCCATAGCAACAGACATTTGGTCAATTTCCCTGACTCAAAATAAGCCAAGTTAACCTCAGAGAGTGTCTTTGAGAAAGCGAAGTGCAAACGGTTTAGTTAAAAGTAAAACTTTATGGCGAATGGTGCACTTGCTTCTCAGAAACTGCGTCCATTGCTTTTCAGTGGCTGAATCTTGAGATGAAAAACTGTATGTTTAGTTGGTGATGGATGTGGCTTAATAAAGCACATTAACAAACCCCATAAAATGTAACCTCATTTTTCTGCAGGGAATACTCTTTTACGGCTACTCTTCTGAGGGTTGAGTCGATGAAAGGCGTCTGCCTGCTGTTTTGAAGCATCATTTCATCTTTGCAGATGAAAGTGCTGTACTTGACTTGTTTATATGGAACACCCTGTGAATAATTCAGAGTGAGATTCTCCCCCCCCCCATCACTGCAGCTGCCACCGCCTCTTTTTAATCTTGCCCCTGTGTGCTGTCGGCTTCCTTGCCCAATAACTATGTATTGTTTTATGTCTCTTTGTTTCAGAGTGATCGCCTTTTGATCAAGGGTGGCAAGATCGTGAATGATGACCAGTCTTTCTATGCAGACATTTACATGGAAGATGGGTTGATAAAGTAAGTACCGAGGGACATTGCTTTTTTCCTTTTTGATTACATTTTTTTTCAAGCTTTATAAAACCTATATCATAACAAATAAACAATGAATTGCAAACTCCTTTCATTTTATAGTACAAGAAAACATTTCCTCTTTCAGGAGGAGAGGTAAACTAGGGAGAAATGCTGATCTTGTGACAGCGAGCATGAATCGTCTCCGTTCCTAAGCAGGGTCTGCCCTGGTTTGTGTTTAGAAGGGTGATTACGTGTGAGCGCTGTCTGCTGTAAGATATTCCCCTTAGGGAGTGGGGCTGTACCTCAGTGGTAGAGCATCTGCTTGCATGCAGAAGGTCCCAGGTTCAATCCCTGGCAGCATCTCCAGGTAGGCCTGGGAGATAGAGGTGTGCATAAAACTGGTTTGTTCTTTTTTGGCACCCTGAACACTCCACCCCGTTTGGCTCGAATTTGAGCTGGTTCAAGGGTTCTAGAGTTTAAGATGATGATGGTGATGATACTCACTGCCTCCGGGGGATGCTGCCGCAGCTGTGGAAAGGGAGAATCTCTGGCAGTTCTCCCTCCCCCTGCTGGTCTCTCCTGGGCCATTCCAGCCCTTGCTGAGGTGGTGTTGGCCATTTTGGATGCCACCACACATGTGCCCACGCAAATGCACATGTGTGGCGGCTTCCAAAATGGCTGCCGCCACCTGAACAAGGGCTGGAACAGACCCAAAACAGTCTGAAATGGCTTGGAAGAGGCCGGCGGTGGGGGGATGAACCGCCAGAGATGCCACCTCATGGCTGTGGCAGCACCCCCCGGAAGTGGTGAGTGTTCAAAATTTGGGGGGGAACCCTCTAGAACCCCTGAACCGGCCCCAAGCCAGCCTGGGGGTGGGAGTGGTGGTTCAGTTTGACCTTGAGCTGAAATGGACCATTTTGTTGTCGAACTGGCTTGAGGTCTAGCCAGTTTGCACATCTCTACTGGGAGAGACTCCCATGGCTGTGGCTGGTATCTTTCTTATGTTTCTTTTTTAGACTGTGAGCCCTTTCATTTATTTATTTCTGGGAAATAAAGTTCACTTTGGGAACTTAGTTGAAGGGTGGTATATAAATATCCATCGCTGCCATCGTGGCAGCTTCTCGTTGGTGTCGACAGATCTCTTTTCAGAATGTAACATAGGAAGCTGCCATATACTGAGTCAGATCCTTGGTCTATCTAGCTCAGTATTGTCTTCACAGACTGGCAGCAGCTTCTCCAAGGTTGCAGGCAGGAATCTCTCTCAGCCCTCTCTTGGAGATGCTGCCAGGGTGGGAACTTGAAACCACTTGCTCTTCCTAGAGCAGCTCCATCCACTAAAGGGAATATCTTACAGTGCTCCCACTTCTAGTCTCCCATTCATATTCAACCAGGGCAGACTCTGCTTAGCTAGGGGGACAAGTCATGCTTGTTACCACAAGACCAGCTCTCCTATGTTAGAGTAATTATTGCATTATTTTGTTGATGTATGTCCCGTCTTCCTGGATATAAGTGCATTCAAAACAACTTATGTTTAAAGTAACAACGCCGGTTCAAAATTACCACTTTACAATAATAAACACCAAATATTTGTTTTCTTTGAACTTTGCTGTGCTACTTAGTTACCATTTTGAAACTTATTTTATAATGTTTACCTTTTCTATATACAGCTGATTGACCCCAGGCCAAAATATTTTCACAACAATGTCCCTAATTTAAACAAAACCATAGTAAACTGTCTGTTTCTCTAGGAATCAAAATTTAATTATTAACTTTCAGGTAGCTGGTGTACCTCAATTATTTCGCTATTTTAAAGCAAAACTGATATAATGCTATTGTTCCTTTGGGAATATAATCTTTTTCTTTTTTTCATTTAACCAGAATCACAGCTTCCCTAATTTAATAGCCTACCATTGAAGTAAGACTGATTACAAAGCACAAGATATTATGGTTTTTGGCATTCATCTGCAGCAAAGGCCCATAAAATCAGTGGTCAATATAATTATAATTATACAGTTAACAATAAACAATCTGCAGCATTCAGAGTTCTGCAGTAATCCTTAAACCCCTTGGGTTTTGAGGGAATTCTTGAAGCACCTAGCTTCTGACGTATTAGAACGTATTCCTTGAAATATTGTGGATGGGGAGAGAGAATGGATGATGGTTATACATGGATTGCTGCCTGTCTTGGCTACATGTTCAGGACATCTGTTTTTTAACTCAGAATTCAAAGTAGGAGAAATCAGTGACAGGCCTATAACCGATTGCAGTTGCACAACTGTGTATTTTAAAAAATGGAACCCTTAACATCCCAGCAGCCTTGTCCCCTGTGCTGATTTAGTGGCAGTCGTGTGTTCAGTTCAATCTTGGCCTCCTAGGACGAACACGAGATGAACACAATGTTTCACGCAGAACGCGAGACCCAGCCTTGCATTTGGAGGCTCCCCAGAATGATGTGATGTTCTGAACCTCTATCCTTTATTTTGAGAGCAGGGTTTCCCAGCTTAGTTCCTCAGATGTTGTTGGACCACAACTCCCATCCTCCCTGGCCACCGTGGATGAAGAAGTTGTAGTCCAACATCATCGGGGGAACCAAGGTTGGGGAGTCCCTGCCTTAGAGAAAATCATCGCTGTTTACGTTTAAGGGCCATATAATTAGATTCTTCCTGAAGGCACTGGTCAGAACCCACTGAGTTCAGCTTAATAGTTAGATTTCATGAGGTTTATGAATATCTGGATTCGTTTATTGTTACTGTTTGGACCGTATGTCTGTACTTTTCTGGTCAGCGACTGCAAATAAACTCAATATCAAGTTTTTTTCCAGGGAAGAGTTGGATCTCTTTGCACCTCGGTATTGAGTGTGATCAGCAATGTCTGGTTCGCTGCACTTACAGCTGGCAAAATGATCCTGTATCAAGAAACCGATTTCAGACTGTGCCAGTCTGTTGCCCTTAAAGCGCCAAAGAATCCTGTGGGACCCCAAAGACTAATAAATGTGATATAACCTTTTGTCAGCCTGAGCCCACATTGTAAGATGAGTTCCTGCTAATGTTAGCACTTCAGGCCTCTGATGGAGTGGGCTCTGGCTCATGAAAACTTGTGCAACAACAAATGTATTAGTTGTTAAGGTGCCACAGGACTCTTTGTCCTGTCAAGAACAAGATGTATGTTGAACATGTATTTCTAAGCTTCAGATCCTGCAGGTATTCAAGAACATCACATTCTGCTGCACTTTCCGTTAGGGATGTGCATGAAAACGAGGTTCATACACAGGTTTGATGCTGCTGAGGGTTCTTGGGGGGAGCACCATCACTGCATGGGGTGGTAGAGAGAAGGAAAGGACCTGCTCTCCTCCTCCTTTAAAGATCCTGCTTGCCCCTCCCCCGGTGGCACCGAAACGGTTCGGATCGCGTCTGAACCGGTTCAGCACTGAACCTGTGCACGAACCTCGGTTCATCCACATCCCTACTTTCCATAGGTCACAACCAATCTAACACATCTCTTGGGGATTTATGTAGCCCTTGGTACACGCGTGCCTATTGGGTGCCCATGATGAAGATGATAGTTGGCAAAGCAGAGGTGAACAAGAGTTGAGTGTGTGGCCCATTCTTTCCTTCCCATGAGGATCAAATAGACTTCTCAAGGCAACTGCAGTCCATGTGAGTACCCAGCCAGTGGTGCTTCTGGAAAGTCCTAGAAGTAATGGAGAGCAACATTTCATGAATGTGGCTGTTTTGGGGGTCCCCTTGGGTATATATTTGATGCTTCTCATGCAGTATGATGTGTGTCACAGACTGTGCTTAAAACGTCTTTACTCAGGCAAATCGGAGAGAATCTGATTGTGCCCGGGGGAGTGAAAACCATTGAAGCCCATGGAAGGATGGTGATTCCTGGAGGGATTGATGTCCACACGCGCTTCCAGATGCCTGACCAGGGGATGACATCTACTGACGACTTCTTCCAAGGGACAAAAGCAGCTTTGGCTGGAGGCACCACCATGATCAGTAAGATCTCTGTCTAATCTAAATGCATAGACAATTAGGAGGGGAATGGAGAGGGCTTATGCTGCTCCGAAGCCAAACAAGGAAGGTTTTGATTTGAAACCAGCCAGAACCATTCATAAAGCAGCGATCTTCATTATTTTGTCAAGTTGGGCAAGAGGCCTTCAATGTGTGAGCCAATTCCCACCGTACCGGCCTCTCCACCACCTTGGACGTCTCTTAGTGTTGGGAAGAGAGATGGAGCCCACTTTTAAGAGCTCTAGGAGGAAAGCGCAGGGAAGGGCTCCATCTCCCAGCAGTCTGGGCACGTCTTCCAAGATCGTGCAGGGCCTTAAGAGGGCTCCGTTCCCCTTAAAGGAATCTCCTTTATGCGCAGCACTATGCACAACACTGCATAGCGAGACTGGCCATCTCTGCATGGGTGTCAGGGGAACTGTACAGAGCATGAAGCTTCAGCCGGAGCTTCTCACCGGCCCAATAAGCCATTATTCCTCGGCTGTACTTAGGGTTGGCAGGGGGCCACCACTGACCCCTGGGCCTTACAGTGAAGAACAGTGTGTTAATACTTCTTTCTCGGGGTGAATAGTGGTTTCAGGGTTGTGATATTTGTTGGGATTACAGCACCAAGGGAAAGGGTTAAATGCCTCCTTGCTGGGAATCATGGATCCTGATCCTCCCCCCTGCCCACTGGCAGCTGCTGTCTTGACTTCAAGCATGCTGGACCAAATTATGTAGTTTGGGCCTTGTATACAGCTGGAGTTGAGCAGGGTGGGGCGGGGAGTGATGAATAATCATTTGTTCCACCAGGGAGCTGGTCTTGTGGTATCAAGCATGACTTGTCCCCTTTGCTAAGCAGGGTCTGTCCTGGTTTGCATTTGGATGGGAGACTACATGTGTGAGCACTGTCAGATATTCCCCTTAGGGGATGGGGCTGCTCTGGGAAGAGCCTGCATGTAGAAGACTCCCAAGTTCCCTCCCTGACAGCATCTCCAAGATAGGACTGGGAGAGACTCCTGCCCTAAACCTAACCCTGCAATCTGGGAGAAGCCGCTGCAGTCTGTGTAGACTAGGGTTGCTCTACTTATTATTATTATTATTATTATTATTATTATTATTATTATTATTACATTTATATCCCGCTCTTCCTCCAAGGAGCCCAGAGTGGTGTATTACATACTTGAGTTTCTCTTTCACAACAACCCTGTGAAGTAGGTTAGGCTGAGAGAGAAGTGACTGGCCCAGAGTCACCCAGCTAGTTTCATGGCTGAATGGGGATTTGAACTCGGGTCTCCCCGGTCCTAGTCCAGCACTCTAACCACTACACCATGCTAGCTCTCTTGGGTCCTCCTGCAGATATTGGCCTGCAGTTCCCATAATCCCTGGTTATTGGCCACTGTGGCTGGGATTATGGGAGTTGTAGTTCAAAAGCAGCTGGAGGGCCTAAGTTGAGCAGGCCTGCTGTAGACAATACTGAGCTAGATGGACCAAGGGTCTGACTCAATAGAAGGCAGATTTCTATGTTCTCTAATATTGGTCTAAAGGCAAAATCTGATCTTGTTCACTTTGGCGGTTCTCGGTTCAACAAAGTGATAGCATTCCCATTTTTAAAAAAGCCTGCTTCCTCTTAGTGGGTGGCCTGTCAGTTTTCCCAGAATAGACAGAGGTAGTTGCAATGTTTGCGAATAACATTCTGTTGCATTCAGTGGAAAAAATGGTTGCAGCAAAATCCTTCTGCTGTTTGTATGGAGTCTTTCACTCTTCTCTGATGACTATGTACTTGTGACTAATTTCCTAAGCTGATGGCCTAGAAACCACATTTCCTCATCCCTGGATCTAGTTCTGTTTCAAAGGCAGCATATACAGTGTGGAGGAACAGCCTCTATTCCTCCTAACCTTTTTACCGCTGCCACCAAGTGGACTTTTGGTATGGCTGGGTCCACTACAACAGCTCTTCACCTTTATTAAAAATTACCGGAAAAAAACACCCCGAAAACCACTCAGTAGTGTTATAGGCGTGAGGTGTAGACAAATCAACAAGCTTCTAATTTTTTATAACAAGAAAGTTTACTTTTAGAAAAACTGGTTCAATTACAACATTACGTTTGCAGCAAAAAAAAAAAAAATTCAAAACAGTTTTTAACAGAGCAGGTCAGGGAGAAATAAAAACTGGAAAAACACAACCACTAGCTGGCTCTCTGCAGGTCCCTGCTCAGAGTCCTCTGGGCTTCCCTTTCAGCTTCTGGCTTGCTGGGTAGCTTCTTGTTCTAATTACAGCACAGGTCTGGGGCTCAGTCTTGCCTGGCTCTTCCTTTTCTTCTGGTGATTTCAACTCTGCTTTTCTTCCTGCTGACTGACTGCTCACTCTGCGTTCCTGGACTTTCTCTAGCAGACTTCCAGACTCTCTTCCTTCTTCTGCAACCTCCAACTTTGACAGCCCAAACCCTCTCATTATATAAATGTTTCTGGCCCAACCATTTCTCAGCCCAGCCAATATGGACAAACAAAAATTCCCTCCATTTTGAAAAAAATCTTCCCCTCCTGCAAAAAAAAAAAAATCGTCAAAATGCCAAACCAAATATGAAACAAGAATGAACATTTGACACCTTCACATATTTTTTGCAAACATTTTTTAATTTTTCTTGGAAACCCAAACTCCCATGTGGAGAAGTGCAGATGTAGAATACAGAAGAACCTTTTTAGATGAGCAGGGAATGGATTTTATGTGTAGTTTGTGATGCTGTTACCCACCCCATTCAAAATGGCAGACCTGTAAACGTTTGATGCGCAAATGGGCTAACTTGTGAACTGCCTACACGATTTGAACCAAATTTGCTACATAGGGACAGCTCAAGGGCATAGTTTGTGATGATGTCATCCATCCTGATTCAAGATGGCGGCTGCGTGAATGTTTGAGGTGCATGTGCGAACCAATTTAGGTCAGATTTGGTACAGTTCTAGTGATAGCGAAAGGAAAGCTCTCTAAGGGAGGAGAGCTGGTCTTGTGGAAGCAAGTATGACTTGTCCCCGTAGCTCAGAAGGGTCTGCCCTGGTTGCATATGAAAGGGAGACTTGATGTGTGAGCACTGCAAGATATTCCCCCTTAGGGGGTGGAGCGTCTCTGGGAAGAGCATCTAGGTTCCAAGTTCCCTCCCTGTCTTCTCCAAGATAAGGCTGAGAGAGATTCCTGCCTACAACCTTGGAGAAGCCACTGCCAGTCTGTGAAGACTATACTGAGCTAGATAGACCAATGATCTGACTCAGTATATGGCAGTTTCCTATGTTCCTATGTTGTTCCTAAAGTAGGCAGATCAGTTTTTACCAGAACAACTTGTTACATCTGGCTTCTTCTTAGGTTAGAAACATCTGAACCATGCAGTTAAAGTTCTTATTCGAAGCAGAGTTTTAGCCACATGATTCAAACGTTCTACCTCTGGTGATTCTGCCGGGGTGGAAATGTGGGAAGAAAAATGCACACACCTCTCGCCGTGTGTTGGGTGCCATTCGGGCAACCATAATAGGATTTAAAGTTGGAAGGGACCAAATCCAGTCCCTGCTCAGTACAGGAAATATCAGACACTCACTGAAGTGACAGTAATGGATATGTCCATCTGGCTAAAGTGTGGTTTCTAATTCTGGTTTGGCTGCTTGCAAACCATTGAGCCTGTTCATGCAACCATTTGGGGGTGGGTTGGAGAGCGCCTATCCCATTAGCTGCACATAACCGTTTGGGCCAGCAAAGACTGAACATATTGTTGCAATTGGGAGCTGCAAGCCTAGAAAGCCCTCCAAGGCCTGGACTGCTTTCCCAACACGTTCCCAGCAGACTGGAAAGCCACATGACAGCAGCAGCTGCCGTCTGGCCGCGGCAGAGAAGGATGCGGACCCAGCCCTGCTGAAGCGGCTGAAGCTTCAGGGTCATAGAGTGTGCTTTGCAGAATGGTACATACATGAATGGCAGCCCCTCTAGCCACAATTGTCCATTGTTTCCATGTGAAGGAGCGCCTGCTGGGTTCACATGACCAGAGGATCAAGGTCAGAGAGTCCGCCTTTCCTCCGACGTCAATTAAGAGCAGGGTAGGAAAGTCAGGTTACCTCACTTTGAGGCACATGGGCTGCAGGGATTTTTGTGAGTTCACATGATCATGCAAACCAGGGTAGCCTGCCTCCTACCCCTGATTTTGATGGCTGTGTGAACCCAGACATGGTTTGCCATTTCAGGCATCAAACCGAACTGTGCTTAATCATTTTCATGTGATGAATTAAGCCTGTCTTTCCCCTCCCTTCTCCCCAGTTATGCAGTGTTCCTCCATTCCATGGTACACTCCTTTGCCTCTGGGCTGATTAGGTTATTAGCTTGTTACTTTTTTTAGTAACTTGTTCCTCTTTATACCCAGGGGATAGAGATGCAGTGATAGAGAAATAGCAATGCAGGGAGCTTCCTTAAGAGTATGATTTTTGTTGTAAAAATAATATTGGGGTTCGTGAGACCTATATGTTAACACTTTGCACATGGCAATTTTGTGGTTTCCAGGGATGCAGATAGGAACCTAGGAAGCTGCCATATACTGAGTCAGACCATTGGTCTACCTAGCTCAGTATTGTCTGCACAGACTGGCAGCAGCTTCTCCAAGTTTGCAGTCAGGAATCTCTCTCAGCCCTATCTTGGAGATGCTGCCAGGGAAGGAACTTGGAACCTAGATGCTCTTCCCAGAGCGGCCCCATTATCCCCTAAGGGGAATCTCTTACAGGACTCAGACATCAAGTCTCCCATTCATTTGCAACCAAGGCAGATCCTGCTTAGCTAAGGGGACAAGTCATGCTTGCTACCACAAGACCAGCTCTCCTCTTGACTTCACATCTGTAAAATCAGGGGGGTGATAGGAAATACGGTGGATTGATCCATGGTGCCTGCGGAAATGTTACAAGTTGTGGATTTCCATATAATCTGAATTTGGGACACATTAAGGAAATTAGGCAGACATGTGCAGATCTGCATAATTGTTTTTGTCTTTTGTGTTTTCTTCTATCATAATATGCACTGTACATAGAATTTAAGGCCATATTTTTCTGCCTCTCAGCCGTAAGGTTGCTTGGATCTAATTTACTCATATTATTCCAGGATTAAATAAAGTGTATCCTGATTCTATCATTGGTGTTTTTCTGATTGAAGACTTTTAGTTGCAGTGACTGGCAGATGTTTGCTGACAAATTTAGTGTTTGCACACTTTTAGGTTCAGAACCCTGAACATTTATGCTGGAAATCTGTTCCTTCCTTGTTTCTTTTGCTATCCTCCGTTGATGTTTCACCTGACTAGAAATTACATTGCTTTCTTGTGTGCTGACTTGACTGTCTGTCAGAACAATACTGTTGTACAGGGGTTCTCCAATCTTGATCCCCACCCTTGGAGATGGGAAAGAGGAGATCGCATCATTGCACTTAAGAACAGCCCTGCTGGATCAGGCCCAAGGAAGCCCATCTAGTCCAGCATCCTGTTTCGCACGGTCCACCAGATGCCTCTGAGAAGCCCACAGGCAGGGGGTGAGGGCTTGCATACTCTCTTGCTCCCCTGTAACTGATATGTCAGTGGCATCTTGCCTCTGAGGCTGGAGGTGGCCCACAGCCACCAGCCTAGTAGCCATTGATAGACCTGTCCTCCATGACTTTGTCTAAGCTCCTTTTAAAGCCAGTCAAGCTGGTGGCCATCACCACATCCATAAGAACACTCATAACTTTCACTGTGTCCTTATGCTTTTATTGTCCTGAACATCAGGCTGCAGCGGCCAAATTTGCAATGGTGTTTTAAAAGCCTTTGAAAGTTTTTGTTTAGAAAAACAAACACCACTTTAAAATTGTATTGATGCTAAAAATAAAATAAAATAAAATGTTGTCAGGGGGAAATAAATGAAAATCGGCAGGACTCTCCTTCAGAGATCTCTCTGTGGAGAGAGGACAACAGTTCATTCAAAGTTGCTCCAAACCCTTTGCTTTGTGCAAAAATGATTACAGTTTTACCCTAATAGGGATAAGAAGGGAGTGTTAGCACACAGATAGAGGCTATCACCTTTTTTCCATCTCGTGGGGTGGGTGGTTGGGTTGGGGTTAAAAATCATTATGAGCGTTCATCCCAGGAGTTGGTACTGATGCCCAAAATTTGTGGGCCTGACTTATAGATTAAGATCTAATGGGCTTACACAAGGGCACATTTCAGCTGAATGTTAGGAGAAATCTCTTTATGGTGAGGACAGAACCAATTATCTGGGGAAGTGGATGATCTCTCTTTTACTGGAGGTCTTCACTCAGGAGAGTGGACAGCTGTCTCTTGGGGATTCTCTAGCTGTGGATTTCCTGCAGTGAGCAGAAAGTGTCTCTCTCCCAGTGTAACGATCTAAGATCCTTTCAGCCGGCAATGTCAGGGACCGAACCTAAGAACTTGTGCTTGCAAAGCATACCCATTACCCCAAGCTCTGGCCTTATCTCCTGCCCCAGCCATGGACATTCTCAAATCTGTTGCATTTGACTTTGGAATATGAATAAACTGGGTAGTTCTGTATTTACTATGCATATGAAACCAAAATGCAGATTGAAAATTTGCATGGAGATCATGCAAATTAGGTGCCACATTCCAACATACTGTCATTCAGATATGGGGCATTGGTGATGAGCAAGAAGCATACCAACCGAAGTTGGGTGAAGTAGGACTTCTGCTTTGGTTTCCCCATCTTGTAGTGACTTGGACGCTTGACACAGTGCTATTTGCATGGAACTGGCTTCCCTGGGAGTGCTCATTGTGTAACCATAATGCCATAGTACATAGGAAGCTTGTCATATACCGAGTCAGATCTTTGGTCCATCTAGCTCAGGATCCTCTATACAGACTGGCAGCAGCTTCTCCAGGGTAGGGTTGCCATATCCTGGCACTCCGGGTGCCCCAATTTGCATATTTAAATTGGCATGCAGATAATTTGCATATTATGCAAATTGACAGATGCATTTTCCAGTTGACTTGTATTTGCTCTGGATATCTACCAACATCCGACAATAGTTGGGGAAACTATCTTACTTGGCCTGACTATTCTCCTTGACATATTAACAGCAGCAATAGGACAAATAAAAATGCACAGGTTTCAAATTAAGGCTGCAAGTTTTTCCTGCCCCCATGGGCTGCGCAGTGCTCTTCCCATGATTGCAGAGGGTCAAGAAGCTCTGCTTTTCTGCTGAGGAGCTGCATTGCTATTGCTAAAGGCCAGGGACTGATTCCCCACCTCTTCCCTGATGAGAATTTCTTTATCCCTCTTGCACATTTTCAGGGAAGGTCTACAGAGGCCGTTATTAGGTTCAGAGAGGGGGCCAGAGAGTTTAGCCATGGCTTACCAGGAACTTTACTTTCTTCTTCCTGCCGGCTTTTTCAGTACCTGAGGCTTGGGACTGGGTGGGGGGGGGCCCTCGTGGTGGGGGCAGTGGCGTGGTTGAAATAAGGGCTGCGTGCGAAGCGGAGTCCAAGGCGCCTGCCAGCGGCAGCTAGCCAGATACACAAGCGCCACCGTCACCGGGTTGAGTGGCACGGCGGTGAGGCTTCTCACTGCTGCTGCTGTTTGCCCTGCGGGTTGGTTTGCTGCCGGGTCGCGCCCTGGAGCGGCTCTGTCTGCTTCTCTTGCCTTCGCAGGCAGGTGAGGCTTGGGGCTAGGTGAGCGTGGCCAGCGGCAGCAAAAACGCCATCCTCACCCCGACGCCACACGGTTGCAACATCGGGGAAATTTCGGGGGTGGGAATGGAGAGAGAAGGGCCGGAATGCACGGCTCTAGGCCACATTCCCACGCTCTGTCAGGCGCCTACAGAAAAATCCAGGCAAACTGGGCAGCACCTTTAAAATCAGGGTGAACTATGGGTGCATTCAGCAGCCAGGCGGAGGTGCCAAAATTCAGGGGCTACCTGGATTTCCGGGTGACATAGCAACCCTACTCCAGGGTTGCAAGCAGGAGTCTCTCTGAGGGAAGGAACTTGGAACCTTCTGCATGCAAGTAGGCAGGTGCTCTTCCCAGAGTGGCTCCATCATAGGGACATAGGAAGCTGCCATATACTGAGTCCAGACCATTGGTCTGTCTAGCTCAGTATTGTCTTCACAGACCGGCAGCAGCTTCTCCAAGGTTGCAGGCAGGAATCTCTCTCAGCCCTATCTTGGAGTTGCTGCCAGGGAGGGAACTTGGAACCTAAATGCTTTTCCCAGAGCAGCTCTATCCCCTGAGGGGATATCTTACAGTGCTCACACTTCTAGTCTCCCTTTCATATGCAACCAGGGTGGACCCTGCTTAGCTAAGGGGACAGGTCATGCTTGCTACCACAAGACCATCCCCTAAGGGGAATATCTTACAGTGCTCATAAATATAGTCTCCCATTCAAATGCAACCCATGATGGACCCAGTTTAGGAAAGGGGACAATTCATGCTTGCTACCATAAGACCAGCTCTCCTCCCTTTACTCAACCACAGTCTAGCAACAGATCTTAATCTGCCTTTTGCTCACTCTGTCTTGGGTGCACTGGACACTGGTAATTAAGCGACTGTGACTCAAACAGGCCTCCCTCAGATATTTCCACTGCTGTCTTTCAAGCCAGTGCAATTATCTTGCTTTGATGCTGGGATTCCACTGCAGCCCTTACTCGATGAAAGTATTAATCTGCGAGGCTCTTAGCTTGGGTTGCCGGTCAGCACAGACGGAAGCAGCTGTTTATTCCTTTGCATCACATTACAGTGTTTGTTTCTGTTTTGGCATCCAGCCCCATTGATAGGATTTGTTATGTCAATCCTGAGAGATTGCTGGGGATGGGAGCCATTTGAAAAAGGATGTCGAGTTTATAAAAGCTTATGGAGTCATGTCAGGCCAGATCAGGCATTGCAATGTGTTTTTAGTGGGTCTGTAATGGCATCTTGAACTTGTTTGCTCATCTTGAAGGATTTGGTAGCAGATACAGAATCCCAGGGATCACGTGGTCTGTTGCCAAGTCCACTAATAGTGCAAGGACTAGGAGAAGTGCTGGAAATAATGGCCCCGAGGCCCAAAGGAATGGGGTGGTACTGGGAGTTGCTTTGAAATTAAAAGAAGGCCTGAACTTCAGAGCACAAGTCCTTTAAAGCTAATTGCCAGGGCTGGAGCCACCATTGCACGGTGGGGGTTCAAAGAACCCGGGCCGCTGTACTCGGGCCACACCTGGCACCCAGCCACATCCCCTGTGTCTGATGTCAGATGCAGGAGACGTGGCCACGTTAGCAAACAGGGCTGCATGTCCCATTTGCAAGTAAGGCTCAGCGTTTGCAGCGCAGCTGGGAGCGCCTCTCCTTGTTTGCAAAAGCAGAGAGCCACATTCCTGGGCAGGCTGGGAACCCAGCGCTGGCTGAAATCTTTCAAAAATGGAGACAGACAGACAGACAGACAGACACACACACACACACACAGACACACACACAGAGCCAAAGCTGGAAAGATTACTTATGACACGTAGAATTTTAAATTGCATCTAGAAATTGCATTTCTTTGCAACTCCTAAGAGCTGGACTGCAGGTTACGATGACTCTGTAATTAAGAGTTAAAGCCAGCAACATCTCTTTTAACAAAGAGCAGCTGTAGCGGCCCTGATCTGGATTGGTGCTTTGGCACAAGAAGGGAATTATATCCTCCCAACCTTGCATCCCCAGAAATGGTTACACTACAAAACCCATCATCTCCAGTCCTAATACCAAAGGCCAGTGTGACGGGGGATGATGGGATCTGTAGCCCAGCAGCATCTGGGGCTGCTGTTGGGGACCCATACTCTACTCCATGAAGGCTTAGAACATAACTGATAGTCGTTAAGGTGCCACATTTTCCTCTTATGTCCAGGGGAAAACATGGTGTGATGGTTGTGATTGAGGGACATATCAAGATGCTGGGTGAGGAAGAAGAGTGAAAAACCCCACTCACAAATTCAGATTTATTATAATAGAATTTCAGGAGGGGGTGCATTTGACTATGACTTCCATTCCAGGGAGCAAAGTCCGTTCCTTCTTTTCTTTATATGTAATCATTAACAGAGGAGAGCAGGATCAAATAGATCTGCCTTGTGGATGGCAATGGAATTTTTTTTTTAGTTTAGAACTGCGGAGTGTGGAAACAACAACTACTGCATCCCTCCCAACCTGGATGGCTGACCTAGGTATTTCTCCCCTCACCCCAAATCTGACAAAGGAGCATTTGACATCCTTTCGATAGAACCAGCCACTGTGACGCACTTTGTTCAATAACATTTGAATCCCAACGTTTCCATAAGATGGCCCAACTCATGACACTTCCTTCATACTGGGGAGTAAATAGAAATTGTACTGGTCTTGCTTCCATTAAAAGGTAGAGGCAGGCGTCTCTTCAGTGCCATATTTCAATCCAGAGGAATTTAGAACCTTGCTCAAAGTAGTCAGGGTATACAGGTGGACCTCACTATACATGGCATCACTATTTGCCGTTCTGTATAACCACAGTTGCAAAATAGGCACCTGGTCCCTGCATACGCGGAACACAAAGGGTTAAGTTCTGTGTATCTGCAGTGTTGGGGTGATTTCTGAGGTTATTTCCAGATGCCATTTTGGGAGCAGGACACATTTTGTAGCTCTTAAAAAAAAAAAAAAATTCCTCTTGATTTTTTGGGACCAATTTGGGAGCGGGGGGCAGGGCATTTATGGAAGGCTGAAGACCTGTGCGGCACAGTAGGGCACTTTATTTGGTTATTTCTGCCCTTTTTTGCCATTCTCCAGGAATCTAATCCCCTCCCATGCCCATTGCCCTAATGCCCCGCTATCTATGATCCCCCCTGGAGAATGGAAGCCCCACAGATAACCGTGTTCACCTGTACCTTCTTTCCTGTTTATTAACCTTATACCAAGTCAGACCATTGGCCAATCCACAGTAGCTCAGTACTGTCTACCCTGACTGGCAGTGGTTCTCCAGGGTTTCAGGCAGGAATCTTTCCCAGCCCTACCTGGAGATGCTGCCAGGGAGTGAGCCTGGGGTGTTCTACCACTGAGCTATAGCCTCATCCCCAACGGCTATTGTGTTTTGGCTTTCCCCACCTTCCTTGACTTTGTCTTATCCTAATCCTTCACCTTTAGATTCTTTGCTGGGCAAGACAAGTGTTGAATTTGTAAAAACAAATTTGCCTGGAATTTAGTTTCCTAATCTGGCTATCCTACCTTCTGAAGCTTGGGCATGTTCTTGCTGTGCTAGAACTGAGCTGAAACTATGGGGAGAGGATGCATTTTGCTACCACATGTACTTTCTGCAAAATTTGTGCCCCCCAGCCCGCCCTGCCCCCCGCTTTGTTGAGGCCTACAAAATGGACCCAAATGTGCTGCCATTCCAAGTGTAGGCAAACAGCATTGCCCTCACTCTGATTTGTCTTCATGTTTTGAAAAAACCCAAATCTGATTGGCTGTGTGGCACTGTGATGTCATAATGTGGTTACATGATTCCCGATTTCCTGGGTGATATGGCCAGCAAGAAGAGGCCTCTTTTTGTTTAAGAGAAGAAAATGCATCAAAGCAACAGGGTTTGGGGGGGATCTTGTGGAGAATATTTGGATTCCTAAAGGTCCCTTTTTTGTACTCGCAAATATTTGTCCACAAGCAGAACAACTAGAACCTGCTTTAATGTTGAGTCTTAGCCTTGGGATCATGCCAAATGGCATCATGTCGCTGGCAGCTCAGCTCCTTGTAGAAGAAGGGCGAAGTTAATACAAGGAGAAAATGGAGAAGTTCTAGGGTTGCTTGCTAACATGCATTTATTGCTTTTGCAAACCAAAAACCGAGATTTCCTTGGGGGGTAATGTTGGCACTGCCAAAAAGGGGGTAATGAAAGAGTGCACTGCTGAAAATCGTTTACTGAGCATTGCTGAATAGCTCTTCCCATCTTCTTCTGCATGGACCCAGAAGGGGTTGGCGAGCACATCTTGTAGATGCTCAGCACCCACAAAGCATCTCTCCTCTTCCTTTTGGAACTGGCAGAATTGCTGCTTAGGAGTGAAACTGCTCATTTTGATCTTAGTTATGTATTTTTGATTTTAGTGTAAACCGCCCTGAGCCATTTCAGGAAGGAGAGTATAAAAATTGAATGAATGAACTGCAGCTGTGAGGTCAGGGCACCCAGCCCCTCCCTTGGTAGCAGCTCCTGTGGGCCAGGGCACCCTTGCATGCGGGGTGCCCTGACCTCCTTCAAGCACGTTTAGTACTGAGACTTGACTCCAACTTACATCACCAGCTCCTTCTCCCAAGCACTCCCCTTGGTTTTCACATCATTTATGTCAGTTTAGAGTACCACACACTTGAGGGGGAAAGGATTAATTGCTGGACTGACCTAGAAATATTGCTTAATTCCTTTATTTATTGCTTAATTCAGATGGTTCCATGTTTTGTTGTTTTGTTTTTTTTGATTTGGCTCTCTCCTCTGACCCTGGTAGCCTGCTGAGACGGAATCCTAATTGAAAACTGTCAAAAACTGCTAGAATGAAGCTGCGTTTTCTCTGCTCTTTGTCTATTTTTACCATTTTGGCAGCTGCAGAGAGTAACAAATGGTTATTTTGAATGCATCTCTGTTGTTAAATGCTTTGGGATCCCATCTGGCATCTGGGATGTGATTAAACAAATATAATATTGGGGGCTCTGAGCAGTGGTAGCAAGGACCTAGGAGATTCCCATGCACAACGATCACCATTCCTAGGCTTGAGGTGTATCATCTGTTGCCCCCCCCCCCCCAAAAAAAAACAGCGTGTAGAAAACAAACTTTGCTCCTTGTCTTTATTTCGGAAGGAGAGGCAAACAAGCCATGGCTGCATCTGCATTTGGTTTAACAGTTGTCACCGTGCCCATATTCCCCCCCCCCCATTGTGAATCCAGTTCCAAGACCTTTATGTAATTATTTAGTTCTCAACGGATTCACAAAACCATTAGACAAAACTGCACAGCAGCGTTTGCTTTATGTTTTGACTGGAGGGAGGAATTTCATTTGTAAACGGTTCCCAGAGTAGTGCATGTATCCTTTTTCCTTCTGCGGGTCAGTGGTGATGCCGGATTGAATATCTTTTTACCGGTGGCATGGGTGGGGAGCTTGTTCGTGGCCGGAGGGCAAAGTCTCTGACAGCTCCCCAACCCCCTAGGTTTTCTCCCAAGCCACACCCCTTGCATCTGATGCAAGGGGCAGAGGAGCCAATGCCGAGGACGGGACAGTCTGTTTGGACCATCTCCCACCCCCCCAACCAGCATTTCATTGAAATGCTGGCTGGCTGGGCTTTACCCCCAGTCCAGCTTGCATTCCAGTGAAACACTGGCTGGGGAGGAGAGGGGTTGTGTCTCAAGCTCCCAGCTGGTGAGTGCTTCGGGGGGGGGGTACCCTGGGTGAGGGCGCCGGGGCGCCTTGGCAGCCTCTGATCATCAAGGGAGATGATCATTCCCCCTTGCTCCACGGTCCCTACGCCCCTGCTTTTAACCACAGTTAAGAGAATAGGAGTGGGCCATATTCCAGCCTTCCAGGTTCCAGCCTTTCCCTCCAGTGCAAATTCCTGTATTTACCTGAACCCAAGGCTAGGTCCACCCCCACCCCCCACTTTCTTTGATATTAGAAATCAGGGGGTCATTTTAAATTCAGAGTCCTCTTTGGGTAAATATGGTACCTCACCTTCCTCTCTGCCAGTCATAACCATGGTTGAGCATTGCTGTCACCAGCATTACCCATGGTTAGCGCTAATCAAGGATTTGAAGTGGATTAACAAACCCTGATTAAGCTGGTTATTGTTCACTATGGGTAACCTTGGAGCTCAAGTGGCATATAGCCATGGTTAAAGCTGGTGGGAGGGAATCGGATTTCAGAGGCTATGTGGTGGTGTGATTAGAGAGTCTGGCTAGAACTTGAGTGACCCAGGTTCAAGTCCCCACTCAGTCATGAAATTCACCCTCGGCCTGCCACACTAAAGCAATTCTCATGATCACACGGGTGCACAAGTGGGTGGAGAAATCAGAGTAAACCTTACCTTCCCCACAGATAGGAACATAGGAAGCTGCCATATACTGAGTCAGACCATTGGTCTATCTAGCTCAGTATTGTCTTCACAGACTGGCAGCGGCTTCTCCAAGGTTGCAGGCAGGAATCTCTCTCAGTCTATCTTAGGGATGCTGCCAGGGAGGGAATTTGGAACCTAGATGCTCTTCCCAGAGTGACTCCATCCCCTAACAAGAATATTTTACAGTGCTCACATGTGGTCTCCCATTCAAATGCAACCAGGGTGGACCCTGCTTAGCTTAGGGGACAAGTCATGCTTGCTACCACAAGACCAGCTCTCCTCTTGGAGATGGTCACGGTGGAGGTGTGGGGAGCATGCTCTGTGCAACCACACTGGCAGCCCTGCTCTGTGAAGGACAGAGCAGGCAGAGGGATCCAGGGCCGGAACTTAGGAACATAGGAAGCTGCCATATACTGAGTCAGACCATTGGTCTATCTAGCTCAGTATGGTCTTCACAGACTGGCAGAGGCTTCTCCAAGGTTGCAGGCAGGAATCTCTCTCAGCTCTATCTTGGAGAAGCCAGGGAGGGAACTTGAAACCTTCTGCTCTTCCCAGAGCGGCTTCATCCCCTGAGGGGAATATCTTGCAGTGCTCACACATCAAGTCTCCCATTCATATGCAAACAGGGCAGACCCTGCTTAGCTATGGGAACAAGTCATGCTTGCTGCAACAAGACCAGCTCTCCTCTCTTGATGCTGGTCTTGGAGCAAGAGGAAACAACAAGCTTGTATTTCTCTCCAAATAAAAGATACTAAGCAAGGGAACACAGCAAGGACATCCAATAAATAAATGGCCAAGAAAACAAGAGGGGAAGGAGAAAAAAAGTTTGTTAGGGCTGGTGACTTTCTAGGGTTTGATTTCTGGCTGGCTGGAAGTGTTTGTGTCTTTGACAGAGAGTAGCTTGAGTGTAGGGTTCATTCCAGGTGAATGCCTCAGCTTGTGGGAGGGGTCACATTCCTGAGCACAGTCGGTTTGCCTGCCGGTCTTGAATACAAGGCTCAGACCAGAGGAGCTTTGCACACAGATATCGAAGGAGTTTTGCAGGAGTTTAGTGGGAGATTGGCGGGGAACCCTGTGGGGAGGCACACAAGTGGTCCTTCCATCACTGAGGAGACACCCAGTGCAAGTCTAAGGTGGGTACTACCCAACTTTTGTAATTTTCTTGGAGGACAAAGCTATAAACTTTTAATTAGCTGACAACTGTATGCGGTACACGGCTTCAAGCCCTATATACTCTAAATAGCAAATAAAACTAGTTATAGGAAGAATGGTAGCAAGGGAGGAGGTGCTTCCCAGTGTATTTCACACAGTGCTGCATGTATGACTATCTGCCTGAAGGGCAGAAGTCGTGGATGTGTACTCAGTGCAAAGAGCTCCTGGCTCTCAGGGAACAAGTTCGTTCCCTTGAAGCCAAGGTGGCTGACCTGGAGAATCTCAGGGAGGCAGAGAGGTGGATGAGACCCTCGGAGATGTGATAGTGTTCCGTCGGTTCGGTGTCCTGGCGAGTACAGAGCCCTGTGGTTGTCTTTGGTAGAATACAGGAGGGGTTTACCATTGCCATCTGATTGTGCTAACTTAGAACAGTTAGTCGTGGAACCAACCAGAGGGATGGTTGGTTGGACTTAATCCTGAGTAGTGCCCAGTACCTGGTGTGAGATGTCAGAGTTGCAGAACCATTGGGTAGCAGTGACCATAGTGTGATCCAGTTCAGCATATATGCTAGTGGAGAATTGTCAAGGAAGTCTAGCACAGATGTGTTGGGCTTGAGAAGAGGAAACTTCTCAAAAATGAGGGAACTGGTAAGAAGGAAGATGAAAGGGAAAGTCAGGAGGGTCAAATCACTCCAGAAAGCATGGGACTTCTTTAAAACTTATATAAAACCACAATACTAGAAGCACAGTTGGAATGTATACCAAGAAGGAGGAAAGGTACCACCAAAATCAGGAGGATGCCAGCGTGGCTAACAAGTAGAGTCAGGGAAGCTATGAAAGGGAAGATGACTTCCTTCAGAAAATGGAAGTCCTGCCCAGATGAAGAAAACAGAAAGGAAGAAACTCTGGCAAGGAAAATGCAAGGAGACAATCCAGGGATGGAAAAAGAAAGTTTGAGGAGCATATAGCTAGAAGTGTCAAGGGGAATAACAAAAACTTCTTTAAATATATCAGACGCAGAAAACCTGCCAGGGAGGCGGTTGGCCCCTTAGATGATGGGCTGTGAAAGGGATTAATGAGGAGGATAGGATACTGACTGTATATCCTCTCCAGAATTGAGCTTTTCAGGTAGCGGCTGAAGAACTGGGCCAATTTGAGGTGACGAGAGAGGATGTTCTAAACTGTCTTGAAAAACTAAAAATTAACAAATCGCCAGTGCCAAATGGCATCCACCCAAGAGTTCTGAAGGAACTCCAATGTGAAATTGCTGATCTAGCAAAATTATATAACTTGTCCCTACAGGCAGGCTCTGTACTAGAGGACTAGAAAGTAGCCAATGTGACTGCGATTTTCAAAAAGCACTGGAGTGGCACAGAAAATCTTAGGAGCTTGGAGGGTGGGCAGGCAGGGAGTGACACAGGGCAGCCTGGGAAGCTTGCATGGCTGCTGGGAGGATATGCTGGCATCTGGTGTGGTAGCTCCAAGTTCTGAGCACAACTGCCATCCCCAGGTGCCCACGCGGACTTCCCAGTCTGCCCTGCATAACTCCCTGCCCACTTACTACGCCTCCCAGCTGTCCCCGCACCAGTGCTGGGTGGACAGTTAAATAGCAACAAAAGTTCTTCCAGCAACTTACAGAGATATAAATAAAATGGCTCCCTGTCCCCAAAGGGCTCACCATCTAAAAAAGACACCTAAGATAGGCAACAGCCACTGGAGGGATGCTGTGCTTGCTGGGGCTGGATAGGGCCACTAGCTCTTCCCCTGCTAAATACAAGAGAATCTCCACTTTCAAAAGGTGCCCCTTTGCTCAGTTAGCAGGGGGCCTAGTAACTACCTGGAACAACTGTCCCACATTCTGGTGTCTCCTGGTGGTGGAGGCTGGGGTTTCTGCCATTGGAAATCTGAAATTACCGATAGTCACCCATCCAGTGGAAAACCCTGCTTAGGAAAGGGGACAGTTCATGCTTACCACCACGAGACCAGCTTGCATATGCTGTAACAGCCACTCCCAGTCTGTGTGTAAGAAGGGAGCCAGCCAGCTCTAACTGCTGACTTTAATTACATTTTAAAATGAAATGGCTGTCAGGAGGAAATGCATTTCTGTAGAGTACCCACATTTTCCTCAGATGCTGGCAGAGCGAATGCAGTTGAGATTAAGCCACATTTCCAAGGCTTAAACCCCAGATGTGTTTGAATAGACAAATAATCCGTAATGCTTCTCTTGGGGGAAAAAGATCTCTGTGAAGAGTTTAGCGTGTCACTTTCACGGTTTCCCACATTTTAAGAGTTTTAACTTGTGGGCCTGTATGATAATGATTTGGCTCTTTGAACTGGTTTGACTTGTGAACAGATGTTTTTATTGTGTGCAGAAAGTTTGACACAGCCTGCAAGCAAAGGTTCAAATTAAAATGAAGACCCATTAATATAAATAATATAAAAACAATTTCCTGTGGTCAGTGCTCCTCACTAGTTGAAATAAATTTCCTATATGCTGGTGCTGATTAGCCTTTTGGGGGTGGGAGGGGAGGGTGTGGGAGGTTGGACAGAAAGCCACCTATGTACAGATAATCTCTCTGCGATCTATTAATAGTTACGTAAGGAAAAGGTGGTTGAATCGAGCGTAGTTGTTTGTATACACAGTGAGGATGTTTTTACCGAAAAAGTCAATACAGCATAATGGCAGGAAGTTGTAAAATGATTCTACCCCTCCCTGATGATTTCATTGTGTTGGTAGGACTCCCCCCTCCCAATCTTATCCTCTTATTATTAATACAGGAGAACCTTGTTATTTGCGGAACTACTATTCACGGTTCTGCATATCTGTGGGGTGCCTAATAGATACCCGTTTCTAGTATCTGCGGATACAAAAGGGTTAAAATCCATGTATCCGCAGTTCCTAGAGGGCCGCCATTTTTTCCCCTAAAGGGGTCATTTTGTGACTCGTATCTGGGAATTTATTTATTTATTTATTTATTTACTGTTAAATTTGTATGCCGCCTTTCATTAAAACAATCCTAAGGTGGTTCACATAGAAAAATTAAGACTGTAGACATTACACAATTAAAATATTAAACTAAAAAATAAAAACAGAGATCTAACTAAAAAGATTTAAAAATACATGCATAAAACAACATACAGAATACAAGAAGCAGCAGTGGAGACAGTCATATAAAAGCCTGGGTAAACTACCATGATTTAACATGCTTTCTAAAAACTGTGATGGAGACTGAGGAGCGGATACCCACTGGGAGAGCATTCCAGAGTCTGGGGGCAGCAACAGAGAAGGCCCTGTCCCGTGTGCACGACAACCGAGCCTCCCTCATTGTCGGCACCCGGAGCAGAGCCCCCTCAGATGACCTCGTCAAGCTGGCAGCAACCCTTGGGAGCTGGCGGTCCCTCAGGTATCCCGGGCCCAAACCGTTGAGGGCTTTAAAGGTCAAAACCAGCACCTTGAATTGGACCCGGAAACAAACTGGCAGCCAGTGCAGCTCTTTCAAAATGGGCGTGACGTGCTCCCATCGGGCAGCTCCAGAGAACCCTAGCTGCCACATTTTGCATTAGCTGCAGTTTCTGAATATTCTTCAAGGATATTGAAGACTTTCCCCATGATTTTTCACGGTTTTGGGGTGCATTCTGTCCTTTGGCGCGGATTCTTTGGCACATGGGGGGGGGATTCCTGAACATAAGCAGACTCCACGGAGCACGCCATAGTAAGTTTTCTTGCCAGTTTTTGCTGGTTATTTTGCCATTTTCTTTCCACCCTGGAACCTAACCTCCCTTTCCCCAGAGCCATGATGCCTCGTTACTTGTGGTTCCATTACTTGCGGCTTTTTTCCCTATGAAATGTTTTCCAAGCAGTTTACATAGGAAAAAGCATAATAAGATGGTTCCTTGTCCCAAAGGGGCTCGTAATATTAAAAAGGAAGCACAAGGGAGACATAAACAGCAGCCACTGGAGGCTGGAGCTGAAGAGGACCAGTTACTCCTCCCTACTAAATATCAGAGAATTTCCACTTTGAGAGGTGACTCTCTGCCCATTTAGCAGGGGATGCATTTATGAATTCCCTTTTGAACACAGGAGGGCTTTTCTCACTATTGGCTTTGGAATAGGAGAAGCCTCCGACCCAAATTCGGGAGCCCTGCAGACTCCTGATTGGCCATTGTGAGATTATCCAAGTGAGGCAGGAGCAGGGGGGTAATGCTCATTTGTGAGCTGGGTCTGGAGGCGAGTGGCAGCGGCAAGCTCTGAACTTGTACCCAGCTCCAGGAAGTTTTTCGCACCCAGCTTTTAATTTGCATCTTTGGATATTGGCCAAATTTACCCCGAAGTCCCTGTGAGCTATCAGAGAGCATTTCATACACGATTCGGGTTTTTCATCGTGCACTAGAGTGTGGCCCGTTGTATATCCGAGGGGGATCACTCCCCACGCCTGCCTCTGTACCCAGCTCACTGTCATTTCCCTCTCCTCTTGCCTTGCTTGTAGACTTCTCACAGTGTCCAATGGGGAGCATGTGTGGCTCCCAAATTGGGGCCAGAGGCTTCTCCTACCCTAATGCCAGTTTTGAGAGCAGTCCTATGAATGCATGAAGCTTTGTTTAAGGGGAGGAGATCTGGTGTTGGGGTAGCAAGCATGAATTGTCCCCTTGGCTAAGCAGGGTTTGCCCTTCTTTGCATTTAAATACTGTACTTAAAGATATTGGGGCCAGTGTTCTCTCTAAGACGCGCGCATGTGCGCACACTCACACATTTTTTGATGTCCACTCAGTTAATTTTAGATCCCCCTCAGATTGAATCGGTGAGATCCCACTGAATCCATGTGCGTGCACACTGCCTTGATACTGCTGCTTAGAACAAAACTCATTCTGCACACAGATGGAAAAAATTAGAGAGAGCACTGATTGGGGCCACTCTGGGAAGAGTGCTTGCATGCAGAGCGTCCCAGGTTCCCTCCCTGGAGGCATCTCCAAAACAGGACTGAGAGAGACTCCTGCCTGCAGCCTTGGAGAAGCCGCTCCCAGTCTGCGTAGATAATACTGAGCTAGCTGGACCAAGGGTCTGACTCTGTTGAAGGCAGCTTCCTATGTTCCTCCTTCCAAATGGCCATGGAATGCATTGAATTTCCAAATGGCCAATGGCCATTTGGAAATGCCATGCATTCCTATGGCCCTTTGGAAAGAACTAGGGTTTTTCAGTGGGCATTCCCTGTCATTCATTTTAGTACATTCCCTAGAGTTACTGTTTTGCATGCAGAGGGTCCCAGGTACCCTCCCTGGCAGTATCTCCAAGAGAGGGTTGAGAGAGATTCCTGCCTGCAAGTTTAGAGAAGCCGCTTCCAGCCTGTGTAGACAATACTGCGCTAGATGGACCAATGATCTGACTCCGTAGAAGGCTGCTTCCTATTTTCCTAAATTTCTTGCACCTTGTTAAACCAGTTCTGATGTGCTATGGGTTAAGTAGCACTTGGTTTACTTAAACTCCATTGTAAGTATTTGCAGTGCCTGATCGCTCAGAACTAGCTAACTCTTGGTCTGGAAACCGATGACAGTTATCCTGGACAATTGGCTGTGATCTGAAAGAGGGAAAATCTGTTACAGGAAATATGGATGCCAGCCATAGAGGTCATTCACACAATAAAATACTGTGTTCTACCTGGGTTTGGGAGCTGTGTGTGGTCCCAATTTCTGGTTGTGTGGAAGCAAGGTAGGAGCAAAACCTGGGTAGAAGTGATTGTGGGGAAGCAAGGTAGGAGGGAAGCCTGGGTAGCTTTTCCTCAGAGTTGGAAGGGGCCTTGGAAATATTATAGTGACTAGTGCAAGGAAATGACTACAGCCACACCCCTCTCCAAACAAAATCACTGCAGTAGAGATGGTGGTGTCTTGGGTCCATCCACCAAACAAGTAAGCATTAGGTCTGTTCAAGCCAATTCGATCTACACTGTACCAGGAACACATTCATTCAGTGGATGTTGTAAATACAGTGAATTTTTTTGTCTCAGTTTTGGAACAGCTAAACCTGTTGAGTCAATGAGGGTCTGAGAGCTGAACATTCTTGACTCTTCATTGGCTCTTACAGAACAGAGCTCGCCAGTCATTTACTGTCGGAGACACAGCACACTGATTTGGGCTGAGGAGCTTGTTTGTGAGGCTGTCCTTTCCATAGTCATTGGTTCATCTAGCTTAGTGTTTTCAGTGGCAGTGTCTGGTAGTGACTTTCCAAGATTTCTGGCAGGATTGGTGGAATGTATTGTTCTGGGAGACTTTGCTTTCTTTTTTGTCTGCTTTTAGGGGTCAAGTTAAGAAGATGTTAGGCTCATTCTCACAATCCTAATCAGGGTTGGTGGAGTGTCCAGCCAGGGGAGGAGCTCTTGATCAATGTAAACCCAAACATGAAGGGAGGAGGAGGGGGAGTGATCGTGTGGGAGGTGGGTCGGATGGGTTCTCGGTAAAATGCTGAGGACAGAATGTGAGTTGACAGCACCTGTCCTGCCCAGCTGAGCACCTGGCACCCACACAACCACTCTCCCCTTCTCTTTTATTTTTTGTTTAAGTTTATACGGCTGCTGATAAGGAGCACACCTTTTGTCGGTCTTATTGAGACTGACAAAAGGAAGTACTTTTTCGCACAGCGTGGAATTCTCTGCCATGGGATGTGGTGCTAGCCACTAGCTTGGATGGCTTTAAAGGGGGCTTAGACAAATTCATGAAAGACAGGTCTATCCATGGCTACTAGTCTGGTGACTATAGACCACCTCCAGCCTCAGAGGCAAGATGCCTCGGAATACCAGTTGCAGGGGAGCAACAGCAAGAGAAGGAGCATGCCCTCACCTCTTCCCTGTGGGATTCCCAGAGGCATCTGGTGGGCCACTGTGTGAAACAGGATGCGGGACTGGATGGGCCTTGGGCCTGATCCAGCAAGGCCATGCTTATGATGTTCTTATGATCTGCTACCATGGCTGGGTGCTCCTTTGACCCTGATTAGGATCATAAGAACAAACTTGGTGCATTTTAGATAGGCATTTGATTGGGGCACTCCTTGAAGATCTATGAAAATGCTCTGGCCCTGTGTTTTTAATCCTTTTGCTGATATGACATGGCTGTTGCTTTATGGTGTCTCTTTCAATATATCCTGTTCTTTAATGAAATTATTCCTTTTTTACTGGTGATTAGCAACCATGAGCATCCCCTTAAAGCTGGAAAAGTGGGATATAAATATTTGTAATAAACATTGGTTCTTTCTGAATAATATCTGTGTTTATAATGCAATGTACTTGCTGTTCTTTTCTGACATTCTCGCTAGGAGCTTTCTCTTAGATTTCGCTTTCTCCTTTATGAATGAATAATGCTTTTTAAAAAAGATTTTAAATCTGCTATTCCTGTTTGGTACTTAAGCTGTTTTGTTTTAGTTGTAAAAAACAAAAACAGGGTACAATATCTCTTGCTGTTCCATGTCGGATGCATTAATGGTGCTTATCTTTCCTACCAGTGGGGTTTTAGTTTTGTGTGTATGTGTTTTTTAAAGGGACCGAATGTTTCAGTGTGGCATAATGCCAGTTCTGGCACATTAACCCCCCCACCGCCCCGGGTGCTTCCAGATAAGCTAACAGTGGTTAGCCTTGTCTCGCTTTGGCTTGTTGTCTGCTTTTTTAATCACGAGCTGATTAAATGGTTCCAGGAGGGAGAAAAGGCAGCTGAAGAGACAGAAAGGCGGTATTTGAGATGGTGGGGCAGGGTTCAAGAGAGGAATGCTGGGAATTGTAATAAGGAGTTGTAATGGGAATTGGGAGAGTGGAGTGGGGGGAATGTTGGATGGAATGAGTGCAAATGTGGAAAAGCAACAAAGGTGGTTAAGGAAATCCATATTTCTGGGTGAAAAGGGCGGAGATCTGGTCTTGTGGTAGCAAGAATTGTCCCCTTTGCAAAACAGAGTCGGCCTGGGAGACTACATTTTTGAGCACTGTACGTTATTCCCCTTAGGGGATGGAGCTGCTCTGAGAAGAGCACCTGCAGGCTTGCATGCAGAAGGTTCCAAGTCCCCTCCCTGGCAGCATCTCCAAGATAGGGCGGAGAGAGACTCCTGAAGAAGCCGCTGCCAGCCTGGGTAGACAGTACTGAGCTAGATGGATCGAGGGCCTGACTCGGTATATGGCAGCTTCCTATGTATGCTCCTATGTGAAATGTTCAGAATGTGCCACCAGATGCAGTGTTCTCACCTCTTGCTGTAGGACCTGGAGCTGATCACGACTGGAACATTTGGGACTCTCATGCATGCTGCTCTGAAACCTTGGAAAGTTAGGGTGCAAGTAGAACCGTAATGATGTAACAGCTTAGCAGGCCCTCTAGCAGGGGCATGAGGACAATGGAACAAGGCGGGGACCACTGTCCCTCGGCCACCAGGGTCAGGGGGGGTGCCAAGGCACCCCCTCACCCTTTGCACCTGCTTGCTCCGGATCCTCCCACACCCAGCCAGTGAGTTTGATGACTGGGAGCACGAGGTGTGCCCCTCTCCTTCCCAGCCACTGTTTCATTGAAATGCTGGCGGGCTCAGGGCTTCCCCCCGCCTCACTCTTAGGGTAGGATCCTTAGTAGCCACGCCCCCTGCATCCCCATCAGGCGCAGGAGGTGTGGTCAGTGCAGAGATGGGGCCATTCAGCCCCGTTGCCGAGTTTCTCCTGTCCGCAGTTCATTGTATCGCTGACTGGGAGCTCCTTTCTCTGCCTCCTCAACAAAGGAGCAAAGAAAGGAGCTCCCAGTCAGCAATTCGCTGGCTGGGGAAACCCGGCGCCAGAGCTGAATGGCCCTGTCCCTGCTCTGACCACGTCCCCTGCGTCTGGCGTGGATGCAGGGGGTGTGGCTTGGGCACACGGGGAGGACACGAAAGGGCGCTGACGATGGAACCTTCTCTCCCAGCGAGCACTGTACGCCTCTGCCCCTCCCATGTGCATGCTGGTGCCACGTGCAGGCTGCAGGGAACAAGCCCCACATCCTCACGCAGCCTTTGGTAGAGCACGTGCCGGGCCCAGGAAAGTGGCGGGGTGGCAGCGGAGCAGGTCAGGACCTGCGGACTTGCTTCTTAAGGGAACCACTTGGCTTCCACTTGGCTTGTCTGTGGACGTTAAATATTTCTGTGTGAAGATGGTGTTATGTACTCTCTAGCCCCACTTTGGCCATTTCTCTTGGTAGCCCCTCCAGTCAGACCCTCCGTGTGTCGGTGTGCCTCTGTGGGGTTCAGGCTGCTGATGAAATGGTCATCCTGCCCGTTCCTTCTCTTGGGCTATACATATGCTTGCTTTGCATATGTATATCATTCAGTAATGTTAGCAAAGGCCAAGGGGGAAATGGGGAAGGGCCGTTGCTCAGTGGTTGCAGAAGGCCCCCAGTTCAATCCCTGGAAGCGTCTCCAGCTAGGGCTGGCAGAGACGGCTGTCTGAAATCTTGGAGAGCTGCTGTCAGTCAGACAACAGTGACTGCCAGTGAGATGGACTGATGCTCTGAGTTGGTAGAAGGCAGCTTCCTACGTTCCTAAGAATCGCAGTTACTTTCCTTTAGCTCTCCCACAGAATTGCCATAGTGACACACTACCGATGTTCCTATTCCAGACTGGCCCTAGTTGTGCTGCCGTTGCCCATGTGAAATAGCTAGTGTGCCTTAATACTGCATGTTAGTGGCATTTGGTTTTCAAATCAGCCTGGACTGCTTTCCGAACGGGGTATCATTTATCCCCGTTCGCAACTGGCAGCGTCTCAGTCAAAATCAATCAACGGTACCAGTCTTGGCTTAGTGCAAGTGTGAGCTAAAAAGGGATTGCAGACGATGTGCTGGCAGCGTTGCTTTCATGTGCCAGGTTCCTAATCCTGAAGCAGACTTTCTCTTGTGTCTGCATCAGCTCTTCTGCTTCCTTATCCTCATTAAAAAACATGGTGATGTGTTGGTGGGAGATCAGAGAGAGCAGCCTCTGGCAGCTTTTGCAAGTGATGCGGAGAATGTGTTTTTGTTGCTAACGGTGGTTGTGTTTCTGAGCCAGTAAAGGGAGAACTGAGCATCCTAGCTGAAATGGCATTCTGGAAATGAGGCAAGGTCGTTCAGATGAGCTGAGGAACACAGGAAGCTGCCTTCTACCGAGTCAGCCCATTGCTCAGTACTGTCTGCGCAGAGTGGCAGCAGCTTCTCCAAGGTTGCAGGCAGGAATCTGTCAGCCCTATTTTGGAGAGTTTTATTTTATCTATTTATTGTTACATTTATATACCGCCTTTCATTAAAGCAATCCCAAGGCGGCTTACAGCAAAATTTAAAAACAAGATTGAAAAAAAAGGGCACAATTAAAATATTAAGCTAAAAATCTAAAACAAATCTGATTTTAAAATTAAAACAAAAGCATAAAAGCAATACAGAATACAAAGAGCAGAAAAGCAGAGGCAATCAAACAAAATCCTGGGTAAAAAGCCAAGATTTAACAAGCTTTCTAAAAACTGTGATGGAGACCGAAGAGCTACTAGCCACCAGGAGAGCATTCCAGAGTCTGGGGGCAGCAACAGAGAAGGCCCTGTCCCGCGTGCACGACAACTGAGCCTCTCTCATTGTCGGCACCCGGAGCAGAGCCCCCTCAGATGACCTCGTCAAGCGGGCAGCAACCCTTGGGAGCAGGCGGTCCCTCAGGTATCCCGGATGTTGCCAGGGAGGGAACTTTTGAGTCTTCTGCTTACAAGCAAGCAGGTGCTCTTCCCAGAGCTGCCCCATCCCTAAGGAGAATATCTTGCAGTGCTCATGTGCCCCCCGCATTTTACACTCACAAATGTGAGTCCATTCAAATGCAAACCCAAGGTGGACCCTGCTGAGCAAAGAGGGAAATTCCTGCCTGCTGCCATAAGGCCAGCTCTCCTCAGGTGCTGGAACTGAAGGTGCAAAAGGGCAAAGAGGGGCTAGGAACATAGGAAGCTGTCTTATGCCCAATGCAGATTGGCTCTCGAGGAAGCCCTCATGGCAATCACAAATTTTATCTGGCTACTAAATTATGCAGGGTGGATTTGATTTAAATCAAACTGATTTAAATCACTAGCAGGGTGGATAAAAATCAATGATTTTTAAAAAAAAAATCAAAAAAATCGGATTTTTTAAAAATTTAAATCCGATTTTTTTGATTTTTTTAAAAAAATCATTGATTTTTATCAACCCTGCTAGTGATTTAAATCGTGATTTAAATCAGTTTGATTTAAATCAAATCCACCCTGAAATTATGGGGCCCTGCACTGTGCACCCCTATGGCTCACTGTAATCTAGGGCCGTCAAAGCTAAATTAAACCAAGTATCTAGATGTCTTAATGAAAATCTGAAGTGTATGGGTGTGTGTAGGTGTTAGGTAATTTAAATTCAGCCAGCGTTTCAGCCTAGTTCACACCAACTGCAGCTGCAGTGGTCAAGCCTCTCCTGGACTGAGGCACTTTGGATTTGTTTGGGGGGTGGGTGGGTTATGGGGTTGATTTCTGCTCCTTCTAGAAAAGCTGACTGCGTACACACAACCAGCTCTGGCTAGAACTGTTCTCCTCCAGCTTGACCTGTACATGGAATTTTTTTCCACCTGTACTGCAGCCTAGACTGCAATATTTAGGGATATTTCTGCCGCTTTAGTCGCTGTTTGTGTGAACTAGGCCTTGGAGTCGTCCATTTTGTGACCTGGGTGTATTTTATAAGAAAATGAGGTCGTTCTCACGACCAAAACCGGGGAGGGCAGCTGGGGGCGGGGAGGCAGGGATCAACCTACCCCCACCTGATGATCACCCTGCTTGTCTTGGGTGTGTGAGCCACGTGCCCACATGATCCATGCTGCTGCAAGCAGTGTGGCTCTCCAGAGGCCAGGGCAATGCATCTTGGCCTCCGGATATCCCACAACGCACTGCGTGATGAGCACACACAATCCCAGTGCCGGGGCTAAGGGCACGCTCAGGCCTTTAACCGCCGCTAAAGGCGCAAAGGGGCAAAGTGGTGCTAGGCAGGTGAGCAGCACCAGGATCTGCACGGATCCCGGAGCTGCACACGAGCAACCTGACCCAGGCTGGGCTTGTTGTCCTGTGGCTGCCCCAGGGCTCTGGAATAAGCTTCCTGCCGAAAGAAGAGCATCTCCCTCTCTCTTTGTTTTCAGGAAGAACCTCAAGACCCTCCTGTTCTCTCAGGCTTTTAATTAGAATTAATTTTAATAATTTTTAAAAATCTTGTTTTATCACTATTTAATTCTATTGTTTTTATTGTCATGTATTTTTCTTTGTGACTTTTAAATATTTTAAATTTTGTACACCACCTAGAGATATACATATCAGGCGGTATAAAAATATGATAAATAGATAAATAAATAAATAAAAAAAACATGTACTTTTTCCTTTTCTGGAACCCCTTGGCATTCTCAAACTCTGCTTCATTTCACTTTGTGTTTCGGAACCGGAAAATGTCAACCAGTAGCTCCCCTGTATTACAAGGCTTTGACGGTACATGTGGATGTGTGGATGTATGTATTGTAAATATTTATATCCTGCCCTCCCATTTTGTATTAAAATGCTTGCGATGGCCAACACACTAAGAACCAGTACATGGTAAAACAAACTAAAAGATAAGGACTATAAAACAGCAACAAATAAATCTGTTGAACAAAATCTCCTCTCAGCCGCATACAATAACAGGTGATAAAGATAGCAGATAAAAACACACACATTTTATTGGGATTCTCTCCCACTAAGGGTGAGAAGCAATTATCTTCTATTATTAATTTATAAATACTGCTGCAGCGAACACTTCTGTTGCGTGAATGCAAAAGAAGTTGAGAATTTTCTCCCTCTCACAACACTAGAACCAGGGGGGTCAACCCATGAAACTGATTGCTGGGAGGTTTAGGTTTGACGAAAGGAAGTACTATCTATCTATCTATCTATCTATCTATCCATCAATCATATTTTTATACTGCCTGATATGTAAATCTCTAGGTGGTGTACAAATCCCAACATTAAAATTGCAGGTTAAAATACATTTTAACCTGTACATTTATACATTTTTCACACCGTGCATAATTAATCTCTTGCATGGCTTTAAAAGGGCGTCCCAGAGGCATCTGGTGGGCCACGGTTGGAAACAGGATGCTGGACTAGATACGCCTCCTTGGGCCTGATCAAGCAGAGCTGTTTTTGTGTTCCCATCACTGATGTTTCACCTTCATGGGCTGCATTTTTGTTGAGAGTGTAATTTGCATTGTCCTTTTCTTTCCCATTATATAGTGCTGTACAGTAGAATTGAAAGCATTGGGGAATTCAGCTCTTCTAGCTACCCCTGATCCTTGGACATATAAATTGTAGCCGGGGATTATGGGAGTTACAGTTTCGCAACATCTGGAGTTACCACTATTGAGAACTCCTTATCTAGGTCATGGATGCTGATTATAAACTAAGCGGGCAGGCATTAATTTGTGTGTGTGTGTGATGTTTTAGGTAATGTTATAGAGATCCCCTATTACCTTGTAGGAGTAGATTGCTTTAACTGTTCTTTTGTTTCCTTTGTTGTTATGCTGGTCAAAGACCAAAATAAAGACTTGAGTATAATTCTTGTGTGTGTGTTTTCCCTCCAGTTGATCATGTCGTTCCTGAGCCAGGGACCAGTTTGCTCTCGGCATTTGACCAGTGGCGAGAATGGGCAGACAGCAAGTCCTGTTGTGATTATTCCTTGCATGTCGATATCACCGAGTGGCATAAAGGGGTCCAGGAGGAGATGGAAGCTTTGATTAAAGATCATGGTAAGTTGGATATTCTTCACTTTTCGGGCTCATATAAAACGATTGCATACTAGCTGGAGTTGTCCATTCTATTCAGGCCGTTGGACTGAATGTAAAAACTATTATGCTGTTTTGTTCTTAAGCATCAGAACCAGGGGCGTAGGGAGCTTTGTGGGGGTTAGAGGACGAGGTCTGACCCGCGGCTTCCCCGACCTCTGGGTATTCTTTCACACACACCTATCCCTGCACCTGACATCAGATTCTAAGTGGGCGGGGCCAGTGCAGAGAATGGGGCTGTCATAGCCCCGGCATAGTTTCATTTTCTCTGCCAGCGGTTGGTGGACTCGCTGAAAGGGAGCTCCTTAGCCCCCTTTCAGCGATTCCACCAACTCCTGACGGGGGGAAAGAGGAAATAAAAATATGCCAGGGCTGTGACAGCCCTGTTCTCTGCGCTGTCCACCCCACCTTGCGTCTAACATCAGGATCAGGGGAGGGGCCAATGCCCAGGGAGAGAGGAGAGTCCCTCCCTCCCCAGCCAGCATGAAAGGCTGGCTGGAGAGGAAAGGGGCATGCCTCACACTCCCAACCGGCACACGCTTTGCTCGCCAGCTGGGTGCAGGAAGGGATAAGGGGGCTAGCAGGAGCCTTGGCCAGACCCTTGGGGCCTGGGGACAATTGTCACCCTTGCTGCTGAATAGTCACTATGCCCCTGATCAGAACTCTGTCTCCTGCCATTGGTCCTCTGAATCTGGTATTCAGAAGCATCCCGTCTGCACCTGGAGGTGGCATAAATCCTGACTCGTAGCTATTGCTGTGCTTGTCCTCCATGAATTTTAAATCCATCTAAGCCAGTGGCCATCACCACACCTTTGCTTCACCGAATAACACTCCAGCTCTCCACTAGGGAGACCTGGTCTTGGGGTAGCGAGTATGAATGGTTCCCTTTAAGGGGTGGAGAATTTATGGAGGGCTCTTTGTCTCATCTCTTTGGAGAAACTATAGGCAAATTCACACGTTATGTTCAACACTCATATGAGTGAACTAGTAGCCCGATTCAGACATTGGACTGCACGAGTGTACAGATGTCTGTACACTCGCACATGTGTTGCTGTACCTGTGTTTATTTTAATAGTGAACCTGGATACAGGCCCTTCAAATGCATGGTACAGACAAGAAGTGTACTTCTGTATCTGCTTTCAACATAACCTGTGAATGAGTGCATAGACCTGTGTACACTGGTTGTAAGAGTGTTGAACATAATGTTTGTATGGGATTTATAAGAGATATAAATCTCTTATATTTTCTCAGAGAACTCTCTGAAAAAGAGAATCTCCATGTTGCCGATGGCCTTGTAAAATCAGGAATCGCCAACAAACTGTGGATATCCTATATCTGCCAACACCAGGACTGCACAACTTTGGTCCTCTGGTTGCTGTAGGACTACAATTCCCATCATCCCCAACGATAGTGGCCAGTAGTCAGTGATGATGAGATTTGTAGTCCCACAGTGGCCGGAGGACTGAAGTTGTGCAACCCTGGTCTACACAGATGTTCTGTTGTATAGCTTGAGTTCATGTAAGTGGCTTACATGAAGTTCAACAAGAGCTGGAGAGTCAAAGTTGTCTACTCCTGGTTTAGACAAGCTATTGGTGTATCTCAAATGGTGGCTGTTACATTCTCAACTAAGTGAGTTCTGATGCATCTTTAGTTTTCTCTCTCTTTCTGTTACTCACAGGAGTGAATTCCTTCTTGGTTTACATGGCCTTCAAGGATCACTTTCAACTAACAGATTCTCAGGTATGACAGCTTCTTAGTTTGGGCATTTAAAACCCCCCAGAACCTGGGTCTTGTAATATTCCTCACTAACTGGATCCATGAGCTCTGGATGCAAAAGCTGAAATGTCTAATTCTGGAATTGTATAAATTCCTTTTCTGTAGCTGCTTTGGAATATGCTCCCTGTTGAAATAAAAGTATCTCCTTCACTGTTTGCTTTTAGGAAGACCTTCAAGACGCACCTGTTTTTGCAGGCTTTTAACTGAAATTAATTTTAAACTGTTTAAATTGTTTTTATTCTATGATACTATTTTTATGATACTATTATGATTTTGTGAAATGTTAAACTGTTTTATATATTGTGTTAAATTTTTTACACTGCCTAGAGATGTACATATTAGGCGGTATAAAATATGATGAATTAAATTAAATTGCCTAGATTAGTGGGCCTGGATCATCTCCTTGACCAGCCTGTTTCAAGATATCTGGCAGATGTCTGCCGCTGAGGAGGAAGCAATGTTCCCTGAGCAGCAAACACATTTTGAACATTGCTGTCTTTTGCTCCAAAGTGGAGCTTTTCTTTATATGTTTCCTTTTACATTTATATCCTCCAAGGAGCCCAGAGTAGTGTACAGGGTTATGTTTATCCTCACAGCAACCCTGCAAGGTAACTTAGACTGAGAGAGAAGTGGTCTGTCTCACTGGTTGCCCAGAGTCAACCAGTGAGCTTCATGGGTGAAGGGGGATTTGAACCTGTGTCTCCCTGATCCTGGTCCAGCACTTTAACCGCTACACTACGCTGGCTTTTAAGCTCTTAGAGCAGGGCTGCACAACTTTGAAATGCTGACTGTTGTTGGATTAAAACTCCCATCATCCCTAGCCACAGTCAGGGTTGATGGGATTTGTAGTCTAACAACAGCTGGAAGGTCTAAGTTGTGCAATCCTGCTTTAAAGACACCCCTTTCCTCTTCTCCTGAGTCAAACAGAACCTTTCTTGCACCTATGATAGGCAACATGTGTGAAGGAATCCAGGGAGAGGCACAAAAAGAGCCATCCTCTTATCAGTCTATACTGATTTTCCTTGTGTGCAATCTCCTGTTTATACAGTAAATATACTAGTAGTAGGTGAGGCCTGTTGTTGACCTGGCAAATTAAAAACAAAAAAAAGTTATTTACAGCTTTCCCCAATCAGATTCAAGTGTAAAAAGTAGTGCATTCAACCACTTTAAATGGCAGGATTGTTTATGCAAAATTTGGCATACATAGGTAATCAGGAAGTGTGGCTTTATCTTGGACAAACTCTTCAAAATATATAATTGATACAGTTTTTTATATGTAAGAGAAAATTTTTTATTAATGTGCTTCCAGAAGGGAAGTAAAAGGACAGTTTGAAATTTGTAGGATATCAACTTCAAACATTATTCATTTTATTTAATAATTACCATATATGCTAAATTTGAATCTGAGAAAGATCTTCTGCTTCTCTTGGGCCTGATGTTATTTTTGAATCAGAGTATTGAAAATCTGTTCAAAAAAATTACAGTTAAAATCTGACTATTCTATTCAGAAGTGTGTGTGTGTGTGTTTGTGTTTGAGATATACAATTTCCCCAGCATATTCCAGTGTAAACAATACAGCTAATTTCATTGGCAGGATTATGTATGCAAAATTTTGTATTTTAGATAATCCAGAAGTATTGCACAAACACACCCACAAACTCTTCAGGCTTATTCATCACTTTAAGCACATTTTTTGGAGAAATTTTGAATAAATATGCTAAACAGGGTCCACCTTGGTTTTCATTTGAATGGGGGACTACATGTGAGAGCATCTCTGTAAGATATTCCCCTTAGGGGATGGAGCTGCTCTGCGAAGAGCATCTGCGTGCTTGCACACAGAATGTTCCAAGTTCCCTCCCTGGCAGCATCTCCAAGATAGGGCTGAGAGAGACTCTTGCTTGCAACCTTGTAGGTAGCGGGCAGAGTGCTGAGTTTCGCATTCAAAGTTCTGCTCAGCTGTGGTGCTCACTGAACAACTTTGGGCCAGCCCCCACTCCTCAGCCTAACTTTGCTGGGTTATTGCATGAGGATAAAATGGGATAACGCATGTTCACCATTCTGAGCTGTACCAAGACCAAGATACTGAATAGTTTCTGCTGTACAGAATGTCTGTGGGCTGGTATGGATGCTACATATCCCAGCACATGTTATAAAGGGGTTGCACCAAAAGCATGTCCACTCTGACATCGGAAGATGTCTCAACACACTTTCTGAATCCTTTATGGTGCTCCAAATACCTGTTTAAACTTCTTTATCCTGTGTGCTACTTATCCATACCAGCCCTGGGTTGATTTCTGATAGTTCCATGGTCAGATCCTGAGAACCACTGAGCCGATTCTGAGTCCAAGGGTGGACGCTGTAGACTCTGTGTGGGAGGTGAGGTTGTAAGTCGAAGTAAAGAAATTGGAAGTATAAGTCAGGAATGACTTCCTTTTGATCTCTCTAGATTTATGAGGTCCTGAGCGTGATCCGTGACATCGGTGCTATAGCCCAAGTTCATGCTGAAAATGGAGACATCATAGCTGAGGTATTTTTAGTGTTAATAATTACATTCATATACTGCCCCATCCAAAGGCCCTGGGCGGTTGTTGGTGTCGTTAATGTACACAGTGATTTATAAAGCAGTATAAGGTGGGGGAGGGGGTGTCTTTGCTTGGATTTGACATATTGACCAAGCTATGTCATTTGACCAAAGATTGTCAAGTGATGATCAAGTATCAAGTTTCTTGAAAGAGCATCTTACCCCGTATGTCCCTACCCGAACTTTAAGATCTTCTTCAGAGGCCTTGGTCCAAGTGCCCCTGTGAAATGAGGTGAGGTGGGTAGCTACTACAGAGAGGGCCTTTTTGGTGGTGGCACCCTGCCTCCCCATAAGGTTCGCCTGGCGTCATTGCTATCTTCTTTGAGCTACCAGGTGAAGATCTTTTTGTTCACCCAGGCTTTTTAGATTTTTTGTTGTTATATTTTATTGTAGCTTTAATGTGTTTTTAATTGTATGTTTTTCTTTTACTGTTTGTTGTTTTATCTTGTGAACCATCCAGAGAACAATTGTTATGCGGCAGTGGTTATTATTAAAACAGGAAGGTTATTCCAACACAACAAAACAGCTTTAATTGTCAGCTGGTGTGATATGTTTGCTAATCACAAAAAACAGTTTAATTGTTGTTAAACAAATGACACTGACTTTTTAAAAAATGCAATTAATTCTGATAACTTGGGATAGGTAGAGTTGCTTCTGATGGCTCCTGATGTCCCTGTTTGCAAAAGCCTGATGTTTAGCAAGTGACTAACTGGAGATGTTTTGTTATGTTGCTAGATTTGCGATGTAGAGCAAGCATAAAAGGAGAGCAGGGGCCCAAATCCTTGACTGGGCATTTTTCATACAGCAGGCTTTATTACGAGTTTGAAATTGACCCCCCAAAACAATGCAAAAATTGGATTTTTTTTTTACCCTGGTTATAAACTGGGCTGCACTCTAACACGCAGTGACAAACCTGAATCATGTGTGAAGTGCTCTCCGGTAGTTTGCAGGAACTTCGGGCTCAATCTGGATGATACGTGAACACACCCACTCCATGCTGGAGGAGATGCGAGCTAAAAGTCCTGTGTGGGTTTGGGCCTTTGGGGTTCCAAATTCAGATCCTGAAGACCCCCTGGGTGAATGGGGCAGACCCATAATTTCTGTTTTTTTAAACAAAACAAAACAAAAAAACCCTCAGTTATCAGGGTTGCTTGAGATCCTCGAGGGCTGTATCTCCCCTCTGCTTAAAAAAACAAAACCACAAATAGGCACTTCACACAATCATTAATGAGGTACGACAGGTATCCTACCTAGCTTCAGAAGCTGCACACGCTCCCGATTTTCAGTCGGGTGCTAGCAAAAACCTAGGAGGGAGGTTTTCGCTAGCACATGACCCACTTTGGGAGCAGGCCCAACTCCCAAAGCTGGGTAGGACCCTTGTCCTACCACATGAATGCTCACCTGAACTGACTTAAAAAGTAGGTGCTGTTGGTCCAGATAGACTTGTTGATAAGGCAACTTCATGCGTCTATAGGCAAATTATCTATCTATCTATCTATCTATAAATAATATGTATGCCCTGGCCCTCCAGTTCAGGGTGGCTCATGGCATTTAAAAAAAATAAAAATAGATGCCATGTAAAATAAAATACTAATAAAGTTAAACAATTTAAAGGGCACACTTAAGCCACCTTTTAAATTACAAATCTTTTTGAAAAAAGTTTCAAATTACAAGTTATTAATAGAAAACAAAGAACTATAAAAACTAAAGAACCTGTCAGACATAAGCAGCAGATAAAATATTAAAAGGCCTCTGTGTAAAACGCCCTGAGCCATTTTTGGAAGGGCAGTATAGAAATCGAATGAATGAATGAATAAGATGTGTTTCATTGTTTTTTAAAACCTCCGAGGGAGGGAGCATGGTGAAGCTCTTTGAGGAGGGCGATCCAAAGCCGAGGGGCCACAACCTTCTATAGTTTAGAAAAGAAGGTGGGAGGGAGAGTGCAGGGAAGCAGACTCTTGGAAGATTCCCGGAAGTGAAATAATTTTTTTTTAAAAGTCTGAGCTCTGCTCTGCTTCCTTCTGTTTTAGGAACAGCAAAGGATCTTGGACCTGGGAATCACTGGCCCCGAGGGACATGTTCTGAGCAGGCCCGAAGAGGTGAGTGTGGTATCCAAGTTTTGCTTATTCCCTCTCCTTGATTGAATCTGACAAGCAGAGATCTGCCAATGGATAGTACTACAGTGCTGAAACGGAACCTCCAGCCCAGCTGTATTAGGGAGGGGGCAACAGTGAGAGAGGGCTATTGCCCCCGTTTGATGGCTTCTTATAGGCAGCCACTATGGGAAGCAGAACGTTGAACTAAACAGATCTGTCTGATCTAGCAAGAATCCCCTTATAGATCCTATATTTTGCTTTGCTGCAACATGAATTCATTGCTGGTCCATTTATGTTCTCCTTTTGGATTTTTCTTCTTCTTCAGCGAAAGTGCTTCTGCTGCCACCCTTAATCTTCTTTCCCCTTTGCTATAAATACTCGGTGCAGTCAGCTTTTCTCCGCATGTCCTGGCTGCAAACCTTTAATCATCTCCCTCGCCCTCTGAATTGTTTCTAGTTACGCCAGGGTGTTGGTGAATCCACCATGCCATGGGTTTGCAGGGAGGCAGGGCACCTTGTTCAAGCACAAAAGTCAAAGCAGCTGCCACTTACATGTGCCGTAAGTTTGTTTTGGGTTGGAGTTGAGGTCAAAGTTAAATCAAAGCCTTTCTGGAAAATGCTTTTAGGAGCAGGAGTGACTCTAGAACAGCTAGTTGGGAGAGGAAAGGAGTGGCAAAGACCATCATTGGGGGGAGCAAAGATCTTGCTAGATGTTAAATACTCATGGGGGGGGGAAGGTAATTTTCTATGAAGTCATTCACACAATCAAAAACTCTGTTCTCCAAACTGTGGTTTGGTTGTTGTGTGTGCTCCCAGTTTTTGGTTGTGTGGAAGCAAGGCAAGAGGAAAACCTGGGTAGAAGTGATTGTGTGGAAGCAAGGGAGGAGGAAAGGCTGCCCAGGTTTTCCTCCTACCTTGCTTCCACACAACCAGAAATTGGGAGCATACACAGCTCATTACCTTATTAATGAAGCTTGCTCCAAATGCTGCCTTTTTGGAATAAGCCAAACTTCCAGTCTCCTGTCCAGGATAATTTTCTATTCTTGTCCAAGACCACGTGGCAGGAAGTCCTGGAGCGGGGTCAGTACCAGGCCAGCTGAAACCTGCAGGGGAGATGACCCTGCACCCCTTTGCACACAAGGCCGTGCAAAGCCCAGTTCTCTGCCAGGAAGGAAGCGAAGGGGTTGACCCAGCTCCTGGAAAGTGAGAGGAGTCTCCTCCATGGAGAGTCCTCCATGGGGACCTCTGCCTTCCCAGCATGCTTTGCAGTGCCAGTAGACTGGAAAGCGTCATGATGTCAGTTGCTCCCCTTCAATTGGCCATAAAGGAACAGGGAGCAGATGCAGGCCTGCCAAAGCGTCTCCAGCTTCAGGATCATAGAGTGTGCTTTGCAGACTAGCATATCTGTTGACAACAGCTACTGGAACCACAGTTCTCTATGGTTGCTTTGGGGTCGGGCGGGGGGGGGGGATGGCAGGCAGGGTGCCATGTGAGTTCTCATGACCTAGGCGAGCTCTCTCCACTCCACTCCACTATCCCCAGTTAAAAGCAGAGTAGAAAAACTGGATTTGGAGGGTGAGTGAGTTATCTGTGTGAGTTCTCACAATCATGCAAAACATGGTAGCCCAGCTTCTGTCCTGATTTTAAAGGTTGTGTGAACCAACCTAATGTGTCCTGATTTTGCACACGAGATGCTCTATAGAGAAAGTCCTTCTCCACATAAGAATAAGGAGGTACACTGCTATAGTTTGGCACGGGCAGAGGTAGATCTGTTAAACTTCTTTCATGGAAGAAGATACAATCTGGAATCCTTTTAGCCTTATGAATGGGTTGGAAGCAGGGGAAGGTGGAGAGAAAAGCCAGCTGCGTCTAGGCCTAAAGACACAGGACTTCTGGTTCAATGTTGACATTTCTTGGCAATGTAAGAGTTGTGACTAAGTCTGTCCAGGCTGGGAGTGCAATACACACTGCCCAGAGACTTGAAAGGTGACATTTTGCAGTCGTGTCTCCCCACCCACATGGAAAAGGCTACAGCAGTGCTTACTGTGGTTTTAGGAATGGTACTTTGCCACATGTGAGGGCCAAAAATATTTGCAGCAGCCGGGGAGGTTGCTATAGACAGCCAAATAGATGCACAAAGTTGTTCCCTGTTTCCATGTTTTAAAAACATGAATCCTCTGTCAGTTGAGTATAAAGAGGGCCTGAATTTTTTTTTTAAACCCATAAAAATAAAAGATGCCTTGATGATGTAGCACAAATTCCATAACTGCCAACGTGTCCCTATTTGCCCATTCATCTGAATGGGAAAATACGGACATGTTGGCAGGTAAGAAAGTGGAATTCTGCAGTCTGTAAAGGTTTTGCAACCTAGTTTTAATGCTACAGCTGTGCTAAATCTTCTTGGTTCATTTTATAATGTAAAATTTTTTACTATGTTGTGTTCTTGGAAAAGATTGGCTGTAAATGGAATTTTTAAAAATATATTATTTATATTATATTATAGATATTTTTACATATACAGGATGTAAATGCCAAAAATATATAATGCAAAACAAATACATTTGCTTAATTTCCCCCCATGATTTTGTTTCTGTGAGAGAGAAGTATACTGAAGGCTCTGTGATCCCTAGATCCAATGGATCAATTCCTTTAGTTTTTGAGATTCTCAAGGCTTTGTTCATAGATTGTTAAAAAGAAAATCTCCAAGACTCATTAGAAAACTATTTGCTTTGTCTGTGAACCCTGGAAAATAGAGCTTTACCAAAGCTGCAATCCTGAGCACACTTACTAGGGAGTAAATCCCATTTTACAACCAGGTCTTCCCAGCACAAGACAAAGATCGTTTCATAATCCCACCATTCTCGGAGTTCTTTTAAAAAGCCATGACTGTTAAACTAATTTGTTTCTAGTCTTTGTGTCCTTCTATATATGACTGCTTTGTTGCCCTTAACTTGTTCAAGGCCTTATTTTCAAAAAGAGATTTGCTTGTTTCTAAGACAGAGCTGAATTTTCTCCACCCCTGCCCCCTCTTGTAGGTAGAGGCTGAAGCTGTGAACCGGGCAATCACCATTGCTAACCAGACCAACTGCCCCTTATATATCAGCAAGGTGATGAGCAAAAGCGCAGCTGAAGTTATCGCTCAGGCCAGGAAAAAGGGTAAGTTCTATTAATAGAAGTGAGATGGAAAATCATAGTTATTTCTTCCAGCTTTTTCCTTGCCAGTGTAGAAGGCCTCCCTCTTGGATAGGATTGTCCTTTCTGTCCAATCTGGTTTTTAACTTTCCTGACTAATTGGCTGTTCCACAGTGTGTTGGGACATGGGTTTTCCAGTCCAAGTTTCCTCTTTCCCTTTTGTTCCACGCCTCCTCCTCCATCCAGAATGCAGTAGCCTTGGTAACGCCTGTTTGCAAACATAAAAGAGTTACTGAGCATTTTTTCTTTAATCCCATCAAAGTCTTAATTGTTTGCTCTCTTTTTATCGTTCCTCCAAAAACCAGCTGCGTCTTTTCCCACCCCTTTTGTTGTTGTTTGGTTTTTTGCATTTCTCTCTCTGACATCCCTCCTTAGAAATCAGCTAGTTTTTCCAGATGTGACTGCTGCACTCAGAGAAACAGTAGTTTGACTTTTTCAGTCAATGAATGGGTCACTTAGTGGCTGATAGAGTCTGACTTCAGATAGGAAGCTGCCATATACTGAGTCAGACCATAGCTCAGTATTGTCTACACAGACTGGCAGCAACTTCGCCAAGGTTGCAGGCAGGAGTTTCTCTCAGGCCTATCTGGAGATGCTGCCAGGGACAGAACTTGGAACCTTCTGCATGCAAGCAAACAGATGCTTTTCCCAGAGTGGCCCCATCCCTTAAGGGAAATATCTTACAGTGCTCGCAGATACTCGATGAATGAAAAACTCCCCAAAGAGAGAGTTTCTGGTTACGGGCTGGTTCAGAAGTAAAGCAAAATCTCAGTCGTTGGATCCCAGCATGGAGCAGTGGAGGCAACACCACCCAGCTCCAGGGCCGGATGTATTCAGGCTCCCGTGAACCTCTGCTGTTTCTGGGGGAGGAGAGAAGCACTGGAAAGGTCCAGAAGTGGGTCACTGAATGGTCTGTGTGAGCATCAGGCTAGGGATGTGCACGGAACCGGAACCGACAGGACCATTTTTGAGAACAGCGCTTGTGAGAAAAATCCCGGTCCTAAAGTTATCCCTCCTACCTTCCAACCGGCCAAACCGCTGGTCTTTCGAACTGGTTTGGAGACCCCAAAGGGCCTCCAAACCGGTTCCGTGCACATCCCTACTTCAGGCAACCCTGAGAGAACACTCTGAAGGGTTAAAGAAGCAAAAAGCCAAATCCAGTGTATGGCGAACTGGTCCTGCAAAGCTGTGTGTTGATGAACCAAGCAAAGTTGATAAAAATTGATGGTTTAAAAAAATAAAATCAGATGTTTCTGTTTTAAATTGGGTTTTTTTAAATCATAAAGAACCTAGTCAAAGATATCATCATGGATATCAATCATAATTATGTTCTATGAACATGTTGACAGCAGTATATGGGGATGAGAGATAACAGTACTATTCTGCAGGTGGTGTAGATGCAGCACACGCAGACAGTCAAAAGCCCTTGCTTGCCCCCAAGAGCAAAGACAAAGGAAATCAATGAATTGAATAGAGGATTGCAGGGGATGGAGTAGATCTGAGCAAGAAGTCTGGATATAAATGAATGGGAAGCAGAGGGAAATAGAAAGTGAAACCAAAAGTGAACAGAACGCATTCATGCAGACCCGAGGAAATGTTTTCCAAGCATATTGTAGAAGGGAAACACCTATCACGGCAGCAGGGCATAAAATACACCCCGTTTGGGAATATTTTAAAGAAGTTCCTGGTGCTGTGGGTAGGGCAGGCATGCGTGTGAAATGCAAACAGTGCCACTACGAAATGCAAGGCCTGGTTTCCTGAATGAAACAGCATTATGAGAAGTGTGTACGTATTATAGTGTGTACCTACCTTCTAAAAATGAAACCTACATCTATCTCTAAATATGTATTGAGGTTATATTAGACAACAAGAGTGCACTTTTATAGAAAACTAGCTGGGCTGGGTGCAGAGCATCTGCACTGCCACTCGCCGCTGCCTTTTTCTTTCTCTCCCACCTGCCCTAGCTGCTTTCTGGCCGGCTGGCCAGCCAGCTGGCCCGCTTCTTCTCACCACCACCACTTTCTGGCAAGCCAGTTGGCCCGCTTCTCCGTGCACCCCCCCCCCCGGCTTTCTGGCTGGCCAGCCTGCTTCTTCTCCGCCCCCCACCCCACCCTCCACTGCTGCTTTCTGGCTGGCCAAATGGACGGCCACGGCCACCATTTTCTTCTCTCCAAACTGTCCCGTGGCTATCCGGCAGCTCTCTGAACTTTCGCAAGTGCTGCCACGCGTGGAATCAGCCACGGGTATGCTTTGAGAATTAAATGTATAGATGATGATTAAATAGAATCTTCCCAAGTACTAATTTAAATTGTGATTGAAATCATTAAAATCGAGTCCTTCTGTGAAATGATTTAAATCAAGATATAGATTGATTTGATCGCATCAAATCAACCCTGGAGCCAAGTACCAACAGGTGTAGGAAGAGGAGATGGGCGAGCAGGCCAGGGGACACATCTGAATGGGGAGACAATGAGGAGAGCCAGGGGTGGCTAGAAGGCCAAGAAACTCAAGACAGAGCTATAATGCTGGGAAAGGAGCAGCTGGAGACAGGACCTTTTAGACTCCAGGCTGCTAGGAATCGAAAGCAGTCTCCTCCTCTGCAAGTGGAGCATAGGAGGACCAGGCTAAACAGCAACAAGGCCAACCCCAGGAGAAGAAGAAGATGGGAGAGAGGAAGCCCAAGATTTTGAGGAGTCTGAAGCCAAGACTTACCTGGGGTGGAGCCCTGCAAGTCCTTCAAGAACTGTGAAGAAACCAATCAGACTGTAGAGAACTCTTTGCTTTCACTGAATATGTCCTGGGAGAGTCAAAATAAAAGTGGTCAGTACTGGCATTCTGGTGTGAGATATTGTTTGCTGACCCATGTTTCCTGCCTTTACTGCTGGTCCTTATGATTCTGAACTGCCTCCCAAGGAGGGAGTAGAAATGGCAGGCTGGAAGAAGGGGGTGGGACTGGAGCTAAGGTCTCATCCCCTAAGGGGAATCTCTTACAATGCTGCTCACATGTAGTCTCCCATTCAAATGCAAACCAGGGTGGGCCCTGCTTAGCAAAGGGAACCATCCGTGCTTGCCACCACAAGACGAGCTCTCAGGTCATAAGGTTGGTGTAGGACAGGGATGGGATCTAGCCAATCGGGCCCATAAGGTGGGGCGAGGGAGAGAACTGAATGCAGTCTAGTTTTGCTAAGGGCAAGTTTGCACACTACATTGCAGCAATTTTATTTTATTTTTCTTTAAAAACACACACTTTTAAAAACCTTTATATCCCACTCTTCCTCCAAGGAGCCCAGAGCTGTGTACATGATTATATTTATCCTCCCAACAGCCCTGTGAGGTAGGCTAGGCTTTGAGAGAAGCAAATGGCCCAGGGTCCATTTCATGGCTGAATGAGTCTCATGGTTGAATGGAGATTTAAACTCGGGTCTCGCAAGTCCTAGTCCAACACTCTGACCAGGAGTGCATTCATCTGGGAGCCAGTCCAGACTCTTTCTGTTTGGTATGCCTAGTTCCTACGTTTGCAAACATCTTCATTACATTCACACATTACATTGTCTGGTGTACACTTTTTGCTTCTTTTTCATGTGTGAGGCTGTCTTAAGCCAGGCATTCATCTCTACAAAGTTATCTCCTGGCAAAGCAGGGGCCACGTCACGCTTAAGCCAAACATTCCTTTACTCCCACTAAATCCTTTCTCTGAATTTTAGCCTTCAGGGAATTATTGTTCAGACATCATCAAGAGCTCCAGTTTCTTCTCTTTATTACTAAAGCCTTATTAGTTTCTATTTAAAGCTTCCGCAAGTGTGAGTGTTTGAAGCTGAAGGTTCCTCCCCCCTTTCCCTCCCTCGCTGCCTGGAGAATTTGGATCAAGTGGGATGCAGACTAAATTAATGAGATCACTTCTCCCTCTCGGGGGTGTCAGGGCTGTAATGCTGGGAATGTTTGTTCAGCAGTGCATGATTTCTGACGGGTGAGATGTTTGGGTGCAAATGTGCTTATAAACTGTGCTGTCTAGAAGATCCCCCCACCCCGGTGCTGCTTGACAACAAAATGAGTTGTGTGGGGATTCTTTGTTAAGGGAAAGAAACTCTTCTACTTCATGTGCAATAAAGAGGATCAGACAGCCGTGGGAAAATATACAGGGGGTGGACATCAACAGTACCACCTGCGTAGACAAAAAAAGTAGCTTTTAATTCTCTCTGTTGAACTTTAGCTTTTTTTCACAAGAAGAAAAATTGCTTCATAAATAGACTGAGGCAGTTGGGGGTCTCTATCACCAATTTGAAAAAGCAGAGCTTCAGATTGTATTTATGTATACGTGCACATACATGAAAAACAGCTGTTAAATATGAATTGCTGCTTTCCCTTGTATTTTCCACAGTTTCAGCTTTCTCCCACTTTTCTTAGGTCAAGGCAGTATAATTCTTTTATCAATTTATTTACTACATTTATATTCTGCTTGTCCTCCAAGGAGCCCAGACTGGTGTACATAATTAACTTTCTCCTCACAGCAACACTGTGAGCTAGGTTAGTCTGAGAGATCAATGACTGGCCTAGAACCATCCAGTGAGTTTCATGGCTGAACGAGGACTTGAACTCAGGTCTTCCCAGTTCTAGTCCAGCACTCTAACCACTACACCACTCTGACTCCACACAGAGGTTACAGGCAACTGAGCTAGTGGTGTTCATGGAAACGGCAGCTGCCAGTTCGAAGGAGGGGAATTGCTTTAAGGATGGGGGAGGGTGATTTACACAGACACACACGTTTCCCCCATTGGCGCTGTGGTTTAAAACGGTCCCATAGGGCGGCAGTCTACCTCCTTGCTGCTCTGGTATACGTCAGACCGGAAGCACCTGGAAGTGTTCGCTGTGTGTGCACATGCACCAAGCACTAGCAGAGGTGGACACAAAGTGAATGTCCTTCCCTCTAACATAGCAGTGAGGTGATTCCTCACCTCCACCCCTCACAGTCCAGGGCAGCAGAAATGTTTCTCTCCCCATCCTTAATTTTAACTTCACAGTAATCCTGTGAGGTAGGCTAGACAGAGAGAAAAGCATTATTCTCACATTGTCCAGGGAGAGGGAACACAGACAGAGGAGGGAACAAGACCATGGTAAATGGCCTCACCTACGGGCTTGCTTAAATATATGCATGGAGACAATATATGTACTATTCTGCCTGCCTCTCTGCATCACTGAAGATCCTGGGAAAGGAGGATTCCCAACTGCAGAGAGAAAACTCTTTGTGCATGCATGTGTTCTGCATGTGTTGGCTTTCTGTATAGATCAGGCCTTCTCAACGTTGGCCCCCCCAGCTGTTTTTGAACTAAAGTAAAAGTGTGCTGTTGAGTCGATTTCGACTCCTGGCGCCCAGAGAGCCCTGTAGTTGTCTTTGCTAGAATACAGGAGGGGTTTACGATTGCCTCCTCCCAGCAGTATGAGATGATGCCTTTCAACATCTTCCTATATCGCTACTATATAGGTGTTTCCTATAGTCTGGGAAACATGCCAATGGAGATTCGAACCGGCAACCTTCTGCTGGTTAGTCCAGCATTTCCCTGCTGCGCCACTTAAGCCCCCAGTCACAGTGGCCAGTAGCCAGGGGTTATGGGAGTAATACGCCAACATCTGCAGGAGGGCCAGAGCTGAGCAGGCCTGGTACAGACTTTTAAATGAATGCTCACAGCTGCCCCTGGACACTTACTCTTTCTGGATGTGCTGTGATAATAGCACTACAGTGAGTGGACGGAAATCACAGACTAAACTTCTGTAGCTGAGTGGGGATTTGAACCCAGGGCTCCCAAGTCCAGCACTTTTATCCTCTACACGACCACACTAGGGCTGTTCTCCCAACCCTAAACGGGTGCTGTTTTCCCGACTGAAAGTCAGGTAGGAGAAACCAGGGAGCTGGGCATGCTCAGGTGGGTAGGAGGGTTTTCCCTCCTACCTCAGTACAAAGCTGAGGACAGAATCTGGGTAGGACTCGTGCTTGTCCTCCCCACCTGGGGCTTGACAGACAAGCAAGCTCCCTGCCTCCAACCTTATTTCTATCTTGCACACAGTCAAATATTGGGAGCGCGCTCAACTCCCGCATTAAAGGAGAACAGCCCCACTCTTGAAAGAACACCCAGCAGTTTGCGATCTGTGCTCTCTCCTGATCGGTGGTTGTGTGTTTGATCAAGGTAGGAGGAAGAAAGAGTGATTTTGGACGGGTGTGACCAATAGTGATTGTAGGATGGATGGGTGTGACCAACTCGCCTTTCTGGCCCCAGCATTTTGTCGAGGATGAATGAAAAGCCATCCTGCCCAGCTCCCACACAAACACTCTTCCCTACAACTACCTTGATCTTTGCAAACACACAACCACTACCCAGGAGTGTGCATAGCTCTTCTGACCTGGCTGGGTGCCCCACCCCTCACCCTATTTAGGGTGATGGGAAAAGATTTTCTCCCTCCCCTCCCCTTTCCTTTTTCTTGCTCCACAACTGCAACCCTGTCTCACTTTTCTAGGAGTTCAAAAGTGCAAGGGGTTGCTAGGTGACTAGGACCAAATTCCCCCATTCTGGAATGTGCACATGTAAACAGGAGTGGCAGAGGGCTTGGGAGTAACCCATTCTGGGGGGAGCTGTGTGCTGGACCGACTTTTGCAATCCATTTGAACAGTGGTGCTTCCTTCACTTGAGGAGGGTTAAAAGGACTACATGGGAGGCAGCAAGGGACAGACTCACAGGCTCATGATGCAAAGGACCGGACAGCTCAATCCCTATAAAGAGGAGATGTAAAGAGAATACAAGGAAGGAAGAATAAAGGATGGTTGACTTCTGGATGGGGAGAAGAGCAGGCATGAACTGTCCCCTTTGCTAAGCAGGCAGGGGCCACCTTGGTTTGCATTTGGATGGGAGACTACGTTAATGCTGTTAGATATTCCCCTTAGGGGATGGGCCCATAGCTCAGGGGCAGAGCATCTGCTTAGCATGCAGAAGGTCCCCGGTTCATTCCCTGGCAGCATCTCCAAGCAGGACTGGGAGAGACTCCTGAATCCTGCCTGTAACCTTGAGAGCTGCTGCCAGTCAGTGTAGACAAGACTGAGCTAGAGGGCCCAAGACGCAGTATAAAGCAGCTCCCTATTGTGACGTAATTGTTTGGCAGTAGATTCAGGACAAGCCAGAGGACGAACTTCTTCATAGAACGCAGGGGTTCTTAAACTTGGTTCCTGTGTAGACAAAAACAAAATTCTTTCCATTGTGACTGTGTGTGGAACATGAACTGGGTGTCTTTTCAGGGTGGGTCCTTAGCTCAGTGGTGGAGCATTGGCACCTGCTTTGCATGCCGATGGTCGATCTCCTGCCTGAAATCCTTGAGAGCCCCTGACACTCTAGGTGGAGAATGCTGACCTGCATGGACCCATGGTCTGTCTCTGTACATATGCCGTTATTACGGGGAAAAGATATCCCTGCCTGCCTTTCTCCAGGAACGCTTCCTTCACCGCTTGTTTTGCACCACAGCACTCAGCCGAGAGATAAAGATGCTACCGTGCAGATAGCGGCAGAAAGGACCACAACAGCACTGAGTACATTCTTTGTCTGCTGGAAGCCCTAGAGTTGATCACTGGCATCTCAAAGGAATCTGAAGTAGCAGGGCTACGATGACCACAGATATTTATATACCACTTTTCAACCAAAGTTCCCAAAGTGGTTTACATAAAGAAATGAAGAGAAATAAAAATAAATAAGATGGATCCCTGTCCCCAAAGGGCTCACAATGGAAATAGAAGCACTTTGGGAGATCTTGAGAGATCTTGACGAACTGCTAGTTCAGCAAGCACTGAAATAGACAGACAATGCTCCAATAAGGTGAAGCTTTAAACAGGAAGCTGTTGTATCGAGAGTCAGGCCCTTGGTCCATCTAGCTCAGTATTGTCTACACCAGGGATTCTCAACGTTGGGTCCCCAGATGTTATTGGACTTCAACTCCCATAATCCCCAGCCCCAGTGGCCTTCAATTGCAGATTATGGGAGTTGAAGTCCAGTAACATCTGGGGACCCAACATTGAGAATCCCTGGTCTACACTGACTCCAAGATTGCAGCCAGGCACTTTCCCCAAGAGATGCTGCCTGGGATTGAATGTGAGACCTTCTGCTTGCAAGGCAGGGGCTCTTCCACTGAGCTTTGGCCCCACCTCCAAAGCTGGCATCTGTGAGTCTCCCATCTAGGCACTGACCCCATCAACAAGACCTGCTTCGCTTCAGCAAGGCGTTGTATTGTGTGCCTTTAGGCCAAGGCTGCTCAACTTCGGCCCTCCTGCAGATGTTGGCCTACAACTCCCATAATTCCTGGCTATTGGCTACTGTGGCTAGGGATTGTGGGAGTTGTGGTTCAAAAACAGCTGGGGGGGTCTAAGTTGAGCAGGTCTGCTTTAGGCTATGGGAGCCAGCACCTGCACATCCTCTCCTCCTTTGTATACCAGTAGGAAACACGGATTTTGTTACAAGTTCCACAGTGGTTCTACTGCTGAACGTATAACTTATAACTGAACGTCTTGATATCCTTCTGGTCTTTAGGCACTGTGGTTTATGGGGAACCCATCACAGCAAGCTTGGGCACTGACGGATCACACTACTGGAGTAAAAACTGGGCCAAAGCTGCTGCTTTCGTCACCTCTCCGCCACTGAGCCCTGATCCAACCACTCCGGACTTCCTCAATTCTCTGCTGTCTTGGTGAGTAGGAAGGGTGTTTGGGGGCTGGACAGAATCTACAAGCACTTAAATCATAAGCCAAGAAAAGTTGAATCCTGTGACCTGTGCAGATTATTCAGGCTGAACCCAAATGCAAGCTGTGCTCCCTGCATTTCAACAATAGTTCAGGGTCTTCTGCAGTGTTCCCTCAATTTTTAAAAGCAGAGAGAGGTTTGTCCTGGGTGGCAGCATTGAGGCAGTGGGTGCACAACGCACACAATTTTCTCCTTTTCACGGTACACAAAATTTTCTACCACCCCCCACCAGGAAGAGCTGCCCCTATCTCCCATCCTCCTTCCCCAGGCTCCCAGCTCCGGTCTCCGTCTGGGGTGCCTGGGGGTGGGGGGTACCACCTCCCGTCCCTCCCTCCCATCCTCCTTTGGCTGCAGAGGCGCTGGGGTGGGGAGGCGGCAAGCTGGGCAATCTTCCCAGCCAGTGGGGGGGCGGGGATGGGGAATCTTCTATGTGGGGCCTGAGAGGGAACAGGGATCTTCTGTGAAAATGGCTGGAAATGTTCGTCCATTCAGAGTGAGGACAGGGAGTATTGTCCTTGTTCTGATTTGGCTTTGTAACATTGCCAGATAAATCTGATTGTCTGTAGCTGCAACATCATCACCCTGGCTACATGAGCTCTGCCTGATGGGATTACATCCAGCAAGAAGAGTTGTTGTTTTTAAAAATGATGTTAAAGCAGCTGCTAAGAACCATCTAAGGGAGCAAACCAGTTTTTAAAAGCTAAAATTATTATGAGTCTCTTTTGACGATATTTTGGTCCTTCCTATCAAACTCCTCCCCCCCTTTTTTTTTCACTATAAAAATTCAGTGCACCCTACAAATTCTGCACATTTTTATTTGAATTATGAAAAATCACCTGTTTTGCATTCTGCTGGTTCTGGTCATGGAGAGGGTCATTGAGATGGAGAGCCCCACACTCTGAACACCGGAAATCTTGTCCAGTTGCCATTTTGGCTTCTGAGAGTATGCCTCCTGAGAACTAGAATCTTTGAACAGAAAGAGATGTTGGTGCCCAAAATAGCAGTGTGTTATTGTCCCCACCCTGCCTTCCTTTTAACATTTAGGCACATTTGTACGTGCCATTTTCCTGCACTCATCATCAATACCCAATGCTATGGAGCAGAGGTAGGGAGAACTCATGGTGAGATGAAAACTCATGAGGAAGGCTGCCTGAATATTATGGGGAGTAGGAGTCAAGCTTGCTATAGGACTGTTTTGTTAAGCATAATGGCCAGGGACCCCATTGCACAAACAGAAGGCACTTCCACTTGGGCAAGGGGGAGTTTGGACTTCTGCTAGTCTCCCTAGTTCCAGACCCAACCCACCCCCACATGCCACACTCCACACCTGTGGCAAGGGTTCTCACCCTTGGGTTGTCGATCACCTTGTGACTTGGGTTGTCACCAGTGTTCCCTCTAACAGGGATTCCCAGATGTTGTTGACTACAACTCCCAGAATCTCCAAGCAAAAGCCATTATAGCTGGGGAACACTGGTTGTCACCTTGGGTTCTTGGAGTATCACTCCTCTCTCTTCGTTTGGTTGTTCTACTATAACAACAAATATTTATAGACTGCTTTTCAACAAAAATTCCCAAAGCGGTTTACACAGAGAAATAAAAATAAATAAAATAAAAATGGCTCCCTGTCCCCAAAGGGCTCGCAATCTAAAAAAGAAACACAAGGTAGTCACCAGCAACAGCCACTGGAGGGGTGCTGTGCTGGGGATGGATAGGGCCAGTTGCTCTCCCCCTGCTCAATAAAGAAATGCACCTCTTTAAAATGGTGCCTCTTTGCTCAGTTAGCAGTTGTTCAGGTGAACATCAGCAACTCATTGTTAAATTGGTAGCTTTCCTGGATATTACAGTTTCATATGTTTAAGCATAAATGAGATCTGTGCTAGAGATCTGCTGTGGATATACATTTCATCAGTTGCAAACCTTTTGTCTCTGATTTTAGTGGAGATCTACAGGTCACTGGTAGTGGTCACTGTACCTTCAACACTGCCCAGAAAGCTGTTGGGAAAGACAACTTTACTCTGATCCCCGAAGGAACCAATGGAACTGAAGAAAGGATGTCAATCATCTGGGACAAAGCTGTGGTGTGTTGCTTTGAGAGGGGACCTGATTCACACAGACAATCTCTAACTGATGTTACTTGAGATCCTATGCCTGTTCTAGAATTTAACAGTGACAGTTTGATTAACAGTAATTGGGACCAAATGTTCGGACAGGGACCTGAATCCACAGTATCTGAAGAATCCATCATACTCTGATCAGTTAAAGAGTCCGGCCATAGATATATTTGGGGATTGGGGATTTTCTTTCCTTTGGTTTGTATTATCTGAGCTCAAGCTGGTCCGAGTCTCTCTCTCTCTCTGTATCCTTCAGTGTTTTGAGGAATTTCTATTCGAAGCACACTCAGGAAAATAGCAGGCTTCATGCAGGCTAACCGCTAATCTGAACAGGTCTAGGGGCTGGTCCTTTTAGGAAGGAGCACTAATTCTTTGAGCATGAATTCCAATATCTGGCACCTCACACACAGTATTTAAAAAATCCTTGCAGCACCTTTATCAAATAAGCCTGTGGTATTATGCCCAGTTTACGGATGAGATATAGGTGAGGCACTAAAGGATGCCTAATGGTCTTGTGGCTGAGTTTGGGGAGAGGCCCTCTAAACAGTGTTTCACCAACTCTAAATAAGTGGGCATGTAGGCAGTTGATATGAGTTTGTCCTTGTGGCTGGGGATGGTGGGAGTTGTAGTCCAAATCACAATCCAACAGTTCCAATGATACAGTTAATGCAAAAAAATGCATAAGAAATTAATTATATCAATTTGGGCTGTATTGTAAATCATAATCATATAGAAATAATAGCTGTTGATCATATGAAATAAAAATGCTAACAAAACATGAGATAACACTAAACAACTTCAAAAGAGAATTGTATAGTCCATGATATATGCTGTTTCTATAATTTATGTTGCAGTCCAATTTTATATATTTCATTTTTTATGGGTTTTTTTTATTTTTTTATTTTACTGTATCATTGGATCTATTGGAGTTGTAATCCAACAACATCTGGGAACCCAAGGTTGGGAACCCCTGGCCTATAGATGCTTTTTATCTCAATCTGATCAAGAAGTGAACCTTGACAAAACCTGGAAACTGAAAGGGATCCTAGCACTCTAGTCCTTAGATCATCACCACCCCATATTTTGGTCCTTGAGTCTGCCATGTTTAAAAAGCCCTTAGGTATTGATTTGCTGTTGGTTCTTTTCTTCTGATGGGACAACTTTCCTTTGGTTTGGTTTTGGTTTGCTAGGTTACTGGCAAGATGGATGAGAACCAGTTTGTAGCTGTGACCAGCACCAACGCAGCCAAAGTCTTCAACCTGTATCCGCGGAAAGGTCGCATCGCTGTTGGCTCCGATGCTGACCTGGTTATCTGGGACCCAGACAGCGTCAAGACTATCTCGGCCAAGACTCACAACATAGTAAGTGGCAGAGGATCCTTTGTCTCTTCCTCTCAAGTAGGGTTGAGCTTGAAGCATTCTGGAGCCTCTCTGGTTCTCTTAAGAGGAGGCGGGCAGGTACTACCTGCCCATCCTCTAAGCCCCTGCCGGCCCGCCATGGAATTATTGTTACGGAAAGACTTCTGTGCAAACAGCAGTTTTTGTCGCTTGCCCCTGTAAAATGCCACGCCACGGCGATGGGATGTGTTCCCAGCATCCCTCGCGCGGTGTTGGCACATAAATGGTGCCGGTGCATCGTCTACGCCATTTATGTGCTGATGACGCGTGAGGGATGTTGAGGACACAATCCCATCACCACGGCGTAGCATTTTAGAGGGGCAAACAGCCCAAGCTGCCGCTTGCACTGAAGTCTTTCTATAACAATAGCAGTGGGCCGGTGTGGGCTTGGAGGACAGGCAGGTAGGACCTGCCCACCTCCTCTTAAGGGAACTCCGCACCACCCTTGGATGTGCACCAAAGCAATTCGGTGCACATCCCTACTTTCAAGTACAAGTTCCCACTTCATTGCAGTTTTGGAAGTGAGTGGGAAGTTCAAAAGGTAGGTTTCAGTAGAAACCTTCTGCTTGAGGTAGGGTGGAACCAGGCTGTAGGTTGAAGTCCCCACTCAGTCCAGAAGATCAAAATCTTTCAGCCCAACCTCATAGGGGTGCTGGGAGGATAAAAGGGGAGAAGAACTTTGTGTACCATCCTGAGATCCCTGGAGGAAGGCTGGGGGGTTATAAATGCAATACATAGGAAGGATATAGGAGCTCCCAAGTTCAATCCAGGTAGGATTGGGAAAGACCCGGTCTGAAACTCTGGAGAGTCACTGCCAATAAAATGACAGTAGACTGATTTGGCAGCTTCCTATGCTAAGAACCTCCTGTCTCAAAAGCTCCTGTTTCTCTGTGAAGGTTAGTGTTCTGGGCATATCCCCTTGAAGGCAAGTTATTCTGTTGCATCTCTGTTGAGATGATTGAATGATCCAGTTACACCTGATGCAGAGAATGATGCCGAAGACGGAAAGTCCTGAGCAGTGACTCCAACAGAGACACAGTGAGCAACCTCCTCTGGGTGGTTGCTTTGGACTTACAGAAACTTTAAACTATAATGCATTTTTTCATGGCACACAGTTTGAGAATTATTGGGTAAGAGAGTCAAAAGGCGGCAGAGCCCCGGGAAGTATACTCAAGATCCACGTGCTCTTTCATTTATTTTTTTGCATTTTTATCCTGCCCTTCCTCTAAGAACCAACATGGATATCAGCAGGCTAGGCGGAAACACAGTGGGCAACACCCTGACTAAGCTCCATTGAATGTAATGGGACTTAATTTAGTCATGATTAATGTCTCTCTTTGATTTCAGTGGTGCTTAATCGACATGTCCAGCGACTGGCATAGTGAGTGTTGTGACCAAGTGGGGATCTGAACCCAGGGCCTCTGAGCTTGAAACTCTAACCTCTATACCACCCAGCCCCTCTCCTTAGGCCCAATCCACTCTGATCAGAGCAGTGGGGCTGGGGGAGATATTTTTAATCCCCCTGAGCTGTTTTCCTGATCTAAATTGCCCTGTTGATGCTGCTGTTAATCCAGCTATGGAAGAAAAGAAAAAAAGATGCAGGTACAATTGGTACCTGCATCTCCCCCCCCCCTTCCATAGCTGGATTAACAGCAGCATTCTGTTGCTGCTGTTCAGCAACAGAGGTTTTTGGCTTCAGGGGGTGATTTAGAACCATTGCCTGAGAATCATGGACAGTGGTGGGACAAACAAGGACGGGATGTTGAAAACAGAGTGCTTAAACAGAGTGATGTGAACATTTCTGCTCTGTAGTCCCACAGAAATCTTCCCCCATCTTAGCAGGTACCAAACTGGAAATGCTGGAAGCAGAACTTGGTCCGTTCTCCTTGGTGGGTCTAACTCTTCTTTTCCCCTTCTAGTCTGTGGAGTACAATATCTTTGAGGGCATGGAATGCCGTGGCTCACCATTGGTGGTGATCAGCCAAGGGAAGATAGTCCTGGAGGATGGCAACCTCCATGCCACTGAGGGCTCTGGGCGATATATCCCTAGAAAACCCTTCCCGGACTTTGTATACAAGCGGATCAAGGCAAGGAGCAGGGTGAGTACACACGTGAGGGAGCGCGGATTGAAACGGAAATGATTTCCGTTGTATGACCTGGGTTCGCCCGTGATGAAATGGAGAGATCCAAACTTCCGGAGCAGCAGCTACATTTGGTCTGTTGCGGCAAAACTGCAGAGTCTGTAAAAACAAGTCTTTACAGCTGGGGTTCTTAACCTGGGGTCCATAGATGCCCCGCAGGGCGAGGTCCAGGTACTCAGTGGGAAAGTAAATATATCATTAAAGGTATCTCTCAAAAAACAAATACAGCACGACCTTTATTTTCTTGAATTTTAATGGGAAAATATAAAATTTGTAGTTTTATAAATGGAGTGGGGGGGAGGGTCAATGGGTCCAGTACCTGAAGATTGGGGGGAGGGTATTTAGGTGCAAAAAGGTTAAGAACCCCATGCTTTAATATGTCTTTAAGGCTGCTAGTCTTAGACTTACAGATTGATTGCAACGTAAGTGAACTAGAGCCCATGTTGTCATCAGTCGATGGAGCCCATCAGAACCGGTCATTCGACGGGAGGCTGGGTAGCGACCTGGGTAGCTTTTCCTCCCACCTTGCTTCCACACAACCGAAAATTGGGAGCACACACAGCTCCCAAGCCTGGGTAGAACACCGTTTTTGATTGTGTGAATGGCCTCATTGTCAGTGGGGACTAGGAAGCACTGGCACTCCTCCAGAGAACTGGTCTGAGTTCTAGGGGCCGCTTCACACATGTATATTTCCTGCTTGATGCCTGCAGCCTCAGTCGGTGTCTTGCATGTGAGAAGAGACCAACAGATACCACAGCGAGAAATTTGATGCTGGCTAATGTGGCATGTTTTTCAGCAGAGTAAGTTCACACGCATTGCTGTAAGTCATCTAGAGATGAGAAATCCAGTAGTAAACATGCATGTGTGAACAGGTCCCTGGTTTGCCAAAACCGCATTCTGTTTCATAGGGCCAGATCTTACTCAGGATCAAAAGGGATCCTATACACTTGGAGAGAAATGGTCACATGCACCTATCTTCTGTCTTGTACATGAGATCCTTGTGTGTTTGCTGCCCTGGAAGGGTTTGGTCCTGAAGGGTGGGGTACAACTATTTTAATAAATAAATGTGTGATATACAGATTCCTTTCATATCCATTCTGTGGATAGAATATACATGCATGCTGTCTACATGATGTGTTGCCTTATTCTTGTGGTGCTGTGCCCTCTGACCTGCTCTTCTACTGCACACACAGAATTCTTTATTGATAAGCATGGAAACCAGTCCAGATTGTCTCCAGTATTTATTTATTTATTTTTATTTTTTGGAGGGGGGTTAGTGCAAAAATAAAAAAAAACTTTTCCTTTTAAAAAAAGAAGAAAGAAAAGCTGCTCCTAAAAATATCTTAAATGTGATGAATTTAGAATATATGGGGGGGGGGGGGACCCACAACAAAATATTGCCGTAATTGGTGAGCACGTGTTATCAGAGCCTGTGCCTGAGCATGGTGAATGTTTTCGGCACCTTGCACCCTCAGACGCAGAAGTGGTCATGATTGTCTTGAGGGAGTATTCTCGAAGCTGAGAAATTTCCCACTCTTTTGGTTCAAGCCCTCCTTCCCAACCCACTCACCACTGAGTCCCAGCAGCTCCACCCCATGTGATTGTTAACTGCCCTCTCTCTAAACCTGTAGACATTCCAGTCCATTGAGTTACCTTGGGGCAGTTTGGGGTCTGGTTGTTTTGGACCCCTTAGGCTTTTTAACTTCAGATTTTTGTGAAACAGACGTATCTGTTTCATATGTTTGTGAAACAGACATACAAGCCTGCTGCCACCAGATGTTGTGGTTATGTGTCCATAAGGATCAAAACGTTTACAGCTCTTTCAGAAATAGATGTGAAAAACAGCAAGAGCTGTGCTTTAAAGCTGTGATTTTAGTAAAACAAATATCCTGGATTACTTTTTGCTAGGGAGGCCTTTGCTCCTTGGGCCAAGAGGCTTTAGCCGGAAATAAAAGCAATTAGAGATAGACTTAAAAGACAAAAACAGGGCTTGGTTTTCTTCTGTTGGTGCCAAATGCATATTTTGTATATCAGCAGAGCTACGCCAAAAATTACGCCATTGTAGTGTCAACACACTACAATGGAGTAATTGTAGTTCTTGGCTAGCTCTCTTCAGGAGTTCTAGGAAGAGGAAGCCAAACGGACATATTTCAAACACTGCCCTCTGCTGGATTGAAATCATTGGCTGGATTTGATGTGAGTTGAGATCATATTTACAACTACCGAAGAGAGTTGATCACCTTGACTCACTGTGGTTCTTTCCCTTCGGCTATGTTAGACGGAATAGATATAGGAAGTTCCCCCTCCCGGAAGGTCTGTGCCCCTGCGATTCTGTGCAGGTTGAAACCACTGAGCACGTCCTCTTTCATTGCCTATATTATAGAGACATCTGCAATATTATTATTATTATTATTATTATTATTATTATTATTACTACTACTACTACTACTACTACTACTACTACTACTACTACAACATTTATATCCCGTTCTTCCTCCAAGGAGCCCAGAGTGGTATACTACATACTTAAGTTTCTCTTCACAACAACCCTGTGAGGTAGGTTAGGCTGAGAGAGAAGTGACTGGCCCAGAGTCACCCAGCAGGTATCCTGGCTGAATGGGGATTCGAACTCGGGTCTCCCTGGTCCTAGTCCAGCACTCTAACCACTACACCACACTGGCTTTTTGCACTACTTTCTATGCCGCACAGGCCAATTCTATGTCTCCCTGATCATAAACAGTGGCTGGCTAGTGAGCTAAGCCTGAATTTGTGGGTCCCTGTCCATCGTGATTAATGAGAAAGGGGGGTTGTGTACTGTTATCTCTCAGTTGGGGGACACTCACTGCTTCTGCTGAATGTTTCCGTTTGAACAGTAACCGCTTGCTACTCGTCCAAGTGGAGAACATAATCCACTATCTTTTACAGTGTCCCATCTAGGATGTGATCAGGGGAGAAATGCTGGGACAGATTATAGATGCATTGAAGGGTTCAGATGCAGAATGCCTGACTTCTCTGCTTGCTGACGTGTTTCCACATGTCAGTTGTCAAGTTGCCACTTTTGCTTTACTTTCTTTTCAACTTAGAAAGAAATGTATAGCTGCCACACACTGTCCTAAATGGTAGCATTGGATTTTAAGTAGACCGTTGGAAGTAATTCTGTGGTATGCTGAGTTCTTCCTCGTTTCTCTTTTATGTTATGTTTTATGTTCTGCTGTGCTGTATTATGACCCGTGGTCACAACGATAAACTTACTCGTAATTAAGTGATGAAGAAATCTGAGGACTGGACTGTATGTAATCGAATCAGACAAAATTATTCATCCCGGGTCATGAAGATTCTCACTGCTGCCTTCCTCCTCTGCTTTCTCCCCCCAGATGGCCGAGCTGAGGGGTGTTCCCCGAGGCCTGTACGACGGCCCCGTCTGCGAAGTCTCCGTGACACCCAAAACAGTCACACCAGCATCCTCCGCCAAGACATCTCCAGCCAAACAGCAGGCGCCGCCTGTTAGGAACCTGCACCAGTCTGGATTTAGCTTGTCTGGTACATACTTATGTGAGGCTAAATTATTATGGAGAAATCTTTTTATTGTTTTATTGTCCTACAGCAGGGCTGCGCAAGAGGGATGTGCAAACAGGTTCAACGTCGAACGTGTTCGATGTTGAACTGGTTCGGTTCGATGGGGGTCGAACTGAACCACCCCGTTTGGTCCGACGCCTGACCGGACCACCCCCACCCCCGGGGTTCGTGAGGTTTTTTTGTTTTGTTTTTGTTTTACATTTTTAATTTTTTAAAAAAAAAAACACTTTCCCCCTCCGGGGGAGTTGTCTGAGGCAGCAGGGAGTCCGTGGAGGTTCCCCTCCCCCCCACCAGTTGATTAATGGAATAAGGGAGGCTGGCATGGGGATGGGGAATCTCCACGGACCACCCCCCGCCACCTTGGACAAGTCCCCTGGAGGGGGTACGTTTAAAAAATAAATAAATTAAAAAACAAAACAAAACCTCATGAACCCACACACCCACCCCTAACCGGGGGGTTGGGGTGCCTGACCGAACTGGCCCAGTCTGCTTCGGATCCAGTTCGGACTCGGACCGGAGCAGCTGGTTCCGTCACATCCCTACTGCACAACTCTAGTCCTCCTGCAGATGCTGGACTACAACTCCCATCATTCCTGGCTACTGGCCACAGTGGCTGGGGATCATGGGAGTTGTCCAGAAAACAGCTGGAGGGCCAAAGTTGAACAGCCCTGGATTAAATCAAACACTGCTGGTGGTGGACTAAACTTCCATCATCCCCAGCCACAGTGGCGTTCTCATCCTTCCCACATTGTGGTACAAGCTTCTCTGGGGACCCCAGTTGTGCATTCCTGTTTTATGGCCTGAATCCTCACCAACCCTGGTCACACGCACGCACATGTCGGAGCAGACTTTGACTGCTGCAGCAAATATTTATATTCTGCTTTTCTGCCTCCTTCTACTATATTCTGCCTCCCCACTAACCAGTTGTCAGGGAGAAGGACCAGGGACAGCGGGGAAGGTTCTACCCATTCTTGTAGAATTTTAACTGCTAGGCCCAATTCCAAGCAGCAGTCTCCTCCCGGGTATTTCATTCCTCTTGTTCTCATTTCTGACTTACTCCAAATCCAGGTAGAAAGACAGGGAGGTCTTGTGCCAAAATATATTTTGAATCCCTTGTACCTTGCTTTCCTGTTTGTGGGTGGTGGGGGTGGGGGGAAGTCCCAGAGTTTGTTAGGAAGTTAGGCACATTTTGCTGGGGAGGGAGTGTAATAGCCGAAGCAGTGAAGTGAGAAGCTACCTAGTGAAACTGACTTTAGTTCTAGTCTCTGCTGGAATTTTTGCGTATTTATAACAAGGAGTTGCAGAACCTGGTAGACTTCTGCTAAAGAGAGGATTCAGATTATCTGTGCTTCCCCCCCCCCCCCCCGTGTGTACAATGAGTTTCGCAGTCACCATATCTTACATTCCTTGTGGAATCCTTTTATTTGAAAATAAAACATGCAGATGGTGGTGATTGGTGACAGGCCTATTTTTTAGTGTGGAAAGGCCCCTTGAATATGCCAGACTGCATCCTTTGCTGGCTGGAAACATCATCATCATTAACATATTATATTATTATTATTATTATTTCTTTAATGCAGTGGTTCCCAACCAGGGTTCCTCCAGATGTTGCTGAACTACAACTCCCAGCATCCCCAGGGGATCCTGGGAGTTGTAGTTCAGCAACATCTGGAGGAGTCCTGGTTGGGAACCACTGCTTTTAATGTATTCAGCTGTTCAATGAAAAGTTTCCAAGGCGAACTTATTATTAAGTAAGATGGTTTCCTATCTCCAAAGAGCTCACAGTCTAAAAAGAAATACAAGGTAGGCAGCAGCAACAACAAAAAAGTAGAGAGATGCTGCCTACCTTGTGTTTCTTTTCAGACTGAGCTCTTTGGAGATAGGAGACCATCTTACCAGTGTGAACGGTGCCTCTTTACCCAGTTAGCCGGGGGCTGATCCAAGACCTGTTTAGACCTTTTCAGCATGTTGTATGTATTCAGTGGAGGAGCAGCATTCAAACTTGGTTTTCCACCATGCTTATCTGTTCTCTCTCTTCCTTCCTCTCCTTCTAGGCGCACAAATTGATGATAATATTCCACGCCGTACCACACAGCGCATAGTGGCGCCACCCGGTGGCCGTGCCAACATCACCAGCTTGGGCTAAAGGAAATAACAAACATGGCCGCCTAGCGGATCATGGGTGAGGGTGGAGCACTCGGAGACCCTTTTGATTCTTTTAGAGCCTGTGATGGTTACTGCGGGCAACCAATGGGTAAGGCCCAGTTGAGGCCTCCGTTCCCTGGTCCCTTTGTTGTCAATCTCTCCCCCCATCCATCCATCTTCACAGAATCTTCTCCCTCCTCCCCCTTCCCTACACATTGGGCAACCCCCCCCCTGTTTTTGATACATGGGAGATGTGAAAAAGGAAAACACTGAAGAGTAGAACTTGTGGCTTATGTTACCTTTAAAATCTTTTTCTTTTTCTTTCTTTTCTTTTTAAAAAGGAAGGATAAAGTGAATTTCCCGGGAGCTGCCTTTTACTTTTGTAGGAAGGTTTGGGTTTAACTATGGAAAGGAAGGAGCAACACAATTGAATTCAAGGGTTTAAATTGCATGTTGCTTAAACGGGAACAATAATCCAAGACCAAACCTGCTTAGACCTTGATTTCCAGCTAGAGGAAATTAGAAGTTGTGCTGCTAAGGTTTCAGTCCAGGGGCAACAGCAGGGGCACAGAATATACCCCTTCTTGTTTTTTTAATACTTTATTGCAGGGGTTCCCAGATGTTGTTGAACTTCAGCTCCTATCACCCCAACCTACAAAGGATGATGGGAGCTCTAGTCCAATACCCAAGTTGAAACCCTGTTTTGTTGTATTCTGTAACTGGAGGGTTTTTCTTTTTCTTTTCTTGCTGTATAGGCAGATGTGTGTGTTTGCTTGCTCCCATGCATAGTATTGTTGTTTTATTTTTATTTTTGCCTTAATTTGAAATTGAGGCCATCCTTCACCTTTCTGTGTCCCAGTAGCGTTCTGAACACCCATGTTCATGCATTCACAGAAACCTTTAGGTCTCTTCCAGTATTAGCCATTAACTCATTTCTTATCAGCATAGCTTTGATCACCACCACCCCCTGTTTTTTGGTAGTCCAAAGAATACGTTCTTAAAGTAGTCCTCCACTGTAGTTCTCCTAAGAGTACCAAATTCTTAGATGGCATAGACTGAGTCAGCCCTGTTCATCATTGGACTCACTGGGTCTGTATTGTATGGAGACATCTCCTCTTAAGGGCCACCTCTTCATCTCTGGAACCATTGATTGGAGACAACTCCTCTTAATATCCCTTAAGTGGCAGCTTTTAATTTGGTGGGTTAGTGGAGTCCTAAAATCTGAGGATGTTTCCAGGAAGCATGCTGCCAAATGAATCCCACTTTTATTTTCATGCCTCTTGGCTTTTAGAGAACCTTGAAACATTTGGTCACTTTAAAACCTGAAATAAGTCTTGTCTCGGGTAGGGATGTGCTTGAAACACGATTCAGCATCCGAATCGTGGCACAATCCCTTTAAAACCGAGGTATTCCAAGCCCCTTCAAAATGGAGGAGAGAAGGTCCATCCCTGCTCCTCCACTCACCGCCATTGCCGTACTGGTGGCGCCCTCTCCAGCTGTCAGTGCACACTGGCCACGTTCTCCCCGTTTCCTCTGCAAGGCACTGGCACACACATGGCCTCTGTGCATGTGCGTTGGCCATTTGTGTGGTCAGCAACCATGCTGACCATGTAGATGGCCACTGGGCATGTGCCTCCGCACATGTGCATGCCGGCACTGTGCAGGGGCAGCTGGGAGAGCGCCGTTGGTGCATGCTGATAGCTGGGGGAAGCACCACGAGTGTGGCAATGGCGGCAAGTGGAGGAGGAACAGGGATGGACCTGCTCTCCACCGTGTTAGAGGGGCCGTGGAAGCCCTCCGTTTTAAAGTGATTTTGCCATGATTTGGATGCCGAATCACGTTCCAAGCACATCCCTAGTCTTGGGTGCAGTGCCAGAGGGGTCACAGGCATGACAGGAGCCTGTTCCCCTCCTTTTGCAAGTGAAGGCACCACCTCAGGTTGTTCTAAAGAATGGAAGGTCTGTGCACACCTCCCTCATCCGCCATCCAGCCACCGACTTAATTGGGGACCGCCATCTTGGAGAGCAGATTCTTTGCCTGAGTGGATATACGGCTGGAGGCTATAACGGGAGGCACACATGGGTCTCCCATTCCCTGGACTCTCTTGGCGCAGTTCTTATGCCTGCACTCATCTGGACATGCCAAAGGAGGGGGAGGAAGGAAACGGACTCTGTAATGCCACATGACAATCCTTTTCATTTTCTATTTCCACTCTAAGACTGGATTCAGCCCTGTGAATCTAGTTGGGGTACTTAGGTCACTTGTGCCAGTAGAGGCCATTGCCTTCTATTAGGTTAATGATGTACTTAAGCTATACTTCAGCTATTCCTCCTTATTCACATTCACATTTGTTTAGAGGCATCTCAACATACCTGTGGAGAACATACCTGAAGTTGCTCTGGTACCCTTGAAAGGTTCTCTTCATCTGTAGGTGGATCCCACATAGCTAGGAGCTGCATCTAAGCAACTCAGCCACATAGGTGAGGTCTCTCTGTCTTTCCCATGAAATCAGAATGGGTGCAGCTCTTTGGATTTAGAGGTCTCAGGCACTGACCTCCTAGATTTCGGTCCTGACATGTTAATGCATGCTACCACATGACCACCCCAGTGAAGTACGGGAACTTTATGGCTTGCATTGAACTATAAGACAGGTTTCATGCCACTGATTTCTAAGATCGTGGAAGCTCCCTTTGCTTGTCCATTTCTTTGCTTCTTGATTGATGTTTTGCCATGTCTTTCCTTTAGCCATGTTTTGCTTATTCTTTTTATGTGCCACATTTTTTAAAAGTGTGTGGGGGGGGGGGCAGGGGGAATATTCCAAAATGACACTCTCTGCATGCACTGAAATGGTGCAGTGCAGAATCCGGCCATTTCAAACGATCCCCTCATTCTCCTGCATGTGTGGGCCAGGCCTAACACACTGCTGATCCAGGATTCCCCCTGACACCTCCAGAATTGGTCAACAAGATCACATATGGGTTTGTATATCCCATGGCTTGTACATTTCATGCTTGGTCAACATGGCTGATAAGTATAAGATTGCTGACACAGTAGGCTGTTTCTTCATACGGCCATTTGGAGGCGATCTGCTACCATCATCAGCACATGCACACTTCCTCAGCTGGACTCTGCAAACCCACCAAACACACAATCATGGCTGGCGGGGGCTTCCAGTGCTGCGATGGTCAGCTCCAAGCCCCACCCTTCCATGGAAGGGCCTCCAAGGGCCCATAGGCCTTCTCAGCATGCTTTGCACTGCCGGCAGACTGGAAAAGACTCATGATGTCAAAAGCTACCCTTCCATTGGCCACCAATGCTGTTCCAGCTTTGGGATCATAGTGTGTGCTTTGCAGGCTAGAACATCCATTAGCAGCAGCAGCTGTAGGCACAGCTCTCTATGGTTTCCATGTAGGGGAAGGCATGCTGGGTGCCAGTGCCTGGGCAAAAGAGTCACAAGGCTTCTCATGACTGGAGAATAGGGTTAGGAAGGCTCTCCTCTCCTCTGCCCTTGGTAAAACCTGGGTACCAAAGCTGGGTAGCCTTACTGGGAGAAATCTGTGCTTGAGGGAAATGTGTAAGTTCTGACAGTCGTGCAAATCTGGGTAGCACACCACCTACCCTGATTTTAATGGTTGTGTGAACCAACCTAGGCTCTAGTGTTGGCTGTACACCCTCCAAGAATGGTCTCCTGCAAATAAAATATTATCCCAGGGGGGAAAGGCCTTTTCAAGGATCATACAAAACTGCCAATTAGATGTCACCTAAAGGTGCTAAGAGATCCCAATACGATCTGAAGAATCTTTTCCCGTTTGTAGACTTTCACCAAGAGCACTGGTGATAGTCCATCATTCTAGACAGTTTCATTTGCATTTTGGGTTTGTTTTTGTTTTTTTGCTTAAGAGATTGCACTTTTAATTGGAAAAAAAGTATTTAGTAAGTGTAATATATATATTTGCAATTATTTTATAAATGTGAGGTTTTTTTTCCCATCTGTGTTTTAATATGAATTAAACAAATGTTTTCTGGGGGAGGAAAAATAATAAGAAAAATCATGTTTCAGTTTTACGAAACAGCTGCAGCTCTTAGCTATTCACTTGAGTCTTCCTTTTGTTTTCCTGTGTTCATGGTTGTTGTTTTTTGTTTGTTCTTTAGGGGGAAAGAGAGAGAGAGAAGTTTTCTAAATAAAATAAAATAAAATCGCAGGCTATGTAAGCATGTTTTTTCCTGTGGGAGCTTGCTCGCTCGCGTTGTGTGTCTGTTTTAATGAATGTCATATGTAAATGCTTAAAATACATGACATGGAACTTGGAATTACCACAGTGACTTGATGCTCTAAAAGAAAAGGAAAATAATTCTTTTTAAAAAATTAAACCATGTAGAATTTACTACTAGCTGGATTTTAACCCTTGAATTTGTGCTTGTGAACTTGAGTGAAGGAGCTGTAAGTGCTGATCATGTGTGTAGACAAAAGAAGTACTGATATTTGGCCATTCTCTCAATGGTGCAAATAATGGCATAAAATGAGTCTTGTGTTTTTTCTTCCTTACAAACTCTGTGTTATATTACCATGGGAACTCCTAATAAAGACAACATGTTGTGGTTTCAGTAACCGTGTCTGTGAGTCTTGGTGATCGGCGAGTCATACAACTCAACTACATCTGCACAAGCTATAAATGAATGGGATCTGGGTTGTTTTATGACAACTGAATACCCACAGTGCAAAGTTGGATGGCATGGAAATGAACCCAACTGGTTGGGGGTGCCTGAAGAGGAAAACTGGCTTGGAATTGTGGAATACATTATGTTGGTAATGGATTATGCAACTATGTCCTTATACAGTAAGAATAATAGGAACATACAAAGCTGCCCTATACCAAGTGAGATCATTGGTCCATCTAGCTCAGCGTTGTCTCCACTGATTGGCAGCAGCTGTTCCAGGGATTCAGGCAGGAGGCTCTCCCAACTCTACCTGGAGATGCAAGTGAGTGAACCTGTGACCGGCGTACAAAGCAGGTGCTCTGCCACAGTCCCAAACAATTCTCACCAGTTGCACATTGGCAGGAAGAAAATTGGAGTTGAGTTTTTGTTTTGTTTTTTAAAATTGGTTGTGCGCTCTCTTTTTTCATCTATGCGGAATGAGTTTTGTTCTGGGTGGCAGTATCAAGCACCGTATATTCAGAATGATTCCTGAGTCAACCTGAGCGGGATCTAAAATTAACTGAGAGGACATGAAAAAACTTGTGAGCGCACACACTTGCGCACCCCTAAGAAGGAACACTGGTTGTGTGTATGTATACATATACACACACAATTTCAAGTGTGTGTGTAGATATACACATACTCTAGGTTTTATATAATTTTATATTTTCATATTTTATTATAAATATTTTAATATCTATTTTGTGTGTGTGTACACACACACTATATATATCCAAGTTTTTTTAAAAGAATATACTTTTTTAAAAAGTAGAATTGTAAAATACAATTCAAAGCAAAATAAATAATGTCTTGCAAAAGGCCAGGCATGTCTGGAAGAAGGCTCTGGATTTCAATAATTGGGTTTCTGCTTGGATAATCATCGCCCCTAAAGCAGAACCTCAAAACCGAGAGAGAGTCCGGGCAGAGAAAGGTTGTGTAAGCATCCCTTGGTTACACTTGATAGCAGAAGGAGAACTAGGAAGCCACAAGGCCGACAGTGAGACTACTTCACACCTTACATGAAGCTTCTGAAATTCAACTGGGCTGAGTTCTCCCCTGTGTGTTTGCTTATTGTTCATTTTGCTGTCCCCATCACCAGGGGCAGCCAGCGATGTGAATCAGGTTGGGGAAACACATGAGCACAAGAAAAGTGACTCCATGTGTTAAGAGAACTGAAGATGGAGATGCTGTTTTGATGGCAACCCTGTTACTTTACTGGGTCAATAGAGAGCCAGGCCCACAAATTTTGGGCATCAGTACCATCTCAGGGGACAAATACAATTTTTGGCAATATCTACCTCCCAAGAGATGGAAAATAGGTGATAGTGTTGTTGCATTTACAGCTTTACAACAATTAGGCTTCTCAAGGATAGGAAGCAAGAAAAGGCAGCATTTTCCTTCAGAGGAGGGTTGCATCTGCTGATAGGATGGGTTGTCTCGACCTTCTGCTCCTAGACAGGACCAATCAAGAGCTTCGGCTCATAGCAGGAGGGAGGGGCAATCCCCTCACAACTCCAGTTCTTCGCCCTGTCTCGCTCCAGAAGGGCTGTTCTCTTATCGCTCCTATATTTTTCCTGCTTTCTTACCTCCTTCCTCGGCAATACCTGGTAGGGTTGCAAGGGGGAGAGGGGGAAAACATTTTGAGTATTTTTTCCTCCTGGTCGCAGCTCCCTAGTCCCGCAGAGGCGATGGAGCCTGCTCGCGACGAGAGGAAGGTCTCTCCCACCCTCTCAGAGGACTCGATAGCACACTCAGTGTGCCGGGACGAGTGGGCGGCGGCTTCCATTCCCGCGCCCGCTACTCGATCCCAAGCCTCAGGGAAGACAATCAAGTGGGCTAAGCCCTCGGCGGAGGCCGCGCAAGCGGAGGGCAGGGCTCTGTCTCCTCCGGCTGATCGGGACGCTGTTCCCCAAGATGGCACAGTTTGTTTGACGGCCCCCGTCCTCCGCGAAACAGATATGGAGGAGTTGGCAGAAGGTGAGCCCGTGGCCGTTCTCGAGGGGGAGTCAGGGAGGGGGGCTTCCATACCCGCCCCTCTCGCCAAGCGCCCCTGCGTCGTTGCGGCGGCAATGGCCGCCTCGCCCGCTCGGCAAGTAGATTCGCCCAAGGAGGACGAAGAAATTCCGCCACGCTTTGCGGCCCTTTTGAGGTGGGTGGTTTCGGAGGAGCTGCAGAAGCTCCCCTGGTTGCTCCCCCAAGTGCTGGCCCAGCCCTCGGGACCGGTGCAACCGCCACAGGCTTCGGGCCTCCAGCCGCCACAGGTTTCGGCCCTCCTTCCCGCCCAGCCGATTCCCGCCAAAACACCGGTGGCCATTTTGGTCGCAGCTGTGAGCACCCCAGCAGCTGCTTCGCCCGCTGGCCCTATGGCTGTGCCTGTGGACACTGGGCCTCCATCCCTGTCACCCTGTCACCCAGTGCACTGCCCGCCCCTCTCAACTGTCTCCCGCCCCATCCATCGGGACCTCCCCGCTCCCTCGGAAGCCTCTGAATCCGACAGGGAGGAGGGGGAGCTGTCTGGGGACAAAGAGGGCCCTTCCACCCCTCATCAGTCCAATTATCGCCTCTTTGCACAGTCGGATTACCCGGTTCTGCTGCACAAGGTGAAAAAGACCCTTCGTTTAGTGGGGGTCGTTCAGCCTGCGCCTGCGGACTCGGAGGGGGACCCCACGGTGCTCCCATCCTTCAAGCCCCAGGAAATCAACGTTCCTTGCCCGCAGCCTTTCCTGGACATAATCCAGTCCGAGTGGGATAGGCCTATCGAAGGGAAGGGGCCCTCTCCCACTGTAAGGCGTATGTATGACTCAAGTGAGTCCCTAATGAATATGCTCAAGGTGCCACTGGTAGACGCTGAAGTGGCCACCCTGGTGTCAGGGGCGGCGCTTCCCAAGGAAGGGGAGGACTCCCTAAAAAATCTGGAGGACAAGCACTGTGATGCCACACTGCGTAGGTCCCATGAGGCGAACGCTCTATCAGAGCATCAACCGCCAATTCGATCTTTGCTAGAGCTGCGGTTTTGTGGGTACAGGAGCTCACCCCTCTGGTCCCGCCAGAGCTTCTTAACCTCCGGCAGCGCCTAAATAAGCTGGGAAAAGCTGTCAGGTTTATGACGGATTCATCGCTGGATGCAGCCCAACTGTCCGCAAGGGCCCTGGCTTCTGACGTCACAGTGAGACGCCACTTGTGGCTTAAAAATTGGAGGGTGGACCAGAAATCTAGGGCCAACCTGGCTAACTCGGCCTTCAAAGGGGGAAAACTCTTTGGTGAAGCCCTGGAACCCGTCTTGGTTCAGACCAAAGACAATAAAAAAGCTATGCCCTCCATGTCTGTGCCTCAGCGTCAGGACCGCAAGGGCTCTTTGTCACCTACACCTGGCTTATAGGGGTTACAGACCCTCCTATCGTTTTCACCAGAACAGGCCAGACATACCCAACTGGCACAGGAACCAGTCCTCCTTTCGAGACAGCTCCTTTCGGAAGTCCCAGCAGTCCGGCCAGCCTTCCAAACCTGGCTTCAAAAGAAACCAAACCCAATGACTCCTTACTAAAGCCTCCTATTCGGGGACCAGGTGTTACCGCAGTGGGGGGCCGGCTGGGAGACTTTGCCCACGTCTGGGCAAGGACTTGTTCCGACGTCTGGGTGTTACAAACCGTCTCCTCCCGGTACTCGCTGGAGCTAGTGGCGCAGCCCCCGGATCGCTTCCTACCATCTCCACAGTCTCGCAAGGTGTCCAAACACAGCCTGATGTTGGAAGCCATTTGTCGCCTACGGGCCATTCGGGCGATCGAGACTGTTCCCCTGGGGGAAAGGGGTATACTCCATCCTCTTTCTAGTCCCCAAAAAGAACGGGGAATGGAGAGCAATCCTGGACCTCAAGTTTGTGAATAGGTTTCTGCGGAGGAGAGGGTTCCGCATGGAGACCCTCTGGTCCATCCTGATGGCCCTTCAGCGAGGGGACTTCCTAGCGTCTGTGGACTTAAAGGAGGCATACCTCCATGTCCCCATCCACAAACAGGACAGGCACTTCCTGAGGTTCGCTTATTCTGGCCAGCACTTCCAATACCGGGCTCTTCCCTTCAGTCTGTCGACTGCGCCCCGAGTGTTCACCAAGATCATGGTGGCACTCGTGGCACACTTGAGGACCAGAGGTGTCCACCTGTACCCTTACCTGGACGACCTTTTGATCAGGTCACCCTCTCTCTCCAAGGGTCACCAGGATATACAGTTGACCCTCTCAGTCCTGGAGGCTCACGGATTTGTCGTGAACAAACCAAAGAGCTCTCTGCTTCCCCGGACCAAGGTTCTTCACCTGGGGGCGGAGATAGACACAGTCCTGGGGATGGTCGGCCTCTCCCCGGATCACAGGGGTTCTCTGATCGCATCCTGCAAAGCCCTGATAGAAAACCCACGCACCGATATCCTGTCCTTGTCCCAGTTACAGGGATGTATGATCTCCACCATGGGCATTGTACCCTGGAGCCGCTTTCATTCTCGCCCACTCCAGTGGTTTTTACTCAAGTTCCAGGAACAGGTGATGAGTCGTTCCAGACAACCAATACTCCTTCCGCCTCGGGTGCTTCAGTCCCTGCATTGGTGGGCGTCCCCTGCCACGGCCAAAGGGGTCAAATTCCTCCAGGAAGAGCGGATCCAGGTGACTATGGACGCCAGCCTACAGGGCTGGGGTGGACACTGTCTCCACCATGTGGCTCAGGGCCTCTGGTCCGACGTCGAACGCACAAAATCAATCAACTGGCTCGAGCTACGGGCGGTTCGCCTAGCGCTAGTGGAGTTTCTTCCAGTGATTCGGGACCGCCACGTGCTAGTACGCACGGACAATGCTATGGCGAAAGCCCACATCTCTCGTCCGGGCAGCTCCAGGTCCGGGGCTCTGATGTGGGAAGCATCCCTGCTGCTGGAATGGGCGGAATCTCACCCAAGATCCCTAGAAGCAGATCACGTCAGCGAGGTGATGAACGTAGTCGCAGACTGGTTGAGCCGCTCACAGATAGACCCGGCAGAGTGGTCGCTGGATCCTCTGGCCTTCCAGCGGATAGTTCAAAGCTTTGGGCAGCCAGTCATGGACGTGTTCGCGAAGCCAGAAAACGCCAAGGTGGAATTCTTCCTGTCCAGGTATCTCTCTCCAGGAGCCGTGGGGGTGGACGCACTGTCCTTCCTGTGGCCTCCGGGGATGATCTACGCCTTTCCACTGTTCGCTGTCCTTCCTCAAACCATACGGAGGATCCGAGCGCTGCGTGCAGAGGTTGTTCTGGTGGCCCCACATTGGCCACGCAGGCCCTGGTTCTCAGATCTGGTGGAGATGTCCGTCGATCCGCCTCTTCCGCTGGGGTCGCATTGCCATCTGCTTCATCAGGGTCCAGTCTTCCACCCGGACCCGGCGTGGCTCAACCTCTTTGCGTGGAGGTTGAGCGGGATGCTCTAGCAGCTTGCGGCTACCCGGTCTCTGTTCAGGCTACTATCTTGGCTTCCAGAAGACCTTCCACGGTCCGTGTTTACCAGTCGACCTGGAAGGTTTTCTCTAGGTGGTGCACTGCTCGAGGGATGCTACCCCAGTCTGCCTCTGTGAACCTTGTTTTAAGTTTCCTCCAAGAGGGTCTAGATAAGGGGCTTCGGCCAAATACGTTGCACCGTCAGGTCTTTGCCATCTCCTCGGTGCTACCGTGGGAGGGATCCTCTTTGGCTCAACATCTTCATGTACAGAGGTTCCTCAAGGGTGCGTTGGTCATTAACCCCCCCCCCCGTCCATAGGTTTCCAACCTGGGACCTTAACTTGGTACTGAGGGCCCTTACTAGAGCCCCCTTCGAGCCCCTGTGGACGATTTCCCTAAGATTGCTCTCCTTTAAAGTTTTATTTTTGGTGGCAGTCACGTCCGCCCGGAGAGTGTCGGACTTACGATCATTATCTGTCCGAAAGGAACTGTGTCTGGTTTATCCAGACTATGTGCTGCTCCGTACGGATCCTGCATTTATCCCCAAGGTTAACTCGGTGTTTCATAGGTCCCAGGAGATTATGCTACCCTCGTTCTGTCCCAATCCATCTACGCCTAAAGAGCGTGAGTGGCACAAGTTGGATGTGCGCAGGGCAGTGAGGATTTATTTGAGGCGTACTGAACCATTCCGGGTTTCAGACTCCCTTTTTGTTTCCTTTTGGGACAGTTCGTTGGGGAGACAGGTGTCTACGTCCACGTTGTCGCGCTGGATTTGCCAGTGCATTAAATTGGCCTATTCTAATTCGGCCACCCCAGTTCCGGAGGGGATTACTGCACACTCTACTAGAAGTGTGGCTTCCACCGCTGCCTTTTCCACCTTAGCTCCCTTGGTGGATATTTGTCACGCTGCCACTTGGGCCTCTATTTCTACCTTTGTGAGGCATTATAAAATACATGATTGGACCTTGGCAGATACAGCATTTGGGAGGAGGGTGTTGCAGCAGGTGGTTTCTCCCTGAGCCAGACCTCACAGCTCCCCCCGCCCAGTGTATCAGGGGCTATGGCAGGTCCCATCCTATCAGCGGATGCAACCCTCCTCTGAAGGAAAATGAAGCGTTGGCACTTACCTGAAAGGTCATTTTCTTCAGAGATATGGATTGCATCCGCCTCCACCCACTTGTTCATCTGGTCTGTTCAATCTGCTGTCCTGGTACCCGATACCCCAACTGTCTCCTATGTTTCTGTGGGGTGGTTTTGCTCTGGGGTGGTTGGTCCCCCCTTGCAGGGTGTTAGTTTGTCCGGGGTTCTTTACTTCTCCCGGTATATGGACATTGCCGAATCTCTTCTCCACTGTTGGTGTTTTTTCTAAGGCCTAGTTTTTTCTGTTTCCGCTAGGTCTGTTGCATTTAACTTTGCCTTAATTCTTTTCTGGAGCAGTGTTGGAGCTGGCTATGAACTGGAGTTGTGAGGGGATTGCCCCTCCCTCCTGCTATGAGCCGAAGCTCTTGATTGGCCCTGTCTAGGAGCAGGAGGTCGAGACAACCCATCCTATCAGCGGATGCAACCCATACCTCTGAAGAAAATGACCTTTCAGGTAAGTGCCAACGCTTGATTCCAGCCCCTTGATTCTCAAAATATAAACAAAATTGCCAAGCAAAAGCAATTTGGAGCCACTTATTAGAATATATCCAGTGAGCACCACAAACTCTTTTCCTGCATCAAATAAATATGTGCCACTAGCAGTGGATGAGTCAGATGTAATAGAAAGATGTTCTTTTCTGAAGAAGGGCTGAAAAATGGCTCCCAGTTTAAACCCTCCTTATTTGATTAATTTGCCTCCTTTAGAAGAAGAAAAACTAAGAAGCCCTGTAATGCTGGAAAGTCAACGTCTGCCCAACCAAGCTGTTTACAGAACTGATTTCAAAACAAAACAATGTCTACTAACACCACAAACCATAATAAATATCCTTGGAAAATAACTTTTTGCCCAAGAAGTGGATTTGATTTAAGTGTCTTTCAATTCATTTGTACAGAAATATATAGGAAATCACTCTGAAGGATTTAGCCAGATTCCCAGAAGAATGTTAACTCTATAATCAACTTTCACTCAGTCTCACTCGGTAAAGCAAGCAGCTAAGGAGGGTGAAATAATGAACTGTACTTGGGTTTTACAACCTACTTAGCTTGTTTTGCAAATAGCTCTTAATCAAGTTAATGTTGGACAATGGGTAATGTGACTTGGTGAAATCTTCTCTTAGTCATCTACTTCGATGCCAAATTTGACAGGTGGATATGATAGCTATTGAATGGAGGCTAAGTTTCCCTAATTCTAAGAGAGATCTACTAACAGTTGAGCAGCCAACAATTCCATCCATATTTTTAAAAATGAGATTGTATTTTGATAGCTGCATTGCTATTTTGATAGCTGCATTGCAGTAAAGATTATTTAACAGTTCTGTAAAACACCCACTGATTCACCAAAGTGCAGAATGAATCCTTCTGGATTGAAGTGTGCCTAGAAAAATAACCATCTGTGCCTGCTAATCAGCCCTTGAATCTGCTAATCATTCCTCGATGAAATGACCTTGCTGAGCAATTGGAAGTCTGCCAAGAAATGAACACACCTAACTCCTTAGATCTGTCACTAATGGAAATGCAAGTAAATAGAAACTTAGAAGGCCTGAAGTGTTCTTTAACAACATGCTATGGAGCCTCTGGCTGCAAATTGCATCTTTGAAACAACAGAGAAGCTAAGAACAGCAAATATGACCAGGGCTACTGCAATTCAGAGAGACAACAGTGAGAGACTAGTATCTCAAATCCCTTCACAACCCAATTTGATCTTAGAGCCTCTGGCCCCACTAACACATTCTATTCAAGCACAGCAGGAATCTGCATCTGGTCTACTCCAAATAAAAGATGACCTGCATTTAAGAAGACATCTGAGGAGAACACTGGATTTTGGCGGTCCATGGAACCTACTCCCTACTCCTGATAGACAAAGCAAAAAATATATAGTGTACTGGGATCTATATACCAATACTATATACCAAAAGAAACAAACAGATCCCCCATGAAACTAGCCAATAGTTCCACCCCGGGAACCCCCAAATCCTATTTAGTCTGTCATGGGGTGTGTGGTCACCTGGCCGAGCATGATGATGCTTAATTTTCAGGGGATGGGGGGAGCCTCCAAAGGCCTTTAGGTCCAGGCTCCAAAATTACCTAGGTGCACCTCTGGGTGTGACCTCTTATCCCAGGATGTTATCCTAATAGATGTTCTTTGACTCCAGAATTGTTCGGACTGTGCCGTTTCTCATGATCAGTGAGAAGGGCTTGAGGGTGGGTTGACAGGGAAGGCAACTCAAACTTACCTTCCCTGAAGATACTCCATCAGTCCTTGCTGGCCGTGCTCCCCACAGGCCCGTACAATCCCCCGCTGGCCAGGCAGCGTGGAAGGTTGGGGGCTGGGACGAGTTGTCCCAGTCCCCAGAAATCCCATGATGCACCATGCAAGTATGTTGTGCATTGTGGGTATTCCAGCAGTGATGGGCAGGTGCCTGTCACTGCTACAGCGCCGGCTAAAAGCAGCTGGCGCTGCACATGATTTTAAAGAACAGGGCTAAGGGAGCATTCATTCCCTTAACCTCGTTTAGGAGGCTGGCTCTGCAGGCAGGTTTGACACCAAAGCACCGCCAGGAGCACAATCCCGCTGGTTCTTATGAGCAGCCAAGACCAGGTTGGGTTGCCTTTGCCCACTCTTGGCTGCACGTGAAAACAGCCACATTAAATCTCCTATGGACGCTGGCATAGTGCAGACATAGAAAGACCCTTCTGCTCTAATTGACATCTCCCTACATCCTGAAGCAAATGGAGCTATTTTGGAAGCCATCCAGATAGATCCATCTAATGATTGACTTCATATCTGCGAGAGCAACATCCAGATACTAACATGGAATGTTGCAGGTTGGAATGCCAAGGAAAATGATCCCTCCTTTGTGGATTTCTTAGTGAAATTTGATACAGTAATCCCTCGACCTACGAACTACTCGACATCCAATGTTTTCGAGTTACGAGCGACAAAAAAGACCGGAAGTAGTTGCCGGTTTAGATTCAGCTTACTTGACCTACGAATTTTTAGATGCGGTTTCCTCGACTTACGAATGTTTCCAGACTTCCGTGGTGCGCTCTTCGACTTACGAAAATTTCGACCTCCGAACGTGCGTTCGGAATGGATTAAATATGTAAGTCGAGGGACCACTGTATTTGAATACAGGAAACTTGGGCTCTGAGATAAATTGAATTAATTGCCTTGTTTGATGAATGCCACTCCTAGTTCTAAGAAAGGCAGACCTAGTAGTGATCTGGCTTTATTTTTTTCCTTTAAAAATGTATTTATTAAGGGGGGGAGGGGGGATGCCTCTTCTGAGATGATGCCCTTCCTCGCCTGAAAGTTCTATGAGCACTTAGAGTAAAGAGAATGAATATTAACTGGAGATGCCTTTTTAGTAGATTCAGTCAATTCATTAAAGGCTGCAGCTGTGTATGTATGTATGTATGCCATTCCATTCATATACTGCCCTTCCAAAAGTGGTTTAGGGTGGTTTAAAAAACACATCATAAAAGAATTAACATAAACAAAAATTTAAAACCAGGTTAAAATTAAAACTAGATATTATTAAAAGCCAGGCTAAAAAGATGGGTCCTCTGAGGAAGATAAGCCTCCCGTATCCATGGGCAGTGCATTCCGCAACCTAGAGGCAACAACTGAGAAGGCCCAATCCCAGGTCGCCAGCCGCTGAACCGATCTTAATGAGTGGTGTGGATCATCGGTGTAGAGAAAGGCGCTCTCTCCGGTAACCTGGATCTAAGCCATTCAGGGCTTCAAAGGTAACAACCAGCACTTTGTACTTTACCCGGAAACATATCGGCAGCCAGTTTAAGAAGAGGCATCACGTGGTCTTTCCGGGATACCCCAGAGACTAATCTGGCTGCTGTATTTTGAACTAACTGAAGTTTCTGAACTATATACAAAGGCAGACATAGATATCTACATAGATCACATTGCAGTAGTTCAATCTGGAGGTTACCCTGTGGTGTACCACTGTTTTCAAGTCATTCTCCTCAAGGGGAGCGGTGTGTACTGAAAGGAAGGCTTGCGGAGAGCAGGTTTGGAGCCTGGCAGAAGGAACCCACACTTCTCATTACCCCACCCACTGTCACAAAGGGGAACTAGCAAACAGCTTTTGAAACAGACACAATCTCCCAAACTAGGCTCAGAGTACGCTAAGACCACATCATGTAGCAAGGAGTTCCACAGGGGGGCTGTCACAGAAAGAGCTGTTGTGTGTCCCTGTCAGCCGAGCCTCAGAAAGCAAAGGAACATGCAGAAAGGGTCTCATCTGATGATCCTAAGGGGGTGAGTAGACTCATGGGGGGAATGGTGTCCAGGAGACTGCCTATGGCGGGGGGTCGTGACAGAAAACCTGGGAAATGAGAGAGGGGGCTCAGCAACCAGAAGTGGCCAGTGGTGGGGGTGGGTGGCTTCTCTTCTGCACCCAGCCTCTCCCGGGAGTATTTCCATGGCCCCTCATCTTCAGGACACACCACCCCTCTCACCGCAAGAGCTGCAGGGGGCGTAGCTACTATTAGGTAAGGGGAGACAGTCGTCTTGGGGCCCCACTGCCTCGAGGGGCCCCCCAGAGGCACGTCACATGATTCCCCACCCACCCGTGTTGCACCCCCTATGAATTATGTTGAGTTTCTTGGGAGATCGGCAGTAGCAGAGAGTAAAAAAAACTAGATTCAATGTGAACTAGATATTCACTGTATTCCTAGTGTGAGTGCGCTATATATTGTGAAGTGTGTTTGCGTGTGTATATCAGTGAGGGGCCAATTTTAAAATCTTGTCTCTGGGCGCACTCCAACCTTGCATGCATGGGATTAGCGACGGGTGTGCCAAGAGAATTAAATATATAGAAGATAGATAGATAGAAATAGCTCAAACTTCTAGTCTTCCCTCCAAATGAAACCAGGGCAGACCCTGCTTAGCTAAGGGGACAAGTCACGCTTGCTCCCACCAGACCCACTCGCCTCCTGGCTGAGCTCACCCCCGGCTGCGGGAAAAGCACCGCCTGATGGGACCCCTGCTGCAGCCAGTAGGCCAGGCCATCGGGAGTCAGCAGAAGGACCCTCCAAAGAATCTGCCCCCTAAGTGCCAGAAACCCCACCAGCCCTTCCCCGGAGGCAGCAAAATGCCCCGGCAAGAAGCCACAGAGCACCGCTGGCCCTAGAGCGCCCGCTCCAGCCGGCAGAGGAGCAATGGAGTCGAAATCCTAGAGCGCCTCTGGCTCTGCGAGGCGGAAGTAGCCTCTGCTGTGGCCCGGATCCGGAAGTCGTCGGCAACCCCGGGACGTTCGGGAGCCGTTCGTTCGCAGAGCCTATTGCGTGGCTGAACCGGGGAAGAAGCGGGTGGCCCTTCGCCGAGCCGGGGAGGAGGAAACGCCGCCGCCATGGCGGATGTGACCGCCCGGAGCCTGCAGTACGAGTACAAGGCGGTGAGTGCGGGCCGGAGAAAGGAGAGGGCCCGGCCCGGGGCCTACGCGGCCAAGCGGGGGACGCTTCGCTTGCCGGCTAATATTAGCCTTAGGCTGGCTTCATCGCAACAGGGAAGCTGCCTTGGAGTCAGGCTTATGGCCCGCGTCGCTCAGTATGGTCTGTGCTGGGGGCTCTCAAGCTTGGGGCCCCAGGTTGCTACAACCCCCGTCATCCCCAGCCTATATTGCAGCAGGGGGTGATGGGAGTTGTTGTCCGGCAACCCCTGGGGCCCGAATTTGAGGACTCCTGGCCTAAACTGTGCACTTAACATAAGAACGTGGGAAGGTGCCATATACTGAGTCAGACCATTGGTCTATCTAGCTCAGTATTGTCTTCACAGACTGGCAGAGGCTTCTCCAAGGTTGCAGGCAGGAATCTCTCTCAGCTCTGTCTTGGAGAAGCCAGAGAGGGAGCTTTAAACCTTCTGCTCTTCCCAGAGCGGCTCTATTTCCTCCAGGGAATATCTTACAAATAGCTCACAGTTCTAGTCTCCCTTTCATATGCAACCAGGGTGGACCCTGTTTAGCTAAGGGGACATGTCATGCTTGCTACCACCAGACCAGCTCTCTTCACTTCAATGCCAGTGATTATTTATTTATTTATTTATTTATCTACTCCACTTTTATGCCGCCTTTCTGCACCCACCCTGGCCTGGGTGCCTCCTTTCTTGCCTTCCTCTCAGGGTATGCTGGGCTTTCTGTACTCCTGGGAAGGTGGTGGGGGGGGGGGCTGCCCCAGCAGTCCTCACCGGCCTGAGCTGGTCTCTATGAGAGATAATGTTATGCTCTTGCCTGGCCTGGGCGGCTCCTTCCATGCCTTCCTCTCGGGGCACACAGTCCTTCTACTGACTCATCTGTTAAGCAGAGCTCAGTGTGGCAAAAAAGTGAATTGGCAGCAGCACTGGAATACTGCCTCCTGTCTGCTCTCTGTGTTGCTTCTGGTTGTTGTTTTTTTTTAGGACGGGGCCATAGCTCAGTGGTAGAGCATCTGCTTTGCATGCAGAAGGTCCCAGGTTCAGTCCTTGGCCACATCTCCAGGCAGGGCTGGGAGAGGCTCCTGCCTCGGTTTGGAGAGCTGCTGCCAGTCAGTGGAGACAATCCTGAGTCTGACTTGGTAGAAAGCAGCTTCCGATGTTCCTGTGACTGGCAGCAGCTCTCCAAGCCTGCAGACAGAAGTCTTTCTCAGCCCTCCCTAGAGATGTTGCCAGGGACTCTTGCTCTGCCACTGAGCTACAGTCCTATCTTTCCCAGCCCGCAAAGGTGGCTAGTAACCTTTTTCTAAAGCAGTTGTCCATCTGGTGTTTTTAAAATACTTGAAAAGCACAACTTGCAATTAGAATTAAGCCACAGTACTTTTTCAGAGACAGAGTAAACGGATCCAGACATAACCAGCTTGCCAAGATCAAATCCTTGCCTAAGCATGTTTACACAAGGTGGCAAATGTTGTTGATTTTATAGACCACTATTTGGGGTTTTGTATTGCTTTGGAAATATTATTGCTTTTGTTAGTCCAGAAAATAACTGTTGTTGTTTGTTGCTGTTATTTTAAGTTTAAATATGCAGGGCATTATTTTAGAGGGATGGCTGTATTAGCCTGTTACAGCAAACAGGGTTGTGTCATCACACCTACATTCCACCCCACCCCCCAACTGCAGATTGAGAGCTAACTGGACAGGATTCCTTATCATTTATTTAGCACATTTTTATAATGCCCCATATACAAATCTCTGGGTGGTTTACAATTTTAAAACAGAAACAGCAATTTCTGTTTAAAATATAGATAAAAATAGCTTTAAAACTTGAAGAAGGTGTTTTCTTAAATACCTTGGACCCAAGCTGTTCAGGCCTATAGGTAATCCACATTTTGTATTTTGCTGGGAAGCTTATTGGCAACCAGTGTAGTTCTTTTAAAATAGGAGTATTGTGAGCAGCCCCGGAGACCAACTTGGCTGCCACATTCTACACCAGCTGCAGTTTCCGAACTATGTACAAAGGCAGCCCCACATAGAGTGCATTGCAGTAATTAAGCCTGGATGTTACCAGTGTGTGCACCACTCTTTTAAAGTTGTTTATCTCCAACTGATACGCCAGCTACATTTATTTCTGAAGCTGATAAAAATCAATCTTTGCCACTGCTGCAACCTGAGAAACCAGGGAGAGGTTTGGGTCCAGAAGTGCTCTCAGACTATGTCTAATGTAGTTCTTAGATTTGAAGCATTTGAAAGATTTGTTCTGTGTCCCTTTCCCATATCCTGATCTCTTTCTCTTGCGATGTGAATTCTTCTAGAACTCGAACCTTGTACTTCAAGCAGATCGTTCCCTGATTGATAGAACACGGCGGGATGAGCCTACAGGGGAGGTCTTGTCATTGGTTGGGAAGCTGGAAGGCACCCGAATGGGTGACAAAGCCCAAAGGACGAAGCCTCAGATGCAGGAGGAGAGACGAGCAAAGTGAGTCAGGGATGATGGGATCTGTATTCCAACAACAACTGGAAGGCCATGGTGGTGCAGTCCTGATCTAAACCATACTAGAGTGTCTCCTGTGTATTTGTGTTCAGTGTCTATGGCACTGGTTGGATGAACAGGACTGCAGATGTATTCTCCTTTCCTTCCTAACTGTGTATGGATCTTCTCTGCTTTCTAGGAGGCGGAAGCGTGATGAGGACAGACATGATATCAACAAGATGAAGGGCTATACTCTGCTTTCTGAGGGCATTGATGAGATGGTGGGGATTATTTACAAACCCAAAACCAAGGAGACTCGGGAAACCTATGAAGTCTTGCTGAGCTTCATTCAGGCAGCCCTTGGGGACCAGGTGAGAAAAGGCCGGGAGGTGCAACGGCCTCGGCATTCTAGGGACTGGTGGCATGCCTGGCTTGATAGAGGTTTCAGACTTCCATGTTTGCTCTTCTGTGTGTGGATCACATATAGTAAGTAGTAAGATAAGCTTGTGAAGCACTTAAAGTGTCTGCGTGGTGATACCAAAGATCCCTGTTGAGCTTCCAGACTACTGTCTTCTACATCCATGTTGTGCTTCCAGACTTCTACATCGAATTGAGGTTTCGGTTAGCACTAAAGATGCAGTTTATAATGGGAACCCCTTTGGTTGATAGGGCCACTCTGTTTTGGCATCCTTTTGCCAAAATATAAATTGACCCATGATGAGAGGGTGGGTTTAATATATACTTACCCTACAACTGCTCTCAAAACCGTTAAGATTATTTTGATTGTTGATCAGCCTTTTTTAAAAAAATTGATTTCAAAATACTTGGTACCGGTATTAAAAAAATATTTATATACCACTTTCCAACAACAAAAATGTTCTCAAAGTGGCTTACATAGCAAAAGACCAAGAGAACGGTTCCTAATCCCCAAAGGGCTCAAAATCTTGGAAGCAATGAAAGGAATACCAGCCAGTGCAGGGAATACTCAGCTGGGATGAACAGGAACAGCTCCTCTTTCTCTGCTCAATATAAAGAGAGCCACCACTTTACAAGTTAGCAGGATGACAGTTTGCAGCTTAGCAGGGTAATAAACAGTAATAGTAGTAAACAGTGATGTTCTTCAAATAAACTGTGAGATACATGGAGAGACATCCAGAAATCCAACTTCAATCAGGTCTTGGTTCTTACAGCCCCGAGACATTCTCTGCGGAGCTGCTGATGAGGTCCTAGCCGTTCTAAAGAACGAGAAACTGCGAGACAAGGAGCGGCGGAAAGAAATTGACCTGCTTCTTGGGCAGACAGATGACACCCGTTACCACGTGTTGGTGAATTTGGGCAAGAAGATCACAGACTATGGTGGAGACAAAGAGATCCAGAACATGGGTACGGCTTGCAGTGCCTGCACTTTTTAACTTCTTTAAAGTTTGCACACAGGATTCTGCAAAGAGTAATGAAGACTTGCTTTAGTCCCGCCTCCTTTTTTGGAAGGAAGGTTTGCTGTATTGTGTGACCTTTTCCAAGAGTTTTTCAGCTTCCATAAACATTTTCCAGTGAAGGGGATTCTGTATCTTGCTTAAGAATTGTCCAGTGACTGCTACAAAACCTTTCCTGATACATCAGCTGCATTTATTTTCTAGCCATTTTGCACTACTTCTTCTTGTCCTATTGTCTGTAGGCATAGAAACCAGTTACACATTTAATATGTTAAATTGTAGTGGAGTCTCACTCCTAGGCAACAAATAGCATTAAGGTGTGAAGTCTGATTCATATATGAGGCAAGAGGCATCTTCATAGCTGAGCTTGGAAACTTATCAGGGCCTGTTTTCATAGTCACTTCAGTGTGCATGGTGTGGAGGGGCAGCTTGTGTTGGTTTAGTTCCACATTTATATTTTCCTCTTCCTCCAAGGAGCCCAGAGTGATATACGTGGTTATGTTTATCTTCATAACAGCCCTGTGGGGTAGATTAGGCTGAGAGAGAAGTGACTGGCCCAGAGTCACCCAGAAAGTATCATGGCTGAATGAGGATTTGGACTTGGGTCTCCTTGGTCCTAGTCCAACACTCTAACCACTACACCATGTTGGCTCTTGAGGGCCAAGCACAGTGATTAGAGCATATGTCTTGTATGCTCAAAACAAAACAAAAAATCCAGTAGTAGGGCTTGGAAAGGCCTCTGCCCAACACCTTGGAGAGCCACTATCAGAGGAGATTGTACTGTGCGAGATGAGCCACGGTCTGCCTTGGTATAAGGCAGCTTTGTGTGCTGCTCTGCAGCTACTTCTTGTCCTGCATGTAGGCGAGTGGTGGCCTGCCAGGAACCGAGTTCAGCACATGGGGGCTGGCGCACATCCCTTGAGCACTTAAGAGAACATGGCTGTAGTTTTTCCACTACTGCATGCTGAAATAGTGAGGAACAAAGGCCATGACTCATACTGGAGTCCCATTCTCTGAAATGAAGCTGTTGCTCTTGTATCCAGTGAGGGTGAGCTGTTTTTTTTCCTGATGTTATGCTGTGTTGCTTGTTTCTAATATTTGTCCTCCTTTGCAGATGACAACATAGATGAGACCTATGGAGTGAATGTTCAGTTTGAGTCTGATGAAGAGGTAAGTGAACAAGCTCTCTGGATGTGAAAGAGCAAGGCAAAGTGTGCACACACACACACTCTCTAGTTTTCCAGGCAAATGGAGGAGGAGGAGGATTCTGCCTGCGGCTGTTACCAAAGAGAAGGGAAGCTGCCTTAATGAAGGGCGTATGTGACTGTGTGGAATCCAGCAAGCATTCTCTTCTCCCTGTCCCCCACCCACAGCCTTATTTTCTGAGCTTCCCATCCTTTTGGATTATGCTTGTGGAGTTTAGATGCTAGCTGGGAAATTGTGCGAGAAGTTAAAGTGAGTGATGGTTGGGACTCTGCCAGCAGCAATGCCAACCCCTACTCCTGCCACCTCCTCCCCCTTTTTTGCATGGCTTGCTCACTTGGCCCAATCAGGGCTTTGAGTATCGCTGTTACTAAAGAGGGGGATGGAGGCAGCAGGGAGGAATCTCGATGAAAGCTCCCTTTGGTTCTTGATTAGAGAAGATGATGATCCGACTTTTTGGGGGGTTTGCTTAGTCATCTGAACTTTTCCCTGCCTCAGTGATGATCTGGTCTCTTTCTGGCTTGCTAAATCATTCTCCCACAGTGGGGAGTATATCCAACTGCTGGGTTGCTCCTCCCACCTGCTCCAAGACAGGGCCAATCAAGAAAGAGCTCCCCAGAGACCTCATGGGTGGAGCCAACCCTTTTGGTCTCAAGTGTGTAGCCCGTAATCTATGCTCCAGTGCCAATATAAGGAAATAAGCAGAACGACTTGACAACATCAGCAGTAAACAACACTTCTCAAACAAACAATCATGGCTGGGGGGGGGGCAGACCTGTGGAATGTTACTTATCACTAACACAATACCCCAAGGAGAACGGTCCACCCCAGAATGGAAACTGCCTGATAGAAATAAAGTGACTGGGGACAGAAAAAAGTGACGCACGATGCCTGGGTGAGGTGGATACACTCCCTATCACTGAGGAGCGAGACTATTCAGGTCAGTGCCAGTGGTTCATTCTCCCTCAGTGGGGGAGTGGATCCAACTGCTGGGACATAGCAGAGCCCCTTAGAATTCTTGAGGATGGGAGGAAAGAGTCTGGTCCTCATTGAGGAACGACTTGTTGAAGTGCTCGTCTCCTGAAGGAGGCCTCGGCAGAGTCCAGGCTCTGAATTTTATAATGTTGAACAAAGGAGCAACCCAACAGTTGCATATACTCCTTACCACTAAGGAGAATGAGAGATTCTCCACTCACTTCAGGTGCCTGCCAACGATTCATTCTGTCTTTTGAGCAGTGGTTCTGTTTGTACTGTAGTTACCCTGCTCATAATGGAAATGAGAGATGGTTGGAGATGTCAGGAAAGATGGCTAACAAGGACCCACTTGTTCCACTAGGAAGGTGATGAGGATGTTTACGGTGAAGTACGGGATGAGGCATCTGATGACGATATGGAAGGGGACGAGGCCGTTGTACGCTGCACCCTTTCAGCCAATGTGAGTTGGAAAAACACAGGGCTTATGTCCTGTGTTTGGTGATGGACAAGACTGGCATTTTTTTGGTAGTGGTTAAAATGAATTGGGGTGGGGAACCCTTAAGGGAAACTGAGGTCTCTAGAGCCCCTGCACCATCTTGGAAGGTGTGCATAGAGTGCTGGGAAGTGTAGCCTTCCTCGTGATTTCTTTCAAGGCTCTCAAGACAGGGCTCCGTCTCACATTAAAGGGTTTTTTTTGCCAAGGTGGCCCCCCACTTGAAAAACAGTGAAGATCACAGCTTTAGTGTGTTTATCGAGGTGGTTTGTGTAGATGATACAATTTTGTTTTTCTCTTAGCTCGTGGCATCAGGTGAATTAATGAGCTCCAAGAAGAAAGATCTGCATCCCCGAGACATCGATGCCTTCTGGTTGCAGAGGCAACTGAGCCGTTTCTATGACGACGCCATCGTTTCGCAGAAGAAGGCCGATGAAGTGCTGGAAATCCTAAAGGTGCCCTCCGTGCTTCTGTGTGTGTTCTGTGGCTGCAATCCCAGTTCCTGCTTGTTTCTGGTCTGAATTTGGCCTTGCAGCTGATGTGTGTTAGCCCTTGAATTTAAAAAAGAACCCAGTAAAGCTGCTGGTTCCTCCCAAGCAGGAAGGAAGAGCTGAGCTTTCTCTTTGCCAGTCCAGTGGAGTCCAGAATTGTCTTCTCAGTTGGCTTGGTCTTTAAAATACCTCTTGAGCCACTAGGCAATAGTCCTATTTGTCTGTTACATTTAGTTACTTAGTTGTTAGTTCTTGTTAGGGTTATAAATAAAACTAGCTGGGCCGGGTGCAGAACTTCCCACCCACTGCTGCTTTTTCCTCCCCTCCCCCTTTCTGTCGGGCCGGCTGGCCCGCTTCTTGCCCCCCATCCCGCGGTTTCTGGCTGGCAGGCCAGCCGGAAACCCGGCCCGCCACCTGCCTGCCTGCCCGCCCACTCCTGGTGGTGGCTGCCAACTCCTGCCAGCTGGGCTGGGTCATCCCACTGCCGCTGCCTCCCGCCGGTTGGGCTGCCCGCCACTGCCTCCTTTTCCGGCCAGCATCCCTGTCCCCACCCACCCACCCACCCCGGTCGCTAATCTGCTCGCGAACTCTCACGAGATCTGCAACACATTGGGATTAGTGGCGGGGTACGCCTAGGAGAAATAAATATATAGCTAGTTCTATTAAACGTTCAAATATTAGCTTTAAATATGAAAAACAACACAAATCTATTAAAAAAAAGAAAATATATACCCAATAGAACAGTAACAAAACCTGGCTTGTAAATGAATAACTTGACAATGTGGTTTAACAAGCTCAGATTCCTTTGCATGTGCAGTGAGGAGGAAAGAGGAGGGGGGATTGTGTGGGCTTAGCACTTCTTTGGCTTGCATTTCCGACCCAACAAACCATTGCCTTTCCAGAGATCTCAGATCTTGGTCTCTTTTGAGCCTGGCTTGTGTGGGCTGCATAGATCCACATTTGATCTACTGTTGGGCTTTGTCTGCCCCTAATTGGAAGCTGCTGTAGAAGAAGGAATGGCTCTCAGTGGGCATGAAGTGTGACCTCCACCCACCCCACCCCCCTTTTGATCCTGTCTCTCCCCAGACTGCCAGCGATGACAGAGAATGTGAAAACCAGCTTGTCCTGCTCCTGGGCTTTAACACATTTGACTTCATTAAAGTGTTGAGGCAACACAGAATGATGAGTGAGTATCCGCTGTATTGATCCTGGCTAGAGAAGCTGTTCTCTGGGCTTAGATGAGGCTATAGGGTGAGAGCTGGTGGGTTTCCTGGAGGAGCCCCCAGCAAGAGGAGGATTGAGAAACGTCCTTAGTGATGCGCCTTGACAGCAGTGTGAATCAGCAGGGAACCGATTATTGTAACTCGTTCATTGCTATTCTGATGGCCTTGTTGTGTTGGCTGGCCAACTCTGGGTGTGTGTGTGTGTGTGTGTGTGTGTGTGTGTGTGTGTGTGTGTGTCCCCGTCCATCCGTCTGTCCTGTTTCTTGAGCACACGGGAGGTGTGAGCAGATGTTGTTTACTCTCTCCCCAGTCCTGTACTGCACCCTTCTGGCTAGCGCACAGAGTGAAGCTGAGAAGGAGAGGATTATGGGAAAGATGGAGTCTGACCCTGAGCTGTCAAAGTTCTTATATCAGCTACATGAGACTGAGAAAGAAGATCTGATTCGGGTAAGTCGGAATCCCAGGTGGAGATTTAATTTTGATGGCTGTTTTGCCAAGACATCAGAGGAAGTTGCAATATGGCCTTGTTTTATTGTGATTGGATGATCAGAGAGCGAGATGGAGCTGGCTGGCTGGCGTGCTCAGGCCCAGCAGGATATTGTATGGAGTAGTTTTGAAGTTTTCAACCCCAGGCCCCAATTGAGCACCCTGGCAACTGCACCACATCCACTGATTCTGCTGTGTTGTGCAGCTTCAAAATAGTGTTTCAGAAGCTGGTGAATTTTAAGTGCTTTTAAATATTTTGGAATGGGCATCTCTCTCTCCTCCCCCCCGCCCCTTGCTTGACACCAGAACACAATACTTGTGTAACAAGGAGGCTGGACTTAAACAGGCCTTGGGCCTGATCCAGCAGGGCTGTTCTTAGGTCTTTATATTCACTTCTCCATATTTTCATGTGGAATTGCTTCATGGTGGAACACAGTGGGGAATGGGAATGCTGGCTTTTGAAGGAATCTGGGGACGAGTTGTGGCAGAGCAGAGTCTAAATAACAGATTATTCTCACCAACCCCCAACGCAAAAGTTAAGCTTCCATTAAAGTCAGGAGAGGAGACGTTTTCGGAATTGTATGCATTGTGAAAAATATTTTTGTAGAAATATTGGTCAGAATAATTCCATGATTAGAATCCTTTTGTGCTTTTATTTAGTGGGAGGATTTTGGAAAATGGATAGATTCTGTATTATGCTGAAATTAGAATTTTTCAATCAACTTTGTTTCTTTGTCTTAATTTTATATATGTGTTACATTTGTACACTGCCCCACACTTACATCTCTGGGTGATTTACAGCAACAGAAAACAAATTAAAACATTAAAACAATTTAAAACCAATCCAAACATTTTAAAACAATTTTTAAAAATCTTCATTCTATCTGAAAAAACTATTAAGAACAAAAAGGAGTGCATATATTGGGTCTGGTGCAAACCCTGAGAACTATAATCCAGCCTGAACTTGTAGTTTGTCTCCACCCCTCCAGGAGGAACGCTCTCGCAGGGAACGCGTCCGCCAGTCCCGCATGGACACTGATCTCGAAACTATGGATCTGGACCAAGGAGGGGAGGTGCGTTGATGAAACAAGGGTCCCTGGGTGTGTGAGGGATCCCTATGCTAGGTGCTGTAGGAGCTGAAGGCAGCAACATAGGAGATTCCCTATCTTGGGTTGCCTGCTAACGTGGTCAGAGTTAGAAATGTGGTTGGGTTTAGCGGGGGGAAGACCCCTCCCTTTTCCAAACAAAGACGCGGGTGGTTAATTTGCAGAGGATTTGGGGCCACCTTCTTAAAATGTTGTGAAGGCTGGTGGGTAGGTGGAGCAGCTCCCCCTGTCACTTACTCCTTGTCTTGGTTTTCTTCCGGCCCTTTTAAGGTCTTGGCCCCTCGTCAAGTGCTGGACCTGGAGGACCTGGTATTTGCCCAAGGCAGTCACTTCATGGCCAACAAGCGTTGCCAGCTGCCAGACGGCTCTTTCCGCAGGCAGCGCAAGGGCTATGAGGAGGTCCACGTACCGGCCCTGAAGCCGAAGCCCTTCGGATCAGAGGAGGTGGGTCATATGTCCTTGTCTCTGCTTTGTACAAGCTGCCCAAGGGATTGTGGTTCTCCCTCAGCCAAACTGCTGCTCATTTGTAAACCTTTCCTGTTCCCCCTCTTCAGCAACTGGTTCCTGTGGAGAAGCTCCCCAAATATGCACAGGCTGGGTTTGAGGGGTTCAAAACACTGAACCGGATTCAGAGCAAACTCTACCGTGCTGCATTGGAGACGGACGTGAACCTTCTTCTGTGTGCACCCACGGTAACTGTCCTTCCCATCACACCAAGGGGTCAAAGCAGACAGAGCTTTCTGTACCTCTGTCTGTGTCCCTGGGTGTTTAGCTCTGCTTGCAGTGGGGGAAAGGGCAACTCTTGTGTGTGGGATGTGTGGCTTTCCGGCTACAGCTGAGCCTCTTCGCCTCCTAGGGTGCTGGAAAAACCAACGTGGCCCTGATGTGCATGCTGCGCGAGATAGGGAAGCACATCAACTTGGATGGAACCATCAATGTGGATGACTTCAAAATCATCTACATTGCGCCCATGAGGTCCTTGGTGCAGGAAATGGTTGGCAGCTTTGGGAAGGTAAGAGGGGAGCTCCGTCCTGCTTGTATAAGTGTCATGTTGGGTGGAGGTGAATGACAGAGGACCTGGAGAGCAGCCTTAGACCCAGTCAGGCTGTTGGTCCATCTAGCTCAGGGATACGCTGACTGATAGCAGCTCCTCTCCAGGGTTCCAGGCAGGAGTCTTTCCCAGCTCTGCCAGGGAGTGCGCCTGGGACCTCCTGCATGCATGCAAGTCCTACAGTGGACTAGTGTTGGGGCATCCTAGGATGAAAAACAGAGACTGTCCACTGAAAGGAGCACTGGTTCCTTCCCATTGGCCATGGAATGGCCTTTTGGAAATCCCATGCATTCCTATGGCCATGGAGAAGGAAGTAGTGCCTTTCTGTGAACGTTCTCTGTCCTTCATTGAAGTACATTTCCAAGAATCTACGTGCATGGTGTCAGCCTAGTAGACTAGGAACACAGGAAGCTGCCTTGTACTGAGTACCAGCCCAGTACTACCTGCGGTGACGGGCAGCAGTTCTCCAAGGTTTCAGGCAGGAGTCTCTCCCGGCCCTACCTGGAGATGCTGCCAGAGACTGAACCTGGGACCTTCTGCATGCCAGGCAGAGGCTCTGCCACTGAAATGTGGTCCATGCCCATAATTTGAGGACTAGTGTTGGGCTGCCTTTCTGGTCTATTCAAAGTGTAAATACAATCTATTTACTTGGCTCTCCAAGCCCAAGGAGAGATCGTGCAAAAATAAAGGAGAGATCGTGCAAAAATAAAGAGAGAGGTCCCAGCCAGAATGGCTTACAATCTTTGTGATGTGGCCAGGGACAGTGGGAAGGAATTGGAAAATGAGCAGAGTCGGAAGCAAAATCATTGTATAGATGTCCAGGATGGGTTGGAGAGAGGGGAATGATGTTGTTTGGGGCCCGTGCGGATGGCGGGGATGAAAAGGGCCTCAGTGCCTTGCCTTTCTTTCCGATAGTTGCCAGAAAGAGTGGCTATATACCTAATGAGCTCTGGTGTAACAAAGAGACTGAGCTATGAATTGGGAGGACCCTAGTTGATCTCTTGGGTGTGCATCGATTAATGAACTCTGGTACTCTTAGGCAAGCCCCTCTCTCGGCCCCACCCCCATATTGAGGATAACACTGACTTTCCTTACACAGTAAGGAAAGCTATTAAGGGTCACAAGCCGTGTTCCCAGTAACAGAGATTCTCCCTCAGAAGAGGATGGCATCCGAAAGGCATGATGGCATGATGGGTTGTCACGACCTCCTGCTCCGAGACAGGGCCAATCAGAGAGCTTTTCCTCCTGTAGCAGGAGGGAGGGGCAATCCCCTCAGGCTTCAGTCTTCGCCCTGTCTCGCTCCGGCAGGGTCGTGGTTATACTTGCTCTGGCTAGTTTCTTGCTTATCACTGCCTTTCTGAACTATTCTTCTCTCCTGAGCTGCGCCAGTCAGGAATTAATATCCTGGGCTGTACCAGTCAGGACTCTGCGCTTTTCTATCCTGAGCTGCACCAGTCGGGATTCCCTCCCTCCTACAGTCGGATCTGAGGACTAACTATTTGCGCTGACCGCTCGTGGCGCGTCTCCCACAGCGGATAGAGTTTGCTGGACAGGCATGAGCTCTGAACTAGCGCATACCGAGGGGGGGGCTTCCCCCTCCCTCTCGGAGGATTCAGTCGCGCCGGGGGGGTGCTGCGACGAGTGGGCGGCGGCCACTGCTCCCGCGCCCGTGTCTCGTCTTTCAAAAAAGAAAAAGGACAAAAAGAGCAGCAAGAAGAGCTCTAAAGGCAAGCGGCCTGAGGCCCCTTTCTCAGCCCTGGCCAGCACTTCCACTGTGGTCGCAACGGCGAGCGACACAGGGAGACGGGAGGTCTCATGTCCTGAGGAACCGGAGCGGTCTGCCGGCGCCGATCAGGTTTTTCCCGCCCTTGCCTCCCCCCCTTGTCCTTTGCCGCAGGGGCCGCCCGCTAAGCGTTCACGCCCCGCGGCTTCCTCCGACGTCTCTGAGGAGGACATTCCTCCTAGCTTTGCCGCCCTTCTACGCCGCGTAGTGGCGGAGGAATTCGGGAAGCTGCTTCCCTCCTTAGCGGGGCAGCTTCCCGCTCAAATTCTGGCGCCCGCCGCTTTAAGCACAGGGGCAGCGGCCATTTTGGGTGTAGGAGAGAGCGGGAATGTTCCCGCGGCCGCCATTTTGGGATCAGGGGTGGCCCCCTCTAGCGGACCATCAGCCTTGCCTGCCTGTTCTCCCGCAGCCTTGCCCTGTCCTGCCGATCTCGGGCCCCCGGTCTTGAGTCCGTGCGGCCCAGCCGGCACCGTGAACCGCACTGCTCCTCCAGAAAGCTTTCCCTTGGAGGAATCAGACTCGGACAGAGAGGAGGGCGAGCTTTCGGGAGATGAAGGGGACACTGTCTCTACCCCACAGGTTCCTTACCGCCTGTTCTCGCCCTCGGATTTTCCCGTGCTACTCCACAAGGCGCGGAAAACATTACGGTTGGGGGGTGTGGTGCCTTGTCCCCCGGACACTATCCCTGAGGGGGACCCCGCGGTCCTACCTTCTTTAAAGGCACCTGAGGTAGTGGTGCCCTGCCCTCAGCTTTTTCTGGATATAATCCACTCGGAGTGGGACCGTCCCACTGAAAGCAAGGGCCCTCCCCCGGGGATTAAGCGCCTTTATACAACCACCAAGGTGGTGATGGACAAACTTCAGGTCCCGCCTGTAGATGCGGAAGTGGCGGCTCTAGTGACTGGCGCTGTTTTGCCCAGAGATGGGGAGGAAGTTTTGCGTAACCATGACGACAAAAAGTGTGACGCCGCCTTGCGGAGGTCCCATGAGGCTTCTTCGCTCGCTATGCGGGCCTGCATGGCTAATTCCATATTCGCAAGAGCTTCAGTGCTCTGGATTAAGGAGCTTCTGCCCTTGGTTCCCCCTGAGCTGCTGCCTCTCCGGCAGGGCCTCAATAAGTTATTTAAGGCGTCGGCCTTCATGGCCGACAGTTCACTGGACGCTGCCCAACTGTCCGCTAGGGCACTGGCCTCCGACGTGACAGTCAGGCGCCAATTATGGCTCAAGAATTGGCGCGTTGACCAGAAGTCCAGGTCCAATTTAGCCACGTCGGCGTTCAAGGGAGGCAAGCTTTTTGGGGAAGTCCTGGAGCCTGTCTTAGTCGAAGGCAAGGACAAGAAAAAGGCGATGCCGTCGTCAGTGCAACGCCAGGGAGGTAAACATTTCTCACCTACCTTCTCTTCATACAGGGGCTTCCGGTCGTCCTTTCGTCCCCGGCAGGAAAAACAGGACAGGTTCAACTCCTGGAAGCGACCACAGGGCGCCTTCAGAGACGCCGCCCAGTCCAGATATCGTCAGCCTATGCAGCAGAAGTCTGGCTTCAAACGGCCAGCAACTCAATGACGGTCTTCTGGAATGCCAGGTGGGAGGCAGATTGCAGTTCTTCGCCCAGGCTTGGGCGAGGATTTGTTCGGATGTCTGGGTTCTGAGGACTGTGGCCCAGGGCTACAGCCTGGACTTCCACTCTCAGCCCCTCGACCGTTTTCTACTGTCCCCGCAAACCAACAAGCAGGGCAAGCATACGCAGATGATGTCTGCCATACGCCACCTGTCAGACATCAAGGCCATCGAGCCGGTTCCCCTGGAGGAAGTTGGGTATGGCGTTTACTCCATTCTTTTTCTGGTGCCAAAAAGGAATGGAGAGTGGAGAGCAATACTCGACTTGAAGTATGTGAACCGATTCCTCCGCACGAAGCGTTTCCGGATGGAAACCCTTCGCTCCATCTTGTTAGCGCTCCAGGGAGGCGACTTCCTGTCCTCAGTGGACCTAAAGGAGGCCTATCTCCACGTCCCAATCCACCCCCAGGACAGGAGGTTCCTCCGGTTTGCGTATGCAGGAGCACACTTTCAATACCGGGCCCTTCCCTTTGGCCTCTCGACTGCGCCACGCGTGTTCACCAAGATCATGGTGGCACTCGTGGCGCACTTGAGAGCCAAGGGGATTCACTTATATCCTTATCTGGACGATCTGTTGATCAGATCCCCATCTCACCAGAAGGCCTTGAGGGACGTGGAAGAGACCTTAGTGGTCCTTCGGGCACACGGGTTCCTCGTGAACCGTCAGAAAAGCTCCCTATCCCCCCAGAACCAAATCCTTCACCTCGGAGCGGTCATAGACTCCGTAAAGGGCACTGCATCCCTGTCACTGGAGAGGCGACAAAGGTTGTCTGCGTTGTGTCAAAGGGCCCGCCGACGCAGCCATCTGGATGTGCTGTCCCTGAGTCAACTACAGGGGATGATGGTCTCGACCATAGGCATAGTCCCGTGGGCTCGCCTCCACTCACGCCCGCTTCAATGGCTGCTCCTGCCACTTCAGGACCTAGTGTCTGCCCAGTCCCGGCGGAGGGTTCCTCTGACCCCTCAGGTCAGGAAATCACTGGACTGGTGGCTGTCGCCGGCTCTGACCAAGGGCGTCTCCTTCTTGCCAGTGCAACGCGTTCTGGTCACCACAGACGCCAGCCTCCAAGGCTGGGGGGGACATTGCCAGAACCAAGTGGCGCAGGGCCTGTGGTCTCCGTCCGAACGGGTCCAGTCCATAAACTGGTTGGAACTCAGAGCGGTCCGGTATGCTCTAGTTCAGTTTCTCCCATTGATTTGCGGGTCCCACGTTTTAGTGAGGACCGACAGCGAAACGGCCAAGGCTCATATCAACAGGCAGGGGGGAACGCGGGCATGGCCGCTGATGCACGAAGCCTCACTGCTTCTGCACTGGGCGGAAAAGAATCTAACATCCTTGGAGGCAGTGCATGTCAGCGGCGTGTCCAACACGGTAGCAGACTGGCTGAGCCGGACACGGCTGGATCAGGCAGAGTGGGCCCTGGACGATCAGGTGTTCCGCTCCATCACGGAGAAGTTCGGGCCCCCCCTGGTGGATCTCTTCGCCACGCCAGGGAACTCCAAGGTGTCCAGGTTCTTCACCAGATACCCGGCGCCAGGGGCCGAGGGAACGGACGCCCTAGTGTCCTCATGGCCACCGGGCCTGCTTTATGCATTTCCACCCCCGGCCATACTTCCACAAACAGTCAGACTGGTCCGGCAATACCGGGCGGAAGTTATCCTGGTAGCCCCACGGTGGCCACGTCGGCCGTGGTTTTCAGATCTGGTCTCCCTGTCGCTGGCTCCCCCTCTGCCCCTGGGTTGCCATCCACATCTTTTGCGGCAGGGGCCGCTGTTCCACCCGGATCCCCAGTGGCTGAACCTCCACGCATGGAGGTTGAGCGGGGCGCGCTAGTGGCCTGTGGTTACTCTCCTGCTGTCCAGGAAACCATTCTAGCCTCCAAACGCCCGTCCACCCTTAGGGTGTACCAGTCCACCTGGCGGGCATTTTCTGCTTGGTGTGTTTCCGTAGGGTCCAGTCCCAAGTCCGCCTCAGTCGGCCAAGTCCTGGGGTTCCTTCAAGCTGGGCTGGACAAAGGGCTTATGCCGGCCACTCTCAAGCGGCAGATGTTCTCCATCTCCAGTACCCTCCAGGTGCCCGGAGCGCCTCCCTTATCGGCACACCCTCATATTAAAAGGTTCCTCAAGGGGGCGGCGTCTCTCAGGCCTCCCCCTATCCATCGTTTCCCCACCTGGGACCTCAACCTGGTCCTTCGGACACTAGTCAAGCCCCCCCTTTGAGCCTTTACGCTCCATTTCTTTGCGGCTACTCACCCTCAAGGTCATTTTTCTGGTGGCCATCACCTCGGCCCGGCGGGTGTCGGACTTAGGGGCTTTATCGGCCAGAAAGGAGCTGTGCTTGGTTTACCCTGATTATGTGGTGCTGCGCACCGACCCCACCTACCTGCCCAAGGTCAATTCAATTTTCCATAGGTCCCAGGAACTGGTCTTACCTTCCTTCTGCCCTAAACCTTCGACCCCTAAGGAAAAGGAATGGCATACGCTTGACGTCAGGAGAGCACTCAGAATTTACTTGCGTCGGACGAAAGCCTTTCGAGTCTCCGATTCCCTGTTTGTCTCCTTCAGGGACTGCTCACTGGGAAAAAAGGTGTCATCCTCCACGTTGGCACGATGGATCTGCCAGTGCATCCGCCTAGCTTACGCATCTGCCAAGGTGGCGGAGCCGGATGGCATTACCGCCCATTCCACACGTAGTGCCGCATCCTCCGCGGCCCTGGCTACCAGGGCCCCGCTGGCTGACATCTGCAGAGCGGCCACGTGGGCTTCCCTTTCCACTTTCGTAAAATTCTATAAGATTCATGACTGGGCCTCTGCCGACGCTTCCTTCGGCAGACGGGTTCTCCAGCGGGTGGTCCCAACATAGACCCAGACTCACGGTTCCCACCCTCTGTCTCTAGCAGCTATGGTATGTCCCATCATGCCTTTCGGATGCCATCCTCTTCTGAGGGAGAATGAATCGTTGGCACTCACCTGAATGGTCATTCTCCTCAGAAGTATGGATGGCATCCGACCCGCCCGACCGTTCGTTTCTGCTTCTGTTGTTTTCCAGCTTATCCACCTTTCTGTTCCCTATATAGGTGTGGGGAGGCTCTATTCTTCCGCGTTGTATGTCTCATCCCGTGGGTGGGGTTTTTCCGCAAAGACAGTTCACAGCTCGTTTTCTTCTAAAGTTCTACTTTACTTGTTGTTCCATTCTGCTTGGTTCTTTCTCTGCGACTGTTTTTTCTCTAGCCGGAGCATCGGAGAGCTAGCAATAGACTGAAGCCTGAGGGGATTGCCCCTCCCTCCTGCTACAGGAGGAAAAGCTCTCTGATTGGCCCTGTCTTGGAGCAGGAGGTCGTGACAACCCATCATGCCATCATGCCTTTCGGATGCCATCCATACTTCTGAGGAGAATGACCATTCAGGTGAGTGCCAACGATTCATTCCCAGATGTTGACTACAGCTCCCATCATCCCCAGCCAAAGGCTTTTGCAGCTGGGGATGATGGGTGTTGTAGTCAATATCTTGGCGTCCCTGTTACAGGGAACACTGATCACAAGATAATGTACATGAAACACTTTCAGTGCTTGGAAATGCTCTATAGGTGCTCAACAGTGTGCAATTAATTTTTCTAATCTTCCCCATAGCGCTTGGCCACTTACGGCATCACTGTGGCTGAACTGACTGGGGACCACCAGTTGTGTAAGGAAGAAATAAATGCCACTCAGATCATTGTTTGTACCCCAGAGAAGTGGGACATCATCACCCGTAAAGGAGGAGAGCGCACCTACACCCAGCTGGTGCGCCTTATTGTCTTGGTGAGTTACCCTGCAAGCCTTGTGGTGCCACAGAGTTCTGTGTTTCTGCCACGTGGATGTGGCTAGAGACTTGTTGGCTGCAGGAACGCTGAGATGCGTGTGTTCCCGGGCTCCTTTGGAACAGTGTGAAGCAGGCCTGTGCCCCTCTGCCTTCCTCTGTTTTCACTGTGCCGTGTGGCCAATCTTCCTACAGGATGAGATCCACCTTCTGCATGACGATCGGGGCCCCGTTCTGGAGGCCTTGGTGGCCAGGACCATCCGCAACATTGAGATGACCCAGGAGGACGTGCGGCTGATTGGGCTGAGCGCCACCCTCCCAAACTACGAGGACGTGGCCACGTTCCTGAGAGTTGAGCCTTCCAAGGGCTTGTTCTACTTTGACAACAGGTATGGGGGCAGGTGCACTGGGGTGGCGTTTTGCAGGAAGAGCCTCCTTGAGGGACAGTAAAAAAACTGATGGGCAATTCCTTATGGCTGAGGATGAGTTTCCAATAATGTTTTGCTTTCTCTTTTCCATGATTTTTGTTTTATGATTGTAATGGAGGGTGCTCTGCTCCCTTTGGCTATCAGCAAGGTCTCTCTGGACTTCACCACATCTGCCTTAATTCTAACCTGTTAATATTGCGTTTAATCAGTGTGATTTATTATGCTGAGTTTCTCGCAAGTATGTATGTTTTACTAAGTATTGGTCTATGACCGCAATAAAGAATGATGATGGCTGAGGATGATGGGAGGTCGAGTCCCAACTGGGGACTCAATTTTGAGAGCCCCTGCCTTATGGCATTTGAAAATGATACTGTCAGGCAGGTGAGGCTGGGACTGTAATCCTGGAATGTTTTTGCATGCCAGGAAACCACAGCCAATCCCAGCTTCTTGACTGCGTACCTCTGATGCATTCCCTCTCAGGCTCTAGTAGGTTTCTGATTTTTTCTAGCTAACTAACGTAGTCCTGCCTAGGAGCACGTGAGGGAGAGAACCCATAGAGATGTCCTTGACTCCAGCAGCCAGAAGAATCCTTCACGGTAAGGGAACTAATGCTCCCATCTCTTATGCAATGCCTGTCCACTCTTCCAGCTTCCGCCCAGTGCCACTGGAGCAGACGTATGTGGGCATCACTGAGAAGAAAGCCATTAAGCGCTTCCAGATCATGAATGAGATTGTGTATGAGAAAATCATGGAGCATGCTGGGAAAAATCAGGTAGGACTCTCTTCTTTCCAAGACACTCTCTTTTTTTCTTTGTGCTGGAGGATACTACCAAGAGATGTGCAATTTCTAGAAGCACAACTGGGGAATAGGTAAGGACAAGTACTTGCATGCGCCTACTTCTTGAATGCATGTTCCTACATGCTTGAAATTCTCCAGACATACTATGTGCTCCCTCTCAGCTGATTCTAGACATCCTTCCCTTGAGGAATTCTTAGCTTAGCAGTGTAACAAATTGTCTTCACAGTGCCTTTGTGGAGTGTGCATGGTCTTCATTACGTGGACACTAATTTGGGTCCCAGAGCAGTGCTCCAAGGGTACATGATATAGCCACCTTGCTGAAGCTAAGCAGGACCTGGTGTGGTCAGTGCCTGGATGGGACACTCATGTAGGCCACCTTGGGAGATGGGGCCGTAGCTCAGTGGTGGAGTATCTGCCTTGGATGCAGAAGGTTCCAGTGTCAATTCCTCCAGGGTAGGGCTAGGAAAACTGCCTTGGAGAGTCACTGCCGGTCGGTAGACAAAACTGAGTTGGATGGACCATTGGTCTGACTCTGTATCAGGCAGCTTCCCATGTTTCTAAAGAGCAGGCTGCAGCTGCCAGGAAGCTAGTATTAGAGGAGAGTCTTGTATCAGGTGTTATTTGCTTGTCATTTTTGGAGTACAGTTTTATAGTGTGATCTCACTGATACTTGCTTTTTAAAACCACCATTAAACACACACACACACACACACACACAGACACAGCAAGGTCCCCTGTTCCCCTCTTTGATTTGGAGTGAAGGTGTTTCCTAATCATGGTGATGCCTGAGAAAATAGTTTTGCTTTGTGATATCTAAACCCAGGTGCTGGTGTTTGTCCACTCGAGGAAGGAGACGGGGAAAACAGCCCGAGCCATCAGGGACATGTGTCTTGAGAAAGACACCCTGGGCCTCTTCTTGCGAGAGGGCTCTGCCTCCACTGAAGTCCTCAGGACAGAAGCTGAGCAGTGCAAGGTAACTCATAAATGATCTCCTTTTTTCCTTTTCTTTTTGGTGGTGGTGGGGTTTTCCCTCCAGGGAATTCGCCACTTAGCCTGCTGAGCTAGGAAGAACATTCACCTGTAGTCTTTGTCCTGCAGTGTTGCTTTCTCATTTGCAGAACTTGGAGCTGAAGGACTTGCTGCCCTACGGTTTTGCCATTCACCATGCTGGCATGACCCGGGTGGACCGGACGTTGGTGGAAGACCTGTTTGCAGACAAGCATATCCAGGTGATGCCAGGACTCTTTGCTTTGATCATGTTTGAGACACTCAGACTTGTCAGAAGTGAGGGTCAGCTTGCAAAAGAGACTGGTAACATGTTACTCCTATGGCTTTGAATTGGAAGCTATTTGCTCACATCCAACAATATCTGAGTATTATTTTGATCTATCTGATGAGATACATTGCTGCAGAAGAAAAAATGTTCTGCTTGGTGATGTTTCACTACGTGCATTCAAAGTTTTTCATGTTACTACGCTTATTGAAGATATTTGCTTCTTGATAAAGACTCCGAAACAGTTATGCACTGGGTTTCTGTTGTTGTTCACAGATGATCTATTGATTGGAATTACAGTTACCATATCACATTCTATTTTGTATGCAGTAAGTTGTTAGCTTCATCTTAAGCTAGTGTTCACTGACTGCTGTAGGCAAAGGTTTTGCTCTTCATGGGGAAGCTTGGGTGCTAAGGCAGCCTGAACCCAGCTAGGAAATGAGCAAACAGGATTTTGTCAGATTTGTCACAGAGAGCTTTCCAAACACTCTTGAAGTGGTCACTGTTCCAGCAGTTGCAGCATCACTTTTGAACCAATCCTTAGCTTAGTTTGAGGAGCATTTATTGATGGAGGGGGGCCATTCATCTTTCTTTCTTTGTCCATGCTGGCTTTCTTTGTCCATATGCTCCTGCTATTCTTTTCTTTGGGACAGAGAAAATGATCTTTTCAGCTCTTCAAAATGATTCCCTTACAGGTTCTGGTCTCCACAGCAACCTTGGCCTGGGGTGTTAACCTCCCCGCTCACACTGTCATCATCAAAGGGACGCAGGTTTACAGCCCGGAAAAGGGCCGTTGGACTGAGCTGGGGGCTCTGGACATCTTGCAGGTAAATAGTTGTGCTTCGAATCTGTGCACGAAGCGAGATTCGTGCGCATCCCTACACTGCAGCCACACCGTTTGTTTCCCTTCTGAAGGCTGCTGGCTTGAAGCTGATGTGCCCCCAGTTCTGTGTTCCCTGCAGAAGGGGAGGGAGGCCAGTGAAGACCCTCCTCCTGTGCTCCTGATTGACTGGTTATGTGCTGAAGCTCAGCCTGTCCCTCCCCTCAGCCTGACTGACAGGCTTCAGAACATTAGCACGGAGTACTTCCATTGAAATTGATAGGACAAGTCAGCTTGTCCCATTAATTTCAGTGGGAGTACTCACGAGTAACTTAGTCTGGATGTAAGCCAATGACTGGAGTAGCCTGTCCTATAATTGTAATATTTAAATCTATGTGTGTATTCTTATTCATTTATATTTATATTCATATCTTACTCTTCCTCCAAGGAGCCCAGAGTGGTTATGTTTATCTTTACAATAACTCTGTGAGATAGGTTAGGCTGAGAGATACATGACTGTCCCAGAGTCACCCAGCAAGCTTCATGGCTGAATGGGGATTTGAACTCGGGTCTTCCTGGTCCTAGTCCAACACTTTTAACTACTATGCTATGCTGGCGGAGCATAGCTTTGCACGGGGCCGTAGCCTTCTCATGAGACCTAGTGAGTCAGCCTAGTGAAGACTCCGTGTCCTGTTGGGCCTTGCTTGAATATCTTGAACCTTGTTTTGTTCCAGATGCTGGGCCGTGCTGGGAGACCCCAGTATGACACCAAGGGCGAGGGCATCCTCATCACTTCCCACGGCGAGCTGCAGTATTACCTCTCGCTGCTCAACCAGCAGCTTCCCATCGAAAGCCAAATGGTGGCCAAGCTCCCAGACATGCTGAACGCAGAGGTCGTCTTGGGCAATGTACAGAATGCAAAGGTGAGGAGAAGAACTCCCTGTCTCTGTCCCTGGGGACCTCCTTCCTAGTGTCTTGGCGCAGAAATACTCTGTGGGCGGCTTGTGTGCATTCAAGAGACAAAGGAAGAGAGAAACACGCCGATGGGCATCTGGTTTCCGTACCCAGTGCAGTCCATGGAGCTTTGTATAGTCCCGAAGAGCAAAATCTGATATTGGGCACAGAGTTGAGTTTGTCGAAACATATCTGCTTTTAAAAATTAAACCAGACCCAACATTAAAGGCATGATCACATTTCTGCTTTTGGATTTTTTAAAAAAAGCAGTTGGTGTGCCAATCCAGATCAGAACTGGTTGCCGGGGCTGAGGGGTGTCCTTACCTTGCTCTTGGCCCTGAGAGGAAAGCTGGTGTTAGTGTCTATATGCTGTTGTTCTTCCAGCTCAAGCAGCAGCTTAGAAGAGGCCATTTTCATCAGGAAAAATGGCATCGGGGCAGGGTGTGTGGGCAGAGAGTTTGAGAGAATTTAATGTCTCATCCATTTTGATTCTAATCTAAAAGGTTTTTCTAGCCAACACATCTCTTCAGCCAAGCTTTTTAGTAGAAATTTCTTAGCTGAATTTTATTGATTGTTTTAACTTCAATTTTATATATGTTAAATTTTTGTTTTGTTGTAAACTGCCTAGAGACTTTGGTAGCAGATATAAATGTGTTGAAGTGTGTTTTAATAGTTTTAACTTTTTAAATTTTAATGGTTGAAATGCTTTAATCTTTTATTGTCTTGTAAACCGCCCAGAGAATTTGCATTTTGGGTGATATAGAAATACGTTAAATGAAATAAATACATAAATGAAATATAAGTTACTAGGTCTGCAGCAGGGATGTGCTGCTGTGGGGGCAGGGGCAGCAGGGAGGTACGCTGCCACCCCCCAAACTGCATTTAAAAAGGAGTGCCGGCCCCACCCCCACATGGTGCAGTGGCTGGGGATGATGGGAGTTGTAGTCCAACATCTGGGAACCAATGGTTGGGTGTCCCTGTTTGACATGCAAAGCAGATGCTCTACCCTGGAGCTGCGGCCCCTTCCAAACCGATGCTGATACGGTGTTCCTTGTGTGCTGTAGGATGCTGTAAACTGGCTGGGCTATACTTACCTCTACATCCGGATGCTGCGCTCCCCAACTCTCTATGGCATATCCCACGATGACCTGAAAGGAGACCTCTTGCTGGACCAGCGCCGACTGGACTTGGTGCACACTGCAGCACTGATGTTGGACAAAAACAATCTGGTCAAATATGACAAGAAGACGGGGAACTTCCAGGTGAGTGGACACTATCAGCCTCCAGCCTCAGAGGCAAGATAACTCTCAATCCCAGTTGCAGGGGAGCGACAGCAGGAGAGAGGGCGTGCCCTCCCCTCTTGCCTGTGGGCTCCCCAGGGGCATCTGGTGGGCCACTGTGTGAAATAGGATGCTGGACTATTTCCTTGGGCCTCATCCATTGATTGACTATATGCAATATACAGACTGGGCTGTCCACAGTCCTGAAATAGTCCTTTGCCCTGTTACTGTACCGCTTAACCGCTAAAGACGGTTATGGTGGGCACGGCTTGAGAGATTCGGGATTTTGCTTCTCTCTGCAGACCTGGCTTGTCCTTTAAATTTCCTTAGCCAGAAGTGATGGCTAAGGAATCTTCCCTCCTCATCCTCTCCCCCTCCCTCCCCAGGTGACTGAGCTGGGCCGCATTGCCAGCCACTACTACATCACCAATGAGACCGTGCAGACCTACAACCAGCTGCTCAAGCCCACCTTGAGCGAGATCGAACTCTTCAGGGTTTTCTCGCTGTCCTCGGAGTTCAAGAACATCACAGTGCGGGAGGTACGCAGCCCAGGGATAAGTCTGGCACGAGTAGGGTTTTCTCCCTGTATACCTCATAGTGAGCTGGCTGTCATTTGGGCAGGCAATGCATTGTTGCATGGCAGGTGTGGTTTTAGCAGAAATCTCTCATTTGGAGGAACTTCAAGTGAATGTCGTCTGAAAATCTAATGGAGTTGGGTTGGTGTAGCTCTGTTCACCAGAGAAGAACATTTGTGTGTTTTTTTCTTTTTCGAAATGTCCTAATGCCTATACCTGAGCCAAATGGTAAAGGACTGAATCTCACTCAAATATTTAGGGCCAACCATATTGGTGCGCTGAATCTCGTTTAACTCAGTGAAAGTACGAATTCATAAGATGGAGTTGGAATGTTGGATGAACATTTGTACAAACTGTAGAGGTAATCTTGATCTGTTCCAGCATGGCTGTCTCTAAGGAAGGCGTTGCCTGCTTCTCTTTGTGCTTGGCTTCAGGTGTAAGTGAGCTCTTCTGGTACATGACACTCCTGTTGTTGTCTTTGCCTCCTAACGCTTTTCTTCTTTGTAGGAAGAGAAGCTGGAACTGCAGAAGCTGCTTGAGCGGGTCCCGATCCCAGTGAAAGAGAGCATCGAGGAGCCCAGTGCGAAGGTCAGTCCAGCTTCTCCGAAGTGGGAGCTTGTCTCACACAGCTAGGCGAATGCTTCGATTTCATGAAAGTGCCCCTGTGGAAAATGCTCCCTGCACCATTAGTATCCCACTGTTCCTTCAAGGAGCCCAAAGCAGGACATTGTTATGTTTTTCTCCCTCAGTGGAGGAGTGTCTCCATCGGTTGGGTTGCTCCTCCTGCCTGCTCCTGAGACAGGGCCAATAGCAAAGCAGCTCAGACAACCCATGTAGGAGGGGTATCCCCACTGTCTTCCAAGTTCCGCCCTGTCTAGCTCCAGAGCAGGAGCCACAGTGCCTTGTCTGCCCTTGTGTCTCTAGGAGAGAGAAGCTTGATCAGCCAGCCAGGATTTTTGCTTTTAGCCTGCCAAGCCTCATTTAATCACTGGGATGGTGGAGTGTGAGGGAAGAAGTGAGAGAGAAGCTTTCCTTTCAGATGAGTCTGCCACATGTTGTGAACTGTGCAAACTTCAGGAAGACTCCTGAGTACTAGCCGAAGTGGCGAGACTCGAAGATGTAGCAACGGTCTCCCAAACGGAGAGGGCCCACTTGCCCTCTCAGCTCAGCAACAGCTGTGGCCCAGGGCCCCCTCTTGTCAAGTATATACGCAGCAGGTGATGTCCCCGTGAGGGAGGTTAGGTTGAGAGAGAAGTGACTTGCCTGGAGTCACCCAGTACGTTTCATGGCTAATAGGGATTTGAACTCAGGTCACCATGGTCCTAGTCCAACACTCTAACCACTACTCCACATTGGCTTATTGTATTTTGTTGCCACCTGATCTAAACTAGGTGGGTCTAGCTTCATTTCTGGATGAAGACATGAACTTGTGTGCTTTTTTCAAGGCTTTAAAAACAACGAGCTTAACCCATGCAGAGCATCTGCGCGCTAGTACCTAATTGCTCCCCTCACCTCCTGCTACAGCCCCCCCTCCTAAAGATCTCTCCACCCTCACCTGAGCTGCACTCCTGCTCCTCCTTCTCCTCCATCTGATTGCTTCCATCCTGCTCACCCCTCTTGGTCACGGCTGTAGCATTGCTGGCGCCTGTTGGCCAAGCCTGAATGGACTGGCTTAATGGCTGGATTTGGAATAATCGGTGTTCTCTTTCAGAAGAGCCTGCTAGCATAAGGTGTTGGTTGGCATATGCTAGGGCACTAACTATCCCAACATCTACTTCTTGTGTGCAAATACTGTCCTAATAACAGCAGTGCAGCACCATACCTGGGTGTTCGTTTCTCCTGTCTGACCCCCCCCTAGGGGAGAAGCTGTTGTTTGGGAAGAAAATGACCCCCCCCTCCTTCTTCTCCCTCTCTCAGATCAATGTGCTTCTCCAGGCATTTATCTCCCAGCTGAAACTGGAAGGCTTTGCTCTCATGGCAGACATGGTCTACGTGACGCAGGTGAGGGACACTTCAGAGAGAACTTTCTGCTCACTCGGGTGCTTCACTTGCCTCGGTGTGCAAAATCTTCACGCGCCAGATGCCTGCACCCTGCTCCCACCAACACCCCCCTCTTCCTTTGTCTCCCTTCCAGTCCGCTGGGCGACTCATGCGTGCGATCTTTGAGATTGTCCTCAACCGTGGTTGGGCACAACTCACCGACAAGACTTTGAACCTCTGCAAGATGATTGACAAGCGAATGTATGTACTGGTTCCAGAGCATGCCCATAATTGTTACGTCCTGGAGGGCTCTAAGGGTTCCAGCCTGTTATGGAGCCCATGGGATCTCAGACTTGGATCCCCATATTTTGTTGGACTACAGGTCCTCTCATCCCCAGCCACAAAGGCCCAAAGGCTCTGGAAGATGGGAGTGGTAGTCCGGCAACATCTGGGGGTCCAGGTTTGAGAGCCCCTGTTGACTTGAGTGACGTGGGAGAGAGGTCTGATAGATGCAGTGAATACTGAATGCTGGAGAAAATTATGCCTAGAAACATTCATCTCAGAATGATGCATCTCAGCAACATTTCCTGGTTCTGACACCTGCCAGCCGTTCTCCCTTTTGATGCCTGGAAGGCTGAGTCCTGTGGCCTCTTAAGGCTTTGCATAACTTAGAGAGCAGAATTTATCTATTCATTCAATTTATATTCCACTTTCCATTAAAATAATCTCAAGGCGGTTTACAATAGAATTAAAACTGCCTAATTAAAATACAAAGGTACAGATGATCTCAGAAATAAAGACTACCTAATACAAAAGCACAGATAATATAAATACAAAAATAATCTCTATATAAGCATTTTGTAACCCATAAAATAATAATAATACATAACACAAAGCAGCAGCAGTAAAAACAACAACAATATTTTCATTCAAAAGCCTGGGTGAAGAGCCACGTCTTTACTTTTTTCCTAAAAACTATCGAGACTGAGGAGCGGATTTCAGCCAGGAGAGCTTTTCAAAGCCTGGGAGCAATGACTGAGAAGGCCCTGTTGCCACGTGCTCAACAACCAAGCCATTTAGTGTATTTTGTCAAGAAAATGTTGTTTAAAAGAGAGGAAAGAAAAATGTTGGTCAGGGAAAGAGGATGTGGAGGGGAGAACTTGTGAGCCCAATGTCCCTGCGGCTTCTAGCTTCTGATGCAGCAGAATTTCTGCAGGCACAGGGGCTAGAAACTTGCTGTTCAAAGTTAAAACTGACATATCTAGGATTCTAATAGATTCTGTCCTAGAAAGCCAGCAGTGTGATGTGAGTTGAGGCCTTCACCCCCTGCTGAACCCTCATATTGCAGTCCTCTTGTTCACATAGGTGGCAGTCTATGTGCCCCCTTCGTCAGTTCAAGAAACTGCCCGAAGAGGTGGTGAAGAAAATTGAGAAGAAAAACTTCCCCTTTGAACGACTCTATGACTTGAACCACAACGAAATAGGTCAGTGGAGGGTGCAGACTGGGAAACAAATTCTGAGCTACATCACGCAACGGTCATGACCAGGCCTGATTCTAACCTGCTGGGGATGAGGAATGGCTGCAACACATCTTGTCCCTCCACTTGTCCTCCGTTTATTCATGCACTTTCCCTTCTCTCCACTTTGTGAATTCTGTGCCTTTACAGGGGAGCTGATCCGGATGCCAAAGATGGGGAAGACGATCCACAAATACGTCCACCTGTTCCCCAAACTGGAGCTGTCTGTCCACTTGCAGCCCATCACTAGGTCTACTCTGAAAGTAGAGCTGACAATTACCCCAGATTTCCAGTGGGACGAAAAGGTAAAGGCGGAGGAGGGCCGGTGGAGGGCCACCTTAATAATTACTGATAAGGTTGTGATGGGGAGAAGATGTGCTAGGTAGCCAATGTGAGGACAGTGCAGTTCATGGAGCAGGGGTGGGGAGTGAGGAGGCACGGGGCAAGGTGAAGGCTTCGCTCCTCTGTAATTTGCCCAGTGAGTCTTGCTGGATCTGTATAGTGTTGTGACATTTTCTCCTTTCCTGGGGCAGGTCCATGGTTCCTCGGAGGCCTTTTGGATTCTGGTGGAGGACGTGGACAGTGAAGTAATCCTGCATCACGAGTACTTCCTTCTGAAGGCCAAATATGCTCAGGACGAGCACCTTATCACCTTCTTTGTGCCGGTCTTCGAGCCCCTTCCGCCACAGTACTTCATCCGGGTGGTCTCCGACCGCTGGCTTTGTGAGTTCCCTCCCTGCAGAGTGGTGCTTCAGTGTGGCTGGCTTGGGGCAGGCTGTACAGTATGAGTGGTTGTTCCTTCACTGTCTCTCCCACTCTTCCTCAAGGCTGTGTTCTCGCAGGGGCTCATGGTGCATAAGAAATACTTAACCAGCAGTGTTTCAAATACCAGAACATCATCTCAGCATTACAGTGAGCAATGAAACACAGTAGGAGCAGCACAGCACAGCAAGGCCAGCCAGGGACAGAAGGAAATCAAAGAGCTCTAAAAGGCCTGGGGGAATTAGAAAGGCTTCACCCAGTCCCAAAAGAAGAAAGGCACATATCCCTAGACAAAGAGTTCCAAAGCCAAGGCACCACACCTGGAGAAGGCCCACCCTTCCAGTCAACATCCATCTCCTCTCCAGTGGTGGGACCCAGACAAGGGCAGGTCTTGATACACAGGCAGGCTCATGTTGAGGGTGTCTCTTGAGGGCAACATATTGTTGTGGAATTTTCCATGGCACAGAGGGGAAGCCCCAAGCAGTTTTGTCTTTGATAGCTGTATTTCAGCTCCCTCTTCCTCTCCAGAGGGGAGAAATCCACCAGCATCTCCTGCATCACATATTATCAGCTAGGTGGGGGCCCCATTTTGATCTCTGCAGAGCTGATCTCTGGCTTGCAGCTCTGCCTGAAATTGTGATCCTGCAGTTCCCCGGTGCTGTTTCTTCCATCTCTCCTCCTCCTCCTTTCCCTTGGGCTTCCTTTGCCCCAGTAGGGAATTGAGTCACCACCACTGCACTCTTTGCACGTAGCTGTATAACAGCTCCTGTCCTTGTTTGCCCTGATGTATAATTTATGCTGGGGAAAATATGGCTGTCCCATAGCCCAGGGTTTCTCAGCCTGGAGATCCCAGATGTTGTTGGGACTAGCATCCTCCCCAGCCTCATGAGGCCATTGTGGCTGAGGATGATGGGAGTTGTAGTCCAACTACATCTAGGAACCTAAGTTTGAGAACCCCTGCAGTAGCCTCTTGCTACAGCACCAATGTTTTTCTCCAAGCACACAGAGAAAGATTCACATTCTTATTTTTGAAATTGGGATTTATTTATTTTTTTAAAATTGTTATAAAATCCTGCAGTTGCAAACAGTACTATCAGCTGTCCAGGACAGTATTTAACAGCCATCACATACAAACATACAGGTGCCTGCAGTCAGGATCTGAAAAGTGAGGTGGAAGGAAGGAGGGTGTCTTGCTCCAGGGGTAGGCCAAGGGTCCCACATGCTGGTAAGGACCCCTGCTTCTCCTAGAGAACAAATCCAGATTCTCTGCCCTCATCTCATTTGTATTTATGTGCTTGATCGTTCCAGCCTGCGAGACGCAGCTGCCCGTGTCCTTCCGGCACTTGATTCTCCCGGAAAAGTACCCTCCACCAACTGAGCTGCTGGATCTGCAGCCGCTGCCTGTCTCTGCCTTGCGGAACAGCGCCTTCGAGAGTCTCTACCAAGACAAATTTCCCTTCTTCAACCCAATCCAGACCCAAGGTGGGCAGCGCAGGGGAATCAAGTCACTGGGGTGTGGGCTTGGAAGTCGATGCCTTGGAAATGGGACTATCTTCTGGGGCGGAGTTGGAGCAGAATGGAAAGGCTGCCCAGCCAGTGTTACCAAGCAATATTTATTCAGTCAGCTGGTTCTCGCGATTAGAAGCTGGCTACCCAAGTTTGGGAGCTGCTTGTTTTCTCATTTTCTGGTCATGTCCGAGTTAAAAAAACAAGGTTGGAAGTGGAGAGCTTGATTGTTCATTAAGCCCCAGTTGGGTGGGGCAAGCACACCCTGCCCAGATTGGGTCCCCCTGATCAAGCTCCCTGCTTCCTGCCCTGTTTTTAACTCTTGCACAATCCACAGATGACAGCGCCAGAAGGTGAGTAGGAAGCTTCTCTTACCCTAGTTCGAACCATGAGAATGAGCCTCCTGTCTTACAAGGGACATCTGTACAGAAGATAAAGTTGTATATAACCTTGTCCATAAGACAGCCCTGCTAACTTGGCATAGAAACACCTTTCAACATGGTGATTCTCTTTATTGAGCAGGGGGAGAGTAACTGTCCCTATCCACTCCCAGCACAGGACCTCCAGTGACTGTTGCTGGTGACTATCTTATGCTTCTTTTTAGATTGTGAACCTTTTGGGGACAGGGAGCCATCTTATTTATGTATTATTTCTCTGTGTAAACCACCCTGAGCCATTTTTGGAAGGGCGGTATAGAAATCGAATAAATAATAATATCGCAATCAGTTGACAGAAGCTGCATCTTGTTCCCAGGGGACTGAGGCCAGCAGTCTCATGAGCATCACTTTAGAGCCTGACATGTAATTGTGGCATGCCTACAAATGCCTCTCCTCTTCCATAATGCTAAGGATGCGCTTGTGCTTCGGTTCTTGTGGCTGCCTGGCTGCCCTTTCAGTGTTTCCTCTGGCTTTCTTGTCTAGTGTTCAACACTGTCTACAACAGCGACGAAAATGTGTTTGTGGGAGCACCCACAGGCAGCGGAAAGACCATCTGTGCAGAGTTTGCCATCTTAAGGATGCTGCTACAGAATTCTGAAGGCCGCTGTGTCTACATCACGCCCATGGAGGCCCTTGCTGAGCAGGTGCACAACGTCCGGCTTCCCTTTTTGATTCGATCCTTCCTGAGAGGCTGATAAGTACAGATTTAAACCCATTTCTCTTCCTGTTAGAAAGCTTGATGAGTAGTAAAATTTAGAGGAGCCTGAATGGAGTGTGACTCTTAGGTGGAACTTGTATGTTACCTAAGCAGCTCTGCTGTTTGGTCTCTTCCGTTCAGCCCCTACCTTGTCCTTATTCCCCACTTCTTCTGAGAAAGATTCCAAGCTCTTCCGTTTATTTTATTATATGTGTCCATCCTGCTTTTCTGACCAGTAGTGTCTCCCAAAGTGGCTCACATCCATCAGAAAATGAGAAACTGGCCCTGCCCTCTGGTTTACAAACTTGGTTTTGTAAGACCAGGATGCCCAGGAGGAGGGGAGGGAAAAGATAGGGCAGGGATCCATTTGAGAGTGCTGGAACAAAGTTAAGGGGCCTTTCTACTCGGTTGGGGCCAAGGCAGTCTTCCCCTACTGGAGTTCTTGCTTGGATAGTTTCTGTCTGATCTACGATCGTAATAAAGTTACTTGTACTTGGATAGTTCTGGTGCAGATACCCAGTATCCCTTAGTGTCATCCTTCCTCTCACTTCTGCAGCCCCAAGGCAACTGGCAGTCAGAGCAGAGTTCTTTCTCCCGCAGTGTAGAAGAGCATCTGCCATTCCCACTTGCTCCAATCAAGCTGGGTCTTATAAATTTGAGCCTTTCCCAAGATCCTCTGAGGATAACTCCTGCCAGTTAGGAACAAAGGAAGCTGCTGTATACGGAGACAGACCATTGGTCTATCTAGCTCAGAATTGTCTACACAGACTTGTAGAGGCAGGTTGCAGGCAGGAATCTCTTTCAGCCCTGTCTTGGAGATGCTGCCAGGGAGGGAACTTGGAACCTTCTGCTCTTCCCAGAGCAGCTCCATCCCCTGAGGGGAATATCTTCCAGTGCTCACACTTCTAGTCTCCCATTCAGTGCAACCAGGGTGGACTCTGCTTAACTAAGGGGGACCAGTCATGCTTGCTACCACTCCAATGGGTGCAGTCCTTTCCAAGCCATGTCCTCCCACTCAGTTTTCTGATTCCACAATGAATCCTTCATCCTACCCATCTTCCTGCCCCCAACTTCTATATGCATAGGCAATTCAGTGGAGTACACTTACAGTTGCAGTCCTGTCTTGCACCACAGAACAGGGTCTCTTCGCTTTGCCCTGGTTTCCGTCCTAGGAGGGAAGGAGTGCAACTTTCCAGTGACCTTTAGTCCTCTTGCAGGCGATAAGGGGCAGAATCCGCTTCTGCAGTCCTACTGCAACTATTTAAAAAGCAATGCAGACTTAATGATTTGCAAAATGCTGAATGAACCATTGGTGGGTTTTAAGCTAAAAAAAAACTTAAGAGGTGCATTATGGAAGAGAGCTCAATGTGGCAGCTGCTCATGGGGTCCTCCTTCCTAGATTTTCCTGGACTGGTATGAGAAGTTCCAAGAATGTTTGCTCAAGAAAGTTGTCCTGCTGACGGGGGAGACCAGCACGGACCTCAAGCTGCTCGGCAAGGGCAACATCATTATCAGCACCCCTGAGAAGTGGGACATCCTCTCCCGGCGCTGGAAGCAGCGCAAGAACGTGCAGAACGTCAACCTCTTCATTGTGGACGAAGTGCACCTCATTGGTGGCGAGAACGGGGTGAGTCTTCTGGGGGAATGCCGCTTGTGGGCGGCGGGGTGGAGCTAAGTGTTGGTCTCTTACTTTGGATGACTTGTCGTTTGGCACTTTGGGGGTCTCTTGTGTATATGGAGGAGGCTTTTGTCCTAAGCCACAAGAGGAACATAGGAAGCTGCCTTATACTGAGTCAGACCCTTGGTCTGAGGATTAGTTCAGGATTGTCTACACAGGCTGGCAGCAGCTCTCCAAGGTTTCAAGCTGGAGTCCCACAGGGAGGTGGTGCCAGGGATCGAACCTTCATGCAGGCAGGCGCTCTTCCACTGAGCTGCAGCCCAGTCAACATGTAGTAAAAAGCATCCAGGATAAAAGGGGGAAGATGGCTGGATCCATAGAGCAGAAGACTTGGGCAGTTGATGGCCCATCTTTCCTACCCCATTGACTAGAATCTCTAGGGGTTCTGGGCCGCCTGATGTACCCCCCCCAATCTCTGCCTCCTTTTTGCAGCCTGTCCTGGAGGTGATCTGCTCCCGGATGCGGTACATTTCCTCCCAGATCGAGCGGCCCATCCGCATCGTGGCCTTGAGCTCCTCGCTGTCCAATGCCAAGGACGTGGCGCACTGGCTGGGCTGCAGCACCACTGCCACCTTCAACTTCCACCCCAACGTGCGCCCGGTACCCCTCGAGCTACACATCCAAGTAAGTCTCCCCATCGGCCTCTCCACTAGCCATTCAGTCTAGTGGTGTGGGGGTGTTGTGGCCTCTCTTGCATGCCCCTTCTTTCTCTCTCCTCCACACGCAGGGCTTCAACATCAGCCACACCCAGACCCGCCTGCTGTCCATGGCCAAGCCGGTCTATCACGCCATCATGAAACACTCGCCTAAGAAGCCGGTCATCGTGTTTGTTCCGTCTCGCAAGCAGACGCGCCTCACGGCCATCGACATCCTCACCACCTGCGCCTCGGATGTCCAGAGACAAAGGTACGGATGGGCTTCGTGTGTTTCTGCATGGCACATACATAAAAATTCTGTGTTCAGGCAATTCTGATTCTGCGAGAAGAGAAGCTGGATTTTGCAACCCACATAAACTCATGCAGATTAAAGCGAATCTGCATGCTTTTGCATAACTTAACCTTAACTGATTGCAATCCATATAATTATTAATTGGCTTCTGCTAACCGTAGGGAAAAGGCAAAGATCTCTACCCTCTGACTGCTTGAAGTCTTTCTCCCCTAGTGTAGGAAGGTATTCCTTTAAGACGGGTTGTACTACCATCATGCTCCCCACAGACAGGGCCCAATGTAAAACAGGCAAATTCCCATAATGCACTGGAAGTAGGCAGGAACATCACACACTCACACTCTCTCTCACATATTCCAGTCCTGTCTGGCTCCCCTCTGACTGCTGCAAGTCTTTCTCAACAACGCCTCTTACTTCTGAGATTTCACCAGACTTCTTTTCAAGCATAGCTTTGTAGCAATGAGGGCTAGGAACTTGCTCCTTCAGCCTCGCAAGGGGTCGGATTCAGGCTGCAGTCCAGGGGGTGTTAGGAATGGTTAGGTCTGCAGGCTCTGCTGTGGGCTGAGCTCTGGCTTGCTCCTCCTGGGCAGGTTCCTGCACTGCACGGAGAAGGACGTGGCTCCCTACCTGGACAAGCTGAACGACAGCACCCTGAAGGAGACTCTGGCGAATGGAGTGGGATACCTACACGAGGGGCTGACCTCCATGGAGCGGAGAGTTGTGGAGCAGCTTTTCAGCTCAGGTAGAGTTGTGGGGGCGGGGGGAGTGGCCACCTAATGGCGCAGCAGGGAAATGACATGCCTAGCGAGCAAGAGGCTGCCGGTTCGAATTCCCGCTGGTATGTTTCCCAGACTATGGGAAACACCTGTATTAGGCAGCAGCGATATACCACTTGGGAGGAGGCAATGGTAAATCCCTCCTCTATTCTACCAAGGACAGCCACAGGGCTCTGGTTGCCAGGAGTCGACACCGACTTGAGGGCTCAACTTTATCTGGAGTGGAGCAGGGGAGGCACATGGAGGTAATCCGAGGGATCTCCTGTTCTCTTTGGGGAAATGGAGGGTAACGTAAGCGGACCCGGTGAAGGTAACGTGGAGGCAATGAGGCTGAGCAAGAAACTCTTCTGCCTCCATATTTCCTTTCCTGTGGTTCCTACTCCAGGTTGGTGGCAGGGAGCCAAGATTCATAAGGAAGTTGTTTATTATGTAAACTACTTTCTGTAGACCAAGAGCACCCTAGAGGTGTGCAAACAGGTTCGAGGTCGAACAGCACCTCCAGAGGCACCACCTCCCCACCGCCGGCCTCCAAAATCACCTCCCTTGCCCAGTCCAGGTGCTCTTCGGCCCATTCTGGGCCTCACCCCCATCGCGGTGGCCATTTTGGAGGCCACCGCACATGCCTAATGGACCTCTGTGTGGGTGAAGGGGGCACTTTTGGAGGCTGGCAGGGGAAGGAGGCACCTCCAGAAGACCCCCTGCGGCCGTGCTAGCAACCCCTGGAGGGAGTAAGTAGCTAAAAACTTATTTAAAATAAATTGTGAACCCTGCCCCAAACCAAACAGGTGAGTTTGAGGGGGTGCTGGACTGAACTGGCCCAGTCCAGTTCAGGCTTGAACCAAACTGGGCCAGCCAGTTCTGTGGACAAGGACACCCCTAGAGCACCCAGCCTTGGGTTGTTGGACTACATTTCCCATCATCCCCAGCCACAATGGCCCTGAAATGCCTTGTCTGACATTCATGCTCTTTGCTCTTAGGTGCCATTCAGGTGGTGGTGGCCTCACGGAGCCTCTGCTGGGGAATGAACGTGGCTGCTCACCTGGTGATCATCATGGACACTCAGTACTACAACGGCAAGATCCACGCGTGAGTGACAAGCACTGGTGGGGGATGTGTGGGGATGCTGGGTTCCAGGCTCCTGGAGCAGGGAGGTGGAGCAGACAAGGCATAGGAGTCCCCAGGAAAAGAGGCGTCCCTCATGACGTCTCCCTCATGACGTCTCCAGATGATGGGAAGTGTTTCAGACACAGAAGGGTAGCATCTTGGGCCTGATCTGTGCCTACAACAGAATGAGGTGGCAGAGTGCTCTTCCCAGAATGGCCCCATCCTGAGGGAGCCCCTTACAGTGCTCACGTGTGGTCTCCCACTCAAATGCAAACCATGATGGACTCTGCTTAGCAAAGTGGACAATTCATGCTGGCTACCACAAGACCAGCTCTCCTCCCAAGTAAAATTAGGACGTCGGGGAAGGAGTTACTAGCCCACCCTGTACCCTGCTGGGCTAAATTCATTTGCAGGGAACTTTTCACATAGGTGAGCACTTAAAAAAGGAAATCTCACCACCACCACCGCCCCTTGCAGATTGAAGAGGGATCTGTTTTCTCACCCAGGAACTCGACTGTCCTATTTTGCTGCATCTGCAGTCTAGGCCTCAGCTGTGGTTGGGTTTGACGTTGGTTTTTAACCAGTGTATGTCTCCAAACTCAGTGCTGAGGCACAAGTTAATTGAACCTGGAAACTGGTCAGCCACATGTGCATTGGATTGGCATGCATTTTACAGGGAGGGAGGGGTGTGTGTGTGTGTGTGTGTGTGTGTGTGTGTGTGTCCAGGGTTATGTGAATGTCAGCTTTAACACAATTACTGCTCCCTTTTCAGATTGAAACCTTCAAGGTAGAAAGAGCATGCTACGTGTAGCAGTTTCTTGTGCACTCTTAGAAGCCAGAGGGAATTTGAGTGGGGCTTCTGTTAGTCCATGGGTGGAGCATCCCACATCCTCTGTTAAGATACTTCTGCATCCTTATTGCTTCCTCAGTGTGGGGAGTCTCAGCCCTGGTCTCCTCAGTCCCTATTAGTGAAGAAATCTGATGAAACTCATCTGGCCAGACTAAAATATCTACACATGGAGTCTGTCCAAAAACCTGGCTGATGTGCATATTGCAGTTTCCCCCCTTGCAAAACCCTAGATTCCTGACTCGTTAACATAGCGCTTTCTCCTCCTACGTGCCAGGTATGTGGATTACCCGATCTATGATGTGCTGCAGATGGTGGGCCATGCCAACCGCCCATTGCAGGACGACGAGGGACGCTGTGTGATTATGTGCCAAGGATCCAAGAAGGTGAGCCGGGGAGAGCAAGCAGATGGGCTTCCAGGTTGCTGTAGGGGTGGGGGCCTGGAGGCATTTGGGCCCCGTGTCTCCTTTGCAGACTAAGTGTGGTTCATTCTGGAGTACACTTCCATTTCCATTCTGGGTTTTGAGGATTCATTTGCTCAGAGCTGTGACCTTAACGAACCACGCAGCTTGCTTAAAACTGTACCACCAACTTTAAGAACACGGACATGTTTATTCTGTATTTAATAAAGAATAGGCGCTCTTCTTTAATAAAGCCATAGGCTGCTTTGCTATTTGTATACTTTATATCCTGTCTCTGCATTAATATACCCAAAGTGGCTTACAAGTTTAGTTTAAGAAACGATAAACAATATAAGACACTAAAACAGGGAGTGACCTGTAAGGCATGGGTTCCCACCCTTGGGCCCTCAGATGTGGCTGGACTACAACTCCCATCATCCCCAGCCACAATGGCCAAAGGCCACTGTGGCTGGGGGTGATGGGAGTTGTAGTCCAGCCACATCCGGGAGATGTGTAAGGTAAAGCACAGTGATAGTGGTGAGTTCACTATCCTTTGAGGCAAGGGGGAAGCTGTTCCACATTCTGGGCAGCCAAAACTGCCCCTTTTCTCTCCCCCTCCTGCTGAACTTCTGATGGCGGGGAATGGAAAGGGGCTAGAAAGAAGGGCCTTAAGTCGAGCAAATCTAAAATAATATTCCATGTACACTGGTTCTCCCACGTCAGGATTTCTTCAAGAAGTTCCTGTACGAGCCCCTCCCAGTGGAGTCTCATCTGGACCACTGCATGCACGATCACTTCAATGCTGAGATTGTCACCAAGACCATTGAGAATAAGCAGGACGCTGTGGATTACCTCACCTGGACCTTCTTGTACCGCCGAATGACGCAGAACCCCAACTATTACAACTTGCAAGGTGGGAGAGCCTGGGGCTTTGTTAGCTTGTCTCTCTCTTCTGCCACAAACTGAGGGATAGGGAGAAGGCTGGTTTGTCTGTTATGTGGTGGTCTTCCTCCAGAGAGCTTGGGTGGCATTGACTGCCCCCCAGTAATGGAACGTGCCCACCACCACCACCACATTGTGGTTCAAAACCCTTCATCCGTCCAGCTTCTGACTTGCTTGGTCCCTTTGTCCAGGGGTCTCCCACAGACATCTCTCTGACCACCTGTCCGAGTTGGTGGAGCAGACCCTCAGTGACCTGGAACAGTCCAAGTGCATCAGCATTGAGGACGAGATGGACGTTGCACCTCTGAACCTGGGCATGATTGCAGCGTATTACTACATCAACTACACCACCATTGGTAAGCAGGGGACCAGAGAGGGGGCGCAGGACAGCTGCCCGTGGCTTGCTGCGTTTTGCTTTGTGCCTGATGCCCCTCCCCTCTTTCCCCCTCTTTCCCCCGCTTTCCTCCAGAGCTCTTCAGCATGTCCCTGAATGCCAAGACAAAAGTGAGGGGCCTGATTGAGATTATTTCCAATGCCGCCGAGTACGAGAACATTCCCATCAGGCACCATGAGGACAACCTCCTGCGGCAGGTGAGAGATGCACCCTTGCCCCTTTCATTGGACATGGCTCTGCCAACCCTGAACACCCACACCTATTCCAGGCTCCTCTGTGGTGGCTCACACCAGTGGGCCCTTGCTCCTCCCTCTCTTGCATGCTGCTGCCATTCAGTCCAAATTGTTTCTTCCTCCCACAAATAACGGCCTGTACCGAGGTTTTGCATGTCAGTGCCTTTGACTAGGAGGTGTGTGGGCCTGCTGAGAACGTATACCTGTTCTCAACTTAAGCTTCCTCTCCAAGCAAAATGGATGCCTGGGGCACTGAGCTATGCTAAGCCAAGGACTATTCAGACAAGTGAAAAGGGATGTGATTTATTTCTCCTCTAATGTCTCTTTATTTGTCAGCAAAAGAGTAAAGAATAAACAGAGTGGTTCGCTTTTGCCATCTTTCAGTCCTTGGAAGCACACACCCGTCGAGGAGGATACGCATGTTGGGTGCTCCCACATGGCTGGTGAATGGCGCTTGCATTGATCCCCGTTTCTCTCCCTCCCGCAGCTTGCCCAGAAAGTGCCCCACAAGCTGAACAACCCCAAGTTCAACGACCCCCACGTCAAAACCAACCTTCTGCTGCAGGCGCATTTGTCCCGTATGCAGCTGAGCGCGGAGCTACAGTCTGACACAGAAGAGATCCTCAGCAAGGTACTGGCCTGGAGAGAAGTGGGGCTTGAGGGATGGAGCCGAGGGGGTCTGCAGCTCCCCAGAAGGCCGTGGATGATCTCTGGGCCGGGCCCCTCCTGTTTAGGCAGGAGCTTGGCTAACATGCCTCCCTTCTGCCCCAGTGTGCTCAGCCGGTCTCTTCCTCCTCCCCAGGCAATTCGGTTGATCCAGGCCTGCGTGGATGTCCTGTCCAGCAACGGCTGGCTGAGTCCTGCTCTGGCGGCCATGGAGCTGGCGCAGATGGTCACCCAGGCCATGTGGTCGAAGGACTCCTACCTGAAGCAGCTGCCGCACTTCACCTCGGAGCACATTAAGCGCTGCACAGAGAAGGTGAGTGCGGGGGCAGGCCAGGAGACCCCGAGGCACAGCACAGCCTCCCGCCAGTGGCTGTGGCTGGTGTCTGCCTTGTGTTCCTTTTTAGATGGCGAGCCCTTGGCCCGTATGGCCTGAACCATCTCACCTTGGCCCGAACCATCTCACCTATTTATTTATTTCCCTCTATAAACTGCTTGGGACTCTTTTGTCGAAAAGCAATCCATAAATATTAGTAGTACCATATTTACCTGAATAGAAGACCATTCTGGATGTGAGATGACCCTCTTAAAAGCAGAGGTTCCCTTTACCCAAAAGGAAGATGACTCTGGATTTAAGACGGCCCCCTAACTTCTCACGTCAAGCAATGGGGAAGGCGGCGCTAGTCTTGGATTTGGGCTCAATATGGTTGTCCTAGGCAGCTTGCTTCCACCTATGTAGCGTGGCGGCCCTGGAGATCTCTTCCTCTTGGTCACAAGGGTTCACTCACCCCATCTCTTACTCCTTGCAGGGCGTGGAGAGCGTGTTCGACATCATGGAAATGGAGGATGAGGACCGCAACGGCCTGCTGCAGCTCTCGGACTCCCAGATCGCGGATGTGGCTCGCTTCTGCAACCGCTACCCCAATATTGAGCTTTCCTATGAGGTGGTGGAGAAGGACGGCATCCGCAGGTGATGATTCATGAGAGAAAGGGGGCTTCCTGTTAGGGTGACCGTTGGGCAATTCAGTGGGACTGGGATGTTGCCATGAAAAATCCCACACAAAAGCTACGTAGCACTTTTATTCCTCTGATAGCTGACCAGTATGTGTCCCCTTCAGGAAAGATTGCACAGTAACAAAGGTTAAGAACTTTCTCTTTCCTAAAAGAAAGTGGAGGCAATTGGACTTCTGCACTGGAAGCCACTGTGTTGCTCGATCGCCATGGTGAATGTCCTTGTTTGAAGAGGGATGGAGGGGCGGGGTCATGCCCTGCACACCACCTACTTCATGGCAGTGTGGGACACCACCCCCTCATGGGCTTGCTCTGTTTTGTTTGTGCAGTGGAGGCCCCGTGGTGGTGCTGGTGCAGCTGGAGCGAGAGGAGGAAGTCACCGGGCCAGTGATCGCGCCCCTCTTCCCACAGGTACGTTCAGGCCCGGAGGAAGAACTTCTGGCTAGTGCAGGCTGCTGCTGCAGCCAACTGCCACCTCCTTAGGGGCGGGCTGGGAGACCCACTGCTCGTGATGCCGCACGGTCCTCTTCACCTGGTTTCCTTCTCTCTATAGAAACGTGAAGAGGGCTGGTGGGTGGTGATTGGCGACTCCAAGTCCAACAGCCTCATTTCCATCAAGAGGCTGACATTGCAGCAGAAGGCGAAGGTGAGCTGGGAATTAACACAGTGACCTCCTCCCTCCCATTGGGCAAGGGGCCTGATGCCTTGCTGCTGGGGAGGTCCGGGATGCTTTGCTCTGCAAACACAGCCTTGTAGTCCCCTAGGGTCCAGACACTGGGGTGCATTGCCCTCCATCTGCTTTTGGGCCGAGGGGCTAGGCAAGGAAACGCCTCTGCTTCCTCTGTGGGCATATTTCTCCTGCCTCCTTAGCAAACAGATGCAGTGTTCTGGGTCTGCACTCTCATCAGGGCAGGCCAGAAGACTGGAACAGAGAGAAAAGAAACAAAGGAAGTGCAGGCCTAGGCATGCACTGGTGCAGCACAAGAGCATCTAGCTGCTCCTCTCTTGCAAAAATGGCTGGAGGAGAGAGCGCCACCCCTGTAAAAGTTATCATATTTGGGATCCAGAAATATGTATGTTCTGTGGGTCTCCATTAGAAGCAGAGAGGAGAGCTGGTCTTGCAGTAGTGAGCATGAATTGTCCCCTTTGCTAAGCAGGGTATGCCTTGGTTTGCATTTGGATGGGGGACTACATGTGAGCACTGTCTGCTGCAAGAGATTCCCCCTAAGGGAATGGGGCTGTAGCTCAGCGGCAGAGCATCTGCTTTGCACGGAGGACGTCCCTGGCAGGAGCTCTAGGTGCAGCTGGGAGAGTCAGTAAGCAGTGTAAACAATACTTCGCGACTTTAGGAAATAAGCAGGCAGTGTGCGCTACCACCCTCTGCATGGTGCCTGAGGCCTAGAGCAGCTTGCTCTTCAACTTTGGTGCCAAGAGCCCCAGCTCACCCATTCTTCCCTTATTTAGGTAAAGCTGGATTTTGTGGCACCAGCCACTGGGACCCACAACTACACCCTCTACTTCATGAGCGATGCCTACATGGGTTGTGACCAGGAATACAAGTTCAGCGTGGATGTGAAGGAGGCAGAGAGCGACAGTGATTCGGACTGAGCAAGGTGCTCAGCACACACCTCTGGACCACGTGGGACAGTTTTAAACCTCCATGGAGTGGTCCCCACGCAGGCACGGTCTGCCGAAGGCCTTTGTGCTCCCCTGCCCACCCCACCCTCTGAAGCAGGCCCTCGTGCCTGAGGCCAGGGCTGCCCCATTCCCCACGGCTTCTGTTCTGTCAGCATGCATTGGAGGAGCAGCCTCTGTGTCCTTCTAGCACTTGGAGAAGCTTTTGTTGTTTTCATGTTGACGAGTGACTTGGGCAGACATGGTGTGCAAGGAAAGACCATCTGCTCTATTGTGCTCCTGTATGTTTTCTTAAATAAAGCTCCTTAGGAACAAACTCTAGGCTTCCTTGGTTGGGGGAGAGGAGTGGTCCTTACTACCAGGATATCTGTTTCTGCTACCCCCAAATCTGGTGCAAACTGTCTATTCACCAACACTTACAGAAGGTTCCCTTCCACCTCCTGCGAAGTGGATTCTAGTTGTCTCTCTCCTATCTGGGATAACCTTTTTTGCTGCGCCTCTGGTTTGTAACAGAAATCCGTTCTCTGTAACTCACTTGCAAGGAATTACAGAGATACCTTATTCCAAGCAAACATTCATGCTTTTCACCCCAGGGAAATCCAAATCATGAAACCAGAACCTCCCGTCAAGCAGAGTAAGAGGCACAATGCTTATCTGGCCCTGAACAGCATAAGAACAGTGCTCTTTGCAACAGATGTATGTTTAGTTTTTCATGCAGAAGTATATCTTGCAAGATTTTGTAATGGGGCGTACTGTGGTTCTCCCTCAGAAGAGGGTTGTTTTCCACCAATAGAATGGGCTGTCTCGACCTCCTGCTCTAGACAGGGCCAATCACAGAGTTCTCCTCATGACCAGGAGGGAGGGGCAATCCCCTCAAATACCCCCCCCCCTTTTTTTGCCCTGTCTTGCTCTTACAGGTTGCTAAATAGTTTGCTCTGCAAAATTCTTTGTTCGTATGAAGAGATTCATATTTATTGTCTCCCTCCCCCGTGCCTCTCCCGATGTTGGCTAGTGCGAGTCAGGGAGAACTGGGGGCACAGCCACATGATTGTGCAAATGAGTGCCTGCTGGCAACCTCTGCTGCTGCGCTTTGCAGCTCCTCCAACATGGCTGCTAGTGCCCCGCGCAGCAAACAAGAGGCATCTCCCTCTCTTTTGGAGGACCCACCAAAAGAGAGGGAGGATCCGCCTGACCGAGGTTCATCTGGGTTACTTTTTCTTCTGTCCCTTTTTCGTCTGTGGGCAGTGTTCCTTTCTGGGTAGACTGTTCTCCCTGGAGGGTGTTGTGTTAGTGATAAAATCCATTCTCGGCTGGTGTAGGAGGTCACCCAAGCTTGGGATTACATCCCCCCCACATGCTCCAAAAGGCAGGAAGTAGTCATACTTGAAGATCCTTAACCCAGTGCATGTGGGCGGATCTCCTCAGTTCTACTTCCTGCCTTTGCTCCAGAAGGCTCGCATTACAGCTCGCAGGCTTTGGCCTAGTTAACTAGGCCTCTTCTTTTCTTCTGCTTATATTCCTATTGTTTTTGACTATTTCCAATCTATTCTTCACCTGGTATTCTACTACTATTAGTTCTCTCTAGTTACTAAAGAAAAAAAAAATTTTTAAATTTTTTTTAAAAAAATTCATATCTGTTCTTCTACTGTCCTTTCTGTTATTCGTTACCTCTCCTCACCTCTTGCCGACCTTTTGGCCGATGTCCGCTAAAAAGACCTTCGGACTCCTGGCTATTAGGGAGAGATCCGCCCATCAGCGCCTGTTCCCGCCAAAAACTCGGGACTGCGCAAATCCTGTAAGGAAAATGGCAGATGTATCAGATGACCTTGCTGGCGCCTGTAGGCCACAGCGGTCCTCTCTGTTGCCAGATACCGGTGAGGAGACTGGGCGCAATCCATGCCACCAGCAATCCACCGTAGCAGGACACAAGTGGCAGCACCAGAATTGGAGGCTTCCTGACAAGGAGGCCCCGTTGGTGAGAGAGCTTTCGCCCGGCAGCACGAGCAAGGTAAGCCTGTGATGTTTGGCCTCCCCCCCCCCAACTCCTTTCCCTAGCAGTTGGGCGTGCAGGAGGAGGACTGCCTCAGCGAGTATTGCGGCCACGCTGAAAGGAACGTCAGCAGGAGTGGCCGCCCCAGAGCCTGTCGGAATCAGACGGGGAAGACGTGCAGGATGATGAGGCAGGCGGTGCTGAGCCCGTGGATGGGGCGTCGGAGCACCCAGAAGGCCATGAACAGCTCCCCCCGGTAAGATCGGGACTTGCTCGGGGGGGAGGAGGTGAGTGCAGATGCCCCCTATGTGGCCCCTCCCTCAGGGCCTACTCCTACAGGGAATGTGGGGGTTCCCCCTGATGCTGCCACTGCAAAGGGCTGGATTCAGGAGGCCGTTCAGGTCTCACTGGCAGCGGCGCTTAAAGCGCGGAAGCCTGCAAGGCAGGCTGTGATCCATGTGTCGCCCTCAGACTCTCAGGAGGAGATGGTGCCCGCTAAGCAGCCCAGGGTGGCTATACGCCAGGACTCTGTGCCCTTGCGTAGAGGGAGGTCTTCAGATGAGTCTGGAGAGGACTCCCCAGATCTATTGTGACCCAGGGTCAGTGGGTCAGAGACATTGCTGGGCAACCCAGACAAGGGGCCCTCCTCCTCGGAAGAGGGGGAGATGATTGAGGACTCTGCTGCAAACTTACACAGTCAGAGGCTCTCTCTTATGGTGGATTTTCAGCCACTAATTAACCAGGCTATTGCTGCGCTTGATCTGTAGCCAGTTACAGAGGAACAGATCTCTCCTGTGTCCAAGGGCTCCTTGGTGCTGCCTAAGGCTAAGGTACCGCAGATTAAATCAGTGATACCTGAGGGCTTTACTAAGACCATCAAGGAGGAATGGGCAGCTATTGCGACTCCCAAAGCATATGTTGACATTGGCTAGCAAATTGTACAACTTTGAGGAGGAGACTCTGGACTTGCTGAAGGTGCCACTTACGGTTGCTCACTTCGGGGCCCTACTTAGTAGCACAGTGGTACCTAAGGATGGGGACTCCTCTTCTAAGGAGCCAGAAAACAGAAAAGCAAAATCTGCACTGCGCAGGGCCCACGAGGCTTGAGCAGTGGCCATCAGAGCTGACACCACTGTGTCCTTGGTGTCTAGAGCATCGGTCTTGTGGGTTGGCGAGTTACCCAATGACCCTCCCACTAATCAGTCTAAGATGTGGCATAAGCTACTTCGTCTGCAGAGGGCGGCTGCCTTTTCAGCGGATGCTACTCTGGACAGTGTTCAGTTCTCGGCACGTGCGGTCAGTGCAGGTGTCCTGGCAAGACGCAACATATGGCTAAAATTTTGGAAGTTGATAATACGTCTAGGGCTAAATTAGCTGCTGTTCCCTATGCTGGGGGGAAAGCTAATTGGGAATGAGGCCCTGAAAGAGGTCCTCATTGAAACTAAGGATAACCGCAGGGCTCTGCCATCAGCTCCTAGGAAGAAGGACAAGAGTTTTAATCATAGACCGATGCAAACCTTCAGGGCGTTTAGACCTGAGTTTGTCAGAGGGAGCCTTTTAGGCCTTTTTGATCGCAGTGGAACAGATCCAGAGGCCAAGGCAGGCAAGGGTGCACTCAGCAGAACCATCAGTCTCTCGGAAACCAGCAGCGGGGCCCCCAAGCAGCAGTTCTGACTCCCACTCAGGCAAAGTGGGGGTCTGCCATTTGGACTGTTTTGGAAAGAATCCATCGACAGGTGGGTTCTTTCCATTAGCCTACACGGGTACGAAGTGGAGCTGGCCAGCCCCCCAGGAAACAGATTCCTCCTTACCCCTAGATCTGGGAAACCGGAAAAGCACAAGGGGTTGTCCATGGCCATTCAGTATCTGGTGGCTATAGGGGCCATAGAGGAGGTCCCACCTCTTCAGAGAGGCAAGGGCATCTATTCTGTGATTTTACGGTGCCAAAAAAGGACAGATCGGCCAGGGCAGTTCTCAACCTACGCCCAGTCAACCGTTTTGTGATAAAAAGGAGGTTCAGGATGGAAACCCTTTGTACCATCTCAGAGGCATTGCAGATGGGGGACTACATGACTTCAATAGATCTCCAGGAGGCGTATTTACACATCCCCATTCATCCACGCAGTCGACATATACTCCACTTCTGCTACATGGGGAGGCATTATCAGTACAGAGCCCTTCCTTTTGGTCTCTCATCAGCCACCCAAGTTTTTATGAAGGTTCTAGTCTGCTAGTGGCCACTTTATGCACTGAGGGGGTCCACCTGTATTGTTACCTCGACAACTTGCTCAAGAAGGGGCAGTTCAGTCGGCTCTGTCCAGAACAATGTCTGTGTTACGTGCGCATGGGTTTCTGATAAATGTGGGCAAGAGTCACCTGATGCCCACACAGAGCCTTCGTCATTTGGGCATGGTAATGGACACCTCAGTAGGCAAACTGTTTCTGCCACAGGATCGGATGGAGGTCTTAACGTCACTGGCTCGTGTGATTGCTTCGAGACTGTGGGCCAGCCTTCTCAATCTAGCAAGTTTGTTGGGTCTCATGGTGGCGGCTATGGACTCGGTGCCTTGGGCGAGGTTTTCATCTACGCCAGTTACAGTGGGGTTTCCTCCTTTACCAGCACAGGATTGCCCTCAAACGTGACAAGAACATTCCTCTCTAGGTGTCTCTTCGCGAGTCGATTCGTTGGACGGCCCGGGGAACCTAGACAAGGGCAAGCTGTTCATAGAACCCGAGAGAGTGATGGTCACGACGGACACCAGTCTATCGGGCTGGGGGGCTCACTGTTGGAACAGTTCTGCCCAGGGGCTTTGGTCGGTGGAAGAGTTGCTCCATAGCATAAACTGGCTCGAGCTGTGGGCTGTCTTTCTGGCCCTAAGAGCCTTCACGCCCTTGGTGAAGGGAAGGAATATCTTAATGTGTACAGAACAACTTAATATCCATTCTGGACCATCATGTAAACAGAATTTCCAATGTTCGGGCAGATTGGCTAAGACGGCAGGAGATCCAGCCGGCAGAATGGGGCCTGCACCCTCAAGTATTTAGGTGGCTGACAGAGCAGCTGGGATGTCCCCAGATAGACTTGTTTGCATATCCTCAGAATGCCAAGATTCAGAGGTTTTACTCATGTTGCCCGATGTTGGGGGCAGAAGAGACGGATACGCTATCGGTGCCATGGCGTCCGTGTCTGCTGAATGCATTTCCTCCAGTGCCGCTGCTCTCCCGTTGCCTCAGGAAGCTGCGGGGTTTCCGGGCATCCCTGATATTGATTGCGTCTTTTTGGCCCAGAGGGCCTTGGTTTTCTGAGATCGTCGACTTGACCGTAGGTCATCCACTCAGTTTGCCAGACCATCCAGTTCTGCTGTGTCAAGGTCCGATTTACCATCCTTGCATCTAGAAAGTGTTCAGCCAACAAGATTTACCAATCGACTTGGCGTAGTTTTCTGCGCTGGACAGCAAAGCTCTCCCTGCAGCTGAACAAGTGCAGGTCGAGGGGATTACTAGGTTTTTCTTCAGGATGGCCTTGCGCTTGGTCTGAAACCCAACACGCTTAAACACCAGGCGGCGTGCTTGATCCAGATGTTGTTTCCTCATCAGCGTTTGTTCAGGCGTGGCACCCTCTTCTACGCAAGTTCTTGAGGGGGGCAGCTTTGTTGTCTCCTCTGGTCTGCCATTGTTTTCCGTCATGGGATTTGCATATTGTGTTGTGGGGTCTGCAGTTTCCGCCATTTGAACCACTTTGATCTGTATCATTGCAGATGCTGTCCTGGAAGGTGGCCTTTTTAGTAGCTGTAACATCAGCCAGGAGGGTTTCTGAATCGCAGGCTCTGTCAGTTGAGAGTAATTTGTGTAATTTCTCTAAGGACTCTGTGAGACTTATCCCGGATCCTTCGTTTATCCCTAAGGTAAAGTCTCAGTTTAATCGTGAGGCGGTCATTTAATTACCTTCTTTTTGTCCGGATGCTCGTCACCCTGCAGAGAAGGAGTGCAACCGGACGCAGGCTTTTCGTAAGTCAGATGCTCTTTTTGTGGCCTTTAAGGCTTCTAAGATGGGATGCAAGGTCTCTTCAGCCATTATTGCTCGATGGGTTCATTCATGCATTACGATGTTGTATGAAGCCCAGAAACTTTCGGTGCCTGGTCAGATTACGGCGCACTCAACTACATCGGCAGCCACTTCCACTGTGTTATCTTCACCGGTGTCCCATGAAGAGATTTGCAAGGCGGCTACTTGGTCATTGCCTTTTACATTTTCAAGGCATTACAAGTTGGATGAACATGAAGCTGCCAGAGCAGCATTTGGTCGGAGGGTCCTGCAACAGGTCCTTCCGGGTCAGTAGCTCCAGCTTGGGTATTTTCCCTCCCGTGGTTGATGCTGTGGTATGTCCCAAGCTTGGGTGACCTCCTACACCAGCCGAGAAAGGTACATTGGTACTCACCGTGAAGGTGTCTTCTGGCTGGTGTAGAAGAGGTCACCCAAGGCCCGCCCGGGTTGTGTTAGGCTGGAGCTGATGATCTGGTTGTAGGGGGACAGTTTTTCTGTCTTTCTCCGCATTATTGTTTGTATATTGTTGTATATTCTCTGTTGTGTTCTGTGGTTTTCATTCCGTAGCTTGAGCTGTTTTAAGCACTGAGGAGATCCGCCCACATGCACTGGGTTAAGGATCTTCAAGTATGACTACTTCCTGCCTTTTGGAGCATGTGGGGGGGATGTAATCCCAAGCCTGGGTGACCTCTTCTACACCAGCCAGAAGACACCTTCACGGTGAGTACCAATGTACCTTTCCGTGGGGTGTTTTCCTTCCCTCCCATGGTTGTGTTTGGTGCCCCTTTTTTATTGTAAGTTCTTCTAGTATCTTTTGGTTACGGAGCATCACAGTGCTGGCTGAATACTGAGGTTGAGGGGATTGCCCCTCCCTCCTGGTCATGAGGAAAACTCTCTGTGATTGGACCGGCCCTGTCTGGAGCAGGAGGTCAAGACAACCCATACTATTGGCAGATACAACCCATACTTCTGAGGAGAACGCCCTTTCAGGTAAGTGCCAATGATTCATTCTCCACCCACCTCACCCCAATCATACGTAGTAGCGGAAACTATAATTCAGCCTACAATAAGAACACCCTTTAAGCCAACCTGACTCCTCACAGTTGCTAAATAACAGCGGTTCCTTTGCAGTTTCAGCTATACACAAGTCCAGAGAGAGAGCACAACCCAGAGACAAAGCACTCAATCACGGTAACTTTTACATGTAATGCCACAAGACAGTTTGCTCCAGCAACGCTGTCCCTTCTGAAGCCAGCAGTTACAGCACTCATTCCCTTCCACGGTTGGTTCTTGTACAGAAGCAGGAGGAAATTCCTTCCGGCAGGCTCTGCTTGACAAGAATCCATCTTGTGTCAATGGGAAGATTTTAAATGCAGCTACCAGACAAGATTATCAATCGGGATCTCAAGGAACTGACTGAGCAACAGCGTGAAATCTACAAAGACTATAGATGCAGCCACAACCAAGTTACCCCTTTTCAGCCAAAGCCGGTGGTCTCAGTGCAGGATTCCTCCAGTCAGCACCTCTGCAAGAGTAAATCACGTGATCGTCCAGCCGCTTGCTGCCCTTGGGGTTGGGGTGTGTGACTTGCAGAGCTCGGGCTGACAGCCCAAGGCCTACATCATTGCCATGGGCTACCAGGGAAAGACTCAAGCCTCTGGGCGCTGGTATTTCCAGAAGGCTATGTCTCCATCATCACTGCACGAAGCCAGCAGCCCTGCCTCCTTGGGGTTCCAGGCCACGCAGTTCACATCCTGGGAGTGAGCCCTGGCCATGTGGACAGTCAGGCTGAAGGTGGGCTGCTGCGGGTCTGAGAGCAGCTCCTCCTCAAACACCCGGATCGCATCGTCCCCACAGGCAGTGGCCAAAGCTCCCGTCTGGCGGCACCTGCAGAAGATTAAGGGACAGTAACTGGACTGCAGGCGGATAGGTCTGAACATGGTGTGTGGTCTTTTAAAAACCAATACCACTGATTTAAGACAGCATTTAATGGATTGCTGTAATACCGGCCCGATTCAGATGGTGCTAAATCATGGTTGAGGCTGCTCAGCTTTGGCCCTCCTGACCTTTGGCCATTGTGGCTGGGGATGATAAGCCCTGCTAACTTGGCAAAGAGGCACCTTTTTAATATGGTGATTCTCTTTATTTAGCAGGGGGAAAGTAACTGGCCCTATCCACCCCCAGCACAGCATCTTTCCAGTGACTGTTGCTGGTATCTGTCTTGTGTTTCTTTTTAGATTGGGAGCCCTTTGGGGACAGGGAGCCATATTATCTTATTTATTATTTTTCTGTGTAAACCACCCTGAGCCATTTTTGGAAGAGTTGTATAGAAATCAAATCAAATCAATAAATAAATATGATGGGAGCTGTAGTCAAATCAAACCTTTACCATCTATGACCAGTATACATCACAATAAAGCAGTCTCTTATCAATCTAAATTAATACAAAAACTTATTCACCTTAAACAAAATTATATTTGTATGATCTTTAAATTTACTAACTGAAGTCAGGGGAGCCTTTATAATTTAATGGTAGTTTTATAAGTTTTAAATTTATTGTTTTAAAGTTTTGAGTTTTTGATCTGTATTTTAAGCTGTTTTAAATGTTGTACATTTAGATTGCAAACCAAACCACCCAGGGACTTGTGAATGGGGCGGTATTAACATTTGTTAAAGGGTGATTACATAAAAGAACAAATATTAAAAGTCTGTGGATGAATTACGAAGTACAAGATACAAATCTATCTTGAGGCTACAAGGGACCAAAAATAGAAATAAAATTTAAAATAAAACTATAGTTATAAAAAAGTATTAAAAGCCTGTGGGTACATAACTACACAAGCATATACTAAAAAGCTATTAAAAAAAAAATCAGGAGTAAAAACAAAGTTAAGAACATCATAGAAGGCATAAAAAGAGGGCATAAAATTGTAATAGGGTTAAAAGACATAAGAAAACAGAAATATATAAAATCCTGGGTAGTAAAACTGGGAAACAGTGAGATTGAAGGTTATAAGGAGCAGTAGAAAGGGAGACACGTGAGCAACCCCAATGTCATTCCTTTGCCTCAACTCACCATGACACATCGTAGATGGTTCTCGTGTGGAAGCCAGAAAGGGTGCAGATGCATTTCCAGGTGGGTTCTACATCACTGCAAGCCACGCCTGCAATATATACAAGCAATTCCTGAGTCCGGCCTGCTTTGGCTTTTGGGGAAGAGGAGTTTAAGCTGAAGATGAAAGTGATACCTTCTGACTGTAGAAACGGGGGATGGGGTGGGGGACCCAAATATCTATCGCCATTCCCGCTTTGGGGCCCAAAGGATGCAGGAGCACTAACGCTCCCAGTTCGCCACTCAGCAAGCAGATACCCTGGACGCTTGGGGCAGTCTCCATGCAACAATTTAACTCAAGCATTTCGGGCCCTGGAGCTGAGGGGAAATCTTCAAACTCTGGACAGGACCAACAGTCATTTATTAGCTCTTTCTTCTCTTGCAATTCTGAGTAGCATTTGGTGGTCAGAGTCAGTCTGCTCACATTTGGTTAGGCAGGACCACCAAGCTTAACTTTCCTCTTCTGGAGAATAGCCTCCCCTCTCCAGTGGCAGCTGATATTTGGGCTTCTGCATTGCCCACAATGGTCTCTCTAGGCCCTGCTTCCCTGATGGAACAGCAAAAACGACATCAGAAATCTCGGGTCTGCTGGCCATGGTCTAAGTGGGAAGCACCAATCCTTCAACTGGACCCGTTCCTCCTTCCTGGGCACACCACTGACCTTGCTCATTGCCTGGCTTATACTGGCGCCAAATGCGCACCGTCTTGTCATCGCTGCAGGAGGCCAGGCGCTCTCCGCTCTGGTCGAAAGCCAGGCTCCACACCGTGGACTCGTGGCCCTCCAGGGTGGCAAAGCACACCCAGTCATCCTCCTCCTCCCGGTACAGTTTCACCGTGTCGTCATAACTGGCTGATGCCAGCAACTGGCCGCAGAAAGCAAGAGTCACAAGTAAGTGTCAGAGGGAAAGGCTGTGTGTATGTATCATTCTGCAGAAGTGCAAGGGGGGAAATGGATAGAACGTGACTGGGAGTAGAATTCCAGCTGACATTTCAAAAAGCAGCAAGTTTCTAGTCCTCCTGGCAATAAATGAGTGGGCAATATCTGCTGCAGTTTGAGAAACCAGAAGGCTGCCAATAAGATTTCCCAGTGGTAGAGGGCAGGGCAGGGCTCCAGGGTACTTGCCCTTCTAACAATATCCCCTGCAATAGCCAGGATGTTTCTACATGTGACAGAAACAAAAATTCTGCAAGCTGTATAAATTATGTAAATTGAGCAAGTTTTGCATAATTCTGCAATGTCTGCCATTTTTACATAAGTTATTTCAGTTGTTCTACTCTGGAAGACACTCAGTGTTTGCATACTGCATTTTCCTTCAGAGGAGGGTTGCATCCGCAGCTAGGATGGGTTGTCTCGACCTCCTGCTCCTAGACAGGGCCAATCAGAAACTTCGGCTGGCAGCAGGAGGGAGGGGCAATCCCCTGACACCCCAGTTCTTCGCCCTGTCTCGCTCCTGCAGGACCGTGTTCTTGCTCCTCTGTACCTTACTCTTTCCTACATCTCGGCGATAGGTTATTGCAAGGGGGTAGGAAGGGACTTGTGTACCTCATCGCGACTCCCAGATACCCGCTGCGGTGATGGAGTCTCAGCGCGAAGAGAGGGAGGTTTCTCCCTCCCTCTCAGAGGATTCGATAGCACACTCCGTGTGCCGTGCCGAGTGGGCTGCGGCTCCTGATCCCGCGCCCCGTACTCGGTCCCAGGCGTTAGCTAACGCCGGTAAAAGGGCAAAGAAGAGTGCTAAGTCCTCCTCAGGTTCCCGCTCGTTGGCAGGCAAGTCTCCGCCCCAACCTCAACAGCCCGCAGGAGGAATCCTCCTCCAAGATGGTGGGGCCGGCTATGATGCTCCCGTTCTGCTTCGGGAGCCGGCATCGGAAGGGTTAATTGATGGTGAGCCCGGGGACCCCTTGGAGGGAGCGGCCGGGTTGGGGGGCTCCCTCTCCGCTCCACCCGCCAAGCGCCTTTGCGTCCTGATCGCGGCCACCGCCGCCCCTGCTCCAACAGCAGATTCGGCTGAAGAAGGGGAGGAGATCCCGCCGCGATTTGCAGCTTTGCTGAGACAAGTGGTGGTGGAGGAGCTCCAAAAGCTGCCCTGGCTGGCCCCATCTGTGGCGGCGCAGCATCCTTTTCCCGCCCAACCGCTTGCAGCCCCGGCCACCTTTCCCACCCAGAGTTTTTCCACCAGTGTACCGGCGGCCATTTTGGGCACGACTTCTGCCGCGCCGAACTCCGTTCTTCCTGCTGGCCCGCCCGCACCGCCCCAAGAAGGAGGTCCCCCTTCTTTGTCCCCCTGCCGCCCGATTTCTCGGCTGCCCGCCGCTACCCCCTCCCGCCCTGCTCCCCGTGAGGCACCAGCGCCTTTGGAGGTTTCGGACTCAGATAGGGAGAAGGGGGAGCTATCGGGGGACAATGAGGACCCGTCCTCCTTGCCTCAGACTAGTTTCCGCCTGTTCTCCCAGACAGATTACCCAGTCCTCCTCCACAAAGTGAGAAAGACCCTCCGCTGGGGGGGGGGTCGTTCAGCCTAATCCTGGGACCTGAAGGGGACCTCACAGTGCTGCCTTCACTGAGACCCCAGGAGGTTGCTGTTCCGTGTCCCCAGCTGTTTTTGGATACCTTCCAGGCTGAGTGGGACAGGCCTATTGAGGGCAAGGGGCCTCCTCCCGCTGTACGTCGCATGTACAATACTGACAGCTCTCTCATGGGCAAACTTAAGGTGCCACTTGTTGATGCCGAGGTGGCCACCCTGGTGACGGGAGCGGTTCTCCCTAAGGAGGGAGAGGATGCCCTTAAAAACGTGGAGGACAAAGGGTGCGATGCTGCCCTTCGCAGGTCGCATGAGGCGAACACTCTATCCGTGCCTCAACTGCGAACTCAATCTTTGCGAGGGCGGCCATTCTGTGGGTGCAGGAACTCACTTCTTTGGTCCCGCCGGAGCTCCCCAACCTTTGGCAGGGTCTTAATAAATTGGGGAAGGCCGTCAGATTTATGGCTGATTCTTCCCTGGACGCTGCCCAGTTGTCGGCCAGGGCCCTGGCCTCTGATCTTACTGTCAGACGCCACCTTTGGTTAAAAAATTGGAAGGTTGACCAAAAATCTAGGGCCAACCTCACGAATTCCGCCTTTAAAGGGGGTAAGCTGTTTGGTGAGGCCTTAGAGTCCGTCCTGGTCCAGACCAAGGATAACAAGAAGGCCATGCCATCCACGGCCTCATCCCAACGGCCGGACCGAAGGGGCTACCCTTCATCATCTTTCGGATACAGGGGTTACAAGTCGTCCTTCCGTATCAGACAAAACAGGCCGGATAGGTCCTCCTGGAATAGGAACCGGTCCTCCTTTCGGGACAACTCCTTTCGTAAGAACCAGCATTCCGGACAGCCCCCCAAGTCGGGGTTCAAGCGGCCCCAGGCCCAGTGACTCGCTCCAGGGTCCCCCTCCCCAGGATCAGCAACTCCTTCTAGTGGGGGGCAGGTTGGGGGACTTTGTGCACGCCTGGGCGCAGACCTGTTCCGATGCCTGGATACTGCAGACTGTATCTTCAGGATACTCTCTGGAGTTTTGGCCCAGCCCCCAGATCGTTTTCTCCCCTCCCCTCGCTCCCACAAGGTAGCGAAGCACCGCTTGATGCTGAAGGCCATTCACCATCTGCAGGCCATCCGTGCAATCGAGCCTGTTCCCCCGTGTAAACTAGGGAGAGGGGTGTACTCTATCCTGTTCCTAGTCCCCAAGAAGAACGGGGAGTGGAGGGTGATCCTGGGCCTCAAGTTCGTGAACAGGTTCCTTCGGAGGAGGAGTTTTCGCATGGAGACCCTACGTTCCATCCTGATGGCACTCCAGCAGGGGGACTTCCTAGCTTCCGTGGATCTGAAGGAAGCATACCTTCATGTGCCTATTCACGAACAGGACCAGCGCTTTCTGAGGTTCGCCTATTGCTCCCAGCACTTTCAGTACCGGGCTCTGCCCTTTGGTCTCTCGACTGCGCCTCGCGTGTTTACCAAGATCATGGTGGCACTCGTGGCACACTTGAGGACCATGGGCGTCCACCTGTACCCGTACCTGGACGACCTTTTGATCAGGTCACCTTCCCTGGTCAAGGGTCACCAGGATGTCCAGCTGACCCTCAAAGTCATGGAAACCCACGGGTTTATTGTCAACAGCCCAAAGAGCAACAGCCCAAAGAGCAACTTTGCCATCTGGGAGCAGAGGTAGATACAGTTCGGGGGACCGTCTGTCTATCCCCGGAACGCAGGCAATCCCTGCTCCTGTCCTGTCAGGCCCTGATAGCTCGCCCCCGGTCCGACATCCTATCCCTGTCTCAGTTGCAGGGCCGCATGATTTCCACTCTGGGAATAGTGCCGTGGAGCCGCTTCCACTCTCGCCCGCTCCAGTGGTTCCTCCTCAAATACCAGGACCAGGTGATGGGTCGGTCCAGGCAACCGATTGTCCTCCCACCTCGGGTGGTACGGTCCCTTCACTGGTGGGTGTCTCCAGCCACATCAAAGGGAATCAGATTCCTCCCGGTGGTGCGGATCCAGGTGACCACGGACGCCATTCTCCAGGGCTGGGGCAGGCACTGCCTTCAGCACGTGGCTCAGGGCATTTGGTCCGAGGCTGAATGCGCAAATTCAATCAATTGGCTAGAGCTGCGGGCAATTCGCTTGGTCCTCTCAGAATTCCTTCCAGTGATCAGGGGGTGTCATGTCATGGTATGGACGGACAATGCCACAGCCAAAGCCCATGTCGTCCGGCAGGGCGGCTCAAGATCCAAGGCCCTGATGCGGGAGGCCTCCCTCCTTCTGACGTGGGCGGAATCCCATCTACTGTCCCTGGAAGCGGACCATGTCAGTGGGGTGATGAACGTGGTCGTGGACTGGCTGAGTCGTTCCCAAATAGACCCAGCAGAGTGGTCCCTGGACCCTCTGGCCTTCCAGCGCATAGTTCGGCGCTTCGGGCAACCGGTCATGGACGTGTTCGCCAGGACGGACAACGCAAAGGTGGACCTTTACCTATCCAGGTATCACTCCCCCGGGGCGGTGGGCGTGGACGCCCTGACCTTCCCGTGGCTGCAGGGGCTAATCTACGCCTTCCCTCCATTCGTAGTTCTCCCTCAGACCATTCGAAGGGTTGGGACGTTGCATGCAGAGGTCGTGCTGGTAGCCTCGCACTGGCCACGCAGGCCCTGGTTTTTGGACCTGGTGGAGATGTCCATCGAGCCGCCTCCCCGCTGGGGTTGAATGTCCACCTACTTCGTCAGGGGCCGGTATTCCACCCGGATCCAGCCTGGCTCAATCTGTTCGCGTGGAGGTTGAGCGGGAGGATTTAGTTGCCTGTGGCTACCCTAGCTCCGTTCAGGCCACCATCCTGGCCTCCAGAAGGCCTTCCACGGTCAGAGTATACCAATCAACCTGGAAGGTGTTCTCGAAATGGTGTGGCGCCCAGGGGGTGCTCCCCAAGTCTGCCCCTGTGAGTTTAGTTTTAAGTTTTCTACAAGAGGGATTGGATAAGGGGCTGCGTCCCAATACACTCCGCCGTCAAGTTTTTGCTGTATCTTCGGTTTTACAGTTAGAGGGTTCTTCGTTGGCTCAGCATCCCCACGTTCAAAGATTTCTCAAGGGAGCGTCGGTCATCAGTCCTCCCACTGTTCATAGATTCCCCACCTGGGATCTGAATCTGGTATTGAAGGCCCTTACCAAGGCCCCGTTCGAGTCCCTACGGACCATACCCCTACGGTTGCTCTCCTTTAAAGTTTTATTTCTGGTCGCTGTCACATCTGCTAGGAGGGTCTCGGATCTGCGCTCTTTGTCCGTGCGTAAAGAGTTATGCCTAATCTATCCGGACTATGTGCTGCTTCGCACAGACCCGTCCTTTATTCCTAAGGTTAACTCGGTGTTCCACAGGGCTTAAGAAATTATGCTACCTTCCTTCTGTCCTGATCCCTCTTCACCTAGGGAAAGGGAGTGGCATAAGTTGGATGTGCGCAGGGCAGTGAAGATTTATTTGCGGCGCACCAAGTCCTTTCGGGTGTTGGACTCCTTGTTCGTCTCCTTTAGGGATGCTTCCTTGGGGAGGCAGGTTTCAGCTTCCACATTGTCCCGCTGGATTTGCCAGTGCATCAGGTTAGCCTACGCTAGTTCAGGTACTCCGGCTCCAGAGGGGATTATGGCTCATTCCACTAGAAGCGCTGCTTCTACGGCTGCCTTTTCCACCTTGTCTCCCCTTGTTGATATTTGCCGCGCTGCCACCTGGGCCTCTATTTCTACCTTTGTGAGGCATTATAAGATCCACGATTGGACCTCGACAGAAGCGGCCTTTGGGAGAAGAGTATTACAGCAGGGAGTTTCTTCTTGAGCCAGACCTCACAGCTCCCACCCAGTGTCTCAGGGGCTATGGTAGGTCCCATCCTAGCTGCAGATGCAACCCTCCTCTGAAGGAAAATGAAGCGTTGGCACTTACCTGAAAGGTCATTTTCTTCAGAGGTATGGGTTGCATCCGCCCCCGCCCGCTTGTTTGTCTGGTCTGTTAGCCTGCTGTCCTGGTACCTGACACCCTATCTGTCTCCTGTGTATCTGTGGGGTGGTTTCGCTCTGGGGTGGTTGGTCCCCCCTTGCAGGGTGTTAGTTTCTCTGGGCCCTGTCTTTACGGAACGGCCCTTGCCGAGTCTTCTCTTCTGTTTGTGTTTTTTCCGCTAGGTCTGTTGGCAGTTAACTTTGACTTGATTCTTTTGGAGCGGTGTAAGAGCTGGCTATGAGCTGGAGTGTCAGGGGATTGCCCCTCCCTACTGCTGCCAGCCGAAGTTTTTGATTGGCCCTGTCTAGGAGCAGGAGGTCGAGACAACCCATCCTAGCTGCGGATGCAACCCATACCTCTGAAGAAAATGACCTTTCAGGTAAGTGCCAACACTTCATTTTTAATGTGACATATTATATGTGACATGTAGCAATGGAATGTAATTAACAGCTTTCTTCTTCTTTATTGTTACGGTCATTCAACCAGCAGAACACAAAGTACAAAAACTTTACATAAAAGCAACATGGTCAAATAAGTAATAAACTGTCAAAACATAAAACAGAGCCGTAACGCCCGAGTTCATCCATTACATAAAACAGAGGGCTCCATACATTATAATAATCTAAAATTAACAAGTTTCACGTTGTGCATCATTCTCTCTCTCAAACTCTTAGTTGGAGACTGTATAGCAAGTCAAGGAACTGCCTCAATCAATGCCAAATTCCCTCTGTATCCAACAATGCCACCCACCTACCTTTTCTAAGATTGCCCCAGAACTTTGGAACGTGCTTCCTAACAAAATTAGAACCTCCCCTTTGCTGGATGATTTTAAGAAAGATCTGAAAACATACCTGTTTAACCAGGCTTTTAATTTATATAGTTTTAAAGTTTAATGTTTTAGAGTTCTTATCTATATTTTGTATTGCTTAACGGTGTTAATGTTTTAATTGTTGTTTTTAGATTGTGAACCACCCACAGCCTTGCGTGTGGGGCGGTACAGAAATCTGCTAAATAAATAAAAGAAAACTCACCTCCTGGTTAGGATGCCAGACAACATGCTTGACATCCTGCAGATGGGAGTTGAGGACGCTCATGCACTCATACTCCTCCTCTTCGTCCACTGCAAGACAGAACCGTGGGTGGAGACCCAGAGCAGAAGCCCAGCTAGGAAAGGCATCCTCAAGCAGCAGGGTCAGGCATGGTGCCAGCAAGCCCCACCCCAAAAGCACAGGCCACATCCCCTGCGCTCCCACCCTTAAGAGTCTGATCTGAAAGCACAGCAGACCCAGAGACATGCAGCCATTCACTAGGGAGGGGAGGCAAAAAAAAAAAACTGTGGGAAGGTGCCCACAGCCTCTGGGCATGTTTTGCTTCCAAGAAAACAGCCTTTCTGTAGGTGAATGGAGAGCAAAGCTCTTCCAGTACATGGAACTCCGAGGCAGAAGAGGTGCTTGCCTTGTCTGTAACTCTCAGACTTGCATTTTATTTATTTATTTTTACATTTATATTCCGCTCTTCCTCCAAGGAGCCCAGAGCGGTGTCCTACATACTTGAGTTTCTCTTTCACAACAACCCTGTGAAGTAGGTTAGGCTGAGAGAGAAGTGACTGGCCCAGAGTCACCCAGCTAGTTTCATGGCTGAATGGGGATTTGAACTTGGGTCTCCCCAGTCCTAGTCCAGCACTCTAACCACTACACCACACTGGCTCTCTTTTAACCAACACTTGTCAGATACAGCGAGGGTGGACAGAAGGGGCATCAGGAATGGATCTGCTTGTAAGCCAACAGATGATTTGCAGCAGATCTGACTGCCAACTGTGCAACGAGAGAAACCCCCACCTCAAATTTTGATGTTAAAAGCCTCTCACCTTCCCAAACCCAGACGCTCTTGTCTCGACTACAGGTGGCCAGGAGGGTGCCAGATGGGGCCCAGGCCACAGACTTCACCTCATTCTCATGGCCTTCCAGAGTGGCTACACACTGTTGCAGAAGGAGAAGGAGAAGCACTTTAGTCAATCCATCATTTATTACCGTCCACGACCAGCCAGCAGTTACAATAATCAACAGTTACAGGCAACATAACTTAGAATGCTCTAGTATTAAATAAAGAATACTGAATGATACTAAACTACCAACCCACCACCACAGTAACACATGTACTTTACATAAGTGTTAACCATTTGTTTCCTGATGTTACATGCAAAGGCAAAAAATTTGGCCACATGGTAGGTAATCTCGGCATCAGAGTCAGAAAGGAGAAAGTTTACATCAAGGTTGTCTGGCCTGCCGGGATAATGTAAGAGAATTGGGCCAATAAGAAGAGGGCATCTCTATAAAATGCACAATGCAATAATACATGCCCCACTGACTCAATCACGCCTGAGCTGCAGGAGCAGTGCCATTGGAAATATGGGGTATAGTGAAATCTACCCACCAAAACAGCCAATGGTAGCACATTTAACTGGACCACAGTAAAGGCATGGCAGACCTTAAGGAAAGTAAGTTTATACAAGTAAACCTTAGCTGGGAATAAGGTTTGTCTGGAATTTCCTACAACCATAGTGTGTAGTTCACATTATTTCCTTTTGAAGCACAATATCCCAAAGGCGCTGATGATTCTTGGCCACAAGAAGGCCTACACGAGCCAGATCTGAAAGCGGGAGGCCATAACACCGAAGTTTCTTCTCCACTGCATTTTCCCCATCTAAAGGGAAAGCTATCCATTAAAGTAAGGGTGGCCAAACCAGAAGGGTTGTAAATTAATTTAAGCCAGTAGTTGAAAATAAGCGACCAAATGCAGTCTTCAATTGGGATTAACCTGGTCTCAATTCTCAGTAAAGTATTTAGTACGCAGCGTGGAACACCAAGGATAGATCCATTGTTCCCTCTAAGGTGTGTGGACGTTCACAAGTTTTCTGATGTCTGCTCAGTTAATTTTAGACCCCGCTCAGGTTGAATTAGGAAGGCCCCATTCTGAATGCACATGAGCACACACTGCCATGATACTGCCACCCAGAATAAAACTCATTCCACACAGAGATGAAAAAAATCAGAGGGACCACTGGATAGACCTAAGAAACTTGGACTGTACCGCCTCCAAAGAATGGAAATTTTGGTATATACAAATTTGGCAGGCAGAGAGGGCAGAAGATGCCCTCCCTGATTACAAGAAGGGTGGGGGAGCAGAGACTAAGAGGGTCAGAAAAGTCCAATCCAAACTTGAATTTGGGCTCTCACCAAATTCCTCCAATTTCTGTAAAATTGGACCCTGTCTGATTTCCCCAATCTGACTTTGCACAGGCCTACTAATTAATAGTGCCAGATCTGAACTGACCAAAATAAATCAACATGAGATAATCAAATGCAAAACCCCAAAGGGAGCTTTATGCTACCTCGAAATCCTCCAGGTTCTTCTTCCAAATGCAGGTGGTGGCATCGAAGCTGGCTGAAGCCAGGTAGTTGCCGCAGGGGGACCAGGCTGCTTTACGGATGGTCCTTTGGTGTCCCTCGCCCAGCACAGACTTGCACACCCAGACGTCACCTGCCGAGAGAGAGGACACTGGCAAGAGGGGGTTGCTGGAAAGCAGGGGCTCCCAACTTGGGGTGGCCAGATGATGTTGCCAGCGACAGCTCCCATCATCCTTCATCAATAAATACTCCACGTGGAGCTGCTTTGCAGCAGTGAGGTCCACCAAGGCAGTGACCAGCAGCGGCTCTCCGGGGTGCAGAGAGGCTGTTGCTGCTGCAGCCAGGCCAGGGCTCAGTCGGGAGGCGGCTGCGCCTGGGGCCGGCTGAAGGCGGGAGTGGGGGGTGCTGGGATCTTACCTTCCCTTCCCCAGAGGCGGATGCTCCGGTCCCCACCGCAGGAGGCTAAGAGGGTCCCTGCAGGGTTCCAAGCCAGAAACCAGCATCGGGAATCCGGGTGTGCCGGGATGCGGGAAAGGAGGCCCAAGGAGCCACTCATCTCCACGCCGACGAGGAGGAGTCGCCCGAGCAGCCCAGCCCAGGGACGGGCTTCCAGTCCGCGGAGCGCCCGCTTGGCGGAATGGGAGGCGAGGAGGACCTTCGGCCGCAGCGGAAACGACCACCCCTGCCTAGAGAGAAAGAGAGACGCATTATTCAGATCTCCTCCCCCACCCCACCCCGTCCCCCATTTTGCTGCAATCCACGCATTGACCGTCTGCACACGCGCGCACGTGTCTTTAGGCGGATGGCCGTACACGGCTGCTCATACGGAAAGCGAGCCTGCCGCCCTCCAGCGCAAGGGAAAGGGCGGGAGGTGCATGGAACCGAGCGCACGAAGAGGGCTGGCCTACACACGGCGGGCACACGCATGTCGAGCTTGGAGTCGTGTGAGCGGGCCTGCCAAGTAGCAAAGCACCCCAGGCTCCTGCGCAGGAGCCCGGGGAGGCTCAACCCAGCCGGTCTCCTTCCACTACCCCCACCACCTCCCCGGCGGTATCATCACGCCCCTCCTTACAGCCTCGGCTTCACGGGCCACTTCCTCTTCCAGAGGGACCTGTTGCGCCTGCGCAAAGCCCCCAGGACCCCTACCTGGCCCGACGCAGTGGCGTCAGGCGCCGGCTGTCGTCGACGTGCCTGCCGGGCTGACGTCACGCGCGGCGGCGGCGGCGGCCGAGGCCCCAGGGCGGAACCGGAAGTGGCGGCGGGCGGCGGCGGTCGCTTGGTGGCAGGAAGCAGCAGAGACGGCCCTGAGTGTCGGGCTTCGCGGCGACCCCTCAGAGCCCGAAGCCCCGAGGGAGCCGGCGGAGAAGCGGCGGGCGGCCCGTGGAGGGAAAGAAGGAAGGAGAAGCAGCAGCAGCAGTACCGGGTCCTCCAAGGCGGGCCGGCCGGCCGCTGGGGTGGAGCGGTGAGTACGGGGCGTCCCTGGGTGTCTCCTCTGCGGCCTCCTGGAGGCACCGGGCCTCTTGCCAGCGCCGGAGGAGGCGCGGAGAGGCGGCGCAGACTTCTCAGTTTCGGGGAGCAAGCAGGAATGGTTCCCTCGGCTCAGCAGGGCTCCCCCTGGTTTGCCTTGGAATGGGAGACTCCGCGTGCCTGCACTGCAGGGTCTCCCCTGAGGGGCTGGGGCCGCTCGGGGAGGAAGGGCACCTGCCTGCACAGAGCACCCCTTGCTTTGCTCGTTGTTCTGCGGCTTCTGATCGGAGAATCCTCGAGTGCGAGGGCCCCGGGAGGCAGCCCTGCTTCCTAAGCACTGGCTGAGCTGCTACAAAGACAACACATGGCTGTCTGGGTGGTTCAACTGACTGGTGGTGAACATGAGCATGAGAGCTTGTGGATGCGACCTGGCAGCTGGGGCAGGGGCCGTGCCTCCCCCAGGAAATCCGGAGAGGGGCTTGAGGCCTGCCTCCCTCACCTGGCAGCCCGCGGGGGCAGTGTTTCCTCTGGGGAGTCCTGGAGGGGGCTTGAGCTGCCCCTCCCCACAGAGTTTCCACCCCTGGTCACACAGACCCCTGGGGGTCTGCCTAAAGCTTACAAGGCAGGGGTTCTCCAGTGGCCATTGCAGCTGGGAATGATAGGAGTTGTAGTCCGGCAACATTGGGGGATCCCTGCCTTATAGGCTACTCCCTGTTGTAATGTGCAGTATATTGCTGATAATTTCTTAAGCTATTCAGTGGGAAAGCTCTGAGTTCCTTTTACAGCAGGAGTTTCTCAAGCTCAGCTTCCCAGATGTTGCCATGGACTCCCCAGAGGGACTGCCTTACCGTTTCAGCTGAGATGATGGGAGTTGTAGTCCAGCAACATCGGGAGCCAAGCTTGAGAGCCCCTAAGGTAAAGGGGACTTGAAGCCTTCCCAAAACTACAAACAATATATTGCACGTTAAAATAGGGAGTGACTTGTGAGTCTGGGGTCCCTGGATGCTGTTGGGCTACAACTCACATCATCCCCAACTGCAATGGGATTTGTAGTCAGCGTGATGTAGTAGTTAAAAGTGCTGGACTAGGACTGGGGAGACCCGAGTTCAAATCCCCATTCAGCCATGATACTAGCTGGGTGACTCTGGGCCAGTCGCTTCTCTCTCAGCCTAACCTACTTCACAGGGTTGTTGTGAGGAGAAACTTAAGTATGTAGTTCACCGCTCTGGGCTCCTTGGAGGAAGAGCAGACTATAACAGGTAAAAAATACAATAAAATAAATAGTCCAGCTGCACCTGCAGAGTTGCCTGGTTGGCCACCCTGATTTAGAGTATGCATATGCCACTTTTCAACAACAAAGGGTCCCCACCCTGTCCCAAAAGGACTCACAGTATAAACCAAGGCTGCTCAGCTTTGGCCCTCCTGCAGATGTTGGCCTACAACTCCCATAATCCCTGACTATTGGCCACTGCATCTGGAGATTATGGGAGTTGTAGTCCAAAAACAGCTGGGGGCCCAAAGTTGAGCAGGCCTGGTTAAACACACACACACACAACACCAGGAAGAGCCACTGGAGAGATGGTAAGCTGGTTGAGTAGACACAGTTGCTCTCCCTTTGCTAAATATATGGGAACTGCCACTTTGGAAGGTGCCTCGTTGCCCAGTTGGCAGGGGTGGTTCCCAAAGCTTGTGCCCTAGGAGGCTTGAAGAAGGTTTCCTGTCCCAAAAAGGTGTTCAACTTAAAAAGAAGCAAAACAGCCAATGGAGGGGTGCTATGTTGGGATTAGAAGGGTTAGTTACTCTCCCTCACATCCTCTGTTAAATATGAGAGCCTCCGCTTTAAATGGTAGCTCTTTGCCATTCTCAGGAAAACAGCTCATCTTCTCTGGGCCAGCTCACTGGAGGTTCATTGCTATAGGGTTGCAGCCCCGTTAGTCTGGGGTTTTTTTTAACTTTATATTGTGCTCTATCTCGTGAGCTCAAAGTAGCTTTTAGAATTTTTCTCTCATTATCTGTTGCCGCAAACACAGCCTGAAGCCTTATGTAAATTAGATAGTTTAAGAAGTAGCTGAGTGTGGCAGCAGCTTCCATGGACTCAATACGTGAAAACATTATCCGCGCTTGTTCTGTATATCCATGACCAGGAAAAATGATATAATCGGTAGTGCCTCGAAATGCAAGAGGTATTGTCTGTGACAACTCTGTCAAGCTCAAATATAAAAGAAAAAGGTAATAATTGATGATGATGCAGCTTCCCTAGGTCATTCTTGGCACAAATGTTTAAAAAGCAAGCAAGCACAGGCTCCACCTGCAGGCTTATGACATAATAAAATTTGAAAGAACAGAGAGAAGAGGAAAAACAAGCCATTAAATTCAGGTATCAAAACATTCAAGTTACAGTTGCAAATCTTTATTTCAGACCACATACCAGAATGTAAGGGTAATGAATTTCTAAGGACCCTTACCAGCTGTCCCTTTCTTCTGGGGGTTGGCTACCAGAGGTCTCTAGTTCTCTATCAGCTTTAGCTGCTGAACCTGAGGGATATTCAGGCAGCAACTGAACTCAGACACAGAGGCAGCCAGTTCCTTTTAAAACATCATAAGAGTTCTTATTAGAACATAAGAATGCATCATAAATGTAGAGAAACTGGTGAGCATAACTTGTCTTACTAATTGTTAAGCCTTGTCCTGGACTAATAACAAATCATGGTCATTTCTTCTTCTGTTTAATACCTTGCCTCCTGTCTTTCTCATTCTCTCCTTCAACTGACTGAGGAAAACAGCTGACAGTCTCTGGCCCTGCCATGCACCGTTATTGCTCATGCTTTCCATGAGCTCAGAATAATTGAGCGAACAATGCAGTAAGAGCATGCCAAAGGTGCAGAGTGCTGTGCCTAAAAAGAAATGGATTTGTTTGCAGAGATGAACAGGGGTGCCACTGATTGTCACTGCTCTAACTTTTTGTGTCTTGTTAAGCCCACTACCAAGCATCTTAGTGTGACTTGCATGGCAGATTCTTAATAACAATAAACAACTGCATTTGTTGGCGGCTCCATAACATTTGTTCTGTGGGTGGCACAAAGCAAAACAATATAACAACTGAATAAACAACATACAGTTAAAACAATTTTACAATTGTTTTTAAACAACATACATTTAAAAAAACTTCTTGCATCTCTGTGGTTGGAAAACCTTTGCATTTCCATTCACTCAAAATTCGAGCAAGTTCACATAAATTGTTAGCCCACAGAAACACTTACTAGCCCACTCACACCTACCTCAAATAATTTCTTTCTTGCCATGGGCCAGTAGTTGTATATAAGCTTTCATCTGCCTGTCACTTGAAGCATCCACTGTCTCTTTCAGATTCCTGAACAGAATATAGAAAACACATCATCCTGCGATCTGTTCTGTCTGTAGATCTCCTGGCCATCTGCTTTGTCGTGACTGGCGCCCAGCAGTTCTGACAACAGTGGATACGTTCCCTCTCCTCTGAAGATCTGAAAGGCTTCTGTCGAGAGCGTATTTCATTGGATATATTGGGCCCGTTCTCAGAAAGGGGATCCATGTACACCCCAAGCAGCTCGGTGTTGCCCAGCGGGCGGAGGCAGAGAGGTCAGGATGGAAGCGCTTTGCCAAAGCAGCCAGAAAGAAGCCTGGCTTCTGCCTTGCCTGGTGCCCTCTCCATAACCGCTTTGTGTACTGCACTGGCAGAGCCCGCCTGGCTACGGATTCATGGGGGCACTTGTTCTCGCCAAGAGCTGGGAGTCGCTGATGTGCTTGGATATGTTGACCCTGCATTACTTAAAGGTGGGAGTGCTTTGGGTGTGCTTTTTCAAAAGGGGTGACTGGGGGTGGGAGCAGCACCGGTCTCCTCTGGTAAGGGAGGAGAGCTGGTCTTGTGGTAGCAGCCATTAGTTGTCCCCTTTACTAAGCAGGGTCTGCCCTGGTTCACATTTGAATGGGAGACTAGATGTGTGAGCACTGTAAAATATTCCCCTTGGGGGATGGGGCCACTCCGGGAAGAACACCTGCCTGCAACCTTGGAGAAGCCACTGCCAGTCTGTGCAGATATTAGTTAGCTGGATGGACCAGTGATCTGACTTGGTCTTTGGCAGCTTTCTATGTACAAGCATAGTTATAGATGGGGATAGTACAAGTAGTAACAATTCCGTAGTGTTTACTTAGGTCTACTGAGTTCGGTGAGATTTATTCCCAGGCCAATGAGCATTGGATTGCAGATGTAGTTTGGGGGGCAAATGGCCCACAGGGTGTGTGTGTGTGTGTGTGTGTGTGTGTGTGTATGTGTGTATGGTTTTGGATAATAAGCACCTGATTGTTTTGGATTGGCCAGTTAATCCTGAACTTTATGTGGCTTTGTTTTCTTGGAGCAAGCTTTTCTCGCTTGTGTTCTTGTGACTCCCCTTGTGGAAGATGATTAGGCCTGCTCAGTCAGAAGGAGTTGGAATGTCTGACACATGTATCCAACCCACCCCCCACCCCACTCCCCAGTGCCAGGCGGAGGTGGGTGCTCCTGGCATGACCTACACCAGCCATTAGTTAGTGGTTCTGGTGCAGAGGCGAGGCACCTTTGTAGTGGAACTGGTACCTGAGCAGAGGAGATTGGGAAGGCATGCCAGGATGCCTGGGGGCTGTAGTTACTCCTGGGAGAAGCGCTGTGAGGAACAGCAGTCCTCAAGCACACTGTTCCAGCCTCCCCAGCTGGAACATAGGTACCGGTTCTGTAATGAAGGCGTCCTCCTTACCCAGAAACAGCAGCTACTTCCTGGTGCTGATTGTGCCAAGAATGGCTGCCTCAGGCATGGGATGTTTGTCAGACATTCCAGTTGCACAAGCCCATGGATGTTGGTTTCAGTCAAGGCCAAATCCAGCCCTCTATGGACCCCTACCAGCTGGCACCCTGTTGTCACTACAGAGGCAGGAACAGTTTGTAGAGGGCCTGGGGGCTGTGGGAACAGAACTTCCTGGGAGGGAAGAACTTTGTGGAGGGGCCAGACACACCCTGCACACAGTGGCCCTTCTGTAAATCTAGTTGCTCATCACATCTGCTGCATGTGATTGTTTTCTAATGGTTTTCATTTATAAGTGCAAAGTTTAGAGTTGGATTTAGGGAGGATTAATATTCAAAGTGCTTAAATCCAGTTGAAACCAGTGAATGGAGATTACAGGTTCTTAACTGTCCTATAGTGCAGCGGGTAAGAGCAAGAGGTTGCTGGTTCAAATCCCCGCTGGTATGTTTCCCAGGCTGTGGGAAACACCTATATCGGGCAGCAGCGATATAGGAAAATGCTGAAAGGCATCATCTTGTACTGCATGGGAGATGGCAATGGTCAACCCCTCCTGTATTTTACCAAAGAAAACTACAGGGCTCTGTGGTTGCCAGGAGTCGACACCGACTCAACAACGCAACTTTACTTTTGACTTTAACTGTCCCTAAAAGTGGTCAGTTGGATCAGGCAACACCTCCCCTAAATTTACGTATTCCCAGTTTGGGTATTTAACAAGCAGAACTCATCTTAGGCTTCAGTTCCACCAGGAAGAAGTTACTGCAAAGGAAGCAGTTGTATAATATTCCTAGAGAAAGAATTTCCTTGTACAATCGCTTTTCTCTTAACTTCCCAACATCCTCTGCATTGAGATCCCAATCTCTCTCTCTCTCTCTCCCTCCCCCTCTCTCTGTTCAACTCGTGTTCTAGAGAGGGTTGTAGGGGACAAAGTCAAGCCACAGATAAAAGCAGCCCAACCAGTTTCATTTTTGTGGACGTCATTAGTAACCAAGCAGTCAAGCTATTATTTCAACCACATAGACTCTGTTTATTACATGCAACCATTAGTCGTTACAAAGCTTCAATGAATAAAAACTTGTATATTCCAAAATGAAAAAATCTGTATATTCAAGAATTTTAAAAAATCAATTGATTGTTCATATGATTTATAGCTATACATCTTAAAACCTTAATTATAATAAAATTGGTTCTAGCAAACAGAACCACTTGATGACATAAGGATAAAATTTGTTCAGATTTGTCCAAGTTGGAGTTCTGTCACCCTTCCAGACCTGTGTTCCCTATAACAGGGAACCCCAGATGTCTTATTTATTTATTTATTTGATTTCTATACCGCCCTTCCAAAAATGGCTCAGGGCAGTTTACACAGAGAAATAACAAATAAATAAGATGGATCCCTGTCCCTAAAGGGCTCACAAGAAAAGAAAAAGAAGACAGACGCCAGCAACATTCACTGGAGGGATGCTGTGCTGGGGATGGATAGGGCTAGTTACTCTCCCCCTGCTAAATAAAGAGAATCACCATGTTAAAAGGTGCCTCTTTGCCAAGTTGACAGGGCTTGACAACTCCCAGAATCCCCAGCTAAAGAAGCCCTTTAGCTAAAGCTAAAGTCAACATCTCAGGTTCCCTGCAACAGGTAACACCATGGTCCAGACTCCTTTCAAAGCCTTTAAAAAGCCACTAGCCACTAGAAACCTATATGGAGGGAGGGGACAAAACATATCCTCCAGAGTGGGTCTCAGCTGTAGATTCTTTCCTGATACTCCAGCCTCCCTTCTCTCTCCTGCCACACTTTATTTTGTAAACTCCCTGGGGTGGGGACCTGAGTGGTTGTGGGGTACATGGATGTGCAGTTTTCTGTCACTCTGCAGTGTGCTGTTTACAGCCATATCACTGTATAATAATTACAGGATATAATTCTATTAGTGGGTGCACGAGGAAGTTGACATCAGATTCAGATGAGGCACAGTCATCCTGGTATCTCTAATGTTGTTTCCAGTCCATCAGGCTCTGGGTGAATATCCCTTCAGTATTAGATTATATGACTGCCATGTTTGCTGTAAACAAAACATAACCTGAGACCAAGCAGCGTATCTTGCTGAATAGGCTTTTAGGCTGCTTGTTGTCCTGGTGAAACTGACGTAAAACAGATCCTCACAATCTGTTTAACTGTGAGGAGAACTGCATCTGAAATATTCTGGAAAATGTCGGGGTAATGTGTTAGAAACCTCAGAATCCCAGTTTTCATTTTTAAAAATGTTGAGTTTCTAGCCTTTAAATTTACAGAAAGCTTGGGAAATATGGCTGTTCTTTAAACTGGATCTGGAAATAAATGACTATCTTCTGCATTTATGAATTGTAAAATCAGTGAAACTTTTTCACAAGGGACCAACTTACAATTTTTCAGAACTGAGAGAACATCAAGCACCGCAGGTGTAAAGTATAAGACTTCTTTTCTCCTAGATGAAGCAAAACATTTCCTTGCCTGGTCACCTAGAAATGGTCAGCAAGAATCATGTCTAGGTGGAAGCAACCAGCTCTCTTTTAGGCCATCAGTCTACCATGAATGGATCTGTGCATGTGGGCGGGCAGGCCAGCAAATATGCTCATGTGAACCGCTAACCTTTGTGGACTTCTTTGCAGGGCCATAGTTTATAATATCAGTAGGCAATACAGTATAAGCTTCTGGTTCTACAGTGAAGCAGGAGGGTCTTCCTCTTTTTTTTTTGTCCTCATCAGAGGCAGTTGCTTTTTCTGTTTGAGGAAGGAGGAGCTCATTCCAGCGTAGCTTGAAGGGCAGCGGCAGCTGGAAGTCGCAATGGTGACTCTTGCCTAGCTTTCTCTTCCTCCTCCTCGCCCTCAGAGACAGTTGGTGCTTCTATAGGAGGAGGGAAGGGCTCCTATTTACAAGTCTGGTATGAGTTTCAATTAAAAGGTGTGGGATTTTAAGTCTGATAGAGCCTGAGTCTCTTCCCGGACTGTTTTGTTTGGACAAGCATGTAGGGCCTGTGGATAAGGATACTTGCTTTTAGAAGTGTGTCATATAGACCAGGATCCAAAGAACGGTGGCACACATTTCTGAACCTAAGGTGCTTTATACTCATTTCTCAAGCAGTCAAATGGGAAATGGCAAGCTGTTTTTGAAATGAAGGGAGCTCTCAAAAGCGGTTTGTAATATTGCATGGCAGGCAGGTGTTGGCCCTTCAGGTCTTTAAGAATCCAGGAATGCCACATGACTAGTGTGGGGGAAGGAGGAAGGGAAGGCCAGGTGAGGGGGTGGGAGTGATAGAGTGGGACAAAAAGCCCTAAATTACAATAGCTTAAAGTTCTGCCAGACTCATTAGAGGGATGCTACATGCTTCCTAATAATGTGCTTGGCTCGGAGTTCTTATCTTGGGGGAGGTGTGTGTGTGTGTGTGTGTGTGTAAAAAAAGTGTAAGATGCAGCTTGTTATGGTGCAAGTAGCAAGGCAGACCCAGGATTGAGCATCTAAGTAGTTCAGGGGTTCTCTCACTTGGGTTCCCAGATGTTTTTGGACCACAACTCTCATCATCCCCAGCCATAAAGGGCCTTGGCTGTTGTGGGTGGGTGGGCATGATGGGAGTTGTAGTCCAACAGCATCCAGGGACTCAAGTCTAAGTACTCCTGAAGTAAGTGAGAGGGTTCTTGATTAAACACTGGGTAACATCTGCACTGTCGTTGTCCTTACTCTGGGCAAGAAGTCCTGTTCCAAATCAGGGACAACTGCGGATGCTGCTGCCCGCTGCACATAAGAGGCTGCTGGGCTGAAATAACTCTTTGCTTGGATCAGAATGACTGAAACCTGAACTGATCAGCACTGTCAAAACAGTCCAAAGCTAGAAGGAAGCTATTCTCACAGGGGAAGCTGGAAAAACCCGAGTCAGATATCCTGCCTAAAGGCATTAGACGCAGCTGTGATAAATGGTTCTGACAAAGTTGTAATTAGAATAAGAGAGAACTCTGACTGGTGCCCTCAGTGGCAAAAGCAATGGCTTGGGGGTAACTGCTCCCATTGTGCAGCTGGCCCAAAGTTACTTCATCTGCCGTTGATACAACCTATACAGATTCTGTAGGTTTTGTGTTTTGTTGTTTGGAAATTTCCAAACCATTTTTCTTTGTCTCCTCAAAACACTGAAACTGGTGAGCAAGTTAAAACGATAACAAAAATAACAGATTGCTAAAAACAAACAGAACTGGATAGATCAGCAAATAAAGCCAACAGCGCTAGGCGGGGTCCTTACCCAGACCTCGCCTGCCAAAACAGGGTGGTATTTAATAGCCTCCTGACAACCGAGGGAGCCAGGTGGGCCTCATAGGAAAAGGAGTTCCACCAGTTGAGCTCCACAGTGCAGGTGATTCTGTCCCGCATCCCCACCAGGTGTCCCTCAGCTAGGTCCTGAATCTGCTTCAAATGGGCAAATTCATATGGGCAGTCTTTTCAGCACAGCAGGCCCAAGGCGTTTAGAACTTGAAAGGCCGGATGAAAATTTGGAATGTTTCAAAGAAGATTGGGAACCATTTTTACTTAAAGAATTATTTTTCTAATATGGACCTTTCAGCAGAGTTTGAAATATAGCAATAACAGCAGGTTGGGTTGGGTAAAATCGAGTAGCAATGTGGAGTATGTATGTTTTGAATTATTTATTTATTTGATTTCTCTGCCGGCCTTCCAAAAAATGGCCCAGGGCGGTTTACATTAAAACAACACTAAAATCAATTAACTGTTAAAATCAAAAAATGTACAAACATAAAACCATTATTAAAACAATTAAAACAGTTTTTAAAACCCTGGAAAACTAGGCCAAACCTTTATGGTTTAAAAACAATTTAAAAACCCTGGAAGGGCAGGCCAAACAGATAGGTCTTAAGGCCAGTAATGAATATATAATATATATATATATTATAGCAATGGTTTATATGTATAGTTAACATGAACCGCGCAGACTGGTAAGTGGGAAGTCAATATTTACTTAATCAAATAAATGAATGTAGTTGGATTGTAAAGTTATTGTAAAAGTCAATAAAATTTTAAAATGCAAAAAAACCCGACAAAAAACCTTTAAAGGCCAAAAGCTGCGCCTTGAAGTGGGTCCAGAAGCAAATTCATATAGATAAAATAAAACTGGAGGAATGGGTTCCATTTATCAGGTTCCCAATAGCAGCCAGACAACAGGGGCAGCTCAACGTGGAGCTTGTTGCAGTAATCAAGTCGGGGCATAACCAATACTTCTGTAAGAATGGTTTACTTGGGGAAGTGTAGACTCTCTTTGGCACCCTGAGAATCGTTATCTAAAAGACAAAGCAAGTCTCTGGCCTTTGTGACTGTAGAGTATGGCTTGCAAGCATGTTCTGTATCTCAAGGAGGGTTTTGGAAACAAGATAATTCTGTCCCAAGATGCAAACTTCAGATTCTGTGCTGAGTTTAGGGCTTCAGCACAGCTTGCTCTCACATAGCTACTATTTCCATTTGTTATTTACAGGCTGCTCAGATATTAAAAGTGTGATGTAATGTCCCTGCAAAAGTCTCTTGATGGTGAGAAACTGATCTGAGTGCCTTGATAAAGTAAAAAATTCGACTGAGCAGACTTTTAATCAGCCTTAATATGAGATGCCATGTGACCAGATTTTGTATTCTAAGTGAGTTGGGCAGAGACGAATTCTTTTCTTATGTACTAAGGAAGAGGCATTTATTTTTAGCTTGATGGCAGTATGTTGCCTATAAAAGCTTCTGCACCAGGCTACAATATTTCTTTTGGCGGGATTTTATCAGGGAAAGTGTAAAGTAGCTTGTTTGGTCAGCATGACATTGGACGTGCTGCAGGTAGTCCTATAAAAAGCAGCAGCTTGAGGCTGTTCCTGTACACTAAAATGGTGAAGTCAAATTTTATCTTTGGTATGTCATTAACTGTTCACCATCCTGTTGGAAAAACAAGAAAAAGTGTGCGAGCGTGTGCGTGTGTGTATATATATATATGAAGGGAATGGGTTGGATGGATGTTGAATTTTCAGGATGATCTTGGAGGCACCTGGCCATAGAAGAAGTAATTATCTTGGGCTCTGTCTTCTCCCTTCCAGGCTACTGCATGAACCCCCAGACGGTGTTACTGCTGCGGGTTATTGCTGCTTTCTGCTTCCTGGGAATTATCTGCAGCCTTTCTGCCTTCCTGTTGGATGTGTTTGGACCCAAACACCCTGCACTGAAGATCACTCGGCGCTATGCATTTGCCCACATCCTCACAGGTAAGAACTACCAGTTGACCCTCAACTAGGCTTGCTGTCTTGGGACCTGCTGAAACATGTTACCAGTCATCATATTATTCAGGTTGTGTATCAAAACATCCCCTGAAGGTGTTGGCCACATGCCTTGGCCCTGCTCCAGTACACTCAAGTAACGATTAAGTAGCCTTTTAATCTCAGGCCTTTGTAGTGCCATGTCTTTTTCATCCCACGCACTCACATTTTCTGTGAAGCCTTTGACATTAACTCATCCCCAACCCAAACAAAGCTATAGTATGTGCAGCTACATTCTTCTTCCACTTGCTCTGTCTTCTCTCCCTTCTGTTGAACTTTAGATTCAACAGATTATATATATTTAAAATATATATATCCTGGATTTTTGCCTGTCCCAGGGCAACTGGTAGGAAGAGGCAATCAATACACAATAAAACTAAGTCATTTTTGAAACAGCAGTGGTAACTAATAAAAAGCTTGGGCGGGGGGAGTGGGGGAGTGATGCAAATTGCCCACTGCCTGGACCCCAGAGTGTAAGTGTATGTGAGACAAAGACCTGTTGTTAACTGATGAAGTGCCATGAACCTTGATGGCATTGAATGAGTAGTCTTAACTGGATGAGTAATTCAATAGGAACAGAGAATTTGCTTTGCTTTCTACCTGCATGGGCACAGTGAAGTCCTTGAGCCCTGGTCTTATGAATTCTGCACAGAAAAATTCCAATATGTTGAGCAAACCTAGTTTGTCAGTTGGATCCTACATTCACATGACATCAGTGCCCACCCCCCGCCCCAGTGTGTTTGACGTTTGTATCCTGCCTTCCTTTCCTTCTGGAATTCAAAGTGAGTTGCTCAGGGTTTCCAAGTACTAACCAGCCCTGGGCCTGCACAGCTTCACCAAAGTGGCTGTATCACGTGCCCTCTGGCCATGCTCTGGATTCCACCATATCCTTGCAGAATGTTGATGTAAATATTATCGTTCCCATGTTTCTTGTGTAGGAGAACCTAAAGCAGGCCTGCTCAACTTAGGTCCTCCAGTGGTTTTTGGACTGCAATTCCCATAACCCCCAGAGCACAGTGGCCAGTAGCCAGGGATTATGGGAATTGTAGGCCAACATCTGCTGGAGTGCCAGAGTTGAGCAGCCCTGACCTAGAGGATGACTTTCCTTCTGGCAAAGCAGGTAGACTGTAATAGGCATCTTTATAAACATGTCTGTTCACAGGACTCTGGGAGTCTTTGTGTCCACAAGATTTGTGTCCACAGCTGTATTAGTCACTTTTGAAAAAAAGATGGCTGTCTTCCAGAATTGTGTGCCACAACTGCTATATTCCCAGGCTTTTTAAAAAGGGAGGTTGGAGGCAAAAGGCATCTTGCCAGCCTCGCCTGTGAGAGTATCGAGTTGCTTCGCTTGGGGAGCAGTGCTGGTTATGCACAGGCCCTGGTTCTGATGGTTCTTGTTGCCCCTGTCTCTTGCCTCTGCCCACAGTGCTGCAGTGTGCCACCGTGATCGGGTTCTGCTACTGGGCCTCGGAGCTGATTCTCGCACAGCAGCAGCAGCATAAAAAGTATCACGGCTCGCAAGTCTACGTCACCTTTGCCGTCAGCTTTTACCTGGTGGCTGGAGCCGGCGGGGCCTCCATCCTAGCCACGGCTGCCAACCTGCTGCGCCACTACCCCACCGAAGAGGAGGAGCAGGCCTTGGAGCTCCTCTCTGAGATGGAGGAGAACGAACCTTACCCCGCCGAGTACGAAGTGATCAACCAGTTCCAGCCGCCTCCGGCGTACACACCGTAATGCTACCACCGAATGCCCAGGCCTGGGGCAGAGAAGCTTTCTACCAGCCCAGACCCAGCGCCTCAGTGCACACTGTTGCTTGGGAACACATTCCCTTCCCATGGGGCCACTCACTGGTGCTTCTTTTCCCAGGTGGCTTCCTCACTCTCACGACCTCCAGGCCAAGGAGAGAACTCGCTTTGGAGAGTTGCCCGAGCAGGGCCTCCTTCCCTCGTGCAGCAGCCTCCAAAGCAAGCCCTTTGTTCTGGGGCTGTGGCTTGGGTGGTTTTTGTTCCCCAGTCCCCTTGCATTGTTCTTTACACCGAGTGGCTGAAATAACTGGCCGGCGTGACCCAACGGTAGCTTTGCATTTTCTGTGTGATGCCACAGACTTGGCCCCCGTGGCCCAGATCCATGCACTCCCTTGCACGTACTCCTGGGCATAGGCCAGAGGAGGCCTCGCCTTGTCTGTGAAAGACAGCATGTGCACAGCTTGACTGAGTGGGAGGGGGGAAGAGGGGTCCACTTTTTTTGCATTGCGATAAGATCTTTCACACTGGTAGACACACTCGCAGCCGCGGCGGCACATGGGGTAGCCGAGCACTGTCTGTCCCCCTGGCCTCGACTTGGGGGAATGTGACTCACTGATACTCACCTCTGGGGCCAGATGTGGGGATCCTGTCTCTATGCACTGGTTTGTGTGAGGAGGTGGCTCTTGTCAGTGGACTCCTGTGTTTGCCTCAGAGGCGCAGTAAGTTGGATGCTGCCACTGCTTCATCCCACTCCCACATTATGCCTCATGCTACTTAACAGAAGCATATTGCACTTTATTTGCTGTTCTTGCAACCCCTCCTTCCCCTCCCCAGGCATTTGGGGGAGTGGACTAACAACACGTAGGTGTGGCCACTACTGGAAGTTCTCTTGGATAGACTTGCAGGCCTTGGACTATCTTTTGGGCGAAAGCGACAGGGCTTTTAGGGAAGCGACCATTTCACACACACCCCACCCCACCTCCCTGAAAATAATGAGGCAGCCCTGGCTGCCGGACTGGTGGCAAGTTGTTCAGGTTTAAAGATGCAAGAAAAATAGCATTGGAATCTGTTCTACGATCACCAATATCAATACAGGTTCTCTGGTGGCTCTAGATTATATGCAAATACTTGCCTTGGTTTTAGTTTTATCTTCTAATTTTAAATTTAATTTTTTTGCTACCTACTCTTGGTTCTTAGTCTCTCCAGCTGATTCTTCCAACTAAAGTGGGCATTTAGGAAGAGGAGAGAGATCTTGATCGTCACAGGTAATGACAAAAGAGCATCTCAGGTGCTCTCATTTGTATAAGGAAATGACTAGTGGATATTTCTCTTTGCATATTACAGTGCAATTGAGCTAAAACTGCTTTGAATAAGTCTGCATCTTCATTTACTGACTGCAGCTGGTTCTTGCTGACTATGGGGGTTAGCTTATGTAAGCTGGACGATGTGGAGAACTAGGAGGGTTGTTGCTTTAAAAGAAAACAGACTTTAGGGAACCATATGGTCAAATCTAGGTGTTCCCAAGATGGAGGTTGCTCCTATTCAAGTAATGCTGAAATTTTGGGTCTATGGGCACCTGAATGAGGGTAGAAATGATGCTTTCCACTAATTAATGCTGAAGCTGTATCAAGAGGACACTTGCATCTTCCTTTGCAAATGTATATCTGATTTTAATTTACCAGTTTCTTTCTGTCCTTCCCATACTTGCTCCGATTTCTGCAGAGGAAATTAGGAATATTGTAGTCCAGGGTAGAGCATTCCTGGCTACAGGTAGAAAATGTTCACTGTCATGTCTGGGTGGAGGAGAAATGGTTCCTTTTGCCTTGTAATTGCTTGGCTGGAAAACTTTAGAGCAAAAGCTTTAATTTGATTCTGAAGAGTCAAGGATGCCTTCTCATCTGTGTCCGCTGAAGGATGTGGAGGAAAAGGATGACATTTCAGAGCTTGGGAACAATATCACTTGAGAGGGAGTTGATGGTGGAAATGACCGCTGGGTCCTCTGCAGCAGGGGCTGTAATTCAGCTCCAGGCTGGTGGATGAGCAACCTTTTTTTGGTGCCCCCTTCTGGCAGTGGTTCCCCATCCTTTGCAGAGGGCCTGCACTGCATTGACAAAGTGGACTCCCCAACAGCTTTTGCATGTGATGTCAGCAGAAGCTGTCCTTTCCCCTCTGCCTCCAGACTGTGGCATATAAGAAAAGAGTTTGGCTGTAAATAGTGTGCATAATGTTACTGTCGCCACCTAATCGCTAATCCTTGAATCTTGAAAGAGATTGATGTGAGGTCTGGGGAAGATCATGTTGGCCACTCTTGCAGTCTTTTCCCTTTTCTGGCCCTGGGGAGGGAAAGTGATGCTGGCAACACCTCCACATGCCAAAGGGAGCTTGACCCATCTCCAGAACTGAGATGGCTCCACTCGGCCTGTTTTCATAGATTGGACTTGACCCAAAGTGGTTTTCATGTCATCTGTGTAGTTGGTTACTGTGATCATTTTTAGACCTTGAACATCATTTATTAAGCACTGTTGATTAAATCCATCTTTAAAGTCTTGGATTCCTTTTTCTACCAAAAATAAAACAAGGATGTAAATACTCTTCTCAAGTGTTCAGACTTTGGTTCTCAAAGTAAATTGTCACAGAACCGGACAGCATTGTGCAAGCCCATGCTCCCAAAGCTGAAGCCAAATTATGACCAGTACTTATTTATGGGTAACTACTGTATTACAGGTACATATCAGAAATAGTCTTATTCCTTGGCTTTGTGTAGTAACCACACTTCAAGTTTGTGTGTCTCAGCCCTTAGCTGCTTCGAATGTGTTTGATTCTAAGGCTAACGTGGCAAAGAATTAGCATTTATAATCTCCTTTATGGCTTTGGGATGGTAACAAAATTCAACACATTTGTTAAATGATTGGTTTGGGGAAGGGCGAAGCCAGTGAATAATTCTTATCCTCCTTCACAAAGTGCTTGCCTCAAAGGAAAGGTTTGCATCCCTTCTAGAGGATGCCTGGAGTTGGGCTTTGGTTCTTTGGAGGAAGGTAATTCTAAAGTTATGGAACATAGCTGCTTAATTTCGGCCCTCCTGTAGACGCTGTCCTACAATTCCCATAATCCCTGGCTATTGGCCATTGTGCTGGGGATTATGGGAGTTGTGGTCCAAAAACAGATGGGGTGGGGGTGGGGGCTAAGTTGAGCAGGCTTGCTATGGAATGACATGGAGGACACCACCAGTATGCTTGCTGTTCAACCCTTGTCTAAACAGGGTCCTAGCAAGAGGTGGTGGTTTTATGTACCATGATCAATGTTCATGGCATTTTACAGAGAAGAAACAAAAGTGGAGTCTTTGCCCAAAGGAACATGCATTACAAACGTTGACAGTGAGGCTGGAGCAGAGAGAGAGGCCTAGCTTCTCAGCTGCCAGTAGAGCAGATCTTAAATCTGTCTAGGGACAGGCTTTTTAAAGGTAAGGGGTACATCTTTGCAGATTAATCTGTTTTAAAGTCCAGGTGCCTGCTCTTGCAAAATGCGACCTGCAATATAGTGGAAGTGGTGTGTTCCATTCCTTGAAACGATTTTGAATTGATTGTGGTGCCTTGGCCACCTATGGTTCTCTTCAGGAGGCCTTCAGGTGTTTCCAGAGCAAATATTGCTGCTTTTGTTCTCCGGGCTGGTTCTTCAGTTCAGTCAGTCTGGGCATGGAACAAAGTGCATTGTTCTTCTAACTGGAACATCTATGCCTGTGAAGTGGGGTGGGAGACACAGAATGGCATATTCTAGGTGTAACTTTTTTCGGTCTCTTGCTGCTGTCCTGAAATGGCGAGCATTTGGCTATTATATAGAGTTCTACAGAGGTAATGTGCCCAAAGCCAGATCCTGCTTCCCTGATCCCCCTTCTCTTGGCCAAATACCACCTATATGTACACACTCTCACTCTTTGTATCCTATTTGTAAGGGCAGCAGCCATTTAAAACTGTATCATTGAACTTCTGACTCTTCACTGATTGATTGTATTTGCATACGCTTCCATGTTGTTACACCACCATGAAGATGCCTTTTTGAGGATTCTCGGCAGGGAATTTTGAGGATTCTTGGCAGGATTTTTTGCTGACAGCTTCACATTAAATAAAAGCTTCCACATATTAGAAGTGTCATCTTCAAAATGTTGGGTGTTTTTTGGTGTTTTTTTTAAGGTTGAGGCACAAGTTTGATTCCCATATGCACCAAGGTTTATTCTAATGTGCAGCTGGACACATTTTGGGCCTTGTTAGGTGGATGATTAATCCTGCGTTTAATGAATGCCTCTTGGCCACCACAAGTCAGTTATCCCTGTGGTAACTTTTCTCATGGCCTATGGAGATCAATAAAGAGCTAGGTTGTTTCTTTAAAATAATGGAGAATAAGAAATGGAAAATAAAGATGAATATTTCTTTCCAATCTTTATAATCTTATAAAGTGTGTTAGAGCCTTTCCTTACTCTCTCCCATTCTTTGCAAAGCACCTCCATTTTTGTTGTTTCCTTTCTTATGTCTCTCTTCTCCCTTCCCTTGTTTTCTTTCTCTCCCTCTCCCCGTTTGTTCTCATTCTCATTCCTCCTTTCTTCCTGTTGGGAAATTCTCAAGTAAGGGGCTGCTCCATAGATGAGGCGGGCTGCAGCTGCTGACAGCACATCAGAAAATAAAGCTTAGAAATAACCTTGATCTGCACACCAGTGCAAAAAAAGGCTTTCAGAACTAAATGAAGCCTGTCAGTACTAGGGAAGATTTTGGTTTCAGTTATGTACTAACAATTGAATTTCAGCTGCCTTCTGTCCATTTCAATTGGTTGTGTCTGGAGAAATGCTTTAGTGGGTTTTTTAGTTGGTTTAACTAAATGTGTGTGCCATTTTCACAAAAAAATACTTGTTAGAGCAAGTTGCTCTATTCAAGTTCTCTTAGCTTTGGCTAAAAACAGGCAGGGAGACATACTTTTACAACCTCTTATCAGATTTTAGTGGAGGGAGCTCATGTATACTTTTGGCTTGCATGCCTCTGGATCTATCAAGGATTTCAAGTTCTGGCATATTGGTTCACAGGCTGTACTGAAGGGGTGATGGTGGCAGCAGTAATCTTCGTTTAAAGCTTAGTTCATTCTGCTTAAACTTTATAGTGTTTCTACATCACTCTTGAGCTCAGAGAAATGTAGCAGAGAAATTCAGAACTCGGAGAAATGTATTTCTATATTGGCCAACAGAAATGCAAAGTGTATTATGTAAATCATATTTCTGTAGCAAAAGGTTCAAATAGTTATTATAGTACTCATAGTAGCACTTCACAGTGTGACTTACTAAAAACAGCACAATGTTGGTAATGCTGAGGTATAAGCTGACTTGAGTAATACTGATATTTATCTAGCAAAAAATTAAATCAGAAGACTTAATGTTTTGCTAGATAAATATCAGTAATTACTACTCAAGTCATCTTATACTTCAGCATTATCAACATTGTGCTGTTTTGTGTTTCTGCCGCTATTACAGGATGTGGAGATGGCTACTTAGCCTTTATAGTTTTTTAAGATTAGATAGACTTGTTCTCCATGAATTTATCTATGGCAACTAATCATGACGGCTAGATGGAATTTACAGGCAGTATGTACCACTGTCCCAGTCAGAGCCGCTCTTACCCTTGGACTTTGGGGCTGAATTCTGGGGCCTTCACACCACCTTGGAGACACCCCCCCCCAATCCTCTTTAGTCTGTCCTGGGTGGTGTGGTTTGTGTCCTCAAGAACCAACCTGTTAAAACTTAACTTGCAGTAGGGGCCCTCCAAAATTACAGGTCCAGGCTCCAAAATTACTTAGGTGCACCTCTGGTCCCAGTTGCTGGGCAGCAAAAGCAAGGAGGGCTATTGCCTACAGGTGTGGCTTGTGGGCTTCCTCAAGATCTCCTCTACTGGTGTGGCAAACAGAATGATTATTTATTTATTTATTCATTCATTCATTCAGTCATTCAATTTCTATACCACCCTTCTGTTATGATGGAAGTTGGATCCCGGGGGGGGGGGAGAGGTCTTGTGTTTTTATCCTCATTTAACCTCAGGACAACTCAGGCAGAAGCCTGCGCAATGGCATTTCTGTGTGCTCGTGGGGAGATATTGCCCCACCAGCTGAAAAGTTCAGGGCTCCACCATTATTAACAACAAACTTTGTTAGCTGCCCCATAACAAAGTGTACTCATTACATCCCACTGCCTTACTGGTTTGGTGTTTTTAAAATAAATAAATAAATAAATAAATCATCAGACTAGAGTTGCAGAGACCACATATACCGCTTTCCAACAAGGCAGTTTACTAGAAATTAAGGCGGTTTACAAGGAAAAAATGAACATGCTATAACAATAGAGTGAGCCTTGGGGCCAAGAGCTTGTCTCCACCCTCCGTATGAAATACTATGCAGATGGGGGTGAGAGGCGAGCAGGGCGCCCCAAAACACCGGCTCAGTCACTGAACGTGAGAGCCCTCCCTGCACGCAAAGCCATGCGGGGCCGCCCTCCACGCAGGCGCCGCGGAGGGCAGCCCCGGAAGGGTCCTGTTGTCTCCAAGGCGCCCTTGAGTGGGTCACAAGGCGGCGGAGAAGAGGCTTGGTGGAGAGAGCGGGCGGGGGAGGGCGAGGAAGCGAAGAAGCCGCCGCAGCCGAACGTGCTGAGCGCTCGGGCGCCGCCCTGAAGACGGGCATCTCCCGCCTCCAACGGGGCGGCGAGGATGGTAAGCGGGCGGCCAATGGCGCTGGCGGTGGGCGGGACCAATGGGGGGGAGCGGCCTGGAGGGCTGAGGGAAGGGGTGAGCGGGGCGCTCGCTCATCCTCTTCTTCGGCGGGGGCCGAGGTGGTGAGGCCGGCTGGAGCGCGCCGCAGCAGAGCCCGTGGTCGTCCCTCGAGCCAGCGAGGCTGCCGCCCGGTCTAGCAGTGGCTCCTAGCAACGGAGGGAGGGGCTAGGCGTTGCTAGGTGAGTGGGGCGCCCCCCATCACCCCCAACCGCCTCTTGGAGGTCGCGCGGCCTCCCCACCGCCCCGCCCCGCCTGTCTGCTTTTCGTTCGTTCCTTCCTTGCTTGCTGCGGAGAAGGAAAGCTGGTTGGGTTTCGGCAGGGAGTGGGGGGAGTGTTTACCTCCGAGGAAGCAGGGCCAGGATCCAGCACGGAGGCTCGCAGGTATGCGCAGAGATTTGGAGGGAGGGAGGGAGGGAGGAACCGGTCTTGCAGCAGGAAAGCATGGATTGCCCTCTTTGCTAAGCAGGGCCCGCCCTGGTCTGCATTTGGTTGGGAGACTCCATGTGTGAGCACTGCCAGGGGCTGCTCTGGGAAGAGCAGCATCTGTCTGCCAGCAGAAGGGTCCAAGCTCGCTCCCCTCCCTGGCAGCATCTCCCAGAGATGGCTGTGAGAGACTCTTGCCTTGGGGAAGCCGCTGCCAGTCTGGGTAGACAATCCTGAGCTGAGATGGACCAAGGGCCTGACTCGGTAGATGGCAGCTTCCTGCGTGCATGTCCCCAGGAGTGTGCTTACTCCAGAGTAGGCTGCGATGCAGAGGTGAGTAACCTCAGGTTCTGCAGTGGCAATCTTGCACACATAGTTGTGTGGCCACAACTCCATGATGGGAGTTGTAATCGAACATTGCCCACCACTGTTGCCTGATCGTGCCTAGTGGGGCTTACTCTCGTGCAAAGGATTGTGGCTGCGCGGCCTGATGCTGTTTGGATTTATCTCTGCATTTTTATTCATAGGTAAGTCTTACTGAGTCCAGTGGGGCTTCCTCCTCTGCAAAGCAAGAGCTTTGTGGCCATGTGGCTGTTGTGCTCATGTTTCTTTGGAAGGAGGCCCTATGTTGGGTTCAGTGGGGTGCACTCACAGGCCTGTGTATTTAGGATCATAGCTGTGCAGTGCAGTTGCATGTGTTTGCTCAGTCCCACTGAGTTAAATGGGTGGACGTAAGCCGGTCTGTGTAGGACTGTAGCTGTGACACAATCTGCTTTGTGAATGTTTGCTTAAAAAGAAGCCCCACACTGGGTTCAGTGGAACTTGCTTTTTAAAGGTTTGTAGGGTTGCAGCCAAACAGAAATGTTGCAGCATAAGCTTTCATGGGCCAGAGCCCACTTTGTTAAATATGCGGTCTTATCTTCAGTTTGCAGGCACACATATGAACACACATGTGCAGTATACCCATGTGGCATGCACATGCAAGGGATTAGAGAAGAAAATTGTCACTTGTAGAGTCAGAAAGCCCTGATTTGCTGCTGCAGCAGTAGATACTTGACACTTACATAGCACTGCAAAGTTCCTTCTAATGGCAGTAGTCCTGGAAGGTAGATCAGTATTATCTCCATATTGTAGTAAGTGCTTGAGTGAGTGGTTGATGCACCTGTTGGCAAAGCAGGGGGAAAGGGGCAGTTGTTCTCAGCCAGTGTCCCCTCTAACAGGGATTCCCAGATATTGTTGCGTACAACTCCCATAATCCCCAAGCAAAGACTATTGGTTTTTTTCCCCCAAATTCAATTTTTATTAATTTTTAACAATAATATCCATAACAATCATAATAAACAAATGAACTTCCCGCGCACCTCTCTTCGTGAAGCAACAACTATACAGTTTACCCTTGCTATAGTATTAGTACAAAACACAAATTTAAACCCTTAAAACAAAGACTATTGTAGCTGGGGATGCTGCAGTTGTAGTCAGCAACATCTGGGAATCCCTATTAGAGGGAACACTGCTCTCATCAGGCTGAATTTGGCTCAGGAGCTGTTGGTTGCTCACTTCTAACATAAGCAGCAGCACTGTGTAAACTCTGTTAAAAGTCTATTTTATTTTAAAATTATATACCTTTCTCTTTGATCTAAACAATCCCAAAATCAGCATACAGCTTAAACTGAAATACTGTGCCAAGATAGACTCCATTCTGAAGTTCTCTTTTGCTTACTTCTGGTTTCTATGCACGCAGTCTTCCTAGCATCTGAGGCTTTACAGCCCTTTCCTGAGCACTTTCAAGCCCGTCATTGCATCCATAAGTGCTAGAATATTTGTTTTTAAAGTATGGAAGCTGAGTTCTGTGCCAAGTAGCATGTTCTGTAGCACTTCTGCACTCCTGTGAAGTCAAGGCATATGCACAGTGCTGAGTATGCTTCTTGACATGGGAAGAAGTATAGCATGTGGTCTGGGGAGGAGGCAGCAGGATTGTGGAAAGGGGCAAGGCTTGGTTGGGATGGCTGTGGGTATGGCTATAGCTAGAGGATTATTAGTGCACCACTGAGAGACCTGAAAGGCCAAGTTGAAGACGGATCATCCTGGAGAGAATCTCTCTATGTGGTCGCTCAGAGTCGACACCGACTTGACACGGCACTTCATCAATCAATCAATCAATGGCACTTAGTAGCACTTCTCGGTGTTCAGCGTGCATTGCGTAGGTTACCATTGCATAGGTTATTGCATCAGTCAACCTAAATCTGAAAGGGAAGACCAGTAGTATTATCTTCATAATCCTACTGTGATAGTGGCGAAAGACTGGTGGGCTGAGCTCTGGTCTCCCCAACGTGCTCCTAATTGCTCTTCTCCACCGGACCCCCTAACCATAGATGTTAAGGTTATATTTAACATAGAGGGGCTCGAATTGACTCCTAATCAACCATAGAGTTGCTTCTAGAAATGAACACACAGTTTTTTTAGCAGTGCTAGAAATTACTGTTATTAGAAATTATGGCCTGAGCTGTGACAGCAAATGGAAGGCTTCTTGCTTATTTTTTATTTTTGTTTTCTGGGACCTAAGCACCAGCTGATTCTGGCTGCGAGGTGTATTGTTCTTGACCTAGTATTGTATGTGTTGCGGTCTGAGTGCTGCACGTCCCTCATCGAGGCCCTAACAGCCCCACTCTCCAGCCTGCTGGGGAACTGTCAGCAGCAGCTACTCTGATGGCAGGGGCTGCTGCACCTGCTGATTTCCCTGTGACTTGATAGTCTTGTGGAGAGTCTCCCGGGTGAGGCCTCACCTTGGCAGTTCCTGCAGATTCCCCTGCTTTTCTGCAAAACGGAGCTGCCTGCACTTCTTTCTCCCCTCGGGCTTTGTGCGAAGGAGTTCTTGATCATGTTCATCATGATCCTGTTTCAGGGTCATTACTGGGTGCTGGTTAAGCTCATGCTGTTTAGGAGCTTGAGCTGAAAGCTGATCACGTTGCTAAATGCAGACTACCTGCCAGGTTTTAGTATCCTGTAAACTGGAGGCGGGGAGAGTTTTCCTTAGTTTTGGCTCCTCTTGCCCTAATTGGGGAAGAGTGAGAAAAAGAGAAAGGGGGTCAACTTCTTGCAGAGAATGCAGTGAAAAATTGGCTCTCTCTTCATTTGATTTCTGATTTGGTTTGAGTTACTTGCTTTCTGCTTGTCCTCCCCACCCCCTACACAGTCAGTACCAACACCGCTTGCTGCTTTTGAGAAGGCCTTTTGTTTTTCTCCTTCTTGAACCAAGTAGTTTTGCAAATGCTGGAAATAAGCTTTCAAATTGCACAACTTCTTTTGAGGCTTAATTCTTGCCTCTTTCTGTAGTCTTACATTGTTATACTGGTTTATCTAGTCACATCTGCTCCCTTTTTGGGGGAGGGGGTCAGATGCAGAATGCTGACATAGCCAGTCATTCAAATTATATTCTGGCTTTTGGATATGATTGCTAGTAGGCAGAAAGGGGGTGAGTTGTATGAATGTATTTCCAAGTCTGTGTGCTGCCTTTTACAAATGGGAGGGAGAGCTGGTCTTCTGGTAGCAAGCATGAATTGTCTCCTTTACTAAGCAGGGTCCACCCTCGTTTTCAATGGAATGTGAACACTGTAAGATATTCCCCTTGGGAAGGGGGCCACTCTGGAAAGAGCGCTTGCCTGCAGGAGGTTCCAGTTTCCCTTCTTGGTATCTCCAAGATAGGGTTGAGAGAGACTCCTGCCTGCGACCTCGGAGAAGCCGCTGCCAGTCTGGGTTGAAAATACTGAGCAAAATGGACCAAGGGTCTGACTTGGTATAAGGCAGCTTCCTATGCAGATAGCACCAAAGTAGCTCACAGCATGAATTAATGCCAAGCCAAGCCCCTCTCTAGTTACCTATATAACCAACAAAATGAAACTAGTTCCACCAGAGAGGCCCTTGCAGTCTGACACAGTTAGTTCCTTTCTCAGGCAATGTCAGATGAGATGAGGCTGCACAAACCCATGAAATAGGGAGTTCTGCCATCTGACTGCTACCACAGAGGCCTGGTTCACACCGTAGTTTGAATCTAGGTTTAATGGGGATTACCAGCATTAGCGTGATTGTATGAACCCACATGAAGATGTTTTATAGCCTGAGATGAATATGAGATTCACCTCAGGCTATAAACCACCTTGTCACTGATTCACACAATCATGCTAATGTTGGTAACCCACATTCAGATTAAATTTATTATGGCCCAAGACCTGGGGGGAAACAGAGACAAGGGGGGAAATGCAGTTACAGAAAAACCAATACAGCGTATAGGTTGCATCACATCCATTTACAATATTATTGACCCACATTAAACTTAGATTCAAACTATTGTGTGCACCAGGCCCGAGAAGGCCATGTCCTGCATGCTCAGCCGCTGAGCCTCTGGTGGTGGCTGCGGCAGCAGCATGCAGATTTATAATCCACTTAAAAACAGCAATTGTTCTATTGTGGAATGAATAGCACAGTAACTTATTAGACTTTGCCGTATATCAGTTGGGTGGGACTGACTTCTTCTGATCTCAGCTTCTGCAGTTCACCTGGCATCTCAGGGGGTGGTCCGCAAGCATTGGTGTGCTGTAGTGTCTGAGAGACAGAGCTGTGAATCAGGACTTCCCCTGGCTGGATTCTCGTCTCTGCCAGGAACTCGCTAGGGGGGCTGAGGCATGCCACGCTTGGCTCTCCAGCTGCCATGTGGGGATAATACTTGCTTACCTGATGGGGTGATAAAGCTTACATCAGGAGAATACACGTAGAACTCTCCATGCACTGAAAAAAGTGACACAAATGCAAAGTAGGCAGGCACTGACAGAGCACAGCAAACGGGGTGGTGGTGTAGGGTTTGTATAAGTCGGGGGTGCCCAGAAGGTGTATGCTGGCTGGGGCTTCTGACTCATCATGGTTTCAGCACAGCAACAGTTAAGATGACTCCCCACTGCAGGTAATTGATTCCAGCCCCTGGACCTGGCTTTGGCTGGTGGACACTGAGATCCACTTATAAAATGCTTATGAAAAAGAGAGAGAGGGAGAGAGAAGATCTTGCCAGCCTGTTGCAGCACTAGCCACTTGGCTACCATGGCAGCTCCCAGAAGGCTCAGATGGGTCTAGAATTGAAGAGCTCCAGGACTGTATTCAATGCAAAGTGAGCAGGACAAAGCCCGACGCCTGTGGGTTTGAGAGGCTGCTCGTTTCCCCTGCCACTAACCTTCTGCTCTCTCCTCCTTCCTTGGCCTAGGACCGTAGCTCGCCGGTGAGGCCTGGCAGGAATGTTCCATCCGCTCCAGTGGAGGCCTCCCTCCAGCATCTATTCCTGTTACGCTAACTCCGCCCGCTTCATCAGCTGCAAAGGGAAACTGGGCCCGTGGCCCAGCGAGAAGTCCCTGAAAGGCAGGTGCCAGTGGTTGCTCACCTGGCTGCAGAAAGGCTCCGAGAAATGTCCGAAGCAGAAGAGCCTCCTTTCCCTGCTGGCCAACCAGTGCAGTTATGTGACCGGCCAGAGGGTCTGGCGTGCCCAGCAGATTGGACAGCTGTACGGTAACCTTTACTCCGAGCGGACACGCAAGAGCCTCTTCAGCTCCCTGTGGCGCAGGTTTCAGGGGCGTCACGCGAATGCCTGCAAACTGATGGCAGCCCTCACCGGCGTGTTCTTGTGGGAGGAGGAGAGGATCAAGGAGGAGGAGCTGAGCAGGTGGGCCTCTGCTGGTTTTCCCCTTCCAGGGTCCGGAGTGGGGAGACGTGGCTCTGGTGCACCAGCTGCCCCAAGCGGGGAGAGTGCTCACATTCTGCGCTTAGCACACCTTCTCCTCCAGCTTGCTTTAATGCTGCCGTTTCCATGTTTTGTTCTGAAGCCAAAGCTTCAGGGCTGGGTTTTGGTAGTTGAGGATTGAGGTGGCAGTTGGGTCTCTTCCCCTGCAACTGTTGAATGAGCCTCCCGTGGCGGCATTGTGAAAGCATAGGAGGGAACCAGTGTTCACTCTAACAGAGATTCCCAGATGTTGTTGACTACAACTACCATAATCTCCAAGCAAAGGCTGCTGCAGCTGGGGATGCTGGGAGTTGTAGTCAACATCATCTGGGAATCCCTGCTAGAGCAAACACTAGAGGGAACCCCCAGGAAGTGGAATTTTCCTAAATATTCTGTTTCTACTCCATGCTGGGTATGGGGGAGCAGCAAGTAGGGAGCCTTGCTTGTCTCCTGACCAGAACGCTCTAGGTCAGGGGTGGGCAAACTTGGCCCTCCAGCTGTTGTTGACGTTCAACTCCCATCATCCCCAGCCACAATTTGTTGTGGCTTAGGATGGTGGGAGTTGTAGTTCAAGAACAGCTGGAGGGCCAGGTTTGCCCACCCTTGCTCTAGTACTTGGGGTTAGAGTGCCTGCCACTTCCCTCCGCAGTCAGGTGCGTGTCTGCACATCATAAGGTGGGAATGGAGTGCTTGTGGATGTGCAGATGGTGATAGAATGGAGTGTTGGATCCCTGCCTGGGAGACAGCAAGTTCCTCAAGCAGTATTTCAACAGCCAACCTCCCCAGGAATCCCCGCTGGGCTGATATGATTTACAGCCTGTAAAATCAGCAGTGGTGTCAGCGGAAACCTTTTGCACTTGTTTTGGAATGGGTGATACAGCAGGAACAGAATATGACGGACTTCATCCTTTGGCATGGTGAGATGCTCATGCTCAGTGGAATGTTCTGCTCCTTCCTGAGCAGTGAGGTGAACTAGCACCGGCCGTTTCTTTTTGGGCCTTTCTTGCCCAAAGCCTATCTAGTCCAGCATCCTGTTTCCCGCACTGGCCCACCAGATGCCACTGGGAGGCCCTCTCTCCTGCTGTTGCTCCCCTACAACTGGTATTTAGAGGCATCTTGCCTTGTAGACTGATGGCCTTGATGGCCTGTAGCCATCAAGCCTAGTAGCTACGGGTGGACTTGTCTTCCATGAATTTGTCTAAGCCATCCAAGCTGGTGGCCATCACCACATCCCATGCCAAAGAATTCCATCAATTAATGATGTGCTGTGTGAAAAAGCACTTGCTTTTGTTAGTCCAAAATTTCCCAGGGTTCAGTTTCATGGGATGACTCCTAGTTCTAATGTGAGAGAGGGAGAAAAATGTTTCTCTCTCTCTCCACACCATGCGTAATTATATAGACTTCTCTAATGTCTCCCTGTGGTTGCCTTTTTTCCAAACCAAAGAGCCCCAGATGCTGTAGCCTTGCCTCATAAGGAAGCTGCTCCAGGCCCCTGATCATTTTGGCTGCCCTCTTCTGCACCTTTTCCAGTTCTACCATGTCCTCCTTAAGATACAGTGACCCGAACTGTGCACATTTCTGCCTTTTGGGTCTGAGAGGACTGGTGTGGCATCGGCACCAGATTCCCTTCTGTTTGCGAAGGAGCAGTCCAAAGAGTAGCTAGCCAGGAACCAGGGCTCAGTTGATGCCTGCAAACCAGCCTTGGACAGGCCAGAGTTGCCTGGAGAGGTGGCTGCCAAAGGCTTTGTAGAGACTAATAATAGTCCGGCCTGTCCTGGATGACCTCCACAGCTATTCTCCGGGGAGATTTGGCCTCCCACCTGTCACTGACTCCTGCCTCTCAACCCTGCCTGGCCACTGCAAGTATCAGCCTCAGAGTCTCAGACTTCTGTGCCCGTATTCCTCTGCGTGTGCTGAAACTCAAGAGAGGATGTGTAGTCCGAGTTGGGAACCTGAAGCAGGCAGTCTTGACACTCCCGCGGAGTCTGACCCTTGGTCCCTCTAGCTCAGTCTTGTCTGCATGGACTGGCAGTGGCTCTCCCTGGAGATGCGAGGGCTCGAACCTGGGACCTATCCAGCAGGTGCCCTTCCTCCCAGCTATGGCTCCATACCCTTCTGAGTTGCAGGAGAGCTTACTGGAAAGCACTTGCTGTCTCTGCGACTGTGTCGAGTCCAGGAGCCATGCCAAAGTCTGCAAAGTGTACTAGGCAGTCACAGTTTCCCCTCTCCATCCCCACCTGCACATACCAATGCAAGTTGCTTGTGATACAGCAGCTGCTCGGAAAAGGGAGACAAACCGGGAGGGCAACAGGCAGCTCCTTTCTGGCTCACAGAATCTTTTGTGCCTGGAGGCATTTCTTGCACACTCTAAACTTGGCTATTTCCAGGCCTGTTCTCCCTTCTCCAGTGGTCCAGGACTCTTTCTAGGGGTGCTCTTCTCTCCCTTTAACTAAGAGGCAGTTGCTTTTGAAGACTTGCTCAGATGTGCTCCCACTTGCTTTCAGAGTCTGTCTTTTTCCTGCCTCCACAGCAAATGGATGCAGGTTTGCAGCCTGGTCAGAGGGACCAGCTACAGCTGGCTTATTACACCCCTTCCTTTGCTTGACCAGGCAAGAGGAAAAGAGTCCCGGCTGCTACCAGCCTGCTTCAGGAGAAGCTCAGTGCTGATAAGTCCCTTTCCTGGTAAGTCCCTTTCCCGTTGCTGTACAGAACAGCCGAGGGCGAGAGTGCCCAGGCATGGCTTCCTAAGCCTTGTTGGCCATACTGTGCGTCCCTTGTGGCACTCCCTGCCTTCATCCCTCCTTGACCCTGACCTTGTTCATCCCAGTGTTTAACCAAAAAGCTTGTATGGAAATTGCCACCTCAGATCTGAGGAAGCCCTGACAGGTGTGTGTCTTTCCCCCTCCCTCTGACCCCCACTCCCAAGGTCTGCAGAGGAGATGAAGCGCATGGAAGAAATCGCCAGTTTGTTTCAGGGCGACGAAGGGGAGAGCCAGACCCAGGGGCAGCTGCAGCCCCTCAAGGATGTGGCCCTCAGTCCTGAAGAGCGGTCCTGGGAGAGTGTGATGGACAAGAAGCACTTCAAGCTGTGGAGGCGCCCCATTGGAGGGACCCACCTGTACCAGTACCGAGGTATGTCCACTCAGTGCCAGTTCTGTAGCCTGTATGCAAATTGGGTTGTTTTCCCTAGTTTTTCTTCTCTTGCCCAATTCTAGTTTTGCTAGTCATGGGGAGGAGAAATTAGCTATACAGGATTCCCCCACCCCACCCCACCCCCCGACCTGATAGCTAGAAAACCTTTCTGAACTACTGTTCTGGCTTCCAATTTCGGCAGCTATCGTCCCACACTGTCAGGTGTGTCCTTGCAGCCGTAAGAGCTAGAAACTTAACTTTTTAAAAAACGCTGTAGACAGATTCTGAGATTCTTGGGAAGCTCTGCACTCACTGCCTGTGGAATTGCAAGTTCTGCACCACCCTGCTTGCACAAAGCCAGCGGAGAGGCTGTGGTTGACCGGACCCGGTCACGGAGCAGGAAGAAGCAGGTTCCAGTCTTCTGCCATGAAGTCCACTGAGTGACTTTGGGCTAGTTGCATGTCTCAGCCTAACCTACCTCATAAGGCAGTGGGAGGATAAAAACAGGGACACATGTATGCCCCCCTAACCACCTCTGGAAGAAGGGTAGGATTTAAAATATAACATGCAAGGAGAAGCTTCGAAGAACCAGGTTGCTCATGCTGTTGCTTGGAGGGAGAAAAGTTTCTGTGGTTTTGACATGAGGATGCAAAGCTAGTTTCTAGACTTGCTTGCCCCTGTTGAATAATTTTGTTACTTATTTATATACCACCCCATAAAATCTCTGGGCGGTTTACAAATTATTATTTTTTACCATGGTCTGTCAATAGCTATTCTTGTTCTTTGTCAAGCCTGTTCCCGTCATCCAGTCCCCCCGCTTGTGGGTACTGTCCACCTGCTGTTGCTTTTTTATTCCAAATGTGAAGTTATAGACAATTAAATGTCACTGAGATCCTCTTTCTAATCGTCTCTCCCCCCCCCCCATTTTTTTTTACCACCTGCCATGATATTTGTCGTCTTTCTGTTCTAGTCTTTGGGACATACACAGACGTGACCCCACGACAGTTCTTCAATGTGCAGGTGAGTGCCTTAAGCCCCCCAGCTGTTTTTGGACTACAGCTCCCATCATCCCCAGCCACAGTGGCCAATAGCCAGGGGTTATGGGGGTTGTAGGCCCACATCTGCAGGAGGGCCGAAGTGGAGCAGCCCTGAATAGAGCCCTGACTAGCGCTGAATAGAGTCAAGCTTGTCTCTAGCTTGAATCTCGAAGTTGTCCTGTCTTTGAAACTTCCCGATGCTCTGATTTCTGCTCCTGTTCTCTTGGCTGTTCTCTCAGTCTCCAAGAATGACTGCTATAGTTAGGGAGGGCACCGTGGTACTTGGCAAAGGGTTTTCGAACTGCTCTCAGGTCAATGTAGGTTTGTACTTGCGTATGCCGCTTATCCCAGCGTATGGCCCACGGGATGCTGTAGCTCATTGGCTGCTCCTGCCGGGCCACCATTCTAGGAATACAGGGAGCTGCCGTATCCTGAGTTGGATCCTTGGTCCGTCCCGCTCGGTATTGCCTGCACTGACTGGCAGCAACTCTCCCAGGTTCCAGGCAGGGGTCTCTCCCAGCCCTACCTCGAGCTGCTGCCAGGGATTGGATCCGGGGCCTTCTGCATGGCAAGCAGAGGTTCTTCCACCTTGCTACACCCCCACCCCCTAAGGGGAATATCTTACAGCAGTCAGCACTCACACGTGAGTTGCCTGTCCAGATGCAAGCCAGGGCAGACCCTGCTTAGAAAAGGAGACCATTCATGATCACTGCCACAGGACTGGCTTTCCCCTTCTTTTACATCTGGCTCCCCTTCCTGGGCCACTAGTTTGTACCTGGCCCTGGCTGGTGGACATTGGGATTCTAGTTTGGTTGTGTGTGTTTTTTTAAGATCCTGGAAGCCTGCTGTCTCCGGGGAGAGCTCAGGAGCAGCCTTAACTCCTGACCCAGAGGTTGCCGTCTGCTTTCTCCCCAGTGTGGTTTGGGGGCCCAGCAGGTGCTTCCAGGGAGGGGTTGTGCTCTCCTCTGATGCCAAGGCCAAGACAGACATGTGTCTATATCTGGTCTGGTGTCTGATCTTCCTGTTAGGTTTTTTGTATTTTTTGGGGGGGGGGTTGTTATAAAACTAAATAGAAACAAATGCTCGTGATGTGCTGGCATTTCTTAATTTGTATCGCAGGAAACTCATCACTGTATTAGCCCAAGTGAACCCTCTTGAATTTGTGTCTTCTAGCTAGATACTGAATACCGGAAAAAATGGGACTCGCTAGTCATCAAGCTGGAGGTGATTGAGAGAGACCAGGCCACAGGGTCAGAGGTGATCCACTGGGTCACCCACTTTCCAGTGAGTGCTCCTTTCTCCCTTCTGTCTCATGCCAAGCGTGCAGATGATGAGGTCCTGCATCCCAGTTAACATGTCCTTTCCTTTCCCACTTTTCTCTTCCCCTCCCCTCCATGCCAACCTTCAGTATCCGATGTACTCACGAGACTACGTGTATGTTCGGCGATATAATGTGGACCGAGAGAACAATCTGATGGTCCTGGTGTCACGGTAAGGGAACCCGTGCTAAGCGGAAGCGGAATATGCATCGAAGTGAATGCAAACTGAACTTGCATGGATCTCTTCCTTTGGACTCCCAAATGATTTGGAGCAACTTTGTAATTAACACCCTCAAAATTATTCACCAAAATTATTTTTTTTACTCTCCCTGGGGGGTGTCGGCAAGACTGCTGCTACTTCTTCTTAACCTTTAACCGTGCCTCTCCTGGCAGTAGAACATTCTAGAACAGGTTATCAATTTGGTGTCCTCAGATGTTGGACTACAACTCCCATTGTCCCCTGCCACAGTGGCTTGAGGCAGGGGGTGATGGGAGTTGCAGTCCAACATCATCTGGGGACCCAAGTTTGGGAGCACCATTCTAGAGATCTTTAAAAGGTGATAGGCAAGAGCCAGCAACCACCCGGTTGTGTTATCGGCACTTGAAAAGCTACTGAAGCTGCCGCCCTCTACAGAAATGTGTGTTTAAGAAGAGAGAAGCTGCATTCCTCACAGAAATTCCAGGGTCTCCCATGGCAACCAGGCCAGTGCTTGGATAATTTGATTTGGTGAGGTGTGTTTGGCCAAATGCTGGGGGCATGAAAGGCAAATCACAGAACTTGTCATTTAATGGAGTTCACCACCATGGGAGTTGGTGGTCGGCCACTAGCTTAGCTGGCTTTTAAAGGAGGTTACACAAATTCAAGGTGTCTCAGTAGGTAGTAGTCACAAAGACCATGTAGAACCTCCATGTACAGAGGCAGTATACCTCTGAATTCCAGTTGCCACGATGGTGTAACAGCACAGGGGGCGGATGCCTTCATGTCCTGCTTGTGGGCTTCCTGCGGGAGCATCTGGTGGTCTACTGCTGGAAGCAGAATGCTGAACTAGACAGGTCCTTAGTCTAATACAGCAGGGTTCTTAGGAGGAAGAAATGAAAATTATATTAGGGGAAGAAAGGTACAGAGTTCAAGAGTAGGGGGGGGGCTAGACTTCTGCTGATGTGGGCCAGATGTTTGGCAGTCATACGTGTCTTTTAAAATGTTCCCGGTGGTCTAGACCAGCCTTCATTGCCCCCCAGTACCTGAGCAGCAGAAGGTGCCTTCCTTGGAGGGCCTCCAGGACTCCTGCATGCTGCTGCCGCCTTGTTCCTGTAGATCCTGAAGCAAGACTGCTAACTGAGGCAACCCCTGCTAACTGGGCCAAGAGGCACCTTTTACCATGGTGATTCTCTTTATTTAGCAGGGGGAGAGTAACTGGCCCTATCCACCCCCAGCATAGCATCTTTCCAGTGACTGTTGCTGGTGTCTATCTTGTGTTTTGTTTTAGAATGTGAGCCCGTTGGGGACAGGGAGCCATCTTATTTATTTATTGTTTCTCTTTGTAAACCGCCCTGAGCTGTTTCTGAGCCTTTTTTGCAAAACGTATTTCCTGTCTCCTGTTCCTTTTTCAGAGCGGTTGACCACCCGAGTGTCCCAGAAGACCCAGAATTTGTCCGTGTCCGAACCTATGAGTCCCAGATGGTTATTCGCCCTCATAAGACATTTGATGAGGTGAGTCTCCTGCTGCTTTGCACAGGGAAACTCCAGCCGTTGAGCGGTTTTTCTGAGGTATTTGACAGGAAGCTCTGAATTGGGCAGCAACGAGTCAAAAAGTTGGTTTCTTTCAGAAGAAATGAAATCGGGGCTGGGTCTCTATCTAGAATTGGAATCTGTCTTCTAAAATTAGTCCATATAGTACATGACCCAGCTGAGGTGATTGGTACTGACTTGTGGAGGGGGGGGCAGATGCTCATTGAGATGCTTGATCTTGACCCCTTGAGATGGGGAAGAGGTACTAGCATTGCAAGACTTGCCAGCTTGCAATGCTGGAAAGGGCCACTGAGGTTTCTCTCCCCGCTCCTCTTCACCAGAACGGCTTTGACTACCTGCTAACGTACAGCGACAACCCGCAGACGGTGTTCCCTCGTTACTGTGTCAGCTGGATGGTCTCCAGCGGTGAGTTGTGGGGTTGGGGCCCTTCGGCTTTATGAAGGACGGAAGGCCACATGTTGCGTGGCAAGGGGGTTGGCGCTCAGTGCACAGGGAGGAGAGCTGCTCTTGCGGCAGCCAGTGAGAAAGGGGACCCCCTTTGCTCAACAGGCTCTGCCTTTGGATGAGAGGCTACCTGTGCCTGAGCACTGTAAGATAGTCCCCTTAGGGGATGGAGCCACTCTGGGAAGCGCACTTGCATGCAGAAGGTTCCATCTCCAGAAAGGGCTGAGAGGGACTCCTGCCTGCAACCTTGGAGAAGCTGCTGCCAGTCTGTGTAGACAATACTGAGCTAGATAGACCATGGTCTGACTCATTATATGGCAGCTTCCTATGTTCCTTGCCCCCCACCCCTCTTACCCTGACAGCAGTCTTGTGATGCAGTTGCAGGGTGGGGAGCGTGTATTGGGGCTGGCCCAAGATCATCCTATAAGCTTCATGGCTGAGTCAAGGTTCGAACTGTGTCCTCCTCTCCAGTTATCTTCTGACCTGAACCTGGACCCACGTTGGCCTCTGAGCTGGGTCTCCTTTTACGCGCCGTGCTCTTCCCTTGTAGGAAGCAATGAAGTGCTGTCCTCCTGGCCTTTGAGGACAGGGTTCCAAAAAGAGCCTCGTGCTGTGCTCCTGGACACACTTACTTGGGAGTAAGCCAGTGGATTCCGTGGGACTTGCTCCAAAGTACACATGCATCGGGTTGCCTTGTAGGTCCCCTTCTGAACTTCCAGCATCAAGCCATTTTAGATCCCAGTCTTGAAAGGGGATTTAAGAATCTCAGGGGGGACGAGAGTTGGTTGAGGGCAGCTGACTGGTCGCATTTGCACCGGAGGGGCTGTCTTGGTGAGCATTGGGATGGGTGACGTGAATGCTGTTGGCTGTAAGATGTTCCCCTTCGGAGATGGGCCTGCAGCTCACTCCTAGAGCTGCTGCTTTCCCTGCCAAAGGTCCCAGGTTGACTCCCTGCTGCTAGTCTGTGTAGGCAGTCCTGAGCTAGATCGGCCAAGGGTCTGACTGTGTCGAAGGCAGCTCCCTGTGTGGTGTAACGGAGCCCAGCCGACCTGCCAATGGATGCTGTAGCTGAGGTCCTGCTCTTGGGTAGCTGCTTCTCTTCCACTTGCCCCTTTCTCTCTCTCTCACCCCACCTCATCCCCATCTCTTTTGTTCCCCAGGCATGCCAGACTTCCTGGAGAAGCTGCACATGGCAGCACTGAAAGCCAAGAACATGGAAATCGAGGTGCGCGACTACATCTCCTGTGCCAGGCCCCTGGAGAGTGCCGCCAGCAGCAGCGGCAGCAGCGAGGGGAAGGCCAGTGTGGCCAGCCAGGAGCATAAGGGCGAAGGGACCTGCACCCCTATTCAGATAGACTATGCTTAAAGGAGAGCATTTCCTCTCCAGAGCTGGCAGCCCCAGCCTCTTGCGTGTGTGCTTGCAGGCGGGGAAGGCCAAGAAGGAAGGCTGCTGGGGCGTTGGGTTGCCCTTGGGACCCCCATTCAGCTGTTCTCCTGCCTCCGGGCTCCTCTCTCTGCCTCCCTCCCACCCCACTGCTTCCCCTTCTTGTACTGTTTTGGAAAAAGGCAATGATGTTGGCTGTTTCAAAATTGTGGGTAATTTTGAAAATCAGTCTTATGCCGTCACTTCTGTACTGGTGATCTTCTTTCCCAGCAGGGGTACTCCGGAGCAACCTGGGAAGGGGTGGGCAGAATCTCCCCCTCTCTCCTGTGACTGTGTTTGGTGCTGCCTAGATGCCTTTGTGGGGAGCTGGGGGCCTGTGAAATCGCAAGGCCCCCGCAGCCTTTCACGCCTTGTACATACTGTGGCATCCGAGACGCTGGCATGTTGCGTGAAGCCAGTCGCAAAGACAGGCGCTCCTTGTCTGGCCCAACTGCTGTGTGCCACCCGTGCAGGGGAATCTCTGCTGCCAACGTGCCTTTTCCCTCTGGCACTGCTGTTGACAGCCTTGGAGAGTGCTGCAGTCCGGTACCAGGCCGAGTGGAGGCATCTCTCTGCTTCCTAGCGCCAGTCCTGTGAAGGAAGGTCTTTTGTGCATATCTGTCCCCCCCCCCACACACACACCCCTTGTTTCTTTTTGGCTTGGTGACATTCAGCCATGACTGGCTTAATTTCTCAGAGCTGTGGTTGGGAATTAAACTCTCTGCTGGTCAACCAGTGCAGTACACACACTGACTTCATTGTCCTTGGTGTTTTGGAGGGGAAGACCCGCTCCGACTGGCTGTGATTCAAAATGTGACTCTACGGTGCCTGCCTCCACTTCATGCCGGTCAGTCTAGCAGCTCTCCTCACGCTGTGGATTCAGAGAGGCTCCGGTTGCCTGCAGGGAGTGAGGGGGATTGAATTTCTTTTGGGAGATCCATGGAAGGAATGGCACAGAGGCCAGACGTGAACAGCTGCTTACTTTTCAAAGGGGGGGGGAGAGTTCAAGCACAGTGCATGGATCCATCCATCCTAGCTAATCTAGCATTTTTAGATCATAGTCTTGGTCTCGTCTTCACCCGTAACCTGGAATGTACTAATTGGCGAGATCCCGCCAAGCTCACCATTACAGTGCCCTAGACTTGTGCGGGTGGGGGAAGACCCACTTAACAGAGTGCCTGTACAGCAAAGGAGGGTGGTCTGTCTCCTCAAATATCTACCAGTATATGCAGCGCACATCGTGGAAGTTTGCGTGGGGCTACTTTGACATGTGTCCTGGGCCGTCCACAGGTTCTGCTTGCTAGGCTGTCCTCTAATAATGCCAAGTAGACTGTTGGCAGTGTGGGGAAACTCTATGTGAGGTTTCATCTTGGATATAAATATCTGTGCCAGTGAAATGTTGGGTGCTTGCCTGCACCCTCTTCTCCCCCACCCCCACCCCCTGCATTTTTAAGCATGTGATATTTTAAAAATCAAAGTCCAGGCTGGGCTGTGTAGATGAGCACTAAAACAAGGAAGCGGGTTTCAGGGAGCAGCTTCTTGGGGGGCAGATGTGGCAGATTTGTGCCTGAAGACCCCTTGGGCTGGGCTCTGCCTGTGGCCAGCCAGGCCCCCTAACACAACTACTGCTGGGTTTCCTTGTGCTTTACTTGGCTAGTGTTTTTATGAGAACCTAAGCACCAATAAATGTAACGGATTGGTATGACAGTCTGATGAGTGGATTCTTGGGGGGTGGGGGACGGGTGGTCCTGCATCACCCCGGTAGCTGCTTCCTCCTTGCTCATGGTGTTGCACCTTAAAAGTTGACAGGGTCTTCTGTCACCATGGCTGTCCACACATTCAGGATCCTTGTTCAACTTCTAGGAGGGGAACCTGTATGACCAGACCTGTCCTGTGATTGGGGAATGCTCCCCAGATGTTGTTGGGCTGAAACTCCCAGCATCCTCAGTCACAACGGCCAGAGTGACAGAAGATGATGGGAGTTGTAGTCCAGCCCCTGCAGTAAGGGGCCCCCCCAAGCCAAGATGGGCGAGCTGGAGTGCTTGGTTGTTAACACAGAAATAGTGGCCATAACAGAAACGTGGTGGAACAGTGAGAACCAGTGGGACACACTTATCCCTGATTATATAAACTCTATAGAAAGGACAGGGAGGGGCGCCTTGGAGGTGCATTATATGTCAAAAGAAGGGATAGAATCTAACAAGGTAGTAAACTTAGGTGGACTGGAGACCACAGAAACCCTGTGGGTGACAATACAAGGCCTGAAAGGGAACGTGCTACTGGGGACGTGCTATCGCCTTCCAGATCAAAATGCTGACAGTGACTGGGAGTTGCAGCAGGAAATCAGGGATGCGTCAAGGAGAGGCAGGGCAGTAATAATGGGTGACTTCAATTACCCACACATAAAGGTAAAGTGTGCCGTCAAGTCGATTTAAAATCCTGGCGCCCACAGAGCCCTGTGGTTTCCTTTGGTGGAATACAGGAGGGGTTGACCACTGCCGCCTCCCACGCAATATGAGCTGATGCCTTTCAGCATTTTCCTTTATTGCTGCTGCCCAAGATAGTACCAGCAGGGATTCGAACAGGCAACCTTCTGCTTGTTAGTCAAGTATTTCCCCACTGCGCCACTTAAGGTACATAGACTGGGTAAATTCACAGTCAAAGAGGTCAAATTTATAGATAGGCTGAATGACTGTGCCCTGGAACAATTGGTCATGGAACCAACCAGAGAGAAGGCGACCTTGGACTGAGTGGCATCCAGGTGCGTGATGTCATGTCATCAACCCTTTAGGGAAGAGTGACCATAGTGTGATCAAATTCAGCATACATGCGGGGAGAGAATCACCAAGGAAGTCTTAACACAGACTCTTTGAATTTCTCCAAAATGAGGAGTCTGGTGAACAGAAAACTGAAAGGGAAAATCAGGAGAGTCACTTCACCCCAGAATGCATGGAGTTTACTCAAAATCACAGTACTAGAAGCCTAGTTAGACTGTATACCCCAAAGGAGGAAAGGTACCACTAAGTCCAGGAGGATGCCAGCATGACTAACAGGTAAAGGAAGCCATAAAAGGGAAGACTTCCTTCCAAAATTGGAAGGTCTACTCAAATGAAGAGAACAAAAAGGAACATAAACTCTGGCCAAAGAAATGCAAGGTGACAATAAGGGAGGCAAAAAGAGAGTTTGAGGAACATTTAGCTAAAAGCATCAAGGGGAGTAACAAAAACTTCTTTAAATACCTCAGAAGCAGGAAACCTGCCAGGGAGGCAGTTGGACCATTAGACAATGAGGGAGTGCAGAGAAGCTAAATGCGTGTGTCTTCACAGCAGAGGATACTAAGCTTTACCTATACCTGTTCCTGAACCAGGCTATTCATGGAGGCTAAAGAACTGAGTCAGATAGAAGTGACAAGAGATGATGATCTAAACTGTCCATAAAAATTAAAAACTAGCAAATTACCAGGGCCGGATGGCATCCATCCAAGAGTCCTTAAAGAACTCAAATGTGAAATTGTCGACCTTGCTAAAATATATAACTTATTCCTGCAATCAGGCTCTGTACTGGAGGACTGGAATGTAGCAAATATAACACCAATTTTCAAAAAGGGATCCAGGGGTGATCCGGGAAATTACAGACCAGTTAGCTTAACGTCTGTTCTAGGCAAATTGGTGGAAAGCATCCTCAAGGATAAAATTGTAAAGCACATAGAAGAACAGGCCCTGCTGGGAAAGAACCAGCATGGCTTCTGCAAAGGTAAATCCTGCCTCATGAAACTTTTGGAGTTCTTTGAGAGTGTCAACAAGTGTGTGGATCGAGGTGATCCAGTTATTTGTTCGATTTCTTTTTCCTAGTGTTAAAAAGTACCTTTTTGAGCTAATCCTTCATTCTTATAATGTTAACAAACCATTATGCCTGCCTTAAAATCTTTGTTGATGTTTCTTTGCTTCTTCATACATACACACACACTCACTTTAAAAAAACAACAGATGAAAGCACAATGACTAGGACTCTGACTAGCTCTAGAAACCTGCTGCCTTATTCTTGGTCCCTCTCGCTCTGTATTGTCTCTACACTGACTGGCAGTGACTTTCCTGGGTTTCAGACAGGAATCTTTCTCAGCCCTACCTGGAGGTGCCAGCTGACATCATATACCTGGACTTCCAAATAACTTTTGACAAATTTCCTCATCAAAGACTCCTGAGGAAACTTAGCAGTCATGGGATCAGGGGACAAGCACAAGAGAAATGTTTCTTCCTCTTGCAAAACACTAGAACCAGGGGTCATCCCATGAAATTGATTGCCAGGAAATTTAGGGCCAACAAATGGAAGTACTTTTTCACACAATGCATAATCCACTTGTGGAATTCTCTGCCACAAGATGTGACGACAGCCAACAACCTGGATAGCTTTTGAGATGGATTTGGATAACTTCATGGAGGAGAAGTCTGTCAATGGCTACTAGTCGGAGGGCTATGGGCCACCTCCAGCCTCAGAGGCAGGATGCCTCTGAGTACCAGTTGCCGGGGAGTAACAGCAAGAGAGAGGGCATGCCCTCAACTCCTGCCTGTAGGCTTTCAGTGGCATCTGGTGGGCCACTGTGTGAAACAGGATGCTGGACTAGATGGGCCTTGGGCCCGATCCAGCAGGGCTGTTCTTATGACTTGACAAGACTGGTGTGTGTGTGTGTGGATAACTCACACAGCAGTTTCTCTTGAATTATTTATATATCTGCATGTTTATCTGGCCTTTTCTCTAAGATGCTCAGTGCAATATACATGCTTCTCTCAAGAGGTTAACACAGGAAGGCCAAGTCAGGCATGGTGGAACAAATAAACAAGTCTGCAGTTTGTGGCAGTCACGATGGAGTGTGGAAGGTTTTATGCAGACTTAAATTAGACCTTACTATCGGGTGCAAGATGGATTTCAGCTTGTACAGAGGGATGCTGAGACAAATGAGCAAAAATGACTGAAAATACACCACCAGCAGTGACTTGGATCTGTCTCTGGCACAAAGAGGAACATGCAGGTCCCTTACAAGCCAGAGAAATGTGTGGGTCTTTATATCAGCAAAGGTGGAAATAGATTTTAAGTGGTGCTTTAGCTTCCCAGGACCTAAATTATGGAGCAAAATTATTCCCAGGAGCAGTTATGGTCCAGCCGGAGATGGATGAGAGGAACTTCTGACCTCCTTTAGCTTGTACAGCAATTATGGTGCACGTGGCATTGCAGAAAGATTTACACTTTCCCCGCACTCCAACCATGGCTTCATGTGTGCCCATGTGCAGTTTCCATCCCTACACATGAACGATGTTGATTAAGTGCCGTCAAGTCAGTGTCGACTTAGCGACCACATAGATAGATTGAACTATATTCCAGCAGCACGTTCTGTGTCTGTGTTGACGATTGATGGGAGGAGAGCTGGTCTTATGGTATGTGAGCATGAATTTCCCCCTTTGCTGAGCAGGGCCCTCCTCTGGTTTCAGTTGGATGGGTGGCTGCATGGATGTGAGTGCTGTGAAATGCTCTCTTTGGGGGATGGAGCCGTAACTCAGTGGCAAAGCACTTGCACGCTTCCATGCAGAAGCATTTTTCAGTGTGGCAATGCTCCGTGTGGGCATTTTTCTTGTGTGCTTTTATGTCAGTGGGTTTTTTTCTGTGCGCAATTTTGTTTTGTGGGTTTTTTTCTCATGTGCATTTTTTTCGGGTTACCGTTACTAGCTCGCTGGCTGTACCTGCTCAAGTATTGCTGTTCCATATGTGTGCTACTAGGTGGCAGCATATGACTACACAAGCATTAAGGATTGTCCTGAGCAGCGTCAGGCTCTCAGAGGAAGCCAGATCTTCCTCCCAACAGTATGGAAGCCTTTGCCAATGTTTCATCTTGCTCTTGGTGTTCAGGGAGTTTATGGAGCGTATTTTGACAGCAAATTGACTTGGAAGAGGAAGACTATGGAGCGGAGTATTCACAGGACTTGTGGATTCCAAGAAAAACAGAGTGCCTTGCAAAAAGTGGGGAAGAGGATGGCAAAGCTATAATTCAGGGCTTCCCCATCCCAACCTATGGTACTCCAGATATTGCTGAACTCCCATTATCCCCAGTTACAAGTTACTGTGGCTAGGGATTCTGGGAGTTGTAGTTCATCAATATGTGGAGTACCCCAGGCTGGGAAGTCCTGCTCTAATATACTTTTTGTATAAAGTTACAAAAGTTGACAGGAAACCATATCCATCTTTATTTTTCATTTCTTTCCCTCCGTCACTTTAAAGAAACAAGCTAGCTCGTGTTGATCTCCATCAGCCCAACTGCACAAAAACCTTGTATTTCCACTGCACAATTTTTTATTTTTTATTTTTTGCATTGCACAGAACGTGTCCAGCTGCACCATCAGAAGAAACCTTGAGCAATGCTGAGTGATAGCAGTGTTGCTCACGATTGCCCCAGCTATTGAAGCCTGTCCTGCTGTATCCAGCCATAGAGGGGTGCTACAAGCATGCAGAAAGATGATTCAAGGGCTGGAATCTTGCTGGTGCATCTAAGCTCTTTAGCTAGACTTGGGACGAATGTGCCCCAAAATATTCTCTGAAAATTCTTGGGGGAGAATCTGAAGTGGGGAATATTCTTTGAATATTCACTGAATAATTCTCACACTCCCATTTCCAGAAATGGTGTTTTCTGGAATAAGAAATACGCTGCAAACAGGTTTTATTTTAAGGTTGCTTAGAAAAAAGGAAAACAGAAAGCAGTTAGAGGCAATCGTCTGGACCTAAACTGATCTTTACAAGTTAACCACTTATGGTAGAGAGCCTTGGGTTAGCCTTTATGATTTATACACCTTTCTTTGTATGCTCCCAAAGCATATCCTTCAAACAAGTTGAGAGATCTGGCTGCTCTAAGAATATCTCCACAACAGCACCAAAGCAAATTCCGAAGGGTCCCTTTTTGTTTTGCTAAAAGTGGGCAATAATTGAATAAATTCAAAGAGGAGAGTATTCTTTTCCATGTCTCGCTTTGAGCAAGAGAGGAGAGCTGGTTTTGTGGCCGCAAGTATGACTTGTTCCCTTAGCTAAGCAGGGTCTGCCCTGGTTGCATATGAAAGGGAGACTAGAAGTGTGAGCTATTTGTAAGATATTCCCCTTAAGGGAAGGAGCTGCTCTGGGAAGAGCAGAAGATTCCAAGTTCCGTCCTTGGCATCTCCAAGATAGGGCTGAGGGAGATTCCTGCCTGCAACCTTGGAGAAGCCGCTGCCAGTCTAGGTAGACATTACTGAGCTAGATGGACCAATGACCTGACTTGGTATGTGGCAGCTTCCTATGATCATTCTTTGGGCCTCTGGCTGGGGTCAAACCATAATTTTGAGATAAGTCCCCTAATCCTGTGGCTCTCAAGCTTGGGTCCCCAGATGTTGGACTACCTTGCCCAACATCCCCAGCCACAATAGCCAAAGGCCATTGTGGCTGGGTATCATGGGAGTTGTAGTTCAAAACCATCTGGGGACCCAAGTCTGAGAGTGCCTGCGAATTGATCATCAATGCCAGGAGAGAAAATGTCAGAAGAATAATATAAAAGGACAAAGTGGGGATTCTTTGTTATGGCGTTGGTTAAGCTCATGTTCTGTGTAATGTCGTGCTGGGCTGAAAACTGAAGAATTTTTGGCCTCTAATTTGAAACGTCAAAATGCCAGAGGTCCCAACCAGGTGTGTTTGAGAAAGCCTTGGAGAAATTTCGATAAACTTGGGAGCAGCTTATCCGTGGGTCAGCTCTCCTTTCCCCCTTTAACATTCTTTTCTTCTGCTTTTTTTGCTGTCAGCAGAGCTCTTCTCTTGATCCAACCAGCACTGATCTCGTCCCCCAATGCCCCATGAATGATGCTCTTGGGGTGGATCAGGATGACAGCCAGCCCCCAGTGGGGCTGAATCAGCCCCCCATTTTTGCTGGCAGAGAAAATAAGGGTGGGTGGAGGTGGCAGCATTTCAGACTAGCCCCAGGATATTTGCTTGCTGGGCTGCTGATAGCTGAGCAATTTAGCCTCTCGCCGTAAATTAGGAAATGTGTTCTTTTGCTGGAAATGTTTTTCTTTGGGAGTGTGGGAGAATCTGAATGGCCTTGCTGCCCTAGGAGGGAGACTGGCTGATGTCTCCGTGCGTCATCATGTCTCCTGACTGGGAGAGGCAACAAGCCGTAATTCATGCAGTGATCCCACAGGCACCCTCATCTGCAAGGAAGTCGTCGTCTTCTGTGTCTGTAGTAGGCAGGCCTCACTTGGCTCCATCTAAGGCAGAGAGAGACCAACATCATTCCCAGCTAGCTGTGGCCGGTTGCTTTGGGCTCTTGTGAGCCTGTGTGAATTAACACAATGGGTACTCACCTCCAGCCAGAACTCCTATCTGTCTCAGTGTCTGAGCTTTAGCTGTCCTAATCCCCTCACCTGCCCCCCAGTTTTCTGGACAGGCTTGCCAGACATCTGTAAGTGACATCTGTAACTATATACAAGCCTATCTTCCAACCTATGGGAAGGTGAGCTGGTCCTGAGGGAAACCAAGCATGAATTGTCGCCTTTGCTAAGCAGGGTCTGCATTTGAATGGGAGACTACATGTGGGAGCACTGTAAGATATTCCCCTCTGGGAAGAGCATCATTTAGGTTCCCAGTTCCCTCCCTGGCAGCATCTCCAAGAGAGGGCTGAGAGAGATTCCTGCCTGCAACCTTAGAGAAGCCGCTGCCAGTCTGTGTAGACAATACTGAGCGAGATGGACCAATGGTCTGACTCAGGATATGGCAGCTTCCTATGTTCCTATGGCACGTTGTTGTTGTTGTTGTTGTTGTTTGTTTATTCAATTTCTATATCGCCCTTCCAAAAATGGCTAAGGATGGTTTACAAAGAGAAAAAATAAATAAATAAATAAACAAACAAATAAATAAATAAATACTGACAATGAGGGAGGCTCGGTTGTCATGCATGCAGGACAGGGCCTTCTCTGTTGCTGCCCCCAGACTTTGGAATGCTCTCCCAGTGTTCATTCGCTCCTCGGACTCCATCACAGTTTTTAGAAAGCTTGTTAAATCTTGGCTTTTTATCCAGGCCTTTACATGATTGTTTTATTGCTGCTTCTGTGTGTTTTACCCACATATAGTCTTTATGTTTGTATATTATATATTTTAATTCAGATTTTTTTTTTCATATTTTCAGCTTAATACTTTTAACTGTCATTTTTATTATATGTTTTTTAACTTTTGTAAACCGCCTTGGGATTATTTTTTAATGAAAGGCAGTATATAAATTTAATGATAATTAAATTAAATTAAATTAAATTAAATTAAATTAAATTAAATTAAATTAAATTAAATGAGCTCTGGATTGATTGGTCGTGGCATGTTCACAGTTCTTTTGTGGCATTCACTAGGGGAATGCCTTTGCTCTGGTCGGTCCTTCTCTCTTTTTTTAAAGCCATTTGGCTAAGAGGATTTCCAAGCTGAGCTTTTGAGGAATGACCCAGGGTCTGGGACTGTGATCGGGTGGGATTGTGATCGTGGGGTTGAGATTGTGACCCACGGTGTGGGATTGTGATCGGTGGAACTGAGTCACCCAGAGAGGAAGCCGCTAACCTCACAAGGTTAAAGGCACTCCATTGTGATGGAAACAGGAAGTAGACATGAGCTAGGTGTCCCATTCTCTACCCTTGTGGTTTCTAAAAATGTACGACCTTTTCCTCCCCTTTCGAGAATGACTTCATGCCTCTGCTGCACCTGCCTCTGACCTGGGTTTAGAACAGCACAGAGCCCTAGAGCTGCTTTTTGCACCACACAACCAGAAAACCGGATTGCAGAGTGCATGTGTGTTCATCCCAGGGGTCTGCAGTCAAGTGTGCCTGCTTGAAACCTCAAGCACAATGCATGTTTTTAATGATCGGGTATGCTTTTTAAAAACAAGAAGTGTGAGAACACCCTTGCTCCAATCAGAAGGACCCATCGAAAATAAGAGAGATTGTTTCCGACTACTAAACACACACACCCACACCCCTGCATTTTTGATTGACGTAATAATGCGGTGGTGTGAAGTTCACTGCTAGAGATGTAGGCTTTCAGGAGCTAAAAGGAAAGAGATTTGTGCTTGGTGTGGTAGCAAGTATGCGAAGAACCAAGCTCACTTTGCATGCCTTGGGGCCGGCATTTATTTTATTTATTTATTTGATTTCTATACTGCCCTTCCAAAAATGGCTCAGGGTGGTTTACACAGAGAAATAACAAATAAATAAGATGGCTCCCTGTCCCCAAAGGGCTCCCAATCTAAAAAGAAACATAAGAGAGACACTAGCAACAGTCACTGGAGGGATGCTGTGCTGAGGACGGATAGGGCCAGTTACTCTCCCCCTGCTAAATAAAGAGAATCACCACGTTAAAAGGTTCCTTTTTGCCAGGTTAGCAGGGGTTAAGTGACAAATTTAAGGGACAAATGCTCCGAAAGGTTTATTTAAGGACATTTATTATTATTATTATTATTATTATTATTTATTACATTTTATATCCCGCTTTTCCTCCAAGAAGCCCAGAGCGGTGTACTACATTCTTAGGTTTCTCCTCACAACAACCCTGTGAAGTAGGTTAGGCTGAGAGAGAAGTGACTGGCCCCGAGTCACCCAGCAAGTTTCAGGGCTGAATGGGGATTTGAACTTGGGTCTCCCCGGTCCTAGTCCAGCACTCTAGCCACTACACCACGCTGGCTCCATTGCATACATTGCATACTTGTATAGAAAGCTTGTGTCTCTGGGCTTCCTATGTCTTCATAGTGCGAGGATTAGGAAGGAAGGAAGGAAGGAAGGAAGGAAGGAAGGAAGGAAGGAAGGAAGGAAGATAAAATACAAGAAGCAGGTACGAAGAGGAAGGTGAGCCCTGAGAATTGGAAGCCAGAACACACAGAGAGGGGGGGAGGACCAAGAGGAAGACCCTTCCTCACTATCCCTATTCCCAATGCTCTTAGTGGTCCATAGGACAGAAGGCATAAAGCATTGATGCTCCTGGTGCTGTATCTCCATCAACAGCCTGGGCTGATGGTGCACAAGGTAGTAACTTCATTGAAGCCAAACAAGTATGGGCTTGGTTGGTATGTGCAGGGCCGTCCTTAGGGCAGGGCAAGCAGGGCGACCGCCCCGGGCCCCGGTCTCTTACCCTTCCTATTAGAATTAACGAGAAGGGGGACTTCCGGTTCCAATGCTGACCGAGCAAGATGCTTCTCTTTGAGTCTCCAAGTCTCTAAGAGAAGACCTGCAGAAAGTAACTGGGGGGGGGGACTCTATAACTACCCCTCACCCCACCGGATTAAAGTGGGAGGTGTAAAAGACTCACCAGCCCGGAGAAGTCAGCTCCTGTTGCGAAGGGGTGCAGGCAAGCTGCAGTCTCTTTGCACCAGTCGAATGACAGGGCTAGAGTCAAGGAGAGTTCTGCAGTGTGGAGTTCAGGCTGCCTGAAAACCAAGCTCAGAAGCGTTGCAATTTCTACTAAATGCCAATGAGGTAACAAAGGAATTTATTAAGAATCTCACCTAAAAGAACAAGGAAAATAACAACTTGCGAGAGAGCCCTATTCAACAATGTTTCCTGGCTGCTTCCGGATGCCAAGGTGTGGTCAAGATACTATGACTCTATATAGAGAGTGACTAAAACTTTATAAATATATCTACAGAGAAAAAGAGCTATACCTCTGCAGTATCTTTGGGTGAATAAAGGGTGAATTGGATTCAAAGTGGAAACTATTCCTCCCCCTTTATACCCAGGAGGGGTATATTGGCGAAAGAGTTAACTTTGTTGTAAACATCCAATTTGTTACTGTAGTCTTGTATATTAGAATGTCTAAGAACAAGAATACTCCAACTGGAACCCAAACCCATATGCCCAGAAAACTATCAGTGGGAACGATTCCCCAAGTAGAAAGGTCCACTGGTGAAATTTGGGAGTTGCTTCAAGCTATTAATAGTAAACTAGATACAAATAATGAAGTAGTACAGTCTATGGTTAATGATATGCAAACTCTTAAAGAGGATATACAACAGATAAAAGCAGATTCACAGGTTTTAAAGCAAGATATGTTGCAGTTGAATAAGGAGGTACAAGTGATGAAACAAGGGATCACAGACAACTTAAACAAATGTAACAACTTGGAAGAAATAAGCATGAGAACAATGGAGGATACTAAGTTAACTTCTAAAAGTAGAAGCTGTAAGCCAGGAGATAAAAGAATTGGAAAAGGAAAAGGAAGAGTTAGCTGATCAACTTGCAATGTTGCAAATGGTGCAGAGGGAAAGAATGCTTAGAATAAGGGGAATTCCAGAAAGTACTACTCAAAATTTACTAGATGTTCTGACAAATGAATTAGCTAAACTCTTGCAGGTGGATATATCTAACATAGAAAGACTGGTTGAAATTGCCTACAGAGTAAACAACACTTTTTCTGTCTCCCATAAAGTGTCCAGAGATTGCATAATCCAACTCAATTCCAAATCTACTCGAGATTGTATTATACAAGCCCATTTTCAAGATAAATGGAAAATTAACGGTTAAATTATAATGGTGATGAAAGAAATCCCAAGGAGATTTCTTATGAAACAAAAAGATTACAAAGATTTGACTGATATTTTAAAACAAAACAAAATCCCCTTTAGATGGGAGTTCCCTCAAGGGGTTGCCTTTACTTTTAAAGATAAGAAACATAGACTAACTGAAGACTTAAAAGTAAAACAATTTCTTTGTAGGTATAGGAATGATCTTCAGATCTCAGACGACGTCCAAAAGACATAAGGCGCTAAATAAGGGAGGAATTAGCAATATAAACAAATAGTCAGTATGGAATTAAAACTCTTTTCTTTAAATGTAAGTGGCTTAAACATAAAAACAAAATGCTAAAAAATATTTCACAATTTGAGAAAAAGAAAACTGGATTTGATTTGCCTACAGGAAGTGCATATAAAAATGGAGAGATAGAAAGTATTTACAAAATAAAGCACTAGGTTAGCAATTTGAAACCCTAGATATTAAGGAAAAAGGGGGCATAGTCTCTTATACAAAAGACCTTTTAGAGTTAAAATGGTTATATAAAGATGATTATGGAAGAGTATTGGTGGTAGAAATAAAGGTTGGAGATCCAAAGTACATAGTAGTGGGCATATATGCCCCCAATGAGGCAAAGGAGAATTCTATAGAAAATTGGAAAAACTACTAGATAGATAGGCAACAGATTGTATTAATGGGAGACTTTAATGGAATTGTCTCAACGCAGGCTGATAGAGATACAACAGATTTGAGGGAAAATGATAGGAAATCACCAAGAGTTTCTCTTCAATATGGTTGAGCACTTTGGTTTACATGACATATGGAGAATCAAAACTTAGATGCGAGGGAGTATACTTTCTTTTTAGATAGACATAAAACGCATATGAGAATAGATTTGGGCCAATGCAGACGTGTTGATAACAATGAAAGATATCGTTATATGAACTACTGGGGAGAGAATGTTTAACCTATAGGCAAGATCCTGGTTATTGTTAACACCACTTGTTCCAAGGATGAGATGGAAGTCCTTATTGTGTGTTTTTGTGAGTGTTTGTATTATTGGTGTTTGTCTTTTGATGTTGTGAAAATTGAATAAAAAGTATATGCAAAAAAAAAAAAAAGAATTAACAAGAAGGGGGCCCCACACTGGCTGACTTGCCCTGGGCCCCGCACCCTGCCAGGGCTCTCTGACAGCCCTGGGTATCTGGATAGGACTGGGAGATCATCAAGAGTAGTGGTTAGAGTCTTGGTGGGGGCGGCATGGGAAGGGGACAAATGTCCCCAGGCCCTGGAGGGAGGGAGGCCTGCCTGTCGACTAGGTGACAGTTTGCTCTCTGCTCTCCCTCTTGATCTCTGTGCAGTTGAGGTGGGCGGGGGCATCTTCCCTTCTTGTCCCAGCAAGGCCCACTCCAGCATTGCAACACCTCTGAGCCTTGGGCCTGCTTAGAGATAACCCCAGTGCAGCAAATATGTTGACGTTAAGCCGGTTCAGGGCGGGCGGTGCCTGAAAGGGAAATCACCTGGGAACCTTAGGAATGCTGTCTTGAGTTCTGTGATGATGATAAAAGGCAGGATATAAACATAGTTAATTAAAAACAATTTTAAAATGTGGACATTTATATACCATGTTAGATGAATGTGCATGTTTTAAAATGATTGTAATTAACTGTGTTTTGTATCTTAAAATGTTTGAAGCAACTCTTTTATTTTAATTCTACCCTTAATCCAAGCAGCCAAGCAGAAACATACTTGGGTCCTCCTCCCCCTAGGATCCTTTCCCCCACCTGGGGACCAGGAGTTTTCTAGGGATGTGCTGAAGTCTCGAGAGAAATTTATCTGGTCTTAGAGAAACTTGACTGGCTTCCCTTGGTCACATATGGCGAGGAGAGCTGGTCTTACATAAGAACATAAGAACAGCCCTGCTGGATCGGGCCCAAGGCCCATCTAGTCCAGCATCCTGTTTCACACAGCAAGAATTGTCCCCTTTGCTAAACAGGGTCTGCCCTGGTTCACATTTGGATGGGTGACTACATGTGGGCACTTTCTGCTGAAAGGGATTCGCTTTCCCCGGAAGGGAGTAAGTGCCCCAATGCCCAAGGCCAGCCCTGAGTTGCCTGCTTGAGGCTGCTCCCTGAAAGGGCCTTTCATGTGCTCTTTCATCATGTTGAGATTTCAAAAGGCAGCTCTGAATTGGAGGCAAAGGTTTGAGGAAACGCCTCTGGAGACAAAGGCTGGGCAAGAGGTTGGGACAATCATGGAAAAACCAGTTTCCTATGAAAATATGAGCGATTTGCAAGTATATTTAGCCAGGCTGGGTGGTAGTTATTATTAATATTTTTATACCACTCTTTATCTGAAGATCCCAGGGCAGTTAACATCTAAATAAAAAGAGTAATAAAACTTCAGTGAAAACAAACTGCTAAAACCAAAACACAGCTACGGTAAAAAGAGATCTGGGAGCCACTCCTTTTCCCAGTGCTTCTGTTTTTAAAAGGTGGTCTTTGGGTTCCACCTGGCTGGGTCTCTTTTGATCATGCTGGGTTTACTTTTAAATTTTGGCCAGGCTGGGTCATGCTCTTTCTGCACGATCAGTTGTGAAAAGTGCCATTTGGAGTATGGTGTAATTCCTGGTGTGTTGTTTTTTTTAACTATTTCCTCCTATCTGATTGAGTGTCATTATTTTTCAAGCAGGGGCCATTCTGGCAAATTGGCCTTTGTTTCCCACATTGCTGACCTTCACACAGTCATGCACTTTTCTCAGGCCACTTAAGAGAGACAGAGCCTCCTCTTAAGAGCTCTACAAGGAAAGCCCTGGGGAGGGCTGCACTTCCCAGCACTCTGCACATGCCTTCCAAGATGGGGTTCAAGAGGGCTCTGTTCCCTAAAAGAGCCTCGCCAGCACTGGGCAAAGCCAAGCCCTGCAGAGCAAGAATGGTTGCCTCCACGTGGTGCTGTGGAACTGTGCAGAGACCTTAGCTTTGGCCAAAACTTTGCACAGTCCCAGTAGTTTGTTTATTCATCAATGAGCTGCACATAGGGTTGATGGGGGTCACCCCCATGCCTTACCATGAAAAGCACTGGTCTATCCCAACCACATCTGGACTAGACAGAGGTTGGAGATGAGATAGATGTGTTGTTCCCACCCCATTAAAAAGAGAAAACCATTCCAGATCAATGTCTAGGAGAGGGGGTGAACAAAAAGCGTGAATTAACCTTAGAGAGGGTTCTTCTGCATTGATTAAGTGTTACTTAATCAAGTAACACTTTAGTGGATTAATTGGTGGAGGCCACTATTAATCTTTGAAGCTGCTCCTGTCTTATTTTTTAGGCCAGAACTTCTCTAGTGTGGGTCCCCAGATGTAGTTGGACTACAACTCCCATCATGGGGAGTTGGCCTTTGGCCATTGTGGCTGGGAATGATGGGAGTTGTAGTCCAACCACATCTGGGGACCCACACTAGAGAACCCCTGTTTAATTTCCTCTTCTACCAGAAATCTTTCTTTTAAGTTTGACAAAATCTTATATTCCAGTGAAGTATACTGAATTGTCTCTATATATGATCACGGCAGCGAGAATTCTTTATGTGGCTAATTGGCTCTTTAGCTGATGGCTTTATTAAATGATGGGACTATGCCTCTGTTTCCAGAGTTTCAGCTTATGTAAATAACTCTTCATCAGAATCCTTTTTATTAACTTGGGAACATTTCATAAAATGTAATGTTCAACAAGGTCATTGTTCGTTCTTGAGATCCGGTTTTGATCTGTGATCTATGATTTCGTGATTGAAATCCAGTTGGTGGAAGTTGTGTTTGTTGTTGTTGTTGTTTATTTCTCTTTTTACTTTATCCTGACTATTGATTTTTGGCATAAAACTTGGTATGCTTTGATTTCAAGAGATGGAATTTCTTTGTAATTAAAAAAAAATTGAGAGAGAGAGAGAACCCCTGTTTTAGGGTGTTCTGAAGAAAGGATTGTAAAACTGCCCATCTCGGACCAAGGTATAAGCCGCAGGCATTTGCAATGCTCACCCAGATAAGAGGTAAGCATTGAGAAGCCCCTGGATTCTTCTCCAGCTCTCTGGTATCCCAAACCACCACCTCCTCTCTTTTTCAACAACCATGTCTCGCTGCTGCAGCAGCAACACACTGCTCTGATCACAAAAAGAAGGGAATCTGATCTCCCTTTCCTCTCTGGTGTGCTGGGATTCTGCCAGGAATAACACCACCAACAGCTCTTGGGGAACATAGTAAGAGGTGGGCGCTCCCAAAGTCAGATTGGCTCAGAAAATAAATGGAGATTTTTAATTGTTTTAGAAGCAACTCAGCTAATTTTCCATTCCAACAGAAGGCTTTGGGGTGGGGTGGGAGGTGAGGCGAGGCACTCATTTCTAGCTACTGTATTTACCTGAATACAAGACTATGTTTTTCCCCAAGTTATTTGCTGTTAGAAATTGGGGGTGTCATCTTAAGGCCTCTTCTCTTTTGACAAATCGAGTATGACCTGTCTGTAACTTGCATTTTTAAAGGGAGTTGTCTTCAGAATCATCTTGTATTCAGGTAAATGTGGTGTTCCCATCCTGATGTGCTGCTGTAGCAGAGAAGGACAAAGATTTCCCCAAGGTGGCTTTTACCTTGCAATCTGATGAGTGGCCGCTATTTGTTTGGTTTTTTTGACTACTTCTCCCACTTCTCTTCCTGACAGATGAAAACGGCTAACACATTAAAACAATAAACACCTAAAATCAACAACAGTGAAATGGCAGGCATCCAAATATAAACAGTATTGTAGCAACTAACGATGGGAAAGGGGCCATGCACCCCTGCAAAGGAAAGCAAGGTGAATAGCAGCCATTTATCATAAATGGTGGGCCTAATAAAGGATTAGGCAGGGCATTCTGGGAGCTGGTACTACAACTAAGAAGGCCCTGCATCACATAGGAAGCTGCCATATACTGAGTCAGACCCTTGGTCCATCTAGCTCAGCATTGTCTACACTGACTGGCAGCAGCTCTCCAAGTTTTCAACCCTACCTGGAGATGCCAGGGAGCCAAGCTAGGAGCTTCTGCTCAACCACTACACCTAATCTTACCCCCTAATCTTGCAAGGCCTCCCATCCAAATACAAACTAGGCTTAGCAGAGGGGTCTGTTCATGCTTGCTACTACAAGACCAGCCTTCCCTTTTGAAGGCACTTGCTGCCCTTTAGTTGGCAGGATTCAGTGTTGAATGGAGATGAGAGGAGGCGTGGGGGCAGGGGTTCAAGAATTTGGTAATCCATTTATCATAATTTGCAAAATGGACCCATGGATTGGTTAAAGGGCAGATGAGCAATTAAATATCCTGCCATCACTCCTAACACATACAAAATGATGGGCGCACAGTTAGGACGTCATCGCGCTGGAAACCGTTCAGAAGCGGGCAAGCAAAATGATCCGAGGATGGCACAGATTCCCTGCAAGGAAAGGTTAAACCATTTGGGCCTTTTCAGTTTAGGGAAAAGACTCCTAAGTGAGGGGATCCCAACCTTGGATTTTGACAGGTTGTGGACTACAACTCCCAGTAGTCTTCTGTGGTCTTCAGCCCTGGTGGCAGGGGATGATGGGGGTTGTAGTCAACATCTGGGGACCCAAGACTGGGGCCTTCTGCCTTGACAGATTCAGCAGGCCTTGCTTTTCAGCTGCCTGGGTTGATGGGACATCTGGCCCTTTCTGGGTGGCTGTTGGCGCCAACTCCTTCCTGTCGGGTTGCCCAACTGCTGGCTCTCCCACACGGTCTCAGATGGGTGGTGTGGGAAAAATCGTCAGAGGCGCTCAGAGAAAAGGTTTCCTGTTTTAGGTGTAAACCCTTAATGCAAGGGAAAAGGGCAGGACAGGTAATAATACAGAACGGAAGACTCACACAATGGGGAAATCAGGGCAACCTTTTCACCTGGCAGTGTTCAAGAAGCCAAGCCTCTGCTGGTATATAATTAGAGTTGCAGGAGGTGGAGAAACAATGTGTGTTTCTTGGAAGTGAGTGTCACGTGGCCGCTCCGTGCACAGGTGCTGGGTTCTCCCAGGAGCTCGTAAAGAGAGGCTGGGGGTTGCTCCCCTTTGCGTATGTTTGTTGGCGACACGGTAGAGGTCAGGCCGTGTGCCACATGCCTGTCTCTCAGAAGTACTGGAAGGTGGTAGACATTGTTTGGCTCTGAGATCATGTGTGCCAGGCGTTTTGTGTGGTGTACTGCCAGGCCCACAAGGCCCCAGGGCGAGAGAATATGACAAACATTTGCGATGAATAGTTATATACCACTTTTCAACAGAAGTTCCCGAAGCGGTTTGAAGTAAAGTTGTGCCGTTGTGTCGGTGTCGATTCCTGGCGACCACAGAGCCCTGTGGCTGTCTTGGGAAGAATACAGGAGGGGTTGACCATTGCCATCTCCTGTGCAATATGAGATGATGCCTTTCAGCATCTTCCTATTTCGCTGCTGCCCGATATAGGAGTTTCCCATAATCTGGGAAACATACGGTTTACATAGATATAAACAACCAAACAAATAAATAAAATGGTTCTCTGTCCCCAAAGGGCTCACAGTCTAAGAGAAGCCTCTGTGTAGAAGGTGCAAGCCAAAAAATCACACATGTTTCTTCCAGGGCCCACCCCTCCCCCCATTGTGGCTGGGGATGATGGGAGTTGTAGTTCAACAAGAGCTGGAGGGCCAACATTGGCTCTTGTACTGCATTCTCAAAGTTCAGCACAATGGTAGAAGAATGTAAGATTTAATCCTGCACCTTACTACTCCCCAAAGGACCTGCACATTCAGCACCCCAAAATGCAATCATCTTTGCTCATTGCGCCCCAGCTAAACAGCTAGTCTCATAAGCTACACTCTCTCTCAAGTATGTGAACTGCCAGCCTCAACATTCATTTCCAAAAAGCCATGGTCTCGGGATGGATTTCCAAATGAACAGCAGCATCCTTTCATCTCCGAAGGATTAGTGTTAGGGATGTGCAAACTGGCTTGATGTCGAGCCAGTTTGACATCGAACTGGTTCGGTTCGACGGTTCGGGGTCGAAATGAACCACCCCCTGTTTGGTCTGACCCCGGACCGAACTTTTTTTGGTTAATTCTTTTTTAAACCTTACTCCCCTCCGGGGAGTTGCTGGAGGCAACAGGGGGGTCCATGGAGATTCCCCCTCCCCCCCCGCCAGCTTTCGTTATCCCCGTTTTCGACCTTCTCTGCTCAGCGCGGTAGCCATTTTGGAGTCCGTGCACCACGCAGAGGCCAGTCGCGCCAGCGTGCAGCCTCCAAAATGGCCACCGCACTGAGCAGAGAAGGCTGAAAACCAGCCGAACAGCCGGCCGAAACGGCTGGAGGTGGGCATAAGGAAAGCTGGTGGGGGGAGGGGGAACCTCCACGGACCCCTTCCCTGCCACCTCCAGCAACTCTCCGGAAAGGAGTAAGGTTAAAAAAAAAAGCTTGTTTTTAAACTGAAAAAAGTTTGTGAACCCCCCCACCAAACCAAACTGAACGGGGGTTGGGTTCGATGGGGTGCTGGACAGAACTGGCCCAGTTTGGTTTAACTGAACTGGGATAGCCGGTTCCGTGCACATCCCTAGTTAGTGTTTTGCCCCCATCATAGACAGGGAATTCTCTCCCCATCTATCCTCAGACCCGTGAATACTGGTCATTTGCAAGTTTGAATGACCCACCTGCACAGATGACCAGCAATCTGTGCAGGTGGGTCATTTTTACTCGCAAATGAGCAGCCTGCATGGCTCAGGTGAAAGCTGGATCTGCATACTTCTCAGTTGGTGGGGTGGGGTGGGGTGGGGTGGGGTGGAAAAGCCCCAGAAGCAAACTTGACCTAGCGAGCCAAAAACCGAGGGTGGGCCCTGACTGGCTTCTGCTGCAAAACTGAGAATGTGTCTCCTGTTTCCTCACATAGCTTTTCTCAACCTGCGGCCTTATGGGCCTGACTATTATGCAACATTTTGGACACACTAAAACAGGGGTGGGAAGAAGGTTGATCAGGGAGTGAGTTGCAGTAGATTGACTTGCTTATCCAATTCCTCATTATTTAACAATAACAACCCTAAAGAGGCTCCCTAACCCAATTAGGCTGATGAATCTGTGAAAATTCAGGAAATCCAGGACTGAATTTTTATTGTGAAAGGGCTGTGAGTTCCATTCTGATACTGAAAATAAATTTCTGGGCTGGGCATGTGCTTGAAGGCATCTTGATCCTTCCTTCCTCTGTATATATCCCCTTCCAAGCTGTTATTTTGTATCTGGCTCTGGTTGGCAAGTGTTTGGGGCGGGTGGAGTCTACTAAAAAGAAAAAGGGTGGATCCTGCAAAGCCTGATGTCTGCTGCCCTCCCCCCTTCTAAAGCACACACACACACGCACACGGCATTCTAATTTTAGTTCTGCTGTGAGGGCAGCGAGCCAGAAGTATTGCATGCCGTGCTAACTATCCACATCTGTTTTGCTAAGAGCAGGAAATAAGAATGAAAGAACAGAACAGAACCTGCCCAAAGCACTTCCTATATCAATCACCTTGTGGGATGATTGGCTAATGCCGGGGTCCCTCAATATTCTTGGACTGCAACACCCATCACCACCAGCCACAATGGCCTCTGGCATTTGCCAGGAGGCAAGAGTTTGCCACATAACCAGTCCTGCTGTTGGAAGAGCCAGTCGTAAGCTGTAAATTCCAAACTCCAACTGCAGACGTTACGGCCAGCAGGAGAGTGGCATTTAACATTTTAGCTCCGAGTGCCAGGTTGGAGGGTGTCACGCCCATACATGCTAGCTTAGATGGGCCTTCTTCTCTGTTGCTGCCCCGAGATTCTGGAGTGCACTCCCAGCTGAAATAATAGCCTCCCCATCTCTGACAACTTTGAAAAAGTCTCCAAAGACTCATGTTTTCACCCAAGGGTTTCAATGGGACTGTCAGGGGCATAACTATAATAGCGCAAGGGGAGACAGTTGTCTGGGAGCCCAGAGGCAAGTCCCATGACTGACTCCCCCAGCCGCGCACCCACCCGGGCTTCCTTCAGTTGTATTCATCCTCCGAAATTGATGTGAGTGTTAAGACCTGGAGCTACCAGAACAGCAGGTCTTTCTCTAGCACCATTAAATGACTTGCATCGTCCACAATTTACAAACTTCATGAGCTGAGCTTCGGAGGGGGGGGTGCATTTTAAAATCTTGTCTCTGGGCCCACTCCAATCTTGCTACGCCCCTGGGGACTGTGGTTTTCAGGTTTTCATTGTAATCAGTTTTATGTTGTTGTAAACTGCCCAGAGACAGAAGCTTGGGGCGGTCTACAAATTTGAGAAATAAATAAATAAATTCCCACCTGTCCCCTCTGTACAAGCAAAGGTACACCGAGGTAATTTTGGAGCCTGGACCTAAAGGCTTTTGAACCCCACCCACTCACCCACTGCAAGTTAAGCATCATCCCCCTACACACTGACACACTGACCCATGTAGTATTTTGATTTTTAACCTGTGGGTTCTTGAGTGCACAAACAGCAACTGAACTCACAAGAATGTGAGAATATAAAAAAGGACACACAACTTAGCATATTCCCCTCGGACACATTTCTTTCTCCACTCCCCTCTCTATCTCTAAAGAAGTCGTGCTCGGCCACCTGGTGTAGGTCACAGTCACATTTGGCCACTCTGGGTACAGCGTGGCCACCACCACCTGGGACAGACTAAAGAGGATTTGGGGGGCCCCAACAAGTGTGGAAGCCCTAGACATCAGCCAGGGGTGCCCTTAGGCCATGGCAAGCAGGGCGACCGCCCCAGGCCCCGCTCTTTTAACCCGCATTAGCATTAACTGGAAGGGGGGCCCACACTGGCTGATTTGCCCGGGCCCCATACCCTGCCAGGTCTCTCTAAGGACAGCCCTGACTTCAGCCTGGAAGCCCAGTGGTGAGAGCACCTGTGTGTGCAAGGGATAGTCCTGCTATGTGTTTATCCCTGCTAAATTGCTGCTTCTTTTGTTCTGTAGCTTGGTGACCGAGCATCTGCTTTGCAGGGCGTGCATCTGCTTTGCATACAGAAAGTCCCAGGTTCAATTCCCGGCATCTCCACATATGACTGGGGAAAATTCCTGCCTGCAACCTTGGAGAGCCCCTGCCAGTCAGGGTAGACAATATTGAGCTGAATGGAGCAATGGCCTGATTCGGTATAAGACTGCTTCCTGTGTTCCAAAGGTATCCCTTTGGGGAATACCTGGTTGGAATTGTTATTCGATATGAGTTCTTAGCACAGTCTTCCTTTCTCTCCCTCCCCATGGTCTCTAGTGGTTAAATCTCTGAGTGGGCAAAGAATATACCAGTATTTACCCAAATAGATGACCCTGAATTTTAGACTACCCCCTTAAAAAATAGAGGTTAAACACATGTTATACCTGTATCATGCTCCTGTAAACAGCACTCTGAATTGTAGATGACCCCCCCCCCATTTCTTAAATCAAAGAACTTGGGGGTGGGGAACCTAGTTTTTCAGGTAAATATAGTAAGGTAAATATAGTACTGTAAGTGTATTTTCCCCACTGGTAGGCCTACTGCAGGTAAATGTACTGTAGCGAGTATGATGTGGTTGTGAGTGCACAATACAGCCATCGGCTATGTTAAAAATGTCTTAAATGGTGTGCTTATGTGGTGGTCCTCAAAAGCTTTCGATGATAACATAGTAGTCCACAAAAAGGAAAAGTTTGGGGACCACTGATTTATGCACTCTGGGCTAGAGGTGCCCTAACCTGGGTCCCCAGATAATGTTAAACTTCAGTTCCCATAATAGCCCTGCTCAAGGATAATACTTTGAGGCTTTGAGAAAGGCTTTGAGGTCATTTGAACAATCAACAAGTTGTTCTAGTAAGGACTAATCAGCCTGCTTTCCTTTCACTATCTCTACATCTGGACTAAATTTGGTGCAAATTGAGGTCCACAAGTTAGATCTCTTGCGCCTCAAATGTTCATATGTCCGCCATCTTGGATCGGGTTGGATGTCATCATTACAAACTGCACCATTGAGGTGTCCCTGTGTGTCACTCACTACAACTGTATGTAATTTGGTTCAAATCAGATAGACCATCCACAAGGTAGCCCACTTCCACTTTGAATGTTCACGTGTCCACCATCTTGGATTGGGGTAGATTACATCATCACAAACTATGCCATTAAGGTGTCCCTATGTGACCCTACAGCTGCAGCAAATTTGGTACAAATCGGTTAGGCAGTTCACAAGGTAGCCCACTTGCACTTCAAACGTCCACCATCTTGGATCGGGATGGAGGACATCATCACAAACTCTTCCATTTAGGTGTCCCTACAAGTGTACCCGATTTGGTTCATATTGGTCCAGGTGTTGCGAAGTTGATAGGGGGTGGGTGGGACACACGGACGGACACACAGAATGCTGGGTGATCTCATAAGCCTACTGGGAAGTAGGCTAAAAACTGTGTTCTAGTTCTACCCAGGTTTGGGAACTATGTGTGCTCTCAATTTTTGGTTGTGTGGAAGCAAGGTAAGAGGAAAAACTGGGGCGTTTTTCCTCTTACCTTGCTTCCACACAATCATTTCTACTCAGGTTTTCCTCCTGCCTTGCTTCCACACAACTGAAAATTGGGAGCACAGCACACACAGCTCCCAAACCTGGGTAGAACACAGTTTTAACCTCAGTCTTGTACAGAGTCCTTTGGAGGTGTCCTTTGGCTTCTTTTACTTCCTTTTGTTTAAACGGTTGGTATTCCATCCTTGCTGTTTGATCTGTGTTCACAGCTAGACATGGCAGTATGCCATATATCCATAGTACAGTCGTCCCTTGCCAACCACGGGTTTCCCAGTCGTGGACTTGAGTATCCTATCCTCGATCAGGAAATTGTGACCAGTCTCACCAATGTGACCTGAGTATCTGCAGGTTGGCGAGATTTTTTTCAATTTGGAGGGCGGTTTTTAATTTTGGGGCTCATTTTAGGGGTAAGGGGGCTCATTTTGGGGGCTGGGAGGTCATTTTGGGGGGTCCCCTTCACTCCTCTTACTCACTGTTGGTGATTTGGGGGGAATCCCCCCCCATTTTACTATTTTGCAGTCCTTTCACGACTGCAATTCCCCTAACCCCCTGTTTGCCATTGATTTCAATGTCTCGTCTACTGCGAATTCGCCAACCGTGAGGTGTTCCCGAAATGGAACCCTCATGGTTGGTGAGGGATGACTGTAATTACATATGCAACTGAATAGTGCCTTTAACATGTTAGCCCTTCTTCCTGGAGTAGTGCCATTTCTTCTATGCCAAGCATTCCCAACCTTGGGTCTGCCAGGCGCTGTTGGACTCCCATCCTCTGTTGGTGATAAGCGTTATAGTTTACAACTTCTGGGGACCCAAGATTGAGAACCCCTGTTGTGTATAGTCTGGAAGCCAGAAGCTTAACTTCAGGGCTATAAATTCAATCAGCAGCACTGGATCACATGCCCCTGGGATCTTGGCATCCCTGCTGGTCAAGGTGCTTGTCCCTCCCTCCTGCTGCCTGCTCTCTTGGCTCCTCCTGTCTCTGCATGAGAAATGCCAGTTGGATCTCAGGAAACTGGAGAACTTGCCATTCTCCAGAAAGCATGTTGGCTTGAGAAGCCTGGCCCTCAGCTCTCTGTTTCTCACAGGCTATGAGCCCCAAAGTTATTCATGCTCTCTCCTTCTCTTCCTTGGAAGAGGTCCTGAGTTAGCTGCTTCTTTCTATCTGTCTATCTGTCTATCTAACTATCTAACATCTACGTAAACCACTTTGGGAACTTTTGTTGAAATGCGGCATATACAGGTGAAACTCGGAAAATTAGAATATCGTGCAAAAGTCCATTAATTTCAGTAATGCAAATTAAAAGGTGAAACTGATATATGAGACAGACGCATTACATGCAAAGCGAGATGTCAAGCCTTAATTTGTTATAATTGTGATGATCATGGCGTACAGCTCATGAAAACCCCAAATCCACAATCTCAGAAAATTAGAATATTACATGGAACCAAGAAGACAAGGATTGAAGAATAGAACAATATCGGACCTCTGAAAAGTATACAGTGTACTGTGCTTGACTGGCCAGCAAACTCGCCTGACCTGACCCCATAGAGAATCTATGGGGCATTGCCAAGAGAAGGATGAGAGACATGAGACCAAACAATGCAGAATTGCTGAAGGCTGCTATTGAAGCATCCTGGTCTTCCATAATACCTCATCAGTGCCACAGGCTGATAGCATCCATGCCACGCCGCATTGAGGCAGTAATTGTTGCAAAAGGGGCCCAAACCAAGTACTGAATACATATGCATGCTTATACTTTTCAGAGGTCCGATATTGTTCTATTCTTCAATCCTTGTCTTCTTGGTTCCATGTAATATTCTAATTTTCTGAGATTGTGAATTTGGGGTTTTCATGATCATCACAATTATAACAAATTAAGACTTGACTTATCTCGCTTTGCATGTAATGCGTCTGTCTCATATATCAGTTTCACCTTTAAATTTGCCTTACTGAAATTAATGGACTTTTGCACGATATTCTAATTTTCCGAGTTTCACCTGTAAATATTCGTCGTATTTGTATTCTCGTGCTTATCTGAACAGCTCCAGTAGATTGCTCAGGATCTTTCAAAACCTGGACACCCCACACAGAAAGGGTACATGAACTGAATATCCTCAACCATGATGGACAACGTCACCTGCATGTTTTCCTTGGAGTAATGGTCTTGTAGGCCCTTGGTGTATACAAGGTTGGGGCATAACAAGGTTGGGGGCGGGCCCAGAGACAGAATTTTAAAATGGGGCCCCCCATCACTGGCTTCCTGTAAACATTTTTTTTAAAATATTCAAGGAAGCTTGGGTGGGCGTTGGGTGAGAGAGACAGGTCTCTGCCACCGCCAGGCAGGGGCCCCCGAGACAACAGTCTCCCCTTGTCCTATAATAGTTACGCCCCTGTAGGCCAAGCCAGGGTCCCCTGGATCTCTGGGCCTAGTTAAAGTGTCCCCTCTTTCCCCCTCCACCCCTCCTCATGCTTAGACCATGGACGGCTTTCTCCTGAACAAGGGAAGCAAGGGAACCAGCCACTCCATGGGCCAGTGTGTGCCTCGCAGAAGCTGCTTCCGGTATCGGCGGTGGTGCCGCACATACCACATAGAGAAGGTTGTTATCTGCCTGCCACTGTTGCTTCACACCTGCCCTTTCCCCAGGAAGGTGAAAGGCCCTGCCACCCTTGGCCACTTCCCTGTGCTTTCCTGTCACACCAGTTTCCAGCCCCATGTAAACAGATTCACTTTCCCAACGGCCAGTTGGGAAGGTGCCTGGGGCCATTTCGGAGAACTCAGCCTCCCATTTCCACCTCCACCCAGCCTGCTGCTCCTCCTACCTCTCCTGGCTGCACATGGCCAGCTGCCATGTGCCTGGGCGACGTGTCCTGACACGTTTGCCGCTCTGGGTCAAAAGATGCTGCCAACTGCCTGGTTAGCCTATTCGTCGGTTGAAACATGATTCCTTCCTGCTCTCTCTCTCTCTCTGTGTGTGTTCCTGCTGCTAGATCAAAGCCCCACTTGTGGGGAATTGCCTGCCCCACATCAACACTCAAAAGAACCGAGGAGAAATGGCCCACTTGTGAAATGCATGGAGAAGCCGAAAAATGATAATTTGCAATTAGCTTGCAACGAATGCAGCAATGTGCCAAAGAGGCAGTGTTCTGTGTGATGGATGCTGTGTGTGTGTGTTCATGCAATGCACCACCACCCCTAGCTTTGCAATCCAGATTTGGAATCAAGGAAGCTCTAGTTCTGTGGTCAAATTGAAAATGATGCAAGTGTGCTTCTGGGATTGGCTGGTTTGCTTGCTTGCTTCTTCTTCTTCTTCTTCTTCTTATTATTATTATTATTATTATTATTATTATTTTTGATAAAATCCACAAATTTATTTATTTTTATTTTAAAAAGGGAGGGGTGCAATGTATAAATTTAAAATCCAAAAGATTATAATGGTATGCCGAAATAATTCAGTAGCAAATAAAAATGAATGGACTAGCAAAAGATTAAGCAGCAATCCTCAGAAAACAGTTTTAACAGGGGTAAAGAAAAGCAAATCTTTTGAAAGGAGAAACTCTTTACTGATTTCCTAAGCACTCCGTAGAAATATTGCCGGCACCCTGGGGGATGCGGTCCAGAGCTGCCATTCCACAGGCACAGAATGCCTGCATTGGATGCTCACAGGCTGGGCTTTAGCAGGGCCTCCAGAGTGGGGATTTTAATCAGCAGGGAGGCTCCCATGTAAGGAGTAGACATTCTGGGAATTGGGGCATTGTGCAGAATATTTGGATTGAGTTTTGGTGAGGAGCCGCCTGGAGGTTTTTCACACATGGCTCTATGCCTCGGGGTATCTGAAGAGCAAATCCGCTTCACAGCAGATTCGAGGCATCTTAATTTGAGGGATTGGATGGACCATCCGCAGAGCCATCAGCACAGGGGCGTAGTCACCATTGGGCGAACTGGTACAAAGAACCCGAGCCGCGGCCAATCAGGGGCCAGGCCTCGTGGCCCCAACACCCCCCCCCTGTGTCTGACATCAGATGCGGGGGTGCTGGTTTAGCTCCTAAGTGGGGGTCGTGCAGCCCCCGTTCAGGAGTTAAATGGCCGCTGCATTCGCGGTGCAGCCAGGAGCGGCTCTTCCCTGCCTTTAAGGCACCAGCACAAATCTAACTCCCAAAGGGGCCGCGTGGCCCCTTCGGTTTAAAGCAGTGCCAGCCCGACTAACTCCTGAAGGGGCTGTGCAGGAGCCAGACCATGCCCCCCGCATCTGGCATCAGTCACGGGGGCATGGCTAGCCCCCATGTCTGACATCAGACGCAGGGGGTGGGGTGAGTGGGGCCACCGCCCCACACGGGCCACTGGCGGTCAGGCTCCGCGCCTGCATCAGCACCTCCATAAGCACCCCCATCAACACCTTCGGAGAAAGCAGAAGCCCCGGAGTGTTTTTTCAAAAGCTGCTGGAAATAGAGGATTTTTTTAAAAAAACAGGACATAACTCGGTCTAAGCCAGAATTTGCAGCCTCCCTTCAGAGAAAATTCAAAGCCCTGTCTGTCCTGGTCCCTGATAGCCCGCAGGGAGGTTGGGTTAAATCCAGCCAATATGTGGACTGGCACATTCCAATCAGGAGTGGATTCGGTGGGGAAACCCTGTCTGTAAAACCTCCAGGTCGCAAGAAGAGGCAATTAAGGAACTTAGGAGGCTGCCTTCTACCAAGTTGGACCCTTGGTCCATGTAGCTCAGTATTGTCTACCCAGACTAGCAGGGGCTTCTCCAAGGTTGCAGGCAAGGGCTTTTCTCAGCCCTGTCTTGGAGATGCTGCCAGGGAGGGAACTTGGGAAGCTGAAGGCCTGGGGGGAAACACATCCACCCCCGCCCCCACCCTTCATAAATCTACCCTCTCCTCACTGTTACTGCTGCCTATTTGCTTGCCCTCTCCCTCTGGACCCAATCCACACCAGAACCCAGGATGGTGCTCCCAGTGAATCTGCATTGACCCAACAAGACCAGCATCGTGGCTCAGTATTGCAGGGGACCTATTGAGACACACACGCGCGCAAGGGAGTCACTGGGAGAACCACCTTCGGTTGCTAGGCAACCATGAGAAGCTTCTTTCTCAGCAAAATGGCTGGCAGGGTCCAAAATGTGCCCCTGTAGCAACCAATAATGAGAGGTTGAGGAGGCAGCTGGAAAGCTGGGAAGCTTATGAAGCTGGGATGCCCACTTCATAAAGGCCAGGCCTTTCAGTTATCTGGAGGCTGACTTGTCATGAAGCGATGATGGGAGAGTTTTGTCTTGATGTCAGGGCTATGGTGGTGGTCATGTCAGCACCTGCAAGCCATTCCATGACGACACGCTCATCCACTGACGAGATATATGTGTGTCAACCAGCACTCCATGAACTTCATATTATGAGCAATGAACCCCATTGTGGGGTGAAGGAAAAGCCCTAGTCTCGTGGTAGGGAGCATGGGTTTGCTAAGCAGGGTTTGCCATGATTTGCACTTGGTGCCTGATGACATGTGAACCCTTCAGGGATGGGCCTGTAGCTCAGTGGAAGAGCACCCCAAGTTCACTTCCTAACGACATCTCCAGGTTCTCCTGCCTGTGACCTTGGAGAGCTGCTCTCAGTGTAGATACCGAGTTAGGCAAACCAATGGTCTGACTCAGCATAAAGCAGTTTCCTAGGCTCCTCGGGGAAGGGAGGGGAGGGAGAGCTGGTCTTGTGGTAGCAAGCATGAATTGTCCCCCTAGCTAAGCAGGGTCTGCCCTGGTTGCATTTGAATGGGAGACCACACGTGAGCACTGTAAGATATTCCTCTCAGGGGATGGAGCCACTCTGGGAAGAGCAGAAGGTTCCAAGTTCCCTCCCTGGCAGCATCTCCAAGATAGGACTGAGAGAGACTCCTGCCTGCAACCTTGAAGAAGCCACTGCCAGTCTGTGAAGACAATACTGAGCTAGACAGACCAATGGTCTGACTCAGTATACGGCGGGGTGTGTGTGATTCTGGGATGCAGGGTCTCGTTCTTAACCAGATCTGTGCTTGGCAGATGTGGTGGCTCATGTATTGACTATCTTCTAAGGCAGGGGTTCGGCAAGACAGGGCTGAGAGAGACTCCTGCCTGCAACCTTGGAGAAGCCGCTGCCAGTCTGGGTAGACAATACTGAGCAAGATGGACCAAGGGCTCTGACTCGGTAGAAGGCAGCTTCCTATGTTCCTATGTTAACTTGTGGTCCTCCAGATGTTGCTGAACTACAACTCCACAATTTATTATGGCTGGGGGTAATAGGAGTTGAAGTTCAGCAACATCTGGAGGACCACAGGTTCTTCTAAGCAGTGAGGAAGGAGGTGCCAGCAGAATGGAGAACAGCTTCATGGGGACAATGCCCTGAACCTTGATGCAAGCAGGTGGCTTTGTGGCGCTTTGGCCACCCTGTCCAACCCTGTCCGCTGAGCAGGGCCCACACGCTTGCTTAGCCTGGTATTGCAGCTGGCACCCTGGGCACAGGAAGGCGGTGAAAGAGCTCAGCTCTGTAATCCTGTGGGGCTCAAGAGAGTTTAGCTGGCCTTGACAGGGTCATCGGGGCTCCCGCTGCTTGCAGGCGCTGAGCTAACAGACTTAGCAGTGCTTAATTCCATTGCTTAGCGACCAAAGAGGTGGCTGGGTTTGTCAGGCGGGTGTCATGCTAGAGAGGAGAGAGAAAATCCTTCTCCCTCTCACATCACACTAGAACCAGGGGTCAGCCCATGAAATTGATGGCCAGGAAATTGAGGACCAGCCAACGGAAGTACTTTTTCACACAACGCCTAATCGACTTGTGGAATTCTCTGCCACAAGAAGTGGTGACACAGCCAACAACCTGGATAGCCTGAAGAGGGGTTTGGATAACTTCATGGAGGAGAGGTCTACCCAGATGGTGTAGCTCTACAACTCCCATCATCAAAGTTGGGAACCGCTGGCGCAGACTAGTGCTCAGAGAGCATTGGGCCAGTCCCAGAGCCCTCTCTGCCCCCCTGACCCCTGTTCTGGCAGCAGGGGCATTGTCAGTCGGGTGGTATACTCACATAATAAATCAAAAGATTTCCACGCATCCTTGTTTATTGAAGGGAAATATGGTTCTTATAGCAGCATGTATATAGGCACCATTCATAAACGTTGTTGCTGCTTGAACTTGGGTGCCTATCGGATCTGGATTTCAAAAGTAAAGCATAAATTGGACGTTGCATCTTTTGGAGCCAAAAGGAACCTCAGGGTGGATTGGTCAGTGACTGTGATGTTGCTTCCTTGCCTTGTATAGCACAGCATTAATGATCTTGTAAATGGAATTAGTTGTGTTAATGAAGGACAAGCCTATCTATGGGTATTATCATTGGTAGCTAAAAGGAGCATCCTCTGAATACCAGTTACTGGGACTTAAGCAAACAGAAGGCGGTGACCTTCATGCCCAGCCAGTGGGCTTCCTGGAAATGTTTGATTGGACACTGTTATGGTAGCTTCACCCACTGGCTCTTCAACCAAGCACATATACCAAATGTCTGAACCTGCGGTTCCTCTTAGGAACATAGGAACATAGGAAACTGCCATATTCTGAGTCAGACCATTGGTCTATCTAGCTCAGTATTGTCTTCACAGACTGGCAGCGGCTTCTCCCAAGTTGCAGGCAGGAGTCTCTCTCCCAGCCCTATCTCGTTGGAGATGCTGCCAGGGAGGGAACTGGGAACCTTCAGCTCTTCCCAGAGCGGCTTCATCCCCTGAGGGGAATATCTTCCAGTGCTCACACTTCTGGTCTCCCATTCAGATGCAACCAGGGCAGACCCTGTTTAGCTATGGGGACAAGTCATGCTTGCTGCCACAAGACCAGCTCTTGTAGCAGCAACACAACATCAGTAGGGTAAAAATAACCTGTCTCACGACAGTCTGTAGGCTGCTGAACTGGGGCCTATGGTTGGATCCAGGAGGGCTCTTCTTAAGGGGATGGTTAATGGTTGTTAATGGAACCTCTGTTTAAAGGCAGTCAGCCTCTGAATGTCCGTGGCAGGCAGGCAGAAGAGGTAGGGCTGTTGTCTTCACGCCCTACGTGAGGCCTTCCTGGACAATCTGGTGGGCCACTCTTGGAAACAAGGGGCTGGGCTAGATGGGTTCTTGGTTATCTTATGTTCTGATGGCCAAAAGATGTTTTCCCCTTCTGAAAAAAATTGTGCTTCCATAGGAGTTCGCTCTTTAATTTTGCTTCTACAAAGGAGAAGCTGCTGCCAGTCTGGGTAGACAATACTGAGCTAGATGGACCAGTGGTCTGACTCAGTATATGGCAGCTTCCTATGTTCCTAAGGAGCAATGAGGCAGACATCCAAAGGAGAATGGAATGCACACAGCCTTTGGGAACAAAGAGAAGAGCCCCGTCCGCTCGGCCATTGGCCCAGAGTCTTCCCAACCCCCCTGCTAAAGCTTGGATTCAGCTCTCCCTGGATGGTGTGGTAAGAAACTGTATTGCACCCAGAGGCTTCTTGGCACAGCCAGACAGGTCTGACCCACTGAGCTGAATCCTACCTTTGGCTCTGCATGAACACAGCGTCTATCCTGCTTTCAGAGACTTGGCATTAATAAGGCTTCTGTAAGAGATGCCCCACATCTGAGCATGGTTCCAGCAGGAGGGTGGAGGCCAACTAGGGAAGAGCAAGCCTGGTGCAGTTCGGGAACTTGCTTGGCGTGGGAGCATCCCCAGGCAAAGGCGACTTTCAAAGTGAGTGCTGGGTGTGGTGGACTGGGATGGCAAGCTGCCCGCGCATTATTTGACAGGTAAGGCCGTTTCCTACAGGAAATAGTCGCGCACTGTGTTTAGCCTTAATGTTCATGTGCATCTCCTTGCATGCATCGGGGGTTCTCACACTGGACTCCTCAGACGTAGCTGGACTCAGCCATTGTGACTGCAGATTTCAGCCATTGTGGCTGGGGATGATGGGAGTTGTAGTCCAGCAACATCTGGGGAGCCCAGTTTGACTCTGGGCCAATGGCTGAGAGGACAGGGCTCTTCTCTATGTTCCCTGGCATACATGTATACTGGAGACTGAGCACATCAATCCCACTGTCAGGCAGGCAGGGGCGGAGCCACCATTGGGCGAATGGGTTCAAAGAACCCAGGCCACCACCAATCAGGGGCTGCGGCCCCAGACACACACACACACACACACACACACACACACACACACCTGACACCAGACGCAGTGGCATTATTTTGGTCCCAAACGGGGCCGCAGGGCCTCGTTTGGAGCCAAAATCGGCCCGTGCTGCGTAGGGCAGCGCGGCTGGAGTGACTCTCCCTGCCTTAAAGGCAGGGAAAGCCGCTCCTGGTCTCGCGGCCAACGCAGCAGGGCTGATCGATCTCCCTCCCAAATGGGGCCGTGTGGCCCCGTTTGAGAGGGAGACCACGTCCCCCGCGTCTGACATCAGATGTGGGGGGGCAGGGGCAGGGGGCCACGGAGGCCACACACAGGCCTCCGCCAGCCTCCCTAGGCTCCTGGACAGAGGCACTCTTACCCCTGGACTTCAGGGCTGAAGTCCAGGGCCTCCACACCCCCTGGGGGCCTCCAAATCCTTTTTAGTCTGTCTTGGGGTGTGTGGTTGCATTAAAAACACTGCGTGTGTGTGTGTGGTGGTGGGGGGGCCTCCAAAGGCCTTTAGGTCCAGGCTCCAAAATTACCTAGGGGCACCTCTGCTCTCAGAGATTTACTTTCTGGTCACTTGGTCTGGGAGCCTAGCTAGGGAAATTGGAAACCTTTAAAAGGTTGGAAAACCTTTTAAAACCCTTCAAAACCTTTAAAAGGCAGTGCTCACTCACAACAGTTTAGCAAGACTTCTCCAAACTAGTGTCACTGATTTACCAGGGATGCTGAACTGAAGAGGCACCTTTTAAAAGTAGTGGCTCCTTCATATTTAGCCGGGGGAGAGTAACTGTCTGTGTTCAGTCCAGCAGAGCGTCTTTCCAGATACGTTTAGGCCGTGAGAACCCTCTTCTAGCCCTTTTGTGGTGCATAGTTTGAGAATCACTCTTGCTAACTGGGAAAAGAGACATCATTGCTGATGCATGCTGGATAACTGAGAAAGCCAAAGAATTCCAGAAAGAAGTCAATATGTGCTTGATTGACTACAGAAAAGCCTTCAGTTGTGTCAACCATGTCAAGTTGTGGAATATCGGGCACAGCAACCAGGATCAGAATTGATAATGAAGACATTGAAGTGGTGGATAACTTCTGCCTTTTAGGATAGATTGTCAACTGTTAAAGGATCCAGCAGTCAAGAAATATGCCACAGACTAGCACTTGGTAGGGTTGCAATGAAGGCCTTGGAAAGGATATTTAGATGCCGTGACGTGTCTACACCTACAAAGATTAGAATTGTTCGGACCATGGTTTTTCCCGTGACACTCTATGGATGTGAAAGCTGGACTTAGAAGAAGCAAGACAGAAAAAGCATTGAAGCTTTTGAACTTTGGTGCTGGAGAAGACTTTTGAGGATGCCATGGACAGCCAGGAAAACAAACAAATGGATCCTAGAACAAATAAATCGAGAATTTTCACTTGAGGCACAAATGACCAGGCTCAAACTATCCTATTTTGGGCACATTATGCAAAGACCCAGCTCCCTTGAGAAGTCCATAATGCTGGGTACAGTTGAAGGAAAGAGAAGAAGAGGATGGCCAGCAGCAAAGTGGATGGACTCAATGACGACAGCAATGAATGCACCACTGAGAGAGCCTTTAAAAAGCCAAGCTGAAGACAGATCATCCTGGAGAGAATCTATCTCAGTGGTCGCTAAGAGTCGACACCGACTTGACAGCGCTTAATCAATCAATTACGTGATGGAGCCATCGCTCAGTGGTGAAGGTCCCAGGTTCAGTCCCTAGTGGCATCTCCAATTAGTGCACCTGCCTGAAAACCTTGGAAAGCTGCTTCCAGTCAGAGTAGACAGTGCTGAACTAGGTGAACCAAGCAGCTAATGGCCGTTCAGAAATTCAATGGATTCCTATGGCCATTGGGGAGGAACCGGTACATTTCAGTGGGCATTCTTTGTAATTCATTTTAGGATGAATCATTGCCTGGAACCTTAGGGAGCTGCTGCCAGTCAGTGTGGACAATACTGAGCTAGATCGACCAAGGGCCTGACTCTATAAGGCAGCTTCCTATGTTCCTAACATTTGCCTTAATAACACTGCAATAGTTATTTTAAAAAGATAATGGCTATACATATCAATCTGTAATTATGATAAAGACCTTATTGTTGCCAGCGCCACTTATATTTATATTTATTTATTTATTTATTTATTACATTTTGTATCCTGCTCTTCCTCCAAGGAGCCCAGAATGGTGTACTACATACTTAAGTTTCTCTTTCACAACAACCCTGTGAAGTAGGCTAGGCTGAGAGAGAAGTGAACGGCCCAGAGTCACCCAGCAAGTCTCATGACTGAATGGGGATTTGAACTCGGGTCTCCCTGGTCCTAGTCCAGAACTCTAACCACTACACCACACTTGCTCTCCTACATATAAAAAATTATATGCATTATACAAACCATGCAAGGCTTTTGAAGCCTACTTCTGTGTTTGCAGTTCAAACAGGAGAAGGTCCTTCCAAAGTGGGCCTTGGAGAATGACTGAATCTTTCCCAGGCACTACCACGGGGATCTCTTTGTCTTTGGCCCTCGCTACCAAGGCCCAGATGAAACATCATTATTTTACTATTTATTTTAAATATTTATACCCCACTGCTCCCATGCCATGCTGATTGGAGGCAGCTCACAAAATTAGTAAAACCAATAAAACAGGGGTTCCCAACCTGTGCTCCTCCAGATGTTGCTGAACTGCAACTCCCATCATCCCCAACCACAATACATTGCAGCTGGGGATAATGGGAGTTGTATTCAGCAACATCTGGAGTACCACAGGTTGGGAACCCCTGCAATAAAACAATATCAAATGAGTAACACTGCTAGAAATTAACTAAAAACAATAGCCTGTTCAACCCAGATTTAAAAGTTTCAAGTTTAAAACATAAAAGCCCACCAGGTATGAGCTGCAGATGATAAATTAAATTGTCTTTCTAAAAAGATGGGTCTTCAGCTGTTTGTTTGTATTTTTTAAAGATCTTAAGGCAGGGAGGATGGTAAAGCTAATCCGAGAGGGCATTCTAAAGCTGAGGGGCCACAACCGAAAAGGCCCTGCCTCCAGTCTCTACCAACTGGATTTCCCATAGCGGCAAGGCCTGTGATGCTGTGTGTGGGGCCCCTGCAAGTTCATATGCCTGGGACACCAATTACAAGAGTGTCCAGCTGCCACTGACTCCCAGCCACCCTCTGGGATACCCAGTAACATCTGGAGAAGGAAGGTGTCATTACACTCAGCATTTCCCTGACCACCTCACAAATGTCATGCAGTGAAACAGAGTGGGAGGTATCACATCGCACATCTTCTTTTCACTAGATGTTATGGGGAAGTTGAGAGGGGTGAGTTCCAGGTCAGTCTTAGCCCAGTGCCCCGCCTTTTTGCATCATGCGGCTGCCAAGTTTGAGCCTCATAATTAGAAATGCTTTAGATCAGGGGTGGCCAACCTGACGCTCTCTGTCTCTTGTTGGACTACAACTCCCATCATCCCCTGCCACGGTTGCACAGTTGGATGATGGAAGTTGTAGTCCAAGAACACTCAGGTTGGCCACTCCTGGCTTAGATGGGCCACACTTTGTCTGAGGCCAAACTGGACATATTGTTTGGCTTTCTACTTTTCTTTAAAAAAAAATAAAAAAAAATAGTAGCCACAGAGGTCCCAATTTGAATCAAGACTAGGACAAGGTTACTCCTGCCCCCTGGGGTCCTGATCAGGACTTTAGGCAACAGCTGTTTCTTTTCCAACTGTTGAAAAAGAAAAACTCACACAAAGCTAAATGGTGTATATATACAAAGTCTCATGTTCAGTCATGCCAGTGTGGTGTCGTGGTTAGAGTGTTGGACTAGGACTGGGGAGTCCCGAGTTCAAATCCCCATTCACTGGGTGACTCTAGACCAATCACTTCTCTCTGAGCCTAGCCTACCTCACAGGGTTGTTGGGAAGATAAGTATAACCATGACGTACACTGCTCTGGGCTCCTTGGAGGAAGAGTGCGATAGACACGGAGTTCATAAATAAAGGTCTGGCTTAATCCCCAGTCTTGTCGTCCTCTCTGTCTGTATAGGAATCCTCGAAGGGAGGTGTGTAGAGATTTCATTGAGGTTGAGAAACGCGGTCTGAAGCACACCCCTCTGAGGCTGCCGACTGGATGGGCATTGGCATTGGCTCCAAAAGTGTGCCACACTCAGTGTCCCAAGGGCCTCTTCTCTCACTCTCTCCCTCCCCCCCCCTCCGGTCTCCTTGCTGGGCCCAGCCCATTTCCCACGCCAGCCTCACCTTGCCTTGCCCCGGGCTCTTCTCCCGCTCTGCACCCCGAAGTGGGGCGACCAGTCACCTGGCCTGCCACGGACTGCTGCCGCTGCCACCAACCCGCCCAGGTGGGGAGTGGGTGGAGGAGCTGGCAGCCTCACCCAGCCCTTGGTGCCCTTTTCCCGAAGCCTCCGTCTCGCAGCCAGTTTGGGCTCAGCCCAGCTCCCACTCCTTCTCGGCAGTCAGCTGTTGACACATGTGCCTGCTCTCCGTCTTCCAGATTCCAGGACGAGAGTTGGGATCCCAGCCGCAGCCGCAGCCTACTGACTGGGCAATGTGTGTGTTGTCAAACAGACACACTCTCTGCGGTGCTGATTTCTTTATGGCGGGTGCCAGGTTCATTCACAACAGAGACCATTCTGACAGCCTGCATTTAATTATTTAACGATTTGCTTCATTAATTTTCTACACCACCTCAGTGTAGTTTGCAAAATTGCCAGTTTGCAAACTACACGAGAAAAACAGAATTAAAACCAAACGTTAAGTGCAAAGCAACCATTCAAAACCAACAAAAGATGCACGTGACTTCAGTCCATACCAGTCTCCCGGCTCTCTGTGGATACCTAGCCAGAACCACAGCAAGTTGCGGAGTGAGCACCCTACAGATCAGTCACGTTGGAAGAGCAAAGGTCATGGGATGGGATCTAAAGAGAAATAAGGGCAGGAAGCGAAGAAGCGGTGGGGTCCCAGGGCATGGACGAAGGACATCCGAGACAGTTGCCCTGCTGAAGCTGAGCCCATCTCGATCTGGGCGGAGACCACCATACTGAATGGGTGACCACCTGGAAATCCTAGATAAGCCACCTTGAGTGCCACAACGGAAGAAAAGGGGGATAGAGATGTCATAAATAAATAGCCAGTCCTTTAGCCAATGAGCATTTGGGATCTTTGTGCTTGCAGTTGCTTGTCTAATACTTCTATTTATATACCACTTTTCAACAGAAATTTTCAAAGCAGTTTACATAGAAAAATAAAGCAAATATAGGAGATGGATCCCTGTCCCCAAAGGGCCTACAATCTAAAAAGAAACACAGGATAGGCACCAACCACAGCCACTGGAGGGATGCTGTGCTGGGGATGGAGAGGGCCAGTCACTCTCCCCCTACTAAATATAAGAGAATCACCACTTTAAAACATGTCTCTGCGCAGTTATGTTCTGTGGCTGTTTCCATTCAAGGGCACATCTATACAGGAGTTCTCACTGGGTCTTCACAAGCCACTCAATGGATCTGCTATCCTAGGTGATCTGTGGGGCAGAGCAGGGTAATCATGGAGGTGGGGGTTCAATACAGTTGCAGTCCAGGACATTCCAAGTGAAGGAATGTCCCGTTTTTGTTGTAGTTGTATTGTTCTTCTAATCGATAATATCAGTATGCATATGGCACTTCTTCCAAAGCACTTGTAGCACAAAGCTTACAAGCCCATGATGGAGGAGGCCATTTTATCAGATCTCTTGCTTGCTGCCCTCCTTCTGGTGTAAGCAAAAAGTGCTAATCTGGCAGAGTTGGAAAGTTCTAGGTGAGAAACCTGTCTGTTTTTGATGGGCTGGATTGAAATAATTTGGAGTGAGAGAACACGGGCAGCACCAGAGGCTGATGGAGTTTCTCTTTTGCCAAGAGCCAGTGCCGCCATCTTGGTCCTCTTTCACAAGAGGCCTCCTGAGGCTGGAGGCAGCATGCACAGCCTCAGTCTGTCTGGGCTTGCCTTGCCACTGAGGACATATCCCAGAATCCCTTGCAGAAGGGACCAGGAGTTCAGAAGCACAATCTGAGTTCTGGTCTATTACCAGACCCAGTCGGACGTGGCATGCACAGTCCTCTGACAATGTTGAGCCCTGCACAAGTGGAGAGCGTACCCCAGAAATCTCTGAGACCACTTGAGGGATTCCCACTGGCTGAACACAGAGTCCCTCCGCACCAGCTTGAGACACTGATGGTGCCCCTCTCTTCGGCCAGGCCTAAGCAAGAGGAATGTGTGTTCCTCACTGGATTTCCTCACACGAATGCTCTTCTTCTTCTGCCTGAGCTGCTTGGCGGCTGACTCTTTCTCCCCCGCCTCTCACTTGTGATCTCAGGCAGCGAGAAGAGACACACAAGGAGAAAGCTGGGGGTGGCAGCTATTTCTTCTCCTCCCTTCAGGGGCACAGTCTGTCTCCTTCCTGCACCCTTCATGCTGCAGGCGGGGGTGGGGGGAAACCATCACCCACCACATGAGGGCCTGATGTGGCCGCCTGGAGATCAGGGAGGAGAAAGGGGGAAGTTCTGAATATAGCACAAGAGGATGAGTGTGGTAGATGAGTAATGCATTGGGTCTGTTGGCTCCCCTTCCCACGCACGGCCGTTCTGCTGCTCCATAGTCTGGCAGTTATTTCTCAGATGTGTGTGGGGGGGTCCCTTGATTTCCCCTCCCTGCGGATCGGTTGCTGGACTTGATTGGCCGTGTGGAGGCAAATCCCACCCAGGAAGCCAACGAGCCATGACTGCAGTGGTGGAAAAGTGTTCGCCCTCATTCCCTGGACCATGGGGCAACAAGCCTGTGCGGATGGGGCACTGGAGATGGGGTAACGGAGGGGTAGTTCATGGGCTCGGGTTCAGTTTTCCGACTGAAAGCGGCCTTGTGGTAGCAAGCATGAATGGTCCCCTTTGCTAGGCAGGGTTCACATTGGTTTACACTGGATGGGAGTGCAGACTACTTGTGAGTGCTGTAAGATCTCCTCCTTGGGGAACGGGCTGTAGCTCCATGGAAGAGCATCTGCTTGGCATGCAGAAGGTCCCCGGTTCAGTCCTTGGCAGCATCTCCAGGTCGAGCCGGGAAGGCTCCTGCCTGAAACCATGGAGAGCGGTTGCCAGTCACTGTAGACAATACGGAGCTAGAGGGACCAAGAATCACATTCGCTATAAGGCAGCTTTCTGTGTTCCTATGTAACTCCCTGGCTGTGGGCATGAGGGCTTCTGGGCGGGGTGTCAGAAAGAAGGCAGCAGCTTGTAGAAGGTATGTTCCCTGTGGCCTGAACATGGGGTGATCTGAAGGCTACGTTGGGGTGCAGAACTGGTCAACTCTCAGTCCAGGCTACCTTGGCAGCTCTGGACTGGGAACCAATTTCTTCATTGTGGGGGAACCCTGTGGAACCCGAGAACTGTGATTTGTCAGCCTGCTATGCAGGGGCTCTCAAACATGGGTCCCCACAGGTTGCTGGATTTTGACTCCCATAATCCCCAAACGCCATTGTGGCTGGGGGTTATGGGGTCTGAAGCCCAGCCACATCTGGGGACCCCAGTTTGAGAACCCCTGGACTCAAGCAATCCTGCCTCCTCCAAATTCCAGGCGCTAGCAGAAGTCTGTGTGGGTAGTTACAGGAGTTTGCCTTTTTGCAGCAAAGGTTCTTCTTGTCTACGGGTGTGCGTGTGTTTGTGTGTTTTGATCCAGAGGATCATGCCTCTCCTGAGATTTCCGCAGAGTCCTCCACGCCTCTTGTCTCCCCAGTGCTTCCTCCCCTTCCGTCACCAGCAGAGTCGCAACCAAAACATTCCTGGATCTCCGGTGTTTACATCTCACCAGCCAAGCTCCCACACTCCCTCTCCTCCTCCACCGTCCTCTCCCATCTCAGGCTAGGCCTTGGCGACTGGCCAGTGAGTCAGGCCTGGGCGGTAGCCGGGCAGAACGAGGCAAGTGCCCTCTTGTGCCTTCCAACTGGGAGAGGCTGGGACACCGGTGCACGTGGTGAACCACAGCCTCCTGCCTAGGAACTGGTGCACGGCTGGGATGACCCACTTTCACCCAGGCCACAATACGGAGGGAGTTAGGAGCTCCTTTACAGAATATATCAAATAATTCTGTGGTCCCATACATACTGTCTGTAGTGGCTCATCCAAGCGAGCCGGGGGGCGGAGGGGGGGCACCCACGGAGACACAGCTGCCTCTGCTTCCCGGCAATAGCCTGCTGCTATCTCTCCATGCTGCCTGCAGGCTGGCCTTCTGTCAGGCGGAGTTGCGCAGTTAACTGCACAACTCTACCTGATGAATGGTCAGCCTGCAAGCAGTGCAGCTCTCAGGTGGGACAGGAGAGGGAGGAATGACCTGAGCTGCCAGGAAGCAGAGGGGCTGCCCCTCCTTTGGTGCCCCCCCCACCCGCCTCCGGCTCATTAGGATGAGCCACTACTGGAAACTGTACCACAGTGCTGCAGGTCCCCCTGCGGACTGAGATTTGTTGGATGAGCACAAAAAGCAGGGCCTTTCTGAATGTGGCCCCAGTGCTTTGGAATGCCCTCCCTAGAGCAGCTCATATGGTCTACCACCATATGCCTTCTGGCGCCTGGCAAAGGCCTGGCTCTCACAAGAGGCCTTTGAGAGAAGCGGAGCCAATCGGTTGTTAAGATTTTAGGAACATTGGAACATAGGAAGCTGCCATATACTGAGTCAAACCATTGGTCTATCTAGCTCAGCATTGTCTTCACAGACTAGCAGCGGCTTCTCCAAGGTTGCAGGCAGGAATCTCTCTCAGGCCGATCTTGGAGAATCCAGGGAGGGAACTTGGAAGCTTCTGCTCTTCCCAGAGCGGCTCCATCCCCTGAGGGGAATATCTTGCAGTGCTCACACTTCTAGTCTCCCATTCATATGCAACCAGGGCAGACCCTGCTTAGCTAAGGGGACAAGTCATACTTGCTACCACAAGACCAGCTCTCCAATCTATCATTCTATCATTCTATTCAAGCAATTTATTCAAGAACTGCCCTCTTCGTGGCCATGTGACTAGCCCAGTGTGCTCCTGCTCCCTGCTCGCGCCAATTCCTTTAGCACAGGGGATAATGGCTGAAGAGGGCTAAATCTAGGAAGAATTTCCCAATTGTAAGAGCTGTCAGTCAGTGGAACAGTCTGCCTCATGATGTGCTGGGCTCTCTCTCCGGGCATCTCTCAGGGATGCTGAAGCCGTTTCTTGCATTGAGTAGAAGGTTGAAGACCTCCAAGGTTCCTTCCACTCTAACATTTGCTTGATTCTATGATTATTTCAAACAACACAATTGAATTCTCCCTGCAATACAGTATTCTGGTCACTCAACAGAATGTCTACCTAGGATTTAGAACCATCATCACCCAAGTTTAACCACTTTGCCTTCTCAAGTGGAGGAAACATGTGAAGTAAATATTAGGACACTTGTGTGTGTTTCCCCTAGTATATCCTTACCAAAACAATCCTTTGGGGTTTTTAAATCGGACTGTGCTACTGCAGAGAAAACGTACACAGAACCCAGCAGGCAGAAAAGCAGTTTCAGTTTCACACACAGTACTATAGAACTGTGTGTGTATGCATATGTATGAGCGTCAGGCAGCGCTACTGATGTCGCACAAATAGAGGGGTCACACAAGAGCGTTTCTGTTTTCATCTGTGAAATGGCACAAGACTTGGGGGGGGGCTTTGGCTCTGGCCCTTCTTTTAGTGCAGGAGCCAGCTGGGGTGGTCAGTGCCATCTGGAGGGACCGATGTTGATCACTGAGATTTTGGACAAGGATCCCTAGAAGAGGAGGAGAGGTGACAGCGTGGCAAGAATCCCGCCCTTTAGTGTGGTCTCCTGCTTTTGTTGTCCTGACTATGAGGCCGTCAGCGGCCAAACTTCCGACGGCGTTTTAAAAGCTGTTAAACGTTTCAAAATAACAAAAACAACGATAAGATTTTATTGATATTGTCGGAGAAATGGAAATGAAAATTGGCAGGGTTGCCAATAATGTGTTGATTGTTAATCCTAACCCTGAGTCTAACCTTTTTGCTCCGTGCAAAAAGGACTGCCGTTTCACCCTAATGGTTACAGGGTAGGGCTGAAGGGATGGTGGTGACCAGTGTTCTCTCTAACAGGGATTACCAGATGTTGTTGACTTGATTGATTAATTGATTGATTGAGTGATTAAGTGCCAAGTTGGTGAGCTTAGCGACCACAGAGATAGATTCTCTCCAGGATGTTGTGTCTTCCACTTGGCATTGAATGTCTCTCAGTGGTGCCATTCATGGCTGTTGTGACTCAGTCCATCCACCTTGCTGCTGGTCATCCTCTTCTTCTCTTTGCTTCAACTTTCCCCAGCAATATGGACTTCTCAAGGGAGCTGGATCTTCGCATAATGTGTCCGTAGTATGATAGTTTGAGCCTGGTCATTTGTGCCTTGAGTGAGCTGGGGATGCTGGGAGTTGTAGTGAGCAACATCTGGGAACCCCTGTTGGGGTTCAGGAACAGTGGTGGTGACACAGAGAAAGCTGTGTGTGTAGCAATGCTATGGCTTCTTTTACATCTCTAGTGGGAAGATGGTGCCAAAAACCACGATGAGCATTCATCTCCTGAGACGTACTGATGGCCAAAATTTGTGGGCCCAGCTCATGGACTTTATCAAGGCTGGCCCACCCATGAGGCAGACTGAAGCGCTTCTGCCTCAGGTGGTGGAAGATTGGGGGGCACTGTCCTCCATCTGCCTCTGCTGCTGCTGCTTTTTCTCCTCCTGCATTCCCTGGATGTGCAAAGGAAAAGAGGAATGGAGCAGAACAGGAAGTGAGGAGAAGAGTAGCGGTGAGGAGGAGAGTAGCGAAATGACAGGAGGAGGAGAAGAGGAGGAGGAGCGAGGAGGAAGACAGGAGACAGACCGAGGAAGAAGGAGGAAGACAGGAGACAGACCGAGGAGGAAGACAGGAGACAGACCGAGGAGGAGACAGGAGGAATGACAGGAGGAGAGTAGCGGAATGAGTAGTGGTGAGGAGGAGAGTAGCGGAGAGTAGTGAGGAGGAGAGTAGCGGAATGGAGCAGAAGAGGAAGTGAGGAGGAGAGTAGCGGAACGGAGCGGAGCATGGTGGCCTAGAGCATCTGAGACATCTTCTTTTTCAAATCCAGGGAGCACAGGAGGAGGAGGAAGAGCAGGGATGGCTGCTCTTCATGCCTAATGGTGCACCTCTAGGTGAAGAGGGTGGCATTTGGCCTGGCAAGCCATCACATGCTGCTGGATAAGAAGGAGCAGGCAGTGGAGCAAAGGCATTTGGCACCCCAATCCAGTCGCTGGAAGGTTTGGGGCTGGGTCTTACTGCCTCCTGTACTTTTAACAGCAGCTTCATACAAAGGGATTAAGCTGAAATAAAGATGATATTAAAAAGTGGCTTTTGAGGGTTTTCCCCCTAATGGACCAACATGGCTATCTATGCTTGTGATGAAAGACAGGTGGATCTTTTCCCGTCTTTTTATCTCTGCATCAGGAAAGGCTTCACCAGCATCTTTCCTGCATGCCAGGCTGCTGCTAAGTGCAAAGCAGCAGGTGGGGAGGGGGGGAAGCAAATCTCTCTGCTTTGCTTATTTCCCCTTTTCCAACGTCATCTTCTGCCTTCTCCACCCCTGCTCAGTCCCTCGGCCGTCTCTTCCTTCCCCTTCAGCACTCTGTCCACAGTTGCACAGTTCTATCAACGGGAATAACACTGGATGCACCCATAGGATGCATACCTATAACCATGGGTCCTCCGTGGGGTTTTCCAGCTGCCACATGCAGAGGGGGTTTTCACCTGCCAGGACTGAGATTACTGCCCTCTGGCTCATACAGAGGAATCACTTTCTCTCCCGCTTTGTGTCCTATTATGGCCTGTGGCAGAAGATGCCCCAGCCAATGAGAGCTTGTCCTGATGAGGCCACGCTTGGCCTCTCTTCCACTGCAGAGGGCGGAGTGAGCGACATCTGTTCCCAGCCAGCCACTACTCACCAGCCTGGCTGTGTAGCCAAATTAATAATCTCTCCTGCTCAGAGATAATCTAATCATTCCCCGGTGTATTAGCTGAGCACTCTCCCTGTCTCTCCAAAGTGGGTCACCGGCTCTTAGTGAATTAATGGAGCTTCCGAAAACTCCAGATGGGGCTGTTTCCCCAAGGGGAACCCCCTTTCTTGCCCCACGGCGCTCTCTGTTTGCACATATCTATTTTCATCTATCTTTGCAGCCATCTGGAATGTCTGTAAATTTAAAATGGTCTCTGACTTAGCATTTCAGGGAACCAAACGGAGTAATCAGACGGACCGCGAATGCCCGCGGGAGTCTAAACCTCAGTGACCCATGCCTGGTGGTAGCATGCCCTCCCAAAGAGGATCATGCGTCTGCTTCACATGGTTGCCTTCTTGGCATGCGGACAAGACGTGGCTATTAAAGAAAGGCTTTGAATATGCTTCATGTGGCCTTGATTATTATTATGATTCAATTGCTTTTAAAAATATCAATTTTGTTACTATTGATTGGTTGCTTCTAAGTGTTGTTGTTTTAAGCTACCTCTGGCTATTTATTTATGGTTTTATTTTTGCATTTGTATCCCACTTGTTTCTCCTAGAAGCCCAGAGTGGTGTACATGGTTTATGTTTATCCTCACAACGACCCTGTGAGGTAGGTTAGGCCGAGAGATAAGTGACTGGCCCAGAGTCACCCAGTGAGTTTATGGCTGAACGGGGATTGAACTTGGAGCTTCCTGGTCCTAGTCCAGAAAGGTGGGAATAAACTCTAACACACTCTCTCTCTCTCTCTATCTATATATATATATCCCATGCGTGGCAGCTATCACAAGACTTCGGAGAGCTGCCGGATAGTGACGGAAATGGGCAGGGGGAATAAAATGGCGGCAGCCAGCCGGTGAGCCCAGGAGTTAACAGTGGTGGCCTGTTGGTGGCCGGCCAGCCGGGAAAACAATGGCACTGGCAGGCAGGTGGAGAAGGTGGGGCAGCTGGCAGGAGGGTGGGCAACCAAGAAGGGGCTGGCCGGAAAGCAGAAAGCGCAGTTAGCTGGGTGAGGGAGGGAGAAGAAGCAGGCAGGCCGACTAGCCTGCCAGCCAGAAAGCACTGGGAAGGAAATGTGGTGGTGGGGGGGTGGGGGGAGAAACGGGCAGGCCAGCCAGAAAGCCATGCAGGGGTGGTGTGGAGTAAAAGGCAGCCTTGCATGTACGGGCAGATGCTCTGCGCCTGGCCCAACTAGTCTATATATTTAATTCTCTAGGCATACCTGTGACTAATCCTGTGTGTGGCAGCTCTCACGAGAGTTTGTGAGCAAAAGCACCTGATTGGGCAGTGGGGATTCCATATGCAGATGGCGGGGGGAGCCTGTGATGGTTAAGCACAAGTGGAATGCAAGTGTTACTGGTTGGAAGATCTTCTTGATTGTAGAGGAGAGGAATCCTATATAATAAAACCCTAAGGTACCTGCGTCCGTGTCCTGTATCCGTGTCTCTGGCAGGTGTTCTGCGCATGTGTGGCGTGCGCGTACGCAGCAACGGACAGCGTTGAGTCCCATGGGACTCCAGGACACCCTAGGGAGCCAGCCAGCCACATGGGGCGGGAGAAGAGGAAGAATGAGAGAGCGAGGGCGGGTTGATGTCAGGGCGGGGAGAAGCAGGCTGGAGCCGCCAGGTGCAGGCAGTGTGGCGGCGGCGGTGGCAGGAGGAGGAGGAGAGGACCAAGAGCAGTAGGCGGCCTAAGGGGGGCAGGTAGGGAGGGTGCCAGCCTTCCCAGCTATCGCGAGAAGCGCCGCCAGCAGGGGAAGGGAGGGGAAAGAGTGAGGGAGAGGCAGGCGAGGAAGGCAGCGAGCCAGTGGCTCTCCTGCTACCAGCAGCTGAGGGGACTCGCAGGCTGCCGCCATGGCGGGGGCCAACGGCGGCGGAGCGAGTGGCCCGGAGAAGCGGGCCATGGCGGCGCGCCTGATAATCATCCTCCTAGCGCCCGTTGATGTAACGGGCTTAATGACTAGTCATATATAAAGATAGTGGGCAGGGGTCTGCAAAGAGAGGGGTCATGAGGGAGGAAAGAGCCCCTTCAGGCGAAGGAGGCTGCTGTTGTGTGAATTAGAGGAGGAAACAAGATCTGTTAATTCAGGAAGGGAGAAGGAGACAGAAGAAGGGAGGGGAAGAAAGACGGAGGGGAAGAGCGAGTGGAGGAGAGAGAAAGAAAAAGAAGGGAGGGGAAGCAAGAAAGAAGGAAGGGCAAGGGATGGGTCCGAGCGTGTCAGTGGCCTGAGGGGAACGAGTGGCCGTGGTGGCGCCTATTGGCAGCAAAGAAGGGCCCAGTCAACCACTGCTACTCCCGTGGGGAGGAGCAGGAGCAGGAGCAGGAGCAGGAGAAGGCGCGGGGCTTGGGTGAGGGTGGGGAGGTCTCGGGGATAGGGGGTTGCAGTTTGGCCAATAGGCGCCAGCAGCACTGCAGCCCAAGAGAGGTGAGCGGGGTGGAGTAAAGGGATGGAGGAAGAGGAGCAGGAGTGCGGCTCAGGTGAGGGCGGAGGAGAGATCTCTGAGCTGAGGAGGGCTATGGCAGCAGGTCAGGGGAGCAGTCAAGTACTAGATGCTCTGTGCAGGTTAAGCTAGTTTATATTATTTCTTTCATCTAAGAGGAGAAAAAAGAGGCAACCTTTAAGGAAGGCTGAGGGAGCAGCTTCCTTTCCCACCCCATGTTCTAGTCTACTGATAATTGTTCTGCCAGAGTACCTGTATTGTTGGCTAAGGACACATTATTATTATTATTATTATTTCTTGTTTGCACAATCAAACAGGTGTTATTGACTGATTTGTTTTAGCCAGACATCGAGTCCTTCCCAAGGACCTGGGATGGCTGAAATTTGTTATCAATATTGTTGTTGTTATAGGTATCACTGCAAAATGAAGGCTGTTCCCAGTAAAGTTGCTTTTTGTAATTGGCTGATGGTGATTTCTGTGGCCCCGATAGTGTTGAGGTGCTCGTCAAGGTCTTTTGGAACTTCACCCAGGGCGCCAGTTACCACTGGGATTATTTTGGTCTTCTTCTGCCACAGCCTTTCAATTTCAATTTGTAGATTTTTGTATTTTATTGTTATTTCTTGTTTGCACAGTCCAACAGGTGTTATTGACTGGTTTGAATTATTATTAATTATTGTTTACACGGTCAGACAGGTGTTATTGACTGGTTTGTTTTATCCAGACATCGAGTCCTTCCCAAGGACCTGGGATGGCTGAATTTTATTGCCAATGTTGTTGCTATTGTTATAGATATTGTCGCAGAATATAGGCTGTTCCCAATAAAGTTGCTTTTTGTAGTCGGCTGATGGTGATTTCTGTGGCCCCCGATGGTGTTGAGGTGCTCGTCAAGGTCTTTTGGAATTGCACCTAGGGTGCCAATTACTACTGGGGTTATTTTGATGGAGGTGGTGGTGGTGGTTATTTTTATTATTTACATTTATAACCTATTCTTCCTCCAAGAAGCCCAGAGCATTATACATGGTTATGTTTATCCTCCCAACAACCCTGTGAGATTTGAACTCAGGTCTGCTCAGTCCTCAGGTCTGCTCGCACTCTAGCCCGGACACCACACTGAATCACTGAATCAGGCGTTTTCAAGTGAGGGACCCCAGATGTTGCTGGACTACAATTCCCATTGTCCTGAGCCACAATGGCCATTGTCCAATCACAGAGATGTAAATATTAACACTGGATTCTTCTAGGTCAAGGGGATGGAGTTTGAATTTGCCTCCTGGATTGACAGATTTTGGCAGGCCTACAAGAATGTACAGCTCTCCTAATCCCAGGCAGGATGTGAGCCAATGGGCTCTTCGGTGTCTTTCTTTTGGCTTAATTTATTTATTTAAATTTCCTCAGTGAAAGGTGACTCCTCTGCTTTTCCCACCAGGGCTGAGAAGTGAAAATGATGACACAGCCCTGGCCTGCAATTAGCCAAACCCTGGCGTTGGCCTGGAAAGGGCTAGCAACCCAGTGCTGGTGCAATCGGCAATTTGCAATCCGTGACTCGCAAGCAGCCTCCACCCTGTTGGCTTCAAGTGCGCCAGGAGCTGGTGAGTCAACTCTCAGTCCTCAGTGCCTGCATCTGGCTGCTTTCCCCAGTGCAGGGAGAATTCAGACGTCCCAACATTCCCCCACCACCACCCGGCTGCTATGCAAAAGAAAAAACACGCTCATATGCATGTAACACCCCTATCCCCAGATAGAGAATTACCTCCTGAGAGAGGTGCACCTAGGTCATTTTGGAGCCTGGGCCTCCCACTGCAAGTTGAGCATCATTTTTAACACATAGGATCTTGAGGGAACAAACCGCACCACCTAGGACAGACTAAAGAGGATTTGGGGCCCCCCCAGGGGTGTGGAGGCCCTGGACTTCAGCCCCAAAGTCCAGGGTAAGAGCGCCTCTGTTCCTGAGCACTCCCAACTATTATGGAGTTCGAAAGCTGCTTGCTAACTTTTGCCAGCGTAGGTGCTCCTCAACCCTGAGATTCCGTGATCTGGCAGCATCATGATCTATTCCTTATTAACCCCGCCGCCTATTAAGATCATCGGAGGAGGTCCGGTTGCGGTTACCACCAGCGCGTTTGGTGGCGAATCGGACCCGAGCCTTCTCTAGGGCTGCCCCAGGGCTCTGGAACGTGCTCCCAAATAAACCCAGCGCCTCCCCATCTCTGCTGGTTTTTAAGAAACAGTGGAAGATGTGGCTTTTTAATCAGGCCTTTTAAATCTGGCCTTAACGAGTTTTAAAGTTTCTATTGAGATTTTAATTTTTTTTTTGTCATTTTAATGTTTTATTATTGTTGGTTGTTTTAAATAAACCACCTTGTAAACCGCCTTGGGATTGTTTTAATGAAAGGCGGTATACAAATTTAACAACAATATAAGCAAATGGGTTTTAATGTGTAAACTCAATATGTGAAGACCCAGCTCCCTTGAGGCGTCCGTAATGCTGGGAAAAGTTGAAGGAAAGAGATGAAGAGGACGTCCAGCAGCAAGGTGGATGGACTTGATTATGACAGCAATGAATGCAGCACTCAGAGAGACTTAAAAGGCCAAGCGGAAGACAGATCATCCTGGAGAGAATCTATGTGGTCGCTAAGAGTCAACACCAATTTGACGGCACTCAATCAATCAATCAATGCATAAACTGCCCAGAGACATATATATGGCGTGGTATAAAAATATGCCAAATAAATAAATAAACCCTTAAAAAAAATAGAAGGAAATCTGGTACCAGGGTGAAGTCAATGGAGGCCCCCAACAAATGCCCTGAGAGTACCTTTTGGTGCCTGCTTCATCTGGGGTGGGCGAAAGGGGGTGGGGGGAATGGGGTCATATTTTGGCAACCTGGAAATCCTACAGCCTGCAGTAGCTTGCCCAGTTTGCTTCTGAAGAAAGTCTGTTAGTAATATGACTGCACAGTTTCCCTTTTCTATAAATGCAGAATGTTTAATCTCCAGGTAAGTATACAGATATTGCAGGACAGGAGGCTAAAACCTTCAGGTTTGTGGGATCTTTTCATTGTATCGCAATTCTGAGGTTCACCTGGACTCAGGTGGGAAATAGTGACCACGTACGAGGGTGGAGCCAGGTGCAAAATGGTGGCTCAGGGGTGGAGCCAATTCCACACTGCACTCAAGGCATATACTGGATGACCCCCATGTAGAGATGGGCAGGAGGGCATATTTTTGTTATTGTTAGGAACTGCAGGAATCTTATTGTGGATGGAGGCTGCTAATATTTTCTGTGAAGGCAGAACAGTTTGGTTGTGTTTTTCTAACTTACTTGCATGACAATGGCCTGATTCACACATATTATTTGAGTCTAGGTTTAATGTGGGTTAGCAACATTAGCATGATTGTGTGAACCTATGCCAAGGTGGGAATCTCAGATTCATCTCAAGCCATAAACCATCACACAATCCTGAAAATGTAATTAACCCAGATTAAATTTAGATTCAAATAATTGTGTGGATCAGGTAGGTAAAAAGGAAAAGCAGTTCTTTTCCACTGGCAAAATAATTAAATGTGAATTGTGTTGTTGTTTTTATAAGGGATGCAAAGGTCCTTATTCTTAGCAATGATTAAATCAAATCAAATAAAAAAGGTTCTATAATGCAACTGGATTTCAAAGTTCCTTCTGTCAGCAAAAATGCCCACTGATAATATGCTAATTTGAAACAAGTGTATTAACACCCATGCTGTTTGCAGTCATTTGGACTTTGTTGGTTGAGAGCAGATTGTGCAGATTTTTTTATTGTAAGGCCTTTGGGGACAGGGATCCATCTTTCTTTCTTTCTTTCTTTCTTTCTTTCTTTCTTTCTTTCTTTCTTATTTCTCTGTGTAAACCACTTTGGGAACTTTTGTCAAAAACAGGTAGGTAAATATTCATAGTAGTAGTAAAATAGTGCATTCAGACTTCCATCTGCACCATTTTCCATTTCAGAAATAATAGCATTTATGTAGCACTTCAGTAATTCTTACAAGAACCCTGTGAGGTAGACCAGTAACCTATTTGTCCCATGATGTTGATGGTGAGAGGCGGGAACTTGTTTATCTAAGGCCACCTAGTGGGTTCATGGCAGAGATGAAATTTGAATAGACGGTTTCTCAGTTCATGGTTTACTCACTTTACCACTATGCCACACTAGCTCATGAAATATATTATTTATTTATTACATTTCTATACCGCCCCATACAAAAAGATCACTGGTTTTTAGGTTCACAACCTAAAAACCATTAAAACATTGACACAATTAAAAACAATTTAAAGATGTAAATCTAAACTTTAAAACCCCAAAACTTTAAAACTATCAACTAAACGCCTGGCTAAACTAGTATGTTTTCAGGTCCTTCTTAAAAACTAGTATGTTTTCAGACCCTTCTTTGAACAAATTGAAGGGGAAACTCTAATTTCATTAAGAAGCACATTCCAGAGTCCTGGGGCAACTCTAGAAAGGCCTGTTTTCGAGTCGCCACCTAACTGCAACCAGATCTCCTCAGATGATCTTAATAGGTGGTGGAGTTGATGAAGAAGAAGGCGTTCTCTTCAATACCTTGGACCCAAGCCATTTAGGGCTTTATACCAGCACTTTGTTCTTTTGCCCGGAAACTTATTGGCAGCCCATGTCGTTCTTTTAAAATGGGCATAATACGATCTCTTCAGCCAACCCTGGAGACCAGCCTGGCTGCTGCATTTTATACTAACTGCAGTTTCTGAACTATGTACAAAGGCAGCCCTACATAGAGCACATTGTAGTAGTCAAGTCTGGATGTTATCAATATCTTCACCACTGTTTAAAGGTTGTTTATCTTCAGAAATGGGCGCAGCTGGTGGTTCGTGATTTGGGGGTCCTTTTGGACTCGCGTCTCCTGCTTGAACAGCAGGTGGAGGCTGCAGCCAGAAGTGCTTTTGCCCAGCTTCATCTGGGCAAAAGCACAGATTACACCCTTACCTTGACCGGCAGGCATTAATGACAGTGACCCGTGCCCTTGTTATCTCCCGCTCAGATTATTGTAACGCTCTCTATCTAGGGTTACCTTTGAGGACAATCGGGAAACTACAACAGGTCCAGAATGCAGCTGCTGGCTTACTCATGGGTGCCAGAAAATATGACAGGGTAACGCCTCTCTTGCAGTCATTGCACTGGTTGCCTATTCGCTTCTGGGTTCAATTTAAGGTCCTGGTTCTGACCTTCTTCAAAGCCTTGCGGGGCTTGGCACCTGCCTACCTACAGGCCCGCCTCTCCCATCCAGTTACATCCCATCCAGTTAGATCAGCTCAGATGGCCCTTTTGTTGGTCCCTGATTTCCGAGAGGTTCGGGGCTCTAGGACCCATGAAAGGGCCTTTTCAGTTGCTGCCTCCCTTCTTTGGAACTCTCTTCCCCTTCAAATTCGTCTAGCCCCTTCCTTACTGATCTTCAAATCTCTATTGATGACTTTTCTTTTTCACCAGACTTTTGCCCTGTAGTTTACCTATTTGTTTGTTTGTTTTTTGTAGTTAGTTAGTTACTTTATTTTTTAATTTAGAATGTAATTTTTAATGTTGCCTTGTTTTGCATGTTTTTGTGTACCTCCTGGAGTCTTTGGAGTGGGCGGTATATTAAATGTTTCAAACAAACAAACAAACAAACAAATAAAGTTTTGCCTTGCTGATTCTGAAAACTTAACTGGTTTTAGGATAATGTGCATTTGATGTGATGCTTTAGAAGTGCTGTTGCTGTCTTCTTTGCAAGCTAGGCATATAGGAACAAAGGAAACATAGGAACATAGGAAGCTGCCATATCCTGAGTCAGACCATTGGTCCGCCTAGCTCAGCATTGTCTTCACAGACTGGCAGCGGCTTCTCCAAGGTTGTCAGCAGGAATCTCTCTCAGCCCTATCTTGGCGATGCTGCCAGGGAGGGAACTTGGAACCTTGATGCTCTTCCCAGCGCGGCTCCATCCCCTGAGGGCAATGTAGAGTGCCATTTAATAAATATCTTCAAAAACCCACAGTAAATAAGGGCTCCCTCAGCATCCTTAGGTAGGAGTGACCTGCTTTCTGTCTCTGCATTTAAGTATTAAAATAAAACAGTGCTGCTAACCCATGATTACACCAGGTTGCAGTAAGTCATTTAGAGGATTACTCATTTTGCCCTTCTGGCGTTGTGAATGGCTGGATTTGCTATAAACTGGTAGGTTAAAAGTTGGCATTCCTAAAGAAGAATGTATCATCTTTCCAGATCAGACCAAGATCTATCTAGTTCAGGAGGATTCTGTTTCTCACAATGGCTGGGAAGCAAGTTGGCCCAAGACCTTTTCCAAACAGAATCTATTAGAAATGGGAGAGCTGAGAACTGTGTATAGCAACCTGAACCTGGAATAGCCCAATGCGGAAAATTTAGATTGGTGGTTAGTGGTGGGCCAGACAAACTTATTTGCAGACTCTCTGGTTTGTAGTACATCTGGGTCTAGGGCTGTTCAGGCCCCTAAGGAGATCATTCAGACCCAACCATTCTCACAGATTTCTACTGAGAAACGGAAACGGTTCTGCCAGTGCTGCTGTCTCGTGGCCTTTCTCAACCTGAGGCCTTCTGGGCCTGCTTCTTTAGGAGGCAGGACACAAGATTCCATTCACCCATCCCGAGAGAGAGCAAGGGGCACAACCTGCCCCATTATTAGGCTTGCACACTCACAGAGTATACATACGAGAGCTGGTCTTGTGGTAGCAAGCATGACTTGTCCCCTTAGCTAAGCAGGTTCTGCCCTGGTTGCATTTGAATGGGAGATTAGAAGTGTGAGCACTGGAAGATCTTCTCCTTAGTAGGGGATGGAGCCACTCTGGGAAGAGCATCTAGGAGGTTCCAAGTTCCCTCCCTGGCAGCATCTCCAAGAGAGGGCTGAGAGAGGTTCCTGCCTGCAATCTTGGAGAAGCCGCTGCCAGTCTGTGTAGACAATACTGAGCTAGATAGACCAATGGTCTGACTCAGTATATGGCAGCTTCCTAGGTTCCTATATATGAGTGGAACACAGTTGGAGTGTATGCTTCCACTACAAGGAGCTGCTCCACAGAGGGGCCTTTCAGATGCATTACAGGAAAAAGACCGTTTGGGCACTCCTTTCTTCCCCTCATTTGCTGAAATTAGTAATGTTCATTTCTACGTTTACATCCAACTGTGATTTACATTTGCCTACATGCCAGGATATGATCTTAGTTTATGCCTTTTGGCTCGTCACACAGAGGCGCACCACAATTTCACAGCCGCCCCCAGAGTCTCGTGCAGAAGCCCGGCCGGTTTAGCCGCTCAGCCAGGTGAAGCTGGGGGTAATTACCGCCAGCGACAGTGCCTTATATATATCTATCTATGCTAATGTGTGTTGATGCTTTTTGCTCAAGGCCCTTTTCAGGCAGGCAAAGTGGGTCGGTTTCTGTGTGCGCCAGCTGCAAAAGCGTGTGCTTAGCGCTGACGAAAGAGCCTGGCGGGGCCGCTCTGGAGGCTGAGAGGCTGGGTGAGCTTCTGCTCGGCACGTGATCCTCAGTAGGGCAAGTTCTGAGAGAGTCTCTTCCCACCCCGATCCACTAAATGGCACGGCAGCACGTGTAGACCGAGGAGGGATTGGGGGGACAAAATCCAGAGAGGTTCGGGCCTGTTTTCCACTGAGGTAGCCAACCAGAGAGAAACGAACATAGGAAGCTGCCCGACACTGAGTCGGACCCTCGGTCCAGGGTTGTCTACACCAGGGGTTAACATAAGAACATAAGAACAGCCCTGCTGGATCAGGCCCAAGGCCCCTCTAGTCCAGCATCCTGTTTCACACAGTGGCCCACCACTGGACTACAACTCCCATCTCTGGACTACATCTCCCATCACCCCCAGCCACAATACATTGTAGCTGGGGAGGATAGTAGTTGTAGTCCATCAACATCTGGAGCACCATAGGTTGGGAATGCTTAGTCTACACTAGAGTAAGTATAGTTTCCCCTGGCTAACTTGGTTACCCTGGCGAACTTGGTAAAGAGGCACTTTTTAAACGTGGTGATTCTCTTCATTTAGCAGGAGGAGAGCAACTGGCCCTATCCGTCCCCCGCACAGCATCGCTCCAGTTGACTGTTGCTGGCGTCTCTCTTATGTTTCTTTTTAGATTGTGAGCCCTTTGGGGACGGGGAGCCATCTAATTTATTTGTTATCTCTCTGTGTAAACCGCCCTGAGCCATTTTTGGAAGGGCAGTATAGAAATCGAATAAATAAATAAAATAATAATACACTGACTGGAAGGAGTCTCTCACAGCCCTACCTGGAGATGCTGCCAGGGAATGAAGCTGGGACCGTAGATGCTCTACCACTGAGCTGAGGGGAATATCTTACACAGTTCTCATTTGTAGTCTCTCATCCAAATGTAGACCAAGACAGGCCCTGCTTAGCCAAGGGGAGCTTTCCTGCTTGCTGCTGCCACAAGACCAGCTCTCCTCTCCTAGGAGCTCATAGGACTGACACTCTTCTCTACAAACAGCTTCCCTGCATGTACAAATCTAACACACCAGGGAGAAGGGGGTCTGGACTCCAGTTCCCTTTGGGATGCTAGCTTTCCATCTGCAAGGATTTTTCTTCCCTGTGAAGGAACAGACATTCATGGGGGGCTCCCACTGCAGTGTGTGGTGGTATAGTTCAGGCAGAGGCCTACCATCTCAGTGAGAAGTCGGCCTGAGGGCCTCATTGGCTGACTGAGAGGAGAACCCACCACTGCATGGGGCAGACAGTTCCACTGTCCCAACAGGAAATTCGTCCTAGAATCTAGCCTAAATCTACTTCCCTGTACTTTCAACTCCTGGGTTCAAGTCCAGCACTCAGAAGCAACAGAGAACAAGTTTGATCCTCCTTCTGTGCAACAGCCCTTCAGATATGCAAAGAGATGGCTATCACATCCCCCCTTATTTTTATTTTATTCACATTTCTATCCCGCTCTTCCTCCAAGGAGCTCAGAGCGGTGTACATGGTTATGTTTATCCTCACAATAACATTGTGAGGTAGGTTAGGCGGAGAGATACGTGACTGGCCCAGAGTCACCCAGGGCATTTCATAGCTGAATGGGGATTTGAACTCAGGTCTCCCCGGTCTTAGTCCAACACATTAACCACTGCACCATGCTGACTGCCTTAGCCTTCTCTTCTCCAGGCTACACGTACGCAGTTCCATCAACAACCGATGAAACCTCGTAGGACTTGGTTTCCAGACTCCTTGCCATCGGAAGCTGCCATATACTGAGTCAGACCATGGGTCTATCTAGCTCAGTATTGTCTACACAGTCTGGCAGCGGCTTCTTGGAGATTACATGCAGGAGTCTCTTTCAGCCCTATTGGAGATGCCAGGGAGGGAGTTTGCAGGTGCTCTTCCCAGAGTGGCCCCATGCAACTTCCAGTGCTCCCAAGTAGCCTCCCATTCAAATGCACGCAAGCTCTGCCCTGCTTAGCAAAGGGGACAATTCATGCTTGCTACCATAAGACGCAGCGGGGAAATGCTTGACTAACAAGCAGAGATATAGGAAGATGCTATGGGCGCCAGGAGTCGAAATTGACTTGACTGCACACTTTACCTTTACCACAAGACCAGTCACCTTAAGTGGCACAGCAGGGAAATGCTTGACTAACAAGCAGAAGGTTGCCGGTTTGAATCCCTGCTGGTACTATATTGGGCAGCAGCGATCTAGGAAGATGCTGTAAGGCATCATCTCATACTGCGCGGGAGGAGGCAATGGTCAACCCGTCCTGTATTCTACCAAAGACAACCACTGGGCTTTGTGGGTGCCGGGAGTCGAAATTGACTTGACGGCACACTTCACTTCACCACAAGACCATCTCTCCTCCTCGGAACCTGTTCCACTTTTTTTTAGCTTGGCTGTTAAAACTGATTTATTGAGGCAGCAGTTGGGTGGGTTCTTTCGCCTGCTCTTTAAGACACGCCATATTCCGGCTTAATTGTCTTTATGCTGCTTTTGCATGGTTTGTGATGCTCCGTCGGTGTTCATGCTGATGGCTCTCCTTACTCAGTACATATGTTGTAGGAAAGGCCTACCACACAAATGAGCAGAAACGCAGAAAGAGCAAGCAAATCTGGGCAGGCCTGGTTGAAATCCTGGTCACAAGCCATGTGCTTTCCTGGCTGTAAGTGGGGGTTAATTATGAGCCCTCGGCTCCCCAGCAGGGCCGGCCCCTCCCAGGCAGTCTCGTGCAGGGTGGCCTGGGACGAGAGGCAGTAATGAATGCCTAGGACACTCCGCTCATGTCTGCCCCAGCTGTTCCCAGGGGGTGTCATCTGGCCGGTTGGATGGGTTATGCCTGGCTTGCAAGGCGCTTTCCTGTTGGTGAAAGGAGCCAGGCTGACAGCCCTGAGGGTGAAGGGCTCTCTGTTGCCAAGGGACTGGCGCCCACACCTTCTCCCTCGCCAGGGTGTCTGTCTCGGCCCTGCCCAGCTCAGAGGAAGAATCCCTTGCCAGAGCTGCAGGTGCTGGTGGCAGCAGCACAGCCGTCTCCAAAGCCCAGGACTTTGCCTTTGCATCCTGCCCTTCCTTTAAGGAGCTCGGCACGGGGGGGGGCATAGCAAGGTTGGAGGGGGCCCAGAGACAAGATTTTAAAATGCCCCCCCCCCCACTGAAGCTCAGCTTGTGAAGGAAAGAAATCTTAAAGGAGGCTGAATAGTGGTAACAAAAAGCAGAGTAAAATCTAGATAGATAGATAGATAGATAGATAGATAGATAGATAGATAGATAACCTATGTGCCACAATAGAACATCATCCTGAATTATTTTTAAAAAGGTCTTGTACATTGTGGATGATGCAAGTCATTCAATGGTCCTAGAGAAAGACATGCTGTTCTGGTAGCTCCAGGTCTTAACACTCACATCAAATTTCAGAGGATGAATACAACTGAAGGAAGCCCGGGCGGGTGCGCTGCTGGGGGAGTCAGTCATGGGACTTGCCTCTGGGCCCACCCCAAGGCAGTGGGCCCCCAGACAACTGTCTCCCCTTGCCCTACTATAGTTACGCCTCTGGCTCAGGGGGTGTGCACTGCAGGGGTTCCCGTCTCACGGCAACACCGCTGCGAGGCATGTCGGGCTGAAAGTTAGCAGCCTGCCCAAGACGGTTCAGTGAGCTTCATAGAGGAGCCTGGGTTTGAACCCAGGTCCTCCCAGTCTAAGACGTTCAGCACTCCGTCCATGCTGGGACAGCCACTGTTGGTTCTTTAAAGGGGCATTCTCGCATCTGTGGCTCAATCCCTGGCAGCATCTCCAGGCTGGACTGAGAGCTGCTGCCAGTCAGTGTCGGCAATACTGAGCTAGATGGACCAACGGTCTGACTCAGTATAAGGCAGCTTCCTATGTTTTTGTGAGGCTACGAGTGTAGCTCGGTGCGAGAGCGTCTGCTTTGCATGCAGAAGGTCCCCGGTTCAATCCTCTGCATATCCAGGCAGGGCTGGGAAAGACTTCTGCCTGAAACCCTGGACAGTCGCTGCCAGTCAGGGTCGACCAGAAGTTCCCAGCCTGTGGTCTTCCAGATGTGGCAGAATGACCACTCCTATCATCATCCCCAGCCAGAATAATTACGGCTTGAGATGATGGGAGTTGTAGTTTGGCAGCATCTGGAGAAACACAAGGTGGGGACCCCTGGTGGTGCTTAGTAGTTGGGGGGGGGGCATGTTTAAGGCATTAAAGGCAACATATGAGGGTTTTATATAAGACCAAGAGAAATGAGGCATATGAGGGTTGTTCACACGATCATTAACTGGGTAGGACAAGCGTTCTACCCAGTTTCAAGAGCCGTGCCATTTCTGATCATCTGCGAGGGGGAAGCAAGGTAGGAGGGCACCGGCATTAATTGTCAGCTATCCTCCCGTCAGGTAAGAGGGCTCTGTCCTACATAGCAGCTGGACTCAGCTGCTGAATGAGGTAGGAGGGAAAGTGTGGTGTAGTGGTTAGAGTGTTGGACTAGGGCCTGGGAGACCCAAATTCAAATCCCCACTCAGCCATGAAATTCACTGGGTGACTCTGGGCCAGTCACCCCACTCTCAGCCTAACCGACCTCACAGGGTTGTTGTGAGGATAAATCTAACCATGTACACCATTCTGGGCTCCTTGGATGAAGAGCGGGGTCTACATGTTGGAAGTAACTAAATACATAAATAAAATGCCAGCATAGGTGCAGATCTGAGCTGGCGTTTATAGATCTAAACATAAACAAAGAAAAGGGACCGCGTTCTGCTCCTGAAACTGGGTAGGACACTGGTCCTACCCACTTGATGATCGTGTGAATATCTGCCTCTCTTGACTTTTGAAAACTCCCCTCTGCTCCCCTCCCCTCCCCTCCCCTCCCCTCCCCTCCCCTCCATGCAAATAAAACTGTACACAGATGTGAATATAGCCTGAATATTACTTGGTAGGCTTGCCAGGGACACTTTCGTTGCCTTTGGGGGCTGCATCTGGTCCACTGGTCTCTGGTTGTCCATCCTGCACTAGTGCATGTCAGTCTCTCAATTTCAATGGAGTCCAGCTTAACTTCCCCTCTTGCCCCATGGGTCCGAGAACTCTAGGCCTCTTGCTCTGTCACCTTTAGCACACCTTCCACCATTTCACAGGTGGAAACGGGCATGCCGGCAGCATCCCTGTTCTCTGATCCCTCCCAAGGCCTCTCCTGAGCATCAGAGACCATGGCTGGTGGAGCCGCTGTGTCAGCACAGATGGTGCCTTAATTCCAGGCTCTTCAGCAACCTGTTCTCACCACTGTTTTGAAAGCTAAGCAAGTCTTTGTTCTTTGGGTTAAAGATATACTAGAGCAATGTACTTGCCCTACAATATATGATCAACAATATATATATTACAATATGTGATCAACAGCGTGAAACACACCTCGGCCACTGCAGAGTCTGTGAAATTGCTTCAGTGTGCATTTGTACACATGCACATCAATCCATCAGCCAGTCAGTCAGTCTTTATTATGGTCAATAGACCAGCAGAGAAATACATAAACAAATACAAACAAACCAAGGCATATATAGTACTGAAATGTTCCCATTTCTACATACGTTTCAAACAGTGCCCATTTTAATCATCTTCTGGCGGCTCTTAATAGCAGCAGACGTTAATTTGGCAACTTTTATTAGTAATGGAGTCCCAATCTGATAAAAACAGAGCCATCTAGTCTGCTTGGAAACTTAGTTAAAAGAGGGGTAATAAAAGTAAGACGGATATTATTTATTTATTTAGTTATCCAATTTGTACACCGCCCCAAACTTTCATCTCTGGGCGGTCAGCAATAGCATAAAACAAGTTAAAATATCTACAAAAACCTAAAACAATTTAAAAATTTAAAAATCACCCACAAATTAAAACCTTAAAATTTCTAAGGACTGAAAAAGCTTGGGCAAAAAGATGGTTTTTCAGGTGTTTTTAAAAAATTGCCAGAGATGGGGAGGATCGTATCTCAGTAGGGACCGCATTCCACAGTTTGGGGGCAGCAACCGAAAAAGCCCGTCCAGTTGAGCTGGCGGCAACTGGAGATGGATCTCTCCGGACGACCTCAATGGGCAGTGGGGCTCATAATGAAGAAGACGCTCTCTTAAATACCCAGGGCTTAAGCCGTTTAGGGCTTTATAAGTTATGACTAGCACTTTGTATTTTGCTGGGAAACCTATTGGCAGCCAGTCTGACTCTATCAACAAAGGAGTGATGTGGTCTCTCGAGGTGACCCAGAGACCAACCCAGAGACCAACCTGACCAAGCTATCTCAATAATAAGAACAATACAGAAACACATGAATCAATGTTTCCCACCATACCTGAAATACAGGGACAAATAGAAGGGATATTCTGAAATCTTCCCTCAAGCGGAGCTGAGGAAAGCACTTTATAGAGCTATGCTCAGTTACCCCTGCTAACTGAGCAAGAGGCACCTTTTCAAAGTGGTGATTCTCTTCTGTGTAGCAGGAGGAGAGCCACTGGCCCTATCCAGCCCCAGCACAGCATCCCTCCAGTGACTGTTGCTGGTGTCTATCTTACGTTTCTTTTTGAGATTGTCAGCCCTTTGTGACAGGGATCTATCTGAATTAATTGATTGATTGATTGATTGATTGATTCTCTATGTCGGAGTTTCTTAACCTTGGGCCCCCAGATGTTGTTGGACTACAACTCCCATCATCCTCAGCCACAAAGGCCATATCTGGGGATGATGGGAGTTGTAGTCCAACGACATCTGGGGGCCCAAGGTTAAGAAACCGCTATGTAAACTTTTATGTAAATTCTATGTAAACTGCTTTGGAAACTTTTGTAGAAAAGTGGTATATAAATACTTGTAGTAGTAGTAGTAGTATGCACACAAGCAGCCATACCCAGGTTAGGGAAATTCTACTTGGGTGGGGCTGTTCATGTGAGCGCCAGGATCCTCCCACACAGGCCTGGGTTCTGCACCTGAGCTCTTACCTGGGTTACTCCTTGTATGGAGTTCAGGTGCCTAGAATGCCTAGACTCCCAGGGGAATCCCTCCGCCATTCCCCACACTCATCGTGTGATGCATTGTGGGATTCCTGGAGGCCAGAATAAGAAATCCCAGCCTCCAGAGTCCATTCATATAGTTCAAAACACACGGAGCAGCGCAGACCATGTGAGCGCAGGCTGGTGTGCTGAAGAGGACGTTGGGGATCATCTGGAGGGAAGGTGGGTTCTATCCTTCCTGGCTGTCTGCCCAGCCGGTCGTGAGTATAGCCTTTATAGCACAGCAACTTAAATGCTCTCTGCCGGTTCAAAACTGTAAGCTTAGAAAGGAATCTAGCAGGAGTAAACCTACGGACACATGAGCACCCGTGACAACATACATCAGGCCTGTCCACACAGTTGTCTGAATCTAGGTTTAATGTGGGTTACCAACATTAGTATGATTGTGTGAACCCTCACCAAAGTGGGGCCATAAACCGCCTTGGTGTGGGTTCACACAATCGCATTAGTGTGATTGCTAACCCACATTAAACCTATATTTGAATGATTGTGTGAACCACTAGCACTCACAGTCAGAAATGCAGCTTTGAGGAGACCCTGGAGAAGAAGCTGAACCCTTAAGAATGACAGCAATTGATACGCACGCAGGGGTTCTCAACCTTGGGTCCCCAGATGTTGGGACTATAGCTCCCATTACTGACCCAAGGTTGGGAACACCTGATCGCTGTTTCATATTTGTTGCATTTTAAATTGTGTACACCACTGGGGCAGAGAAATGCTTGACTAACTAACCCCTGCTAACTTGGCAAAGAGGAACGTTTTAATGTGGTGATGCTCTTTATTTAGCAGGGGGAGAGTAACGGGCCCTATCCACCCCCTGCACAGTACCTCCCGTGACTGTTGCTGGTGTCTATCTTGTTTCTTTGTAGATTGTGAGCCCTTTGGGGACAGGGATCCATCTTTTTTATGTATTATTTCTCTGTGTAAACCGCCCTGAGCCATTTTTGGAAGGGCGGTATAGAAATCAAATAAATAAATAAATAAATAAATAAATAAATAACAAGCAGAAGGTTGCCGGTTCGAATTCCCGCTGGTACGATATCAGGCAGCACCAATATAGGAAGATGCTGAAAGGCATCATCTCATACTGCGTGGGAGGAGGCCATGGTCAACCCCTCCTGTATTCTACCAAAAGAAAACCACAGGGCTCTGTGGGTGCCAGGAGTCGAAATCGACTTGACGACACATTTTACCTTTACCTTTACACCACCGGGATATACACATGTCAGGTGGTAAATAAAATACATAAATAAACACAGTGATGCCTTTTCTTGCAAGGTTGTTCGGGAGGCTCCGTGAGATAAGGATTGTAAAGCACTCTGCACGGAGCAAGTTCAATGCTGATGATTAATGGCAATTGTGCGAGGAATGATTGTTAACTCCTTTCACTCTGGAAATCCTCTCTACAGGCCGCCAAACAGGCCCTGCAGTGTTTCTTAGGGTACTGAGCCCACGGGGCCCCCCTTGGGTGCTGATCTGATCTGGCCTCCAGGGTGGAGAGTGAGTCAGGTTGCCAGGGCTCAGAAGCAGAGGCTGCCCTGCTCGTCACACCGGTGAAAGTGTTAATTTGTAATGGCATCTCTGGGAATTAGTTGGCAGCCGGGCAGGGCCTGCCCTTTGCGACTGATAAAGACCTGATGCCAGCTGTGCTGCTGTGTGACTCACGGCTGGTAAGTAAGAAAAGGAGAGGTCCGTCTGCAGTTGCCACTGGCTCCTTTGATGGCTACTCGGGGACGGGCCTTCTCTGCGGCTGCCCCAGAGCTTTGGAACGCGCTCCCTGCTGAAATAAGGGCCTCCCCATCTCTGACAACTTTTTAAAAGTCTTTAAAGACGCATCGGTTCACCCAGGCTTTTAATTAAATATCGTTTTAACATCGTTTTAAAATGTCGTTTTCAAAATTTAAATTGTTGCCATGTTTTAAATTTTACATTGATTTTGTATTAACAAAACATTTTGTTTGCAACAAAACATTGATTTTGTTTTAACTACTGTTTGAAGGTTGTTTGTTTTTTGGTCGTTTATCTTAACTCATGTTTTAGCTTTTTGTTTGTTTGTTGAAAACCACCCAGAGCTGTGAGTTTTGGGCGGTACAGAAGTGTGATAGAGAGATAGAGAGATAGAGAGAGAGATAGACAGAAGCTTGCTGGAGAGCTTACTGGAGGAGCTGCTGTCATGTCTGTCAGCTGAACTGGCCAACCACAGTGATGACTCCCCTGCACATCTGTTCGGCAAGGCATCCATTTATTGCTGCGACCATTTCCCAGTGAGCAATGTCATTGTGTCTCTCACCTGTGGGGCACAGCCGTGGCACTCCTGAGCAGCTCCTTCATCCGTGCTTTGCCAGTCCAGTCTCACTTCTCTCATATGCACTCTCAGGAATGATATCGTCCCCAGCCTGCTAACAGAGCAAAGAGGCCCCTTTAAAAAGTGGTGATTCTTCTATATTAAGTAGGGGGGAAGCAACTGGCCCCATCAGCACAGCGTCCCTCCAGTGGCTGTTGCTGGTGTCGTGTGTGTGTGTGTGTGTGTGTGTGTGTGTGTGAGAGAGAGAGAGAGAGAGAGAGAGAGAGAGAGAGAGAGAGAGATTGATTCTGAGCCCCTTTGGGACTTGCGATAATCTTGTTGCTTTATTATTTGTTTTTCCATGGAAGCCATTTTGAAAACTGTTGTTGAAAAGTGGTATATAAATATTTGTAGTTGTAGTTATCAGACCCTTCCCTACAGGACTCAAAGATACTAAGCTGGCCTGTCTCCCTTCACCCTCCCCATCATTGCAAAATGCAGCCCCCTTTGATGGGCAGCAGAGATGCGGCTTCCAAGACAGCACCAGACTTTATAGCTGGGCGGCCAAACCAAGGCTTTCATCTGTCGTTGGACTACAACTCCCATCACCCCCAGCCATCCCTGCTCTATAGAGGCACTCAGTGGTGGGGCACCCGCATTGCCCGCAGAAGGCTCAGTTTCAATTGCCCCTGAGAAAGAGCTCCACCATTCCCACCAGCCAATGGGCTTTTCTCCAGGCCCTGAGGATAAGACGAGAACTTTGGGGGAGTAAGCTCTTGGCTGCTGGGACGGGGAGGACTGACCGTTGCTGCTAAGCACACGCGCGCACACACACACCCCGCCAGGGTTGGGGAAGATGAGAGGAGGGATGTGCAACATGGCGGGGATGGGGGCAGGGGCTCTCAGCCCGAGTCCTGGCCTTGTCCCAAGGCCCAGAAGAACCTGGTGCTGGCTTTGAGGCAGATGTAGGGTAATCCTGGACAACTTTCCTGCAGCTGCTGAAAGGCCGAGGGGCCCTATCCCAGTGGCAGACTAGAGCATGTGCGTGGCACGCAGCTTCCCAGGTTCAGGCTGAGGCACCTGTGACCAAAAGGATCTCCGGTAACAGGGCTGAGAGAGGGACTTCTGCCGGAGACCCTGGAAATCTGCTGCCCTTCAGAAACGACTGTACAAACTAAGGCTGGACAAAGGCCAAGGGCTGGACTCAGTAGGAAGCAGGTTTGATTTTAGACAGCCCATAGCTCAGCGGTAGAGCCTCTCAGGTCCTAGGCTGAATCGCTGGAATTCCCAGAGATTGAAAGCAGTTGCCAGGCACAGTCAACCATCAACTAGAGTAGGGATTCTCAGCATTGGTTCCCCAGATGTTATTGGACTTCAACTCCCATAATCCCCAGCCCCAGTGGTCTTTGGTTGGGGATTATGGGACTTGAAGCCCAATAACATCTGGGGACCCAATGTTGAGAATCCCTGAACTAGAGGGTCCGTTCTGGCAGAGGCGTATCTAGGGAAAATAGTGCCTAGGGCAAGCACTGAAATTGCGCCCCCTGTCCAAACATCTGACACCCATCTGATTCTCTGTACATAGTGCCAAACTGAATATGTGTACAGTGACTGATATTATATTATTATTATTTTAAAAAAAAATTACCTGTAGCCCCTTCAGGGGGCTTCCTAAAGGCCGTGGGTGTGTGTGTGTGTGTGTGTGTGTGTGTGTGTCTGCAAAGGTTTCCCCTCCCCCCTCTGGCCTCTAGGGCCTCACAGGGACCATTTCAGCATGTGTAGTGGCTATTTTTATTTATATATATATATATATATATATATATATATATATATATATATATAATGGCCGCTGAAAACAAAATGGCCACCGTGCATGCTGAAATGGCCTCTGCGAGGCCTGGCATGGCCTAGGGCCTCATAGAGGCCATTTGAGCATGCGCGGTGGCCATTTTGTTTTCAGCAGCCATTTTTTTTAAAAAAATTTTTTAGAAAAATGGCACCCCCCTTCAAGTGGTGCCCGGGGCACGTGCCCTGCCTGCCCTACCCTAGATATGCCCCTGCACTCTGGTTTACATTTGGAGGAGTACAGCAGACATGTGCACACTGTCTGCTGTAAGATATTCCCCTTAGGGGATGGGGCCATAACTCAGTGGTAGAACCTCTGCTTTGCCTGCGGAAGGTCCCAGATTCAATCCCTGGCAGCATCTCCAAGTAGGTCTTGGAGAGATGCCTGCCTGAAACCTGGGAGAGTTGCTGCCAGTCAGTGCAGACAATAGGGAGCTAGGCAGAGCAATGGTCTGTCTCAGCAGAAGGCAGCTGTGTGTGTTCATAGATAAAACCCAGAGAGCCTGGGGCTCAGGAACAGCATGGTCCAGACAACATGTCTCCAAAATGTGTGGACACATTTGAATTTCATCTATTCCTGGAGATTCCCCCTCCCCAATCTTTTTCATCATATCAAGCCATTATAGCCTCCAAGAATGCTGTCAATAGTGGCAGAGATGAATGCTGGATCCCGGAGAGTCCAGGTCCGTCCTGGAGAGTGTTGGGAAGGAACCTCACCCATTTCTCTACCTTATGCAGTACTTGCATTTTATGCCAAAATGGACTTCTTCAGCTGAGCTGTCCGTCGGGGATTGCTGGAGCCGGTTTCCTAGTGATCCCCAAATATTAGCCTTCATTCCTTCTTTGAGATTTATACATGTCTTACAAATGTATCTGCTCTGCATTTAGAAATAAGCGTTGGGTGGTGAAGTGCAGTCTCCCAGAGATAGTGAAATAGGTTAATTTTAAGGCTAATGAGGTATGAGGTTAAAACAGAACCTGTTGAATAAAACATGCCTTAAACTTGCAAGTCTGGATAATCTGGAATGAAAGGCTTATGAAAATAGGTTCTGTGCTTTAGCGACTGGATGGAGTTTTGATTTAGCATCACATGACTTGATTGGAAAGAATCATGAATGGAAAAATTATGTGTGAAAATCCATAGGAAGCTGACTAGTGGTAGGATCCAAAATAATGAGAAAGACCCGCTCTTGGGCTCTATTTAGAATTAAATGCTAATCCCCTCCTGAGTGTATATTAAAAGCACCTCTATGGTTACTTTTTGCATATATCTCATCACAGTTAGAGCTGTAGTTGCTTGTAGGGAATAATCACATGTGGTTTGAAACTTGGGGTGGGGGCTGGATGACTGCCCTCTGCCCCTCCCAGAAAACCCCCCTGATGCTCGAGAGCTGGGTCCCTTCCAGTCATCAGAGGGCTTTTTTGCACTTAGCTCCATGGCTTTAATTGGAACTGAACTGCATGAGGGCTGAGCAGAAACTGTAGGGGGGAATGGATTTTGTCAGTTGCTTTTGCTAAATCCAGGCATTAAGATAACAGAATTGTAGGGAAGTCAAGCTCCGAATATTCATAGTGCAGCATTCAAAATTCATTTACACCATTTTCTGAGGAAATTAAACCATGGGAGTGGTGTGGTTCGGCTCTCGTTCATTTCAGAAGGACTTGTGTGCGGCGAGTTCCTGGTGGGCCGTGTCTGTAATACCTGAAGATCTCAGTGGTGTGCAGTATATTGAAACGGGGATTAAGACTTTGCTGTGGAGCCTTATCAAATCCCCTTTATAAAATTATTAATCAGTCCAAGAAGCTGATAAGATCTCTCTCACGTGGCGAGGCAGCTGACTCTGGAATTATAAACACCGGGAAAAGTGGCCAAGGCTGATGAGGCACAGGGAGGTGGACAAAGAGAAGTCTTGTCAGCACTGCAGCAGATCAAGGTTGAAACGCCTGAATTAATGGTTTGGAAGTGGGAGTAAATACTACCTTATGAAATTCATGAGCAGGAGGAGGCTAGGAAGCGATAATAGCAGCATGGAAGTTTTGCATAGGATTAGAAATATTATTTGCTTCCCACTAATTAAGCCCTTCTCCGGGTACATTCAAACAGCTAGTTTTTGGGTTGGTGTTGCAACCCACATGTGGTGGAAATGGGATGGAATTTGGGTTCTCCAAAGAGCCCAGCACTTGTTTCTCGTGGGTGTGGTACTGAAAGAGGTGCTGCCAAAAATGGAGGAGACAAAAATGTACCATCCTGTGTGGCATGGGAAGGATTTGCTGGACACACCAATCAGCCAGATGTCATCTCTTTAAACACATGCAAGCATGTGCCCAGGGGCCTGCTTGTGGCTTGGCCAGGCCAGGTGGGAGGCCAAGCACCCCCATATTCACAAAGACGGCCACATTAATACTGTTGGTCCAAGTCTTAGCAAGTGCAATTATAGTAGGGGCTCCTAGTGTGGGGTGCGGATGGAGGGAAGCATTTCTGGGGAGCACCAGCAGAGAACTGAAGCCTTGTTGGGCAGCAGCTATGTTGAGTTTTGTCATAAGAAGAAGTCAAGTGTGTGGCAAATATCAGGAGCGGAGCCAAGCTGGCGGCAGCCCAATTTTGGCTCCTAATGGGGCTGCGTGGCCCCGTTCAGGACCGAAATAACGCCCCCACGTCTGACATCAGATGAGGGGGGCGTGTCTGGGGCCGTTCTCGCGACCCCTGATTGGGTGCGGCCTGGGTTCTTTGAAATGGTTCGCCCAATGGTGGCTCCGCCCCTGACAAACATAGAGGCCTTTCACATGGCCGAGCGGGTGGGTGGGGAGTGGGGAAAACTGGCTCCAACTCACCTCCCCCTGCCCCCAGAGGCCTCTTCAGAGTAAGCAGCCTTTTATTGATATTGGGTAATGGATGACAATCCACTACCATGTTGGAGTTCACATCTCTTAAATCTCCACAAATCCGAAGTGTACTGTTTGACTTCGTACAAGAACAGGCTTGGAATGGCCCACAGGGCAACAGGGCATATTCCCGGTGTGCACCACCCGTGGGGCGCCCCTGCTTCCTGCTGCACTCAGCAGCAATGAATACTCCCACCCTTAAGGACCCATTCTGCTCAAAACTCGGGGCCCTCCCCACATACATTCCACCGCCCTCTCAGTGCCCCGAGTCTGGCCCTGTACAAGAACAATGGTGGAGACCCATTTTGATGAACCAACAGGCTCTATGATGTCAGCATGCTGTAGTCTTAGGAACATAGGGACATAGGAAGCTGCCATATAAGTGGTTGGAGCAATGCAACTTTGTGTTGCACAGGTGTTGTGTTTGTCTTCATCTGAATTTTATGTTTGAAATGTACGGCAGTGCCAGGAGTATCAGCAAAAATGTCCAAGAAATCAGCAGTCATATCAGCATACGGATGCTCCATCATCTGTAATATGGGTTCCATGTTATTTGGTCTACCACTAACACTATCCAGGTCTAACACTATCCAGAGATATTTCTGATGTTTCCAGCCCAGTACTGAGACTCATTTTTGTGACTCATTCTCTTTCCCTTGTGCATCATTGTGTTTGTCAACACATACACTTTCCTTACGTTGTTTGTATTCCAGGACAGCAGTAAAGTATCCATTTATGGTAATAGGGGAACCTCCATATCCCCATGGGTGCATGTCTGAAGGCTGCAGGTGCAGATCTGATGTCGTAAGGAGCTTCTTGTAAAGTAGATGGGAAATGAGAGCGTATGGAGGACCAGAATCAGCCAGCAACCGCACTTCATGGCCATTAAGTTTAACTTGACAAGGTGGAGAAGCCAGCTCTGATTCTGTCACACTTAAAACACTGTCAAGAAGTGGTTCATCTGCCTCATCCTTAACATATGGCGAATCAGTAATGGAATGGACAGAAGACTTGCCAAGCTTAGCAAACTGACCCCCATTTTTTGCACCTGTTGCAAGTGGCCTTCCGTGCAGGACAGTGAGCAAAACTGGCGTTGTGGGCAGCGTCTCCACTTCTATGGCATCTTCCTTGCTTGTGCTGCCACTGTCTGCGGCTATGCCGTATGAGAAGATTGGGACTGTCTGGAAGGATTTAGACTGAACAGCCTGGACTGCAGGAGGTTGGGTCTGAGGTACCAAAGAGAGTGATTTGGCACGGTGAAGAGCATTTCCCCAGAGGTACCCAAATTTCGGGGGCTCCTGCAGCCACTCTGTGCCGCCCTGGTGCCTGCCCCGCCTGGTGGCTCCAGCATGCCTTTACCAAACCGCCCCCTCCCCACACTGCTGTGCCGCAGCAGCACTAGCTGCGTGGCGAGGAGGGGAGAGTTCCCCCCCCCCGTTACCATCCAGGATGGCAGGCGGCAAGCTTCGTGCAGCTCCACTCCCAGGTGGTAGCCTCTCGCCTCTCTGCTTCTTCCACGTGGAGGAAGGCCGCTCAACGGAGAGGCGAGAGGCCTTGGGAGGGGGGAGCAGAGCTGGATTGAGCTCTCTGCTTCCCATCCCGGAAGGTAACAGGGGACTCTTCCCTCCTCACTGCCCCACCCTCCCTGCAATCGCCACCGCCATGCCCCATCCCATCCTCCCCCAGGTAAACATGTCCTTTAAGGGAAACTCTGCCCTCCTCGCCTCCGCTCCCTGCAGCTAGTGCTGTCAATGCACAGCGGCATTTTTTTAAAAAAAACAGTGTGCAAAAGGGGGGGGGCTTTCCTCAAACACCCACCACCACCATCACAGTGGGGTGGGGGCAGGGCGGGCTCCAAAGCCCCTCAGGTCCAGGCTCCCAAATGGGTGCGCCACTGCTTTTCCCACCTTCCTAGCCATCTCCATAAGTTTATCCAAGGTCAGTTTCCCTGCCAGTAGACGTTTTTCACACAGCTTGGAGCAGTTGGTTTTCATAAGCCCCTGGTAACACAGTGGTAAAACTGCCACCCTGTAACCAGAAGGTTACAAGTTCGATCCTGACCAGGGGCTCAAGGTTGACTCAGCCTTCCATCCTTCCGAGGTCGGTAAAATGAATACCCAGAATAACAATAGCACTTACATTTATATACCGCTCTATAGCTGGAAGCTCTCTAACCGGTTTACAATGATTTAGCATATTGCTCCCCAACATTCTGGGTACTCATTTTACCAACCTCGGAAGGATGGAAGGCTGAGTCAACCTTGAGCCCCTGGTCAGGATCGAACTTGTAACCTTCTGGTTACAGGGCAGCAGTTTTACCACTGCGCCACCAGGGCCTCCTTGAATGTTGGGGGCAATATGCTAAAATCATTGTAAACCGCTTAGAGAGCCCCGGCTATAAAGCGGTATATAAATGTAAGTGCTATTGCTATTGCTATAACAGTCTGATCCCTGATCATTTCATCAGTAAAGTTGGCAAACTCACAGGTTACGCTTAAGGCATGCAATGCTGTGATATTCTGATCGATAGATTCACCAGGCATTTGGGACCTAGAACAGAACTTGTAACATTCAGCAATCGCATTCAAAATAGGGTTGAAATGTTCATCTGCGGTTTGGAGAGCGGTTTCATTAGGGTTGGCATCCCCTTCCCAGTTGGTAGGAAATGGCAAATGAGTAGATATTCTTTGGCTTTCAGGGCCCAGGCAGTGAAACAATATAGCCTTCTGCTTTGCTGTAGTAAAATTAGGGCTCTGTTCTGTATGGTGAGGAGGCAATTGCAGAACTAGGACCTCCATTATCTTCAGGGAAGGTTCTCCTGGGGTGGACAAGAAAAAAGGTGGTGGTGGGATCTGAGCCGTGCTGCAGTGGGCATCCAGTGAACAACAGAGTCCAGGATTGATAAGGAGAAGGTACCTTCACGGGTTGTGCCGCTCAGAAAGCTGGAGAAACAATCAGCAGCAGCAACAGTAGAACACAGCAGTTCAGGAATGTAGGCCCAGTAATGCAAATAAAAGGAAGATGCAGGTACATTCAGAAGTTTTGCTGGCTCACACGCATAGCTGGTTCAAAATCTCGTTGCCAGATGTTTTACAGGTGCTTCCCTTGTAAACACAAAGAAATAATATGCAGGTTTAACTAAGGCTTTATTCAGAAGCAACTCCTTCCTCCCTCCTTTCCCTTTCCCTCCCGTTTCCCCCCTGACTCCATCCCCCACACTCTCTACAGAATGCCCACTGGGACAAACGTCCAAACAACAAAACACAGATAGGATACAACCCTCACTCTCTAGCCCCAAGGCTCAGGTGGAGGGTTGCGGGGCTGCAGCTATATTTTCTCCCTTAAAAATCTGTGGGATATTTATTGACATCATCTTTGCCCCTGTGCCGCTGTTGTAAACCATTAAATGCGCCTCCGCACTAAGTACAGTATGCAGAGTATTGAGAAGCTGCAGTTACTTCATCTTCGATTTCAGTGGCTGGTTTAAAAGGTGTAAGCAGAATATTTGGGTTGCAATTCAGCCATCTTCCCCTTAGCCTGGATTTGGAGAATGGAAACAAGATGGAAAGAGCAGTCTAGGCAACCCCTCTGTGGAGCAAGGTGAGACAGCCACAGTGCATAGAAAATGACGGGGACCCTAGAGAGACGGCAGGCCCCCCTGCTTTAAAAAATGGGGTGAGAGGGTACACAGAAGGAGGGTGGCATTTAATTTAACACCCTGCCTCAGGTGGTCTGAGGCCAGAGGCCTTGAGTTGTCCCTGATCATGGCTCTTTGCTATCTCATCTATTTCCGCCCTCCATGTCCAGAACCAGTGAATGAGCCCAAAAGTAGGTACTCCCGATGAAAGATCATATTAATGGGAAGGGATGCATTCTGAGATACATGAAATCAGAAAAACAAGGAGCAAGGTGGCAACTTTCTGCTTCTTTGTCCCCCCTGGGAACTTAATTCCCCCCAGCCCCGGAATCTTCCCCCTCTGAAATGGCATCCCTGCATATTAGTCAGGCCAATTTGGGCCCGGAAGAGTCTTTTGGAGCGGACACTGACTACACTAGGGAACTACTCAAGCTATTCTCTGCGGAGTGGGTGTGATGCTGTGTGGAGGTGAGGCACTTCACTGAAATCCTGCGTAGCTGTAGTCATTATGGAGCACAGGGCATTTTTTAACAAGATTTTGGGGTGTCGACAAAGCCCTTGCTGGAGTCTAACCGGAGTTAATTATGCTTGCCCTTAATTTTCACGAGGGATGATGCCCTTGACTTCCTCTGTAAAAAAGCCAGAAGTCCCAACGGATGCACACTACTTGGCGCTCTGGAGAACAGGAGGATTTCCAATAACTGATTATCCACTCTGAGGGTCAGAACACCTTACTCCCAGAGCAATAGCCCTGGTGGCCTGTAGCAGCTAAATCATCAGTCTCACAGCAGCATGGTCTATGAAGCAGACTAGGATTGTTCACATGAACACTAAGAGGGTAGGATGAGCATCCTACCCAGCTCTGGGAGCTGTGTGTGCTCCCAGTTTCCAATCATCCGTTAGCAAGCAGCTGGGTAGGAAGAGTGGGACAGTGATGATCTGTGAGAGAGGAGGTGGGTAGGATGGCTTTTCCTCCTACCTTGTTCAAATGCTGGGTTCAGCTGCTGGGTAAGATGGCACCGTCCTACCCAGCTCCTCTCTCACAGACAACCATTCTCCCTTCCTCTAACCTAGTAGTTTGGTAACAAACAAAAACCCCCAAAACCCCAAAACAAAACAAAAAACCCAGGAGTCTGCACAGCTCTCAAAGCTGGATAGAATGCTTGTCCTACTCTCTTAGTGATTGTGTGAACAATCCTACTGTAAATGATGGTTACAGCAAACCAGAGAATGGAGCAGAGAAGTGTGTGAACTTCAGCTTCCCACTTGCAATATGGCTGTCCGTGCTGTTGTAAGGCCATTGAGAGAATTAATGTGAAGCATTTTGAGCTCTCTAATGCAGGGATTCTCAACGTTGGGTCCCCAGATGTTGTTGGACTTCAACTCCCATAATCCCCAGCCCCAGTGGCCTTTGGCTGGGGATTATGGGAGTTGAAGTCAAATAACATCTGGGGACCCAACATTGAGAATCCCTGCTCTAAAGCACTATATAAGTATAAAGTCTAGTTAATGGTTGCATCCAGGTATAACACAGAGCTTATGGCTATGCTAAATCTAGATTGGCAAGCCAACTTCAAACCTAGGTCATTTGTTAGCAATCTTGGTTTGATGGCCATAAACTGCAGTTAAAGCAACAGCATGAGTTCAGATGATCAAATTAACCTAGGTTACTTTAAATAAACTGGGGTTAAATAAACCTAGGTTACTTTTTAAAAAATGGCCACCTAATGGCACAGTGGGGAAGTAACTTGCCTAGCAAGCAAGAGGTTGCTGGTTCGAATCCTCGCTGGTATGTTTCCCAAACACCTATATCAGGCAGAAGTGATATGGGAAGATACTGAAAAGCATAATCTCATTCTGTGCGGGAGATGGCAATCGTAAACCCCTCCTGTATTCTACCAAAGAAAAGCACATCGCTCTGTGGTTGCCAGGAGTCAACACCGACTCGACAGCACAACTTTACCTTCACCTTAAATAAACATCACCAGACAATCCAGAGGTACCTTCTCTCATCACTGCCAGGGGCTTATCTAGTTACATTTGTTAAGTAAATTAAATGCACCCAGAACTAGTGTATTTAACAAATATAAATAGATGTCAAAGGAGCTGTACCTGTTCTCATATATGACAGGAGCATCAACACATGTCTATACCGCCCTTCCTTTGAGAGGTTCAGGGATAGAACTGGGTATCAAGTCCTCTTCTGGGTTGTCTGGGTTGCTGAGGCAGACCCCTGCTGATATCTGCAGAAGATATCTCTGCCGAAGCTGCTGTCCGAGGTGCTGTCCGAGGTGTCCAGGATCTGGAACGTGACAGCTTCTTATGCATACTCTAAGTTCCATTGTGTAAAGATGGAACTTCTATTTACACCACCAGTGTGTAATTTACACCATTGTGTAAGTAGATCCTTGGGTTAACCTACGAGTTCTCAATCTTGGCTCTCCAGATGCTGTTGGATGGCAACTGTTTCTGACCTTTGTGGCAGGGGATGATGGGAGTTGTTGTCCAACAACGTCTGGGAACCCAAGACTCAGCACATTTAGCTTAAGATGACTGAGTGAGGAATATGTGACAATGTTACTTCACTGGGGTATTGTCTTTCTTCCTTTTTGGCCAGGCTGCCACTTGGGTCTGCTGGTATCCAACATTTCATTAGACACATTCCTTGCTAGCTCTTGGCTGTGTGCTGTGTTTTATATCCGGCCACCGCCAAATAACTCCCTCTAATTCATTTGAAACAGATAGAACTGATTCCAGTTGCATCAGGTACCGAAAGGACACGTAGCTGCTAGGCGAGGAGAACTGGGTGTAACAGGTGTGTCTCCAAGACTGGTTTGTCTGAGATGTCTTCAGTGCCTGTTTAGTCCTTTCACCCTTCTCTAAGATGCTGTTTGTAGTCTCCGCTCGTATTCCGGAGAGAAAAGGGATTATTATTTTATAAACGTTTTGAAACGACTTTTCTGTTTTATTTTCAGTACTCAAAGGGGTGTGATTTGCAGGTTAGTTTGGCAATTTTCAGTGCTCAGATTAGAGCAGGGACCAAGTCTTACCTTTTATGCAAGCTACTTTATGATGTGAACTGGTTCTCACAAGCAGCAAAAGGACAGGGCAGTTTCCCTACCGAGGTTTGGGAGATGTGCGCGCACTCCTCTGTTTTGTGATAGTGTGCGAGAAAAAAAGGTGGGAGGTGGGGGCAAAAGCGCACTAACCCCCGGACCCTGGGGACCCGGTCCGGTCCTCCAATGTCCGGGGGAGCCTCAAAATGGCTGGGGCTGGGAGCCTCTGGCAACTGAACCAGCCCGCGCCCACCCCACCAAAGCTCCGCTTAAAAAAAAAAAAAAAGTCTTACCACAGCCGAGGGGTGGCTGTTGGGGGAGGGGAGCAGAGCAGCCCTTTCTCCTTCTCCCCCTACCTGGCGGCAGTGGGGTGGGAGCAGGGGAGACACTGGCCCCATCTGTTTGGGCCAGCGTCTTTATTTATTTATTTATTTATTACATTTTCAGACCACCCCAAACGCAAGTTCTCTGGGCGGTTTACAAGAAGACAATAAAAAACAACCCATAAAAAGATGAAAACGTTTAAGCAACTGCGAGGAGCGCCTGTGCTCACAGGCTTGCGATGATCTCTAAACTGTGCAGGCATGCCTCACAGTTGCTTAAAGACCCTGACCCAAAGAAATGGGGCTAGCTTGCTCCACTCCCTCCCCGTCCCCGTAGCCACCCCTCGGCTGTGGTTAAAAAAAAAGTGGAGCTTTGGTAGGTGCCCCCCCAAAGGAGGTTTGGGGGAGGGTCTTGTGCGGGGGGGTTCACAGCTGGGTGGTCCAGGTGTCCAAATTACCTTGGTGCGCCCCTGGATGGGGAAGTGATTGTGTGCAAGGCCACTGCTGGGGAGGAAGTCTCCATCCTACCCAGGAGCTGCAACTGTTTAATGAGGTAGGAGGAAAAGCTCTCCCACCCAGCGGGAGCCTCTCACACGATCACGTTTCCCCTCCTCCTCCTCCCTTGCTTTTTATGAACACACAATCACAAAACGCAAGCACACAGCTCCTGAACTTGGGTAAGAGGTTTGTCCTACCCTATTGCTGCTTATGTGGGAAACAGCCTACTGTTTTCCGAAGACTGTAGAGGGCTCCATAATTTGGCAAAGAGTAGTGGGGTTTGGGGGCAGGACCTTTGTATGTCATTGTGCCCCTCCCCGCCTTTTCCTCCATGATTTGAGCACTTGTCATTTTATAAGTGCTGCTTATGCGATTCTGATTCTAATCATTTTACCTTCTAAGCTTCCTTCAGTTTCTGTGCCCCTTTGCCAGTCTTCTGTGCTAAAAACCGGGGATGGAACCAGAGGGAACATTTTGGAACTGGAGAACAACCCATGGGAGTATCAGACCTGGCTCTGGAACAGTGTTCCCTCTAACAGGGATTTGCAAATGTTGTTGACTACAACTCCCATAGTCCCAAAGCAAAGGCTATTGCAGCTGAGGATGCTGGAAGTTGTCGTCAACAACATCTGGGGATCCCTGTTAGAGGGATCACTGTTCAGGAGCCTTTACATTTATTATTATTTATTTATTATTTATTTATTAGATTTATATACCGCCCTTCCAAAATGGCTCAGGGCGGTTCACAACATGCTAAAAATGGGAGAGCGAAAAAGTGGGTACGGAGTGCGGGCAGTAATATCACGGGTCGCGGGCAGAGGGAGGTATGGCGGTGGGAGATGGGCAGGCCGTTACAGGGGAAACCGGTCCAGGCAATGGAGGCCTGTTCCTTTTTCCGGCCCTTCTCCCAACCCTCTGACCCCAGGGAGCTCTGTGAACACTCCCTCGAGGATTAGGGTGCTGCTGCTGAATGCCAGGTCAGTTAATGCAGAAACCTCTCTCATCCACGATTTGATTGTGGATGAGCGTGCTGACCTGGTATGTGTGACGGAGACCTGGTTGGATGCGTTGGGCGGGGTTGGTCTCTCTCAGCTCTGCCCTCCAGGTTTCCAGATCGTGCAACAGCCCCTCCTCGAGGGTCGGGGAGGAGGTGTTGCAGTCATCTTTCGAGAGACCCTCCCCGTTTCCAGGTGCCCGGTCAGGCAATCTCAGAATTTCGAGTGTTTGTCCTTGAGGGTGGGCCTCCGAGATAGGCTGGGGATTCTGCTGGTGTACCAACCACCCCGCTGCACTTCAGTCTCCCTACCTGAGCTGGCGGGGGTGGTCTCGGAGGTGGCCTTGGGTTCCCCCAGGCTTATTGTTTGGGGGGATTTCAATGTCCACGCTGAGGCCCCCCTAGTGGGTGCGGCTCAGGATTTCATGGCCTCCATGGCAACCATGGGCCTGTCTCAATTGGTATCGGGCCCTACCCACGTGGCGGGACACACTCTGGATCTGGTTTTTGCCGACTGGGAAATAAATGATCTGGAGGTGGGGGAATTTGAGACCACTCCCTTGTCATGGACAGATCATCACCTGGTGGGGTTTAGTTTGACTGCTCCGTCTGCCCTCTGCAGGGATGGTGGTCCGATTAAGATGGTCCGCCCCCGGAGGCTTATGGATCCGCTTGGATTTCAGACGGCCCTCGGGGAGTTTCCAGTGTCCAGAGCTGTTGACCCTGTCGAGGCCCTGGTTGATCTCTGGAATGGAGAGATGGCCCAGGCTGTTGACACGGTTGCTCCTAAACGCCCTCTCCGGCTTGGTGGAGCCCGTTCTGCTCCTTGGTTTTCCTCGGAGCTTAGGGTGATGAAGCAACTCGGGCGATGGCTGGAGCGACACTGGAGGAAGAGTCGTCACGAATCCGATCGAACACGGGCTAGAACCCATTTTAGGGACTACGCCGTGGCGGTGGGGGTGGCAAAGAAATGCTTTTTCTCTGCCTCCATTGTGTCTGCTCAGTGCAGACCGGCAGAGCTGTTTCGTGTGGTAAAAACCTTGCTCCACACATCCCCCCAGACAATGGGGGAGGAGTCATCTACAGCTCTTTGTGATCAGTTTGCCTGTCACTTTGCAGATAAAGTCGCTCGCATCCATGCTGACCTGGACTCCAGAGTTTTGGCAGTTCCGGCAGACGTGCCTCTGGTACCATCTGGTCCCGTTGTGTTGGATTCTTTTCAGTTGGTGCGGCCTGAGGATGTGGACAAGATCCTGAGCAGCATGCAGGCGACTTCGTGTGCTCTTGACCCTTGCCCTTCATGGCTAATAAAAGCTGCCAGGGAGGAGACAGGCAGATGGCTGGAGGTGATCGTTAATGCTTCATTAAGGGAGGGCAGGATGCCATCGTGCCTCAAGGAGGCGGTGGTAAGACCACTATTAAAAAAGCCCTCCCTTGATCCCTCCAACCTGGACAATTATAGACGTGTGTCTAACCTTCCCTTCTTGGGCAAGGTGATGGAGTGTGTGGTGGCGTCCCAGCTGCAGAGGGTCTTGGATGATACAGATTATCTGGACCCTTTTCAATCTGGCTTCTGCCCCGGGTATGGGACTGAGACTGCCTTGGTCGCTCTAGTGGATGACCTACTCCGGGAACTAGACAGGGGGAGTGCGTCCCTGTTGGTTCTGCTAGACCTCTCGGCGGCGTTCAGTACCATCGACCATGGTATCCTTCTGGGCTGCCTCTCGAGTATGGGAATCGGAGGCACTGCGTTGCAGTGGTTCCGGTCCTTTCTTGAGGGGAGGGTCCAGAAGGTGGTGCTGGAGGACTACTGCTCGGCCCCGTGGCCGTTGGTCTGTGGGGTCCCGCAGGGTTGGTCTTGTCCCCCATGCTGTTTAACATCTACATGAAGCCGCTGGGAGAGGTCATCCGGGGACTTGGACTGAGTTGTCAGCAATATGCGGATGACACTCAGCTCTATCTCTCCTTGTCATCTGATCCTAGGGAGGCGGTGGATGTCCTGAATCGGGGGCTGGAAGCCGTGATGGGTTGGATGTGGGCTAACAAACTGAAATTGAATCCAGATAAGACGGAGGTACTGTTGGTCAGTAGGAGAGCCAATTGGGATGAGGAGATTTTACTGGTTCTGGATGGGGTTGCACTCCCCTTGAAGGAGCAAGTTCGCAGCTTGGGGGTACTACTGGACCCGGCTCTGCTTCTGGAAACTCAGGTGGAGGCGGTGGCCAGGGGTGCCTTTGCACAGCTTCGGCTAGTGCGCCAGCTGCGTCCCTTTCTCGAGAAGGCAGATCTGGCCATGGTTACTCATGCCTTAGTCACGTCGTGGCTGGATTACTGTAACACGCTCTACGTGGGGCTGCCCTTGAAGAATATCCGGAAACTGCAGCTAGTGCAAAACGCGGCAGCGAGGGTTTTATCCAGAGCTGCCCATTGGGAACACATCACCCCCATTTTGAAAGAGTTGCACTGGCTGCCAGTTTGTTTCCGGGTCCAATTCAAGGTGCTGGTTTTGACCTTTAAAGTCCTTAACGGTTTGGGCCCGGGATACCTGAGGGACCGCCAGCTCCCAAGGGTTGCTGCCCGCTTGACGAGGACAACTGAGGGGGCCCTGCTCTGGGTGCCGACAATGAGGGAGGCCCGGCTGTTGTGCACTCGGGACAGGGCCTTCTCTGTTGCTGCTCCTAGACTCTGGAATGCTCTCCCAGTGGCCATTCGTTCCTCGGACTCCATCACGGCTTTTAGAAAGCTTGTAAAGACTTCGCTTTTTACCCAGGCTTTTACATAATCTTTTTTACTGCTGCTTCTGTGTGTTTTTATCTGTTGTATTGTTTTTATGCCTGTTTTTATATGTTTTTATATTTTTCAGCTTGATTTTATTGCCTTTTTATTGTATGTTTAAACTTTTGTAAACAGCCTTGGGGTTGTCTTTTAACGAAAGGCGGTATATAAATGTAAAAATAAATAAAATAAATAAATAAAAACAATTAAAACAAATCAACAATTAAAATCAAACTGTTAAAACACAATAAAACCAATAAAACAGCTAAAAGCCCTGAAAATCAGGGCAACAGTTTAAAACAGTTAAAAACAGTTAATCATTTAAAACTCTGGAAGGCTAGGCCAAATAGGTAGGTTTTAAGGGCTACATGCACCAGAGGCTACAAGCAGAAGTGTCCCAAAAAGGAAACTTCTTGACATCCTCCTTTGAGGACACCTTTTGGTGCAGGCCCATCTACAAGTGCTTGTTGTGACTGAAAGAGATGCAGGCCAGAGCTTCCCCAGTGAGAGCCCACTGCTGCTCACTTATCTTGGCTGTTCTGAAGCCATCTTCTCACGGGTCTCCTGCGGGTGGGGAGAGAGGATCGAGCAACATTTCTGCTAGAAGGAGCTGCTAAGCACACATCCAGCACCCTGGCAACTGTTCAGAGAGGCAGCTTCGGGTGCTGGCCATCCTTAGCAACCACAGAGAGAGGTGTACAATAGAAGTGACCCTGCCCTAGCAAGGTGGCCATGCTATCTCTACTTTTTAATGTTTTATTTTTATTTGCACACTGGCCCAAACCTACATCTCTGGGCAGTTTACGATGATATAAAACAAACTAAAACAAAAAGTAAAGCATTAAAACAATTTAAAACCACAATTCTAGTTAAAAATCTTGGGTGAATGAATGTGTCTTTAGAGATGTTTTAAAGGCTGTTGGTTCAGCAGGGAGTGCATTCCAGAGTCTCAAGGCAGCAACAGAGAAGCTGCCACCAAATGAGCTGGTGGCAACGGCAGACAGGCCTCCTTGGATGATCTCAGTGGACCATGGGGCTCATAGTGAAGAAGAGGGTATCTTAAACTTCCCTTCATGCTGGTCGAAGGCTGAAATGAATCATATCTTAATATCCTGGGCCTAGGTTTAGAGGTATATTTAGGTATAGGTATCGGTTTAGGTTATAATCAGCAGATTTATTTATTTATTTATTTATTTATTTGAAACATTTAATATGCCGCCCACTCTGAAGACAGTGTACAAAAACATGCAAACAAGGCAACATTTAAAATTACATTCTAAATTAAAAACTAAAGCAACTTAAAAAACAAATCAAGTAAACTACAGGGCAAAAGCCTGGCGAAAAAGAAAAGTCTTCAATAGAGATTTGAAGATCAGTAAGGAAGGGGCTAAACGAATCTGAATGGGAAGAGAGTTCCAAAGAAGTGGGGCAGCAACTGAAAAAGCCCTTTCGCGGGTTCTAGAGCCCCGAACCTCAGAAATTAGGGACCAACCAAAGGACCATCTGAGGTGATCTAACTGGATGGGATGATATTTTTTTAATATTTTGCCTGGAAACATATTGGTAGCCAGTGCAGTTCTTTTAATATAGGAGTAATATGGTATCTTTGAGATGACCCAGAGACCAACCTGGATGCTGCATTCTGTATCAATTGCAGTTTCTGGACTACGTACAAAGGCACAATTAATAGACAAGGCACAGACAGGATTCGTGATTAAAGAATGAGAGAGGTGGATATGCTCCAGTGTACAAGCTACCTGGAGCTCAGTAGGCTTGTTCTCTACTTCAAGCCACCTATTTTAAGCAACATGGTCCCTGGAGCCTGCGCTACTAGTGGGAGGGGCTCACTGGACCGTTATTGTGAGCACACGGGTAAATCACCCACCAGGCCTTGTGACTACGCTGTGCCGATGCATCTCTGAGTCAGGGAGTGGTTGTGACTGTGGGTGCCTCTGCGGTTCCCATGTCTGTATCACTGACTCACCCGGGGGCTGTGTGGTCAACAGAAAAGGCATGTTAAGCGTAGAGGAAGTTTGTTATCCGATTATGGTGGGATTTGCTGGTGTATTTTCTCTAATCCTCTCCCTTCTGCTTCCTTTCCCACTCCAGCCCACTCTCCTTCAACTGAACCTGTCCCTACAATGCAGCCCTTCTGTCTCCTCTGGGATATGGCTCCTTCCCTCCCTCCCTCCCTCCCCACTTCCGAAAGAGCTGTGGTATCTATGGTGACCAAGACACACCATGGATGCAATTGTAAGCTTCACTTTAACTCGGGTGCCCTGGCCTTGTAGGAAAGGGCGCCTCAGGCCAGGCTGCACTGGACTACTGGCAATGTCCATTATGAACACAGGAAGCTGCTTTGTCCTGAGTCAAACCATTGGTCCACAGAGCTCAGTACTGTTTACTCTGACTAGCAGTGCATCTCCAAGGTCCTGGACAGAGGGGTCTTTCCCAACCCTATCTGGATTGAATCTGAGCCTCTTGCATGTATCAATGTTAAGGATGTGCGAAACGTTTCGGATACAAAACGTTTTGTACCCAAAACAGCCTGTTTCGGGTGTTTTGTAGACAAAACAAAACACCCATTTTCCAGATCCAAAAGTTTTGTATACAAAACAAAACGTCCCTGTTTCGGCTACAAAATGTTTTGTTGTTTCGGACCTCCATTTTGTGGTGATCTCTGAGTCAGTCTCCATTTTGTGTTTGACATCTCTTTGAATTTCCCACCCTTCCAGCCTTCTGATCAGTGACCTAAAGCGTGGGCTGAGCTACTGACAATTCCCTCCTTGTTCCCCATTGGCTCTTTTGCTTCTTCCCACTCTTTACTGACCCCACATTGGCCAGGGGAAGGGTAGCTAACCTACGGGGTGCTGGGTTCTGCTGTTTCTGTGGTGTTCTGAGTGTAGACTTTCTGGTAGCATATGAGTGTGGATTCTTGTTTTTCACTGAAAATCTCATATGCTACCAGAGAATCTACAATGAACATCTCAGAAACAACAAAACCCAGTACCCCACAGGCTTGTGGGTGTGGGTGTGGTTGGCACCCTATGTGCACTACACAACCCCTCACTCTGGGCAACCCCAGTGCCCCCCAAGTGGAATTATGGGGCTGCTGAAACCTCCATTATTTCCCATGGGAGAAATCTTAAAGACACGTAAACTTCAACAAATCACAAGAGATCAGCCCTTTGCCCAATTCCTTTGAAATAATTCTGGAAGTTTCCTTGCCCCCATTGGGCACTACCACCCACCACACTGTGCTCTAGGTCATCCCTTTCCCCTTTATTTGAAGCGATACATTTGCTGGAATCCCCATTATTCCCTATGGGAAAATTCTTAAAGATGTGTAAACTTTAAAAAAAAAAATCACAAAAAAATCAGCCCTTTGCCTAATTCCTTTGAAATTTGGGTGGTAGCTTCCACCCATTGGACACTATCACCACCACCCACTCTTTTTGCCCTGGGACCCTTTAAAAAATCCAAATTGATTCGGATTCAGAAAATTTGGCTACAAAACAAAACAAGAAAATTCCAAAATGCACACCCCTAATCAATGTGCTTGTCCACTCCCTTTAAATTCCCCGTTGCAGACCTGCCTGCTCATGGAGTGCTTTTCACATTATATTTGAGTAGCCATTTGGGTGCCTTAAGTGGAAAATCCAAAAAGTGCACACACCCTTGCACGCACGCACTAATGTGCAACAAGATTACCCAAGAAATTATCCCGCTTAAGCCCCATTGAAATGAACATGGCATCATTTCTTTTGTATCGCTCCTGTTCATTTCTTCTTCTATCCGTTCAGTCATGTTCGACTCTCAGTCACTCTATGGATCAAGGCACTCCATGCTGTCCTATCTCAGACAGCTTCCTTTAATTCCACCATGGTCATTCCGGTGTCATTTTTTATAATATCCAGCCACCGAGTACAAAGCCGTCCCCGTCTCCTTCTCCCGCTCATCATTCCCAGCATAATTGTCTCTTCGAGTGACTCAGCTCGCATGACAGGACAAAAATATGTCAGTCTTTGTTTAGTAATCTTAGCTTCTAGTGACATCGTTGGTTTAACTTGATCTAGAACTTCCTTATTCGTGATTCTTGCTGTCCATGGGATACGCAACAAACGCCTCCAACACCACATCTCAAAAGCCTCCATCCTTCTCCTTTATCTGCCTTCTTCAAAGTCCAAGTTTCACATCCATATGTAGCTTTTGGAAATATTATTGCCTTGACTAATCTACATTTGATTGAGAGACTAATATCTCCACTCTTCCAAATTTTACTCATGCTGATCATTGCGGTTCTTACTAGTGCTATACGCCTTCTAATCTCAGGGCTGCAGTCACCACATTGATTGATTTTAGAGCCAAGCAAGAGTTTAGAGCCTGTTCATTTCAGTGGGAGATATTTCCGGTGGACTGTGCCCCATGGGCCCGATCTGTAGTTTCCCACTCTGCCACCCCAACGGTGCCTAAAATCCTGAGAGAGCCACCTTGAGCCCTGCTCAGACTGTTAAAAGACTGCCCAGAGCACCTCCAGGAATCCCACTCCCAGCACATCACTGATGCGTCAATCAGTGTCTGTGCTCTTGAGGGTTACAGCATTCATCTGAAGAAGCAAACGCTGTAAGTGTGATGCTGGGCGTTCTCGTAATCGGCACTGTTTCCCAGCCAAGAATTGGCTCCTTAAGTGGCTCTCTGTCACCAAGGTCATTTTGGACAGGAAAACGCCAGAGTGAAACTGTAAACAGAGGAAATGAACGTGGCATTGGGTTAAGCCTGTACAGAGGCGTAACTATGGGGGGGCAGGGGGGGCACGTGCCCCGGGCGCCATCTTTTTTGGTCACGTGGGGGGCGCCGCCATGACCAAATTTTTAATTTTTTTTTTAAAATTTTTTGTTAATACAAATGTTTCCTGCTCAGTGCAGCAGCGCTGCAGCAGTCAAGGGAGCGCGTTGGTGCCCCCTTCCCCACGAGCGGTCCCTTCCGCGCCGCCTGCGCCCCCCCCATTGCTTTGCTGGCGCCTGGCGGCCAATCAGTGGCCTGGCTTGGTGGCGGCGGGCGCTTGTGAGGAAAAACCTAAGTATAATGTAGTATGTTGGGGGGGTGGGGGGGGCGCGTGGGGGGTGCCATTTCAGTGCTTGCCCCGGGCGCCGTTTTCCCTAGTTACGCCTCTGAGCCTGTAGTAGATGGGCTTAATTTCACGTGTGATTTGGCCTTTACTAGGGAACATGTTCAAGAAGAACATGTAGTTGAGAAGAAAGAAAAACAAGTTAAAATAATCGACATAGCAATACCAGGGGATAGCAGAATAGAAGAAAAAGAAATAGAAAAAAATCACCAAATACAAAGATCTACAAATTGAAATTGAAAGGCTGTGGCAGAAAAAGACCAAAGTAATCCCAGTGGTAATTGGCGCCCTGGGTGCAGTTCCAAAAGACCTTGAAGAGCACCTCAACACCATCGGGCCCACAGAAATCTCCATCAGGCAATTACAAAAAGCAACTTTACTGGGAACAGCCTATATTCTGCAACGATATCTATAACAGCAGCAACAACATTGACAATAAAATTCAGCCATCCCAGGTCCTTGGGAAGGGCTCGATGTCTGGATGAAACAAACCAGTCAATAACACCTGTCTGACTGTGTAAATAAATAATAATAATATAATATGGAGATGTCATACCAACTCCACAGATTCCGGCCACAATCTAGATGGAATAACTGACCTGTACGCCTGATCTAGTATGCTGCTGCTCTGCATGTTGTTGAGTGTTGGTTATGGTTTAGTGTTTGGGATAATTCGGGATAATTGTATTGCTGTGTCTTTTGAATGGTCACAGGGCAGACCCTCCATGAGGCGAGGCAAGACTGTTGCCTCACGCATGGGTGTGAGGAGGGGCATGGGGGTGGCTATCACTGCCCCACCATTACCATGGGCTCAACCTCCTGGGGGAGGGTTGCCGTGTCTTTCACCTCAGGCAACAAAATTTCTTGGGCTGCCATCTTAAATTTGGAAAGAAGGCAAGGTACGTTTAAAGAAAAAAATACACCAGAAGGTAGATGAAAAGGGACATGAGGTAGAAGAAACCACCATAGCTCATGTCAGCAAAATTGTCCAGAAAAATAAGACTTTCTCAACTGTACTGCACATCACATGAGGGGAAACACCCTTAGGGAGATCAGAAAACCTTCCACTTACGGAAACTCAGATGCTTCGTTTTGTAGGTTTCTGATTGATTCACTATGTAAATATTCTGGTAAATGGGAAATGCACTTTCAGAACATATAATGTAAGTATATGCTGGGGCAGAAACAGACATGGTTTCTGAAAAATGAAACATGAAAATAACAATAACAACAATAATAATAATGATCTAAGTTGTTAAAAGGGGTGGAGGAAGGGAATGAAACAGCAAATTTAGTCCTGTGACAGCCTCTTACCACACATAGTGGCAGAGGGAAATTAAGTGTTCCCCTCTGCTATTCCTTAGCCTGTATTTTGCCCATGAGTGGACACTTTTTTGTTTTCTCCTCATGTAATCTATGGGGAGTCCTCCCGTCTCAATACATACCGGCCAAAATGTCCCTATTTCCCCATTCAGGTGAACAGCGAAGTGTTTGTTGTATTCATATATGGGCTTTTTGCCGCCCGGGTCGAGGCAGGGTGAAGCTACCCATGTAAATGGGAAAGTGTGCCACAGATTTCTCTGTGACATCCCAGAGGTTTCTCAGGTGTATTCGTTTAACGTGGAGAGCCTGGCCAGCTAGAAACAACATGGCAGCCTTGACCCTTGGAAGTATGCCCCTACAGGCAGTAGCCTAGTCCAGAGGTTCCCAACCTGTGGTACTCCAGATGTTGAACTCCCATCATCCCAAGCCACAGTTTGCAACTGAGAATGATGGGAACTGTAGTTCAACAACCACTGACGGGACTCAGGTTGGTCACTCCTGGCCGGTATGATTAAGTCGGCCTTGGCAGTTGGGATTCTAGTAGTCCAGAGGCTACTAGAATCTTGGATCCCCTGATGCGGTTGGACTGCAACTCCCATCACCACCAGCCACAATGGCCTGGCCATTGTGGTCTTTCGTTTTGGTAGAAGGTTAGATTAGAAGGTGCATGTGTGAACACCAATTTTAAGGCGGTGGTGGTGGGAAAGTGACTTGATGCTGGCGGGTCAGATGTGTGCGTCCTGTCCACCTCGCTTCCTGTTGGTACAACTCTCGTTATTCTTAATTAAGGCTCAGGCTAAGCCCTGAAGCTTAGCTCCTGGAGACCCTGCCTGCCATTGTACGGTAATCCTTCTGGAATGCGTTTTTTTATTATTATTATCCGTTTAGTATTTCATTAGTTTTTCATCCCAAATCCTCTGTTTATTATTTCCCTCCAGATTCAGCTAAACAGGCAGGCTGTGCCAGGAGAGCTAAAGCCGGAGAGTGTATTAGTGCCGCTGGCAGAACACAGGGCACGGAGGTCTTGTTGGGCTTCATTTAATGAGTCCTTAAGCTGCAGGCACATGGGAGCACCACGGGACCGGCCAGCTGCAAACACTCGACCCTCCGAGCTCTGCTGTGTGACCCACTTGTGGAAAGGAGGGGGAGAGAGAGACAAGGACAGGCCTTCACTTTGGATTTCGGACATACCATAAGTCTAGGTTTTGAATTGCCATTGCAGTTTTCACAGACAGCACCCCTTAATATTTTTGTCCCACATCCGCTTGTGGTTTTCAGCAATTAGATTTCCCCCTTCAGAGCACAGACAGACATCACATGATAAGAACTGTAATATCAGAAGGATTCCTTACTACGCCTATGTATGAGAGTCCTTCCTGTTTTCACAGACATTAGAAACATTTAAAGTTTCTCTTCAAGTTTTATTTTAAAAAAATTCTCCTGTGGTAATGTTTCAAATCTACAACTAATTTTCAGAGGGAAATACCTACAGACCTGCCTCTCCCATCCAGTTACATCCTGTCTGGTTAGATCATCTCAGATGGCCCTCTTGTCGGTCCCTGATTTCTGAGAGGTTCGAGGCTCTCAGACCCGCGAAAGGGCCTTTTCGGTTGCTGCCCCACTTCTCTGGAACTCTCTTCCCCTCCAGATTCATGTAGCCCCTTCCTTACTGATCTTCAAATCTCTATTGAAGACTTTTATTTTTCACCAGGCTTTTGCCCTGTAGTCTACCTATTTGTTTTTTGTTAGTTACTTTAGTTTTTAATTTAGAATGTAATTTTTAATGTTGCCTCTTTGTATGTTTTTGTGCACCGCCCGGAGTCTTTGGAGTGGGCGGTATATTAAATGTCTCTAATAAATAAATAAAAGCTTTCTTCACCTCTTTTCAGTCCTGGATAGGAAGGGAAGACTCGCAAATACACTTTTTTCCCTCATCAAGAAAATGAGGTAAAGTGATTTTCTTTTCCTCTTGTGTCAATTATGGTAGGAAAACAATTAAGTTCACATGACTCATTGCTGAAGATAAGAGGTAAAGTACTTCCCTCATTTCTACTTGTGAATAAAGCACGGGTATGCTGACCTGAGCCGGCACAAATGACCAGGCTCAAACTATCCTACTTTGGACATATGATGCGAAGACCCAGCTCCCTTGAGAAGTCCATAATGCTGGGGGAAGTTGAAAGGAAGAGGAGAAGAAGAAGATCAGCAGCAAGGTGGATGGACTTGATTACGACAGCCATGAACGCACCACTGAGAGAGACTTAAAAGGCCAAGTTGAAGACAGATAATCTTGGAGAGAATCTATCTCTGTGGTCGCTAAGAGTCGACACTGACTTGACACGGCACTTAATCAATCATCAGTCAAAATGCTGACCTGCTTAGGATTTTTTTCTTTTTTCTTCTGCTTTATCTAATCCAAGTATAGGTATCAGTCTACCTGGTGTTTTTCTGGTGGATTGTTGGTAACAAACTCTCAGACAGGGAAGCTGAAAAATCCCCGATTCACGTTTCACCTCAGCCATGAATCTGTGGCCCAAGATAAGCCAGTATTCTCTTAGCTCTCACAACTTGTGGCGTGGGGGTATTCCCATAAGGATCACTGGTGTAATGTATGTGAAACACTGTAAATACCTGAGATACATTATACAAATGCCTAACCTTAAAAAAAACAAAAACAAAAAAACACATCCATTTTCTCTCCAAACAACCCTTGAGGGGTTGAGAGACAAGAAACTGCTCGTGGCCAGCAAGATCTGAAACTGGTAGCTTCAACAACATGCTGTGCACTGCATTGTACTTATTGATGACCATTTTCCAAGCAGTAATTTTATTGACCATGCAAGGCCATTTTCTGTCATCTGGCCAAGAGCTAGGGAGAACTGTTACAGCACATCATTGTAGACATGTTGTAAAACAGTGGTCTGTATCCCCTGCAAAGTTTCTAAACAAAATTACTGTGGAATAAAGGTAGATCACCCAGTGTTATCTCTGGCAAAAGAAGCCGCCAGTATTAGTATGTTAAACCTGGACTGTGGCAGGAACAAGGAATGGCTGGACCATGGAGTGCCTCTGCTGACCTGTATGTCTTATTTTTGTTTTTTGTGTTGTTTTGTTTATGTCATGTTTAGAGGGGCTTAAAAAAGGTGGTAGGTTAGCTTCCTGACATAAATATGCATACACACACAGAAACACAGACACACACCTGTCCATATGGTGACTCTTGGCCAATTAATTCATGTTCTTCATTTAACCAAAGATATCCAATGGCGATTAAAAATAAAAAAATCTCTGCACTAGGTGAACCTCGTCAACCTCGTCGTCCTTCATGCAACCACTGAATGGAAGCTGAGACAAACAATATAACCATCCCTGGGGAGTGTATGTGTGTAAGGTGAGCTGGGAACCAGCCACAGAACATACTTGTCTGTTGCATGCAGGCTGCAAGCTGCAGGCAGCGGCTTCTCTGAAAGACCATAGATATGAAAATTCCCACCCTGCTCTTGGACGTTTGCCTCACTCTTTGAGGAGAGGAAATTGCTTGTGGCCATCAACAGACAGCTGCCATTTTGAGCCAGCCAGATTACTCTGTTTTCAAGGATTGAGGTGCAGTTGTCATGCTTTTGGCCTCCCCACAATCCCTGCTGTCCCAATATGGGGGCGAGCAACAACTAGCATTGTTCCCCATCCATCTTCCACACAGCTGATAGGGACTAGAGTTGTGTCTGCAGTCAACATGGCTGACTTTAGGAGCTGAAGGAATGTATTGGGGTGGGTGTTTCATAGGGGAGCTGTGTTTTCCCCAGACCAGACACTTCCCTTGTCCCAGGCCTGGTGAAAGTAGCGGTCCAAGAAGCCTAGGGGTTTGCAAAAGCCTCCTGAGAAATGACCCTATCTTATGAAAATGTTTAGGTTCCCTTGATATTTCTTGTTGTCTCACTGAGGAAGAACCCCAAATTCACTTCAAATTTTGCATGAAGTAAAGTTTCAGTGGCCTCTCTACACATATGAGTAAGAAAGCTGAGGAGGAAGTTTCTTGATTTTACCCCCCTCAGGATAGGCTCTCTTTCCAGTGACCTGTGGATGCTCCCATCAATCATCACCCCTTTCCCACCTGGGTGGCATTCTCCGTGTCTTCGTCACTTAGTGAGGAAACGTATTATGCCATTTGTTTGCTTTGCTCCATATCTGCCACATGACCCGCTCACATGAGGAACTCAGGCCTGAGTGCCAAGAGCCTGTTTTGAAGATCACAGGCAAAAGATGTGACTAGCAGAAGCATATCCTGTTTACGCCTGCCTTCACGTTTACTGTCATGGCAGCTTCCGGAAACTTTGCAGATGGGTATGGGGCAATGCTGACTGAGCAAAGCCACAACCACCACAACCGTGTCAGAAGCAGGGCCCCTTCTTGCTCCGAGATGGTCAGGAATTGCTGAGTTGTTATGTCACACCTACTGCCCTCTCAAGAAGATACTAAGAGGGAACAACATTTGCAACATCAGAAAGGCAGCAGCTGCCGAGAGGTTCCGCTCATTGTCAGGGTTGCTGCAGGAGAGCTGTTGGAGCCCTGAACTGTACAGCATGACTCCTCCCTGCCTCCTTCACATTGCTGTTGTATGAGGCAGATAACCCAAAGAAGTTATTCAACTGAGAGGAAGGTCTTAGCTGGCTGTGGCTGAATGATTAGAGTTGTGGAAAGTGGTAGTGATGTGAGTAGAGTGTGTTGTCACCACTTTCCAGTTTCCACAGACTTGTCTGAACTTACCTTGTCAGGGTTCTTTCTGGTCACATAGCTGACCTCTTCTCCCCACAATCATGCTTCTGGGATTATGCCGGCAAAAGTTGAGTCTCTGAATTTGCTACTCTTAAAAGTGTGCTGATGATATATGAACAAGGTGTGATACTAAAAGGGTGTGTCGCTGTCCCAGTGTTTGGGGGACCATATGGTTCTTCCCTGATAGGGAGGTCATGTGGATCCATCCCTAGAGGGAGGAATGCATTTACACGGTCAGCAATCATTTGTGTCCATTGACATCAGATGTCTGCACATTCAGATGTGTAGTCACATTTTTAGTCTAATTTCGCCTTGGAGAGTACTCTTATGAGATCGCCTTGCTGTCCGTGCGTCCATCCATCTGTGCGTGTGTCTCTGCAATGCCTGCACCAATTTGAACCAAATTTGATTACAGATGTTGTGCCATATAGGGAGGGACTCCTGAATGGCATGAGTTGTGGTTTTGTCATGCACCCTGATCCAAGATGGCAGCCCCACAGAAAATAGGTGGATTAATTCTTACCAGAACTGCTTGCCTTTTCTTTTAAAAAATTTGTGTGAATTTTTACACATGTGGTGTTCTCCTTAATGCTTTCATTGTATACTTCCCAGTGGCATCTGGCTGGACTTTCTGCTGGAAACTGAGTGCTAGGTTAGATGATGGTCCTTTGGTATGATCCAGCCACACCATGTTTATGTTACTGTGCTGAGCCTAATCTTCAGAAACACTATTAATGCAGGAGTGGGGGCACGACACTCTTCCTTCCTTCCTTACCATCCTGATGGGGAAAAAGTTCATAAGTTCACATGGGTTTAAAGGTATTACAAGTGTAGACAACCCTGTTATGTCATCTGGATATCTGTAACAGCTGGAATCCAATTGTTGGTAATAATAGGCACCCATCGCATTCCTTCTCTTTGACTTCAGGAAGCCACTTCCTAATCGCATACAATTCCAACACATAATTGAAATGGCATATCCCATAAACCTGGGCTTCACTGAAGTTTGAAAATTTAAAAAAAGGTGAGATTTCCCCTCCCCAGATTAATGTATCACTAGGTAGAATATTGCAGCTGTGACCAGAGAAACACACTGAAAATTGTGTGTTTCTGTAGAAGAGGAATTTTTATCCCAGGCAGCTTGTCATATAAGAATGAGCTGCACCCAATGAAATTCCACTTCTGCACAAAGTCCAGGAGCCCCAGCTAGTTAGAGAAGAAGACAGCTGTGCGAGGGGGCTTCATGGAGAACTGTTTGAGGCTCCTACTCAAGTGATGGGTCTCTGCTCAGAGGCTCACCTGCTTGCATTAGCCATGCCCTTTGTTTTTTTAAACAAACAAGGAAACCACTTGCTCCAGTATATACTCATTCGGCATCTTGAATCGAAACCACAGTTAGATAAGACCTCGACAACAGAGCAATTGAGTGCTTGTTGCCTGTTTTAACTGGTCTCTGTGCACCTCACGTGTGGCTTCCCAGATCCTCCCCTAACAAAGAATTTAATAGACATCAATTACTAATTTCAGGGAGGGGGAGGAGGAGAGGAGAGAGAGGAGAGGAACTCAGAGCTTCCCGAATAAATGCCACTTTGTCCTGCAAGGGGCCCCTTCCTCAGGACATGGAGGGGAGGGGAGGGAGGGGAGGGGAGAGGGGGAGTACATTCCTAGAGACTGCCACATAACTGGGTGTCTCAGGAGGACCCACAATGACACACGTGTTATGGAACATTATGTAATTACCATCATAGAAACTGCCCAAATATGATGGAGCTAGTTAGCACTGGTTTTTCAGTAGAGAGTGCATTAGGTCCTCACTAGTAGGAGGTGTGCATTTTGGAATTTTCTTCTTTTGATTTGTATCCAAATCGAAACATCCCCGTTTTATTTTGTAGCCAAATTTTCTGAATCCGAATCCGAATAGATTTGGATTATTAAAAAGTCCCAGGGCAAAAAGAGTGGGTGGTGGTGGTAGTGTCCAATGGGTGGAAGCTACCACCCAAATTTCAAAGGAATTAGGCAAAGGGCTGATTTTTTTGTGATTTTTTTTTTAAGTTTATACATCTTTAAGAATTTTCCCATAGGGAATAATGGGGATTCCAGCAAATGTATCGCTTCAAATCAAGGGGAAAGGGATGACCCAGAGCAGAGTGTGGTGGGTGGTAGTGCCCAATGGGGGCAAGGAAACTTCCAGAATTATTTCAAAGGAATTGGGCAAAAGGCTGATCTCTTGTGATTTGTTGACGTTTACGTGTCTTTAAGATTTCTCCCATGGGGAATAATGGAGGTTTCAGCAGCCCCATAATTCCACTTGGGGGGCACTGGGGTTGCCCAGAGCGAGGGGTTGTGTAGTGCACATAGGGTGCCAACCACACCCACACCCACAAGCCTGTGGGGTACTGGGTTTTGTTGTTTCTGAGGTGTTCATTGTAGATTCTCTGGTAGCATATGAGATTTTCAGTGAAAAACAAGAACCCACTCTCATATGCTACCAGAGAATCTACACTCAGAACACCACAGAAACAGCAGAACCCAGCACCCCATAGGTTAGCAACCCTTCCCCTGGCCAATGTGGGGTCAGTAAAGAGTGGAAAGAAGCAAAAGAGCCAATGGGGAACAAGGAGGGAATTGTCAGCAGGTCAGCCCATGCTTTAGGTCACTGATCAGAAGGCTGGAAGGGTGGGAAATTCAAAGAGATATCAAACACAAAATGGAGACTGGCTCAGAGATCACCACAAAATGGAGGTCTGAAACAACAAAACATTTTGTAGCCGAAACAGGGGCGTTTTGTTTTGTATACAAAACTTTTGGATCTGGAAAATGGGTGTTTTGTTTTGTCTACAAAACACCCGAAACAGGCTGTTTTGGGTACAAAACGTATTGTATCCGAAACGTTTCGCACATCCCTATTCACTAGTTATGAGGCTCCATCCAGCGAAGGGCTCCTGTGTCTTTGAAAGTTCCATAGAAAGGAGAATTCCCACATGTGCACTGTGTCCCACCACTGCTGCACTGTGATGGGAACATTCACCTGCCAAAATATCCCCTCTGCAAATATATAGTAAAGGGCACAGGATTGTTATCCAGATAGCTTCTGGAAATCCTCCCCCAATAGTTTCTGTGGTGCGTTGTGGTGTGAGAAGTGGATCTGCAGTTGTCCTTGTGGAACTTGTGCGTCTGGAGCCTCAAACTGTCTCGCAATAAGACCCAGGGCTCGATTCTCGTAGCAAAAGGGAACTGATGAATTCTACAAAACTGGGTGGGAGAGGGAAGTGGCCACTGCCAGCCTATTCCACAAGAACAAGGTGGGAAGTCAGGATGGAGGAGCATAATAGGATCACTTGCTAGCTTATAGGCATCACAGCTGTGACAAAAGCACAAGTTAATTGGACAGATATGGGGAAATGAGGGAGAACCCTGCTGTTTCATGAACAGCCACAAAAACAGAAACATGCAAATATCCAATGCACATACAAGTGGCCCTCATCATCCGTGGTTTCGGCAACTGCAGTTTCACGTATCTGTGGATGGGTCAGAGACTCAGTTTCATTACCTGCAGGATTAAAAATAGGCAATTTTTGCCCATCTGCAGTTCCTGGGCCACAGAAATGACTTCTGGTGGTATTTCCAGTGGCATTTTCTGTCCGGAGGCAGCATGGAGCCATTTTGTGGCTCGTGTTTACAACAACAAACAACAACAAATACCCCCATGGAAGTCAGCAAAATTGGCCACTTTGGAGGTTGCGGGGGGCATTGTTTGACAGATGGAAAGTAAGGTACTGGACTGTACTACTTTTATTTCTGCTTCCCTCCTGCCTTTTTGTTTTGGTGATTTCTGGCCAAAAATAAAAATAAAATAAAAAATGATGAGGAAGCTAACACCCAGATTCCCAGAGAGTTAAGGTTTCATTATTCACAGTTTCCGTATTCTCAACTGTTGTCAAGAACAGAACTCCTGTGAATAACAAGAGTCCCCTGTATGCACAAGACCAGAAAAATACTACTATCACCTATTTATATACCGCTTTTAAACCAAAGTTCTCAAAGCGAACTTTGGGAAAATATATACCAAATAAAGATGGTTTGCTGTCCCCAAAGGGCTCAATCTAAAAAGAAATATGAAGTTGTAGAGACACCAGCACCAGCCTTCACATAGAAACTTTCACATAGCCATAAAAGCAGGAATGTGCACATAAAGCTATGCATGCACAACTTAACACAAATATGCATGTGTGCAAAGCTCAACTATACACACATGGGTACGCACACATACATTTGGACAACTACAAAGGCACACACACATACACAAACGTGCAAATAGACTTGCAGATTGTAGGCACAAGCAAACCATACAAGTGTATCTTTTTTGAGGATATGGATTCATCAACCATACTTTATCCAGAATTGTACCTGCAAATTCACAAACTGCAGTTCCGTACGTGCATGCTTACAAGTATGCAAACCCCAAAGAGACATGAATATACAAATCATGCCTGCATTAATAAAAGTGCAGGGACCTACAACACACTAGAAATACGTGGATTCACAAATCACACACCTCTCAAGAACTCTAGATGTGATACATGTGAAGGCTGGCATATATCTGTGAAGCATGCATTCACAAAAATGTGCATACAAAATGTGTGCGTATCCAAAGGCACATCTGCACATACACTCACAAAAGTACACCCCTCTGAATGCATGCACAAACATTCCTACAGAAAATCACACACATATTCCCATGCTCTCAGAGATTCCAAAGGAATGAACAAGCATGTGAAATGATGCATACAGAAAACGTTTCCCCTCTCCTCTAATGCATGTGTGTGTGCAGAAGCTAAATGGGGATTTTGGAAATCCTGCACTAATCTCTCTCTCTACTACAAAAGGGCTTTTCACCGGCTTTCAGGCTCCCACTGCAAACCTGCTCCTTGGAACAGAGCCATCTCTTCTGATCCTTACAGGGTGCAGCTTCAAAGTTGGGGCTTCCATAGGCTTCCATTAAGCAATTTATGATTACTCTGGACACCAGCAACCACATCCTTCCAGCACTACTCCAATGCACCAGGGTGTTCCAAGCACACCGAGGTTAACATTGTGTTTTGTGCATAGCTGCCTGGCTGCAAAAGCCTGTGCCCATGGCTGCAGCAGCAATAAGGTTTGGTTTGCATTGCACCTGAAACCCAAGTTTCCTCCAGCAAACACACTTTCTCCGCTCACTGTCGTTTACCTGGCCCTCCAGATGACGCATCTCCAATTCCCAAAGTGTCTGTTGCTCTGCAGCATAGCTCTGATCCGACTGACAGCATTCCACTTCTCATTACTGCAGGTTGGGTCCAGTCCGGTCCCTCCAAAACTCCTTCTCTCTCGTTACTCACTTTAGTTTCCGCAATTACCTACTGGATTGTTAGCTTGTGTGTGAATGTGGAAAGCAATTATATAACAACAGCATTTTCACTGGCTCTGTAATTATGATTTCCAAGCGGGGCATTGTGCAATTCAGAGTCCATGTGATGCGTAGTAGCCTCTGGTAGAAATGGGCTGGCCACACCACACCCATGACTTTGGCATGGAGTAGCCTGCAAAGATGCATTTGTGGCAGAATAAACACACATCCCTTTCGCAAACAGGATGGCGTGCAGGAAAACAAGGACTGTTGTGTTACAGGGATCTCCGACTGGATGTGGCAGTGATATAGAAAAGTTTAATCCAGGCTCACAATTAAGTTTCGTTCAGGCTCCTAGGCCACTAAGCCTGCAGCAGGCCTGAACTAGAAGAATGTGAGGCCTTGGCCAAGAGGTCGCAAATCCCAGGGGCTGATAAAAATGTAGCCGAGGGTATGAGACAAATTCACTTCTCAGCAGAAAAGTAACATAGCCAGCGTCAGAAGATAGTGATAAGAATCGAGTAAAGCAGTAAACCATAGCTTATGTCCAAGGCTAGCTGGCACTGTATGAATACAGCTATCTTAATGACAAAGGCATGTATTGAAGAGTCTGTTTGATTTGCTTTTTGATTTGCTTGCTGTTTTTTAATCTATATAAACTAGCAGCTGCGTGCCGTAGGGGGCCCGGTGCTGGTCAGATTTCTTGACCTGTACTCTGCCTTTCGTGATCACGAAATAAATAAATAATTAATTAGAGCATCACCCTCGTTGAATGTCTCAGTCAAGCAGCGAGTTCAAATGTGGGAACCTGGTCTAATCCTTTTTGGTTCAGTAAGACGCCCCATTCTCCATCAGATATTGATGGAAGGATGAAAGCAAGTGACTGAATCAGATAGGAGGGCAAAGGTTCCAGAGGATTTCCCACAAAAGCAGGAAGATGGGGTGGGGCGGGGCGGAGTAATCATAAAATTGTTAACATTGGAGGGGGTCTTGTCCCTACTGCACCCCACGGCTTGATGCAGGAAATTCAGAGCTAGAGTATCACCAACAAATGGCCATCCAGTCTCTGATTGAAGACTTCCAGCAAGGAAGATTTCCTAAGCCCCTGAAATTCACCTCTGTTGTTGAATTACTCTAACTGTTAAGAAGTGACTCCTAATGTGCAAGCAAAATGTAACTGTAACTTAAGCCCATTAGAAGAGGAGAGGGCAAACTTGACCCAATAGATGTTGCTGAACTACTATCAGAGGTGCTCTTACTGCTGGACTTCGGAGCCAAAGCCCAGGGCCTCCACAGCCCTTGGAGCCCCCAAATCCTCTTTAGTCTGTCCTGGGTGGTGTGGTCACCCAGCCGAGCATGATGATGCTTAATTTTCAGGGGAGGGGCCCCTCCAAAGGCCTTTAGGTCCAGTCTCCAAAATTAGCTAGGTGCACCTCTGACTACCATCTTCCCCATCATCATCATCCCCAGCCACAATTTTGTAGCTGAGGATGATGGGAGTTGTAGTTCAACAGCTGGAGGGCCAGGTTTCCCCACCCCTGCGTTAGAACTAGTCCTGACCACTGGGACAGCAGAGAACAAGTCTTTGCCATCTTCTGTGGGACAGGCCTTCAGGCCTCCTTTAGTCTTTGGAGTAAAATACCTTGTTCCTTCAGCTTTTCCTCACTGGGCTTGTTTTCTAGACCATCCTCATGTCCCCTCTGAACACATTCCAATTTGCCTATAACCAACTGTCTTAAATTGCAGCATCCAGAGCTGGACACAGAAAGGTCATTCTCACAACCGGCCATATCTTGGTAGGACAGGGCTAGCTCAGGTACAGCTGGTCGTATGAAGCCATGGAATTGCTCCCGAACCCACTGCTCCTCCCCTGAGTAGCCCGGAACCCAGGCGCTTTTACCAACCTACCAATCAGAACCCAATCTCTCCCGACATTTTACCAACCTACCAACCAGAACCCAACCTCTCTCGACATTGTTCCCGCAAGTCTGGGCTACCCATCCAAATTCGTCCATCAGAATCATTTCTTATACCTCTCCTTCTTAAATGTTTGGCTCAACAATAAGCTTTCTGTGCAGCCACTTTGGCTTTTTAAGATTTCTCTGACTTTTCTTTCTCATTAGAATACCAGATATAAGTAGCAGACAAAACATTAAACAGTATCTTTTAATTTATATATATATTTTTAAAAAACCATTGAAGGAGGGAGCATAGCAAAGCTCTTCAGGGAGAGCATTCCAAAGCGGAGGGGCCAAAACCAAAAAGGCCCTGTCTCTAGTCCACACCAACTGGATCTCTGTTAGTAGTGGGGCCATCAGCAGGGCCTGAGATGCTGAGCAGAGGGCCTTGGCAGGTTCATGTGGGTGAATACAGTCTGACAGGTACTCTAGCCCCAAGCCATGTAGGTCAAGACCAGCCCTTTAAATCTAGCCCCGAAGTGTGCTGGTAGCCAATGAAGTTGCCGCAGGATGGATGTGACACTCATGAAGTGACTTGCGACCATGAGCATTCTTGCAGCAGCACTCTGGACCAGATGAAGCTTCCGAACCCTGTTAGTTTATCTAACCATGGAATCCTACTGAGCACTTCAAGCTTATTGAAACCAATTTTCCTGAAATCCCAGATATATATTAGACTATCCTCACTTTAATTTTCCATAAGATCAAGAATTCCAGCATTGTGTCATCACTCCCCACAAAGTCCCCACCACTTCACCCTCATTGGCCCACTCTTGCCTACTGGTTCAGATAAAGTCAAGGTGAGCTGATCTCCTTGTTCCTTTCAGCTCCTGAAAGAGGTAGGTGTATGTCAGAAATGTGTTGAAAATCTGATGCTTAGTAGTCTCCCAAAAAATATCAGAGTAGTTGAAGCCCTCCGTTACTACTAATTTTTGCTTCCATAAAAGAACATCTGCAATTTGTTTCAGGAAAGTGTCGACTGCATCCTCTCTTTGGTACTGTGGCCTGTAAGAGACTACAACTGCAATGTTTTAATCTCCTTCACCATTTATTTTCACCCAGGTGCTTCTCTCTGAGTTACCATGTTCACTCTCAGATTTCTGAGCAGGTATACAGGAGATGTACTTGTGATACTTAAGGTTTCCCCCCCTACCTTTCTGGTGCATCTATTCTTTTTTGAACAAGTTATGTTTTTGGATTGCTGCGTTCCACTCCTGGGAGTCATCGCACCAAAGTCTCAGTTGCATTTATCAAGTGGTATTTACCTTCTCTACTAGGAGGAGTTCATGCTCCTCTTGTTTCTTTCCCATGCTCTGTGCATTAGTGTATAGGCTATGCAAGCCATGGATACTGTGCCCTAATGCAGGCACCCTTGGCTTTGCAGCTGTTGTTGAACTCCATTCCCATCATCCCTTGCCACAAGAACATGGTTGCCTACCCCTACCCTAATGTCTCGGATGCTATTTTATTGTAGGGTTTTCTAGCCGACCCCACAAGTCCCCCAGTTTCTTCTATACCATGCAAATCTCTATTTTCAGTACTTACCTTTAAATGTACCTTCTGGCTTTTGTCTCCATCTCCCCACAGGAATTAGTTTAAAGCTCTCTTGATCAGGTTTCTCAAGCTTCTGTCAAACACACCTTTCGCAGTCCTCAGAGCTGATAACTTTTTGATTTCCAGACTACCAACCCCTAGGTGCATGCTGGTGGAGCTTAGGCATAAGCAGGTAGTCAGAGGAAGAACTAAGGAAGAATCTGGCAGGTCTTAGGTGAAACCCTGGAGAACCTAGAGTTTGCTGACCTTTTTAGACCCTATTTCCCCCCAGTACCAGTTATTTTCTAGCACTACAACAAAAATTTATATACCTCTTTTCAAAAGAAGTTCCCAAAGCACAGATATAAACAAACAAACAAACAAAATGGCTACCGTGACCCCAAAAGGACTCACAATCTAAAAAAGAAACATAAGGTAGACACCAGCAACAGCCACTGGGAGCATGCTGTGCTGGGTCTGAATAGGGCCAGTTGCTCTCCCCCTGCTCAATCAAGAGAACCATCAGTTTAAAAAGGCACCTCTTTCCTCAGTTAGTAGGGAACATTACCTTTCAAGCTGCTAATGTGCAATCACAAGTTCAAATGCCCAGATGAAAGACTTGGGTATTTTGCATTTATTGTGCCTGCAGTCCAAGTTTCCTTCAGCAAACATTCTGTCCTTGCTCAACTTACTCCCCTGAACTTCTACATAGATCCCCTAACAGAACAACACTGTTTTACTGGTCAGGCCAGTAAAAATACTGGCTGGTTGGCAATTTGATGAGCAATCGCAGATCAGAAGACAGCAGCACTGAATTTTTGCAAGCAGATGTTAGCATTCTCCCGCCTCCCCTTCATTTCAGCTCTGCTTTGCATGTTATGTGGAAGAGCAAGTCTAACAGCTTCTGATCAGATCGTGAAAGGGAAGTGTCAGCCCACCAAGGAGATGTCCAAAAGAGGCAAGTGGAAGGGACAGAAAGGCCATTCAAGTGGTGCCTTGTGCCAACAACGATTGCATTGACCATGTCAAGTTGTGGGATATCCTTAGGGAAATGGGCGTCCCAGAACATCTCACTGTTCTCATGAGGAACCTATTCAGAGGACAGGAAGCCACAGTCCAGACGGAACGTGGTGAAACAGACTGGTTCCAGATCGGCAAAGTAGTAAGACAAGGCTGTATACTTTCTCCCTATTTATTCAACTTATATGCTGAACATATACTGAGAGAAACTGGATTGGAAGAAGATGAGCGTGGTTTTAAAGTTGGAGGAAGAAACATCAATAACTTGCGCTACGCTGATGACACCACTCTGATAGCTGAGAATGCAGATGATCTGCAAGCTCTAGGAATGAAAGTCAAGGAGCATAGTGGAAAAAATGGGACTACGAGTCGACAAAATGTAAAGAAGACTAAACTAATGACAATGGGTGCAGAAACCAGCCTCAGAATTGACAATGAAGACATCGAAGTAGTGGATAGCTTCTGCCTTTTAGGATCTATGTGGTCACTAAGAGTTGGCACTGACCTGAAGGCACTTAATCAATCAATCAATCAATCAATCAATCAATGAAGCAAGAGGTTGATCCCAGCATCCCTTGCGATGTTACAGAGCAAGATCCATATAATCATGTAAAACATAAGCCTGATTCAGACATTATGCTGTACAGATGTCTGTACGCTCGTACATGTGTTTATGTGAATGATGTGTTCATGTTAAAAGTGAACCTGGGTACAGACCCCTCAAATGCATGGTACAGAAAGGCTGTACCTGTGTTCAATATAACATGTGTGTGTCACTGTTCCTGTGTACAGATCTGTACTTATGTAAACTGACAGTACAAGGGTTGGACACAATGTGTGAATAGGCCTATAGATGCTGTTTATTCTGTGGCCAACATTTTTCACCCCATTCCCAACCATTCTTTAAGGGCTGGTTCACATGACTGAAGATGTCCACTTACTGATAAATCTGAGATCTCTTAACTTGTGTGTCGTGTCAACTCAGAATCTCTTCAGCAATCCCATTCACTCCAACACTTAAATGAGATTGGATCTGATCTTGGCTTGTTGATCCTGGTTGAATTTTGGGTTTTTATGGTGTGAATCTGGGATCAACAAAAATGTCTTACACAACATGCTCTATTGGAGCGAATGGCTCAGAGTCCAATTTGCCAGTAAGTGGACATTGTTTTGATTGGGTGAACCAGCCCTAGTACTTTGGGTGGAAACTGGAATATGGTCCCCACTCATAAGAATGTCAGGAGAGCGCTGCTAGGTCAGACAGAGGGTCCATTTAGCTTAGCATTTTGTTTCCTGCAACGGCCAGCGGATGTCTCAGGGGCATGAAGGTAAGAGCCCTCCCCTGTTTTTAGCTGTCAGCCTGTTATTCGCAGGTATCCTGCCTGAACATGGAGGGTCCATTTCGCTGCCATGGCTAACAGCTGTTGATAGACCTTTCCTCCATGAATTTATCAGAGCCTTAGCCAATCATCTACAGGTGCACTTTTGATACATATTGTGGATGCAAGCTGAAAATTAGGGTTGCAAACTTCTCCTGAGTGAAATTCCAAAGAGGATTACAGAGATTCTCCACGGAGAATCTGAAATTCTCAGTGGAATTTCAGGCTCCTCCCAAGAAGAAGCATCAGAGAATTTCCTCAGATGGTTTCTCCATCTCCCCCCACCCCCCTTTTCTGCATTCTTAACCCTTGCAGTGCCCTGGGGTTATACATTTTCCTTTCCACCAGCTCACCTGTGTGGCACTCAGGGAAGCCAGCATGCTTTGAAATGGGCAGCAGCCCCACCCAGCCAGGGAGCAGTCCTTGCCCCCCTGTAATTGACTTGGAATGCTTTGCTCTTTGGCTGAGGAACAGCACTACAGCCTGGGAAGCAAGAGGCAAAGGGAGAACAAAGCCGCCTGTCTGGCACCATTCTTGCTGCAAGTGCCAATTAGTTTGTGGGCCTGAGCCTGCCTCCCTGCCTGGAGCATCCAGCTCTCACGTGGAACTTGTCATGGGTCGCCTTCCCGGCTGTGCCTTCCTAGGCTGCTGCAAGGACCAAAAGGGCTAAACGACACCTCCACTTAGCCTGCAAGGGCAGGCTGAGCCTCATCATTTCATTTCTGGGCAGATGATGGAAGAAAGAGGCCAGGCATGTGACAAGGCAAAAAGCAGAACCACCTCTCCTTGCACAAACCTATTGAGCGCACATGGCTTGGGGGAGAAGCACAGAGAAGTCAGGGACAGACCTGCAATATTCACCCACTTTTAAGACATATAGCCAATCATGGGACTCTATCCTGCTCCCCACTTTTATAAAAAAAATCCCAGCGACTATAGCCCGATTCAGACATTATGTTGTACAAATGTACAGATGTCTGTACAGTCATACACAGAGGTGCACCTAGGTAATTTTGGAGCCTGGACCTAAAGGCCTTTGGAGGCCACACACACACACACACCCCGCTGCAAGTTTAGCATAAATTTTTAACACATAGGTTCTTGAGGGCACAAACCACACCACCCAGGACAAAAAATAAATAAATCATTTTTTTCTTGATAAAAATATATGAATAGAAAAATAAAAAGCCCTCATGGTGCATAGCAAAATTTTAAAAAGAATACATCGGTAAAAGTGTATATCTGTACAACACGAGTTAGATTTTTAAAACCCTAAAAACTCTCTGGAAAGGCCCACAGCAGTAGCAAATAATTTTCAATGTATTATTCTCATATTGTACAACTTTAAAAAATCTGTACAAGTTTTAAAAATCCAGCCAAGGCCCCCAAATATTCATGAAAACTGTGTTAACCATCCTCTTAAAATTCAGGATAGACGGAGCCTGCCAAACATATCTTGGGAGCCAGTGCTGTACCATGGGTGCCACCACTGAGAAGGTCCTGCTTCTTGCGCCAACCTACCTAATATCAAGCAGCAGTGGCACTCAGACTAGGGCCTCATGTAATTACCACAGTAGACGGGGAAGCGCTTATCAGAGAAAGTGATTGTCTTAGATTAGTTGGATGGTGGTTTGGCCTATATCTCATTGTGTTCAAACAATGTTTTCTGTTATTCTGTCTCTTTCTGGGAGTACCCGCATTATTGACTTGAACCGGTTTACATAGGAACATAGGAAGCTGCCATATACTGAGTCAGACATTGCTCCATCGAGCTCAATATTGTCTACCCAGACTGGCAGCACCTTCTCCAAGGTTGCAGGCAGGAATCTCTCTCAGCCCCCTCTTGGAGATGCTGCCAGGGAGGGAACTTGGAACCTTCTGCTCTTCCCAGAGCGTCCCCATTCTCCCCTGAGGGGAATATCTTCCAGTGATCACACATCAAGTCTCTTTTTCATATGCAACCAGGGTAGACCCTGCTTAGCTAAGGGGACAAGTCATGCTTGCTACCACAAGACCAGCTCTCCTCTCCTCTGAAATAACAGTTTCAGCTGTTATTCTTCTACCCAGAGAATCCTGGGAAATATAGAAGAGTGTCAGGGTTTCTACAATACCTTCTCCAAATGATGGTTCCCAGTACTCTTTGGGAGAAGCCATTACAGCTAAACTGGTGTGAAAGTGGTGTAAGAATGTCATGCAAGAAACACCCCCACCCCCAAGAGAGTTCTTTCTACTCTCTTTAGTTGTTTACAATTTCCTGTTAACAGGAAAAGATGTGGCTGGCTCCATCCATCCAGTCTTTTAATATATTACTGATCGTTACAGTACCAGTAATGGTACTGCTCATAACAGTAAATATATTGTTATTTATAAATTACTGATGGTTCTATTAGTCTTTCATTTACCCACTATGTAACCTGCTATCTCTCTTTTGTCTGATGCATCTTTTAAATATATCTGTTATGTATATTGCAAGGGCTCCATGGTAGAACACGTGTTTTGCATATAGAATTGAATATCCCAGGCTCAGTCCCTAGTTATCTCCGTCTAAAAGGATCAGATAGAAGGTGCAAGAAAGACATCTGCCTGAGACCCTGATGAGCCAGGGCCAGTCAAAGCAGAAAAAGTTAGGCTCGAGGGACCCATGCTGTGATTCAGTATCGGGCAACATCATTTGTGAGATCATATATAATTTATTTATTTTATTTAGCATATTTGTATACCGTCCACTACCAAAGTCTCTAGGCAGTAGGATAATCTGTTATCCCTATGATATCTATCTTATCTCTCTCTGTCCAATCCATGAAGGGACCCTCTTAGTGACCATCTTGGACAGGATAATGGAGTTTTAATAACATATAACCCATGAGGAGAGCTGGTCTGGTGGCAGCAAGCATGACTTGTCCCCTTAGCTAAGCAGGGTCCACCCTGGTTGCATATGAATGGGAGACTAGAAGTGTGAGCACTGTGAGATATTCCCCTTATGGGATGGGGCTGCTCTGGGAAGAGCAGAAGGTTCCAAGATCCCTCCCTGTCCAAGAAATAGAACTATAATTAATGGATGGGGGTGAGACAGAGTGAAAGAGCCAAAAATGACCCAAGAACCTTTAAAAAAAAAAGGTTCAGTGTATTACCAGCGAGGGGGAGGGGGAGTTCCGAAAATGGCAGCTGGGACAAAGGTGGTGGTGGTAAAGTGTCACCGCTGTGTAGGGAGAGGAGAGGAAAACCACAGCTGCTGGTGTGAGAGAGATCTATTTTAGCTTCTGGAGCATCCTCCATTACACCATTGTTAAATATCAACCACAGATAATTTTTGTAGAGTTTTCATACCCCAAACCTGCTGCACTGGAAGATCATAGAGGCACACCACATCTTGCTCTGCTTGTGAATTTCCCTGGGGTTTCCCGCTGGCGGCTCGTAAGAGTACAGACTTGGACTAGAGGGACCTAGATGGGTCTTTCCAGCAGAACAGGTCTTTCCAGTTCTTATATTCTTATCGCTTGTAATGCCACAGAACATGTTGGCGAGCAACACACGGACCACAAAACCTCACCAGTACCTGTAAAAACTGTTAGTAAACACACCAAGCAACTGGTTAGCCCGCGTTCTGAAACTTGAGTCCTCAGATGTTGTTGGAATACAGGTCCCATCATGCCGTCAGCCACTGTAGCTGGGCATGATGGGAGTTGTGGCCCAACAACATCTGGGGACCCAAGTTTCAGAACCTCTGGCTTAGGCTGCTTGTGTCTGTGGGAAGGCCCTGGTAGAGGGCCCTCTGCCACAAGATGTGGTGACAGCCAACAGCCTGGATGGCTTGAAGAGGGGTTAAGATAAGTTCATGGAGGACAGGTCTATCAATGGCTACTAGTCATGTGGCTATAGGCCACCTCCAGCCTCAGAGGCAAGATGCCTCTGATGTTTCTTTGCACCTAGGGGACCTCTTGTTGCTGTCCACAGAAGAAAAAATTTGGAGGAACGAGTATGTGGATATGTTTTCATTGATGTTCTGTGAAACGGAACCCAGGAATGGGGACAAAGGGGATTTCAAGGAGAAGGAGAGGTTCAGGCACAAAGCAGTGGACCATGGTGTACATGGGAGTGGTGTTGCAGAAACAGCCAACGCGAGGGGCATCCATGGTTAAATATCTAGACATCATCTATCATGTGTTCTCGGAGTATAGCGGGCCCGCTTGGGCCCATTATGATGAGGCATTTAGGAGACACTCGGCGTTTAACCCTACCCTCGCTTGGGATTGTCACCATCAACAGCTTTGGCTGCGGGTTATGGGCCCCAACCGGCCGGTGACCAGCAGGTACTCAGACAGCGGTCACTTGTTGATGAAGTCCAGTGCAGTGCCGGCTAGGGGCCAGGCATCAGGGGCTGTAAGCCAGTTCCATCAGCTATGCTGGGAATTCACATCTTCGGGGTCAGGCTCCCACCGCCTGTGTCATTTTCAGCACACCTGTAGCATCTGCGGGGGCCCGCACCCCTTTAGCACCTGTGCTAGGGGCCGGGGGCTCCGCTCAGGCCCAAGCGATGACCACTCAGCCAAGAAGGCGGGAGCTGCCTCCCTCGCTCTGGCAAAGGGGACCTGGTCCCAATCGGCTGGGACCCCTGCTGTGACTACTGCAATGTTACCCGGTAGTGCAGGACAGGGGTTCCTTGGGGGAGGGGTTCCAACTGGGTCTACGGATCCCTTATTGGGGTCCTAGTGTCAGTTATTGGGCAGAGAATTTGAGATCGGTTCGTGGGCTGGAGCATGTGGTCTGGGGAAAAACCGATAAGGAAATAAGGGAATGGAGGGTGCTGGACCCCTTCCCCGTGCCACTGTCCCCAGCCTTAGGGTTACCCCCCCTGGGGGTGGTGCCTAAAAAGACCAGAGGGGAGTATCGCCTAATACATCCTTCCTTGCGGGCAGATCTGTGAGTGACGCAATACCCCACCAGCTCAGTTCACTGCAGTACATGTCGTTCAAGGCCACGGTGGAGATGGTCCAAGCGCAGGGGATGGGGGCTTTGATGGGTAAGTGCGACATCAAGCCAGCAATCTGGCTCCTGCTGGTGCATCCAGATGACTTTGACCTCTTGGGATTCACCTTTGAGGGGGGCTTCTACATGGACAGGACCCTCTTGCACTGCCTTTGAACACTTCCATTCCTTTCTGGAGTTGACGGTGCGGGACAGGCCAGGCTTACCCTCAGTGGTGCATTATCTAGATCAGAGATTCTCAACGTTGGGTCCCCAGATGTTATTGGACTTCAACTCCCATAATCCCCAACCAAAGGACATTGGCGCTGGGGATTATGGGAGTTGAAGTCCGATAACATCTGGGGACCCAATGTTGACAATCTCTGACCTTGATGACTTCCTTTTTGCTGACCTGGGTGATTCATCGAGCTGTGACTATCTTATGTGCACTTCCCAGGATCTGGCACGGGAACTAAGCATCCCACTCGCAGCTGACAAGACAGAGGGGCCCTCCTCAAGGATAGTGTTTCTCGGAATCGAAAGAGGTATCGTGGCTCAATGCTGCCAGCTACCAACGGACAAGAACCTAGCGTTGCAGCTATGGCTGTGCCGGCAGCTGGTCGCCAAGAAGGTTACTTTGAGCGAGATGCAAGGCATTGTGGGGCACTTGCCTGGGCGTGCTTTCCTCAGGAGGCTGTGTGATGCCACAAAAGGCCCCCTCCAGCCTCCAAGGCAGGATGCCTCTGAGTACCAGTTGTAGGGGAGCAACAGCAGGAGAGAGGGCCTGCCCTCAACTCCTGCCTGTAGGCTTCCAGCGGCATCCGGTGGGCCACTGTGCGAAACAGGATGCTGGACTAGATGGGCCTTCTTGGGCCTGATCCAGCAGGGCTGTTCTATGTTCTAAGGGCTTGAAGCCCCCCATCACTGGGTTTGAGTGACAGCCTGGATGCCACAGCATCTAGTAGGGCCCATGCAAGGTCATGCGGTGAGCCTGTATTGACACAACGTAAGCTTGGACTGAGGAAAGACTCTTTCTCTTGTCTCTCTCTCCCTTCCTCTCACTGTCTTCCTTGCCATTAATATTGTAAGCTAACTGGGGCAGGGATATGCTTCTTTCTCTCAAAGGAGATCAGGGGCCACCTGGCCTCACAGTTGGGAAATGTCTACTGATATCCACCATCTGAACATGGTGGGAGACTCCTTTTATACTGAGTCAGATCACAGGCCCAGCAAACGTAGTATGATCCACTCTGGCTGGCAGAAGCTCTCCAAGGTATTTCCCATGACTAGATCATTCCTTAACGGGAGATGACAAGGATCGAGCTTGTTTGACCACTGAGTGATGGTCCTTCCCTCAGCAAAATGGCAAATCTCTCTTTGATTCTATTCTATTTTATTTTATTTATATTTATTTTTCAAATTTGTAGATCACCCCAAACTTCTGTCTCTGGGCAGTTTACAACAACATAAACAGATTAAAATGAAAACCGCTTAAAACAATTGAAAGCATGGCAATGTTTTATGGCAATCTTTTTTCCCCAGGTGGCAGAAAAATGTTGTCATTTCACAGGAACATAGGAAGCTGCCATATACTGAGTCAGACCGTTGGTCTATCTAGCCCAGTATTGTCTTCACAGACTGGCAGCGGCTTCTCCAAGGTTGCAGGCACGACTCTCAGCCCTATCTTGGAGATGCTGCCAGGGAGGGAACTTGGAACCTTCTGCTCTTCCCAGAGCAGCTCCATCCCCTAAGGGGAATATCTTACAGTGCTCAGCTCACACATCACGTCTCCCATTCATATGCAACCAGGGCAGACCCTGCTTAGTTAAGGGGACAAGTCATGTTTGCTAGCACAAGACCAGCTCTCCTCTCCCTTAATCTTCATTTCTGCTAAAAAGCTATTTTGCTGTTCTTATCATTAATATTATATCTTTAATATATTAAACCCTGTTAATATTTCAAACTCTGTTCCTTGTATTATCATCCTCTCAGTTCATTCCATGCTGAAAATATGGTGACTGCTAATACCAGCACAATGAGAACTCTGCTGGTGCCAAGCAGAATGATAATGGGACCTCTTTGATTTTGTGTTTGATCACAGAATAATAGAATGTTAGAGGAGGAAGAGTCCTAAGAGGTTTTCTAGACCAACCCCCTGCTAAGCGCAGAATTCTGCTGCATCCAAGACAGATGGCTACCCAGCTTCTGTTTGAAAACCCATGGTAAAAAAGAGCGAACTACTGTGTGAGGCAGATTGTTTGTCTGTCTGTCTAGAATAGGATTGTATTGATTGGTTGATTAAGTGCTGTCAAGTCAGTGTTGACTCTTAGCGACCACAGAGATAGATTCTTTCCAGGATGATCTGTCCAACTTGGCCTTTAAGGTAAAAAACCCAGAGAAGGAGTTCCATTTGCCATAGACAGTCCATTTACTGCTTGGTTGGTTGGTTGGTTAAGTGCCATCAAGTTGGTGCCGACTCTTAGCAACCACATAGATAGATTCTCTCCAGGATGATCTGTCGTCAACTTGGCCTTTAAGGTCTCTCAGTGGTGCATTCATTGCTGTCGTCATCGAGTCCATCCACCTTGCTGCTGGTTGTCCTCTTCTTCTCTTTCCTTCCACTTTTCCCAGCATTATGGACTTCTCAAGGGAACTGGATCTTCACATAATGTGCCCAAAGTATGATCATTTGTGCCTTGAGTGAAAATTCTGGATTGATTTGTTCTATGATTTGTTCTGTGGTCCATTTGTTTGTTTTCCTGGCTGTCCATGGTATCCTCAAAAGTCTTCTCCAGCTCCAAAGTTCAAAAGTGTCAATGCTTTTTCTATCTTGCTTCTTCATTATATAGAACCACCATTATATAGAACCACCTATATCTTCAATCCACACTTGCTAGCGCCCTTTGGAAGGCATCTAAGTGAACTTTGTGGACTGCTGAATCACATAGTGACTGCAGCACCCTCTACTGGTGAGAGACAAGACTGATCCATTTGCCCAAACATTTCTTCCCATGGAACCTGTATAGGCTTACTTGCCAATATTCTAAGCAAGCAGACAATTGGTACACACAAGGCAGGAGACACAAAAGACCTCTTTGTGGCAGCTAGTGTGGGGTAGCATTTGGACCACTGGAGAGACTAGTGAGACCTAGTTTCCGCTCTTTGCTCTCAGCTACAAAGCTGATTGGGAGACCTAACCTTGGGCCAATTGCTGTAAACGACCTCAAGGGTTGTTGTGAGGGCAAAATGCAGGGATAACCAGGTACTGCTCCCTGAGTTCTCTGGTGGAAGGAGAGGATAAAAGCCTAATAACCATCATTATATGGCCCAAACATTGTGAAGTGCACAGCGGAGCCTCATTTGATGGGCACCATATACACTGATATACCACCAGCCTCCTCTGCCCTGAACATTATTGCAGTAGAGAAGGAAAAGACCAGATTTCTCCGCTTAACAGAAGGGAACGTATTCCTTTGTAGCAAGGAAAATGGCTAAACTAGGAACTGGTTCACACAGGGATGTTTCTCTTGAGAATTGATCCCATGCTGATAGGCAGTTGTTACCCTTATTTATTTATAAACTGGCTTCTGCCAAAAAATGTTCTCAAAGCGGTTTATGTAGAAGAGAAATAAGATGGTTCCTTGTCCCAATAGGGCAGTTGATCAGCCCCATTGGCAATTTATTGGGGGGTGGGGGTGGCAGCATGCAATCCCTTTCTGTATTGCTGTCACATTCACAGATGCAAATCTGCCCAGAGGTAGATGCAACCATCAAGCCCTGCTCATTTACAACATCTGTATCATCCATTCCAGATGTTTTGTATTCCAGAGGCAGGCACTTAAAGCTGGGCATCCTTAGGTGCAGCAGGAGCACAGTAAGTGTTTAAGTCTCCCAGGCCTGGTGCCCTGAAGTGTCATCACAGCAGCATATGACAATCCAAACGTTTGGATCAGATAGAAATACCTCCTCCAAGGGCCCTCTACACACTTCTCCCAGGTGAGTCTGTATCCCACTCAAAGCTAAAGGGAGTCTCCGAGCCTGAAGTGTTAGATAAACAGCTGGACTGGAAACTGATGTATAACAACATGATTTCAAGTGGCACTTTCTTGATAAAAAATTGGGATAAGGTCCCCAGAATCAAATTCCATTGAGTACTCCTCTGAAAAGGTATCCTACAGAGTCAGAAACTTAAATTCAGACCAAACCATTCCAGCCTTTGGACTTTTTAAAAAAATGGAAGCTGAATTCAAACCTCACCCCCCACCAGGAACGGACTGTTAACAGCTTAAAATGGATACTAACGTGTGCGGATTAAAAACATCACAGCAGTGCGAGGGGAAAGAACACTCTTCTCAAAGCACCCGGAGCCTCAGTTCTGGGCACCCCATATGCAGGCTTTTATGACTCCATCCCAGTGTTGCTATTCCAAGTGATGCTTTGCGGGGAAACACATCTGATGCAGGCGAAGTGAGTCCCACGGAACTCCGTCCGAATTGCCTGCAGAGTCAGCCCAAATCCCTGCTCTTTGGGGTGCCTCCTCGCACTCCCCGACTTAGGGCATAGTGGGGGGCCGGAAGCCCTACCTTTCCGAGGGGTGCCCTAACTGGTCTCTTAAGGCTTTCCGACTCTAGAACCCCGTGATATAAACTCAGGCACCTGCCTACTTGGGCACCCTGAGGGAGAGACCAAAACATTTAAAAAAAAAAACAACCCACAACAAAACAACACCAGCATCAACACAGCCCTCTCGCACAGACCCACGAAGATGCACACCGCTCTGTTTGTGTAGGTGTGCGCAACAGAGAGTCAACGGAGAAGAATGTCAACATTCCCCGCCGGATCCAGGGGCATCAGGCTGGCAATTCCGTCTGGCGGCCGGCCGGCGCGCTCTGCCCGCCGCCCGCCGGCTCCCAGGCTGATCGCCCCACACGTGAAGGGGCCGTGCCCAAACAAGGGAGTTCCTTGGTGACGCAGCCATGTATGGCAGCCCGGGGCGTCGCCCTGGCCGGCCTATTTAAGCGCCCGCGCCGGGCTCGACGGCAGAGTCAGACAGAGCTGGCCAAAGTGGCGCGCCTCGGAGAGCTGCCTCCCTGCTTGTTGCGCGCTCCTCGTCTGCTCCGCTTTTGTCCTCGGTTCGGACCCTGCCTTCGCCCCCACAGCCCCTGCGGCGGCTGCAGCCATGGTGATCGAGGAAGTGCTGCCCCTGGAGAGCTGCGGCCTGGCGCGGCTGCTGCGGGACCCCCAGGAAAGCGGGCGCACGCTGGTGCTGGACTGCCGGCCCTTCCTGGCCTTCTGCCAGGCGCACTTGGCGGACTCGCGGCCGGTGCACTGGAACGGGCTGCTGCGGCGCCGCTCCCGCGGCAGGAGCGGAGTCAGCCTGGACTGGCTGGTGCCGGACAGGGCGCTGCTGGGCCGGCTGCGCAAGGGCGAGCTGGCCCACCTGGTGGTGCTGGACGAGGCCAGCGGCTCGGTGGCGGCGCTGAGGCCCGACAGCCTGGCCAGGCTGCTGCTCAACGCCTTGCTGCTGGAGGACCGCGCCGGGACCTCGCACATTTACCTGCTCCAAGGTAAAGAGACCGCCGCCCGCCCGGGGGGGGGGGGGACTCTGGTGCGGGGAGACGACGACGAGAGCCGCTCGTTCGCCCTTGTCCGCGCGCCTCGCCATTGCGCACACGGACAGTGCTTGGCAGGCCAGCCTGCGCGAAAGAAGGCGAGACGGGTCTCTGCCCCGAGGAGGTTCCCATGCCCTTTGGGTAGCGGGACAGCGGGGAGACGCAAGCGGATGGCGCTACCTGCGCTCTGCATCATGCCGGCTTCGCTTGGCAGCCTTTCTCACGACGAGTTGGACTCCCAAGTGTGTGTGTGTGCGCATAGGTTAAGGTTTGGTTTGGGCTGGGGATGAGAAGGAAAGAACGGGTGAAGCCGACGGAGGTTTCGTGGCAGCAGTGCGCTGCTTGGAGCTGAGGCGTGCAGGGAATGTACCAACTGGCGGAGCTTGTGCTGGGGATCGCCGCCTCCCCAAGGATGCCCGGCCCTGGCCGTGCCCCCTGGAAAAAAATTGTGATGGAAACATTCATATTATTGGCCCCAGGCAGGCTCTCAACCTCAAGTCCCCAGGTGTGGCGGGACTACAACTTCTATCACCCCCTGCCACCGTGGCCTTCAGCCCAAGGTTGGGACCACCTGGATTAGACAGTGAATGCAGTTATTCAATGGTGCCTTGGAGAGGGACACCTCGGAGCTGGTCGTGCCTCCCAAGCAAATATACTGCTAGGTAAAAGTAAAGTGTGCCGTCAAGTTGATTTCGACTCCTGGCGCCCACAGAGCCCTGTGTTTTTCTTTGGTAGAATACAGGAGGGGTTGACCATTGCCTCCAGTGCTTGACTAACAAGGTACTATAGCGGGCAGCAGCAATATAGGAAGATGCTGAAAGGCATCATCTCATACTGCGTGGGAGGAGGCAATGGTCAACCCTTCCTGTATTCTACCAGAGACAACCACAGGGCTCTGTGGGCACCAGGAGTCGTCACCAACTGAACAGCACACTTTAATATACTGCTACTACACTGCTAACTGTTTATACAGCCATGCGTGTTATAGGGGTGAAAGGAGACATTTCTAGTTTAACTTTTTGCTATTTTTAACACTTTAGTTTCCTAATCTAACTCTTGAAACATGACAGGGTGATACTTTTTGAAAACAATAATAAATTTGTATACTTTAAGACCTTTGTATACTTTAAGACACTCACATTGTCTTGCCAAATGCAATCTTTTTATCCAGCACCATTCTTTACTGGGAGAATTGAAGAGAATTTCATTAAGAAAATCATACATTTATTTGAATTGTGTCAATCCCTTTCCGTTTGGGTTTGCTTAATCGCTGTGGCCTCTGTATACCACAACTGTCATAATTTGTGTGAACAGCTGAGCTGTCTTTTGAATGCTGCTTCTGGATAGTGTTGTGGTAACTGAGCTGGATTTAGTATCGGGTTACCAGTGGGAATGTACAAATTCTGGAACCCTTCCAGTGGTTGCAAACTATAGTTGAATTGCTAACCCAAAACTACATATTTGGTCTCATAAAGGCACGTGTTCAATATTGCATTCAGAGTTTTGACATCTGTCTCTCTTAATGTCACAGAAGACATTAATTCAGCCCAATACACAGTCTCAAAAAGAGTCACACTGGATACCAAATAGTCAGTTTACCATCCTAAAATCTTAGCTCCCGTCCCCATCGGCCTTATATTACACATCACAACTATTTAGTAGTAGCATTAGTGATAGTGCTACTAGTATCTCACAAAACAGGTGCCTTTTCAAAATGCATTCTAAAGACAAAACAGATCGACCACTGCAGTGTTGGGTTGTACCAGGCACATAAAGATCTCTCCAGAGGCCCATCTGTTTTGCCTTTAGAATGCCTTTATTTTAAAGGTACCTGCTTGTGGGATGCTTTTGTATTTTGTTCAGTACTGCTGAGATGTACTCAAATGTTTTTCTTCTTCCTTTGTCTTTTTCTAGGAGGCTTTGTAAGTTTCCAAGCCAATTTCCCAGAACTGTGCTCTAAGACACCAACACCGCTTACCTCAGGCCCTTCCCCAGCTCTCAGAAGCCCCGAAGACAACACCACAGAGGCATTCACCCCCTTGTATGACCAGGTAGGTGTGCATGTTGTGGAATTATGGTAAATCTCGAGGCCAGATCTGCAGGAAGCGGAAGCCCGCAGAGCTAACAACACACACACCCTTAATTCCCCCCCCCCAAAAAAAAATGTTTACCAAAAAATTAAATATTCTAGGCTCTTTCTTTTTTAATACGCTAGACTTTGCTGAGTGATTAATCCCCAGGAAAATTGCTGCTCACATGACAAAATACAACTGAGATGGAATGAAGGGTATATTTGTATTTAGTTGTGTGGTCCAGCCTGCCCCTGAGGCTTGGTGCTGGGAACAACTTGGACAATCAACCCTTTAGAGGATTTTGACTGATTACTTACTGCTCTTAACTGATAAATTGATTTAATGTAACTGGGGGAACAACATGTTAAAACTTCAGTATGGAGTGTGTTGGAGATCCCTAAGGATGTAAACAATGTTTACAACTTGAAAAGTGCCTTATCTGAGAGGCAACAGAGAGGAACTCTGGGGCTTTGGTCTCTACCTCCCATTGCAACCATCAGTCTCTAATTCCCATCAGCGCACACTTGCTCTGTTCCCCAGGAGGAGGGAGATCCTTCTCTCTTTCTGGCTCTCAGGCCTGCTGCACCAGCCCAAAGAGAAGAGTCTGACGCGGGTTCTCTTGGCTCTTCTTCCTCTTCTGCAGGGCGGGCCAGTGGAGATTCTGCCTTTCCTCTACCTCGGCAGCAGTTACCACTCTTCCAACAGGGAGGTTCTGGAGTCCCTGGGGATCACGGCAGTGCTCAACGTCTCTTCGAGTTGCCCTAATCACTTCGAAGGGCAGTTCCTCTACAAGAGCATCCCGGTGGAGGACAACCACATGGCCGAGATCAGCGTTTGGTTCCAGGAAGCCATTAACTTCATTGGTAAGTGCTGCTTGCCTGTTGGGACAACACTTTGGGGGTGGGGAGCCCTTGCCCCCAAGGTCCCCGATGATGAGCAGGTGCAGGCAGCCAAACGGCACGGAAGTGCGTTTTGTGACCAGTCTCATCCTGCCAGGAGGGAGGGAGGGTTTTGCCAGACACAGATGTACGGTTAGAAAAAGGTAGACCCAGGCAACCCATCTTCTGCTGAGTTAGGTTATCCTTTATGATGGCAAAAGAGTGTCTGAAGACACTTGGGCTCTTGAAGGCTCTTTCTTGCTTTTAATTTACATACATCGGCTGTGAAGTTCTAACTTCATTAATGCTGCTGTACAGGTAAAGCTCTTCACTCCAAACACTCGCTATCTTTTTCTTACAAAAGTGACTTGGTGTATGAGTGCTCAGGAGATTCCCATGCTTCTTGTTTACAGATTAGGCAAATTTGTGAGGGATATGTCTGGCTGATATTATCCTGAAGCGATGGAGGCCACAACTCAATGACAGAAGCCCCGCTTGGCCTGCAGAAGGTCCCAGGTTCAGTCCCTGGCAGCATCTCCAGACAGGGCTGGGAAAGGCTCTTGCCTGAAGCCTTAAACTGCTGCTGCCAGTCAGTGTAGACAGTATCAAGCTAGAAAGGCCAATCCAATGGTCTGACTCGGTAGACGGTAACTCCCTAGGACTACTTGCCATGAGGGCTAAAATGGCACTATACCCCTGAATCCCAGTTGCCAGAGGATAACTGGGGAGGTCTAGACAGGGCCGGTGCTACCATTAGGCCAACTAGGCAGCTGCCTAGGGCACAGACCTCAGAGGGGCGCAGAGTGTAGGGTGCAATTTTGGGGCGGTGGGGTGCAAATACTTAGCCTTGCCTAGGGCGCAAAGTAGTCTGGCACCGGCCCTGGGTCTAGAGTGTTCCTACCTGCTTGAGGGCTTCCTGGAGGGTGGCTGGCAGCTATTGGAAAGAGGACCAGAAGCATGTTCCGTCTGATTCTCTGTCCCTGGAGTCCAGTGTGGTGCAGGAACGCCGTTCTCCCCAGCACCAGGCATAGGCATTGTGTACACTGTGCCATGAAGCAAGGCCCCCTCGGCATTGTCCCCCTCGCCACTGACCCGGCTCTAAGGCTCCGCTCCGGACTCTCTCTCTAAGCAGCCCTTTTCTCCTCCTGCAGACTCCGTGAAGAGCAGCGGTGGGCGCGTGCTTGTCCACTGCCAGGCCGGCATCTCCCGCTCCGCCACCATCTGCCTTGCCTACCTGATCCAGAGCCGCCGGGTGCGCCTGGAGGAGGCCTTCGACTTCGTCAAGCAGCGCCGTGGGGTCATCTCCCCCAACTTTGGCTTCATGGGGCAGCTTCTGCAGTTTGAGACCGAGGTGCTGTGCCACTAGCCGGGAGGGCCCCGCCCTGCACCCCAAAGCCAGTCGGGAGGAAGGGCCGGCCACCCTCCTCCTCCTCAGGACAAAGAGACTGAAACGCCGTGTTTCTGTTTACATCCCCAAGGGGGCGCTGCAACCCAGGACAGTCTGGCTGTTGGTTCTTCTTATTGCACTGCATGGCGCTGGAGGGTCCCTCTGGGGAGGGGATCCCTTCGGCGGCCGGCTCAGACGTCTCCTGCTCACAGCAGGGAAGGGCCCTGCCCTGCCCTTGCGATGTGTCTCCTTACTACAAGAGCACAGAAGAGAATAAGCTAGGAAAGAGGTGGGTGGCTGGACAGCATGTGAAGGAGCTGTCCGGTCGCTCTGCATCAATCGTTTTAGGCCAGATCATGATATTCTTCGGTCACTTTTTCATGTCGCCTTGGAGGACCAGGGCGTGTGGGTGCTTTGTACCGATGGGGCAGAAAATGCCCTCTGAAGCCCCCAAATCCCCGTGGCTTCTTTTTCTGTGTTGCCTTGAAGGCAGGGGTAGGCAACCTTGTGGCTGGGGATGATGGGGAGTTGAAGTTCATCAGCAGACTGACAGTCAAGGTTGCCTATCTCTGCCTTAAGGTAACAGTTAAGCTTGTGTTTCCAATGCCTGACAACCTTGCTGGCTTGTCCGGGGGCGGAAGCTCGCTCAGTGGGGTGGAAGAACAGATTTTTGTAATCTATTGTGGGGTAAGCAATTAGATGCTCAGCGGGATCTAACGTGCCTCGTAACTGCAGCTTCACATGAACGAGATGGAAAAAGGCTTCCAGTTCGAGAAAAAGCTCGTCATTTCTTTAAAAAATCTGTCACATCTTCAGCTAAGGAACATGGAATGGTATACATAAAGTTTCCCCTCCTTTTTGCCTTGCAACGTTGTCCTTGCAAGGTAGGCCAGGCCAAGAAGGGGCACCTGGCACAAGTTGCTCAGGTTGCTTCATGGCTGAGACCTCAGCGACACGTGATGTTAGGCGTGTTGTTGGTGCTGGTGTGCTCCTTTTAAAGTAGAAGTGGCAGCTGGGTGGCAATCTGGATCGGGACCATGGCACATAGCCTCAGTCTGGATTGGGGCTCCCCGACAGTTCAGTCGCCCTGGCCTGGCCTGGCCTGCAGTCTTCTGGCTTGAATACTTCCGTTTCCCTGGTTCTCCATGGGCCAACTGGCTGCTCAGTTGCTGGGCAGGGATTTGTGGCACATTTCCTTTGAAGCCTTTCTCTTGCTGCTGATTGGCATAAAAGCAGGAGTGATGCCTCTTAAGACCTATAGAGGAAAAGAGAAGCTCTCTGGACTGGCTTCAAGAGAAGAGGCTCTCAAAAGCCTCTCTCCTTGACCCAGCTGCAAGTCAGTTGCCTGCAGGCCTGAGTTAAAACAGCGCGGGGAAATTAGATTTTGCACCGTGATCGGTGATGTCCCAGTTGTCATCTGAGTGGTATGTTCTGATGGGTCTCTGGTCTCCACCCTTACAGAGGTCAGCCAGTGACCAGTGAGCACCCTGTAATTGAGTGATTAATTGTAACTGAGTGATTTAAGTATTGTTAACTTATATATGCTGTGAAAATGGGGGTAGGGGGTGGGTTTGCGGCGGGTTGGCTTTTACTCCAGAATGGAAAGATGGGGGAATTCATTGCCTTCCCTTTGGGGTCAAACGAGCCTTGGGAGAACCAGCTGCCTCCTGGGAAGCAGGACGGGTCTCCTCTTTCGAATGCACTGAGAACAGACAACACCCACCACAGCCAAAGAAAAACCCTCTGTCCTTTTCCCTAGGGTATTGTCTGAGTCCAGGCAGGGCGCAGTCCACTGGGAAGTCGTCCTGTGCAGCTCCTGCTCATCTCACCGGGGCTTGCACAGGAGAACTTCCTGGCAGACGAGGCCCAGAATCATCCTGCACCTCTTCTCCCTCCGCGCCCTGAGCAATATACAGTTTGTACGTTTGTGCTGTTGGAAGGAGCTCTTCTCGACTGACACGGATTTGAAATGTCTTTTGCACTTTATAATTTATAAATCTCTTGCAATAAATGGACAATTTTTTTACAATGCTAGTCGAGTCTCTTGAGAAGCTTTCATTTTGGCTCAGTAGTTTATTTCAAGCTGGACAAACATACACCCCCTGCAATCTGCTCCCAGTCTGAAGAATGTCAAGAGGAAAGTGGATCCAATGTATGGTTTGGTTTGTCCCCTTTTCACTTCCTCTCCACTCCTGGCTGCCACTGAAATCCGCCTCCCTCCCTTTCCCCCAGTGGGAATGCTTCACTCACATGTCTAAGCAATCGCCTGCATTTGGTGGCTTGTCTCCAGCCCCACCCAGCTCCCCTTCCCCAATCGGAGACCCCTTCAAGTGAGTGGATGGACCACTCCACCATTCATCCCATCAGTACTTTAGCTTGCTGTCTGTTGGGTTTACTTCTGAAGCAAACCTCCTGTCTTTACTTCTGAAGCAAACCTTCTGGTCCTGAGGAGAGAGATAAAATGGCCTGTGTTTCGTATGCCTTTATATCCAGTGGGCTTGTTTATGTATGTGCCAAATTTCAGCTTCCTGTTTTGAGGATTGAGACACACTACTGGGTGGCCACCCAGGCTGGAAAGATGGGAATAGTCTTTAAGAGAGTTGAGAATGTTTTAAGGGAAGCTCAGTATAGGCTCATGGGCCTGGATCACACAATTATTCAAATCTAGGTTTAGATTGCCCAACATTAACATGATTGTGTGAACTCATGCGAAAATGGTTTATGGCCAGAAATGAATAATTATGAACCGGGCCTATTTCCCCCCCACCAGTATTGCCTCAGGCTAAATAGGTTTGTCAGGTTTATAAAATGTTACAAAACCTGCCGACCCTGTCTGGCAAAAGTGCAAGTGGGATGAGCATACAACACGAACAGCAACCCCCTCTTTCAAACCACTTTCCAGGTGTGTCTGTGCCTGCCTATCACCTGGCTCCTGCCCCAGTAACTTCATGGCTGCAGTGAGATTTCAGCAGCAGCAGCATCGATGGCTCACGCACATAACCACTGCTGTGTGCAATTCAGATTTGATTTGATAATCACAGGAAAAAACCCTTGTGCAAGCGTAGCTGTAGCCATGAGGAGCAAACCCAGCCAGCCTCCATCTCTGCTGTTTCTGTACTGACCCAACCTGGGAAGGCAGCTGGCTGCTCCTTCTTCTGCAGGAACCTCAGTTGACCTCTGGGTGCTGCCAACTGGACCATCTCTGGATGTTGGAAAGCCGCCATCTCCGAGTGGATGCTATTCCATCTAAGATCCAAGGTGGGGTCGGGGAGCAGGAGAAATGTCCGGCGGGGGGGGGGAGGTGGGATTTCTCCCTGGAGTGGCACGCAGGAGGGGACAGGATTTCATCCTTCCCTCTCCCAGTCAAAGCCGGCCACGTGAAACTCCCACCCACTGCAGAACCCGCTCGACACCTGCTACCGGCTGATCAGCAGAGCCTAGCAGTTAAGCCCTGGTCCTTGCAAATCCATGGATATCCTGTCTTGCGTAGATGCAAAGCAACACCAGCAGTTTTTCCATCCTGCTGTTGTGGTGACTAAGATCTTCCAACCCCCACCCCCGGCAGCCTAAGCCCCCATAATAACTTCCTCTGAGCCAGCTGATGCCTGCGTTTTCCAGATTTGGACCAGGCAATCAGCCAGCACACAGACTGGCAGCGGCTTCTCCCAGGTTGCAGGCAGGAGTCTCTCTCAGTTCTATCTTGGAGATGCTGCCAGGGAAGGAACTTGGGACCCAGATGCTCTTCCCAGAGTGGCCCCATCCCCTGGGGGGAATCTCTTCCAGTGCTCACGCTTCTAGTCTCCCTTCCATATGCAACCAGGGTGGACCCTGCTTGCAATACCCGCGGTGGGTTCTTTGGCACAGCTTTGGGCCAGAGAGTCTGGTAGGCAACCCTGGCTCTCTTTCCGCTTTTGCTGAACTACATCACCCCCCAGCCATGATAAAGTACAGCTGCAAGGGGATGGGGGTTGTCATTCAACAGCCAAGGTGATACTATCGGAACATTTTGCCTTGCTCTTCATTTTGGGCTGTCAACATTGTATGGGAAATAACTGGGGAAAGTTTTACCTTCTTACAGAGACGGGGTTAATAAAACCCAGGAAACCTGTTAGGATGGCCAAACCCACATCTCAAATTTGAAAAAAAAGAGACATAAATCTGGAGAGTCCATATACTTCTTTCTTTGTCTGGTTCTCTGTTTGTTTGTACACCCACCACCACCGCAAATCTGGGAACACCTGGAGAAAGAAAAACAATGAAGCCTTCTAACAATGAGCATCTCTCAGTGTTCACATACATGTCTATCTGCTCCATTTGATCAATCTCTGTATGTTGTTTTGTTATTTTTACTGCAATAATTTCAGCACGTGTGTGCATGCATGTGTTTTAAAAGGTGGCGAGTGAATTAGGTCCACCACCACCCACCCCTTTTCAGTGGGGATTTTGTTCCTGAACCTATAAAAGCAAATCAGTTACAGGATATGCCAGAATTAATGAGGTGCAGCCTTTCCCATCTTTCCAATCAGGAAAAGCTTCCCCCAATTGTTACTTTACCTAGGCTGGGAAAGAAGAGAGCTGCACTACTCCCCACACATGCTTTATCCTCACATCACAACAGCCCTGTAAGGTAGACCAGTTTGAGGGTTATGGAAAGATCTGCCTGTATCTGAAATTAAAGGCTAGATGTTAAGATTTTTGGATAGAGAGGTAGATCTTTTATTGTACACATTTATATCTTACCTTTTCATCTAAAGGATGCCCAAGGCAGAGGAAAACATTTTTAATGCTAATATTGCTATAGTAGATAAAATAATGCATTCTGTTGGAAAGAGAGAGGCAAATACTCAAGCCAAAGTTCGTTCTTAGGGGAGGGAATCTGTTGATTAATTTTTGGAGATAAAAGGAGCAGATAATCGGTTTTGACATTGTTGTAGAAGTTGTACACCTTTTTAGTTCAGATATGACTATTGTAAAAAAAAAAAATAGTGACGCAATCCACATACACACACAGAGAGAGGCTGAGAAAGAGTGACTAGGAAGCATCATGGCTGTGTAGGGATTCAAACCCAGATATAGCCCAATACTATCTACCTAGGGCTTCTCAGTCTTGGGACCCCAGATGCAGTTGGACCACAGCACCTATCTTCCCCTGTTACAATGGCTGAAGGCTGGATGATGAGAATTGTAATCCAACAATATCTGGGGACCCATATTTAAGGGATCCTGTCCTATGCTGCATGGACTTTTCTGTTAGAGGGGGTTGCCAGCTTTCTTTTTTTTTACATGATCTGCTCCTGTGCCTTTAACATCAACCTGACAAGCACAAATTTAAGCAAGTGAAACTTTGCTTAATCAATTAGGCATCATTTATTTCCATGCCACGAAAATCACCGCCCCCTTCGCCCACCCTTTAGTTTTTGGATGCCAGGCTGCTGTTAAAAGCACAGGAGCAGAATCAGTTTTTAAAAATGGTTGGCAACCTTCCTAACAGAAGAGGGAAATCAAGGGTACATTCAGTGCCAGAAAACGAAAAGTGGGCAACGTCTCAGGCTCCCTCACTCGTCATTATTTCACTTCCACTGAGGCTGGCACTGAGAAATACCATTGCAACCCATCTCTGCATGTCAGCCGGCCACCCACACAGCCAGAAGTGTTCCATATACTCTAAAATTACCCGTTCTTGCTTCATCTCAGCCCACTCACCCGAAACAGCACATCAGCGAGCGGCATCCCAGATACGGCCATGCGCTCATCGCTGGCGGGCACCAACGCAGGCCCTCAACTTAGTCACCACCTAAGGCACCTTCAGAGGTTCTCTCATGCTGGCCTGCTGACGCACACCTGCATGACGCACACAGTCTGAGCTTCCCCGGGAGCCCAAGCTCACAGTGCTGCCGGCGTTTCTGTATTTCAAGCATTCAGAAAACTTCAGACGATCCTTACAAGAACCTGGAAACAGCCAGGCCAGCATCCTGGTCCCCAAATTGCAGATGATTCCAAGAGGATTGCCTGAGGCCACTAGGACAGGGGATCTCAAGCTTGGGTGAGCCCCTGGTGTCGTTGCACTACGACTCCCAAGTGATGGGGCTTATAGTCCAGCAGCATCTGGGGACCCAAGCTTGATAAGGCCTGACCTAGAGGGCAGTTTCATATGTTCGCCACCAAGTCAGTAAGCCAGGAACCTCCAGTTCCGGACACGTGCACACGTCTGGCAAGCATGTTGTGTGAACCTGCCAACCACTGGCCCCTGCACTGGACTTCTCAAGAGTCTATCAAGATTCACCCAAGATTTGTAGCTGGGTGGGGAATTGCAGTAGAATATCTCGGTAACCCAGCATGGGAACCAGTGGCTGGGAGGAACATGCCCGCTAGGAACATGCGCTTGCCAGGAACTAGAGCACAGGAACAGAGGGAGCTGCCTTATACTGAGTCAGACCCTTGGTCTAGCTAGCTCAGTATTGTCTACACTGATTGGCAGCAGCTTCTCCAAGGTTGCAGGCCAGAGTCTTGTGCAGCTCGGCCTGGGAAAGGGAGGGAACCTAGGACCTTCCGCATACAAGCAGATGCCCTGCCACTGAGCTGTGTATGGCCCCATCCCCTAAGGGGAATATCTAACAGCAGCCAGTGGCTGGCACGGAGCCTGACTGCCAGCGGCCCATGTGTGGCCGCAGCAATGGCCCCACCCACCGCGCCCCCTGAGTCTGACGTCAGAGGTGGGGTGTGTGGTCTGGCTCCCGAACCGAGCCCTGTGGCTCCGTTCAGGAGTTGGGAGTCAGGCCACCCATTTAACTCCATTGGGAGTCAGGCCACCCATTTGACGTCAGACGAGGGGGGGGGGTGTCGGGGCACTGAGGCACGGCCCCCGGTTGGGCACAGCCCAGGTTCTTTGGACCCGTTCGCCCAATGGTGGCTCTGCCCCCAGCCAGTGCTCATATGTACCCATCCAAATGCAAACCAAGAAAGACCCTGCTTCGCAAAGGGGGCAATTCAGGCTCGATTCAGCCACAAGACCAGCTTTCCTCCCGGCTTACTGACTCGGCAGTGATCTTGTGAAGCCACCCAGCGAGCTCATGGCCAAAGTGAACTACTCGGGACTTTCTGCTCTAACAGTAAGAATGTAGCCGGCTGATCCCCAAGTTTCCTCTTCCAAATCTCTCCCTGGATTTTGGAATGCCAAATGGAGGCCTGGGCCTTATTTCCCAAGAGGACTCTGTGCATCAGGAATTCCCCACTCTGCCCATGACGAGTCCTGTGTTCAAATGCGGGTTTTGTTGCAGTTCTCCCTCCCCTCCCCGCTCCTCTTTAGCTAACCAGCACCTGAACATACCGAGAAAACACAGGGGGAGATAAAGGTGCGCCTTCTGTGCATCTCTGAAAGATAAAGGAGAGCTGTCCTCTGGTTCCTAGAGCAGTCCTACTCCTGGGGTGCAGTAAGTAATTGGCTCCATCCCCTGAGCCCCCGCTTTGCACCTGGCTCTGTCTCCCAGCTGCTATTTTGCAGCTGGTTCCATCCAGCTGGTGGACTGCAGGATTCTAGTCAAATCACAGGAGACCCGACCCGCTTGCAATCGAGCTCTCTGCTGGCAGCCTGCATCATGGCTCCACTAGCAAGTGACCCCAGGATCCAAGCACTACTGACCCTTCGGAGAGGAGAGCTGGTCTTGTGGTCTCCAGCATAACTTGTCCCCTTAGCTAAGCAGGGTCCACCCTGGTTGCATTTGTATGGGAGACTAGAAGTGTGAGCACTGTAAGATATTCCCTTCAGGGGATGGAGCCACTCTGGGAAGAGCATCTAGGCTCCAAGTTCCTTCCCTGGCAGCATCTCTGAAGAGATAGAGCTGAGAAAGACTCCTGCCTGCAACCTTGGAGAAGCTGCTGCCAGTCTGTGAAGACCATCCTGAGCTAGATAGACCAATGGTCTGACTTAGTATATGGCAGTTTCCTAGGTTCCTATGGTCTTCTGCAGAAATGGCCAGGCCCTTTCCTGCAGGGTACGAGACAGACAACCAGCGTGCTCCACCTTCCCTGAGAGCAGCCGCAGCATCTGGGAAGGTCCAGGAGCTGCCACCAGCACACGTGGACCGACTTCTCCAGTCATGCGTGCTGATCCCTGGTGAGCCTGAGATAAGCCCCTGGGAAGAGCTTGCGGAGGCCTGCCGGAGAGGGGAGGGAGCAACGCGTCACCTTTTGTTAGAAGCGAGCACTAACGTGTAGGCGTTCAGGTGAGCAGCCTGCGTCCCTTTGCACAGTTCTCTCGGGCATCATGTTTCTGTTGTTTGCTTTGAACATCTGCCTGCGCCTTCCTGGATCTAATCTGTGGGGTAAAAGGAGGACGTGTGCTAAGTTACGAGCTCAGCAAGACAATGGAACGCTGCGATCAGAAATCTCAACATGGAGATAGCCCGGCCACAGTGACCCATGTTCTGGTAACCTCCCCTTCAGATGACGGCAAGGCATTGTGTGTGGGGCTGCCTTTGAAAATGGTCCGGAAGCTGCAGCTGGCCCCAAACGAAGGCTGCAAGGTTATTAACCAGGGCCGGGCCTTTTGATCACATCACACCAGTGCTCCCGCTCTGTTTCCAGGCCCAATTTAAAGAGCTGGTTTTAATCTTTAAAGCCTGAAACAGCTTGGGACCCTCTAACCTGCGAGAGTGCCGTGCCCCATTTGTCCCGACTCCGGCCTTGGGATCTTCTTCGGAGTCCCTGCTCTAAGTGCCTCAACCAAATGAGGTGAGGTGGGTGGCCTTTTCAGTGGTGGCACCCCATCTATGGAACAGCCTCCCCGGTGAGGCTCGCCTGGCATCATAACTTTGTTCTTTTAGATGCTGGGTGAAGACCTTTCTGTTCACCCAGGTTTTTGAAAAGGGTTTTAAATCTTTTTGTATTTTATTGTCACTCTTGTTGACCCGCCATGGGATAGGACTGGTCACTAGACAGGATCCTACTTCCAGCAGTGGCCAATCAGATGCTCTCCCTGGGTGCCTCACACAAAGAAAATGAATAACTCTTCCCTGCTAATCCCGCCAGTAAGAGTTAGTAAGGTAGACTGCCTCTGCATATTCAGGTTCTATGTAGCCATCATGACTAATAGCCACTGCAACACCTGTTCTCCATGAATTTTCCTAATCCCCTCTTAAAAGCCATCCGCCAACTACCTACCTACAAGTTTCCCCCTTCGTAGCTAATAGCAGTGGATTTGACTCAAGGCTGTAATCCAGAGGCAAACTCCCTTCTCCTGCACCATAGCCCTAATCCCTGGTGGTTGCTTTTTAAGGAAAGAAAAAGATTAAAGGCGCAAGGAACTCTAAAGACGAAGTTCCTTACCCTGTCATCTCTAGTTTAGCCTGCACATTAGAGACCTAACAAGGAGGTTTGGATAGGCACTTGGGGAGATTCATTCTGCCCATTTTTAGAAGTATGAGGTTTGTTTGGTGTGGAGTCTGGCTGCCCCCTTGTGGTCCAATGCTAGATGAGCATGGAGTTGCCATTTTTCTTTCCTAGTTCTGCTCCCATGCCTGTCATTCATTAGTTTATATTGTCTTTCCACCTAAAGGCAGAATCAAAAAAGAAATCAGCATACAGACGGACATATCTGTGGCTTATCTCTTTAAGCCCCAGAAGCTTTCTCAAAGAAAGTGTGGAGAAACTGACCCATCTGACTTCCTGAAGAATCCTGGGCTGGATCCTTTGGTCTGAGCCATCCTTAGAGCCCAATCCTATGGAAGGGTATTCAGAATAAATCCCACTGAGTGCAATGGAGTTTACTCTTATGTAAGTCTGCACAAGACGGCAACCCTCTTCAGGGAAAGCTTTTCCTACAAGATCAACTTTCAGTCTGTCCCGCTGCTGTCAAATGCACAGGAGCAAGGCCAGAAGAAAAATATGGCAGCCAGATTGGTCTCTGGGTCATCTTGGAGAGACCATATTACTCCTTCCTTAAAAGATCTGGTCGATAAGTTTCCGGGCAAAAACCCAGCTCTTGGTTACAACCTATAAAGCCCTAAACAGCGTGGGCCCTGGGTCTTCAAGAGAACGTCTTCTTCACTACGAGCCACACCGCCCATCGAGATCATCAGGAGAGGTTTGTTGGCAATTGCCACTGGACCTTCTGGTGGCTACTAGGGATGTGCACAGAACCGCAGAGGGGTGCTTAGAAGGCAGGGGGGGGTCTCCTACGTGCTCCGGCACATCGGCGACTTCCGGTCATATCCAGAAGGTGAGAGCAACAGGGCGGCATACATAAGAACATAAGAACAGCCCTGCTGGATCAGGCCCAAGAATGCCCATCTAGTCCATCATCCTGTTTTGCACAGTGGCCCACCAGATGCCGCTGGAAGCCACAGACAGGAGTTGAGGGCAGGCCCTCTCCTGCTGTTACTCCCCTGCAACTGGTACTCAGAGGCATCCTGCCTTTGAGGCTGGAGGTGGCCCACAGCCCTCCGACAAGTAGCCATTGGTAGACCTCTCCTCCATGATGTCATCCAAGCCCCTCTTAAAGCCATCCAGGTTGTTGGCTATCACCACATCCTGTGGCAGAGAGTTCCACAAGTGGATCACAGGGAGGTACGCTGCCACCCTGATGGACTTTTGTAAAAACTGACGCCAACGGGGTGGGGGAGCGGCGGGAAGGGTAAGTGCACCCTCCCCCCCGCTCTTAAAGGGAGACACCCCCCCACCATCTTCGAACCGGCGGTTCTTTGAACCAGTTTGGAGGCCCATAAAGGCCCCCATAAAGGGCCTCCGAACCGGTTCCGTGCATATCCCTAATGGCTACTCGGGGATGGGCCTTCTCCATTGCTGCCCTGAGGCTTTGGAACGTGCTCCCTGCTGAAATAAGAGCCTCCCCATCTCTGACAACTTTTTAAAAGGCAGTCAAGACACATTTGTTCACCCAGGCTTTTAATTAGATACTGTTTTAATAGTTTTAACATTGTTTAAAATTTTAAATTTAAATTGACCCCTGCTAACTGGGCAAAAAGCCACCTTTTTAATGTGGTGATTCTCTTTATTTAGCAGAGGGAGAGCAACTGGCCCTACCCGCCCCCCCCAGCCCCCCCGCACAGGACTTCCAGTGACTGTTGCTGGTGTCTGTCTTATGTTTCTTTTTAGATTGTGAGCCCTTTGGGGAAAGGGATCCATCTTATTTATTCATTATTTTGCTATGTGAACCGCTTTGGAAAGCTTTGTTGAAAAACGGTATCTAAATGTAGTTGTAGTTGTAATGTTGTAACCTTTTTATTTGTTTTTTTTATTGTATTGTTGTAAACCATCAAGACTTGCATTTTGGGTGGCATATTATTATTATTATTATTATTATTATTATTATTATTATTATTATTATTAAAAAGGGTGGCAACTCTTTTCATGACCCTGCCCTGGTTGGGTGAGCTGCCAGAACAGATTGCCTGTAGGAGGGCTTCTTCACACAAGGGGTTAATCTGGATTAGGGATGAAGAGACCTCTTCCAGGTGTGTCCTCACCTGTCTTGTCTATAAAGAGCCAAATGGGCTTCTTGGCTCTAATCTAGTCTAGGTTTTGCTTGTAGTATTTTCTCTGTTGCTTTGGTAGAGTAACTGGCTGAATTGTCAAAGTGGTTGCAAAGTCTGAGGGCTGTTCCTCAGCCATGGGTGTGACCCGTGGCACTTGGCCTATATGCTTAGGTCTTCTTGGGCTACTGTCAGGTAAGAAACTCTTATTTCTGATTCTGTCAAGGAGCTGTTGGTGTGTGCTGCTACTCCTAAGCAACAAAGCAGGCTTTGCTATACAAAAGAGGCTCACAAGGAGCTGCTTTCTATGGAGTCAGACCCTTGGTCCATCTCACTCAGTGTTGTCTACACAGACTGGCAGTGGCTTCTCCAAGGCTGCAGGCAGGAGTTTCTCTCAGCCCTCTCTTGGAGATCCCAGGAGGGAACTTGGAACCTTCTGTATGCTAGCAGGCAGGTTCTCTTCCCAGAGCAGCTCTGTCCCTAAGGGGAATATCCGACAGTGCTCATGTTTCCCATTCAAATGCAAACCAGGGTGGACCCTGTTTGGCAAAGAGGACAACTCATGCTTGCTACCATAAGACCAGCTCTCCTCCTCCTCCTCATGCTGAGTTAGACTACTGCTCTGTATTGCTCAGGACTGTTTTATTTTATTATTTATTTGTTTTTACATTTTATACCCTGCTCTTCCTCCAAGGAGCTCAGAGCGGTGTACTACATACTTAGGTTTCTCCTCACAACAACCCTGTGAAGTAGGTTAGGCTGAGAGAGAAATGACTGGACCAGAGTCACCCAGCAAGGCTCATGGCTGAATAAGGATTTCAACTTGGGTCTCCCTGGTCCCAGTGCAGCACTCTAACCACTACCCCACGCTGGCTGTTGACAGTAGCAGTTCTCCAGGGTCTTGGAAAGGGGTCTTTTGCAGCCCTAACTGGTGATATCAAGAACTTGAATCTGGGACCTTTTGCCTGCAGAGCAGATACTCTACCACTGTGTTACAGCCCCATTTTCTGAGACTGGCCATACCTGGGTAGGCTCTGCTGTTTGGCAGGAGGCCGATATATGGATGTCTACTAATATCCATCATTCCCTATGGAGGGACATGCAATTTGGACAGTCTCCACTTCAGACACAGTTGCACCTTTTGGCCTGATGCTGACTACTGCCTTAATAATACCTCTATCATAAAAGTTAAAACTCTGCTTTTGGTATGTTAGATTTATTTCTACAAGGAGCTTGGATGTGTCCTTGGCTCTTTCCCCACTGCCTCTTGCCTATACCATAATAATCCTGTGAGGTCAACTAGGCTGAAAGATGGCATCTGGGCTAGAACTCACCCAGTGAGTTGCATGGCTCAATGGGAAACTGAAACTCTGTGGTTTTCCTGGTCCTAGACGGATGCTTCAAGTCATGGAGGTGGCATCTCCAAATCCTTCTGAGGATCTTAAGGGTGGAGTGGGTGAAGCATGGCTGGGTCATGAGGCTTGCCTCCAAGAACCCACTCAAAGATCTTGGACTTGATGGCCTCTTTTCCCTATTGCATCCTGCTGGATCTTTCAGTCCTGCAGTGGTAGCCCTCAATGTCCTTGACAACCTGACATTAAACCAGCAGTGAAGATATCCTGGGAGATTCTCTGGAAAGCATTTTTGATAGGTGACCAGTTCAGTAAGCTCACTGCTCTATGTCTTAAACTCCCCTTCCCCACATGGGGCTAACCATTCTGACCTATTTAACCATGCACAGTTGTTGGGACCATTGAGGAAGCAGGCAGAGAACTTAAAATGCTACAAGACAGCTTGAGAGCAAGACATCTTCCAGATGGTGGTTCTAACTTCAGCCCAGATTACAGTGGAAGAGGCAATGGGTTATCTAGATATTCAAAGACATCTTCTTTATTATGGTCTATGACCAATGACCAAAAATAAAATACATAAGATGTTCAAAGCACATGGCATAAGTGTAATCGACAGACAGTGCTAAGAACTTGCGCAACATACTAGGGATGTCCTCTAGAGACTACCTGTTATAGCTCCTGTTGGAATAAATAACCAGTTGGAAGAGCTTCAAATGTTTACACTTTCATGTCTAATGCAAGTGGGACATCAGGCAAACATGTTCCCATGTAGTAAGAGCTGGTATCCACCAGATTACATTTCAGTGTGGCAATGGGAAACTCTGGTTGGGTTTGCGGGGAGGAGGTGGAAGAGTGCTTGACAGGGATGTTGCGGGATCCTAATACAACTTATGAAATGAGTTTGTTTTGGCAGTCTGAAGCCATACTTCAACCATAGAACTAGGTTTTGATTGTCATGGCTGCTCCCTGCAAAGTACAAGAATACCACCTTCAAAATAAGCCCCAGAGTTTTAAAAGTTGGCAACTAGGACATTGTGAAACTGACCGTCAATCTGCAACAAGTGATGGTAATGTGTGCCGTCAAGTCAGTTTCAACTCCTGGTGCCCACAGAGCCCTGTGGTTTTCTTTTTGGTAGAATACAGGAGGGGTTGACCACTGCCTCCTCCCGCGCTGTCTGAGATGATGCCTTTCAGCATCTTCCTATATCACTGCTGCCCAATATAGTCCCAGCAGGGATTCGAACCGGCAACCTTCTGCGCATTTCAGGCACGAGGTTTTCCTGCATTAAAAGCCTTTACTGTGTTAATTTCAAGTGGAGGGTTGTGGGTGATGGGCAGCTTGTTGCTTTGGTCAGGCCAGAAGTCCAGCACCTTGACTCTCTCAGTGGCCAAACAGATGCCACTGAGAAGCCCACCAACAGGCCATGAAAGCCCTCCCCTGCAGCTGCCCCTTCACAACCAGTATTCAAAGATATACTGTCTCTGGACATGGAGGCTCCCTAATATCTCTGATAAAGAGAGCCCTGCTGAGATGAAATCAAAAGTCCATTCAGGCAGGCTTATTGTCAGTTTGTGTCCCTGTGGGGGAGACTTGATCTCTTTTCACTTATAACTTGCCTTCTGTCAAGCTAGTCTGCATTGGGGGTTTTTTGGGGGGCGGGGGGTGTTTCCTAGGCAGTTTCTCACCCAAGCAGAGACCTGCTAAGCCTTGCCATGATGGCTGTAATGTGCCCTGGAAGGACCCATTACTGACTCTTCTCTTGGCAAAATGGCTGTTTGCTTTTATATTGTAAGGAAACAAACACTAAATGATAAACAAATATTAAAGCTTCCCCGGGAGGATGGAAACGGACACCTCCTCCAAGGCTGCTTGGTCATTATAATGACTGGAGGTAGCTTGATATCATGACTAGCATCTGATGCTGACCCTGTTTTTGTTTTCTAGAGCTAAGACTTCCAGAGGCTTCAGAAAGCCATTTCCTGGTGGAGGGCGATATCCTCAAAGTGGTGAGTGGTAGTGCTGGAACCCAACTGCTAGGGATTTTCCTACCTGGGATGGTTTGCCGCCTCCTAGACTAGCTTGTGGCCGGGGATAAAACCTCTAGCCCAGCAAAGTTGGAGAGCCTCGGGCGGGCCACCCTTGGGCAGGGCTGCTCAACTGTGACCCTCCTGCGGAGGTTGGCCTACAACTCCCACAATCCATGGCTATTGGCCACTGTGGCTGGGGATTATGGGAGTTAAAGTCCAATAATGTCTAGGGACCCAACAGAGAATCCCTGGTCTAGAGCAAAGGCGGGGACAGGTCGTCCTAGCTGTAGTCCTCTTATTCACAGGAAAATGGCCAAAGCCACTCTCCCACTGGGAATAGCAATAGCAATAGCAATAGCACTTACATTTATATACCGCTCTATAGCCGGAGCTCTCTAAGCGGTTTACAATGATTTAGCATATTGCCCCCAACATTCTGGGTACTCAAGAGCTCAATGGGCCTTACAAAAAAGTAACTGACATACAATAAAAAAATTAGCATGTGTCCAGCAATACCAAGGAAGATGGGAGCAAAACTGACTGCTCAGCTGGCAGCATCTGCTACCTTCTTGCTGCCACATGTAAGTGAAGAGGCTTTCTTGTTCCATCCACTTATAGAGAGCATATAGAAAGTAAAACTGTCAAAGGGGCTGCAGCTGCCTCCACATCTTGAGCCCGCCTGTTCCAAGCTTGGAGGGGATTTCTCAGGCTCCCTCTGACTCGAAAAGAACCATTCTTTGGCCTGCCTTACTTTCCTTAAGGAGGTTCATGAGATCACCTACGTGTGTCCATGTCCCTATCAACTTCCCAATGCCTGGGCTGATTTGGACCAAACTTGGTGCAGTTGTAGGGACACCTCAATAGCATAGTTCATGATGTCCACCCCAGTTCATGATGGCAGATGCATGAATGTTGGAGGGGCAAATAGGTTAACTTGTGATGGCGGTAATTATCAATTAAGAATATAGTGAAAGGAGACAGATTAGTTCTTGCCAGAACTCCTTGGGTTCACTTGTTCTGGTTTCTCTCATGGAACTCAAAAGTGGTGTGTGCAAAGATTCCCAGGTGGTGTTCCATCCAGACATCAGCCAGCCCCAAATGTCTCCTGGCAACTCCATTATGTACTATCACACCATGTCCTGACCCTGCCTACTGAGTTGTGCTTGTCCTGGCCCCTAATACTCAAAGCTCCCTAGAAACAGCAGCATCCCACAATGCACTGCTTGGTGACTGATGGTGTCACTCTCAGGATCTTGTGATGAGACTAGATAGACTCTGAGGTCTGATAAGGGGTGGTCCAGCTTAAGCAAAGCCACTTCTCCTCCTGTAGGAGGAGCACCCTGATGGAAGGCATTGAAGTTTGCATGCTCCTGATCTGTCCTGAATGGTGTGGCTGATCAAAGCCCTCTTTGCTAGAAGCAGCCTAGTGTTGTAGGATGCAGTTCTTCCATTCCCTACTGTGGAAACAAGTCTGTATGCGCCTTCAAGCTCCAGGGGTATCCTCCGCTGGAAAACTTGTGGGTGGCAGAAATATGAGACCAATGCCCATCTTCTTCTCTAGAATCCTTTCAGGATGTTTTCATCTGCCAACCCAAGATGGCCAAAGAAGGGAGGCATTGTCCAAGTCCCTTATGTAATCTCCTACAAATATGGTAAGTAGCGAACTCTAAAACTTGAATTGAGGTGATGAAGTATAAGGAGGCCAATGTGTCTTTCCAATCAAACAAGAGTTGAATGATAAAGGTGTTCAGACCAAATAGGCTGTTGAAGGGTTTCCCAATCCTGCTGTTGGACTAAAACTCCTATTAGCCACGATGGCCACTCTGGAGAGTATGGAAGTTGTAGTCCCAACAGCACCTAGCAACCCACTGGGGACCCCTGGTTTATTGAACTCTCCTTGAAACTATCATGTTAACAGCTCTGATTTTTCAAACTAGGCAGGCTGGCTTGACCCAGAGAAAGTATGGAAGTCAACTGGCTTCTGCAGACGACCGAGTCCGCTGATGTTTGGTTAGAGAGCTGATAAGTCCTCTGTGCTGCCTAAAATTTTAATATTGTTGGTTAGTGCAAGGCTCTGTGTAGGGTTTTAAAGGTGCTCTAAGCTTTGTGGCTCTAGAGAGCTAAATAACTTGACTAGAAGTTCAGTAGATGAAGTTTCTGTGCTCTGCAAGATTCTCCGTTCTCGCTGCCAGTTCTGGGATGATTCTTGACTTTTGGTGATGGGAAATGAATGGTTCTCTTACAAGTCTGACGCACTGCCAGTGCCAGTACAGTATGTGAACTCTCGTGGATGAGGAGGTTTGGGGGCAGAACAAGAATGAGGCTCTGATAACTGGAGTTAATGATGTGTGCATAAGGGGCTGCCACAGGCCCACTTAAAATGTCTTTGCGTTTGATTAATGGTGGGGAAAATAAGCTGAACCTGCTACTCTTATGGAGAAATTACAAATGCTTTGAGCAATAGACATAGCTACACTCTGTGCTCTAATTGCCTCTCCTAGATAAATCCAGTGTGGAGACGATCATGGAAGCGTTTGAAGAATTTTTGCGGGTCACTTGTGTCAAGTTCGTCCCCTATTCCTACCAGAGGGACGTCATCTCCATTGCTCCGCTCTCTGGGTTAGTGGCGATGTGGAAAAGCAGCTCGCTACGCTGCAGGGGGTCCCGCAGAAGGGGCTGCAGGGCTGTTGTACGGCTCTAGGGAACTGCCCTAGGTATTGTCCAAGCTGACTGGCAGCAACAGCTCTCCAGGATTGGGGGCTGGGGTCTTTCCCAGATCTACCTAGAGATATTTGGGGTTGGACTTACGGCCTGCTGCATGCAGACGTGGTGCTCTGCTGCAGAGCTACAGCTGCTGTTGATCCACCTTCTGCAGATGCTGAGACTAAATTCTCCCTTCCCACACCATGTTCTGTGCAGTTGCTCCATCACTTGGCCCCTTAATATACTGAGCCATACCAACATATCCATGACGTGGAGTTGCAGATGGAACATGCAAAGTTACCGAGTAGCATTTACATAGGTAGTCAGTGCACCGAGCTCAAGCCTGCTACATACTTAAGTAGCATCTTAATTCCAAAATTTAGACGAGCTCTAACACTTGCCCGTGTAAATGCTCTCCCAACAGCTGTGCTCCATGGGAGATTCCAGGGTATACCATACGCATCAAGATTATGCCCTTGTGGATCTGGTAACGTTGAAACAACTGCTCACATTTTACTGCATTGTGAATATTACAGAGACATAAGACACCAACAAATTGCCCCATTTTTGATTAATTTTCCGGGTCGTGGAGAGGATTTTTATTTAAACTATTTGCTCACTAATCCTAATTCGGATGTTATTCATATCGTGGCCAAATATTGTTATATAATATGCCAAATGCATATAAATGTAGTCTGATTTCTTCTTCTTCTTCTTCTTCTTCTTCTTCTTCTTCTTCTTCTTCTTCTTCTTCTTCTTTTTATTTTTATTATTATTTTTATTATTATTTTTATATTGTTGTATTGCTGGTCTACGACAGAAATAAAGTTTAACTTACTTACTGAGCCATACTCTTGGAGAGGCTATATGTACTAGAGCCAAAGCAGATGACTGCCCCTGCAAAAATCGGTCTCTCACCATTGTTGATATATCCTAGTAACATAGGAAGCTGCCATATGCTGAGTCAGACCATTGGTCTATCTAGCTCAGTATTGTCTTCACAGACTGGCAGCGGCTTCTCCAAGGTTAAAGGCTGGAATCTCTCTCAGCCCTATCTTGGAGATGCAGCCAGGGAGGGAACTTGGAACCTAGATGCTCTTCCCAGAGCGGCTCCATCCCCCGAGGGGAATATCTTATAGTTCTCACACATCAAGTCTCCCATTCATATGCAACCAGGGCAGACCCTGCTTAGCTAAAGGGACAAGTCATCCTTGCTACCCCAAGACCAGCTCTTCTCTCCTCTTCAATAGGCTCTTGATATTCAACTACTTTTCACTGGCAGGCAGCTGCTGATGGTATATAGCAAAAACTGGTCTTGATAGCCTTTATCCAGTGGTGGGGGGAATGTTCCTTTTTAGTTCTCCTCTATTCGGTTTTGGAACTCTAACTAAACATGAGACCAGACTTGAAATGAGCACATGATTTGAGAGTTCACTCCTGAGCTTTCCAAAACGTTGCTCCAACTGCCTTCCTCACAAGAGGGTGTGTGTACGGCTGCTACTTGCTTTGGGCTTGTTGCATGGCTTCTAAGGACGTACAGCCATGATGGCCATGATGGCCAAGCTCATCTGGTGATGAGCTGCCATGTGCTGCACAAGCACAGCATCATGAAATGTTCAGGCTTGGCTGCTACCCGCCACACAGTCTATACACGGTTGATTGTAAATTGTTTACAGGTAGTCTACTTTTTGCCCAACTTGGTAATGTGGGACAGAACAGGATTCTCTGGTGCACTGATCACCTTGCTGCTCAGCGGAGACTGGGTGTTAACATGAAGCTGAACACTGCCACTCCAGCCATATCTGTTCCTGGGGACTTCTACATGCATGAACCTCCCTTAAAGTGTAATGAAAGGAGTCATGGTCTGTGTCCAGTGGGTTATACTTGACACACACACAGAAGTCGCACACTGGATCTGGCTTTCTGTGTGCCCTGACTGTTCTCCTAGGATAGTCTGTCCACTGAATCAGATGCACACCCCGTTGGGAGTTCTTGGCTGACTTGGGCAGCTGTTCTGGTGGACACTCTGAACAGGGTGCAATTGGTTGGCTCCTTGGCAACCAAGCACTGGGAATGGAGGAGGCAACGAGGAGGAGATGCGAGCTAAAAGCCGGTTGTGAAACTTCAATAGGTTGTGCAGCTTTCCTTGAGTAGATTGCTACAGCTTTAATCTTGATTCTTAGAAATTCTTTGGCTATTAATGCAACTTCATGGGTGCTTGTTATAAGCTGCATTATGTAGAATCGAAATATTCTAGATGAGAAGGCACCCTACCAACACTGCCCGTCCTGGCTGGGAGCCTAGGCAAGTATCATGGTTGTGATAACTCTCTCTCTCTCTCTCTCTCTCTCTCTCTCTCTCTCCCCCAACAGCTGCTTCTCCAACGTTGGACGCATTGGGGGACTGCAAGTGGTGTCACTGGCTCCAGCTTGCCTCAGGAGGGGTAAAGGGATGGTCCTCCATGAACTAATGCATGTCTTGGGCTTTTGGCATGAGCATTCTAGAGCTGGCGGAGACACAGACCCCGGCATCTCCTGGAGTGAAATCTTGACTAGTAAGAGTACCACTTCTGCTCTTACAGCTCGTTCTGAACAGGGATATTGCCCCTTAACTTGGCTGCTTCTGGCTCACTGTTGCTTCTAGCTTTTAAAAAGGCTCTTGTTTAAAAACAAGAGCTCCTTGGGAATATATTGATACAACTCGGTGTTTATATTGTGATTTCAAATGTTCAAAGCTCTTAATGAGGGGATGGCCAACCTGAAGCTCTTCAGCCTTCGGACTACAAACCCCATCATCCCCAGCTGCAGCTTAATAGGTGTGGATGTTCCCATTTGCAGGTAGGAGAAAGAGACTCTCAGCCATGCTGGCACCTCCAGATGGGTCTTAAGCCCTTGGGTTGGTGGATGCCCATATGTTGTAGCCCAGTGCTGCACACTTTGCGGTGTGCCCCAGGGGCGTAGCAAGGTTGGAGTGGGCCCAGAGACAAGACTTTAAAATGTGCCCCCCCTCAAAGTCCAGGGCCTCTGCACCCCCCAGGCCCCCAAGGATTGAAGTCTGGTATTTCAAAATAAGTATGCTGCCTGGAAATACATTTCACTGAATACACACACTTCACAATATAGAGTGATATACATTGAGTACTATATATTTGTGCTCCTTTTAATGCCTAGAACACACTAGAAAGACAAATTGTTAAAATGGGTCCCTCGCTGCAGATTAGCAAAGACTTTCAACCATGCAGTGTGAGCCTAGGTTTGTTTTCTCAGAATTCTGAACAAATTCAGTCAAGTTTGATTGCAGGAGGTTTTTCACAGGAGGCTTTTAAAGCCCTTTAACACACATCTCCTCTGGAATGGAGGTGCTGCATTCCCATGTTGGCCAGATTGACCCTGAAGTCCCTGCGAGTTATTGGGGAGCAGTTCACACACAAGAAAAATAAAATAAAATAAAAGCACAAGACATGCTTCACAGTTCTCACTCAGGCCTTCTGGGTTGCAAAACAACTTGAGCATAAGTGCATTTATGAATGAATGAATGAATGAATAAATAAATATAATATTGTTTGTTCCCGAAGTTTTTATAATTTTCTGCCATGAAACAAGCCACTTATAGGGTTTTTGATAGGTTTTTTTTTTTAAGCCCGCAAATTTTCCAAGCTGTTTTAAATTAAATATTCAGAGACTTCTCGGTCCCTCCCCCCCCATATCAAAGCCCTATGGCAAGCAGATCCCTATATATCCGGGGGGGGGGAGGTGACCACAAAAAGGAGTTCACATTCTATGTGGCAAATGCTGGGCTGGGCAGAAGGTCTGCTGCAGAGAGCTGTGGGGGCTGCTCCGCCTGCCTCCTTCCTTGCTTGCTTGCTTGGGGCCTCCCTGCCAGCCTACTCCAGTTCAGGCTTCACTGGGGCCTACACGGAGGCCTCCCTGCAAGCCCCGCCCACCCGCCGGTCAGCTGAGAGGCGCCCGGGAGGAAAGCAGCTCCTTGCAGCTGGTCTGCTGCCTCGATTGCCGGCCAGGAGGACAAGCAGCAGAGAGGAGGGCAAGCAGGGCAAGTGGCTGAGGGGACCTGGGGCTGGGCAGGGGGCAATGGGGAGTTATGCGAGGAGTCTCTGGGGGGCCCCAAGGCAGTGGGGCCCCCAGACAACTGTCTCCCCTTGCCTAATGGTAGTTCCGCCCATGGCCCTGAGGGTTCTTATGCTGCGCCTGAAACTGCAGACACCTCCTACATGGAGGATAAGTGGCTTGAAGGCATGCCCAGCTGCCTGCCTACCCTTCCCTCCAGACTGGGAAAAGCTTTGGGTGCTGAGAATGTCCCTAGCTGCACTCCAGTGACATGGGCCGAGCTGCACTACTGCTGACGGACCAAACTTCTCTCTCAAACACAACTGTAGGAACCCCTGAGTGGGACCATGAGGAGCAGGGGCCTCAAGCCTCTGCCCCTGCCATGGTCCCAATCCAGATCAAGGCTCTTGTCACCTACTTTTGAAGCAAAGTTAAGCCCATTGGTGCTAATGAGTCCATCTAGCCTGGCCCTTGGAGGTTTGAACCTCTCCAACTAGCTATTGGAGTAGTGACAGAGAACCTATTTCTGGGCAGGGGTGCTTTCCAGACTAGCTGCTCAACAGCAGCAAAATGCCTCTTATCAGACAAGTCGCATTTGAAACAAACAGCAGGAGGAGCAGTCTTGCAGAAACTAACAACCCGGAAAAAACCAGCAACTTCTTTATGCTGGATATTCAAACGTCCTAGCTCTATATCACAGCGATTAAATTCGGAACAAGGCATTGGCAATGTGAACGGCTGTCCGCGTAGGGACAGTGGTGTCACAACGCAGGAAATGTGGAAGCACACTTCCGGGATATGACGTGACCCCCTCACAGGGTCTAATCTGGAAACCCCCCAGGCCACAAAGAGAGCACCTGCTGTTAAGATCTGCCCACAGCTGACTTCTAGCCCGACTTTCTAGATGCCGCTACATGGGGCTTCTATGTTGGTGTGCTTTATATGATTGAATTATCAGAATGTAGTTTTTGTATGTACAACTGATCAATGATCATGATAAAGCTCTTCATTCATTCACAAATATCGCACACTTGTGCCCAATTCCCTCAGGGGTGTATGCTGTATCTTTTTTTCTTTTCTTTAGGATGTGAAACAAACTTCATGAAATCTTGGAATACCAACATGTTGGTTGCCTATGACTGCTCATCTATCATGCACTATGGCAGGTAAGCAAGTCTTTATCCAGGTACTACAGTATCTTGGCTGGAACTTTCTCCAACCCAAACTTCTAGACTGGTAAAGTGACGCTGCACATTCAGAACCGGGTGTCTACAAATACAGTTGCAATAGTCAGCCCTTGTAAGCTGGGCTCAGCTGTGTTTAGATCTTAGCAGGATAGTGAATACTGCTCCCACCCTTAGGAACATAGGAATCTGCCATATACTGAGTCAGACCATTGGTCTATCTAGCTCAGGATTGTCTTCAGACTGGCAACGACTTTTCCAAGGTTGCAGGCAGGAATCTCTCTCAGCCCTATCTTGGAGATGCTGTCAGGGAGGGAACTTGGAACCTAGATGCTCTTCCCAGAGCAGCTCCATCGTCCCCCAAGGGGAATATCTGACAGTGCTCACATTTCTAGTCTCCCATTCATAGGCAACCAGGGCGGACCCTGCTTAGCTAAGGAGACAAGTCATGCTTGCTCCCACCAGACCAGCTCTCCTCTCTACCCTTCAAGCCATGAGAACTGGCATCTTCTTGGAAGTGATATTTATTTACTTATATTTTAACACACCTTTTTAAGGAGGCTTTTAAATATCATTATTTTGTTATATCTGGTAGGTTCTTTAGCTTCTTTAGCTTTTTATAATTTTCAGTTTTAATTTGAACCTACACTGTTTTTATCTGACTTTTTTTAAAAAAATAATTTTATTACTTGTATCTGTGTCTATGTTATTGTTGTAAGCTGCCCCGAGCAGTATTGCACTGGAAGGGTGGGGTATAAATATTTTAAATAAATAAATATTTTTATACCGCCTGATATGTACATCTCTAGCTAATAGCAGGGGAAAAACAGTGCCTCTACCACACCAAAAAGCTCTAGTGTGGAGCTGCCCAACAGCTGCTCTTATGGACAAATCCTCCCTCTTTCCCCCCTTAGGAATGCCTTCAGCATGACCGGCTTGCCCACAACTGTACCACTCTCCAGCTCTTACATCATCCTTGGACAAAGATGGAACCTGAGCAACTCAGATATTGCCAGAGTCAACAAGTTCTACAAGTGTTTTCAAGCAGCAGCACAGCCAGGTAAGGCTGGACCACTAAGGCCTGTGAATGCACCAGTCACTGTCTTCAGTTACCCCTGCTCACTGGGCCAAGAGGCACCTTTTACTGTGGTGATTCTCTTTATTTAGCAGGGGGAAAGTAACTGGCCCTATCCACCCCCAGCACAGTACTTCCAGTGACTGTAGCTGGGATCTATCTTATGTTTATTTTTAGAATGTGAGCCCTTTGGGGACAGGGTTCCATCTTATTTGTTTGTTATTTCCCTGAGCCATTTTTGGAAGGGTGGTATAGAAATCGAATTGATGATGATGATGATAGAGGTCTATAAATCATGCATGGTGTGGAGAAAGTGGATAGAGAGAAATTCTTCTCCCTCTCGCTTAACACTAGAACCAGGGTCATCCCATGAAATTGATGGCCAGGAAATCTAGGACCAACAAACGGAAGTACTTTTTCACATAATGCATACTCAACTTGTGGAATTCTCTGCCACGAGATGTGGTGACAGCCAAAAACCTGGATGGTTTGAAGAGGGGTTTGGATAACTTCATGGAAGAGAGGTTTATCAACGGCTACTAGTTGGAGGGCTACAGGCCACCTCCAGCCTCAAAGGCAGGATGCCTCTGAGTTCCAGTTGCAGGGGAGTAACAGCAGGAGAGAGGGAACGCCCTCAACTCCTGCCTGTGGCTTCCAGCAGCATCTGGTGGGCCACTGTGTGAAACAGGATGCTGGACTAGATGGACCTTGGGCCTGATCCAGCAGGGCTGTTCTTATGTTCTTATGATATAAAATGGCTCCCTATCCCCAAAGGGCTCACAATCTAAAAAAGAAACAGAAGAGTGTGCTCTTGGGATACTGGATGGTTGGCAGCTTGTATGGTAGGCATGACAGCTGCTTTCACATAGGAACACTTTGTGGATATACAGTACATTGCATCTGTTAGGTTCATGACATGGCCCTGATCATGTTAATGGCACACACCGCAGAGATCAAGAGTGGCTAGAAAAGGACTTTCTCATCTAGCACCTGTCCTTGTTTTCAGAAACATCGGATGGAAGACCTGAGAATGTAACTGGTTTTGTCCCAAGCTCAATGGAACCAGAAAGCAAGGACTACATCCCTACTGCCTGGAGTTCGGTTCCTTCTGCCACGGAAGAGGCTCGTTCTGCCAGCGAGACTGTTCAGGAGCTGCAAGAGCTGGCCCAAGTGGGCTCCACCCTGCCACCCAACAGGAGTGTTGAGGAAGCCTCTAGTGTTGCAGAAGCCCCGATGAGAACTCTAGCACCCGGAATGGAGAGGCGTAACCCAAGTACAGTGTCTCCAGGGGCTCCGAGCAAAGCATACCTCATGATGTCAGAAGGACTGCCACATAACACCCGGCTCTTGGAAATGGAGACTAAAATGACAGCCAGCACTGCTGCCCAGAAGAGCAGTGAGCCGCAAGCTCTGCAGAACCCAACCCGTGGCTCTGGAGTGCTGAGAATCCAGTCTCCAAGCTACACACAAAGTGGGCAAAGTCCCATTGAAGGAACAAGAGCTAATCAAGGAATTGCACTTGCAGCTTACACTCGTACCAAAAGCACAGTGCCTCCGTTTAGCCTCGGCAAGGGAGCTGCAAGAAGGCTTGATAGGCTGGTGCAGAGCACTCTCCTTTCTGGATCAAGAGCCATGGATGTGGGGCAGATCACAGAACTACCTTCCCCTATGGAGACAGGAATCGATGAGTCTGAAAATGGCTCGCCCAGCTCAATCAAGGGGGGACCTTTCACTGTGGTGGAAAACCAAACCAAAGAAGGTATGGATCTCTTCCATCCAGCCACAAGTCACTCCAGAAGCAAAACTGGCCACCTTCAGGATATGCACTCTGTGGAAGGCATACAAGATAAAGCAGTGAGCTCTTCCTACATGACACCCTCTCGGAGAGCCCCTGGAAGTACAGTAGTCCCAAATGCTGGAGCTTCTTCCAATCCCCCAGACAGTGAAGCAAGAAGCCAGGCACTCTTCACTATCAGCAGCCACCGTGGAATAGTGGGGAAGGAAGAAAAAGGCTTCTACAACAAGGAGCCAGCTTTCACACTGGCCTCCCATAGTAGGAAACCCTCTGTGGCACAGGAACGAGAATATGGGATGCTTCCTACTGATGGGGATCGAGGCCTTGGAAGTTCACGGGCTCAAAGTCAACATCTTGATAGGCTCAGGGCCCCTACTGGAGAGCCATCCCCTTGGGCAACAACTGCAGGTGATTCGGCTGATTCAAGACAAAAGGAACCTTTCTCTGAGAGCAGTCCAATGGGGTCCACTTCCATAGAAATGGGCACAATCTTTCCTCTGCCCCTCACTCATCAGACAAGAAAGGGCTACAGACAGGGAGTGTTGGCACATACACCTTTGGGACCAGTCTCTGAGACTGAGCAGGTGATGCACGAGACATGGCCCCTCCTGAGGTCCCATGAGACACCTAGAAGTGCAGCTGCCGAAACAGTGGTGGGAATCCCACCGGTCCAGCTTGAACTCCAGACTGAAAGGGGGCACCTGGAAGGAACCGCATGGCCCATGTCTAAAACTGGGGGAGGGGCAAACGCGGAGCTGCCCAGCCAAGCTCCTGTGCAGGAAGAACAGGCTTTACTAGCAACTGAAATGGAGCAAGCCATGCATTCTACAGAGGAGACCTCTCCACTGAAACTCTCTTGGTCTCCAAGCTCTAGGCCAGCTCAGAGGAGACACACAGCTTCATCACTGCAACCAAGAAACATGGAAGGCTATAGCTCTAGTGCCCATGCTGCAGGATGGACTGCAAGGGTGCATGCTGAAGAATCACTAAAGCATGCCACAGAAGCAGCAACTATGGAAAGCCTGTCTCGTGGGCAGAAGGCTAGTGTTGGCCATGAGGAAGAACCTGGAGGCAAAAGGCCTGCAGGAACTGAACTCCCCAAAGAAGCCAAGACCCACAAAAGAGCATCTCTGTGGCAAGTACTGCCCACGGCATCACTTGGGAGCCAAATTCTCAGAAACCCTGAGTGTGGTATGGCAGAAACCAGACAACAGGAACAACCTCCTCCTCCCCACTCAGTTGGAACTAGTATTGCTGGAACAGGAGATGGTGGTCATGGCCAAGCCAAGAATTCTACTGGGCTGAGAACAGTACCCTCTCAAAGCCAATGCAGAGGGAGAGTGGCTGGCTCTTCATACATGAAGCCTGCTACCAAGAGGCCAGCTTCCTTGGACATACCACTGGAAAATGAGGCTACTCAGGAATCCAAGTCAGGTGCAGAAACCAAAGGACACAGCTCTGTCTCAAAAGGGAGATCTCTCCCCAAAGAGAGTGAGAAGGTATTGTCTGTCCCAGAAACAAGTACTTCTCCCAGCTGGAGGAGAGACACCAAAAATCGAAGAGAGGAAAATGGAATGGGCCATTACCCACAACCTCTGGAAGAGACTTCATTGGCAGTAATGAGTGAACTTACAAAGCCACATAAAAGGACTCCAGAGAGTACTATAGCAAGTGATCAAGGAACTGCTAAAACTACCAGTGCTGGTTCTTCCCACTTCTCCACCACCTTGGCTTTTGGCAACCCAACTCTGCAGGGAGTGCAAGAACCCCGACGTTCTCTTCGTTTAGGAGGAACAGGATCAGAATCTGTACCAAATGATGGGGGGCCACCTGTAAAATATTTGGAATCTGCCACTGAAAGAAAAGGCTCCTCTAGAGAAATAACAAGCCCTTTTGCAGAAGGGAGACCGTCTGAGCCAGCAAATGCAACAGAAAAGTCTTACCATGGGATTAAATGGGCCACAACCCAAGGCTGGAAAGATGCACTTGAAAAAAGTAGGGACACCACTTCTCCCTTATCTGAAGCACAGCCAATGGCCTTGATTCATGGCATTAATGAAGGGACAGCCGTGCCCCTGACCGCCCCAGAATCTCCCACACTTCTAAACTATAGAAAGGGGCCTGCTGGTCGCCATTCTACAAAGGAAACTCTACAATCCAGACAAGCCTCTGAAACGCAGACTGTAGTGAATGGAGGAGAAATCACTGTGAGCAGCATGATGGAAGGGAAACCAGAGCAAGATGGTGGTCCCTCTGTCGTCAACCCCAATTTCCTTCATTATATTGACAAGAGGTCTCTGCCAGAGATAATGGCAAGAACCTTGGTACTGGCGTTGCCACAAGAGGAGGACTGCAATTGTGAGCCACTGGGGCTGAATTGCAGGTGTCTAAATCCCAGTAAACCAACAGTGGCTGGTTCTGTGAAGACAAAAGCATTCCTGAAGAAACATGTCCTCAGAACCATGATGGCGGCGGCAGCGGCTCTTGGGAATGGGCACAAGCCTGAAAAAGCTGTAGGGATGTCTGCTTCAAACATTGAATTGCCACATCTTTGTAGGAAGTTGCCTTCTGCAGTGGAAATGGCAGGAAATGACCTGCCGGCCCCTCGAAGAACAATGAAGGCAGCACAGCCCCTCTTCTGTTCCTTTGAGCAAGACTTGTGTGGCTGGGAGCAGAGTAAGGAAGATGACCTGGACTGGATCCTTGAGAAAGAGCAAGAGCAGTCTGTGGATGATCAAGATATTGCAGGAATGCCTTGCAGGGCCTCTGGTGAGTGGCTTTTGTGAAACTCCTTCTCTGGGGCGGGTGTGTGTGACTTGCTAGAGGAGAGTGGTTGGGTTCATTTTCATTCATTCATTCATTCATTCATTCATTCTCTCTCTCTCTCTCTCTCTCTCTCTCTCTCAGTAATGCCCAAAGCTTGCCACCAGAGATGCAAGTGCTTCCCTCTGCCTCATGGTGGGGCCGCCAGCTCCTGTGGAAATCTCTCAAAATACTTAATAGGGCAGTCCTCCATTCTAATTAGGGTAGGAGACACACCCTACCCAAGTTAGGGAGCTGTGGGTGCTCCTGTTTTGATTGCCTATGAGCAAAGCAAGGTGGGGAGCAGGAAGTGATCATCTACTAACCCAGCAACTGGGTTGTGGTTTTGTCCTCCCTTATTAAAGAGCCTTCCAATCCGGCTGCTGCTTAGCAGGCTATCACTTCCTCCCCCCACTTGCTGCTTTCTCACCATTGGAAAATGGGAGGGTGCGCAGCTCCCAAACTTGAGTAGGATGCATCTCTTACCCTAACTAGACCTGTGTGAAACAGCCCAATACACTTGTCCTATATTTTCATGGGTAAGTTGAAAACTTGTTGGCTGCCCAAGGATTTCTAATGAGCTCATAAGAGAGGCAAATTCAACCCTGGGGCTTCCCAACCTCAGCTCTAGACACATAGGAAACTGCCATATACTGAGTTGGACCATTGGTCTATCTAGCTCAGTATTGTCTTCACAAACTGGCAGCAGCTTCTCCAAGGTTTCAGGCAGGAGTCTCTCTCAGCCCTATTTTGGAGATGCTGCCAGGGAGGGAACTTGGAACCTAAATACTCTTCCCAGAGCGGCTCCATCCCCTGAGGGGACTCTCTTCCAGTGCTCACACTTCTAGTCTCCCTTTCATCTGAAACCAGGCCAGACCCTGCTTAGCTAAGGGGACAAGTCATGCTTGCTACCACAAGACCAGCTCTCCTCCTAACCTTGTGAAAGGATGGCAGTGGTATCAAACCAACCATGATCTTGTCCTCTTCACCAGGTGGCTACATCTCCCTGAAGTCTCCAACAATCCAAGTTCCTAGTAAAAAGGCAATTCTGATCAGCCCCGTCCTACATGGCACTCGGTGTCTGAAGTTCTGGTACAGAACAATGGGCTCTGTCGCAGGTAAGTGGCTTCTGTGTGAAAGGGACTGTGGGTATTTGATAACCTGGCTACCCCCTAATCAGAAACAATTCCTCCTGCTAGATAAGAATCCATCACCAGAGTTTTTAGATGATGAAGGAACCCTTTTTCTGCTTCCCATCACCTGGAAAACTTTTGTATAATTGATGCTTTCTTCCCCTGTTCTTTTTGCAGTGTCCTTGATTAGTACTGTGGCTGACTGCATAATTTTAAGGTTGTGAGCCACTGTGTCTTATATTTTTAAAATGTACTGCCTACCTCTGTAGAAAATTGACAGTGTATTAGAGAACAACATTCTTCTCCCCACTCCAGAAAAGAAGCTATCCCTTGATAAGCTGCATATGTATAGATGCGAGCCCTGGACCTATGGGAAGGGGCCGAGGGCAAACAGTTTGCTTCCTATTTGGTAAAATCAAGCTACAATCTAGTGTGAGCCTTTTGTGTCTCTGCCAGGAAGCTGCTTCCACCTTGTGGGGAGAAGCTTAGCTCTTCCTGCCCCCCAACACACTTTGCAGAGAAGGAAGGGTAGCAAAGACCTAGTTCACTCCATGCTTCCTCCCCTGCTTGCCATTCCTTGCAGAATCCCAGTTGTCACCCCTCTACTGGATTTTTGTCTGGTACAGAAGTTCTATTCAGTCATTGGGCATGGAATAAGGTGCTGTAGTGATCAGCCTCCCCTCCCTCTAAAGAGTTAACTGGAAGTGAAGCTCAGCTAGTCAGCATATCAGGTGGGCCTGGGACCTAGAGAGCTGTTGGCAGGAAGAAGAGTTCTTTGTTAGAAGAGAAGCTAGGTGGGAGGTGCACAGGAGGATATGTGGTCATGGAGATTGGCTGCAGGAGAATAACTCTGCAGATCCTTGAAAGATAGGTCAGGAAGCTAGAATTCTCAACAGGAGTTTGGTGAAGCCAAGGCTAGTGGCTTCAGAAGTTTAGCGCAGGAGAAAGTGGTTTAAGAGTTTGTAGTAGAATTTCTGTTTCTTTGGTGTGTGCTTTTGCATATTCCTGATACTGTTCTATCATTGTTTACCTGTAACATAATTAAAATAAGGCACACTAGCCCACGCCCATCCTACCTAGGATGTTGCAAAAGACTCTATAAACACCATAAGCATACATTAAGGCAACCTATTTTTGTAACCCTACTAAGTATTCTTAAATGTTACTAAAAGCTGAGAGAACCTCAGACAGAAGCAGTCTGTAGTAACGAATAAAACTGATTTTCTTTTTAAAAGCCTCTCAGTGTTGGTTTTTAACTTGGGGAAAACACCAAATTAAGTCTTTTTCTTTCTGGGTTATCCCACCCCAAGCCCAGAGTTTCTGTCGACAAAAGGGGTGGTGGTGGCAGCATTTTGAACCTACTGATAATACAGAATAGTTCTAGGAGAAGTCTAGCCAGGCAGCTCAGCAGGGATGCTTCGGCATTTCTTTCCCTCACGTGAGCTTGTTCTGAGACAAAGGCTTTAATCCACTACAGATGCACAGTTTGGTTCTTGCTCAGAATTCTGTGCAAACACCATTGGGGTGGGGGGTGGGTGGGGAGGGTGGATACCCAGGGAGGTGACACAAGGGTACTCAAAAGAAAAAGGTGGCAGCTCTAATTCAACTTGGCTATGCACACATACAAATACCATGAATATATTTATATACCGTTCTCAAAGCAGTTTACATAGATATAAACAAAATGGCTCCCTGTCCCTAAAGGACTCCCCATCTAAAAGTGTACATGTGGACACGTGTCAATTCTATTTTCTAATAGGCAAAATCAACATCTACACAAAACTCCTGATTTCCTCTGAGTGGTACAAAGTCTGGTCTATGAAGGAGGATCAAGGCATGGACTGGTATCCAGTGGCCATACCCATCTCAGAGATTGGTGAGCTACAGGTAAGCACTTGTGGTCGCTTACATGGATACTTAGTTTAAAATGCTTGAAACTTTCTCAAAAATTATCCGCCTAAACTACACACAATACTGTATACTCTGAGCAATAAAGCAAATGAGGAACATGAAGACTTGAGGTGCATCTTCCGCTAGGAGGTTCTTCAAAGGCCTCATTGAGACAATTGGACTGGGAGCTGTGCAAGAGCATACTGTATTCTTGGACTGCTCCATCTTGCTAATCATAGAAAGCTGCTGCCTTCTGCATCTACACGATTGGAAAGCAACAGCTTTCCAAGGTTTCAGGCTGGGTTCTGAAACCCTAGATGAGGCCTAGCCTTAAGTGGCACAGCAGGGAAATGCTTGACCAACAAGCAGAAGGTTGCCGGTTCGAATCCTCGCTGCTACTGTATCGGGCAGCAGTGATGTAGAAAGATGCTGAAAGGCATCATCTCATACTGCTCAAGAGAAGGCGATGGTAAACCCCTTCTGTATTCTATCAAAGAAAATCACAGGGCTCTGTGGGCGCCTGGAGATGAAATTGACTTGACGACACACTTTACCTTTGACCAGGAGAGCTGGTCTTGTGATAGCAAGCATGACATTTCCCCTTAGCTAAGCAGGGTCCACCCTGGTTGAATATGAATGGGAAACTAGAAGTGTGAGCTATTTGTAAGATATTCCCTTCAGGGGATGGAGCCGCTCTGGGAAGAGCAGAAGGTTTCATGTTCCCTCCCTGGCAGCATCTCCAAGAAAAGTCTGAGAAAGATTCCTGCCTGCAACCTTAGAGAAGCCGCTGCCAATCTGTGAAAACAATACTGAGCTAGATAGACCAATGGTCTGATTCAGTATATGTCAGCTTCCTGTGTTCTTTCCCAGACATCAGGCTTTACAGAGGATTTTCTGCAAGGCTTTACTGAGAGTTCAAAGTTGCCCCAAAAGACCAACACAGAAAGTGGATTTTTTTACCCCAGATATAGATCAGGCTACATTCAAACATGTGACGAAAAGCCCAAATTGTGTGTGCTCCCCAATAGCTTGCAGGAACTTTAGAACAAATTTGGCAGATATGTGAACGCACCCTGTTCATTTTGGAGGAGATGCAAACTAAAAGCTGGGTGTGAAACTTCCAGGCCAGGAACAGAATCCAAGATCTCTTCCATGCAGATCAAGTCCTGTATTACCAAACTATGGTCCCATCCCATGGAAGCTTCTATGGAAGTGCTTCCCAGTGGGGTTGCACACTCCTTGGCACTCAATATACTCAATCCAGATTTCTCCAAATAATCTGGCTACAACTTTAACAAAAAAAAAAAAAAAGCCCCAGTATGGAATCTCAAGTGTGCACCTTTCTTTTGAAGGCTTCCCCCTACAATAGCAGCACTTCAGAACCCAGAAATGTTGAGTGAGTTTAAGCACTCTAAATCCAGAGCTTCAACGAATGTGAGGAGTTAATCATGACTTGGAGGCTTTGCTTCCCCAGGGTGTACTCTCTGGTCCCCCTCTTGCCTCTGGTCAAATGGGGTGTATTTGCAGCCATCTTTACATGAGGGGAAAGTGGGAGATTGTGCACACAACAAGCAACTATTTACTTGTTGAGAAGGTTGTCTCAGTAGCTCAGCGTCCCTTTGAGAGGCCTGCTGCAACTCGCAGAATGAAATATGCCATCTCCTTGATCTCTTTGCAGATGGCTCTGGAAGGCGTGACTGGCCACAACCTGGGGAGTCGTGCTGGAATTGATGACCTCCTTGTCTGTAGAAAGCCATGTTGGGAATGCTATAATACTAAAAGCATTTTGTGTGGGGAAAACAAAATAAACTAAGTGTTGCTTTACTCTCATAGTGAACAGCCTGAATTCATGAGGGGATAGAAGCGGCAAAATGCTCTCTCAGACCTTTCTTGGAGATGCTGCCAGAAACCGCCCTGAGCCCTTTTTGGAAGAAGAAATCAAATAAATAAATAAATAAATAAATAATGGGTTTGCTCTGCCCCTAACCTGGGTAACCTGATCCCTAAGCTGGGATCCAAGGTGATGTCCTCAGATCACATGCATCAAAAGCTTTGAGGAACCTTTTAGTTGATTGCAATTAACTAAAAATGTTAGTGCATTTGGAAAGCACTTGTGTCTTAAGAGGTATTCCCTCCTATATGAGAACTAGGAATACTTCAAAGGTGTGTGTATTTTAGGGGCTTAGAATGATTGCATCGGAGCGGCATTAGGGCTTTAAGGGGGTTTCCAAACAGTCCACTTTTTAAAAAGCTCTTGCTGCTTTTCTGCTTGGCATCCAAATGACACCTTGGCCATCATGTAACTTTTGCAACATCTGTGATGAGAATCAAGACTTTTCAGACAATTCTCAGATGACACTCTGAAACTGTGGGATGGCCAAGGATAGCTGAATGCAGGGTAGAAACGTGGTAAGAACTGGTGTTAAAATAGAGTATTTCTCAATCTGGAAATGCCCCGGATTGATCCCACTTAGGACAGCTACCCCTTCATGCCATTTGGTGGGGTCATGGTTTGCACCAAAGATCACGGAAATCAAGGTTCTGAAAAGTTGCAGGGTATAGAGAAGCCCAGGGGTCCAGCAAAACTCCAATTCCTGGGGTTCCTGGAAGAAAGGGGGACCTGTGAAAGCTGTAGCCCAGTTATGACTACAAGTTTAGCTGATATCATGTAAGCTGTAACAGGTGGAAGAGCTGGCACAACCCTTCATGGTGCCACACAGCTGGGAAAAGGCTTTGTGGGGAGAGATACTGGCCACAATCCAACTGGCTCAGTCTTGGTGTTTAGAGCTCTCTCTTCTTAAAAGTTGTAGTGGAGAGGAATATTGAACTGGACAGAGGCCCTTCTACACCCCTGCATCTCTATCTCAACTCTCTAGCTGTTGAAACTACAACTCCCATCATCCCCAGCCACAACTTGACAGCCATAGTGTGGCAACAGCTGGAGCACCAAGTTTGCCCATCCTTGTCCTAAGGCATCTTGAATGAGAAACACTCTCCAGAAGAGAAAAAGCTGCATTTAACTCCAAAATGCATGTAGGGGTGAATGCCTAGAAAAATGCCCTGCCTTGTGACAGCCAAGCATGGTGCAAGGGTTCTGAGGTGGCGAGTGGGTGGAAGAGCATTGTTCCAGGGCTGAGGAGGGGTTTCTAGGCACTACCTCTCTGGAGCTGTGAAGGGGAAGAGGCTTGTTTGAAAGTGGGTGACGAGAAGACTGAGGAGGTAGATGGGATACGTCTCTACAAGATCCCCACCACTCACTCAGATCATCAGGAGGGGTCCATCTGGTACGACCTGGGATCTAGCCTTCTTAGTTGTTACCCCTGGATTATGGAACACATTCCCCATGGATATAAGAGGGTTATCTTCCTTGGAGGCCTTCAGGGCGCTTTCCAGACTAGCTGCTCAAGAGCAGCAAAATGCCTCCATTCAGGCAAGTCACATTCAGAATGGAAACAGCAGGGGGAGCAGTCTCACAGCAACTAGCAACCCCCCAAACCAGCAACTTTTCCATGCCAGATGTAACAACCATTTCACAGCGATTAAATTCACAGCAAGGCATTGGAAATGTGAACAGCACCCTCCTGTCCCCGTAGGGACTGTGGTGTCACAACACAGGAAGTGTGGAAGCACACTTCCAAGATACGTCTTGAACCCATTGCAGGGTCTAGTCTGGAAAGCACCCAGGAGAGTCTTAAAGACCCACCTTTTTAGCCTGGCTTTTAATGATATCTAGTTTTTTAATCTGGTTCAAAAAAAATTTAATTGTGTGAGTTTAATGTAAACTGCCCAGAGCCTCTTTTTTTTTTTTTTTTTTAAAGAAGGGTGGTATATAAATTGAATACATAAGTGACTTATTGCATATGTTAGGGAGGTAACTTTTAAAGAAGGAGAGGTCTATGGGCTGTCCTCCAAACAAGGAGGGGCCACAGTCTATCCTGGAAACAAATCTCAAATGGAAAAGCTTGCAATGACCCAGTGAAAAGACAAGAATGGAGCAAGAGTGACATTTGGCAGGGTCAGGTACACCTGGAAGCATTTCTGTGGAGGTGTGACTCCATAGGCATCGACTCTTAACCCCAGTAACTCCTATTGTCTACCAGAGACATGAGGAGTGGAGATAGTGTAGGACTGTCCCTTGCTCTCTGTCTCTCTTGTGACTGGTGGGCTGTTCATGGGGCTCTCTTCTTCTTCCTCCCTTTCACCATGAGATAGCTACTGTACAGTTTCTACACTCCTAACTTCTTCAAACAAACCTTGACTGGTTCTGGACATTAAGCAATTGCCTCCCAATCTCCTCCTTAAGCTCTGTTCTCATCAGACTGGGTTTCTCTGCCAAATAAAGGTTGATTCACATTCTCCCCTCCAGTTCCAGGTTTGACTTCTGGTCTAGCATCCATGCATGTGGCTGTTCCTGAGCTCGAAGGAGATGCTTGCCCAACCCAATGCAAATGTGTGTCTCATGCTGGATGGCAGCATCAGCATATTACACAAACACGATGTAATAAATGTGTGTCATGTCTCTCTCGTGCTTGGTTTTTGCAAAAGGTTAAACTCGAGTACTGTAAGTACTTCAAAACAGCACCTGTAAACAAGCTGGGTTCTATCGGAATATAATTTTTGGCTCTTCGCCCCCTCAAATGTTCAGAGAAGGCAGTACTTAAAGCACAGCACATTGAACTGAATGTCAAACTTCAGAAAGCAGCATCCCTCTGCTGCTGACAGGTCATTGGAGGGAAGCTGTGCAGAGAGGGGCTCCCTCAGCCTTTGCAAGGCTTGTCCTTACCAAAAGGACTCAAAATAGCCCTTGAGGGCGTGGGAAGTGCATGGACAGGTTAGCTCTTGAGTCCTTTTAGAGTTGGACTGCAAGGTAGGCTTGGCGAACAGGATGTCAGAGGATCCAGTGTGTTGTAACAGGGCCCTTCAGAAAATGGTGGAGCTTCTGCATAGGATGTATGAAGGTCTCACTGGAGTGGGGCTACTGGTAATAGCTGATGCCACAGAGCAGGGATTCTCCATGTTGGGTCCCAGATGTTATTGGACTTCAACTCCCATAATCCCCAGCCAAAGGCCACTGAGGCTGGGAGTCAGGCGCCTAACAATGACAGGGCAAGGGGAGACAGTTGTCTGGGGGCCCCACTGCCTGGAGGGGCACCCCAGAGGCACCTCACGTGACTCCCCCTTGCCCCCTGCCCAGCCCCATAGCCTCTCAGCCACTTGCCCTCTTCGCCGTCTCTCCTGCTTGTTCTCCTGGCCGGCAATGGAGGCAGCAGCCCAGCTGCCAAGAGCTGCTTTTCTCCCGCCTCTCAATGGATCGGCGGGTGGGCGGGGCTTCCAGGGAGGCCTCCGTGTAGGCCGCAGTGAAGCCTGAACTCGAGTAGGGCCCAAGCCAGCCAGGAAGGAGGAGGCAGCCAGAGTGTTCTCTGCAGCAGAAGACCCCTTGCTGCCCTGCTTAACCCAGACCAGCATTTGCCAGGTAGAGTGTGAACTCCTTTTTGTGCTTACCTTTCCCGCCCCCCGCCCCCCATATATAGGGATCTGCTTGCCATAGGGCTTGGATATGGGGGGCGGAGGGACCGAGAAGTCTCTGAATATTTATTTTGAAACAGCTTGGAAAATTTGCTGACTTAAAAAAAAGTATCTAAAAAGTCCTATAAGTGGCTTGTTTCATGGCAGAAAATTACAAAAACTTCTGGAACAGTATTTTATTAATTTTATTCATTCATTCATTCATTTATAAATGCACTTATGTTCAAGTTGTTTTGCAACCCAGAAGGTCTGAGTGAGAACTGTGAAGTATGTCTTGTACTTTTATTTTATTTTATTTTTCTTGTGTGTGAACTGCTCCCCAAGAACTCGCAGGGACTTCAGGGTCAATCTGGCCAACATGGGAATGCAGCACCTCCATTCCAGAGGAGATGTCTTAAAGGGCTTTAAAAGCCTCCTGTGAAAAACCTCCTGCAATCAAACTTGACTGAATTTGTTCAGAATTCTGGGAAAACAAACATAGGCTCACCCTGCATGGTTGAAAGTCTCCTTTGCTAATCTGCAGCAAGGGGCCCATTTTAATCATTCATCTTTCTAGTGTGTTCTAGGCATTAAAAGTAAAACAAATGTATAGTACTCAATGTATATCACTATATATTGTGACGTGTGCGTGTGTGTATTCAGTGAAATGTATTTGCAGGCAGCATACTTATTTTGGAATATCAGACTTAAATCCTTGGGGGCCTGGGGTGTGCGGAGGCCCTGGACTTTGGGGGGGGGCATTTTAAAATCTTGTCTCTGGGCCCACTCCAACCTTGCTACGCCCCTGCTGGGAGTTGAGGTCTAATAACATCTGTGGACCCAACATTGAGAATCCCTGCCCTAGAGCATCCATATGCAAATTGAAATATGGCCTTATAGGTGAGCACTTTTTGTGGTTGCTTATCTTTGAACATTTTCCTAACAAAACATACAGACAAGCTCGTCTCGTACAAGGACTCAGACAATGCTCTGGCAAAAACCCAACATAGACCAGCACTACACGACTTTGGCAGATATTGGACCACAGCTCCCACCATCCCAGATTATTGGTCACTGTAGAAGGGATGATGGGAGCTGTAGTCCAATGTTCACTGGAGGGCTGAAGTTGTGCTGCCCTGTGCTGTATACAAGGCTGAGCTGACTGAACCAAGAGCCTGTTTGGGATAAGGCAGCTTTCTGGGTTCATGATACAAAGGCGACTAGTGTGGGTAGGGGATGGGAATATGGCTAAATGTAAAGAAGACTAAACTAAGGTACAGCAACCAGCCTCAGAACTGACAATGAAGACACTGAAGTGGTGGATAGCTTCTTCCTTTTAGGATTGACCGTCAACAGTAAAGGATCCAGCAGTCAAGAAATATGCTGCAGACTAGCGCTTGGTAGGGTTGCAATGAAGGCCTTGGAAAGGATATTTAGATGCCGTGATGCGTCTACACCTACAAAGATTAGAATTGTTTGGACAATGGTTTTCCCCATGACACTCTATGGATGCAAAAGCTGGACTTTGAAGAAGCAAGATAGAAAAAGCATTGACGCTTTTGAACTTTGGTGCTGGAGAAGACCTTTGAGGAGACCATGGACAGCTAGGAAAACAAACCAATGGATCATAGAAAAGATCAGTCCAGAATTTTCACTTGAGGCACAAATGACCAGGCTCAAACTATCCTACTTTGGACACATTATGCGAAGACCCAGCTCCCTTGAGAAGTCCATAATGCTGGGGAAAGTTGAAGGAAAGAGAAGAGGATGGACTCGATGACGACAGCAATGAATGCACCACTGAGAGATACTTAAAAGGTCAAGTTGAAGACAGATCATCCTGGAGAAAATCTATCTCTGTGGTAGCTAAGAGTCAACACCGACTTGATGGACTTTGTCAATCAATCAAAGGGATTGGTGGCTCACTAATTCCTTGTCTGCCCACTATTTTTCTGCCCCAAATTTGGCCCCTGCTGCTTTCCCGCTTCTAGGAGAAAGAGAGGCTGATTCTGCATTCCTTTTCCTTGCTACCTCAGATGAAAACAGCTTGGGAGGGTGTAATTTTGAGCGTGAAAATAGCGGTATGCATGGAAAGGTGTATAAGCAGTCGTATGTACAGTTTAGTTTGGTCCTTGAGCACCTTGGCTACTAAACCCCTGGACCAGCAGAGGGCAGTCTCGCACCAGTATTCTTCCCAGTCAGTCAATTTCTCCCTTCACACCAACTTTCTTCAACCAAAAAGTTTTGATTTGTTTGACATACACACGGGGCGCTGCGAGAAGCAAGACCTTATCAGAATCTCTTTTGGGGGTTTTCCCTCCCCAAGTTAAAATCAGGTAGGGATGCTGTGTGGGGGAGTTCCTACCACCTTGCAACATTTTCCTGATCTCAGTTGGGAGTGGGCAGAAGGTAGATTGTGGAAAGACCCAATAGTTCAGTGGAAGAGCGCCTGCTTTTTCTGCAGAAGACCTCCGGTTCAGTCCAGGCAGGACCTGGAAATACCCGTCTCTGAAACCCTTCAGAGCTACAGGGTGTAGCAGACAATACTGAGCTGGGAGGACCAATGGTCCAACTCTGTGTAATCTTCCTATGTAATCTATGTACTGGTTGATTCGTAGGAACATAGGAAGCTGCCATATACTGAGTCAGACCATTGGTCTATCTAGCTCAGTATTGTCTTCACAGACTAGCAGCGGCTTCTCCCAGGTTGCAGGCAGGAATCTCTCTCAGCCCTATCTTGGAGATGGCGCCAGGGAGGGAACTTGGAACCTTCTGCTCTTCCCAGAGCGGCTCCATCATCCCCTGAGCAGAATCTCTTCCAGTGCTCACACTTCTAGTCTCCCATTCATAGGCAACCAGGGTGGACCCTGCTTAGCTAAGGGGACAAGTCATGCTGGCTACCACAAGACAAGGTCTCCTCTCACAGACTTTGTAACAGGTCAGGACAGGAAGGGTTTCGGATGCCCAACTGTCTAAACGTATCAGCTAAGGCTCTTTTTTTGGCGGCAACTTCAAATCCCAGTTCAGCTCACTGGTGGCATCTCCAGGTAAGCCTGCAAGAGATGCACACCTCTCCCTCCTTCCAACCCTGCCCCCATTCCTACTGCCAGTCACTATAGACAATACCAGCAAGATGGACCAATGAGCTGACTCAGTAAAAGGCACTTTGTTACGTTTCTTTAAATATGTTCTTAACCCTGTTCCTTTGCTGTAAGCACATGTCTGTCCCCCTGAAGCACAATTTTTCAGATGGCTCTGGGTGGTGGGACTCTTGGGTTCTGGTTTTAAAAAAGCCAAGTAGGTCCCACAGTCTTCCCCACCCCTGCCCCAATCTAAAGCACTCCCCTCAAGCTGCTGCTTGCTCTGGGCAGTGGGAAACAGACAGGTGCGGAAAGGCAAACGAAATCCCCTCCCCTGCTGTTTGGGTAGGAAGGCAGTAATTTTCTCCCCACCTGCCAATGGGTGGTTTGTGTGTGGGAGCCTGTCCTATTGCCTGAGTCAGCAGGAGGAGTTCTCGTGGGAACATCTGCACCTGCTGTGTACTGAGGCCAGCTATGGATTCCTCTGGTTCCCAGCGAGCCAGCCTGGTGTAGTGGCTAGAGTGCTGGACTAGGACCGGGGAGACCCGAGTTCAAATCCCCATTCAGCCAGGATACTCGCTGGGTGACTCTGAGCCAGTCACTTCTCTCTCGGCCTAACCTACTTCACAGGGTTGTTGTGAGGAGAAACTTAAGTATGTAGTACACCGCTCTGGGCTCCTTGGAGGAAGAGCGGGATAGAAAATGTAAATAACAACAACAGCAGCAACTGACTGAATGGCTTTGTTGGCCACATGGAACTTCTTTACTGTTATAACGAGAGAGCTGGATCGAGACCCTCTGGGAGAGCCTAACCGGTGGTGGCTTTGTGCTTTGCAGATGTCAGCTGGAGCATTGGCAGCACCATCCACTTCCTGCTCAAGGAGACCCTCCTCCTACCTCAGTTCTTGCGAGCACAGCTCCAAAAGTGTGCCCAACTCCCCCAGCTGGGTAGGATGCTTGTTCTTCACTCTGAACGATCGTGTAGTGGTTAGAGTGCTGGACTAGGACCGGGGAGACCTGAGTTTGAATCCCCATTCAGCCATGAGACTTGCTGGGTGACTCTGGGCCAGTCACTTCTCTCTCAGCCTAACTTACTTCACAGGGTTGTTGTGAGGAGAAACTTAAGTGTGTAGTACACCGCTCTGGGCTTCTTGGAGGAAGAGTGGGATATAAAATGTGTTAAACAACAACAACAACAACAACAAAACCTTAGGTCCCCAGATGTTTTTGGGACTGCAATGCCCACAGTCCCTTCAGCCATTGCAGCTGGGGATCATCGGAGCCCAACATCTGGGGGATCAAGGTTGAGAACTCTGACTGTCAGCAGCTCTCCAAAGAACTTGGCAGAAGAAGGTCTTTCCCTTTTAACTGGAGATGCTAAAGATTGGACCTAGGAGGACCCTCGGTGCACAGAGCAGATGCCAGGGGTGTCGCTGTAACTGAGCGGATGGGTTCAAAGCAGGGGCGTATCTATAGGGGGGCAGGGGGGCACGTGCCCCGGGCGCCACTTGAAGGGGGGGGCGCAATTTCTTAAAATTAAATAATTTTAAAAAATGGCCACCAAAAACAAAATGGCCAATGGGCATGCTCAAATGACCTCTGTGAGGCCCTAGGGCATGCCACGCCTTGCAGAGGCCATTTGAGCATGCACAGTGGCCATTTTGTTTTTAGCGGCCATTTTTAAATATATATATATTTTTAAAAATGACCACCGCACATGCTCAGATGGTGCCTGTGAGGCCCTAGAGGCCAGTGGGAGGAGGGGGAAACTTTGCAGACCCCCCGCAGCCTTTAAGATGTCCCCCGAAGGGGCTACAGGTATTTTTTTTAAAAATTAATATAATATGTCACTGTACACATATTCAGATTGGCACTATGTACAGAGAATAAGGGCTTGTGAATACTGAGCTGAAGTTTATGAGCTAAGATTGTATCCATTTGCTCTTACTTTGCTTCTTGTGATAAGTGAGTTAAATGTGATGTCTTTTTACAAGTCTCTGATTAAAGCCAAAAAGGAGGCCCTGAAAGAAAGACAATGGTCAGAACTTATAACGGCCCTTAATAAAAAGGATGAAGCCAGTTTTTGGCGCTCAGTATCCGGGGTTAATTCGTTCCCCAGACAAATTCCAGTGCCAGAGGAAATATGGGTACATCATTTCACCAAAATCTATGCTGCCCCACAAGCACACTTAACCTTTCCATCTCGGCCCAGCATCCCCCCGGAGGAATTGCCTGTATGGCCTCCAGTTACCACTGAAGAAGTAGAGAATCTGATTGGACAGCTAAAGAGAGGCAAATCTCCAGGTAAAGACTACATTCCCCCCGATTTCTTAAGGGCCAATGTTAGCTGGTGGGCTCCGCTCTTAGCCTCCATATTCACTCATATAGACCGAACAACAAATATGCCCAATGGCTGGGGACAGGCAATTGTCGTTCCGATTCACAAAAAAGGCCCGTCTGATGACCCGTCGAATTATAGAGCCATAAGTCTATTAAGCGTAATTGGTAAGCTATACGCTAAACATCTAAACTTGAAATTGTTGGACTGGATGGAGAAAGAAAACATTCTAGAACAAGAACAAGCGGGGTTCAGAAAAGGAAGATCTGTGATGGATCACTGTTTGGCCCTCCAGAGTTTAATAGAGAAATACATTGAGGGCAGAAAGGCGCCGTTATATGTCGCCTTTATAGACTTTAAGAGTGCCTTTGACTCAATATCCAGGGATGCTCTGTGGGAGAAATTGGCAAACTCTTCTATCGACAAGAGATTGCTATCTCTAATATATAAACTCTACGAGAACACGAGTCTGAGAGTAAAATGTGACCACAATGGCCAATTATCCAGAGAGATCCCTGTAGAAAGGGGGGTCCGGCAGGGATGCATACTAGCCCCAGCTCTTTTCAATTTCTATGTAAACGGTCTAATCACCCGTCTACGGCAAGTTGAAACTCACGCGCCAAAGATAGGGGACAGGTGTTTACCTATCCTGATGTATGCAGATGACACAGCCTTATTGTCACAGACCAGAGTTGGTCTAAAAAGAGCGTTAGAATGCTTGAGTTTGTTCTGCAATGAGGAATTTCTGGAAATTAACTACACCAAAACTAAAATCGTGAGATTTGCAAAGAAGCAACGGGTTTTTAGATGGTCCATAGCTGGTGCCAGAGTGGAGCAGGTGAAGTCTTACAGATACCTGGGGGTGGTGTTTCAGTTTAATGGTGGTACCTCTACGCACACCAGTGCCGCTAAATTGAATGCCACTCGATCTTCCATGGCAATCAGGAAATTTTTCTGGGCACAAGGTGGTGGCTATATTCCGGCAGCTAATAAAGCCTTTCAGGCTAAAGTGATACCTCAGCTGCTATATGGGATTCAGGTTAGACCACCAAAAGACTTACAAGCTTTAGAAAAAGTACAATCGGGCTTTCTGAGATCACTATTGGGGGTACCAAAATGTGTCCCGAACTCCTTAATACGGCTGGAGATTGGGCTATGGAAATTGGAGACCAGGGCCTGGCTGCTCATAATCCTGTATTGGATTAAGACTTATCTTTACCCGACAGGACTTATACCTCATCTCCTTGCCGCTACCCCACAACCCCGTTGGTGTATGATGGTTGAGGAAAGACTCCGGAAGATGGGCTTCTGCCCAGTACAATTGTTAGAACAGGGCGAGTCAACAGCAAGATCCCTAGTTAAACAAAGGCTTAGGGACATAAATTTCCAGGAGGAAAGGGCCTCCGTAAATAGGCTGCTACAATTCCTAAGCACTAAGAAAGACTGGGTCACAGCTCTTATTTCTATACAATCTATTCACCAAAGCTGCGCTGGGCGTTTACAAGAGCTCGCTTGAATGCTTTACCCTCAGCGATGCTAGTAGGGAAATTTGAGAGAAAACCCTATGAGGAGAGACTATGCCTTTGCGGAGCTGCTCCCGAAACACTGACGCATTCACTGTTACATTGCCCACTTTATACAGATGAAAGAGATTTATTTTTATCTCAGTATCTGAAAGATCTCCAAAGCCACTCAGTGGAGACAATTCTTATATGCTTATTAGAAGACAGGGACCCAACAATATCCCTGGCGGTTGCTAAATTTTGTTATACATTGGCCAAACTAAGAGAAGCTAGAGCACAGCAATCGGTTACTGTCAAAGATTCCTGATTTTATATGTTTGATGACATTTTAGACTTTGTTTCCATTATTTTCTTTTTACTGTGTATACTCTGCGTATATTGATGTTTGATCTAAGATCATAAATAAACAACAACAACAGCTCTGAAGGGTTTCAGAGACGGGTATTTCCAGGTCCTGCCTGGACTGAACCGGAGGTCTTCTGCAGAAAAAGCAGGCGCTCTTCCACTGAACTATTGGGTCTTTCCACAATCTACCTTCTGCCCACTCCCAACTGAGATCAGGAAAATGTTGCAAGGTGGTAGGAACTCCCCCACACAGCATCCCTACCTGATTTTAACTTGGGGAGGGAAAACCCCCAAAAGAGATTCTGATAAGGTCTTGCTTCTCGCAGCGCCCGCCCCGTGTGTATGTCAAACAAATAAAAACTTTTTGATTGAAGAAAGTTGGTGTGAAGGGAGAAATTGACTGACTGGGAAGAATACTGGTGCGAGACTGCCCTCTGCTGGTCCAGGGGTTTAGTAGCCAAGGTGCTCAAGGACCAAACTAAACTGTACATACGACTGCTTATACACCTTTCCATGCATACCGCTATTTTCACGCTCAAAATTACACCCTCCCAAGCTGTTTTCATCTGAGGTAGCAAGGAGAAGGAATGCAGAATCAGCCTCTCTTTCTCCTAGAAGCGGGAAAGCAGCAGGGGCCAAATTTGGGGCAGAAAAATAGTGGGCAGACAAGGAATTAGTGAGCCACCAATCCCTTTGATTGATTGACAAAGTCCATCAAGTCGGTGTTGACTCTTAGCTACCACAGAGATAGATTTTCTCCAGGATGATCTGTCTTCAACTTGACCTTTTAAGTATCTCTCAGTGGTGCATTCATTGCTGTCGTCATCGAGTCCATCCTCTTCTCTTTCCTTCAACTTTCCCCAGCATTATGGACTTCTCAAGGGAGCTGGGTCTTCGCATAATGTGTCCAAAGTAGGATAGTTTGAGCCTGGTCATTTGTGCCTCAAGTGAAAATTCTGGACTGATCTTTTCTATGATCCATTGGTTTGTTTTCCTAGCTGTCCATGGTCTCCTCAAAGGTCTTCTCCAGCACCAAAGTTCAAAAGCGTCAATGCTTTTTCTATCTTGCTTCTTCAAAGTCCAGCTTTTGCATCCATAGAGTGTCATGGGGAAAACCATTGTCCAAACAATTCTAATCTTTGTAGGTGTAGACACATCACGGCATCTAAATATCCTTTCCAAGGCCTTCATTGCAACCCTACCAAGCGCTAGTCTGCAGCATATTTCTTGACTGCTGGATCCTTTACTGTTGACGGTCAATCCTAAAAGGAAAAACCTATCCACCACTTCAGTGTCTTCATTGTCAATTCTGAGGCTGGTTGCTGTACCTTAGTTTAGTCTTCTTTACATTTAGCCATATTCCACACTAGTCGCCTTTGTATCATGAACCCAGAAAGCTGCCTTATCCCAAACAGGCTCTTGGTTCAGTCAGCTCAGCCTTGTATACAGCACAGGGCAGCACAACTTCAGCCCTCCAGTGAACATTGGACTACAGCTCCCATCATCCCTTCTACAGTGACCAATAATCTGGGATGGTGGGAGCTGTGGTCCAATATCTGCCAAAGTCGTGTAGTGCTGGTCTATGTTGGGTTTTTGCCAGAGCATTGTCTGAGTCCTTGTACTAGACGAGCTTGTCTGTATGTTTTGTTAGGAAAATGTTCAAAGATAAGCAACCACAAAAAGTGTTCACCTCAAGGTTGACTCAGCCTTCCATCCTTCCGAGGTCGGTAAAATGAGTACCCAGAATGTTGGGGGACAATATGCTAAATCATTGTAAGAGAGAGCTTCCAGCTATAGAGCGGTATATAAATGTAAGTGCTATAAGGCCATATTTCAATTTGCATATGGATGCTCTATCGCAGGGATTCTCAATGTTGGGTCCCCAGATGTTATTGGACCTCAACTCCCAGCCTCAGTGGCCTTTGGCTGGGGATTATGGGAGTTGAAGTCCAATAACATCTGGGACCCAACATGGAGAATCCCTGCTCTATGGCATCAGCTATTACCAGTAGCCCCACTCCAGTTAGACCTTCATACATCCTATGCAGAAGCTCCACCATTTTCTGAAGGGCCCTGTTACAACACACTGAATCCTCTGACATCATGTTCGCCAAGCCTACCTTGCAGTCCAACTCTAAAAGGACTCAAGAGCTAACCTGTCCATGCACTTCCCACGCCCTCAAGGGCTATTTTGAGTCCTTTTGGTAAGGACAAGCCTTGCAAAGGCTGAGGGAGCCCCTCTCTGCACAGCTTCCCTCCAATGACCTCTCAGCAGCAGAGGGATGCTGCTTTCTGAAGTTTGACATTCAGTTCAATGTGCTGTGCTTTAAGTACTGCCTTCTCTGAACATTTGAGGGGGCGAAGAGCCAAAAATTATATTCCGATAGAACCCAGCTTGTTTACAGGTGCTGTTTTGAAGTACTTACAGTACTCGAGTTTAACCTTTTGCAAAAACCAAGCACGAGAGAGACATGACACACATTTATTACATCGTGTTTGTGTAATATGCTGATGCTGCCATCCAGCATGAGACACACATTTGCATTGGGTTGGGCAAGCATCTCCTTCGAGCTCAGGAACAGCCACATGCATGGATGCTAGACCAGAAGTCAAACCTGGAACTGGAGGGGAGAATGTGAATCAACCCTTATTTGGCAGAGAAACCCAGTCTGATGAGAACAGAGCTTAAGGAGGAGATTGGGAGGCAATTGCTTAATGTCCAGAACCAGTCATGGTTTGTTTGAAGGAGTGTAGAAACTGTACAGTAGCTATCTCATGGTGAAAGGGAGGAAGAAGAAGAGAGCCCCATGAACAGCCCACCAGTCACAAGAGAGACAGAGAGCAAGGGACAGTCCTACACTCTATCTCCACTCCTCATGTCTCTGGTAGACAATAGGAGTTACTGGGGTTAAGAGTCGATGCCTATGGAGTCATACCTCCAACAGAAATGCTTCCAGGTGTACCTGACCCTGCCAAATTTAAGCAGGTAGTGTCACTCTTGCTCCATTCTTGTGTTTTCACTGGGTCATTGCAAGCTTTTCCATTTGAGATTTGTTTCCAGGATAGACTGTGGCCCCTCCTTGTTTGGAGGACAGCCCATAGACCTCTCCTTCTTTAAAAGTTACCTCCCTAACATATGCAATAAGTCACTTATGTATTCAATTTATATACCACCCTTCTTTAAAAAAAAAAAAAAAAGAAGCTCTGGGCAGTTTACATTAAACTCACACAATTAAATTTTTTTTTGAACCAGATTAAAAAACTAGATATCATTAAAAGCCAGGCTAAAAAGGTGGGTCTTTAAGACTCTCCTGGGTGCTTTCCAGACTAGACCCTGCAATGGGGTCAAGACGTATCTCGGAAGTGTGCTTCCACACTTCCTGTGTTGTGACACCACAGTCCCTACGGGGACAGGAGGGTGCTGTTCACATTTCCAATGCCTTGTTGTGAATTTAATCGCTGTGAAATGGTTGTACATCTGGCATGGAAAAGTTGCTGGTTTGGGGGGTTGCTAGTTGCTGTGAGACTGCTCCCCCTGCTGTTTCCATTCTGAATGTGACTTGCCTGAATGGAGGCATTTTGCTGCTCTTGAGCAGCTAGTCTGGAAAGCGCCCTGAAGGCCTCCAAGGAAGATAACCCTCTTATATCCATGGGGAATGTGTTCCATAATCCAGGGGTAACAACTAAGAAGGCTAGATCCCAGGTCGTACCAGATGGACCCCTCCTGATGATCTGAGTGAGTGGTGGGGATCTTGTAGAGACGTATCCCATCTACCTCCTCAGTCTTCTCGTCACCCACTTTCAAACAAGCCTCTTCCCCTTCACAGCTCCAGAGAGGTAGTGCCTAGAAACCCCTCCTCAGCCCTGGAACAATGCTCTTCCACCCACTCGCCACCTCAGAACCCTTGCACCATGCTTGGCTGTCACAAGGCAGGGCATTTTTCTAGGCATTCACCCCACATGCATTTTGGAGTTAAATGCAGCTTTTTCTCTTCTGGAGAGTGTTTCTCATTCAAGATGCCTTAGGACAAGGGTGGGCAAACTTGGTGCTCCAGCTGTTGCCACACTATGGCTGTCAAGTTGTGGCTGGGGATGATGGGAGTTGTAGTTTCAACAGCTAGAGAGTTGAGATAGAGATGCAGGGGTGTAGAAGGGCCTCTGTCCATTTCAATATTCCTCTCCACTACAACTTTTAAGAAGAGAGAGCTCTAAACACCAAGACTGAGCCAGTTGGATTGTGGCCAGTATCTCTCCCCACAAAGCCTTTTCCCAGCTGTGTGGCACCATGAAGGGTTGTGCCAGCTCTTCCACCTGTTACAGCTTACATGATATCAGCTAAACTTGTAGTCATAACTGGGCTACAGCTTTCACAGGTCCCCCTTTCTTCCAGGAACCCCAGGAATTGGAGTTTTGCTGGACCCCTGGGCTTCTCTATACCCTGCAACTTTTCAGAACCTTGATTTCCATGATCCTTGGTGCAAACCATGACCCCACCAAATGGCATGAAGGGGTAGCTGTCCTAAGTGGGATCAATCCGGGGCATTTCCAGATTGAGAAATACTCTATTTTAACACCAGTTCTTACCACGTTTCTACCCTGCATTCAGCTATCCTTGGCCATCCCATAGTTTCAGAGTGTCATCTGAGAATTGTCTGAAAAGTCTTGATTCTCATCACAGATGATGTTGCAAAAGTTACATGATGGCCAAGGTGTCATTTGGATGCCAAGCAGAAAAGCAGCAAGAGCTTTTTAAAAAGTGGACTGTTTGGAAACCCCCTTAAAGCCCTAATGCCGCTCCGATGCAATCATTCTAAGCCCCTAAAATACACACACCTTTGAAGTATTCCTAGTTCTCATATAGGAGGGAATACCTCTTAAGACACAAGTGCTTTCCAAATGCACTAACATTTTTAGTTAATTGCAATCAACTAAAAGGTTCCTCAAAGCTTTTGATGCATGTGATCTGAGGACATCACCTTGGATCCCAGCTTCTGCCGGGTTAGGGGCAGAGCAAACCCATTTTTATTTATTTATTTGATTTCTTCTTCCAAAAAGGGCTCTGGGCGGTTTCTGGCAGCATCTCCAAGAAAGGTCCGAGAGAGCATTTTGCCGCTTCTATCCCCTCATGAATTCAGGCTGTTCACTACGAGAGTAAAGCAACACTTAGTTTATTTTGTTTTCCCCACACAAAATACTTTTAGTATTATAGCATTCCCAACATGGCTTTCTACAGACAAGGAGGTCATCAATTCCAGCACGATTCCCCAGGTTGTGGCCAGTCACGCCTTCCAGAGCCACCTGTAAAGAGATGGCATATTTCATTCTGCGAGTTGCAGCAGGCCTCTCAAAGGGACGCTGAGCTACTGAGACAACCTTCTCAACAAGTAAATAGTTGCTTGTTGTGTGCACAATCTCCCACTTTCCCCTCATGTAAAGATGGCTGCAAATACACCCCATTTGACCAGAGGCAAGAGGGGGACCAGAGAGTACACCCTGGGGAAGCAAAGCCTCCAAGTCATGATTAACTCCTCACATTCGTTGAAGCTCTGGATTTAGAGTGCTTAAACTCACTCAACATTTCTGGGTTCTGAAGTGCTGCTATTGTAGGGGGAAGCCTTCAAAAGAAAGGTGCACACTTGAGATTCCATACTGGGGCTTTTTTGTTGTTGTTAAAGTTGTAGCCAGATTATTTGGAGAAATCTGGATTGAGTATATTGAGTGCCAAGGAGTGTGCAACCCCACTGGGAAGCACTTCCATAGAAGCTTCCATGGGATGGGACCATAGTTTGGCAATACAGCACTTGATCTGCATGGAAGAGATCTTGGATTCTGTTCCTGGCCTGGAAGTTTCACACCCAGCTTTTAGTTTGCATCTCCTCCAAAATGAACAGGGTGCGTTCACATATCTGCCAAATTTGTTCTAAAGTTCCTGCAAGCTATTGGGGAGCACACACAATTTGGGCTTTTCGTCACATGTTTGAATGTAGCCTGATCTATATCTGTGGTAAAAAAATCCACTTTCTGTGTTGGTCTTTTGGGGCAACTTTGAACTCTCAGTAAAGCCTTGCAGAAAATCCTCTGTAAAGCCTGATGTCTGGGAAAGAACACAGGAAGCTGACATATACTGAATCAGACCATTGGTCTATCTAGCTCAGTATTGTCTTTACAGATTGGCAGCAGCTTCTCCAAGGTCGCAGGCAGGAATCTTTCTCAGACCTTTCTTGGAGATGCTGCCAGGGAGGGAACTTGGAACCTTCTGCTCTTCCCAGAGCGGCTCCATCCCCTGAAGGGAATATCTTACAAATAGCTCACACTTCTAGTTTCCCATTCATATGCAACCAGGGTGGACCCTGCTTAGCTAAGGGGGAAAGTCATGCTTGCTATCACAAGACCAGCTCTCCTGGTCAAAGGTAAAGTGTGTCGTCAAGTCAATTTCAACTCCAGGCGCCCACAGAGCCCTGTGATTTTCTTTGATAGAATACAGAAGGGGTTTCCCATCGCCTTCTCTTGCGCAGTATGAGATGATGCCTTTCAGCATCTTTCTACATCACTGCTGCCCAATATAGTAGCAGCGGGGATTTGAACTGGCAAGTCAAGCATTTCCCTGCTGTGCCACTTAAGGCTAGGCCTCATCTAGGGTTTCAGAACCCAGCCTGAAACCTTGGAAAGCTGTTGCTTTCCAATTGTGTAGATTCAGAAGGCAGCAGCTTTCTATGTTCACCAAGATGGAGCGGTCCAAGAATACAGTATGCTCTTGCACAGCTCCCAGTCCAATTGTCTCAATGAGGCCTTTGAAGAACCTCCTAGCGGAAGATGCACCTCAAGTCTTCATGTTCCTCATTTGCTTTATTGCTCAGAGTATACAGTATGGTGTGTAGTTTAGGCAGAGAATTTTTGAGAAAGTTTCAAGCATTTTAAACTAATTATCCATGTAAGCAACCACAAGTGCTTACCTGTAGCTTGCCGATCTCTGAGATGGGTATGGCCACTGGATACCAGTCCATGCCTTGATCCTCCTTCATAGACCAGACTTTGTGCCATTCAGAGGAATTCAGGAGTTTTATGTAGATGTTGATTTTGTCTATTAGAAAATAGAATTGACACGTGTCCACATGTGCACTATTAGATGGGGAGTCCTTTAGGGACAGGGATTCATCCCTGCTGAGCTGCCTGGCTAGACTTCTCCTAGAACTATTCTGTATTATCAGTAGGTTCAAAATGCTGCCACCACCACCCCTTTTGTCGACAGAAACTCTGGACTTGGGGTGGGATAACCCAGAAAGAAAAATACTTAATTTGGTGTTTTCCCCAAGTTAAAAACCAACACTGAGAGGCTTTTAAAAAGAAAATCAGTTTTATTCGTTGCTACAGACTGCTTCTGTCTGAGGTTCTCTCAGCTTTTAGTTACATTTAAGAATACTTAGTAGGGTTACAAAAATAGGTTGCCTTAATGTATGCTTAAGGTGTTTATAGAGTCTTTTGCAACACCCTAGGTAGGATGGGCGTGGGCTAGTGTTCCTTATTTTAATTATGTTACAGGTAAACAATGATAGAACAGTATCAGGAATATGCAAAAGCACACACCAAAGAAACAGAAATTCTACTACAAACTCTTAAACCACTTTCTCCTGCGCTAAACTTCTGAAGCCACTAGCCTTGGCTTCACCAAACTCCTGTTGAGAATTCTAGCTTCCTGACCTATCTTTCAAGGATCTGCAGAGTTATTCTCCTGCAGCCAATCTCCATGACCACATATCCTCCTGTGCACCTCCCACCTAGCTTCTCTTCTAACAAAGAACTCTTCTTCCTGCCAACAGCTCTCTAGGTCCCAGACCCACCTGGTATGCTGACTGGCTGAGCTTCACTTCCAGTTAACTCTTTAGAGGGAGGGGAGGCTGATCACTACAGCACCTTATTCCATGCCCAATGACTGAATAGAACTTCTGTACCAGACAAAAATCCAGTAGAGGGGTGACAACTGGGATTCTGCAAGGAATGGCAAGCAGGGGAGGAAGCATGGAGTGAACTAGGTCTTTGCTACCCTTCCTTCTCTGCAAAGTGTGTTGGGGGGCAGGAAGAGCTAAGCTTCTCCCCACAAGGTGGAAGCAGCTTCCTGGCAGAGACACAAAAGGCTCACACTAGATTGTAGCTTGATTTTACCAAATAGGAAGCAAACTGTTTGCCCTCGGCCCCTTCCCATAGGTCCAGGGCTCGCATCTATACATATGCAGCTTATCAAGGGATAGCTTCTTTTCTGGAGTGGGGAGAAGAATGTTGTTCTCTAATACACTGTCAATTTTCTACAGAGGTAGGCAGTACATTTTAAAAATATAAGACACAGTGGCTCACAACCTTAAAATTATGCAGTCAGCCACAGTACTAATCAAGGACACTGCAAAAAGAACAGGGGAAGAAAGCATCAATTATACAAAAGTTTTCCAGGTGATGGGAAGCAGAAAAAGGGTTCCTTCATCATCTAAAAACTCTGGTGATGGATTCTTATCTAGCAGGAGGAATTGTTTCTGATTAGGGGGTAGCCAGGTTATCAAATACCCACAGTCCCTTTCACACAGAAGCCACTTACCTGCGACAGAGCCCATTGTTCTGTACCAGAACTTCAGACACCGAGTGCCATGTAGGACGGGGCTGATCAGAATTGCCTTTTTACTAGGAACTTGGATTGTTGGAGACTTCAGGGAGATGTAGCCACCTGGTGAAGAGGACAAGATCATGGTTGGTTTGATACCACTGCCATCCTTTCACAAGGTTAGGAGGAGAGCTGGTCTTGTGGTAGCAAGCATGACTTGTCCCCTTAGCTAAGCAGGGTCTGGCCTGGTTTCAGATGAAAGGGAGACTAGAAGTGTGAGCACTGGAAGAGAGTCCCCTCAGGGGATGGAGCCGCTCTGGGAAGAGTATTTAGGTTCCAAGTTCCCTCCCTGGCAGCATCTCCAATATAGGGCTGAGAGAGACTCCTGCCTGAAACCTTGGAGAAGCAGCTGCTAGTCTGTGAAGACAATACTGAGCTAGATAGACCAATGGTCCAACTCAGTATATGGCAGTTTCCTATGTGTCTAGAGCTGAGGTTGGGAAGCCCCAGGGTTGAATTTGCCTCTCTTATGAGCTCATTAGAAATCCTTGGGCAGCCAACAAGTTTTCAACTTACCCATGAAAATATAGGACAAGTGTATTGGGCTGTTTCACACAGGTCTAGTTAGGGTAAGAGATGCATCCTACTCAAGTTTGGGAGCTGCGCACCCTCCCATTTTCCAATGGTGAGAAAGCAGCAAGTGGGGGGAGGAAGTGATAGCCTGCTAAGCAGCAGCTGGATTGGAGGGCTCTTTAATAAGGGAGGACAAAACCACAACCCAGTTGCTGGGTTAGTAGATGATCACTTCCTGCTCCCCACCTTGCTTTGCTCATAGGCAATCAAAACAGGAGCACCCACAGCTCCCTAACTTGGGTAGGGTGTGTCTCCTACCCTAATTAGAATGGAGGACTGCCCTATTAAGTATTTTGAGAGATTTCCACAGGAGCTGGCGGCCCCACCATGAGGCAGAGGGAAGCACTTGCATCTCTGGTGGCAAGCTTTGGGCATTACTGAGAGAGAGAGAATGAATGAATGAATGAATGAATGAATGAATGAATGAATGAAAATGAACCCAACCACTCTCCTCTAGCAAGTCACACACACCCGCCCCAGAGAAGGAGTTTCACAAAAGCCACGCACCAGAGGCCCTGCAAGGCATTCCTGCAATATCTTGATCATCCACAGACTGCTCTTGCTCTTTCTCAAGGATCCAGTCCAGGTCATCTTCCTTACTCTGCTCCCAGCCACACAAGTCTTGCTCAAAGGAACAGAAGAGGGGCTGTGCTGCCTTCATTGTTCTTCGAGGGGCCGGTAGGTCATTTCCTGCCATTTCCACTGCAGAAGGCAACTTCCTACAAAGATGTGGCAATTCAATGTTTGAAGCAGACATCCCTACAGCTTTTTCAGGCTTGTGCCCATTCCCAAGAGCCGCTGCCGCCGCCATCATGGTTCTGAGGACATGTTTCTTCAGGAATGCTTTTGTCTTCACAGAACCAGCCACTGTTGGTTTACTGGGATTTAGACACCTGCAATTCAGCCCCAGTGGCTCACAATTGCAGTCCTCCTCTTGTGGCAACGCCAGTACCAAGGTTCTTGCCATTATCTCTGGCAGAGACCTCTTGTCAATATAATGAAGGAAATTGGGGTTGACGACAGAGGGACCACCATCTTGCTCTGGTTTCCCTTCCATCATGCTGCTCACAGTGATTTCTCCTCCATTCACTACAGTCTGCGTTTCAGAGGCTTGTCTGGATTGTAGAGTTTCCTTTGTAGAATGGCGACCAGCAGGCCCCTTTCTATAGTTTAGAAGTGTGGGAGATTCTGGGGCGGTCAGGGGCACGGCTGTCCCTTCATTAATGCCATGAATCAAGGCCATTGGCTGTGCTTCAGATAAGGGAGAAGTGGTGTCCCTACTTTTTTCAAGTGCATCTTTCCAGCCTTGGGTTGTGGCCCATTTAATCCCATGGTAAGACTTTTCTGTTGCATTTGCTGGCTCAGACAGTCTCCCTTCTGCAAAAGGGCTTGTTATTTCTCTAGAGGAGCCTTTTCTTTCAGTGGCAGATTCCAAATATTTTACAGGTGGCCCCCCATCATTTGGTACAGATTCTGATCCTGTTCCTCCTAAACGAAGAGAACGTCGGGGTTCTTGCACTTCCTGCAGAGTTGGGTTGCCAAAAGCCAAGGTGGTGGAGAAGTGGGAAGAACCAGCACTGGTAGTTTTAGCAGTTCCTTGATCACTTGCTATAGTACTCTCTGGAGTCCTTTTATGTGGCTTTGTAAGTTCACTCATTACTGCCAATGAAGTCTCTTCCAGAGGTTGTGGGTAATGGCCCATTCCATTTTCCTCTCTTCGATTTTTGGTGTCTCTCCTCCAGCTGGGAGAAGTACTTGTTTCTGGGACAGACAATACCTTCTCACTCTCTTTGGGGAGAGATCTCCCTTTTGAGACAGAGCTGTGTCCTTTGGTTTCTGCACCCGACTTGGATTCCTGAGTAGCCTCATTTTCCAACGGTATGTCCAAGGAAGCTGGCCTCTTGGTAGCATGCTTCATGTATGAAGAGCCAGCCCCTCTCCCTCTGCATTGGCTTTGAGAGGGTACTGTTCTCAGCCCAGTAGAATTCTTGGCTTGGCCATGAGCACCATCTCCTGTTCCAGCAATACTAGTTCCAACTGAGTGGGGAGGAGGAGGTTGTTCCTGTTGTCTGGTTTCTGCCATACCACACTCAGGGTTTCTGGGCATTTGGCTCCCAAGTGATGCCGTGGGCAGTACTTGCCACAGAGATGCTCTTTTGTGGGTCTTGGCTTCTTTGGGGAGTTCAGTTCCTGCAGGCCTTTTGCCTCCAGGTTCTTCCTCATGGCCAACACTAGCCTTCTGCCCACGAGACAGGCTTTCCATAGTTGCTGCTTCTGTGGCATGCTTTAGTGATTCTTCAGCATGCACCCTTGCAGTCCATCCTGCAGCATGGGCACTAGAGCTATAGCCTTCCATGTTTCTTGGTTGCAGTGATGAAGCTGTGTCTCCCCTCTGAGCTGGCCTAGAGCTTGGAGACCAAGAGAGTTTCAGTGGAGAGGTCTCCTCTGTAGAATGCATGGCTTGCTCCATTTCAGTTGCTAGTAAAGCCTGTTCTTCCTGCACAGGAGCTTGGCTGGGCAGCTCCACGTTTGCCCCTCCCCAGTTTCAGACATGGGCCATGCAGTTCCTTCCAGGTGCCCCCTTTCAGTCTGGAGTTCAAGCTGGACCGGTGGGATTCCCACCACTGTTTCGGCAGCTGCACTTCTAGGTGTCTCATGGGACCTCAGGAGGGGCCATGTCTTGTGCATCACCTGCTCAGTCTCAGAGACTGGTCCCAAAGGTGTATGTGCCAACGCTCCCTGTCTGTAGCCCTTTCTTGCCCGATAAGTGAGGGGCAGAGGAGAGATTGTGCCCACTTCTATGGAAGTGGACCCCATTGGACTGCTCTCAGAAAAAGTTTCCTTTTGTCTTGAATCAGCTGAATCACCTGCAGTTGTTGCCCAAGGGGATGGCTCTCCAGTAGGGGCCCTGAGCCTATCAAGATGTTGACTTTGAGCCCGTGAACTTCCTCGATCCCCATCAGTAGGAAGCATCCCATATTCTCGTTCCTGTGCCACAGAGGGTTTCCTACTATGGGAGGCCAGTGTGAAAGCTGGCTCAGTAGCCTCCTTGTTGTAGAAGCCTTTTTCTTCCTTCCCCACTATTCCACGGTGGCTGCTGATAGTGAAGAGTGCCTGGCTTCTTGCTTCACTGTCTGGGGGATTGGAAGAAGCTCCAGCATTTGGGACTACTGTACTTCCAGGGGCTCTCCGAGAGGGTGTCATATAGGAAGAGCTCACTGCTTTATCTCGTATGCCTTCCACAGAGTGCATATCCTGAAGGTGGCCAGTTTTGCTTCTGGAGTGACTTGTGGCTGGATGGAAGAGATCCATACCTTCTTTGGTTTGGTTTTCCACCACAGTGAAAGGTCCCCCCTTGATTGAGCTGGGCGAGCCATTTTCAGACTCATCGATTCCTGTCTCCATAGGGGAAGGTAGTTCTGTGATCTGCCCCACATCCATGGCTCTTGATCCAGAAAGGAGAGTGCTCTGCACCAGCCTATCAAGCCTTCTTGCAGCTCCCTTGCCGAGGCTAAACGGAGGCACTGTGCTTTTGGTACGAGTGTAAGCTGCAAGTGCAATTCCTTGATTAGCTCTTGTTCCTTCAATGGGACTTTGCCCACTTTGTGTGTAGCTTGGAGACTGGATTCTCAGCACTCCAGAGCCACGGGTTGGGTTCTGCAGAGCTTGCGGCTCACTGCTCTTCTGGGCAGCAGTGCTGGCTGTCATTTTAGTCTCCATTTCCAAGAGCCGGGTGTTATGTGGCAGTCCTTCTGACATCATGAGGTATGCTTTGCTCGGAGCCCCTGGAGACACTGTACTTGGGTTACGCCTCTCCATTCCGGGTGCTAGAGTTCTCATCGGGGCTTCTGCAACACTAGAGGCTTCCTCAACACTCCTGTTGGGTGGCAGGGTGGAGCCCACTTGGGCCAGCTCTTGCAGCTCCTGAACAGTCTCGCTGGCAGAACGAGCCTCTTCCGTGGCAGAAGGAACCGAACTCCAGGCAGTAGGGATGTAGTCCTTGCTTTCTGGTTCCATTGAGCTTGGGACAAAACCAGTTACATTCTCAGGTCTTCCATCCGATGTTTCTGAAAACAAGGACAGGTGCTAGATGAGAAAATCCTTTTCTAGCCACTCTTGATCTCTGCGGTGTGTGCCATTAACATGATCAGGGCCATGTCATGAACCTAACAGATGCAATGTACTGTATATCCACAAAGTGTTCCTATGTGAAAGCAGCCGTCATGCCTACCATACAAGCTGCCAACCATCCAGTATCCCAAGAGCACACTCTTCTGTTTCTTTTTTAGATTGTGAGCCCTTTGGGGATAGGGAGCCATTTTATATCATAAGAACATAAGAACAGCCCTGCTGGATCAGGCCCAAGGTCCATCTAGTCCAGCATCCTGTTTCACACAGTGGCCCACCAGATGCTGCTGGAAGCCACAGGCAGGAGTTGAGGGCGTTCCCTCTCTCCTGCTGTTACTCCCCTGCAACTGGAACTCAGAGGCATCCTACCTTTGAGGCTGGAGGTGGCCTGTAGCCCTCCAACTAGTAGCCGTTGATAGACCTCTCTTCCATGAAGTTATCCAAACCCCTCTTCAAACCATCCAGGTTTTTGGCTGTCACCACATCTCGTGGCAGAGAATTCCACAAGTTGAGTATGCATTATGTGAAAAAGTACTTCCGTTTGTTGGTCCTAGATTTCCTGGCCATCAATTTCATGGGATGACCCTGGTTCTAGTGTTAAGCGAGAGGGAGAAGAATTTCTCTCTATCCACTTTCTCCACACCATGCATGATTTATAGACCTCTATTATCATCATCATCATCATCATCATCATCATCATCATCATCATCATCATCAATTCGATTTCTATACCACCCTTCCAAAAATGGCTCAGGGCGGTTTACACAGAGAAATAACAATTAAATAAATAAAATGGCCCCCGTTCTCAAAGGGCTCACAGTCTAATCTATCATGTCTCCCCATAGTCTTTTTTCTAAACTAAAAAGCCCCAGGTGTTGTAGCCTTGCCTCATAAGAAAGGTGCTCTAGGCCCTTGTAAACTGCTTGGGAACTTTTGTTGAAGAGCGATTTATAGATATGAGAGAAGCCGTTTCAGAGACCAAGTCATCTGTACACCAGGTAGAGACAGGTTTCTTGCTCGTGGGTCCTATTTTGGTTTTAGCACTCAGGGCCCATCAGAGCCAGGTGCAAAGTTGCGACTCAAGGCAGAGCCCCAAGTTATCCCATGGACAGGACATACTGCTTACTTTCCCCTGTGGGCCACTTCTTGAGATGACCTTCATGGACAAGTTCCCAGATATATTCCACAAATATCAACAGCTCAGTCTAGAACCTTGCTGCCAACATTACATAGTTGAGACGGTGATTCTAACCTACCAGCAGACTCCAGCCTGCCGTCTGCCTACCCCTGCTTCACACATTCTAAGTTGTTTTGGAAGCCAGCTTAAACTGTAAAAAGCTGCAGGATTTTGCTACCTCAGCTGCTTTTGAACAATCACAGGTTTATTGACCGTTCCGTTCCAGTTTCAAACATAACCGTGCTGCTCTTACTGCTAGCCATCCTGAGCTTTCTGTAATCATCATCACCACCACCACCAAGACCTGGCAATGGCTTAAGAATGGTTACTTGAAGAAAGAAACAGAGGGTTTAACTGGCTAAACAAGAACAAATGCAATAAGAGCAAAAGTCGAAAAATCCACAACAGCCAGCAAGTGCCGCCTTTGTAAAGAAGCAGATGAAACAGTGGACCACCTGATCAGCTGTTGTAAGAAGATCGCACAGACTGACTACAAACAAAGGCATGACAAGGTAGCAGGGATGATACACTGGAACATCTGCAAAAATACAAGCTACCTGTAGCCAAAAATTGGGGGGACCATAAAATAGAAAAAGTTGAAGAAAATGAAGATGTAAAAATATTATGGGACTTCCGACTACAAACAGACAAACATCTGCCACATAATACAACAGATATAACTGTAGTCGAGAAGAAAGAAAAACAAGTGAAAATAATCGACATAGCAATACCAGGTGATAGCAGAATAGAAGAAAAAGAAATAGAAAAAATCACCAAATACAAAGATCTACAAATTGAAACTGAAAGGCTGTGGCAGAAAAAGACCAAAATAATCCCAGTGGTAATTGGCGCCCTGGGTGCAGTTCCAAAAGACCTTGAAGAGCACCTCAACACCATAGGGGCCACAGAAATCACCATCAGCCAATTCCAAAAAGCAGCTTTACTGGGAACAGCCTATATTCTGCGACGATATCTATAACAGCAGCAACAACATTGACAATAAAATTCTGGCATCCCAGGTCCTTGGGAAGGGCTCGATGTCTGGATAAAACAAACCAGTCTAACACCTGTCTGACTGTGTAAACAAGAAAAAATAATTCGATTTCTATACCGCCCTTCCAAAAATGGCTCAGGGCGGTTTACACAGGGAAATAACAAACAAATAAGAAGGATCCCTGTCCCCAAAGGGCTCACGTTCTAAAAATAAACATAAGATAGATCCCAGCTACAGTCACTGGAAGTACTGTGCTGGGGGTGGATAGGGCCAGTTACTTTCCCCCTGCTAAATAAAGAGAATCACCACAGTAAAAGGTGCCTCTTTGCCCAGTGAGCAGGGGTAACTGAAGACAGTGACTGGTGCATTCACAGGCCTTAGTGGTCCAGCCTTACCTGGCTGTGCTGCTGCTTGAAAACACTTGTAGAACTGGTTGACTCTGGCAATATCTGAGTTGCTCAGGTTCCATCTTTGTCCAAGGATGATGTAAGAGCTGGAGAGTGGTACAGTTGTGGGCAAGCCGGTCATGCTGAAGGCATTCCTAAGGGGGGAAAGAGGGAGGATTTGTCCATAAGAGCAGCTGTTGGGCAGCTCCACACTAGAGCTTTTTGGTGTGGTAGAGGCACTGTTTTTCCCCTGCTATTAGCTAGAGATGTACATATCAGGCGGTATAAAAATATTTATTTATTTAAAATATTTATACCCCACCCTTCCAGTGCAATACTGCTCGGGGCAGCTTACAACAATAACATAGACACAGATACAAGTAATAAAATTATTTTTTTTTTAAAAAGTCAGATAAAAACAATGTAGGTTCAAATTAAAACTGAAAATTATAAAAAGCTAAAGAACCTACCAGATATAACAAAATAATGATATTTAAAAGCCTCCTTAAAAAGGTGTGTTAAAATATAAGTAAATAAATATCACTTCCAAGAAGATGCCAGTTCTCATGGCTTGAAGGGTAGAGAGGAGAGCTGGTCTGGTGGGAGCAAGCATGACTTGTCTCCTTAGCTAAGCAGGGTCCGCCCTGGTTGCCTATGAATGGGAGACTAGAAATGTGAGCACTGTCAGATATTCCCCTTGGGGGACGATGGAGCTGCTCTGGGAAGAGCATCTAGGTTCCAAGTTCCCTCCCTGACAGCATCTCCAAGATAGGGCTGAGAGAGATTCCTGCCTGCAACCTTGGAAAAGTCGTTGCCAGTCTGAAGACAATCCTGAGCTAGATAGACCAATGGTCTGACTCAGTATATGGCAGATTCCTATGTTCCTAAGGGTGGGAGCATTATTCACTATCCTGCTAAGATCTAAACACAGCTGAGCCCAGCTTACAAGGGCTGACTATTGCAACTGTATTTGTAGACACCCGGTTCTGAATGTGCAGCGTCACTTTACCAGTCTAGAAGTTTGGGTTGGAGAAAGTTCCAGCCAAGATACTGTAGTACCTGGATAAAGACTTGCTTACCTGCCATAGTGCATGATAGATGAGCAGTCATAGGCAACCAACATGTTGGTATTCCAAGACTTCATGAAGTTTGTTTCACATCCTAAAGAAAAGAAAAAAAGATACAGCATACACCCCTGAGGGAATTGGGCACAAGTGTGCGATATTTGTGAATGAATGAAGAGCTTTATCATGATCATTGATCAGTTGTACATACAAAAACTACATTCTGATAATTCAATCATATAAAGCACACCAACATAGAAGCCCCATGTAGCGGCATCTAGAAAGTCGGGCTAGAAGTCAGCTGTGGGCAGATCTTAACAGCAGGTGCTCTCTTTGTGGCCCGGGTGCTTTCCAGATTAGACCCTGTGAGGGGGTCACGTCATATCTCAGAAGTGTGCTTCCACATTTCCTGCGTTGTGACACCGCCGTCCCTACGCGGACAGCCGTTCGGCAGAGCCTGTCACCTCTCCCTGGGCCACAGCAGGCTCCATTTCCTGGGAACCACAGCCCAAATGGTGGCTAGCAGCAAGAAAATGACCCCCCCCCGTAACCCGCAATGTCCTCCCCTGCAGACGTGCTCTGGAAACGACAGCAGAGCCCAGAAGAAGCCCAGAAGAGCCCAGCAGGTCTCAAGGAGAAAAGTGCCATACAGAACAGGAGGCACCATTCTCTTCTCTGTTGGAAACAACAAGCGCTGGATAGAAAAGGCTGGCGAGAAAGAGAAGGAAGATTCCAAAGCTGGCAGCACTGAAATGGAGTCCAAAAGAGGAGGAGTGAAGAGTGAGAAGAGGAAAGGAGCTGGGAAAGAGAAAAGTATGAGGAACCTGCAGGAGGGAGAGGAGAAGGGAGAAGTTCAAATAGTCCCCCCCCCCGCCCACCATTAGTTAGACTGTAGAAAAAGAAGGATAAAATACTTTTGTACTTACCTGCAAACATCAGCAGGCGGGCGGGCGGGTGGGCGGGGCGGGGCGGGGGGGCCCTCTTCCATCATGGCAGGAGAGAGTTGGGGAGATTTAGGGGAGGGGCCGCAGCAGCCGGGAGGGGGTGTTTGAAGGGGTCCTTCCACCGCTGCTGCCACGCACCCAGAGGGTCCCCACCGGAGGATCGCGCAGCGGGCGGAGGCCTCTGACCACAAGGCACGGCCCTTGGGGAGGAATGGGTGACGGTCTCTCTCCCCAAGGGCGTGCCTTCGGGCGGGGGCGTGGTGGCGATGGAAGGGCCACAGAGCCGGAGGGGAGCGGCGGAGTCCCCCAGGAGGAAGGGGCTGGCTCTGCCTTGGGGACCCTCAGCGCTTGAATAGTTAGCGCTGGCAACGGGTCGGGCCTCTGCCGAGCCTCTGGCGGATGCCAGGATGATGGTAACGGCTTCGGCAGAGGCCGGCCCATCGGGGTCAGGGCGTTCATCCTGGGATGGTTTTTTAAAGAAGTCTGGGGAGGAACCGACTCCCTGGACAAGCCAGAAAGACGGTCCTGCCCCAGAGGGATGAAGTCCCGCCCAGGCTCCCCAAGCTCCAGGTTCCTCCTGGGGATGGGTTGGAGGATTTTAACCGCCGCTGCCACCTCCGGCCTCCTTCTGGGGGGGCTCCCCTCCTCCTGGTGGGGAAGGGGTTTCCCCCCAGAAGGCACGCCCCCACCTGGTGCCTTGGGCCCCCGCCGAGCCTCGATCCTCCGTGGGAGGGCTGGTGGGCTGCCCTCCCGTGGGGGCCTCACCTGGGTGCTCGGTGCGTCCCTGGCCAGGTTGCTTTTAGTCCGCCTTTTTTTGGCGGACCTCACCCTTTCCGTTGATGGCCCAGCCACAGGGGCTGGGTCACCAAGGGAAAGGGTGGACCTGACCAGGGGTGGCAGCAGCAGCTTCCGGACCACCTCCCGGCTGTCAGATGTAATAGCCTTCCTCCCCACTTTCCTCCCCTCCTCTTCTCCTGAAAAGAAGAGAAGAAAAGAAAAGAAAAGAAAAGAGATGTTATTTTTAAAATTTATGTCACATCTCTATATGCACCCAAAAGTCACATCTCTGGGTGTTTTACATGAGTCCTTTGCAAAACCAAAGCTCTGAATTTCAGAGCGGCATATGAAGTTTCATATTTATTTATTTGTTTATTATTTCTCACTTAATATTTTAATTGTGTCTTTTCTACCATCTTGTGGAGTGGGTCCAAAAATCCTGAAGGGACTTCGAGGTAAGTTTGACTGGTGTGTGAATGCACACACTCTCTTCTGAAGGAGCTTGGGGCAGAAGCCCTGTGTGTAAAGCCTCCTCGGAGCTTTTCACACATGGCTCTATGCCTCAGGGTATCTGAAGAGCGAACCTGCTTCGCAGCAGATTGGAGGCATTTCAATTCGAGGGACTAGATGGCTCATTCACAGAGCCATCAGCACCTCCATCAACACCTTTGGAGAAAGCAGAAGCCCCAGAGGTTTTTTCCCAAAAGCTGCTGAAAATTGAGGGGTTTTTTTACCCCCCCCCCCCCACACACACAGACACACACATAACTCGGGCAAAGCCAGAATTTGCAGCCTCCATTTGGGGAGAATCTAAGCCCTGTCTGTCCTGGTCCCTGATAGCCCGCAGGGAGGTCGGATTAAATCCAGCAAATATGTGGACTGTCACTGGCACACTCCAATCAGGATTGGATTCGGGGTGTGTGGGGAGCCCTGTCTGTAAAACCTCCAGCTGGTTTAAATGAGGAGTTAGATCTTGGGGTGAAGGATGAGGATTATTCTCCTTAAGTAACATAGGAACATAGGAAGCTGCCATATACTGAGTCAGAACATTGGTCTATCTTGCTTAGTATTGTCTTCACGGACTGGCACTGGCTTTTCCAAGGTTGCAGGCTGGAATCTCTCTCAGCCCTATCTTGGAGAAGCCAGGGAGGGAACCTGGAACCCTCTGCTCTTCCCAGAGCAGCCCCATCCCATAAGGGGAATATCTTGCAGTGCCCACACTTCTAGTCTCACATTCATATGCAACCAGACCCTGCTTAGCTAAGGGGACAAGTCATGCTTGCTGCCACAAGACCAACTCTCCTCTCCAACAGTAGCATGTTGGTTAGGCAATGTAGCACAGCTGGGTCATTATCTAAGGGTATAAATTTGCTGTTGAATGGAGAAAGGTGATAAGCTCACAACAGAGAGATAGCAGTAAATGGGCTCCATTAGCTTTGGCTACTCAAAGATTTAAGTGTCTAAGATGTAAGTATTTGCACATTGGGTATCAGTGTTATCTTTGCTCGAGTACTGCTTTAGCAAAACTGAGCTTCTATTTTAAATTATTATTTTTTAGAGTGTTACCTGTCTTTGGAGAAGTGTTTTTGTGACAGGATGACATGGGATAATATGTAAGTGTACAATGATTATAGTTTTCATAACAGGTTGTTGTTTTGTTTAAGAGTTTATTGATTGTATATTATAGGAACGTAGGAATCTGCCATATAATGAGTCAGACCATAGATCCATCTAGCTCAGTATTGTCTACACAGACTGGCAGCGGCTACCCCAAAATTGCAGGCAGGAATCTCTTTCAGCCCTATCTTGGAGATGTTGCCAGGGAGAGAACTTGGAACCTTCTGCTCTTCCCAGAGCAGCTCCATCCCCAAAGGGGAATATCTCACAGTGCTCACACACTTCTAGTCTCCCATTCATATGCAACCAGGGTGGACCCTGCTTAGCTAAGGGGACAAGTCATGCTTGCTACCACAAGACCAACTCTCCTCTTAAATCATTTTTAAAATTTCTGTGTTGTTTTGTGTCCTTGTTTGCCCCTGAAGGCGGCTTTGGCAGATCTGTGTTGGGCTTAAATAAACAAGCTTACAGCACCATGGGACTTTTGATTGATTGGTTGGTTGGTTGATTTCTATACCACCCTTCCAAAAATGGCTCAGGGCGGTTTAAACAGAGGAATAATAAATAAATAAAACAATAGGATGGCTGCCTGTCCCCAAAGGGCTCACAATCTAAAAGGAAACTTAAGATAGACACCAGCAACAGTCACTGGAGGTACTGTCCTGGGAGTGGATAGGGCCAGTTCCTCTCCCCCTCCTAAATAAAGAGAATCACCACCCACCAGATGCCGCTAGAAGCCACAGGTAGGAGTTGAGGGCATGCCCTCTCTCCTGCTGTTACTCCTCTGCAACTGGTACTCAGAGGTATCCTGCCTTTGAGGCTGGAGGTGGCCTATAAACCTCCATAAAGTTATCCAAGCCCCTCTTCAAGCCATCCAGTTTGTTGGCTCTCACCACATCTTGGGGCAGAGAATTCCACAAGTTGATTGTGCATTATATGAAAAAGTACCTCCGTTTGCTGGTCCTAAATTTCCTGGCAGTTTCATGGGACGACCCCTGGTTCTAGTGTTATGTGAGAGGGAGAAGAATTTCTCTCTATCCACTTTCTCCACACCATGCATGATTTTATAGACCTCTATCACGTCTCCCCGCAGTCGTATTTTTTTCTAAACCAAATAGCCCCAGGGGGCATCAGAAAACGGTTCACACTGAAATCAGAACACACTTGGGAAGGTGCTCTCATGTAGCCTTTACTAGCTGGCCCCATAAAACAGGATAAGGATGATGAAAGGCAATAAACCTCCCCCTGCCCCCGTCCCGCCAACGGTTATGGGACACAATTGGTGACATTGCACAACTTCCTTATTGATCACGTGGCATGCCTGTTAAGGCATTGGCCTTAGGGTCTAATTTCCCAACTTTGTGGGGCTTGATCCCAAAGGAGATAGTCTTAATTCTGGACTTAAATTTTCAAAGTCCCCCCCCGCCCCCCAATTATCAAATGTCCATGATTTGTGAAAATGAAATTTATTGTTACTGTTGGCAATGCAATCTTCTCTTTTGTGCTGATTCTAATGAAACAGTGAATCTATTATATATTTTGTAGAAGGGGTGGGTGGGTTGGTTTGTGTAAAATAAAGTCATACTTCCCAAGGACCTTCAGATACCAAATTCTGCATACATAATCTTGCCACTGAAAGCACAGTAGATGATGAATACACAATTTTTTACACCGGAATATGCTTGGGGGCAGGGGAATTAAGAAACTATTCTGAACATCATACTTACAGGTTGCCTAGAATTTTTGCATTAAAAATCCTGCCACTGAAAATAGCTGAATAAAGTAAGTTACTTTTTACACTGGGATCTACAGGTGAAACTCGGAAAATTAGAATATCGTGCAAAAGTCCATTAATTTCAGTAATGCAAATTAAAAGGTGAAACTGATATATGAGACAGATGCATTACATGCAAAGTGAGATAAGTCAAACCTTAATTTGTTATAATTGTGATGATCATGGCGTACAGCTCATGAAAACCCCAAATCCACAATCCCAGAAAATTAGAATATTACATGGAACCAAGAAGACAAAGATTGTAGAATAGAACAATATCGGACCTCTGAAAAGTATAAGCATGCATATGTATTCAGTACTTGGTTTGGGCCCCTTTTGCAGCAATTACTGCCTCAATGCGGCGTGGCATGGATGCTATCAGCCTGTGGCACTGATGAGGTATTATGGAAGACCAGGATGCTTCATTAGTGGCCTTCAGCTCTTCTGCATTGTTTGGTCTCATGTCTCTCATCCTTCTCCTGGCAATGCCCCATGGGGGTCATTCTCTATGGGGTCAGGTCAGGCGAGTTTGCAGGCCAATCAAGCACAGTACGCTGTATACTTTTCAGAGGTCCGATATTGTTCTATTCTACAATCCTTATCTTCTTGGTTCCATGTAATATTCTCATTTTCTGGGATTGTGGATTTGGGGTTTTCATGAGCTGTACGCCATGATCATCACAATTATAACAAATTCAGGCTTGACTTATCTTGCTTTGCATGTAATGCGTCTGTCTCATATATCAGTTTCACCTTTTAATTTGCATTACTGAAATGAATGGACTTTTGCACGATATTCTAATTTTCCGAGTTTCACCTGTACTTGGGGAATGGTTTGAATAATTGCTTTTGCATTTTGCAGAAGGAATTCTGAATATCATCCTTCCCAATATCACCTGCAGGGACCAAATTTTGCATCCTTCCACTTAATTTAGCTGCATGAACTACTCTTTGCTTCTGCTAGAGTACTATGTAGCCTTCCATTCCATTATATCACCATGAGGTTTATAAAGGCAATGTAAAAGGCCTGTTTTCTGGTTCACCACCTCCCTGGTAGGAGTGTGCTACTTCCATCTCAGCTACCATAGGTGGTTGCACGGCAGTTGCAGGAGTCACTAGAAACGTGAGCCTGCTTGCAACGGCCTAGGCGGACTTTGGTGACTTGGGGAGTCGGCCCCTCTCACCGCCCTCACCCGAAACCAGCAGCATCCTTACCTCCCTCCTCTCTGCTCCTAGCCCTGCCAGACACCCTCCTGGACATCCTTTCCCTTCAACTAGGCCCTATTTAAAAGAAACCAACTAAACACCCAAAGCACAAAAGATCAACCAAGACTGAAAATAAAATGACACCAAAAGCACTGCAATTAGACCAAACCTGGAAAGCATTTTAAAAACCAGTTAAAAATCCCAACCTAAAACTACACAAAAAGAAAAAGGACAACACTTTCCAAACTCTAAACCTAAAAGAACCAAACTATCCAAGTAATCAGCTTAAAATTACAAAATGAGGTGTGTGTGTGTGTGTGTGTGTGTCTGTGTGTGTCTCACCAATCCGACCTGACTAGGCAGTCCACAGCAAGGAAGGTAATTCAATTAGGGTAATTTTTATTTTATTTTTAAAAGGGCAGGCACAGCAAGGCAATCCCACTAGGGTAGGATAATCCCAAGAAAAAAGGGACACAGCAAGGTAATCCAGAGGGGTCCACAGAAGCAGCAGGGGTGGGGGTGGCAGCAGGTCCACCAGAGCAGAGAGCAGGGTCCACAGCAAAAGCAGCAAGTAAGGCACAGTGACAGCAGCAGCCGGGCAACAAAGCCAGCAAGACAGCCAGAGCTCTTCCTCGGAAGCCAGAGGAAGAGGAAAGGCAGGCAGGCACTGCCTGGCTTTAAAGACATTTTGAAATTCCCTCCTTTTTGCTCCCTCATCCCTCCCTCCCCATCAGCCAATGGGGGCAGAGTTCCCTGACTACCCTCTGATTTTGAATGACAACACGCCAACCAGGAGAGAGGAGATCAGTAGCCAATCAGAAGACAGTGGCAGAAAAGCAATAGCAAGGGCAGGATTCTTGTAAATACGCCCCACAAAATGGCAGCTGCCACGTTCGAACCTTCCAGCTGGATTGAACCGGTTCAATTCAGACTGGGCTAGTTCAGTTGAAACTCGAACTGGTTGAACTGGGCCAGTTCGAGTCGAACCCAGTTTGAAGCAAACCATTTCTGCACACCTCTATTCTGCAGGCAGGGAAGAACTCTGCGGCCAAGGGAATGTCTCCAGGGGTCTAGAGCACCAGCAGCAACAGACTCAGTGGGGATCAATTAGAGGCAATTTTATTTGCTGCTGCTGCCAGCAAGGTAAATCAATGGGCTATTGCTCTGCATTGAAATACAAATTGGTTATAGGTGCATCTTACATTTATACAGACAATCTGAATGATGCTGACACCCTAGACATACTTGGCAACAAAATGGTGGACTAAGTATCTAGTACGCATGCGAATGATTCATTGTTCATCTGGTGATCACTCCTTATTTGGTTACATCCTGTTTTCTAAACTGTCCTGTGAGAACCAAGTTTCTTTAGATACAATTTAGTGGAGAGAGATAATGGCCTTGATCATGTGAGGCCGTGTCCTTGAGCTGGCCTGAGCTGGGCTGGGGTTACTTTAAGTTAGAGTGAGGTATTCTAAGTAAAATGGAGTTACTTTGGTTTTCTAAAACACATCACACCCACCCACCCCACGTGCTGGTTGCCACCCTGGAAGCCTAATATTGTCTTCAGTCGGATTAGAAATTTGTCCAACTGGCTTGTCAAACATGAGCCTTCTCTTCTGGTGAAACACTCATCCGTTGACATTTTTGATTCTGTTCCTCCCCAGGGGCACTTGACCTACAAACTCAAGAAATTGACCAACCCCACCAGAAGGCTTATACTTGGTTCCATTATACAACAACAGCAACATTTATATAACGCTTTTCAACTACAGGTTCCAAAGCAGTTTACATAGAGAAATAATAAATAAATACGATGGATCCCTGTCCCCAAAGGACTCCCAATCTAAAAAGAAACATAAGACAGACACCAGCAACAGTCACTGGAGGTCCTGTGCTGGGGATGGATAGGGCCAGTTACTCTCTCCCTGCTCAATAAAGAGAATCACCATGTTAGAAAGGTGCCTCTTTGCCCAGTTTGCAGGGGTAGCCACATGCAGTTCTGAATCTGTCATTTATTGTATCAAGTATCCCTGTCCTTTGCATTATGAAGGAAAAACAATGAAGGAAAAACAACCAGAACTTAAAAAGAGAGAGCTGGTGAACATTTGCCTAACGACAAACATACAAACTCACACACACACACACATACCACCCCAGTTAAATGTTGGCTGCAACACCAACATTCCATGTCAGGTTTTTCTATGAGGCTTTACAACATAAACCTTCCTGCCAGACAGGCTCCTCCGCCATAAGAGGCCAGATGGACCTTGAGACTATTTGCTGCTCCTAGCGGTCTCCATGAATATTCTCTTGTTACCATAATTATATTAGTTGGTTCATCACAGGGAGGAGAGCTGGTCTTGTGGTAGCAAGCATGAATTGTCCCCTTTGCTAAGCAGAGCTTGACCTGGTTTGCATTTGAATGGGAGACTGCATGTGTGAGCACTGTAAGAGATTCCCTGAGGGGTTGGGGCTGCACCTGTACCTGCATGCTTGCATGTAGAAGGTCCCAGGTTTCTTCCCTGGCATCTCCAGATAGGGCTGAGGGAGAATCCTGCCTGCAGCCTAGGAGAAGTCACTGCCAATCTGTGAGACGATACTAAGCTAGATGGACCAAGGGTCTGACTCAATCAATCAATCAACTGTATTACGGTCAAAGACAAGCATAGTGGTCTAACTCGGATGTGTGCTGGCGCCCTTGCTGTTTAACCTTTTAGTTAATGATATGGTGACCCATCTAGATAGCTGCGATTTCCATCCTCCCAAGCTAGCTGGAAGAAGTATCTCAGTGTTGCTGTATGCGGACGATGCGGCCATTCTGGCCAGAACCCCAGTTGGTCTAAGGAGGGCCTTGGGGGCATTGGCTGTTTATTGTAAGAGAGAACGGCTGAGTATGAACTACCAGAAAACAAAGGTGCTCTCCTTTGCTCGGAGACCCAAGAGATGGGTATGGAAAATCGATGGACAAAGGATAGAGCAGGTCCAAAATTTTGTATACTTGCGGGGTAGCTGTTCACTCATCGGGATCAAGACGAGCCCATGCCTCTCATGTGGCCCAGGCTGCCCCAAACAGCGCCCGAGCTATTTTGCGGTTCTATAGAACCAGGGGAGGGTTTTTTATCCCAGCAGCCTTAAAACATTTTCAAGCGAAATCATTGACACAGTTATTGTACGGTGCCCAATTGGGTCCTTACCCAGATCTGTCCCCCTTAGAAGTGGTGCAGTCTAAGTTCTTAAGAGCAATATTTCAGACACCCAAGTGCACCTCTAATGCGAGGCTCAGATTGGAGGCGGGCCTCATCAAAGTTGAGGCCAGATGTTGGCAAATGGCGCTGTTTTACTGGCTGAGAGTTTTTTCCTCGGACACAGGGCTGAGCCGCTTAGTATTAGAGGATTCTTGTCAGTCGCCCTGGAAGTGCGCTCTGAACTCAAAGATGACCACTTTGGGCCTCGATCAGTCTGCCCTGCTTACGCAAAGTTTGGAGACAGCTAGGAAGTTCATCAAACAGAATTGAGGATATTGAGAGACAACCAGATATAGCAAGGGTACCTGACTTTCAGAGCCAGGAATCAGTCAGATATCGTTTGGCTCCAGCATCCTACCTCACTGTCTTGCAGGTGCCCCCTCTTAGAAGAGTTTTTACCCTGGCAAGATGCAATGCCCAGCCTTCAGCCCTCTTAGAGGGCCGATACAGAGGGATTCCCTACGGGGAGAGGCTCTGCCCATGTGGTGAGGGTCAAGTGGAAACAGTCACCCATGTTCTATTGGAATGTTTGTTCTAGAGAGACCTGCGCCGGGATCTCATTTACCCTTTGATAGCTAAATGCCCAGGTCTCGATCCTCCTCAGATGACTGACAGGCTGTTGGAAGGAAGCATTCCTGCGCTACCAGACGGACAGCTAAATTTGGCAGTGCAGCCCTTCATGTGCGGAAGAACTTAATAATGGGGAAATAGGCGATGGATCTAAGGCCAGAGCAACTTGTATCCATAATCTGGCCAGCTGCAGGTGGGCACGCAGGTACTGGTACCACCTGTATTTCAGCTGTAAATTTAATGACAATATCTTCCAGAGTCTAACCCCCCTCAGATTTAGGAGTCAAGAAGGCAACTGGTTGAGTTTTGATTTTATGTCATAGCCTCATAAGTAGGAAATACTGCTGCCTCTTTTATCTCCAGTTATTGTAGTAGTATTTTCAGTATCCTGTTTTATGCTGAGGGGGACTTTTTAAATTTATTTATTTATTTTAAAATTTATACTGTTATTGTTTGCAATAGAGGTTTGATTGTCCTCTCTTTTACATTTGTTTTAACCTCATGCTGGTCGCTGACCGAAATAAAGAGATTGATCTAACTCAGTATAAGTCAACTTCCTATATTCCTATGTGTAAGAATGCTTTTTGACCCATCTTGAATATCAGGAGGCTGGGATTATCTCTTCTGTCTTTCTGCTCGACTGTTTTTTGTCAGTCTGTAAATCTGTGTCTTAAGGGCACATCTTTATGGCCTTATGGGTGACCTGTTTCACATGCGGCTTCTCCACTCCGTATAACATGGGGAGTGGTTCTTCTTTTCTTGAACTCCTGTTTTGAATCCTCTTTTCTTTCCATTGGCTTTGCACCTTGGCTTGGTTTTGTGCATGTGATATGATCTTCAGTCAATTAATTATAGTCCACGTATACCCTCATTAGTAGTTTGGTAGGCTTTTGATTTGGTGGTTTTGACTGTAACATACCTGTTTAGCCAGGCTTTTAGTTTATAGTTTTAAAGCTTTGGGTTTTAGAGTTTTTATTTGTATTTTTAAATGGTTTTAATTGTGTTCATGTTTTAATGGTTTTTAGATTGTGAACAGGGACTTTTTTGTATGCAGTGGTATAAAAGGGTAATAAATAAATAATTTTAATACATTATCTCATTATGTTGTTTGTTTATTTCGGCCCAAGGCCAGCTTCCAAAAAAAAAACACAAAACCCCACCAAAAAACACAGCAAGAATAAATACATAAAATAGATAAGATACATTTAACATAAAATGGATAAAACATTAATGGCTTCCGATATCGCACATATAGCCAATTCCATTCAAATAAACCAGTCAGTCTAAAGTGCACAACCCAGCATCTTGTGTCTCCATCATCATTATCTCATTATTCATCCAATTCAAGGCCAATTGTATGTAGCCTATTCCCTCATCACTCTGAATATTAAATATGTATCATAGTGCTTTTCTGCATCCCTTATGCATAATTAGTAATATTTTCACATCACTTTTTCCGTTTAATGATTAAGATTATGTTCTGCTGGTTTTGTGTTGAGGATGAGTTTTCACCAAGTTTTTATTAAGCCCATCAGGTTCAAGTATTTTTACGAGAGTTCTTTTACTCAATACATATTCTGATTCTTTTCTATATTTTAAGTCCCCTGAGGAAGAGGTATAGCCTCGGAATGTGCCTGGACTGGTTTTCAGCAAGAAAACGACTGATTTTGTCTTTACCAACTCTGGTATGAACAACCCTGCTTCTGAAATTAGCTGAATACACGACATCTCACACCATAGCTGCTCAGGGAAAGGTTAAATTGTGTTAGTTTGTTTTTTAAAGAAAAAACTCTGAATATAATCAGCAGATTTTAGCTACTGTTCTCAACAGATGTTAACAATCAGATCAATCATTCCAAAATGGCAACATGCCCAAGGGAAGCAGAAGATCTATCACAGTTCCAAATTTACTATGATGCGAATGTACCATGTTTGAAGTCGAAAACCTACCAATTTTAAACTCTTTTCACTTCCTTGTTGCAAGCACATTGAATATTTTATTAATGACATACATTTAATTTCTTAAACATTCCTAAAGTAAAGTGTGCTGTTGAGTCAGTTTCAACTCCTGGGGACCACAGAGCCCTGTGGCTGTCTTTGGTAGATTACAGGAGAGGTTGACCATTGCTATCTCCCACCAGGGGCGTAATAAGGCTGGAGTGGGCCCAGAGACAAAATTTTAAAATGGGCCCCTCGCTGATACACACACACACTTCACAATATATAGTCATGTGACTTGCCTCTGGGGGATCCCTCGAGGCATGGGGGGCCCCAGGCAGCCGCCTCCCCTTGCCTAATAGTAATTATGCCCGTCTCCCGCACAGTATGAGATGATGCCTTTCAGCATCTTCCTATGTCACTGCTGCCCAATATAGCTGTACCAGTGGGGATTCGAACCGGCAACCTCTTGCTTGATAGTCAAGTATTTCCCCGCTGAGCCATTAGCAGTGTACAGAATGACTTTGCCCAGCCAATGACGGGCCTCACCTACTCATTTCTATATATTTCTCCAACAGTTGTCATATATTCTGCATTATATTGAAATCAAATACATAAATAAATACATACATACATTAAATAAAAATATTGCAGATGTTTTGCCAAAGTGGCCCCCATTTGAAAAATAATGCATTTCATGGCCCTATGAAGTCTTCCACTGTAACAATAAAGAATCTACCCCAGCAGAGCAGCCCCCATCCCCTAAGAGGAATATCTTACAGTGCTCACATGTCGTTTCCCACTCAAATGCAAACCAAGACAGAGCCTGCTTAGCAAAGAGGACCATGCAGTGACAGGACAGTTGTGTCCCGGACAATTGTGTCCCTAACCCAAGTATTAATTAAAGAAGCGATTGTTGATTAATACAAGCCCTCGTGAGAAACTTTTTTTGTAGCAGGCATGCAACCCCTCGTAAGAAACTTATGAAACATGCAAACCAATTAGATGTTGTCCAGAGGCAGCAGCCCCACAGGGGAAGCAGGAGCAGGCAGGCAACAGCAGAAGGAGCCCACAGCACTCACCTGGTCTCTCACCCCAGGCAGAACTGGCTGGGAAATGGATGGACTCTCCCTCTCCTCTGCTGGGCTTCTAGCAACCTCAAGCCACAGGCAGTGTTCCTATAAAACCCAAAGCTAAGCAGGTGACCCGAGGAACTGCTGAGTCCAAGATGGTGCATTCAGTATTCCCCGTGTATCTGCTCTTCTACCCAATAAGACGAAGGAAACATATGACCGCCTTTTGTTGCAGACTCACCAACAACTGAATCCCAAATCAGTGCTGACGGACTTTGAGCCGGGAGCAAGAAAGAGTATTGCAGAAACATTTCCTAATGCAACAATAAGCTTGTGCACTTTCCATTTGTCAAAAATCCATCTTTAAGAAAAGATGCAACCTTGGTTTAAGACGACGGTATAATGGAGATCAAGAATTCAATATAAAAATGAGATGTTTCTCTGTGTTAGCTTTCCTTCCAGTAAATGATGTGGTAGCAGGCTTCTTGGATCTGAATGAAGATCACAACTTACCTCCCGAATTAATCACATACTTTGAAGTTACATACATTGGCCAAGCAAGAGGTAGAAGTGGGTGCAAGATTGTAGTGACCTTTCCCATTGAATCTTGGAATGTTCATGATCGAACAATGAACGACTCACTTAGATCTAACAATTCAATTACTTGTCAACACCCCTCGGTTTGGAAATTAATTGATGCGTTAAAGAAAGAGGAAGCCATGACCAAAAAGAAGAAAATTGACTACCAAAGAGGGATTATTGTCCAGCCAAGAAATAAGAATATCGATAAGTGCCTTCAATCATTACTTGCATGTTACAATCCTGAGGACAAAACAAGTTTCTTATGAGGGGTTGCCCACAACATACATACTTTTTTAAGGACTTATTGACTACGGGGTTGTTTGCATGTTACAAAATAAGTTTCTTACGATGGAATGTTTGCATGTTACAAAATAAATTTCTTAAGAGGGGTTAAAAATAAATAATTTTTTAATCAACAATCTCTTTTTTAATTAATAACACTTGGGTTGGGGATGCAATTGACCGTGAGGCAATTGACCGGGACACAAATGCCCTGGTACCGGACCATTCATGCTTGCTACCACAAGACCAGCTCTGCTCCCACTTTCCCTCACCTGTCTATTCCATATCCCCCCACTTCCCTTCGATTTCACATTCCCTAACTAATTCAGTAGGCATTGGACTTGCAAGAGAATCCACTAGCTGCCCCTGCCACACCTCCAAAGTCAGAGTACCAGCAAATGTGTTAGCATTCTGGCGTCACTGTCAGATTGGTCACACTCTGGATAACTTCAACAGCACTTGCTAGCCATAGGCTTTAATGGGGCAGGGAAACTTTTAAAATGCCCCAAACGTTGATCAAAACTTCACTAAACCACTGAAAGGCACTTGTTTTCACTAGACAAGCCTTGTCCTTTTCCTACCTGCCATGACGAAAGGGACCAAACGCTGATCAAGGCAAAACTCTGAAAGCTTCCACAGTGGTCAGAAAGCTTCTGATGAAGCCAAAACTCGGAAAGTCACCACAGTGATCTGTGACCACTTGTTGAAACTTCCGTCAAGGAATGAAGCCTTGGGTGCCGATGATGCAAAATGGTTTACTGCTGTTCCTATGGTAACCTTTCAGGTTGTTGGCAGATGATGAAATATGATGTCATCGTGGGAAGAGAGGGAGCAGACCACTGGCTGCCACTCAGACCAGGGTTGGACCAGAGTTGGATGTTGGTCTACAGTATTCTTAGTTCCCCTCCCTCTTCTCCACTGGTTTGCATAGATTAGCATATATTATGTAATATATTATTCCAGATATGAACCGTGTTGGAGGAGACTTACATGAGTGTTTGGTTGCTTTATTTTATTTTATTTTATTTTGATTTCTATACCGCCCTTCCAAAAATGGCTCAGGGCAGTTTACACAGAAAAATAATAAATAAGATGGATCCCTGTCCCCAAAGGGCTCACAATCGAAAAAGAAACATAAGCATAACACCAGCAACATAACACAAACATAACACCAGCAACAGTCACTGGAGGAATGCTGTGCTGGGGGTGGATAGGGCCAGTTACTCTCCCCCCGGCTAAATAAAAGAGAATCACCACATTAAAAGATGCCCCTTTGCCAAGTTAGCATAATATAATTAATTCACTTATATTATGCATTTGTGTTGTATTAATGATTTGAAATAAAGAAAAGGTTTTTTTGAAAAGGAGTGAGTTGCAATGAGCATCTGAGCTTTCTTGAACGAGCTAGTTGGAGCTTGGGTGAAAGCAAAGGAGATGGCCTCTTGTCACCTGCTGATCTTCAAGGCTTTGAATGAAGTGCCTTCGGAGGGACCTCTAGCAAGTTTGTCCCCCCAGTGAAGACAAAGGCTCCAAGTGAAGGCGCCAAACCAATACTGTAACTTTGGGACTTCTTGCCTCCCCTCACCCTTCTCCAATAGGTCGGAAGCTGAAGAAAAAGGAGAAATCCCCTCAGTGGAAAATGCTGCTGAGGTTAGAGGCAACTCATTGGAGAAGACATCAGCCCCTCGCCCTGGTTATCCCCTCAAGCACACAGGTCACACAGCCCAACCAAGTGTGAGGGCCCCAAGAGAAGATCAAACTGTTGGGGGCTGTAATTTTTGCCCCCAGCAGTAATCAGCAGAGCACTAAGGAAGGCACCCACTCCAGTTACAGAGTAGTTTGCAGAGTTTAGTTGTTGCAGCTATTTAGAGAAAAGACATGGAGATTCTTGTAGCACTCAATACTAAGTATGTATTGGTGAAGCACATTTAGGATTGATTGGTTAAGTGCTGCCAAGTTGATGTCGACTCTTCGCGACCACAGAGAAAGATTCGCTCCAGGGTGATCAGTCTCCCTACCCCTCCCTGCCGCCCTGTTGCCCCCTTTACCAGAAATAACGAGGAATATTCAATGCATCAGGCGCACAATGTGAGCAACGTGCAACACACTTAACGCGCACAGGGACATCAAATACTTCCAGTAAAGGGGGCAATGGGTGGCAGGGAGGTACACTGCCGTCCTGATGGACTCTGAGAAAACTGAGCACCGGCAGGGAGGAGTAAGTGCACCCCCCCCCCACATACACACCTTCGAATGGGCCCAGTTCCGTGCACATCCCTACAAAGTAGGTGTGGCTAGAACCAAGGAAGAATGTGTTGCTTAAGGTAGCGTTTCTAAAACTTGGGTTCCCAGATATTGGACTACAACTCCCATCATCCCCAGCCATTTCCAGATGTGGGTGTTGTAGTCCAGTGGCATCTGAGAATCCCTGGCAAGGCAGCCTGGTGATTTCATGGCAGAAGCTAGATTCAACCAAGGGACTTCCTAGGAGCATAGGAAGCAGCCTTATACCGAGCTAGAACCTGGGTCCATCAAGCTCACTATTGTCTACACTGACTGGCAGCAGCTCTTTGAAGCTTCAGCTGTGCGTCTCTCCCAGCCCTATTATGTGGCAATGTCAGTGATTGAACCAGGGAGCTTTGGCACACAAAGCAGATGCTCTTCCACTGAGCTATGGGCCCCATCCCTTAAGGTGAGTATCTTGCGGGGAGGGGGGATATGAAATATGCGAGCCAGTGCTTGCAGGCAGTTGCCCACCCAAATGCAAACCAAGGTGAACCCTGCTTAGCAAAGGGAGAGTTCCTACTTGCCTCCCACAAAACTGACTCTCTACTCCGCAACTGAACTGGCTCACCACTATTATTATTACATTTATATCCTGCTCTTTCCCCAAGGAGCCCAAAGCGGTGTACTACATAAGTTTCTCTTCACAACCACCCTGTGAAGCAGGTTAGGCTGAGAAGTGACTGGCCCAGAGTCACCCAGCAAGTACCATGGCTGAATGGGGATTTGAACTCGGGTCCCCACGGTCCTGGTCCAGCATTCTAACCACTGCACCACGCTGGCTCTCCACTATGGTGCCCCAACTCTCACAGAGGGCAACTAGAAATATTTCATGAGTGGAGCTCCTCACAGAGAGATGCATGGGCTTCCTTGCCGTTCAGTAAAATACAATCTACTGCAGGGTTTCTTAACCTTGGGCCCCCAGATGTTGTTGGACTACAACTCCCAGAATCCCCTGCCACAGAGGCCTTGTCTGGGGATTCTGGGCGTTGTGGTCCAACAACATCTGGAGTCCCAAGGTTAGGAAACCCTGCTCTACAGGATAGGGCAGGAGGAGGACTTTGCTGAAGAATGAGTCATCTCTACCACATGGTAATCCTACACACACACTTACTTACATAGGAGTAAGCCTCAGAGGCAGGATGCCCCTGAATACCAGTTGTAGGAGAGAAGGCATGCCCTCAACTCCTGCCTTTGGCTCCCGGTGGCATCTAGTGGGCCACTGTGTGAAACAGGATGCTGTTCTTATGTAAGCCCCATTGTACTGTGAGTCTTGCTGAGAAAACAAGCATGGGATGATGCAGAAAGAGGATTTCTCTTTTGAAGCTCACCACACGGTAGCTGCTTCTCATAATGGTGTGAACTCACAAATAAGTCGGAGAACATAGGCTCAAAAATGAAAAAGGAAAACAAAAGACATTCTGATGCTTCTCTCAAATGGATCTTCTCTGCGCTTGTTGTGCAGGGATGCTCCAATCAGTCCAACACAGGGAAAGTGTTGTGAACTATACCTGGTTTCGCACTCTGTACATGCTCAGAGGGAAAGAGGCAAAGTCACATCATACACAAACAGAGTTGGTTCTTGGAGATGATGACCATGTAGGATCTGGGCACGCAAACAGAGATAGAGAGAGACACACTCAGAAAGTTCAATGGGCTTTATCATAAGGAGTTGCTCATTAGGATAAACTAATCCACATCAAAAACATGTTTCCGATTCAAGGTGTAGTGTAATGTGCCTAACTAACATATGTGTGTGCATTAGATCTTCCTAAGGCCTAATACAATTTAGATACAGGCAGACGGGGGGGGGGGAGGTAGGCGGAGGGCTGGCATGGTTGCGGGGGAGATCCAGGAATTAGTAGGGGGACGAGGGGAAGGGAGCAGGAGAAGGGGAAGGGATGAAGGAATCAGGCTTGTAGGAGCAGCATATTTACCAAGATGAGAGAATTGAGAGCGGAGATTTTTTTCAGTTGCAGAAGCCAGGCCTTTGGTAGGAGACAGGAGCCTTCTGCAGTCTGCTCAGGGCACGGCTGAGCGTCCATGGGCAGAGTTCCTGCTTTTCCATGCGGCTTAGCAGCAACCTCTGGGATGGCTTCTGTGAGCAGGATTGCCCGTAGGCACAGAACTGCTAAACTCTCTGTCTAGTGGCCCCCACTCTTGATAGTGTCTTTTCCTTGGATCTATACAAATCTCATCTTTTCCTGGGTTCCCCAGAAGGGGTGACAAGCTGTTACTTTCTGGACAATGTCTTTTAATGATTCAGGATAGTTCAGAGAAATCTGAATCTCATCTTCTGCACACTGTGCACTTGGAAGGGAGCGGGAGGGGGAGCAAGTGTTAGTAGAAAGACTACATCTGCAGGTGTTCGCCTAGGGTGGAATTTCTATAGACAGCAACTGAGTAATTCCCCCTTGGGCATAGCAGGGCCATCATTGACAATGATTAGCATAGATTTCTTGCACAGACATGATCTGATAGTGAGTTACATTTTAGCATATTGATTAGCACAGGAACAGTGTGTTCTCTTAAGTATCCAGTTCACAATGCAATGCTGGAATGCGCCTCTCCCTTTGCAGAGCAGGCAGTTCACCCAGAGTTCAGGTGTGATTTCATTTCTGAATATAAAATGAAATCAGACACAGGCCTATATTCCACAAACTTCTGAGTGGTGCACTACAAAAGACCCCATGGCCGCATTTACCAGGCAGCGACTCAAGCCTGCATATCTCCTCTGAAAGACTAAGAGCTCTTATTCTTATGCATAGTAGTGCCCATCATGTCAGCCCTGTTGTCTTAATGTGGCTGTGTGGTGCGTTGAAGTAGGGATAGGCAACCTTGGCTGTCCAGCTGTTGCTGAACTGCAACTCCCACCATCTCCAGCCACAACTGTGGCTACAACTGATGGCTATCAAATGATGGGAGCGGTCATTCAGAAGCAGCCAGCCAGCCAAGGTTGCCTGCCCCTGCTTTAAGGGCCCGTTGGGTCAAAGCACAGCCTATACATTTTACAATGAAAATTAAAGGGGGGAATCTCGTGTTGTGCCCACATGAACGTAACATCCAACGGGACCTTCATGTGTCTGTGAAACAGAAGCAGCAGCTTCACACACTCTAAACAGGTGGAACACTGCAAGTGCTACATAAAGGCTGCAGCAATCATGGCTCTATGAGTCCAACGAGGTGTATTCATAGGCAGAGGGATGCCTGTTTGTGTGTGATACTGTTTGTCATTGACCTGTATGTCATTTCTTGCAACAAGCGCAGTGTATCTGTTAGAAAAACCCACATCACACGTAGCGTGGAGCCACTCTTAGAGAGGAGGTGGATATTGGGGGGGGGGGGGAGTTAAGTAAAAAAAAGTTAACAGAGTTTTAAAAAGTCAGCTATGCAGGAATTTTATCTTCTCGGAACAGAAAACATGGCTTATGTAACTCGGTTTGAGAGGTGCTGACAAGACTCCTGATTTCTGCCCAGAGCCCAGCTGACTACACAGAAGCCCGATCCTTGGGTCAGCTGTATGAGAGCCCTTTAGAATCGAGGCCAGACCTGTTCAACTTTGGGCCCCAGCTGTTTTCAGACAACTCCCATCATCCCCAGCCACAATGGCCAATTGCTGGGGATTATGGGAGTTGTAGGCCAACATCTGCCGGAGGGCCAAAGTTGAGCAGGCCTGATCTAAACTCTTGTCAAGTAACACGGAAAATGCAGCTTTCCTGTTTTTTCTCAACTTCACTTGCAGACTCACAACCTGTGTCCCACTAAGAGTCAGCGATTCTCCATGCAGAGGACAAAAAACACAGCACAGCCAGATAATTACTGGAAAAACTTAAATACCATTTTTAATTTGACATATTTTACAAAGTGCATAAATTTCCAAAAACCATTTGTGATCTGACCAGCCAAGACCGGCCTCTTCTTATGTCCACCACTACTACGGAGGTTCTCATCCAGAACTTGGTCATCCCAAATGGCACTGCTCAGAACTAGGGCTGCAGGTCTGCTGGGTGAGGCGAGGTGGCGAATGCAGCTGGGGATGAGGAGTGCTGTGGCCAAGAGCATCCAAGAACCCGTTACAGGAAATGCTGACTGTGGGACAGGGGGGAGGCACGGCTGCTTTGCCAGGCACCCCATGACACGGCGAGTCAGCCCTGCACTTGGCGTGTCAACCTGGAGTGTGCCTCCCGACTGCCAGCTGGGCACCCTGCCTCCTGGGCCTCTTTGGCGAGAAGGGACTGCCTGCCTGGGTGGGACGTGCACAGGACAAAGGTTGGTCCCAGCTGCCATAATGGGCTCTCAAGTGGGCGTGTCCCAAAGGCCATTAGAGGTGGGTGTGATAGGGGGATCACTGTGGCTGGGGATCATGGGAGTTGTAGTCCACACAGACCTGGAGATTTTGAAGTTGTGCAGCCCTAACGAAGGTAGACAATGCATTAGATTAGAGTGGTCCAAGTGTGCAGATGGAAACAGCTTTTCACGTGTCTGGCAGAGGCTCACCTGGGGAGAAACTATGCAGCAGGGCTGCTGTGGGGCATGCAGGGCTAATGCCAGAGTGCTAACAGCAGGAGAACAGGAATTACTTGAGGCGGCCGAGCCAGTCTCTCTCTCTCTCCTCTGGGGCGGGCGGGCGAGACTCTCTCTCCTGGGGCCAGAGCTGCTGGTATTTTGTCTGACTGGGGAAGGGGGCACCGACGCGCTCCTTTGACTGCTGCAGCGCTGCTGCACTGAGCAGGAAACATTTGTATTAATAAAAATTTTAATTTTTTTTAAAAAAAATTGGTCATGGCGGCGCCCCCGCACGTGACCAGAAAAGATGGCGCCCGGGGCACGTGCCCCCCCTGCCCCCCGATAGTTATGACTCTGCGTGTGAGTCCCTCCTTGAGCTCTGAAAGAGAGGATTGGAGCGGCCTTGCAAAGGGGCGCCTTTTCGCAGGCTATTCTGAATTGGGAAAGTCAAATACGTGAACGTGCCAGGAAGCACATCTTTTTGCCACGGACAAGTGCATTTTCAGAACCTGAGGAGGGCTGGTCTGGGGGTAGCAAGCAAGCAAGCATGAATTGTCCTCTTTGCTAAGCAGGGTCTACATGTGAGCACTGTAAGATACTCCCCTTCGGGGATGGGGATGCTCTGGGAAGGACATCTAGGTTCCAAGTTCCCTCCCTGGCAGCGTCTCCAAGATGGGGCTGAGAGAGATTCCTGCCTGCAGTCTTGTAGAAGCAGCTAAGGATGTGCCTGAACCACAGTCCGAGCACCTTTGGGGAGCGGTGTGGAGAGGAGAGCAGGTCTTTACCTGCTCTCCGCTGCCCCATGCAGCTTTCTGCTGGGGTGGCACTTGGCCCAAGTACCCCTATGCGGTGCCGGCACACACTTGGCATCTGTGCATGCACAGGCACCACCTGCAGGGTGAGCAACACCATGCTCACCACACAAATGGTGCCTGCACATGTGGATGCCATGTGCCACGCTGGAGCCGCGTGGGGGTACTTGGGCCGAGCACGCCCCGGCAGGAAGCTGCAGGGGAGAGCAAGTAAGGACCGACTCCCCTCTTTCTTAGATCCCCCAGGCTGCACCCAAAAGGTGCTCGGACCACGTTTCAAACCGCTGTTCAGGCACATTCCTAGAAGCCGCTGCCAGTCTGTGTGGACAGTACTGAGCCAGATTGACCAATGGTCCCAGGAACAAAGGAAGCTGCCTTCTACGGAGTCAGATCGCTGGTCCATCTAGCTCAATATCGTCTACCCAGACTGGCAGCGGCTTCTCCAAGGTTGCAGGCAGGAGTCTCTCCCAGCCCTATCTGGAGATGCCACCAGGGAGGGGATCTGGAACCTTCTGACTCTAACATGAGAAGCTGCCTTGCACCAGGTCCAAACTTACCATCACCCAGCTCAGTGCCCCTCCTCACATCCTTCAGCCCTGTTCCTGTTTCTCAGCATCCATAATGCTTCTCTGCACCTCCAGCTTTCCAGCAACGCTTCTCCAATGCGCCAATTTCCCCGAGCCAGTTCAGACCTAACGTTTTGCATCCATGGGATGGCTGGCAGTGTTCCCTCTATGGCGTGCGTGCACTCACACATTTCTTTTGCCTGCTCCGTTCATTTGAGATCCCACTCAGGAAGGCCCCATTCTGAATGCATCTGCGCACACACTGCTTTGATACTGCTGCCCAGACCAAAACTCATTCCGCACACCGATGAAAAGAATTGGAGAGCACACGGATGGCTACAGGAAATCACTGATCGGGGGGGGGGCAAGTGAGTGAGTGTAAGACGACAGGCATTATGTCTGAAAGGATGTTAAGAGGCTGAGGATGGATGTAAATGGACCCTTTGGGAAAAATGAACAGAGACCTCAGGGACGAAGAGTGTGACCTGGGAACTGGATACCCTCATTCCTCCTCCCTCTCTCTCTCTCTCTTTCAGGCAGTCACTTCCCATCTGCCACTTCGATTAAGGCAGGACCCATGCTGCCCCCAACACTTCGAGGCCAAAGGCCCTGCTTGGGTGTGTCACCTGCATCCTCAATGGGACAAGCACCTCAGTCGAGGCCTCGACAAGACTGAGTGCTGAACCACCGACAGCCAGCTGAAAGTGTTACACACCCCCAACTATGAAGAGAGGAGAGTTGGTCTTGTCTCCCTAGATAAGCAGGGTCTGCCTTGCTTGCATTTGAATGGGAGACCACATGAGCACTGTCAGATATTGCCCTGAGGGGATGGGGCCGCTCTGGGAAGAGCCGAAGGTTCCTCCCTGGCAGCATCTCCAAGATGGGGCTGAGAGAGATTCCTGCCTCCAACCTTGGAGAGGCCGCTGCCAGTCTGTGTAGACAATGCTGAGCGAGAGGGGCCAATGGTCTGACTCAGTATACAGCAGCTTTCCATGTTCCTAAAAGCCAGCATGTAGATTTTTAAGCTGGAACTGGGACTTTCTGGATTAAGTGATAGCCCAAAAGGAGCAGAGGGCTGTGTGTGCATGTGTTCGTTACAAAGGAAGCTGCCAGAGCGAGCAGCTTGCCTTGATGAGTAGCCTCATTGCACTCAAGTGGAACAGAGGAAGCAGGCCTGCCTTATACCGAGTCGGACCATCAGTTCATCTAGTTCAGTATTGTCTACACTGACTGGCAACAGCTCTCCAAGGTTTCAGGAAGGACTCGGAGTCTCTCCCAGCCCCACCAGGAGACGCCCGGGATTCAACCGGGAACCTTCTGCATCATGCAAATGCTTTCCCACTGAGCTATGGCCCCATCCCCTAACCTTACAAGCAGACGGTGATCCATCCAAATGCAAGCCAGGGCACACCCTGCTTTGCAAAGGGGACAATTCATGCTCACTTCCTCAAGACCAGCTGCCCCTGATATTCCATCACCAACAGAAATGATGAGGGCTTTTTGGAGCATGCTTAAACCCAATGGTTGATGTTGGGGGGCGGGGAAGAAGGAAGACAGTCTCCAGTCTACCTAAATGCATCCTCTTCCTGCCCTTGTGATGTGGAAGCAGCATGGGCTCAAATTCCACATCCGAAACAATCAGGGTTCAATCCTGTAGGCTACTGGGTCAAACTGCAAAAGGAAGAGAGGGTGTGCATCACATGATTGCCGATATTTATTTGATTTCTATACCACCCCTCCAAAAATGGCTGAGATTTATGACATCTCGTATCCATCTTTTGATCTCCAAGGTGGTTTAGAAACATGCTAAAAACCAATACAGGTTGACTATCCCTAATCCGGACATCCAAAATGCTCCAAAATCCAGAAACCACCATGGGGTGCGCCCGCACCACCGACAAAACATTATTTTCACAGGCAATCTGAATTTCATCTCCACCTAAAATGCCATGTTTGAGTCCAACATGACCAGCAACATTATTGCATGGAAAATTCTTGCAATTAGCTTTCATTACATTTACAGCTACCTATAGTTATTGTAAATTCAATGCTTCTTTGTTTTTATACTTTAAAATAAAACCTAGAAAAATAAAATGCAGTGTAGAGTAACCTTTTGTGTTTAGACTTGGATCTCATGCCCAAGATATCTCATTACAGTATGCAAATATTCCCAAATCTGGAAAAGTCCGAAATCCAGAACACTTCTGGGCCCAAGCAGTTTGGATAAGGGAATATTCAACCTGTATATAAAACTATTGTTTAAAATATACAAGCAAGAGCAGCAGTACACAGAAGAAACCCACTCAATCCCAATTTCGAATCTCAATTTTATCCAAAAGTCATTTGATAAAAAAAATCTAGGAGCAGCATCATAGCAACTTTCTCTGAAGGGTTTTTACAAACAGCCATTGCTTTCAACAGTTCAGCCTTCCTCGAGAGGGTACTGCAGAGTTGTGGCACCACAACTCTAAAGGCATTATCTTGCAGGCTCACCAGCACCACCTCCAACAGCAGGAGAAGGCAGAGCAAGACCTCAAAGGGTGACCCAAGCACATATGGGGATATGTATGGGGAGGAGAGCTTGTCTTGGGGTAGCAAGCATGAATTGTCCCCTTTGCTAAGCAGGGCCCAGCCTGGCTTGCATTTGCGCTTTGCTAGCTGAATGGCTCCTTTCTCACTGCCGAGCTGCATGATAAAATCTGGGCGCACCCAGAAGGTCGGGCAGCCAGGAGATGGCGAAGGGTGACGTGTGAGAAGGAGATGGAGGCTGACCATGCCCTGATGCTGGTGTGGGCGTGGCCAGCAACATCTTGACACGGCCTCCATTCAAGTTTTATTTTACGTATTGGATTTATAAGCCACCTGTTTTAAAATCTATTGGCTAAGCCTATTCTTCTAAACCTATTGGCTGCCAATAGGTTTCCGGACAAAATACAAAGTGCTAGTTATAACTGACAAAGCCCTAAATGGCTTAGGCCCTGGGTATCTATGAGAGCATCTTCTTCACTACGAGCCCCACCGCCCACTGAGGTCATCTGAGGAGGTCCGTCTCCAGTTACTGCCAACCCGTTCGGTGGCTACACAGACGGGCCTTCTCCATCGCTGCCCCAAGATTGTGGAATGTGCTCCCTGCTGAGATATGATCCCCCCATCTCTGGCAATTTTCAAAAAACACCTGAAATCCCATCTTTTCCTCCAAGCTTTCTCAGCTTCCTAAATTTTTTAGGTTTTAATCTCTAGTTTATTTTTAAATTGTTAAATTGTTTTTAAGTTTTTTGTATATATGTTTTTAACTGGTTTTATGCTATTGTTAACCACCCAGAGACAAAAGTTTGGGGCAGTGTACAAATCAGATAGATAGATAGAAAAACACAACACACAACACATCTCCAGGCAGTTTACATAAGAATTTAAAACCATTAAAAGCAGTTTAAAATAGGCCTGCTCAACTTTGGCCCCACAGCTGTTTTGGGACTACAGCTCACTGTGAGGGCTAGAAAAAGCTGTGTTTTGCCTTTAGCATAACTGTAGCCATTTTGCTTCTGTAATACTGCTAAAAGCTGATTAGGAAATAAATGATAGTAAGAAATTGCAAGCAAATCTCTTTTTGGGTGTTGTAAGCATTTCTGAGTTCCAGACAGGACAGGAAGATAACACTTGAGAAATGCTTAAGCTTAGAAACCGCAAGCGGAAAGACAGGAAGCCACCTCTTGATATATGTGACACCATGTCTGGAACGACAACTTATTTGAATATAGCCAATAGCATTGATTCTACAGAAAAGGGGAACTGAGGGAGGGGGCTTGTTGCTTGTCACTGCTTGTTAAGGTATAAAATTGATTGTAACTGTTCCTGCGGGGTGCCATTTCTCTCTTGCATTGAAATGGACACCCTTTACTCAGCTGAATAAAGATACTTAATTCTCCTTTCTGGCTTCTTATTGAATTTGGCTGATTAATCATAAGAGTCCAGAGCCAAAATCCCACCAGACTAGCTGGAGGGCTTTTAGCCTTCCCGGAAAACTGACCCCAACATTTCTTGGTGCATTGGCCGGGAAATTGAAGGCAAAAATTGTGAGGCTGCCATTTGCAGCAAAGGGCGCCTTCAGACTGGTACCTGGGTGAAACCGGAGTTGCCCATTGGTCGTCTCAAAGCGCGCTCCAGCATCCTTTCGCTGGGAGACCACGTTTGAGCAGTTTCTGGCAGATCCCAGCGTTACCACGAACGAATGCAAGGAGATTGGCAGGGAACAAGGAGGTTGATGCTGTGATTGGACCAGAACTTGAGGGGGTAAGTATAAAATTATTATTTGGGGAAAAGGGGGGAGGTGTGTGAATTTTGTGACCCTGTGTGCAAGAGATTTCCATACGGAAGCGTGAAAGAGGAGGGCCAGTACCGCAGTTCTGTCCCTTCGCGAGAAGGCCAGTCGGGAAAAGCCCGAGCGCAAGTGTGTGTGAATGTGAAAAGGGTCCATACTTAGGAGGTTGGCCTGGGAATAGCTGTTCGACCGGGGGGTGAGAGGCCTGACCCCGTTTCTGACCCCACCTGTCCACCACAGCCGGTACGCTTAGGGGGGAACAAAGTGCCCAGAAACCAAGCCCGGGGAGGGGACGGAGTACGTCCCAGAACCCCAGCCCAGTGTTAGTGGAGATAAGGGAGGCAGAGGCGTAAAAACCCGTTAGGCTATTCTTGCAGGGTGGGCTGATCAAGGTTTTAGGTTGGTTAGGTTGGATCAGCGTTACGATGGGAACAGTAAATGGGAAATTGGGAACGAATAGTAAAACTACCCCTCTTCAATGTCTTCTGGACCATTTTAAGCAATTCAAACCTAAGAGCTCTGAAAAACTTACAAAGCGCCAGCTGATAAATTTATGCCAAATTGTGTGGCCCACGTATTTTCTGGGCCAAGATTTACCTCGCTGGCCACCCGAGGGCGCTCTAGATGTGCGAATTAACTATCTTTCCATCTACTTAAGTTTAAACTTTAAAGATAAAGAGTGGCCATATATGGAAATGTTTTTGTCTTTGAGCACCCGACCAGATCTTTGTGAGGGTTGCAAGGCAGGATCCTTGCCCCCTCCAAACCCAGCCCTTGTAACAAAATCCATGGGGAGCCAGATCCACCCTGTGGTGAAGAAACCAGTGCCTCAGGAGGCGGCTGCCTCCGTGTTTCCAGTAACTCCCCCGGCCCCTTCCATACGGAAGGTTGAGGAGGAGGATGATTACCCCTACGATCGTCTTTCTCCTCCCCCACCCTACCCAACTGCCCCGCCTGCGGTTCGGCCTGGAGAGCCATCACAGGGACCGTCAGGGATGCTTTCTCCCGGTTCCCTCGCCAGGCAGACCATACAGTTTGTCCAACAGGTTATGGGAATGTCCCCTACCAGGGACTCCGGGGGTCAGCCATCCACCCCATCTGGGGCATCCACCCTGTCGGGGACAGGGACCTCTCCTGGTTCCCTGGAGACATCGGGGTCGTCCCCTCAGGGCGCCATCACCCCTCCAGAGGAGGAGGAGAGTGATGACTCAGATGCAGGGGACACTGCAGGGTCCACTCCTCAGAGACCAGTCAGGACCACGAGGGGAAGACAGCCTCAGAGATTGGGGGCTGTGCAGTGTCCGCTAAGGGCAGTGCCTATGGGACAAAGACTGGTTTTAGTCCATACCCCCTTTTCCACTTCTGACCTTCATAACTGGAGACAGGGGCTTCCGCCGTATCGGGAAAGCCCCCAGAAGTATGTGGATCTGGTGGGTCAGATAATTTCCACCCACCGGCCCCACGTCCCTGACCTCTTCACTCTCCTTACTGGCCTTCTGAGTGAAGATGAACTCCGCCAGGTGCTGAAGGAGGCCCATGCGTCCTATGCTGCCTGGAGAGGGGAGCAGGTTGCCCAGGGGCGCTATGATGCGGGCAACTTGCCAGAACCTCTGGCATTGATCAGCCCTAACCCACCAGAGCCTGCAACCGACCCTAACAATGAGTTGGGGAATGTCTTGATCATGGCAGCACGAACTGCCGTCTTGGACGGACTCCGGAAAGGAGTCCCAAAAGCTATTAACTTCCATAGAGTGTATGAAGCGATACAGGGACCCCAGGAGTCCCCCACGGAATTCCTGGTGCGTCTGAAGGATGCCTTCCGTCGCTTCACAGACCTGGACCCAGAGGCTCCGGGAAATGAGGCGGCTATAAAAACAGCCTTTATTGGCCAGTCAGCCCCAGACATTCGGAAGAAGTTGCAGAAACTGACAGCCCCATCCGCCCAACCCATGGAAACCCTCATACAGACTGCCTTTCAAGTGTTCCACCAGAGAGGGGAGGTGGAGGAGGTGAGGGAGGACCAGAAGATGCAGAAACAGGCCGCCCTATTGGCAGCAGCCCTGCAGCCCCAGACTGCCCTATTGGCAGCGGCCTTGCAGCCAGTCTTTGGCCAGCCAAGAAGGAATGGTGGGGGCCCCAGACCCCGGCCCCAAAGCCGGTGCTTCTATTGTGGCCAGACAGGCCATTGGAAGAATGAGTGCCCCAATCGGAAAAGGGAGGCCGATGCTGCCTTCTTCCCAAGAGAGGGAAGAGGGAGGGAACAATCAAGCCTCCCCACGGTGGGGGGTAACCGTTACCCCTGCCCAGTCCGTAGAGGAGAAGCCCAACCTGGGAGTGCCAGGCCACAGGGGTCACCCGTGAGGGGACCTCATCCCCTCATGGCAGCAGAAGCTTATGAAGACTGAGGGTGTCCCAGAGGCTCTCCCCTGTTTGCGACCCCTGAGCCTCTAGTGGAACTTTGTGTTTTGGGTCGCCCTCAGAAATTTTTGGTAGATACAGGGGCTACCTATAGTGTGTTGGCTGGACACAGGGACACAGTCCCTGCCCTCACCACTTTCACCACTCCAGTGGTGGGCATTGGTGGGGAACCATCCCAAGCGCCAGTCACTCAACCCGTCCCAATAACCCCATCAGTCAAACATTCCTTTTTGGTACTCCCAAAATGCCCCCTTAATCTTTTGGGAAGAGATCTTTTGTGCAAACTAAGGGCAGACATCCATTGCTGACCAGAGGGACTCTCTTTGTCCTTCCCACCTGAAACTGCTTACATCTGTTATCTGGAACCCACACTTGGTCCCGAGCCCGCGGAGTGGAGGGAGGTAGACCCTGAGGTCTGGTATACAGGGACACCAGGATTGGCCAAATATGCAACCCCTCATCAAGTCCCACTGAAACCAGGGGCATGCCCAATTTCCGTGCGGCAGTACCCTCTCAAAAGGGAGGCCCGCATTGGACTCCAGCCTATAATTCAGGCTTTCTTAGAGGCCGATCTGCTGATGCCAGTGTCCAGCCCATGGTGTACACCCATCCTTCCCGTACCAAAGTCGGATGGATCATGGCGGTTTGTGCAGGACCTTAGGGAAGTAAATGCCCGAACACTCCGACTGCACCCAATGGTAGCCAATCCCCACACCATTTTGACCACCTTAACCAGAGATCAAACTTGGTACGTGGTAGTGGACCTGAAGGATGCTTTTTTCTGTGTTCCCTTGGCCCAGGAGTCACAGCCCATCTTTGCATTTGAATGGTTAGATCCTGATGGTCCCATATCCCATAAAAACCAGTTCTCCTGGAAGAGGATCCCGCAGGGTTACTCTAACTCGCCTTCCGCCTTTCAGCGGGCTCTGTCCGCTGATTTGAGCCATTTCCAGCCACCCGCAGTGACCATCTTGCAATATGTGGATGATCTTTTGGTCGCAGCAAAAACGGCGGACGAAGCGTCCGCACAATCGGTGGCATTATTAAATCACTTGGGTTCCTGTGGGTACAAAGTTTCCAAGTCAAAAATCCAGTGGGTATCCCAAAAGGTCCGGTATTTGGGTTATGTTTTGGAAAAAGGTACTCGGTACCTGCATCCATCCCGTATCCAAGCGTTGAATGATTTAAATCCTCCCCAAAATGTGCAGGAGCTCCGTAGTTTTCTGGGAATTGCAGGATATGGGCGACTGTGGGTCCCCGGGTTCTCTGTCTTGTCAAAGCCTCTGTATGAATTGACAGCCTTAAATATGGCTTGGGAATGGACGGGCACCCACCAAAGGGCGTGGGAAGCTATCCGGTCTGCTCTAGCCTCTGCAGCAGCCCTGGCATTACCCGACCGGACCTTGCCCTTTGAGCTATTTGTACACGAGAAACAAGGAGTGGCCCTGGCTGTTCTTACCCAGACCGTGGGTCCGGCCAGGATGCCAGTAGCCTATTTCTCCAAAAATTTAGACAGCCCAGTCAAGGGGTGGCCAGCCTGCTTGCGGGCCATTGCGGCAGCGGCAACGATGGTTGAAGAGGCTTTAAAAATCTCTGCAGGGAGCCCGATACATGTACAATCCCCTCATTCTGTGGCTGCTCTCCTAGATCAAAAACTACCGGCCTGGGCGACCTCAGCCAGACTTACTCGCTATGTGTCTATTCTCTTGGAAAATGACTCAGTGTCCTTACATAAATCTAACTGCCTCAATCCAGCTACCCTGCTCCCTTTGCCAGCTGTCACCCCTGTCCATGACTGCCTTAGAGTCTTGGCAGAGACGGTGGGTATACGTCCTGATCTCAGGATGGAGCCCATTGTTGATCCAGACCTCTCCCTGTGGACAGATGGGTCTTCTTTTGTCCTCAACGGACAAAGGTATACAGGGTATGCTGTGGTCACTGAGGAACACCCAGTAATCTTAAAAAGACTGCCCCCACAGTGTTCTGCTCAAGTGGCCGAACTTGAAGCCCTGATCGCTGCTGCCACCTACTGCCAGGGAATTCGAGCGAATATCTACACTGACAGCCGATACTCATTCCTGGCCGCACACACCCATGCTTCCTTATGGAAGGCTAGGGGCTTTAGGGGTGCAGATGGAAAAACCTTAAAAATGAAGCCGCTTCTGGAAAGACTTTTCTCGGCCCTTCTGCTGCCCTCAGAAATAGCTGTGATTCACTGCAGGGGGCATCAGACAGATGATGGCCCCGTGACACGGGGAAATCGCCTGGCTGACACCTGTGCCCGACACGCGGCGCAAATGGAAAGGGAGGAGGTCAGAGGACTACACCCAGCTTGGGAACCGAAGGGGACAGCATGTGTGGGAGCCCTAATTCCAGTCACCCCCACCCAGATGCCTTCAATCTATGATGCAAGGGACCACCTAAGCCCAGACGGGAAATGGGTGAACGGGTGGTGGGTGGTGAATGGGCGGATACAACTCCCTAGTGCCCTAGTCCCCCATGTCATTAAGAATATGCATACTAGCACACACCTTGGAGCGTGCACCCTTTACAGGTGGCTGAAGCAGAGGTACAGCAACAAGGGGCTGCGGCAGGCATGCCGAAATGCCTCAAAAACATGTCCAATATGCCAAAGGAACAACCCTAAAACAGGGGTGCCAGTCCCAAGGGGAAGGCTGCGCACTGCCAGGTACCCTGGGGAGGCCTGGCAGGTGGATTTTACTGAAATGCCAAAACAGGGAACCAAACATAACCTCCTAGTGTTTGTGGATCTGTTCAGCGGGTGGCCGGAGGTGTTTCCAACCCGCACCCAAACAGCCCGGGAGGTAGTCATGGCCCTGGTTGAATCCATAATTCCGAGGTTCTCTGTCCCAAGGGGCCTCGAGAGTGACAATGGGCCTCACTTTACCTCAAAGGTGGTTCAGGAGGTTTGCAAATTGTTAGACATCCCGTGGTTTCTGCACTCTGCATATCACCCAGAGTCCTCCGCGAAGGTTGAAAGAATGAACCAAAGCCTGAAGATTAATATTGCCAAGCTGTGTCAGGAAACTAATCTGAAATGGCCTAAGGTCTTACCCTTGGCCTTGACCCGGGTCCGAGCGGCCCCATCCTCTCGACTGGGATTGTCCCCATTCGAGCTGGTGTATGGCCGCCCTTTTGTTGCCTCGGAGCTGATGGACCCTCCCGAAACCACCCAGGCATACCTTAGAAAACTCGTAGGGGATCTGTCTGCTTTATCTCTCCAGGTCTCAGCAGCCTTGCCGGTGCGCCCAGATCTACCCACTACGGTGCACCCGGGGGATTGGGTCCTGGTGAAGGAACTACATCCCAATTGCACTGAGCCCAAGTGGTCAGAGCCAAAGCAGGTCCTTCTCAGCACACCCACAGCAGCAAGGGTCGAAGGGTTGAAAGCCTGGGTCCATATCTCCCGCCTGAAGCCAGTCCCAGCACCAGCAGACGAGTGGGCGTGTGAGCAGTTAGGCCCGTTACGCCTAAAGATCCAGCGCCACACCCAGAGTTCTCCACCCCCAAGAAGTCAGGAGGCGGCAGTCTTGCATACCGGGAGGACCGTTCCTGTCCACACCGACCTCCCTGCAGACCCAGACGAACAACTGGACTTCGTGTATATCGGGGACGGCAAATTCATTGATGTAACTGATGTTGATGGGTGTTGATCTGTGGGACGAGTGGTGGGAGGTGTTGGCTGTACTCTTTGCTGTTTCTGTTGTTGTCCTTGTTGTTTGCTGTTTCCCCCGCACCTTTTGCGGCACACACAGTGATGATTTGTGGTTTGGTCCTAGTGGTCTTAGGGATGCTTGGGATGGGCCGGGGAACGAACGCTACCTCCGACCCTTTGACCCCCAGCCTGTGTATCCGTAACAGTGGCCGATGGACAGTATATTGGGACTGGGTGTATAGGGATGGGAGGGTAAAAACACCTATAGCGTTTAAATGGAACGCAGGTCACTACCCTGGAAGGTGCACACACACCCTCTCAGTGGACCCTAACATCTGGCTGAGTGTCCACAGACATCAGTTGGACCACTGGCCATGGGTTCCCCAGAGGGTCAATCTTTTTGCCCAAGAGCTATACCAACAGTGTGTTGTCTTTCGACATTGGGCACCGGGCACATGCTGGGATGCCGTTTTCACCCTTCATGGAGGTCTACAGGGATCACGGTATGGGTACGCAGGCCCTTACCCCACAGCCATGGCTGTTGACTGTGGGACAAATGGGGAGAGACCTGTGCATTCCCTGAGGGACCTCACTGAGGGGTGGATGGGATTGTGCAGGGTGGGGATTCCCGGGGGGCGGTCACGCCGTCAGGCCCCCTCCACCCAGCCAGCTATGGCTGCCTGCTCTCACTGCGTGACCACTACCCTAAATGGAAGAAACATATCCCAGACCTTGGTCTACCACACTGCATATACATGCAAGGGAAAAACCGGGGAAATTTGCCTCCAAAATAACATAACTTATAAAACCTGCATAGAGAATGGAAAAACGGTATGTCACACGCCAGAGGGAATAAGAAAACAGGTTCGAGTTTGGGTTTATGGATACTCTGCAGGCACGAGGAAACGGCTTTCCCTTCTGGCATCAAATGCGTCAACCTACAGTCAGGAGGGGCCGCTGATAGTCTGCTTCGATGTGTGTAAGGCCATGGATATTGGGCAGGGGCAGGGATGTGGGGGCCTGAGCTGGGAAAGGACATATCGCCAGAACCGCTACTACTTTTATGATACAAATAGGTACACCAGGAGGTGGGGGGCGTTCTTATGGTACACCGACCCCCAAAAACCGGTGGACGGACCCCAGAAAGCATTTCAAATGTCACATGGGACAACCACCGCCCAGTGCAACAGGCATAAGTGTACCCCACTTTGCTTATCCTTTAACAAGGAGGGGGATGGGAACATCGAATGGAGATACAGTCTGGGAATAGATGCTTCAGGTAGCGACCCATATGGACAAGTGAGTATCAAAATCTATAGGGGAAAGGAGCCTACAAAACAACACCAGGTACATACCACATTTTGGAAAGAAATGGGGACAGTAATTGAAATACCCCCAGTTACAAAGAACCTTTTTATAGACTTAGCTGAAAAAGTAGCAGCCAATCTCCAGGTGAAAAACTGTTTTGTCTGTGGGGGAACAAATATGGGTGAGCAATGGCCCTGGGAAGCAAGGGAGCTGGATCTTACAAATATCAGCAGCTCCCCAAACTTAACATGGACCCACACAGGGAGACCGACGAGGTGGATACTCCAAAGCCCAATCTTAGGAGGCAGATGCTTCATTCGCCTCGATTCGGGGGAGTTTAATGTCTCTGTTGGTACCCTGACCTGTGAATCTGGATGGGTCTGTAATGGAACTACCACCACTTATCAGAACTTTGGCAACCAGACAGCCAAGCCACCCAATAACCCCTTTAATAAAGACACACAAGGATTCCTATATAACATCTGGGAGACCCCATGTAATACCAACATGGAATGGAGGGCCCCAGATAACCTATATTGGATTTGCGGAACAGCTGCCTATGCTGTTCTTCCTGGAGAATGGTCAGGAGCTTGTGTATTAGGGACCATCAAACCAAGTTTTTTCCTGCTGCCCATACCAACTGGTGAGCGCTTAGGAGTGCCCGTTTACCAGGAATTAGGAAGAGCAAAAAGAACAGTTAAAATAGGGCAGTGGGAGGATAATGAATGGCCCCCAGAACGCATCATTCAAGTGTATGGCCCAGCTACCTGGGCTCAGGACGGGTCATATGGCTATCGCACTCCAATATACATGCTAAACCGCATTATACGCTTACAAGCTGTCTTAGAAATTATTACTAATGAAACCTCTTTAGCTTTAACTCTCCTAGCAAAAACCAATACTCAGCTTCGAACAGCAGTATATCAAAATCGCTTAGCTTTGGATTATATACTAGCCACTGAAGGGGGGGTATGTGGGAAATTCAATTTAACAAACTGTTGCCTCCAAATAGATGACAATGGAAAGGCAATCGAAGAAATAACAACTCGAATGAGAAAGTTAGCGCATGTTCCTGTCCAACAATGGACAGGAATCCTGGACACCGATGGGTGGTTTGGGGGGATTTTTGGAGATTGGAAACGTGTCCTTTTCATCATAGTACTGGCCTTTGGGGGAATAATGCTATTACCATGCTTGATACCTCTGATCCGGTCAGTGGTGTCTCGCACTATCGAGGGGATGCTAGTGGTAACAGCCAACCCTAGGGACCCTGATACCCCGGCCAGGGCTATGATCTTACGGACAGTGCCCAAGGAGTGTGCACCATTTTTGCTCAAACCAGAATATGAAAGAGAATCTACAGTGTAGGGAGATTCATGAGCAGAAGCTCAGAATCTGAAAATAAAAAGGGAGGAAATGTGAGGGCTAGAAAAAGCTGTGTTTTGCCTTTAGCATAACTGTAGCCATTTTGCTTCTGTAATACTGCTAAAAGCTGATTAGGAAATAAATGATAGTAAGAAATTGCAAGCAAATCTCTTTTTGGGTGTTGTAAGCATTTCTGAGTTCCAGACAGGACAGGAAGATAACACTTGAGAAATGCTTAAGCTTAGAAACCGCAAGCGGAAAGACAGGAAGCCACCTCTTGATATATGTGACACCATGTCTGGAACGACAACTTATTTGAATATAGCCAATAGCATTGATTCTACAGAAAAGGGGAACTGAGGGAGGGGGCTTGTTGCTTGTCACTGCTTGTTAAGGTATAAAATTGATTGTAACTGTTCCTGCGGGGTGCCATTTCTCTCTTGCATTGAAATGGACACCCTTTACTCAGCTGAATAAAGATACTTAATTCTCCTTTCTGGCTTCTTATTGAATTTGGCTGATTAATCATAAGAGTCCAGAGCCAAAATCCCACCAGACTAGCTGGAGGGCTTTTAGCCTTCCCGGAAAACTGACCCCAACATCACAGTGGCAATAGCCAGCGATTAAGGGAGTTGTAGGAGGGCCGAAGTTGAGCAGGCCTGGTTTAAAACAATGACAAAGTTGGTGCAGGTATTAACACATATGTGGCGGCCACTCCATCGACTCCAGCTTGGCCCCGTGAACACTAGCCTGCAACTAGAGTCCCCAGCAAGACCCAGGAGGAGAGGCAAAGTCACTTCACCAGTCTTCTCGCATTTTACCCAAGTCCCAAGTTCTAGGATCGGAAAAGCCAAACTCTGTGTTTAGAACAAAACAGTGGAGGTGGAGTTAAACTGTCAAGGATATTTTGGGCTCCTGCTTGACATTATTTTAATGGGTGCATGCTATCTGGTTCATTGGCTGCAGATCTGGCATGTGCATGGGTCCTGGAGTGGTTAAGGCTGAGGGGAGAGGGAGAGGGGAGCATCAGGGTCAGTGCCTTGCCCTGAGCTCCTGGGAGGCAGGGTGAAAATAAATGATTTTGCTTAAGAAATGGTCAATGGAAGTGTGTCTGCTGAAATTAACAAACAGCAAGAATGAAATAGAAGAATCCCATCCCCCGCACAGATATATGTTGCATCTGACCTGTGGAACTTTCTTCTGTGGCATGCTGTGATGGACAATTCTTTAAAACACAAAATTAAAATTAAAAAGATTGTGATCCCTTTTAGGACAAGGAATTATTTTTGCATATCTTTTGCTATGTCAATTGCCTTGAGAACTTTCATCATCCTTGAAAAGTGGAATGGGGTTTAAGAAGAGATTAATCCAAGCCTATAAATAATATGATCAAAATATTGTGTGTGTGTGTGTGTGTTTTAATCAGTAAGAAAACGACAATTTCTTATAGGCAAATTCAACTCTGCCTTGAGACTCAGAGAAGATTCTCAAGCAATCTCCCTTGTAGCCAGTGGCCAGGTTCAAGCAACTTAAGATTTAAAGGCTCAGATGTTTATAATCACCATCTATAAAAGAACAAGATACCAGGGAAAGGAAAGGAAACAACACCCTACAGAGAGTTCTCACCCATCCATCCCTTCGATTTGGACAAGCCAAATTTGAGAGAGACACGATTTGGCTTGTGGTCAGGGTGCATGCTCTCTTTCAAGTGCTCTTCTTTAACATTAGACTGCTGAAAGCTATCAACAGGGATGAAAATTAACTGGCCATCTGGCATTATCTATGCATAAATAATATTTTTTTTAAACTAGCTTCTGGCCCACATGGTACTCTAGGGAAATGAAGTACTGACCCAGGAAAGATTTTCTGAACAGATCCACAGTAGCTCAGACTGGCCTGGTTCACACAACCATTTGAACCTAGGTTTATTGTACAAATCAATGCCAAGGCGGTATATAACCTGAGATGAAGCAGATTCCTACCTTGGCATGAGGTTCAAACAATCACGCTAATGTCAGTAACCCATTTTAAATCCAGTTTCAAATTATTGTGTGACCCAAACCAGTGTCTTTCCATCACTGGTGCTATTAATGAGAGGCTGGCATATATTATGGGGAAAGGTTAGAAGGCCGCTTGGTTATTTGGGAGGGGGATGTTACCTGCCCCATAACAACATCCAGACGCCGGAAACATGTCTCTTCATCTGTGGCTTTTACAACATTCTCCTGCTTGGCATCTCCACCTTCCCCGGGAGCTGCAAGTGTCTGCCCTTTACAAACCTGTTTATAAATACATATTTTAAAAAATCAAAACGTTTCCTGTAGTCTTCTTTTCAAATGCTGTGCTGGCACAACTGCCTGTCATATCAGGCTGTGCAGAGGGTTCATCTTGCAAAGGTCCCAGTGCAACACAGATACTACCATTTGGCATTTTGACAGTGAAAACAGTCACGCATTTTGTGAACACTCTGGGGGCAGTGACCAGCCCGAACGGTAGTACATTGTATTGGTAAATCTCGCTCCTCATGGTGAAGCGCAGATATTTGCTATGATCCTCCTGAATGCCTATGTGGAAGTACGCATCTTTTAAGTCGAGCGTTGCAATCCAATTCTCCCCATGGAGGAGCGGTCGGATGGCTTGCAACGTTGTCATTCTGAATTTCTGTACCTCGATGTACTGATGTACCGTCATGCTTGGGGATTTGGAAGTAACGAGAATAAAATCCTGTCCGGCTGAAAGCACACCTCACCGGTGATATCGCTCCCTTCAATAAGAGCTTCTGCACCTCCTCCTTCACTATCGGTGTTTCCGGAGTGTATTTCACCCCCAGGAATGGCGGGTACTCCGTGAACTCCAGCGCATAACCCTTGAAACGATGCACAAGACCCACTGGTCCGATGTTATATGGTGCCATGCTTGGGCATGGCTTGCCAGTTTGATGGTTACTCTGGCTGTGTTCAAGGAGATGGTGTTCCTGGCACTGAAGTGCTTGTCGTTGCATGGATGAGGTACTTTGCTTGGTGTTGGTGGGCTCTGTGGCCGATCAGAGCTGCTGCTTTGCTTGTGGTGTTCTCTGATTTTGAGAAGCCTGGTTTGCCCTATTTCTTGGATAATAGGGTCACCTGTTACTGCCATTACGTTGGTAAGGTCATCTGAAATCCCTCCTGTCAGCACGACGATAGGAGCCTTGACGGGGCTTGATACTGACTGTACTGATTGTAAGCTCTGTATTTACTCGTATATTTGGGATGAGTGAAAGACTGAGCTGTAATACAAGATTTCGTCCACTGCTCCATGTTGTCATCTGTCTTGTCAGAGAAGAGATCAGCACCATCAAATGGTCGTATCTCAATCCGATCCTTCATGTCCTGTTGCAGACCCGTTGCATGCAGCCAAGCATGCCTTCTTAGAATCATAGATGAGGTCAGAGTTCGAGACTCGGGTTCAGCCAGGTGCTTTGCGTTTGCCAATTGCTGGCGGGTGGCTGCAGTAGATTTTAGAAAAACCACCTGGAACCTTTGACGAACTCCCCTGGCTCTAATGCAGCACACTGATCATACAATGCCTCCCAGAGGGAATGCGTATACCTTGCCTGGCAGGCTACATCATTAGCTATCTTGAGTGACAAACATGTGGTTGAATAAGTTCGCCTGCCAAGCACATCCAGCTTGCGGCCTTCTTTATCTGCTGGTGTTGTATGTCTCTTGCCGCTCTTAGTAGTTCTTGCACAATCTACCACCAATGAATTTGGAGTGGGATGGTGCATCAGGTAAGCATTTTCTCCTTCCTGTATCCGATACAAAGCTTCTAATCGTTTGGAAGTAGGTGCTGAAGTCTGTAGCACCTCCCATGCCGACTTAGCAGCTCTTGAAATGCAGGGCAGCATAGGCAGGTAAACAGGCTGGAGGCCTGAGGCGGACCACATCATATTATACACGGGGTCTTCAAAGTCAGTTGTCTTTTCTTTCAGGTTTAGATCCAGGATTCGAGCCATTTCTGCCACATGCTGATGGTAACCTTTCATATCCTCATTAGGAGAAATTGATGGAACCGCAGCAACATCCGAATCAGGATCCGGGAGAGAAGGAGCCTCCTCCTCCTCCTCATCGTCTTCCCTAGACGAAACAGGTGAGTTGCCTACAGCTGTAGAGGTCACCTTAACCGGTTCCTTAGTGCGGGTTTTCTGTGTTGCTGCCTGGTGGAGAACGGAGAGCATCGGTTGGGTCGACTTGACTGGCATATCAGTCTGCAACGAAATTCATTGCTGTGTTGGCAATGGGAGACCCAACCTGAGTGGCAAGTATGTCTGAAGCGAAACCGTACGCTGAGTAGATCTCGGTACAGTGGCTTGGATGGCTGTTTCCGCCCGCTGCACAGGAATCATGGTAAATTGCACAGCAGTTTGCATGGCTGCCTCAGTTCTGGTACATTGCACGGCAGTTTGCACGGCTGTCTCAGTTCTTTGTGTTCTTTCGGGGAGAGTACACTCCCATTCCTCTAACCATCTCGTGGAAAGGGAGTAGTCCTCTCGAGAGATTGTTAGGGAATCTCCCCAGCCACCCCTGGGTAGGAGACCCATGACAGGTGTCGCCTTTGTCAAGAGAGAGGGCGTCTTGGGAATAAGCAGAGCATTATAGTCACCTTCATTGAATCCAGTAAAGGTGTAGGTAGAAGGCGTACTCTCCTCCAAGTTAAGCAAACGTGACAGCCTGCAACCGGAAGAAAGCTCTCTTTGCCCTGGTGTGGTCACTGGAGATGCCCCAGACGTAGGGGATCGAATCATCTCTGAATTTCTGTCATCGTAGGACACGACGCCGAGATCGACGTCATGCACAATGTTGGGGTCCATGTCCGGTACGATGTCAAGTTCGGTATCAAGAATAACTGCATCCGTCGACTCTGGAGCAGTAAAGCCTGTAGACACCGGCATCAACGCCGAGTGGTGTCAATGTCGAGAAGTCGGTGTCAAAGGCACTACTGTCTCCTGCCTATTCTCCCTCGATGCCAAGTGGTCTCGATGTGGAACCTGTCGAGACTGTGGAGTCAATGGAGACTGGTGAGGCGTCAGAGCCAGAGATAAGGAAGCCGCTCGCCGCCGAAGGATCACGTAATCCTGAAGACCCGAAGGCGAGTGAGTGTGCTCCGCACTCGGCTCTAGCTGTTTGTGCTTCTTAGGCGGTGACTCCTGCTTCGAAAGCTTTCCCTTGTGTTTCCTCTTGTGGCTTGAATGGCGATCCTCCGGTCGCTTAAAAGGGGCTGATGCGCCCGACGCCAAAGTGGCTGACACTGTAGCTTTCGATGCCGTAGCCTTCGATGTGGAAGCAAGCGACGCCGAAGCCTTTGCAGTCGATTTCGAGGAGCCAGCCTCCGTCGGGGCTTTAGACTGCCCTTTGGAGCAGGACCTGGCAAAGCACCCTCTGTAGCCTTCTTAGGCGTCAGAGACTCCTCAAGTAAATACACCCTAAGGCATGCTGCACGGTTCTTCCAAGTCTGCTGACTACAGGTAACGCAGGCTGAGCAAACTTTCGTGCCGTGCCTCTCTCCCAAACAGAACAAGCAGAGGGCATGGCCGTCCGTTGAGGGGATCTTCCCGCGGCAGTTGGTACACGGCTTAAAGGTTGTTTTATCTTTCCCAGACTTCCCCGAGCCATCTGTCTTACCAGATTTCTCGGTCATTTTAGAAAGAGTAGTCGTCCGTTCCGTCGTCAGAGGGGGAAATCAGAGATCAAAACAAATCCGAAGGAGTGTCCGTGAGGAAAGCCGAGTCCGTATGCAAGTTTCAAGCCAATGTATCCGAAATAATGCCAAGTCCGAAGGCATGTCCAAAGAGTAGTCAAAGTCCCTTTCCAAAGTTCAGAAGCCAAATAAACGAAAAAACAAACAATCTTCGAGGAGCAACTATGTCCGAGTACTGAATGCAATGGCAGTCAGAAAGAAACTGATTGCAGAGACGCCCAACCGCCACTAGAGGCTGCTACAGTCACGTGCGACAGGTGGTTACCGGTATCGCGAGGAGCTAACGAATTCTACCTGAAGCTGATCTGCGCAGGTGCAGAACCCACTATTTATGGATGATGGAACCACTATCCAGATCTTGAGTTATATACTCAATATACTCTACTGAGTATATAATTATCATATATAATTTATATTACAAATTTAAAGAACGGGTTGGGCACAAAAGAAATATATTTACTAATTCAATTATGATATTAAAGGTGAAATTGATAGTAAAAAGCATACCTGATAGCGACACTTGTTCCTCAAAGAGTGCAGGATTTTCATTCTAGGTCCCAAAGGAATTCCCATCTCTTTAAGTTCCTTTTCAGTGCACAAGGCCTGCACAATAAGAATCCCAAACACATGTATATGAGCTGCTACTACAGAAACAGTGACTGACATACAGAGCAGCAATGCACCAGTGCAGCATGGGAACAACCTATCAGAACTTAGGGCAAATACTAACATGTATATACCGCTTTCCAAGAAACGTTCCCAAAGTGGTTTACATACATATAGCCAACCTAGCATGGCTCCCTGTTCCCAAAGGGCTCGCAATCTAAAAAAACAACATAAGATAGACACCAGCAACAGCCACTGGAGGGATGCTTTTCTGGGGATGGATAGGGCCAGTTGCTCTCCCCCTGCTTACTGCACTTTCCAAATAACTGCACCAGTGCAGCAGGAGAGTGGCCATTTTTGATGTCCCCGCTTTGCCAGGAAGCCTGGTGGCACTTGAAAATATGTCCCTGAGGGTTGAGCAGCCCTTGGACGCTCAAGGGCTGCTCAACCCTCGGGGACATATTCTCAGGGGGCACAGAGGGCTTTTTGAGGAAAGTCAGGGCATCAAAAATAGCCACTGCACCAGTGCAGGTAGCTGGGAAGTTCTGTTAAGCTGCTCTCTTGCTGCACCAGTGCATCTTCGCTCTGTTAACTACCGACTCAAACGGAAGGGGACATTGGACTCTTGACAGCTTCTCTTTCACTGTTCTCCTTTGACAAGGGAATACGGTTGGTTAGTAATGCCACAGATTTCACAGGACTGCTTAGCTCTACAGGACCAGGCTTTTTAAATGCAGCTTCAGGACACTCTGAGGCAGAAAATATCCCAGCATCATCACAACCAACAAGACTCACGCAGCAGTTTACCACTATCGCACCCGTAATACGAGAGAAGCAGGAAGCTATTCCTTATTCTTAGGCATCTACTATCCAACTCATATCACAGGTGTATTTCTCACAAATGTTGCCAAGCAAACACTCTTGAAAGGGATTTGCTCATTTCTCGCCCTCCCACCTCAGTTATCAATAAAACATCTTCATGAAGGCGACTCAGTGCTGAAGTAATACACATAGGTGCAAAGCATGCAGCTCAGAAGTTCTAGGCAAGAGCAGATATCCATGCTGGTTGACCAGTGCTCATCTGTCCACTTGCTCCCTCTCAAACACAGAGCAATATCCAGAAAGCTCCAGGTCTTTCAATATGTCATTCACTGACTCAAAGGCTTCTTGACTGGTTGCTAGTGTTTGGGGTGCCTGTGGGGAAGGAGGGTAAAAAAGCAAATTACAGGAGTGTTTTTGTATTTTTTAAAAAGATAGGCTATACTGTGATCAGGGTACTCCTGGAGACATTAGTTGACATCCAGACTAAGTAACTCAATAGTACTACTCAGGAGTTATTCTAAAGGACTACTTAATTTCAATTTCAAGTAAATGAGTCAGGACGTCATCAGCCACTGATTGGACGAGAGCAGGGCAGGCAACCTTGGCTCTCTGCCTGTGCCCGGTGGGGTGGGGGGTTTAAGTACACCCTGCCCTGTCATTTAAGCCACACACACCCCACCACCACCATGGGCTCAAAAGGAGCCAGTTCCGTGCACATCCCTACTGGATGACCCATGACAAGTTAGCTGTTTATCATACACAAGCATACCTCATTTTTATCTTCTTCCTCAGATGTGCTTTTTTGATTTGTGAGGAGATCAAACAATATAAGCGATCCTAAGAAAAGTACATCAATAGGTCAGCTGATTGCAAGTCCCTTTGCTAGAACAAATCATGCACATGCGTTTGGGATGCTGAATTACGGGCTGCATTTTGAAGAAGGACCTGGCATAGCGGGAAGGGGCTGCTTTGCCCTTTCCCTACCAAAAATGCCCCCTGCCCCAACCTTAAGCTACCCTTCCATTTGAAAGGAAAACATCTATTTTCCTAATTGGAGGTAAAAATAGCGGTGGGGTTTTGGTAGGAAGATGGTCCAAGCTTTTTTAAAAGCCCCTCTCCAGCCACGTCAGTGTCTCTCTTCCAATTACAGCCTCATTTTATAAAACAGAGAGCCTTTAAAAAGTAACTCAAAACTACAGAACATGTTGTTCTGCTTTTATACTTGCATTTTACAAGATAACTATAAAGAGGTTCCAGAAAAACATTAAAAAGGAAGCTACTGTGGAAGACTGATTTCTGCACTAGCAAAATTTCCCAGTCCCATGATCCATTAGGCCCTGACCAAAAATGCCCCACAAAACATTTACATTCCAGATTTAGGGGAGTGGGGATTGTAGTGCGAGGTTTTAAAGAAAATACTCAGTACATATATGCAGGGGCGTAGCAAGGTTGGAATGGGCCCAGAGACAAGATTATAAAATGCGCCCCCCCCTCAAAGTCCAGGGCCTCCGCACACCCCAGGCCCCCAAGGATTTAAGTCTGATATTCCAAAATAAGTATGCTGCCTGGAAATACATTCCACTGAATACACACACGCACACGTCACAATATATAGTGATATACATTGAGTACTATACATTTGTATTACTTTTAATGCCTAGAACACACTAGAAAGATGAATGATTAAAATGGGCCCCTTGCTGCAGATTAGCAAAGGAGACTTTCAACCATGCAGGGTGAGCCTATGTTTGTTTTCCCAGAATTCTGAACAAATTCAGTCAAGTTTGATTGCAGGAGGTTTTTCACAGGAGGCTTTTAAAGCCCTTTAACACACATCTCCTCTGGAATGGAGGTGCTGCATTCCCATGTTGGCCAGATTGACCCTGAAGTCCCTGCAAGTTATTGGGGAGCAGTTCACACACAAGAAAAATAAAATAAAATAAAAGCACCACACATGCTTCACAGTTCTCACTCAGACCTTCTGGGCTGCAAAACAATGGAACATAAGTGCATTTATAAATGAATGAATGAATGAATAAAATAAATATAATACTGTTTCTTCCAGAAGTTTTTGTAATTTTCTGCCATGAAACAAGCCACTTATAGGACTTCTTAGATAGTTTTTTTTAAGCCAGCAAATTTTCCAAGCAGTTTAAAAATAAATATTCAGAGACTTCTCAGTCCCTCCCCCCCCATATCAAAGCCCTATGGCAAGCAGATGCCTATATATCCGGGGGGTGGGGGGTGGGAAAGGTAAGCACAAAAAGGAGTTCACACTCTCCCTGGCAAATGCTGGGCTGGGTTAAGCAGGGCAGCAAGGGGTCTTCTGCTGCAGAGAACACTCTGGCTGCCTCCTCCTTCCTGGCTGGCTTGGGCCCTACTTGAGTTCAGGCTTCACTGCGGCCTACACGGAGGCCTCCCTGGAAGCCCCGCCCACCCGCCGATCAGCTGAGAGGCGGGAGAAAAGGAGCTCTTGGCAGCTGGGCTGCTGCCTGGATTGCGGCCAGCAGAACAAGCAGGAGAGACGGCGAAGAGGGCAAGTGGCTGAGAGGCTATGGGGCTGGGCTGGGGGCAATGGGGAGTCACGTGAGGTGCCCCTGGGGGGCCCCTCCAGGCAGTGGGGCCCCCAGACAACTGTCTCTGCGCCTGTGCACTGGCTTTTGCTTGGGGATTCTGGGAGTTGTAGTCAACAACGTCCGGGAATCCCTGTTCGAGGGAACACGGTAGCTGAGCAAAGATTTGAAGCCAGACCTCCTTATTCCTATCTGCTATTGCTATCCAACATATCCATTTGTAGCTCTGTTGCTCCCCCCCCACCCCATTTTGTTTAATGCAGGGGGAAAACCTGAGGCCCCAGCCACGCCAGTGAAAGAAGAGCCTCCTCCCATCAACGTGGGAATGCTGAACGGAGGCCACCGCATTGACTCTGTGCTGCAAGAGAAGCCGGTTGAAAGCTTTAACGAGTATCTGTTTGCACTGCAAGGCCATCTTTGCTACTGGTAAGGAATGGCTTCAGGAAGGCGGGGGTTGCTTCAGGTGAGTTCCTAGCAGACTAGAGCAAGGGTCCTCGAACTTGGGTCCCCAGATGTTAGAGCTGCCCATCATCCCCTGAGGAGAATGGTTGCTGAAGCTCAACATCCTCTGGGGACCCATCTTTGAGAACCTCTGCTTTAGAGGCTGCCACCAAGGTGGTGCCAACCACCAATAGAAAGGTGGCAGATTCCACTCCTGAACTATTAGGATGTGAAAATGGCATATTTTTGTAATAAGAAACCTTGTCAACATTCTTTCAGGTAGCTTGTTGCATAATTTTATACTACTGCTCAGGGCAGCTTCCGACAATCAAACATTAAGAAAAAAGTGAAAAGACCAGGCTAAAACCACAATTACAATGACAAATTGCTTCCTTTAAAAATTAAGTTATCCATTAAAAAGCTGAACACGGAGAAACCTGCCGGATAGAACAAGATTTCTTTTTCCAAAGGGAAACTGTTCCTCGGGGGATCACCCAGTAGCCAACATTAGAACGCTGCACATGGAGGAGCTCTTCCGAGGCTGCTGTGCTAGCGACTTGCGTGTGGTCTGCAGCTTGCATTCTCGACCAGTGTTGTGCTAGCACAAACATGTTTGCACTTGCACCACAGGTGCACAGTCCATGGCACGCCTCATGTGAGGGGCTTGAGAACAAGCTGTGTGTGTGTGTGTGTGTGTGTGTGTGTGTGTGTGTGTGTGTGTTTGAATGACTGAATGCTGTCAGTAGCAGCATATTTATTTATTTATCTATCAAGTTTATATACTGCCTGATATATGTATCCCTAGGCGGTTTCCATAATTTTAAATACAAGTCTAAAATGGAATCAGATGATTGAAACCATTTTACAACATAAAACAAGCAGGTTAAAATTAATGAGTTAACTACAAGCCTGAGAAAAGAGGTGTGTCTCCAGAGTCTTTTTAAAAGCAGCCGGAGATGGAGACGCTCTTGTTTTGACAGGGAGTGTATTCCAGAGCCCTGGGGCAGCCATAGGGAAGGCCTGGTCCTGAGTAGCCACCCAAAGAGTTGGTGGGGCCATACTTGACCTCCCCGGGTGATCTTAAGAGGTGGGAGGGTTCATGACAAAGGAGACGCTCTCTGAAGTACCCTGGAACCAAGTCATTAAGGGCTTTCTAGGTAAGAACCAGCACTTTGAATTCTGTTAGGGACCAATAACTTGTGAACAGAATCCAGCCTACCAAACCTTGCCAGTTTACCCCTGTGGGTGTTTCTGCTGTTTTGAATTAAGAGGGGGGGGGCAACCAGTGGTCCCTGTAAGAGGGATTCCCAGATGTTATTGGACTCCAACTCCCATAATCCCCAGCCCAAGGCCATGGCAGCCAAGGACGCTGGGAATTGTAGGCAACAGCATCTAGGAATGGCCATTACATGGAACACTGGTAGCCACATGGTTTTTCATCCAGATCAGGAGTTCCCAACTTTGGGTCTCCAGATGTTATTGGACTCCAACTCCCGCCATCCCTAGACCAATGGCCTTTGGTCTCCAGCAGCAACTGAGCAAGATTAAAATCCTCTCCCAGTGGTTTGTGAATGCTGCCATTTCTGGTGTCAGATTTGCATACAGACTTGCGTTTTGGGCGGTATATAAACATGCTACATACATACATACGGGCCTGTTTGTCCTATGCCCCTTGGGCGGAGTTGCAGGCATGCTTTTTCTAATAGCCTTAGAATGAATTCTGTATTTATCACTCTAGGGAATCGGAGGACACAGCGCTGCTACTGCTGAAAGAGATTTACCAGACAAAGGGCATCAATATGGACCAGGCTCTCTTATAATGGCAAACTGACGAGCTGCACCGGTCTGGTAAGTCGTCTTGTTCCTTGGACAGCCTCTGCTATTTGAGTGACATTTTCCATTTTTGTTGTTCTGGCTCTAGGCTCACCAGTCAGACAAACTACCAGCAGCTCTGGCCCCAGGAGAGAGAGTCTCGCCCGCCCACCCGCCCCAGAGGAGAGAGAGAGAGACTGGCTCGGCCGCCTCAAGTAATTCCTGTTCTCCTGCTGTTAGCACTCTGGCATTAGCCCTGCATGCCCCACAGCAGCCCTGCTGCATAGTTTCTCCCCCGGTGAGCCTCTGCCAGACACGTGAAAAGCTGTTTCCATCTGCACGTTTGGACCACTCTAATCTAATGCATTATCTACCTTCGTTAGGGCTGCACAACTTCAAAATCTCCAGGTCTGTGTGGACTACAACTCCCATGATCCCCAGCCACAGTGATCCCCCTATCACACCCACCTCGAATGGCCTTCAGGACACGCCCACTTGAGAGCCCATTATGGCAGTTGGGACCAACCTTTGTCCTGTGCACGTCCCACCCAGGCAGGCAGTCCCTTCTCGCCAAAGAGGCCCAGGAGGCAGGGTGCCCAGCTGGCAGTCGGGAGGCACACTCCAGGTTGACACGCCAAGTGCAGGGCTGACTCGCCGTGTCATGGGGTGCCTGGCAAAGCAGCCGTGCCTCCCCCCTGTCCCACAGTCAGCATTTCCTGTAACGGGTTCTTGGATGCTCTTGGCCACAGCACTCCTCATCCCCAGCTGCATTCGCCACCTCGCCTCACCCAGCAGACCTGCAGCCCTAGTTCTGAGCAGTGCCATTTGGGATGACCAAGTTCTGGATGAGAACCTCCGTAGTAGTGGTGGACATAAGAAGAGGCCGGTCTTGGCTGGTCAGATCACAAATGGCTGTTGGAAATTTATGCACTTTGTAAAATGTGTCTATTTAAAAATGGTATTTAAGTTTTTCCAGTAATTATCTGGCTGTGGTGTGTTTTTTGTCCTCTGCATGGAGAATCGCTGACTCTTAGTGGGACACAGGTTGTGAGTCTGCAAGTGAAGTTGAGAAAAAACAGGAAAGCTGCATTTTTCATGTTACTTGACAATAGTTTAGATCAGGCCTGCTCAACTTTGGCCCTCCGGCAGATGTTGGCCTACAACTCCCATAATCCCCAGCAATTGGCCATTGTGGCTGGGGATGATGGGAGTTGTCTGAAAACAGCTGGGGCCCAAAGTTGAACAGGTCTGGCCTCGATTCTAAAGGGCTCTCATACAGCTGACCCAAGGATCGGGCTTCTGTGTAGTCAGCTGGGCTCTGGGCAGAAATCAGGAGTCTTGTCAGCACCTCTCAAACCGAGTTACATAAGCCATGTTTTCTGTTCCGAGAAGATAAAATTCCTGCATAGCTGACTTTTTAAAACTCTTTACTTAACCCCCCCCCCAATATCCACTTCCTCTCTAAGAGTGGCTCCACGCTACGTGTGATGTGGATTTTTCTAACAGGTACACTGCGCTTGTTGCAAGAAATGACATACAGGTCAATGACAAACAGTATCACACACAAACAAGCATCCCTCTGCCTATGAATACACCTCGTTGGACTCATAGAGCCATGATTGCTGCAGCCTTTATGTAGCACTTGCAGTGTTCTACCTGTTTAGAGTGTGTGAAGCTGCTGCTTCTGTTTCACAGACACATGAAGGTCCCGTTGGATGTTACGTTCATGTGGGCACAACACGAGATTCCCCCCTTTAATTTTCATTGTAAAATGTATAGGCTGTGCTTTGACCAACGGGCCCTTAAAGCAGGGGCAGGCAACCTTGGCTGGCTGGCTGCTTCTGAATGACCGCTCCCATCATTTGATAGCCATCAGTTGTAGCCACAGTTGTGGCTGGAGATGGTGGGAGTTGCAGTTCAGCAACAGCTGGACAGCCAAGGTTGCCTATCCCTACTTCAACGCACCACACAGCCACATTAAGACAACAGGGCTGACATGATGGGCACTACTATGCATAAGAATAAGAGCTCTTAGTCTTTCAGAGGAGATATGCAGGCTTGAGTCGCTGCCTGGTAAATGCGGCCATGGGGTCTTTCCCTGTGTTGGACTGATTGGAGCATCCCTGCACAACAAGCGCAGAGAAGATCCATTTGAGAGAAGCATCAGAATGTCTTTTGTTTTCCTTTTTTATTTTTGAGCCTATGTTCTCCGACTTATTTGTGAGTTCACACCATTATGAGAAGCAGCTATCGTGTGGTGAGCTGCCATAGAGAAATCCTCTTTCTGCATCATCCCATGCTTGTTTTCTCAGCAAGACTCACAGTACAATGGGGCTTACATAAGAACAGCATCCTGTTTCACACAGTGGCCCACTAGATGCCACCGGGAACCAAAGGCAGGAGTTGAGGGCATGCCTTCTCTCCTACAACTGGTATTCAGGGGCATCCTGCCTCTGAGGCTTACTCCTATGTAAGTAAGCATGTGTGTAGGATTACCATGTGGCAGAGATGACTCATTCTTCAGCAAAGTCCTCCTCCAGCCCTATCCTGTAGAGCAGGGTTTCTTAACCTTGGGACCCCAGATGTTGTTGGACCACAACTCCCAGAATCCCCAGACAAGGCCTCTGTGGCAGGGGATTCTGGGAGTTGTAGTCCAACAACATCTGGGGGCCCAAGGTTAAGAAACCCTGCAGTAGATTGTATTTTACTGAACTGCAAGGAAGCCCATGCATCTCTCTGTGAGGAGCTCCACTCATGAAATATTTCTAGTTGCCCTCTGTGAGAGTTGGGGCACCATAGTGGAGAGCCAGTGTGGTGCAGTGGTTAGAATGCTGGACCAGGACCGTGGAGACCCGAGTTCAAATCCCCATTCAGCCATGGTACTTGCTGAGCGACTCTGGGTCAGTCACTTCTCAGCCTAACCTACTTCACAGGGTGGTTGTGAAGAGAAACTTATGTAGTACACCGCTTTGGGCTCCTTGGGGAAAGAGCGGGATATAAATGTAATGATAATAGTGGTGAGCCGGTTCAGTTGCGGAGTAGAGAGTCAGTTTTGTGGGAGGCAAGTATGAACTCTCCCATTGCTAAGCAGGGTTCACCTTGGTTTGCATTTGGGTGGGCAACTGCCTGCAAGCACTGGCTCGCATATTTCATATCCCCCCCCCTAAGATACTCACCTTAAGGGATGGGGCCCATAGCTCAGTGGAAGAGCATCTGCTTTGTGTGCCAAAGCTCCCTGGTTCAATCACTGACATTGCCACATAATAGGGCTGGGAGAGACGCACAGCTGAAGCTTCAAAGAGCTGCTGCCAGTCAGTGTAGACAATAGTGAGCTTGATGGGCCCAGGTTCTAGCTCGGTATAAGGCTGCTTCCTATGCTCCTCGGAAGTCCCTTGGTTGAATCTAGCTTCTTCCATGAAATCACCAGGCTGCCTTGCCAGGGATTCTCAGACCTGAGTCCCCAGCTGCCACTGGACTACTACACCCACCATCTGGAAATGGCTGGGGATGATGGGAGTTGTAGTCCAATATCTGGGAACCAAAGTTATAGAAATCCTACCTTAAGCAACACATTCTTCCTTAGTTCTAGCCACACCTACTTTGTAGGGATGTGCACCGAACTTGGCACATTCGAAGGTAGGGGGTGCACTTAGCCCTCCCTGCCGGTGCTCAGTTTTCTCAGAGTCCATCAGGACGGCAGTGTACCTCCCTGCCACCCATTACCCCCTTTGCTGGAAGTATTTGATGTTCCTGTGCGCGTTAACTGTGTGCACGTTGCTCACACTGTGCGCCGGACACATTGAATATTCCTCGTTATTTCTGGTAAAGGGGGCAACAGGGCGGCAGGGAGGGCCAGTTACTCTCCCCCTGCACGATACAGAGAATCACCATGTTGAGAGGTGCCACTTTGCCCAGTTAGCAGGGTTCTGCCTCTTGTCCTCAACTGGGGAGGTACTACTGTGCACTGGGGCTGCTGCATCCGTGCTCTGCCTCTGCAGTGACCCCTTGGGTTGTCATTGAACTTAATGACAGACTTCCTGCAGGAAGCAAACCTTGTCCCAGTACAGAAGAGTTGGGTAACTTTCTGTAACCATTGAGATCCAGTCAGCTCTCCCCTTTGGCTTCCTGGCTAGCTTGAGGTTTTTGGCTCTCTTGTTTTGGTGCCGGATGCTTTTCTTTCCCTCTCCATTTTCTCCCCCTGAGACTGAGACATACCGTGCTCATCCTGTTTTATCTAGGTCAGATGTTGGCAACTTGGATCCCCACTGATTGTGGACTACAACTCCCAGCATCCCTAGCCAAAATTAGGGTGGCTGGGGATGATGGGAGTTGTAGTATAGCATCTTATGGACACCCAAGATTGGGAACCCCTGGCCTAGAGGTTGGAAACCAAACACCAAATTTTTCCAGCATCAGGTGTAATTTTCTTGCGACTTTACTGTCTGCCTGTTGCATCAATCTACTTTCATTCAGGACTAAGATGAGAGCCAGGCAGCTGATATATTTGCCAGGACCCTTCCCAGCAGTGTGTGATTTGACTGGCTTGCTTGAGATGTTTAATCCCGACAGCCTCCCGTATAGGGTTGTAGATATAATGATACAACATATATTTACATACCGCTCTTCAATTAAAGTTTCCAAAGTGGTTTACACAGAACCAAATAAATAAAATGGCTCCCTGTCCCCAAAGGGCTCACAATCTGAAAAGAAGAGAAGAAAGAAACATAAGATAGACACCAGCAACAGCTCCTGGAGGGATGCTGTGCCGGGCATGGATTGGGCCATTTGCTCCCCCCCTGCTAACTAAAGAGAATCACCACTTTTAAAAGATGGCTCTTGGCTAGTTAGCAAAGATGTGTTTATAATGCACTTCACTTCCCCTCAAACTTGCTGTGCTCCCATGCTGAATGTCCCATCCTGAGAAACATTCCTTTAGTGGTGGAAAGGGGTGGGGGGAGCTCTTGAAATACCCCAGACATTGCAAAGGAAATGTGCTGTCGATACAGTGAGGTCTGCATGGCAATCTGTGTAATTTGGAGATTTGCAACCTAAGCCTGTGCTTAGGAAGTTCACTGAACTCAGTGGATCTTGGTTACGAGTAAACACACACACTGGCCTGAGCTGTTAGATCAGGGGTCTCAAACAGTGTTCCCTGTAACAGGGATTCCTAGAAGACCAGAGGAGAGCTGGTCTTGTGGCACCAAGCATGACTTGTCCCCTTAGCTAAGCAGGGTCCACCCTGGTTGCATATGAATGGGAGACTAGAAGTGTAAGCACTGGGAGCGATTCCCTTTAGGGGATGGAGCCACTCTGGGAAGAGCAGAAAGTTTCAAGTTCCCTCCCTGGCATCTCGAAGACAGGTCTGAGAGAGATTCCAGCCTGCAACCTTGGAGAAGCCGCTGCCAGTCTGTGAAGAGAATACTGAGCTAGTTAAACCAATGGTCTGCCTCAGTATATGGCAGCTTCTTATGTTCCTATGTGCCTAAGTTGTGGACTACAACTCCCATAATCACCGGCCAGAGGCCGCTGAGGAATTAAGACCTGGTAAAGCGCCAGGGGAAGATTTTATTCCCCCAGATGTAATTAAAAATAATCCAGAATGGTGGGCACCAATCCTGGCTTCACTTTTCACTTATATAGATAGGACTGGCCAAATCCCCTTTTGATTCTATTTCAAGGGTGAAGCTTTGGGAAAAACTAGGCACTTCCTCCATAGACCGTCGTTTGTTGTGCCTGCTTCAAGTGCTGTATTCGGAGAATTGTCCATCACAGCATGCCACAGAAGTCCGTTCCACAGGTCAGATGCAACATACCGTATATCTGTGCGGGGGGTGGGATTCTTCTATTTCCTTCTTGCTGTTTGTTAATTTCAGCAGACACACTTCCATTGACCATTTCTTAAGCAAAATCATTTACATTTCACCCTGCCTCCCAGGAGCTCAGGGCAAGGCACTGACCCTGATGCTTCCCTCTCTCTCTCCCCTCAGCCTTAACCACTCCAGGACCCATGCACATGCCAAATCTGCAGCCAACGAACCAGATAGCGTGCACCCACTAAAATAATGTCAAGCAGGAGCCCAAAATATCCTTGACAGTTTAACTCCACCTCCACTGTTTTGTTCTAAACACAGAGTTTGGCTTTTCCGATCCTAGAACTTGGGACTTGGGTAAAATGCGAGAAGACTGGTGAAGTGACTTTGCCTTTCCTGTCCTGGGTCTTGCTGGGGACTCTAGTTGCAGGCTAGTGTTCACGGGGCCAAGCTGGAGTTGATGGAGTGGCCGCCACATATGTGTTCATACCTGCACCAACTTTGTCATTGTTTTAAACCAGGCCTGCTCAACTTCGGCCCTCCTACAACACCCTTAATCGCTGGCTATTGCCACTGTGAGCTGTAGTCCCAAAACAGCTGTGGGGCCAAAGTTGAGCAGGCCTATTTTAAACTGCTTTTAATGGTTTTAAATTCTTATGTAAACTGCCTGGAGATGTGTTGTGTGTTGTGTTGTGTTTTTCTATCTATCTATCTATCTATCTATCTATCTATCTATCTATCTGTACACCGCCCCAAACTTTTGTCTCTGGGCGTTTAACAGTAGCATAAAACCAGTTAAAAACATATATACAAAAAATTTAAAAACAATTTAACAATTTAAAAATAAACTAGAGATTAAAACCTAAAAGATTTAGGAAGCTGAGAAAGCTTGGAGGAAAAGATGGGTTTTCGGGTGTTTTTTGAAAATTGCCAGAGATGGGGAGGATCGTATCTCAGCAGGGAGTGCATTCCACAGTTTCCGGGCGGCGGCGGAGAAGGAGCTCATAGTGAAGAAGATGCTCTCATAGATACCCGGGGCCTAAGCCATTTCGGGCTTTGTAAGTTATAACTTGCACTTTGTATTTTGTCCAGAAACCTATTGGCAGGTTATTCATCATCCTCTTCTCCAAGAGAGGCCTGAGAGACTCCTGTCTGCTGCAACCTTGGAGAAGGCGCTGCCAGTCTGTGTAGACAATACTGCGCTAGCTTGACCAAAGGTCTGACTCGGTAGAAGGCAGCTTCCTATGTCCCTATGCGATGCAATGCTGTAGTCACAAATTCATAAGAACAGCCCTGCTGGGTAACGCCCAAGGTCCATCTAGTCCGGCATCCTGGTTCGCACAGTGGCCCAACAGATGCCACTGGGAAGCCCTCAGGCAGGAGTTGAGGGCACGTCCTCTCTCCTGCTGTTACTCCCCTGCAACTGCTACTCAGAGGCATCTTGCCTCGGAGGCTGGAGGTGGCCTATAGCTGTTGATAGACCTCTCCTCCATGAAGTTATCCAAGCCCCCTCAGCCAAGGACAGAAGTCTCTTTTGCCAGAGCGAAAAGAGGCCATTTGCAGAATAGCCCCACCCTCCAATCGCCGTCAGTTGCGTTCATTCATTGGAATGGCTAATTTTTGCCGCCAATGGATTCATGGGTTTGCAGCTTTAGCCCAACCTCTGTATGATGCACTTTCTGGAGGAGAAAATGACAGCTTTATATGGACAGCAGACTGCCAATCTGCTTTCATGGAGATAAAGGCAGCTCTTGCAAGTGCGCCAGCACTTGGACTGCCCGACTACAACAAAGTTTTCTACTTATTTGCTTCTGAGTGTCAGGGAACAGCATCTGGGATACTTACACAAACCCTGGGCAAAGATCATCGCCCAATTGCATATTTTTCTTCCAAACTAGATGGCGTGGCCCAAGGTTGGCCTCCTTGCTTGAGGGCCCTGGCCGCAGCGGCTGTCATTTTGGAAGAAGCTCTGAAATTCACTCTAGGTTCCAAGACTAAACTGTATGTCCCACACTCAGTTCTTACATTGCTGGAGAACAGAGCAAACCAATGGCTGAAACCTGCATGCATGGCTAAGTACCAAGCCATTTTTATCGAATCTCCAGAACTTTCCATTCATCACTGCACTGCATTAAATCCAGCAACCCTTTTACCACAAAACATGTCAGAACCAGACCCTCCTTTGCATGATTGTCAGCAATTTCTGGACTATCATTGCTCAGCCAGACCAGACCTGACTGATATTCCACTATCAGATGCAGATCTCACATTTTATACAGATGGGAGCAGTTTTATGGACAATGGGGTCAGGAGGGCTGGCTACGCCGTTGTTACCATACATGCTACAGTGGAAGCTAACTCATTACCCTCTGGGACCTCAGCTCAGTTGGCAGAACTGATCGCCTTGACTAGAGCTTTGCTGTTAGCCCAGGACCAGAAAGTCAATAACTTCACTGATTCAAAGTATTCCTTCTTGGTAGTACATGCCCACGCCGCCATCTGGCGGGAGAGATGGTTCATTACCGCTGATGGGTCACCAATAAAGCATGGTGGCCAGATTTTGGAACTTCTAGATGCTATACTTATGCCAAGCAAAGTTGCAGTTATGCATTGCCCAGGGCATGAGAGAAAGGACACTGAGATTGCCCAAGGCAATGGCAGAGCAGATCACACAGCTAAAACAGCAGCTCTGCTGCCACCCCCACCCACAGTATCTATGTTACCACTTATTCCAGCTTTCCCTTTGCTTCAACCTCAGGATCACCCTTTCCCAATGACAGGAGAGGACGTGTCTACTTTAAATGACCTTTTGCAAAACCCTGAATGGACTCAGACTGAGAATGGAGCTGTCCATACTTCAGGCCAACAGTTTTTTTCATATGGCACCACCATGGCCTTAGTTAAGCAAGCCCATCTTACGACACACTTGGGAAGGGACAGACTATATGAGCTTTTAGTCACATATTTTTACCACCCTCAATTGAGAGCAATGGTAACCACCACTGTCAATGCATGTGTGGTTTGTATTAAGAACAATCCAGCTCCACCAAGGAGAGCAAGACCACACGGTCTGCTCAGGACAGGAACAGCCCCAGGTGACTCTTGGCAATTAGACTTCACTGACATGCCTAGAGCTGGAATGTATAAACACTTGCTATTGTTTATTGACAATTTCACTGGGTGGTCAGAAAGATTTGCTTGTAAGACAAACAAGACAAAGGAAGTCACCAAGAGGCTTCTACAAGACATTATACCGAGATTTTCACTGCCTAGACATTTAGATTCGGATCAAGGACCACATTTTACCTCTACAGTCATACAGGAGGTAGCCACAGCCTTGGGAATTCGCTATCATTTACATACACCTTGGCGGCCCACTTCTTCCGGGAGAGTAGAGGCCTCAAATCGGATCTTGAAGACACACCTGAGGAAGATATGTCAAGAACTATCGCTAAAATGGCCAGGCGCCTTGCCTCTGGCCCTTTTTCGCATGCGCATCACACCGCGGGGGCTTAGTGGGCTCTCACCATTTGAAGCCCTGTATGGGAGAGTGTGTTCTCTAAATCCTCTATCTGCTGATGTATCTGACTTACATGTCAGGGGAGAAGAATTGCTGAAACAACATGTAGTTGGCATTGCGGCTGCCTTGTCTTCTCTTTCTTCTCATTTACAGGCAACGCAGCGGCCGCCACTAGAGGGACCACAACACCCTTTCCAACCAGGCGATCAGGTGTACCTTGAGAAATGGCAGAAGCCTAACCTTGAGCCACGGTGGACGGGCCCGTTTACAGTGCTCCTAGTGACCCAAACTGCAGTTCGTCTCTCTGGATCAAAGACTTGGACCCATCACACCCGAGTGAGATTCGCGCCTACCCCAGCGAAGGAACCAGAAGACAACAACAACAACTGGGCAGTGACCAAGCGTGGAGACCTGAGACTCACTTTACGCAAACAGCCACCACCAAAACCCCCACCAGAGCCTCTTTCCCTTGAAGATACTCTAGCAGTGTGGGAAGCAATGGATGAAGGACACTTTTAATTTTCCCAAACATTTTTCTTGCAAAGAACAATATTTTTATATTTTTTCCCCCTCTTCTTTTAATTTTTTTCTGTACAAAGGGAGGATGTATCTCTTTTGGTGTTTATCATGTTATTTCTTGTGTACATGGTCAATTCAACACCCACACGCTCCACTTTTACAGACTTTAGCTGACATTGCCAACTTAAATGACTGCTGGCTATGCAGTCACATGGCAAGCACAGAAGGGGATATTTTAAATGTAGTGGCCATTCCAGTCACACTTGGCTGGTGGATTACTTATCCACAAACCACAGAACAGCCCCAATATTTTTCAAATTACACTACATATTGGTCTTGGGGAAAACACAGAGAAACAATTCACTTCCAGGGAAGAAGCATTAGTTATAATCGCTATGGATACACTAAAAGGGAAACTCTCAACAGAAATGCCCTTGGTATCCCGGATATTAAGCTTTCAAGCCACGGCTTACATCCTATCTGCATTGAAAATAGAAATGGTACAGGGAAGTTTTTGGGAGTAAATCCCTACCACAGCTGTACACACATAGTGTCCTTTAACAGCACGGACGGAACATGGTTCTCTCAACACAGAGAGAACGAGCTAGAGTGTTTTCATATTCCACTTGATTTAGGAATACCTACTTCTCTTAGAGAATTTCCTTTTCTTAACTTCACAGACTCAGAGTGGATCACTGTTTCAAAAGCCCTGAACCTTTATAATTCTTCCATATATCTTACAAAAGGTCTTGGCCTTTGTCAACAGGCAAACCAAACTGATCATGTTTGTGAAGGCTCTAGTTTTAACACGCACACGCCTTGGTTTGACATCTGGGTGACTATTGCATGTGCTTATCCAGAGAAAGTGTCAAAAACATGGAAGCATTTGTTTAGCAATACAGGTAAAGACATTGTGGATTTGTGTAGCCATTATGTCAATTTACCTCGTTCAAACAACTTAACTTAATTACAACAACTTAATTGTTGCCTTACCAGCAGACCTTTATTGGGTCTGTGGGAACAGAGCCTATCGTGCATTACCCCCAGGATGGACAGGCAGATGTGCACCAGCCCATTTAGCACCTACCATTTAGGTGAAACCTTCACTTAATGCATCACAAGTTCTTAATCTTGGAAGCTTGTTACACAGAACACAAAGACAAGCCAAAATCAATTATGTTCAAAATCCTTTAGCTAAACGAAACACAAAGTTCCATCAATGGACAAGAACCATACTACCTAGGTTAGGAGTAAATCAACTAGAAAAAGCTATAATAAATATTTCCAGACAAATCGAACTCTCATTTAACCAGACTCTGTTAGCCTTAACTGATATGGGCACAGAGATAAATTCATTAGGAGAAGTAGTCATGCAAAATCGTAGAGCTTTAGATATTCTCACAGCTCAAGAGGGAGGAGCTTGTGCAGTTCTAGGTGAGGTTTGTTGTTTTTATGTCAATGAGACTGGATCTATCGCTGCTCATGTTCAAAATCTTAAAGATCAACTTCAAATATGGCATAACATGGGAAAGGAAAACCCTATGGATATATGGGCATGGCTCACTTCTTGGTTACCCAATTGGGGATTGTGGGCACAGAAGATAATCATAATTATCGTATGTATTTGTCTTTTATTGATAACCACATGTTGCTGCTTGCAATGCATTCCAACTTTAATTCAATTGTTTATGAAAGCTTTTAGACCCTGCCACAGTTTGGGACCTAAATACACATCCGTACCCTTACAAGCGTTAATGAGGGCATCTTGAAGCATCCTGAAGATTCAGGATGATCCAATTGTTTCAGGGGGGAATTGATGTGTTTTAGTAAACCAAAGCTACTCCATTTTGTTAGTAAACCAAAGAAACTCTCTTTTGAAAGCTAAAAAGCTCTAACTCAGAGAAACCTCAGCAAGGCCAAGGACACAGACTCTGCAACATTGCTTTAACAATAGCCATCACTACTCTTATCTCTCTAGCTCGCATAGTAGCAATTGCAATGCTAACCAAGCTAGGTTCCCATGAGAAACGCTTGAAATGCTAACGCTGAAGAAAGAACGGATCTAACCATATTAAGGAAATCACCTGATGGACGATAGTCAAGTCACGCATGCGTGCTTGAAAGGGGTTAGGTCACAGTTGCTATGTGCATTAGGGTCAAGAGCCTTTTTGCATTCATGTTGTTGTTTGTATAAAAGGAACATCTCTAGCTGTAACTCATTGTATTCAATGTAAAGCGTGAGCTGCATTGGATACCTTGCTGTCGCGAAGCAATAAAGCCTCTGATTGATTCCCTTGAGTCTGTTTGATTGGCTAAAATGCGGACCCAAGTCGAGCCGGGTATTCACATCAAAAGCACTGCAAAATCCTGAGCAAATACTCTCTCCTTCTATTGCATTTTTTTTGCTAATCACAGGAAAGGGAAGTGGCTCAAAGTGATGTTAAATGTAAGCACTACACATTAAACAATCATACATGCACGCCAAGTAGAAATGCAAAATGATGTTTTCAAACATTTTGCCTTCCACCTGAGGAAGATTTGTCATAACACTCTGAAAAACTGACTAGTGACTAATTAAATTGTATGGTGCATGGTTTTACTTCAGCCTGGTCATGCGATTCTTTCTTCATTTACTTCTTTCTTCAGTTCTTTCTTCATTTACTTCTTTCTTCAGTTCTTGCTGATTCAGCAAGAATCATAAACATTACATTCACAAGTAAAGTTTTATAGGCTACCTTAAGTGGCGCCGCAGGGAAATGCTTGACTAACAAGCAGAAGGTTGCCTGTTCGAATCCCTGCTGGTACTATATCAGGCAGCAGCGATATAGGAAGATGCTATAAGGCATCATCTCATAGTGCACAGGAGGCGGCAATATATAAACCCCTTCTGTATTCTACCAAAGACAACCACAGGACTCTGTGGGCGCCAGGAGTCGGAATTGACCCGATGGCACACTTTACCTTACCCTATCATTATTTCCTGAATACTTTTAATTGAATGGCGTTTTCTTCCCGTTCTGAATATTTGTGTATCTGCCTTGTCTCTTTTCGGGCGGGTTGGAATTTCAGTTCTCCAGGTATGCACTAGGCCTAGATGCAAATCTTGTGCTTATAGGTGGTTTGGCACACCTGATGAAGTCTCCCTCTCCCTCGCTCTCCTGCCATTCTGATGCAATGCTTAAAGAGCCATCCAGTTGCCTCTTGAAAAAGATTGTTTTGCTGTGCAGAAATGTATAGCATAGATGCAAGTGAATCTGCTTGAATTCAGTAGCTCTCCCTCTCCCCCCCACCCCCGGTTTGCATTGCTTGTGTGTGTGTTTCTAGGGCAGTTGATGGAGCTCTTTAAATGCTTGCTGGTCATATTTGCTGGACAGGTGCATACGTCAGAGAGGGGAGTGTGTGTGTGTGTGTGTGTGTGTGTGTGTGTGTAAAGATTTGGCTTCTGAGTTTTTTGCGGGGGGGGCACGGAGATGTTACTGCTAGTTAATGGCTAATTGGTAGAATACAGGAGCGGTTTACCATTGCCTCCTTCCATGTAGTATGAAATGTTGCCTTTCAGCATCTTCATATATCACTGCTGCCCGATATAGGTGTTTCCATTCGAACCCGCAACCTTTTGCTCCCTAGGCAAGTTACTTCCCTGCTGTGCCATTAGGTGTGGCTTGTATTCCTTGTAAATCTAGTAGGCAGTTGTTGGTGTGTGTGTGTGTGTGTGTGTGTGTAGGATCTTGATTATGGGAGTTGGCTGAGTGTCAGGATGGGACAGGTGTCTTGTGTGAGTGCTGCAGTAGTATTTAGGAACATAGGAAGCTGCCATATACTGAGTCAGATAATTGGTCTATCTAGCTCAGTATTGTCTACCCAGTCTGGCAGCAGCTTCTCCAAGGTTGCAGGCAGGAATCTCTTGCAGCCCTATCTTGGAGATGCTGCCATGGAGGGAACTTGGGACCTAGATGTTCTTCCCAGAGTGGCTCCATCTCCTGAGGGGAATATCTTCCAGTGCTCACACTTCGAGTCTCCTATTCAAATGCAAACCAGGGTGGACCCTGCTTAGCTAAGGGGGCGGCGGGGGGGGGGGGGGCACAATTTCAGTGCTTGCCCCGGGCGCCATTTTCCCTAGTTACGCCTCTGTGATTCAGGTCATTGGGCTTGCCTGCAGTAAACCAGGCGGAGTCCGTTGCCTTGCAGTCAACAAATGGGCTTGCCTTTGGGTCACATCTGTGAGGAGTGTGGTCAGGATTGGGACCAGCTCCTGAGTGACTCAGCAGTTCCTCGGGTCACCTGCTCAGCTTTGGGCTTCATAGGAACGCTGCCCTCCCGCTCTCAAGCCTCCTTCTCTTGCCTGCCTGGGAACGAAAACGCCTCATTGAAGTGGATGTATTTAGAAACGTACTTTATTTCCTTTTAAGCTAGAAATGCCTCGTCGTAGTTAATATGCTTAGTAACATAATAAAATTGCTCTAATCACAATTCCCTTTCCTGTATCCCCCTCCCTCCAATAAATTCTTCTTTTATATTTTAAAGCTATAACCTTGTCTCAGTCCCGTCATTTCTTGAGTCCAAACGTTTGCACAACTTAAAACTATACAATGGCAGCCCCACATAGAGTGCATTACAGTAGTCAAGCCTGGAGGTTACCAGCATCTGTACCACTGTTTTAAGGTCATTCACCTCTAGAAATGGACGTAGCTGACGTATCAACTGAGGCTGATAAAAAACGCTCCTGGCCACCGCCTCAACCTGAAAAACCAGGGAGAGCTTTGGGTCCAGGAGCACTCCCAAGCTACGTACCTGTTCTTGCGGGGGGAGTGTAACCCCATCCAGAACAGGCAGATCTAAACCATCTCTCAGGTCCTGCACCCGCACTGTCAGTACCTCCATCTTATTCGGATTCAACTTCAGTTTGCTATCCCTCATCCAGCCCATTACGGCCTCCAGGCAGGCATTTAGGGAAGATGTGCCGTTTCCTGATGAGGTCAGCATGGAAAAGTAAACCTGGTTGTCATCAGCATATTGGTAACACCCAGCACCAAACCTCCTGATGATCTCTCCCAGCGGTTCCATGTAGGTGTTAAAGAGCATTGGAGACAGGATGGAGCCTTGTGGGACTCCACACTTCAGTTCTTGCTTAGCAGAACAACAGTCTCCAAGCGACACCATCTGGAATCTGCCAGAGAGGTAGGACAGACTAAGACAGTGCCACCAAATCCCACCTCCCCCAGGCGCTCCAGAAGGATACCATGGTTGATGGTATCGAAAGCCGCAGAGAGATCCAAAAGGACCAGCAGTGTCACACTCCCTCTGTCCATAGCCGGTTGGTGATCATCCATCAAGCCGACCAAGGCAGTTTCGACCCCAGAGCACACACGAAAGCCAGTTTGCAATGGGTCTGGATAATCTGCATCATCTAAAACTGTCTGGAGCTGAGAGGCCACCACCCACTCAACCACCTTGCCTAACCATGGAAGGTTAGAAACAGATCTGGATTTAGCTAACTCTGAGGGATCCAGGGTAGCTTTCTTCAAGAGTGGTCTAATAATAGCCTCCTTAAGACAAGCAGGCATTCTGCCCTCCCTCAGAGAAGCCTTTATAATATTAACCAGACCCTCTCTGATAATATGATTATCCGATGCGATAAGCCAAGTTGGGCAAGGGTCAAGAGAACAGGTTGTAGGGCGCACAGTCCGAAGCACTTGGTCCACTTCCTTTAGACAGCAACTCTCTATTACGATATAGACACGTGGCCAGAAAGGTCAGGTGACTGGCCCACCGTATGCCTAGATTGCTGGGCAGTGCAGCACCGGGAGGAATGTGGCTCACTTCATTTCAGACAAGGATCGAGGCCCCTGGAGAGCTCCAGTGGCTTCTTGGACCCCTGTAACATCTGCTGGGTCCACCACACAGGCAAAACTGGAGATCGGGTGTCTAGCACATGTAATTGAAATTCCACACACCCGTTTTGGGGTTAATAAAAACTCCGTTGGGTGCAGTCTTTTTTCCTTTGTCCGCCTTCTTTTCTGTCCCTCTTTTAGAAGAACACAGAAGATCCCTCTTACAGCTTTCTCCACATACATTCTGAAGGAGGAAAAGCCACCATGCCGATCTGGGGAGGCACATGGTCAAGAATGTCTCCTGTGCAACTCAAGGAGACATGACTGGAAGCAGCTGGCACTCCACTGACCTTGCTCCACACCGTCAACTGGCCTTCAGGAGAGTCGCTTTTAAAAACTTCAATTGGATCTCCCTATTCTGTCATTTGTCCAAGCTTTTAGCCATGCACAAGTCTCAAATGCCACTCTACGCTTGGAAACAGGCATGATGAATGTTGAGGCCAGAGTGCGGCTGCTCGTTCTTAACCTCTGGCTTAAACTATCCCTCTACCCTCAGGGCTTGGCCCCTCTGACCCTATCGTTCCATCTCGGCTTTACCCTGCTCCGCTATGGACCGTGACCAGGTGAAAAGAGTCACCAAGCAGAGGATGATGGACTGAGTGCCAGGCTGACCTAGGCAGGGTTCCATCCTTCCTGTCCTTGGAAAGCCTCAGATATTCTGCCTCGCGTACCTGTCACAGCTAGAAATCCCAAGCCACAGAAGGGCTTATACCCTCGCCCGTGGTCATGCCCTTCCCTCCGCTGTCCTGGAAGGCAAATTCAGAAAGGCCCCAATTGCAGAGAGACTTTGTCCCTGTGACGCTGAGGAGGTAGAGACTTCCGTAACACGTACTCCTGTTTTGCCTCTTTTACAGAGACATTCGGACTAAGTTTCTATTTCCGCTATTTCAGAAGCACCCCGGCAACTCCAGCCAAGTTCTGCACGGCAGCATGTAGGACCTGTCGGGTCATGACTGTCAGGCCATTTCCCTGTATCAGCTCTGCATAGTTTTAGACTGCTGTCGATTCTAAATTTTTATACGTTTTTAGTTCGATGTTTTATTTGATATACTCTATTTTAGCCACCGCTTTTGGCATTCTATATTTCCCCCTTTTTATTATGCTTAGAATTTTAATAATTTTATAGCGACCCTCTCTTTTTTAAGGGTAGCAGCCTTTTAGTAATATCTCATGACTTTATAGCAACAGTGTCAAAATTTAAAATAACATAGTTTTATGGTTTCATAATATGTTTGAATCACGCTCTACTGCTCTATCTTATGCTTGTCTTGGACTATAATAAAGATGATTGATTGACTGATAGCCATGCACAATAAAATTCCAATTGATGGATGGATGGATGGAATTGAATGACATAATGAATGCTCAGGCATGCTTGCATGAGGCCAACATTCCTCCAAGCACACAAAGCAATCTAAGTTTGAACAAGAGGACTTCCAAGGACTGGAAGGAAAGGGAAAAGTCGGGCAGTTCACACCATCAGCGTTAGGGTAGGAGAAGCTTCCTACAACCGTCATTGGGGATCCAGATGAGCTCCCTGCTTTTTGACCGTGTATGAAACAGAAACAAGATGGGAGGCTGGGAGCTTGATTGCAAGCAAAGCCCCAGCTGGGCAGGATGATTTCCCCGCCTGCCTTGTTCATCTACCCTATCCAGCTGGGCCCGACTGGGCAAGCTCCCCACCACCAACCATGTTTTTCTCTAACACATGATTAGTGTGTCATGATCAAGGGGGCTTCTCTTGCCCTATAACCCATTGTGTGGACAGCCCTAGTATTTGACTCGCTATGCCAGGACTTACCATCCAGCCATTCTAAAGAAACAGGGACATGAAGGGAATATGGAAGAAGGTGGTCATCAGTTTGCTGCAAGTCAAGAGCAGAATAGATTGCTGGCTGTTTTCATGTCCCCCCCCCCCCCCCATGAATAATACAGACCAAGCTCTCTCCATGGTTAACCAGCAGCAAAATGACCGTATAGTGCCCAAAGATGATGACCCTTGGCACTGACAGGCAGCTGAGAGACACACACTAGGAGTATTTGGCTATTTGGTTCTGTCCGTGGCCTAGGAGTCGTTCCCAGCATCTAGGAGGAGCTCAGTCAAGAAGAGGAGCAGTGTAGGATCCTGTGTTCCAAGGCTGCCTTGCTCCTGGAGCTCTTCAGGGTGCTGAATCGCTGGATGCTCTGGGGTCTTTCCATGGTGCCCTACGCTCAGGGTGCTCCATGGTGCTGAAGCTTCAGACTACCCACTCCAGTTCTCCTGGCTTCGGAGTTCTGCTCAGGTTTCTTTCCACACCGCCCAACGGAATTCTCTCAGCCCAGCCTGCCTAGGCAAAGCTATTGGAAAAGGAAGCAAAACTCTTCTTGAAAGCCACGGAAAGCATTTCCAGTCTTACTAGCAGGACAGTGCAGTGCCTGAGGAGCTGCTGTGACTCTCTGTGCATCTCTTGCCCTATTTCCCACCATACTATGTTACTTTGAGCATGATACTTTCAACACTCTTCTCAGTATCTGGTCCCATTTCAAAACTTTCCCCAGCCTCTACCTAGAAAGACTGGTCAACTCTGAATCAGGAGGAGCTGTCTGGGTTAATGTTGGGAATCTAAGGACCTGCACAGTGCTGCCCCACATGGTGACCAGCTGAACTACAGCAGCCTCCGAGTTCTCAAGTCCTGGAGTGACCACCCCTGGCTAGGCGGTCCCTCGCATCTTCCCAGGACAGGAAGGATGCACAGCTTCCCTGTATGCTCCTGTGAACTTTCATCCACAGTCTGAGCAGTAGCCAGTCTTTTGAATGAGGCCCCCAAGCCCACTGCAATTAAGTACAGATCGGATTCAGGGCCAAAAAACCCCAACCCCGACTCCCATTTTTGAAGGTGGCACAAGAGCCAAAGCCAACCTTTCCTTCATTGGATTAGAGCCCATTGGACTGGAGTCCAAGTATTATGACAGTGGGCAGAAATAATAATGCTCCTCCAAACATGACTATTGTTCCCAGCACATTCAAGCACATTTCTTCTGGATCTCCAAAGGTTATTAAGCAAATTACATCTTCTTTGTGCCCCTGGAACGTTGTGGTTGATAAAAGCAAAGACTGAATGTTTTTACTGTCTTTTTATTTTCTCACAAATACAAATAGAAGAATTTGTCTTCAGTCAAAAACATAAATCTTTTGCATTAGCCAAGGTGGGGGGAGGGGGGAAATACAGTTCTACACCAGAATTACAACAAATGAAAGAAAGGGTTGCATATTATTTGTTCTTAATCTAGAAATTAATGAACTTAATAAAAAGACCCCACTTCAACACAAAACCATCTCGCTGTCTACTTTCCTGCATTTGAATGCCATTCCCAGACTTGCTTTTGTCCAAACAAATTCGAAGAGGAAAAGTCAACCACCTTGCGATGTGAATTTTGGCAGCATATACAGGTATGAACAATAAAAACAACTTATTTTTCCTATCAGGAGCGCAGGAAGAGAGATCTGGGAGAAGATCTGGCACATCACCTCCAGCAACCACATGGTGGTCCAGAGGCTGCTGCTGCCGCCTCCCCTGGTGCCTGGGGCCAGTACCAAGCAGGCCTCACCGGAACCCACCTCTTTGCTTGAGGGCCCAGCTATTCCCAAGAAGAGCTAGTCCTGGGCAGCCACAAGCGGTGTGTCTCCCCCCACCCGCCACCCGCCACCATCTTTCATGGTAAACATACTTAACATTTGCAGTTCTGAAATTCTGAGGCTTGCTTTTGTCCAAGTAAGAATGCAAAGCGTCTATGCAAACCACCTAGAGATTCCTTTTATCATGTAAACCTCCTGGAGATGTGAATTTTGGCAGCATATAAAGCTGAGAAACCACTCGGAATAACTTTCCTTTCCTTTCTTCATGCCTTCTTCATGAGTCTCCCCTTCCCTGCCTGGGAAGGAGGCTGGAGGCTGCGGTGGATCGCGCCAGGATATTAGAGCCCATCCCCAGGAGGAGCCTGGACCTCGGGGAGCCTGGGCGGGACTTCTTCCCAGTGGGGCAGGACCGTCCTCCTGGCCTGTCCAGGGAGCCGGCTCCTCCCCGGGCTTCTTCAACAGCCATCCATCCAGAGGAAGGCGACCCTGACCCCGATGGAACGGCCACATCTCATGGCGGGTGGCAATCAGTTATGATGAGTGAAGCAGATTAGCTTCACTCTGAAGCTTCCAGAACAGGATTAGCATTTGGTCAAGTTGCCAGGAAGCACCTCAACTTGGATCGCCATTTGGACCAGTTCTCCTTCATCTTGGCAGCTAGGAAAATGTCCTCTCCATTTATTTACAAGGCTTTGAAGCCAGGCAAGTTTGAATGGGTCATGGCTGGGGAAGGGGATCAAGGGGGCACGGAACTGCCCCTAAGCGGAGTAGCTAAGCGGAGTAGCAAAGAGAGTTCAGCAAGGGTGCCACAGGCATAGCAAGGTCCAAAGATTAGAACTCTGACCCCGCCCCGCCCCGCTAACTTAATCCAGGTCTATCACATGTTAGGAAGCCTGGGTGGGGCTTCTTCCCACAGGAGCAGGACCATCCTTCCAGGGAGAAGGTTCCTCTCCAGTCCTCTTCAAATACCATCCCGAGGAAGAAGACCCTGACCCCGATGATCTTGGCAGCTGCCATCAGCTCAGCAGAGGCTCGACCCCTTGCCAGAGCTGACCATCCAGACGCTGGGGCCTCCCAAGGCAGAGCCAGACCCAGACATTTCCTTTCTTTTCAGGAGGGGAGATCTGGTGGAAGGAAATCCATCACCTCCAGCAGCCACATGGTGGTCCGGAAGCTGCTGCTGCTTCCCTGGTCCCTGGGGCCAGTACCAGCCAGGTGTCACAGGAATCCAGCCTTGCCCTTGATGGCCCAGCCCTGTGGTTGAACCTTCAGCGGAAAGGGTGAGGACTCTGCCTGATCCTGCCTGATCCTGATCCTCCTCCAAAATCCGGCCATTGTCTGGAGGCTGTGCTACGTCTCTCCTCTTCCTCTTGTCCTGATGTGAGCCACAGTTCCTTAGGACTTCTCTTCACCAACGGTGCCATTGATGACCCTCAGAACGAAATGCTAGAATCACAACACTCAGAGCCTTGGGAAGATCCACAGTCTGATCTGTCCCATTGCTTTGTGGGTGGGGGCCACCCATAGACTGTCCCACCTTCCAGCAGCAATCAGGTCTTCTGCCAGAGAGTCACTGGAGATCTTGCTGGAGAGTCTGCAACAAGAGGGAGGAAAAACCCATCTCCATTAGATGTGGCTGCACCTGGCATCAGTGTCAAGTAGGGGACCTGCAGAAATGACCTCTGAAAGAGGAATGAGAGAGTCATCGCCATCAGTGGGGACTGCCTAAATACCTTATTTAATTGCTGGCTCATTGCACTCTTACTTCAAGAGCCTCCGGAGGGGTTTCCGCTTTGATCTGCTGGCCACACCCATCCGCTTTGACATCCTCTGCAAGCGCAGCACTGCAAACCTCCCCTGCAGAGGTTCAGTCAGTCCGCAGCAGAGGTGCACCTAGGTCATTTCGGAGCCTGGACCTAAAGGTCTTTGGAGGCCCCCCCCCCACTGCAAGTTAAGCATCATTTTTAACATGTAGGTTCTCGAGGGCACAAACCACATCACCCTGGACAGACTAAAGAGGATTTGGGGGGCCCCAGGAGGTGTGGAGGCCCCGGACTTCGACCCCGAAGTCCAGAGGTAAGAGCACTGCTGGTCAGTAGTGGGGAAGCGAAGGAGCCAATTTGGAGCAGAACCCCCAAGATATTACCTCTTGGGAGAGACCAGGCCAATGTCCAAGTCCCTTGGATACGTTTCCAGTTCCTCCAGGGGAGCGACGGAACTAAAAGCAAGAAAAGAGACAGTCATGAAATTCTCTCTCTTGCTGTTGCTTCCCAGCTGCATGGTCCATTAAGGGTGGGGAGTGAAACCCTCCTGCTTCCAGAGTGCTACTGACATCCGGTCATGAGGGAAAGCATCTCTGGTGCTGGCCCTCTGACTGATCTCTTCAGGGATTTGGCTAATGGGGCCTCAACACACTTCTGTTAACAGATGGGCTTTCATTGAGCGTCGTTTCCCCAGCTTTTCTGCTTGGTTACAGCAATCCCACTCCTGGTGGGCTGTGGGGGTGGCGGTGGGTGCTGGGATACAGGAGGACACGTTCTTGAAGCCAAAAAATGGCAAAATAAGTTGCTTCCAGTGATGTCACCCTTATTAGAAATGAAGACATAGATGTCCGGAAATGTGTCCTGTTCAAAAGAATATTGGTGGCATTGAGGAGAAAATTGGATTTCTAAAGGATTTCTACTCAAGGACCTCAAATTTGCCAAAGATCGATTGATTAAAAGGATAGATTGATTAACTTCAGTGAATGATAAATTTTGGTTATTGACAATTATAGAAATAATTCAGTTATAATATCCTGAGTTTAAAATGGCTGCAACTCACTCTTTGGTCACATTTGAGCAGCTGTCTGAAGAGTTATTAGTTAACCCCTGTGGAGCTACCTCAAAATTATATAATATCTTGTTGAATCTTGATGCTTTCTCATTTTTAGGAATAAAACCTTCCTGGGAACAGGATACAGGAAATTGTATAGACTCAATCAATTGGGTTAAGTTAAATAAACCTTTAAAATGGACAAGTTATGTTAGAATATGGGAGCAACAGATTAAAATATTATCTTAATGGCATATGGCCCCAAGGAAGTTGGCGAAGATAAAAAACATCTCTAATGTCAACTGTTGGAGAGGGTGTATGGAATTAGGCTCTTATAAACATATGTGGTGGGATTGTGTCAGAGTTGGGGAGTTGTGGCAGATGGGGAGTGAAGAGGGAGAAGAAGAAAGAAGCCGGAAAAGAGGAAAGCAAGATTAACCTGCAGGACAGAGAGGAGAGGAGAGAAGTCCCAATAGTCTTTGTTTGTGTGGCATGATAGCAAACGAAGGATAGAAGACCATAGGAAATTTTTTCAAGGACTTACCTTCAACCACCAGCCGATGAGGCTTCATTCTTTGGCCAGGCCCCTTCACCATGGCAGGGAGAGTTGGAGAGACCTAGTGGAAGGCCCCCTCCAGCAGCGCGCAGGGTGTATTTGGTGGGACCCTTCCACCGCTGCTGCCCGGCACCGGAGGATCAGGCCGTGCGCGGAGGCCTCGCACCATAAGACACGACCCCAGGGGAGGAGCAGGTGGTGGTCTCTCTCCCCCAGGGTGTGTCTTCGGGCAGGAGCGTGGTGGCGGTGGACGGGCCACAGAGCCGGAGGGGAGCGGCGGAGTCCCCCAGGAGGAAGGGGCTGGCTCTGCCTTGGGGAGCCTCAGCGCTCGGATAGATAGCGCTGGCAACAGGTCGGGCCTCTGCCGAGCCTCTGGCGGATGCCAGGATGATGGTAAGGGCTTCAGCAGAGGCCGGCCCATCGCGGTCAGGGCCTTCTTCCGGGGGTGGTTTTTTAAAGAAGTCTGGGGAGGAACCATCTCCCCGGACAAGCCAGAAGGACGGCCCTTCCCCAGTGGGAAGAAGTCCTTCCCAGGCTCCCCAAGGACCAGGTTCCTCCTGGGGATGGGCTGAAGTATTTTTGCCCGCTCCGCCGCCGCCACCTCCAGCCTCCTTCTGGGGAGACTCCCCTCCCCCAGGTGGGGAAGGAGTTTCTCCCCAGAAGGCACGCTCCCACCCGGGGCTTTGGCCTCCCGCCGAGTGGCCCTGATCCTCCGCGGGAGGGCTGGTGGGCTGCCCTCCCATGCCGGCTCCCCCTGGGTGCTCTGGGCTTCCTGGGGAGGCCTCTTAGTTCTTTTTGGAGGCCTCACCCGTTCCGTTGGTGGTCCAGCCACAGGGGCTGGGCCATCAAGGGAACGGGTGGCCCCAGGCACCACCAGGGGAGGCAGCAGCAGCTTCCGGGCCACATCGCGGCTGCTGGAGGTGATGGCCTTCCTCCCACCAGGTCTCCCCTCCTCTGCTCCTGAAAAGGAAAGGAAAGGAAAGAGAGGTTGTTTGGATTGTTTGGACGATGAACGATGAGGGAGGGAGACCCCCAGCTTGTGGCTGCCCAGGACTAACTAGCCTCGGATCCTTTGACCCAGGGACTTTGACACACACGGCTTTGAGCCTGCATCTCCTCCGGAATGGAGGGTGCGAGTTCACATCTCAGCCGGATTTACCCCCAAGTGGCAGTGGGCTATCAGGGACCAGTTCACAAATGATTCTGGTTTCCCCCCAATTAGGGCTGTGCATCCTAGCTTAACCCGAATTATGACCAGGGTTAAAATATCCTCTATTTTCCGGGGCTTTTTTCCCTCCCCCTGATATACCCTGATATGCCCTGATGCTCTTTGGAACTATTTGCAATTGTGAGCGTTGCAGGGTGGCGGCAGGGGTGAGAAGGGTTTGTGACAGATGGACTAAGTGCCCTTCCACACAGTGTCTGACATCCAGAATCACTTGCGGAAGAGTGCTACTCAGGAGAGCCTCTGAATGTCAAGATGGAGCGGTTCTTCCCCTCTCAGGCCCTGTATTCTCTTGACTGTAGTTTTCATTTTATGGGGTTGTGTTTTAATTATGTTTTAGACTGGTTTGATTGTAACCCGCTCTGAGACCTTAGGGTGCAGGGCAGGCGAGAAATGTAAATAATAATAAATACTTGGTTTCAATACGACTGCTCAGGAATAACTGAGTCTGGCTGTCAGCCACCGAGAATCACTTCTGAGTACGGAATACAGGATGAGGCTGTTCGGGTTCTAAGAGCACTTCCATTTCTCCTCCTTTTTATGCATCCAGCCCCAAACCCACCAAGTCTCCCTTGCCATGGGAGTTGTGCAGGTGAGGCCAAAGAGATTCCCAGCTGCTAATGGTCCCTCTGGGGGACCAGGCTTCTCTCATCAGCAAATAAAATTCTGGCATGGAAACAAACCGGGAGTGTGTGTGTGTGTGGTGGGGGGGGGATGGCAAAGGGGAGCTATATGAACTCTCTTCTCCCCCTCACCCAGGAAAAAGATCCGCAGGGAATGCGGCGAGGAGCCGACCCTAGGTGAACGGTCCATTTAATCCCCCGAATTAATCAGCTGCATATCTGCTGCGAAGCAGATTCGCTCTTCAGATACCCCGCAGCATGAAGCCATGTCTGGAAGAAGAAACCTCCGTGACCCCGTCACACAACCAGCCAGAGAGCCAGGCTCATGCCCTCCCCCGTCCCTCCTGAAGTGCTTTTGAGGCCACTGGGGAGGAGCTGCATCCCCCTAAGGACTGGTATTGTGGCTGAAGCACCACCAAGTGGGGAAATTGGAGCCTGATTGGCAGATGTGCCACGTGATCAGTGAGGATGTGGTGCAACGTCACCGATTGTGCTCGCTTCCCACCTGCCCTCCACGTACCCACACTTGCCCCTGGTCTTTGAGGCCCACCTCAAGATGGGAGGATGGAGTGCTTGGCACCAGCACAGATGCCCCATACTGTCATGGTCCTGTCCTGCCTTCTCGGGCAGCTCAGCTGTCAGGACATGGTTCCTTTCAGGAATATCTGACTAGGCGACTCAGCAAGCTCTCGGTGGAAGCTGAGCTGGCAAACACAGCAGTCCAATCCAGTCCTCTCAGAACCAGAAGGACCACCGGCCATAGAAGACATTCGTGACTCTTGCCTCTTCTATAGCCTATGGGGCTGTGGACAGTTTTTCGCATCTTCTGACTCTACAGTCCCTGACAGAAGAGAGGCAAGCCAGGTATGGGGGCATCAGTTCACCCTGAAGTCAGGACACACTTGGGAAGGTGCTCTCATTTGCAGGCTTGCTCCATCAAACCTCCTCTGTGGGGAGTCAGGATGAGGAAGGGCAATAGAAGAGACCCCCTCCCAGCTGTGGAAGCCTGCCATCCTGCAGACTCATGACATAAGCAACAAAGAGCTACCAGTCGACTCACAGGGGGATTTTCCTAGCAATACAGTCAGGCTCAGATGCTCGATGAGGCCATCCGGGACCAGGGCATTGGGGGGCATCTTTGCTGGTGCCCGGCACTCTCTCATCCCCATCTTGACATGGGCCTCAAAGAGCAAGGAAAGGTGTGGGTGCTGGAGGGCAAGTGGGAAGCAAGCACAAATGGTGTTGTTTCCCAGCATCCTTTACTGATCACGCCGGGGCACGCCTGTTAAGGCATCGGCCTCAGTTTCCAATTTCACAACTTTGCGGCACTTGAACTACAAGGAGATAACCTTAACTCTGGTCTTAAATTTGCAGAGGGTTTTTTAAAAAAATCATAACATTTCTGTGGTTTGTGAGAAAGAAATTTATTGTTACTTTTGGCAATGAAATCGCCTCTTTTGTGCTGAATCTAATGAGACATATATTTTGAGCAATTGGTTGGTTGGTGGGTTAGTTGGTTGGTTTGTGTGAAATCAAGTCATCCTTCCGGACCAGCTTCAGATACCAAATTTTGCTTACACCAGGGGCGTAACTAGGTTGGAATGGGCCCTGAGACAAGATTCTTAAATGGCCCCCCCCCACCCGCCGAGAAATTTTTTAATAATAATAATAATAATTCGATTTCTATACCGCCCTTCCAAAAATGGCTCAGGGCGGTTTACAAAGAGAAAAGGTGCCTCTTTGCCCAGTTAGCAGGGGACTTTTATTCTCACATTTCTGTCCTCATTCAAAACATACAAAAAACAGATGTACAAAACTGAGCAAATGAGAAGACACTAGAAACACTAATTATTAAAATGGGCCCCTTGCTGCAGATTAGCAAAGGAGACTTTCAACCATGCAGGGCGAGCCTATGTTTGTTTTCTCAGAATTCTGAACCAATTCAGTCAAGTTTGATTGCAGGAGGTTTTTCACAAGAGGCTTTTAAAGCCCTTTAACACACCTCTCCTCTGGAATGGAGGTGCTGCATTCACATGTTGGCCAGATTGACCCTAAGGGGGGAAAATATAAAAGCACAACACATGCGTGGACAGTTCTCACTCATGTCTCAGTTCTCACTCAGACCTGGGTTGCAAAACAACTTGAACATAAGTGTATTTATGAATGAATGAATGAATTAATTAATACATAAATAAATTTGTTCCAGAAGTTTTTGTAATTTCCTGCCATGAAACCAGCCACTTACAGGACTTTTTAGAGGGTTTTTTTTAAGCCAGCAAATTTTCCAATCAGTTTAAAATTAAATATTCAGAGACTTCTCAGTCTCCCCCCCACCCATCAAAGCCCTATGGCAAGCAGATCCCTATATAGGGGGTGGGGGGGTGTAACCACAAAAAGGAATTCACATTCTACCTGGCCAAGGCTGAGCTGTCTGGCCTGGGCAGAAGAGGGTCTGCTGCAGGGAGCTGTAGTGGCCGCTCTGACTGCCAGCCTTCTTCCTGGGGCTTGCCAGCCTACTCGAATCCAGGCTTCACGGAGGCCTACACGGAGGCCTCCCTGGAAGCCCCATCGCACACCCGCCGGTCAGCTGAGAGGCGCCCGGGAGAGAAGCAGCTGGCCTGCTGCTGGGATTGCCGACCAGGAGGACCAGCAGGAGAGAGGAGGGCAAAGAGCGCAAGGGCTGAAGGGTCTTGGGGCTGGGCAGGGGGCAATGGGGAGTCATGTGAGGTGTCTCTGGGGGGCCCCTCAAGGCAGTGGGGCCCCCAGACGACTGCCTCCCCCTGCCTAATGGTAGTTACGCCCCTGGCTTACACAATCTTGCCACTGAAAGCCCAGTAGATGAATGCACTACTTTTTACACCAGAATCTGCTCAGTGGGGGAAAAGAAATTCAGAACCAATTCTGAATATCATAGTTCCAAATTATTGGCAGATACCAATTTTGGCATGGACAACTGTGTCGCTAAAAGAGCTGAATAAAGTAAACGGCTTTTTACACCGGGCTCTACTTGGGGGACTTTTAAAGAATTGTTTTTGTGTAGCTTAGAAGCAATTCTGAATATCGTGTTTCCTGACCAGCTGCAGAGACCAAACTTTGCATCCTGACACTTCATCTAGCTGCTTGCACTACTCTCTGCTTCTGTTAGCCTCCTACGCAGCCTTCCATTCCATTAGATCACCACGGGGATCATCAAGGCCATTTTGAAGTGCCGGTTTCTGGTTCACGACCTCCCTGGTAGGAGTGTGCTGCTTCCACCTCAGCCGCCATAGAGGGCCGTGCTGTGGGAGCAGGCGTCACTCCCAATGTGAGCCTGTGCCCCACAGCCTCTAGGGGGACACTGACGACTTGGGGAGTAGGCCCCTCTCACTGCCCACACCGCAAACCAGCATCACCCCCCCCCCTGCCCGCAGCCCTACTCCTAGCCCTGCCCTGCATCCTCCAGGACATTCCTTCCCACAAACGTGGCCCTATTGAAAAGAAACCATAACTATACCCACTAAAAAGACCCAATAAGAAACCAACTAAAAGACCAAAAGCACAACAAACCAACCAAGACTGAAGCTGAAACTACACCGAAGGCCCTTTAACAACCAATTCACCCACTTAAAGCCCTACAAAAACAAACGCACAGAGCTTCCCAAGCAATAAACCCCAAAGAACCAAACTACCAAACTAACCAGCCAAATATCCCAAAATGGGGGGAGGGGAAGAATCACCCAGGGGTGTAGCTATAACTGAGCGGATGGGCTCAAAGAACCCGGGCCCCTCGCTCTTGAGGGCCCCGCCAGGTCCACCCCTCCCTGTTTTCTTCATGATCTCCTTCACTCCGAGGGGCCACCACCAGGGAGAGGGAGAACACGGGGAACCTCTCCCCAGCGAATCTGACGCAAGGAGGCAATCCACAGCAAGGAAGGCAATCCCACGAGGGGAGAAACGCAAAAAGGCTGGCACAGCAAGGTAATCCCATGAGGGTAATTTATTTTTACAAGGCAGGCACAGCAAGGTAATCCACCGGAGGTAATGAAGAAGAGCAGGGACAGCAAGGTGGTCCCATGAGATTGGAGTAACCCACAGAAAAAGGCCCACAGCAAGGCAATCCAGAGGGGTCGGCAGAAGCAGCAGGGGTCGAGGGGGCAGGGGTTGCAGCAGGGCAGAGAGCAGGGTCCTCCGCAAAAGCAACAGGCAAAGCAACCAAGCCAGCAGCACAGCCAGAGCTCTCCCTCGGAAGCCAGAGGATGAGCAAAGGCAGGCAGGCGCGGCCTGGCTTGGAAGACCTTCTGAAACTCCCTCCTTTGTGCTCCCCCTCCCTCGTCCCTCCCCCACCAGCAATGGGACCACACTCTGCTTCGAATGGCAACACGCCAACCAGGAGAAAGGCGACCGCCAGCCAAGCAGAAGACAGTGGCAGAAAACCAACAGCAAGGGCAGGATTTTTGTAAACACGCCCCACAAAATGGCTGCCGCCAGCTCAGAACCTTCGAACTGGTTCAATCCAAGCCGGGCTCAACTCGGTTCGAACCCGGACCGGCCTCCTCTTTTGTGGGGGAAGCAGTCCTGCACACCCTTACTCGGCCGGCAGGGAAGGGCTCCCGGGCTTGTCTAGACCAGCAGCAGCAAGAGAGCAAGGCAGCAAGACAAGCAGGAAGCCGCACCCATGCCGCAAGGAAGGCCCTCTCTTCTTCCAGGAGCCAGAGGCAGAGGGAAATGCACTTGGAAACAACCCTCCTTTTTCCTCCCCCTCCCTTGTCCCTCCCCACCAGCCGTGGGGGCAAAGTTGCCCTGGCAACACTCTGGTTGGAGGGACCACAAGCCAACCAGGATGCAGAAGATGGCTAGCCAACTGGAAGGCAGTGGCAGAAAACCAAGGAGCATCTGAGAAAAACTGTGCACAGAGTGCAGAGGATGGTGGCTGCCTGGCCCTTCGCGCCACTGATTCGGGACAAACCACTTCAACTCGAACTGGGCTCGGTTCGATTCCAAGGCAATATGAGGCTTAGATTGGCGCCCAGGGTGTAGGGGTGTGCAGAACCAGCTGGATCACCAATTGTCACCCCACTTGGGGGGGCCAGGCCAGTTCGAATAGAAGCGGTTCTGCACAGCCCTACACCATGGGGGCCAAGCCAAGCTTAATCTTGCCTCCCATCTCACTAGAATGATGGGCATTCATTCCAACTGGCTTGGCAAAGGTGAGATCTCTCTTCTGGTGAAACACCAGTCCCTTTCCATTTTGGCTTCTGGTCCTCCCCAGGGACACTTTCCCTGTGGGAATTGTCGCTAGACCCTCCAAACTCAAGGAGCTCACCAACCCCATCAGAAGGCTTAGACTTTGTTCCATTTCACCATATGCAATTCTGAATCAGTAATTTATGTCATCAAGTATCCCTGTCCTTTGCACTGGCAAGGAGAAACCTTGAGAACTTAAACGAGAGAGAGCTGGTGAACACTTGCGTAACGTCAAATGTAGAAACTTGAATGCTCCGCTGGTTAAATGTCTCTTGTTGTTCTAATGATATTGGTTGGCTCATCTGGAGGTGGATTACTGGTCGTGGTAGCAACCATGAATTGTCCCCTTTGCTAAGCAGGGCTTGCCCTGCTTTGCATTTGAAAGGGCGGTGACATGTGTGAGCACTGTCAGATATTCCCCCATAGGGGATGGGGCTGGTCTGAGAAGAGCAGCTGCATGCTTGCATGCAGAAGGTCTCAGGGTTCCTCCCTGGCCTCTCCAGAAAGGAGGGTTGAGGGAGAAGTCACTGCCGATCAGTGTAGACAAGTCTGAGCTAGATGGACCAATGGTGTGACTCAGTATAAAGCAGCTTCCTATGCTCCAGTGGGTAAGTCTGGCCTTTGCTTTTGGACCCATGTGGAATATCAGGAGACCTCGTCTGTCTCTCTGCTCTCCTGGCTTTTTGTCAGCCTGTCCACCTGTGTCTTACGGGCACATGTTTAGGGCCTGATGGTTGACCCCTTTCACTTGAGGCTTCGCCACTCCATTTAACATGGGGAGTGATTCTTCTTCTCTTGAACTCATGTTTTAAATCCTCTTTGGCTTGCAGTGGTTTTGCACCTTGGCTTGGTTTTGTGCATGTGATACGCTTCACTGTTACTTAATTATAGTCCACTTATACCCTCATGAGTAGCTTAACCAGTGGCAGGCTTTTTATTTGGTGGTTTTGACTTATCTGATGATTACTCATCCCATTCAAGGTCAATTGTATGTAGCCTATTCCCTCATTATTTTGAATATTACATATTTATCATAATTAGTAATGATTCTTTTCATATCACTCTTCAAGTCGCATTACTTGGTTTATGTTCTGCTGCTTTTGCGTTGATGATTAGTTTTCATCCGGTTTTTATTGATAGCATAGCAATAACACTTACATTTATATACCGCTCTATAGCCTGAGCTCTCTAAGCGGTTTACAATGATTTTTAGCATATTGCCCCCAACATTCTGGGTACTCATTTTACCGACCTCGGAAGGATGGAAGGCTGAGTCAACCTTGAGCCCCTGGTCAGGATTGAACTTGTAACCTTCTGGTTACAGGGCGGCAGTTTTACCACTGCACCACCAGGGGCTCTGATGAAATGAAATGATTCTTAAAACTTAAAATTATTACGTTTTTATGAACAATCCTGCTTCTGAAATTAGCTGAATGTTCGACTTCTCACACCAGAATCTGCTCGGGGAATGGTTTACACTTGGCGGGCGGGGGTGGGAGGTATATTTTTAGAAGAAATTCTGAATATAACCAGCAGGGTTTAGCTGCTGTTCTCAACAGATGTGAACACTCAGTCCTTCCAAAATGGCAGCATGCCCAAAATGGCAGCATGCCCTTTCTCAGTTTCAAATTTACTAGGATTCAAATTCACCACCTTTGAGGTCAAAATCCTACACATTTCAAACTGTTCCTTTCACTTCCTTTTTGCAAGCACGTTAAGAAAGCATTAAATTTCTGAAACATTCCCAGCAGTGCACAGACTAACACAAAATGACTTTGCCCAGCCAATGACAGGCCTCACCGACTAGTTTTCACCTATTTCTCAAACAGTTGTAATATATCCGGCATCATGTTGGAGGTCTTTTGCCCTTGGAAAAATAATGAACTTGATTGCCCACTGAAGTTCTCCTCGGTATCAATAAGCACTCCAGCCACCCCCACCCCCCGGCTAGGCAGTTGTCCCTAGACAAGCCTGAACAAAGGTCATTTTCCTACCTGCCATGATGAAGAGGGCACCGGACTAAAACTGAGAGCCAAAAAGGGTTAGAGTTAGGGTTAACCCTAACCGCCTCCTGTTCTCCCAGTGAAGATTGTCTCCAACCAAACAAACACGACAGGCTGTTGGACCAAACACGACCCAACTTCTGTTAAGGAATGGATTGTTCACTGCTGTTGCTATGGTATCCTTGGGGGTTGTTGGTTGGGGCCAGAAGAATGTCGGAAGCAGGAGGTGATGATGAAGGATGATGTCATGGCAGGGGGAGGAAGAGGAGGAGCAGACCACTGGGCGCCACGCAGGCCAGAGCTGGAGGGACGGGAAACTCTGGCCACCCATCCTGGTAGAGCACCCATCTTCTCAGGATGCCTGCAGACATCAACCCTCATTCTTCTTCAACTTCAAGAGGAAGTATTTTGAAAGCAAGCTGGGGATGGGACCTCCCATTGGCATTCGAATGGAAGCTCCGCATGCGAGGCCTTCTGGTCTCCCAGTTGCCACTTGCATACTGAGAGCAAACCCCTGTTGAATGGAAGGCTCTGAGGCTTTGAATCAGAAATTCCTGGGTTCAAACCTTACCCCTGCTCTGGGCTCACTTGAGGGCCTTCAGGAAACCTCTCCCTCAGCCTCAGCCCCGGCCACAACATGGGAGTCAGAGCAACATTCGGGGCTGTGATCAGGATTACTGCAAGATCATCTGTGTGCAATGCTTGGACACCCGGAGAAGTACTGCATAACTGCAAAGTCTGATTATTTAGTACATTTTCCTCTCACACCCTTTCTGTGCCAGCACCCAGTGCTCAGGGTCCCATGCAGGGCTGAGCTTCAGAGAGGTTCCTGCTTTGCCTGCCTTTCAGACCCTCCTTCGCTGTCCTCCTTGGCAGATCCTCAGGATGGCACTTTCCTCTCCCCCACGTCTCAGGCAGCCCCACTGGACGGATGGCTCCTCCATACACTGTCTCCACGCCAAGTAGAAGAAGAGGAGGAGGAAGATGAAGTTTGTAATGGGAAAGCATCCTAGCCAAGCATTACCCCTGACATGCACGCTTTCTCTCTGGCTAATCAACGAATTGGGATAAGTTGATGCCTTAGGAACATAGGAGGCTGCCATATACTGAGTCAGACCATGGGTCTATCTAGCTCAGGATTGTCTCCACAGACTGGCAGCAGCTCCTCCAAGGTAGCAGGCAGGAATCTCTCTCTCAGCCCTCTCTTGGAGATGCTGCCAGGGAGGGAACTTGGAACCTTCTGCTCTTCCCAGAGTGACCCCATCCCTAAGGGGAATATCTTCCAGAGCTCACACTTCTAGTCTCCCTTTCATATGCAACCAGGGCAGACATTGCTTAGCTAGGGGGACACGTCATGCTTGCTACCACAAGACCAGCTGTTCTTTAGGCTTGAATGACGTTGAATGATGTTGCAGATCATTAGGGAGCCAGAGTGGTGTAGTGGCTAGAGTGCTGGACTAGGTCTGGGGAGACCCGAGTTCAAATCCCCATTCAGCCATGAAATTACCTGGGTGACTTTGGGCCAGTAACTCTCTCTCTCAGCCTAACCTACTTCACAGGGTTGTTGTGAGGAGAAACCTAAGTATGTAGTCTGGGCTCCTTGGAGGAAGAGTGGGATATAACATGTAAAAATAAATAAATAAATAAATAAATAAGGTAAGATAAGATAAGATAAGATAAGATAAGATAAGCCATAGGGCTTCAGATCTCAGATATGGTGCCCAGGATTCTTGGCTTATCTGGGTGCAGCGATGTCTAGGAAAGCATCTCAAAAGATTTACTGAAGATTTTCAAAGTTTCTGTTTCAAAAGAAAAATGATGTGGATAGATGGTTTTTAAGTTTCCTTGAGTATTGCTTAGAATATGAATGTATCCTATATATTGTGAGAGATCATGCCATATTTCTACCTGTTTTGCATTTAAAATGGGTATGCAAATGAGAATTTTCATGGAAAGGGGGTTTAATTCTCCAAATCTCCAAGTATATCACTGGCCTTATATTTTAGTGCCTGTAGTGGGGTGGATCCTAAGCCACCTAATGGCACAGCGGGGAAATGACATGACTAGCAAGCCAGAGGTTGCCGGTTCAAATCCCCGCTGGTATGTTTCCCAGACGATGAGGGACACCTCTATCAAGCAGCAGCGATATAGGAAGATGCTGAAGGGCACCATTTCATACTGCACAGGAGATGACCATGGTCAACCTCTCCTGTCTTCTACCAAAGACAACCACAGGGCTCTGTGGTCACCAGGAGTCGACACCGACTCAATGGCATATTTGACCTTTCGTCGGATGGAATGGGGAAACTCAGGTTTCATCCTGCTTTGATCCCAACTTGTGAGTTATGATGTGGCCTCATTGAAATCTTCAAAGAATCCTAAAAACACTCAAACTGGAACCTCAACTCTACTAGAAAATGTTGACACCAGCAGGGGCGTAGCCACTTTGGGGCAACCGTGTTCAAAGAACCCGGGCCGCCTCCCCTCAGGGGCTGCGCCTAGCAGCCGCAACACTCCCTCCGCTGTGTCTGACGTCACGGGCGGCCTCATTCGGGAGGTGGCTGGCCAGTGCTGCATTTGCATGGTGGCCAGAAGCGACTCTCCCTGCATTTAAGACCATGCCCTTACACCACTGATTGCTGTAAGTGCCTTTGGGAACTGCACTTATTATGGGTTAGCATCCCCTAATGCTTTTTAGATACAGCCATGTCAGCGTTTTTAGTAGGTATATAGGCTGGCATAGGAGTTTTGTGTTCTTAATTTGCACATTTTAGTCCTGTATGGACTTGATGAACTTGTTCCCTCAATGTCTGCTAGGCTCCTGGACCCAATTTAGGGAGGAAACCTTCTGTTGCTCTTATGAAGTAATTCTTTTCTCAAGAAACTCTTTTCCCAATCTCTTACAAACCATTCCGGAACCTACCAGTGGATCCCTACCAGTAGATCCCTGCCAGAGAAAGCTGTAAAGAAAAGTCCATACATATTTGTTCATTTTGTTTTAGAAGGAGACAATTTTGGCAATTTATTTCTTTAGAATAAATACAGTTTATTTAATAGTCAACATGACAGTAAAGAATTAGGGTAAAATACATTGATAGTAGGGGTGTGCACGGAACCACAGAGCTGCGGTCTGGCACTGGGGGGGGGTTCCTTTAAGGGCGGGGGAAGTTTTACTTACCCCTCCCTCCGCTTTCCCTCCTCCAGCGCGCGTATTCTTTGTAGTAATTGGGGCGGCAGGATACCTCCCTGCTGCCCCTTCTCCCGCTTAAGTGCAAAAGGCTTGCCGGACCCTTTTGTGCACACACACGTTGCGCGCGAGCTTCACGTCTCCCCGTTCTGGAGGAGATGCAAGTGAAAGGGCTTCAAAAGCCCCGTGTGTGAAAAATAACTTCCAAGTAAGGGTTGGGGAGAAGAGTTCTCAGCAGTCCAAAGTTTCTCAGCTCCCGCAAGGACCTCAGGCATCCCAGAGGGGTACACAGGTTCTCATTGGCACAGGACGTCCGGACGAGGGAGTCGCATTGCCAACATGTGGCTTCTGCTCAGCTACGCCACCCCTCCAAACGTACAGAGCTGTTAGCAAAAGGTATTGGGTGGGGAGAAGGGAAGGCCGACATGCTATTTTGAGGCGGGCAGTGTGGTGTTTTGGGTTAATCCATTCCTTGGTCCAGGCCCACTTTTGAATGGGGCTTTAGTTACTGGCATTCCAGTCCTGGGCCTTTTCTGGAGTAAGAGATTTGCGCTGGTTAAAGTGTTGAAAAGTGCAACAGTGTGAGGCAGCGGCTTGAAACCACAAGTACAGAGTTTCTTGATGAGTGTTTTAATGCATCAGGATAGGGTTGTGGCTGTTCAAATTGCCTACCACTGCAGTGGGTTTTCCTGGCAGGGGATGTCCATATTCCACCTGAATTGCAGTCACTGACGCCTCCTCCTTCTCCCTCATTTTGGGCCAATGGGGTTGCAGTGGGGAAGATGTGACAAGGGTTTTTTGGACTATTTTTCTCTAAGCGTTTTTGTGCAAAGCCGCCACTAGGGGGAGCACCATGGTGCAAGCCACAATTCTTTGATGGCCTATTGAGCAAGAACCCTAGCAAAAAAATCAAAAAATAAAATCATATATGGAAAGGGGCTCTAGATATCAACAGATCCTTGAACTGCGGGATCAGCCCTCCACACCACATGGCATTGAGTACAGTTTACAGGCTTGCTGGTTAATGATTCAGCATGGGCGTAGTAATAGGGGGGCAGGGGGGGCACGTGCCCCAGGCGCCAGTTTGGGAGGTCACGTGGGGGGCGCCAAAGTGCCCCTGCCGATCGCCTTTGTTTTCCAAAATTTTTATTTTATTGGGGGGGGGGTTACATCGCGCAGGCGCAGCGCTGATTGCGCACAGCGGCAGCAGTCAAGCCGCTCCTCCCCGAGCAGTCCTGGCGCCTCCGCCCGCTCGGCTTCAGCGCCGCCCGCCACTACACACGGGCACCTAAAGTTTGCTGCCACTCAATCATTCATCATCATCATTATCACACTGACTGACTCACGACGAGACGGAGACGGACCTCTCCTCCTGACCTGGGCGGGCTTGCTTGCCTCGCTCCGCCTCCGCTCACTCCCCGCCCCACCGCCAGTCGCGCATGCGTGTCCTCCTCTCGCCACCTGCACATGGACTGCAGAGTTTGGGAGGGACGCACGGAAGCGTTTGTGTTGCTGGCTGGGCCTGGGGGCTGTGCGGGCCGCGGCACAAGGAAAGGACGGATGGACTCAGAGGAAGGATTCAAAAGGAGGGAGGCCGCCTGCCTCATCAAACCAGAGGATAAGGTGTGTGTGTGATGATGAAATAAAATATTTATTTATTTGAAAAATTAACTGCTGGTGTAGACACTAGTGTTGTTAACTTGGGCGGCAGGGGCAGGTGCATTTTGCTTGTTGTCTGTGTCTGTACACCGCAAGTGTCTGTCTCTCCCCCCGTCTCCCATTCGGAGTCCCGCGCGCCGCGCCTGCTGCTGCATGGCCTGGGCGCGGCCGTCCGAACGCCGGGCAGACTCAGGCTGGCCAGGTGAGTTGCCCCTGCGCTAGTGTAGCTAGCTAGCCCCCGCGCTAGTGTAGCTAGCCCCCGGCCCCCGTATCCCCGGCGGCGGCGGTGGCGAGAGCTCGCCAACTGCCAACACCCTGCCCGCTTGCCTCTCTCTGCCCGGCTCGTCTCTCTCTGGTCTCTCCTCTCTCGCCGCGAGAGAGTCTCTCTGACTGAGCCAGGCAGCGCCGCCGCCAAGGGCAGTGCAGCAGGCCCTGGCTGACTGCTGCTAACGTTACAAGACTGCTCAATCATCTTAAAGTACTGCCTCCCTCCAAGCTTTTAGCCCTCCCCATTTGCTTCGTATGGGCGGCTTCCAACCACCGTACCATCTTTACTGGTGCTTCTCTGTGGCAGACAGAAGTTTTAAGGCGCGACTCTCCCTCCTCTCCCATTCCCAGGCAAATAGTTAGCAATAGTCTCAGGGATATGTAAAAATACTAGCGTAATCAGGATACTTGTTTGTTCAGAATTATACGGTTTTAAAAGCTTCACGGGTCGGAAATCAATGAAGAAGTCTTCGGTTTTGCCGTAGCTGCATGTGATTGAGCACTACTAAGCGTTCACTTCACTCCCAAACAAAAAGCAGAAGCAAAGAAACTAGTTCCTTCTCTTTCTAACTCAAGTCTTATTCCGTCCAAACATGTTGATTTTAAATAAGTCTTTGGCACTCACGGAGAATCGTCACCAGTGAGTCTTTTCCATGCTGCTAGAGGTACTGCCTGAGTGCTACTCTAGCTTTTTAATACTTCTATAGATTGTGCTCGTTCCCCCTTCTTCTCGGGCTGTTTCTACAAGCTGCTTCTGATTTGATCAGAATTGTGCTTGTCATGCTAATAGATCCAATCGGTGGGATGGGAGCTTTCCCCGCATGGAGCGGGTGGAGGACTGTCGGTCGCCATAGAAACTGTGCACATCAGTAAAGGAAAAGCGAAGGGTAAGATCCTGTCCTGCTCCTTGCCTTTATCGGTGGATTTTATTGTGCATGTATGTAGCTTGCCCTCTCCCCCTGGGTTATTGGCTTCTGGTTGCCCAAGAAACAAAACCATGCAAGCAGAGAAACTTGTTTTTAAAACGATAAGGAGGCACGCCTTTCATTGAATCCCAAATCACAATATTCTGTGGGTGAGTCTCATTTCCTCCTTTTTACTTTAAAATGTGTGGTAATAAGGATTAAGTATGGTAGCACACAGAAGGCGAGGTGAGGGCATATTAACAGGGGGAGGAATCTTGCTCCAATGTTCGAAGCTTTACTGTGGAAAAGGAACTATTATTGCAATCATTCTGGGGATTTTGAAATTGATGTGTTTTAGTAAACCAAAGCTACTCCATTTTGTTAGTAAACCAAAGAAACTCTCTTTTGAAAGCTAAAAAGCTCTAACTCAGAGAAACCTCAGCAAGGCCAAGGACACAGACTCTGCAACATTGCTTGAACAATAGCCATCACTACTCTTATCTCTCTAGCTCGCATAGTAGCAATTGCAATGCTAACCAAGCTAGGTTCCCATGAGAAACGCTTGAAATGCTAACGCTGAAGAAAGAGAGGATCTAACCATATTAGGGAAATCACCTGATGGACGATAGTCCAGTCACGCATGCGTGCTTGAAAGGGGTTAGGTCACAGTTGCTATGTGCATTAGGGTCAAGAGCCTTTTTGCATTCATGTTGTTGTTTGTATAAAAGGAACATCTCTAGCTGTAACTCATTGTATTCAATGTAAAGCGTGAGCTGCATTGGATACCTTGCTGTCGCGAAGCAATAAAGCCTCTGATTGGTTCCCTTGAGTCTGTTTGATTGGCTAAAAGCGGACCCAAGTCGAGCCGGGTCTTCACATCAATTTGGTGCCGTGACTCGGATGTAACTTGGGTGGACGATTTGGCCCGTCGTGGGACAACGAGGACCAGCGCGCACCACAGCCTTTGTCTGAGGAGGTTTCTCGTGGCCCTGGGACGCGTCAGTCGTTACTACACGCTACATCTGGGAATCGAGGCAAGAGCCTGAGGGAGAGGCAAGAAATCCAGAGACGTCTTTGGTGAGTACCCCAAGCCCAAGTAGGGGAACAAAAGGGGGGGGGAAGCCCAGGGAGGGGCATTCTTTCATCCCGAGAAGAGGGGAGAAAGCAAAATTACCCAAGCAGGGGCAATTTAAGCCAAAATCCCGAGAGGGGGGGGGGCAATTTCAGCCAAAGAGTCTGAAGGAGAGGAGGCTGAGTCAAAAATAAACGACCCAAGCACAAGCAAGCTAGGGGGTGGACCATGGGGAGCAGAAATAGCAAGCACGCGAAATCTGAAAGGATTTCTTGCACACCCTTGGAATGTGTGTTGAAGCATTGGAAGATCCTCACAGGGGAGAGCAATGCTCTTAAAAAATATATGTTGAAAGGTCTCTGTATAGAAGTGTGGCCAACCTATCGGCTTGGCGATGGCACCACCTACTGGCCACGTACAGGAAGTGTTGATCAAGCTTTAATTTTAGAATTGTTGGTATATTGTTCAAAAAATGGAAAGTATGAAGAACACTGTTATGTTCAGCCATTCATGGAATTATGGTGCAGACCTCTGTTGGCCATGGACTGTGGGCTAATGCCTGCAGGGAATTCTTCTGGACTATTTCCCTTACAGTCTTGCCCTTCCACTCCCCTCACCCCTTCCGCACCTCCCCCTCCTCCACCCTATCCCAAGCCCTATGAATGCCCAGAAGATGATTGTGTTCAACCTATTTACCCACCCCCACCCCCACCACAACCTCAACCTATTCCCCAGCCTCAGCTGCATCCAGTTCCCAATGTACCAGATGTACAGAGAGCACCCTCTCCAGGAAGGGGGGGGGCATAGGTTTGGTTGACTTAGAGGGGGGAGATACATTGGGGCCACTTCCTACACCTTTGACGCCTTTGGGAACGGGGGCGGGCATAGGTTTGGTTGATTTGGGAACAACACCATTGCAACGTATAAAGAAAGATTTGGAAGCCTTGGATTTAGCTATTGTGCCCACTAACAGCGGTACCGTTTCCCTTACAAACCCCCAAATCAGCCCCGTTGCCTGGCATACTAGGAGTAAAAGCAGCAGCAGAGTCCCAGTTTTAGCCCCATTGAGGGAAACTTTAACTGCCACAGGAAACCGAACATTAGTCCATGTTCCCTTTTCATCTGCAGATTTAATGAATTGGAAGCTGCAAACTAAATCACTTAGAGAAGACCCAGTAGCCTGCTCTAGTCTCTTTGAGTCTGTGTTTGCTACTCACAAACCTATATGGGCAGATATCCAGCAAATGGCTGGCTCTTTGCTTGCAGCAGAGGAACGACGCCTCCTTTTGCAGAAAGCTACCCAGTTAGCCACTAACATGGGGGCCCGTCAGACACCAGTTGTTGCAGCAGCAGAACTATATCCCTTGCAGGATCCTAACTGGGATCCAAATACTGAAGCTGGGCGTGCCGCTTTGGACACTTTTCGCCAGCTCTTTCTGAACGCTCTCAACACTTGTGTGCCTAGACATACAAATCTGAACAGACTTCATCAGACCTTTCAGGGTCCAAATGAATCACCAGGAGACTTTCTGGAAAGGCTTGAAAAATGCCTTCACCAATTCACGTCCCTGGACCTTAAATCTCCAGAAGCAGAACATATTTTGAGAGCAGCATTTTTGGCTCAGAGTGCACAGGACATTAGAAAGAGAATGAATAAGTTAGATGCACCTTTGACCATGGCTCTCGACTCTTTAGTGGAGGCAGCCTACCGTGTCTATACACAGAGAGAGAACCCAGACCCAGAGTCAGAAAAAGAGAAGGAGAAGGAAAGGGAGAAGGAGAAAGAAAAAGAGAAGGAGAAGGAAAGGGAGAAGGAGAAAGAAAAAGAAAGGGAGAAGGAGAAAGAAAAGGAGAAGGAGAAGGAGAAGAAAGTTGGAGGAAGTAAACCACATATCTTATATGCTGGTCGAGGAAGGGGTGCCCAGCAGGGGCCGGGAAGAACATCCCCTCGACAGGGATCTCCATATTGTTACCATTGCGGAAATCCAAACCATTGGGTCCGGAACTGTCCGACCCGGTTTCAAGGACCGCAGCCATTTCCACAGCAAATGCAGCAAATGCCCTATTGGCAGACAGCCTTGGCTGTCCAGCCACAGCAGCATTTCCAGTCACAGCAGCAGTTCCAATAATTTCAGCCGCAACAACAGTTTCAACCACAACAATTTCAACCCCAGCAGTAGGGGGGCCAGCAGTTCCAATCCCAACAGCAGCCCTACCAGTCTAGTCCCCAGAGTCCCTATCAACAAAGGAACTCCAGATAGGACAGGCCGGGGGAAACAGCTGTATTGGCGACTTGCCGAACACTTTCACCCACAGAACCCCTGGTGGCCTGCAGAGTGGGCTCTGGAGCAAATGCTCAGACTGTTTCAATGTTAGTAGATTCCGACGCCACTCATTCAGTCTTAATTACTCCAAAAGGGGCTACCCCAAGCAGCCGTTCCACCTTTGTGGAAGGAGCCACGGGTGCTTCAGCAAAACATCACTTTTTGGAAGCCATACCCTTTGAATGCGCAGGGTCACAAGGACAACATTCCTTCCTGCACATGCCTCAGTGCCCTGTGAATCTATTGGGCAGAGATTTATTGTGTGCCATGCGGGCTACCTTATCCTTCGCCCCAGACCAAATCACCATGGAAATTCCTGATTCAGAAACCTGGGCAGTTCAAGCTAGAGTGATGGGTCTTTTCCCACCCATGCTTGCACCATTAATTGATTTACAAGTACCAGAGACAGTGTGGGCCAAGGAGGGAGTGCCAGGCAAAGCAAAATATGCCCAACCAGTGACAATTCGATTGAAACCAAACACCCAGCCTGTTGCAATACCACAGTATCCCTTAAGGAAGGGAGGCGCAGAGGGATTAAAACCAATTGTTGATGCCTTCATAGCCAATGGAATCTTAGTTCCCAGCCAAAGCGCATGGAATTCCCCGATCATTACCATTCCAAAACCAGACGGTAGATGGCGCCTGGTACAAGACCTAAGAGCAGTAAATGCCTGTGTGGAACCTCTACACACATTTTTGCCAAATCCACACACTATAATGACAGCTGTGCCACCACAAATGACTACTTTTACTGTTCTGGACTTGAAGGATGCTTTTTTTTGCATATCTTTAGCGCCAGAATCACAACCAATATTTGCACTAGAGCGGCACGACCCGAAAACGCATGTAAAAGTCGGGCTCCAATGGTCTCGTCTGCCACAAGGGTTAAATTCCGCGCCCCATTTGTTCAGCGATGCGTTGAGGGAGGAATTGGGCAGGTGGACACCCCCAGAAGGCGAGGAAGGCAAGGATTTTGTGTTGCTGCAGTTTCTAGACGATTTGTTCCTAGCCACAACCTCAAAGGAGCTCAATTTGATCCTTACCACTTCACTTTTGCTCCATCTAGCGGATGCAGGCTTTCATCCATCAAAATCTAAAGCGCAGGTGGCCTTACCCCAAGTTAAATATATGGGGCTTTTACTCAGCCAAGGACAGAAGTCTCTTTTGCCAGAGCGAAAAGAGGCCATTTGCAGAATAGCCCCACCCTCCAATCGCCGTCAGTTGCGTTCATTCATTGGAATGGCTAATTTTTGCCGCCAATGGATTCATGGGTTTTCAGCTTTAGCCCAACCTCTGTATGATGCACTTTCTGGAGGAGAAAATGACAGCTTTACATGGACAGCAGACTGCCAATCTGCTTTCATGGAGATAAAGGCAGCTCTTGCAAGTGCGCCAGCACTTGGACTGCCCAACGACAACAAAGTTTTCTACTTATTTGCTTCTGAGAGTCAGGGAACAGCATCTGGGATACTTACACAAACCCTGGGCAAAGATCATCGCCCAATTGCATATTTTTCTTCCAAACTAGATGGCGTGGCCCAAGGTTGGCCTCCTTGCTTGAGGGCCCTGGCCGCAGCGGCTGTCATTTTGGAAGAAGCTCTGAAATTCACTCTAGGTTCCAAGACTAAACTGTATGTTCCACACTCAGTTCTTACATTGCTGGAGAACAGAGCAAACCAATGGCTGACACCTGCACGCATGGCTAAGTACCAAGCCATTTTTATCGAATCTCCAGAACTTTCCATTCATCACTGCACTGCATTAAATCCAGCAACCCTTTTACCACAAAACATGTCAGAGCCAGACCCTCCCTTGCATGATTGTCAGCAATTTCTGGGCTATCATTGCTCAGCCAGACCAGACCTGACTGATATTCCACTAACAGATGCAGATCTCACATTTTATACAGATGGGAGCAGTTTTATGGACAATGGGGTCAGGAGGGATGGTTATGCCATTGTTATCATACATGCTACAGTGGAAGCTAACTCATTACCCTCTGGGACCTCAGCTCAGTTGGCAGAACTGATCGCCTTGACTAGAGCTTTGCAGTTAGCCCAGGCCCAGAAGGTCAATATCTTCACTGATTCAAAATATTCCTTCTCGGTGGTACATGCCCACGCCGCCATCTGGCGGGAGAGAGGGTTCATTACCGCTGATGGGTCACCAATAAAGCATGGTGGCCAGATTTTGGAACTTCTAGATGCTATACTTTTGCCAAGCAAAGTTGCAGTTATGCATTGCCCAGGGCATCAGAGAAAGGACACTGAGATTGCCCAAGACAATGGCAGAGCAGATCACGCAGCCAAAACAGCAGCTCTGCTGCCACCCCCACCCACAGTATCTATGTTACCACTTATTCCAGCTTTCCCTTTGCTTCAGCCTCAGGACCACCCTTTCCCAATGACAGGAGAGGACGTGTCTACTTTAAATGACCTTTTGCAAAACCCTGAATGGACTCAGACTGAGAATGGAGCTGTCCATACTTCAGGCCAACAGTTTTTTTCATATGGCACCACCATGGCCTTAGTTAAGCAAGCCCATCTTACGACACACTTGGAAAGGGACAGACTATATGAGCTTTTAGTCACATATTTTTACCACCCTCAATTGAGAGCAATGGTAACCACCACTGTCAATGCATGTGTGGTTTGTATTAAGAACAATCCAGCTCCACCAAGGAGAGCAAGACCACACGGTCTGCTCAGGACAGGAACAGCCCCAGGTGACTCTTGGCAATTAGACTTCACTAATCTGCCTAGAGCTGGAATGTATAAACACTTGCTATTGTTTATTGACAATTTCACTGGGTGGTCAGAAGGATTTGCTTGTAAGACAAACAAGACAAAGGAAGTCACCAAGAGGCTTCTACAAGACATTATACCTAGATTTTCACTGCCTAGACATTTTGATTTGGACCAAGGGCCACACTTCACCTCTACAGTCATGCAAGAGGTAGCCACAGCCTTGGGAATTCGTTACCACCTACATACACCTTGGCGGCCCACTTCTTCCAGGAGAGTAGAGGCCTCAAATCGAATCTTGAAGACGCACCTGAGGAAGATATGTCAAGAACTATAGCTAAAATGGCCAGACGCCTTGCCTCTGTCCCTTTTTTGAATGCGCATCACACCGCGGGGGCGTAGTGGGCTCTCACCATTTGAAGCTCTGTATGGGAGAGTGTGTTCTCTAAATCCTCTATCTGCTGATGTATCTGACTTACATGTCAGGGGAGAAGAATTGCTGAAACAACATGTAGTTGGCATTGCGGCTGCCTTGTCTTCTCTTTCTTCTCATTTACAGGCAACGCAACGGCCGCCACTAGAGGGACCACAACACCCTTTCCAGCCAGGCGATCAGGTGTACCTTGAGAAATGGCAGAAGCCTAACCTCGAGCCACGGTGGATGGGCCCGTTTACAGTGCTCCTAGTGACCCAAACTGCAGTTCGTCTCTCTGGATCAAAGACTTGGACCCATCACACCCGAGTGAGATATTCGCCTACCCCAGCGAAGGAACCAGAAGACAACAACAACAACAACTGGACAGTGACCAAGCGTGGAGACCTGAGACTCACTTTATGCAAACAGCCACCACCAAAACCCCCACCAGAGCCTCTTTCCCTTGAAGATACTCTGGCAGTGTGGGAAGCAATGGATGAAGGACACTTTTAATTTTCTCAAACATTTTTCCTGCAAAGAACAATATCCCCCCCCTTCTTTTAATTTTTCCTGTACAAAGGGAGGATGTATCTCTTTTGGTGTTTATCATGTTATTTCTTGTGTACATGGTCAATTCAACACCCACACGCTCCACTTTTACAGACTTTAGCTGACATTGCCAACTTAAATGACTGCTGGCTATTATGCAGTCACATGGCAAGCACAGAAGGGGATATTTTAAATGTAGTGGCCATTCCAGTCACACTTAGCTGGTGGATTACTTATCCACAAACCACAGAACAGCCCCAGTATTTTTCAAATTACACTACATATTGGTCTTGGGGAAAACACAGAGAAACAATTCACTTCCAGGGAAGAAGCATTAGTTATAATAGCTATGGATACACTAAAAGGGAAACTCTCAACAGAAATGCCCTTGGTATCCCGGATATTAAGCTTTCAAGCCACAGCTTGCATCCTATCTGCATTGAAAATAGAAATGGTACAGGGAAGTTTTTGGGAGTGAATCCCTACCACAGCTGTACACATATAGTGTCCTTTAACAGCACGGACAGAACATGGTTCTCTCAACACAGAGAGAACGAGCTAGAGTGTTTTCATATTCCTTTTGATTTAGGAATACCTACTTCTCTTAGAGAATTTCTTTTTCTTAACTTCACAGACTCAGAGTGGATCACTGTTTCAAAAGCCCTGAACCTTTATAATTCTTCCATATATCTTACAAAAGGTCTTGGCCTTTGTCAACAGGCAAACCAAACTGATCATGTTTGTGAAGGCTCTAGTTTTAACACGCACACGCCTTGGTTTGACATCTGGGTGACTATTGCATGTGCTTATCCAGAGAAAGTGTCAAAAACATGGAAGCATTTGTTTAGCAATGCAGGTAAAGACATTGTGGATTTGTGTAGCCATTATGTCAATCTACCTCGTTCAGGAAACAACTTAATTGTTGCCTTACCAGCAGGCCTTTATTGGGTCTGTGGGAACAGAGCCTATCATGCATTACCCCCAGGATGGACAGGCAGATGTGCACCAGCCCATTCAGCACCTACCATTTATGTGAAACCTTCACTTAATGCATCACAAGTTCTTAATCTTGGAAGCTTGTTACACAGAACACGAAGTGAAGCCAAAATCAATTATGTTCCAAATCCTTTAGCTACACAAAACACAAAGTGCCATCAATGGACAAGAACCATACTACCTAGGTTCGGAATTAATCAACTAGAAAAAGCTATAATTAATATTTCCAGACAAATCGAACTCTCATTTAACCAGACTCTGTTAGCCTTAACTGATATGGGCACAGAGATAAATTCATTAGGAGAAGTAGTCATGCAGAATCGTAGAGCTTTAGATATTCTCACAGCTCAAGAAGGAGGAGCTAGCGCAGTCCTAGGTGAAGTTTGCTGTTTTTATGTCAATGAGACTGGATCCATCACTGCTCATGTTCAAAATCTTAAAGATCAACTTCAAATATGGCATAACATGGGAAAGGAAAACCCTATGGATATATGGGCATGGCTCACTTCTTGGTTACCCAATTGGGGATTGTGGGCACAGAAGATAATCATAATTATCGTATGTATTTTTCTTTTATTGATAATCACATGTTGCTGCTTGCAATGCATTCCAACTTTATTTCAATGGTTTATGAAAGCTTTTAGACCCCATCACAGTTTGGGACCTAAATACACATCCGTACCCTTACAAGCATTGATGAGGGCATCCTGAAGCATCCTGAAGATTCAGGATGATCCAATTGTTTCAGGGGGGAATTGATGTGTTTTAGTAAACCAAAGCTACTCCATTTTGCTTAGTAAACCAAAGAAACTCCTTTTTGCGTAGAAAGCTAAAACGTTCTAACTTAGAGTAACCTCAGCAAAGCCCAAGGACACAAACTCTGCAACATTGCCTTAACAATAGCCACCACTATTCCGATCTCTCTAGCTGGCATAGTAACTATTGAAATGTGAACGAAGTAGCGGATGCAATGCTGAGTTCCCAAGAGAAAGTTGATGTTGAGGGAAAAGCGGACCTAAACCATATTAGGGAAATCACCTGATGAGCAATGGTCAAGTCACGCATGCGTATTAGAAAGGATTAGGTCATTGGTTGAGATGTATATTGAAGCCTGGAGCTTCTCAGCGTTCATTTTGTAGCATGTATAAAAGTGTATTTCGAGCTGTGCCTCGGGGTATTCAATGTGGAGCGTGAGCTGCATTGGGTACCTTGCTATCGCGAAGCAATAAACGCCTCTGATTGATTCCCTTGAGTCTGTTTGATTGGCTAAAAGCGGACCCAAGTCGAGCCGGGTCTTCACATCACTTTGAGGTCTTGCTCTGCCTTCTCCTGCTGTTGGAGGTGGTGCTGGTGAGCCTGCAAGATCATGCCTTTAGAGTTGTGGCGCCACAACTCTGCAGTACCCGCTCGAGGAAGGCTGAACTGTTGAAAGAAAAGGCTGTTTGTAAAAACCCTTCAGAGAAAGTTGCTATGATGCTGCTCCTAGATTTTTTTTATCAAATGTATTCGAAATTGGGATTGAGTGGGTTTCTTCTGCGTACTGCTGCTCTTGCTTGTATATTTTAAACACTTGTGTGAATAGTTTTATATACAGGTTGAATATTCCCTTATCCGAACTGCTTGGGCCCAGAAGTGTTCTGGATTTCAGACTTTTCCAGATTTGGGAATATTTGCATACTGTAATGAGATATCTTGGGCATGAGATCCAAGTCTAAACACAAAAGGTTACTGCACACTGCATTTTATTTTTCTAGGTTTTATTTTAAAGTATAAAAACAAAGAAGCATTGAATTTACAATAACTATAGGTAGCTGTAAATGTAATGAAAGCTAATTACAAGAATTTTCAATGCAATAATGTTGCTGGTCATGTTGGACTCAAACATGGCATTTTAGGTGGAGATGAAATTCTGATTTCATGTGAAAATAATGTTTTGTCGGTGCTGCGGGCGCACCCCCTGTTGGTTTCTGGATTTTGGAGCATTTTGGATGTCCGGATTAGGGATAGTCAACCTGTATTGGTTTTTAGCATGTTTCTAAACCACCTTGGAGATCAAAAGATGGATACGAGATGTCATAAATCTCAGCCATTTTTGGAGGGGTGGTATAGAAATCAAATAAATATCGGCAGTCATGTGATGCACACCCTCTCTTCCTTTTGCAGTTTGACCCAGTAGCCTACAGGATTGAACCCTTGATTGTTTCGGATGTGGAATTTGAGCCCATGCTGCTTCCACATCACAAGGGCAGGAAGAGGATGCATTTAGGTAGACTGGAGACTGTCTTCCTTCTTCCCCGCCCCCCAACATCAACCATTGGGTTTAAGCATGCTCCAAAAAGCCCTCATCATTTCTGTCTGGTGATGGAATATCAGGGGCAGCTGGTCTTCAGGAAGTGAGCATGAATTGTCCCCTTTGCAAAGCAGAGTCTGCCCTGGCTTTGATTTGGATGGATCACTGTCTGCTTGTAAGGTTAGGGGATGGGGCCATAGCTCAGTGGGAAAGCATTTGCATGATGCAGAAGGTTCCCGGTTGAATCCCGGGCGTCTCCTGGTGGGGCTGGGAGAGACTCCGAGTCCTTCCTGACACCTTGGAGAGCTGTTGCCAGTCAGTGTAGACAATACTGAACTAGATGAACTGATGGTCCGACTCGGTACAAGGCAGGCCTGCTTCCTCTGTTCCACTTGAGTGCAATGAGGCTACTCATCAAGGCAAGCTGCTCGCTCTGGCAGCTTCCTTTGTAACGAACACATGCACACACAGCCCTCTGCTCCTTTTGGGCTATCACTTAATCCAGAAAGCCCCAGTTCCAGCTTAAAAATCTACATGCTGGCTTTTAGGAACATAGAAAGCTGCTGTATACTGAGTCAGACCATTGGCCCCTCTCGCTCAGCATTGTCTACACAGACTGGCAGCGGCCTCTCCAAGGTTGGAGGCAGGAATCTCTCTCAGCCCCATCTTGGAGATGCTGCCAGGGAGGAACCTTCGGCTCTTCCCAGAGCGGCCCCATCCCCTCAGGGCAATATCTGACAGTGCTCATGTGGTCTCCCATTCAAATGCAAGCAAGGCAGACCCTGCTTATCTAGGGAGACAAGACCAACTCTCCTCTCTTCATAGTTGGGGGTGTGTAACACTTTCAGCTGGCTGTCGGTGGTTGAGCACTCAGTCTTGTCGAGGCCTCGACTGAGGTGCTTCTCCCATTGAGGATGCAGGTGACACACCCAAGCAGGGCCTTTGGCCTCGAAGTGTTGGGGGCAGCATGGGTCCTGCCTTAATCGAAGTGGCAGATGGGAAGTGACTGCCTGAAAGAGAGAGAGAGAGAGGGAGGAGGAATGAGGGTATCCAGTTCCCAGGTCACACTCTTCGTCCCTGAGGTCTCTGTTCAGTTTTCCCAAAATGGTCCATTTACATCCATCCTCAGCCTCTTAACATCCTTTCAGACATAATGCCTGTCGTCTTACACTCACTCACTTGCACCCCCCCCCCGATCAGTGATTTCCTGTAGCCATCCGTGTGCTCTCCAATTCTTTTCATCGGTGTGCGGAATGAGTTTTGGTCTGGGCGGCAGTATCAAAGCAGTGTGTGCGCAGATGCATTCAGAATGGGGCCTTCCTGAGTGGGATCTCAAATGAACTGAGCAGGCAAAAGAAATGTGTGATTGCACGCACGCCATAGAGGGAACACTGCCAGCCATCCCATGGATGCAAAACGTTAGGTCTGAACTGGCTCGGGGAAATTGGCGCATTGGAGAAGCGTTGCTGGAAAGCTGGAGGTGCAGAGAAGCATTATGGATGCTGAAAAACAGGAACAGGGCTGAAGGATGTGAGGAGGGGCACTGATCTGGGTGATGGTAAGTTCGGGCAAGGGGAGACGGTTGTCTGGGGGCCCCACTGCCTGGAGGGGCCCCCCAGAGCCACGTCATGTGACTCCCCATTGCCCCCTGCCCAGCCCCATAGCCCCTCAGCCACTTGCCCTGTTCGCCGTCTCTCCTGCTTGTTCTGCTGGCCGGCAATGGAGGCAGCAGCCCAGCTGCCAAGAGCTCCTTTTCTCCCGCCTCTCAGCTGATCGGCGGGTGGACAGGGCTTCCAGGGAGGCCTCCGTGTAGGCCTCTGTGAAGCCTGAACTCGAGTAGGGCCCAAGCCAGCCAGGAAGGAGGAGGCAGCCAGAGTGGCCACCACTGGTCTCTGCAGCAGAAGACCCCTTGCTGCCCTGCCCAGCCCAGCCCCGCATTTGCCAGGTAGAGTGTGAACTCCTTTTTGTGGTTACCTCCCCCCCCCCCAGATATATAGGGATCTGCTTGCCATAGGGCTTTGATATGGGGGGTGGGACTGAGAAGTCTCTGAATATTTATTTTTAAACAGCTTTGAAAAATTGCTGGCTTTAAAAAAACTGTCTAAAAAGTCCTATAAGTGGCTTGTTTCATGGCACAAAATTACAAAAACTTCTGGAAGAAACAGTATTATATTTATTTTATTCATTCATTCATTCATTTATAAATGCACATGTTCAAGTTGTTTTGCAACCCAGAAGGTCTGAGTGAGAACTGTGAAGCATGTGTGGTGCTTTTATTTTATTTTTCTTGTGTGTGAACTGCTCCCCAATAACTTGCAGGGACTGCAGGGTACATCTGGCCACAATGTGAATGCAGCACCTCTATTCCAGAGGAGATGTGTGTTAAAGGGCTATAAAAGCCTCCTGTGAAAAATCTCCTGGAATCGAACTTGACTGAATTGGTTCAGAATTCTGAGAAAACAAACATAGGCTCACCCTGCATGGTTGAAAGTCTCCTTTGCTAATCTGCAGCGAGGGGCCCATTTTAATCATTCATCTTTCTAGTGTGTTCTAGGCATTAAAAGTAATACAAATGTATAGTACTCAATGTATATCACTATATATTGTGACGTGTGCGTGTGCGTATTCAGTGAAATGTATTTCCAGGCAGCATACTTATTTTGGAATATCAGACTTAAATCCTTGGGGGCCTGGGGTGTGTGGAGGCCCTGGACTTGGGGGGGGGGCATTTTAAAATCTTGTCTCTGGGCCCATTCCAACCTTGCTATGCCCCTCAGTTTGGACCTGGTACAAGGCAGCTTCTCATGTTAGAGTCAGAAGGTTCCAGGTCCCCTCCCTGGTGGCATCTCCAGATAGGGCTGGGAGAGACTCCTGCCTGCAACCTTGGAGAAGCCGCTGCCAGTCTGGGTTGATGATATTGAGCTAGATGGACCAGCGATCTGACTCCATAGAAGGCAGCTTCCTTTGTTCCTGGGACCATTGGTCAATCTGGCTCAGTACTGTCCACACAGACTGGCAGCGGCTTCTAGGAATGTGCCTGAAGAGCGGTTTGAAACGTGGTCCGAGCACCTTTTGGGTGCAGCCTGGGGGATCTAAGAAAGAGGGGAGTCGGTCCTTACTTGCTCTCCCCTGCAGCTTCCTGCCGGGGCGGTGCTCGGCCCAAGTACCCCCACGCGGCTCCAGCGTGGCACATGGCATCCACATGTGCAGGCACCATTTGTGTGGTGAGCATGGTGTTGCTCACCCTGCAGGTGGTGCCTGTGCATGCACAGATGCCAAGTGTGTGCCGGCACCGCATGAGGGTACTTGGGCCAAGCGCCACCCCAGCAGAAAGCTGCTTGTCCCTTGGGCGGAGTTTCAGGCATGCTTTTTCTAATAGCCTTAGAATGAATTCTGTATTTATCACTCTAGGGAATCGGAGGACACAGCGCTGCTACTGCTGAAAGAGATTTACCAGACAAAGGGCATCAATATGGACCAGGCTCTCTTATAATGGCAAACTGACGAGCTGCACCGGTCTGGTAAGTCGTCTTGTTCCTTGGACAGCCTCTGCTATTTGAGTGACATTTTCCATTTTTGTTGTTCTGGCTCTTGGCTCACCAGTCAGACAAAATACCAGCAGCTCTGGCCCCAGGAGAGAGAGTCTCGCCCGCCCGCCCGCCCCGGAGGAGAGAGAGAGAGACTGGCTCGGCCGCCCCAAGTAATTCCTGTTCTCCTGCTGTTAGCACTCTGGCATTAGCCCTGCATGCCCCACAGCAGCCCTGCTGCATAGTTTCTCCCCAGGTGAGCCTCTGCCAGACACGTGAAAAGCTGTTTCCATCTGCACGTTTGGACCACTCTAATCTAATGCATTGTCTACCTTCGTTAGGGCTGCACAACTTCAAAATCTCCAGGTCTGTGTGGACTACAACTCCCATGATCCCCAGCCACAGTGATCCCCCTATCACACCCACCTCTAATGGCCTTCAGGACACGCCCACTTGAGAGCCCATTATGGCAGTTGGGACCAACCTTTGTCCTGTGCACGTCCCACCCAGGCAGGCAGTCCCTTCTCGCCAAAGAGGCCCAGGAGGCAGGGTGCCCAGCTGGCAGTCGGGAGGCACACTCCAGGTTGACACGCCAAGTGCAGGGCTGACTCGCCGTGTCATGGGGTGCCTGGCAAAGCAGCCGTGCCTCCCCCCTGTCCCACAGTCAGCATTTCCTGTAACGGGTTCTTGGATGCTCTTGGCCACAGCACTCCTCATCCCCAGCTGCATTCGCCACCTCGCCTCACCCACCAGACCTGCAGCCCTAGTTCTGAGCAGTGCCATTTGGGATGACCAAGTTCTGGATGAGAACCTCCGTAGTAGTGGTGGACATAAGAAGAGGCCGGTCTTGGCTGGTCAGATCACAAATGGCTGTTGGAAATTTATGCACTTTGTAAAATATGTCAAATTAAAAATGGTATTTAAGTTTTTCCAGTAATTATCTGGCTGTGCTGTGTTTTTTGTCCTCTGCATGGAGAATCGCTGACTCTTAGTGGGACACAGGTTGTGAGTCTGCAAGTGAAGTTGAGAAAAAACAGGAAAGCTGCATTTTTCGTGTTACTTGACAAGAGTTTAGATCAGGCCTGCTCAACTTTGGCCCTCCGGCAGATGTTGGCCTACAACTCCCATAATCCCCAGCAATTGGCCATTGTGGCTGGGGATGATGGGAGTTGTCTGAAAACAGCTGGGGCCCAAAGTTGAACAGGTCTGGCCTCGATTCTAAAGGGCTCTCATACAGCTGACCCAAGGATCGGGCTTCTGTGTAGTCAGCTGGGCTCTGGGCAGAAATCAGGAGTCTTGTCAGCACCTCTCAAACCGAGTTACATAAGCCATGTTTTCTGTTCCGAGAAGATAAAATTCCTGCATAGCTGACTTTTTAAAACTCTTTACTTAACTCCCCCCCCCCCCAATATCCACCTCCTCTCTAAGAGTGGCTCCACGCTACGTGTGATGTGGGTTTTTCTAACAGGTACACTGCGCTTGTTGCAAGAAATGACATACAGGTCAATGACAAACAGTATCACACACAAACAGGCATCCCTCTGCCTAGGAATACACCTCGTTGGACTCATAGAGCCATGATTGCTGCAGCCTTTATGTAGCACTTGCAGTGTTCCACCTGTTTAGAGTGTGTGAAGCTGCTGCTTCTGTTTCACAGACACATGAAGGTCCCGTTGGATGTTACGTTCATGTTGGCACAACACGAGATTCCCCCCTTTAATTTTCATTGTAAAATGTATAGGCTGTGCTTTGACCCAACGGGCCCTTAAAGCAGGGGCAGGCAACCTTGGCTGGCTGGCTGCTTCTGAATGACCGCTCCCATCATTTGATAGCCATCAGTTGTAGCCACAGTTGTGGCTGGAGATGGTGGGAGTTGCAGTTCAGCAACAGCTGGACAGCCAAGGTTGCCTATCCCTACTTCAACGCACCACACAGCCACATTAAGACAACAGGGCTGACATGATGGGCACTACTATGCATAAGAATAAGAGCTCTTAGTCTTTCAGAGGAGATATGCAGGCTTGAGTCACTGCCTGGTAAATGCGGCCATGGGGTCTTTCCCTGTGTTGGACTGATTGGAGCATCCCTGCACAACAAGCGCAGAGAAGATCCATTTGAGAGAAGCATCAGAATGTCTGTTGTTTTCCTTTTTTATTTTTGAGCCTATGTTCTCCGACTTATTTGTGAGTTCACACCATTATGAGAAGCAGCTATCGTGTGGTGAGCTGCAAAAGAGAAATCCTCTTTCTGCATCATCCCATGCTTGTTTTCTCAGCAAGACTCACAGTACAATGGGGCTTACATAAGAACAGCATCCTGTTTCACACAGTGGCCCACTAGATGCCACCGGGAGCCAAAGGCAGAAGTTGAGGGCATGCCTTCTCTCCTACAACTGGTATTCAGGGGCATCCTGCCTCTGAGGCTTACTCCTATGTAAGTAAGTGTGTGTGTAGGATTACCATGTGGTAGAGATGACTCATTCTTCAGCAAAGTCCTCCTCCTGCCCTGTCCTGTAGAGCAGGGTTTCTTAACCTTGGGACCCCAGATGTTGTTGGACCACAACTCCCAGAATCCCCAGACAAGGCCTCTGTGGCAGGGGATTCTGGGAGTTGTAGTCCAACAACATCTGGGGGCCCAAGGTTAAGAAACTCTGCAGTAGATTGTATTTTACTGAACTGCAAGGAAGCCCATGCATCTCTCTGTGAGGAGCTCCACTCATTAAATATTTCTAGTTGCTCTCTGTGAGAGTTGGGGCACCATAGTGGAGAGCCAGTGTGGTGCAGTGGTTAGAATGCTGGACCAGGACCGTGGAGACCCGAGTTCAAATCCCCATTCAGCCATGGTACTTGCTGGGCGACTCTGGGTCAGTCACTTCTCAGCCTAACCTGCTTCACAGGGTGGTTGTGAAGAGAAACTTATGTAGTATACTGCTTTGGGCTCCTTGGGGAAAGAGCGGGATATAAATGTAATAATAATAGTGGTGAGCTGGTTCAGTTGCGGAGTAGAGAGTCAGTTTTGTGGGAGGCAAGTAGGAACTCTCCCTTTGCTAAGCAGGGTTCACCTTGGTTTGCATTTGGGTGGGCAAGTGCCTGCAAGCACTGGCTTGCATATTTCATATCCCCCCTCCCCGCAAGATACTCACCTTAAGGGATGGGGCCCATAGCTCAGTGGAAGAGCATCTGCTTTGTGTGCCAAAGCTCCCTGGTTCATTCACTGACATTGCCACATAATAGGGCTGGGAGAGATGCACAGCTGAAGCTTCAAAGAGCTGCTGCCAGTCAGTGTAGACAATAGTCAGCTTGATGGGCCCAGGGTCAGGCTCGGTATAAGGCTGCTTCCTATGCTCCTAGGAAGTCCCTTGGTTGAATCTAGCTTCTGCCATGAAATCACCAGGCTGCCTTGCCAGGGATTCTCAGACCTGAGTCCCCAGCTGCCACTGGACTACAACACCCACCATCTGGAAATGGCTGGGGATGATGGGAGTTGTAGTCCAATATCTGGGAACCAAAGTTTCAGAAACGCTACCTTAAGCAACGCATTCTTCCTTGGTTCTAGCCACACCTACTTTGTAGGGATGTGCACGGAACTGGGCCCATTCGAAGGTGTGTGTGTGTGGGGGGGTGCACTTACTCCTCCCTGCCGGTGCTCAGTTTTCTCAGAGTCCATCAGGACGGCAGTGTACCTCCCTGCCACCCATTGCCCCCTTTACTGGAAGTATTTGATGTCCCTGTGCGTGTTAACTGTGTGCACGTTGTTCACACTGTGCGCCTGATGCATTGAATATTCCTCGTTATTTCTGGTAAAGGGGGCAACAGGGCGGCAGGGAGGGGCAGGGAGACTGATCACCCTGGAGCGAATCTCTCTCTGTGGTCACGAAGAGTCGACATCAACTTGGCAGCACTTAACCAATCAATCCTAAATGTGCTTCACCAATACATACTTAGTATTGAGTGCTACAAGAATCTCCATGTCTTTTCTCTAAATAGCTGCAACAACTAAACTCTGCAAACTACTCTGTAACTGGAGTGGGTGCCTTCCTTAGTGCTCTGCTGATTACTGCTGGGGGCAAAAATTACAACCCCCAACAGTTTGATCTTCTCTTGGGGCCCTCACACTTGGTTGGGCTGTGTGACCTGTGTGCTTGAGGGGATAACCAGGGCGAGGGGCTGATGTCTTCTCCAATGAGTTGCCTCTAACCTCAGAAGCATTTTCCACTGAGGGGATTTCTCCTTTTTCTTCAGCTTCCGACCTATTGGAGAAGGGTGAGGGGAGGCAAGAAGTCCCAAAGTGGCAGTATTGGTTTGGCGCCTTCACTTGGAGCCTTTGTCTTCACTGGGGGGACAAACTTGCTAGAGGTCCCTCCGAAGGCACTTCACTCAAAGCCTTGAAGATCAGCAGGTGACAAGAGGCCATCTCCTTTGCTTTCACCCAAGCTCCAACTAGCTGGTTCAAGAAAGCTCAGATGCTCATTGCAACTCACTCCTTTTCAAAAAAAACTTTTCTTTATTTCAAATCATTAATACAACACAAATGCATAATATAAGTGAATTAATTATATTATGCTAACTTGGCAAAGGAGCAGCAAAGGAGCAGCATTCAATGATTTGTTTTCCCGGAGTGAGATGTAGGAGGATAGAGCTCTCCAAAAAATACTTTCGGAGGAAATGGAAGCTTTGCAGCTCTGATGAAGAATGTTCGAAATGGGCTGGAGAATTTCCCAGGTTCGCCCATCAGCTCTGCTTTAGACAGCTCTGCTTTAGACAGACATTTGTGTACAGATTTGCTGACCAGCTATTGCACTTGGAACTTCTGCAATTGGAACTTTTGCAGTTTTTTTCATTGAGAACAAGACTCTCCTGTACCAATTGATTATTTGGATGTTCAGGACCTACGTTCATTATGTACTACTCACACTCATTGTATTTATGCAGTTAAAGTTTAAGTGATTTGTATATCAAAAACCCTTTGAGGTCTTTTTTTTTTTTTTATATAGTCAAAAAAATAATGGATATTTTCACAACATTGAAAGTGTTTGGATTTTGTCACAATGTATAGGTTGGATTCTTCTTATGAACAAGAGTTTTGATAGTGCTGTATGTTTTGGGAGTGTTATCAATTCCTATTGCTATCATTACCATTATTTTTGCACGGTCTCACCCATTTTGCTGCTGTTTTGTCGTGCAATCCCTTATATATTTTTTAACTTGGCAAAGGGGCATCTTTTAATGTGGTGATTCTCTTTTATTTAGCGGGGGGAGAGTAACTGGCCCTATCCACCCCCAGCACAGCATTCCTCCAGTGACTGTTGCTGGTGTTATGTTTGTGTTATGTTGCTGGTGTTATGCTTATGTTTCTTTTTAGATTGTGAGCCCTTTGGGGACAGGGATCCATCTTATTTATTATTCCTCTGTGTAAACTGCCCTGAGCCATTTTTGGAAGGGCGGTATAGAAATCAAAAGAGAATAAAATAAAGCAACCAAACACTCATGTAAGTCTCCTCCAACACGGTTCATATCTGGAATAATATATTACATAATATATGCTAATCCATGCAAACCAGTGGAGAAGAGGGAGGGGAACTAGGAATACCGTAGACCAACATCCATCTCTGGTCCAACCCTGGTCTGAGTGGTGGCCAGTGGTCTGCTCCTTATCTTCCCACTATGACATCATATTTCATCATCACATCCTGCCAACAACCTGAAAGGTAAAACATTTAGCATCATTGGCACCCAAGGCTCCATTCCTTAACGGAAGTTAACAGAAGTGGTCACAGATCACTGTGGTGGCTTGTAGCGTTTTGGCTCGATCAGAGTCGATCAGTGTTTTGGCTCGATCAGAGTCGATCAGCGTTTTGGCTCAATCAGACCCTTTCATCATGGCAGGTAGGAAAAGGACAAAGCTTGTCTATTGAAAAAAAGTGCCTTTCAGTGCTTTAATGAAGTTTTGATCAACGTTTCGGGCATTTTAAAAGTTTCCCTGCCCCATAAAAGCCTATGGCTAGCAAGTGCTGTTGAAGTTATCCAGAGCGTGACCAATCTGACAGTGATGCCAGAATGCTAACACATTTGCTGGTACTCTGACCTTGGAGGTGGGGCAGGGGCAGCTAGCGGAGTCTCTTGCAAGTCCAATGCCTACTGAATTAGTTAGGGAATGTGAAATCGAAGGGAAGGGGGGGGGGATATGGAATAGACAGGTGAGGGAAAGTGGGAGCAGAGCTGGTCTTGTGGTAGCAAGCATGAATGGTCCGGTACCAGGGCATTTGTGTCCTGGTCAATTGCCTCACGGTCAATTGCATCCCCAACCCAAGTGTTATTAATTAAAAAAGAGATTGTTGATTAAAAATTAATTTATTTTTAACCCCTCTTAAGAAATTTATTTTGTAACATGCAAACATTCCATCGTAAGAAACTTATTTTGTAACATGCAAACAACCCCATAGTCAATAAGTCCTTTAAAAAGTATGTATGTTGTGGGCAACCCCTCATAAGAAACTTGTTGGCTGGGTTGTGCACTTTAGATTGACTGGTTTATTTGAATGGAATTGGCTATATGTGCGATATCGGAAGCCATTAATGTTTTATCCATTTTATGTTAAATGTATTTTATCTATTTTATGTATTTATTCTTGCTGTGTTTTTTGGGGGGTATGCTGGCCTTGGGCCGAAATAAAAAAACAACATAATGAGATAATGTATTAAATTTATTTATTTATTACCCTTTTATACCACCGCATACAAAAAAGTCCCTGTTCACAATCTAAAAACCATTAAAACATTAACACAATTAAAACAATTTAAAAATACAAATAAAAACTCTAAAACCCAAAGCTTTAAAACTATAAACTAAAAGCCTGGCTAAACAGGTATGTTACAGTCAAAACCACCAAATCAAAAGCCTACCAAACTACTAATGAGGGTATACGTGGACTATAATTAATTTACTGAACATCAATATCACATGCACAAAACCAAGCCAAGGTGCAAAGCCAATGGAAAGAAAAGAGGATTCAAAACAGGAGTTCAAGAAAAGAAGAACCACTCCCCATGTTATACGGAGTGGAGAAGCCGCATGTGAAACAGGTCACCAGCTGGAAGGTTTGGACGTGGCAGCTGCCATTTTGTGGGGCATATTTACAAGAATCCTGCCCTTGCTATTGCTTTTCTGCTTTCTCCTGGTTGGCTTCTTGTCATTCAAAATCAGAGGGTAGTCAGGGAACTCTGCCCCCATTGGCTGATGGGGAGGGAGGGATGAGGGAGCAAAAAGGAGGGAATTTCAAAATGTCTTTAAAGCCAGGCAGTGCCTGCCTGCCTTTCCTCTTCCTCTGGCTTCCAAGGAAGAGCTCTGGCTGTGTTGCTGGCTTTGTTGCCCGGCTGCTGCTGTCACTGTGCCTTACTTGCTGCTTTTGCTGTGGACCCTGCTCTGGTGGAGCTGCTGCCACCCCCACCCCCCGACCCCTGCTGCTTCTCTGGACCCCTCTGGATTACCTTGCTGTGTCCCTTTTTTCTTGGGATTATCCTACCCTAGTGGGATTGCCTTGCTGTGCCTGCCCTTTTAAAAATAAAATAAAAATTACCCTAATTGAATTACCTTCCTTGCTGTGGACTGCCTAGTCAGGTCGGATTGGTGAGACACACACACACACACAAACACACACACACCTCATTTTGTAATTTTAAGCTGATCACTTGGATAGTTTGGTTCTTTTAGGTTTAGAGTTTGGGAAGTGTTGTCCTTTTTGTTTTTGTGTAGTTTTAAGTTGGGAGTTTTAACTGGTTTTTAAAATGCTTTCCGGGTTTGGTCTAATTTCAGTGCTCTTGGTGTCATTTTAGCTTCAGTCTTGGTTGATCTTTTGTGCTTTGGGTGTTTAGTTGGTTTCTTTTAAATAGGGCCTAGTTGAAGGGAAAGGATGTCCAGGAGGCTGTCTGGCAGGGCTAGGAGCAGAGAGGAGGGAGGTAAGGATGATGCTGCTTTCAGGTGAGGGCGGTGAGAGGGGCCGACTCCCCAAGTCACCAAAGTCCGCCTAGGCCGTTGCAAGCAGGCTCACGTTTCTAGTGACTCCTGCAACTGCCGTGCAACCACCTATGGCAGCTGAGTTGGAAGTAGCACACTCCTACCAGGGAGGTGGTGAACCAGAAAACAGGCCTTTTAAATTGCCTTTATAAACCTCATGGTGATATAATGGAATGGAAGGCTACATAGTACTCTAACAGAAGCAAAGAGTAGTGCATGCAGCTAAATTAAGTGGAAGGATGCAAAATTTGGTCTCTGCAGGTGATATTGGGAAGGATGATATTCAGAATTCCTTCTTCACAATGCAAAAGCAATTATTCAAACCATTCCCCAAGTAAAGGTGAAACTCGTAAAATTAGAATATCATGCAAAAGTCCATTAATTTCAGTAATGCAAATTAAAAGGTGAAACTGACATATGAGACAGACGCATTACATGCAAAGCAAGATAAGTCAAGCCTGAATTTGTTATAATTGTGATGATCATGGCGTACAGCTCATGAAAACCCCAAATCCACAATCCCAGAAAATTAGAATATTACATGGAACCAAGAACACAAGGATTGTAGAATAGAACAATATCGGACCTCTGAAAAGTATACAGCGTACTGTGCTTGATTGGCCAGCAAACTCGCCTGACCTGACCCCATAGAGAATCTATGGGGCATTGCCGAGAGAAGGATGAGAGACATGAGACCAAACAATGCAGAAGAGCTGAAGGCCACTAATGAAACATCCTGGTCTTCCATAATACCTCATCAGTGCCACAGGCTGATAGCATCCATGCCACGCCGCATTGAGGCAGTAATTGCTGCAAAAGGGGCCCAAACCAAGTACTGAATACATATGCATGCTTATACTTTTCAGAGTATGGCCCTATCCACTCCCAGGACAGTACAGTGGTCCCTCTACTTACGAAACTAATCCGTTCCGAATGCACATTTGTAAGTCGAAAAATTCGTAAGTCGAAAAGCGGTTTCCCATAGGAATGCATTGGGAACGGATTAATGCGTTCCGGAGCCTAGAAAAAAGACCCAGACCCCCAGTAAGGCTTGCAAACTGCACAGGAACATTTCTTTTCAAGAATAAACAGGCAGTAAACAGGCAGGCAAGTCAAGGAAACCGCATGTAAAATTTTTAAGTCGAGGAAACCCCATCTAAAAATTTGTAAGTCGAGGAAACCCCATCTAAAAATTTGTAAGTCGAAAAAACCGCATCTAAAACCGGATCTAAAACTGCCGTTTGTAACTCGAAAAATACTTATGTCGAGTAGTTTGTAAGTCGAGGGACCACTGTACCTCCAGTGACTGCTGCTGGTGTCTATCTTAAGTTTCCTTTTAGATTGTGAGCCCTATGGGGACAGAGATCCATCCTATTGTTTTATTTATTTATTATTCCTCTGTGTAAACCGCCCTGAGCCATTTTTGGAAGGGCGGTATAAATCAACCAACCAACCAACTAATCAATCAATCAATCAAAAGTCCCAAGGTGCTGTAAGCTTGTTTATTTAAGCCCAACACAGATCAGGGGCAAACAAGGACACAAAACAACACAGAAATTTTAAAAATGATTTAAGAGGAGAGTTGGTCTTGTGGTAGCAAGCATGACTTGTCCCCTTAGCTAAGCAGGGTCCACCCTGGTTGCATATGAATGGGAGACTAGAAGTGTGTGAGCACTGTGAGATATTCCCCTTTGGGGATGGAGCTGCTCTGGGAAGAGCAGAAGGTTCCAAGTTCTCTCCCTGGCAACATCTCCAAGATAGGGCTGAAAGAGATTCCGCCTGCAATTTTGGGGTAGCCGCTGCCAGTCTGTATAGACAATACTGAGCTAGATGGACCTATGGTCTGACTCATTATATGGCAGATTCCTACGTTCCTATAATATACAATCAATAAACTCTTAAACAAAACAACAACTTGTTATGAAAACTATAATCATTGTACACTTACATATTATCCCATGTCATCCTGTGACAAAAACACTTCTCCAAAGACAGGTAACACTCTAAAAAATAATAATTTAAAATAGAAGCTCAGTTTTGCTAAAGCAGTACTCGAGCAAAGATAACACTGACACCCAATGTGCAAATACTTACATCTTAGACACTTAAATCTTTGAGTAGCCAAAGCTAATGGAGCCCATTTACTGCTATCTCTCTGTTGTGAGCTTATCACCTTTCTCCATTCAACAGCAAATTTATACCCTTAGATAATGACCCAGCTGTGCTACATTGCCTAACCAACATGCTACTGTTGGAGAGGAGAGCTGGTCTTGTGGCAGCAAGCATGACTTGTCCCCTTAGCTAAGCAGGGTCCGCCCTGGTTGCATATGAATGTGAGACTAGAAGTGTGGGCACTGCAAGATATTCCCCTTATGGGATGGGGCTGCTCTGGGAAGAGCAGAGGGTTCCAGGATCCCTCCCTGGCTTCTCCAAGATAGGGCTGAGAGAGATTCCAGCCTGCAACCTTGGAAAAGCCAGTGCCAGTCCATGAAGACAATACTAAGCAAGATAGACCAATGTTCAGACTCAGTATGCGGCAGCTTCCTATGTTACTTAAGGAGAATAATCCTCATCTTTCACCCCAGGATCTAACTCCTCATTTAAACCAGCTGGAGGTTTTACAGACAGGGCTCCCCACACACCCCGAATCCAATCCTGATTGGAATGTGCCAGTGACAGTCCACATATTTGCTGGATTTAATCCGACCTCCCTGCGGGCTATCAGGGACCAGGACAGACAGGGCTTAGATTCTCCCCAAATGGAGGCTGCAAATTCTGGCTTTGCCCGAGTTATGTGTGTGGGGGGTAAAAAAACACTTTATTTTCAGCAGCTTTTGGAAGGGAAAAAAACACCCTCTGGGGCTTCTGCTTTCTCCAAAGGTGTTGATGGAGGTGCTGATGGCTCTGTGAATGATCCATCTAGTCCCTCGAATTGAAATGCCTCCAATCTGCTGCGAAGCAGGTTTGCTCTTCAGATACCCTGAGGCATAGAGCCATGTGTGAAAAGCTCCGAGGAGGCTTTACACACAGGGCTTCTGCCCCAATCTCCTTCAGAAGAGAGTGTGTGCATTCACACACCAGCCAAATTTACCTCGAAGTCCCTTAAAGATTTTTGGACCGACTCCACAAGATGGTAAAAAAGACACAATTAAAATATTAAGTGAGAAATAATAAACAAACAAATAAATATGAAACTTCATATGCCACTCTGAAATTCAGAGCTTTGGTTTTGCAAAGGACTCATGTAAAACACCCAGAGAAGTGACTTTTGGGTGCATATAGAGATGTGACATAAATTTAAAAAATAACATCTCTTTTCTTTTTTTTTCTTCTCTTCTTTTCAGGAGACGAGGAGGGGAGGAAAGTGGGGAGGAAGGCTATTACATCTGACAGCCGGGAGGTGGTCCGGAAGCTGCTGCTGCCACCCCTGGTCAGGTCCACCCTTTCCCTTGGTGACCCAGCCCCTGTGGCTGGGCCATCAACGGAAAGGGTGAGGTCCGCCAAAAAAAGGCGGACTAAAAGCAACCTGGCCAGGGACGCACCGAGCACCCAGGTGAGGCCCCCACGGGAGGGCAGCCCACCAGCCCTCCCACGGAGGATCGAGGCTCGGCGGGGGCCCAAGGCACCAGGTGGGGGCGTGCCTTCTGGGGGGAAACCCCTTCCCCACCAGGAGGAGGGGAGCCCCCCCAGAAGGAGGCCGGAGGCGGCAGCGGCGCTTAAAATCCTTCAACCCGTCCCCAGGAGGAACCTGGAGCTTGGGGAGCCTGGGCGGGACTTCATCCCTCTGGGGCAGGACCGTCTTTCTGGCTTGTCCAGGGAGTCGGTTCCTCCCCAGACTTCTTTAAAAAACCATCCCAGGATGAACGCCCTGACCCCGATGGGCCGGCCTCTGCCGAAGCCGTTACCGTCATCCTGGCATCCGCCAGAGGCTCGGCAGAGGCCCGACCCGTTGCCAGCGCTAACTATTCAAGCGCTGAGGCTCCCCAAGGCAGAGCCAGCCCCTTCCTCCTCGGGGACTCCGCTGCTCCCCTCCGGCTCTGTGGCCCTTCCATCGCCACCATGCCCCCGCCCGAAGGCACGCCCTTGGGGAGAGAGACCGTCACCCATTCCTCCCCAAGGGCCGTGCCTCTTGGTCAGAGGCCTCCGCCTGCTGCGCGATCCTCCGGTGGGGACCCTCTGGGTGCGTGGCAGCAGCGGTGGAAGGACCCCTCCAAACACCCCCTCCCGGCTGCTGCGGCCCCTCCCCTAAATCTCCCCAAATCTCTCCTGCCATGATGGAAGAGGGCCCCCCCGCCCACCCGTCCGCCCGCCTGCTGATGTTTGCAGGTAAGTACAATAGTATTTTATCCTTCTTTTTCTACAATCTAACTAATGGTGGGCGGGGGGGGGGGACTCTTTGAACTTCTCCCTTCTCCTCTCCCTCCTGCAGGTTCCTCATACTTTTCTCTTTCCCAGCTCCTTTCCTCTTCTCACTCTTCACTCCTCCTCTTTTGGACTCCATTTCAGTGCTGCCAGCTTTGGAATCTTCCTTCTCTTTCTCGCCAGCCTTTTCTATCCAGCGCTTGTTGTTTCCAACAGAGAAGAGAATGGTGCCTCCTGTTCTGTATGGCACTTTTCTCCTTGAGACCTGCTGGGCTCTTCTGGGCTCTGCTGTCGTTTCCAGAGCACGTCTGCAGGGGAGGACATTGCGGGTTACGGGGGGGGGGCATTTTCTTGCTGCTAGCCACCATTTGGGCTGTGGTTCCCAGGAAATGGAGCCCGCTGTGGCCCAGGGAGAGGTGACAGGCTCTGCCGAACGGCTGTCCGCGTAGGGACGGCGGTGTCACAACGCAGGAAATGTGGAAGCACACTTCTGAGATATGACGTGACCCCCTCACAGGGTCTAATCTGGAAAGCGCCCGGGCCACAAAGAGAGCACCTGCTGTTAAGATCTGCCCACTGCTGACTTCTAGCCCGACTTTCTAGATCCCGCTACATGGGGCTTCTATGTTGGTGTGCTTTATATGATTGAATTATCAGAATGTAGTTTTTGTATGTACAACTGATCAATGATCATGATAAAGCTCTTCATTCATTCACAAATATCGCACACTTGTGCCCAATTCCCTCAGGGGTGTATGCTGTATCTTTTTTTCTTTTCTTTAGGATGTGAAACAAACTTCATGAAGTCTTGGAATACCAACATGTTGGTTGCCTATGACTGCTCATCTATCATGCACTATAGCAGGTAAGCAAGTCTTTATCCAGGTACTACAGTATCTTGGCTGGAACTTTCTCCAACCCAAACTTCTAGACTGGGAAAGTGACGCTGCACATTCAGAACCGGGTGTCTACAAATACAGTTGCAATAGTCAGCCCTTGTAAGCTGGGCTCAGCTGTGTTTAGATCTTAGCAGGATAGTGAATACTGCTCCCACCCTTAGGAACATAGGAATCTGCCATATACTGAGTCAAACCATTGGTCTATCTAGCTCAGGATTGTCTTCAGACTGGCAATGACTTTTCCAAGGTTGCAGGCAGGAATCTCTCTCAGCCCTATCTTGGAGATGCTGTCAGGGAGGGAACTTGGAACCTAGATGCTCTTCCCAGAGCAGCTCCATCGTCCCCCAAGGGGAATATCTGACAGAGTTCGCGTAACCCAAGTACAGTGTCTCCAGGGGCTCAGAGAAAAGCATACCTTTTGATGTCGGAAGGACTGCCACATAACACCCGGCTCTTGGAAATGGAGACTAAAATGACAGCCAGCACTGCTGCCCAGAAGAGCAGTGAGCCGCAAGCTCTGCAGAACCCAACCCGTGGCTCTGGAGTGCTGAGAATCCAGTCTCCAAGCTACACACAAAGTGGGCAAAGTCCCATTGAAGGAACAAGAGCTAATCCAGGAATTGCACTTGCAGCTTACACTCGTACCAAAAGCACAGTGCCTCCGTTTAGCCTCGGCAAGGGAGCTGCAAGAAGGCTTGATAGGCTGGTGCAGAGCACTCTCCTTTCTGGATCAAGAGCCATGGATGTGGGGCAGATCACAGAACTACCTTCCCCTATGGAGACAGGAATCGATGAGTCTGAAAATGGCACGCCCAGCTCAATCAAGGGGGGACCTTTCACTGTGGTGGAAAACCAAACCAAAGAAGGTATGGATCTCTTCCATCCAGCCACAAGTCACTCTAGAAGCAAAACTGGCCACCTTCAGGATATGTACTCTGTGGAAGGCATACGAGATAAAGCAGTGAGCTCTTCCTACATGACACCCTCTCGGAGAGCCCCTGGAAGTACAGTAGTCCCAAATGCTGGAGCTTCTTCCAATCCCCCAGACAGTGAAGCAAGAAGCCAGGCACTCTTCACTATCAGCAGCCACCGTGGAATAGTGGGAAAGGAAGAAAAAGGCTTCTACAACAAGGAGGCTACTGAGCCAGCTTTCACACTGGCCTCCCATAGTAGGAAACCCTCCGTGGCACAGGAACGAGAATATGGGATGCTTCCTACTGATGGGGATCGAGGCCTTGGAAGTTCACGGGCTCAAAGTCAACATCTTGATAGGCTCAGGGCCCCTACTGGAGAGCCATCCCCTTGGGCAACAACTGCAGGTGATTCGGCTGATTCAAGACAAAAGGAACCTTTCTCTGAGAGCAGTCCAATGGGGTCCACTTCCATAGAAGTGGGCACAATCTTTCCTCTGCCCCTCACTCATCAGACAAGAAAGGGCTACAGACAGGGAGCGTTGGCACATACACCTTTGGGACCAGTCTCTGAGACTGAGCAGGTGATGCACGAGACATGGCCCCTCCTGAGGTCCCATGAGACACCTAGAAGTGCAGCTGCCGAAACAGTGGTGGGAATCCCACCGGTCCAGCTTGAACTCCAGACTGAAAGGGGGCACCTGGAAGGAACCGCATGGCCCATGTCTGAAACTGGGGGAGGGGCAAACACGGAGCTGCCCAGCCAAGCTCCTGTGCAGGAAGAACAGGCTTTACTAGCAACTGAAATGGAGCAAGCCATGCATTCTACAGAGGAGACCTCTCCACTGAAACTCTCTTGGTCTCCAAGCTCTAGGGCAGCTCAGAGGAGACACACAGCTTCATCACTGCAACCAAGAAACATGGAAGGCTATAGCTCTAGTGCCCATGCTGCAGGATGGACTGCAAGGGTGCATGCTGAAGAATCACTAAAGCATGCCACAGAAGCAGCAACTATGGAAAGCCTGTCTCGTGGGCAGAAGGCTAGTGTTGGCCATGAGGAAGAACCTGGAGGCAAAAGGCCTGCAGGAACTGAACTCCCCAAAGAAGCCAAGACCCACAAAAGAGCATCTCTGTGGCAAGTACTGCCCACGGCATCACTTGGGAGCCAAATTCTCAGAAACCCTGAGTGTGGTATGGCAGAAACCAGACAACAGGAACAACCTCCTCCTCCCCACTCAGTTGGAACTAGTATTGCTGGAACAGGAGATGGTGGTCATGGCCAAGCCAAGAATTCTACTGGGCTGAGAACAGTACCCTCTCAAAGCCAATGCAGAGGGAGAGTGGCTGGCTCTTCATACATGAAGCATGCTACCAAGAGGCCAGCTTCCTTGGACATACCGTTGGAAAATGAGGCTACTCAGGAATCCAAGTCAGGTGCAGAAACCAAAGGACACAGCTCTGTCTCAAAAGGGAGCTCTCTCCCAAAAAAGAGTGAGAAGGTATTGTCTGTCCCAGAAACAAGTACTTCTCCCAGCTGGAGGAGAGACACCAAAAATCGAAGAGAGGAAAATGGAATGGGCCATTACCCACAACCTCTGGAAGAGACTTCATTGGCAGTAATGAGTGAACTTACAAAGCCACATAAAAGGACTCCAGAGAGTACTATAGCAAGTGATCAAGGAACTGCTAAAACTACCAGTGCTGGTTCTTCCCACTTCTCCACCACCTTGGCTTTTGGCAACCCAACTCTGCAGGGAGTGCAAGAACCCCGACGTTCTCTTCGTTTAGGAGGAACAGGATCAGAATCTGTACCAAATGATGGGGGGCCACCTGTAAAATATTTGGAATCTGCCACTGAAAGAAAAGGCTCCTCTAGAGAAATAACAAGCCCTTTTGCAGAAGGGAGACTGTCTGAGCCAGCAAATGCAACAGAAAAGTCTTACCATGGGATTAAATGGGCCACAACCCAAGGCTGGAAAGATGCACTTGAAAAAAGTAGGGACACCACTTCTCCCTTATCTGAAGCACAGCCAATGGCCTTGATTCATGGCATTAATGAAGGGACAGCCGTGCCCCTGACCACCCCAGAATCTCCCACACTTCTAAACTATAGAAAGGGGCCTGCTGGTCGCCATTCTACAAAGGAAACTCTACGATCCAGACAAGCCTCTGAAATGCAAACTGTAGTGAATGGAGGAGAAATCACTGTGAGGAGCATGATGGAAGGGAAACCAGAGCAAGATGGTGGTCCCTCTGTCGTCAACCCCAATTTCCTTCATTATATTGACAAGAGGTCTCTGCCAGAGATAATGGCAAGAACCTTGGTACTGGCGTTGCCACAAGAGGAGGACTGCAATTGTGAGCCACTGGGGCTGAATTGCAGGTGTCTAAATCCCAGTAAACCAACAGTGGCTGGTTCTGTGAAGACAAAAGCATTCCTGAAGAAACATGTCCTCAGAACCATGATGGCGGCGGCAGCGGCTCTTGGGAATGGGCACAAGCCTGAAAAAGCTGTAGGGATGTCTGCTTCAAACATTGAATTGCCACATCTTTGTAGGAAGTTGCCTTCTGCAGTGGAAATGGCAGGAAATGACCTGCCGGCCCCTCGAAGAACAATGAAGGCAGCACAGCCCCTCTTCTGTTCCTTTGAGCAAGACTTGTGTGGCTGGGAGCAGAGTAAGGAAGATGACCTGGACTGGATCCTTGAGAAAGAGCAAGAGCAGTCTGTGGATGATCAAGATATTGCAGGAATGCCTTGCAGGGCCTCTGGTGAGTGGCTTTTGTGAAACTCCTTCTCTGGGGCGGGTGTGTGTGACTTGCTAGAGGAGAGTGGTTGGGTTCATTTTCATTCTCTCTCTCTCTCAGTAATGCCCAAAGCTTGCCACCAGAGATGCAAGTGCTTCGCTCTGCCTCATGGTGGGGCCGCCAGCTCCTGTGGAAATCTCTCAAAATACTTAATAGGGCAGTCCTCCATTCTAATTAGGGTAGGAGACACACCCTACCCAAGTTAGGGAGCTGTGGGTGCTCCTGTTTTGATTGCCTATGAGCAAAGCAAGGTGGGGAGCAGGAAGTGATCATCTACTAACCCAGCAACTGGGTTGTGGTTTTGTCCTCCCTTATTAAAGAGCCCTCCAATCCAGCTGCTGCTTAGCAGGCTATCACTTCCTCCCCCCACTTGCTGCTTTCTCACCATTGGAAAATGGGAGGGTGCGCAGCTCCCAAACTTGAGTAGGATGCATCTCTTACCCTAACTAGAGTTGTGTGAAACAGCCCAATACACTTGTCCTATATTTTCATGGGTAAGTTGAAAACTTGTTGGCTGCCCAAGGATTTCTAATGAGCTCATAAGAGAGGCAAATTCAACCCTGGGGCTTCCCAACCTCAGCTCTAGACACATAGGAAACTGCCATATACTGAGTTGGACCATTGGTCTATCTAGCTCAGTATTGTCTTCACAGACTAGCAGCAGCTTCTCCAAGGTTTCAGGCAGGAGTCTCTCTCAGCCCTATATTGGAGATGCTGCCAGGGAGGGAACTTGGAACCTAAATACTCTTCCCAGAGCGGCTCCATCCCGAGGGGACTCTCTTCCAGTGCTCACACTTCTAGTCTCCCTTTCATATGAAACCAGGCCAGACCCTGCTTAGCTAAGGGGACAAGTCATGCTTGCTACCACAAGACCAGCTCTCCTCCTAACCTTGTGAAAGGATGGCAGTGGTATCAAACCAACCATGATCTTGTCCTCTTCACCAGGTGGCTACATCTCCCTGAAGTCTCCGACAATCCAAGTTCCTAGTAAAAAGGCAATTCTGATCAGCCCCGTCCTACATGGCACTCGGTGTCTGAAGTTCTGGTACAGAACAATGGGCTCTGTCGCAGGTAAGTGGCTTCTGTGTGAAAGGGACTGTGGGTATTTGATAACCTGGCTACCCTCTAATCAGAAACAATTCCTCCTGCTAGATAAGAATCCATCACCAGAGTTTTTAGATGATGAAGGAACCCTTTTTCTGCTTCCCATCACCTGGAAAACTTTTGTATACTTGATGCTTTCTTCCCCTGCTCTTTTTGCAGTGTCTTTGATTAGTACTGTGGCTGACTGCATAATTTTAAGGTTGTGAGCCACTGTGTCTTATATTTTTAAAATGTACTGCCTACCTCTGTAGAAAATTGACAGTGTATTAGAGAACAACATTCTTCTCCCCATTCCAGAAAAGAAGCTATCCCTTGATAAGCTGCATATGTATAGATGCGAGCCCTGGACCTATGGGAAGGGGCCGAGGGCAAACAGTTTGCTTCCTATTTGGTAAAATCAAGCTACAATCTAGTGTGAGCCTTTTGTGTCTCTGCCAGGAAGCTGCTTCCACCTTGTGGGGAGAAGCTTAGCTCTTCCTGCCCCCCAACACACTTTGCAGAGAAGGAAGGGTAGCAGACCTAGTTCACTCCATGCTTCCTCCCCTGCTTGCCATTCCTTGCAGAATCCCAGTTGTCACCCCTATACTGGATTTTTGTCTGGTACAGAAGTTCTATTCAGTCATTGGGCATGGAATAAGGTGCTGTAGTGATCAGCCTCCCCTCCCTCTAAAGAGTTAACTGGAAGTGAAGCTCAGCCAGTCAGCATACCAGGTGGGTCTGGGACCTAGAGAGCTGTTGGCAGGAAGAAGAGTTCTTTGTTAGAAGAGAAGCTAGGTGGGAGGTGCACAGGAGGATATGTGGTCATGGAGATTGGCTGCAGGATAATAACTCTGCAGATTCTTGAAAGATAGGTCAGGAAGCTAGAATTCTCAACAGGAGTTTGGTGAAGCCAAGGCTAGTGGCTTCAGAGGTTTAGGGCAGGAGAAAGTGGTTTAAGAGTTTGTAGTAGAATTTCTGTTTCTTTGGTGTGTGCTTTTGCATATTCCTGATACTGTTCTATCATTGTTTACCTGTAACATAATTAAAATAAGGAACACTAGCCCACGCCCATCCTACCTAGGGTGTTGCAAAAGACTCTATAAACACCTTAAGCATACATTAAGGCAACCTATTTTTGTAACCCTACTAAGTATTCTTAAATGTAACTAAAAGCTGAGAGAACCTCAGACAGAAGCAGTCTGTAGTAACGAATAAAACTGATTTTCTTTTTAAAAGCCTCTCAGTGTTGGTTTTTAACTTGGGGAAAACACCAAATTAAGTCTTTTTCTTTCTGGGTTATCCCACCCCAGGCCCAGAGTTTCTGTCAACAAAAGGGGTGGTGGTGGCAGCATTTTGAACCTACTGATAATACAGAATAGTTCTAGGAGAAGTCTAGCCAGGCAGCTCAGCAGGGATGGCTCCCTGTCCCTAAAGGACTCCCCATCTAATAGTGCACATGTGGACACGTGTCAATTCTATTTTCTAATAGACAAAATCAACATCTACATAAAACTCCTGAATTCCTCTGAATGGCACAAAGTCTGGTCTATGAAGGAGGATCAAGGCATGGACTGGTATCCAGTGGCCATACCCATCTCAGAGATTGGCAAGCTACAGGTAAGCACTTGTGGTTGCTTACATGGATAATTAGTTTAAAATGCTTGAAACTTTCTCAAAAATTCTCTGCCTAAACTACACACAATACTGTATACTCTGAGCAATAAAGCAAATGAGGAACATGAAGACTTGAGGTGCATCTTCTGCTAGGAGGTTCTTCAAAGGCCTCATTGAGACAATTGGACTGGGAGCTGTGCAAGAGCATACTGTATTCTTGGACTGCTCCATCTTGCTAATCATAGAAAGCTGCTGCCTTCTGAATCTACACAATTGGAAAGCAACAGCTTTCCAAGGTTTCAGGCTGGGTTCTGAAACCCTAGATGAGGCCTAGCCTTAAGTGGCACAGCAGGGAAATGCTTGACTTGCCAGTTCAAATCCCCGCTGCTACTATATTGGGCAGCAGTGATGTAGAAAGATGCTGAAAGGCATCATCTCATACTGCGCAAGAGAAGGCGATGGGAAACCCCTTCTGTATTCTATCAAAGAAAATCACAGGGCTCTGTGGGCGCCTGGAGTTGAAATTGACTTGACGACACACTTTACCTCTTGACTAGGAGAGCTGGTCTTGTGATAGCAAGCATGACTTTCCCCCTTAGCTAAGCAGGGTCCACCCTGGTTGCATATGAATGGGAAACTAGAAGTGTGAGCTATTTGTAAGATATTCCCTTCAGGGGATGGAGCCGCTCTGGGAAGAGCAGAAGGTTTCATGTTCCCTCCCTGGCAGCATCTCCAAGAAAAGTCTGAGAAAGATTCCTGCCTGCGACCTTAGAGAAGCCGCTGCCAATCTGTGAAAACAATACTGAGCTCGATAGACCAATGGTCTGATTCAGTATATGTCAGCTTCCTGTGTTCTTTCCCAGACATCAGGCTTTACAGAGGATTTTCTGCAAGGCTTTACTGAGAGTTCAAAGTTGCCCCAAAAGACCAACACAGAAAGTGGATTTTTTTTACCCCAGATATAGATCAGCCTACATTCAAACATGTGACGAAAAGCCCAAATTGTGTGTGCCGTACTCCCCAATAGCTTGCAGGGACTTTAGAATTTGGCAGATATGTGAACGCACCCTGTGCATTTTGGAGGAGATGCAAACTAAAAGCTGGGTGTGAAACTTCTAGCCCAGGAAAAGAATCCAAGATCTCTTCCATGCAGATCAAGTGCTGTATTGCCAAACTATGGTCCCATCCCATGGAAGCTTCTATAGAAGTGCTTCCCAGTGGGGCTGCACACTCCTTGGCACTCCATCTCAATATACTCAATCCAGATTTCTCCAAATAATCTGGCTACAACTTTAACAAAAAAAACAAAGCCCCAGTATGGAATCTCAAGTGTGCACCTTTCTTTTGAAGGCTTCCCCCTACAATAGCAGCACTTCAGAACCCAGAAATGTTGAGTGAGTTTAAGCACTCTAAATCCAGAGCTTCAACGAATGTGAGGAGTTAATCATGACTTGGAGGCTTTGCTTCCCCAGGGTGTACTCTCTGGTCCCCCTCTTGCCTCTGGTCAAATGGGGTGTATTTGCAGCCATCTTTACATGAGGGGAAAGTGGGAGATTGTGCACACAACAAGCAACTATTTACTTGTTGAGAAGGTTGTCTCAGTAGCTCAGCGTCCCTTTGAGAGGCCTGCTGCAACTCGCAGAATGAAATATGCCATCTCCTTGATCTCTTTGCAGATGGCTCTGGAAGGCGTGACTGGCCACAACCTGGGGTGTCGTGCTGGAATTGATGACCTCCTTGTCTGTAGAAAGCCATGTTGGGAATGCTATAATACTAAAAGTATTTTGTGTGGGGAAAACAAAATAAACTAAGTGTTGCTTTACTCTCATAGTGAACAGCCTGAATTCATGAGGGGATAGAAGCGGCAAAATGCTCTCTCAGACCTTTCTTGGAGATGCTGCCAGAAACCGCCCTGAGCCCTTTTTGGAAGAAGAAATCAAATAAATAAATAAATAATGGGTTTGCTCTGCCCCTAACCTGGGTAACCTGATCCCTAAGCTGGGATCCAAGGTGATGTCCTCAGATCACATGCATCAAAAGCTTTGAGGAACCTTTTAGTTGATTGCAATTAACTAAAAATGTTAGTGCATTTGGAAAGCACTTGTGTCTTAAGAAGCATTCCCTCCTATATGAGAACTAGGAATACTTCAAAGGTGTGTGTATTTTAGGGGCTTAGAATGATTGCATCGGAGCGGCATTAGGGCTTTAAGGGGGTTTCCAAACAGTCCACTTTTTAAAAAGCTCTTGCTGCTTTTCTGCTTGGCATCCAAATGACACCTTGGCCATCATGTAACTTTTGCAACGTCATCTGTGATGAGAATCAAGACTTTTCAGACAATTCTCAGATGACACTCTGAAACTGTGGGATGGCCAAGGATAGCTGAATGCAGGGTAGAAACGTGGTAAGAACTGGTGTTAAAATAGAGTATTTCTCAATCTGGAAATGCCCCGGATTGATCCCACTTAGGACAGCTACCCCTTCATGCCATTTGGTGGGGTCATGGTTTGCACCAAGGATCATGGAAATCAAGGTTCTGAAAAGTTGCAGGGTATAGAGAAGCCCAGGGGTCCAGCAAAACTCCAATTCCTGGGGTTCCTGGAAGAAAGGGGGACCTGTGAAAGCTGTAGCCCAGTTATGACTACAAGTTTAGCTGATATCATGTAAGCTGTAACAGGTGGAAGAGCTGGCACAACCCTTCATGGTGCCACACAGCTGGGAAAAGGCTTTGCAGGGAGAGATACTGGCCACAATCCAACTGGCTCAGTCTTGGTGTTTAGAGCTCTCTCTTCTTAAAAGTTGTAGTGGAGAGGAATATTGAACTGGACAGAGGCCCTTCTACACCCCTGCATCTCTATCTCAACTCTCTAGCTGTTGAAACTACAACTCCCATCATCCCCAGCCACAACTTGACAGCCATAGTGTGGCAACAGCTGGAGCACCAAGTTTGCCCACCCTTGTCCTAAGGCATCTTGAATGAGAAACACTCTCCAGAAGAGAAAAAGCTGCATTTAACTCCAAAATGCATGTAGGGGTGAATGCCTAGAAAAATGTCCTGCCTTGTGACAGCCAAGCATGGTGCAAGGGTTCTGAGGTGGCGAGTGGGTGGAAGAGCATCGTTCCAGAGCTGAGGAGGGGTTTCTAGGCACTACCTCTCTGGAGCTGTGAAGGGGAAGAGGCTTGTTTGAAAGTGGGTGACGAGAAGACTGAGAGGAGGTAGATGGGATATGTCTCTACAAGATCCCCACCACTCACTCAGATCATCAGGAGGGGTCCATCTGGTACGACCTGGGATCTAGCCTTCTCAGTTGTTACCCCTGGATTATGGAACACATTCCCCATGGATATAAGAGGGTTATCTTCCTTGGAGGCCTTCAGGGCGCTTTCCAGACTAGCTGCTCAAGAGCAGCAAAATGCCTCCATTCAGGCAAGACACATTTGGAATGGAAACAGCAGGGGGAGCAGTCTCACAGCAACTAGCAACCCCCCAAACCAGCAACTCTTGTAGGCTGATAAGGGTAAACACCCCACCCAGGACTGGCATACCATACTAGAATGTGGCAGTCGCACCCTGATAAGCACTCCTCCCATGCTGCGGCAAAATAGAACCAATCCGCTCTTTCCACGCTCTCTCCCTATACATTTGCACCACCTCTTTTGTTCTCTATAAATAAACGCACCCTTCTGATGTTCAGGAGGTCCTGCATTGACACCGTTTCCGCCTTGTTTGTTCCCTCATCTGGTGACCCCGACGTGATCCAGATCCCTCAGCACCCTGCTTACGCGACTGGAACAGTCTTCTTAGTGCACTCAGCTTCGGCTCCCTCGTAAGTATGGGCTCTAGTCTTTCTGTTGATCAGAAACAGCATGCGGAAGAATTGCAAAAAATTATCCGGCAACATTCCGGGGAGGTGGTGCCTGTGCACGATCTCGCTGATCTCTTACGGGAGGTCGATTGTCAATGCCCTTGGTCTCCGTACAAAGGGACATTGAAAGCAGAACATTGGAGAAAGATAGGGACCGAGCTGCAGGCGGAGCCACAAGCTCCAATCCAGCACCTCCTGCTCCTTCCAGCAGAAAGGTGCTGGAAGCAGTCGCGGCTTTTTTCGGTGGGGAGCCTGTGCTCCTGAAATCTGAAGTTGTGGATGCCGCGCCCCCTCCATACCCTGTGTTGCTGCCCGCCGTCACGCCGACGGCCTCGGGGCCCCCGAACGCCAGGGCTCTTAAGGAGAATCTGGGCTTTCAAGGGGTTGTTATGGAGGGACTCCATCATGCCAAAAAGTCCGGACAAATCCTGGTAGATGGGGAAGAATGGGCTGGAGAGAACCCAGCTCTATTCCCAGTGACGCGAGGTCCGGTAGACGGCCAAGGAAACGCCCAAGTGGACTGGGAACCACTTCCGTATTCGGTCCTCCGGGAGTTAAATCGAGCCGTGAAGGACTCAGGACTCCAGTCTACCTTTGTCCAGGGCATTTTGGAAAGTCTTAACAATGGATACCTCATGACCCCGCACGACTGGAAGGCATTGTTTCGTATGATTTTAACGCCTTCACAGTATGTGGTGTGGGATAGCGAATACCAGCAGGCAGCCCGTTTGGGCGCCACAGCGCAGATTACAGCAGAGCAGGTTTATGGTTCTGGGCAGTTCGAGCCTCTGGCCATGCAATGCCAGTTGCCTGATGGACACATTAAGGCGGTTGGAATGTGTGTCCTCCGAGCACTCCGCAGGGTGCCCTCGGCTGGCACCCCGGCTCGCTCCTTTGCAGTAATCAAGCAAGGACCCTCAGAGCCGTACACAAGCTTTGTGAACCGTCTGAAGGTTGCGATCGCTCGGCAGTTGGACAATGTAGAGGCTCAGGGAGAGCTGCTGCAAAAATTGGCATTTGAGAATGCCAACGCGGACAGCAAAAAGGCCTTGCAGGGAGTTATCCACCGTCAGACTTATTCCCTGGCAGACATGATTCAGGCTTGTGCTGAAATCGGCTCAAAATCGTACGATATGGGCCTGTTAGCTATGGCTTTGAAACAATCCAATAAGCCCACGGGGAACTGCTACAACTGCCAGAAGCCTGGCCACTTCCGTGCTGCGTGCCGAGCGCCAGGCGGAGGAGCACATAAATCTGGATCGAACCAGAAGAATGCTGGTCGCCCCTCGAAGAAGTGTCCCAGATGTAGTAAGGGCTACCATTGGGCTAACCAATGCCGTACTAACCCTGTAGGAACAGAGACCTCCCCGGGAAACCGGGGAGCGGGCCTTCCTCAGGCCCCGGAATAAAGAAAGAGGAATCATTGTCAACACCCGGATGTGCTGTCGCGCTTGTGCTTCAAAAGAATGCCACCTCAGTGTTCCCAGGGGAAATTATACTTGTTCCCACATTGCCAGCGACTCCCTTTGAGGGTCCTGAGCCACTGCTTATTTTACCAACGCAAGCAGCGAGCCCCCAAGGGATTTTTGTGGTCCCGGAATTGCTTGACTACATTCCCCAGACATCTATCATGCTTCAGGTTTGGGGGCACATGCCGCTGACCCTTAAGCAGGGAGATTCGTGGGCTCATTGCCTAAGCGTACGGAACCTCACCCCAGTTGTCCCCACAGGTTGCGCTGGTCCAGACGAACATTGCCAGTGGAAAGCCAACTCGTAAGTTTTGGATTCATGGGCACTGCCTAGAAGGGTTGTTGGACACTGGGGCAGATGTGTCGGTCATTACGGTAAAGGAATGGCCGTCTCAGTGGCCTAAGGAGCCCGTCCCCTCTATTTGGGGAGTGGGTGGGGAACAATCTTCTAGCCAGAGCACTGAGTGGTTGGTGGTGAGAGCAAGTCAAGCCGGTCCAGTTATAGCTCACTTTCAACCGGTCATAATAACGCTCCCTTTTAACCTATGGGGACGCGACCTCCTGCAACAGCTGGGAACTCGGATCAACATGCGGGAGTAGCTTCCCCGCACCGAGCATTGGCCCTCACCTGGAAAACTGAAGAACCCATTTGGGTAGAGCAATGGCCTTTGCCAAAAGACAAATTAGAGGCTCTGCTGCACCTGGTAAAGGAGCAGGTGCAAGCTGGACACTTGGAATTTTCCTCTAGCCCTTACAATATCCCTGTTTTTGTGATAAAGAAAAAAACAGGGAAATGGCGACTCTTACATGATTTGAGGGAAGTAAATAAAATTATTGAACCCATGGGCCCCTTGCAATGTGGACTACCTAATCCTAACTTAATACCTGCGGGTTACCAGGTCGCCATCGTAGATTTGAAAGACTGTTTTTACACTATTCCCCTTCAACCTCAAGATAAGAAAAAGTTTGCATTCACGGTACCATTTCTGAATAATGCCCAGCCCACACAAAGATATCATTGGTCGGTATTGCCCCAAGGCATGTTGAACTCCTCTACGCTGTGTCAGCTTTACGTGCATCAAGCATTATTGGAGTTTCGTAAGCGTTATCCGACCCTCCTAGTTATTCATTACATGGATGATATCTTGGTTTCGGGGCCTAGATTACCTCTTAATTGGTTACCTATTCTAACTCAGTCCCTGAGAGAGTTTGGGTTAATAATTGCACCTGAAAAAATCCAGCTCTCCGAGCCCTTTTTGTATCTTGGCCACCGTTTGATGAGCGCCTACGCCATGCCCCAACTACCCGAAATTATTTTGCCACCAAAGCTGACTTATGTACACTTACAACAAATCTTAGGGACCCTTAATTGGGCATGGCCATACTATAAATTGACAACTAATGACCTCCACCCGCTTTTTGAGGCTCTTAAGCAAGGCCGACAACCGGCTGACCTCATTACATTATCTCAGCCTCAGTTAGAAGTGATTAAGAAGGTGAATATCGCCCTAAAAGAGCGTTGGGTAGATCGTGCAATAGAAAATATGCCCCCTGCACTTCTAATCATAGCAACCCGACCTCAGTTCACCGGAGCAATCGCTCAAGTCTCTTCGTCGGAGGTGCATATTTTGGAGTGGCTCCACCTTGCACATACGCCAAAAACCACTGTCTTGACTCAATTGGCTATGCTAGCTTTGATCCTCCGCAAAGGGCACGATCGTTGCTTGGCCCTTTTTGGCATGGATCCTATTCGACTCCACATACCCATCCCCCAAAGCGACTGGGAGTCTGGTTTCCGTTCTTCCTTAGCCTTGCAACTCGCGTTAGCTGATTTTACTGGAGAGGTTGTATACCAGCTTCCCAAGGATGTACGGTTGCAACTTCTCCCCCATTTGCCTATTAGACTCGGCACTTGCCTAAGCCCAGCCCCCCTCCAAGGGGCGTCCACTGTCTTTACTGATGGGTCATCTACCAGAGGTGTGATGACTTGGCAGGTGGACGGCGAATGGAAAGCCCGATATACTACCCCACAAACATCTCCGCAACGTGCAGAGCTTGCTGCGGTAGTCCTGGCTTGCACAGTGTTTGCAGACTCTAGTTTTAATTTAATCACTGACAGCTTGTACATTTATAATGTCCTCACTGTACTTGAAGGAAGTTATGTCTCTCACAATCTAGACAGGAACCTTCTTGGTTTGTTTATTGCGTTGCAACGTCTGCTGGCGCAGCGCCGAACGCTTCTCTTTGCTGCCCATATTCGCAGCCATCAACCCTTTCCAGGCTCGCTGGCAGAGGGAAATGCAAAAGCTGATCAGCTATTACGCGCCTTTCCAGTCTCCCCAGCGCAAAGTCATGCCATGCACCATCAATCTGCCCGCAGCCTCGCCCATAGGTTCTCTATTCCCCTCACAGACGCCCAGGCCATTATTCAACAGTGCCCCCAATGTTCAGGCCAAGCCTCTTATCCGTCCACAGGGGTAAATCCCAGGGGATTGGGAGCCAATGCGTTGTGGCAGATGGATGTAGCGCAGTGCCCCCCATTCGCTCCCTGGCGCTGGCTTCACGTTACAATCGATACTTACTCAGGGTACATTTGGGCCACCCCGCAGAAGGGCGAAAAAACTCGCCATGTCTGCAATCACCTTGTCCGCTGCTTTGCAGTCATGGGACAGCCGTCTGCTTTAAAAACTGATAATGGCCCTGCCTACTGTTCCTCGGCCTTTGCTTCCTTCTGTGCGCGTTGGGACATCCGTCATACTTTCGGCATACCTTACAACTCAACGGGCCAAGCTATCGTTGAACGGGCCAACCGCACTTTGAAGGCTGTTTTGGTTTGACAAGACAGGAAAGGGGGAAGTCCCCTGTCCTTGCCGGACAGGGAGCAACTGCTTGCATCTGTTCTATTTACTATTAATCACTTAAACCTTATTTTCTCTGATTCTCATTATTTATCCTGCGTACAAAAACACTTTCGCACCACCGAGCTGTCCCCCCGGCCCTTGGTGCGTTACAAGAGCCTGCCGGACCCGCAGGGGAAAGGTCCTGTTCCCCTGATCACTTGGGGCCGGGGTTATGCTGCTGTGGATCTCCCAACAGGCCCGTTGTGGGTACCTGCCCGCTGTGTTCGACCAACCCAGGATGTCGTGGCATCAAGGTCTGTCCAACCCGATCCCAAACTTCGGCCTCCACCTGAAGGAGAGCTTCCCGGCACAGCCCCGACAACGAGGCAGCAACAGGAAGAACAACCCGCCAGTGACCTGGGGAATGGTGAAGAATCTGGCAGCGCAGGCAACCGTGCTCCTGGAGCAGGAGGAAAAAGAAAAGACCCCTGAGAACTTTCTGGCAGCCATGTTTGCAGCCCTGAATGCAAATTCTTGCCTTATTCTGTTTTGTTATTTCTTCTGCCTTTTTAATGTACCTATTGAAGCTTTGCCCTTGGCTTCTCTTTCACACCCCAACATGTGGGTCCGTCACACGTATTATGTTTCACACCCATGGAACCAATGTCTCCCTGATATATGAGCACCCTTTATCTGTGTCCCACCTGTCCTTTTTGCCCACCCCCATCAATAGCCCGGAAGTAATTGTAGGCCAGTTGCAGAACCTTAATCGGTCCATGCTATTTTCCGACCCCCCAGGTGAATTGAATGCAACGACGTTCCGTCTTTTACGGTATCGTTGCGCGCTCCCAGGCCTTTGCTTCTGTTGCCATAATTCTGGCACCTGGGATAACAAGTGGAAAGGTCATAAAAAGGTGGGCTATTGGAGAAAAGGCGCAGGCAACTACTCGGGATGTACTGATCGGTTTTATCTGTATGGAACGTATAATAATTCTTACATGTTTAATGTAACAACATTGAATGGCTCTTTAGATGATCTTTACACCGCCTTCCCCATGTTCACACCCAACTTGACTGGCCTCTCTGGGGGCTCCATCTGCAACGGATGGCAAATCAAGGACCCCAACTTATGGTTCTTTTTTAATTCCACTGCCACAAATTATCATCCCGGCCAATACCTGTGCGCGGCAGTGGGCTACCTAACGCTTCCGGTGCAAGTTGTGACACCGGCAGCAACCCGTCCCAGCCCGCAACGAGCCCGTAGGAGGCCATGGGGCCGCAGTGCCAAGATGAGGTCATTGTGGGACCTCAACTCTCTGAGGGCTCTTCGGGAGGGCGGGCCTTAGCAGGTTTGTTTACTGGATTTCTGACTCTTGGCTCCTATCCAGGAATCATAGTGCAGGAAAACCGGTGGTCCATTATTGGTCTCATGTGCCGCTTAGAAAAAACCATCAATGCTACTGGACGCATAGCTCGCGACCTCCAGGAGGAAGTAGCTGGCCTCCACCAAGATCAAATGCAGCTTCGATTTGCAGTAGACTTTCTTTTAGCTAAGAGTGGAGGATTCTGCTCTGTTGTAGGCTCCTCCGGCTGCCAGGTACACTACCATGATTTAAACCGCACAATTGAAGATGAGCTCGCTCATCTGCAATCCCTGATCACAAATAATGTGGCAGGCGCCCAGAATCCCTTCTCCTGGCTTTGGGACTGGTTGCCTGGCCTCCCTTGGCTTCGCTATGTCCTCCTGACTATCGTCGGTGTATTGAGTGTCGGGGTTCTGTTATGTTGCTGTATACAATGTGTCCCCTCCTTTTTTACCCTTCTCCGACCCCACACTCCTACACGCCGAGAGCTTTATTATGCATATCACCGTGTGAAAACAGAAAAGGGGGAGATGTAGGCTGATAAGGGTAAACACCCCACCCAGGACTGGCATACCATACTGGAATGTGGCGGTCGCACCCTGATAAGCACTCCTCCCATGCTGCGGCAAAATAGAACCAATCCGCTCTTTCCACGCTCTCTCCCTATACATTTGCACCACCTCTTTTGTACTCTATAAATAAACGCACCCTTCTGATGTTCAGGAGGTCCTGCATTGACACCGTTTCCGCCTTGTTTGTTCCCTCATCTTCCATGCCAGATGTACAACCATTTCACAGCGATTAAATTCACAACAAGGCATTGGAAATGTGAACAGCATCCTCCTGTCCCCGTAGGGACTGTGGTGTCACGACACAGGAAGTGTGGAAGCACACTTCCGAGATACGTCTTGACCCCATTGCAGGGTCTAGTCTGGAAAGCACCCAGGAGAGTCTTAAAGACCCACCTTTTTAGCCTGGCTTTTAATGATATCTAGTTTTTTAATCTGGTTCAAAAAAAATTTAATTGTGTGAGTTTAATGTAAACTGCCCTGAGCCTCTTTTTTTTTTTTTTAAGAAGGGTGGTATATAAATTGAATACATAAGTGACTTATTGCATATGTTAGGGAGGTAACTTTTAAAGAAGGAGAGGTCTATGGGCTGTCCTCCAAACAAGGAGGGGCCACAGTCTATCCTGGAAACAAATCTCAAATGGAAAAGCTTGCAATGACCCAGTGAAAAGACAAGAATGGAGCAAGAGTGAAACTACCTGCTTAAATTTGGCAGGGTCAGGTACACCTGGAAGCATTTCTGTTGGAGGTATGACTCCATAGGCATCGACTCTTAACCCCAGTAACTCTTATTGTCTACCAGAGACATGAGGAGTGGAGATAGTGTAGGACTGTCCCTTGCTCTCTGTCTCTCTTGTGACTGGTGGGCTGTTCATGGGGCTCTCTTCTTCTTCCTCCCTTTCACCATGAGATAGCTACTGTACAGTTTCTACACTCCTAACTTCTTCAAACAAACCTTGACTGGTTCTGGACATTAAGCAATTGCCTCCCAATCTCCTCCTTAAGCTCTGTTCTCATCAGACTGGGTTTCTCTGCCAAATAAGGGTTGATTCACATTCTCCCCTCCAGTTCCAGGTTTGACTTCTGGTCTAGCATCCATGCATGTGGCTGTTCCTGAGCTCGAAGGAGATGCTTGCCCAACCTAATGCAAATGTGTGTCTCATGCTGGATGGCAGCATCAGCATATTACACAAACACGATGTAATAAATGTGTGTCATGTCTTTCTCGTGCTTGGTTTTTGCAAAAGGTTAAACTCGAGTACTGTAAGTACTTCAAAACAGTACCTGTAAACAAGCTGGGTTCTATCTGAATATAATTTTTGGCTCTTCGCCCCCTCAAATGTTCAGAGAAGGCAGTACTTAAAGCACAGCACATTGAACTGGATGTCAAACTTCAGAAAGCAGCATCCCTCTGCTGCTGAGAGGTCATTGGAGGGAAGCTGTGCAGAGAGGGGCTCCCTCAGCCTTTGCAAGGCTTGTCCTTACCAAAAGGCTCAAAATAGCCCTTGAGGGCGTGGGAAGTGCATGGACAGGTTAGCTCTTGAGTCCTTTTAGAGTTGGACTGCAAGGTAGGCTTGGCGAACATGATGTCAGAGGATCCAGTGTGTTGTAACAGGGCCCTTCAGAAAATGGTGGAGCTTCTGCATAGGATGTATGAAGGTCTAACTGGAGTGGGGCTACTGGTAATAGCTGATGCCATAGAGCAGGGATTCTCAATGTTGGGTCCCAGATGTTATTGGACTTCAACTCCCATAATCCCCAGCCAAAGGCCACTGAGGCTGGGAGTTGAGGTCCAATAACATCTGGGGACCCAACATTGAGAATCCCTGCCATAGAGCATCCATATGCAAATTGAAATATGGCCTTATAGCACTTACATTTATATACCGCTCTATAGCTGGAAGCTCTCTAAGCGGTTTACAATGATTTAGCATATTGCCCCCAACATTCTGGGTACTCATTTTACCGACCTCGGAAGGATGGAAGGCTGAGTCAACCTTGAGGTGAACACTTTTTGTGGTTGCTTATCTTTGAACATTTTCCTAACAAAACATACAGACAAGCTCGTCTAGTACAAGGACTCAGACAATGCTCTGGCAAAAACCCAACATAGACCAGCACTACAGGACTTTGGCAGATATTGGACCACAGCTCCCACCATCCCAGATTATTGGTCACTGTGGAAGGGATGATGGGAGCTGTAGTCCAATGTTCACTGGAGGGCTGAAGTTGTGCTGCCCTGTGCTGTATACAAGGCTGAGCTGACTGAACCAAGAGCCTGTTTGGGATAAGGCAGCTTTCTGGGTTCATGATACAAAGGCGACTAGTGTGGAATATGGCTAAATGTAAAGAAGACTAAACTAAGGTACAGCAACCAGCCTCAGAATTGACAATGAAGACACTGAAGTGGTGGATAGCTTTTTCCTTTTAGGATTGACCGTCAACAGTAAAGGATCCAGCAGTCAATAAATATGCTGCAGACTAGCGCTTGGTAGGGTTGCAATGAAGGCCTTGGAAAGGATATTTAGATGCCGTGATGTGTCTACACCTACAAAGATTAGAATTGTTCGGACAATGGTTTTCCCCATGACACTCTATGGATGCAAAAGCTGGACTTTGAAGAAGCAAGATAGAAAAAGCATTGACGCTTTTGAACTTTGGTGCTGGAGAAGACCTTTGAGGAGACCATGGACAGCTAGGAAAACAAACCAATGGATCATAGAAAAGATCAGTCCAGAATTTTCACTTGAGGCACAAATGACCAGGCTCAAACTATCCTACTTTGGACACATTATGCAAAGACCCAGCTCCCTTGAGAAGTCCATAATGCTGGGGAAAGTTGAAGGAAAGAGAAGAGGATGGACTCGATGACGACAGCAATGAATGCACCACTGAGAGATACTTAAAAGGTCAAGTTGAAGACAGATCATCCTGGAGAAAATCTATCTCTGTGGTAGCTAAGAGTCAACACCGACTTGATGGACTTTGTCAATCAATCAAAGGGATTGGTGGCTCACTAATTCCTTGTCTGCCCACTATTTTTCTGCCCCAAATTTGGCCCCTGCTGCTTTCCCGCTTCTAGGAGAAAGAGAGGCTGATTCTGCATTCCTTCTCCTTGCTCCCTCAGATGAAAACAGCTTGGGAGGGTGTAATTTTGAGCGTGAAAATAGCGGTATGCATGGAAAGGTGTATAAGCAGTCGTATGTACAGTTTAGTTTGGTCCTTGAGCACCTTGGCTACTAAACCCCTGGACCAGCAGAGGGCAGTCTCGCACCAGTATTCTTCCCAGTCAGTCAATTTCTCCCTTCACACCAACTTTCTTCAACCAAAAAGTTTTGATTTGTTTGACATACACACGGGGCGCTGCGAGAAGCAAGACCTTATCAGAATCTCTTTTGGGGGTTTTCCCTCCCCAAGTTAAAATCAGGTAGGGATGCTGTGTGGGGGAGTTCCTACCACCTTGCAACATTTTCCTGATCTCAGTTGGGAGTGGGCAGAAGGTAGATTGTGGAAAGACCCAATAGTTCAGTGGAAGAGCGCCTGCTTTTTCTGCAGAAGACCTCCGGTTCAGTCCAGGCAGGACCTGGAAATACCCGTCTCTGGAACCCTTCAGAGCTACAGGGTGTAGCAGACAATACTGAGCTGGGAGGACCAATGGTCCAACTCTGTGTAATCTTCCTATGTAATCTATGTACTGGTTGATTCGTAGGAACATAGGAAGCTGCCATATACTGAGTCAGACCATTGGTCTATCTAGCTCAGTATTGTCTTCACAGACTAGCAGCAGCTTCTCCCAGGTTGCAGGCAGGAATCTCTCTCAGGCATCTCTTGGAGATGGCGCCAGGGAGGGAACTTGGAACCTTCTGCTCTTCCCAGAGCGGCTCCATCATCCCCTGAGCAGAATCTCTTCCAGTGCTCACACTTCTAGTCTCCCATTCATAGGCAACCAGGGTGGACCCTGCTTAGCTAAGGGGACAAGTCATGCTGGCTACCACCAGACAAGGTCTCCTCTCACAGACTTTGCAACAGGTCAGGACAGGAAGGGTTTCGGATGCCCAACTGTCTAAACGTATCAGCTAAGGCTCTTTTTTTGGCGGCAGCTTCAAATCCCAGTTCAGCTCACTGGTGGCATCTCCAGGTAAGCCTGCAAGAGACGCACACCTCTCCCTCCTTCCAACCCTGCCCCCATTCCTACTGCCAGTCACTATAGACAATACTAGTGAGATGGACCAATGAGCTGACTCAGTAAAAGGCACTTTGTTACGTTTGTTTAAATATGTTCTTAACCCTGTTCCTTTGCTGTAAGCACATGTCTGTCCCCCTGAAGCACAATTTTTCAGATGGCTCTGGGTGGTGGGACTCTTGGGTTCTGGTTTTAAAAAAGCCAGGTAGGTCCCACAGTCTTCCCCACCCCTGCCCCAATCTAAAGCACTCCCCTCAAGCTGCTGCTTGCTCTGGGCAGTGGGAAACAGACAGGTGCGGAAAGGCAAACGAAATCCCCTCCCCTGCTGTTTGGGTAGGAAGGCAGTAATTTTCTCCCCGCCTGCCAATGGGTGGTTTGTGTGTGGGAGCCTGTCCTATTGCCTGAGTCAGCAGGAGGAGTTCTCGTGGGAACATCTGCACCTGCTGTGTACTGAGGCCAGCTATGGATTCCTCTGGTTCCCAGCGAGCCAGCCTGGTGTAGTGGCTAGAGTGCTGGACTAGGACCGGGGAGACCCGAGTTCAAATCCACATTCAGCCAGGATACTCGCTGGGTGACTCTGGGCCAGTCACTTCTCTCTCGGCCTAACCTACTTCACAGGGTTGTTGTGAGGAGAAACTTAAGTATGTAGTACACCGCTCTGGGCTCCTTGGAGGAAGAGCGGGATAGAAAATGTAAATAACAACAACAGCAGCAACTGACTGAATGGCTTTGTTGGCCACATGGAACTTCTTTACTGTTATAACGAGAGAGCTGGATCGAGACCCTCTGGGAGAGCCTAACCGGTGGTGGCTTTGTGCTTTGCAGATGTCAGCTGGAGCATCGGCAGCACCATCCACTTCCTGCTCAAGGAGACCCTCTTCCTACCTCAGTTCTTGCGAGCACAGCTCCAAAAGTGTGCCCAACTCCCCCAGCTGGGTAGGATGCTTGTTCTTCACTCTGAACGATCGTGTAGTGGTTAGAGTGCTGGACTAGGACCGGGGAGACCCGAGTTTGAATCCCCATTCAGCCATGAGACTTGCTGGGTGACTCTGGGCCAGTCACTTCTCTCTCAGCCTAACTTACTTCACAGGGTTGTTGTGAGGAGAAACTTAAGTGTGTAGTACACCGCTCTGGGCTTCTTGGAGGAAGAGTGGGATATAAAATGTGTTAAACAACAACAACAACAAAACCTTAGGTCCCCAGATGTTTTTGGGACTGCAATGCCCACAGTCCCTTCAGCCATTGCAGCTGGGGATCATCGGAGCCCAACATCTGGGGGATCAAGGTTGAGAACTCTGACTGTCAGCAGCTCTCCAAAGAACTTGGCAGAAGAAGGTCTTTCCCTTTTAACTGGAGATGCTAAAGATTGGACCTAGGAGGACCCTCGGTGCACAGAGCAGATGCCAGGGGTGTCGCTGTAACTGAGCGGATGGGTTCAAAGCAGGGGCGTATCTATAGGGGGGCAGGGGGGCACGTGCCCCGGGCGCCACTTGAAGGGGGGGCGCAATTTCTTAAAATTAAATAATTAAAAAAAATGGCCACCAAAAACAAAATGGCCAATGGGCATGCTCAAATGACCTCTGTGAGGCCCTAGGGCATGCCACGCCTTGCAGAGGCCATTTGAGCATGCACAGTGGCCATTTTGTTTTTAGCGGCCATTTTTAAATATATATATATTTTAAAAAATGACCACCGCACATGCTCAGATGGTGCCTGTGAGGCCCTAGAGGCCAGTGGGAGGAGGGGGAAACTTTGCAGACCCCCCGCAGCCTTTAAGATGTCCCCCGAAGGGGCTACAGGTATTTTTTAAAAAAAATAATATAATATGTCACTGTACACATATTCAGATTGGCACTATGTACAGAGAATAAGGGCTTGTGAATACTGAGCTGAAGTTTATGAGCTAAGATTGTATCCATTTGCTCTTACTTTGCTTCTTGTGATAAGTGAGTTAAATGTGATGTCTTTTTACAAGTCTCTGATTAAAGCCAAAAAGGAGGCCCTGAAAGAAAGACAATGGTCAGAACTTATAACGGCCCTTAATAAAAAGGATGAAGCCAGTTTTTGGCGCTCAGTATCCGGGGTTAATTCGTTCCCCAGACAAATTCCAGTGCCAGAGGAAATATGGGTACATCATTTCACCAAAATCTATGCTGCCCCACAAGCACACTTAACCTTTCCATCTCGGCCCAGCATCCCCCCGGAGGAATTGCCTGTATGGCCTCCAGTTACCACTGAAGAAGTAGAGAATCTGATTGGACAGCTAAAGAGAGGCAAATCTCCAGGTAAAGACTACATTCCCCCCGATTTCTTAAGGGCCAATGTTAGCTGGTGGGCTCCGCTCTTAGCCTCCATATTCACTCATATAGACCGAACAACAAATATGCCCAATGGCTGGGGACAGGCAATTGTCGTTCCAATTCACAAAAAAGGCCCGTCTGATGACCCGTCGAATTATAGACCCATAAGTCTATTAAGCGTAATTGGTAAGCTATACGCTAAACATCTAAACTCGAAATTGTTGGACTGGATGGAGAAAGAAAACATTCTAGAACAAGAACAAGCGGGGTTCAGAAAAGGAAGATCTGTGATGGATCACTGTTTGGCCCTCCAGAGTTTAATAGAGAAATACATTGAGGGCAGAAAGGCGCCGTTATATGTCGCCTTTATAGACTTTAAGAGTGCCTTTGACTCAATATCCAGGGATGCTCTGTGGGAGAAATTGGCAAACTCTTCTATCAACAAGAGATTGCTATCTCTAATATATAAACTCTACGAGAACACGAGTCTGAGAGTAAAATGTGACCACAATGGCCAATTATCCAGAGAGATCCCTGTAGAAAGGGGGGTCCGGCAGGGATGCATACTAGCCCCAGCTCTTTTCAATTTCTATGTAAATGGTCTAATCACCCGTCTACGGCAAGTTGAAACTCACGCGCCAAAGATAGGGGACAGGTGTTTACCTATCCTGATGTATGCAGATGACACAGCTTTATTGTCACAGACCAGAGTTGGTCTAAAAAGAGCGTTAGAATGCTTGAGTTTGTTCTGCAATGAGGAATTTCTGGAAATTAACTACACCAAAACTAAAATCGTGAGATTTGCAAAGAAGCAACGGGTTTTTAGATGGTCCATAGCTGGTGCCAGAGTGGAGCAGGTGAAGTCTTACAGATACCTGGGGGTGGTGTTCCAGTTTAATGGTGGTACCTCTACGCACACCAGTGCCGCTAAATTGAATGCCACTCGATCTTCCATGGCAATCAGGAAATTTTTCTGGGCACAAGGTGGTGGCTATATTCCGGCAGCTAATAAAGCCTTTCAGGCTAAAGTGATACCTCAGCTGCTATATGGGATTCAGGTTAGACCACCAAAAGACTTACAAGCTTTAGAAAAAGTACAATCGGGCTTTCTGAGATCACTATTGGGGGTACCAAAATGTGTCCCGAACTCCTTAATACGGCTGGAGATTGGGCTATGGAAATTGGAGACCAGGGCCTGGCTGCTCATAATCCTGTATTGGATTAAGACTTATCTTTACCCGACAGGACTTATACCTCATCTCCTTGCCGCTACCCCACAACCCCGTTGGTGTATGATGGTTGAGGAAAGACTCCGGAAGATGGGCTTCTGCCCAGTACAATTGTTAGAACAGGGCGAGTCAACAGCAAGATCCCTAGTTAAACAAAGGCTTAGGGACATAAATTTCCAGGAGGAAAGGGCCTCCGTAAATAGGCTGCTACAATTCCTAAGCACTAAGAAAGACTGGGTCACAGCCTCTTATTTCTATACAATCTATTCACCAAAGCTGCGCTGGGCGTTTACAAGAGCTCGCTTGAATGCTTTACCCTCAGCGATGCTAGTAGGGAAATTTGAGAGAAAACCCTATGAGGAGAGACTATGCCTTTGCGGAGCTGCTCCCGAAACACTGACACATTCACTGTTACATTGCCCACTTTATACAGATGAAAGAGATTTATTTTTATCTCAGTATCTGAAAGATCTCCAAAGCCACTCAGTGGAGACAATTCTTATATGCTTATTAGAAGACAGGGACCCAACAATATCCCTGGCGGTTGCTAAATTTTGTTATACATTGGCCAAACTAAGAGAAGCTAGAGCACAGCAATCGGTTACTGTCAAAGATTCCTGATTTTATATATTTGATGACATTTTAGACTTTGTTTCCATTATTTTCTTTTTACTGTGTATACTCTGCGTATATTGATGTTTGATCTAAGATCATAAATAAACAACAACAACAGCTCTGAAGGGTTTCAGAGACGGGTATTTCCAGGTCCTGCCTGGACTGAACCGGAGGTCTTCTGCAGAAAAAGCAGGCGCTCTTCCACTGAACTATTGGGTCTTTCCACAATCTACCTTCTGCCCACTCCCAACTGAGATCAGGAAAATGTTGCAAGGTGGTAGGAACTCCCCCCACACAGCATCCCTACCTGATTTTAACTTGGGGAGGGAAAACCCCCAAAAGAGATTCTGATAAGGTCTTGCTTCTCGCAGCGCCCCGTGTGTATGTCAAACAAATCAAAACTTCTTGATTGAAGAAAGTTGGTGTGAAGGGAGAAATTGACTGACTGGGAAGAATACTGGTGCGAGACTGCCCTCTGCTGGTCCAGGGGTTTAGTAGCCAAGGTGCTCAAGGACCAAACTAAACTGTACATACGACTGCTTATACACCTTTCCATGCATACCGCTATTTTCACGCTCAAAATTACACCCTCCCAAGCTGTTTTCATCTGAGGGAGCAAGGAGAAGGAATGCAGAATCAGCCTCTCTTTCTCCTAGAAGCGGGAAAGCAGCAGGGGCCAAATTTGGGGCAGAAAAATAGTGGGCAGACAAGGAATTAGTGAGCCACCAATCCCTTTGATTGATTGACAAAGTCCATCAAGTCGGTGTTGACTCTTAGCTACCACAGAGATAGATTTTCTCCAGGATGATCTGTCTTCAACTTGACCTTTTAAGTATCTCTCAGTGGTGCATTCATTGCTGTCGTCATCGAGTCCATCCTCTTCTCTTTCCTTCAACTTTCCCCAGCATTATGGACTTCTCAAGGGAGCTGGGTCTTTGCATAATGTGTCCAAAGTAGGATAGTTTGAGCCTGGTCATTTGTGCCTCAAGTGAAAATTCTGGACTGATCTTTTCTATGATCCATTGGTTTGTTTTCCTAGCTGTCCATGGTCTCCTCAAAGGTCTTCTCCAGCACCAAAGTTCAAAAGCGTCAATGCTTTTTCTATCTTGCTTCTTCAAAGTCCAGCTTTTGCATCCATAGAGTGTCATGGGGAAAACCATTGTCCGAACAATTCTAATCTTTGTAGGTGTAGACACATCACGGCATCTAAATATCCTTTCCAAGGCCTTCATTGCAACCCTACCAAGCGCTAGTCTGCAGCATATTTATTGACTGCTGGATCCTTTACTGTTGACGGTCAATCCTAAAAGGAAAAAGCTATCCACCACTTCAGTGTCTTCATTGTCAATTCTGAGGCTGGTTGCTGTACCTTAGTTTAGTCTTCTTTACATTTAGCCATATTCCACACTAGTCGCCTTTGTATCATGAACCCAGAAAGCTGCCTTATCCCAAACAGGCTCTTGGTTCAGTCAGCTCAGCCTTGTATACAGCACAGGGCAGCACAACTTCAGCCCTCCAGTGAACATTGGACTACAGCTCCCATCATCCCTTCTACAGTGACCAATAATCTGGGATGGTGGGAGCTGTGGTCCAATATCTGCCAAAGTCGTGTAGTGCTGATCTATGTTGGGTTTTTGCCAGAGCATTGTCTGAGTCCTTGTACTAGACGAGCTTGTCTGTATGTTTTGTTAGGAAAATGTTCAAAGATAAGCAACCACAAAAAGTGTTCACCTCAAGGTTGACTCAGCCTTCCATCCTTCCGAGGTCGGTAAAATGAGTACCCAGAATGTTGGGGGACAATATGCTAAATCATTGTAAGAGAGAGCTTCCAGCTATAGAGCGGTATATAAATGTAAGTGCTATAAGGCCATATTTCAATTTGCATATGGATGCTCTATGGCAGGGATTCTCAATGTTGGGTCCCCAGATGTTATTGGACCTCAACTCCCAGCCTCAGTGGCCTTTGGCTGGGGATTATGGGAGTTGAAGTCCAATAACATCTGGGACCCAACATTGAGAATCCCTGCTCTATGGCATCAGCTATTACCAGTAGCCCCACTCCAGTTAGACCTTCATACATCCTATGCAGAAGCTCCGCCATTTTCTGAAGGGCCCTGTTACAACACACTGGATCCTCTGACATCATGTTCGCCAAGCCTACCTTGCAGTCCAACTCTAAAAGGACTCAAGAGCTAACCTGTCCATGCACTTCCCACGCCCTCAAGGGCTATTTTGAGTCCTTTTGGTAAGGACAAGCCTTGCAAAGGCTGAGGGAGCCCCTCTCTGCACAGCTTCCCTCCAATGACCTCTCAGCAGCAGAGGGATGCTGCTTTCTGAAGTTTGACATCCAGTTCAATGTGCTGTGCTTTAAGTACTGCCTTCTCTGAACATTTGAGGGGGCGAAGAGCCAAAAATTATATTCAGATAGAACCCAGCTTGTTTACAGGTGCTGTTTTGAAGTACTTACAGTACTCGAGTTTAACCTTTTGCAAAAACCAAGCACGAGAGACATGACACACATTTATTACATCGTGTTTGTGTAATATGCTGATGCTGCCATCCAGCATGAGACACACATTTGCATTAGGTTGGGCAAGCATCTCCTTCGAGCTCAGGAACAGCCACATGCATGGATGCTAGACCAGAAGTCAAACCTGGAACTGGAGGGGAGAATGTGAATCAACCCTTATTTGGCAGAGAAACCCAGTCTGATGAGAACAGAGCTTAAGGAGGAGATTGGGAGGCAATTGCTTAATGTCCAGAACCAGTCAAGGTTTGTTTGAAGAAGTTAGGAGTGTAGAAACTGTACAGTAGCTATCTCATGGTGAAAGGGAGGAAGAAGAAGAGAGCCCCATGAACAGCCCACCAGTCACAAGAGAGACAGAGAGCAAGGGACAGTCCTACACTCTATCTCCACTCCTCATGTCTCTGGTAGACAATAGGAGTTACTGGGGTTAAGAGTCAATGCCTATGGAGTCATACCTCCAACAGAAATGCTTCCAGGTGTACCTGACCCTGCCAAATTTAAGCAGGTAGTGTCACTCTTGCTCCATTCTTGTGTTTTCACTGGGTCATTGCAAGCTTTTCCGTTTGAGATTTGTTTCCAGGATAGACTGTGGCCCCTCCTTGTTTGGAGGACAGCCCATAGACCTCTCCTTCTTTAAAAGTTACCTCCCTAACATATGCAATAAGTCACTTATGTATTCAATTTATATACCACCCTTCTTTTAAAAAAAAAGAGGCTCTGGGCAGCTTACATTAAACTCACACAATTAAATTTTTTTTTGAACCAGATTAAAAAACTAGATATCATTAAAAGCCAGGCTAAAAAGGTGGGTCTTTAAGACTCTCCTGGGTGCTTTCCAGACTAGACCCTGCAATGGGGTCAAGACGTATCTCGGAAGTGTGCTTCCACACTTCCTGTGTTGTGACACCACAGTCCCTACAGGGACAGGAGGGTGCTGTTCACATTTCCAATGCCTTGTTGTGAATTTAATCGCTGTGAAATGGTTGTACATCTGGCATGGAAAAGTTGCTGGTTTGGGGGGTTGCTAGTTGCTGTGAGACTGCTCCCCCTGCTGTTTCCATTCCAAATGTGACTTGCCTGAATGGAGGCATTTTGCTGCTCTTGAGCAGCTAGTCTGGAAAGCGCCCTGAAGGCCTCCAAGGAAGATAACCCTCTTATATCCATGGGGAATGTGTTCCATAATCCAGGGGTAACAACTAAGAAGGCTAGATCCCAGGTCGTACCAGATGGACCCCTCCTGATGATCTGAGTGAGTGGTGGGGATCTTGTAGAGACGTATCCCATCTACCTCCTCAGTCTTCTCGTCACCCACTTTCAAACAAGCCTCTTCCCCTTCACAGCTCCAGAGAGGTAGTGCCTAGAAACCCCTCCTCAGCTCTGGAACAATGCTCTTCCACCCACTCGCCACCTCAGAACCCTTGCACCATGCTTGGCTGTCACAAGGCAGGGCATTTTTCTAGGCATTCACCCCTACATGCATTTTGGAGTTAAATGCAGCTTTTTCTCTTCTGGAGAGTGTTTCTCATTCAAGATGCCTTAGGACAAGGGTGGGCAAACTTGGTGCTCCAGCTGTTGCCACACTATGGCTGTCAAGTTGTGGCTGGGGATGATGGGAGTTGTAGTTTCAACAGCTAGAGAGTTGAGATAGAGATGCAGGGGTGTAGAAGGGCCTCTGTCCAGTTCAATATTCCTCTCCACTACAACTTTTAAGAAGAGAGAGCTCTAAACACCAAGACTGAGCCAGTTGGACTGTGGCCAGTATATCTCCCTGCAAAGCCTTTTTCCTGCTGTGTGGCACCATGAAGGGTTGTGCCAGCTCTTCCACCTGTTACAGCTTACATGATATCAGCTAAACTTGTAGTCATAACTGGGCCACAGCTTTCAACGTGTCACAGGTCCCCCTTTCTTCCAGGAACCCCGGAAACTGGAGTTCTGCTGGACCCCTGGGCTTCTCTATACCCTGCAACTTTTCAGAACCTTGATTTCCGTGATCCTTGGTGCAAACCATGACCCCACCAAATGGCATGAAGGGGTAGCTGTCCTAAGTGGGATCAATCCGGGGCATTTCCAGATTGAGAAATACTCTATTTTAACACCAGTTCTTACAGTACCACGTTTCTACCCTGCATTCAGCTATCCTTGGCCATCCCACAGTTTCAGAGTGTCATCTGAGAATTGTCTGAAAAGTCTTGATTCTCATCACAGATGACGTTGCAAAAGTTACATGATGGCCAAGGTGTCATTTGGATGCCAAGCAGAAAAGCAGCAAGAGCTTTTTAAAAAGTGGACTGTTTGGAAACCCCCTTAAAGCCCTAATGCCGCTCCGATGCAATCATTCTAAGCCCCTAAAATACACAGACCTTTGAAGTATTCCTAGTTCTCATATAGGAGGGAATGCTTCTTAAGACACAAGTGCTTTCCAAATGCACTAACATTTTTAGTTAATTGCAATCAACTAAAAGGTTCCTCAAAGCTTTTGATGCATGTGATCTGAGGACATCACCTTGGATCCCAGCTTCTACCGGGTTAGGGGCAGAGCAAACCCATTATTTATTTATTTATTTGATTTCTTCTTCCAAAAAGGGCTCAGGGCGGTTTCTGGCAGCATCTCCAAGAAAGGTCTGAGAGAGCATTTTGCCGCTTCTATCCCCTCATGAATTCAGGCTGTTCACTATGAGAGTAAAGCAACACTTAGTTTATTTTGTTTTCCCCACACAAAATACTTTTAGTATTACAGCATTCCCAACATGGCTTTCTACAGACAAGGAGGTCATCAATTCCAGCACGACTCCCCAGGTTGTGGCCAGTCACGCCTTCCAGAGTCATCTGCAAAGAGATCAAGGAGATGGCATATTTCATTCTGCGAGTTGCAGCAGGCCTCTCAAAGGGACGCTGAGCTACTGAGACAACCTTCTCAACAAGTAAATAGTTGCTGCTTGTGTGCACAATCTCCCACTTTCCCCTCATGTAAAGATGGCTGCAAATACACCCCATTTGACCAGAGGCAAGAGGGGGACCAGAGAGTACACCCTGGGGAAGCAAAGCCTCCAAGTCATGATTAACTCCTCACATTCGTTGAAGCTCTGGATTTAGAGTGCTTAAACTCACTCAACATTTCTGGGTTCTGAAGTGCTGCTATTGTAGGGGGAAGCCTTCAAAAGAAAGGTGCACACTTGAGATTCCATACTGGGGCTTTGTTTTTTTGGTTAAAGTTGTAGCCAGATTATTTGGAGAAATCTGGATTGAGTATATTGAGTGCCAAGGAGTGTGCAACCCCACTGAGAAGCACTTCCATAGAAGCTTCCATGGGATGGGACCATAGTTTGGTAATACAGGACTTGATCTGCATGGAAGAGATCTTGGATTCTGTTCCTAGCCTGGAATTTCACACCCAGCTTTTAGTTTGCATCTCCTCCAAAATGAACAGGGTGCGTTCACATATCTGCCAAATTTGTTCTAAAGTTCCTGCAAGCTATTGGGGAGCACACACACAATTTGGGCTTTTCGTCACATGTTTGAATGTAGCCTGATCTATATCTGTGGTTAAAAAATCCACTTTCTGTGTTGGTCTTTTGGGGCAACTTTGAACTCTCAGTAAAGCCTTGCAGAAAATCCTCTGTAAAGCCTGATGTCTGGGAAAGAACACAGGAAGCTGACATATACTGAATCAGACCATTGGTCTATCTAGCTCAGTATTGTCTTCACAGATTGGCAGCAGCTTCTCCAAGGTCGCAGGCAGGAATCTTTCTCAGACCTTTCTTGGAGATGCTGCCAGGGAGGGAACTTGGAACCTTCTGCTCTTCCCAGAGCGGCTCCATCCCCTGAAGGGAATATCTTACAAATAGCTCACACTTCTAGTTTCCCATTCATATGCAACCAGGGTGGACCCTGCTTAGCTAAGGGGGAAAGTCATGCTTGCTATCACAAGACCAGCTCTCCTAGTCAAGAGGTAAAGTGTGTCATCAAGTCAATTTCAACTCCAGGCGCCCACAGAGCCCTGTGATTTTCTTTGATAGAATACAGAAGGGGTTTCCCATCGCCTTCTCTTGCGCAGTATGAGATGATGCCTTTCAGCATCTTTCTACATCACTGCTGCCCAATATAGTAGCAGCGGGGATTTGAACTGGCAAGTCAAGCATTTCCCTGCTGTGCCACTTAAGGCTAGGCCTCATCTAGGGTTTCAGAACCCAGCCTGAAACCTTGGAAAGCTATTGCTTTCCAATTGTGTAGATTCAGAAGGCAGCAGCTTTCTATGTTAACCAAGACGGAGCGGTCCAAGAATACAGTATGCTCTTGCACAGCTCCCAGTCCAATTGTCTCAATGAAGCCTTTGAAGAACCTCCTAGAGGAAGATGCACCTCAAGTCTTCATGTTCCTCATTTGCTTTATTGCTCAGAGTATACAGTATTGTGTGTAGTTTAGGCAGAGAATTTTTGAGAAAGTTTCAAGCATTTTAAACTAATTATCCATGTAAGCAACCACAAGTGCTTACCTGTAGCTTGCCGATCTCTGAGATGGGTATGGCCACTGGATACCAGTCCATGCCTTGATCCTCCTTCATAGACCAGACTTTGTGCCATTCAGAGGAATTCAGGAGTTTTATGTAGATGTTGATTTTGTCTATTAGAAAATAGAATTGACACGTGTCCACATATGCACTATTAGATGGGGAGTCCTTTAGGGACAGGGATTCATCCCTGCTGAGCTGCCTGGCTAGACTTCTCCTAGAACTATTCGGTATTATCAGTAGGTTCAAAATGCTGCCACCACCACCCCTTTTGTCGACAGAAACTCTGGGCTTGGGGTGGGATAACCCAGAAAGAAAAAGACTTAATTTGGTGTTTTCCCCAAGTTAAAAACCAACACTGAGAGGCTTTTAAAAAGAAAATCAGTTTTATTCGTTGCTACAGACTGCTTCTGTCTGAGGTTCTCTCAGCTTTTAGTTACATTTAAGAATACTTAGTAGGGTTACAAAAATAGGTTGCCTTAATGTATGCTTAAGGTGTTTATAGAGTCTTTTGCAACACCCTAGGTAGGATGGGCGTGGGCTAGTGTTCCTTATTTTAATTATGTTACAGGTAAACAATGATAGAACAGTATCAGGAATATGCAAAAGCACACACCAAAGAAACAGAAATTCTACTACAAACTCTTAAACCACTTTCTCCTGCCCTAAACTTCTGAAGCCACTAGCCTTGGCTTCACCAAACTCCTGTTGAGAATTCTAGCTTCCTGACCTATCTTTCAAGGATCTGCAGAGTTATTATCCTACAGCCAATCTCCATGACCACATATCCTCCTGTGCACCTCCCACCTAGCTTCTCTTCTAACAAAGAACTCTTCTTCCTGCCAACAGCTCTCTAGGTCCCAGACCCACCTGGTATGCTGACTGGCTGAGCTTCACTTCCAGTTAACTCTTTAGAGGGAGGGGAGGCTGATCACTACAGCACCTTATTCCATGCCCAATGACTGAATAGAACTTCTGTACCAGACAAAAATCCAGTATAGGGGTGACAACTGGGATTCTGCAAGGAATGGCAAGCAGGGGAGGAAGCATGGAGTGAACTAGGTCTGCTACCCTTCCTTCTCTGCAAAGTGTGTTGGGGGGCAGGAAGAGCTAAGCTTCTCCCCACAAGGTGGAAGCAGCTTCCTGGCAGAGACACAAAAGGCTCACACTAGATTTAGCTTGATTTTACCAAATAGGAAGCAAACTGTTTGCCCTTGGCCCCTTCCCATAGGTCCAGGGCTCGCATCTATACATATGCAGCTTATCAAGGGATAGCTTCTTTTCTGGAGTGGGGAGAAGAATGTTGTTCTCTAATACACTGTCAATTTTCTACAGAGGTAGGCAGTACATTTTAAAAATATAAGACACAGTGGCTCACAACCTTAAAATTATGCAGTCAGCCACAGTACTAATCAAGGACACTGCAAAAAGAGCAGGGGAAGAAAGCATCAATTATACAAAAGTTTTCCAGGTGATGGGGGCTGATCAGAATTGCCTTTTTACTAGGAACTTGGATTGTCGGAGACTTCAGGGAGATGTAGCCACCTGGTGAAGAGGACAAGATCATGGTTGGTTTGATACCACTGCCATCCTTTCACAAGGTTAGGAGGAGAGTTGGTCTTGTGGTAGCAAGCATGACTTGTCCCCTTAGCTAAGCAGGGTCTGGCCTGGTTTCATATGAAAGGGAGACTAGAAGTGTGAGCACTGGAAGAGAGTCCCCTCAGGGGATGGAGCCGCTCTGGGAAGAGTATTTAGGTTCCAAGTTCCCTCCCTGGCAGCATCTCCAATATAGGGCTGAGAGAGACTCCTGCCTGAAACCTTGGAGAAGCTGCTGCTAGTCTGTGAAGACAATACTGAGCTAGATAGACCAATGGTCAGACTCAGTATATGGCAGTTTCCTATGTGTCTAGAGCTGAGGTTGGGAAGCCCCAGGGTTGAATTTGCCTCTCTTATGAGCTCATTAGAAATCCTTGGGCAGCCAACAAGTTTTCAACTTACCCATGAAAATATAGGACAAGTGTATTGGGCTGTTTCACACAGCTCTAGTTAGGGTAAGAGATGCATCCTACTCAAGTTTGGGAGCTGCGCACCCTCCCATTTTCCAATGGTGAGAAAGCAGCAAGTGGGGGGAGGAAGTGATAGCCTGCTAAGCAGCAGCTGGATTGGAGGGCTCTTTAATAAGGGAGGACAAAACCACAACCCAGTTGCTGGGTTAGTAGATGATCACTTCCTGCTCCCCACCTTGCTTTGCTCATAGGCAATCAAAACAGGAGCACCCACAGCTCCCTAACTTGGGTAGGGTGTGTCTCCTACCCTAATTAGAATGGAGGACTGCCCTATTAAGTATTTTGAGAGATTTCCACAGGAGCTGGCGGCCCCACCATGAGGCAGAGGGAAGCACTTGCATCTCTGGTGGCAAGCTTTGGGCATTACTGAGAGAGAGAGAGAATGAATGAATGAATGAATGAATGAATGAATGAATGAAAATGAACCCAACCACTCTCCTCTAGCAAGTCACACACACCCGCCCCAGAGAAGGAGTTTCACAAAAGCCACTCACCAGAGGCCCTGCAAGGCATTCCTGCAATATCTTGATCATCCACAGACTGCTCTTGCTCTTTCTCAAGGATCCAGTCCAGGTCATCTTCCTTACTCTGCTCCCAGCCACACAAGTCTTGCTCAAAGGAACAGAAGAGGGGCTGTGCTGCCTTCATTGTTCTTCGAGGGGCCGGCAGGTCATTTCCTGCCATTTCCACTGCAGAAGGCAACTTCCTACAAAGATGTGGCAATTCAATGTTTGAAGCAGACATCCCTACAGCTTTTTCAGGCTTGTGCCCATTCCCAAGAGCCGCTGCCGCCGCCATCATGGTTCTGAGGACATGTTTCTTCAGGAATGCTTTTGTCTTCACAGAACCAGCCACTGTTGGTTTACTGGGATTTAGACACCTGCAATTCAGCCCCAGTGGCTCACAATTGCAGTCCTCCTATTGTGGCAACGCCAGTACCAAGGTTCTTGCCATTATCTCTGGCAGAGACCTCTTGTCAATATAATGAAGGAAATTGGGGTTGACGACAGAGGGACCACCATCTTGCTCTGGTTTCCCTTCCATCATGCTGCTCACAGTGATTTCTCCTCCATTCACTACAGTCTGTGTTTCAGAGGCTTGTCTGGATTGAAGAGTTTCCTTTGTAGAATGGCGACCAGCAGGCCCCTTTCTATAGTTTAGAAGTGTGGGAGATTCTGGGGCGGTCAGGGGCACGGCTGTCCCTTCATTAATGCCATGAATCAAGGCCATTGGCTGTGCTTCAGATAAGGGAGAAGTGGTGTCCCTACTTTTTTCAAGTGCATCTTTCCAGCCTTGGGTTGTGGCCCATTTAATCCCATGGTAAGACTTTTCTGTTGCATTTGCTGGCTCAGACAGTCTCCCTTCTGCAAAAGGGCTTGTTATTTCTCTAGAGGAGCCTTTTCTTTCAGTGGCAGATTCCAAATATTTTACAGGTGGCCCCCCATCATTTGGTACAGATTCTGATCCTGTTCCTCCTAAACAAAGAGAACGTCGGGGTTCTTGCACTCCCTGCAGAGTTGGGTTGCCAAAAGCCAAGGTGGTGGAGAAGTGGGAAGAACCAGCACTGGTAGTTTTAGCAGTTCCTTGATCACTTGCTATAGTACTCTCTGGAGTCCTTTTATGTGGCTTTGTAAGTTCACTCATTACTGCCAATGAAGTCTCTTCCAGAGGTTGTGGGTAATGGCCCATTCCATTTTCCTCTCTTCGATTTTTGGTGTCTCTCCTCCAGCTGGGAGAAGTACTTGTTTCTGGGACAGACAATACCTTCTCACTCTCTTTGGGGAGAGATCTCCCTTTTGAGACAGAGCTGTGTCCTTTGGTTTCTGCACCCGACTTGGATTCCTGAGTAGCCTCATTTTCCAACGGTATGTCCAAGGAAGCTGGCCTCTTGGTAGCATGCTTCATGTATGAAGAGCCAGCCACTCTCCCTCTGCATTGGCTTTGAGAGGGTACTGTTCTCAGCCCAGTAGAATTCTTGGCTTGGCCATGACCACCATCTCCTGTTCCAGCAATACTAGTTCCAACTGAGTGGGGAGGAGGAGGTTGTTCCTGTTGTCTGGTTTCTGCCATACCACACTCAGGGTTTCTGGGCATTTGGCTCCCAAGTGATGCCGTGGGCAGTACTTGCCACAGAGATGCTCTTTTGTGGGTCTTGGCTTCTTTGGGGAGTTCAGTTCCTGCAGGCCTTTTGCCTCCAGGTTCTTCCTCATGGCCAACACTAGCCTTCTGCCCACGAGACAGGCTTTCCATAGTTGCTGCTTCTGTGGCATGCTTTAGTGATTCTTCAGCATGCACCCTTGCAGTCCATCCTGCAGCATGGGCACTAGAGCTATAGCCTTCCATGTTTCTTGGTTGCAGTGATGAAGCTGTGTCTCCCCTCTGAGCTGGCCTAGAGCTTGGAGACCAAGAGAGTTTCAGTGGAGAGGTCTCCTCTGTAGAATGCATGGCTTGCTCCATTTCAGTTGCTAGTAAAGCCTGTTCTTCCTGCACAGGAGCTTGGCTGGGCAGCTCCGCGTTTGCCCCTCCCCAGTTTCAGACATGGGCCATGCAGTTCCTTCCAGGTGCCCCCTTTCAGTCTGGAGTTCAAGCTGGACCGGTGGGATTCCCACCACTGTTTCGGCAGCTGCACTTCTAGGTGTCTCATGGGACCTCAGGAGGGGCCATGTCTTGTGCATCACCTGCTCAGTCTCAGAGACTGGTCCCAAAGGTGTATGTGCCAACGCTCCCTGTCTGTAGCCCTTTCTTGCCCGATAAGTGAGGGGCAGAGGAGAGATTGTGCCCACTTCTATGGAAGTGGACCCCATTGGACTGCTCTCAGAAAAAGTTTCCTTTTGTCTTGAATCAGCTGAATCACCTGCAGTTGTTGCCCAAGGGGATGGCTCTCCAGTAGGGGCCCTGAGCCTATCAAGATGTTGACTTTGAGCCCGTGAACTTCCAAGGCCTCGATCCCCATCAGTAGGAAGCATCCCATATTCTCGTTCCTGTGCCACAGAGGGTTTCCTACTATGGGAGGCCAGTGTGAAAGCTGGCTCAGTAGCCTCCTTGTTGTAGAAGCCTTTTTCTTCCTTTCCCACTATTCCACGGTGGCTGCTGATAGTGAAGAGTGCCTGGCTTCTTGCTTCACTGTCTGGGGGATTGGAAGAAGCTCCAGCATTTGGGACTACTGTACTTCCAGGGGCTCTCCGAGAGGGTGTCATGTAGGAAGAGCTCACTGCATTATCTCGTATGCCTTCCACAGAGTGCATATCCTGAAGGTGGCCAGTATTGCTTCTAGAGTGACTTGTGGCTGGATGGAAGAGATCCATACCTTCTTTGGTTTGGTTTTCCACCACAGTGAAAGGTCCCCCCTTGATTGAGCTGGGCGTGCCATTTTCAGACTCATCGATTCCTGTCTCCATAGGGGAAGGTAGTTCTGTGATCTGCCCCACATCCATGGCTCTTGATCCAGAAAGGAGAGTGCTCTGCACCAGCCTATCAAGCCTTCTTGCAGCTCCCTTGCCGAGGCTAAATGGAGGCACTGTGCTTTTGGTACGAGTGTAAGCTGCAAGTGCAATTCCTGGATTAGCTCTTGTTCCTTCAATGGGACTTTGCCCACCTTGTGTGTAGCTTGGAGACTGGATTCTCAGCACTCCAGAGCCACGGGTTGGGTTCTGCAGAGCTTGCGGCTCACTGCTCTTCTGGGCAGCAGTGCTGGCTGTCATTTTAGTCTCCATTTCCAAGAGCCGGGTGTTATGTGGCAGTCCTTCTGACATCATGAGGTATGCTTTGCTCGGAGCCCCTGGAGACACTGTACTTGGGTTACGCCTCTCCATTCCGGGTGCTAGAGTTCTCATCGGGGCTTCTGCAACACTAGAGGCTTCCTCAACACTCCTGTTGGGTGGCAGGGTGGAGCCCACTTGGGCCAGCTCTTGCAGCTCCTGAACAGTCTCGCTGGCAGAACGAGCCTCTTCCGTGGCAGAAGGAACTGAACTCCAGGCAGTAGGGATGTAGTCCTTGCTTTCTGGTTCCATTGAGCTTGGGACAAAACCAGTTACATTCTCAGGTCTTCCATCCGATGTTTCTGAAAACAATGACAGGTGCTAGATGAGAAAATCCTTTTCTAGCCACTCTTGATCTCTGCGGTGTGTGCCATTAACATGATCAGGGCCATGTCATGAACCTAACAGATGCAATGTACTGTATATCCACAAAGTGTTCCTATGTGAAAGCAGCCGTCATGCCTACCATACAAGCTGCCAACCATCCAGTATCCCAAGAGCACACTCTTCTGTTTCTTTTTTAGATTGTTAGCCCTTTGGGGATAGGGAGCCATTTTATATCATAAGAACATAAGAACAGCCCTGCTGGATCAGGCCCAAGGTCCATCTAGTCCAGCATCCTGTTTCACACAGTGGCCCACCAGATGCTGCTGGAAGCCACAGGCAGGAGTTGAGGGCGTTCCCTCTCTCCTGCTGTTACTCCCCTGCAACTGGAACTCAGAGGCATCCTACCTTTGAGGCTGGAGGTGGCCTGTAGCCCTCCAACTAGTAGCCGTTGATAGACCTCTCTTCCATGAAGTTATCCAAACCCCTCTTCAAACCATCCAGGTTTTTGGCTGTCACCACATCTCGTGGCAGAGAATTCCACAAGTTGAGTATGCATTATGTGAAAAAGTACTTCCGTTTGTTGGTCCTAGATTTCCTGGCCATCAATTTCATGGGATGACCCTGGTTCTAGTGTTAAGCGAGAGGGAGAAGAATTTCTCTCTATCCACTTTCTCCACACCATGCATGATTTATAGACCTCTATTATCATCATCATCATCATCATCATCATCATCATCATCATCAATTCGATTTCTATACCACCCTTCCAAAAATGGCTCAGGGCGGTTTACACAGAGAAATAACAATTAAATAAATAAAATGGCCCCCGTTCTCAAAGGGCTCACAGTCTAATCTATCATGTCTCCCCACAGTCTTTTTTCTAAACTAAAAAGCCCCAGGTGTTGTAGCCTTGCCTCATAAGAAAGGTGCTCTAGGCCCTTGTAAACTGCTTGGGAACTTTTGTTGAAGAGCGATTTATAGATATGAGAGAAGCCGTTTCAGAGACCAAGTCATCTGTACACCAGGTAGAGACAGGTTTCTTGCTCGTGGGTCCTATTTTGGTTTTAGCACTCAGGGCCCATCAGAGCTAGGTGCAAAGTTGCGACTCAAGGCAGAGCCCCAAGTTATCCCATGGACAGGACATACTGCTTACTTTCCCCTGTGGGCCACTTCTTGAGATGACCTTCATGGACAAGTTCCCAGATATATTCCACAAATATCAACAGCTCAGTCTAGAAGGCGGCCCTTGCTGCCAACATTACATAGTTGAGACGGTGATTCTAACCTACCAGCAGACTCCAGCCTGCCGTCTTCCCACCCCTGCTTCACACATTCTAAGTTGTTTTGGAAGCCAGCTTAAACTGTAAAAAGCTGCAGGATTTTGCTACCTCAGCTGCTTTTGAACAATCACAGGTTTATTGACCGTTCCGTTCCAGTTTCAAACATAATCGTGCTGCTCTTACTGCTAGCCATCCTGAGCTTTCTGTAATCATCATCATCATCACCACCAAGACCTGGCAATGGCTTAAGAATGGTTACTTGAAGAAAGAAACAGAGGGTTTAATACTGGCTAAACAAGAACAAATGCAATAAGAGCAAAAGTCGAAAAATCCACAACAGCCAGCAAGTGCCGCCTTTGTAAAGAAGCAGATGAAACAGTGGACCACCTGATCAGCTGTTGTAAGAAGATCGCACAGACTGACTACAAACAAAGGCATGACAAGGTAGGAGGGATGATACACTGGAACATCTGCAAAAAATACAAGCTACCTGTAGCCAAAAATTGGGGGGACCATAAAATAGAAAAAGTTGAAGAAAATGAAGATGTAAAAATATTATGGGACTTCCGACTACAAACAGACAAACATCTGCCACATAATACAACAGATATAACTGTAGTCGAGAAGAAAGAAAAACAAGTGAAAATAATCGACATAGCAATACCAGGTGATAGCAGAATAGAAGAAAAAGAAATAGAAAAAATCACCAAATACAAAGATCTACAAATTGAAACTGAAAGGCTGTGGCAGAAAAAGACCAAAATAATCCCAGTGGTAATTGGCGCCCTGGGTGCAGTTCCAAAAGACCTTGAAGAGCACCTCAACACCATAGGGGCCACAGAAATCACCATCAGCCAATTCCAAAAAGCAGCTTTACTGGGAACAGCCTATATTCTGCGACGATATCTATAACAGCAGCAACAACATTGACAATAAAATTCTGGCATCCCAGGTCCTTGGGAAGGGCTCGATGTCTGGATAAAACAAACCAGTCTAACACCTGTCTGACTGTGTAAACAAGAAAAAATAATTCGATTTCTATACCGCCCTTCCAAAAATGGCTCAGGGCGGTTTACACAGGGAAATAACAAACAAATAAGAAGGATCCCTGTCCCCAAAGGGCTCACGTTCTAAAAATAAACATAAGATAGATCCCAGCTACAGTCACTGGAAGTACTGTGCTGGGGGTGGATAGGGCCAGTTACTTTCCCCCTGCTAAATAAAGAGAATCACCACAGTAAAAGGTGCCTCTTTGCCCAGTGAGCAGGGGTAACTGAAGACAGTGACTGGTGCATTCACAGGCCTTAGTGGTCCAGCCTTACCTGGCTGTGCTGCTGCTTGAAAACACTTGTAGAACTTGTTGACTCTGGCAATATCTGAGTTGCTCAGGTTCCATCTTTGTCCAAGGATGATGTAAGAGCTGGAGAGTGGTACAGTTGTGGGCAAGGCGGTCATGCTGAAGGCATTCCTAAGGGGGGAAAGAGGGAGGATTTGTCCATAAGAGCAGCTGTTGGGCAGCTCCACACTAGAGCTTTTTGGTGTGGTAGAGGCACTGTTTTTCCCCTGCTATTAGCTAGAGATGTACATATCAGGCGGTATAAAAATATTTATTTATTTAAAATATTTATACCCCACCCTTCCAGTGCAATACTGCTCGGGGCAGCTTACAACAATAACATAGACACAGATACAAGTAATAAAATTATTTTTTTTAAAAAAAGTCAGATAAAAACAATGTAGGTTCAAATTAAAACTGAAAATTATAAAAAGCTAAAGAAGCTAAAGAACCTACCAGATATAACAAAATAATGATATTTAAAAGCCTCCTTAAAAAGGTGTGTTAAAATATAAGTAAATAAATATCACTTCCAAGAAGATGCCAGTTCTCATGGCTTGAAGGGTAGAGAGGAGAGCTGGTCTGGTGGGAGCAAGCATGATTTGTCTCCTTAGCTAAGCAGGGTCCGCCCTGGTTGCCTATGAATGGGAGACTAGAAATGTGAGCACTGTCAGATATTCCCCTTGGGGGACGATGGAGCTGCTCTGGGAAGAGCATCTAGGTTCCAAGTTCCCTCCCTGACAGCATCTCCAAGATAGGGCTGAGAGAGATTCCTGCCTGCAACCTTGGAAAAGTCGTTGCCAGTCTGAAGACAATCCTGAGCTAGATAGACCAATGGTCTGACTCAGTATATGGCAGATTCCTATGTTCCTAAGGGTGGGAGCAGTATTCACTATCCTGCTAAGATCTAAACACAGCTAAGCCCAGCTTACAAGGGCTGACTATTGCAACTGTATTTGTAGACACCCGGTTCTGAATGTGCAGCGTCACTTTCCCAGTCTAGAAGTTTGGGTTGGAGAAAGTTCCAGCCAAGATACTGTAGTACCTGGATAAAGACTTGCTTACCTGCCATAGTGCATGATAGATGAGCAGTCATAGGCAACCAACATGTTAGTATTCCAAGACTTCATGAAGTTTGTTTCACATCCTAAAGAAAAGAAAAAAAGATACAGCATACACCCCTGAGGGAACTGGGCACAAGTGTGCGATATTTGTGAATGAATGAAGAGCTTTATCATGATCATTGATCAGTTGTACATACAAAAACTACATTCTGATAATTCAATCATATAAAGCACACCAACATAGAAGCCCCATGTAGCGGCATCTAGAAAGTCGGGCTAGAAGTCAGCTGTGGGCAGATCTTAACAGCAGGTGCTCTCTTTGTGGCCCGGGCGCTTTCCAGATTAGACCCTGTGAGGGGGTCACGTCATATCTCAGAAGTGTGCTTCCACATTTCCTGCGTTGTGACACCGCCGTCCCTACGCGGACAGCCGTTCGGCAGAGCCTGTCACCTCTCCCTGGGCCACAGCGGGCTCCATTTCCTGGGAACCACAGCCCAAAGGGTGGCTAACAGCAAGAAAACGACGCCCCCCCCCCCCCGTAACCCGCAATGTCCTCCCCTGCAGACGTGCTCTGGAAACGACAGCAGAGCCCAGAAGAGCCCAGCAGGTCTCAAGGAGAAAAGTGCCATACAGAACAGGAGGCACCATTCTCTTCTCTGTTGGAAACAACAAGCGCTGGATAGAAAAGGCTGGCGAGAAAGAGAAGGAAGATTCCAAAGCTGGCAGCACTGAAATGGAGTCCAAAAGAGGAGGAGTGAAGAGTGAGAAGAGGAAAGGAGCTGGGAAAGAGAAAAGTATGAGGAACCTGCAGGAGGGAGAGGAGAAGGGAGAAGTTCAAATAGTCCCCCCCCCGCCCACCATTAGACTGTAGAAAAAGAAGGATAAAATACTATTGTACTTACCTGCAAACATCAGCAGGCGGGCGGGCGGGTGGGCGGGGCGGGGGGGCCCTCTTCCATCATGGCAGGAGAGAGTTGGGGAGATTTAGGGGAGGGGCCGCAGCAGCCGGGAGGGGGTGTTTGAAGGGGTCCTTCCACCGCTGCTGCCACGCACCCAGAGGGTCCCCACCGGAGGATCGCGCAGCGGGCGGAGGCCTCTGACCACGAGGCACGGCCCTTGGGGAGGAATGGGTGACGGTCTCTCTCCCCAAGGGCGTGCCTTCGGGCGGGGGCGTGGTGGCGATGGAAGGGCCACAGAGCCGGAGGGGAGCGGCGGAGTCCCCCAGGAGGAAGGGGCTGGCTCTGCCTTGGGGAGCCTCAGCGCTTGAATAGTTAGCGCTGGCAACGGGTCGGGCCTCTGCCGAGCCTCTGGCGGATGCCAGGATGATGGTAACGGCTTCGGCAGAGGCCGGCCCATCGGGGTCAGGGCGTTCATCCTGGGATGGTTTTTTAAAGAAGTCTGGGGAGGAACCGACTCCCTGGACAAGCCAGAAAGACGGTCCTGCCCCAGAGGGAGGAAGTCCCGCCCAGGCTCCCCAAGCTCCAGGTTCCTCCTGGGGATGGGTTGGAGGATTTTAACCGCCGCTGCCACCTCCGGCCTCCTTCTGGGGGGGCTCCCCTCCTCCTGGTGGGGAAGGGGTTTCCCCCCAGAAGGCACGCCCCCACCTGGTGCCTTGGGCCCCCGCCGAGCCTCGATCCTCCGTGGGAGGGCTGGTGGGCTGCCCTCCCGTGGGGGCCTCACCTGGGTGCTCGGTGCGTCCCTGGCCAGGTTGCTTTTAGTCCGCCTTTTTTTGGCGGACCTCACCCTTTCCGTTGATGGCCCAGCCACAGGGGCTGGGTCACCAAGGGAAAGGGTGGACCTGACCAGGGGTGGCAGCAGCAGCTTCCGGACCACCTCCCGGCTGTCAGATGTAATAGCCTTCCTCCCCACTTTCCTCCCCTCCTCTTCTCCTGAAAAGAAGAGAAGAAAAGAGAAGAAAAGAGATGTTATTTTTAAATTTTATTTCACATCTCTATATGCACCCAAAAGTCACATCTCTGGGTGTTTTACATGAGTCCTTTGCAAAACCAAAGCTCTGAATTTCAGAGCAGCATATGAAGTTTCATATTTATTTATTTGTTTATTATTTCTCACTGAATATTTTAATTGTGTCTTTTCTACCATCTTGTGGAGTGGGTCCAAAAATCTTTAAGGGACTTCGAGGTAAGTTTGGCTGGTGTGTGAATGCACACACTCTCTTCTGAAGGAGATTGGGGCAGAAGCCCTGTGTGTAAAGCCTCCTCGGAGCTTTTCACACATGGCTCTATGCCTCAGGGTATCTGAAGAGCGAACCTGCTTCGCAGCAGATTGGAGGCATTTCAATTCGAGGGATTAGATGGCTCATTCACAGAGCCATCAGCACCTCCATCAACACCTTTGGAGAAAGCAGAAGCCCCAGAGGTTTTTTTCCAAAAGCTGCTGAAAATTGAGGGGTTTTTTTACCACACACACCCACACACACACACACACATAACTCGGGCAAAGCCAGAATTTGCAGCCTCCATTTGGGGAGAATCTAAGCCCTGTCTGTCCTGGTCCCTGATAGCCCGCAGGGAGGTCGGATTAAATCCAGCAAATATGTGGACTGTCACTGGCACACTCCAATCAGGATTGGATTCGGGGTGTGTGGGGAGCCCTGTCTGTAAAACCTCCAGCTGGTTTAAATGAGGAGTTAGATCTTGGGGTGAAGGATGAGGATTATTCTTCTTAAGTAACATAGGAACATAGGAAGCTGCCGTATACTGAGTCTGAACATTGGTCTATCTTGCTTAGTATTGTCTTCATGGACTGGCACTGGCTTTTCCAAGGTTGCAGGCTGGAATCTCTCTCAGCCCTATCTTGGAGAAGCCAGGGAGGGATCCTGGAACCCTCTGCTCTTCCCAGAGCAGCCCCATCCCATAAGGGGAATATCTTGCAGTGCCCACACTTCTAGTCTCACATTCATATGCAACCAGGGCGGACCCTGCTTAGCTAAGGGGACAAGTCATGCTTGCTGCCACAAGACCAACTCTCCTCTCCAACAGTAGCATGTTGGTTAGGCAATGTAGCACAGCTGGGTCATTATCTAAGGGTATAAATTTGCTGTTGAATGGAGAAAGGTGATAAGCTCACAACAGAGAGATAGCAGTAAATGGGCTCCATTAGCTTTGGCTACTCAAAGATTTAAGTGTCTAAGATGTAAGTATTTGCACATTGGGTGTCAGTGTTATCTTTGCTCGAGTACTGCTTTAGCAAAACTGAGCTTCTATTTTAAATTATTATTTTTTAGAGTGTTACCTGTCTTTGGAGAAGTGTTTTTGTCACAGGATGACATGGGATAATATGTAAGTGTACAATGATTATAGTTTTCATAACAGGTTGTTGTTTTGTTTAAGAGTTTATTGATTGTATATTATAGGAACGTAGGAATCTGCCATATAATGAGTCAGACCATAGATCCATCTAGCTCAGTATTGTCTACACAGACTGGCAGCGGCTACCCCAAAATTGCAGGCAGGAATCTCTTTCAGCCCTATCTTGGAGATGTTGCCAGGGAGAGAACTTGGAACCTTCTGCTCTTCCCAGAGCAGCTCCATCCCCAAAGGGGAATATCTCACAGTGCTCACACACTTCTAGTCTCCCATTCATATGCAACCAGGGTGGACCCTGCTTAGCTAAGGGGACAAGTCATGCTTGCTACCACAAGACCAACTCTCCTCTTAAATCATTTTTAAAATTTCTGTGTTGTTTTGTGTCCTTGTTTGCCCCTGAAGGCGGCTTTGGCAGATCTGTGTTGGGCTTAAAAAAACAAGCTTATAGCACCTTGGGACTTTTGATTGATTGGTTCGTTGGTTGATTTCTATACCACCCTTCCAAAAATGGCTCAGGGCGGTTTAAACAGAGGAATAATAAATAAATAAAACAATAGGATGGCTCCCTGTCCCCAAAGGGCTCACAATCTAAAAGGAAACTTAAGATAGACACCAGCAACAGTCACTGGAGGTACTGTCCTGGGAGTGGATAGGGCCAGTTCCTCTCCCCCTCCTAAATAAAGAGAATCACCACCCACCAGATGCCGCTAGAAGCCACAGGTAGGAGTTGAGGGCATGCCCTCTCTCCTGCTGTTACTCCTCTGCAACTGGTACTCAGAGGTATCCTGCCTTTGAGGCTGGAGGTGGCCTATAAACCTCCATAAAGTTATCCAAGCCCCTCTTCAAGCCATCCAGTTTGTTGGCTCTCACCACATCTTGGGGCAGAGAATTCCACAAGTTGATTGTGCATTATATGAAAAAGTACCTCCGTTTGATGGTCCTAAATTTCCTGGCACTTTCATGGGACGACCCCTGGTTCTAGTGTTATGTGAGAGGGAGAAGAATTTCTCTCTATCCACTTTCTCCACACCATGCATGATTTTATAGACCTCTATCACGTCTCCCCGCAGTCGTATTTTTTTCTAAACCAAATAGCCCCAGGGGGCATCAGAAAACGGTTCACACTGAAATCAGAACACACTTGGGAAGGTGCTCTCATGTAGCCTTTACTAGCTGGCCCCATAAAACAGGATAAGGATGATGAAAGGCAATAAACCTCCCCCTGCCCCCGTCCCGCCAACGGTTATGGGACACAATTGGTGACATTGCACAACTTCCTTATTGATCACGTGGCATGCCTGTTAAGGCATTGGCCTTAGGGTCTAATTTCCCAACTTTGTGGGGCTTGATCCCAAAGGAGATAGTCTTAATTCTGGACTTAAATTTTCAAAGTCCCCCCCCGCCCCCCAATTATCAAATGTCCATGATTTGTGAAAATGAAATTTATTGTTACTGTTGGCAATGCAATCTTCTCTTTTGTGCTGATTCTAATGAAACAGTGAATCTATTATATATTTTGTAGAAGGGGTGGGTGGGTTGGTTTGTGTAAAATAAAGTCATACTTCCCAAGGACCTTCAGATACCAAATTCTGCATACATAATCTTGCCACTGAAAGCACAGTAGATGATGAATACACAATTTTTTACACCGGAATATGCTTGGGGGCAGGGGAATTAAGAAACTATTCTGAACATCATACTTACAGGTTGCCTAGAATTTTTGCATTAAAAATCCTGCCACTGAAAATAGCTGAATAAAGTAAGTTACTTTTTACACTGGGATCTACAGGTGAAACTCGGAAAATTAGAATATCGTGCAAAAGTCCATTAATTTCAGTAATGCAAATTAAAAGGTGAAACTGATATATGAGACAGATGCATTACATGCAAAGCGAGATAAGTCAAACCTTAATTTGTTATAATTGTGATGATCATGGCGTACAGCTCATGAAAACCCCAAATCCACAATCCCAGAAAATTAGAATATTACATGGAACCAAGAAGACAAAGATTGTAGAATAGAACAATATCGGACCTCTGAAAAGTATAAGCATGCATATGTATTCAGTACTTGGTTTGGGCCCCTTTTGCAGCAATTACTGCCTCAATGCGGCGTGGCATGGATGCTATCAGCCTGTGGCACTGATGAGGTATTATGGAAGACCAGGATGCTTCATTAGTGGCCTTCAGCTCTTCTGCATTGTTTGGTCTCATGTCTCTCATCCTTCTCCTGGCAATGCCCCATGGGGGTCATTCTCTATGGGGTCAGGTCAGGCGAGTTTGCAGGCCAATCAAGCACAGTACGCTGTATACTTTTCAGAGGTCCGATATTGTTCTATTCTACAATCCTTATCTTCTTGGTTCCATGTAATATTCTCATTTTCTGGGATTGTGGATTTGGGGTTTTCATGAGCTGTACGCCATGATCATCACAATTATAACAAATTCAGGCTTGACTTATCTTGCTTTGCATGTAATGCGTCTGTCTCATATATCAGTTTCACCTTTTAATTTGCATTACTGAAATGAATGGACTTTTGCACGATATTCTAATTTTCCGAGTTTCACCTGTACTTGGGGAATGGTTTGAATAATTGCTTTTGCATTTTGCAGAAGGAATTCTGAATATCATCCTTCCCAATATCACCTGCAGGGACCAAATTTTGCATCCTTCCACTTAATTTAGCTGCATGCACTACTCTTTGCTTCTGTTAGAGTACTATGTAGCCTTCCATTCCATTATATCATCATGAGGTTTATAAAGGCAATGTAAGAGACCTGTTTTCTGGTTCACCACCTCCGTGGTAGGAGTGTGCTACTTCCATCTCAGCTACCATAGGTGGTTGCACAGCAGTTGCAGGAGTCACTAGAAACGTGAGCCTGCTTGCAACGGCCTAGGCGGACTTTGGTGACTTGGGGAGTCGGCCCCTCTCACCGCCCTCACCCGAAACCAGCGGCATCCTTACCTCCCTCCTCTCTGCTCCTAGCCCTGCCAGACACCCTCCTGGACATCCTTTCCCTTCAACTAGGCCCTATTTAAAAGAAACCAACTAAACACCCAAAGCACAAAAGATCAACCAAGACTGAAAATAAAATGACACCAAAAGCACTGAAATTAGACCAAACCTGGAAAGCATTTTAAAAACCAGTTAAAAATCCCAACCTAAAACTACACAAAAAGAAAAAGGACAACACTTTCCAAACTCTAAACCTAAAAGAACCAAACTATCCAAGTAATCAGCTTAAAATTACAAAATGAGGTAGGTGTGTGTGTGTGTGTGTGTGTGTGTGTGTGTGTGTGTGTGTGTGTGTCACCAATCCGACCTGACTAGGCAGTCCACAGCAAGGAAGGTAATTCAATTAGGGTAATTTTTATTTTATTTTTAAAAGGGCAGGCACAGCAAGGCAATCCCACTAGGGTAGGATAATCCCAAGAAAAAAGGGACACCGCAAGGTAATCCAGAGGGGTCCACAGAAGCAGCAGGGGTGGGGGTGGCAGCAGGTCCACCAGAGCAGAGAGCAGGGTCCACAGCAAAAGCAGCAAGTAAGGCACAGTGACAGCAGCAGCCGGGCAACAAAGCCAGCAAGACAGCCAGAGCTCTTCCTCGGAAGCCAGAGGAAGAGGAAAGGCAGGCAGGCACTGCCTGGCTTTAAAGACATTTTGAAATTCCCTCCTTTTTGCTCCCTCATCCCTCCCTCCCCATCAGCCAATGGGGGCAGAGTTCCCTGACTACCCTCTGATTTTGAATGACAACACGCCAACCAGGAGAGAGGAGATCAGTAGCCAATCAGAAGACAGTGGCAGAAAAGCAATAGCAAGGGCAGGATTCTTGTAAATACGCCCCACAAAATGGCAGCTGCCACGTTCGAACCTTCCAGCTGGATTGAACCGGTTCAATTCAGACTGGGCTAGTTCAGTTGAAACTCGAACTGGTTGAACTGGGCCAGTTCGAGTCGAACCCAGTTTGAAGCAAACCATTTCTGCACACCTCTATTCTGCAGGCAGGGAAGAACTCTGCGGCCAAGGGAATGTCTCCAGGGGTCTAGAGCACCAGCAGCAACAGACTCAGTGGGGATCAATTAGAGGCAATTTTATTTGCTGCTGCTGCCAGCAAGGTAAATCAATGGGCTATTGCTCTGCATTGAAATACAAATTGGTTATAGGTGCATCTTACATTTATACAGACAATCTGAATGATGCTGACACCCTAGACATAGTATACTTGGCAACAAAATGGTGGACTAAGTATCTAGTACGCATGCGAATGATTCATTATTCATCTGGTGATCACTCCTTATTTGGTTACATCCTGTTTTCTAAACTGTCCTGTGGGAACCAAGTTTCTTTAGATACAATTTAGTGGAAAGAGATAATGGCCTTGATCATGTGAGGCCGTGTCCTTGAGCTGGCCTGAGCTGGGCTGGGGTTACTTTAAGTTAGAGTGAGGTATTCTAAGTAAAATGGAGTTACTTTGGTTTTCTAAAACACATCACACCCACCCACCCCACGTGCTGGTTGCCACCCTGGAAGCCTAATATTGTCTTCAGTCGGATTAGAAATTTGTCCAACTGGCTTGTCAAACATGAGCCTTCTCTTCTGGTGAAACACTCATCCATTGACATTTTTGATTCTGTTCCTCCCCAGGGGCACTTGACCTACAAACTCAAGAAATTGACCAACCCCACCAGAAGGCTTATACTTGGTTCCATTATACAACAACAGCAACATTTATATAACGCTTTTCAACTACAGGTTCCAAAGCAGTTTACATAGAGAAATAATAAATAAATACGATGGATCCCTGTCCCCAAAGGACTCCCAATCTAAAAAGAAACATAAGACAGACACCAGCAACAGTCACTGGAGGTCCTGTGCTGGGGATGGATAGGGCCAGTTACTCTCTCCCTGCTCAATAAAGAGAATCACCATGTTAGAAAGGTGCCTCTTTGCCCAGTTTGCAGGGGTAGCCACATGCAGTTCTGAATCTGTCATTTATTGTATCAAGTATCCCTGTCCTTTGCATTATGAAGGAAAAACAATGAAGGAAAAGCAACCAGAACTTAAAAAGAGAGAGCTGGTGAACATTTGCCTAACGACAAACATACACACTCTAACAGACGCACACACACCCCGCCCCAGTTAAATGCTGGCTGCAACACCAACATTCCATGACAGGTTTTTCTATGAGGCTTTACAACATAAACCTTCCTGCCAGACAGGCTCCTTCTGCCATAAGAGGCCAGATGGACCTTGAGACTATTTGCTGCTCCTAGCGGTCTCCATGAATATTCTCTTGTTACCATAATTATATTAGTTGGTTCATCACAGGGAGGAGAGCTGGTCTTGTGGTAGCAAGCATGAATTGTCCCCTTTGCTAAGCAGAGCTTGACCTGGTTTGCATTTGAATGGGAGACTGCATGTGTGAGCACTGTAAGAGATTCCCTGAGGGGTTGGGGCTGCACCTGCACCTGCATGCTTGCATGTAGAAGGTCCCAGGTTTCTTCCCTGGCATCTCCAGATAGGGCTGAGGGAGAATCCTGCCTGCAGCCTAGGAGAAGTCACTGCCAATCTGTGAGACGATACTAAGCTAGATGGACCAAGGGTCTGACTCAATCAATCAATCAACTGTATTACGGTCAAAGACAAGCATAGTGGTCTAACTCGGATGTGTGCTGGCGCCCTTGCTGTTTAACCTTTTAGTTAATGATATGGTGACCCATCTAGATAGCTGCGATTTCCATCCTCCCAAGCTAGCTGGAAGAAGTATCTCAGTGTTGCTGTATGCGGACGATGCGGCCATTCTGGCCAGAACCCCAGTTGGTCTAAGGAGGGCCTTGGGGGCATTGGCTGTTTATTGTAAGAGAGAACGGCTGAGTATGAACTACCAGAAAACAAAGGTGCTCTCCTTTGCTCGGAGACCCAAGAGACGGGTATGGAAAATCGATGGACAAAGGATAGAGCAGGTCCAAAATTTTGTATACTTGGGGGGTAGCTGTTCACTCATCGGGATCAAGACGAGCCCATGCCTCTCATGTGGCCCAGGCTGCCCCAAACAGCGCCCGAGCTATTTTGCGGTTCTATAGAACCAGGGGAGGGTTTTTTATCCCAGCAGCCTTAAAACATTTTCAAGCGAAATCATTGACACAGTTATTGTACGGTGCCCAATTGGGTCCTTACCCAGATCTGTCCCCCTTAGAAGTGGTGCAGTCTAAGTTCTTAAGAGCAATATTTCAGACACCCAAGTGCACCTCTAATGCGAGGCTCAGATTGGAGGCGGGCCTCATCAAAGTTGAGGCCAGATGTTGGCAAATGGCGCTGTTTTACTGGCTGAGAGTTTTTTCCTCGGACACAGGGCTGAGCCGCTTAGTATTAGAGGATTCTTGTCAGTCGCCCTGGAAGTGCGCTCTGAACTCAAAGATGACCACTTTGGGCCTCGATCAGTCTGCCCTGCTTACGCAAAGTTTGGAGACAGCTAGGAAGTTCATCAAACAGAATTGAGGATATTGAGAGACAAACAGATATAGCAAGGGTACCTGACTTTCAGAGCCAGGAATCAGTCAGATATCGTTTGGCTCCAGCATCCTACCTCACTGTCTTGCAGGTGCCCCCTCTTAGAAGAGTTTTTACCCTGGCAAGATGCAATGCCCAGCCTTCAGCCCTCTTAGAGGGCCGATACAGAGGGATTCCCTACGGGGAGAGGCTCTGCCCATGTGGTGAGGGTCAAGTGGAAACAGTCACCCATGTTCTATTGGAATGTTTGTTCTAGAGAGACCTGCGCCGGGATCTCATTTACCCTTTGATAGCTAAATGCCCAGGTCTCGATCCTCCTCAGATGACTGACAGGCTGTTGGAAGGAAGCATTCCTGCGCTACCAGGCGGACAGCTAAATTTGGCAGTGCAGCCCTTCATGTGCGGAAGAACTTAATAATGGGGAAATAGGCGATGGATCTAAGGCCAGAGCAACTTGTATCCATAATCTGGCCAGCTGCAGGTGGGCACGCAGGTACTGGTACCACCTGTATTTCAGCTGTAAATTTAATGACAATATCTTCCAGAGTCTAACCCCCCTCAGATTTAGGAGTCAAGAAGGCAACTGGTTGAGTTTTGATTTTATGTCATAGCCTCATAAGTAGGAAATACTGCTGCCTCTTTTATCTCCAGTTATTGTAGTAGTATTTTCAGTATCCTGTTTTATGCTGAGGGGGACTTTTTAAATTTATTTTAAAATTTATACTGTTATTGTTTGCAATAGAGGTTTGATTGTCCTCTCTTTTACATTTGTTTTAACCTCATGCTGGTCGCTGACCGAAATAAAGAGACTGATCTAACTCAGTATAAGTCAACTTCCTATATTCCTATGTGTAAGAATGCTTTTTGACCCATCTTGAATATCAGGAGGCTGGGATTATCTCTTCTGTCTTTCTGCTCGACTGTTTTTTGTCAGTCTGTAAATCTGTGTCTTAAGGGCACATCTTTATGGCCTTATGGGTGACCTGTTTCACATGCGGCTTCTCCACTCCGTATAACATGGGGAGTGGTTCTTCTTTTCTTGAACTCCTGTTTTGAATCCTCTTTTCTTTCCATTGGCTTTGCACCTTGGCTTGGTTTTGTGCATGTGATATGATCTTCAGTCAATTAATTATAGTCCACGTATACCCTCATTAGTAGTTTGGTAGGCTTTTGATTTGGTGGTTTTGACTGTAACATACCTGTTTAGCCAGGCTTTTAGTTTATAGTTTTAAAGCTTTGGGTTTTAGAGTTTTTATTTGTATTTTTAAATGGTTTTAATTGTGTTAATGTTTTAATGGTTTTTAGATTGTGAACAGGGACTTTTTTGTATGCAGTGGTATAAAAGGGTAATAAATAAATAATTTTAATACATTATCTCATTATGTTGTTTGTTTATTTCGGCCCAAGGCCAGCTTCCAAAAAAAAAAAAAAAACCACCAAAAAACACAGCAAGAATAAATACATAAAATAGATAAGATACATTTAACATAAAATGGATAAAACATTAATGGCTTCCGATATCGCACATATAGCCAATTCCATTCAAATAAACCAGTCAGTCTAAAGTGCACAACCCAGCATCTTGTGTCTCCATCATCATTATCTCATTATTCATCCAATTCAAGGCCAATTGTATGTAGCCTATTCCCTCATCACTCTGAATATTAAATATTTATCATAGTGCTTTTCTGCATCCCTTATGCATAATTAGTAATATTTTCACATCACTTTTTCCGTTTAATGATTAAGATTATGTTCTGCTGGTTTTGTGTTGAGGATGAGTTTTCACCAAGTTTTTATTAAGCCCATCAGGTTCAAGTATTTTTACGAGAGTTCTTTTACTCAATACATATTCTGATTCTTTTCTATATTTTAAGTCCCCTGAGGAAGAGGTATAGCCTCGGAATGTGCCTGGACTGGTTTTCAGCAAGAAAACGACTGATTTTGTCTTTACCAACTCTGGTATGAACAACCCTGCTTCTGAAATTAGCTGAATACACGACATCTCACACCATAGCTGCTCAGGGAAAGGTTAAATTGTGTTAGTTTGTTTTTTAAAGAAAAAACTCTGAATATAATCAGCAGATTTTAGCTACTGTTCTCAACAGATGTTAACAATCAGATCAATCATTCCAAAATGGCAACATGCCCAAGGGAAGCAGAAGATCTATCACAGTTCCAAATTTACTATGATGCGAATGTACCATGTTTGAAGTCGAAATCCTACCAATTTTAAACTCTTTTCACTTCCTTGTTGCAAGCACATTGAATATTTTATTAATGACATACATTTAATTTCTTAAACATTCCTAAAGTAAAGTGTGCTGTTGAGTCAGTTTCAACTCCTGGGGACCACAGAGCCCTGTGGCTGTCTTTGGTAGATTACAGGAGAGGTTGACCATTGCTATCTCCCACCAGGGGCGTAACAAGGCTGGAGTGGGCCCAGAGACAAAATTTTAAAATGGGCCCCTCGCTGATACACACACACACTTCACAATATATAGTCATGTGACTTGCCTCTGGGGGATCCCTCGAGGCATGGGGGGCCCCAGGCAGCCGCCTCCCCTTGCCTAATAGTAATTATGCCCGTCTCCCGCACAGTATGAGATGATGCCTTTCAGCATCTTCCTATGTCACTGCTGCCCAATATAGGTGTACCAGTGGGGATTCGAACCGGCAACCTCTTGCTTGATAGTCAAGTATTTCCCCGCTGAGCCATTAGCAGTGTACAGAATGACTTTGCCCAGCCAATGACGGGCCTCACCTACTCATTTCTATATATTTCTCCAACAGTTGTCATATATTCTGCATTATATTGAAATCAAATACATAAATAAATACATACATACATTAAATAAAAATATTGCAGATGTTTTGCCAAAGTGGCCCCCATTTGAAAAATAATGCATTTCATGGCCCTATGAAGTCTTCCACTGTAACAATAAAGAATCTACCCCAGCAGAGCAGCCCCCATCCCCTAAGAGGAATATCTTACAGTGCTCACATGTCGTTTCCCACTCAAATGCAAACCAAGACAGAGCCTGCTTAGCAAAGAGGACCATGCAGTGACAGGACAGTTGTGTCCCGGACAATTGTGTCCCTAACCCAAGTATTAATTAAAGAAGCGATTGTTGATTAATACAAGCCCTTGTGAGAAACTTTTTTTGTAGCAGGCATGCAACCCCTCGTAAGAAACTTATGAAACATGCAAACCAATTAGATGTTGTCCAGAGGCAGCAGCCCCACAGGGGAAGCAGGAGCAGGCAGGCAACAGCAGAAGGAGCCCACAGCACTCACCTGGTCTCTCACCCCAGGCAGAACTGGCTGGGAAATGGATGGACTCTCCCTCTCCTCTGCTGGGCTTCTAGCAACCTCAAGCCACAGGCAGTGTTCCTATAAAACCCAAAGCTAAGCAGGTGACCCGAGGAACTGCTGAGTCCAAGATGGTGCATTCAGTATTCCCCGTGTATCTGCTCTTCTACCCAATAAGACGAAGGAAACATATGACCGCCTTTTGTTGCAGACTCACCAACAACTGAATCCCAAAGCAGTGCTGACGGACTTTGAGCCAGGAGCAAGAAAGAGTATTGCAGAAACATTTCCTAATGCAACAATAAGCTTGTGCACTTTCCATTTGTCAAAAATCCATCTTTAAGAAAAGATGCAACCTTGGTTTAAGACGACGGTATAATGGAGATCAAGAATTCAATATAAAAATGAGATGTTTCTCTGTGTTAGCTTTCCTTCCAGTAAATGATGTGGTAGCAGGCTTCTTGGATCTGAATGAAGATCACAACTTACCTCCCGAATTAATCACATACTTTGAAGTTACATACATTGGCCAAGCAAGAGGTAGAAGTGGGTGCAAGATTGTAGTGACCTTTCCCATTGAATCTTGGAATGTTCATGATCGAACAATGAACGACTCACTTAGATCTAACAATTCAATTACTTGTCAACACCCCTCGGTTTGGAAATTAATTGATGCGTTGAAGAAAGAGGAAGCCATGACCAAAAAGAAGAAAATTGACTACCAAAGAGGGATTATTGTCCAGCCAAGAAATAAGAATATCGATAAGTGCCTTCAATCATTACTTGCATGTTACAATCCTGAGGACAAAACAAGTTTCTTATGAGGGGTTGCCCACAACATACATACTTTTTTAAGGACTTATTGACTACGGGGTTGTTTGCATGTTACAAAATAAGTTTCTTACGATGGAATGTTTGCATGTTACAAAATAAATTTCTTAAGAGGGGTTAAAAATAAATAAATTTTTAATCAACAATCTCTTTTTTAATTAATAACACTTGGGTTGGGGATGCAATTGACCGTGAGGCAATTGACCGGGACACAAATGCCCTGGTACCGGACCATTCATGCTTGCTACCACAAGACCAGCTCTGCTCCCACTTTCCCTCACCTGTCTATTCCATATCCCCCCACTTCCCTTTGATTTCACATTCCCTAACTAATTCAGTAGGCATTGGACTTGCAAGAGAATCCACTAGCTGCCCCTGCCACACCTCCAAAGTCAGAGTACCAGCAAATGTGTTAGCATTCTGGCGTCACTGTCAGATTGGTCACACTCTGGATAACTTCAACAGCACTTGCTAGCCATAGGCTTTAATGGGGCAGGGAAACTTTTAAAATGCCCCAAACGTTGATCAAAACTTCACTAAACCACTGAAAGGCACTTGTTTTCACTAGACAAGCCTTGTCCTTTTCCTACCTGCCATGACGAAAGGGACCAAACGCTGATCAAGGCAAAACTCGGAAAGCTTCCACAGTGGTCAGAAAGCTTCTGATGAAGCCCAAACTCGGAAAGTCACCACAGTGATCTGTGACCACTTGTTGAAACTTCCGTTAAGAAATGAAGCCTTGGGTGCCGATGATGCAAAATGGTTTACTGCTGTTCCTATGGTAACCTTTCAGGTTGTTGGCAGATGATGAAATATGATGTCATCGTGGGAAGAGAGGGAGCAGACCACTGGCTGCCACTCAGACCAGGGTTGGACCAGAGTTGGATGTTGGTCTACAGTATTCTTAGTTCCCCTCCCTCTTCTCCACTGGTTTGCATAGATTAGCATATATTATGTAATATATTATTCCAGATATGAACCGTGTTGGAGGAGACTTACATGAGTGTTTGGTTGCTTTATTTTATTTTATTTTATTTTGATTTCTATACCGCCCTTCCAAAAATGGCTCAGGGCAGTTTACACAGAGAAATAATAAATAAGATGGATCCCTGTCCCCAAAGGGCTCACAATCGAAAAAGAAACATAAGCATAACACCAGCAACATAACACAAACATAACACCAGCAACAGTCACTGGAGGAATGCTGTGCTGGGGGTGGATAGGGCCAGTTACTCTCCCCCCGGCTAAATAAAAGAGAATCACCACATTAAAAGATGCCCCTTTGCCAAGTTAGCATAATATAATTAATTCACTTATATTATGCATTTGTGTTGTATTAATGATTTGAAATAAAGAAAAGGTTTTTTTGAAAAGGAGTGAGTTGCAATGAGCATCTGAGCTTTCTTGAACGAGCTAGTTGGAGCTTGGGTGAAAGCAAAGGAGATGGCCTCTTGTCACCTGCTGATCTTCAAGGCTTTGAATGAAGTGCCTTCGGAGGGACCTCTAGCAAGTTTGTCCCCCCAGTGAAGACAAAGGCTCCAAGTGAAGGCGCCAAACCATACTGCCACTTTGGGACTTCTTGCCTCCCCTCACCCTTCTCCAATAGGTCGGAAGCTGAAGAAAAAGGAGAAATCCCCTCAGTGGAAAATGCTGCTGAGGTTAGAGGCAACTCATTGGAGAAGACATCAGCCCCTCGCCCTGGTTATCCCCTCAAGCACACAGGTCACACAGCCCAACCAAGTGTGAGGGCCCCAAGAGAAGATCAAACTGTTGGGGGCTGTAATTTTTGCCCCCAGCAGTAAGCAGCAGAGCACTAAGGAAGGCACCCACTCCAGTTACAGAGTAGTTTGCAGAGTTTAGTTGTTGCAGCTATTTAGAGAAAAGACATGGAGATTCTTGTAGCACTCAATACTAAGTATGTATTGGTGAAGCACATTTAGGATTGATTGGTTAAGTGCTGCCAAGTTGATGTCGACTCTTCGCGACCACAGAGAGAGATTCGCTCCAGGGTGATCAGTCTCCCTACCCCTCCCTGCCGCCCTGTTGCCCCCTTTACCAGAAATAACGAGGAATATTCAATGCATCAGGCGCACAATGTGAGCAACGTGCACACAGTTAACGCGCACAGGGACATCAAATACTTCCAGTAAAGGGGGCAATGGGTGGCAGGGAGGTACACTGCCGTCCTGATGGACTCTGAGAAAACTGAGCACCGGCAGGGAGGAGTAAGTGCACCCCCCACACACATACACACCTTCGAATGGGCCCAGTTCCGTGCACATCCCTACAAAGTAGGTGTGGCTAGAACCAAGGAAGAATGTGTTGCTTAAGGTAGCGTTTCTAAAACTTGGGTTCCCAGATATTGGACTACAACTCCCATCATCCCCAGCCATTTCCAGATGTGGGTGTTGTAGTCCAGTGGCATCTGAGAATCCCTGGCAAGGCAGCCTGGTGATTTCATGGCAGAAGCTAGATTCAACCAAGGGACTTCCTAGGAGCATAGGAAGCAGCCTTATACCGAGCCTGACCCTGGGCCCATCAAGCTCACTATTGTCTACACTGACTGGCAGCAGCTCTTTGAAGCTTCAGCTGTGCGTCTCTCCCAGCCCTATTATGTGGCAATGTCAGTGATTGAACCAGGGAGCTTTGGCACACAAAGCAGATGCTCTTCCACTGAGCTATGGGCCCCATCCCTTAAGGTGAGTATCTTGCGGGGAGGGGGGATATGAAATATGCGAGCCAGTGCTTGCAGGCACTTGCCCACCCAAATGCAAACCAAGGTGAACCCTGCTTAGCAAAGGGAGAGTTCCTACTTGCCTCCCACAAAACTGACTCTCTACTCCGCAACTGAACTGGCTCACCACTATTATTATTACATTTATATCCTGCTCTTTCCCCAAGGAGCCCAAAGCGGTGTACTACATAAGTTTCTCTTCACAACCACCCTGTGAAGCAGGTTAGGCTGAGAAGTGACTGGCCCAGAGTCACCCAGCAAGTACCATGGCTGAATGGGGATTTGAACTCGGGTCCCCACGGTCCTGGTCCAGCATTCTAACCACTGCACCACGCTGGCTCTCCACTATGGTGCCCCAACTCTCACAGAGGGCAACTAGAAATATTTCATGAGTGGAGCTCCTCACAGAGAGATGCATGGGCTTCCTTGCCGTTCAGTAAAATACAATCTACTGCAGGGTTTCTTAACCTTGGGCCCCCAGATGTTGTTGGACTACAACTCCCAGAATCCCCTAATCCACATCAAAAACATGTTTCCGATTCAAGGTGTAGTGTAATGTGCCTAACTAACATATGTGTGTGCATTAGATCTTCATAAGGCCTAATACAATTTAGATACAGGCAGACGGGGGGGGGGGAGATAGGCGGAGGGCTGGCATGGTTGGGGGGGAGATCCAGGAATTAGTAGGGGGACGAGGGGAAGGGAGCAGGAGAAGGGGAAGGGATGAAGGAATTCCAGGCTTGTAGGAGCAGCATATTTACCAGGATGAGAGACTTGAGAGCGGAGATTTTTTTCAGTTGCAGAAGCCAGGCCTTTGGTAGGAGACAGGAGCCTTCTGCAGTCTGCTCAGGGCACGGCTGAGCGTCCATGGGCAGAGTTCCTGCTTTTTCCATGCGGCTTAGCAGCAACCTCTGGGATGGCTTCTGTGAGCAGGATTGCCCGTAGGCACAGAACTGCTAAACTCTCTGTCTAGTGGCCCCCACTCTTGATAGTGTCTTTTCCTTGGATCTATACAAATCTCATCTTTTCCTGGGTTCCCCAGAAGGGGTGACAAGCTGTTACTTTCTGGACAATGTCTTTTAATGATTCAGGATAGTTCAGAGAAATCTGAATCTCATCTTCTGCACACTGTGCACTTGGAAGGGAGCGGGAGGGGGAGCAAGTGTTAGTAGAAAGACTACATCTGCAGGTGTTCGCCTAGGGTGGAATTTCTATAGACAGCAACTGAGTAATTCCCCCTTGGGCATAGCAGGGCCATCATTGACAATGATTAGCATAGATTTCTTGCACAGACATGATCTGATAGTGAGTTACATTTTAGCATATTGATTAGCACAGGCCCAGCCCTTTGTGTTCTCTTAAGTATCCAGTTCACAATGCAATGCTGGAATGCGCCTCTCCCTTTGCAGAGCAGGCAGTTCACCCAGAGTTCAGGTGTGATTTCATTTCTGAATATAAAATGAAATCAGACACAGGCCTATATTCCACAAACTTCTGAGTGGTGCACTACAAAAGACCCCATGGCCGCATTTACCAGGCAGCGACTCAAGCCTGCATATCTCCTCTGAAAGACTAAGAGCTCTTATTCTTATGCATAGTAGTGCCCATCATGTCAGCCCTGTTGTCTTAATGTGGCTGTGTGGTGCGTTGAAGTAGGGATAGGCAACCTTGGCTATCCAGCTGTTGCTGAACTGCAACTCCCACCATCTCCAGCCACAACTGTGGCTACAACTGATGGCTATCAAATGATGGGAGCGGTCATTCAGAAGCAGCCAGCCAGCCAAGGTTGCCTGCCCCTGCTTTAAGGGCCCGTTGGTCAAAGCACAGCCTATACATTTTACAATGAAAATTAAAGGGGGGAATCTCGTGTTGTGCCCACATGAACGTAACATCCAACGGGACCTTCATGTGTCTGTGAAACAGAAGCAGCAGCTTCACACACTCTAAACAGGTGGAACACTGCAAGTGCTACATAAAGGCTGCAGCAATCATGGCTCTATGAGTCCAACGAGGTGTATTCATAGGCAGAGGGATGCCTGTTTGTGTGTGATACTGTTTGTCATTGACCTGTATGTCATTTCTTGCAACAAGCGCAGTGTACCTGTTAGAAAAATCCACATCACACGTAGCGTGGAGCCACTCTTAGAGAGGAAGTGGATATTGGGGGGGGGGTTAAGTAAAGAGTTTTTAAAAGTCAGCTATGCAGGAATTTTATCTTATCGGAACAGAAAACATGGCTTATGTAACTCGGTTTGAGAGGTGCTGACAAGACTCCTGATTTCTGCCCAGAGCCCAGCTGACTACACAGAAGCCCGATCCTTGGGTCAGCTGTATGAGAGCCCTTTAGAATCGAGGCCAGACCTGTTCAACTTTGGGCCCCAGCTGTTTTCAGACAACTCCCATCATCCCCAGCCACAATGGCCAATTGCTGGGGATTATGGGAGTTGTAGGCCAACATCTGCCGGAGGGCCAAAGTTGAGCAGGCCTGATCTAAACTCTTGTCAAGTAACACGGAAAATGCAGCTTTCCTGTTTTTTCTCAACTTCACTTGCAGACTCACAACCTGTGTCCCACTAAGAGTCAGCGATTCTCCATGCAGAGGACAAAAAACACACCACAGCCAGATAATTACTGGAAAAACTTAAATACCATTTTTAATTTGACATATTTTACAAAGTGCATAAATTTCCAACAGCCATTTGTGATCTGACCAGCCAAGACCGGCCTCTTCTTATGTCCACCACTACTACGGAGGTTCTCATCCAGAACTTGGTCATCCCAAATGGCACTGCTCAGAACTAGGGCTGCAGGTCTGGTGGGTGAGGCGAGGTGGCGAATGCAGCTGGGGATGAGGAGTGCTGTGGCCAAGAGCATCCAAGAACCCGTTACAGGAAATGCTGACTGTGGGACAGGGGGGAGGCACGGCTGCTTTGCCAGGCACCCCATGACACGGCGAGTCAGCCCTGCACTTGGCGTGTCAACCTGGAGTGTGCCTCCCGACTGCCAGCTGGGCACCCTGCCTCCTGGGCCTCTTTGGCGAGAAGGGACTGCCTGCCTGGGTGGGACGTGCACAGGACAAAGGTTGGTCCCAGCTGCCATAATGGGCTCTCAAGTGGGCGTGTCCCAAAGGCCATTCGAGGTGGGTGTGATCGGCGGATCACTGTGGCTGGGGATCATGGGAGTTGTAGTCCACACAGACCTGGAGATTTTGAAGTTGTGCAGCCCTAACGAAGGTAGACAATGCATTAGATTAGAGTGGTCCAAGTGTGCAGATGGAAACAGCTTTTCACGTGTCTGGCAGAGGCTCACCGGGGGAGAAACTATGCAGCAGGGCTGCTGTGGGGCATGCAGGGCTAATGCCAGAGTGCTAACAGCAGGAGAACAGGAATTATTTGGGGCGGCCGAGCCAGTCTCTCTCTCTCTCCTCTGGGGCGGGCGGGCGAGACTCTCTCTCCTGGGGCCAGAGCTGCTGGTATTTTGTCTGACTGGGGAAGGGGGCACCGACGCGCTCCTTTGACTGCTGCAGCGCTGCTGCACTGAGCAGGAAACATTTGTATTAATAAAAAATTTAATTTTTTTAAAAAAAATTGGTCATGGCGGCGCCCCCGCACGTGACCAGAAAAGATGGCGCCCGGGGCACGTGCCCCCCCTGCCCCCCCGATAGTTATGACTCTGCATGCGAGTCCCTCCTTGAGCTCTGAAAGAGAGGATTGGAGCGGCCTTGCAAAGGGGCGCCTTTTCGCAGGCTATTCTGAATTGGGAAAGTCAAATACGTGAATGTGCCAGGAAGCACATCTTTTTGCCACGGACAAGTGCATTTTCAGAACCTGAGGAGGGCTGGTCTGGGGGTAGCAAGCAAGCAAGCATGAATTGTCCTCTTTGCTAAGCAGGGTCTACATGTGAGCACTGTAAGATACTCCCCTTCGGGGATGGGGATGCTCTGGGAAGGACATCTAGGTTCCAAGTTCCCTCCCTGGCAGCGTCTCCAAGATGGGGCTGGGAGAGATTCCTGCCTGCAGTCATGGAGAAGCAGCTAAGGATGTGCCTGAGCCACAGTCCGAGCACCTTTGGGGAGTGGTGTGGAGAGGAGAGCAGGTCTTTACCTGCTCTCCGCTGCCCCATGCAGCTTTCTGCTGGGGTGGCACTTGGCCCAAGTACCCCCATGGCACACACTTGGCATCTGTGCATGCACAGGCACCACCTGCAGGGTGAGCAACACCATGCTCACCACACAAATGGTGCCTGCACATGTGGATGCCATGTGCCACGCTGGAGCCGCGTGGGGGTACTTGGGCCGAGCACCGCCCCGGCAGGAAGCTGCAGGGGAGAGCAAGTAAGGACCGACTCCCCTCTTTCTTAGATCCCCCAGGCTGCACCCAAAAGGTGCTCGGACCACGTTTCAAACTGCTGTTCAGGCACATTCCTAGAAGCCGCTGCCAGTCTGTGTGGACAGTACTGAGCCAGATTGACCAATGGTCCCAGGAACATAGGAAGCTGCCTTCTACAGAGTCAGATCGCTGGTCCATCTAGCTCAATATCGTCTACCCAGACTGGCAGCGGCTTCTCCAAGGTTGCAGGCAGGAGTCTCTCCCAGCCCTATCTGGAGATGCCACCAGGGAGGGGACCTGGAACCTTCTGACTCTAACATGAGAAGCTGCCTTGCACCAGGTCCAAACTTACCATCACCCAGCTCAGTGCCCCTCCTCACATCCTTCAGCCCTGTTCCTGTTTCTCAGCATCCATAATGCTTCTCTGCACCTCCAGCTTTCCAGCAACGCTTCTCCAATGCTCCAATTTCCCCGAGCCAGTTCAGACCTAACGTTTTGCATCCATGGGATGGCTGGCAGTGTTCCCTCTATGGCGTGCGTGCACTCACACATTTCTTTTGCCTGCTCAGTTCATTTGAGATCCCACTCAGGAAGGCCCCATTCTGAATGCATCTGCGCACACACTGCTTTGATACTGCCGCCCAGACCAAAACTCATTCCGCACACCGATGAAAAGAATTGGAGAGCACACGGATGGCTACAGGAAATCACTGATCAGAGGGGGGGGGTGCAAAAGAAATGTGTGAGTGTAAGACGACAGGCATTATGTCTGAAAGGATGTTAAGAGGCTGAGGATGGATGTAAATGGACCATTTTGGGAAAACTGAACAGAGACCTCAGGGACGAAGAGTGTGACCTGGGAACTGGATACCCTCATTCCTCCTCCCTCTCTCTCTCTCTCTTTCAGGCAGTCACTTCCCATCTGCCACTTCGATTAAGGCAGGACCCATGCTGCCCCCAACACTTCGAGGCCAAAGGCCCTGCTTGGGTGTGTCACCTGCATCCTCAATGGGACAAGCACCTCAGTCGAGGCCTCGACAAGACTGAGTGCTCAACCACCGACAGCCAGCTGAAAGTGTTACACACCCCCAACTATGAAGAGAGGAGAGTTGGTCTTGTCTCCCTAGATAAGCAGGGTCTGCCTTGGTTGCATTTGAATGGGAGACCACATGAGCACTGTCAGATATTGCCCTGAGGGGATGGGGCCGCTCTGGGAAGAGCCGAAGGTTCCTCCCTGGCAGCATCTCCAAGATGGGGCTGAGAGAGATTCCTGCCTCCAACCTTGGAGAGGCCGCTGCCAGTCTGTGTAGACAATGCTGAGCGAGAGGGGCCAATGGTCTGACTCAGTATACAGCAGCTTTCTATGTTCCTAAAAGCCAGCATGTAGATTTTTAAGCTGGAACTGGGACTTTCTGGATTAAGTGATAGCCCAAAAGGAGCAGAGGGCTGTGTGTGCGTGTGTTCGTTACAAAGGAAGCTGCCAGAGCGAGCAGCTTGCCTTGATGAGTAGCCTCATTGCACTCAAGTGGAACAGAGGAAGCAGGCCTGCCTTATACCGAGTCGGACCATCAGTTCATCTAGTTCAGTATTGTCTACACTGACTGGCAACAGCTCTCCAAGGTGTCAGGAAGGACTCGGAGTCTCTCCCAGCCCCACCAGGAGACGCCCGGGATTCAACCGGGAACCTTCTGCATCATGCAAATGCTTTCCCACTGAGCTATGGCCCCATCCCCTAACCTTACAAGCAGACAGTGATCCATCCAAATGCAAGCCAGGGCACACCCTGCTTTGCAAAGGGGACAATTCATGCTCACTTCCTGAAGACCAGCTGCCCCTGATATTCCATCACCAGACAGAAATGATGAGGGCTTTTTGAAGCATGCTTAAACCCAATGGTTGATGTTGGGGGGCGGGGAAGAAGGAAGACAGTCTCCATTCTACCTAAATGCATCCTCTTCCTGCCCTTGTGATGTGGAAGCAGCATGGGCTCAAATTCCACATCCGAAACAATCAAGGGTTCAATCCTGTAGGCTACTGGGTCAAACTGCAAAAGGAAGAGAGGGTGTGCATCACATGATTGCCGATATTTATTTGATTTCTATACCACCCCTCCAAAAATGGCTGAGATTTATGACATCTCGTATCCATCTTTTGATCTCCAAGGTGGTTTAGAAACATGCTAAAAACCAATACAGGTTGACTATCCCTAATCCGGACATCCAAAATGCTCCAAAATCCAGAAACCACCATGGGGTGCGCCCGCAGCACCGACAAAACATTATTTTCACAGGCAATCTGAATTTCATCTCCACCTAAAATGCCATGTTTGAGTCCAACATGACCAGCAACATTATTGCATGGAAAATTCTTGCAATTAGCTTTCATTACATTTACAGCTACCTATAGTTATTGTAAATTCAATGCTTCTTTGTTTTTATACTTTAAAATAAAACCTAGAAAAATAAAATGCAGTGTGCAGTAACCTTTTGTGTTTAGACTTGGATCTCATGCCCAAGATATCTCATTACAGTATGCAAATATTCCAAAATCTGGAAAAGTCCAAAATCCAGAACACTTCTGGGCCCAAGCAGTTCGGATAAGGGAATATTGAAACTGTATATAAAACTATTGTTTAAAATATACAAGCAAGAACAGCAGTACACAGAAGAAACCCACTCAATCCCAATTTCGAATCTCAATTTTATCCAAAAGTCATTTGATTAAAAAAATCTAGGAGCAGCATCATAGCAACTTTCTCTGAAGGGTTTTTACAAACAGCCATTGCTTTCAACAGTTCAGCCTTCCTCGAGAGGGTACTGCAGAGTTGTGGCGCCACAACCCTAAAGGCATGATCTTGCAGGCTCACCAGCACCACCTCCAACAGCAGGAGAAGGCAGAGCAAGACCTCAAAGGGTGACCCAAGTACATATGGGGATATGTATGGGGAGGAGAGCTTGTTTTGGGGTAGCAAGCATGAATTGTCCCCTTTGCTAAGCAGGGCCCAGCCTGGCTTGCATTTGCGCTTTGCTAGCTGAATGGCTCCTTTCTCACTGCCGAGCTGCATGATAAAATCTGGGCGCACCCAGAAGGTCTGGCAGCCAGGAGATGGCGAAGGGTGACGTGTGAGAAGGAGATGGAGGCTGACCATGCCCTGATGTGGGCGTGGCCAGCAACATCTTGACACGGCCTCCATTCAAGTTTTATTTTACGTATTGGATTTATAAGCCACCTGTTTTAAAATCTATTGGCTAAGCCAATCCTTCTAAACCTATTGGCTGCCAATAGGTTTCCGGACAAAATACAAAGTGCTAGTTATAACTGACAAAGCCCTAAATGGCTTATGCCCTGGGTATCTATGAGAACATCTTCTTCACTACGAGCCCCACCGCCCACTGAGGTCATCTGAGGAGGTCCGTCTCCAGTTACTGCCAACCCGTTCGGTGGCTACACAGACGGGCCTTCTCCATCGCTGCCCCGAGATTGTGGAATGTGCTCCCTGCTGAGATATGATCCCCCCCATCTCTGGCAATTTTCAAAAAACACCTGAAAACCCATCTTTTTCTCCAAGCTTTCTCAGCTTCCTAAATTTTTTAGGTTTTAATCTCTAGTTTATTTTTAAATTGTTAAATTGTTTTTAAGTTTTTTGTATATATGTTTTTAACTGGTTTTATGCTATTGTTAACCACCCAGAGACAAAAGTTTGGGGCAGTGTACAAATCAGATAGATAGATAGAAAAACACAACACACAACACATCTCCAGGCAGTTTACATAAGAATTTAAAACCATTAAAAGCAGTTTAAAATAGGCCTGCTAAACTTTGGCCCCACAGCTGTTTTGGGACTACAGCTCACAGTGGCAATAGCCAGCAATTAAGGGAGTTGTAGGAGGGCCGAAGTTGAGCAGGCCTGGTTTAAAACAATGACAAAGTTGGTGCAGGTATTAACACATATGTGGCGGCCACTCCATCAACTCCAGCTTGGCCCCGTGAACACTAGCCTGCAACTAGAGTCCCCAGCAAGACCCAGGAGGAGAGGCAAAGTCACTTCACCAGTCTTCTCGCATTTTACCCAAGTCCCAAGTTCTAGGATCGGAAAAGCCAAACTCTGTGTTTAGAACAAAACAGTGGAGGTGGAGTTAAACTGTCAAGGATATTTTGGGCTCCTGCTTGACATTATTTTAGTGGGTGCACGCTATCTGGTTCGTTGGCTGCAGATCTGGCATGTGCATGGGTCCTGGAGTGGTTAAGGCTGAGGGGAGAGGGAGAGGGGAGCATCAGGGTCAGTGCCTTGCCCTGAGCTCCTGGGAGGCAGGGTGAAAATAAATGATTTTGCTTAAGAAATGGTCAATGGAAGTGTGTCTGCTGAAATTAACAAACAGCAAGAATGAAATAGAAGAATCCCATCCCCCGCACAGATATATGTTGCATCTGACCTGTGGAACTTTCTTCTGTGGCATGCTGTGATGGACAATTCTTTAAAACACAAAATTAAAATTAAAAAGATTGTGATCCCTTTTAGGACAAGGAATTATTTTTGCATATCTTTTGCTATGTCAATTGCCTTGAGAACTTTCATCATCCTTGAAAAGTGGAATGGGGTTTAAGAAGAGATTAATCCAAGCCTATAAATAATATGATCAAAATATTGTGTGTGTGTGTGTGTGTGTGTGTGTGTGTTTTAATCAGTAAGAAAACAACAATTTCTTATAGGCAAATTCAACTCTGCCTTGAGACTCAGAGAAGATTCTCAAGCAATCTCCCTTGTAGCCAGTGGCCAGGTTCAAGCAACTTAAGATTTAAAGGCTCAGATGTTTATAATCACCATCTATAAAAGAACAAGATACCAGGGAAAGGAAAGGAAACAACACCCTACAGAGAGTTCTCACCCATCCATCCCTTCGATTTGGACAAGCCAAATTTGAGAGAGACACGATTTGGCTTGTGGTCAGGGTGCATGCTCTCTTTCAAGTGCTCTTCTTTAACATTAGACTGCTGAAAGCTATCAACAGGGATGAAAATTAACTGGCCATCTGGCATTATCTATGCATAAATAATATTTTTTTAAAACTAGCTTCTGGCCCACATGGTACTCTAGGGAAATGAAGTACTGACCCAGGAAAGATTTTCTGAACAGATCCACAGTAGCTCAGACTGGCCTGGTTCACACAACCATTTGAACCTAGGTTTATTGTACAAATCAATGCCAAGGCGGTTTATAGCCTGAGATGAAATAGATTCCTACCTTGGCATGAGGTTCAAACAATCACGCTAATGTCAGTAACCCATTTTAAATCCAGTTTCAAATTATTGTGTGACCCAAGCCAGTGTCTTTCCATCACTGGTGCTATTAATGAGAGGCTGGCATATATTAGGGGGAAAGGTTAGAAGGCCGCTTGGTTATTTGGGAGGGGGATGTTACCTGCCCCACAACAACATCCAGACGCCGGAAACATGTCTCTTCATCTGTGGCTTTTACAACATTCTCCTGCTTGGCATCTCCACCTTCCCCGGGAGCTGCAAGTGTCTGCCCTTTACAAACCTGTTTATAAATACATATTTTAAAAAATCAAAACGTTTCCTGTAGTCTTCTTTTCAAATGCTGTGCTGGCACAACTGCCTGCCCTATCAGGCTGTGCAGAGGGTTCATCTTGCAAAGGTCCCAGTGCAACACAGATACTACCATTTGGCATTTTGACAGTGAAAACAGTCACGCATTTTGTGAACACTCTGGGGGCAGTGACCAGCCCGAACGGTAGTACATTGTATTGGTAAATCTTGCTCCTCATGGTGAAGCGCAGATATTTGCTATGATCCTCCTGAATGCCTATGTGGAAGTACGCATCTTTTAAGTCGAGCGTTGCAATCCAATTCTCCCCATGGAGGAGCGGTCGGATGGCTTGCAACGTTGTCATTCTGAATTTCTGTACCTCGATGTACTGATGTACCATCACGCTTGGGGATTTGGAAGTAACGAGAATAAAATCCTGTCCGGCTGAAAGCACACCTCACCGGTGATATCGCTCCCTTCAATAAGAGCTTCTGCACCTCCTCCTTCACTATCGGTGTTTCCGGAGTGTATTTCACCCCCAGGAATGGCGGGTACTCCGTGAACTCCAGCGCAGAACCCTTGAAACGATGCACAAGGCCCACTGGTACGATGTTATATGGTGCCATGCTTGGGCATGGCTTGCCAGTTTGATGGTTACTCCAGCTGTGTTCAAGGAGATGGTGTTCCTGGCACTGAAGTGCTTGTCGTTGCATGGATGAGGTACTTTGCTTGGTGTTGGTGGGCTCTGTGGCCGATCAGAGCTGCTGCTTTGCTTGTGGTGTTCTCTGATTTTGAGAAGCCTGGTTTGCCCTATTCCTTGGGTAATAGGGTCACCTGTTACTGCCGTTACGTTGGTAAGGTCGTCTGAAGTCCCTCCTGTCAGCACGACGATAGGAGCCTTGATGGGGCTTGATACTGACTGTACTGATTGTAAGCTCTGTATTTACTCGTATATTTGGGATTAGTGAAAGACTGAGCTGTAATACAAGATTTCATCCACTGCTCCATGTTGTCATCTGTCTTGTCAGAGAAGAGATCAGCACCATCAAATGGTCGTATCTCAATCCGATCCTTCATGTCCTGTTGCAGACCCGTTGCATGCAGCCAAGCATGCCTTCTTAGAATCATAGATGAGGTCAGAGTTCGAGACTCGGGTTCAGCCAGGTGCTTTGCGTTTGCCAATTGCTGGCGGGTGGCTGCAGTAGATTTTAGAAAAACCGCCTGGAACCTTTGATGAACTCCCCTGGCTCTAATGCAGCACACTGATCATACAATGCCTCCCAGAGGGAATGCGTAGACCTTGCCTGGCATGCTACATCATTAGCTATCTTGAGTGACAAACATGTGGTTGAATAAGTTCGCCTGCCAAGCACATCCAGCTGGCGGCCTTCTTTATCTGCTGGTGTTGTATGTCTCTTGCCGCTCTTAGTAGTTCTTGCACAATCTACCACCAATGAATTTGGAGCGGGATGGTGCATCAGGTAAGCATTTTCTCCTTCCTGTATCCGATACAAAGCTTCTAATCGTTTGGAAGTAGGTGCTGAAGTCTGTAGCACCTCCCATGCCGACTTAGCAGCTCTTGAAATGCAGGGCAGCATAGGCAGGTAAACAGGCTGGAGGCCTGAGGCGGACCGCATCATATTATACACGGGGTCTTCAAAGTCAGTTGTCTTTTCTTTCAGGTTTAGATCCAGGATTCGAGCCATTTCTGCCACATACTGATGGTAACCTTTCATATCCTCATTAGGAGAAATTGATGGAACCGCAGCAACATCCGAATCAGGATCCGGGAGAGAAGGAGCCTCCTCCTCCTCCTCATCGTCTTCCCTAGACGAAACAGGTGAGTTGCCTACAGCTGTAGAGTTCACCTTAACCGGTTCCTTAGTGCGGGTTTTCTGTGTTGCTGCCTGGTGGAGAACGGAGAGCATCGGTTGGGTCGACTTGACTGGCATATCAGTCTGCAACGAAATTCATCGCTGTGTTGGCAATGGGAGACCCAACCTGAGTGGCAAGTATGTCTGAAGCGAAACCGTACGCTGAGTAGGTCTCGGTACAGTGGCTTGGATGGCTGTTTCCGCCCGCTGCACAGGAATCATGGTAGATTGCACAGCAGTTTGCATGGCTGTCTCAGTTCTGGTAGACTGCACGGCAGTTTGCACGGCTGTCTCAGTTCTTTGTGTTCTTTCGGGGAGAGTACACTCCCATTCCTCTAACCATCTCGTAGAAAGGGAGTAGTCCTCTTGAGAGATTGTTATGGAATCTCCCCAGCCACCCCTGGGTAGGAGACCCATGACAGGTGTCGCCTTTGTCAAGAGAGAGGGCGTCTTGGGAATAAGCAGAGCATTATAGTCACCTTCATTGAATCCAGTAAAGGTGTAGGTAGAAGGCGTACTCTCCTGCAAGTTAAGCAAACGTGACAGCCTGCAACCGGAAGAAAGCTCTCTTTGCCCTGGTGTGGTCACTGGAGATGCCCCAGACGTAGGGGATCGAATCATCTCTGAATTTCTGTCATCGTAGGACACGACGCCGAGATCGACGTCGTGCACAATGTTGGGGTCCATGTCCGGTACGATGTCAAGTTCGGTATCAAGAATAACTGCATCCGTCGACTCTGGAGCAGTAAAGCCTGTAGACACCGGCATCAACGCCGAGTGGTGTCAATGTCGAGAAGTCGGTGTCAAAGGCACTGCTGTCTCCTGCCTATTCTCCCTCGATGCCAAGTGGTCTCGATGTGGAACCTGTCGAGACTGTGGAGTCAATGGAGACTGGTGAGGCGTCAGAGCCGGAGATAAGGAAGCCGCTCGCCGCCGAAGGATCACGTGATCCTGAAGACCCGAAGGCGAGTGAGTGTGCTCCGCACTCGGCTCTAGCTGTTTGTGCTTCTTAGGCGGTGACTCCTGCTTCGAAAGCTTTCCCTTGTGTTTCCTCTTGTGGCTTGAATGGCGATCCTCCGGTCGCTTAAAAGGGGCTGATGCGCCCGACGCCCAAGTGGCTGACACTGTAGCTTTCGATGCCGTAGCCTTCGATGTGGAAGCAAGCGACGCCGAAGCCTTTGCAGTCGATTTCGAGGAGCCAGCCTCCGTCGGGGCTTTAGACTGCCCTTTGGAGCAGGACCTGGCAAAGCACCCTCTGTAGCCTTCTTAGGCGTCAGAGACTCCTCAAGTAAATACACCCTAAGGCATGCTGCACGGTTCTTCCAAGTCTGCTGACTACAGGTAACGCAGGCTGAGCAAACTTTCGTGCCGTGCCTCTCTCCCAAACAGAACAAGCAGAGGGCATGGCCGTCCGTTGAGGGGATCTTCCCGCGGCAGTTGGTACACTGCTTAAAGGTTGTTTTCTCTTTCCCAGACTTCCCTGAGCCATCTGTCTTACCAGATTTCTCGGTCATTTTAGAAAGAGTAGTCGTCCGTTCCGTCGTCAGAGGGGGAAATCAGAGATCAAAACAAATCCGAAAGGAGTGTCCGTGAGGAAAGCCGAGTCCGTATGCAAGTTTCAAGCCAATGTATCCGAAATAATGCCAAGTCCGAAGGAATGTCCAAAGAGTAGTCAAAGTCCCTTTCCAAAGTTCAGAAGCCAAATAAACGAAAAAACAAACAATCTTTGATGAGCAACTATGTCCGAGTACTGAATGCAATGGCAGTCAGAAAGAAACTGATTGCAGAGACGCCCAACCGCCACTAGAGGCTACTACAGTCACGTGCGACAGGTGGTTGCCGGTATCGCGAGGAGCTAACAAATTCTACCTAAAACTGATCTGCGCAGGTGCAGAACCCACTATTTATGGATGATGGAACCACTATCCAGATCTTGAGTGATATACTCAATATACTCTACTGAGTATATAATTATCATATATAATTTATATTACAAATTTAAAGAACGGGTTGGGCACAAAAGAAATATATTTACTAATTCAATTATGATATTAAAGGCGAAATTGATAGTAAAAAGCATACCTGATAGCGACACTTGTTCCTCAAAGAGTGCAGGATTTTCATTCTAGGTCCCAAAGGAATTCCCATCTCTTTAAGTTCCTTTTCAGTGCACAAGGCCTGCACAAGAAGAATCCCAAACACATGTATATGAGCTGCTACTACAGAAACAGTGACTGACATACAGAGCAGCAATGCACCAGTGCAACATGGGAACAACCTATCAGAACTTAGGGCAAATACTAACATTTATATACCGCTTTCCAACAAACGTTCCCAAAGCGGTTTACATATATATAGCCAACCTAGCATGGCTCCCTGTTCCCAAAGGGCTCGCAATCTAAAAAAGCAACGTAAGATAGACACCAACAACAGCCACTGGAGGGATGCTTTGCTGGGGATGGATAGGGCCAGTTGCTCTCCCCCTGCTTACTGCACTTTCCAAATAACTGCACCAGTGCAGCAGGAGAGTGGCCATTTTTGATGTCCCCGCTTTGCCAGGAAGCCTGGTGGCACTTGAAAATATGTCCCTGAGGGTTGAGCAGCCCTTGGATGCTCAAGGGCTGCTCAACCCTCAGGGACATATTCTCAGGGGGCACAGAGGGCTTTTTGAGGAAAGTCAGGGCATCAAAAATAGCCACTGCACCAGTGCAGGTAGCTGGGAAGTTCTGTTAAGATGCTCTCTTGTTGCACCAGTGCATCTTCGCTCTGTCAACTACCGACTCAAACGGAAGGGGACATTGGACTCTTGACAGCTTCTCTTTCACTGTTCTCCTTTGACAAGGGAATACGGCTGGTTAGTAATGCCACAGATTTCACAGGACTGCTTAGCTCTACAGGACCAGGCTTCTTAAATGCAGCCTCAGGACACTCTGAGGCAGAAAATATCCCAGCATCATCACAACCAACAAGACTCACACAGCAGTTTACCACTATCGCAGTCGCACCCGTAATACGAGAGAAGCAGGAAGCTATTCCTTATTCTTAGGCATCTACTATCCAACTCGTATCACAGGTGTATTTCTCACAAATGTTGCCAAGCAAACACTCTTGAAAGGGATTTGCTCATTTCTCGCCCTCCCACCTCAGTTATCAATAAAACATCTTCATGAAGGCGACTCAGTGCTGAAGTAATACACATAGGTGCAAAGCATGCAGCTCAGAAGTTCTAGGCAAGAGCAGATATCCATGCTGGTTTACCAGTGCTCATCTGTCCACTTGCTCCCTCTCAAACACAGAGCAATATCCAGAAAGCTCCAGGTCTTTCAATATGTCATTCACTGACTCAAAGGCTTCTTGACTGGTTGCTAGTGTTTGGGGTGCCTGTGGGGAAGGAGGGTAAAAAAGCAAATTACAGGAGTGTTTTTGTATTTTTTTTAAAAAATAGGCTATACTGTGGTACTCCAGGGTACTCCTGGAGACATTAGTTGACATCCAGACTAAGTAACTCAATAGTACTACTCAGGAGTTATTCTAAAGGACTACTTAATTTCAATTTCAAGTAAATGAGTCAGGACGTCACCAGCCACTGATTGGATGAGAGCAGGGCAGGCAACCTTGGCTCTCTGCCTGCGCCTGGTGGGGTGGGGGGTTTAAGTACACCCTGCCCTGTCATTTAAGCCACACACCCACCACCACCACCACTGGCTCAAAAGGAGCCAGTTCCGTGCACATCCCTACTGGATGACCCATGACAAGTTAGCTGTTTATCATACACAAGCATACCTCATTTTTATCTTCTTCCTCAGATGTGCTTTTTTGATTTGTGAGGAGATCAAACAATATAAGCGATCCTAAGAAAAGTACATCAATAGGTCAGCTGATTGCAAGTCCCTTTGCTAGAACAAATCATGCACATGCATTTGGGATGCTGAATTACAGGCTGCATTTTGAAGAAGGACCTGGCATAGCGGGAAGGGGCTGCTTTGCCCTTTCCCTACCAAAAATGCCCCCTGCCCCAACCTTAAGCTACCCTTCCATTTGAAAGGAAAACATCTATTTTCCTAATTGGAGGTAAAAATAGCGGTGGGGTTTTGGTAGGAAGATGGTCCAAGCTTTTTTAAAAGCCCCTCTCCAGCCACGTCAGTGTCTCTCTTCCAATTACAGCCTCATTTTATAAAACAGAGAGCCTTTAAAAAGTAACTCAAAACTACAGAACATGTTGTTCTGCTTTTATACTTGCATTTTACAAGATAACTATAAAGAGGTTCCAGAAAAACATTAAAAAGGAAGCCACTGTGGAAGACTGATTTCTGCACTAGCAAAATTTCCCAGTCCCATGATCCATTAGGCCCTGACCAAAAATGCCCCACAAAACATTTACATTCCAGATTTAGGGGAGTGGGGATTGTAGTGCGAGGTTTTAAAGAAAATACTCAGTACATATATGCAGGGGCGTAGCAAGGTTGGAATGGGCCCAGAGACAAGATTTTAAAATGCGCCCCCCCCCCTCAAAGTCCAGGGCCTCCGCACACCCCAGGTCCCCAAGGATTTAAGTCTGATATTCCAAAATAAGTATGCTGCCTGGAAATACATTTCACTGAGTACACACACGCACACGTCACAATATATAGTGATATACATTGAGTACTATACATTTGTATTACTTTTAATGCCTAGAACACACTAGAAAGATGAATGATTAAAATGGGCCCCTCGCTGCAGATTAGCAAATGAGACTTTCAACCATGCAGGGTGAGCCTATGTTTGTTTTCTCAGAATTCTGAACAAATTCAGTCAAGTTTGATTGCAGGAGGTTTTTCACAGGAGGCTTTTAAAGCCCTTTAAGACACATCTCCTCTGGAATGGAGGTGCTGCATTCCCATGTTGGCCAGATTTACCCTGAATTCCCTGCAAGTTATTGGGGAGCAGTTCACACACAAGAAAAATAAAATAAAAGCACCACACATGCTTCACAGTTCTCACTCAGACCTTCTGGGTTGCAAAACAACTTGAACATAAGTGCATTTATAAAGGAATGAATGAATAAATAAAATTAATAAAATACTGTTCCAGAAGTTTTTGCAATTTTCTGCCATGAAACAAGCCACTTATAGGACTTTTTAGATAGTTTTTTTTAAGTCAGCAAATTTTCCAAGCTGTTTCAAAATAAATATTCAGAGACTTCTCGTTCCCTCCCCCCCCCATATCCAAGCCCTATGGCAAGCAGATCCCTATATATGGGGGGGGGGGGCGGGAAAGGTAAGCACAAAAAGGAGTTCACACTCTCCCTGGCAAATGCTGGGCTGGGTTGAGCAGGGCAGCAAGGGGTCTTCTGCTGCAGAGAACACTCTGGCTGCCTCCTCCTTCCTGGCTGGCTTGGGCCCTACTTGAGTTCAGGCTTCACTGCGGCCTACACGGAGGCCTCCCTGGAAGCCCCGCCCACCCGCCGATCAGCTGAGAGGCGGGAGAAAAGCAGCTCTTGGCAGCTGGGCTGCTGCTTCCATTGCCGGCCAGCAGAACAAGCAGGAGAGACGGCGAACAGGGCAAGTGGCTGAGGGGCCTTGGGGCTGGGCAGGGGGCAATGGGGAGTCACCTGAGGTGCCCCGGGGGGGGCCCTCCAGGCAGTGGGGCCCCCAGACAACTGTCTCCCCTTGCCCGATCATTGTTACACGCCTGTGCACTGGCTTTTGCTTGGGGATTCTGGGAGTTGTAGTCAACAACGTCCGGGAATCCCTGTTCGAGGGAACACGGTAGCTGAGCAAAGATTTGAACCCAGACCTCCTTATTCCTATCTGCTATTGCTATCCAACATATCCATTTGTAGCTCTGTTGCTTCCCCCCCACCCCATTTTGCTTAATGCAGAGGGAAAACCTGAGGCCCCAGCCACGCCAGTGACAGAAGAGCCTCCTCCCATCAACGTGGGAATGCTGAACGGAGGCCACCGCATTGACTCTGTGCTGCAAGAGAAGCCGGTTGAAAGCTTTAAGGAGTATCTGTTTGCACTGCAAGGCCATCTTTGCTACTGGTAAGGAATGGCTTCAGGAAGGCGGGGGTTGCTTCAGGTGAGTTCCTAGCAGACTAGAGCAAGGGTCCTCGAACTTGGGTGACCAGATGTTAGAGCTGCCCATCATCCCCTGAGGAGAATGGTTGCTGAAGCTCAACATCCTCTGGGGACCCATCTTTGAGAACCAAAGAGGCCCAGGAGGCAGGGTGCCCAGCTGGCAGTCGGGAGGCACACTCCAGGTTGACACGCCAAGTGCAGGGCTGACTCGCCGTGTCATGGGGTGCCTGGCAAAGCAGCCGTGCCTCCCCCCTGTCCCACAGTCAGCATTTCCTGTAACGGGTTCTTGGATGCTCTTGGCCACAGCACTCCTCATCCCCAGCTGCATTCGCCACCTCGCCTCACCCACCAGACATGCAGCCGTAGTTCTGAGCAGTGCCATTTGGGATGACCAAGTTCTGGATGAGAACCTCTGTAGTAGTGGTGGACATAAGAAGAGGCCGGTCTTGGCTGGTCGGATCACAAATGGCTGTTGGAAATGTATGCACTTTGTAAAATGTGTCTATTTAAAAATGGTATTTAAGTTTTTCCAGTAATTATCTGGCTGTGCTGTGTTTTTTGTCCTCTGCATGGAGAATCGCTGACTCTTAGTGGGACACAGGAAAGCTGCATTTTCCGTGTTACTTGACAAGAGTTTAGATCAGGCCTGCTCAACTTTGGCCCTCCGGCAGATGTTGGCCTACAACTCCCATAATCCCCAGCAATTGGCCATTGTGGCTGGGGATTATGGGAGTTGTCTGAAAACAGCTGGGGCCCAAAGTTGAACAGGTCTGGCCTCGATTCGAAAGGGCTCTCATACAGCTGACCCAAGGATCGGGCTTCTGTGTAGTCAGCTGGGCTCTGGGCAGAAATCAGGAGTATTGTCAGCACCTCTCAAACCGAGTTACATAAGCCATGTTTTCTGTTCCGAGAAGATAAAATTCCTGCATAGCTGACTTTTAAAAACTCTGTTAACTTTTTTTTACTTAACTCCCCCCCCCCCCCCCCATATCCACCTCCTCTCTAAGAGTGGCTCCACACTACGTGTGATGTGGGTTTTTCTAACAGGTACACTGCGCTTGTTGCAAGAAATGACATACAGGTCAATGACAAACAGTATCACACACAAACAGGCATCCCTCTGCCTATGAATACACCTCGTTGGACTCATAGAGCCATGATTGCTGCAGCCTTTATGTAGCACTTGCAGTGTTCTACCTGTTTAGAGTGTGTGAAGCTGCTGCTTCTGTTTCACAGACACATGAAGGTCCCGTTGGATGTTACGTTCATGTGGGCACAACACGAGATTCCCCCCTTTAATTTTCATTGTAAAATGTATAGGCTGTGCTTTGACCCAACGGGCCCTTAAAGCAGGGGCAGGCAACCTTGGCTGGCTGGCTGCTTCTGAATGACCGCTCCCATCATTTGATAGCCATCAGTTGTAGCCACAGTTGTGGCTGGAGATGGTGGGAGTTGCAGTTCAGCAACAGCTGGACAGCCAAGGTTGCCTATCCCTACTTCAACGCACCACACAGCCACATTAAGACAACAGGGCTGACATGATGGGCACTACTATGCATAAGAATAAGAGCTCTTAGTCTTTCAGAGGAGATATGCAGGCTTGAGTCGCTGCCTGGTAAATGCGGCCATGGGGTCTTTCCCTGTGTTGGACTGATTGGAGCATCCCTGCACAACAAGCGCAGAGAAGATCCATTTGAGAGAAGCATCAGAATGTCTTTTGTTTTCCTTTTTTATTTTTGAGCCTATGTTCTCCAACTTATTTGTGAGTTCACACCATTATGAGAAGCAGCTATCGTGTGGTGAGCTGCAAAAGAGAAATCCTCTTTCTGCATCATCCCATGCTTGTTTTCTCAGCAAGACTCACAGTACAATGGGGCTTACATAAGAACAGCATCCTGTTTCACACAGTGGCCCACTAGATGCCACCGGGAGCCAAAGGCAGGAGTTGAGGGCATGCCTTCTCTCCTACAACTGGTATTCAGGGGCATCCTGCCTCTGAGGCTTACTCCTATGTAAGTAAGTGTGTGTGTAGGATTACCATGTGGTAGAGATGACTCATTCTTCAGCAAAGTCCTCCTCCTGCCCTATCCTGTAGAGCAGGGTTTCTTAACCTTGGGACCCCAGATGTTGTTGGACCACAACTCCCAGAATCCCCAGACAAGGCCTCTGTGGCAGGGGATTCTGGGAGTTGTAGTCCAACAACATCTGGGGGCCCAAGGTTAAGAAACCCTGCAGTAGATTGTATTTTACTGAACGGCAAGGAAGCCCATGCATCTCTCTGTGAGGAGCTCCACTCATGAAATATTTCTAGTTGCCCTCTGTGAGAGTTGGGGCACCATAGTGGAGAGCCAGCGTGGTGCCGTGGTTAGAATGCTGGACCAGGACCGTGGAGACCCGAGTTCAAATCCCCATTCAGCCATGGTACTTGCTGGGCGACTCTGGGTCAGTCACTTCTCAGCCTAACCTGCTTCACAGGGTGGTTGTGAAGAGAAACTTATGTAGTACACCGCTTTGGGCTCCTTGGGGAAAGAGCGGGATATAAATGTAATAATAATAGTGGTGAGCCGGTTCAGTTGCGGAGGAGAGAATCAGTTTTGTGGGAGGCAAGTAGGAACTCTCCCTTTGCTAAGCAGGGTTCACCTTGGTTTGCATTTGGGTGGGCAAGTGCCTGCAAGCACTGGCTCGCATATTTCATATCCCCCCTCCCCGCAAGATACTCACCTTAAGGGATGGGGCCCATAGCTCAGTGGAAGAGCATCTGCTTTGTGTGCCAAAGCTCCCTGGTTCAATCACTGACATTGCCACATAATAGGGCTGGGAGAGACGCACAGCTGAAGCTTCAAAGAGCTGCTGCCAGTCAGTGTAGACAATAGTGAGCTTGATGGGCCCAGGGTCAGGCTCGGTATAAGGCTGCTTCCTATGCTCCTAGGAAGTCCCTTGGTTGAATCTAGCTTCTGCCATGAAATCACCAGGCTGCCTTGCCAGGGATTCTCAGATGCCACTGGACTACAACACCCACATCTGGAAATGGCTGGGGATGATGGGAGTTGTAGTCCAATATCTGGGAACCAAAGTTTTAGAAATCCTACCTTAAGCAACACATTCTTCCTTAGTTCTAGCCACACCTACTTTGTAGGGATGTGCACCGAACTTGGCACATTCAAAGGTGGGGGGTGCACTTACCCCTCAGTTTTCTCAGAGTCCATCAGGACGGCAGTGTACCTCCCTGCCACCCATTGCCCCCTTTGCTGGAAGTATTTGATGTTCCTGTGCGCGTAATTGTGTGCACGTTGCTCACACTGTGCGCCGGACACATTGAATATTCCTCGTTATTTCTGGTAAAGGGGGCAACAGGGCGGCAGGGAGGGCCAGTTACTCTCCCCCTGCACAATACAGAGAATCACCACGTTGAAAGGTGCCTCTTTGCCCAGTTAGCAGGGGTCTGCCTCTTGTCCTCGACTGGGGAGGTACTACTCTGCACTGGGGCTGCTGCATCCGTGCTCTGCCTCTGCAGTGACCCCTTGCGTTGTCATTTAATTTAATGACAGACTTCCTGCAGGAAGCAAACCTTGTCCCAGTACAGAAGAGTTGGGTAACTTTCTGTAACCATTGAGATCCAGTCAGCTCTCCCCTTTGGCTTCCTGGCTAGCTTGAGGTTTTTGGCTCTCTTGTTTTGGTGCCGGATGCTTTTCTTTCCCTCTCCATTTTCTCCCCCTGAGACTGAGACATACCGTTCTCATCTTGTTTTATCTAGGTCAGATGTTGGCAACTTGGATCCCCACAGATTGTGGACTACAACTCCCAGCATCACTTGCCAAAATTTAGGGTGGCTGGGGATGGTGGGAGTTGTAGTATAGCATCTTATGGGCACCCAAGATTGGGAACCCCTGGCCTAGAGGTTGGAAACCAAACACCAAATTTTTCCAGCATCAGGTGTAATTTTCTTGCGACTTTACTGTCTGCCTTTTGCATCAACCTGCTTTCGTTCAGGACTAACATGAGAGCCAGGCAGCTGATATATTTCCCAGGACCCTTCCCAGCAGTGTGTGATTTGACTGGCTTGCTTGAGATGTTTAATCCCGACAGCCTCCCGTATAGGGTTGTAGATATAATGATACAACATATATTTATATACCGCTCTTCAATTAAAGTTTCCAAAGCGGTTTACACAGAAATAAATAAATAAATACAATTAAATGGCTCCCTGTCCCCAAAGGGCTCACAATCTGAAAAGAAGAGAAGAAAGAAACATAAGATAGACACCAGCAACAGCTCCTGGAGGGATACATGGATTGGGCCATTTGCTCCCCCCCTGCTAACTAAAGAGAATCACCACTTTTAAAAGATGGCTCTTGGCTAGTTAGCAAAGATCTGTTTATAATGCACTTCACTTCCCCTCAAACTTCCCATGTTGAATGTCCCATCCTGAGAAACATCCCTTTAGTGGTGGAAAGGGGTGGGAGGAGCTCTTGAAATACCCCAGACATTGCAAAGGAAATGTGCTGTCGATACAGTGAGGTCTGCATGGCAGTCTGTGTACTTTGGAGATTTGCAACCTAAGCCTGTGCTTAGGAAGTTCACTGAACTCAGTGGATCTTGGTTACGAGTAAACACACACAGGCCTGAGCTGTTAGATCAGGGGTCTCAAACAGTGTTCCCTGTAACAGGGATTCCTAGAAGACCAGAGGAGAGCTGGTCTTGTGGCACCAAGCATGACTTGTCCCCTTAGCTAAGCAGGGTCCACCCTGGTTGCATATGAATGGGAGACTAGAAGTGTGAGCACTGTAAGATATTCCCTTTAGGGGATGGAGCCACTCTGGGAAGAGCAGAAAGTTTCAAGTTCCCTCCCTGGCATCTCGAAGACAGGTCTGAGAGAGATTCCAGCCTGCAACCTTGGAGAAGCCGTTGCCAGTCTGTGAAGAGAATACTGAGCTAGATAGACCAATGGTCTGCCTCAGTATATGGCAGCTTCCTATGTTCCTATGTGCCTAAGTTGTGGACTACAACTCCCTTAATCACCGGCCAGAGGCCGCTGAGGAATTAAGACCTGGTAAAGCGCCAGGGGAAGATTTTATTCCCCCGGATGTAATTAAAAATAATCCAGAATGGTGGGCACCAATCCTGGCTTCACTTTTCACTTATATAGATAGGTCTGTCCAAATCCCCTTTTGATTCTATTTCAAGGGTGAAGCTTTGGGGAAAACTGGGCACTTCCTCCATAGACCGTCATTTGTTATGCCTGCTTCAAGTGCTGTATTCGGAGAATTGTCCATCACAGCATGCCACAGAAGTCAGTTCCACAGGTCAGATGCAACATACCGTATATCTGTGCGGGGGATGGGATTCTTCTATTTCCTTCTTGCTGTTTGTTAATTTCAGCAGACACACTTCCATTGACCATTTCTTAAGCAAAATCATTTACTTTTCACCCTGCCTCCCAGGAGCTCAGGGCAAGGCACTGACCCTGATGCTCCCCTCTCCCTCTCCCCTCAGCCTTAACCACTCCAGGACCCATGCACATGCCAGATCTGCAGCCAACGAACCAGATAGCGTGCACCCACTAAAATAATGTCAAGCAGGAGCCCAAAATATCCTTGACAGTTTAACTCCACCTCCACTGTTTTGTTCTAAACACAGAGTTTGGCTTTTCCGATCCTAGAACTTGGGACTTGGGAAAATGCGAGAAGACTGGTGAAGTGACTTTGCCTCTCCTCCTGGGTCTTGCTGGGGACTCTAGTTGCAGGCTAGTGTTCACAGGGCCAAGCTGGAGTTGATGGAGTGGCCACATATGTGTTCATATCTGCACCCACTTTGTCATTGTTTTAAACCAGGCCTGCTCAACTTCGGCCCTCCAACAACTCCCTTAATCGCTGGCTATTGCCACTGTGAGCTGTAGTCCCAAAACAGCTGTGGGGCCAAAGTTTAGCAGGCCTATTTTAAACTGCTTTTAATGGTTTTTAAATTTTTATGTAAAGTGCCTGGAGATGTGTTGTGTGTTGTGTGTTGTGTTTTTCTATCTATCTATCTATCTGTACACCGCCCCAAACTTTTGTCTCTGGGCGTTTAACAGTAGCATAAAACCAGTTAAAAACATATATACAAAAAACTTAAAAACAATTTAACAATTTAAAAATAAACCAGAGATTAAAACCTAAAAAAATTAGGAAGCTGAGAAAGCTTGGAGGAAAAGATGGGTTTTCAGGTGTTTTTTGAAAATTGCCAGAGATGGGGAGGATCGTATCTCAGCAGGGAGTGCATTCCACAATTTCCGGGCGGCGGCGGAGAAGGAGCTCGTAGTGAAGAAGATGCTCTCATAGATACCCGGGGCCTAAGCCATTTCGGGCTTTGTAAGTTATAACTCGCACTTTGTCTTTTGTCCAGAAACCTATTGGCAGGTTATTCATCATCCTCTTCTCCAAGAGAGGCCTGAGAGACTCCTGTCTGCTGCAACCTTGGAGAAGGCGCTGCCAGTCTGTGTAGACAATACTGCGCTAGCTTGACCAAAGGTCTGACTCGGTAGAAGGCAGCTTCCAATGTCCCTATGCCATGCCATGCTGTAGTCACAGATTCATAAGAACAGCCCTGCTGGGTAACGCCCAAGGTCCATCTAGTCCGGCATCCTGTTTCGCACAGTGGCCCAACAGATGCCACTGGGAAGCCCTCAGGCAGGAGTTGAGGGCACGTCCTCTCTCCTGCTGTTACTCCCCTGCAACTGCTACTCAGAGGCATCTTGCCTCGGAGGCTGGAGGTGGCCTATAGCTGTTGATAGACCTCTCCTCCATGAAGTTATCCAAGCCCCCTCAGCCAAGGACAGAAGTCTCTTTTGCCAGAGCGAAAAGAGGCCATTTGCAGAATAGCCCCACCCTCCAATCGCCGTCAGTTGCGTTCATTCATTGGAATGGCTAATTTTTGCCGCCAATGGATTCATGGGTTTGCAGCTTTAGCCCAACCTCTGTATGATGCACTTTCTGGAGGAGAAAATGACAGCTTTAAATGGACAGCAGACTGCCAATCTGCTTTCATGGAGATAAAGGCAGCTCTTGCAAGTCCGCCAGAACTTGGACTGCCCGACTACAACAAAGTTTTCTACTTATTTGCTTCTGAGAGTCAGGGAACAGCATCTGGGATACTTACACAAACCCTGGGCAAAGATCATCGCCCAATTGCATATTTTTCTTCCAAACTAGATGGCGTGGCCCAAGGTTGGCCTCCTTGCTTGAGGGCCCTGGCCGCAGCGGCTGTCATTTTGGAAGAAGCTCTGAAATTCACTCTAGGTTCCAAGACTAAACTGTATGTTCCACACTCAGTTCTTACATTGCTGGAGAACAGAGCAAACCAATGGCTGAAACCTGCATGCATGGCTAAGTACCAAGCCATTTTTATTGAATCTCCAGAACTTTCCATTCATCACTGCACTGCATTAAATCCAGCAACCCTTTTACCACAAAACATGTCAGAACCAGACCCTCCTTTGCATGATTGTCAGCAATTTCTGGACTATCATTGCTCAGCCAGACCAGACCTGACTGATATTCCACTATCAGATGCAGATCTCACATTTTATACAGATGGGAGCAGTTTTATGGACATTGGGGTCAGGAGGGCTGGCTAAAGCCGTTGTTACCATACATGCTACAGTGGAAGCTAACTCATTACCCTCTGGGACCTCAGCTCAGTTGGCAGAACTGATCGCCTTGACTAGAGCTTTGCTGTTAGCCCAGGACCAGAAAGTCAATATCTTCACTGATTCAAAGTATTCCTTCTCGGTAGTACATGCCCACGCCGCCATCTGGCGGGAGAGAGGGTTCATTACCGCTGATGGGTCACCAATAAAGCATGGTGGCCAGATTTTGGAACTTCTAGATGCTATACTTTTGCCAAGCAAAGTTGCAGTTATGCATTGCCCAGGGCATCAGAGAAAGGACACTGAGATTGCCCAAGGCAATGCCAGAGCAGATCATGCAGCCAAAACAGCAGCTCTGCTGCCACCCCCACCCACACTATCTATGTTACCACTTATTCCAGCTTTCCCTTTGCTTCAACCTCAGGATCACCCTTTCCCAATGACAGGAGAGGACGTGTCTACTTTAAATGACCTTTTGCAAAACCCTGAATGGACTCAGACTGAGAATGGAGCTGTCCATACTTCAGGCCAACAGTTTTTTTCATATGGCACCACCATGGCCTTAGTGAAGCAAGCCCATCTTACGACACACTTGGGAAGGGACAGACTATATGAGCTTTTAGTCACATATTTTTACCACCCTCAATTGAGAGCAATGGTAACCACCACTGTCAATGCATGTGTGGTTTGTATTAAGAACAATCCAGCTCCACCAAGGAGAGCAAGACCACACGGTCTGCTCAGGACAGGAACAGCCCCAGGTGACTCTTGGCAATTAGACTTCACTGACATGCCTAGAGCTGGAATGTATAAACACTTGCTATTGTTTATTGACAATTTCACTGGGTGGTCAGAAAGATTTGCTTGTAAGACAAACAAGACAAAGGAAGTCACCAAGAGGCTTCTACAAGACATTATACCGAGATTTTCACTGCCTAGACATTTAGATTCGGATCAAGGACCACATTTTACCTCTACAGTCATACAGGAGGTAGCCACAGCCTTGGGAATTCGCTATCATTTACATACACCTTGGCGGCCCACTTCTTCCGGGAGAGTAGAGGCCTCAAATCGGATCTTGAAGACACACCTGAGGAAGATATGTCAAGAACTATCGCTAAAATGGCCAGACGCCTTGCCTCTGGCCCTTTTTCGCATGCGCATCACACCGCGGGGGCTTAGTGGGCTCTCACCATTTGAAGCCCTGTATGGGAGAGTGTGTTCTCTAAATCCTCTATCTGCTGATGTATCTGACTTACATGTCAGGGGAGAAGAATTGCTGAAACAACATGTAGTTGGCATTGCGGCTGCCTTGTCTTCTCTTTCTTCTCATTTACAGGCAACGCAACGGCCGCCACTAGAGGGACCACAACACCCTTTCCAGCCAGGCGATCAGGTGTACCTTGAGAAATGGCAGAAGCCTAACCTTGAGCCACGGTGGATGGGCCCGTTTACAGTGCTCCTAGTGACCCAAACTGCAGTTCGTCTCTCTGGATCAAAGACTTGGACCCATCACACCCGAGTGAGATTCGCGCCTACCCCAGCGAAGGAACCAGAAGACAACAACAACAACTGGGCAGTGACCAAGCGTGGAGACCTGAGACTCACTTTACGCAAACAGCCACCACCAAAACCCCCACCAGAGCCTTTTTCCCTTGAAGATACTCTGGCAGTGTGGGAAGCAATGGATTAAGGACACTTTTAATTTTCCCAAACATTTTTCCTGCAAAGAACAATATTTTTATATTTTCCCCCCTCTTCTTTTAATTTTTTTCTGTACAAAGGGAGGATGTATCTCTTTTGGTGTTTATCATGTTATTTCTTGTCTACATGGTCAATTCAACACCCACACGCTCCACTTTTACAGACTTTAGCTGACATTGCCAACTTAAATGACTGCTGGCTATGCAGTCACATGGCAAGCACAGAAGGGGATATTTTAAATGTAGTGGCCATTCCAGTCACACTTGGCTGGTGGATTACTTATCCACAAACCACAGAACAGCCCCAATATTTTTCAAATTACACTACATATTGGTCTTGGGGAAAACACAGAGAAACAATTCACTTCCAGGGAAGAAGCATTAGTTATAATCGCTATGGATACACTAAAAGGGAAACTCTCAACAGAAATGCCCTTGGTATCCCGGATATTAAGCTTTCAAGCCACGGCTTACATCCTATCTGCATTGAAAATAGAAATGGTACAGGGAAGTTTTTGGGAGTGAATCCCTACCACAGCTGTACACACATAGTGTCCTTTAACAGCACGGACGGAACATGGTTCTCTCAACACAGAGAGAACGAGCTAGAGTGTTTTCATATTCCTCTTGATTTAGGAATACCTACTTCTCTTAGAGAATTTCTTTTTCTTAACTTCACAGACTCAGAGTGGATCACTGTTTCAAAAGCCCTGAACCTTTATAATTCTTCCATATATCTTACAAAAGGTCTTGGCCTTTGTCAACAGGCAAACCAAACTGATCATGTTTGTGAAGGCTCTAGTTTTAACACGCACACGCCTTGGTTTGACATCTGGGTGACTATTGCATGTGCTTATCCAGAGAAAGTGTCAAAAACATGGAAGCATCTGTTTAGCAATACAGGTAAAGACATTGTGGATTTGTGTAGCCATTATGTCAATTTACCTCGTTCAGGAAACAACTTAATTGTTGCCTTACCAGCAGCAGGCCTTTATTGGGTCTGTGGGAACAGAGCCTATCGTGCATTACCCCCAGGATGGACAGGCAGATGTGCACCAGCCCATTTAGCACCTACCATTTAGGTGAAACCTTCACTTAATGCATCACAAGTTCTTAATCTTGGAAGCTTGTTACACAGAACACGAAGACAAGCCAAAATCAATTATGTTCCAAATCCTTTAGCTACACGAAACACAAAGTGCCATCAATGGACAAGAACCATACTACCTAGGTTAGGAGTCAATCAACAAGAAAAAGCTATAATTAATATTTCCAGACAAATCGAACTCTCATTTAACCAGACTCTGTTAGCCTTAACTGATATGGGCACAGAGATAAATTCATTAGGAGAAGTAGTCATGCAAAATCGTAGAGCTTTAGATATTCTCACAGCTCAAGAGGGAGGAGCTTGTGCAGTTCTAGGTGAGGTTTGTTGTTTTTATGTCAATGAGACTGGATCTATCGCTGCTCATGTTCAAAATCTTAAAGATCAACTTCAAATATGGCCTAACATGGGAAAGGAAAACCCTATGGATATATGGGCATGGCTCACTTCTTGGTTACCCAATTGGGGATTGTGGGCACAGAAGATAATCATAATTATCGTATGTATTTGTCTTTTATTGATAATCACATGTTGCTGCTTGCAATGCATTCCAACTTTAATTCAATTGTTTATGAAAGCTTTTAGACCCCTCCACAGTTTGGGACCTAAATACACATCCGTACCCTTACAAGCGTTAATGAGGGCATCCTGAAGCATCCTGAAGATTCAGGATGATCCAATTGTTTCAGGGGGGAATTGATGTGTTTTAGTAAACCAAAGCTACTCCATTTTGTTAGTAAACCAAAGAAACTCTCTTTGAAAGCTAAAAAGCTCTAACTCAGAGAAACCTCAGCAAGGCCAAGGACACAGACTCTGCAACATTGCTTTAACAATAGCCATCACTACTCTTATCTCTCTAGCTCGCATAGTAGCAATTGCAATGCTAACCAAGCTAGGTTCCCATGAGAAACGCTTGAAATGCTAACGCTGAAGAAAGAATGGATCTAACCATATTAGGGAAATCACCTGATGGACGATAGTCAAGTCACGCATGCGTGCTTGAAAGGAGTTAGGTCACAGTTGCTATGTGCATTAGGGTCAAGAGCCTTTTTGCATTCATGTTGTTGTTTGTATAAAAGGAACATCTCTAGCTGTAACTCATTGTATTCAATGTAAAGCGTGAGCTGCATTGGATACCTTGCTGTCGCGAAGCAATAAAGCCTCTGATTGATTCCCTTGAGTCTGTTTGATTGGCTAAAATGCGGACCCAAGTCGAGCCGGGTATTCACATCAAAAGCACTGCAAAATCCTGAGCAAATACTCTCTCCTTCTATTGCATTTTTTTTTCTAATCACAGGAAAGGGAAGTGGCTCAAAGTGATGTTAAATGTAAGCACTACACATTAAACAATCATACATGCACGCCAAGTAGAAATGCAAAATGATGTTTTCAAACATTTTGCCTTCCACCTGAGGAAGATTTGTCATAACACTCTGAAAAACTGACTAGTGACTAATTAAATTGTATGGTGCAAAGGACATGGTTTTACTTCAGCCTGGTCATGCGATTCTTTCTTCATTTCTTTCTTTCTTCAGTTCTTTCTTCATTTACTTCTTTCTTCAGTTCTTGCTGATTCAGCAAGAACTGAAGAAATAAATAAATGAAGAAAGAATCGTGACCAGAGGAAAAATAAACATTACATTCACAAGTAAAGTTTTATAGGCTACCTTAAGTGGCGCCGCAGGGAAATGCTTGACTAACAAGCAGAAGGTTGCCTGTTCGAATCCCTGCTGGTACTATATCAGGCAGCAGCGATATAGGAAGATGCTATAAGGCATCATCTCATAGTGCACAGGAGGCGGCAATATATAAACCCCTTCTGTATTCTACCAAAGACAACCACAGGACTCTGTGGGCGCCAGGAGTCGGAATTGACCCGATGGCACACTTTACCTTACCCTATCATTCTTTCCTGAATACTTTTAATTGAATGGCGTTTTCTTCCCGTTCTGAATATTTGTGTATCTGCCTTGTCTCTTTTCGGGTGGGTTGGAATTTCAGTTCTCCAGGTATGCACTAGGCCTAGATGCAAATCTTGTGCTTATAGGTGGTTTGGCACACCTAATGAAGTCTCCCTCTCCCTCGCTCTCCTGCCATTCTGATGCAATGCTTAAAGAGCCATCCAGTTGCCTCTTGAAAAAGATTGTTTTGCTGTGCAGAAATGTATAGCATAGATGCAGGTGAATCTGCTTGAATTCAGTAGCTCTCCCTCTCTCCCCCACCCCCGGTTTGCATTGCTTGTGTGTGTGTTTCTAGGGCAGTTGATGGAGCTCTTTAAATGCTTGCTGGTCATATTTGCTGGACAGGTGCATACGTCAGAGAGGGGAGTGTGTGTGTGTGTGTGTGTGTGTGTGTGTGTGTGTGTGTGTAAAGATTTGGCTTCTGAGTTTTTTGCGGGGGGGGCACGGAGATGTTACTGCTAGTTAATGGCTAATTGGTAGAATACAGGAGCGGTTTACCATTGCCTCCTTCCATGTAGTATGAAATGTTGCCTTTCAGCATCTTCATATATCACTGCTGCCCGATATAGGTGTTTCCATTCGAACCCGCAACCTTTTGCTCCCTAGGCAAGTTACTTCCCTGCTGTGCCATTAGGTGTGGCTTGTATTCCTTGTAAATCTAGAAGTAGGCAGTTGTTGTGTGTGTGTGTGTGTGTGTGTGTGTGTGTGTGTGTGTGTGTGTAGGATCTTGATTATGGGAGTTGGCTGAGTGTCAGGATGGGACAGGTGTCTTGTGTGAGTGCTGCAGTAGTATTTAGGAACATAGGAAGCTGCCATATACTGAGTCAGATCATTGGTCTATCTAGCTCAGTATTGTCTACCCAGTCTGGCAGCAGCTTCTCCAAGGTTGCAGGCAGGAATCTCTTGCAGCCCTATCTTGGAGATGCTGCCATGGAGGGAACTTGGGACCTAGATGTTCTTCCCAGAGTGGCTCCATCTCCTGAGGGGAATATCTCCCAGTGCTCACACTTTGAGTCTCCTATTCAAATGCAAACCAGGGTGGACCCTGCTTAGCTAAGGGGGCGGCGGGGGGGCGCAATTTCAGTGCTTGCCCTGGGCGCCATTTTCCCTAGTTACGCCTCTGTGATTCAGGTCATTGGGCTTGCCTGCAGTAAACCAGGCGGAGTCCGTTGCCTTGCAGTCAACAAATGGGATTGCCTTGGGGTAACATCTGTGAGGAGTGTGGTCAGGATTGGGACCAGCTCCTGAGTGACTCAGCAGTTCCTCGGGTCACCTGCTCAGCTTTGGGCTTCATAGGAACGCTGCCCTCCCTCTCTCAAGCCTCCTTCTCTTGCCTGCCTGGGAACGAAAACGCCTCATTGAAGTGGATGTATTTAGAAACGTACTTTATTTCCTTTTAAGCTAGAAATGCCTCGTCGTAGTTAATATGCTTAGTAACATAATAAAATTGCTCTAATCACAATTCCCGTGCCTGTATCCCCCTCCCTCCAATAAATTCTTCTTTTATATTTTAAAGCTATAACCTTGTCTCAGTCCCGTCATTTCTTGAGTCCAAACGTTTGCACAAATTAAAACTATACAACGGCAGCCCCACATAGAGTGCATTACAGTAGTCAAGCCTGGAGGTTACCAGCATCTGTACCACTGTTTTAAGGTCAGTCACCTCTAGAAATGGACGTAGCTGACGTATCAACTGAGGCTGATAAAAAGCGCTCCTGGCCACCGCCTCCACCTGAGAAACCAGGGAGAGTTTTGGGTCCAGGAGCACTACCAAGCTACGTACCTGTTCTTGCGGGGGGAGTGTAACCCCATCCAGAACAGGCAGATCTAAACCATCTCTCAGGTCCTGCGCCCGCACTGTCAGTACCTCCATCTTATTCGGATTCAACTTCAGTTTGCTATCCCTCATCCAGCCCATTACGGCCTCCAGGCAGGCATTTAGGGAAGATGTGCCATTTCCTCATGAGGTCGGCATGGAAAAGTAAACCTGGGTGTCATCAGCATATTGGTAACACCCAGCACCAAACCTCCTGATGATCTCTCCCAGCGGTTCCATGTAGGTGTTAAAGAGCATTGGAGACAGGATGGAGCCTTGTGGGACTCCACACTTCAGTTCTTGCTTTGCGGAACAACAGTCTCCAAGCGACACCATCTGGAATCTGCCAGAGAGGTAGGACAGACTAAGACAGTGCCACCAAATCCCACCTCCCGCAGGCGCTCCAGAAGGATACCATGGTTGATGGTATCGAAAGCCGCAGAGAGATCCAAAAGGACCAGCAGTGTCACACTCCCTCTGTCCAATAGCCGGTTGGTGATCATCCATCAAGCCGACCAAGGCAGTTTCGACCCCAGAGCACACACGAAAGCCAGTTTGCAATGGGTCTGGATAATCTGCATCATCTAAAACTGTCTGGAGCTGAGAGGCCACCACCCACTCAACCACCTTGCCCAACCATGGAAGGTTAGAAACAGATCTGGATTTAGCTAACTCTGAGGGATCCAGGGTAGCTTTCTTCAAGAGTGGTCTAATAATAGCCTCCTTAAGACAAGCAGGCATTCTGCCCTCCCTCAGAGAAGCCTTTATAATATTAACCAGACCCTCTCTGATAATATGATTATCCGATGCGATAAGCCAAGTTGGGCAAGGGTCAAGAGAACAGGTTGTAGGGCGCTAGTCCGAAGCACTTGGTCCACTTCCTTTAGACAACAACTCTCTATTACGATATAGACACGTGGCCAGAAAGGTCAGGTGACTGGCCCACCGTATGCCTAGATTGCTGGGCAGTGCAGCACCGTGAGGAATGTGGCTCACTTCATTTCAGACAAGGATCGAGGCCCCTGGAGAGCTCCAGTGGCTTCTTGGACCCCTGTAACATCTGCTGGGTCCACCACACAGGCAAAACTGGAGAGCGGGTGTCTAGCACGTGTAATTGAAATTCCACACACCCGTTTTGGGGTTAATAAACACTTTGTTGGGTGCAGTCTTTTTTCCTTTGTCCGCCTTCTTTTCTGTCCCTCTTTCAGAAGAACACAGAAGATCCCTCTTACAGCTTTCTCCACATACATTCTGAAGGAGGAAAAGCTACCATGCAGATCTGGGGAGGCACATGGTCAAGAATGTCTCCTGTGCAACTCAAGGAGACATGACTGGAAGCAGCTGACACTCCACTGACCTTGCTCCACACCGTCAACTGGCCTTCAGGAGAGTCGCTTTTAAAAACTTCAATTGGATCTCCCTATTCTGTAGCTTGTCCAAGCTTTTAGCCATGCACAAGTCTCAAATGCCACTCTACGCTTGGAAACAGGCATGATGAAGGTTGAGGCCAGAGTGCGGCTGCTCGTTCTTAACCTCTGGCTTAAACTATCCCTCTACCCTCAGGGCTTGGCCCCTCTGACCCTATCGTTCCATCTCGGCTTTACCCTGCTCCGCTATGGACCGTGACCAGGTGAAAAGAGTCACCAAGCAGAGGATGATGGACTGAGTGCCAGGCTGACCTAGGCAGGGTTCCATCCTTCCTGTCCTCGGAAAGCCTCAGATATTCTGCCTCGCGTACCTGTCACAGCTAGAAATCCCAAGCCACAGAAGGGCTTATACCCTCGCCCGTGGTCATGCCCTTCCCTCCGCTGTCCTGGAAGGCAAATTCAGAAAGGCCCCAATTGCAGAGAGACTTTGTCCCTGTGACGCTGAGGAGGTAGAGACTTCTGTAACACGTACTCCTGTTTTGCCTCTTTTACAGAGACATTCGGACTAAGTTTCTATTTCCGCTATTTCAGAAGCACCCCGGCAACTCCAGCCAAGTTCTGAACGGCAGCATGTAGGACCTGTCGGGTCATGACTGTCAGGCCATTTCCCTGTATCCGCTCTGCATAGTTTTAGACTGCTGTCGATTCTAAATTTTTATACGTTTTTAGTTCGATGTTTTATTTTATATACTCTATTTTAGCCACCGCTTTTGGCATTCTATATTTCCCCCTTTTTATTATGCTTAGAATTTTAATAATTTTATAGCGACCCTCTCTTTTTTAAGGGTAGCAGCCTTTTAGTAATATCTCATGACTTTATAGCAACAGTGTCAAAATTTAAAATAACATAGTTTTATGGTTTCATAATATGTTTGAATCACGCTCTACTGCTCTATCTTATGCTGGTCTTGGACTGTAATAAAGATGATTGATTGACTGATAGCCATGCACAATAAAATTCCAATTGATGGATGGATGGATGGAATTGAATGACATAATGAATGCTCAGGCATGCTTGCATGAGGCCAACATTCCTCCAAGCACACAAAGCAATCTAAGTTTGAACAAGAGGACTTCCAAGGACTGGAAGGAAAGGGAAAAGTTGGGCAGTTCACACCATCAGCGTTAGGGTAGGAGAAGCTTCCTACAACCGTCATTGCGGATCCAGATGAGCTCCCTGCTTTTTGACCGTGTATGAAACAGAAACAAGGTGGGAGGCTGGGAGCTTGATTGCAAGCAAAGCCCCAGCTGGGCCGGATGATTTCCCCCCCTGCCTTGTTCATCTACCCTATCCAGCTGGGCCCGACTGGGCAAGCTCCCCACCACCAACCATGTTTTTCTCTAACACATGATTAGTGTGTCATGATCAAGGGGGCTTCTCTTGCCCTATAACCCATTGTGTGGACAGCCCTAGTATTTGACTCGCTATGCCAGGACTTACCACCCAGCCATTCTAAAGAAACAGGGACATGAAGGGAATATGGAAGAAAGTGGTCATCCGTTTGCTGCAAGTCAAGAGCAGAATAGATTGCTGGCTGTTTTCATGTGCCCCCCCCCCCACCCCACGAATAATACAGACCAAGCTCTCTCCATGGTTAACCAGCAGCAAAATGACCGTATAGTGCCCAAAGATGATGACCCTTGGCACTGACAGGCATCTGAGAGACACACACTAGGAGTATTTGGCAATTTGGTTCTGTCCGTGGCCTAGGAGTCGTTCCCAGCATCTAGGAGGAGCTCAGTCAAGAAGAGGAGCAGTGTAGGATCCTGTGTTCCAAGGCTGCCTTGCTCCTGGAGCTCTCCAGGGTGCTGAATCGCTGGATGCTCTGGGGTCTTTCCATGGTGCCCTACGCTCAGGGTGCTCCATGCTGCTGAAGCTTCAGACTGCCGGAGTTCTGCTCAGGTTTCTTTCCACACTGCCCAACGGAATTCTCTCAGCCCAGCCTACCTAGGCAAAGCTATCGGAAAAGGAAGCAAAACTCTTCTTGAAAGCCACGGAAAGCATTTCCAGTCTTACTAGCAGGACAGTGCAGTGCCTCAGGAGCTGCTGTGACTCTCTGTGCATCTCTTGCCCTGTTTCCCACAATACTATGTTACTTTGAGCATGATACTTTCAACACTCTTCTCAGTATCTGGTCCCATTTCAAAACTTTCCCCAGCCTCTACCTAGAAAGACTGATCAACTCTGCATCAGGAGGAGCTGTCTGGGTTAATGTTGGGAATCTAAGGACCTGCACAGTGCTGCCCCACATGGTGACCAGCTGAACTACAGCAGCCTCAGAGTTCTCAAGTCCTGGAGTGACCACCCCTGGCTAGGCGGTCCCTCACTTCTTCCCAGGACAGGAAGGATGCACAGCTTCCCTGTCTGCTCCTGTGAACTTTCATCCACAGTCTGAGCAGTAGCCAGCCTTTAGAATGAGGCCCCCAAGCCCACTGCAATTAAGTACAGATCGGATTCAGGGCCAAAAAACCCCAACCCCGACTCCCATTTTTGAAGGTGGCACAAGAGCCGAAGCCAACCTTTCCTTCATTGGATTAGAGCCCATTGGACTGGAGTCCAAGTATTATGACAGTGGGCAGAAATAATAATGCTCCTCCAAACATGACTATTGTTCCCAGCACATTCAAGCACATTTCTTCTGGATCTCCAAAGGTTATTAAGCAAATTACATCTTCTTTGTGCCCCTGGAACGTTGTGGTTGATAAAAGCAAAGATTGAATGTTTTTACTGTCTTTTTATTTTCTCACAAATACAAATAGAAGAATTTGTCTTCTGTCAAAAACATAAATCTATTGCATTAGCCAAGGTGGGGGGAGGGGGGAAATACAGTTCTACACCAGAATTACAACAAATGAAAGAAAGGGATGCATATTATTTGTTCTTAATCTAGAAATTAATGAACTTAATAAAAAGACCCCACTTCAACACAAAACCATCTCTCTGTCTACTTTCCTGCATTTGAATGCCATTCCCAGACTTGCTTTTGTCCAAACAAATTTGAAGAGGAAAAGTAAACCACCTTGCGATGTGAATTTTGGCAGCATATACAGGTATGAACAATAAAAGCAACTTATTTTTCCTATCAGGAGCGCAGGAAGAGAGATCTGGGAGAAGATCTGGCACATCACCTCCAGCAACCACATGGTGGTCCAGAGGCTGCTGCTGCTGCCTGCCCTGGTGCCTGGGGCCAGTACCAAGCAGGCCTCACCGGAACCCACCTCTTTGCTTGAGGGCCCAGCTATTCCCAAGAAGAGCTAGTTCTGGGCAGCCACAAGCAGTGTGTCTCCCCCCACCCCACACCCCACCCGCCACCATATTTCATGGTAAACATACTTAACATTTGCAGTTCTGAAATTCTGAGGCTTGCTTTTGTCCAAGTAAGAATGCAAAGCGTCTATGCAAACCACCTAGAGATTCCTTTTATCATGTAAACCTCCTGGAGATGTGAATTTTGGCAGCATATAAAGCTGAGAAACCACTCGGAATAACTTTCCTTTCCTTTCTTCATGCCTTCTTCATGAGTCTCCCCTTCCCTGCCTGGGAAGGAGGCTGGAGGCTGCGGTGGATCGCGCCAAGATATTAGAGCCCATCCCCAGGAGGAGCCTGGACCTCGGGGAGCCTGGGCGGGACTTCTTCCCAGTGGGGCAGGACCGTCCTCCTGGCCTGTCCAGGGAGCCGGCTCCTCCCCGGGCTTCTTCAACAGCCATCCATCCAGAGGAAGGCGACCCTGACCCTGATGGGATGGCCACATCTCATGGCGGGTGGCAATCAGTTATGATGAGTGAAGCAGATTAGCTTCACTCTGAAGCTTCCAGAATGAGATGAGCATTTGGTCAAGTTGCCAGGAAGCACCTCAACTTGGATCGCCATTTGGACCAGTTCTCCTTCATCTTGGCAGCTAGGAAAATGTCCTCTCCATTTATTTACAAGGCTTTGAAGCCAGGCAAGTTTGAATGGGTCATGGCTGGGGAAGGGGATCAAGGGGGCACGGAACTGCCCCTAAGCGGAGTAGCTAAGCGGAGTAGCAAAGAGAGTTCAGCAAGGGTGCCACAGGCATAGCAAGGTCCAAAGATTAGAACTCTGACCCCGCCCCGCCCCGCTAACTTAATCCAGGTCTATCACATGTTAGGAAGCCTGGGTGGGGCTTCTTCCCACAGGAGCAGGACCATCCTTCCAGGGAGAAGGTTCCTCTCCAGTCCTCTTCAAATACCATCCCGAGGAAGAAGACCCTGACCCCGATGATCTTGGCAGCTGCCATCAGCTCAGCAGAGGCTCGACCCCTTGCCACAGCTGACCATCCAGACGCTGGGGCCTCCCAAGGCAGAGCCAGACCCAGACATTTCCTTTCTTTTCAGGAGGGGAGATCTGGTGGAAGGAAATCCATCACCTCCAGCAGCCACATGGTGGTCCGGAAGCTGCTGCTGCTGCTGCTTCCCTGGTCCCTGGGGCCAGTACCAGCCAGGTGTCACAGGAATCCAGCCTTGCCCTTGATGGCCCAGCCCTGTGGTTGAACCATCAGCGGAAAGGGAGAGGACTCTGCCTGATCCTGCCTGATCCTGATCCTCCTCCAATATCCGGCCATTGTCTGGAGGCTGTGCTACGTCTCTCCTCTTCTTCTTGTCCTGATGTGAGCCACAGTTCCTTAGGACTTCTCTTCACCAACGCTGCCATTGATGACCCTCAGAACGAAATGCTAGAATCACAACACTCAGAGCCTTGGGAAGATCCACAGTCTGATCTGTCCCATTGCTTTGTGGGCGGGGGCCACCCATAGACTGTCCCACCTTCCAGCAGCAATCGGGTCTTCAGCCAGAGAGTCACTGGAGATCTTGCTGGAGAGTCTGCAACAAGAGGGAGGAAAAACCCATCTCCATTAGATGTGGCTGCACCTGGCATCAGTGTCAAGTAGGGGACCTGCAGAAATGACCTCTGAAAGAGGAATGAGAGAGTCATCGCCATCAGTGGGGACTGCCTAAATACCTTATTTAATTGCTGGCTCATTGCACTGTTACTTCAAGAGCCTCCGGAGGGGTTTCCGCTTTGATCTGCTGGCCACACCCATCCGCTTTGACATCCTCTGCAAGCGCAGCACTGCAAACCTCCCCTGCAGAGGTTCAGTCAGTCCGCAGCAGAGGTGCACCTAGGTCATTTCGGAGCCTGGACCTAAAGGTCTTTGGAGGCCCCCCCCCCCACTGCAAGTTAAGCATCATTTTTAACATGTAGGTTCTTGAGGGCACAAACCACATCACCCTGGACAGACTAAAGAGGATTTGGGGGGCCCCAGGAGGTGTGGAGCCCCCGGACTTCGACCCCGAAGTCCAGAGGTAAGAGCACTGCTGGTCAGTAGTGGGGAAGCGAAGGAGCCAATTTGGAGCAGAACCCCCAAGATATTACCTCTTGGGAGAGACCAGGCCAATGTTCCAGTTCCTCCATGGGAGCGACGGAACTAAAAGCAAGAAAAGAGACAGTCATGAAATTCTCTCTCTTGCTGTTGCTTCCCAGCTGCATGGTCCATTAAGGGTGGGGAGTGAAACCCTCCTGCTTCCAGAGTGCTACTGACATCCGGTCATGAGGGAAAGCATCTCTGGTGCTGGCCCTCTGACTGATCTCTTCAGGGATTTGGCTAATGGGGCCTCAAGACACTTCTGTTAACAGACGGGCTTTCATTGAGCGTCGTTTCCCCAGCTTTTCTGCTTGGTTACAGCAATCCCACTCCTGGTGGGCTGTGGGGGTGGCGGTGGGTGCTGGGATACAGGAGGACACGTTCTTGAAGCCAAAAAATCGCAAAATAAGTTGCTTCCAGTGATGTCACCCTTATTAGAAATGAAGACATATATGTCCGGAAATGTGTCCTGTTCAAAAGAATATTGGTGGCATTGAGGAGAAAATTGGATTTCTAAAGGATTTCTACTCAAGGACCTCAAATTTTCCAAAGATCGATTGATTAAAAGGATAGATTGATTAACTTCAGTGAATGATAAATTTTGGTTATTGACAATTATAGAAATAATTCAGTTATAATATCCTGAGTTTAAAATGGCTGCAACTCACTCTTTGGTCACATTTGAGCAGCTGTCTGAAGAGTTATTAGTTAACCCCTGTGGAGCTACCTCAAAATTATATAATATCTTGTTGAATCTTGATGCTTTCTCATTTTTAGGAATAAAACCATCCTGGGAACAGGATACAGGAAATTGTATAGACTCAATCAATTGGGTTAAGTTAAATAAACCTTTAAAATGGACAAGTTATGTTAGAATATGGGAGCAACAGATTAAAATATTATCTTAATGGCATATGGCCCCAAGGAAGTTGGCGAAGATAAAAAACATCTCTAATGTCAACTGTTGGAGAGGGTGTATGGAATTAGGCTCTTATAAACATATGTGGTGGGATTGTGTCAGAGTTGGGGAGTTGTGTCAGATGGGGAGTGAAGAGGGAGAAGAAGAAAGAAGCCGGAAAAGAGGAAAGCAAGATTAATCTGCAGGACAGAGAGGAGAGGAGAGAAGTCCAAATAGTCTTTGTTTGTGTGGCATGATAGCAAACGAAGGATAGAAGACCATAGGAAATTTTTTCAAGGACTTACCTTCAACCACCAGCCGATGAGGCTTCATTCTTTGGCCAGGCCCCTTCACCATGGCAGGGAGAGTTGGAGAGACCTAGTGGAAGGCCCCCTCCAGCAGCGCGCAGGGTGTGTTTGGTGGGACCCTTCCACCGCTGCTGCCCGGCACCGGAGGATCAGGCCGTGCGCGGAGGCCTCGCACCATAAGACACGACCCCAGGGGAGGAGCAGGTGGTGATCTCTCTCCCCCAGGGCGTGTCTTCGGGCAAGAGCGTGGTGGCGGTGGACGGGCCACAGAGCCGGAGGGGAGCGGCGGAGTCCCCCAGGAGGAAGGGGCTGGCTCTGCCTTGGGGAGCCTCAGCGCTCGGATAGATAGCGCTGGCAACAGGTCGGGCCTCTGCCGAGCCTCTGGCGGATGCCAGGATGATGGTAAGGGCTTCAGCAGAGGCCGGCCCATCGCGGTCAGGGCCTTCTTCCGGGGGTGGTTTTTTAAAGAAGTCTGGGGAGGAACCATCTCCCCGGACAAGCCAGAAGGACGGCCCTTCCCCAGTGGGAAGAAGTCCTTCCCAGGCTCCCCAAGGACCAGGTTCCTCCTGGGGATGGGCTGAAGTATTTTTGCCCGCTCCGCCGCCGCCGCCTCCAGCCTCCTTCTGGGGAGACTCCCCTCCCCCAGCTGGGGAAGGAGTTTCTCCCCAGAAGGCACGCTCTCACCCGGGGCTTTGGCCTCCCGCCGAGTGGCCCTGATCCTCCGCGGGAGGGCTGGTGGGCTGCCCTCCCGTGCTGGCTCCCCCTGGGTGCTCTGGGCTTCCTGGGGAGGCCTCTTAGTTCTTTTTGGAGGCCTCACCCGTTCCGTTGGTGGTCCAGCCACAGGGGCTGGGTCATCAAGGGAACGGGTGGCCCCAGGCACCACCAGGGGAGGCAGCAGCAGCTTCCGGGCCACATCGCGGCTGCTGGAGGTGATGGCCTTCCTCCCACCAGGTCTCCCCTCCTCTGCTCCTGAAAAGGAAAGGAAAGGAAAGAGAGGTTGTTTGGATTGTTTGGACGATGAACGATGAGGGAGGGAGACCCCCAGCTTGTGGCTGCCCAGGACTAACTAGCCTCGGATCCTTTGACCCAGGGACTTTGACACACACGGCTTTGAGCCTGCATCTCCTCCGGAATGGAGGGTGCGAGTTCACATCTCAGCCAGATTTACCCCCAAGTGGCAGTGGGCTATCAGGGACCAGTTCACAAACGATTCTGGTTTCCCCCCAATTAGGGCTGTGCATCCTAGCTTAACCCGAATTATGTCCAGGGTTAAAATATCCTCTATTTTCCGGGGCTTTTTTCCCTCCCCCTGATATACCCTGATATGCCCTGATGATCTTTGGAACTATTTGCAATTGTGAGCGTTGCAGGGTGGCGGCAGGGGTGAGAAGGGTTTGTGACAGATGGACTAAGTGCCCTTCCACACAGTGTCTGACATCCAGAATCACTTGCGGAAGAGTGCTACTCAGGAGAGCCTCTGAATGTCAAGATGGAGCGGTTCTTCCCCTCTCAGGCCCTGTATTCTCTTGACTGTAGTTTTCATTTTATGGGGTTGTGTTTTAATTATGTTTTAGACTGGTTTGATTGTAACCCGCTCTGAGACCTTAGGGTGCAGGGCAGGCGAGAAATGTAAATAATAATAAATACTTGGTTTCAATACGACTGCTCAGGAATAACTGAGTCTGGCTGTCAGCCACCGAGAATCACTTCTGAGTACGGAATACAGGATGAGGCTGTTCGGGTTCTAAGAGCACTTCCATTTCTCCTCCTTTTTATGCATCCAGCCCCAAACCCACCAAGTCTCCCTTGCTATGGGAGTTGTGCAGGTGAGGCCAAAGAGATTCCCAGCTGCTAATGGTCCCTCTGGGGGACCAGGCTTCTCTCATCAGCAAATAAAATTCTGGCATGGAAACAAACTGGGAGTGTGTGTGTGTGGTGGGGGGGGTATGGCAAAGGGGAGCTATATGAACTCTCTTCTCCCCCTCACCCAGGAAAAAGATCCGCAGGGAATGCGGCGAGGAGCCGACCCTAGGTGAACGGTCCATTTAATCCCCTGAATTAATCAGCTGCATATCTGCTGCGAAGCAGATTCGCTCTTCAGATACCCCGCAGCATGAAGCCATGTCTGGAAGAAGAAACCTCCGTGACCCCGTCACACAACCAGCCAGAGAGCCAGGCTAATGCCCTCCCCCGTCCCTCCTGAAGTGCTTTTGAGGCCACTGGGGGAGGAGCTGCATCCCCCTAAGGACTGGTATTGTGGCTGAAGCACCACCAAGTGGGGAAATTGGAGCCTGATTGGCAGATGTGCCACGTGATCAGTGAGGATGTGGTGCAACGTCACCGATTGTGCTCGCTTCGCACCTGCCCTCCACGTACCCACACTTGCCCCTGGTCTTTGAGGCCCACCTCAAGATGGGAGGATGGAGTGCTTGGCACCAGCACAGATGCCCCATACTGTCATGGTCCTGTCCTGCCTTCTCGGGCATCTCAGCTGTCAGGACATGGTTCCTTTCAGGAATATCTGACTAGGCGACTCAGCAAGCTCTCGGTGGAAGCTGAGCTGGCAAACACAGCAGTCCAATCCAGTCCTCTCAGAACCAGAAGGACCACAGGCCATAGAAGACATTCGTGACTCTAGCCTCTTCTATAGCCTATGGGGCTGTGGACAGTTCTTCGCATCTTCTGACTCTACAGTCCCTGACAGAAGAGAGGCAAGCCAGGTATGGGGGCATCAGTTCACCCTGAAGTCAGGACACACTTGGGAAGGTGCTCTCATTTGCAGGCTTGCTCCATCAAACCTCCTCTGTGGGGAGTCAGGATGAGGAAGGGCAATAGAAGAGACCCCCTGACAGCTGTGGAAGCCTGCCATCCTTCAGACTCATGACATAAGCAACAAAGAGCTACCAGTCGACTCACAGGGGGATTTTCCTAGCAATACAGTCAGGCTCAGATGCTCGATGAGGCCATCCGGGACCAGGGCATTGGGGGGCATCTTTGCTGGTGCCCGGCACTCTCTCATCCCCATCTTGACATGGGCCTCAAAGACCAAGGAAAGGTGTGGGTGCTGGAGGGCAAGTGGGAAGCAAGCACAAATGGTGTTGTTTCCCAGCATCCTTTACTGATCACGCCGGGGCACGCCTGTTAAGGCATCGGCCTCAGTTTCCAATTTCACAACTTTGCGGCACTTGAACTACAAGGAGATAACCTTAACTCTGGTCTTAAATTTGCAGAGGGTTTTTTTTAAAAATCATAACATTTCTGTGGTTTGTGAGAAAGAAATTTATTGTTACTTTTGGCAATGAAATCGCCTCTTTTGTGCTGAATCTAATGAGACATATATTTTGAGCAATTGGTTGGTTGGTGGGTTATTTGGTTGGTTTGTGTGAAATCAAGTCATCCTTCCGGACCAGCTTCAGATACCAAATTTTGCTTACACCAGGGGCGTAACTAGGTTGGAATGGGCCCTGAGACAAGATTCTTAAATGGCCCCCCCCCACCCGCCGAGAAATTTTTTAATAATAATAATAATAATTCGATTTCTATACCGCCCTTCCAAAAATGGCTCAGGGCGGTTTACAAAGAGAAAAAGGTGCCTCTTTGCCCAGTTAGCAGGGGACTTTTATTCTCACATTTCTGTCCTCATTCAAAACATACAAAAAACAGATGTACAAAACTGAGCAAATGAGAAGACACTAGAAACACTAATTATTAAAATGGGCCCCTTGCTGCAGATTAGCAAAGGAGACTTTCAACCATGCAGGGCGAGCCTATGTTTGTTTTCTCAGAATTCTGAACCAATTCAGTCAAGTTTGATTGCAGGAGGTTTTTCACAGGAGGCTTTTAAAGCCCTTTAACACACCTCTCCTCTGGAATGGAGGTGCTGCATTCACATGTTGGCCAGATTGACCCTAAGGGGGGAAAATATAAAAGCACAACACATGCGTGGACAGTTCTCACTCATGTCTCAGTTCTCACTCAGACCTGGGTTGCAAAACAACTTGAACATAAGTGTATTTATGAATGAATGAATTAATTAATTAATACATAAATAAATTTGTTCCAGAAGTTTTTGTAATTTCCTGCCATGAAACCAGCCACTTACAGGACTTTTTAGAGGGTTTTTTTTTAAGCCAGCAAATTTTCCAATCAGTTTAAAATTAAATATTCAGAGACTTGTCAGTCTCCCCCCCACCCATCAAAGCCCTATGGCAAGCAGATCCCTATATAGGGGGTGGGGGGGTGTAACCACAAAAAGGAATTCACATTCTACCTGGCCAAGGCTGAGCTGTCTGGCCTGGGCAGAAGAGGGTCTGCTGCAGGGAGCTGTAGTGGCCGCTCTGACTGACTGCCTTCTTCCTGGGGCTTGCCAGCCTACTCGAATCCAGGCTTCACGGAGGCCTACACGGAGGCCTCCCTGGAAGCCCCATCGCACACCCGCCGGTCAGCTGAGAGGCGCCCGGGAGAGAAGCAGCTGGCCTGCTGCTTGGATTGCCGACCAGGAGGACCAGCAGGAGAGAGGAGGGAAAAGAGCGCAAGGGCTGAAGGGTCTTGGGGCTGGGCAGGGGGCAATGGGGAGTCATGTGAGGTGTCTCTGGGGGGCCCCTCAAGGCAGTGGGGCCCCCAGACGACTGCCTCCCCCTGCCTAATGGTAGTTACGCCCCTGGCTTACACAATCTTGCCACTGAAAGCCCAGTAGATGAATGCACTACTTTTTACACCAGAATATGCTCAGTGGGGAGAAAGAAATTCAGAACCAATTCTGAATATCATAGTTCCAAATTATTAGCAGATACCAATTTTGGCATGGACAACTGTGTCGCTAAAAGAGCTGAATAAAGTAAACGGCTTTTTACACCGGGCTCTACTTGGGGAACCTTTAAAGAATTGTTTTTGTGTTGTTTAGAAGCAATTCTGAATATCGTGTTTCCTGACCAGCTGCAGAGACCAAACTTTGCATCCTGACACTTCATCTAGCTGCTTGCACCACTCTCTGCTTCCGTTAGCCTCCTACGCAGCCTTCCATTCCATTAGATCACCACGGGAATCATCAAGGCCATTTTGAAGTGCCGGTTTCTGGTTCACGACCTCCCTGGTAGGAGTGTGCTGCTTCCACCTCAGCCGCCATAGAGGGCCGTGCTGTGGGAGCAGGCGTCACTCCCAATGTGAGCCTGTGCCCCACGGCCTCTAGGGGGACACTGACGACTTGGGGAGTAGGCCCCTCTCACCGCCCACACCGCAAACCAGCATCACCCCCCCCCCTGCCCGCAGCCCTACTCCTAGCCCTGCCCTGCATCCTCCAGGACATTCCTTCCCACAAATGTGGCCCTATTGAAAAGAAACCATAACTATACCCACTAAAAAGACCCAATAAGAAACCAACTAAAAGACCAAAAGCACAACAAACCAGCCAAGACTGAACCTGAAACTACACCGAAGGCCCTTTAACAACCAATTCACCCACTTAAAGCCATACAAAAACAAACGCACAGAGCTTCCCAAGCAATAAACCCCAAACTACCAAACTACCAAACTAACCAGCCAAATATCCCAAAATGGGGGGAGGGGAAAAATCACCCAGGGGTGTAGCTATAACTGAGCGGATGGGCTCAAGGAACCCGGGCCCCTCGCTCTTGAGGGCCCCGCCAGGTCCACCCCTCCCTGTTTTCTTCATGATCTCCTTCACTCCGAGGGGCCACCACCAGGGAGAGGGAGAACACGGGCAACCTCTCCCCAGCGAATCTGACGCAAGGAGGCAATCCACAGCAAGGAAGGCAATCCCACGAGGGGAGAAACGCAAAAAGGCTGGCACAGCAAGGTAATCCCATGAGGGTAATTTATTTTTACAAGGCAGCCACAGCAAGGTAATCCACCGGAGGTAATGAAGAAGAGCAGGGACAGCAAGGGAGTCCCATGAGATTGGAGTAACCCACAGAAAAAGGCCCACAGCAAGGCAATCCAGAGGGGTCGGCAGAAGCAGCAGGGGTCGAGGGGGCAGGGGTTGCAGCAGGGCAGAGAGCAGGGTCCTCCGCAAAAGCAACAGGCAAAGCAACCAAGCCAGCAGCACAGCCAGAGCTCTCCCTCGGAAGCCAGAGGATGAGCAAAGGCAGGCAGGCGCGGCCTGGCTTGGAAGACCTCCTGAAACTCCCTCCTTTGTGCTCCCCCTCCCTCGTCCCTCCCCCACCAGCAATGGGACCACACTCTGCTTCGAATGGCAACCCGCCAACCAGGAGAAAGGCGACCGCCAGCCAAGCAGAAGACAGTGGCCGAAAACCAACAGCAATGGCAGGATTTTTGTAAACACGCCCCACAAAATGGCTGCCGCCAGCTCAGAACCTTCGAACTGGTTCAATCCAAGCCGGGCTCAACTCGGTTCGGACCCGGACCGGCCTCCTCTTTTGTGGGGGAAGCGGTCCTGCACACCCTTACTCGGCCGGCAGGGAAGGGCTCCAGGGCTTGTCTAGACCAGCAGCAGCCACAGAGCAAGGCAGCAAGACAAGCAGGAAGCCGCACCCATGCCGCAAGGAAGGCCCTCTCTTCTTCCAGGAGCCAGAGGCAGAGGGAAATGCACTCTGAAACAACCCTCCTTTTTCCTCCCCCTCCCTTGTCCCTCCCCACCAGCCCTGGGGGCAAAGTTGCCCTGGCAACACTCTGGTTGGAGGGACCACAAGCCAACCAGGATGCAGAAGATGGCTAGCCAACTGGAAGGCAGTGGCAGAAAACCAAGGAGCATCTGAGAAAAACTGGGCACAGAGTGCAGAGGATGGTGGCTGCCTGGCCCTTCGCGCCACTGATTCGGGACAAACCACTTCAACTCGAACTGGGCTCGGTTCGATTCCAAGGCAATATGAGGCTTAGATTGGCGCCCAGGGTGTAGGGGTGTGCAGAACCAGCTGGATCACCAATTGTCACCCCACTTGGGGGGGCCAGGCCAGTTCGAATAGAAGCGGTTCTGCACAGCCCTACACCATGGGGGCCAAGCCAAGCTTAATCTCGCCTCCCATCTCACTAGAATGATGGGCATTCATTCCAACTGGCTTGGCAAAGGTGAGATCTCTCTTCTGGTGAAACACCAGTCCCTTTCCATTTTGGCTTCTGCTCCTCCCCAGGGACACTTTCCCTGTGGGAATTGTCGCTAGACCCTCCAAACTCAAGGAGCTCACCAACCCCATCAGAAGGCTTAGACTTTGTTCCATTTCACCATATGCAATTCTGAATCAGTAATTTATGTCATCAAGTATCCCTGTCCTTTGCACTGGCAAGGAGAAACCTTGAGAACTTAAACGAGAGAGAGCTGGTGAACACTTGCGTAACGTCAAATGTAGAAACTTGAATGCTCCGCTGGTTAAATGTCTCTTGTTGTTCTAATGATATTGGTTGGCTCATCTGGAGGTGGATTACTGGTCGTGGTAGCAACCATGAATTGTCCCCTTTGCTAAGCAGGGCTTGCCCTGCTTTGCATTTGAAAGGGCGGTGACATGTGTGAGCACTGTCAGATATTCCCCCATAGGGGATGGGGCTGGTCTGAGAAGAGCAGCTGCATGCTTGCATGCAGAAGGTCTCAGGGTTCCTCCCTGGCCTCTCCAGAAAGGAGGGTTGAGGGAGAAGTCACTGCCGATCAGTGTAGACAAGTCTGAGCTAGATGGACCAATGGTGTGACTCAGTATAAAGCAGCTTCCTATGCTCCAGTGGGTAAGTCTGGCCTTTGCTTTTGGACCCATGTGGAATATCAGGAGACCTCGTCTGTCTCTCTGCTCTCCTGGCTTTTTGTCAGCCTGTCCACCTGTGTCTTACGGGCACATGTTTAGGGCCTGATGGTTGACCCCTTTCACTTGAGGCTTCGCCACTCCATTTAACATGGGGAGTGATTCTTCTTCTCTTGAACTCATGTTTTAAATCCTCTTTGGCTTGCAGTGGTTTTGCACCTTGGCTTGGTTTTGTGCATGTGATACGCTTCACTGTTACTTAATTATAGTCCACTTATACCCTCATGAGTAGCTTAACCAGTGGCAGGCTTTTTATTTGGTGGTTTTGACTTATCTGATGATTACTCATCCCATTCAAGGTCAATTGTATGTAGCCTATTCCCTCATTATTTTGAATATTACATATTTATCATAATTAGTAATGATTCTTTTCATATCACTCTTCAAGTCGCATTACTTGGTTTATGTTCTGCTGCTTTTGCGTTGATGATTAGTTTTCATCCGGTTTTTATTGATGAAATGAAATGATTCTTAAAACTTAAAATTATTACGTTTTTATGAACAATCCTGCTTCTGAAATTAGCTGAATGTTCGACTTCTCACACCAGAATCTGCTCGGGGAATGGTTTACACTTGGCGGGCGGGGGTGGGAGGTATATTTTTAGAAGAAATTCTGAATATAACCAGCAGGGTTTAGCTGCTGTTCTCAACAGATGTGAACACTCAGTCCTTCCAAAATGGCAGCATGCCCAAAATGGCAGCATGCCCTTTCTCAGTTTCAAATTTACTAGGATTCAAATTCACCACGTTTGAGGTCAAAATCCTACACATTTCAAACTGTTCCTTTCACTTCCTTTTTGCAAGCACGTTAAGAAAGCATTAAATTTCTGAAACATTCCCAGCAGTGCACAGACTAACACAAAATGACTTTGCCCAGCCAATGACAGGCCTCACCGACTAGTTTTCACCTATTTCTCAAACAGTTGTAATATATCCGGCATCATGTTGGAGGTCTTTTGCCCTTGGAAAAATAATGAACTTGATTGCCCACTGAAGTTCTCCTCGGTATCAATAAGCACTCCAGCCACCCCCACCCCCCGGCTAGGCAGTTGTCCCTAGACAAGCCTGAACAAAGGTCATTTTCCTACCTGCCATGATGAAGAGGGCACCGGACCAAAACTGAGAGCCAAAAAGGGTTAGAGTTAGGGTTAACCCTAACCGCCTCCTGTTCTCCCAATGAAGATTTTCTCCAGCCGACCAAACACGACCGGCTCTGCCACCAAACACGACCCAACTTCTGTTAAGGAATGGATTGTTGTTTACTGCTGTTGCTATGGTATCCTTGGGGGTTGTTGGTTGGGGCCAGAAGAATGTCGGAAGCAGGAGGTGATGATGAAGGATGATGTCATGGCAGGGGGAGGAAGAGGAGGAGCAGACCACTGGGCGCCACGCAGGCCAGAGCTGGAGGGACGGGAAACTCTGGCCACCCATCCTGGTAGAGCACCCATCTTCTCAGGATGCCTGCAGACATCAACCCTCATTCTTCTTCAACTTCAAGAGGAAGTATTTTGAAAGCAAGCTGGGGATGGGACCTCCCATTGGCATTCGAATGGAAGCTCCGCATGCGAGGCCTTCTGGTCTCCCAGTTGCCACTTGCATACTGAGAGCAAACCCCTGTTGAATGGAAGGCTCTGAGGCTTTGAATCAGAAAGTCCTGGGTTCAAACCTTACCCCTGCTCTGGGCTCACTTGAGGGCCTTCAGGAAACCTCTCCCTCAGCCTCAGCCCCGGCCACAACATGGGAGTCAGAGCAACATTCGGGGCTGTGATCAGGATTACTGCAAGATCATCTGTGTGCAATGCTTGGACACCCGGAGAAGTACTGCATAACTGCAAAGTCTGATTATTTAGTACATTTTCCTCTCACACCCTTTCTGTGCCAGCACCCAGTGCTCAGGGTCCCATGCAGGGCTGAGCTTCAGAGAGGTTCCTGCTTTGCCTGCCTTTCAGACCCTCCTTCGCTGTCCTCCTTGGCAGATCCTCAGGATGGCACTTTCCTCTCCCCCACGTCTCAGGCAGCCCCACTGGACGGATGGCTCCTCCATACACTGTCTCCACGCCAAGTAGAAGAAGAGGAGGAGGAAGATGAAGTTTGTAATGGGAAAGCATCCTAGCCAAGCATTACCCCTGACATGCACGCTTTCTCTCTGGCTAATCAACGAATTGGGATAAGTTGATGCCTTAGGAACATAGGAGGCTGCCATATACTGAGTCAGACCATGGGTCTATCTAGCTCAGGATTGTCTCCACAGACTGGCAGCAGCTCCTCCAAGGTAGCAGGCAGGAATCTCTCTCTCAGCCCTCTCTTGGAGATGCTGCCAGGGAGGGAACTTGGAACCTTCTGCTCTTCCCAGAGTGACCCCATCCCTAAGGGGAATATCTTCCAGAGCTCACACTTCTAGTCTCCCTTTCATATGCAACCAGGGCAGACATTGCTTAGCTAGGGGGACACGTCATGCTTGCTACCACAAGACCAGCTGTTCTTTAGGCTTGAATGACGTTGAATGATGTTGCAGATCATTAGGGAGCCAGAGTGGTGTAGTGGCTAGAGTGCTGGACTAGGTCTGGGGAGACCCGAGTTCAAATCCCCATTCAGCCATGAAATTACCTGGGTGACTTTGGGCCAGTAACTCTCTCTCTCAGCCTAACCTACTTCACAAGGTTGTTGTGAGGAGAAACCTAAGTATGTAGTCTGGGCTCCTTGGAGGAAGAGTGGGATATAACATGTAAAAATAAATAAATAAATAAATAAATAAATAAATAAATAAGATAAGATAAGATAAGATAAGATAAGATAAGCCATAGGGCTTCAGATCTCAGATATGGTGCCCAGGATTCTTGGCTTATCTGGGTGCAGCGATGTCTAGGAAAGCATCTCAAAAGATTTACTGAAGATTTTCAAAGTTTCTGTTTCAAAAGAAAAATGATGTGGATAGATGGTTTTTAAGTTTCCTTGAGTATTGCTTAGAATATGAATGTATCCTATATATTGTGAGAGATCATGCCATATTTCTACCTGTTTTGCATTTAAAATGGGTATGCAAATGAGAATTTTCATGGAAAGGGGGTTTAATTCTCCAAATCTCCAAGTATATCACTGGCCTTATATTTTAGTGCCTGTAGTGGGGTGGATCCTAAGCCACCTAATGGCACAGCGGGGAAATGACATGACTAGCAAGCCAGAGGTTGCCGGTTCAAATCCCCGCTGGTATGTTTCCCAGACGATGAGGGACACCTCTGTCAAGCAGCAGCGATATAGGAAGATGCTGAAGGGCACCATTTCATACTGCACAGGAGATGACCATGGTCAACCTCTCCTGTCTTCTACCAAAGACAACCACAGGGCTCTGTGGTCACCAGGAGTCGACACCGACTCAATGGCATATTTGACCTTTCGTCGGATGGAATGGGGAAACTCAGGTTTCATCCTGCTTTGATCCCAACTTGTGAGTTATGATGTGGCCTCATTGAAATCTTCAAAGAATCCTAAAAACACTCAAACTGGAACCTCAACTCTACTAGAAAATGTTGACACCAGCAGGGGCGTAGCCACTTTGGGGCAACCGTGTTCAAAGAACCCGGGCCGCCTCCCCTCAGGGGCTGCGCCTAGCAGCCGCAACACTCCCTCCGCTGTGTCTGACGTCACGGGCGGCCTCATTCGGGAGGTGGCTGGCCAGTGCTGCATTTGCATGGTGGCCAGAAGCGACTCTCCCTGCATTTAAGACCATGCCCTTACACCACTGATTGCTGTAAGTGCCTTTGGGAACTGCACTTATTATGGGTTAGCATCCCCTAATGCTTTTTAGATACAGCCATGTCAGCGTTTTCTAGTAGGTATATAGGCTGGCATAGGAGTTTTGTGTTCTTAATTTGCACATTTTAGTCCTGTATGGACTTGATGAACTTGTTCCCTCAATGTCTGCTAGGCTCCTGGACCCAATTTAGGGAGGAAACCTTCTGTTGCTCTTATGAAGTAATTCTTTTCTCAAGAAACTCTTTTCCCAATCTCTTACAAACCATTCCGGAACCTACCAGTGGATCCCTACCAGTAGATCCCTGCCAGAGAAAGCTGTAAAGAAAAGTCCATACATATTTGTTCATTTTGTTTTAGAAGGAGACAATTTTGGCAATTTATTTCTTTAGAATAAATACAGTTTATTTAATAGTCAACATGACAGTAAAGAATTAGGGTAAAATACATTGATAGTAGGGGTGTGCACGGAACCACAGAGCTGCGGTCCGGCACTGGGGGTGTGTGTGTTTCCTTTAAGGGAGGGGGAAGTTTTACTTACCCCTCCCTCCGCTTTCCCTCCTCCAGCGCGCGTATTCTTTGTAGTAATTGGGGCGGCAGGATACCTCCCTGCTGCCCCTTCTCCCGCTTAAGTGCAAAAGGCTTGCCGGACCCTTTTGTGCACACACACGTTGCGCGCGAGCTTCACGTCTCCCCGTTCTGGAGGAGATGCAAGTGAAAGGGCTTCAAAAGCCCCGTGTGTGAAAAATAACTTCCAAGTAAGGGATGGGGAGAAGAGTTCTCAGCAGTCCAAAGTTTCTCAGCTCCCGCAAGGACCTCAGGCATCCCAGAGGGGTACACAGGTTCTCATTGGCACAGGACGTCCGGACGAGGGAGTCGCATTGCCAACATGTGGCTTCTGCTCAGCTACGCCAGCCCTCCAAACGTACAGAGCTGTTAGCAAAAGGTATTGGGTGGGGAGAAGGGAAGGCCGACATGCTATTTTGAGGCAGGCAGTGTGGTGTTTTGGGTTAATCCATTCCTTGTTCCAGGCCCACTTTTGAATGGGGCTTTAGTTACTGGCATTCCAGTCCTGGGCCTTTTCTGGAGTAAGAGATTTGCGCTGGTTAAAGTGTTGAAAAGTGCAACAGTGTGAGGCAGCGGCTTGAAACCACAAGTACAGAGTTTCTTGATGAGTGTTTTAATGCATCAGGATAGGGTTGTGGCTGTTCAAATTGCCTACCACTGCAGTGGGTTTTCCTGGCAGGGGATGTCCATATTCCACCTGAATTGCAGTCACTGACGCCTCCTCCTTCTCCCTCATTTTGGGCCAATGGGGTTGCAGTGGGGAAGATGTGACAAGGGGTTTCTGGACTATTTTTCTCTAAGCGTTTATGTGCAAAGCTGTCACTAGGGGGAGCACCATGGTGCAAGCCACAATTCTTTGATGGCCTATTGAGCAAGAACCCCAGCAAAAAAATCACAAAATAAAATCATATATGGAAAGGGGCTCTAGATATCAACAGATCCTTGAACTGCGGGATCAGCTCTCCACACCGCATGGCATTGAGTACGGTTTACAGGCTTGCTGGTTAATGATTCAGCATGGGCGTAGCTATGGGGGGGGCATTGGGGGCACGTGCCCCAGTCGCCACTTTGGGAGGTCACGTGGGGGGCGCCAAAGTGCCCCTGCCGATCGCCCTTGTTTTCCAAAAATTTTATTATTTTATAATAATAATTATAAAGGGGGGGTTGCATCGCTCAGGCGCAGCGCTGATTGCGCACTGCAGCAGCAGTCAAGCCGCTCCTCCCAGAGCAGTCCTGGCATCGCCGCCCGCTTGGCTCCGGCGCCGCCCGCCACTGCACACGGGCACCTAAAGTTTGCTGCCACTCAATCATTCATCATCATCATTATCACACTGACTGACTCACGACGAGACGGAGACGGACCTCTCCTCCTGACCTGGGCGGGCTTGCTTGCCTCGCTCCGCCTCCGCTCACTCCCCGCCCCACCGCCAGTCGCGCATGCGTGTCCTCCTCTCGCCACCTGCACATGGACTGCAGAGTTTGGGAGGGACGCACGGAAGCGTTTGTGTTTCTGGCTGGGCCTGGGGGCTGTGCGGGCCGCGGCACAAGGAAAGGACGGATGGACTCAGAGGAAGGATTCAAAAGGAGGGAGGCCGCCTGCCTCATCAAACCAGAGGATAAGGTGTGTGTGTGATGATGAAATAAAATATTTATTTATTTGAAAAATTAACTGCTGGTGTAGACACTAGTGTTGTTAACTTGGGCGGCAGGGGCAGGTGCATTTTGCTTGTTGTCTGTGTCTGTACACCGCAAGTGTCTGTCTCTCCCCCCGTCTCCCATTCGGAGTCCCGCGCGCCGCGCCTGCTGCTGCATGGCCTGGGCGCGGCCGTCTGAACGCCGGGCAGACTCAGGCTGGCCAGGTGAGTTGCCCCTGCGCTAGTGTAGCTAGCTAGCCCCCGCGCTAGTGTAGCTAGCCCCCGGCCCCCGTATCCCCGGCGGCGGCGGTGGCGAGAGCTCGCCAACTGCCAACACCCTGCCCGCTTGCCTCTCTCTGCCCGGCTCGTCTCTCTCTGGTCTCTCCTCTCTCGCCGCGAGAGAGTCTCTCTGACTGAGCCAGGCAGCGCCGCCGCCAAGGGCAGTGCAGCAGGCCCTGGCTGACTGCTGCTAACGTTACAAGACTGCTCAATCATCTTAAAGTACCGCCTCCCTCCAAGCTTTTAGCCCTCCCCATTTGCTTCGTATGGGCGGCTTCCAACCACCGTACCATCTTTACTGGTGCTTCTCTGTGGCAGACAGAAGTTTTAAGGCGCGACTGTCCCTCCTCTCCCATTCCCAGGCTAATAGTTAGCAATAGTCTCAGAGATATGTAAAAGTACTAGCGTAATCAGGATACTTGTTTGTTCAGAATTATACGGTTTTAAAAGCTTCACGGGTCGGAAATCAATGAAGAAGTCTTCGGTTTTGCCGTAGCTGCATGTGATTGAGCACTACTAAGCGTTCACTTCACTCCCAAACAAAAAGCAGAAGCAAAGAAACTAGTTCCTTCTCTTTCTAACTCAAGTCTTATTCCGTCCAAACATGTTGATTTTAAATAAGTCTTTGGCACTCACGGAGAATCGTCACCAGTGAGTCTTTTCCATGCTGCTAGAGGTACAGCCTGAGTGCTACTCTAGCTTTTTAATACTTCTATAGATTGTGCTCGTTCCCCCTTCTTCTCGGGCTGTTTCTACAAGCTGCTTCTGATTTGATCAGAATTGTGCTTGTCATGCTAATAGATCCAATCGGTGGGATGGGAGCTTTCCCCGCATGGAGCGGGTGGAGGACTGTCGGTCGCCATAGAAACTGTGCACATCAGTAAAGGAAAAGCGAAGGGTAAGATCCTGTCCTGCTCCTTGCCTTTATCGGTGGATTTTATTGTGCATGTATGTAGCTTGCCCTCTCCCCCTGGGTTATTGGCTTCTGGTTGCCCAAGAAACAAAACCATGCAAGCAGAGAAACTTGTTTTTAAAACGATAAGGAGGCACGCCTTTCATTGAATCCCAAATCACAATATTCTGTGGGTGAGTCTCATTTCCTCCTTTTCACTTTAAAATGTGTGGTAATAAGGATTAAGTATGGTAGCACACAGAAGGCGAGGTGAGGGCATATTAACAAGGAGGGCATATTAACAGGGGGAGGAATCTTGCTCCAATGTTCGAAGCTTTACTGTGGAAAAGGAACTATTATTGCAATCATTCTGGGGATTTTGAAATTGATGTGTTTTAGTAAACCAAAGCTACTCCATTTTGTTAGTAAACCAAAGAAACTCTCTTTTGAAAGCTAAAAAGCTCTAACTCAGAGAAACCTCAGCAAGGCCAAGGACACAGACTCTGCAACATTGCTTTAACAATAGCCATCACTACTCTTATCTCTCTAGCTCGCATAGTAGCAATTGCAATGCTAACCAAGCTAGGTTCCCATGAGAAACGCTTGAAATGCTAACGCTGAAGAAAGAACGGATCTAACCATATTAGGGAAATCACCTGATGGACGATAGTCCAGTCACGCATGCGTGCTTGAAAGGGGTTAGGTCACAGTTGCTATGTGCATTAGGGTCAAGAGCCTTTTTGCATTCATGTTGTTGTTTGTATAAAAGGAACATCTCTAGCTGTAACTCATTGTATTCAATGTAAAGCGTGAGCTGCATTGGATACCTTGCTGTCGCGAAGCAATAAAGCCTCTGATTGATTCCCTTGAGTCTGTTTGATTGGCTAAAAGCGGACCCAAGTCGAGCCGGGTCTTCACATCAATTTGGTGCCGTGACTCGGATGTAACTTGGGTGGACGATTTGGCCCGTCGTGGGACAACGAGGACCAGCGCGCACCACAGCCTTTGTCTGAGGAGGTTTCTCGTGGCCCTGGGACGCGTCAGTCGTTACTACACGCTACATCTGGGAATCGAGGCAAGAGCCTGAGGGAGAGGCAAGAAATCCAGAGACGTCTTTGGTGAGTACCCCAAGCCCAAGTAGGGGAACAAAAGGGGGGGGGGAAAGCCCAGGGAGGGGCATTCTTTCATCCCGAGAAGAGGGGAGAAAGCAAAATTACCCAAGCAGGGGCAATTTAAGCCAAAATCCCGAGAGGGGGGGGCAATTTCAGCCAAAGAGTCTGAAGGAGAGGAGGCTGAGTCAAAAATAAACGACCCAAGCACAAGCAAGCTAGGGGGTGGACCATGGGGAGCAGAAATAGCAAGCACGCGAAATCTGAAAGGATTTCTTGCACACCCTTGGAATGTGTGTTGAAGCATTGGAAGATCCTCACAGGGGAGAGCAATTCTCTTAAAAAATATATGTTGAAAGGTCTCTGTATAGAAGTGTGGCCAACCTATCGGCTTGGCGATGGCACCACCTACTGGCCACGTACAGGAAGTGTTGATCAAGCTTTAATTTTAGAATTGTTGGTATATTGTTCAAAAAATGGAAAGTATGAAGAACACTGTTATGTTCAGCCATTCATGGAATTATGGTGCAGACCTCTGTTGGCCATGGACTGTGGGCTAATGCCTGCAGGGAATTCTTCTGGACTATTTCCCTTACAGTCTTGCCCTTCCACTCCCCTCACCCCTTCCACACCTCCCCCTCCTCCACCCTATCCCAAGCCCTATGAATGCCCAGAAGATGATTGTGTTCAACCTATTTACCCACCCCCACCCCCACCACAACCTCAACCTATTCCCCAGCCTCAGCTGCATCCAGTTCCCAATGTACCAGATGTACAGAGAGCACCCTCTCCAGGAAGGGGGGGGGCATAGGTTTGGTTGACTTAGAGGGGGGAGATACATTGGGGCCACTTCCTACACCTTTGACGCCTTTGGGAACGGGGGCGGGCATAGGTTTGGTTGATTTGGGAACAACACCGTTGCAACCTTTAAAGACAGATTTGGAAGCCTTGGATTTAGCTATTGTGCCTATTAACAGCGGTACCGTCTCACTTACAAACCCCAAAATCAGCCCCGTTGCCTGGCATACTAGGAGTAAAAGCAGCAGCAGAGTCCCAGTTTTAGCCCCATTGAGGGAAACTTTAACTGCCACAGGGGACCGAACATTAGTCCATGTTCCCTTTTCATCTGCAGATTTAATGAATTGGAAGCTGCAAACTAAATCACTTAGAGAAGACCCAGTAGCCTGCTCTAGTCTCTTTGAGTCTGTGTTTGCTACTCACAAGCCTATATGGGCAGATATCCAGCAAATGGCTGGCTCTTTGCTTACAGCAGAGGAACGACGCCTCCTTTTGCAGAAAGCTACCCAGTTAGCCACCAACATGGGGGCCCGTCAGACACCAGTTGTTGCAGCAGCAGAACTATATCCCTTGCAGGATCCTAACTGGGATCCAAATACTGAAGCTGGGCATGCCGCTTTGGACACTTTTCGCCAGCTCTTTCTGAAGGCTCTCAACACTTGTGTGCCTAGACATACAAATCTGAACAGACTTCGTCAGACCTTTCAGGGTCCAAATGACTTTCTGGAAAGGCTTGAAAAATGCCTTCACCAATTCACGTCCCTGGACCTTAAATCTCCAGAAGCAGAACATATTTTGAGAGCAGCATTTTTGGCTCAGAGTGCACAGGACATTAGAAAGAGACTGAATAAGTTAGATGCACCTTTGACCATGGCTCTCGACTCTTTAGTGGAGGCAGCCTACCGTGTCTATACACAGAGAGAGAACCCAGACCCAGAGTCAGAAAAAGAGAAGGAGAAGGAAAGGGAGAAGGAGAAAGAAAAAGAGAAGGAGAAGGAAAGGGAGAAGGAGAAAGAAAAAGAAAGGGAGAAGGAGAAAGAAAAGGAAAAGGAGAAGGAGAAGAAAGTAGGAGGAAGTAAACCACATATCCTATATGCTGGTCGAGGAAAGGGGGCCCAGCAGGGGCCGGGAAGAGCATCCCCTCGACAGGGATCTCCATATTGTTACCATTGCGGAAATCCAAACCATTGGGTCCGGAACTGTCCGACCCGGTTTCAAGGACCGCAGCCATTTCCACAGCAAATGCAGCAAATGCCCTATTGGCAGACAGCCTTGGCTGTCCAGCCACAGCAGCATTTCCAGTCACAGCAGCAGTTCCAACAATTTCAGCCGCAACAGCAGTTTCAACCACAACAATTTCAACGCCAGCAGCAGGGGGGCCAGCAGTTCCAATCCCAATAGCAGCCCTACCAGTCTAGTCCCCAGAGTCCCTATCAACAAAGGAACTCCAGATAGGACAGGCCGGGGGAAACAGCTGTATTGGCGACTTGCCGAACACTTTCACCCACAGAACCCCTGGTGGCCTGCAGAGTGGGCTCTGGAGCAAATGCTCAGACTGTTTCAATGTTAGTAGATTCCGGCGCCACTCATTCAGTCTTAATTACTCCAAAAGGGGCTACCCCAAGCAGCCGTTCCACCTTTGTGGAAGGAGCCACGGGTGCTTCAGCAAAACATCACTTTTTGGAAGCCATACCCTTTGAATGCGCAGGGTCACAAGGACAACATTCCTTCCTGCACATGCCTCAGTGCCCTGTGAATCTATTGGGCAGAGATTTATTGTGTGCCATGCGGGCTACCTTATCTTTCGCCCCAGACCAAATCACCATGGAAATTCCTGATTCAGAAACCTGGGCAGTTCAAGCTAGAGTGATGGGTCTTTTCCCACCCATGCTTGCACCATTAATTGATTTACAAGTACCAGAGACAGTGTGGGCCAAGGAGGGAGTGCCAGGCAAAGCAAAATATGCCCAACCAGTGACAATTCGATTGAAACCAAACACCCAGCCTGTTGCAATACCACAGTATCCCTTAAGGAAGGGAGGCGCAGAGGGATTAAAACCAATTGTTGATGCCTTCATAGCCAATGGAATCTTAGTTCCCAGCCAAAGCGCATGGAATTCCCCGATCATTGCCATTCCAAAACCAGACGGTAGATGGCGCCTGGTACAAGACCTAAGAGCAGTAAATGCCTGTGTGGAACCTCTACACACAATTTTGCCAAATCCACACACTATAATGACAGCTGTGCCACCACAAATGACTAGTTTTACTGTTCTGGACTTGAAGGATGCTTTTTTTTGCATATCTTTAGCGCCAGAATCACAACCAATATTTGCACTAGACAGGCACGACCCGAAAACGCATGTAAAAGTCGGGCTCCAATGGTCTCGTCTGCCACAAGGGTTAAATTCCGCGCCCCATTTGTTCAGCGATGCGTTGAGGGAGGAATTGGGCAGGTGGACACCCCCAGAAGGCGAGGAAGGCAAGGATTTTGTGTTGCTGCAGTTTCTAGACGATTTGTTCCTAGCCACAACCTCAAAGGAGCTCAATTTGATCCTTACCACTTCACTTTTGCTCCATCTAGCGGATGCAGGCTTTCATCCATCAAAATCTAAAGCGCAGGTGGCCTTACCCCAAGTTAAATATATGGGGCTTTTACTCAGCCAAGGACAGAAGTCTCTTTTGCCAGAGCGAAAAGAGGCCATTTGCAGAATAGCCCCACCCTCCAATCGCCGTCAGTTGCGTTCATTCATTGGAATGGCTAATTTTTGCTGCCAATGGATTCATGGGTTTGCAGCTTTAGCCCAACCCCTGTATGATGCACTTTCTGGAGGAGAAAATGACAGCTTTACATGGACAGCAGACTGCCAATCTGCTTTCATGGAAATAAAGGCAGCTCTTGCAAGTGCGCCAGCACTTGGACTGCCCGACTACAACAAAGTTTTCTACTTATTTGCTTCTGAGTGTCAGGGAACAGCATCTGGGATACTTACACAAACCCTGGGCAAAGATCATCGCCCAATTGCATATTTTTCTTCCAAACTAGATGGCGTGGCCCAAGGTTGGCCTCCTTGCTTGAGGGCCCTGGCCGCAGCGGCTGTCATTTTGGAAGAAGATCTGAAATTCACTTTAGGTTCCAAGACTAAACTGTATGTTCCACACTCAGTTCTTACATTGCTGGAGAACAGAGCAAACCAATGGCTGAAACCTGCATGCATGGCTAAGTACCAAGCCATTTTTATCGAATCTCCAGAACTTTCCATTCATCACTGCACTGCATTAAATCCAGCAACCTTTTTACCACAAAACATGTCAGAACCAGACCCTCCTTTGCATGATTGTCAGCAATTTCTGGACTATCATTGCTCAGCCAGACCAGACCTGACTGATATTCCACTATCAGATGCAGATCTCACATTTTATACAGATGGGAGCAGTTTTATGGACAATGGGGTCAGGAGGGCTGGTTATGCCATTGTTACCATACATGCTACAGTGGAAGCTAACTCATTACCCTCTGGGACCTCAGCTCAGTTGGCAGAACTGATCGCCTTGACTAGAGCTTTGCTGTTAGCCCAGGACCAGAAAGTCAATATCTTCACTGATTCAAAGTATTCCTTCTCGGTAGTACATGCCCACGCCGCCATCTGGCGGGAGAGAGGGTTCATTACCGCTGATGGGTCACCAATAAAGCATGGTGGCCAGATTTTGGAACTTCTAGATGCTATACTTTTGCCAAGCAAAGTTGCAGTTATGCATTGCCCAGGGCATGAGAGAAAGGACACTGAGATTGCCCAAGACAATGGCAGAGCAGATCACGCAGCCAAAACAGCAGCTCTGCTGCCACCCCCACCCACACTATCTATGTTACCACTTATTCCAGCTTTCCCTTTGCTTCAGCCTCAGGACCACCCTTTCCCAATGACAGGAGAGGACGTGTCTACTTTAAATGACCTTTTGCAAAACACTGAATGGACTCAGACTGAGAATGGAGCTGTCCATACTTCAGGCCAACAGTTTTTTTCATATGGCACCACCATGGCCTTAGTGAAGCAAGCCCATCTTACGACACACTTGGGAAGGGACAGACTATATGAGCTTTTAGTCACATATTTTTACCACCCTCAATTGAGAGCAATGGTAACCACCACTGTCAATGCATGTGTGGTTTGCATTAAGAACAATCCAGCTCCACCAAGGAGAGCAAGACCACGCGTTCTGCTCAGGACAGGAACAGCCCCAGGTGACTCTTGGCAATTAGACTTCACTGACATGCCTAGAGCTGGAATGTATAAACACTTGCTATTGTTTATTGACAATTTCACTGGGTGCTCAGAAGGATTTGTTTGTAAGACAAACAAGACAAAGGAAGTCACCAAGAGGCTTCTACAAGACATTATACCGAGATTTTCACTGCCTAGACATTTAGATTCGGATCAAGGACCACATTTTACCTCTACAGTCATACAGGAGGTAGCCACAGCCTTGGGAATTCGCTACCATTTACATACACCTTGGCGGCCCACTTCTTCCGGGAGAGTAGAGGCCTCAAATCGGATCTTGAAGACACACCTGAGGAAGATATGTCAAGAACTATCGCTAAAATGGCCAGACGCCTTGCCTCTGGCCCTTTTTCGCATGCGCATCACACCGCGGGGACGTAGTGGGCTCTCACCATTTGAAGCTCTGTACGGGAGAGTGTGTTCTCTAAATCCTCTATCTGCTGATGTATCTGACTTACATGTCAGGGGAGAAGAATTGCTGAAACAACATGTAGTTGGCATTGCGGCTGCCTTGTCTTCTCTTTCTTCTCATTTACAGGCAACGCAACGGCCGCCACTAGAGGGACCACAACACCCTTTCCAACCAGGCGATCAGGTGTACCTTGAGAAATGGCAGAAGCCTAACCTTGATCCACGGTGGACGGGCCCGTTTACAGTGCTCCTAGTGACCCAAACTGCAGTTCGTCTCTCTGGATCAAAGACTTGGACCCATCACACCCGAGTGAGATTCACGCCTACCCCAGCGAAGGAACCAGAAGACAACAACAACAACTGGGCAGTGACCAAGCGTGGAGACCTGAGACTCACTTTACGCAAACAGCCACCACCAAAACCCCCACCGGAGCCTCTTTCCCTTGAAGATACTCTGGCAGTGTGGGAAGCAATGGATGAAGGACACTTTTAATTTTCCCAAACATTTTTCTTGCAAAGAACAATATTTTTATCCCCCCCCCCCTTTTCTTTAATATTTTCTGTACAAAGGGAGGATGTATCTCTTTTGGTGTTTGTCATGTTATTTCTTGTGTACATGGTCAATTCAACACCCACACGCTCCACTTTTACAGACTTTAGCTGACATTGCCAACTTAAATGACTGCTGGCTATGCAGTCACATGGCAAGCACAGAAGGGGATATTTTAAACGTAGTGGCCATTCCAGTCACACTTGGCTGGTGGATTACTTATCCACAAACCACAGAACAGCCCCAATATTTTTCAAATTACACTACATATTGGTCTTGGGGAAAACACAGAGAAACAATTCACTTCCAGGGAAGAAGCATTAGTTATAATCGCTATGGATACACTAAAAGGGAAACTCTCAACAGAAATGCCCTTGGTATCCCGGATATTAAGCTTTCAAGCCACGGCTTACATCCTATCTGCATTGAAAATAGAAATGGTACAGGGAAGTTTTTGGGAGTGAATCCCTACCACAGCTGTACACACATAGTGTCCTTTAACAGCACGGACGGAACATGGTTCTCTCAACACAGAGAGAACGAGCTAGAGTGTTTTCATATTCCTCTTGATTTAGGAATACCTACTTCTCTTAGAGAATTTCTTTTTCTTAACTTCACAGACTCAGAGTGGATCACTGTTTCAAAAGCCCTGAACCTTTATAATTCTTCCATATATCTTACAAAAGGTCTTGGCCTTTGTCAACAGGCAAACCAAACTGATCATGTTTGTGAAGGCTCTAGTTTTAACACGCACATGCCTTGGTTTGACATCTGGGTGACTATTGCATGTGCTTATCCAGAGAAAGGGTCAAAAACATGGAAGCATCTGTTTAGCAATGCAGGTAAAGACATTGTGGGTTTGTGTAGCCATTATGTCAATTTACCTCGTTCAGGAAACAACTTAATTGTTGCCTTACCTGCAGGCCTTTATTGGGTCTGTGGGAACAGAGCCTATCGTGCATTACCCCCAGGATGGACAGGCAGATGTGCACCAGCCCATTTAGCACCTACCATTTATGTGAAACCTTCACTTAATGCATCACAAGTTCTTAATCTTGGAAGCTTGTTACACAGAACACGAAGACAAGCCAAAATCAATTATGTTCCAAATCCTTTAGCTACACGAAACACAAAGTGCCATCAATGGACAAGAACCATACTACCTAGGTTAGGAGTAAATCAACTAGAAAAAGCTATAATAAATATTTCCAGACAAATCGAACTCTCATTTAACCAGACTCTGTTAGCCTTAACTGATATGGGCACAGAGATAAATTCATTAGGAGAAGTAGTCATGCAAAACCGTAGAGCTTTAGATATTCTCACAGCTCAAGAGGGAGGAGCTTGCGCAGTTCTAGGCGAGGTTTGTTGTTTTTATGTCAATGAGACTGGATCCATCGCTGCTCATGTTCAAAATCTTAAAGATCAACTTCAAATATGGCATAACATGGGAAAGGAAAACCCTATGGATATATGGACATGGCTCACTTCTTGGTTACCCATTTGGGGATTGTGGGCACAGAAGATAATCATAATTATCGTATGTATTTGTCTTTTATTGATAATCACATGTTGCTGCTTGCAATGCATTCCAACTTTAATCCACTTGTTTATGAAAGCCTTTAGACCCCATCACAGTTTGGGACCTAAATACACATCTGTACCCTTACAAGCATTAATGAGGGCATCCTGAAGCATCCTGAAGATTCAGGATGATCCAATTGTTTCAGGGGGGAATTGATGTGTTTTAGTAAACCAAAGCTACTCCATTTTGTTAGTAAACCAAAGAAACTCCTTTGCTTAGAAACTTAAAAAGCTCTAACTCAGAGAAACCTCAGCAAGGCCCAAGGACACAAACTCTGCAACATTGCTTTAACAATAGCTGCCACTACTCTTATCTCTCTAGCTCGCATAGTAGCAATTGCAATGCTAACCAAGCTAGGTTCCCATGAGAAACGCTTGAAATGCTAACGCTGAAGAAAGAGCGGATCTAACCATATTAGGGAAATCACCTGATGGACGATAGTCCAGTCACGCATGCGTGCTTGAAAGGGGTTAGGTCACAGTTGCTATGTGCATTAGGATCAAGAGCCTTTTTGCATTCATGTTGTTGTTTGTATAAAAGGAACATCTCTAGCTGTAACTCATTGTATTCAATGTGATGCGTGAGCTACATTGTCTACCTTGCTGTCGCGAAGCAATTAAAAGCCTCTGATTGATTCCCTTGAGTCTGTTTGATTGGCTAATTGAGGACCCAAGTCGAGCCCGGGTATTCACATCAAAGCCATCCAGGTTGTTGGCTGTCACCACATCTTGTGGCAGAGAATTCCACAAGCTGATGATGCTGAATTCCTTTGATAACTCAGAAGTGCAGGTGCACTCCATGACCACCTCCATAGCCACCCCTACCCTGAAAGCCATGCTCCATGGCCACGCCACTCCTCATGGTCATACCCCTCACGTCGATAGATGCAATCATTGGGGTGACTGCTACAAGAAGGCAAGCCGTGCATTTCCGTAGGCATGCCCTGACCTTCATTTTAGGATGCCCAGACACGGGTCCACCATAGGATTGGCGTGCTGACGGTCCCCGGCGCCAATGCCTGGCAGCATCTCCTGCAGGAAGGGCTGGGAAAGACTCCTGCCTGGAACCATGGAGGAGAACCGCTGCCGGTCAGTGTCGGCACTATGGAGGTAACGGGACCAATGGTCTGACTTAGTTGAAGGCCGCTTCCTACGTTGCTCCTGCATGGAACATTGTCTCCATGTAGAAAGCCAGCCAAGCGCTTTGTTGGTATCCCTGCTGAGACACAGGAACACAGGCAGCTGCCACAGACGGAGTCAGACCACGGGTCCATCTATCTCCCTGTTGTCTACCCAGTCTGGCAGCGGCTTCTCCCAGGTTGCCGGCAGGAGTCTCTCTCAGCCCTCTCTGGGAGATGCTGCTGCCAGGGAGGGAACTGGGAACCTCGATGCTCTTCCCAGAGCTGCCCCAGCCGCTGATATGACGATCGTGCCATGCTCACAGACCAAGTCTCCCATTCAAATGCAAACCAGGGCAGACCCTGCTTAGCCAAGAAGACAAGTCACGCTGGCTACCACAAGGCCAGCTCGCCTCTCGGAAACGCGGGGAGGTGGTGCTGGGGCTGCGGCAGCCCTGCCTGTTCTTGCAGCAGCACCACCACCCCGCGGCACCGCAGCAGCAGCCCCCCACGTCCCTGACGCAGTAGGCCGCCTCCCTCCCTCCCCCCTCCCTCCCTCCCTGTGGCTCGAGCTGGGCCCCGCCCCTCCTCCCTCCCCCTCCCTCCCTTGAGTTGGGCCCCGCCCCTCCCCCCTCCCCCCTGTCCAACCCCCCCCCCGCCTAACCGCTCCGCCGTTGGCCGGAGGGAGGAGCGTCGGCCAGGCACTGGCAGCAGGAAGGGGCGGAAGGAGGCGGCGGCAGGCGGGCAGGCAGGCAGGCAGGCAGGCGCCCGCTCCCAGGACCAGCGGGAGACGTCGCAGCCTGGCTGCCCGGGCTCAGGGTGAGGAGGAGAGCGGCCTGGAGCTGGGCGCGGGCCAGGGCGCTCCGGGGCAGCTGAGTTGGCGGGGGGGGCATCCTCCTCCTCCTGCGGGAGGAAAGAGGGAGAGCCTGGGGGGCGGCCGGCCGGCCAACCCTCCCTCCCTCCCGCCCTCCCTGTGCCGGTGATGATGCCTGCCAGGAAGAACGGAGCTGGCAGCCCGCCAAGGAGGGCAGGGGCGCCGGGGGAGCCGCCGTTGCGCGCGTGCCTTGGTCGCGTGGCTACTAGGCGGAGGCGCGGGGATGTCTGCAGCGGCGGCTGGCTGTGCTGGCAAGGTGGACTGCGGGGTTGGCGCGATGGGGAGCGGGGGAGAGGCTGTTCTTGGGGAAGAGGAGGTCCGGGGGGGCGGGGAGCCGGGGGGGGGGCGCGGGGCGCAGTGCCTGGCCTCTACACAGGGGTTGGTTCACTCTCTCGCTCTCACACACCCCCACCCCCCTCTCTAGAAAGACTGGGGCACAGGGAGGTCTCAGTGCCTATGAGTCCATCGTGCCTTGCCTACACTCTCTCACACACCCCTACCCCGCTATGGGGCACAGGGAGGTCTCAGAGCCTATGAGTCCATCATGCCTTGCCTACACTCTCTCACACACCCCTACCCCGCTATGGGGCACTGGGAGGTCTCAGTGCCTATGAGTCCATCATGCCTTGCCTACACTCTCTCACACACCCCTACCCCGCTATGGGGCACAGGGAGGTCTCAGAGCCTGCGACTCCTAGTGCCTTGCCTACACTCTCTCACACACCCCTACCCCGCTATGGGGCACAGGGAGGTCTCAGAGCCTGCGACTCCTAGTGCCTTGCCTACACTCTCTCACACACCCCTACCCCGCTATGGGGCACAGGGAGGTCTCAGTGCCTCTGAGTCCATCGTGCCTTGCCTACACTCTCTCACACAGCCCTACCCCGCTATGGGGCACAGGGAGGTCTCAGTGCCTATGAGTCCCTAGTGCCTTGCCTGTACACAGGTCTTCACCGACACGCACACAAACTCGCATAACCCCCCCCCACACACACACCCCTCTCTAGATATGCTGGGGTTCAGGGAGGTATCAGTCAAAACCATGGGGAGGGAGGGAGGCAGCGAACACTGAGCAGAGGAGGCGGCTGGGACTGGTTAGATGGCAAGGAAAACCAGGAGAGGTCCCTGGGAAGGTGGCGCTGTTCCTGTCGGATGCTCTCAAAGGTTGGCGCCAGGTAAGAGCAATTACCGGGATTACGGAGGGCATGAGGATTGCTAGCAGGTGGCCAGCATTCCGAGGTAAGGGCGATGGAGAAGGTGCTGGGGAAAGTGTGTGCAGCGAACAAGCGTGCCAGTGGGTTACCAGAAGAGGGCACAGCTGTGCTTTGAACGTGGCATCCGTCAGGTCGGCAATGGCTGTGGATAGTTCTGTGAGCCTTTTGTGACGGTTGCTTCTGCAGCGCTTTCCCCCTGGGGTGGCGGGAGAAGCCTGCTGCTGGGATCAGGCAGTGGGATGAAACTGGGAGCAGTATTTAAAGCATGCAGTCAAATGATCTAGTAAGCGAGCTGGTGGGAGGGTATTGGTTTTCTTGACTGGGTCTTGGTGATCCAACCTTATACTTGAAAGGGAAGTGGCATTTCTCCAAAAGGACCCATTTGGCATTGTGCTGCTGACCTTGAAATAACTCCCTGGATTATCAATGTGGAACAGTGTTCATGTGGCTAATTAATTTCTCCCTTCATATTTTGCAATGGCCAGGATCATTTCCTGTCTGTGCATCCCTCTGGTGCTGAAATCAACTGACCAGTTACCACTGGCGTGCATGTCAGAAGCTGTTGGGAGTGCTTTCCATAACACAAGGATTTATCCACATAATGTGTGCTCAAACAATTGTCTCCACTTGAAGTTTCTGGAGAGAGAGAGAGAGAAAGAGAGAGAGAGAGAGAACTTCTGAAGAGCAGTCATATCACTATATCTTAACATGTTCCAGTGGTGCAAAGTCAAAATTGGTGTGAAAGTGAATCTAGGAAGCTAGCTGTAATCTGCAGCAGCAAAAAAATAAAAAATAAAAATATTAGAGGCAAGCTGGTTTACTGACCATGGTGGAGGCACGAAATACATCCTCTATTTCTCTCTGGTGTTTGTGTGTTTTGAGTTGATTTAATGGAGTTTCAAGTCTTCATGTTAGTCATCTTGAGTCTATTGCAAAAGACAGGGTATATAAACTGATATGAAAAACAAAAGTAGCACATAAGCTTGATGAAACTTAACTTGTGATTCATTTCTTAAAATTAAGAGTAAAACATAAATATTATCTTATAGTGATCAGTTAGGATTCGGTGGCTATATGCATCTCTCTTAGACTGTTTTCATGTCCTTAAGGTGGAGATGTTTGTGTTTATTTGGGAGTGATGCTTTTAGAATTGCTCTTGATCTTGAAGTCCTCAGATCAAGAGTGTGAGATTATAGAATTTCAGCGAGTCGTTTGGGAGAGGTTAGAACAGTGCTTTTAGGAAAACTAGGTCCCCCCCTCCCCCAAGTTCTTTGATGTTAGAACGGGGTGGGGGTTATCTTGAATTTAGGGTCCTCTTCCTTTTGGGTAAATAGTGTGACATACATGTAACCAGTGTTCCCTCTAACAGGGATTCCCAGATGTTGACTACAGCTCCCAGAGTCCCCAGCTGTAATGGTTTTTGCTTGGGGATTATGGAGGTTGTAGTCAACAACATCTGGGATTCCTTGTTAGAGAAAACACTGCATGTAACCCATATTTTTGAAGGGGTTTGTCTTAAATTAAGGGCCATCTTCTATTTAGGTAAATATGGTAGCATAAACCTGGGAAAGAGGAAGAAAACTTTCAGGGATGAGGGATTTACTTAACTGTGGGCCTTTAGATGTTTGATCTCAAAATGTTTTCCAGGGATAGTTAAATGTGTTAGCTGTTATATTGTTTTTTAATTGTTCTCTTAACTAGTTGTAAACTGCCCAGAGACTGACATTTGGGATTGTATAACTTAGACTCCAAACCATCATTTGCATTCCACATGAAGAGGCAAGTCATAGTTTGTGCGGCTTCATGTTTTGCTCACTTTCCTTGAGAATCCCTGGATTCTGTTCTGGAGGATACCCTATGCCTCAATAAACTTTCTATGACTCTAGGAGCCAGCCCCAAAATTTAGGAGCCAGACTGCTCTCTGCACCTGTGTGTGTGGATTAGCTGCTTGCCCGAGCAATGCCCTCTACTCCATGATGGGGTAGGCAGCAGTGTTCCCGCTGGTTTTCCCCCATCTCTGTGTGAAATGAGTTTTGTTCTGGGCAGCAGTATCAAGGCAGTGTGTGTGTACATGTGCTTTCAGAGTGGGGTCTTCCTGATTCAACCTGAGCGGGATCTAAAATTCACTGAGCAGACATTCAAAAACAACAACTTGTGAGCGTGTGCACATGCGCACGTCTTAGAGGTTCACACTGGTGGGAACACTCCCCGCCTTGCTTGCTCCTGCCGCCTCCTGGATGTCTCCATCCATCACCCAGCTCAGGCATGGCACTTAAATTTCCAGGTGCCATGGCAAGCTGGTGGTGCCTGGGAACTGCCAAGCCCTGCAGTAACCACTAAAGATGAAACAGCATCCCAAGGCGATAGTGGGTGGGTTCAGATGGACTTGCACAACTTGCACAAACAGTGGGTGACAACATGATCATGGTGTACAGCTCATGAAAACCCCCAAATCCACAATCTCAGAAAATTAGAATATTACATGGAACCAAGAAGACAAGGATTGAAGAAAAGAACAATATCGAACCTCTGAAAAGTATACAGCGTACTGTGCTTGATTGGCCAGCAAACTCGCCTGACCTGACCCCATAGAGAATCTATGGGGCATTGCCAAGAGAAGGATGAGAGACATGAGACCAAACAATGCAGAATTGCTGAAGGCCGCTAATGAAGCATCCTGGTCTTCCATAATACCTCATCAGTGCCACAGGCTGATAGCATCCATGCCATGCCGCATTGAGGCAGTAATTGCTGCAAAAGGGGCCCAAACCAATTACTGAATACATATGCATGCTTATACTTTTCAGAGGTCCGATATTGTTCTATTCTTCAATCCTTGTCTTCTTGTTTCCATGTAATATTCTAATTTTCTGAGATTGTGGATTTGGGGTTTTCATGAGCTGTACGCCATGATCATCACAATTATAACAAATTAAGGCTTGACCTATCTCGCTTTGCATGTAATGCATCTGTCTCATATATCAGTTTCACCTTTTAATTTGCATTACTGAAATTAATGGACTTTTGCACGATATTCTAATTTTCCGAGTTTCACCTGTAAATGTTGTTAAAGGTAAAGCGTGCCGTTGAGTTGGTGTCGACTCCTGGCGACCACAGAGCTCTGTGGTTGTCTTTGGTAGACTACAGGACTGGTTGACCATTGCCTCCTCCCACACAATATGAGATGATGCCTTTCAGCATCTTCCTGTATCACTGCTGCCTGATATAGGTGTTTCCCATAGTCTGGGAAACATACTGGCGGGCATTGGAACTGGCAACCTCTGGCTTGCTAGTTAAATCATTCCCCTGCTGTGCCCTTAGGTGGCTTAAATGTTAGTGAAGAATTAATTGGCTTCAGATCCTGGTCTGTCATTCAGCATTGTAAGCCATGGTTTTGTCAGGTGGTGATAGTTCAGACATCATGAAAAATGATGGTTCGGTTTTACCTCCAAATGATTTTTCAGTCTTTATGCATGTGGAATCTGTAGAAGTAGGAATCAAAGGTACACTGGGGCAAAGCTATATGATGGATAAAATAAAGTCTAAAGCAGAGCGTTAGTCCCTATTTTCTGAACTTTTTTTTTAAGCATCTTGCTTTGTATTTTCTACTTCGTTGGTTGTCAGGCAGGCTGTTCTCTCTCAGGTTATTGACAAATCTTAGTCAGTGACTTTGCTGCCAATGTATCGGATGGTCCCTATCAGATTTAGGGAGTGACCGTTAACTGAGCTAGAAGTGTAGCTGTTCTTTTCATTCCAGCCCAGTTCTAAGCCAGGGGTTCCCCTTGGGTCCCTAAACGTTGTTGGGTTACATCTCTCATCAACCCAGCTACAATGGTCAAAAGGGGGTGATGGGTGTCGTAGTCCAACGTTATCTGGGGATCCAAGACTGGGACCTCTTTTCTAAGCATATTTTCTAAGAATATTCATTGCCTTTCATTGGGAGTTACTTGCTAGTGAGTGCCCTTCATAGTGCAGTCCTTTATCCATGTTTGTGCTCTTGTTTGGTTTGAGAGGCTTGAAAAAGACGAAGCCGTCTGTACAGTTGCCATTTGCTTATCTGTAGCCATTTCCAGTCCCCTCTCTCACGTTTCTTTGGCAATGTTGCTGTCTGGAAAGGGTCACTTCTATTTCTTTTGGCAACTTGATTCAGTGCTAGTAAACAAACGGCAGGTTTTTGTTGTTTAACAACCGTGCTCTGTCCCATCTCCTTGTATTCTTTCAGGCAGGGCAATGTCGGCAGCAGAACAGCGACCGACAGAGGCTTCTCCATCATCAAATTCCTCCGGCTCTTCTGAGGCAGTAGAAACGGAGGCAGGAAACAGATACGAGCCTGTTCCCCCCCGCCACTGGTTTTATTGCAAGGTGGTGGATTCCAGAGAGAAGTGGATCCCCTTCAGCGGACAAGATTCGGAGAAGCTAGAAAATGCCCATCAATCCAGTAAGTTGAATTGCATTGCTGGGATGGAGGCAGGAGAGGGGAGATCCTTCTGGATTCCAGCTTAGGAACCTTCATGGCCAGTGGGTGTTCCTTTCATGAGGCGAGGTGGTGGCAGATTTTGGGCTGCCAGCAGGGCAGCAAGAGGCCCCTGCTGCTGCCTGCAGAGCAGCTCTTCAAGACCCATTTGACGCCTGCAGGATTTGAAAGGAGCATCTCTCCTCAGACTCTTGGCAAAGCTTGCAAGAAACACAAGGAGAGAGGAGGAGGCTACTGGCAGCCGTCCGCCCTCGGCACCACTCGCAAAGCTAGCAAGGGGGCTTTTGAAAAGGGGCTGTGTACCAGCAGGGTCATGGGGCAAGGCAGCATTTGGCCCCTTGTTTCAGGTGCCACAATGGGGCCGCCCCTGGCATCCTATCCTGCATTAGTGGGATTCAGGAGCCTCCCCAGAACTGAACTGGAAAAGTATCTCCCTTCACTTCTTGTCACCCAGCTGTGTGGTCCGTTTCCAAGTGAAATCCTAGAATATTCAAAAGAAATGAAAGAGACACGGCGAGTTCTGAATGTTACCAGTTCAGAAGCCCCGATGGTTGGCCGCTGGCAGCATTAAAAGTGATTCCTGTGGGTCGTCCTGTCTCGTTGCCAAATCGATAGGCCGAGAATTATGCCTATCCACTTGATATTATTGGTAGTAAGGATGTGGGCTTCCTGGAAATGTTTGAATTGGAAATCCTTTTGTGCAATCTTTTTTCTTCATCTGCTTAAAAACGTTCTTAGAAAATTTTACTATGCGGAAAATTTTACTATGCAGTTTTTTTCTGATGCTCTAAATAGATTGTGATCCCACCTGGCATGTTTGACCTCGATACTCGATTTTGAAGGACCTTGATATTCACGGCGATTCCATTCCACAGTATAACCACGGATACGGAAACCACAAATATAGAGGCATTAGGCCAATGGGGAATTGGGCTCTAGGTTCCTTGTTTGAAGAAAATGGTAAAAAAAACCAACATATTTTTTTCGGGGGGGGGGGTTGGTTGTAGGGGAAATCTGCCTACCATCTTAGCTGCTCCTCCCCCCCCGAATTACGATGAACCCCCAAATGCCTCCAAATCAACTGAAAATTGCCAGTTTTTTTCATTAAAAAAACCCAAAACAGACAATTTTCATGGATAATTTTCCACGGAAAAATAAAGTATAGGGCAACTTTCAATTCCACATCTCTGATAGGTAGGGGTGATATTCTCTGCACAGCATGGAAGAAAATGAAATGCAAGCGGTCTATTTGTAAGCCACTCATCTTTGTAGAGCCTGCTTTCAGGTAATCTTGCTTTCAGGTAATCTATGAACCCCCATTGTTAGAGTGTGGCTGGTTCCTCTGTTAATGTCTTCAGTTTAATTCCTGCTTCATCGTAGTCCTTGTGTTGTGCAGGTAAGCACTGTGAGGAGCTGGTGGTTCCAACAGAAGGGGGCCGATATGACGTGCACCTGAAAAAGAGGCTGCGCTATGCCGTTTACTGGGAGGAAGTTGAATCTGAAGTGAAACGCTGCACTTGGTTTTACAAGGGAGACAAGGACAACAAATATATCCCGTATTCGGAAAACTTCAGTGAACAGTTGGAGGTAACAGTGACTGAGGAGGACATCAGGCATGGCCCCTGTTCAGATATTATGTTGTACGAGTGGACTGCTGTCTGTGCCCTCGTACATGTGTTTGTGAATGACTGTATCTGCATTCATTGTAAAAGTGAACCTGGGTACTAGGGATGTGCATGGAACTGGTTCGAAGGGCGGGTGGTTCCACCGGTTCGAAGGCCCGGGCTGCTGCGTTAAGGGTGGGGGAGGGTGCACTTACCCCTCTCGTTGCTCTTCCCTTGCCGGCGCTCAGTTTTTTGAAAGTCCATGGGGCGGCAGCGTACCTCCCTGCCACCCCGTGTGCTGAAACTGAGTGGAAGTATCAGGCTCCAGCCTCCCCGGCCCAGTTCTGTGCACATCCCTAATGGGTACAGCCCCTCAAATACATGGTGTGGACAGGAACTGTACTGCTGTTGAACATAATGTGTGAATTGCACCTGTGTGCAGATCTGTAGCTTGCCCTGTTCATACATTATAAAGAAGAGACTGTACTCATGTACCATCTCTGAAAGCGTGCTGGAAATCCCATCCGGTGGGTCACTCACTCACTCCCCCGCCCCCCAGTGGGTCATTGACACTTACTGTGGTTGTCTGAAGAGGTGACTGCTGTAAGCTTGATGGCAGGCACTTCCATAATCAGCAGTGTGGGGCACACTAGGCTTCCATCATGGAAGCCCCTGCCATAAAACCTACAGGAGTCACCTTCACAGGGCATCTCTTCAAGTGGCGATTCTCTTATATTTAGCAGGGGGAGATCAACTGGCCCTGTCCAACCCCAGAACAGCATCCCTCTTGTGGCTGCTGTTGGTGTCTGCCTTCTGTTCCTTTTTAGACACTTAGCCCTTCAGGGACATCTTCATTAATTTTCTGTGTAAACTGCTTTGGAAACTTTTGTTGAAAAGTGATATCTAAATGGTGGTAGTAGTTCAGATGACCACAGTAACTGTGAGCACCACAGATGGAGTGAGGGTAATTGAGTAAAGGTGACTTCTGTCCCCCGCTTTTGACAGCAGTACATGAATATAGCCTTTTAAAAACAGAACATCTGTATCGGTCTTCAGTTTGGGGTAATCATGAACAGAATTGGACTGTAAATAACTAGAAAATGAAGGTCCTCTTGAAATAAGTTTGACTCCTTACATTTTATTTTTCACCCTCTCAGGAGACGTATATGATTTGTGTCACTCTAGATGAGTGGAAAAAGAAACTGGAGTCTCCGACCAGAGAAATAATCATATTGCATAACCCAAAGGTACAGTGAAATTGACAGCCTTTCCTCCCCGAAAAGTTTGCTGTGTTGCTACTTTCTCAGTTGTTTACAAGCACCGTTTTAACTGCTGATAAACAGTTTTGACTTTATTTCAGGAACTCCAAAGCTCCTGCAAATGAGTATCTTTGCTGTCTAACCAATGAATATTAGAATCTTGACTGTGCATGTGTGTGCTTATGGCAGGCAAATACGCTGGCAACATCCAGCTAGTTAGTGATGACTAAGCACCGTTGAGATTAATGGGACCAAATAATTATGATTAATAGGGATGTGCATGAATTGCGATTCGAAGGGCGATTCGTAACACTTCCCCTGTGCCTTTAAAATGGAGGAGGGTAGTTGCATACCTGTTCCCCCGCTTCTTGCCACCACTTCCTGAATCACCGGCGCTCCTCCCAGCTATCTTGGCATGCTGGCTGTTCCGGCGCAACCAGGGCCTTCATGGTTGTGGCTCCGGAGTTGTGGGATGTATTCTTTTGAGAGCTTCATTTATGTTTCTTGTCGGTCTCTTTATTCCTCCAGGTTTTTGTGAATTAACTGGATTCAGTTGGAAGTTTGTTTTCTTATTATTGCTTGCTTATAACCTGTTTTAAAACCTGTTTTAAAACCTGTTTTCGTTTGAAAACTTGTTTAGCATCTACCAAGTGCCTTGAGAACACTGTGATTGTTAAAAGACAATATATAAATACAGTTCATGAAAACTAAATTGTAACATCACACAGTAAATACATTTTTTTACACTTATATCCCGCATTTTCCTCCAAGGAGCTCAGAGCGGTGTACATGTTTACGTTTATCCTAGGAGGGATCAGTAGCGGGGAAGGTTGCTGCCAGCAGTGTGTGTTCATTCTTTAGGCTTATTTTTTTAGTGAGGGAAGCCTTCGAAATTGCTTATCTCCATTCTGAGACTTTTCCACATCTAACCTGCTTTCTTTTGGTGGTTCTTCCAAGCTGATGGTACATTACCATCCAGTAGCAATCTCGGATGACTGGGGTTCAAGCCCCACAGAGCAAGGCCGGCCGAGAACTGTGAAGAGAGGAGTGGAAAATATTGCTGTTGAAATTCCCAATGGTAACTGCATGTTTTCTTCTCAGTCATTTATTTTGAACTCATCTTTGTTTATGACTTTTACACAGGGCTTCTTCACTGAAACAGTTTATTATTTAAAGCAGGGCTGCACAGCCCCCCCCCCCCCGAGCTGTTTTTGGACTGCAGCTTTCATCATCCTCGGCCACAGTGGCCAATAGCCAGGAATTATGGGAGTTGTAGTCCAGCATCTGCAGGAGGGCTGAAGTTGTGCAACCCTAATTTAAAGTCATGTGACTAAGTCAAAATTAGGGAACAGACTAGTACTTTGTGGGGCAGGGGGAAGGACAGTACAGAATTCTGAAAGACGGCACACTAGAGTTGAAGGGAATGTGGAAATAGCTGTTTCTGCAAGATCTACTATTTATTAATGGTTTCCTTCCCATTACATTTTACAATATGGCATAATTCTTGATCCAAATCTAGTATATCATCCCATCACTTCTTTCTTTTTACATGGAACTTTGGTAACATTTCAATCAGTTCAAAGATCTGCCACACCCATTTGGAAACAGTTTTGACTTCAGGCACTTAAAGCTACTCTCTCTCATTTCAGGAGAGCCTCTGCAGATAGATCATTTGGTTTTTGTTGTTCATGGAATTGGACCAGCCTGGGACATCCGGTTCCGAAGTATTGTGCAATGTGGTAAGCATCAACCAATCAGCGTATTACGATCGGATTGATCATAGACAAACCAGTATTACAGTGCTACAGTAAAACCTAGGTTCCCAGCACCAAAAAACCTTATTCACTCTTAACTGTGACTATTGGTTAGCTGTTGTTAACTGCTGATGGGTTTTGATGGCTGTCACACAGAATTTAACCACATGATGAGTGAAAGCAGGCTTAGTATCTGATAACAAGAGCTTTACATAACATGTATCTTCTTGGCCAGAAAAATTCAAATGTGGTAAGCATGCTGAAGGGAAGATGCTTGTTCTGTGTTCCCAAAAGGTCTGATGTGCATCTGTTGTGCAGGCAGAAAATATGGTTGCGGTGTTTAAGCATGTTAATCCACATCCTGGCAAGTTGCATGACAGAGGAAGGTTGCGAACATAAGGGTAGCTGCTTTCGATGGAGTCAGACCCTTGGTCCATCTAGCTCAATATTGTCTTCAAAGACTGGCAGTGGCTTCTCCAAGGTTTCAGCCAGGAGTCTCTTCCAGCTGTAGCTGGAGATGCTGCCAGGGAGTGAATCTGGGGCCGGTTAACAGACACTGTTGGGATGTCTGCAGGAGTTGGCTCAGGTTCCTTATGCAAGTTGAGTCACCTGGACGAGTATCTCCGTGTATGGTGGTAGTTTGATCGCTCTGATGGAGAACTGAAATTCTCTTTCAGTCAATAATGACTTCCGCAACGTTTCCTTGAGCATGCTGCCTGCACACTTCAAGAAAGCCCAGGAGCAGCAACAGATTGGCCGGGTTGAATTCCTCCCAGTGAACTGGCACAGTACTTTACACACCGGGGTGGACGTGTAAGTGAGTCCTGCCTGTCACTGTCTGCCAATTGGAACATGGTGGCAGGAGTATCTTGATGAACTCCAGACTATTTTGTAAACTGCTGGTGTTGTCCTGGTTTTTGTGATGCCAAATGCAAGGAAGCAGAATGGGAAATGGATATTCTAGTTGCTTGGTGTTCCGCGACGGGCGCATGCGTGCTCGTATTTACGCAACGACAGGGGCAGGGGCGGCAGGGCGGAACACTGCCGCCCCCAAAACTGCAATCCTAAATGCAGCGCCGGAGGGGGAAGAGCGGGGGGAGGGGGAAGTACTACCCCCCGCCCTTCAAGGTAGACCCCCCCTTCAGTGCCGGACCGCGCCGCAGTGGTTCCGTGCACACCACTACTGTCCGCTATTAAAACACCACCACTCTTCCCTCAAAATGCCCTTCTCTGCTTTGTCTCCAGGGACTTGGAAAGAATCGCTTTGCCGAGCATCAACCGCCTGCGTCACTTCGTCAATGACACTATCCTGGACGTCTTCTTTTATAATAGCGCCACTTACTGCCAAACCATTGTTGACACCATTGCTTCAGAAATGTACCGGCTCTACCTGCTCTTCTTGCAGAGGAACCCCAACTTCAAAGGCGGGGTCTCCATAGCAGGGCACAGCTTAGGTATAAACCTCTCATTTCACATTTGGGGATTCAAGTATTGTCTGTGAAGACAGTACTGAGCGAGATAGACCGATGGTCTGACTCCATATATGGCAGCTTCCTATGTTCCTAAATTTGAGAACCTCTGGGGTAAACCATTCTGCTTTTGTTTTGAGATCTGTATTTATTTATTCTGATATTTGTGGGCAGCACAGAGCAGACCACTCGTCACTGAAGAACATACTGTTCCCTTCTCCCGTCCCGCCCCCCCCACCCCCAATTCTTGCATAAACATTTTAATTGAACAGAGTTATTTGTGTCTTAGAATGCAGCATTCCTTGGCCACTTGCAAACGCTGTTCCTTCTTGTTTCTGATCTGCGGTCTCCACCTAAAATACATTTCTCTCCTTAGCACCAAGTTGTCATTCTAGGCAGCCCCCCGCAGTGCTTTTTGCGGCAATCACGGCTAAGTATAGGGAGACCTAAAAAGCCCATTGGGGCAGTAGCATACCTCCCTGCTGTCCCTGTCTGACGTTGTCCGGACGGAGTAGCTGTGTCTCTGCGCATTGCACGCACATGTCACGTGCACGCATCTGATGTGCGCACACCTGAACGCAACACGAGCAGTCGCAGCTACTACTTCCGGTTAATTCCGAATAACGTCGGAGTGGGGCGGCGGGGAGGTACGCTGTGGCACCAACAGGCTTTTGGGGAAACATGCGCCAGCAGAGGAAATGCTGCGGGTAGGGAAGTGCATCCTCCCCCCACTCCGAAAGCCCCCCCGCCCCCCGCATCGAACCCTCGAGCTGGGCAGGGTTCAAGTTGCATCGGAGGCCTGTAAAAGGGCCTCCAAACCTGTTTGTGCACATTCCTAAACTAAACACACCAGCTAGCCTTACAAGCCACCTTACAAGTTTTCTGGTTTTGGCAGGCTGAATTATCTTCAAGGCTCTCTAGAATTCTTTGTTATAATCTGTTCTGAAATCTGCAGTCAGAAACCCCATAATATGGAACTAAGTAACCTGGGCATATATGGACTGAGTATTTTCTTTAAAACCTCGCACTACAATCCCCACTCCCCTAAATCTGGAATGTAAATGTTTTGTGGGGCATTTTTGGTCAGGGCCTAATGGATCATGGGACTGGGAAATTTTGCTAGTGCAGAAATCAGTCTTCCACAGTGGCTTCCTTTTTAATGTTTTTCTGGAACCTCTTTATAGTTATCTTGTAAAATGCAAGTATAAAAGCAGAACAACATGTTCTGTAGTTTTGAGTTACTTTTTAAAGGCTCTCTGTTTTATAAAATGAGGCTATAACTGGAAAAGAGACACTGACGTGGCTGGAGAGGGGCTTTTAAAAAAGCTTGGACCATCTTCCTACCAAAACCCCACCGCTATTTTTACCTCCAATTAGGAAAATATATGTTTTCCTTTCAAATGGAAGTGTAGCTTAAGGTTGGGGCAGGGGGCATTTTTGGTAGGGAAAGGGCAAAGCAGCCCCTTTCGTTATGCCAGGTCCTTCTTCAAAATGCAGCCTGTAATTCAGCATCCCAAATGCATGTGCATGATTTGTTCTAGCAAAGGGACTTGCAATCAGCTGACCTATTGATGTACTTTTCTTAGGATCGCTTATATTGTTTGATCTCCTCACAAATCAAAAAAGCACATCTGAGGAAGAAGATAAAAATGAGGTATGCTTGTGTATGATAAACAGCTAACTTGTCATGGGTCATCCAGTAGGGATGTGCACGGAACTGGCTCCTTTTGAGCCCATGGTGGTGGGGGTGGGGGTGTGGCTTAAATGACAGGGCAGGGTGTACTTAAACCCCCCACCCCACCGGGCACAGGCAGAGAGCCAAGGTTGCCTGCCCTGCTCTCGTCCAATCAGTGGCTGGTGACGTCCTGACTCATTTACTTGAAATTGAAATTAAGTAGTCCTTTAGAATAACTCCTGAGTAGTACTATTGAGTTGCTTAGTCTGGATGTCAACTAATGTCTCCAGGAGTACCCTGGAGTACCACAGTATAGCCTATCTTTTTTAAAAATACAAAAACACTCCTGTAATTTGCTTTTTTACCCTCCTTCCCCACAGGCACCCCAAACACTAGCAACCAGTCAAGAAGCCTTTGGGTCAGTGAATGACATATTGAAAGACCTGGAGCTTTCTGGATATTGCTCTGTGTTTGAGAGGGAGCAAGTGGACAGATGAGCACTGGTAAACCAGCATGGATATCTGCTCTTGCCTAGAACTTCTGAGCTGCATGCTTTGCACCTATGTGTATTACTTCAGCACTGAGTCGCCTTCATGAAGATGTTTTATTGATAACTGAGGTGGGAGGGCGAGAAATGAGCAAATCGCTTTCAAGAGTGTTTGCTTGGCAACATTTGTGAGAAATACACCTGTGATATGAGTTGGATAGTAGATGCCTAAGAATAAGGAATAGCTTCCTGCTTCTCTCGTATTACGGGTGCGATAGTGGTAAACTGGTGCGTGAGTCTTGTTGGTTGTGATGATGCTGGGATATTTTCTGCCTCAGAGTGTCCTGAGGCTGCATTTAAGAAGCCTGGTCCTGTAGAGCTAAGCAGTCCTGTGAAATCTGTGGCATTACTAACCAGCCGTATTCCCTTGTCAAAGGAGAACAGTGAAAGAGAAGCTGTCAAGAGTCCAATGTCCCCTTCCGTTTGAGTCGGTTGACAGAGCGAAGATGCACTGGTGCAACAAGAGAGCAGCTTAACAGAACTTCCCAGCTACCTGCACTGGTGCAGTGGCTATTTTTGATGCCCTGACCTTCCTCAGAAAGAACTCTGTGGTCCCTGAGAATATGTCCCTGAGGGTTTAGCAGCCCTTGAGCGTCCAAGGGCGGCTCAACCCTCAGGGACATATTTTCAAGTGCCACCAGGCTTCCTGGCAAAGCGGGGACATCAAAAATGGCCACTCTCCTGCTGCACTGGTGCAGTTATTTGGAAAGTGCAGTAAGCAGGAGGAGAGCAACTGGCCCTATCCATCCCCAGCACAGCATCCCTCCAGTGGCTGTTGCTGGTGTCTATCTTACGTTGCTTTTTTAGATTGCGAGCCCTTTGGGAACAGGGAGCCATGCTAGGTTGGCTATATATATGTAAACCGCTTTGGGAACGTTTGTTGGAAAGCGGTATATAAATGTTAGTATTTGCCCTAAGTTCTGATAGGTTGTTCCCATGCTGCACTGGTGCATTGCTGCTCTGTATGTCAGTCACTGTTTCTGTAGTAGCAGCTCATATACATGTGTTTGGGATTCTTATTGTGCAGGCCTTGTGCACTGAAAAGGAACTTAAAGAGATGGGAATTCCTTTGGGACCTAGAATGAAAATCCTGCACTCTTTGAGGAACAAGTGTCGCTATCAGGTATGCTTTTTACTATCAATTTCGCCTTTAATATCATAATTGAATTAGTAAATATATTTCTTTTGTGCCCAACCCGTTCTTTAAATTTGTAATATAAATTATATATGATAATTATATACTCAGTAGAGTATATTGAGTATATAACTCAAGATCTGGATAGTGGTTCCATCATCCATAAATAGTGGGTTCTGCACCTGCGCAGATCAGCTTCAGGTAGAATTTGTTAGCTCCTCGCGATACCGGCAACCACCTGTCGCACTTGACTGTAGTAGCCTCTAGTGGCGGTTGGGCGTCTCTGCAATCAGTTTCTTTCTGACTGCCATTGCATTCAGTACTCGGACATAGTTGCTCCTCAAAGATTGTTTGTTTTTTCGTTTATTTGGCTTCTGAACTTTGGAAACGGACTTTGACTACTCTTTGGACATTCCTTCGGACTTGGCATTATTTCGGATACATTGGCTTGAAACTTGCATACGGACTCGGCTTTCCTCACGGACACTCCTTCGGATTTGTTTTGATCTCTGATTTCCCCCTCTGACGACGGAACGGACGATTACTCTTTCTAAAATGACCGAGAAATCTGGTAAGGCAGATGGCTCGGGGAAGTCTGGGAAAGAGAAAACAACCTTTAAGCCGTGTACCAACTGCCGCGGGAAGATCCCCTCAACGGACGGCCATGCCCTCTGCTTGTTCTGTTTGGGAGAGAGGCACGGCACGAAAGTTTGCTCAGTCTGCGTTACCTGTAGTCAGCAGACTTGGAAGAACCGTGCAGCATGCCTTAGGGTGTATTTACTTGAGGAGTCTCTGACGCCTAAGAAGGCTACAGAGGGTGCTTTGCCAGGTCCTGCTCCAAAGGGCAGTCTAAAGCCCCGACGGAGGCTGGCTCCTCGAAATCGACTGCAAAGGCTTCGGCGTCGCTTGCTTCCACATCGAAGGCTACGGCATCGAAAGCTACAGTGTCAGCCACTTCGGCGTCGGGCGCATCAGCCCCTTTTAAGCGACCGGAGGATCGCCATTCAAGCCACAAGAGGAAACACAAGGGAAAGCTTTCGAAGCAGGAGTCACCGCCTAAGAAGCACAAACAGCTAGAGCCGAGTGCGGAGCACACTCACTCGCCTTCGGGTCTTCAGGATCACGTGATCCTTCGGCGGCGAGCGGCTTCCTTATCTCCGGCTCTGACGCCTCACCAGTCTCCATTGACTCCACAGTCTCGACAGGTTCCACATCGAGACCACTTGGCATCGAGGGAGAATAGGCAGGAGACAGTAGTGCCTTTGACACCGACTTCTCGACATTGACACCACTCGGCGTTGACGCCAGTGTCTACAGGCTTTACTGCTCCAGAGTCGACGGTTGCAGTTATTCTTGATACCGAACTTGACATCGTACCGGACATGGACCCCAACATTGTGCACGACGTCGATCTCGGCGTCGTGTCCTACGATGACAGAAATTCAGAGATGATTCGATCCCCTACGTCTGGGGCATCTCCAGTGACCACACCAGGGCAAAGAGAGCTTTCTTCCGGTTGCAGGCTGTCACGTTTGCTTAACTTGCAGGAGAGTACGCCTTCTACCTACACCTTTACTGGATTCAATGAAGGTGACTATAATGCTCTGCTTATTCCCAAGACGCCCTCTCTCTTGACAAAGGCGACACCTGTCATGGGTCTCCTACCCAGGGGTGGCTGGGGAGATTCCGTAACAATCTCTCGAGAGGACTACTCCCTTTCCACGAGATGGTTAGAGGAATGGGAGTGTACTCTCCCCGAAAGAACACAAAGAACTGAGACAGCCGTGCAATCTACCAGAACTGAGATAGCCATGCAAACTGCTGTGCAATCTACCATGATTCCTGTGCAGCGGGCGGAAATCAGCCATCCAAGCCACTGTACCGAGACCTACTCAGCGTACGGTTTCGCTTCAGACATACTTGCCACTCAGGTTGGGTCTCCCATTGCCAACACAGTGATGAATTTCGTTGCAGACTGATATGCCAGTCAAGTCGACCCAACCGATGCTCTCCGTTCTCCACCAGGCAGCAACACAGTAAACCCGGACTAAGGAACCGGTTAAGGTGACCTCTACAGCTGTAGGCAACTCACCTGTTTCATCTAGGGAAGACGATGATGAGGAGGAGGAGGCTCCTTCTCTCCCGGATCCTGATTCGGATGTTGCTGCGGTTCCATCAATTTCTCCTAATAAGGATATGAAAGGTTACCATCAGCATGTGGCAGAAATGGCTCGAATCCTGGATCTAAACCTGAAAGAAAAGACAACTGACTTAGAAGACCCCGTGTATAATATGATGCGGTCCGCCTCAGGCCTCCAGCCTATTTACCTGCCTATGCTGCCCTGCATTTCAAGAGCTGCTAAGTCAGCATGGGAGGTGCTACAGACTTCAGCACCTACTTCCAAACGATTAGAAGCTTTTTATCGGATACAGGAAGGAGAAAATGCTTACCTGATGCACCATCCCGCTCCAAATTCATTGGTGGTAGATTGTGCAAGAACTACTAAGAGCGGCAAGAGACATACAACACCAGCAGATAAAGAAGGCCGCAAGCTGGATGTGCTTGGCAGGCGAACTTATTCAACCACATGTTTGTCACTCAAGATAGCTAATGATGTAGCATGCCAGGCAAGGTATACGCATTCCCTCTGGGAGGCATTGTATGATCAGTGTGCTGCATTAGAGCCAGGGGAGTTCGTCAAAGGTTCCAGGTGGTTTTTCTAAAATCTACTGCAGCCACCCGCCAGCAATTGGCAAACGCAAAGCACCTGGCTGAACCCGAGTCTCGAACTCTGACCTCATCTATGATTCTAAGAAGGCATGCTTGGCTGCATGCAACGGGTCTGCAACAGGACATGAAGGATCGGATTGAGATACTACCATTTGATGGTGCTGATCTCTTCTCTGACAAGACAGATGACAACATGGAGCAGTGGACGAAATCTTGTATTACAGCTCAGTCTTTCACTCATCCCAAATATACTAGTAAATACAGAGCTTACAATCAGTACAGTCAGTATCAAGCCCCCATCAAGGCTCCTATCGTCGTTCTGACAGGAGGGACTTCAGACGACCTTACCAACGTAACGGCAGTAACAGGTGACCCTATTACCCAAGGAATAGGGCAAACCAGGCTTCTCAAAATCAGAGAACACCACAAGCAAAGCAGCAGCTCTGATCGGCCACAGAGCCCACCAACACCAAGCAAAGTACCTCATCCATGCAACGACAAGCACTTCAGTGCCAGGAACACCATCTCCTTGAACACAGCCAGAGTCACCATCAAACTGGCAAGCCATGCCCAAGCATGGCACCATCTAACATCGGACCAGTGGGTCTTGTGCATCGTTTCAAGGGTTCTGCGCTGGAGTTCACGGAGTACCCGCCATTCCTGGGGGTGAAATACACTCCGGAAACACCGATATTGAAGGAGGAGGTGCAGAAGCTCTTATTGAAGGGAGCGATATCACCGGTGAGGTGTGCTTTCAGCCGGACAGGATTTTATTCTCGTTACTTCCAAATCCCCAAGCGTGACGGTACATCAGTACATCGAGGTACAGAAATTCAGAATGACAACGTTGCAAGCCATCCGACCGCTCCTCCATGGGGAGAATTGGATTGCAACGCTCGACTTAAAAGATGCGTACTTCCACATAGGCATTCAGGAGGATCATAGCAAATATCTGCGCTTCACCATGAGGAGCGAGATTTACCAATACAATGTACTACCGTTCGGGCTGGTCACTGCCCCCAGAGTGTTCACAAAATGCGTGACTGTTTTCACTGTCAAAATGCCAAATGGTAGTATCTGTGTTGCACTGGGACCTTTGCAAGATGAACCCTCTGCACAGCCTGATAGGTCAGGCAGTTGTGCCAGCACAGCATTTGAAAAGAAGACTACAGGAAACGTTTTGATTTTTTAAAATATGTATTTATAAACAGGTTTGTAAAGGGCAGACACTTGCAGCTCCCGGGGAAGGTGGAGATGCCAAGCAAGAGAATGTTGTAAAAGCCACAGATGAAGAGACATGTTTCCGGCATCTGGATGTTGTTATGGGGCAGGTAACATCCCCCTCCCAAATAACCAAGCGGCCTTCTAACCTTTCCCCCTAATATATGCCAGCCTCTCATTAATAGCACCAGTGATGGAAAGACACTGGCTTGGGTCACACAATAATTTGAAACTGGATTTAAAATGGGTTACTGACATTAGCGCGATTGTTTGAACCTCATGCCAAGGTAGGAATCTATTTCATCTCAGGCTATAAACCGCCTTGGCATTGATTTGTACAATAAACCTAGGTTCAAATGGTTGTGTGAACCAGGCCAGTCTGAGCTACTGTGGATCTGTTCAGAAAATCTTTCCTGGGTCAGTACTTCATTTCCCTAGAGTACCATGTGGGCCAGAAGCTAGTTTAAAAAAAATATTATTTATGCATAGATAATGCCAGATGGCCAGTTAATTTTCATCCCTGTTGATAGCTTTCAGCAGTCTAATGTTAAAGAAGAGCACTTGAAAGAGAGCATGCACCCTGACCACAAGCCAAATCGTGTCTCTCTCAAATTTGGCTTGTCCAAATCGAAGGGATGGATGGGTGAGAACTCTCTGTAGGGTGTTGTTTCCTTTCCTTTCCCTGGTATCTTGTTCTTTTATAGATGGTGATTATAAACATCTGAGCCTTTAAATCTTAAGTTGCTTGAACCTGGCCACTGGCTACAAGGGAGATTGCTTGAGAATCTTCTCTAAGTCTCAAGGCAGAGTTGAATTTGCCTATAAGAAATTGTCGTTTTCTTACTGATTAAAACACACACACACACACACAAAATAGTTTGATCTTATTATTTATAGGCTTGGATTAATCTCTTCTTAAACCCCATTCCACTTTTCAAGGATGATGAAAGTTCTCAAGGCAATTGACATAGCAAAAGATATGCAAAAATAATTCCTTGTCCTAAAAGGGATCACAATCTTCTTAATTTTAATTTTGTATTTCAAAGAATTGTCCATCACAGCATGCCACAGAAGTAAGTTCCACAGGTCAGATGCAACATATATCTGTGCAGGGGATGGGATTCTTCTATTTCATTCTTGCTGTTTGTTAATTTCAGCAGACACACTTCCATTGAACATTTCTTAAGCAAAATCATTTACTTTTCACCCTGCCTCCCAGGAGCTCAGGGCAAGGCACTGACCCTGATGCTCCCCTCTCTCTCTCCCCTCAGCCTTAACCACTCCAGGACCCATGCACATGCCAAATCTGCAGCCAACGAAAAAGGTAGTGTGCACCCACTAAAATAATGTCAAGCAGGAGCCCAAAATATCCTTGACAGTTTAACTCCACCTCCACTGTTTTGTTCTAAACACAGAGTTTGGCTTTTCCGATCCTAGAACTTGGGACTTGGATAAAATGCAAGAAGACTGGTGAAGTGACTTTGCCTATCCTGGGTCTTGCTGGCAGAGGCGTAACTATAGGGGGGCAGGGGGGGCACCTGCCCTGGACGCCATCTTTTCTGGTCACATGTGGGGTGCCGTCATGACCAATTTTTATTTTTTTTTTTAAATTTTTTGTTAATACAAATGTTTCCTGCTCAGTGCAGCAGTGCTGCAGCAGTCAAGGGAGCGCGTCGGTCCCCCCTTCCCCACGAGCGGTCCCTTCCATGCCGCCTGCGCCCCCCCGCATTGCTTTGCTGGCACCTGGCGGCCAGTCAGTGGCCTGGTTTGGCAGTGGCGGTGGGCGCTTGTGAGGAAAAACCTAGGTATAATGTAGTATGTTGGGGGGGCGGTGGGGGGCGCGGTGGGGGGGTGACATTTCAGTGCTTGCCCCGGGCACCGTTTTCCCTAGTTACGCCTCTGCTTGCTGGGGACTCTAGTTGCAGGCTAGTGTTCACGGGGCCAAGCTGGAGTTGATGGAGTGGCCACCACATATGTGTTAATACCTGCACCAACTTTGTCATTGTTTTAAACCAGGCCTGCTCAACTTCGGCCCTCCTACAACTCCCTTAATCGCTGGCTATTGCCACTGTGAGCTGTAGTCCCAAAATAGCTGTGGGGCCAAAGTTTAGCAGGCCTATTTTAAACTGCTTTTAATGGTTTTTAAATTCTTATGTAAACTGCCTGGAGATGTGTGTTGTGTGTTGTGTTTTTCTATCTATCTATCTGATTTGTACACTGCCCCAAACTTTTGTCTCTGGGTGGTTAACAATAGCATAAAACCAGTTAAAAACATATATACAAAAAACTTAAAAACAATTTAACAATTTAAAAATAAACTAGAGATTAAAACCTAAAAAATTCAGGAAGCTGAGAAAGCTTGGAGGAAAAGATGGGTTTTCGGGTGTTTTTTGAAAATTGCCAGAGATGGGGGGGATCATATCTCAGCAGGGAGCACATTCCACAATCTCGGGGCAGCGATGGAGAAGGCCCGTCTGTGTAGCCACCGAACGGGTTGGCAGTAACTGGAGACGGACCTCCTCAGATGACCTCAGTGGGCGGTGGGGCTCGTAGTGAAGAAGATGCTCTCATAGATACCCAGGGCCTTAGCCATTTAGGGCTTTGTCAGTTATAACTAGCACTTTGTATTTTGTCCGGAAACCTATTGGCAGCCAATAGGTTTAGTAGAATAGGCTTAGCCAATAGATTTTAAAACAGGTGGCTTATAAATCGAATACGTAAAATAAAACTTGAATGGAGGCCGTGTCAAGATGTTGCTGGCCACGCCCACACCAGCATCAGGGCATGGTCAGCCTCCATCTCCTTCTCACACGTCACCCTTCGCCATCTCCTGGCTGCCCGACCTTCTGGGTGCGCCCAGATTTTATCATGCAGCTCGGCAGTGAGAAAGGAGCCATTCAGCTAGCAAAGCTCAAATGCAAGCCAGGCTGGGCCCTGCTTAGCAAAGGGGACAATTCATGCTTGCTACCCCAAGACAAGCTCTCCTCCCCATACATATCCCCATATGTACTTGGGTCACCCTTTGAGGTCTTGCTCTGCCTTCTCCTGCTGTTGGAGGTGGTGCTGGTGAGCCTGCAAGATAATGCCTTTAGAGTTGTGGTGCCACAACTCTGCAGTACCCTCTCGAGGAAGGCTGAACTGTTGAAAGCAATGGCTGTTTGTAAAAACCCTTCAGAGAAAGTTGCTATGATGCTGCTCCAAGATTTTTTTTATCAAATGACTTTTGGATAAAATTGGGATTCGAAATTGGGATTGAGTGGGTTTCTTCTGTGTACTGCTGCTCTTGCTTGTATATTTTAAACAATAGTTTTATATACAGGTTGAATATTCCCTTATCCGAACTGCTTGGGCCCAGAAGTGTTTTGGATTTCGGACTTTTCCAGATTTTGGAATATTTGCATACTGTAATGAGATATCTTGGGCATGAGATCCAAGTCTAAACACAAAAGGTTACTCTACACTGCATTTTATTTTTCTAGGTTTTATTTTAAAGTATAAAAACAAATAAGCATTGAATTTACAATAACTATAGGTAGCTGTAAATGTAATGAAAGCTAATTGCAAGAATTTTCCATGCAATAATGTTGCTGGTCATGTTGGACTCAAACATGGCATTTTAGGTGGAGATGAAATTCAGATTTCCTGTGAAAATAATGTTTTGTCGGTGCTGCAGGTGCACCCCCTGTTGGTTTCTGGATTTTGGAGCATTTCGGATGTCCGGATAAGGGATAACCAGCCTGTATTGGTTTTTAGCATGTGTCTAAACCACCTTTGAGATCAAAAGATGGATACGATATGTCATAAAGCTCAGCCCTTTTTGGAGGTGTGGTATAGAAATCAAATAAATATCGGCAATCATGTGATGCACACCCTCTCTTCCTTTTGCAGTTCGACCCAGTAGCCTACAGGATTGAACCCTTGATTGTTCCAGATGCGGAAAGAAGATTTCAAAGCTAGCAGCACTGAAATGGAGTAAAAGAGGAGGAGTGAAGAGTAAGAAGACGAAAGAAGCTGGGAAAGAGAAAAGTATGATGAACCTGCAGGACGGAGAGGAGAAGAGAGAAGTTCAAATAGTTCCCTCCCGCCCACCATTAGTTAGAATGTATCAAAAGAAGGATAAAATACTATTGTACTTACCTGCAAACATCAGTGGGCGGGGGGGGGGCCCTCTTCATCATGGCAGGAGAGAGTTGGGGAGATTTAGGGGAGGGGCCGCAGCAGCCAGGAGGGGGTGTTTGGAGGGGTCCTTCCACCGCTGCTGCCACGCACCCAGAGGGTCCCCACCGGAGGATCGCGCAGCGGGCGGAGGCCTCTGACCACGAGGCACGGCCCTTGGGGAGGAATGGGTGACGGTCTCTCTCCCCCAGGGCGTGCCTTCGGGCGGGGGCGGGGTGGCGATGGAAGGGCCACAGAGCCGGAGGGGAGCGGCGGAGTCCCCGAGGAGGAAGGGGCTGGCTCTGCCTTGGGGAGCCTCAGCGCTTGAATAGTTAGCGCTGGCAACGGGTCGGGCCTCTGCCGAGCCTCTGGCGGATGCCAGGATGATGGTAACGGCTTCGGCAGAGGCCGGCCCATCGGGGTCAGGGCGTTCATCCTGGGGTGGTTCTTTAAAGAAGTCTGGGGAGGAACCGTCTCCCTGGGCAAGCCAGAAAGACGGTCCTGCCCCAGAGGGACGAAGTCCCGCCCAGGCTCCCCAAGCTCCAGGTTCCTCCTGGGGATGGGTTGGAGGATTTTAACCGCCGCTGCCGCCTCCGGCCTCCTTCTGGGGGGGCTCCCCTCCTCCTGGTGGGGAAGGGGTTTCCCCCCAGAAGGCACGCCCCCACCTGGTGCCTTGGGCCCCCGCCGAGCCTCGATCCTCCGTGGGAGGGCTGGTGGGCTGCCCTCCCGTGGGGGCCTCACCTGGGTGCTCGGTGCGTCCCTGACCAGGTTGCTTTTAGTCCGCCTTTTTTTGGCAGACCTCACCCTTTCCGTTGATGGCCCAGCCACAGGGGCTGGGTCACCAAGGGAAAGGGTGGACCTGACCAGGGGTGGCAGCAGCAGCTTCCGGACCACCTCCCAGCTGTCAGATGTAATAGCCTTCCTCCCCACTTTCCTCCCCTCCTCTTCTCCTGAAAAGAAGAGAAGAAAAGAAAAGAGATGTTATTTTTAAATTTTATTTCACATCTCTATATGCACCCAAAAGTCACTTCTCTGGGTGTTTTACATGAGTCCTTTGCAAAACCAAAGCTCTGAATTTCAGAGCGGCATATGAAGTTTCATATTTATTTATTTGTTTATTATTTCTCACTTAATATTTTAATTGTGTCTTTTTTACCATCTTGTGTTTAAAGTTTTTTGCTATAAACCGCCTTGGGATTATTTAATGAAAGGCGGTATATTAATTGAACAATGAAAGAATGAATGAAAGATGAGGGAGGAAGTCAGTCTGCTTTGGCTGTCCATGACTAGCTAGTCTTGGATCCTTTGACCCAGGGAAAAACCATCCCCAGTGGCCCCGGCACACATCCAGCCAGAGAGTCATCCCCTCCCTCAGCCCCTCCTGAAGCACTTTCAAGGCCACTGGGGGAGGAGCTGCATTCCCCTAAGGATTGCTCTTTTGGGTCCACAAAGTGGTTAAATTGGAACTGATTGACAGACATGTGCCACTAAAGATGTTGTGCAAGGTGACCGATTGTGCTCACTTCCAACCTGCCCTCCATGCACCCACACTTTCCCTTGGTCTTTGAGACCCACCTCAAGATGGGGACAATGAAATGCCTGGCATTAAAACCAGCCTTTTAAAAACCCGGACAAACGTTGAGATAAGCTAGGATTGGCATTACAAAACCCGGTTTGTGTGTACTGGGTTGTACTATTGTACTGCAAATTGTACTGCAACCGGGTTGTACTATTGTACTGCAAATAAAATACTATTGTACTTACCGGCAAACATCAGTGGGAGGGCATGGGGGGCAGCCTCGTGGCAGGAGAGAGTTGGGGAGATCTAGAGGAGGGACCCCAACAGCCCAGATGCTGTGTTAGGAGGTGTCCTTCCACCACTGCTGCCACGCACCCAGAGGGTCCCCAGTGGAGGATCACACAGTGGGCGGAGGCCTCTCACCACGAGGCACGGCCCTTGAGGAGGAATTGGTGACGGTCTCTCTCCCCAAGGGCGTGCCTTCGGGCGGGGGCGGGATGGCGATGGAAGGGCCACAGGGCTGGAGGGGAGCGGCGGATTCCCCGAGGAGGAAGGGTCTGGATCTGCCTTCGGGAGCCTCAGCGCTTGGATAGTTAGCGCTGGCAACGGGTCGGGCCTCTGCCAAGCCTCTGGCGGATGCCAGGATGATGGTAACGGCTTCGGCAGAGGCCGGCCCATCGGGGTCAGGGCGTTCATCCTGGGATGGTTTTTTAAAGAAGTCTGGGGAGGAACCGACTCCCTGGACAAGCCAGAAAGACGGTCCTGCCCCAGAGGGACGAAGTCCCGCCCAGGCTCCCCAAGCTCCAGGTTCCTCCTGGGGACGGGTTGGAGAATTTTAACCGCCGCTGCCGCCTCCGGCCTCCTTCTGGGGGGGCTCCCCTCCTCCTGGTGGGGGTTTCCCCCCAGAAGGCACGCCCCCACCTGGTGCCTTGGGCCCCCGCCGAGCCTCGATCCTCCGTGGGAGGGCTGGTGGGCTGCCCTCCCGTGGGGGCCTCACCTGGGTGCTCGGTACTTCCCTGGCCAGTTTGCTTTTTGCCCGCTTTTTTTTTGCGGACCTCACCCTTTCCGTTGATGGGGTCACCTCCGGCCTCCTTCTGGGGGGTCACCCCCTCCCCCTGGTAGAGAAGGGCTTTCCCCCCAGAAGGCACACCCTTGGGCCCCCGCCCAGCTTCCTTGATCCTCCTTGGGAGGGCTGGTGGGCTGGCATCCCCTGGGTGCTCGGTACTTCCTGGGGCTCTTTGCTCTTTTTCCGCTTTGATCTTTTTGCGGACCTCACCCTTTCCGTTGATGGCCCAGCCACAGGGGCTGGGTCACCAAGGGAAAGGGTGGATCTGACCCCAGGGACCAGGGCTGGCAGCAGCAGCTTCCAGACCACCTCCCGGCTGTTGGAAGTGATGGCCTTCCTCCCCACTTTCCTCCCCTCCTCTTCTCCTGAAAAGAAAAAAAAAAGATGTTATTTTTAAAATTTATTTCACTTCTCTATATGCATCCAAAAGTCACATCTCTGGGTGTTTTACATGAGTCCTTTGCAAAACCAAAGCTCTGAATTTCAGAGCGGCATATGGAGTTTTATATTTATTTATTTGTTTATTATTTCTCACTTAATATTTTAATTGTGTCTTTTTTACCATCTTCTGTTTAAATTTTTTGCTGTAAACTGCCTTGGGATTGTTTAATGAAAGGCGGTATATAAACTGAACAATAAATGAATGAATGAAAGATGAGGGAGGAAGTCAGTCTGCTTTAGCTGCCCACGAAGAGCTAGTCTTGGATCCTTTGACCCAGGGAAAAACCATCCCCAGTGGCCCCGGCACACATCCAGCCAGAGAGTCATCCCCTCCCTCAGCCCCTCCTGAAGCACTTTCAAGGCCACTGGGGGAGGAGCTGCATTCCCCTAAGGATTGCTCTTTTGGGTCCACAAAGTGGTTAAATTGGAACTGATTGACAGACATGTGCCAGTAAAGATGTTGTGCAAGGTGACCAATTGTGCTCACTTCCAACCTGCCCTCCATGCACCCACACTTTCCCTTGGTCTTTGAGACCCACCTCAAGATGGGGACAATGAAATGCCTGGCATTAAAACCAGAAGGAATGGGGTAAAAGACACCGTGCAGAGGTCAATACTCAGAGACCACAAAAATCGCTAATGGTGGCGGCAACTCTGCTAATACTGCAAAAATGGCCCAAACCTTACACCTTTGAGTTTTAAGATCAAAAACATGATTCGCCAGGAATGGCGTATTGTTAAAGATATCCCAGGGTGTGCATTACCACCTATTTTTGCTTTCAGAAGAACCAAAAGTAGTAGAGATCATCTGGTAAAAGCTGATATGTGTGTTACTCCAGTAGTGCATACGTCTTCATTAGGGTTTTATGGCTGTGGCCATTGTGCCGCCTGTGCTTTGGCTGTGGAAATCGATGAAATATATGTTGCCCGGGAAAAACGAATGGTTAAATTATCATTTTTTGCTAATTGTAGCAGTAAAAATATCATTTATATGATCACATGTCCCTGTGGTCTGAAATATGTGGGTAAGAGTACCCGGGCAGTGAGGACTAGAATTCTGGAACATCGCTCCAGAATAAAACATAATGTTTTGGAAGCGCCTCTCATGGAGCATTTTATGCGTTTCCAGCATTCTCCTGAAGATATCAGGTTTAGTGTAATTTTTAAATATCAACCACAGAAACTTGGACATGAGAACATAGACCAATTTCTCTTAAGAATGGAATCCACCTTCATATATAAATTGAACAAAGGTTTCCCAAATGGGCTTAATTCAGCATGTGATTTGGCAGTATTTTTGTAAAAAAATAATTTCATCTGTCTACACGATCATTGTGGACGGCTGGCACTTTATATATCAGCTATTTACAAGAATTTGTTTGTCATCTATCTTTTGTATATGAGAGTTGTCTGATTTTTGATTAAAAAGAAAATGTTACATGCCATATACTACATGCATTATTACTGTATTTCACAACATTTGGCATACTCAATAGACGATTGTCTTTGCGGACAGTGCTTTTTTGAAATAGTCAATGGCAGCACTCTTTCATTAACATGACATACTGGTGTCCTGAAGAGTAGAGTGAATTATGTACAGACACCCTAAAAGCTCCTTAATGGAGGTATTAAGCCCTCCTCTGTCCGTAAAAGACAGGCACTTCTTTCAAATCTGTTTGAAAGCCAGTAATGGATGGGAATTCTCCTTGTCACCGAAATATGAGGCAATGTGGTTTGATGAGCAGAATATGGGTCTGGGAGACAAAAGATCACTTTATCCGTCTTGTGGATGCTGGCAAATCCCCTGTTCTCCCTCCCTGGCCTTTCTGCTCCTGTTGACTCTACATCTGCATGGATGCTGTCTGGGGCAGAGACTCTGTCTTCCAGCGCCTGCACTTTAGAGCACTTAGCACAGCTAAGCTTCAGTTCCTCTTGGGGCCTCTAATGATTATTATTATGATCTTGCTACCCCCGCAAATGGTTTCTCTCTGCTTGGCTGGGGGAGGGGAGAGAACAGTACAACTGACTCTGGTAAAAGGATGTTGATTTTGCTGTCGGATGCCGGACTCCAGCAATTTCAGATACTTTTGAACAATTTACTGCGCCAGAAGGCAGAGGAGTTGCTTTCCTCGCTCCTGAGCGATTGTGACGTTTGCCATGTAAACAGACATCCCTTCCCTAGTGAGCATTTTATCTCCGTCAGCTCAAGGTGAGTGCGCAGGTTGCAGTTCCTCTGTCATGGTTTTAGCAGCTAATTGTTCTTATAAATACACACACACACTACAATGGCGGTGAGGGGGGGCGGGCGGTGAGGAACAGGAAATTCAGCATCCATTTTCAGTGGTTGCATTTCACATGCTTTGTCTGTCAGTTTTGCTGTGTAACACACACTGCATCACGTGTGAGAACATGGAAGGATTACAGGGAGAAATCAAAGGCGAGCAATTCAGAGGCCTTCTCAGTGGCAGCTGAACACAGAGCAGGGTCTTTTGAACTGACAGGTGCACCTCAGCCTTCCTCACATTGGCTGCTTCTGGTCATGTGACCCTCTCCTCTTTCTGCTCCAGCCTCCCTTTTCTCTCCCCATCTGCTGCTCTCTCTGGCATTTCTCCTCTCCCCAAGTGTCCACCTCCTCCCCATCTCCTGCTTCTCCTCTCCCTGCCCATTGGAGCAACTCATGTTGAGGAATAGCGACTCAGCTGAGAGGAGATGCCAAGCATTGCAGGGGTGAGGAAGGCTGAAACCCCACCCCTTGATGAGATTTAGTGCTTAACTTTGGCTGGCTTGTGCTCTTTGACCCCAGAATCTGACCCAGAGTTAGGTGCGTAAGACTGTACAATCGCAGTCTCAAAACTGGATGCACAGCACTCAGTGTGAGCCAAGGAACCAAATTCTCAGTCTCTTCTGCAAAAATACTCTCTGCCCTGGACTACTACTACTTCTTTTTTAAAATTTAAATCCACAACAACAAAGTCTGACCAGACCTCCCCAAATCAAAGTTTCCAGAAAGGTAGAAAAAACACTGCAGAGCCAGGATGGGGGGAAAAGGCCGGCTTCTCTGAGTCACCTGCTTGATCTGCCTAATTTAGTTAAGAGGACCCTGCACAGAAACATACACCCAGGGCTCTAGTATGCTGGCATGGCAAAAAGTTAGACGGAAGACAGACTCCGCTGGACTACTACAGGGACCACATTGAAAGGAGGTGAGTGACCTTTCTGAGGATCAATGGCTACTGATGCATGGTTGGTGTGTGTGTGTGTGTGTGTGTCTCCTGCGCACACCCCTCTTTTGTCTCCTCCCTCCTTTCTCCCCTACTGGAGTCTGACAAGGGGATGGGACAGGAGTGGAGAAGCTGCCTGACGTCGTGTCAGAGATGTGGTGGGGAGAGAGGAATCCTGCTCCTCCTGCTGCTCATTTAAAGAAGCACAGGGAGGCGTGTGGTCTTTCCACAGCAAGGAGAGCGAGAGAGCGAGTGCAGAGCAGAGCTCAGCAGCAGCCTGGCCGTGTGGTTTCGTTCAACTTTCCCAGCAACGGAGAGGCAGTCGGCGAAGAAACTTCTTGGCTGGTTGGGCGCCTGCCGGGCCCCAGGAACCACTGCCCCACTGATCAGCGCTTGCACCTGGGCACCCAAGACGCAGGAGCCAGCTGGGATGGATGCTATAAAGTGCCTGCTGCCACTATGGATAAAAAGGAGCGCCGGTGCTGCAAATTAGCAGATAACTAGCAGCCGGAACACTGTGGCTGGAGGAAGAGATGCTTGTGCTGCTGGCAGAATCCCAGCATGGCAGCAGCGGGGCTGGAGGTTGCGCACCGGCTTCCCTGCCTCTGAATCTTCTGCTGCTCCTCTGGGCCTGAGTGCCGGATGGAGGTTTCTGACCTGTGGACCCTGCAAAGCTGAGAAGGTGGGTCCCCTCTCCACTCAAGCCACTTCTTCGCAATGACGGTGACTGCTATGGGAAGCCATGACGGCTACAACATGCAAGCCACGGCTGCCATTGCTGCTGTCACCACCTTCCTCATCCTCTTCACCATCTTTGGCAATGTCTTGGTGATCATCGCCGTGCTGACCAGCCGGTCCCTAAGAGCCCCGCAGAACCTCTTCCTGGTGTCTCTTGCGGCCGCCGACATCCTGGTGGCCACCCTCATCATCCCCTTTTCCCTCGCAAACGAGCTGATGGGCCGCTGGCAGTTTGGGAGGACCTGGTGCAAGGCCTACCTGGCTTTGGATGTCCTGTTCTGCACAGCCTCCATTGTGCATCTCTGTGCCATAAGCCTGGACCGGTACTGGTCCATCAGCCGGGCCATTGAGTACAACTCCAAGAGGACGCCAAGGAGGATCAAATGTATCATCCTCATCGTGTGGCTGATCGCCGCTATTATCTCTCTGCCCCCGCTGATCCTCAACGAGAAACCGAACAACACACAAGTGGACGAGACGCTGTGCAAGCTGAATGACAACAAGTGGTATATCCTTTCCTCCAGCACTTGTTCGTTCTTTGCTCCCTGCGTCATTATGATCTTGGTGTATCTCAAGATCTACTTCATAGCCAAGCGTCGAAGCAGACACGGGAACAGAGCGAAGGCGGCCAAGGCAAAGAAAGAAGAAGGGATACCCCGAATCATTGCTGGCCCATCCGATGAAATTTCTCCCAAACAGGACCAATTCAACCCTCAAGAAGAAGGGGAGCCCAATGGGCACCAAGTACCCATCCAAGAAGGTGATCAACTGGAGACCCATCATCTCTCTACTGAAAGCTTCTCTCTTGTATGCCAGGAGGTCAAGCACCCTCAGCCAGCAACGGCCACCAGCCCTCCCCCATCCCTGCCAGAGAAGAAGCCAACTTCAGAGTCCAGCCCACCGGAGTGCCCTCCCCATAACAGTCTGAAGCAGAGCAATGGGCCACCACAGAGCCCCCCTAAGGTCATGGACACCTTGGCCACTGTCAGAGGGGAGGTCCTGCTGGTGAAGAGGGTGAAGACCCTCAGCACCAACCCTTGGAAGCGGAAGGCACACCTCAACCGCGAGAAAAGGTTCACTTTTGTTCTCGCTGTAGTGATTGGGGTCTTTGTCATCTGCTGGTTCCCGTTTTTCTTCCTCTACAGCCTTGAGGCCATCTGTCCTGAGAAGTGTCGGGTCCCAGTCAGCACCTTCAAGTTTTTCTTCTGGATTGGCTACTGCAATAGCTCTTTGAACCCTGTCATCTACACCATCTTCAACCAGGACTTCCGGAAAGCTTTCAGGAAGATTCTCTGCAAGCAGTGGACTCAGACTGCCTGGTGAGAGAGATCAGAGACAGAGCGAGCAATTAGGGGTGCCCAGAGAGAGACACCACTGGAAATAGGAACTCGTCGTGCTGTTGAAACAAACAAAAAATGTTCTATTTATTTGCTTGCTTTTGTGTTTGGGGAAAAAAAGATGCGAGCTGGATAGAAACCAGCTCCCTTGAAAGTGGTTTTAGTAATCTCTCTGCTAACTGAGCAAAGACGCTCCTTTTTTAAAGTGGTGATTCTCTTGTATTTAGGAGCGGGAGAGCAACTGACCCTATCCAGCCCCAGCACAGCATCCCTCCAGTGGCTGCTGCTGGTGTCTGCCTTATAGACTGTGAGCCTTTGGGGACAGGGACCCATCTTATTAATTTATTGTTTTCTCTATATAAACCGCTTTGAGAAATTTGTCAAAAAGCGGCATATAATTATTTGTTGTTAGTTTGGGGTCAGCTTATACATTTTCTGCCAAAGGATTCCACATCCCCGCACAAAAGGACTGTGCTAATGCCAAAAACCATTGGATTAATAATTTCATTTGGATGAAATGAAATTGGATGCATTCAATTTCATTGGATGAATGATGTGGGTCAAAAGGACCTTTTCCTTCGGACCCTGTGGCCCAATGAGTGTGGTCCAGGCTAGCCAACTTTGAAGATCGCTGTTGTAGCTATGCTTTTCGCAGTAGCTTGATGGGCAGATGCTGCTGATGCTGTGTTTGTCTCCATACTGTGAAAGGCTTCTTGCAGTGCAGTGCACTGCACACGAGAATGCTGCTAAGGGCAGAGGAGGAGAAACCCTGGACAGTTGGCAACCTTAGCCCTGAGATCTGCCATCCAGGCAAGTTACAGAAAGTAATCCATTGGGGCGAGTCGTAATACAAGCCCATTTCCCCCCCAATATGTTCAAGCTTTTTTGGACTTCTTTGGGAAGAAATAGTGTCTCATAGGAACGTAGGAAGCTGCCTTATACCAAGTCAAAGCTGGAACCTGAATCCTCTGCATACCAATGAGGGGCTTTCGCATTGAACTATGGCCGTTCTTTCTCCCCCTCCCTCCCTCCCTCCCTCCCGAAACCATGGACTGAAAATACTCTTCAGGGAACAAATGGTTAGCTAAGAGGTCTTTATGCTAGGGTTGCCATCTAGCCAGAAAGGAATAGTCTGCATGAATCTCCTGGTGGTAATGCTCAGCACTAAGAAAAACATTGTCCTGCTTGCTAACTGTTGGACATTAAGGTTCTCTTAGAGGTGCAGCTACATGGCGGGTAGGAAGAGTTGGCCATCCCACTTCATACTAAATGGTGGGATTTTCAAAGTGGTGACTTGACTAGGAGCTGAACTTTGCTGCTGTTTGCTTTTGATTGCTACCAGCTGTTGGCAAATGTCCCCACTCTGCTTTTTGATACTGTATGATTGCCACCTTTTTAAATCCGCTCTGCTCCTGCACCTTTAATAGCAGCCCAACTCCCAGTAATGTAGCAGGTGACACTTCCACCCCCCACCCCAGCATTTTCATACTAGGGAAGGCTTCAGCTGCTAATTTTCTGTGCCCCTGACTGCTGTTCAAGGCACAGGAACAGGACTGGTAAAAAAAGATGGCAACCCTATAGACTGTGTTGTGTGTATTGTTCTCCTTTCCTCTGCTGTTGGAATCCTGAGATTCTTCAACTAGAAGGCTAGGCTGCTTCTAGGTTGCACTTATTTCTGAAATGGGAAAGGAAATGCCTTGTGTTCTGGCCTCCTGTTGCATAAATTAATTACTATGTGCGGTTGCCAACCGACTAAGAAATAATGGTCTGCTCTGTTCTTGTGCCTTTAAAACCAGCTTGATCTGCAGAAATTAACCGGGGAAGCTTTTCATGGTTTTGAGATAAGCTTTATCATCTGCTAATCAAGCCACTCAAAGGCATAGCTAATTGAAAACCTGGCCACCGGATGACTGATTACATGGTTGGTTGGTTGTCTCTAAGGGTTTCCTTTCCTTTGTGTAGAGTGTTTTGGCATGCAAAGGTTGTGGGGCAGAGAGCAGGTTCCTCCCTGGGGCTCCAAGTTCAGTTAAACATCAGTCTAAAAACAGTCTAAAAAGACTAAAAAACTGACTAAAAAACAAGACCATCACCCAATTAAATAAATCTTACTGGATTAATTGCATGAGTTTTAGTTAGTTGGTTGACCAGTTAAATTTGTACAGAAGAACCAAGTTCTAAAGAAAAAAGCAAGAGACTTGTTGTTTTTTTAATAGGATGCAGGGATTTATCTCTCTCGCATACAGGAGGGGCTGCCTCTTCTACGGTTTTACGACTCAAATTTAAAACTTTTAGTATAAACATTTTAAGACAATTTTGATACAAATAAAGTTAAATCTGCTGCTGATTTAAATTGGGGACATCCTTTAAAGTGACCAAAGTGTGTTTAATCGATTTTAACATTTAACTTGAATAAATGTTACAGCCTTGCTGAAAAGGTGCCAAGAATAAATAGGCAGCAGCTTTTAAAAGTTATTACCTGTACTAAAAACTTGCACATGGCAAGAATCTTAAGAGGCATTCCTTTTTCTTCTTCTTAGAGAAGGCATTCCCACACAGAGGAGGGAATGCCTCTCCCAGGATAGATGATGCAGAGCCATCTGTCACAGAAACAGTAATAAGACTGCATATTGCTTCCCAAGTATTGATTTTATTCATATGCAAATATAATTAATTGTTAAGAAAACATGAGCCCTGCTGTCTTGGACCAGAAGTCCATCTCAGCAAGATGTTTGTGGGAAGCCCACAAGCAGGATATAAAGGCAACTCGCTGTACTGTCCTGCTGTTGGCCCCCCAACCAGTATCCGGAGATAGACTGCCTTTGAATTTGGAGGTTCTATATACAAGCATGACTTGTCCCCTTAGCTAAGCAGGGTCTGCCCTGGTTGCATATGAAAGGGAGATTTGATGTTTGAGCACTGTCAGATATTCCCCTCAGGGGATAGAGCCACTCTTGGAAGAGCATCTAGGCCCCAAGTACCCCCACTGGCATCTCCAAGACAGGGCTGAGAGAGATTCCTGCCTGCAACCTTGGAGAAGCCGCTGCCCATCTGTGTTGACAATACTGAGCTAGATAGACCATGGTCTGACTCAGTATATGGCAGCTTCCTATGTTCCTAATAATGACTAATAGCCATTGATAGTTCCTGGGTCTGTGTGACAAGCAGAACCCAGCAGAGAAAGTTTTCCCCAGCATTGCAGGTCAGCAAAGAACTCCACTTGCAGGATTTCTTCCTGACACATGATTGATAAAAGCACTAATGACGACTCCAGAGCACTGGAAATCCCAATGCGAAAGATTTGTACTAGTAAATATTTTCAGTAGTTGAAAACTGGAAACTTTTGAGGGGAGGGGGGAGACAGTTTCCTTGTTGTGTTTTTCTCCTGGCTTTTCTTTCCATGGCTCATTGAGGAAAAATCTGAAGAAACCAATTTCCAAAAATGCTTTCTTTCCAGTGAACCCCAAAGTACATTAATTTGCTGGCTGCCTTTTTAAAAAGTGTGCGTTCCTTTTTGCATCCGCGTGATTGCGCCACAGGAGTTCTGTTTGATACTCTTGCTTTCTGACTCCCAAAGACTGGGTTGAGATTGCCAGTATTTCCCAAACATCCTCTCTTCTTCTCCCCCCTAGAAATAAAGGCAAAATTTATTTTTTGAAATTCCATAAATTTCATGTCTCTGATGCAAACAAGACTCTCAAGGAAACAAAACAAAACGGATTGTGAGGAGCTCCAAAAGGATCTCTCCAAACTGGGTGAGTGGGCGACAAAGTGGCAAATGTGGTTCACTGTTGGCAACTGTGAGGTGATGCACATTGGGACGAAAAACCCCAACTTCAAGTATATGCTGATGGGATCTGAGCTGTCGGTGACTGACCAGGAGAGGGATCTTGGGGTCGTGGTGGACAGCTCGTTGAAGGTGTCGACTCTCAATGTGCGGCAACTGTGAAAAAGGCCAATTCCATGCTAGGGATCATTAGGAAGGGGAGTGAAAATAAAATGGCTAATATTCTAATGCCCTTATACAAAACTATGTTATGGCCACACCTGGAGTACTGTGTGCAATTCTAGTCACCACATCTCAAAAAGCACATTGTTGAACTGGAGAAGCTACAGAAGAGGGCAACCAAGATGATCAGGGGCCTAGAGCACCTTTCTTATGAAGCAAGGCTACAACACCTGGGGCTATTTCGTTTAGAAAAAAGGTGACTGTGGGGAGATATGATAGAGGTCTATAAAATCATGCATGGTATGGAGAAAGTAGATAGGGAGAAATTCTTCTCCCTCTCCCATAACACTAGAACCAGGGGTCATCCCATGAAATTCATTGCCAGGAAATCTAGGACCAATAAATAGAGGTACTTTTTCACACAATGCATAATGAACTTGTGGAATTCTCTGACAGCCAACAACCTGGATGGCTTTTAGAGGGGTTTGGATAACTTCATGGAGTAGAGGTCTCTCAATGGCTACTAGTAAGAGGGCTATAGGCCACCTCCAGCCTCAAAGGCAGGATGCCTCTGAGTACCAGTTGCAGGGGAGTAACAGCAGGAGAGAGGGCATGTCCTCAACTCCTGCCTGTAGGCTTCCAGTGGCATCTAGTGGGCTGCTGTGCAAAACAGGATGCTGGACTAGATGGGCCTTGGGCCTGATCCAGCAGGGCTGTTCCTATGTTTTTAAGGAATGAGAGTTTATAGCTCCGTGGTAGATGTTCTCTGAATAACGGTCCATGGGGGGCAAATAGGAAACAGATAAGATGAAATCTCTGTCAGAAATGGATGGTGTGCAAACAGTTCTTTCAGGAATGCTGGAGCTGCTCAGAGGCTTATCAGGATTTCCTGAGTGATAAGAGGTGCTAAATTCTTGAAAAGCAGCTACCCAGGTCGTCTCAGCCTTGGGTCCCAGGTGCTGTTGGACTACAACTCCCATCACTCCCAGCCACCATGGCCACAGGCTGGGGGTGATGGAAGTTTTAGCTCAGCAAGCAGCATCAGGGACCCAAGGCTCAGGGCACTGCACTAAATGGAAATGACTACTCCTTTCTTCTCCTCGTCTAAATTGCTGCCATGGCTGGCTTGGGGGAAAATATGTAAGGAATCCCAAAGACAGAGCTCCCACGTGATGTCTGATTTACCCATGGCATTGCAGAGGGTATTGCTCAATCTGCTCTGCAAGATGCAGAGATTCCACAGCAGATGCTCAGGAATTCCCCAAGTGACCAGTTAATGTGGAAAGGTTTCCTGAGTGTAAAGGTGAAGTGTGCCATCAAGTCGATTTCAACTCCTGGCGCCCACAGAGCCCTGTGGTTGTTTTTGGTAGAATTCAGGAGGGGTTTACTATTGTCTCCTCCCGTGCAGGTGATGCCTTTCGGCATCTTCCTATATTGCTGCTACCCAATATAGTAGCAGCAGGGATTCGAACTGGCAACCTGAGTGTAGGGAGTATTAAAACCACTGTCTTAAACTATTTGTCTGGGTGGGTCGGTGGCTCAACTGCACAGGCAACCTAAAGCAATGGATTTGGGTGACAACATTGCACAGATGCAAAAATAAGCGCCAGCAAGGGACCCGGGAGGTGTATCCCATTCCCAGGATGCCTTGCAGTTCTGCAGAGGTCCCAGGGCAGGGCACAACATAGGCTTGGTCCAAAGGTTGCATCTCCAGCATCCTTTATCTCATGGCTAGTTACCTTGGGTTGCACACTGCAGCAGTACATGGTATGAGCAGTGTCACTGAGATTAGCATGTCAGCTCCCTATTGGGTCACCTTCATAACCTCGATGGTGGGGGGCGGGCACAGTGATCACCCCTAGCAACATAAATACTGTGGGAACCCAGGATTCCAACTGCTGCAGCCACAGATCTGGAGGAGAGAGGGGTAAACTAGCTCGACCTTGACATCGCCTTCCTTCCCTGGAGCTGAGTTCTCCCCACTGATACAGTCAGGGGCGGAGCTATAATTGGGCAGACCTGTTCTGAGGACAAAAGCCGCCCAGCAGCTGGGAGCCATCCCCACTTGCCTCCCTCCCCCTCTGCCACTGGGGAAGGCTGCCCATGCTCTTGCTACGCCACGGAATAAAGCCAATGTGTCCGGCTGCACATATGCCCAGCTCCTGTGAGACTTCCAGAGCTCAGTTGGAGGCCGGACAGGTTGGGCCGAGTAAGCTGCAGTTGCTAAACCCTCAAAGAGCATTTGAGACAATGGCCGAAAGCTTGGCCTTAACTTGTGAAATTGCCATTTAGCGACTCCTCCGAATGTGGTCTCTCCTCCCGAGGGAGCATGTGTTGCGACTGAGAGCCAGGGTGGGTTGGGGATGCTTGTTTATTTATTTCCTTCTCTCACCTACTAAATCTGGGCTTTAGAAGATTTTATCACTGCAAACAGCAGGGGAGTAATTTCCGTTTGGGGATCTCTGCTGTACTTGTAGCAAGATCAGAACCATGCCTCCAGGTCTGCAAATAATGACATTTGGAGCTGAGCCCATGGTAGCAGGTTGTGGTGGTAGCGGGTTGTGGTGCCGTCCTGTCCTAGAGCCATAGAATCCGATGCACTTTACAAAGCTACATTCCTTGTATCAAGGAATGCTTTATATTTTGTATGAAGGAATACTTGCATAAAGCATGTTACTTTATAGAGCAGGGGTTGTTCCCAATCTTGCCCCCCAACACACACAGAGATATTGTTGGACTATAATTCCCATCATCCCCCTGCCACAACAGTAAGTGGCCGGTGTGACAGGGGATGGTGGGTCTAACAACATGGGGTGGGGAGAGATTGGGAACCCCTGCTCTAGAAGGGACAGGTTGGATAAGCAAGGATCATCCAGAACATTTCAGATCCGGAACCAACAGAGGGCCTTGAATTCTGTGCTCAGAATAAGCCACACAGAGAAAGTATTTCCAGACGGACAGCTCTTTTGCAGAGCTGGAGGAAGAGTCAACATGGTTATTATTATTACCCAAGTTCTTGCTCCTTTTTTGTCGGACTCAGACTTTGCTTGGCCTATCAGGAGGGACCGAATCTGGAAGAAACTCTCTGCAGGACACATCCTCCCTGTTGATGGGCTTGGGTTGCTAACGTTTCAGCCAGCATTTGTAGCTGTGCTTTTAATGACAACTTAGTAGATGGGGCTGGCTGAAAGTGGGCAACTCTGTGAGGTCTAGGGGACCACAGCTGGAAGAACTGGATATGCAGATGGCCACTAGCTTAGCCAGCTTTAAAATGGAACTAAACAGGTGTGTGGTGGTGGTGGAGGAGGAGGAGATGGATATGGAGATGGAGATGTGTATCCGTGACAATTCCATAGGAAGCCACCTTCTACTGGGTCAGACCCTTGATCCATCTAGCTCAGTGTTGTCTCCACCAGGGGTGGGCAACCTTGGATCTCCAGCTGTCATTGAACTACAACTCCCATCATCCCCAGCCACAATAAATGTGAGGGTGGCTAGAATAAATTGGGACTAGGGATGATGGGAGTTGTACTTCAACAACAATTGGAATGCCAAAGTTGTCTACCCTGGTCTACACTGACTGGCAGTGGCTTTTCAAGGTTCCAGGCAGGAGTCTTTCCCAGCCCTACGGGGAGATGCTGCCAGAGATGGAAACTTGGACCTCCTGCATGCAAAGCAGGTGCTCTTCCACTGAGCTATGTCCCCACCCACTAAGGCAGGGGTTGTCAAACTTGGGTCCCCAGATTTGCTGGACTACAACTCCCATCATCCCCATCCCCAATGACCTTAGGGGCCATTGAGGCTGGAGATTATGGCCTTTGGGGCTGGGAACTACATTGGAGAGGTAGTCCAGCAACATCTGGGGAACCAGGTTTGACAACCCCTGCCCTAAGGGGAATATCTTACAGCAGACAGTGCTCATGTGTAACCACCATCCATATGCAATCCAAGGCAAACCCTGCTTAACAAAGGAAAAAATTCATACTCTGCAAAACTGGCTTAATCTCCTTAAATTAGTCATGATGGCTGTGTAGAACCTCCTTGTTGAGAGGCAGCCTACCTCTGAATACCAGATGCCAGAGAACAAGTTGTTGCCCTGCTTTTGAGCTTCCCAGAAACATCAGTGCTGGGCTAGATGGACACTTGGCCTGATGCAACATTGCCTCTTCTTACAAGACCTTAGGCCAAGGGTTCTCAACTCTGAGTATGCAAAAAATGTCAAGATTACAAATCCCATCATCCCCAGCCTTTGGCTCCTAATTGCTTTTTGCTTGGGGATTATGGCCAAGGATGATGAGAGTTGTAGTCCAGCAGTGTCTGGAGGCCCAACCTCTGCCTCAGGCGAAACTGGGCTCAGAGAAGAGCTGCTCTCCCATATTACCAATTCAGAACAAGAAAAGTGCGGTATAAGGGGAAAGTGGCTACAGGACTTGTGACTTCAAATCAACCCATCTGGGAAGTTTGGCCTCAATCTTAGCCTCCCTTCTCAATGTGAAAAGCACAGGAAAAGCAGCTGCTGGTCTGTGGAGAGCTTGTGGGCGGCTTCCATGACTCTATGGATTTGCATGCGTTCATGTGTACATAGAGTTCAAGTCTTTAGAGAATGTGGGATATTTTGGGCACATAGCTTGCAGGTTGGACGAACACTGCAATGGGAGCTAGGGTAGCCAGCCTGCAACCCGGAGGTAGCATCTTTACCTTCAACAATGCCTGTGCTGCCAGAGGTTGCCACCAGAGCAAAAAGGCACCTGCAGCAGAGAACTCATTTGTCCTCCTGGAGATGGGGGAAGGAAAGACAAAAGAAATGGGCGTGGACAGACTACCTCATCTGCTTTATTGGTGCACTTACAGGGAAATGAGCACACTGGGTTGCAGCCTGGCAACGCGTACTTTCTGCTGTGAGACAAAGGCCCAGCAGACAGGCAGGAGGGTGAGTGGAGGAACCCAGGCAAGTAACCTCTACTGCTGCATACTACTTGTTCAAGGTCAATGTGCAATCTCCAGGTTGCAACCTGGCAACCCGAATGGGGACCAACCTGCATGGCTCATGTTGTGCAGCTGCACAGTTCTTATCTGTTGTTAACCAAAGGAGACATTGGGTGTCTGTGAACCAAGCACATCTGGAAAAATCACATTGTCATTCAACTTAATTGACCAGCTTCCGGTCTCTGAAAGCAGAAGATTGTTGGGAACTAGAGCAGGCTTTCATCACTGGAGCAGCTTCTGTCCACATCTTGACTGGTGTGTTGGAAATGTGTTGTGCTGGGAATATCTGGAGTGCTCTTTGTCCCCTTTGTGGACTCCATGAATGTGATCTCGCCCACTCCTTTGTATGTACAGAACGATGTTTACTACAAACTGAAAGTCCAATGAGCTATTTTAACAGTAAAGGATATTTTCTAATCAGCAAGTGTGGGACCTTCTTTTGCAAAGATAATGGTGCTTGGTTGCGTATGGCCATTAATGGCTCCCTGGTTTCATTTAACTGGAGGTTTAATGCTCCTGGCCCAGTGTGAGCAGATCTCAAGCCTGTGCAATCTATTTGTTTTTCCCCTAGAATTTCTGCCCACCCCCACCCCCGGTCTAGCAAATGGAGCTAGGTACAAAATAACAGCTTGTGGGGCAGGGCAGGGATGGTGGGTCCGATTTATCCACTGCACCCTGGGAGCCATATGCTGTAATGACTTGCAGCATATGAAGTAAACTCCAGTTTACTTTTATAAACATCAGTTACTGCAGATTGCAGATTCGAACTGCCTGGTATTTTGGGGTGTGTCTCTGTGTGTGGTGTTGCTATCAGGGACAGTTGTTGCTATCAGCCATTGCAATAGCTGAGACTAAGACTGCCACAGAAGATGGGAGCCAACCCCCTTTCAAAGCCAACCCTTGCGAATTTGGAAAGTCCCATGGGAGTGGGGAGGAGGAAAAGTTGCCAGCAGCAGCAGCTCCTCCTCTCCTTGTGCTTCTTGCAAGCTTCATGTAAAGTGTGTGACCCATTCATTTGGGTCAGATCACCCCCAAAGAGCTACTTTGATGGCAGCAGTGGGGGGCATCTTCATGCCCTATTGATGTTCTGATAATCCAGTGCCTGAGACAACTGAGGACTAGGGATGTGCAAACTGATTCGGGTACAAATCGATTTGTACCCGAATCTAGCTGATTCGGGTGATTTGGAGACAAAACAAATCACCCCTGTGATCCATTGGCTAGATTTGGGTACAAATCAAATAGCGCCTGATTTGATTCGAATCGATTCGAGATTTGGATGCCTCCTATTAATTCCCCCAGATTCCCAGCTTTCATTAAAAAAAAAAAAAAGCTAAGCTCTAGTCCTTGTAGAAGTGGAATTATCAAGCAAAATGTGTGGTCACCTATTTTTCAAGTGTTTGGATTCTTTGGTGTATAATAACTTTCCCTCAATGAATCCCTATAAGGATTCATTACACACCTTCATTTCTTCTATTCGACTGTCTTTTCGACAGTGCCAACTGTACCCCACTCCCATCCGCAAGGCAGTGAGGCACTACTCAGTTTATTTTCTAGGATTTTTTCAAGTGTTTAGGCTCTTTAGTGTCTAATAACCTTTCCGCATAATGAATCCCTATGAGGATTCATTACACACCAAAGAGTCTAAACACCTCAAAAAATCCCAAAATAAAAACTGAGTACCCAGTGGCTTGTGGGTTGGGGGGATAGTTGGAACATAGGATGCCACTAATTCCCCACCCCACCTGCAAAGCAGTGGGGTCAAAATGAACAGAAGAAAAGAAGGTGTCTAATGAAGACACCAAAGAATCTAAACACTTCAATATGCCTAAACATTAAAATGAGTACTCCACCGCCTTGCAGGTGTGTGTGTGGGGGGGGGGTATAGTTAGCACATGGCAGTTGACAGTTGGCACTGTCAAAATGAACAGAAGAAATGAAGGTGTGCAATGAATCATCATAGGGATTCATTATGAGGAAAAGTTATTATACACCAAAGAATCCAAACACTTGAAAAATGACTGCACATTTTACTCCATAACTCCACTTCTACAAGGGCTAGAGCTGAGTTGTTGTTGTTGTTTGTTGTTTTTTAATGAAAGCTGGGGATCCATGTTAGGTTTAGGATATGGCAACTTCAAATCCCCATTGTTTCCTATGGCGGAAATGTTCAAAATCAGTAAAAACTAATTTTAAAAAAATCATTAAAATTAGCCAAGTGACCCACTGCCTTGAAACTTGGGTGGTAGGTGGCACCCATGAGAACCTACCCAACCACCCAAATCTGGTGCCCCTAGGACCTTGTTAAGTGGTCCAAATCGGTCTGAATCCAAATAGAATCAAAGCAAATACAAATCGAATATGGGGTGATTTGTGGGGGTAGAGTTGGATACAAAACAAATCAGGGGTGCACATCCCTACTGAGGACTTTGTGCACATCCCTACTGAGGACTTTGCCTCTTGAAAGGAGCATCCCTGGTGGTGGTGGTGTGAAGCCGATAGGATCAGCCACATATTATCAAATGGTCTACTGTGAGATCCCAGTCGATAGCCATCCCTGCTCTATAAGATTGATCTCAGATCTCCACATCTTTATTACAGTCAATGACCAGTAAGCAGAAGTTGCAATGCATACCTCACATCAATAATGCAAATAGTAAATGCATACATACATTATTATAAGATTAATTAATTTTCCAACTTTCAACCTGAAACGTTTTGGACAGGGGACAAAAGAGTAAACCTCCCTTGGCTCACTTTTTCACCAACACTCCCAGTTTTGCTCCTGGTGCTTCTTTGGTAGCAGTTGCTAGGAAAGACTCCATCTCTGACTTCTGAAAACTGCAGAAATTATGTAAAAATTGGGGGAGGGGGTATTTTGGCACGGCCTTAAGAAAGAAAGTCTAAAAAGAGGTCATGTTTTGGATTTGTTTTAAAAATGCAAGTTTATCATCTCCAAATCTGAATTGCTGCCAACATTCCTAAATACAGATGCTGGTGGATTATGGGCTTGGGAGAGGGGGAGAGAAGTTGGCGAAGCTGCTACTTAATAACCATACTTGGCACAAAAAGCCATTGTGGCTGCGGTTGATGGGAGTTGTAGTCCAATGACATCTGAGGACTCGAGTTTAAGACCCTCTGCTTTAGAGAATACAACAGGCTTCACATGCATTGCCACAGAAATCTGTACAACTATTACTACCCCCAGCTGAGTGAGAGAATGTCTTGCTTACAGCCAGCTAGTCAGTTTATAGCCAGGGCAAAGTTTGAACCAGGGATGGACTTCCATAGATCGCACTCTCAGGCCTAAAATGTACAGGCAACAGAATGAAATGGTCGAATCCGGAGGCGGTAGAACAGACTGCACCACTTCTGACTGTATGTGAGGGGTGCCAGCTTTCAATGTTGTAGGGGAACATCAAGGGCATAGTTTGGGATGATGTCATCCACTCCAATTCAAGATGGCAGACGTGTGAATGTTCGAGCCAGAAGTGGGCTCACTTGTGAACCACCTAACCACTTTGGACCAAATCTGGTGCAGTTATAAGGATCCATAGGGACACCTCAATGGCCACGTAGCTTGTGATAATGACATCCAACCCAATTCAAGAGGGCAAACACGTGAACGTTTAAGGTTCAAGTAAGCTAACTTGTGAAGATGGTAATTATAAATCAAGATTAGAGTGAAAGGAAAAGGCAGATTAGTTCTTACCAGAATTTCTTGTTTTTCATTTAGGAGCCATTAAAAATATGAATCCCCCTCCATCCTGCTGTGGCTTAACATTATTGCTGTGAAATTCCTCAGGTTTGCAAGACTTCAGTTCTAACTTTGTACAAAAAGTTCCCCTCATGAAATTGAACTGTGTCTGAAATTCCAAACAAATAACTGCATTGTGAAATGTTCCAGTTTTTGAATCTGTGTGAAAGTTTTCTTCAGCTTGACTCTCTTTCCCCAGTTTATGCAGAGGATATCCTACGCATAAAGAGTAAGGCTAGTTTACATTGTGACAGCTCTGTGCCAGGCAGAAATTCAACAGGGGAGTAGCTTTCTCTTCCATGGAGATACATTGTTTTGGAACGTTGAGGTGTTCAGTTTCTACCTGTTGTACAGCTGTTGACTTGCTTGAGTTCTACTGTTGTGCAGTTGTGTTCTGAGCTACTCTTCGAGGCAGAGATGCAAGCTACCCAAGGAGAAGCTGGCTGTCCAAACTGCTGCTTTTAAGTCTGGCAAGCAAAAATTAAACAGGTGAAGCTTTTTCAGGAAGAGAAGGGAAGTGGAGAGGAAATTGCCTTTGGGAAATTCCCATTATGCAGTTAAAGGCATAGCAGCAGGGCGGGTTAAAAAAAAGTTGGCAACCCTGCTGGTATTATGCTAGATGTGAATGCAACAAGAGTATTTAAGATACTCTTAAATAAATTAAGTTTAACACTCATCTGTGTTAAATATATGTTGATCCTGAAAATGTGCTCCAAGAATGGCCTGGTGGGCCATCCTCTCCTTCCGGTTGGTGTGTTGTAAGGGGCTGCCAGAACCCTGTAGATTTTCTGATAAATCCTGTTTTTATTCTGTGTATTAACAGAGAGCCATATGCTTGGACCATTTTAGCATTGCCTGGCTTGCTCTTCTCCTCTCGATTGGCACAAAATGCAGCTGAATATTGTCCCACTGGCAGGCTAGAGTAGGAAGGCCCCCCCCTCCAGACGTATGAAATATATCAACATTCACACATCCCCACCCTAAACCCTGCATGCGCGCACACACACACACACACACACACAATTACAAGAGATATGTTTATGACGCCATCCAGACCATGAAATAGCAAAAGCAAAAGACAGCTCTCTGCCCCAGGGAGCTTATAGAGCAAATGCCAACCGAGAGGAGATTTCTGTTGGATTTCTGCCTGTCACAACAGAGAGTTGGATTTCTGCCTGTCACAAAGCTGTTGAAGGAGCCCCTGCAGGATGTGGGGAGAAATAAGATGACCCATGGCTCTGAACCTGACTTATTTCCTGACTTTCACTGTGGTTTCCTTGGGCCCTTACTGTTTATTTAAAGATAAGGGCATGCAGTTTCGCTGCCGATAAACAACTCTGAAATCCAACATGGGAAGAGAGCAGTATGCAGAGCTGAGAAGAATGCTTGTGGCAACAACAACAATAATAACGATGTGTGTGTGTGTGTTGTTTTTTAAGGAACAAAATGTTTCCATGGTCAAGTTAAGCTATTTATAGAATTAAGCACTCTGAGCCTCCTGGTTCTTGGACAATCTCAGAATTCAGATCCTCCCAGAAGGACCTTAAAGGGCCCTGCATGTTGCAGGATGAGGCCCCCACATGCCAATTAGCTCTATGATCAGTGCTGCTCATTGTCTGGGGTGGAGAATTCACCATGGAATGTCTGCTTCAGGTTTTGGATTACTGGGGATCTTGGTTTCCTTCCTTTCAAAGGTAAATAAGCATGTTTTTAGACCTCAAGGCCCCCTTGTTTATTTGGGTTTAAGCCCCATGTTTATCACAGAGGCACAGGGTAGACAATAGTGAGTATACATAGCAAAATATTTTTAAAACACATAACAGTTTTGATTGATTGATTAAGTGCTGTCAAGTCGGTGTTGACTCTTAGCGACCACAGAGATAGATTCTCTCCAGGATGATCTGTCTTCAGCTTGGCCTTTTACGTCTCTCTCAGTGGTGCATTCATTGCTGTCGTCATCGAGTCCATCCACCTTGCTGCTGGTCTTCTTCTCCTCTTCCTTTCAACTTTTCCCAGCATGATGGACTTCTCAAGGGAGCTGGGTCTTCGCATAATGTGTCCAAAGTAGGATAGTTTGAGCCTGGTTATTTGTGCCTCGAGTGAAAATTCTGGACTGATCTTTTCTATGATCCATTGGTTTGTTTTCCTAGCTGTCCATGGTCTCCTCAAAGGTCTTCTCCAGCACCAAAGTTCAAAGGTGTCAATGCTTTTTCTGTCTTGCTTCTTCAAAGCCCAGCTTTTGCATCCATAGAGTGTCATGGGGAAAACCATGGTCCGAACGATTCTTATCTTTGTAGGTGTAGACACGTCACGGCATCTAAACATCTTTTCTAAGGCCTATTTCTATTTAACAGAACAGTTAAATGCCCTAATCTCAGCCATGCTATTGCCTCATCTAAATAGAAATGTCTTTAGTGAACCACATTTCCCGAACATGGAACAACCTTGGAGGAGCCTTTGGTATGCTAGTGAGAGTCAATACACATTTCTTTCAGGGTTCCAGCAGAACACAAGGCAGGAGACAGAGGAAAGTCATGTGGTGCTTTAAGATGTTTTGCTGCTACCTGCCTTTCTGATTGAATTGCATACCTTTTTATTGATGATCCCTGTGTTCAAAGTTTCATGTTAAACAGGTTGTCCTTTAAAAGTACCATATAAATACTTTAGATGATGAATTGCTTCAATTTTTGGCACCTGGCTAGAGGAAAGCATCCCTGCCCACCTGCAGATTCTCAGTTGCAAATCTCTGCTCCCCACAAGAGGCTAGTGCCATGTGGGAGAGATCTGGGTTTCCCTCGCAGATCTGTTTGGTCCTGAGTTGGGCTACCATGCCCCAAAATCTGAGATCCAAGAGGCAGGCTTGGTGATGTTACAGGGTGCCCACTTTTAAAAGTCTAAAATCTGATATGTGGCTTGGGGCTGCAGCTCAGCAGAAGATCATCTGCTTTGCATTTGAAGGGCTGGAAATACCCGTCTGTAACCCTGAAGGGCTGCTGCTGGTTAGTGTAGAGTACAATATGGAGCTAGATGGACGAAGGGTCTGACTCGGTAGAAGGCAGAGCAACTAGCGAATGGTGGATTTAAGTCCAGCCTTTGTCTCAGAGCAAGTCCACGTGGGGGAAAGAAAAATGCTGATTCATTCCCTCCATGTTTGCTCAACAAAGACTGTCCCTCTGGTAATCACTGCAACCACACCCAAATTATTACAGAGTTTGCCGCCCCCGCCCGATTTGGGTGAATGTCCAGGGAACTCTCCTCCTCATTTACCAAATGGAAAAAATACAAAAACTTCCCATGTGCGGCCTTGGCGTCATGGGCATAACTATGATTAGACAAGGGGAGACAGTCATCTGGGGGCCCACTGGAACATAGGAACATAGGAAGCTACCATATATGGAGTCAGACCATTGGTCTATCTAGCTCAGTATTGTCTTCACAGACTGGCAGCGGCTTCTCCAAGGTTGCAGGCAGGAGTCTCTTTCAAACCTATCTTGGAGATGCTGCCAGGGAGGGAACTTAGAACCTAGATGCTCTTCCCAGAGCGGCTCCATCCCCTGAGGGGAATATCTGACAGTGCTGACATGTGGTCTCCCATTCACATGCAACCAGGGCGGACCCTGCTTAGCTAGGGAGTCCTAGCTAAGTCATGCTTGCTACCACAAGACCAGGTCTCCTCACTGCCTCGAGGGCCCCTCGGAGACATGACTCCCCATTGCCCACTTACCCACCCAGCCCCAAGGCCCCTCAGCCAGCCCTCCTGGCCAGCAATCTAAGCAGGAGCCTGCAGGCTGATAGTGAGCTCCTTCTCGCCCCGCCTCTCAGCTGATTGGTGGGCGGGGCTTCCAGAGAGGCCTCCATGGAGACTGAACTCTGGTGCCCCAGGCAGGCAGGCAGGCAGCAAGGGAGGGAGGGAGGAGGAGGAGGAGGAGGAGGCGGCGGTGGTGGCGGCAGGGGCAGGGGCAGGCAGGATGACGACGACGATGACCATCACTGGCTGCCCATCACCCACCACAGTTCTCTGCAGACCCTCTGCCCAGCACAGACCAGCCTTTGCCTGCTTAATAATGGAGGTATGATGTGAATTCCTTTTTGTGGTTCTCCCCCCCACACCACCCCACATATATAAGGTTCTGCTTTCCATAGGGCTTTGATATGGGGGTGGGGGGAGAGACTGAGAAGTCTCTGAATATTTGAAACAGATTGGAAAATTTGCTGGCTTTAAATATATATATTTATATATATATATAAAATATATATATATATATATATATATATATATATATATATATATATATATATATAAACCCCTATAAGTGGCTTGTTTCATGGCAGAAAATTACAAAAACTTCTGGAACAGACAATATTTTATTTATTTTTTTATTCATTCATGCATTCATTTATAAATGCACTTATTCAAGTTGTTTTGCAATCTAGAAGGTCTGAGTGAGAACCGTGAAGCATGTGTTGTGTGTTTTGTTTTATTTTTCTTTAGAAATGCCCAGCTGGTTGGGCATGTCCAAAAACCTCACTCACACTATTTACACTGTATGTCATCAGTCAGTATGGTTCTGTAATTATATGAAATGTTAAGGAGGCCCTGCACATGCTGATTTGCCCCCCAGCCCCACACCCCACTAGGGATGACCCTGCTTCTGAGCACCTGCAGAGAGTGTTTTTTATTTCAGAACAGTGAGAGACCACAACCAGCCCTACTTCCACCTTAGGGGGCAGGGAGAATGACTTTTAGGACAGAGGGCGTAACTTCAGGAGCTCCTTGAGCCCTGGCATGTCTCATCTATCTTAAAATGTTACCAAGAAGAGGCAGATTCCTCATTCTCTCCCCCCACAACACCACCTCTTTTTCTCCTGAGGAATGGTGCTAGTTCTTGTTCTTTTCTCTATTTCTCCCCACCTATCTTACTTGCTTCAGTGGGACTTACTGGTTTCCTATAGGGAGCAAAATATGCTGGGAGCACAAACTAGTTTGGTTTGCTTGACATCCCTGAGCATGTGCAATCCTATATGCACTTACCAGGAAAGAATCTCAGACAGCTGAATGCAGTGGAGTTTGTTTTTAAATAGACATGCTTTCCTTGCTAGTAAGTCCTTTAGGTTTCAATGAAATGTACTTCCAGCTAAATGTGGTTAGGTTTGCTGCCTGAGGCTGCAATTCTCAACACACTTACCTGGGACCTTTACACACAGCAGGCTTTACTGCAAAACTGAAGTTGTCCCAAAGAACCAATGCAAAATAGTGGATTTTTTTTAAAACTCCGGATATAAATCAGGCTACACTCTAATGAGCAGTGAAAAACCTGAATTGCGTGTGAACTGCTCCGCAATAACTTGCAGGGACTTCAGAGTAAATCTGGCCAACATGTGAATGCAGCACCTCCATTCCAGAGGAGATGTGTGTTAAAGGGCTTTAAAAGCCTCCTGTGAAAAACCTCCTGGAATCAAACTTTACTGAATTTGTTCAGAATTCTGAGAAGACATACATAGTATCTCACTGCATGTTTGACAGTCTCCTTTGCTAATCTGCAGCAAGGGGCCAGTTTTAATAATTAGTGTTTCTAGTGTGTTCTAGGCATTAAAAGTAGCACAAATATATAGTATTCAATGTATATCATTATATATTGTGAAGTGTGCATGTGTGTATTCAGTAAAATGTATTTCAAGGCAGCATACTTATTTTGAAACATCAGACTTAAATCTTTGGAGCCTGGGGTGTGCGGAGGCCCTGGATGTTGAGGGGGGCGCATTTTAAAATCTTGTCTCTGGGCCCAATCCAACCTTGCTACACCCCTGCTACGCATGGTAAGAAAAACTTGGTAGTGTGAGCTGGTGAGCAATCAAAATTGAGGCATGTTTGCACCAGAATAAGACTCCTTTCCAGCTCCCCCTTTCCTGAGTTGAAACTCCACTCAAAGCGGCTGGTTGAAATTGTAAAGGACCAAAAAGAAAAATAACCTTTATTCAAAATACTACAAACTTCTTCAGTCCGAGGCTGTCTCTCAGCTTCAGTTACAGGTAAGAGCAAACACTCAGTACTTTACAAGATTATTTCCAAGAACACTCCGCTGGTATTTGGAGTCGCACACTTTAAAGATCTTTGTTACTCAGTTGCATAGAACCAGGGTTGCCAGAACCTAAGGGGTATACTCGTGAGTCAAAAGGGCCGTAAGCCAGAATTTGGCTTTTTTCTAGGCATGTGCCCGAAACGTTTCAGAGGCCATTGTAAAGGCCTCCGAAACGTTTCGGCGCTGGGACAGTATTCAGTGCTTCGGCACCGGCGGGGGTAATACTTTAAGGGCAGGGGAGGGTGTACTCACCCCCCCCCCCGCGCGCCACGTTTCCCCCGCCAGCGCTCTGTAAATTCCAAGCCCCTCGGGGCAGCAGCATTCCTCCCTGCCACCCCGTTCCCCCCATCGGCCGGAAGTGGCTGGAAGTTGCGAGCGCGTGTGCGCCCATCTGCCGTGCGCGCGCACGGGGTGTGTGTGAGTACACCCTCCCCCACCCTTAAAGTACTACCCCCGCCGGTGCCGAAGACCATTCGTGCACATCCCTACTTTTAAAAAGCCAAATCTGGCCACCTAGCATAGAACATAAATGCAAGAAAATACAAAAAGAAAACGCCCCCAGTTGTAAGGAACCTTTAAAGGTTACAGAGACTTTTGCAGGGCCTTGGATGGATAAAAAGGGCACAGGTTCAGCATTCTTACATTACAGATAAAACACAATAGAGCAGTTGTAAGGATCTGCAAAGCACTAAAATAAAGAAATCTGACGCCAGCTACCTAATACACGGTTCCCTGGCTAAACCTTTCTCCGAAGCCAAGCTTCTTCCCTGAACTCACCAAAACCATGATAGACTTCAGGCCTCTGCAGAGTTCCTGATTGCTGCCATGGCTTGGCCAGCCAACCTGTTGCTTCCCCTGCCTGGCTCCAACTGCAAAGGACCTCTTCACTTCCTGCCTCAAGGCACTGTGTTCTCGGTGGCTGATCCCTAGAGGTCACTGCCTGACAGACAGGACAGGGTTCACTTCCGGTTAACTCTTTAGGGTAAGGAAGGGCCAAATTGCTATAGCGACATTTTCATTTTTACTAGCCTTGAGCAACCCCAGCCCATCCCAACATACGGAGAAGTAACCAGTGGTGCCTGTGACTTCTTCCAGGAAAGCTGTCCGATTTTGGAGATTAAACACTGGTTGGGATTGTTTTGTTAACTGCAGGCTGTTCCTAGGGTAGAGGTTCTCAAACCAGGGTTTCCAGATGTTGAAGCAGAACTCCCATTCCCCAACCACAATGGGGTTGATGGGAGTTGTAGTCCAACAACCTCTGTGGACCCAAGTTTGAGAACTCCTACCCTAGCAGATTCAGGGTAATGGAGCCTCCATAGTTTGCCTATTGCGGATGGGGCTGTAACTGAGGGGTAGAGCCCCTCCTTTGCACGCAGAAGGTCCCAGGTTCAATCCCTGGCAGCATCTTCAAGTAGGGCTGGGAAAGACTCCTGCCTGCAACCTTGGAGAGTTGCTGCCAGCCAATGTAGACAATACTGAGCTAACGGGACCAAGGGTGTGACTTGGTGTTAAGGCAGCTTCCTATGTTCCTATTAGCCTTCCTTTGTTTGTTGTGGTCAGAAGCCGGCTGGTTCTTTTTGTAGGATTCTCCAGCTGCCCCATTTCCAGCCTCCCAGGGTTCAGGAAAGGGCACACACAGACTTCAGGTATTACTAACAGTGTTTGGGGAGCTTTATTCAAAGTGATGCATTGCCATAGAAATAAGCAACGGGTACATTTTTAGCACAAGATCTTATCCTGTTTAGCGTTCCTGGAAGCAACAAGAAAATGGTGGTGGGAAATCCCTTCTAAGGTCGAACCATTTGGTATGATATGAATTCTTCCTCTTGCACGCTCTGTTTATCAGTTACTTCTGCTTTCCATGGAAGCCACCATTTCATCAGGACGGGCATGCTGTGACGTTTGCCCTTTCTTTGCAAACCAGGAAGTGATCCTGGCTTGCCATTCTGATTTAGAGGGCAAGCCCAAATCACAGTTTGCCGGTTTTTCTGGGCATCAAGACCAGAGCCAGGCTGGTGCTTCTGCACTTGCCTTGTAATCCTCCCACTCTCCTGAGTATCAAAGCAAGGCTGGCTTTCCTCGCCACATCCCACTTGCAGGGAACAGCATCCTGAGGAACACCTAATATCCTCTGCCCAGCTGTGTTTTTCCAGCGCTGATGAATATATGGACATATCTATTTGTAGTAATAACATTCTGAATCTTCACTTTATTAACTTCAGGAAACAGAAATGAGTTATGGCCATCAGGGGACTGAAATGCATCGAGTGGCAGAACAAACACATTTTGTTGTTTTTCTCCGAATCTTCGTGATCTGCGACTTGGCTCTCTTTAACCACTGCTGGAGTTTGTTCTCTGCTCTTTGGCAGCCAGGAAGACAACCTCCCCAGCCCATGCGTGTGGGGCCGTTCTTCTCAGCTACTGAGGACGTGACATTTTACCACCAAGCTTAAGTGATGAAGAGAGACCCTATGCATCTCTCTCTCTCATACACACACTACATAAGCACCAACGTCAAGAGAGGAGATCTGGTCTTGTGGTAGCAAGCATGACTTGCCCCCTTGGCTAAGCAGGGTCTGCCCTGGTTGCATTTGAATGGGAGACTACATGTGAGCTCTGTAAGATATTCCCCTCAGGGGATGGAGCCGCTCTGGGAAGAGCATCTAGGTTCCAAGTTTCCTCCCTGGCTGCATCTCCAAGACAGGGCTGAGAGAGATTCCTGCCCGACACAATCAAAGGCTTTTCTGTAGTCAATAAAGCACATATTGACTTCTTTCATGGTATCCTATGGCTTTCTCAGTTATCCAGTGTGCATCAGCAATGATTGATGTCTCTTGTTCCTTGGCGTTTTCTGAAACTAGCTTGAACATCCTATTTTGTCTATCCATGTGGTTTTCTTGGTAAAATACAGAAGTGGTTTACCATTGCCTTCTGGACTTGGTATGAAATGATGCCTTTGTTGTTGTCACCGAAGTGATCATCCACCTCCAGCACCTTCTTATATCACTGCTGCCCAACATAAGTGCCTGTTTGCTTTAGCTGGGCAGCTGGGATGACCTTCGTGCTTTGGGTGACCCTACTGGGAGTATACCACCTGGCGTACTTCGCTCATCCCTCCCAGGAACACGCCCTCCGCTATGATGAGGCAGCATAGCAGGACTTGTGAGGGTGCGGGGTTGATTTGATGCAGACATATTAATTGCACTCTTCAATTTCCAGTTGCCGCCAAGCCATACTCCAATCGACTGCTCTTGGAGAGACCCTCTTGAGTGCTTCCCAATTAGTGTGCCTGCTGCTAATAAGTGGGAAAGCCATATGCTTAATCATCTGAAAATTTTTTGTCAGGCAGATCAAGAAATCCAGCATCTACTACTAGCCAAGCCAATGAGCCAGGGATTTGAGTCCCAACCCCCAACCCCATGTATTAATTTCATCATCTCTACAGTTCTAGGATCATGCATCATATGGCTTAACACTGGGTGCACACCCTCGGAGTCCTGTGATCCCATTCCCATGGCAAAGGAAGCCAAGTAGAAACAGGTTGCAGGTAAGCTGAAGCATTCAGCACCAGTTCAGGCTGCGCTGTTGTCATGGCCAAAATAGAGTATGGTGGAGGGGACCGCAGGATATGAAACTCTTGCCTGCTCCCCAAGCAGTGAGATGTTCACAACCCTATCCAGGTTTGGTTTGTGGTATGTTTATATATTTACAGAGAGGCCTTCGATTGTGTCGACCATATCAAGCTGTGGAATATCCTTAGGGAAATGGGCATCCCGGAACATCACATTGTTCTCATGAGAAACCTATACACAGGGCAGGAAGTCACAGTCCAGACGGAACATGGTGAAACAGACTCTTTCCAGATCGGCAAAGGAGTAAGACAAGGCTGTATATTTTCTCCCTCTTTATTCAACTTATATGCTGAACATATACTGAGAGAAGCTGGACTGGAAGAAGATGAGCATGGTTTTAAAGTTGTAGGAAGAAACACCAATAACTTGCGCTACACTGATGACACCACTCTGATAGCTGAGAATGCAGATGATCTGCAAGCTCTAGTAATGAAAGCCAAGGAGCACAGTGAAAAAATGGGACTATGACTAAATGTAAAGAAGACTAAACTAATGACAAGGAGTACAGCAACCAGGCTCAGAATTGATAATGAAGACATTGAAGTGGTGGATAACTTCTGCCTTTTAAGATTGACCGTCAACAGTAAAGGATCCAGCAAGCCACAGACTAGCACTTGGTAGGGTTGCGGTGAAGGCCTTGGAAAGGATATTTAGATGCCATGACATGTCTATACCTACAGAGGTAAGAATCGTCAGGGCAATGGTTTTCCCTGTCATGGAAAAATCCATAGAGTGTCACACTCTATGCATACGAAAGCTGGACTTTGAAGAAGCAAGATAGAAAAAGTATTGATGCTTTTGAACTTTGGTGCTGGAGAAGACTTTTGAGGACGCCATGGATAGCCAGGAAAACAAACAAATGGGTCATAGAACAAATCAATCCAGAATTTTCTCTTGAGTCACAAATGACCAGGCTCAAACTATCATTCTTTGGACAAATTATGCAAAAACCCAGCTCCCTGAAGAAGTTCATAATGCTGAGAAAAGTTGAAGGAAAGAGAAGAAGACGACCAGTAGCAAGGTGAATGGACTTGATTATGAGAGCAGTGAATGCACCACTTAAAGACCAAGTTGAAGACAGATCATCCTGGAGATAATCTATCTAATGTGGTCACTAAGAGTTGACACCGACTTGATGGCACTTAATCAATCAATCAATTGGTAGTACTTAAGTCGAGGCCCAACTGTAGCCTCTCCTAGTAGGTAACAGATCTGCTAACTGACTCTTCCCTCTTTCTCTCTGTTTCTGTCTGTTCCCAGACTATTTAGGAACTGTTGTTTCCAAACTGTCTGTCCCCAAATGCTGTTCTGGGATCAGGACAGATCTTCCTCAAGATCCGACGGCTTTCTCATTCCAAACGTTCCAAGAGATCTCTGTACTCAGAGTCCACCTTCTAACCATTAAGTCCTGTAAGGAAACCTCTTCTGACCATTAAGCGGCATTAACCTGCAATCTACCTAAGGAAAGGGATCCGTTGGCCAGTCCTCAACAGAATAGTGGCCAGGTGTCCCTGGGTCATTTCCTCCTCTTGCATGTATTGCTGCTACCACCTCCTGTTCTCATCCCTCCCCCCCATTTGCCCTCTCCTTACTGCCTTTAGGCTTAATTATTAAAACATGTCTGTGATGCCCTGAAGAGTTCATGCTGTGGCCTTGTCGTCCACCCCCTCCCCAGGAATGTGCCTACTCCATGCTGAGATCGGTCACTGATCTTCTGGGGTGCTCTGCACGCCCCTGCTGCATCCTCCTCATTCTTCTGTCTCTGTCCCCTGCCCATTCCTAGAGACATGAGCAAGCTGGAGAACTTGGAACAGATTCCTGGTCTTAAGGGTTTGACTTAGATTAGAGCATGGCTGCATTAACTGTTGCACACACTGAATGGGCTACCCAAACATGTGGATAGAGAAATGTTCAGAGAGAAGTCCTTCTGCAATCCCCGTGACTGCCAGGCATCGGACTCTTCTCTCGTCGCCTCCATTGTTGGAGATTAGGGCCAACCCTAGGGTTCTTGGTGTCCTAGGTGAAGTTTTATTTTGGTGCCCACCCACCCCCGCCCTGTCAAGAAGCATGAAGCCCTGATTTTAACTTGAGTTGTGCAGGCTACTCATTTGAGGTTGAATGTCCAGCCCACATGGATGATCTTGTGGTAGTAAACATGATTCGTCCCCTTTGCTAAGCAGGGTCTGCCCTGGTTTGCATTTGAATGAGAGACTACATGTGTGAGCATAGTAAGATATTCCCTTTAGGAAATGGGGCCGCTCTGGGAAGAGCATTTGCCTGCTTGCATGCAGAAGGTTCCAGATTCCTCCCTGGCATCTCCAAGACAGGGCTGAGAGAGACTCCTGCCTGCTGCAGCCTGGGAGAAGCCATTGCCAGTCTGGTAGACAAGACAGAGCTAGATGGACCAAGGGTCTGACTCGGTGTGTGGCAGCTTCCTATGTTCCTGAATGACTTGCCCGCACTGGTTTGAGGATACAGTGGGAGAGAATTTCTAGTCTATTATGGGGGCAAAACTCTAATACTTCAGAGATTAAAAGATGCTGCTGCTAATTTGGAAGTCCAGCCTGGTACCCTTTCTTTTTGGTAATGACTGCTGAGGCAGGCAATTCACCTTCAAGAGACGGAGTGCGGCTTATGAGGGGGCTGAGGTGCAATGAGCAAAGAAGGCTGTGAGTTTTGGGGTGCAGAATGTTTGTTTGTTCCATTTTTATACCACCTCAAATCAACCGTCTCTAAGTGGTTCACGATCTTAAAATCAACAGTTATAGCGAAGAACTAAAAAAAGAGTTAAAAAAATGAAACAAGGCCATTAGAAACTACCCAAGTCCTGATTTAAAAGATGCATTTTTATGGCCTTCTGTGCCAGGAAGTCAGTGGGTGCAACGGTGCCCTTGCACCAGCCAGAGGAGGAGCCCCTGTTCACCAGGACAAGCAAACCAGGAGGGGGGGAAGTGGGGAGGCCCCACCATGCCTGTGGCCCGCACAAGAGTGGGCTCAGGCTGACCTCTTCTGTCCTTACTGCACCACTGTGCAGGACCTGAGAGGTGCAACCAGAAGGGGTGAATAAGTGGCAATGCCCTATTCTGACACTCTTTCTAGGGATGTCCCTGGAACCGCTCCTCCGCATTCTGGAGGCGGCAGGGGTGCTCCCTTAAGGGCGGGGGAGGATGCACTTACCCCTCCCTCTGCATTTCCCCCGCTGGTGCTCCGTTGTATCAAAGCAGGTCGGAGTGGCAGCACACCTCCCTGCCGCCCCGTTGCCGTCCTCGGCTGGAAGTGGCCGGAAGTACCGGAAGTACCGGGTGTGCGTCCGCCCGTCACGTGTGTGTGCGCACTTGTCTGCCATGCACACACGGGCACACGACAGGCGCACATGCGCCTGGTACTTCCAGCCACTTCCGGCAAAGAACCACGCCCACCGCCTCCAAAATCCGAAATGGCCCCAGTGGCCGAAACGTTTTGGAGGCTTCTATAATGGCAGGGTAGCTACATCCATAAGGCAGCGATCTGGGCAAGAGGAGTGTAGCACTAGCCAAGCAACACCTGAGATCCTTCGAACAGGCCTGGCCACCTTCTCTTTCCTAGTACATGAGCAGAGGCCCCGATCCTTGGGTCAAAACCTTGTCCCTTCCTTGCCCTGGCAGGTGGAGCTCTACTTTCTAATAGTGGTTTCTGTCTGGAGTTGCTGCTAGCTTTGTTCCTGGGCTCCAGGAAGGGTGGCTTGAGAGAGCCCAGGCCTAGGGTATGCGGTCTAGTCCCTGGCTTCAGTGAGGGCCCTCATTCATCGTACCTATGTCAAGGAGCCCCACCCGTGATTCTGTCACCTGCTCCACCCCCCAAATAAGCAACCGACAGATCCTTTAATCTTGCTTCTGGTGGACAAGTGACTCGGGCTCCCCCCACCCACTGCAATCTCTTTCTTTGGTGCCAACAGCTTTGATGTTGGGGTTCCTGAATAGTCGCATTGGCCTCTGGCTCCCTTATTGCTGACCAAGCTAGATCAGAGCAAAGCCGTCTGCAAGACAGCCCAGCTCTTCCAAAAGCCTTGCAGTCCCCCAAATTGCTTGCAAATTGAGTATAATTTCTTTAATGATTTAATAATAGTTTCTATGGCATTTTTAGTGAATGAATGGCTCCACAGCCCTTACGCAATGCTTTGCATTTCCAGCTTTTAATAAGTGGCAATAATTAATACCTACATGACATTGATTGTTGATATTATATAAGCATTTTGGTATTCATTAGTGTTCCTCCGAGTTAGTCTTTCCCTCCTCCTCCTTTCCACTTAAAGATAACTAACCAAGAGCAGGAAACGGCTCACATTCGCTGGCTTGGGAGTACATGGAGTCCTGTCCACAGAGCACTCCTCCCACTGGGCTCCTGTCTTCCAGGGTTCCTGTGTGTATCGCAGAGGTCATGTGAAAAGGAACAGCAATGTTACTAACGACACGCACGTTGATTAACACGCCTGGGCTTTTGCACCCCCACCAAAGCCCAAGCAGGAGGGTGTGTGTGTGTGTGTGTGTGTGTGCGCGTGTGTGCAGGATCAGATCCCAGCCCTGGCCCCAGAGGAGCACATCCGCTGTTGCCAGATAACGTGCTCCCTCTTGTCTCATTAGAGTACTCTGCACTGAGCTCTCCCCACTTCTCACCCCACTCTCCATCCTGTCTCCACTTTCCCCTCCCTCAGTTGTATCTTCCAAACTGATATTGCAGATACACACAAATGATGGGCAAGAAAGAAAAAGAAAAAACACTCTAGAAAGCAAAACAGAAAATGCCATCTATAGCTTCATTCCTAGCCATTGGTTCTTGTTGACATGCCGGGGTGGGCCTTGTGAGGGTGACGGAGTCATCTCCTGTCCAGAACTAACTTGGACCCATCAGATCAGAGCTGCTCAACTTTGGCCCTCCTGTTGCAGATGTTGGCCTACAACTCCCACAATCGCTGGTTATTGACCACTGTGGCTGGGGATTATGGGAGTTGTAGTCCAAAAACAGCTGGGAGGGGCAAAGTTGAGCAGGCCTGCACTAGATTAACCAGCTAGACATCTGGGGAAATAATCTGTTAGGTCCACCCTATTTCTGGGCATATTAGAGAGATTCAGCCAATCCTGATGAGGAAAGTCGGGAGAACTCTATATCTGTATATCTCGCTGTTTGTCCCACTACTGAGCACTAGTGTGACAAAATGATTGTCCGGACATAGCCCAGTTCTAATTAGTATAATAGTATTGCTCTACATGACAAGACTATTCTGCTGATCATATGCAGACAGCCAGAGTGAAAACAAAAACACTTCTTATCTTCATGAATTGCCATTGTGACAAACAGTTGTGTTCCCCCAGATCGCATTTTTCCTTGTGTCAGAATTTCACAGCAAAATAGTTTGTGTTTATCAGCTTGCCATTAATTCAGAGCAAATGCTCTCTGCTGATGTTGAGATGTTATCATAATAGGCTATAGTAATGGCATGCTGGTCATACAAATGCGGTTGGAGTCCCAGATGAACTTTCTGACTCGCACATGAGCAACTAGGAGTCCTATCTATGTGCAGAATTGCTGGAGGCAAGAGTGAGAAGTCCATGGCTGACATCCTGACTAAGTTACTCCATGGAAGTCCCACTGAAATTAAGTGGTCCTTAATTAATGAAGTACTCCTGAGTAGTACTGTTGAGTAATTTAGTCTGGATGTTAACCACTTTTGGGCGCGACTACCAAATTTACTGTGCCTCAGCTGTTGATTTCTGTTCAATAGAAACAGTCTGGTCACATTCCCCAGTGGACCTGCGGTTCTGCTCCCCCCGCCTTGCTCACTCTCCTGTCCGAATTCAGATGTCATGAAGAGCACTCTCCCTGCAGTTAGAGAGACTGCAGAGAAGCGGGGAAACTGGCCGTGTGGGTTGTCCATCACAGGACACAATCATAGCCAGAGGGAGGGAGGAGCTCCCTTCTTCAACTCCGGTCTCAGTGAATGCAGCCTGTGGTTCCAAATTTGGATGATATGTCGGTGTGTGGACCTTGGGTTGTGGTGACGAAACTCCCTACCATCCGAGGGTTCAGATTGCAGTTTCAAAATCGAAACCTCCAGTAATCGCCTCGTGGAACTGGAGGCATTTGGATGTCATGGTTGGTAAACCTCTGCTGCTTAAACTCCTGTTCTGTGTGACATGCGAATGCGGCCATAGTGTCCAAGTTGCTCCCTGTAGCTAGGGGCATAATAGTCTGTTCTCACGTCCTGATTAGGGTAGGAGACTCCTACCCTAGTTCCCTAGTTCAGTCACTGTGTGCACTCCTGTTTTCTGCTCGTCTGTGAATTAAAAACAAAGTCAGAGGCACCAGCGGAAGTGACCATGTGCTAAGCAACAGCCGCGTCGGAGTACATTTCCTCCTACCTCACTAAAGACCTGGCACCCCTGTTAGGTAGGAGGAGGCCCTCTGACCCAGCTTCTGCTTAGCACATGATCTCTCAGGGTGCCTCTGTCTTGTTTTTCATTCTCAGATGAGCAGAAACCGGGAGCATGCACAGCTGATGAACTAGGGTAGGATGGGTCTCTCCTACCCTATTTGTGATTGTGTGAACCGGCCTACTGTGTTCCGGGCCTTTGTTGTGATACCTAAAATGGATTGCAAGGCAGAGGCCTGACCAAGCCTAGCCCAAGTTCAGTGTCCCCAAAGGCGTTAAAAAGGGTAATCAGCTGCAATCCACAGTGTTGAGGTTGACGCTTCAGAGATTCTTCAGTGCAAGTTGCCTTGAGAATCAAGTCATTTGTTTTCCCGCCCCCAGCTCAAGGGTAGGTGGCCTTCTGCTCATCTTGCCACCCATTTGTGTTTAGTGCACAGCCCCATCTTAGTAATGCTGAAACAGGCATGTTTAATTCAGAAAGTGCTTTAGCTGTGAATAACAAATGTCTCCCTGGCCTTTTATCTTGCATTGTTCATGGTGGTTTTGTTATTCAACAATAATTACCCTAAATGGTGCATCTGTTGCCATGACAACATATTAACAATCCATTGGTAAAAACTCCCAACTGCAAGCCCATTTCCCTTGTCTGTCTGTCTGCCTGTCTGTCCGTCCATCCCCCCCCCCCCACCGCCAGTAATATATTCACATCGTTGTATTTATTATGTATCATCTCACCGAGCCATTGCTGGAAACAGAGGTGGCCCTACTACTAGGAAGGGAGGTGAGACGGCCACCGCGGATGATGGATTCTGGATGCCAGAAAGGTGGCTGAGTAGGAGCCTAGCGGATCTGACCCATGGGACACAATCTGCCATGATATTCTCTTGTGCAAGTCCCCAGGGGTGTAGGCAGCTTGGCCATGGCTGGAGGACATCGGACCCAAGGGGGCGGTGCCAATGCCAAGGAGGGGCCCGTCAGAACCAGGAGCGCTCCCCCAGCCTGCGTTTCCAGGAATCACTGACTGGGAGCTCCTTGGCGATTCCATGAACAGCTGACTGGGGGAGCTTTGCCGTTGCTGATGGGACTGAGCTCCTCCTGCATCCTGATATCAGATGCAGGAGCGGGGCCACTGCCTGGGAGAGGGTCCATTTGGACCTTCTCCCATCCTGCCCAGTTTTATGGAAACTCTAGCTGGCTGGGCTCCCACACACCCAGCACAGTGAGTGTTTTCTTGAAACACTGGCTGGGGAGGAGAGAAGTGTGCCTCACGTTCCCAGCCAGTGAGCACTTTGCTCGCTGGCTGAGTGCAGGAGGGGGCAAGGAGTTCCCTGGCCGAAGGCGAGGAGGTGCTTTGGCAGCCCTCCCAGACCCTGGCAACTGGGGGACGGTCATCCTTCCCCCACACACACACACCATGTTCCATGGTCCCTACGCCCCTGCAAGCCCCATTTAAATGAATGCAAGTTGTGCAAGAGGATGGTGGTTCATTTTGGTGAAATTGGCACAGGAGATCTTCCTGGTGGAATGTGGTTCCTTTTAATAGTGTAGGTAGGTGGAAGTTGCTACAGCCACTCTGGTGATGCTAAGCAGGTTTAGGGTTTGATCAGTGCCTGGGTGGTCACCTGGGAACCCTGGAGATGCTGTCTTGAATTTCATGAAGGGAGAAGGGAGAATGCTAATGTAATAAATAAATACCCTTGGATTTTTTGCTAGCGTGTTTTGGGTTGTCATTGGTTGGGACCATGACTGCTGCTTTTAACGTTCCTTCCTTCCTCTATTTTAGTTGTAAAGGAAGAGTGAGGCCTGAAGCTAGTCTAACCTCAGCTGTGGGCTCGGCGGGCCCAAATTCCTTTCTTAAATGGGTTTTCTTGATGCCACCACCAGCCTTATGGAGTGCGACCTCCATAAACACTGTCTGGGCCTCCCACTTTTACAGGGGATGCCCCCCCCCGGGTTAATATGGGATTTCCCTTTTTTGCCCCCAAAGGGGTGACTTTAAAATATATATATATATCTGAACCTTTTCAGTAGCCAAATGGCTGGAGCTGTGCAAACATTACTGAAAGAAGCAGGTTTTTGAAAACCTGCAATTTAGCTGACAAAACTACCCATTTTAAAGCGTTTTCAGCTTCCATTGGGAGGGAGGGAGCCTGGCAAAGCTCTCTGGGGAGGGAATTCTGAAGCCATGGTGCCGCTGCTGAAAAGGCCCTGTCCCTTCCGCATTTCCGTTAGTGAAGCGTTCCAATTAAAGGGTCTATTCATTTTGCTCATTTGTTTAACAAGCAGCAGAAAGCAGGCTGGAAAATCTCACAAAAGGTGACTTTCACTTATTTTCTGCAGCTCCCAGTATTATTATTATTATTACATTTATATCCCGCTCTTCCTCCAAGGTGCCCAGAGCGGTGTACTACATACTTGAGTTTCTCCTCACAACAACCCTGTGAAGTAGGTTAGGCCGAGAGAGAAGTGACTGGCCCAGAGTCACCCAGCCAGGATCCTGGCTGAATGGGGATTTGAACTCGGGTCTCCCCAGTGCTAGTCCAGCACTCTAACCACTACACCACGCTGGCTCACCAGTATCCCCTGAAATCCCCAGTATCTTTCAGTATCCCCTGAAAGTGTCCCGGAGGATTTAAGGAAGCTGGAGAGCAGATTTTTGGAGGGGTCTAAAGGGCACCAGAGGGAAGGGAGGGGTTGGCAGGAATCGCCTTTCTCCTCTTCCACTCGCGGAGCTATGGAGGGGGCTGTTGTTGCCCAGGGTACAGGGTGTGTGTGGCCCATGCAGTGATCCTGGGCATACAGTGGTCCCTCTACTTACGAAATTAATCCGTTCCGAATGCACATTTGTAAGTCAAAAAGTTCGTAAGTCGAAAAGCGGTTTCCCATAGGAATGCATTGGGAACGGATTAATGCGTTCCGGAGCCTAGAAAAAAGACCCAGACCCCCAGTAAGTCTTGCAAACTGCACAGGAACATTTCCTTTCAAGAATAAACAGGCAGTAAACAGGCAGGCAAGTCAAGGAAACCGCATGTAAAATTTGTAAGTCGAAAAAACCGCATCTAAAACCGGATCTAAAACTGCTGTTTGTAACTCGAAAAATACTTATGTCGAGTAGTTCGTAAGTCGAGGGACCACTGTACTAATAGATAGGGTTACTCCTTCCATTGCTGAAATGTTGGAGGGTATACATTAGCATTCCGCGAAAGCAAAGACCAAAACAGCGGCAAGAAAGGACCATTTATTCCAAATGGGTTTCAAAGACCTGCTTTTTGCTGCTTGTTACTACTTTCTCAAACTCCTAAACGGACTGAAGAGTTGGGGAGGGAAGCCTCTTTTCTTGAGTGTTCCTTTGTGGTGATCTGCAGCTGACCCTGGTCCCTCCATGCCAGGTCATGCATCAAAACTCTCCTGAAAGGGGTTGTTATGGACTTGCCACAGCCACAACCGTGCCTCTTTCGCCCACCGTCTTCCAGGCTGGGGTTTATTCAGGGACCTGATGACTGAACCAAAAGCGGTGAGGCAGGTGAGTGGAGGGGGGAGCCCCCGAGGGCTCTGTACGTGCTTGCTTGCCAACAGCAAGGGTCACAAAGCGATCGGAAACATCAGGCATAATGAGGAGCAATGATAAGCCTGGAAGCCTCTTCTCGAGAGGATATGTCGCTTTAATCCCTGCGGTTCGTTACCGGCCGGCTACGTTCGACAAAACTGTCCCCAGCTTTGATTGCAGCAGCAGGAGGACATAACTGTTGTTGAACATGGAGGCCCCTTGTTTGCTGCGCAGCGTTGAGGGGATGTGACCGGCATGCCTTTGTCAGGAGCGGGAACAGAGAGTTTGAATACATGGTTGGAAAATGTTAAGGTGTGTGTGGGGGGGGGGGTGTTGTTTGGTGTTTTTAAAACTACGAGCAGACCACTGAAGAAAATGGGGAGCCTTTGTTAAGCTGTGCAGTGACAGTGCGGTCAACAGGAACAGCTCCTGCCAGCTCTTTCTGTCAGGGCAGGCCATGACATTTTGGTGCCTCCAGTAGAAAATCAAAATAATCTGCTGAAAAGTTCCCCCAGAGCCGTTCTTGTTCATTTCAATGAATCTTGCTTGGGTGTGGGGCGGATTGTATGGCACAATGGCTTGGATGAGATTGGGCAACGGGTGCCCAGCTCTCCCCAAATGATTAGCCTGCCATACAACCCACCCAGACGTCTTCTTGAGCAAGATTTGTTGAAAGGAACAAGACCTGCCCTGGAGGAACCTTCTGGTCGATTGATGGGAGGGGTGTGCCATTTAGTGCCTCGGGTACCAACGATGTCTTGGGTACCATTTTTTGTTACTAACGATAAAACAGCTCCTTACGGTGGGGTAATGAGCAAGCAGTGTGGAATGAATACGAGCTGCACAGCCTCTCAGGCGTCAGGCCTGGCATCGACCTGCGGGGATTTTAGGCAGCCGCCGAGACCTTGGCACTCCGGAAGGGCCCACCTCAAACGTCTGCCCTCCGGTGCCCAGGGCAGTTTAGGCCCAGTCACCAACTGGGAGCTACCGAGGGGAGCCAAAGAGACCCACCACTGTTGTCCTAAAAGCGAAGGGCCCTCTCAAACCTGGATCCTGCCATGCAATCACTATACTGGCTCCCAGTTAGCTTCTAGGCCCACTAAGTGCTGGTGCTCGCCATTAAAGCCCTTGGGGGCCGTGGTCTTTTTGGCCCTTCTCCACCGTGGTGTAGTGGTTAGAGTGCTGGACTAGGACCGGGGAGACCCGAGTTCAAATCCCTATTCAGCCATGATAACTGCTGGGTAACTCTGGGCCGGTCACTTCTCTCTCAGCCTAGCCTACTTCACAGGGTTGTTGTGAGGAGAAACTTAAGTATGTAGTACACCGCTCTGGGCTCCTTGGAGGAAGAGCAGGATATAAAATGTAAATAACAATAGTAATAATAAGCACAGCAAGAGCAAGTCTGCTCCATCTGGCATACTAGTAAGGGAGCAGGTGGAAGAGGGCCTTGTCTCTTGTGACACTCACAACTGCAAACCTTTGCTCCATGATGCTCCCTCCCTGTCATCTTCTAGGTGGGGGGCTGGCCTGGGACCAGGCTGTCTTGCTGGTGGCAGCAGCAGCACCTTTATAGGCTGGCTTGCATCATCATGTCTGGCATAGATTTGTATTCATTGTCTTGTCTCCAGAAATGGGTGGGGTGTTTTTTTTTTTTTTGCTGTTTTGGTGAATGTGTGTGTGTGAGAGAGAGAGAGAGAGAGAGAATTATTCTGAATTGGATGTTGTTTGTTATTACCTGCCTTGTAGCTTTCTTAAATGCAAGGACAGGAGGAGAATGTTTTAATAAACAAGCCAGCAATAAATAAGCAAAACCACGAGCTTAAGTGATCTCTCTGCATCTTGAGCCCCCCTGGTCTCAGTGCCACTCCCAACAGGTCTCCGCAATGGCCGGGCGTCCCCTTTTCAGTGCTCTTTTTCTGCACAGTCCAAGTGGAACTGGAGTTGCTTGAGGTCTGGAACAGACAAAAGGGAGAAGAGAAGCTTTTCCCCTCCCACCCTGCTTGCAGTTGCCTGAGGCCCTTGGAGGTAATATTGTTATCTCCAAGCATGCTACAGAAGTGCCTGGAAAGATATAAATATCCCCAAGGGTCCTGTTTAATTTCAGGGTCGTTCTGTAGCACTGACACTGATAGAGGAAGCGGGCTGTAGGCAGTGGCGGGGGGGCGGGGGGGGCAGACCCTATGGTTTGAACTCTTTGCCCCCACAGGAAAGAAGAAGCCTGGAGTCGCATTCCTTTCCCTCCGTATTTCTCAGCGTGCAACAGAATGTCCTCAGCAGAATGGGACCGTGCACTCATTTCACTCCCTTATGCATTCACGGCATGCGTGGGGAGGGATTGGGGCCACCCCCACTGGCCCTGCCCCTGCCCCTCATGTCAGTGTGCCCCCTGGCTCTGCGCCCTGTTTGGTATTAGTGTGAAAGGGCCTGATGCTCTTAAGCACTGAACTTATGGCCATCAGGAGGCCTGGGCAGGGAGCATGCATGCTGACGTCACCGCTGGGACTTGCAGGCACAGCTCTGCCTGCTCTGGGCAGGGACATTGGCGGGCGGGGGGGGGGGGCGCTTCTGTTCCCTGGTCACAGGCTGAACCATGCAAATACAAGTCAGGGACCCGGCTTTTGAGTTTGGGGCACTTCCCTCCTCCCCAGCCAGTCCTTGCACTGAAGGCAGCTATAGGCAGCCAAGTTCACACTTTCTCTCTCCCGCTCTCCTCGGGGAAGGGCTGCAGAAGCTTCTCTGCAAGCAGAAGGTCCCAAGACCCATCTCTGGCCTCTCCAGGTAGAGCGGGGACAGGCCTCTGCCTGAAAGTACTCTGGAGAGCTGTTGCCAGCCGGTGTACGTAGACAGCACTGAATTAGGGATTCGTTATAAGTTTGGAAAAGAGGCGACTACGGGGAGACATGGTGTCTAAAATTATGCATGGAGTACAGAGAGTGGACAGAGAGAAATCCCTCTTCCTCTCTCACAACGCTAGAACCAGGAGTCACCCCATAAAACTGAAGGCCAGGAAATTTAGGACCAACAAAAGGAAGCACTTTTTCACACAGCGCATTATTAATCCATGGAATGGGATGTGGTGATGGCCACCAGCATGGATGGCTTTAAGAGGGGTTTGGATAAATTCATGGAGGAGAGGTCTATCAGTGGCTGCTAGTCCGAGGGCTATAGGCCACCTCCAGCCTCAGAGGCACGATGCCTCTGAATACCAGTTGCAGGGGAGCAACAGCAGGAGTGGGGAGGGCATGCCCCTCTCACCCCCTGCCTGTGGGCTTCTCGGAGGCTTCTGGTGGGCCACTGTGTGAAGCAGGATGCTGGACTAGATGGGCTTCCTTGGGCCTGATCCAGCAGGGCTGTTCCTATTCTCTTCTGTCATGTTAACATAGGACTGCACAGGGTTGCAACTGCAAACTCCTTGAGTGTGAGAGAGACCTGATTAGGGTTGGGGCCTGAATATGCTCCCATCCTTTTATGTGTACATTTGTTCATAAAGGTGTTAATTGCATTCATCTGATGTTCTCCCCCCCCCCACAAAAAAATTCCTCTTAGAGGAAAAATGTTTAAGAAAGAGTTGCAGATGAAGGGTCAGAAAACCATTAACCTTTAAGCAGAATGGAATTAAAGCACGATACAAATACATTTGTCCTATTAATATTCTTTCGTGTATCAGATCATTCATTTTAGAATGTTCAAAGCGCTCCATAATTTCTGACATTCTTGCAACAGCACTGTTAGGAAGCAGGTCGCTTGCAGGTGAGGGGCTGAGTTTGAGCGGCTCGTGTAACGCCCTTTGGTGGCTGAGGAGAGGTTTGAGCTGGGGTCTTCATGCTCTTCTTACGAACATAGGAAGCTGCCTTATCGCCAGTCAGACCGTTGGTCCCTCTAACTCCGTTAAGGTTTCAGGCAGGAGTCTCTCCCAGTCCCCTGCTAACTGAGCAATTAGGCACCTTCTTTTAAAGTGGTGGATCTCTTTATTGAGCAGGAGGAGGGCGACTGATCCTATCCAGCCCAGTACAACATCCTTCCCAGTGGCTGTTGCTGGTGTCTCTCTTATGTTCTCCACCCCACGAAGGTAAGCCCTTTGGGGACAGGGAACCACTTTATTTTATTTATTTATATCTATGTAAACTGCTTTGGGAACCTTTGTGGGAAAGCAGTATATAAATATTTGTTGTATTCATAGGCTTATCTGGAGATGCTGCCAGGGAGTGAATTATTATTATTTACATTTATATCCCACTCTTCCTCCAAGGAGCCCAGAGCGGTGTACTACATACTTACGTTTCTCCTCGTAACAACCTTGTGAGGTAGGTTAGGCTGAGAGAGAAGTGACTGGCCCAGAGTCACCCAGCTAGCATCATGGCTGAATGGGGATTTGAACTCGGGTCTCCCTGGTCCTAGTCCAGCACTCTAACCACTACACCACGCTGGCTCTGGGACCTTCTGCATGTAAGCAGATGCTCTGCCACTGAGCTATGACCCCATTCCCTAAGGGAAATATTTTGGAGGGTTTACATATGGTCACCCATCAAAATGCAAACCATGGCAGACCTGCTTTTCCTTTCTCTTATGTCACGGAACCTGGAAGATCCCGCACCCAGGTCCCATTCTATCTGGGGTCTTATGGACTCTAACCATTCACCCAAGAATTTACCAGGTCCATCTGAGGTCATGTGGACCTACCTGGCTGGAAAATATAAGGTTTGTTACTAGTGGAGAGAATTCAATTCAGGCTGACAACGGGGAGCCCGAGTGACCAGTTTAATTTCCTTTGCAAAGGAGGGTGTCTGAACTCCAGCAGTCAGAGTCCAGAGACCCTCAACATCACAGCAACAAGGTTTCTTATACTTTTTCAAAAAGCATAGATGCCTACCACATAGCACTCCTACATGCAGTTTTAATTCCCTGTTCTTAAAGTCTAGAACAGGTGTCTTTCATTCTGTCCATTCCGTAGTTTCCTTTTGCTTGATTTCCACTCCCCTTCCCATCAAGGGCTCAAAACGACAACCTTAAATGTTTTTCTACTGAGCTTAGCCCCTGAGACAAAAATATATTTGCATGACAAACCTTTGTCAAGACAGAAAGGCGGTATAAAAATGTAGTAAATAAGTAAGTAAATAAGTAAATAAATAAGTAAATAAATTTTTATTAAACAAAAATGCCATTTTATGCCCTCTTTATCACTGTATTTCTCCAGCTCTTAACATCCCTGTCAGCTAAACATATATAGACTGAAAATTTTCAAGATGACAGTAAGGAGTGCTTCAAGGAGCTGGAGTTGGGGCCTGTTGCTGAGTTCTCCTTCTGCAACATTAGAACATTACCCCATGTTCCAATACCAGAGATGTGGTGCATTTCCCCATCCACACACCACACTATTGGCTGGCGGGGAATCAGGCCACAGGGCAAGTCATTTTGTAAGGAGAGTGAAGAAAACTCATCTATTGTTCTGTTTTCAGAAAAGCAATTTCAGATTTCCTATATCCAGAACCAGTTTAGTTTGAGATGATTGTGCAAGGCCTTTTGGCTAAGATACTGCAGCAGATATGGATTTGCGGTACTTCCCAACTCTCTTCTCTATCGGCTGATCTTAAAGCATTGTCAGGGCTGGGGCACCCTTGCATTCAGCTCCTGATCTCTACAGGGATTCTTCTTCCTCCAACTGATGCCTCTCTCGCTGTGTGGGTTTGGCAAAGCCAGCTGGCGTCAGAGAAGATAGGCATCAGCTACCTGCCTCCCAGCTCTCTGTCTATTGTAAACACACACAGAGATATTAAACTCTGTCCCGGCCAACCAACAAATATATTGGCTTCATTTGTAGAGCGCTGCTTTCTTTATTGTCTGTGCTGCTGCTGTAATCAGTTTAATTTTTACTGGAAGGAAAAGGCCTGATGAGACACGAGCTCTTTGTCTGTTCCCAAGAGAACAGGGAAGGTGATGTTGGTTGTGAGCAGGGGTGTCCCTAGAATTGAGCTAGTGTCCATGCCTGGGCCCCTGGGGGAGAGGGGGCCTCTAGCTGGGTGATAGCTCACTTTTCTATAGCAAAGATACAGGGAGCAGGTGAAGGATTCAGGGGTCCTGGGGGCCCCACTACGACTTTGCTACACCCCTGGTTGTGTGGGAGGGAGGAGTGGCCCATGGGGTCCTGGGATGGGCAATTGATTATCAGTCTCACCAGGAGGCTGAAGTCGAACATCTGGGAAATATTTGAGTGGAATTAGTCTGCCTGCATGTACTAATGTCTGCCCAGTGGGAAAGAACTCCTTAGGGCAGGGGTGGCCGGCTCAAGGCTCTCCAGAAGTTGTGGGACTTCAACGGTTGTCATCCTTGTCTGCAGTTTATCGTAGCCAGGGATGATGGGAGTTGTAGTCCAGCAATTGCTGGAGAGCCTCAAGTTAGGAACATAGGAAGCTGCCTTATACCGAGTTGAAACATTGGCCCATCCAGCTCAGTACTGTCTACCCAGACTGGCAGCGGCTTCTCCGAGGTTGCAGGCAGGAGTCTCTCTCTCAGCCCTATCTTGGAGATGCTGCTGCCAGGGAGGGAATCTGGGACCTTCTGCATGCAATCATGCAGGCTCTCATCCCAGAGTGGCCCCAAAAGTGCTCATGTCTCCCATTCAAATGCAAACCAGGGTGGAACCTGCTTAGCAAAGGGGACAATGCATGCTTGCTACCACAAGACCAGCTCTCTTGCTTAGGGCTGGTTAGGAATTGTGGAAAGGGCCAGTGGGGACTAGGGTTGCCAACTGTCCCTCATTAGGCAGGATGTCCCTCATTTCAGGGAAGAAATGTTGGTCCCTTTAGGGACTGCATTTGTCAGTCATTTATCAGTCATTTATTTAATAGCGTATAATTCAATTGCATATACATCAATGATACTCAGGCTCTTTACCACTGCATACTCCTCCCAGCCTCCCCCCCCCCACCAGCCCCCCCAAACCTGTGCCTCTCATTCTGGAACTTGTGTCCCTCATTCTGACAATGAAATGTTGGCAACCCTAGTGGGGAGCCCACTTCTAGAGAGCATTTGCAGCCCCAGAATGAGAGGCTACAGAGAGGTGAGATGATGTTTGCGATTTGTTGGAGCAGCTGGCAGACAATGCCGAATGGAACTCATTGTATTAAACATAAAAGAAGCTCTTCTGATTTGAAGCCAGGTCTTTGGAGCAAGGATTTGCATATATCCACATTGTTTGGCCCAAAGTTCATTGTTAGTGGGACCTGGGTGAATATTGTCCTACAGTAGATATAGCAGGCATAAGGAAAACATGGTGGAACAATGAGAACCAGTGGGACCCAGTTATCCCTGGTTATATAAACTCTATAGAAAGGACAGGGAGGGGCGCCTTGGAGGTGGAGTAGCACTGTATGTTAGAGAAGAGAGAGAATCTAACAAGCTAGAAAACCTAGGTGGACTGGAGACCTCCACAGAAACCCTGTGGGTGACAATACAAGGCCTGAAAGGGAACGTGCTACTGGGGACGTGCTATCGCCCTCCGGATCAAAACGCTGACAGTGACTGGGAGTTGCAGGAAGAAATCAGGGAGGCGTCAAGGAGAGGCAGGGCAGTAATCATGGGTGACTTCAATTACCCACACACAGACTGGGTAAATTCACAGTCAGATAATGACAAAGAGGTCACATTTCTAGATAGGCTGAATGACTGTCCCCTAGAACAATCGGTCTTGGAATCAACCAGAGAGAAGGCAACCTTGGACTTAATCCTGAGTGGTGCCCAGGACCTGGTGTGAGATGTCAGTGCCGTTGACCCTTTAGGGAAGAGTGACCATAGCGTCATCAAATTCAGCATACATGTGGGGGGAGAGAATCACCAAGGAAGTCTAGCACAGACACTTTTAATTTCAGAAGAGGAAGCTTCTCCAAAATGAGGAGTCCGGTGAAAAGAACATTGAAAAGGAAAATCAGGAGAGTGACTTCGCTCCAGAATGCATGGAGTTGACTAAAAACCACAGTACTAGAAGCTCAGTTAGATTGTATACCCACAAGGAGGAATGGTGCCACCAAGACTGGGAGTATGCCAGTGGGAAGAGAGCTGGTCTTGTGGTAGCAAGCATGACTTGTCCCCTTAAGCTAAGCAGGATCCACCCTGGTTGCATACGAAAGGGAGATTTGAAGTGTGAGCGCTGTAAGATATTCCCCTCAGGGGATGGAGCCGCTCTGGAAAGAGCATCTAGGCTCCAAGTTCCTTCCCTGGCAGCATCTCCAAGATAGGGCTGAGAGAGATTCCTGCCTGCAACCTGGGAGAAGCCGCTGCCAGTCTGGGTCGACAATACTGAGCGGGATGGACCTATGGTCTGACTCAGTATATGGCAGCTTCCTAGGTTCCTATGCCAGCATGGCTAATAGGCAAATATGTGGGGCACAGCCCGCCCACCCATCCATAAATACACTTTGCCCCTTTTATGCCCTTCCTAAGTTCCCCCGCCAGTGCCACCACTGCCTAGCAGCAGCTGACCCAAGTCTCAAGTGGGGATCTTTTCCATCCCCTGCTGCCTCAACTCCTTCTCGCTGGAGATACTGGGCATTGACCCTGGGGTCCTCCTACTTGCAAACCTGTGCTTTACCACGAGCATATGGCCCCTTCAAAAGCTACCACCACCATAGACAAGGACACTCTGAAGTCTCAACATGGAGCTCTTGGACCCTAAGCTAGAACGATGCACCTCTGAACACACCTCATAAAATACTGCCAAAGCACCAGACCAGGCCTGCTCAACTTAGCCCCTCCCCCAGCTGTTTTTGGACTACAACTCCCATAATCCCCAGCCACAGTGGCCAACAGCCAGGGATTATGGGAGTTGTAGGCCAACATCATCAGGAGGGCCCAAGTTGAGTTGCCCTACACCAGACCCTCCAGTTGTGCCATTGGTCGGCAGTTTACTCTGATTGGCAGCAGCCTGCTAAAGCAGGATGGGGCAAACTTGGCCCTACACCTATTGCTGAACTACAACTTCCATTATCCCCAGCTTTTGACTGGGGATGATGGGAGCTGTAGTTCAGCAACATCTGGAGGGCCAGGTTTGCCCAGCCCTCCTCTAGGGTCTTTGGCAGAGGTCTTTCTTATCACCCACAGTCTGACCTTTTAAGTAGAGGTACCAAGATTTAATGGCGGGGGGCTGAACCCGGGACCTTTTGCATGGAAGGCATGTGCCCCTAGCCCATTCGCTTTGGCCCTCCCTCCTTCAGGGCTTTGCCTCTGTTTCCCAGCAGGAGATGCGACTGCTTGGATTACAACAGGCAGGTGTCTTTCAAGGAAATCCTGGGAGGGTGAAATTGTGCGTGCTTCTTTTGTGGGGCAGTGCTTGCTCAGATAATTCCAGCCCACCGAGCTCAGGGCACTCAGCATCCCTTGGGATTAGCCTGAGCTGCAAGAAGTTGTGGCATAAATCCAAGATGAGTCTCAGGTCCATATTAAGGGGCATGTTGTTGATTGCAGGAGCTGGGGAGGCACAGCTGCAGAGAGGAGTGAGGGGCAGAAGTGGCTGAGTCAGCGTGAGAACCCTCGATCACATGTGAAGCATATTATCCAGGGATGATTGGGACTGGGGTGGAAATAACTGTGCTCCTCACAATACAGTTCTCCACTCTCAGCGTTGCAAGCAGATTTCTCAGTATGTGTTTTCAGATCCAGTCATTTTCCACTTGATACCCTTTGACAGCTGAGCCGTTCACACAGTCATAAGCCGAGCAGGAGACGCCTCCAAGCCTAGTTTGGGAGATGGGCACGCTCCTGTGCGTGAGTTAGAGAGAGCCCAACTTGGAGGCACTGTCCATGCTGGTCAGCTCAGCAACAGCTGGCTCCCTTCTACCCAGCAGTTGTACCCAGCCGCCGAATGAGCAGGAGGAAGAGCAGACACGCACAGGCAGCACCACCAGCCTTGGCTGGCAGGTGACTGGCGAACGGAAGTGCGCACAGCTCCCGAATTAGGGTAGGGACTTCTCCTGCCCTGATCGTGATCGTGTGAACTGCCCTAGTATCTGATAGATCAGGGATTCTCAACGGTGGGTCCCCAGATGTTATTGGATTTCAATTCCCATAATCCCCAGCCCCAGTGGCCTTCAGCTGGGGATTATGGGAGTTGAAGTACTAACATCTGGGGACCCAATGTTGAGAATCCCTGTGATAGATGACGTGCAGCAGCCATCTTTGACAGCGAGCAAATGACAGTAGACAATGGCCAACAAGGCAGGCAGCCCTCCATCAACCGGGGGGGGGGACCCACCAGGGCTGCTGGGCAACCTGGAAGTTTGCCCCAGCAGGGTTGTGATGGGACTGCTGCCGAATGATTCCAGAGCACATCTGCGCATTCCCTTTCCTTCTGCCCGGGTTTCTGACTTGCAGTCGCATTTAACAAATCCTTGTGTGGTTGAATGCATGAATGATGCTCAGCCAGGAAACCTTCCCCGAAACGGAGTGAAAATGCCGAACAGTTGTCTTTTGAACTCTGAAATCACATTTAAATTCCAGAACCTGCTAAGTGAGCGTTGGTGTCAGATTCTGAAGCAAAATCTGAGCCATGCAATTACTGAAACGCCCGTGTATTCAAGGTTTCACTTGGGATTCAGGCTGGCCACTGGTTGACTCAGCCTGGGCTCCTGTCAGTACTTGGACTGGTTCAAGTTGCAGCTTTTCTTCTGACAGAATATATGGATTTCCTTTTCACAGAATTTGAGCAGATGCGGTGCAGAGTATGCACTCGGCCCTGCTGATAGCCTATCCCAGGGGTTCCCAACTTTAAGTGGGCCCCTTCTGTAGCAAAGCTTCTCCTCTGATACCCATCGAAATGTGCTCTCTCTTTCTCTCTCCCTCTCCATGCACAAATGTAAATCTTACAGCTATGAGACGAGCTACTACAGTCACTGGCTGACATCCTCGCTAAGTTACCCATAAGCAGTCTCGTTTGTCCTATTAATTTCAATGGGAATACTCAGTACTAGTTTTCCGAAGCCTGTCAGTCAAGCTGAGGGTGGCGTACTCTCAGTTTCCGGACATGGCCATCCAATCAGGAGCAGAGGAGGAAGGTCTTCACTCTCCTCCTTCTGTAACGGACACATAGCTGCAGATGTGTGGGCTTCAAACTGGCCCTCCTCAGACGGAAAACAGATAGTGTGGCTGCAGCGTGGGGAGGTGCAGGAGGGCTCTGAGTACCCCCGCGGGGGCTTTTCAAGTACCCCTTACCAGTCTCCCCTGTGGGGAACCCCTGGCCTATCCGACACTGATTAAGAAATGTTCTGATTTTAAGTTGCCCTTGCAGCCCCACCCCGCCCGGCCCCCAAGCTGTCTGCACTCTTCTGTGTGTGTGGGTCGAGCGTTCCCCACTTGGGCCAGGAATGCATTGGCTGTTCATGGCTATGAAGAACATGTGTACTGGGGGAAGCCACTTATTGGTTGCCTCCATTTTGGTTTTAGGGTAATGTTGTCACACAAAGACTCCTCAACTCCATAAATGGGGAGTTGACAACACTGATGCAGAACAGATTTGACTGTTTTAAATAGCTTGGCATCCCATTTCATGAGAAATATTCTTGGAAGGGCCACAGTGAGTCAAGGCGGCGGCAGGCTGTCAGAGCTGCAAATGCCGTTACGATCTTGGCAAAGTCTACAGGAAGGAAGTTGCCAAGTGCCTTCAGCTGGAAGGAATTTTGAAGCTGAAGTTCTTGTAGAAATGATTTATAGTGTGGGGACAGGAGGATTGACAAATGTCATCAAGTTCGAAACTGCGGAAGATTATTTTCTGAAACCCATTTTATGTTGATCTAGTTTGACTCCTCATTCTAGGCTGAGAATTCAAGTTGTTCTCCCTTTCCTTCAGTGTCTTGCATGTCAGTTCCTCTTTGACTAAAAGTACCACCGGTGAACGCTGCTGGGTCCCATAAACACTATTGTTCAGAAATGTCCAGTCATGTTGATGCGACTTAGCCCTAAAAATGTGTGCACACCTCTGTACATGCATACACTGTACATGCATTAAATACAATGCCCCTTAATATGAATATCATGTTCTTTTTTATAAAAACTGTGCTAATTACTGTTGCTCCTATTTTTATTTTGTTCTTTGCCTTGATCCTTTATATTCTAATTTATTTGTAAGCTGCACTAGGAGCCTTTTGGAATGAAGAAGCAGTATAAATATATACTGAATAAATAAACGGGCAGTACATGAGTTTTTAATTGTTCTCAGCCTTGGGGGCTTTGGGATCTGGGTGCTGTGCCCACATCTCGAGGTCACAGCTGCATCCCAAAGTACTTTCCCCCAATGTAGTCTGCTTGTCTCCAGCCTCAGAGGGGTCTGGGAATATTTCCAATGGTATGGAACAGGGTGACCCAAAGGACCGTTAAGCAGCATCTCCATGAGCCCTGGGAGGGAAGTCAAAGGAGCGTCCAGAGTCTTGCTGTCTGTCTGTGTGGTGTGAAAGTAGCTTCCAGGAGACTGGAAAGGGGAATTTCGGCTGCTGTCAGCAGTCATGTGACTATGACCTCGGAAGATATTGTGGGAAACATTTTCTAATCCCACAACCTCCTGCTTCATGCCTTCCCCAAGGAGGTGGCATCTTCACAAGGCTACATCCAGGCCGCTTCCTAAACATATGAAGCTGCCTCCTCCTAGCAAGCCAGATGAGCCAAGGGCCTGACTCCCTTGAAGGCAGCTTCATGGCTTCCCACCAGTGCAGGGGAGCAGGGGAATTGTAGTATGTGGGGAAAGTCCTTCTCTCTCTCTCCCTGACTCCGGCATGCATCCGATGCCCCAGAATCGCAGACCAGAGAAGAGGAGCTGCAGGCATTCTAGTATTCATTTAAGGTGTAGATCACCATGATAGATAGGGTGGGGGTGGGGATCCAAGGAAAATCCAAAGGAAATCTAAAATATAAACCAATCTCTGCTGCAGCTAAGTTGGCTTTTATTGTACCCCTTTATTGAGTATAACCTCAGAACATTTCCCCCGAGTTACTGAGTGCTTGAAACAGGAGGAAAGAAGAGAAGCTGTCGTGAGTCTTCTATCCCCAAAGGAGACCTTTTATTTTCCAAGTTTGCATTTTCGACTGACCTATTTTCATATGCCTTTTGTTTATTAGTTTAAGTAGAAGAGTTTTCTCTTTTTCTTTGGGGGGTGGCTGTGTGTGTGTGTGTGTGTGTGTGTGCGTGCGTGCGTGCAGCAGAGGCTAAAATATCATTGGGCAAGAACTGCTCTCTGCTGACACCACTTCTCTGGGCTTGGCAGGACCTCTAAGATGTTGCCTTGATCTTCCAGGCCAAGCCTGATCCAGAGACAGCCATGACAAAGAGGGAAGAGTGTATTTTCAGACACCAGCTAAACATGGTGAGAGCATAACCAGCCATTATATAACTTGTAGAATTTCCCTGAAGGAAATATACTGATGGTTGAAGTGTGATGGGAATTTGGGAGGAATTTGGGAATTTGGAAATTTGGGAATTTGGGAGAATTTTAAAAAACGATTGCCCAGTAAATGAGGTTAGGAACATAGAGACATAGGGAGCTGCCATATAATGAGTCATCTAGCTCAGTATTGTCTACACAGACTGGCAGTGGCTTCTCCAAGGTTGGAATCTCTCTCAGCCCTCTCTTGGAGATGCTGCCAGGGAGGGAACTTGGGACCTTCTGCTCTTCCCAGAGCGGCTCCATCCCCTGAGGCAAATATCTTACACTGCTCACACTTCTAGTCTCCCATTCAAATGCAACTAAGGCAGACCCTACTTAGCTAAGGGGGCAAGTCATGCTTGCTACCACAAGACCAGCTCTCCTCTCTAAAGCGTTGGGTGGGCAGGAAGCATGTAGTCATCTTAAATCAAAGGTCCAGTCTCTATATTGGTTTTATTTTAAATTGTTAAAACATTGAACTTTACCAAATGTAAGATGCTAATATTCAACCGAGGATTTCCAGTTTACAGTGAAACGAATCAAAGCAGTCCCTTCCAGGGAGCAAAATCATGTGGATGAACTGCGGCTCCCATTTCTAATTCTTATCTTATCCTGCAGTCTCTATATGCATGATTAAATTCAGCCATGCACACCCTGGATCTACCATGCCTGTTTTTTGTGTACTTAGTTACTTATTTTGTTTTCTATGTACAAATGATTCATTGCTAAGGCTGAAACTGCAAGCGAAAAAGCTAGAGAATGCTCTTATCCCTGTGTGAGATCATGATCTAGTCTAGCATCAGATACACTATTTCCTCAGTAAGCGGGGAATCTGCCTCTCTCTTTTCTGAGAAAGGGTGGCAGTTTGCCTTTGATGCATCTCCCTAATCAAAAGATCCACTGATAAGGAAAGAGACCAGTGATGGTTTCCAAAGCAGCCGCGCCCCTGTTTTAGAATTGAGCCTTCAGTTCGGGCAAGCAAGACTATCATGTAGACAGGATCTTGGGCCTTGAAATTACAAGCCTGGGAAAGGCAGGAATCGTTGCCAGTGCTGTTGCATTCTCCATGAAGGAAAATTACCAGCCAGACAAGGAAAGGACACAGGTGAGCAAACTTGGCCCTCCAGCTGCTGTTGAACTACAATTCCCATCTTCCCTAGCAGTTCAACAATAGCTGGGTGCTTTCCAGATTAGACCCTGCAATGGGGTCACGACGAATCTCTTAGTGTGCTTCCACACTTCCTGTGTCATGACACCACAGTCCCTACGTGGACAGTAGGGTGCCGTACACATCTCCAATGCCTTGTTTTGAATTTAATGATCTATTCTGTTCTGTTCTGTTCTATTTATTTATTCAATTTCTATACCACCCTTCCAAAAAAGGCTCAGGGCGGTTTACACAGAGAAATAATAAATAAAATCAGATGGATCCCTGTCCCCAAAGGGCTTCCAGTCTAAAAAGAAACATGAGACAGACACCAGCAACAGTCACTGGAAAGATGCTGTGCTGGGGGTGGATAGGGCCAGTTACTCTCGCCCTGCTAAATAAAGAGAATCACCACATTAAAAGGTGCCTTTTTGCCAAATTAGCAAGGGTAAATATAGAGCTAGGGCGACTTATATCCAGCATAAAGAAGTTGCTGTTTTTTCAGGTTTTTAGTTTCCACAAGACTTCTCCTCCTGCTGTTTATGTTTCGAATGCGATTTGCCTGAACAGAAGCATTTTGCTGCTGTTGAGCAGCTAATCTGGAAAGCGCCCTGGAGAGCCAAGTTGGCCCACCCTGTACCACACAGCTTCAGCAGTGGGACAATATATTCCATCCTATTATTTATTTACTTGTTGTGTTTATATTTATATTTACACAGTATATTTATATTGTACCGCCTGATATAGGCATCTGATATATTACACATACTTTATCGGTTCCCATGCAAGGGTTTGGGGCTTTCTCTTTGTGCTTTACCTTCTTATCTGCAAAATGGGGGTGCAGCACGCAGCCCACTTATGGCTCACTTCTGGACTCTTACGGAAAGGTCTTCCAGACAGATGTGGCTGAGATGAAGGAAGCCAAGAAGAGTTCAGCTGCTCGCCCAAAGGACAAAGCCAAAGCAGTGCTGAACTTTTCAGCAACGACAGGCAGGCACACGTGACTCTGTCTACCTTTGCCCCCCTCTTCAACCACAATCACTGTTCATTAAGAGCATTAGACAGGAGACAAGTAGCCAGACCCTCAAGCACTGTTATAACTCCATCCGCATCCGAGCTGGAGAGCAAAGGCTCTGGGCCAGCAGTTCAGTGACTCACCCAGCTTGTCGGATCTGGGACCCAGCGCCTGCAAATGGAATTGAGTTGGCCAAGGTTAAGTCCCCAGCTATCTGTGTTTGCTCTCTGGTACCCGAGAGTCTTCCACTGGGGCAAGTTCTTAAGGAGGGCACTTGTGGTTTCTCTCTTCCCGTGGGCTGTGATTACAGTAATACAGTACAGTACAGTAATAGCTCCTGGGGTCTGACGGCGGTAATGTCACTGATATCTGGAGAGAGAGAAAATCTTTATCTTAGCAGGTAATTTCCCAGGGTGTTTTTGTTTTGTCATGCTAGACAGCTGTGTTCTCTCTCTCTCTCTCTCTCTCTCTCTCTCTCTCTCTCTCTCTCTCTCTCTCTCTCTCTCATCACTGCTGACTGGCAATTGAATTACCCTGTTTCTGATGCCCCCCTTTCTTGGTCCTGAGGACTTCAGGGTGTCATCCTGCTTCTGCATGTCTGCACCTTTCAGCCCACAAGGTGTTACTTAGGATAAAAGTTCATAAGGGTGATTATTTCCTGACATAAGCAAGATGTTCATGGATAGCCATGAGAAAGCAACATCTGCAGTGGGTGTGTGGGAGCTCTCAGGAGCTGTGACTCATATGCTAGACCGCACTGATGCTGACTCCTTCCATAAGGACCTTGATCAGGTCCAGAATGTCTCGTAGCCCTAGAACTTGCCAACTTCAAAGAGACTGCGAGTGAAGTCCCTGAAGACACGAGGAGTACATAAGAAGCTGCTGCCTACTGAGTCAGACCCTTGGTCCAGCTAGGTCAGTGTCTTGTCTACACTGACTGGCAGCAGCTCTCTGGGATTTATTCAGGAAGTGGTCTTTTGCAGCCCTACCTGGAGATGCCAGGGATTGAACCTGGGAACTTCTCCGTGCAAGCAAAGCAGGTGCTCTTCCATTGAGCTATGGTCCCTTTCCCAAGTATGTCAGCATATGAAGCTGCCTTCTACTGAGTCGGGAACCCCATCAAAGCAGCATGGGCCATGGCCCACCATGCTTAAGCTACAGGAGGCCCAGCCCCTTTGCCTTTTAGGATGTTAACTAACTTGGCAAGAGGCACCTTTTAACGTGGTGATTCTCTTTATTTAGCGGGGGAGAGTAACTGGCCCTATCCGTCCCCAGTATAGTACCTCCAGTGGCTGTTGCTGGTGTCTCCCTATGTTTCTTTTTAGATTGTGAGCCCTTTGGGGACAAGGATCCATCTTATTTATTTATTATTTATCTGTGTGAACCACCCTGAGCCATTTTTGGAAGGACGGTATAGAAATTGAATAAATAATAATAATTATTAATAATAATTAATAATGTAGTTAATGCTTCTTAGGAGGCTGTAGAAGGAAACAGGCTTTGGGTGAGTGGAGCTTGTGGGTTTTGCTAAGAGCCCTGCCTTTTCTTCCACAATTTGAGCACTTTTAATATGCAGGGGATTTTGTTACCTAGAATGGCCCGCAGATGGAAGTGGGGTGAAAACAGGCCACTGGGCTGCTGCAAGTCTTGTCCTGGGGCCTTTAAAGATGTTGAGAATTCTCTCTGGCAAGAGATACCCTTCTATTACAGCAGAGTGCACAGAGGCAAAACACAGCGGAGTCTGCCTAGGTATGCGTGGATGCTGAGAGCAAAGGAAACTTGGAGCCAGTTCATAGTTTCAGATCAATATGAGGAGTCTTTATTGTAGAACTCCATTCTAGATAGGAAAGTGGAGAGATAGGATCTCTAATCTGCCTAGCTAGCTGGATGCAGAGAGATGTTGCATGCATCTCTGTGCACACATGGTGCAGAGAGAGAGACGAGCATGTGTGACAGGGAGAAGAAGAAGGAAGGGAGGGAGGAAGTAAGTCCCTGAGAGACAGTTGCAATCTACATATCAAAGGGAGAGTGTCAGAGCAGTAGAGAGGAGGAATGCCCAGTGTCTTGACCCCTCTAGCCCTCTGACTCACTAGTCTGTCCCCCTCTGTCATTGAGGCATGAGACAGCGCAGAGTCCTTCACTTCCAACAAAAGCAACACCCCCCCACACCCGGTTTGCCTTTGAGTCAGAGACAGACACCGAGGGCTGGTGGTGGGTCTGTGTGTGTGAACATCTGCTTGGCTCTGAATGCTCTCTGCTTGCTCCTTTGGCGCCAGTGAGTTTTGCACCCGCAGGCAGTTTTGTGAAGTTCTGAAATGGTCGCTTCACGGAGGTGCTGTGGGAACCTTCCGGCTCTGTCTCAGCAGTGACTGGGGGACTGAGAGGTGACAGGCCTCCTTCCTCCACCTGCCAATCACGTTGGTTGCCAGGGAGATTAATATGCTCCCTCCTGTCGGAGATGGCAGCCAACCGGGACACCAGTATTGATCCAGGAAAGAAGGGTGATGAAAACTCAATTAACTTTTAAGGCTCATTGCAATTGGGGTAAACACAGAGATGTGACCTGCTCATTGCAATACAATTACAAATGAAATGCAATTCATCTTAACAAGCCTTGGTGCGAGAGACTACATTCTGGAGGAAGCGGCTGTCTTCTTAAATCATGTGTTTTATCTCTAACAGCCTAGACTGAGTTTTCTTGCGAGGAACGCAAATATTCTTAATTGTGATTCTTTTGAGGCTGGTTTATACACTTGGCAGCATCGAGGGGTAAAGATTTGCTGGACTCTGCCACTTTGGACTGGGGTGCTGTGTATGGAGGAAGAGGCATGCTTAGCGCCCTCCCGTGGATGGGGGCATGGCAAGGTGGGGGTGGGCCCTGGGACAAGAATGAAGATGAGCCCTGCCCTCCTGCCTTCATCTGTGGAGAGAGAGAAACGGGAGAGTGAGGAGCAAGGTGTTGCTCAGCTGATGAGCCCCTTTCCCTTAGGAAGTAATGGCTCATCCTAACCAAGGGCAGGGGGCTCTGAAGGAAGTGAAACAAAAACATAGGTAGCTGCCATATCCTGAGTCAGACCATTGGTCTATCTAGCTCAGTATTGTCTTCACAGACTGGCAGCGGCTTCTCCAAGGTTGCAGGCAGGAGTCTCTCTCAGCCCTATCTTGGAGATGCTGCCAGGGAGGGAACTTGAAACCTAGATGCTCTTCCCAGAGCGGCTCCATCCCCTGAGGGGAATATCTTACAGGGCTGCTCACACTTCTGGTCTCCCATTCATATGCAACCAGGGTGGACCCTGCTTAGCAAAGGGGACAAGTCATGCGGTCTACCACAAGACCAGCTCTCCTCACCAGCAGTGCCACTGCCTCTGCTTTCCGGCAGCAGCCCAGGTTGTTCCTCTCTCTCCTGCGCTGCCTTCAGGCTCACCATTCATCAGGTAGAGCTGCGCGGAATGGCCAGCCTGTAGGCAGCATGGGAGAGGGGAAGCCACCTGAGCTGCCTCCTTGGGTGCCTCCCTGGCTTGTTAGGATGAGCCGTTCCTGCCCTTAAGGGCTCAGGGACATTTCTCCTCCCCTGTTCAGTGATCGCTACGGCCCTGCCCATGAAGATGGTGCTTTGCAAGCAGACAGCTAGCACACCAGGAGGGAGTGCAAATCTTCAGGAAACTGAAATCCCACACACTGTTGCTGTCTGGCAGGGAACACATGTTTGGTATCCAAGGCCTGTATTGTTTAGTATTTGTGAAAGTGGGGTCATGGCGATTACAAACAACAGAGGGGATTGTTACCTGGGAGGCCCAGTTACCACAAACCAAAACAAACAAGGATGATTGAAGGAAGCAATAATCACCGTTTATTTTAACCCAGCGCTGGTGGCTTTTCCCAGTACCTCACGGTAAACCTGAGAATCGCGCGCAGCTGCCTGGGTCACAAGTTTTTATACTTTGGCATAACTACAGAGCTGGGCATCAACATTCAGCCCCAAAGAACCAATTAGTTCATTGGTTAACATCATTGTCCGTCATATTACAAATATTCTAATCATTGCTAGTTAGACAAGCATTCCCTAGTACAAAGAAACATTTCTACTGCCTATTGATAAGCGAAACTGTCTTCCTCAGATGGCCTTGAAGTGTTATTTTACAGGCCTTTGCTTTTTCAAGAGATACAAGGAGAGGGGCGCTCTTCCCCCTCTAGCTTGTCAGCAAATTTATGGCTTTACAGCTCGCAATTTGGCAAGGCAACTTGCAGACTCTATTAACCATTTCTTGACCAGTGCAAACCTGAGTTCTCACACTTTTTGCAAAGACACTTTCCCATTCCATGAGAACAAAGTGATTACAAAGCAGCTTTCAGAAAAGGCATTTCCCCCTCATTCCACAGGATAGTGAGTCCCCTTGGAAAATACCTCTCCTGATGCTAACCTGTCCAAGTGTCTCGCCATTGATTGTACTCCACGTGCTCATTGCTTTTTTAATAAATATCGGAATGTTTTTGCTGACACCAGTTGTTTCTAAACATTTTAGTATCCACGTGTGAGGCAATAAGTCGAAGGCCTTCTTATAGTCAATCCATGCAACACTTAAGATTTGTTTTTCTTTTGCAATTTTCTAAAATCATTTTGTCAATCAGCAGCTGGTCTTTTGTGCCTCTGGTGTTCGTGCAATTTCCTTTCTGCTCAACTGGAAGCTGCTTATTAGTCAATAAGTGTTGCATTTCTTCATCTGCTATTATGCCAGTTAATAATTTGAACATGGCTGACAGGCAGGTTATCGGTCTATAATTATTTGGATCTGCACCTTTTGTTGGGTCTTTCATTATGAGATGAGTTTTGCCAGTTATTAACCATTCTTCAATATCACCTCCTTGCAAAACGTGATTGAATTGTTTTGATAGTTGTTTATGAAGGCCTGTTAGGTGTTTAAGCCAAAAGCCATGCAGTTCATAATCACCTGGTACAGTCCAATTTTTAATTTTCTTTGCTCTTTCACTTATTAATACTGGTGTTATTATTAGATCTTGCATTTGTTGGTTACATTTTTCGACCTCTTTTGCCCAGCCTGCTTTTTTATTGTAATCTTTTGGATTTTCCCATAATTTCCCCCAAAATTGCACTGTTTCTTCTTTATGTGGTATTTCTGTGTTTCTTGCAGTTTCGCCATCTATGCTTTGATAGAAGCGTTTTTGATTCGTCTGGAATTCTGCCTGTCTTGTGCAATTCTGGCTTCGTATCTGCTAATCTTCTTTGACACTGCTATTATTTGCTGCTTTATTATTTCCAGGACTTCTGCAATTTTCTTTGAATCTAGATGGTGTTTTTGGATCAGATACTATTTGGTGTTTTCATTCTTCAGCTTCTTGTCTTTCATATCTTTCAATTTAGTAGCATCTGATCTAAGCCTGGTGGTTTTATTTTCTAATCTAATCTTCCATTTATGTGGTATGCTACTTTCCTTTTTAGCAGGTCCACTGATCTTATACCCAAGCTCTTGTGTTCTTATTGTTGCTGCACTGTACATTAGTTGGTTTGTTTCTTGCAAATTATTGGTTGTTATTTCTACAAGTGCAGCATTTATATCTTTTAAGGCCTGAGCAAGTTGTTTTTTGGCAACTGTTTTAGAGCTGGAAGTTGAACTCTGGTGGTTGTTTGGTTCATATGCTCAGTTATTTTTTGCTTTAGTTCTTGTTGCTTTTCTGTTAAATGGCATTCAGGTTTTTGAGATGAAAGCAAAGGAGAGGGTGCCTGGTTTTGAACTAGAAACGGTTTTGAATTTGGTTTTGAATTTGAATCCTCCACATGCGCCTGAGCAACGTCTTCAGTTGGTGGTGATTCTACTTCCATATTTTGAGCCTGTATTGCTCTTTGCAGTTCTTCCAGTTCAACTTCTGTGAATACTTTATTTCTTGTTATGAATCTTCTCTGGTCTGCTAGCCTTTCTTCTGCTATTTCTGTATCTGGATGTTTCTCTTTCCAAATTTGGTACATTCTTTTTAAATAACCTTTTCTGGTGGGACTAGACTTGTAATAGCAAATCATTATTTCCTTGTTAGTGCTTTTTGTGTAATTTTTTCGGTTAAGCGATGTTTCTTCCAGTAGCCCTGCAATCTCCAGCCTTGGTTGCTCGACTGAAGATCCTGAGTCCTGTAGCCCACTTGCCACCAGATGTCCAGGGACTCCAGCACCTGGCACGGTCCTTGTTAACCCAAGTGATGACCAATTCGGTATAGATTCATTAAATTTATGTCTCACCATATTGTTTATGGGGGAGGCACTCTTTGGCTCCTCTGATGAGACCTGTCCAGTATGGTTGAACCTCTGGCATAGCTTTCAGCTTCCTCAGAGCACGCAAGCCCCACAACCACACCAAGGTAGCGCCTCAATAATAATAATAATTATTATTATTATTATTATTATTATTATTATTATTATTATTATTGGTACTACTACTATTACTACTGCTGCTGCTTTTATTATTATTATTATTATTTATTACTCATCTCGAAACCTCAGGGGTTTCTGGATAATATGACCAGAATGAGTAGCGAGCTGAGTACTGATATCATTGTCATTTTCGGTGGCTGGCCCCAGCATAGTCTCTATAGAGGAACTTGGGGCTGCAGGTGCTGTTTCCTCATCTGAAGGTTGTACGTTCTCGGGTATGACAAGGAGATGTCTGTGATTTCTGTTGAATGTTCCACTACCTGTCTCGATCAAATATGATCTGGGTGTTTCTCTCTTCCTTACAACTGTAGCAAGAGTCTGCCATGACTTTTCTCCATCATGTTTTATATAGACTCTGTTTCCAGGCTCTAAGTTTGGGAGTGGTTGTACTGAATGTCACCTGTTGTAGAGATGGCCATAGATGTCCTTGGCTTTGCGATCTGAAGATGCAACTTTGTGCAGATCTGGCAACTTTGGAGCCAGATTTTTCTCTAGGGTTGGAACTGGTGTTCTGATTTGTCTGCCCATTAACAGTTCTGCTGGGCTATATCCAATAGCTATCTATGATGTGGGACTGTAGCTCAGGAGAGCAAGATGTGGATCATTCTGGTGCAAAATTTTCGTAGCAGTCTGTACTGCCCTCTCTTCTTCCCCATTTGCCTGAGGATAGTGAGGACTCATAGTAACATGGTTAAAGTTAAATGGCGTGCAAAAGAGCTTGAATTCCACTGCTGTAAACTAAGGTGCATTGTCTGTCACAAGATCTTCTGGGATGCCAAAACAGGCAAAGGTGTTCTTCAGTTGTGTAATGACGCTGCTGATAGTGGACAAAGAAAGTATCTGTAGAAGGTTTCGCATGCCCAAACACTGGCTAGGCATTCTTTCTCGATCTGTGCGTAACGTTCTGTTTCTGTGAGAGTCCTAGAGCAGAATGTGACCAGCATCCACTCTGACCTCTGTAATTGGAGTAGAACACCATCCGGTCCATAACTTCTTGCATCAGCACAAACCATTGTAGGCTTGTTAGGATCATAGAGGTGCAAAACTGGGGCATTTGAGATCATGTCCTTTATTTCCATAAAGGCAGCCTCTTGATCTGGCCCCTAGCTCCAGGATGCATCGGATCGTAGTAGCAGAGTTAGTGGCCGTGTCTCTGTGGAGAGCAGGCTCAGACTGGCCCACAGGACAACAGGGCATATTCCCGGTGCACCCCACCCGCGGGGCGCCCCTGTGCCCTGCCATACTTGACAGCAGTGAATTCTCCCATCCTTAAGTACCCATTCTGCTCAAAAACCCACATACATTTCATCGCCCTCTCAGTGCCCCCAGTCCGGCCCTGGTGGAGAGGTCCTGCATGTATCGATTGAGATGATTCACCATTCCTAGAAAGCGTCTCAATTCAGTGACATTTGTAGGTGCTTTTAAGTTTCTAATGGTTTTTACTTTCTCAAGGCATGGCTTCATACTTTGTTCTGTAATCACTTGTCCTAAGAACTCTATTTCAGTTTGGCAGGAAATGCATTTCTCTTTGTTTAGTTTAAGCCCGGACTCCTGGATCAGATTTAGGACAAGGGTTAGAGTTTTATCATGCTCTTCTAGTGATGTGCCATGTACTAAAATGTCATCCATGAAAACAATGACCCCTTTAATGCCCCTAAGGAGTTCTGTCATCTTCCTTTGGAAGATCTCAGGAGCACTGGTGATTCAGAAGGGCAAGTGCTGGAAACAGAATCTTCCAAAGGGTGTTTTAAATGTTGTTAGTCTGGCTCTCTGATCTGTCAGAGGTATTTGCCAGAAGCCAGTTCAAGCATCCAATTTGGAAAATACTTTGGCTCCAGTCACTTTTGGAAGTAGATATTCCTGCGCTGGGAGTACACATACCATGTAGGCACTGTGATTTCTTTAATGATGCCATGTGCCTTCATCCTTTCCAGCTCTATCCACTTTGTGGAGTAAGGGAATGGAAATCCTGTGGGGAGCATGGACACTATATGGCTTAGCATCCTGGCTTAAGACAATGTCCACAGGGTCTCCCTTGAATAGGCCAATGTCCCCAAACACTCCTCCTGTTTCTCCCATCAGTCCCATTCTGGTAGCTACTCCACAACTGAGGTGATTTTCTAGATCAGGGGTTCTCAACGTTGGGTCGCCAGATGTTATTGGACTTCAACTCCCAAAATCCCCAGCCCCAGTGGCCTTTGGTTGGGAATTATGGGAGCTGAAGTCCAATAACATCTGAGGACCCAACGTTGAGAATCCCTGATCTAGACCATGGGCTCTAATCACATACACAGAAAACTCATATTGGTTGCCTTTATGACTGGTTTGTGTTATAAAGTATCCAGTACAGTCTAAGGGACCTCCTGCACTGCATAGAACAGTCTCCGCTTTGTGTCGTGGGGGAGGATTCTGGAGGCTAGCATAGGTCTTCTCTGAGATGACTGAGACATCTGCACCTGAATCTATTTTGAAATTTACAGTCTTGCCATTAGTCATTAAATCAATCCTCCATGCAGGTTCAGTGTCTTTGCAAAAAACTGAGTCTAAGAAAAATTGGTCCTCCACTTCTGTGGTAACTTCTTGTACCATCTGTGTATGATATGCAATTGCAAAGTGCCCTATTTTTGAACATTCCTTGCACTGAACTCATCTAGCAAGACAAATTCCTCGGATGTTATGCATCCTCCCACATCTTGTACATGCAGACTGGGAGTGTATGCCTTTTTGCTGCAGTGTGCTTTTGAATGGCCCTTGCAGCAACAGTCTTGAAATTTGCATTTCCAAAGGAGCTACTCTTTCTGCAGTTAGTGTTTTGTGGGGGAAAGGCTATTTCTTCCAAACTGGTTTCCAGTTTCCTCTGCCAAACTGGTTTCTGGTTTCCTCTGCTCCATGATCTGTGCTTTTATTAACATTGATTGCCTTGCCATTTCAATAGCTTTATGAAGAGTTAGGAAACATCGGAAGCTGCCATATCCTGAGTCAGACCATTGGTCTATCTAGCTCAGTACTGTCTTCACAGACTGGCAGTGGCTTCTCCAAGGTTGCAGGCAGGAATCTCTCTCAGCCCTATCTTGGAGAAGCCAGAGAGGGAACTTGAAACCTTCTGCTGTTCCCAGAGTGGCTCCATCCCCTGAGGGGAATATCTTGCAGTGGTCACACATCAAGTCTCCCTTTCATATGCAACCAGGGCAGACCCTGCATAACTAAGGGGACAAGTCATGCTTGCTACCACAAGACCAGCTCTCCTCCACAGTTAGATCTGTGAGTTGCATTCACTCTGATAGCCCTTTATCTAGAATTCCAAGGACAAGCCTGTCTCTGAGATGTTCTTCCTTCCTGTTTCTGCAAAATCACAGTGTTCAGAGAGTTCATACAGCCCTCTAACAAATGACTCAACTTTCCCCCCCAGACTGCTGTGTCCTTTGATAAAAGCAAGCCCCCTCATAGAGCACATTCCATTTTGGCATGAGATGGGCATCAAATTTAGCCAAGACAGTCTCATAGTCATTCTTCTGACCCTCTTCCTCAAAGGTAAAGGATTTATAGATGCTGCTTGCTTCCTTTCCCATGATATAAAGAAGGGAGAGGAGAGCTGGTCTTGTGGTAGCAAGCATGACTTGTCCCCTTTGCTAAGCATGGACCAAGGGTCTGACTCCATATATGGCAGCTTCCTATGTTCCTATGAACCTAGTTGCCCAATGCCTTCTTCTTGGTGGAACTTTGTTGCTAGTCTGAAGCAACTAATCTTTCTTTTCTTTCTGGCCAAGCAGCAGGATTGTCAGAGATGAAAGCTTCTGGTGCAGGAAAGTGAGCCATTTTCTAGGTTTGGTGGATTCAAACAGATTTCTGACACCATGTTTTGAGAGTGCAGAGGAAGGCAGCCATTATAGGCTAAGACTGCTTGATTGTGTAACAGGAAGAGACCCGTTCAACAAAGGTACAGGCAGGAAGAGGGGAGGAACTCTGCCTCCAGTGAAGATAGTACTTCTCCAATGAAGAAGTAGGTAGCAAATGGTAGTACCACCTACTGACTGGACATATTAGAGCAACATTTCCACACAGTAGGTGTTTCCTTAAGCCAGGACGAGATGCAGCAAGGAAGCAAACTTCTAGAACTTCCCTTGGTACTCATATATGACTTCTGCTCATCTTCTCTCAAACCCGTATGTTTCTGTGGGCAAATATATTCTCCCACTTGGGGAAGCAATCAGCCACAGTCCTACCCATGCAAATAGGATACAATATGCAAATAGATGGAACTCCCCCCACCATCAAAAACTACAAATCCCAAGTTGAGCAGGGGTGTTTCCACCATCCCCATCTGTTCATCTCTAGGTACTAGCTTGAGTTCCCTCCCCTGCCAAATCAGGAGTTCAGGCTGGAGAGCTGAGATGGCAGCCTGAGCCTCTGCTGCATTTGAGTGAAGTCGATCCAACGCCAGCGACAAGGTTTGTGGCTGGCCAGCACATGCTCCCTGGCTTTTGTGTTTAATTTCACGCCTCCAATTATTCACCACTGACTCTGCCATGGCCTCCGCCAAAGAACACGCTTTCTTTGTCTTTCCAAACAATGTCTTGCCAACCTTCAGCTCCCCGGTCCTCTCCCTCACCATCTGGAATCTCGTTAATGCATCATAGTGGGCGAACCTCTTCATTGACTGACTTGTAACAGCACTTCAGGCCAGGGTTTGTGACTGTATCTTATCTGGATCAGGCCTTACATGGGCAGTTTGTGGTTTTGGAAATGTTTTGGAAATGTTTTTTCCCCCTTCTGTAGAAACTAGCATGCCTTGCTGCAATAAACAGAGTGGGGGGCACAGGGGAAAACACACAGGGGGACTTTTTTGCAAAGCATGCCAGAAATGGTTTGGAAGATATTTTTTCAGCATTGCTAGAGATTTTGGGCTAGTGGTTTTGGGTCGACTGTAGTCTAAAGCAGAGGTTCCCTACCTTGGGTTCCCAAATGTTGGTGGACTTCAACTCCCATCACCCTCACCGTTGGCCAGTATGGCAGGGGGTGATGGGAGTTGTAGTCCAACAATATCTGAGGTCCCAATGTTGGGAACCCCTAATCTATGGTGTGGACAAAATGCAATACCTGAAGCCGACCACGCATCACAGACTTGGGACAGGCTGCTATCTGGTGCTTCATTTCCATATCCCCCGCCTCTGCATTCTATCATGGAGAATCTTCAATCGCCTCACTAGCATCCACATAATTTTGCTAATGTTCTAGGTTTTCTTGTACATTGTAAGAATTGCGATGAGGAAAGAATTGCATTAGTGGATTGGTTGTTGGGTTTTCTTTTGGTTTGGGGGCTTTTGTTTTGTTTTGTTTTGTTTTGTTTTTAAAGACCACATGGGGAATCATCAGGTAATCCAATACTGCGGAAAATGTCTGAGCATTAAAGTTGTGCGTCAAGACAAGGTTGCTGTTGTGATTAAAAGCATCTCAATTGTCTTGAAGAGATTCAAGGCCTTTTCCTTGGCATTCTCCAGTTCCTATTTGCTTCTCCCGTCTCTCCCATTGGACGTGGATTTTTCTGCTCATTGAGCCTTGCGTAGAATTTAGCAATTATGTTTGTTGTGTGAGAAATCCGAGGACTAAAGAGGTTCTTTCTGGCTGTTAAGACTATAAAAAGATAAGGAGGCTATTCCCACGATCGCCCAAAAGCGGGCTAAGGGAGCCCAGCCTGCTTTTGGGTGATCGTGTGTTGCAACAGGAGCTGTGCGGCTCCCGGCAGCGAGCTTACTTCAATCTCCCTCCCCTTAAATGAGGTTAACAGAGCGATCACTCAGTTAACCTTGTTTTTTTGCGTGTGTGTCGCCGTGGCACATGGTGAAACACTAGTAGACTCCCGACCGGGAGGCTGCAAGCAACCTCCCGGGCCCGGGGGTTTCTCCAGAATGCCCTGTGCAGGGCATCCTGGAACTTTCACGGGGCGTGCAGCCCCCAATCCCCACAGCCCACGCCGGCTCCGTGATGGAGCCGGCAGTTGCTCGCCTAAGCCCGCTCTCCCCGCAGAACCCCGTCAGGCGCCTCACACGTGAACTAAACAGTCCCAGCACCCTGCTGAATGAGACCCAAGCTGCTGTATTCTAGCATCCTGTTTACAATAGTAGCCAGCTACGGGAAGCCCCCAAGCAGTGCGTAAGGGCAAAGGAAGGGGCACCACCCAGTCCCAGGTTCACAGCCTGGCAGCATCCTCAGGTAGAGCAGAGAAAGGCCCCTCTCTGAAACACGGGTGAGATGCTGCCCGTCAGTGTGGACAATGATCTAGATTAGGGCTGCTCAGCTTGGTCCTCCTGCAGATATTCGCCTCCAACTCCCTTGATCCCTGACTACTGGCCACTGTGGTTGGGGATTATGGGAGTTGTCATCCCAAAACAGCTGGAGGGCAGATGCTGAGCAGCCCTGACCTAGATGGATCAGTTGTGTGACTCAGTAGGAGGCAGACTGCCTCGGGACATGGAGGACCTGTTTACCTAGTAGGGCGAAACCTTTGATCAACCCTTTCCTAGACAGGGTTGATGTTCGATTGTACTGACACTGGGGTGATCGTTCTAGCTGTAACATAGGAAACTGCCATATCCTGAGTCAGACCATTGGTCTATCTAGCTCAGTATTGTCTTCACAGACTGGCAGCGGCTTCTCCAAGGTTGCAGGCAGGAATTTCCCTCAGCCCTATCTTGGAGAAGCCAGGGAGGGAACTTGAAACCTTCTGCGCTTCCCAGAGCGGCTTCATCCCCTGAGGGAAATATCTTGCAGTGCTCACACATCAAGTCTCCCATTCAGATGCAACCAGGGCAGACCCTGCTTAGCTATGAGGACAAGTCATGCTTACTACCACAAGACCAGCTTTCCTGTAGCCTGAGTCCTTACATAGCCAAGCTGACAGAGGAACAGGCCAAGTCTGTTTCTCAACTCTACTACCCACACCCCCAATTCCTTTCCCTTGCTGCAGCTTAAGAGTTCCCAACCTTGTTTTCCCAGATGTTGCTGGACTACAACTCCCATCACTCCCAGCCACGATGGGGATGATGGGAGTTGTAGTCCAGTAGCATCTAGGGAAACAAGGTTGGGAATCCCTGTCCTAGCTTTGGATTTCAGTTGGGGGTTGTGGGGAGAGAGAAAGACAAATGAACAGACGGTGAAGAAGGAACAAGGGTGGTACGGTGGGAAGAAAGAGGGCGGTTGAGTGGCCCAAAAGGCCGCCCTCCCTCTGGAAGATGCTGGTTGCTGCTGCTTATTGAGGTATAATGAGATCTCGAGGGGCAAAAAGTTTCTCTCTTTCACTGTTCCAGATGAGGAAATTCAAGCCCATCAGACAAATGCTTGAAAGCCAGCATTTCTGCTTCTTGTGAATCGCTTTCTGGTCTGCTCCATCCCCGACCTTCTTCTTCACGTAGAAGCTACATTACCCTCCATTCACACAAACCCCTCTCCTCATGAAAGTGAGGTGATGGCATTTAGCGGCATGCTTATTAAACATCTTGAAGTTGACAGGGATTGGTTCTCGATATTTCAGGGAATAGGGCCAGTTCGCACACTACAGTTTTAAGTTTGCCCTTAAAAATGTAAAAATGACAAAGGGACCCATGAGGATGCTTCCTATTCCCCGAAGTTTTGCTGTGTCACGTAATGCATGACTGAAGGCTATTTCTGGACAAATGTTAAAATGTCCTGCCTGGGACCGCCGTTCCATAGATAACAAGATTCTACCAAAAATAAAGTACATTTGTGTTGTGCTTAAGTTGGACAGAAGAGGGGTCAGTTTCCAAACGTTCCCCAGAAAGGTATGTGGCCCAGTCACAAGCGGTGTTCTACAGGTATGGCCACAGGAAGAAGGGCTGGGCCTAAGGGAGCCAGGGCAGAGCTGAAGGGGCATTAACTGGTCCAGACCAAGCCTGCCTGCAGAAGGTGGCTGTCTCTGATACTTGCACAGCTGCTTATACTGGATCTGCCGGAGAGTCTCACTCCTCTGGGTCTTGTCACTCAGCATCTGATGTGCGTCTGACGGGGTCACGGGACGGAGCCGTCTCTGTGGCCTCACCCAGCTTGGGAATTTATTTCTTCCCAAAGGAGGCACGCCTTGCTCCCTCTTTGTCGGCCATTCACTGCCAGGTGAAGAAGACCTTCCTGTTCAGGCAGGCTTCTACCAACCCTGTTCTGTGGTTGCCTTTTCTTCTTTTTCCTCAGTGCTGGTGTGCGTTTGTTTTTTAATCTGCTGTCGCTTTATACTTCTGCGAGGTGATTTTACCTGCTTCTTAGTTTTTAAAGATCAGTTTGACAATGTGTTTTGAGTGGCTTGTTGTTGTTGTTGTTTTGTTTTCTGCCTTGAGCATTTTAAGACAAAAAGCAAGATATGCATATTTATGATGACAAGTAACTTTTGCCGAGTGTGTGAAAGTGTACATACTCCGTGAACCTCCGCCTTGCAGAACAGCTACCATTTCACGGCGGCTTCTCTCCTTCCTGCCATGTTGGAGTGAGAGGAAGGGAAGTCAGAGCAGCTCATTCTCATGAGGCAGCGGTGGGCAGATGCCAAAGGAGGCACGGCCGCCTCTCCTGCCTGGAGCAATGTGTGCGCCTCTGTTTCCCACCCTGCCCCACCCTGGTGTGAACAAGAGCTGCGCTGCCTGCAGAATGGCCTTTCATCAGATAGAGCCCGCACAACTCTACCTGGTGAATGGCCAGCCTGCGAGCAGCACAACTCTCGTTAATGCCAGGGCAAGATGGGAGACAGAGGAGCAAATGAACCTCTGGGAAGGAGAGGCCGCTGTGCCTCCTTGGCATTGTGCCCCACTCCCTGCCCCATGAGGATGAGCCATTCCTGAAGGGAAGGCAGTATGGCTCTAGTTCTCACCGAGGTGGTAGAACCGTGCGTCTGGGCTGTGTGCCACTTCAGCCTGCTGATCAGGATGCTTATGATGGATGTTTCCTGTTTCCTCCCTCTAAAGGAGCATTCCTTGCACATGGAAATTCTCTGACATGTTAGTTTTAGGTGCAGAGATTTATATTACTACAACAACGGCAACAACAAAACAACTGAAATGGCACAGCCCAAGCACAGACTTGCCACCTTGTTGGGAGCTAGGCTGCAACTTAAAGGCAAAGAAGCAGAGCAGGGACATCCATGAGACAGATGGCTGGCTCCTGATCAGAAGGAACGGAAGAAGGTGTTTACACTCTTCTTCCAGGAAAATGCTTTCCATCTGGTTGTGCCATGTGAATATGGAAGAGGCTGCACGGCTGTGTTCTTTACCTGTCTCATGTCTTTTCATTACCTCCGGAGCCACAACAGTTTCTAGACCCTGTATTATTTTTACCCTTTGCCTTTTGTATATTCAAGGCACAGCTCTTAGAGAGCAGGCAGGAATCAGTGCATGGGAGGTGTAAATGCAGATGGAGGGGGAAAGACAGGAACAGAGTTTTTGCGCAGTTCCTAGCAGGAGTCCCTAAACTTCCCTTGTTTTTTTTCTCGTTGTAAAAAAAACCCCTGTTCCGTACGTATGGTTCAAGTCGAATTGGAGAAAAGCAAGTTGTGGTAATATTGGCTAGTGTCTGTGACTTCGCTGCACCTCTCTTCTGCACCCATGATCTGCAGGACAGTCTTGTAACTGATTTTAATTTTTGTTTTAGAGGGATGCATGGCAATTTTGTACCATACAATCTCTGCTTTGTAAGGTACCGAATATTCTATTCCAGACTGAGGCCCATTGGGATACCAGTGAAAGAATCTAGCAAAAGTATTGGCAGGGAAGCAGGACCATGGACAGATCACTGGGCAAAAACAGGCTGAATACAAGGCATCCACAAGCAGCAAGCAAGGATATTGCTCCAGCAATTACCTGGAGCCAGCTGAAGGCTTATAGTCTTGCCATCAGTTTGATTTACATGAAAGCATAAGAACAGCTCTGCTGGATCAGGCCCAAGGCCCGTCTATTCCAACATCCTGGTTCCCACAAGTGGCCCACGAGATGCTTCTGAGAAGCCCTCAGGCAAGAGGTGAGGGCATGCCCTCTCTCCTGCTGCTACTCCCCTGCAACTGGTATTTCGAGCCATCTTGCCCCTGAGGCTGGAGGTGGCCTATAGCTATCAGACTCATTAGACCTGTTCTCTAGGATTTTGTCTAAGCCCCCTTTAAAGCCATCCAAGCAAGTGGCCATCACCACATCCCGTGACAGATAATTCCATAGATTCATTATGTGTTGTGTGAAAACGTACTTCCTTTTGTGGGTCCTAAATGTCATCCTAACCCCATTCTCTGCCTCTTTGCAGAAGCTGTTGGGACTTAAAGCATCCATGCCATAATGATTAACAACCACCACCAGCTCAGCTGGGTGCAGAGGGTGCATTTCTCCCCAACCCCGCTTCTCCCCCCACTGCCTGCAATTTCTGGCTGGCGGGCCGGCCCACACCCAATCTTTCTGTGTCCTTGGAGCCTTCCGCTGCCCATAGGGGGCCTGACTCCTGGGCCATGACATCGCTCTTCCATATTTATCCTCTCTAATAAAACGCTTGGTGTCTGTCCGTGGACAGGCACCAAGCGTGTGTTCGTGCCTCCCTGCCCTGTTCTGCGCCTGCGCGAAGCGCAGGCCCAGAACAGGGCAAGGGAGACACGACCGCCAGCACCCGGCGGACATCTTGGACGGCCACAAGCGGCCGCCCTGAAGAAGCCAGAGAAGCACAGCCGCCGCCTCGCCCAGAAGAGACAGCAACCAAGCTGGGGAGACAGGGGACGGAATGGAGGCCAACGGAGGCCGGCGGGACAGAGCCGACCGTGAAGGGCCCGGGCTGGCCGCGGAGGATGGCAGCGGCGCCTCCAGAGACCGCCCGGCCGGTGATTGAGGGGGGAAGAGGCGGCAGGGGAAGCCTGTCCTCCCGCCACCCGCTCACCCGCCCTCCCAGCTTTCCAAAATCCCCTTCCCCGCTCCTCCCCCCAATTGATTACGGGCCAAAAGGGCCCATGAGAAGGCCGTTGCCCCCGCCTATCGCCCACCCAGCTGCCCGAGCCCACCTTACCCGCTCCAGCCCACGATAGCCGGGCGAAGAAAAAAAAATTATTTGCACAGTGGAAGTGAGGAGCTCAGAAACAGAGCTCCTCTCTGTGCTATGCTGCTGCCCAAACTGCCGCTATGGACGAAAGGACGCAATGCAGCAGCAGGAGCAGCGCAGCGGAACGACCCCCTCCCCGTCCCGCGCACTCGCCCGCTCACTCCCGCCTCAGCGCCAGGCAGCTGGCGGGACAACTGGAGCCCCAACTCGGGACAACAGGCGCCAGCCTCCCTGGCCCCGAGCGACCCAAACCGCCGCCCATCCTCCGCCTCCAAGCTGATGGTGGGGCCCCACGCCCTGCTAGAAGAGTGCCGCCACGGGCAGGCGGGCGGGCCGAGAGTGCCGCCACCAAGAGTGCCGCCCGCCGCTGCTGCCTCTTCCCTCCCCATTCCCCGCTTCTCCTCCGCCTGGCCTGGGAGACAACATGGCCGCCCATGTCTGGGTGGCCGTATCTTTCTCGGACGTCCGCGCATGCCCAGAACGGCCGAGAAAGACATGGGCTGAAGAAAGACACGGGATCACGCTTTAGCTCTTTATTATAGAGGATTGGAGAGGAGGAGGAGGAGTAAAATTAATTTCAGTTAAAAGCCTGAGAAAACCGGTGCGTCTTGAGGGTCTTCCTACAAGCAAACAGAGAAGAGATGCTCTTATTTTGACAGGGTGCATATTCCAAAGCTCTGGGGCAGCCACAGAGAAGGCCTGGTCCCAGGCTGCCACCAAATGAGCTGGTGGCAAGCGTAACTGAACCTCCCTAGATGACCTTAATAGGGGGCAGTGTTCATGACAGAGAAAGTGCTCTCTTAAGTACCCTGGACCCAAGCTGTTGAGGGCTTTATAGGTAATAACCAGCAATAACTGTGCTAATATGTGGTCTGCGTTACCACCAGTACAACTGCCACCCACTCCTTGTCTTCATACAGGTCAAAAGAATGGAAGCTACATCAGCGAGACCCCTCCCACACTCCTACTCTTACCTTGCAACACTGATGGAAAATTGCTCTCTGCCTAACAGTTCTTGGAAAGAGCAGAATTGTCTGAGCTGAAGATTTAAAAACAACAACAACAAAACAGATTTTTAAAAAGAGAACACCCAGCTTCAGGCTTAAGCACAGCATGGGAAACGCCTGGCTGACATTCAGGTTCAGATGTTTGCCCAATGGGAACAGAGAAAATGGAGAGCAGCCCAAAGCTAGGTGGCCAGATTTGGCTTTTAAAAAGCCAAATTCTGGCTTACGGCCCATTTGACCCACGAGTATACCCCTTAGGTTCTGGCAACTCTGGCCCAAAGCAGTAGCCACAGGTCTGGTGGTCATATGTCTGGAATATTGGAGAGATACAGACCAGAGCCACGTCTGAGGGCCCAACTAGAAGATGTCTTAATTTGGGGGCAGAAAATCATCCCAGTCTGGATCAGGACCATGGAACAGAGGAGGGGAGGTTTAACTCTCCTGTCTGTGCTGTTTTGCTCATGAAAATCATCCCTCTGTGGGGCTGCTGTTTGCCCTGGGAGGGAATCATACTTGTGCAAATGTAAACGTGAATAAAGTAGCATCTTCCCTCTTGGGGCAAATAGTTTTGGGAGTGGACTTTCACTGGGGGAATGGTGCATCGGAAACACCCAACACAGCACGGTCCCTACCTAAAATGGAGGGCTCTGCTTTGTCTAGTTTGACCCTCAGTCCTCAATGAAGGAGAGACGTTGAAGCAACATTGCTGCCTCCCTGAGAATTGTCCCAGGGCTACTGTGTGTGCTGCTGACTTGAGTACCTGCTGCTAAAAAATGTGTGAGGTTTCTTTTTTCAGAAAAAAATATGGTTGGGGTAGGGGGTGAAAGAAGTTTATAAAAGTATGCATAGTGCTGAGGAAATGGATAGAGAGATACTTTTCTCTCTTTCCTTCTATCCTAGAACTTGGGGGCATCCAGTTAAATTGTTTAGCAGGAGATTCAGGGTGGACAAAATAATGTACTTTATATCACACGGAGTTAATCCGTGAAGTTCTCTGCTTCAGAATGTGGTGGTGGCTTAGATGAAGCTTAGATGGCTTCAAAAGGAGTATTAGAGTCAGTATAAGCCTGCCAGTGATTAGTCACGCTGCCTGTATGGATACTCCATGTTCAGAAACCGTATATCTGCATACCAGTTGTTGGGGATCAACTGCCTGGGAGAGCTATAAATTCAAGCTCTGTTTGAGGACTTCAGGTTGGTCAGTTTTGGAATCAGGAGGCTGGACAAGTCAGACCCCTGCAACCTCAATCCCACGGATCTCCTTGCTAGTCCTGCTCTGCACCCTCGTCATCTTGCCATATGTTGCTATCTGGTCTCTGCCAAGAAGTGGTATTCAAGACTGTCCATCTTAATTTGAATCTCTTGATTCATGGGCTCAGGTACTGATCCTGTGAGACAGGGCTGTCCTTAGTAGGGCTAGGTGCAAATCAGCATGTGTGGGGGGGCCCCTTAACATTTCAAATAAATAAATAATATACATTTTATGTAAAAACAAGACACAAATATGCACAGTTTAACGCATTTGCATTCCAAACTTGAATTCCAAAATTCAAGTTGGAAAGCAAAGCACCATACCATCATCCATCCAAACTATTCACAGAATGACCACTGCTCCTCCCTTCCAAAAGACAGACATTATCAATTTGGTTTTGACACAATATTTTTTATCTTACATTTCTATCCTGCTCTATTTTATTTATTTATCATATTTTTATACTGCCCAAAACACAAGTGCACGGGGCATCCTGGAGAGCCTCCCGAGCCTCCCGGTCAGGGGTCTACTTGTCTACTCGTCACGGTGGCACACGAGCAAAGAAACTAGGTTAATGGAGCCCTTGCTCCGTTAACCTCATTTAAGGGGAGGGTGTTCTAGGCGGGTGTTCCCACAATCAACGGGAAGCCGGCTAAGCTCCCTTAAGCCCGCTTTCCGTCTATCGTGGGAATAGCCTCTATGTCTAGGACATCAATGGCTCGGACATTAGCAGGGAAGGCACCAAAGGGAGGGAGGGGACCTCAAGGTGCTAGAAGAACCAGCCCACATGGTGCAGTGGTTAGAGTGCTGGACTAGGAATGAGGAGACCCAAGCTCACATCCCTTTTCAGCCGTGAGACTCACTGAATGACACTTATTTGTCGGGGTTGTTGGGAGGATAAACTCAACCCACTTCATGAGGTTATTGGGAGGATAAACATCACCATGTACACCACTCTGGGCTCCTTGGACAAAGTGTGGGATAAAAATGTAAATAAATTATTTATTGCCCAGAGTGTTTCAAGTATTGTAACTCTTCAGTGGGGTGACTCTGATCATGAGGAATACTTGATCAGATTCTGGGGAATCCAGTTTGAAAATCCCCTTAGAGGTAACCAGAAAAGGCACAGGGGAAGGCTATCAAATCTGTTACTCAGCAAGTGAAGAACTGAAATTGCAAACTGATCTTTTATCAATAGGAAGGAAATATGTATATTCTGGAGTGGGGGGAGGATGATCTGATCTCTGTTCATGCCCCATGAAGAGGAAGAACCACTTCTATTGCCAACTTTTAAAATAAAATAAAATAAAACCAAAGAAAAGCTGGGACATCCAGTTGTGTCTTAGTCATGAGTCTTACATAAAGCCTAAGTCCAGAGGCAAACAAAAGAGGAAATGGAGGGCTATTTAAAGAACAATGGCAATAAAATGGTATCATCTCCACCCTATGGAAGGCAGCCAAGACAAAGGAAATTGGTTGGCATGACTCCCAACCTAAAGGAAGCAAAATTTGAGGATGGGGGAAAGCCATTAATTACAACAAATATCTTCAAAGTGTTGCACAGATCTGCTAGGAGAGAAGGGGAAAACTGCATCCAGTTCTAAATTTACCTGGAAGTAAGTAATTCAGATTTGTGTATGATTTATTTCAGAGGAATGTGTACTTTTGATCAATACAGACCTGCCGCTGAAGAAGGGTCACACCATGTCAAGTTCTCCTCCTCTGTGCATGTAGCAAAAGCCTCGCCATGTCTTGATGTCATCACTGTGTGTTTTCTTGACCCTAACTCCACACCATTGGGTGCAGCTGGTGGACGTGGGAAGGGAAATGCGCAGTATATGTGTTGTATACAGGAACAATGATTTAAATATGCCTTGTCCCCTGAAGGCGGGGTTCTCAAACTTGGCTCCCCAGATGTTGGACTTCAACTTCCATCATCTCCAGTTGCAATGGATTATGGGAGGTGTAGCCCAACAATATCTGGGGACCCACGATTGAGAAACCCTCGCTCATGGCATTATGGGGCCTGGTGTGGCACCTGGGAGGTGAGGGAGAGAACTTGGTTTTGCCCGATGCCTCTGGAAGGCACCTCGAGGGCGGAGCATGGAGCAGAAAGAAGGTGTGCCCAGTAGAAAGTAGCCCCGCCCCTTTATTCTGGCCCTCCCCCCCCAGGTCTTAGTCCTTCCCCTGGAGGTGTTAGGGAAGAATGGAGACCCTGAAACTTCAGGTCAAACCTTCATCCAGAGAACAAAGAAGAGACCCTACATAGGAACATAGGAAACTGCCATATACTGAGTCAGACCAGAAGAGGCATGCTTAGCGCTCTCCCGTGGACGGGGGCATGGCAAGGTGGGGGTGGGCCCTGGGACAAGAGTGAAGACGAGCCCTGCCCTCCTGCCTTCATCTGTGGAGAGAGAGAAACGGGAGAGTGAGGAGCAAGGTGTTGCTCAGCTGATGAGCCCCTTTCCCTTAGGAAGTAATGGCTCATCCTAACCAAGGGCAGGGGGCTCTGAAGGAGGTGAAACATAAACATAGGTAGCTGCCATATCCTGAGTCAGACCATTGGTCTATCTAGCTCAGTATTGTCTTCACAGACTGGCAGCGGCTTCTCCAAGGTTGCAGGCAGGAATCTCTCTCAGCCCTATCTGGAGATGCTGCCAGGGAGGAAACTTGGGACCTGAGATGCTCTTCCCAGAGCGGCTCCATCCCCTGAGGGGAATATCTTCCAGTGCTTGCACTTCTAGTCTCCCATTCAGATGGGACCAGCACAGACCCTGCTTAGCAAAGGGGACAAGTCATGCTTGCTACCACCAGACCAGCTCTCCTCACCACGCAGGGCCACCTCCCAACTTCATGCATGTTTCGGCCAGTGAGGGCTTTCTCTGCCAAATGCAATAGCCTACTTGCCACAGCCTACTTGCCAGAGCGCTCCCCTCTCTCCTCCTCCTCCTCCTCCTCCCCACAAACTGTGTCTGCAGGGGCTTCAGGATCTGGGGGCCCCCCCATCCCAGCCAGAGAGCGGGAGCAGCCACAGGCCCCTGACCTCTCTGGATCAGCCCTGGCTTTTATTTCCTCTTGGCCTGGAAGACTCTTTTGGGCACTAACTCATGAAGCCCTTCCTCCCCCACGGTGATCAATCACTGCGAAACTGCCTGTGCGAAGCAGTCACTTATCAAATTGTGCCGGCCAGAGGAGTGTCTGTCTGAAGCAACTGTTCTCATTAGCTGGAGACAAGCAGGAGGTTTTCTTTCCTTTCGCGCTTCCCGGGTTTGGCCTCGTAGATAGAGTCACGAAGAAGAGAGGGTTCAGCAGCCCTTCAGCGTTAGGGAGCCAGCCAGGACTTGTTTCTGACCTGTCGTGTGATCGTCTTGTGTATTGTTTGGGGCTCGACATACAAGATTGTGCAATGCAGCACCCTCAAGAGGTTAATTAAGAGTACGTATTAATCACTCATTGTTTTAATCTGCCAGCACAAATGGTGCAATGTAGCTTTCCCCGCGTGTGTCCTGGGGTCCCTCTGATTCACCCCAATGAGAAATTTTCAAAAAGTCTCTAGGATAGGGGTCAGCAGTTGAAGGCCTCTATGCTACTGCCAGCTTGTTGGAAGTGACACTGGTTTGGTGAAAAGCTGCTGCCAGTCAGTGTAAAGCTGACTGGAAAGCTGCTGCCAGCCAGTGTTCGGTCGACTGGTGACTGACTGGTTGGAAGGCAGCTGTATAAGTCAATCAGGAGCACCCACTGCTCAGCAGTGAGCACACGCTTAATCTTCTACATCTCCCATTTTAAAAAGTCAGATAGACAGGCTGGGAAAATCCTTTCCTCGTGAGCCTGGAGCCGCTGCCAGTCCGTGGCAATACTGGGGTGGATGGGCCAATGTGCCTCAATACACAGGAACGACATAGGAACCTAGGAAGCTGCCATATACTGAGTCAGACCCTTGCTCCATCTAGCTCAGTATTGACTACACAGACTGGCAGCGGCTTCTCCAAGGTGGCAGGCAGGAATCTCAGCTTTCTCTGGGAGAAGCCAGGGAGGGAACTTGGAACCTTCTGCTCTTCCCAGAGCAACTCCATCCCCTGAGAGGAATATCTTACAGGGCTGCTCACACTTCTAGTCTCCCATTCAAATGCAACCAGGGCAGACCCTGCTTAGCTAAGGGGACAAGTCATCCTTGCTACCACAAGACCAGCTCTCCTCCCATAGACCAGTGGAGCCTTCTTAATTCAACCTGAGCAGGATCTAAAATTAACTGAACGGACATCAGAAAACTTGTGAGCATGCACACGTGCGCACACCTTAGAGGGAACAGTGCTCTCAGCCCTATTTTTGGAGAAGCCAGAGAGGGAACTTGAAACCTTCTTCTCCTCCCAGAGCAGCTCCATCCCCTCAGGGGAATAGCTTCCAGTGCTCACACCTCTAGTCTCCCTTTCATATGCAACCAGGGTGGACCCTGCTTAGCTAAGGCAACAAGTCATGCTTGCTACCACAAGACCCCAGCTCAAGGCAAATTCATATATATGGATCAGAAAACTTTGGATTTGGATAACTTTAAGTTTGCAGGGGCAATATAGCATGTTTTGGTATTCTATATGGGTCAGTTTTGTGCTATAAGATAAATGTATCTAAATCTAAACGATTAGGCTTAAATGTCCTATTGTAGAGGAAAAGCAAGAGATTACCCACGTTTTGTAAATTCCGCAGAAGTCTACCCTGTTAAACATCCGAAGATTAAGCACGCTTCTAAAATTAGAAATGTTTGCATTTGATATTATCCACAACTGCTATATAATTTAGAGAGGTCTTTTCGGTTGGAACAGCTATGAACTGCCCAAGCAGCTGCAATCGTGATGAATATAATCCTTGAATTTTTGTTCCGAGTCTTGACTGTCCTCATAATAATGATCCCAAATTATTGGGGGGCTTTTAGAATGGCTTTGAGTTATTTGACCTTGGCTTCAGGCTGTGGGGTAAATGTTGAGCCAAGCCACTTCGAAGGACACTCGCGGCATTGAGGGAAGCAGCCCCTCCCCTCTGCTCTCAGTTTTCTTTTGAAACAAGTCCACATAGCATGCTCCTTGTTTTCCTTCTAGCCAATGAGAGGGTGATGGGGGGTGGGGGAGAGAGAGCTCCTGCAGAGATAGATCTGCATTACGGAAGAGAGCATGCTTCTTACCAGGCTAATGATTCTACATCAATGCCTCTCCCATTTGTTCCAGCGTTTTCAGAAAAAGTAGCTTAAAACTAGCATTAAAATCTGGACATACATCAAGATAAGCTAGAGTATGCATCACAAAGCCCAGTTTGTGTGTGGAGTGGGTTCAAGGATATCTGTGGGAGTTCGAGGTAAGTTTGGCTGGTGTGTGAAAACACACACTATCTTCTGAAGGAGATTCAGGGCAGAAGCCCTGTGTGTAAAGCCTCCTGGTAGAAAGTCAAAAGTGCACTGGAAGATTAAATGGAATTCTGCAATACAGGTAGTTAGCTTATTGTTTTGTTCTTATTAATTGATGATTGGACTTTTTACGAATCACTAGTATTACTCAAACTACTAGTGTCGTTGTGATTTAGGTGTGTAGTTGTGATTTAGTTGTGTAGGCTTCTTTTTTGAATAGGAAAGATGGGGTAAAAATGGTCCAATCAATCTATCAATCAATCAGTCAATCAGAATTTAACTGGAATGGAGAGTTAAGTAATTTCAAACCCAGTGAAAATTTTGTATTTTTAAAGATAAAAACATAAGAACAGCCCTGCTGGATCAGGCCCAAGGCCTATCTAGTCGAGCATCCTGTTTCACACAGTGGCCCACCAGATGCATCTGGGGAGCCCACAGGCAAGAGGTATGTGCATGCCTTCTCTCCTGCTGTTGCTCCCCTGCTGGTATTGAGAGGCATCATGCCTTTGAGGCTGGAGGTGGTCTATAACCATTAGACTAGTAGCCAATGATAGACCTGTCCTCTATCCTCAATCAAACTTTAGTTATGGTCACAGACCAGCATAAAATTACAAGTTAAAAGAAAGTGATACTAAGGGGGCTAATAAAAGGTACAAATTATGTTACATTTTAAAAATAAAGGTGATTCCAAGTACAATGGAAAATATCATGAATCGGTTGAAATTAAAATTAATTGGAATTTAAAGGAGACAAGCTAAAATAGATAAAAATTACATATGTTAATACAAAAAAATTAAAAACTTGCTAAAAATAAAAGAATACTATATCTATTATAGAAAATGCACAGAGAATATAAAATGGTAAAATCCAGTTTAAAAATTAACAGTATCTGACAACGCTATATATGATGGAAGGCTTCGTATCAGAGAGTAGCCAGAAGCTGTAGAATTGACTTGTATGTCTCGGGAACTTATTTAACAATGGGAGAATGAGGGAAGCACAAATGTCTCTATAAAATGAGCAGTATAGGAGGACATGCTCAGTAGTTTCAATCTATCCTGAGCCACAGGGGCATAGTCGCTCAGCAAATGGGATCCTTCTATACCGGCCCTCTAGTGCTGCTGAAGGGAGGCTGTGGCAGCGAGCCAAGGTAAATGCCTTTCTGTGATTTGGGATCTCCAATTGGGTAATATATGCTGCAGGAGAGGCAGTATAGCTAAGTCCCTCACTGATGTAGAATATCAGGACACTACGGAGATCAGTTTGGAGCTCAATGTCCGTAATGCACTGCTTGATGGTTGCTTTTGCTTCATCATAGCCCATATTGAGCAGGGTCGATGGGGAGAGGCCCAGGGTTACTAATTTTGCCCCAATTGAGCCCAACTAGATTGGTAGTCATCATGAAGGGTTGGGGGGGGGGCAAGACCAATTGGGCAAAAGCAAAGTCTGAGCCAGTAGCAAAGAGTGGCCATCCACACCCTAGCCTCAGTCTTGATCTGGCCTGTCTCCAGACGTAGAGTGGCATTGCAGACACATCTTGGTACACAGGTAGGTGGCCAAAAAAGCCAAATTCTGACTTACGGCCCATTTGACTCACGAGTATACCCCTTCGGTTCTGGCAACCCACACAGAGCGCTGCCCTCAGGAACTTAGATTGTACGCGTTCCAGAGTCACAATGTTGGGGAAAGGACCCAATTGAGCACCATAGAGGAGTTGAGCTAATGACTTGTCTTTAAACAGTTCAAGTGCTGTCAGTCTGGGAGTAGGATGCTTCTATCACATCCCCCAGGATCCACACACCTCTCTGCCTCCCTAAACTTCTCCAAGTCAGCCACCTTGGCTCCAAGGAAACTAACCTGTTCCCTGAGAGCCAGGAGCTCTTTGCACCGAGTGCACACCCAGGAATTCTGCCCCTGGGGCAGTTATACATGGAAACACTCTGTACAATACATTGGGAAGCACCCCCTCCCCTGCTGGCATTCTACCTTCATGACTGGTTGTATTGGCTATTTAGAGTATATAGGGCTTGTTCACTTGAAGTTATGTACTGAGTGCAGTTGTCAGTCAGCTAATTAAAGGTTATTAGCTATGTCCTCCAAGAAAATTACAAAAGTCAAATAGTACTCACCTTATTCTTGTGCTGGGTGTCTCCTCTATTATGCAGAGAGACCACTTGTGTGCCTCCCCAATCTCCCTGCCAATCTCCCGTTAAATTCCAGCAAAACCCCTTCGATATCTGTTTGCAAACTCCAGTTCGCAAAGTTCCTCTGGTATGAGCCTTTATTCAAGACCAGCAGATAAACTGACTCTCCACAGGAGTGTGACTCCTCCCATAAGCTGAGGCATTCACCTGGAATAGACTCAGATTCTATAGACTCACCTGGAATAGACTCAGATTCACCAACTCAGACTACTTCTGCCAAACACACAAACCCAGCCAGCCAGAAATCAAACCCTAGAAAATTACCAGCCCTAGCAAACTTAGCTTCTCCTCTCCCTTTGGTTTTCTTGGTGATTTGTTTATTTGTTTGTTTCCTTGCTATGTTCCCTTGCTTGATATCTTCTTTTGGAGAGAAATACAAGCTTGTTGCTTCCTCGTTCTTCAAGACCAGCAGGCAAACTGGTAGTGGACTAAGATAAAGGATTTCTTGAATTATAATAATTATTTCATTAGGAAATCATAATGAAAACTAGCAGTTTGGTATCATTTTTTCTGGTTTGCAGATAAGGCATTGTTTACAAGAGATTATGAGTCACTTTGAAGCTCTTGTAAAATAAAATGCCAACTGGAACATTTTTGCAATAATTTGGAACTCAAGACATTGCATAACTACAAATTTGCAGCAGGCTGGGAACAAGATCTTAAAGGGAAACTGTATTTAAGAATGGGAATAAATACAACACCAAAAAAGAACAGTTTGGAAGAGAATAGGTATGTGCTACAGCCTATGTAGATGGCACTGAACACCAGTTAAGAGTGAACTGCTCAGAGAGATGCTGGAAGTGTAGACATCCATAGGTTGACTTGATTCATTGGTGTTGGTCATTTATTGTTACGCAAAGAGATTGGCTTCAAATTATCTAGCTAATTCATAACAATATAGGTTATGATTTACCATAAACAGCAACCACAGTAGAATATTATTTTCATTAAGGCTGACTAAAATGTCACAAAGTTTGTCTTCAGGCTGGAAGTTAAGCAAAAGAATGGTGAGGTGGAGCGGGGGAGAGTGGTGGGCATATTGCTGAAGTCCCCATAGCTGCAGTTGGTGACAGAGTACAGAGGTGTGGGAGGTGTGAGGCCGACTTAATTAGATTAGACTCTGCTAGGTACAAAATGGATTTCAGATTGCACTGAGGACTGCTGAGATGAAGGAACATCTTGACTCTTCTTCCCCCATTTTTTCAGAAATATAAAATCTTGTTGTGGTCTCCGGCAGGCATGTGGAATATGTAGGTCTCTGGTGAAGCAGAAAGAAGAAGTAAAGAGCAACATCGTCACAAAGCTGAAGATTCATTTTAGGGGATTCACAAGGGAAAAACAGAAGCCGAATTGGGTAGTATTATCCAATGGCTGGAAGATATGCAACATCCCAGAGTTAGGTAGCACCTTGGGAAGATTTTCATCTGCATCCATAACTCTCCTTGGTCTTCTGGGCAGAGTGGCGAGGAATTCGAGCCTGTGCATATGTTAGATTTGTCGTGTCAAAGTAGCCTCCTGTAAGCCAGGCCTTGATTGTAGAGAATATTCTGATGCTCCTCCAGAGCCCAGCAGGGAAGGCTGGAGGGAGCTGCAGACGAGCAGGAGCCTGGTTGCCTTTCTCCATCTGTTGTGAATTCTACTTATCTTATCTCAGCTTTGGTGGTTAATTATTCCTGCTCCCACACCCAACCCGGAGGTGCAATTAGTGCCTCAAGAACAGATAAGATAAGGGCAAGTCTAGTTCCAAGTGCAATTTTCATTCATATCAGGTAGCAAGGTGTTTGGATGCTTTTAAAGTGCTTGAATACAAAAGACATTGGACCAGCAAGAGATGACAGTTTTCTGCAATGATGGGGACCTCCAAGAGGGGAGGGTTGTTGCCTTCAGCTTGTGGCCTTCCCAGAGGCATCTGGTTGGAAGCTGGATGGAGTGATCCAGTGGAACATTTCTGAATGTTCTAGCATCATCATGCTTTCCCCCCAGAGTGGTGAGGGCCCAGCCTCTCTTGCCATCTGTGTCTGCAGACGTCCACCTTCCCTCAGCACCATTAACTCAACCTCCTCGGTCAATTCTCTTGCATCCGAATGCTCTCCTACTTCAAAACACCTTTGATCTGAGCTTCTAAAGTTCTCTTGGCTCTGTGGGGGATGATTCAAATGGCAGGCAGGACTCCACTTTCCATCCCCAGTTGCCTTCAGCTGGTCAGGAATACGTGCATGGAGGCAGGACTCAGCCCTCAGCTGTTAAGTGGGAGAGAGGCAGATTAAAGCTCCCTTTGATCTCTCCCCCCCTCCACATCTTCCCTTCTCCTCCCCACCCCACCCCCACTGCCTTCTCTGCCTCCTTGGATTAACACCGGAGTCCACTGTAAGGTGCTGAGTGCCTTCAGTTCCTAATCATTCTTCAATAGTTTGGTCTGATTTCCAGATCACTAGGAATGTGATGGGGAAAGCAACCACCGTGTAGCCATTGTAAGTCAGTGCAAAACACCAAAATCCAAACACGGGTGATCCAATACAGTTCAATGGCAAGTTATTTCATTTATTTTTTTAAAAAAACATAAAATTACGTGGCAATGAAATTAACAGATACATGCTCAGATGTTTGTCAGGCCACCCAATGCCTGTCTCACTGTTCTTCAGGGGGCGGAGCTGTGACAGGGCGGATAGGTTCCAAGCATCCATTCTGCCCTGCGCCCGAGAGCTGCCAAGCATCTGGAAGGACCCTCTCCCTTCCAGAGTTTCCACCACAGCCGCCACCGGCCACCTGCAGCTGCTACCGCCAGCTGCCTCCTTCTGCGGTCTGGCCGGCTCTGCTGGGCTCCCAGCCGATGAAAGGGGGATGGATGGAGTCGGGCGAGCCTCTGAAAGAGGCGGCAGGCGGCGGCGGGAGCTCAGCAGCCCCTCCCGGTGATGGAGAGTGGCGGGTGTACGGGGGCTGCCCAGGTTCACTATGTAGACATGGCTCCACTCTTCCCTTGCTACACCACTGCTGTTCTTTTCTGTTTTCTCTTGGGAGCATTTTCTTCCCCACTCTTCAGCCAAAAGGTACTTAGGGAAGCTTACATAAAATAAAGTCAACAATAATAAAACAGTTAGGTCTTTTAAGCAATCTTGACCCTGTGGAGTACGGGCTCCCCACCCACCCCGCAAATATGTAATCCGTTCTTTTTGAATTCTTTTAATGCTTTATGTATGCATATATTCTGCGTTGGGCTCACCCTTTACGGTATGGATTTTATCTGCTGTGAGGATTTTTTTTTAACCTTCTCCTTCTGCTTTTCGGTGTGTATGTGCTGTGTGTTTATGACTGCAATACAAGCACTCACAACCAGAGGCTGGAAGCTAGCTTTCCCAAAAGGACAGTTGCAGAGGAAGGGGCAGGGCCAGAAACCTCCTCGAGGGGACCAAGTCCCTCCTGTGGGCCCTGGTTGCATGGCAAGCAGACTGGATGTGCGGCAGGCCCCTTCTGGAAACCTGGGCTTCCCTGTGTTGTTTTCTCCTCTCTGCTGACAGGGCAGGAATATTTAAGAGCCTGTTCGCAGCTGGCCTAGTTCCCCAGCCAGCGATTCCGAGCAGTTTGCAGCTGATATACTGTTGTATACACATCTTGGCACTGGGGGCTCCGGATATGTTGATTCAGTTCCAGAAAGAGTTGGTGTATCTTTCATTAGTGATGGTGTTAGATTTGTCTGCTCTGTTGCACTTGGAAAGCTCCCCTGTTTGCTCTTGGGTGAGTGGGATCAGATCGCTGCATTGAGCACTGATTATTCTGCAAAGCTTTATCATCCGCCAGCGTCCGATATAAGGGGTGATATCGGAGGCTGGGGGCGTGTGCCACCCAAGCCAACCTCTTTCTGTCAGGTTACATGGGAGGCGAGGGGTTGGAGGACTCTGGTGAGGATCATGCAGCAGACCCTCCAGTTATTTCACAACTCATTAAAATTGAATTCAAACTGAATTTCAAAAATTCATTTCTAATTCAAAAATTCGTTTCTAATTTGAATTGAAGCCGAATCTGTTTGGGAGCCTTTTAAAAACTGTTTGTTTGTTTGTTTGTTGGCTTGCATTGTTTGCAAAGGTGCCAAATGGCCCTTGAGTTGATTTCAAATTAGATTTTGAAAATTCTATTCTAATCTGGATCTGATTCTTCTAAGGGGTGATTCGAGTTGGATTCAAATCACTCTAATCACCCAGATTCAATCCGAATAGATTCAAATTGGTTTGGACATCCCTTTTCCCACCTTGGGTCCCCAGTTCTTGTTGGACTGCAACTCTCATGATCATCAGCCACATGGATGCACAGGGCAGCACAGCTTCGTCCCTCCTGCAGATGTTGGCTTACAACTCTCTTCATCCCTGACCATTGGCCACTGTGGCTGGGGATGATGGGATTTGTAGTCCAAAAACCGCATTTGCCCATATGAACCTGCCAGGGCCCTCTGCTCATTATCTCAGGCCCTGCTCATGACCCCGCCACTGACAGAGATCCAGTTGGCAGGGACTAGAGACAGGGCCTTTTCGGTTGTGGCCCCTCGGCTTTGGAACGCCCTCCCTGAAGAGCTTCGCCATGCTCCCTCCTCAGTGTTTTTGAAAAATATCTCAAAACGCAGCTTCTGAAGGAGGCTTTTTAATGCTCCATTATTATTTTGTTATATCTGGTAGGTTCTTTAGCTTCTTTAGCTTTTCATAATTTTCAGCTTTAATTTGAACCTAATAATTGTGGTTTTTAATCTGACTCTTTCTTTTGTTTGTTAATTTTATTACTTTTATTGTATCTGTGTCTATCTTATTGTTGTGAGCCGCCCCAAGCAGTAGTGCACTGGAGGGGCGGGGTATAAATATTTTAAATACATACATACATATCTGGAGATGCTGCCAGGGAGTGATCCTGGGACCTTCTGCGTGCTTGCAGATACTCTCCCACTGGCCCTAAGGGGAATATAGGGTTGTGCAAGAACCGCGGTTCAAAGCATAGTTCGGGAGCTTTAAGGAGGAGGAGAAAGGTCCTTACCTGCCCCATGAAGCTTCCTGCTGGGGTGGCACACCTCTCAAGAAGCCCCGCGCAGCACCACCACTCACATGGCATTGGCAGCTGCCGTCTGCATGGTCAGCAATACGGATGTGCACGGACTGGTTCGGCGGTCATTTTATGGACCACTGAACCAGTTCAGAGGTCTGGCGGTCAGCCCAGTTCGGCAGCGGGGGGGCTTACCTTTAAGGAGTAGGAAGGGTGCCATTGTACACCTGTGCCACTTCCGGTACAATGTTGAAGAGGGCTGCAAGGAGATACACAGCAGCCCCGTGGCCCTGGTTTTGGCGACAGCGCCGGCGGGGGAAATGCGGGGGAGGGGAGGGGCACCCTCCCTGCTCCTTAAAGGTAGCCCCACCACCACCACCAAGCTGGCCAAATGCCGGTTCGTGCACATCCCTAGTCAGCAGCACCATAATGACCACGCAAATCGTGCCCATGGACACCATGTGCATGCTGGCACCATGCGGGGGGTACTTGGGACTAGCGCTGCCCCAGCAAGAACCTGCTCTCCTCCTCCTTAAAGTTCCTCAACTGTGTTCAAACCACACTTTGAACTGTGGTTTGTGCACATCCCTTGGGGAATATCCTACAGTGCTCACACGTAGTCTCCCATCCAAATGCAAATCAAGGCAGACCCGGCTTAGCAAAGGAGACAATTCATGATCACTGCCTAATGGCGCAGTGGGGACATGGAGCCACGGGGCTCTGTGGTCACCAGGAGTCGACACCGACTCGACGGCACACTTTCCCTTCCCACAAGGCCATCCCCATGGGAAATGGGGAAATAGTTATTTACCAGACAAGGTTTAAGGATTGCTAGTCTCTCGCCATTCAGCCACAAAGATACATCAGGGAATATCAGGGATTCTCCACTGCAGTTTTGATGTCAACCATAAATACTTTACCAAGGGTCAGGGTGGGAAGGAGTAACCTGATCGGTAATTGGGAAACTAGAAGTCAAGAGGTCCTGGGACTGGGAAGGAATTAACTGGAAGCAGATGAGATGTGGGTGGATGGTATTTTCGGAATGGGGTCTTCTACGTTGTACTAGTCAACCACAGAGCAATAAGCAAAGTATGCCTAACATGGATAAGGCTTCCTCTGAAGGAGAAACTATGATATAAGTTTTGGGTGGGATCTAAACATGTCGAATGAATGAATGAATGAATGAATGAAATATAAAAAAATTAGAATGCGGGAGGTTGTCACCATACCAGCATTGCACTTCCCTTCTGTGATGTTTTGCTGTCCAATACCAGTGCGGGTTGTTGTTCTCTCTGGATCTGATTTGCAGACTGCTACTTGGAATGGCAAGATACATGATACACTATTAAAATTGCTTTCTGAGTCCTGGTTCATGTTCTAAGCAGGGGGCAATAGCTAGACGAAGGCCCTGACCTTCACAGCTGAGCTCTGGCCAGGCCAGGCTTTTGAAGAGTTAAGACACTGGTAATCAAATATGCCAACAACAACCACACACACACACACACACATACACCAGCTATGAGATAGTCTATTACAATCACTGGCTTGTGGCTTACATCCAGCCTAAGTTACTCAGGAGAGCGCCCATCACAACTGATCTTTGCACAAGATCCACCACCAGGAGTCCCCTGGACTTCTGCCCCTCCTTAAGAGGAGGGTTGGGGGAGCTGCCACAGCCAGCTCCCTCCCTGACAAGAGAGCAGGCAATGGAGGAGAGCTAGTCTTGTGGTTGCGAGCACAAAATGTCCTCTTTGCTAAGCAGCATCCACCTTGGTTTTCATTTGGATGAGCACAGTAAGCTATTCCCGTTCGGGGATGGGGCTGTAGCTCAGTGAGAGACCATCTACATGCTTGTGGAATTCTCTGCCACAAGATGTAATGACAACCAGCAACCTGGATGGCTTTAAGAGGGGTTTGGATGACTTCATGGAGGAGAGGTCTATCATCGGCTACTAGTCGGAGGGCTATAGGCCCCCTCCAGCCTCAAAGGCAGGATGCCTCTGAGTACCAGTTGCAGGGGAGTAATGGCAGGAGGGAGGGCATGCCCTCAACTCCTGCATGTGGCTCCCAGCGGCATCTGGTGGGCCACTGTGTGAAACAGGATGCTGGACTAGATGGGCCTCCTTGGGCCTGATCCAGCAGGGCTGTTCTTACGTCCTTCTGTTCTTAAGGTCCTGGGTTCAACCCCTGGCAACAACTCCAGGTAGGGCTGGAAGAGACTCGTACCGGAAACCTTGGAAAGCCACTGCCAGTCAGTGCAAACAATCCTGAGCTCGATGGAACCTCTGCAGAAGGCAGCTTCCGATGTCCCTAACCAGACTAAGGGGGCCTGGTGGCCCTAATACAGCCTGAGAGCAGCCCCTGGGCTTGTTTTTGAACCTGACTCTTTCTGTCCAGGATGAAATTCAAGTGGGATTTGGCATGCTGACCTTTCTGCTGCAGCTCCCTGGCAAGAAGTCCAGTGGTGCCTGGTGTTTTTGACAGCACCAGTCATTGTTCCTTTCTAAAAGCTTCACTTGTCCGTTATCTGGTGCAGAATGTGAAGGTATTTGCTGAATGTACGCCGGGGAGGTCTGGCACTTCACATTTCCAAAAGCTTTCAAACGGGCAGGCCGTCCAGTGAGTTGGGAACTTCTGTACTGACCACTGCTGATGAGATGAACTTGCCTTTCTTCAGCTCAAATGACAGGGAAGCGTCTTCTGCGTGCCTGTGCCTGTGTCTGTGTCTGTGCTACATGAGTTGAAACTCTGCCTGCTCTCTCCATAGGTCGGTTTCAGCCCACATCGAGGGTTTACTTGCACAGCGCGATAAGGGAATGGTGGGAACGGAGGTTTTCAAACCATGGCTGGATGGCCATTCGCTGTTTCCAAGGGGTAAGTTCCTCTCCAGCTCTATTTTTATTATTATTTATTTATTTATGTACACAGTCAGACAGGTGTTATTGACTGGTTTGTTTTATCCAGACATCGAGTCCTTCCCAAGGACCTGGGATGCCAGAATTTTATTGTCAGTGTTGTTGCTGTTATTATTATAGATATCGTCGCAGAATATAGGCTGTTCCCAGTAAAGTTGCTTTTTGTAATTGGCTGATGGCAACTTTTTTATTATTATTTACATTTATATCCCACTCTTCCTCCAAGGAGCCCAGAGTGGTGTACTACATACTTGAGTTTCTCTTTCACAACAACCCTGTGAAGTAGGTTAGGCTGAGAGAGAAGTGACTGGCCCAGAGTCACCCAGCTAGTTTTATGGCTGAATGGGGATTTGAACTCGGGTCTCCCCGGTCCTAGTCCAGCACTCTAGCCACTACACCACGCTGGTTCTCTAGCATTTGATGATTCTGTGCCATCAGCCGTCTTCTGACCCTTCTGGCAGGAAAAGGATCTATGCCCTGATCAGGAGAACTGCACAACTGGAGTTCCCCCTTTCATGGCTCCTCAGCGCTGCACAACTTTATCCCCCCTGCAGCTGCTGCTGGACTACAACTCCCATCCTCCCCAACCACAGTGGCCAATATTCAGGCATGATGGGAGCTGGAGTCCAATCACTGGAGCTGGAGGACAGCCCGGCCATAGATCCGTCCCCCTATAGACTTGCAGAAGCTGCAGAGGCTGGGGCCTGGTCTCCAGGCCAAGGTCTGGCTTGTGAGTGCTGGCTTGCTTTCCTCTCCACACATTTGGCATGAGGGCAGGGAAGCCACTGGACAGGAATGTTGCTTTGTGGGAATTTCTTCAGCAACCCCCTGAGTCCAGCTTTGAAAGGTGAGCAGCCCTTTGGACTGGAATGGCATCAACGGGGAGACCAACATGCCCTTTGCATGACTGCAGTGTAGACCCAGCTCTGTCCTTTGCAGTCCTCCTGTCTCCTTTTGTTTGCCCGGCTTAACAGGTTTTATTTCATAAGCACTAAATAGGACAATGCAGGGGAATAATGAAGTTGATTATGTTGCTGTGAATGCCGGGTGAATTTAATCAGCTGCAGCACAATGAAGTGTAACTAAGGAGGAGGGAACAAATGTGTAAATCATGTCATTATCTCACCCCAGGGAGTCTGGGGAAAGCAGGGAGACCCAGAGCCAGTTCCCACCTGCACTTGCCCTGCTGCCCATCCTGCAGCAGAAGACGAGGACTTTCCCTGGCTGGAACAGAACTGGGTCATCCCCTGCTCACTGGGCACCTTTTGAAAGTGGTGATTCTCTTTTAGCAGGGAGAGAGCGATGGGCTCTATCCACCCCCAACACAACATCCCTCCAGTGGTGTCTGTCTTATGTTTCTTTTTAGATTGTGAGCCCTTTGGGGACAGGGAACCATCTTACTTACCTACTTATTATTTCTCTGTGTAAACCACTTTGGAAACTTTTGTTGAAAAGCGGTATACAAAGATTTGTTGCAGTAGTAGTAGACTGAAGGATCGTTTGTCCCGTGTTTTGTTTCCCAAACTAGCCAGCCAGATGCTTTGGGGCACCCATAAGGAGGGCATCAGGGGTGTAGCTATAATGGAGCAAATGGGTTCAAAGAGCCCAGGCCACCCAGCTCCACCCCTCCCTATTTTCTTCATCATCTCCCTCACTCCGAGAGGCCTGGAGTGGAAAGAGGGGTGAACATGGCCCCCCTCTCCCCTAGCTACACCCCTAGAGGGCATGGAGGCGATAGCCCCGCCCTGCTCCTTGGCCCTGGGCCTGGTATTCAGGGAGATACTGAGGTCATTCACCCAACTGAAAACTGGGTAGGACAAGTATCTTACCTAGGTTTGAGGGCTCCCAAGTTTTGGTTGTGTGGGTGCAAACCACCAGGTGAGAGGAGAGATTGTGTGGACAAGCTGGATAGGATGGTGCTGTCCTACCCAGCTTTCACACCCAGCATTTGGCCGAGGCAAGAGGAAAAGCTGCCCAACCTACATCATTCACACTCAGTCCCCAAACCTGGGGAGGACCCTTGTTCTACCCAGTTTTTGCTCGTGTGAATGACCTCACTGTCTGTGGATATGGAGGCCCCATTTAGCTCCCATGACTAATAACCCTTATGGTGGTCCGTCCCTTTCTCAAGCTACCTGAACTAGTGGCCTTTCCCATACCTTGCAGCAAGAAAGTCAGGGGTTCTTAAATTGGGATCCCCAGATGTTGCTGGACCACAACTCCCAGGCCATTCGGGTAGTCCAACAACATCTGGGGAACCAGAGTTGAGAAGAACGCTTGATGTGATTTATTTAGGCATGGTGTGAAGAGGGCTTTCCTTTCTTCTGCCCTGCCCCACTTACAACCAATCAAATGCAAGTTCTAATATTAGGGGAGGAGCCATTTCTTCCCACTTGTACTTTCCATGCAATGGCTTCCTGAGCCATTTTTGGAAGGGTGGTATATAAATCAAATTTATTTATTTATTTATTTATTTATTTATTTATTATGTTAGGTGCCTCTGCCATGCCCTCCGTTGATCTTGTCCCTCCTTCCCAGGACACAAGAGAGGGTCAATTTCATGTTGCACTGATCAAAGATGACCAGTGCAGGCCTGATTGCCATGATGGGAAGGGGTGCATTAACATGGAAATCATCACAATCAAATCTGTAGGCTTTGTGCACCATTATTCTACCTTTGCATCCTGTCATCCCCCACCCCCACCCAGCATTCCCCAGTAACCTGCAGTGGTGCCTCTACAATTACTTTTTTGTAGTGCTCCCCAAACCGATTACATTTGTGCAACCAGAGACCACAGCTGGGCCGTCAGAACTGAAGGTGTGCGGTGCAGAAAATAATGCCTCTTTTCATACTGCCTCTCAGTCTTTGAAAGAGTAGTGTTCATAACCTCATGGGAGCATAAGGGAAGCTGACTTCTACTGAGTCAGACCATGGGTCCATCTATCTCCATATTGTCTGCACAGACCGGCAGCGGCTTCTCCAAGGTTGCAGGCCAGAGTCCCTCTCAGTCCTATCTGAAGATGCTGCCAGGGAGGGAACCCGAGTTCTTCTTCATGCAAAGCAGATGCTCCTAGGAAAGGACTAAAATGAATGGCAGGGAATGCCCACTGAAAAGCCCTGGTTCCTTCCAAAGGCCATAGGAATGCACTCCATGGCCATTGGAGCAGAGGTCCAGTATTTTCTACCCAAACTGGCAGCAGCTTCTTCGGGGTTGCAGGCAGGACTCTCTCTCAGCCCAATCTTGGAGATGCTGCCAGGGAGGGAACTTGTAATCTTCCTGGTTTTTTTTAATGCTGGCTTCTCAGTTCCCAAATCACTCTATGCTTCCAGTAAATTGTAGATTCTTCTTCTTCTTCATTGTTGTCAAGTTGCACCAAAAGCAAAGACACTTCCAACTGGGAACTCTTAAGTAGCTGTTAAACTGAAAAACTGAAGCAGGCAGCATTGGATGTTCCATGCAAGGGCGTTCTTTGGATTCCTTCCTCTTTGGCTTTTTGTTCTTGACAACACAGCACTGTTTCTCCAAAGGTACAAAAAGAGAGGTAGGGAAGAGATTTTTTTATGGGATTTTAACCTTTCAGGGCTTCTTTTCATCCAAGGCAGAGAATTGGGGGTTAAAAAAATAAAGGGGGATATCAGATTCATCCGGATTCTCCGTGCACCACCAGCACCAAGAGATCTTTCTTTTTAAAAGTTTCTTAAAGGAGCTCTGCCCCCGTAGAGCAGAACAATGTTTAGGTACCATGCGACTGAACAGAATTGTAAAGCATTTTCCAATAAACCGGTGAATCTGCCGGTTCCTGCAAACATGGGGAGCCATTGTTTGTTCTCTGAAGCTCTCTGACATCTTTAACAAATGCCTTTTGTGTATTCGATTGAATTGCAGATTAAAGTGGAAGAACATTTGCAAAGGAAAAGATTTTTCTTTGAAAAACGCTTTACTAGGCAGATTACTTTTTTCTTGAGGAACTGAAATTGCCCACCAAAGATACTGTTAATGGTGGAATCACAGACGTAACTACTTTATTTCCACTGGAAGGTGAGTCTTCTCACGTATCCCAGGATGGATGTTCTGGTGCATCTCAGTCCTGTGGCCAAGTCGACAGACATTGTAGGCTGCCAAGAAGTCATTATTTGATAGGAACATAGGAAACTGCCATATACTGAGTCATCCCATTGGTCTATCAAGCTCAGGATTTTCTTCACAGACTGGCAGCAGCTTCTCCAAGGTTGCAGGCAGGAATCTCTCTCAGCCCTACCTTGGAGATGCTGCCCGGGAGGGAACCTGGAACTTAGATGCTCTTCCCAGAGCAGCTCCATCCCCTACGGGGAATATCTTCCAGTGCTCACACTTCTAGTCTCCCTTCCATATGCCACCAGGGTGGACCCTGCTTAGCTAAGGGGGCAAGTCATGCTTGCTACCACAAGACCAACTCTCCTCTCCACATTTTTTGACTTGGCTTAAGGAGGTTGCTCAGTTAGAGAAATGAGAAATCCTTTTCTGTAGAGAATAAAGTATGGAACCACCAGGAGCTACAGAATCCACCCACTAACTTCTCTGCTGAGAACCAACTGCACTTTTCAACCCCTGAGATACTTCTGCACCCCCCACCCCGCCCCGCCGGCTTCCATCCCTTCAAAGAGCAGCACAGAATGGTTAACTCATTAAGAGGAAACCTCGTGCTTTTTTTGAGTTGGTGGGGGGGGCATGCTGAGCCACATGCTGGGATTCTTCGTACTGTTTGCTTGCTTCTTTGTGCAGGTGGAATATAATCAAATTGGTTATTTAAGAAAAGAAGAAAAGGGATCGTTTTCTCTCTCTCCCTCCCACCCACTTTGTTATGATCCCTGATAATCAGTTAAATGCCAGCCCTGGCCTTTCATGTGCTCCTGGAGGGTTAGTAATAACCCAGAATTTTTTGGGGGGTGTGTGTGTATTCTCAAATTGCTCAAAATCGTTGTTAAGTTAATGAGGGGCTGTGGTGGGTCATGGTGGGGCTGGGCCAGGGGCGTAACTACCATTAGGCAAGGGGAGGTGGCTGCCTGGGGGCCCCCACGCCTCGAGGGGCCCCCCAGAGGCCCCCAACACCCACAGAGCTTCGGTGCCGTGGAAAAGCCAACCCCAAGTTCGGAGCAAAGGCGGCATGCATGCAGCAAAGTCCTTGTCTGCAGAAGCAACTCTGAGCAGGGAGCGCTCTTCCCCACGGGAGGGTGGAGGGACAGGATGAAAGCAAGGGAGTGGAGTTTTCTAGAGAAGCTGGCATAATGGGGATGTGAGTGTGAGTGCACTATATATTGTGAAGTGTGTGTGTATCAGCGAGGGGCCCATTTTAAAATTTTGTCTCTGGGCCCCCTCCAGCTTTGTTACGCCCCTGGGCTGGGCAGAGGGCATGCTGTGCTTGCCTAACCTTTCCGTTTTTTCCACTTGCAACAATTAGTGATTGACAAGGGGTGGGGTGGGGGACAGGGAATCCCTCATGCCATGAAATGGTTGGACGGGTCTGAATGCTCCAGCCTGCACGTCCCATGCCAGAGGCTGACAATGCCCTGCATAAGTGAAGGATCCAAGCTCCCTCCCTGGCAGCATCTCCAAGATTGGGCTGAGAGAGATTCCTGCCTGCCACCTTGGAGAAGCCGCTGCCAGTCTGGGTAGACAATTCTGAGCTAGACGGACCAAGGGTCTGACTCGGTAGAAGGCAGCTTCCTGGGTTCCTAAGTGATGTGCCTTCGGTTCGTCCGTGGGTCTGCCTTTTAGCCAATCAAACAGACTCAGTGGGAATCATTTAGAGGCGTTTATTGCTACTGCAGTTTAGCAATAGGTAATCAGTGAGCTTACGCTCGCAAACCGATTACAGTTTGGTTACAGGTGCATCTCACATTTATACAAACAATCTGAATGATGCTGACACCCTAGACACAGTATACGTGACAACAAAATGGTGGACTAAGTATCTAGTACGCATGCGAATGATTCACTGTTCATCTGGTGATCACTCCTTATTTGGTTACATCCTGTTTTCTTAACTGTCAGCAAAGAACAGTGAGAACCTTGTGAGAACCAAGTTTCTTAGATACAATTTAGTGGAGAGAGATAGTGACGTTGATCATGAGAGGCCGTGATGGCCCTGAGCTGGGCTGGGGTTACTTTAAGTTAGAATTAGGTTTTCTAAGTAAACATGGAGTTGCTTTGGTTTTCTGCTGAGCTGAAAAGGCCGCCATTCTCCATTAGTGCCTAGTTGTGGTACCAGAAAGAATTATTGGGGAGGTGGGCAGAAGGGGCAAAGTGCATTCTGGGGAAATGAGCTTTGTCTGCCTGTGAGACTTCTCAGGGTTCTTGCGAGCCTCAGAGTTGCTGGGGAGGGAATTGTTCTAGTGCTCTTGTCCTCTGGCCTAGTTCTTGCTCAGCCATTGGCAGGGCTAGCTCTAGGATTTTTGGCCCTGTAGGCAAAGTTTGACTTTGCCCCCTCCTTGAGGTGGGGAGCCCCGGCTTTTATCTAATCTGCTCAGGCTGCTCTTTTGCAGGTGTTCACACACAGATGTTGCCCACACAGGTTTTTAGCAAATGACTAGCCTGTGCTGGTTTGGGGGTACAGTGCATGAGAATCCTTCTCTATTGTGGGGGACAACATTCTAGAACTTCAGAAATGAAAAGATGCTACTGTTAATTTGGAAATCCAGTCTGAAACCATTTCTTTTTAGAAATTAATGCTGAGGCAGGCAATTCACAACCCAGAGAGGGAGTGCAATTTATGAGACTACCAGTTCAATGAGGTCAGAGGTACAATGAGCAAAAAAGACTGTGTATTTGAGGGGTGCAGAACAATCAGGGCGCAGGATTACATCTTACATTCTTACACCGCTGTGCAGTAAGATGGTGTGTATTGCACTTCAGGGCTGCAATACTAGAGAGAGAACAAGATCAACTGGCAGTGCTATATTCTGGTACTGTTTATGCGCCCCTCAAGAACTGGGGCCCTAAGTAGCCACCTAGGTCTGACCAGTGGATGGCCCGGCCCTATTTTCCCTCTGGCGCCTTGAGGGGCTGCTCACTTCGAACTGGGAATCCCCGCTGCTACTATATATCAGGCAGCAGCGATATAGGAAGATGCTGAAAGGCAGCAGCATCTCATACTGCGCGGGAGGAGGCAATGGTAAACCCATCCTGTATTCTACCAAAGACAACCACAGGGCTCTGTGGGCGCCAGGAGTCGAAATCGACTTGACGGCACACTTTACCTTTACCTTACACTGCCTAAAGATGCACGTGTCAGACAGTATATCAATATGATAGATAAATAAATAAAGTAGGGCTGTCCTGTCTCTTTCTGTCCCTGAATCTAAGTGAGGCTGGTTCATGTAGGTCTTGGGGCTTCCCTTCTCCAAATGTAAGCAGGGGCAGTTCTGAGGGGCAGATGTTTAATCCCTTCCTCGCTGACTGATTTTTTTCTTCCACTGCCTCTACCTCTGTTGCTTCCTCTCAGCTTCGAGATGTGTGTTTCTTTCTTTCTTATTATTGATTGAAGTCATTTATGAACCTCCTGTCCTGCGCTCAGGACCGTGCACAGCTAAAAGAAAACGAATGGGTCTGGATCATGCAGGAGGGAATGCAAGCTGGAGAGGCAATTTGAAGTTGTGTGTGTGTTTTTTTAAAAAAAGGCTGGCCAAGAAAGAGTGATGTCCCTCCCCTCTAACACCTCCCTCTCCGGCTCCTCTGCTTAGAATCATCTCCTCTGCAAGCAACTTTCCATTTTTAATAAGAGGGCCTGGGCAGCTTCTTCATTTCACACCTTTGTGTGTCAGATGCGTTTTGCCCTGAAGCTGTGGCCAATTTCCACCTCTGCCTGCTCTGAGTGCTGTCTCTCATTTCTCCTGCCCTGTGACAGGTCTCAGCGTGAGGGGCCGATGGCACCGAACCTTCTCTGGGCCTCACTCCACGGCCACTCGGAGAGCATGCTGCAGAGCCAAAAGGTTCCCCTTGCCTGCATCCGTGGCCATCTTGGCCGGCTGTTGCTGCCAGTTGATTAGGGAGCCTTGAAGAGGCCGCAATTGAATCTTGGCTCCTGTCCCCTGGCAGAAAACGTCGAGGGCTGCTTCCTCAAAGATCTGGGGAAAGGGGTGATTTGATTAGCAGAGGGCTGTACCGCAGTGCAGTCTGGCCTTTCTCGCTCCCCTTTGGAGAGCAAATTGTCTGCTCTGATTCCACCTTCCCAAGGATTGTAATGACACTGGCCTGGGAGCATGGGCTGCATACATCACTTCCATCGGATATGAGCACCGGCAGAGAAAATAGAGAGGTGTTTTCTGCCCTTTGCGGGACCATAATCTCGTCTTCCGAGGCTGTCGAGCCAACGGAAAATTGGGATCTCCAATGGGTGGCTGTTCCAGAAGGAATTTTGCGTATAAGCTTCCCAGTACTGGGGTCAGAGGGTTAAACCCCTCATACCGTTGTCCCAACCCAATTTTTCCCATGGCTGCTATTGAGCGAAGAAAAAATAAGCACATGGCTAAATGTGTGTATAATCTAGTGTGTAGTTTGGCCCTTAGTGATGATGGCGATGTGGATCCTAGCTGGCATTGCGGTAGCAAGCAGGAATCGTCCCCTTTGCTAAGCAGGGTCTGGCCTGGTTTGCATTTGGATGGGGGTTGCATGTGAGCGCTGTCAGCTGTAAGGTATTCCCCTTAGGAGACGGGGCCTTGGTTCAGTGGGAGAGCATCTTCTCCACATGCAGAAGGTCCAGGTTCAGCCCCTGGCACCAAATCCAGAGAGCGGTGGGAGGGACTCCTCCTGGAAAGCTGCTGCCAGTCAGTATAGACAATACTGAAGTGGATGGAACAATGGACTGACTCAGTATAAGGAAGCTTCCTATATTCCTGTGAACCTCCATGTTCAGGGGAATCCTGTCTCTGGATACCAGTTGCTGGGGGACAACATCAGCAGAAGAGGGCTGTAACTTTCATGCCCTGCTTGTAGGCTTCCTTCCTGGCTGGAGACATCTGGCCAGTGGACACCTATCCACTGTGAGAAGCAGGGTGCTGGGTGAGATGGACAATTGGTCTGATTCTGCAGGCATAGGTGCACCCATGTAATTTTGGAGCTCCCCCCCACCGCCCGCTGAAAGTGAAGCATCATCCCCCTACGTGCACACACACACCGTGACACATGCAGTATTTTTAACACGTGGGTTCTTGAGGGCACAAGCAGCAACTCACAAGGTAAGGACATAAGAATATAAAACAGGTACGATCATGAAGATATGCTTTAGCAGAAACATTTCAACACGCAACTTAACATATTCCCATCCCACATATTTCTTTCCCCCCTCTGTCTCTAAAGCACCCGGCACAGGTCATAATCACACTCGGCTGCCCAGCGCAGTGTGGGTCAGCAGTGGCCACACCACCTTGGACAGATTTGGAGGCCCCCCAGACTTTGGCCCCAAAGTCCAGGGGGAAGAGCACCACAGCCTGGAGCACCTCACAGCAATACATTAAACAATACACTAAATTAGCAATCCACTAAGCATTCACGTTCTTGCAATGTGGCACTGAATACAGAGTCGGTCTTCACAGCTAAAAGAATATACTGAACATGAGACTTACAATTCAATATTATAATAAAACTAATATTTCTAGGGCCCAACAATAAATGCAAAGCAGAATCAGGATTAGCAGAAAGAATAATCTGTCAAGAACTTCAAAATACATGCCTCACAATGCTCCCTAAATAAATCGGCCAGGCCAAGCCAAATCACGGTAGCCATTCTTAATGGCAGCCACAGCTCATATAACGTCATATATCTTCAACTACCAGCCCTGCCTGGTGCCCAGATGCCCCCCTTCCACAAAGGTCCCACTCTGGTCTGACAAAAAGAAATATCAGTATACAAGAGGAACTTGGGCCAAGCCCACCACTGGCTTTAAAAGAAACTCTGCTCTCTCTGTGGCCTCATATTCTGAGGCAGAAAAAGGGTGTGCATCTGGAAATGCAGAGAAGTAACCCAGATGCTGGCAACACTTTGGTGGCCGCTCTCAGGAAGGAGAGCTGGATTTGTGGCAGTGAGCATGAATTGTCCCCTTTGCTAAGTAGGATCTGCCCCTGGTGTGCATTTGGATGGGTACGTACATGTGAGTGCTGCTTGCTGCTGAGATTGGAATCCCTTTGGGCATGGGGATGGGTCCATAGCTCATCAACATCTGCTTTGCATGCAGAAGGTCCCAGGTTCAATATCCTTGGCAACATCGCCAGGTAAGGCTGAGAGAGACCCCTATCTGATACCTTGGAGAGTGCCTGCCAGTCTGTGTAGACCAGGGATTCTCAGCGTTGGGTCTCCAGATGTTATTGGACTTCAACTCCCATAATCCCCAGTGGCCTTTGACTGGGGATTATGGGAGTTGAAGTCCAATGACATCTGGGGGCCTAATGTTGAAATCCCTGGTGTGGACAATACTGAATTAGATGGGTCTGACTCAGTGGGGGGCAGCTTCCAATGTCCCTGCTTTCAGTGCCCATGGCAGACTTTGTGAAGTATCCCTCACCCTGGACAGGAAAACAGCCCGTTGTTCTCCAGACGGTATGGGGCCTCCTCATCAGGGCCAGAAGAAGTTCTCTGTTGCTTTTTTCTACCTCTTCGTAGCAAAAGCGCCAGGAAAGGGAGATGGAAAAGTTGCCTCTCGGCAGATGTCTCTATTGCCACGGCTGTCTGAGCTAAGTAAATAAGAGTCATTGTCTGCCGTGTGCTGCCTCCAGCCTGTGTTCAAGAAGTTTGTCATCACCCCATTGTCACTTCAGGTCCCGCTTCAGGGGTCTTCTCCTCCGCCTCTTGTGCCAAGGGCCATCCATCAAGGTCCTGCTATTTGCTGGCAATGCTGCGTCTATCTTTAACCTGGGTGGCATCAACAGCTGATTTTTCAGTTGTGTATATAGACCATTTGCTCAGTGACCCGTTATCCTGTTATTCCAGCCAATTAGTGCTGGTCAGCAGCTGTTCAGCGGGGCTGTTGGCTCTCTGAGTGCTGCCACTTACCACATGGACGCATCCTGCCAAGACATGTGAATGTTAATTACTACTAGCTCTGGTAAGTGGGGAGTACATGACCCCACAGATGGCGGCTCCTGGTTGCGTCTGGAGGATAAGGCTCCATAAGGAGGAGTCTCGTCATCATGATGTGCTCCATTCCTCTGCTTTGCTCTGTTCTGCGATTCACTCCGTCTGAATTCCAGTTTGACTAGGAGAGGATCTTTGCAACATTTAGCAGCTGTGTCAAGGATGATTTTTGGTGGGGAAAGGGTGCCGGTGGGGGGAGCTAATCCCTCCTCCCCACACGCTGCAGCCCCATCCTGCATGGGTCCTCCTCCCTGCCACTCTCTTGTGTGAAAAGAGAGACTCTTCTGACTCTCTTCTGATTCTTCATGAACAAGCACCTTCCTGTGTTCAGGAAATCGTTAGCCCAGGCTCAAAGCTATGACATACAGAGAAGACACCATATAATGATCCCACTGGATGCCATAACATCCTGTCACTGAAACCTAACCTAATTAGGAGGCAGGTTATGAAATGTCTCCCCAGCAAGAGTAACTTGAAGTCCAGGGATGGTAGCCTGCCATTTGCCCGGGTTACAAGACAAACATAAGAACATAAGAACAGCCCTGCGGGATCAGGCCCAAGAAGGCCCATCCAGTCCAGCATCCTGTTTCACACAGTGGCCAACCAGATACCACTTGGAGCCTACAGGGAGGAGTTGAGGGAATGCCCTCCCTCCTGCTGTGACTCCCCTGCAACTGTTACTCAGAGGCATCCTGCCTTTGAGGCTGGAGGTGGCCTTTAGCCCTCCAACTGGTAGCCGTTGAGAGACCTCTCCTCCATGAAGTTATCCAAACCCCTCTTAAAGCCATCCAAGTTGTTGGCTGTCAGCACATCTTGTGGCAGAGAATTCCACAAGTTGATTACTTCCATTTGTTGGTCCTAAATTTCCTGGAAATCAATTTCCTGGGATGATCCCTGGTTCTAGTGTTATGGAAGATTGAGAAAAGTTTCTATCCACTTTCTCAGCACCATGAATGATTTTATAGACCTCTATCATGTCTACCCACAGGTGTCTTTTTTCTGAACTAAAAAGCCCCAGCTGTTGTTGTCTTGCCTCATAATTTATTTATTTAACACATTTTTATACCGCCCAAAACTCAAGTTCCCTGGGTGGTTTACAACAAAACAATACAAACAACCAATAAAAAGAGTAAAACAGTTTAAGTATTAAAATTTGAAATGTTAAAACTATTAAAACACAATTAAAACAATATCTAATTAAAATCATACTGATAACACCCTGCACCAGATCTCCTGATGATCTCTCCCAGCGGTTTCATGTAGATGTTAAACATCATCGGAGACAATATGGAGCCCTGAGGGACACCATACCAAAGTTCGGTTTTTAAAGCCTGGGAGACTCCAATGCCAAACACGAGACCAAGTCCGTCAGCTCAGTTAGGGACTCCATCGGGCAGCAGGGGGAAGGTGCCCTAAGCCCCTGATCATCTTGGTTGCCCTCTTCAGGACCTTTCCCAGTTCTACAATGTCCTTCTTTAGATGTGGTGACCAGAATTGTACACAGTATTCCAAGCTCTAGTAATGAAAGTCAAGGAGCACAGTGAAAAAATTGGACGACGTCTAAATGTCAAGAAGACTAAATGAATGACAACGGGTACAGCAACCAGCCTCAGAATTGACAATGAAGACACTGAAGTGGTGGATAGCTTCTGCCTTTTAGGACTGACCACCAGCAGTAAAGGATCCAGGAGTTAAGAAATACGCTGCAGACTACCTCTTGGTAGGGTTGCAATGAAGGCCTTCGAAAGGATATTTAGATGCCATAGGAACATAGGAAACTGCCATATACTGAGTCAGACCATTGGTCTATCTAGCTCAGTATTGTCTTCACAGACTGGCAGCGGCTTCTCCAAGGTTGCAGGCAGGAATCTCTCTCAGCCCTATCTTGGAGATGCCAGGGAGGGAACTTGAAACCTTCTGCTCTTCCCAGAGCGGCTCCATCCCCAAAGGGGAATATCTTCCATTGCTGCTCACACATCAAGTCTCCCATTCAGATGCAACCAGGGCAGACCCTGCTTAGCTATGAGGACAAGTCATGCTTGCTACCACAAGACTAGCTCTCCTCTCCATGACGTGTCTATACCTACAAAGATTAGAATCATTCGGACCATGGTTTTCCCCATGACACTCATGCCCTCACCTCTTGCCTGAGGTCTTCTCAGAGGCATCTAGTGGGCCACTGTGTGAAACAGAATGCTGGACTAGTTAGGCCTTAGGCTTGATCCAGCAGGGCTGCTCTTATGTTCTTAATTGTCATCAGATGTTTGAAAGAGCATAAAATGTGTTTCCTTTTCTTCACCTGGCCGTGCTGCTGTGATTTTAAGCCTTTTTTTGCCTCCATTTCCCATTAAATTCCATTTTAGGAAACACATGTAGATTATTACACTCTTAGCATCACTTCAGCATCTTTCCATCACTCTCCAAAGAATCCAGCAGTGTAAAATGAGCTTTTATGACACATTATTAAGGCGCAAGGCATTTTCTTCCTGCCCAATATCCGCACATAATGTCCTCATTCTCCTTTTGTAATTGGCTAAGCAGAGAGTGCAAAGTCTGCTGTCAGGAGGGTGACAAGAATTTGGCACCTTGCTTTGGAATAGCAGCAAATTACAGACAAACAAGGAGCCAGTTTGCTGGGTGGGGGGCACACCCACTGTTAAGGCAAGAAAAATGGTGGGGCTGCTGCTTCAGATGGCCTCACCCCAGAAACCAAACGAGAGGCAGTGTGGGAGTTCTGTGGCTGGAACCCCTGCCATCTTTCCCTTTTCCAAAGAGCAATTAGGGGGCAGTTTGGATTGAGGCCATAGTGTGGTGGGTCAGCCTTTTGCCCTATGGATGAGCCCCTGACCTACGTCTCCTCCAAGCTGCTATTAGCCCAGAAAGGGGAAACACAGGCACACAGTTGGACCTGTGTGTTTCCCTTTCCAGACTAACAGCAGCTTGGATTGGGGCAACAGCAATGGAAGCAAAGGGCTTGCTTGGTTGGTTTATCGTATTTCTTTGCTGTCCTATATAAAATCTCTGGTTGAGCTCTCCTGCTGCAGACGCTGCCACAGTCTCTTCCAAGACAAGACTGAGGGATGCCCCAGGCCTTGGACAGCTCCCAGGGCAACAGGTCAGGACCATGGTCAGAGCCAATCGGGAGAGTTCAGGGCTGGGTATTTATTAATTAATATATTTATTGTTACATTTATATACCGCCTTTCATTAAAACAATCCCAAGAATTAACCCTAACCCTAACCCTTACAGCAAAAAATTTAAACACAAGATGGTAAAAAAGACACAATTCAAATCTTAAGTGAAAAATATTAAACAAATCTGATTTAAAAATTTAAAACAAAAGCATCCAAGCAATACAGAGTACAAAGAGCAGCAGCAGAGAATCAAATAAATGCCTGGGCAAAAAACCAAGATTTTACACTCTTTCTAAAAGCTGTGATGGAGACTGAGGAGCGAATGGCCACCGGGAGAACCTTCCAGAGTCTGGGGGCAGCAACAGAGAAGGTCCTGTCCCGCGTGCACGACAACTGAGCCTCCCTCATTGTCGGCACCCAGAGCAGAGCCCCCTCAGATGACCTCGTCAAGTGGGCAGTAACCCTTGGGAGCAGGCAGTCCCTCAGGTATCCCAGGCCCTAACTGGTATCCCAATGGCAGGGGCATAGCGTCCATTGGACAAGGGGTGTGAAAGTCCCTGGGCCCAGACCGGTCAGGCGCCACTTCCTGCCGCAACCCCGTTGCCCACCTCTGCTCTCCACGCTGCTGCTGCCCTCCGCTACTGCCGCTGTCCTGCCACAGCCCACTGCTCATACTGAACATGATCTTCACCATTGGGGGGAGCAGGCCACCCCCTGTGGCAGCTGCAGCCCCACTCCAGGCCGGCCCCCTGCTTCTCTCGGGCCTGTGCACCTGCACACTCTGATTATGGACAGCATCGGAGTGCGCAAGTGCACAGGAGTGCCTGCCCAATGGGAAGTTGCTCCAGGAGTGCCTCATGCTGAACTGCTGCGTTTGGTAGCCAGCTGGCCAGGCTGGGTGACTCGGCCCTGCCCCTTCCAAGAGCGAGCCGCCTTGCCCAGTTTTGCAGGCACCTGGCTGCCCACTCCAACAGCATGACACCCCCAGCAGGGACTGGGTCAGGGATTTGGCCTCCTTTCGGGGAGAGGGAACATGGAAGGCTGATGGTGATCCGACAATAATATCTGGTTTGAGTGCAAATAGAGAAGGAGAGCATAGACAGAGGCAAGCGGCCTGCACACTCCTGCAAGGCAACGGATCTGTCACCTCACTCAAGAGAGGCACCCTGCTTGCACGGTTAGGGCAAGGATGCCCGGGGCTGTCCTTAGAGATCCCTGGCGGGGTGTGGGGCCCAGGGCAGATTAGCCAGTGTGGGGGCCCCTTCCAGTTAATTCTCATGGGGATTAAAAGAGCGGGGCCTGGGGCGGTCGCCCTGCTTGCCATGCCCTAAGGGCAGCCCTGAGGACGCCTCTCAACTCGCTCTCTGTATTTCTGTTTTGTTCTGTCTCCCAAACTGAGACACAGTTTTCACCAGCCTGCTTGGTGCGGGGTGAGGGTGGGGACACATCCTCCAAGCTCTGGTCGGTGTCTAACACTTAATGAAAGAGCTCCAGAAATCTCCCAGATGTGAACTCCTATTAAGAAAACACCCACCAGGCAGCCTGCCTATTAAGCAGTAGGAGTGTGCATGGAAGCGGCTGGCCTGGTTCGGTTTCAGTCCAGACCAGACTCGAACCGGACTAGGCCAGTTCGGTCTGGCACCCCCTTGAAACTCCACCCCCCCCGGGTTTGGTTCAGTCCGTGGGACTTTATTTATTTATTTATTTATTTATTTATTTATTTATTTATTTATTTGAAATTTACCTTAGCCCCTTTGGGGGAGTTGTTGGAGGCAGCGGAGGGGGGGTGTCCGCAGAGGTTCCCCCTCCCCCTGCCAGCCTCCCTTACAGCCCAAACTGGCCCGTTCAGCTGGCTCTTTGGCCTGTTCAGACCTTCCCCCTCAGGTGTGGTGGCCATTTTGGAGGCCGCCGCACCTGCAGTTGGCCTCTGCGTGACCCTTCAGGGATGGTTTGGTTCGGGGATGGTTCAGTTCGACCCCGAACCGTCGAACCGAATAGGTTCGATGTCAAACACATTTGACATCGAACCTGTTTGCAATCCCTATTAAGCAGGAGTCCTTTTGGCAAAATAATATTTGGCCTTCCAGCACATGAGGAGCCATGGTTTATCAGTAACAGGTAACAATATAGCCAATAGTGGCATGGAGAACATATGAATCCTTCCCTGCCCGGTCGCCCCCACTTCTCTGTACCCGAGTGAACCTGTATGAACAAATCCAGTTGCCTTATTCTTCAGGGTCCCCACCGCTTATCAAGATCCTCCGGAGAGGTCTGTCGGCAGCTGCCACCAGCTTGTCTGGTGGCGACTGAGGGCCAGGCCTTTTCTGCAGCTGGCCCATGACACTGTGGTTGCCCCATGAGTTTTGCCATCTCTAGCAGCCTTTAAAAGAGCTCTCAAGACAGACTTGTTTCACCAGGCCTATGATCAGCTGTAGGTGGGCTTAACTGTGGTTGTTTTTATGTTTTAACTGGATTTGGTTTTCATCCGTGATTCATTGTTTTATTTTCCTGTGCACTTCCAGGAGACACTTGTTCCCGGCAGTATAGAAATGTAACGAGCAAACAAAAGCGGTGCAGTGAGCCGGCTTCTATCCGGGGGCAAGCTGGGGAGGGCGCCCTGCGGCACCCGGAAGCGGCCTCCGTCGGCCCAGTGCTCCTTACCTGGCAGCAATGGGTCAGCCGCCACTGCCCCTCCTCATCTGCAAAAGGCAAACATTGCAGGAGGAAGAGTGGTGTGGAGGAAGGGTTAGCGGGCCGGAGCAGAGAAGCACCAGAAGAGCTGGGGACCTTGGGCAGTGGCACCTTGCGGCCTCAAGCACTGGGGGTGGGGGGTGCAGGTCTGCCCTGCTTCTATGGAGCCCGCTGGTCCATCCCGCTCAGCAGCATACAGTCCGCTCGCCTGACTTTGCTGTTAGGATGTAGGCTACAGCACCTTCCTGGGCAAGGAAGGTACTTGAGCATCTCGTGGCTCCAGACATTCTTATTTATTTATTTTATTTTAATACATTTCTGTACCGCCCAAAACGCAAGTTCTCTGGGCGGTTTGCAAAACAATAAAAACAGCCAAGAAAAGATTAAAACATGTCAACAATTAAAATTAAAGAGTTAAAACACAATTAAAACAATTAAAACAGTATCTAATTAAAAGCCTGGGTGAACAGATGTGCCCTTTAAAAAGTTGTCAGAGATGGGGAGGCTCTTATTTCAGCAGGAAGTGTGTTCCAAAGCCTCGGGGCAGCAATGGAGAAGGCCTGTCCCTGAGTAGCACCCAGACGAGCAGGTGGCAACTGCAGACGAACCTCTCTTGGAGGAAATGGACTATCTAGGTCCATTTCAATCAGGCTTCAGGCCCAGCTTTGGAACAGAAACTGCTTTGGAAATGACCTATGTGGAGAGCGAGAGAGACAGGGCGAGTGCAACCCTCTTAATTCTCTTGGATATCTTTCGCTACCATTGACCATGGTATCCTTTTGGCTAGGCTGGCCGAGTTGGGTGTGGGAGGCACTGCTTGGAAGCGGTTCCACTCCTACCTCAAGGCCCATTTCCAAAAGGTGGTTGCTGGGGGACTACTGCTCAACCCCTTGGCAGTTAGAGCCAGCATAGGTGTAGTGGTTAGAGTGTTGGACCAGGACTGGGAAGACCTGAGTTCGAATCCCCATTCAACCATGAAACTCACTGGGTGACTCTGGGCCAGTCATGTATCTCTCAGCCTAACCTACCTCACAGGGTTGTTGTGAGGATAAAAATAACCATGTACCTCTGAGCTCCTTGGAGGAAAAGTGGGATATAAGTGTAGAAATAAATTTTAAAAGTAAGTAAGTAAGTTCCATTCTTTCCCTTATGCTGTTTAACATCTACATGAAACTGCTGGGAGAGGTCATCAGGAGATTTGACTTGAGCTGCCATCAATATGCAGATGACACTCAGTTGTATCTCTCTTTTTCATCAGATGCAGGTGAAGCAGTGACTGGATGAGGGTGAATAAGATGAGACTCAATCCAGACAAGACAGAAGTAATGTTGGTCGGTGGTTCCTCTGTGAGGTTAATGATGAAGATGCCTTTCAGCACCTTCCTATATCGCTGCTGCCCGATATAAGTGTTTCCCATAGTCTGGGGATTCGAACTGGCAACCTCTGGCTTGCTGGTCAAGTCATTTGCCTGCTGCACCATTAGGTGGCCCCATATGTCCCTACCCGTACCTTAAGATCTTCTTCAGAGTCCCTGCTCCGGGTACCCCTGCCAAATGAGGTGAGGTGGGTGGCTACCAGGGAGAAGGCCCTTTTGGTGGTTACACCCTGTTTATGGAATAGCCTCCCCAGTGAGGTTCGCCTGACTTCATCACTTTGTTCTTTTAGATGCCAGGTAAAGACCTTTTTTGTTCACCCAGGCCTTTTAATTTTGGGTTTTCAGGTTTGTTCTGATTTTTACATTTAAAATGAAGGGTCTGTTATTTTTTAAAAAAATAATTTTAAAATGAGTTCCTACGCTGCTTTGTATTGTATTTTGTATTTTCTTTTTACCTTTTTTGTCTGTTATGATTTTATGTGTTATGTGTTTTTATTGTATGTTTTAATCTTCTGTTGTGAGCTGCCCAGAGAACAATTTGTTACGGGGTGGCTAACAAATGAAGCTGTTTTGTTGTTGTTGTTGTTGTTGTTAAGGCTGTATTTCAAAAACAGATTTTGAAAGGAATTTCACCTTTCCTGGTGGATGGATTGTGTATTATTCTAGCCCAGCGTTTCAATTGTGGGTTGGAAATAAGCCAGCTATAATTCTGATGTGTTATTTTTGCAAAAGTAACAAAACCTGGTCATATTTTTCAGCTGGTTTAAAAAAGGAAAAAATTACAAACTGCTGAAAGAAGAAGAAAAGGGGCGGGGGGAACCCACACGTTTTGCAATATGTATATTGGCCAAAAATTTAATTTGTACTGTAGCACCTTCCTGCCCTCTGCAAAATATCTGCTGCGTTGATGAAAATGCGCTCAGTCTGGATATTGGAGAAGAAAGGTGTGAAGCAGAGAGTTGGGGAAGCAGGGCTGCTGGCATCAGCAAAAGGAATCAGCATGTTTTCCCTCTGTTTTGTTTTTAATCCTTGGGAATATGTGCAAATGTGTTCCCCCTCTTCTTCTTTACCACCCAGCATTAATGCAGATTAAATTCAGTGGCAATCTTTTTGCCAGAAAATAAAAATAACAAAAAAACCCACAAAAAAACCCTGCAATATGAGAGCTAATTAACTCTCCAATCTGGCCAGTTTTACACATTTAATATGTATAATAGAGGATTCAAAAGTCATAATGCAGGATTTAAAACAGGCACAGTTGTGCTCTTTTCAGCTTGTAGTTTAGTTACTTGCAGGTTGCATACAAAGGCTCTAGCAGGGCACATCCTGACAACCTGAAGGGGACGCAGGGTTGCCAATTGACTCGGGGAAAAACAAGGGTTGTTTCTGGGTTATCCCCCTTCAGAACCAGTGGCTGCTTTCGGACTTAACGGCAAACCACGGGTCCAACAGACTGGCTCTTGGCCTGCATTCCTCCAATGAGCTCCCAGACGATCGTCCTTTGCAGTCTGGGAGAACGCAGAGGGGGAGCAACTGACTGCCCGGGCTTCCTTCAATGCAAGGAGGACAGCTGCAGCAGCCAATTGTATTTGAGAGGGGGAGGAGCTTACTCCCCTTAACTCCGGTTTGTGCAAGCTGCACAAAGCAGCTAGCACTCTGGAGTCAACGGACCCTCGGTTGTGTGAGAGTAACTCACTACCAACCAAGGATTCATTCCAAGGTTTGCGGGGTGGAATCGGAACCGCGGTTGTGTCCGGGAACTGCAGGTCTGAACATCCGGACCTCACAGGGGGCAAACCTGAGGTGAGTTTGCCTCAGGTTCCCTGGGACGTCCGAAGGCGGCCATAGCTTTCAGTAGCCAGCACACACACACCCCATCCCACATACATGCAGCAGAGTCACCTGCAGAGGAAAAACTGCTCCCTGGTGCATCTCCAAGCTCTTGGGGCTCCTCTTTCTGCCAGTTTTTATCACCCAAGCCACATCAGCATCCTTTGTTATGTCTGGCAGGTTCCCAGCTTGAGACTAGACTGCTTCAAAGAGTGTGGATTCTGACACCAGCTGCATGTTCTGAAGGAGGCTGCAAAGGGAAGAGGCAGGGGCATCTTCTGTCCAGGAAGACTGGTTCGTTCCCCCCCAAAGGCCAAAAGGCTCCTCCGGATGGATTGTTGATGGTTGCCCACAGCTGTTTCACCCCTCTCCCCTTTTTGCAAAGGAGATCTGACTTAACCCTATGAAATAATCATGCAGGCATCCAGCTCTGGCTGTTTGGTGTGTGTTTGCCATCAAAAGACTCTTTGGCATCAAAAGGAAAACCCAGCTTTAAGGGGAGAAAATCATTAACTTGTCAGTGGGAGATTAAGAGGCAAACAGATTAGGCCTGAGTGAGAGATGCTGGGCTTGCAAAGAAAAAAAGAAGGAAGGAAAGAAAGAAAAGAGAAGAAAAATGGAGGGGTAGCTGCTTTGGAAAAAAGGTTCTGGACAGTGGCAAAGAGATACTCTGGTGCTTGCCAGCTGCTGCATATGGATGAGGACCTGGTTGTAACCAGCATTAGGAACATAGGAAGCCGCTTTATCCTAAGTCAGATCACTGGTCCCTCGAGCTCAGTACTGTCCACACTGATTGGCAGCAGCTCTCCCAAGGTTTCAGGCAGGAGTCTCTCCCAGCCCTACCTGGAGATGCTGCCATGGACTGGACCTGGGACCTTCTACATGCAAGCATGAGATGCTCTTCCACTGAGCTACAGCCCCATCACCTAAGGTTGCTTACAGAGCTCACCTGTAGTCACCCATCCAAATGCAAACCAAGGCAGACCATGCTTTGCTAAGTGGACAGTTCATGCTCATTTACAACAAGACCAGCCCCACATGTGACATTATTTTCCTCCAACCAGGTCAGGCATGTCAAACTGAAAAGTTGTGCCAGCCCAAGTGGAGACAGACATTTTGCAAATTGTGCATTCGATATTGAACATAGGAAGCTGCCTCCTAGCTCCTACTGAGTCAGACCAATGTCCACCCATTAGGGATGTGCATGGAACCGGCAGGAGGAAGTTCGAAGGGGGGGGGCCCCTTCGAGTGTCGCCCCAACAGACACTTTTTAAATGGAGCGCCAGTGGGGGAAACGCAGCGGGAGGGGTAAGGGCACCCTCCCCCGCCCTTAAAGTTATGCCCCTCGCCTTTGAACCAAGAGAACCACTGGTTCTGTGCATGTCCCTGCCACCCATTGGTTCAGGGCTGTCTGCACTGACTTGCAATGGCTCTGCAGGGTTCCAGAGTCTTTCTCCCGTATGCATCCTCTCCTGTGTTCTGCTCAGCAGTTGACGCCTGCGCCATATGCCTCCAACAGCTGAAGCTCAGTCAGTGGCGCTGGGAGGCCAGCGCCAGCCCCAGTTCAGCCCGCCCCTAGCAGCCCCCTTAGCCACGCCCCCTGCATCTGACATCAGACGTCAGCGTCTGACATCAGATGCAGGGGGCATGGCTGAGGCGCAAGGCGCGGCCCCTGAGCATGGTGGCCTGGGTTCTTTGAACCCATTTGCGCAGTGATGGCTCTGCCCCTGAGCTCAGTGTGTGGCTTCCGGAGCAAGACCTTTTTGGCTTTGGTGCCTGTTCTGTGGAATGCTTCTCCCAGGGAGGCCTGCCAGGTTCCTACGCTGGTCTTTCAGGCCCCTAGTTGAGAACTGGCTCTTCATGGAAGCCTTTTTGAGCGCGCTTGATTTTTGTATGCCTTTTGTGGGGGTTTTCTCTCTCTCTCTCTCTCCCTCCCTCCCTCCCTCCCTTTCTTTCTGTCTTGATTGTTCAGTTTACAAACGGTACACATTTTTGTATGTGTTTTGCCTGCATTTTGATATTCTGTTGCCTTTTGTAAACGAGTTAGCCTTTTTCTTTAAAAAGCTAGGCAACTTGAAGGGACCAGGTTGTGTGCTGGCTCTTTAAGAGGCAAGACGAGAATACCTCAGGATGAGAAGGCCTCGTGAGAGAACTGGGGGAACAGTTTTGGCTTATCAGCAGAAGTCTGTGGTTGGGCTTGTATGATGATCTCAGCAATCTGGACACTTAGGCCCAGATCGGCTAGAAACTAGGCAGATTCACTCAGATATATTGTGCTTGGTCTTATATTCACTAATCTAATTTTTTATGCCATGGGCTTTCCTAGGGAATAGTTAGCAAGAAAGAGTTGAATTATCAGAAGAGGTCTCATTAAAACCAACCACTCTCTTCATTGCTTGCTCACTCGTTGTGAGTCTGCAGAAAGTGCATTGAACCTGCCTCGAGGTGTTTTTCAAGGCTAGAACTGAAAGGCTGTCTCACTCCTCCAAATTATTTAAAAAAATATTCTCTACAGAGGTTTGTATCAAATATTCTCCAGATGTTCTGTCACCTATTGAAAATTGTCTCTATTTCATATTTGACCTGCGATAATATGTAGTGTTTGATGGTGTTCAACTTGCTGACATGCAGTAGTCATATTGGTAGCTAACATGCAATGGTATGTACTATTACACAGTGTTTTGAAATATTGATATTATGTGTGTGGTATTGATTTTAGGATATATTGATATTATGTGTGTGGTATTGATTTTAGGATATATTGATATTATGTGTGTGGTATTGATTTTAGGATATATTATTTGGATTGTGCTAACTTCATTTCTGTTTGGAATTGTTATTGAATGAAACGAAGTTAACAGATTTGGTGTAACATTTAGATTGTTTCTTGCTATGTTATGCTTTGTTATATTTATTATTTTGACAGTTTATATTTTTTTCTTGTATTGTTAGCTGCATTGGGGTTTCCTTTGGGAAGGAAAAATGGAACACAATTAAGAAACGAAATGAAATTTAAAAATGCCAGCTGAAGAGATCTCATCCTATTTGGTGCCTGCCAAAAGAATCAAGAGATGCCAAGTATAAAGTGCTTGAATTTCAAAATCTGAAGTGAAATTTCACATTCAAAACTCTAATTATAATGTTGGATTTTGCATTCAAAATTTGAGTACGGATCTATATAAAAGGGTGAACTTGAAATACTTGTTTCAACAGCATGGTGGTGTTGCTTTTTAAAACTCCCTGTGTCTGTGTAATGACAGCACACCAACCTGCATTATAAGTGCTCAAAAGTTGTTGCCCTTGTGACCATCAAAACACCGTTTTCTCATGTAGGAGAGGGAGCAGAACTTGCCCCTCATGGACTGTAGCAGAGGTGGCCAATCTGAGGCTCTCCAGCTGTTGCTGGACTACAAGTCCCATCATCCCAAGATGCAATAAATTTGGGGGATGATGGGAGTTGTAGTCCAACAACAACTGAAGACCCTCAGGTTGGCCCCCTGTGGACTAGGGCTACGGGTGATGTGTGTCTGCTGCCATCCAGAACTGGGTCAGCTCTGACTCTGGGATTTTAAAATTCATGTTATATCTCTTGCATCGAAATGGTGTTGCCATTTCCATTGCAGACCAAGTAGAGATTTCTCATCTCTTTTTCTGTTTAAGAGAACAGAAGGAGCCCCTTCTCACATCTTCAAGAGAGTTTATGCAAAGTTGGTTGTTTAAAATAAGTGATGAACTACTCTGTGAAATGCTATGGGTCCTCTTTCTACTACTTACAAATACATATCGATGCCTAAAACGGGAGGGAATTGGAACGTTCCCCTTCTCGTAATCAGGTTAGTAAACTTGTATGTCATTTATGCAATGCTCGTGCATAGGAATAGGGAGGGAAGACGCGACCAAGAGGTTCACGCAGATGAGACAGTAAATCTCTTCTGGAAAAGGTTGTATGGTTATGTGCAAAAAGACAAGAGTATCTCTTCTAAACAGCAATGGGACAAATTGTGGAAATGGACGTCGGACGTAACACCCCCCCCCCCCGATTACCTGATGTGCCTTGTAATCCCCCACCCCCGAGTTATAGTACTACCTGCATATACTTCATAACTTGTGTGTTTCTAAGTCCTTGTGTGTAAATCTTTGTAGATATATCATGTACAAACAACCACTTTGTATATAATTGTGCTTTGGCAACGTACTGTATGCTTTGGTAGTTTGTTGGTTCAATTAAAAAATCTTGTCCTATTTTTTTTTTTAAAAAAATCTTGTCCTAAAACAGGACTGGACTCCATACAAATTCATGCCTAAAACAGGAAAAAGCATGAACTTTCCCCTGCTTGTCTTTGTTTAACTTTGTTTTGACATTTCTTTTTTGCAGCCATAATAAAATATCTTAAGTAGGTGCATGCCTTATTTATTTCTGGTTACAGTTGCTTGTAAGCTTTTCGCAAATTCTGCCTGTGTGGTACTGAAATAAGGGAGGAAGAATTCCATAGGAATATCAGATAAGAAGTCCTGGAAACTGTTTTCTCCTCTGGACATTCTGCAGTATTTGCATTCAAAGAAACCCGAGGGATCCAGGCCAGTTGCCTGCTTCTACCCAAGGCCAGTGAGATGCCTCTGGGAAGCTCGATGGCGAAGGTAACAGCCCTGCCTGTTTGTCCCCAACACAAAATATTCAGATAGACTGCTGCTGAGCCTGGAGGCCCCATTAAGATATTGTGGCCAACAGCCTTTGAAGACACAAATGCAGTCTTTAAAACAAAAGATGTCGCAGCAGATTCTGCTGTGAGCCCAGCTTCTTTCCAGCTTAGCCATTTGCAGGGCAAATGTACCTATCAGTAGATGAAATGCTGTCTCTGTTGCAGCTAGTCTTGGCTCTTCCCCCATGCTGCAAACTGGCTGCTTACATTTTTTTTAAAGTATGTAAAACACCACATGCATTGGTTTATACATTCACCCCATTATTTTAAAAAAGGGAGCCCTCCCCCAGGAATATTTCAAACTGTTCTGGAGAGATGAGGGGAGAGGTGAGTCTATGGCAAATGGGGCACTGGCCAATAGGCACCTACCGCAGACAAAGCTTCCCCATCCAAGCTACCTCCCACTGAAAAACTGAACCACCACATGCCTGCCCTTTTTGTTTGTTTTTAAGCATTCACCCTTGAAGCAGAAGTTCTTGTGTTCACAAAGCAGTGAGACCATTCCACCATGCATGCATCTTCACCCATGCTTAGGCAACAGAGTCAGGGGCCCCCTGAGATCAAGAAGAATATGTTGTGTAGCTTTCTTTAACAGCTGGACATTTGACCTGTTTTGGAACACAGTTTCAGAAATAGGGCCCATTCGGTCCTGAGCGGAAGTCCGTGCTGATGGAAATGGCCTCTGTTAGGCACACGGTAGTCCTTAAAAGCTTCCGTTCCATAAAGAAATGACCCCTTTGAGACCTGCCGTTGTAGCCCTATAAGGAAAATCTGTCACTTCCCAGGAGACGACAACATCAGTGATGTCATTCCTGCCCAAATAGAGCCTGAACCACTGACATCTTTCCGAAGGCTGTCATCTCTGTGGCCAGCTTGCAATTTGGAGACAGCTGCTTCTCCAGGCCAGAGCCCTCTGCTGCTGCTTCCAGCTTAAACGGGGGGGGGGGGGGGCTTCTTGTCTGCAGTTCGATGGAAAGTGCGCAATTGTAGGCATTTTGGCACAGCAGGTGTGGTGAGGAGGAGTGGGTTGTTTGGGAGGTGGAGATGGTCACTCAGGCTGGGCTTCTACCCTCCAAGACAGGCACTCCTAACCTTCCTAAACAAGCGGTGCCCCTTCTGTTGCAAACCTTCAACTATGTGTGTGTATGTATATGTATATATATATATCTCCACATTCACACACAAATTAAAATGTTACAGTTATGAGTAGGGTTGCCAACTGTCCCTCATTATGTAGGGTTGCCAACTGCCCAGGTGTTTTAAATAGTTGTAAGTGATTGATTTTAATGTTGTAACCTGGTTTCCAGGGTTTTTGCATTGTTCTGATGGTTTAATTGCTGTTCTATGAGGTTTTGATTGTTAATTGTTTTATGCTGTTTTATCATTTTTGTTTTAATTGCTAACTGATTCTAATGGTTTTGTTTTGATTGTAAAGCACCCTGAGCCATTTTGGAAGGTTGGTATAAAAATTAAATAAATAAATGTAATAAAGGTAAGTTTTGGGAGGTATAAAAATATGTTAAATAATAAAATAAAATGAATGAATAACGCAAGATATCCCTCATTTCAGGAATGAAATGCTGGTCCCTATAAGGATGGCATTTGTCCCTCATTATAGCATATAATTCAATTACATATACATCAATGATACTCAGGTTCTTGATTACCACTGCATACACTTCCCAGCCCCCGCCCCCCACAGCCAGCCCCCACAAACTTGTGTCCCTCATTCTGGCAATGAAATATTGGCAATCAAATGGTTAAATTAGGAGCGTAGGTAAGAATATTATACGAGTGGAAGGTTTTTATTACTTACAATCTGTTGAGTCTATAATTTCAGGCGAAGTGTGTTTGGAGAAAAGTGTTACAGATGTTGTGATATGTTTTATTTCTGGTCAAGAGCTGGCATTCTTAAAGAAGTATACCATTCTGTGTTTATATATTTGAGATGTGTGAGCGACTTTGACACTGTTTAGTTAGTCCGACTTCATAGGCTTTGCTGTATTATTTCTTTGAAGTTGACTTATAGGTCATGTCAGTGTTTTAAAGACATGTGGGTTTCTATAATTGGACTTACACTGATATGTTCAGGCTACCTGTATTTATGTTCTGGCCCTTCAGCAATGATTTCCTGCCCCCATCCCTGGATACAGGCCAGAGAACAGAGATTATGGAAATACCATCCATCTCCAACACTCTCTTCTCCAAAGCCAGCCTAACCACAAGCTCGGCAACCATCCAGGGTGCCAAAGTTCAAGGGCAAACCCAGAGCAGCATGTTTTGACAGGCACTGAAAAATAGGAGTGGCTAATCAAACCCAGGTACAATCCTGGGATCCTTTGCACCTCATGCATCTGCTTCTTAGTACCTCTTTTGTAGGTAAGAATATTATACGAGTGGAAGGTTTTTATTACTTACAATCTGTTGAGTCTATAATTTCAGGCGAAGTGTGTTTGGAGAAAAGTGTTACAGATGTTGTGATGTGTTTTATTTCTGGTCAAGAGCTGGCGTTCTTAAAGAAGTATACCATTCTATTTGTATATATTTGAGGTGCCACCTCACACGCTCCACTGCAATTCGCTCCGCTACCAGACATGTGCATCAGTGTTTCCCTCAGCAAGAATGGAAAGCATGAATTACAGACACTTCCTTAAACACTCACATCCATGTGTGGCAAAGCCCTGGACCACTCAGAAAGTGCATGCAGTGTGTGTTTGCTGTAGGAAATCCCAGTGCAATATACCAGTGTTCCCATGGCAAATACAGCTGCCATAGAAAATGTGAAGTCGCTTTCTTGTGTCCTTCCAGATGTTGAATGGGGGGTGTGCATGGACCATTGGGCAAAGTTCAGACCAAATTCAGACCAAACTGCAGGGATGCAAACCTATCGGCAAGGTCAGTTGGTTCAACGAACCAGCTCGAAGCTGTTCGAAGTGGTTCACGATCGAACCGGTCGAGCCGGCCCATTTTGTGGCTGCCTGGTTCGCGATTGAACCTGTTATGTACGTCCCTAATGTTTAGAATGTAGGCCACTAGAAACAACACTCACTTTTGTTTTAAAAGATCTTGGCACTCCTGAGTGTCTCTGAGCCTGTGCAGAGTGCTTTTTCCACAGAGAAGAACAATGTCTTGCTCTAAAAAATGGACCCGAGAAGCAACTGTCTCTGCCATACATGTGCTGTAATTCTGCAGCCAGCCAAGAAATGACATACCACATCTGTTTTGTCCCTAAGATCAGGCAATTAAAAAATGGAATTAGATATTTTCAATCGGACAGTTGATTTACGTGACACATCTTTCTTCCTGAGAAAGCTGGATGCAACAGTTTCCTCCAAGCTGTGCTTTTAGCCTCTTGGACCCTGAACTCCCTTGGAGAATTGAAATAAACAATCTTGCTAAGTATCACACGTACCTTGTCTGTGAGACACCCAAAGCCCGCCCCTGCTTGAGCTGTCTGTTGTATTCTGTACAGCACCCTTTTACAGTTTGTTTGGACATTTGGCTTGTGTGGGATCCTGTAGAGAGTTTGGGGGAGCAGAAAGGAAGTGGGGGGAGGAGAAGGAGAAGATGGAGTTGTTGCTGAATAAACCTTGAGTTGAATCGAGAGAAGATTTAGTTGAATCGAGATAAGAATGTGTGTATGAGGGAAGAAGCTATGAAAGACTTCCAGAAGCCTTTGACTGGAAAGTTGGGATTTAGCAAAACTTGGCCTACTCTCCACCAGACTTCCATTCTACCTGCTTGTTTTTAATGACCTGCAGGTGCAAGTAATTAATAGGAATGATTAGAAAGGGTGTGTTCTTCTTGCTCAACAATGCTCGTTTCTGTTATAACAGAGTAATTGCAGCCAGCTCTGCTCCTGCACATCTTGGAACCAGCCAGCTGAATATTCCCCATCTCCAAATATGAGAAACACTATTCTGATGTGAGCTTCCTGTGGAGGAGAAACCCCTGGAACTTTGTGGCATTTTCATAATATTGGCTCTACTTACAGGTAGATCACAAGTGGAGGCAAAGAACATGTGCTGTACTAGGCAGCAGATCTCATACTTCACATCAGATCCCTAGAGAGTGGTACGCTGTACTCCAAAGCGCCTCCAGCTCCCTCTCTGCTGCCTCTTTCTGTTCCTTAGTACATCGGCCTCTGACCTTCACTGGCTTGGGGGTGGATAATCTTTCAATAGTTCTCCCATTCAAAACACTCAGAAACCCTGAAACCCCTCCTGACATTTGGGCCCCTATCCTGGGCCATTAAGAAATGATCTGTCTGACGAAGGGATAGGCACAGGCTGGCCATAACAAGTATATGTCCCAATGTCTTCATTTCATGACTAGCATGGGTCATCCTTAAGTCACCCTCCTGCAAGCCACTCATCTTTGTGGTAATGGCATCTTTGTAATCTGGACTGGTGTAAAGAAACAGATCGAGAATTATCATAAATTCTTTCCACCCTGCGATCCAATTTAAATGCAATAGTCTCATGGAAAATTCATACATTCCTTTATTGAATGTTCTCTCCGTACCATAATCTCATGGATTCTTACAGTGAACCCACTGACACACACATGTGCTACTTTATTGATGGCACACACACACACGTCAGTCACCTTGAATATTAGTTTTACAGAATGTGGTAGAAATTGATTGATTAAATTAAAAAAAAACTATTTTAAAGGTATTTAAACTGTAATTCCTGCTGTAGAGAACCCATCAAGAGAAACATTTATCTGCAGAATGAGATGTATCTGCAGCGACCATGAAGATGCCTTCCATAATGAAAAGAGGTAATTTTCATGTGCCAATTGTAATAAAATGGTTTGAGATGGTACCTCATTATTGGGCATTTTGAATACAGAATGAAGACCATCTCTCTGATGTCAGGAAGGTGATTGAGGAGAATGAAGCAAAGCTATCATACCTATAATGTCCATATATATGCATTATGTGCACATTAAACAGTGGTATCTTAGGGCATCTTCTGGGAATTGATTAAGTGCCGTCAAGTCAGTGTCGACTCTTAGCAACCACAGAGATAGATTCTTTCCAGGATATTCTGTCTTCAACTTGGTCTTTAAGATCTCTCAGTGGTGCATTAATTGTTGTTGTAATCGAGTCCATCCACCTTGCTGTTGGTCATCCTCTTCTTCTCTTTCCTTCCTTCAACTTTCCCCAGCATTATGGACTTCTCAAGGGAGCTGGGTTTTCGCATAATATGTCCGAAGTGTGATAGTCTGAGCCTGGTTATTTGTGCTTCAAGTGAAAAATCCTGGATTGATTTGTTCTATGATCCATTTGTTTGTTTTCCTGGCTGTCCATGGTCTGTCTCCTCAAAAGTCTTCTCCAGCACCAAAGTTCAAAAGTGTCAATACTTTTTCTATCTTGCTTCTTTAAAGTCCAGCTTTCGCATCCATAGAGTGTCATGGGAAAAACCATTGTCCAAATGATTCTAATCTTTGTAGGTCTACACATCATGGCATTTAAATATCCTTTCCAAGGCCTTCATTGCAACCCTACCAAGTGCTAGTCTGCAGTTTATATCTTGACTGCTGGATCCTTTACTGTTGATGGTCGATCCTAAAAGGCAGAAGCTATCCACCACTTCAATGTCTTCATTATCAATTCTGAGCCCGGATGCATTAGTTTAATTCTTTACATTTAGTCGTAGTCCCATTTTTTCACTGTGCTCCTTGACTTTCATTACTAGAGCTTGCAGGTCATCTGCATTCTCAGCTATCAGAGTGGTGCCATCAGCATAGCGCAGGTTATTGATGTTTCTTCCTCAACTTTAAAACCATGCTCATCTTCTTCCAATCCAGTGTCTCTCAGTATATGTTCAGCATATACGTTAAATAAATAAGGAGAAAGTAGATAGCCTTGTCTTACTCCTTGCTAAGCTGTAAGCAGTCTGTTTCACCATTATTTTGCTAGCTTGTGAAATTAAGGATATTGTGCGATGGTTTGCACAATCTGTTAAGTCTCCTTTCTTTGGTATAGGTCTGTAGACTGACCTCTTCCCATCTGTTGGCCACTGTGTCGTTCTTCAAATTTGCTGGCATAGTTTGGTTAGAGCAGGCCTGCTCAACTTAGGCCCCCCAGCTGTTTTTGAACTACAACTCCCATAAGCCCCAGCCACAGGGGCCAATAGCCAAGGATTATGGGAGTTGTAGGCCAACATCTGCAGGATGGCCGAAGTTGAGCAGGCCTGGGTTAGAGCCTTGACTGATTCTTCTTCTGTAGCCTTCCAACTTGGTAATGACAGGAGTGCTGATCTAACTTCATCTTCCTGTACTAGAGGTTTTTGCAATTAGGGAATATCTTCTAGAGTATCTTGGATGTTGATGTCCCTGCTGTACAGATTTTCAGTATACTCCTTCCATCTCTGTTTGATCTTCTCTGAATCAGTTACTATCTGTCCTTTGGCATCCCTTAACATACCAATTCGAGGTTGGAACTTCCCTCTGAGTTCAGAGATCTTTTGGAAAATTCTCCTTGTTTTTCCATGTCTATTTCCACCCTCAAGGTCTTTACAGATCTCCTTGTAATACTGCTCCTTGTTTCTTCTAACACCTTGCTGAAATTCCCTATTAAATTCCTTCCTGAGGTCTTTATCTTTCTTGACTTTGGCTTTTCTCCTCTTCTTGGCAATTTCTGTCGTCTGTTCTGACATCGATTTTGCTTTCTTCTGTTTCTTGGTCTTTGGCAGTCTTCTGGGCATAGCAACAGCAAAAGGCAACCCAGGACATTCTCCTTTAAAAAGTAGGAGGTGATACTATTAAGGAAAAGCCACCATGTTCATCAAAGAAGGGGTTAATTACATAATACTTTTTGAGCTGAGCAAAAGGAAAGGAGGGGAGCGATAAACTGAACAAAGAAGACTCTTCAGATAAAAGTCTGCTAAGAGAAAGAGAGTGGTGCATTTCTTTGTCGGTGTGTCTTCCCAGACTCTGTGGATGTATAAATCCATAAAACTTCTGCTCTCTTAGTACTTCTCACTGCTGCTCACCAAGGAAAAGAGGCGCCTTTGGGGGAAAGCCAATTAGAGCCTCTTTGTGGCACTCTTCCAGGGACAATGGCATTGTCTTTCCTTCCAGGGCCCCCAATGTCTTACATCAAGAACCCATGTGCCTGGCATGAGTATTAGAGTTATCTCCAGATCCTCAGCAAATTTCCCTCCATGGGCCCCCTCCTACCTGAGTCCCCCAAGGGCTGTGGTGGTGTTTGCCTTAGTGGATGGGATGGAAGAGTCAGAATTACGATGGAGCAAGTCTCTCATCCAGAAGTGTCACTCCACCACCACTGCACAAGGATTAGGGCCACAGAGGTGGTCTCAGGGATGGGTGGTGTGGCCCTTCTCTAGACTGTGGGCAGCAGTTGCCAGACAATGCTGATCCCTTTCACCAGTCCAGCTGAGCACCTCTTCACAGAGGGTATCTTTGACTGTTATTACCAACAAAGGCATTGCTAGGACTTAAGAGATCCAGATGCACAGCTCCCCTTTTGAAGATTAAACTGATTAAATTCAATCATATCCCCCCCCTGAAAAATTAGGGATGTTATTTAAAGTGACTAATATTTAGCTATGTTATTTAAAGTGGTTTATATTATTAGAATACTGCAACTATGAAACAGAGAGTTAGGTGTGGTTTTCTGCATTCATGGTTGTAGCCGAGAACGTAACCCCTGCGGAAAACTAGAGCCTCCTGGCTGTATATTTATATACTGCTTTTTTTTTTTTTTTAATTGCAGAATGCAAATAAAAATGCCCTGGATGATGTGTGCTGGTACAGAACCTGCTCCATTTCTGCCCTGTCTGCAGCCACCTGCGAAAGTCACCCTGCCAGCCAAGATGGAGGAGGCAGAGGAGGAGGAGGCTCATGCAGCCAGAGACTGGGAAGTTGGACTGCAATGGAGGAAGGTAAGAGGATGCCACACGGAAGAAAGTCCTCCCCACACACACATTGCGGTGGGGAGCCAGCAGCGGGGCTCCACTCACCCCCTGGAAGCAGTGCAACAGGACGCAGGCAGCAGGGTGTGTGGCAGAGGAGGAGGAGGGGGCCAGCCACAGAGAGCCAAGGGAGGCGAGTTTGTGATGGGTCGAAGACTTAATGGGAGGGAAGGACTCCAGATTTAAAGCAACATTGGAGAAGAGAGGTCTGGGATGAGGCAGGGTAGGTCGCCTAGGGTGAGGCATGTGGGGGTGGTGGCTCAGAGAACAGGGCTCCTGCCCACTTTTCTCCCTCGCAGGGATTTCCAGCTGTTGTTGACGGCAATTCCCATAATCCCCAGCCGAAGGCCATTGCAGCTAGGGATGGATGCCAGAGCTGGGAGTTGTTGTCAACAAAATCCAGGGTCCCTGTTCCAGGGAATACTGCTCTTGAGCTTCCCCTTCTGAGGCTGTTCCCCACAGCACTTTATCTCTAGGGCAGGGATTCTCAAACTTGGGTCCCCAGCTGTTGTTGAACTACAACTCCCATTACACACACACACACACTCTTAAATGTTACAGTTATGAGATGGTCTACTCCAGTCACCGGCAGCTTACAAGCAGACTGAGTACTACTCCCATTGAAATTAATATATTTCCGGGCCCATGTGGCCTTTAAGTTTGTCAGGCATGCCAGTTGGAGTGGGGAGGATTGTCTTAGTTCTCAGCAGAGCAGGAGCACGGGCCACCCAGCTAAGGATGATTCAGTACATGCTCCACAGGATGGAGGAGACCACCTGTTGTTTCTCCCTCCCTCCCTCTGCTGTATCCTCCTCAGTTCCTTTTATCCCTCACTTCATAAAACCACTGAGCATTATTTTGCCATCATGTTGGAACAATGGGCTCTTCACAGGGGAACAATGGGGGGAAATGGATCTGTCAGGAACAAGCACTCAGCCCCCAAACTTCATGAGCTGATGTTTCAATTAGGGTGCTCATTCCCAGCCTCGTGCATTCCGCAGTCAGGAAAAGTTGTATCTAAGCTTGAGCCCGAAACATTGCGGAGGCCATTTATAAAGGCCTCCGAAACATTTCGGCTCCGGGGCGCCGCTTCGGCGCTGGCGGGGGTAGTTCTTTAAGGGCGGGGGAGGGTGCACTCACCCCTCCCGCCGCATTTTCCCCACCGGCGCTCCATTATTTTCAAGCCCCTCGGGGCGGCAGCGTTCCCCCCCTGCCACCCCGTTGTCCTCAGTGGCCGGAAGTGGCCAGAAGTACCGATTGCGCATGTGCCTGGCGCGTGCGCGGCAGACGGGAGGGTTGAGTGCACCCTCCCCCGCCCTTAAAGAACTACCCCTGCCAGCGCCGAAGCAACTTTGGGCACATCCCAAGCTGTACCTTCTCTTGCCTCTGTGCAAGGCACAGAGTCACCCCATTTCCAAACCGCCCCCTTCCTGCCTGTGGCCCCCATTCTGCCAAGTAAATAAGCCGCATTGACATATTATTTATTTTTCTTTGCAAGGTAACTATTAAGGCTTGCAGGAGCATTAAAAAAGCTCCCCACAGCACTTAACTGAAGGCATTTGAATCCCGTCCCACGAGATGGTTAAAACGCCTCCGTGAGTCGGGTGGTAAATTGCTGCCTGATTTTGACGGCATTGCATATCAGAATCCAAACCAGTTGCATTTGCTTTTGCTTTTTCAACCCAACACACCGTTTTTTTCTGAAGGCTCCAATTTTTGTTTTTAAAGACAGCCTCATATTTCTGCAGAATTCCATCTCTCAACTTTATTTCATCTTCCTCACTCTTAAGGAAGGAATGGGTTTCTTATATAATGTACAGTATTTTTAAAATAATATTGTCGGAGCCACTAAATTACAAAGGAAGGAAGGAAGGCCCACCTCTTTATGATTTGAATGCTGGAAGAGAGATCATTCCTTTTCCTCCTTGAATTAAGAAAGGAAGGCAGCTGTGAAGATGGTGTAGATCCATCACCACCCCCGTGTTTTCAAAAGTAAAGGCAGTACTGAGAACCTGTTACTTAAGGTCAGGTGAGCTTAAACTAGCACATGAATTGGAAGTGCCCCCCCCAGCTGTGGGGCCCCTGATTCTGTGCAGGAATGTGGTGCACAGTGAGGTGCTGGTCAGCAGTTTCCAACTCCTCCTCCTGCCCTTCTTGCACTAAAACCCACCTCCGCTCCAAGCATCAATGTGCCAAAGTAGGCAGCTTTCAGTCTCGCTGCAGAACGGACTTCGTTTCCCCCTAGAACTCCAAGGTCCATCCACGAAACCAGATGCAAAATTGTGTGTGTGGGGGGGGTGCAGCCAGATGTGAAAGGGTGGCTTGGGGCAGAGCCAGGTGTTAAGGGGGGGCAGGGCAGTGGGCAAGTTCAGGTGTGAAATGGTGATTCAAGGAGCGGAGCCCCCCAAGAGCCCAGGGCTGTCCTTCGAGAGCCCTGACAGCAAGCAGGACCTGGGGCAAATCAGCCAATTACTTGTCCGGGGGGTTGGGGGGGCTTCCAAGTCATTTCCATGGGGGATGAAAGAGCAGGGACCGGGGCAGTCCTAAGGACACCCCTGCATGAGCCTGGGACAAGCTTGGGACACTGGGATGTCCTCCATCCCAGAACAGATCTATGCCTGAGGTGGGGTGGAAGGAGGCTTTAACCCGTTCCTTCCGCTGAAGGCCCAAGGACCCCTCCAGTTGCCAACTGTCAGCAGTATATTACTCCCAGAACACACACACACACACACACACTTTGCAAATAGGTTGCAAAATCTGGGTTTTAGGAACATAGGAAGCTGCCGTTTACTGAGTCAGACCATTGGTCCGTATTGTCTTTGTCTACCTAGACTGGCAGCGGCTTCTCCAAGGTGGCAGGCAGGAGTCTCTCTCTCAGTCCTATCCTGGAGATGTTGCCAGGGAGGGAACTTGGAACCTTCTGCATGCAAGCACGCAGGTGCTCTTCCCAGAATCCCAGCGCAGCCTGGGATTTGTACCTTTTATCAGCCCTCTTAGTATCACTTCCTTTTAACTTGTAATTTTATGCTGGTCTTTGACCATAATAAAGATTGATTGATTGATTGATGTGCCAGCCAATGGTCAGTTCACCTCCCTCCCGCATGCCATTGGCACTGCACTGAGAAAGAAAGGGGAAAGCAGAATGGTGCAGTGTTGTGGGGGCAGGAAGAGGGTGGGCTGAACCTCTCCCCACTGCTCAGAATTCCTTCCTCTGGCCCCCAGCCTTGGACCGGGCAAGCTGTTCCTTCCTCTCCCCCCCCCCCGCCCCGCATGCTGTGCTCTTCTGCTCCTTTCCCTTTTCTTTCTCAGCACCAGGGGTGTCCCTATAATTGAGCAAATGGGTTCAAAGAACCCAGGCCCCTGAGCTCCTAAGGCCCCCCCCCCCCAGCTCCAGCCCTCCTTGTTTTCTTCCTCCCCACCCCCCGCCGCACCTCTGAAAGCCTCCCTCTTTCTCTCTGCAAGGGAGGGAGGAAGAAAGGAAGGGGGGAGGAGGAGGAGGAAAGAAGGGGGTGGGAGGTGCCCTCCCCACAGGAGTGGTGTGTGCCTGCACTTCTGTACTTGCAACTACAGCACTGTACACACATTATTTTAAACTGGAACACAGCCCAGGACTCAAACCTCAGCCCTGAAGTGGAGCAGGATTCCCACGGTGGTGCCCCCCAGCAGAGATGGCGTTGTCTGTGGCAACTGGATGTCAAACTTACTCTGGGTATGAGAAGCACAGCCAGCTAATGGCACAGCAGGGAAGCAACTTGCCTAGGGAACAAGAGGCTGTGAGTCCGAATCCCTGTTGGTATGTTTCAGCAGCGATATAGGAAGGTGCTGAAAGGCATCATCTCATACTGCGCGGGGGGGAGGCCATGGTCAACCCCTCCTGTATTCTGCCAAGAAGACCACAGGGCTCTGTGGTCGCCAGGAGTCGACACCGATTCGAGGGCACAATCTTTTCTTTCCTATGATAAGCACAGAGAGAGACCATTCTCAACAGTAGCAGTTGCCGCTGAGCGTCTCTTGCTTAAACTCGACACACCAAGGCTTTGTAACTTTGGGTTTCCAGATGCTGTTGGACTACAACTGCCATCATCTCCAGCCACAATGGCCTTTGGCTGAGGGATGATGGGAGTTGTAGTCCAACAGCATCTGGAAACCCAAGTTTGAGAAGCTGCGCTTTGCAATGAAATAGACTATAATCCGGGGGCAGGGGAAGTATGCTGCAATACTGGTGTTAGTCCTTAGAGTGCCAGGAGTGGTTGTTTTCACTACAGCCTCTGGTGAGTCATGTCATGTTCCTTGCAAAGCAGACCAGGCACTTGGGGTGGAAGGGAGCAAGCAAATATTTCTCTGAGATAGCGAGCTGTGCATTGCAAAGATACAGGCCGGGGAAAGCAAAGCTGCAATGCCTTGCACTCGTACTCAGAGCAGTCCCGCTGCCATCAAGGAAACTTGCTTCTGAGTAAACCAGGCTGCAACTGGGAGAATGTGGATCTTGGACTTCGCAATGCAGACGTCCATATGGCTGTTAAGGAGTGGAGAAGGGCTGCTTGCCAAGAGAGGGGAAATTAATGGCCCACATCAACCTCCCAGAGAAAAACATTGTACTCAGGAAATTACAGCACCCTTGAGAAACCACACTGGATGATGGAATGCTTGAGAATAAGGACAGAGGTTAACCTCTCAGCCTAAACGCAAGGCAAGGACCCAGGAGGCAACACAATTGCACAACTCTTTCCATGCGAGGCCCTGTTTGGACAGAGGGAACTGAAGGAGAAGAGCCACTGGAGGCCTTTAGACACCAGAGAGGCACACTCTTGGGCATTCCCCTCTTGTGTCCTCCTGCTGTCCAAAGAAGTAGAAGAGAGGGGAGTGCGGAAAGGAACAGACAGCGAAGAAGGAGTGGGAAAGAAAGGGAAAGAGTGGACCAAGGAGACTTTCACAGGATCAGCTGAGACAGATCTCTCTTCTTGGTCTGCCTGATCTGAAGGCAGTTGAAGTTGCTGTGTCTGCATCAGGAGCAACTGAATGAACCAATCACACCAATGCAGCAACATTTATCCTCTCTCATCAAAGGATGATTGGAGGGACATAAGCTCAGAGCAGCAACTCATGCAGGGACACATTAGGAGTGAGAGAACACCCACTTGCGTCCAGTGTGGTTGGAGCAGAATAGCTGGCTCCCGGAAGAGGTTTAATGAGCATCTCAAGTTGCCTTATACCGAGTCAGACCCTTGGTCCATCTAGCTCAGCATTGTCTGCGCCAGGGCTGCACAACTGAACAGCCCTCCTACAGATGTTACATAGGAACCTAGGAAGCTGGCTTCGACTGAGTCAGTCCATCAGTCCATCTAGCTCAGTATTGTCTACCCAGACTGGCAGCGGCTTCTCCAAGGTTGCAGGCAGGATTCTCTCTCAGCCCTATCTTGGAGATGCTGCCAGGGAAGGAGCTTGGAACTTTCTGCATGCAAGCATGCTGATGCTCTTCCCGGAGCGGCCCCATCCCTTAAGGGGAATGTCTTACAGTGCTCACACATGTATCCCATTCAAATGCAAAGGGTGGACCCTGCTTAGCAAAGGGGACAATTCATGCTTGCTACCACAAGACCAGCTCTCCTCCCGTGTGGACTACAACTCCCATCAAGCCTGGCTTTTGGCCACTGTGGGTGGGAATGATGGGAGTTGTGGTCAAAAAATAGTCGGAGGGCCAACTTTGTGCAGCGTGGACCATCCTTTCCTGCAATTCAGACAGAGGATGGTATATAATTTCACCTTCATGTTCGTTTCTGCACTATTTCACCGCACCTGCAAATGAAATCTTTCTTCCCTGCCATTTATTTAGACAATGTACGCCAGTCCTGGTCCAGGAGTGCTGCTTGCCGGGCAGACAACTGAATCTTTGTCAGCACTTTCCAGAATCTGTCTTCAAGCATCTTTTAACTTAGCTATAATAGACTTGTTCTGTGGATCTTGGCGTGGATAGAGCTGCTATGTCTTTATAAAGCTGTGATGCGAGAAGGCGAGGGAAAGCTGGCTATCACACTTTGGGACACTATTTCAAAATTGATGACTGTGGTGCTGAATTCCAAACACGTCTGGTTTGTGCTTGTTTGGGGTTTTATTTTTATTTTTTTAATGTATATAAAATAAAGAATTGCATTCCTTTAAAAAAAATTTTTTTTTGCTGACGAGGCAAATTGGTAAGATGCTACTGAAGATCTTTAAAAGGGTCACTGCACAAGCCTGCTGTTTCTTCCAAGGGTTTGAAGAAGGACTCTTATCCTTAAAATGTTTGCTTGCTGAACTTGTATGCTGTTCTGGTATAGAGCTTGATCTAGCACTTGCAAAAGTCAATAACTTTTCTGTTGACTTCAAAAGGAAATTGAGCTGTGATGATGCTGACACCCTGGAGTAAATGTGCTTAGTTTCACAGTCTAAAATTGCTTATAACATCCCATCAACCTATATTGTAACAGGCAAAGGAATGTTGAAATAGTAGAGATGACAATGGCTCTGGCAGTGATTGGCGGAACTGAACTGAACCGTCATAGAGGAGCCAGAGCAAGCACTGGGGAGTGTCTTGCAGTGCTCGCACGTTTTGTCTCCCATTCGGATGAGACCAGGGCGGACCCTGCTTAGCAAAAGGGACACTTCATGCTTGCTACCACAAGCTACTTCATGCTTGCTACCACTACCCTCTCTTGGGCATCCACATATCCTATGGCAGCAAATCTCATAAGTTGATTTAAAAACAAAAACAAAAACAAAAAACAAAAACAAAAACAAAAACAAAAACAAAAACCCCTTTTTGTTGCAGCTGGGAAGAGAGCTAGTCTTGTGGTAGCAAGCATGACTTGTCCCCTTAAGCTAAGCAGGATCTGCCCTGGTTGCATATGAATGGGAGACTAGAAGTGTGAGCACTTTAAGATATTCCCCTTAGGGGGTGGAGCCGCTCTGGGAAGAGCATCTAGGCTCCAAGTTCCTTCTCTGGCATCTCCAAGTTAGGGCTGAGAGACACCTGCCTGCAACCTTGGAGAAGCTGCTGCCAGTCTGTGTAGACAATACTGAGCGAGATGGACCAAGGGTCTGACTCAGTAAGATAGCAGCTTCCTGTGTCCCTACGATTATAGGTTATGTGAAGAAATACTAAGGCAGTTCACATGATCAATAGCTGAGTGGGAGAAGCATCCTCTCCAGCTTGGGCAACTGTTTGTGCTCTCAATTTTTGATCTTGGGTTAGCAAAAACCTAGACAGGAGGAGTGGGGAGTGATCATGTGTGAAAGAGGAGTTGGGGAGGATAGCTCCATGCTAGCCAGCACTTGTACTCACCATTTCAGCAAGGCAGGAGTAAAAGCCATCCTACCCTGTTGCTGTCTCACAGACTCTCAGGAGCGCACACTGTTTCTGAAGCTGGGTAGGATGCCTGTCCTACTGAATTAACAATTGTGTGAATGGCCTTATTTGCTTTTGTCTGTCCTGAATCGATTGGTTACCAATTTCATTTGGTGATTCTGTGATTCTGGTACTATAGCGTGGGGCTTATCATGGCAAAATGTTGAAAACCCTCCTCACCTTAACTATACTGGCACAACTGTCAATTTATTTTGGTGATTCTGTGATTCCAGTATTATAGTGCAGGGCTTATAGTGGTGGAATGTTGAAAACACTCATTTCCTCAAAGGCAGGCCTCTGAGTACCAGTTGCAGGGGAGCAACAGCAGGGGAGAGGGCATGCCCTCAACTCCTGCTGTAGGCTTCCAGGGGCCTCTGTGTGAAACAGGATGCTGGACTAGATGGGCCTCCTTGGGCCTGATCCAGCAGGGCTGTTCTTATGTTCTTACAGGGCTATCAGCCAGGCCCCTGAAACATAGTTTAGTGTTTTGTTTTGCTTTCATTAACAATAATCTTAGATCAATGCATGAACATGTTCTATGGGCCTTCAGGTATGAAACCTTTAAGATGTGCACATCTTGCATTTTCAAAACTCTCCTTACCCCTGAAAATTCTAAGAGTTGTAGCGGAAAATTGAACATCTCATTATTGTTGCCTTGAGATATTTGAAACCCTCCTTAAAAATGAGACTTAGCAATACCATCACTTTGATTCGCAGTTCTTTGAAAATTTTATTTAAACTAGCTTATTATACTTTCCGTGGGGCAGAGAATTTAATCAGGCCTTAGGACAGGTGTGGCTGCTGATTTGAGTATAACCCCTAATGGCTAACACAATGCAAATAATAATTATTAGCAGGCTTAATTAATATTTGCAAGAGGCTTAGCAGACAGCTGGAAGGCAACTGACTGCAAACAAAGCTGTTTCTTATTTGAATGATCAGATGCATCTTTTAATTTGCAGGTTTGTAGCTCCTTTCATGATCTTTTGTTCTTGGGAGTTTGGGATGGGCTTCCTTAGGGGTCATGTTTGGGTAGAAGCTTTTGCTTCTAGGAAAGCAAAACCAGGGGTAATTAAAAAGGTGGAGTGAAAGAAAAACAAGGACAGCAGTAGGAAGGAAGCCAGAAAGGGGCAAAGAGAAAAGAAACTATCCTTTGTGTGGTGTGGGAAGTGACTTTTGAAAGGCTGCTGTGTCACCCTTGCTGTGTTTTCTTAGCTGGTGTTGTTCAACTGGTTAGGGCAGGGGTTCTCCAGCTTGGGTCCCCTCCCCAGATGTGGTTGGACTACAACAACCATCATTGGCCATTGTGGCTGGGGATGAGGGGAGTTGTAGTCCAACAATATCTGGGGACCCCAACGTGACAACCCTTGTTTTAAGGCCTTTGCCGTTAATTGTCAGAATGCTCCATTAAGATGCGTGTTTCAACACATGGACTGTGTGTATGCCCCCCTGGATTTGCTTGTCGACACCTTACAGGCTTATTCAGTCTTGATTTTAGCCATTTGCAATGATGTGAAGTCCTGTACCAACCGATCCCTTTCCACGGAATCACTCCAAAAGTTTCTGGACAAGGATGAAAAACTGACCTTTGTCTAAATTACTTAAGACTGCTGCAATTCTGTACTCATTTACTCCGTCCCATTGATGGTAGTGGGTCTTACTTCTGAGTGAACATGCCTTGATTAATTGATTAAGTGCTGTCAAGTCAGTGTCGACTCTGAGCGACCACCTAGATAGATTCTCTCCAGGATGATCTGTCTTCCACTTGGCCTTGAAGGTCTCTCAGTTTACCCCTGATTTCTGTCTGGGGGGGAAAGCCCCACTTTTTGTGTCAGGTTTTGGGGGCAACTTTGAATTTGCAGTAAAGCCGAGCAGAAAACCTGCAGCAAAGCCTGTCTGGGAAAGCTCCGGTTCTTCTAGTGGCCACTCGGGGTAGGCCTTCCTCGTTGCTGCTCTGAGGCTTTGGAGTACTACACTCCCTGCTGAAATAAGAGCCTCCTCAGATCTGACAGCTTTTAAAAAAGACTCTTAAGACACGTTTATTCACCCAAGAGTGTGGCTTTTAACTGTTTCCGTGTTTTAATTTCTTTTATGTGTGTTGTAAACTGTCCAGAGATGTGCACAAATATACTAAATAAATGGAGACAACTTCCCACCCCACCCCACCCCATTAACTGTACACAAGTACATCCTCTCCTGCCAAACCAAGGGACCTGATCATGTGCTAGTTTTCATGGCTAGTTTTCCAGGCACAGACTTCCCCCAAACAGTAGAGTCTATGTAGTCTATGTACAGGAACAGTTTATGTATATAAATGCATACATACTCTGCATTTGCAAGTCCCCATATATTTTAAAAATGCGTGCATGCACAGTCATGTGAACGTGTATGTGCGGGGAGACACCCAGTATGTGTGATGTGTGTACAGCATACTGTGTGAATAGTCCTTTTATGATGAGTGCAAGGAGGTTGGGAGTAGGATTGCAAGCACACGCTCTCTCCATGTATTCCTATAATGCCTGAAAAGGGGTACCTGTTCAAGGGGGCTCTGTTTGCAAAGCAGCCGTGCCAGTACTGCACACCTGGAGGGACAGTCCTTCCCACATACAGCAAGTAAGTAGTAGCAAGTATTTTTTATTTATATCCCGCTCTTCCTTCAAGGAGCCCAGAGCGGTGTACTACATACTTAGGTTTCTCCTCACAACAACCCCGTGATGTAGGTTGGGCTGAGAGAGAAGTGACTGGCCCAGAGACACCCAGCTAGTATCCTGGCTGAATGGGGATTTGAACTCGGGTCTCCCCGGCCCTAGTCCAGCACTCTGACCATTACACCACACTGACTTTCACGCTGACATACAGCGTGCACCCTACCCTGCAACTGCAAAGGGTGCAGCTCCCACACAGGGAGTAACCTTTGGGACCACCTTGAAGGTGGGAGGACAGAAGGCATCCATCCCTACAGGCCTTTAGCCCGAGGAAGTAGCCCAGAACAAGCGTGCGGCCCAAGCCGACTACAAGCCTATACGCAGAAGCAAGAGACCCACTGAGTCCCATGGGGACTACTCCCATGTAAGTGCCCACCGGAGTGAAGCCCAGCCGGAACCGGATCCTGGGCACGTTTACTCTGGAATCAGTGTCTTCCTCTTCCCCACATCCACTCGAATCCGGTGCCGGGATCGCTGGAGCCCGGAGGGGCTGTGCAGGCGGGCGGCTGCTCGAGGCGAGACGTCCTCCCCTGGTCTCGGCGCGGTGAGTTCCGCAGGCGGAGCTAGGGCCGCCGCGCCTGCAGCAGCCGCGCAAGAGCTTCCCGGCGTTGGCCGGTGCAGACGAGCGAGCCTCGAGGGGGGGGGATGGGGGGGCGTCGTCGTCACGTGCTACGCCCCTGCCCCGCCCACTCCCGGGGCGCCGCTTAATCTGCGCGTGCATTTCCTTGCAAGTCGGCGTGCGCGAGAGTGCGGCAGCGGCTTGCTAGTGCAAGCGTGTGCCACGGGGCTCCTCGGGGGTAAGGCTGCTGTTTTGCGGGGGGGGGGAAGCTTGCTTACTCCCTAAGTAAGCGCACCCTGCGCTGGTGGCTTCAGCGGCCCCCTTTGCTGTGCCGCCTCCTGTTGCTTGTGCTCCGAGAACCCCGTCTGGTCTCCAGGTGGGAGGGAAAGTGCAGGTACGGGCCCCCCCCCAATACCCCTGCAGTTGCTGCCGTGGAGCTGCGAAGGAGCCGCCCGTCGCGCCCCGCCGGTGGGGGTCGTCTCTCCTCCTGCCCTGCCTGCCTCGCAGGGGCGTTGTTCGCTTAGCCCCTCTTGCCAAAGTCCCCGTCGGGCCGTTCCAGGGTGTGGAGGAGGAGGAGGAGGAGAGGTGTGTGTCCTCATGGCCTCCACCTGCTTGGCTGCCCGTTATGTTTGTTCATTCATTCATTCATTCGCTTTCTATGCCACCCTTCCAAAAATGGCTCAGGGCGGTTCACACGGAGTAATAATAAACAAATAAGATGGCTCCCCTGTCCCCAAAGGGCTCACAATCTAAAAAGAAATGCAAGATAGACGCCAGCAACAGTCACTGGAGGGATGCTGTGCTGGGGATGGAGAGGGCCAGTTGATCTTCCCTTGCTAAATAAAGAGAATCACCACGTTAAAAAGGTGCCTCTTTGCCCAGTGAGCAGGGGGAGAGTAGGTTAGTTATTCCTACTAATGCCATAGTACATCGGGATTCATGCAGACATGGAATTAAATACTTTGCAGCACTGTGGCCGCTGGGCAATTTTGGGCAATTCCATCCCCAAATCTAAAAGGTCATGTTTAGCCTGATCTTTGGTCCCTCTTTGTGGACAAAGATGTGGGAACTACGTTTTTAGAGAGTGGCAAAAAGACAGTTAATTGATGTCTTCGTGCTGAGTTCTTAAAAAAACGTTTGATTCTTGATTTGGATACCATGTTAGGCACTTATTTTAAGTGGAAAGATGAGATTTAAGTACCAACTTTTAGATGAGCAGATAGGCAGAAATCAAAAGGTTCCTGGTTCGATTCTTGCCTCTGCTTTGAGCTTATTGCTCAAAACCACCTAGAGCCATTGGAGTCAGGTGGTATATAAATAAATTAATTAAATAAACATAAATACTGGGTGCACTTTAGCAAGCTGCATTCTCTCCTTCCCGTGTTCCCCATTTGCTGTTTATGTGAAATTTTATATCCTGTTTTTCTTAAATGTAAAATATGAAACAAGCAAAATAAAGTATCAAACAAAAATGTCAAGAAAATGACATGACAGAGAAAAAAACGCAGCATACAGTAACACAGCAGGAATCCCTAAAGCAACAAACCAGCAAAGTACAACCCGCTACACAGATACATGTGGGGTGCAAGTCATTTTCAAAGCAAAGGCCTTCTCAAAAAGCCAGATTTTGATTTGCTGTCCGAGGGCCCACAGTGTTGGGTCTTGCTTCCGAGGGAGGGCATTCCATAAGCATGGAGCCACAGCTGAGAAGTCCCTGCTCTTAAAACCATGCCACACTTCAGTTGGCAGGGACACACAGGGCCAGGTTCAGTTGTTGAATGCAGTGCACGAGGGGATACCAAGTGGGAGAAAGTGGACTGTAAACTAGCCAAGTCCAAAACTGTTTATGGACTTTCATGGTAAGAACCGGCACTTTTGAACTGAGCCTAGAAACAAACAAGGAATTACTCCAACAAGTAATAGATTTCTGATCAGTATGGAAATAATACTGGTCTGCCTTACAGGGTTCTTGTAAGAACTACAAGAAGATAATGTATGCACTTTGCACCCTCAAAAGTGTTGCATAAAGAATGCATGGACATATTTTATTATTTATTTATTTTATTTATCAAACTTTTCGTCTCTGGGCAGTTAACAATAACATATGAAGCTGCCGTCTACTGAGTCAGACCTTTCGTCCATTCAATGCAATATTGTCCTGGCTAGCAGGATCTCTCTCGGGTACTCTTTCCGAGCCCTGCCTGGAGGAGTTTCCAGGGACTTGAACCTAGGATCGTCTGCATAACAAGTACATATTCTGCCCTAAATGTCCTTCCTCTTAAATTATAACTGAGCAAAGAGGCACCCTTTAAGTTGGGGATTCTCTTACGTTTAGCAGGCAGAGAGTAATTGTCCCTGTCCAATCCCAGCACAGCATCCCTTCAGTGGTTGTTGCTGGTGTCTGCTCTGTGAGTTGTTTTCGACTAAGCCCTTTTGGGACAGGAAACCATCTGTTTGTTTGTTTTTCAATGTAAACTGCTTTGAGCAATTTTTCTGAAAAGCGGCATATAAATGTATGTAGTAGTTAAGCGCCAGCCTTGTTCTCTGGTGCAAGCAGATGGGAAGTGAAGATCTGGTCCAAGGATATGAGTCAGCCAAAGCTGAGCTCCACTGATGTCAATGGGAAGGAATTAAGTGTACCCTTTGGTCCCCTGCCCTATCATGGGGTCTCTTCTTTTGCTGGACCAGGCAGTCTGGTTTTGTGTCTGGAAGAGAGGCACTGCAAACACACAGTAGGTTGGTGCCAGCTTTGCTCCACACTGTCATATAAACCTCAGCTGTAATCGGTTCTCCTTGGCCTTGTTGACTTTAATGGGTAGGTGCAGAAATGCTTGGCTAACAAGCAGAAGGTTGCCGGTCCGAATCCGCACTGGGACTATATTGAGCAGCAGTGATATAGGAAGATGCTGAAAGGCATCATGTCATACTGCGTGGGAGGAGGCAGTGGTCAGCCCCTCCTGTATTCTACCAAAAAGAAAACCACAGGGCTCTGTGGGCGCCAGGAGTTGAAATGGACTTGACGGCACACATTACCTAGCATGGGTCTAGCCTCCTAATGGCGCAGTAGGGAAGTAACTTGCCTAGGGAGCAAGAGGTTGCTGATTCGAATCCCCGCTGGTGTGTTTCCCAGACTATGGGAAACACCTCTATTGGGCAGCAGTGATATAGGAAGATGCTGAAAGGCATCATCTCATACTGCACAGGAGATGGCAATGGGAAACCCCTCCTGTATTCTACCAAAGACAGCCACAGGGCTCTGTGGGCACCAGGAGTCGACACCGACTCGATGGCACAACTTTACTTTTTAGGACCTTTCTGAGCAGGGACAATCTGCTCCCAGCTGAAAAGAAGAGGCCTCCAACCTGTTCTTAAAATGCATCAAACAGGAAGTTTTAAAACCCCAGAGTCTTAAATATTCTGAACAATATAGATTTTTAGAAGCGGCTGCTGGTGTGGAAGGAGCATAGGACAAAGCTGGAATCCTTAATAAGGAAGATCAACAGGATGGTAATGTGAACCTCCTGGAGTCTGTGTGGTATCCTCTGCGTGGTCCCTCCCTGAGTCACTTCAGGAAGAGAACCGTTCCTCTTTTTAGCAAGTTGAATTTCAGCTCTGTGGAATTTTTAATTGTTTAAAACTGACAGAGTGCAGTTAAAAAAAAAAAGTAAAAGGAGTGTTTTAAAATGATATTCATGCTCCGGTCATGTTACAGTATGCTACAGTCACCTGAACCATAACATGCCAAAAGCATATTCAAAAGCACACTTTTTTTAGTTTCCAGTAGTTAGTAAAGGATGCAGCTTCCCACCATAATGCAGACATTATTTGTAGCTTAAAGAAGCCAGAAAGCCAGTCAGGCGGAGCTCAGGTAGGAGAACTTGCTGGGTGGCTGTTCTTCTTTTCCGTCCTCCACCCAGGAGGTAGTTTGCTGTGCAAAAGAGAGTTCTGGCTGTGTGTCCTGCTTCCTCAGGGAGCATCACCCTTTAAACGAGGTTAGATGTGATGGCTAGCTGACGTTGCCTGAGGAGAGAACGGGAAATCATGGAGCAGGAGGAGGCTTATTGTGCTGTGAGGAAAGGGGGAAGGAGGAGGCTGAGGCTGGAGTTTTTCTCTGCCTGGTCCCTGCACAAGAGTTGCGAACAAAACCAGAGAAGGTTTGGACTCCAGCACCAGTTTCAGCCTGATAATTTGGAAATAAAGGCAGTCCTGGGGACAGCCCGAAATACCTAGCATAGGGAGGTGGCTTAAAGACCCTGAAAAATCATCTTGGGATCAACAGACCCCAGACTTCTTGTAAACCGCCCAGAGACGTACGTTTTGGGCGGTATAAAAATGAGTTAAATAAAATTAAATAAACAGAGGTTGTCAGCTGTGTGAAAATTCTGGAACAACAGTTTGGTTGGCTTTATCAGCTTTGTATGCAATCTTTTATTTGGAAGCATTGGTGGCAGAGGAGGTTTCCCCATTTTATCATCACCTTGGTGAGGTGAACTAGGTCAATGATGGTTGCGCGGCGATTTGAACCCGGGTCTCTCTGGTTGTGTGTGTCCAGCACTCTTTATCTGCTACGCCGTCCTGCCCTTTGTGCATCTTGGCTCCTGCTTCTCCATGAAAGACAATGGAAGCTTCTCCTCTAGAATTCTTATGGCCTGCGTGCTCTCTTCTGTTTTAAAAGTTTAATTTTTTGAAGCAGTCATCGTGCTTTACTTGGGACACAATTCTTTGTTACATCGATAAGCACAGGAACATCTATTATGCAGAGGGACCTGCTTGGAATATGTTATGATCTACAGTTGTCCCAGTTGGGTTATGGGAGGATTTGGGGGAGGTTGATGGGCAGGATAGCTGCATTTGATGGAAGTGGAGGAGACTGGAGAGAATATCGGAATTTGTCTACAGAGTTTATGGTATTCAGTCTGGGGTGCCAGGGGTCTGTGATATGATGGATGCTTGCTGTCCCCACATTAGATCAAGGGGCAGCTTGTGTTATCTTTTGACATGGTGGATACAAATTGGGAGTTGTAGAAAGAGGGAAACCCCTTGAAATCAGGGGTGAGAGGAACAGCAGACCTGTTTGAGGTCATTGCTAGGGCTGCCAACATTTCCACTGCCCGAATAAGGAAGCCTGAGTGCTGGATGTATTTTTACCACTTTCAATTTAAACTACAGTATTTAGATTGCTTCTCCTCTCCTTATTGATTTAACCACCGTTAGCCAAACTAGGTGTGACGTAATTTTGTTTTCCAGAAAGAGAAGCATTGTTAGCCAGTAAAAATAGGTTTCACACACAAGCACTCTCTAGTAGTTATTGCTTGCATGATTGAGAATGCTAAGTTAGCCAGTCATTGATGGCTGTTGATGTTTTTGTTAATGGCCCTGATATGGGATTGATGGCAACCTTGCAGCCCACCAGAACCACAGAGTACTCTGGTAGGGAGGGAGAAGGGAAAGGAGATGGAGCTTGTTAATTATTTCCTTATTAGTGAAAATAACTGGTTTGATCTCAGCCATAGGTTCTTCCCATTAGCTGAAAATAAGGGACAAATGGCATCCCATAAGAGACAGACAATTTTGGGCTGAAATAAGGGACGTCTCTGCCAATAAAGGACGGTTGATAGCCCTAGTCACTGTGGTTGCCTGAGGAGAGGAATTGCTGAGCGACATGGTGGCCATTTTACCTCCAAGGCATTTCCTGGAGGCAAAATGGCTGCCAGTTCTGGAGGGGGTGGAGGCTGGAAGTTTTCCTCTCCATTGCCTTGTGTGAGGATCCGTTCTGGTTTTAGACACACACAAAAAGGCCTTTGAGGCTTTGGTATGAAGGCCCAGAAGCAATGACAATGCTGAAGTGATCTGAATCAGCCGGGGATTACTACTACTACTACTACTACTACTACTACTACTACTACTATTATTATTATTATTATTATTATTATTATTACATTTATATCCCGCTCTTCCTCCAAGGAGCCCAGAGCGGTGTACTACATACTTGAGTTTCTCCTCACAACAACCCTGTGAAGTAGGCTCGGCTGAGAGAGAAGTGACTGGCCCAGAGTCACCCAGCTAGTTTCATGCCTGAATGGGGATTTGAACTCGGGTCTCCCTGGTCCTGGTCCAGCACTCTAACCACTACGTCACGCTGGTTGTGAGGGATATGACAATGTGGGGCGCACCATCCTCATGAAAGACCATCCTCATGAGACTTTTGGATTCACTTTTAAGCCCAGTTGGAAGTGTGGTTATCCGTGTGGCTGATGACATGGAAGGTTTGGCTCTCATGGTTACGTGTTTCTTTCTGCAAACTTCAGTAAAAACCTCATAATGTTTTCTTAGCTCTTGCTGTTTCTTCTTGTTATTTTTAATTAAGTTTTCTAGCTGTGCTAGAGCTATACAGCTCTTCTATTTCCCTAATTCTCCTCGTGTCCACCCGCCACACACACTGGTACATAGGAACAACATAGGAACATAGGAAGCTGCCACATACTGAGTCAGACCATTGGTCCCTCTCGCTCACTATTGTCTACCCAGACTGGCACTGGCTTTTCCAAGGTTGCAGGCAGGAATCTCTCTCAGCCCTATCTTGGAGAAGCCAGGGAGGGAACCTGGAACCCTCTGCTCTTCCCAGAGCAGCCCCATCCCATAAGGGGAATATCTTGCAGTGCTCACACATCAAGTCTCCCATTCATATGCAACCAGGGCAGACCCTGCTTAGCTAAGGGGACAAGTCATGCTTGTTACCCCAAGACCAATTCTCCTCTCCTGGTACTTTTGAAAGGGCGTGAAGGGCAAGTTTTAAGTATATTTATTTATTTATTGTTGAATTTCTATACCGCCTTTCATTAAAAGCAACCCCAAGGCGGTTTATAAAAGTTAAAAACATACAATAAAAATGACAATTAAAATATTAAGCTTAAAATATAAAACAAATCTAATTTAAAAACTATAAAATGCAAGCATAAAAACACATAGGCACAAGAATAAAAACACATAGAAGCAGCATAGAAATGGTCATGTAAAAGCCTGGGTAAAAAGCCAAGATTTAAGAAGCTTTCTTATATACTTCCTTAAGTATGTATGTATGTATGTATGTATGTATGTATTTATTGGGGCAAGTTTTAAATATATATATTTTTGTTGTTGTTTACACAGTCAGACAGGTTTTATTGACTGGTTTTTTTATCCAGACATCGAGTCCTTCCCAAGATATTGTCGCAGAATCTAGGTTGTTCCCAGTAAAGTTGCTTTTTGTAACTGGCTGATGGTGATTTCTGTGGCCCTGATGGTGTTGAGGTGCTCGTCAAGGTCTTTTGGAACCGCACCCAGGGCGCCAGTTACCACTGGGATTATTTTGGTCTTTCCACAGCCTTTCAATTTCAATTTGTAGATCTTTGTATTTTGTTATTTTTTCCATTTCTTTTTCTTCTATTCTGCTATCACCTGGTATTGCTATGTCGATTATTTTGACTTGTTTTTCTTTCTTTTCGACTACAGTTATATCTGGTGTATTGTGTGGCAGATATTTGTCTGTTTGTAATCGGAAGTCCCATAATATTTTTGCATCTTCATTTTCAACCACTTTTTCAATTTTATGGTCCCACCAATTTTTGGCTACAGGTAGCTTGCATTATTTGCAGATGTTCCAGTGTATCATCCCTGCTACTTTGTCATGCCTTTGTTTGTAGTCAGTCTGTGCGATCTTTTTACAACAGCTGATGAGGTGGTCCACTGTTTCATCTGCTTCTTTATAAAGGCGGCACTTGCTGTTTGTTGTTGATTTTTTGACATTTGCTCTTATTGCATTTGTTCTTAGTGCCTGTTCTTGTTTAGCCAGTATTAAACCCTCTGTTTCTTTCTTCAAGTTGCCATTCTTAAGCCATTGCCAGGTCTTGGTGATGTCTGATTTTTCCACTTATATTGTGCAAATACTGACCATGCAGTGGCTTCTTTTTCCATTTTTCTGCTCGGTTCTTGACTTGTTCTTTCTTGTAGGCCTGCTTTGTTTCATTGGTGTTGAATAGTTTCTCGTTCTTGACCATTTTAAGTGCATCTTCTTCACTGTCCCTTATATATTCTTCAAGGCCTCTTTTCTCCTCCTCTACTGTTTGATGGACTTGCAGCATTCCTCTTCCACCTGAGCTGCGAGGGAGGTAGAGCCTATCGACATCACTGCAGGGGTGCAGAGCATGATTGATGGTCATGATTTTCCTGGTCTTACGATCTAGAGTCTCTAGCTCTCCCAGGGTCCAGTCTATTATTCCTGCAGTGTATCTGATAATAGGTATAGCCCAGGTGTTTATGGCTTGAATGGTGTTCCCTCCATTGAGTTTGGATTTGAGGATTTTTCTGACTCTCCTGATGTATTCACTTCCAATTTTTCTTTTAACTTCAGTGTGTGCGATGTTATCAGCCTGGAGGATGCCCAAGTATCTTTAATGTTCTTTCTCTTCCCGTTGTTGTTACTGACATGTGGGGCCTTTCCCATGTAGGCCTTTCATTTGCAATTTGTTCCTTTGCTGTTCTGAGAGACTTGGAAGATTGAGAAGATAACTCAAGTTGGTTGAAATGGCCCAAAGTCAAGCCTCAGAACAAAAAGGAAGTTGTGCTCTCAACAGAAGAATAGATGCATGTTCACTCAGGAGTTGTTCCCACTAAGTCAAGGGCATGGCATCATCTGTGCAGAGGGCATACTTCGGTGCCCAGTACTGCTCTTCAGTGGAATTGCTTCACCCAGCTGCCTTTCCTCAGCGCTAGAGAAATCCAGGGATTTAACATGCATGTGGGAACAAGCTTGCACTTGGGCCGGAAGGGTGGCCTTGGTTATGGGTTGCTTGTGCAGGTTAGCAGGCAAAACAGAGGCTTCGCCTATGGGGGCGCAGGTTCGATTTGAGCTGCTGTTTTCTCTTCAAGGACTGGCTTGTCTCTCTGAGCAGGAGGAGGGTGTGGGAGGGAAAAGTCAATTGTAATGATATTGGAGCCCTATTACAGAAAAGAATGAATTCTTCTCCCCCTGAGGGCTTTGGCTGCGTTGGCTGATGGGTTCTTTCTTTCACTTTCTTCCCCTCTTTGTCATGAATGCAGCCTGGAGAACAATTGATTTCTCTGGCAAGGAGCGAAGCCTCTCAAATCCTTCTTCAAATGCCTCTTTCAAAGGCCTCAAGTTGGGAGAGGAGTTTTCCTTTTGCCAGGCCTTGCCCTCTTCTTTTGACTCACTCCCGCTTCTCTTGCCTCTTGGGCTGAGGGTGTAGTAAATATAGGGGATTAGCCCAGAGCCTTTTCTGCCTTGCTTGCTCGCTCCGTGGGTGCTTGCCTGGGGAGCGCTAATGGTGTGTAGGCAGCACGGCACAAAGAGTTGCCTGCCGCTGTTGTGAATAGGAGGGCAGTCCCGTCGTTGGTGACTTGGCCTCCTCAGCGCTCTCGGAGACTTAAGCAGAAAATGAAAACCAAGCATGGGCCGAGAAGGTTTGCCAAGGTGGGTGGGATGGCAACATTCCTCTTTTGTCTTCCAAGGCTGGGATAAACATGATCCACTGATGGACCATTGGCCTGTTTCTGGCAGATTGCCTTGCGCCTGTTGGTTGCTGGGATTCTTGCAAGCAAAGCAGGAGTAGCTGGGCCACGGTCTGCTCTCGCAAGGCACTACCTAGAATGTAACTACTTTTAGAATATAGTTTGTGCTTCAGAATAAGAGAGTGCACCCTTGGTCCCTTTGACTCCAGTGAGATGCCTTTTGTCAGTTTCAAAACAGATCAGTTGATCATGGGGAGTCTGCCTCAGTTTGGTCGGCTTGCAGTGTGGACATCTATTGGAGGACTGGTCTCGGAGATAAAATATTCAGAATACACAAGCACTGCTGTCAACGCTTTCACATTCTAATATGTGGCATCCCAGTTTCCTGGGCTGCATTGTGTACAAACTAAGATGCTCAGGGTTCTGAGTTCCAACAGTGATGTGCTGCCAGCTTGCCTAGTGGGAGATGTTGCTTTGCATTAAGGAGACATTATGTGCCTCTTGGCTTCGTTGGTGAGCAAAGGACTCATCTGGTGGACTTGGATTGGAGTAGCTCTATGTAGCCTGCAGCAGTGCTCTTGTGCTGTCTCCTCCCTTCCTTGTGCTTTCCATCAGGTGTCTTCTGGTCCTTTCTTTCTTGGAATTCTAGGAGATGTTGGTCTAGGTTTGTAAATCTTGGCAAATTGTTGGCGTTGTGGTTTTATGTAATCCCATGATTCTGTCTTGTATGTATGCAGAAGAGAACTTGCCCCTGGCTCTGGCCAGGCTAAGCCATGGATCTGGTTTGTAGAGGCTTGCTTTAGTCCCTTGGACTGAGGACAAGTTTCAGCACCACAGACGTGTATATTATTCTTTAGAATGTGGCTGAACCAAAAGTTTCTGATCTCCTGTGATTTGCAAGGCTGGGACAAAACAACACTGAGGTTAGGTGTTTGCAATCTTTTTGCAGCAATTTCTTCTCAGTGAATATTTTTTGAGAGACTCACTATGCAAGTCAGCATGGGACTTGAAAATTGGTTAGGGATGATGAGATGGGAACGCTTTTCTGCCAAGGCTAGGATAAAGAGGGCACACACACTGTTGTCTGGGCTGTATATACCAAAACACCCCCAAAAATCCCTTGTACCAAGAGCATTCAAGTTCTGCTCCAAGAAAAATTAGATATTGTGGCACATACAAATTGTGGAGTTGAAAGAAACATGCACATTTTTTGCTTGTTTTGAATATTTTTGCTTCTGTCAGTTACAGAAAAGGTCAAGGAATTATGCAGAGCACCAGAGCCCTGAATGCTGCAAATTATAATTAAACACCTCACAGTTCCTCACTGAGGAGGATTTTCTGCCTTGGGGCTGCAAGGAATTCTTCTTTTCTATACCCTTCCTCAAGGCTATTAAACTATTAAGCGAAGTTCAGGGTTAAAATGGATATGAACATCTCAACTGCAGGATATTTACTGCATTTGTGTTTAGAATTGTCTTTGGAAAGACAGGCTGCTGAAGGATTTTGGGAAAACTAGGCACCAGGAATTCCTTTTTTCAGGCAAGTGGTTCAAGCTGTTTGTTTCTTCCTCAGGTAAAGATGCGGCCCATGGACAGGGGACTCAGGTTGGAGGTTGTTGTGCCCTTTTTGGGCAAATACCGTCCTTTTGTTGGGCGCTGCTGCCAAAGGTGTACTCCAAAGAGCTGGGTAAGTAATTGGTGGGAGAGCACTGGAGAAAGATGAGCTCATTGCCAATAATGGGGAAACCCATGGGCCAATCTCCCCTTTTGGTTTGTTTGTTGTTTTGCTTTGTGTAGGCTGCTTATTTTGTTAGCAACCAGTAAGCACACACTTCTTTTTCTAGGGCCCTGCACAGCAAATACTGCTTCTGATCACCCATGACAGAGTGAGAAATGTAGATGGCTGGACTCAGTGGAGAAGGTGCATTGTGGCACTGCCTAAGTCTTTTTAGTTTTGTTTGGGGTGGTTTTTGTTGTAGATATTTTGTTCTTGGCTTTTAAAGTTGGCTTAATCATTTAATAGTTTTGTGCATGGCCTTGAGTGCCCTGCTGCAGGAAGGTTGTATATAAGTTGTACGATAAATATTAAAACAGTGCCATCTAGGTGCCTGGTGATTTACAGAGCACAAGAGGACAGGTCCCTGCCCTGCAGGGTATACAGTCTGTAATTAAATGCATGGGAGGCAACCAAGGAAATGTTGACTCCTGCCTCCATGGAAAGAATGTGCAGTTCTTTCTGTTGTGTGTGCTTATGCTTAGTCATAGTAAATCAGAGCATTTTTATTTTCAGGGGTTTTTTTTGTCCTGGAGAGGCTGTGGTTTCAGGAATTTGGGGTTGCTGGGCAAGTGCATCTGTGATAGATCCCTTTAAGCAGCAAGGGAAGGCGAGGGTGGGAGGCACAAAGAGTTAAGCCCAGTATCCTCTGCCCAGACGACTTATGTGGCAAGTGAAGCCCCGTGCCAAATTTCTTCTTAAAAGATTATCTTTGTACTGATCAGTACTGATTGGGAGCAGTATCGCCTCCTTGGTCTTTTGGGGTTCTTGCACAAGAGTATACCTTCATTGAGCCAGAATAGTACCCTGGATCCTTGTTCCCTCTAAGGTATGGGCTTGTGCGTGCACTCGCATGTTTTTTGATGTCCGCTCAGTTCAATTTGGATCCCACTCAGGTTGAATCAGGAAGGCCCCACTCTGAATGCATGTGCGCACACATGGCCTTGATCCTGCCGCCCAGAACAAAATTCATTCTGCACACCAATGGAAAAAATGAGAGAGAACACTGCCCTGGATCCATGCTTGCAGTCACAAGTGGACTTAAAAGAACAGCAGGGGTGGGCAAACTTGGCCCTCCAGCTGTTGTTGAACTACATCTCCCATCACCCCCGCCACAATTTATTGTGGTTTCAGTGAGCTGCTGAAGGGCTACGTGTGCCCAGTCCTGCTCTTCACTGACTGGCAGTGGCTCTCCGTGGCTTCAGGCAGGACTCAGAGTCTCTTCCCAACCCTACCAGGAGAAGATGCTGCTAAGGATTGAACTGGGGACTTTCTGCATGCCAGGCGGGTGCTCTGCTGATGAACCATGATGGCCCCACCCCCTCCCTTCAGGTGCATTAAAACAACCAAACTCCCTTCATCCTTCTGTGACCCGTTTGTGATGGCTACGACAAGGTGACCCACAGCAAGCCTTGTTTAGGGGGGTCCCGAGGGGCCTAGGGAAGCAAGAGCTAGGCTCTGCCACACAGATAAGAATGTTTCTCCAGGGAGACGTCCTGCACAGACTGCTGGTTTGCATTGCTGCCGCCCAGGCAAGGCGAAAGAGCCCTGCTCCTTCTCTAGGCAAGGCCCTGCTTCTTGAAACGGCTTGCCCGACTTGCGTTGGCTCCAGCCGCACTAGTGGGCCTCTGGTGAGATCGGTCGGCCTCTGAGGACTCCTCTAAGTCAGAGGATGAAGGCAAGGCTGTGTCATTGGGTCATGGAGTGGCTGCTGGTTTGGGGTCCCCTCTTCTTTTAGTGTGGGGAGTCTCAGTGGCATAGGGTCACCCAGGGTCATGACCTTGGGTTGTTCCCATCCCATATCCCCTGAAGTTTCCTCTTGGTCCCCCAGGTGGTGGTGGTGGGGGGGGGGGGACGGATTCTGGATCCATTAACTAAAGAGCTGATGCAAGAATAGTGGCCAAGAATGTGAGCTGTGAACCAAGAAGGCCATCGTTCAAATCCTGCCTCAGCCTTGAATTCACTAAGAAGCAGTAGGCAGACCGTCCTTTTCTCCCCACCTGCAATACAGGGGTAATATTAATGGCCTGTTTATGGAACAGTGTTAAGGGTTGCTGATATAGGGGGGCGGTTCCCATGAGCAGCCCTACCTGGGTACCCTTCCCCCCACTGAGCTGCTCTCATGGCTTGAGAGGCCTTGGTGGGATGAGGCCATTGCTCAGCGGTAGAGCGTCTACGTTGCACTGGAATTCTTGCCTGGAACCTTGGAGAGCTGCTGCCAGTCAGTGTAGACAAGACTGAGCTGGATGGATCAGGGTCTGTATAAGGCAGCTGCCTATGTGCCTGTGCTTTTTTCCTCCGTGCAGCATAGAACCTCCTCAAAAAAGTGCACTTTTCTACTGCTTGGTGGGGCAGGGGGTTGGTGAGAAGCATTGAATTGAAGGCTGCCATGGGAAACATAGGAAGCTGCTTTCTACCGAGTCAGACCACTGGTCCATCGAGCTCAGTATTGTCTACACAGACTGGCAGCGGCTTCTCCCAGGTTGCGGGCAGGAGTCTTTCTCTCAGCCCTATCTTGGAGGTGCTGCCAGGGAGGGAACTTGCCCTGATTTCCAGGGTTTTTAGCTGTTTAATTGGCTTTATTGTGTTTTAATGGTTTGATTTTAATTGTTTTTATTATGCTGTAAACCGCCCTGAGCCATTTTGGAAAGGCGGTATATAAATCTAATAAACAAACAAACTTGGAACATTCTGCATGCAAGCAGAAAAGCTGCAAACAATTAGCAGCAGCAGCAAAAAGGCAGTGGCTTTGGCCCCTGCCCCTTCCATCACCTCTCTAGTGAAAGAGAGAACTCCAATTTGCCCAGCTTTCACATTATTGCCTTGTGCAGGTGCTGCATCTACTCACAAAAATGCCACATCAGTGCTTTTAATGTCACCCTCTAAATGTTCATCCTGTCTGCAACCCAGCAGGTTGCTGATTTGAAAGGGGCTCATAATGCCATGCTATAAAGTTATGGTGTGGCCACGTTTAGAAAACTCTGCACGCTTCTGGAGGGCCCAGCTCCAAAATCATCATACATAAAAGAGGTGCTGCAATGATCAAGGGGACGCAGCATCTTCACCACAAGGCAAAGCTACAATTGCCTGGGGCTTTTTAGGTTAGAACAAAGCAGGCTGAGAAAAAGGGATGGCTGGAGACATGATCGGATTTATAAACTGAAGAGCCCTTTAGAAGAGCGTGGGCAGGAGGAGGTTTTGTTCCTCCTCTGCCATATCACAATTCAGGATCACCTGATGAAGTTGACTGGCAATAGGTGTTGGAAAGACAAAAGGATGTACTTCTCCACGCACTGCACAATTAACGAGAGGAATTTATTATCTCCAGATGTGGTGACGACCATTTAGCTTAGATAACTTTAAAAAAGGATTAGATGCATTCATGAAGGATGTGGAGGGGGCTGTCAATAACTGTGCCTAGATGGGGTGAGCTTTCATAGTCCAAGGCAGGGTATCAGTGATGATCGGACTGTGAACTACTTGGAGGCCTCCGACTGGCCACTCTTGGAGACAGAATGCTGGGCTGCTAGGATTTGGTTTTTGTAATGGGAGAGGGATTTTGACTCCTGCACTGCCATTCTTCTTTCTAGTTGGGACAGGGGGTTGATAAATTGTGATGATGGGATAAAGTGCCCTCACTGCTGGACCTGAACCAGTCCTCTTTCTGTCTGCAGAAATCCTTCTTCCACAAGCACCTCACCTCTCTGGGATTTTGCAATGTAATCAAAATAACAGAAGAAAACACCAGGTAAATAGAGGAGTAGATTCCTAGGTGCTTTGGGGATCCCTTTGGGTTTAATTGTGGGATATGAAATGCCTTAAATAAGCTAGGCTGGGATGGTGGCCAAGTGGCCAGTTAAATATTGCCCATTATTTGGTGCCTAATGAGCCCAGCTGTTTTTAAAGACTGATATCTGTTTGTTAATAATTGCTGTTCATTTTTTTAAAAAAAATTCTGTAACCCTGGTGTTCCAGGGTAAAAGCCAAAGCGAAGAACTGTTAGTGAATCATTTACTTTTGCCTTATCTGACATTGTTATAAATTATAATAATCCTAAATTATAATAATCACACTTTTTAAAAGCTACTTTTTCACCGTAAAGGTTAACTAGTTTGTTCTTGTAATTGGCATCAGTTTCTAATGTGTCCTTTAAAAATTGTTCTGATAAAGTCAATGCTTCAAAAATACTTGATTCCTATTCGTCTGGTCAGTTAACCATATTGACTGGTCAATGCCCAGCCCCGCAATATACACATGGAAAGGTGTCAGGAATATGGCATGGGGAAGAATTCTTAAGCATCACTCTGTGTTGGGCTCCTATTTTTCTAATGTACAAAGGCATCTCAGCTCTGCTTCTGACTCCTTGGGTTTTTGACCTGCTCATTCCATTGCGTGTGTGTTTCTACTGGGGTTTGAGGATGCCCTGTTCTGCTGCAGTCTCCCACATTTCCTTACAGCACAGGATTATTCAGTTGGAGATGTGAGACATCACAAGTGTGGAAACTGTTTGTCCTTCTCAGTTGTGTGAGGATTCTTCTCCCTTTGCTCCTTCCTGGATGGCTATCTTTCTCCTGGTGCATTTCACCTTGGTTTGGCACTGTGCATTCATTGGCAGTTCAGACCAAAAAAACCTCCCGTCCAGTACTAAAACCAGACATTTGGGTGGCTAAAGTGGCAGGTGGTAGACCTGCCTTTGCTCCATAATGATTGGTTTCATTCTTGGGCCCTTAGTCACCATCTGATGAGACCGACCACCCATTGCCCAACCTACCATGGCGAAGGGGCAGCAGTTGACTCAGGTGTTAAGGGCAGCAGAGTGGTCAAATTGGGGCTTCCTGTGTGGCACAATCTATGGGGAGGTTCTTCCACACCAAGCCAGTGTTGCTGCTGGGCAGCTCCAGCTGATTTCCGCAGGGCTCCTGAAGGAGAATCGGAATATAGGAAGCTGCCTTATATCGAGTCAGACCATTGGTCCATCTAGCCCAGTATTGTCTGCACCGACTGGCTGTGGCTTCTCCAAGGTTGCAGGCAGGAATGTCTCTATCTCTATCTCTATCTCTCTCTCTCAGCCCTATCCTGGAGATAGGAACTTAGGAAACTGCCATATACTGTCAGACGATTGGTCTGTCTAGCTCAGTATTGGCTTCACAGACTGGCAGCGGCTTCTCCAAGTTGCAGGCAGGAATCTCTCTCAGCCTTGTCTTGGAGATGCTGCCAGGTGGGGAACTTGGAACCTTCTGCTCTTCCTTGAGTGGCTCCATCCCCTGAGGGGAATATCTTACAGTGTTCACACTTCTAGTCTCCCATTCAAATGCAAACCAGGGCAGACCCTGCTTAGCCAAGGGGACAAGTCATGCTTGCTACCAGAAGACCAGCCACCTAATGGCACAGTGGGGAAATGACTTGCCCAGCAAGCCAGAGGTTGCAGGTTTGAATCCCTGCTGGTATGTTTCCCAGACTATGGGAAACACTGTTGATTGATTGATTGGACAGCAGCAGTATAGGAAGATGTGGAAAGGCATCATCTCATACTGTGTGGGATATGACCATGGTCAACCCCTCCTGTATTCTACCAAAGACAACCACAGGGCTCTGTGGGCACCAGGAGTCAACACCGACTTGATGGCACCCTTTACCTTTACCACCAGACTAGCTCTCCTCCCTTAGAATGTCCTGGCGTCCTGTGCCTGGGGTCCTGGGCAGGCCCTTCCAAGAGTCTTCTGTTGGCTTCCTCATCTACTCTTTGTGCTTGTCTTGATTTTCTTTTCCTTTCTCCCACCCCCATCACTTCCAAATTAAAATGTAGATAACAAAGCTTTCTAGCTCATAGGAATTGTGTGAGGATTAAAGACTTGATTCTCATTAGCCTGATTCCTAATTATTTTAATTGTAGTTTGTAAAGTTCTTTTGAAAACTGAAATCCCCAAAGCACTAAGTGTTGTTAACAGCAGGGAGGAGAGAAAGTACTTGATTGATATCGCAGCCAAAGCAAAGATTCGTGGTTTTTTAAAGTGAAGGGGGAGAAACCCATCACTCTACCAGATGGAGCATGGGGCCTGAGGAGTGGGCTCCAAGTTCACTGTCACCCCATAGATCTCCTTTTCGGGGCTCGCAGAACTCTAGGGCAAAGAAGCCTGAATTCTGTGCCAAGCCAGAACAACGCTGATGAGCCGCATTCTGCAAGATAAAGCTAAATTATGCAAATGTGCCGTTTTTCCATATGGACTTCTTGAGTTGTGTTTAGCTTATTTTAAAAACAGCCAAAGTTGTGAGCATTTGCAAGTTGCATTTTACTGCTATTGAAGCAAAACCTGGTACATAAGATGCAAAATACCAAGAAAGGGAAGCTTACATAAGCATAGTTTATATGTGAATTTATTGAATATACAAGCACACGTGCACACACATGTATGTCTAGATTTTGCAAGCAAAACAGGATGGGCTTCACCCTTGTGCTCCGTTTGTGAGCTTCCGGAAGCATCTGGCTGGGATTCATTTATGGAATTCACTACCCCCAGTTGTGGTGACGGTCACAAGCACCGATGGCGCCATCTGATCCAGGAGTGCTCAAACGGCCTTTGGCCATTGTGATGGGGGATGCTGGGAGGCGTAGTCCAAGAATATTTGGGATGTTGGGCCTCGGTCCAACTCTTAAAAAAAAACGTTCCTGGGTTTGTCATGTGGGGCGGTTCCGATGTAACCATGGTTCGTTGTACCTGGTTGGGAAGTAGAGCTTAGTCTCTTGACGACTGCAGTCTGGGCAGATGCTCCCGCTCTTTCCGCCTGTCGCAGGACTAAGTCTGGCTGGGGGCTCTCCTCTTGACCCTTCGCAATTGTACGAAGTCTCCCTCCACTCCAGGTATAGAGGCTGGCTGGTGAGGAGGCTCTGCTACTTCCTCGCAGTGGCGGACTGGAAGCTTGGTGCGGATACCCACCGCAATCTCCTGGAAAGGATTTTTCACAACAAGAGGTACAGCTGCTCTTAGCCAGAGATCTCAGAGGGGGTGCAGCCGTGGGGAGGCTGGGGGCCGGGCAGCTGTGGGCTTTCTTTTCAGAGCTGTCAAGCTGCTCTGGGTTGCTCAAGCCGTGCCTTGGAAGACTTGATGGAAGGCTGTAAGAGATTCCCCTTAAGGGATGGAGCCACTCTGGGAAGAGCAGAAGGTTCCAAGTCCCCTCCCTGGCAGCATCTCCAAGTTAGGGCTGAGAGAGATTCCTGCCTGCAACCCCGGAGAAGCCGCTGCCCGTCTGTGTAGACAATACTGAGCTAGATGGACCTATGGTCTGACTCCGTATATGGCAGCTTCCTGTGTTCTATCTGCTTTGTGAGGTTTGGTGGGTCACACTTCCCTCTGATGTAAAGGCCAATGAAATTCAACATGATCTGCAGCAGGCAGTGGTTTGTCTGATCTGCTTCTGAGTTGCTGTGATCCCACTAGTATCACAGAAGGGCTCTTCTGGTCGAAAGGGCTCTTCTGGTGAATAGGCAAGGGCTCTCTCCATGTCCAGCTCCCTTGACCTGTACCTACTGGTGGTCACTTTGCTCTCACGGCTGTTCTCTCTCCACTACCCCAGCAAATACTTGCTGTTTATTTCCCGGAAAAGCCGCTTCCTCTTGAAGAGAGAGACTCAGGCAGCCAGTCACCAAAAAAGTGATGTGGCATTCGATATCTGGAGCTGAGGAGAAGAGGGTCAGGCCAGAGGCGTAACTAGGGAAAACGGCGCCCGGGGCAAGCACTGAAATGGCGCCCCCCCCACCGTCCCCGTCCCCCGTCGCCCCCCCAACATACCACATTATACTTAGGTTTTTCCTCACAAGCGCTCGCCGCCGCCACCAAGCCAGGCCACTGGCCGCCAGGCGCCAGCAAAGCAATGGGGGGGGGGGTGCAGGCGGCGCGGAAGGGACCGCTCGTGGGGAAGGGGGCACTGACGCGCTCCCTTGACTGCTGCAGCGCTGCTGCACTGAGCAGGAAACATTTGTATTAACAAAAAAATTTAAATTTTTTTTTAAAAAAATTGGTCATGGCGGCGCCCCCCACGTGACCAGAAAAGATGGCGCCCGGGGCACGTGCCCCCCCTGCCCCCCCTATAGTTACGCCTCTGGGTCAGGCTGTAGGGGTCACTTCATCGGCCCCCAAGCTTGCTGATACCAGAAAGGGGCCTCTAAGAAGGGCTTGTTGCAGCCTGAGATTTCTTCAGACGTGAGCTGCTGGCATCTCTCGGAGACTGAGGGCGTTTTGACAAGTGATGCTGAAAAGACTTTTAAATCTGGATTGTGTCCCTTGTGAATGGTTAATGCACCATAGAAAGTGGGAGAGTGCCTTAAAAAAAAAAAAAAGCAAGCAAGCTTGTGCATTCTAACTAGTATAAGCTTTTTGTTCAAGTTACAAATGTAAAAACCTGGTGGAAAGGGCCTAGCTTCCTGACTGTGGCTTGAGCCCCCTCCTGGCAGTAGCAGTAGGTGGGCAGGCGTGTGGGGTGGGCCACGCTGGGCCACAGGGCCCAGAAGGGCAGATGGACATATGAAGCTGCCTCCTACTGAGTCAGGTTTTGGTTTGCAGGTTTTGCAACTTTTTGTAGTGCTCCAGAAACCTGCACCATCGGTTTGACCAGAGATGAGAGTAGGGCAGAAGGAATAAGTGTACATGATGCCCCAAAGATCTGTCTACCTGCAGCCTCGAAATTGCCGGCAGTTTCATGAACTGGGTTTTTGGGTGGCGAGATCTGTGTGAACTCCAGCTCATTGGCTGCCCCCCAGTATTTTAAATTGCCCAGAGTCTTTGAAGAGGTTTGCAGTCACAATGCCTTTGAAGCCAGTCCCCAGAACATTCATCATACGAATGCTCACTGGTGGGCAGCTTTTGTCCTCCTCTTGACTTTACGTGCATATCTTCCGAAGTTGTTTTCCTTTTTTCTGCTCAGGGTACAGGAGATTGTTTCTCAGAGAGTGTCCCAGGGCAAAGGGGATGCACCGCCAGTGTCCAGAACACAATGGATGAGAAAAATTCAGGGGATCCTCTGCCAGATGCAGTCCTCCCTCTCTCCTTTCCTGTTGAGGTATGGAACTGTGGAGTTGCTGTCTCTCTCTCTGTGTGTGTAACGTAATAGATGTGGCTTGAGGCTGGGATCAGCTGTTGGCCATCTTATCATTATACTGAAGTTGCAGTTTGCAGGGTTTTCCTTCCTTCCAGGGTGTTCTTAAATTCTGCCTCAACTGGCCTGCTGAGGAATGCTGGCACGTCTGCCATGGAACCCACAGTGGAATCTGGGGCTTGCTGGGGAGGACAGTCAATTCTGGTGGTATGCTGGCCCAGTCTTTTGGGCCTTATTGCCTCCTCCTGTGAACAGAGAGTGTGGCGTAGAACGCAGCCAACACTATCCGCAGCCATGGACAATAAGCCTTTCAGGATGCTTGGCTGCCCTTACTGCTCTTCTCATGGAGGAACCCCCAGGTGATCACACGCCTAAGGATCTCCGGAGTTGCCCACAACACAGCTTGCAAACCACTTGACTGTAGGTTTCCATCTGCAAGTCTCAAAGCACTTCCCAAAGGAGGCTCACTGTCATTTTCGCTCCCATCCTCCCACTTCTTTTTAAAAAAATGCAGCCCACAAGTGTGGATTTACTCAGGGCCATGAAAAAGGTCATTTCTATAAAGCGGGGGGGGAGGGAGACTGCTGCTTCACTAACCAGCCATTCCCAACCATTTAAACAAATGATTAATAGTCCCAGATCACTCAATGGGTGGGATAGGCAGGTCAGAAAGATCAATTTTTCTGTTAGTTCTTGACTCCTTCAGCTCATCTTGGGGATTTGTGTATTCAGTGTTTTCTGCAAACGTTAATATTTCATGACTTTTTTTTTTTTAACAGTGACTCTCCTAAGACCCCCATGCATCTGGCAAAATGATCCATTTCAATCGTTCAAATAGTATCTCGTTCCTGATACAGGAGTTGCATTTCCCACATAATGGGGTGTGTGCCCTTTCTAGGCATTCCCTGGGCTTAGGGGTGAGGGGGAGTCCCTAAGGGCCTACAGGAGCCCACCTTGGGAATCTGAGGTTCTCACCCAAGTCAGATCCTGATTTGAACTGCAGCAGAACCCCGGTTCGAGACTGAAGGACAGGACACCGACTCTGTGATTGCAGCCGCACAGAGTGCACCGGAGGAATGCAAGGATGGCGTATTGCCGCCAGCTGCCTCTTTAGGAATGTAGGAGGCTGCCTTCTGCTGAGTTAGGCCCTTGGTCCAGCTAATGTAGTATTGTCTACAATACGCCCAATTCTGGGCCAGGAAGGAAGCAAAGAGGTTGGCCTGGCTCCTGGGAGGCTGGAGGAATCTCCTCCCTCCCTGGCTGCACTGACTTCTGCTGCTTGTTCTGGGCTAGAGGAGGGAGTGAATGATGGAGGAGGCCTTTGGAAACAGCTAATTTTCAAATAAATTATAGTTAATAAGCCACAGGGCCATAATATATGTATTGCCGGACACTTTGCTGCGAAATTCCTGTCTGGTGGATGGGATTGAAAGGGGGAGTGAGGAATCTTTGGTGGGCATCCCTCACCCCTTGGAGTCATCCCCACTTCCACCGAGTGTCCTCAGATTTGCACCGTCCGGCTTTGGAAGGCGTGTTTGTGGATGGACTCCATGCTGGCACACAGCGGCACTGTGGCAGTGCTGAGCTGGAGAACCTAAGATTGAGCTCCAGAGAACTTGGGGTGAATCCACCCCCCCCCCCGCTTTTAAAGCAAGGATGGTGGCATTGTGATTATGCAAGGAGATTTTGGAGCGGTATCTGGGTTATAATTTATCAGCTCATTGGTTGGCAATTACAGCTGGACCCCTTAGTGGTGCCATTGGATGTCTTTGACGCTTCATTTCAAGGAGGAGAGAAATTGCTTATTATGGATCTTTGGCTGGCTGCTAAAACTGTCTTAGCAAGAGATTGGAAAAATACAGGGGGTCCCATATTTGGTTGAAGAGCATCTTGGAGGTAGCAGAAAGAGAGAAACATATAAAGAAGAAATGGCAATAGCATTTCTTTTGTGGGTTAATGGTCTGTATTTACTGGATTATTTTTTTTAAGGAACCCAATTATAGCATCATGGATTTGTAATTTGATAGAGTAGATTTGGGACTATTAATCATTTGTTTAAATGGTTGGGAATGGCTGGTTAGTGAAGCAGCAGTCTCCCCCCCCCGCTTTATAGAAATGACCTTTTTCATGGCCCTGAGTAAATCCACACTTGTGGGCTGCATTTTTAAAAAAAGAAGTGGGAGGATGGGAGTGAAAATGACAGTGAGCCTCCTTTGGGAAGTGCTTTGAGACTTGCAGATGGAAACTGCAGTGAAGAAGAGGATTCTTATTAACCCCGCACCTTTCATCAACTTCAGATTAACACAGGTTAGGAACTAATAGGAGAAGCAGAGGCAGTTAACTTGGAGGGAGAGCTCATTCGCCCTGAATCTCTCCCTCTCCCTCTCCGTCTTGAAAATCCAGGCTGGGGTGGTGATGATGGGGAACCAGTTCCTCGCCAGACTGTGTGTGTGTGTGTGTGTGTGTGTGTGTGTGTGTGGTGGAGATCCCATTTTTTGAGGAGTTTTCCAATAACTTCTCTCCTTTTAAAAACCTTTCTTAAAAACCAAAGAAACTTCTGATTCTGGGAGAGAGTAGGAAAGGCAACGTGGACTTACTGGTGTGCAGTCTGAAGCAGAGAATGGCAAGGGATGACAGCCTAGATCATACAGCAAGGGTTTTCAAACTCTGACCCTCAGGCGTGGGACCACAATGCCCAGCACCCGCTGCCATAATGGCCTTTGACTATTGTGGCAGGGGATGATGGGAGTTGTAGTCCAACATAATCTGGGTGGGGGGCGCAGTTTGAAAACTCCTGTCTTACAGAATTTGCATCTTGAGTAACGGCCAGTGATTGAGGAAGCTGTCTGGTCTGTAGGGTCCTTCTTAGTGGCTCTCTAGTTGAAACATTTTCATTGGTGGCTAGATGCCCTTCACATAGGTTTGGTATGCTCCTTGGGGCAGGGGCCTTTTTTGCGCATGCACTCTCTCTCTCTATGATTATGTTGTAAAGCGCCATGTGTGTGGATGGCAAATATGCATATTTAGTAGTATGTAGATAGTGCTTTACAGAGGATGGGGCCACTGTGGGTGGGTCACATCTAGAAACAGACAACAAACAGAGGAAGGGGAGGGAGATGTAGTTAAGAAAATGTGATTATTGCAGTAATAATGGCTTTGAATGGGAATTCAGAATATGTAGAGGATTCTGGCCCCTGTCCAGCTACGACCAAGTCCCATGGAAATCAGTAGATCACGTTAGGTGAGTGCCGTTGCTTTCAGGCAGACTTAGTCATGACCAGCTGGGTTAGGGTCTTGTGGGAGGAAAGGGTACGCTGACGAATGAGCCGGTGGATGGGTCCCAGTGGACTCAGGCTTATCGCTTGGCAGCTGGGCATGTGCTCTGCATGCAAAAGGGCCTTGGTTCAGTCAGTGACATTTCCAGCTGACAGAAATCGGGGGGGGGGGTGCTGGGCAAGAGGTCTTTTGCCTGAGATCTTGGAGAGCTGCTGCTAGCCAGAGTAGACTGCCCTCGCCTTGATAGACCAAAGGTCTGACTCAGTGGAAGGCAGCTTCCTTTTTAGATGGTCCATAGCTCAGCGATGGAGCCTGTGCCTTGTGTGCAGAAGGTCCCTGGCACCACCAGTGAAATAGCTCTTGGGTCACAGGGCTTGAGAAGTCCTCCTTTGCCTGAGATCCTGGAGAGTCTCTGCTGGTTAGAGCAGGTGAGGGTTCTCAAACTTGGATCTCCAGATGTTGTTGGAGTACAATTCCCATCAGCACAATGGTTGGAGGCCATTGTGGCTGGGGATGGTGGAAGTTGTAGTCCAACAGCATCTGGAGATTGAGAACCCCTGGAGCAGACAGTCCTGGGCCAGATGGACTGGAGGTCTGACTCTGTATTGGTCAGTCTCAGCGGTTCCTAGGAAGCTGCCTTATACTGAGTCAGACCATTGCTCCATCTAGCTCAGTATAGTCTGCACAGACTGGCAGCGGCTTCTCCAAGGTTGCAGGCAGGAGTCTCTCTCAGCCCTGTCTGGAGATGCTGCCAGGGAGGGAACCTGGAAACTTTTACATGGAAGCAGGCAGCTTCTCTTCCCAGAGCGGCCCCATCCCCTAAGGGGAATATCTCACTGTGCTCCCATGTAGCCTCCCATTCAAATGCAAACCAGGGTACATCCTGCTTAGCAAAGGGCAAGGGACAATTCATGCTTTTTCCTATGATGGCCTGCACAGAAGCTTGTTCACAGGTTCTGTGCTTGAGCCCCCCCCAGCAAGACTTGCCTTTCACGAAGCTCTGGCTAGAGGAATAAAGATTCGGATTAAGGAAATACTTTCCCTCAAGCCAGCATCTTAAGCTCCATCTTGGGCAATCTAGGTTATTTTAAGAAGCTCTAATATTTCAACACTGAAAAGGGGGGGAAAGATAGGATACCCAAAAAGGGGGGGAGGGAGAGAAATCAAAGAATTACCTTTAATAGAATAGGAGCCGTTTTAAAAGGCAGTTGAAAGTTTCTCTTGTAGCCTAATTGCGTGTTTGATTGAGCTGTACAATAAAGGAACCCTTCAAAGCACAGAGGGCGGATTATGTTGAGACACGACGCCCCGAAGGATGTGGCAGCAGAAGTTGAAGCTTGCCCTGTAGGTGGGGAGTGTTGTTCGTGGGCTTGGCTTGTTAGACTCTTGGCGTTTGGGTTGCAAGCCATAATTTGGCACATGTTGCTCTGGACTGTCCCTTCCCCGCAGAAGGTTTCCAAACCCAGTACATACAGCAGACCTCTTGCTCTGAATGGGCTTTTTTGGGTCCTCTCTGCAGTCACATCTGTGGGAATTGTGCCTGCATGTTTCCCTCAGTGCAACTGCATAGATGTTCACTCAAAGAGCATCGGTTGCATTTAAGCCAGCTGCTTTTATGGGGATTCAGTGCAATGTTTTTAAAAAGAAATCCCGATTGTGACCATGGTCAGGGACAGTGTTCCCTGTAACTGGGATGCACAGACTCCCAGAATCCCCAGCCAAAGGCTATTGCAGCTCAGGATGCTGGGAGTTGTAGTCAACAGCATCTGGGATTCCCTGTTAAAGGGAAGGCTGTGCTGCTCCCTTCAACTACTTGGATTCAACCATATTTTATTACTCACTCTCCATATTTATGTCCCTCTCCCCTTTTTCCCACTCCTCTCCCCCCAGGTTCTGCCACTGGGTTCTGCTCAAACTTCTCAACCAGATGTTCCTCAGTGTGGTGCTCCACAAAGGGAAGCTGGAGATGGTGCACAAGGCTGCACAGCTGGTAAGGGGAGCTTATGGGGAAGGTGTCCCATACCTGTGAGACTAGTGATGTACTTTGCAGAAAATAATGGATTTGGTAGGAACAAATCCAGTGATGTACTTGTGGAAACCCAAACTGGCTCAGCAGGATGCTGGAAAAGGATTGTTTTTATTATGAATAATTATATGCCGCTTTTCAGCAGAAGTGCATCAAGTGGTTGACTTAGAATAATACAGCAGCTAGGTAAGCTGGTTCCCTGAACCAAAAGGGCTCACAATCTGAAAGGAAATACAAGATAGACATCAGCCACTGGAGGGATGCCGTGCTAGGGTTGGATAGGGCTGGTTGCTCTCCCTCTGCTTAATATAAGAGAATCACCACTTTCCAAGGTGTCTCTTTGCCAGTTACCAGGGAGAAGGAGAGCACCTCTCTTTGATTCCCATGTTGGCTCCTGCTTTGAAAAACGGGGCTGGTTTGCACATGCATCTACAATGATGTCTCATCTCTTGAGTCCTGCAGCTTAATGTGGCTGGTTTTTGGTTTGTGTCTGTTCAGTATTGGGGATTTGTGCCCAGCATTTATTTTGCCCCAAGTGTGTTGCTAATGAGAGATCTGAACTGGGGGCTTCCCGGCCTGGGCCACAGACTTCCTAGCTTCCTAGCCAGTGGCGGCTGGTGGGCATTGGAGGGGCGGGGGCAAGGGAGGACCTGGTCACCGAGGCAGAAGCCCCCCGCCCCCCTGTTTTCCCTCCATACCAGTGGACTTGGGTATTTACCCAAGCCTGCCAGCACTGAGGAAAACAGAAAGAGGGGGGAAAGCAGGGGCAAAAGTAGAAAATTGAAGTGGGGGGGGGGGGCAAAAAGCAGGAAGAAAGCAGGAAGGAAAGGCAAAAGGCAAGTTTTTTGTTTTGTTTTTTTAAAAACATTTTTTATTTTTAGTACTTAATCCTCCGGGGTGCTTCTCCGAGGCCACGGACGGGGTGGGGGTCCTGCAGAGGTTCCCCCTTCCCCCGCTGGCCTTCCTTATGTACAAATGTGCCTGGTTCAGGCGATCTCCAGAGGCAATGGTCCAACCCCTCCTGTATTCTACCAAAAGAAAACCACAGGGCTCTGTGGGCGCCGGAGTCGGAATTGACGTGACATGACCTTTGCCTTACTATGTACCTATATGGAAGAGAGACTGACTCTTATGCAGTCCTCCCTCTGGTTTCCCTTTGAATGTCTCCATGTGCAAGGCAGGACTCCTAATGTAAAATGGGGACAGTTGCTTTGATGCCCAACTCTCTCCAGTGCCCTGCCCCATTTCTTTGCAGTGTTTGAATGAATGAATATATTACAATATAAAATATACAATATACAAAAACAGGAGGTCTAGGACCAACAACCGGAAGTACTTTTTCACACAACACGTGATCCACTTGTGGAACTCTCTGCCACAGGATGTGGTGACAGCCAACAACCTGGATGGCTTTAAGAGGGGTTTGGATGCCTTCATGGAGGAGAGGTCTATCATTGGCTACTAGTCAGAGGGCTGTGGGCCACCTCCAGCCTCAAAGGCAGGATGCCTCTGAGTACCAGTGGCGGGGGAGTAAATGGCAGGAGAGAGGGCATGCCCTCAACTCCTGTCTGTGGCTTCCAGCGGCATCTGGTGGGCCACTGTGCGAAACAGGATGCTGGACTAGATGGGCCTCCTTGGGCCTGATCCAGCTGGGCTGTTCTTATGTTCTTAATAGTATTGCATTGTTTGCTTCTGCGTTCTGTTGAGAACTTGAAGTGGAACTGGAAAAGGTGCAAAAGAGGGCAACCAAGATGATCAGGGGCCTGGAGCACCTTCCTTATGAGGCAAGGCTACAACACCTGGGGCCCTTTAGTTTGGAAAAGAGGCAACTAAGGGGAGACATGATAGAGGTTTATAAAATTATGCATCGAGCAGAGAGTGGACAGAGAGACATCCTTCCCTCCTCCCCCTCTCCCTCCCTCCCTCCCTTCCCCCCCCCCCTCTCTCTCTCTCTCACACACACACACACACACACCCCGACTAGAACCAGGGGCCATCCCATGAAACTGAAGATCGGGAAATTTAGGACCGACAAAGGAAGTACTTTTTCACACAGCACATCATTAATTTATGGAATTCTCTGCCATGGGATGTGGTGATGGCCACTAGCTTGGATGGCTTTAAAAGGGGCTAAGACAAATTCATGGAAGACAGGTCTATCAGTGATGCCTACTCTGCTGGTTATAAGCCACCTCCAGCCTCCGAGGCAAGATGCCTCTAAATGCCAGTTTCAGGGGAGCAACAGCAAGAGAGAGGGCATGCCCTCACCTCTTGCCTATGAGCTTCCCAGAGGCATCTGGTGGGCCACTGTGATGCTGGACTAGATCCAGCAGGGCTGGATCTTATGTTCTTAAGTGTAATTATAGTTTAACGAGTTTGTCACCCATACCATCCCTTGTTTTTTACTGCATTAAATGCCAGTAAAACTTCCTCCAAGAAGTGTACAGGTGTGCCGTTGCTCTTTTAGCCATATCTTCCTCCCTTCCTCGGTCTTATTTCCCCTGTGCTGGAGCTCATCATCAATGGGTTGTGGACTGAGCATGCTCGAGAGACAGGACTGTAATTTTGTAGAGTATTTCTTGCCGCTGGGAGGCGCCCATACCACAGTTCCGGTCCTGTCTCGCTCAAGATTGCAGGTCACGGAGAGAGCTCTCTGCTTATTTCGATATTCTCAGGACTTCTTCCGGCTAGTTCTGTTTTTTTTTTCCTTCATTGGCCTTGCTACTAGCCCCCTCCCTGCTCCTTTCTGTTAGATAGTGTGAGGGTGGGATAGGAGCTGCCTTAGACCTTTCTGCATCAAAATTCTAAACGCCTTGTTTCTTTTCCTTCGATTTGGCTCAACTTGGTATTTGTAGTTGATTTATTTTATTGTAGCTCCCAGTTTTCATTTTCGCTCCCCGCTATGGAGCTTGCTCAAGCGAAGGAATTTTTGAAGGGCCCCCTGTTCCTGCCTCCGAAAGCACCTGTTGGGGCCAAAGCAACCCCTCCTCCTCTGCTCTGCCCCCCTCCCCTTGAGGAAGTGGCAGACCCGCTCACTTCGTCTGCAGCACCTCCAAAAGCCACGAAGAAGATGAAGCACCATACATGGCAGAGACGTAACATCAGCCACGAAGGAAGCAGTGCTCCAACTTAGCAACTCCTCGGAGCAAGATGTGGAAGGAGTGTGATGTCTGGCTTGGAGGGAGCCCCCCTCCAGATATCTGAGGGAGTTCTCCAAGCAAGAGGCTGTATGGCCTTTGGTGTGTTCCGGATCGGATTATTCCTGACGTGCTTTCTTTCAACATTTCTATATGCTTCCTCCTGCATGCGTTCACATTTTTTAAAATGTCCTCTCGGTTCATTTGAGATCCCGCTCAGGCGGAATCAGGAAGGCCCCACTCTGATTGCATGTGCACTGCCTTGAGATTGCCGCCCGGAACCAAACTCCTTCTGCACACAGATGGAAAAAATTAGAGGGAATATTGCGCACTGGTGCCCCATTTGCAGCAGGGGGACTCAGGCTCCCTCCCTGGTCACTGGCCCCCTGGCAGCCGAGGCTGCTGCAAGTAATCTCCACTGTGTTAATCTTCCGCAACTGCTCTCTGTGAGTGCCCTCTTCTCCCGAATGGCAGCAGCACAGCCCTGTTCTGCTCTGAGGCTAAAAGCTGCTGCTGCTGCGCGCTAGAAATATAAGCAAGCCACAGTCCATGCCTTTCTCCAGCTGTGCGGGCTACTCTCTAGGAGTCAGGAATGGCTGCAGACGTCGTGGCTCCAGCCCCCAAGGGATCCTAGGAGATTAGATGCATGGGGCTCTCAGCCTAGTTTGCTGGTGACTGGACAGAATAGCGCTCTTCTGATTGCCCTAGAGCAGGGATTCTCAAACTTGGGTCCTCAGGTGTTATTGGACTTCAACTCCCATAATCCCCAGCCTCAGTGGCCTTTGGTTGGGGATTATGGGAGTTGAAGTCCAATAACACCTGAGGACCCAAGTTTGAGAATCACTGCCTTAGAGCAGTGTCAGTGCCCCCAACAGGAGAACAAAGAAAAAGAGGCACATTCGGACTGGCCTGAGAGGGAAATACTTAGGGCAAGGAGCGTTTAAATAGATTTAAAGGCAAGAAGCCAGAGGAAGCTCCCTCTCTTGGCAAGTGGTGGCATTGCAAGAGAAGTGAGAGCAGATGGTATGTTTGGGGAGACCAGAAACGGGGTGCTGGTAAGGACGGAGTGCCGGCAGAAATGGGGGGCATTGCCCACCCTGCCCCAACTGAGAGTCTTCCCCTGCTTTGGAGAAAGCCTCTGTCTTTCAGCCTCACCTGCCCCACAGGGCTGTGGGGCAGGAGGCTTCAATGGCTGTGAATCCCCAATCGGGCATGAAGGTGAGTGGGTGAGCTTGGGAAGTCTCCTATGCCTCGCCCTTGTTGTGAAGATGAAAGGAAGAGGATGGTGCTGGGGGGTGGGGAGGACAATCCCTTGAAATGAGCCCTCAACTCGCAGCCTAGCTTGGCTTCCATTTCCTAGAGGTGGGGGTGGCGGGGGCATGGGGTTGGGTAGGGGCGCAGTAGTGATGTTCGGGGCGGGGGTCAGCAGAGGAGTGTGGAGGAGGGGTTTGTGAGGTCAGGGAGGGCCTTCTTCTTCCCGACCTGACCTGACCTGCTTGCCTGAAGTGTGCACTCTGGAGCATCTTTCCCAACAAGGAATCTGGGGGAGCACTTTGGGGGGTGGGACCTAGCGGCATCCTCATGTGTCCCCTGCGGACTCTAGGTCTAGGACCACTAGTTTAGGGGAGCAAAGGAGTGGCAAAGAACCCTCTCGGGGGGAGCAGGGCATTGGCTATACATTCAGTTCTTACAGCGGTAAGGAAATTAATCTTGTTTCATTTAATATATTACGTTCTTATAGAGGTGAGGAAATTGATGATGTTAGTTGGCTGATGGGGAAGAGACTAGTCTTGTGGTAGCTAGCATGAATGTGTCACTTTTGCTAAGCAAGGTCTTGGATGGGAGACTGCATGTGAGTGCTGTAAGATGTTCCCCTTAAGCAAGCGGCAGTCCGTCAGCCTTCACTTTCTCTCTGCTGTATAACAGCATCTGCCTAGCACTTTGGCGTGTGCAGAGCACTGCACGGCCCCGTAAGAGGAATAAGTCTTATGACCTCCAAATAGCAGGGGCAGAGTTGGGTCTGAGTGAGAGGGGCTTGCCCAAAGGCCCCCTGAGTGAGTTCATGGCAGAGGGGAGACTTGAACCAGGAAACTCCTGATTCATGGCTCAGTCTCTATGGCAGTCCATTGTGGGGCTAACAATGCAGAGCTGCTCTCTAGAGCTGTTGCAAAGTTGAGTGTTTGTGAAGAGCTTTGGAGCCTTGAGCGTTCTAGATGCAGGCAAACTCCTGCCATTCTCTGGTGATGGAGCGAGCTTGCTTCTTGGCAGGAGAAGGAGAAGGGGAGGGGGGTCTTGAGTTTGATGTCCCATGTGCTCCTTCGGGGCCAGCCCATGGTCACCCCTGGCCTCTGAGTGTTCTCATGGCTCCTCAGTTCTGGGAGACGTTTGTCCAGGGTCCCCTTCAGAACTGTCTCTGTTTGCTGTTGCGAGAATGTAGTCACTCTTGTGTCTGTCTTTTCCCTCCAGCCTGACGTTCCAATGGTCTTTCTGTCAACCCACAAATCTCAACTGGATGGGCTGTTGCTTCCCCTTCTCCTCGCCTCTCAGGGCCTCGGCTTGCCCAGAGTGACTTGGGAGTACAAAGCCTACACCGTAAAGCACAGGTAAGGCTTGCAGCAAGGTTTGCAGGTATGAGGACAGGTGACTTTTTACCATTGCATGGGGTTCCCTCCTCAGATTCTCTCCTCTTCAGTAACCATCTGCCTGATAGAATTCAGAATCCATTCCAGTCTGTTAAGCCTTTCAAATTACTGCTTATGGCAAGAATAAGTCTGAAGACTTTTTCTTTCAGACCTGGGAACCATTTATTCAGTATAATATGTCACAGGGTTTGGTACCTCATCCAAGATTTGGTTTTTCTTTGTAGAGGAATTTAATGCAGACTGTAATTTATAGTATATTAGGACTGTGGGCGCCAGGAGTCGAAATCAACTTGATGGCACGCTTTACCTTAGGAACATCAAATTTGTTACTCTTCAGTTTTGCAATTATCTGCAGTGATTAGAGGACGGGAAGGAAGGGAGAGATGTGTTAGTTGGAAGAATTCGGGTCAATGTATACAGATTGTAATAAGAATCAATGTACTTGCTTTGCCTTATTTTTCTTTGTTTATTTTTCTGTAAAAACAATTATATATGTCTGTTGGTCTGTCTGTCTGTCTGCCTAGCCTTTCTCTCGCTCAGCCTTGCCCCCTGCCCTACCCCTGCCCAACATAATTCATATTATGTGGATAATATGAATCTGCCTTAAAGATTATTGTTAGGATTATGTACATGAATCATTTTGAACACTCCCAAAAGCACTGTATACAGTTGTCCCTTGCCTATTGCGGGGTTTGCCAATCATGGATTTGAGTATCCGCAATTGGAAAATTGTCACCACCCTTGCCAACTGCGATCCAAGTATTTGCAGTTTGGTGCCATTTTTTTAAAACTTTGAGCAGTTTGCGGGGCCAATTTTCAGGGGTCAGGAGGTCAATTCTGGGATCAGGGGATTTTTTTCACTTTGGGGGGTTATTTTTGGTCACTTTCCCTCTTGCTTTCCCCATGCCCGCTGTTTCCCATTAAATTCTATGTCTCACCTCCCGCAAATTCCTCAACCACGAGGGTTTCCAGGAGCGGAACCCTTGCGGTTGACGAGAGACAACTGGCATGTCTGGTATAGCCCCTTAGACTGATGTATAATTTAGTTAGTTTTATTTTAAATATATATATTCTCTTTTTACCAAGGTTCTAATGTGGCTTAGAAAGTACAAAAGATAAAAATAGACAATAAAAGCAACAGTTCCTATACAATAAAATGCCTCAGAATGCTAAAAACATATTAAGAACAATTTCTCAGATAATGCTGATGGGGAAAATTCTGCTGGAAAAGATGCATTCTCAAGAGGTGGCAGTCGAGAGGGGGCCATCTGGGTCTCTCAGAGGAGTGAATTCCATAGGGAGGAGGGGCCCCCAGAGAAGACCCCATCCAACCTGGCTGCCAGATGGATCTTGGATACCTGATGCTTCATTTAGTGTGGTTCTGAGGGGCTTCCAGTGGCCCCAGGGAAGGACTCTTTCACTCCTGGCCCTTGGATGGCTGTCTTCAAGTTTGCCAACAGTTTAGTTCCCCCTGCAAGATTCCTGTTCATACTCTGTCTCGCAATTAGCGTGGGCCTTGAAAAAGCTTTTGATTCTGCTGACGAGTGGCAATTGTGTCTGATGAATCAAATTTCATAAGACTTGTTAAGTGAAATAGCAATATTTGAATAATTTGTGAAATCTGCATAATGCATTCTGCCCACAACACGCTTCAAGAATTTTGCTTTCTGGGTGACCAAATTAGGGGACTCAGCCTCCCCCCACCACTCCGATCCCCCCAACTCTGTATGCTTCAAAAATAAATAACTAGGAAATGTATAAAGAATGAACAAAGATGCCCTACAGGTTGTGCCTTCAAGGGCTTAAAGCCTCACACCTTCATTTTGCCATTTTGGTTCTGCTAAGTTACACAGACCACCGAAGCTGCCCCTTCCTGACCGCTGGGGGACCTCTTGACTTCCTTTTCAGTTGGAGACCTCCCAAGCCCTTCTGCTCATGTTCTCAAGCTTATCTCCATAACCAGAAACCGGCTTTCTTTCCAAAGAAGCAGTATGCGGACTCCTGCCTCACAGACTGTTCAGGCTCGTTCAAGGATATGAACCAAGATCTCCTCCTCTCCCGCTTTGTTCAGGGCTCTGCTGACTCGCTTGGGAGGGGTGTTTCTGCCACCCGGAGTGGAGCAGACATCAGACAGTGAAGTGGGAGCTCTCTCCAGAGCTGTTCTGGCTTCCGTAAGTGGACTTTTATCTCTGGAGGAGAGGGCAGCGCTGGTGCTTGTTGGGGCTGTGAGCTGATGGGGATTGTTGGAGCTTCATTTCACAGCTGCCGGTGGAGGGTGTTGAGGAGGAGGAAGGGGGAGCATCTGGGAAGAAGGGGATGGGCAGAATGTCTGGAAGTCATTTCCAAAAGCACTTAATTCAGGGGGCCAGTTCATCCGAAAGGGTCTTCATCATACTGGGTGCTCTTTCAATGGCATTTGGTATCATGCATCCTGGCCTTGATGCCCAGTTACATGTTGCATCCATTATATTAAAGGTAATCACATGTGTCAGGCCCAAACTCAATGTGATGTGGGGCATCTGTGGTTTGCTCTCCAGGGAAACTCCCCCCTCCCCCCTTTGCTTAAAACTCAGCAATGGGTGGAGAGTGCTTTTTGGGGGAGCCATAATACCAGAGGGACGGGGTTTAACCCTCTTCACCTGCTTTTTCTCCATTCTAAATGGCAAGCCGCCTGAGCCTGCAATTGGCCAAGAAGGTGGAAAATGACAAGTGCATACTGTTCTCTGCCTCCCCCATGCCACCCACAGACATGTGAGTTTCACCTCCTTCAGGTGATTTGAATGGGTGGAACAGTGTGATGGAGCAAAGGGTTAATGTCTCCCTTGCTGCAGCCCCATCAAAACCTGTCCTTTTGAGCAGAGCAAAAGATGCCAGGAGATCATGTCCTGTCTAGTTTGGCCCAAGGCAAACACTGAGAATGCTGAAGCTCCCCAGAGACAGGCAGAGCAGGCTGGGGCTGGAGGCTTTTCTCTGCTTATCTTATCTCTCTCTTCCCCTGAGGTCCCCAGGGAAGGATTGGGATGATAAGCAGTTAAACCAGAGATAAAGGACTGAAAGAGGAAAGCTGATGTTCCGCTGTGTGTTTGCCTAGGATCCCTTTCAGCTGTCCCTGCCTGTCTCTGGGGAAGCTTCAGAAGGCCCCAGACAGACATGATTTTATAGGGATGTACTCCACAGGGGAAGCCCTTACCCCTGCCAGATTTAAAGACACTCTATGCACTGGCCGCTTCATTGCAAACCAGCGCATAACCTGGCCTGCACAGGGGCATAGGGCTGCCATATTTTGTCTCTCCAAATCCGGGCATCTAATTTGCATATTATGCAAATTGGCTTCAAAAGAATTTGCATGTGCAAATTAGCAGCTGCACTTTCCAGTTGATTTGTATTTGCTATGGATATCTAACAACGACAGTGGGGGGAGATATCTTTGCCTGACCATTTTCCTTGACATATGAACAGCAGCAATAGAACAACAACCAAAAAAAGCACAGCTTCTTAATTAAGGCTGCAATTCTGTACACACTTATTTGAGAGAAGAGCTGATTGAAACCAATGGTACTTACTTCTAAGTAGGCATGCACTGAATGTAAAGCCAAGAAAGTCCTTAAACATTACAATACACAGCCTGGTAGGCAGGTAGTGAGTCACATCAAAAGCAAACTAACCACTCAACTGCCCGAAAGAGATTCCCTGCTGATAACAAACAAGGCAACATTCCTCAGGGGGTTACTGTACTTGTGAAAGTGAAACCCTCCCAGCGAGCCTCCTGTGCTCTTGCTCTCTTAATCCAATTCTAGCGGTGGAGCAGAATAGTGACTGCACGTTTTGCTCCATAACTCCACTTCTACAAGGGCTGAAGCTTAGCTTTAAAAAAAGAAAAAAGAAATCTGAAATCTGGGTGAATTCGGGTGGGCTAAGCAATCCAGGTGAGATGCTTAAAATCCAGGTGATAGCCGGAAGAGCATGGCAACCCTAGGGAAGTGCCCATAGGTAAGGGCTTAAAACAGCATGTTTTAAATCAGCACCTGGCTTAAATGTGGCTACAGGGGAGGGGTGTATCAGCAGGCTCAGGCATGAGCTGATTTTGGCTTTTGTAGAAAATAGGCTCTGTGGAGCCATTGAGAGATTGGTGCACTCTGAATACCTCATAGGAACATTGGAAGCTGCCATATACGGAGTCAGACCATTGGTCAGACCAACAGACTGGCAGCGGCTTCTCCAAGGTTGCAGGCAGGAATCTCTCTCAGACCTTTCTTGGAGATGCTGCCAGGGAGGGAACTTGAGGGAGACATTCAAATCCAGTTTAGTGGTTTGTACAGTTTATTTGGCCCCAGATAGGTTGGTCTCTTTAGCAGAAGCCTCAGAGAGCTTGGAGACCTCAGCAGGGGGGATGTAGTCTGTCACCCCTGCTATTAATCTGACTGTGTACCCCACCTCCCATACAATCCAATGCCAGCTTTTTTCCTGGGGCAGGCAGCCGCTGTGCCCCCCCCCCCCGATCACCACTGTGGCAAAGGTGGTTAAATCCTCCTCTCCTGTGCCCGGGCCTGATCCAGGTTGGAGACCCCGACAGCTGCTGCTTTAAATAAGAAGATTGGGACAAATTATTTCAAGTCTCATTTAGCCCTTAATTTTTTCAGCTTTTAAAATGGTTACGGTTCTCGTTCTTGTTTTTAAAATAGTTCACTGCAGATTCCATTGATCCTGACTTTCCTCCCCATCTGCCGCCCCCATAACTGAAGACACATCTACATTATGTTCAAAAGATCTTGGGGGTTGGTGGGGGGGTTGCAATCCAGACATAACAGCAAATGATATCATTTCTACCTATTATCTTTCATTAAAGGTGAAACGATACTTGGTGAATCTGAATCTCTGGGTGGTGTGTGTGTGTGTGTGTGAGAGAGAGCGCTCATTCGATTATGCTTTGCTTTAGTTTGCTTGAGGAGGGGATGGAGGCAAGGGCAGCCACAGAAGGACCACCAGCCTCAAGAGACCTGCGTTGGGGGGGGGGCTCACTTGGGCAGAGTGCCAATCCATTTGTCGTCCTCTTTGACTGGATTGGAATCTTGCATGGCTCACTGCCTCCACCAGGAAATGATAATTGCGTTTGCAAATTGTGCTGATTTCCTTCTCTCCTGCCAGACACCTGATCCAGCCAGGCTCTTCTTCTGACAAGCCACCCACTCAGAGCAGCATCCGCCCTGCCGCATAGCCAGACTCCTGCCGCACCTCATGGGCCTCGGAGTCTTGTGGATGCTGGTTCCACGTGGCAGGCTGGTTGGCCTTGCTGTGTCTGGTGTGGGGCTCCTGGCTGCTTTAGGTTTCTGTGGGCCAAGTCTTTTCCCTTTTGGCTTGGGTGTGTGCAAGAGCTTGTCTCCGAAGCTGCCATATACCCTCGGTCCATCTAGCTCAGGATTGACTTGGCAGCAGCTCTACAAGGTTTCAGGCATGGGTGTTTCTCTGCTCTACCTGCCAGGGGTTGAACCTGGGACCAAGCAGATGAGCCACAGCCCCATCCCCAATCTATTTCTTTTCCATTATAAAACTTTGGATTTGTTTCAATGTAACATTTAAGTGGCATTAAGTGTTTTTATCGAGTCCGTCCCTCCCCACATGTGTTGCTTAGAGAACAGACAAAAGGTCCCCCAAGTTCAGCACTCTTTCCCCCCAGCAGTGGCTTACCCAAGTGCCCCACCTTGCTCTACAAACAGAACAAGGTGGGGGCAGTCCTCCTCTGCTGATTGCCTCAGCAGCTGGTATTTGAAGGTAGACTGCCTCTGAAAATGGAGGTTCCATTGAGCTGTAGTGGCAAATAACTATTGGCAGATTTATCCTCCACAAACTTGTTTAATTGTTTTTAAGCTGGCTAAGCTAGAGGACATCGCCACCTCTTGTTGCCTGAATCTCGTGTCAAGAAAGCATCTGGTGAAGGAAGACTTTCTTTGGTCAGTCCTCAACCTTCTACCAAGCAGTGACTACCTGTGGAAACATTTCCCCTGACTCTTGCTACACCGTTAATGATTTTACACTTCTACAGGTCCCTGGAATCACGGCAAACATACAGCCCTAAACTAGACTGTATTTACACATTTGGATCTTAACCAAGACCAGGGTATTCCTCTCCTCTTAAACGGTCACAGCAAAACTAGGAAGCCAGTGCTTTCAGCAATTGTGGCTTGTGTACACCTGGAACTTGGCATAGAAAGGTCATGACATACTCGACCTTTTGCATTTGGTAGCTATTTTTTCTGTACCATGTATAACTGCCAAGTGAGGGTAGCACTTCATGCATCTGGAGAAGTGGGCTCTGCTCCCGCTGAAAGTTGATGCCACCCTAAATGTGTTGACCCCTGAGGGGTGCTGCAAGGCTCTTGCTGTGTGTGTTGTAGCAGGCTATCTTAACTGCCTTTCTGGAAATACCCCTGACTGTGGGGAAGGCAACTGTTTAGCCTCCCCCAACCAGTGCTGGTTTTGCTGCCAGCAAGTGTGAGCCTGCCCTGTGCTGCCTTGGGGTCCTCATGAGGTCCCACCTCTGCCTCCCCCCCCCCCCGCCCCCAGTATGTCCAGGAGCTGCTTCTGAGCAGGCGAGCGCTGCTGATCTTCTTGGAAGAGCCCTTCTCTGATGTGCCGCTGCAGCGCTCTGCCTCCAGCAGGGAGTGGCTGAGCCTGGTGTTGGACGTTCTCCACGCTGGGGCTGTCCCCGATGTCACGATCGTGCCCGTGGGACTCGCCTACGATGTGGCCCCAGATGCAAATCGGAGGGAACAGAAGGTAAGGGCTGTGGTGGGGGCCGGGTTTTTTTCCTTCTAGATTTCCTAGTTAATTCTGGGAGGAGAATGGGATTTTGCGGGAGGAGACACAGTGAGTGGAGAGCCAGTTTATTTGGAAACTAAATAAGCTGTGTTTGTGCTCAGCATGCGTCTTTGATATTACTCCGATTTATGGCTGATCTAGGCAGGTTATTTGTGGTGGGTTTTTCTGTAGACTAAGAGCATCTGCACAGTAGGCTGAAGGAAGCTGTAGGGTCAGCCCGTAGCTTAGGGTTCCCACTGCAGCAGTCTGAACACTGAGATCAGCAGCAGTACTTAGGGGAGGTTCGGCTCCTCCTTGGTGTCCTTAGTCCACTTCTGGGGGTCTTTAATGAACCAGGAGTCTGTCAGGTGCTGGAGAGCTTGAATCGGGAGCCCCATATCAGGCAAAGGAACCGCAGATAAGTTGAGCTAGGGCGCTTGTACAACCACCCAGAATCCTCCTGGCCTGGGAAGTGAGGTGACCGGAGGGGTCTGGCTGGTTCAGTGCTTCTGGCGGATATGGAAGCTCTCTGGTCTGCTGACTTCCCCAGACTGGGCACCTTAAAAAAAAAGTTGAATAAATAAATAATAAATAAAGGAATGTTTGAAAATTCCAAAACCATGTGGTTTGGGGGGTGAGCTGGGACTGGGTCTCGGAGCCCTCCCTCTGAACAAGTGAATCTACGCTAAGGCACTGCAATCTGACCTCCAGCAGTCAATGCAGTGCTCAACGTTCACGTTGTTTTGACAGAACCGCACCGAGCCCCTTAGTCTCTGGACATTGCTCTGGACCATCTGCCGAGCGGCATGTCGAGGATTTGGCTGTGTCCGGGTCGATTTTGCTCAGCCCTTCTCGCTGCAGGTACTGTGGGTCAGCCTGAGCTCCAGAACGGAGCAAACAAACATCTTGCCAGGATGTTCAGGGTGGTTGTAGACCGGCCGGCGCTTTTGATGGAGGATGGTGGCCCAGGCGTTTCTTTGCAGGCTGGGTCTTGGGGGAGGCTGTGTCTGTTGGGTGCTAGAAGAAATTCCAAGGTCTGCACCAAGAAACACTGAGTTTTGTAACCTTTCTGAATGATGCAGAAATGTGTCTTGGTTTTGTGTAATTGTGCATGATTTAGCCATGCAGAGTGGTAACAAACGAATCCAGGGTATTGGAGTCCTATTCTTGCTTCTGAGCTTGCCTTGAGATGGAGATTGAAAACACACATATTTTCAAGCATTCTTTTGCAGCCATAAGGACTAGAAGCTTGGTGTGTGTGTGTGTTTGCTTGCTTGCTTGTTTTGTTAAATGAAGCCAGTGATTTGCAGCTGGATTTTGTACCCAGTAGTGCATTCTGTGCATGTGTGGAATTCTGGCATGCACAGCCTGGGTGTGGATGGGGATGGGTTTGTAAAAGCGAAGGGGGGTGGGCAGGGCAGTTGCGACCAGGGAAGGACTGATGTGGAATTGGCTGCTGGGCCTGCTCATTTGGGCCAAGTGAGTACGTGTGTTCAGATTCACAGATGCCCCAGTCTGAGCTGGTGTTCCTTTTCTCCCTAGGAGTATATTGCGAATAATCTCTTCAGACACGACCGTTCAGGGAAGCCGCTAGAGGACATCCTCCTTCCGGAACTGCTAGGCAAATGGTAACTCTGCCCGGTTGGTGGCCCACAGAGCCGTCTCCCAGACCGCAGTCCAAGAAAGGCCCTGGTGGCAAGTTGGGGGCTGCTTGGGGGAGCCCCTGTGCTGCAGCCCCAGGAGGCATACGTGGGAGGGCTGCCATTAGCATCTTTTTCGTTCTCAGTGTGGAGGGAGGGGGCTCAGCTCTTTGCCACATGCTGGTTCTGGGACTTGAAGACCCACCTCCAGGAGGGGAATTTTTGTGCTCATAAGATCCCCCCACCGTCAGCTAATAGCGGCTTCAGGGGGCCCCAGTTTGGCAGAACAGATCCAAACCCACCCGCCAACACAACTGCTTCATGAAAAAAAAAAAAAACCAGTCGGAAGTAGTGATCGCGGGATCTGTGCATTGCCTGCAGTGTTCCCTCTGATTTTTTTCATCTGTGTGCGGAAAGTGTTTTGTTCCGGGTGGCAGTCTCAAGGCAGTGTGTGCGCACCATGTGCATTTGGAGTTGGGGCCTTCCCGATTCAATCTGAGTGGGATCCAAAATTGATTGAGCAGACATCAGAAAACGTGTGTGTGTGTGTGTGTGTGTGTGCACACGTGATGGCCTCTCATTTGGCCCTTTCTCTTTAAGGTGCCCCAAGGGTCTTTGTGGTGTCTGCAAGAACAGACTTAACACAGCTGGGAAGGGTTCCATTTCACATTATCGCTCCCCATGTATACCTTTTGATCAGTGCATGACCTCGGGAAAGCTTTTGATTGCTTCACAATAGCTTTTGCAAGAACAGCTAGAATCGCTGTAGCAGACAGGATCCCCAGCTGAAGGAAACTTTGATTAGAACTGAGAATAGACCTTGTATACCTGGCAGAACCTCCAGCTTCAGCATTCTGCAAACCTTTCAGCAGGCATCATTTGAAAACCTCTGCCTTTAGGTCAGAATGTGGCTGGCCAGGTCAGGAGATCACACGCCTTGAATGCCAACTTTCATTTGAATCCAGAGCCTGGATTGAATTGGGGAAGTTACCTTTCCCTTGTTGCACTGTTTTCAGTGATGGCAAATAGAAGTTGGCGGGCGGGGGGGGGGAGGTGGATTGAAAGCCCACCAGGTGGCCAGTCCTGAACCTCCTTGAGAAACTGGGGTAGATCAAATCCACCTTTGAGGTGCTTTGGTGGCATCCTAGGTCCAGAGAGGACCAGGAGCTCAGCTGCAAACCCCCCCCCCCCGAAGGCTGGATTATCCACGGGGCAGCCCCACTGGAGGTGAACCCACACAGTCCAGTTCATGGTGGGCTGCAAGCAGAAAGCAGGCACAGGCAGCGTGCCCAGGTCACAGTGAACCGGCCAGGGAAAGGTGTGTGGACTCGCAGCGGATTGGTAGGCCTGCTGCGGGTGAGCCTGAGGGTTGCCAACATTTCACTGCCAGAATGAGGGACACAAGTTTGTGGGGGCTGGGAGGTGTATGCAGTGGTAATCGGGAGCTTGTGTATCATTGACATATATGTAATTGGATTATAGGCTATTGAATAAATGAGGGACAAATGCCGTCCCTATAAGGACCAACATTTCATCCCTGCGTCAAGAGGGACAGTTGGCAACCCTAGTGAGCCTGTCCGTATCCTAGTCCAGTCCCTGCTAACTGGGCAGAGAGTGAGACACTTTTAAAGTGGTGATTCCCTGTTTTTAGCAGGGGGGAGAACAACTGGCCCCATCAACCCCAGCACAGCATCCCTCCAGTGACTGTTGCTAGAAAGCCGTCATCATCCTATCATTTCTACGTAAATTGCTTTGATTGCTTTTTGGTTGAAGAGTGAGATATAGAAAAAATATATATCATGATGTTGTGCCCGTGCGGCTGTTACAGGCCCATCAGCATAGCGGTCATCTTGGACCCTACTGGCCTTGTGTATGAACGCTGAAAATGGTGGCCAAAGGGAGCAGGTCTGTGGAATATTAGCCTAGAGGCCAAGGAGGCTGCCCTCCACCGAGTCAGACCACTGGTCCAGCTAGCTCAGTCTTGTCTACACTGACTGGCAGCAGCTCTCCAAGGTTCCAGGCAGGAGTCTCTCCCAAGCCTACCTGGGACCTTCTGCAGGCAAAGCCGGTGTTCTTCTGCTGAGCTAATGCCTCTTCCTCTAAGGGAAACATCTGCGGTTGGTTGCAGTATCGGAAGGGCTGTTGTGAGTTCCAGAGGTTTCAAAACGCGGTTGAGGCTCTCTCTTCAGAATGCTGCGAAGGGAGGTGGGGGTCCCAGGCTCCTTCCCTGGCAGCAACTCCAAGAGGGCCGAGAGAGACTCCTGCCTGCAACGCAGAGAAGCTGCCGCCAGCCTTTGTAGACAAGACTGAGCCCGATGGACCAGTGGTCTGATTCGGTAGAGGGTACTTCCCTGGGTCCCTATGGCGGGGCTGAATGTCTTGAGCAGGGGGTGCAGGTCTCAAGCCTGCTCTGGTAACCCCGAGATCTGCTCTGGGGAAAAGTCCGGCTCCTTCATTCCGAGTCTGTGCAGCCAGGCTACAGTTGTGTGGTAGAGGGAGGAAAGGGTGCTCTGCACGTGCTCAGAGGTACTCTCATATCTCTTTAAAAAGGGGGGGGGGTGTATCACATGATGGGAGTGGATGGTGCTGTAAGGGTAAAGTCGGGTAGGGCTACAAGGCCCAGGCTTGTGTGTGGTCGCACTTAGCATATTGGAGCCAGATTATTTATTTACATATTTATATACTTCTACTACTACAACAAATGTTTATATACCGCTTTTCAACAGAAGTTCCCAAAGCGCTTTACATAAATAATGAAAGGAAATGAATCTCTCTCCCCAAAGGGCTCACAGTCTAAAAGACCCATAAGAGAGATCCTGGAGGGATGCTGTGGGCGGACATGGCCAGTCGCTCTCCCCCTGCTCAGTAACGAGAACTGCCACTTTTAAAAGGTGCTGCTTAGCTCAGTGAGCAAGGAAGCCCTTCCTCCTAAGAGCCCAGGGCGGCTGATGGCGAGAGAAAAACCAAATGCCACCCCCTGCGCCGCTCCCATGAAGGAGCTCAGGGATCAGGATGTCGCGGATAGGGACCAGCAGGGCCTGTCTTTGTACGCTGGAAGGAGCCCCTCCTCCTCCTGTCTCCCCCCCTCTGTCTCCTAGCTGCAGCGTGCTGGACTGTGAGAAAGTGGAACGTCGCTCACCAGGGCCCCCAAGTGCCGTGGCGCTGACTGCAGAGCAGCAAACCTTGGTGGACAGTCTGAGCCTGCACGCCTTGAATGGTGGGTGATGGCTTCTTGCTGGCTGGAGGGAGGGGGAGAGTGTGCCTAGGCCACTGCTTGCCACTGCCAAGGGGCCACTGAGAAGTACGATTGAGCCTACCTCTTTGGGCCCCAGCGCCCGTTCACAGAGGAAGCGTGATCCGCTTGTGGAACTCTCTGCCACAGGATGTGGTAACAGCCAACAACCTGGATGGCTTTAAGAGGGGTTTGGATGACTTCATGGAGGAGAGGTCTATCAATGGCTACTAGTTGGAGGGCTGTGGGCCACCTCCAGCCTCAAGGGCAGGGTGCCTCTGAGTACCAGTTGCAGGGGAGTAATGGCAGGAGAGAGGGCATGCCCTCAACTCCTGCCTGTGGCTTCCAGCGGCATCTGGTGGGCCACTGTGCGAAACAGGAGGCTGGACTAGATGGGCCTCCTTGGGCCTGATCCCGCAGGGCTGTTCTTATGTTCTTATGTTATGTTCTTATCTTTTTGGACCCTTTCAGTTGGCCACAGTAGAGTGGGCTGTTCCACTGCATCAGGCTGGGTCATTCAGTCCCTGTCCCGGGGTCTTCCTCTTCTCCCCTGCCCCCCCTGAAAGGCAGGCTGCAGGAGTCCCAACTCTGGGCTCGCCTTCTTCCACCCAGAAGGCACATCAGGATAGTGATTTGTGCAGAAACAAGGGGCTGGTGCTCCTCTAAAGATGGGAATCTTTTGCTCCCTCATGCTGTGAAAGTAAAACCCTTTTGGGTTTAGGGGTGGAGTGGGCCTTCACCCTTTTGGGTGAAACTAAATCCTTCCTGGGGGAAGTGTGTCGGGAGTTTGGGAAACTGACCAGGCTTTGGAGAAGGATCCAGTCCCCCAGGCATGTGGAGATCGGAATCTGCTTTATGCGGAGTCCGACCGTTGGTCCACCTGTTTCAGTATTGTCTGCTCTGACTGGCAGCAGCCCTCCAGACGGGTCTTTCCCAGCCCTCCCTGGAGAGGGCTCGGTCTGCATGCCAAGCAGTTGATCTGCCACTGAGCTGCAACCCCTCCCTTTCCCCCCAGTGGCACCAGGTTAAACAAATGTATTTTCCAAAGGAGGGCTGATGGCACTCAAAGCGCGCGCAGTGCCTGAGTCCCTGCCGTTCCTGAGCAGATACCCAGAGAAGCAGGGAGTGAGTCCAGTCAGCAGCAGGAAGGGCCCTTTGCTTCCCCGGCGTCTTTGCGCAGTGGTGCTTGCGCACGTGGCGAGAATGCGGGGTTTGCCCGGATGGAGGAGAGGATGGGGGTTTTGCCTACACGAGAGCCGCTCGGTCTCTCACAAGGTTCCTTGAGGAGCTGCATCGGATGCAAGTTCAGCTCTCAGAGAGGTCAGTGATGGTGGCAGCTGGTCTGAATCCTACGCTTGGCAGCTCCATGTGGACAGTGGGAGGCAGATCAAAGAAATCACTCAGCAGCAGGATTTTTTTTTTTTTAAAGCAACTCTTCCTCCATGCTGTGGAGAGAGACACACATTTTCGCTGGCCGTGTGGCTATATATTATTTTTTATTTTGAACCTTTCTTGTCCTGGACTTTGACCCAAAGGCTTTTGGACTGGCCGACGTTTAAAAGAATGAAACAGTAAAAACAAGTGGCGCAACCAAGGATGAAAACACAACCGAGGAAGCTAAAAAGCCAACAAACCTGGGTCAAATAGAAGGGTTTCTACCTGGCACCAAAAAGATGGCCGAGACAGCTGTGGGGGCCACATGGAGAAGGCCCTGTCTCTGATCTCCCCCTGCCTTTCCTCTGAAGGACTAGAAGGAAGGAGTAGACTTGAAGGTGGTCCTCTGAGAACGATCTTGCGGTTCCTAGCAGTTTGGATTGTGCCCAGAAATGGGCTGTGACTCATGCCATGGTGTTAAGACTGGCCAAGATGCGGCGATCTTGCTTTAGTAGCCAGCTGCAATGTGTGTGTGTGCCCAGAAGGGAGGGGCAGAGGCTTGTCTCTGGCACCATAGTGAGCTTCGGGGTGTTCTGAGCACCTCCAAAGGGTTGCAGGAGGTCAGGAGTGATGTGCTTCCCCCGGCCTCCTTGGCTGCAAGCTCAGGAGCTCCTTGGGACGGAGCAGCCCTCTGGAGGGGCTTGCCTGGGTCACAGCAGGGACAGTGCTTTGCCCAGCTCCCTGGAGGTGGGTGGTGGGGCTGGTCCCCTGCTGCCTGCACAAGAGGCAGTTCTCTCTCCTCTCTAATCCTGGTAGCGGAAATGTTCCACCGGGGAGGAGATCGCATCAGGCCGCTTCCCACGGCAGTCAGTCGTGGCCTCCCAGTTACATAAACGATGCGACTCACGTGCCAAGGTGTGTGTTTTCGTTCTCCCCAAGTGCGGATGTGACTTTCCAATTATCTGTCATTTTCGAAGGTACCTGAGCTGCTCCGTCTGCGCTAATGCACAGGCAGCGTGACTCTCGGCAGGCGGCTCCCAGCCTTGTTTGTGTGTGTGTGTGTCCCCCCCCCGCCCCGTATGATCTGGAAAGGAGAGAACTTTGCCTGGGAAAGCCTTTGCTCAGGTGCATCCCTTCCCCAAAAAGCAAGTGGTGGGAGCGACTCCATTGGAGGCATTTCTCCAGCCTTTTTTTTAATACCAGCAGCCCGGGCCCTTTTGCAGGCATGGCCTCCCTGCGTGTCCTGCCCGTGGCAGGGCTGGATGGTGCTCTTCTCCTCTTCCTGCTTGCAAAGTTGGTTCTCAGCGGAGAGGGCCTGGGCAGCCTGCAGGGGTGGGATGTGCTCCCTGTGTCTGGCTTTCCAGCGCAGGGCTGCACAACTTCAGCCCTCCAGCTGCTATTGGACTACAACTCCCATCATCCCTGGCTCTTGGCCCCTGTGGCTGGGGATGATGGGAGTCCAGCAACAGCTGAGGGGCTGAAGGTGGGCAGCCCTGTTCTAGCGGTCCATGCACAGTGGGGGTGAAGGCATACGGTGAGTGTGGGTCTCTGCTGCAGGGGCATTGCCCTTCCCCTCTCTGTCTCTCAGACAGGAAGCACCGGAGCCCAAGAGCCACCGAAACGGCCTTCTGTCCCTCCAGCTTAGTGAGGGCAGCCATTCTCCGAGCCCTCCTCGCTTTCCAGGCCCTGCTGCCAGAGACCCTCGGCCAGTTTACATTAAGGGCTGCCCTCTGCTCTGTGAGGCTGCCCAGGCAATCCCCTCTGGGGGCCCTGCTCTCTGGCCTGCCGTGACGAGGGGTGCCACAGACAGGGCCTCCTTGGCTGCAGCCCCACAATTGAGAAGCCCCCTCTCCTCTTCCAAGAGGCTTCTAACTCTGATTCTGCTGTCCAAAATGGTTTTGCCTTTTGCTGTATCCTTAGACACTGCTGCTATCCATGTTTCTCTTTGCAACAGAAATTTATTTATCTATTTTTTAAAAATGTATTTATTTTACACTTATATTCTGCTCTTCCTCCAAGGAGCCCAGAGCAGTGTACTACCTACTTAAATTTTTCCTCACAACAACCCTGTGAAGTAGGTTACGCTGAGAGAGAAGTGACTGGCCCAGAGCCACCCAGCAAGTATCCTGGCTGAATGGGGATTTGAACTCAGGACTCTCCGGTCCTAGTCCAGCACTCTAGCCACTACACCATGCTGGATCTCTCTCTCTCCCTCCCTCCCTCCCTTCCTCTGTTCACTGCCCTTCCACAAATGGCTCAGGTACAATGAAATTGTACCCGTTTTATTGGCTTATCTTTATGCATGTGTCGTGAGCCACCCTGATATATTTCATTGGAAAGTGGCGTATCCATGGATTAAATACATCAATGGAAACGCTGCGGCTTGAAGCTGGGAGCTTCTGCAAGCAAAGCAAGCCCTCTGCCACTGAGCTGCAGCCTTTTCTAGCAACGACTTGGCCCCCGGTGGTTTCAAACTCACTGGGTTGGATGTTAGGCTCAATAGACCCAGCAGGACTACTTGAATGCTGATGTTTCTAGTCCATATTGTTCTGTTGCACAGTTTAAAGCATAAAGGGAGTGAAAGGCTGAATGTTGCCGAAGGAAGAAGCTGTGCGGGGAAAGAATAGGAAGATTTCACTTTTTGAAGCTACAACTGGCTTTGTTTTTTCTCTTTGCAGGTGACCTTTTAACAAAGACTGGGTGCTTTGTTTTGTGCTCTGCCGTCTCCTAAATGTTAGGAGCAGCCTGAGGGCTCTCTCACTGACCTCTCTTTCTCTGACCCTATATCCTCCCGATCTGCCCACCCCTCTTCGTCCTGCCATTTGGATCCCAGGTTGGGGGAGATCTGGCTGATGGGACAACATGGACAATTAGCGGGCAATGAAAGACCTGCCGTCTGAGCCCTGAACTTTCCTGAAGAAGAATCTCCTCCCTGTCAGCCAGGGCTCCCACAGTGCTCGGTTTTAATCTTTGTCTGGCTCGCGGTTTCCATTTTTATCCCTGTCTGTGTGATCCAGTCAGGTCCCCCCACCCCTTCCTACCAGCCAGACGTGGCCGCTTGAGTTCACAGAAGGCAGGTGGGGCTGAAGCATCTTTCTGCTCTGTGGGCCCAAGGAGAGGCTCTTTTGAAGCCTTTCCCCGGCCATCTGGGTAGCTCTTAGGTTGTGGCATTAGGGCCCACAGATACATTGGCACCTATGCCAAATTGCGCAGCCCCCCAAGCCTTTGGGGGTCTCAATCGAGAGAAGGTAAAATTAAGTGCAGGTTTGGGGCACCTTTCAGGGCAGGTGACGGGCAGGTCTGGTGCATCAGAACATAATCCACTGGGAAGTTCCACCTTGTGGGTTTTGCACAACTCTCCTGCATTTCCGCAACTTCCCAGTGAATTTTTGGCCCGTGATATTTGGCCTTCAGGATCTCAGAGCAGTGGGAACATTGCGGTTGCCAAAGCAGAAGATCCAAACACCTTCCCTTGGTAAAAATTGAATCCCATTTACATCATTGAGGCTTCTGCAGGAAAACTTGCTGGTGGGTTGTGCCCTGTGTTTAATTAGAACAACCCAGGATCAGTCTTTGCCTCTTTTTCTCTGTCCAGGGTCAAAATGACTTTCTCAGTTTAAAAAAAAAAAAAAAGATGTGGACACTTGAATTGCCAAAATGAAAAGGAACATAAAGCTAAATGAACCCTCCTCTCACAGGCCAGTATGGGAGTCTTACCTTTGCCCCACTGGGTCAGAGGCCGCCTGTTACTCTAAGCTAGTCTCAAACTTGGGTCCCCAAAGTTGTAGGACTGCCACTCCCACTATCCCTGGCCACAGGGACCAAAGGCCATTCTTGTCCTATCAAAAGGGGCTTAAACAAAATTCATGTGGCTACTAGTCTTGGTGACTATAGGCTACCTCTAGATTCAGAGGCAGAGGAGCAACAGCAGCAGAAGGGCCATGCCTGCATCTCTTGCTTGGGGGCGTCTGGTGGGCCACTCTGGTAAACAGGATGCTGGACTAGATGGTTCCTGGACCTGAACCAGCGAGGCTGTTCTGATGATGGCAGTTGTAGTCTCACAACATTTGTGGACCCAAGGTTGGGAGCCCCTGCCATAAGAGTATAAAAGAGAAACCACCTTGATGGCTCACAGTGTTTATGGCCATTTTGGCTGGGAAATGCACGTTCTGCCCCCAACCCCTGCCTGCCCCACAAAATATCAATCCAGCTAAAATCAAAAGATGCCTCATCTGTGCATTCCTGTAGGAGTGCAGAAGGCCCAGGAAGACATTGAACGCTGCCTTTTTTCCTAAGGATCTCTGCTTTTTAAAGAGCAGGTTCCGTCCCCTTTGTAGTTGTGTTGATCTGCTTGAAATAAATGATGGGAAATTAGCAAGCCTTGCAGAATAAATTATGCAAAATAGATTGCTTAAGAGTGAGCTTAATTAGCATACTGTATGGAGGACGCAAAAATTGGTTACCTTGGTGTGGAATTGCATGCAGCCCCACCTCTTTCCGTTGAGTTTCAGCATGAAACTGAACTCAGAAACTCTGTTGTCTTACATGGTGGTTGGGTCTGGGGCAGAAGCGTTGGTTCTTCACACTGCAGGCCAGAATGAAGGCAACTGTGCTGACCACCGAGTCTCCTGTGTGTGTTTCAGTAGCCCATCACTAGAGGCTAACTTCCCTGGCCACTTCAGGGCGTTTTGAGCTAGACTGGGGACAGTCCAGTGTAACGGGCTTATCAGCTGAGCCCTTGTTTAGAGGCCCAGGCACCTAACCATCGCCGCCCCCTTCTCTCTCCTCCTAGCTGGCGTGTCCTGCTCTCCCATCATGGCCGTGGGGATCATGTCTGCCCTCCTGCTGCACAAACACCGAGAAGTAAGGATGGAGATGTGGGCCGAGGCTCTGGGACCTGCTCTGCCTTCAGGAGGTGTCTTGGAGCCAGACTAGACGTGGTGTCCAACCGAGTGAGGGAGTGTCTAGTCTCTTGAAACACAGAGGCCCAGTCTGGGCTGGAAAAGCAATGTGGAGGCCTGGGTCCACCCACCCACCACCCCCCGCAAACATTTTGCCTCTTTGCTATTTTCTTGCTGAAACCCAGCCACCCCCTCCCCTCACCCCCTTCTTGTTACCATAGCATATGGGTGGGGGGGGGCAGATTTTCAGCAGGATAAAACACCCCACAACCTCCATGCTGTGGTGCCAGTCCAGATCAGGACCCTGCATGGTTGCAACTGCAGATTAAAGCCAAGTCCCAAGTAGATGAGGACCTGTTTATAAAAAGTATGGACGCCTTCTGAACCTGTCTGGTGCCAAGTGCCTCCAGGGTGTCCCTGTGTGCTGCTGATTCTGGGGGGGTTGTGATTTGGGTGTCTTGTTCTTCCTTTCTGGCCACTGCAAGCCGTCTTGGTTTCTCCCTCTTTCCTTCCCGCCCCTGGCCAGGGAGTCTTCCTTTCCCGGCTGATGCAGGACTTTGCTGGGCTCACCGAAGAGATCCTGCTGCACAACTATGACGTGGGCTTCTCCGGGCAGGTGCGGGATGTGGTGCTGCACGCCCTCTTCCTGCTACGGCGCTGCGTCTCCCTCCACCGCCTCTCGCTGGGGGACGTGCTGGTGGCTCCCAAGAGGACCGAGGCCGCCGTGCTGGAGCTCAGCCACCACAGCGCTGCCCTCCTGCCCGTTTTCACCCAGGAAGCTGTGGGGGGTGAGTCGGAAGGGAGGGGGGGTTCCTCAAACTTCCACGGCCCGCAGTCAGAGGGCTGTGTGCTCCTGGATGCAGGCAGGGGATGAATAACGTGAGCAGGGAGAGGCGAAGGGTCTCAGCTTTGGGGGAGAAGAGAGAGAATGAGAGTCCAGAGCCTGGCCGAGCCCAGTTAGTTGCACATAAGAACAGCCCTGCTGGATCAAGGCCCTTCTGGTCCAGCAGCCTGCCTGCCACACTGGCAAGCGCAGACTGGCCCACAGGGCATATTCCCAGGGCGCCCCACCCACGGGGCGCCCCTGTGTCCTGCCGCACTTGGCAGCAGTGAATACTCCCACCCTAAGCACCTATTCTGCTCAAAACCTGGCGCCCCCCCCATACATTCCACCGCCCTCTCAGTGCCCCCAATCCGGCCCTGCCCAGCGGCCCACCAGATAGATGCCTCTGAGGAGCCTGGAGGATGTTCTGTGGCTGAGGGCCTGTCCCCTCGGAGAGCCACTGCCAGTCAGTGTAGACAGTACTGAGCGAGATGGACCAAGGGTCTTGACGGCATAAAGCCGCTTCCTGTGTTCCTCTGTGCATGAGTAAGAGGAGAAGGATGGGTGTGAATGCCATTAAATTTGAAGAGGGTCGTGACCAAAGAGTTTCCTGGTCTTCCTCTACAGTCTGTGCTATCAACGCTCTCCTGGTGGAGCTGCTGCCCTTCCTGGGAAGTCCTGAGCAGCTCCGAGATGTGGTCCTGGTCCAGGAAGAGCTGCACAACAAGGTCCTCACGCTGGTCCAGCTGCTGCCCAGAGACGTCGTCCTGCGCCAGGTAAGGGAGGCCAAGGTGGCTTCTGCCTTTTGCCTGGCAACTCTGAGTCCAAGGGCCTAGAAGGGGCAGAATGGGACGGCCAGGTCATCCACGCCCTGCTTGCTCATTGGGCCCCATGGCCTCCCCACCCCTGCCCCCCCCCTACACACCAACAGAGGAGAGGAACTTCCCAGAGTTCCCGGGTGACGTCTTGAGCATTCTAGCCAAACCAGGGAGGACACACTGAAAAGCGGATACTTCGGGGGAGTGGGACTTGAGGGCCGGATTCTTAGCCCTTAACCTGCTCCCTTGCTCGAGACACCAGCAACTCCCTCCACCCTCAACCGGCTCCAAAGTGTGAGTGTGTGCATCTGAGCCCTGCCCAGCAGCCGCCGTCTTTTGTTTCTGGAGCCCCGAGTGGTGGTTGACACAAGACCCTCTGTCAGCCTGGAGCATGTTCTGTGGCGAGGAGGGGGAGAGGCTGGTGCATTATTCTCTGCTGCTGCAGTCCGAGGGTGTCTCACGTGCAGGTTATGCTCCTCCATGTGACTCTAGAAGGCAGGACCATGCAAATTAAGTCAGGCTTTTTAAGGCTGAGAGGAGCATGAACCACCCCCCACCCCCGGGTTCTTTTGGCTCTAAGGCAGTTTCTCATCAGCTCTTATCGGTTTTCTTGATCTTTTCTTAAGTTCTTTGGCTTTTTCCTCTCTTCTTTCTGTGTCTGTCTGTCTATCAAGCTCCAGTTTGCTGCTTTCACTTTCCTTTCCCCCCTCTGTGCTTCTGTTGTTTTTCTCTGTTCTTTCACTGCATGGAAAGAGCAACCAGGGTACTCTATGTGAGGGTACCAAACGGCAACAGGGCCTCCCAAAGGCCATTAGAGCAGCCGGGAACCTGCCACTGAGGTCCTGTTCACTGGCTTGCTCAGCGGCCCAGGGCGGCTCCGTGGAACGCTCAGCCCCCACCAAACAGCGGACGGGTGGCATTCTGGAGCGAGAAAGAGTAAGAGGGCAGGGAAGCGGCCCAGACACCGACGCTACGCCTACTCTCTTTTAAACTGGTTTTTCTTATTGCTGTTACCTCTGCCCGTAGGGTCTCTGAGGTCAGGGCCTTAAAACCTGTGTATAAAAACCTGTCATCGTCTCCCCCCGCCCCCCGACTTTGTAAAGCTTATTCCAGACCCCTTTTTCGGTCCTAAGGTGGCATCTCCTTTTCATATGTCACACAACAGTATTCTCCCTTCCTTTTGCCCTATGTCGGTTCACCTGGCAGGGAAGGCCTCGGGCATAGCTAGGGGAGAGGGGGCCCGTGTTCATCCCTCTCTCGGGCGGCCCCCCAGAGTGAGGGAGACATGAAGAAAATAGGGAGGGATGGAGCTGGACGGCCCTCAGGAGCTGGGGGCCCGTGTTCTCTGAACCCTTTCGCTCAGTTATAGCTACGCCCCTGGAAGGCCTGGCACAAGCTGGACGTCCGAAGATGCCTTGAAACATATGTAAAACACACAAGATGCATAAGGGCGACTGAATCACTTTTTGTTACCTTTTTACCTTGCACCTGGGCCCAGGCCGTCACCCTTGCCACATTGGCTAGGTGGATAAAGGCATGCATAGCTCTGGCCTATGAGTCCCAGAACCTCAGGGCGCCCACTGAGGTGTTTGCCCGCTCTACCAGGGCTGCAGCTACATCTGCGGCTTTCTCTACAAATGCCCTGGTACAGGATATTTGCAGAGCAGCCACCTGGTGGGCGCATCGACCTTTAGTAAACACTACAAGTGGGATGCCTTTGCTTCTGCCCAAGCATCTTTTGGGAGGTGAGTTCTGCAGAAGGTTCTTCCTTCAGAGTAGGCTCGGGGCTCCCTCTCTGGTTGGACTTGGGGCTGTGGTATGTCCCCACACATGAGATGCACTTGGACTGCATTAGTAGAGAATGGAGCATTGGTTACTCACCATGCAGGGTTCTTCTTGCTGCTGCATCCAAGGGCGTCTCGACCTGTCCTGCAGCACCGCCTACTTTACGGGGATATTCTGAAAGGGTAATCTCTTTTTGCTTTGACCTGCTCCATATTTTATAACTTCTTCGTTCTATCGGAGCCTAGCCTAGACAGGCGCCACCAGACCTTTCCTGTTTACCATAGATAGTTCCAGTTAGTTTGGATTTGTTGGTCTTTAGTTAACATTAGTTAAAATTGGTTTTTTCTTCATAGAGGTGCTCCACCTCTGGTCCTAAAAGAACTGGGGGCGGGGGGAGAGATGTCATGCTCTTCCCAGCCTTAAAAAGCCTCACTTAATTTGCATAGTCATGCCTTCTAGAGTCACATAACCCACAGGTGAGACGGCCTTGGATGCAGCAGCAAGAAGCCTTCATGGTGAGTAACCAGTGCTCCATGTTTAATGCAAGTACTTGATTAAGAAACAACAATGGCAAAGGCATCTTATTGAAAGAATGCTAAGTTGAGTTCTAAGCATTTTTATCCCGTGGCTTTTTGACATGGCTGACAAAACATATAAAATACAAATACAAAATAAAAAGCCGCCCCTGGGAGTTAAACTGACAGGGTGCAATATTAATCGTCTAGGACTGTTATTGCCTCTCTAAATAAAGGTGCTTTTTCTTCTTAATGGATTTTCTTCTTATGTAAATAAATGCAGATTTAAATTGCTCATCCACTAGTATCTATCCAGTAGCCCACGGCAGGGCCAGTGACTTGGAGGGTGGTTGTGCCTGTCCCGTACGGGCGGGGATCTGCTGGGCTGGATAGCAGAGCCTTTTCCTGCCTCTGTTGACGCCTTTGCTTCCCCCCAGCCCTGCCAGTCTGTGTATTGCTACTGCCAGGTGGTCCTGGACAAGCTGATCCAGAGTGGCTTGTTGGTGGCTGAAGAGGTAAGGCTCCCTCTTCCTTGGGGAAGGGGGCGGGAGTGGGGCAGAGACGGGCACATCCTGGCACTTGCTCTCCTTTGTGCCAGCCCTGCTTTGTGGGGCGTCTGGGCTGGGGTTTCCCCTACCTTCTGATAGTTGAGGTACACTTCTTCCACTGCTTGAGTTAAAGTGAAAGGCACGTTTTCATTTTTTTGCCTCAGAAAAGAGCTTATTTTTTAAGAGCGCACAAGCGTTTGTTCAGCCTCAAGGGAGCCTCTCTTGACTCAATGCAGGGCTAACGTGAGCAGCCCTTCCGTCCCAGTTGTGGCCACCCAATTTGCTGGTGGTGGAAGTGGGAGGCCCTGGGACTCTGCTAGAGTTCTGGAGGGAGCTTGCTGCTGGCTGGCAGGCTGGGATGTTCTTTTGTTCTTCCAAGGGAAGTGTGTTGTCCTGATGGGTGGAAGCTTCTGGAGCTCTTCTTGGCATCCAGCTCAAGCTGGCCGCCATCTTGAAATCCCCCCCAAATGACGCTGCATTGTGATGTAGCATCATTCTAAGGGAGGAGAGGGGATGGCATTGCACCGCCCACCCCACCCCCCGTGATCTGAGCATGCTTCTGGTGGGAAGGAGATCAGCTCAGAGCAGGGACTCCGGCAGAGAGGCGCTAGACAGCCTCTTCTGAAGGTGGGTGCTTTTGCTGCATCTCTGCCCTGGGAGGGGTTGACTGACCCAGTTACCCCTGAGGCAAAGAGGCAGCAGGACTGCCCCCACCACTTTCCAGCAGGAGAGCAGGCCAGAGCAGTCAGGCACACAGAGGCACTGCAGGCAGCCTCTTCTGTGAATGGACTCCTTCCTTGGGAGATGCTGGGCGAGGCCTTCTGGCTGCAGCCGGGTGTCCCAGACATGCTCCTTCCCTTGGCGACAGGCAGCTGGCGTCTCTCCTTCCCTCTGTGTGCAGGTGCCCAGTGACCGCTTGGTGTGCGACACAACCCAACGGCGCTTCACCGAGAACCCGCTCTGGAAAGTGATGGACGACTTTGGAGACAGCGACAGCGATGGCGGCGAAGAGGGCAGCAAGCGCTGCTTCAGGGTACTGGGAGAGGCCTTGGAGCTCCCTCCTCTCCTTCTCCTCCAGGGTGGCCGCTCCCCTTGGTCTGAGCAGCTCTTTGCCCTTCCCCTCCAGACTCCGGCTGCAAAGCTCTCCACTGGAGAGAGGCATCCAAGGCCAGGCAGGCTCGGTGCTTGAGGACTGCCTCGAGAGGGGCAGGGTTTTGCAGCCTGGTTACATATATGTAGCGTTTCTGTTTGCTGGTCCTATTGGCCATGAGGGGAAGTGGCAAGGAGCTACCCAGGTAGATTCTCTGCTCCTTTTGCAGCAATTAGGACTTGGAACTTGTGGAATTCTCTGCCACAAGATGTGGTGACAGCCAGCAACCTGGATGGCTTTAAGAGGGGTTTGGATAACTTCATGGAGGAGAGGTCTATCAACGGCTACTAGTCGGAGGGCTATAGGCCACCTTCAGCCTCAAAGGCAGGATGCCTCTGAGTACCAGTTGCAGGGGAGTCACAGCAGGAGGGAGGGCATGCCCACAATGCTTGTGGCTTCCAGCGGCATCTGGTGGGCCACTGTGGGAAACAGGATGCTGGACTAGATGGGCCTTCTTGGGCCTGATCCAGCAGGGCTGTTCTTATGTTCTTAAACTTGCTCTTTGGCAGACAGAACTCTGCGATTCCCAGTATCTGCACTAAAGTTCCAAGAAGCACATGCTTAGAGGCTGAGGCTCCTGCCTGCAACCTTGGAGAAGCCGCTGCCGGTCTGTGTAGAGAGTACTGAGCTGGATGGACCAGTGGTCTGACTCGGTCTGAACTCGGTGTGGGAGACGGTCCTCATCTCTCCTTGCAAGGATGGCATTGGGACCATCCCTTGCAAAGAGTTTCACATGTGTTGGGCAATACTTGGCCACCTTGGCACCTTGAGATCTCCTCCTATGGACTTGCTAGGTGTGTGTCGTCACCACCACCCCCAGCATAGTAGAATCACCCTCTGCCTTTGCCTGGGGCACTTCCTGCACCCCGAACTGCAGCCTGCCTCTCCACAGTAGGACCCGCGCACCCAGAGCCACCAGACACGCTCCCCATGGGAAGCAAGCTGCCAGCTGGGATGCCTGGGCTGCTGGCACCGGAGGGAGGCCTTGATGAGGAGGGCAGGGTTAGCTCCTGGGCCGTCAGGCTCCCCTGCCGCTCTGGGGATGGTCCTCTCTTCCACCCCCCCACTCCCCCCAGGTCTGGCTGCACACGTGAGAAGGAAGCTGCCGCACAGGAGAGGCGGCCTCCCTGCCCAGCCCCCTTGGGAAAGGGAACATCAAATTACTAGATGAATCCCGGCTCCTTTTGTTTCTCTGCGCTCACATGGCACATCCCAAGTTCACAACCTGTCTCTTCAAATGCCAGCTGCGTGGGCTGCAGCGCGACAACCTTTTCTCTGTTCTTTGGGAAGGGGAGCAAAGTTCTCTGCAATTAACCAGCGGCTGGGGCTGAGGGCGGGGCCCTCTGCGCTCCCGGGCTTGATGCGCGGCTGCTGCTTGCCTGGCTCCCTCCCCCCCTCCCTCTCTCCCCCCCCCATCCCACCCAGCAACTGGGGTTGCACAGCGCCATCTCCTGGGCACAGGGAGCCGCCTGCCTTTTCCTCGTTGGGAGGAGGGCCGTGCACAAGGCTTCCTCTCCTTGGGTGAATATTGCTGCCTTGCTGGAAAGTGGGCTTGCATGGACAGCCCCACAGGCGCAGGTGGGGTTTTCTGAGTGATTGGCTCTCTGTCCTAGCCTGAGGGCAGCCTGTTGCACGTAGTGCTGGGACTTGCCTCAGGACAGAAGTGTTGCCCACTTCCCCGCCGTGGGAAGCAGCTGGCACATCATGCGCAACGAATGGATGGGTTTTTTACATTGTTGTTGCTATAGGAACACAGGGTGCTGCCTTCTACTGAGTCAGACCCTTGCTCCATCTAGCCCTGGATTGCCTGCACTGACTGGCAGTGGCTCCCCAAAGTTTCAGGCAGGAGCCCTACCTGGGGATAGGAAACATAGGAAGCTGCCATAGACTGAGTCAGACCACAGGTCCATCTAGCTCAGTATTGTCTACACAGATGGGCAGCGGCTTCTCCGGGGTTGCAGGCAGGAATCTCTCTCAGCCCTATCTTGGAGAGGCTGCCAGGGAGGGAACTTGGAACCTTCTGCTGTTCCCAGAGCGGCTCCATCCCCAGAGGGGAAGATCTTGCAGTGTTCACACATCAAGTCTCCCATTCATATGCAACCAGGGCAGACCCTGCTTAGCTAAGGGTACAAGTCATGCTTGTTACCCCAAGACCAGCTCTCCTCTCCTCAAATGATCCTTCCGCAGGTCCACCTACGGAAACCTTGTTACGACTTTTACTTCCTCTAGATAGTCAAGTTCGACCGTCTTCTCGGCGCTCCGCCAGGGCCGTGTCCGACCCCGGCGGGGCCGATCCGAGGACCTCACTAAACCATCCAATCGGTAGTAGCGACGGGCGGTGTGTACAAAGGGCAGGGACTTAATCAACGCGAGGCTATGACCCGCACTTACTGGGAATTCCTCGTTCATGGGGAATAATTGCAATCCCCGATCCCCATCACGAATGGGGTTCAACGGGTTACCCGCACCTGTCGGCGTAGGGTAGACACACGCTGAGCCAGTCAGTGTAGCGCGCGTGCAGCCCCGGACATCTAAGGGCATCACAGACCTGTTATTGCTCAATCTCGGGTGGCTGAACGCCACTTGTCCCTCTAAGAAGTTGGACGCTGACCACTCGGGGGTCGCATAACTAGTTAGCATGCCAGAGTCTCGTTCGTTATCGGAATTAACCAGACAAATCGCTCCACCAACTAAGAACGGCCATGCACCACCACCCAGGAAGTGAACCTGGGACCTTCTGCAGGCAGAGCAGCTCCCCGAAGGGGAATATCTTGTCGCAGGCAGGGCTTGCATGCAGCCACCCAGCCAGATGCAAACCAAGGTGCTTTGCAGAATCTGCTTCGCCAAAGGGACAAGTTCATGCACACTGCCACCAGGCCAGCTCTGATGTTTTCCTGAATCTCGAATCGCCATTTTGAAACCTGTCACTTCGCTTGGCTTCAAGGATTGAAATGCGGGGCGGGGGGGGAGGGTTTGAAGTGTTCCTCTGCAGCGCTTTGCTGTGGATCCAGGCCCTAATTTGGCGCCACCTTGCAACGCCTGCCCCTGTTGTGCTCGTCCAGGAGTGGGATTCAGCGGGGAGAGCGAGATGGCCTCTTGGTTGCTTCAGCTTTTCATTGCCGATGGCCAAACGAAAACACACACCCGGTGTCCGCCCACAAAGTGGTTGTGCGAACTGGCCTTGGGTTGCCCACCGTGGGGAGAGATTTCCACGAGGTGGGACTTCCAGCCCCCCTCCCTGCTGCCGTGGTTCTCTCTTTGGTGGGTGGCCCATTTGGCGGGCCCTTCCTCTGAGCCTTGGTCTCCCTTCTCCTCCCCCAGGTGAGCCAGACGGAGCCCTGCTCCAGCCTGTTCGTGTTCCTGGGCTGCCTTCTGGGCCCTTTGCCAAAGACCCTGGAGAGAGCCGCTGCCTTCCTCTGGGGGCTGGAGGGGCCTCAGCCAGGTATGTCCCGGGGCGAGGTCCCCTTCCCGTCTCTGACTGCAGCTGTCTGGGAGGAGTTGCTCCCAGCACTGGGAAACGTTTGCTGGGAAAGCGACTTGCTTGTCCATGGACATAGGCTTGCAGAAATGTGAACAGTATTCTGTTCTACAGTATGTATTTATCTATGTATGTATTGGTCTATTTATTACACGTTTGTCTGAAGGAACTCAGGTGGCAAACACGGCCTTATAAGGCAGTTTCAGCTGAGAGAGACTGACTCACCCAAGGTCCCCGTTCCGTCCCCGCCACCGGGTTGGATTTGAATTTGAGCCTCACAGCTCTCTGGTAGATTTATTGGATTTATTTTGGAGCATGTTGGGAGACAATTCCCTTCTATTTAGCAGTGGGGAAGCAGCTGGCCCTATCTGACTCCAGCACAGCATCCCTCCAGTGGCTGTTGCTGGTATCTATCTTATGTCTCTTTTTTAGATTGTGAGCCCTTTGGGGAAAGGGAAGCATTTTTTTTCTTATTTCTTCTGTGTAAACTGCTTTGTGAACTTCTTTGTTGAAAAGAGGTATAGAAATACTCACATCATCATCTATTATTTCAAGTTTACACAGTCAGACAGGTGAGAGCCAGCGTGGTGTAGTGGTTAGGGTGCTGGACTAGGACCAGGGAGACCTGAGTTCAAATCCCCATTCAGCCATAAAACTAGCTGGGTGACTCTGGGTCAGTCAGTTCTCTCTCAGCCTAACCTACATCACAGGGTTGTTGTGAAAGAGAAACGCAAGTATGTATACCGCTCTGGGCTCCTTGGAGAAAGAGCAGGATATAAATGTAATAATAATAATAAATAATGATAATTATTGACTGGTTTGTTTTATCCAGACATCAAGTCCTTCCCAAGGCCCTGGGATGGCTGGATTTTGTTATCAGTGTTGTTGCTGTTATTATAGATATCGTCGCAGAATATAGGCTATTCCCAGTAAAGTTGCTTTTTGTAATTGGCTGATGGTAATTTCTGTGGCTCCTATGGTGTTGAGGTGTTCTTCAAGGTCTTTTGGAACTGCACCCAGGGCGCCAATTACCACTGGGATTATTTGGGTCTTCTTCTGGCACAGCCTTTCAATTTCAATTTGTAGATCTTTGTATTTTGTTGTTTTTTTCTATTTCTTGTTCTTCTGTTCTGCTATACCCCCGGTATCCCCTGGTATAACCAGTCAATAATTAAAATGTCAATCATTTTAACTTGTTTTTCTTTCTTCTCGACTACAGTTATATCTGATGTATTGTGTGGCAGGTGTTTGTAGTCAGAAGTCCCATAATATTTTTACATCTTCGTTTTCTACAATATTATTTTGTTGTTGTTGTTGTTTTATCCAGACATCGAGTCCTTCCCAAGGACCTGGGATGGCTGAATTTTATTATCAATATTGTTGCTCTTATTATTATTTTATTAATTGCATGAACAATTAATATTTGTGGTCTCCCCAATTTGCTTCAAGTTTTTGTGTTGATTTCTGTTCACGGAAAGCCTTTGTGTGCAGCGTGTATGGTTAAATTAATGCCAAAATTGGTTGCGAGATCAGCAGTGTCCCGCTGGGGTACTCAAACAATGTCTTTCAATGTGGAGGCTTCAGATAATGTTTTTCCTCCGACTGGAACCAATTGCAAAGGATTCTGGGGTTCTCGTGTGCACCCAGCAGGATCTCTGGCTGCATCCTACTGGGATGGAGCCTCTGTTGTGGCCCAGGAGGCCTGTCTCTCTTGTAGTTGCGGTCATTTTTCTGTAGCACACTTGTGCTGTTTTTCATTGCCTTCCTACATTACATCATAGCCTAGTATATCATTCTGTCTATTACACCTTCTGTTGTTCCCCTTTGTTCTGCTAAGAGTAAAAGCACAAGATGCAATTAACGGAATGAATGAATGACACTGTAATTTGTAATTTGGATGAGCTTCTTTTCATTTTTGGCTTATTTGTAAACTATGCTGAGACTGTAGGATTAGTTGTGGTTTATTGCGAGAGTGCAGCCTGTGATACTGTGGGGTTTACCACCCCCACCTGGCTGCAGTATCCCACTGCTGGTTCCTATTCAGACTGACTTTCTGTGACCCGTGGGCATTTGGTAAGTGGTGTGAGGAGACCCACCAGATCTGCCCCAGTGTGGACAACATGGCCAAGGCTGGTCTTCTGCTTGGAGGACGACACCTCCAGGTTTCCTGTAGGGGCTGGAGCAGAAAGCTTTCAAGTTCCCTTCTGGCTCTTGATATGCTGTGATTCTAGGACCAACTTCCCCACTTCTGGCTCCTCTAACTGCACACATTCCTTTCTCCTGTAGAGTCCCAGTATTTGGAGAAGCTGCACCAATTCTTGCTGAGGAAGGCAAAAGAGGACTCTTCCTTTGGTGAGTCTTCCACAGGCCCAGGGAGGGTCAGGAGTGATCCTCAGCTCCTGTCAGTCATGTTGATTGGTTGAAATACTTCCCCTCATGTTAGCATTGTTGTTGATGCCACCCCTGGGTAATGTGACCTGAGGGCTTTAACTGTAGCCAGGCACTGCACTCAAGTGCCTTGATTCCCATCCCCAGACCTGCCTTCTCACACCTTCTTTGCAAAAGGAGAGACTTCTCAGTTATCCCTGCTGTGAGGAGATGGTGCTTTTGAGGGGCACGGATGAAATAGTTGAGAAGATGCTGCCTTTTGAGCATTGTCTGTGGGTGAGAAAGCATGGTCCCTTTTGAGTTGCTTGGGATTACTGGCTGAGCAGAATGGGGTGGTTTTTCTTTTGAGTTCCCCAAAAGTTTGATGGCAAGGAACGTAGGGAATGGTTTTGAATTGTTCTAGTTTGGTGTGGAATAAATGGACCCCCACTACAGTTGGGTAGTTGGGCTCCAGTTGGTTATTCTTCAACTATCCCCTTTACTCAAAGAGGGTCTCCGGACACAGGAGCCAAATCAACATTTATGGAGTACACACAACAGGTTAAATTGCATGTCGCTGGCCTCTACTGGGCCCTGACAAGGAGAGAAGAAGGGCATGCTGACGCCATAATGAACTTGAAGGGCTACTTGCTGATCTATTTACTAGTATCTGGAGGATTTCTACCCTGCCTTCTGACCAAATGGCCCTCACGGTGGCTTGCAGTGAATTGCAGTAATAATAATAATAATTATTTATTTAAAAACTCTTAATCTCTCCTTGTCCCGCCAAACACACCCATGTTCATAGCTCAGAAGCTCTTTGTAGAAACACCCTCTGAGGCTAAAGGGTACTTCCCCAGACAGTCGGTGCAGCAGAGCCAATTGGTGGTTCCTTGCAGAGAGGGAGAAAGCAGGTTCCCTGCAGCTGCAGGACCCAGCGGCTCGAACTCCCTGGCTGATGGTGGTTCCCTCCAGACGGCAGTCCCCAGGCAGCTAGGTTTCACTCTGCAAGCCCCGGGGATTGCAGTTCTGTTTGCAGACGAACCTCTCTAAGAGAATCCTTGGCAATCTTGCAGGACTGTGGTTCCCAGGGATGCTTTGGGGAAGCTGCTGCGATAAGACCAATTCTGTGGGTAGTGTAGATGCAGCCGGAATAGTTTGAAACAAAGAGTGGGAAGGAACACGGCTCAATTTTTCCTCCTACCTTACTTCTACACACTCGAAAATTGGGAGCACCCACAGCTCCCAAACCTGGGTAGAAGACTGTTTTTGACTGTGTGAAGGACTTCACTCTTTTGTAATCCAGGGATTCACAAACTTGCATCACCCCCAGCCACAGTGGCCTTGCGCCATTATTATGCCCTGTACATGTCTGACAGTGACTGGTCGGCACTTCCTCAAGGGGATATCACAGCCCACTCTGCTGGGTACAGCGCCGTATCTGCAGCATGGTCTATCTGCAGGCAGACACTTGGACGTCCTTGTCGCCTTTGGTTTGGCACTTTAAGCTGCAGTCCTCGATTTCCTCTGATGCCTCCTTTGAGAGAAGGGTCTTGCAGCAGATGCCTCCTCAGTGCGGGCCTGACTCTGAGCTCCCATTAATTAGGGGAGGCTTTTGCATGTCCTGACCTACGGATACATTCCTCCGAGGGAGAATGAATTGTTGGCACTTACCGGAAAGGTCATGCCCCTCAGTGGTCAGGAGTGTATCCAGCCCGCCGAGTTCAGTGCCAGGTCTGTCTGGGTCTTTGCTTTCTGCTGCCAGGCAGTTTCCTTTCTGGGGTATTGCACTAGTCATAACTCATTCCTTGGCAGTACTCCCTTCCTTTGGTTGTATTGCATTGTCAGTGTTTGGTTTGCCAGTGTTGTGAGTTGTTGGCTGTTGGCACCAAAGCAATTCAGTGGGTTGGATCGGGAGGGCAGTGAGGAGGAGGGCTACATGGGTTATCTGAGCTGCTTTGCTGTTGACCGTGTCTCAGGAGCAGGAAGGAGGTGCAACCCAACCTATGGAGACACTTCTCCGCTGAGGGAGAATTGCCCAGATAACCCATATTGGTGTACCAATATTGGCATGTTGCCAGGGGGGCAACTTCCTGTATTTGTATTTCCCTCCTTGCTATTCTCATCCTTTCTCTATTCTGAGCCATGATTCCTTCTTGCCCGTTTCTGAAAACTACAAAAATGCCCCAGGTTTCTGTACCAAGATTTGCATCCTGTAAGGCCCCCCCTTTCCTTGTACATGTAGATAGATATGCTTGAGAACTGCAAAGAGGCAGAGGTGGGGAACTGCTTTTCCTATTGCTTCTTGGTTTTTTAACCCATCTTTGCTTGCAAGTTTCTGAAAATTGCAAAAGTACTCCAAATTCGTCAATAGTCTGACATTTCGGGGTGAAAACTCCAGCAATAGAGCAGCGCATTTGGATGTGATTTTGGATAATTTTTACAAGAACAGAACTGTGCTAGTTATTTCTTTTCCTTTTTCAGAATGTGCCAACAGGACTCTGGCTGCCATCGCCACCCACATCTTTAGAGACCTGGGGGTAAGAGCATCTTTTTTTGCCACATTCAAGGATAGTGTTCCCTCCATCACCACCACCAACCACATACACCAAAACATACAGACGGACCTAGTTATTGGCAAGGGTCCCATTCCTTGCTTATGATGGTGAGCAATGAAACTGTGAATAACGAGGCATTGTGTCTATGGGAATTAGAGGGTTAGGTTCTGGAGCCTGGAAAATGATCCAAAAAATCAGAAACAAGGATGGAGCACAGCACTGTACTGAGGCCCCGTCAGATCTTCTGCTCTCCCACTCTCTACGATGAATGTTTACATAGAAATAAATACATAAAATGGCTGCCTGTTCCCAAAGTGCTCACAATCTAAAAAGAGAGAGAAAGTAAACACAAGACACCAGCAACAGCATTGCTCTCCCTCTGCTCAATAAAGAGAATCACCACTTTTGAAAGGTGCCTCTTTGCTTATATGGCAGAGGTTTATCTCCTCCAGTAATGCATAGAGTACTGTGGTCATGAAGCTCCCTAACCTGACAGGTGGAGGTCCAGCTCTTTGCAGCACAAACTCCAGTCCTGGCTAGTTGGCAAGTTGGCCCGAGAGGCATCACAGGATTGGAGCCAGTTCAAGTGAACACACCCAGGAGCGCCTTCACCCCCCAACATTCAAGTTCAAAGTGTCAAGTGAAGGTTCCAAGGTCAAAATGAAGTTCAGAACCGCAGATACATAGAACACCTTACTGCAAATATTGAATCTGTGGATACGTGAAACCGCAAATACGGAAACTGCAGTGAACAAGGTCTGCTTGTGTGACGCGACAGCGCTGAGTGTGTTCACCCACTGAATTGGCTGCCACTTGCAGAGGCCAGGTGGAAATTCCTGAAATGTTACCAAATCCTCCTTTCTGCTTCCAGGTGCTGAGAGAACAGCCAGGCCCAGCAGAACCCATCCTCCATCTCTCCGAGGTCTTCATTGCCAGAGAGAACCAAGAGAAACTGGAGAAATTCATCCAGCAGTTTGTCTACCTCTAGGCTCTGGAACCTCCTTGTACTTCAGCCAGAAAGTAGTCGTTCTTACAGCCATGGCAGGGGAGATGCCCTTCTTAAGCCGGCCACTCCACCAGGCTGCCTGTTTTGACAATGTTGTCTTCTTGTTATGACTCTTTTGAAACAACCCCCGCCCCGTTTGCCAGAGCCTTCATGAGAGGCCTTGAGAGAAGGGCCTGTGTCTTGACTGGCTGCTTCAGGATGATGCAGCCAGACGATCTCACTAACAGAGTGGATGAGATTTTGTTCTCAGATGCCCAGACCATGGATAAAAAGTTTGTTTTTTTAGACACTAATATTTTGTGGTAGACATGTTTTTCCTTTAAAACACTCAACATGGCATTCTGCTGAGCAGAGATGGAGAAGAAAGCATTGCTAAGAAGGGAGGTGAGTACTGGAAGCTTTGCATCTCTGTCTCATTGGATGTCCTGCCAGTTTGTGCTGGGAATGTTCCAAATAAGACATTTTGGAGCAGCACATGTGAATGTGATTTTGGATAAGTTTTACAAGAATCTAGAACTGTGCTAGTGGGGAATCTGGAGTTTTCCACTGGGACAATTTTTGCTTCACGGGGGAACTTCTGTAGCGCACATGCCCATTCTGGCCTGGTTGCCCCTTTTGCCTCGTACAGTGAGGCTGTCAGCAGTTAAACGTACAGCAGCTCTGCCCTCTAATCTGTGAAGAGAGACTTTCAGAAATGCAGCTGCTTTCCCCAGGCTAGTATAACAGCAAGAGAAGCTGCATCTCTGCCCCTACAAAAAAAAAGCACAAGGAAGTCAGCGGTTGCTCAAGGATCACAGCTGGGGCCCAGAATTGAGAGTTTTGTGCTAAAGGAAGCTGCAAGTTCTAGGGCTAGTTAATCCAAATCCTCCAAGTGGAGTTGGTGATAGCTGCTTTATTTTGACTGCTCAATCTGGAAGGTATTGATCATTAAAAGAACAGCATTATGTTTTGTATCTACTCTTTACAATCAATTCCCCACCCCCCCTGTCATCTGAAGCCATGCAGCACCAGCGATGAAGCTTTGACCTGTCCTCCCAGGACAGAAGAGGAAAGGTAAGCAAGGCTAAATATGCACCGTTAACTGCACATGTTCAGGAACACTCTCTGTATTCCTTGCTCTTCCTTGAGGGGTCTAGGAATCCTGCGTGCCTTCTTGATCAGCCTCCGATTTGCCTGCCTCTTAACCAGCGGGAGGAGCCCGCCCAGCAGGTCCTTAATCTGGGCTCAGGAGTAGAGTGTGGCTCCTTCACACCACCTTGTTGCAGATCGTTCCCAGCTCCTCGATTTCACATTGCACTTCGTCTCCTCTCTGTGGGGGCACAAGACAATCGTGGCAGCTTGCTTGTTAACTGCATATTTACACAGTGCTTCCTCCCCGCTTCCCTGGGGTCTGCGTGAGCTGCCTCCCTCCCCCTAGAATTTCATGGGCCTCCGTCCCCCAGCATGTTAAATTTACAGAGCAAATCGTTAAACAGCGTTTTTACAGAGCATGAGCAACACTTAAAATGAAGGGGAGTGTGACAGTGGCTGCTGTTGCCTTCCCATGTGGCCTAAAACCCAACTGATTGGTGACCCTGATGATCATGAGTAATGCAGTATGATGATTTTTCAGAGGGGAAACAGACAAGTATGCAGCTTCTGAAGGGCAAAACCTGCCTGCTCATGGAGTTGCCTCTGAGGTGTGACTGCTACAAATGGAAGCAATCATTGCTCCATCTGGCTCAGTATTATCCACGCTGGCCGTGGCCTCCCCCAGGTTTCAGGCAGGAGTCTCTCCCAGCCATCCTGTGCCTAGAGAGCACCCCTTCACCGCAGGCACGGGGGGGGGGTCACAACAGGTTCCTCCCTCCAGATGCTGAATGGCTAACTAAGCATGTTAGGAAACCACCTCCCTCCTACACCAGGACTTGACTATGGCAAACAAACAACCACAGAAAACAGCTGGGTAGGGTGGGGGAAGAAGCCCTTGGCTACCCATCCGTGCTTTAAAGCATGTCCTGGCTATTGTTTTTACAACAGCCCTGCAAAGCCCTACTCCTCTGTTGTAAATGGGGGGGGGGGGCGGCACGATAGAGGATGAGTGAACGGCACAGCTAAGGTCATCAATAGGGGGGCTACAATGAAGAAGAAGAAGACCTTGTTAACCCTGAAGTTGGCCCGGAAACACAAGCACAGGGCTTAAAATAAGAATGCTTAATGCTGATGAGGCCCCTAAGGAAGCATGAAAAGCACTCGCCTTGAGGAACATGGGCGGCTTCCGGAAAACGCCAACCCCTGGCGGGGTCCCCGTGAGAAAGATGTCTCCTGGGTACAGGGTGACAAACCTGCCAAAGACAAGCCATCAAAACTGAGCTTTGGGGAGGGGGGGCAGAGAGGAGGAGGAGGAGGAGGAGGTTTGGTGTTGCCACACTCCTGCACTGGCTCTGTGAGAAAGCAGGCCCTCGTTGTCCTGGCTGGCAAAATGCCTCCAGGAAGCAGGAAAGATTTTAAGGAGGCCCCCCCATGAACAGCCTTGGGAGCCATACAGCACAGGTGTGGCAGCCCCAGTGAACATTTTTGTTACTCAAGGGGGCAGCACTTACTGGGAGACCCATGCCACAAGCGCTTCCGTTTTGAAGATCATCTGGTTGGTGCTGCTGTTCTGGACAAGCTCCCCATTCACACGACAGCGGATGCCCAGGTTGTGGGGGTCTAGATTGCAACAAGAGAGAGAGAGAGACCGACCGAAGTGAGTGCAGAGGGACATGCAGGGCCCTTTGACATTGCCCTTCGCCACAGGTGGGTGCCCCAGCCAAGTCACTGCCTCCCCCACGGCTGCATAATACACTGGATGATACATGCCACAGTCCATACCACTCCTCAGAATTGCAACGCACTACTAAAGCTCAATTTCTTGTTCCTAAACATATGTCAATTTCTCTTCCACTCCAATCAGAAGCGTCCCAGAGAGGCCCCATGATGCTGACAAGCAATGACACAAATGGGATACCATCCGATACCATCTTACTGCAAAGATGTTAGAAGTCTCTGGCCCCGATCTAGCTGCAATCCTACAAGTGCTGGTAACGCTGGATGCGGCTCCCCCCGGCAGCATGCCATCCCAGAAATGCACCTGGTCTGTTCAGTAGCCCTCGGGTGGTCGTCACTAGGTGGGTGGAGCCGTGCGCCCAGAAGCACACAATCCCCCACACGTGAAGTCGCTCTTGCTGGACCGCAGCTCCTGCCCTTGGAGGGCAATATTGTACTACAGGTCCCAAATGCCCTGGGTGCCACTGCGTGGGCCTGTGCCGACAGGGAGCCTCTACAACACTGACCCAGAGAGCTACCCTGTGGAGAAGCCGGCCAAGCCGAGGGCTTAACCAGACCACGAACGCCACTCAAACCGGACCCCAGGTGGTGCTCCCATTGCGGAGAGCATTTCCCCACATTGTTCAAGCCACCCCATTTGCCACTGCATGTGTGTACAAGCACGTGCCGTATGACAAGAAAAACCTGCTGCTCAGGAGTGAGGCATCCAGATGTGGGGCAAGAGGGCTGGAGGGAGAAGAAGCAGCTTGACCCAGTCAGAGAAGCAGTGGGCCTCGCATAGCCCTGGTTTTGCTTCCCTGGCACAGAGGCAGTGTGCAAAAACGGGGCACCACCGAGGCCGCCTAGCTTCCAAACCTGACACGGAGTCCCGGGTGACAAGGGCTGGTCCCAACGGGCAGAAGGTGTCAAAGGTCTTTCCCAGAAGCCACTGCTTCCCGTTCCTTTTCATCTGCCAGTCCCTGGCACTCACATCATGGGCAACGGTGAACCCTGCAACGTGGCTCATGGCATCTGACTCCTGGGGAAGACAGAAGGGGATAAGAACGTGGCCTCCAACTTGAGTGTACATCTGGCCATGAGGTCCAGTTGCGGGAGGCCCAGAATCGGGGTCCGCTTGGGATTGAGGCAAATATTGTTGAAACTGCACTTTCCTCGTACGTGTGCAGAACTCCTCCCCCACCCCAAATGTCCTTGCTACTCCCTCTCTTTCTTATTTTAGCCATTATATTTTTGAGGCAGCTTTGTGCCTCTAAACCAACATGTTCCTGGGGTCCCACCATGTTGGACTTGTGCTTGCCCTGTAAGTGTGGATGCTCTTAATAACCCCAAGGGCAATCTCCTTGCTACTCCTCTCTCTTCTATTTTTAAAACTTCAATTTTTTCTTGCAAAATTCTGAAAATTGCACAGATACCCCAACGCTGTGCCCCAAAATCGGCATGCTGCCAGGGTCCTCTCTTGCTGTACCTGCACTAACTTCATACGTGTGCATGCCCTTAAGAAGCCCAAGAAAAACTTTCTTGCTATTCCTACTTGTTCTGAAGCCATTATTTTGCCTTGCAAATTTTTGAAAACTGCAGAAATACCCCACTTCGTCTACCAAGACCGGCATGTTGCCAGTCCCATTTTATTGTAACGGAATGTGCTTTGTAGGGGTGGATATCCTCAACAACCTCAGGAAATATCTTGGCACTATTCCCACTCCTTCTGTTTTTAAGCCATCATTTCTTCTTGCAAGGTTTTGAAAACTGCAACAATACTCCAGCGTTGTGCACCATGATCAGCATGTTGCAAGGATCCTATCTTGTTGAAACTGCACCTGCAGTTTCAGTGGATTTGTTTAACAAACCCTGCAAAAAAAATTTTGCTAACCCTATTCCATCTTGAGCTTGTGTGTGGCCAAGACCTCCAGTCACAGGGAGCCTGAAATCAGGATCCACTTAGGAACAGGGATGAATTCTCCCCCACTTGCTGCCTCCATTGTATGAAGCTGCCATATGTTGAGTCAAACCATTAGTCCAGCTTGCCCTATATTGTCAACTCTGACTGGCAGTGGCCAGCTCTCCAGCTAAAGAAGAGTCTCTCCCAGCCCTGCTACCCTAACACCCTTTTAATGGACTGTTTACATGTCATGGATTTAAGCCCTCGGAGCATCTGCATGCAAAGTGGGTGTTCTACCACTGGACTATGGTCTGTGCTGCCCACTGCCCAGAACTGCATCTGCAATTAAAGCATCTCAGCAGATGCTGGAGAGAAACCTCAACAGGACCCAAGGGACCTGCTCCAGACAATACTCTAGTTGCTCTCAATTGTGTGGCAATACTGAGCCACATGGACATAGGAAGCTGCCTTCTACTGAGTCAGACCCTTGATCCATCTAGCTCAGTAGTATTGTCTTCACAGACTGGCAGCGGCTTCTCCAAGGTTGCAGGCAGGAATCTCTCTCATCAGTCTTATCTTGGAGATGCTGCCAGGGAGGGAACCTGGAACCTTCTGCATGCAGGTGCTCTTCCCACAGCAGTCCTAGGAAGGCACACCTGGAACCTTGCTGTTGGCTCTCTGGCCCCAAGCAAGGGGGATTCATCACTCCCCCCAGCCTTTTAAATGATCTTTTTAGCTGCTGTTTTAACTAGAGTGTTCTTACTAGTTTGTTGTACTTTAAGATATGCAGGCATTTTCTGGAAAGCTTTCTGAAAACTTTTGTCCTCAGGTTGTTCACAACTTTTAAAAACACAGACAGTACAAAAGTATATAGAGGGTGTGGTCAGAGTCAGATATATTTCCTTTGCCTAGATTTTGCCCTTTAAATCAGGGTTGCACCACTTAGGCCCCCCAGCTGTGGCTGAGCCTCCAAACCCCAGCCACTGTGGCCAGTGAGCAGAGATGAGGGGAGTTCAACCACAGCTGGAGGGCCCAAGTGGGGCAGCGTGGCTTTAAAACCCATATCAATTAAGTTTCTAGGCAGCTCAAAGTGGCTGGCCACATACACCCACCCCTATAAATCATCAGCAACACCAATAAAAGTATTGTGGGGTAAGACAGACGCCTGGAAAAAGGCATCCTAGGACAGACACCTGGGAGAAATCCCAGATGTTATGAGATCAAGTCAAAAGAGGAGACACCAAGTTTGCTTCCCAGCCACCCACTGCTGGATTTGGGCTGACCTGGATATGTTTTCCTTTCTTCCCAATGACAAAGGCCAACTCCACTTCCCAGTCGACTTCCTAGAAGAGGAAACAGGCATCAGGATAGCAAGGCAAGTGGGGAGGAATCAATGCCTTGACAATCTTGTTTACAACCCAAGAAACATCTCCTGGCCAGGGCCTTTTTAAGACGCCGAGAGGCCCTGGGGGATGCATGTTCCTTTGACCGCTCCCCTTTCTTCTCATGGCATCCTGCGTCAAAGCATTTCCCCCACGCAGTTTGAAGAAAAAGTGCTAGATATGCATACAATCTTTTCAATAACCTCCAGATTGACATCAGAAGTAACACAACAGCAGCTTACATGCAGTCCAGCGCACGCCCAGGGCAGAAGGGTGCCTGTTCACAGCTTCTGTAGCAGCCCCAAGAAAAACCTTTTTGCTACTCCTGTTCCCTCTATTATTATTTTTTCTGCCATTATATTTTCTACAAAGACCACGCATATTTATATACCACTTTTTAACCAAGGGTTTCAAAGCAGTTCACTTAGAAAAAATAAATATAAGATGATTCCCTGAGCCCAAAGGGCTCACAATCCTAAACATAAAGCAGACACCACCAGCAGTCAACAACAACAAATATTTATATACCTCTTTTCAACAAAAGTTTTCAAATAACAAATAAATAAATAAGATGTCACTGTCACTGCAGGGATGCTGTGCTGAGGATGGAGAGGGCCAGTTGCTCTCCCCTTGCTAAATATAAAGCGAAAGGCCCCTTGAAGAGGTGCCTACTTGTTCCGTGAGCAGGGATTTACTTCCTTGCACGTTTCTGAAAATGGCAAGAATGCTCCAACCTTGTGCTTCAAAGGTGCCATGTCTCCAGGGTGCACGGAACGAAGTGGGGGGTTGACTTTAAGGGCAGCGGAAGGTGCACTTACCCCTCCATCTGCTCCCCCACTTAGAGTCAAACCCTACCCCTCGGGGCCTCTGAACTCCCCCCGTCCAGTTCCATGCACATCCCAACTCCAGGGTACATCTTCTTGTACCTGTATTTTCTTCATAAGAGTGAATGTGCTTAACCATCCCGAGAAAAATGGCTAGTCCTATTCCTTTGGTTTTTAAGCCACTATCTCTTTTTGTAAGATTCTGCAGAGGGCATAAAACCCACAAATGTGTCCATGAAAATCATAAAGTTGTGAGGGCCCTATTTTCTTGAAAGTGCACTTGCCTTGTAGGTGTGGGTGTGCTTAAGAGCCCCAAGAAAAATGCTCATTGGTGTTCCCATTCATTCCGGTTTTCAGCCATTATTTGGGCGTTGTGGCTGGGAGTGATCCTGAGGACCCCTGCCATAAAGGGCCCTGCTTCCACAGGTTCATGCTAGTCAAGGAATTATCAAGGGCACGGAGAGAAAAGGAGGCCAGTTGTACAGACACAAAGGCTGGTAGCCTTGGCTAGAAGACCAAGGAACTGGGCAGAACACTGAGACGCTGGATTACTGGAATCCCTGTGCTGCCCGCCCTTCCAGCTGGTGGATGCTCTCTCAAGTTTTTCTATGCCTTCTTAAGCAATAGAAGCATTATTTTTTAAAACAAAAGCAGAGAGATTTTGTGGTCCTCTTGTAGCTATACCCCATACACTCAGCCCTTTGTATGCAGGAGCTAGGTGGAGCGAACCATCCCTCCTCCTGCCCATCTGGCTTATTACAGGCCAACTGGGTACCAGCCTATCACTGGCCTTCCCGCTGGCCCAGAAACCCTTTAGCAGGGCAGTAACTCCCTGCTTCCTTGAGAGCCGATCTCTATTGGGGGAAACCACTGGGAAAACTAGACTCACTAACATTGCTCTCTGTTGGATGGATGATCTCATCAAAGGGACCCACGATGGAGCTGGCGAACTTGCTGAAGATGATCGGTTCCTTGGGGATCTTCACGTTCTGCTCCGTGCAGTGATCCACATAGTTCATCCCAACACAGATCACTTTATCCGGGTTAGTGACAGGGGCCAGGAGGGTCACTTCAGCACGGGGCAGGACATGCTTGCCAGACTCTTGTGCCCTGTAGGTAGAGAAAGGAACTGTGAAGATCCTCCAGTGGGACCCCAAGACAGAGGATATGTGCTGGTGTGTCCCCCTCTTGGGCTACAACAGCAGAAAGGCCCAAGGAAAAGAGCAGGGCTGAGTGGAGGGAGAGAGCAGGATGTGGCCCCTATTTGCAGACCCCGCAACATCTCAATTTTGGTGCACAAAGGGTATCATTAGGAATAGCAAAAGTGTTTTTTTATGGGGCTGTTAAGCACATCCACTCTCACAAAGCAAGCACCACTTCAACCTGACAACATACAGATTTTGGTGCACAATTTTAAGACGTATGCAAGAAAAAACAGCTTAAAAATTAAAAGGATAAAAAATAGCAAAAAGGTTCACCCTATGAAGCAAATGTGGTTTCAAGAAGATGGGACCCTGGCAGCATCCTGATTTTGATGCACAAGTCTGGGATATCCTTGCCATTTTGAGAAATTTGCAAGAAATGACAATGGCTTAGGAAAATTAGAAGGAACAAGAATAGCAAGGATATTTTTTCCTTGGGACTGTTCATCACAAAAGACCCAAACACCCTAACATTAATAATGGCTGTTAATCCCAGGATATCAAACCACGTTACTACAGTGTGATGGTTGGGACTGCAGGATTTCATAAGGCCTTTAGCCTGGACTTCGTCTGTGTAGATGCATGGTTGTCAGAACTGCTGTGCTTGTGGCTCTGCAAATCCTTACGTACTTTTTCGCTACAGCTAGTGCTGCATCTCCTTTCTCCAGGAATGTTCTCATGGTCCTAGGCAGAGATGGGTCAAAAGCGCTCAGGTCAATCACATTGCCTCCATCTTTCTCCTCCAGCCCAATCCGGGGCTCTGCTGATGATCCCTTGGCTTGGAACTGAACCAGCCTCATGGCACCAGACAGGCGGGAAAGTGCCCGGGATCCTGATGCCCGCCACCTGTGGCTCCCTGGCCGTATCCAGCTCACCCAGCGACTTCCTGTGTGCAACAGGCCCTGCATCAAAATCTGCAGCAAAACAAAGAAAGCAGGCACTCCTAAGTTGACCACAGATTCAAGGAAAGGACCATCAAAACCCAGGATGACCCAGATGTTGTTGACTACAACTCCCATAATCCCCAAGCAAAAGCCACTGCAGCTGAGCATTCTGGGAGTTGTTGTCAACAACATCTGGGAATACCTGTTAGAGGGACTGCTGTGCAAAAGGTGCACAATTTTCAGACATTGCAGGGATAGAATAATACCTTAAAATCAAAGAATGGGAAGAGCAGAAAGCTGGTGGCTAAGAGTGTGAGCTCTGGTTGAAACCTCAGCATAAATACAAAAAGAAGTTATATACAAAAAGAATTATACTACTGGCCAACTTTATTAGACTTTTTAAAGTCTATGCACAGAAAGAACAGATGGTGGTGACACTGTTCTTGGACTGTGCCACTTTACACTAAGATGACAAGGAGAATGCTCCTCCATTCAAAAATCCTCCAAATTCAATCAGACATCAATTCACCCCAGGAAGCCCAAAACAGATTTACCACTTCACGGGTCAGAAGATTACCAAGATAATGTACAAGATATGAATGTTCAGAACACTAACAAAGGTCCTATTAGGATCTTGCCAGACATCACCTTGAATGCAACACTGTTCAAGAGAGGCAGCCCACAGTTTAGCTGAGAGGCAGAGAGAGACCCGCCCGCAGAGAGAAATCTGGCAAGAGCAGGATTTCACGAGGAGGAGTGCAAAGGTTAGATGCAACACGGAAGGACTGCGCTCTGCAAGAACAAGGGAGGAAAAAAGAAGGTGGAAAAGCAGAAGAGAGCAGCAGGAGCCGTGCCGAGGCTGACGAGGCTCCATTCCATGTCCGAAAGGTGCCCAGAGAGCAGCAACAAGGTGGCTGGGAAGTTTTGACGCAGCTTCAGGAAAAGTCCTGGGCCTGGAGGAAACACAGCAGCAGCCCCCTCCTCGTGCAGGGTGCCAAGCTACAACCAGGGAGACCCGAGTTCTGGCCCTGGGCCAGCTAACCTACCTCACAGGGGTGTTGTGTGGATAAAAAGGGGAGAACAGGAAGAACCCAGCAGGCAGCCCCCCGAGCAACGTGGAGAAAGGGCAGGGACAAAAGGGCAATAAGGAACCTACAGCCCAGTCAGCAAAGAGCCCAAAGCTGAGACCTACAGAGGAGGAGGAGGCTCCAGCCCAAGCCGCCCCCTTCGCTTCTGCCCCCAATCTCTCTTCTCCGCACGCTCCCTACCTTACGCTCCCTGCAGGCTCAGTCGAGGGAACTACAACCCCCAGGAAGCACCGCGGGAAGGAAGGCGACCAATCAGAAGCTGCTGCGGGTGAAGAGGCGGGGCCGAGAGAGGCGATGACTCGGACAGGTCGGCGTGTCCTTTAGACGGAGACTTCCGTTAAAAACGAGGCCCGCCTTGGCTCTCCCTGGCACAGCGACAGATGCACTGCTCTACGCTCGAGATGGCTCTATGATGAAAGCCCTATTCAGTCTAGGACTCCCACTCAGTAGTACCATAGAGATAAAACCAGAGTGGCACGGGCAACCAATAGCTTCCGGTTCTCAATAAAAAGGCGCTCCTTCCGGTCTCGGGAACGCATAGGAAAGGGGGATGGCGCCATTCTGCCACCATCACGTACGGTCTATTTGCCTCATCTGGCGGTGTTCAAGTTGCGACTATGCCATGCAGCGGCCGAGTCCCTGCCTGCCACTCCGGGTCACCGCAGAGCCCGCCACACACCCCTCCGGCTTCTCGTCTTGGCGCCATGGCAATTCGGAGCAGGCTTCTCGTGACGTCACTTCCGCGCCTGCGTACTGATCTACCCCCAAGAATATAGACTTTTCACTAGACTCACACAACGGGCCCGCTCCGGGTTCCTGAGAACTTCTAGTGAGAGCTGCCCGGGTTGACTGGGCCGCCGCCGCCGCCGCCGCCGCCGCTTGTGTCCCGCCCCGGGGCCAAGAGCCCCCAAAGGCCAGCATAGGGAAGGGGGCCCGCCCTGGTCTTCTCCTGCTGCATAAGAGCTTGGAAGCAGCAGGAGATGCATGGAGGTGGGGTATAGTTCTTTAAAATAAAATAAAAATTAACGCTTACCTATGCACACCAGCAGGACGCATGCGCGTTGGCCAAGGTACCATAAGCCACTCTTCCAAGCCAAGCTCAGTCTGGAGTAAGAGCATTGCGACACTGGCCTACCTTGCAGGGCTGTTACAATCACTCAGCCAGGGCCGCAGCCCGAAACCAGGCTAGATTAGACTAGAAAGCAGCAGGACTGTCATAGGAACATAGGAAGCTGCCATATACTGAGTCAGACCATTGATGCATCTCGCTCAGAAATGTCTACACAGACTGGCAGCAGCTTCTCCAAGGTTGTAGGCAGGAAACACTCTCAGCCCGGTCTTGGAGATGCTGCCGGGGAGGAAACTTGGAACCTGAGATGCTCTTCCCAGAGTGGCTCCATCCCCTAAGGGTAATATCTTGCAGTGCTCACACTTCTAGTCTCCCAGTCACATGCAACCAGAGCAGACCCTGCTTAGCCAAGGGGACAAGTCATGCTTGCTACCACAAGACCAGCTCTCCTCCTCCTCGTCAGCCAGAGCTTTAAGCCCTGCCTCCAAACTGTGGTTTGGGGTGGGGGGGGGTGGCGTGGTGACCTGAATTTGCCCCAGCAGAGCTATTTTTAAATCTTTAAGAAGTGTACGTACTCTGCTGTTTGTTGCCCTCCAGCCCAGCTTGTGGTCTTTTCTTCAGGCTCTGGGTGATGAAACACAGATCTCCATCTTAGCTCAAGCCAAGGCGAATGCCTGATACTTCCACTCCAGCCTGAGTGCTCTAAATGGGAGACATTGACGCTCACTTTTTTCACTGAATGAAGACGATCCTTGCTTTTGTGACACAGTCATCAAGGTATATAGTCTTAAAACGCTTTTCCACAATAGGTAACCAGCTCAGATTGGACCTACCTCTAGTCTAGACATGAACGTTCAGATCCATTGAGGAGGAACCTCCAGTCTGGGGGGCAAGTCTGACTTTGAAGTTGCGTCTGAGCCTGGTCAATGGCTTCAGATCACGCTTCAACTGGTGGCAGCCTACCTCGAAGGAGTGGCATGCTCCTGAACTGGGATCAGAGCAATTTCTCTTGTAGATCCCCAAGAAAGCTTGGCATAAGCTCCAGTCTGTCACAATCTGATTGGCCAGTTTTGGAAACGGGATGGCAGAGTAGGTGGTCCTTTGGACTGAACCAGTAGGGCTCTTTCTATGTTCTTAAGCGCACCAGATCCATCGATCCACCCCCACCCATCTCTTTCCACCTCTCAGATGCTCACCTCTCCTGTGGTTTACACACACACACAAACAAACAAACAAACAAACAAACAAACAAACAAACAAACAAACAAACAAACAAGAGAATTCAGCAGTCCTTGTTGATGGATAGAAAAACGGGACAGACAGAAGCTTCTTTGTCTTTTTGAAGTTTATTTTATTAAAATATACAGTGACTGAATATCAAGTAGTTACAGAGAACCGGAACCGCAGCGATGGTCTCCCCAGGTTGTGCTGTGAAAGGAGGTCAAGGGGAGATGCTGGAATAAAAGGCTAGTGAGACATGCGGCCATTCCTTATACTGAACATACGGCAGGAAGCACTGAGTGCAAACTCACAAGTTCCTGAGAGGGGATTGGGGAGTGGATGGGAGAGGACAACCTTGCTTCGTCACCTGGTTGACCATGGAAGACCCTGCCTGGGCCCAGGGCAACTGAGCCAGAGACCAGAGGGGGGAGAGAGAGAGGGAGGCCTGCCTGCTGTTGCCTGGGTCACCAGAGAACCAGGAAAGCAATTGGAAACACAGGCTGCGTTGTCAGTGGACAAACCTGAACAGGTCCTCTTTAAAGCAGAAGGTCTGGTCCAGTGTGAAGTTTTATGGCACAGGACAGTAGTTAGAACTGGGATGCTTATGAAATTCTTCCCAGCGGAATTTCTCCCCAGATGTTGAGTTTCTGAATTACCCAGCCTTTTTTCTGGGGCAGTACCAGGGTGCAGGTAATCGGCCAGGCCTCATTTTTTACTCCTGGACTTTATTTGGGCTACTGCACAAGTGCCGTTTGCCTCAGCATTCAGTCCGTGTCTTTCTTTCCCTTTGAAAATCATGTGTGCAACCGGAGCATACCTGCATTCATTAAACCACAGTGCAGAAAGGAGTCTTGTGACTGTGTCACCACATCAAGACTGGCTGTTTGCACTGCGGTGGACACCTGTGCCGGTGCATTGCCAGAGGGAAAGCCCAGCCTCTTCCTCCTGGTCTCTCTCGCCCTTTCTCCTACTCTCAGATTTTCAGCTGGGAGAATCCAGCAAGTCTGCAAGCAAATGGCGGTTCTTTCCTCATTGTCTTTTGTCTTTATTTTTCCTGGAAATATAAAAAGAGTTTTTGGTTTGGTTTTTCTCAGAAAGACGTGTGTGTGCTTCACAAGAAAGACGGAAGGGTCCGCCTGAGTGCAGGCCAAGGAGGCAAGTGGGCCCAGAGAGACGAGGCAGGATTCCCAGTGTCTTAAATGACATTCTCAAACAGCTGCATGGAGCTCATGATGTTCTCATCCTGAGGCAGAGAGAGAGAGGGAGAAAGAGAGAGAGAAGGCATGGGTCCAGAATACGGAGATTCCAATGGAAAACAACTAGAGTCGCTTTTTTTTATTCATTGATCTGGGTGGGCCTCCAACATAATTTCCAAGCAGTGTGCAACGCAAAAACAAATCAAATGAAATCAAATGATTTCGTGCAGAGCATGCTGGAACTTCCGGGGGCCGCGTGGCCCCTGAATTCCCAAGCTTCCGACGGCTCCGTGATGGAGCCAGCAGTCATGTGGGCGGCCGATCCGGCCGCCCAGAGCTTCCCCTCCAGTCATCTGCGAGGAGAGTGGGCTAAGCCCGCTCTCCCGCAAACCCACTCTGGGCGGGTCTCACTGATCATGAGACTCGCCTCTCTGAATTTAAGATGACCCCCTGATTTCAAACACCAAAGGTCTTGGGAAAAAACCTAGACTTGGATTTGGGTAAATACAGTAGCCCTGTTGGGCTTAGTTTTGCTTTGTCCAACAGCAGGTGGATCAGCCCCCCCCCCCCCCACAACAGAATTGGACCATGCTGGGGAAACTAGGTGGCTTTAAACCTAACCCCTGATAGAGTCTGCTGCTACTATTTATATTCTGCTTTTCAACCCAAACATCCTCAAAACGGTTAAACAGAAAAGAATAAGAATATCGTTCCCTTCCCTGAAGGTCTCGCAACCGAAAGAGAAGCGCAAGGCAAAAACCAGCAACCGCCACTGGACGGATGCTGTGCTGGGGTTGGAAGGGGCCAGGTGCTGCTTTCCCCGTTGCTAAATATAAAGACAGTCCCTACTTTGCCCCGTGAGCATGCTCCCAAGGCAGCGGCCGAGATGAACTCACCTTCTGACAAGTCTCTAGAAACTCCTCAATGGTGACCACGCCATCCTTATTTTTGTCCATTTTCTGAAACGGAAATCGTGCTGCATGAGTGGTGCCCGATCCAGAGGTCCATCCCAAATAAATGCCCCACACACACACACACACAAATACACACACACCTAGTGTTTGCAAATGGCTGGCCGCTTTCTCTGCTAGGTGCCCCCCCCTTGCCTCATTCCTACCTGGAAGAACTTCTCCACGTGCTCGAACGCAGCGTCTTCCCTCAAGATTGGGTAGGTGTAGCGACCCATCATGTCATAGATCGATTTCATGATTGCCAACATCTCCTGGCAAAGAAAGAGAGCAACGTTTTCAGAGCAGATGAGGCTGAGGCAGACCAGGCGTTTTCATCCCCTTGATCACTGGACTTAAGTGACATGATGCAGACTTCTCCCAACAGAACTGGCCTGCAGGCACTTTTTGGAAAGCCAGGAATGTTTGCATTCCTAACCTTTGTCATAGGAACCCAGGAAGCTGCCTTCTACTGAGTCAGACCTTTGGTGCATCTAGCTCAGTATTGTCTGCACTGACTGGCAGAAGCTCTCCAAGGTTGCAGGCAGGAGATACTGCCAGGGAGTGAACCTGGGACCTGCCAGATTTAGGCACAAGCTAATCAAACTACAGCTTAGGGCCTCACATTATCAGGGGACCCCTGGGGGGGAAGGGGAGACTAAATTGTTACACAATGTATTTTCATTTAAAGGACCAAGTTTAGGGCCTCAGCATGTCCTAATCCGGCCCTGCTTTTCCACTGAGCTATGTCCCGTCCCCTAAGGGGAATATTCCCAGATTCTGCCTAATTCGACTCCACCCACTCCTCTTTCTGTCCCTTACACCTTGAACTCCAGACCCACCCACCACCACCCCCGTCCTAAGCACATGTATATGAAATGACTTTATGTTTTCTCCAGTGTATCCCAGTCTCCATTTCCCTTCCTCTTCTCTGTTATTTGGCTTGTGTGTTTTTGGATTGGGAGCCTCTTGGGGCAGAGACCTGACCTTTCACTCTTGTAAAGCAGCATGGACACAGATGGTGCTGTATAACCATCAGCCATGTGCACTTTCAATTTGGTCATCATGAGAATTCTAGAAACCAGGTAGAAGGAGTGGAAAATGTTCTCATTTGCAGGCTGGGTATGGAGGCGGGAGGCACTGGGTGTGCTTTCCCTCCACCCTCACTCTGGAGCTCGGTACGACTTCTGGGCACACCGCTGCCTCCTGCATCTGCACTCAGCTCGCAGACGAGCATTTCTCCCTCCTCCTACAGTACCTGGCTTCTACAATTCTCACGGTGGCCAGCTAGGAGTGGGCACATCTCCCAAGGGTAAAATCAAGGGTAAGAGGCTTCTCCTGTCCTAGTGATCATCATCGTGAGATCGGTCCTTCTGTCTTTCAGACACACAAACACACACACACGCCTACGCCTTAAAAGCTCTTAGAGACAGGTACCTCCTTGGTGATATAGCCATCCTTGTTGATGTCATAGAGGTTGAAGGCCCAGTTCAGCTTCTCATGCACAGTCCCACGCAGAAGGATGGAGAGGCCAATGACGAAATCCTGGAGGAGAGGGTGGCCCAAAGCAAGTGTGACTCATACAGCATGCCGGATGGCACAAGGGACAACAGCCCACCCTCAAACAACCCCTTGATGTCCGATTATCTGAACAACGACCTTGCCCTTCCGAAGAGCAGAGCGGAACGTCACCAATTGTGACGCTCCTTCAGCCATTTCCCCAATAGATCTAGTTTCTAGTTCTAATTTTAGAAGCAGAATTTACTGTTTCTATTTTCTGGATCTATTTTTAGCCTCATCGCACTCTCCTGCAACCCAGCTCCAGCCCAAACAACCGTCAGAACAGCACATAACCGTTCTCGGTGGTCCTCCTAGGAATGTGGTGACTTTATTCATTTCTCCCATAGGATCAGGGTGACTTTGCAGGCTTAATGCTTGCAAAGCCCTAAGGTTTTCTTGGGTGCAGGTCCTACTGAATTCATCGGGGCTTCCTTCTCAATAAATATGCTTAGAACTAAGAGAAAAACCATATTAAAATAGGAAAATAAACTTGCTGCAAGAACTGTGACTCTCGTTTATCTCCAGCAGCCGGCAAAAAATGTCTTTGTGCTAGCAGCAGAAAGTGCTATGGTAGGGCTCTGACTGGCCCAAACCTCTTTAGAGGCAGGCCGTTTGCTTATTTACTAGTCACACAAATACACAGCTTCTTTGTAAGTGCCTTGATTTTAGTGCAAATATTAACAAATGCATTCAAGTCAAAACAGGATTGGTACTTTTATCATAATAAAATCATGATATTTTACAAACAAAAATCCCTGGAGGCTCCCATCTTAAAACAGGGACCCAATCCATCCCTTGCCCTCTCCCTGGGCACATGCACCCAGCTATTACTTTACTAATCACCGGAGAGCTTTTACCTCAGCTTGGCTTAATGTATTGCCATCAGACCTACTGGAAGGGTGAGACCTTCGAAATCCCTTAAGCAGAACAGAATTGCCCTCGCCACTCGGGAGCAACTGAAACCATGGATCATGCTCTGTTAAATTATTGATTCTATAGAGTTCTCTGTCGCCTTTTTAGAACTTCAATTTTAATCAAATTTCCATGTCGATCACCTCCCTTCTCCTCTCGGATTCTAATACTGACTTCGCCTTTAACATGGCAACATTTTGCTCCAGGGCCTGCTTTATTCGGAAATAGGCAGTCAAATCCGTCACTTAAATTTAAGAAGCCTGTTGGGTCTTCTTCAAGGGTGTGCGCAGACCATGAGTGGCAGAGATGCCTGGAGCAGGGGCCATGCTGGTCAGGACCTGCGACGGAGCTTCTAAAGGGCCTCAAACTGCTGGGCTGGCCCACGGTTAATTGCCCAGCTCTACCTGACAAATGGCCAGCCTGCAAGCATCGCAGGTGAGAGGAGCAACCTGAGCTGCCTTCCTGCCCCCCCGCCCCATTTTCTCCTTTGCTCAACAGGTGGGTCTCATTTCCCAAACCTGTTTGGAACAAAGTGATGGTGTAGTCCTGGTCCGGTCCACCCCCCTGCATTTTTGCCACCCTGTCTGCAGGTAGCAATCACGAGGGAGGGCATTTTGTCAGTTTGTGGGGCAGCGGGGGGACACAACATTTTAAGAAATATTTGGGGTGGGGGCCGGGCAATGCACCAGTATGAACAGCGGCAGAATCTGCTTGTCATCTTTCTTCTGCAGAAAATGCTGCATCTCTGCAGGCAGTAGCAGCTGCTCACCATCCCCCCTCCACCATCCCACCCACCCCTCCCGCCCCCATGCACCAGGGTTTAAAACTGTCCATGTATGAGGAAGAGAAGAGTCCCTCTCAAAGCACAGCTCCCTTAAAAGCTATTGCCTGGCCGTTTTTCAGATGGGGCTTTTAAAGTAGGGTTGCCATATTCTGGCTCTCCAAATCTGGGTGCCTAATTTGCAAATTGTGTGAATTGGCTTGCAAATAATTTTGCATGTGCAAATTAGCAGCTGCACTTTCCAGTTGATTTGTATTTGCTCAGGATATCTACCAACAATAGTGGGGGAAGATATCGTTGCCTGACCATTTTCCTTGACAGCAATAGAACAAAAAAATAATAATATGCACAGCTTTTTAATAAAGGCTGAAATTCTGTACACACTTATTCAAGAGAAGATCTGATTGAATCCAACAGTGCTTACTTCTAAGTAAGCATGCACTGAATGTAAAGCCAAGAAAGTCCTTAAACATTACAATACACAGCCTGGTAGGCAGGTAGTGAGTCACATCAAAAGCAAACTATCCACTCAACTGCCCAAAAGAGATTCCCTGCCGATAACAAACAAGGCAACATTCCTCGGGGGGTCACTGTACATGTGAAAGTGAAACCCTCCCAGCGAGCCTCCTGTGCTCTTGCTCTCTTAATCCAAGTCTAGTGGTTGAGAAGAATAGTGACTGCATGTTTTGCTCCATAACTCTGCGTCTACAAGGGCTAGAGCTTAACTTTGTTTTTATTTTATTTTATTCTTTAAAAGTGAAATCTGAACTCTGGGCGAATCCGGGTGGGCTAAGCAATCTGGGTGAGATGCTTAGAATCCAGGTGAAACCTGGAATTCCAGAAGGCATGGCAACTCTATTTTAAAGCCCTTTAACTCACATCTCCTCTGGAATGGAGGAGGTCCATTCACATATCTGCCAGATTTACTCCGAAGTCCCTGTGATTTATCAGGGAGCAGTTCACACACAATTTGGGACTTTCACTGCATCCAAGAGTGCAGACCAATTTATATGCGGGGTAAAATAATGCACTATTTGGGTCGGGTTTTGGGGGACAACTTCGAGTTCGCAGTAAAGCCTCCCAGTAAACTCACCTGCTGTGTGTAAAAGTCTCTGGTGCCCAGTTCCAGCCCTACAACCCCGGGAAGGGACAGAGTGCATTACCTCAAAGCGGATGGCTCCATTCCGGTCCACATCAAAGGCATTGAACAGGAAGTGAGCATACATGGTGGCATCTGGAAAGGTAACAGCAGAAGCTTAGGAACATAGGAAGCTGCCTGGTAACCGAGTCAGACCCTTGGTCCATCTAGCTCAGGATTGTCTACACTGACTGGCAGCAGCTCTCCAAGATTTCAGGCCGGTGTCTTTCCCAGCCCTACCTGGAGATGCTGCCAGGGATTGAACCTGGGACCTTCTGCATGCAGAAGATGCTCCTCCAATGAGCTACAGCCCCATCCCCAGGGGAATATCTTACAGCATTCACATGCAGTCACCCATCCAAATGCAAACCAGGGCATAGCTTTACTTGGCAAAGGCGATAATTCATGCTCACCCCCCACAGGGCCAGCTCTCCACCTGGGAACGAGGAAACCAGCAGGTGGCGTGCAAAGATTTGAGGAGCATGGCTTGCTGGCTCTCCCGATGGCCTGATTCATTAGAACAGCCCCGCTAAATTAGAGCAATTAGTCCAGCATCTGTGATTCCAAGTGGCCAACTAGAAGTCCCTGAGAAGTTCCCAAGCAGGCTGTGAGAGTTAAGAGCCACCCCCAGCTGTCTGTCCCCAGCACCTGCTATTTGGAGGTATACTGCCTCTGTACAGGGAGGCTCCACTCTTGGCAATCAGGGTTAACAGTTGCAGATAAATGCTGAGCATATGAAATCCTTTCCAACGACACAGGAGGAAGAGTTATGCTGTATCAGAACAGCAGGCGTCCTGTTCCCACAGCAGTCAACCCTCGAGAAACTCCTAAGAGATGAAGGCAATATCTCTCCCCTACTGCTGTGCCACCCCCAACCCAAAAACTGGTATTCTTGCTGAAGCTGAGTAGGTCAGTGCTTGCTTGGATGTGGTCGTCCTTGGGAACTCTGGAGCTTCATGATGGAAGGAAATGCAAGGTATCAAACGTAATAAACAAATCAGGCCCCTAGCTCAATGGCAGAGCACCTGTTTTGCGTGAAGAAAGTCTGAGGTTCAAGCTGTGGCAGCACCTCCATGTAGCGCTAGGAAAGACCCCTTTCTGAAATGCTGCCAACCAGTGTGTAGACAATCCTCAGCTAGATGGACCAAGAGTCTGACTCAGCAGACAGCAGCTTTATATGCAAATATTTTATTATGATTTATGATATTTTTATCCTAGCCTTCCTCTAAGGAGTTCAGCACACACGCTTCTTCCCATGTAGCTCTGGAAGTTGGTTAGGCTGAAAAACAAACCCACACAGCAAGCTCCATAGCTAAATAACCAATCCAACCTTCTTCTCCCTGCAGCTATACAGGCTCACTTTTGCCCTCCAGGAATCCATCCAAAATATTTTCTATGCTCACACACCAACATCAGCAGTCCAGGAAGCTCTTCACACGGGGCTTTTAACTCGCATCTCCTCCGGAATGGAGGGGGGTGCGTTCACACAGGCCGACAGGCCAGATTTACCCCCAAGTCCCTGCAAGTTATTGGGAAGCAGTTCGCACACAATTTGGGTTTTTCACTGCGCATTAGAGGATACCCCGATCTATATCCGGGGTAGAAAAATCCACTCTTTGTGTCAATTTTGGGGATAACAAGTTTGCAGTACAGCCTGCTGTGTGTAAAAGTCCCTGGTGGAAGTGTGCTGCTGGCATGGGAAGCTGCCAGTATTTCGGGGCAATGTGCATTGTAAGAAATCGGGAGGCACAGCTGCTTTTGCAGGGAGCGCCATCCTGGGAACAGCTCTGCAGCAGCGACATTCACACAGGGAGGGTAACCTCAGATCTAGCCCAGAGAGCTGCAGAGATGGGGGTGCTAACCAAAGACTCACCTCCCTGGGGGAAGAACTGAGAGTAGATCAGCTTGAAGGTTTCCTCGTCCACCAGGCCGCTGGGACACTCCTATTAAAGCAAGCCACAGGGGGTTACTCCTTCAAGATCTATCCGCTTGGACACTTGGGCGTTTTCCCCACAGGGCTTTTCGCTCACATCTCCTCTGGATTCAGCCAGATTGACCCCGAAGTCCCTGTGAGCCGCTGGGGTTTTCCATGGCATGTTAAAAGGGTAGCCCAATTCACAACCCTGCTAACTGAGCAAAGAGGCACCTTTTAAAAGTGCTGATTCTCTTGACTTATCAGGGAGAGAGCAACTGGCCCTATCCAGCCCCAGCACAGCATCCGTCCAGCGGCTGTTGCCTGCCTTATGTTTCTTTTTAGATTGTGAGCCCTTTGGGGACAGGGGACCATCCAGGTACACTTTTAAAATGAACACATCATTCACACAAACATGTTTACGAGTGTGCAGACATCTGTACACTCATACCGCATAATGTCTGAATCGGGCTTTAGTTACACTCATAACCTGAGTGAAAACATCCATAAGCAGGGCTATCCTGTCTGCTGACCAGTGCAGGAATGGCGAACCTTTCAGCTCTAGGATTCCTACTATCTTTTCACAGTTGTGTAAGGGGGAATTTTGGCAGGTGCATCTTCTCACATCACAGTCTTGCAAGAGGAGAAAAAGCTGTGCCTGGCAGAAGCCTCTCCGTAGGAGCATGAGAACTAAAGTGGGGCAGGGAGCACACTAAGGGAGACCTGGGCAAGCGGGACACGTCGTGGACATCCTTCCAAGGAGATCCATTGCTTTGCTGGTCGGGGATGTGGTTGAAGATTCAAACGCTCTGTAAGAAGCTTCAGTCCCCGCGAGCCATAACTGCAGTGACGGTGAACCAAAAGCAGGAACCCCTGGTTGATTCCCCGGCCCCCTTTCCCCTCCATAAGACATCATCGTGGAAACATTAAATATGTTTGCAGCTTTGACCATCGAAAAATGTGACCTGGCCACAGCTCTGAGACCCAAGATCACGGCGACTGCTCAATCCAGCACCCTGTGCTGCTAGCTGGCCCCAGCACGAGGGAGCAGATCTTGAGGCTCTTCTCACAATCAGGGAGAAGAGCCTGGAGTGGGTTAGCGGGGAGCTCCCAGACTTGGGGAGGACACTTGTCCTACCCAGTTTCTGGTGGTGTGAGCAGCCTCAGTAAAAGCAAGAGCAACTTTAGGCTAGTTCACACAATCGGTAGTTGAGGCCCCCGCTGGGTAGGAGGCCTTGCACACCATCGCTTCCCCTGCCTCCTACCTTGTTTTTTACTCACACACACAAGCACAGAACGGGAGCACTCACAGCTTCCAAACGTGGGTAGGATGCTTGTCCTACCTGATTAAAGACTGTGTGAACAAGCTTGAAGTTGCCCTTGCTTTTACTACGCCATGTTTTAATTCTAGTTTCTATTGTGATTTTTAATGGTTAGCTGCCTCAGTCAAAATTGATTAAAAGGCAGATTTTTTTAAACTCAATTATATCTACACCCCCCCACCCCCAAAGTGTCAGTCAGTAGAGCAGGCATGGAGGGACCACCATGTGGAGGGAGGGGGGGCGCTCAGCAGAAGGTTGCTGCCTCCAAGACTAATCCCACGTTTGCCATCCCATCTGGGTCCAGCTTCAGTCACAAAGCTTATTGTGTGATCTTGGGCAAGCCCTCCCTGTGCTCCATGGGGTCAGGACTGCAGAATTTGGCCCCCAGGTTAAGGAAGGAATCTTTTGGGGGAAACTTGGAATCTACCAAAGGCCACTGCTCATCAAAGAGATTCTTCTTTCCTGTGGTAAGTTCAGCTGAATCCATATTTAATGCGTTCAGAAGTTCAGTGCCAGGTATTCTCCATTCAGCAATATTAAAGAAGTTGGAACGGGAAAGAAGAGCCTAAAAGCAAAGATTTGTTGATTCATCAGTCAGTTCTGGGATGCTCCCTGATGTCAGGAGCAGAGCTGACGCTGTACCAAGAAATGGAATGAAATATTCTCCCAGTGATATAGAAGCGCCAAGAACAGATATTACGGCAAGGAGAGAAAACCAATTAAGAGTCTGAAGGATGGCTTCTTGAAAGCAAGACCAGGCGGACGTCAAACCATCTGACTTCTTGGGCAGATGTAACACACGTATATTGCAAGGTGGTGAACCTGAGGGTCTTCTGCTCTTGTTATACTACAATTCCCATCCTCCCCAGCCACAGAGCTGTCATTCGGATGAACAGCCCATCCCCACACAATAAAGAAACATGTCAGGAGCATGGCAAGAAGTCCACAGAAGACTTCCTGATGGGCGCACTCTCAAGTGCTTTTCCTTTCTAATCACGTGGGCCAGCCAGGTATCATCTGGACCGGTCCAATGAGCCTCCAGGATGCCCTCAGGAATCTACAGCTGCAAGAAAAGGCAAGGCGGAAGCCAAAAGCAGGCAGGCAGGCAGGCAAGGCCGTACTCACGTTCTTGAAGCCCCTGTAGAGGGACTGCAGCTCCTTCTTGGTGAATTTGGTCGAAGCCTGGAGCTGGTCCAGCCCTTCTGGCTGATGCCGGATGGTCGAAAGCTCAAACTCGCTATCACTGCTGTCTGCAAAAAAAGACACACACACACACACACACACTTTGTGACATCCGTTGAGGGCAGTGGCCAGCGTCCCAATGGGTAGTGAGAAACCGGAGGAGCAGTGCGGGTGGGGAACTGGTGGTCCAAGTGTTGTCAACGGATTGGGGGGATGGCATTGCTCAGTGGTAGAGCCCCTGCTTTGCACACAAGAGCTCATGGGCTGAATCTCTGGTGGCATCTCCAGGTAGGGCTGGGAAAGACCCCTGCCCGAAACCTGGGAGAGCTGCTGGCTGCTCCTCTGGGGGCCTCCACTAGAGGCGCCCCCTCTCCCGATCTTTCTGAATTCATTTTTGAGTGGTAGCTCAAAGATGTGTTTAATTTTGAGGATGTTTTTATCGCATTTTATTATTGTTTGTTTTAAACTTGTTACTAATCAGCCTGGGGTCTTAGGATGGAGGGTATATGGTTATGTATAAAAGTATACATAAATACATTAAAATAGTTTAACGATATCTTTTATTGTTTTGGAAGCCACCTTGAACTCTTGGGGAAAGCAGTCAAAACAGATTAAAGAGTCCCGGAGGAAGTGCAGAGTGCATTTATCTTGCTATTGAGTAACTTTAGCTAGTCTTCATGTGCCAGGGATTAGGGGGCAGGGCTTCCAGGTCAGAGGGTGATGTTGTCCCACTGGTTCAGCCCCTGGGAAGCAATCTAGGAAGATGCTGAAAGGCATCATCTCATACTGTGCAGGAAGAGGCAATGGTAAACCCCTCCTACCAAAGAAAACCACAGCGCTTTGTGGGCGCCAGGAGTCAACACCGACTCAAGGGCACAACTTTCATTCACTTTACCTCTTTGTCCAGAAATTAAGTTCTGCCCACACCATCTTTTGCTTCCATTGATCTGCTCTTCCCTCAGCCAAAAAAGAAATTATCTAGGCAAGCCTGTTTTCATTTTCTATTAGTTACAGTCAGGCAAGGAACGATTTTAACCTTCATTTAACAGAGACGGATCAGCTGGAATAATTCCTTAAATAAAAGTCAACCGTCCTTTATAAAAGCCAACCGTCTCCTCCTCCAACTCACATTCTCCAATTCCCTGGTCCCCAATAAGCTAAGGATGGTTAGGCATGTTGTCCTGCCTAAAATTACAAGCCAGGGCTGCAGCATTTCCATATAGTTGTTCATAATTTACTTCTTTTTTTTAAGGAGACACCTGATGAACTTCTTAATGTCATCAGTACACCCCAGCAAAAACGCTTAAAACGAATTCCTTCCAGCAGAAGTCCGAAGGGAGAGACTGCAAAGTCCAGATTAATTGAGCCAAATAAAGAAGGCGGAATTAAAAGCACCAACTAGGCACTAACGAGGCAACAGCAGCTGGGATGCAGATCTGTAAATGGTGCTAATTTTCACTGCAGGAGTCTCAGAGAATGTCACATGGACTCTGACTCAAAGGTCCTTGCATGCGCCAGCAATTTGGGTATGTGCCAATATGTGTAAAGAGCCGGACACCCACTGAATACAAGTTGTGTGTGACCAGTGTTCATGGAACCCGTCTCTTGTTCCAGGGATGAGCAAACACTAGGATGGCACTCCTTCACCTGGGCAACGCAGGGAAATTGTCTCCTTTATACCCTTAGAGCAGCAGCAGTTCCCAACCTCGGGTGCCCAGATGCTGAGGGCTGCAACTCCCATCAACCCTGGCCATTGCGTCCAGCAACATCTGGAGACCCAAGGTGAGGACCCGTGCAATGGAGAGGCAAGAGGAGGAGCAGAGGAAGCTCTTCCTTGGGAACCCCATCGTTTTGTGATGGAAGGAAAGGCCAAGTATAAAACTTAATAGGTAAATCCGGCCCCAAGCTCAATGGCGGAGCCCCTGCTTTGCATGAAGAAGGTCAAGAAGGTTCCATCCCTGGCAGCATCTCCAGGTAGGGCTGGGAGAGACTCCTGCCCGAAACCTTGGAGAAGCCGCTGCCTGTCTGTGTAGACAACCCTGAGCCAGATGGGCCAGGGGTCTGGGTTGGCAAAAGGCAGTTTCCTATGTTCCTATGACAATGCAGGCTTTTGGGAGAGGAGAACTGGCCCTGTGGGTTGTGAGCATGAATTGCCCGCTTTGCTAAGCAGGGTCTTCCCTGGTTTGCATTTGGAGGGGTGATTACATGTCGGCAGTCTGCTGTTACCATGCTCCCCTTAAGGGAAGAGGCTGCAGCTCAGTGGAAGAGAATCTGCTTGCATGCAAGAGGTCCCAGGTTCAGACCCTGGCAACATCTCCAGATAGGGCTGGGGAAAACTCTTGCCAGAAACCTGGGAGAGCCACTGCCAGTCAGTGCAGACAATAACGAGCTAGATGGACCAAGGGTCTGACTCGGTATAAGGCAGCTTCCTATGCCCCTAATGCAGCATTAACTATAACTTCCATTAACCCCTATGGAAGTTGCTGTTACAAGATGCAGGGGTGGCTACCGGCTTAGTTTTATTTATTTTTTTAAGGGAAAGAACAGAATTGGTGGCTATTAGCCATGATGGCTACGTGGAACCTCCATGTCCAGGAGCAGCCTACCTCTGGATACCAGCTACTACTGGCATCCAGTGAAGAAGGGCTGCTGACCTCGTGCCCTGCTTCTTGTGGGCTTCCTGGAGACATTTGGCTGAGCCAGATGGCTCTTTGGGATGGGGCAGAGGCTGTGAAAACGCAGCACCTTATTGTGCCAGGGGAGGCCAAAGGCCCTTCTGGAAATCTAATCTACAGCCAGGGGTGAGGGGAGAGCTGTGATCCAGAGAGGCAGCCTCCAAGGGCCGCTCCAGACAGCCATTTCCTCTTCTGTCATAAGCTCAAGTTTTCAAGGACTTTCCACTGGGGTTCCGGCCAGCCAAGAATTTCAGATCTCCTTCCTAAAAATAGCGGGATCCCACCCATGGACATGGCGAACCAGAGCATCCTCCAGCAAAGCAGGGACATTGGATCACGGAGAGGAAACCACAGCGGAGTCTGAAGCCCTTTCGCTCCCTGCCTGGCCTGGCACCCAGCCCTTGCAAAGATATTATCATCGGTGCTGTGCTGTAGTCAGCACCATATCCTGGCAAAGCCACTCGCAGAGGGTGAAAGGGACTCTTCTGGACAGCAGGTGGCTCTCAGAACACCCATGGTGACCCACTGAAATGGACCGGCAATGAAAAACAATGGGAGGAACTTCTTCGAATGACATGTGGAACTCCTTGCTACAGGATGAGCATCAAGATAAATAGAGGTTCCCCCCCCCCACACACACACAAAAGGAGCCAGCATGGCGTAGTGGTTAGAGTGCTGGACTAGGACCGGGGAGACCCGAGTTCAAATCCCCATTCAGCCATGAGACTGGCTGGGTGACTCTGGGCCAGTCACTTCTCTCTCAGCCTAACCTACTTCACAGGGTTGTTGTGAGGAGAAACTCAAGTATGTAGTACACCGCTCTGGGCTCCTTGGAGGAAGAGCGGGATATAAATGTAATAATAATAATAATAATAATGATAATAAAAAATTACTATTAAATGAAAACATGTGCAGTAGTCAACTAGTCACATTCTCTCTCTGCCTCTTTCGCATGCTCACCTCTCATCTCTCTTGGATGTCTGTTTAGGAATAAAGTCTGCACGAGCCAATGATCGGCTTGTGCAGACAATCGCCAGCAGTGAAGGAGAAGAACTATCCGTCATGTGCTTGCAGACATTTAAGAGAGGAGGCAGGGGTGTGTGTGTGTGTGCGTGTGTAATGACCATCTGCAAGGTGGCTGCTGATTCGGGGGAGCCTGTCTCTGGCTTTTTACTGGGGTAGGAGAAAAAGCCTGCCCGACCCTGCTGCACCTCAAAAGTGGGCGCCAAGGGTGGAAAACTCCCCCTCTGCAGAGGGCTGCTGGGGCAAGGAAGAGCTGACTTTCCACCCCACAAGCAAAATCCAATCTCCCAAGGCAAAGCCTTCCTCAGGGGCTCACTCACACGAAAAATCCCTTAAATGCCTGTAAGAAAGGCAAGGCTTCTCACAGACTTGGGTCCCCAGACGTTGTGGGGCTACAACTCTCATCATCCCCAGCCATGGAGGTGGTGGGAGTTGTCGTCTGGCAACACCGGGGGACTCAGATCTGAGGGCCCCGGTGGGAAGGAATCCAGAGGGACGCGATGAGGAGCCGCTGTGGGACAGGTGGTTGCTCCGCCAGTCCAGTGAGCCGCTGTGGGTCCCGTGGCCTCCCGCCTGCCTGCGCATGGTGTTGATGCTCCACTGAGTGGCTTGGGTTGTCAATGCGCCTGGACCGTCCTCCTGACAGACAGCAGGCCGAGCTTTCTGCTGCTCTCCAGAAGTCCTGAAGGAGGACATAACCAGAGCAGCGGTTCTGCAGTGATCATTTGTGTCAGGGAGGATCTACTCCGGCTCAGAGTCCTGAGGAAAGACTTTTGTGGATGATTAAGTCCTCCTTTCCCATTACTTCTGCTGCGTCTGCAGGATCCAACCTGGGAAGGCCTCCTCATGCATCTCCTGCCCTGTCAACAGCATGGCTCAGAAAGTCCTAATTGCAGAACCTTCTTCACCTCCAACGGTGCCAGAGCCAGAAGCATTGGCAGGCTTGACTTCCCAGCCATTAAAACATCCCTATTAGAAATGTCTGCTCTGCCTTATCATTCCAAAGAGGTCTCAAAGGGGCCTAGAGATCATTCACACCAACCATAAAAGGGCAATCAGCACAATGAAACACAATATATTGACTCTAAGACCGGGGTTCTCAACCTTGGATCTCCGGATGTTGCTAGACTACAACTCCAACCATCCCCAGCCGCAATGACCAAGGCCACTGTGGCTGGGGATGATGGGAGTTGTAGTCCAACAAGTTTTCACCAACTATCTATAAGTCATTAAAGAGCGAGCGTGGCTGATTTCCCATAAAGAGCGACCCCTGAGAAGACCTCGTTCTTTGCAACCAACCACCCAACCTTAAAAGGTGGAGACAGAGTCTCAAAACATGCAGAGAGGAACACAGGGAGGAGGGAGCCATTATGGAGAAATATCCATCTCTGGAAATCATGCAATCCAGAATCACCGAGAAAGGGAAAAAGATTATAAAATTATTATTACTGCACCCTCAGCTTATATGGAGCCTTATAAAGTTATGAAGTTGACATAGATAGGTCCCTGCTTCCAAGGGGCCTACAATCTAAAAGTAGGCTTCGGGGAAACAGTAGTGGGAAGGGATAGATAAGAAGAGGAAGAAAAGAATCTGTAGTAAAGAAGCCTTCACACTCTAAAAGTTTGGTTGCAGTTGGGAATGAGGATCATAAGCCAAGGATCAAGTGGAAAGGGCTGGTTCTGAGCAGGGATCTGAAGGGAGAGAGGGGCACCATGTACAGAGAGGCCGTGGCTGGAGCTGTTTAAGGGAGCAGCAGGAGGACGTCTTTGGCACAGAAAGGCTTCTCACCTTCCCTCCGTCCTCTCCTCGCCCCACTGCACTCAACGCCAGTTCCAACATCCCACATTCAAGACCGAGGAACATCACATTCAGTTCTGCAAGCTAAGGAAGCCCTCAGCTTGGTTCCACCCACCGTGGGATTTGGGTGGGGGGTGGCAAGTCTTGGGTTACTGGCGAGGCCGGACGTTCAAGGTTTTGCAAGACAGGGAGATGATGGGGAGCGCTGCACTTCTCAGCGACCAACCCCAGACTCCCAGAGCATGTCCACACTAGGCGCCTGATGGAAGACGCCACTCCACTTCCGCGTGGCTCCAGGCTGGGCCTTCGGGTCCGTTTCCAGGCCTGGTGCAAAGTGCTGGTACTCTGCCTCAAGCCCTAACTGGCTCAGAACCAGCAGGCTGCAAGGACCGTCCCATCCCACACCAGCCGGCCCATCCATTCAGATCGACAGCCCTGGCCAGGCAAGCTGGGAGGCAGGGCGCATCATCCCGATGACACATATGCCACCAATGGAAACCAGGCCATACAGGGTGTGCACCGCACATGGTTCCGAGTGACTAAAGCCGATGAGCCCAGCCCCGAACCCCCGCCATTTTGCGGAGGAAAAGAGAGATCCACTTGTAACAAGCGAGCCTCATCCCAAAGATGACTGTCCCAAAGCCCCACCACCCACCCATTGCTGAAGACTGGATTCCTCCTGTGCTGAGCACGTTCGCGCATCCCGAAGAGGCAAGAACAGGGACGAGGCTGGTCCCCACAGCCCTCATTGGGCTAGGAAAAGCATCCCTACCTGAGTCCGGGAGCTGTGCTCGCTCTCGTTGTGTGATTGTGTGCGAGTAAAAAGCAAGGCAGGAGAGTGACTGTTTGCAAGGCCCCCACTGGGCGGAGGGCTCCGTCCTACCCAGGGGCTGCACCCGGCTGTTGAATGAGGTACGAGGGAAAGCCCTCCGGCCCAGCAAGAAGAGGCTAGCAAACCATCGCAGCCGGTGTGCACAGCTGCCAAGCCCGAGCAGGACGTTTGCTATGCCCGAATTAGGATCCAGAGAACCAGCCTTCTAAACGGTGGACTGGAGTTAGCAAACAGCACGGATCCGAGATCCCTTGCAAGATCTGGACAAATCTGCCCCTGAGGAAGGCATTTGGCTGGAACGCGCTGGGCTTGTGAAAGATTACAAGCCCCTTGAGACTTGGTCTCTTTCTTTCTTGTGGGGTACTAAATAGGGACAGAGTCCAGAAAGCAGGAAGGGAGCCTCTCTGGTGCTCCTCGGAGGAGGCGCCTGCGTGGGGCCCACGGGAGAGCTTCTTGCTCTCCGGCCCAGCGTGGGCATTTCACCGGCCCGCCCCTCCAACCACCCCACCCTTCCTTGCTCCCTTGAGGGCCAGCCCCGTCCAGCCGATTTATCAGAATTGTGAAGGTTTGTTCCCCCCCCCCACACCCTTCGACAAGGAGCTAAGAAGCAGCAGGCTCCTGTCCCCTTCAGCAAGGTCAGGGCGAGGCTGAAACGTGCCGCAGCAACAGCAAACTCATTTTAAAAATAGGACCCGTGGCAGCGGCGGCAGCGGCAGCAGCAGCAGGGCTCAGCCCACCCCAGCAGAAGCCACGGCCCAAAGTGCTGACTCAGCCAGCCCTGGGATGCTGGGTCCAGGAGGTCCCTGCTGTCACTCAGACAGAGGAGCCTTTGGGGAGGGAGCATCTCTGCCCCCCCTCCTCCTCCTCCTGCCAGGCCCTGCTGGGCTTCTGCCACGGTGCGGAGGGAGGGAGGGAGGGAGGCGCAGGGCAGATGGTCTTGCCCTTCAGGGCTCCGGGGAAGCGATTCCCTTCCCCAGTCCAAGACTCCCTCCTCGGTTAATATTTCATCATTGGCTGCTAAGATGACTTGGTGGTTACCGATACAGGCGGCATGAACAAATATATCTGTGGAGATTCCCCGGGAGAGAGGATTCGCCAGTGGGAAGCCTCTGCCAAGCCCCCTCCACCCACCCACACACACACGCGCCGTGGGGCTGCCCCCTTGCCTGACAAGGATAGCTGGGGTAGTGGAGAGGCTTAGAGCTAGCAAGCCCCCAGTGCAAATCTTCCGCATTGCCCCCGACTAACTGGGGGCCAAAATAGACCGCGGCCTTTTCTGGACACAGTCGCCCGACTCTAGGTTTAATGTGGGTTACTGAGATTAGCGTGACTGTGCGAACCCATGCCAGAGCAGGACTCTCAGATTCTTCTCAGGCCATAAGCCACCTGAACAAGGGTTCAAACAATTGCACAGATGTTGGTTACCGACTTTAAACCTAAATTCAGCTGATGGTGTGGACCAGGCCATTATGTCAAACCCACTGCTGGCGTTGAGGAGTTCACTTTTATTCCAGAAATGACCACCACGGTGGGGGCGGGGGGGATATGGATTGGGACCAGGGTGAAGGAGGGGAGAGTTAACTCTTTGCCCCTCCACAATCCACATCTGGGTCCCACCCTCCATGTTTGCTGAGGGCGGGGGGAGTCCCCATAGCACCAGCTTCCCCCCCATGCCAAATCTGAATCAGGACTGCAGCATGGACAGCAACGTAGGCAGCATTGCCCCAGACACGGTCCCAATCCAGCTTGTGCCCCTGCCCCACAGTTGGCATTTAAAAAAAGAGAATCCCAGCCCGTCAGTACTAACAATGTGTGAATATAACCTTGGCCTGACACATGGCACCACCTCTCAGCTCGGCTTTCTGCAACATAGGGATGATTAACAATGTTGGCCTAAGTCTTGACCTAAGGTAGGTCAGTGCTTTGAACGCTCCAAAAGTGCCATCAGAATTATTATTCTTTCTTGGGTGCCTACACAAACTAGGCACTGTTTGCCTTGGTTTGCATTTGAATGGGGGACTACATGTGAGCGCTGTAAGATATCCCTGCTAAGGGACGGGGCTATAGCTCAGCGGAAGATCATCTACTTTGAATGCGGAAGGTCCCAGGTTCATTCCCTGGCGGCATCTCCAGGTAGGGCTGGGAAAGATTCCAGCCTGAAACCTTGGAGAGCGGCTGCCAGTCAGTGCAGGCAATACTGAGCCAGATGGACCAAGGGCCTGACTCAGTAGGAGGCAGCTTACTGGGGTCCTAGTCCACTAGGATGACCCCACGCATCTGCTCATGTAGGCTCTAGGGAATGTACTAAAATGAATGATAGGGAGCGCCCATTGAAATGCACTGGCTCCTTACAAATGGCCTTAGGAATGCATGGAATTTCCGAATGGCTGTTGGCATTTCATTCAATGGGCATTCCCTGTCATTCATTTTAGGATGTCCTGACACTAGTCCACAGGAGGACTTGCATGCAGAAGGTCCCATGTTCAGTCTCATCCGGCAGCATCTCCAGGTAGGGCTGGGATAGATTCCGGCCTGTCACCTTGGAGAAGTCGCTGCCCGTCCGAGCAGATAATACTGAGCTAGATGGACCGATGGTCTGAACAGAGCTTCCTGTGCTCCTAGTCCACGAGGCTGACACCATGCATCTGATCATCTAGACTCTTAAGGAACGACCAACAGCCGTTTGGAAATGCCATGCATTCCTACGGCCCTTTGGAAGGAACCAGGGCATTTCAGTGGGCATCCCCTGTCATTCATTTTAGGATGTCCTGACACTGGTCCACAGCAGGGCTTGCACGCAGAAGGTCCCAGGATCCATCCCTGGCAGCATCTCCAGGTCGGGCTCAGAGAAACTCCTGCCTGTAACCTTGGAGAAGCAGCTGCCAGTCTGTGAAGACAATACTGAGTGAGGTGGACTCACCAGGAGGCAGCTTTCTATGAGATGCAGCTCCTCTCTGGCAAAAAAAGAAAAAGGGGGTGGGGGTGGGGTGTCGTATACCTCCATACAATCCAGGATGGCTCTTATCTGCCCACGACCCTGCATGAAATACAATGGGGTGGCCAAACTGCCTGAAAGATCCTGCAAGGATCATATGAAGCTCGATTCTGGAATCACAAGATTTCCCAGAAGTTCCCAGTAAGAATATTAGCATTGATTGATATCAGGGGTTGCTAGATGAAAGCGCTCTCCTTGTACTGGTACACACACAGAGATGTGTACTTGAAAAACCAGTGAATTCACCTAAGCTGAGCATCAGAGGGGCTCATTCACACCACCATTTTTAAATAGAGAGATGGAGGCAGAGTGGATTGGGGGTCTTTATCCTCAAGAGGTAGGGACTGGAGACAGAAAACAGGTTTTTTTCCCCCCAGAGAGCTGAAGAATAGTTTTTAAAAGAGATCGAAGCTTTCAGATTTTATTTTATTGTTAGATTAGGCGGTTATTGCACACTTATCCCACTGTTGGCCCTATTAAACAGATCGGGCCGGTTCTCCACAAAATGTCCTGCTAAACCTGTTTGACCAGAGATGATAGAGGTACAAAAGACATTTGGGTGTGCACCATGGGCAGCTAAAACTCCCAGAAACCACATAGAACTCTCTAAACACCCCCTCTCCAGTACTGGGGACATGTGCCTGTTCTGGCATGCGCCATGTTTCAACCACACTAGCACATGATGCAGGTCTGCAGTGACGTGGGCAAATCTAGATGTGGCGAAGCATCAGAACAGCCACTTCACCATACAGTGCCAGATGGCGGGGTGTGGAAGATCGCAATATTCACACAACCCACTTCTCCTCACCATGGTTGTGTGAATCTCTCTCTGACTGGGGTGAGTTGCCAGATCTGTTCCAAGTTGGTATAATCAGAGAAGGAAGGAAAGTCCCTCTTGCCTTCGCTTTACGTTCTGTGCCTTTAGTGTCTCCTGCCCCCCCCCACCCCCCAGCTACACGATAAGACTGCCGCAAGACGTCCAGAACAGCATGGGCTTCCGGAGGGTCCTGTGGCTTCTCCACCCCAGCATGTTTCTGAACAATCCACAGTCTTTCTGCACAAGGGTCTCTGCTCTAAATCTAACCACCCTGCGAGGAGGAGTTTCTTCCATCGCCCTCTTAAGACTTTAACTGCAGACAGAGCCAGGCCCAGAGCTAGCCTTAAAGTTGGGAACGTGTCAAAAAATTGGGGGGGGGGTGTCAGCTTATCTGGCCCCCATCAGCTCTAAGTGCAAACAACACTGAGTTATTTAACAATTATTTGGTTTTTTAAAAAAAAATTAGGGGGTGGAGGTAGAAAAATATTGAGAGGGGGAACAGCTAGGCCTGCCTTAGCCCCGTCCCCACTATGGGTCTGGATAGGGCTCTGCCCTTGATAACAATTCAACCCCCCCCCCCCGAAGATTCTGCCTGAAGAAGAGATCTGTGATTAAACTCAACAGCTTGCAGGGCACCGTGTGCATCAGGGTTGGTCCTAATAAAAATATCTGGTCTTGTAGCCCAGCATTTCAAGGAGGGAGAATTATTCCAGCAAAACCTGGCCTTCTGCCACCACAGACTCTCAGGGCAGCTGAAGATAAAACCAGATTCTGCTGGAGGGTGTACTTTCCTCTTCCCCACCTGAAGGTCCTTCTGGAAATCAGAGATGGGGGAGAGATCACCGTCCTCCAAACCTTCTTAGAAGCCCGGCTGGTGTGGTGCAATTGTTAGAGGGCTGGATCAGGACGGGGAAGACCGGAGTTCGATTCCCCACTCAGGCATGAAACTCTCAGCCGAGCCTACCTTACAGGATGGTTGTGAGAATCAGATGTGTGTGTGTGTGTGTGAGAGAGAGAGAGAGAGAGAGCTCATTGCAAGCCCACCTCTGTGCCCCTTGCTGGAAAGGAGGGAGGGGCATTTATGGGCTGAAGAGAGTCTTTAGAAACCACCACAAAAGAGCTGTTAGGTGAGGCCGAGGGGGTGCCTTCTGTCCAGTGGGAGGGAGTTGGGGGGCCAGAAAGAAAAAGACTTGTGAGCGAGGGGCTTCCTGGCGTCAGAGAATCCGGCAGGGGATGAAGCGCAGGCAGCTGGGGAGGGGGCCGGGCAAAGCGAGAGGGGCAACAAGGCGCGACTGCGAGTTACCTTCCATCGACATGGGCTCCAGGATGCCGAACTGCTTGAGGACCGCGATGAAGAGGAGGATGACCACCGCCACGGCGCACAGCTCCATCCCCTGGATCGCCATGGCATGCCCGGCAGCCGGTCCCGCGGCGGGCGGCACGGCTCGGGGGGCATGCGCCCTGCGGCACCCCCAGGGCCAGCTCAGCTCCCCGGGGGAGCCGAGGCAGGAGGTGCCGGGGGGCCAGCAGCGGAGGAGGAGAGCCCGGCGCCCCCCTCGCCGCTTCTTCCAAGTCCTTCAGCTCTGCCCCATCCCGGGACGGCCCACTGGCAGCGGGGCCGAGGAGGGGCGCAGGAGGAGGCGCGGCGGCGGCGGCGGCGACCAGGCAGGAGAGGCTGCTGCGGGCTGCTTTGGAGCGGGAAGGAAGGCGCAGCCCAGCTGAAACTTTCCGAAGTTGGAGGGCGAAACTTCCCCGCCGGCGCAGCTCCCGCTTCCTCGCAGCAGGGGCGGCAGGAGACGTCACCGCTGGCAAGCCTCTGGCATCCCGCGGGGCTGAGCCCTGGTCCCGGGCAGGCGGCGGCGGCGCCAGGGGTCAGCCGGAGGAGCTCCAGAGGGGCACCCCCCACCCCTGCAACGCCCCGGCGGCGGAGGAGCGGAGAGCACGCCATCGCCCAGGGTGCCGCCATCTCCGCCGTCTGCAATGCCATTGGCTGCGAGGGCAGCGGGCAGGTTAAGAGCAGCCCCTCCCCAAGGAGGGGGGGGAGGGAGGGAGGGATCCAGACGCCTGCGGAACTCCTCTCCTCTTGGGCTCCCCGGGCAGAGCGATCGCGGGCGCAGGGCGGAGGGGCGGCATCACTGAAGACGACAAGCGCCTCTCTCCGCCCAGGGAGGTCTCAGACCCGCGCCAGGCTCGCCTTTTTGCCTCGTCACTTTTCCCGGCTTCCAAACTCTCCATGTGGGGACGGAAGCAGAGCAGGAGCAGCGACGACGCTGGGGAGCAGAGGGCTGAGGCACCGAGACCAAGCCAGCGGGCTCTTGCTTTTTCTTTTTAGGGACTCTCTGGCACCGGGGGATGAGTGCCTCTGACCATGTGCAGAGTGACTTCCCCTGAGCAGAGCAACCTTTGGGTTCTCTTTTTTGTTTTTTGAAAACAGCCCAAGGGCACAATATTCCTGAGAATACAGACTGTCTTTCCTATCAGAAAAGAAGCTACTTTTTTTTTTTTTTTAAAGTCCTCCTCAGGACAAGAGTGCCTTCAAGCGTGTGCAGACATCTCTCCCCTTCTGAAGGGGAGAGATATTTTCTTTATATTACAAAAACTTTCCTTTATATTTTAAAAGAAACCCTTTGAGAATAAAAACAATCTCTCCTTTAAATGAAAGGCTCTTTTCTTTATATTAAAAACAAAACAGACCAACCCTAATTTGTACAGAGCCTAGTGCAGCAACTTAACTCAAGAATGTTTCCTGGCTGTCAATCTGCCGGTGGCCAAGAGGACAGGATTCTGACCATTCTGTGAGCGCCAAAAGAAGGGAGGGGAGGATGGTGCTTCCCTCCCATTCACTGTACATTCCAGATTTTCTTCTTTGGTTTTAGAACCTCATACATGGTCAGCTTATTCCATATTAGCACAAGGTTGCCAGCCAGCCAATACTTTCTGTTTTAGCAGGAAAGCCCTGCTCCATGAAGGTCTGAAAAGTCAAGGCACCGCAGATTATTCCGCTTTCACTCGTACCCTGCAGGCAGCATCCTGTCTCCACCGTCTCTGGCCCACCTGGTTCCTCTGGGCTCCACCCTCTCTGACCTCCTGGATTCTGGACACATGGAGCTGCCTTATTCTGAGTCAAGCCCCTGGTCCACCTCGCTCAGTATTGCCTGCTCTGACCGGCAGTGGCTAGTTTCCAGGATTCCAGGCAGGGGTCTTTCCCAGTCCTGTGTGGAGATGCTGCCAGGGATTGAACCAGGGGGCCAAGCCACTGAGCTTCGCCAGCCCCTGCCGCATCCCCACCTCTGCTGCTGGTTCTTTAAATCCAAAGTTGAATGCACCCTGCCCTGCCATGCAAGCCTCAGTCTTTTTTCCGCTTCTTGCACACGCTCCACAAGTCCTCCTTCCAGAGAGAGCTTTCGGGGCTATTGCATTTTGTACATGGCGGATACAGGTCAAGGCTGTGGCCCAGGGAGAGGTGGGGGTAACCTCTTGCCCCACGCCGAGCCCCCAAACTAAATCACTCTCAAGCTGTCAAGGGCTGCAGAGGGGGAAATCTACGGAAACGGACGCTGCCCATAAGTTTCCTCCTCTGCCGCTAATCACTTTGGAGAAGAAATTTGGATCGGGGCCATGATGTGGGGCAAGGACTTTAAAAAACTCTCTCCCAGACTGCAGCCTCGATCCAAATCCGCACCTTGCGGCTTCCTTTGAAAAGGAAAAAGATGTCACGGGTTCCTAACACAGAGCGCCCATGTCGTGTTCAGTTTGGTCCTCGGCCTGGGTCCAGAAAGGCAGTAGAATGAGTTGTACCTACCGCTACCACCACTTCTGAAGACAAACAAGAACCTCTTCGCAAGCAGAAAGCTAGCACACAAAGGACAAAGATCCCAGTCCAACCCTTTGAGTGCTGTGCTGCTTTTCTATCGGCAGGGGGCTCGTCATACAGAAGAGCATCCCCCAAAAGAGATCTGCCCATCTGCAGCACACTCAGGGGTCCCCTCCATTCCATGACCTCCTCCTGCTGCAGGTACGGGCCAGGCTGAAGAACAAAAGAGCCTGAAAACAGCCCTGCCGGATCAGGCCCAAGAAGGCCTATCTGGTCCAGCATCCTGTTTCCCACAGAAGATGCCTCTGAGTGAGAAGAAGCCCACAGGCAGGGGATGAAGGCCTGCCCTCTCTCCTGCTGCTGCTCCCCGAGCCTGGAGGCTGTCTATAGCTAGCAAGGCTAGTAGCCACGGATTGCCTGTCCTCCACCAATCTGTCTAAGCCCATTTCTAAACCTGTCCAAGCTGATGGCCATCCCCACATCCAGCTTCAGCTGCCTTCCAGGCAGAATCTGTGACTGTTCTGTGTGTGCCATGCAGGACTCTGTTCCTCTTTGCATTGATGCCTACCACTGAGTAATTGTGTTTACTGACAAACATACTTCACTAGCCAGTCAGGTCCTGGCTATAAGTCATGATGGCTAGGTAGAGCCTCCACGTTCAGAGGCAGTGTACCTAATAAATGCCAGGAGTGGGGCTATTGCCTTCCTGCCTTCCTTGTGGGCTGTGTCTGCCTGGCCACTGTGGAAAGCAGGACACTAGACCTGATGAAGCCAATTTGGTCGGGTGACCCAGCAGGGCTGAGAACCTGATCTCATCTTCCTCACAACACACACGCATCCAGCCACAATAATTCAGTACCTCAAATATGCCCATTCTGCTTTTTTTTTTTAACCTTGCCACCTTTTAATGATGGGTACGAATGCAACCGATATTTATACACCGCTTTCCAACATAAGTTCCCAAAGCCGTTTACATAGATATAAACATACAAATAAATGACTCCCTATCCCAAAAGGCTCACACACAATCTAAAAAAGAAACATAAAACAGCCACCAGCAACAGCCACTGGAGGGATGCTATGCTGGGGGTGGATAGGGCCAGTTGCTCTCCCCCTGCTAAATAAAGAAAACCACCACTTTTAAAAAGTTGCCTCTTTGCTCAGTTAGCAGGGGATTGTTTTCTACCTCTTGATTCAGTTTCCTACTTCTTGATTATGGACTGCAAAACTATTAGGGTTCAAAGACACAGAAGCACAGAGCAAATTGTTGTTGTTTTGTTGTTGTTGTTTACACAGTCAGACAGGTGTTGTTGACTGGTTTGTTTTATCCAGACATCGAGTCCTTCCCAAGGACCTGGGATGGCTGGATTTTATTGTCAATTGTTATAGGTATCGTCACAGAATATAGGCTGTTCCCAGTAAAGCTGCTTTTTGTAATTGGCTGATGGTGATTTCTGTGGCCCCGATGGTGTTGAGGTGCTCTTCAAGGTCTTTTGGAACTGCACCCAGGGCGCCAATTACCCCTGGGATTATTTTGGTCTTTTTCTGCCACAGCCTTTCAATTTCAATTGGTAGATCTTTGTATTTGGTGATTTTTTTCCTATTTCTTTTTCTTCTATTCTGCTATCCCCTGGTACTGCTATTTTATATCCCGCTCTTCCTCCAAGGAGCCCAGAGCAGTGTACTCCGTACTTAAGGTTCTGCTCACCACAACCCTGTGAAGTAGGTTAGGCCGAGAGAGAAGTGACTGGCCCAGAGTCACGCAGCAAGTCTCACAGCTGAATGGGGATCTGAACTCAGGACTCCCCGGTCCTAGTCCAGCGCTCTAACCACTACACCACGCTGGTTCACCACCATGGCTCCCACTGCTGTGTTCAACCCGTCTGCAGAAAAGCAACGTAAGAGAGGAAGGCTGAGATCCACCCGCAGGCCCACCCAGTCAGGGGCCTCCCTCATGGAAGCCGCTTGGCTTTCCTGCTCACCGGGGAAGGTGTAAAAAACTCAATAACTCATACCAGGGAGAGCAGAGAACTTCGGTTTATGTCTTGTGGCTCAGAAGGTTTATGCCCCTTATCTATTTCTATTATGCAGTGGTTTTTTAATTATTCATTTTAAGTGCTGACTGACTGAGAGGGAGATGCCAGCCTGTTCCTAACCTCAGCAAACAGGACAGAAGAAATCACATATTCTGTAGTCTTGCAGAACCACCACCAAATCCAGCTCGTTTTAAAAAGAAATCATTTTCTTTCGTGAAAGAAGGAACTCTTCTCCAAATGTGAAATCATGTCGTTCCATAGGACATTTTCACATACAAAATAAGTGGATCGATTCTTTAAATCTTATGCTGTAAAAGTGGGCGGAGGGGTGCATTTTTACAAAAAAAACCAAACCCAAATCTGAAAAAGCTCTCATCTGATAGGCATAAATAAATTTTAAAATACAAATGACATTCTCTGTAATGCAAACATTTTATAATAGTCGTTTATTATTTTATTATCTTGTTCTCTATTAATCTCTTATTCATAGAGACATAGCAGCTGCTGCCTAGTGAGTCAGACCACTGGTCCATCTAGCTCAGTATTGCCAACCCCGACTGGCAGCGGCTTCTCCAAGGTTTCAGGCAGGAGTCTTTCCCAGCCCCACCTAGAGATGCTGCCAGGGAATGAACCTGGGACCTTCTGCATACAAGCCTGCATATGCTCTTATAGGAACATAGGAAGCTGCCATATACTGAGTCAGACCAGTGGTCCATCTAGCTCAGTATTGTCTACACAGACTGGTAGCAGCTTCTCCAAGGTTACATGCAGGAATCTCTCTCAGCCCTACCTTGGAGATGCTGCCAGGGAGGGAACTTGGAACCTTCTGCATGCAAGCCTACAGATGCTCTTCCACTAAGCTATGGTGCCACCCCCTAAAGGGAATATCTCACAGTACTCATATGTCGTCTCCCATCCAAATGCAAACTAGGGTGGACCTTGCTTAGCAAAGAGGACAATTCTTACTCACTACCACAAGACCGGCTGTCCTCCCTCCCCCTCCCTCTCCTGCTCAATAGGGCCCACCAAGGACATCTGGTCTTCCAAGAGGCTGCAGAGCACTCACCAAGAAGTGTGTCCCAGATTCCTTTGCAACATTGCCAGCAGATGCAGAGGCGAATCTCTTGGATCGGACCACACACGCTGCTCCCTTTGCACTGCCACGAGGGGCTACTTATTTCTCTATTGGAAGAAGCAGACTGCACCTACGGAACTTGAGCTGTCATTGCACCAAATAACTTTGGCCTCGGAATACAACTCCCACCATCCCCAACCACAGTGGCCAATAGCCAGCAATGATGGGAGCTGTAGTCCAACATCCGCAGGAGGGCTGGCGTTATATAGCCCTGAAGGCTTGATAATGGAATCATACAGTAAGGTCTTTCACGCAATCATCTGGGGGTGGTCTGTGTGTGTGTGGCGGGCGGGCGGGGGGGGGGGAGAATTCCTACTCTGAGCTCCACAGAGGAGCCGACTGGATCTGCAAACTCACCACCCTGATGATTATTGCAGCCGTGGTCTCCACTGTGGAAAAAGGGAGCGGAGTCCTCCAAGGATCGAGGGAGGTATCCCAGAATGCATTGCATTGCATTCACAGCAGAGAGGCTGCTCTCCTCCGCTTGGACCCTCTGTCTGCAGCACTCAGTGACAAATAGGGCAGCCGGGAGCTGCAGAGAAAAGGAAGTACCAACACACAGACACACAGCGAGGCAGGACAGCTGAGCTCCTGGTAAAAACTCAGCTCCAGGATATGGGCTACCCACATCTGAGCGGGCTGAGTGGGAGGGCTTCCCATAGGCTCTCATGTGTGTGAACAGGCTCTTTCAATAATAATGGTTATAAAAATTGTTCCTGCTCTCATGAGGAACAGAGGAAGCTGCCATATACTGAGTCAGACCCTTCCTTGGTCCATCTGGCTCAGTATTGTCTACACAGACTGGCAGCGGCTTCTCTGAGGTCCTCTCTCAGGAGTCTCCCTCAGCCCTATCTGGAGATGCCAGGAAGAGAACCTGGGACCTTCTGTAGGCAAGCAGGCAGGTGCTCTTCCCAGAGCGGCCCCAGGATCCCCTAAGGGCAATCTCACATATGTACTCACATATGCAGTCTCCTCTCCAAATGCAACCAGGGTGGACCCTGCTTAGCAAAGGGGACCATTCATGCTTGCTACCACAAGATCAGCTCTCCTCCCTCAAATGATTATATTCAATGCGCATCTAGTCTGTGTGCAGGGAATGCGTGCCCAGATCTGTACACCAGTACAGCTATTCACCGGTCATGCCCTATCTGCATCCTGCATTTCAGGGGGCCGGTACCCAGGTCCACTTCTAAAAAGACCAAGCTGCAGTCCTTCACACGAAGTCCGGATGGTTTTCAGGACAAGCTGTGGGGGAGGGACCCCTTACACACACCCAGTGAAAATAATTAAGACCATGTAGATAGACCTCCATGGAGGTACGGCAGGTGTCAATCTTCTTCTGATGTCTTCTTCATGTTGTCCCTTTCCCAGTTTGGGGCCCCCAGGTGCTGCTGGACGACAACTTCCCATTCAGCTCAGGGCTGTCAGGAAGGGGTCTTCCCCAGGTCTACCTGCTGCAGAGACTGCCAGGCACTGAGGATAGAGCATCCCATGCTGGCTTTTGCTCTCTCAACCTCTTGACTCTGAAGAGCGGCTACCTCTTAACATTCTCCTGGTTCACCAATAATCTCCGTGCTCCCACGGTTTACAGACGCTCTCAGGTGGGATGGTTTTTTCCTTTCCGACTCATTCCTTTCCTCTCTCCCTTCCCTTCCCTCCTGGGAATCCAACTTCGGCTGGGCAAGAAGCAGCAGGAGAGGAAAACAAAAAGCTTGACCAATTTCCCCATAAACGCTGCTCTATAAACGAGACATTGATCCCCATTTCTCTCCCTGTAAAATATTAAAGATGTTTAAATGGATAGACGCTCCGGGCCTGCGTTCTTTCAATCCATGGTGCATTAGCAAAAGAGCTGGCCAGTCAGTTTAATGGATGGCAACTGAAAACCTTCGGGGTGGCCGGCCTGTCTGGCTGCCTCCCCCGCTCCCCCTCTGGCTTGGGCCAAAGCCAAAAGGAAGCCCACCACAGTCCCGTAGCCTGCTAAAAATAGGACGCCGAGGCTTCTTCCAATGAAAAATGAGGCAAGGCAAGGGAATTGCCTGGCTTGGTTATCTCCTTGGCATGGGGGTGGCTTAGATCAGGATCGCCGAACCCAGCTGCCCAGAGGGACAGCTGCCCCAGCCACCCCGAATACTGAACTAGGATAGCCAAGCGGCAACCAAACATTTACTGGACTGGCTGGGAAAGTCAAGACCAGGGTCTGAACATACATCACCATTCCGATTCTACCTGGCGTTGTCCAGGAACAGCCAGATCGATTCGAGGAGGGCTCCACCCTCACCCGCACCGTTTTGCCTTAGCTCCGCCCACAACCTGCCCCTGCTAACTGGGCAAAGAGGCACCTTTTACCGTGGTGATTCTCTTTATTTAGCAGGGGGAGAGCAACTGGCCCTATCCACCCCCAGCACAATACCCCTCCAGTGACTGTTGCTGGTGTCTATCTTGTTTTTTGTTCTTAGAATGTGAGCCCTTTGGAGACAGGCAGCCATCTTATTTATTTATTATTTCTCTGTGTAAACCGCCCTGAGCCATTTTTGGAAGGGCGGTATAGAAATCAATCAAATAAATAAATAAATAAATAAATAAATAAATAAATAAATAAATAAAAACCACCTGCCATGCTCTTCTCTGGCTCCACCCAGGCCCCCTAGATCATTCTGGGCTCGCCGGGTTCCAACCCGGCCCCACCCAGGGGGGCTACTGGCCAGTATTTCTGAAACCAAAGGTTGGCCATAGGGTTACTGACTTGGGTTAAAGCTATCCTACGAGATCCACCCCAACCCCCCACACAATATTTTTCACAATTTCAAGCCATTAACACCTCCAGGATTGTTCTCAACAGTCACCCAGAGACTGCAGGTTGGCAACTCTAACTGGTGGACTTCGCTGCCACCCCCAGGACCCATCACCATCCTCTGCACTGTGGCTTTCAGTCACAGAGAAGAGCAGGGTGAAAACGGTCAAAATAATGCATTCTTCCACACCATGCAATCTGCAACACCCACCTGCCACAGGTGATACACCCCAGCCCTACTGCCTGGTTCTGAGGGCAGCAGGCAGCAGTGTTTAAGAGAGCTGAGGATGGAAAGACAGAGCCATGGATGGTCTTAGTAGAGTCATTTTTCTTCGCCACCCCACCTTGCTATCATAGGAAGCAGACTTCCTCAAACCTAGCCTCTGGGTCTTCCCACACAGCAGTGAATTCTTGGGTTCCAAGCATGAGTTTACTCCTCTCCATATACTCCCACAGGCTTCCACTGAGGACCTCTTCACCAGGGAGCAAAGAGGCACCTTTTCAAAGTGGTGATTCTCTTCTGGGTAGCAGGGGGAGAGCCACTGGCCCTATCCAGCCCCAGCACAGCCTCCTTTCAGTGGTTGTTGCTGGTGTCTAGCTTTGTGTTTCCTTTTAGACTGGGAGCCCTTCTGGGGGCAGGGGATCGTCTCGTTGGTTTTTTCCTGCGTAAACCACTTTGAGAACTTTTGCTGAGAACTTTTTGCTTCTTCTCAACTTTTGTTGAGAACTTTGAGAGCTTTTGTCGAAAAGCAGCATATACACAATCATAGCCGTACATATTCATAGTCGTCATCCTGGTGTGACGTTTGCTGCACCAGCTGCCAGCCTTACTTTCGGCAAAGTATTGATCACAGGAGGATAGCAGCGAATGGCAGGGGTCCACCGGTTCGAAGGTGGCGGGGGTCTCTCTTTAAGAGTGGGGGGGAGGGTGCACTTACCCCTCCCGCTGCTTTCCCCTGGCCGGTGTCCGTATTTTGCAAAGCCTATGGGGCGGTAGCGTACCCCGAGCCTCCCCACGGCGGTTCCGTGCACATCCCTAGCGAATGGTATGGAAAGCAAGAGCTGGCCAGCTGGCAAATTCTGATCACAGCGTGAGTTGGTGCCGTGACAGACAATGGAAGCCTTCCTGCAGGACGAATGGAGGGTGATTAAACTCATGCACTGAACAGCGGGATGGACTGCTGCCTGCCTGGAGGGCCCTCCTCCATCTCCGAGCCCCGCTGCTGCTGCAGAGATGTCCCACAAACTAGCTCTTCCCAGCAGACAGCTCAGCAGGAGCAAAGCAAGACAGCAACAGAGCCTGCCTGGAGGAGCCCCCAGCTCCTGGCCAAGGTTTAGAGATACAAGAGAGAAGGGCAGTTCTGCCAAGCGATGGGTCTCTCCACGCCATCAGGCAGTGGGTGGAGAGAGCCGTTGAGAAGAAATGCTTCCTGGCATTCATTTCCCCCCGTCCACACACGGCTTCCCTTCACCACAATCTGCTGGCAGGCGCACAAGGTTGCAGCCACAGGTCAGACAGGCGGCCCACAGGGCAAGCAGGCAGCCAACAACCCATCCGGGGCTTGCCGCGGGTCCTTCGCTCCTCCGCCCGGCTGCGTCCGGGGAGCAGTGCCTTCCGAAGCACACCCCACGGAGCTAGGGAAACGAGTCCAGGAAACCGGGGGCTGCTGGAATGAATTTGCCTCCAGCTCTGCCTTCACATTCTCCCTTGCGCAACTGGATGGGGAATGCTCGGCCTCTCCAAGTAGTCTGCCAAAAGTTGTGGGCTATTGGCTATCAGAGTTTGATATCTGATGGGTCTGACAGCTAAACAGCAGCTAAAGGGAGGCATCGTGGTAAGCATCTCCACATATTGGAAGGGCTGTCACTTGAAAGGAGGAGCGGGCTGGTTCTCTGCTGCTCCTGCTGGGGTCAGGACCTGAACCCAGGGGTTGAAATGACAAGGAAGCCAATTCAGGCTGGCCATTAGGAGGAACTTCCTAGAGCTAGTTGACAGTGAAATAATCTGCCTCCAGCTCTGGCCGGTGGTGGGGAAGCCAGTCTTGCAGTAGCGAGCACCAGCTACTTTGCTAAGCAGGGCCTGCCCTGATTTGCATTTGGATGGGTGACTGCATGTGAGCCCTGTCTGCTGTAAGGGATTCCCTTTAGGGGATGAAGCCCTAGCTCAGTGGAAGAGCATCGGCCTGCTTGCACACATGCAGAAGGGCCCAGGTCCAGCTCCCGGCAGCATCTCCAGGAAGGACTGGGAAAGCCTCCTGCCTGAGACTTTGGAGAGCAGCTGCCAGTCAGTGTAGTCAGTCCTGAGTCAGATGAACCAAGGGTCTGATTCAGTATACGGCAGCTCCCTATAGTAGCTCTTCTTCACTGGAGGTTTGCAGAGGGGGAGACGGGACAGGCATCTTCCAGCCTCCTGCACTGAGTAGAGAGTTGGACAAGAAGACCTCTATGGTCCCTTCCAACAACCTTGTGATTTTATCATTCTGTGCGTTTTTGCACAACACAGTATCCCTCTAGAAGGACAAGGGAAGCAAACGTGGAATGAATGGACGCCGTTTGGCTCTATGTTTGCATGCAAGGACACAGAGGAACTCAGAAGGCCTGTTGGAAGGCAAACGCCACTCTCCAGGGCAGAGTGAGCTCAGCAGGGTTGTGGGCCAGGTGCCCAGAGCCTTCCCGAAGCAGGGGGGCAGGAGGGGTGGGAGTTGCCCTGTGCAAAAAAACAAGGCTCCTCTCTGAAGTGGAAAGTGCATGTCCGTGCTGCTTGGCTGATAGCCACAAATGTTTGTAATCTGATACAATAATAAATACACAGGCCATAAATATTTGTAGTTTGATGCCGCGATAAATATACAACTCAGACGGTGTCAGATTGATCATGCTCGCCCTCAGAAGCTAGCCATTTCCTGCCGCTCCGTGACCAGAGCTAAACTTTAACACGTTCCTTTGAATTTTTTGATTTCATTTGAAACAAGGGTTTGTTAATGCAACTGGTTTTTAAAAAATATATGAAAACAATACATTTTAAATGAGACGTTATAAGGGCGATGAAATACGCATTTCCACACTGCAAAGCTTTTTCAACGACCTTCATTAATGCACATTAAAATTTAAAAGTTTAAAAAACATTCAAAAGTTGAAAACTTAAAAACTAAACCACAGATGTAACAAAATAGCAGACATTTTGATGTAAGGCATCATCCTCATCGTCCTTAAATGTTTAAAATCTCATTTAAATAAAAAATCTGATTTTAAAAAAATTCATCTTGCTCCATTCCATCCTTGTGAACTCCATCCCATACTTTCACACCATTCACTTAATAACATAACAGCAGCCCAGCCCTGCTGGATCAGGCCCAAGGCCTAATTAGTTCAGCATCCTGTTTCACACAGTGGTCCACCAGATGCCTCTGGGAAGCCCACAAGCAAGAGGTATGTGCATGCCCTCTCTCCTGCTGTGTTGATCCCCTGCAACTGGTATTGAGAGGCATCATGTCTCTGAGGCTGGAGATGGCCCACAGCCACCAGACTAGAAGCTATCGATAGACCTGTCCTTCATGAATCTGTCTAAGCCCCTTTTAAAACCATCCAAGCTCGTGGCCATCACCACATCCCATGGCAGAGAATTCCATAGATTAATTAGATGTGTTAAAAAGTACTTGCTTTTGTTGGTCCTAAATTTCCTGGGGTTCAGTTTCATGGAATGACTCCTAGTTCTAATGTGAGAGAGGGAGAAAATTTTCTGTCTACTTTCTGTACTCCATGCATAATTTTATACACCTCTACCATGTCTAACTGAGCAAAGAGGCACCTTTCAAAAGTGGCGATTCTCTTGATTTAGCAGGGAGAGAGCAGTTGGCCCTATCCATCTCCAGCACAGCATCCCTCCAGTGGCTGTTGCTGGTGTCTATCTTATGTTTCTTTTTTAGAAACATAAATATGTGAGCCTTTTGGGGACCAGTGTTCCCTCTAACAGGGATTCCCAGATGTTGTAGTCAACAACATCTGGGAATCTCTGTTAGAGAGAACACTGTTGGGGATAGGGAGCAATTTTTATTTATATCTATGTAAACCGCTTTAGGACCTTTTGTTGAAAAACGGTATATAAATATTTGTCGAATTTGTATTCCCACAGTCAACTCTTTTCCAAAATAAAAAGCCCCAGATTCTGTAGCCTAGCCTCATAAGGAAGTGCTCTAGGCTCCTGATCATCTCAGTTGCCCTCTTCTGCGCCTTTTCCAGTTCTACAATGTCCATCAGAACTGTGCACAGTGCTAGAAATGTGGCCGCAATATAGATTTCTATAAGGGCATTATAATATTAGCATTCTTATTTTCAATCCCCTTCCTAATGATCCCTAGAACTGATTTGGCCTTTTTCACAGCTGCTGCACACTGAGTCGACACTTTCAACGCACTGTCCACTGCGACCCCAAGATCCCTCTCTGAGATCAGTCACCAGCAGCTCAGACCCCGTCAGTGTATATGTGACGTTGGGGTTTTTTGCCCCCAATATGCATCACTTTACACTTGCTGACATTGAACCGCATTTGCCATTTTGTCGCCCACTCCCCCAGTTTTGAGAGCTTGTTGCTCCTCACAATCTGTTGTGGATTTTACTACTCTAAATAGTTTAGTGTCATCTGCAAATCTGGCCACTTGGCTGCTTACCCCCACTTCCAGATCATTTATGAACAAGTTAAAGAGCACTGGTCCCAGTGCAGATCCCCGGGGGACCCCACTTCTTACTTCCCTCCATTGTGAAAACTCTCCATTTATACCTACCCTCTGATTCATGTCCTTCAACCAGTTATCAATCCACACATGAACTTGCCCCCTTATCCCAAGACCGCTAAGTTTCATCAAGAGCCTTGGGTGGGGAACTTTGTCAAAAGCCTTTTGGAAGTCCAAGTAGACTATGCCGACCGGATCACCTTTATCCACTTGCCTGTTGACGCTTGTATAGAATGAGGAAGGAGAGTGCACCGTATGCAAACCCAGGAGGAGAACAAATTTCCCGCCACTCCTCAGAGCCCGTCTCCCTCGATCCCACCTGGAGTTAGGAAGGCCTGCCTGCTGCTGCCCAGATCTCTCCAGACCATGCAACTGAGCAAGGAGCCTGGCCAGTCCGTACCCCACAGGCTCCAGTCCCAGAGGGTCTCAGCATCATGTCCTGCACTGAGCAGGGGGTTGGACTAGAGGACCTCCAAGGTCCCCTTCTGACTCTAAAATTCTACAAACCTACAATCCCCGTCAACACTGCCTAGCCTGAAAGAGCCGCCGGCCACGATGTTGCCACCTGCCCTTTGCTGCCTCCAGAGAAGAACGCCAGAGAGAAGTGGGGATGATTTACAAGGGGGTGTATGGATCATTAAGAAGCTCTGATGGCCAAGCCAGGACAAGCTGTGTACAGCTCCGGTAATGAGCTGAACCGCATCCAAAATGCTCCACACCTCGCTGCCTGCCCTCCTCCAGTTCACCTTCGTGTTCTTCCCAAGCAGCCTGAGATCCTGGGGGGTCACCCAGAGCAGAGGAGAGCTGGTCTTGTGGCAGCCAGTGCGAATGGTCCCCTTTGCTAAGCAGGATCTGCCCTGGTTTGCATTTGGATGGGAGATGTCATGTGTGAGCCCTGGAAGATATTCCCATTAGGGGAGGGGGCTGCTCTGGAAAAAGCCCTTGGATGCTTGCATGCAGAAGGCTCCAAGTTCCCTCCCTGGTAGCATCTCCAGGACAGCGCTGAGAGATACTGCAACCTTGGAGAAGCTGCTGCCAGTCTGTGTAGGCAATACTGAGCTAGATGGACCAGTGGTCTGACTCAGCAGAAGGCAGTTTCTGGGTTCCCAAGTGTATGCACAGGGGCGGATTAAGCTTTTGGCCACCCATAGGCAAAAAGGCTTTTGCCACCCTTATAGCTTAAACAAAAACAGTCTGGCGTTTTGTTTTTAAGGTAAAAGGGGAGACTTTCTCAAAATTTGAGGGGGGGGAATTTGCTGCACCTCGAATTTTGCCGCTGTAGGCAAATGCCTCCTCTGCCTCTCCGTGAATCCGCCACTGTGCATGCACATCTCCGAGGCCTACATTCTTTCTCCTCGCCTGCAAAGGCCTAACCGCCCCCACCCCACCATCAGTCGACTGGGGTGCACAACGTCTGGGAGTCCACCACCTCCCTTCTGCAGCAGCCACTAAGATCAACAGAGAGGGTGGCTTTTAGAATGGTTTCCTGCTTCCCAACTCCCCCTCCATGGAGGGGAAAAGCCGGTTGCCTGATCACTGGCCTCGTGAGAGGAATGTGGTGGACTTTGGTCTGGAGGCTTCTCTGGATGGTGGAGGGATGGTTTGGAGCAGGGGATGCTGCTGGAGGCAGGGGTTTGCGAAAAGGGACTGTTTGGGACCTTGGGGGCAGCGATGGAGTCTTAGGATGTGGGGTGATGATGAATATATTCTTTATGTGGGTTAGATTAGGGCTTCTCCAACTTGGGTCCCCCGAAGTTGTTGGAGCTGGGGATGATGGAAGTTGTAGTCCAACAACTTCTGGAGAAGCAACTCTGGTCCAAGCTGGAGAAGCACTGGGCTGGATCCTTAGCACAGGCAGGTTTAGCAACCTGTTAGATGCCCCAAGGATCCTCAGGGGATGTGGCTGCAGAAGGCTTGAAAAACTGCTCATGCCCGTTGGATCTAGGGGGCTTTCCTCATGGCTGGGGAGTGTCAGTTGGGTCATGCTCAGGGGTTCCCAAATGTCACTGACTACAACTCCCATCATCCCCAGCCAAAGGCCATTGCAGCTGGGGTGATGGGAGTTGTAGTCAACAACGTCTGGGACTCCCTGCTGCAGGGGGCCCTGGCCGGGCTGCCCTCCTTCTCGAGGGTCTCCTCTGAGTCAGAGTTCAGGTGGGCGAGACAGGAGGCAGGGCAAGTCCAGGAGACCTTTGCACCAGGGCCTCCCGCAACCCCAGAGCCACAAGCACCCCTAATCTTCATCTTTGTAATGTTGGAGCACCTGTAGCAGCCACCAGCCATCAACCTCCATCAATGTCCATTTAAGCAAGTGTCATCTCAGCATCACTGCCCATCTGAAGAAAACCCCTTTAGCTCTTCAGCATACCAAACAGAGAGGCATTGTCCTAATGCCAGCCTCCCCTTTTGCACCACACAGGATTCTGCCTCTCTCTAGAAAGGAGGACGCGAGAAGCCCAATTCCTGGGGCGGAGGCTGTCTTGGGTTTGCCTTTGAATAATAATTCATTTGCATCGAGGAAAATAATCTGAGATGAATGGAGAGTGCAGAGATGTAGCAGGTGTCCTCCAGGTGGACAGAGCCGATGTTCTGTTATTCTCAGCTTTTGACCTCATTCAGCCTGGCAGTCAATGAACTGCAGGCAGCTGAGAGATCAGCCTGGACATCTTCAATGCCATGTCTGTCAGTTTGATGCTTTAATATGGGACAGCAAAGGAAGGCAGTGATCAAAGCTGCAGAACAAATAAGGGGCCGGAGTGCAGAGGATCACAGCTGACCAACGTCGGTTAATAAGGGTGTGCATTCACTGGTCAGTGAATAAACCTTATGACTATTACTAATAATAGTGTGCAAGCGTCCAGACATCACAGAGCTCTTCTTCAGCAGAAATGTGAAGGCTGCTGCACAACCTGAAGACGGTTTTAAGATGCATTTAATAATACACACTGATGAATGCCCAAGAAAGCGCTGTCTAGGAACTTATGCCCATGCACCAAAATTACTGTGAGCAAAACCACTACTGGCAAAATAACCAAGAGGAGATTTAATCCGAAATGTTTTTGGTGCCAGACAAAGACCCTTTGGTTTGGCCAGGCCTCCTCTCCCCTTCCTATGAAATCCCCCTTGGTTCCTTCCCTCACAAGAGCCTGGAATGGCACCTCCACCCCTTCTGCTGCAGGCGGCAAGGTAGCGCACAGCCGCGATCATGTCGGTGCCCTTACACAAAATCAATGGGACGCCATCCTCTCCCCCGCCTTCGGTATCCAGTTCTGCCTGTTTCAGCTCAAGAAGGATCTACCCGAAATAAATAAGAACGAGGACTTGAGGATAAAGGTTATCAGAGGCCAGGAAGGAGCCCGTCGCAAGGGTGAAGCACTTGCCCACTCTGAAGATAAATGCCAGAGGGCAGGAAAGTGATTAGCAACGGCATCTGCAGTACTTGGAAGCTTTGCACAAGGTAGGCAGTTTCAGCTCTGAGTTGCCTCAGTGGCTGTAATTCCATATTCCAGCCCCGGCGACACGCTGCAGAATCCTCTATCCAAGGTTCAGATGGAGGAGAAACATCATCCCATTTCTATGGGAGGAGTCTTGTGGTAACGAGCATGAATGGTCCCCTTTGCTAAGCAGGGTCTGCCCTTGTTTACATTTGGATGGGAGACGACATGTGTGAGCCCTGTAAGATATTCCCCTCAGGGGATGGGGCCACTCTAGGAAGAGTACCCACCTGCTTGCATGCAGGAGGTTCCAAGTTCCCTCCGTGGGGTCTCCAGAGAGAGACTCACAAGGCAGCTAGGCCTGAGAGAGACTCACAAGGCAGTTAAGGCCAAGGATCTGACTCTGTATAAGGAAGCCTCCCATGTCCCTACCATCTGGCCCCCTACAGTTGCCCTGCCCCACAGCAGCCTGCAAGATCCTGTGGGCATCCACCAAGGCTCTTCCCTGGGTGCCCCCACCTTCAGGACTGGAGAAGGAGGCTACGCCGACCCACTGCAAAGTCAGAGGCGACAGGAGCATAATCCAAGGGTGGGCCAAGACCCCCTGCAGAGGACCTGGGCAGGGGGTGAGCTGCTCCCCTTCCACTGTTTTGCTCCTGCATGGCTGCGTTTGTCCTTTCTTTCATTTCATGGAGCAGCCAAGCTCCATTGCTCTGAACAGAAGACCAAGAGGAGCCGGAAATCCTTCTCCACTCTGATTTTAATCTGCCAGAAAAGAATCTGGAGGTTAGTGAAGTTCACCCGTGCTTCGAGGTAGGCTTTCAAGAGCCACCACAATCTGTCTCCATGCCTGGCTTGGGAGAATTTCACTGGCGTTCCTAAGATTAATTTAGAAACAGAAGCGTCTCTCAGCATTAGGAAGATGGCGACCTCGGAAGCGGCCTTATACAGAGTCAGTCCAGGGGTCCAACTTGCTCCGCACTGTCTACACTGACTGGAAGCGGCTCTCCCAGCTTTCAGGCTCAGGGGTCTTTCCCAGCAGCCCTACCTGGAGATGCTGCCAGGGGCTGAACCGGGGACCTTCTGCATGCCAAGCAGAGGCTTCGCCAGTGAACTGCGGCCCCCTCCCCACATTCTGGACCACTTTGTGCTAAGGAGATGGACTTCCTGCAGGTTGTTTTCTCCCAACGCCCTCTTGACCCCAACTCAGCAGAAGTGGCTGAGGGACAGAAAAGATTCCCAGCGAGCCCAAGACCTCATGCCTTCTAGGCAGTGTGTCAGATCACCTGCTCCGACCCCTCTTTGCCTTCACCACAACGGGGACTCATCAGTCACTGCTGCTTGCAGAAGCCTCGTAACTCAATTTGTCCACAAGCTGCATGTTCAAGCGAAATTGGAGAGAGGTTTGTCTCAGCCCTGCAGGGCTGGATGTGCCGAGTCAGGGCCCCGGCCAGGATCCAGAGGCACTGCCAGTGACGGGCTAATGGAGTCAAAAGGAATCGGGGCCCTTCCGAGGCTCTCCATCGAGCAGTGGGGGGGTGGGGGTGGCCAGGCAGCAGCAGCTGGCAAGAGGTGGGCAGTGGAAGGACTAGAGAGCCCAGGAAGGATGGGCAGGGTGTGGAGAGGAACTCACTCAGTGGGCATCTTGAAGTTTGCGTCTCTACACAATTAGCGCCATGAATTATTAAAGGCCGAGAAAGGAAAGAGGCTGTTTTTAATAAAGCATGAGTAAGCAGGTATTATTCCACTGTGGTAAAAGCAATCGAAGGCAATCAATCAGCTCCTCTTCTCGATGCCATTTTAATGGCTGGAGATATTTATTTGAGTTTACGGTTGTGTGTTTAGCTGTGTCCCTGGGACTGGGCCAAGCATGTACTTAACACAGACGTTCAATAAACAGCACGGGCCAAATTGGGGTTGGGGGGACGGGGCGGCAGGCGGAGGGGGGCAGCTTCAAATCCGCCCCCACCACTCTTGTCAGACCTGCAAAATGCATGCAGTGGCAGTAAGGATTGCAGATCCCCTCCCCCTCCCGCAATCCCCACCCCTCAATTGTCAACATGTTTGTCCTCCCATAACATTCCTCAGATGTTTAGCCTGTGGAGGGCCATAGGAGCATGGGGAGCTGCCGTTTACGGAGTCAGACCTTTGGTCCATCTAACTGTCTGAAGTATTGTCGGTCTAACTAAAGTATTGTCTGCTCTGACCTGCCGCAGCTCTTCAAGGTTTCAGGCAGGGGTCTCTCCCTGCCTTACCTGGAAGTGCTGCTGGGAATTGAACCTGGGACCTTCTTCTGTGTGCAAATCCTACGATGGGCTAGTGTCAGAAAGTCCTAAAACGAATGGCAGGGAACGCCCACAGCAATGCACAGGTTCCCGCCAGAGGGCCATGGAGTGCACGGAATTTCTGAATGGCCAACGGCCATTGCATGGAATTTCCATTCGGAAATCCCATGCATTCCTATGGCCATTTGGAAGGAACCAGGGTATTTCAGTGTGCATTCCCTGTCATTCATTTCAGCACATTCTCTAGAGATTACATTACAGTCATCCCTCACCAACCGCAGGTTTCCCAATCGCGGATTTGAGTATCCGCAACCGGGAAATTGTGACCGATCTCGACAACTGTGACCTAAGTATCTATGGTTTGGTGAATTTTATTTTTTTTAAAAAAATTGGGGTTGGGGGTTGGAGGGAATTTGGGAGGTCAGGGGGTCATTTCCAGGGGTTGGGGGATTTTTTTCTAATTTTTACTGTATTTTTTGTTCATTTCGCGACCACAATTCCCCTAACCCCGTTTTCAGTTACTTCCTATTGCTTCCCAACGGCTAATTCACCAACTGCAAGGGTTTCCCGGAACGGAACCCTCACAGTTGGCGAGGAACGGCTGTATTGGATGCATGGTGTCAGCCTAGTGGACTCGGAACACAGGAAGCTGCATTAAACAGAGTCAGGCCCTTGGTCCATCCAGTTCACTATTATCGACACTGACTGGCCGTGGATCTCCAAGGTTTCAGGCAAGAATCTTTCCCAGTCCTACCTGGAGATGATGGAGCGGACTGACTAGTTTCAGGACATCCTAAAATGAATGACGGGGAACGCCCACTGAAACACACTGGTTCCTTCCAAATGGCCACCGAGTGCATTGAATTTCCGAATGGCTGACATAGAAAGCTTCAGTCTTTGATCAACAGTTTGAGTCCTCAGTCTCATCTTCCACTCAGCTCTGTTTCTGATCGAAATCTATTTATAAAGGTTTGCCATCTCTTTCCGTTTCTGTGTGCAAAACACTCTCTGGTCCTGTGGACGTTTGCTCTCACAATTACCCCCCTATGGAAGGGTCCCATTTTGCAGACGGGTAAGAGAGGCTGCTAGAAATGAATTTCTCCATACTCCAGCCCGTCACGGCCCAGAAGCAAGCAAGACTTCCTCAAAAGCAACAGCGGCTTCAGCACCATCCTGCTCTTAAGGGAGAGTGGATGGAGCGAGGTCAACCTGGAAACAGCAGGGAGGTGGGGGAAGGGGTGCCTCATGTCCCTGGTAGACGATGCCTATGGAGTCACATCTCCAGTAGGCTCTAGGGCTAAAACGGCAGCAGGGACTGTTACACACAGGGTAACACCCCTGTGCAACTCACAGAGATGTTGTACACAGTCTGCTGCAGCTGTCAAAAGTTAGCTAACTGAAGATAGCACAAGGAAGAGCCATGCTTTTTATGTGGGGCTACTGTGTGTGTGTGTGTGTTTGTGTGTGTGTGTGTGTTGCCCTTGCTGCTGCTGCTGTCTCGGCCGCCAAAAATAACTTTGAAACCCTCGCATGATGCGCGCCTTTGGTACAATCATGGTCGCTAGAACAGATTCAGGGCCAGCCTAGTGTGGTTGCTGTGTGCACCACTGCCCCCTGGTGGGAAAAGCCAAGAATCCAGGGCCAGGGGTCTGAGGCACCTTCTGCTTCTAAAAAGGTATTCATGGGGTTGCAAGGGTCAGTTGGTAGCTTTTTAGCACTTTAATTTTCAAATGAGCTTTTTAGTATTTTTACTAAATCATATGAGCTTCTTTGTCGTATTTTAATTTTCAGGTTTAGAAAATTTAACTTGGAAAGGGTGGTATTTTAATTGAATAATGGGTCAGACTTCCTCTATAACTGTCCTGAAACTTTGGAATGTACTCCCAGCCAGACATTTTTCACACAACAGGCTTTACTACGAGGCTTTACTCAAGTCTGAAATTGCCCCCCAAAACAGATGAAAAAAGTGGATTTTTTTAACCGTATAAAACCAGGCTACACTCTAATGCAGCAGTCAAAAAATACGCCGCAGACTAGCACTTGGTAGCATTGCAATGAAGGCCTTGGAAAGGAAATTTAGATGCTGTGATGTGTCTACACCTACAAAGATTAGAATTGTTCAGACAATGGTTTCCCCCATGACACTCTATGGTTGCGAAAGCTGGACTTTGAAGAAGCAAGATGGAAAAAGCATTGACACTTTTGAACTTTGGTGCTGTATGTTGGAAGTTAAAGGACTTTGCGCTGTCTCTTGTCTCAGACAGTGGAGGACAGACTAGTGAGTCAGAGGGCTAGAGGGTCAAGACATTGGTCACCCCTTCTCCACTGCTCTGACACTATCCCTTTGGATATGTAGATTGCTAATCTCAGGGATTAACTTCCTTCCTCTCTCTCTTCCCTACCTGCCCTTCTACCTTGCAACATGGCAAGCTCCTCTCCCTGCACCATCCAGATAGATTAGAGATCCTAACTCCTCACTTTCCTATCTAGAATGGAGTTCCTTAATAAATGCCTTATATATTGACTTGAAACTATGAATTGGCTCCAAGTTCCTTTACTCTCAGCATGCACGCATGCCTAACTAAATGCCGCTGTGTTGTGCCTCTGTGCACTCTGCTATAATGAGAAAGGGATTCTCTCACCACAGAGAATTTCCAACACTGTAGAAGACTTTTGAGGAGACCATGGACAGCCAGGAAAACAAACAAGTGGATCCTATAACAACTCAATCCAGAATTTTCACTTGAGGCACAAATGACCAGGCTCAAACTATCGTACTTTGGACACATTATGCGAAGACCCAGCTCCCTTGAGAAGTCCATTATGCTGGGGAAAGTTGAAGGAAAGAGAAGAAGAGGACGACCAGCAGCAAGGTGGATGGAGTCGATTATGACAGCAATGAATGCACCACTGAGAGAGACTTAAAAGGCCAAGTGGAAGACAGATCATCCTGGAGAGACTCTATCAATGTGGTCGCTAAGAGTCAACACCGACTTGACGGCACTTAATCAATCATCAATCAATCACACTCTAATGCACGATGAAAAACCTGAATTGTGTGTGCAGTGCTCCCCGATAACTCACTGGGACTTCGGGGTAAATCTGCCCAATATGTGAATGCACCCGCTCTGTTCCGGAGGAGATGCGAGCTAAAAGCCCTGTGTGAAAAATGCCCTGGAATAAGAGCTTCTCCATCCCTGGTGGCTGACAGAAAGATGCCAAGACACACCTTTGTAGCCAGGCTTTAAATGACTTAAGCAGCTTTAAATGGTTTTTGCTTTTAATTATTTTGCTCGCTTTAATATTTGAATTGTGTAAATTGCCAAGGAACACTGGTGGTATACAGGAATTTTAAATAAACATCATTTATTCATTTATTTATACATACCCCACCCCTCCAGGACACTATTGCTCAGGGCGGCTCACATCAATAAAATAGATACAATTTACAATAAAAGTAATAAAATTAACCAAATTAAGTAAACAAGTTAAAAGTCAGGTTAAAAACCACAATCAGTATTAAGTTTCAAATTAAAAGTCATTTTAAAAGCAAAAAATTGACAGTTATAAAAACTAAAAACTAAAGAACCTACCAAAGATGGAACATTAAAAAATCTCTTTTTAAAAAATGTGTTTTAATTGGGCTTTTTTAACGCTGAGGGAGGGAGCATGGCTCTTCAGGGAGGGCGTTCCAAAACCAAGGGGCCACAATCAAAAAGGCCCCGTCTCTATTCCCCGTCAACTGGATCCTTGTTAGTGGCAGGGCCATGAGCAGGGCCTGAGACAATGAGGTTCATCCCAGGGGTTGAACGGAGGCTCATCCCAGGGATTTCATGTAAATGTTAAACAGCATGGAGAACAGAATAGATCCCTGTGGCACCCCATAGGCCAAAGGCCAAGGGGTGGAGCAGGCATCCCCCTGAACCACCTTCTGAGTACGACCCTCCAGGTAGGAGTGGAGCCACCATATAACCGTGCCCCCAAGTCCCAACCCAGAGAGACGTCCCAGAAGGATACCACGGTTGATGGTATCCAAAGCAGCTGCGAGGTCCAGGAGGATCAACAGAGTCACACTCCCTCTGTCTAACTCCCAGCGTAGGTCATCCACCAGGGCGATGAAGGCAGTTTCCGTCCCATCTCCAGGTCGGAAGCCAGACTGGAAAGGGTCTAAGTAATCCATCCAGGGCTGCCTGGAGCTGAGATGCCACAACAGTCTCCCAACACTTTGCCCAAGAAGGGGAGGTTTGAAACTGGTCAGAAGTAATTTAAGTCATCTGGGTCCAATGGGGACTTTTAAAGGAGTGGCCTAATGACTGCCTCCTTCAAGCAGGGGGAACCACCCCCTGCTCTAGAGAGGCATTCACCCCCCACCACCACCCATGGACCCAGTCCCTCCCTAGAAGCCCTCACCAACCATGAAGGGTAAGGGTCAAGGACGCACATGGTAGGCATCAACCTTCCAAGCAGCCAGTCCGCTTCCTCAGGCAACACAGTCTGAAAACCATCCAATATAACAAGTCCAGATGGTGTATTGGCAACTTCCAGTTCTGGCACAATATACATCTTAGCATCCAAGCTTAGCATCCAAGTCAGAACGGATGTGAGCAATTTTATCCGCAAAATGTAACGCAAATTGGTCACAGCGGACTGCCAAAGGTTCTGTTTGATGGTCTTTGGGGTCCTCACCTAGGAGGCCCCCCGAACCACCTGAAAAAGCTCCACTGGATGACATTGAGCAGATGCAATGGTGGCAGAAAAGTAGGGTTTCTTCGCCGCCATCACCGCCATAGAATAGGCCCTAATATGGGCTCTAGTCTGTGTTCGGTCACATTCGTCCTGAGTTTTCCCGCCAACAGTGCTCAAGCTGTCTACCAGCCTGCTTCATTGGCCACAGCTCACCTGTATACCAGGGAGTCACTTGGGCTTAGCGGGCAGGGAGAGGACGCCTAAGCATGACCGTGTCAATCGCCTGGCCCATCTCCTCATACCAAAGGGAGACCAGGCTGACAACAGGATCATCCACTCTCTCAGCAGGAAACTCCCCCAGAGCCGTCAGAAATGCATTAAGATCCATAAGCCTCCGAGGGCAGACCATCCTAACTGGTTCCCCACCCATGCAGAGGTGTATTGGGCCCACTCTCCATTCAGTTTTCATTGGATAGTGATCCGTCTGTGACAACAGCATTGAGGCCTCCTGGACTATCCACAGAGCACCCAAAGACCAAGTCAAGCCTATGGCCTGCCACATGTGTGGGACCAGAAATCAGTTGAGACACGCCCATGGTCATCATGGAGGACATTGAAGACCCGAGCTGCACCAGACAAGGCAGTCTCAGCCTGGACATTAAAGTCCCCCGAGACTAACAGCCGTGGGGTCCTCAACACCACATCTGAGACCACTTCAAGCAGCTCAGGCATGGAGACTGTTAGACAGCAGGGTGGGCCGTATACCAACAGAATCCCAACTTTGTCTCGCAACCCCATCACTGCATGCAGGCACTCAAACTGGTCAGAAAGGCAGACAGTGCATCTGGGGTGGGAGGGGGGATGGTCTCCCGAGGAACAAGGGCAACCCTGCCCACCCTGCCTTGGCTGATGGGAAACCCGGTGGGCACACCTGGGAGAAATCTACATCTCCCCCCTCACCCAACCAGGTCTCCGTAATGCATGCCAGGTCTGCGTGCTCATCCCGAATAACCTCCTGGGTGGCTGTGGTCTTTGCATTTATGGACCTGGCATTTAGTAGCACCAGTTTCAGGCAAGGTGGGTTGCTGGGAGAGTAACTGGGGTCTCCTTGGATGGGAGAAGGACCGGAGGGTCTGATGGCTTCCTTTTTGCCCATGAAGGGCTATCCTGAAACTTCATACTACTCAGGGGAGCGAGGGGAACACAGTGACAGTACTGTAGAGGCCCGCCTCCCAGGGCTGTTGTGAGGCTTTATCAAGAGAATGTGCCTGCTATGCTAAGTGTAATTTCCGGATGGGAGGGGAACGTCAAGAGCAGGAGGCAGGGCGATCCGAGGGTGCAGTTCTCTTCCTGCTGTTGTTGAGAGGGGGCTTCTTTCATGGCCCTACGTAGGTGGCAATGGCCGTGTGTCTGGGCTCTACCACTTTACCTTCAACCCAAAGTGGTGAAGGTAAAGGCACACGTGAATGAAGGCTCCTCCATACACAGTTCCCTGGACCTGGAAAGCTAGTCAGAGCATGGTGGACTACAACTCCCATCATCCCCAGCTACAATTTATTGTAGCTGGGGATGATGGGAGCTGCAGTTCAGCAACATCTGGAGTACCACAGGTTGGGAACCCCTGCCCTAAGGAGAACATCTTACAGTGCACTCATCGAAATGCAAACCAAGGCAGACCCTGCTTAGCAAAAGGGACAATTCATGCTTGCTCTAAGACCAGCTCTCCTCCTCCAGTAAGAACATAAGAACAGCCCTGCTGGATCAGGCCCAAGGAGGCCTATCTAGTCCAGCATTCTGTTTCACACAGTGGCCCACCAGATGCCGCTGGAAGCCACAGGCAAGAGGGGAGGGCATGCCCTCTCCCCTGCTGTTGCTCCCCTGCAATTGGTACTCAGAGGCATCCTGCCTTGGAGGCTGGAGGTGGCCCACAGCCCTCCACAGTCAGCAGAAAACAGCTTCATATGTTCCTATATCTGAGTCTTCCCATCCTCAGGCAGCTTTACTGGGACCCAGGACCAAACCATTTGTGCAGAGCATGCCCCTGGCGAGCATTCAGGGCATCAGCCTCAGAGTCTCACTGGCTTTCAAAGACCTGATTTTGTTATGCGGGGGGCGGGGGGCGGGGAGAGGCTCCACTCCCTTCTGTTCCATCAGTGATCTGTGAAGCAAGCAAAGCAAGCAGCTTCTCTCCTGAAAAATGCATGAGCACCAGAACACCAGGTTCCTGGAACCAGCAGCAGCAGCAGCAGCAGTGGGGTGGTGGGTGGGTCAAAAGTGCCAAGGCGACCAGGTCCAGGGGCTTCGTCACTGCCTCCAGGCTGGCTTTCCTGGAGCCACACTATATTAGCCCCGAAGGGAATCTCACTTATCCCCCTTCTTCGCTCTGCCTGGCAAAAGGACCAGAGGCTTGCAAGCTCTTTAAGTAAGCAAGGACATCAAAAAGAATGAAACGGCTTTGCTGTGGCACTTTAGTTTCAGGATAGGGTGCAAATTCTCCTGGGTTCTTCTGGTCTGTGAACAGTCAGGGTTTGCAGTCCTAATCAGGGCTTAAGGCAGCGGCTCTCAAACTGGGGTTCCCATAACTGAGCGGACGAGCGGGACTTCCGAGATGCATCCTGACCCCGGTGCAGGGTCTAGTCTGGAGAGCGCCCAGGAGTGCCTCTCTTCATGCACCCTGCAACTTCCGCAAGAAGCACGAGGAGAGAAGGAGGCGGCAGTGGGCAACGTGCCCTCCTCCCTGCGCCCCTTTGAAAACTTACAAGGTCCGGCGCAGAGGGCAAAGCTGGCTCTGGTGCCGGACCCGCTGGGGCTGGGCCTGGCTAGGAAGCAGAGCCCGGGGCGAAGGTGGCTCCTCTGGTCTTCCTTCGGCTGCCAGCTTCACTCCGGAAGACGCCTCTGTTCATCACCCCCAGGGAATCTGCCTGCTGACCCGAGATCATTTGCGCATTTGAAAGGGAACATAAGCAGAGAGAAAGAAGAACTTTTGTTCCACATGATGGCCGCTGCAAGATTGATTTGCGCTAAACAGCAGAAACAAAAATGCCAGCAACAAAGGAACGGTTCATAAAATTTTAGGATGCAGCCATTATGAATAAATTAACTAGTTACGTCCAGGCAAGGGAAGGGCAAGGGAAGATGAACCTGTTTGCAAGGAAACGGCTTAGAAATCACTGGAGAAAGAGACCCAGAGGGACTGAAGCAAACAGAGATACTTTGCCTCAAGCCAGAGAGGTCCCTACAGGTAGTTGGACTACAACCCCCATCATCCCCAGCCACAATGGCCTTTCCCGTAAGGCGAGGGTTCTCAAACTTGGGTCCCCAGATATTGCTGGACTACAACTCCCATCATCCTTCGGCCACTGTGGCGGGGAATGATGGGGGTTGTAGTCCAACAACATCTGGGAACCCAAGTCTGAGAACCCCTGCCCTAAGCCCTGATTAGAACTGCAAAGCATGACTGTTCACAAGAGACTGTTCACCTCTGCCAAGCTGGATTCTGCCACTTACTTTGTTTTGGGAAAGAATGGAAAAACAAAGCACCACAAAGCCCTCTCCATCCCTCACCCCGGCAGACCCTTTCAGTTGATTAAAGGAACTAACTTTAGAAGTTAGCAACGCCAGAAGCAAGCCACGCCAGGAGGGCAGAGAGAGCTTTTCTGCTTCCCTTGCAGTTTTCCACTCCACTGGAGTTGCTTGTGCACCTCTCATCTGGGTCATTGCCCTTCCCCATGTGATCGCCAAGGTCCCACCGTTTGTCCCTCCTTCTCCCGAGGGGTTCTGGAGCAAGAGGGACCAGCTGCCAGTGCTGCAGGAAAGGGGTCCTCCCGGGAAGGACAGACCTCGGACTCTCAACAAGACTAACCTATGGACCAAAGAGCACCAGGGAGAATCCTCATCTCCCGCGCTGCATGCAACACTTTTTTTTTTTTAAAGTTGGAAATATTAAAACCACAGAAAGGGCTGGATAACTATTCCCGATTTCTAAGAACTGGCAGAAAACACACCTTGAAACTCAACAAAAGCATTCTACACCGCAGCTTTGCCCAGGCAGGCCTGGATACAAATAGGAATGTGCAGAAAATAAAAACCTCAACATTTCATCAGACTTCTCCAAACCTTTTGGACTCTTCTTGAAACTCCTCTCTGACACAGGAACACAAGAAGCTGAGTCAGACGGCAGATGGGTCCACCTAGCTCAGTATTGTCAACACAGACTGGCAGCGGCTTCTCCAAGACTGCAGGCAGGAGTCTCTCTCGGCCCTCTCTTGGAGATGCTGCCAGGAGGGAACTGGGAACTTCCTGCTTGCAAGCACTTGACCACTGAGCCGTGGCCCCATCCACTAAGGGGAATATCTTGCAGTGCTCACACATGTTGTCTCCCATTCAAAATGCCAACCAGGGTGGACCCTGCTTAGCAAAGTGGGCAACCTCTGATCGCTACCACCAGACCAGCTCTCCTCCCATATAATTTCAACCAAGGAGGAACCTTCCAAGTACTCCGAGTTTTGCCTCCAGAGAAACACAGTTACCTCTTTAGTAAAACACACACAGACACACACCACCTGCTGCCAGGTCTCGGTGGGGGGTCTGCTCCAGGCTGCCCTGTTTTGAGATTCCAGGGAACCAGAGCCAAGAGCGAAACAGGCAGGGCTGTATTCCAGAAAAGGCAAATCATACGGGCCAGAGGCTGGTGCTGAATCAACCACCAGGCAGGGGCCAAGATGCAGAGGAGCAAATTTGGGGAGCAGGAGCCCAGCCGGCGTTCTCACGCCAAGTTGCTAAGAAGCACATGCAGAAAGCACCAGGGCCTGGAGGACAGGGATCGGCTACTCGGAGGCAGCTGATGGAACACGCAGCCAGGTAGGCATTGCAGCCCCAAATTGGCACGCTCAGTACCCGGAGCCCAGTCGGCTGACAGAGTGCTGATGGCCCCGGAGGAGAGAGGGCAGCAGTACAGCCTGACTGCGGCAGGTCCCACCTGAGATGCACCCTTCTGACCTCTTGACCCACCCAAGACATCTCACGAGCTTTAAGGATTCTCTTTTGGCTTCCGCCAGGATTTCTTGGCGGCTCCTGCTCAGCAGAACCCCTCCGATCCACTTCATACTGAAGTTTAGGAAGAACGCCGGGGCAACTCTCAATGCTTTTCCTTCCTAAGTGCTCAAATCAACCTTCTAGGACAGGGAGGGGTGCTCAGTTCCAGCCCTCCAGCTGTCTTTGAACTACAACTCCCATAATCCCCAGCAGCCAAAATTCAGGAATGATGGGAGCTGCAGCCCCACATCTGCAGGAGGGCCAAAGTTGAGCAGCCCTGTTCTAGAGGATGGGATGACCTGGCAGTGCACCTGGGGTTTTTCCAAGACTGCAACAAACATTTTGGCTGGTTGCATTTTGCAATCATATGAGACTCTCGCTCCCTCCCCAAATACCAGCACCTCTGCCCCATCCGACCCCAGCTGCCCCGGGGCCCTCCTCCCCATCTCCGAAGGGCCACCTGCCTGGGAATTTTCTCAGGGCCAAACGTGCCCGGAGAGCTTTGAGTCAGGAAGCAGACAAGGGCTTGCTTTGGCTTTGTGAGGTGCAATTAACCAGCAGGAATTGAAAGCCCTTTGCAAGCACCATTTAACTGAGGACACCGCAGAGAACTTAGGCAGGAGCCCAGAGAGGGGCAGCGGCTTCTCAGATTGCCAGGCAAGGCCAGTCCCTGCTGGCTCTTGTGCCTAAGATTCCACTCAGAGGTCCGCAAACATTGGGGAAGAGGTTGCAAAATCTCCTAGGGTAGGGCAGACGCCTCGGACCCGAGCGCAGCAGCCTGGCCATACACTGGCCACAATGCATGAGCCTGGCTATGCTTGTAAAGGGGAATCCAGGGAGGATTCTCATTTACAAGAAAAGGGGTGGGGGAATCCTTGAAAAGTCTTTTAAAGGGCAGCCGGGGTGGCGTCGGCAAGAGGGTTGGGGTTAGGTTGTTGGATGGAGGTTGGGTTGGGTTGCTAGATTGGCAGCTTGCTGAATGGAGCACTGCGTACTTGGGCTGTGCCAGGGGGCTTCGAGGAGCAGCCACTGCTGCCGGGCCAGTAAGAACCTTAATCTACATTTAAAAGGTGCCCCGGGCCACCCTTTAGAAAACTCTTCAAAGATTCTCCCACCACTTTGCATGTAAAGGGAAATCCTCACTGCATTCCCCTTTTTGCTCCTTGAACTGCTGAACCCGTTCAGTTGAACCGACTGGACTGTCTGGTTGGTTTGACTGAACCAGTTCGCAGACGAGTGGTTTGGTTCAAATTTTATCCGAATTTGAACCAACCCACAATTTGTGCATACCCCTATTAAGGAAGGCCCATTCTTGGTCAGAAGGACAGCATCAGAGGCAGCTGAGAAGGGGTTAACAAAGTCCCCTTGCCATCCCTCCCCTAAAGAGTTAATCAAAAGTGAACCCTGTCCTGACTGACAGGCTGGTGGACTCCAGGGCTCAGCCAATAAGCACACCAGGTGGGTGGGACCTAGAGAGCAATTGGGAGGAAGGAGAGTTTCTTTGTTAGAAGAAGCTGGCTGGGGGTGCAGAGCAGCACATGTGGCCAGGGTGGATGGCTGCTGGAGGATGGCTGCAGATCTTGGAAGATAGGACCGCAGGGGCTTGAATTCTCATCCAGGATTTGTTGAGTTCAAGACAAAGGAAGCCTGACTTTGGATTTGGGAAGTTTAGTCTAGGGAAAGTTTGTTTAGTCAGATTTGGCGTTAGACTTTCTGTTTCTTTGGTGTGTGCTTTGCATATCCCTGAAACTGTTCTATGATTGTTTACCTGTAATGTAACTAACTGAAGAAACACTAGCCTCCACCCATCCAGCCAGGGCGTTGAAAAAAGACAAGGAAGCGATTTCCATGATCAGTAGAAAGCCAGCATGCCTTCAACTCCTGCCTGTGACTTCCAGCGGCATCTGGTGGGCCACTGTGTGAAACAGGAGGCTGGACTAGATGGGCCGCCTTGGGCCTGATCCAGCAGGACTGTTCTTATGTTCTTAACCTAGCCCACTTTCTACTGATGGTCAGAACCACCGGGCTTGCGGGCAAGCCTGGTGGTTCCAAGCCGGCTGGCCCGCCTCATTCCCCCTCCCCTTAAATAAGGTTAACAGAAACTCATTTTTCCAAACTCATAGCAAACTCATTTTTTTGCTTGTGTGCCGCCACAGCACGCAGCAGCAGCATATACCTCTGGAAAGGCCTGTCACAATCTTTAGGCATGGAAGAATGAGCTATTTGAGATAGCCAAAATACCCATTCAGACTGTTTGGGCTACTGGACAAATAATTTGGTATGTCTCACCATTTCTTTGAACAGGAGATTGGCAGAGAGGTTCAATTTCTTACCCCTTGGAGGAATGCATTGTGGGAAAGTTGTATGCAAATGCAAACCTACACACATTTTGCCAGGTCCCCTGACTGGAAACCAACCCCTAGGACAGTTCACAGAATCGACATTATGGTACAAGAAGTCTCCTACCTTTGGATGCTGAGGGCACGCCTGATTTCCGACTGTGCGTTAGAGGAAAATAAGGTCGGAAGTGGGGAGCTCGGTCGCCATCAAGTCCCAGTTGGGTGGGGCGGTTTTCCCTCCAGCCTCCTTCAGAAGCTGGGGACAGAATCTGAGCAGGGCACGCTCATCCTGCCCAGATGGGGCTTGACAGACAATCCAGCTCCCTGCCTCTGTCCTTGTTGTTTTTATCTAACACACGACTGAAAAACTGGGAGTGCCCCCAGCTCCCGAATCAGGGTCGGAAGCTCCCCCTGCCCCAACGCCGATCCTGTGAACTGCCCTGGTTGTCCTGCTGCTGCTGCTGCTGCACACAGCCGGTCCTTCCCTGAACACTCCAGGTGCTCAGAGCATAACACTCTTCCCAGGTCCCCCTGGGCAGGGGCTCTTCCGTGAAGGCAAAATATTGCACGAAACAAACCGGAAAGCCATGCTGCCAGAGCTGCTCTCTGCCTGCTGCTTGCTTTCCACCCCACTTCGGCAGGCCAGACTCCAAGCGAGGCCCGGTCCCGCCTAATCGCACAGAAGCGATGTGCGTGCCGTGCGCTGGCGGAGAGCCTGGCCACATGGCGAGAGGGATGAGCGAGGGGCAGGAGAGGGAGGGGCCGTTCCAAGGTCACCGCCAGCAGCAGATGCACAGAGGCCTCCCGCCTCCATCTTCCGAGCCAAGCGGCCCACCTTGACCTCAGCTGCCGCTCTGCCTAGGCAGGCTCACCCCCAGCTGCTGCAGAGGCCCAGCCAAGCGTAGAGATTCAATCATCACATTTGCGCAGCTCTTCCCCTCAACCTGCCAGTCACCAGAGCCAGGGAGCACCTTCCGCTTCAGTCCAGAACAAGGGGATGAGTCACTCGGCGGCGCCCGCATGACTCAGGGAAATTACTGCCCCTCCTTTGCACACAGGGAGCCTGCAGCACTCCAGCATGCGGCTGCAAAGGGAACAGGTGAGCGGGCCTCTTTGTGCTCTGCCGTGAAGGGCACCCAACACGACTCCGTCGCCTGGCAGGTCCAGAAGCGGCAGCGGTGGCAAAGAACACACTGGGGAGAAACCGGAAAGGGTTCCTGGGAGAAGGAAGATTGCCTTGACTAGGAGATTCTCAGGCTTGGGTCCCCAGATGTTGTTAGACTACAACTCCCATCATCCTTTGTTACAATGGCCTTTGACCACTGCAACTAGGGGTAATGGGAGTTGTAGTCCAACAACAGCCTTTGGCCATTGCAGGATGATGGGAGTTGTAGACCAGCAGAGATGTAGACCAGCAGCGGCAGAGCATTCTAGGAAGGCGGCAAAGAAGTATATAGATTTTGGCCAGATGCCAAGAAGAATTTCCTAACTGTGAGAACTGTTAGACAGCGGAACCATCTGCCTCTTGCAGTGATTGGCCCTCTTGCAATGGAGGTTTTCAAACTGGACAGTAATTCTGACAGAGGCTGGACAGTCAACTGTCAGAGATACTCTAAGTGGTTTCCTGTAATGAGCAGGAGGTTGCACGGAAAGGCCTCCAAAATCCCTTCGAAATCTAACATTCTGTGATTCATCAGTATTGAAATGCCTTGTGTCAGCAAGGCAGCACACTCCAAGGAGTGGTTGGCCTGCCATCCATTGCTCTACAGCACCACCACTGCAGATGGTCAGACAATGATACTGCAACAGCGAATTGAGCAGGGATCAGATGACAAAGAGTCAATAGCATTCTACCTGCTCCCCTAAAACTGCTGGCTCTGCCTTAGCTCCTCAGAATGATCCATTTGCCCCTCAGTCACAGACTGAGCTGTTTTTGGACTGCCTGTTCTTGACTATCTGTTGGCCTCCAGACCATCAGCACACCAGGCCTAGATGAGCCACAGTATCTGCTGGTATTGTACTCTGAACCCATCCCCACAGCACAAAATGAAACTATACAGACATAGGAACATAAGAAGCTGCCATATAAATGAGTCAGACTCTTGGTCCATCTAGCTCAGTATTGTCTTCACAGACTGGCAGCAGCATCTCTGAGATTGCAGGCAGGAGTCTCTCTCAGCCCTATCTTGGAGATGCTGCCAGGGAGAGAACTTGGAACCTTCTGCATGCAAGCATCCAAGTGTTCTTCCCAGAGTGGCCCCCTCCCCTAAGGGAAATATCTTACAGTACTCAGACATGTAGTCTCCCATTCAAATGCAAACCAGGGTGAAGCCTGCTTAGCAGAGGGGAAAATTCATGCTTGCTACAACAAGACCAGCTTTCCTTCCAACAAATACGGACATGCCAAAGACTATTTTTTGAATCAAGGGTAACCCTAATGCTAAAAATCATATGAAACAGATTAAAATTACCATAAATAAAACTTGAAAACATCATAAAAGCCTGATGAAACAGGTGTGTTTTCAAAAGTCATTTAAAAACAATGAGGCATTTAAAAACATCTTTTAAAAACAATAAGGCCCTAATGAGGACAGGGGTCTCCCACCATTTTTCATGTTGAAGATTCCCTCTGGTAGACAGAATGGATCTGGACAGTGTGAACATTTTCAGCTGGGCTCAGTTAAACAGCTGCTGGATTTGCCAAAGAGATCCATTTATAAGTGCAAGGTGGTTATTTTTCCAGTGCTATTTTCAAAGAAGACCATCTCTTTCCGCAGTTGATATGCCCCAATATATTGGATGGTGCAGAGTCTTTGGCTCAAGTGAGAAACTGAGGGGGGTCGGATAAGGGTTAGAAACCACTTCCCCAGTTAACTCTGTTTTTTGCTTCCTCTGACTTTGTGCATTCTGCTTCTCTGAAGCTTAGAACTCTGCGCCTGCCTTCTCGCGGCTTGTTTCGCTGTGTAAAATCCAGAGCCAAATCTATACACTGCTTTGCCGCTTCTCTAGAATGCATATGCGACTGCCATGGGGTATTCTTGTTATGAAAAGAAGTATACACATTTAAAAATAAAAATAAATACACCAATATGGATATGAAAGGGGGAAAACTGAGGGGCTGGACAAGGCTGATAGAGACCTCCTGACTTTGCCAGAAAAGGACCTCCCCTCCACCCCCCAAAAAACCAGCCACTACCACGGGTTGAGGGGAGCAGACGTTGTCCACTACCATTCTGCTGCTGGGCAATACCCCTGATTGGTGGGAGAGGGCAGGCACAAGCCCCCTGGGGACGGGGAGATCCCAGGGAGGGAACTTGGGACTTTTTGCATGCCAACAGGCAGATGCTCTTCCCAGAGTGGCCCCATCCCCTTAAAGGGAATATCTTGCAGTGCTCACACATGTAGTCTCCCATCCAAATGCCAACCAGAGCAGACCTTGCTTAGCAAAGGAGGCAATTCATGCTGGCTACCACAAGACCAGCTGCTGGGATTCTCGGTGGATGATGTGAACTTTGCTGGGATCCAGCAAGGCTACTTCTGGAGGAAGACAGCAGATTCAGGGTTTGATCCCACGTATGCACACACACAAGTCTAAAATTAACCCATCCTCAGCTCAACACATCCAGTATCTGACGAGGGATGCTGCTGAAGTCTGTAGTTACCACTTCGAATATGAATGTGTCCAAGCTCATAACGGGCAGCCGTATTACAAACAGACTGAGTAGTGCCATTTCTATCCGAAGTTCTTCTCTGACTCAGAAAGTCAGAAAAGCCTTGCAAGCCGAGACTTTGAGCAGGCATGTGGGGCTAGCAGCATTCAGCAGACCGACTGCCTTGTGCCTTGTGGGTGCATGCATAAAAGTTGATGATTGTTAAGCCCCTGACTCTCATGGGAGCTCTTAGTGACTGCTGCAGGAGATGTGACCAGAGCATCTGACCAAGCGGCCACTGGGAATCTCTTTTGTGTTTGAGTCAGTTCTTGCAAAATAAATGTGTCAAGGGATTGTTGCCCCCCACTGAGATCTTAACACGTTCTCATTTTCCCAGGTGTATTTGCTTGGGGGTGGGGGGGGGCAGCTGAATGTCCAAGCACCTCCCCACGATAGCTGGTGCTGGGGGTTATGATTCCCAGGAGGAACAACCCAATAAGATTCTTGCACACGGCACTGTCCGTGTAAACAAATCAGCATTACAGGCTAGGAAATAACTCCAGAGAAACAGACAAGTTTTCCTTCCTTCCTTTCTGAACACTTGCCAAGAAAGTGCATAATTACCAAAGCAATTCTGAATCAAGCCGAGGGCAGTTTGCCCTTCACAATCTTGGACTGGTTAGAAACCGCCTCCCTTCCTTCGCCTTGTTCCCCCAAGTGCTAAGCAGTGAAAGAGGGAGGAGGAGGAGGAAGGAAGGGGCTCCCTCCTCCTGCTATAATAATCTCTCCTCCGAGTAATCACCCAACAAAGCCAGTTGTGGGCCAGGACAGAAGCCTCAAGGCACTGCTCCTAAATACACACCGGCCACACACTTAATTCCTACTTCTTGGCAGGGACAGCCAAGGAAAAGCTGCCAGCCATGTGGCCCCGACTGCTGGGAGGAGAGCTGGTCCTGTATCAGTGATGAGCATCAGTAGTTCCCTTTGCTAAGAAGGGTCTCCCTTGCTTTGCATTTGGATGGGAGGCTACATATGAGTGCTGTAAGATATTCCCCTGAGGGGATGGGGCCAGAGCTCAGCAGAAGAGCACCTGCCTGCTTGCATGCAGAAGGCCCCAGGTTCAATCCCTGGCAGGATCTCCAGGCAGGCTGGGAGAGACTCCTGCCCGAAACCTTGGAGAGCAGCTGGCAGTCAGTGCAGACCAGGTCTGCTCAACTTCGGCCCTCCTGCAGATGTCGGCCTACAACTCCCATAATCCCTGGCTATTGGCCACTGTGGCTGGAAATTATGGGAGTTGTAGTCCAAAAACAGTTGGGGGGGGCAAAGTTGAGCAGGCCTGGTGTAGACAATATTGAGCTAGGTGGTGCAAGGGCCTGACAGTGTAAGGCAGCTTCCTGTGTTCCTATAACCCCCTTAAGGAAGAAGAGCCTGGCTCACACCTGCTCATCTCTCTCTTGATGTCCCCGTGCGTGTCTGAATGAGCCACAAAGAGAACTTCCACACTGCCTGGAAAGTGATGGTTTTTCCGTGGAGTCAATTCGCCCACGTGGCTGCCAGGCCTTCAGCTGAACAGCAACCAAGCGTGGAGAACTCAGGCGATGCATATGGACCTCTTAAGCAAGCTCCCTCTCTCGTGAACACCGCCTTGCATCAACTTGCAGCAGGATTAACTAACTTTGCACCTCACTTTGTGCACCACTTTCATCTGCTCATCGACACCAGACATGCCTGGCTGTAGAACATCCGATCAGGAAACACGAAACTCTTCACTGACAGGAGCTACTCCTCCACTCGGGGGTGGGGGTGCTCTCCTGCTGGCAATCAGCTGCTTCTCTGAAACCCTCCATCCTCGGTTCTGGATGCCCCACGACTCCTCCTCCATTTCCCTCTGTGGGATAACTTCAGGGTATAACTTCGGAGTAACCCTTCTGCTATCGGTTCTACAGATATTTCCCATTGCCTGCTCCAGGCATTTGGCTCCTCTTGAAAACGAAAGGTTTCCTGCACGCCCAAGGCTCATCCACATGATGAAAAATAGGGGCGGACAAGCCCCCTCAGGAGCTGTGCACACTCCCGTTTTGTGATTGTGTGTGAGTAAAAAACAAGGCAGGCGGCAGGGGAAGTGATCGTATGCAAGACTCCCGCTGGGTCGGAGCGCCCCATCCTACCCAGCAGCCAGTGGCTGCACCCAGCTGCTGAATGAGGTAGGAGGAAAGGCCTTCTCACCCAGCACAAGGCCAGCAAACCATCACTGCCGGCAGCTCCTTCCTTGTTCTTCGACTAGTACATGATAACATAAGAACAGCCCTGCTGGCTCACGGCCCATCTAGTCCCACCAGATGCTGCTGGGAAGCCCACAGGCAAGAGGACGAAAGGCCTGATTGCAGAAGGCTCCAAGACAGGGGTGAGAGAGACGCCCACCTGCAACCTTGGAGAAGCCGCTGCCAGTCTGTGTAACCAAAACCGATGGTCTGACTCGGCATATGGCAGCTCCCCATGTCCCGATGAAGGCATTCCCCCTTGCAGCTGGTAAACAGAAGCATCTTGAATGCTCCGATCACAGGACGGGAGCACGCACAGTGCCCAAGACTTGGTGGGATGCTTGTTTAACCCCATTCCTCCGCTTCCGAAGTGACAGCCTTTCCCGCATCTTCTGTGGCAGGCTAAGAGAAGTGACCACAACACTAAGCGGAAGACTGGCTGGAAACGCCATGGGCCAGGCACTGGAAATAGCTGGGGCACTGTGACAATGCAGGTCACAATGCACATCCACGCACAAAAGTCCTCCCTTTCCCATGCTGTCCATCCTTGGCCTCAAAGCCAGCTCCTGGGAACCGGAGAGATTTTTGCTCTGAAGCAAACGGGAGGCATCTGATGCCTAGTTGCATTCACTTCTTGCCAGGGCCCCAACACACTTCCCTTCTCTCCCACTACACAAGACACACACATACCCAAAACAGAAGCGGGTTGATTCCAATTGGAAGCCCAGCAGTACACAAATGCCCTCAGGTTAACTGGACTGTTCCCCTATTAGCGGTGGGCAAACAAAGCGCTATCTTCTCCAATAACGCAGCAGGGTGGAAACAAACGCCTAATCTTACAGCCCCACATGGTTCCAACCAACCAACCAACCAACCACCCATACAAGGTGGCAGGAAACAAGGCCCAGGACACAGATAGCCTGCTTGAATTCACATCCAGCTATTAGCGACGTGCTTCTCACTTCCCGGTAGGCAGCAGCAGTACCCCCATGCGTGCTTACCGAGAGTTCAGCGGGATCTATTTCCAAGAAAACCGGCTTAAAACTGGGAAAACAGAGCTGCCATCTTACACATGAGCAGGTTTCAAACGGCCCACTGGGGTTTGGCTTTAAGACGTCCGTCTGCGCAAAAACCCTTCCACCCTCCAGCGTGTCCAGATCCAGGCCATCCCAGAGGGGCCCCCACCAGTCTGCCTCTCGCCGCAACCCGCCTCTGCGGCTTACCTTCAGAGGAGAGGTTGCCGGAGATGAAGCGGAAGAAGCCGCTGATGAGGTTGTACAGCTGCTTCTTGCAGGTGTGCCGGTAGTCCCGGACCTTGATGCGCACCTCCAGGTAGCGGACGGGCTTCCCTGCCGGCTTCGCCTCTCCGTTCTGGGGCAGCCCGCTGTGCCTCTCCGCCTGGCCTCTCCTCAGTTGCAAAGTTGCTGGGGCGTCCTTCGGAGGAAGCGTCATGCCTGACTCTCGCCGCACTGACCTTCTTTCCCTCTCCACCTGCGTCGGCTTCCCCTCTGCCTCCGCCTGACTGCCTCTCCGGGCTTGCTCTCCTCCCGGCCCAGCTCTCCCGGGCTGCCTGCTCTCCATCCCTCCACCTGCCACAGACTCTCTCCTCGCCCTCCCCTAACTTCAGGAGTCGCCCCAAACTCCCCCTCCCTTCCCTCCTGGATGCTCCCTGGGTGCTGGTCTCGCCCTCCCGGCTCTGTGAACGCTCCCCACGGCTGCTCCCCACGGCCCAGGCCTCTGCGGGTGCTCACTCCCATCGGTAGCCAGGTCAGCCTTTTCCTGCCCCAAGTGTCTCAACTGAGCCCCTGACTCCTTGCTTTCCCGCTCTGACTAGGATCCACTTACCACGTAACTCAAACTCAACCCCTGTGTTCTCCAGGGAGAGGGGGGGGGAATTCTCTGTGCATTTTAACCCTCCACCTCCTGCAAGCTTGTGCAACTATCCCCCCCCCACCTGCTGCCTCGGCATTTGCTCTCCTGTGCTACTCCCTCGTCTCCCCTCTGGACCGGCTTCTGTTCTGGCACCGAGAGACAGGACTGATTCCACCCCTGCAAGCTTCCTCCTCCTCCTCCTCCTCCTCCTCCTCCTCCTCCTCCTCCTCTCCAGACTCGGTAGCCATCTGCTGCTTGCCCTGCTGAAGCCAGGTGCCATCTGGCCACAAGCGGGAAGAGCGAATCGGGGGACGAGGCTTTCTCTTCCAAGAGGGCTGCTCTGGGCCATCGTGGCTCCAGGCAACTCTCCAGGCAAGGGGCTACCCTTTGACCACACAACGGCCATTGGCCACGAGCGACAGAGTTTTGCCTTCATTCTTGAACAGCACTGCGCGCACACCCCCGTTGCCGGCCTAGGAACTCCATCTCTTTATGGCTGTAGGAAACTGCCTTATGCCAAGGCAGACGACTGGTCCGTCTAACCCAGTATGGCCCACTTTGACTGGCACCCAGTCTCAGTGGCTTAAAATTCCTTTTGGGGACACAAGGGAATGGGGGTGTCAAGCCGCAGTCCTTGCACGGGGTGTTCCCAGGGGCCCTCTTACCCCTGGACTTCAGGACCAAAGTCCAGGGCCTCCTCTGCTCCTGGGGGCCCCTACATCCTCTTTCGTCTGTAGTCACGGCGTAGTCACGGCGTAGTCACCCGGCCGAGCATGAGGACGCTTAATTTTCAGGAGGGGGGGCCCTCCAAAGGCCTGGAGGTCCAGGCTCCAAAATTACCTAGGTGCACCTCTGGGTGTTCCCTTATGAAGCCTCTGGACTTGTTGGGCTTAGGGAGAATACCAGGAGCCCAGCTGTCTGGCCTGGCCAAGAGAGAAGGATCCTCAGGTTGCTGCAAATCAAGCCCTAGCACGCAAGCCTGCAAGCCTGGCCCTCCAGTGTTGCTGAACTACAACTCACATCATCCCCATCAATTATGGCTGAGGATGATGGGTTGTGGTTCAAAGAACAGTTGGAGGGCCAAGCTGCACACACACCCCGTCGCCTTAGCAGCTGACTACGTTCCAATAACGGGTTGCATCTTCACACACCTTGCAGTGGGGATGTGGGGGCTGCTCTGTAGACCAACATTGTTAAGCATCCGATGCAGAAGTGTCTGGGCTTTAAAAGCTCACCAACACCATCGCAGTTCCCGAGATTCAACGGCAGGCCATCCACAGGCTATGCTGCGCAAGTCAACTGGGCAGAACAGCCAAAGGATCCGGCTCAAGCTTCGTTGATTTGAAGCAAGTTCGAGGGGAAGATTCTCCTGGATTGGAGAACGCCATGATTTTTCCAAAACAAAAAACAATACACACACCAAAAAACACCTTCCGAAAATAAAATAAAATAAAATAAAGAGTGGTGCAAAACTGTTTATTGATGAGAAAGGTCCCTACGCATTTCAAGGAGAATCCTCTTCTTCAGGGGATAGTCTTTATCTTCATGTTTTGTGCTCTGCAGGATAAAGACCATCTCCTGAAGAGGAGGATTCTCCTCGAAACGTGTCGGGACTTTTCTCATCAAACTTTTCTCGTTAATAAACAGTTTTGCTTTTGCACCACTCATTTTTGCATCTTCAGCCTTGCTGTTATGTACCTCCCACCCTGCAATTGTGTATTTTTTTAAAAAAATCTTTTCCAAATTTCTGGGAGCTGAAGACTCCTTTTCCTCCTAAATTAAGCCATACTTCTTCCTTGCATCTGAAAAGGGTAACTCTCCCAAGTTTTGCTTTGTGTGTGTGTAAAAAACCTCCAGAGAAAATTTTCTGAAATTTCTCCTGAAGAGATACCGTGAAATTTCAGTTTCTCCTTGCAAAGAGATCTTCATCAGGTTTCAAATTTCCAGCACTAGACCAGATCTCAAAGAAGCCCCATTCCTTTGGTCTGCAAACAGGAGTCCCTGTTCTGGGTGTAGCTCCTGACAGAGTCATTCAGAAACGCAAGGTGCAGACACACAACAACATAACCTGCCTGTAGAGTTTTCGGTTAATCCATCCCTTGAACCAGGCCAGCTTTTGAATGGAGCTTGAGTTACTTGTGTTCCAGTCCTGGAGTAGAAGTGAGGCTAACAAACAGCCAGCAGCAAGCGCACTGAAGGCAGACTGTAGTCGCTTCTCTGTACACAAGATCTGTCTCATTAAACTGTTAATATTCCTGATTCCGCTCCACTGCCTTGGCTTTGCACACCACAACCCTTTCCTCTGGATTCTACACACTGCCCACAGCAGCCTGAGTCCCGGAAGCCCAGAGATCTGGCAGACTGCCTCTTCTTTGGGTGCTTGGACTCCCAGGAGCTTTTTGATTATTTCTGGGATACAGCTGGTGCACTCCAGAATGGTACAGCAGGAAAATAACGTGCCTAGGGAGCAAGAGGTTGCTGATTCGAATCCCCACTGGTGTGTTTCCCAGGCTATGGGCAGCAGTGATATAGGAAGGTGCTGAAAGGCATCATCTCAGACTGTGCAGGAGACGGCCATGGTCAACCCCTCCTGCATTCTACCAGAGGGCTCTTTGGGTGCCAGGAGTCGACACCAACCCGACGGCACAACTTTACTTTACACGTCCTGAGAACTGCTGCATTTTTATGCACATGGCTGCCAGGAGAGGTGTGTTCACACAGAGGTGTTTCCTGTGCGTGTCAGCCCCTCTCTTTCAGTGGCACTGGGCACATCTGCTTCCCATCGGGGCTGCTTTTTGAAGTGTGCCCACCCTGAATCTCGCCATGGCTCACTGCCATGCACTGCTCTGGAGCTGCCCTGCTGCAGCCCCAGGTGGCCGAAGGCATTCCAAAGACCAGCCCCACACCCCAGACCCACTCAGAAGGCCAACCTCTGTAATTAACGGTTGCCTGAATGGCCCTGGGACCATGCAGACCCGTCTTGAAGCCCAAATGCAGCAGGGAGCTTCTACTGTTTGTTAATCTGGTCTGTGTCCGCATTAAACGTGCTTACTACTACAGCAGGGAGCTCAAAGGAGGCCAAGGTTTCCCAGCCACTGAGTTCTTGGGGCGGTCTTTCCTGCCTCTTTCCAGACCCATTGGAGAAGCCTCTTGGTCCAAGCACAGAACTCTCCCCTAATGAGAGCATTTTCTCCCTCCCAGGCAAAGAGCACAGCCTGCTCAGCTCCTGCTAGGAAGTGCTGTGTCCACAGGCTGCAATCCCAGAGGCAGCAGGTGTGTCAATGGCAGAGCTCACCAGCACTGGACAATTCCTGCTTCACCAGGTGTAATTGGACACCAGCCCCTGAGAGATGCCGAGGTTGGAGCCCAGCGGCCTGAAAACCCTGGGAGCATCGGCCAAGAGAGACAAGGCCCACATTGTCCGCGGAAGGTGCCTCACTGCACAGATGCAGCTTCTTCCAAGTACAGTGTAAGTGGCAAGAAAAGCATCACAGGTGAATTCCTGGGAGCCACGTTGCTGCTAAAGGTGCAGGAGGAACCCCAGGAAAAGAAGCGGCAATTTTACCATGAGCTACTTGAGAAAGAATTGGCTGGTGCCGTTCACTATGCCAGAACAGCAGACCCCTTCCAACAACTCACTCAAAAAGCTGCAACACGCTTAGGTGGAAAAGCAAAGCAGGGATTGCCCCAAAAGAGCCAAGCACAACTGATCTGCAGATCATCTCAAGTGTCTAGTCCATCTGGACCCAAAGACTGTCCAGGCCCCCAAAGGAGACCAGGGACAGCCAACCACTCACACAGGCTCCTGCTGCAAAACTGAAATTGCCCTCCCACTCCTCGTCCACGGCCTTCTCACAAGGCCTTCTGAGTTTGTCTCTTCACGGGCACAACAGCTCACACGATCAAACACTGGGGAGGGCCAGCACCCTAGTCCTACCCATCTTTGGGAGCTGTGCCTGCTCCTGAATTTTGTATGTGAGCAAACAACTAGGTAGGGATAGGTGAGTGATTGTGTGCAAGAGAGGAGCTAGGTAGGGTGACTTTTATTTTTTATTATTATTATTTATTGAATTTTTATACCACCCTTCCTAATTTCGCTTTTCCTCTTGCCTTGTCAAAATGCTGGGTACAATGGTGTCGTTCCACCCACCTCCTCTCTCACACATGTTAACTCTGTACACACACACACACACACACAAACACACACACACACACACACCGTTGTTTGCTCACACACCACTGAAAATCAGGAGCATGCATAGCTCTTGAAGCTGGGGAGGATGCTTGTCCTAAGCAATTTTGTGAACTGCCTTAGTATCTCACTAACAGAGGGATTCTCCTTCCTGTCCGAACTTTAATTACTGATCGACACTGTTTTTATTTCCACTTTAGCAGTCATATCACAAAGACGATTGGTGGGAGGTCCTTGGACATGCACAGTCATGGGTGGGAGACAGGTCAGTTGAAAGCCAGAAGTCAGTTCCCAGCCCTCATGATAACAGATGTGCCTGAAGACATGATAGCAAAACACGGAAGGTACACAGACAACCAGACAAGTTTAGAAACTTAACCAATTCCTTAGGCTTTACAAATGAAGTCCATACAGCAAGAACTTCAGAAGGGATGAATGGTTTTTCCTTCCCCCCGTCCCCCAGAATGGAGAGCTTGCCAGGGGCATAACTACCATTAGGTAAGGGGAGGCAGTCGTCTTGGGGCCCCACTGCCTCGCGGGGCCCCCCAGAGGCACACCCAGAGGCCCCCCAGAGGCCCCCCAGAGGCACGCCCAGAGGCCCCCCAGAGGCATGACTCCCCACCCGCCCATGTTGCACCCCCTATGAATTATGTTGAGTCTCTTGGAGATCGGCAGGAGCAGAGAGTAAAAAAACTAGATTCAATGTGAACTAGATATTCACCGTATTCATAATGGGGATGTGAGTGTGAGTGCACTATATATTGTGAAGTGTGTTTGTGTGTGTATGTCAGCGAAGGGCCCATTTTAAAATCTTGTCTCTGGGCCCCCTCCAACCTTGCTATGCCCCTGGAGCTTGCAGTTTCTGAAGGCGAATGTTGCACAATAAACTCAACACGTCCACCACCTGTAGGTTACAAGCAGCAGCAGTTGGGGGAAATGATATGCAAATTATGGTCATTACGGCCACTCAAGTATGCAAATGGGCTTGAGCACTCTGGCTGATGATGTATCCCTGCTGCGGCCACTGGAGTCACAGGCCGGGGAGGGGGGTTGTTGTCGCTTGTGCTGGTTGCTCATTTTTAAAAACTCATGCAAAGTCCGCCCAAAGCCCTCCAACAGGATGAAGCGCGCTCATTTCTGTGCCCTGTTTTGACTAGACGCGTAAGACGATTCGTAATCATTCTGCAGCAGAGGGCCAAGCAGGACCCAGCAGAGGAGCTCCGTGATGGCAACTCCTGACCTCTTGTTCATATAAAAGGCAGCCAGAAAAGGAGGGTTCGATTCTGCCCTCGGCACCAGCTCCTCAACTTCAGTCCTCTTCTCCCCAAAGCTGCTGTTAGCCACAGAGAGGGAAACTTGTGCCATGGCTAACAATAGCTACGGGGAGGGGGGCAATTTGGACTGGGTCTGCTGCACAGGGCAACGTCCCCAATGGAGAATCTCCGTAAGTTCAACTTATCAAACTCTCTCCTGGTAGGGCTGTCCACATGATGGGGAACTAGGCAGGAGAAGTGCAGTGCTCAGCTGCTTTGGGTCACCCATCAGCAAAAACCTAGGTAGGGGGAGAAGAACTCGGCCATGTGGTAGAGGAGCGCAGATGACCCAAGGACACCCTCTTCCCAGGATGAAATCAGGTGGGGTGGGAAGACCCTGTGTTGCTGGGACACCCCACCCCGCACAACAAGAGAGTTGGTGGGGGGGCTGGAGCCAGCACCCTCACCATGACCCAAGGACACAGCCCTGCTTTTGTCCGGCGACTCCGAGGAGTTCCCCGAGGGAGGAGAGACCCCTCGGCACTTCGAAAATAACCAGAAGCCCTTGGCCTGCCCCGGCTTTATCTGGACCACCCCACGATCCCACAGGAATGGCATTGTGTTTGCAGAGCTGGCTAAAGTCTGAGCACAGGGTGGCTGGAAGAGAGGCAGAGCGGGTGGATCAGAGAAGGGGCCAGAGGATGTGGTGAACACAAGCTGGGGGACTTGCTGTTTACTGAGTCAGACCATTGGTCCATCTAACTCAGCACTGTCTTCACTGACTGGCAGCAGCGCACCAGGGTTTCGGACTCAGGGGTATTTCCCAGCCCGGCCTGGGGATGCTGCCAGGGACTGAGCATGGGGCCTTCTGCATGCAAGTCCTATGGTGGATGAGGATCACCGAATGCCAACGGCCACTCGGAAATCCCATGCATGCCATGGCCACTGGGAAGGAACCAGTGCCTTTCAGTGGGCATTCCCTGTCATTCTTTTTAGTACATCCCCTAAAGTCTACATGATCGCATGCATGGTGTCAGCCTAATGGAAGCTGCCATATACTGAGTCAGACCCTTGGTCCATCTAGCTCGGTATTGTCTACACAGACCGGCAGCAGCCCTCCAGGGTTCCAAGCTCAGTGGCATTTACCAGCCCTTCCTCCCAGCCCTGCCCTGCCCTCTGAGACCCACCCCCACCCTCTAAAACAAAGTGGATAGCGGGGGTCCTTCTCAGCTTTGTCCCACCCCGGGGCCAACCCCCTCCCTTTTTCCCCCACAGGATGAAAACTCTTTTATAATTGCCCTAATGTTGGGATTTTATTGTTGGCTTGTTGGATTGTGGATATTTTTTATTTTATTTTTTTGGCAATTGTATTTTTATAGGATTTTAAAAATGGATTTAAAAGACCACCACTTGGGGAGTTTTCGCTCCAGAACAGCTAATGGGTGCTTTAGATAAATAAATGCATAAACAAAAAAGAGTTCACGGTTCATGCAAAACAAAGTTCCATCAACTACCCTGCAAACCGCCTTGCCAGGCAAGGACCCAAGACTTGAGAGCATGCCTTGAACCTGCAGCCATGCAAATCAAAAAGCTCCCAGCACTTATACACTATTTCTGTCCGGAGACAGTCCCACAGGGAGTTGCACAAGCACACAACTAGCCAGGGAAACAGCCTGCACTGACCTGCTCCGGCAGAAGCATCACCTCTAACCTAGATGGCATTTGAGTGGTCTAAACAGGGTTTTTCACTTGCAGTCGGCATGTTCAAAATTGTGTCTGTTTTGGGACCTTCGGCACCACCTCCTCCTGCTCCCCATCCAGATCAGCCCCTCTTACCCTATAGCTACTTTGATACTGGAAGTCTGAATCCCAAAGCTCCGATTCCGTTTGGCAGTGCAGCAGAGTGACAACAAAAATTGTATTTTTCAGGCAGTAAAGCAATATTAAACAGCGGCCACTAGAGGGAGTCAGCAATCCAAGAATAACTTCTTTGGGAACAAAAAACACGGTTCACCAAAAGAAGCACAACTCATGAGTATATACACCGCCTCCCCAACACACAAACACACACACCCCTACCTTCTTTGGGAGAAGCACAGCAGTAAAAACAAGGTATCTTTCCAGCAGTTAGGGATCTCTTTTCCTGGCATAGTGCTGTGTGTGTACTAAATGTATCTGTGTGTTGTCCTGCCCTTTTAAGGCACGGGAACAAGGCCAGCAAAAAAAGAAAAATGACAACCCTTTGCTTAGCCTTTTAGGCCAGCCATTTTTTTGCTGCAGAGGAACCATCCCCAAGCTCACCACCTGGGGAACTCTCTGCCACATGACACTCCTTACCTGATCCCTGAGGAGCAGCACTGGAAAGGATCCACTTCACCAAGCAACATTTCATCAGCGCCTTGCGAGTCAGCCGCGGCTTCTGCCATTTCACATTATCTTTCCTCCCGGGGGGAGTCTGACCTGGGTCCCCCAACAGGCTGCCATCCGTTTCCTTGCTGTCATCCTGAAACAGAACAGATGCCAGATGCCTTCGATTAACTTTTAGGATACTCTACAATGACTTCCACGTTGATAGGGCAGCCCAGCTCTTGCAAAGCGTATCTAGCTTATCTCAATGGACAGTAACATTGTTGAGAAAGTGCAGTGAAGTTGTAAATCAAGACAAAAGCAAAAGAAACAACGGGGGGGGGGTCACTCAGCCTCAGCAGAAGGAGCACATGCCCCCAAAGAGAGAGTTCACAGATCTAAGGCTCATTCACACAATGATTGCTAAGAAGCTGTGCATGCTTCCGTTTTGTGAGCATGTGTGAGGGGGAAACAAGGCTGAAAGGGGAGGAAGTGATTGTCTTGGAGAGAGGAGCTGGGTTGGAGGGTGTTGCCTCCTCCCTTGGTAAAGTGTTGGGTATGAGAGCTGGGTGGGTGGGACAGTGTTGACCGACCCAGAAGCTCCTCTCTCCCAGATGATCACAACTTCCCCTCCCGACTTTGCTTCTTCCCCCCTTGCACACAATCATAAAGCTTCCTGAACTAGGGTAGGATGTTTATCCTACCCTAATCCTCACCATGTGAATGAGCCTCTAATATGAACAGATCGTATTTACCCAAATACAAAATGACTCTGAATTGAAGATAGCTCTCATTAAAAATAGAAGTTAAATACAGGTTATACCCGTATTAACTCGAAAGGAAAAGGACTCTGGCTTTAAGACACTCCATTTCTAACAGCAAAGAATTTGGGGGGGAAATCTAATCTTGGATCCAGCAGCAATTCCTCCGAGGCCTATCCTGGGTCATGACCCGGTCACACAGGGGCCATTTGCACATGCGTGGCAGCCTCCAAAATGGCCACGGCGCCAGGGAAAGGGCCCGGAAAGGGCCAAAGTCCGCCTGAATCGGGTGATGGCTGTAAGAATGGAGGCTAGAGGTGGGAGGGGAGAGCTCCGCAGACACACACTGCGCCACCTCAAAGAAGCCCCTGGAGGGAGTAAGTTGGGGGGGGATTATTTATTTATTTACTATTTGGTTGGGAAACCCACCGGACCAGGGTGGGTGGGTGGGTTCGAGGGGGTGCTGAACCAAAGTGGCCCAGTCTGGTTTGGGTCCGGTTCAAACTCGAACCGAACCGGGCCAGCCAGTTCCATGCACAGCCCTAGCTCCTGCACCCATACTAAGACCAGAAGTAGTTTGGCGGGAATATCTTCTGACTTTGCAGCCTCTGATCCTAGCCACGGATCAAGGCGGCCAAATTCTGCTGCCAGGCCCAGTGACCAGCCTGCTCCCCTCTCCTGCCCCCGGGGTCTCTGCTTGCAGCTGCTTTCCTGATCTGCTTGTTCCAGCCCAGCCAACTCCTTCCGTCGGGACCAAGGGTGGAGGGGCAAGGCCACAATCCTTCCCTACCCTCCCTTATTATATCCGACCTCCTCAACTTGCCTGCACTGAAACAACACCCCAGCCAGAGGGCAAAGGAGAGTAAGGGGTTATTCGTGCCATCCCCCGCCCTCAAGGCAAGGAAACTCTTTCTGCCTCACTCCATCTCACTGGCCTGTTTGTGCAGACATTTCCAATACAACAAGATTTTAGGAACATAGAAGGCTGCCTTGTACTGAGTCAGACCTTTGGTCCATCTCGCTCAGTATTGTCTGCACTGACTGGCAGCAGCTTCTCTATGGTTTCAGGCAGGCTTCTCTCCCAGCCCTACCTGGAGATGCTGCCTGGGATTGAACCTGGGACCTCCTACCTGCAAAGCAGATGTCCTACCCCTGAGCTATGCCCCATCCCCTGAGGGTAACATCTCACAGCGTTCACATGCAATCCCCCACCCAAATGCAAACCAGGGCCAACCTTGCTTAGCAAAGGGGCCGATCCATGCTTGCTACCGCAAGACCAGCTCTCTCCTTTGGCGAGCCTGCGACTGTGCCAGGTGCCAACGGCACCCTCTTGCAAGCCAGCCAAACATGTCTCTCCCCTCTCACGTGCACCCCACTTTAAAAATAGCCCACAGTGCTGCTGGCATGCCCTGGATTGGAGCGTGCTCGGCTGCAGAGACGCAATGGATGATTCAGCCCTCGGATGTGTTTTCTGCATCCAGCAACAGCAACTGTAATCGCTGGAGTGCAAGCCCAGCTGCTGCAGAGAAGGGGAGAGACGTTCTCCATCCTTTCCGGGGAAAGTGCTTTTTTGCACACATGGAGCGTGGGCCTTTTCACTCTCTTCTTTGGCTGAAGCAGCCACTTAACATTTGGAATTCCAGCCGCAGGGAGCTCATCAAGTCAGGAGGACCGTCTACCCCAGGGGTGCACAACTCCCAGGGCCCCCATGGGCCAGAAAAGAGGCCCTGTCTCTGCTCAGTCAGTGGGGCTCCTGGAGCTCAGGCCAGCCCCGAACCAACGCCAAGTCCTCTCCTCTCCCTAAATCGCTGTTTCAGGTTACAGCCCTAGACATGCTTGCTTGGGATTAAGTCTTACTGGGTACTTTTATCTCCGAGTAAGCGTGCGGAGGGTGGAGGTCTAAGGCAGTGTCCAGAGAGGAGGGGCCCTCTTGGAGAAGAACTGGCCGAAAGAGTGACGCTCTGCATTTCTGGGGTGCTTCCTGCCTGTGCTTGCCGGATGCCAATCAAGCAGCAGCGACTGGCTCATTCAGTCCATCGCTGCCACACGCAGCTCACCTGGTCTCAAGGGCCCAACCCCACTGAGCCTCTGCCGCTGGTCAGTACGACAAGCCCAGAGCTCGTCAGGGCTCCTGCTATTGCTGCCGGATATTCCAACCTGGGAGGGCAGCAAAAAAGCCCTGTGGGCCAGATCTGACCCCTGGGCCTTGTGTCACGTAAGCTTGCTCTGCAAGGGAGCTCTGTTTTGATATGGCAGCTGATGTCTTGCATAGCTCATCTTTAACTTGCAAAGGTCTGGCAGTGGTCCTATATTATTGTAATGGAATAGGGAGTCGTTTTTATCCCGAATGACAATAACTTCTCTAGAACTTTCCAGGTTGAAAATGCTTCCATTGCTCCTCCTGAATTAGACTCTGCACCAGGCCATAGTCTTCATGCTCAGTCACAGTCAACTTCTCAAGAGTCAGTAGGGACTGACCTTGTACGGGCAAGAGACAACCCCCTTTCTTCTTTCTTGCATCTGAATTTTTGCAACATATACAGGGCTCTTTTCAGCCAGGGATGGAAGCCTTGGGCATGCTCGACCACTTAGCTCCGGCCCTATCCCCATTTAAAGTTGGCAATGTGGGATGGGTACATTTCATGGGCAAGTCATATTTGCTAATACCTGTTCTTGGAGGTGACCGGTTGTTTCCTGGAACGTTAACAGGGAGCCTGCAAGCGGACTCCTGGACTCCAAAGCAGGCCCTGTCACCCTCTGAGTAAACTAACCCAGAGCCAACACCCACGTCTCTGCCCTCCCCAAGGAGGGGACCCTGAAGCCTAGTCAGGGGCTTGAAGGACCCGAGATCACCGATGACTCATCCACACGGCCCCAGGCAGGGTGGGAGAAGCACTCAGCCTGGGCCTTTGCAGGCACACAACTGACAACCAGGCCAGACAACGGGGTCAGGGGAACGAGCCCGAGCCGGTCTTCTTGCTCTCTGCGGATGCAACTAACAAAAACAGCCCCTCCCTCCTGGTGGTCCCCCCCTTCCTCTCCCCCATCAATAATTCAGAGTGCCTCCCCTTTTGTTTTCAGCCTCCACTGGCTCTTCATTATTCATTGGTGTTGGGCTAGCTGGCACACCTGTTTCCAGACAATGGCCATGCTGGAAAATAAGCCGGCTCAGCAAGGCAGGCACCGAGTCTGCAAGCATGCCGAGGTATTGCACGGGAGGGGCAGGGCAGAGATGTTTGAGATCAGATAAATCAAGTAGGCCCCCAGGCAGCTTCCATTGTCTAGCCCAAGCACCTGTCTGTCTGTCCGGCTGCCTCTCTCTCTCTCTCTCTCTCTCTCTCTCTCTCTCTCTCTCTCTCTCTCACACACACACACACACACACACAAGCACACAAGCACACAACACAGCAACAACAAATGCCTTCCAGCTGCAAGTCACAACCTTCCAATCACAACCTTGGCCAATCTAGCTTGGTATTGCTTACACCAGGGATTCTCAACGTTGGATCTCCAGATGTTCTTGGACTTCAACTCCCATAATCCCCAACCAAAGGCCACTGGGCTAGGGATCATGGGAGCTGAAGGCCAATAACATCTGGGGACCCAAGTTTGAGAATCCCTGGTCTACACGGACTGGCAGCAGCTCTCCAGGGTTTCAGGCAGGAGTCCTTTCCCAGTCTTCCGCGGAGATGCTGCCAGGGATCGAACCTGGGACCTTCTGCCCGCCAAGGGGGGCTCTGCCACCGAGCCACAACCCTTCCCTTGATGTGACATGGGAAGCGACCTTCTACCCACTCAGACCATTGGTCCACCTTCCTTGCTACAGTCTACCCCAGAGCTGCCCAACTTCAGCCCTCCTGCAGATGCTGACCTGCAACTCCCATTGTCCCTGATTGGCCGCTATGGCTGGGGGTGATGGGAACTGTAGTCCAAAAACAGCTGGAGGGCTGCAGCCGTGCCACCGTCCTGGTCTACCCAGACTGGCAGCGGCTCTCCAAGCTTTCAGGCAGGTGACTCTCCCAGCCCTACCTGGAGATGCTGCCGGGGAGGGGGCTCAAGCAGAAGGACCTGCCTTCATACGGCCACCTCTTGTCTCTGCAGGAGCCACTGTTCTGAGCTTCCCTCCTTCCAGTCGGGAGGTACATAGGAACAGAGGAAGCTGCCATATACTGAGTTAGACCCTTGGTCCATCTAGCTGAGCATTGTCTACCCAGACAGGCAGCGGCATCTCCAAGGTTGCAGGCAGGAATCTCTCCCAGCCCTATCCTGGAGATGCTGCCGGGGAGGGGACTTGGAACCTTCTGCTCTTCCCAGAGCGGCTCCATCCCCTACAGCCAGCTCAGTGGCTCAGCCTCAGAGTGGAATGAGGCGCTTCTGACAGTGGGTCGCTCTTAGACTACCCTTTGGGGGATGTTAAGAATGGTGTCTGACCCCATTTCTCCTCTTCAGGGGAGAAACGTCTCTCCCTTTTAGGTATCATAAATTTAGGCAATACAGGCGTATGGAATCCATCTCTGGGGCACAGAGCTGCTGAATGAAGCCAGGCAGCACCTCACACCCCACAGACCCAAACCACTGCATTGCATCCAATCATGCACTGGCCATTTTAAAAAATTCTCCAGGCTTGTTCACACAGCTGTTTGAATCTAGGTTTAATGTGGGTTACCAACACTGCAGGCATCGATTGAATCCAGGCCAAGGTGGTTTATGGCCCAAGATCCCAACCTTGGCATGGGTTCATACAATCACACTCATGTTGGTAACCCACATGGAACCTAGATTCAAGCAACTGTGTGAACAATGGGAGGAGAGCTGGTCTTGTGGTGGCAAGCATGAACTGTCAGGTTTGCTAAGCAGGATCCCTGCTGGTTTGCATTTGAATGGGCGACTACATGTGTGAGCACTGGAAGATATTCCCCTCGGGGGACGGAGCTGCTCTGGGAAAAGCACCTGCCTGCTTGCATGCAGAAGGTTCCAAGTTCCCTCCCTGGCATCTCCCGACAAGACTAGGGGAGATTCCTGCTTGCAGACTTGGAGAAGCCGCTGCCAGTCAGTGTAGGCAATATTGAGCCAGATGGACCAAGGGTCTGACTCGGTAGAAGGCAGCTTCCTATGTTCCTAAGTCGTCTTTGTCTTCAAGAATAAGGGAGCTTGAGGTACTGGTTTGCCTGGCAGAATGAATCAGCCTTCACTGGTGGGGTGTGTGGATTCTTGGCATTAAGTTAGCTCTCCAGTGTCCCGTCCCCCCCCCCGCCATGTTACATACGTTTTCTTTGGCTCCTTTCCTGAGCAGCCCCATGCAGAGGGAGAGAAAATCGCCTTGGGAAGACGTTGAGGCAGGCACAAGCAGGGGCAAGGAAGAGGAGGCAATCTGTGTGTCCAGACAGTTACATACCAGGGTGCCCTGAAGAGGACAGGGACCATTTGCTCCCAGCAGAAGCAGAGGACACTAGAAAGAGCACTGGGCTTAGATCTGCAGTGATGGGGAATGTAGGTTAAGCATTAAATTAAGACTTGGTCCTTCTCTTTCAAGGGATTTCAAGGAGCTTTCAAACATTAACTGGTTAGATGCTAGCAAACTCCAGAGCTGCAGCTGTCATATTATTAAAGAACGGGGGGGGGGGAGAGAGAGACGACTATGAAGGGGCCAAGCACTGTGTGTGCTCAGCACCAAAGAAATCCCAGAACCAGCAGCCTTGACTCAAGCCGAGGACACAGGCTAATTCGTGCACATTTGCCTGATTCTTTTTTTATTTTGCATCCAAGTTTCCCAGGCTTTGGAACATTTTTGTCCAGAGCTGGAGAGTGGCAGGAAAGAGGACTGCAGAGAAGCAAGCTGCCAAGGCAGGGGGGAACTGGAGAGAGGGAAGGAGCCCCGAAGGCTCGGTCTATAACCACTAGAAAACCAGAATGCCTTCTCCCCTTCACCCTCTTTGGTTTGGAGAGGTTGCCAGATCTTGCCCCCATTTCTGAAGTTTCCTCACCTACCTGCCCCCCAGCTCTGCAGGCTAAACACACAAATATTTTGGTCAATGAAAGCTGAGGTGATCAGAATTCTCTATTAATTGTTGTTATTGTTGTTGTCAGGTACCTGGTTTGTGGTTTCTGGCAAAGAGCCCTGTGGAAAGCTCCTGATCATAGTTCCTGAGAAGAACCCAGGAGACAGCCCTGCAAAATGCGACACTAGCAGACTGAACAGATTGCGCAAACCATCACACAATAGCCTTAATTGCACATGCTAGCAAAATAATGCTCAGGATCATCCAATGCAGATTAGAGCCCTACATGGAAAGGGAAATGCCGGATGTTCAAGCTGGTTTCAGAAAAGGCCGAGGAACAAGAGACATCATTGCTGATGCATGCTGGATAACTGAGAAAGCCAAAGAACACCAGAAAGAAGTCAATATGTGCTTTATTGACTACAGAAAAGCCTTCGGTTGAGTCAACCATGTCAAGTTGTGGAATATCCTTAGGAAAACGGGCATCCCAGAACATCTCATTGTTCTCATGAGGAACCTATACACAGGATAGGAAGCCACAGTCCAGACGGAACATGGTGAAACAGACGGGTTCCAGATCAGCAAAGGAGTAAGACAAGGCTGTATACTTTCTCCCTCTTTATTCAGTTTCTATGCTGAATATATACTGAGAGAAGCTGGATTGGAAGAAGATGAGCATGGTTTTAAAGCTGGAGGAGGAAACATCAATAACTTGCGCTACGCTGATGACACCACTCTGATAGCTGAGAATGCAGATGATCTGCAAGCTCTAGTAATGAAAGCCAAGGAGCACAGTGAAAAAAATGGGACTACGATGAAATGTAAAGACAAAACTGATGGCAATGGGTACAGCAACCAGCCTCAGAACTGACAATGAAGACACTGAAGTGGTGGATAGCTTCTGCCTTTTAGGATTGACTGTTAACAGTAAAGGATCCAGTAGTCAAGAAATATGCCGCAGAGTAGCACTTAGTAGGGTTGCAATGAAGGCCTTGGCAAGGATATTTAGATGCCGTGATGTGTCTACACCTACAAAGATTAGAATCGTTCCAACCATGGTTTTTCCCTTGACACTCTATGGATGTGAAAGCTGGACTTTGAAGAAGCAAGATGGAAAAAGTATTGATGCTTTTGAACTTTGGTGCTGGAGAAGATTTTTGAGGCTACCATGGACAGCGAGGAAAACAAACAAATGGACCATAGAACAAATCAATCCAGAATTTTCACTCAAGGCACAAATGACCAGGCTCAAACTTCATACTTCGGACACATTATGCGAAGACCCAGCATGCTGGGGAAGTCTATAATGCTGGGGAAAGTTAAAACGAAGAGACGAGGACGACCAGCAGCAAGGTGGATGGACTCGATTACAACAACAATGAATGCACCACTGAGAGACCTAAAAGGCCAAATTGAAGACAGATTATCCTGGAGAGAATCTATCTCTGTGGTTGCTAAGAGTTGACTCCGACTTGATGGCACTTAATCAATCAATTAATCGAGTTTGCAGAAACCGGGTGAAAAACATACAACCCGAAGGCCTTACTCCTCCTGTAGAACACAGGTGGGCAGACCTCAAGTTTGCAGGATCTCCTTTGTTTTTTACAACATGCAAAACAGTGGCTCAGTGGGTGAAGCCAGGTACCCCTACACTCCATGAACCATGCACTGGGGTAATACATGAAGCTGATCCTTGACCACAAGAAAGATTCGCACTGGACTAACCTGCACTTCCAAGTTACTATAGATGAGGGACTCCTGCACAAAACTCTTAAAACTGGCCAGCAGAGTTGCAGAAGGACCTGCGCAAAGGCAACCAGCCAAGAGTCCTCTTTTTCAAATGAGGAACACAGATGCTAAAAGAAAAGCAATGAGCACAATGGCAGAAAGGTGGCTCCCCCCCCACCACTTACAATTTTACTTAGGATTCTTAAACTACTGGGAGTTGGGGAATCTCCAGCAGATCTACTGGAAATCACCCAGAGACCTGCCAGTCAGTCCTGATCTACCTTCTGCTTGCTCTGTCATAGAAAGCATATGCAAACAGAGAGCTTCCTTCTTCAGCAGTAGTAAACAGGACCATGGACAGAGTGCACAACCCACTGTGTTGCATTGCTTGCGACAGCGTCCAATGTTTAGGAACCTAGGCAGCTGCCATATACTGAGTCAGACCATTGGTCCATCTAGCTCAATATTGCCTACACTGACTGGCAGTGGCTTATCCAAGGAGGAACGTAGGAGTCTCTCTCATCTCCCATCTTGGAGATGCCAGGGAGGGTGCCTGGAACCTTTTGTATGCAAGCATGCAGATGCTCTTCCCAGATTGGCTCCATCGCCTAAGGGGAAGATCTTCCAGTGCTCACACATGTGGTCACCCATGCAAATGCAAACCAGGGTGGACCCTGCTTAGCAAAGGGGACAATTCATGCTTGCTACCACAAGACCAGCTGTCTTCCCCCCACAAAATCAGCTCTAAGCTTTCTACCTGAGAATGCCATGAGCTTTCCCAGACAGCAAACTTTATTGCAGATTTACTGTCAGGCTTTAACACGAGTTCGAAGTTGCCCCCCAAAATCGACACAAAAAGTGGATTTTTTTAAACCCGATATATAAACTGGGCTACATTCTAACATGCAGTGAAAATCCTGAACGGTGTGTGAAGTGCTCCCTGATAGGACTTCTGAGTACATCCGGCAGAAATGTTAATTCCCTTCTCCTCCATTCTGGAGGAGATAAGGGGCTAAAGCCGGGAGTGGAAAACTTCCATGAGCTTCTATTCTCTCCAATACACAGTGTCCCCCCCCCCCCGCTCCTTTACAAGAAAGTGACACTGCAAGAAAAGCATTGTGATCCCTGGGATAAAAGTGACCACTGGGCTCCAAATGAAAAGCATTAATCAGAGTGAATGAAAGAGCAGAAGGCAATATTGTGATTCATGGGCTTGTGTTTCGTGGAAATTGCGTTTTGCCTTGAAATCATTCTACACTATTTTTAGAAAAATTTCTATTAAGATCATCTGAAGAGGTCCAGTTACGGTTGCCACCGGCTCATTTGGTGGCGACTCGGGACCAGGCCTTCTCGTTGGCTGCCCCGGGGCTTTGGAATATGCTCCCTGTCAAAATAAGAGCATCTCTATCTCTGGTTGCTTTTAGGAAGACCCTCAAGACACACCTGATTTTCTCAGGCTTTGAACTGAAAGTTCTTTTAAACGTTTTAATTGTTTTTATCCCCATGAAGTTAACTTTTTATGCTAGGAAATTGTTTTGTTTTTACTCTGTTTTATATTTGTTTGTGTTTTAAATTGTGTACACTGCCTAGAGATACGCATATCAGGCAGTACATAAATATGATAAAGTAACCATTTTATGAGCCAACCTGTAAGCATAAATTGAGTTCTGGGGAAATGCTGCAGTTGATTCACTTAGTTAATAATGTCACCTTCGTGAAGGCAATGCTGAAACTGGTCTGGTTCTGCTTGGAAAGAAGGTTCCAGGAATTGCATCGTTTGCAGGCTCATGAACAGAGAGGGCAGCCGTTCCAGGCTATGGGTCTGGATTCAAGCACTAGGGCAGTTCACAAGACCATAAACTGTGTAGGAGATCCATCCTATCCAATTTCGGGAGCTGGGCACAGACACTCCCGTTTTGTGCCCATGTGTGAGAGGAAAACAAGGCTGGAGGGGAAGGAGCTGGATTGTCTCTCCAGCTGCGGTTGGTGGGAGGATCTTCCTGCCAACCTTGTTCAGAAGCTGGGGAGAGAATCTGGGCACGTCTGACCCAGCTCAGGCCAGACAGACAATCAAGTCCCCTGCTTCTGACTTTGCTGTTTACAAGCACGTGAGCGCAAAGCGGGAGCACAGCCAGCTACCCAGTCTGGGTAGGACTCCTTTCCTCCCCAGTTTATGGCCCTGTGAACTGGCCTGTCGCTGGTGGCTTATCCCCCTAGATAGCACAACAGAGGCTCAAGGGCAGCTTTGCTTTGGCACCAGAGGTAGAATGTCTGAATGTCACTTACACACACACACACTGCAAGGCCCCTTGACACGAACAGGAGTTGTGCAAGCGCTCTTCCCTCTTCCTGATCACTTCAGTGGGGGCTTGCCCAGGAGAACGTCCTGGCAGATGTGTTCTATGAAGACCAATCTTCCTTCAGGACATCATTCCACACATTACACTAACGCTGCAGCAATCCTAGCTTTGCCACTGAAGGGAGGCAGACTCTACACTAGGCTCACCTAAACAGGATCAGAGGAGTGCCCAGCTAGGGTAGGGCAGCCTTCTGCATTCCTGATCAGCAGCCGTGTGTGTTTGCCAAGATCAAGGCAGGAGGAGCAGAGAGGGACTGTGTGTGGGAGGCAGGAGCTGGGTCAGAGGGACACCCCCAGCCCATATTTGCCCCAAGCATCTTACCAAGGGTGGGTGAAAGACCGCCTTCCCAGTTCCCAGCTCCCCAACCACCACTCTCCCCTCCTCCTCCTCCTCGACACTTGGAGCCACATGGCCACCAGCCAGGAGCCTACCTGGCTTGCCTACCTGTTTAGGGTCATGTGGAGGAGCCTGTGAGGTCATTCACACAATCAGAAACTGTGCTGTACCTGGGTTTGGGAGCTGTGTGCACTCTCAATTTTAGGTTGCGTAGAAAGCAAGGTCATCACCTTAAGTGGCACAGTGGGGAGATGCTTGACTAACAAGCAGAAGGTTGCTGGTTCGAATCCCCGCTGGTCCTCTATCGAGCAGCAGTGATACAGGAAGATGCTGAAAGGCATCATCTCATACTAAGCGGGAAGAGGCAATGGTCAACCCTTCCTGCATTCTACCAAAGACAACCAAAGGGCTCTGGGCACCAGGAGTCAAAATCGACTTGATGGCACACTTTACCTTTAGAAGCAAAGTAAGAGGAAAACCTGGGTAGAAGTGATTGTGTGGAAGCAAGGAAGGAGGGAAAGCTACCCAGTTTTTCCTCCTGCCTTGCTTCCATATAACCATTTCTACCCTGGTCTCCCTCTTACCTTACTTCTACACAACCAAAAATTGGGAGCAGACACAGCTCCCAAGCCCGGATACAACACAGTTTTTGATCCACACAGTTTTTGATTGTGTGAATGGCCTCTTATTACTTGTTGCATACCTGCTGTACATTTTCAGCATGTACACCTAACACAGGCAAGGTGTGAAAAGGCTCCTTCTGTCTCCTGCTCTCGCCCCCCGCCCCCCCCCCGCCCTGCGTCCCGCCGAAAGAGAGAAGCCATCCTTCTCTGCAGAGAAAAGTGAGGGCAATTGGCATAGCAGCTGCTTGGGCCAGCAGCTGTTCTCCGAGATAAGAAAGGCATCAATCGCCTGCTGGTGCCGGATTCACACAAGAAGAGCTTGTGGCAAGGGGGTGGAGGGGAGAAGAATGGCGGAGGCGAGGAGCGGCGATGTCAGAGGTGAAGAGGGAGCTTCGGAGACCGAGGCGAGGAAAAGCGTCGTGCCAAGTATTCTTGCAAAACAGAAAGGGAGCTGCTGGGAGGAAAGAAATCTCAGAGAGGGATCAAGGACCAACTGACACCACCACCACCGTGTTCCCTTCTCAAGGTTAAGAGAGGGCCTCTTGGCATGCAAGGGGCTTTAGAATTTCCATTCTGCCTCCCGTCACAGCAACCCTGTAAGGCGGGTCGCTATTTTTCAAATGTTTACAGATGCAAATCTGAGGGTGAGAGAGGGTTCTCTGCTCATGGGCAGAGAACCTGGGGCTAATAACAATCCTTATTAACATTTCTCATATATATATATTGCCCTACTCATATATTTTCATTTATATCCCACTCTTCCTTCAAGCAGACCAGAGTGGTGTCAATGGTCCATGTTTTCCTCACAAGAACCCTGTGAGGTCAGTTAGGGTAAGAGAGACTGGCCCAGAATCATACACCCAGTGAGTTTCAGGGCTGAGTGGGGATTTGAACTCAGGTTTCCCCAGTCCGAGGCTGAAGAACACCTAGCAAGTTTGTGAGTGACATGGGATCTGAACCGAGGACTTCCGCTCCCCTCTTAAGTGGCAACTGTATGCATGCCATACCTTAGGGCTGCTCAACTTTGGCCCTCCAGATGTTTGTGGACCACAACTCCCATAATCCCCAACCACAGTGGCCAATAGTCAGGGATGATGGGAGTTGTAGGCTTCCCACATCTGCAGGAGGGCCGAAGGTGAGTGGCCCAGCTTTACCTGGAAACAGGGCTCTGCAAATATTTGGCTCTGAACAGCCAAATAGTCCACCCAGCCTTGCTGTCAGCAGCTGTCTCTACTGCTCAGTGGTGTACAGAGCTGCACCAGACCTAGACATCAGGGGAGCCCCTTGAAGGGGAAGAAAACCCCACAGATGTCTGGGGGGGCACCGGAGCCCTGGGAAGTGAAATTCATAGTGCTGTGTGTGCAAGCTGCAGGCAGTGTACACATGCACCATTATTCACAGGTTTCTTTCCACTACTATTATTTATACAGCACTTTTCAGCAAAAAGTTGTCAAAGCAGATTACTGAGTAAAAACGACAACAAAACAACACGAAGAAGGTTCCCTGTCCCCAAAGGGCTCACAATCTAAAAAGAAACACAAGGCAGACACCAGCAACAGCCACGGGAGGGATACGGTGCAGTGCTCTCCCTCTGCGAAAGATAAGAGAATCACCACTTGAGAGGCCCCTCTTTGGCCAGTTAGCAGAGAATGGCTATTTTCAACGTGTGCACAGAAGGACAGACAATCTAGGTGACACATTTTGAGAGTTCCCCACATGGGCTTTTAGAAGAAATGCATGTGATTCACAAGGAAACGTGTATAAGACACCCATGCAATCCATGCATAGAATGCAACGTGCTGCTGAAGTCACGGCTTGCAGGTGTGAATCCAATATCAGAGTCAGAGCTTGCATGTTACCTCAGACAAGAAGTTTAGAAGGGAATGAGGTCATTCACACAATCGAAAACTGTGTTCTACCCAGGTGTGGGAGCTGTGTGTACTCCCAATTTTTGGTCGTGTGGAAGCAAGGTTAGAGGAAAACTTGGGTAGAAGTGATTGTGTGGAAGCAAGGTAGGAGAAAAAGCTACCCAGGTTTTCTCTAACCTTGCTTCCACACAATCACTTCTACCCAGGTTTTCCTCTAACCTTGCTTCCACACGATCAAAAATTGGGAGTACACACAGCTCCCAAACCTGGGTAGAACACAGTTTTCGATTGTGTGAATGACCTCAGTGTGTTCACACATTCAGCTGCCAACAAGGGACAGGCATGTATGAACTAAACCTTCGTATCTGGCTCAGGGCCCCCAAAAGGCAAATCTGGGCAATTTGTAATGACTTGTTTGTTAAGGAAAAGGACTCTCACACAAATGGCAGGCAATTGATTGGTTGGGAGCCAGTGTGGTGTAGTGGTTAGAGTTTTGGACTAGGACGGGAGACACGAGTTCAAATCCCCACTCAGCCACGAAACTCACTGCCAGTCACTTCTCTTTCAGCCTATCCTACTTCACAGGGTTGTTGTGAGGACAAACATACACTGGGCTCCTTGGAGGAGGCTGATGGCTATAGGTCAGCTCTGGCCTTGGAGGCAAGATGCCTCTAAATATAAGTTGTGGGACAGAAACCGCAGGAGAGAGGGCATGCCCTCAGCTCTTGTCCGTGGGATTCTCAGAGGCATCTGGTGGGCCACTGGGGGGAACAGGATGCTGGCCTGGATGGGCCGTGGGCCTGATCCAGCCGGAAGGCTGTTCTTATTATGAGGAAGAGTGGGGTATAAATGTAGTAAATAAATAAAACCAAAGTGAATACGATATGTTGAGAGCAAGCCGAGAGAGAAGAGAACGGGAAAGCAGGGTCTGCACTCTGCCAGAGGATTGGATGCCATCTGCAAGCGGAAACTGAAGGCAGAAAATGGGAAGCAGGCTAGGAGGGGAAACCTCGGGAGGAGCAAGCGCAAAGAGAGACAGCTTCAAGAGGTGCTCAGTGCAAGAAGCCCAGGCCCCGTCAAACTCCAAAGGAAAGCCGTGAGGGCGGGCTTCATCACAAGCCCCCTCCTGGAACTGAACAAAGGGTGTCTATCAAGTCCAGTATCCTGTCTGTCACAGGGAAGCTACAAGCCAGGTATATGGGCAGCAGCCCTCTCTCCTGCTGTTTATTGCCCTTTGCAACTGGCAGACAGAGGTATACTGCCCTGAACATAGGAGGTTCTACATAACCACCATGACCAATAATCAGAGACAGACATCTTCCACGTGTTCGTCTAATTCCAGAGCAGGCGGCAGTCTTTTTCTCTGCAGATTAAGCCAGGAGTTCTCTAACTTGGCCTACAATTCCCATCATCCCCAGCCACAATGCCCAAAAGCTGGGGATGATGGGAGCTGGAGTCCAACAACATCTGGGATGCAAGTTTGAGAGCCACCGTGTCAAGCATTTATAAAGCACTTCACATACATGGCTTAAGTAATATTTACAACAATCCTGTAAGGTTGGCCAGTATGGCTACTAACCCCATACTGTCGTTGCAAGGCAGAGCCTGAGGACAGTGGTTTGCTGAAGACTGAATTCGTGGCAAAGGCAAGATCTGAACCTGAGGCTTTTCGGCTCAGAGTAAGCCCCTAGGCTCCCACATGTTGCTAGCACGCAGCCTAATGTACCCTGCAGAACTGCACTGAAGAAAAATTAGAACTGGAAAGTGCTAGAGAATGGATGGACTGCAAATTAATCAATTAAGGGGATTAATTGGTTAGACTGACTTGAAAAGATTTTCATACTAAAAAAATGTTGTGCACTGCGCAAAGCCTTTGGATGGGCAGTATAGAAATGTAATAAATAAATAAATAAATAAATCATCCCCAATTAATCAGAAAACTATTTCTAACACAAGTCTTTATAATCTGCAGAAGGCAGACACCAAAACAGAAGTTCACACAGGACGAGACGTGGACATGCCTCTTGGGAGATGGTCTGTGGTGGCATCACATGTGTAAGCTAACGATGCAAACCCATTGCCTGAGACATGCAAAAGTATGCAAATTTAATCAATTAAACCTCACTTGATGAATCAACGAAGATTCCTCCGTTAGTAAGGTTACAGCCCTCAATATGGAGAAAACTGCCTCGCCTTTGGAGAAGGAGATGAGAGAGTCTGCACTACCTTCTGGGAATGCAGCTGGGTCATCCTGGGTCTCATTTCTGAACTCTGAATTAATCGGCTTGCCAAGAGGCTCCTGCTGTTCCGAACCTGCTTTGGAGCCCATTGACAAGAAAGGGTCAATTGTGACCGGTCATTCTTAAAAGTGATTTCTCTTACAGAATAGATGGGGGGAAATGTTATGGTTGGTACTGGGGAAAAGGCTACACAATTCCCCAGGAAAGAAAGATCTGCAAGCCGCAAGTTAGACCCCTGGTGGTTCCTGCTCAGCCTTTCCCAGAAAGTCCTCAGGCTGGCTTGTTCTACTTGGATTGGGCTTTGTTCCCAAAGACACTCCAGTGCAAATCAGCAATGTCAGAATCAGCCCCAGAAACCTGTAGGCAATACATTACTTTCCCCCAAGAGAGCAGCGGGGGGGCGGGGGGGGGGGTAGACTTTCCTTGCTAGTCTATGGGAGGAGAGTAGCAAGCATGACTTGTCCGCTGCCTCCCTCGAGGAGGGTCTCTGTCTGGACACCTGTCCAAAAGTGGGACCTTCCTGCGTTCTGCTCAAAGGAGCTCTTGTGAGCTCAGCTCTGGGGAGGAGGACACCCCTCCCTCCCTGCCCCAGAGAGCATCGTCAAAGGGGCAAGGGAGTGAGAGCAGCAGCAGGTCCAGAGGTCAATGCCTGGGTCCAGCCCCCCCACGCCCAGGCACAGCCCTTCTCTCTCCACTTAGCTGGCCTGCCTCGCAGGGTGGGTGGGAGGTGAGAACGAGCCCAGCTCTGCCATTGCATGATGGCCATCCGGGGAGGGATGCAGACACACACACACACACACACACACACACACAGAGCTGACGCCCCCCCCCCACGCCCCCAGACACAAACAATTGCTCAGCACCAGCAGCACCTGTGTCTGGCCAACGAAGGCAGTCGGGATAATTCGAAGCCGCACATTTGCAGAACCCGACTGGCAGCATTTCGTCCTCCGGACTGCCCTCCTCGCCGGGGCGGGGGGGGGGGGCTTGAGAGGGTAGCGGGGGAGGGGGGAGTGGGCCCCCTGCCAGCTGACCGACCCCCGCGGGAGGAAAGCGGGGACGGGGAGAGAAAACTTTCCCTCCTCCCGCGTGGCGTCTCCTCCTTCCAGGGCTCTCGGGGCTCCCTCCCAGGGCGGCTGCCCCCGCCCCGCCGGGCATGCTTGGCGGCCCCCTGGCTGGCTGGCTGCGCCCATTACCTGCATGGCTGGCTTGGCGGAGCCTCCGGAGGCGGAGAGCAGGACGAGGCGGCGGCGGCTCTTGTGGCTCCCGGGTTGCCTGGCCGTGATGTAACTAACGCCGGGCACTCGGCGAGGAGCTGCAGCAGCTGCTGGGCGCCTGCCTGGCTGCTGCCTGCTGCCTGCCCCCTCCCGGGCTGGCAGCGGCGGCGGCGGCGGAGCGCTCCGGAGCACGAGGGCGCGTTAACTCCCTGCGCGCCTCAGCCTCGCCACGCGCCGCCGCGGGGGCTGCGCCCTCGTTCCCGGCGCGAGCCGCACCTGCCCGCAAGCCCCCGACCCGTCATAAGTCTCCACGGGGGGCGGGGGGGGCGCGTCTTGGGGAGGTCCGTGCAGCAGCCCCCCAGGCCAAGAAAGGTCGCCCCCCAGAAGCACTTTCTGCCCCCCACCTTCTCGAATGTTGCTTTTTCTGCCTTGCCTGTTGACAAGAAGCAGCAGCAGCAGCAGCCGCCCCGGCGGGGGGCGTCGAGGGCTTCTTTTTCCTCCCCTGAGGATGACTGCAGCTGCCCCATCCTGCAAACCTGTTTGTGAAATGGGGCGGGTTGTGTTGGCTGCTGTGCCGGCGGCATCACACCTAACCCTTTAATGTCAATTTCAGTGACTGGCATCACAATCCGTTGGTCAAGCCAAAAAGAGTCCCAGCAAGGAGCCAGCGACCGACTTTCTTCTGCCCTTCCTCCAAGGAGCTCAGGGGGGCATTCATAGTCTCCCACCCCCACGCCCATATTTTATGCACACAACAGCCCTGTGAGGTAGGCCAGGCTGAGCGAGACTGAGTGAGTCACCCTGAGCGAGGATTCGAACTTGGGTCCCCAATTGCACTTTCTTTAGGACTACAGCCGAACTGGCAGGAAGCTGAGGAGGAGCACCAGAGTTTCAGGTGCCCGCCCCATGCCTTGTCCATGGCCATCTAATCAGCCCTCCAGGTCATGTGCATGCATGTGAAAACTAGCATAAACAACACAACATGAAGAGCAGCTTGCATAGTTGGAAAGAGGAGAGCTTTAAAATGGTAGCTAAGCAACACATAAAAATACAACGTATCTATAAATAAAAATAAATAAAAATAAATAAGTGGAGGCCTGCATAAATTTGCCAGTGTGCATTTCCGTTTGCATTGCCTTCTCGAAATCCATGATCCCTCACACACATTACTCCATGTGTCCACACACGGCCTAACCACTCACTGACCATTTCATAATGCCGGCTCTATCCCATCCCACCAACATGCAACTCCACTTGTCCCTAGGACTTTTGTGCTGACCTTAAAAACAAAACTCTTGAGCAACTGGACTATACGGTGTACATAAACATCCCAGCAGCTTAGCCAACAGTGAGCAAACACTCATTTGTCAGTCTGCTGAAGACAGAGCCCTTGCAGTTGACAGCTGTGGAGGTTTCAAAGAATGCAGCCCATGTGTACCCCCCGGCCCCCGCAAAAAAACCCACAAGTTTTTGTGATGATATTTATAAAATATTATTTATCCAGGTGCTTCCACCCCACTCTTGGGGCCCTAACGAAGGCTCCCAAAGCAGCAACATACAAAATAAAATCACACAAATCATAATAACAAATACTAGATAAAACAATATTAATAACACACGCAATTGAACGAAAGAACCAGAGACAGAGTAGAACACAAACTCACAGAAACCACTAAATTAAATGCCTTGAAAAACAAAATCAGTGTTAGGTACTGGCAGAAGTCTAGCAGTCAGGCAGAGCTCACAGGGCAAGGAATTCTATAACCTGGGTGCCACAAACCAAAAGGCCCTGCCTGTCATGCATTCCCACAATTGCCACTATTTGCCTGCAAATCCGCATGTTCTGCATTTGATTTGATTCACACTCCTCTCTTTACAAAGACAATACTTGCTTGTACCCTACAAGACTATCCAAAGCTGCCTTTGACTTCCCAAGTAGATAAATAACCACAGAGAACCCAGGCCAGTGATGATCACAGGAATTTTGAGGGCTGGGTAGCTCAGTGCTCGCGCATCTGCTTTGCTTGCAGAAGGTGCCAGGTTCAATCCTTGGCAGTATCTCCAGGTATGGCTAGGAAGGACTCCTGCCTGAAACCTTGGAGACGCTGCTGCCAGTCAGTGTAGATGACAATGCTGAGCTAGATGGATCAGTGGTCTGACCGGCTACAAGGCAATTTTCAATGTTCCTAACCTTACTTCATGCTGCTTTCTCACTTGGGTAGACACATCTGCAAGCTGGGAGAGGGAGAAAGCTGAACGTCAGAGCCCTTGCTTGGAATGCAGAAAGGCCCCAGGTTCAGTTCTGGACCCTGGCAGCATCTCCAAGCCAGACGGGGAAAGATCCCTGCCTGAAACCCTGGATGCTGCAAGTCAGTGGTCTCCCATCAGTGGAGACAATCCTCAATGAGATGGCCCAAGAAAAAGCAGCTTCGTGCGTTCCTGTTCCAGGACGTGCTCTTTTTATTTCACTTGCGCTCTGTAAACAGCTCATAAATAGCTCCTTTCTCCTTCAGTCAAACAGACAATCACGCCTTGGCCCACAGAAAGCCATCAACGCCTGGCTGGTGCTGATTCTGCACTCCACCAAATTGTATCGTGTGCCCCGAGGGCATTCCGTTTGCTTTTGCCTTTCAGATCTTTTTAAAAACTCATCTCAGAGAGCGGAACCCGGTCCCACTGAGAGATCAAATGATCAAACGGCGCAACTTTTAGAAAGCGCCATCCACGCTCCCAGGGAGGATGCTGTGTCCTCCCATTAGCTCCTCTGCGTGTTTCATCTCAGCCTTCTCGTTTCTGAGCTTAGCTGCTATGATCATTTTCATGCCTGCCAGCATTTGACAGGGGAAGGGGAAGGCGGTGGTTTTAGGGGATGTGAACAGAAGGATTCCATGCTTGTTCTCAGATGTAGGGAGCCAGGATTAAGCACCCATGCACAAGCTCACATGGCTGCGCCTGAGTCCTGCAAACCCCAAGTGCTCTGGCTGGTGCCAGGCCCCACCAAAGACGTTTTGAGACGTGACATTCCTTTCATTGAAAACACACCCGGGGCAGTTCGCACGGCCAGGATACAGGCAGGAGAAGCTTCCTGCCCTAAACCAGGAGCTGAGCAGACTCCCGTTTATTTATTATTTATTTATTTTATTTATTTGACATATTTTAATACCGCCCCAAACTTACATCTCTGGGCAGTTTACAAGAAGATAACAACAAAAAACCTTAATTAAAAACAAAAACAATCAATCTAAAAACAATAAATTTAAAACACAATTTAAAATTGTTAAAACAATATTCTAAAAACAACATTAAAACAATCAAAACAATATCAGTTAGAAGCCTGGGTGAAGAGATGTGTCTTTAAAGACTTTTTAAAAAGTTGTCAGAGATGGGGAGGCTCTTATTTCACGAGGAAGCGCATTCCAAAGCCTCGGGGCAGCAACAGAGAAGGCCCATCCCTGAGTAGCCGCCAGACGAGCCGGTGGCAAATGCCAGTCGACTGCAGCTTAAAACCAAAGTTGGATGAGGAGGACGTGGTAGCAGCTGGCGAGGAGAGTAGGGAATGTGCACGAAACATGATTCGGACGCCGATTCGCGGCACACCCCCTGCCCCTTTGACCCGGAGGAGAGCAGGTCCATACTTGCTCCTCCACCACTCGCCATCCGTTCCTTAACCGCAGTGCTCCCCCCACCAGCTATCTTGGCATGCTGGTGGCACCCTCCCACATGGCCACCACGCATGTGCAGAGGTGACACATGGGGGCAGCTGAGGGAGAGCGCCACCAGCGTGCCAAGATAGCTGGGGGGGCGGGGGCGGGAGCAGCACTGCAATTAGGGAAGTGGCAGCAAGCGGCAGCAAGCGGCAGCAGAGAAGCAGATGTGGACCTGCTCTCCTGTCTCCTCCATGTTAAAGGGGCAGGGACTGTGCTGTGAATCGGCGTCCGAATCGCATTGCATGAACATCCTTAGAGGAGAGGTCCCTCCTGCCCAGCAGCTGTACCCAGCTGTTGACAGAAGTAGGATGGAAACTTCTCCAACCTGGTCATGAAAACCTAACCCCAAGGCAGCCCTTCCATGAGGTGGAAGGTAGGTTATTGGGGTGCCACCGTGCCAGCATGGCAGCAAGATACCATCCTGGTCCCTGTTTTTTAAAAAGGGGGTGCATGCATGGAGGGGCATCAGGGGCATAGGAAGCTCACTGGTCAAATACTGTTTTCAAAAGCCATTTCTGCAAGCAGCTGTCACCAAGTGGTAGTGAGTTCCACAAGATCATGATGGGTGATGTGAACAAGTATTTCCATTTCCTGACTCTACTGTCCATCCATTTTATTGGGTAACCCCAATTTCTAATATTCCAGGAAAGAGGGAGGGAGGGATTTCTCCACACCATTCATCATGTAATAAACCTCCATCCTGTCCTTCACAGCATCTTTCCCCCTAAAATGTCCTCAAACAAAACAGCCTTAAACTGTTCTCCTAAGGAAGATGCTCTTTACAAAATGGGCAAAGACTCATTTTTGCTTTCACCCTGTGGTTAGGAGAGGGAAACAGATGAAAATACTATGAATAGGCAATTCATATCTGGCAGCTTGATCACATTTATTTGGACTCTGGGATCTAATTATAATTGCAGTGCATCTCCCTCTCCCTCTCTCTCATTCTCCATCAGCCAGAAGTAGTTGTTTGATTTTGCTAGGGGAGAAAGGCGCAGATGGACATTTTGAAGAGGAGCAAATCCCCATTCAGCATCCAACTGAAGGACAAAGTTGGGCATTGAAGACAGAGGTGATGATGTGGCCCTACAGGATAGCATGTCTGCCATCACTTTGCTCTTTCCACTTTCTCCAGAAATTCTCCTGCACAATCAGCAATACTCCCACACTCAGACAGAGCACCTGCTAGAAGCTCACAGGTTTCTGGAACTGGAATCGGGGCCAGTCTGATTCATTGTGGAAAACCCAAGTGGCATTCTCTTCTTCTCATTTCCTAACATGGTACACATCCCTTGGGGAGTTCTCCTGCACAAACATCATTGTAAAGAATGGAAGCTGTGCAAGAGCACTTCTGTGCTCTTCCAGCACAGTCCGCGTGTCTGAACTGTGCTAGCTCCACCCAGCACCACATGCCACCCCTTGTCCCATACCCCTGCTTTCATAACCGACCTTTGCAAACATGGCACAGGGAGCAGAGAGTAGGGCAGGTTGCCCTCAGCCACAGCCTCCTCCTCTCTCCTTGTGCTTCTTGCAAGCTTTGCATGGAGGGAGCAGAGAGTTACTCATTGCACAGCTTACAAGGGGCAGGTCAGTCTTGAAGAGCTGCTCTGAAGGCATCAAGAGAAGGAAACCTTGTCCCAGTGATCTGGCACCTGAAGCAGCCGCCTTAACTAGCCTCATGGAAGGACCGCCCTGAGATTCTCTCTCCATCCCATAATTTGAGCACTGACCTCCTGCATCTGAGCCAGCAGGGACTGCTAGGCCCTCTGCCATCCCTCCTGCTGGGTCAACCCCACCCCTTTGTCCTGCCCAGGGGTCAGAATCTTTCTCTAAATCTGGACTTTGGGGGCAGAAGATGTGTCTTCAGAGCAGATCTGGACGCCCACATTCCCTTGCTCATAGAAATTCACTTACGATTCCAGATGTCAGACTAACTGGATAAAAGAAATGGTGTAGCATTTCTGCTTCTTATAGCGGGAGGCATGTTTTCTGAATTTCAAAGCCCCCTTCTTGCTTGTTCTTTTTCCTATGAAAATCTCTGTCCTGACAGTTTGACAGGTGCTATGCTCTCAACCGAACTATTTTTGTCTCTCTTTTCCTGCCCGGTTCTAATGCCTAATTTGTTCTCTTCTGTTATGTATTTTTGCCTGACTTGGGCTGACAGCTTTTGAATTGCTTTAACTTTGGGATGGCCACCATTCAGCATGGCATTTGGGCACACAGGACCACTGAGGACATGAGGAGTCCCATCTTGCTCAGATTACTTGCTGATCGTAGTCATGTTGTGGAACGACCCAGAACCTTCCCATGAGGCCAGAGGCTCTCCTGACCTGACCAGGGCAAAGAGAACTGTCTGAGAGTGACTCTGTTCAACATTTCACATCTGGAAACAGAGACAGATTTGTCACATCCCAAGAATCACAACCTACCACCACTGTCCTATTACAAGTGCTGAATGTTCCACTCTGCTCCTTGTATGCACGTATTTTGCAATTGCCTGTCCTCCATCAATTTCAAAGCCAAGGGTTTGTTATTTGGGCTAAAGGAGATAAATTAGAAAATCACAATTAGCTGATTCTCACAAGTGAAAAGCAGGTCAGAGAAGCATTCTCCCTAACTTTGGGAGCTATGTGTGTGCACTCCTGATTTTCAGCCATGTGCTTGCAAAAACCTAGGTAGGAAAGGGGGGCATGATCTTGTGGGGGCCAAGTGCTGAGTCAGACAGGGTGATCTACCCACCACTTGTACCCAGCGTATTCTCAAGGGTGGAGGAAAGGTCATCTGACCTGGCTCTCACCTCCCACATGAGCACTTCCCTCTCTTCCTACCTCAGTTTTTGCAAGCATACAACTGAAAACCAGGAGCACACAGTTCCTGAAGCAGAGTAGGTAGGATGCTTCTCTGACCCACTTTCCGCTCGTGAGAACTGATCTGGCCCCATGGACCAATACATTTTTGCACCTGTAACATGCATGTGCTTGAGAGAGACAAGGTACCTCACTCCTCTTACACTGCTATGTAAGTGGGGAGGGAGCGGGACCCTGAAGGCTGACAGCTTTAGCAAACTGTAGCAAGGGATGCTCAAGGAGAGAGGAAAAATAGGAATGAGATGCAGGCAGTCTTTTACCAAGGACCAACTGCAGAAGGCAGGAACACTTCTTGCCAGACACAGCCTGCATTGGGACACGTGCTGGGTGGATCTTCCTAAATGAGGAAGCCAGGCCAAGATGTCCAGCTGAGCGAAAGATGGAAGCACAAGTCTTTCTTATACACACATACACACAATCACTTAACTATGTTTCAGTCTGATTCACACATGCAAGATGATCTCTGGATGGCTGCAACCTGCTTCAGACATCACATGGTACATCTGTATAAGTGTCTGTACACATGTGCATGTTTGTGTGAATAACTGCACATACATTCATTTTCAGAGTGAACCTGGTATAGGCCCCCCTGAAATGCAGGATACAGATAGGAAGTGTACCATTCTACAGGCACTGAACATAGTGCAGACAACTGTGCATGGTCTGAACGTGTGTTAAACACAATGTGTGAACAGGGCTCGCACAATCAAGTGATGACGTGCATGTGTGAATGGACCATGGCACACCACCACAGATACAACTTTTTCATATCTCCTTAAACAAAAAGCTTCCAGGTGTCTATTCACACATTCAGCTGTCAGTTATAAGAATAGAGAAACCAAGCAATAGGCATGTATGTGTGAACCAGCAATGACCAGCACTCTTACTCCATTGGAAATAACTGCATGTCAAAGGACATGAATGTTTTATGTACAGAACTCTCTGTGATGCATATTCCTGCAGTTTGTTTACAGATACCACTGGAATTAAGAAGAAAACCCAGAATATTCTGGTGAATATTGTAACATCTTCCCTTTCACATTTTGATCAGCAAATTCAGGTCAGAAACCCGCAATGGTTTCTGGTAGCCTGAGAATATGTAAGCATGTCTTCTTATAAGCTCGCAATAAGCTGTGCTTACAAGAAGACATACTTACATATTCTCAGGCTACCAGAACTGTCAGAATGTATTGACCTCTCTATGCCAAACCATCCACATTCCCATGCATGAAACACTTGTGTGAGAAATCCATTATTTCTGCAGCTTTTAAGACCACAAAACCCATGACACTGTGTGACTACAAGCAAAACACACATACTCCCCAGAGCACAAACTGGCCCAGCTGAAATTCAAGCAGGCCATCGATTTCCCCCAGAAATCTTCGCTCCATTGAGGCTTTTTATGCAAATCCACCTGCGAGTTTGACTGGTCGGCACATTCAACTCACCATGTCTTCAAACATCTCTCAGTGAGAAACCGGTGGATAGTTTGCTCAAGCAGCCTGTGGATGAGGAGACCTCCTCCTCCTTCCTTGCTTGCTTCCCTCAGCCAGTCTACAAAATCCAGAGTGCGCCTGGTCTTGCTTGGGACGTCGAAGATATTCCCTGGTGGCGGATGCTCTCCCTGGGCCTGATGAGTTTAGAGAGGTGACGCTGGAGTTAAGGAGAGGCTGCCAAGTGCCTTTGTCCTCGTGGAAACATCCTTGACAAAAGAAAACATCCCTATGCCAAGTTTACCTTTTGAACCATTATTCCTTCTCCGTGGCAGGCAAGATGCCAGCCTACGGCTGCTAGTTTCCATAACAACCGAACCCACAGCGTCCCCCTCCTCTCAGTCGCTCTGGCTTTTGTTTCGCTCTCGTCATGGAACCCGTTCGCTTCACATCTGAACCCCACCGCCACCCCTCCTTTCTAGCCGAGGGGGGGCTTAAAGGGGACACTCCTCATGAAAGATGGATCCAGGCACGGCAATCCCTGGACGCTGCCACCACAGCAGCATGGGGCAGAACCTGGCTCCCCTGGCTTGTGTTTCCGGAGATCCTGACAGGAAAACCGGTCCTGCCAGAAAGCCTGGGACGCTGAGTCGCATTTTCTGAGAAAATCTGTGGCGTGAAGGTTTCAGGAAACAGCAAGCGTCAGTAGAGTGCTGGTGTTTGAATGGTTTGAATGGAGGAATCTTGAGGTTCTTCCGTGAGAAAAGCAGTAATGGTGGACACCAGGGCGGCCTTGACATGAGGCAAGGCGAGGCCTTTGCTTCAGGCAGCAGATTGTTGAGGAGGAAAGACGCCCTCCTGTCCCTGCCTTCAAAGAGGGGAAGAGGGGGAGCATTTGGCCTTCAGGGGCACAGAGGTCTTGAGTGGCCACTGGTGGATATACTTCACCCAAAGACAGATTGCCCACCACTTTTGATGTTCCCGTGGAACATGTAGCCTCAGGGGAAGTGATGGGGGTGGCTGGGGCAGGCTAACTTCAGGCTACTGGGAGCCACTTTTTCCCTAACTGGATCTTCAAGGTCCACCAGCTGAAGCCAGGTGCAAAATGGCGCCTCGGGGGAAAGGGATCTATTGAGGGCTGGTTCGTAGCATATGACCAAGCCTGGTCGCCCGCTGTGTGGTATAACTACGCTTTTTGTTACCACTATTCAGCCTTATTTATTTATTTATCTATCTGACTTGTATACCTCCCAAACTTTCGTCTCTGGGTGGTTAACAATAACATAAAAACAATTAAAACAAATATAGAAGGTTAAAACAGTTTAACAATTTAAAAAACAGTATAAAATTAAAACCTACAAATTAAAAAAGCTGAAAAAGCTTGGGTGAAGAGGCGGGTCTTCAGATGTTTTTTTAAAAATAGTCAGGGATGGGGAGCATCGCATCTCAGCAGGGAGCGCATTCCACAATCTCAGGGCAGCAATCAAGAAGGCCCGTGTCTCCGTGTGGCCACCAGACAAGTTGGCGGTCACTGGAGACGGACCTCCTGGACCTCAATTTAAGATTTCTTTACTTAATGAGCTGAGCTTCAGTGCGGGGGTGGGTGGGGGGGGCGCATTTAAAAATCGTGTCTCTGGGCCCACTCCAATCTTGCTACGCCGAGCTAAATAGACCAATAGTCTGACTCAGTATATGGCAGCTTCCTATGTTCCAGTTCCTACTTGACCTGTAGTCTGCTTGGCTCACTTTGTCAAGCTATCTTTTCTGTGCATATCTTCTTTATTGCCAACTTTCTAATCATGGCACAATTGTAGAATGGTGAAGGGTGGTGTGATCTGTGAGGGTCATATGTGGACGGTATTGCTTGCTGGCAGAGTGGGATGTACATTTAAAAAATAAAATAAAATCGCGGCACATCGTAGCTGGGCAAAATGTTCCCTGTCATTCTCCCCCAGAGGCATATGACATGTGGGCCCTCCTCCTGAGCGCCACCCATCTTATGGGATTATTCCAAGACTCGGCAGCCCTAAAGTGCAGGGGAAACTTTGACGGGAAGAGGAATGTAACCCAAATCCCTGAAGCTGTTTTGAGAGCGGGTTCAGAGATCTGAGCCCCAAATCTGACATCTTGGGTCTTACCCAGAGCTATGCTCTTAGGCTGGTTGGCACACTAGAATCAAGCCAATAAACTTCAAACAAACATATAACTTTTGTAGAACTTCAAACAAACATATATAGCAGAGGCAGATCCGTGCACTCTCAACAGCAAGCAGGAGACAGCCTCATCTCTATTAATGCTCTCCTGCTAACATGCTGTGGCACCCATTTCTTACTGACATCAAAGACCCCATTAGAATAAACACAGTTGCTGGCGCATCCCATCAGAGGCAGTGGAGGTACTCTTCTTCTTCTCCATCTGGAAGCACCTAGTCTCTGGTGAGACTGCTCTTGCTTTTCTGTCAAGACCTCTTGTGCCTCAAGTCTTTCATGTCAGGATCTTGTAGGGGTAGCAGAAAAGGCAGCACTCAGCACCCCTGGTTTGTGTTTAGGGCTGGCTTCCTTCTAGACAAGCTAATCTGCAGGGTAGGCATGGCAGCCAGTGGGCTGTAGTGCGTAGAGTGTTGCACTCGGACCAGGGAGACCTGAGTTCAAATCCACAGAACTCACTGGGTGACTTTGGGCCGGTCACTTTTCTCTCAGTCTAACCTACTTCACAGGGTTGTTATGAAGATCCTTGGAGGAAGAGCAGGCTATAAAAGCGATAGATAGATAGATAGATAGATAGATAGATAGATAGATAGATAGATAGATAGATAGAAACTGGATTCAGCCGAGTTCCTGAAATGGAGGAGCACTGCTAGAAAGAAAAGAGAGAGACTCCCTGCCTTGTATTTCCAATGTTCTTTTGTATTTTGGGGATGGTTCTAGAGTTGCAGCCTCCAATTCTGGAAACACACACACACACGGATGTTTTCCTGCCAGAGAAGCCTCTTCTGTCCAGGATTTGTTTGGAGGCAGCTAGTAAGTCACTGACTACTTATCCATGGGTTCATCATCTCTCCATAGGGGATGGGGCTGTAACTCAGTGGTGGGATCTCTGCTTTGCTTGCAGAAGGTTCAGTCCCTGATGGCTTCTCCAAGTAAGTCTGGGCAAGAGCCCTCTCAGCCTGAAACCTGGGAGAGCCGCTACCACTCGAGAGCAGATGAAATGGAGCTATGCGGACCAATGGTCTGACTCAGTAAAGGGTGCACTTCATCTTCCTGAATCCTAACCCTGCTGCTTTCTCAAGTATCTGCCCTGGGACCAGAGAGAAGCATGTGCCACCTGTGCCTGTAACAGCAACCCCCACCCTGCCCAGCAGCTAAATCCAACTTAATCCCTCCCAGTCAGATTAGAAAGTGAATGTGCGGGGCTTAATCCTCGACTCCACCTCAAAGCACCATCTCTACTCCCTTTTGGGGCTTCCTCCTGCTTTGGTCTCTCACATTTTGCAGCTGCCGGGCATGTGACAATCAAGCTCTCCTTGGTCCTTTTGGCAAACTGTGCCATGCAATCATCCTTCGGCTCATCTTCACCATCACATTTGCTATTTCTTACATGCCGAAGGAACAACTCAATGGACATTGTTAATTTTCACAATGACAAGTCCCTGCCTCCTAAATAGACAGAAGAGGAAGTGGAGGGATGAGGAAAGCAGGCAAGGGACGGAAAGACAACGGGAGGCAGAGTGGCGCTGAGCCAAAATGACAGCAAATTAGGGAAGCCTACGTCCAAATGTGTCTTGAGAGGCTTCTTAAAGGGCAGGAAGGACTGAATTGCACCAAAGTCTGGAGGGAGTGAATTCTGAAGACATGATGCTGCCAAGGAAAAGGGACAAAGACAAGGACAGCCGGTGTAATCCTGGGACTAGCAAAGACATTGTTTTCTGAAGAATGTTCAGCTCTGGGAAGAGACTAAAGAGAAGTTGAAGAAGATTAAAAGGAGCAATGGAATATAAGCATTTAAGACCGAGTAGCAGAGTTTTAAATTGGATGCAGTAAGGGAAAGGAAGCCAGTGCAAAGAAAAAGAAGAAGAGGAGAAACATGGTCATATTTGCAGGCAAGAAAAACAAGAGGAGCTGCAAAATAAGGACTCGATAAGCAGGTTTAGAAGAAAGGGTGACCTAAGGCATGCTACAATAATCAAGTCAAGACCAAATAAGAGAGCAAGCAAGAGTTTCAGTAGCATCTTTAGAACTACTAAATTTTAGAACACATTTTATAGATACTAATGTTAATAACGATATGACTTAGGACCAGAAAAGGGCACGGTCTTAATTCACCCCGGGCTGATTACAGGCAGTTGCCAGGACCCACCCCTGACATCTGCACTCTGATGCCCCAGGAGAGGATTGGTTACAGCCACAACCTGGCTGGCACATTTGTGTCCCACACCACCATGATGGGGACAGTTTGTAGGGAAACACCATGGCAGCGGCCAGCCAGTAGCCATCAAGAGGCACTCTGGAGGCAAAGTAAACACAGAAACGAAAGACTTAAGTATTTAAATATATATATATGATTAAAGACCCACTGCCTCTGCCGCCACCAAGGTAAGCCCCTCTCCATGTACGTTGGGAGGGGGCACCAGAGGGCACTTTTCCAAGAGGCTGCCCTCGACTGTATCCAGTCTTGTGTTCTTCTCCTCACTATCAATGCCACTGTCCTTTTGGGGAGAACATTTGGACCCATTCCAATCAGCTGCTACTTTGGGGTGGGTCAGTGGTAGCTCATTTCAGAGGTATCTGGTGAAATGTCTGCTTGCTCAGGCACCTTCTCAGTGCCTTTGGTCAGCCTCAGAAAGGACAACTCGGGGACCCAGGCATGGGGTTCAACAGCTGTCCTCTCAGCTCACGTCAGAGACTGAAGGGGGAGCCTTTGCAGCCACCAGGCTTGAGCTGAAAAGTCAAGCTTAGGTCTACAAAACAAACATCTCTGCATGAATTGGACACAGAGGGGAAGAGAGTAACGCACACTGCCCCGAGGTCTCCATTTGCATCTCATCCCACGAGTGCCCCTGATCGTAAGAGGATCAGATGGCTCTATTTTTATCCCCAGAATAAACAACGGCTTATTTCATAGCAGAGGTCTTCGCATTTCACACCTCATTGTCCAACGCAGACATTTCAGGCCATGCAATATTTATTAAAGGGCGAAAATAGAGCATCTCGCAAAGACTGTGTGACATGCATGGAAAAATAAATGCAGCCATCATCATGTATTAACTTGCCTTCTACAAATAAATTTATTTTCTTAAAGGGGAAAAAATGTATACAAGATGAGAGAGATGGCATAGGATCAGAGCAGGTCTTGCCGTAGTAAGCATGAATGGTTCCCTTTGCTAGCAGGGTCTGCCCTGGTTTCAATTTGAATGGGAGACTACATGTGTGAGCACTGTCAGATATTCCTCTTAGGGGACGGGGCTGTAGTTCAGTGGAAGAGCATCTCATGCTTGCATGCAGAAGGCTCCAGATTCACTCACTGGCAGCATCTCCAGGTAGGGCTGAGAAAGACTCCTGCCTGGAACCTGGGGGAGCTGCTTCCAGTCAGTGTAGGCAATACTGAGCTAGATGACCAAGGGTCTGACTCAGTAGAAGGCAACTTTCTACCTTCCTGTGGTACAGTGGTTAGAATAGTTCAATCAAGCCAGAACCGAGGAGTCCCAGGCTCAAATCCAAATTCTACCATGAACCTCACTGGGTGACCTTGGGTGGGTCACTTCTTTCAGCTTCACCTATCTATTAACCTTTCCCTGTACAGGGGGAAATGTTGATCCGTTTAAGGTAGGAGGAGGATTTGGGGGTGGCTGAGGGTTGGAGGACAGAACAAAATAGCAGCAAATAAGGGCAGGGGGGGTGGGGGGAGGAAAACAGTGATCTGCTAAAATAGGGTTGTTGGAGAGTGAATAATGAACTTTCCGCACAAAAAGCACTCCTGACATTATTAACAGTAATAACCCATTTGTCAAAAGTAATGAGCAGAATTCAGGCAAACCATTCCAGGGGAGGAAAAACATTTTCATTTGGGCTGCCATTATCCGGCTTCACCAGGAGAGTTATTTATAAATTTTGTGTAATTTCTTTTAGTGTCTTTTTCAAAACTCTTATGGGGGGGGGGGCTGGGACAAAAACGCTGTTAGCTGTCTTGAGCTTAATGGCTTTTGAGGCCCCTTTAGAGCATATTTTTCCAGGTATCAAAAGACCACCTCTCGATAACCCCTCGCCGGATTACAACGCACTGCACGGAAACCTTTGACAGATTATAGCTTTTGCCAGATTTAATCGTGCTAGAGAAAAAACACCCTGCCAGAAGGTAGCTAAATATGATTCTGTTCAGCTGGCTTAAGAAAAAAAAATACATTTAGCACAGTCCCGGGCCTACTGTGAGGGTCAAACTAGAGAGGATGAGAAACGTTTTCATATTTCTGTCTTTTCACTTAGAAGCAAAAACAGAGCAGCTAGAAGGGGCTTGATTTGAATCAGGGAGACACAAACACACACACACACACACCCCTGCTCTGTCATGAGGTGGAAGCTGCTACATGAGCCCATATGTTTTACTGCTACTAAATACTACTAATATTTATATACCACTGTTTAACAGAAGTCCTCTGTGTTCCTCCGAGGGCAAGCTTGTTGCGGGTGTGTGTGTGTGTGTGTGTGTAAGGAAAAGAGCATGAGGGGTAAGCTCATCTCCCTCCTCCTTCAACAGCTGCCCCCAGCAATATCCACTACCTGAGGCAGCCGCCTTACTAGTCCTCATCAGCAGGTTGGGATTGGGGAGGAGAGCTGGTCTTGCATGAATTATCTTCTTTGCTAAGCAAGGTCCGCCCTGGTTTGCATTTGAATGGGGGAGACCACGAGGCTATTCCCACAATCACTGGAAAGCGGGCCAAGGGAGCTTAGCCACCTTTCCAGGGAGCTTAGCCACCTTTCCCGATGCTCCCAAGGCGGCTAGCCCACCTAATCCCCCCCCCCTTAAATGAGGTTAATGGAGCCAGTGCTCAGTTATCCTCATTTTTTTGCTCGTGTGTCACCACAGCACGTGGCGACACACAAGTAGACCCCAGACCGGGCTCGGTTGTCTCTTCAGGATGCCCTGCGCACTCGCAGAGTGGGCAGAGCACCTGCAGGCTTGCATGCAGAAGGTTCCAAGTTCCCTCACTGGCGGCATCTCCAAGATGGAGCCGAGAGAGACTCCTGCCTGCAACCTGGGAGAAGCCGCTGCCAGTCTGGGTAGACAGTACTGAGCTAGATGGACCCAGGGCCTGACTCGGTCGAAGGCAGCTTCTACATGAATCCTAACCCTCCTCTCTGCAGACCCTTGGCTCCGCTAAAGCAGCAGAGGACTGGCATTGCTGGGAGCCAGACAGCGGCCACCATCACCCATGGAAGCCTGCCAGGGCCAGCCCAACAGCTCTACCCAGGTTGGTCCTGATCTCAGCCTCCCCTGCTCTGTGCGGTGGATCTAGGCCCTGGAAGTTTTCCACACCCGGAATGGAGTGGGAGTGTTCACATATTGGGCAGATTTACCCTGAAGTCCCTGTGAGCTATCGGGGAGCACTTCACACACGATTTGGGTTTTTCACTGCTCGTCGGGGTTCAACCTGATTTATATCTGGGATTGTAGTGATCAGTCTTCCCTTCCTCTAAAGAGTTAACAGGAACTGAACCCTTTTCTTGACTGACAGGCTGGTGAACTCCAGGGCTCACCCAATCAGTTCAACAGGTGGGTGGGACATGAGAGCTGCAGTGGGGAATTATGGGAACAAGAAAGGGAATCTTGGCAGAAAGTGTGGACTAGCATGAGGTCGACTGCTTCATGGTGGAGGCTGCAGGATAATTTTTTAGGGTGAGAGATCGGCAGGAGGCTTGATTCTCATGAGGAGTTTGGTGAGTTCAAGGACAAGAAGCAAGGATTTTGGCCTTGGGGATTTAAGCTAGGAAACAGTTTATTTAGTCAGACCATGCATCAAGAATTTATTTTGCTTTTGTATGTGTGCTAGTGATGTGCGGTTCGGTCCGGATCCGGCGGTTCGATCCGGGACCGAATCGGGCCCTTCTGGGACCGATCCGGACCGAATCCGAGTCGGTTCAGCTCCGAACCGGCTCGGGTTTCCCGAACCGGTTCGGGAGTTCAATTGAGTCTCTGGAGTCAGTGGAGTGTCCCTTTAAAGTTTGAAGTGTGTCCTCCATTTTGTGGCTCATTCCTGAAACTTTTGCTCCTAGCATCCATTTTGTGATGCTATTTTCAGGCATTGTATTGGCTGCGCTATTGATCCTTTGATTGGCCAGAATGAGTCCTTTGGTCTGGTAGGCTGCTTGGCTGTTGCACTGTTGAGAGCTGGCACCCTGTTGGCCGTGGGGGGAGTGCAAAGGTGGGGGCTCCCAAAGGAGGGAATTTCAAACCTATATAAACCCAAGCCTCTTCTCTGGAAACTTCTCTTGGCTGCAGTTGTGGGATCATCTCTGAGACCTTGCTTGCTCTTTTGCTGCTGGTGTCTGCTGTGAGTCCCTGCTGACTGTGTGTCACATTAGTGTTTGTCTGTCTCTCTGCTCTCTCTGTGTGTTGTTGTGTGCCACCTTGTCCATCTGCCCTCTGTCTGTCTCTGTCCAAACCTCTTTAATACTTTCCCCTCAACTTTTTCCAACTTTTCCTGTTGTGTTTTCTGTTCTCTTCACCCTTTCTCTCTCAACCCTTCTCCCAAGGTTTTGGCTTTCCCTCCTCCCCCCCACCCCCATCTTCTGCATTGCTTTCCTGTTTTTGTGCCTTGCCTGACTTTTGTTCCACTTTTTGAGTTTCATTCAATTATTGCTTCTGTGTAAATTTATATATTTGCTGATTTTGGTTTTTAATTAATAACTTCTGCTATTGTTATTGCTGGCTGCCTGTCTGAGTTGTGTTTCTGAGGATTTAGTTTATATTATTGCTGCAATTTGATTCCTTGTGTTCTGATTTTGATTGTTAATTTGTTCCCCTCTGGCCCTGCTCCTAGCTTCCCCCCCCTCCCTCCCACCCAGATAAGATTGTTTCCCTCCTGTGCTGCTGCCTGTTGAGCCTTGCATTCTTTGGATTTCTTTGTGGAATTAGGTTCTGGTTTTGGTTTTGCTCCCTGTGTGTGTCCCACCCACTCCCCCAGTCCCTCCCCCTGGTAGTTGTTACCCCCCCCCCCCCGCCCTGAGACTTTCTGGCTGCCCTTTGGTTTCCTTTTTTTAACTTTGTGTATAGATTGTTTTGATTCAAATTTGATTGTTCCCCTGTGTGGTCCTGCTCCTAGCTTACCCCCTCCTTCCCCTCCAGAAACCCACTCCCCCCACTGCCGCCTCCTCCTCCTCCACTCCTGCCCTGCCTGCCCCCTCCCACCCAGACTGAGTGTTGTTCCCCATCCTCCCTGGTGCTGCTGCTGCTGCCTGTTGAGTCCTGTCTTAGTTACTTTGGTTTTTTGTGTGAAATCAATTAGCTTCTTTTGGTTCTGGTTTTGCTGTGTGTGTGTCCCATTCCTCCCTGCTGGTTGTTGTTGGTTCCTCTCCCCCCCCCACCCAGACTTTCTGCCCATTGTTCCCAGGTGTTTGTTTTTTTGGGGACTTTTTTCATATTGTTTGGTTTGCTTTGATTGATTCATTGATTGTTCCCCTCTCTGTGTGGCCCTCTGCTCCCAGCTTCCCCCCTCCCTCCCCTCCAGAAACCCACTCCCCCCACTGCCACCTCCTCCTCCTCCACTCCTGCCCTGCCTGCCCCCTCCCACCCAGATTCATCCCCCTTGACGCATACTAATCCCCCCAAAACACACCCTGCCCTCTGGTCTCTCCCCCTCTTGCCCCCGACTCCCTGCTACATACCCCAGACCCCCTGAAACACACTCCACCCCCCAAACACCCTCTGTTGGTCTCTCCCCCTCTTGCCCCCCTGACTCCCCGCTACATACCCCAGACCCCCTGAAACACACTCCACCTCCCAAACACCCTCTGATCTCTCCCCCTCTTGCCCCCCGACTCCCCGCTACATACCCCAGACCCCCTGAAACACACTCCACCCCCCAAACACCCTCTGTTGGTCTCTCCCCCTCTTGCCCCCCGACTCCCCGCTACATACCCCAGACCCCCTGAAACACACTCCACCTCCCAAACACCCTCTGTTGGTCTCTCCCCCTCTTGCCCCCCGACTCCCCGCTACATACCCCAGACCCCCTGAAACACACTCCACCCCCCAAACACCCTCTGTTGGTCTCTCCCCCTCTTGGGACCGTCACCGCTGCTGCTGCTGTCCTCCTTCCACACCCGAATCCCCCTCCCTGCTGCTACATTACAGCTCCTCCTCTCTTCTTCCTCTCTCTCTCTCTTTCTCTCTCCTCATCCCTTCACTTCTTCTTCCTCCCACAGCTGCAGCCACACAGTATCCTACCTCCGACCTCACCTGGAGGTCCCCGCCATCGGTTATTTTTCTTTTGAAAGTTGTTTTATTTCATTTGTCTCTGCTTGGGGGTGAGTTGAGCAACAACACATAAATAGTGTGGTCTCCTCACTTCTGCCCCTCCATCGTTGAACTACCCCGGTTGCCTGTGCCTCGTGCGGCCGCCCTGTTGTGTCCCAGCCCAGGGGGTTGGCTGTTGGCGGCGCATCCGTGACCAGCAGTGAGCGGCAGGAGAAGGACCGGAAGAAGAGGGGTTAGTGCGTGTGCAATTGTGCACCTTTTGTTGCCCCCTTTCTCTCCCTAGCTGGCGGTTTTAAATAGGGACACCCCTATCTTGAAATGCATTTGGGTGTGGGGAGGAAGGAGAGGAGATGTACCGTTGTAACTTGTGTCTTCATGCCCAATAAAGAAATTGCTGCTGCTGTGTGTTGCGTTGCATTGCATGCGTCTTGCAGGTGGTTTTTGAACAGGTGCCTTCTTCCAGAGTGCTTCCTTGCCTCTGGGGCAGTCTGAGTGGGGTCAGGGGATCGGATGCTGCCACTACATGCTGGGCCAATGCCATGCCAGAGTGCTTCCTTGCCTCTGGGGCAGTCTGAGTGGGGTCAGGGGATCGGATGCTGCCACTACATGCTGGGCCAATGCCATGCCAGAGTGCTTCCTTGCCTCTGGGGCAGTCTGAGTGGGGTCAGGGGATCGGATGCTGCCACTACATGCTGGGCCAATGCCATGCCAGAGTGCTTCCTTGCCTCTGGGGCAGTCTGAGTGGGGTCCTGGGTTCTGATGCTGCCACTACATGCTGGGCCAATACACACATATGATGATGATGTTCAATCCATGATGCTGCCATCAAGTGTTTGCTGCTGCTTGCTTGCCATGGCATTGGGCGGGCAGAGTCACAGAGTGGGTGGGTTCAACCTCTGTTTAGGTGTGACTGGGTTCTGGTTTTGGTTGTGTGCAATTTAGAGTCACTAAATAGGCTGCATTGAGTTTGATGCTCCCCCCACAGGAGCATTACTTGAGAACCACCCCCCAGAACCCACACTTTGTGCTCCAGTTCACTAAATAAGGCTTTCCTCCTTTGATCTGCAGGTTCCCAAGCGTTGACTGCGTCCCTCCCCCACCCCCGGTAGGTGCTGTGCCCTCCCCCCATCCACTCTCCCCCCCAAAAAAGTTAAAAACTTGCCACCCACACCACAACTACTCCACCCACCTGCCCGTGCCACCCACACCAGGGGTCCACCCTTTAACCCCCTATTTTTTAAAAAAACCCTCCCAGACCCATCTCCCCAATTGGCTTGGTTGACTCCCGAGTCCCAAATTCTAAAAGGACACCCTCCCCCTCACTTCAATTGGCTTCCCCCCCCATCAAAAAGTCTTCCTTTCCCCCCAATTGGCTTCCTTTTTTAAAAACAAACTCCCCCCCCCGCCGTCTCCAAATCAGCTGCCTTTTTTTTGGCCCCTAAGCCCCTCCAAATTATTTTTTTGACCCTGTCTCTGGCCTTCCTCCTAAAGTCTCCCTCCTTCTGACCTAGCAGCATGTCTGAGCGCCGTGTGGCGGGCAGGGCTCGCTCAAGGCTGGCAGGCAGAGGTGGGAGAGGCCAGGTGCGGGGTGCGCCTGCGGCACGGGGAGGGAGAGGACGCGGGGAGCCTGAGGACACCCCAGTTCTCCCCATTGGAGAATTCTTTGCTCCAGCCCCATCTTTGGTGCACAGGATTCAGTTCCCCACGCCTGCTGCCGCCAATCGTGGCAGAGGCAGAGGCACCGTTAGGGCTGTGGCGGGTCCCTCCTCGCCGGCGGCACCAGGTGCTGCTGAGCTACCGCCAGTTGTTGAGGTGGAGGAGACTGTGGAGTTGGAAGAGCAGGTAGAGGGCGGTGAGGACCGTGCGGCTGGCAGCGATGCAGCCAGGTTCTCCCTCCCTCTGGGGCCCCTTCCCCCTATCCTTTCGCCGCTCAGTGGGCCCCCCCTCGTGAAGCCCGACACTCTGGTGGAGAGCGGTCTGGCGAGGTGGTGGAGGAGAGGCCTGCCTCTCCGATGCCAGTTCAGCCGGGCCCTTCCTCCACTGTGGAGGGCGGAAGGGGCGGGTTGGGTGGCAGCAGTGGGCAGGCAGCGGCGGCCGCCCCCCCCAGGACTGCAGCCACCCTGCGAGAAACGGCCTAGGACGGCGCCCAGGGCGCAGGAGGCCAAGGGCAGTGGTGCATGGGTGCATTTTGAGGTCCCTCAAGATGACCCATTCCACGCCCGCTGTGTCCACTGCAGGATGCTTGTCAGCCGTGGAAGGGACCCTGCGCACCTGGGTACGACGCCTATGTGGAGACACATAGAGCGTCACCACCCAGGTCTCAGGGGACAGGCTGGCAGCGCTAGTGCGCCTTGTGCATCTGCCACTAGGGCGGGCAGCGGCAGTGTGCCAGCCAGCAGGCAGGCTACACTGCCCGTCCAGCGGTGGACACAGTCCTCGGGCAGCCAGCGTATTGTTCGCGTGGACCATCATCACCTCACCCGCCTCATAGGGGAGATGATTTCCACCGATGACCAGCCGTTTCAGGTGGTCGAGAACAACGGCTTCCGCCGGATTCTCCAATACCTGGCTCCCGAATACGTCATCCCCTCAAGGACCACGTTCAGCCGGAACGTGGTCCCCTCCCTGTACCGCCGGTGCAGGGAACTCGTGTCGGCCGAGCTGCGTGCAGCTCCGGCCGGGACAAGCGTGCATTTCACGACTGACCTTTGGACCAGTGTCAGTGGGATGCACGCTTCTTTCCTGGCCCTCACTGCCCACTGGTGGGGCCCGGAGAGTGAGGGGACCTCCGCGGGCGATGCTTCCGGGTCCGGCGCGGCTCCCGCTGCACTACGGCACAGGTGGGCCGTCCTGCACGTGGAGACGATGGACACGAGGCACACCGCGGAGGAGGTGGCGGCCGTACTCGACCGCCAGATAGAGGAGTGGATTGGCGGGTGTCCACACCTCTCCCGCGGCTTCATTGTCACCGACAATGGAGCCAACGTTACCGCTGCTGTCGAGACAGTCATGGACTGTGTGAACATACGGTGTATGGCACACACGCTCCATCTGACCGTCAGGGACGCCCTTGGCCTTAAGGAGCTGAAGGCGTCCCAGGAGAAGGGGGCCCGCCCCATCCCAGTTGCTGTTGCTGCCACGGCCACGCTTGTGGATAAGTCTCGCAAGCTGGCTGCCCACTTCCACCGCAGCGAGAAGTCCAGGAGACTGCTTCGCCAGAAGCAGGATGACCTTGGCCTTCCTCGCCATCTCATCCCTACGGATGTGGAGACGCGGTGGAACTCCACCTTCCTCCTGTTCCAGCGCCTGTTGGAGCAGGAGAGAGCCCTTGTCGCCCTGGCGAGGGACGAGTCCTTGGATGTCTGCGACTTCTCGAACGCAGAGTGGAAGCAGATGTCCGAGGCGGTGTCGGCACTCGAGCCCTTCCAGCTTGCCACGAAGGGCTTGTGTGGCGACACCACTCCCTTGAGCCAGGCGCTGCCCACAGCTGTTGGTCTCGAGAAGCTGATGGGTGGACTCCATATCTCTCTGACCACGCCAGAGGGTCGTGCTCTGGCTGGGAGGCTAAGGTCTGGGGTTGACAAGCGGCTCGTTGATGTGCTGGGAGACAGGGAGGAGTATGTCCTCGCTTGCCTCTGTCACCCAGCCCTCAAGGGCAATGCCGTGAGTGCCGACGACTTGCCCAGGTGGAAGGGCATCCTGGTCGAGAAGGTTAGGGAGGAGGAGGCCGCTAGGGCCCGCAGAGACCAGGGTGTTGGTAGTGGTGCGGGGGCAGCCCTCGCGGCCCAACCCGCACCCAGCAGCAGCATGGGCGGCCAGCCGGCGTCAGCTTCCCCTTCCCCTCCCTCTTCCCAGTCCAGCAGCGCGGCATCCCAGGCGGCGCCATCGCAGCAGCCATTTGCTACCGACTCGAGATCCGCCCAGTGGTTTCAGCGGTTCTGCTATGGCGCCATGCCTGGTATGCGGGAGGCTCGACCTGCCAGGCCCCCCTCCAGTGCTGAGCAATGCGTTGCGCAGTACTTGGAGGAGCCTGTGGAGGGAGACGGCGTGGACTGCGCACAGTTCTGGGCGAGCCGCCGCCAAGTCTGGCCGGACCTGGCGGTGGTGGCTGTGCGCCTCCTCTCCTGCCCCCCAACCAGTGTCCAGAGCGAGCGGGTGTTTTCACGTGCCGGGGACGTGGTGACACCCTCTCGCTCCCGCTTGGACCCTGGTCTGGTGGAGCAGCTGGTCTTCCTTAAGGTGAACCTCCCCCTGTTGGGCTACCCCAAGCTGGAGTTTGAGCCGGGCGAGTGATTACCGTGGGTTGCCCCATGGTTGGTCACCTGCCTGGCTCGACCTCTGTGCTTATCCCTACCCTCCCCCCTTCCACCTCTAGCTGAGCTGACGTGACAGATGCTGAGCCGTGCCAGCCAGTCGCAGCGTGTAGTGTGCCCACACAGAGATGCAGTTGTAGTAGTAGTTGTAGTGCTGCGACTGGCCAGATGTTTACAATGCCCACGCCCACCTAAAAAGAAACCCAATGCTGACCAGCACAGGCCCTTTATCTATCCACCTGTCAGCATTTGGGGACCTGGCGTGGGCACGGCACACCCCCCCCCAAAGTAGCACAGCCCACAGAGTACTAGACTTAGCGGCAGCGGCGGGTATACGTTCTAAAATGCAGTGTAGATATGTAAATACTGTATGTAAATAAACATGTAAATAAATGTTTCTTTTAAAACCCCATGTTAAAATCAAGCCTCAAAATTATGCAAAAGAAAGAAAAAAAGGTGACAAAGGGAGAACAAAATGATGAATGCCAAATGAATTGATTTTATTGAAAATGTTACCAGAAATCATGTGTGGGGGGCTTGGTTTACATGGAGAAAATGATTGGGTGATTTTTTCAAATGAAACGAATGAATTATTATCATCTTATGTTCATCTTGATTGTGGTCACTGTTGATGTTGGCTGATGGCAAAAAACCCCAAACCATCAGAATAGCAATGAACTGGCTGCCAACACAACATATTGATTGATAACTGTGCAGGGGGGGGATTGGGTCTGTGTGTGTGTGTGTGGTGCAGGCTCAGTCTGTCTCTTCCTGTTGTGTGTCTGTCTGTCTGTCTGTCTGTGTGAATGGATGCCTAGCACTGTCTCTGTGTGTGGATGCTTTCTGTGTGTAGTGTGGTGTGTGTCTGTCTACATGTTTTTTTTCCTCCCCCCCCAACTCCCTCCCCCCCATGCCTCCTTCCATCCTTCCCCTCTCATCCTCTCCCCTTCCTCTTCACCACCTTCCATCCTCCCTCCCTTCCAGCCCACCACCGCCTCACCTGCCCCTAACCCCAGTCTGGCAGATGATGAGAGTCTGGTCTCTCCCACCGAAGCACACACGTGAGCATGTGTGTGCACAAATATGTGGCTGACCAACTCTGAGCCGGACCCTCCCCCCTTCAATCCCCTCTACATCCCTCTCCCCCTCCCCTTTCCTCCCCCCTGCCTCCCTGCCTCCCTCCCTCCCCCCTCCTAGCTAGCAGCGCACACATACACACACAAAACACCTGTGGTGGCAAACACCACCAGCACACATGCACTCACACTGGTGCCACCACCTCTGCCTTGGGCCTCTGTGTCCTTGAGCAGATATGTGGTGGTGGACCAGAGAAGCATTTCTTTCCAGCAAGGCAAAAGGCATGCACTCACTGCACACACACACACACACACACACACACGAAGAGGTGAAAAGACGAGAAGAGGCAACTTCTAGAACCAGCAGCAGCAGGTGAGTGTCGTGTAATTGTGTTGCTTCCCAAGGCCACTGCCCATGCTCAATGCTCAGTCTGCTGAAACTAAAGAACTAGCTACAATCATCCTTCCTCACACGCAGCTCAGCTGCACAGCACACTGACTAACTAGACACTACAGCTGGTGGTAGAAAAAACAGAAGTCTAGATTCTAGAAGATGTCCTGGTGGATTTTAAACTTTCAAATCTGTGCTAGGATTGCCTTGCCTCCTCCTCCTCCTGCTGCCTGTAATTGTGCCCTCTCCCCTTGCAGTTGCGCCATCGTGATGGGTTGGTGATGTGCGTGCGCCGTCTACTTAGCTCTCTCCTCCTCATGTTGGCTGGGCTTGCCAGGCACTGGCTGGCAGCAGCTGTTGGCTGTGTGCTAGGCTCAGGCTGTGGCGCGCGTGACTGGACTGGGAATGTTATTGTAGCGGCAACACTGGTTGTGGTGGTAGCAGTAGTAGCTGTTGTTGTTGCTGGGCTGGTGGCTGCTGGCCTGTGCTGACTCTGCGCACTTGGTCTGGTCTGGTCTGGTCATTTGGATGCAGATGTAGGGTGTGTGTGCATCATCCATGCGGAACATCAGAGCAGAGCAGAGCAGGTTGGCTGGCTTCTGTCTGTCGGGCCTAGTCAGTGGCAGGCACTGAGTGAGGCGGTGGTTTCTTTGGGCATCACGTCACCCATCATGCAGAGCGGCAGGTCTGCTGCTCCGCCTCCTGCTTCTTCTCTGTGTGTGCTGCTCTTGTGCTTAGTGTGCTGCTCCGCTGCTGCTGCTGTGCTGGCAGGCAGCACAGCAGTGGCCTTTTTGTTAGATCAGAGAGTGGGTGTTGTCTCTCTGAGTGTCCTCCTCTTACTTGCTTGGATAGGAGTGGTGGTAGTAGGTAGGCATTAAGATGGACTGACTAGGTGTTACGTGTTAGGGCGCCCAGAGAGAGGGGCCAAAAAGATGGGGTGGCAATTGTTGGGTTGCTCCTAGTATTATTGGTGAATTTCTGAAGAAAAAATTTTTTTCCATTGGCTAGAATGGGGGTTCGGGGCTGCCCCAGACCCGCCTCTGTGGGGTGGCAGCACCGCCAAAGTGGGTCCGGGGCCATGGCAAAAATGCCCTCAGTCCCTCCCAGCAATCCCCGTAGAGATAGGAGTGATGGTTCTGTTGTTTTTCTGAGGTGTTCTGAGTGAGTGTGGATTCTGTGATAGCAAATGAGAGTGGATTCATGGTGTCTCATTGGAAATCTCATTAGCTATCATAGAATCTACACTCAGAACACCTCAGAAAAACAACGGAACCATCACTCCTATCTCTACGGGGATTGCAGGGAGGGACTGAGGGCATTTTTGCCATGGCCCCGGACCCACTTTGGCGGTGCTGCCACCCCACAGAGGTGGGTCTGGGGCAGCCCCAAACCCCCATTCTAGCCAATGGAAAAAAAATTTCTTCAGAAATTCACCAATAATACTAGGAGCCACCAATTGCCTTGGGATTTTTGGGGTGGAGGACACCCATGGGTGGCTACCACCCACCCCAGCTTTTTTGCCCCTAAGGGCTCCACATTGTGAGTTATGGGCAAAAATTTATTTTTTGAAAAAAAATTGTAAAAAATCAGAGGAAGGTCCAATCGACTTGAAATTTGGGTGGCAGGTAGAACACAATGTCCCCTTCAAAACCAGCCACTTTTTGTGATCCAAACCAGTTCGGTTCGGATCCGAACTGGTTCAAAACCGAACCGGACTGGGGGGGTGGTCTGGCAAAACCAAAACCGAACCACCCCGGTCCGGTCCGGACCCGGTTCGGACCCGAACCGAACCGGGAGAACCGGTTTTATGCACATCCCTAATGTGTGCTTTGCATTTTCCTAAATATCTGTTCTTTGCAACTACGATTTTACTGTATGCTGCCCCAGCATCATTCAGAGTGCTTTTGAAGTACTGAAGTATTCTTGTAACTAAGTATTTTTAAGTGTATATAAAAAGCCGAACGCCTCAGATGGAACCAGTCTGTAGTAACTGAATAAAAGTTTTTTTCTCTGTTCTTTTTACAAGCCTTGGAGGGTTGATTATTGACCCAGAAGGAGGAGGGTTTTCTCTGGTGCAAAACACATCTCAAAGACAGCTTGGCCAAATTAACAATTAACTCCACATGCAGGCAGATGCCTGAGAGAACAATTGGTTTTTATACTTGCCTACTGGCAAGGGAAAGCAAAGTGAAACCAGGATTGGTAGTCACCCCAAATCCCATTGGGAAAAACTTTTTATAGAGGTGGCTTGGTGGCAGCACTGTAAACTACCAGGATTTCTGTGTTTACCAGAACCTTTTTCTTAGCTTTCTGTGTTTTGAAAGTTAAAGATTTTTAAACCAGCCAGTCTGCTTCTCAAGCACAAGAAAGGGATGGCTCAGCACTAAAGTCTCCCTCGTTCTGCAAAACTGGTTTAGACTGGTCAGGGAGATTATCCATTAACTTGGCTGGAGGCTGGAAGGAAAGGAAACATTCCTTCCAGCCTACACATCCATTACAGGGGTAAAAATATCTACTTTTTGCATCGGGTTTTTTGGATAGTGTTGAGTTCACAGTAAAGCCTCGCAGGAAATTCATGGTAAAGCCGGCTGTGTGGAGAACTCCCTGGCACAGCTGAAGTGACACAGCTTTTCCTCTTCATACTAGGGAAGATGCTCAACCCCCGGTCCCTTTGGTAATCCTTCCTGGTCCTTTCCCCATCTCTTTTAGTGATCAGAACTGCACACAGTACCCCATATGCAACCACTCCACAGACTCACAAAAAGGCATCAAGATAGTGGTCGTTTTATTTTAAATGCGTTTCCTAATAATCCTTACCGTGACCTTTGCCTTTTTCACCACTTTCACACACCACCTTGATGTTTTCCTTGAGCTATCCACCACAACCCCAAGAACACTTTCCCTGTTTGTCTTCACCAGTTCAGACCCAGTTCTGTCAATTTTTAATTACGCTTTTTATCACAGTCATCTCTAAGGAGGCAAACTTGACAACAACAAGATTAGACACTTTTGATGGCCAGGCCTTTTCAGAGTACCTCTGCTTACTTATTTATAGGCAACCCTTTCCAAAGAGGTCAGGGCAAATGGAAGGATTATTCATACTCAAGATCTCTGTCCCAAGGCTCACAATCTGTGAGGATCTTCCTCTGGGCTTTAAAGGATTTATTTCCTCCCTGTGTGGTACTCCTCACCATGTGGAGAGATGTCTATACAGAAGAGAAATACCCAGTTTGTTTTGAACAACACACCTCCTTTTATAGCACCAGTGAAAAGCAGCATCTGAGATGCTTGTAACTGGCGTGGCGTCCAGAGGAATAGTTCTTTTATGCTTGCACTTCTCTGCACATTAGGAAGGCCATAAGCCATACGCCCCAAGTGGGTATGTCCAGTTAAAGTTGTTTTTAGGTGTCCACCTCTGATGTTTTCATGTAAAGCATGAAGGCAACACACATCTATCTGCAAAAATGTGTGTTGTACATAGACACCTACCAGGGAGCCAGGATTAGCTGCAAATCCCTGTTATACACACACTTGATGGCAAACCTGGAATAGGGATGTGCATAAACGGCTCATGCAGCCACAGGTGGGGCAGGGAGCAGCTCCCTTAAAGAGCAGGTCCTTAACCTGCTCTGCTGCCGCCCCCACCGCTTTTCCAGGAGTGGCGCATGCTCTACCAAAGGCTGTGTGTGGCTGTGGCGCTGTTCCCTGCAGCTTGCGTGTGGCATCGGCACGCACATGGCCACTGCATATGTGCAGCGGCTGTTTGCGTGGCCCGTATGGTGTTGCTGGCCATGGAAATGGCGGCCGCACGCAGGCTGCAGGGAACAGCGCTGCAGCCGCACACGGCCGTTGGTAGAGTGAGTGCCACATCCGGAAAAGCGGTGGGGTGGGAGCTGAGCTGGTAAGGACCTGCTTACCTGCTTTTCAAGGGGACCGGTTCAGCGGTGGGCACCCGAGCCGGTTCGGCACTTCCCAAAGGAGGCGACGAACTGGTTTGTGCACATCTCTGACCTGGAAGTGCTGCCATGTCACATTTCAAATGGCCCTCAGACTGTCTCCAGCGTGAGAGATTTCCTGCACAGGCAGCAATTCCATGAAAGTCTCACATGTGGATTGGCACGTGATGCTTGTGCTCATGATGTCCTGCATTCTGCTAGCTTGGCTCCAGCTCCCCACTTTCCATCTTGTTTTTAACTGACACACAATTGGCAAACAGGAGCACACGCAGCTGCCGAATGTGGGTAGGAGAACCCTACTGCCCTACTGCCCATGACATGGACTGCCCTCTTGCCTGGTAAGGGGGTGCCTGCCGTGCCCTTGAGTCCTGAATGACCTTATTGCTGGATGAAGCAGAAGCCTTGAGCGTCCTGTTGGGGAGAACCCAGCTCTCCTCGAGGATGAAGAAAGGGCCACTGCTGCAACTGTCAGACAATGCCGGCATCTGCGGCTGCAGATGTGAGTGAAATCTTTGGTGTTCGAAACTTCATTCAGTTGGGTCCAGATTGGTGAAGGGGAAGTGTGTGTGTGTGTGTGTGGATTTCCCACGACGACACACCCACAATCAGGGGCACACCAAGACACTTTGCTGCCTACGGTGAAAGACAGATGGACAGAATCTTCGGGCAGTGCTCAGTATTCTTCTCAGGCCATGCTGCCGAGGCAGCAACAATCAAGCAGCTAGGGATGCTTAGAATGAAAGCAAAAGCTGTGGTGAGGAACAAGATGATGATGATGATGACGACGACAATGGGATAAGACAAGCCTGGAGTCTGAGAGAAGCCTCTTTGGCAATGTTGTGTTGTTCAACAAGAGCTCAGCATCAGTCCTGAACAGCGTTAGGACTTGCAGGGGCAGCGACACCGGAGTGTTGGCCATGGAGGGTTGTTGGGTTTGGAAAGGGTTTGGGCACTTCCCCGCAGGCTTCCTGAAGCGGAAAAAGGAGGATTAGGAGTTTGGTGTCAGGAGGTTCCACATACAGACAACTGATATTTCCACTAGACTTAGAGAAGAATATCCACCAATGCATTTAACAGAGTGGACAGAATAATTCTCCGAAATATTCTCTTCAGTTTTAATGAACACATCGGTGAATATTATTTCCCAAGTCTAATTTCCACCTTTCCCCACCAGCTGCCTGGTGATGGTGGGGATGAAACTTGTATTTTATATTTACTGCCTGACTAGTCATTTAATATCACATACAATGTAGCTAAGGTTTGTTCTGCTGCCATGTGAATTCGTCAGCAAATTCTGACGATCAGTTAAGCAGATGGTCAATTAGAGACTAGATTAAATATTAATCTATAGTAGTTGATTAATGTGACGGTTCATTTGTTCTTAAGGAGCATGCTTTGATGGATATGGATTTATGTATTATGTGCATTGTGTTAATACTGGTCAGGGACTGTAATCAAGGAAGTAAACTGAGTTGTAGAGACAATGGGATGAGGCGGGGCTCTCAGCTTGGGTCCCCCGATGTTGCTGGACTGCACCTCCAAAGGCCATTGTGACAGTGGCAAGTTGTAGTTGAACTTCTGGGGACCTGAGTTTCAGAACCCCTGGCCTAAAAGCAAGGCTGCATTAAGGCTCCAAGTATCACTGGGGGCCTCTAGGAGGGTTTATCCTGAGTATGCTCGACATGGCTGTTGCCACCTCACAGGCCCAAATTCAGTTTTGGGACACCAGCAAGGCAGCCAGTGTCAATGGTTAGAGGTGTCATCTAGACAGCAAAACCTCTTCTTCCCATCCAGCTTAAGCACCCACAAATACTATGAAGGGAACCGGTCAGAGAATCCCCAAGGAGATGTAAGTTAGACATTCTGTCCTTGCTTCAGCACTTAATTAAAAATGCTTAATTAAAATCAACCTTCATGAGCATAGACATCTCATCTTAGGATAGGCTTTCCTTGTTGACTTTCCATGAGCTTTGCTTCTGATAGTCCCTGTGACTTGCAACATATTAAGACAGTTCACACAACCAAAAACTGGATGGGACAAGCATCCCAGGATTTTGACAAGGTAAGAAGGAAAACCATCCTCACCAGCTCCTGCCTCACAAACAATCGCTCCCTCCTCCTCCTATCTAGTTATTTGCTCCCACACAACTGAAAATTGGTAACCCGCACAACTCCCATCCTTGGGTAGGATGCTGGTCCTGTCCAGTTTTTGATCTTGTGAGCTGCCTTAAGGACTGCCCCAAGTCCAAAGGGTTGGGTGTGGGACTCCTTTCCCCAGCAAGCCTGAAAATGTTTCCATATTAAGGGATGCAACTCCAGTCCACCCAGAGATTCATTTGGAGCTTTGGGGGAAGTCTGTTTGCTATGGGGCAAAATTACGGTTCCTTTTTCTTTCTTCTCTGACATCATGTGCTTGGGCACAGTGGAGGCTGGTGCCTTCCATCTCAAGCCCTAAATATGGCTTGGGAGGAAACCTTGACACCATGCAAATGCATACACCATCTGCATGTGGCAGAGAGTTTCTTAGAAATAATTACACTGCTTTTGTGTTTTGAACTCCAACTGATCCATTTCCCTAATAATAAATCTATGTTCATCTATTGCACTAATTTGCCTCTGGACTTTCATTTTCTCCACCTACCTATGCACTTAAGTACTCTGTTGTGCTGCACAACGTGCAAACTGAAAACTTAGTCTTATGTGAGAAACTGAGGAACCTTCAAGGCAACAAGGTATTATTTTCTCCTGAATGTTGTCCTGGGAAATTGATGTCTGTGGGCACAAAGCTAAGAGGTTGGCAACCATTCCTGCTTGGCCCAGAGTAGTAATTATGGACCTCAGGTATCTTGTTCTCTACAGCACTGTGGCAGCTTGGTTGTTGGTGGTCCTTTGGCAGAAAGAGGGGAAAGGCACGTGCGCAAACAACCCAGGGAATGCACATGCTCATTAAATCACATCCCCCTCACCTGGTGATCTTGGAGCAGAGAGTTCCTACAACCTCAGAGACGTGACACGTGGAATGTGGAAGGGATAGGTCTCCTCTGATCCAGTAGAACTAGACACAGTAGGGGAGAAATGGGTGAGAGAACAGCCACGTTATCTTCTTCACAAGAAGCAGTGCTAACTTCTACGGTGCTGCTACTCTTTCTTACAAGATTTGGGGATTTGCTGCTAAAGCAGGCTTCCTCATAGGGCAAGGGTGATGATGCTCTGCACTCGAGAGAAGCAAGTCCAAAAGGAATGAGACAAGAAGCTATCGTGGCAGAATTGTAACACCATCAGTAGGAAATCCTAACACTATTAGAGAGGTACCATGATTCATTTTTAGGTTAAGCTGAAAAATGACAGATGAGAGAATATATTCACCCTTCCTATTTCACTCGACTTCACCTTAAGTGGCGCAGTGGGAAAATGCTTGACTAACAAGCAGAAGGTTGCCAGCTCGAATCCCCGCTGGTATGTTTCAGCAGCGATATAGGAAGATGCTGAAAGGCATCATCTCACTCTGCGCAGGAGGAGGCAATGGTAAATCCCTCCTCTATTCTACCAACTGAAACCACAGGGCTCTGTGGGTGCCAGGAGTCGAAATCGGCTTGACAGCACACTTTACTTTACTTTACTTTACTTCACTCTACTCTTCTTCCTATTGTATATCACTAAATTTGGCTATTTAATTTAGTTGCGTGAAGCCAATGCAAACACGAAATGCTGGTTCTCAAGGTTCTACTTTGGGTCGGAGAGGCATCCCGCCCAAGTTCAGGAGTTGCAGGCACTCCTGTTTTCCAGTTGTCTGTGAACAAAAAGCAAGGCAGGGTGAGGAGGAAGCAATCATCTGCTAAGCAGCAGCTGGGTCGGGGCGGGGGGGGATGGGCAGCTGCACCCAGCTCTTGAACCAGGCAGGACGAAACGCCCTCCGGCCCAGCTGATGCTGAGCAGAGCATCCCTTCCTATCCTTGCTGCCTTGTTGTTGTTTTTACTCACAGACGATAATGGAAAACAGGAAAAACATGCACAGCTCCCAAACGTGGGCAGGATGCATCTCCTCCCTAATTAGAATCCCAAGAACAGCCCTAAAACGCGCTCCATATATAGCATTTACATAATAGGTGAACACAAGAAGAGTGGCGCTGGATCAGACCAAAGGGCCATCTGGTCTAGATTCTCACAGAGGCCTGCTGGCAAGCCCACAAGCAGGGCCTTTAGATAGATAGATAGATAGATAGATAGAAATAAAATATTACAGCATAAATTAATAATATAATTTAAAACAACAGAATTAAGGGGGGGGAGTGAATAACTAATATAATATATATCTTTATAAAAGTCTGAGCACAAGCAGGGCCTAAAGTCAACAGCCCCCTCGCCCACCCCATTTACTTCCACCCAAACCAACTGGCACTCAGAGGTACACTGCCTCTGAACATGGAGGCTCTTTTTAGCTAGCTTGGCTGTGAAAGGTGCAGGTATCTTACAGTTAGTGGTGGTTCCTTTTAAACACACAGAGGTGGGGGCCCAGGGCTTTTCCAGGGGCTGCTTCCATGTATTTAAGGAGAAATGGGGCAGTGAGTGCCCTCTGCAGTGGACTCTGGGCACGGGCCTTTTGTCCATGGCCACCAAGTGATAAGTTGCCCTCTGCCACTTACATTAATCGGTGCCTGATGGGACGAAGGTGCCTGGTGGTCTCGATGGCAAAGATGATGCTGAGGATGAGGAAGAAAGCACAGCAGCCCAGGCTGAACCAGAAGGCATTCTGGAAACAAGCAGAGAGGTGCCCACAGTGAGGAAAGCCTCTTTCCACTGGGCAGGCATTGATAATACTATTTTTGACCAGCCCATCATTCAGACAGGTAAGTGGGGTGTGTGTGTGTACATGCGCATGTGTGCTGGGAGGGCTCATTTGCTACAAAGACCTTTGGGGGCACATAGACACACTACACACAGCAGGTCGCTGTGAATGAAGGCTGTGTCACCCAACGTCAGGAGTAGAGGACATGTTTCACCTTCCTCGAAATAATTTCTCTTTTGACCCATAGAAATACATGAACACAATTCTAGCTTAATATTTTAATTGTGGGCTTTTATAGTCTCGTTTTAATCTTTGTGTGAACCTCCTTGGAATTGTTTTAATGAAAGGCGGTATATACATTTAACAATAAATAAATAATCTGGATGAGTTCCGGGAGCTGAAGTGGCAAGGTAAATGATTAGAGCGCAAGTGGAGGAAGATTCAGCATCAGTCTGATCGGGCACAACACAGAGCATATTTGGAGATCTGTGTTCCAGCAGTACGGGCGGCAAAGAAGCAGTTCTTTCCTGCCTGCATTGCTTCTGCAAATTCACGTCCAGCGGAGTTGTCTAGGGTTGTGAGGGGTCAATGTACCCCTCCCCCTTGAATTTAAACTTGGAACCATTGACTTTTTTGCAGATAAAATCTCTCATATTTGGGCCGATCTGGATTCCACAGTTACTGCAGAGTCTACTGTGCAGGTGTCCAGCAACTCCTCTTATGGGATTAGATTGGATCATTTTCAGTTTGTGACTCCTGAGGAAGTGGACAAACTGCTTCGGACTGAGCGTCCTACAACCTGTTCTCTTGACCCTTGCCCGACTTGGCTTATCTCATCTGGTAATCATATTATCAGAGAGGGTCTGGTAAATATTATAAATGCTTATCTGAGGGAGGGCAGGATGCCTCCTTGTCTTAAGGAGGCTATTATTAGACCACTTTTGAAGTGGATCCCTCAGAGCTAGCTAATTAGACCTGTTTCTAATCTTTCATGATTGGGCAAGGTGGCTGAGCAGGTGGGGGCCTTTCAGCTCCAGGCGGTTTTGGATGATGCAGATTATCTAGACCCATTTCAAACTGGCGTTCCTGTGGTATATGGGGTTGAGACTGCCTTGGTCGGCTTGATGGATGATCTCCAACTGGCTAGCGACAGAGGGAGTGTGACTCTGCTGATCCTTTTGGATCTCTCTGTGACTTTCGAAACCATCAACCATGATATTTTTCTGGACCACCTGAGGGAGGTTGGATTGGGTGGCACTGTTTTACGGTGGTTCCGTTCCTACCTCTCTGGCAGATTCCAGATGGTGTCACTTGGAGACTGTTGTTCTGCTAAGCGAGAACTGAAGTGTGGAGTCCCACAAGGCTTCATACTGTCTCCAATGCTTTTTAACATCTACATAAAACCGCTGGGAGAGATCATCAGGAGGTTTGGTGCTGGGTGTTATCAATATGCTGATGACACCCAGATCGACTTCTCCATGCTGACCTCATCAGGAAATGGCATATTTTCCCTAAATGCCTGCCTGGAGGGAGTAATGGGCTGGATGAGGGATAACAAACTAAAGTTGAATCCAAATAAGACAGAGGTACTGACTGTGAGGGTGGGCAGGACCCAAGAGATGGTTTAGATCTGCCTGTTCTGGATGGGGTTACCCCCCACCCCTGAAAGATCAGGTACATAGCTTGGGAGTGCTCCTGGACCCAAAGTTCTCCCTGGTTTCTCAGGTTGAGGCAGTAGCCAGGAGCACTTTTTATCAACTTTGGCTGATCTGTCAGCTACATCAATTTCAAGAGGTGAATGACCTTAAAACATATGCTGGTAACCTCCAGGCTTGACTACCGTAATGCACTCTACGTGGGGCTGCCTTTGTACATAGTCTGGAAGAATATGGCAGCCAGATTGGTCTCTGGGACAACATGAAGGGATCACATAACACCAGTTTTAAAAGAACTGTACTGGCTGACAACATATTTCCGGGCGAAATACAAAGTGCTGGTTATTACCTATGAAGCCCTTAATGGCTTGGGTCCAGGCTATTTGAGAGAGTGCCAACTTTGTCATAAGCCCTGCCGCCTGTTACAATCTTCTGGAGAGGTCCGGTTACGGTTGCCACCGACTCATTTGGTGGCAACCCAGAACCGGGCTTTCTCTGTGGCTGCCCCCCGGGGCTTTGGAAGATGCTCCCTGCTGAAATAAGAGCATCTCCTTCTCTGTTTGTTTTCAGGAAGAACCTTAAGACTCTCCTGTTTTCTCAGGCTTTTAATGAGAATTAATTTTAATAATTTAAAAAACTTGTTTCAATAATTCTGTTGTTTTTATTGTCATGTATTTTAATTTGAATAGAAATAATGAGGAGCTTGTGAAACAGTCACCTCTCCCTTTCAGAGGAGCCGAGTTCATCGGCAAAATGCATCTCTGGAATACCCAGGAGTTCTGTAAGTCCTGGAGAAATGATGTGGGTGAGAACAACAATGCCCTGGGAGATGAAACGCAGTGTTCCTTAAGATCGGGCTCGAAAGATGCAAAGCAAAGAGGGAAGCAACAAGCAGGTGTGTGCATCCATGAAGCAGAAGAACGCCTTCGAGTGCTTACCCAGGGATCTGCAATGCGATCACACAAGATCACCCGGCCATTGTCAAGAGCAGTGGAGAAAGGCTGACATGAAGCAACGTCCTCCATTAACTGCAACAGGAAGGGAGGATTGTTTATTCTTACATTAATATGGACTAAGCGGAGGATGGAGCTGGGATGCTCCCAAGACAAGATACAGATGGGCAGGATTCCAGAAGCCCTTGATATCTCAGCCACGCCCTGAGACACAGGTCTGGTTCACACAACCATTCAACTCTAGGTTTAATGTGGGTTACCAACATTAGCGTGACTGTGTGAACTCACACCAAGGTAGTTTATAATTTCATTATCTGCGATTCTCACTTTGGTGTGGGCTCATACAACCACGCTAATGTTGGTAACCCACATTAAACCTAGAGTTGAATGATTGTGTGAACGAGGCCAGAGTGAGCTAACCATCTAAATCAGGGGTTCCCATCCTGGGGTCCTCCAGATGTTGCTGAGCTACAGCTCCCACCATCCCCAGCCACAATAAATTGTAGCTGGGGATGATGGGAGTTGTAGTTCACCAACATCTGGAGCACCACAGGTTAAGAACCCCTGATCTAAATGAATGAACAATGATATTGTTCAAAGCTGGGGCTTTGGGATAAGCACAAAGACTGGGAGAACCCAGCTTCAACTCATCTTCCAATAATCTACAATGGCCTCCAGGTGAGGTTTGCTTCAGCAAAGTCTTTCCAAACTCATCTGATGGTTCTGTCAGCAGTATACGATTATCCCCAGTATGCATTTCTCACAACTGGCCTGTTGCCCTTCTAGTGATTGATGGATATAAATGTAATTGTTCACAGCCAAAGGCCACCCCCAAGACACTGAGCATCCAATAGGCAGACCAAGAGGCTACAACCATCACCCCAGCAACCCCCGCCCAAAGTTAAAAATAAAACAAAGCAGCCCCGTGACTGCTTCTAAGCCCAAGTATACCGCTAAAATGTTACGTATTACGTACAGTCTTCAGACAAACAAGGCAGTTCAATATCTTGTATGTGTTGGGCTTGAATATTTGGTTGCCAGAGCAAAGCTGGCAACCTTCAAGGTGGTAGACGGAGCCCTGTTTGCAAGAAGAGCACCGATATTTTGCTCTAGAGTCCCTAATTGCGAGGGACTGTACAATGTGGGCCAGAAATCCGTCCCCACCCAGGCCATGGGTTCTCAAACTTCAATCCTCAGATGTTGTTGGACCACAGCTCCCATCACCCCAGCCGTTGGCCACTGTGGTGGGGGATGATAGAAGTTGTAGTCCAACATCATCTGGGGACTCAGGTTTGCTCACCCCTGGCCTAGCCTAATATACGAAGGTCATTTTACTAGATAATGGATAACATCCCCTCCTCTCCCTTCGGATACTTGTGATACACCCTTCTCTGGACAGCACCTTGATCTCCATTGTTACCACACAGATACTGAACAGAAGCCAACACTTACCACAGTCCTCAGCCAGCTCAAGTACTGGGAGACGTACCCCACCTCTTTTCTGACAAAGCAATCCAATTCCTGTGTTTAAAAAAGGAAGATACAGATAGAAGGACTGCACACCCTTTCCAAGGGAGTCATCAAAAACGCCCACATCTGTCCCCCATCCTCTCTAGCTCTCTGCCATTTGGCGTTGCATTGTTCAAGCTGAAGAGGATTCCATGATTGGATCGATGCAAAAATATGTCGCATAGATGGACCGTGTGGACAAACTTGTCACAACGACGAGACATTTCCAATAAACTTGTCAAGAATAGATGGCATGCGCTGCCCTATATCCAGTCATCAAAAAGCAGCACAGTCCGCCAGCCAGAGCTACAGACTTGGGTTCAAATCCCTATCCATTTGTGAATTCGTAAAAGTCACTTTTACAACCCGCACAAGCCCTAGTCAGATGCTAGATGGCTGAGAGCTGTTCACACTTATAGTGCTGAAAGCAGGCAGGATGTCCCGCCTCGATGCTGTCACACATCCGCTGGACCTTGCCGCTCACAATCACAGCTGTGTTTGTCTGCACAGAGAAATGCCACAACCGTGATGGCCGGGGCTTCTGTGATTGGCCCAGGCTGCTGATCACGGTACGATGCTTTCACAGGTACGATGCTTTCCTTTCCACACGGATGCTGCCACTGTAATGCATGTCCCCTTTGCTAAGCAGGATCCACCCTGGTTTGCATTTGAATGGGAGACTACATGTATGAGCACTGGGAGATCTTCCCCTTAGGGGATGGAGCTGCTTTGGGAAGAGCATCTAGGTCCCAAGTTCCCTCCCTGGCTTGTCCGAGATAGGGATAAGAGAGACTCCTGCCTGCAACCTTAGAGAAGCCACTGCCAGTCTGTGTAGACAATACTAAGTTAGATGGACCAATGGTCTGACTCAATATATGGCAGCTTCCTATGTTCCAGAATAATGGCAGCAGCTGATATCCTAGCTAACACAGCACCTATGCAAGGACGTTGCACAAATGCAAAGCTGTTGTACAAGCCAATTTCTCTTAAGTTTTGAATTCCAGACTAGTCTTGTGCTAGAACAAACAGGTTGTGCTTGCACAACAAGGTGCACAACCACCCATGCTTTGCAGGGAACCTTTGAGCAAGAACGCAATTCCAAAGAAACCCCTGTGCCATAGGACAGCAATGCAATCTTCTTGCAGGAGCACATCTTTGTTCATGGTGCCAGGGCAGCTGGTCAGGATGTTGGCCAGCATCTTTCTTCCACTTACTTGTCTCAGGATCCTTTGAGTCTGTAAGGGGAGAATAGCCTCCACAAGGCCTATCTGGTTCTCTGTATTGTTTATTCGAGCCTGGTGAGAAAATAGGAAGGAAGGAGAAGGTGGTTAGCAATCTGGGGAGAGCCCACAGAGTATAAGCCTGGAACCAGAGTTGACAAAGACCTCAACCCCGTCTCAATCTTTGGTCTACCTCCTCTCCTTGTAGTGCAGGGATGCTCAGACTTGAATCCCCATATGATGCTGGGGAGGAGGGCTGGTCTTGTGGGGGCAAGCATGAATTGTCCCCTTGGCTAAGCAGGGTCTGCCCTGGTTTGCATTTGGAGGGGTGACTACACATGAGCATTGCCTGCTGTAAGATATTCCCCTTAGGGGATGGGGCCATCGCTCAGGGGTAGAGCATCTGCTTTGTGTGCAGAAGATCCTAGCTTCAGTCCCTGGCAGCATCTCCAGGTAGGCCTGGGAGAGACGCCTGCCTGAAATCTTGAAGAAGCCGCTGCCAGTCTGGGTAGACAGTACTGAGCTAGATGGACCAATGGTCTGACTCGGAATAAGGCAGCTACAACTCCCTTCATCTCCAGCCAAAATAGCCAATGGGGCCTTCCAAGCTAGTTTGCATAGTTTGCATAGTTTGGAAAATATTTGGAGTGGAACGTCCGTTTCACTTCATTATGAAGTTATTGAAAGAGCTCTCTGAAATGTGTTACTGACTAATTAAGTGGTAGCAAGAGCTTCAGGAGAAGAATGGAATTGGCATCACCTGCATTTTAAGAGGAGATGCATAATCTCAGGAGCAAAAAGCATTTCAGTGGAATTCAACATAGAAAAGTCCATGGGGATTTTTTACGGATGCATGGTCTCATTTGCCGGACACTGAAGGTGCTGGAGGGAGAAAGAGCTAGGAAGACAGGCAGCAAGTCTGCAAAATTAGGAAACCGCACAAGAGAGAACACAATGTATGCTAGAGACGGTGGTGTGTTTATTAGATCTCACACCTTTCACCATCAATAAATTTACCAAGAGCTGCAGCAATACTTAAGCACACCTGCTAGGGAGCACATCTCAGTACTCAGCATGACTTACTCATGAGTAAGCATGCTTACAATTGCTCTATAAGGTTGCAAGCTTTAATTGATTAAATCAGAAGATGAATCCATTGGAGTTTTAATAACAGATTAAAATTCATTTCACAATCACAGTTAATTTGTGGGGCTGAAACAAAAGAGCACATGGTTGTGTGGAGTGCATAGACACCATGTCTCCCTCCTCCCTGCACCAATCTTCATGAAAACGAAACCTAAGCATGGTTTTCCTTTCCAGTTGACACCAAAAGTAGAAGATATTCTGCATTTCAAGGAAAAAATCTATAGGACTTTCCCTGTAGCAATAAGGACCATGGATGACTGAAACTTACACAACTGAACATTAGGGCAATTTATGTTTTGAATCTGGACTGTCTACAATACAGATAGGATTTGAACTTTTGCTTTTAAAACCCAATTTTTGTATGTTTACTTAACAGGGGACATTCCATTTTGTTAGATTCCCAAACAGTTGAAAATCAAAATATTAAGAAAGGCTTTGCCTTAATGAAAATTGTAAGTTATATCACCTTTTAAAAAAGAAAATGCCTCTTTTGGAGGATTCCTCAGAAAAAAAGCACCAAGATGTTGGCAATATGCAAATACACTTAAATAGAAATCAACTGAAAATTAGAGCAAGCCTATTGGGTGGGTCCTGTTAGAGGTCTTAGGAACTTTTCTCTTGAAGGAGCCTGTAGAATTGATCTGAAGACACACAGCAGCCCTACAGTGACCTACTCCCCAGGACTGGGATAATCTGTAGCCACAATACCTGAAATCCCGGCGCCATCGTCGATAAGAACTGGACACTTTCCTTCAGCTTCACCTACAAGACAGTGAACAGAGAAATCACACCTCTTAGACCAAGGGTTCCCAGCTTGGCTTCCCGGATGGTGTTAGACTACAACTCCCATCATCCCTAGCCACAGCGGCCTTTGTGCTGTGGCTAGGGGTGATGGGAGTTGTAGACCAACAACACCTGGGGACCCAAGGCTGGAAATTCTGCCATAGACACTTGCCCTCATGCCCAGGGGAACAAGCTACGTTCCTTTCCATACTAAGAGATTCCGAAATATCCCTTCCATTTCCGCTAATGCCAGCTTGACAGTTTATGATTACAAGTCTCTGCAAATCCAGGACTGGGGATGCTTGCAATGTATTTAACTTTGGATTTCTAATGCACATGGGGCTGGCCAAAGCCACAGAGTCTGGATCTGAGCTGTGACTGAAATTCTCCCTAAAGCAAAATTTGAAGCTCTTGGGTCGGGTGAGGAGGAGAGGAATCCATCTCAGCCAGAACCTCTGAGGGATTTCAAAGGAAGCTGTAAGAGTTTCAGTTTGTATAATGAACTGTCTTAAAGGGTTTCTGCACATCATTGGGTTTTTAATTGTATGTGTTTAAAGTAACTCTAACCTGCCTTCCAGCCTAGAGCACATCAAACCACAGTAGGTGGTTTATTATGAGAAAGAAGATAGAAATCAAAAAAGCTAACAGCCGTTCAATGATTATTCACCCAAAGATAAATTTCAAGTGAATGTGGGGATCCTCAGGCAAAAAACAAAAAACAAACACAATTTCTCAGGGGTTCAGTGCATCCTTCGCTTAGATCCTCAAAGCACAGGGAGTTCACAACCGTGGCACAGGCTGGGATTATTTGCTATGACCCGTTGTATACTCACCACCAGACCTTCCATGGTAAGGACTGTAGAATTCTGAATCCTTCGGAGCTTTTGGGCTTCATCTGCCAGTTGTGCTGCCAGAGTTCTGTCACTCTGCAGGGAACATCAATACCGTTGGCTGATTAGGAAGGGGATTTGAGGAAGAGGGACCACCTCTTCCTTTGTACAGGCATAAGCACAAACAAAGGCAGTTCACACAATCACAATTAGGGTAGGAGCGGAGAAGCCCCTACCCAAGTTCCAGAGCTGTGCACACTCCTGTTTTGTGAACGTCTGCAAGTTAAACACAAGGTTGGAGGTGCCATCCCTGATTGTCTGCTAATCAGCAGCTGGGTCGGAGTGATTTTCCTCCCACCTTGTTAAAGACCTGGGTACAACCGCTGGGCAGGAGGAGCCTTCCAAACCAGCTGCTGCTTAACATGCAATCACAGCCTCCAACCTTGTTTTTAATCCACCCGTAAACTCAGTACAGGAGCGTGCACAGCTCCAGACTAGAGCAGGAAGCTTCCCCAACCCTAATTATGATTATGTGTCCTGTTTGCCTTGAAACACATGAGGATTTGTGAGCTTTTTTTTTCCCCCCAAGTGCTCACATTGGTGCTTTCCAGATTACACCCTAGAACAGCAGTAAAATGCTTCGGCTTGACAGGAATCGTATTGAAAACAAGCCCCCAATTCCCGAACTCCTACAAAGGAAAAATACAGCTATTTTTCTGCAACGGACTTGCAACGTTGTCGCACTAAACCGCCAAGATAAAATCCGAAGTAAGGCAGCGGCAGTGTGAAAGGCACCTTGCTGTCAGCGCAGGGACTTCAGTGTCACAACACAGGGAGTACGGAAGCACACTTTGCAGATCCGTAGTGACGCTGTGGTAAGCTGGAAAGTGCTAAAACCTCAAGGGACTTTGCAAGCACTTGGAAAGAATGCTCACCAATTCCCAGGAATTTTGCTTCCATTAATTTCAACTAGAGGGTTAAAGAGCTTGCTTTCCCAAAAATGGCGGGTGTGGGGTAAGAAGCTGAAGACCTTTGGAGCAAGACGATCGCTGTCCCACCCGCCCACCCCCACCACGTAGCCTCTTTCACTCTCCCTACCGAAATCAACAAAGACACAGTGTGGTAAAGGAAAGGCAAGAGTTTTGCTTTTGTCTCCTTTCCTTTGCTTGTGAAGCGGAGAGGAACAAACTGGCAGGGAGGGAAAGGGTGGGGTGGAAAGCGAGCCCCATTTGTGGTTCAGTCAAAAATGCCAGGTTGGGGGCATTGTGTGAGAGAGGAGATGGTGGGATGGTGCCATGATCCTATCCAGCTGTCCTACCCAGGGCTCTAACAAGGTTGGGGGGAAAGCCGTCCGATCCATCTCCCCCTTTGCAGACGACACTCCCCATTCCCCCCACCTAGGTTTTTGCTAGCAAAACAAAATAATTTCCCCATCGGAAATTGGGATCGTGCACAGCTCCCGAAGCTGGGAAAGACTCTTGTCTGGCCTAGTTTTCAATGGTGTCAACCTGCCTGCTGTCTACCTACCTGAACTTTGCTTAATCTCTCAAGATCCACCGCCAAGCCCTCAACATTTGTCTTCACCACAGGATTGCGCATCTGGAGAAAAGAGCAGCAATTAGATTTAACATTTCTGCAGTATGGTTTTTACAAACGTTTAGTCAGGAAGTCAAAGCAAACCTGAACCTGAACCCGAAAACAAGTCCAGAGAGGGTTTTTTTCAGTGAACTGAACTAAAACCATTTAACATCTCCTGGTTATCTTGAACTTAAACCAAAACTGAACTCTAAACACAAAAATTTATAACCAGTACAAAAGAAGTGGTTTGATTATCAGGCACAATTGCAAGCTGAGTAAAATTAACGTTGCATTTTCCTTTAAAAATTTGTATTATAAATCATATGCATTCCCTTTCCAAAATGCCCCCTTCTGAACAAGGCTGTGTCGGGGGCATTCTAGTGAAAGAATGGCAGCTGCCTATCAGAAGCTTCCTAGAGGAAGGCCCCTTTCCCTCTCACCTCTGCTGGGAAGTCCGCATACTCTATCCGGTCAATCCTGCTGTCCCTGAAGGTCTCCAGGTCTCGCTTCCCTTCTGCACTTAAGAGAGTGATGTCTTCAAAGCTAATGTTAAAGCTGTCAAGCCGCTTCTGGAACTCTTTGGTGTACTGGAGAAACAGGGAGGAAGGGGAGGGTCACTGTTCCACTCCAAAGTGCCAGAAGCCCACAGAGACTTTGACAGAACCAAGGAGGAACCCAGGCATTTTGAGGCCAAAGTGGAAAATACCCAGAGATCTCTCTCTCACACACACACACACACACACACACACACCACACACACACACACGCAACCCAGAGCTGCCTCACTCCTGCTCAAATGGCGAATTACAGCAGGGGTTCTCAGACTTGGGTCCCCAGATGTTGTTGGACCACTCCCATCACCCCGGCTACAACGGCTTAAGGAAAAGGATCTCAGCCGTGATGGGAGTTGCAATCCGAGAACATCTGGGGACCCAAGGCTGGGAATAGGAGTGTGCCTAGGGTTGCCAAATTCAAGCTTCCCAAATCTGGGTGGCCTAATTTGCATATTACGCAAATCATGTGGCAACTAATTTGCATTCTATTTATTTATTTATTTATTTTGACAGGTTTGTATACTTTCCCCTCCTTCTCTGCCCTCCCATGTGATCGGATCCAGAGTAAAATCTGGGCAGCGCATTTGAAATCTGTATAAATCTGAGCGGGATTTAGCAGCCAGGTAGAGGAGCCAAAATCCGGGGGTTACCCTAAATTCCAGGGGACATGGCAACCCTCGGTGTGCACCAACAGTGGTTTGAACTGCAGTTCAAGCCCCTTTCTAGAGTGGGGAAGGGGAACTTTAAGAAAGAGGAGAGCAGGTCCTTACCTGCTCTCTGCCACCCCATGCAGCATCCTGTATCCCCCGTGCGGGTGCCAGCACACCACATGGCATCCACGTATGCATGGGCACCAGTTGTGTCATCAGCCTGCACATGCGTGGATGCCATGTGTGTGCTGGTGCCATGCAGGGGTACTTGGGACGTGCGACACCCCAGCGGAAAGCTGAATGGGGTGACAGACAGCAGCTAAGGACCTGCTCTCCTCTTCCTTAAAGTTTCCACTCCCAAAAGGTGCTCGGACCACAGTTCAAACCACCGTTCGTTCCTCTGTGCAGAAAAGGGGGAGGCAGGGAGAGACTGTTTTATTCTTTCTCCTCTGATCATTTTTTCAGCTCAGAATTACCCTCCCTGCACCTCTTTTCACTCATGGGGGGCAGGGCATACAAGATTCTCCATATCTTGTATGGAGAACATACAAAGACTCCATTTCTGCCCTGAAAGGGTTAAGCAGTCTCTCCCTTATCTGATCCCACCCCCCACTTATACTTGCAGTCAGCCCAGACTTTAAAAAAAAAAAAAGTGGAGGAAAAATCACAGGACTCTGCATAATATGTAATCTGAGTCTAAGCATGATGGGAGTTGTCCTATTGAACCTTAAATCATGAGATTAAGCTAAAATTATGTTTTGCAGCCAATAAACCATAGAAACCTATGCAAGAAGTTCCCCAGATCATTTTTAGCCAAACAAAATAGTGCAATTCACATTTTTATCTTTAAAATAAAAGTGTCTTATTAAAAATATTTTTTTAAAAATCTGAACAAAAAAATTCCAAATGTTGCAACCTCTCTAAAACACTGTGCAGTGATGCACCTTGGAGCAGCAAATCCAATTAGCACGACCGATTCCAGCAGTGTAAACTGGGGCGGGGGGGGATGTGCTAGAACTCTAGATCCGCCCCCACATACACCCACAGCCTACAACTCCAAACAAGTTCCCTGGGGTCATTTTAACGATGCTTCACCCAGACTGGAGCCCTCTGACAGCTGGCACCACCGGCTTGTTCCCTGGCTTTCCCCTCCAGTAGTGTCCGGCTGCTTTGTGCCCCAGCAGAGAGACTAAAGGAAGGTGTGAGCAGGCAGCAGCTGGTCAGCAGCAGGCCCAGCCACCAGGAGGTTTCTGACCTCCTGGCTCTGTCGAGAGTCCCTGCATGAACTGGTGCAGCGCGAGTGGGAGACGGAAGAGCTTCAGCGTCAGCAGAAGGACCTCCTCACCTTGGTGGTGTTGAGATGGTCGTTGAGGCTGTAGTTGTCTTTGAGCTGCAGAACTTCCCAGAGGCCTGCACCGTCCTTACATTGCCTGGAAGAAGAAGGGGAGGAATCAAGTTTGCCTTCCCTCACCTTGCCATGTCCAAGAAGACTGTGGTGAGTTTGGAGCGGTTGGTTGGCCGGCCACGCTTTGTAACTGAACCCCAGCTGACGACTCAGAACAATCCCATGTGGCTCCCATTCTGGAGAAAGATGCCACTGGGAAATATGAGAGAGCCTCACATTTCCTGCTTCCTGGCAGAGAATCAAAGGAAAGTGTAGCGTTACCTGATCCCTGCTCCTGGGGCCACCCCATCCCCAGGCCAGCTGTGTGTGTGTATGAAGTCAGTGTGAAAAGAGCAGGCAAGCTGCTGTGACCCAAAGAGACCAGAGATTTTCGACTAGAATGGAAATAGCTGGGCAGGAGCTGCAGCACCGTCGGATGCCAGGACGCTACTCTGTGGAAAATTGATGCAATTGGCCAGTGACCTCTGAGGATAATCTCTATTTCTTCTCAACTTCCCCCAATGCTCAGCCTGTATATTCGTGTAAATAAACCAAATGTCAGTTTGACGCTAGGCTAGTTCTCACGACCCTCCAGAGGGTAGGAGTTTGGGAACTGTGTGCGGACTCCCATTCTCTGCTTGCATGTGAGTAAGAGACAAGGTAAGAGGCACAAGCCCTGGCTGTGTGTGAGGCTCCCCGCTGGGTAGGAGGGCTTCTCCTCCTCCTCCTCCCTCATTCAGGACGGAGCCCTCCTACCCAGTGGGAGCCCCGCACACCATCACTTCCTCTCCCTGCTCCTACCCTGCTTTTTACCTGCAGAAAACGGGCCCCTTGTCCTACCCTCTTGCTGGCTGTGAGAATGAGCCTACTGTCAGTCTGCAGCAGTTCTCCTTCCAGAGGGAACCAGGGCCCAAGGCACCCACTGCAAACCCCTGGGCACTGTCACTGCTCGGGGAAGTAGGGAGACCACGGCAGGGATACCAGGACTCCTGGCTTCTCCATGGCTCCAGCCCACTCACTCGAGTTCCTAGTTATTGGCCACATCACTGTCTGAAGACATTGAGACCTTCCTTTATCACACCAGAAGCCTACTCAGCTGATTTACAGGCAGGGGCGTAGCTACTATTGGGCGACTGGGTTCAAAGAACCCAGGCCACCACCCCAGCCCCAATGCACACCCCATGTCTGACGTCAGATGCAGCAGGGGCTGGTTTAGCTCCCAAATGGGGCTGCGTAGCCCTATTCAGGAGTTCAATGGCCACTGCTGCATTCACAGCGCGGCCAGGAGTGGCTGTCTTCAGGGAGATCTGCTTCTAGCCGGGCGGCAAATGCAGCACTGGCCTGGATCTAACTCCTGGGCGGGGCTGCGTACAGGAGCTAGACCAAACCCCTGCGTATGACATCAGACACAGGGTGTGTGGCTAACCCCTGCGTCTGATGTCAGACGCAGTGGGCAGGGTGAGTGGGGCTGCCGCCACGGCTGGACATGGGCCGCCACTGGCCTGGCTCCGCTAGTGCTTACAGGCCATTTCACAGCAACACACACTCGGAAAGAGAACCCGTCCATATTTGAACCATAACTTTTCTGTTGTGATGAACCCACCAAATGCCCCAGAAAGCCACAAGTCATTTTTGGGCAATACTCCACAGCCACGATCCTGCTGGCATTCTCATAGTTGTTCCCCAAATGTCTCACATTTGTAAAATGGGAGGAAACATCCTGTCTGCAAAACATGCAGCTATTCAGCAGTTCAGTATTGCTCAAGGAATCTGCTTTAGCTCCATGAGGCCCAAAGCTTTGGCCTGGCCTTGGAAGACTCAGCCTGGTAGGAAGCAGACGGATAATCCAGATTTGTGGGGAAAGGGTGAGGCTGGTCTCATGAGCAGCCCAGGCTAGCGATGGCAAGCTTAGCCTGGGCTTGGCTGCTCATCTAGCACATCGGGATCCATGCAGACCCCGGTGCTCCCGCCCAGCCTAACCCCGCCCCTAAGCCCAGCTCTTAACCGAGGTTAAGGGAGCAAATGCTGCCTTAACCCGGCTGCTGGGCTTGTGTGGCAGAGAGACAGGTGCCTATAGCACCTCTCTGAAAGGGGAATCTCCCAAGGCACTGTGTTCGTTGCATAGTGCCTTGTGGGATATGTGGAGGCCGGGAAAATGAGTCCCGGCCTCTGTTGTGCTGTGCTGCTCCCAGCAGCGCAGGTCATGTGGGCACAGAGCTTGCATGCTGAACGGATTAAGAGCGATCCTCTGGGGTTGAATCCTGCCTTCCTCCCTACCCAGTCACCCCTGCGCATGGTCGTCTGAATAGTCCCCAGCAGGCTACTCACTGATATGTGGAAGTGATGTTGAGGTTCTTCTTCAAGCCAAGGCGCTGGGTGATGTTCATGGAGGGAGGCAGGTTGCCAGGTGTGTCAATGAACTGGAGATTGGAAAGAGGAGAAAGGCATCAGGGGAGTCTGGCTGACGATTGAGACAGTGCAGGAACGGCGTCTGGAAACCCCTGTTTAGTTCTTCTGGTCCAGAGAGAGACAACTGGCTCTCTCTGACTCCTGCTAAGTGAGCAAAGAGGCACCTTTCACAGTGATGATTCTCTTATATTTAGCAGAAGGAGAGCAACTGGCCTCAGTGTTGCCTCAGGTGGCAAAGGTTCGTGGGGAACAGGAGGGTGGCAAAATGTCCTCCACCACCTCACCTGCTTCCCTCTACCACCCCCACCAAGCAAGCAGGCCTCCACTGAGGGGAGTCAGCAGTTGATTGCAGCTGGGGATGATGGGAGTTGTAGTCCCCATTTGGAGAGTTGGATTGCTTCAGATTGGCCACTCCCGGCATATGCTTTCATCATGCTCATAACATACACACTACACTTATTACTCCTGCCTCAGAAACTGGGTTTTCTTTCGTTTGATCTCATTCTCTGGGAGGAAGCCTGTTGGAGCGAGCACCCTGGCAGCGTGGGCTCTCAGCTGCAATGTCCCATAGTGACCCCTGGGGGTGGGGTCTTTTTAGCCTGGCCTTTGGTGATTACGGAAATGATCTTAAACTGGTTTTGATTTTGTGGATTATTGATTTTGTCTATCTGTGTTTATATTTGTTAAGAAGCTAGAGCCATCTGGGTGAGGCAGTATAAACATCTAATTAATTAATTAATTAAAGAAAAAGGCACTATAGGGCAGTCTAGACTGCATTGACAGGCATGGCCCTGAACACCAGGCGCTAAGGAACGCTAACGGGAAGGGGAGGTTGTTCTCTCTCTTCCTCGCTTGTGGGCTTCCCTTATAGAACTAGTTGGCCACTGCCTGGTGAAGCATCCTGCTAACCCTCGTCCTGCTCTAGAAGGGCTTTCCTTATGTTCTTAACCAAGGCAGAAAAGTAGGGACAGGATTGCAGTTACATGCGTTTGCGCTTTCCTATGAATAAAGGATTTTCTGATTTTAGCAGCAGTCTCGGTCAGGCGGACCAAGCTTCAAGGAAGCTAGTGTCTCTCCCTCACTTCATGAGATATTAAAATACACACAGACACACACTTGGATTCCTCCCTCCCTCCCCCTTCACCCATGCTTGCAGTGCAGCTGGCTGAAAAAGAAACTGCAGTGACAGGCATTTCCATTCTAAATGGAGATCAAGTGTTAATTGTTATTTGATGAGATTTAATTAATTCATTGGCATGGCCTCTGTGTGCCAGTTGTGCCTGAGGGCAAATGAATGAAAAGGGCCGGGAGATCATCTAATTGAATCATTCTGCACAGCATGGCAGACACCTTATCCTGGATGACACACAACGAAATGCAAAGCGAGAGGAGAGGTGAATCTCTACCAGGGAAGGCCAAACAGGCCCAACCGGAATCCTGAGCTAATTCTGGAGACACATCAGGAGACAAAAACAGGGTTCCCATCACTGGATGGGGGGTGGCGTCAGTTGCAGGGAAGATCCGGCTGGTGAAGGAAAATCATCCTCCCCCCAGCTCCACAATCACATTACCTTACGAAACACAAGTTCAGGGGCATGCATTGGCGGGCATAATGCATTTTGGCCTTGTTCTCTGAGTACAGGCCCACTGAAGCCCCGATTATTTTATCACAGCTGTGAAAAGATAGCACCCTGGGGAGAGAAGGCAGGATGAGCTCTCCCTTCCTCTCTGTACTGTACTTTCAGAAAGTGGTTCTGTAGAAATTGATACTTGAAGCACCAGATCACCCGAAAGGCCTGTGCAGACAGAAATCTGGGAGGGGAGAGCCAAGGGGACATTGGTAGGAGAAAGTGGAGCCCTCCCCTGAATGAATCAAGAAAAGCCAGACGGCCACCACAGGGGTCAGATTTTGGAGGCTATGAAAAGTAACTGGAGGGAAAGTAGATGGATCGGAGCCAGCCACCACCGGCAAATCCTCCCGCAAAAGAAGATAATCCTGTTCTGCAATACGTGGATTTGGGGGCGGTCCCAGACTCTGCTCTGGGTGCCAACAGTGAGAGAGGCTAGGATGCCATGCATGCAGACACGGCCTTCTCGGTCACGGCCCCCAGGCCTTGGAAGGCTCTTCCAACAGGCATCTGCTCCTGAAGCTCCCTCACGGTTTTTAGAAAGCAGGGAGCAGGCTTGTCCTCACCATTATTATTAGGATAGGTCAAGCATCATGCCCTTGTTCAGGAGCGATGGGAGCTTCCGCTTTCGGATTGTGTGTGTGGAAAACAAGTTAGGAGCTAGCGAGCTTGCTTGCTCGTGTGCCAAGCCCCCACTGGGTAGGACAGTTTTTCCTCCTACCGCATTCCGAAGATTTTCCGGGTGCACAAACTCACCTTGTAGATCTCCTGATTGGCCCAGTGCTTACACATCAGTGTCTGGACGTTCCCGCCCACCAAAAATGTGACACAGACCAAGAGAATCAGTAGCCAGGAAAAGAGGAAACTGAAGCCAACGCCACTGAAACAGAAAGAGAAAGACAACCACATCAGGGATGAAAGCCAGCCTCCAAACCTCCTCAGCCCCTGCCTGTGGAAACTAACAGACTAAGGAGGGCCTGTTTGAGCAGTCTGGCCTCTCTGCTTAGCCTCTAGAGAGGACAAACTACTCGCTTGCTTGCCCCAAGAGGTCACCACCATGCAGGCTTGAGGAACTCACTGGAATACGCTCCTGCCCGGTGAGAACGGAACAGCACCGAATCTGGGCTAAGGAACACAGAGAGAACACTTCTGCGGAGGAGAGGGATGGGGCCAGAGCTCAGTGGGAAAACATCTGCTTTGCATGCAGACAGTCCCAGGCTCAATCCCTGGCAGCATCTCCAAGTGGGGCAGAGAGAGAGAGAGATTTCTGCCTGCAAACTCTCCTGGGAGGAGAGCTGGTGTTATGGTAGCAAGCAGGCCTTTGCTAAGCAGGGTCTGCCTTGATTTGCATTTGAATGGGAGACCACATGTATGAGTTGGAGATTCCCCTTAGGGGATGGGGCCGCTCTGAGAAGAGCACCTGCATGCATGCATGCAGAAGGTCTCAGATTCCTCCCTGGCAGCATCTCCAAGATAGGGCTGAGAGAAACTCCTGCCTGCAACCTTGGAGGAGCTGCTACCAGTCTATGTAGACAATACTGAACTAGATGGACCAAGGGTCTGACTCGGCCTATGGCAGCTTCCACTTTGTAACAGGCGGGCAAGAACTGCAGGCTTTCCCCGCTGTAGATCTAGCAGTGCACCACTGAGTGACCCAAACCTACAGAATTAAGAAGAACCCTGCTGGATCAGGCCAGGGACCCATCTAGTCCAATATCTTGTTCCCCACAGTGGCCCACCAGATGCCTTGGGAAGCCACACAACTAGGAGATGGAGAGATGCCCTCTCTCCTCCTGTTGCTCCCCTGAAACTGGCATTTGCAGGCATCCTGCCTCCGAGCCTGGAAGTAGGCTATAGTTATCAGGATGGGTAGCCACAGACAGACTTGTCCTCCATGAATTTATCTGAGACCCGCTTAAAGCCACCCACATGGCTTGTACTGCAGAGTTCTCTTTACGGGTTTTATTTGCTAGTGCCCTGAGCACTGGAAAGGTGGCCAGTGATATGGTATGAACCATAACCCATATCACCTCAAAATGCAAAGCTTTTCGAACTAGACGCAGCATGCATCACATTGCATGGCTCGGCATTTCTGCCTTTTCAAAACGTAAACCCATGTGAGCAGCAAGGGGGCTTGATCCAGACAGGGCTGCAGGGGGAGGGACTTAAACCCTCCCCTCTGCTGCAGTTCCGATCCAGATGGGGCTCTGCGACCCCAGCGGCTTCCTAGACTCAGAAGGGACGAGCCGGTCTTACGTCAAGAGCAACTTGGCTCCAGCTTCTCCTCTGCTCTCGTAATCACTTGGATCCTCCCGCACGACCAGCCCGTAAGTGCCGAAGAAAAGGCCCAGGATGTTGCAGGAAACAATCAGCAGGACGACGGTACACGTGACAACACCTGCAATCCACCTAGGAAAGGTGCAGAAGGGGTGGGGGTGGGGGGGAGACACCAGCCAGGCTTAGAGTCGCTAGAGAGACAAGCCAGGTATAGACAAGGCTGAGCTAGAGGGACCAAGGGTCTGTCTATCAGGCAGCTTCTTAATGGGAAGGACTGTAGCCAGGGGCGTGAATACAATAGGGCAAGGGGAGACAGTTGTCCGGGGGCCCCACTGCCTTGGGGGGGGCCCAGAGGCAAGTCACATGACTGACTCCCCCAGCCACGCACCCACCCAGGCTTCCTTCACTTGTATTCATCCTCTGAAATTGATGTGAGCGTTAAGACCTGGAGCTACCAGAACCGCATGTCTTTCTCTAGGACCATTAAATGACTTGCATCGTGCACAATTTACAAAACCTTTCTAAAAATAATTTTGGATGATATTCTATTGCAGCACATAGGAGGTGGATAGATGGATGGATGGATGCATGGATGGATAGATAGATAGATAGAAATTTTACTGTGGTTTTTGTTACCACTATTCAGCCTCATTTAAGATTTCTTTACTTCAAGAGCTAAGCTTCGGGGCGGGGGGGGCATTTTAAAATCTTGTCTCTGGGCCCCCTCCAACTTTGCTACGCCCCTGGCTGTAGGGTAGAGCCCCTGCTTGGCTTGCGGAAGGCCCCAGGCTCCATCCCGGTCAGCATCTCCAGGTAGGGCTGGGAAAGGGCCCTCCCTGAAAACCTTGGGGAGCTGCTGCCAGTCAGTGTAGACAAGACTCAGCAGGCTGGACCAAGGGCCCGACTCAGCGGAAGGCAGCTTCCCATCTTCCTGTGATCCTAGGTGACCCTGGGTCAGTCACCCGCACTCACAGGGTTGTTTCAAGGATCAAGGGGGTGTTGCTGCTGCTGCTGCTGCCCTGGGCTACCCGCAGGAAGGACAGGATAAAAGTGGAATAATAAATAATAATAGCAACGTTCAAAGGACAACAGACACTCCCTTTTACCTGTATTTCTCATAATGTTTGGCCGCTTTGAAATAAGGGCGGCTGCTGTTCTCTGCTCTCGCCAGAGCGTCGTTCATGGGACGGGTGTGATCCAAGATGGGGAAACTATCTGCAATGGACTGCACCCTCTCCGTGGCCTTCTCGATTTCCTCCTTTAAGTCTGAAAGGCAAATGCGGGACTGAAGTGGGGAAGCAGGGGCTGCACTGTTGCCTAGCAGAGCTGAGGGGTTCACACATGCCATGAATCACGCAGTGGCTGCCGTTTCCCTTCACATATTCCCGGGCTGGGCACTGACATTAGGAACCGGTTCGGGAGCCAAGCCCTGCCTGCGAGCATCTCCACCGTAGGCAAGAACTGGGCCTGCTGCTCATGCGCGACCCCAGAAGGGGCTAACTCACCTTGAATGACCTCAGCCATCTTCACCACGGCTAGCTCTGGGATAGAGTTGAAACTGCTGTTGGCCTAGAAGGACAGAAATCAAGGTTTACGTCCCCAAACTGGGTCCAAGGTGTGAATGTTGCTAAGGAGGAAGCAGACGCCATCCCTCCTCTCCCACCAAGAGTCCTTTAATTACTAACTTGGTGAATCATTTCTGAGAAGTTGGCCTTTGGGAGCCCATGCAAGGTCTTCAGAACCCTTTCCACTGAAGGCACCTGCGGAGAGAAATAATCAGCATGCAGATCTGAAGACTCCAAAACACATTTGTGTGCACTTCAATTAACAGAGGCAAGGGATTAATCCTGGGGTTCTCAAATTTGGACCCCCAGGATGGCGGCGAACAGCATCACTCCCAACCACAATGGCCTTCAGCCTTTTCCCATACCAGGGGGGGAGGCCAGAACTTCCTAAGCAGTCACCATCACCTTGGTAAAAGAAGATATTTGGGATTGATTCTGTTGAAGCATGCAAGCTTTCAAGTCACACAGAACATGTCACCCAATCTGACAAGGAGTTCTGCATTTCCTCACACTGCATACTCCTATATCAGCCGAAGTGAAATTATTATGCCTCCTTCGCATTCCTCATCAGAAATATACCGAACAGCAGTGGGAAGGCTTTTGGAGGAGGCTTTGGGGTGGAGCCCTTCCCCTTCTCTCCCCTCCGGAGCAGCCTGCTTCTTGGTGAACGTACCTTCCGGAAGTCAGCACCCAACTCCAAGTTCCGAGCTCTGCTCAAGGCGCTAACACAGTAGGTGCATTGTGGATCCTCCAGGAGGGAAATGATGCTTTGTTTCCGGTCTTTCAGGGTTGATTCCAGCTCACTCTGGTACCGGGTCAGTGTGTGGACAGTCTTATTGACAGTCTGTAAATGATGCTGTGAGTTCTGTAGGTCTTAAAGGGAAAGACCACACTGGTTTCAGTATTCTGCTTTAAAGTCATCCCATGCTGGCAAATGCAGCCTCAGCTACTCCTTAGAGTGTGACTGAATTCTTTAAGACCATGATTTTCAGACATAATTACTGTGTGACAATCAGGGAACTAGCCAGTAGCCCCTGACACACCTACCCACAGGCTAGACATCTTTCCCAAAGCAACAGATATGAATGATGGCGTATACAATGACATGTGTGGGGTTTAAAACTGGCCTTGGGCATGTCTGTAAAGAGAGGAGGCCCAGGCCAGAAGTATGACTGCTGCCGCATTGGAAGAGGGAGCACACACACACTGCATAAATCAAGCATGAGCCGCAGTTCTCACTCGATAAACTGACCATGCAGAAGAAGCTGCATGTGGTTGTAGGAATCTGGAAGAAGCCATGAAAAATGCAAGAGCAGCAGCAGACAAGCTTCCCCCATACCTTGCACTCTGTCCTTCATGGCGCCCATGGCAGAATATACGGTCTCCTTGAGCAGGAAATGGATGGTGCTGCCGATGCTCCAGCTGACATCTGCAAAGCACAAAGCCACCAGCGGTTAGGCTCTCCCAGGGGGTCTCGATCCCACTCTCTCGTTACAACGGTAAAGAAATTCCATGTGGCCAACAAAGCCATTCAGTCAGTTGTTGTTATTTACATTTTATATCCCACTCTTCCTCCAAGGAGCCCAGAGCGGTGTACTACATACTTGAGTTCCTCTTTCACAACAACCCTGTGAAGTAGGTTGGGCTGAGAGAGAAGTGACTGGCCCAGAGTCACCCAGCAAGTCTCATGGCTGAATGGGGATCTGAACTCGGGTCTCCCCGGTCCTAGTCCAGCACTCTAGCCACTGCACGATTGTTCAGAGTGAAGGACAAGCATCCTACCCAGCTGGGGGAGTTGGGCACACTTTCGGACCTGTGCTTACAAAAACCGAGGTAGGAGGAGGGGGAAATGAGCACTGGGGAGGAGGGTGCTCTCTTGCACAGTCTGCATCCCCAGCATTTTAATGAACTTGGAGGAAACGCCGCCCTGCCCTGCTCCCGGCCCCAGCTGACCACTCCCCCCTCCTCTAACCTCAGCTCTTGCTAACACACCATGACTGACAATCGGGAACATACCCCTCCCGAAGCTGGGCACGAGACTTGTCCTGCCTCCTTAACAACCATGTGGACTGCTCATCTGTGGCCAAACTGGGTGCTTTCCAGACTAGCTGCTCAACAGCAGCAAAATGCCTCCGTTCAGGCAAGTCGCATTCAAAACATAAATGGCAGTGGGGGGGCAGTCTCGCGGAAACTAACAACCCGAAAAAACAGCAACTTTCTTACACCGGCTATACGGCGTCCTAGCTCTATATTGCTGCGATTAAATTAAATCCGAAACAAGGCATTAGAAATGCGAACGGCACCCTGCTGTCCGTGTAGGGACTGGGGTGTCACGATGCAGGAAGTGTGGAAGCACTCTTCCAAGATACAACGTGACCCCGTTGCAGGGTCTAATCTGGAAAGCGCCCTGCGCAGACACGGAAGGCACTTCCAGGTGGGAAGTTTAGTCTAGGAGTGACTCGCTTTGCTCTGACCTTGTCACCCGTCTACTGTCACCCTGCACTTAAACGGTCACATTGATTAATGGAGTGTTCCTGTCTTTTTTTGAAAACAGCAGTACAGCTGCACAATGACGACACACATGGACAGTTTTTAGCACTTTTGTCCCGTCTCTGTATGTAGACAATAGTTTTTTTGGAGCGTGCCAGAAATGCTAGCACACTGGTGTGGAAGTCATGATGCAATTCCTCTTAGCAGCAACAGGGGGCTCTACCAGGCGCACATCTGAATGTGCCCTTTCCTTCTAAGATCTGCAGGTCCACAACTGGGCGTGGAGGAGGAGGGGGAAGCATATCTTAGGGCAGGAGTTCTCAACCTTGGATCCCCAAGTGTTGTTGGGGAAGATGGGAGTTTTAGTCCAACAACACCTGGCCACTGCAGCTGGGGATGATGGGAGTTGTAACCCAACAACACCTGTCCATTGTGGCTGGGGATGATGGGAGTTGTAGTCCAACACCACCTGGGAACCCAAGTTTGGGAACCAAAGTTTGGGAACCCCAGCCCTAGGAGGCTGGATTTGGCCCAAGAGTTGAAGGTGCTGTGCCCTAATCCTGGAGAATTTAGGCTGGTTTAAGGACTGGCACAGATTACAAAAAACAACATTGATGGAATGGGAAGAGGAGGAGTTGGGAATCAGGTCTGTGGAGACATCTGTCTCAGCAAGCAGCAGCAAGCAGCCCTACCCAAGGAATTCAGAGTCATTCCACATACCATACAGGGGGAAACCCAGGCTTGCTACTCCGCACATGCTCCAGTGGAACTGCAGCCCATCTTTGCTCCCTGACAAGTGTGGCTGTATATGTGTGTTTGCAAACGCATTACAGTTCTAGCTGTGCAGTGCACTTGGAATACCTAGGCTGTGCTAGCTTGGCTGTACCTAGCTGTGCACTCCAAATACCCGGCTGTGGATTGGGTGGGACAAATGTCCTACCCAGTTTTGGGTCCTGTGAGAGAGAAAAGCTAGGTTGGAGGTGGGGCGCATGGCCGCCTGCTCAGCAACCTCCAGCTGGGCGGGATGAGCGCGCCCTGCCCAGATTCCATCGCCAGGTTCTATATGAGGTAGGAGGGGAAGAACGTACCACCAGCGACAGCTGAGTACAGATCAAGATCATTTATGCTCCCCGCCTCTCGTACACTAGCTCACGACTGAAAACCAGGAGCAGGCGCCACTCCCAAACCTGGACAGGATGCTTGTTGAGCCTAATGTGTGAAATGGCCCCAAGACAAAAGGAAGACACCCAGCCGGGAGGGCAACTCACTGTGCAGGTCACTGAGAATGTGTTTCTTGGGGACTGAAAACTCCTCCACAGTCAGCTGAACTCCCTACAAAGCAAAAAGAAGGAGAGTCACTTGGGAAGATCCACAACTTGGCATCTTGTAGGAAAGGTTTGCATCAGCCATCAGATCTCGTCGTCTTCCCTTAGAGTCCTAGGACTCAGAGACATCCAAGGAAACGGATAGGCACTAGGTTAAGGACAGATGAAAGTATGTCCTTCATCACAAAAGTCGTGGTTAATTATCCAATTTGCTCCCAGAAGAGATGGTGACGAGTGACGGCCACTGCTGGAGGCCCAAACTTCACATGGTGTTCATAACGTCACTTGGAGCGTACCAGGGCTATTTTATTTTGAAAGCACCATGAGCATGGGCCCCCGATCTGGAAGGGAACCACTGTGGGAGGCAGGGGGCTGTAACACTTTGTGCCTGGTGTGGTCCTGATCCCACCCGGGCTTCTCCCCTGAATGCTCTTTTTCAAGGAATGCTTGCAACGACGTTAATGTCATGCATAGTTTCGCCTTCCGGTGGTTTTAAAGGGGGATTATACAAATTAATGGAGGAGGCGATTAGAAGTTGTAATGACCAAATGGAGCCTCCAGTTTCGGAGGCAGAAAAGGCTGCAGGTTTGAGGCAGGCTGATGCTCTGCAACTGAGTTACAGCCCCGTCCTCTCGCTTGGACCAGGAGGAGCCTCACGGACTGAGGTTAGGACCAAGACGAGTAAGCTACCCAGCCCTGGGTGTGCCCAGGTCCAGGAGCCCAGCTCTGGCACAGAAAGAACAGAGGCAGCATCACGCCCTTGAACTGGGAACACAGGAGCATCGGAAGCTGCCTTCTAGTGAGTCAGACTATTGCTCCACCTGGCTCAGCATTGCCTCTCCTGGCTGGCGCTGACTCTCCAAGGTATCAGGCAAGAATCTTCCCCAGCCCTTCCTGGAGTTGCTGCCCTGCTGCCACTAAGCTACAGCCCATTCCTCTGCTCAGCAGAAGGGCTCTGTGTCCTTTAGACACAGTTTGCCAGTTGGTGGTGCTCCATTCTCACCTGGCAGGAGGGAACTCCAGCATGTTCCCCAAGCCTACCTGAGCCCCATCCCCAAGTCAGCCAGGTTCTTCTTGAATCAGGGCTCCTCCAGCCCTAGTTGAACACACCAACCATCCACCATGCCACACTGGTTCTAAGTTTACCCTTTTAAGAACAAGTTTTTCTTGCAAGCAGGACAAGCTAATCTGTGCCCTGTGCACGGAAATCACATTGTGCAAGGGCAGCTCCCTGCAGGTGGGAGGGAGAGAGGAGGAGGCGGAGTCCAGGAGGAGGAGAATCCCACACACAGAACAGCACCTGCCTGCAGGACGGGCCGTATCCTCCCCACAGCCTCTGAAAACAGAATCTCTCTCTCTCTCTTGTTTTTTATGAAAGGAATGAATAAAGAAGGAAGAACATGTGAAAGAAATGTTATTGTTTAAGCTGCCAGGCTGCACCAAACAAAATTCAAGATGCAAAAAGAGTATAAATTAAACCACTAAAGCCACAATTATGTTCTTACATAACTACTTTAAGCCGTGAAGGGGGAAAAAATCACATTAAAGTATCTCCCAGATTGCACACAATGTTTTTTCCCGCTTTGCCTTTTCACAACATGTGCATGACATTCAGCTACAGAAGCCACAAATGCCGCCAGCAGAGTAACAAAAACTCTGTCCCATCTGGCAAGCCAAAAATGGGCTGCGACATCCGTCATTGCCAAGTCGAACATTCTCCCTGCATCCCTGCTGCATCTCTTGATAGACTTGTTCGGCCAGGTTCTGGCATCCCCGAGCATTTCTGGATGCTTCCTGTGACTAAAATAACCTCTCTGCCTCTCCAGACAGCACCGCTCTCCAGCTGGGAAATGGCGGCATGGGACAAAGCAGGCGAAGAGGCAATGACCCCCCGCGGCCGGGGGGGGGGGGCCTGCCACTTGCCGTGCCACCCAAAGCCATCGCCTTGCCTCGCCTCATGGGCACGCCACCCCTGCTGGACACCTTGCCTTTCCCTGTAGGCACTTCTGTTCAGCTATTCGAGTGGCCTTTCGGCTGCAGAGAAGTCACGGATGCAGTACATGGCATGATGCGCTTCTCCAACGGGAAATCCTGGCTGCCCCGGAAATGGTTTGGAAATGTACTTACAGCTCTCTTCTCGACTCAGCCGCTCGCCCAGAGAAGCACAGGAAGAAACAACGTTTGTTCGTTTTGCATAGACGTTAATGCATGAGATGGATGGACATTTACATTTGCCAACTGACTCACAGAGGTAGAGCAGAACATGTTTCAGAAAGGCACAACAAACACAAGGCAAAAAATTCAGGCCGGCAGTTCTGAGAAAGGATCCGGAATGTTTCAACTACCGAACAAAATTATAACCACAGGACTCCTTGAGGGAACCAAAAGCTTAAAGGTCAAACCTGAATACCAAATAAACACCGATGAGAATGCAAGACAGGAAGCCTTGAACGTGGCTTAACCTATACCATATACAGATAGGAAATAAACAATTCAATGTGGGTTTAAAAAAAAACACAAAAAACCCTCTTGCCACAGCCCCATTACAATCAGGCCCCCACTCAGCTGCTATTAAGGTTCCTTAATATTAATAATATTAATTGCTATTGACTGTATTATGTTTTAAAGTGAGAACTCCTGAATGTGGACCTGGAAGCCTTTCCTCCAATTCCTGATGGGTGCAGGAGTCTTCATGATTACTCAGTGGTGAGAACACACAACACACTCTGCACTTGCTCAGGAGCCCTTTCATCCATTCTCCCTTGATCTCTTTCAGGGTATGCTCGAGCACTGGCAAAGATGAGGCGGAGCACTGAGAAAATAAACTCCAGTCACTGCTGGGCTCAGTGTTAGCAGACGTGTTTTCAGAAGGGTCGGGATCTTTGGGGGAGATGCATGGAGATCTTGGACTGATTTGTTGATACAGGTAGCTTGCTCATTTAGATTGCTGGTTTATATTATGAATTTGAGCCTATCGGTATGGATTTTGTGTGAATGTTCTTAGACATTGGTGTGCTTTGATTACTTTTTAATATTCAAAATAACATTATGTGAAGTTTAAGAAGGGAATATGCCTGCATAATGTGGAATTGAAAGCAAACAGAAGCAGCCTGTACTCTTTCAGCAAACCTTAGAACAAAGATGTTGGAGGCAGGACAAGGAAGGAGCAAACAGAGGTAGAATTACCGAGGGTAAAATAAGCAACTACAGGCAGCCTTTTGTTTACATGGGCGAGCGAACGAGCGGGCGGGCGGGGGGGGGGCAGCATCCATAACAGCAGCCAAGTCATGTAGAGTCTGAGAAACCCTCGTATTCTTGGTCCCAGAAATCACAGAAGTGCAAAAAAAAAAAAAAAGCATAGTGAAGAATTCATCCAGAAAGCAACATCCACGGAGGAAAAGATATGCATGGGAAATTACAGAATTTGCAGCAATAAATTGTGGAGACAGGGAGATATATAAGTGGGTGATACATAAAGTTGTGCTGTCAAATCTGTGTCGACTCCTGGTGGCCACAGAGCCCTGTGGTTGTCTTTGGTAGGATACAGGAGGGGTTGACCATTGCCTCCTCCTGCGCAGTAGGAGATGATGCCTTTCAGCATCTTCCTAGATTGCTGCTGCCTGATATAGGTGTTTCCCATAGTCTGGGAAACATACCAGCGGAGATTCAGACCAGCAACCTCTTGCTCCCTAGACAAGTTACTTCCCTACGGCACCATTAGGTGGCCTGCAACATGCATAGGCCTGGCTGATGTCAGCACAGCAGGGGAAAGCCACAGAATTTCAGTTAGATGTAACTGGCCAGTTGGTTTCAAGGGACTTCATCATGACGACGACTAAGGAGACCACCCCCACACGTCATCCGAGCTGTGTGGCAGCAGCTTTTTAATGAGCGGCTTCTGCACATCTGGGATACGGTTCAAATGACCCAAGGACATGGGAAGCTGTAGTGGGGTGTTGATTCCATGAGACAGACCCAGGCAGTCAGCTGCTGCCCACATGGCTGTGTGAATGGAAGAGCAAAACGTTTGCACGCAAAAAGTCTCTGCTCAGTTCCTGGCATCTTCAGGCAGAACTGGAAGGGCGGGAGGAAGGATCCTCCTCCGAAACCCTGGGATACGCCTAGCCTCTGCCACAAAGATGATTTGGAAATGTATACGTGCTAAATATGCTTCATGGATGGGTCTCTCACAATAAGTATGCAAATATGCAGATTTACTCATGAGCAGTCTTGTTGACTTCAGTGAGTCTGACCTCCTCCATGTGAGCTGTGTCTGTCTTCCTGGGCGTTTTCCGGACTATGAGATTTGCCATGGGTAAAGCGTTGCAAAGTGTTACGGAATAGTGCAACAGTTTAAAACTGAGAGTAAAGCATTACTCATGCTTCGTTGTAGGCTGGTGGGTGGCCATTCATATTTTCCGTGCCTTGCAACATGTTTTCAAGGCAGGGCTGTCCACATTCTCCTTGAAACGCGTTTATCTGCCCCTCCTCCTGCTGCATTTGGGCCAATGGAGTCGCGGGGGGCGGGGGGACGTGTCGACCACTTTTTTTAAAAAAAATTCGGCTGCCTTTTGAGTTAATCTGCCAGCAGGGGCGAGCGCTGTTCCAAAACAATGTATTTTGTCATTGCAGCCTTGTGCAAGCGATTCTGGCGATTAAAAAAGAAAATTCAATGGCGGAGGCCATAATAACAGGAAAGAGAGGCAGGAGGCAGAGGGGAGGCGACCAGTGAGGGCGAGCAATCTGTAGACGGGGTTGTGGGGAGCGGCAGAACTTTTGAATTCGGCCAAACCGAATCTGAGAACCAAGCCCAGTAGCCTCAAAGTTGCAGGCAGGGACTGCAGCCATCCATCCATGGGGAGAGGAGACTGGGATGGGCTGCACTGGGCTTGCCCCCTGCCCTGCCTGCCTTCCCAGCTCTGGCTGGCCCATCTGGCTGGGCGGCGCTCCATCTCCTTCTGGTGGTGGCAGAGCAGCAAAAGATGGGGGGCAGAAGGGAGGGAGGGAGGGAGGGAGGGAGCAATCAGCCTACTGCGGCCGCTCTCAGCTGTCCTCCTCAGCCCCTTTCCCCGCTTGCTACCAGGTGGACACGGGGCTGGCTTGGCAACCCAGTTGGGGTGGAGCTTCCTGCCACTCTGAGTGCCCCGATTCCCAGCTGGGGGTCAGCTAAGAGGGAGGGGGGTCCACTGCCCTGCCTAGCCAAGCACACCTCTAGCTCTTTCAGCCTCTGCCTGCCCCAAGTACAAGAAGAAAGAGAATTTTTAAAAAAAAAATCATTTTGCATGAGCGGCAACATTATTTCAGGAACGGGCGGGATGGGGCTATAAAAACCGTCACACTGTGATTTGAACCATCCACACCACAAAGCACTACGACGCGTAAAAAACCGGGCAAGCCTCCGAAAAATGGGGAAACACAGCTACTTGCCTGCAACGCATTTACAACGTGTAGGGGTGCAACGCAGCAATAAAATCCAAAACAGGGCATGGGGAATATGAGCGGCACCAGGGGCATAACTAGCATTAGGCAAGGGGAGGCAGCTGCCTGGGGGCCCCCCTGCCTCGAGGGGCCCCCCAGAGGCAAGTCACATGTGAAGTGAGTGTGTGTGTGTATCAGCGAGGGGCCCATTTCAAAATTTTGTCTCTGGGCCCACTCCAGCCTCGTTATGCCCCTGAGCGGCACCCTGCTGACAGCGCAGCGAGCGCAATGTCAAAACACTGGCAATGCAGAGGGGCACTTATGGGGCACGTTGCAAATCTGTGGCAGCGTGTAAACTGGAAAACGCCCCTTTCCAGCGACAGTTCATCATAGGAACACAGGAAGCTGCCTTAGATGGGCCAGACCATTGGCCCATCCAACTCATATCGTCTACGCCAGGGCTGCTCAACTTCGGCCCTCCTGCAGATGTTGGTCTACAATTCCCATAATCCCTGGCTATTGGCCACTGTGGCTGGGGATTATGGGAGTTGTAGTCCAAAAACAGCTGGGGGGGGGGGCTAATTTGAGCAGGCCTGGTCTACGCTGATGTATACCAAGCCAGTTAGTAGGTTTCAGGCAGGAGTCTGTCCCAGCCCTACCTGGAGCTTTCCTAGACAGCAGGCTTTACCGCAGGTATACTGCGAGACTTTACTGCAAGTTCGAAGTTGCAAAGAAAGAAATGGAAAAAGACACAACAAGTGGATTTTTTTTACCCTGAGTATACATCAGGCTACGCTCTAACGCACAATGAAAAACCTGAATCGTGTGTGAAGTGCTCCCTGATAGCTCACAGGGACTTCGGGGTAAACGTGTCAACGCACACCTCCAGTCCGGAGGAGCTGCGAACTAAAAACTGGGTGTGAAAAACCTCCTGGAGATGCTGTCAAGGCTTGAACCTGGGACCTTCTGCATGCAAGCAGATGCTCTTCCAATGAGCTATGGCTCCAACCCCAAAGGGAGATCTCTCACAGCAGGCAGCACTCAAACGCTGGGCTTGGGGATGCTTACCCATCCAAATGTAAACTAGGGCAGGCCCTGCTTAGCAAAGGGGAGAATTCCTGCCCACTGCTGCCAGACCAGCTCTCCTCTCCACTGGACAACAGCCTGTTTCTCTGCATGGTTTGCCTCAGCCTGCCCCCCCCCCCCGCGCGGCCCCTGCCTGTGAGCAGCTCCTCAGCCTTTCCCCCGCTCTGCGCTTGCTAAGGGGACGAGCACGTCACTGGCAGCCATGGGCAATGCTGATGCCACTTGCAGAGTGCCCTGGATGGGCGCCCCCGAGGACAGCCGCCTGCCAGCTCACATCAGCGCAGCGGCCTTTGAGGAGCGGTGGAGCGGCAGCTGCTAGACGAGATGGTGGCCAGGAAGCCGACGCGGCTTCTGCGGAGGCAAGGGTGCCCCTCCACCTGCTCAGCGCGGGACACCTTTGTATCCAGCCCACTCCGGCTTGAAAAAACCCAGCCCTGCTGGGAAAGATCCAGCTCTGCTGCAGCACAGACACACACACACCAATCAGCTTTGTCACCGGCAGTTCTCCCAGGGAACTTCCCAGTGAGCTGAGCCACATGCCTCCCCCAATTTCAACCGGCCACTGAAGGATGCCTCCAACGCCTCCCAGCTCAGCAAACCGGCTTGTTGCAAGTCTTGAGCCGAGATCTCCGGATGTCACAAGCAGAAGAGGAGCCTAGCATCTCCAGATAGGGCTGAGCGAGACTCCTGCCTGCCTGCAACCTTGGAGAAGCCGCTGCCGGTCTGTGAGGACGATGCTGGGCTGGATAGACCAGCGGTCTGACTCGGTATATGGCAGCTTGCTATGTTCCTAACAGGCTTTGCCTGCAGCCTAGTGGCGTCCTTGAGAATACCCTTTTCGTCTCTCTCATATACAGTGTGCAAAAACCGGGCTTTCATCCGCCTAGACCAACGTAAAGGGCTGCCTTTGAGGCAAGCCTCTCTTCCACCTCTCCGACCCAGGTGGTCCAGCCATCCCCAACAGGGCTCCCACAGAGGGCGCAATGCATCTCTGTAAGCACACGGCACTCTGCAGGAGCGTCTCTGCAGTCTGTGGTTATGGACTTGCCTTAAAGCTGCGCCTGATCAGCCAGGCCTGCCTGAGATTTGGCCAAAGGATGCGAATACTCCTTAGTGGTCACTTTGAGGTCTCTCAGGTGGGTGTTAATTGCCAGAAGATAACTTCTGGATGCAGCAATCTCTCTGGAATGTCTCGAATGGGGGAGGCCACTGGGAGTTAGGGAAGGTGACACACCCCACTGCCCTCCAGCTAAGGAGTGGAGTTGAAGGATCTCCGTGAATGAAGAACAAAAGCAGCAGCGCAGACACAGACTCAGACAAAATTGGGGCACTTCACATAATCACAGTTAGGACAGTGAGAAGCCTCCTACCCTGATTCAGGAGCTACCTGGGCTCCCATTTGCTGGTTGTCTGTCAGTTAAAACCAAGGTTGAAGGCGCCACCCAACCTAAGCAGCGGGTGGGTCAAACGGGTTTTCTGCCTACCTCGCTAAAGACCTGGGTACAGCTGCCGGGGAGGAGGGAGCCCTCTGATCCAGCGGCTGATTAGCACACCAGCACGGACAGTGCCTCTGACCCTGATTTTAACTGACAGACAATTGGCAAAGGGCAGTGCTCACAGCTCCCGAATTAGGGTAGGATGCTTCTGACACCCTAATTATGATCGTGTGAACTGCCCTATTCACTCAGAGGAAGTCACAGAGAGAGTGCTGAGAGTTAAGGGCACCTTACACAGGAGCACAGAAAGCTGCCTTGTACCGAGTCAGACCCTTGGTCCATCTAGCTCAGTATCATCTACAGAGACTGGCTTATTGGCAGAAATCTCTCTCAGCCCTCTCTTGGAGATGCTGCCAGGCAGGGAACTTGGAACCTTCTGCATGCAAGCCTGCAGGTGCTCTTCCCTGAGGGGAATACAGTAAAGCACTCACATGTAATCTCCCATTCAAATGCAAACCAGAGCAAACCTTCCTTAGCAAAGGGGACAATTCATGCTTGCTACTGCAAGGCCAGCTACTTTGTGAGTAGGGTCTCTTTGGGGCAGACCTGTGAGGGAGTGAGTCTGGCGGCCTCACAGGAGGACTCCACATTTGCTCAGACATGTATGTATGCTTGTAAACACAGCAAATGTTTTTAAATTGCCATCAGCCAACAGTGCTTTCTCCTCCAAAGGGGCAGTGCTGCCCTTAGAACTTCTCACTGCTCAGGGGAAGGGGCTCCCGCTACACACTCACACAGTAGGGCTGTTCACATGACCCTTAAGTGGGTACCTCAAGCACCCTACCCAGTTTCAGGATCTGTGTGCACTTCCGGTTTCTGATCATGAGCAAGTAAAAACCTAGGTAGGAGGTAGGAGGTGAGGAACGTGATCACCCAGGAGCCTTGCGCTGGTTAGGAGGGTGCCATCCGAGCCAGCACCTGTCCCCAGCTGTTGAATGAAACGGGAGGGAAAGCTGTCCTACCCACTGAGAGGCTCCCACACAACCATTCCTCCCTCCTCCTACCTAGTTGTTTGCTCACACACAATTGAAAATCAAGAGCACACACACAAACCAGGAGAGTCCAAGCTGGGGGCATTTAAGCTTTGGGGCACCACATAGGCCTGATTCCAATGGGGATGAGGGCATAGCTCATCAGTAGAACATCTGCTTTGGGTGCAGAAGGTCCCCGGTTGAATCCCTGGCAGCATCTCCAGATAGGGCTGGGAGAGACTCCTGCCAGGCACCTCGGAGCGCTGCTGCCAGTCAGTGCAGAGAATGCTGAGCTTGAGGGACCAAGGGTCTGACTCAGTATATAGCAGCTTCCTATGCCCATTCCCATCATGTATGTAAACAAAAGCATGTCTCTGCACCACTGACTCCTCATAGCTCAGGAAGCAGCACATGAAGCATCAACTCACCCGGGGAATCCCATTCATGTGCCTCCTCAAAGCCTGCAGGGTGTTGAGCGCATCTCGGGTTCCAGGCTCTATTTCTTCTCTCACCTTCTGGTTGGCAGCAAAAGCACAGATCACGCCACCCCTGCAGAAAAGGGGTACAGAGCCTCAGGACAAGGAATGACTTCCTCCATCTGACACAGTTCACACAATCACAGCAATCCTAGTTAAAGAGTTAAACAGCACCACTGAGCCCGGCAGAGCTGACTGCGGGAACCCAGAATTGCTAGGCAACCCTGGTTTGTGTATTGTTACGCAATGAAGCTATTCCGATAATCGCTGGGCTAGGCGCTTCACCTCGAGGCGCATCACCTCCACCACCTCGAGGCGCTTCACTTTGCTCGTGTGAAGCACCTCATAGTGAGGCTATTCTCACGATCGGCTAAAATCGGGCTAGGGGAGCCTAGCCCGATTTTGGCAGACCGTGAAGAACACTGGGCTCACAGGTGAGCCTGGTTGCCTCACAGCAGGTAACCCGCTTAGGAAGCCCTCCCCTTAGCCCAGGTTAGCGGAGTGAGTGCTAAGCTAACATGGGCGATACAGTCGTGTGTTGCCATGGCATGGCTTCATGCCGCAGCCACTCACGAGGAGACCCTCGACCGGGAGGCTAAAAAGCAGCCTCCCGGCTCGGAGGTTTCTCCAACATACTCTGCGTGCTTGCACAGAGCATGCTGGAACTCCCGGGGGCAACATGGCCCCCGAATTCCCAAGCCCCCACCGGCTTCATGAGGGAGCCGCCTGAACGGAGTTGTGTGGGAGGTCAATCTGGCCGCCTGGGGAGGTCTAACGACCATCTGTGGGGAGAGCGAGCTTAGCCCGCTCTCCCCACAAACCCTCTGGAGGCAGGTCTCACCAATTGTGAGACCCGCCCCAGTTTGTTGCCGTAACCATGGTTAAGATCTCAAATGTACAGTGAAACCACGGTTCAGCTTGCCAAGCTAAACTTAACCCCAGAATGCTTGTATAGGAAGCCACCAGCCAGACCTGCTTGTCACCTTGCAAGCAGAGAGGCTGGAGAGGTAGAGGAAGTGCCTTAACCACAAGATACAGGTGTAACCATGGTTAACGCAAGCCATGGAGGCTATTCCCATGGTCAATGGAAAGGAGCTTCACCCACTATCCGTTGACTGTGGAAACCACCAGGCTCGCAGGCAAGCCTGGTGCTCCCAAGGCAGCTAGCACACCTAAAATACCCCTCCCTTGCAAAATTACTGGACATCCCAGATCTGGGATTGTAATTGCAAAATTAAAGTAATTGCAAAATTACTTGCAAAATGAGAACAGAGCAAGCACTCCATTAACCTCATTTTGTTGCTCGTGTGTTGCCGCAGCACACGGCAACACACGAGTAGACTCCTCAAGGGTCTCTCCAGGATGCCCTGTGTGCTCGCATGGGGCATCCTGGAACTTCCGGAGTCTGGCTGGCTCCCGATCCCCGCCACCCCTGCCGGCTCCGTGACAGAGCTGGCAGTCATCTGGGCGGCCAATCCGGCCACCCAGGGCTCTGGGCAGGATCGTCCATGGAGAAAGTGGGCTTAGCCCGCTCTCCCCATCGACCCGACAGAAGCTCTTCTCGTGGATCGTGAGAAGAGCTTCATGGTTTGCAAACCCACTTCAAACAATGGTTTCACATCCTGAGGCCATTCTCACAAGCAAGCAAAACCGGGCTAAGAGAGCCCAGCCTGGTTTTGCTCACTCATGAGCGCCTGGTGGCTGCATGGCAGCAAGCCCACCTATTCAGCCACCCACTGGCCGTGTGTCTGGCCATGTGTCTGAGGGAGCAACCCTTCCCTCCGCCACCTGACTTCTGCCTCCCAACTTCAGATCTGGGACGTCCAGTGGCAGAGGAAAGTGCTGCTGCTTGGCTGCCTGACGCTGGTGGGCCTAGCCCTGGGGTTCCCAACTGGTGGTCCTCCAGATGTTGCTGAACTATAGCTCCCATCATTCCCAGCCACAGTTGGGCTGGGGCTGATGGGATGATGAGTTTGTAGTTCAGCAACATCTGGAGGACCACCAGTTGGGAACCCCTGCTTTAGACAATATGGAAGGTGGAGAGGTGGAAATTGGGGGTTGTGCCCTCAACCTAATGCTGGCCCTAACTATTTCAGTGAAAAACCACAGCACCTTGAAATGTGCCCAAGAGACAACTGGTAGCCAGTGCAGATGCTGGAGTGCTGCTGGCACCCTGTCCGCCACCAGGGGTTTCACCTTCCGCCCCCTTCAACTAACACCATTCCTCTCAGCTGCTTCCCAACCCGTCCCATCCATCACCTCCTGCTGCCCCTCACTTACAGGATGACCAGGGTGATGAGAAGCAGGCAGAACATGAAGAGGTTGCGTTGACAGAGGAGGGAGCGGCTGTACACCTTGATCCGCCCGGTGCAGCACCTGTTTCTCCTGAAGCAGCAGATGCCCAAGCCGATCAGGGGCATGGCCACAAAATACACAAGCGCAATTGAGGCACAGATGATGTATCCTGTTTGGTAGCGGAGGATCTGGAGGGCAAGGGAAGAAGGGTTCAGAATGCCGCCGCAAGGATGCTCATGGGTGCAAGTCACTTCACGAGTATTACACCCATCCTGCGTCAGCTTCATTGGCTACCGGTCCGCTTCCAGGCTAGATTCAAGGTGCTGGTCTTGACCTTTGAAGCCCTACACGGCTTGGGGCTGGAGTACCTATCGGACCACATTCACCCATATGAACCTGCCAGGGCCCTCTGCTCATCATCTCAGACCCTGCTCATGGCCCCACCACTAACAGAGATCCGGTTGGTGAGGACTAGAGACAGGGCCTTTTCGGCTGTGGCCCCTCCCTCCCTCCCTATTTTTAAAAAACATCTTAAAACACACCTTTTTAAGGAGGCTTTCTAAAGCTCCATTATTATTATTATTTGTTATATCTGGTAGGTTCTTTAGCTTTTTATAATTTTCAGTTTTAATTTGAACCTAATAATGATTGTGGTTTTTAATTTGACACCTCTTTGTTTGTTTAATTTAGTTAGTTTTATTACTTTAATTGTATCTCATGTCTATCTTATTGTTGTGAGCCACCCCGAGCAGTAGTGCACTGGAGGGGCGGGGTATAGATATTTTAAATAAATAATAAAAATAAAGGAAGAGTTCTTCAGGGGAACATTCCTGGGCCTCTGTCCCTTGCCCCTGATCCTAGCCACCCCTAGCACGCTTCAGGGGTCTCCAAGGCATGAGTCTCATTTACTTGCAAAATAGCCCTATAGGAGTGAGGGAAGTGGAAGCTGTAGATACCCTGGGCACCATCTGGACTAGTAAGTCATGACTAAGAAATCCATGAGAGAAGTTCGTCCCATTCATTTCAAGGGTACTTGGTCATGACTAACTTCATTTAGATGGTGTCCTTTGGAGATTGCAAGGACATTTTGCAAATGAGGAACCAAGAATGAGCGAATGTTGCTTGTCTGGGTCTACCCAGAAGGGGCCTGGCTGGGCTGGGATGTGAAGGATTCCTTCCAAGTCCACCATGGGACCTTGTGTATATGCATCCTCCCAACAACATCCTTGGGGCTGCTGCCACTAACCCCAAATCTCAACCTTCCCTTACAACACGCTGTACCCACTGCCAGTGCCAGCCCCCCACCTTCTGCCCCAAAGTTCATTCCTCCATTCCCCATTCCTAGATCCACTAAGACCATGCCTCAGACAACGTCTTCATGAAATCGTGTGGACAGATCAAAAACAGAAGCCCCAAGAGGTGAAATTGTGACCAAGCCAACCTGGGCCCTGAGCTCACAACACACCTCCCTCCCCACCCCCTCCCCACCTCTCACCCCAGGCTGGATTTTCTTCTCTCTCACCTGAGAAGTATTAGCAGATGGTGGGTCTTTCAGGGCATCCCTCAACAACTCTGTGAAATGAGGCACATGACAATTCAAACACTTTTCAGAGTAACAAGATTCAAACAGCTCCACAGACATTAATGTTCTTTTAGAAACCATGTCTATTTTAAAGCATCTTAATTTCTTTAACAAGCACATCATGCGATCTCTCCTGCCAGGGTTTTCACAGTTTCTTCTTCTCTGGACACCTGGAAGGCAACCCCTAAACCCTGCAAAGCTTCCTTGCCAATGTGTGGCCCTTCCAAACTCCCTGGGAAAGGCTTTATTTTGCTTTTGTGCCAGGTTGTAAAACCCAGCAACTCAGAATTCAACGCTGCAGTAAGAACAGCCATCAACTCTCAGTGATGGATAAATAATCTGCCATTCAACCCATCAATGAGGCAAAATAAGAACAACAAAGTTGTTATTGTTGCTGATGTTACTGTCATAATAACCAAGGATCTTCCTGTGACCACAGTCTAATGACAGCTATTTGACTACCATATCCACATCTGGAAAATAGCTGACAGGGGCGCTTTCCAGACTAGCTGCTCAACAGCAGCAGAATGCTTCCGTTCAGGCAAATCGCAAAACATAAACAGGAGGGGGAGCAGTCTCACGAAAACTGAAAAAACAGCAACCTTTTTATACCGGACACACAACATCATAGCACTATATTGCAGTGATTAAATTTGAAACAAGGCATCGGAAATGTGAACGGCACCCTGCTGTCAGAGTAGGGACTGCGGTGTCACAACACAGGAAGTGCGGAAGCACACTTCCGAGATACACCATGACCCCGTTGCAGGGCCTAATCCGGAAAGCACCCAGAGCACTTTCCAAATTAACCCCTACAACAGTGTCACAACCTATCTGCAAAGTGTGCTTCCATACTTCCTGTGTTGTGACACCACAGTCCCTATGTTGTCAGCGGAGTGCCGTTCACATTTTCAATGCCTTGTTTCAAATTTAATCACTGTGATATAGTGCTATGACATTGTATATCCAGTGTAAAAAAGTAGCTGTATTTTCCCGTTGTAGGGAAATGTTCCTGTTGTAGATTCTGGGGATTGTTTTCAATTCGATCCTGCCAAGTTGAAGCATTTTACAACAGTTGCAGCAGGTAATATGGAAAGCACCCAGCACCTATTGGCCACTCTAGCCCAGGGGTAGGCAATCTTGGCTCTCCAGCTGTCACTGAACTACAACTCCCATCAGCCCCACTACCATTTATTGTTGCAAGGTTGCCCACCCCCCCTGCTGTAGCCCCACTTCATTTGCACAGAAAAATGACACCAGGCTAGTGGAAATTGAGGTCCAACTGTTAACAGATGTTAACAGATGCTGTAGATCAGGGGTTCTCAACTTTGTGTGCCCAAATGTCGTTGGACTACAACTCCCATCAACCCCAGGCACAATGGCCTAAGGCTCAGGACCACAGCAGGGAGGGTTTCTATGCCCCTATGCTGTGCCCCCAATCCGAACTGCCACCTTATAATGTGACATTTTAGAATAATATATAGGTCTGAGGTTCTTAGGTACACATTTAAGATTCTACTTTTTTAAAGTCCTGTTTTTCCCCTTTAAAAATCAAGAATTTATCTATTTATTTGAATAGATATTAATTACAATATCTTACAAATTAATTAAAAAACAGCATACCATTAGATATCTGCAACACTAATGTATAATATATACCTGAACATAACTAGTGCTCTTAAACTCTACATGATATAAACTTGAGAAATGTGCTTAGAAAACAAAAGGAAGAAGTGGGGAAGTGTTGGGCATATTTAACTGAGTTAAAATTTGAGAAATTAATATCTTGGGCTAGGAGTGGGGCTGAAAAGAAGTAGTCTGAAACTAAGACTGTATTTCGCTGGGTGTGAGGAGAAGTTAGTATTGGGAAGTGATTGCTACATGGCAGCAGGGACTTGAGGAAAAACTGGGGAAATCTTTTTTTTTTTAATGGACAGTTATATACTACTCTTCAACCAAAAGTTCTCAAAGCGGTTTACATAGAGAAATATAATTAATAAGATAGGTCCCCTGTCCCCAAAGGGCTCACAATCTAAAAAGAAACATAAGGCAGACACTAGCAACAGCCACTGGAGGGATGCTGTGCTGGGGTTGGGTAGGGCCAGTTGCTCTCCCCCTGCTAAATATAAGATAATCACCACTTAAAAGGTGTCTCTTTGCTCAGCATCTTAAGGGTCCCAGGCGAAAACACTGGGAAGGGTCTCCAAGTGGAGACCCATAAGGTCAGATGGCTTTATGGAGTGGAAGAGACGTTTAAGGAGCAGCTGGCTAAGATATGGAATAAACTAGGAATGCTGTTGGTACCTGCTGAGAGTGAAACTCACAGACCCTATTACATGGGACAACGGTCTTACGTTTTGGAACCTAATCCCGGGAGCAGGTGGGGTACCAACCTGGGGTTTTCCCACATTTATCCCAACCCAAAAAGAAATCGGTTGCCCTGGCTTTAGGGCTGCCAGTTTTTTAACCCGCCCCTGCAGCTGCTGTGCATTTTAAACCAGGCTGAACAGCAGGCAGGCATGACCACCAGGTGAGATAAAAGCTTTCCTTGCTGCTGAAAACTTCACCTGCTAATTTCGATCTGCCATGTGGACAGCAGGAAAGGCTCTTTTTTCTGAGCAGCTGGCAACCCTCCGGCTTGCAGCCCACGGGAGGAAGCGGGCTTACCTGTGGGGAAAGGGTTTGGCTGGACCACGTCAAGGAAACTCTGGACGAAGCCGTAGAGGGGATCCATAGATCCAGCGAGGCGATGGTGGACAGGGACCCGCTGGTCAGCACCCACGTCAGCAAACTGGAGGGTCAGCGCAGGGGCCGCCAACGAGCATTGCTGAGGCTGGCCTGGAGCTGGGAGAAGGAAGGCGGAGGCCACCAGCAGGAGCCATGGACACCCCACCCCAGAGCTCCGGGCCCCTCCGAGCCACCGCCAGGCCTGCATGGATTCAGAGAGCAGGCTCGGCCCCAGACGCGATTGTAACTGAGAGGGACGAGTGGCAGGAGCCAGCATGGAGTGGCTCTCCTCCTCCCTCGGACCAGCACGGGGAGAGGTCCTTGCTCTCCCCCTCCTGAGCTGCCCCTCAGAGCCCCCACGCCGCACTGGCAGGGCACAGGACAGGACGGAGAGCCATGGCCTCCTCTCTGGGGCGCTTCTCCCCCTGCAGCTGATCAGCTCTGCCTGCAGCCGAAGTGCCTCCAGAGGGAAGGGAGAGAAAAACCTGCCCGACAAGTTTGGAGCCTCTTGATGACACAGGCTTCTTGCTGCTGCTGCTGCTGCTGTAGCTCCTCGTGGGATGGGGCAGGGTGCGGCAGCCACACTGGGCGGAGGGGAAGGAAAGAGTGGATGCAGAGCTTTCCCCAGGAGCCGTCCAAGGACTGTGCCCAAATCTTACTTATCCCGGCCCCTCTGCTGCCTGAGCCAGCCGGCCACACGCGCTTGGTTGCCGCTGAAGCAGGTGGCAGCAAGAGCTGACACAAGCCGTGCGCAGATTCAGGCAGCCAAGAGGACGTGGTGACTGACTCCTGGGGTGGTGAACTTAGCTGGCGAAGGGCTTTCTGTCTGTGTGGCCACAAGCACCTGGCAGGGTTGGGATTCGACCGGCGAAGGAAAACGCAGAAGGAGCTGTGGTGAACTTAAGACATTTTGGCGCCTGGGGTGAAACGCTAAAATGGCACCACCTGGCTCTAAACTGGGCGAGAACCATCTTTGCTGTAAATGACACCAAGAGAGGAGATGCGGCAGCAGTCAAAGGGCACCTCCAGCAGAAACGGCCACCCCAGGCTCTCTGCTTCTTGTTGCTTCAGGATAAGGCCAGCCCTTGCCAATCACCTTGGCAAGAAAGCCCCCCTCTTGTGGCCTTGTTGGGTTTCTTTTCATGTCAAACTAGGGGCCTTAATTGACTCTAAGGCTGTTCTCACGCGAACCCTAACCCAGGACAGGGAAGCCCAGCCTGGGTTGCACTGCATGTGGGAACTGCTGGGATTGGGCCCGATCCATCCCACTGAGGCAGTGCTGCCTAGCCCTGCTTTGAAACCCAGCTCTTAGTCAGGGTTAAGGGCTTGAGCGAGCCCTTAACTCGGGCTCTGGGATCGGGTGTTCACCGGGGCTGGATTCAGCCCCAGCGGACACAGAGACGGGCGCCTAGAGCACCCGTCTCCTGGGGAATCCCCCAATTCATCATGCATGTTGTGCGGTGCATTGTGGGATATCCGGAGGCCAGGACACGCCACACAGGGTGGATCGTCTGGGAGTATGGTCCGTGCTCCCAGCAAGGTCAAGCACAGGTCTGTGGGGGAAGTGAGTTCAATTAGCCTCCTCCCCTCCCACTCTCCCACCCGCTGCCCTGCCCGCCTGGTCATGTGACCGACCTCTCTGTGTCATGTGCCTCCTCTTAGGGGACTTGTAATTAGTCCAGGGGTTCTCAAAATCGGGTCCCCAGATGTTGTTGGACTACAATTCCCGTCATCCCCAGCTTCCATGGCCTTCACCATTGCAGCAGGAAACTGTAGTCCAACAATATCTGGGGACCCAGGTTTGAGGACCCTTGTATTAAACCCATTCTGGAGTTGAGACCTTCCTGAAAGCCACACTAGCCAGCGGACAGCCTCTTTCCTAATGCCAGAAGCACAGAATAAGCTGTTGGGACTTGGTGGAGAAAAATGGCACTTTGCACATGTTCATAAAGAGTCTCCGAGGCTATTCTCACAGAGCGGGGAAAACAGGCTAAGCCTGGTGGCTCACCTGCCAAAGTAGCCCTCCCCTTAAATGAGGCTAGTGGAGCAAGCTGACCCCGTTTTCTCGATTGTGAGAAGCCGGAGCGCAGCTCCACGCTGCAGCGACTCACAAGGAGACCCCTGACCAGGAGGCCACAATAAGCCTCCTGGCACCGGGAGTCTCCCTAGAACGCCCTGAGCACTTGTGCAGGGCATTCGGGAACTTCCGGGGGCCGGTAACCGTGTGGGGTCCCCAGGGAGAGCGCTTGTGTGGAGAACCTGCTTGTGTGGAGAACCTCTTGGGAGGGTTGGAAGGAAATATCGGCAACTAATGAGGCTCTCCCCACAAGCAGTGTGGTGAGCTGGGTGGGGTTGGGCGGGGATTCAGCCCTCCTTGGGCGGCCGGATCGGCTGCCCACACAATTCTGGGGAGCCTCCCAACGTCGGGGGGCTTGATGTAGCCTCCTGGATGGGGGTCTCCTCGCAAGTCGCTGTGGCACGGAGGCCCACCGTGGCAACTCATGATGCAGAAAATGGGGTTAGCAGCGGAGCGCTCACTCCGCTAACCTCGCTTAACGGGGTGGGGGAGGCAGTTAAGTGGGCTAGCCATGCGGCTCCCGGGGGGTTCACACGCGTGGGGGGAACCTGGGCTGGGTTCCCTTAGCCCAGTTTCCTCCGTGCTGTCAATAGCCTCAATGTGTGATATGGTGTTTTAGATTTCTGGGCTTCTAATACAAATGTCAGGCCTTGCACTTGCAAGTTACAGGTAAAAAGTCAATCCCAGTGATTCTGCTCTTCTTCTGCATGTGACAGTGACCTGGGATGAAAGAAGATACATTCTAGTCTTGTCTTCCAGGTACATAATGGGTCGTCTGGAACAAGGGCTACTTGGGCTTGGGACCATTATGTCTGGATAAAGAAAAATGCATCAAAGCAAATGCTTTTTTCAGTGGCAGCAGCTATTCAACAGTTAAAGCCTAAAAAGCCATTCAATTCTGGAAAAATCTCATGTGTTTTATACTAGTTTTGACCAACATCCAGGCTCAGTGGGAGACAGCAGAGAGCTGGAAACCTGATGGTCAGTTTCACCCCAGAGTTATTTGCTTGAAATGTTTGTAGCGTACACCTTCCAACAACATGCCTTTCTTAAGAAGCTGGCAGTACAAAATTAGGGACAAGGCAACCCGTGTACTATTGAATAGATTTTTCTTGGTGACCCGGAACAAGCAAGTGGGGAGAATGAAAACAGACCTGAAAATGGGACCGCGGAGCTCAGCTGCCTCCCATAAATGGAAGCCTCCTGGGGTGGCAGCCGCCGAGGGAGACGATGCAGGTGAGTCTCCAGCATTCCTAAAGACGAGCCCGGACTTGCCCATCCATTCCTTGCAAACCAAGAGGCCTCCCACAGGATGCCTGCCTAGATAGTTTCACTGTGCCAGCCTTTGGCAACACAACAGTGTGCTCCTAACCACTAATAGACTCAGCCCTGAGATAAGCTGATTTGACTCCCTCGGTTGCATCTGGCTGCCACAGATCATGGGAATTAACACCTTCTCTTCCTTGTTTGCGAATCAAGCAGCATGTCTCACCAATACTTCTCCTTCAGCTGGAAGCTCACAGCAAGAAGCCAAGGCTCCTGAGCTCCTGTCCTAGTTTTGATGCTGATTCTTTCGATACACAAGAATCAGCAGAAAATCCCCACATGGGTCTCATTTATGGCCAAGGCTGTGCGCATTCCACACCACTGCTGGATCAACATCCAGCATACCTTACAAAAAGAAGATGCTGTAAACACACGGAGCGGGTAGATAATGCAGACCTACCAAGAGATGTTTCAAGTGCTAATTAATCGGATGCATCATGTGTTGCTAGAATCCTTGAGCTGCTGTCAGGCTCGGCATAGTCTACTTGCAAATGTCTGCAGCCCCAAATATCCTGCATAATGATCTGCTGTTGCAGTGCTTAGGTATTCCTCATTGTGCTTTGAAACATTAAACAGGAATCCTAAGAGCCATAAACTAAATAGTGTGTTTCTGCCTCACTGCTTTGCTATTTCTGTGGCACGGAAAGAGAATCACTCAGATTTCCAATCCAGTCCAATTTTGGAACCAACCTTAAAAGACCTGGTGGTGATTGCTTTCCACATGCTTTCAGCTGCAGCTCTCTGGCTTCCTCTGCTGGCTAGAAGCAGAAACAATGGAGGAAGAAATGAAGAGATGCCCTGGAAAAGTTAACGAGAAGTAAATGATTACTTTTTGCGCATTATGGATCTGAAATTGCTATCTTTTATAAATCGTGTTCAAATTTTGAACAAAGCTTTAACAACTGGAATTTCAGGTTCCAAATTTCTAAGGGCTGGTTTACACATTATGCCAAATGATGTGAGAATAAAGTCATTGCTTACTGAAGGGGCAGAGAGCATTGTCCCATTCCAGAGAGCTGCAGGTGGGAGAGCATGGCATTTTTTGAATGTCCCCATGTATAAAAATCTCCCTGCAAGTGGAAAACTAGCACAGCAAGGAGTGGTTAGAGGGTTGGCTCTCCTCTGATGTGCTAGCCTTTTTACTTCCAGAAATTTGAATACTTTACATGGAAGAGCATTCAAAAAATGGCATCCCCCACCTGCTCTCAAGTGTGACAATCCTTCGGACCACCTCAGCATTCTGCTCCCTCATTCTGCATGCAGAGACCAGACCTAAGAAAAACTTTCCGGACAGCAGCTCATATGTCATGACCCTGCCCTGAGCAGTAGAGCAGAGAGAAAACTTGAAGAGGAGGAAATCGTTGGGGCTGGAAGAACCAGGCTCGGACCCAGGCCCACCAGCTAGGAGACCCCTGTGTCAGAAACCCCAGAACCAGAGAGAACACCTGGCAGGGAATATCACAGCTGAACAGATATCTGAATCCAGGCCTCCTCAGTGCTGGTTTAAGCATTGCATCACACTGCCTAAAAGACAGAGGTGAAGAGACCAGGAAATTCCTAATTTGAACCTTAAAAGCACTAAATGGCTTAGGCAAGCCACTGGTCTACCTTACAGGACTGTTGTAAGAATTACTGAGATAAGATAAGTGAAGTGCTTTGAACAATCTAAAGTGATATATAAATAGTAAGTATTTCTTGTTGTTATTGATCTTTGAAAAAAATGAGTAACAATTGCATATTTTTAACACAAAAAAGGGTGGAATAGTTTTGTGTCCTGCAGTTGCAAACCTGTGAGACTGTCAGGGATGCAGAATTCTGGAGAGCTCCAACGAAGCAAGAAGGGCCACTTCCAATAAAGTGCAGGATATTCAAAACTGATGTGCAGATTCCAAGCGCGATCTTAATTCCTGTACACATGCTGCTGCAGGCTAAGTCCTAGGACAACACCAAGCAGGGCCTTTGCATGATTTCTGCAGCGCCACCTGCTGACCAGCTCTGCTGTGCTGAGAAGAATTTTGTTTTCCACTTTTGTGGCAACTGGGGATCTTCTTGGGATGCAAGAGTCAGAGAGAAGCAACCCGTACAGGAAATTTGAGGGCTTATAGTTAGGGGGCCAGAGAGAGAGATATGTGCCTCTCTATGGGACATGCTCTGTCAAGAACTGCAAATCCCTCCCAGAGTTTCTTCGATTCTGCAGAAAGAGAAGGAGGGACAGGCAGCAGAAGGGAGGGACAAGCCTTATACGAAGCAGGGACCTTTGAGATGCTTTCAGGAAAACGCCTCAGAATGCATGCAGGTCAAAGAATTAGGCCTCTGGTTTCTAGAGTGCATAGGACAGGGGTGCCCAACCTGTAGTCCTCCAGATGTTGCTTGACTACAACTCCCACCATTCCCCGCCACAATAAATTGTGGCTGGAGACGATGGGCGTTGTAGTTCAGCAACATCTGGAGGACCACAGGTTGGGACCCTCTGAAATAACTGACACTCGATCCCTGAGCCAGGGAACAGCATCTGCCTGTGTCATCTATGGTGGTGTATATGTAATACAAATGAATACATGGCATGCTTTTAGTCCTGGAAATAAATTTAGGGACCCAAGTTTGAGGACACTGCTCTAAGCTATTGCAACAGGACTTCAGCAGAGTAAGTTGGTCAGGACATCTGCCAAGATTACAAATCAGGAAACAGATACTGATGCTCTTCTCACGATCAGCGAGAACAACTTCTGGTGGATCTGTGGGGAAAGCGGGCTTAGCCCACTCTCCCCACAGACGAGCAGCTTCCAAGTCCTGGGTGGCTGATCATGGGAACAGCTTCACTAAAATCACCAAAGGAAAATAAATCAGCATGATCTCAACAGCAGGGAGACTCATACAAACTCAGCGGATTGTGATGAAGTTTCACTGGTCGTGTGAACCTGCACCAATGCGCTTTATGGCCCGAGATGAATCCAAGATTCTCGCCTTGGTGTGGCTTCACACAATCACATTAGTGTTGGCAACCCACACGAAACCTAGGCTCGAACAACTGTGTGGACCAGGTTGTTGCGTGTTTGTTTAGCAGGCTTCCCAGCTGTAGTGCATAACTTGCACAGCAAAAGTGCTATGAAGGTCACGGAGCTCGAGTTGGGGGAATATAATGGAGTCATGACACACAGCGGCACAGTTAATTGCGGGTTGTGCGACTCCGAAGTACATCAAAGCACTCTCTATTTATGTCTGTGTCATGCTCCTATAAATGTCTGAATTTTTCCTTCATAGATTATACGAGTGCAGTCGCTTGTACTTTGGCAAAGCGGGTAGAACAAGGTCGAAAGGACCCGGCTTCACTTTCACAACATTATTTCCCCTCCCTGTAAGCGCAAAGTGACAGTGATGTGCTGTGATCACAATGTGGCCCAGGGCACCGAGCTTACCTCACAGCGCCCAGCCATTGTGACGGTGCTCCAGATTCTCCTGTTGACGAAAGCGGGAGAGAACGCAGTGGTTAAATTTTAATGAATACGCTGAAACGCAAAAATGAAAGGTTTCCTGGTCTTTCAAATTGTAGGCTCAGAGATGGCTTTTAAAACATTAATGAGCTTGAAAGCCTAATTTTGTTTAGCAATAAACAGTGAGAATAAATCAGCTCAGAGTACAGAACTGGGGTGTAGGGTTTTTCTCGTCTCCAGAGCTATTATTTACTGCTTTCAGATGACTCAAGATCCTTGGGTCATCTGGCGGGGACAAACCATAGACACAGCAATACTGGATGGATGCTGTGCTGGGGCTGGATAGGGCCAGTTGCTCTCCCCCTGCTCAATAAAGAGAACCACCACTTTTAAAAGGTGCCTCTTTGCTCAGTTAGCAGGGAAACGAGTAGCCATTGACACATAATGAAATAGTCTTGTCTAAACCCAATCTAAAGCCAGCACCGCATCCTGTAGCAACGAATGCCACAGACTAATTATTTTGTTCGTTTGTACATGTATCCCTCTGCTGGGCCACTCTGAGGAACAGGATGATAGCCTAGATAGGTGTCAGGATGTATTGACTGTGAGGTGTTGTGTGTACAGCTTTAAATGCGAAGTGCAAGTCACTGTGTTACAGCAGGTGGTGTAACTGGCAACATGTGAAGCCCGTTAACAAGTAATAAGGCCCTGAGTAATGGCCTGTGGTGACTGGTCACTACTAGTATAAGAGTCAAAGCTCAAACCAGAGCAACCTGTCCACAGTGGTCAATGCTGCACCACTGTGGTCTACCTGCTGTATATGTGCCTTATGTTGTGTAGCTGGACTTATTGAGACAATACATCTTGTAAGTGTCCTCAACTTCAATATATTCTTTTGTTGAACTTATACCTGTGTGTGGAGTGTTCTTACTCAACCAAGTGGGACACAGGTGATTTACTCTGCAATAGGATGCAGCACCCAACAATAGGTCTTGGCCTGGATCCATCAAAACTGTTTTTATGTTATGCTCTCGTGAGCATGCAGCTTCATTCAGCCAAGATGGAGGCAGAATTCTAATCTTTCCTAGCAGAAAATTGAAATTGTGGCGTATTTCTGTCTTTCCATTCACGTGTGTAACACATAACCACCATTAAGTCACATGTAGATTATTATTATTTTTACATTTTATATCCCGCTCTTCCTCCAAGGAGCCCAGAGAGGTGTACTACATACTTTAAGTTTCTCCTCACAACAACCCTGTGAGGTAGGTTAGGCTGAGAGAGAAGTGACTGGCCCAGAGTCACCCAACAATTCTCATGGCTGAATGGGGATTTGAACGCGGGTCTCCCCAGTGCTAGTCCAGCACTCTAACCACTACACCACGCTGGCTCTGTGAATGGAAGGACAGAAATATTCAAGAAGTTCATGTGTTCAAATTTCTGAGTTGCCAATAAATGAACTGATAGTTAATGAGGTAAGGCTGGGGTTCTCAAACTTGGGTCCCCACATGTTGATGGACTACAACTCCCATCATCCCCAGCCACAAAAGCCTTCAGCCTTTGCCAAGGAAAAGACATTCTGTACATGCTCTGTGGGGGTGTTTGTACATGTATATGTATGTGTGAGTGTGTAATGAAATGCATGGCACACATTTTATTCATCACTGATCTGACTCTGATGAAATGCTCCTTTAATTGTTTGAAATCTGCTGCCCAAATGCTAAGCAAGATGGTTGTCACATTACATTGTGACAAGCAGGGAAATATGACAGAATTTACATACAGGACCCTGGTAACTGGATCTACATTAAGCCCATGAATTTTTTTTTACACTAGACAGAAGTTAAAGGAAGTTGTTCCAGTATCCATCAATCCCTGCGTAGCCTATAGACACCATTAACTCTGGTGGATTCTACTATTTTATACCTCCAATATGGTTTTATATTCAGGTTTTAGAAGATATGAAAGGAAAATAATGTCCAGGTGCTAATGAGCTCCCGAGAGAGCCTTCCTGGCACTGGCTTTTAGAGCTCAGTGATCTCCCTTGGGTGCAGAAAGCAGCAATCTGTAGCTGTGAAAGAAACACTTCAGAAACACCCTTCTGCAGAATGTGCCCTGTATTGGTACCAGTAAGTGCCTCTCATCAGCTTTTTGTCCGTCCCCTCCAGGATTTGAATCTTAAAATGTAGACTGGGCTTAATTACTGGGGAAATCAATTAAGCGGAGTTCAATCTGTCCAATCAAATCTTACTTCAGAGTAAAGACAGAAACAGTGGTGTTGCACATGAAGCAAGAGAGTCGGGAGTTTTTTCAGGACATGGGAAACTGACAAAATTCAGCTGGGTTGAAGGGATCATGGGCCTGGTTCAGATACTACTTCATCTTCCGGTCTGGCCAGAAACAATAAGGATGGGCATATCCTTCCCCTTTTGGTGCACTGGGGTATCTTTCCCTAATCAAATGTGGGGAGCATTTCTTCTTGTTGGAGCTAGGACCCTGACAGCATCAGCTCTCAGATGCAATGTCTCATAGTGACCACTGCGGCGGGGAGCAGTTTAGGGTCATGGATAAAAGTACAGTGATCCCTCCCCAACCACTAGGGTTCGGTTCTGGCAAAACCTGACTGTTGGCAAATTTGGGGTTGGTGAGCATTAAAGTCTATGGGAAACAGGGGGTTAGGGGAACCATGACTACAAAAAGAACGACAATGCTTTAAAATCCTGTACAGGTGAAACTTGGAAAATTAGAATATCGTGCAAAAGTCCATTAATTTCAGTAATGCAAATTAAAAGGTGAAACTGATATATGAGACAGACGCATTACATGCAAAGCGAGATAAGTCAAGCCTTAATTTGTTATAATTGTGATGATCATGGCGTACAGCTCATGAGAACCCCAAATCCACAATCTCAGAAAATTAGAATATTACATGGAACCAAGAAGACAAGGGTTGAAGAATAGAACAATATTGGACCTCTGAAAAGTATACAGTGTACTGTGCTTGATTGGCCAGCATCTGAACAGTGAGATAGAGAAGAGGATGGAAACCATCTGCTTAACCAAAAACAGACAATAAACAATTTACTAGAGGGTTTGGGACTTACAGAGGCCAAAGAAACAAGTACACCTATGGAAACAGGTTACCTAAAACAGGAGGAGGAAAGTGAACTTTCCAGTTCAGTGAAGGACCTCCTTCGACAGAAGAGGAGATACAAACAACTGGTGGCACATAAGAAAAAAGAAGCCATGAAAGACAACTGGACACAACTCATCCAGGCAGTCCAGCCCAGTGACTCAGAGGCATTCTGGTGCATCAACCCGTGTGGCCATAGCAATGGCTTTTGCAACTGGGCTCGCTGTGCTGCTAGAACTTAGTTTCAGCTTTTCATAGATAGTAGGAAACATGGGAAGCTGCCTTCTACCGAGTCAGACCACTGGTCCATCAAGCTCAGTATCATCTACACAGACTGGCAGTGGCTTCTCCAAGATTACAGTCAGGAAGGAATCTCTCTCAGCCCTATCTTGGAGGTACCAGGGAGGGAACTTGGAACCTTCCGAAGATGCTTTTCCCAGAGCGGCCCGATCCCATAAGGTGAATTCCTTACAGTGCTCACATATGTAGTCTCCCATTCAAATGCAAGCTGGGGCAGACCCTGCTTAGCAAAGAGGGAGATTTATGCTTGCTACCACCAGACCAGTTCTCTTCTCATGTAGTACTTGAGGTGCTACTGAAAAGTGCAGTCCTAGTTTGATCAGAGCCATGGAAAGACAGAAGAATGAACATGTAGGTGATGACAGCTCTACAGTCCCATCGACTCTCAAAAGCCCTTTGGCAGAAGGCCAAGAGTTCAGAGGAGTGTGCAGTCAGGGAATTAGTATACAACCCCCCAACAAAACATTTAACGCTCACACATTTCATTTGCATGAAAAAGTATAGTTGTTTGATCTGAACTTCAAACATATTTTGCATTTAATTGCCTGTACTGGTACACTTGACAACAGGTAAATGTACATTCTGATGTCTTAAGAAAAAGCTCAAAGTCTGTCTACTGCTTCTTGAACTCTGGATTATAATATAAGGTTCAACAGCTGCTTCACCAAATTGTGGATCATAGTAACTGAAACAGCAAATGCACTTTTAAAATTCAACATCACCTTTTGGATATTTATTACTAATCTGTATGCATGGTACTTTACACAGAATAAACAGATGCTTCCCTGTTTATATGCACAATGAGAAATATCCGGCTGTCAGCCAATTAAATTATTTTTGTTGATTAATCACCTTCTTTAAGATATTGATTGAAATCTGAGATCAATTACATTTCTAGTAAACAAAACAAAACACTCTTGTTGGAAGGAAGGGTCATAATTAAGATTAGCTATTCTTCTTCTTCATTCCCTCTTATATAGTACCACAAAATCAAAATTGCCTCAGAAAATGTGTGCTAACTCTCGGCCTCTGTGATTAAAACGTGCTTCCCTGAATTAATGAGTGGCCCAATCAAGTGAAGGAGGTCTGTCATGGAAGCAGGTTTCTGCACATGTATTACAGGCTAGAGCAGGAACCATAAAGCACATCTAGATGTGGATATTGTACATCCACATCTAGAAAGCAATGCATATTTCACTGAATGTGTAGCACTGCTTTCAGTGGGACATGCATGTTAAATTAAGTTATCTCCAGGTCCAGAGGCAGGATGCCCCTGAATTTCAAATATTTAGAACAACAAACCAATCATCAAGAGCCTCTTTCTCCCTCCCTTCCCTTCCCCTCCTGCACAACCACCACCCCGGCGGACGGCTCCTGCACATTGTGGTAAATGCATAATGTGCTTCTGAAGGTCTTGTGGCAAAACAGGTCAGTTTCCCATTTTGAAACTCTGTGGGCGTGCTTTTAGTTGTGTCGCTGTGTGCAAGAGACCTTCCTGCGTCTTCCTAGGCTTGCTGCCCATTCTGTATTTCAAAGAGCAGTTCTTTATTTCGCATTAACATGTAGCATGTAGTAAGTTCATCAACCTCAAAAAGAATGCAGTTTGTTCTAGAGGCAGGCCAGTCACGGACTGGAGTGCACATGCCAGGAAGAGGCTGGCTTCCCGGTGCAGGCCTCTAGGGTGCAGAATCCTTCTTCTTCAGCCCTGCAGGCTGGAGAGCAGATTGCACTTGATGTGATGAAGCTTGGTTTTTGAGCCAAAAGTTCCCCTTTGTCCCGGCAGGAGGCGGAGGCTTGTGGACTAGCAGAGAGCAGCCAGCCCTGTGAAGGCGTGGCCCCCTCTGTGCAAAAGTTTCTCCCTAGAGTTGGGCAGCTTAACGGCCTCCTTCCTTCTACGGTCACCTTCCACCCAGCCTCCAGCAAAAAAGGCAGGAGAATGCAAAAATATCGTGAAGGATGGGGAAAGGAGTTCTGCACTTTAGTTGTCTAAGTGCATGATCATGCTTTGAAAGCCCGCTGCTACATATGCAACATAGACGCTTTCGTTTTGCACGATGGAGTGTGTGAGGTAGCAGCAGGCAGCCGGGGAAGGTCACGCTCGCAGCAGTCGAATGAGGGGCCCAAGACAAGCCATATGCAAGTTTCTAATGAATGGAAGTTCATCAGAAGCCCATAAGGTATCTCTTTTTATCATCTCTTGTTGTTTTACCAGTTAAATGAAAGTGCAAGGAATTTGAGGGGTTCTCTCTGGTGACAAAGCTATTCTCGCTTTGTATGGAAAATGTTAAGAACACTAGTCTTTCTTCTGTGCTGCTAATATGTGTAGATTGCTGAGCCTGGATGCTTGCATCCAGCTTCCTTGTTTTATCTATTCAGTAAAACCTTTGTGTCTTGCCTTTCTGGCAAGCTAGTAGGAAGCTGCCTTAAACTGAGTCAGACCCCTGGTCCATCTCTCTCAGTATTGTCTGTACAGACTGGCAGCAGCTTCTCCAAGACTGCAGGCAGGAGTCTCTCTCAGCCTTATCTTGGAGATGCCAGTGAGGAAAGGTGCTCTTACCCCTGGTCTTCGGGGCCGAAGTCCAGGGCCTCTACACCTCCTGGGGGCCCCCAAATCCTTTTAGTCTGTCTTGGGTGGTGTGGTTTATGCCCTCAAGAACCTATGTGTTAAAAATAATGCTTAACTTGCCATGGGGGCAGTGGCAGGGGGTTCCAAAGGCCTTTAGATCCAAAATTACCTAGGTGCACCACTGCCAGTGAGGGAAGTTGGGAACTTCTGCATATGCAGGTGCTCTTCCCAGAGCGGCCCCATCCCTAAGGGGAATATCTTATAGTGCACACATGTAGTGTCCCGTTCAAATGCAAACCAGGGTAGACCCTGCTTAGCAACAGGGACAATGCATGCTTGCTATACCACAAGACCAGCTTTCCTCCCAAGAAGGCAGCTTACTATCCCAAAATTGTAAAAATATGGAGTAACCAAAAATACTGCAAGGAGTAACCAAAAAAACTCATGGAAAAGAAGAGATGCACCCTTAGGGCAAAAAGCAACTTTAATTCAACGTGATATCTGTTTTAAAAGGGTTGAGATTCTTCTGTTATCAGCTATGTAGTTTTCTTATAATGCTGGTTTTCAAAATTGTTATTGTTTATGATGGGGTAGCATTCAGACAAAGTTGCTCATGAGAAGTTATCTTTACTACCTTAAGGCCCATGGAAGTGGAACTCAGTTATTGATTTGATTTGATTTGATTTCTAGACCACCCTTACAGAATAGCTCAGGGTGGTTTGCAAATACCACAAAACAGTTAAAATAAATCAATGATCAAAAACAGAATTTTTTAAAAAATACACTAAGACAGCTAAGATATAAAACAATCAAAACCTTATAAAAACCCAATACATTAAGAACCCTTTAAAACAATTTAAAAACCCTAGAAGGCCAGGTCAAATGCATAGGTCTTTAGGGCTCTCCTAAATGCCAATAAAGAATGCAAATGACGGATTTCTGCAGGGAGTGCATTGCACAGTCTAGGAGTGGCTACAGAGAAAGCTCACCTTTGAGTTGCCACCAGACGAACCGATGGCAGCTGGAGCCGGACCTCCACAGATGATCTCAGCGTGCGGTGGGAATCAGGCCAAAGAAAGTGCTCGCTAAGGTAACCTGGTAACCTATTTAAATATAAAAATATTGGGGCTTGGATTTGCTCTCTCTTGCAAATGCACTATGCCAGGGGCTGTCAAGCTCAAATCTGGTGGTGGGCCAGATTAGATTCTGATGCACCTCTGGGGAGCCACACATAACCTTGCACCCACCTCACACCACCTTCTGTCTTCCTCCTCCTCTCTGCTTTTTCTCTCATTCTCCCCCCTGCCCTGCCACTTAAATTAGCTGAAACTGTTTACACTAAAATGCACTCAGGGAAAGATTTGTTTGTTTATTTGTATTTTTGGAAGAAATTCTGAACATACCTGCCAATACCAGATTTTGCACAGACAATCCTACCACCCTTCCTCTCTCCCTTAACAGAGGAGTTGCTAGGTAGTTAAAAGACCCCGGGCTTGGGCCCACGGCCTCCCCACATTTTGATAATTAAACCCTTTCATGCTCCCTTAAAGACATCCAACACTCTCCTCCCCACTAGTTTAAAGGCAAAGTGTGCTGTCAAGTCAATTTCGACTCCTGGCGCCCACAGAGCCCTGTGGTTTTCTGTTGATAGAATACAGGAGGGGTTGACCATTGCCTCATCCTGCGCAGTGTGAGATGATGCCTTTCAGCATCTTCCTTGATTGCTGTTGCTCAAAATAGTACCAGCAGGGATTCAAACTGGCAACCTTCTGCTTGTTAGTCAAGCATTTCCCTGCTGTGCCACTTAAGGTGACTGGTCTTGTGGTAAAGGTAAAGTGTGCCGTCAAGTCAATTTCGACTCCTGGCACCCACAGAGCCCTGCAGTTTTCTTTGGTAGAATACAGGAGAGGTTTCCCATTGCCTCCTCCTGTGCAGTATGAGATGATGCCTTTCAGCATCTTCCTATATCTCTGCTGCCCAATATAGTACCAGTGGGGATTTGAACCAGCAACCTTCTGCTTGTTAGTCAAGCATTTCCCCGCTGCGCCACTTAAGGTGTTTGCTTCACACTAAAAATGACTCTTTTCCTCCTGCAATCCATACTCACACAGTTGAGAACCAGTGTGGTATAGTGATCAGAGTGTTTAGACTAGGACTGGGGGACTTGTGTTCCCCATTCCGTCATGAAACTCACTGTGGGACTTCAGCTGAGACACTCTCTTGCTCCCCTCCAAACCTTACCCACAGGATTGTTGTGAGGAGGAAGAACATGTACACTACCCTGACCTCTTCGGAGGAAGAATGGGATGTGTGCCATATACATGCACTCCACTCCTAAGCATGTAAACTCGGACGCAAATTCAAATAGCGTTTTTTACACCAATCACAGCAGCATGCAATCCAGTTTGATCTCTTCTATTGACTACATTTCATTTAAGCAAAAAATCATATGCAGCTATAGTGTATGTCTATATACTACAGTATATATGCAATGTATAGAGTATGTCTATACACTATAGAAAGAAAAGCCACCATTTTTATTTCAAATAGGACAGCAGAATGTTATATATGGAGTTACCCCAATTTTGCAGAATTTAAAGGCAACCAATCATTTCATGTGCATGGAAGTTTTAAAAACAAGTTTCTTGTGAACTGATTTGCAAAGCCTTATTTTGAAGCAAGTGTACAAAAATAAACTTTTGGTGGGGAAGCATGTTACAAGCACAAAGCAAAATAAAATAGTAATGTTTAAAAAGGGAAACATGTTAAGTCAACCATTTTCTCATATTTTGCTATTTAAGCCATTTTGAGAACTCTGCTGCTAAAAAAGCAGCATATAAATATTTTTAATAAGGGCGGGGCAGGGGGAGCGAAAGAAACCCACACACAAAGACCAGATTAGAGCTATAAGCAGTGCATCTCCAGGAACAAAAAGATGCATTTTGTCAGAGCATTCCTCCCCACCACCACCACCCCGCTATTCTTTTCAAAGCTTTTAATACTGGCACTGGCTAATTTCCTCACAAGAAGATATACTGTTGGGATGGGTTTTCTTAGAAGTTGGCACTAGAGCAGTTTTGAAAATGGGGTGTTTTTTAAGCTTAAAACTCTCTCTCTCTCTCTCTCTCACACACACACACACACACAGGATAGGACTTCTTTCACATGTACAACACACACACAGATCATGGGGAGCGGGGCGGCGGGGGAGGAGAGCGCAACATGGTAGCTTGACCAAGAGGAACAAATCACATACAAACCAAGCAAACAGCAAAGGGTTGGTTTTTACAAAATGTGTGACTCCCCTTCTTGGAGGGAACCCAACAGCCAGCTTCCTCAGCTCTGCAGTTACATACAAATTCCAAGCAGGAATGGAGCACAAGACTCCAGGAGAACCGATAGGGCTGGGAGAAAAGTCAACCCTTTTTTTACTCTCTGCTACTGGCGATCTCCAAGAGACTCAACATTAATTCACAGGGGATGCAACTACACCCTTGCGCGCACCCCCCCCCTTGATCCACCCATGGGCGTGCTTCCAGTTGTGTCTGAGTGTGCAAGAGCTCTTCCTGCACCTTCCTCTCTGCAGGCGAGTTGTGTGTGGCCTAACCGAAGAGCCCCAGTGCCAGCATGTAGCTCCGGCAGCCATTTTGTCTGTGCTGGTGCTCAAGGGGCAGCCATTTTGTCTGTGCTGGTGCTCAAGGGGCAGCCATTTTGTCTGTGCTGGTGCTCAAGGGGCAGCCATTTTGTCTGTGCTGGTGCTGGAGGGGCAGGCCAAAGCAGAGGGGAGTGACCCACACCCTGGAACCTAGGAGAAGGAACTGCCCCCAACGACTCCCAGCTGTCGGTTAAAGCCACTCATCCTTGCCCTTCTCAAAGCCGAAGCTTATTCCAGAAAAACCCCTGGCTGAGCTCTCTCTCGGGTCCTTTCCCTGCAGCCCCTGCGATGACTACTGAGGTGGGCCTCCTGGTTATTTCTGACGCCGGTTTCATTTCCCTCATCCCACTCAATGGACAGAGCAGCCAAAAACCAAAAAGGAAGGTCCCCCCACCCCTGACCTCCCCCCCAGCCATCTCCCTGAGGCAAAAGTTGGACCTTTCTATAGAAATCAATGGAAAACTGCGCATTTTCACACGTCTGGGACTGCTGGGCAGCTTACTCTCTCGCAGTCAGGGCTTCTTTCCTGTGGAAAATGCACCTTTATTTTTGCATAATAACATCTGCGGCATCCACAGAGAATCCTGGGCTGTGAAGGCTGCAAGGACCTCTCACTAAGGGAAACATCTGAGGAAAAAATCACCCCCCAATTCAGGGTCTCAGGAACGCTGGGATCTGAGTGGGTAGAAAGCTAGCAGTGGGTAGAAAGCTAGAAAACTAGAAAGCTGAGTGGGTAGAAAGCTAGCAGCAAGGGGTATGGAATGGTATGCCCTGGAGATAAGGGGCTGCGGAGGCAGTGGGGCGCTTTTCTTATCTCTGGGGCGCTTTCCAGACTAGCTGCTCACCAGCAGCAAAAGGCCTCCGTTCGGGCAAGTCGCATTTGCCGTAGACAGGATGCGTGCTCCATGGCATGCTGGCCAGGCCTGGCAAGGTGTCTCACCCTGTGTGAACTGATGCCAAGGATAGCCATATTTAAGGGAGGTGGGAATATGGAGGGTTTGTATATTTGTGTGTGTCTGTCTGTTTGTTTATGTATTTGTTGTAGTTTTTCTCAGTATGTAAGTTTTAGTCATAACGATTTACCTGTTATGCTTTGACAGCTGCCTCTGCAGAAGAGCAATGCTTGAAATGTGTCAGGCCTGGGGCCGAGGACCAACAGCAGCAAAGGCTCCAAGGCCACCAAAGCACCTGTGGCTGAAACGTCAAAGAAAGAGGCCCCAAGTGGAGAGCAACCGCTGAAGCCAGGGGAAGAGGAAGCTGCCGTAGGAAGTCAAGATCCCCCAGGCTGGTCTGCATGTGGTCAGCGCATCGAGTGGGAGCGTGCCCTCTAGGTGGAAACCCTTTCCCCCCCAGGGGAGAGGAGCCTCCTCCAAAGGAAAAAGAAGGCTGTGAGGGATCCTACCAGAATATTGAGCCCATCCCCAGGAGAAACCTGGCCCGGGACCATGGGGAGCCTGCGCAGGGCTTCTTCCCAGTGTGGGGGGACCACCTTTGTGGCATGCCCAGAGAGACAGCTCTTTCCCATCCTAGAGAAGAAGACTCCATGGGAAGCCCTCTGCCCAAGCCACTTCCAACCTCACAGCAACATCCATCCGCTCAGCAGATGCTCGACCCATGGCCATTGCTGGCCAAACCACTGAGAAGGTCCAAGCCAGAGGCACTGCCAGCCACTAACTCTCTGACAAAGTCATCGTTGCCACTTTCCCTGCCCAAGCCACCAGCCCCACACCCTTGGGAACAGCAACCATCCGATCCTTCCCAAATGCTGTGGCTTCGGACGCTATGGAACCTATCCACACCTAACATATCAACAACAACACTAACGCCTCCAGTACTAACAATAGTATAGTTACCCCAATACTAACAATACTAATATCTCCATTGTATTTGGCCATTTTGCAGGAAATCAGTCTTCCTGCCATACCAAATGACACGAAAGGTTCCTCTAGCATCTTTTTCCAGCACAGTTCCTGGAAAGGAGATCCTAACCCCAGGGGCAAGGCCTCCACCTAAAGCCACTGCCAGGCCCAATGCAAAGCTCATCATCTAGGCAAGAGCGAACACCAGTGACAAGATTACTGTTAGTTAATAGTATTTATGATTGACTTGATTGATTGATTGATTTATATACCGCCCCTCCAAAAATGGCTCAGCGTGGTTTAATGGTCTTTAATAGTAGTCTATTTATTTATTTTGGTCTAGGGGCAGCTTGATACCGACTTTAATCATTATATTTGGTAGTAGTTGTTAGTAGTAGTTGTTGTTAGTAGTTAACTGTCATGAGATTTTGTGGTTTGGTGATATAGAAATGCAATAAAAACAAACAAACCAGTGGCATGGTCATTGCCAAAGCTCCTTGGCACTGCCTGAACCAGTGCTTAGTGTCAGGCTGAGCTGGGGGCAGCAGCCTCTAGAGAACGCAGGGTTCTGAGCTGGGATTGGGAGAGTCATCCAAGAACCAGGGGCCAGGAGATTAAGTGAGCATCACGTTGCGGGTGGGACAAAGGGCAGACCCACCCTGATGGTGGGTCTTCCAGGGAAGAGAGCTGGTCTTGTGGTAACAAGCATGACTTGTCCCCTTGGCTAAGCAGGGTCTGCCCTGGTTACATATGGAAGGGAGACTAGAAGTGTGAACACTGCAAGATCTTCCCCTCTGGGGATGGAGCTGCTCTGGGAAGAGCAGAAGGTTCCAAGTTTCCTCCCTGGCGGCTTCTCCAAGACAGGGCTGAGAGAGATTCCTGCCTGCAACCTTGGAGAAGCCGCTGCCAGTCTGGGTAGACAATACTGAGCGAGAGGGACCAATGGTCTGACACAGTATATGGCAGCTTCCTATATTCCTGTGGTGCACATCCGTGCTCCTGCGATTGCCTGAGCCCTCTAAGGGGTATCAGACTTCTCCTTTTGGAGTCCACCACCCAGAAGAGATCTGGCTTTCCAGCCCTCCACCAGTAAACAACTGCCAGCCAGCCAGCTTTGTAGGTATGCAGACCTTGCTGCTGCTTTTGGTGTTTCCCCCGTTTTGCCAGAGAGAAGAGCGTGCCAAGCTTTGCTAGAAAACCCAGGTTTATTTGCCTGCCAAATGGACTTGCAGGAAGGTCATTGGGACATGGGCTTAATTTACAGGTTCCCAGCCTAGTTTCCCTCTAGAAGTTCTGCTGCATAAGCCTCCATGAAATGAACAGGAGCTACACAAAAGCACTACAATGCCTTTGTGCAGCTCAGGTATTTTGTGCTGGAGAATGCCCCAGGGAACTGGGCTGTGGGGGTGGGGTAGGGGCAGGCGGGGAGGCAAGAGGGCTAGGGTCCCAGTTCCACTATAATCTAAGCAGACAACAGAAGTGGTCTGATTGGGGTTTTTAAAAAAGAGGGTTTAAGCCTTTGTTTGTCAAACCGAGAAAATACATGGAAGGGTTTTCCCACCACGGGCCACCAATGAACAGGTCAGAGGCAGACAAACCTCTGGGCTACTGGGGGGGGGGGCCTGCCTCACTGGTTACAAGACAGAATAGGCAAGAGAGCGAAACCCCTACTTAAAAGTGGGCAGTTTTGGAAAGAGCCTGCTCTATCTATCCATCTTGCAGTTTTTGCTTGTGCTGGAGTGATGAGATGGGAGATCTGAGGGGAAGCCATGGGCTACTAAGCTCTTGGCTTGCAAGGAACTGAGGGACCCCAAAATAGTGATTTCAGCTCAGAGATTCTTGGCTTGAGGATCTCTTAAGACTCATCCACAAAATTAACATCTGGGTTTTCAGCGGGGTGGATGGCTGAGGCAACGAGGTGAAGCAGCGAGGTGAATTTGCACACTGTTCTGGAATGGTGCTGTACTGTCGATGCTACATCTATGCTAAACCAGTTCTGGTTTGAGGAGCGGGCGGTATATACCCCTTTGAGCATCCAGAAGCTTCTAGGATTTCCCTTTAGGCAGGAATGTCTTCCAATGATCGGGGCTCTCATTTTAGAGGAACCGAATAGCTTAAAGGGAGGTGGTCGCTATGGCTGCAGAAGATCACCCTGTTGAGATGGATACTCTGGTCTTCAACATGCATTGTGCTTAAGTGGTGGGGAAATGGCTTTTACACTTCAATGGGTGGATTGCTCTTTGGAGCCATTTGACTAGGGATTACTTTTAATTTCCTGAGGGAAATTATTTGGGATATCTCACTTTGGCATTTGCCTTTCTCCCCACTCCCACCCCCTTGCTTTTTATGACGCTCTAGCCATAGAGGTGGATGAGAGGGAAGAAAATGGCATCAGAAATAACAAGGAAGCTCCTTGATTGGGCAGAAGGACCATAGAGACAGAGTCCAACAAATATTGATATACCACTTTTCAACAAAAAGTTCCCAAAGCAGTTTGATTGATTGATTATTTAAAGTCGGTGTTGACTCTTAGTGACCACATAGATGGATTCTCTCCAGGATGGTCTGTCTTCAACTTGGCCTTTTAGGTCTCTCAGTGGTGGTCGTTATCTTCTTTTTCCCACTGTTCCTAACATTATGGACTTCTCAAGGGAGCTGGGTTTTTGCATACTGTGTCCGAAGTATGATAGTTTGAGCCTGGTCATTTGTGCCTCGAGTGAAAATTCTGGATTGATTTGTTCTAGGATCCATTAGTTTGTTTTCCTGGCTGTCTATGGCCTCAAAAATCTTCTCCAGCACCAAAATTCAAAGGTGTCAATACTTTTTCTATCTTGCTTCTTCAAAGTCCAGCGTTCCAATCCATAGTGTGTCATGGGAAAAACCATTGTCTGAATGATTCTTATCTTTGTAGGTATAGACACATCATGGTATCTAAATATGCTTTCCAAGACCTTCATTGCAACCCTACCAAGTGCTAGTCTGTGGTGTATTTCTTGACTGCTGGATCCTTTTCTGTTCAGCGTGCAAAACTGGCTGGAAGTCAACCAAAGCATTTGACAGTATAATATGATCAGCTAGTTACAAAGGGCAGCCTGCAGTGAAATTTAAACCACAGACATTGATCAGAGACTGAGCAGAAAAGGATCCAAATACAACCAGCTTGTCAGAATCAAACACCTGCCTAAAGATATTTTCAGGAGGTGGCAAACATGTTTATATTATTATTATTATTATTATTATTATTATTATTATTATTATTATTATTAGAAGTTCTGCTTGCATATTGCAGGAAGTCAGATAATCTATCCTCTCTGCCCAAATTGATTCTTCAAACACACATGCCGGATTAACTGGAGTGCATATTCCATAAGGTGACACTACATCTGTGTGGTAGTGTGCTATTTTCTTATACAAGATGTTGCAAGAGAATTATGCAGATTGTAGGTCCTTTACTTTCAACACTACCGCAGTTTTCCTGGTTTCCAAACAGCTCATTCAGAGCAGCGTCAGGGGGTGCTTAGGAGTCCGTCACAACCCTGGGGCACAATGTTACAGAGGTGTCAAGTTGTGCATCATGTCAGCCCCTGTAATTATGCATGGCGTTATTTCCAAGGGGGTGACTGTATTTGCCTGCAGCTGCAGAAACCTGGCAGGATTTTGTCATCACAGCTCCAACTTTTCTCCCTCACAGACAGCAGGCTTGGTCATGAGTCTTTACTCTTCACCACAGGAAGAGTGGGAGCATTTGGAAGCTTCTCGTCCTTTACCTTCTCCCAAATCTCTTTCTCTTGAACTGTGATTCTTCTGGAACTGAAACCTTGTACTTACAGGGCCTTCGTGGGTGGCCTCCCCTCTCCCTTCACGAGCCCCCACCCCACCTGTGGCAGCATGCTCACATGCAGGGGCACCCCACGCACACAGGTCCACCCACCCTCCTTCCATTGGTGGGGCTCCTGCTGTCCTGTGCCGTCCTGGGCTGGTGGTCAAGTCAAGCAGCAGGGCACAGTTCAGGCAGCAAAGCAAGGCGGAGTTCAGGTGGTGAGGCGAGACCAAGTAAGGTGAGGATCAAGCGCCAAGGGCAGGCCGCAAGCCAGACAGCACCATGGACAGAGCCATGGGACATGTTGTTGACCCAGTAGCAAGCAGAGGCAGCCAGGAGCCCTCAAATACTCCTGAGCCCAGATTACCCCGGCTAGGCAGCCCCCTGGCTTGAAGCCTGGCAGGGTGCCTCGCCTCCTCCTCCTCTCCCGTTTCCTCTGCCTTGGTGGAGGTGGGGTGGTGAGGGCCCTTGAGGTCGTTTCAGAGCCTTCATTTCTAGAGTGGGAGAAAGGCCTTGGTTCCTCCTCTCAAGGAGGACAAGATCGGGAATTAGCTGCAACTTTGTACTTCAGGTCAGATCTCCGTTTTCTAGGAGGGCCCAAGTCTGCGGAATTTCCCTTCTCCTCTAGGGCAGAACAAGTAACACTGGTGGGGGCTTTGGGGTCTGGCCTCTCACAGTTCCCAGTAGGTCTCCAAAACAGACTGGTATCTAAGGCTTCCTCTGCTTGCTCCAGCATTGTGAAGGCCCAGAAGGATCTGGGGTCTAGCATATCAGTCCCTTGGCAGGGGGATGTCAGCACTGGTGTTGGGGGGGGGGGTTGTTGGGGGGTCTGACTGTCCCCCCTGATCCCTTTCCTCCCTGCTCTCCTGATCCCATTTCTCCCATAATTCCTCCCGCTCCTCACACAGGTATTGGTGGGGACGATGGAGGATTGTGGAATGCGCTCCCTGCTGAAATACGATCCTCCCCATCTCTGGCAATTTTTTAAAAACACCTGAAAACCCATCTTTTCGCCCAAGCTTTCTCAGCTTTTTAAAACTGTGTTTTAATTTTATGGTTGATTTTAAACTGTTGATTTGTTTTAACTTTTATGTGTTTTTAATTGTTTTATGCTAACCGCCCAGAGATGAAAGTTTGGGCGGTATATAAGTTTTTAAAATAAATAAAATAAATTTTTTTAAAATGGGCTTGTCTGAAAAATGCAGCCTGGGCCTTGTGTCTCACTGCATTTCATTCTCCTCTTGCTTCACCTCTAACCTGTCTTGCTGGGTTCCCCTCTTACCTGATGATGCATTCACCTTGGATGTTCTGCTGGCCTTATTGACTTCACACCCTCCTGCCTCTTCCGCTGCAACCTCTACTAGACCCTGCTAGGGATCTGACCATGCCAAAGGTGCTTGTGGGAATTGGGCCTGCAAAAGATGCTAGCAGGAGATACCAACAGATATGTATCGATCTTCCGTATAACATGCTCCCAGACTTAGCCAAGGCAAGTCTTGGTTTCTGTCTCTCTTCCATCCGTCAACAATCCGTCGACTTGCTGAACTGGCTCAGAGGCATGGCAGCCCACCACCTTGATTACTGAAAGAGAGTCAAGTCAAGGCACAAGCCCTGAACAGGATCCACAGTGCTGACCCACTCAATCAGGCAACAGCACAGCCACATTAGCCAGGCGGAAGCACAGATACCTGTCTGCTATCCTTGGCAGATTTCTGGTCTTGCAGTAAAAGTGGCTGCAGAAATTAAGCTCCCTTTGTCCTCCCTGCCCTGTTTCCATACGTATCTGTCCTTGGCCCAGCTAGAAGCCACCAGCAAGGCTCACGCAGGAGCTAAGCAATATCTGGGAAATACGGAAAGAAGATAGAGAGGCTGCTGCTAAAGTCACATATATTAGTTGCATATCATCGCAGTGCATTAGTGGCATTATTATCACAAGGGGCCTCTGGCCACAGCTGCTTGGACCTTTTGCACAGGTCCTATGAAAGAGGCCTTCTAGTGTGCACTGAAACTGCGTGGGCCTTCAGACATCCTAGAAAACGTGAGGTTACTTTTTTACAAAAAACAAAACATTTTGATCTATTTCTGCTTGCTTTCTTGTCCCCAGTCTTGTTTCCCATCTTTTGCTTTTATCACCACCGTGTTTTCAAGCAGCTCTGTGCTGCCAAGAGCCAGCAACCCTTCAAATGGAAGCTGCTACAGGTTCCTGTCGGCAGCATGGCTCTCATCAACGCCAGGACAGGATGGGAGAGAGAGGAGCAACCCGAGCTGCTGGGAACCACAGGCAGCAGCACCATAATTAGTGCCCCCCCCCCCCCCCGCCGGCTCTTTGGGACAAGCTGCTACCACATTAGTCACCCCTAATTACCAAAGCCTTGCAGACACAACTGTGCTGTTAAAGGCACAACCAGACCTTCGTGCCGCAAGCAGGTGAGCGTTGTTAGTGGGCAGTGAGGAGATGGGTCTGGGGGAGGGAAATCCATTTTATTTTCCAGTAAGCCAGGCCTTCACCAAGCAGATGGACAGCCTGTGCAGCGTTGGAGGGCGAAATGGTCCGCACGGAGTCAGTCACTTCCCCGCCCTGCCCCTCTGCTCCTAGGCGCTCCCCACTTCCAAAGTGGCTTTTGCTAAGATATAAAGGGGGCACCGGGATATTATTATATGCATTTTTAAAAATGTAACCTGTAGTTTAGATGTGAGAAGTCATCTGATCTCCGAAATCAGAGCCATGTGGATCTGCCCTGATAGCTGGCTTATACAAACAGGTCAAAATTGTAAAACTGTTCCTGGACTCAGCCACTTCCAAATGCCGGAGGGCGTGGCGGGGGGGGGGAGCTGTAAGACATGGTTGAAAGTCCCCCAGATTTAAAACAAACAAACAAACCCTAAACATCTGTGCACATAGAACTCAGTGGTGTTTGCCCTTCCTCTTTCCTGACATGTTTTCCATGTGCAATCTCCCCCTATATGCAGCCTACAGAGCATAGGCTGTGTGCACAGTGTGTGTGTGTACGTACACAAGGCTACATCATCTACTACCTATTACACATATGCCACTAAAGAGGGCGTTTTTCACGGCATCCTTGCACTGTGTGAGACTCTCATTGAGAAGAGAAATTGAGTGCACAACCAACCAGTGTAGGTTTTACCTTAGAGACTAATAAGTCACAAATCAATTTAAAAGTGAAAATGCCCCAAGAGGTTTTCACTGAGAAGGAGATAGAAAAAGGCCAGTTCTAAGGTGAAGTTTCGCATTCTGTGCTGAACTAGAAGCATGAATGGAGCTCTTGACATTGCTTTCTTCTTCCAAAAGTAGCCATGGGGAGGGAGATATCTGGATATGAATGGTTCAAATCCCCCTTCAGCCATGAGACTGACTGGGTGACTCTGGACCAGTCGCTTCTCTCTCAGCCTAACCTACTTCACAGGGTTGTTGTGAGGAGGAACCTAAGTATGTAGTACACTGCTCTGGGCTCCTTGGGGGAAGAGCGGGACATAAAAATGTAAATAAATAAATAAATAATAAATAAAATAGCAACTTCAGCAGGTGAGGGGATTACAGTTAGGGGATTAGTGTGGGGCAAAGGTTAGACCCCTCTCCCCCTGTGCCTTGGCCCCAACCCAACTTCCCCTGCTCTGCAGCTGCATTGGGAGTTTCATCCCAGATCTCACCTGGCACCTCTAGTGTGGCTCTTCGAATGATACAGACATGCATTTGAATTTGCAATTCACATTCTTTCCCCCTCCCACCAGCACAAGCTCATTAGCAAAATGCAATTGGAATAGAGGATTCTGGACCCAGAAGCCAATCTAGAGATGTTACATGGCCCACCAGTTGCCACAGGCACACTCAAAGGGTCGCTTTGGAACATCGTTGCCCATTCCAGCAAGCTTTTGAAGTGTGCGTGAGAGGTGCAGTTGCTCCCCTCCCCCAACTATGGCTACAAGTTCCAAATTTCAGCTGAGGAACTCTAGTCATTTTTGAAATTCACAGATCAGCCTTTCGTCATCAAAACCCCAAAGAGCCCCAAGAGTACCACTTGACACGTATTTTGGGCCTTCCCGATCAGAAATGGAGACACTTATTTCCATGTGGTTATTTGCTGGCTCCTCCAATATTCCCACTGAGAGTTGACGCAAATCTGCAAGTGGGAGGTGAATCTCGTCTGTTCTTGCATTTCAAAACTGCATCTTTAAATCCATACTTCTAGTTTTGGAAAAATCCCCAGCATTTGCACTTAAGCAAAATTTTGTCCCAGCTGTTAGGATATTTTCTTGCATGGATATAGAGGCATGAGATTTAAGAGCGTGTTGTTGCATATAGATCCAAGTCAATAGGGGTAGGTGTGTGTGTGTGTGTGTGTGTGTGTGTGTGTGTGTGTGTGTGTGTGTGTTGCATATTCTGTAGAAGCCTATGCATCTTAGAGCAAGGATGGGAAGAAGGTAGATCAAGTTGAGATCTAGCAATAGCACTTACATTTATATACCGCTCTATAGCCGGAGCTCTCTAAGCGGTTTACAATGATTTCTAGCATATTGCCCCCAACATTCTGGGTACTCATTTTACCGACCTCGGAAGGATGGAAGGCTGAGTCAACCTTGAGCCCCTGGTCAGGATCGAACTTGTAACCTTCTGGTTACAGGGCGGCAGTTTTACCACTACTGGTAGATCCCTAAGTAATGTGCAGTCGATCTACAAACTTTTTGATTCCCAATTAACAATAGCAACAGCAAGACAATTTCCCCCCTTTCTAAACTGGAGTGTTGAAGTGAAGAAAGCTTTGTGGGGAACCAGGAGTGGATCTGCATGTGGAAGGACTGTGAGCTCAGTTCTGGTACTGAAAACAAATTCCTGGGCTGAGCATGTGCTCAGAGGCACCCTGGTCCTTAGTTCTGGGTTTGGGCCGGTCCAATCTACTATTTTGTACCTGGTTCTGCTTGGTGGTTGGGGTCAAAGAAAAAAAACCGGCTGAGCCCGCAACTCTGGCCACATCTGTTATAGGGGACCTGGACCAATCCACCACCCCAAGGAGAGAAGCATAAATGGGGAAAGGAGGCTTGGGGGGACGTGAGGAAGCAGTTTGGCTCCAAGTGATTCTCGTGCTCTGCTGAGGCAACCTCAAGTGGAAGAACGTCTTTGGAGAGAGAGTGAGAGAGAGAGTGAGTGTGTGTGTGTACGTGCAGCATAGACAGTTCCCCTCCTCCCCTACAAGCTAAGGTCTACCACAATATGCTTGTAGACCAGCGTGTTTCCCTTGAAGCTGGGTGCCACTAGGATATCCATACCCTCCAAAGGAATGGGGTGGAAAGCTCGTGGGGCTTGGACAGAGAGTTCTTGGAACTTGGCAAACTTCTGCTTCTCTTCGTCCCAAAGATAGATGTGGGTAAAGGAGAAGTCACTGCCCAGGGCCAAGTACTGGTGCTGAGAGACCCGGAACGGCTGCATGACCATGGAGCCCCGGGAAGGCAAGGTCTGCACCTCCGTGAACCGCTGCCCCTCCCAGCGGACCACCTTGGAGTCTCCAATGTAGCGGCTCAGGCACAGGAAGTTGTCCCGCTTGCTCCGGAAATGCTTGACCATCTGCACGTCCATCACTTCCGCCACGTCCCCCAGATGAGCAAACTGCTTCTGGGCGCGGTTCCACTGGTAGATGATGGGGGCCTGGGAGCTGCTGGAGATGATGAGGCGTGGCTTGCCATCTATCTCCATGTACTCCACATCCGTGTCCCGGTGCCACGAGTGCAGATCCTGGTAAGAGTAGAACCCATTCTGGTTCCAGCGATAGAGGCTGGTGGAGCCAGCTTTGGAGCTGTCGGCGATGACAAAGAACCAAACGCCTTCAATCTGGAAGGCCTCGACGTCGTTGGGTTTGCGGATCTTCTGGCTGTCAATGTCTTGGATTTTAATGAACTTGTCGATGTTGGTGTCCCAGCGGAAGATGTAGGAGCCGCCGAAGAGCTGGGCCACCACGACGTACAGCTGTGACTCAGCCACGATCGGCTTGCAGTAGACAGCGGAGTGAGCTGCAAATGAAGCACAAGGAAGCATCAGCAGAGACACACACTTCTCCCCGAGCGCTTCAGCATCACGAGTTCGTTATGTGCCATGTGGAAGGGATGGAATCATCCAGTTCTGGTCTCCTCCTCCTCTAAGCACTTAATCAGCTTTGACTTTGATAGAGGTAAATTCTTCTCCCTCTCCCATAACACTAGAACCAGGGACAATCCCATTAAATTGATTGCCAGGAAATCTAGGACCAACAAACAGAAGTACTTTTTCACACAACGCATAATCCACTTGTGGAATTCTCTGCCACAAAATGTGGTGACAGCCAACAACCTGGATGGCTTTAAGAGGGGCTTGGATGACTTCATGGAGGAGAGGTCTACCAATGGCTACTAGTCGGAGGACTAAAGGTCACCTCCAGCCTCAAAGGCAGGATGCCTCTGAGTACCAGCTGCAGGGGAGTAACAGCAGGAGAGAGGGCATGCCCCTTTCAGCTCCTGCCTGTGGCTTCCAGCGGCATCTGGTGGGCCACTGTGCGAAACAGGAGGCTGGACTAGATGGGCCTTGGGCCTGATCCAGCAGGGCTGTTCTTATGTTCTTTTGGCTTTCATTATGCCCCCAAACTGAGCCCAGGAACCTGTTTTAAATGGAGGAGATCTAGAATCTTCAATAACAAATAGGTCCAGAACTGGTATGCATATTGGTAGGAGAGGGAAAGAGAAGGTTCAGGACTCAATGTGGGCGATCCTAATGTTGGAGACCTAACTCCGTAAGTGTCGACTCTCAGCACCAATAATTCCTTTTGGCATGGAGGTAGAGAGTGTAGAACTGCCCTGCTTGTACTCTCCCAATTCTGTCTCTCTGCTCCAACTCTTCTGTTATTGGTAGACTGGTACATTTAGGACACTCCCCACTTCTTTGATGTCTCTGTTCTACCTTGTTCCTTCCACCACTAACTAGCACAGGGTACAGGCTTTCTATCTAAGTTTGCAACTTCTTAAAATAAACCTTGACTTGTTTTTTTGACCTAAAGCAATTGTCTCCAGATCTCCGCTATGAGCCCTGTTTTCATCAAACTGGGTTTCTCTGCTAAATAAAGGGTTTACTCAAATTTTCCCTGACACCTAAGCCAATGAGAAGTATCAAAACCTTAATGCAAATAATTTAATTTCTTATTTTAAGGAAACCACTGTTTTGGGGAGATTATTTTTGGTGGGGGAAAATGGTGTGAGGGGAAACCTCTTGCCTGCTGTGACCAGTCACTCCACCTGCTCATGGCTGCTTCTTGCAAAGAAGAGGCTCTCCCAGGTGGAGGCATGCCTCTATACCATGTGTTTATGTGCATGTTTATGCTGACCCTTCCATTTCATTTTTTCACTTCATTATCTCCCCCACTCCCTCACTTTCTAAGTGCATCCTTAGAAAGTAGCACTTGGGTGCTGTAGTCAGAATGGCTTAATTTTAGACACTTCCTGCCGCACTAAAGCCACCCGTCGGGGAAAGCTCCAGGAGAAAGGAGAGATCTTTCCACTCTCTGACACAAGAAGAGAAGCTGGTCTTGTGGTAGCAAGCATGACTTGTCCCCTTAAACTAAGCAGGGTCCACCCTGGTTGTATATGAAAGGGAGACTAGGAGTGTGAGCACTGTGAGATATTCCCCTCAGTGGGTGGAGCCGCTCTGGGAAGAGCATCTCAGGTTCCCAATTCCCTCCCTGGTGGCATCTCCAAGACAGGGCTGAGAGAGACTCCTGCCTGCAACCTTGGAGAAGCCGCTGCCAGTCTGTGTAAACCACACTCAGCTAGATGGACCGAGGGTCTGACTCAGTATATGGCAGCTTCCTATGATCCTAGGACAATGGCGGCTCCTTACCAGGGATGCGGTCGAAGTCCCGCAGCTTGCGCTCAACGTAGTCCCACTTGAGGATGGTGCAGCTGCTGGAGCTGGGCTGGGCCAGCGCCACGTAGAGGTCGCTGGCGTAGGTGAAGGGCTCTGCGGAGACGGACTGGAAAGGCAGGACCTGGTGCACCACAAAGTCTGAGGCAAGAAAGGTCCAAAGTAAGGCCGTGCGGGCCACCAGCGGACGGCGTCCTTGCCAGGTCTGACGCCTCCACCTCTGCTCAGGAGGAGGCAGAAGCTGTCCGGGCTGAAGCTGAACCCAGGCAGGCCCTACTGTTTCCGCCCCATTTCTGTTGCTTTGAAAAGGTCATCCGCATTATCATGATCAGCGGCCCTGTCATGACCCTTCCATGGACCTCAGTCTCCTGCCAGTCAGGGTCTAGATTTGGCCCAGACGCCTCAGAGCAATGGCTCGAGACCTGGCCCACGTTCCTCTCTTTGGGCTTTGTTGCTTCACAGAAGCCCAGCATAAAATGGTGCCGCCTCGAGCCGATTCACAGAGCTGCTGCCAGGCTGAGCTCGGTTTCTGGCCCCTCATCTGGACATTCAGTAGCTCCTGACAGCTGGTACCGTTCCCGCAAGGTCTTGGAAGGGCCCGAGATCTCGCCTGGAAGTCTCGCAAGACTTCCGCGGGATCTCGCAGGTCCTCCCCGACGTCTCGCGTGAGGATGCGATCCAGCCATAATTTGCCTGAGACTTCCCTTTAGGGCCAGGCATCGTCGGGCCAGGCAGGGCAGCTCAGGGGATTGGGGCTCACCAGAGCTTCCTTCAAAGGAGAGGAGCTGCCCAATCTCCACGGTCTCACGCCCGACACCATTTACCAATGGTGGCTACACCCCTAGCACAGGAGACCGGTCCTCTTTTCCCATATGGCAGCCCTATATATGTCAGGTCCCGCTGTACTCCATTCCCTTTCCCAGAGGGCCGTGCAAATACTGTCCCAGTGCTGGCCAACCTGAGCCTCTCCACCGGTTGTTGAACTACAATCCCCATCACCCCCACCCCACAAATTACGGCAGAGGATGATGGTAGTCGTAGTCCAACAAGAGCTCCTGGAGAGCCGTCCCTGTATTAGCCACTCCTACCTGTGGTGACACAATCAAATTCCTTCAAGGGCAGGTCCCGGATCTTCTGGCCTTGGTACTGAGGAGGGCCGCCACAGAAGATGGCGGGGATGGTGGCGTTGGTGCTCTCTATCCACTCTACCAGCCATTTAATGTTGCAGTCGCAGGTCAAGGAATTGCCCCGGAGGTCTCTGTTGGGGAGACACCATGCAGGGAGAATCACTCCGGCAACGGAGCCCATTCAGTGCTCAAGCCCAAGCTGCACAATCCCCGAGCACCTGCCGGAAGTCTAGGTTGAAAATTTGGCCCAGGTATGGAATCCCTACCGCTAATGGAGGCAGGCTAGACAGTTAAGATTGGTGGTTTGTGTCTAACTGGTGAGTGGACCAACGGCCTCATTTCTGCACTCTGAGGGCAGGCCACACCTGGGTTTTCACAGAGGCGTAGATTCACCTCAGATCCTCCCAAAAGCCATATGACCCCTGCATTGGCCTCCACTATTCTAAAGAACAGTCTAGGGCAGGGGTGGGCAAACTTGGCCCTCTGGCTGTGGTTGAACTACAACTCCCATCATATCCAGTCACAATTTACTGTGGTTGGGAATGATGGGAGTTGTAGTTCAACAACAGCTGGAGGGCCAGCCCTGGTCTAGGAGAACAGAAGGCTCACCACAGCCCACTTCGCAAACCTGTACACACCACAACACTACTCTTCCTTCCAGAACATTCTATATTCATGAATAAATGTTTCTGGATTACCTTGTTCTGTCAGTTAAAAGGGGGAGGGTCTGATGCTAAAGGCAAAGTTGTATGGACCCTGAGCCTTGATCCAAAATCAATGTATTCTTTAAAACGGTTTATAGCATGCACTTTTGTTTACAAATGTCGGAACTACCAAGTTTACTGGTGAATTTATTCATTAAGACATGCATACCATTTTTATCCTGTCGGAAAAAGCTCAAGGTGGTTTACAATAACAAATGTTGAAACAACCGATCAAGAACAACAAAACAAGACAAACGAAATGCAACAACAAACCACCACAGGGAAAACACACAGGATGCATGCGCTAGGGGGATGCAAAAACTTTCCTATAAGAGCCAGGACTTGGCCACATGCCAGAAAGCCAGCGGGGAGGTGGCATGGAAAGGCATGCCACAGTTTAGGAGCGGTGACTGCGGTTGTCAAGCAGGGACGTCATGACCCAGGCCACGCAAATGGACAGGGTGCATGCACGACATCTTCCAAAATGGCTGACGCCACTGGAGAAAGGGCCGGAATGGCCGAAAACAGGCCAAAACAGCCCTCAGAAGACCAGGGGGAGTACGGACGGGGGGAAAGGGAAAGACCCCCCACCCCTGATGGCAACACCCCCTGAGGCTGCTGGACCCAACAGTGAGTGTTGGGTTTTTTTTAAAAACACAACAACCACAACTTTAAAACCCCCGATCCGGCTTGAATTCGAGCTGCCTTCTACTGAGTCAGACCCTTGGTCCAAATAGCTCAGTGTTGTCTACCCAGACTGGCAGTGGCTTCTCCAAGATTGCAGGCAGGAATCTCTCTCAGCCCTATGAGATGCCAGGGAGGCAGCTTGGAACCTTCTGCATGCAGATGCTCTTCCCAGAGGAGCCCAGTGCCAAAGGGGAAGATGTGGCCCCCACCCCCTAAGTGCTCTCATGAATTATCCCATTCAAATGCAAACTAGGACACAGACCTTGCTTAGCAAAGGGAAAAATTCAGGATGGCTACCACATGCTTGTCCCCACCACCCATTGCAGAGGAGGAGGAGGAGGAGGAGGAGGAGAGGGGTGAGAAGGAAACTTACAGGTCACTGAGGATGCCCAGGGGCTTCAAGAGGTCTCTGGGCAGCGTCTGCAGGTGGTTGTTGGCCAATGATCTGAAACCAAGGAAGACAGGAGAGTCAGCCTCTGCCAAATATCCCCACTCCTTTCAGTTTTTCGTTTGAAAGTAGTGTTCCTGGGGGAGGGGTTTCCTCAAGAACCTTTACATTCTACACATTGTTTTCAAAACTGTTTGCAGCCAACTGAGGACCACATCCTGGGGTACTCAGGGCCCAGGAACAGGACTAACTGGCAACCCACACCCCTCCCCCTTTACCTTCCCCATTGAAATGAAGGGTTGTGATTCCCTCCTATGGGGAACAGGACTGGAAAATAGGAAGCTGCCATATACCGAGTCAGACCCTTGGTCTATCTAGCTCAGTATTGTCTGCCCAGACTGGCAGCGGCTTCTCCAAGATTGCAGGCAGGAATCTCTCTCAGACCTATCTTGGAGATGCTGCTGCCAGGGAGGGAACTGGGAACCTAGATGCTCTTCCTGGAGTGGCTCCATCCATTAAGGGGAATATCTTCCAGTGCTGCTCACACATCAAGTCTCCCATTCAAATGCCACCAGGGCAGACCCTGCTTAGCTAAGGGGGCAAGTCGTGCTGGCTACCACCAGACCAGCTCTCCTCTAGAGGGGAGATGCTGCTCTGGGGGATGCAGCTGAGGTGACAGCAAACCCTGCAAGCCACATTGACCTAGCATGGCCTGCTGCAAAGTATCTGTGCTCAGAAGCACAGAGACATCCTGCACCTCTCTCGGCACCTTTGCCCATCATCATCATGTTTATTTACGGTCATAGACCAAAATTTAAGGCATACATAATAATACACATATAATATAATAATAATAATAATTAATATATTCAAAGATCCAGTATTCTCTCATCCTGATCAGCAGTTTCCAGTTTACATAATCTGGCTTACCATCTGTTGTCTAACATTCTTAGCTGCCTCCCAGAACTTAGCAGCTTTGCCCTATGCGAGCCCGTCCCGTCCCGTCCCCCCGCCCACCACGGCGGCAAGCCCTCCCTCTGCTTGTTTCTTGGGCTTGCAGGCACGCCCCACACAACCAGGGGAGCACCAGTTCTCTTAGCTCCTACGAGACCCACACTTGGCTCAGCCCCCCACGGCGTGTGCAGTCTGCTTCTGCATGAGGACTTACAGGTGTGTCAGAGACTTGAGTCCTTGAAAGGTGTTCTTGGACAGAGCTTGGATGTCGTTGTTCTCGATGAACCTGAGGAAGGCACAGAACAAGGCACGCTTTTTCCAGCCGCGTGCTGCTTAAGGGGCCGCCCCCCATCCCCTAAGACAGAGGGACGCCTGACCTTGGCTCCTCAGCAGTGCTGCCTGCAACAGGGGCGGCCAGATACTGTGGACTACGATGCCCATAATCCCCAGCCAAAGGCCCCTGCTGCTGAAGATGCTGGGAGCTGTCAACATCCTCTGGGAATCCCTGTTCTAGGGAACACTGATCCTCGGATGCCATTGGACTACAAATCCCAGCATCCCAGCTGGGTCCCCACCCACACATTGTTGGGCTACAACTCTCCGCTTGGGACCCCCTGCTCTGAGGAAACCAAGAAGCCGCCTCCTTCCCCCGTCTCCCACCACCACCGCCAGACAACAGAAGTCCCCTGCCGGCTGAGCCAAGAGGCCCCTTGTAAAGCGGCAATCCCCCTTCTGTGTAGCAGGAGGAGAGCAACTGGCCCAATCCAGCCCCAGCACAGCATCCCTCCTCCAGTGGCGGTTGCCGGTTGTTGCCTTGTGTTTCTTTTAGATTTGTGGGCAGGGGACCATTTTATTTATGCTTATTTGTCTGTGTGAACCTCTTTAAAAAGTGCTTGAAAAGCAGCATATAACTGTGTGCAATAGGAGTGTATGCACTGTCCATATTCTGACACTTTCTAGGCAGGGCTGGCAGGTCAGCGTGGTGGTTCTGGCTCTCTCTCTCAGCCCGGCTATTTCCTTCTAGGGTTCATTCCAGCTCCCTGCACCACCACCAGCTCTCTCCTACCATGGCCAACATCTCCACCACACACCCACTCCTTCCTGGCTTGCACCCCCCTCCTCACACTTCTCTCCTTCGGAAGATATTATGCACCACCTACCTACCTCCCTTGCTAGGGGGCCACCCCATTCTCCCTCTCCTGCCAAAATGACTGCCTTGGACACACCAACGTGCCGAGGCAGGAGCAAAAACAAGGTTGCCCAGAAGCTGCCTGCACAGCACTTGGGACCAATGTCCCATAGGAACATAGGAAGCTGCCATATACTGAGTCAGACCACTGGTCTATCTAGCTCAGTATTGTCTTCACAGACTGGCAGCGGCTTCTCCAAGGCTGCAGGCAGGAATCTCTCTCAGCCCTGTCTTGGAGATGCTGCCAGGGAGGGAACTTGGAACCTAGATGCTCTTCCCAGAGAAGCTCCACCCCCTAAGGGGGAATATCTTGCAGTGCTCACACATCAAGTCTCCCATTCAGATGCAACCAGGGCAGACCCTGCTTAGCTATGGGGACAAGTCATGCTTGCTACCACAAGACCAGCTCTCCTCTCCCTATCTGTCTAAAAGAAGGGATTGCTTGGCTTCTTGGGATGATGCCACCTTCCAGTCCAGCCCGCGATGGCACTTTCTGAACCGACATCAGCCTCGCCTGACCATCTTCTGCCCCCGTTCCCAAAACTGTCTCCCGCTATGAGCTTTGCTCCTTGCAATCCCCATCCCAATCCTTTTTTTTGGGGCGGGGGGGAGGGCTGAAGAAAGGATGCCAATGTGGCCCATACAGGTACTGCAGGTGCGGGAGTCCCATGAACGCATTGTCTCTGATCAGTGTGAACTTGTTGGAATTCAGCAGCCTGCAAAGAAAAAAGAAACAGTGTCAGGAGATTGGATGCTGCTAACCGAGAGACACTAAACTCTGGAAGTTTCGGATTCCCTTTGGAGTGGCATTGGGGAAGATCATTTGCTTCACCCTCAAGATCTACCTGAACGATGAGGATGGAGAGCTGGTCTAGGAGAGGAGAGCCGGTCTTGTGGCAGCAAGCATGAACCCTTTGCTAAGCAGGGTCTGCCCTGGTTTGCATTTGAATGGGAGACCACATGTGAGCACTGGAAGATATTCCCCTTAGGGGACGGAGCTGCTCTGGGAAGAGCACCTGCATGTTTGCATGCAGAACGTTCCCAAGTTTCCTCCCTGGTGGCATTTCCAGATAGGGCTGGGAGAGACTCCTGACTGGAACTTTGGAGAAGCCACTGCCAGTCTGTGTAGACAGTACTGAGCTAGCTGGACCAAGGGTCTGACTCGGTATAAGGGAGCTTCCTATGTTCCTTCCTATTCACTTCCGCAGTGACCCCTGAAGATCTTCTGCCTTCTCCCATAGCAAGAGTGCCAAGAGGCACTTGGGTCCCATCGTTCTTTACTTTTCTACTCTACAAGTTTTACTCAAGGCCCCTCCTGGGGTGGGAAAGATTCCTCTGGTGGTCTCCAGAACACCCAGAAGATCTGATCTTGGGAGAGGAAGCAGCACCTGAAGGACACTTGTCCCTTGCACTAATTAATGTGCACACGTGTCTTACTCTCGTGTCGGGCTAGAAATACAAACCAGGCAGCCAGGAACACCAAGTTGCTGATCAGGTCTCCAATTTTTTTAAAAAAGATGTAGAATAATTGCATTTTTCAATTACTGCACGGGAGATTGTTTTGAGGTATAAATGTTAGAGGAATTGTTCAGTAGATATGTGAACTGCAGAAATGGATTTGGAGGTCCCAGAATCAGACTTTTCAATTATAAAATTGTATTATTATTTTTAGCTTTTAAAAATATTATTCTTAACTCATTTTATATTGTGATTCTCCTCTTTCAAACTAGGCCAATTCCCAACCGTCATTTTATATCGTGAACCTTTTGTTTTAAGTTTTGTAAATGTACTTTTCGTTTTACATGGTGATGACTTTGGTTTTAAGCAACAAAGAACTTGAAACGATAAAGGGGGAGAAGGGAGTCCCCATATTGCAAGTCTGCCCCTTGCTATGTCTGGGCCCGAGGAAAGAAGATCCTTCCCATCGGCTGCTTCAAATGTTGTACCAGGCAGCTACTCCACTGGTGCAGACCTTTGACATGAGCATGGCAGTGCCACTTAGGGAACCAGCACCCCGCCCCCACCTCTGGGCACAAGACACCATCGCAGCTAGCTAGCTAGGCAGAAAGACGTACAGGAACTGCAGGTATGGGAGGTGAGCGAAGGAGGCTTCTTTGATTTCGCTGAAGGCTGCATTTATCAGGGTCCTGCAAGAGAAGAGATGTAAAGAGAGACACTCAGGGGGATCCTTCCAGGCAGAGCGAGGAGGCATTCAGATCTTGCAGGAACGGGCTAGAAAGCCAGCAGTGCTGATTGCCAAGTGCTTCGATTTGAGCTCAGCTGACTCAAATGAGTTCAGGGCTAGTATTTGACAACTTCCCCTCCAATAGTTCACAAGGTGGAGGGAGGGAGGAGAGCTGGTCTTGAGGTAGCAAGCATGGATTGACCCCTTTGCTAAGCAGGGTCCTCCCTGGTTTGCATTTAAATGGGAAACTACATGTATGAGCACTGTAAGGGATGCAGAAGGTTCCACGTTCCCTCCCTGGCAGCCTCTCCAAGATAGGGCTGAGAGAAGCTCTTGCCTGCAACCTTGGAGAAGCCGCTGCCAGTTTGTGTAGACAATACAGAGCTAGATGGACCAAGGGTCTGACTCCGTATATGGCAGCTCCCTATGTTTCTATGTTCCTAAATGAACACAGAGAACTGCTCATATGGGCCCTGTTTTCAGTCCAAAGATCACTGCTGTGACTTTTATAGTGATGCAAAGCTGATCTAGATCTGATCTTGGTCTGTACTGCTGTGTTAATCAGGCCGCACACTTTTGGCTGCATTTCTGTGGCCGAAATGTTTCTAACGCAAGGACATAGTTTGTGTTTACCCTACCTAGTAGCCACCAGTGATCAATGCCTATTGATGCAAGCCACTTCTAGTCGTCAGTTCCCATTAAAGAAATGCCTTTAACGATCAGATATGCCAAAGACTAGGGGGGAAGCCATCCCCTCCTTGACAGCTCTAACTGTATATAGCCCACTTAGTATTAGCCCTCTTCCATCACCCAGAGAATGACGTGTTTTCTTCTCTCCCTCCCTCCCTCAAGAACTTGGGCTGAGCTCAGCGAAGAATTGCAACCACCACGGCAGTCGCACTGCAGGGAGGATGCATTTAAAGATCTCTCCATTTCGCTGTGATTAATGAAGGCTGGTTGGAGAACGGCTGAGAAACCACTTAAACAAATCAATGCAAGCTTCAGCCTTGGCCCACAGACAGAACCGCCCCCATCAATCCAGCAGGATGCTCTGGGAAGCAGCAGAGTCCCAGAAAGTCCGGGGCGGGGGGGGGGGATTGGGGCTGAGCGGCTGCAGCGTTTCCTGGAATCGCTGCCGAACACGAAAAGAAATTCACAGGAGGCTCCTTCTCTGGAAGAGAATCGTCACTCCCTGGAGACGACCGTGCGGCTCTCTCCTGCACCGAGGTGCAAATATGACACATTTGTTTTTTAAAAGAGGGAGGGTCAAGGGCAGGGAGGCCACTGCAAGCCTCACACACACACACACACACACACACACACACACACACACACACGCAATCTCACGTGTGAGGATTTCATGCTCTGCTTACTGACGAGGAAGCCTGCACACCTTGCAGGACATGGCCCATCCCCACCTTGAAGTGCTTCCTGCCATGTACTTGACAAAACCAAACCCACCCACCCCTGCCAAATAGGTTTTTTTCCCATTCCAGCAACAACTGGCTGCCATGTATGGCCAATGGGCTGCATCTGCATGCATGTGTGCACATGCACACACACACACACACACGTTCCACAGGTCTGTACTGACCAGGAGAAGAGAGCTGGTCTTGTGGTAGCCAGCATGACTTGTCCCCTTAGCTAAGCAGGGTCTGCCCTGGTTGCATATGAGTGGGAGACTTGATGTGTGAGCAGCACTGCAAGATGTTCCCCGCAGGGGATGGAGCCGCTCTGGGAAGAGCATTTAGGTTCCAAGTTCCCTCCCTGGCAACATCTCCAAGACAGGGCTGAGAGAGATTCCAGCCTGCAACCTTGGAGAAGCCGCTGCCAGTCTGGGTAGGCAATACTGAGCTAGATAGACCAATGGTCTGACTCAGTATGTGGCAGCTTCCTATGTTCCTATGTAAAGATAGCCCCCTGTTTTCCACTCCTGGCTCTGGCCAGCTCCTGTCACCAATCCCCTCCCCACCCCCACTGAAGCATCCTTTGCCGAAATGTCCAGCATGCTTTGCTGTGTCTCATTCATTCTTCAGGGTCCCTAGAAGCTGGATCTTCTCAGTGCCAAACTTAAAGCGAGGTGGGGGCTCCACGTTGAAGTCTTCATCTTTTTCTCTCTCTAAAAGAGAAAGTTTTTTAAAAAGACCCTTAAGACACACCGGTTTTCTCAGGCTCTTAGTTAACTGGCTAATGCTAAGCTGCTTGTTTTATTTCATAAAATTGCTTTAATCACTTTATCCTGTTTTATATTTGTTGTATTTAAAATTACGTACACTGCCTAGGGACACACATCTCAGGTAGTATATAAAAATGAGGGGTGGGGAGAGAGAGAGGGAGAGGGAGAGAGAGAGAGAGAGAGAGAGTTAGGTGCTCCCATTTTAGTGCTCAATTTACAGCAAGGCCAAAGTGTGTGTGGGGGGGGTCCTCTCCTTCGCCTTCCCCTCACTAGCCCTCAACTTCTAGACTCACGACCTGCTGGTGGAAGAGTGTCCTCCACCATGCAAGGCCATTGTGGCAGGGGATGATGGGACTTGTAGTCCAGTGACATCTGGAGACCCAAGTTTGAGAACCCCTTTCTGCCTTACACAGAATGAAGGGGCAGCATACTGACCTCTACAATGCAACCACTTCAGTCTGCAGGGCTGGGGGTCAGATTCTGAAATGCAGACAGGTCCTTGCATGCAGTAAGTGAGCATATCTGCGAAAGAGCAAGGCAGAGACTTTCTCTCTGGTTGCTACTTCACAGCATGCACGGAGTTGTTTGTCTGTTTTCACATGGGGAGAGCCTTAAAAAATATGGTCCTTCCCTCCTGCTGCCTGAAATGGCACCGTCCACTTCTGCCTACCAGCACATTCTGTGCAGCAGTTCTCAAACTTGAGCCCCCAGGTTGTTGGACTACAGATCCCATCATCCCCAGCTGAAGGCCATTGCGAATGGGGGTGATGGGATCTGTAGTCCAACAACATCGGGCAACCCAAGTTGGAGAACCTCTGGATAATGCCTGGAATAGTTCTTACAGGACTGGCAAGAACCTTGGTGGTTCTCACATATGGACCTTTTAAGGGTTTTCCTAACAGTTTTAAGAGGGAAACTTTTCTATTCTGCTGGAGCTTTTTCACACAGGGCTTTTAGCTTGCAGCTCCTCCAGTATGGAGGCTGTGTGTTCACGTATCAGCCAGATTTACCCCGAAGACCCTGCAAGCTGTCGGGGAGCACCTCACACACGATTCAGGTTTTTCACTGCACATTAGAGTGCAGCCCAATTTATATCCGGGTTTTTTTTTAAAAATTCACTTTTTATGTCAGTTTTTTGGGGCAACTTTGAACTCACAGTAAAGCCTACTGTCTGGAAATGCTCCTGTGCTTTAGAGATTGCTGGAAATTTATTAACTGATTCCTCTTGGATCTACTCAAATCCTTTGCTGTCCATTCTGGTGTCATTCCCTCCCACACACACTTTCAGCCAAGCCTGTGGTCAAAGCCTTTCACATAACACTAGAACCACGGGTCATCCCATGGAATTGATTGCCAGGAAATCTAGGACCAGCAAACAGAGGTACTTTTCCCAACTTGTGGAATTCTCTGCCACAAGATGTGGTGCCAGCCAACAACCTGGATGGCTTTAAGAAGCGTTTGGATAACTTCACGGAGGAGAGGTCTATCAACGGCTACTAGTCAGAGGGCTGTGGGCCACCTCCAGCCTCCAAGACAGGATGCCTCTGAGTACCAGTTGCAGGGGAGTAACAGCAGGAGAGAGGGCATGCCCTCCACTCCTGCCTGTGGCTTCCAGTGGCATCTGGTGGGCCACTGTGTGAAACAGGATGCTGGACTAGATGGGCTTCCTTGGGCCTGATCCAGCAGGGCTCTTCTTATGTTCTAAGGGTTAGGTTGTTTCAGCTTCCTCTGAGGTTTCCCAGCATCCATCACTGTCCCATGCAGTGATACCCCAGGCTCCTCCATTCACACCCCTACAAGTGCCAAGAGTGCTTTGTTTTTGCACACACACACACACACCTGCATACACACAGAGCCAGGAGAAGGGATTGTTTGCTCTAGGCTACCTGTGAAGATTACACCCCAGTGCAACTATGATGAAGCACACATCTTTGCCTCTCAAAACCAGTTCCTGCCAGGCAGGGTGTAGATATCATTGAGCAGATGGGTTCAAAGCGCCCAGCGCCCACCCACCCCACACACACATCTCCTGAGTGCCTCCCCCAGCTCCACCCCTCCCCATTTTCTTCTCCTTGACCCTAAGGGGCCACCAGGGAGAGGGATGAACATGCCCCCCCCCCCGCCCAGCAACGCCCGCGCTTCCTGACAGGGACCCAAGATTCTCCACTCAGCTTGTCAACAACATTTGAAGCTGGGCACAAGTTGGGACCCAGCACAGGAACCAGCGGTTGGCGGATTCAGACAAGCAAGGTCTCCCCTGGGATTCTCTGGTCCCCACCTTGCTTTTGGGTGGGTGGTTGTATGAACCAGCCCTATATAAAGGGGGTCCTGCTCTCCCTTCCTGACACCAATATTTAAAGCTTTCTTGAGAGGCAGTCGGATCACGCCTACATTTCAGGTTTTAGGGTTAGTGAAATACTGTTGAAAGGAGGGTGGGATTCTCGTTCCACACTGCAGCTAGGCCCACCCACCTTCATAGTGGTTTGGGTAACCCCTCCCTCCCCACTCCACAAATCGCCAAATTTGCAACAGTGTCCACTGAAAGGCTTTAATGCCTGGGACTTGAATCATCACAAAATAAAATGCCAGAGAGAGAGGCATTTATAAAGGCTGCGTTCTCACAATCAGTGGATCCGGGTTAGGGCTCCCAAGCGGATGCTTAACCAGGATCTAATCCTAGATGAAATATTCTAGTTAACTCTGCAGAATACAGCTAGGATTGCTGCCACATGTGTGTTCACACAATCACACCAATGTCTGAGAACCCAGCCAAAGTATAACACATAATAATTAAGTGTTATAGTGTAACATTTAACTGCACCCTGGGGGGCTGTCTTGCTTGCCTGCCCCCTATCCTGACACACCCACTGCCTATTTACACACTTACAACACTGCAACATATGCACACACAAATATGCTCAGAGCTCCAGTAATACTAATAAGCATCTCTATAGCCCTTCTGAAAGTTTGGAGCAAGTAATATGCCTTATCTTGGTGATCTTTACAACAACCTTGCAAGGTAGGCTGGGATTATTACCCCCACATCGTAGATGGGTGCGGGATGGAGCAGACTGGAGATCAGTGGCTTGCTGAAAGTGCAACCCCTACCCCACATGGGGCTGAGGTGAGACGTAAAAAGAGCACAAGGCTACCCAGCTCTCAGGTGGAGGTAGAAATAATTTTAAAGGGAGTTAATCACGGCAGGGTAAAACTGTTGCTGCCTGTAGTGTGGGTATGTTCATTTTTTCCTGCCCTGATATTGTCTCTGGTCAATCAGGTTTTTGTTTCCCTTTAAGCACAGAGTAATCAAGTGGCAAACACACGTATGAACCGGCCCTCTACGAAAGGACTGTGACGCATAACATTGGCACCTGTGTGAATTGCGTTAAATTGGCACCTGTACAAATCACTTACAGAGCTCACATATTCTGGATACACAAATTGTACTCGGGGTAAGCAGTTACCTCATTTCTCAGACTGAGCCATTCATGGAGCACCCATTTCCACCACCACCCCAAAAAGTCTCTTCATGTTCTTAAGGACTAGGAGCTTTTTAAAAATGAATATTGAGAGACTGGGTTTTTGTTTTGTTTTTAAAAATGATGCCACATCGCAGATGCAGTGCTTATGGGGCAGTCCTAAGGATGGACACTCAGCCTTCACTTTTCACCACTCTCATGAGTCTGCACACTCTTCTCACACATGGGCAAGAGGTTTCAACATCCAGCATCCATTACCTGATGGTGCCAAAATAGACACAAGGAACCTGGGCCAGAGCTGACCCCCCACCCCACCCCAAGGAATCATAGTTTCCCCCACTGCCACTTGCTAAGCCAGATGCAAGAAGAGTGGTGTCCAGAGGGAGGGCTGGCGGTCCTGCAGGTGGTTTGTGAGTGAGGCCCGCACTTGGGGACGAAGCAGGGCGCTGCTGGATCGCCACCCTCCGGCCCTTCTCCACAAAACCAGCTGCGGACTAGGGAAGCCTGCTTAGCCCTTCAGGGCAAGGCAGGTCCATGCCCGCTCGGTCTGCTGCGGCAGAACTTGCATGCCACCGGTGCCGGGCAGAGACGCAGCTCAGCAAAGGCCAGGTCAGCAACGCAGCATCCGGACAGCCAAGATGTGCTTGAGGAGCAGGCGAGGGGCCGGGGAGGAGGGACTCCAGCATGCACAAAGTTTCCGATGAGCATCTCCTACATACCCCTGCAGGCAGCCTGGCCTCTTCCCCCCACCCCACCCCAAGAAGCAGCCTCGCATCTCTGGAGTCTCTCCTCTCCCTTCCAGGCACCCTCCAACTGTGACACCCACCCACTCCTGCCAAGGCGGCGCCTTCACACCGGGACTCCAACAGATTTGGGAGGGGGGCGCCTCTCGGTGCTGGGTCGGCGGCTGGCCCCAGAGTGCCCCCCTGCCGTGCCCTCCCTCCGCACCCCCACAGATCCCCCCCCCGCCCGCGAGGGGCGCTTACAGGGAGATGACGTCTCTGGGCAGGTTCTTGGGGATCCCCTTGGCGTCCACGCAGAAGGCCGTGTCTCTGGTGCAGGAGCAGCTGGGCGGGCAGGGGGGAGGCCGGGGGGCTCTCCGGGCAGTGGCGGGAGGCACGCAGGCCAGGCCCAGCAGGCAGAGGAGCAGCAGCTGCCTCCCAGCCATCCTTCCCGCGGCGGCTGCTGGCAGCAGAGTCGGCCAGGTGCCGCAAGACCCCCTCGCCGCTGCTGCCTGCCGCTGCCGGTCCTGCTCCCTGCCGCAGAAAGCTGCTGCTGCTGCTGCTGCTGCGCTCCTCTCCGCCCGGCGTGGGGGCGAGAGCGCGCCCGGGGTGGATCGGCAGCCCTGCCTGCTGCTGGGGACCGTCGTCACCCGGGCGGGCTGCGGAGAGGGCGCAGGGGGCGGGCAGGCAGCAGCGGCACGCGGGCCAAGAGGCGGGGGGGGGGGAGCTGGAGGAGCCCGTCGGCGGGAGGGACGCGCCCTCCGCGGGGGCTGGAGGGGAGCCCCCCCCCGACAGAGAGGCAGGCCGCGCCCCAGGCAGGAGCTGGGCGGGGGGCGGCGCTCAGGATGCTCTCCCCCGGGGGCTGGAGGGAGATTTGCTGCCTTCGAGCAGCTGGGGGTGTCAGTCTCTCGTGGAGGTGCGGGGGGCGGGGGGGCGCCTTGGTCTGACTGCTGGGGGTCCCGCAGAGGGAGAGAGAGAGAGGCCCTTCTGGAAGTGGGGGCGGGCGGGAGCAGCTGGCCCGGCAGGGGAGCCCGCCCGCCTTGAGGGTCTTTGGCCCCTTGAGGGTCTTTGGCCTTTCGGTGGGGACAGCAGGGAGCGCGTCCTTATCCTTTGCCTTCGCTCTGAGAAGGTTTTTTTGGACTGAAAAGCACTTTGTAGATGTGCATAAAGGGAAAGTGTGCCGCCAAGTCGGGGTCGACTCCTGGCGCCCACAGAGCCCTGTGGCTTTCTTTTTGGTTGATTGCAGGAGGGGTTGACCATGGCCTCCTCCTGCGCAGTATGAGATGAGGATGCCTTTCAGCATCTTCCTAGATCGCTGCTGCCCGTTATAGTAGCAGCGGGGATTTGAACCGGCAACCTTCTGCTTGCTAGTCAAGCATTTCCCCACCACTGCGCTATTTAAAATTCATACATTAAAATAAATTGATGATGATGATGATGATGATGTAAGAAAATCAAGCAGATTGATTCTAAGGAAAGACACAACAAAGTTGCTGCAATGATCCACTGGAAACATTGCAAGAATTACAAATTGCCAGCAAGCAAGAACAGGTGGAATCATCCGATTGGGAAGGTCTCAGAAAATGAAGAGGCAAAAATCCTTTGGGATTTTTGAATATAAGATGATAGGCATTTTGCACACAACACACCTGATCTGGCAGTCATCAAGAAGAATCAGGTTCTGATAATTGATATTGCAATCCCAAGGGATAGACAAGTTGATGAAAAACAATTGGAGAAAATAACTAAATACAAGAAACTTCAGATTGAGATTGAGCAGCAGGGGCGTATCTAGGGTAGGGCAGGCAGGGCACGTGCCCCGGGCGCCACTTGAAGGGGGGGGTGCCATTTTAAAAAATTATTAAAAAATGTAAAATGGCCACCGAAAACAAAATGGCCACCATGCATGCTCAAATAGCCTCTGTGAGGCCCTAGGCCATGCCAGGCCTTGCAGAGGCCATCTGAGCATGCGCAGTGGCCATTTTGTATTCAGTGGCCATTTTTTAAAAAAAAAAATTATTAAAGATGGCCACCACACATGCTCAAATGGTCCCTGTGAGGCCCTAGAGGCCAGTGGGGGGAGGGGGAACCCTTGCAGACCCCTCACAATGGCCTTTAGGAAGCCCCCTGAAGGGGCTACAGGTATTTTTAAATAATAATAATAATAATAATAATAATAATATAAGTCATTGTACACATATTTAGTTTGGCACTATGTACAGAGAATCAGGGCTTGTGAATACTGAGCTGAAGCTTATGAGCTAGGATTGTATTCATTTGCTCTTACTTTGCTTCTTGTGATAAGTGAGTTAAATGTGATGTCTTAATAATATGGCTATTAATGGTGAGTTTGTCTTTGAATCAGTGTGAAATCCTTAGTATTAAGGCCCACTGGGAGTTTCTTGCTCTCTTGCTGTCATTTTAACTGTCTTTCTGAAATACAAGAATATATTCCAACCAGTGACATAGTTTACTCTGCATATCCTTTAAATTATTTTCAGAATATCTGGGAAACGTCAAATTCTCCATTGTTTTTTAAAACGTATGTAATAGTGATGCTACAATGCATAGTAGAGAATTAGACAGGCACTTGCGTTTAGTTTTCCAAGTACACCTCCACATAGTATCTGGGTATTTCATGAGCCCCAGCATACTGAAATTTGTAGTTTCCCAGCATTTTTTGGTCTGGTTACGTCCACTGCTAAATAGTTTTTGAAATATTAAAAGATTAACAAGCTTGACTTGTATTTTTCAGCTGATATTATGAAAGTTATCTGAAAGATGGGTGTCAGATGTTTGTACAGGGGGCACAATTTCAATGCTTGCCCTAGGCGCTATTTTCCCTAGATACGCCTCTACACCTTGGTCAATGGCTATCTATATCTATAACCCTAACCCCTGCTAACTGGGCGAAGAGGCACCTTTTAGCATGGATTCTCTTTATTTAGCAGGGGGAGAGCAACTGGCCCTATCCACCCCCAGCACAGTACCTCCAGTGACTGTTGCTGGTGTCTATCTGATGTTTCTTTTTAGATTGTGAGCCCTTTGGGGACAGGGGTCCATCTTATTTGTTGGTTGTTTCTCTGTGTAAACCACCCTGAGCCATTTTTTGGAGGGGCGGTATAGGAATTGAATAAATGAATAAATAAATAAATCTATTAACCGTGTAGGAAAGAAATCAGGAACAAATGAAAAATCTGCCAGTTGTCATGTTTTTAGAAACCGGATGTTTAGATTTTAGTGTTCATAGCTTGCAAGATTCCCCCTTTTTAGCCTATGTTCCAGTAGGCTTATGTGCTCACCCATCTCTCTCTCTCTCTCTCTCTCTCTCTCTCCCTCCCTATCAACTTGGCAGTGCCTGGAACAATATGAAACAAATTCATATTGGGGACACCTCGCCAGCGTAATTTGTGATATCAACCACCCCAGTTCAGGATGACGGATGCATACATGTTTGGGGTGCAAGTGGGCTAACTTATGAACTGCCCCAGATGGTATAAAGATATGATAAATAAATACAATATTTTAAAATTTGTATTTTATACTTGTGGTTCTCAGTGCTTTGGGGAAACTACCTGCTTTCTAAGCAAGCCTCACTGATCATTTTCAAACTCTTTGTTCTCTTTCTGACATCGCCCTCTATGACATCACCTAACTGTCCTCTTAACTGTCAACTGCTCAGAAGTTTCTTGGGAGTCAGTTTCTGCTCTTTCTGAAGCAGTTTCTGGGGTCTGGGAGAGGAGCTGCTTCCTCTCTTCTCTGCTTTCCTCTGACAGGGTTAGCAGAACGTTTATTCTCCAGATGCAGTTAAAGGCTTCAAGGACCCCAACGGGCAACTCCTGGGCACTTTCAGCATCCTGCCAGGGGAGTCGTGCTCATCATGAGGGAAGGGGCTTCTCTTCTGTGCTGTGGCCCACTTCATCAAGTGGTGAGTTTCAAGGGAGCCCTGCCCTCCCTCTGTTCCCTTTGGAGGAGACTAAGGGGGTTTCTATAAAAATTTGCCGCTTTATCTGCTAATAGCGGGACCCCTGTTAACCGGGCCTAGAGTTGCCTTTTAATGTTAAGACTCTTCTATTGGGCACATGGAGAGCAATTGTCCCTCTTCAGTCCAGCACAGTCCCCCTTCCAGGGTCTCCCTTATGTCAAAATCAGCCCTGCTGACTGGGCAAAGAGGTACCTTTGTGGGTAGTTTTCATATTTAGTGGTGAGGCAGGTTGGCAGGGAAGCAGCTGTCCCTATTCAACACTTTGGCTGTTGATGGTGTCATGTGTGGGGGTGTAAAGTGTGCCGTCGAGTTGGTTTCTTTGTGGTTGCCTTTGGTAGAATACAGGAGGTGTTTATCATTGCCATCCTCCGTGCAGTGTGAGATGATGCCTTTCAACATCTTCCTATATCACTGCTGCCCAATCTAGGTGTTTCTCCATTAAGTGGCTACTGGGAGTCCTTCTTGTGGCACACAGTTTGGACTTCACCCCTGCCCACTGAGCAAAGCACCACTTTGTAAAGTGGTGACTCTCTTCTGTTTAGCAGGATGGGGAGCAACTGTCCCCTAATCAACCCAACATAGTATCCTTCTGGGGCTATTGCTGGTCTCTCTGCTGTGCTGCTGCATAGATTGTGTCCCAGTTTCCTTCTGGACAGGGAACTCTCTTCTCATTCTTTTGGCAATGTAAATCACATTGAGAATCCCTTTTGGTTGAAAAATAGCCTATCAACATTTGTAATATTTGTGGATCATGAGTGTGACTGGAAAGAGTTACAAAGTCACACAGTCCCTCCTCCCTGCTCATGTGCCAGGCTGCACATCACCCATTCACGGGAACTGTGGGTTAACTGCTTACACAACTATCTGTTTTTTCCTTCTATCTATAGAAAAAGAGGCACCAAAACAGGACCATGAAAGATTTGGGGGACAAGTGGTGTTTCCTTTGACCAACCTGGTGTAAGGTCAAGATGCGTAAAGATAAAGCAGGATCCAGCAAGGAAAGAGCAGACTTTGAAAGAAGGTGTAGTAGTCAAGAAGAGAAGAGGTGTATCCGGGGAGGGGAGCGGGTACAAGAAAAAGAGACCCTAACTGGGTAACAGAAGGGAAAAGACATAGCTGGGTTGTGGGGTGGATGACAAAAGAAGAAAAGCCCACTGCGCAGGAACAGTCAGTGAGGGCTTGGGAGCAACCAAGCCAACGCAGATACTTGCTTAGGAGGGATCTTTACAGCTTCCTCAGAAGTACCACAAACAGCCATTTTCTCTGAGAAGAAGGGAGAACCTCTCCTTCCTCCTGCTGTAGCCTCCTGTCTTCCCTGATAGGTCAGAAAAGGTGCCAGATAAGATATTCTGTCTTCTGGTTGTTTGGGGGCTACTTGATTCTGACCAGGAGCTCCAGGCAGCACTTGGGCCGAGCAGCAACTGGCACTTAACAGCTAGTGGGGTGGGCAGTTGGGCAGCCATCCACCCAAAGACTAAAAGAAAAAGCTTGCAAAATAACATAAATAAATCCTGGAGACACCTGGGGGAAAGAGAGAGCCTGGCAGGTTGGGCAAACACAGCTTACAAAAACAGAAATTGCCCAAGCACACAGCAGCAGACAGCAACGGGGTGCCAAAGGGGAAGGTGGGGAGAACTCTCCGCATCCTTGTTATCAAAGGGCTGTTACATGTCAGAAGTGGGGTGGGGGCACAAAGAAACAGAATTCAAACCCACAGCAGCACCCAGTTAAACCCACTACCACTAGGGCTGCTGGCACAATTTTTAAAATAAGAGTAAAATAAGCAGTTGGTAAGGAAAATAAAAAGAGAGCAAGCCAGACACTGGCACAGTCTCTCTGCCACCACTCTCTGCTCTGCTGCAGCCTTCCTCCTCTGATATCCTCTAAGAGTGTGGCTCTCTCTGTCAAGCAGCCCCTTAAATACACTTTGAAACTCCCTCCTTTTGGCTCCCCCTCCCCCCAGCCAGTGGGAGCACCGACACTTGATTTTGTATGAAAGCAGGCCAACCAAGGAACAAGGAGATCACAAGCCAATTGGAAGGCAATGCCAGAAAACCAACAAGAAAGGGGGAAACACTAAAACAGCCCTCCAAAATGGCACCCACAATCGCTGTCCAAACAGCAAACCCATTTGCCACAAAACCAGTTGGTTATGGGTTGATCTCGAAGAAGACCCCTTTTTGCAGGGTGTTCTCTGGCGAGATTGAACTGCTTGAAATGCCCTGTTTCACAGCAAACCTTTTCCTAGGCGTTCTGAACATCCCTAGTTAAGGTTGAAAGTCATTAAGAAAATAAGTCATTTAAGTAGCAGGTCCACAGATTTAATGCTGACAGTGGTGAGTGAGAGTCCTAGAAAGAGGGACAGTTTTCCCATTGTCTAAGTACTGTAGACCTTTTCTGCTTCATCATTTCAGTTGATATGTTAAATTGTGTAAGTCTGTCCCTAATTGGTTGCTGTTTTATTTTGGTATTTGGTTTTGGTTTTATTTGAGAAACTGCTTAGATTGTAATCATGGATAGTACCTAGATGTAATCAAATGCTTTCTCTGTTTTGTCATTTTCCTGCATATATGCCAGAAGGACCAGGCTGCCCATATTCTACTTCCCTGCCCTGAGGAAAATCCCATTATCCACTTCAAAATGAAATTTGACACCATTGAATAGCACTAGTTCAGAAATAAGAATGGTCTATATATTAACTTTGGTATTTCAGGAGATAATGATGACAGGCTGGCATTTCAGGAGGACCTCCCCCGCCTTCTGCAGCCAACCACAGAACTGTCCGGTACCCACCCCCCTTTCTGCAGCCAGAACCAGGACAGTCCCGCACCCCCCTTCTGCAGCCGGCCCCGGGACAGTCCCGCACCCCCCTTCTGCAGCCGGCCCCGGGACAGTCCCGCACCCCCCTTCTGCAGCCGGCCCCGGGACAGTCCCGCACCCCCCTTCTGCAGCCGGCCCCGGGACAGTCCCGCACCCCCCTTCTGCAGCCGGCCCCGGGACAGTCCCGCACCCCCCTTCTGCAGCCGGCCCCGGGACAGTCCCGCACCCCCCTTCTGCAGCCGGCCCCGGGACAGTCCCGTACCCCCCTTCTGCAGCCGGCCCCGGGACAGTCCCGTACCCCCCTTCTGCAGCCGGCCCCGGGACTGTCCCGTACCCCCCTTCTGCAGCCGGCCCCGGGACTGTCCCGTACCCCCCTTCTGCAGCCGGCCCCGGGACTGTCCCGTACCCCCCTTCTGCAGCCGGCCCCGGGACTGTCCCGTACCCCCCTTCTGCAGCCGGCCCCGGGACTGTCCCGTACCCCCCTTCTGCAGCCGGCCCCGGGACTGTCCCGTACCCCTCTTCTGCAGCCAGAACTGTGGCTGCCCCGCACCCCCTTATGCAGCCAGAACTGTGGCTGTCCCGCACCCCCTTATGCAGCCGGCCCCAGGACAGTGCCGCACCCCCACTTCTGCCCCCCTCCCGGCTCTGGGCCAGTCCTGCCTCCTTCCTGCAACTGGCCACAGTTTAGTCCTGCCCCCTGCCCTTGATTTCCCTCAGGGTAGGGATTAAATGGCTCGCCGAGAAACGAGAACCCCTGTAGAAGTAACTACAGCCAGTGAATGCAAGGGAAATGCAGAATCCCAGGAGGATGGGGCAGCTCTAGATGGAGCATCCCAAGAGTGGAAAATGCTGTTGAGATCAACGCTGTTTTACTCAAGGACTTGCCTCACACCTGAACCAAGGTTAAAGTCAGTATCAGTTACTGGTTTTGTATTTTTGTTTTTGAATTGCTCAGTTCCTTTCCCCATTTGGGTGCAAATTCATGGTGAACCCGATTTGGGAATGGATCCTAAGAAGTCTTGGATGTGGGTGTCTCTAGGGAACAAAGGGGCTATGCAGAAGGGATTGGCTGCATCCCAGCTCTACTTCTGTGGAGGGCTGGAGAAGACAAGAGCTGGACCAAGCCAGGATGGATGGGGAGCTTGGGAGGGGAGAGTGCCAGTGGAGGTGGGGCAGCCCTACTGGACTCCATGGGACACTGGTGTGCTGCCCTCCACTGCTTCCATTTATATATAAGGTGGGGGGTCTTAAGTTGATGGTAAGTCTTTCATTTCATATATATTTAAAATGTTTCTATCTTTTATATTCAAACTGCGCTTTGTTCGGACACTCTGGGGTGGTGTGCAGCCCATCGGACCCCTTGCAGGGTGTGGCGCATTCTTGTAATTCATTTCAGTAGATCCCAGTTATTAATTCCAAAGTGGGACTTCCCCCAGTTTCTGGGAAGATAAAGCACCCCATTCAGTGCCAGTGCAAGCACCTTTCCACTGCTGGGCGCTTTCCCGATTACAGTTACAACCTCCCTAAAATGGAAAGATACTGCAATCTTTTTACCATGTTGCAGGACTGTAATAAAGCAATAAAATCCGAAAGAAGGCATTGGAAATGTGAATGACACCTTGCTGATAGCACAGAGATGGTGATGTCAATGCACAGGCAATACAGAAGCACACTCTGCAGATCCGTAGTGGCGTTGTGATCAGGTTTAATCTGGAAAGCACCCAGGCTGACCTGCGCAACTAACTCCTGGCAGCTGAACAAGCTTGAGCCCTGAGTGTTTTCTTATAGGAAGCACACGGCTAAATCTCTAAACAGAAATACTACCGACCGGGCAAAAGAAGGGGAAAGGGGTGGTGAGGGAGGGGGAGGAAAGAAGGGGAAAAAATCCCCCTGGGCAAGAGAAGGGGGGAAGTGTCTTGTGGGGGGGGGAGGGTACAAGAAAAAGAGAACCTCCCTGGGCAACAGGAGGGGAAAGGCCCACTGGGCAGGAACAGTCCGAAGGGGCTTGAGGGGAGCAACCAAGCCCATGCAGACACTTGCTAAGAAGCAATCCGTACAGCTTCCTCAGAAGAACCACAGACAGCCATTTCCTCTGAGAAGAAGGGAGCTTGCTTCAACCCCTCCTACTGCAGCCTCCTGTCTTCCCCGATTGGCCAGGGAAGATTGGAAGCCGTCTTCTGATTGTTTGGCGGAGTCTGACCGGGAGCTCCAGACGGCACTTGGGAGGAGCAGACACTGGCACTCAACAGCTGGGGGGAGGGCAGGTGGGCATCCCCCCTACCCCAAACGTCAAGCTATCCTGTGTACCCAAGCATTGCCCACCTCCCGGAGGAAAAATGTAAAAGTCAATATCAATCAATCAATCAATCAAATACAGGCGGTGGCAATCAGCCTGGTAGTTGTTTCTCCTGGGGTGAGGGGGTGGGCAATGCTGAGGGGAGTACCGAAACAATCAGACAGGATAGCTTGACTGGCACCTCTTCTGGCCAACCATGGAAGAGAAGCAGCTACAGCTGCAGGGAGAAGGGGCTAAGCAAGTTTTCTTCTCTTCAGAGAAATTGGCACTTTCGCTCTCTTCTGGTTAAGCTATAAGTTTCCCTTCCTAACAAGAGCGTCAGTTTGCGGGGGGAAGGGGGGCACACAGCCTCCATGCCCTTACTTAGCAGCCCCCAGTAAGCACAGCAGACAGCCAAAGCCAGGAGAAAAGCCACAGAGGATCCAAGGAGCTAGTGATGGCCCACCTGAGACTCTCCAGCTGTCGTTGGGACTACAATTCTCATCATCCATAGCTGCTGGTGGAGGGACTACAGCTCCCATCACCCCATCACAAGAAATGGGAGCCGGGGATGATAGAAGCTGTAGTCCAATCATCCCCAGCCACCACGTATTGTGGCAGGAGGTTATTGGAACTGTAGTCCCTACAACAGCAGCAGGGGTGATGGGAGTTGTAGTCCAATGACAGCTAGAGAGCCTCAGGTTGGCCACCCCTGCAATAATTAATATAGTCCACTGGTGCAGAACCCCATGTGTTTATGAAGAAAACCCAACACATTTTGGGCAGCAGCTCTTTGGCAGGGGGTTGGATAAAGACATCAACACGAAATCAAGGTAGTTGAAACTGAAGGTCATTGAGAAAATGACATTTAAGTCATAGCAGATCCGCCAATCTGAAGCTCACACTTGTTATCTTTGCCTTCTCTCTCCATCCTACCAGCAAAGGAGCACTTCCCGGAATCCCACTTGGCATTGTTACTGAGGTAAGTGCAGAAGGCGACCTCAGCCAGGTCAGTACACATCAACACTGACAAATTTCCCCTCGTGGGTGAAGGGAATTGTGGGCAGGAAGAGGTTGAGGAGATCAAGCCCGTACCAGATTCCCATTGCCTTTCTGGCTAGGTCCCCCAAAGCCTCAAGTCTATTCAAGGTGTTGGGAGAAGACCAAAGGGTCCTTCTGTGTGGAAGGGAGGATACTTCTCCATTCGGAGGAGTTTTGCCTTCACCTCTGAGGCAAAAACCACCCCCTTAACAGGGAGGCATGGTTGCACAGCAATGCTTCACCCCAGGACTGGAAGCCACACCTTAGTTTACAGAACTCCTTTCAAACTAGTTTCTATAGTTGTGGCCTGAGTTTGCAACTCTTCGCTCTGCCCCATCTCTTGATTCGGAGCCTGGGTGCAAGACCACATCTGCTAGCACTGCATGCTGTGTGGGGTGCTGGTTTTTTGGATCCATTCCCGGCAGGGTATAAGAAACAAGCCTGGGAAACACAGTGGACCATGCTGTGACAGCGTCCTCGGTAGGGATGTTCCTGAATCGGCACATTTGAACCAGGCAAGTCGTTTCGGTGCCTCTCTAATGAGGCGCCAAAATGATGTGAGCACATCCCTTATCCTCGGTCCATAGGGCCATCCAGAGGGATGAGGACATGCTAATGAGAGCAGTCCCCAACCTCTGCTGGCTTTCTGCAGGAACACCTTGGCATCCGCTCACCCCGCCGGGTGACAGTGTGGGATTAGCTGGCCGCCTTTTGGGGCCGAGTAGGAATTTTCCCCATCCACCCAGATTGGCCTGGAGGTGGCTGGTTTTTTGCCTACTCTACACTGTTGCACTGGTAGGGGTTTTTGATCTGGCCCATGTTAGGAGCGGTGCCTTTAAATAGAGTAGCTCCTTGGTCACCAGCACCATGATGGCAGGTCAGAGGAGGGGATACGGTGCTGCACCCTAGGGTGGCAGCTCCACTGTGGCTTGGCTACATTGCAGCTCTCTGTTGAAACTAGGTTAATAAAGTTATCGCCCTAGTTTTAACCCATTTCCTGTGTCGTGTCATTTATTTGGGGGTATGGGTGCAAAGGAACCTCAAGACAGACCTCTTGCAAGATGTTCTCAAGTAGGCCTGAGTAGGATCTCTAGAGCCACAAAGATAAGCTTTGCAAAGAGGCAGGATGCACAAATCAACGAGAAGCAGGATTGCTCATTCTGCCCTAGCAGCACTCTGGGAGCCAGCCCTACCCTCCAAATCCTCCAAACAGGAGGCTGGTTCATATACTCACACAATCCAGAGGCAAAGCTCTGCATCCAGGCTGCAAGCTGAAGATGGGATTTTAAAATAATAATAATTTTAAGGGAACTCTCTGGGTGTGGAAGCCTAGCATGTTGGGGAGAAGGATCCAACCCAGGTGTGCAGACAGAGGGAAAGCTTGAGGAGCAACTCATTCATTCATTTTGTGAGTAGATATGGGTTGTTAGGTTTGGCAGTGGTGTAGCTTCTCCAAGTTTGCAGGCAGGAATCTCAGTCCTATTTTGGAGATGCTGCCAGGGAGGGAACTTGGAACCTTCTGCTCTTCCCAGAGCGGCTCCATCCCCAGAGGGGAATATCTTCCAGTGCTGCTCACACTTCTAGTCTCCCATTCAAATGCAACCAGGGTAGACCCTGCTTAGCTAAGGGGACAGGTCATACTTGCTACCACAAGACCAACTCTCTCAGGAAGCTCATCTAGTCCAGCATCCTGTTTCACACAGTGGCCCACCAGAAGCCTCTGGGAGCCCACAGGCAGGAGTTGAGGGCTTGTCCTCTCTCCTGCTGTTGCTCCCCTACAACTGGTATTTGGAGGCATCTTGTCTCTGAGGCTGGAGGTAGCCTATAGCCCTCCGACTAGTAGCCATTGATAGGCCTCTCCTCCTTGAAGTTATCCAAACCCCTCTTAAGGCCATCCAGGTTGTTGGCTGTCACCACATCTTGTGGCAGAGAATTCCATCGATTAATAATTACACCACCTAGAGATGGACATATCAGGCAGTATTAAAATATAAAAAATAAAATAAAAACAATATAAAATTCCATGGATTAATAAGTATGATTATCAGTACGATTATTAGAAAAATAGAATTAATTCTGACGGTATACTTATACAGTTCTCTGAGGTCACTCTTTCCCAGTAGTAGCAGTAGTTGTAGCAGTCGTCGTTACCGCTCGCCAGCCAGTCTTCCCCACTGCAGCTGCTGCCCCCTGAGAGCATTTAACTGGAGAAGCCCAAGACTGAGTCCGAGTCCTTCCTTCAGCTGCCAAGCAGGCGCCCACCCACTCATCTATGGTTTCGGCACACAACTGGAAGTGTGGGGTGCGGGATGAAGTGTGTGCTGCACGGGACCATGTTTTCCATATTTGCTTGTGCTTTTCTACAAATGGTAAGCCGCCTTCCCCACTCTCTAAGTGGAAAGGTGGGAGAGAATAAACCCACTAATAAATAAAAGGCACGTCCTGTGTTGGTTTATTTGTGGAGGGGTGCATCAGACAGACACGCTTGGATTGGTATGCATGGGCTGGGGTCAGATGACTGACTGAGCACAGTTTTGTGTCTGAAACTTTAAAAAAAATGAACGTGGTTAATCCATTGTGTTGGAAATAGCGTTTTAATTGGGCTGTATTCACACAGTCACAGCAATCCTGGTTCAAGAGTTAATCAGGATAAACAGGAAGAACTGTTTGTCAGAACCCAGAATTTCAGGGCAATCCTGGTCAAACCGTTGTGGTTAAACTGCATTTAACTAGACAGTTCAGATCCTGGTTATATGTTCTGGTTAAATGCAAGTTAACAGAGGTTTGATTCCGGATTGCCTAGAAATTTTAGCCCTATGAGCACGTTATGCTCCACATTCGTACAACAAGTGTTCAGTGGACACAGGTACAGATCTGGACACAGGTACAGTTATTCACATGTTATGCTGAACACAGAGCTGTACACTCCCTCTCTGTACCCTGCATTTGTGGGACCTGTATCCAGGCTTATTTTTAACATGAACACAGGTACAGTCATACAAAAAAAATGTACGAGTGTACAGACATCTGTACACTCATACACCATCATGTTCCCAAATGGATCTCCTAGGTTCTCATGATCAGCTCTGCAGGCCTCAGCAATCCTGGTTAACCCTTTAACCAGGATCACTGTGATTATGGACATGATTATGGACGCAGCCTTTGAATGACAGCCCTGATATAAATCAATGCATGTAACTTTCCCTTCACATGGGAAATGACAACGACGTTTCTTAGTTGATATGATGCTGACCCTTCAGCTGATCACGTGTGACGCTTCCATCGGTCACACAAGGGTCCCCATCAAAGAGGCTGCAAGGGGGTGCCGGTTCTCTGGGGCAACTCTGGGTAAGACTGTTCTTGGTGACACTGTTGCGGCAGAGGCCAAATCTCCCCTCCACTTGGGGGCTCAGCCCTTGTGGACAGAGACCCCGAGAGCGGCAAGGGGTCTCCGTGCAGGGATGCATTGCACTGCTGGCAGTAGTACTCACGGCTATCCACACAGGCACTGAATGGACCAAGAGGACCGATCAGGTGCATCTATATCTAGATATCTCCACCGGGGTTGTTGATCAGCTCAGCCCGCTACTCCCCCGCCCTGCCTGCCGCCCTGCAGTTCTTTGCGTTCTCTCGTCCCTTTCATCCGCCAGGCTCAAGCTTTCCTCAGACCATTCATGGCCCACGAGCCGCCTGTGAGAGCCGTGTGTGGCACGGTCGAAAACATCTCTCGTTCCAGGCACAGCTGCACCCCAGACAACAAAGGGCCAAGTGTGCAGAAGAAGAAGAAGAAGATGGCCTTCTGTATGCCGGCTATTCTTAGCCACCTCCAGCAGGGCTGAGATGTACACAAACACCCACAGCCGATGGAGGAGAACACTCCCGGGGGGGATCTCTTGGGCAGAGAGACTCCACAGGTCTCGGACAGGATGGGGCACAGAGGGAAGACGACGACCAGCGCATGTAGCCAAAGGGCTCTGTGAATGGGCATCTTTGCCGCGGACAACCTTTTGCTAAGAACTCAGGATGGAACGCAGGAAGCTGCTTCAGACCGAGCCAGACCCTTGGTCCATCTACCTCAGGATTGCCTGCACCAACTGGCAGAAGTTTTGAAGGCTGCAGGCAGGAGTTTTCCCCAGCCATTCTACCTGGAGATGCTGCCAGGGAGTGAACCTGGGACCTTCTGCATGCCAGACAGGGCTCAGCCACTGAGCTGCAGCCCCATCTGTGGACGGCTCTGCAAGTCACAATTCCAAGGCAATATGAGATTGCTCTTCTCATAGCTTTGAGTCTGTGCCTCAAATGGATCATAGAACAAACCAATCCAGAATTTTTGATTGAGGCACAAATGACCAGGCTCAAACTATCATAATTCGGACACATTATGCGAAGACCCAGCTCCCTTGAGAAGTCCATAATGCTGGGGGAAGTTGACGGAAAGAGAAGAAGAGGATGACCAGCACCAAGGTGGATGGACTCGATGACAGCAATGAATGCACCACTGACTGAGAGACCTTAAAGGCCAAGTTGAAGACCGATCATCCTGGAGAGAATCTATCTATGTGGTCACTAAGAGTCAACACCAACTTGACAGCACGTAATCAATCATTCAATGAGATACACTAACTTGGCAAAGAGGCGTAGTGACTCTCTTTAACGTAGTGATTCTCTTTACTGAGCAGGGGGAGAGTAACTGGCCCTCTCCATCCCCAGCACAGCATCCCTCCAGTGATTGTTGCTGGTGTCTTATCATGTTTCTTTTTAGATTGTGAGCCCTTTGGGGACAGGGAGCCATCTTGTTTGTTTATTATTTCTCTGTGTAAAGCACCCTGAGCCATTTTTGGAAGGGCGGTATAGAAATCGGATGAATGAATGCATGAATGCATGAATACATAAATAAATACACCTACCGGTGTGGAAGGCAGCATTACTGGATGGTGAGGGGGGGTCATGTTGCTCTCTCCCTCCCCTTGCCATGCTCTCCAGCCCCCCCCCCCCCGCCCAAGAGGAGGAGTCCTCAGCAGGGATGTAGCTGCCAACGCCGCACTCTCCATGACAGCCCTGCTGGGCTGGCCATGCCCACCTTGACAGCCAGAGAAGCCCCCTTGCTCCATCCCTGCGCATTCCCCCCCCCACTACAGCCCCCTGGTCCTGATCCTGCAAAGAGAGGGCAAAGTGAGTCCATCTGCAACTTCTTCTCAGGGTAGCATGCACGGCCTTCTTTTGTCCCACCTGTAATCCTACCTGTGTGGTCGGCTAGCAGAGCTTTGCCTCGTGTCCAAAGTGGCAACCCAAAGAGCTTCATGGCTGAAGGCAGAAGTGGACATGAGGCAGGACTGAGAGTGGGGGGGCTGCCACCCACTGAAAGCAGCTGCTCCATCTCAAGGTCTCCCCCACACACACACCCCACTCTCCCAATTAGACACACTTACCCAGCTTGGAACACATTTTCCTGCCCATTGGCGGGTGTGCGTGGAGAAACACTCTGGGCAAGCATGCCTAACCGGCACAGGGATGGGAGGGGACATTAGCATGGGCAATGTATAGCTCCATCCTGAAGAGGGATTGGAAGAACTCAGGCCTCCCCAGCACAAAACCCTCTGCCTCTTGCTATAGCATGTGGACTGCCTTGAAACTGGTCTGTTTCAGGAAAGAGACAGGTTTCAAGTCTGGAGGAAATCCTGGTCAGTTCTACCTGCTCAACTGCCAGCCCTGTTGACATCCTAAGGCAAAAACGGAAGGTTTGCTGCCGTGGTGAAGTCTGCGCGGGCAGGTGTGCACAACTGTCAAGGGGCGGCTTCTCCACATTTTGCCTCCAGGCGGATCAAGCTAAGTGGCCGGTGATGTCCCTCCTTGCAGACTGTAGCAGCCCGACTGCAAAGTGAAGTAAAGTGTGCCGTCAAGTTGATTTCAAATCCTGGCATCCACAGAGCCCTGTGGTTGTGTTTGGTAGAATACAGGAGGGGTTGACCATTGCCGCCTCCTGCGCACTATGAGATGATGCCTTTCAGCATCTTCCTAGCTCACTGCTGCCCGATATAGGGGTTTCCCATAGTCTGGGAAACATACCAGCGGGGATTCAAACTGGCAACCTCTAGCTTGCTAAGGTAAGGTAAAGTGTGCCATCAAGTTGATTTCGACTCCTGGCACCCACAGAGCCTTGTGGTTTTCTTTGCTGGAATACAGGAGGGATTGACCATTGTCTCCTCCTGCACAGTGTGAGATGATGCCTTTCAGCACCTTGCTATATCGCTGCTGCCTGATATAGTGGGGATTCGGACCGGCAACCTTCTGCTTGTTAGTCAAGCATTTCCCCGCTGCGCGACTTAAGGTGACTCAAAGGGACACTCAAAGAGTTCTCCACTCAAAGAGTTCTGCTCCCATGCTCCTGCTCTTGCTCATTGCAGGGAGGGTTGCACAGCAGAACCTCTTCCTGGTGCATTGTGCCCTGTGTTGAAGAGTGCTGTGCCATTTAGATTGTAGACACCCGGTGCCAAAACAGCCAGTACATTGGGGTTCTCAACCCTGGGTCCTCAGGTGTTGTTGGACTACAACTCCCATCATCTCCCACGCTGTGGCAGCCCGGCAGCACCTGGGGCCTACAGCTGAGCACCTCTGCTCCAGGCAACCAAAGAAGAAAAACAACACCGAGCACCACACGCCTTCTCGTTGCCGTTGAACCACGGCTCTCTCAGATGGGCTCAATCTCCTTTGGGACATAGGAAGCTCCCTGATCCGGAGTCAGAACACAGATCCATCTCGCCCCAAACTGCCGCTTTGATTTGACTGGCAGCCGTTCTCCGGGGTCTTCGGCAGAATCTTTCCCATTAACTCATGGTTAAAAATGCAACATGGGGTTGAAGATGTAGATCCGGCAGCTACAAATCCACTTGCCAGTGGCTGGTGCCCCTGGCCATCTGGCAAGTGGGACCCTCTTGCAATTGCACAGATCTTGAGGTCTCATTTCCACTGCCGCTTCGGAGCAGCTTAGGAAGAGCAGGGATCCTTCCTGAGCAATAGGACAGGGCTCCTGCTGTTCCTTAGGAAGATAGGGAGCTGCCTTATACTGAATCAGACCATTGGTCCATCTATGTAGCTCAGTAGTATCTACACAGACTGGCAGAGGCTTCTCCCAGGTTGCAGGCAGGAGTCTCTCTCAGCCCTAACTTGGAGATGCTGCCAGGGAGGGAACTTGGAGCCTTCTGCTTGTCCCAGAGCAGCCCCATCCTCTCAGGGGAATATCTTCCAGTGCTCACAGGTAGTGTCCCTCCCATTCAAATACAAACCAGGATGGACCCTGCTTAACGACGAGGACAATTTATGCTTGCTACCATCAGACCAGCTCTCTTCCTCCTTCTCCTACCATCTCCATATCCCTGTGCAGCTGAGAGATTTGGGAGGAGGGAGGAGGTTGGTGGTGGCCACAATTACTGTGGCTAGTGAGCGGATCCCTAAACGTGTGGGTCCCTGCCTGGGCCCTTCTGCATGGAAAGGGTGCACTCTCTGCCTTTGACCCGAGCGGTGTCCTCACTTCACTGCAATCCATGATTCCCTCCACCCTTTTCCCAGCACACTCGCAGTTCTCAGGGCTGACGAGGGGCTCCTTTCGCTCATCAGGCAAACGTGAAAGGAGTTCTCACATTTTCGCTTCAAATGCCTCAACAGATTTCTGGCGCAAATAATCCAAAGTCGCCAGGGACTCCAGCCCTGTGGGAGCCTGCAAAGAGGCCTGGATTTGGCCCTCCAGGGGAACAAGAGGCCATTGGCGGCCGCTCAGGAGGCCCTTGTGCTCCTGGAAAGGTCTCTCCAGAGGCTCTTGAGTGTCGCAAGCCCAAACACCACTTATGGGGCACTTGGCTTGGAAAGGACGCAGGCAGGAGAGAGGTGCCCCAGAACAAGGCCTGGCTGCCAGCCAGCGGGAGCTGCAAAGAGGCTGTCCAACCTGCATGTGACCCACAAGCGACCTATATAAAGGGGGGCTCCCTCCAGCCAGGAAGCAAAGAGGAACGCCAAGCAGCAAGAGACTGACAGGATGCAGACCAGCAGCAAGGAGGCCCTTCTGGCGGAGGCCCCACCGGTAAGTCTGGGGACGCCTGGGTTACTCCTGCAGGTACAGCTCAGAACCCAAGGCCAGGGGTTGGCTCAGGGGCTCCCAGCCTGTGGCACGCCAGATGTTGCTGGCCTACAACTAAACTGCAGCTGGGGGTGATCATAGTACTTCTGCAACATCTGGAGGGCCACCAGTGGGGAACCCCTGGACAAGCTTCCCGATTCTCAAACCTACATCTCCAAATGTTGTTGTTGTTGTTATTATTACATTTATATCCCGCTCTTCCTCCAAGGAGCCCAAAGCGGTGTACTACATACTTCTCTTTCACAACAACCCTGTGAAGTAGGCTAGGCTGAGAGAGAAGTGACTGGCCCAGAGTCACCCAGCTAGTTTCATGGCTGAATGGGGATTTGAACTCGGGTCTCCCCAGTCCTAGTCCAGCACTCTAAACACTACGCCATGCTGGCTCCTATTGTTGGACTACAACTCCCATCATCCCCAACATCTGTGAGCCAGATGGCAGGTAGAAGCTGAGAGGTTGTGTGCATCAGTGCTCTCCACCACCACCCCCATTCCCCTTCCACGCCTCTACCAGGACCCTGCCCCATTCAGCCTGCAGGAGGGGCTTCCATCCATATTTTCACTCCTATTCCAGCACCCTTCCTTCAAGGGCAGTGTGTGCATGGACTGCCCACAACAACCCTGTGAGGCGGTCCCAGCTGGAAAAGATTGACTGGCCCAAGGTCACCCTGTGAGTTTCATGGCTGAGTCAGGATTCAAGCCCAGGCGACCTCCCCAGGCCTCGAACCACCGCAACACATTGGCTCGCATGTTGGCTTGTTGTTTCTCTGAGGCACGCAGGGTGGGGTGGGGGGCTTGCATGTAGAAAACTAGCAGGCCAGGAAGAAGCCTCATCTTCCCCAGAGATGACCGTTTTCTGTGTGCAGACTCTTGCTTGGACAGATGTCCTTTCATGAAAGCTTTCCAGCAAAATGTGGTACAGTCTGGACCAAGATTTGCCACTCCATGAGAACTAGCCTGTGCTTCTAAGCACGGGGGTAGGCCGCCTGTGGCGCTCTAGCTGCTGTTGAACTACAACTCCCATCATCCCCAGCCACATGGCTAGGGATGATGGGAGTTGTAGTTCGTCAACAGCTGGAGAGCCAAGGTGGCCCACCCCTGCACTAAACCACACTTCCTGTCTGGGACAAATAAAATAGGATTCCAGTGTGCACAACTTTTGGGCTCACCTTGTGTTCTCGTCTGCCCCCACAGGATTATTCAGCATCTCCCAGGCTCCCTGGACTGCCTTGCAAGAAGATGCTGATTGTCGTGGTGGTGGTGGTGGTGATCGTTCTGGTTGTCCTGGGATTCCTTCTGATGGGGCTGCATATATCGGAGAAGCATACGGAAACGGTCAGTACTGGGGCCTTGGTGTCCCTCTGGAATATCCAAGATCATTCTCACCATTATGAATAGGGCAGGAGAAGCTGGACACCCGCCCATTTCTTGCTGGTGTGTGAGCTAAAAGCAAGGCCAGAGGCACCAGCAGTGGTCATTGCCCTCAGCTTAATATTTTTGTGTTTGCATTTATCCTCCACGGAGCCCAGAGCCGTATACACGGTTTATGTTTATCCTTACAATAATTCTGGGAGGTACATTAGGCCGAGAGAAGAGAGCTGGTCTTGTGACAGCAAGCATAAATAAGTTAAGCAGGACCCTTTGCTAAGCGGGGACTGCCCTGGTTTGCATTTGAATGGGAGACCACATATTCCCCTTAGGGGATTTGGCCACTCTGGGAAGAACATTTGCTTGCATGCAGAAGGTTTCCAGTTCCGTCCCTGGGAGCATCTCCAAGACAGACTCCTGCCTGCAACCTTGGAGAAGCCACTGCTGCCAGTCTGTGGAGACAATACTTAGCTAGATAGACCAATGGTCTGACTCAGTATATGGCAGCTTCCTCTGACCCTAGAGAAGTGACTGGCTCAGAGTCACCCTGTGAATTTCAGGGCTGAATGGGGATTTGAACCCGAGTCTTCCTGATCCTAGTCCAGTGCAGTGTTCCCTCTAACAGGGATTCCCAGATGCTGTTGACTACAACTCCCATAATCCCCAAGCAAAAGCCATTGCAGCTGAGAGTTGTCGTCAATAACACTGGGAACCCTTATTAGAGGGAACCCTGCTCCAGTGCTCTAACCACCACCACCCCGGTGTGCTAAGCAGCCGCCAGACAGAAGGGCTTTTCCTCCTACCTACCTCTGTAAAGACCTTGCTTCTTACTCACTCGCAGACAGAAAACGGGAGGGCACACCACTCCCTGAGTTGGGCAGGAGGCGTCTCCTACCCTATTCATAATGGTGGGAACAATACGTCGTCTGTCTGTTTACCAATATGCAAGCTGAGCAGGCAAATGCCCAGACAGAACACAGCTAGTAGCTTGTAAGGCAATACTCATTCCGATCCCCTCGCCCATGCAGACAGCATATCCTTGGAGTTATAGGAACTGAAGAAGCTGCCATATACTGAGTCAGACCATTGGTCTATCTAGCTCAGTATTGTCTACACAGGCTGGCAGCAGCTTCTCTGAGGCTGCAGATAGGAGCCTCTCTCAGCCCTACCTAGAGATGCTGCCAGGGAGGGAACTTGGAACCTTCTGCTTGCAAGCGAATGCTCTTTCCAGAACGGCTGCATCCCCTAAAAGGTAATCTTACAGATATCTTACAGTGCTCACACATGTAGTCTCCCATTCAAATGCAAACCAGGGTGGACCCTGCTTAGCAAAGGGGGCAATTCATGCTTGTGACCACAAGACCAGCTCTCCTCCCACTCACCATCAGCTGTAAAAACAACAACCCCAAACTGCAAACCCAGACAACGACTGGCTAGCTACAGCCACCTCCCCAGTTGTTGCTCTCTAACCCCTACCCAAGCAGACGGGATGTGTTCAGTAGTTAGTAGTCACCAGCCGTCAAAAGCCATAAATAGCTAGTTATCTTTTGGCAGCACGACAGCATTTGCCTTTACACGTTTCTTTGCTTTTTAAAACTATAAATATTTATACCTCACTTTTCCATGTTGTCGAAATGCAAAAAAAGGGACATAGAACACATTCAAGTACAACAAAACCAATCGAGAATAACATTCAAAACCACAAATACATCAAAACCAGATGGCATTGTGCAGAAGCTTGTAGCCATCAGCCATGAATGCTTTTTGGAAAAAGTATCTTCTAGAAGTCACCTTAAGTGGTGCAGCGGGGAAATGCTTGACTAACAAACAGAAGGTTGCCGGCCCAAATCCCCGCTGGTACTATATCAGGCAGCAGCAATATAGGAAGATGCTGAAAGGCATCATCTCACACTGCGTGGGAGGAGGCAATGGTCAACCCCTCCTGCATTCTACCAAAGACAGCCATAGGGCTCTGTGGGTGCCAGGAGTCGAAATCAACTTGACGGCACACTTTACCTTTAGAAGTCACAGTGCCCAGTGAGGAGCATCCTATGAGCTGCAAAAAAACTGAAGATGGTTATCTTTGCATTTGATCCAGCACAATAGTACCTTCTGCCTTCCTTCTGTTCCTCACTGCTCTCAACAAGCTCCCCTTTTCACCCACCAGGTCCTGCAAATGACCATTCAAGGTCTGGATGGGAAGACCTCCCCACAACACCTTTCCATGAGCCGGAAGGAACAGGTGGCAACGTTCCAAGTCAACGGGAACCTTAACTCTTCTGCCACGGTGGTGTACGACTACAGTAATGTAAGATCTGCTGAGTCCGGTCTGCAACTTCAAAAGGAAAATCCCTGGAAGGAGAGGGGTGGGGTAGACCTATTTTACATAATGCCTTTGCAAGGCTTTCAGAGCCCTTAATGGAATCCTAAGAGTCTTTTCTCTCTTTGAAAGTATGTCCCTAGTCCTCATAGTTGCAGAGACCATTCTCGGTAAGTTGTTTAAGTTCTTCCAAGTTTGGCCTCTGGAGTGGAACAAGGTCACCCAATGGCAATTCATTTACAGGTGAGAAAGTGAGGGTGCTTAATTGGTTCCATTTGTAGGTGAGAAACAGAGCCAGGGGATTTCTAGGCCTGAGCCCAGGCTTTATAAACCTAAACCCAAGAGGTCCATGCCACATTCTGCTGAGAAACCCTGGCTAAACCCTCCTATGATCCCCTGCTGAGCCAAGAGGCACCCTTTAAAAGTGGTGATTCTCTTTATTTAGCAGGGGGAGAGCAACTGACCCTATCCAGCCCCTGCACAGCATCCCACTACACACACACAGCTGCCTTCTACCGAGTCAGTCCCTTGGTCCATCTAGCTCAGTATAGTCTTCACAGACTGGTAGTGGCTTCTCCAAGGTTGCAGGCAAGAATCTCTCTGAGTCCTATCCTGGAGATGCTGCCAGGGAGGGAACTTGGAACCTACATGCTCTTTCCAGAGCAGCCCCATCCCTAAAGGGGAATGAGCTCACACATGTAGTCTCCCATTCAAATGCAAACCAGGGTGGACCTTGCTTAGCCAATGCTTGTGCTGTCACAAGACCAGCTCTCATACCAGCTCTCCTCCCTGTTATCTGGGAACCTTTGTTGAAAAACGGTGCGTGTGTGTGTGTGTGTGTGTGATAAATAAGACCGTGAGTATCCTGTTTCCCCCCTCCTGAGGTGCCATGGAGGAAGCAGCACTGGGAGAAGCTGCAGAAGCTTAGCATCTCCTCCGGGGTGGGGACAGAACCAGATGTGGGAGAGGCTGGAGGGGCAGAAAAAGTGGCATAGCCCATGCACAGACAGCGTATCTCTCTCAGGGTTCTGAAGGGTGTCCCTGGGCTTTGTCTTGGAGCAGCTCCTGATCGGCTACAGATCCTGGCCAGGACAATCCTGCCACGTCACCAGGATGAACAAGGAGGACATCCAGGGTCTGGAGGCTGTGGCCAAGGTGTTCCAGCAGGCCCAGGTGAGGCAAGACCACGCCTGGCGGAGGCAGAGGGCTGGGCAGCAGACGGACCATCCGCATCCAGGGCCGGCCTGCCTGCCTCTATGCCCGGGGGGGCGGGGGCGGTTATTGAACTGCAACTCCCATGAAAGTGAACTGTGGCTGGGAATGATGGGAGTCGTAGTCCAAGAACAGCAGAAGGGCCAAGGAGGCCCACCCCTGCTTCATACTTCATATGGGCTTCCTGTGCCCATAATCAAGCTGGGGAGCTTCCCATTGCTTGAGGTCTGCCCAGGTCCCTTGGAGGCCGGGAGTGGGCCATGTTGGGTGTGCAGCCAGTGATATATGCTCCGTCGTACTAGAGCCCTGATTTTAATTGGGGAAAGAGAGGAAAGGGAGCGGGGACCATTAGCGATCCGCTTAAGGCAGGGAATTATATGAGCCAGCACGGTCTTCACTTTCTATAACACAGGAGTAAGCCACCTTGGCTCTCCAGCTCTTGCTGAACTGCAACTCCCATCATTATTGTGGCTGGGGGGTGATGGGAGTTGTAGTCCAACGACAGCTGTGGAGAGCCAAGGTGGCCGACCCTGATAAGCAGCCTTCATCCCAGCCCCCCCCCCCCCAAACCAAACAAATGGAAAATCTCATCCGGCACACCCAAAAGAGGAACAATTCTGGCCCTTTGCATGCATAGTTGCATGCAACGCAGAGAAGCAAGGAGTTTCTCTTGGGGATATCATTATTTTATTTCCCCTTGTAGACCAAGCTTCTCAAACCATCCCTCAAACAGAGCGAAGAGGAAGGAGGACACCCTGCGCCACTGGCCGACCGTTCAGCCCTGGGCACCACCCTTAACATCCTTTGCAGCCACCTCCCTGTCTACTGGGCTTAGAGGAGGGGGGTGGCCGAGAGGACCGACAGATGAAATCAGACCAAATGCACCCCTCAGCTGTGATGGGCCGGATTTCCCGAGACAACGATGCTCCTGAGGGGCACAGAGAGATTCCAGCGATGACTTCTGGGAAGCGAGCACAAAATCCCAAATGCAGCACTCAAAGCTTTGGCAGAGCCCCAGCCTCTGGGTCCAGAAGTCATCGCCAGCCAATTTCCAAGCCTCTCCCAGCACCAAGCCAAACACCAGACTCATGCTCTGTATCTGCTGCTGAACTAGAGAGACAGGGTGCCCGAATGTTTTCGTGCATGCGCTCACAGAAGGAGCATCTCTGGGCTCTAAATGCTGCCAGCTTTGCATGTGCAGGAAGTCTTGTTTATACCAGGGACCATTCAGACATCCAACCCATCACCTGTAATATAAAGTGGTATAGTCCAGCAAGGAATGCATTCCCTGAGGCTGAGCTCTAAGGATCAAGCTATACATTGCATTCAGCACAAAGTGTCACCTTGATTGTTTTTAGTTAAATAACAGTGGGGCAGGGTGGGGGTGGGGACAGCTTGACCATGCAGGGAAGGGGTACTGAGCCCTTTCCCTCTGTACCATTGAGGCAGACTCAGGTAGTGGTCAAGAAATGGTTAAAGGGTCTGTGTTACCAAACGGCCTTAATTGCAAATTGCTGAATGCACCGTAAATCTGTCCTCTGCTGGAATGCAAGCAAAGAGGCCCCTTTGGTATCTCCAGATAACAGAGGCGCTGGCTAAGGACACCTTCAAGGCCAATAGCTGAGGGGAGTAGAGGTTGGAACAAGATGAAGGAGGGGAGGAATGCTCGATTATAAGCTAGAGAAATATTGCCTAATTGTAATAATAGCAATGATTATAATAATTGTAAAATGACGATTAAGTGATGCCAACCAATGAGGAATGTATCCACTGAATGTAATTAAGATGGGTATAAGAGCTGAAGCTGGAATGTGATCGGTGCTCAGCTTTTTGGGAATTATCCCACTGAGTCTATTGCTAGCAATAAAGTCTGGTTTCTCTCAACTGCTGGTGTCAATCTCTCACTCTGAACCCGTGGGGGAATTCTGCTACACCATGGTCCCAGTGGAAACTGTCCTGCCACAGATGCTACTGACACCTCGGCTTTGTACAGGCAGAAGTTCGAAACTATGCCTTCAGCTTGCCTCAGTGGCAAAGAAAGAATTTTGCCCTGCCTCTTCACTGCCCTTGGGATGTCAAATTCGGGGTGCGGGGAGTCTTTGCAAACACAACAGCTACCAAACCTCATGATTTGCAGTGGCAGCATTCAGAAATCAGACACAAATGACATGTGCAAAACTAACGATTCAGCTTTGCTGCTTGTTTCCTTTTGGCTTGGTCTCCTTATAGTTTGTTTTGTAATGACCGTTTGTTGGATTGCAACTCCCATCATGCCCTGCTGCAATGCATTGCATCAGGGGGTGATGGGAGTTGTAGTCCAGCGTGGCCACCCCTGACTTATGGTTTTATGCCAATAAAATAGGAGTGCGCTGAACTGCTAGTGGTGCTAATGGAGGCAGCTCAAGGGGCACAATTTGCTTCAGGAGGACCATGCAGGAATGGGTGCAAATACCCCTCCCCCTGCCCCACGGTCTTGACCAGATCTCCTTCCCCAGCTACTATTTAGATTCAGAAACAAGCAAACATGCAAAGCAAACTACACAATGAATGTAACGTGGTGTTTCAAGTGTTCAGGGCAGAAGAAACACAGTTGATTACTACGTGTTTTTCATCTATGTAGAGAATTGTGTCCTGGAGTCATTAGATAGCCGCGGCTAAACCCACTCAGCCTCCAACACGCCTTTTGATCCTCCTCTTGGGCCTCTGCGGGCTTATGCTAGTGATGTGTGTGTTTACGCTTGCTTGACAAGGCTATGATAAATAAAGCATAGGAAAGACAAAACTTGGGCCCATCAGAGAATGCCTTCATTATTTTGCCACCCAAAGACCTGACCTTCTGACTGCCTTCAGATTACGTCAGCTGTGGGCCAGAGGGAAGCCCGTGTGACCCAGACGGACTCTGAGCTCATCACACTGGTCTCCAGCTGAGCGCAGTCTCACAGCATCCCTGTTGGGGCTTCTCTGGTCCTTTCTGCAGCCAAACTGTGAGCAATGCAGAGGCTTACGCCTTCTCTGCGCTGCTGTGCCTTGTGAAGAGGGTTGAACCAAGGAAGCAGCCTGCTGCTGGGTCAGGGAGACCACCAGCCCATCGAGCTTTGTACAGTTTCCACTGACTGCAAGCCGCTTGCCAGGGTCTCAGACAGGGGTGGGGGGTGTTTCTCATCTCCGCCTCCGGCACTGCCAGGAATTGAACCTGGGCCCTCCTGCACAGATGCTCCACCACCAAGCCATAACTAGGAATGGCTCCCTGACAGCAAGGCATTGGAAAACAGGGACGATTCCCAAAGGGGTTGTGGGTGCTTCCCCCCTCCCCAGAGGCGTAACTATAGGGGGGGCAGGGGGGGCATGTGCCCCGGGCGCCATCTTTTCTGGTCACGTGGGGGGCGCCGCCATGACCAAATTTTTTAATTTTTTTTAAAAAATTTTTGTTAATACAAATGTTTCCTGCTCAGTGCAGCAGCGCTGCAGCAGTCAAGGGAGCGCGTCTGTGCCCCCTTCCCCACGAGCGGTCCCTTCCACACCTCCTGAGCCCCCCCATTGCTTTGCTGGCGCCTGGCAGCCAGTCATTGGCCTGGCTTGGCGGCGGCAGCGGGCGCTTGTGAGGAAAAACCTAAGTATAATGTAGTATGTGGGGGGGGGCGGCGGTGGGGGGCGCCATTTCAGTGCTTGCCCCGGGCGCCGTTTTCCTTAGTTACGCCTCTGCCCCTCCCAATTTCTCCACTCCCCCTTTCACTCCCCCATCTGCCCCTAGACTGGAACTGTGCAGCAAAGTGTCAGATGAGAGGAGAGCTGGTCTTGTGGTCGCAAGCATGACTTGTCCCCATAGCTAAGCAGGGTCCGCCCTGGTTGCATATGAAAGGGAGACTTGATGTGTGAGCACTGCAAGAGATTCCCCTCAGGGGATGGAGCCGCTCTGGGAAGAGCATCTAGGTTCCAAGTTCCCTCCCTGGCTTCTCCAAGATAGGGCTGAGAGAGATTCCTGCCTGCAGCCTTGGAGAAGCCGCTGCCAGTCTGTGAAGACAATACTGAGCTAGATAGACCAATGGTCTGACTCAGTACATGGCAGTTTCCTATGTTCCTATGATGCAGTCATCGCATATTATGGTCCTTTAACTTGAATTCATCACTTCCAAAGAACTCTGTTTAAAGAAGCCTCATCCACTCACTTACCTACCCCAGATCAAGCCACACAGAAGCCAACGCGGTCAGGTAGGGAGAGAGAGCCTCTGTCCTCCCAGAAGCCAGGCTGGGGGTGAGACCATGTCTGCAGAGGGGTGCAGGGTCATCTGGCCTGGGACTGACCACTCTCCCCACCCTGGTCTTTCCCCACCACATGGTCTCAGACAGGAAGAGAAAACTAGCCGGGAAAGGTTTGGCCTAATCCAAAGAGACAGCATTTCCAAAAAGGAATCCGCTCCTTTTTCTGAAGATGTTTGAAAAGGTCAAGCAAGCTTCATTCATAAGAAACATCACAAACTAGCAACATTAATCGCCTTCCCTCTATAGGTGTTTAATGGAGAGCAAAATCCTGGCTCCCCTAATCACGTTCTTTGCCACCCCTTTGCTGCTTCCCCAAATAAGTTGTTCGAGAGTCGCTCCTGTTTGAAAAGCATGGGCTGACATGGTAGCCAATTCGTGCCCGGCTTCTCCTCACCTCTCATTTCGCCTCTTACAGTCTGCAAATTGTGTGATATAGAATGAGAGGCAAAGAGCCATCATGGTGAATATTTCCATACCATTAGGGCTGCAGATTTCTAACAGTGATTACTGCCCGAGTCCTAGAAGGTTGCTGATGCTGACTGCAGAACAGCAGAGTTCTCTGAGTGCACAAGGAATATCCTCTTAGTCTTTGTGCTGACACAAGCCCTGGCCACGTGCATAATTTACTGCACTAAATTATAATCCTTCCTTGAATTCACCCACTGTTAAAAGGGTGCATGGGAAGAAATTAACACCCCAGTGATCATCCAGGCAGGCAGCTGACAGCCCAACCAATTATCCCTTCTAACTGGTTTATCCCTGCTTTCCTCAGGACAGGACAGGTGACCATGTTGGGTTCCTCACAACAACCCAGCAATAGAAGTTAGGTAGATACACAACTTACCCACGGACATCTGGTGGGCTGTGTTGTGATTGGAATCCAGATCTCCAGATACAACACCCTGTCCACTATGCAACACTGCCTCTAATCATGAGTAGTGGGGCTTTCAGTTATGAAGAGGCTTGCTGAGCCACAGATGCCTCCAACCAATATAAAGAGGGCTGTGCATCTGCTGTGCCAGAAATAGCCCACCCTGTGTTCAGAGTTATGCAATGCAAGGAAATGTGCATAGATTTGCATCTGCACAGTTTCAAATAATGTGCACATCTGGGGCTGGAGAACTGAGTTTCAATTTATTTATTCATTTATTCGATTTTATTTATTCAATTTCTATACTGCCCTTCCAAAAATGGCTCAGGGTGGTTTATTATCAATCAATCTATCTATCTATCTGGTTTCTATACTGCCCTTCCAAAAATGGCTCAGGGCATTTTACACAGAGAAATAATAAATAAATAAGATGGCTCCCTGTCCCCAAAGGGCTCACAATCTAAAATGAAACACAAGATAGACACCAGCAACAGTCACTGGAGTTGTACTGTAGTGAGGGTGGATAGAGCCAGTTACTCTCCCCCTGCTCAGTAAAGAGAATCACCCCGTGAAAAGGTGCCTCTTTGCCAAGTTAGCAGGGGCAAAGAAATAACAGAGAAATCACAACTATTTAGGGAGTCGTAGCCCAGAAAGAATGGCAGGACAGCTGAAGACCCCTGATGCTCTCCATAATTGTTCATCCCTTTCCTCCTAGGAACAGAGAGAGCTACCTTCTACTGAGTCAAACAGACTCTGCGTCCACCCAGCTCAGCGCTGGCTGTACTGACTGGATGTGGCTCTCCCAGGTTTCAGGCAGGAGTCCTTCCCATCCCTCCCTAGAGTTGGCAGGGATGGGATGGACCCTGGATCCTTCTCCCTGCAAAGCAGAGGCTCTGCCATTGAGCTATGGGCTCATCCCCCTGCATTTTGTGGTTGTGCTGATCTGGGGCAGAGGCCATTCACACCTCAGAGGCTCCTAAAGGAATGGGACACTTCAGCTCAGACTAGGGTGCTACAGGAGGACTCAAGTACTTGACTCTGGGGGCCTCCTTTTTGAGGCAGCAGCTGGTACAACAGGAAAGCAGCCTGGCGCGTTGCCTTTGCGTGGGAGGACACTAGAAACCCACTGCGTCCCTCTAGAATGGATCTATTTACAAATATACGAACGTAAGTGGCGGCAAGCAGCGACTTCCAGAACAAGTAGCACAGCAGCTAGTCCTGCATCAAACAGCAACTTGTGCAGCCCACCCACCCCCACCCGCAAGTGGCAACCCCAGACATCAGCTGACTCCAGCCAGGAACTCTCCGGATGCTGGTTTCTAGTTCACCTCCAAGTTCTGAACTGCAGACTGGCTCCAGTTCATCCCACTCATCCCTCACTGGAAGAGCTTCCCTTTCCCAAAGTCGAATGTGTGCCACCATGTTTCAGAGGCTAGGAACCCTGGTCTTGACCACTCAAGGTGATCCAGATGACCAAACCCACCATGTTATACATGCGAGGCACATTTAAAAGAGACCGATTTTGTAATCAAAAGGCCTTCTGCTATTGCTCCTTCTGCTGCTCTATCTTCTGGACTCTTTGAGTGTTCAGAACCTTCCAAATGATTTTCAAATCCCAATAATATTAAGATGTTAAAAATAGTTCCCATCACCCTATCCCAAGAGTACATATGGATACAGGGCGTGTCTGAAGGTCTATCACTCCATTGCAAGTATTGGCAGTAAAAAGAACCACACTTCCAGACTACAGTTTGTTTGTTTAATTTTCATTGTTTTCTGAATACAAAGGGAGATCCAACTATGCCCCCTAGTACTACTAATGAGCCAGCGTGGTGTAGTGGTTAGAGTGCTGGACTAGGACCAGGGAGACCCAAGTTCAAATCCCCATTCAACCATGATACTAGCTGGGTAACTCTGGCCCAGTCACTTCTCTCTCAGCCTAACCTACTTCACAGGGTTGTTGTGAGGAGAAACTCAAGTATGTAGTACACCGCTCTGGGCTCCTTGGAGGAAAAGCGGGATATAAATGTAATAATAATAATAATAATAATAATAATAATAATATGTCCCCCAGTGAGGCACAATCCAATAGATTATAATAAAAAAGCAGGCTGGATGAAAGAGGTCAAAAAATGTAACCAACAAATGCAAGATCTAATAATAACACCAGAATTAATAAGTGAAAGAGCGAAGAAAATTAAAAACTGGACTGCTCCAGGAGACGCATGACTTTTGGCTTAAACACCTAACAAGCCTTCATAAACAACTATCAAAACAGTTCAATCACATTTTGCAAGAAGGTGATATTGAACAATGGCTAACAACTGGGAAAACTCATCTCATCATGAAAGACCCAGCAAAAGGTGCAGTTCCAAGTAATTATAGACCGATCACCTGCCTGCCAACCATGTTCAAATTATTAACTGGAATAACAGCAGATGAAGTGATGCAACACTTATTAACTAACAAACAGCTTCCAGTTGAACAGAAAGGAAATTGCCCGAACACCAGAGGCACAAAAGACCAGCTGCTGATTGACAAAATAATTTTAGAAAACTGCAAGAGAAGAAAAACAAATCTTAGTGTTGCATGGATTGATTACAAGAAAGCCTTCGATTCATTGCCTCACACATGGATTCTAAAATGTTTAGAAACAACTGGTGTCAGCAAAAACATTCTGATATTTATTTTAAAAAGCAATGAGCACGTGGAGTACACAGTTAACAATCAATGGCGAGACACTTGGACAGGTTAGCATTAGAAGAGGTATTTTCCAAGGGGATTCACTATCCCCTCTGTTTGTAATTGCCATAACCCCACCTTCACAAATACTAAACAAAACAGGCCTCGGATACCAAACATCTAAAACATCAAGTAAAATCAACCATCTGCTGTACATGGACGATCTGAAGTTGTATGGAAAGTCCCAGTCAGAAATCGAATCACTGCTAAACACTGTCCATATATTCAGTAGCGATATAGCAATGGAGTTTGGACTAGACAAGTGTGCTGCATTAATAATGAACAGAGGAAAAATAAGAAAAACAGAAGATGTAGAACTGCCCAATGGAAGCAAGATCAAGAACCTGGAAGAAAAAGAACATTACAAATACTTGGGCATTCTCCAGGCTGATAACATCGCACACACTGAAGTTAAAAGAAAAATTGGAAGTGAATACATCAGGAGAGTTAGAAAAATCCTCAAGTCCAAACTCAATGGCAGGAACACCAGACAAGCCATAAACACCTGGGCTATACCTGTTATCAGATATACTGCAGGAATAATAGACTGGACCCAGGCAGAGCTAGAGACTCTAGATCGTAAGACCATTGTAAGACCATAATAATGACCATCAATCATGCTCTGCACCCCTGCAGTGATGTAGATAGGCTGTACCTCCCTCGCAGCTCAGGTGGAAGAGGAATGCTGCAAGTCCATCAAACAATAAAGGAGGAGAAAATAGGCCTTGAAGAATATATCAAGGACAGTGAAGAAGATGCACTTCAAATGGTCAATAACATGAAACCATTCAACACCAACGAAAGAAAGCAGGCCTACAAGAAAGAACAAGTCAAGAACCGAGCAGAAAAATGGAGATATAAGCCACTGCATGGTCAATATTTGCACAATATAAGTGGAAAATCAGACATCACCTAGACCTGGCAATGGTTTAAGAATGGCAACTTGAAGAAAGAAACAGAGGGTCTAATATTGGCGGCACCAAGAACAAATGCAATCAGAGCCAAAGTCGAAAAATCAACCACAAACAGCAAGTGCCGCCTTTGTAAAGAAGCAGATGAAACAGTGGACCACCTGATCAGCTGTTGTAAAAAGATCGCACAGACTGACTACAAACAAAGGCATGATAAGGTATCAGGGTTGATACACTGGCAGAAGAAGACCCAAATAATCCCAGTGATAATTGGCGCCCTGGGTGCAGTTCCAAAAGACCTTTGAAGAGCACCTCAACACCATCGGGGCCACAGAAATCACCATCAGCCAATTACAGAAAGCAAAATAAATAATACTATGTGCACAATAATATTCGTGCAAAATGACTGCCGACATATTTCCCAGCTGCCTTCTACTGTCAGGCCATTAACCCATCAAACTCTGTACTTCCTGCTGTGATTGGCAGTGGCCCTGCCAGTAAGGTACAGCCCTTCCCTGGCTGTGGGTCGTGGCCCTTTTAAAATTAGGTTAAATGGACTCAAAGTAGAGACAGAAGGAAGAAAGGAGCTCCTGTATATTAGCCCTTATAATGAGTCTGGATTTCACACAAACTAACTTTTGCATAGACAGACTGATGGTCTGGATCGGATGTGTCCTCCTCCTCCTCCTTTAACCTAAACTGGTGTCACTGACAATAGCGAATCTTGGCAGACAAGACAGAGGCACTCTGGCTAACGCACTACAAAGGAAGCTGAGCTGATGGTATAATTTCAGAGGTTCTCCTTCCCCTGGACTTTGGGGCTCTTCCTCCTGGGGGCCCCCAAATCCTCTTTAGTCTGTCCTGGGTGGTGTGGTTTGTTGGTGCCCTCAAGAACCTATGTGGTAAAAATAATGTTTAACTTGCAGGTGGGGGGAAGGGCTCCAAATGCTTTTAGGTCCAGGCTCCAAAATTACCTAGGTGCACCTCTGTGTATAATACGGCATTCTCCTATGCCTGTGCCACAGTGGGAACAAACCTTTCAGTTTGTTGCAGTAGCAAGTCAATTGGGTGCAGGATTAGTCCCAACTCAGAGTCACCTTGCACCATGATCTTGGCATAGCTTGCAAATCTGTTGGCCAAATGATCAGCTGCTTCCATTATGCAAGTGGAGAAAACATACGCTGCTGAAAGAGATGAGAAAGAGGCCTGAAGGACTGAGTGAAGGATCTCCTTGAAGATTATTTCAACTCTTAAAAGTCAAAAATCTGCCAAGGCAAAGAAAACTCAGGCCAGAAACTGCTATCAGAGGTTGGACAAGTATGCATTAGAGAGAGAGTGAGTATGAACACATGCGTGCGCACACACACAAACACAGACCAAATGTATTTTTTAAAGGTGACAATGTGTACCTTTCCTCCCATGGCTTCTCCCCAAGTCCTCGAGATGGAGAACATCAGAGAGAACATTGCTTCAAGGAAATGTGCTGCAAAAGTGCCCAGGTTTGGACTAGTTAGAGGGGCTGTTTCAAGGACACAGAGAAAGGGCCAAGGGTAGCAGATGGAGCAAGGGAGTCAGGACACAGGTGGCATCCCTGGAGCAGATCTGCTGTAGTGTGAAGAAGAAAAGCCACTCAGCATTTCTGGCGATGCATCTCAGGAGAAAGGAGAAACATTGATGACCATGGTCACAGACAATCACTTGAAGAAATACCAAAAGAGAAAGATATTAACCAGCTTCCAAGAACATGAAGGAAACTGCATGGCTAGGATAAGAACATTCTGTCCATGGTAGCTGGTCGGTTATGGGTTGGCAGTATGGGATGGAGCAGGAGCTTAGTAGCAGAGTACCAGCCTTGCATGCAAAAAGGTCCAGGTTCATTCTCTGGCACCTGGGCTGGGCTGGGACCAACAACTCCTGCCTGAAACCTTGGAGAGCTGCTGCCTGTCAGGGCAGACAATACAGGGCCAGATCCACCAATGGCTGCATCCTATGGCAGTAAGGAAACATTATCATGCCGTGGCTCCAGTTACTGTGTGATGTATAGGTTCAGGCAAATCAGCCCAGAGAGCCAGTTCGGCAACCATGTTGATCAAGAGATAACTGCAGCTATTGGCACATTTGGAAGGTGTGAGATGGTTATCAGGGAAGGCAGAGTTATACTAACCCCTGCTAACTAAGCAAAGAGGCACCTTTCAAAGTGGTGGTTCTATTTATCAGGGGGAGAGCAACCGGCCCTATCCAGTCCCAGCACAGCATCCCTCCAGTGGCGGTTGCTGGTATCTACCTTACGTTTCTTTTTTGATTGTGAGTCCTTTGGGGACAGGGGACCATCTTCTTGATTTATCTTTTTCCCCCTATGTAAACCGCTTTGAGAACTTTGGATGATGAGCTGTATATAAATATTGTAGTAGTAGTAGTAAAAGTGATACCGTATTTTACGGACTATAAGACGCTACAGACTATAAGACGCACCTTAATTTTAATCCAGTTTTTCAGAGTTTTAACATATTAAACTGTTAAAACATATAAGACGCTCCTGAATTTTGGAGGATATTTTTCGAGGAAAAAAGTGAGTCTTATAGTCCATAAAATACGGTATCACCTCAACTGATGGTGTGGTGGATTAAGAACTCTGCTGGGGTGCTGGAAGTGGGAATAGCTGTTGGTCCGCTTCAGAGGTTTCCAGACCTGCATCTCTCATGCCCATTGTTCATAACAACCATCCAGACCTGACCCAGGACATATGCAGATGCTGCAGAGAATTATTCTGATTCTCTTGCTTCTATCTCTTTCTTCTCCCCAAAGATTGAGAAGTCATTTCTCCCATCACTTCCTGCATTGGGCTAATGAGTTTCTCCTGGCCTGCTCTATATGTTTATTTTTTCCTATTACATCAGAAAAAGGCCTCACCTGTATTTCCAGCTATACTGTTCATATTCTAGAACACAGTTTGTAAATCTTTGTAGATATATGATGTACAAACAACCACTTTGTATACAATTGTGCTTTGGTAACATACTGTATGCTTTGGTAGTTTGTTGGTCCAATTAAAAAATCTTTTCCTATCTGGAGAAGCTGTCAGGGAGGGAACGTGGAACTTTCTGCCTGCAAGCAGGCAAGAGCTCTTCCCATAATAGCCCCTAAGGGGGATATCTTACGGTGCCCACACATGTTGTCTCCCATTCAAATGCAAACCAAACCCTGCTTAGCAAGGGGGACAATTCCTGCCACCACAAGACCAGCTCTCCTCCATATTCATATGTCTTTCTTCAGAGTGAGGCCACACGGTGGGTACTGCATGGGAGGAGGAGAGGGACTGTTGAAGGACCACTTTGTAGGTTTCAAGTCCTTTGAGGCACAGCTAGTGGTTTTGAAAGGAGGAGGTTTTGAAAGGCCACTTTCCCAGCAGAAGTAGGTCCTCCTCTTGCCATGAGAGCACCTATCATAATGGGCTTACTGTGTTTCTCAGGAGACGAATGTTTGCAGTCCTTGAGATGCCCAGCCTGTTGGGGACAAGTGTCCTCCTCACTGGTCTCTTAAAGGACGTGGTCTAGGCTGAAACCTGAAGGGTTTAGAGAGGGCGTGAAGCACCAGCTTCTTCAAGGACAGGTGCAGATGGAGGGGCTGGCTCCTGTCCAGCTTGGAGGCTGGGTGCACCCACCCACCCCCTCGTTGGCGGCCAGGTTGCCTATAAATGACCCTCTCTAGTGTCCAGGGATCCAGCTGGGAGCAGGCACGGTCCTGCAGAGATGACCGTGGTGATGGAGCTCAATGGGAAGATGGACGCAGCCGCCAAGTATCCGTTGTCACAGGTGAGTCACTGTCCCGTCTCCCCTTGGGAACAGGGATCCCCGTTGAACACAAGGGCAGGAGGTTGTACAGACCTTCTGCCACTTTCCAGCTCTTTCACAGCAGTTCTGAGAGTTGTTAGGGTGGGCTTTGAATAAGCACCAAAGCAAGCTCAGCATCAGGGACCTGTAGAAAATAAGACAAAGAAGACCTCTGCTAATGGTTCATTGCTGAAGAGTAGATTGAGGTCTCCAGATAGATCTCTAGAGAGTTTGCAGAAAGGTTTCTTCTAGAGGGAGAGAGAGAGAGAGGCAGACATCTGTTATGGCAGACCTTGTGATAATCAGTTATCCTCAGTTTCCCTCACCTGTAAAATGGGATTATTTTGGTTGCCTTTGTCCTGGTTTTTATGCAGGCCTGCTGGCTGCTTATAGACCTTCAAACTATATGTTGCAGGCTTTCGGGTTACAGTTGAGTTAGTCCTGTTGAGTGTAGATTTGTCCTTGTGCACGCAACTCATCCCAGTGTACTACTATAACAACTCAATATAGCCCTCTGTCCCCAAAGGGCTCACAGTCTTTAAAACAGAAACATAAGGTAGAGACCAGCAACAGCCACTGGAGGGATGCTGTGTTGGGGATGGATAGGGCCAGTTGCTCCTTCCCTGCCCACCACTAAATAAAGAGAATTGCCACTTTAAGAAGGTGCCTCTTTGCTCAGTTAGCAAGGGGCGGGGGAGAGAGGGTCACGGGCTGCAAGAGGTCACTGGCTCCTCCATCCCTTGGAGCCATCATTTTGCATCAGTCCCACTAACCCTGCCCACTATTGTGCAAGTGGACTTTGGGATTCTATTGGGAAAAAACAGGGCAGAACTTGCCAGCCTGATGTCTACCCCGTTGTGCAGTAGTGAACTCACAGCAGCCCATCCCTGGTCTTGGAGAAGAGAGCAGGAATGGTCTCCTTTGCTAAGCAGGGTCTGCCCTGGCTTGTGTTTGGACGGGTGACTACGTGTGTGTCGGCACTGGCCGCTGTAAGATATTCCCCCTAGGAGATGGGGCTATAGCTCAGTGGAAGAGCACCTGCCTACTTGCATGCAAAAGGACCCAGGTTCATTCCCTGGCGGCAGCTCCAGGGAAGGCTGGGAAAGACTCCTGCCTGAAACCTTGGAGAGCTGCTGCCAGTCAGTGCGGACAAAACTGAGCTAGAGGGACCAAGAGCCTGATTCATTAAGTGGCAGCTTCCGATGTATGGAAAGTGACTCTCCTCTCTGCCCTTCTCTCTTGCTCCCCTGCCCCTGCCCCATAGCACCCCTATGGCCAGGACCCGGAGTTCGGCAGCTGCTGCCCCTGCTGTGACTGCTGCCCCGGCTGCCCCGGCTGCGGCAGCTGCCCGAACCTCTGCTGCTGCTGCCCTAGCTGCTGCTGCCCTCCCAGCTGCGCCTGCTGCTGCCGGCTCTGCTGCTGCCTCCCCCAGCTCCTCTGCAAGCTGCCCAAGTTCGCCGGCTGCCCAATCAACATCAAGAGGCCGCTGATCATCCTGGTGGTCATCGTCCTCGTTGTGGTGATCATCGTGGGAGTTCTGCTCATGGGGCTGCACATCACCCAGGCCCACACGGAGACGGTGAGTGGGGCTGGGGGGGGGCAGTCGCTCCCTGGACTGGACTTCGGGATCAGAAGGAAGGGGGAGATGAAGAGCGTCTGCTCTGCACGCATCAAGGTTCCTCCTAGGAACAAGTTCCGTTCCTCGGAGGATGCGGAGACACCCGCCTGGAGAGTCGCTGCCAGTCAGTGCAGACAGGAATGAGCTGGCTGGACCAAGGGTCTGACTCGCTAGGTGGCAGCTTCCTAGGCTTGGGAAGGATTGTCCCTGAGTGGCAGAGCCCCTGCCCCCAGTTCCGTCCCTGGCAGCATCTCCAGGCAGGGCTGGGAAAGACCCTCTCTGGAACCCTGCAGAGCTGCTGCCAGCCAGGGCTGACAATGAGGAGCCAGATGGCACAATGGCCTGATAAGGGGCTATCCGCATAGACCGTGGGGGTGGGCTGTAGCAGGGGGAGCGCGGCTGCTTTGCACGCAGAAACCATGGAAGAAAGTAATTATCTAGACCAGACCTGCTCAACCTCACCCTCCACACCTGTTTTTGGACTACAACTCCCATAACCCCCAGCCACAGCAGCCACTAGCCAGGGATTATGGGATTTGTAGGCCAACATCTGCAGGAGGGCCGAAGTTGAGCAGCCCAGGTGTAGACCCACTTCAAACTGGCTTTAGGGTGGGCTACGGGGTTGAGATGGCCTTGGTTGGCCTTCGCCAGGGATTGACGGAGGAAGCATGACTCTGCTGGTTCTTTGGGATCTCTCAGCAACTTTCGGTACCATCAAACATGATATCCTTCTCAATTGCCTTGAGGGGTTTGGGGATCGGAGACGCTGTTTTACCGTGGTTCTGCTCCTATGTCTCAGGTAGACTTGGTGACAGTACAAGAGCTACTATATGGAGTCCCTTGTGCTGGTCTTTGACGTAATAAAGACGGATTGATATGGAGTCCCTCAGGGCTCCATTCTGTCACCAGAGCTTTTTAACATCTACATGAAACTGCTGGGTGAGGTGATCAGGGGACTTGGTGCTGGGTGTTCTCAATATGCTGATGACACCCAGATCTATTTCTCCTTGTCATCCATATCAGGAAATGGTATTCGCTTCTGAAAAGCCTGACTACAAGCAGTAATGGGCTGGATGAGGGATAATAACCTGAAGCTGAATCCAAGCAAGACGGAGGTGCTCATTGTTGGGTGGTCATAATCAGCAAGATGGAACTTCCTGTTCTGGATGAGGTTACACTCCCCCTGAAAGAACTGGTTCAGAACTTGAGAGTGCTCTTGAACCCAGTCTCACCCTGGTGCCTCAGGTTGAGGCTGTGGCCAGGAGTCCTTTTTACCAGCCATGACTGACTCGACAACTCTGCCCATTCCTTGAGGAGAATGACCTGAAAACAGTGATGCACCAGCTGGTAACCTCCAGGTTGGACTACTGCAATGTGCTCTATGTAGAGCTGCCTTTGTACGTAGTTTGGAAACTTCAATTAGACAGAAGCCAGATTGGTCTCTGAGGTATCCCAGAGGAACCACATTATGTCTTTTCTCAGATAGTTGCACTGGCTGCTGATATGTTTCTGGGAAAAGTACAAAGTGCTGGTTGTCACCTTTGAAGCTCTAAATGGCTTAGGTCTGAAAGAGCACCTTTCTTTACAAGATCCCCACTGCTCATTAAGATCATCAGGAGGGGTCCGTCTTCGGGTGCCACGGGTTCATCTGGTGCCGACCTGGGGTCGGGCCTTCTCAGTTTGGCCCCTGAGAAGTGGAATGCGCTGCCCGTGGATATGAGAGGCTTATCTTCCTTGGAGGCCTTCAGGAAAACCTGAAAGACCCATCTTTTTAGTCTGGCTTTTAATAAATAGTTTTAGTTTTAATTTTGATCTGGTTTAAATGTTTTTATTAATTATTTTGTTGTATTACGTGTTTTTAATTTTAATGTAAACCGCAGTGAGCCGCTTTAGCAAGGGTGATATATAAATCAGATCATCCCAGCTTCAGTCCCCGACAGCATCTCCGGGTAGGCCGGGACTCTTCTCTGAAACCCGGGAGAGTCTCTGCCAGTCAGTGTAGACAATACTGAGCTAGATGGACCAAGGGTCTGACTCAGTCGAAGGCAGCTTCCTATGTTAGCGATGTAAGAACAGGAAGGAAGAACTGTGTGCAAAAGAGCTGGATCGTTTTGCCCGCTATTGGAGTAGATTGAATCAACTCACCCGAAAGTGTTGGGCCGAGATGATGATGGGTTAAGAAATGGTTCTCTTGGGTGTAGCTTTGTCCTTGGAGATGCAGGTCACCCCAGCCTGGGGTTTGTGGGGTGCAGGAGGCCGCTCTTTTGCCTCCGTCTCCGCCCCACTGCGCTGTGAGACCCTGCAGGGATTGGCACTTCTTTTGCTTCATAAATAAGAAGAGACCAAACCTCTGGCCCCAATCCCTCCTGCTTCCCATGCACAGGTTTTGCAAATGACCATCGACGGCCTGGAAGGGGCTGGGTCCCAGCTGAACCTCGCCATGGAGATGGAAGGAGCAGCCACTTTCCATGTGGAGGATGGTACCAATGACCCGGCCACGGTTATCTATGACTTTAACAGGGTGAGTAGCAAGTGGGGAAGGGAAGGGCCTCCTCAGCCATCCAGGCTGTGCCGTGGTCACTTTCATTCCACACAGATGAAGCTCACTGACACCACCTAGCCCTGAGAAGATCAGGAATCCCATAGTCCTAAATCCACACTACCAGATTACTGCACATAACTACCAACATATATACATGTGAACAAACAAAGCTACCTGCCTGAATCCAACCATTAATCCAGCTAGTTCAGGATTGTCTACTCCGGTGGGCAGCAGATCTCAGGCCAAGAGGGTCTCTCAGGTAGCAGGGCTGGGAAGAGATCCTTTTTGTTGGACTTGGAACCTTTGGCGTGCAAAGCAGGCGCCATGGAACCAGGAGAGTGTATGCTGCCGGGAAACTGCCTGCCGCTTCCCCATATAAGTCCATGCATGCAGTCGGGTTTTTATGATCCTTTTTGCACATGATAGTGTGGAACACAACCAAAAGAAATATTTGCAAATATTCAACATCTACAAGAATCTCCCATTTCAGCACTCAGTGTGAAATTTGGAAATAACAAATTCAAATTCCTATTATGAATGCAAGATTCTGCCTCCCATTTCAACTGATGGAAAAGAAAAAGCTCCAAAATATAAGCTACTCCTCAAGTCTGCTCAAATTTATTTTAATCAGAAATATAGATAAAATTACAAACTAATCACTGTAGATCCACGATCTGTAACTCCACTACGCAAAAAAAAAAAGTATGGCTTAATCATAAATATAACCTAGGTATTCCATATAAAATCAGTTTGAATAAATCACATTCCATTATGAAAATTAAAGCCATCATAGAAATATATCAAAAAATCATTATATTGTGAGATCTTGAGAGAATCCCAAAGGATGTTTCTCGTGTAGTTCTGAAACTTCATGTGCTATATATTTCTATGATGGCTTTGATTTTCATAACTGAGAATGGTGTTGTTTTTTTAAATTGATTGTATATGGAATACCTATATTTGTATATGGAATGCCATACTTTTTACTTTTTCTTTTTCTTGCATAGTGGAGTTATAGATTGTGGATCTACATTGTTTAGTTTGTAATTTTATGTATATTTCTGATTAAATTAAGTTTGAGCAGAAGGATATATTTTGGGGCTCCTTTTCCATCAGTATTATTTTTGGGGCCCTCTAAACCGACTTTTTATTATTTATTTATTTATTTACTTATTGCAGACACAGTCTCCAGTTTCAGAGCATGAGTGTTGTAAGATGCCTGGCATTTCTTGATTATTTTGGTGGGCATCAGATTATGAGATCTCATAATCTGACAGAGCATCAAATATCAGCCATCATTGTACACCTGCTGTCAAACAGACTCAAACATCAAAAACGTCAATCAAAAACTGTCAGATACGAAACAGCACGATACAACTGTCAAATATCAGACAGAAGCACTGAAACCAAATGTTACAAGGTCTCAAACGTCAGTTAAGACGCAGCAAATATTTGCATATTCAGAGAATGCTTGGTGTGTTAGCTTGCTTCAGTTTTACTTTGCTTTTCTACCAAAAAAGGTACTCAAAGCCGTGTTCATACTCAAAGACTGCAATAAACACTGTGCTTTCCTCACACAGCTGCTGATGGCCTACAAGCCCTGGCATAGACAAGCGTGCTACATCGCCAGGATGGACAAGGGAAACATGCCAGGCCTGGATGCTGTCCTCCAGGAATTCCAGGTAAGGGCAGGAAGCTTGCTAGATGCCCAAGTGGTTGCAGGGATACACTGGGAGGTGGTGATACCCAGCAGAACATTTTTGTGTGTTTGCATAGGGGGGAAGCGTATGGGGAATGGGCCAACTCACCGCCCATCCATTGGATGCAGCCAATTCACCGCAGGGGCAACATTGACTGCCATTTCAGTAGTGAGGGACAGTCTAACACCACACCCAATACAAGCATGTTTTGACAATTGTCTGGTTATTCTGAAACCCCAGGGTCTAACAAGAGGCTGTGTTCTATATAAAACCTCAGGAAATGCTGAACCATTCTAATAAAAAAGCATTCCATTGGAAAATGGCCTAGTTTTCCCAAGCTTGGTCCAAAGGGCACACTAGCCTCTGGAAGCAAGTGCCGATGTAGGTAGAGCCCTGGAGTTTCTGGACAATAGAAAGCAAAGCATGAAGTATAGATACAAAGCATCCATCTGTGCAGGAAATCCAGATACACAGGGGTGCAATTCAGCAAGGGAGGCTGCAGCAGTAAGTTGGCCGCAGCGAGTTGGCCATGGCGAGTTGTCATAGACCCAAGCAAATGTGCCATGGCCGTTGATGAGCAGATAACTCTGGGGTCATAGATGCTCACAGGCAGTTTACTGTGCGGTCTCCTCTTCTCGGGCGTCTTTTATGTTTTGCAAGGAATGTAAGGAGAGACACTTACAAAGGTTGCAAGGGTTAGATTGGTCTTGAAGATCTGCTCCCGTGGTGGTGGTGGGGCTATCTTGCCACCCTGCTGGCTCTTGACTGACCTGCCACCTGAGGCAGCCACCTCACGGAAGGGCTGCCCCTGCCTAAGGCTCACTCTTGATGAAGATTCTGCTCTACCTCTTTTGCAGACCAAACTGTCCATCACACCTCCCGTGCTGAGGGAGGAGGAGGCACTCCGTGCATCTGTGGTTGACCGCTCCCTCATGGGGGCCACAATTAACATCCTCTGTAGTCGTGTCCCCATCTTCTGGGCTTAGAGAGGTGAGTGATGAACAAGGATGCTGAGAATGAAAGTGTGGAGCAGATACTGTGTGGGCGCACCGACATCTGAACACAGATACAATGTCATGTCCAAACAGAGCTTATGAAGGGTTTTTCCTCATGTTTCCTACTCTTCCTTGCAGGCTGGCTCACACAAGAGGTCCTGAACTGCTCCCCAATGGAAGGGGAACACTGCATCTGCTTGCACCCTCTCAGCAGAATTTGGGTGGCTTTGTGGGGCACCCAGCTAATGGAGGCTTGGCCTAGGGGAACTGTTCAGCTCATCAAGATTTATTCATGACATGCACAAAAGGAAGAGGAGTCATCTTCCAGGACAACAAGAAGTCCAGGTGGAAGATACAGCCAGTGTTTTAGCATCTCATGAATACACAGAGGTTTACAAAAGCCACACTCTAGTAAAATACAGAGCCATGGAAACACAAAAAAAAACCCATGATGTATTTTAAACCCAATGGAGTCATTGCCAATTCAGAAGTGCAGCCCCCGTGGGGCCATGCCCACCCTAGCAGCCAGAGAAGCTGAGAAGTACCAGCAGTCCGTTCCTCCTCCGCTACACCCCTGCTTGAAACTGACGTTCCACATATATGGCAAACAGTTTGTTTATACATGGAAAGAAACAAGAGCAGACTTTTAGATGTAGCAAAAGATTTCACTTCAGAAGCGGATGTGTGTGTGTGTGTGTAGTTCTGAGATTCTAAAATACATTATTCTGCTTTGCACCTCAACCTCTTCTTGCTTATATTTTCTTTGTTCGTGTTAATGGCATGTGCAAAGCAAGCTGCATGTCCTGTGATTGTGCATATCATTCACAGCCGGAGCCCGTTGCGGCAATCCAGAGGGTGACCATGTCCTTGACTCTTTGGGTCAAAGACTGCCTTTTGGTTATGGGTTTGAGAGGCCATTGCAAACGGCTTGGGCTCTCTCCCCTGGGTCCATGGCTTCCCTCCTTTCTCTGGATCCAACTTTCCTCCTCGCACAACACAAGCTCTCTTGCTGGTGGGTGCCACCGAGGCAGGTCCTGCATCTCCTCACTTGGTCGTACTTAAAGTGGCCCAAATCCCAGGGCCTTTGGGTGACTGCCGTACCATTTCCACAGATAAAAGAGTATCAGGCATCACTAGGTTCTTGTTTAAAATCTTGGAGCACCTAGCTCAGAGAGAGAGAGAGACTCTAGCTATCCCATTTTCCCAGCTTTTTATCACGTCTGGTTGGACTACAGCAAAATGTGAGAGCCCTTCAATAAATAATAGGAGCCCTATTTACATTAACTCAAAGCGGCAGCAAGGCAGTCCCAGAGGGTGGTGAATAATGCATTGAGGGATAGTATCCTTACCGGGGGGTCACGCTTCCTGGCAGGCAGGCAGGCAGATCCCGGAGATGCAGTCAGCACTGAACTGGAAGAGATGAGCAGCTGATGGCCCAGTTCTCTTGCAGGCGAGATGTACCACTTCAGCCCAAAGGGAGGGCGTGTCTTCTGGTGAAACGAACCCCTTAAAACTAAATCCTGCACTTTGGAAATTAGCATACCAAGGAGCAAGGGGTCGAAACTAATTTCCCCCTTGATGTACTAGCTTTCGGCGGGCAGGGATATTTTCTTTTGAATGGAGGAGTATTCCATTCACGTGAGAGTTGCACTCGTCCTCCGGTTGGGAGTGGTACAGCCAAGACCCAGGTTCACCACTTCACGGAGAACTGCTTAGCAAAGACGACAATTCATTATATATAAAGCATGAATTGCCCCCTTTGCCAAGCAGGGTCTGTCCTGGTTTGCATTTGAATGGGAGACGACATGTGTGAGCAACTCTAAGATATTCCCCTTCGGGGATGGGGCTGCTCTGGGAAGAGCACCAGCCTGCTTGCATACAGAAGCATCCAAGTTCCCTCTCTGGCAGCATCTCCAAGATAGACCTGAGAGAGATTCCAGCCTGCAGCCTTGGAGAAGCTGCTGCCAGTCTGTGTGGACTATACTGAGCTAGAGGGACCATTGGTCTGACTCAGTGTCTGGCAGCTTCCTATGTTCCTATGGGCTAAGGGCTGTACACCTTCCTGACCCATGAGCAGTCCAGGGAACCCCAAAGATGGGGCATATACCTCATGGGTTCAGAAGCAGCTCCCTTTCTTGGGTTCCCTAGGAGTCAGGAGCACTTCCTAGTTTGCTTTGGGCTCTCTCGTGATCTAACCTTGAACCTCTCAAAAAAGACAGAACGGAAGCGCCAAGAACAGTTCACGTGCTATAACACTGTGCACAAAACAGTCAGATTCTCTATGTGAATAAATATGATGATTTAAGTGTGGGGGAAATACAGGGGGGCAGCCAATGGGTGATGCCAGAATGAGCCCCTTCTAGAAAGAGGGTCTGGATGAGGCGTGAGAATCCCGTCTAAACACCAGGGCTGGATGTGCCCCGTCATTTGGCATCATTAGCCCAGGACACCAAAAGGAGAGAGAAGGGTCCTTTGGGCTGAATCCTCCTCACGCTGCCAACAGAGGGCACCCTGGTACATAATATGACTTGCTTGGGAAACTGCAGTGGCAAGATTCTGGGACTCCACTTCTAGGACAGACCATTTCTTCTCCTGCAGGCCACTTTTGGGAGTCTGAATTGTCTATCCTGTTCAGATTTCTCTCTGTGTCGGTTCAGTCGTGTCCAACTCTCGGTCACTCTATGGATCACTGCACTCCATGCCATCCTATCTCGGACAGCTTCCTTTAATTCCACCCTGGTCATTCCGGTGTCATTTTTTAAAATATCCAGCCACCGAGTACAAAGCCGTCCCCGTCTCCTTCTCCCGCTGATCATTCCCAGCATAATTGTCTCTTCGAGTGACTCAGCTCGCATGATAGGACCAAAATATGTCAGATTGAAATGTGATTAAATAAGGTGAGAGCTCTTTCAATAAAAAAGCATGAACATTAGCTGACCTGAACAAAGTTGCTTTATTACAGTGTAAAGGACAGGAGTTGTTGTGATCCAACATCTGGGTGTTAGGCTCAACATCGGGTGTTAGGCAACAGTCGCTTGGAAGTCCTGAAGTTTATATGCCTTAGTGGGGGGAGGAGGAGGAGGAGGAGGAGGAGAAGAAAAATATCCTGCGAGGCTTCTTGGCTTCCAGTCCAGCCTCTCCTCCTCTTTTAACCACTTATTATTTTATTTTATACATTCCTATACTGCTCCATTCAAAAACACACACACACCACCCTGGGCGGTTCACAACCTAAGTAAGTTAGACCGTGAACCGCCCAGGGTCCCATAACTGTTCTTACTGCCCCCTCCTATCTTTGAATCTGATATGCCACAACAAAACACCCCCTGAGCATGTGCAGAGTGCCTTTCCTCGCAACTGGCCGACTCACACACTTGGGATTCTGAAGCAGGCCTTTCTTCCAGGGTAGATCTGACAGTAGCTGAGCTCCATCTTGCACCTTCGTCTTTAGAAATCAAGCCTTGCCCACCTTTCTGCCAATGTTGGACTACAACTCCCATCACCCCAGAATGGGATGTGGCTGGGAATGATGGGAGTCCTAGTCCCACAATAGCCGGAGGGCTGAAGTTGGGCAGACCTGCATGTTGTGAACCTAGTATCTATGTTATCTTTTAAACCTCTCAAAGCTTTCTAGTGGTTCTCTAGCGGTACCTAATCTTATGCTGGTTCTCCTAACCTGACCGTACCAGCCGATTGGCTGCCATCACCGAGAAAGATCTAGCGGGGATTGTCAGCCCCTCACAGCAAACCAAAGCCAAGAGCAAAGGGTCCCGTCCTCCGGGCTCTCTCCTCCATCCAGCTGTTGGCTTCAGCCCTGGACCTTCAGGAGGTAAGCGACTCCACACACCACCGGCCAGAAGGTCAGGAGGGTCACCCCGCAGCAGGCGTCCTCCGAGGCTTTGCTGTAGAGCTCGCCCTCCGCCAAGGGGTCTGACCAGTTGGGGTTCTGGAACCCCGGCTGGGCGGGCGGCTTCCCTCCTCCGGAGGTGCTCTGCCCGCCTCGGGAATAGCGAGACCGCCCCAGAGAGCTCAGGCCATAGCCCACCGCCGCACCAGCCATGGCCGCGCCGGCCACCTTCATGCCACGGCTGGAGCTGCCCGCTTGGCGCTGCCCGCTGCTGCTGCTGCTGCCGCTTTTGGGAAGAGAATGGAAGCCTCCTCGGGACGACCCTCCACCTTTGCCTCCGCCTCCACCGCCTCCTCGTCCTCCTCCTCCTCTGCGGCAAGTGGCAGGGCTGCTGAAGAAAGCCAGCAGGAGCATGGCCACCCACCACCACGAGGCCCAGGTTCTCTTCATGGTGCTGCACCTGGAGGAGAAACAGAGGAGGGGGGGGGAGTGGCTTCCTTGAGCTGAGGATACCCACCCTGACCCCCAGCCCCCACGGCCCATTTTCCCCAGGCTAATTCCCCTACCCCACGTTTGCAGTCCTGCTGGGGGTGGGGTCACCATTGGTCTCGGCTGCCCCCCACTCTCTAGCCAACACCAGCTTTTGAGTGGGGCAATTCAAATTGGGCAAATAGGATAGGGGGAGGACGAGGGAGAGAGTGGATCCTTCCCCGCCGAGCTCGATGGGAGAGGAGAGCTGGTCTTGTGGTAGCCAGCATGACTTGTCCCCATAGCTAAGCAGGGTCTGCCCTGGTTGCATCTGAATGGGAGACTTGATGTGTGAGCACTAGAAGATATTCCCCTCAGGGGATGGAGCCACTCTGGGAAGAGCATCAGATGGTTCCAAGTTCCCTCCCTGGCACTATCTCAAGAGACGGCTGAGAGAAATTCCTGCCTGCAACCTTGGAGAAGCCACTGCCAGTCTGTGAAGACAATATTGAGCTAGATAGACCAAGGGTCTGACTCAGTATATGGCAGCTTCCTATGTTCCTATGATGGCTCTAAACCAGGGGTTCTCAATGTTGGGTCTCCAGATGTTATTGGACTTCAGCTCCCATCATCCCCAACCAAAGGCCACTGGGGCGGGGGATTATGGGGGCTGAAGTCCAATAGCATCTGGGGACCCAGCCTGGAGAATCCCTGCAAAAGCACAGGCCCTCTCCCCTCCCTCCAGGAGCTTTGAGGCAAAGAAAAAGGCATCCAGAGATGCCCTCACAAAATGTCTCCTGTTAGGATAGTTGGGCCCCAAAGCCTGGTCCGGAAGCATTTAGAGCCGGGTCAGGGTGGCCCGGCCACTAACGGAGACCTAGGTGGCTGCATAGGGCGTCCATTTTGTGGGGCGTTTGGGGTGCATAAACAGTTCCAGAATATAGCGCTGCCAATTATTTCCCCACTCCCTTTTGTATTGCACCCCTGAAGAACTGCACAGTGGTGCGAGGATAGAATATATCCCCTCACCCTGCTCCCCAAAGGGCCTGCCCACACTGCACCCCAATATACACAGCCTTCTTTGCTCTTTGCATCCCAGCCCCCAATAAACAGCTAGCCCCATGAGCTGCACTCCCTGTCTGGAAGAGGAATGGCCTGCCGCGGCCAAAGAGAAAGCATCTCCGGCTGGATTTCCAAATGAACAGCAGCCGGTTTTCATCTCTGAAGCGTCAGAGCATTGCCCCCATCATAGACAGGGGAACTCTCTCCCACCAGATCCTCAAAGCAGCATGGACTAGTCCGTTGCTGGTTATCCGCACGGGCTGATCATTCGATCTGGCAGGTGAGCAGCCTGTACAGCTCATCTGTGTCTGTGTGTGTCCGAAAGCCAAACTTCATCGAGGGTGCCAAAAACTCTAGGGCCTGCCCTGGTTGGTGAATTGTGTGCTGAAACCTCATAGGAACATAGGATGCTGCCATTGACCCAGCCAGACCAATCTAGCTGAGTATTGTCTACACAGACTGGCAGCAGCTTCTCCAAGGTTGCAGGCAGGAGTCTCTCTCAGCCCTATCTGGAGATGCTGCCAGGGAGGGAACTTGGAACCTTCTCTTCCACTGAGCTATGGCCCCATCATAGGAACACAGGAAGCTGCCATGTATTGAGTCAGACCATTGGTCCATCTTGCTCAATATTGTCTACACAGACTGGCAGCAGCTTCTGCAAGGTTGCAGGAAGGAACCTCTCTCTGCCCCATCTTGGAGATGCTGCCAGGGAGGGAACTTGGAACCTTCTGCTCTTCCCAGAGCGGCCCCATCCCTTAAGGGGAATATCTTACAGTGCTCACACGTCTCCCAATCAAATGCCACCAGGGCAGACCCTGCTTAGCAAAGGGGACAACTCATGCTTGCTACCACAAGACCAGCTCTCCTCCCAACCTCAAGGAATGAGAAAGAGCTTCAAGCCTTCTTTCTGGTTCACCACAAATAAAGAGCTGCACACAGAAGAGGATGCATCCTGGGGTCAGATCCTGAGTCCACCTGATAGAGATTGTCACTAGTTTGGAACATCACAGGCTCCTGGTGGAGCCGGGCAGGATCTGGCATTAAACAGCTTCCTAGCCCAGAGAGTTGGGTGCTCATTTCCACACAGGGGGAGCTTTTGGGGTGTGGGGGCAGCCCTCCCTCTGCTCTGCCTGGACAGTCGTGCTGAATACAGCCCAGGCCTCCTGATGCAGCAGAACCTTCTGGGGACCGCAGGGGAAGAAAGAGTTGGAAACTGCTGAGCCATCTGCCCTCCCGCCCCCCATGCAAGCGGCTCGTGATTTGGAAGAGCTGAAGTCCCAGGAAGCAAACAAAAACCCCACAGAGGCAACATTTGCAGCCGCGGCTAACTCCAGCTCACCGCGGGAGAGTTTCCAACTCAGCATTTCCCCAAAGCAGTGTGCAACCACGAACAAAGCCGGGCCCCTCCTCCTGAAAGCAGGACTGATTCCCAGGATGAGGAGTGGGAGGTCAAAGAAGCGGGGGGGGGGGGGGTCAGACTTGCCTAGCAGTGCCAGGCAACCCAAGCTGCCTACCCCGTTTTAAACACATGAGAGGAGAGCTGGTCTTGTGGTAGCAAGCATGACTTGTCCCCACAGCTAAGCAGGGTCTGCCCTGGTTGCATATGAATGGGAGACTTGATGTGTGAGCAGCACTGCAAGATACTCCCCTCAGGGGATGAAGCTGCTCTGGGAAGAGCAGAAGGTTCCAAGTTCCCTCCCTGGCAGCATCTCCCAGACAGGGCTGAGAGAGATTCCTGCCTGAAACCTTGGAGAAGCCACTGCCAGTCTGTGTAGACAATACTGAGCTAGATAGACCAATGGTCTGACTCAGTATATGGCAGCTTCCTATGTTCCTATGAGTCACCGGGCTGGTGCACCCGGTTCTGAAGAGGGTGGCAGAGTCATTCTATCCTGGTTGTGCACACTCCCATTTTCTGAGAGTCTGCGAGTTCAAAACAAGGCTGGAGACTCCAGCAGCAGTGATGGTCTGCTGAGCAGGAGCTGGGGTGGAGCTCCCCATCCTACCCAGCAGCGGCACCCAGGTCTTTAGCAAGGTAGGACCAGGCAACCTTTAGCAAGGTTGCCTGCTGCTTAGCAGGCAACCAGGGACTGTGCCTCCGGCCTGGTTTTTCACTCACAAACGATCGGCAAACAGGAGCACCGGCAGCTCCTGGCTAAGGCAAGAGGATTTGCCTGCCCTATTCCTAACGGTGAGAACCAGCCTCCTGGATCTTACACAGAGGTGAACCCACCCAAGCTGGAGTTTGGCCATCTGGGGCTGTGCAGGATCCAAGTTCATGGGACCTGGTGCCCACCATGGCCCAAGGCTCACCACCCACTGCAGCCAGGTGCACAACAGACTCACAGGAGGGGCTCCCAATCTGTTGCCCACCAATATTGTTGGACGACAACTCCCAGCGTCCCCAGACACAGTGGTCAAAGGCTGGGGAAGCTGTCGAGAGTGGTGGGTTGTGGTCCAACATTTGGGGACCTAAGGCTGAGAACGTCTTCTGCTGTAGTATTTAACACATCAACATACCGCCCAAAATGCAAGTCTCTTTAGTCTCGGTCTAGTAGACATTTGGAGCCTCAGATTTCGGCCTTAGGCAGCCATGGTTTTCTCAGTCATATATCTCTCTCACACACACACACACACACACACACACACACACACACACACACACTTTTGACTCTGACTCTGTCCTGAGCCACAATTATGCTTCTGGCAAGAGAATTCACCTCCACGACCTTCTTTAAGCAAGTGGGAGACTCCATGTGTGGGCACTGTAGGATAATCCCCTTCGGGGATGGGGCCACTCTGGGAAGAGCACCTGCCCGCTTGCAGGCAGAAAGTCCCAAGGTCCCAGCCTTGACGGGCCAGTTCTGGCCCAAGCAGACAAGAAGCAGAGGCCCCAAGACAGAAGATGTGGATCAGAGATAGGCTGGCTCCCTCCCTGGCAACATCTCCAGAAAGGGCTGAGCGAGACTCCTGCCTGCAACCTGGGAGAAGCCGCTGCCGGTCTGTGAAAACAATGCTCAGCTAGATGGACCAAGGGTCTGACTCAGTATAAGGCAGCTTCCTATGTTCCTATGATTGCTTTGTATTGGAATGTCATCCATAAAGGACATATTAAGGAAGTCTATCAAATCCATACATTTGTCTATGATCTGTCATTTCTGCCAAGTGGGATTTCGTTTCCGATTAGAAAAACCTTGCATTGCAGCAATATGGAGAAAGCCTATTCAGGAGCCGCTTTCGACTTGTTGTGGACAGAGCACCAAGAGGGGCAGGGGGTTGGGGGGGCGTGGATTCTAAAAAGCCCAAACTATACAAAATAATATTTAAAATATGTACACTTATGCAGCCAAGAAACAGAGAAAAGTGCAAACCGGGAGCAAGTTATACCAAAAAGAGAAGCAAAGCAGTTCCTGCAAGAAGAGGATCCACATGAATTCCACCAGGAGTCAGATGGTGGATAAGAATAAGAGCCGAGTCGCGAGTCCAGAAGAGCCCCAAGAAAACCACAGAACACCTCCTCTGCCCACTTACTTGCTTCCAAGCAGCAGCTACCCAGAGACACAACAGGCTGGGGTCCTCATGGAAAAGGCTCTTTGCCTGCAGGAGGCTGTTGGTCTTTGGAACCCTGCAAAGGCAGGCAGTGCAACTGTCTGAGCTTTAGGGCAGGCCTGCCGGGAACAAAAGCCTGCAGCTTCATCACCACCTGACCGGGACCGGGACCCTTTGTTTTTCACAGCAGACCTGCCGAGCTCGAGCTCGTGACCTTCTGGGCCGTGCAGGGTGGAAGGGGGAGCTCCGCAAGCCTCTGTTTTCACAGTCCTGGGCAGCAAAAGGTCCCCGCAGGGTTCCCATACAAGGCTTAATATAGTGCACAAGCAACACAGGCCAGCCAGTGAAGCTTATTTGGGAGGGGGGAAGTGATTATCCGGTGCTATAGGGCAGAGATGGACACCCTGAAGCTCCCAGCTGCGGTTGGACTACAACTCCCATCACCCCCAGTGACAATGGCTGAATGCCATTGCGGCTGGGGATAATAGGAGCTGTAGTACAACACGTGGAGACCCAAGGTCGAGAACCTCCGCTTTCTAATTCCAGGACCCAGATCCAAACCTTATCTGTACTTCACGCCCCAGATCCAAACTATACCCTTAACTCTGCCCTCATTTCCATCCTGCAGCACTGTTTGTTTTATACCCCACTTCCCCCCCAAATGTCCAAACAAATTCCAGTACCAGTGTTCGCATTTCTATTCACAAAGTGCTTTAATTAAAAGAAAATAATCTAGTCATATGTGCTTTATTCTATACTGAACTTACAGAACAATATTAACAATGAGGTGTTATTAAACCTATAGTCAAAATACTTGCATCACATTACAGGTTTGTTTGTTTCCCTGCGGCACAAACCTTGGACAGACCCATGAACAACACTGAGAAGCTTAAAAAAAATAAAAAATAAATCCAAGGGAATTTGGAATATTCAGAGCAATCTGAAGAGGAAACAGCAGCCCAAGTTTTATTGCAAATGAATAATAGATCATGATATTGCTAGTTCAGCTCACAAAACCAACAGATGTTTGAGTTTATGGGGTTTTTTGTGGGGGGGGGATAAACTACACTTATTGCATTTCGTACATTTTGTGCCTTGTCAGTCAAGAGCCTCAGGAACATTTTTTCTTTCTTCCTGAGGAAGATTCCAGCTGACTCTGATGCCTGCACAGTATCCTCAAACCGAAGGAGATGCCTCTAGAGGCCAAAGACCATCGCGTAGTTTTCATTGTGGCTGGGGATTATGGGAGCTGTGGTTACGCACGGTCTGACCATGGTTTCTACATGCATCTCTGAGTTCTAAGATTCTGAGACAGGGAGAGATACTTCTCTCTATTCAGTTTTGCGACACAGTGCAAAACCACAGAACCCTCTGTCATGGCTCCTTTCTATCCCCCTTTTCCTACTAATCCTGCACTTTCAGTTGCCGGGGTGAAGCAGTGAAAAGCCAAGCACAGCACAAATCAGAGCAACGCCAAGCCAGCCCTGCGTTCATCTCAGTGTCTCCGACAGAAACCTTTCTCCATGTACCAAATGGATGCCTCTCAAAAGTGCCCAATCTCCCATCTCGTGCCACTGCCAAACAAAAGACTGGAGCCAGGAACATTAATGGAATGAAAAGGTGCATTGGGGAGGAAAACTGCACAGACAACACTCACAACTGAACCTCGGTTTGTGCCATTTGATCTGCAAAAGACATTCTGCAGAGACCTCCAAAACATATCGCTTGGACTGTTCTTGGGCTGGTACACTTTCAAATCTTTTTTAAAAATAATGTCATCTGTATAAATTATTGCTGCTACATTCCTGTGCATGTGATATTTGGCATAAGTAATAATACTAAAAAGAACAGAAAAAGTTGGGAGCTTTTAAAAATATATATCCACAATCTAGTGCAATTTAGAAGTGAAGGGTGTTATGGGGTTAGCAAGGAGGCAGAGAGAGGGGCAGACCCACAACACCATCCTCAGTGGGTTTATGCAGAAGCAAGACCCCCAGAGTTCAGTGGGACTGGCTCTCTGGGACATGAACAGACACCACCTCGGGGGGGGGGGGGAGGAAGCATTCCAGACGTGGCCTGCAGGAAACAGTCTGCATCATTATCCCTTTTGTAACAAGAAAAATAAAGTCCACAGAGACCATTAAAGGTGGACTGCACGTGAAGACATGTAGCAAAATCCTGAGAGCAGTTAGCACAAAGCTTAGAACAGGGGCTTCTCTCCTATTCAGATGTCACTGGACTACAACAACCATCACCCCAGCCACAATGGGGAGGATGGGAGTTGTAGGTCAACATCTGGGGGCCCAAGGTTGGGAACCCCTGGCTTAAGTGTACACACCCTGCCCGCTTCTCCACTCCAGATCTCCTCCCTGCCTCTCTGGGAGGACAAGTCTGTACACTTGTACATGTGTTTGTGTGAATGACTGTACCTGTGTTCATATTAAAAGTGAGCCTGGTTAGGAGCTGTCCTGCTGTTCCTGCATTCAGCATAACATGTGAATGATTGTACCTGTGTACAGATCTTACCTGGGTACACTGTACACTCATTTTACAAGTGTTCAACAGAATGTCTGAATCGGGCTTCAATCCAGGAGCTCTCAGGATTCTGTCACGTGCGCTGGACGGAGTCCAACACTTGGTTATGACCCAAGAAAAACAATGTCCCAGCATGAACCAAAAGAAGAGAAAAGAAAGAAAACGCTCAACCTTTCCATTACTACCCTAGAGGTGTGCTTCTATAGGCGTCTTCTGCAATATCCCTGGATGTTTCCTCCATATCTGGAGAGCTGGGGGAATGGGGTGGGTGGGAACAGACATCGTTTTAAACACTGGAACCCTGCCTGGAGCAGGGGAAGAGAAGAGACACATTTCAGACTCCAGGGCAGCGGTGGCTCAAGAAATCCGAGTCGGGCCACCAAAACTGTGTGGCTCACACTCGACAAACTTCTCCGTTACAAACTGCAAAAAAGCAGCGCATGGTTACAGCAGGTCCACTGTTGTTGCAGACTGTCTTATACCCAATAGCTGAACGGAGGCTAGCACCACTGGTCAACCACTTGCCCTCTCCTTACAGTTAAGCAAGGAAATGTGTCCCTTTGGCTTGCATATCAAGGACACAGTCCTATTTAATTGTTTATAACTAGGGTTCCCAACCTTGGCTCCCCAGATGTTGGACTACGACTCCCATCATCCCCAGCCACAACGGCTGGGGAGGATAGGATCTGTAGTCCAGCAACATCCAGGGGCCCTAGGCTGGGAACCCTGTCTTACCAGAATTCACACTCGCTGCGTGGAACCATTGAGCTGGCCAGAAACTGGGGTACTCCTGAAGAAGCGTCACATGTGGTATAAAGCATCGATAGACCTGGGATTTGTCTTCCTGTCCTGTGCACTGAACCTACAGACAAACTCAGCCCACACCACACCTTGCGTTTTACACATCCCACATCACTGCCATGGCTATTGGCCAGGGGGCAGGCCATCCGGCAAGTGGCTCAGAAGACTTGGCCTGTCTGTAGCAGCACGACCTGAACCGAGGAGCAAGACACTCGGACTGAGAAGGCACGCTAGAGGCAGCAGTTATGCACAACCACCTGGGTCCTTACTGGCTGCTCTGGTCACCTGATCCCTGCTGGGCCGAAGAACTGCAATACTATCTTCTGGCCATTTGTGAGTGGCGCTGCAGAGCAAGCCAGCAACGTCCTCTACCTGCAGTCTGTCCTGGTAGCACCGGGGGTGGGGCGTGGGCCCAAATGCCAGCACCAACAGCTCACATCTCCCCCTCCGCTAGCGCCTCACCGTCTCTATAAACTTCTTGGCCATGTGCAAACTCAGCCAACGAGCCACTTCTGCAGACTTCCAGCACTGAAGGGCCAAGATTAAAACCTCGCACCCTCTTCTTGGGCTCTGCATCCCTCTGTCCTTCCCAAAGGACTGGGAGGGAAGGAGAGAGGGAGGGACGGAGGGACATAATTGGCACAGAGCACGGCCCAGGAGGGCCTGTGGAAGGAGGGATGGGCAGGTGAGTCAGGCCAAACACGACACACCTGCCCGGGGCAGCAGAGTTTCCCTTCTCCATGTGGCCTAGTCTCAGAGACCCGGGCTCCTTCGGAACAAGAAGGGGCCCTTATTCAGTGAAAGGAGATGGAGGCCAGAGGCCAGGCTCGAGTCTCATGGATGGGAAACAGCCCACTGGGGCTCCTCAAAGCCCTGGCGAGGAAGTCAAAGAGACCACAAGCTCAGCGGAGGGCAGGTGGGCGAGGAGAGGCTGCTAAGACCAAGTCCTCCTAGGGAGGACTTCCATATTTCACCTAGAGCACCAAGACAGCAAAGAACAGGCATCACTCCAGTCCCCAATTATCACGCCTATGCCCGGTTGTTTGGTTTAAAGGGCAGAATGACATTTTGTGGCAAAGATGAAACATCCCAAGCAGCTGAGCCAACAACTTCGAAGCCCCAGGAGACCCTTGCAGGATTAGACCGGGGGTCTATCTAGGTCTGCATTCCATTCCTAACAGCTGGGTGTTGGAAGACCATGCCTTTGCCCCATGGCTCGTTCCCAGAATCAGGAATTCATCTGTCTCTCTATGCAGAGATTCTGCGGAGTAAGCTGTGGAAACCACAGAGTTCAGCTTCTGTAACTGGGAAGGAAGAGGCAGTGGCCAAGCGGGTTCTGTGTTCAGGTTCCGTTCCAGGGAGGAAGTGCCATCCTTGCCTTCTCGTAACACATTCGTCATGTAAACAAGTCTTCTTTTGGAAACGTCTCTTTCAGACACCAGGTGGTGGCAGAGTCCGCCAAAACTAACACTTCACATAGTTGCTGGGCCTTCAGCAACCTCTTCTAATCGTTGCTCGATCATTAACCGCAGGACCGAATACCTTAAAGATAACCCCACAAAAGTGGTCCATTAGCCTGGAGTAACTAAAAGGAAATCGTCAGGTAGTGCCTGAGAGCAGAGATTCCTGAAGTGTTCAGTGAGAAATTCAGCCACTGGGCTGGTTGAGACTCATGCAGAGCCATGGTTAGATCTTGGTTCCCCATGCCATCCCCGACCCTCAGGGGCACCTGGTCCCCATGAGCCCCAGGAGAATTTCCCTTCCGGCTGAGGTGAAAAAGAAGATTGGTCATGACATCCAAAATGACCAATCTTGGCTTATTCCAACCAGCATCCACCAAGTTTCCTCCCTGGCGGCTTCTCCAAGAGAGGGCTGAGAGAGATTCCCGCCTGCAACCTCAGAGAAGCCGCTGCCAGTCTGTGAAGACAATACTGAACTAGATAGACCAAGGGTCTGACTCAGTATATGGCAGCTTCCTAGGTTCCTATGATCATGACCAGTCTTGGCTTGTTCTTAACCTCAGTCACAAGCAGGATTCTGCTGGAGCTCACACGGAGCAGGGAAGCACACACTCCCAAAGCTAGTGATTTCTGAACTGCCCTACTGTGTTGGATGCATCTGGCACTCTCTGCCCTAAGCAAAGAAGATTGGATTCTTGTGCATGCAAATACTCTCATTAAAGGCATTAAAAATATTGTATTCATCTGAACCCAAGACTAGCTTTTTAAGTTTTTTGATATTAAATATCAGGTGGTCATCTGAAACTCAGAGTCCTGTTCCTTTCAAGTTAATATTCAAGTAAATAAGCTGCATTTAACCTCCACTTTTTAAGGGAGTCATCTTAAATTCAGAATAATCTTCAATATGGGTAAGCATAACAGTAAATAATACAACAAACCTATAACAATAAATCTGCCATGCACTAGGTAAAGAGTTCGGGTAAAAACCTAGTTGTACATTTTAAAACTGAAATCCAAATCCAAGAGATATAAAATGCAGCAAACTGAATCACAAAGCCTGGTAAATGAACACCTTCTTACCTGGCTCCAAAAGGGACAGAAGTGTAGAAAGTCCGGCAAATGGAACAAGGCAGGGCATTTCACAAATGAGGCGCCGCCACAGAGAAGGCCTGGCTGCGGTCACCCGCACTCTGCTCTCAGTAGGTGAGGGAAAGGGGATCAGCAGGCAATATGAAGGTGTGGGCAGGTTTGTAGCAGGGCGGGTGGTTCTTGAGATAAGCTATAGAGATGTATGCAGTATGGGACCAGGGTAAAACTACTTGGAAAGGCGTTGAAGTCTTGCTATCACTGGTGAGATGCAACTCATAAGAACCTAAGAAGAGCCCTGCTGGATCAGGCCCAAGAAGGCCCATCTAGTCCAGCCTCCTGTTTCGCACAGTGGCCCACCAGATGCCGCTGGAAGCCACAGGCAGGAGTTGAAAGGGGCAGGCCCTCTCTCCTGCTGTGACTCCCCTGCAGCTGGCACTCAGAGGCATCCTGCCTTTGAGGCTGGAGGTGGCCTGTAGCCCTTCGACTAGTTGCCGTTGATAGACCTCTCCTCCATGAAGTTTTCCAAACTTAAAGCCATCCAGGTTGTTGGCTGTCACCACATCTTGTGGCAGAGAATTCCACAAGTTGATTATGCGTTGTGTGAAAAAATACTTCCATTTGCTGGTCCTACATTTCCCGGCAAACTCACTGGATGGTTCTGGGCCAGTCACTTATCTCTCTGCCTGACCTACCTCCCAGGTTTGTTGTGAGAATACATATAACCTTGTACACTACTCTGGGCTCTTTGGAGAGGGGGGGAAAAGTATAAATAATCAACCCTCACTAGTCAGCATCCCTGCCACTCCATTTTGAACCAACTGCAGTTTCTGAAAAGTCTTCAAGGGCACGGCCACACACAACACTTTGCAGTGGTCAAGCCGGGATGTTACTAGGGCACAGGTAGCTATGACAGGCTGCCTCTGCCCAGGAGGGATAGTTCAAGAGCAATTAAACCTGTGGCCTTGTGCACACTTAACTTGGGAGTAGGCCCATTGAACTCCATTCAAAACAACCACAAAGATTTGTAGGATTGGGCCATAAAAGGCACTTTAAGCATTACTCCTAAAATGCTTCAGGACTGGCGAGGACAAAGGGAAGAAGCAGCTTGCAGTCATCCTTTGAAATACTTAAGCAGCAGCACGTAACGTACTTGCGCCTGAGTTTCTTCACCTCACGGTCTTCTTCTTCTTTGAGTTTCTGGATGAAGCTTTTCAGGACGGGCATTTCAAACTTGATGTACTGAGCAACCTACGTGGACAGAGAGGGGGAACAGCAGAAGAGAGAGCTCTTGAACAACCGTTTCTGCAAGCCAATGGCGGATTACTGCATAGGCAGCTGCCTAGGGCAGCAAATTCTGGGGAGCTGCATCTTGGAGGGAAACGTTATTTCAAAAATTCTTTAAGCTTTATAAATGCCGCTGTGTAGCGGCAGAGGCTCTGCCTGCCTCCTAAACCATCACAGGAGGTGAGGCCGGGCACTGGAGGACGGCGACGAATGAGGTCCATGTGCAGAGGCCCCAAACCGCCCGCTCTGTCTCATTTGCGAGTAAGCTGGGCTTGAGGGAGGAGCGCTTTTGCCACCATCTTCCAGTGCCCGACCTCACCTCCTGTGATGGTTGAGGAGGCAGGCAGAGCCTCCGTTGCTACACAGTGGCATTTTTAGAAGTAAAAGACAGAAATAAGTTTCCCTCCCCTGCAAGCCCCCTTACTCTTGTTCCTGGGGCAGCAAATCTTTGGGCGGCCAAAAGATTAATCTGCCCGTTTTTGCAAGCATTGCATTGCCCAGCAGCAGATGATGCAAAGCTCTTCATCTAAGAGGGCAGAAGAGCTTGGCAAACACTCGACTCTTGGGCACGCCCCGTGGGGCAATGGCCATGTTCTGGCATTTCAAGATATGTCCAGGCCACACGTCACAGGAGTAAATGAAAATCAGGAGGTGGAACGAAAGGTGGCCACCTCACCACGAAGTTCGGTGCACTTGGTCCCCTTGGCAAACGCAAACTCTTGGTCCATCTAAAGCAGGGATGGGGAAACTTGGCCCTCCAGCTGTTTTTGAACTACAACTCTCACCATCCCCAGCTGTTGTAGTTCAGAGTTGTAGTTCAACAACAGCTGGAGGGCCAAGTTTCCCCACCCCTGGTCTAAAGAGTTGAGTAAGAAGAGCCTTGCTGGTTCAGTCCCAAGGAGGCCTATCTAGTGGGAAACACCTCTATCGGGCAGCAGCAATATAAGAAGATTTTGAAAGGCATCATCTCACACTGTATGGGAGGAGGCAATGGTCAACCCCTCCTGCATTCTACTAAAGACAACCACAGAACTCTGTGGCTGCCAGGAGCCGAAACCGACTCAGTGGCACACTTTACTTTACCACAAGACCAGCTCTCCTCCGCCTCATCTCCATCCTCCCCAAAGGTCTATCTCGTCTAACAGAGAGAATCTCACAAGCAGCAGAGAAAGGGGGTGGCCATCCCCAGTGGTCTGTCCCTAGCCTTCAGAGGTACACTGCCTCTACACACGGAGGCTCCATTTACCCATCACGGTTAACAGCCACTGACAGATCCACCCTCCATGAATTTGTTGAGCCCATTTTCAAAGCCATCTAGTCACATTTCTGGGTAGCAAATTCCACAAGCGAAAGCAGACGCTTCCAGCCTTACATCCCCAGATGCTGTTGAATTACAACTTCCATCTTCCAGCTGGTGATGATGGGAATTGTAGTCCAACAACATCTGGGTACATGTTGGGAACCCTTAAGAATACTTCCTGCGCGTAGCCCCAATCCTGCGGTGAATCAGCTACATCCTGCGACCCCAAGTTATATTAAATTATTAAAAGCATGTACCAGGAAAGCCATTCTAGTATTATCACTTTATTTGTATGCTGCCTTCACGCAGATATTGCACTCAAATTCACAAGTAAAGTGACAAAACCAACAGAAATATAAATAGCCACACTATAGCGACATCACACACACACCCATCTTATCAAAGGAGTTAGCAGCCACAGCAACAAATTACATGCAAAAATTGTGAGAACCAGAGCGGGCGGGGAAGCCTCCCTCCTCACTGTTCATGATTTTATAATCCTCTGTCATTTAACCCTCTTATAATTTTATAACCCTCTGTACTCCATCTGCTGCTGTCTTTTTTCTAAACCGAAAAGCCCCAAATGCATTTCATCCCTAGCTCAGCTTTAAAAGAAAACAAGCAAAGCAGAGGCATGTCTCCAACACAGCAAGAGCAGGCCCTGCGAAATCCCTTTGCAGCCCCCAAGACAACGGAACAGCTCTCACTCCACCACCCTGGGGCTGGCTTGGACTGCTGCCAATATTATGCATCGAACTGTTCTGTGGACATGACAATTCACAACCACCTAGTTCCAAATACAAGACCCAAAGCAACACAAAAACCAGACAAACAATTCCGCTTTTTTAAAAAAAAAATTGGTCTGCTTGCAGTGGCATCAATCTAGCCACTGGGTGGCAACAGAAACCTATTTCTCACCACTGCCTCCCTGAGCTTCTGGGGCTCAACAAATGCAAAGCCAAGCTGTGCAGACGCTTGGAACATACAACATTTCTTTGGCTCTTGGAGCCAATATAAAGCGGGGGAAAGTGTAGTCCACTTTGGGAAAGGGACAAAGTGTAAGATTAAAGCATGAAACTTGATCAACTCTGTACCGAAGGTACCCTAATGAAGCTCAGATGAAGACAGAGGCTTGGAAAGAAGCCTCCCCGGGTTCAAAGGGGCTGATCCTCCCCTCCATATGGGGAAGAGCCATCACTCATGGTTGCTTTGGATGCAGGTTCAGTCCCTGGCAGAATCTTCAGGTTGGAAAAGACTCCTGCCTGAAACCTCGGAGAAGATACTGCTGGTCAGTGTAGACCAGGGCTGCTCAACTTCGGCCCTCCTGCAGATGTTGGCCTACAACTCCCATAATCCCTGGCTATTGGCCACTATGGCTGGGGATTGTGGGAGTTGTAGTCCAAAAACAGCTGGGGGGCCTAAGTTGAGCAGGCCTGGTGTAGACGATACCGAGTTAAAGGGACCAATCGTCTGACTCAGTATTAGGGGTGTGCATGGAACCGGCTGGCTTGGTTCGAGTCCAGACCCGACCAGTTCGGTCCGGCACCCCCTCAAACCCCACCTCCGGCTCATTTCGGTCCGCAAACATTTTTTTTTTAGAAGGCCACGCAGAGGCCAATTGCGCAGGTGCAGCGGCCGAACGGGATGGTTCGACCCTGAACCGTCGAACCAAATAGGTTCGACGTCGAACCGGTTTGCACATCCCTACTCAGTATATGGCAACTTCCTATGTTACTAGTCCACAAGGCTGAAGCCTTGCATCTGATCATGTGAAATCTAGGGAATGTCCACTGAGATGCACTAGTTCCTTGCAAATGGCCATGGAAACCATTGCATTTTTGATTGGCCAATGAATTTCCAAACGGCCAATAGCTGTTTAGAAACCCCATGCATTCCTATGGCCATTTGGAAGGAGCCAGTGCATTTCAGTGGGCATTCCCTGTCCAGTGATCCCCCTAAGATGTGTGCACCTGCATCTGCTCACAGATTTTTTGATGTCCGCTCAATTTTAGATCCTGCTCCGGTTGAATCAGGAAGGTCCCATTCTGGATGCACGTGTGCGCACAGACTGCCTTGATACTGCCGCCCAGAACAAAATTCATTCCGCACACAGATGAAAACTATCAGATAGAACACTGTCCCTGTCCAGACAACATTTTAGGTTGTCCTGACTCTGGCCCACCACAGGATTTGTGTGCTGATTGTCCGAGGTTCACTCCCTGGTGGCAGCATCCAGGTTGGGCTGGGAGAGACTCCTGCCTAAGGCCTGGGAGAGATTCTGCTGGCCACAGTAGACAATTCTGAGCAAGATGGACCAAAGGCTTGACTCTGTATAGCAGCCTCATACACATACACCCGGTGAAGTACACTTACCTGGGAACAAATTCAGAGCTACTTCCAGAAAAATCAGGGGTGTGCCTCCCTGTCTCAATTTGCTAATTCTTCCAGCAAGGTTGCTGTACTGCTTTTAGGAATCCCTGTGTTTGTGACTGACTTAGAAGGGCGAAACAGTACGTTACGCTGGATTATGAAAGTGGCACATCAGTGCAAAGCAACTCACGTCATAAGTGACCTCTTCCACCTGGTCCTTCTCCATGAGAAAAACCTTGGACACCTGCTCACAAGGTCCCTGCAGGATCCGAGCAATCAGCGGGTAATCAGTCGCCTTCAGCTTCTGTTTTTCTGCACAGAACAGGGAGCAAAAATGAAGCTTAGGGGGCTCTGGAGAAGAGGGGGGCTCACCCCCAAGCCCATAGCCACCCGAGACTTTTACACTTGTTCACCAGGAAGGTTGACTGGATCTGGCACGAAAGCAGCTCAGTTGCATTTGATTGCAGGGTTTTATGTTTTGTCTTTAAAAAAGAGACCTCGGTGCAGATTTCCAGTACTTCAGATCCTCCCCGCTTTATTACACATCCAAGCCACTGATGCAAAGTTTTTCAATTAAGGAGAAAGGTGGCCAGATTGTGGATGTGCCGGAAAACACGATTCAGACATTATGTTGTACAAGTGTACAGATGTCTGTACACTTGTACATGCATTTGTGTGAATGACTGTACCTGTGCTCATTTTTAAAGTGAAGCTGGATACAGGCCCTTCAAATGCATGGTAGAGATAGGGTATACTTATGTACCCCATTGAGCATAACAGGTGAATGACTGTACCAGTGTACACTTGTTGTACAAGTATTGAACATAATGTGTGCATGGGCCTACTGTGAATGCTCTATGTGAAAAGAAATGGAAAAAGAACAACTCTCTCCCCTGCAAGCAGAAGACTAGCAGAGCAGGACACAGACTGAATTAGACTCTTCTCCTTGCATGCTAGTTCTTTCCTTGCAGGGCGAAGATTTTTGAAGTGAGGAAACATTCAGATATAGCAGTCCCTGCACCAGTGCCCGCACTTGGAAATGGAACAGTCCATTCTACCATTTTGATGTGTTTTAGAAAACCAAAGTAACTCCATTTTACTTAGAATACCTCACTCTAACTTAAAGTAACCCCAGCCCAGCTCAGGCCAGCTCAAGGACACGGCCTCACATGATCAACGTCATTATCTCTCTCCACTAAATTGTATCTAAAGAAACTTGCCTTGGTTCTCACAGGACAGTTTAGAAAACAGGATGCAACCAAATAAGGAGTGATCACCAGATGAACAATGAATCATTCGCATGCGTACTAGATACTTAGTCCACCATTTTGTTGCCAAGTATACTATGTCTAGGGTGTCAACATCATTCAGATTGTCTGTATAAACGTAAGATGCACCTATAACCAACTTGTATTTCAATGCAGAGCAATAGCCCATTGATTTACCTTGCTGGCTGCAGCAGCAAATAAAATTGCCTCTAATTGATCCCCACTAAGTCTGTTTGATTGGCTAAAAGGCGGACCCAGGGACGAACTGGTATTCACATCAATTTCAGGATTCTATTGCCTCCTTGGTGAGGCAGGTGTGAAGCAAAAGGGAAATTGCTTCATTGGCGGCTGCTTGTGGGAGTGAGAAAATTTGGGACACAATGACTTCATGCAAGCTGGCTGCTGTCCTCAATAGCCACGTGGCCCCTAAAATGTCTAGCCCCACCCTAAGGCCATCTTAGTGGGTTTGCAACCAAGGCAGGATTTGAACTGGGGACTTTCTGGCTCACAGCCGAGACTCTTCACCACTGTGCCACACCAGCCCGTCTCCCAAAGCCTCATTCCCCTCAGGACACGCTCACAGCTGACTCACCTCCGCTGGTGTGGACGATGTACAGGGCAAATTCCTCGGCCGAGTTCTCAATCTGGAAACAGAAGAAAGGCACAGGGGAGTGTCAGTCCCTGCGGGCACAACGTTTACTGGGCTGCCTTCTAAAGAGCTGCTGGCGGAAGATCTGCTGGGCTTGGAGAGAGCTGCTAATACATCCAGTGCGCACTCAGGTCCCCCGGGACTGACACTCCAAGGCGGGTGCTGCTATTTGTGCTCTAGGAACCAGCTCTGTCAGACAGAAGATGCTCGGCGACATTAAGGGTGGAGGAATGGGGGACAGATGGGGAACAATCCACTGAGAAGATCTCCTGCAAAACCTCTGCTGAAAGGAGAGGGCACTGCACAAGAGGAGGGCCACCTCAGAGCCTCACCTCAACCATTCCGGTGTTTGTGAACGAGCCACTGAAACCCTCAGGCCCAAAGGCACTCTTACCCCCGGACCTTGGGGCCCCGCTCCGTGGCCTCCAAGGTCTGGGGGGGCCTCGAAATGTCCAGGGGTCCTCCTGCTGCCCACCAAACTACCCACCTTTCCCATAATTCTGGCTGGCATGTGCACGGCTGGCCTCCCTCCCGCCGCCCAAGTGAGGGCAGTGGGCAGAGCGGCCACTGGGCGGTCCGTTTGGCCCAGCAGCCCTTGAGAACTGCGAAGAGCTCCAGCCGGCCTGCAGAGTTTGAACAGATTGTCGCTTGTGAGACAAGATCAGCGGTTTGGTGCAGCGGGCTTCTGGAGCCCCCCCCCCCAAATGCAGGGTCCTTTTCTTTTTTTAAAAAATGATGGGGGGGCCTCAGGCGGGGGGGCTCACGGAAGGGGTGGTCTGGGCACCAAAATAACCTAGATGTCCCCTCCTCCGAGCACAAGGGGAGGAGCCTGATCTGTGGAGCTTTTGCTTCCACCGTTTCCCGTTGCACCTGAACTTGTGGAACTGCGGTTTATTCTAACTACAGTAAGTGCACAGACCAGGAGCTGAAGCCATGATCGGGTCCTTTTTTGTTGTTGTTTTTGTTCCAATTAACTAAAAGTAGAACAAGTTACAGTTTCTCAAGTTCAGAGGTCACAGGAAACAGTGGTTTATTCAGAACCCAAAAGTTGATGCTTTCGGCCTCCTATTATTACAAATATTTTATTATTACAAATATTTGATATACGGCTTTCCAACCAACAACAAGAGTTCACAAAGCAGTTTACACAGAAAAAGAAAGAAGAATAAGATTATTTATTTATTTGACTATCATATTTATATACCGCCCACTATATGCCTCTGTAGGCAGTGGACACAATTCTCCCCCTCCAAGGGAGGGGAGCACACAAGTCTGAGGCTCACCATGGCTCATTCAATCACCTAAACCAGATGTTGCTCTTGGACTACAACCCCCATTGGCCCCAACACAATGCAGTGGATGCCTGGCATTGTAATCTAAGAACCTTAGGAGAGCCAAGGTTGGGAACCCCTGGTCTGAACTACGTTTTGTTTAAGGAGATTGTCCCAAGCAGGTCTAGATATCAAGGCAGATGCTTTATCACAGCAGGCTCATATTAGCTCTTCTTCTTCCTTGAGTAAGAGAATTCCCCAGTGGACTCCACTCCATGCTAGTCAGCAGAGAGAAACACATACCATTGGGATTCTCCACCTGGGACATCCAACGGACTCAGGTCAGTCCCGGCATGATCCATAGTAAAATTAACCAATGAGAAGCATCAAAGGACTCAGGGGGGCAGTGGTGGGGGTGCTCACCTTAAACTTGTTAAGCAGCAGCTTCAGAACTTGAGGCGTCGTCATTGTGCTGTTTATGCGGACATTTGTGACGGAGCCATATGCTGGCGTGAACACCGAAGTCTGGTGAAAAGGAGCAGAGACAGAGTCAGGAGACGAGAAGTCTGGGAGAGATCAACAGGGGAGAAGCGGGGATTTATGGTCAGCAGAGGAAGTTGCATTCGCCAGGCATTGTGGGCAAGGGTACCTTCTTGTAGAAACCAGCCGTGGAAAAAGAAATGGTTATCAGATGCAGAAGCAAGAGGGCTGTGGAGTAAATGAGTTGAGTATCAACCGGGAAAGGCCAGTTTTTGAAACAGTTATGGTGGAACTTTGCAATGGCCAAATTACATATTCTTACTATCAACATTCTGTCCCTTTATGAAATCTGGAACTCCTGCTAAGATACACAACATTTATAAAACCAATTTGCCGGGTGGGGGGAGTATTTTCTGTCTTCTTTTCTCCATCTGCCTTTTCCTTCTTCACTGACATCTATTCACATCCGATTGCAACCCAGCGATCAGGGAGGAGAGCTGGCCTTGTGGCTGCAAGCACCAATTGCCCCCTTTGCTAAGCAGAGTCCACCTTGGCTTGCATTAGGATGGGAGACCAAAACTACATATGAACCCTGTGGATATCTTGTTTATTTGTTTGTTTGTGTTTGTTTAAAATATTTCTATACCTCCCAAAACTTGTGTCTCTGAGCAGTTTACAATTACAATCATTTAAAATGTCAAATCAATTAACAATTAAAAGTCATTTAAAACATTAAAAATATTTAAAACCCAGTATTATTTTTTTTTTAAAAAAAACTTTCAATCTAATTATGATTCTGGGTGAATAGATGTGTCTCCAGTGCCTTTTCAAAAGCTGCCAGAGATGGGGAGGCTCTTATTTCAACAGGGAGCACATTCCAAAGTCCAGAGACAGCAACGGAGAAGGCCTGTTCCTGAGTAACCACCAGATGAGCAGGTGCCAACCGCAGAAGAACCTCTCCAGATGATCCTGACAGGCGGTGGGGCTCATGGCGAAGAAGACGTTCTCTTAAAATACTCAGGGCCGAAGCTGTTTAGGGCTTTATAGGTAACAACCAGCACCTTGTATTTTGCCTGGAAACGTATCAGCAGCCAGTGTAGTTCTTTCAACACAGGAGTGATGTGGTCTCTCTGATATAACCCAGAGACCAACCTGGCTGCTGCATTCTGGACCAGCTACAGCTTCCGGACTATGTACAAAGGCAGCCCCACATAGAGCGCATTGCAGTAGTCCAGCCTAGAGGTTACCAGCAGATGTACCACCACTACATATGTCCCCCTTAGGGACTGTAGCTCCGTGGAAGAGCATCTGCTTTGCATGCAGACGGTCCCAGGTTCAGTCCCTGGCAGCATCTCCAGGTAGAGACTCTTGCCTGTCAACCTGAAGAGTCACTGCCAGTCAGTGCAGACAACACTGGGCTAGATGGACCGATGGCCAGACTCCGTATGAGGCAGCTCCCTATGTGCCGATCACCCTTTGGTTTGGGAGGGGCTTACTTTGTGGTTGTAGAAGTGCCCGTTGATGGAGAAGCGATGGCGCTTGATCCGACGCTGCTCGCTCGGGGTGCGGAGGTTCCCCCTGCGGCGCACACCAACGTCGCTCCGCGTCCGCATCAGCTGAGGCGCCTCTTCTTGCTGCCCCTTGAGATCTTTGGCATCTGAAATGGCAATGAAATCAGAAGGTGGAGGAAAGGAAGCTGAACACAAGGAAAGCGGTCCAAACCCAGAACAACACCGGAAGCTGCCTTACGAGTCAGACTCTTGGTCCATCTAGCTCAGTCTTGTCTACACTGACTGGCAGCAGCTCTCCAAGGGGGTAGGCAGGAGTCTCTCCCACCCACCCATGAGATGCTGGTAGGGATTGAATCTAGGACCTTTGGTGTGCAAGCATATAGAGGCTCTACAGCCCCATACCCCAAGAAAGGGGAAGAGATTCCCTAAGGGAATATCTTACAGCATGCACATGTAGTCTCCCATTCAAAGGCAAACCAAGGTAGACAGTGCTTAGCAAAGGGGACAATTCATGATACTATCTCTGCTTCCCAAAATATTTGCTACAGAGAGGAGAGGCTGAATCCCAGCTAGCGGGCGGGATGAACACACAAGGTAAACCATGCACACACTTCTCCTTTTCTCTCCCTGACTGGTGCTATTGAGAACATCACCACATTAGCCCTGCTGGAGCAGATGGAAGGTCCATCGAGCTTAGCATCCAGCTTCCAACAGAGAGCAGCCCTATGCTTCCAGAAAGCTCACAATCAGGATACTAAGAATCAGGGAAACATGCACAAAACTTCCACCCCCGCCTACTTGTCCTAGGAAGAGGAGCATTAAGGACCACCTTGCAAGCTTCTCCTATGAAGAAAAGCATCTCAGCGTAGGATTACAACAGCTCACAATTTCTACGGAGCCTTCCTTTTCAGGAGCTTTGTCTCCGATGACCAGAAAATGCATTTTGGATGGAGTGTGTCCAGGTTTTCCATTAAAGCAGATTTGTGCATCTGAATTTCAATCTACCAGCAGTTGCAAATATGTGGGTCGAGTGGGGAGATGGAAGGTATGCTGCTGTTGTTTTAAAGTGGGAATAGAGACTGGTAAATTGCTTTATGGAAATACACTCCTCCACTGAGCTGACATTCTGCAAGCAAAGGTACACATTCTTGGTTGAAACTACAAGGTCCCTGAAGGCCAATTCAACTTTGAGGAGGGTTGAGCATGCTGGGTTCTCATGCAGCCAACATTCAGCTGCAATTGTGGCTTTTGTGAGCCGTGTGTTGGAATGCTGCCACTATCCGGAGATAAAAGTCACGGCCAGAGTTTTGACTACCAGACACGCCATTTTCAGGCTTCTCTAGGAATCAGGGTCTCTTGGGTGCCATGTGCAACAAATTACAGCCTTCTACGTCATCTGAGGATTCCTTAACAATGCTGGCACGCCACATACAAAGCCCAGAATCTGTATTTACATTATTGTGGAGAGCGTTATTGTTCTGGTTATTCCCTGCTAACTGGGCAAAGAGACACTTTTAGGAACACAGGAAGCTGCCTTCAACTGAGTCATACCCTTGGTCCATCTAGCTCAGTATTGTCTACACAGACTGGCGGCAGCTTCTTCAAGGTTGCAGCAGGCAGAAGTCTCTTCCAACCCTATCTGGAGATGCCAGAAGGGAATCTGGGACCTTCTGCAAGTGATGATTCTCTTCATATTAAGCAGAGGGAGAGCAACTGTCTCTGTTCCGCCCTAGCATAGCGTCCCTCCAGTGGCTGTTTCTGGTGTCTATCTTGAGTTTCTTTCTAGACCGTAGAACCTTTGGGGACAGGGAACCACCTTCCCCACCTGCCTGCCCCCCGCCCCCCCCCTCGTAAACCACTTTGAGAACTTACTTTTGTTGAAAAGCAGTAAATTACTACTACTGCAAGTAGTAGTACCGTAGTAGTAATTTTTGTCATACCATCTCCGCAAGCTGAAATTTCTGTGCAGGCAGGCAAAGAGCTATTAGAGCAATTAACCAATGGTGACCTGTTGTCCAAGTCTACATCTAAGCATTAAAATAAACTGATTTTTTAATGGCAAGCGGGTTTTTTGCTTACATAAAATTCTTTATATGTTGGTTAGCCATTTTGAGGGTTTTACTGAAAATGGAAAACAGGATATAACAAATGCAAAGAGACTACAAAACTGCTTCTTGCCAACTTGTTGAGGGTTTGAAACAGGAGCTGATGTGGGAAGGCTGTTTCATGGTGCGATCCAAAATCCAAGTGAGAATTTAAGGAGCCCATTAAAAATGGATTAAGAAGGATTTCATTATCTTCTGAGTCCAGGCCAGGCAAGCGACAGGAGTTCTACGCCAAAGGTCAGCTATTCATAGCGCTGCATGTTCCTTTATAAGTCCATGCACAAAGGGACACGGCACTACGAACAAGCCGTTAAAACGAGAATTGTTCACCCTGCCTTTCCTCCAGGGCAGCGTGCTTTAATTTGGCCACTTGAAATCAAGTAAGATGTGAACCCAACACTTGGAGTGGGTTTCACAACTCAGCTGATTTCAAGCAAGTAGGTTAGATAGATCAAGACTGGTCCGTCTGGACATCGCAACCTATCACTGTTCTTGAAGAATTTCTACCAGTTGCATCCGATTGTGCAACAACACATGCAGAATAACTGACAGAAGGCAACGTGGCAGTTTTGTGCGGAGGAAAGGGCAGAGCCAACGAGAAGAGGATGTGGGGAAAAGTCATAAGCGATTATCAGAAGATAGGCAGGATCCATGTCGCTTGGGGGCCTCAACTTAACACTTACTGAATGGTTTCAACCATCAAAGTTCAAAGAGCTTTCTGAAATGACAGGCAAAAACCAAATCTGCCCCTGGTTGTTTCCAGGCTACACACTGCTTTCAATGAGAAGGTTCTCAAAGCAGTTTTCGAGGAGGAGGAGGAGGAGGAGGAGGAGGAGGAGGAGGATTCCTGACCCCAAAGGGTTCACAGTCTAAGAAGGCCCTGCTCTGAGGGCCTCAGCCAAATGAGGTGAGGCAGGTGATTCCTAGGGAGAGGGCCTTTTCAGAGGTGGCACCTCGTCTGTGGAATAGCCTCCACAGTGAGGCTTGCCTGGCATTGTCACTTTGTTCTTCTAGATGCCATTCGAAGACCTCTCTCAAGCTTTTAAAATTTGATTTTAAAACCTTTTTGAAATGTTTTGTACTGCATTTTGTAGTTTCAATTTTGTGTTGTAATTTGTTTGTCGTCTTTTGTGTTTTTATTGGATGATTTTTCCTGTTGTGAGCTGCCCAGAGAACCATTTGTTATGGGGCGGCTAACAAATAAAGATTTTTATTATTATTAGTTCCTGGTCTATGGACTCATGCCACTCTTTCGCACCTGACTCTGGATCGTGGACTTCAGGGTTCTCGTAAAACACACACACAACTAAAGCAATCGGGATGAGGCGAGGGGGCTCTTGTTCCACCCCCCACACCACATCCCCAATCCCAGAATCTGCTATTAGGTGCAGAGGGAGAAAAGAAAGAGCACAAAAACGTGAATGTTTTCACTTCCTCAGCTAAGAGCCGCTTCAGGCGGGGCAGGGTTTAAAGGCAGCAAATTTGCACGGAGAAAAAGTGTCCGCACCTCCTGTGCCCCGATCCAACTCTGGCCCCACAGCTGCTTTTTAAGGCGGGAAATCCCAGAACAAAAACGGGAGTTCGCCCTTGTTCCACAGGACTGATAATTATGCTGCCATGATGATGACCAGAGGGGGCCGGGTGGCTTATCTGGTTACCTACATTTCTGTTTCTAAAAGAAAAGCCGTGACAAAGCTCAGATTGGAGAGAGCTTTGAAGCTCCCCAAACCTGTGTGGTACCTTCTGTTTTCTTAAACAGGAAGACTGAGCTCTGCTCACGCAGCGATGGGGGGAGAGACGACCAGAGCGCCCAGTTTGGAAATGTTTACTTCCCCATGGCAACCCTGCTTAACAATGCTTTCTGTTATTCTCTTTCTGCAGAGGCAAGAGCTGTTGTTGCCAAGGAAAGGGGAAGCAGAGCAAGTTCCTCCACACCACAGTCTGTGCGTTTGGCCAAGGGGAGGGGGAGGCTGGCTCTGTTTCTCATGCTGGTCACATCGTGAACTCGGAGAGGACTCGGAGAGGAAGAAAGTAAGAGCGCCCAAGTTCAGCCAGCGCTGGCAAAAACCACCCAGGCTCCACAAGATCTGTGATGTGCACAGCTCCCTCCCTCCCTCCCGTCCTGTTGAAGCATATCTTTTGGCCCTCCTGGTAAAACAGATTTTAAACCACTTGGTATGGCAGCTTAGAGGTGAATCCTTTGCTTCTATGGGGAGAAGTTACAGAAAAGTAACATTCCTGTTTAAATTTATAGTTTTAAAGCTTTGAATTTTTAAGTTTAAGAATTGTTAAATATATTTTTAAATTGTGCTAATTGTGCTAATGTTTTAATTGTGCTGTTCTAGATTGTGAACCATCCAGAGATTTGCATATGGGGCGGTACAGAAATGTGCAAAACAAACCAACTCCTACTACAAGTACGAATTTTTAGGTACCGCTCTTCAACCCAAGTTCTCCAAGCGGTTTGCATAGAAAAATATGCAATACATAAATAAGATAGTCCCCTGTCCCCAAAGGGCTCACAATCAAAAAAAGAAACACAAGCCAGATACCAGCAACAGCCACTGGAGGGATGCTGTGCTGGGGTTGGAGAGGGCAAATTGCTCTTCCCCTTTTAATTTGTTTGTTTTCCAAAATGGCTCAGGGCGGTTTACAACAGAATAAAAACAAAACAAAATCAAAACTGTAAAAACAGAATAAAACCAATTAAACATTCAAACAGCTAAACAACCCTGGATAATAGAAAAGAATCACCACTTTAAAAGGGTGCCTCTTTGCACAGTTAGCAGGAGTTAGCAAACTAACCAACATTTGGGGACACCAGTGTCTGGTATCAGGTTTTGAACATGTGAAGCCGGACTTGTGGTCGCAAGCATAAATGGACCCCTTTGCTAAGCAGGGTCCACCCTGGTTTTCATTTGAATGGGAGACTTACATGTGTGAGCACTGGAAGATATTCCCCTCGGGATTGGGCCACAGCTCAGTGGAAGAGCCCCTACCTGCTTGCATGTGGAAGATTCTAAGTTCCCTCCCTGGCAGCATCTCCAAGATAGGAGATGAGAGAGACTCCTGCCTGCAGCCTTAGAGAAGCTGCTGCCAGTCTGGGTAGACAATCTTGAGCTAGATGGACCAAGGGTCTGACTCAGTAGAAGGCAGCTCCCTGGGTTCCAGATCATTGATCCATCTAGTTCTGCACAGAGTGCAGAAATCAAATAAATAATAACAACTCTGACTGGCAGCAGCTCTCCAAGGCCTAGGAAGGGCCCCTTCCATCACCTGCTACCTGATCCTTCAACTGGAGGTGCCAGGGATTGAACTGGGGCTTTCTGCATATGTGGAGTAGACATCACCTTATTGAGCTAAGGATTCTTCCCCACCACACAGGAAGCTGCCTGACACCCAGTGGGACTGTCAGTTCCCCTAGCAACGTGTTGCCTGCACTGACAGGGTTTAAAATGTTTAAAACATTTTAGGGTTTTAGAAAGGGATCTTCCTTCGGTCTACCTGGAGCTGCTGCCAGGGATTCAATTGGGGGTCTTCTTTTTAAAGTGTTGATTCTCTTGTACTGAGCAGGGGGAGAGCAACTGGCCCTATCCAGCCCCATCACAGCATCCCTCCAGTGGCTGTCGCTGGGTCTTTTTAGCCTGCGAGCCCTTTGGGGACAGGGGGCCATCTTTACTTATTTTATTTCTCTATGTAAACTGCTCTGGGAACTTTTGTTGAAAAGCAGTATGTAAATATTTATCATTGGTCCTATTTCTTGGCACAGCACAATAGTATACAAGGATTCTGGAAAATTGGCACAGATCATTTATCTAGGATTAGACTATGGGGAAGAGAGTACTGGGGAAATCCATTAATTTTGTTCCCTTTGGCTACTGAATCATTAGACATTCTTGCACAGAGGTGGTGTAGTGGTTAGAATGCCAGACTAGGACCAGAGAGACCCGAGTTCAAATCCCCATTCAGCCATGAGACTGGCTGGGTGACTCTGGACCAGTTGCTTCTCTCTCAGCCTAACCTACTTCACAGGGTTGTTGTGAAAGAGAAACTCAAGTATGTAGTACACCGCTCTGGGCTCCTTGGAGGAAGAGCGGGATAGAAATGTAATAATAATAACTATGCCTTTCAGAAATAATGCAAGTAAAAGCTCCAAGTAGGAGACTCCCAGCTTTACAGTGGCAAGGACCCCAAGCCCCCTGTCAAGACTCTGTGGTTCTCCCCACCCCACCCCACCCCCAGTCTTACCAGCTCCACCATCAGGCCCATCACCGTCAGAAGAGGGTTCGGCGTCTGTTACCTGAATTTCCGGTAAGGTAGCAGGCTTTAGGACAGACCTGATTGTAAAGGAAGCAAAGCGAGAACATTCAAACAAATGTACAGACATTCTCCAGGTCTTCTAGAAACGTGGACTGATGCAACAGATCCTAATTTGAGTTTGCAATCAGTTAAAAAATTGTTGGCTAAATTGGTTAATATATTTGCCTTTCTGAGATAGGGAAGGAAATGCAGGATTAAAAGACTGTAATTTAAGCAAAGTGCCTAATCCAAGTCTCCCATTCAAGAGACACTTCACAGCTATCTGTCTTCAGCAACCTCTGATGATGCTGGTCAATTCACTGGGTCTTTGTGCCCTCAGATTTTAGCTCCGTCAATTAAAATTGGCTTCCACAAAATTGCCCCCCTGTATCTTTTCCCCCAACAAGTGAAAATGTCTGAGGGCCCCAGACAGTTTTAAGGGAGAAGGCAACCAGAGGGAGAGGCAAGCTGGTCTTGGGGTAGCACGCATGACTTGTCCCCTTAGCTAAGCAGGGCTCTGGGAAGAGCAGAAGGTTCCAAGTCCCCTCCCTGGCAGCATCTGCAAGATAGGGCTGAGAGAGATTCCTGCCTGCTACCTTGGAGAAGCTGCTGCCAGTCTGTGTAGACAATACTGAGCTAGATAGACCAATGGTCTGACTCATTATATGGCAGCTTCCTGTGTTCCTATGAGGAAAGAGCTAAAACTTCACCCGACATCTGCCCCTTTTGCTCTGAATGGCCAGACAGCTTTGGGGGAGAATTATATGGAGGAAAGAACCATGGAGCACCATACAGCAGGAGTTCTCAAAGGTTGGTCCCCAGATGTTGTTGGACTACAACTCCCATCATTCCCAGCCACAATAGCCTTCGAGGACCCAAATTTGAGAACCCTGCCATACCATATTTACTTGAGGCTCTAAACACCATTCAACAAGTTATATAGCCAAGCTAGGTGTCAGGGTTAACATTTTTGAATATTTCCCCACAGAAAAAGCTCGTTGCATGTAGCAAACTAAAACAGGGGCAGGCCTAGACGAAACCCATCTCCCTGCAGTGCTAGTTTTCTGCATGCAGGGAGTTCTATGGAAATGAGGCACTGCATTCAAAAATGCAGCTTCCCTCCACATCTACAGTCTGAAGTGGTTCAGTCCAGAATTCTGTCGTCTCATTTGGTGGCAACATCTATGGCAGATCTGTGCCACGTTAGCAGCAGCAGAACTTACCAAATAAGTTCCAAATTATTTGTTTTCGTATCAGAGGCTCCGTTGCCATCCAGACTGTAATTTCCCTCCTGCGCAAACTCTTTTTTATTCTGCATCCTGTCATCACTGAGATTATAGCGTTCCATAAACAGATGGAATCAAGGCCTATCATGCCAGAGATTGTTGAGGTGTGTATTATGCAGTCTCGGCGTTAAAAGTGACTTTGGGGCTAAAGATGACCTGGCCTTTTAGCTGGCTGCGTGCAATTTCCTACTCGAGAAGAGCAGGATGAAACTCCTGGCTGCTCAGTGGTAGAGCATCTGCTCAGCATACAGAAGATGCCCAGTTCCATTCCTGGCAGCATCTCCAGGTAAGGCAGGAAAGACTCCTGCTTGAGACCCTGGAGGGCTGCTACCAGCCTGTGCAGGCAATACTGACCGAGATGAACCAAGAGTCTGACTCAGTAAGAGGCAGCTGCATATATGTTCTCTCCTCCCCATGCCATTTATATAATCAAGACCTCACTTTTCTAAATTAAATTACGATCAAGGCATTTCAAGTATCAACACAAATGCAGTTTAAAACACACACACACACACACTCTCTCTCTCTCTCTCTCTCTCTCTCTCACACACACACACACACACACACACACACACCAAAAAAAATACCAGAACCAAAACAAAATAAAGAGCACATTAAGAGACACCAGATCTTTTTTTAAAAAAACCTCTTGCTTGAAGGCAGCCTTTTCCAATGCCCCCATTGAAGGCAGTGAGTGGGGCCTGGGGTACCTCTCTCGAGAGGCCAGATGCAACGCCAGCCAGCTTTCTTACTGACCCGTGTGCTCCCAGGTTGCAGCCAGAGTGCCAGGAGGAGGACGACGGTGGCGGGCGGATGCGCTGGTTGTCATCCTGCATCTGCAAGCGGATGGGCCTCCGCAGACCCCAGGAGATGTTCAGCAAGCCCTCCACAATGAATTCCCCTTCTTCCTGCAGGACAGAGAGAGAGAGAGAGAGCGCGTACAAAGGGGCACGCCTGTGAGCGGCCAGGAGACACGCCTGCTCAAAGGGTCCTCTGTCCCAGTGGTCCCCAGGCCTGAGTCTCCACATGGGAGGTGTGTTCGCATGACTCCCAGCAAGGTAGGAGATGCCGCCGGCCTGGGAAGGAGAGCCCGGCAGGCTCCTGATTTTCAGTCCTGTGCTTGCACAGTAGGAGGCATGGAGACTGTTAAGAGGGCTGGCTGGGGAGGAGAGCTGGCCTCAGGGTAGGGAGGATGAACTTTGCTAAGCAGGGTCTGCCCTGGTCTGCATTTGAATGGGAGAGTCCATGTGAGAGCAGTGTCAGATATCCCCCTTATGGGGCCACTCTGGGAAGAGCGTCTACATGCTTGCATGCAGAAGGCTCCAAGTTCCCTCCCTGTCTGCATCTCCAGGTAGGGCTGAGAGAGACTCCTGCCTGCAACCTTGGAGAAGCCACTGCCAGTCTGTGTAGACCAGGGCTGCTCAACATTGGCCCCCGCCCAGCAGTTTTTGGACTACAACTCCCATAATCCCCAGCCCCAATAGCCAAGGATTGTGGGAGTTGTAGGCCAACAGCTGCAGGAGGGAACGAGTTCTGGTGTCGACAGTTCTGAGCTAGACGGACCAATGGCCTGACTCTATATTAGGCAGCTCCCTATGGCCCTGTGAGAGTGTGTGAGGTGGCAGCTGGGGAAGACAGACGTATCCTACCCATATTCCACCCTGAGCATTTTCTTGAGGCAGGAGGAAATGCTGCCCTACCCAGCTTCTGCCGCCACCACACACACCTAGGGATGTGCACGAACTGGTCCGGAGGCCATTCTAAAGGCCCCCGAACCGGTTCAAAAGCGGCGCCAGCTTGAAGGTTCAGCGCTGGGGAAGGCTGCCTCTTTAAGGGCGGGGGAGGGTGCACTTACCCCTCCTGCCGCTTTCCCCCCGCCAGCACTCTATTTTTTTGCGAAATCCATGGGCCGGTAGCATACCTCCCTGCCGCACCTTCCCCCGTTCTTGGCTGGAAGTATTGCCTGTGCGTGCGCCCGTTGCATGTGCCCACTGTGCATGGGCGACATGAACGGTGGGTGTACGCACATGCGCCGGGCACATGCACCGGTGATACTTCCAGCCAAGAACGGGGGAAGGGGATAAGTGCACCCTCCCGAAATCCATGGATTTCGCAAAAAACAGAGTGCCGGCCGGGGGGGGGCGGCGGGGGGATGTGCACCCTCCCCCACCCTTAAAGTGGCACACACACACACACACTGGCGTCGAACTGCACCTCTGCGGTTCCGTGCACATCACCACACCCCCCCCATCACTCTCCCCCCTCGTTTCCCCAAACCAGCTCTCCTGCCCTGCCAGCAATTGGATGAACAAGCCTATCGACTACAATGCCCATCATCTGCAGCCACAGGGGCCTTCCGCGAGCACCGCAGGGATTGTTGATTCAGCAGCTACTTTTACCCAATTTCCGCAGCTCATTTTGAACTCCTTACATGGAAGGTTTACCAAACCACATCCCCCTCAGACACTCTGGAGAAGCCACACGCACACAAACCCCCTGGCAACTGCAGCATCTACTGCTTGCTGCATCTATTCAGTTTCCAGACAATCACAGTTTAAAAAAACAAAAACACAAAACACACACATTTGTAGGCCTCATGGGCTACATTTTTGAAAATGTGAGGGCAATTCTCACCAAAACATCTCTCAAAAATCTGAGGAGTGGAGAAATGAGAATTGAGAGTCAACCTTCAAGGTCCTGTACAGTACCTTGTTGAGAACTTGCAGAAACAAAAGTATGCAAAATAGAAAGAAATGCAGAGTAAATTCTACAGAATATACAAAACGTCTGCATAGCTGCTCTTTTTGCATCCTTTAAAGGTCACAGGATTCCTTTAAAAAAAAACACACACAGGAGGGTTTGATGGACAGGGTGCCAATTTGAGTTCTTCTTCCTATTTCTTAGAAATCAAGCTCGCCCTCCTCTGCTAATCTCCCAGGCAGTTCTGGAGAGACCATTTCTCTCTTCTTACCTCTCTGTGCCGGAGCTGTAAATTCTGACCTTCATAGTACAGGTTGTAGGTCTTCAGATGTAACAGCAGGACGTTTCTGGAAGGATGAAAATGGAACATGAAGGAGTAAGAAGGGGGCACTGGGGAAGGGGGGGGGGATCGTGCTAGAGCATGGGTCCCCAGCCTTGTGTCCCCAGATGTAGCTGGACTACAATTCCCATCATCCCCAGCCGCAATGGTTGTAGTCCAACATCATCTGGGGGGCATAAGGCTGGAGAGCCGGCTCTAGAGCATCTTTCTCCATCCAAGATCCGTCTCCGCTCCCCCTGCACAAAGCACAGGCTTAATGACCCAGGAGATTACCATAAATATATTAACAGCTGCAAAGACGGAAGAATCTGTCCGGGAGACGACATGCATCGATGCACCAGGGACCAACTTACTTTGAAATGCATTTGTCTTGTCCGCAAGGAACCAGGGAGGTCTCACTGATGTAGTCCATCCTCAGGAGAGTCATTCATTAGGAAGAGCAGCCTATGTTCAAAATACAAAGAAAAGCGGTTTGAAAGGATGGCCTTTCCCCTGCTTGGATAACTGAAAGGAGCATCCCGATTCAGAGGCGATTTGATGCATTGGCAATTTGCAGACTTCAGATGGATTTTGGAGATAGATAGATAGATAGATAGATAGATAGATAGATAGATAGATAGATAGATATAAAAATCATCAAAAGGGGCAGGAAGATCTTTAGGAGACAGCCCTGATCAGCAACTTATTTTCCTAGAGGGCCAACTCTGAGCCCCTTCACCTCCTAAAGTTCTGTGTACTGCAGACTCCCCCCCCCCACTCTTTGTCCTCCAGGTGAGTAACTAGGGGAGACCAAGAAGCACATCTCATGAGCCTGGCTTTGTGAGGGGTGTGGGGCTCCAGCTGCCAAGCCCCAGGTTATAAAAAGTATGCCAAAAGCAACTCTACGGAAGAGAAGAAAATCCACAGAATGTGGTACCGGAGGCAGAATTCACCCGGGCATCTTTCATCTTCCATTCTCAAAAAAACAACAAAAGAAAAGTTGCTAGTCCTCATGATTGCAGCATGTAAGCAATGACTCATCTGGATTTCAGAGGTGAAGCCATAAGCCTTCGACTGATCTGTCATTTCCAAATTGTGATAAGAGTCAAAAGGAAGTGAACAGTTTGGAAAATTATTTGGATTGCTTTTTTCTGCTTTCAGCTTTGGGAAAAGGGTACATAAACATTTTAAACAATAACAAAGAATGACAATGCATTCAAGTGGGCTTAATTCTCGTAATCTACACTGGTTGTAGAAGCCAGGCTTCCTTGGTACAAAATTTGGACTGCCTGGTCATGAAATTCTATTATTTTATTTTTTACATTTTATATCCCGCTCTTCCTCCAAGGAGCCCAGAGTGGTGTACTACACACTTAAGTTTCTCCTCACAACAACCCTGTGAATTAGGTTAGTAAAAAAACACACACACACACACACACACACAGAACACACCTACAAACTGTGCCAAAAAAAGCTGGGTTCCACAATCTACATGGATTATCAAAATCAAGCACAATTCCCATCATTTTGCACAAATTATTCTGATTTTGCTAGTCACGGAGCAAGGCAAGGGGATATATAGGAGCCTGAAGCCCTATTCTGCTCACCGGAAGCCTTATCTCAGCCCCCACTCTTTAGTCCCTGCCTCTGAAACTATGGCAGGCTTTGCCCACATACTTCCAAGCATACCACTGCAGCCATAAGGACTACAAACTTGACCTCTTTTAAAAGAAAATTGAAACATGAGATTCTCGAATGTTGAATTCCATGCCAAACACGGTACACAGTTTCCATGCTCTCTTGTTATTGCAGCATACACAGAGTCCTGGGTTTAATCTCTTGCAGTAATCCTCTGTTTTGGCCTTCAGAGCCCAACAGGTGTTCAAAGAGAGAGGCCAGCTATTTTCCAAAACACAAAAGCTTTACATGCAGGACACAAAACATCCAAAGGCAGGAAGCTCCGAAGCTTAAGAGCTCCACTCCATCCGCAATGCATTGTTCTCCAAGAAGAAAGGCAAGGGGAGAGAAACCAAACAGAACAGAAGCAAGGAGCAAGTGCTAATAATATCATGGCCTACCAGCAGAACAGCTGTCTAAACTCTGCATTTCCTGACTCCTTTTCCCCCTTAAGCTTGGTTTCATAACCACCCCTACAATGCAGCTGCAACTTATGCCGTTACCTCCTGCATGGCTTCCATGCAGTCCAAGGTGGGTGTCCCCAGTATGGTCCACATGGGTTAGGGTTACGTATGGTCCACACGGATGCATGGATATGCACACCACGTATGGTCCACATGGATATGCACAGATGCATGGTCCACACGGATGCACCGTGGATCCACAGAGATGCCATTACGTATGGTCCACACAGATGCTACGTATGCATGTATGGTCCACACGGAGCACAATCATCACTGTGCTCTTGTGCAGCTCTCATTCGCTTCCGTGAGGGTTGCACAAGAGAACTTCCCAAATGGACTGCACCCCGTGTAGGCTTGTAGGGGCAGGTAACATTTTGAGAAGTGCCCAGTGAAGCAGTATGGGATCAGAGAGGCACACCCCAGGACAGCCCTTGCAGTGGCTCTGTGACTTGTCTGTAAACCCCCAAAAGCCTATAGATGGGCTGCACTTCTGTGATGTCACAGAATGTTCATCAATATTCCAACGGCTGACCAGGAAGAATCACAGAGTCAGACACGGAATGCTGAAAAGCCAGGATGTTTGGATACTAGTTCTGATGTAAATCTTCTGTTATCTGCTTCAAATGATTTAATAACTCTAAATGTTGCCAAGTTCTGTTCAATGGCAAGTGAAGTACATGAAAAGATGGTTGCCTCATTAGAATAGTAAACTCTATAGTAGGGTTATGCATGTAGGTAGGTCATGTTTAATGTCCTCGCCCCCTAGTTATGTTCCCCTAGTTATAGGCTGAGTAGCTCTGGAACATAGGAAGCTGCCTTATACTGAGTCAGACCCTTGGTCCTTCTAGCTCAGTATTGTCCACCCAGATTGGCAGCAGCTTCTCCAAGGTTGCAGGCAGGAATCTCTCCCAGGCCTATCTTGGAGATATCAAGGAGGGAACTTTGAATCTTCTGCATTCAAGCCTGCAGATGCTCTTCCCAGAGCAGCCCCATCCCCTAAGGGGAGTATCTTACAGTGCTCACATGTAGTCTCCCAGTCAAATGCAAGCCAAGGCAGACCCTGCTTAGCAAAGAGGGCAATTCATGCCTGCTACCACCAAACCAGCTCTCCTCCTAAGGCTCTGCTTAGGTATTATGTACTAGATTTAACTGGGGTCTAAATATATGCTTGAAAATGTGTACTTTGTATGTATGTTCCGGTTGATGACCAAAATAAAGATTCATTCCAAATCAGCACAGCTACGGCGAGAGAAGTTGAAGATCATTTTGGCTGGTGGAGGAGAAACACTTCCAAGAAGGTCTAGCAAAAGCAGGAACAGAGTCCCTCAAGGTGATTAGGGGAAAAAAGGGGGCCTGGAAGGTGTGGGGCTGCGGTTCCTTCTATTCACTTCTGCCTCCTTGGGACCCTGAAGGAGGCAGAAGCAAAGAAGGCAAACCTCAGATTTAAGAAGCAGTTAAGAACCAGAGTGACACAGCTAAAATCGGACGCCTTTGGCTTTGCTAATCTGGAAAATTAGGGAAGTGGAAATGAGAGAAGTCTAACCCTTTCTTCCAATAACCTCCTAGAGCTATTATTAGTACAGAGATGGGGAAAGAGGTCTACATGCCCTGTGTAGTGGTTAGAGTGCTGGACTAGGACCGGGAAGACCAGAGTTCAAATCCCCATTCAGCCATGACACCTGCTGGGTAACTCTGGGCCGGTCACTTCTCTCTCAGCCTAACCTACCTCACAGGGTTGTTGTGAGGAGAAACTCAAGTATGTAGTACGCCGCTCTGGGCTCCTTGGAGGAAGAACGGGATATAAAATGTAATCATCATCATCATCATCAATAACTACCCAGAGACATCCGTTTGGGGCGATATACAAATAAAGCAGAGTGGGGTCCAGCGTTGCCTGTAAGAGGGATTCCCAGATGTTGTTGACTACAATTCCCATATTCCCCAGCCAAAGGCCACTGCAGCTGGGGCTTATGGGGGTTGTAGTCAACAACAGCTGGGAATCCCTCTTACAGGGAACACTGGTGAGGTCGTCTGGCTTGTCCTCCTTGGACATGGGAGCAGAGCTGGTCTTGTGGTCGCAAGCATGACTTGTCCCGATAGCTAAGCAGGGTCTGCCCTGGCTGCATATGAATGGGAGACTTGATGTGTGAGCACTGCAAGATATTCCCCTCAGGGGATGAAGCCGCTCTGGGAAGAGCAGAAGGTTCCAAGTTCCCTCCCTGGCAGCATCTCCAAGATAGGGCTGATGAGAGAGACTCCTGCCTGCAGCCTTGGAGAAGCCGCTGCCAGTCTGTGAAGACAATACTGAGCTCGATAGACCAATGGTCTGACTCAGTATATGGCAGTTTCCTATGTTCCTATGACACCAAAACCTTTCGGCCAGGATTAGAATAGAGGCCTGCCTGGCCACATAAGCATCTGTTTCTCTTCTCCCACCCACCCATCACTAGAAGAAGCTCCAGGAAGGGTTGACATGCAAGAGTTAAGCACCCTCACCCAGAGGGTGAACCCCCCCCCCAGTTTCTTGAAAACTCCCCCCAGTTTTCAAATGATTACAATTGTGGGAGACCCAACTCATGGAACACCCCTGCCCTATTTGATGCGGCCCCAAGTTTGGCAGATCGGTGGGGTGGGAAGGAGAGCAGGAAGGCGAGGAGGCTGAACTCCACACATGGACATAAGGAAAGCAGCCAATCTTTGGCTGCAGGCCTCAGAGGCATTATAAATCAAAGCTATCTGCCAGATGGACAGGAGAGAACTTTTGCATTGGAGCATTTGCCCTCCCCAGGCCTTCACTCAGCACTGGTTAGCCAACACCCTGCAGATAAAGGGAGCCTTCTTGGCCACAGAAGGTGTCTCAAGGATCCAGGAATTCCACACTTCTGCATTCCATGGCAAGGGGAGGTTTGGGGTGTGCAAAAGTAGCCTGAGATCCTCGGACAGAATCCCTTAAACACCCACCTACCCCCAGGAAATGCAGCTCACACATTCTACCAGAAAGGCCTCCTTGACGAGAGTTCTCCTGCAATTCCCTTACTTCTCAGGAGAGGCAGCTCAGCTCTTCCAGATGTTCCAGCCAGCCTCCAGGAATGCCTTTGCAATAAAAAGACTTTGAGGAGCCACCTGGGCAGCTAGAAGGAAGCAGCAGAGCCAGCGCCATGTGGGCCAGGATCTCCCCCAAGATCACAACTTGGACCGAGCCAAGTTCAAAACAGACCGACTGCTCAGGAAGGGAAGGGTTCCTGGAGTCCTGCCTCCCGTTTCCAACTGCAGCAGCCACCTGGATGCTCATACGCAGGCCGTAATCGGGACGGAAACCTCCTATTTGTCCCCCAGAGAGGACAGAAAAGGCTGTGTTTTAGATCCTGTTTTAGTCTGTGGTCACTGCCTTAAAAATAAAAAATAAAAAATCACCTTTCATGTTCCAGATCCTTGCTTTTGGTTTCTGTTTATCACCCTGAATGTATTCTACACATAGGAGAGCAGGATATAAAAGAATACTGAACTGATTAGCTCATCCATGAAGCTCACACTAAACTGGGGCGACCTCAGGGCCAGCCAATAGGCTTGTCCACATGACACACACACACACACCCCGGCCGGCAAGGCAGGAGAAGCGTCCACCCTGGGTGGGAGAGAGTGGTGGTCGTGTGCCTGCAAACCTTAAGGAAAGAGGCAGCAGGGAGGACGGCTTTCCCTCCTACCTGGCTAAAAAGCTGGGGGTGGGATGTGGGTGAGGCACACCCGTCTTCCCCAGCTACCACCTCACACACCATCATTTCCCTTGCCTCCACCTTAACGTTTGCAAGCACATGGCTGAAAACTGGGAGTGCGGCCCCAGCTCTCCGACGCAGGCTGGGCGCTTCCCCTATCCGGCCAGCGGCTATGTCAACAAGCCTACTTGAAAGATCTCCTACTTTAGCCTACCTCCTAAGGACAGAAGAGGGATGGAGAACCTCCCACTCTACTGCCCTGAGCTTCTTGGTGGAAGGAAGGGTGGGCAGATGAGAGGAGAGCTGGTCTTGTGGTTACAAGCATGACTTGTCCCCTTAGCTAAGCAGGGTCCACCCTGGTTGCATATGAATGGGAGACTACATGTACAAGCACTGTAAGTTATTCCTCTCAGGGGATGGAGCCGCTCTGGGAAGAGCATCTCAGGTTTCAAGTTCCCTCCCTGGCGGCTTCTCCAAGACCGGGCTGAGAGAGACTCCTGCCTGCAACCTTGGTGCTGCCAGTCTCGCTGCTGCCAGTCTGTGAAGACAATACTGAGCTAGATGGACCAATGGTCTGACTCAGTATATGGCAGCTTCCTATGTTCCTAAAACTGGAGGCATGGGGGGGGCAAAAAGGAGGTGTCTGCAATGAAATAAACATGACATTTGGGGTGGAGCACAAGGTCACCATCTCTCAGATGAGCTACCATCACGGTTGTGGGCTGCAGCTGCCCCCTTGTGCCATGACTGAGCACCAAGCAAAGGGGTCATTTGTACCGCGGCATCAGACAGGAGCGTTGCAGAGCTTATTTGTCACCCTCTGGGATGGCTGTGCCCCCTTCCTAAGCAGTTACTCATCCCCATCTACACTGCACTGCCTTCCTTCACATTTGTCCTTGCTGAATTCCATTTGTCATCAACTCTCCTGTTTACCAAGACACAACACCATCCATCTCCCTGACAGGAGCAGCCCCAGTTACTCAGGGATGAGGGATGAAGGATAAATGAGTGGGGGGCAGGGGGGGAGAGACGACTGTGTTTGCACAGAGACGACTCGGCACACCTTGGCATCACAGTGTAAGAGACACACATCACACACACACAATTCCACAGCTTTGTGTAGTCACCCACCCAAAGGCAAAGCAGGGCAGATCCTGCTGAGCAAAGGGGGCAATTCCTGCTTGCTACTGCAAGACCAGCTCTCTTCCCCTGTAGACATTCTTTGCTGTGGTGGGGGGCCTAATTCAGGGGAGTAGAACTCTCGCTTTGCATGCTCAGAATCCAAAGGGCGATCTCCAGTTAGAAGACTCCAAGGGCAGAGCTGAGAAAGTGTCTCTTCCTGAAACCCTGGAAAGGCACTGCCAGCCACAGTAGCCAACTGAGCTAGATGGACCAGTGGCCTTGCACAGTATCAAGGAGCTTCAGATGTCAGCTTCAGATGTCCACAGTGATCACAGTAAAGCTGGAAGCATTGGTTGAAAACCCCAAATTCTTCACCAGGGAGCCCAGAACAAATTTTAGCTGGCGATAAATTTATGCCACTTTCCAAGATCTAGCCGGCTTTGCAATAGTTTTGGAAGCTTTGACATCTGATCCTGTGTAAAACAGGGGAAAGATGCATATCGAGTATCTGTAGGCTATACGTGGGCAGATAGTTTGAGAAAAAGGAGTCAATATGCCCTAATGCTTGATCATCCAAACCCAGCTCAGCCCTACGTCAACATTTCCCCGGATACAACCTACACATGTTCAAGCTTATCTCCATAACCACAGGGGTTGGCAACTAATTATTCAAAAACAAAACAAAGCACATCACAAAGATTCTCAGCAATGCCACGACCGGCACCAAATACCATCAGCGGATAAACCAGTTCGAGATGATGCAAGAGTCATTCCTTGTCCCTGAAGAAATCTAGGAATTATAGTTCAGAGAATCTGCAGCAAGCACCCATACCAAACTATAATTCCCAGTATTCTTGGGGGGCAGCCATGATGGTTTTATAGCAGCTTCGGTTTGCTGTACAGAGATGCATGAAGAGTCCACGGAATGGATGCAACTCAGATCTAGAAATGTGAAATTAATAACTGTTAAAGATCACGCAGGAGGATCTGAATGGAAGGTCTGGCAGCTGTAACCACACCACATCTTGCTTCCGATTCATATCAGCACTCTCAGGAGACAAGTGACCTCAAAAAGAGAAGGCATAATCCAAACTAAAAATAACACTAAGACCATTTCCCCAATCCCAGCAAACCCATCTGCTGTGCAGTCTGGCAGCTGCTGCACAGAGGAGACAGCAGTGAACCATCGCCTAATCAGAATCGGGTGTCTGTCGGTCCCGTCAGATCAGCGGTGCTGAGCTCTGCCGGTCAGCAGCAGTGCAAGGAAAGAAGGGCATCTCCTGGAGAGCAGTTGAAATGGTGCTAAGCACTGTTCTTGCTGTGCTCAGCACCAATAGTCACATCTACAAGAGCATCTTGGAGCCAGGCGAAGCGGGGTAAATTCTGTATCTTGGAGAAAGTCTGGGACATATATATGAACACAGGAAGCTGCCTTATGCCAAGTCAGACCATTGGTCCATCTAGCTCAGTACTGTTTACCCAGCTTGGCAGCGGCATCTTCAAGGTTACAGGCTAAAATTATGAAGAGCTGCTGCCAGTCAGTGTAGAACGTGCCCGAGGGACCAATCCTCTGGTTTGGTGGACAGCAGCTTCAAACACCACCTTTTATGGTGCTGTTTGGGGCAGGAACTCAGTGAGAGAGTCCCTGCTGTTTTTGCAGAAGGCCCCAGCTTCAGTCCTCTCCAGGTAGGGCCTACAGGTGATCCTCTGAAATCCTGCCAGGCTGGGCAACTAGTATTGGGGAGATGGACCGCTATCTGGATTTTATTTATTTTTAAGTTACTTATTGCTGAATTTATATACCGCCTTTCATTAAAAACAACCCCAAGGCAGTTTACAAAAGTTAAAAAAAAAACATACAATAAAAATGACAATTAAAATATTAAGCTAAAAATATAAAACAAATCTAATTCAAAAACTATAAAATGCAAGCATAAAACTATAAATGAGTAAAAACACATAGAAGCAGCAGTAGAAACAGTCATGTAAAAGCCTGGGTAAAAAGACAAAATTTAAGAAGCTTTCTAAAAACTTGTGATGGAGTCTGAGGAGCGAATGGCCACTGGGAGAACATTCCAAAGTCTGGGGGCAGCAACAGAGATAAGACAGTGCCACATGCTCGGATAACTTCATGCAGACATTTAAGTGAACGCACATAGATCTCTGCTCTGTATGTGCTCACCCATCCCGGAGATGTGGTGACAGCAAGCCGAAGGACGGCTCACAGCACCATGAACTCTTGACGAGTTTCAAGAGCTGGGAGCATGAGGTAAAAACAAGGTCAGAGGCGGGGAGCTTGATAATCAGTCAGGTCCCAGCTGGGTAGAACGGTTTCCTCACCGACCTTGTTCAGAAGTGGAGGATAAAATCTGGGTAGAGCACACTCGCTCCCCTTACCCAGTTGGGCTCGACAAAGATGGTCTTCCCCTTCTCAAGACCTGGCTTTTAGCGGGTGATCGCAGAATGGGTGCTCGCCCTGCTCCTGAAACGGCATACGACTCGGCTACTACCCACTTTACTGCTGTGTGGACTGTTCTCTAGTCTGGAAGTGCTACCTGGGAGGCCACATCCAATCCCAGAGAGTTCTGCCTTTGCAAATAAGACATAGATGTATATGAACAAAGTTCGATATAGTGAGATAACTAAGTAAGACAGCAATACAAAACAGTATTCATGAAATGCAACTAACAATCACAACAAACACAAGTCAAAACAATCACACAAACGAATTCTATTCGATATAGTCCCAAACATTCCTCCTCAACTGAGGTCTTCAAAGAGAGTCACGATCAAAAAGAAATTCCACACTTGCAATCCAATGTTTCAAAGACATTCTGCTGAAATACCGGTTTTGCAAATGGGTAATGTTTGTATTTCAGCTCGGAATAAAACGATGGGTTTACTCATCCCGGCCCCACATTTCCCAATGCCTTTTTTGTAAAAACGGTATCTGTATCCTTCTTCAGGCATTACCGCGTCTTTACTGTGAGCTTGAAATTGCATTTAAAAACTGACATAAAATGTGGATTTTTTTATTTTTTTACCCCAGATATAAATCGGGCTACACTCTAACGCACAATGAGAAACCCAAATCATGTGTCAACTGCTCCCTAATAGCTTGCAGGGACTTTGGGGGAAATCTGGCCAATATTAATTTATTTATCATTCATTTATTTTTTACATTTAGAGCCCACTCTTCCACCAAGGAGCCCACCCACACCCTGCGAAGGAAAAGCTCCAGGAAAAGCTCCGGGCGTCCTTTAGATAAGCAGAGGCAAAGCAGAGGGACCCTCCCCAACATCTCCCCCACCTCTTTGCCACAAGGGGAGCTTCCAAGTGCAAAGCTGTTTAACTCTGCCCTGGCCGCCTGAAGCCACTGCTGCTTAGATCCTGTTCAGCAGCTGGGTTTCCTCCCCCCACATCCCTGGTGAAGCAGCAACGGCAGGTCACTGCAGGAACGACCCCTGAAAACATCCCACTTTGCCCCAAGCGCATGGCTGCTTCTTTTAAAAAAAGAAAAAAGAAAGAAAGCAAATGTTACTTTCAAAAGCCGCAAGCAGCTTGGCTGTGGGGGAGCAGCAAGGGAATTCTGCAACTTCTACAAATTATATAGATCAATCATGTGCACATTTTCTCCTGTTCTGCATAATTTATGCTACAACTTTTGGTGCTATTTGCATAATTTATTCTGCTCCAGGGAGCCATGAGGAAAGCCAGAAGCAGAGAGACACATGGGCACTCAAACCCGCCCCCCTTCAACCACAAGAAATCTCAATCCGCCTGTGCACTTGCATAGCCATAAGGGCTAGAAACTTGACTTGTTAAAAAAAAAAGAGAAACAAGAAAGCAGAGATTCGCTGAATTAGTGCAACTTTCAGCTTTCATCCCCTGCGCTCCTTCATAAGCAATCTGCACACAGCCCAGACTTGTGAATGCCTTCTCACATTGGCTTATGGAGGGAAGGGTTAAGTCAGAAGGGGAAATGAAGGACACTTCAAAAATCCCTCCAAAAAGACAATGCACAAAAAATATTGCTCACTGACCTGTCCCAAAATACAGACATTAATAATTTGTGGCACTTGAAGTCTCTTCCAGTTCAGAGAAATTACCCTCTCTGGTTGCCTGGACCCAGCTTTCACTCGCCAGAGGTGCAGAGAGAACTAAGAGGTCATTTACAAGCTTGAATTTACGACTCTGGACCAAGCCCTTCCATTATACTAGCATGCATAACGAATCAGCTCCATTATTTGTTTTAGATCTCCCATTCCAAAGGTTAGGAAAGGAGCCTGCTTGCGAACAAAGATGCTTCTCTGGGCTCAAGGGACAATGCTTGGTGAAACATTATCAGGATTTCCCAGACACTGTTTAACCATTCCTCTATTGAAAGCCTCTTCTAGGCCTTGTAGTATGTAGTAATAATTAATTCTGCAAACACTGTTTAAATACCAGTGCTTTGCTTTTTTTTCTGCTACAGCTATTTCTGCCTTTTCTCCCATCACAGAATTCCAATCCGTGGGATTCTCAGGTGTTCTCCCATGCAGGAATTGCCCAGACCCAGACCTGCTTAGCTTCACCAAGGGGGCTGTGTCATATGCCTTCAGACCACCGTATTCTTACTTGGCCTAAGATTTCAGAAGTTGGCAAGAATAAATGAATGAATGGAAGTAATCAGAACAAAACAGATTTGTAGATGTGTGTCACTAATTTAGAATGACCCTTGCAGAGTTAGGAATACTTGTAAAAGGGTCTAGAGTTCTCTGGCAAGAAGAGAGTTTGCAGGCTGAAGATCCCAGATTCAATCCTTCTCGTCTTTCAGCTCAAAAAGGATTAAGCAGCCAGTGGTGAGAAAGTCTTTAGTTCTCGACTTCATATATGAAAGTACTTTCCACAACAGATAGAATGGTGAGATTAAGTATGAATGTAGTGCATAGCATCTTGATAATTAAAAAGAAGGCTGAGGATGTGATGGGTTTTTTGCCTCCTGCCCCAAATACACGCAGACAAAGTTTGCTTCGTAACAGGAGCTGGTAAGCTAACTCCTTGAACAAACTACAGGAATTTGGGTCCCCCCAAGCCCAAATACTAGGGAATTTTGTTCATTGTTTGTTTTCTTCTAAAGAATGCATGACCTGCTTTATCTTCCAAAAGAACTCAAATCAAGTTGCAGGAAAGAACATCAACTGGGAAAAACTAAGAAGGAAAAAACCCCAAACAAATACCAAAAACAGAGAGAGAGAACCACACAGCCCACTGCAAGGGTACGAGCAGGCTGGAAAGTTATTGCATAGAAGGGCAAAGATCCCTGTAGACATCTGCCGTGCAAGGAAGTGGAGCAGGACTTCAGATGCTGAATGGAGCACCCAAGAGTTACACCGGGGAGAAAACCATCTTTCCAGCACCCAGGATCCAAGTCAGCAGGCCTTGACAGATTGGATTTGTCTCTAGAAGCCAGCCCAAATGTAGGAGCCAGACTGCTTGCTGCTCCATGAGGGGGGAGGACTTACCTCTGGCCCCCACCACTGCCCCATAGCCCATGGGGGCAGCAGGCTCCCACCTGGCTTGCCTCTCTCTATCTCACTTGCTCACTCCTACTCCAGGTCACATCCATCCATCACCTGGCCCAGGTGTCACGCTTATATCCCCAGGCACCATGTCAGTGGGCCCCTGAGAATGGCCAAGCTCTGCATTAGGGCTTGATAGGCAAGACCCAAGATGAGCCCAGAGACAGTCAGGAAACCAGGGCAGGTGGAAGGCCATCAGAGCCATGCACTCTGACCGACGGTCCCAGTAAAAGCTAGCCAAAGGCACTCCAAGTCCCTTGCCCCGTGGGCAAACACTCAAGCTGCAGTCTGGCATCTAGGACAAGCCAGACACTCAACCCCAGACCAGCCAACTGCGCTGTTAACGGAGCACTTCTGTTTTATCTAGATTAGGTTTCCGCCTGTTGTTCCACACCCAGGCCTGCCTGACCACCAAGTAGGATTCTGGGGCTTTCTACGGTTTTCCTAGGATTAGAGGAAAACCAGAAAGAAAGAGCGAGAGCTGGGCACCGGATCGTGAGGATACCTCCACCCGAGTCCCATGGAAACTGCACCCAGTGGCTTCAAGAGGGTTGAAGAGCAGAAGCAAGACCGAACCCATATAAGCCAGGGGTTCTCAAAGCTTGGTCCCCAGATGTGGTTGGGCTACAACCCTTCTCAGCCCACCACCTCAATGGCCAATGGCCATGAGAACCCCTGGCATAAGCCAATGGCCACAGGGAAGGACCGAAGTCCCCCAGTACCACGCCCAGGGACCAAGCCCCTGCCCAGGAAATACCGGAGCCACATCCATATGGCCCCCCACAATCCCATCACAAGGCAAGTCAAAAAGAGACTGTGGTATTGGACGCTGCTGAGAGATGCAGGAGTATAAACCAGGCCCAGCTCCCTCCCTTCAGCATAAGCCAGCCCCTGTGGAGCTTCAGACCCGAACTGGGCCAAAATCCAAACTGAAAGAGGTCTCAGTACTCAGCTTCATCCAGGAAACTCTGGTGCTGGATACGACGCATGAGATGGGAATTACTCCAACCAGAGGCACCCAAGGGATGCTCAAAAGGGGTGAACCACTGCCTCCTCCCCCAAAAAGCAAGGGTAGATAAGAATACTACTACAGGTGGCCCTCGTTATCCATGGACTCCATAGCCATGGTATCCATAATTAGTATCCACAATTAGGTCTTAGAGACCCAGTTTCATTATCCGCAGGTAGAAAGATAGGCGAAATTCACCTATCCGTGATCTTGAGTGGCTGGAATTGACTTCCAATGTCATTTCCGGCTGCCATTTTCCAACAGGGAGCCATTTTGTGGCTCTTTTTTTTAAAAGATATCTTTTTTGGTGAATATTCAACCATTTGGGGGGGGGTTGGGGGGGCAGGCATTGCTGAAGATCTGGAGAATAAGGTGTGGTCCTTTTCTTATTCCTGCTCCCTTTGCTCTTTTGGCCCTTTTTGTTGTTGTTGTTTAGCTAACCAACCACACACACACCCGCCAATTCCCATTGACTCCAGGTTGTGTTATCCAAGGTTTCTGGATTTGTGCGTACAGGCGAGAACAGAACCCATGCAAATTATGGAGGGCCACCTGAAACAAACAAACAAACAAAACACACACACACACTTTATTTGTTTGCCACGCCATAACAAACTGTCCTCTGGGCAGCTCATAACTCAACATTAAACAACATCCAAAGAAAAACATGACAAATATCACAGCACAAGACAAAAATTACAAAATAAAATACAAAGCGTTTAAAAGACTTAAGAAAACCGCAAAGCCATTATAAAAATCCTGAGCAAACAGAAAGGTCTTCACGTAGCATCTAAAAGAACCAAGTGACACCGCCCGGCAAGCCTCCCTAAACACGCCGTTTCCTGAAGAGGTATCGTAACATCTAGAGAAGGGATGATACTTCTAGAAAGGCAGCCTCAGCATTGCGGCTTGATCAGGCAAGGGCCGCGCCTCTCCAAGAATCCTGCCCACACCTTCCTGAACAGACTGAAAGGGGAGGGGGCCATAGAAGCCAGAAAAGAGGGGCCCACAGACACCTCCAGAGCTGCCTCTGAATACCCGGAGTCCAAGTCAACACCGATGCAGACAACTGCATCCACAAAGTCAGTTGCAACCGGGCTTCCCTCCCGGGTCTCCTCCTCCCCACTCTGGGGCCAAGAGGCAAAAAAGGCTCCCTTGGAACTGCTCCAGCAGCCTGCGTGGAGAAGGTGCCACTGCCTCAGGAAAAGGAGACTTGGCCGCCGGGTTTGACTAGATTTGTAACTAGTCCTCCTCCACTCATGCTAGCATCCTGCTCCACCACAGCTCCAGAGTAAACCAGCAGTGGGTGGGGAGGAGCACTAGTCAGTGGAACGGGGCACTGTGGAGAGATGGTGTCAACTGCCCAGGCTAGGAGTGCTGAAGTTTGGGTCCCCTGATGTTGTGGAATACAAATCCCATCACCCCACAAAGTCCACCATGGCAGGGGATAATGGGGTTTGTAGTCCAACAACATATGGGGACCAGATTTGAGAACCCCTGGCCTAGAGGTCATCTCTGAACTCCAGAGCTTGACCAAGGATGGACGGAACCATCAGTTACGTCAGCACACAGAAGTGGGAGAGTTGAATTCCTCCCTTTCCTGTCCTCCCACTTTTTGGCAATTGATGCCGGGCCAGCAGGCGGACGTCAGAAGGATGGGTTATTTTCCCATTCACTGATCTGCCTTTCACCTGAGCTAGCAAGACCCACTGGGTTACGAGCATGGCAGCCACAGATGGGAGAGGATCAGAAGAACGAACCGAAGACACCTACAGTCAGCCACGTGGGCCACAGAATGGAGCCTGACCCTTCACAGACCCTGGAATGCCCTCCCTGCCGAAACAAGAGCCGCCGCCTCTCTGCCAGCTTTCTGGAAGACTCTTAAGAGGCACTTATTCACCCAAGCTTTTTAACTGGAATTGTGATTTTAAACAGTTTTAACGATCCAAAATTTCTGATGTCTTTTTTATATTTGTTGTAAACCGCCTAGAGACGTGACTTTGGTGCAGTGTACAAATATATTAAATGAATGCATGAATGACTACATACTTTAACCATCCTCATGGAGAAGATTTCTAGGGACAGCTACAAATTATTACCGCTTGTCTACAGTGACAACAAATACTTACGCACTGCTTTTCAACCAAGTGCTTACAGCAGTTTACATGGCGGGGGTGTGTGGAATCAACGATCAAGACGCTTCCCTGCGCTCACAGTCTAAAAAGAAACAGCAGTCACTGGAGGAATGCTGTACTGAGACTGGATAGGGATAGGTGCTCTCCTGCTAAACGCAAGAGAATCCCCACTTTACCAGGTGCCTCTTTGCTCAGACACAGAATGTGCATGACTGAAGAGTCATTCTTTTTTTTAATGGTGTAAACCGCCCAGAGCCTTTTGTGGAAGGGTGGTATATCAACTGAATGAATGAATGAATGATGCTGCCCACCCATGGCCTTAAGGTTAAAGAAAATAGATGCAGAACTCCCCCCCAAAAAAATCTTGCTGAATGAAAAACATCCTATTACCAAGGGCAGACCAAAGTGGAGCAAAGTGCTGACTGTGGACTTTAAAAGTCAGATGCAAACAGATGGGGGGGGGGGAGATACCAGGCAGCTCATTCTGCAACTTCACCCACCCAAATTAAGGTTGCAATGTAATGGTTTTGCCCATACAGGCATTGACAGCCGTTCAGAATCCAGATAGCAGCATCTGCACACAAGCTTGTGAAACTCGGTTTCTTCCGCTTTCAGTCACCCCCCCACCCCACCCCCCGCCTCCCCAGCCACTTCCCCATTGTCTACTGATCAGAAAACCTTAGGCCAGTAGCAGAAAGACACGATCAATTTCCAGGGGGTTAACCAGCGACCGTCCACTGTAATGGTGGGTAAAACATGATGGACATCATAGAGAAATGTGTGTGTGTGTGGGGGGGGGTGTCCCGCAATTAAAGAGGGAAACAACCCCCCAGCCACACCCCGCTTCAGCCCCCAGGCAGGCCGACTTTCTTGAGCAGGCTGTCCTTTCGCTTCACTCCCCCATCCCGTCGCTCCAACAGAACCCAGGAGTTCCGCGGGTCACAAATCTGCTCTCTCTCCAGCAAGGCAGCGGGGCGCGAGGGATCCCCTCAAGATGCCCTTCCCCGGAGCGAAGCACGAAGGAATCCCGAACCGATGGGAAGCTGAAGCTCCCCGTGCACGAGCAGCACCAGCCGCGGAAAGGGGCTCTTGCGCAGCAGCTCCCGCGGGCTTCCGGGGGCACGAGGACTTCCCAACTTCTGGTGGCCAAGAGGCGGACTCCTTCCCTGGCCAGGATGGGGTCCGATCCCCTCCACTGATGCTTCCTCGGGAGCAAATCGCAGGGGAGGCAACACGGGCTGGTTTCGGGGCCAGCCCGAGAAGGAGCCCGAAGAGGAGGCTGGCTGGCTGGCTGGCTTTCAACCCCGTGTGAACATCTGCCCGGGCGAGGAGGAGGCGGAAGGCGCCGCACACGGCACTTGCCCAGGGCAGCCTGGCTCGCTCAGAAGGAGCTTGGAGCCCTTGTGCTCACCGCCACTCCCGCAGAGGGTCTCCCCGGGCAAACCCAGCGAGGATCGGGCGCACAGCAGGTCCCAGTCCGGTTCCCCCCGCCTCGCCACCCCAAATCCTGCTCCAAGGATCCCCCCGCGGCGCTTCACAGCCCGGCTTCCCTCCTTCCTCGGGAGCGGCCGGTCCAAGAGGCAGCGGGCCAAGCCGGGCGTGGGCAGGGAGGGAGGGTCTTCCTTCCCGCCCCCCAGCCAGGCTCGACTGCCCCGGGACGCCCTCCGCCTGCAGGAAGACCGGCTCCGGGGCGGCCCTGCGAGGAGCGGGCTTTGTTGCGCAAACTCCATGCCCCGGCCGGGGGCGCAGCCTCCCCTCCGCGACCCCGGTAGGCAAAGGCAGAACCCGGGCGGGCAAAGCAGCTCCTTCTGCAAAAAATCGAAAATAAAGGGCGCGGGGGGGGCGGGACTCACCGTGCGCGGCGCGGAAAGTGCGCAGCCGGAGGAGCGCAAGGACGGCGCAGCGCCTGCCGGGCCCCGATCCCTCCTCGCAGGCTGGATAACTCCTGCCTGAGCGCAGCAAGAGACAAGCGGCCACCGCCTCGCCCCCACCCACCCCACAGCCCCCTCCCCTCCGAGGATGGAACGCGCGGCGCCACCAATCGCTGCGCAGCTCCCCTCGCCTCCTGCGCTCTCATTGGACGCGCCTCGGCCGAGGGGGCGGCACTGGGGAGCCCAGCCGGACAATGCTGCTGGATGGCTCGTGCTGCGCTTGCCGCGGGATCGGGGCGCCTCCCACCCGTGGCCGGAGCCGGCAGGGCGGGCAGATGCTCGCTCCGCGGAGTCGCGCGGTCTTCCTGTGCCTCTGCTCAAACAGGTCTGGCAGGTTTTGGGCACGGTGACCCAGAAACCTGCCCAATCTACTTGACCAGCGGCGGCAGCCTTGCTTTGCTTTGCTTTGAGTCTTATGGTCATGAGGGCTGGTGTCTTTTTTAGTGACTTTATGTAAACCGCCTTGAGCAGAACGATGGGAAAGCGGGATACACATGCGACATACCCACACACAAGACAAAAAAAAAGAATGTGTATGCACTAGGCAGGACGGCCCTCCAACCCCTCAACTGCCTTAGAAAAGGTTGGCTGCCTCTCGCCTTGCAGCGGGGCGTAGGGGAGCAGAGGTGGAAAATCCAAAAAGACATCCGCTGCGCATCACCATCACCATCATCATCAAACAACATAACACTTTCTCCATGCCGCAGACACATCTGATTGATCCAAGGTTCACAAATCCATGTTAAAGGAATCCCAGGATTCCTTAGAACATGGATTTGTCAAGCTTGGATCAACAACCTGATGTTGGACTACAACTCCCATCATCCACAGGCACGTTAGCTTGCAGGTGGGGCCATAGCTCAGTGGCAGAGCATCTGCTTTGCATGCAGGAGTTGCTGCCAGTTAGTGCGGACAATCCAGCTCTGCCCCTGTAGAAGGCAGCTTCCTCTCTTCTCTGGGGCAGGAAAGGGACCGGAGCACAGAGCTCACACGCCTTTGCCCCCCTCAAGCCAGCTGGTGAACTCATGGTGGAAGCAAGGTACACAAAGCAGAGGTTTCACAGCCCACACGGGCTCAGCCCTCTTCCCACTGCACCAGCTCGCAGATTTTAGCACAAGGCCCAACTGAACAGGAAGTCCTGGGGCGGGGGGGGGGGGAGTTGTGCAAGAGCTTCATGGCACAAGCAGCCTGTCAGTCTCCCATGTTGCTTTACTGAACTGCAAGTCTGCACACCCAACATCTCCTTCTGAAAGCCTCAAACTGCAAACCAGTGGGCCGGGCGTGTCTTCAGTTCTCTTTCCTGTACAGTGGTTGGGACTGGAAGCAATAACAATATTGGAGGAAGAAGAAACAGCTTTGTTACTGAAGGCGCAGGCGCACATGCATGCAGGCGCACACGCACCCCCACAATACCTCATTCCTTGGGTGGGCATTTCAGAAACAAATTGATTTCAGGAAATCCACAGTAGGGAAACAAGGCCCCCCAACTGTAACCATGCCTCAGTTTCTTCCCTCATTAAATATGCATGTTGACATGAATTTTGCACTACTTTGAAGTTGTCACATGCACACTCTTATATGGCACCCTTCAACCACGTTCCTGCAAAGCATTAACAACTGTTATTAATATGCATGCTGGCTGCTATCAATATCCAGTATCTCATTACCAAGGGGGAAATTCCACCTTTTGCTTTTCACCATAAAAGACTGCTTTCCAGTTGTGATTAATTTGGCTTCGTCTTTGCAGCGCAATATTAAACAGTCATAATACATTACTTTATTTGGACAAGCCTCTTCCAGCATCGCGGTTCCAAGCACTAACAAAAGAGCCAGCTAAGTTATTGTGGGTCTTGCAAACTGATCCTAATTACTTACATATATCTATAACTCCACTAATTCTTGCATTATTTAGGGCCTTAGCAGCCAAGAGGAAAGTAAAACAGCTGAATGATCTTGTATGAACAAACAACAGTGAAGTTGGCTGTCTGTCTTGCATCATCAGCACCTGGTGCTCACCTGGCAGACAGCCTGGACAGGTCTAAGGTGAAGCCCATAGAGGTGTTCAGCAGGCAGATGCAAAGGCAGCTCACTCACGCGCACTCTCAGACCCTGGGTCTAGCATCATGGACAGTCAGCCAAATTCCAGATTCTAATTCCCAAAAAGATATAAAGCACACTATCTTTTTCTAACACAACAAAGCAGGATTTGAACTCAAGCCTTGAGAGATGTCAGGTAGGGCACCACCACCAAGCTCTAGCCAAATGAGGACGCAGAACTAGCCGCAAAATCTCTTAGCAGCAATAAGGCACAACAGAACAGGCCATGGGGGTCTCCTTTGCCCTGCTATTAAAAAATCACACCTACTGATCTTAAGCAACAAGGGGACCCAACGGCTCCCATTTCTTGGCACAGATAGTTTTTTGCCATGCTCTTTGGGGCAGAGCTGGATATCATGCAGCAACAAGTTTCTAGTCCTTATGGCAATGTTCAAAATTCATAGAAGCCAGGAGGTGGCTAGATAAGACTCCAGGGAACAAAGAAACATAGGAAGTTGTCTTATACCGAGCCAGACTCTTGGTCCATCTGCACAGTACTGTCTACACTGACTGGCAGGGGTTTTCCAGAGTTCAAGACAGGGGTCTTCCCCAATCCTACCTGGAAATACCAGGAACTGATCCAGGGATCTTCTCCATGCAAAGCAGATACTTGACCACTGAGCTCCAGGCCTATCCCCTAGGGAGAATATCTTACAGCAGATGGTGCCCACATGTGGTCACCCATCAAAATGCAAACCAGGGCAGGCCCTGCTTAAGCAAAGGGAACAATACACATTCATTACCACGAGACAAGCAGGCGAGGTGGCTTAGGGCGGAGCTCCAGTGCCCACAAAACTAGCAACACCAGCATAAATGATGCAACGTAGTAAAAATGGCCAAATAAATTAGGCAAAAACGACAAAATTTGCAGTTTACATACTGTATACAGGTTGCAGAATCCAGCTTTTCTGTGGGTGGATTTTGGATTGCCTGGGTACAGAACTCTTAAAACCAGACATTAGTGTGGAGTACTCAGCCCTACTCAGAGCTCACCAAGGAGAAAAATGAGAACATCATAAAAACAGCCCTGCTGGATCAGGCCCAAGGAGGCCCATCTAGTCCAGCATCCCACTTCATGCAATGGCTTATGGGATGCATCTGGGAAGCCCCCAAGCGGGGGAAAGAGGGCAATGCCCCCTTCCGGTGGGGTGCCATAGCACCTGGTCTTCAGGGGCATGCCCGTTTTGATCCTGATGAAAATATACAGCTTTTGAGACTAGTAACCATGGATTGCCCTGTCCTGCAAGAATTTGACTAATCCTTTTTAAAAAATAACCAACTTGATTGGTGGCCACCCCCTGCTAACTGAGCAGGGAGGCACCTTTTGAAAGTGGTGACTCTCTTTGTTGAGCAGGGGGAGAGCCACTGGCCCTATCCGTCCCCAGCACAGCATCCCTCCAGTGGTGGCTGCTGGGGTCTGCCTTATGTTTCTTTTAAAATCAAGAGCCCTTTGGGGACAGGGAACCATCTCTATTTTTGATTTGTCTATGTAAAGTGCTTTGGGAACTTTTGTTGAAAAGCAGTATATAAATGTCAGTCATCGTCACATCCCACGGCGCTGAATCCCATGTAGAGAAGTACTTCCTTTTGTCTGTCCTGAATCTCCCTGCATTTAGAACAGGAGACATTAATCTCCCAAATATTCTTTCCACTTTAGGGAGCATCAAGGTTGGCTCACACGCAGAGGCCAGCTGCTCTAGACCAATTAGCTTGCTTAATAAAGCAAGGAAAATTTATTCAAAGCTCCGCCTCATGAATTGAGGGAGGCAAATCGGGGAAGAGAAGAATAGGCTTCCTTTGTCTCAGAAAAAGCAACTTCACTTCAGCCTGCAGTTTTGCCAGCCATCAAACACTTCGCTCTGAAAAAGAACAGTTTCATCTGGCCTTTGTTGACCTCCAAGATGTCTAGCACAGTGGGCAGAACCGACACTTGCCTGGGTCCGGGGGTCCCAACCATGGGCCATTGTTGAGCCAAAATTCCCATCACCCCCAGCCACAATGCTCAAAGAAGGATGGGAGTTGTAGTCCAATAACATCTGGGGACCTGAGGTTGGGAATCCCTAATCCCAAACAAGAAACTGGTCTTAGTTTTAGGATCTTTTTTCTCCTTGGGTAGAAAAAGTCTGGTAGAGTTGTCTTTTTAAATTTTTATGTTTTGCATTTTGATTAGCAATCAATCAATCTTTATTATGGTTACAGACCAGCATCAAGTATAAGGGGTGATTCCATGTTAAAAATAAGAGTACATAAAAAGTACACAGGGTGATTACATATGTATGGCACAGTACCTAAGGTTCATAATAATACTAAAAACAATCAAATAGTTAAAAGTACACAAGAAACATGAGAGCATGAAAGTAATAAAAGTCAGGAAAGTGCATAAAAGGCATTAAAAGGGATGTAAAAAGATTACGGACACAAGAAGACAAAAATACATAAAAGCCGAAGTAATGAAACTGGATGACGGCCAGACTATAAGGAGCAGTGAGAAAAAGGGAGGAGCGTTTGTCTTTCTATTGAATCAGTATTGAGTGAGCAAGTGTAGAGCCTGTCCTGAGTCACGGAGGGTCAAACTACGGCAGATAAGTCTCGCTTGCCTACCATCCGCTGACGAATGCTGGTCACTGCTGCACAGAACCTGGCAACGCGATCGGTCAGGCTTGAAGTCAGAAAGCAGCAAAGAGCTGTAGAAATGGCTCGAACTTCCCGGATCCTTGCATAGCAATGGAAGGATGAGGGAGGCGCGGATGTCTCTGTAGAACAAACAGTGGAGAACGTCATGCTCAGTAGTTACGATCTGCCCTGAGCCACAGGGGCATAGTCGCTCTGCAAATGGAGTCCTTCTAGAACGGCCTTCTAGCACTGCTGAAGAGAGGCCCTTCTGTGTTTTGGCCAGTTGGGTGAGGTATGCAGCTGGAGAGGTAGAATTGCTAAGCCCATCACTGATATGGAAGTTCAGGACCCTGCCGAGATCGGTTTGGTGCTCAGTGTCTATAATGCGCTGCTTGATGGTGGCTTTTGCCTGGTCGTAACCCATATGAAACAAGGTCAAGGGGGAAAGATCCAGGGCAGCTATTTCTGTTTCAGTTGTCTGAATCCAACTAGACTGGTAAACATCACGTAAGGTTGGGGGATTTTGGTTAGCAGATACAGACCTTAGCAACATAAAAGGCAAAACATGGAGAAACATGGTGTTCACTGGAAGAGGACTCACTAAACACATGGACTCCAAGATGGAAAGGGCCACCAAAGTGATCAGCAGGTTAGAGCATCTTCACTATGGGAAATAGCATTTGGGGCCTTGTGGGGGGAAAGGGTGCAATGTGGGGAGATGATAGACCAGGGATGGCCAGCCGTAGGTGTTCTAGCTGCTGCTAGACTACAACTCCTATCATCTCCAGTCACAATAAACTGGTTAGGAATGATGGGAATAGTCCGGCAAAAGCTGGGGAGCCTCAGGCTGGCCACCGTATGCTAGAAGTGTATAATATATCCACCATGGGGAAAGGAGGTGGGGGTGGGGAGGTGCTTTTCATTTTCTCTCAAACCACTAGAACTAGGCATCATGATCTCATGAATTGATGGACAATAGATTTAGGTGAGCCAGCTTTTGACTGACACTGGAACATGCTGCCACAAGGTGTGTCCATGGCCACGAGCTCAGAAAGCTTTGCTTTAAAGGGAGACGAGACATGTTCACGGGAGATGGTGTGTCACGATTCAGCACATTGGCTAAATGCAACTTCTGTGTTCAGAGGCAATGATGTCACTGAACTGCCTGGTGTCACTGGAATGGGGTAACAGCAGGGGAGGACTGATTTCCCACCCTGCTTGGGAGTTTCCTGAAGGCCTCTGTGGGAAGTGGGCAAGATGAATCTTGGGTCTGATCCAGCTCCTAAATTCTTACGGCATGTTTAATCCCCAGATTATGCACCATGTAGGGGTTGTGCTCGAAAAGATTCCGTGTAGGAAAGAACTGAGGTTTGCAAGTCCCAAACTGGCACTTGATGGGGTTAAAGGGGTTTAAAGTAAGAGTCAGCTGTCTGTGTTCCTGGCTTCTCCTGAGGTAGCTGTCCAAGGTACTGGAATCAACAGGTATTTTTTTCTTTAAAGGAAAGCTTCACTTCTGTGTTGGGGGAAGCACTGAAAATCAGGAAATCCCCAGGTGGAATCTTTCCTCTGCAACAAACGCCCTGGGTGTCCTCCAGCAAGCCACACTCTCTCCGGTCCTCAGAAACCTGCACTTTGGGGGGTAATAACCTTAAACCAACTTAACCCGGGTGCTGTACAGATGATGAAATATTGTATGGAAAGCAGAGTTGTCCAACGTATTATCTAAATACTGATTACATGAGTTTAGTTCAATTTACACCCTGTGTTTCTGCACATAAGCGACTCGAGGTGGCTTGCATTCAAATAAAAAGGTAATACATTAATAAAAAAACAAAACAACAAAGACACAGCAGAAGGCAAAAAGAGAAAAGTGACACCGGATGTGAAGAACGAAGCGCAAAGGAACACAAACACTGGTCCCTCAAACTCAGTATTGCCGACACTGATAGGCAGGGCTTCTCTAAGATTTCAGGCAGAAGTCTCTCTCAGCCCTACCTGGAGATTGGACCCAGGACCTTCTGAATGCTAAGCAGCTGCTCCAGCTACATACAGCCCCATCCCTACATCAGGTGGTTGCACTCACTTGTAAGTGTAACCAAGTCTCACGGTGACCCTGGAAGGCCTGTACCACGTTTTGAGTGATGTGAAATAACTGGACAAGTTGTATTGGCTTTCCAGTCATCTTTGAGAACAAGAAGGGTGGCAGGCAGGACAGACACATCGTTGTGTGGGCATGGAAGCACTTATCAGAGATCTGTTCTGCCCAAGCATCTTAGAAGCGAGAAATCAGGTTGGAAGTATGGTAAGAGTAACTTTGGGGGTGAGCTGGTGATCCATGCTTCACAGCTGGTTCTTATGCATTTTGTGCTTGTGTCAGTATTAAAATACGTTATTTTTAAAATGGCATGTTATATTGGTATTTATTAAGAGTGGTTTTAGTATCTCTCTATATTAAGCCACCTTGTGTGTTTTGCCATGAAGCTGAAAGACAAAATAGAGATAAAATAATCAGAATGGTCACAGGCATTGCCCCACTCCCCAAAAGTCAGTAACACAGAGCATTAATGCATATCCATGCAAATTTCTATATGTGCCACTGCCATAAAAATCTGAAAAAGGACCACCACAATCCAGTTGCAAAGTTGCATCTATGTCAGCTTTTATTTATACTGAACAGCCTTTAAAAATACAGAATAAAATAGCTTTTATCTACTATTATTCACAACATCTGGTCCAAATATTACATATTTCTTAAATATTTCAACGTTTAATAAAGCAATGTTAGAAAAAACCCAAAAAAACAACAAAATCCATAAAAATATCAGTAAAAGAATTACACATCTCAAAGAAAAAACCCAGCTTGGTATGTACCATGAGATTCTGTAGTCAAAGTCATCCACAAAACTCATGGGGGGAAATAAAATTAAAAGAATGATTTATCCCCACTGTCTAAAAAAAAACAACAGTCAAGCATTTGTTACATCAAAAGTTTTTATGAACAGACCAAAAAACGAACAAAAAGGACACAGTAGTTTGGATTGGCAGCAAGATGGTTCACTTGGAAAGATGACAGGCAACACACAAAGGTAATTCTCTGCTATCAAATATGTACTGATGACTAATCACACCCACTATTAAATCATAACCAGACAGGAATGTTTTGGATGTAGCTGAACATGAATTCTCAATACTTAAAGCAGCCCAGCACGATACGGTGTAGAGACCAATGGGCAGAAGCAAAATACTGGCTAAAGTGTGGCCTCCTCACAGCACAAATGACCAAGGATCAAGCACTACAAAATGTGAAGCCCCCCAACACATCTGCAGTCCTCTGCCCAGACAGGTCGAGAAACTTCCCAATGAGAAGCTAGATATGCGCAACATGCACCATGCAAAGAGAAAACGCAAACCATGAGTCTCTATTTCATGCAGGGACTTCCCCGCACCTCCTTCCGGCGATTGCTAATGGCGGGCTGTTTTGGTTCAAGAAGGCCACTGGAGAACATAAAGCGGGGGGGGGGGCTCATTTTGTGCTGGTCTGTCATGCATATTGAGATGTGAATCCTGTGGCATTGGAATGGAGGCATGTGACCCAAGGGCTGCTTCCTCACCCAACAGTTTAAACATCAAGGGAGTCCTCCCGCCATGAGTCCCTGCTAGTGGGCGCTGCTTGCTCCTCGACAGATGCAGGGCCCCGAGAGAGATGGAGTCGCCTGTGAGGCCATGGCGTGGTATCTAAACAAGGGCAGTGGTGGCCGTGAGCCTTAGGGAGTGGAGAGCCAGGCCTCGTTTTAAAAGCAACCCATTCGAATTTCATCCGTGTGCAGTCCGCCATGCATTCCTGCACGCACCTTCACCAGGCTGTTGCATCTCTCCCAGGCAGGCAAAGCAGCGGAAGTCGGAAGGAGGCACATACTCCTGTTCCTATGCTCAACTTCAGCAGCTGCCTCTTTGGAGCACCACACACACAGAGCTGGCCACAAACCTATGGGTCTAACTCTTTTGATGCCAGGCCTTTCCTATCCCTGTTGTCTCTCAGCTCCCCCATTCCAACATCTCCTAGAAACCCCACACATCACTGATATGGCCAGGATGGGGCTGAAAGAAGCCTCACAAGTCAAGGGTGTGGCCCGTGGGACGGAGACTTCTTGCCCTTTAAACTGCAGTGTGGGAAGCAGCCCCAAATCACACCATTAGAAGTTGGCACTTTGCAGATGGTAGCAGCTCAGAGTCTGATCTGTGCCCCTTGGGAGAAGAAGTGGACATGCTTTGGTCTGAGTGCTGAACCTTCCCATCTGAGCAGCATCCCAAGGGGTAGAGTTTGTTCTCAGCTGGAGCCATCCCAATTCAAAACAGAACCCCCTACGCATGTACAGACTGGCTAACTGGGCATAATCCATGGGGGATTTCTCCTACACATACTGAACTGAAAAAAAATGCTGGAGCATTTGTAAGAGCACAGCTGTGTCCCTGTGCAGCTCCTGTTGAGCTCCAACTAGGCTCTCCAAGGAGAGCATCCCCATGAGTGGTGCCCTCCCTTAGGCCAGGATCTATCCCACCCCGCCACTCTGTCAGGAGGCCAGAATCACCACCTGAGGTGGCCGTGCACCTGGCCGTATGCTCAGAATGGCTCCGTGTTCAACATTTTCTGTCGCAAGTTCTGAAGTTATGTTGCGTGTATCAATGTGTTTTGCCTTTGCTTTAAGAGGGAGGTGATGAATTCCTTTTTGTCTTCTGTTAACATAAGCATGGGTAAATAAAGTATACACAATCGCTAGCAATTCGTCAATGAAGAAATTCTATCACCACATGACATTGTCATGACAATCATCTCACTCCCACCCAGGAAGTCTGTGAGAATTATCCTGGGTGAAAATGTTACTGGTTGGGTTTTTTTTTTTTAAATTTATTTTTTAAAATCTATGGAAATAAAATACTGCATTATTCATGTACAAAGTTGCCATATTGAAAGTTAGTATTAAACGGTGTAAAACAAATTGTGTAAATTTAAAAATGCCTTCCCTGATGCAGCTTTGTCCAATTGAATAATATGTTTTGTCAACCACAGTTAAAATTAACAGTAAAATATAAATGCAAGAGGCATTATTTTATAAGACACATTCAAACATCTTTGCCAGAGTACTTAAATTAACAAAAGAAAATTAATATAGGTTTTTATTTTAAATACAAAAGCAGACCCCCCCCACCCCCCAATTATTTTGCTTTGAATATACTGTTTATACATCTTTGACATGATACAGTGATGTTTTCATCACAAATATTTACTTCTTTTAATGGAAATTTGTCAGTGCTTTCCCTCAGCCTTTCCATTAAGAGTCCTCTCTAGATGATATTATTTAGTTTAGATGGCAGAAAGGAAAGTAGCTACACGTGAAGAGAGAGTCTGAAACGGCCACTGCCCTGGTTTTACTCCTTGCCCATGACCAAGGTCAACAGGACACACGCAGGCATCTGAAACAGCTCTCCACGCTTACATGGCACTGTGGTCAGCTCAGTATAAACACTTTCAAAGCCCGTGAATCAGCAGACAAGGTCCATATACCCTTTTTCTTTCAGGAGGCAACAAGCAACAAAGACACACCCCAAAGCATCCGAAATGAAGTTTACAAGCTTAGGAAGGATCCAGAGAGAGGAGGATCCAGAAGGTTTCTCCACAAATATAAGCACCAGAGCTGGCCTAGACATGTTGGTGGCTGAGGTGGAAACTCCAGATGATTCCTCCCCCCACACCCTAACACCGGGCACAGTCTAGTAGTAGGTTCTTCTGCACAATCCACATTGAACTGAATGGGAGCACAATCTGCACTGAACACTCCCACAACCTTTCAGCTCAAAAGTGCTGGAGTGGGAGAACTCTCCCCTCCAACTCTGCCTCCCTTACGGACAACCCAAGATCTGCCACATGACTTCGCTTCGCCTCACAGCTGACCATTCACATGCTTTGCAACCTGTGCCCAGCAAAACAACTGTCTTCTCAAGACAAAGCAGTGTGCACATTACATTTCTCTCTACCCGTAGCTCAGCTGCAGGTACTTTTAACTGCAATGGCCCACCCAGGCCCTTCAACCCTTTTCTTAAGCAGCAGCATTAATGATGCCCTCTTGTGGTTGCTGAAAACTAAGATCTCGGTCTTAACACGTTGCCCTGCACTCAGAGCAGATCTGTCTTCATCAAAATTTCTGCGGCAGAATTGTTTGGTAAATCAGACTGCAATTGTAAACACTGCAAACTGGCGAGCAATGTTTTCCCCCAACAGCTCTCAGCAATTTCTAGTAAGGGTAGCTGCAGCTAATAAAACATATCAAGACTTTCAAGTTAGCAGAGATTAATAGGGAAACAAAAACGGAATATCTGGTTCCATGCCACTAAAATCATTTTTACATCTTTTGCAAATTTTTAAAACCTACATCGAGGAAGAAATTCTTAAAACTTGAATTTACTCCTGACCACACATTACCGAAGAGGTAAGACAAGAAGCAGGAGTTCCTTGCTTCTGTGCGATGTGCAAACTAGTTCTTCACCTCATGTCTCTTGGAGAGAATTTGCAATGCACACCATCTGGCTAGAAGTCCGGTATCTTCCTCGCTACCGCTGCTAACACATGATTAGGTGCTCGAGATACACCTGTCCTGCCAGATGCCTGCTTGGCGGCTGCATCCCAATACGAGGCACCCTGTTCGGCACAATCCATGGAGGAGTCGCTCCTGTACAAGCTTAATGAAGAGCACAGGGAGTCAGGTTTTGTGGCCTTTTGGTTCTGCATTAACAAGCAATGGGTCCTGAAAGACAGACAGGGCAGGCATTGGCCATGACCCAAACAAGGGTGCGCTGAACTCGGCCAACCTTATCGACACACCATCTCTGCCTTTCCAGTGTGTGCTGAAAAACTGGCTCTGGTATTTTACATATCAGAACCACAGCCAACTAAGGGGGCTGTTTCCTTTCGCCCCACCTTTTCTTTGGTTGCCCATAAAATACAAGATGGAAAACTGAAGAATGCAGCCCTCTCCTCTACAAGCTGACTCAGAAGCAGGTCCCACTGTACTCAATGGAGCCGATTCCCAGTAAGCGTGCCAAGGACTGCAGCCGTAGTGTTATAAACTGGAACTCACCAGTACTTCCTCAAGGGAAGGTCTCTTGTCCTCCAACGACTGCACCCCAGCCCCAAATTAATCTTTTTATTTTAAGACTATTTTTCTTTGGCCGGTTTCCCATGATATCTCGTTTGATTCCAAGACAGCCAACTGCTGAAAGTTCTCCAGGGAAAAGGCTCAGGGTAAAAGTCATCCCGATGCAACAAAGCTGTACGAGGGCAGTGCCACAGGAGTGGCAGGAAAGGTGCCCAAGTACACTCCATCCACTGATCTGTCTTCCTTCCACACTATTTGGTACTGAAACATCAGGGCAACTCAGGGTTTCCCCCAACTCTAACCACTCCAGAGTTCAACAAAGGCTGGCTTGCTTCTCTCTAGTAACCAGTCTTGGCCAACAACAAGTCTTGACCAACAACAAGTATCTGCTTGAAGAAGAAGACCCACAACACACAAGCACCTTGAAGCATACTGGCCTCGAGAGCCTGGTCTTAACGAGCCGGGGCAGGAGGGGGGGCAGCTTGGGTCACTTCTCTCCCTGCCCTGCCCGAGAGCCGCGCTGCCTGCAGGCTGGCTATTCGTCAGGTGGAGCTGTATGGTTCCGGAAGAGAGAAGAGCAACCCGGAGCTGCCTCCTTTGCGACGCCCCCCCCCCCCCTCCGCCCCCGCCAGCTCGTTAGGACCAGCCGCTACTGCTGGAGAGAACACTGACCCTCATGCCTCTCCAACAAATCTTTCCATAGCTTAAAACATTGCCTTTCGGGCCTCATTGGAATAACACAAAGCACGGATTTCTAAAAACTAACTTGCAATAGTAAGGACATTAAACAGGAATAAATTCTTATAATTATGGATGCATGATGAGCATTAACAGCCACGTAACATCAGAGCCGAGACTAGTACAGGAAAACAAAAACAAAAAGTCTGAATGGCACCCACTGTGGGCCCCCAATACCCGTTAAACCATCAAGCGGACAGTGATGTCATACATAGTGTCTCTCCTGTTTGTATATTCTTAAAAAGGTTCCGCATTCAGCTCAGAGAAGGGGGCCGGGGGGGGGGGGGGGACATCAACTATAAGCTGCTTTGGGGACTGGCAGGACTGTTCAGACCTGAACTGTCTGACCAGAGATCAGCACAAATCTGGAGACAAACTGGCCATTCTATCCGAATAATCCTACTGAGGACTAGTGACTTTAGGCGCTTAATAAATATTGTCATTATTACATAAAGGACTGACTAAACGAACTGCTGTTTAGGCATCATCGCCATCAGTTCAGGAACGTGCAACTGAACAACCGCCAGAGGCATGGCAACCCCTCCCACCCACCCCCCACCCCCATCTCTACACAGCTGCTGTGTTAAGAAATGCTCAGCGAGCCACAGAGAGCTCAATGGAAGGGGAAGAAAACCCCACAACTCAGCTATTGCTCTTCGGAGGAGAAACTTGTGCTAAGGCACCACTGTCAGCACTGCAGCTCCATACCCAGTCCTGGAAAGTTCTGCTCTCGTTTGCCAGGACAATATACACAAGTAGCCGCAGGCTTATGAGGGCTTTGAAACGACGACAAAAACAGGAATGTATCGACCGTGCATTGGAACGACGTGGCCTGCTTCAAGTGCCACGTCCACAGAAATGAAATTCTCCAATTTCAGACCTGGATGGAAATTTCCCAAAGAAACAGCAGCTGTGTGAAAAACAAGTCATTCTAAGCGATTTTTTTCCCTCCTTCTTCTAACACACCATGTAACTACAGAGAGACATTATAGATAGCTATCACCATCCACCATAGGAAAGCTATTTTTTATAATCCGTCTCAGCTCTGGTTCCAGAATTTAAGATGCAGATATACAAAAAAATAAAACCAGCAAGGAACTGCAGATGTGTCTGTGACTACAGCTAGAAGGGGGAGGTTTCGCCCAGGGCTATACAGTGGCCTCAGAGTTTTCCTCGGAATTCCTGCAGCTGCTGCTTTTCCTGAACCCTTTCCAGGTATAGCCAATGAAGGTGGGGCTGATGGGCAGGAAACTGAAGCATTTGTACTTCCTGACCACCTCCATGCCAAAAGGCAAGTCGTAGGTTTCCATGCCGTCCATGGCTTTGCTGCCTTTGCCGATGCCTTTCTTCCATTTCCGGATTCCTCTTTCCTCGGGGCTCCCTGAATTTTACAAGGAAGGGGGAAAGGAACATATCAGAAGGCAAGCCCAGGAGACACAGAAAGCAACACTCCTCTCTGCACAAAGGAAAGCAGGTGTAAGCAAAGAGGCCAGTGTGAGGTTTACTGTAAAACAGGGCTCCCCAGCCGTGGGTCCTCAGATGATGTTGGACTACAACACCCATCATCCTCTGCCACAATGGTCAGTGGAGAGTTAGCTGGAGTGGGAGAAGCCAATCAGAGAGGCATCAAAGAGAAACAGAGGTGTCATAATGGGTGACTTCAATTACCCTCACATAGACTGGGTAATTCACTTGCGTGTATTGACAGAGGGGCCAATTTTCTAGACATGCTGAATGCCTGTGCCTTAGAACAGCTGGTCATGAAACCAACCAGAATCCTGAGTGGTGCCCAGGACCTGGTGTGAGAGTTCAGAGTTGTAGAACCACTGGGGAACAGTGACTATAGTGTGATCCAGTTCAGCTGATATGCGAGTGGAGCATTGCCAAAGAAGTCCAACACAGATGTGCTGGACTTCAGAAGAAGAAACTTGAAACTTTGACCAGATGAGTGACTTCAGAAATGGAAACGAATAATCGTTTTTTTAAATGGTTCCAAGAAGATAGCTTACTATCCACAGCTCAATTAATCCACCCATACTGCAAGTTTCAGGTATGCCAGCCTGATGTTCCAACTGAAATGACCCTACCATCAGGCATGGTGAGCTTACAGCCGGCGACAGCAGAGTTGGGGCTCTATTAAAGGGTAGCAGGGGGCAGATCCAATCCACGTGGTGCAATCCCCCAGGAGGTTCTGCTGCATCTGCCCCACTAAAAGGCACGGGGGCCATGCAAGAGGACATAGCTCCCACTCAATCCAATGGAACTCACACAGGATAATTTCCTTGCGGATTATACTGCATGCTAATTTGTGGTGGGGCTCGAGGGGAGATTTTCTGCCTCCAGCACTCAAGTGTCTTTGAGAAGAAAAAGAATGGGGTGGAGTGAGGGAAGAGAGAAAAATAAAAGTCGTCTTGCATGACTAACCTGGAATCGTGTTATCCAAAATGAATGCTACACAACCCCCAACAAACATGGCTGTAGTGAGGAGAACGTTGAGTACTTGATCAATGCTGGCTATTCCTGCAAGAACAGAAGAAAGAAGACTGTACTCCAAGGGGCTGCCATCTTCATCTCTGCCACTTCAGGAACCAGCCTCACACAATCAACGAAGTTCAGATGCTTGGATCTAGCTGTGGTTCACTTAGCAATGCATGTGTGGGCTGATATTCCACATCACCTGAATGGACACCTAGCACAGAATCCCACAGAGCGACTCCGCTCCAGTTCAAGATCTCCCCACCTGAATTGTTCGAGTTGGGGGAGCCAACTTGAACCTGCTCTCAATTATTCCCCTCTTAGACATTATGTGAATCTACCCCCACTGGATGTTTTCCATTCATTACTCTGTGGCGAGATCCATTTTGTGAAGGGTCAAAAATGCATATGGGTCTTAGCCAAATATTCAAGCAAACTTCCAGAGTCAGGCTTGCAAAATGCGCATTGGCAGTAAAAGCAACAGATTTTTAAAAATCCAGTTTTGTGAATTTCAACCAGTTTTTTTTTTAAGTTATGGTTTACTAAACTATGAGTACCTTTATGTGCATCCTGAAGGAAGGTGGCAGTTTTTCTTAGGTGTGAGATAGCATTTGTTATTCCCAGAGGTTCTTTAACTTGGGTCCCCAGATGTTCTTGGACTACATTTCCCATCATCCTCAGGCACAATGGCCAAAGACCAGTGCAGAGTGGGATGGTGCGAGTTCTAGTCCAACGACATCTGGGTGCCCAAGTCTGAAAACCTGTGGTTTATTTTACTGGCAATTTCCTCATAAGATCCAAAACAACTTGAAAAACAGAAATTCAATATCATCAGAATTGTGGAATACCCAGCTTTAAAAAGGGGTTTTGAATAAATATGGTGCAAAAAGTATATCCCAAGTACAGTATGCCACACCTTAGCTGGCAGTTAATGCTTTGAAGCAGGTGTTCCCCAACCTGGGATCCCCAGATGTTGTTGGACAACAACTCCTATCATCCCCAGAGACAATGGCACCCAAGGTTGAAAACCTCTACTTTAAGTTATTAAGTGCACCATCTCCATCTTAACTCAAGCATGTCTGATACTTCCACTCCACCCTGACTGCTCCAAATGGGGGACATTCCGCCCTTTTTGTTACTGAATGAGAGCAATCTTGCCCTTGCACTCGAGTCTTTATCTTTATCCTTTTTTCACAATAGGTAACCAGCTCAAACCAGATCTACCTTCAGACATGTAAGTTAAGACCCATTAAGGAGGAGGAACCTCCAGTTTGGAGGAAAAAACCTCAACCCTGGATTGGTCAGAGAACAGTTTTACATCAGAGATACGCTGGCTCCTTTGATTCGGATCCCAGAGCTGTCTATCTCTGAAAGAGTCTTCTCCCTCTTTAATCATTTTTGAGCTGTTTTGACGCCAGGCACCAGTCATGAGTAAACCCAGTCACCATTGGCTACTGGTGTCCAGAAAGCGAGATGCAGTACAGATTAATGCTCTCTCAGCCAAGGTCCTGCCTACTGCTAGACTAGGGCAGAACACAGTTGTACTTAGCTGGTTAGTTTTTGTATTTTCTTTAGAATTCCTGTGCGGCTTCCTTTACTCCCAATTGCTTATTCTGTATGTGACTATTTGTTCTTTAATAAATTCATATACTTAAAAGTGAGCTTCAGTCTGGTTTGAAAGGATCTGGAAGTTTGACTGAAAAGCTCTTCCCTAAGTGCCTTGCAATGTCATCATACTCCTGAATTATTTGTTCCTAGAAATACTGTATATTCCAGTGGTTCCCAAACTGGGAGCCTCCAGATGTTGCTGAACGACAGTTCCCATTGTAGTTCAGCAACAATTGGAGGCTCCCAGTTTGAGAACCACTGGTATATACTGATTGTCTAGAGCTGGGTTCTGTGGACTCTGGCTGTACAGGGTCAATTAAGTCCCAGACAGTTCTAGGGTGCTGAAGCCATGTCTGAGCATGGTCAGTGGCTTTAGATCAGTCTTCAATTGGAGGTAGCCTACCTTGAAGGAGCAGTGTGCTCCTAAATTGTGATCAGCACAATCTTTCCACTGAGGATAAATCCCAGGAAAGCATAGCACAACCTCCCCTTCTCCACCCACCCACAAATCACACACCAGCCTACTGGTTAACAATTATAGCCTTAATGGGTTAAAAGCTCTATAAGACTCATTTCTACATGGACTGCGCCATATGGTGTTATGAGAAGATGCTTCACAATATATTTATTTATTCTGAATAAGCTATTTCAGCAAAAGCATATTTATTAACACACGTAACAGACTAAGAAAAAAATTGTATACCTGTGACCAACGGGTTTTGTCGGAGATAACTAGGAAGGACAAGTCCAAAGAAGATGGAAAATCCAAGCACAAAAAGATTCCGGGAAGAATTCAGGTCTATGAACTGAAGATTAGAAAGCCCAACTGCAGTAATCATACCTAAAGTAAGAACAAAGACACTTTCATTTTCCAAATGTTAACAATCAGCTTTGTGCGCATATTCAAATTCTAAATATGAAATGTTGAGCACTACTAAATAAAATGAGCATGGAAGTTACTTTCCCCCCAATCACTTACTGGATCCTGAGCTTATAGGAGCTGCTCTAACAGAGCACAGGCTGAGACCCAATACTCCCTTAAGCAGACATGCTCGGGTCCTATTAACACCGATGGGATTTCACTACAGAAATAAAATGCAGACCCTAGAATGCTACACACTATGTAATGCAAGACACTAGGCTGAAGTGAAATATTTTCTAAAGCCTTCCAATTAAAAGGCAAAGGTAAGTTATCCCCCTCAGCCCCAAGTGGGCATGTCGTTAACTGTTTTTCCAATCAGATTTTCTGTCCTGTCTCAGAGCTAGTGGGAAGGGATAACCCATGAGATGTCCCTGGCAACAAGAACCAAGAAGGGAAGTATAGCAACCTTCCTCGCATAATTGTAATGATGACAGAACCGCTTTGCACTGGAGCATTGAAAACTTTCTACAGCATTGTGTGCAAAGTACAGCTTCAGTCCACATCTAACACATGCCCATTCTCCCTTTTCTAAGGCAAACTGGCACAAACCCACGGAATCACGACATCCTGCATGACAATCCTGGCGCATCACAGCTGTGTCAAGTACGGATGGGCTCAATACCAAAAGTGCGTGTGGCCACCCCACTCTCTTCTCTTTTTTTTGCATTTTAAAATTTTATTGGCTTTTACAATAGCTTACAATCAAGTAAATATTGACTTCCCCACTCTCTTCTGTCTGACAAACCTCCGAAATGCAGCGCTTGTTCTTGGAGAGAACAGTCAGCTCTTTTCTGGAGTCCCAACGTGTAGCCCAGGTAAGCACAGACTTCACTGTGAAGTGGCCCGACGTAAAGGACTCTAGGAAACATGCCTGTCTGGGGCACTGCATGGCTTCATATCTGGCACCAGGTAGTGTGAGAGACTGTTTCCCCCGTGGAATCTTGCATTTTCTAAAATACCTTTTGTCCATTTTAATGTGTTACCATCACAAGGTTATGGCAAAGAAGACACCAAAAGGAGAAGCTTCATCCTGAAATTCATCATTCCAAACATGTACACAGCAGAGACCGCCATTCAGCACACATTTCCAAATGATTTCATTTGAAACGTTTCATGAAATAAGCGTTTAAAAGCGTTTATTTCTCATGAAATAAGGTTTCTTAGACCTTGACCCAATCTGATGTTGGGGCAAGGATGGCTTCGAGGCCCTTGTGACATTTAGTTTTCAAAGTATTCGCCTCTTACTTTTAAATGCCACACACTTTCTGATTTCCTTGACCCCACACACTCGAGTCTACTTTCTAAAACTGCAAATCCATGCTTTGTATTTTCCCTGCCACTTACTCATATAACTTCTTTGGCTCAAGTGTACTGGACTGGTCCTTAGACAGCACCAAGGGCTCCTTTTAAACATTTGAAGGCCGAGTTGAAGTGGCGGCAGCAGCCCACCAAGGAGTGAATGGGTTTTTGACGCCTTGGGGCCAGGTAAAGATGGGATGCAGAGTGAAGCGTGGCAAGAGAGCATGGCACTCTTCCCACAGACAAAGGGAGACATGAAGCCCCCTGACACCAAGTCAGACCCACGGTCCAAGTGAGCAGTGATGTGCCCGGACCGGTCCTACAGGCCTCCGGACCGGTCCGGAAATGGGCAGTTCGGATTTGGGTGGGGGGTCCCCTTAAGGGCGGGGGAGGGTTTACTTACCCCTCCCGCCGCTTTCCCCCCTCCTGTGCCCGTATTTCTTCGCGTAATTTCTTTGAGTATTTCTTTGAGCGCCCCTTCTCCGGCGCTCTGCTGCAGCAATTCTTTTAGTAATGGGTGGCAGGATACCTCCCTGCCGCCCCTTCCTCCGCTTTGCTGCAAAAGGCTTGCAGAGGCTTTGGTCGTTCTCGGGGGTGAGGTCCACATCGTGGAGGAAGAGGCAGTTCCATTCCTCGTCCTTCAGGGCCTCCGTCACGCCCACGTTCAGCAGCTTGGCCCGGTTGAAAGTGGCGTTCCCAGCCTGATGCACAACGTAAGGCTTTGCTGCAAAAGGCTTGCAGCAAAGTGGAAGAAGGGGCGGCAGGGAGATATCCTGCCTCTCCGTTTACTCACGAAAATACGTGCGCGCACACACAAAAAGCTTCTTAAAGCCTTTTGCACTGCACGCCAAGCGGGGGAAGGGGCGGCAGGGAGGTATCCTGCCGCCCCATTACTAAAAGAATTGCTGCAGCAGAGCGCCGGAGAAGGGGGCGCTCAAAGAAATACTCCAAGAAATTACTCGAAGAAATATGGGCACAGGAGAGGGGAAAGCGGTGGGAGGGGTAAGTAAACCCTCCCGCGCCTTAAAGGAACCCCCCACCCCAGTGCTGGACCGCAGCTCTGCGGTTCTGTGCACACCCCTACAAGTGAGCCCTGAAGAAGTCCCTTCTGGGGCCAATTCCAGTGCCAAGGAAAAGAGGAGAGTTCTTCGCTGACGTGCCTGCACAGAGACCTTTACCACTAAAAGACAAAAGGTGAGTGAGAAGCTTCCTTACCAAAGAGGGTGCAGAAGAGAGCCCCAAGCACTGGATCAGGGAGAGAGGCAAAGAGGGCGCTGAACTTGCCAACCATCCCAAGCAGCAGCATGAAGGCGGCTCCATACTGGATAACTCGTCGGCTTCCAACCTAAGAAACAAAGAAGAAGGAAGATAAAGTGCAATATCTCAGAGGTGTTCCAGCAGGCTTTCTTCGTTTTTTTTGTCGTCTTAAAGCTTTGTTCAGAGGATAAAAGATTTTTGAAGAGCTCCAGGAAAACATACACATGGATTGTACATTTATTGGATGCAATGTTCCATTTCCTCACACTCCCGAATGCAGACTTAGGGGGCTGAACGCGACTCTGCTTTTTCAAACGAGACCACGCAGCACCTCCACCAACAACAGAGAGCCTCTCTAGGTGCAGGGAGGGGCAGCGTCTTCCAAATCCATGGCACTACAACACTGCCAGCCCAACCATGACCTGGCCATGCCTACTTTGAGCTCTCCCTCAGACAAGTCAACTTAGTGGCAACAGCCAACGAGAATGGGAGAAAGAGTGGCTGCCACAACAGATGGGAAAGAAGCAGACCAGGAACTGGGCCACCAGAAGAATTCAGAACAATGCTGATGATCTGAAGCCCTAGACTTGGGGCGAAAATACCCAGCCCCTCCACCATCTCACTTCCTCCTATTGAGTTAGTGAGAACTGTTGGATGACCTTCGCTTTTTCCTTCTTCCATAACCCCAAGGGTTTGAAACAGTTGAGAAAGTGACAAGGGCGATTCATATGGCCACATTTATCATGAGATCCCTTGAGAGAGTAGAACTGCAGATCAGCTACCACAGAGAGCCTTCTATCATCATGCGGTCCCAGGACTGATCAATAGGAGCTAGCCATAGAAGTGATTAAATGGAAAGCACTTCATACACACCACCTCAACTGACTTACATGACTTGGCATTGAGATTCTCACTTATGAGCATTTCAGTTCAAAGAGATGATTCTTGTCGAGTTACAAAACAGAATGTAACAATCCCCAAACAAAGCACGTCCGTTTCCATAGCTTGAGGCCACACTCTTTGAAGAGCACAACTGAACAACAGGATGCTTCACGCCAAACAAAGGTTCTCATGAGAAGCACTAATCAATTCCTTTTTAAAAAACGCTTTCTGCTGGAAGTTTCACACACAAGCATCAGAGTTCATGTGACAATCACGGTTCATTTGAATCGAGTCACACCCTCCTTGTGGGTAAAGGTCTCTCTCACTGCTTAACCATTTCAATGTTATCTCTTTAGCTGGGAAATATCAAGGACAAAGCCTGAACTGGTGAAATATATATAAACACTGGACTTGACTGGTGGAATATACAGAACACCAAAATCTATTCGTTTTGGCTGCAGCAAAGATGGTGGCTTCCCATCTCGCCGCAGGTGCAAACTAACTTAGTTCAGCCAGAAAGACCACATTTCCACCTATTATTGTTGACATAAATTATCACTGTTCTTTCATACAGAAGAAGCGTCACCCACTGAACGTCTCACATTTTATAGTCATTTGGTCTCACTGTTCACAGGCCTGGGCCCACCTAGGAGATAAAACCATGGTTCCTATCTCAGTATCTGAGTTAACTTTGCACTGCCCAGAAGACCACTTTCTCCACTTTTACTGTTGTAATCACTTACATTTTAAAGTGAATTGTAACTGATTCTACCTCTTTCATCTTACAATCCTCTGACCCCATTTGTACAGTCTGCCAAGTACTGGAATCAACCTTCTGTCCATTTGCAAAACAGGTCTGAATACTGTAGATGTCCCCAGATATTTGCTGAGCAAACCACTGAGAAGTGTGCACAGCACATTAAAAAAAATTGCTGCATATCAGCATGGAAGATCAGACTGTTAAGCCTGGAGCCTCTATCGTTTATTTAGATTTACAAGTGGCATGGATGCACTAAGCACATTCTTTTGGCAGACTTCTGCTTAGGGCTACAATTCACCTTACGCAAGAAGAATCCAATGTACTGCCCAGCACAAGGCTCCTGTACTGCTGCAGGCTGCCAAGGAGGCATCATCAGTATAAAGAACGTGTCAATACCAATACAGTCCACTTGACTGCACACCCTTCTCTTCCATTGATTCCCAATACATAACAATAAAAAGCCCTCCAATATCTTTATGTTTAAACCGACTTTCAGTGGCCAGGATTAGGCTGCGGCTTCAATTGTGTGGCATCCTGGATGCTTTCAGATTGTTTGTTTCTCTCATTTTAGCGGTGTTGTTGTATATAACCAGTTCTGGTCCTTCAGGATCATTAGAGGTAGATCCATATGTATACTGGAATGTCCCCTCCTTAAAATGTGAAATTGGGGCATGAAAATAGAGGTTATGGGTTAGATGGGAGCTTCTTTTCCGAGCGACTGTTCTTCTGTTTATCAATACCATGGAATATGTTCATTTTCTGGAGTGATTCCCGCCCCGCCGCCCTTGAAGTGATCAAGAGATGCATCCAGCAGATGGCAATGTTAGCATTTCAACTTTCAAACACATAACTGCACTACACCCAACAGTAGCACATCTTAAATCACAACTTCTGTCTGACCCAACCATTCCTAAAATGTGGATGGTAGTACTATCCAAAAATGTCAAACAGCATTCTGGGCCTTCTGCATAGCCCCCCACTCCCCCCACCCTAGCCTGCAATCCATCCATCCACCTCCCCCCCCCCCCGACTCGAATACTCAAAGTGAGCCTGGCTGGGGGAGCGGGGAAGGTTTCTATCTTCTCCCCCAAGCCAGAGGCCATCATAAGTAGTTTGGCTCTGCAACAAAGGTTCCTAGCATGTGGTCCTCCAGATGTTGCTGACAACTTCCATCACACCCAACAACAATTTACTCCAGCAATATCTGGAGGACCACAGGTTGGGAACCCCTGCTCTAGAACATCCTAGGACGTTGCATTCCCAAAAGAAAAGGCTGCTTCTTTTATCAAGGTTTCAACAACTGATGTCACAGGGAGACAGGCACCCTTTGTATTCCAATTAACCAGGCATAACCATCCTATTTCATATTCACAACTGACCGCAGTGAGTAGAATTCCACTCAGTCATGCACTGAACGGAAGCAATTCATTCATCCTTTTACTGACTTTTAACCCCCTGACTGCAAGCACAAATGGCAGCTCTCTGCATTAAAAGGCCTTAAGCATGCAAGCTAGAAGCTAAACTGAACTCTAAATGGTTCATTAGAATTCACTCATTCATGCTGGTGTGTCCGTGTGCTTTTGAATGCTCACAGTAGTGGTGCTCTATTGGAACAACTTTGAGACAGCTCTGCTCTCGAAGAATCCCAAAGGATTGTGCCCACTGCAATCAGTCGACAGCAGGGGTCTTCACCTTGGGGTCCCCACAGGTTGCTGGCCATCTTAGCTCCTCTCATCTGCAGTCCCAATGGCTGAAGGCCATTGAGGATGGGAGTTATAGCCCAACCACATCTGGACATGTAAGTTTGGGAACCCTAGGCCTAGGGCACATGACTCAAGGGATGGGACTCGTTTGCTGGACTGGATTTGGTACCTTTGTAATCCCCAAGACGCCAATGTTAGGGCTAGAAGAAGTGGATCCATTCCCGGTGCCAAAGACTCCATCCAAGACGCAGGAAAGGCCTTCGATAAAGATGCCTCTGCAGTTGGAAGAAATATGTTGAAATGAAGGTATGGGACATGTCAAGAAGCAGAAACAGCACAGGCTATTTCTGTCTTGCCATTACTTACCATGGTTACCAATGGCTTCCCCCCGCTCAAATTTAACACCACCAACAAAAGCTCGGTCTGTGAACTTTGACTGGTGATGGTCATTTCTAGCCAATACTCCATCATGAACATACATGTGTGTGCCACAGTTGTGCATAACCAACTGTATTCCGTATGGTTATGTTTTACAGTGTGATAGAAGTTAGCTTTGAGTCCAAGGCAGTATGAGACAAGAGAGACTGAACAGGCAGGTATTGGGGAGAGAGGGGGCGAGGGAATGCAGGCAGGCAGACAGACAGAACAGAGCCTTTCAGAAGACTCACCTGTTTATTGCATGGATTGGTGGTGGAGGAGCACACGATAACCTTGCACAGGCATAGTAATCGCCAATCGATTCAATGATGCTTGCAACCACTGCACTGAGCATTCCAATTACGCCAGCAGCTGAAATTGTTGGTAATCCCCACTGAACTGTGAAGGCAAAGTATCTGAATTATCTGTATTATCTCTTGTTCTATGTAAAACAAGCAACCTTGGAGGTGCAAAATGCTGTCTTACTTCTGTATTCTCTGAGGACCACTCTATTCTCTAGACCAGAGATTCCCAACCTTGGGTCCTCAGATGCTGTTGGATTACAACTTTGTCATCCCCAGCCTTTGCTCATCATGGCTGGAGTTGATGGGAACTGTAGTACAACAACATCTGGGGACCCAGAGTTGCGAAAACCTGGTCTAGCCAGTAGTCTTTGAAGCCAGATGTGTACTTCGCCACAGAAACAGACCATCCAGATGGGGTCAGACCAAGTAATATTTCATTTCATTTCCAGGAAGTAGTGGAAAAACAACTCAGAGCTCAATTTTGATTTCTCACTCCCACAGGCACATGATAGCTAGTAATCTTTCTTTCTTTCTTTCTTTAGGCAAGGTGCAGAAAGTAATTGTAGCAAAAACACAAAACTCTGGGGGTGAAAAAGTCCTGAAACTTGCCAAAGAGACTTACATGGGTAAGGAACCTTGAACCACGGGGCAACCAGAAGCACTCCTTGCCTAGCATCGGTGCGCGCGTAGAATCCATATTTTGTGTTATCAGGGGGAAATACATCTGTCACCGTGAAGATGAAGCACAGCAACCATGATACTAGAATGGCTAGAATGATCTGTAGCGGCAGAGAGAAAGACCATTAAAATACAACAAGTAAAATTGTAAATGCTCAGACCACAAAGGGCATTTCACAACCATTTCTCATGCAAAGAGGAGTTCCTAGAATGGATTTTGTGGGCAATTTCCTTTTTAAACATGAAATTGTTTTTAAAGATATTTTCAGATTCCAGGGCTTTCTTACACTTTAAAAAGCTGGGACTGTCTCCAAACAAGCACTTATGGGATTGCTACTGATCCTTCTAAACCTGAAGACTAAACGCTGTGCATACTGATCAACTCCCAGAGGTCAAACTGGAGAATAAACGGATGAATTCTTGAAGTTACAGTGGCACAGTCTGCAGAGCTCCTAAGGTAGTCAATCCCTAGTGCAGATTATGGGCCAAAGTGCGGGAAGGGGGAATCAACTTCCTGGATCACAACAGCAGCCCAGTGAGCTGACAACTACTCACCACATCTTAGGAGCATGCTCCCAAGATGCTCCTAAGCAGGATGTCAAGCTGATAGCCACCCGCTTTGTTTCCAGAATCAGGTAACTAGGGGTATACTGCTGCTAACGGGACAGACTAAGCGACACTGAAATCAATGAGACAAGGTCATCATGACCATCTCCAATTCCATTAACTTCAATGGAACTTAGACAGGCTGGACAGATTCCAGACTAACTCACAAGGTCTTCATGACAGCTCTGCAACACGGAGATTTCTACTGAGCTATCAGGTGATAGCTGATTGCCATTGGGAGATCTAATGGCTAAATTTGTTGCCTTATTTTAAAAGCCATCAATGTGACGATATGAGCAGCCACCTCACACAGCAATGGACTTCTGCAGCTGAGCACATTAATCTTGAATTTACTGTTAGTCATTTTCACTGAGGATAGGGATGTGCACAAAACCAGTTCCGTGCACTCCCGGGAGGTGCGGGGTGGGGTGGTGGTGTCCTTACCTCCCACACCACGTTTCCCCCACCGGTGGTGCTGCCAAAACTGTCACACATGCACTCCAGCCACTGACTGGGGCGGCAAGAAGGTACTCAGCCACCCCGCGTCAGCAGTTTTTGCTGCAGCAGCGCCGGAGGGGAGGTAAGGACACCCTACCCGCCTCCAAACCGGCTCGTATGCCAGCATTTCAAACTGGTTCATCGCACTCCAGAAATGGAGTGGCGAACCAGTTCCGTGTACATCCCTAACTGAAGGACCCTAATTTTGAGTTTTGAGAGTTGGTAGTTTCACCACTTTCTATATATTTTCATAATTTTTATAAGCCTCTAAAAGGCCCCCTATTAGTTTTTTCTTTAACTAAAAAACCCAGAATCTTAGGGCTTTCATTTGTTGCCTCTTTCTGTACCTTTCCCTCTTCTGAGATATCCTTTTTGAGGTGATGTGAACAGAACTGCACATAGAAGTCCAAATCTGGATACACCACATACTTGCTAATCTATTTTCATTCCATTTCACAATAATTCCTAATAAGAACTGGCTTTTTCATAGCCAACCAGCACAACATGGCCTCTGATTATTTCCAAAGAGGTATGTAATCTAGAAAGAGACAGAAGGTTGAAACCATAAAATAGCAGAGAATGTTCACTCATGTCTTCGTCCTCAGTACTGATTTTGCGGGATGCCTCTAGAAACATCAACTGCAGGATTTTTTTTTGCAAATTCAAAGAAAGCACACACACACACTTGATATAATAACTAGCAGAAGAAAGAGTTTATTAAAAAAAGAAAAGAAAAAGAGCAGTGAAAACCTGAATGGAGAGCTCAGGGGATTACTTACAGGAAACATTTTAAAAAGCTGCAACCGGTATGCGGTCCATCCTTTTTTCGATTTGTAAATTGGTAGAGGGAATTTGACATTTCGGGCATACTGAGAAAATAGCAGCACTAGAAAAATAGTGCTGAGGAAGGGGAGTGGGGGAAGAGAAGGTAGGAGAGAAAATCAATTAATTAATGGTCAGCAATATAAGAGGTAAAAGCTAGCCAGCAGAGATATTTGCAATTAGCAGTGCTTTTGTACCAACTATTACATACTTGTCAATTTAACACCACAGTAGCATAACTGTAGTCAAGCAATTTTAGCATAACATAAAAGCTTTTACCTTTAGTGCCAGGGAAAATAAGAAATTAGCTTTGTATGGAACAATGTTTCATGTTGCCCCTTTTCTAAAACGCAATTTACAAACATGAGCTTAATTTAATTTGTTCAGTTGTCAAGCTTTGAGAACTAAAAACGTCTCAATGAATTTGCCTTTCAGCTTGCAAGAGGAATGCCCATTAAAAAGAGCTATGTTTTGTCTGCAAAAGAAGTCAAGTCACCACTGCAGAAAGCCAGCTTAGGTTTCAGCATTTCCAAGACTTTGGACAAGCCTCCTTTTTGGGAACCAAAGCAGGACAGCACTTATCTTCTTAATTTAGGTTATAAAATGTGATAAAGAAAAGGCAACCGCAGCTATTTTTGTAACTGGAGTAGAAATGTTTACAATAATATATAGCAATATACCTTGTTCTTATACTTGAAAGGTTTTTGTGTCGCATATACATATTTTTGCTTATGCAGGAAACGTAAAGTGGGAACATATATACATGATCACTCAGAGGCATATTACAGTGATGAACCATCACCTCCCTTTTTAGCCAACAGATCCACCATTCTCGCCTTTCCCTTTTCACAATCATAACATCAACAGCTTCTCAACTCCCAACTCCTCCACAGCCTTGCTCCAACCCCGTCTCTGCTCTCAAATTCCAAAGCATCCCTGCCTCCTGTTACCTTCATTCCTCCAGCATTAACAGCCCCAGCTGCCCTGCTCCCTCAGATGACTTTGCACTTTCCCCCTTGCTGCCCCTTCTGCCTGGAACCATGTCCCAGTCACTTCCACCATGCCACTCCTCTTTACATCCCCTCCCCAAATTCTAATAATTGTAAGCCCTTGCCAGGAAGTCCAAGTACATAGAAATGAAATTACTGCAGATGTTCCTCCAATTTAGTTGCTGCCTTTACTTTCCTCCCTTCCTCTACTGTCTTCCTTGAGTCAGTTTTTGTTTGTCAGCGCCTTGGAACAGGGATCTCTGTCTTCTAAATCTTTGTAAAGTGCCACATAAACACACATACCAAACACAACTCCTCACCACCACTACTGTACCACATTTGTACTAATCAATAGAGCTGTGCAAATATGCCTGTCCAGAGCTATGCTAATCTCCCACCAACCCACCCTCCCCCTCCCTCTCTCTCTCTCACACACACACAGAGCAAAATGTCTAAACCCAATTAGGCATTCTTAATTCTGAAAGGTTTTCTAAAGGAATGTTTAAAAGGAATGTTTAAAAGAATGGAATGTTAAAAGGAATGTTTAAAACACATTAGTGACATATGAGCCCCTGGTGGTGCAGTGGTAAAAACTGCCGCCCTGTAATCAGAAGGTTACAAGTTACAAGTTCGATCCTGACCAGGGGCTCAAGGTTGACTCAGCCTTCCATCCTTCCGAGGTCGGTAAAATGAGTACCCAGAATGTTGGGGGCAATATGCTAAATCATTGTATAGAGCGGTATATAAATGTAAGTGCTATTGCTATTAAATATTTGGAGTGTATCAAATCAGCAGGGGCGCTCAGAAGGGAAAGTAAACCCGGGGGGGGGCAACAAGAAGGTGGTGGTCAAGGGGGGCCGAGAAATGTGCCTTGGCAGGCTTAGGCAGACTGCTTCTCTTTCAAGATCAGGGTCAAGCTTTCCACCATGTGTGGGCCTAGGAAGGAATTCCCTCCCAGAAGAGGCTGGCTTTCGCTCAGCCATACGCTGGACTTGTTTTAATACCCAACAGGGGGATGGGCAACACCAACAGAAACGCAGGTGCAGCTCAATGAAGCACAAAGGTTGAAGGCAACCCAGCCCTTCTATTATCACAGAAAGAGAGGAGTGAGAAAAGACAGCAGATAAAACTGTCTGACGCTATCAGCTAGGCAAACATTTGTCGGAAACGCAGCCAACCTGGGCCAACGATCTCTAACTCATTTCAAACTTGGATGTGCACATGATCAAAGAGATCATATCAATGTTCGGATTACTCCAGCTACTGCTCCAAGGGCGTGGAAGGATGCTCTCCCCCACAGAGAGGGGCAGCCCCCTCCCACTTCCCAGCTTGGAGGGGGGGGTTGAAATGTGACTGTTTCCTGTGACCTTCTGCCTTGCTGAGTTTGGGGGATCTTCTCTCTCTCTTTTTCCTGGGCAGCAGTTTCATCTTCTCTGTCTGTTGCTATGTTTATTTTAATTTGTTTTAACAGTTTTGGAGCCTTGGAAAGGCGATACAGAAATGTTTTAAATAAACTGAATGAATATGTATCTGCCTGGGGCAAACAATCCTGTGGTGCACAGCTGATGAACTGGGGGTTAACAAAAGAACAGCCCAGCTGGCCTCTGGCCTTAAAACGGTTCCTCCCCCTGCACTCAACTAGGCTTTGCTAAAAGCAGCAGTTCCGAATTACTAACTTCTCAACAAGCCCAGGACCTCTGATAATGGCAGCAAAATCTCTTGGAGTGCCCAAATCAGCAAAGCTGTGTGCCATTACACACATGAGGACTTTGTGCTGGAACTGGATCGCTGCCTTGATGCTGCATGCCAAATCCCAGCCCTAAGAACCACGAATCCACCAAGAATACAGCTATGTCCTAAATACACTTTCCTGAAATTCTTGGAGGGCAGCTCATATCACAGAACAGGCTGAGGTCAACTTTAGTCCAAAAGAAATAAATCAAGACTTTTGTTCTCTCCCACAGGCTTCTAGCACAAAGATGCGTTCACTATTAAGTACAAGTGGGTCGCAAAGAAAACCTTTCTTGTGCTAAAAGGGGATCTCTCTCTCACACACACTGAATATAGTTTCTTTAATCTTTACGTGAGAAATCTGATCTAGTGCTAGGTTACATTTTCATGTTTGATTTTTGAGGGGGAAGAGCTGCTGCTGTGGGCAGCTTTAAGGTTATAACCTACACTTTCATACTTTTTGTTAAACTTCAAAGGACATCCTCATTGCGTGATCCCAGCCAATCAGCAATCACATAGTAGAAGTAATTACATCACAGTACCATACTGCCAGATTTCACAGCTCGGGGCTGGGCCTTTTCTGTGGCTGCCCCCCAGGGCTTTGGAATGTGCTCCCTGCTGAAATAAGAGCATCTCCTTCTCTGCTTGTTTTTAGGAGGACCCTGAAGATGTACCCGTTTCCCCAGGCTCTTAATTGAAACTAGCTGGGCCAAGTGCAGAGCATCTGCGCCTCCAGTTCGCCACTGTCACTTTCTCCTCCACCCCACCCTACCCTGCTTTTTTTGCCGCCCGCTCCCCCACCCTCACCCTCACCATTCTTTCCCCCGTCCCAGTCACTATCCAGGCAGCTGTCACACATGGGATTAGTGACAGGTACGCCTAAGAGATAGATAGATAAATAAATATCAATTTTAATATGTTTTTATTCACTGAAATTTTTTACCTACTTTATGAATTTTAAGAGTTTTATATTGTTTTTATATTTGTTATGTTTCAACTTGCACACCACCTGAAGATTTCTATATCAGGCAGTACAGAAATATATTAAATGAACCAACCAACCAAACAGGTTGTCACTGGGAACATTCGGCCTCACTCTAAAAGTGGTGGTGGTGGTGGTGGAGGAAGTCCCAAGAGCAAGCAGGCCATGATCCCTCACTGCTATCCAGTTGTGCTGGATAGCAGCGAGGCAGAAGATGCATCAGGCAGCTCATCCAGAGAACAAACCCAGAGAACAATTTGTTATGGGGCAGCCAACAAATAAAGTTTATTATTACTATTCATCCAATATGGAGGCTGACACCCTGCATTCAACAGGAAGTGCAGGTGGCTGCACACCCCAATCCGTGTTCTACTGCTACTAGATTAGGGCAAGCAGGCATTTCCTTCCCCACCTGCCCTAATGCAAACTTGCCCTTTCTGGGAAGGCGTGTGAAAAGCCACAGAAAGAGATGACCATTTTGCAGGGCGGGGAAGTATTTGTGAAATGCAAGCCTGTTTGGCTCACCACCAATATGAGTGTATCCTTTAGTAGACTTGAAATGGTTTCACACCAGGCTGTATCTCCACAAAAGCAACAGGCAGGTCTTAAGATGATGACAAGGATGGTGTAGGTATTGCTTTCCAACAACAAAGTTCTCAAAGCCGTTTACACAACAAAGGGAACGAGAAGATGGTTGCACATCTCAAAGGGGCTCCCAATCCAAGAAACACAAGGGGAAGAACCAGCCACTGAGAAAGACTGCTGGGGGGCACGATCCAGAAATGCTCCTACGTGCAACTAACCAACCCACTTGACATGTACTTAGCCTAGCCAGCCTTCCAGGACTGATGGGAGTCCGCTGGAATCAGCATCAATCCCCTGGTGACAACTGACATCCACAAGTGAGAATCCTGGAGATGTTAATGGCTTGACATTGTGGGGAAATCCCCAAGAACTGCTTCAGTCAAAGTTGGCCACCTGCAGAGTCAGGTGGGCTCCAAATCAGAAAATTCCTAAAAGGGGGCAACAACCTACTGGTCTTGAACCGTGCCTTGAACAAGCTGCCGACAGTTCTGGCAACACTGGGATGTGTGTTAATGTATGACTGACCTACTTAGAATGATCAATGTGCATAATTTACACTCTTGTTTTAAGATCCTGGCCTGAGCGGATAAGAGGTCACGATCGGTAGTGGCCAACACTAATAGCTTCACATATTCAGGTCAGCAAGCAACAGACAGACAACATAAAGAGACAAAGTCACAGCCTCGACGAAGAGGATGGATGGCCAGCCTTGAGGGGCCGCCCAGAATACTTACAGCATGGCTATCCCCCAGTGTTTTCCCGCTCTCTCCCCTGCAGCCTGGAAACCAGACAGGCCAATGAGAGCCACTGTTGGAGTAATGGTCAGAGGCCCAATGTATCTCAGGAGCGCTCCTGGCAAGCCCAGGAATCCAATCACCACTTCTATCAAAGACGACATGATAATAGCACCTTGAATCTGAACACACAGAGGGAAAAAAGGGGTGGCTTAGTTAGATTTCTTTACAGAATGGCTGTCACATTTCTAAGGGTGCTTTGGAATGGGTCATAAACTGCAAGTCAAAGAATTCAATGACTAGGCAGAATTTGGCAATGGTCAGTGTTATTCAACTCAGTGCTTATGCAGTAAGTTCCCCAGGCAAGAGTATCTGCCAGGTTCAGAGGTATCTTCTGCAGAAGTGGTCTCAACAGGAAGATGACCCGCTTTCTCCACTTCTTCTTACTGCTTAGGCACATTGCTCAGGTTTGAATACACAACAAGGTCATTAGACCAGTCTGGAAGTTGTGTCCACAGCACATCACACTGTCATACAGGAAGACCTGGGTTCCAAGCTAACCTTTAAAGCTCTCAGATCGAACCGGCAAGGGCTGGTGGCGCCACGGAGGTGATGCTCTTAGCTCCTAGGGGCAGAGTGTATGATGCATTTGGTCACACGTGCTCTTTAGAAGCTGGCATAGAGCAGCGCAGTGGTCTCAGGAGACTGCCAGCCCCCCCTGGGCTGCAGGCCTCTTGGCAGGATGGAGCTATGGTTTGAAGATGGGGAAGAGAGAGGGGATGTTTTAAATTGAGGAAGAACTGGCAGCCCAAAGCAATGGGATGGGAGAAAAGTTCCATGACACACGTGTGAATTGGGGCAGGGGGTGTCCGTGCTATTTGTTCCTACAGTGAAACAACACTCCTGGGGTTCTTAAGAATAAAGGGCATGTTTATCTGAAGGCCAGGGCATTAGAGGTGGAGGACAAACTGAGCAGCAAGGGTAACAAATGGTTCTGGGTGATCCAGGTGCTGCCAATTGTGCCTGGCTTTCAGAGACAAATTTACAGTAAGATGGAGTGCCGATTCTTCTCTTTGCAAAGCAACTGACTGCATTGCCGAGTAAGAAGATCCAGCGGTCTGATAGCAGCTAATGAATTGTTTGCACCATTACTGGCCAGCACTAATTGTGCAGGTCGCAGATGCAGAATGCCAACTTCCTGACATGACAATCTGTCTTTACCATCACCGTAGTGCAGCTCTTGGGTTTTTTGGGCTTGGCAGCCACAAACACACACAAAGGAAAGGTTAAATTCTGCAGGAAGTGAACACACAGAAAAGGCCACATGCAAAGGGCAGCAAGGAAAGAGGGCCACAATTCTAACAATTCAGAAATAGCCTGAGCTCCGAAACGAGAAGCGCCCACTGAAGGGAGAACACTGCACTGAACACACTGTGCGAGTTACCTCTCGTATCCTGGGATACCAGATATTTTCCGTGTGCAGCAGCTCCGTCGTCCCATTTGTAACCGTTATAGCTTGGAAGGGCAAAACACAAACACTTGTCATTATGGCAACATGAAATAAAAGGATTCAAGGCACAGAAGAGTCCACCTTCTAGTACCGGAGAGTTCTGCCCCGCCCCACCTCCCACAACTAAATTCTGCACAGAGGCAGAGGATCAAAAGGAGGATTCAGCTGGAGTCACTCGAGAGAGAGAGAGGGGATGCTACAGTATCCCCCAACCCTGACCAACTTTTCCTGTAAAGCCTCCAAGGAAGGGGAACTTGCACGGCTTGCAGAAAATCAAGATCCATCAGCTATTAGGAACACACATCTTTTGGACATCCTTTCAAAGGCCTCCCTTCTCATTTTTCCTCTCTCCAGGCCAATCACAGTATTCCGCTTTCCTCACATTTGTTTTAAAAAATAAAAACTTGTTTCTGTTTTTGCAGTGGGCTGTATTTACGGCACTCAAGAGATATTCCTTGAGGGTTAACCACTAATGCCGCATAAGATCCCAGAGTGGGTAGCCCCAATTGCCAAAAGGGAGGATTGCAGAGCACAGAGAGTGTGCCTTTTGCACACTGTCCCCAAAGTTGTCGCCAATCAATTTGACTGGCTAGACTACAACAACAGCTCCTGTCTGACGCCTGCTGAAGGTTAGAAGTGGTCAAGCAAGACAGAACAACGGTTCTTTTCATAAACAAAATGCTCTATATTTACGATTGCTGAGTAATTTCCACATCTTTAGACATGAAGGAATGTAATTATCCTGGCCTATTAAGAGCTGTAGCCAGGCTATTTGACCTAAAATACAGCAGTTCATGTATAATAATAAGGCTCAGTATAATCTATGCCCAGGAGGGTCTCTGAACGTCTACATAAAAGGGACAAAAACAGGTTTCACAACTAGAAAAATCTACATTATGCAGTTCTAGTTGTACAACAAGAATTGTGTATTTTCATCTGTTGGAGGTTTAGTACGATTCTTCTTCTAGAAGAAGCTTTTGAAGCTTTTTGTAAGAGGCGTTTGGAGCACTGTGGAGCAACTGGGACCTATCCCGAGGAACAGACTGCCCTGACGATGCATGAAGCTGCAGATTAGAAGCCAGCCAAGGCAAGTTAGCCAGGAAGAACAAACTTGTGAAAAACAAAACTCCTCACTCATTTAGTATTTCTGAACTACACACTTGCTCAATATGACAATCTCTCTTGCAACTGCAGATACAAAATGAGATTTCTCGGGGAAATGTGTAGAAACAAAACACCACAAGCCAAAGTCTGTCTGTCTGTCCGTCCCCCCAAACCCCAAATTCTACTTAATACCATCCACACAGGATGGCCTCCCCTATGATGCTGCCAAACTCCTTCATTCCAATTGAAACAGAAGGATGGAGCGCATCAAGTTAGACTTGAAGCAGAGCCAAGAGCACAGCTCACTTCTGGTCTACAGAGCTGAGCATGGGCAAGACACTGGGCTTCATTCCCCGGTGTGAAATGGGAACAGCTTTCTCTCAGGATTGTGGTGCAGATGAGGAGCGGGAAATCCCAAAGCACTTTGCACAAAACCGTAAGCTGCCATCTCAAGAGCAGCTTCGGCCCACTCTTTCTTGAGAACTGCTTGCGCTTTCCGGAAACTGGACACATTTTGATAGCAAGGATGCTTCAAAGCAAGCGGCAGCAAGGTTTCTGGAGTCACCAAGGTCTGATCACTCCAGGGCAGGATATCTGCCTACTGCACTTTCCATCAGGCCTTGTCATATCCAGAAACAGAGAGAGAAGCCCAAGCCATCACTTGGCCCTTTCCCAGTCTCAAACTCTTCCTGCTGCTTTCAAACTATGGGAATAACCAAATGTACTCTTTTCCCCAAAATGCCAGCATGAAACACACGGAAGCTCTTGCTACTCTAGTTCTTTGGAATAGCTTCAATTATTGTGAAAGTGCAGTCAGCTGACCACAATGCAAGTCTTCTTAAGGAACAGCTTCCATCCTAGTCTCTACTCAGTCAAATGTGCCACTGGTTTCCAAAACCTTTGCACTGTTTTGTTTGCCTTGTTGAACAAACATAACTAATGTTAAGCGATGCAGAGAGAATAAATGAACACAAAGAAAACTATCCCGGGCATCAGGTGCATTTAGACAACTTCAATCCATCCCAACTCTCAAGCTGCTTATGGAAAGGACGTTTGCTTACCTGTATTGTTGCATTTCCACTTATCCAAGGAGAGAATAGCTCTGGCTGGAGCCAAGAATGCAAAAGCGCTGGCTTGAAACAAAGGTAACCTGAAGGAAGCAAAAGGAAACCGCTTATTCCTTTGTGGCAATGTCACAAACTGACATGAAAGTTTGCTAGGAGTATCAGAAAGAGGCCCTCCTGGGTTATGCTAGTATAGTATATTTTGCCTGACTACTAGAAATGTTGGTGCAAATGCCCCAAGATGGTGAACAGAGTGAGGCAGGGATTCACCCCAGTACCTATGGTCTACAAATTAAGGATACTCCTCTATTACAGCTTAATTTCCTCATCAGTAAAATAGAAATATTATAGTGATCTCTCCAATAATACATAGCAAAGATGAATGAGACAAAAGAAGTAACATTCCTTTAATAACCCCTTTCCTGGAGACAATAGAGCTGCCCAGAGTCATTAATACTCTAGTACTGTAAACTCATAAGTGGACTACTGTAACATGTGAAGTCGCCCTTGAGAAGTGTCCAGAAACTTCGGTTGGTCCAAAATGCTGCTGTTAGACTGGGCAGGATGGACAGAGCATATCCTGTTGATCGGCACTAGTTTGTCTACTCATTTCTAGAGCAGATCAAATAGGTCTAGAGTTATGTCATTCAAAATGTTGGTCGGACTTCAAAGTCCGACCTGGCTTGGGCTCTGGGTACTGTCTCCCATATGTACCCTCCCATCCTTTCCTCTAAATTCTACATGATCACATGAGCAACATCTGAATCTTACTCTTGCCAAGGACAGAAAGAGGTATGCCAAGTGGATGACTCAATATCACAGGGGTTTTATGGGCCATCAGACTGCGCCCCTGGCAAAGGTGCTGCTCCTCTCCATCAAATGCACCTTACTTTGCCCTTTCAAAAGTCCCCTAATTAAGAGTATGCTATTAAAGACATTTTTCAAAAATGAAATCACTGGGTGCTTAAAGCACTAATTTGCAGATTGGGTATGTTCATGCATGTGTGTGAATTATTAAGCAGGCTTTCCTATGACGCATTCTGAGATGTGGCACACTGAATAGAGTTAAGAGAAAAATCTGGACACACACACCCAGCCCCATTTAAGTCTGATGCATGTACCTGGTCTTCGGCCAATTGCTTCTGTTCTGCTAATGCACCAATAAAAACTTGCCCAGTTTTTCCATTTAGCAAGAAAAATGATTAAAATTTCAGCACTTATTTCAACTAATCAGGATGCAAATTATTATAAGTGTAGGCAGACACACTTTACAGGAACAGCCAGGCTTTAGAATTAGAGACACAGTTACTTCAAAAAGGTTGTTTCAGTTACATCTTGGACCTTCCAAACCATGTGAATTGGTAGTTTAACAGAGCAGTCTTATGCTTACTCAGAAGTAAATCCCTGTGTGTTTAACAGAGCTTACTTCCAGGAAACCGTGCACAAGATTGCAGCCATAACCTTTAACAGATTAGGATATGCTAGTGCAAACTGTTTGGATTCCTAGAATCGGAATAGATACTAGATTGTCCAGGCAATTGACTACATCCAGTACTGAAGTAATTTTTGTACCAATGGAATCTGATCACATACAAACCAATTCGAGTTAAAGAGAAAAGATTGGAGGAAAGAACACTGCTCCAGAGGAGGTGAAGACATAGCAATCCTCATTGCCTAATAGTGGTTAAGAAATTAGGAGTGTGATATAGACTCCTGCACGTCCTACTCTCTCCCTCCCCTGTGTATATCAACCATGGGGTAGCATTGCTGGTGTATCAAAGCTAATCATGGTTAACATTAACCAGGACCCCAAAGTTTGAAAATGGCAAACACTGGTTTGAAAACCACAAACATTGTGCCATGGGCACAACCCCCATGTTTAGCCCTGAAAGACATTTAGCCATGCCATAGAGAAAGGAATTTGTGCACACAAAAGAGGGAGGTGTAGGGCTTGGGGGGAACTGCTGAAATAAGAGGGATATAGGGCAGAAGGAATGGAGCGGCAGTTCGAAAAATGATGAAGAAAACTAGTAGAGGCTATGAGAAATTAGGGCTATGCAAGAAGTTCAAGAATGGGGGGCAGGGGGAGAGCCACAATGATAAAGTTGCTGGATTCAGTCAATCACCTAAAAGACCAGTGGGGATTTTTATAGACAGAACAGAAGAGGAGCGCTCGCTCGCTCTGCTTTCACTTTTATGGAGGTGTTTTACATGAGGCTGTTATGAACTATGGCCTGCCTCTGATCTAGGAAGGATGGTTTATACGATTTGATTAGTTTTAATTACAAGGCAGGGCAAGGCAGCTCACAGGGAGAAGAACAGAACAAAAAAGTTGCCCCAGCACATTTGCAAGGAGTATCAGCCACTCTCTCCTTTCTGGGAATTCCAGTTAAGTGACTATATGATCACATTTAGCAAAGAAATAGCAGAAACATTCTTGGCAAGCCAAGAGAAAGTCAAGGACAAAGCATCTTTTCTAAAAGTGGAAGAAAGGCGACAACAGCTTTCTTTCAGAAAGTCTTGTGAAGCAAGACTAGATCAAACACACTTTAGGTCAGGAATCCTGGACGGGTGTTGTGCAAGGCTTAGGGTTTCTTTGGGAGGATCCTCTTCAATAACCTTCACTAATTTCTTTCAACAGGCTTGCCTGCCATATCCTACTGAGCTGCTATCCTCCATCCAAATAGTCTCTTCCATGGGTAAATATGCTGAATACCTTGTTATGGAGGGAAGGACTCCAAAGTTTAATATTACTTGGAAGAACTTGAACCATGGAAGTGCATGACAAGGGCTTAATACAATGATCTTTCCATGTTATTTTTAATTCTTGCTCCATTTTAAGATGGAGATATAGCAAATGTGGGTGTTCACCATACTTTGCCTGCTGGACAGAGGTGAAAAGACGATGCTGCTTTAAACTCAACATTTAGTCTTAAGTACAGTACAGTAGATATCAGGCAGAAATCTCAAATTTTCCAAATAGTTCAGAAATATTAAAATCACTTTGTCCTTTGATAGTTGTGTGAGAATATAATTCCTCTTCTCCTTTACAGTGTCTATTTGGGCTACCCTTAAAACACGGCTCTCTCTCCCTGCTAGCCCATCCTAGTAGTGCCAATACCCTAGCCCATACCAACTTGCCTGGATGCTTATGGAGAAAAAGAGCACCTCCTCACAACTAAACAGAGCAGCAGCTTTTGGAAATGGGGAAGAGGCTGGTTACTGTTTATTCCTTTTGTGGGTGTTTGATGTGCCACAAACGCGCAGGCAGCTGAGAAAGCTGTTCAGAAGTCGAGCTCATACTTTGCACACAGAAAGTCCCCGGTTTCATTCCCAACACCTCCAGTTAAGGGATCTTAAGAAGCAGGGCTGGCAAAGACTTCCGGCTAGAGATTGGAAAACTGCTGTCAGGCAGAGGAGACAATAATGGGCTAGATAGACTCGGTCTAACTCGGTTTAAAGGCAGCTTCATATGCATGCCCAGACAGGTTGGCTAGTTAGTTTTGTGGGCTTGTTTGAAAGGTTGTACTAATTCTTGAATCACCGGTCACAGTTTGGCATGTGGTTTGGAAGAGAGATTGCTCAGTCCCTCCAAACAGTTAACAGATAATTAAGTATCATCCTCAAACTCACCGGCACCCAAAAGTTGTTTGTAACAAAGTTGTGATTCCCACACAAAAGAATATGGTCCCAATCAGCTGGCTGGTAGCCCACTGGTCAAATCCCACACACATGGCATCGGCTAGCAAGAAGGGCACTGCTATGGTACCACTGAAACAGGTCAGGTAGTGCTGTAAATATAAAGGGTTATAGATTATTGCCTTCAATTTGCTAATGCCATTAAAATCAGTCACTTAGCCCAAGACTACATTTGTCCAAATGCAATACATTTTAGTCATATTTAAAAATATTTCCAGTTATCAATTGACTCCTACTTATGCATGCTGGGTTTCAATAGTTTGTACCCAAACCCTAAAACCCTTTAGGAAGAAAATGGCCTATGTTCAAAAATGAATGTGGATACATTCTTGATAACCCTTCAGAGGGAAGCTAATCATGGATTTTCTGCTCCAATTCAACCAATTATTTTTTTAAAGGCAGAGTTTTTAAACTGTGCATACACAAAAGTCACCCAGCAAGTCAGAAGCAGAACTGGTGATGGAACTTGGGACAAAACCAAACAGAAGCTCAACAACTGAGAAATTACACCCCGAGAATATAACCAAACCATCTGTATGATGAGCAACAAACTCCAGCCATCAGAAAAATAACCTCCACCCATGACCAAAGTCTTACTGCATCCCTTCACTTTGACAGACCCCTGTTAAGTATTTTTAAATACCAGTATACAGACTGCGTGTTACACAACCAAGAATCCCTATTGTGACTAATATTATTCTATTCCGCAGGACGGAGATGGAAGACATTGGGAAGGGGGCCCATCGCCTCAGTGGGGTGGCACATGCTTTGCATGCAGACAGGTTCCAGAGTCAGCCCCTCTCATCCCTAGAAACGGCTGGGAGAGACTTATGCTTGAAACCCTGGAGAGCTGTTGCCAGTCTGTGTAGACAAGGCTGAGCTAGATGGACCAGCTGTCTGAGGCCGTATAAGGCACTTTTCTACAGACTGTGATCGAGACCCTGGAGAGGGGCAACCAGTCAAAGTAGTCAGCGCTGGGTTAGATGGACCAGTGGGAGGACTCCATATGAGTCTGCTTCGTAATGGCTTGAAATCAGCCCAACAGCATAAAACCGGCACACAGATATTGATATAAAAAGCAAACTCACAAATGACAGGCAAAACAATATTTAGCCCCAAGGGCTTTTCTCTTGAATTACTCCAACCCGCAGAAAAAGGCCCACCATGCCTATCTAGCGGCCTCCCAAACAGGGCCAGTCCAGAGACGTTTTGGTTCGTAAGACAGAAGATCCAAACAGCATTTGCCTCACACCCATCAATTCCTAGGGCAGAGGAACACCAGGAACATCTCCTGCAGAAACCCCTCTGCAGTAATGCTCTTGCAAAGCCTCCATTCCTTTCAATGCAGTTCATGCAGGAGAAGTTGTCTGTGGATTGTGCCCAGGGGTCAGATCTCTCCATCCCAGCCCCCTCTGCTGTGTTTAATGGTGCTCCAAATCTGCTGCCTGGAAGCCAACTCACCTTGCCTCACAGTTGCTCCACAGACACATGAGGAGTGAAATATTGAGCACCCTGCAGTACAGGGAACCCCAGCACCACCCCTTGGCAGAACAAGGATACAAGAATATGGATGGTGTCATTAGGGCACCTAAATGTGGACACCCTGTGCGTCTATAGCAACAGGACTGGTGAGGCTGGTAGGCTTTTGGGAAGCCTGGAGTTCCTCTGTAAGCCATGCAGAAACTGCCTATTCACGCAGCAGCTACAAATACTTCCTGACTTCTAGCACTCTGGGAGAACTTTCTCCCTATTCTACTCAGGCCCCAATAGACCTATATTTTGTCACCCTGAAGAAACCGGCTTCTCATCCTTCGCACACACATCGGTCATTAAAACTGAGCTAACTGGAACCGAAGATCAAGTTGCTTATAGTCCAAAATACTTACCTGCAATCTTTAATTCCTATGCCACGTTTCCAGCAGAGTAATATTTAAAATAACTGCGAGCACATTATTTTGTTACAAAGATGTTTTTATCTGTACCTGTAAGCCCAAGAATATGCAGAGATACCAGGGAGGGACATCCTCAATTGTGTATATCATGTCCGTTCTTTGTGTGTCTGAGCTCCCACTGCTGTCCAGTGTCTCTGCGAGAGAACTCTGTCAAAAACAAGTCGGGGGGTGGGGGTGGAAATTAACCAACAGCCATTTAATATCAGAGAAGAATGCACAGGATTCAGCATGCTCTGTGACTTGGTTACCAGGATGCCTTGGATGAGATCTGTGTCCTGTTTCAAGGTCATGTCAATAAAGGCAGCTGAGAAAGAACCCCTTCTACCTTTGAAGTGATCGGCTGTACTGAAAGCACAAGAGCGCTACCCTTTCATATAACCCACCCCTTGCCTCTTCATATAAGCAGGGCATTATTCTGTTCTTGTGATATAACCATGGCAGATTATGCCAAAAGGAAGATAATGACAACCTATTCTATTACATAAACAAGGATCACCAAGTCATAGAACAGTCATTAAAGGACATTTCTAAGAAGTGTGACTAAACTTGTATAAGAGGCCAGTACTTCATAATATATGGGTAGTGCTTCTACTTACTAAAACTAACTGCATTTATTATTTCGGTACATATGGCTGAATTGGAGTTGAGGCAGGTTTAAATCAGGATTACAGGTAATAAAGAATGAGATGCAAAGCTAGACCACACACTGTATGGAAGGAAAGAACACCATAACCCCTCTAGAGTCACTACGGGCGTGGTGGGAAGTAGAGATGGAAATGGAGGATTCCGGGCTTCTTCTTCTTCTTCTTTTCAAGGTTTTAGATATTCACGTTTGAATGTGTGATAAAAAAAATGCTAAAGGATCAAACATATGAAATTGAAAAGTTGTTTTTAATTCCAGTTCTCATAACCATCAAGACCATACATCTTTCAGGATTTTACTGAGGTCTTTCACACTAGATAATAACAATTTCAGAAGCCAAGAACATCACTGAGTTGATTTCTCCTCTACTGCACCTTCTACAGCATGGTGTAGTAGTTAGAGTGCTGGACTAGGACTGGGGAGACCCGAGTTCAAATCCCCATTCAGCCATGATACATGCTGCGTGACTCTGGGCCAGTCACTTCTCTCTCTCAGCCTAACCTACTTCACAGGGTTGTTGTGAAGAGAAACTTAAGTATGTAGTACACCGCTCAGGGCTCCTTGGAGGAAGAGCGGGATTTAAAATGTAAAAATAAATAATAAACAATAATACAGAGACAGTTGCACAAAGCTCATTTTGCCTCTACTAACTAAGTGCCCTGGACGTCCAAGCCATTCCTAGACCATGATGCTGCTTTCGGATGAAGATCCGACCCTCATGTATAATGCTGCCAAGTTTTGCGCGGCAGCGAGTAGGATATGCCAGGCCCTGTCAGCCTCCAAGCCTTGCTCCAAGGGCAGCTTGTAATGACATCACAGCCCCAGCATAGCTATGTACAAGTTCTAAACCGGTGTCCGCCTCAGCCTGATTTCAGATTCATGTTTTTAGCCAGTTTTTTAGCTTTGCTTTCACCTCATGTTTATAACATAGCAAATCCTTGCATTTTATACTAACACAGCCTTTTATAACCAGCCTTCATTAATTTTATTAACAGAGTCTTCTCAGATTTTAGATTTCATTTACGTCCTGTTTTGGCAGATTTTTAGTTTTATAGTTTTATTTTCTGCTATTGCCTTTATGGCATTATGATATCCCTCAGACTTTTACAGTTTTATACAGTGCTTTAGTTTTATAGGTTTATAACTTGCTATTGCTTTGGTGATATCCTCTTTTGCTTTGGTTTTATGCTGGTCTAGGACTGTAATAAAGATGATTGATTGCACAGAGTTGAGTCAATTGCAGGATGGCAACAATGTTTATAGGAATGGTAAATATGTGAAAATTCATGAACAAACATAAGAACAATGGGTCATGCCCTCATACTTGTGGCTCATGAAGCCTTTGTGTTCCACCCTCCAGTGATGAAATTGCTCTTCTTATTACAATAAATGCCTGTCAGGGAAAGCTAAAGAATTTGCTTAGGTAACTGCAGTTGACGGTTTGCTACCTAGTCTCACCAAAACATGCGTCTCAAGACAGTTTACTCCAGTTAAAATTCAAAACAAACATTTTTCACACACTTAAAAATACAAACATTTTTAAAACCACTTAAAAACTACTTGAACAACCAAAAGCCTGTCTAAACAGGCTTAAGAGTTTTTCTAAAAGCTACCAGGGATGCTGAAGCTCTAATTCTGGCTGGGAGGCATTCCAAAGCCTGAGGGTGGGTACAGAGAAGACCTCTTGAGCAGAGTTCCCTCTAAGGCATGCACGTGTGTGCATGCACATGCATTTCTTGACATCTGCTCTGTCAATTTTAGATCCTGCTCAGGTTGAATCAGGAAGGTCCCACTCTGGATGCATGTGCGTGCACACTGCTTTGATACTGTTGCCCAGAAAAAAACTCATTCCGCACACAGATGAAAATAATTAGAGAGAACACTGCTCTTGAGGTCTTCTAAGGTGGGCTGCATTGGCAAGTAACACAACCTTCTTTTGAAGAGGGAAGGAGAAAGAGGAACAGAACAAGTAAGGGAGAAAGAGGAGGAAGCGTTTAGATTGACTAAAAAAAAAGGTAAACTTCAAACAAAGTATGCAATAAGTGGGCTCCGTTTACAAATCAGGGCTAAAGGAAGTGCCTTCCGTGGATCTGAAAAGACTGTTCACCCTGGATTGGGCAGCACTGATAGAAGGATATTATGCAGAAGTAGCTTTATGCAGAAGTAGCTTTAAATCTTTGTTAATACTGAGTCAACTTCTAAAAAAATCATTTAAACAGCTTTAAAGCGGTATGAAAACAAAATATTTAACACCCTTTTTTGGCAACAACTCTTGAAAATCAGGACATATTAAGTTTACCATTTCAAATCTTGTAGGGGGGAAAGGGCTTATATAACTACCACACTGACTTAATCCACACTTGGCATCCGAGTGAATGTGTTTGCCTAGAACCTGACAACTTCTTGAGACCCCCAAACTGCACACCTGGCATTTACAATATTTGTCAAATCCTCCTAGTGCTCCCTAATGAAATCTTGTGTTTATCAGAGAGAATAATGAAAATTCAGAACACACACACACACACACACACACACACACACACCCCTCTACAAGTTAAGAGAGAGAGCAATGAAGTGAAAAGGTTTTCAGTTATAAGAGGAGCATGCTTATAATATGCTATCTATGTGGCTGTGACCATTTCAGCCATAGCAACACAGCCTTTTACAACAGCTAGAACTGTATGGGGAGCAGCATCTCTCAAAGAGCTGGTCAAATGGGGATGTGCCCAATTGCTCTAATGCCACAGATTTTCTCAAATGATTAAGTGAGGTGCAGACAATCTTGAGGCCCTGTTGAAAACTGCATAGAGCATCTTTTTCCTTTTGCACTGTGAGCGTTTACCTGTTCTTTCCAGCAAAAAAGACCCCCCTGCCAGGGACAGAGGTCACTGAAGTGAGAGAGGGTTGTGATATTATGCTCTCTCCTAAGAGCCATCTCCAGCTTTTACGTACTGAGAAGATGAACAGAGGTGTGGTCGAATGCAGGTTTCCATGAGTGGGAGACCACAGCTCTGCTTGAAGTTGTTCCAACTTGCAGAGGATCAAACAAGCAGAGCAGAATTTGGGGCCAAGTGAGAGCAGGAGGACCAAGGTGTCTACACAGTCACCTCACTCACAAACAGATTTTGCTGAATGAGTTCATTCTGGAGAAGGCTAACAAGTTCACTCATGAACATGCTGGATTTGTTTCACAGCTGCAGAGTCTTTAGATGAGTGAAGATGACAGTTTTCGTCAGGGATATTATGCCAGTAAGGATTCTGCATTTAAATTTTTTGTTTACCTTATTGCAAAGCCTCAAGACACAAATGTGTGAAAATAAAATAAAATGTCCAAACACTCTCCAGAACTAACCCTCATAACCCTTACTATAAGTAGTAAAAGGCAGCCTAAGCACAGTTTCTTACACCACTTTCAAGAGATGCTCTGAAACCTTGGGTGGGTTTCTGGGATTGTGTGGTTGGCAGACACCAAGGACTCTTCAGCGCTCAAGGACGGAGAACTTGAAAAGAAAAGAGGGAGGAGGATTGCACAGGGCCCACAGGTTGGCTCAGCTCCATGAGAGCTTAAAGCAGCCACAATTCCATGAGGTAAAGGGGATGGGTCCGTCAGCCTCCAGCACTATTAACTGACTCCGTGTGAAAGAGCACACAACCATGGCAATCTTTACCTTAGGGCCCAATCATCTCTCTCTCTCTCTCTCTCTCTCACACACACACACACACACACACACACACACACTGGAGCAAGACAGTAGAAGGGATGAACCCACACCATCCCTAGACACCAGCTGCCACCACAGGCAGTCCGACTCTCACTAAAAGAACCACAACTCTGTTGGGATTTCTGTGGCAATGGGAACATGTGAGAACAGTCTTTGTGGATACAGTATATATAGAGAGCGCATGGGACATAGGAGCACCTTGTTCAAAACCACCATGATTCCTTGCAGAAGGGGCTAGAATCGGTTCTTCTCACTGCCTGAGAGACCACAACGAGCACTGAGGCAGCAGCCACACTGTCAGGATCTAAGTTTGACTGTTTTGTCTCATGAGGCCGAGTGTGTGCAGAACAAGCAAAATTACCACCTGAGGCAGATCAGGCAATCAAACTATATGCCTTGAAATCTGGAGCCCAGTAACCCAGTTGTATAACTTGATCCTGTTAGTTCAACATGCGGCCATTGCTTAATCCCCTTATGATTGCTACCATCTACAATCTTAGAAATAATCTAGGTGGTCGAGGGCTGGCACTGGTTCACTTGCAACTCCTTGACTGCCAAAAGCACTGTAATCTCTGAAACAAAGGTAGCATTAGAGTAGAAATGCTCAAGCACTTTGCCTCCTTGAATACGCTTAGTGTTCACAGCTGGACTCTGGAAAAAAGGTGGTTTTTTTCAGCAACAAGACAATTGCTGATACTGTAAGCCTGAATATCAAATGTTACCTCAGGACATACAATCATGTAAAATGCAGCATGATTCAAACCCAATGGTAAATTATTGTGACCTAAGATATGAAAAGCTCTCTCAGTACAGCCCTTTTAATTGGTCTTTCTAGCCCAAGCATGATCTGTATTCATTTCAAGTCGTACAATCCCATCTCTGTTGGAGTGTGATTTTGTTCTTCATGTAGTGTAAGGGTAGAAGAGCACTGAAATTAAGTCAGTGGAAAAGCAAACTTTTTAGATCATAGGAGATCAGATGGATTCTGAAAGGTCTTGAAGGAATCCTGATAGTATTGGCTCTCATTTTAAAGATGTGGAACAATTCTTTGTTGCAGAAGGACATTTGAAATTGTGATGGCAAAATGTTAACCATACAGAAAAAGTGAGCTCTATGAAATGAAACTTGCTTCCTTGCATTCTAAAGGCCCTGTCCCTGCAGAAGTATTTGCAAAAAACAAAACAAAACACCAAATAAAGCAGTGTAAATTCAGCACATTTACAGCAGACTACACCAACTGCACAAATCATTCTGTAAGCAGAATGTAGGGGGCAAGGATCCCCCTATCTAAAGACCTGGCCTTGTAGCCTTAACAAAGGCATGGGTGATATGAGGAATCTTGGGCAAAGGAGAAGACAAATTTAGCTAGTAGAAATGAGAACACTGTGGGCTTTGAGAGGATTGTCAGGGTCTGTGGTGACATGCTGGTCCTCTCTTCCCTTTCACTGGGGATTTTCCTTTAAGGACTGCCTCGCTGCCACCATCCCAATTCTCTTGAAACAGACTCAAGCTTACTTGCAGCCCCCCTGTGGCTACTGCACTCCTCTCTTTTTATTCCGTTCTCTCCTTAGAGCTTTCTGTCACTCCCACAAGGACATTATCTCTCTCCTCTCAGCCAGTCAGGCTTCCCATTCTTTATACAGTCACCAGTGTCTTCGCCATTGTTCCTTATAAAGCCCCCTTCATTTCTCTCTAACTCACCCTCCTAACAGTCTGTAACTGCCCCTCCATTACTCTCCCCTCCAAACATTCCATCCCATTCTACCAATCCTGCCCAAGAACACACAAGCTCCTCCTCCTCTTATTTATACAACCTTGACACAAATTAACAGCAACCTATTCATCCTGTACAGTCCCTTTCTCAAAAGTGTTTGTGTGTGGGGGGGTCTTAACTTGGGGTCCACAGGGTAGGTCCAGGCAGTCCATGGAAAATCTTTGCAGCACTGACTGTAAGTTGTTTCCTGGTGAGCCAGAATAAAGACCTGGAAAACAACTACCTTTCTTACTTTCTCTCTCTCTCTCTTTTTTAATCTTAGGAAGCCTTAGGCAAATGTATTGAGGTCTACAGGTAATGCTTGGGGATTTGGGAGGTCCATGGGTGCAAGAAGCTTAAGACCCCCTACCATGGGGTCTGCTTACAGGATCTGTCAAGGTGCGGTTACTGAGCCCCGAGTCCCCTCTATGTCAGGGTGGCCACGTTGAGGCTCTCCAACTCCCACAGCTGAAATACTGTGCTGGGGGTGACGGAAGCCGCAGTCCCATAACAGCTGGAGAGCCTCAGGTTGGCCACCCCTGCTAAATATTAAACAGGGACACTCTCTAGCTGTTTGGCAGCAATGTCAACAGATGGCAGTTGCAGATATACAGTAAACAAGGCTTTGCGAATCAGCATTATTGCCCATCGTGATGAACAGTGCGGCTCTATGCTTTTGAAAATCCTTTTATCTCTCTTTGGCAACTACCATCCAGTGTTTCAAGTTAAGCAAGTAAGAATCTTTCCCCACAACTATGTATGCAACCTTCCCTGAACCACTAAGATAGATATCCTGCCCAAAGTCAAAGAGTTGCGTCTTGAATGCCAAGAGCTCTGTTCTTCTATTGCTCAGACGCCTTTCCACCTCCCACATCATCTTCACATACTACTAGCACTCATGCATTCCTTCAGCCAGGCTCCTCGGACATAAATCAAGCAACCTGATGAAGACTGTCTCAGAGCCTCAAGACCATCCCGAGCTGAGCAAGTGAGCAATACATGTTTTTCCCGTTGTGCTAGAGCCCATCTTTAAATCTACTTTGCATTCTTAAAATACCTTTTCTGCAATTCCATTTTCTGTGGTATAAATGGCCATAAGCTCTGTGTCTTCTGTATCTTGATCACCACTGGATGTTGCTCCACCATTTATTACAACCTAAGACAGACACACACACACACAAAAAACAGTTCCTATGAAGTTTAAAATAATAATTCTAAAACAACAACATGTGCATTCCGATATATTGCATTATTTTAGAGAAACTTTCACATCCACAGGCTTCAAAGCAGAAATACTGTCAAAAAAGGACAACACCCACCAGCTGTATAAGGGCAGCAACTACATATGCTTGCTGACTTGCAAGCAGCTCTGCTGTGTTCAGGGGGACTTATTCCCTGGAAAACGTGTGCAGAATTGTCGCCTAAGTTCCCTAAAACATTACGGCTGTTATAGGCAACTAAAGGTGTGCAATCAAAATGGAGGGTGGTTCACAAGACATCTACGATACAGCCTTCAGTGCCAAGTTAACTGCCCATTGAGCACAAGCATTATCGGAATTAAAACAATAATAAGAGTCTAGAAGGACAGGAAGGCACAATTCCAGTGGGACACACGCACACACACATCAGCCATGTCAATTCTCGTTGCAATTTGTTCACATAAGCTCTGGCAAATGCAGTGTTGTTGGTATATGGACAACATTGCTTGCAAATGCAACAGCTTCTTAATATGCTGACCAAATCCTGGTCTTCAGAATGAGGCTAGCACGGCTGCAGCCAGCACGGCTACGTTCTCCAGTGGAGATGGGCCAACGTCAAATCATCCTCAAACAACCCTAGATGAATTAAATTACTTCAGAGCGGTTTTCGATCTGTGGCACAAATGGTCCTTAGCATTAGATGCAATAATTTAAAGCCATCAGTCTTATCGGGTCAATTGCCCTCAATGAGATAAGAGTCCATGAGCTGAGCAATCCAGTCACTGAATACAATGTTGTATCTGTTTTCTGAACAAGAGAAGCCATTCATCAGGAGGAGTTCTCAAATTCATTTCTTAACCATGGCACTATTATCCCTTGAACTCTTCCCCATACTGAAAATACATCTAGCTTTTCCACCTCCTCAGATAGAGACAACTGAGCCTGACAGCTTTTACAACAAACCGCTGCTCCAAACTGAAGCAGCAACAATGCTCAGAGAAAACAAGCAAGCTTTAGAGGAGGGGTGGGCAAGCCTGGCCCTTCAGCTGTGGCTGGGGATGATGGGAGTTGTAGTCCCAACAACAGCTGGAGGACGAAGTTTTCCCACCCCTGCCTTAGAGTGATACGACCAAACCAGTCTGGAACATTTGGGTCAGTGAGGGTACTTTTAATGGAGAGCGCTGCTTCTTATGGGGATCCTGCCCAAACACTAGTAGGGATATCCCTTTTCCCATGAAAGGAAATGGGGCAGGGCTAGCAGTGCTGCCAGGGGGACCTTGCTGCAGGTCAGCAAGTGGCTTGGAGCAGCTTTTTATTTTAAAAAATTGGTACAAAGCACATGGGGTGAGTGCTGGAGAGGGGGAGAAGCCTCCAAAATAAAAGCTTTAACACGCAACATGGGAGCTCCATACCAGCTCACACAGTGCTGGTAAATAAATAATGGTTTCTGTTCTTCACAAGCACTGTAGTTGCAGGCTGTGAGTGTGGCCTGGAGGATGCTCTAGTGGCCACTGGACAGCCCCTGTGAAATCAGCAGGAGGCCCACAAGCATCTCTTCTAGCTGCCCTTGCCATTCCCAAAGCTCTCTCATGTTAAGCTGCCTTTTCCTCCCAATGGAAATGCTAGCTAGGCCTATGGCATTCGGCAGACTTTCCTTTGAGAATCAATATCTGGAAAAGTTTGACTGAGTCATGCAGTTACACTTGCAAACACAATTATTAGAAGTAGAGCAAATATTCTGGCTGAGTCTGTGCTTATAGTGTGTCATAAAAATAGCTCCACAAGTGCTACAGGAAAGCGACATAACTCACCGGCAGTGTGAAGAAAGCAGGATGCTTCGACTCATCCTCATATTTTCCCTCCGTGGGGCTTCCAGTTTCCACCGATTTAGAAGTGGTGTTCTTGCCAATCCCCATGGTTTCCCACAATGCTGAGGGGACTTACACCGTCGCCAAGCTGCCAGTACAGGAGACGGACTTTTCAATACACAGGATGGCACCTCAAAAGTGCACCACAGGCATCAGCAGTGGAGCATCCAGGCCCGCAAGTCAGGTTGGCTTCTAGAGTGCCTGGAAATGAAAACATCAAAACCACTGAAGGTTGGGAGCTTTGTTGTGGTTGGTCGTTCTTGCAACATAACCCCACAAGACACACTTACAGTACTGCGTTATTAAACTGACTGAGAGGCAAGGTGATAGCACATTAATTTCATCAAGAATTTTACTCCATGATCAAGATAGGAGACAGTCTCTTGCAGTCTTCGCCCTTCATAGCAAAAGGTGGAAAATCCCCCAAACCTATTTGGATGTTACACAACCCTGTCAACTAGCTGCTCAAACCCTTTTGAAATGCTCAACTTTTCAGAGAAGCCTCGAATTAGCCCTTCCATCCCTCTCCCTATTGAAACTAAGCCTAAGAACATGGAACAGAACACACAGCCTTCCTCAGCGGCTCTCAACCTCATTTTCCTTCCCTCTGCCGCCTCCCCTGTTGAATTTTAGATTGTTACCTTGAAGCACCATGCCGCGTAATTGCATTACGTAAATCAGGGGTTCCCAACTTCAGGTTCCCAGATGTGGCTGGACTACAACTCCCATCATGCCCAACCACACTGGTCAGTAGTCAGGGGTGATGGGAACTGTAGTCCAACAACAGCTGAACAACCGAAGTTGGGCACCTGGGTTTATATTATATGTAGTAGGTATGCTATATTATAGGTAAGAGGTATGGTGTTCTGGTTGGCGAGGACTTGAGGCAGGGCCTTTTCAGTTGAAGCCCCTCAGCTTTGGAATGCCCTCCCGGAAGAGCTTCATCATGCTCTCAATGTGTTTAAAAAACAAAGACACATCTTCGGAGAGAAGATTTTAAAATGTTTTATCTGCTGCTTATACCGGATAGGATTTTTCATTCTTATGTTTTTAGTTTTCTACTTATAACTTTTAGTTTGTAATTTTAAAAATTTGTAACTTTTAAATGTGGTTTTAGTTTGGTCTTTTAAATTTGTTTCATTTTTAAAATTATTTGTTTTATGTCATATCTATTAATGCTAACTTGGCAAAGAGGCACCTTTTAAAGTGGTGATTCTCTTTATTTAGCAGGGGGAAAGTAACTGGCCCGATCCACCACCAGCACACCATCCCTCCAATGACTGTTGCTGGTGTCTGTCTTACGTTTCTTTTTAGATTGTGGGCCCTTTGGGGACAGGGAGCCATCTTATTTATTTATTACTTCTCTGTGTAAACCGCCTTGAGCCATTTTTGGAAGGGTGGTATAGAAATAGAATAAATAATAATAATTAGTAATAATAATGTTGTGAGCTGTGCCTAGCAGTAGAGTCCTGGAGGGGTGGGGCATGAATATTTTAAATAAAGAAACCACCACCAAGCAAACATACATGCTTGGGTATGGCTGTCCAGAACGACACAATGTTCTTTTCAGTATTTCAAGCCTCCTTACAAGAGAAGTTTCCTTTCATGGGCACTCCTTGCAAAGCAACGCCCAGAGACATTCACCTATACTGATAACTCGCTTCACGTTGCCTTTTGCAAGCCCACATAAACAAAATACTCCATCAACTGCCAGATAGATTGCTATCTAATAAGAGCTCCCAGTGAGGTCAGAGCACAAATAGTAGGCCTGCCTCACTTGCAGTAAACTCGGTTCTAGTTCAATATTGCTGTGAAGGGGAAAGGTTGCAAGAGAAGATTGCCTCCTATTGGGAGATCTTGACAAAAGACATTTAGGATTTATCCCTCTAGAACCTTGTGCGTTAATGTGGCAATCAATGTAGGCAACAAACAAGTCATTTTTAAAAGCGAGGTGCTCAACTCAAGAATGCACCAGAAGCAACCTGGGACAGCTGAGAAAAAGCACCTAACTGTAGCATTACAAAGCTGTCTAAAAGCATATGGGTGGGAACAGCCAGGGGGGAAAGAGAGAAATTGAAGGATGGGAAGATTACCATATCAAAATCCTAGGCTTCCAACTGGGTTTCAGGGCATGGTTTGAGAGCCCACGATACAGACACCTTGCTGAAGCTGAGCTGACCTAGATCTGGCCAGTGCCCAGACAGGTTGAGTTAGCTTGAGTTCCACGATGGAAGAAAAGTGGGATACCAATGATACACTGATTTATTTATTTTTTAAAGGGGACATATTTTGAACGGAGCAAGGGCCAGCTACATCGGCTCTATCCACTGGCTCACTCACAAGCGGAGACACAGGCTAATTCTTTCCAGTCCAGCATGAAGGGCACTCCTATACAATAGCCAAGATATAGGGCAGCTGGGATGCAGAAAGACTAGGATAGACCCATTGCTGCTATTCCCACTAATGATGTATGTTAAAGATGTTTTGCCTGTGTGTTGGGTGTGAGGAGTAAAGGACGTCCTTGAAACGGAAGAGATGCTGGGGGCTGGAAGAGAAAACCTTGAGGGCTGAATGGAGCTCCTCGGGCACCGATTACGTTTCCCTCAGTCTATAACGAACCTTTGCCCTGGAATTAAGATAGCAAGGGTACAAACAATCATTTGTGTGTGTGATGCCAGAGTGTCTCGCTTCCCTCCGTCTCATAGCAAATGGCCAGCCACCAAGCCCTGCTACTTGGCCTGAAATGCCATCAGCAGTACCTGCAGTTAAAAGCACCTAACAAAAGTGGGGCAAGACCCCAGGAAAGAGCATATGATCTGAAACCAGAAACAGTAATGAAGGGGCACTTTATTCAAGAGGCACAGTGAAGAGCAATGCTTGTAAAAGGAAATCAAAAGCATTACACCCATGTTCAGCAGCAAAAAAGCCAGCCTGTGCCATTTTCAGCTGAATTCTTGAGGAGAAAGGCAGTAAATGGCCAAGGAGGAATAATCCCCTTTCATCATACCCAGGGGAGTAACAGCAGGAGGGAGGGCATGCCCTCAACTCCTGCCTGTGGCTTCCAGGGGCATCTGGTGGGCCACTGTGTGAAACAGGATGCTCGACTAGATGGGCTTTCTTGGGCCTGATCCAGCAGGGCTGTTCTGATGTTCAAACATCCTGAACAAAATAAAGACTGTTTTCTGTCTCCTCTTAAAATCTTGCCTAGCAAGAATGATTACATTAGGGGCATATTTAAAAGCTAGAAAGAGGCAGGGAAGGGAGAAAATGGTTGCCGAAAAGCTATTTTCAAAACTGTGCTCAGGGAAGCTCCTTGCAGCCAAGGCACCTAGAGGTGACCCTGCCTGGTAGACACATGGCCAGGAAACAAGACTACACACTGCAGCAGAGTTTTAGGCAGAAGTGCCTGAGAAAGAGGAGGAGGGAGAGAAAGAAAGAGACAGGGAAGAATTTGGAGTCAAAATCAAGTTGGCTGTCAGCAGATGCTTGCAATAAAAGAAGGGGAAGGAGAAACTGGCATCCGTATCAAAGGAGGCCGAGATTGGCCAACAGACCAGGAATCTTTTGAAAGAAATTCACAGACACTGGGCTGTCCTGATTAGCAAAACAAGAATGCTTTTCAGCATTCTAAGTGAGTGAAGCAGATAACTGGGAAACGTTGGCAACTCTCCGATTAGCCAAGAGAGTTTAGATAGCAGAACCAATTCTGGCCAGAGTCCCAATTACGCACAGCAGAATTCCCAACTCATTACAGCAGGCCTTGGCCATTTTGTTTTGGCTCTAAAAGCTAGCCCCAAAATTTAGGAGCCAGACGGCTCTCTGCTCCATGTGGGGGCAGACTCACTTGCCCCCAACAAGACCCTCTGCTCCATGGAGGGAGGGTCAGACAGGACTCACTGTCCTACCCCAGTAGTGCCTTGCACTCAACTGGCGGGGGAGAGACTGACCACCTTGCTTGCCCTCTCCTCCTCCTGGTTGTGTCTGTCTGGCTCAAGCAGGAACAGGGGCCGGTTGCTCCCTCTTCCTCCTGGTCACCCTGGCCCATCGCCTGCCTGAGCCAGACAGATGCAGCCAGGGATTGGAGGAAGCAATCTGCCTCCATCTCATTGCTCCTCCTGGTCATGTCTGTCTACTGCCTGCCTCAGTCAGTCTGAAGGACACACACACACACGAGCGGGCAAGCCAAGCAGGGACAGGTGGCTCCCTCCTCCTCCTGGTCTCATTTGTCTGGCTCAGGCAGGCACTTGTGCTCTGAGATTTGTTTTTATGGTTTGCTGCATGTAACTGTATTTGTGTGTCATCAGTGCTAGGGAGACTGGCAGGAGGGGTAAGCGGTTCACAATGCAATCAGAGAGCATAGTAACAGTGAAATGTCCTATAAATCATTAGTGGAGGTGGGGGAGAATGGCTTAGAATTGGCCAATGTGTTCTATTATCCTGGTTTTAAAAAGAAGCATGCCACCAACTTCCATCATTTTAAATGTTGGATCATCATCATCATCAACATGTCCAATATGGTACATTGCATCTGTGCCATGATCTTTTAATGCACGTAACCACAAAAGATGCACTAAGCAGGAGGTAGGTCCTATGGATAGCAAGCATATCCTCCTATGCCACCTCTCAGTTGCCATTCCATGAAGTAAAAAGGCTAGCCCCCAAACATCATGCTAAGGTAGGTGGCTGAACAGTGGTCCAGTGCCTTCTACATGTTGCACAGGAGGCATGTTTTCGGTCCTACCTGCTCTTCTTGAAGCCCTCCTGTTGCCAATGCTACATCTACAGCTCTGCAGAGACACAGTGAACTTCACTGTGTCTGAAATTACACACAGCGCCAACACCCAGATTATGCTTTCAGAAAACAGTATGTATGTATTTGTTTAGAGTTCGGTTTCTATACTGCCTTTCCTAAAATTTATCCCAAGTGGCTTTTGAGCGAGTTCCTGCCCTCACCCACAGTTGTTTTCACAACAGCCAAAAGAAGCCCATACACAACCAGCTTGCAACTTTTCTATTTAAACGTTGGCTTCAGTAGTTACGTGTTCTTCAGATTATTGCTCCAGTTGGTGTGCAAATCAGTTTTCCATACTAATTGTCCCTTAATTGTTTGGATCACTAATGTTTAACTGACAACAACATTTTTAAAAAACCAGCTATTAAAATGTAATACTCCCCTTCTACAAGAATTGCGCCAGAGGGGCTGAACCAAGGAGTGGCCTTTCAAATTTATTTCAATAAACATTTTTATTTTTTTACATTTCCAAAACTGAAAGTTTTCTTTCCAAGTCCTACTTCATATTTTCTCTACCACATACCGAAGTCTGAGTTTAGCAACATCAACTTGAGTTTCATAAAAAAAAATTCCAAGGCTATGAAATAATCAAATACTACAAGACAATAAGTATATTCATTAGAGTGGTCAAAGCATTTCTTACAAGTTGTAATCCTGAATCAGTATCGGCATAATGCAGATGGGAGGCTGAGGTTCAAAGAATAGCAAGATTCGGATGGGGGATTTCCTGATTTGAAGCTCAGCTTCTTGGGCCACCTTGCTCCGCCACACTTATCAACAGTTTTATAAGACAGTAAAGCTTTCTCTCAGCATACTGAAACCATTTAACTTCTCATTAATGGTAGAGGGGAAATACCCCTTCAGCCTATATATCTGCTATATATGGCATAGCAGCTATAATTTTCAAGATCAAATTCAGCTTGCTATAAAACCTCTCACTACCTTCCCTTTCCATCAGTTCCATCTTTCATTCAATTAACTCTCTTACCTCAAGACACCGGCACTGAAACCAGAGTCCACGCAAAACAGTTCCACTTCCTACCAGCTACTGCCAGCTGAAGACAACATTTAATGGAACACAGACATACTGAATAGGTTTTTTATATTCCAGATATTGTATAACTGTATTTTATCCAATCAGAGTAAGTATTTTACATTACACAACTGCTAAAAATACCAAGACACACCACATGGTCACAAGGTGTTACTACATGCCTCTGACATAACTAGAAAACGTAAGTAAGTATTACAGCAGCAATAATAAATTTGAGCCCGATAGACAAAACAAATGCCAAACACCTATTGTTTACTATATCATCAACAGCTCCATGGCAGATAACCCGGGAACAACCAAACCAAATTTAGCTAGCCAGTTTTGAAGAAGGACAATCACGCCAGCAAGTCCATTTCACCCACTTCTGTCAATTACTGTTATGCAGTTCACTCCCAACATTCCTCCCACCCAGCTTATTGTTTTATCAAGTTTATTGACAAAACCACAGGTCGTCATTCCAACAAATAAAAAATTACAGCCATGAAGTTCTGGAAGTGATTCAAGCAAAATAGCCCATGCCATTGACAATCTATCATGATGTTGGGGGTGGGTGGGTTTAAATGTGATGCTATGTGGCCACAAGAGCAGAAGCAGCCAATTTCTGCAGTTATATTTGTTAGCATTAGCAAAGACACACTTTTCTGCCAGACAGTCTAACTACAAGAGCTCAATTACTTGCTCTAAGATACTAGTAAAGAAATGCACCCCCATCTTGCATGTTTACAGGCATAGGGGTGGGGAATAGGTGCCCACACGCACCTCCCCACAACTTTCAGTGATGGGAACAGCAGCTCTGCACATGCTGTGGATCTTCTGCTGAAGGCTACTTAGGGGTGGGGGTGGGGGTGGAGATAGTGATCATCTCTCCGGCATAGCTCGTTTGCATAGATCATATTATATGTAATAAACCATGCCTGAGCCATTTCTGGATGGGAGGAGGGAGTTCTTACGACAGAATGTTGGGATCAGTGTGCCCTCTAACAGGGATTCCCAAATGTTTATTGACTGATTGATAGTTAAATGTATATACCACCTTTCATTAAATCAATCCCAAGGCGGTTTACAGCAAAATTTAAAAACAAGATTGTAAAAGAGACACAAGTAAAATATTAAGCTAAAAATACAAAACAAATCTGATTAAAAATTTAAAACCCAAGCATAAAAGCAATACAAAGTACAAAAAGCAGCAGCAGAGATAATCATATAAAAGCCTCGGTAAAGAGCCACGATTTAACATGCTTTCTAAAAGCTGTGATAGAGACTGAGGAGTGAATAGCCACCGGGAGAGCAAAAACCATTGCAGCTGGGAATTCTGGGAGCTGTAGTCCACAACATCTGGAAATCCCTGTAAGAGGGAACACTGGTTGGGATACGTGGGGGAGAAGATGCTGGGAGGGAGGAATGTTGGGAGAAGACAGTGCGCTTGCCTGTTCGTGCAGATGGGATGGTGAGGGAGAGGGGTGGGTAGGATTGCAGAATAGGAATCGGTAGGATACTAGGCTATAAGGCCAGGAGTGCCCAACTTTTACCCTCTGTTGCTAGAATGCAGCTGCCCATCCACAATGGTCTTCAGCCACTGTAGCTGGAGATGGCAGGAATTGTAGATCAACTGCACCTGGAGAGGCAAAGTTGGGCACCCGCTACAGGTATATCACGAACCAAGTCCATATACCTATAAATGTAAAAGTAAAGTGTGCCATCGAGTCGGTGTCCACTCCTGGCGCCCACAGAACCCTGTGGCTGTCTTTGGTAGAATACAGGAGGGGTTGACCATTGCCATCTCCCGCACAATATGAGATGATGCCTTTCAGCATCTTCCTATATCACTGCTACCCGATACAGGTATTTCCCATAGTCTAGGAAATATACCAGCAGGGATTCAAATGGGCAGACTTGGTTAAATATAGACTAGACTGATTGGCTACACCCCTATACAGCTACATTCCAAGCCAACATTCATGTACACAAGCACTTTTAATTTACACGTTTTAAGTTATTCTTGTGCAAATAAACTTGAATTTAGTCAAAAATGGAAGTCTGCTTTGAACTTCATGCACTTAGGGTTGAGCACCTCCCCAAAGAGAAGTCTTAAGTTCAGTTAAAAACTAGAGTAGATCCATGACAGACATAGTTTCATAAATAATTCTTTGTGGTATAAATTAAATTATAACAGTTGCATACAAGCTCCAATATAGCTCAAAACACAACTCTAAGTTTGTATTGTGGTATTAGGAAGAGATGGCTCAGTATATTTGAAGTAGATACTTGCAGCTTTGACTTGTAATTTGTTTTCCTTAAAAATAAAATTGCATGTTTGAACCTAGATCTTTAGATTTGCTTTAAAAAAAAACAAAAAAAAAAACACCAACAGTGCCATCTAGCTTTCATGTACAGCATCCATAAATGCTCTTTATCCACCAGTAGCTAACATGGAGAGTACTCACATTTCATCATATGGGAAGACCTAGGCATGCCCATCATCTCTGTATGCCAAATAAGCATTTAAAATATTGGTGTAAGTCCCTCTCTACTCCTCATGTGCATTCACAGATGAACACACCCAAGTTCACTCCCACAAAAGACATATGAAGAAACAAGCAACTGTCTTCCAGTGTGTTTTATAACATGTGTAGCGAACATTGCAATCCAACTATTTCACTTTCTTTAGGGTATACAAGATGTGAGATAAAGCAAATTGCTTTTATTTTCTCTATTGGATTATGGGTTTCACCCACCCCAGAATTGACCACTTTCACAAGTAGCAGGGACAAAGCTTTAGATTATATTAATTCTGCAAAGAAAAAACATCTTTTTTAAAAGGGGGTGCTCTTTAACATTTACAACTTTTAAAATGATATTAACTTAGAATTTAGACAATATAATTAGATGTGACATTTAAAATGCAAAGAGAAAGAATATACCACAATATATGCCAATGATCTTAAGGGGGAAAGCGAAAGAATGCAATCCTCCAAATGTTTACTTCTAGCCCAGTGAAGTTAGCCAAACTGTAAACATATTTTAGAATTGCACACAGTCCAATGTTCAAAATTCATTTTAATGGATAAATATACTCAGACCGTTAGCACTTGAATCTCCTCATATCAGCATCTCAATAAGGGTTTAATTCACTGTGGATTCCATATTCTCCCCTGAACGTGCAATTATACAAGCCCTACACCATAATTAATCCAAATTACAAGCCATGCAGATTTAATTGCTTATTTCAGAAGAATAGCATCAGGGTAAAGGATTTTCATTCTGTTGTTAGAAAAGTCCTGCACATACAAAGTAGTGGCACTTCAAAGCTTGCTTCCTCCCCTCCTCAACACACACACACACACACACGCCATAAATTATGTAAAGACTATTTGCAACACAACTTAGTACAGCATCCATCTACACAAAATGTGCACCAATCAGCTTACGGGCATCTTCAGAACAGGAAGGGGCAAGCATAAGTATAAAAGTCAACAGAATTTGATTTCCCATTTTTTCCCAGGCAGCCAAAACCTTATAGAAATAGCCTTGTGGAGTATATTCACTATTCCAAACCAAATTCCAATATGGTTTAGGGTAGGAGAATGCACCCAAAGCCTGCACACACACTTTCACAGGATGGTGGGATGTATGTTTTGAGTAGATGCTTGGCTGGGACAAAAAAGCACCCAGACAGGAAAAGAAATTGATTTCTGAGGTTGTTTTGTGCCCCGTCTGCCTGATAACCGAACAAAAGCTCTGCTTTGGGGACACTGTCACCTGCACGCTAATAAGCAGTGTCCTAAAAGGATTATATTGCAGAGCCACTTCTGAGGAAAGTCTGAAAAACAAACAAAATAACCACAAAAAGCCGTGTACCAGGCAGTATTCCTGCTAATTTTTTTCAATCTGTGTGCAGAATGAGTTTTGTTCTGGGCAGTAGTATCGAGGCAGTGTGTGCACACCTGCATTCAGAATGGGGCCTTCCTGATTCAACCCAAGCGGGATCTAAAATGAACTGAGCGGACATCCAAAAACTTGTGAGCACACACACACATGCACATGCCTTAGAGGGAACACTGGCACCAGGATTTTACCCGGAGTTGTCTGAGTGAAGTAGTAAATGAAGTACACAGATATTTACTAGAAAACTCACAAAGCCATTTGATAATTGCAGGGAAGCCAAGAACTGTGCTCGAAAGGAGGGGGTGATGTTTCCTAATAACAGAATTTACCCTTTCATTCTTTGCAAGTGTGAGAACTGTCAACATCTTCTGCCTCTTCAGGCTAAACAGTACAATGCACTGTAGCGAAAGGCACATTTCAGCCTCTATCTTACCCAAACAGTTTGAAGCCATGTAAGTGCTTCACTGTCAAAGACTTACATCAAGTTATGTTGAGACTCCAAGCAGTCCCACTCCACGTCTCACACAGCCAGATTCAAACCTTCCGGCTCAAGGTGAAAAGTCACAACATCTGAGGTCACAGATCCGAACATATCTTTGAGACCTTTTGGTCTCTCAGAGCAGGCTTGTAAATAGCAGACTCATAACCGCTTACCTGGGATCCAGCAAGCATTGCTTCTAGAAGTTCAGACAGGGAGTCTTTACTCAAGGATCCCTGCCACCCCCAACCTGGCTTAGGTCACCAATTACTGGCAGAGGGAATGTGTGCCAGATGGGCTAGTGCACTTTTCTTTGTTAGCAAGCAACTTTTGTGAACCCCTTTGCAGGCTGTAACACGGGCAATTTCATAAAGGAATCCGTTAAGAATAATTGTACCACTCAACAATATCAACTGAATGACTCAGAAAGGTAACTCATACGCAGACTGTAGCTTTACTCCATAAAAAGCCAAGAGAACTGATTTTTTCACATAAAGTAATTTGTTCATCAAAATTGCATGCCTCTAAGGGGGAAAAGAGGCGACTAAGGGGAGACATGATTGAAGTGTATAAAATTATGCATAGAGTGGAGAGGGTGGGCAGAGAGAAATCTTTTTCCTCTCTCACAGCACTAGAACCAGGAGTCACCCCATGAAACTGAAGGCTGGGAAATTTAGGACCGACAAGCGGAAGTACCTTTTCACACAGCACATAATTAATCTATGGAATTCCTTGCCATGGGATGTGGTGATGGCCACCAACTTGGATTTAAAAGGAGTTTAGAAAGATTCATGGAGGACAGGTCTATCAATGGCTACTAGTCTGATGGCTGTGGGCCACCTCCAGCCTCAGAGGCACAATGCCTCGCAATACCAGGGGAGCAACAGCAGGAGAGAGGGCATGCACTTACCTCTTGCCTGTGGGCTCCCCAATGGCATCTGGTGGGCCACTGTGTGAAACAGGATGCTGGACTGGATGGGCCAAGTCGTGCCTGATCCAGCAGGGCTGTTCTTATGTTCTCTTTTACTGGTGGCCATTGGTGGTACACTCTTCTGCAGAATCTTCACCTCTTGAACCAAATAAGCCTTAAGCGTGGATAATCTTCTCTGGACTGGGGTACATACACGAGATTTACCACATACAAATGTGATAACGCAGAAATAATCATAAATGTGATAACGCAGAAATAATCATAAATGTGATAACGCAGAAATAATCTTAGAAGTGGCAGACACACACATGCCCATACACGAGATTTACCACATACAAATGTGATATCTCAGAAATAATCTTAGAAGTGGCAGACACACTGACAAGCTTCTTACTTCTAGCTAGCAGCCACTTTCTAGCTTTTATCATCATTGCGACCTCTGTGCTATAAGTCGTTTCTGACCATAAAGTAATAAAGTGCTGAAACAGGACATAAGCCAGTGCTGACAACACATAACAAAGCACACATATTTTATTTATTTATGTTTATATTTCCATGTTGCCTTCCATTTTAAGAGGTTTACAACATATTAAAACAAGCCCAAATAAAAGTGATTTAAAATGCACAGTTATATACTCTACTCTTTAAAATACTAGAAGGTCCTCCCCCACATGCAACACAGAGCAGGGTCCCTACCAGCAGGTAGAATAACTTCAGAGCAAGTAGCCTTGAAGGTACTGGGGTCCCAAGCCATTTAGGGCTGTCAAGGTAATGACTAGAAACCAAAAGGCAGCCAGTGCAGTTCTTTTAAGATCAGAGGAATATGACGGCCCCACACAACCCCAGAAAGCAACCTGCCCACTGCGTTATGCACTAACTGAAGTTTCCGAATACTGTACCCTTCAAGGGCACATAGAGCGGAAATTTTACACAACCAACACATCTTCCATTAACATATGCCCATTGTACACACCTGACGTTTGATTCTCAATCCTATTTTTGCCACCAGTATGCAAAGCAAGGAGGGGGTGTGTGTGTCTGCCTCAGACTCCGCTGGTTTTCTGACTTGACTAGGAAACCTCGTGTTGCAGAGGGAAGGCGGCAGGCCCAGGGAGGGCTCAAGCACTCTCTACCGGTTACTTGCCTGTTGTAGCTGCCTTCCCACACCCTGCATGTCTGAGGCACACGTGGGACTAGGACGTCTGCCTTTGCTTGCTGCTGAGCATCCAGCCTCGGGACCTGCTCTACGCACTACCACATCAGGGAGCATACAGGGCTGCAAACCCACATATTGCACAAATATCCCTGCTTGTTGCAGCCACAGCTCCCAGGATCAAGTATTCACTTGGCATCGATATTTGCCTGTACTGAATGGAAGAAGCACCCCCAAGAGCAATTCGCCTCTTCTCTTCTGCAGCCTGTTAACAGCTCACAGGCAAATCTCTACCCGGCCTGACCGCTAGCATGTCCTGGGGCTTAGCTGCTGTATGCCTCTGTAGCCCTGTATTCTCTCCACAAAAAACCTGCAGCACTTGTTTGCCTTCTCCGCTCTCCATTAAGAGCTCTCGTTCCTTGCAGCTGCTTCACCTCTGAACACAGAAAGAGTAAGCCACGAGGTTGCTATGCCACTCCTTTTCTCTGGCGAGAAAAAGGGCTCTGCTGGATCAGGTCCCAAAGGTCAATCTAGGCCAACACCTTGTTTCCCACAGTGGCCAACCACAAACCCCAGGGCACCCACAAGCAGGGCTCAAAGACAGTTACCAGCTTCCAGCAACTAGTACAGAGATTCAAACTGCCTCCGAACAGGGAAGTTCCAAGCAGCTCTCATGTCTAACAGCCACTGATGCATTTCTCCATGGATTTATCTAAGCTAGTCTTCTAGAAGAGAAGGAAGGGGAAATGTCATTGTTGGCGTTGATCTCCAGGTGGCTCTTTTCTTGCATATTAGCGTACTGCTTCTGCGCTAGAAAGCATCTATTTTTATTTATTATTATTATTTATTTACACAGTCAGACGGGTGTTATTGACTCGTTTGTTTTATCCAGACATCGAGTCCTTCCCAAGGACCCGGGGTGGCTGAATTTTGTCAATGTTGTTGCTGTTATTATTATAGATATCAGCACAGAATATAGGCTGTTCCCAGTAAAGCTGCTTTTTGTAATTGGCTGATGGTGATTTCTGTGGCCCCGATGGTGTTGAGGTGCTCTTCAAGGTCTTTTGGGACTGCACCCAGGGCGCCAATTACCACTGGGATTACTTTGGTCTTTTTCTGCCACAGCCTTTCAATTTCAATTTGTAGATCTTTGTATCTGGTGATTTTCTTCTATTTCTTTTTCTTCTATTCTGCTATCCCCTGGCATTGCTATGTCGATTATTTTGACTTATTATTAATTATTAGCATTTATATCCCACTCTTCCTTCAAGGAGCCCAGAGCAGTGTACTACATACTTAAATTTCTCCTCACAACAACCCTGTGAATTAGGTTAGGCTGAGAGAGAGAAGTGACTGGCCCAGAGTCACCCAGCAAGTATCCTGGCTGCATGGGGATTTGAACTTTGGTCTCCCGGGTCCTAGTCCAGCACTCTAGCCACTACACCACCCTGGCTCATCTAATAATATCTAATAATCTAATAATCCACCACTCTAACAATCCACCAGCAACAAGTGCCCTCAGCCCTCTGGCAAGCAGAACACACAGCCCAACAAAGACCTTTCTCCCAGAGGTCTCATTTCCACTGCCATATTTGAGAAGGTAAGGAAGTGCAGGAATCCTTCCTGAGAAAGAGAGGGCTTCCATGAATGCTCCCATGATTGCTTACCATCTCCGCATCCCAGTGCAAAGGAGAGAAGACCTGGTCCTCTCCTAAACCCTCTGTTTGTATGCCAGAAAAGGATCCGAGGAAAGAGAGGGGAGTGGTGGCGACCTCAAATAATGGCTGGCTAGTGAGCTAAACCTACATTTTTGGATCCCTAGAGGCACACCCCTCCCGCCCTTCTAATACGCTGGATACTAGCCACTGCTCTTTCATGACAGAACCTCAGATGGATGCCTAACCATTGAGAAAATTAAAAGTAAGGGGGAAATGATAAGGATGTGAGAGCTTAACCACTGAGAAAGTGGTTAAGAGAGCGAGCTAGGAATCAAGTCATCTTGATTCTGGCTCTTCTGTGAAGTCTCTGCCAGAGAGAACTCTGCCGCTCTCACTCAGCCACAGTCCCCCATCCACAATATGGGCGTTATTAGTCATGCTGACCTACCTTACAGGTGTGTTGTATGAATGACAAGAAAATGTAGGGTAAGTGTTTTGAACACTCAAAAAGTGCCATGTACATGCCAATTATTATTTGCCTCCGTAACAGAAAGGTTAGCTGTATGAACTCTGCCACAGCTCTGAGGCAGGATTCTCATCCTGCTGCTTGCCCACTAGGATGGGGCTCCTTCCTACTCCGGCTCCTCATTCTACCCCAGGAAGAGAGTGAAGAGGCAAGGGGACGGCATTTCCCCAGACTATGGAAAATGCTGTTTGCTTTGTTGTGGAACAGAAGTAAGTTTAATTGGTTTGCTCTCCCTGCTTAGGCTTTCGCTTTTTTTTTGTTTTGTTTTTGTTTTCTGCTGCCGTTTAGCTTTCCTTGTTTGGCTTTTTTAATGATGCCTATTAGCAAATGGCCCAGGCAGCTAAGAGAGGAAAGGCAGAATATAACCTGCTAAATAAAATAAATATGAACCTTGGGGCTGCAACTTGCTCCATAGCTTCCTCCAGCACAATGAGAAATATAAACCTGCATCTTTCCTGTTTAAAACAAACCTGCATAAGCTCTCTTTTCTCTCCTCCTCCCACTGCTTTACATTTACAGTGTCCTAACCACTTCTCTTCTCTGCTAGCTCTGTGATGGCAGCCATTGTCAGTGCAGCAATTCTGACCTACAACCCCAAATTCAAGTATATGCTGATGCGATCCGAGCTGTCGGTGACTGACCAGGAGAGGGATCTTGGGGTCATGGTGGACAGCTCGCTGAAAGTGTCGACTCAATGTGCGGCAGCTGTGAAAAAGGCAAATTCAATGCTAGGGATCATTAGAAAGGGGATTGAAAATAAAACGGCTAATATTTTAATGCCCTTATACAAAACTATGGTGCGACCACATTTGGAGTACTGTGTACAATTCTGGTCGCCACATCTTAAAAAGGACATTGTTGAACTGGAAAAGGTGCAGAAGAGGGCAACCAAGATGATCAGGGGCTAGAGCAACTTTCTTATGAGGCAAGACTACAACACCTGTAGCTTTTTAGTTTAGAAAAAAGACAACTACGGGGAGACCTGATAGAGGTCTATAAAATCATGCATGGTTTGGAGAAATTGGAGAGAGAGAGAGAAATTCTTTTCCCTCTCACACACTAGAACCAGGGGTCACTCCATGAAATTGATTGCCAGGAGGTCTAGGACCAACAAACAGAAGTATTTTTTCACACAACACGTGATCCACTTGTGGAACTCTCTGCCACAGGATGTGGTGACAGCCAACAACCTGGATGGCTTTAAGAGGGGTTTGGATAACTTCATGGAGGAGAGGTCCATCAATGGCTACTAGTCGGAGGGCTGTGAGCCACCTCTAGTCTCAAAGGCAGGATGGCTCTGAGAACCAGTTGCAGGGTAGTAATGGCAGGAGAGAGGGCACGCCCTCAACTCCTGCCTGCGGCTTCCAGCAGCATCTGGTGGGCCACTGTGAGAAACAGGATGCTGGACTAGATGGGCCTGATCCGGCAGGGCTGTTCTTATGTAATGCTTCATGGAGACAGCAAACAGGGTACTAACAATTTACTTAAGAGGGTCCGTGGGAGTGGCAGGTTCCCTCACTGGCAGCATCTCCAAGATAGGGCTGAGAAAGACTCCTGCCTGAAACCCTGGATAGCTGCAGCCAGTCTGTGTAGACAAGACTGAGCGAGAGGGACCAATGATCCGGCTCAGGAGAAGACAGCTTCCTAGGTTCCTACCATAGTTCAGTGAAGTCAAATGCTCCAGCTCGTACAAGTCACCTTCACTTATTTGTTCATAGCACCCTATGGTCTGCAATGGCACATCTTTAACTGACAGAATAATGTAGTGGAATGAATACAGCTATTCATTCTTGGGTATCACATACCTGCATTAATTATTCTGACAATTTTGTTGAGCATCGTGCCCAATGGTAGATTAAAGTCAAATAATAATTAGTGTGGGTGAGCATAACAAAGGTGGTTTTTGTTTTGTTTCTCGTATGGGATGTGCTCTTACATGCTGAAGATGTGTTTGGAGACGCTCAGGTGCTTGTACAATTTGTGTTGTAATAATAGTTAATGTAAATTTTCATGTAATGCAACAACAGATTTGCATCTGTTTATGTTCAGAGCCCATCTCAGGTAGGAATTTAGGTCAGCTAACAATCATTAGCCTGCTTTTGATCCTGCACACAGTATACATGCCAAAAACCAGTTCAATATATGTGAACTGTTCAATAATCAGATATGCCACTTTCAACTGTATGATTATTTTATTTTCCTGTTTTTTATCCAGCTCTATTTTGTTTGCAAACCCCTTTTTTAAAATTCAAATATAAACTGTTAAAATGTTTAATATTTTTCTCGTTACAGTTATTGTATTGTTTTTATAGAGGTTACACTGCAAGCAAAAAGATGTCTGATATTATTCTGCAGTAAATGCATCTAAAGTGGTACAAAGCATTTGAACCAATAACTAAGCCACTTTTTGAAGTTCGTGTCTGAACCAGAACTTAGCCCAAATTTTTAGTGGTCCGACTCCCTGCATCAGTGTTTAGTCTTATTTATTAAATACTATACTAGGTTTGTGCCAAGCTGCTCAAATACCCAGAGCCAAACACTCTGCACAGCTCCCCCTGGCACCCATGGAAAAGGAACTGGAAAAGACTCCCCAGCATACTTTGCACACCTTTCCAGAAAGTGCAGGGCTCCATTTCTCTTTAAGGGGCCACACCAGTGCTGGGAAAAGCACAGCAGTGCAAGGTAGGAATGCTGCCTTCCTGTGGTGCCAGAGGGGGCTGCATAGAATATTTGGCTTTGGACATCTGAAGCTTTGCAAAGGGTTAGGCGTATTTGCCTACAAGTCAAATACGCAAAATTGAATCCCCAACTGATTTAAGGCATCAGATTTGCGCGCACACACACACACACACACCCCACAATTATCTTTCAGTTAGCAAGATGCAGGATATTCCCAAGGAGTTGCTGGTAAATAACATCATGAAGGTTAAAATCCCCCATAGTAGTCATCTTCAGTAGGTTCCAATCAAGTACTGAACTTTACCACGTCCCCAATTCCTTGCGGTTGGAGGAGCGCAGGACTGCTTTGCTGCCCAGAGCTTGCAGACATCAGACTGGACATTTTGAGCTGAAGCCACACAATGCCATCTGTTTTTACTGCAGAGTAAGCCCAAAAAATCTAACTCGGTTGCTAAGAGAAGAGGTTTGGCCTCAACAGGGAAGCACGTGCAGGCCTCGAGGTACAGCTGCCGCCCTTCTCCAGATGCACTTCTGCTCCAGCAGAAGCCGCCTGCTTCGCATGACTCTCACATGCTCCTCAAAGAAGAACTGAGACTCTGTGTGTGTGTGTGTGTGTGTGTGTGTGTGTGTGTGTGTGTGCTTATGAAAACTGTTCACGACAAAAATAGTGTAAGGAACACCTTTTTGCCACCATAGGATATGGCACTTCCTACGTTCATGAACAGGCATGAAAAATGGCAAAATGAACTGGGGACAGGATAGAGAAAAACCTCTCGGGAGCAGTGTTTCCTCCAAGGCATGCACATGTGCGTGCACTCACATGTTTTTTGATATCTGCTCAGTTAATTTTAGATCCCACTCAGATTGGATCAGGAAGGGTCTCACTCTGAATGCACGTGCGGCACACAATGCTTTGATACTGCTGCCCAAAATAGAACTCATTCTGCACACGGATGAAAAAAAAATGAGAGAACACACTGCCCAGGAGCACAAAGGGAAAGTTATACCCAAAAGCTCCAGAGAATGGGTATCAGGAGCTCTTCAAGGGGAAAGCAAACAAAAGGGATCAAAGCTGCCCAGAAGAGTTACTGACTGGGTTAGAATTCTAATAAATTAATCTGTGGTACCAAACCGTGACACAAGGAGGGAGGGAGGAAAGATCTACCAAACAAAGAGAATACCTGCTGCTGGCATGAAACTTGCCCCATCTGCCTCCCACACCCAAGATGCAGTTCCAAGCCCAAGTGCCCTTTCATCACTGCAACTGCCAACATGACAACTGACTTCAGGGATATAATGCATGAATGTTGCATTAGAAAATGGCCTTCTTCACTTAAACAAAATAGGAAGCACATTCATTAGTGAGTTATGGAGTTAGTTGCTTACTCCAAAATGGGTGTTGCCACCATGGTGGGAATAGTCACATTCTTAGCAAAAGCACCAATGGCATCATGGGAATTGTGTCTCTCACCAGTTGCTTGGTACTGAGCAAAGCAATGGTTGCTGTACTGGCCCCAAAGAATGAGAGACGCACAGCAGGCAAAGCAATTTGTTTTACAGGATAGCTTTCTGTAAATGTGGATGTGTGCAAGCTTTTGAACACCACAGTATTCTTTATCAGATAGATAACATGACCCATTCAAACTGAATTTGAATTCTCTGGACAGGAGAGAGGAGGGATATTCAGCACTTGCCCAATTATGTAATTTGCAGCTACCTGCACACTTTATTTAATGGATTTTGCTCTAATTTCAACATCTGAATGACAGCAATGCGGAATTTGGGGTGTTTGTGAATGACAGGGCAGTTAAGGAATGAAAAGGAGGGATGTGCCACTAAATGGTTAATACATTTATGCTCTCATTTTAGGACCTATTTCAATTTCCTTATATAAGCTGTGGTTAGTAGTTCTCTCCCACAAATACAAGTCAGTTCACTAGCTTACCCTTTTATACAGAAAACCTGTTACTTGAAAAAGCCTTTCTGTATATGGTGCACAAGCGTAACAACAATCGGGCAAGGGGAGACAGTTGTCTGGGGGCCCCACTGCCTGGAGGGGCCCCCCAGAGGCACCTCACGTGACTCCCCATTGCCCCCTGCCCAGCCCCAAGGCCCCTCAGCCACTTGCCCTCTTCGCCGTCTCTCCTGCTTGTTCTGCTGGCCCGCAATGGAAGCAGCAGCCCAGCTGCCAAGAGCTCCTTTTCTCCCGCCTCTCAGCTGATCGGTGGGTGGGCGGGGCTTCCAGGGAGGCCTCCGTGTAGGCCGCAGTGAAGCCTGAACTCGAGTAGGGCCCAAGCCAGCCAGGAAGGAGGAGGCAGCCAGAGTGTTCTCTGCAGCAGAAGACCCCTTGCTGCCCTGCCCAACCCAGCCCAGCATTTGCCAGGGAGAGTGTGAACTCCTTTTTGTGCTTACCTTTCCCGCCCCCCCCGCCCCATATATAGGGATCTGCTTGCCATAGGGCTTGGATATGGGGGTGGGGGAGAGGGACTGAGAAGTCTCTGAATATTTATTTTTAAACAGCTTGGAAAAATTGCTGGCTTAAAAAAAACTGTCTAAAAAGTCCTATAAGTGGCTTGTTTCATGGCAGAAAATTACAAAAACTTCTGGTAGAAACAGTATTATATTTATTTTATGCATTCATTCATTCATTCATTCATTCATAAATACACTTATGTTCAAGTTGTTTTGCAACCCAGAAGGTCTGAGTGAGAACTGTGAAGCATGTGTGGTGCTTTTACTTTATTTTTCTTGTGCGTGAACTGCTCCCCAAGAACTCGCAGGGACTTCAGGGTCAATCTGGCCAACATGTGAATGCAGCACCTCTATTCCAGAGGAGAGGTGTGTTAAAGGGCTTTAAAAGCCTGGTGTGAAAAGACTCCTGGAATCGAACTTTACTGAATTTGTTCAGAATTCTGAGAAAACATACCTAGGCTCACCCTGCATGGTTGAAAGTCTCCTTTGCTAATCTGCAGCAAGGGGCCCATTTTAACAATTTGTCTTTCTAGTGTGTTCTAGGCATTAAAAGTAGCACAGATGTATAGTACTCAATGTCTATCACTATATATTGTGACGTGTGCGTGTGTGTATTCAGTGAAATGTATTTCCAGGCAGCATACTTATTTTGAAACATCAGACTTAAATCCTTGGGGGCCTGGGGTGTGCGGAGGCCCTGGACTTTGAGTGGGGGGGGGGCATTTTAAAATCTCATCTCTGGGCCCACTCCAACCTTGCTACGCCCCTGATATGGTGTCACTCCGCTTACTAAACACACACGGTTTAGCACAGACAGAACCAGAAGCATTACTACCATTATAGGTTAATGAGCTAACATTATTCAGCACACATCTCTTCAAAGCAATTGTGGCATTAATCGTTGCCAATCAAAACACACACCCTTTGCTTGTAAGTTGCCTCAAGCTGCCCACAGTGACAGGGAGCAGTCAGATATCCCTCTCTTTGAAGAGACTCACACTGTGCTGCCTCCCACAGTGATTTTCTGGCCAACAAATCATGAGATGTCACTACAGCTTTCAGAAGAAAATAATTCTGGAATCCAGTTAGTGGACCAACATCAAACACTCCTGATAAGGCAGAAAGAGTGCTTGGCTTCCTCAGCAACAGAAGGTACTGTAAAAGGTGCCACCACACCCACCAAGCATCACTCTGAGAAACAAGCCAGCAATATAGAAGCCTAGGTGAAGCATAAAACGCAGGCGTCAGAAGTCGCCAGCTATAGTGAACTGTTCTGAGCAAAGACTGCCAATGCTTTAACCACCCAATACTCAAATCCCTCCAGAAGCCCCTCTCAACACAGGTTTGTGTTGCCTGTACCACCTAAACTGGATGTTTTCAGAAAGGATGCTTAAGGCTTCCCTTACTAAAACTGAATTTAAGAAAGCCGTCCCAATAATCTCAGCTTCTCCACGGCCAAGACACTTCCCTTCTCAACCTCCCCAGCACTGCCCATCCCTGACACTTGCCCACCATCCCCATCATATCCATTTGCTGTACATTCTATGCCCCTGGACAAGGATAATGGCCACTTGTGTGCTTTATACAGCACTTAGCACACTACTGCTGGCAATAAGTCAACACTCAGCCAGGATCGGTTCCAAGACTTCAATGAAAAGTCAGGCACCTGTAAAAGGAGTAGCCGAAAGGTTAAGCCTAGACCGTAGATCCACATTCCAGTGTTTGAGCCACAAGGAACAGCGGACTGCTACCCCTGAAGCCATAGCGCAGGCCGCATATTGGATACAGTCAAGACTAGAATCCGCCATAAGGGCTGTGGCTTTGGCCAATTTGTTTAAACCTTGGCGTACTTTGGTGAGCTTGGGAGGGACCATAGCAACAAGTTCTTTCATTCAGAGCATAGATGCCCTGGCAAAAATTGAATTTGTGGTGGCTGCTATAACCATGGCTGAGGCAAAATGCGTCTTATGAAGGAACATATCAGCTTTACGATCTTCAGGAGATCTGAATTGTTCCTCGCCTTCCTTGACTACCACTGAGGCTGACACCAATTGAGCCATGGGAGGATCAATCGTGGGCACCGCCAGGAGAGAAGAAATTTCTGGTGGCAGGTTGTAATATTTTTTTAGGAATCAGACCCAAGGCTTCGGAGCAGGCGGGGGTCGCCCTCTCAGCCAGCATAACATCTCTGAAGAGCGGAGGAAAGGGGACTGCAGCCACTGGCATGGAACTGGAAGGAAAAATATTATGATCAAGAGAAAGAGCAGTTCAAGTATTGTCAATCGGAGTTACATCATTAATAGCACGCCTTGCCTTAAGAGAGCATGACCTCAAAATCAGGAGGAAAATAGGCGGTAGGAAGATGGAAGTGGAGTCACAGCATTCTCATCTGAGAGTTCTCCTTCTTCCTTATCTGATTGGGAGGCTCAATCCTTCATCATGGTCAGAGAGAGGGTTGATAGGCTGAGTGGAAGGCAGGTGTGGGTCAGGAAGGACTTCTATTGGTGCAGGAGGTAGGAGCTTAGATGGAAGCACAGACTGCTGGTGCGGTGTAGGGTGCTTGGGAGAGGGGGCCCCATTTGAGGAGGAGGATGAAGGAAATCTGGATCTCTTCTTTCTCCTTGGAACTCCCGAGCCATTTTTGGAAGGGCGGTATAGAAATCGAACTAACAACAACAACAACAACTCTAGGGCGAGGTTGGAATAAGCCCCCTCTTGCACAATACTAGATAGTGAGAAGAAAAAAGGGGATAAAAAGCTAGCCAGCCAAGCTCGAGATCAAAAAAGTTGCAGGAGCAAATGACCCAACCTGTTTGTGGAGCAAAGACAATACCGGAACTGGGGCTGAGTCACCTCCTCCACAGTAAGCTAGCCACACCTTGAGTTCTTTCATTGCTCCTGTCTTTGGAGCATGCTCAGTCCGCAATCCCATACCTTGGAGGACGACCTCCTTGGGCTGTGGAAAAAGTCAACAGCTCTTTTCTAGCCAGCTATTACAACTACCTAGATTACTATTCCTACTACTAAATGCTGATTTAGTATCAGAGTGCAGAGTGAAATTATTCTACTTCATGGCATTTTATTTGCCAAAGCATCAGACACGACATTGAAGGTAATACTGTATTTTATGCCTAACCCAAGAGAGGGTTTGTCAGAGTGACAAACTTCTGACAGACATCAAATTATCTATATTCATGGATACTGCAAGATGTGTGGTTGTGCTTCAGAATATATTTGAATTTTAAAGGGGAGAAATAGCCATGGTGGAGCAAAGCAAGGATGCCACATCCATGGCAGCCTCTCTTCAGCAGAATCCAGCAAATGCAACTTACAGTCAGCTAGCCCTGCTCCAACTGCATTCTAGGACAGCCACCGCCTGCTGCTACTAGTCCCACTCCACTGCTATTAAGAAGCTTGGAGCCTCAATACAGATTATGTTAATGGGATTCCCTCCTACTAAGAACAACTCATGGACATGGACTTAATGCTTGAACTCCAGCAGCCTGGTGGCCATACCAGATTTCTCAAGGTGGCACAGATGTGCTTTTCCCCCACAAACAGAAATATCTTAAATCACTATACAACGGAACAGCAATAGCAGGCATCAGAATACTAGTTGAGAAGAAGACATTTTCTTTACAACTAGAAGCCAGTGAAGCCACCAAATGTGAGTTGAAACAGGTTGTCTTTCCAACCAAGGTTATTTGTGCCCTGGGCTGGAACAGGACGTTTCGCTAAACCTTTGCTGAGATTCATTGGCATGTTAAGTAACCTTGCCCTATTTGCTACCTGCACACATCTTAGGACATGAGGAATTTCAGCAGGATTAAGTAACTTTAATCAGAGTATTATCTCTTCATTGGTCAGTAATGGGTTTGTCCGACTGATCACGTTCACTCTGTGGGTCAGAGGTCAGCAGCTGATTACTGAGCTAACAAAGAGGCAACAGTTTCAGTGAACCACTGAAGGTATATTTCATGTTTTCACTTGTGAGCCCCTTTGAGGTGGAGGACCGTTTTCTTTTGCTATATAAATTTCTTTGAGAACTTTTTTTTTTAGAAAAGCAGTAAATTAAGAAGAAGAAGAACTATAGGGAAGACAGGAAGATTGAACCGTTGTTTCCAGGAATTAAAAAAGTTGTCATATACACAAAAATGGTGATTATCTACCTTAGAATCTTATTGTATTACTATGCTACCACAAAGGCTTTATTAATCGAATTGAGCTGGATGTGACAGTGAGTTTACCTAATGCTGACAAGATGTATATTACGAGTAGTTGGGGAGAAAAAACTTGCTGCCCTCTCATTTGGACTACTGATATTGCATCAAAGCTGACTTATTAATGGAAGGTCTCACTTCAAAATAGAAAAATCTGTTGAACCTTTGACTTTCTGAAATGCTTTGGACCAATAATTGCCAAAATCATTCCACCCATCTACATCTTTCTCTTTGTTAAAATGTATCATAGGAACATAGGAAGCTGCCATATACTGAGTCAGATTGGTCCCTCTAGCTCAGGATTGCCTACACAGACTGGCAGCAGTTTCTCCAAGGTTGCAGGCAGGAGTCTCTCTCAGCCCTACCTTGGAGATGCTGCCAGGTGGGGAACTTGGAAGACCAGCTCTCCTCTATCTGTTTCTTTTTGTCTTCTTTAGCATACAAATGTACATAATTTTTCTAAACTTTTAAATGGTGAGAACCATTTAAGATTCAAAATAGAGAACCAAGAATCACCAAAAAGCTTCTAAAGCCAAGGGTAGTCTCTCCCCCAGCCTCTAGAACTGAAAGCTGAGGGCAACCAGCACCAGGGGCTGTCCAAGAGTGGGTTTGCTTATTTTATCTACAACAAATTGATACCACCCTCCCTCCAAGGTGCTGTGTTTTCTCTCTCTCACGCACACACACTCCTCACACACAAAAACACCCCTTGGACTAGGTTAGGCAGAAAAAGTGAGTGGCCCAAGGGAACCACATGAGCTTATTGACAAGTGGGGCCTTGAACTGAGGTCTCCCATGAATTATACATTTTCTAGAAGTATCTGGAAAGCACATACAACTTGAATACAAATCTATCAGATATTAAGACTTGCTTAATATCCAATGTATCGACTCCTAGACTGTAAGAAAACACACTGTACAGTACAGAATAAGGGATTTTATCCTGTTGCACAATCAGTGGCGCTCTAACCCCTGGACTTTGGGACTGAAGTCCAGGGCCTCCACAACCCCTGGGGGCTCCCCAAATCCTCTTTAGTCTATCCTGGCTGGTGTGGTTGCTGCTGGCTTCTACTGCACCAGGCAGCTGAGTGTGATTATAATGTGTGCCAGGTGCTTTAGAGACAGAAGGGGAAGTGGAAAAAGAAATATGTGGAATGGGAATATGTTAAGTTGCATGTTGAAATGTTTCTGCTACTGCATATTTGCATGAACATACCGGTTTTGATTTTCTTAAATTGTGAGTTCAGTTGCTGATTTTGCCCACAAGAACTCACATGTTAAAAATACTGTGTTTGTCACAGGAAGGGCTGTCCTTAGGGGATGGCAAGCAGGGCGACCGCCCCGGGCCCCGCTCTTTTAACCCCCATTAGAACTAACTGGAAGGGGGGCCCCGCACTGGCTGATTTGCCTCGGGCCCCGCATCCTGCCAGGGCTCTAAGGACAGCCCTGGTCACAGAGATGTGTGTGTGTAGGTGAGATGATGCTTAACTTGCGGGGGGAGGACACCAAAGGCCTTTGGGTCCAAGCTCCAAAACTACCTAGGTGCACCTCTGTGCACAATCCAAACAATAGGTTAATCTAACTACAAATGGACCTTAAGCAGAGTGCTAGATTTAAAGAACAGTCCTTATAACTAATAGATACTCCTCTGAAGATAAGCAAATAATTCAATTATTCTCATCATCAAAGCCAGCCTTAAAGGCTTAGTGCAAAAATAGAAAAGTGGCTACATATACGCCATGACAACACATCTGTACTCTGAACTTACTTCAGCACCACAAATTAGAGCACAACTACAGCAGCATAACATCTATTTTTTTTAATTATTTCTTGTTTACACAGTCAGACAGGTGTTATTGACTGGTTTGTTTTATCCAGACATCGAGTCCTTCCCAAGGACCTGGGATGCCAGAATTTTATTGTCAACGGTTATAGATATCGTCGCAGAATATGGGCTGTTCCCAGTAAAGCTGCTTTTTGTAATTGGCTGGTGGTGATTTCTGTGGCCCCGATGGTGTTGAGGTGCTCTTCAAGGTCTTTTGGGAACTGCACCCAGGGCACCAATTACCACTGGGATTATTTGGGTCTTTTTCTGCCACAGCCTTTCAATTTCAATTTGTAGATCTTTGTATTTGGTGATTTTTTCTATTTATTTTTCTTCTATTCTGCTCTCCCCTGGTATTGCTATGTCAATTATTTTGACTTGTTTTTCTTTCTTCTTGACTACAGTTATATCTGGTGTATTGTGTGGCAGATGTTTGTCTGTTTGTAGTCGGAAGTCCCATAATATTTTTATATCTTCATTTTCTACCACTTTTTCAATTATTATTATTATTATTATTAATTCGATTTCCATACCGCCCTTCCAAAAAATGGCTCAGGGCGGTTTACACAGAGAAATAATAAATAAATAAGATGGATCCCTGTCCCCAAAGGGCTCACAAACTAAAAAGAAACATAAGGTAGACACCAGCAACAGTCACTGGAGGGGTATTGTGCTGGGGGTGGATAGGGCCAGTTACTCTCCCCCTGCTCAATCAAGAGAATCACCACGGTAAAAGGTACCTCTTTGCTCAGTTAGCAGGGGATCTAGCACTTCCATTACTTATTGATCCACATTTCTGAAAGGAACCAGAAAATTTCACCTCGGATCCTAACGTTATGTTTCCATTGAGATGACAAGATCCGTTCCTGCTTGCTACAGAGTTCCTCGCCTTTTACTGAAACAAGAAGTGCCTGGCCCAGATGGCATCAAGGCACCACTTCACAGAAGAAAGACACCGTGCCTTGGGCAGTGTTGCTGCTAATGGGCATCAAGAGAGACGAGTGCACCAGCAATTAAGGCTTATTACCTTGCCACCGGTGGTGTGCAAACTCCTTCAGTTATGGAAATATTTGTCAGTGCCTACCAGAGATTGCCCAGCATATGAGGTTCAAAGTTACATGAGTGCATGAGCAGATTTACGAGGTGAGGCAGACCAGGCTCACCTATATACACACCCACACACATAGAATTAAACAGCCCGCATAGAGGATATAAAAGCTTTTTTTGTAGAAACAAAAACAAAGAAGACCAAGGAGAAAAACAACAACCCTGAATTTGTTTTAAAGAGGTTTCAGCTATGTTAAGCAGCTCAAAATGAGGTTTAAAATAAAGTTTGAACTAATAAGCATGTTAAATTCTACACTTAACCTTTAAAATCTCCAAGACTCCTATCAAATACAGTGAATTAAGAGCCTGTTTTTCTATATAAAAAGAAAAAATGGTGTAATTTTTTCTATCTGAAGGAAGCGATATTATTGTGACAAATCATGATTATCAGTATCAGACTCTCTGTGAAACGTCATGGACACTTACTTTCCATGTCACCGAGAAGCACCGTTTTGCACAAGAAATACTACCACCCATGCTTCTGAAATGTCGTGGGCACTTGGCCCACATGCCAGCCCCTCCAACTTTGTGTTGGATTGTGATCCCTTCAAGATAATCACCTTGATAAATGAACTTCAATCTGAACACAGAGCCCAACAGAAGACACCTAATCATTTCACAGTTGCTTCCCGTAGCTCTCTACTATACTGAGCTATACACACACACACACTCATGAGTGTATGTGTGTGTATATATGTGTGTGTATATATACACACACTCATATGAGTATGTATATGTTGCTGTTTTTTAAAAGTATTTTAATTGGTTTCAAATGGTTTTAATTGTTTTTGAATTGTTTTTATATTGTTTTTAGCATTGTGTTTGAATTGTGGGTTTCATGTCTTTTTAAAAGTTGTTGTATACCACCCAGAGCCTCTGGATGGGGCGGTTTATAAATGTAATAAATAAATAAATTATATATACATACAGAGAGGGGGGGGTACTATAAATTCCTTGAAGACAATGATCTCAGAACTGTGATGTACTCTCTAGTAACCTCTAGGCTTGACTACTGCAACGCAGTCTATGTGGGGCTGCCTTGTACATGGTTTGGAAATTTCAGTTGGTCCAAAATGTGGCGGCCAGATTGGTCTCCAGGGTTTCTTCGAGAGACCATGTTATGCCTGTTTTACATCCTAAGTAGTACAGACTTTATTTAGTTGTGAACCAATATGCTGTAATTGTTATAGCAGCTAACTAATATATACTCTTGTTCTGGAAATGCATGAATTATAAAATGGGAATGCTGATTTAAGTCAATTATTTAAATTTGTCTGTTCATGGCTGTTTACATTGCCTTGATTTAAATCTAGCCTTTTCTGCAAGAAGAGAAAGAAAGGCAACAATCTATCTATCTATCTAAGGCATACCCATGGCTAATCTTGTGTGTGGCAGCTCTCGAGAGAGTTAGCAAGCAGAAGCACCATGGTGATTGGGCAGTAGAGATTCAATATGCAGATAAGGAAGAGGAGCCTGTGAGAGCATTAGCACCGTGGTGATTGGGCAGTGGGGATTCCATATGCAGATGTGGGGAAGGGCCTGTGATGGTTAAGGTTAGGGATGTGCACGGTCCGGAGCAGTCCGGACCGGCACCGAAGGGGGGCCTACTTTAAGGGCGGGGAGGGCTTACTTACCCCTCCCGCCTCTTTGTCCCCTCCAGCGCCCGTATTCAACAGAATAACGGGGCGCTGGAAACCAGCCCCCCCCCGCCCGCCGCGGGCAGATTTGGCCAAAAACTAAAGGTACAAATGCCGTCGCCATCGCCCGCCAGCCCTCCCTCCCTCCCAGCTGCCCGCCCGCCCGCCTGCCCGAGTCCTCACCCGATCTCTTTGAAAAAAACGAGAGGAGCTAGCGAACAAAGCTCCTCTCGTTAGGGAGTCCTGTAGCATACTGAAGAAGCTTTGCGCGCGCACACATACGCACGCCGCAAAGAATGCCAACCACCGGAGGCCCGGTCTACTCCTCTCTACCCCTACTCCTCTCGTTTTTTTCAAAGAGATCGGGTGAGGACTCGGGGGGGCAGGCGAGCAGCTGGGAGGGAGGGAGGGTGGGCGACGGCATTTGTACCTTTAGTTTTTGGCCAAATCTGCCCGCGGTGGGGGGGGGGGGCGGCTGGTTTCCAGCGCCCCGTTATTCTGTTGAATACGGGCGCTGGAGGGGGCAAACAGGCGGGAGGAGTAAGTAAGCCCTCCCTGCCCTTAAAGCAATACCCCCCACCCGGACCCGGACCAGCCAGGGCCGAACCGGTCCGGCAGTTCGGCCATTCTTTAGAATGGCCGCCGGACCGGTTTGGACACACCCCTAGTTAAAGTCAGGTGGAATGCAACTGTTACTGTTTGGAAGATGTTCTTGATTGTAGAGGAGATAGATTCCTCTATGAGAGAGAGAGAGAGAGAGAGAGAGAGAGAGAGAGAGAGGATAGTGGGCAGGGGTCTGCGAAGAAAGGAGTCGTGAGGGAGGTGAGAGCCCCTTCAAGAGGAGGCTGCTGTTCTGTGAATTAGATGAGGAAACAAGATGAACAAGATCTGTTAACTCAGGAAGGGAGAGAGAAAGAGAAAGAAAAAGAAGGGAGGGGAAGAGAAAAAGAAGGAAGGTTGAGGGGCGGGCTCAAGCCTGTCAGCGGCCTGAGTGGAACGAGCAGCCATGGTGGTGCCTATTGGCAGCAAGGAAGAGCCCAGTCAATCACTGCTGCTGTTGGGGCTACCGAGGCTATTGGTGAAGGGAGGCAGGCAGGCAAGGGATGGGCCTGGACCTGTCAGCAGCCTGAGGGGGAACAAGTAGCTGTGGCGGTGGTGGCAGCGAGGAAGGGCCCAATCAACCGCTGCTGCTGCTCCTGTGGAGAGGAGCAGGGCTTGGGTGAGGTCTCTGAGAATAGGGGGCTGCAACTCGTATAATAGGCGCCAGCAATGCTGCAGCCACGGCCAAGAGGGGTAAGGGGGATGGAAGCAATCAGATGGAGGAGGTGAGGGTGGGGAGATCTCAGAGGTGAGGAGGGCTGTGGCAGGGGGTGAGGGGAGCAATCAAGTACTAGCACGCAGATGCTCTGTGCAGGTTAAACTAGTATTTTATATTGCATTTGTTTACCTGATTATTTTCTGCTTTGAGAGTATTATAGATGTTCCAAATAAAAATATGTAGTTACCTCCCAATTTACAATTTTTAAAAAATCATTTACTTGATGAGCACCATTATCAACAATTAGTTCAAATCCATCCATCTATAAATAGCTTGACAATGAGGTTAATTTTAATCCATGTTAAACAATATCACATTAGCAAAGTAACTTTGGGGCACTAGATCAGTAGATTACTTGAGTAGTTGGCACAAAGCTAAGTTTCAAGCAGTTGCAAGCAGATGTGGGCCTATTCAACTTTAGAGAGGTCATAATCAACCCTCCAGATTTTAAACAAAATAATTTATTATTTTATTATTTTCTACAGTGAGTCTATACCAGCAATTCTCAACATTGGGTCCTCAGGTGTTATTGGACTTCAACTACCATAATCCAACAAAGGTTGCAAAGCGGTTTACATAGAAAGAAGATAATTTTAAAAATAAATAAATAGATGACCCCCTGTCCCGGAAGGCTCACAATCTAAAAAGAAACATCAGGTAGACACCAGTAACAGCTACTGGAGGAATATTGTGCTGGGGTTGGAGAGAGCCAGTTGCTCCCCCACTGCTAAACATAAGAGAATCACCACTTTGAAAGGTGTCTCTTTGCTCAGTTAGCAGGAATCATACACAGGTAACATACACGAGAATCTGGAAATACTGAATCCATAAATATAAGCGGGAGTTCTCTTTGACTCAGTCATGTCACAATGGGAAACCTCTTGAAAAATAACCAACAACATGATGTACAGGTTCCCGGTGCCAGAGGGGGTGGGGGGGAGAGAAAGTGATGCATAGACTTTGTTTGCCATTTCTATTGCATGACCCTTCTGCTATTAACACTGCTTTGTATCCAGTCTCTCCAACACCATTCCATACTCATTCATATATAGGTTCTCATTAAGCTGTCATATCCCTAGTTGGACCACATGGATGTCTGGAAGTGGGGGTAGTTCCTCCACCCTCCAACTTTGGGTACAACCCGTTGAGTTTTTATTTCTACTTATATACTCTGTATGTGGTTTTTTGCCATTTTCTGGCCCCTGGAAACAGTCCTGATGCCAGTCCATTTTGCACAGGTTCTTCTATTCTGACAGGCCACAACTCCCCAAGGTCTTTTTGGAAATACTGGAGATTGATCCTGGGAGTTCATGCATTCCAAACATGCTCTATCACTGAGAAAATACACTTTCCATATACAGAGAACTGCCACATCCATCATCTACTCAATGTACCTGTGGATCAGACTATATTACCAAACCTTATTATTATGTTTGCAAGAAGAGCCATAAATCTGGTAATATTTCAGCTCCATGAAACCCATGGAAGCTGTTCAGTCTAGATTCCTTCATGCCATATCCCATGTGCCTAGATGTGTTTCAAATGCCATCCTGAGCTTAGAGGTGGGTCAAACCAGAGTTGAGGCCCAGGGGTGGCTTCACACATTTAATTACTGGCTCAAATTATATTTTTGCCATCAGGGCCTGCTCCCCACCCCCCACCCCGTATTGAAAGATGAGTTCCATTCTAATTAGTGTAAGAACCTTCATGACAAGTTGGGCAGGTATGGCCTATCTCCACAATATCTACTTTCACAGGGACATGACGCCGCCAAAGAAATGATTAAACAACGTATTGTGGATACGGAGATGCGATCTGATGTAAATCATGTTAACCTTAGTAGCATTCCAGGTGGCTTCTCATGCTACCCTCAGCCAGCAGTGTACCTTACAAATTTGACCACTCTAAACCAGAGGAGAGTGTTCTTGCTGGCGTGGTTTAATGCCCTGCCTTCTGCCATTTCAGATGGCAGATCCATGCAGTTCGGGCAATATCGAGTCCATCTCACATGTGCTTTTATACTGTTATAGGGGCATTCGTATTTGCCTGGATTGAACCACTTATAAAAAGCATGCCAGGTCGATCAGAAGAGTATTACACTTCCTTTCTTCTGGCAGACCAGTACACAGCAATTACAGAGAGGGTAGCAAGATTCTGTGTGCAGCATGCAAACGGAGACGGGAGCATAATTGTAAGTGAGACCTCTGTATGTATATCAGAGTTCCCTCTAAGGCGTGCGCATGCTCACACGTTTTTTGATGTCCACTCAGTTAATTTTAGATCCCGCTCACGTTGAATCAGGAAGGCTCCATTCCGAATACATGTGTGCGCACACTGCCTTGATACTGCTGCCCAGAACAAAAATTCATTCCACACACAGATTAAAAAATTAGAGAGAACACTGATGCATATATGTTTTGATACTCTATTACCCAGTCCTGTTTTTTATTTTATTTTACTTTAATTTCATTTTCCATTTTATTTTTTGATTGCTGGTCACCAAATGTAATAAAAAAATCATTCATTCATATTTTAGCTCCAGCGAGCCAAGAAAACGAACTATTGCACAACTACAACATGAAAAGAAACCTGATTCACCTTGATAACATCCCATGGCTGAACTCCAAAGGACAAAAAAACATAAAGCACAGACAAGGCCATGAAAAATAACAACTGTATAGTTCCTGGTAACCCGTCAAGCCAATAATCTATCAACCCCAACAGAAATCTTAGGTTTTGTCATCAAAAGTTTTCAGAAGTTTCAAATCAGTTCAAGAAAACATTTCACATCAGCTCCAGCTTTATCACCATTTGGCTTGCCACGGTGGACAGCGACAACAGAGTAGCTGCAGGAGCCCTTGTGTCAAATATGGCAAATGCAGTATCCCAATATTACTGTTCTAACCAGTCACTCAAATACTCTATTGTCATTTCATTGAAACCTTTCATTGCTAACCATGACACAGTAGTTTTGGCTTGTTATTGAAAAGTAGTGAAAAGAAGATCAAACACTTTCTAGAACAAATATTTAGATTATCCTGTTAAGCCATTAAAAAAAACAGGCACAAGTTCAGAACTATTTTTAAACTCTGTATGAGACTGCAGGGAAAAGATCTGCAATCATATGCCATGCAAGACAGGTCTGTGTCAATAGTACAGTAGGTACCCTGATCATTTAAATTAAAGCACAGGGACATGGTATCCCGTGTCATTAAGCAGTAAAACCCTTGTCATAAATATCTGAATACATGCACAGAAAAGATATTCAGAATATGAATCTGAACATGGATTTCCTTTGGAGAAAAGACTCTTGTGAGGCAGGACTGGCTGCTTCAGATGTATTTGGAATGGTGTTGCCATCCTGACATCCGAGGGGGATTTTTAATCCGTCAAGTCTTCTTACTAACCTTCAAGGTTTCAAAGAGTAATGTCAGAAGAATTTCAGAATGGCTGGAGTTTTGACTCTCTGTCCTTAGAAGAGAGCTGAGTACTACTACAAGGCTCTCACACCTTTACAATTTCACACACAAGGTTGTGACAGAACTTTTACGAATCTTCACAGTATTAAAGATAAGCTCCTGATCAATGCACTTTCTACTTTAACTGCATCACAGCTCCAAAGAGAGCAATGGAACATGGAAAGGAGAGCTGGTCTTGTGGTAGCAAGCATGACCTGTCCCCTTAGCTAAGCAGGGTCTGCCCTGGTTGCATATGAATGGGAGACTAGAAGTGTGAGCACTGTAAGATATTCCCTTTAGGGGATGGAGCCGCTCTGGGAAGAGCAGAGGGTTCCAAGTTCCCTTCTGGCTTCTTCAAGATAGGGCTGAGAGAGACTCCTGCCTGCAACCTTGGAGAAGCTGCTGCCAGTCTGTGTAGACAATACTGAGCTAGATAGACCAATGGTCTGACTCAGTATATGGCAGCTCTCTATGTTCTATGCCATGCAGCTTTAGTTTTTAACGCTTAAGTTCCTCCTACCTTTCACTACATCACAATGGCCACTCCCATACTTAATCGGATTGTAAATATCCTCTTCCTACAAATTCTGAATAAGACAAAATGTACATTTTAACTTCTAGAGAACAGCTTTTCATGGTCAGTTCTTTATTAAACATCATCAGCCATTGCTCAAACACTTTCGGCCAGAAAGTTATCTTAGGGAAATCTCAACATCTTTCATCAGTTTGAGCAGCTCCTGGAATTATATTTACATTTTGTTACAATTGCAAACTCTCCATAAAATTCTGTGGAAGAGGAAATTTCAACAAGTGCAGCTTGCCATGCTTCAGGAGTGTGAAAACCTCCACCTGCCAAAGTCCCCTCATCCACACAGGTGTTAAAGCTATAGGTAAAAGTATACATCTGTGGTGACCAGCTTGAGGTTCTCCTACTGTTTGCTAGATTACAACTTCCCAGCTGCAATCAAATGATGGGGAGGGAGTGGTGGTCCTACAAAAGCTGGAGAACCTCATTTCCCACACCCCACCCCACCTTCACCCACACTGCAATGCCCAGGAATTCTGTCATGCCCCATCTTCAGAGTGTGAGCATTGTGTGTGCGCATGCCCACAAGGAACATAAGAGAGACTGCTGCACTGGCTGAATACCACCCTTACTGTTAATCACTCAACTACTGTTTGTCTTTGGTGTATCGCCATTTCAACTGTCTATATAAGCGACACATCAAAGCCTTTCAATTTCACAGGTAGCAGCAAATCACACATATATGAAGCTTTATATCTTTATCTAATGACAACAAGTTAACCATGATTGTTTCTTGAAGAACCAGTGGAAAACAACTGAGTTTCAACAAAGTTGTAGAGGAACAGGGTAGATACCTCAAGAGGAAAAATTATGTTTGCAGTTAACCTTCCCCAACTCCAAGCAGGGCTACTTGGAAACAAGTGCCACTGAAATCAATTATGTATTTTTGACAAAGTATAGCAATATTTGCATGCATTATGCTGGACAGCATTCAAGAGAACAGGTCCCTGCTCAGACATGCTTCCAAAAGAGAATGATGGGCAGCAAGAACTGTTAGGCGCATAAGAGGACAGAAGAAAAGAACAAGGTGGCCAGATGGGGGGTATATTCCTAGTATTTTGCATTATACTCTATTAACAGTTGCCCTCCTCCCACTTAACCCAAGAATGCAAAGGTGTGACCCATTTCTAGGCTTCAAAATTCAGATGATGCACTTAAATATTTTATCAGAATAAATTTTCCATCAACAGCATTTCAGGATAAGCACACGGCTCTTTAACAACTACTCGACTGGGTTGAAAGGACAGAGACAGACAGGCTTGCAGGATGTTGTACCGATCACAGATGAACGATCCATCCAGTAGTCACCACTTAACTCTTGGAACTGGCAATATCAAGATTATTTTTATATGCTGACCTGCTACCACTGCAGCTAGCGGCAAAACCATCTGTCAAAGGCAATGCTGTAACACAAATTGCTTGGGCCTCATGGTGTGGCAAGATTTTTACCCATTCATTGCCTAAGGCTCTCTTGCCCCTCTCCAACTAGCAGTGTGCTGGTGTGGGCCATCTTGTCACTTGCTCAGCCATCTCTTCCCAAAGTCATTTTATTCTCTTTCACCACCCACAAACACAGAAATGTTGTCACACCACTTATACCGAGGGGGGTGGGGTGTTTTTACTGAGCTTCTGGGCTCTCTCTCTCTTTTTTTTTTTAAAGCACAGTGTTCCTAATCTGGGGAGTTCCTATATTTCCAGTCCTAAATGCACTCTAACCAGTGAAAATCCAGCACACATTGATCCAACACCCTTGGAAGCCAATGCCATTGATTCTGACAGGAGGAACCAATTATGTCAACCATCCAAGGCAAATGCATGGCTAGATTATAGTTCCTATTTATCAGTCTCTTGCTCTTCTAGAAGGACTGAATGCTCAATGCAAACAGAAGGAATAGCTGGGATCAATCAGTAGTGCAAGAACTACAGCATGTAAATAGCAAAGAAAATAATCCAAGCGAAATGTAAAGTGCTGGTTATTACCTATAAAGCCCTTAACAGCTTCGGTCCAGGGTATTTAAGAGAACACTCCCTTTAACATGAACCTTCCCGCCTATTAAGATCATCTGGGGAGGTCCGGTTGCAGTTACCACCAGCTCGTTTGGTGGCTACTCGGGACCAGGCCTTCTCTGTGGCTGACCCAGAGCTCTGGAATGCACCCCGACAAAATCAGAACCTCTCCATCTCCAGCTGTTTTTAAAAAGACCCTTACCTGTTTTCGCAGGCTTTTAAATCATTTTATCCTGATTTATACTTGTATTTTACCTTGTGTACACTGCCTGGGAATACACATCAGGTTGTATATAAATAAAATAAAATAAATAAAATATGATAGACTATGGAATTGCTATGGAATGTGAAAGCACCAGTAAATCCAGACTGATGTTACTGCACTCACAGAACTCCAACTGCTGGGCTGCTTTAAAAATCAATGTAAAGGAAGGAAAGAACACTCTCACTACAGAGCTGATTTCCAGAAACCAATGATCTGATCTAGTTTGCATCAGCCTGATAATTGTGTCCATACTCAAGAACCTTCAGCTGAGTAATTATAACCCTTACACCAGCTACTTGCCTCACAAGTTATGCATGATGATGCTGCCCATGAAAAAAAAAAGCCCGAGGAGCAGATCAAGGTTGTATTAAGAGCTTATCTTTGAAGAGCAGGGGAATCACCCATGTCAGTTCACAATAGAGGGCTGAAAAATAAACATACACTGCACTGTACAGACATATTATAGTTTAAGAATAGATTGTCAAAGTATACCAGGTACCACCTTCTGTTAGTCACCTTTTAGAGAATACAATTCATCTGCAAGCTGGCTAGAGGCTTTAATTGTGTCTTTGATTCCCTGCCCTCCAATACAAATGTTTTAAATATATACAGGAAATGCATATTCTGCTACAAGAGGAAATGCACTTCAAGTCAGTCCTGACCGTATCACGGGAAAGGGATCAGACAGGGAAAGCGGTCCATGACCACAGATGAATTAACCTAAATTCTTCATCCAGTTTACAAGCTTATATGCCTGCCACCCATTTTGTTTCTAAGAAAGATGGACATGCAAGTGCAAGAGTGAAGTTACACCCATCACGGTGTTTTAAAAGCCCCCATTTTTAATCAGATGGAAGGTTCTCGCTGGCACTAACCTATTTCAGTCCCCTTATCCTTTTCAACAGTTAATTTGAAAGCAACAGCCCTGCAGTAATTAGCTAGATGTTTGCTCTCCAATCACAGAGGGAATGGGCAAGGATGCTACTATTAAATATAGAAACAAGGAGGGAGCAAAATGAGGCTAATATCTGCTAGAATACCGAGACATTATCAGAGAGGCAACATAGCAAACACATGGGGAAATGGGGGTGGCGAGACAGACAGAATCTAACATATCATACACAAAATTTTTGATCAAGTACAATTATGGCTAATCAAGCTACATATGCATTAGGCACAAGAAAAGGAGTGTGAGAAGCAGAAACCCAGAATTATCACCAGCTACGGAGATAGTATAAAAAGAGGAACAAGCAACTGCTCATTTTAGAAAATATGCAGTGGGGGCAGTAGGTATACGGCTGGAAAGAATAGGATTTGGCACGAGGACTAAGAAACCTCTCCAGACTGGCATGATCAAGGCCCGGGGAGGGAACGTGGGTGGCAGGAGACATCCAGAGAGGATGGAAGTGAGAGGCAATCGAGAGGAGTGGGGTTGTGGGGGGGGGAGGAAATCATCATTGTCCCCAGATACACTGCCAAGAGGAGGATTTCAAGGGGGGGGGCGGCGGCGTGACAGCGGTATTATCAGAAAGAGCAAGACGTCCAGGCTAGTAGTACACCTGGGGCTGTGAAGCGAAGGGGGGGAGGCGATTGTGGCAGGTCACTGGCCTGGCGGGAGGGGAAGAGGAGGAGGAGGAGGAGGGAGGAGTTCATGCGAAGAGAGCAAGCCCTGCGAAGAGTACCTCCGAAGGGAAGGGAAGAGGGTGCCTTTCTCTTAAAGGCAGCAGGAGGAGGGCAGAAGGAAATCCAGCGCAGACCTCTCCGAGAAGAGGGGAGGGAGAAGGGGACAAGCCAAGGCTTGCCGGAGGAGCAGCAGCAGCAGGACCCCCCCCCCCCACCCCTCGCAGAGCGAGAGCCGCCGAGGCCGCCCCTGCAGCCCGTTCCACAGACCCAGCACAGGAGCAGCAGCACGAGAAGGGCCCAGGCGGCGGGGTGGGCAGCCCTCGGGGCGGGGGCGCTGGTGGCCTGCAGCCGGGAGGAGGACCCGCTGCTGCCGGGGGTGAGGGGCGCGATGCCGGGGAGGCAGGAGGGGGGGATGCCCCAGCCGGGGGGAGTGATGGGGGGGTGCTGCTCTTGCGGCCAGGCGGCGGGGGGGGCGCTCCCGCCCGGGCACGCCTGCCCTGCCGCGCTGCCCCCGGGGAAGGGGAGCGGCGGGCGGGCGGGCGGGCGAAGCGGGCTGGGGACGGGGAGAAGGAGGGGAAGGGAGAGGGAGCTCCGTCCGTCCCCGCCTCACCTGGCTGCCATGGCTGGAAGAAGAAGAAGCGCCTGGAAATGGCGATGGCGAAAGGCGGCCCGTGGCGAGGTGCTGCTGGAGCTGCGCGCCCTCCGAGGAGACTGAGGAGGAGGCGGCGCCGGCGCGGCGGAGAAGACCTGGCGGCGGCGGCGGCGGCATGGAGGAGGAGGAGGAGGAGGAGGAGAGCGGCGGAGGCGATGACGGCAGCAACGGCAGCGGCGGGGGAGGCCGGCCCAAGCGGCCCGAAACAAGCGCCGCCCCTCGGAGGATGCGCTCGGCGCTCCGGGCAGGAGGGGGAGGAGGCTCCAGCCGCTGCGGGTGGGCGATGCGGGGGAGGGGCTCCCAGCCCTTCCCCCTCCTCCCCCCCCCCCGCTCCCCGGCTGGGCTGAGGCTGAGGGGCGCCCAGGTGTGCGCGCGGGGGGGGAGGAGGAATGGGGGCGGGGCTGCCTCGGCCAGCAGCAGGAGACGCCCGGCAGGCCGGTGACTGTTTCTAGGCCGCCTGCAGGTCCAGACCCCTCGCGAGGCGGCTTGTTTCCACCCGAAGGCAGGTCCAGACTGGGGGGGCAGCGTGAGGCGGGGCGGAGCGGATCGGCAGTGGGGCAGCCTGGGCGCCCTGCTGCAGCCCCGCCGCGGATCCATGGGCTGGTGGCCACCACGGGCCTTCCCTCTCTCACAGACGTGCCCCCCAGATGGCTTGGACTACAACTCCCAGAACCCCCAAGCAAAGGCCGTTGCAGCCGCTGGGGATGCTGGGAGCTGTAGTCCGCAACCTCTGGGGATCCCTCTTGGAGGGAACCCTGGTGGTGGCCCCCACTCTGAGGCGGCCCAGCTGCGGTTGGACTACGGCTCCCAGCAGCCCCCCCCACGATAATTTGCCGCTGGGGGTGATGGGAGTTGCAGTCCAACAACAGCTGGGCAGCCTCAAGGGGGCCACTCCTGCTTGACCCCTCTTCTGAGCAGGAGGCTGGACCCCCTTCTGACTCTAAATGTCCTGCGACTCCATCCTTGTTTATTTATTTGAAAACTTACATTCTGTATTTCTGGCTCCCACCCCAAAAGGAAGCACTCTCCAGGGGGTTTAATAAAGAAGGGGAAATTAACAGTTAAGGCAAAACTATTAAGTTAAAAAACATGCCAAAAATGCACCACCCCAAATGGCAGATCGCAAAAAAAAGAAAAAAGGGAAGCTTTGCCAGTCATATTTCTGCCTGTCAAAAAGCTGTTTAAAGGCACAGGCAGGCTGCCATGGGTGTTGTGTCAAGTGGGTGCCTTCTCACCGTGCTGTTTTCACTGGTTGGTGGCTCATTCGGTGTTAAACAGGCCCTTTATAAATAAACAGGCAAAAACAACAACAGTAGGATGTGTTCGAAACACTTGAGGACAATATTTAGAACTGAAACATTGCCAATAGTATAACTTTATTAACCCTTCCCAGCCTAGGACCCATTTGGAACAAAAAACACTCAAACTTGGAAGCAGGGCCTGAAGGCAACAGTCCTCCCCAGTTGTTTGACCCCAACAATATTCAAGTGTGTGCGTGCGTACGCACACATGCACACCTGTGTGTTAAATTATTATCACAATCTATTGATTGCCACCTTGAGGATCTTTTGATTGAAAGGCAGGATATGAATCAAATTGAGACTTGCTCTTGGGGTTCCAGCTTGCTTCTAAGGTAGCAGCCATCAACACATCTTGAGGCTGTGAGTTCCATAGTTTAATTATACACTGTGAAGGAGTGAGCAGTGTCTGACTGGCAGGAGGTAAGTTGACAGGAACCAGCGGTTTCCAGCATGAGCCACAAGTGGTGGGCATTTCGTGTCGTCTGCTGTGTTCCCGAGCGAAATTCCACCCCTCAACCTCTGCCACCCCAACATGGTTACAAATGTTGGATGGTGGGAGGGAAATGCACCCCTCCCAGTCCTGGGAATCAGACGTTGGCAGGTTCATTCTTGGGTCACAAAATGAGCCTAACTTGTGACTTGCCTCAGGAGCATGCACTGGCCAGCACTGGCGGTTCATGCCAGCCATACTTGCAGCAGGTCATCTGAGCCTGCCCAGTATTTCCTTTTGTCTGTCCTAAATCTCCTGCTGGTCCATCTCATTGGACTGACCCCTGGTTCGAATGGTGGGGGGTGGGGGGGGAGAGGGAGAGAGAAGAGCTTATCTTTATCCACTTACATAAGGAGAGCTGGTCTTGTAGTAGCAAGCACGACTTGTTCCCTTAGCTAAGCAGGGTCCACCCTGGTTGCATATGAATGGGAGACTAGAAGTGTGAGCCCTGGAAGAGATTCCCCTCAGGGGATGGAGCCGCTCTGGGAAGAGCATCTAAGTTCCCAGTTCCCTCCCTGGCAGCATCTCCAAGAGAGGGCTAAGAGAGACTCCTGCCTGCAACCTTGGAGAAGCCGCTGCCAGTCTGTGAAAACAATACTGAGCCTTATAGACCAATGGTCTGACTTAGTATATAGCAGCTTTGTATGTTCCTATGTTCTTCCACACACCATGGATTATTACATAAGCCTTTTTTCATGCGTTGTTTATATGTTTTGATATTATTAGCCACCTTAGGCTAGAATTTACTAAAGAAGTGAAAGGCTCGTCAGTTAATAACATTAATAGGCATGAATTAATCATGACGTCTGCAGCCTTATGCACACTTACTTGGGAGTAACCTCCACTGAACTTGGTGGGTCATGCTTCCAAATAAACACGGATAGGATTGGGGCTGTTTTGAAGTCTCTTTTTTGAAGTTCTCATCAGTCATTTGTGGAGAGTGCCTTGTTATCTTTCATCTCATGCTGAAGCTGAATCGGAGCTGCTTCAAACATTTCAGTCTTCATGGAGGAAAAGAGGATCCTGCATGTCACTTGAAGCCTAGTTCCAATGCCCTCCACAGTGCAAGCACACTGATTGGACTCTTCAGAGCTGCGGTTTGCTTCAGCTACTCTCTAAGCACTGCATTTCAAACCAAACTCATGTTCCTACTCAGAGGCTGATTTCTGCAAAAGCGTGGGAGCCTTTGAAGCCACTTCCATAGAAAAAGCAGGACGTTCTCTCAGCCACTGACACCAACTTCAGTCCCTTCTGTCCTTCCACTTGTTGATCTTTCAGTTGAACCACTGCTAATGACTTGCTGTTTGCAGAGGATATTGCAAGGCAGAAGATAGAGAGGTGAGAACCAGTAGGGAGATCTGGGTGACTCGGGCACAGTACCGCTTGGGGGTACCCTAGTTAGTGGGGTTGTACCACGACACTCCTCTGAACCTGTATCTATATATCTGGGGTGCTGTGCAAGCCAATTCCGTGGACAAGGACTGGCAAATATCCTATTAGTCTGGCTAGAATACAAAGGCTATCAGCATGGTTCTGAGCATGTTTACTTGGAGGTCTGTCCCATTGAATTCAGTCGCCTTGCTCCCAAGTAAATGTGCATGCGATTGCAGCCTGTGCTGACTAGTGGATCAGGATGTTGCTGGTGTCCTGCTTCCCTGGGCCACTGATAAAAGGACTGAGCAGAATACAGATGGCTAATCAATACTGACAGGGAGACTCAGGGAAATGCTTACTAGGTCAAATGGTATTAAAAGCTACCGGGTGTGTGAAGAGAAAGAATGGTTTTAGCCAACATGCGGGCAGAGATCCAAAGGTAAGATAAATGCACACTAATCATTTTTAGTTGGTGTTCTTGTTGAATTTTATTGATTGTTTTAACTGTTAATTTTAATATATGTTTTAAATATTGGTATACAGGCGACGCGATACGCATGATAAGATGACTCACAATTTCTCCTTAAGGACCTTCATTTATTGCGTAAAATGAAAAACAGATAAAAATAAACGTTTCGGCGTCAAATACGTCAGCTTCAGTGTTCTTCCAACTCTTTCTGTGGATCACAATTTTATATTGTCTATATATTGTTATATTGTATTCCACTCTAATTACAACCAGGTAGCAATTTCTTAATCAACAAATAAGACAGAGGGGAAAGATGGAGGGATCGGGGTGGGGTGGGGTGGGAGGAAAGTAACATGTGAGCCAAGGGCATGCAGCTCACGTTTTACTTTCCTCTCTCCACCCGTTCCCTCTGTCTTTTCCCTGTATCTATTTTATTAATGTTGTGAGCCACCCCCAGCAGTAGTGTGCTGGAGGGGCAGGGTATCAATATTTCAAATAAATAAATAAATAAATAAATAAGCTTCTTAAAATGGCTTAGCTGTACCATATGGAGGAAGAATTAGACTATATTGCTAGGGATCAGTTAGAATGCAGCTGGATTTATGGACAGAAACAGATGTTTCTCTCCGCTAGAGATATAAACCAAGGAATTGATTAGATAAATAGGCATAATGATGGGTTTGTTTCAGAGAGCATCATGTTTCCGTACTTGATTAATTCTTGCAAACGGATATGTTTGGCCAAGTTTGGGGCCAAGCAATTGTCGCATCACATGGAGAGTGGAATCCAATGTGTTTCCATGGAAGTAAGTCCCACTATGTTCCATGAGGTTTGCTCCCAGGGAAGCCTGCGCAAGATTGCATCCTTGGCCCGTGTATACTTCGTGGAAGTGAGTGCAGCCGTTTCAGTGAAAGTTGCTTCAAGCAACTGAGAATGGTGAAGGCCCCACACCCCGCACTTCTTTCCAAAAAAGCACTGACAGCAGAGTGAGCCGCTTGCTCCTGGGACTTCTGCAGTTACCACGATGCCGTTGGACTTTTCAGTCATTGCATGGTCCAGCGGTATAGCGCATCAGCAGTTTCTTTTGTCAAGAGGAAATCTTTGTCATGAAACAGCTCCAGAGTGTGTGTTCTGCTGCTTCAGCTGGCCGGAGTTGAAGTTCTGCTGCTTCTGCTGGCCAGTACAAAGTTGTTTTGCATGGGGCACGGGAGTATATTTGCTATCCCTTCGTTGGACGAGAGCCAGCTGTTGCCAGAGGGTGTCGTTCCACTGCTCTGGGGACGTCCCCATTTCCTGACTCCCCTCGCTGGCACGAGCGGCAGCAGCTGCTCCAAGGAGCCAGGGGGGCCCCCAAGGAGGCCTCCTGCGCCAGAGGGAAGAGTGTCCCCAGCTACCTCCTGTGGTGGCTCCTGCGCACAGGGTCTGGGGCAGCCCTCCCATGAGGCAGGGGGAAGTTGTTTCCGCGAGCAGAAGATGCTTTGGGCACTAGCAGGGCAGCGAGGAGAGGGGCCCCCCCACGCTGCCCCCAGGGCCAGATTATGACATGCTGGGCCCCTGGAGTAGGTCAAGCTTAAAAGGCCCCATCACATGATCAATACAAGGACAATCAAAACAGAGACCAGAAGACTTTGTTTTTACTTGGCCGAGATGCAACAACGGCTAATAATCGCACAAAAGCAGTTATCTTGTCATAGGCCTGATTGCATGAGAAATGAAAATGCATTGTGTAATACTTGATGTGTGTGTGTGTGTGTGTGTGTGTGTGTGTGATTCAAAGGACCTTCATAATGTCAGGCCCTAAGCTGTAGCTGACTGAGCTTCCGGCGCAGCTTGTCCTAAAGAGCTGGGGGTGCTCCTCCCACCCCACCTCAGAGCCGAGCTGCCTGCAGGCCTGCCATTCCTCAGGTAGAGCCATGCAGTTAGCGGTGCAGAGCCCTGCCCGATGAATGGGGGTGGGAGAAGGAGGACACCCCCCCCCGGAAACTGCCTCATTTGCCGCCCACTGGCTCCTTCGGAGGAGGAGCTCCGGCTGCCAGGCTGCAGGTCCTCACCTGCCACTGTCTCCCACCCGCTCTCCAGCTCCATCCAAGGAGCTCGCCGCTGAGCAGCGCTGCAGGCAAAGAGCTGCTGCTGCCTCCCCTTCCTAGCCACACAGCCTCCCTCGCTCTTGCACCAGGCCAGACGTGAGCAGGGAGGAAAAGCAGAAGAGGAAACGACAGCAGAGTTCAGAACAAGCACTGCGAGGCTTTCTGAGATAATGCACACAGAGTATTTGGCAAGGGTAATGCAAATACCCAAACGGCACTTTACCTGGGAGGGTATTTCATTGCACTCATTGCATAGCCTTGCGCTGAAAGTTTGATTATTACGAATGTTTATTTCACACTTTTTCACACACGGTGCCCAAAAGGTTTCCCAACAGGGAACCGCAATCTAAAATGGAACCCAACCCACGGGAGAGACCCACAACAGCTGCTGGGGAGGGTGCTATGCGGAGAGGAAGAGGGGCAGTTGCTCGGTCTCCGCCTGCTAAAGGTATGAGAGCCACCACTTTAAAAGGTGCCTGTTCACCCAGTCGACAGGAATACTATTTGCAAATCTCCCTGCTGGACATACACATAGCCCATTCACATGACAATATATACCTGGGTACAACCTCTGACCTGGGTATGCATGGTTGTGTGAATGGGCGTGTGACTGCATATCATCACTGCTCTCCAGTGTTATGGGATGCTGCCCATGGTATCATCGCAGTGACAGCCACAAGTGCCTCTTCCCACATCAGAGTTTAAATCCTTTTGCGGCTGAACTCTGTCAAGAGTTCTCAGACTTGGTCCCCCAGGTATTGTTCTACTACAAGTCCAACAACATTTGGGGACCCAGGTTTGAGCACCCCTGCTTTCTGTGTGCGCTGTTGCTCGGCAGCTCTGGAGTGAACAGCTCTCTTAATCTGCAGAAAGAGCCCTGGCAGCATTGTTGTCAACACAAAAATGGTATTTTCTTGGCTTGCCTGGAACATACATGGGAAGCTGCCATATACCAAGTCAGACCCTTGGTCCATCCAGCTCAGTATTGTCTACCCAGACTGGCAGCGGCTTCTCCAAGGTTGCAGGCAGGAGTCTTTCTCAGCCCTATCTTGAAGATGCTGACAGGGAGGGAGCTTGGAACCTTCTGCACGCAAGCAGGCATGTGGTCTTCCAAGAGCGGCCCCATCGCCTAAGGCAGGGGTGCTCAACTTTAGCCCTCCTGTGGATGTTGGCCTACAACTCCCACAGTCCCTGGCTATTGGCCTCTGTGGCTGGGGATGATGGGAGTTGTAGTCAAAAAACAGCTGGGGGGGGGGCTAGGTTGATCAGGCCTGCCCTAAGGGGAACATAGGAAGCTGCCATATACTGAGTCAGACCATTGGTCTATCTAGCTCAGTATTGTCTTCACAGACTGGCAGCAGCTTCTCCAAGGTTGCAGGCAGGAATCTCTCTCAGCCCTAACTTGGAGATGCCACCAGGGAGGGAACTTGGAACCTTCTGCTCTTCCCAGAGTGGTTCCATCCCCTAAGGGGAATATCTTCCAGTTCTCACACTTCTAGTCTCCCATTCATATGCAACCAGGGCGGACCCTGCTTAGCTAAAGGGACAAGTCATGCTTGCTACCACAAGACCAGCTCTCCTGCTGGGAATATCTTACAGTGTTCACGTGTGGTCTCCCATTCAAATGTAAACCAGAGCAGACCCTGCTTAGCAAAGGGGTCAATTTTCATGTTTGCTACCACAAGACCAGCCACCTATGGCTGGGGAAATGACTTGATTAGCAAGCTAGAGGTCACCGGTTTGAATCCCTGCTGCTGTATTTCCCAGACTATGGGAAACACCTATATCTGGCAGTAGTGATATAGGGAAAATGCTGAAAGGCATCATCTCATGCTGCGTGGGAGGAGGCAATGGTCAACCCCTCCTGTATTCTACCAAAGACAACCACAGGGCTCTGCGGACTCTCGATGGCACACTTTACTTACCACAAGATCAGCTGTGCTCCCATAAGAGAGCCTTCAAGAGAAAGTGCAGTCTTGCAAACTGCATGTCTCGCTGGTTTCATTTTGATCACAGGCCAGGGAATCAAGGTCTTCTGAGACTTTCAGAGGATAGTCGTGTTAGACTGTTGCAGCAAAGCCAACAGAAGGGTCTTGTGGCACCTTAAGGACTCACAAAGATTGATTGTGGCACTGGCAGAAGCTTTCATGGACTGATTTTGTGGACTGATAAAACACACTTCATTGGAAACACAAGGGGTTGTCCTCATGTTAGCAGCACTATACATGGGCATAGAGAAAAAACGGTTCCTTAAATGTATGCCAAGTAAGCATCTTGACCATTCACAAGAGAATAATCATTCTAGCTTTGCTATAGCACTTAATGTCTGGAGTGAAATGGAAACCATGCTCTACCAGTATTTCGATTCAAGCCTGGAGGAATAGGAGGTTCCTGGGTTCCAGAATGAGAACTTCTCTTAGAGAGGTGGTTTTGGTCTGCACCTGAAGCTGTTTAAGAATACACTTTACTTTTACTTTAAGAAATGGGGGAAGGAGCCTGAATTCATTATCCCCTCTTTGACAACCTGCAAAGCATGAAGCAATATCTTTCCAGTGTCTCCTTTCTTTCCCTGAAAGCTGTTCTGTTCTCTGGGTTTCTGCCCATAAGAAAGGGGGAGGAAATTGCTTGCATGGACATGCAGATCCTCCAGTGAAGCTGTCCATACAGGGCCACTGCCTGCAACCTGAGACCACTTCTTTGGAAGAAGGTTGCATACAAATCAATGGGACTGGTCCAAGGAAATCTGCCTTAGCACCTTTGTAGGGAAATCCGTAAATCCTCTAAGTTGGGACTGAGAAGATGCACCTTTTTTTAAAAAAAAGCATTATTACAGATTAATTTATATCTCACTTTTCCAACGAAATGCATCCAGTTTCAGTATTAACAACAGAGTGGCATAAAAACATAGCAGCTGTGATTTCAGCCCTGGTTATGGAAACGGACATCTGGAACAGTTCAAACAAAATGGTCAGTTGAAGGGCAGGCAGTGACAGGCTTCCTCTTTGGGGAGGCTGTTCTAAATTTGAGGCACCGCTCCTGAGAAAGCACTTCTGTACTTTCTGCTGGGGACTGGAAGAGGGCTGCCAGCAGGACAGGCTCATGAGACCCAGTGAATGCTGGATTATAACTCCCACCATCAACAGTTCATTGCAGTGGGGAATCATGGGAGTGGTAGTCCACCAACAGCTGGAGATCTCAGGTTGGCCTTACAGCAGGCCTGCTCAACTTTGGCCCTCCTGCAGATGTTGGCCTACAATTCCCATAATCCCTAGCTATTGACCACTGTGGCTGGGAATTATGGGAGTTCTAGTTCAAAAACAGCTGGGGGGCCTAAGTTGAGCAGGCCTGCCTTACAGTTTCTCAAGCGCAGAAGGCACAGGGGGAGAGCTGATGGGGAGCAGCAGCATGATGTAGCAGAGTGCTTTTTTGAAGGGACTCTGGGCCCCAGTAAAGGCAAAGTGACGTGATGGAAGGGTGGGCAGGCTGCAGTGACCCTGTGGTGAGGCTTACCCATGGGCTCTCTCTTTCCTCCTCCTCCTCCTCTTCCTCCTCCAAAACAGACCCCCCTCAGCCACCATGCCAGCAAGCCAGTAGGCTCGTTCACATGACCACCACCAGCAGGTAGGAGGAGTGCCCAGCCTGGGTCGGAGAGGGTGGTGTGCTTGCAAACATGATGGAAGGAGGTGGGGCGAGTGGCCGTGTGCGAAGCGGCTTTTCCTCCTTCCTCGGTAAAATGCTGGGGGTGGCATCTGGATGGGATCTACCCACCCTAGCCAGCTGCCGCCTTGTACACGATCCCTCTCCCTGCCTCAGTCTTTGCAAGCACACGACCACTGATCGGGAGCAAGCCTGGCTCCCCTGCCCAGGTTGTGCGCTCCTCCTCCTCCTCCTAGCCTGCCGGCAGTAGGGTGAACGAGCCTAGTAGAGTTGAGATCCCAAGTTGGCAACCGTGTTTGAATGCGCTCACCCAGAGGCGTATCTAGGGAAAATAGCACCTAAGGCAAGCACTGAAATGGTGCCCCCTATCCAAACATCTGACATCCATCTTTCAGATAACTTTACCATAATATCAGCCGAAAAATACAAGTCAAGCTCCTTAATCTTTTAATATTTTAAAAAATATTTAGCAGTGGATGTAACCAGACCAAAAAATGCCAGAAAACTACAAATTTCAGTATGTGGGGGCTCATGAAATACCCAAATACTATGTGGAGGTGTACTTGGAAAACTAAACAGAAGTGCCTGTCTAATTCTCTACTATGCATTGTAGCATCACTATTACATAAGTTTTAAAAATAATGGAGAATTTGACTTTTCCCAGATACTCTGAAAATAATTAAAGGATATGCAGAGTAAACTATGTCACTGGTTGGAATATATTCTTGTATTTCAGAAAGACAGTTAAAATGAGAGAAAGAGAGCAAGAAACTCCCAGTGGGTCTTAATACTAAGGATTTCACACTGATTCAAAGACAAACTCACCATTAATAGTCATATTATTAAGACATCACATTTAACTCACTTATCACAAGAAGCAAAGTAGAGCAAATGAATACAATCCTAGCTCATAGGCTTCAGCTCAGTATTCACAAACCCTGATTCTCTGTACATAGTGCCAAACTAAATATGTGTACAGTGACTTACATTATATTAATTAAAAAAATTTTTAATCTGTAGCCCCTTCAGGGGGCTTCCTAGAGGCTGTGGGGGGGTGTCTGCAAAAGTTCCCCCTCCCCATGCTGGCCTCTAGAGCCTCGCAGGGACCATTTGAGCATGTGCGGTGGCCATTTTTCAAAATAGTTTTTTTAAATGGCCGCTGAAAACAAAATGGCCACTGTGCATGCTCAAATGGCCTCTGTGAGGCCTGGCATGGCCTAGGGCCTCACAGAGGCCATTAGAGCATGTGTGGTGGCCATTTTGTTTTGGTGGCCATTTATTATTATTTTTTTAATTTTAAAAAATGGTGCCCCCCTTCAAGTGGCGCCCGGGGCACGTGCCCTGTCTGCCCCACCCTAGATACACCCCTGCACTCACCATAAGCAGGGCCTGCACACGGATGGTTTCTTCAAGCACAACTGAGTGAGGAGGGGCTTCAGAAACCTCTGTTTGTTGCCTGCACGGACAACTTACTGCCGCATGCTGAAAGAAGACTCCCATGCCAGGATTTGGAAGGACTATTTGGAGTTATTTGCATATTTCCCTGTGTTTATTTCAAACCAATCATTGTCTTAACCCCTTCATTCTCCCCCTTTTCTGATTGTTTCTGTCTCTTATCCCCACTGTTTTGTGAATGATATGGAAATTTTTGACTAAAACTGTTAAATAGAAGCAGAGGGGGAACAGGGTTGCTAGCCACTTGGCAAACCATGCTGATCCATTGGCCAGCTGCATGTGGCTTGTTGAGTCCCCAGCTGTGCAGGTCAGCTGCCGCTGGACTGTCCTCTCTTGCTCAACTCTTTTCTGGCCTTCACATCCTTGATATTTTAGAATCATGAATTGTGGTGACTTGGCGACATAGGGTCAAGGTTCCTTTGCGATACGGTGGACAGTCTCAACAGCATAAATTAATAGGGTGATATTTTTCTTGGCAAGCCTCTCGGCTGTTTACTCAGTGTTTCCAGTTTCACTTCAAGTCTAGCCAGAACCGGGTTCAAGGCTATTTCCAGACAGGGTTTTTTTTAGTGACAAGTCAGCATGAATATAGAAGGCCCAATCCTAGGGTGGGTGGGTGGGTAGGTGAATTAAGAATCTATGTAGCACTTTAGAGGGTTCAAGTTTTCATGGTACAGCAACTGCTTGCATGCCGAAGGTCTGGGGTTCAATCCCTGGCAGCATCTCCAGGTGGGGCTGGGAAAGACCCCTCTCTGAAACCCTGGAGACCTGCTGCCAGTCAGTGCAGACAATACTGAGCTCGATGACCGAGGGTCTGACTCATTAGGAGGCAGCTTCCTATACCCTATGTAAGCTGGGGAAAGGCATGGGTTACAGGTGATGCTCCGTACCACGCTGGAGGCTGTCCAGGTGACCAAACTCCTGGTGGTATCACTTGTGTGACTTGATCCTGTACTAGCGTCTGCTTTAGTAGATACAGGGATGGTGCTGACAGACAGACACTGCAGTCTGTTTCGGGGCTCCTGCCCCGGCCTTGCAGGTCCAATTCTGGCACGAGCAGACATGGAACAGAGGGCCCAAGACAGAAGGAGGTCGTCAGGCTTGTGGAGCTGCAAGGTGGGACAGTCTCTTGTTAGAAGAAGCCTGGATATCCAGCTGCAGTTCCCGGAGTTTGTACATAATGGGGGCTGCAGTTCTTGAAATGCAAAGCAGAAGCTTTCACTCTCCTCCTCTTCTGTGTGGGAGAGGATATGGGGAGGGCAGAAGTGTGTGGCTCCCACCCTGAGGTTGATTCCCAGAGCTCTAAACCGTGCCAGGGCCAGACTGGGGGCACTGAGAGGGTGGTGGAATGTATGTGGGGAGGGGGCCGGGTTTTGAGCAGAATGGGTCATTAATGGTGGGAGTTGGGGCACAGGGGTGGGGTGGGGTGCACCGGGAATATGCCCTCTTGCCCTAAGGGCAGTCTGAGCCTGCTTCTCATGACCAATCGGAAGGAGAAGAGGTGGGGCTCTCCAAACAGGGAGAGGGGGAAAGGGGATCCGGGCAGCTGGTGTGGGGAGAGCCCAGCGAGCGCAGCAGGGCGCACCAGGTGAGGGTGCACCGGGAAAATGCCCTACTGCCCGGTGAGCCAGTCTGAGCCTGAGCCGTGTACAGCTCAAATGCCTTGGTGGGTAGGAATCAACCATGACTTGGTGTGTGGGGGCCAAGGTTGATTTCAGCACATTAATTATTTACATTTAACTTAATTATTTAAAATATTAATGAAAGGCAGTCGGGGTAGGAGTGAGGGGAAAGAGGGAAGGTGTTAGTATATTAGGCTCCAGCCCAGGGTTGAGGGATATTAGGTCTCCAGTGGCCAACGGCATTGAACCACTGCTGGTGATCATCAGCATAGCAGACCAAGAGCTCTTCATAGCTCCTGCTGTTGCTACAGGATCTTCTCACCTGGGGTCAGCAAAGAGGTCCCCGTGGGCCAGATCTGGGCCCTGGGCCTTACGTTGTGCAGACCTGGTTTAGGGTTATGTCTGAACTGGCCAGAGAGAGGGAACCGGGGAGGAGGAGAAGGCTTCAGCTGGGGGTGAAAGCAGAGTCCCAGTCTCTCATGGCAAATTTATAGTCCCTTTTTAAAAAGCTTTTAAGTAGAGTGACACAATTAGCTTATGAAAATAACTTCTCCATCATATATTATGGATGACAAGGGCTTTGTTAGGTCCAGCAGAGTATGAGGTATAAGAGCAGCTTCAATTACAGTACTGCTAAATAACTCACCATAGAAGGGGCAGAATCCCTCAGGTTGTGGGTCACACTCCATTTGCTAAGCCCTTGATCTCCGAAATCAGTTTCTGCTGGTGGGTCTCTGGGTCCTTTGTTTGGAACATCTGTTATTGGCCTCTGCAGGGGTCAGTCGGTCATGAATCGGATTCAGCATGGCAATGCAAATGAGAAACCCTTCAAAGGACTGCTACAAGACACCTCCTGCTGAAGAAGAATGGCCACTATGACTTGTTCAGTAAGTCCAGACTCGACCTGAAATGGAACAAGCCATGTTTTCAAGACCTGGAGGTGGGTCATACAACTGGGCAGGGCAGCGCACAGGTGCGGGCGAAGGCTGGTTAAACTCACCTTCTCCCCAGACGAGCATTTTGCTGTTGCTGGTAGCATGGACTGTGTCCCAGCTTCCAGATAGCCATTGGAGACCTCCAATGCATCCCGACCTCCAGATATCCCATAATGCACCGGGCGACATGTGCAGTGCATTGGAGGATTCCCCCATGAGATGGGCGCTCTAGGCATCCGTCTCTGTGTCTGCTGGTGCTGAACGTAGCCCCAGTGAACACACAATCCCGGAGCCTGGGTGAAGGGCTCACTCAAGCCCTTAACCCCGGCTATGAGCCAGGTTTCAAAGCGGTACTAGGATCGGGCCCAATGCTGGCTTTTCTCACGTGCAGCCTAACCCAGGCCTTGGTTAGGGTGCGCATGAGAACAGCCTTCTGGTTTTCAACTACAATTTTATAGCAATCATGTCATATTCCTTAATGTTCTTTTAAGGTCATGCGTTCCTATATTCTGGTTCACAATTCAGGCGTCACCTCAGTTTGTCTACCAGTAAAATGGGACAATATATACTTGGCATGCCTCTTCTTCATCCACCCAGATGGTGCCTAGCCGTTGGTGATGCAAGGCTCTGTCCTGCACAGCTATCAGCGGCTCCTTAACTCCCCACCTCTTTGGGTCCCCGATTTGCTGGGATCGCTCAACAGCAGCAGGCAGGCGAGACGGGTCTCCGACTCACAGCCGTGGTGGTGGAAGCAGGACACGAGGTGACACTGGCAGCAGCAACAATGTCACTGTCCCAGTCAGTGACACGGTCCCCTTCTGCTGGGGCACCTGCCTGTAGCAGCAATCCTGCGTTTCTCAGCTGACACCACCAGAGGATGGAATCAGGCTGTTTGGTCTCACCTCCCCAACGGACATGCTGCATCTGTAGACCTCCTGTCTCCTAAACAGGGGCCAACCATGTGCACGATCCCAGATTAAAGCCAGGAAAAGCAGGGTGGCTTTTGCGGTACTGGGAAGCTGGTGGCTGCTGTCTCCCCTATACAGCCCTCTCTTGGGATCGCGTTTTGCCACAAGGCCAGAAGGGCCCTGCTTTCCCCCCGCGGCTCAGCTCCACACTGACGTGGTCAGCTCGGTTGATAAACCTGACTCACCCCCTCTAATTCTATCAGTAGCTGCCTGTCCTCGTGACGACAGTGCCCTGGCCCCATGGCCCACAGCTAAGAACACACAGCTAAGTAAACAGGAAAGGCAAAGAGCAAGCCCTTGCTTACAGTAATGGATTGGCTTCAAGAACCTTTGCTTCAGATGAGTAATGGATTGGCTTCAAGGATCCAGAAATCAGCAATGGATCCAGAATGAATCCAGAATTCAGTAATGGATTGGCTTCAAGAATCTTTGCTTCAGATGAGCAACTGGGCCCCACCAACCCACCCAGAGGGGTAGCCTTGTTAGTCTTTTGAAACACAGACAAGCAAGAGGCTTCTTGTACACAGGAACATAGGAAGCTGCCATATACTGAGTCAGACCCTTGGTCCATCTAGCTCAGTACTGTCTTCACAGACCGGCAGCGGCTTCTCCAAGGTTGCAGGCAGGAATCTCAGCCCTATCTTGGAGATGCTGCCAGGGAGAGAACTTGGAACATTCTTCTTGCAATCATGCAGGTGCTCTTCCCAGTGCAGACCCTATCTCACAGTGCTCACATGTAATCTCCCATTCAAATGCAAACCAGGGCAGACCCTGCTTAGCAAAGAAGACAATTCATGCTTTCTACCACAAGACCAGCATAAAAACAAGTGTTGCTTTGTTCTGGAAAGTTCACTGACCACGCTGATGTCACATATGCAATCTTATCTTGAGGATCAGGCTAAGGGGAGCAAGTTGTGTTATTATTCCAGAGAGCTGTGCAGAGGGCTGATTGGCCAGCACCTGTGACACCAAAAGTACCCTCCCCAGAGCAGCTTTCCAGCTTAAAAACCAACATCTGGAGAGTGGCTGGTGTACACACCTATATACACACAACCCGGCACCATACAGTGATTCAACCATGTCATCATACAAACAGTGCTTGAAACAAACCAATGAAGAAGGCAGACAGTCCACCAGCAGTCTGAATGGTCAAGGAGATCCGTGTCAGGTACAGGGGAGGGTATGCATGTCATGGGAAGAGCATAGGTGGAGGGCGGGGGTGGTGGTGGTGGAATGGTGCTGGCTTGTTTTGATCTGTGTCTGTTTCCACTGAAGATCATAACAGCATGAGCCATATTGAAGAAACCCCTCAAACTCTGCTGTGCTTCCCAGCTCCTTTAAGTGGAGGTGCCAGAGGGTGAACCTGGAACCCTGGCTAGGCAAAGCATGAGTTCTACCACATAGGAACATAGGAAGCTGCCATATACTGAGTCAGACCAGTGGTCTATCTAGCTCAATATTGTCTACACAGACTGGCAGCGGCTTCTCCAAGGTTGCGGGCAGGAATCTCTCTCAGCCCTATCTTGGAGATGCTGCCAGGGAGGGAACTTGGAACCTAGATGCTCTTCCCAGAGCGGCTCCATCCCCTAAGTGGAATATCTTACAGCTTCACTTCTAGCCTCCCTTTCATATGCAACCAGTGTGGATCCTGCTTAGCTTAAAGGGACAAGTCTTGCTTGCTACCACAAGTCCAGCTCTCTTCCCATGGCCACGGAGCAATGACCCCCACCCCACGGCATAATACAGGGCCGGGTCGGATGATTGCCGGCCTCGACACACGACCAGGACAGGGCTGCGATGGGAGTAGTGCCCCTACTCCAATGTGGCCCTTAAAAGACTAAGAGGCCACAGAAGCCAGTGCCACAACAGTCTGTTTGAAGACTAACCGTGCCAAAAGAGAAAACTCGAGACAGATGTACATCTCTAGGGCTGAAAGTAAAAGCTGGGGCTCCTTCAGCGGATGCAGAGCCTGGACCACTTGAAGGATTTCCCTTCCTACATGCCTTTGCAAGGCTCACATTGAGACAAAGTCCCTGGGCATCTTTGACTGAGTCTTGGGTTGGTTGGCAGTTGGCACGATATATAGGGAAATAAATGATAAGTAAGCTGGTTCCCTGCCCCAAAGGGCTCACCATCTAAAAAAGAAGCATAAGACAGGCACCAGCAACAGACGCTGGAGGGATGCTGTGCTGGGGATGGAGAGGGCGGCCAGTTGCTCTCCTCTTGCGAAGTATAAAAAGAATCACCTCTTTTAAAAGTGCCTCTTTGCTCCTTTAGCAGGGCATAGGGGTAGCCCTTTCAAAATGTATCCTATAGTATAGATGTATGCACTGGTGCTTGAAAAATGGATTTGGCAGCCTCTGTCTTCGTTGGGGTTGGTTTGCTGAATAAATAAAATAAAATAAAAAAACTGGAAACAAGAAGCCAGTGGGTGGTTTTTTGTTCTTGAATGGAACAGGACATTCTGAAGCGGGGAGAGAAGTGGTGTGGGGCTGCTGAGGCAACGTCACAGGCATAATTTCCAATCCAGGGGCCTCAGATATTGTCAGACCAGAACTCCCATATTCCCCGGGCACAAATTTAGCAGGTGCCAGTGAAATGATCAGAAAGGCTCTTCCCACAGACATACTAGTTTGATTACAGGTGAGAAGAAGCACCATTTTCAAGGAATAGGATCCCCGGCAATCAGATTGTTTCAAGAGATGCTGGTTCTTTTTCTTTGCAGGACCCAAGTCCGTTCGGGCTAGAAACAGCTATGAGCATCTTCACCTCTCTGCCCCTGAGATCCAGGGAGTGCTGGGATTTTGCTTGAAGCAGCTTTCAAGATGAATCCAAACACCCAGAGGGGTCACTCTGTTGGGTGTTGTTGTATCACAAAGACAAATCAGTCTACTTCTGCATCAGCTCTTGTGGACAATACAACTGATCAAGTACTAAATCCGGATGACAGCTAACAACCCATTTAAAAATGGAATAAGAATTATAGAAAAGTGGCTGCCGACACCAGCCCTGTGATAAACCAGAAGTTTTGCGGGTCGAATGACCGTAACAATAAATATTTGATTTAAACCAGAAGTGTGCGTCCCCATGCCCTGTACATGTTGGGAATTCTCTCTGGTAAGAGATACCTTCTATTACGGCAGGGTGCACAGAGGCACAACACAGCGGAGTCTGCCTAGGTATGCGTGGATGCTGAGAGCAAAGGAAACTTGGAGTCCGTTCATAGTTTCAAATCAATATAAGGAGTATTTATTGGTGAACTCCATTCTAGATAGGAGAGTGGAGAGATAGGATCTCTAATCCATCTAGCCAGCTGGATGCAGAGGGATGGTTTCTGCATCTCTGCACACATGGTGCAGGGAGAGAGGAGCGTGGGTGTTGCAAAGGAGAAGAAAGGGGAAAAGGAAGAGGAAGTGGGAGGAAGGAAGCAGGGGCGTAACTACTATTAGGCAAGGGGAGGCGGCTGCCTGGGGGCCCCCATGCCTCGAGCCCCCCCCCAGAGAGGCAAGTCACATGACTATATATTGTGAAGTGTGTGTGTGTGTGTCAGCGAGGGGCCCATTTTTAAATTTTGTCTCTGGGCCCACTCCAGCCTTGTTACGCCCCTGGAAGGAAGTCCCTGAGAGTAGCAATCTACATAACAAAGGGATAGTGTCAGAGCAGTAGAGAGGAGGAATGACCAATGTTTTGACCCCTCTAGCCCTCTGACTCACTAATCTGTCCCCCTCTGTCAGAGCACAGTCCTTCACTTCCAACAGTACAAACTGCTCAGGCTTGCATTCCCCACCTCCCGAACAAAGCTTGGCGAAGATTGTTCTTGTTAGAGTCCTTCAGGCTCAGGGCTGCTCTGCTTCTCCCCATGATCTTGCTGTCCGTGTCTCACTGGCCACGGCTGGAAAGAGGCTGCTGAATTACATGACAGTATAGTAACGTGTGCCCTCGAGTTGATGTCGACTCCTGGTGACCACAGAGCCCTGTGGTTTTCTTTGGTAGGAGGGGTTGACCATTGCCATCTCCTGTGCAGTATGAGATGATGCCTTTCAGCACCTTCCTATATCCCTGCTGCTGCCTATATAGGTGTTTCCCGTTGGCTGGGAAACAAACCAGCGGGGATTCGAACCGGGAACCTCTGGCTTGCTAGTCGAGCCATTTCCCCGCTGTGCCATTAGGTGGCTCTACATGACAGTGGCAGCATCCAACAATATAGCAATAGCAATAGCAATAGCAATAGCACTTACATTTATATACCGCTCTATAGCCGAAGCTCTCTAAGTGGTTTACAATGATTTAGCATATTGCCCCCAACATTCTGGGTACTCATTTTACCAACCTCGGAAGGATGGAAGGCTGAGTCAACCTTGAGCCCCTGGTCAGGATCGAACTTGTAACCTTCTGGTTACAGGGCGGCAGTTTTTTTACCACTGCGCCACCAGGGGCTCACTCTATATATTGGGTGTGTGCTTTTTGGAAGGGGCAAGGGAGTTCTATCCTGCATTCGATTTTGTAAAGAGAAATAACGGTATATTTCACATTAACACTCCCATGGTAAACAATTTTTTCTTCAGGTCTTGGAGTTGAAATTCTCTCCCCCATCTGCCCACCCTGGGTCCTGTCACCAACAGACGCAGTTCCCCAGGGGCTTACTTTGTATCTAAAATAATGATGGGCAATGCCAAAGAAGCACTTGGAGCAGGGAGAAAGTACCTTTTGTCCAAGAAATCACAGCGGTGCAGGAGGCAGAGCTACTGGTCTGGTAGGCCCCTGACCTTCTGGTCCCATCTCTGGCACCTCTATGCTGAAAGGACCTTCCACCAACACAGATCTGCTTATATGAGGAAGAGCCCCCTTTTTGGCCACCTAGGAGCCACTCCTGGCTAAGAGCTCCCCAAAGCAGCCTCCAGAGCAACCTCTCACAGCCCACTTAGCACGCCTTCTGCAGTGGCATCCCTAAGGCAACTGACGACATGCAGTCAGGCCATTAGGAACCCAGGAAGCTGCCTTCTACCGAGTCAGACCCTGGGTCCATCTAGCTCAGTATTGTCTCCACAGACTGGCAGCGGCTTCTCCAAGGTTGCAGGCAGGAATCTCCCTCAGCCCTATTTGGAAATGCCACCAGAGAGGACACTTGGGAACTTTCTGCATGCAAACATGCAGGTGCTCTTCCCAGAGTGGCTCCGTCCCCTAAGGGGAATATCTTCCAGTGCTTGCACATGTAGTCTCCCATTCACATGCAACCAGGGCAGACCCTGCTTAGCAAAGGGGACAATCCATGCTTGCTACCACAAGACCAGCTTTCCTCCATTGGTCCGTCCATGCCTGGAGTATCCGGGGATACTGGATAGTAGTCAGTCTCCTCTGACTTGCAGTGGCCCATTGGGGGAGTGGAGCGGGGGTGGGGGAGTCTGGACCTGGACTCTTACTAAGTTACCACAAGGAAGGAAAGTTATTGGCTGCAAATGGGTTTTCAAACTCAAACATGATGCTGATGGTGAGATTCAGCGCTACAAAGCCAGATTAGTAGCAAAAGGATATTCACAGAAATATGGAGAAGATTATGATGAAACCTTTGCACCAGTGGTTAAACATACCACAGTAAGGACTCTGTTAAGTATTGCTGCTAGCAAAGGAATGCATGTTGAGCACCTAGACGTGAAAACTGCATTCTTGCATGGCGAACTGGAAGAGGACATTTACATGCAACAACCACCAGGTTTCTTAGAGAAAGGCAAAGAGGACTATGTATGCAAACTGCAAAAGAGCATTTACGGTTTAAAACAGGCTGCCAGAGCATGGAACATAAAACTAAATGATATGCCGCTTCAAGCAAACTTCAAAAGAAGCAACGCGGATCCCTGTCTATACACGAGATGCATAGACGGCAAGTGGACTTACATTTTGGCATATGTTGATGATTTGATTCTTGCCTATGAGAATCCAGATGACAGCAAGGAAATAATGCATCTTCTGAACAGAGATGTGGACTTGGCAACATTGCACACTACTTGGGCATTCAAGTACATAGAGAGAAAGATAGAAGTTTCCTCATCAACCAAGAACAGAAAATTAAAGACTTGATCAACTTGCTCAGACTGGAAAATGCGAATCCTACACCAACTCCAATGGAAGTGAACTACATAAAGCAAGAAGATCAAACTGAGCCACTATCTGACAACCATAGATATCGTGAAGCATTGGGTAAGCTTTTATACATTAGTACACTCACTAGGCCAGATATTAGCACAGCAGTTGGCTTACTTTGCAGAAAGACTGTATCACCAACAATCAAGGACTGGAATGCAATTAAGAGACTTGTTAGGTACCTAAAGGGTACTGCACACTTTAAGCTCAAGCTGCCAGCTAACAGTCAACCAAAACTAGAAGCATACGTAGATGCAGACTGGGGTGGAGACCTAACAGAAAGGAAATCCACCAGCGGTTACATAATTTTCTATGGAGATGGAGCCATAAGCTGGTCAAGCACAAAGCAAGACATAGTAGCATCATCAACCACTGAAGCGGAATATGTATCAGCTGCACAGGGCACTCACGAGATACAATGGCTGTGTCAACTACTGAAGGACCTAGGTACAGAGGTACCACAGCCCATACCAGTGTATGAAGACAACCAAAGCTGCATTCAACTCTCCAAACAAGAAGATGTAAAGAAGAACATATTGATGTGAAGTACCATGTAGTGAGAAGTCTGCAGAAGGATGGACTAATCAAGCTGATCTACTGCCCAGCAAATGAAATGCTTGCAGACATACTCACTAAGCCACTACCAAGACCCCGCTTTGAAAAGCTGAGAGAGAAAATGAATCTTGTGAGCTGAGTCACGAGACATCGAGAGGGGGTGTTGGAAGTTAAAGGACTTTGTGCTGTTTCTTGTCTCAGACAGTGGAGGACAGACTAGTAAGTCAGAGGGCTAGAGGGTCAAGACATTGGTCATCACCTCTCCACTGCTCTGATACTGTCCCTTTGATGTGTAGATTGCTAATCTCAGGGACTAACTTCCTTTCTCTCTCTCTCTTCCCTACCTGCCCTCCTACCTTGCAACATGGCAAGCCTCTCTCCCTGCACCATGTGTGCAGAGAAGATGCAGAATCCATCTGCATCCAGCTAGCTAGATAGATTAGAGATCCTAACTCCTCACTTTCCTATCTAGAATGGAGTTCCTTAATAAATGCCTTATATATTGACTTGAAACTATGAATTGGCTCCAAGTTACTTTATGCTCAGCATACACGCATGCCTAACTAAATTTCCGCTGTGTTGTGCCTCTGTGCACTCTGCTATGAGAAAGGGATTCTCTCACCACAGAGAATTTCCAACATTACAAACATTAGAAGGCAAATCTCTCCCCCAACCCCCCCGCCGCCACCTTCAACATCTTTCTTTTTTGTTTTAAGGCAGTTTGTTTTCTTTTTTGTTCGCCTGAGGTTCTGTCCTCAGTGTTTTGTTTTTCAAACCAGAAGTGGCATGAAGGAGCGTTCTGGGGGCTGTGCTATCCAGCTGGGGCGACAGCAATTGCAGGGGTCCAGCTTGGACGGGAACCATAGTGGGGGCAACAGCTTAAAGCCCCCCCCCCGCCATGGTCTTGAACTGGATCAGGCTCCCCACATGGCCATTTCTGTGAGGAAAATCGAGCCAGTGCAGGACCCCGGCCACACAGCTGTGGCCGAGTTGTCCCCCGGAGAGCCGCCCGGCCTAGCCCGCTTCGCCAGGGTGCAGCATCTCCTCTCAGCCATGAAGCCCAAAACACAGACTCAGAGAGACAGGCGGCCTTCTGAGGCAGGTTGTCAGTCAGGCTAGGTTAAAAGTAGCACAACCTGATGTGACACTCGCTGCCGAATCCGACAATGAGATGTAGCAGAATTGTCACATCCTATCAGATGTATCGGGAGGACGGGCTGTCCGCCTCTTGGAGCCAGGGTGCCAACGGTCCAGAAAAGTGGGATCAAAATTACATTCCCGCCTTTCTAGGGAGAAAAAGAAAAAGAGCTTTTGTCTTCCCACCCTATGCTATGCCTAAGGACCCTTGGGAGCAAGGGGGAAGAGACCCCCCACTTAAATGCCCCTTCGTATTGCTTCTGGGTAGGAAAACAGGCTGAAGGATGGCAGGTTTAGGAGTCAGACAACTCTCCACACATGTTGAATGTGTTTACACTTTGCACGGAAGGCAGACTGTGTTTTGGTGTCAATAAAACTAGGGTTAGTAGCATCCCTAAGCATTCAACAGAAGAAGGAGTGAGTCATTCAACATCATGCAGGAAAGAGTCAGGTGCTGTGAATGAGGCACACTGCATTGTAGTCTCAGTCAGTGTTCCCAACTTCCCCCTAACAGGGATTCCCAGATGTTGTTGACTACAATTCCCATAATCCCCAAGCAAAAGCCATTGCAGCTGGGGAATCTGGGAGCTGTAGTCAGCAACATCTGAGAATCTCTATTAGAGGGAATACGGGTCTCAGGGATTCTGGTGGAGCTGGTCTTGTGGTAGCAAGCATGACTTGTCCCCTTATCTAAGCAGGGTCTGCCCTGATTGCATATGAATGGGAGACCTGAAGGGTGAACAGAACTGTAAGAGATTCCCCTCAGGAGATGGAGCCACTCTGGGAAGAGCATATGAGGTTCCAAGTTCCCTCTTTGGTAGCATCTCCAAGATAAGGCTGAGAGAGATTCCTGCCTGCAACCTTGGAGAAGCCACTGCCAGTCTGTGAAGACAATACTGAGCTAGAGGGACCTATGGTCTGACTCAGTATATAATATGACAGCTTCCTATGTTCCTAAGCACATACCACGCAATTCCACAGTTGAAAGCAGCAAATGAAGCACAGAAGCAAGCAGATCACATTATAAAAACAGGAGCATGCGCCAATAGATTCTATGTACAAATGTGGAGACACGCAAATCCAGATGCATTAGATGTCACATCTGGCTTGGAGCATCAGGGGTGGGGCCTTCTTGATTGTGGCCCCTCGTTATGGCATTCCCTCCTAGGAGGCCTTCAAAAGGCTACCTTCTCTTCTCACCTTGCACGCTTGTTTTATTTCAACAAGGATTTGGCGTCTGATTCTTCTGCTGTTTAACACTGATGTTGCTTTTATGCTGTTGGCTTACAGTGCATTTTTATAATGATTTTAATGGTTTTATTTTATTAATTTTATTGTCTAGCATTTGTACTCCGCTTTGATTGCCCTGCAGAAAAACGGAACGCAGCAGAACGGAGTAAATAAGTAGAGAAGCATGTTAAAAACAAATAAAAGCCAGACTGTGGCTGTCTTCTTCTGTGTATATCCAGTTTTCAGTCCTCCCCTGGTAACCGACAGAAATTGAAACTGGCACGTGTGTAATAAATCAGCACACAGAGAAGTATTACAAATGCAACAAGGAGCAGCAGAGCCTGCACCTGTATCTCTCATTGATGTTATCAGTCTACAGGGAATCTTTCCTCGCACAACCGTGGAAGCCCCCAGAAAGTGTGGTTAATCCACAGTGCCCTTGGAAGCACCACCACAAAGAGCCGAGGAAGGCGGCCTGTCTTGAAACCCAACAAGAAGCGACAGCAGCGGAGTGCCCAGGCATCCTTTCCTGTCCTCCAGGTTTTTCTGTCCACATGTATGCAAAGCCAAATCCAGGCTGGCTATAAAAATAGCAGCGTGCCTCTCAGCCTTTCGATGGCAAACGGAGATTAATATGACTAATCGCCAGCTGCACGCACAAGAGCAAAGGCGCTGCGGCAGCAGCCAGGGTTCACCCCAACTGCCTTTTGCCGAAGATGCCGGAAAAACAGACGCCCCTCCTGGATGCTGGACATGGTGCCTCTTCAGAGCGGAGGATGCAGGGCTTCTGGCTGCCCCACCTTATCGGAGAGAGGCCCGCCGGCAGGCAGCACCGCACGGAGGCCTCCGTCCTGGGGCAACCTCTTGGGTTCCTTGTGGGTTCATTGGAAGCCCTGGAGCTGTGCTCTTCGCTGAAGGGCCTGGGAGTGGCCAGGGCAGCCCCCCTCAACCCCAAGTCTGGCTCCCTGGCCAATGGTTTGTTGGGCCTGTGTGGAGCATCCCCCAAAGCGGAATTCTCTGCACAGTTCCCCTGGCACCCCATGGAGACAGCCGAACCTGCTGTGCTCAGCTCAGCTCAGCACAGCACAGTGGTGGTCCTTAAGGGAAGCGGAGCCCCCTTGAGCCCCGGCACTGTCTTGCAAGGGGTGGGCAGAATGCTGGGAAGAGCCGCCTTTCCCACTGCTTTCCTCCCAGAGCTCTTCAGAGAGGACTCCTCTGTCTCTCCTCAAGGGCCCTCCCAGCCCCGAGAAAAGCCCAGGACCGTGCAGAAGTCAGCATGGTGGGAAACGGCTCTCACCTTGAAGGGTTTTTGCCCAAGTGGCCCCTGCCTGGAAAATAGTGAAGACCACTGCCCTAGGCAAACCCAATCAATCTTGATTACAGTCTTTGACCAACATAAAGTAGCTTCCATGAGATTACATTGGACTGCATATGTATTACTTACATTAAAATGACATTAAAGTGGTGCTTAGAATCTTAAAATCCCCAAATCCTGAAATCTCCGAATGCCCAGATCTATAAAGAAGTAAAACTTTATTACACTCATCATAAAATGCAGGTGAAAATACTAAAGCAGGACTGTAAAACTATGCACTGTGGCAGGCCTGCCTAGGTCTTGGTATCGGTCAGGACCCAACCAATCTTACATGTTGCCACGCAGAACTTGGAAACATCATGCATGGTGGCAGGATTGGAGCCAGAGAGCAGGAGAAAGGTACAGAATTGGCCTGCGTAACCTGGGGATTTGAGTAGTCGTGGGGGGAAGAGAGTGGTACGGATGTCTCTGTAGCATGAGCAAGGGAGGAGGACATGCACAGTTGTTTCCACTTGCCCATAAGAACATAAGAACAGCCCTGCTGGATCAGGCCCAAGGAGGCCCATCTAGTCCAGCACCGTTTTGCACAGTGGCCCACAAGATGCCGCTGGAAGCCACAGACAGGAGTTGAGGGTGTGCCCTCTCTCCTGCCGTTACTCCCCTGCAACTGGTACTCAGAGGCATCCTGCCTCTGAGGCTGGAGCTGGCCTATAGCCCTCAGGCTGGTAGCTGTTGATAGACCTCTCCTCCATGAAGTCATCCAAACCCCTCTTAAAACCATCCATGTTGTTGGCTGTCACCACATCCGGTGGCAGAGAGTTCCACAAGTGGATCACGCATTGTGTGAAAAAGTACTTCCGTTTGTAAGAAGTACTTCCGTTTGCCCAGAGTCGCAGGGGCCCAGGCGTTCCAAGAGGAGAGTCTTCCTGTGTCTGTCTTCGAGCACAGCTATCGGGAGGACACTGCAGCCGGCCAGGGTAAGGGCCCTTCTGTGTTTTGGGCTTTGCAGCTGCATTAGGTACACAGCAGGGGGATGTCCTTCGTTGACGAGGAAGTTCGGGACCGACAGAAATTGAAACGGGCATGTGTGTAATAAATCAGCACACCGAGATGTATTAAACATGAAGCCTGGTCTGCATCTGTGTTGCTCATCAATCTCTATCATGTGCTGTTTGAGAAGTGGCTTTGCCAGTCCATGGCAAGCCATGTCCTTGCCCACTTGCCGTACGCAGGTAGCCTGAAAAATAGTGACCTGGGAGTCCTGCCCCTCTGCAGCCACTTGGACTGAGTGTGGCAATGAGGCAGCCACTGCCGTCCTGCAGATGCCACCCTTCCTGCTGGCCAGGGCCTTCCACTGGAGTTGAAACCATTCCGCTTCACATCAAAGGGCTGGAGCTGAGTGGCAGAACAGGCAGGTGTCTACCGCAGATTCCGTTCCTGGGATCCCAGCAAAAAAAGCAAAGGGCTGCGAAAGACCCGAGAACTTGGGAAGCTGCTGCCAGCTGGAGTGGACAGTACTCAATGCCTCCAACGGAGAAGGTGGCAGCTTTTCATCATGGTACCCTCAGCCCACCACCTTCTGACCGTGTGCCTCTCTCAGGAGGGCTGCGAGAAGCCAACTCCTCTCCCGGCAGGCCTTGTCCAACTGAACACAAAGAGAACTGGCCGGATCTGTCCAAAATGGGTCCATCAAGCCCAGCATCCGGCTTTCCACCACAGCCTTCTAGATCCAGCTTGCACAACCTTGGCCTCCTAGATGTTGGTGGACTGCAATCCCCATAAGCCCTGACTATTGGCCACTGTGACTGGGGATGATGGGAACTGTAGTCTAATACCAACTGAAGGGCAGTCCTGAACTAGATATACTTGTGGGAAGTTCACAAGCCGATCAGGGGGACCAGATCTCTCCTCCACTGCTGCTCCTGAAGCCAGAACTGAAAACAACAGAGATTCTCAAAGGTACACTATGTGCCCAGCAGTGTTGCCTGTAACGGGGACCCAGATGTTGTTGACTATAACTCCCAGAATCCCTAGCTGCAAAGGCATTTGGTCTGGGGATGCTGGGAGTCACAGTCAACAATATCTGGGATTCCCTGTTCCAGAGAACACTGCCCCCCAGATGTTGTTGGACTACAATTCCCATCATCCCTAGCTGCAATGACAGAAAGGTGGTAGGAGCTTATAGTCCAACATTTGGGGGCCCAAGATGCAAACTCGTCATTGCTGAGGTAGCCCTGCAGCTACCTGGAGGTTTAGCGTTGACTTCTTGGTATGGCCAAAATAAGCAAAACGTGATGTGTTAATCTTCTAAAAATACTAAATTAGTCATTATTCAGCCAGTGTCTCTGCCCTGCTGCCTCATCGTGATTCCCAGCATTCCACCTTCCAGCTGCACTTTCCCCCCAAGTCATTCCTCTACTGAAGTGAAAGTTCTGCCTCTGCTCGGAAGCAAGGCGGACAGGACAGGCCAGGACACTGACTCATCCGCTCACATCGGCGGCTCGCTCTCGTGGCCAGCCTCGGCTGTTTTTGCTCATTGAATTTTACAGTCATCCAGCCAATGAAGTCAAGATTGTCTGGGAACTGGCAGGGAGGCTCAGAAAGAGAGTGACATTTGGAACGGGGAAAATAGGTCAGCATGATGCAGCAAAGAGGTGGCCTGCGTCACATTCCTCCTCCATCGGGGCCTGAAACAGCCGAGGGAGAGCAGAGACGCTGCATTTATTTAATTAACTCAGTGAGATGGAGGCAGCATTGGCCAAGGATGCAGTGGATAGACTAATAATCCCCCATCCATCCTCTGGTCTGTTCCAGATGGCACAGGAAGTATTTTCAGACAGAACCAAACCTCTCCTTGTCACCCACACTAGTCTTTAGAACAAGGATGGCCAACTGTTGTTGGGCTACAACTCCCATCATCCCAGCCGCAGCGGCCAGTAGCCAGGAAAGATGGGAGTTGTAGGTCAACAGCAGCAGGACGGACACAGCCCGACACACCTGCTTTAGAGGTTTAAGGTACAAATCTGGCATAATAAACGGCAACATTCAGAAACTCCATTGGGAGAACATTTCAAGTGCCCAGGATATTCTGCTGTGGACCTGAAAGTCACCTTTCCTCCACAAAGGTATTTCGAAGGAAGACTCCTGTGTCAATTTGCCGAATTAGGATTTACAGGAAGTTTGGTTCTATCCATTTAGGCTTGGAGAGAAAGGCTGATTAACACGACCCTCTAAGCTTTGCTAAATTATCACAATGAATTACTGTAGTTGTGAATGATTATTGTGTCTTGCACTTGTATATTTAAGCTTTATGCAGAATTAGCGGAGGCTGGATCTCTATTTTATGGCCCCACTTTTTACTTTTTCCCTCCTCTATGCCCATGTATATATCCACCTAGCAACTGAGGATTATCTTTATGCCTCCAATTAAGCATACTCTAGTGCACAAAAGCTGAAGGTGCAAGAAGTTGGTTATTCTAGTACTGCCCCCCCTCCCGCCCCACTAAGGACTTAAGGGACATCCCAAGCATGAGGAGAGATGCTTCAAGCATCCTCCTCTCCCCAGTTATCCTTTCCCACTTGCACAAATGTGTCCAATTTAACCCCTGCTAACTGTTGGGGGTTGTTAATTTTACCCCCAGTAGTAACCAGCAGAGCACTAAGGAAGAGCACCCACAGAGTAGTTTGCAGAGTTTAGTTGTTGCAGCTATTTAGAGAAAACACATGGAGATTCTTGTAGCACTAAATACTAAGTATTTATTAGTGAAGTACACTTTGGATAGGAAAGTCCTAATCTAGAGAGAGAGAGAGAGAGAGAGAGAGAGAGAGAGAGAGAGATGTTTCCATCTGCTCTCTAGGAGGAAAGGAAGGATTGTGAGTCTCTCAACAGGAAATACCTGTAGAGTCATATCAGGGGTCATCGAGTAGAGAGAGGTAGAACAGTCAGGGAGATCCTTCCTCACTGTCTCTACTCCCAGTGCCCCTAGTGAGCATTAGGATAGTTGGTGCAAAAGGTCGATGCACTGGAACTCCATCTCCAACAGTAACCAGGCAACGAGGCAACTTTTTAAGTGGTGGCTGCCTTACATTCAGCATGGGTGACGGGTGGAAAAGTAACTGTCCCTCTGCACTCCCTGGCAATTAAAAAAAAAAACTTCTGAAAACACATCTCTTCAACCAGGCTTTCTCAGCTTTTTAAAACTTGTTTTTAAATTGTTCTGATTATTTTATTGCTGTTTTACGATGTTTTTAATTGTTAATCATAGTTTTATGCTTTTATAATTTTTAATTATTAACTGATTTTAATGGTGTTTTAATGTAAACTGCCCTGAGCCTTTTGGAAGGGCGGTATAAAAGTTTTAATAAATAAATAATAAAATAGAAGGCTGGCTCATACGGTGATTGATAGGGTAGGAGAAGCCTCCTACCCAAGTTCAAGAGCTGTGCACATTTCCGTCCCCTGTGTGTGCACGAGGTAAAACCAAGGTGGTCAGAGGTGCTGGCGGTGACCGTGTGCCAAGCAGAAGCTCGGCTAGAGGACTCCCTCTACCCAGCAGCTGAATGAGGCAAGAGAAAAAGCCCTCCAACCCAGCGGCTGCTTAGCACTAGAGAAGTAGAGTAACTCTGTAAATGCAGAGGCCTCTTTGGACTGAAGGAAGTCTGTGAAACCAGTGTCATATTCTTTATTCATAAGAAATACATATTCAGCAACTGTAGGTTAATGTTTCATTTATGCTCTTTTACATCCTACAAGTTGAAAATCTAGTCAGTGATCCAGAGACAACTACATAGGTGTTTTTTTTTAAATCACCAAATGAAGAGAGAGAGCACAAGAGAGTGCACGCACGTGTGAGTGCATCTCTGTGTGACATTAAATTACAGAATTCAGGAGCACATCACTGAGAGTGAACAGACAAAGCAGCATCTTTGAATGCTTGGGTCCTATCTGGTGGTGCACACTGAAGAGTCGGGAAACCTTTGCCATGCCATCTGTACCATTAGCCCTGATCTGTTCCGGGTCACTTGGAACGAAAAAGACTAACCTCAATGCATTTGGAATCAACCATAAAGGTGAAGGATGATCCCAAAGATCAATTTGGGTGTGTGTATATGACTGCATGCGTGCAAGTAAATAATATACAGTATGTATGTTTTTCTGTCCATTGAGGGTAGTAGAACCTCAAGAGAGGAATTTTTTTGCTCTTCACATTGAGGAGAGATAGGGAACAGAGGCAGAGTGCGTGTCTCTGGAAAACTGGGATTTCATAGCTAGGGATTTCATGTCTGTGGCTTTCATGATTTAGCCTACGTTTATGTATTACTTAGTTGGGATTGATGTTGGGATGTGCCCTGGACCAATTCCCAAGACAGGACAAATAAGAAACAGCCTTGTGTTCCGACGGACCCCAGTCAGGTCCCGAGTGCTACAAAGCAGCCTGAGGCCCTATCGCAATGCCTCCCTGCTTCAGACCCCACATTTGCTGTCTTAAAATTCTAGGTAAGCAAAATGGTCACATCCTACTTTTTGGGTGGACAACTGCGTGTAGCAAGAGGGTTAGCGAGAACAGGTAACTGCCATCAGCAGAGTTGCTCAGTCAGTTTTGCATTGGAGATGGCATTACAGACGACCCTCATTTATCGTAAGTCTCAATCAATTGCCCCAAAGAGAAGAATTCTCAATCCCTGATCATTTTGCTGCAGCCCAGAGGGGATGTGTCACATGGTCCAGATCTCAGCTTACAAGTGCTCTTCTCCAGAGACTATATGAATTTTTTCATACAGTCATATAGTATTTATATATACATACATATATATATTTTAAAAGATCGAACAAATCTGTATAGACTTCTCACACCAACCACTGCATACATCCTGCTGGCCAGTAGCACAATGTGGCCCATCAAGAACTTCTCTTCTTGAAGGAGAAATGCTTTACCAGGCAGCTGCTCACGTGATCAACTTCATGTGATGTTGCAACCAACCTCCTTGAGTTTAGACAAAGAAAAAGAGAGAGAGAGAGAAATTGTGCAGAAACCCCCAGCCAATTTTTACAATTGCTGCAAAGATATATCACCCAACACTAGAGTTGGTTATCTTAGAGGTTCGGCCTTTTGCTCCTGGGACTCAAATGGCAATCTAGTCCCCACCACACAGAACTTCTGCAGGATCCACACTCTGCAGAACCTTCTAGTCATCAAAATCGGGGATGTCATCATAGGAATAGCCTCTGTAGCCTTTGGAAGCAAAATACGCAATGCGCAGGTGATAGAAGCCAGGAAGGAAGACCAGAATCCCAATGATCAGGACCGGGATAGCTCGATCCGTTTCCTAGAGGACAGAAGAATAAGGGCCAATTCATACATGTCTCTACATCACTAGACAACCTTGACATCTCTAAGTAAGAGAGTGAGAGAGAAACTGGGAGTGGGGTCTGAGCAGTCAGGCATCCGTGCTTTTGTTTCTGTGCTACCAGGACTGTTTCTTCCACAAGTCCAGCAAACTGGGTCCTGGGCTTATAGGGCAGCATCTAGGCCTCAGCCCCAACCTCTAGGCTGCTAAACCCAAGCGCCAATCTCGGTGCAACGGGCCCTATAAAACCCCAACCTTAGACTTAGTTCCTTAGTCAGTAATTTGTTGCTAGCAAGAGGACTAAAGACTGCTCCCTTGAGTCACGGCCCTGCCTGCCTGATCTCACGTCTGCTTCTAGCCTCAGTCAGCATGATGTCAGCTTAGAGTTCTGGGCTAGCGGGACCCGCATTCAAATCCCCATTCAGCCATGAAGCTCACTGGGTGACTCTGGGCCAGTCACTTCTCTCTCAGCTTAGCCTACCTAACAGGGCTGTCACGAGGATAAGCACAACCATGTACATCCTCCAGGCTCCTTGGAGGAAAAGCAGGACAAAAGTGTAAAAACAAAAAGATATTGCTGCCTTGAATCAGGACCCCTGCCTCACTGTGACCACCTTCCTGCCTCTGGCCCTTCCAATTTCTCTCTGACCACCATGGGCCAAGGCCCCAGCTCCGTAAGAAGGAACTCACCCCTTTGCTGATGTATCCTGCGAGGAGGAGGGCGCCGATGATAATGAGGAGCGTGCCAATCAGGAAGAGCACCGTCGCCAGCGCAATTGCCTTGTAGGGGATCTTGGGAGGGCTCTTCTTGAACTAGACGGCAGGGGGAGGGATCAGAAGTCAGATGCCACTGAAGACTTGCCTGCCCTCCTCATTGGCCAGTTCTGGCAACATCAGACACACCGATGGAAGACAGGCCTATCAACAACCATCTGTCCTTACAGATGAATGGAACCTCCAAATGCAGAAAGAGTATACCTCTCCAATTCCCAGATTCTGGGGACAGCCATCACCCTTCACGCCCTGGTTGGGAGTTTCTAGAGGGTTCTGCCAGGAAGCCAAACGCTGAACAGCTTGGGGCTGATCTGGCAATGAAGTTCTTGCCAAAGAGGGACTCCTCCCCCACCATGAATATTGGCTGCAGGGAAACATTTTAAAGGGGAAGCCATGGATCCCACTTCCCTAGATAAATACTGCACAGGACAGCTCTCCAGGGATAGTGATGCAAGCAGAGTGAGGGAGTCTTTGTGAGATGCCCCCAACTCAAGACCAGCTGTAAGGCTCCCCCTTCTTCCCAGGGGGCAGGGACCAAGGCACAGCCACAGGGCACAGGTGATGGACGGAGGAGAGCTCAGGCTCCATCCCCAGCACCTCCAGCTCAACGGTTCTCAAGGGAGCAAGGCTAGGAAAGACCCTTCTCTACCCAAGACCCTGGAGGGCTGCAGGCAGTCAAAGCAGAGCGCTGTGCACTGCAGAGACCACCGACTCAGGATAAGGCAACTTCCTATATTCCTCTCCTCAGTCCAAGAGCTCCACCTTCTTTAAGGAGGAAAGAGGCTGACAGTGCATCGCTATGGCAACCCTGCCTCCTGGTGGCCACACTAGGCTGCATCTTCAAACCAAGAGAGTGCAGCCGAGAGAACACAAACCTAGGAGAGGGTTTTGGAAGCAATGGAAGATTCTGCGTCGGTCCCCCACTCAGACAACCTCCCCCATAATCACATCCGATTTCCACTACACAGGCAACGTCTGCCACTGTTATTTTTTGCTTCCTTTTCAAACCAAGTCTGAAATTACTGCCCACACAAATAGACCTGCCATTTGCATCAGCTTCTTCACTTCCTGCCGTGGCGTGCAGCAAGTAAGAGAAAATGGGGGAAGTTCTGAAAATAGATCTACAGTGTGCAATTATGGGGCTCTCAGAACAGTGCTTTTGAATGCCCTCTTCAGCCCCCAGCACCATCCTGAAAGGCCTGTGCAGAGTGCTGGGAAGCACAGCCTCTCCCAGGGCTTTCCTCCCGGCTCTCTTAAAGGGCCCTCCCAGCATGCAGCAAAGGACAGGGCTGTGCGGTGGGCAGCACAGAAGGAAATGGCTCTCACACAGAATGTTTTTTTGCCAGAAAAATAGTGAAGAGCACTGCATTATTCAGTGCACAGCTTCTGCACATTCCACCACCAAAGAACTGACACACAAGGAGGACATTTCAGCCCGGTCTTCCCCTTTCACCTGCAGGTCAATGTAGCCTTCATCTGTGCTGGCAAGCTTGGAGTATTTCACTTTGCTGCTGGGAACGGAAGTTGTGAGATTTGTCCGAGAAGGCATCTTCACCAGGAGTTAGGGTCAGCACCTACAGCCTGGAACAAAGAAACAAAGCTCTTGAGGGGAACTTGACGAGCAACTTTCCAATTTTAACGCTGCCCTGCCACCAAGGGGGTCCCTTGAATGGTTGAGTGGGAAACTGAACCACTATACCTTCATTAAAATGGGAGAGGAACCAGGGCAAGAGATGAAAACAATCTGTGCAACCAACAGAGGACGCGCAATCTAACTAGGTTTGCAGCCTTCTCTCATAAACAGACTGGACCCTGCCCAAAAGGCCCCAGTCTTACAGCACAAACCTACGTACGTTTACTCATCAAGAAGTTCCATTGAGTTCCTTGGGATTTATGCCCAGGTACGTGAGCACAGGACTGCAGTCTAAGGCCTCATCTACACACGCGCCAGGATCTATGGGAACCAGAGGGGCAAAGAAGTAGCAGAAAATCAAGGCTCTCCTCCCAGAAACCCACTTCCCAGTGACAAGTGCCCCTGGCTCTTGGGCAAGCAGGACACTAGCAGCACACAGATTTCAACAGAGATCTTATCTCCACTGGCATTTCCGAGAAGTTGAGAAACAACAGGAATCCCTTCTAAACAGTCGATTGCCAGAAAAGGATCTGAGGGAAGAGAGGGCACTGGTGGCAACTACAAATAATGCCTGGCTCGTGAGCTAAGCCTGTGCTTTGCTGTATTAAAACTGAAGAGGAGCTAGCCCTTTGATCCTGGGCTATATTTAGTCACATCTCAACGGAAGACTTGCAGTGTCTTCCTGCAGCTAATTGAAATCCTGTGGGTTGTATGCCAGCACCATGACACTGAGCGCTGCATTCCCAGAGGTCATTTGGACCAAGGGCCTCTGTTCTGAGGTCCTGCCTACCCTGAGACTTTGCAAGAGCTCAACTCTGTTCTTGCTTTGCTGCCAGAGCCTTCGGCTGACCACTATAAAGGCAACACTTGAGGACTGCTTTCAACAATACATTTGCAAAACAGAGGTCCACACCTTCCCTCAAAATCACTCCAGTTTCTGAAATTATCTTGTCTAAATGAGCAATTAGCCCAGGAGAGACCCATGGACTGCAGAGCCACCTTCAGAAAAGCAGCAGTCCGTGGGGCTGAGAGCCATGAAGACTGGTGGCGCTGTGTAGTGACCATGAGGGCGAGAGGCTCAAGTCCCCCCACAGCCATGACAAGGCTACTAGGAAAGGTTACGCAAGTTTCTGATTCTCTGTCCACCCACAATATGGGAAGAATAATACTGATGAGGGATATGGTACCGAGATAAAAGGCGTGAAGAACTCGAATTGCTCCGTAAGCATGGTACAAATGCTACACATCATTCCATTTCTAATGCATCTGCAGATGTGGGCACAATTCAGCTCCAATGCAAGAGGCATCCTTCTTTCTCCTCTGCCTCCCACAATGAGAACCACAGGAGCCCAGCCCCTAGGAAAGGGCTCAGGACCAAGTTCCTGCAGCAGAAGAGTCTCGTGCACATGTCATGAGGATCTCTGCAGTACCCAAACTGCTTCAAACCCCTGCTGCACTTCATTCTCAGTGAACCCAAGGGAAAGCTCAGGTTTCCCCCTACTTTAGAAGCACAATGAGAAAAACACTACACTAGCAGCCTCACAAAACACACAGGGATAGCAGTTTCAAAACAAAAGTGAGGAGCTTAATAGGCGTAAAGCATGATGCGTAGATTGCAAGACATTTCAGAGACAGTTTATTGTGGCTGGGGATGCCGAGCTGCAAGTCCAACAACAGCTAGTAAGCGCTCCTGCCCGCATACACAAAACACACACACCGCAAAGCAAGGAGCACAATTAGAGAGGCCGAGGAAGTGAGAAGACGCCACTCAAGTGTATCTAGTCCACAGGATTAAAGCTGTCGCGTCACCCTTCAGAAACAGCCCTTTCCAAACTGGACGGCCTCTCAGCTTACACACACACACACACACACACACACACAATTCTGGTGCCTCCCTGAGACTCTGTTAAACGGAAACATAGCACAAAAATATTTTCAGAGAGAGAGAGAAAGAGAAAGAGAGCGAGCGAGCGCTCAGCAGATCCTTTAGCGGCAACACACGCCTGGTGTCAACGGCGTGCACCTCCTTCCCCGAACAGCCCATTCACACGTGCATGGGGAGCAGCACTCCCTCCTCCTTCTTCAGAGGGACGATCATTAACGGGATCCAGGCTCTCTCAGCTCCAGGCGCGAGGAGGGAGAAGAGCAGCGGTTAGGAGCAGCCCTCCGAGAAGACAGAGTTGCCTCCCGGGGCCTCCGAGCAAGGCTGATTCGCCCACCGAGTGCTGTGCGGTCCCCTCTAGCAGGGATCCCCGGAGGTGGTGGACTACAACTCCCAGCATCCTCAGCTGCAGGGCCCTTGGGCTGGGGGTGATGGGAGGGATAGTCAACCAGCTCTGAGAAGCCCCGCCGTTGGAGGGGGCGCTGCGCCCGGAGCAGCCCGACCCGACTGAGCCGCACACGGGCTGCGAGGAGGAGAAAACCCCTTCACCTGCAGGCCAAGCCCATCCCTTCCGGGAGAGAGACGCCCCGAGCAGCGGCAGCCAAGCGGGACCGGACACTCTGCGCCGGAAGCTCCCACCACTCCGGCGGCGGAAATGTTTTCACCCAGGAAGTTGATGTGCCTCGCCAGGTCCCCTTCCGGGTCGTGGCACTTGGACCCGCCTCCCCCCCCTCTGATTGGGTAGCCGAGACACGGCGACGCCATTGGACAGTTCTCGGGGCAGGCTTCTCCGTGCGAACCCGGCAGCAGCCGTGCGCTCTTCCGCCGGCAGGGGGAGCCGCCGAGGGCAGCTCGCGGTACTCGGGCTGCAGGAATTTGGTGATGCCGGACGGGGCGTGCAGTGTTTGTATTTACACACGAGTAAGCCCCTGTGCTTCAGTGGGTTCTCTGCCGGGTAGGCTTGTCGCCACAGCCGTCCAAACTTTTGTTCCCAATAAAGGTTCTTTCAAGTCCCAGCCCCTTCGAAGGTCATAGGAAGCTGCCTTATACGGAGTCGGAATTAACTTTCCTAGAGAGCGAGGGGCTGTTGGCTCAAATTCTCACTGGTTCCCCAAACTCCTATATGGGGCAGCAGTGATACAGGAAGGTGCTGAAAGGCATCATATCATACTGCACTGGAGATGGCAAGGGTCAACCCCTCCTGTATTCTTTGAACACCACATGGCTCTGTGGTCTCCAGCAGTTGACACCGACTCAACAGCAAAACCACAAGAGCAGCTCGCTCTCCTTGGGGGTCTGGGAACAAGAGGCTTGGTTGACTCTTGCAGTATAGAAAAAAGGCAACTAAGGGGGCATGATTGACACTTGAAGAGGAGAGCTGGTCTTGTAGTAGCAATCATGCATTGGCTCCTTCACCAAGCAGGGTCCACTCTGGTTTGCATTTTAATGGGAGGCTACATGTGCGAGCACATTCCCCTTTAGGGATGGGGGTGCTCTGGGAAGAGCACCTGCATGCACAAAGTTCCAAGTTCCCTCCCAGACATCTCAAAAATGGGGCTGAGACTGCTGCCTGCAACCTTGGAGAAGCTGCCGCCAGTCAGATTAGGCAACTCTGAGCTAGATAGATCAGTGGTCTGACTCAGGACAAGGCAGCTTCTTATGAAGCTTGCAAAAGAATGCATGGTATGAAGTAGAATTTCTCTCTCTCACACCACCTGCCAACCAAGAATAATCCCATGAAACCAATTAACAGGAAATTACTTCTACATATCACACACAATCTTTGGAACTTGTTGCCACAAGATGTGGTGATGGGAACTAGAATTTAAAAGGGGAAGATTAGACCAATTTATGGGTGAAGTCCATCACAATAGTTGATGCATAATGGCCAATTAAAAAGTAACCAATTGTTCTCTGGGCATCTCACAAAGTAAAACCATTGAGTAAAGCATACAATTTATGGCTATATGGAAGCTGCATGTTCGGAGGCAGTATGCCACTAAATATCACTCAAGTTGCAGGGGTGAGTGGGAGCCACAACAGCAAGGCAGAGCTATTGTCTTCATGCCTGGTTGTGTCAAATGCAAGGTAGCCATTCTTGCTGCAGGCAGTTTGGGCGCTAAAGCAAGGTCTAAGCCAAGAGCTCTTGGCTCTCAGCGAACAAGCCTGTCCCAACTCTGCGCTGACCACCCCCTGCACCACAGAATTTTGGAGTCAGAGGGGACCTTGAAATGAAAGTCTCATCCAGCTTGCTGCTAAATACATAATTTTTAGATTGTCTATAGCTTGCTAAGCTTGTCACAGTGAACATGTCACATTTAGTTTTCAAAACCTTGCAACAAAACCACGTCTAATACCAAATACTTTCAGTTATGAATACTTAGCCTGAGCAATGATGTTTGATGCCTGAAAAAATATAGGCTCACACAATTCCAAGCCACAATGAAGCTAGATAAGAAATTGAATATTCTTTATTGACAAATGTTTGTTCCTGTCCGAGAACTTCAGCTTCAAAACAAATCATTTCTCTTAACATTATTCCTTTTATAAGTCAACAGCAATCTCACAGTAGGGAGATTACCATAGAAGTCACTCATCTTGTTTTAAATATTGCACCCCCTTTCCTGCGAAATGGAGTAAAACGTTCAGTAATAAAAACAGGTGCTAAAAGTTTTGGGCAGAAGGTAGTTAGGAAAGAGGTCTTTTTAGAAATGGCATTTACTTAACAAGTGGGAAATTATTTACACAGAAATATCTACAAATCGTGCCTATGAAGTGCAGTTCTGGTAGTTCCATGAACCAACCCTGCCTGGGACACTGGCTTCCAGCCTAGGTTCGTTTGTCACAAAGTCACGGTCTTCCCCGCCAAGTTCTTAAGACTCATCTTGATCTTCAATCTTTGGAGCCAAATAGTATTTCAAGTGCCCCATGTCTGCTATCTTGTATTCCACAACTGGAAGAGAGGAAAGCAAGCAAGTTAGTCAAAATCTGAATTTAAATAGCAAACCAGAGCAGGAGATGGGGCTGTAGCTCAGTGGAAGAGCATCTCCTTTGCATGCAGAAGGTCCCAGGCTCCGACCACACTTGGTCAGCTCCAGGAATTGCTGGAAGGACCCTGCTGCCAGTCAGTGCCGGCAACACTGAGCAAAATGGGCCAATGTTGGGATTACAAGCTAGCTACTTCTGTTCAGCTAGCTAACATGCAGCAACAGCTTTCCAGTGAGACCCAAGACTCTTCTTACCTAGTGGCACATCTGCAGACATGCTTAGTGTGACTGTAGCGGACAATGGTGTGGCTTTGGTGAAGTAGTTCAAGTACCTCAAAGCAAAGGTCAGCTGAACAGGCTCATTCATCTCTATTGTGACCTACAACAAATTAAGTTAGAATTCAACATCCCGCAACATAAACCAGGCCACTGCATTAGTTGCAATTCAATTCCAACTCCCTTGGAGTGTCACAAGATAAGCAAGCTATTCCTCACGTAACGACTGTGGACAGACAAGAGATATCAAAGGACAGACACGTCTTCTCCAGGATCCCCCCCCGTTAAATTCCATTACTTACAGCCTCCTCCTCTTTATCCACATCACTCGTTTGTGATAATTTGATGTTTCCACTTCCTAGCTCTCCAGTAGCAGAAAATTTCACACCATCTTTTGCACAAGTGATTACAACGGCATCTCCAATGTGGCTGAGATCCCGACAGATACGTGCGAATTCTCCTGAAGGCATTTTCACCACACAACTGTATTCTTGTTCCTGTGATAGCAAAAAAGAACCTTGTGAGTTTTAGTTTGATCAAACTCTGCACAACATGCAACTTGCATAGCTAATCTAGACTAAGGCATCTGTTACTTCATTTTAGCATAGCGTTGATTACACAATGTTAGCTGAGTAACTTTAAAACTGAAATACACTTACTGGAATTCCAAGCTGCTCTACATCCAAATCCATCAACTTCATTTCATAGTCTGAGACTTTCTCCTGATCTACAAAAGGAGAGATCTGGCTTAATTATAGTAACATCACTACAACCACCATTCCCAGACAGAATAGTTTCCCAAAGATTCCCAGAGATATTTTCACAGCTGTGTGAATATCCCTGTGCCGTCACAGAGCAAACAGGTACTCTTGGAGAGGGCTAGTTATGAAGGGGCTCACTGCATTGTTATCGTACGTGCCAGTGCATCATTCTAGCAAGTCATCAAGAACAAGGAGTGCTCGTATAGGCACAAAGACACTTGATCCTGAAGTCCATTGGGGGGGGGGGATGCTCTTTCCATCTAGAACAGAGGTAGGTAACCTTGGCTCCCCAGCTGCTGCTGAACTACAAAACCTGGAGAAAAGGGTCCCATCTCAGGCATGTGCATGCACTCACAAATTTTTTGATGTCCACTCAGTTAACTTTAGATTCTGCTCATAAAGGCCCAATTCTGAATGCAGGGGCACACACTGCCTGGATCCTGCCATCCAGAACAAAACTCATTCTGCGCACAGATGAAAGAAGTTAGAGGGAAGACTGCTGGAGAACCAAGGTTGGCTAGTCCTGATCTAGAGTAATGGCTTTCTGCAAATGCTCAAAGGCACTAAGAGGCCTCAATTTCTTTGAGCAATCCTCACCATAGGCCACCTCCCATGGAAGCCTAGCTCTGGGAAAGTGCAAACTTGCAAAGCTGCCTGAACCTAAGAACAAGCACAACCACAGGTTCCCTCCAAGACAAGAATGCACTAGCTAGCAACTGCAAAGAGGCCAGCGTCTTTGAAATATCTCAGTTCAACTCACTTGGCGTCTCAAACACCAGAACCAGCGTATCTGCATTGTCTTCTGCTCTCAGGGTGATTATATCTTCATTACCGGCACATTTCAGTATTTTGGCCATACTAGGAAAAAAGGAATAAAAATATTATGCCTATTCAGCTGCCCCATTAAATACTCTACTACTGCATGTTATGCTAATTAGCTACAATTGGGTTATAAAGGTGTTGCAACCAGTGTTCTCTCTAATTCTTTTCATGTGTGTGGAATAAGTTTTGTTCTGGGTGGCAGTATCAAGGCAAGGTGTGCACACATGTAATCAGAGTGGGGCCTTCCTGATTCAACCTGAGTGGGATCTAAAGTTAACTGAAGAAACATCAAAAAAACTTGTGCAGAAACACTGGTTGCAACTCAGGACAGAAGGAAAGACTACTCATCCCCAAATACTCAGTCTTCTAACTTGCAAATGTGAGGATGACTGGAAGAAAATTTGCATACTCAGAGGTGCATTATTAGTGCAAAATGGTTCAAAAGTGCTCACAAACTGAGCTGCAGGAATGTTGCTGTCCACATATAGAGACATTCAACAGCAAGGATTTTTCCCCTTGCTGTCTCAAGTTGACAGCAGCTTAACCCACACTGCATGTGGGAAAAACACTTCCCAAGACCAAAATCTGAAGAAGCAACATCTGCTATCCTAGGAAATGAAAGTCTGGTAGAACATAGATTTGAATCAACCACAACTGAGTAAGATTATTGTAGTAGATTATTGCCTCAGCCTTCCCATGTATAATACAGGGGGAAACAAAAATCCCAGAGGACTAATGAAAAGATGAAGAGCCTATCCTAGTGCTAACAACAATACTGAGGGCAAAACTAATCCTAGATGCAGACAGTCTGCATCTGGGGAGGCCACCCCGCCAGGATGGGCCTGAAGTCTCCAGGAACCAGCGCCCATCCCCAGATGAAGGAGTCCTGCAGATGCTAAGCGTTTCAGAGGATGGAAGACACAATCTCTCTCCAGCCCCATCGGCATGAGGACAGCAGCTCCAAGCAAGGCCAAAGGGCAGGCGGGGAGAGGGGCAGTAGCAACAGGAGCCGGCGCAGCCCCACACGGGGGGGCTCCTCCTCCGCCCCGCCGGGCCATTATCGGGCTGGCAGCCCGCAAACCTCCCCGTCCGCCTCAGGCCGAAGCCGCGCTAAGCTCAAGTCAGGGGTCCTGTGGGGGCGTGGCTCGGGCGAGCCAATCGGGAGGCGGCGGGGAGGGCCAAGGGAGACCCGTCAGCCAATCCGGGGGCCTGGATCGGGAGAGCGCGCGCGCGCCAAAAGCCTTGACAGGGGGTGGGGGAGAGAGAGAGAAGGGACCGCCTCGCGCTTTTTTCCCGCCGCGTCGCGAAGCGCCGCCGTTACACGTCACAGGCGCGACCGGCATTCGCGCCTCCCCCCCCAAAAGAGAGAGTATGTGTGTGGGGTGGGGGGGTCACCTTCCCCGCCATCCCCTCGTTCCCCCTCACGCGCCCATGACAGGGAAGCGCTCCCTCCCCGCCGCCCGCCCGCCTACCTACCTACCTGGTCAGGTTGACCCCCATGGCGATGTTGCGGTCGCAGCGGTAGGTGTCGAAGCCCTCGGAGCGCAGCGTGAGCTGCACCAGCGAGACGTGCGAGGAGTCCATGCTCTGCAGGCTGATGCCGCCGGAGCCCAGGTCCCAGCAGGCCTCGGTGATGATGTCCTTCAGGGCCTCCAGCACCTTCTTCAGCACCGAGCCCTGGATCAGCCGCGCCTCGAACATCCTGTCGAAAAAGCAAGGCGGCCGCGGGGCGGGCAAGCAAGCGAGAGGGAGGGAGCAGCAGAGACTCAGAATGCTGCAGGACCGCGACTCACGGCTTCGACAGGAAATAGCGACGTCGCGCGCGCGCGCCGGCCCCTTTTATATGCCCTAGTGCCTGGCTCCGCCCCCCCCTCCCGGGGCGCGCCCGCTCTCTGCCAGGGACCAATCGAAAGGGAGCCTTCAAGCCCCGCCCACACAAAAGGGCCGAGGAGTTCTCCCGCGAAATTTTTCCCGCCGAGACCACGCCCCCTCACTTACGTCACGGCCGACAGAGTCAATCGCCGCTGAAATGGTCGGCTTCCGGCTGTAATGAAGAACCAATCAAGGTAAAGGGGCGGGTTTTTTGAGCTTTGCCTGGACATGTCTGGTCACTCTATGGGTTGCTTGCTGCTGAGCTCGGAATTGGATCTGCACGGAGAGAAGGAGCCCAGGAGGGGTGGAGGTCGCCAAGATGGCGGAGGTGGGCCTAGCTGCATGGGGCACAACAACCCTGTGCGTGCTGATGCAGAGCCTGCCCTGCTCTAGCTTAAAGCAGGAATTATTTATTTTATTTATTATTATTATTATTATTCGATTTCTCTACTGTACTTCCAAAAACGGCTCAGGGCAGTTTACACAGAGAAATAACAAATAAGATGGCTCCCTGTCCTCAAAGGGCTCACAATCTAAAAAGAAACACAAGATAGACACCAGCAACCGTCACTGGAGGGATGCTGTGCTGCGGGTGGATAGGGCCAGTTACTCTCCCCTTGCTAAATAAAGAAAATCACCATGTGAAAGGTGCTTCTTTGGCAAGTTAGCAGGGTTTAGAGGCCAGGACCTTCACCCAGGGTGAAGGGTTGCCTCCTTCCTCGGTGGCTTTCTTGCAACAGTTGCTCTGTGAGCTGCCTAGAGTCGCTGGGTGATAATATTTGGCATTTGAATGCACTTTTGAGTAGCAAGCTGCGAGTTCCACATGGAGCATAGAAAAGCTCTCCTGTGCGAGTGTCAACCGAGCTTCAGAAGCCAAAGGAACATAGGAAGCTGCCCATATGCTGTCAGACCCTTGCTCCCTCTAGCTCAGTATTGTCTACCCAGACTGGCAGCAGCTTCTCCAAAGTTGCAAGCAGGAGTCTCTTTCAGCCAGGGAGGGAACTTGGGACATGCTCTTCCCAGGGCGGCCCCATCCCCAAGGGGAATTTATTACAGTGCTCACATGTAGACTCCCATTCACAGGAAATTTGCAGCAGAACCTCTTGGGAAAGGCCGGGTATGTTTGGAAGTGCCTTGGGTTCATTTCTGACCAGATGGTGGCTCTTCCCAAGAGCTGTAAGTGTTGGGATCCTAGCATTTTGTTCTAAGTGACAAGGGTTGGGAAGAGAAGTCCTAAGGGACCAGGTCTCTCACCAGGGCAAGGCAGAAGAGAAGAGACCTAGCAGATGTCCTCCAGACAGAAACCTGGATGCTGGTGTGTTTGCTGTTGCCCTGCAGACTTTGCTCTCTTGCCTCTACGGTGGTGGCAATGGTTTGGTCACAGAGCTGGAGCCTAGCAGTGGATCTACACAGGAGGAAGGGTCTGACTCTGGCTTGGGGCAGGGGTGTATGTGTGTGCCAGTTCTTGGCAAACAATCGCTAGCAAGCAACACACGCTCACTCTCCCTAAACTACTATTAAGGAATGGACCAATATAAGCAAGTAACGGTGTGCTCATAGCTAAGTGTCTTGGCTTCCTTTCTGGTACTAGCCCACATCAACAGTGGGTGTTCTCAGGGGCGTAACTAATGGTAGGGCAGGCAGGGCACGTGCCCTGGGCGCCACTTGGTAGGGGGCGCCAAAAAGTGCCATTAAAAATTATTATTTTTTTAAAAAAATATTTAATGGCAGCGCCAGCGCAGCAGCAGTCTGCCCTTTGCGCAAAGGAGCGCGTGGCGCCCCCTCCCCCATGAACAGTCCCGGCGCCCCCAATTGCCTGGCTCCGGCTGGCTGCTGGGCGCCGCGGGGTCCTTGACTTGCCGCGGCAGATGTAACACAGAGCCTGATGCCGAGGCCTGCCGTTCGGCCCGGCGTTGCTTCTGAACTGCAAGGCGCGCCAAAGCTTGAAACTGCGCAGGCGCGCCTTGCAGTTCAGAAGCGACGCCGGGCCGAACGGCAGGCCTCGGCATCAGGCTCTGTGTTACATCTGCCGCGGGCGCCTAAAGTTTTTTGTCCCTCTGCCTGCTGCTGTGTGTCCTCCGACTCCTCCGAGGCGAGGGATGGCTGTGGGCGGCGCCGGGCCGAACGGCAGGCTTCGGCGTCTGTGTTACATCCACCGCGGCAAGTCAATGACCTTGCTTGCTGCTTGCTCATCCCTGCTCCTGCCCCATCTCAATTGGTTAGCAACGCCGGGCCACACGGCAGACCTCGGCGTTGCTCTGGTGGTGGCTGCCGCTATGGGGACGAGTCCGGACTCCGCTTGCTCCCCCGCCGCCCACAGCCATCCCCTCGCCTCGGAGGACACACATTTGTGGTATTTATTATTATTTTTATTACATTATTATTACTATTATTTTATTTTATACTACTACTATTTTATTACTAGAAAATACTACCACCCTATCCATCCAAAGGCTCTGGGTGCTTGGGGGCGGGGCGGGGGCGCAATTTCAGCATTTGCCCTGGGCGCCGTTTTCCCTAGTTACGCCTCTGGGTGTTCTTCCTTGGAAAATCCAATTCTGATTGTAGGAGCAGCAGAACTAAAAGCAAGAAAAGACCCCTGCTAACTGGGCAAAGAGGCACCTTTTACCGTGGTGATTCTCTTTATTTAGCAGGGGGAGAGTAACTGGCCCTATCCACCCCCAGCACAGTACTTCCAGTGACTGTTGCTGGGGTCTATCTTCTGTTTCTTTTTAGATTGTGAGCCCTTTGGGGACAGGGAGCCATCTTATTTGTTTTATTTCTCTTTGTAAACCGCCCTGAGCCATTTTTGGAAGGGCGGTATAGAAATTGAATTAATAATAATAATAATAATAATAATAATAATAATAATGAGACTGACCGTCATGGAGCGATTTTCCTTGCTGTTACTTTGCCATTCAGTTGTATTTCTTTGTTATAGGTGGGGTGCGAAACCCTCCTGCCTCCACAGTACCTACTGACATCTGGTCAGGATGGAAAGCATCTCTTGAGCTGGTTCACGGACAGATCCCTTCTGAGTGTGGGGCTTGGAGGTCACTTCACGAATGCTGGCTGGGCTCCTCAAGACCCATGAAGCCAAGCACCAAGGATGAGACTGTTCTTCTCAAAGCAGAACCGGTAGGAGTCACAGCAGGGCAGAGTCCATGAGCCCAGCAGGCCAATGGGAAGTCAGGCCAGAAACCAGACCACAGCACCAGGTGAGTGAGCAGGTCTTGGGCAGCTGGACAGAGATCAGTGGAGTGGGAATGAATGGAGGGCTACAGAGCTGCATCTGCCATCGGTATAGGTTCCCACTCTGGCTCCCACCAACCATCTCCTCTGAGCCTCAATGTGGGGTGGGGGGAGCAGCATCCAGTGTCTTTATTCTGGTGGCTGCAGACCTCTCTCTGCATGTTCGTTAAATATGAGGCACATCATGGGTCACCCTGATGCCTGGACTAGATGGGCCTTGGGCCTGATCCAGCAGGGCTCTTCTTATGAGGAGGAGGAGGACATCCGAGCCATGCCCCCTAGACCCAAGGGACACTGAGCATCCAGAGATTGTCTTCTTATTGTCCAGATTATTATCTTCTCCCGAGATAGGCCGCGATGGAGCTGGTTGAGAGAATTCCCAGGAAATCCTGGTCAAACCACTGTGGTTAACCCACATGTAATCAGGACAGAGAACCAGGATCTGGATGGACTCTAAATGCCAAGGGCCTTGATAACATTCCATTGCCTTCAGTCTTCCACCAGCTTTATCCATCACGTTAGCGGCAGGAGGCCTCCAAGTACCAGCTGCAGAGAGAGAGCACCAGTTGCAGCAGGAGAGAGGGCGCCTGCCTGCCTGCCTTTGTCTCTTGGTTGTGGGCTTCCTCCCCGCGAGGCATCTGGCAAGCCACTGTGAGAAGTGCTGGACTGGGACAGTCCTGGGGTGGGTCTCTGGCCCAGCAACAGCCTTCTTATGACCTGCTGAGATTGAATGCAAGGCTGCTGGAGACGGGAAGGGCTCGACCTCTCTTGCAAAAGCTAGGGCACGGAATCCTGAAGGCGCCAGCAGAACCGGCAACTCTCGGGGCACCAGCAGCTGCTCCGCCCTGGAGCGATTCTTTGTCCTGTCCACCGTTCCCTCTAACAGGGATTCCCAAATGTCGTTGACTACAACTCCCATCATCCCCATCCAGCCAGAGGCCATGGCAGCTGGGGCTGGTGAGAGTTGCAGTCCACGACATCTGGGAATCCCTGTTAGTGGGGATGCTGGTCCTGTATAGTTTGCACTCCACCAAGCCAGTCGCTTGGCCACGGGGAGGCCAATGCCTGGAGAGGGCAGCAGCAGGCCAGGAGGACTGGCTGGCGACCCTTGGGAGCCCCACGGACTGCTGCCTGCGCGCCCGCCCCTCCGCGCCAGCAGCAAGGGGGTCACCCACATCCGGGTACCCACTGCGCAGAAGGCCCGCGGGGCGGCGCTTGGGGAAGGCGGCGAGCCGGAGGAAGGGACCCGGCGGCTCCGCCCACTCCCGGGCTCCCGCCTCTGATTGGCCTGGTGCCCTTGGCCCCGCCTTGATTCCCGGGCCCGGCGCTCTGGCTCAGCGGCGCGCGCGGCTGGTGCTGCTGCTGTGCTGAGTCGCTGCGCGGTGTGCAAGAGCGGAAGGCGCGCCCGGCACAGGAGCAGCAGCAGTAGCAGTAGCAGTGACGCCTGTGGGGGACCCAGCATGAGCGAGCTGAGGCAGAGGCTTGCCGGCCGGGATGCCGACGGGCAGCTGGACTCCGAGGAGAAGGTAAAGCCGGTGGTGCGAAAAAATCACATAAGATGAGAGGAGGAGGAGGGTCCGCTTGCAATGGTGGAAAAGGATGTTTGCACAGGATGTTGGGGCGCGCTTTGCGCGGGATGTGTGTGCGCGCAGCGCCGAGGATGGGGAGCGCGGGCCTTGCTGTTGTTGTTGTTGCCGCCGCCGCCTGCGGAGCGAGGTGCTTGTTTTGCAGCGAGAATGTCCCGGAGCTTGCTTCTCCACCTCCCCGGCCCGATCCCCCGCCCCCGGCACGACTGCGTCTGCTTGCAACGGATGCTCGGCCTTCAGTGTCTTTCCAGCAGAATTGGGCGGGCTGTGGCGTCAACAGGCGCGTTGTTGTGGGAGCTCTGTGGCATCTGTCGGACGCTCAAGTCCTCGCTGAGCCAGCTGGCGGAAGGACCCCGAAGGAGACCTGTCTCTGGCTTAAAAAGGAAGAGAGAGACTGTGACCTTATGTTTGTGCCTTTAAGGCTTTCGAGGTGCGGCTGTTCATGGGGGCTAGCAGCAGCAATAAGGACATGAAGCGTCCTCGCTTCTGTCCAGGGCGAGGTGGCTAGTCTGAGGCTCTTCAACTGTTGTTGGACTACAACTCCCATCACTCCAGCTGCAGTTGTAGTTGGGGACAATGGGAGTTGTAGTCCAGTAACAGCTAAGAGCCTCTGGTTGGTAACGCCGTGTTTCAAAGCCTTAAGATCACAAGGCTTGCTACTTGGGAGGAGAAATTCAACAGGGCATTGGGAAATCTTGTTGTCCGGGAGGTTTGTGGCCATCCACGTGTGCTTGCTCAACATGGGCTGGCTTTGCAGTTCTCATTTGCCTTCCCCTTAAATGCTTTTTGAAAATCTCCCTTGGGGAAAAAAAGGTTCCATTAAATCCCACCCACGTTCTGTTCGTTCTCTATGAGGTGCCAGAATCTCCCTCGCAGGCTCTGAGTCTGTTCGTGCTTGCTTGAGAGTAAACCCTGTCAAATCCAGTAGCCTGCCTTGTCTGTGCCTGCTCCTGCCCAGGCTGATGGAGATGCTCTTTGCTGGGGATGCCTTCTCCAAGGAGGCTGGATGTGCCCCCTCTTGCCCTGCTCCACTGCAAGGCGCTTGACAGCCCAGCAACACCCGCCCAGGCAAAGTGTGCAAGGTCCCAAGCTTGCAGAGATGGGCGTAGTGTGAGAAGGGTGTGCAAAATGGGGTTGTAGTCCACATCTTGTCGTCATGTCTTGGCTGATGGGTCTGCCTGGGTGCAGGGCCTGTACTTGGGGACGAACCGGAAGCTTGAAAGCCGTGGCAAAGAGGCTGGCCGGTGCATGGGGAGGCCCTTCTTTGAATCTTGCTGCTGTTATAAATCATAAGGTGGCCGTAAAGAGAAAGTGTGCCATTGTGTTGTTGCCAACTCCTGGTGCCCACAGAGCCCTGTGGCTGTCTTTGGTAGAATACAGGAGGGGTTGGCCATTGCCATCTCCCGCACAGTATGAGATGATGCCTTTCAGCACCTTCCTATATTGCTGCTGCCCAACATAGGGGTTTTTGGAAAACATACCAGCGGGGATTCAGACCAGCAACCTCTGGCTTGGTGGTCAGGTCATTTCCCCCGCTGCGCCATGAAGTGGCTAAGGTGGCCTTAGCTGTGCCATTATCCTCTCTAATTCAGCCTCCCCCCCAACCACACCCCATCTACAGAATGGGAAGAATAATAACCTTTTAGGATAATGGTAAGAATAACAAGCTAATGGGGATAAAGTGCTTTGAATGCTCTATAGCACTATATAAATCAGGGCTTGCCAAACCTCAGGCGCCAGGGAGCCATGGCACCTAGCAATTTAGCCCTGGCAGTGTTCCCTCTAACAGGGATTCCCAGATGTTGTTGACTACAACTCCCAGAATCCCCAGCTGCAATGGCTTTTGCTTGGGGATTCTGGGAGTTGTAGTCAACAGCATCTGGGAATCCCTGTTCGAGGGCGCACTGGCCCCAAGTAGGCTAGGCATGGAAGGAGCCAGTCCCCACGGGGCTGGCATCAGCGCAGTAGACTGCACAACCCACAAGAGGCTGGAAACAGAGCCAGGAGCGTGCCTTGTTCCCAGGGGAGGAGCTGGGGCAGGAAAGCCACAAAGGGAGTCTCTGCTGCATTCGCAGAAGGGAAATGCTGGTCTTGTGGTAGCAAGCATGACTTGTCCTCTTAGCTAAGCAGGGTCTGCCCTGGTTGCATCTGAATGGGAGACTAGACGTGTGAGCACTGTAGGATATTCCCCTCAGGGGATGGAGCTGCTCTGGGAAGAGCATCTAGGAGGTTCCAAGTTCCCTCCCTGGCAGCATCTCCAAGATCGGGCTGAGAGAGATTCCTGCCTGCAACTTTGGAGAAGCCGCTGCCAGTCTGTGTAGACAGTACTGAGCTAGATAGACCAATGGTCTGACTCAGTATATGGCAGCTTCCTCTGTGCCTATGTACTCCTACTCCGATGATGAATATTTATATACTGCTCTTCAACAAAATTCTCAAAGTGGTTAACATAGAAAAATAAATAATACATAAATAAGATGGTCCTCTGTCCCCAAAGGGTTCACAGTTTTAAAAAAAAACAACCTAAGGTAGACACTAGCAACAGCCACCGGAGGGATGCTGTGCTGGGGTTGGGTAGGGCCAGTTGCTCTACCCCTGCTAAATATATGAGAATCACCGCTTTAAAAGGCGTCTCTTTGCTCATTTAGCAGGGGTTAGGGTAGTGAGCTGCATAGAGATGGCCAGGTTCAAACCCTGAGAGGCGGAACGGTACAAAACCACGGCCAAGCGTGCCTTTTGCATAACTTGCTTCCGAAGTGCTCATTGCCGGCCCAGGAGGAAGAGGCAGCGAAGCTCACGCTCCGCTCTTGGGGAGGAGAGCCGGTCTTGCAGAAGCCAGTGTGAATGGTCCCCTCTGCTAAGCAGGGCCTGCCCTGGTTTGCATTTGGATGGGCATCTACATGCCAGCACAGTCTGCGGTAAGCTAAACCCCTGAGGGGATGGGGCTGTGGCTCAGTGGCAGAACATCTGCTTTGCACTCAGAAGATCCTATGTTCAGTCCCTGGCAGCATCTCCAGGTAGAGGTGATTCCTGCCTGAAACCTTGGAGAGCTGCTGCCAGTCAGTGTAGTAGACAATACTGAGTGAGATGGACCGAGGTTCGGTCTCTGTATAAGGCCACTTCCTGTCCCCAAGGGGCTGCACACCTGAGAGCCATGGTGGGTCTCCTCTGTTCTGTTCGGAGAGTGACCTCTGATCACTAACAGGCTGTGGGAAAGATGTGTCTCCACCTGAGACCCTGAAGACCTGCGACCAGTTGGAGTAGACAAGACGAGACGAAAGGGACCAAGGACTAACTCCTTGGTATAAGGCCGCTCTCTGTGTTTCTAGTATCCCTCCAGCTGAAGTGGTATAGTCCAGGAAGGCTTTACCACTTGATTCTTACAAGGCTTCAGACGTGGGAGAGGGCCGCTGAAGTGGCAGTGCAGGCAAAGGTTGCGAAGTCTTGGGCAGCTGGCTGTATACATTGGTGTTGTGGTTAGAGGGTTGGACTAGGACTGGGGAGACCCGGGTTCAAATCCCTGTTCGGCCATGAAACCCACAGGATGACTCTGGGCCAGTCACTGTTCACTCCTCACCAGCCTAACTTCCCTCACAGGGTTGTTGTAGGGATAAACATAATGATGTACACCTCTCTGGGCTCCTTGGAGGAAGAGCGAGAGATAAGCGTAGTAAAGAAACAAAATCCTGGTGCTGAGACCCACCAGGAAAAGGGAGAAGATGGATGCAGAGTGCCTGTTATCGCTCGGTCCTCCTGGGCATGTTTACATGGAAGTTGATCCCAGTAAGTTCAAGGAGGCTCATTCCTTGGGATGTGCGTGTGTTTGCAGCCATACTGCTGGGCGAATGGCACGGTCTGGCAATTAAGCAGTGACATCTTTTGGGAACTGCAGACTAGCTTTAACGCCTGGCAACTTGCGCAAAGTTAAATGATGACTCAACGTTTGCTGATTTGAACTCATCATTGTCACAGCATTTCTGTTAACAAAAAGAGGGGAAAGGTGCCTCCCACACTATCCGCTGGGCTTAGGAACATAGGAAGCTGCCATATGCTGAGTCAGACCCTTGGCCCATCTAGTATTGTCTACCCAGACTGGCAGTGGCTTCTCCAAGGTTGCAGGCAGGAGTCTCTCAGCCCTATCGGGAGAGGCTGCCAGGGAGGGGACTTGGAACCTTCTGCTCCTCCCAGAGGGGAATATCCATCCCCGAAGGGGAATATCTTCCGGTGCTCACACATCGTCTCCCATTCAAATGCAACCAGAGTGGACCCTGCTTAGCTATGGGGACAAGTCATGCTTGCTACCACCAGACCAGCTCTCCTCTAAAGAGGAGGCAAGAAGAGGTGGCCTTCTTGTGGCATGTAAAAGATTGCTTCGCAGAAGCCCTTTGGGGGCCGATGGAGAAGGTAGCTGGTGCTGAGCGTGACTTCACTGGGAAGGGGTGCTTCTTCCGTTGCTCCTCGCTGCAGCCTGTTTTTGTCTGAAGTGGGGAAGCATCCCACCCCACATCCCCGCCACTCTTGCTCTTTCTTTCTTTTGGAAGGGAGGGGAGGAGAGCAAGCATTTAATGTCTCTGGCTCTCTGCAGCCAGCTTTTCCCACAGGGACCTCTGTGAATTAAGCCGGAGTCACACACGGGCGCTTCTGCCCTCTCATTAGGAAAGATCTGGCTTTCCTGAGGCTTTGCTTCCCCGAAAATAACTCAAAACAAACAGTGCAGAAGCCAAGTAATAACCTTGCCGAATTTAGGGATCTGCTTTCTACCGAAACAGCCCGAATCTAGCTCAGAATTGTTGCTGCTGACTGGCTGATTTGGTGGGGGTGGGCAGGGGGCTTTCCCAGCCCTACCTGGAGAAGCTGCCAGGGACTGAGCTTTTGCAGATTAAGCAGGGACTCTGCCACTGAGCTGTGGCCCCATCCCCTAAAATACAATTTTATTATTCAAGACTGGCACATAAGCAGCTGCCTTCTACTGAGTCCTGCCCTTGGTCATCGAGCTCAACCTTGCCTACACTGACTGGTAGCAGCTCTCCAAGGTTCCAGGCAGGAGCCTCTCGCAGCCCTACCTGGAGATGCTGCCAGGGACTGAACCTGGGATCTTTTGAGCACAAAGCAGATGCTCTGCCACTGAGCTATGGCCTCTTCCCCTAAGGAGAATATCTTACAGAAGACAGTGCTCATGTGTCGTCACCCCTCCAAATGCAAACCAGGGCAGACCCTGCTTAGCAAAGGGAACCATTCATGCTCACGACCACAAGGCGAGCGCTTAACCCTGAACGTGTTTTCCAGAACATGGACTGACAATTACAGTATTAAAAGAATAACTGATAGTTCTTTCTTTTGTTTCATGTCTCAGTCTCACCTTTTAACACCAGATTTATTTGCTTTGTAAAGCAGGGCCAAAGTAGATAGAGAACCTTTACATATCAAGCAAAATGTTGATCTTTTTGTGGGAGTGGGCTTAATAATGAAGGGTGAGCTTCTTGGCCAAAGAAACAGTGCTGGCCTAAGCCTTGTCCACGTGTAGGGCTGTCACCCTGGTCTTGTGCAGGATTTAACCATCATGTTTTGCGCGGAAATTGGCTTACTATGGTTCTGCTGTTCTAATCTGCTTTGCGGCCGACTAAAATTAGCTGGGTTTTAGCATGAAACGAGGATCACTGCTCCTGAAAACGAATGCCTGTATAGTGGACATGCATGTCAACATTTGTGGCTTCGGACGGATGTGGGTACTGAATCTTTTAGAGCGGGGCTGAGGCAAGTGGCACATTGGAGAGGAACTGGGGATTGCCTTCCTGCTGCTCCCCCTCACCTCAAAAGGATTAAATCGCCACCGCTCTTTGAAGGGTTGTTCAAGCCTCTGAACATTATAGTTTAACTTGCACCATAATTCTTATAGGGTCTGTCCCAGGTTGTAGCTGAATTAATATTTGCCCTGATGGAAGCTATCTTGCATTTGGTGGTGTTTGGGGGCTTCCCCGGGCCTTGATGCTTGCACTAGTGCCTGGAGGTAGGAACAAGATAAGTGAGTGGAAATTCTGTGCAAAAAGGAAACCCAAATACCCCGTGGAAAGCTGAAAGGGAAACAGATTTCACACATTTAGCTTTATAAATCCCTCAGATGTTACTAGGCCTCAATGTTTTCCACTTGCTTGCTTGCCCATGCAGACTTGTGTGAACATTTCCAGCACCTCGCAAGCCTGAAAGGGAAAAAGAAATGGGCCACCTCTTTGATCCTACAAAAGCTTTCCTGCTTGCTTGTGCAGAGAGGATGCTCACTCACCACAGTCGAGGGCTTACTAGTCACTATTATCTGACTCTGTGTTGGGTTTGGCCTCTGCCAGATATGCGGCTGTGAAGCCTTGTCTTGCTGACTTCGGCAGTCCTGTTTCATGCCCTCCCCACAACGCTTCTGGGATTTCACCAGGCATGGCCCATGCACTTTGAAGTTGTCTTAAGGGAGGAGAGCTGTTCTTGTGGTAGCAAGCATGGATTGTCCCCTTTGCTAAGCAGGGTCTGCCAGGGTTTACATTTAAATGGGAGACTACTGGTGAGCACTGCAAGATATTCCTTTTAGGGCAGGGGTGGGGAAACTTGGCCCTCCAGCTGTTTTTGAACTACAACTCCCACCATCCCCAGCCACAATAATTGTGGCTGGGGGTGGGTGCCACGGGAAAAGCATCTGCATGCAGAAGGCTCCCAGTTCCCTCCCTAGCATCTCCAAGGTAGGACTGAGCGACACTCCTGCTTGCAGCCTTGGAGAAGGAAGCTGCAAGCTTCCTTCTTACTTTCGGGGTAGGTCTTACTTTTGGGGAAACAGGGTAGGTGGACCAGTGGTGGTCTGACTCGGTATAAGGCAGCTTCCTATGTTGCTACGCCTTATCCTCAAGGATTTGGGAACTTTTAAAGACGTTTCAGATGATTCTGTTGATGTTGGATTACAACTCACATTATCCCCAGCCATAATGGCTTTCCTCTCCCGTGCTCGATTTATGTTCTTGTATGATGGTGAAGTTGTGCAATGTACTTAGCCCTGAAAGAGTGGTGTGTGTTGGGTTCTCCCTCTGTCTCCCCATTGGATGCGCCCAAAGCCTTTCAGTGGCCCACCTCTCTCCAGCTGCTGCTCCCATGCAACAGCCAGACATGCCACAGGTACTTCTGGCTGGGAGAGGGCGGAAGTGTTGCTGATGGAAAAGCCTCTCTAGGACCTTGCATCCCACTGACGGTGCCTTCAGACTAGCCTGGAACCAAGAAAGGCTGCTCCAGTAATTGCAAGAGCAGAGAGCTTGTCTTTCCCAGCAAAGATTAAGAGAGCTTGGCTTGGTCGTTCAAAGGCAGCTGGAGAAGAATGTAGCTTCACTTTGCAAATACAGTTAGGGGTAGTCTGATTTAGGGGACAAAAGCGGTTGGCCTTGAAGTTGAAGATCTGTCTTCAGCTTGGCCTTGAAGGTCTCTCAGTGGTGCCTTCATGGCTGTCGTGATCGAGTCCATCCACCTTGCTGCTGGTCGTCCTCTTCTTCTCTTTCCTTCAACTTTCCCCATCATTATGGACTTCTCAAGGTTGCTGAGTCTTCCCATAATGTGTCCGAAGTATGATAGTTTGAGCCTGGTCATTTGTGCCTTGAGTGAAAATTCTGGACTGATCTTTTCTGTGATCCATTGGTTTGTTTTCCTGGCTGTCCATGGTCTCCTCAAAAGTCTTCTCCAGCACCAAAGTTCAAAAGTGTCAATACTTTTTCCATCTTGCTTCTTCGAAGTCCAGGTTTTGCATTCATAGTGTCACAGGAAAAACCATTGTCTGAACGATTCTCATCTTTGTATGTATAGACACGTCATGGCATCTAAATATCCTTGCCAAGGCCTTCATTACAACCCTACCAAGTGCTAGTCTGCGGCATATTTCTTGACTGCTGGATTCTTTACTGTTGATGGTCAATCCTAAAAGGCAGAAGCTATCCACCACTTCAGTGTCTTCATTGTCCTCACTGAGGCTAGTTGCTGCATGCGTTGTCATTAGTTTAGTCTTCTTTACATTTAATTGTAGTCCCTTTTTTCCCACTGTGCTCCTTGACTTCCATTACTAGAGCTTGCAGGTCATCCGCATTCTCAGCTATCAGTGGTGTCATCAACGTAGCGCAAGTTATTGATGTTTTCTCCTCCAACTTTAAAACGATGCTCATCTTCTTCCAATCCAGCTTCTCTCAGTATATATTCAGCATATAAGTTGAATAAAGAAGGAGAAAGTATACAGCCCTTCAAAAAATGGCTCAGGGCGGTATACACAGAGAAATAATAAATAAAAATAAGATGGCTCCCTGTCCCCAAAGGGCTCACAGTCTAAAAGAAACATAAGACAGACACCAGCAACCGTCACTGAAGGTTCAGTGCTGGGGGTGGATAGGGCCAGTTACTCTCCTCCTGCTGCTAAATAAAGAGAATCACCATGTTAAAAGGTTCCTCTTTGCCAAGTTAGCAGGGGTTAGGGTAATGAGCTGTATATATATCCCACCACCCATTGAGGTCATCTGGGGAGGTCTGTCTCCAGTTGCCGCCAGCTCGGCTGGTGGTCACACAGGGACGGGCCTTCTCAGTTGCTGCCCCGACACTGTGGAATGCGCTCCCTACTGAAATATGATCTTCCCCATCTCTGACAATTTTAAAAATCATTTGAAAACCCACCTCTTCACCCAAGCTTTTTCAGCTTTTTAATTTTTTAGGCTTTAATCTGTGGTTGTTTTTAAAATTGTTAAATTGTTTTAAGTTTTTGTATATGTTTTAACTTGTTTCATGCTATTGTTAACCGCCCAGAGACAAAATTTTGGGGCGGTGTACAAATTTGATTGATAGATAGATAGATAAATAATAAGACTGAGAGGGGGGGGGAGGGGGGCGCACAAGAGGCGCAGATGCTCTGGGCCCGGCCCAGCTAGTTGTTTTTATTTCTCTAAAGAGTTACTGAAAAACAGTTTGCTCCTTAAAAGTACTGTGCGTGTTAATTATTTTGCTGCCACCCAAAGGGTTGGTAGCAGATAATTTCCCCAGCATGTTTATCTCTTTCTGACATTGTGTGCAAATTCATCTCCCCAGCCTGCATGTTCAGCGTTTTCCTGCTTAGCTTTTGTGATCAGAATTGCATTTGCCATCAACTCTGTGCTCTAAGAAACACTTCCTTTTAGGGTGGTGTTCATGCTGCTGATCTCTCCTGGGTGCATATGCGCATGTATGTTAAAATAAAGCCAGCCTCTCTCTCTTAATCCTGTGTGATCTAAAAATACAATGAGTTTCTGTACACAATGAAAAGACACTTGTTGCATGTGATGTAGAGAAACTGCACCGAACTGTGTTTTTCCCTGTGTGCCTGAAAATACTCAACAAAGGGGAGAGAGTAGTGTGGAAGACCTGGATGCGTACCTGCATTCTGCAAAGCACTTGCGTAACATGTGGCTTATTGTGGGTGTGAAATACTAGTTGTCATATCCTTGGATCACCGCCGTCTCATCTGCCCCGAGGAAACACCTAACCAGCTGTCATTGTTTGTCTGGGACTAGAAAAGAGGAACAGCCTAGTTTGTAAATAATGGTCCATGGTGACATTTCGTTATGTTCTCTCCACATTGGCCATAAGCGAAGTTTCCAACGTGTCCTGAGTTAGGTAATGGTTGTCAAAGGTCTATGATGCTGGCTTTCAGATTGTTATACATACCTCTGATAAGATAAAGCCCTCTGTGACTTGGCTTACCTTTTTCTTGAGTTAGCTTCCCACCCTGTTTGTGTGTTTGTGTGTGGCTGAAAGCTACCTTTATTCTGAAATATTACTTGTTTAAAATTGTCTGGATACAAAGTGAAAGCTTCTATGTAGGGTTATCAGCTAAAGAACAGAGATGTGGCTTTTCCAGAAGTTTTTCACATGCAATCTCCCCTGATATCTGCATAACAATTGCATTTAAAAAATACTATACAAATTTTCCTGATGCCATAGATAGATTATCTGATTTGGAGTACTTATTTAAACTGTAAAAACAAAAATAAAAAAACACCTCCACCATATTGAATTTCCTTCGCTATGTGTCAAAATGTTTTCCAAGTAGAAATGGAAAACTTTCAATGGAAAAATTAAGTACAATGAAATTTTCCAGCAAATGTTCCCCTCCACGTCTCTGCTAAAGAATATATATAGTTGAATAATCATTGGCATTCTAAACAGTTGATCAACTGGATGTTTACGTCTAAACAAATTTATTACTAAAACTTCAATGTAAATGTCTTTTTGAGATATGCAAGCAATTATGAGAGTGCCCAAGTGCTGTTAAGAAATAGTATATTTAAAATATCTTTTATGTCTGAATTGAAATGGCCTCAAAAATGTGCCCCTTAAGGGATGGGGCCATAGCCCAGTGGGGAGGGGAAGAATTCCTTCTGTAGGAGGAGTTGTTTTTGTGGGCTATCCTGGAATTTCCCTTAAATATGTACACATAGCCTTGAGTCTAGGGCTTGTGAAAGTGCTGGAGGAAGTGGTTGGAGCCCGAGGTGGAGGCGGTTAGTGCGGCCTACCTGTCTTCCTGGCATACTAGCATTCTGTGTGGAAGGACTGCTGACTACCCTGGCGAGAATTAGGGTCCTGCTGCTGTGAAGATGGTGGCAGGTTAGGGTGTGGTCTTGCGGCAGTGGCACATGGGCTTCTTTCCCTTGTCCAGGGGTGGCCTATGCAGGTGTATAGAATTGCATCGTGGCTATTAGGCTGATGTGTTCACGAGATATAGGATGCTAAGATAGTTGTGGTGTAGTGGTTAGTGTGTTGGACCAGGACCGGGGAGACGTGAGTTCAAATCCCCATTCAGACATGAAATGCACAGGATTGACTCTGGGCCAGTCATATATCTCTCAGCCTATCCTACCTCACAGGGTTGTTGTGAGGAGAAACATAACTTTGTACTCTGCTCTGGGCTCCTTGGCGGAAGAGCGGGATATAAATGTTAAAACAAACAAACCTCAAAAACCCTTGGCTCACCCTGTTGTGTCTTAGCAGCATGTCGTTTGCTTTATCACTTTTTGCCTGACAAGGTTGTGGTTCTCTCCCCCTCTGCTTCACATGACTGTACTTGTTTCCCCCCACAATAGAAACTAGATTAAGATTTTTCCCAAGAAGAGCTTGTTTTAATCTATTGTGTGTCTTCTTGGAGATTAACACAGCAGCCGTTGGTTGGGTGGTCAGCCTCAGCCAGACCTCAAATTTGCACCCCTTTTCTTCCCCAAAGAAGTGTTGCCTACCCTTCCCTCTACAGACTTGAGCAGATTTTAATCGATGTAGAGAGCTGGTCCTTCTTGCTAGATGTAGCTGATTGTAATATGCTCCTGAATTGCTGTCTGGAGAATGGAATAGCCTCTGAGAGTACACATACTGGCCATCCCTGCTCTTTGTGACAAGCGAAAATGTGGAGCCCTGGTTGGAAGGATCATAGTAGCTTCGTATCTTGTGAAGGAGAACGATTCCGTCTGTTATACGATGATCTGAGTTGCTCAGAGAAGTTGAAAGAAAGCACAGCTGGTGGTGGGGCTGGCATCCTGGCGTGTGCTTGTTTTCTTCGTTCGAGGGGAACATTTGAGCTTCTTGTGATTTGGAAAAGCCTAGCCTACTTCACAGGGTTGTTGTGAGGAGAAACTCAAATATGTAGTACACCGCTCTGGGCTCCTTGGAGGAAGAGCGGGATATATATATACAAACAAACAAGCAAGCAAGCAACAGTTTGGCCTAATCAGGTTAAAACTGAGCTGACTCTTTGGAGGTTCCAGTTTTATCAAACTTTCTAGTGGTCCAGTTTGGTCCCAGCTTCTCTCGGTGGGTTACTCTGTGGTGGAGCAGGTGAGAAGATGTGGGTGGGGAGGTGGGGTGCAGTGTTCCTTCTAAGATGTGCGTGTGCCCACAAGTTTTTTTTTATGTCTGCTCAGTTAATTTTAGATCCTGGTCAGGCTGAAGCAGGATGGCCCCATTCTGAATGCACGTGTGCACACACTGCCTGGATACTGCTGCCCAGAACAAAACTTGTTCCGTGCACAGATGAAAAAAATTAGAGGGAACACCGGTAGGATGGCTGTGGTCGATAGGAATACCATCTTCCTTACCAGGATCCCAGTTAGAGAATCGGCATATATTGAATGCATGTACCTAAGTCTAGGGAACAAGGATAGACTGGCACTTCTGATGGTGTGCTGATCAGAGTCCCTAACTGAGCTGATGGACCTTAAAGTGGAGTTGGTGTTGGAGTTGCCCAGGCTGTTGATGGTGGGGGACTTCAGTGTTGATTTCGGAACTAGGTTGTCAGGAGTGGCTTAGGAGCTCATAGCGGCCATGCTGACTGTGGGCCTATCCCAACTGGTGGCTATGGGCCTATCCCAACCAACACATGATGCTGGTCACGCATTCAATTTGGTCTTTTGCTCCGATCCATGGGTGGGGACAATCGGGGTGTCCTCTCCCCAATGTCATGGACGGACCATCAACTGGTTAAGGTAAGACTTGCAACCACAGCCCACCTCTGCAGGGGTGAAGGACCTATTAGGTTGGTCCGCCTGAGAAGGTTATTGGATTCAATAGGATTCCAAGAAGCCTTGGAAGGGTTGAGAGCTGGCTCTGCTAGTGATTCTGTTGATGCTCTGGTGCAGACATGGAATAATGAACTCATTAGAGCAGTAGACACAATCGTTCCTAAGCGTTCTCTCCGACCTGCTTCAAAGTCAGCCCCGTGGTATTCGGAAGAACTACGGGAGATGAAGCAGTGAGGTAGACCAGAGTGCAAGTAGAGGAAGATGGGGTTTGAATCTGAAAGATCACAACACAGAGTATATTTGAAGATCTATGCTCTGGCAGTGCAGGCAGAAAAGAAGCAGTTCTTTTCTGCCGGTATTGCTTTTGCAAATTCACATCCAGCGTAGTTGTCTAGGGCTGTGTGGGGGCTAGTATGTGCCCCCTCCCCATTGAATTTGAACTGGAACCAGTGTTCCGTCTAACAGGGATTCCCATATGTTGTTGACTACAATCCCATAATCTCCAAGCAAAAGCCATTGCAGCTGGGGATTCTGAGAGTTGTAGTCAACAACATCTGGGAATCCCTGTTAGGGAAGACTGCTTGGAACCATCATTCACTCACGGAGACCTCTTCAATGATTTTTTTGCAGATAAAGTCTCTCTTATTCAGGGTAAACTGGATTCCACAGTTACTACAGAGTATACTGTGGAAGTGTCCAGCAACTCCTCTTATGGGATTATATTGGATCACTTTCAGTTTGTGATTCCTGAGGAAGTGGACAAACTGCTTCGGACTGTGCGTGCTACATCCTGTTCTCTTGACCCTTGCCCAACTTGGCTTATTTCTTCTGGTCTGGTAAATATTATAAATGCTTCTTTGAGAGAGTGCAGGATGACTCATTGTCTTAAGGAGGCTATTATTAGACCTTATTTGAAGAAACCTGCATCGGATCCCTCAGTGTTAGCTAATTACAGACTCATTTCCAGTCTTCCATGGCTGGGGATTATGGGAGTTGTAGTCAACAACATCTGGGAATCCCTGTTAGAGGGAACACTGATCTAGACCCATTTCAGACTGGCTTTTGAGTGGGCTATGGGGTTGAGACTGCCTTGGTTGGCCTGATAGATGATCTCCAATTGGCTGTCGACAGAGACAGTGTAACCCTGCTGATCATTTTGGATCTCTCAGCAGTTTTCGATACCTTTGAACATGGCATCATTCTGGGTCACCTGAGGGAGGTGGGATTGGGTGGAACTGTTTTACAGTGGTTCCATTCCTACCTCTCTGTGGTTCTATTTCTACCTCTCTGATAGATTCCAGATGGTGTCACTTGGAGACTGCTGCTCTGCAAAGCAGAGCGTTCCACAAGGAGGTCCATACTTTATTCTTTATGGAGTTCCACAAGGCTCCATACAGTCTCCAATGCTCTTTAACATCTACATGAAACCGCTGGTAGAGATCATCAGAAGGTTTGGTACAGGGTGTTATCAATATGCTGATGACACCCAAATCTACTTCTCCACAACCTCACCAGGAAATGGCATATCTTCCCTAAATGCCTACCTGGAGGCAGTAATGGGCTGGATGAGGGATAACAAACTGAAGTTGAATCCAAATAAGAAATAGGTATTGATTGTAGGGGGTTGGGACCCAAGAGATGGTTTAGATCTGCCTGTTCTGGATGGGGTTACACACTCCCCTGAAAGATCTTGGGAGTGCTCCTGGATCCAAAACCTTCTCTGGTTTCTCAGGTAGAGGCAGTGGTCAGGAGCGCTTTTTAGCTGCTTTGGCTGATATGTCAGCTACACCCATTTCTGGAGATAAATGAACTTAAAACAGTGGTGCTCTATCTATCTATCTATCTATCTATCTATCTATCTATCTATCTATCTATCTTTAACACATTTGTATACTGCCCAAAATGCAAGTCTCTGTGTGGTTTACAACAAAACAATAAAAACAACAAATGAAAAGGTTAAAACATTACAACAATTTAAAATTTAAAATGTTAAAACTATTAAAAACACAATTAAAATAGTATCTAATTGAAAGCCTGGGTGAACAAATGTGTCTTGACTGCCTCTTTAAACGTTTTAAGAGATGAAGAGACTCTTATTTCAGTAGGGAGCACATTCCAAAGCTTCGGGGCAGTAACGGAGAAGGCCCTTCCCTGAGTAGCCACCAGACGAGCCGGTGGCAACTGCAGACAAACCTCTCCTGATGATCTCAATGGGTGGCATGGTTCATAGTGAAAAAGACATTCTCTTAAATACCCAGAGCCCAAGTTGTACTTGGGCCTGTATACTGGTAACCTCCAGGCTTGACTACTGTAATGCACTTTACGTGGGGCTACCTTAGTATGTAGTCTGAAAACTACAATTGGTACAGAATACGGCAGCCAGATTGGTCTCTGGGACAGCATGAAGGGACCACATAACACTGGTTTTAAAAGAACTGTGCTGGATGCCGATAAGTTTCCGGGTGAAATACAAAGTGCTGGTTATTACCTATGAAGCCCTCAATGGCTTGGGTCCAGGGTACGTGCCTTCTCTGTTGCCTATTAAGAACATCTGGAGAGGTCAGGTTATAGTTGCTGCCAGCTCGCAAACTGATTTTACCTCTTTTAGAGAATCTTCAGGGAAGACCAATGGATTTTTATGTAACCTGTCTTCTTTCAGATAAGACTGTATTTATTACTTTTTGTGTTGCTAGATTTTGTGCCATTGCATACAAGATTTGTCAAGCAATGGTGAAGGCCCCGCCATCAGTTAGGTAAGGATGTTCCTGATTTGGGTAAACTTCCTCTACCTAAATGCAACTGTGATATCTGACAGACTGCATGATAAAGATAATGAATATTGAATTGCTGCCACAGCTGTTTGGTGGTGGCTTAGAACTAGGCCTTCTTGGTGGCTGCCCCGGGGCTTTGGAATATGCTCCCTGTCAAAATAAGAGCATCTCCATCTCTGGTTGCTTTTAGGAAGACCCTCAAGACACACCTGATTTTCTCAGGCTTTGAACTGAAATTAATTTTCAATTGTTTAATTGTTTTTATTCCCATGAAATTGTTAGCTTTTATTCTGTCAAACTGTTTTAATTGTGTTTACTCTGTTTGATATTGTGTTTTAAATTGTGTACACTACTTAGATATATATACACACATCAGGCAGTATATAAATATGATAGATAAATAAAATAAACTGGAGCACTTGTCAAAATCAGTAGGCAAGCTAAATACATGACACACACACACACACACACACGTTTGTATCTTCTTCTAGCAGCAGCATAAATGTTTTCCATTCAGATATTGTTTGAGTCTTACATCTCATTCCTGGAGGCTGACATGATAACGAGGCGTAAAGGGGCCGTTTCACAAGTTATAAATCTGCAAACTCGATTTGTCATAGAGTGTATACTCCTGACGCCAGCAACAGCCAGAATCGGAGCACTTGTTTGGACATGTGTGCTGGTTGCATTCATGCGTCTTGCTTTCAGATGTACACCTTTGGGTTTTACGGCACACATAGAGACCCACAAATGTAGGCTTCGCTCACTAGCCGCCATTACTTGTGATTGCCACCAAACCCATTTTCAAAACCATCAATTTCAAAAGATTAGATAATGATGTTTCTTCCAGTTGGATACTGGTAAAAGTGTGTGTGTGTGTGTGTGTGTGTGTGTGTGTGTGTGTAATTTCAACTTAACTTGTAAACGCTCTGCCTTGTTTACATTTTCAGGATTGCTAGTTGGTGGGGTTTGTGATTAACCCGACTAGACGGGGGAGAGAGAGAGGGGTGTTTGTGTTTGTGTTTGTTTTTGTGTAGGGTTGGGTTGCAATGTTTCATGTTCACCCCACTGGTATAGGATTGCCAGGGGCCATGTAAGCAAGAGAGTGAGAGGTGGTTACCATAGAAACCTCTCTGCTGGACCAGAGCACATCACATCACATCACAAAGCAGCTAGCTTGCCTTTCTGATCAGCTGCGTAAACCAGTGATTTGAAGAGGGATGGTTACGTCAGGATAGGGCCGGGTAATTGGCACTTTCTTTTCCGCTCATCTTCTCTCCCCCCCCGCCCCCCACCACCATTACTATATTAAGCACACTCCTGCCCTTGTAGAGTTAACAACCTGCACCTGATTCAAGAAATCCGTGCTGGAGAAACTGCGCTGCAGAAGGGATAGTGTGTGGAGAACGCGGTGGGAGAAGGAGGCTGGCTCTCCATTTCATAACGGGGTTAGGAAAGCAGAAATGCTGTGTCTTCACCATCTGGGAGAGCATTTTTTTGAATGCCCTTTCAAAGTGTCAGCTCTGTTTTCAGCCGCACTCTGCACACTAGAAGCAAGCTTGACCAAACACTCAATGGCTGATTGTTCAGGCCCCAAGACACTGTTTGGGGTGGGGGGCAAAGAGTGCAAAGTGCGGGGTAGGCAATACATTGTGCCTGGGGGTGATGGGAGTTGTTGCTTGGCAGCAGCCGGAAAGCCAAGCAGCTGGAAAGCCAACATTTACCCCTGGGTAGTGTTCCCTCCAAGAGGGATTCCCAGATGTTATTGACTACAACTCCCATAATCCCCAAGCAATAGCCACTGCGGCTAGGGATTCTGGGAGTTGTAGTCGGCAGCATCTGGGAATCCCTCTTAGAGGGAACAGTGCCCCTGGGATAAAGGGACTTGAGACCAACTCAAGGAGGCAGTAGAGTAAATTCTGCGGAAGAAGCCAATCTTTGGGCCGTCTGCTTTTCAGCCTTGTCCTGTATATCCTTTGGCACTCTCTATTTATGAGTCCGATGGGATTGTTGTGTTCTTTAACTTTGTAAGCTGCAAAGCTTACAATGGAAACTTTTAAAGGTAGGGGTGTGTGTGTCTGTCTCCTCCCTGACGTTTACAAAAAGCAGTCTTATTGGCCTTAATTATACAGGGCTACATGTTTCATGTCCTGGGACCCTGGCATAAATGGATTGCAGTAAATCCTTGCCTCTCTTTGCATGCAGGAGTCGGAGGTGGAAAACAAGCTGGATGGCGAAACAGCGTCAGACAGCGAATGCAAGTCCGATGTTGCCCCAGCCGCTCCGGTGGATGATACACCAGAAGTGCTCAACAGGGCGCTCTCCAACCTATCCTCAAGGTAGCCCTGGTGGCAAAAATGCTCTCTCTCTCTCTCTCGGGCTTCTTGGCAAAACATTGCATTTCTCCCTGCAGTGGGTGAATTGTGAAGTGCACACCCCACCCAGGGGTGCTGGTGATGTCCCCTTTGCCCCTTACAATGGAGCCTATGCCAGGAATGGGCAGAGAGGTTGGTGGGTCGGAGAAGTGCAGCTCCATTGCCCAGGCCAAGGGGTTCCCAACCTTGGGTCCCTAGCTGCTGTGGGACTAGAACCCGTGTCATCACCAGCTTCAGTGGCTTTCAGAGAGGTGCCCTCTGCTGGCCAAGAGCCTGGCCAATCCCACAAGATGGCTGGAGGGACAGCTTAGCACAGGGCTGTTCCACTCCAGCCCTTCTGCAGATGTTGGCCTACAACTATCATAATCCCTGGCTGTTGGCCACTGCAGCTGGGGATTATGGGAGTTGTAGTCCAAAAACAGCTGGGGGGGCCCTGAAGTTGAGCAGGCCTCGCTTGGCAGAAGTTGTAGTCGCACACCAACTGGGAAGCCAAAGCCCGTAGCCTAGAGCAGGGATTCTCAACCTTGGGCCCCCAGATGTTATTGGACTTCAACTCCCATAATCCCCAGCCCCAGTGGCCTTTGGTTGGGGATTATGGGAGTTGAAGTCCAGCAACATATCGGGGCCCAAGGTTGAGAATCCCTGGCCTAGAGGATGCATTTGCTTGAGGGTGCAAAGCACTGTTCCCTGTAACAGGGATTCTCAGATGTTGACTACAGCTCCCAGCATCCCCGGTTGCAATAGCCTTTGGCTAGGGATTATGGGAATGTAGTCAGCAACTTCTGGGAATCCCTGCTACAAGGAACACTGGTGCCAAGGACTTTCTGCTGTCCCTGATGACCATGAGACCAGGAGCAGGGGGAACAGAAAGTCTTTGCTTCCTTGCTTCTCCAAGTGTTTTCTTAGCACTTCTGCACAGCTCTTCTCTGCTTCTTGCAAGCAGGAAGCAGGTTTGAGCTTTGAGGACTTGGCCTTCCTTTCCAGGATATTAATTTAAGCTCTCAGGGTTGATTGCAGCCGGTTCAAAATCGTTATCTGCTGCTTTCCCAAGGAGTCCACCATTTAATATCCTTCAGTCCTCCATTTCCCCAGCAGAGTTTGGAGTGTGATCTCCTGCAAGCAGACCTCCCCGGGGAATACAGACGTGTTCTTTCAGGAAGCAGCGAGTGCCAGAAATAGCAGCTGCATCTCGCACTTGCTAAAAGTGTGGCAAAACTTCTGGGAGCCATTTGCAGGTTGGCCTTCTCTGGAAAAGCTTGGGGACATGCACACTTTCACAGAGGGAGCTGCTGCTGCTGCTGTTCCCTGCAAAATCTCAGAACCAGACATGGTTGGTGTTGCAGCAGTTCCTGGATTTAATGGATCTGGTGTCTTGATCCACTCTGGGCCCAACCTCAAGTGGATCTGTCTTGTGCACTCTGCTTCCATTTTCCTATTTTACCTGGATGCAGTAGTGGGGAAGGGTCAGAGCAGGCTCCTAGGATTGTGTGCATGCCCAGTAGTGCTCTGCGCATGCTCACTGTGGCACTTCAGGCCAGATGGCGGTCCTGATCAAGTGCTGGCCACAGGTCCTCTCTGCCTTTGCTGGTGCCTCCAGGTACGTTTGAGAGAAAGGAATGAGGAAGACGGGATTCTGTTCTGAGTCTATCAAATCCACCTTGAGGCTTGGATTATGTTACCTGAACATCTAAGGGGTTTTCAACAACATCATCTGGTTCTCCAAATTGCTTCTGGTGCACACTAATGAGGGTGGTATGTGCGTGCACACACACTCACTTGAAATGCATTTTATTTCCCTTTTCCGAACTAATCCAAACCCACATAGCACCTCCCCTTGATCCTGAAAGAAGTAAATGGAGTTTGGAATGGAATGTTTCAATCTCACAATATCAATGGGATGTGATTTTGGCTGAAATTGCCAAAGTATCTTATGATTTGAGGCTTACGTTAGTCCAAGAAAAAATAGTTTTTCAGTCTTATTGGACTCCAGTTAGACTCTGTGAATGTGGGTTGAGCAAATCTGACAAATGTTGGAGAGGTGGGGGTCTTACATCCTTAATTGTAAGGTAATATCTCCATTCTGGAAAAAGGTAAGTGACTATGTCAATCTAGTCATAGCAAGGGAATATCCTCTAGATCCTATTTCAGTTTTGTTGGGATTGCCTTCTGATGTAGAAGGAATAACCGTTAATCAGTGGAAATGGCTTACTAGAGCCTTTCTGGTGGCTAAATAAATTATTCTACAAAACTGGAAACGTAAATACCCTCCAGATACTGGAAAATGGCTCTTCAGTTTACTTTAGCAGCCCATGAATATTCTTTTTTCAATACTAGATCTTGTTTTTCTAAGCATGAGGGGATTTGGTCTGAGTTTTTGGAATTATTAGCATTGTAAGTGGTGTGTGTGTGTGTTTTTGGAGGGAGAATCTTCCCAACTACCCACCTGTTGGGTTAAGTTCTACATTACTTGCTAATTTGGTTTCTGGTAGCAAAACCTCTTTCTGACCCTTTTCTGTTTAGGTTGAGCATGTTTGGACTCAAATTTTGCCCATCCTTTGACTTTCTCTCCTCTCTGATGCAGATGGAAGAACTGGTGGGTCCGAGGCATCCTGACGCTGGCAATGATCGTCTTTTTCTTCATCATCATCTACCTGGGACCCATGGTGTTGATGATGATTGTAAGTGTGTGTGTGTGTGTGTGTGTGTGTGTGTTCTTGTTCGTGTTCATTCTCTCTCCCCCCCCCCCACCCCCCTCTGTAAAACTTTTCTTTTTCTGTTTGCTGTGATCAATGTTAGGCAGAATTTTTTGAAGCTGAATGTTGGGGACGATTCTGAAAATTAAGTTGTTGGTTTTTTAAAAATTTAGGCCTTTGGCATTATTTCACTTGTATGTTGCATTACATAACTTATGTTTTATAAGCTTTATGTATTGCTGTGCAAATAAAAACTATTGGAAATTATCTCTTCCCCCCCTCTTGTGTCTCTCCCTCTCTCTCTCTCTCTCTCTCTCTCTCTCTCTTGCATGTTAATTACAGTGTGATCATACTCTTCTCTTTCCCTGCTTTTTTTCTTCTCCTCCTCCAGTCCTCATCTTTTACTTCACTCCAGTGCTGCTGGCTTTGGAATATTCTTTTTTCTTCCTGTCAGCCTTTTGTTTCAAGTGGCTCTTGTTTAAAGTACAGAAGAGAATCGTGCCTTCTTTTCTGTATGGCATTTTTCTCACTGAGATTTGCTGGGATCCTCTTCACTTGTTCCCCGCTGCTGTGGATCCCAGAGCAAATTTGCATGGGAGGATGGTGGGGGAACCGGTGCAGCATGTTCTCGCTTTTCGCCACCCTGACATTTTGGTCTGAGGTTCCCAGCAAATGGAATCAGCTGCGGGGAGAGAGGAGACAGTCTCCAGACTCTAGGGAGAAGAAATCCTGCCCTCCTCTGACATGACCCGCAGAGAGTCTTGGATCCTGATAATATGCTTCCAGAGAAATGCATCTGGGGAACTGCAGAGGAAGGAGTTGCTCAGTTGAGCCACAGCAGAAAGCTCTGTGGACAAAGGGAGGATTCTCCCATAATTTGGCTTTTGATAGGAGCAACGCTGAGGCAGGAGTTTGGGGAGCATGAGTAAAAGTAAATGAAAGGGCAGTAACTTTTGCTAGGGGGTCTCTCCAACTTGCAAAATTTTTTTTTTCGTGACGCGCTTGATCTGCTCTGTGTCTTTCCAAGGAGCGTAAGAAGCTGCCTTCTTCTGCCTTGGTCTTCTGCATTGTCTCCAATGACCAGCAGTGGTTCTCTGAGATTTCACACTCGGGGGGTCTTTCCCAGACTAACCGGAGCTGCTGCTAGGGAGCAAACCTGGGGCCTTCTGCATGCCAAGCAAATGCTGTAGCACTGAGCCGTGGCCCCCTCCCCTTGGGGGGATATCTTAGAGCAGACCAGGCTCCCATGTAACCACCCATCCAAATGTGAACCAAGGCAGTCCCTTTCTTAGTAAAAGGGATGCTTCTTGCTCACTTCCGCAAGACCAGGTCGCCTCCCTGAACCCTACCATATCCAGTCTGGTAGGCTATAACTGTTGGGAATCCTGCTTTCGGTATATTTGGATGAGCCTGGCCCCGATTGAAGCTGATTATGCTAAATCATTGTAATATGCTAAATCATTGTAAACCGCTTAGAGAGCTTCCAGCTATAGAGCGGTATATAAATGTAAGTGCTATTGCTATTAGTGGGTGGCCATTGTGGTTCTCTGGCTAGAATGGTGGGCTTGGGCTAGTGAGACCAAGATTCCCATGGAACACCGTCCATGTTGCATCCAAGCAAGAAGTCCCCTGTTGGAATCTTGCCCTCCTGTGAACTCCTTAGGTGAGACTGGGCAGAGAGCCAGTCTTGAGATAGTGAGCATGAATTCTCCCCTTTGCTAAGCAAAGTTCACCTTGGTTTGCATTTGGATGGGCGACTGCACGTGAGCAGTATAATACCTCCTCTGATAAGGGAGGTGAGCTGGTCTTGTGGTAGCAAGCATGACTTGTCCCCATGGCTAAGCAGGGTCTGCCCTGGTTGCAAATGAATGGGAGACTAGAAGTAACTCAGGGGTTGTGCATCTGCTTTGCATGCAAAGGTCCCACGTTCACTCCCGGGCAACATCTGACAGTAGGGGTTGGGAACAACTCCTGCCTGAAACCCTGGAGACCCACTCCCAATCAGTGTAGATAATACTCAGCTAGGTAGACCAATGGTCTAATTTAGTATAAGGCCCAGCTTCCGTATGAGCCAGGATCTCTAGGCCTCAGCCTTCCAATCTGCAATGTGGGGGTAATAATATTTACCTTATGGACCTTTGCTACAACCTTGGTCACATGAACCATTTACCAGTTCCATTTTGGAAGTAGTATGCAAATGGTTGCCGAACTGGACTGGGGATTTCATCAGCCAAATGTCTGTGCCTTGCAGGTGATGTGTGTGCAGATAAAGTGTTTCCAGGAGATCATCACGATCGGATACAGCGTCTATCATTCGTATGAGCTCCCGTGGTTCCGAACGCTGAGTTGGTAAGTGGTGCCACGTTTTGTGGCGGCGTCGGCAGCGTAACGTCAAGGGGGTCTGTCTGGCTCCGTTCCCCTTCGGCTCCTCTGTAAAGAGCCAGTTCTGTCTGTGTCTCCAGGTACTTCCTGCTCTGCGTGAACTACTTCTTCTACGGAGAGACGGTCACGGATTATTTCTTTACTCTGGTCCAGCGGGAGGAGCCCTTGAGGATTCTCAGCAAATACCACCGCTTCATTTCCTTTGCCCTCTATTTAACTGGTGAGCAGGACTAGGTTCTCCCGTTGGTTTCCAAGGGCCACTCGGGATTCCCCAAAAGTTCTAGAAAGCTCACCAGCCAGTTTTGCATGCTGGAAGGCAAGGTGCAGTTCTTGCTCCTCGCTGGGCAGTGCACTTCCTTCTGTTCTCCACCTGGCAGGGTGTCTCTAAGATCTAGCTGAGATGGCTCCATTTAAAGCTCACCGGCTGCCTTAGACTGAGTGTGATGAAACAGGGGTGAGTGTGTGCTTTCCTGGAATCTACACCTTGAAGGAGCAGCATGTTCCTTGATTTGGGGTCAGAGCAATCTCTCTACTGAGGGTAGATTCTAGGAAAGCATCGTGTCGCCTCTGTTTCGTCATTCTGAATCAGACCACGGGTCCATCTTGCTCGGTATTGTATTCATTGACTGGCAGGAACTCTCTAAGGTTCAGACTGGGGTCTTCCTCAGCCCTAGCTGGTTGGTCCAGCCCAGGGAAGCGAAGGGACTCCATGAAACGCTTATGCATGAGCAGAGAAGAGGAGAGGCATCGTCCGGGGAAAGGTCGACCTTGAATGTCTCTCTTGTCTCTCCCCAGGCTTCTGCATGTTTGTCTTGAGTCTGGTCAAGAAGCATTATCGGCTCCAGTTTTACATGGTAAGAGAAAGTAAATGGATTTTCTGTGCTCCGAGTTCAATACTTGGGAGGCAGAGCGAGTGTGTAAAAGATAGAGAGGTGGGAATGAACGGGCTGTTCGCTGCTTTGATTTTGAAAAATGCCAGCCTTAAAGCACTCGCCAGTTCCCTCTGTGGTTTGTTATGCCTTAGTAGGCTGAGGGACGGCCACAATTCAAATCCTGGAAGTCGAAACATTCTGAATGTTCCTTTTGCACTGCCCTTCTTTTCCACAGAACTCTTGGGGATTTTTTCCCTTTTGTTCTAGTTGGTCTTTTTTTGCTTCTTCTTTGCTTGCCTTCATTAAACAAACACAGATTTCCAAGAATTGTGAAGCTCCGGGCTGGATAGCCCAGTGCCCAGGTGAGAATACATGTGATGTGGGAATGTAATGTATAATAATAATAATAATAATAATAATAATAATAATAATAATAATAATAATAATTCGATTTCTATACCGCCCTTCCAAAAATGGCTCAGGGCGGTATAGGGAATAGTATGCCAGGGTCAGAGCATCCCTGTGAGATGATGCTAGCTAAAGACATCTGGTGGGATAGATAAAGCCAGTGTGGTGTAGTGGTTAGAGTGTTGGACCAGGACTGGGGGAGACATGAGCTGAAATCCCCCTTCAGCCATGAAACTCACTGGGTGGCTCTGGGCCAGTCACGTATTTCTCAGCCTAATCTACCTCAAAGGGCTGTTGTGAGGAGAAACATAACTGTGTACTGTGCTCCTTAGCGGAAGAGCAGGATATAAGTGTAAAAATAAAATATCAATAAATAAAGAGCCCTAACAAAAATTAAAGCTATTCAGCATTGACCCTGAAAGCTGACACAGAAACTGACATGAAGCTGCCTTTTACTGAGTTGGACCCTTGGGCCATTTACTGGGGGGTTCACCCACCTCGGGGCCCCCAGATGTTGTTGGACTACAACTCCCACATTCCCCAGCCACAATGGCTTTTGGCACTGTGGCAGGGAATGATGGGGGTTGTAGTCCAGCAGCATCTGAGGCCCCACCTGGGTCTGACCCGTTCTGGTAGCAGCTTCATTATTTATTTATTCATCATTATTTATTTATTTATTAGATTTATATGCCGCCCTTCCAAAATGGCTCAGGGTGGTTCACAACATGATAAAACCAATTAAAACCAATTAACAATTAAAATTAAACTATTAAAATACAATAAAGCCAACACTTTCCAGGGTCTCGGGCAGGGATCCTTCCCCAGCCTACCGGGAGCTGCTAGAATTGTACCTGGGACGTTGGTGCTCCACCGCTGAGCTGCGCCCCCCTCCCCCCCCCCCCCCGCTTGCGAGCTGCCCCAGTTCTAAACTCCCGTTAGAGCTTCACCTGTGGAACGAGAGGCTTCGAAAGAGTGAGCCGTGCAGGGGCAGACTCCCCTCGGAGCGACCGTCCAAGGCGCACAAAAGCAAGGATGCTGCACACCCCGCTTCCCACATCTTGCCAGTTGACGCTCCCTGCCTCTCACCCCGCCCTCCCCATCGAGAAGAGTTGCTTGAGCAGCTTGGATCACGACCTCCTCTAAGTACTTTAGTGGCTCCCCTTGGCCTGCAGAAGCTCCCGGATTCAAGGGAAAGACCCCTGCCTGCAACCTTGGAGAGCCGCTGCCCAGCCCGTGTAGAGTGGACCAAAGGTCTGACTTAGCATTCGGCAGCTCCCTGTGTTGCCGTTGCCCCTGGAGAGGACAGGGCTAAAAGACCCTTTGCCGGCATCTCAGCTCATGGGGAGGGGGGGGGGCGAATGGGCAGAGGCCTTCCTCTGTTTGGAACGTAGATGCTGGCCAAGTTCCTGTGAAGTTAACCGTTTCTGGAGTGTTTGGAACTGGCTTGCTTTGCAGATGGGTCCAGCCTTTACCTGTTGCTCTGTCAAGGAAACATGGCAAGTGGGCATAGGAACATAGGAAGCTGCCATATCCTGAGTCAGACCATTGGCCTGTCTAGCTCAGTTTTGTCTTCACAGACTGGCAGCGGCTTCTCCAAGGTTGTCAGCAGGAATCTCTCTCAGCCCGATCTTGCTTTGCAGGCAGAATCTCTCAGGTCCAGCCTGCCACCTCTCCCAATAAAAGAACACCAGGGAGCAGATGCTGGGGAGGGTCTCTGCCTGACTGAGACCCCAGAGAGTTGCTGAGTCAGAGCAGTCCTGGATCAGGTAATCCAAGGCTCCGGCTCAGTAAAAGACAGACTTGTTTTCAGGCAGGCTGTAGCTCAGCAGAAGCCTCACCTGCCCAGGGCTCAGTCCTTGCGAGCATCTCCAGTTAAAAAGATCCCTGTCCAGAGTCCGAGGAAGCTGCTGCCAGCTGAACAGGCAATGCTGGGCGAGCTGGAACAGTGGCCTGACTCAGTGGGAGGCAGCTTCATGAGATTCCAAAATACTGGTGGACACTCTTTGTTTCTTATTTTATTTTATTTATTTTAAAATATTTATATATGCTATTGCTTGGGGGGGTTGCTTACAACATTAATAAAATAGATTGATAAAGATAACCAAGTTAACAGACCAGGCTAAAACCACATTTAAAATGATAAACTTTTTTTAAAGTGTCAAATTAAAAGTTGTTAATAAAAGGCCAAAATCTGAGAACTACAAAGTCGAAAGAACCTTTGTGTTTACTGACTTGTGCCCGACTCCATTGCTGTGGGGGTGCCAGACGCACACCTCCACCTCCCCCCCCCCTCTCTCCTGTGTGTAATGGGCATTTTGGCTTGTTTTTGAGAAGTGATGTTTCCTTTGGGCAAACTGGATGCATGCTGTTTTCTCTTTCCAGTTTGGCTGGACCCATGTGACTTTGCTCATAGTGGTCACCCAGTCGCACCTCATCATTCACAACCTGTTTGAAGGAATGATCTGGTGAGTCATCGTCGCCGCTTGCGGACATTTCTGGGCATGCGCTGCGTAGACCAGGCGCTCGCCTTCATGGGGTAGCGATGAATGGGCCGACCCCCTGGATCTCGCTTCCTGGGCTCTAGATCTAGCATGGAGTTAGTATGGCCCTAGCATTGGGGTCCACATGAAGAGAGCTTCGGAGAGATTTTCCTGGCTGAGGGGAGCAAGAGGTCTGATCCTTACTAAACACAAGACAGGCTAGGGAGGGCCAGCCTGAGACGGGCCAGCTGTTGGACTACAACTCCCATCACCCCCTGCTGCAGTGCACCAGGGTGATGGGAGTTGTATTCCAACCGCTGGACAGCCTCAGGTTGTCCACCCCTGCTCCAGGCTGTTTTGCAGTGTCTGAATACCTACGCACTTTCCCAAATATGAGGTGACTTTTCTTTTGGGTGCCTCAGGGCAATGGCTGTTCCATGTCGAACCCGGAGTAAGGACTCGTTGGGCATTTTCATACATGGGGCTTAAAGATTGGCTTGCTCTTCAGCCAGGCTTGTCATGGCAGCACAAAAGCTACACTGGCCAGAAGGCGCATCTGCATGAGGAATGCCTCTCCTCGGCTTACCTTCTGAATGAATCCTGGCCCAGTTCTGATGTCCGTATGGATTGTGCGCAAGAGGGAAGAGGCTTGGAGGCCATTTCAGCCTCTCACTTGAAAATGCCCCCAGATTTCCTGCAATCCAGACTCACAGCAGCAAACTTGGACTCCTTTTCTCATGTGTTACGGGGCTGCCAAACTCCAGCTCCGTGTGATGGGGTGCCCTTTATGGAACCCTCAGTAGTTCAGAAAATTGTAATACAGGTGCTCCTAACCTGGGGTACTCCAGTTATTGCTGAACTACAACTCCCATCATCCCCAGCCACCATACATTGTAGCTGTGGATGATGGGAGTTGTGCAGTTCAATAACACCTGGAGCGCCACAGATTGGGAACCCCTCTTGTAAGACAGCCTTGGGACATCATGTCTGCTCCAATTAAATCCTGGCCGGACCGGCCCAGCCCAGACGCAGTGAGTGAGGCTGGCTGACACACAAGGCAGGGCCATGGATCTCTCTGCGGTGACGACGGCCTTCACCACTTCTCGTGCGGGGGCCCCTGTGGCAGAAACCTTCAGTGTGAGAGCCACCACAACCCCCATGCTGGCCTCCACACAGTGCTGCGTTGCTCTCCCTGTTGGGGGCTCCTTTAGGAGAAACGGCCTTGTCAGGCTCCGGCGCCATCTTGTTAGCCAGGGCTACACTTTGTTCTAGCCAGGGATGACAGGAGTTGTAGTCCAGCAACATCTGGAAGGCCCCGGGCTGGGAACCACGGTTGTCGTCCCTTCCATTTCTCTCCCTGTAGAGTTCTCTGGAGGCAGTCCTGGGAGGGCCGGCATTTCCCAGCATTCTTTGTGTGCCTTTCAAGATGGCACTGGGGATTGGAAGCGTTCCCATTCCCTTAAAGGAGCCCCGCTGCACCCCAAAGAGCAGCACTGCAGGGTTGGGACAGTTCCCTGGGCACGGTGCCAGGGAGACACGATGTGGAGGATTCCACTTCAGCCGACGGTTTGCCCAGGCCTCCTAACCCATTAGCCAAGGAGCCTGGCTTTGGGCCATGGGCGTGACCTCTGGCTCCCAGACCTTCCCTTGAAGGTAAGGTGACTGTGCTACAGAACACCAGCTCTCACACTGGAACAGGTTAGAATTCATCCTGGCAGCAAAAGGCACACACACACACACACACACACCCTCGGTAATCCATTGACTAACCTGTTCTCACAGCCACAACCTTGGACAATTGCTGGAGTTGCCAAAGATTGGAGTGGGTCAATCCCAGATTTTGCTTGGCCATCAACTCTTAGCAGCAATTAACGAAGCCATGCTGGCAGATAAGAGGACACGGCAAGGTTTTCTCCTGTCTTTTCTCTTTACCATCTGGTAGACACCTACCAGTCCAGGCACCAAGGATGCATTGAGCACCTTGCAGATGCCGTCATCAAGATGACCACCTGCCGTGTGGTTTTGAAAACATATTTGGCATAGCAAATCCAGCACTGCAGCTGCTTGCACTGCTTCCCTTTTTTGTTGTTGGCAAATGATAATGGTTTTTGTTGTGTTTGCAAATTAGAGCAGTGTTCCTGCCCTTGAGGAGGGGAGAGAAGAATTATTCACACACAATTGCAGGAATAGAGCAAAGGCAAAAAGTAAAACGGGATATTCTTCCTCAGTTACTCCCTCTCCACAGCGGAGTGAATGGTAGGGAAGTCATCCTGCTATGCTGGATCGCGGAAGGTGTTTGCTTGCCTTAAGCCAAGGCCAAAGAGGGGCTTTCCTGGGTGAAAATTTGCTCCTAGCATCCAGAATATTACTCCAACCCACACTGGAAGCTTGCCATAAGTACTATGGTGCCGCTTTTTAAACAGCTAGAACAGCAGAGTGCTGAATGTGGCCTCTGCAATCTCATCTTGGTTTCAGTTTTGGCAGCAAATAGAGCAGTTCACACGATCAGGACTGAACTCGACATGATCAAGCATCTTGCCCTGTTTCGGCACATTCTCCCGGTTTTTTTTATTGTGTGCGAGTGTAAAACTAGGGGAGTTTGGTTGTGTGCTGAGCCCCCGCTGGGTTTTTCCTCTGGGGAGGTGATGCTTGTCCTGTCCGGCTGGGAACTCTGCACACGGCTAAGCTCCCCACTGCCAACCTTGTGTTACACTCGCACAGAATGAAAGACGGGGTGCGTGTACAGTTCTGAAAAAGGGCAGGATTCTTGTCCTACCCGAGTCTTGCTCGCATGAAGTGCCCCAATGTCTTGGTGCATGGAAATAATTAATGGCCTGGGGGGTGGGTGGGGGGAAGTATCCATACTTATGAATCCTAGTTGTCGCCGCCTTCCCCTTTTTAAAGCCGAGAGATCTGCTTACCAGACATAAACTGCTTGAGTTTAAACACAATTTAAACTTAACACAATGGCTTAATTTTCTTGGCTTAAACTGCACTTTGGAGTTCTGTCCTCCGACTAATGCTTTAACTTGCAGTAGTAGTTGTCCTTTCCCAAGAGTGAAATGGATTAAACCTGGGTGTCTTACTCCCAGAAGTGGGGTCTCCCCTCCTAGATATTAAACTGCTGGTGCAAACAAATGTATTGGCTGGAAGGAAGACTTACAGGGCTCTGTTCAAAGGAGCAGGTGCAGCTGACCTCGGATATGAGGCTGAGCTGGCTGCCATGCCCCAAAGAGCCACACGGTCTCGGGTGTTTCTCTGAAATCCAGACAGCTCTTCTAAGCAGCTTCTCTGGGTTCTCATTTCCCTCCTCTTGCTCTCTAGGTTCATCGTCCCAATATCCTGCGTCATCTGCAATGACATCATGGCCTACATGTTTGGGTTCTTCTTTGGACGCACCCCACTTATTAAGGTTGGTTCAAGTCCGGAGACCCTAGGAACGTGGCCCTTGGCATCAGGTTAAGAGGGTCCAGTCATGATTGAAGCCACCAGACAGGATGGGAGGCATTCTAGCTGGTAGTGGATGCGGCATTGACTTGTAGTCACTTCTAATTTATGTTGGAAATGGTGTCCCGCTCAAGGTCTCTTGGAATTTATAATAATAATAATAATATTTTCTTGTTTACACAGACAGGTGTTATTGACTGGTTTGTTTTATCCAGACATCGAGTCCTTCCCAAGGACCTGGGGTGGCTGAATTTTATTATCAATATTGTTGTTATAGATATCGTCGTAGAATATAGGCTGTTCCCAGTAAAGCTGCTTTTTGTAATTGGCTGATGGTGATTTCTGTGGCCCCTATGGTGTTGAGGTGCTCTTCAAGGTCTTTTGGGACTGCACCCAGGGCGCCAATTACCACTGGGATTATTTTGGTCTTTTTCTGCCACAGCCTTTCAATTTCAATTTGTAGATCTTTGTATTTTGTTGTTTGTTCTGTTTCTTTTTCTTCTATTCTTCTATCACCTGGTATTGTTATCTCGATTATTTTGACTTGTTTTTCTTTCCTATTGACTACAGTTATATCTGGTATATTGTGTGGCAGATGTTTGTTTGTTGTCAAAAGTCCCATAACATTCTCCTAAAACCATTTAAAAACAAAAACTAAAAAACAAGAATAAGAAACTGTAAATTTAGCAAATAGCACCCTCAGCACACTTTTAGGAAATGGTGAAAGTTGAAATTCACTGGCCAACCAATCTTTAAAAACCTTCCAGAGCAGAGAGGTCTTAACCTGGTGGTGAGAAGGGGACAAGGCAGACCTCCTGAGGAAAGGGATCGTGCAGCCACGGACAAGCCCCCCTCTCCTGTCAGTCTGTCTGTGAGTTATGGTTGGTTGGGAGCGTGGAGGAAATCCTCTTCAAGGGAACTTAACGCCCGCCTCGCCCCCGGCAACTTCATAGGAGAGGAAGCGGCCCTCCCAGGCCTCCAGACCCAAGTTCCTTCGTGGCCTACCTTGGCCCACCCGGCCCTTCCTCCTGAACACTCTTGCCCTCGTCTCTCTGCAGCTCTCCCCAAAGAAGACCTGGGAAGGCTTTATTGGAGGCTTCTTTGCAACCGTCGTTTTTGGCCTGCTGGTGAGTGGCTCTTCTCCAAGGCCTGCATGGGTGGGAGGAGGAAGGCAGCGTCCTTATGCCTGGTCTCTGAATGAGAGGTGGGCCTGCCTGTCTAGCAAGACAGTGGGGCTGGCCACCTGAGGGGGCAGGATTTGAGTAGTAAACTGTGGGGCCCTGTCTGCTGGGCGGTTCTCTTTGCAGGAGTAGAATAGTGGGGGCTTATTCTTACAAGCGCAGTTCATGGACCCAAGGAAAGAGATGGTCAGTATGGAGCCCAAACCCAGCACGATGGGTCCAGAATAGCTGTCTAAGATACATGGCGTTCGTGGGAGGGGAGAGGGAGCAGGGCCAGACTCCAAGGTTTAAAGGAAGACCTAGACCAAGAATGAACTGTGGAGTTGTTGGGTCCCCCTCTCTTCTGTCCTGGGTCTGGGGGTTGGTGATGCCCTGCTGCGCCTGGGGCATGTGGCCTTTGGGAGAGCTGGCCGCAGGCTGCCTGCAGGAAGGGGAAATGGGAGAGAACGCAGCTGCCTGCCTCGGCTAGAGATCGGCATCCCTAGTGGGCCAGACAAGAAGTTTGGCCTGGGAATCTCCATGGGCGCTATCATGTTGGTCCAGGAGAGTGCCTTGAGGCAGGTTCTTGGCGGTGGTTTGCTTGGCAAACCTGGCCTGGAGGTGAAGACGGACCAAGATGAGGATAATGGAGTCTGTATCCCACCTCAAAAGAGGCTCGGCTGTGTTCCCACTTCTCGTAATCCTGTTGTGGACTCTCCGAAATGCCTCTTCACATATAGACCACTTCAGTGCTGCTTTGGTCTTTAAATTGTTAGCGAGTGTTTGGGTGATCTGCTCCCCCTGCCCACCATGTGCTGGGATGGGGGCATTGGCTGTGTGCACTTCTGCACCCCGTATTGCACGGTGGGTGAGGCTGATGAGATGTATCATTCGAAGTGGCCCAGCTTCGAAGCTGTTGGTTGGGTCAACTCAAATGCCTACGTACCGGAGCTGTCTAGCTGTAATTCATGGTTCGGCTTTCTCTGTTTCCCACCACCACCCTCCGACTTGAGCTGTCGTACGTGATGTCTGGCTATCGGTGCTTCACGTGTCCGGTGGAGTTCAACAATGACACCAACAGCTTCACGGTGGACTGCGAGCCTTCGGAGCTGTTCCAGCTACACGAATACAACATCCCGTCCTTATTCCAGTCCGTCATCGGCTGGGTAGGCATCCTCTTCTGATAACTTTGCCTAAAGACCTACAGAGCAGATGTGTGTTGCAGTCAGTTCTTCAGTAATGTGATTCCCTGAATCCTCCCCAAGGAATGGGATTTCTGTGACCAAGTGGAAAAACTGGGGAAATGACTCTAAATATCATCCCATAAGAACAGCCCTGCTGGATCAGGCCCAAGGCCTACCTAGTCCAGCATCCTGTTTCACACAGTGGCCCACCAGATGCCTCTGACAAGCCCACAGGCAGGAGTTGAAAGGGGCATGCCCTCTCTCCTGCTGTTACTCCCCTGCAACTGGTACTTAGAGGCATATTGCCTCTGAGGCTGGAGGTGGCCTATAGCCCTTGAACTAGTAGCCACTGATAGACCGGTCCTCCATGAATTTGTCTAAGCCCCTTATAAAGCCATCCAAGCTGGTGGCCACCACCACATCCCATTCCATAGATTAATAATGCACTGTGTGAAAAAGTGCTTCTTTTTGTTGGTCCTAAATTTCCTGGCCTTCAGTTTCCTGGGATTACACCTGATTCTAGCGTTGTGAGAGAGGAAGATAAATTTCTCTTTGTCCACTTATCTCTAATCCATGCACACCTCGATCATGTCTCCCCGTAGTTGCCTCTTTTCCAAACCAGATGCTGTAGTCTTGCCTCCTAAGGAAGGTGCTCCAGGCCCCTGATCATCTTGCTTGCCCTCTGCTGCACCTCTTCCAGTTCTGCAATATCCTTCTTAAGATATGTTGACCAGAACTGTACACAGTACTCCAGATGTGGCCACACCATAGATTTGTATAAGGGCATTATCATAGTAGCATTTTTATTTTCGGTCCCCTTCTAATGACTCCTAGTATGAAATGAAATTTGCCTTTTTCACAGCTGCTGTGCACTGAGTCAAGACTCTCAGTGAGCAGTCCACCACAACCCCAAGATCTCTTGCTTGGTCAGTCACTGATAGCGCAGACCCCATTAGTGTAAATGTGAAGTTGGTTTTATCCCCCAGTCTAAGTGTACTATGACACCCGGATCATCTTTATCCGTTTGCCTGTTGACATTCTCAAAATACTGACTCCAAAAGGTTAATGAAGCAAGACCTGTCCTTGCAGAAGCCATGCTGGTTTTCCTTCAAGGCCTGCTCTTCTATATGATAACCGTTTTGACCTTAAGTATGCTTTCCATCCATTTGCCTGGCACAGAAGTTAAGCCAACCTGCCTGTACTTTCCCAGATCCCCCCTTGGATTCCTTTAAAAAAATCAGTTTCATTAGCTACTTTCCAGTCCTCTGGTACAGAGCCTGATTGGAGGCACAATTTACATATTTTTGCGAGGAGATCAGCAATTTCACATTTGAGTTCCTTCAGAATTTTTGGATGGATGCCATCTGGCCCCTGGCAATTTGTTTATTTTTAGCTCCTCAAGATAGTTTAGAACATCCTCTCTCATCACCTCAAGCCCAAGAAGCTCAGTTCTGGAGCAGGTACGTGGTCAGTCTCCTCTGCCGTGAAGACAGATTCAAAGAACTCTTTCAGCTTCTCGGCAGTCTCCTTATTAATCCCTTTCACGTCCTCATCATCTAAGGGTCCAACTGCCTCCCTGGCAGGTTTTCTGCTTCTGATATATTTAAAGAAGTTTTTGTTATTCCCATTGATGCTTCTAGCGATATGCTCCTCAAACTTGCTTTTTACGTCCTTTATTGTCTCCTTGCATTTCCTTTGCCAGAGTGTATGTTCCTTCCTGTTCTCTTAATCTGGGCAGGACTTTTATTTTCTGAAGAAAGTTTCCCCCACTATTATAGCTTCCCGGACTCTACTTGTTAGCCACGCTGGACTTGGTGGTACCTCTCCTCCTTCTCGTAACAAATCTTTTCCCGCATCCCTTCTGTTAGCCAAAGCTCTGGTCCTCGTGGGTCACGGAGCCAGGGTAGTGCAGTAGACAGAGGGCCTGGCTGGGCTGTGGCGGAAGTGCAGGTCTGAATCTCCCAAATACCGTGAGACAAACTGGATGGTCCTAAGACACCATCTCTGGGGACAGACGAGATGAGAAGGCGGTGCTTGCACTTCCCATCTCTTTAAAGGCTGGTAAATCGTAGCTGTGTAAGTGTTCTCTCTTGGGGCAAACAGCAGCTTTTTATAGGGGTGCCCCCTCCCCCTGGTAGAGCCATGGTCCAGTCCAGATGGCGGCGGCTGCTTCACCCTCCCAGTGCGGCTGGTGTTTAAAGAGACGAGAGGTCCAGACCCAGGTCTCCATCCTCTCGTTTGGTCCACACAGGGCAGAGAGAAGCTGGCCTTTGTCTTCTGCCTTTTCTGTATCTGTTTACATGTTCAGTGGAATCTCATGGTAAAGCTTTTCCTGAGCTGTAGCAGACCTTATGGGGGACTCCCTGTTTGCCCTTTCTGCTATGACATTGGAGGTGGCTGTATGCCAAGTGAGACCCTTGCTCCTTCTAGCTCAGGGTTGTTTACTCCAATGGGCAGCCGCTGCTCTCTGGGGGTTTCGGGCAGGCGTCTTTCCCCACTCTGCCTGGAGAGGGTGCCCGGACCTTCTGCATGCAAGTTAGGGACTCTACCATTGAGCTATAGGTCCTTGCTCAGTAAAGCTCTTTGTCTGTAGAAAATTAGCATATTGGAAAGAAGAGTTCTGCTTAAAGGCTTTACTTAGTGCAGACGGAGAGAGTGTGTGTGAATAAAGAAAAAGAAAAAAGATTCCCCCACTTGCAACCTGAAGTGATGCAATCCAAGAAGAAGAAGAAATTAAAATCCTTGATTCTGCAGAATGAATAAACTGACTGGCTTCAGGAGTGTATTGATTCGTCTCTTTGCTTTTTCTCCAGAAAACGGTCCGGATGTATCCCTTCCAAGTCCACAGTATTGCGCTCTCCACGTTTGCATCTCTCATTGGTCCCTTTGGAGGATTTTTTGCCAGTGGGTTTAAAAGAGCTTTTAAAATCAAGGTACAGTATAGCTGGAAGGGAACGCAGACGGAAGGCTCACTGTCTGTGTGCTGACAGTGTGATTGTGTGCTCTTTGAGTGTGTCCAGCAGTCTGCCTCTGCTGAAAAATCTCCCCCCACCACCCTCCTTTTTGCCCAGGACTTTGCCAACACCATTCCAGGGCACGGCGGCATCATGGATCGGTTTGACTGCCAATACCTGATGGCCACCTTTGTCAACGTGTACATTGCAAGCTTTATCAGGTACGGTGACGGGTTGGTCCCTCAGGTGTCAAGCTCTGGAAGCCGAGGGTGGGAAGGGGGCCTGTGGAGGCCGCAGTCAAGGGGTTTCTCTCCTGTTGTCGGAGAGCCTGGTGTGGGGTTGGCTAGAAGGAAAGGAAAGAGAAGGCCTGTGCAGGACCCTTATGGCAGATCACACCATCACCGTTGGGGTAGGACAAGTGTCCTACCCTAGTTTGAGAGCAGGGCATGCTCCCGTTTTGTGGGTGGGTGGGGGGAGCAAGGTTGGAGGGGCAGGAAGTGCTCGCCTGGGAGAGAGGAGCTGGGTCGGCTGGCGTGTCTGCCTACCTTGGTAAAGTGCTGGGTAGGAGGACCAGCTCTTCTCTCCCTGGCGACCCCTTCCTCCCACCCGCTCTGCCTTTGCTGTTACCCTTGCACACGACCACAGAATGGGCATGGGAGGCCACACACTTGAGCTGCTCTAACCATAATGGTGCGCACTGCCTTGGTGTTTGCTGTGCGTGCGCTCCAGCAGCAGTGCGAGGGGAAGCAGGGGGCTCTTCCAGGATTGGGAATTCTCTCCTGGAAATCGGCACGACTCTCTTCTGCTTTTCCCTCCACCCCAGGGGTCCCAATCCGAGCAAACTGATCCAGCAGTTCCTCGCTCTGCGGCCAGATCAGCAGCTGCACATCTTCAACACGTTAAAGGCACACCTTGTCGATAAGGGGGTGCTGGCAGTTTCTGAGGACCTGTAGGCACCTGTGCTGTCTGGATGGGACTGAATGCAGGCAAACCCACTCACTGAAGGAAACCCCCCCCCGCCCCGTCCCAGGAGCTTGCCTGATTAAGACAGTAGCCTCTCACCTCTCTCATCTCCCCCCCCCCCTTCTCATTTAAAAAGGTTGCATTTGTGGGATTTTAAAAAAGCAATGTATTTCTAAGGTTTCAAGCGGACAAGTGGGGGCTTTTTAGTTGGGCAGGGGCTGCGGCCTAGAAAGAGAAGCCTATCAAGTGTTTGGGAAGGTCATCGTGCCTCCCCAGATCTGCGTGGTGGTTTTTCCTCCAGAATGTATGGTCAGAAAGCTGCAAGAAAGGTCTTCTCGTTGCTTCTGGAAGAGCGCGTGAAAAGAAGGTGGACGAAGACAGAGAGACTGCACTGAACAGAGTGTTTATTAACCAAAAAAACTGGTGTGTGGCATTTCAGCATATGACACACGTACTAGAGTCCCGCTCTCCAGTTTCGCCTTCATTGTGTGGTGGACCCAGCACGTGTTTACAGGGGGCAGAGAAGCTACTGGAGCCCTCCAGGGGCCTCGATCCGTGTCCGAGAAGAAGTGAGCCACGTTCCCCACCTCCCTGCTGCGTTGGCATATGGCGGGGTCGTCACCTGGCCTTTCGGGCGATGTGTCCATCTCGTAATAGGGGCTAGATCTGCCACAGGCAGCCTGGCCCCATTGTAGGAATCGGTCCTTTCTCTGCCACAATTCCGGTGACCCAGGGTTCTTCACATGGACTCGCAAAGGCAAATGGGGTGCCCTGCAGCTTTCCTGGGGGGCAGCGGCTCAGACTTGTGGGACATTCCTCGGCGGGTTCTAGCAGTAAAACCCCTCGCCTTGCTTCTGCGCGGATTCGGCGATATGGAAGCTGCACAAGCAGAAAGGTGCTGCTGAAAGGTCTCCAGCTGTCTTGGTGAGGTTGGCGCATCTCTGGTGTCACGGAGGTCCAGCCAGAAAAGGGATGTGACACTCAACTGCTGGGCCGTGTGGGGAGGATGGGAAACCCAGAGGAGAGGACTCTCCTTCAAGACCCGAGAGAGAACGTCTCAGATCTTTACTGAACCAGAGTGAGCAAATGGCTGTGGAGAAAACAAGAAGTCTGCTAAAGAAAAGCAAACTATTATTTTTTAAGGATTTTTCTCCCCTCTCCACAAATCCTACTGAATAATGTTTTTAAAATAATCTTTCTTCATTTTACTGGATGAAAAGCAGAAGGGTGTAGTGTGTAAAATATATGCATATTGATGCAGAAAACCTGATTTCTTGGAAGATGAGGAAAAGAGAAATCCTCAGCAGCTGTGTTCCCATGTTGGGAAAACCATTGTCCAGTTTCTCCCAGATATGAGAGTACTATCATATCTGGGAGAAATGATCAGAATTCTAGTCCTCATGGTGATGGTAAACTCCTGTCTGGGCTGTACCACTTGAGATGTCAAGTGGAGGTTGGTGTGACTGAATGCTTCACCTCCCACCAAAAAGGGGTTAAGCTAGAACTCTTCTTCCCAATAAACTGGTTTTCTGTGTGGCGTTGTCCATCCTGACAGACTTCCACAAGCAGTCTGAAGTGGTACAGCCCCAACCTGAGCTGAGGACTAGGCCTTGGAATAAAATGCATACTGGATTGGCGGTTGTGCGTCTGGGAATGCAACAGAAGCTTCTCCACCCGGCGATAGCATCCAGGGATGGTCTTGGCCCCGGCAGCTAGGACTTTTTCTTTGTGAGGGAGGGGAGGGTGAGGCGTCTCCGAGAACACCCTTTGAAGTCGGGAGCTTGTCTCACCAGCAGGGGGAGCCCTTCTCCAAACTGGCACTAGGCAGATCTTTCCAGCCTGGGAGGCTGACACGGCACCGTGTGGCATGGAACTACTGGAGTGGGCATCTTGGAGATATTGTCACACCGTTGGCTGGGAAGAAAAGAAAGAAAGAAAGAATGCCCCCCTCCAAACGCTCTGTGTGAAGAGTGCCCTCCCCCTTTAAACAGCCCTTTGCTGACTCTTCCAGGTTGCTCTTACTCTCTCCCCAGTCTTAGGCGCAAGCTCCAGAAGGGCAAACGTGCATTTGAAGCTGCCTGGCCGGGGTGTGTGTGTGTAACCAAGGGGTGAAGGGCTCCCTCTTGGCTGCTTCTCTGCTCCCTCCCCTAAAGCTGCGCTGCTGTCGTGTCACATGCATGCACGTAGCTTGCAGGGTGGGCCACGTGTGCAGCAATGCCACACACACACGCGCGTGCCCCCCGGATGCCGCTCTCTAGCTTGTAAGCATAATTGGCATAAATGCCCAGCGCCCGTGTCTGGGCGGCTTCCTGGCCTGCAGAGACTCCTGCGAGGGGCAGGTGCCTTCCGAGGAGCAGCCCTCCCGCTTCTGTCTCTGCTCGGGAACATGCTGCAGTTAGCTCCGCGCAAAACCCAACCGGTCTCTGTTCAGGGGGTGGGAGTGCCTCTTCGGAGTGTGATTCAGCTTTGCAGGCAGCCTTCCGTTTCAAGCTGGGCTGCTTTACTTTTGAGTCCAGCTGGGGTGTGCTGGTTCCCCCCCCTTTCTCTTCTGAATGATGGCGGCGTGTTTTTCCTTTGGTATAATTTCCCTTGTTTTCCAAGTGTTCCTTTTCATTTCAGCCCTTCATGCATGCCGTTCTCCCCCCCCCCCCCCCAGTTGATTGAAAAATGTGAATTCGTTTCTAACGATGGAGACTCCCGCGGTTTAAAGCATTGCATTAGTAGTCTAGGCTTTAAGCAGAGCGTGTTTTTAAGCAGAGCGTGTTTTGTTTATTACATCACTGTGGTGGATCTAGAACTCCACCGTATGCAAAGTTGCTGTTCTCTGTGCCCTTCTTACTCTCTTTTCAGCAGAACTACAAAAGCCCAGTTCAATAAAATCAGCAGGATCAAGAAGAAAAGTATTTCCTGGACTCTACCACTTGAGACAGCAGGGGTGCGGGTATGTGATACGCCCTGAATCCTCCTCTTTGAAACAAGCAGCCTGCATTAAAACAGGATTTCTGGGAGAAGGCATCCTAATTTCTGCTATCCCGTTATTCTGTGGGTTCATGGAGGAGTCTTCAAGCACGTAGCCTTCCACCCCTGCTGGAATGGTGAAGGCCAAGAAGTGTTTTATCCCATCTCCTGATTCTTATAAACTGACCTTCATTCAAGCTGTGTTAGAGACTCTCCTTTGTTTCTGACCTCTCGGTTAACCATTGGGGAAAGAGAGACTCACAGCACTATTTATAGATCTCTGAAGGTTTGCTGTCCAAAGCGAGCACACGGAAAGGATTCTTCCAAGCTGGCTAACTTATAGTTCGGTTGAATAAAAGACGTTTTGTCTCCTGTGCTGGGCATTCTCCAGGCGCCTTGGCCTGGGTGGCTCTTTGCAGTGGCCACGGAGCTGCTAAAAGCCAAGTGGGTCACTGGGACAGAGCCGTCGGAGTGTTGATGGACGGGAGGCCAGCTGCCGTTGGAGTGCCCTCTTAGCCAGCGCAGGGAAGGCCGCATGTTGAGTTGGCCGCTTGATTGCTTGAGCTCATTAAAAGGTCGTCTCTTAATTACACGTAGGTCAGGTTCGAATCACTTGGTTAAGGAGAGCCCTTGCCTCTCTCTCAGTGGGACGGACCAGGATCTTGGGCCGCTGAAGCCGGCCTCTGTTTCGGGAGCAGGTTCAAGCCCTGCCGATGGGCATATGGGGCGGGGCTGAGGCTGCCGCTGCCCTGGGCTTGGCAAGCAGCCTGCAAGGTCAGTTCTCTTGGCTCAGCGGAGCATCCTGGTGCGGTGTGTGTCGTATTTACCCAAGCAGCTAGCTCTCCACTGGCAAAGACACAGGAGGGGACGTCAGGAGCCCCCCTCGGCTCCGGCCCGGCTGTAATGCTGACAGCCACTGCGGGTCATTAATACGCTGCGACATTAAAAGATGGCAATCTAGCTGAAAATACAGCATGTGTTTCACCTCTGAGGCAGTCCTAAGAGGAGTATAATGAGGCCACCCGTTGTAATACCAAGCGTGAACACTGGAGGGCGTGTTGGTTCCTCACCCAGATGGAAAGGACTGGTTTTCAGTGATCTTTCATGAAGACACACATCCCACCCCACCCCACCCCCCCACACACAATCCCGTCTTTTGATTTTTGGAGCAGAACATCAGGGAGCAAAAGGCAGTTCGTCGCCAGGATGCAGTGGAAGTGCTCAGGGGGCAGTCCGAAATACAGCTGCAGTATCTGATGGCAAAAAAGCTTTCTCTTCCCACCTTTGTCCAGAAGGACCATCTTCGGTTTTCAGACTCTGTAACCTTCAGACCAGGCATGTCCAATTTCCGAATTAGCCTGCAGGGACTGTGCCCTTTCCTCAGCGGGCTAGCCAGGTGCAGAGGCATACTGCAAAAAGGCTGGTAGCTGGGTGAACATCAGGGGCATCTCTCTGCGCTGCCCAGAGCTCACCTGAGCCCAGGTGGGCCACAGTTGTGGAGGCCTTGAAGAGCAGTGTCAGGGATGCCTCTTTCCCTGCAAGGGCAGAGCTGGGCCCAAGTATTATTCTGCTTTTCTTAGAGCTACGGAAGCCTAAGCCCAGGGGAATGAGAGACATCAATAAGGGGTGTCAATGGGCTGGATCACCAGTTGGGCACCAGAGAGTTGGCAGTGATATTGCAAGTAGGATTTGAAGGGATGACTGAGTGGAGTTCGGAGGAACTGGAGGAATACTGCAAGTCCAGATGGCAGGCTTGGTTTCCTTCCTCTCTTCTCCCCCCCCCCCACCAATCAAAAGGTCTTGTGCTGTTGCTGAGCTTCATAACTAGTGCAAAGTTTTAAGGTGTTGGAAACTTGATGGCGGCTTCATGGCCTGGGCTGCGCATTCAGCAGAAGGATTGGGTGGGAGTTCTGGAAGATGGGCAGCCCCATTTCAGAGGTGGACTATCGCCTTGTGGAATGCCCCCTGATGTGAGAAACAAAGGAGAACTTGCAGGTGGGAAGCTAGCACAACAGGAAACAAGCTGGACTAGATTAGTAGTTTTCTGCTTGCAAGGGGATGGTTTGCTTGGAAGGTCGGTGTGTCGGTTTGCTTGGAAGGTCGGTGTGTCGGTTTGCTTGGGCAGGTCTAGATTAGCAGTTTTTCTGCTTGCAAAGGGGTTGGTTGGTTGTGCTCCTACTTAGAGAAGTCTAAGATGGAAGATGGCCTACTCTACCACCTCCGGATTCTGCTGCAGGTGCAGACCAACACCTCAAGGCTCGGTTGCAAGGGTTTTGAAGAGGGGCTCCAGAATCTCTCCCAGTATGTCTCCCGGGTTTTCCTCAGGGCAGCTCTTGACCCGCGGCAATCAGGACAGCCCCCCACAGAGGTCTGAGCCTAGCAAGACTCCGAAAGGTTTCTGCATTCCATGACTGCCTTTTGACAAGAGGTTTTCCCCAGTGCGTTGAAGCAATCTCCTCTCCATGCTTTGAACTTGCATCATCCATGCGTTTGCATGCTCTCGCCGCCCTCCCCAAAATATCATGTCGGCAGGCTCTTCTCCCCACCTGATACCTTTTGCTAGCAGCTCTGTATGTTTGAAGGGGTGGGTGTAGCTTAGCTAGCAGAACACCTTAGTCAGCAATACTACTCCCTCGTCGGCATGTCCTGTGTCAATGAGAACTTGTGAGCCCCTTGATGCCTGTCACTCTTGCAGGAGCTACGCTCTGTACTGCTGAGAACTCCTCTCTCCCTCCCCAACTTGGTCACTCTTTTTCAGATTAGGTGTATTTATTCTATTCATGCCATTTGCTTATCTCTCTGTGCATTGTGCCCGTGTGGGGGTTGTTTTTTAAAACTTTTGGCAGGTGTGGGGGATGTCAATTTTTTTTGCAAATACACATAGATTTGCCTTTTGGGGGGGGGGTGTTCTCCGACTGTCAGAATGTGAGATAATGTATAAATGTATTTTAACCTATTTATATACTGTAATGTTTACTGTTAAATAAACTCTATCTAAATTGGTGGCTTGTGTGTGCAGCTCTTTAGACCTGGAAGTAAGGTTTTTATGGTTTGCCCAGTTGAACCTGTGTTTGCAGAAAGCTGGGAAGGTTTTCTAAATAAATTGTCTGTCATCTGACAAAGATGACAGAATCTGTTATCTTTTAAAACAAAATGAACAAAAATGGATTGATTTTGCTTGAGCTGCTTGTATCGTTTGGGTTTTACAGCTTTCTCTATGTGTTTTCCCCTGTGTGGAGTGGTCACAGATCTATTAGCAGGTCCTGGCATGGTTTGTAATAGATTGAAAAAAGTTTCTTTAGAAAAGAGTTGCTTTAATAAGAGCAACAGAAGGTTCCCTCCCTAAACTGGGCTACTGAAATGAAGGAGGCTTGGAAGAAAAGCAGGAGAGGAAGGACACAGCTCAATTCCATTAATGGGGGGAGAAAATAATTGTTCTCCATACATGCCCTGTTCTGTAATGCTCAGTTTGTCTGCCCTCTCTCCTACCACTAGTATTTTGTTCTCGGCTCTGATTGTTGGGCTTTGTGGTTCTAGTAGATCCCACAAGTTTGAAGTCTGCTCTGTGTTGCGTGATTGCAACTTTTGGATGGAGTTCGGAGAGCAGATAACTTCTTGTGGCTGGGGATGGCAGGAGCTGTAGCCTACAACACCTGGTGTGCCCGAGTTTGCAGGATATAAAATGTAAAATAATAAATAAATAAAGTGAAACGGTTTTTGATATACCTTTCTCATTGAATAAGTATCAAGTATCTAGTGAAATGGAAGGTCATGGTGTATTTGCATATCGGACAACACTAAGAAGGATTTCTGAAAGCTACGGTTCTCCAGAGATCCTCATGTTGAGGCTCTTTGGTGATTAAAAAAAAATAAAAAAATCTTACAATTATTTGGTTGTAGACTCGGAGGAACAAGTCTGAAATGGATTCACCATTGCAGCCTCTGTGACAAGTCAGACACTCCAGCTGGTGTTGAACTACAACTCCCATTGTCTGTAGCTGCAACACATTTTAGCGGTGGATGATGGGACTTGTAGTCTAACAGGAGAACCTCAAGCTGGCCGTCCCTGCCCTTCGAGATGGTGTGTGATGGTTTCCCCCCTGCTCTTGTATGAGTGGCAAACAGGGCCGTGAGCTCAGAATGAGTGAACAGCCAGACGGCACCGAAGAACAGAGTCAGACCCTTGGTCCATCTAGCTTGTCTGCACTGACTGGCAGGGACTCGCCAAGGTTTCAGGCGGGAGTCTTTCCCAATCCTTCCTGGAGATGCTGCCAGGGATTGAACCTTGACCTTCTGCGTGCAAAGCAGACGCTCTACCACTGAGCTCAAGGCCCATCCCCTGAAGCAAATCTCAGCAGAAAGCGCTCACCTCTGGTTGCCCATCCAAATGCGAACCAGGGGCCCCAGGGCAGACCCTGCTTTGCGGAGGGGCCCATTCCTGCCTGCTGCCACAAGACCAGCTCTCTTCCCTTCCTAGGGAGTCACACCGTTCCCTGATGTGCCTCCCCTCATCGTGTTGCTCAGTCGGGTGTTTCAGGCCCCGTTAGCTGTGCCGGAAAGAAAGGGGAGTGGGGCGGCTGGGGGGCAATGGAGTTTGTGCCCTCAGGGGAGTCCCACTGCTTCTTCACCGTCATTTCCCAAAACCGTGGACTGAACCACATGCAAAAGGGCTCAGAAATCTCTCTCTCGGTGTCTGTGTCTGCTTTTTAAGTGCATCAGCAAGAAAAGCTGGAGGCAACTTCCTCAAAGGCATTGAGACACAGCACCATCTATGCAGTACAGTCACCAAACCCACAAGCTGCTGTTCAGGTCCTCCTCCCCCCCCCCGCCGCCCACCCCCATTTCAAAAATGCTGGCATGGAGCCAGATGCAGCTAGGAGAGCTTGGGGGACCTCAGGGGCTCTCCAGTTCTTGGGGGTCCCAACAAATGGAGCTTTCCGGTGTGTTTGGAAAGTAAAAGAGGCTCTTGCAAAAACAAAGAAGAAAAAGGGAAAAACCAACCCAGGAGGGAAGTCCTTGTATGGGTTTTCTCATCGAGAATCAGACTCTGGGGAGGAGGAAGTTGTTGGCAAACCAACTTCAATCGAGATCTTTTTTTTGTTTCTTTCTTTCCTCCTTCAACCCACCCTAAGAGGAAACTTTAAAAAAAAAAAAACAACCCCAAAAAACTCATGTCGCACAAGATCTGTGGAGGTGCCTAGCATCTGCGGTTCGCACACGGCCCGGAAGATCTCCCCACCCCTGGAACCAAGATGTCTCTCAAACTGCCACGGCGTCGCTGGGATTTCAACCTGAAGATGGACATGTCCAAAATAGGTATGGTGAGTGGTTCCTGTGTGCCTCAAGGCCTACGGAGGCCTTCAGAAGTGAAACTCTGCCTTCTGGCTGCCGGCACGTTTTAACCGCTGACAAAGGCCTCTAAGCTGCTACTCTCAACTGCAGGGCAGTTTAGACCCAGGTTCAGACGGGACGTGTGTGTTTGAATTAGGGTCCCCTGCACAGAGGCGCCCTATTCCAGGTGTGTCGTTATCTTGGCTTCCGTCAGTCTCCCCTTGTAGAGTTCTGCGTCGCTTGTTGCAGAATTTGAGTCCTCGGAACTTCAACTCTGTTGTTTTCAGTGGCAGATTTTTAGCTATTTGTGCTGAGACTGCTGACTTCTTAATTTTAGACAAAAAGGAAGGCTGTGATCAGGATGTTGAATTACTCTGCTCTGAGAAGCTGTTTGGTCCTTCTCCTGCATGATCTTCAGACGTGTTCCTTCACCTCAGCTGCCCTGTTTCTTTCCTCTTCTGCGAGGACATTTAGCGGGGGGCCTGAATGTTTGGTCACATGTCATATAATTCCTTGGGAATCATTCTTCAGCTTCTGCAAGTGCTTCAGAGCATGAGAACGGGATGACATTTGTGCAAAATAGCTATATTGGCATAGTTTTTGCACTCTTTGAGGGGGAAAAATAGCATTTTCTAGGTTCAGGTTCTAGACTCATACTCGTTAGCTCTGCGAATATCTTACAGTGCTCACACATTAAGTCTCCCATTCACATGCAACCAGAGTGGACCCTGCTTAGCTAAGGGGACAAGTCATACTTGCTGCCACAAGACCAGCTCTCCTCTCAAGGAGAACTGCCTCTTTTGGTGTCCCCCCCGCTCATTAGGATAAGCCACTACTGGATTTGGGTTTGTCTAGATGGGTGGACAGATCAACATGTAGATGAGCGATTGGTGTGATTTAGTTCCTTGAGTCTGTGGAACATGTGCTGTGGCTGTGATGGGGCCGGAAAGCTGGAAGCAGACTGAATTCTGCCTCTGGTTATGCAGAGCCACAGAAGACCAAGTCAGCGGAAAAGGCATGGCATTTAAGAATATTCCTGCTGGATCAGACGAAAGGGCCATCGAGTCCAGCATTCTGCTTCCTAAAGTGGCCAATCAAGATATCTAGGAGGAAGCCCACCATTGGGGATGAAGGCAGGCGGCCTCTCCTGCCATTGCTCCCCTGCGACTGGGATTCAGAGTTAGCAAATAGACATTGTCGTCCATGTGCTGGCGGGGGGGTGGGGGGGTGGGCGCAGATGCTCATTGTGAATTTTAAGGTCTAGATGAGAAAGAAGTGAGCGCCTTGCAAGACATCCTGCTTTTAGTGTGCTATGCTTTTATTTTCCTGGCCCGTCGGGCTTACAGTGGCTGAATTTGCAATGGTGTGTTAAAAGCTTTAGAAAGTGTTAAGAACACAAAAACGCCTATAGAATAGGCAGTCCCGAAGGTGCCTGGGCTGAGATTTCCTGGTGTTAAAGGATGAGGGATGTGCAGAACCCCTCTGAGAAATTTCACTTGTCTTGCAGAAACTGCAAGGAAGGAGGCAGCTCTGGTGGAGGAAATGCTGCCCTAGAAAAGAACCCTGCTGCTTTCCTGCAGCATCATTCCACCCATACCCTGAGGGCAGTGCGGTCACTTCTGGCTTCAGTGGCACAGCTCTGAAGGCCCACCAGTGGTCCTTGGGACTAGTGGAAGCTGCGATTGAATGTGTGCTCAGCTCAAAAGAGGGCAGCCAGTGATAGTCACCAAGGCCCTCGCAAGCCCGGCCGGAGGGTAACCGCCTCCCTGTTCCCAGGAGGTGGCCCTCTGGACCAGGGGCATAATTGAAGGGGGGGGACGACACAAATGTCCTTGGGCCCCTGAGGATGCCCCCACCACCACGACACACGCACACTGAGGATGGATGACAGCTTGCTCTTCGCTTTTTACAGATATTCTGCAGCAAGAGACGGGTGGGTGGGGGGGCAAAGGAAGTGGGAAGTGATGTTGGTCATTTTTTTGTCCCAGGGCCCACTCCAAATTCACTATGCCCCCTCCCCCCGCCTCTGAACCAGGCCCAGATGATGACATCTCGAGGTCCTAAACTAGGTTGAGTTTAAGAGGACCCCATCCCATTGTTCACTGCCCCCCACACACACACCAGAAACTACAATGACCATATAAACACAAATGCTAAACACCAACATATATATGTTGAACTTTATGCTGGTCAAAGACCAACATAAAATCACAATGGTGATGCAAAGAAACAGCTGTAAAAATAGAAGAATAATCTAAAACATGTTTTGCAATTTTTGTGTTTGCATTATAAAATAGCTTTACATTAATATTTTGGTCTAATTTCTTAATTAGTAGATACAAAGAATATTTAACTGCAGCAAAAAAATGTATTTAAAATGCACTTCATTATGCATGGATGTGATGTATACATCTATGTAAAAATGTTTCCATTGCACAGTAGCCCGAAGCTTTACATTTGCATGTGTGCCAGGACAAAATCGTAAAAACAGAATAATCTAAAATGCATGTCTTGCAATATGTCTGCATTATAAAATAGTTTCAAATTAATACATCTTGTCTATGGTTTCTTAAGCAGTAGATTTAAAAATGTATCTACAGCCAAAGTAAATTAAAATAAAAGTGCACTTTATTATGTATATAATATGTGATTTAGAACTCTGTGTAAGAATGTTTTCATAGCATGGTTCCTACAATAAAATATTATCTTGCATGCTCAAAATCCACAGAGCAGAAAATCCCAGATTTCTCTCTACACACATACACACACACACCACACACAGCAGGACTGTCTGGGCGTTTGCTTCTCCATTTCCTCCAAGGCTCTTAATTAATCTCAAACACCTCAGTCACACAAAGATAATTTACTAGGAAAAAAGATGGACAGTCAATCAGTCATTAATTTGTTTAGCCATAGCCAAAACAAAGATATTTGACTAAAAAAAAAAAGGTAATTAAAACAATAAGATGATAAAAAATGGTGACTCACAATAGTTCATTCGGAAACATTGACTCACAATAGTTCAGAAGCGTAATCTATAGACAGAGAAAAAGTAGCTTGAATTATAGGCTTTAATAGCCTGTAAACCAAATATGCACGTATTCTGAACATTAACCCGCTAACAAAATAATGTGAACTGTGGATAGTGCATGAGGCAGAAAGTGGTGCGCACACACACTGAAATACACACAGGGCTGTGTGTATTTACAGATTGAAAGAAGAAAACATACAAACAAGAAAAACAACTGTAAAGAGGCACGGTCTGAATCAGCATGCTGGGCATTGATAAAAGGAGATTTTATTGGCAGTGAGATTTGTTTCTGAATTTAAATAAGCAATGAAGGCACAGTCAAAAAGTTACCAGTAGCAGCAGGCCAACAAAAAAGTTTTGGGTTTCTTTTTCAGAAGCCCTGCGCTGTCACTTCATCAGTTCATGTCTTTATCCAACAATCGTAAGAGAAGCTTCTTTGCTGGATTAGACCAAGACTTACCTAGCCTAGCATTGTAACAGTGACCAGCTGGCTTTTTCTGGGAAGCTCACAAGTGAAGCTCCCTTTCCCCCATCTGGCATTTAAGGGTACATTGCTGTTGAACATGGAGGTTCACTTAGCTATAATTGCCACTAGACCTGAGAGGCGAGATGTAGGCTGCCCTCTGCTTCAGCATTTAAGCGACTTCTACATCTTTCTGTGTATAAACAGCAGGATTAAACTCTGCAAAAATTGCACAAAGCTGGGGTTACAGGACACAGATACTAGAGCTTATTGCGTGGTGTTCTGAAGACCCAAAGGCTGCTCTGGCATCCCCTCTCTCCCCGCTCATGCTTTCAAAACATGCAATGGTAACTGACCAGAATATGGACACACGTGTGTCTGGGGCAGGTTTAATTTGCAATATCGATATCTCTTAATTAAAACGGATGCAATAAAAATCAAGGACATCATAGGGGGTGGCCCGTGGGGCACAGGCCCCCAAGGAATGGCTCAGAGGCCTGAATCTGGTCAGCCCCCTCCCTCCTCCATGGCCTCTCCCAGAAAGGAAGCACAGCGGTCGAGGTGCCTGCATGGAGTGGGTGAGGGAGGGAGCTTTTGGGCTCACCCAGTTCTCGGCTGCTTCCCCCTTCATAGGTGCCGTATGCTAATATTAGAGGCCTTAAAAAACAGCAGTGCACACTTATTCTTGGGGGTGGGGGTATAATGATCAGAAAGGGGCGGTGGGCCCAGGGCCTGGGTCTTTTAAGTGCCTCAAATATAACAGATACAGGCTACTACGAAGGAGTCGGGACATCAGAATCGTGTTTTAAAAAAGGAGTAAACTGTATTAATATGCTAAGTGGAAGGAAACAGCACTGATTTCAATCTCTTTCTAAAAGACAGCAGGGAACAAACAGAGGGAGTATGTTCCAGAGGCAGAGGTGCCAAGAATGAGAAAGCCCTGCATCTTCTTAACTTTTTTGCTTCAAAACTTGGAAGCACTCCAGGCAGGAGTGCTCCGAAGACCATCTTCACAGTACGGCAGGTCTGTGGGGGAGTGAGTGACTCCGATAGATAGATAGACAGATAGATAGCCAGGACTTATATATACATGGTGTGCATGTAATGTGCCATTGCCTCCTAAGTACAAGTATGAAGGTGTTCTTCAGATCTGCTGGAATATGTTTCGGCTTTTGCGTATCTCATCTTTGTATCTGAGCATATGTGGGAAACAAGAGCCAGGAAATTTAGCATCAAAGCAGTCCCGAAGGTGCCTGGGCTGAGATTTCCTGGTGTTAAAGGATGGGGGATGTGCAGAAACCCCCTGAGAAATTTCACTTGTCTTGCAGAAACTGATCTGACTTCTCTTGAAAATACTAAGATGTTACTTCCTGGGGGGAACCCTGACTTAAAAAAAAGAAGAAGTCAACTCTACAAAGAGCCGTTAAGCAGGGGATTCTCAAACCTGGGTCCTCAGATGTGGTTCTGACTGGGGATGATGGGAATTGTAGTCCTGCAATATCTGGAATCCCAAGGCTAGAAACGCCTGCCCTAGGACTAGAGGTCTGCCTGAGAATCTGAGACAGCCGCATTTTTGCTCCTTCTGAATTATGGTTTGTTCCTTCTCTTTAGTAGACACTAGTGTCAACCTTTGCCACGTCATGACTTGGGCTACAGATGTGCCAGCATCATGACTTGGTGTAGATCCCAGGAACAAAAACTGTGGTGTGGGAAGTGAACCTTCTCCTCAGTCAGTCTGTAGCAGAGTGAAATGAAGATCAGGACCTTGTAAAACCTGCTAGCTATTAGGCCTGTGCAAATTTGGATTTGAAAATTCAGATTTTATCAGAAATTGCCCCAAATCAGTAAGATCTGAATCCATTTTTTAAAAATGGATATATCAGAATTAATTCTGAAATATCAAAATTAATCTCAGAAATACTCCAGAATTTCTGAATTAGCATAATGGAATAGGATTTTCCCCATACAGGTGGAGGAAAACATCACTGGCTGGTCCTAGAGCCTTGGAACTTGCCACACATATGGGGCAGGAGGTTAGGGTCCCTTGAAGCAAATTTGAAGATAATTGGTCAACACCATGATTATTGGTCAATTTGTTTTCTAAATGGCTAAACATCCCTGGCTTGGTTCAAGCCAGAAATTTACAAAAACATCTGAAACTGAAGATCCCCCTTGGACCATCATTGGAGGAATCTGCCTTCACGAAAAGGGGTAACAGCATGCCCCTTCTCCCCCCCCCCACCTTTATAGTTCCAGAATGGATGGGCATACAGTTATGAAATCTGGTGCATATCCGAATTCTGAATCCGATCCAATATCACGAGAGCCCATAGAATCTGAACTCGATATTGCCAAATTCAAATCGGGTCAACCCCAAATGTAAATTGCCTGAACACACACAGGCCTGCTAGCTAGGCATTCAGTTCAGCTTCTTTTGTCTTCCCACAGCCTGCTCCAGAAATAACCAGCAGAGGGTGCTCATTTGCAAACAAGGATGCAAAACATTACTATGATTTATTTTGCATTCCAATCCCACCCTTCTTCTGAGGAGTTCAGGATGGCGTTCATAGTTCTGCCCCCAACCACTTTATCCTCACAGCGACCCTGTGAGGTAGGTTTGGCAAAGAGAGCATGAGTGGCCTCAAGTCACCTAGTGGGGAATTTGAATCTTCCGCGTTTACAAGACTAGTTCAAGAGCATTCACAGACTTAGCATAGGTTATCTGACTGTCATCTTACAACAGCCCTGCAAGGTAGGTTGCTATCATTCTCCTATATTAGAGATGGGAGGCCAAGGTTGAGGAAGGAAGTCTGAACTAGTGAGTTCAAGGAAAGGTAACGCTTCAACCTGGGATCCTCCTAAGTTTTCCTTCAGTCTTGTAGTCACTTTGCTCCACCATGGTGGTTCTCAGGAGAGCTTTTATTTCCACTTAAAGTGCGATTGCATCACTGCGGCATTTCATCATCCTGCAAAAGCTAAGATTCAAATGGCCTAAATCTGCAGCAGAAACCGGAGGGGAGGAGCTTTAGCTCAATGGCTAAATGGTTCCTCTAGCATTTTGCTTGCTGCACTAGCACTTTCATGAAGGGATCCTGGGTCGACAGGCCAGAAAAGTATCCATGGAGAAGGCAGGGAGCTGGAAGTCCAGGGACCTTGGCCCAGGGGTTCTCCACGTTGGACCCCCAGATGCTGTTGGACTACAAACCCTATCGCCCCCTGCCACAGTGGCACGCAGCCATTGTTGCAGGAGCTGATGGGAGTTGTTGTCCAACATCCTCTGGGGACTCAGATTTGTAAATGGTTGCCTTGTCTCTCTTGTCAGTGGATTCTTTTTAGATTGTGGGGACATGGATCCATCTTATTTATTTATTATTTCCCTATGTAAACCGCTTTGGAACCTTTGTTGAAAAGTGGTATATAAATATTTGTTGTTCTGCATGCAAACCTGCAGGTGCTCTTCCCGGAGTGGCCCCATCCCAAGGGGAATAGCTTACAGTGCTCACAAGTAGTTTCCCGTTCAAATGCAACCAGGGTGAATCCTGCTTAGCAAAGGGGACAATTCATGCTTGCTACCACAAGACCAGCTCTCCTCCCATATGCCCCGACAGGCTAGTCTGGCATTAATTTGTGTAATGGTCTTTTTAACACTATCTAACCTCATGGTTCATGCTACATTTCGTGGCCTATGAGTTACACATGTTAATTCTGCATTGTGTGAAGAAGTATGCTCCCTTACTTGGGGTGAGCCTGTGAGTGGCCTCCTTTCCATATCCTTCCTGGAACCTCACTGATTTTAGGATCCTCACATCATCTAGCAAGACTCCTATTTATTTCAATGAGGCGCCTGCAGGAGATCTTGCTGGAGGATGGTGTCCCCTGCTCATGCATTAATTCCAGGCCTGTACCTTCTCTCTCTGTCTCTCCCCCCCCCCACCGCCCGACCCCCTCCAAAAAGAAAACAAACTCTGCAAAAGTGACTCGGACATCTCAGGCCGCTTTCACACAGGCTTACTGTCCCAGATTTCCTTCAGCAGCTGCTCCAAAGCCACGGACCATCCCTGCTCCTGGACCTATTGAATAACAGAAAAGTCGATGCCCTTGGGGGGTGCTATTTTGGTTTCTTTTCTCATTTGTAAAGAATAACGCCTACGCAGGAAAAAGGAAGTCCATTCGAACAAATAGCTGCGGTAGCTTCCTTTCTGCAAACTCCTCGCCACAGCTGTGGGCCTAGTGCACACACCCGCCCAAAATCTTGCCTGGTCTGAGTGTCACTTTTTTCCTCAGTTCTGCAGAGGAATCCCAGTCGAGGCGATGGCGGACTTCCTCGCCCTCCCAAGGCCTGTCTGAGGGGCTTCTTGGACAGGGGACTTCCTCAAGCCAGCCCTGGCCTGGCTCCAAACGGCGTCTCGCCCCCCCCCCCCGGCCAGCCGCCCGCCTCACTTGGCTTCCTTTCTCTCCCCCCAGTTCGCTCCCAGAGTATGATGGCCGTCGGTCCCAAGGGCTCCAGCAACTGGTCCCATCTTCCTAACCCGCAGGAGCGGCCTCTGAAAGCCGGCTGGCTGAGGAAGCAGCGCTCCATTGTCAAGAACTGGCAGCAGAGGTACTTTGTGCTGAAAGGGCAACACCTGTATTACTACAAGGATGAGGAGGAACTCAAGCCCCAGGTAAGGGTGGGGGTCCTGCCTGGCCTTACGGAGCTGGGGGGTGGGCCGGGGGAAAGGGCATAGGCAGCAGGACAGGCAAGGGGTGCGGACGAGTGTGGATCCAGCGCCCTCAGCGTCAGTGAGGTCCCTTGAGGGACAAGAGAGGGACAAGAGAGGGACAACGCCAGGGGGAGGGAGAGGGGGGCACAGCTGGCACGGGTGAAGGGAAACGGGTTGTGCCCTCTGAGAGCTGGTCTTGTGGCAGCAAGCATGACTTGTCCCCTTTGCTAAGCGGGGTCTGCCCTGGTTGCATATGGATGGGAGACTAGAAGTGTGAGCACTGGAAGGGATTCTCCTCAGGGGATGGAGCCAAAGCCCCATGGAAGAGCACCTGCTTGTTTGCATGCAGAAGGTTCCCAGTTCCCTCCCTGGCAGCATCTCCAGATAGGGCCAAGAGAGACTCCGGCCTGCAACCTTGGAGGAGCCGCTGCCAGTTTGGGTAGACAATACTGAGCTAGGTGGACCAAGGGTCTGACTCAGTAAATGGCAGCTTCTTATGTTCCTAAGAGAGCATCTCTGAGTTCCCTCCACTGCCATGAAGGACAGACCAGACAGTTGGCATCAGCAGCCAAGATGGTGTCCCCAGCTCTGGCTCCCTCCAGCTTCCCAGAGCTGGCAGCAGAGACAAAGGCAACATGCTGCTTCGCTGGGCCTGACCCCTCAGCCAGAACCAGGGCCGGTGCCACTCCCCTCCCCTTGCCGCCTCAAGGCCCAGACGCCACCCGTCTTCCCTCTGCCCCTTCCTTTCTCTTCCACTCTAGCCTCATCCAGAAATTATAAAATTGCCCCACTGTGGCCGTGTACAATGGGGTGAAGGGGGTCCTGCCCCCACCCTGCCAATTGAAAGGGAGCCAGGGGCGTAGCAAGGTTGGAGGGGGCCCAGAGACAAGACGTTTAAATGGGCCCACCCCTCACTGAAGCTCAGCTCATGAAGTAAAGACATCTTAGATGAGGCTGAATAGTGGTAACAAAAAGCAGAGTAAAATTTTGTCTCTGCCGCCTCTGTCTCTGCCGCTGTCACCTCTGTCTCTATATATAACCTATGTGCCACAATAGAACATCATCCTAAATTATTTTTTTGTAAATTGTGGACGATGCAAGTCATGGAATGGTCCTAGAGAAAGACCTGCTGTTCTGGTAGCTCCAGGTCTTAACACTCACATCAGTTTCGGAGGATGAATACAACTGAAGGAAGCCCGGGCGGGTGCGCGGCTGGGGGAGTCAGCCATGTGACTTGCCTCTGGGGGGGCCCCCCAAGGCAGTGGGCCCCAGACAACTGTCTCCCCCTTGCCCTATTATAGTTATGCCCCTGCAGGGAGCCACACTGCTCATGCTTACAGCGGCACAATTTTATAACATTTGAATGAGGCCAGTGTGGGAGAGAAAGCCTCACAGTCATGGAAGAAGTGCCCGCCGCCATCACGCCCTGGGCTTTTCCCTCTTCAGACAAGCCGCGATGTAAGTGTGGGTGGCGGGACGCAGGGGCGAGTGAGGTGGCAGGGCGGGACTTCCTCCCCCTCCGCCCCGCTGTACACGGTTACCGCAGAGCAGCTGTATCATGAGCAAGATCTCCCTTTCTTCAGCACCACGTTTGGGGCGGAAGAGGCGAGGCGGTGGCAGCAGGCAGGTGAGGCACGACCCCTGGGGTGCAGTGGGCGGCCTGTTCCAGATGCCTGAGGCGGTTGGCTCGCCTTGCCCCACAAAGGCCCCGCCTTGGCTTGTTGGGTTGAAAAAAAATTGTACATTTAGAAATACTTGTTGACTAATTGACTTCTGTTGCCTGCCGTTTGAAGAAATATGGCACTGAAAAGATAAGACCATAATGTTTAAAATTGATTTTAAAAGCAGCATGAGAGTGTTTTATACTCAGTCACCTTAAGTGGCACAGCGGGGAAATACTTGGCTAACAAGAAGATTGCTGGTTCGAATCCCCGCTGGGACTATACGCAGCAGTGATATCGGAAGATGCTGAAAGGCATCATCTCAGACTGCGTGGGAGGAGGCAATGGTGAACCCCTCCTGTATTCTACCAAAGAAAACCACAGGGCTCTGTGGGTGCCAGGAGCCAAAATCGATTTGACGGCACACTATACCTTTAGAGAACATTTGGCCCTGCCCTAATTTTATTATTTATTCTGTCTTATTTTTTAAAAAAATAAAAATTAAACCTTGAAAGCTGCCTTGAACAATTTTGGGAATTGGATTTTTGGAAAGGCAGGGTATACATTCTATATACAAATAAATAAGTAAATTAATTAATCTGAACAAGGCACTCCCCAAAAGGTGAACATGGGAGCAGTGATTTACCAGTGACAGTTACCAGAAAATTAGTTACTCGATGGAGCGGGTGGTGTGGTGTGGGGCAGAGACCTCAGCCCCCTGCCAAACTGTTTCTAAAGAACACCTTGCATCATTTATTTTTATTTTTATTTATTTGATTTCTATACCCCCCTTCCAAAAATGGCTCAGAGCGGCTTACACATGGAAATAACAAATAAATAAGATGGCTCCCTGTCCCCAAAGGGCTCACAATCTAAAAGAAACACAAGATCGACACCAGCAACAGTCACTGGAGGTCCTGTGCTGGGGGTGGAGAGGACCAGTTACTCTCCTCCTGCTAAATAAAGAGAATCACCACGTTAAAAAGGTGCCTCTGTGCAAAGTGATGTCCTTGCCACCTGCTACTGAAGGCTATGCACTGGAGTTGCCAACTGACCTGGAACAAATGGCCTGGCCTGCTTTTGTGCAATTAAAAGCAGCTTGACCTACAACAGTCAGCCAGTGTGACTCTTCAAGGCGTGGAGATAACATGACCACCTGCTGGAGTCTGCAGATCAAGCTAATAGAGGCAGAGGGTCTGGTTAAGAAAATGGGCGTTGATGGTGCTTTCCTGAAGAAGCTCCCAGCTGCTCTCCAAATCTGCTTTTAGCTTCCTGCCTTTCTCTTCAGACTCTCCACGCCCTCCCAGGCAGGGAGACTTCCTATTTCACTTCTCTTTCTCACCAGCTCATCTGCGGTCTCTTATCTTTTTGCACCACTCCCGTCTCTGAGCCTTTTGTCACACTCTTTCCTGTGGCAGGATAACCCCTGTTCCCCTCCCCACCACCACGAGGCACTTCTCTCTGCTGCACAGTAAATGAACCCATCTTGGTCAGAGGCGCAATCACGATGAACCCCACTTCACACCTTTAAAGTGTGCAATCTAAGTAAAAATAAAATTGCTCAGAACAGCTTTTTGCCACCTCTGCACTGGTCATGTCATATGAGTGTCCCTTGTGACAGGCCTGATTAATGACGTGGTGTCTAGCTGGCTGTTCCGCTGGCGGAAAGGGAGACAGAGCGTGCCCGCCTCCATGTACACCCACTGAATACAAGGCGGCAGCATCAGCATCCGCCTCACTCATGGCTCAGCTCCACTGCAAACTGCAACGGATATTCATCTGACACCCAAGCCGTGGCTGCCCCACAGAGGCAGAGAAAAAGCAAAAAAGTTCAGTGGGGGCGCAGAAGGGGCCTTCCGAGGGCTTCTCCTTTCCTCAGTGGCTCAGAAAATACAAGGAAGAGAAGAGACTGAAGAAGGCAGAATCCAAACCATTTTGCTTTCGACCATCTATGCTTCTGTTGTGTTAAACAATATTAAGGCTGAAGCGGTTGTGTGTGTCATTAACTACATCCTTCTAGGATCCAGAAACTACTGTCTGAAGACCTGCTTGGCACTTTAACTTCTGTTCTTGCCTGTCCTGTCCGTCCATACTGATGATAAATCATAAAAATAGATACTTTACATTAAGGCCTTGATCTATCACTGAGGATAGATATAGGCCTCCAAAAACAATTTTTTTTTTTGCCCAGTGTTTGGTTGTTTTTAAATGCTTTAATTATTTGACTCGTTTTAATTGTGTTTAGTTGTAAACTACCTAGAGATATTCTTGTTTGTTGGTATAGAAATATAATAAACTAGCTTAACCCGCGCAGAGCATCTGTGTGCTAGTACTTGACTGCTCCCCTGACCCCCTGCCCCAGGCCCCCTCAGCTCAGAGATCTCTCCTCCACCCTCACCTGAGCCCACTCCTGCTCCTCCTCCTCCTCCTCCGCTTCCCTCACCCCTTCTTGGTCACTCCTCCATCCCTTTACTCCACCCCCCTCACCCCTCTTGGTCACAGCTGCAGCGTTGCTGGTGCCTATTGGCCAAGCTGGAGCCCCCTATCCCCAGAGACACCCCCCCCACTCAAGCCCCACTCCTGCTCCTCCCCACAGGAGAAGCAGCGGCAGTGGTTGACCAGGCCCTTCCTCGCTGCTGCCCCCGCCACCATGGCCGCTCGTTCCCCTCAGGCCACTGACAGGCTTGAGCCCGTCCCTCACCCTCCCTCCTTTCTCTCTTCCCCTCCCTTCTTTTTATTTCTTTCTCCTCCACTTGCTCTTCCGCTCTGTCTTTCTTCTCCTCCCTGCTTTTTTCTTTCTTTCTCTTCCTTCCTGAGTTAATGGATCTTGTTCATCTTGCTTCCTCATCTAATTCGCACAACGGCAGCCTCCTTCTCCTGAAGGGGCTCTCACCCCCCTCATGACCCCTCGCTTCGCAGACTTCTGCCTGCCCACTACCCTTTAATATAGAGAGATTCCTCTCCTCTACAATCAAGAACATCTTCCGACCAGGAACAGTTGCATTCCACCTGTCCTTAACCATCACAGGCTCCTCCCCCTATCTGCATATGGAATCCCTGCTGCCCAATCACCATGGTGCTTCTGCTCTTACAGGCTCCTCCCCGCTAATGGAATCCCCACTGCCCAATCAGGTGCTTCTGCTCATGAACCCTCGCAAGAGCTGCCACACACACTATTAGCCACGGGCGCAGAGCATCTGTGCCTCTAGTTCTCCCCCCTTCTCCTTCCCTTGTTCTCGGCCCATTTTGGCCCCACTTTCCTGCTCCCCCCGCTGCCACTTTCCCGTCTCCCCCTGCCACTGCTTTCCCTAGCACCACTTTCTCTTGGCCGGCAGGCCATTAGCCTGCCCGTTTGCTTTCCCCCCGGCAGCTCTCTTGCGAACTCTCGCGAGAGCTGCCACACATGGGATTACCGATGGGTATGTTTAAGATAATTATATAGATAAAAGTATTCTTAGGATGTGAGGTACTTTCAAGTTAATCTTTGGGGGCGCTGGTCCTTCCTTTCTTCCTGCTGGCACTACCAATGCAAATAAGAATTTTCCTCGGAAGATGAGTTGTTCCCCTTCACAGGGATTATCTGGGAAAGAGACGTGACAAACCAGTTTAAGGGCCAAACCAGCTGGGATGCCAACTTTATCCTTTGGGCTTGTGCGTAATGCTTAATTAAAATTCCAGCTGCAGGAGCTGGGAAACCTGATCAAGATGCAGGAAAGGGGCATTTAGCCCTTTCCATTCACACCGTGGCCCTGACAAAACCAGTTCTCCCCAGAAGCAAAGCTTCTGGTGCTGCCAATCCGTCAAACCACCTGGTTTCCTGCATTGCCAAGATTTGTGTGATAGTCACAATTTCAGGATTGTTGTCCTCTTTGGTTCTAGGGCTGCATGCAGCTCCATGGCAGCGCCATCCAGGAGGCTGCTGCCACCTCTGAGGAAGTTGGGAGGTTCATCTTTGAAATAATCCCAGGTAAGCAGCAGCTCAGGGCATTGCACTCCTCCTCGTAACTCTTGTGATGGTTCTTTGCTTCTCCTTTCTCTTGGCTATTCAGGGCTACTGGTTCTACTAGGGGCAGATGCTTGCTTGATTGCCAGGGCCTTCTCCCAGGTGACCTGGGAATTGTAGTTCTGCAAAGAATGATCAGTGGCCTCAGAAGACTCCAGTTCCCACAGTTCCTTGGGTGGAATCATGCCACTGACTGCGTGGGGATTACATCTGTTTCAAGCTTGCAGTGTGACTATGATCATAGAGTAGTGATGGGAGCAGGAATATAGGAAGCTGCCTTGTACTGAGTCCAGCTATTGGTCCATCTAACTCAGTGTTGCCTACTTAGACTGGCAGCAGCTCTTCAAGGTTTCGGGCAGGAGTTCTGCCAGCCTACCTGGAGGTGCTGCAATGGACTGAACCTGGGACCTTCTGCATGCAAGCATGAGATGTTCTTCCACTGAGTTGTGGCCCCTTCCCCTTGTCAGAGTTCCCATGCATTATCACTAAGGGCATTGGGAACAGAGATAGTGAGTAAGGGTCTCTCTAGCTGTTCTACCTGTCTCTACTTTATGACCCCTGATATGGCTCTACACAGGTATTTCCTGTGCTGAGTCAGAATCCCTTCCTTTCCTCTTAGGGAGCAGATGGAAACATCTCTCTCTTCCCCCTATCTATTCATTATGTAGTCCTTTAGATTAGGATTAGGTCTTTCCTATCCAAAGTGCACTTCACCAATAAATACTTAGTATTCAGATCCACAAGAATCTCCATGTGTCTTCTCTAAGCAGCTGCACAACACTGCTTTTATATGATTGTCTCCACTGCTGTTTCTTGTATTTTGTACTGTTTTTTATGCTGTTTTAATTTATTATTATTTTTTTTAATCAGGTGTTTTTATACTTTTTATTTCAATATTTTAATGTGTCTTTTTTATAATCGTGTGTTTAAATTTTATTGTGAGCCGCCTGAAGATTTTCTGAATGAAAGGCAGGGTATAAATTTAAAAATTAAAAATAAAATAAACAACTAAACTCTGCATTCTACTCTGTAACTGGAGTGGGTAGCTTCTTTAGTACTCTGCTAATTAACTGGGGGATAAAACAACCCTCAACACACCTAAGGGGAATGTCTATCAGGAGACAGTACTCACATTTGGATGCACCCATCCAAATGCAAAACAAGGTGAACCCTGTTTAGCAAAGGGGACAATTTATGCTTCCAACCACCAATCTGGGTCTCTACCCAGAGTTAGTGGTTTTGCGTTTCTGAAAATACATCCTCTGTACAAGCCCTTTAACAGCCTTGCTCATGGAGAGATTGAGGGGGTGGATGGTAATGCACTTTGAAAATTAAAAATGATAATATTCTTGATAAATAGTGGTGAGTAGTTTATAGTGCCTCACTCTTAAAAAAAAAAAAGTTGGCTCTAATTAAATTCAAACTAGAAGTGCACTTATTGGTTTTGGCTATGAGGAAATGGCGTCGTAACGCATCCCTGTTAGATGCTGTGCATATTTTACACACAGATAAAAGGCTGCGGGAGAAAGAGGCATCGCTTAGGAGAGAGAGAAATCAATATGTGGCATCTTCCCCCGCCTCACTGTCTCTGTCATTTTGCTTTTCCTTTTTTGTTGTTGTTTCAAACCCCTGCAGGGGTCTCTGGAGACCAGAACAAAACAGGACAAGACTCTTACGTTCTAATGGCCAGTTCGCAATCCGAGATGGAAGAATGGGTTAAATCGCTCCGGAGAGTGGCTGGATCCCCATTAGGAGGTAAAGAAGGGCAGCGGACCTGGCCGCGCTCTTGAACGACACATCGTGTCTCAGCCAGTGTGTAACTGGGAATGGGTTCAATCCCTGGCAGCATCTGCAGGTAGGGCTGGGAGAGACTCCTGCCTGAAACCTTGGAGAGCCCCTGCCAGTCAGAATAGGTTGGACCAATGGCCTGGCTTGGATTAAGGCAACTTCCTAGGTACCTCAGTTCCTATGCGCCTAACATGGTTGTCTTGTGTAGTTCCCAGGCAACGGGATGTATGTTGGAGAAGGTTGCATATGGAAATATGATACTAAGAAGATAAGAACATAGTTTCTTTCTCAAGGACTCTTGAGAAAAACTTAGCAGTCATGGGATAAAGGGATAGGTTCATGTGTGGATTGGTAACTGGTTGAAGGACAGGAAACAGAGGGCAGGAATAAATAGTCAGTTATCACAATGGAGGGAAGCAAGACGTGGGGCCCCCCGAAGGATCTGTATTGGGACCCAGTGCTCTTTAAGTTGTTCATAAATGATCTAGAAGTAGGGGTAAGCAGCAAGGTGGCCAAATTTACAGATGACACCAAACTATTTAGGGTAGCGAAATCCAAAACCGATTGTGAGGAGCTTCAAAAGGATCTCTCCAAAACTGGGGGAGTGGGCAACAAAATGGCAGATGCCTGGGGTTCACTGTAAGGAAGTGTAGCACACAGGGGCAAAACAACAACAACCCCAACTTACATGTACACTTATGGGGTCTGAGCTGTCAGTGACTGACCAGGAAAAAGATCTTGGAGTTGTGGACAACTTGTTGAAAGTGTCGACTCAGTGCATGGCAGCTGTGAAAAAGGCTAATTCCATGCTAGAGATAATTGGGAAGGGGATTGAAAATAAAAATGCTAATATCGTTATGCCCTTATACAAATCTATGGTACGGCCACATTTGGAGCACTGTGTGCAATTCTGATCACCATACATTATAAAACTGGAGAAGGTGCAGAAGAGGGCAACCAGAATAATCAAAGACCTGGAGCACCTTCCTTATGAGGCAAGACTACCACACCTGGGGCTTTTTTGTTGAGAAAAAAGATGACTAAGGGTGTCATGATAGAGGTCCATAGAATTATGCATGGTGTAAGTAGAGAGAAATTTTTCTCCCTCTCACATAACGCTAGAACCAGGGGTCATCCCATGAAACTGAAGGCCAGTAAATTTAGGACCACTAAAAGGAAGTACTTTTTCACACAGCGCATAATTAATCTATGGAATTCTCTGCCACAAGATGTGGTGACAGCCTCTAGCCTGGATGGCTTTAAGAAGGGCTTAGATAAATTCGTGGAGGACAAGTCTATCAATGGCTGCTAGTCTGAGGCCTCTAGGCTACCTCCAGCCTCCGAGGCAAGATGCCTCTAAATACCAGTTGCAGGGGAGCAACCGCAGGAGAGAGGGCATATCCTCAGCCTCTTGCCTGTGGGCTTCTCGGAGGCTGCTGTGCAAAACAGGATGCTGAACTAGATAGGCCGTGGACCTGATCCAGCACGGCTGTTCTTATGAGGGTCCACCAGGCCACGGTGAGTTACCTCCAGATTGGAATACTGTAATGCACTTGATGTGTGGGTGCTTTGAAAGCGGTGCAGAAGCTCCAGCTGGTGAAGAAGAATGGGGCATACCCTAGTTCTGGGAGCATGATTCTACTGTTGTACTGACAACACTGGCTTTTCCGTCTGTTCCTGGGCCCAGTTTAAAGTGCTGGTGATCCGTTTTAAAGGTGTCTGTGGCCGAGGACCTGGATGGTTAAAGAGCTGTGACAGGGTGACCAACTTGAGGCTTTCCACCAGCTGTTGGACTTCTGCTCCCATAATCCCCAGTTGCAGTTTACTGTGGCTGCGTGTGGTAGGAGTTGTAGTCCAGCAATAGCTAGTCACCCCTGAGCTGCCATGCCATTTCTGCATTTCCTTTTCCCTTCTTTCCTTCCCAGAGTTCTCTCTGTTTTCTTACTCCCTTTTTCCTGTGCTTTGGACCATATACCGGAGCCAGCAGCTGAGGGAGGGGGCAGTGGAGTCCCTTGCTGTTTGCTCTGGGAAAGGAGTGGAGTCCCCCCTCCACACACACACACACACAGACACATCCCTCCGTTTCCGTGTTTGCTCCATGTGGGAGAAAACATCAGGAAGCCTGTGAAAGCCCCGAGGAAGCCCCGAGGGGAGGGGCAGTGCTTACCACGTATGTGTGTCTCTTATATGCCACTCTTCCAGCAAATTGTCCCCTCAACGTGGAGCATAAAACCCACCCCCAAACACACACAACTGATAAGAGATTGCTTTGGTCTTGGCCGGCAGGGGCCATCTTTGTAGCTCATACAAGGGGGCCTTGACTGATGTGGTGGCCAGAGACGCACGTGCCTGCCACTGGCAGATGGCTCCCCATTCCCCAGACTACTTTATGAAGAGCCCATTCAGAGATGATCTCCCAGCCAACCGTCGCGGAAGACTCTTAACTAACTGCAGGCGTCCTGGGTTGAAAATGAGCAGAGACGTGTCATGGACACTCCCGGGTTCCCATGGAGAGATGCTTTGGGTTGCCAGCTGCTGAGCCCAGTCATTGTGCAAAGCGGGCTACCTTTGGTCTCTGCCTCACCCCTGTGAGATGGGCTGCCAAGACTCCCTTCCTAGACCATGCAGGGATTTCATGGCAGAGGTGGGGATGGGATGATGCCACCTCCTGGACTGCACCATGCTTGGACAAGAGAACTCGAGGAAGGGACCTCCTCCTTCCGCCTACCGTGTGCCAAGAAAGCAAGGCAGCCTCGACATGGGAGGGCAGCTTTTTGCTAATCAACTTTCATGGTATTAAAAGGAAGTCGTCTGTGAAAGTAATGAGGGGGAGAAAGGAGCCATTTGCTACGTGCCATGACAGGTTTATGATGGCTCCTTAAAAGCCAAAGTGCTCTTTGTGGAAAGGCTTCTCCACTGCTGCAGGACAACCACCACCACCACCACCACCCCTAACAGACCTCTGAGCGGCTGGCGCTGGCTGGTCTGCAAGCTTGCAGAAAGGATGGCTGTGTGAACGGGATGCTGGCTTAGGAAGGGCAGTGCTCTCACCGCTTCCCCCAGATCTGGCAACAGAGACATTGGAGAGAAGCAGCTAACCAAGGCAGAGAAGCGTGCTGGTGTCCGTTGCTGCCAGGGCTGCAGGAGCTGTGACTGGACCTTGCATTTCTCTGCTGTCCTTTCTCTGACTGGACTCCAGATGAAGGGCTGGGAACTGAGTTACTGCTTTCCGGCTCTAGAGATGTTCTTCTGCTGGGAATTCAAGAAGAAAAAGCCCCCGCTCCACAGGAAAGGTACTGCCTCCATCAGCCTTTTGGCGATTGCATTTCTGATCATGGATTTGTGCGATGTACAGCAGTCCCTCCAACTGTGGGCTCCACACCCTCCAGCCTGCGGTGCTTCTGTTTTAACCATGCTGCAGCAAAAGCAGGCAAACCCATCCAGAGTTCTTTGGGTAGCAGGCAAGAGGGCGGCTAATTAACTTGCTAAGTAATGGGAGTCATTGAAAAGCTTTTTGTGTCTAAGGCACTGGAGAAAACTGGCATGAAACTTGGATGCTGTTGCCAAGAGATGGAGATGTGAGCCAGGGAGTCAAATCTCTCTTGTGCCATTTGCTGCTTAGTAGATGGCCTTAGGCAAGCTCCTATTTCCCCCCCACACACACACATATCCCCATCTTGAGTATGGGGGTGATATTAACCTACTTTTAGAGGGTTGTTGGAAGTGTCACTGAGCATATATGTGAAGGACACACTCTAAAGCTCTGTATAAATATGAAGTATTTTTCATATTTTATGTTTTACTAGTAGGGTTGCCGTGTCCTGGCTGTTCAAATCCAGGTGCCTAACTTGTATCATGTAAATTGGCTTGAAAATAATGTTTGAGCAGAATAGTGACTGCACGTTTTGCTCCATAACTCCGCTTCTAGAGCTTAGTTGTTTGTTTGTTTGTTTTTTTAAATGAAAGCTGAAATCCGGATGAATCTAGGTGAGATGCTTAGAATCCAGGTGAAACACGGAGTTTGGGGGTTTACTATTTACTAGACAAAGTGTATTTACTATTTACTAGTAAACTCTATTTACTAGACCAAGTGTCCATCAGAAATAGTGGGCAAGCAGTACTTTTCAGACAATCTACTTTCTCGGTGGGTCTTCTCTGGAGTAAGCAGCCTGAAGGGAAAGTGCTTGCCCCTGCACTCTGAGCTGGGCTCTGCCCTGCTTCTCTTCCCGGCTGTGACCTTGTTGTGCCTCTGAATTCATGACGGTAACAATAAACGTGTGAGGGGGATGTGCTGATTAAATCTCCACAAACAGAACTGGATCTCAAGAGGTGTTTGAGTTTTGCAGGGTTTTTGCTTTGTATTCAATTTGTAACTAACTATTTCTTCTCCACAGGAACTGTGCAGTGTGCTGGTGATACACTAGCAAAGAGATTCTGTTGGTGACTTGTTGGTTTTGTGTGTCATGAGCCTCCCCCCATTTCCCACACACACTGTTGTGGGCAGCTATATTTTTAAGTGTAATTTCTTAGACAACTGGCAGATGTCGCTGGTCTGACATGAGCATTGTGAAAGGAAAGGAGGTGGGAGGGAGCTGGCTACACAGAATAGTAGAATGTTGTTGGCTGCTTGCTGTTCCAGAGTCTTGACCCTCCATTGGGGTTGGGGGAGAAGGGCACTTATTTTAAGGATAATTGAAGGTAATTAGGCTTCTGAGGTGGTGATTTTCTGTTGGGAGATGGAGGATACATCAATTCTGAATGTCCTAAACTCTTAAATATCCCAGAAGGTGAGGAAAAGTTTGGGTTTTGGAGCATGAGCAACCAATCCATGGCACACACTTTAATCAAGTAACATTATTAGTATTTTGAACATTAAAATCACCGTCTCAACGGAGCTTGAGAGGCTGAAAATAACTGGGTAATGTTCAGTTGCAAACCATATGTTGTGAACGGAACTGGTCAATGACCAAATAAACACTACAGCAAAGAGGAATACAGCATAATACAATAACATAAGTAAAAATAAATAAATGAGTCCATGTTGTGTAAATTCTTTTTACTTGTGATGGTTTTCCTGGGGCTGGGTCTAACATACTACTTCAGATTTAAATGCCTCCACTCAGTTCCCAGTCTGGTTCTAGCCTCTTGGCGGATTCGGAATTTATTTATTTATTTTCATTTTCTGCCACTTTCTCTCTTTTTCTTTCCTCTTTCCCCCAGTGGTTTTTGGCCAACAGCTAGTGGAGACCATGGTGTATGAACAGAAGTTTGGCCAGCAGCTCGTGGTCCCCATACTGGTTGAGAAATGTGCAGAGTTCATAAGGAAGCATGGCCTGAAAGAAGAAGGCATCTTCCGGCTCCCTGGCCAAGACAACCTGGTGAAGCAACTGAGGGATGCTTTTGATGCTGGAGAGAGGCCATCGTTTGACAAGTGGGTGTTGCATTTTCCAAGGATATATGAAGAAAGCCACAAGGCTAGATCCTGGCCTCTCTAATGAGAGTGTTTCCTGGTCCCCCCACTTGTAGGCATGTATTAGGACACTTGAAATTAACCAGGGGGTTTACTCACTATAAAGTGGCTCCTCCTTGGGGCACAGATTTTGGGATAGGTGTCTGCTAAAAAGCGAGACTGTGGACCACAGGGACAAAGACTTATTCTAGTGCATGAATGAAAGTCATTAATCCTCTGAAAGCACTCTACTCTGATTCAAAATGAACAAGCAACTAAATAGGCTTAAATCCAAGAACTCTGTGATGACTCTAGCTTGGCAAATTCAAAACTGGTCATAACCGGTTTTGAAGGACACTTTAGGATTGCTGATCATTGTAAATTTAATGCAAACAAGAACACTTTGTGACATCGGAAGCTGCCTTAAACCAAGTCAGACCATTGATCCATTTAGCTCAGTGCCATCTACGCTGACTGGCAACAGCTCTCCAAGGTTTCAGATAGAAGTATTTCCCAGTATTTCCTGGAGGAGATACCACGAAGTGAAGCTGAAGTCCTCTGTATGCAAATCAGATGTTCTTAGGTGCCCCGTCCCCTAAGGCAATGTCTCACAGCATGCATTTGGATGTACCCATCCAAATGTGAACCAGGGCAGATCCTGCTTAGCAAAGGGGACAAATCATTCTTGCTACCATAAGACCAGCTCTCCTCCTTGCTAGCGGTGCCCAAATCTTGTCTCATTTGGGTTTTGTTGGTGAAAGTAGTAGTTTTTGAGAGCCCCAGATTATTTCCTCAAGCCACAGAGAATGCTTGCCTTTGTCCAGTACTACCCAGTCAGGGATCATGTAAGGAAGATGATGCCACAGTATGATGTGATGTACTGACACAATTCAGGGCAAATGAAACTAATTTATAAAATGAGGTCAGTGCATCCTGGACTGATCACATGGGTAATCCTAGCCAACCAGAAAGGTGAGAACAACTTTATTCTGGGCAATGAACACTTTCAGTCCTTTTGCAGAGATCCCCAAAGGATCCCTGAAAGTGGGAAGGGGCACACCTTCCATCGCTCACCAAAGTGTCTGCAAAGATGACCCTCTCTGATGGCTCAACCCTATCACATCACGTCAGATGAATGTTAGTGAGAGAAAGTTATGTGGTACATGTGTTGGAATAAAGTGTTTTAATATTTATTTATTATAAACATTTTAATATGTAATCTCTTTAATTTTCATGTGTGTGCTACATTATGGCCTATGTTTGCAATTTCCTTAAAATCCAAAGCCTGATAGATATTAAATATCACCAGAAAAACTGATGTTCAGTTCTTGATAGCTGTCTGCTCCAAAACTCGCTTTCACATTGTGCACACCTAACCCCCACTTCCTACTTTACAGAGATACAGACGTCCACACAGTGGCTTCTTTGTTTAAACTCTACCTAAGGGAACTTCCTGAACCGCTCATACCTTGGACACAGTACGAGGACTTCCTCTTGTGCGGTCAGCTTCTGACGGCTGATGAAAGAAAGGTATTAATATTCAATCCTACATCTCTTACTAAATGGCTTCCAGTGTTCTCCTAAGCATGTTGACATGGAAGTGAATCCCACTATGTCCAATGGGAAGAGAGCAGAGCTTGCATGAATTGTCGCCTTTGCTAAGCAGGGTTCATCCTGGTTTACATTTGGATGGGTGACTACATGTGAGCTCTGTCAGAGATTCTCCTCAAGGAATGGGGCCATAGCTCAGTGGAAAAGCAAAGCCCCAGGTTCAATCTCCAGGTTTAATCTCCAGGTTCAATCTCCAGGCCGGCTGGGAAGGACATCTGCCTGTAACTTTGGAGAGCTGCTGCCAGTCAGTGTCCAGAGATTCTCAACATAGGGTCCCCCAGATGTTATTGGACTTCAACTCCCATAATGCCCAGCCCCAGTGGCCTTTGGTTGGGGATTATGGGAAATATCCAATAACATCTGGGGACCCAACGTTGAGAATCCTTGGTGTAGACAATACTGAGCTAGATTGACCAAGGGTCTGACTCTATATAAGGCAACTTCCTGTGTTCTAATGAGGCTCACTAGCCACCTAATGGCACAGTGGGGAAATGATTTGATTAGCATGAAAAAATGATTTGATTAGCATGAAAGGCATAATTTCATGCTGCGCAGGAGGAGGCAATGGTCAACCCCTCCTGTATTCTACCAAAGACAACCACAGGACTTTGTGGGTGCCAGGAGTTGACACTGACTTGGTGGCACACTTTACTTTACTCTCTACTAAATGTATTTAGGATTGCAGCCTCCATTGCAAAGTAGCTGGTTCTTACAGGGTTGCAGCTGGGAATGATGGGTGTTGTAGTCCAACAACTGCTAGAGAGCCTCAGGTTGGCTACCCTCGCTCTTTACAATCTGCATCTTGCACAGATTCAATGACTTATGAGTTGTTTTTCTGTTTTAACACAATACTTACCCCAAACGCTATCAGGATCTACAATATAAATTAATACTACATTCTTTAAATAAGTATCCAGGAAGGTTTTTATATTATGCTCTTCCTTTCTGATCAGCATTCTGATATTTCAAGTAGTTGCTAAATTCTGTACAGCAACTTGTAAAATGTTCAAATTGTATGTTAATAACAGCTGTAGTCAATTACACCCTGGCTAACTTGATTGTTAGTAAATAAATTAGTTGTCATATGTTTTGTATGCACAATTTCTTGTTTTGCTGATATTTTTGTATTTACAATTGTTGCTGTTGTTATATAGTGATTATTTACTACATGAAGCTGGTTGTTGACCATAATACAGATTTTATTTGATTACCCCAGACTAACAATTAGGAACATAGGAAGCTGCCATATACTGAGTCAGACCACTGGTCTATCTAGCTCAGGATTGTCTTCACAGACTGGCAGCGGCTTCTTCAAGGCTGCAGGCAGGAATCTCTTTCGCAGCCCTCTCTTGGCGATGCTGCCAGGGAGGGAACTTGGAACCTTCTGCTCTTCCCAGAGCGGCTCCATCCCCAAAGGGGAATAACTTCCAGTGCTCACACATCCAGTCTCCCATGCATATGCAACCAGGGTGGACCCTGCTTAGCTAAGGGGACAAGTCCTGCTTGCTACCACCAGACCAGCTCTCCTCTCACAATTGCTGTGACCTGATCCAGCGGCACCTTGCCCAGCTGACACACAAGCCCCTGCTCCTTCCCACCCATCCCATCTCCTTTTTATCATTTCTTGTCTTGTTCATTTCTTCCCTGCTCACCTGATTGAAAACACAAGACCCGATTTCCAATCATTCCTCGGAGACCCACAAGGCTACAACACAAAGAACACCCTTTAATCAGGAGGGCAGTTTTGCTTGCACATATCCGAAAAGCAGCTGCAACACAGATGATAATGATGGTATTTTATGCTAGCAGCAGATCTTTACGACCACTGAAAAAAACATCTTTATACTTTTCTAGGGTCAGCAGCAGCTAGTGAAGCAACTGGCTTGCTTACCCCAGGACAATTATAACCTCCTCAGTTACATCTGCAGGTAAGTCCTCCTTCCTTGATGCATCTGTAACTCCAGAGGGCTGCTCTCTCACAATGGTTACTAGGGTAGGAGAAGCCTCTCTCCCTCGTCTGCGAGCCATGCGTGCTTCCGACTGGCCATCATGAGAAGGCTAGAAGGAAGGGAGGAGGAAGAGTAAATGGCGGTGACAGCAGTGAGCCCAGAACTTGTACGCAGCTCCAGAGTGAGGGTGGAGGGAAAGGATTCCCTGTGGCCCACCCCTCCCAGCTCACAGACAGCCCTCATGTTAAACTGGGGGACATAAAAGCTTTGGGTCACAGTTGTCGTCCCAGTCTGGGGCATCTACCTGAATCTTCTAGGGGCCAACTGCATGTTTGAGAAATGCCCCCCCCCAATCCTCTGCAGTAGGCTTGGGGTTCCTTCGTGACAGATTCTCAGCAGACAAGTTCATGTGGAGAGGGTTCCCTCAGACTGGATGCCTGACCTGTGTACAGATGGAAGCACTGGCCACCTGGATGGGGTGTCCCCTTCCGGCCCCGACCTCTGGGCATTCAAGGTTTTGTCTGAAAAAAGGAGCTTCACATGTGTACACCTCACAGGTTCTGATCGCACAAGCTGTACATGCAGTTTTTGCAGGGTACATCCAGTGAGGTCGGCGTCTATGCAGGCTGAGCTGTGTGCACATGTCGGCCACAGTGCAGGTGGTACCTGTGGAGGTTGTGACAGGGCCAGCATATGCACCCCCAACCCGTTCACCACCCCACTCATGCACTCAGAGATTAAATATCTGCAGAGAGCTGTAGTTGAACATTGGCACCTGTCTGCCTCTCCCATCCAGTTGCATCCTGTCCGGTTAGATCATCTCAGATGGCCCTTTTGTCGGTCCCTGATTTCCAAGAGGTTCGGGGCTGTAGGGCCTGCAAAAGGGCCTTTTTGGTTGCTGCCCCACTTCTTTGGAACTCTCTTCCCCTTCAGATTTGTCTAGCCCCTACCTTACTGATCTTCAAATCTCTATTGAAGACTTTTCTTTTTCGCCAGGCTTTTGCTCTGTAGTTTACTTCATTTGTTTTTGTTAGTTTAGTTTTTAATTTAGAATGTAATTTTCAATGTTGCCTTGTTTGCATGTTTTTGTGCACTGCCCAGAGTCTTTGGAGTGGGCGATATATTAAATGTTTCTAATAAAGAAACAAACATTGGAAAGGTGCTGTCCTTTAACCGATGCTGGCTTCTCACACTGTCTGTCTTTCACTCTTTGATTCTGGTAGGTTCCTGCATGAAATCCAGCAGAACTCCACCACCAACAAGATGAGTGTGGAGAATTTGGCCACGGTCTTTGGTGTCAATCTCATCAGACCCAAAGTGGAGGATCCTGCATCTATCATGAGAGGTGTGATGGGCAGCTACTGGATAAATGGGGGAGGAGAGCTGGTCTTGTGGTAGTGAGCATGACTTGTCCTCTTAGCACCTGAAAGGGAGACTTGGTGGGTGAGCACTGCAAGATATTCCCCTTCTTAGGGGATGGAGTTGCTCTGGGAAGAGCAGAAGGTTCCAAGTTCCCTCCCTGGATTCTCCAAGAGAGGGCTGAGAGAGACTCCTGCCTGCAACCTTGGAGAAGCCACTGCCAGTCTGTGACAATACTGAGCTAGATGGACCTATGGTCTGACTCAGTATATGGCAGCTTCCGAAGTTCCAAAATGCACATGGTTTTGGAGAGGAGAATTGGTCTTGGGGTAGCAAGCATGACTTGTCCCCTTAGCTAAGCAGGACCTGCCATGGTTGCATATGAAAGGGAGACTAGAAGTGTGAGCACTGTAAGATATTCCCCTTGGGGGATGGGGCCACTCTGGGGAAATCTGCATACTTGCATGCAGAAGGTTCCACGTTCCCTCCTTGGCAGCATTTCCAAGATAGGGCTGAGAGAGATTCCTGCCTGCAACCTTGGAGAAGCCACTGCCAGTCTGTGTAGGCAATACTGAGCTAGATGGACTAGTGGTCTGACTCAGTATATGGCAGCTTCCTATGTCTTGTGGTAGTGAGCAGGACTCGTTCCCTTGGCTAACCAGGTCTGCTTTGGTTTGCATTTGGAGGGTTGACTATGTGAGAGTGTTGTAAGATATTCCTCTTGCGGGAGGATGGGGCCATAGAAGTGCTCAGGTTCACTGACTGGCAGCATCTCCAGTTAGGGCTGGGAGAGACTCCTGCCTGTAACCTTGGAGGAGCCCTGGAAATACCTAGTATAGAAACCTTGGGACCTGCCACAAAAAGCTGCAATAGATGCTCAGCTCCAAAGAATAATGCTGCTTTTAGGGCTCCAAATTGCCAGAAGCAGGAACTCTGATTAAGTGCAGTTCTTGCCTTCTGGAAAAAGGAGGAAGCATATTTCATGCCCCCGCCCCAATACTGTACTGCAACCATAATGCTGAGGTTCAGGCCTGGGGAGCAGCCCCAAATCTTGAGGAGATGGCAAAGAGTACTTCCCTCCCCCCTTCTCACTTCCCTGGGCCTTTTCCCTCCTGCTGTGCCATCTGCCACTAGAGGGTCAAGATTTGGGGCTGCTCCCCAGTCCTAAACCTCAGCATATGGTTGCTGTACAGTACTGGGAGGGCACGAAATATACTTCCCCCTTCCTTCATCAGAAATATCACTGTATAGTGCCAGGAGGAGAGTTTTCCCCCCATGGGTATGCATCCTCTTGACCCTGCCCCAGATATTTACCATGAGTTGTGGATCATCCACTCGCCTGACTTCCAAATATGCTATCATGCAGAGGAGGACCTCTGATGAAGGCCATAATTTGTTAATGAGGGAGGAGACCTGTTATTTTTAATGTGATCCCTTTACTGTTATTCCCATGATCTGGTGCATTCATAACTTGACACTTTGGTGCTTCCTTGTTTCTACAACAGGTACTCCCCAGATCCAGAAGGTCATGACGACGATGATCAGTGACCATGCAAAGCTCTTTCCTGTGTCCAAAGATGTGGCCCTTCCTCCCTCTCTCCAGAAGAGCGACTCCAAGAAGGCCTCCGTGTCCCGCAGCACTGTCGGCTGGGATGCAGCCCCACTTCCACTCATGCCCAGGGCAGAAAACAGAACCCCATGGCAAGCAGTGAGTGGCTGGGTGGCTGGTTCTTTCACCTCTTGTTGATAAAAGTGGAGATACCCAAAACTCTGTGCATGTGCCGGCTCACGTGTGTTGTTATGCACCAATTTATTTCATTGATATCCTGCCTGGAGCTCAGGGTGGTATACATAAGATCCCCCTGCCCCATTTCATTCTCACAACAGCTCTGTCAGCTAAATTAGGCTGACGGAGGAGCCCAATTCAGACATTATCTTGTACGTGGGTGCAGGTGCCTATGCACCTGTCCAGGCTCCTATGTGCATGGTTGTACATAAATTTACTTTGAACATTCACCTGGGAAAAAGCCCCTTCCTCAAATGCAGGGTAGAGACTGGACACTACTCCATGCAACTGAAAGGGGGGCACACTGAGAGCCACGCCCATCTTGGCGTCTTTGTGGACATGCTAAAGTCTCCCAGGCACATATGCCAAGATTAAAAATGGCACCCACCAGGACTGGAAAATAGTGAATCGTCCTGCTATGAAAAATGGCCACACCAAAATGTGAGTTTCTGCTCCCCAAACTGAAGTGCCCCTGCTAACTTGGCAAAGAGGCACCTTTTAATGTGGCGATTCTCTTTGTTTAGCAGGGGGAGAGTAACTAGCCCTCTCCACCCTCAGCACAGTATCCCTCCAGCAGTGACTTGCTGGTGTCTATCTTGTGTTTCTTTTTAGATTGTGAGCCCTTTGGGGACAAGGAGCCATTTTGTTTATCTTATTTATTTGTTTTTTCTCTGTGTGAACCACCCTAAGCCATTTTTGGAAGGGCGGTATAGAAATCGAATAAATAAATAAAAAATAAACTGGGAACTACTTCACTAGGGTTGCTTCTGGCACTCTCCTTCCAGCCTGGCCCACTTCTGGTATTCAAGCCAGGCTGGAGAAAAAAGGAGGACCAGTGGGGAGGGGGGTGAGTCTAGGTGGGAGAGAGGGAAGGATTCACACTTAGTCCCTTCGATGCCCACCTTAGACCCAAGGAAAGGCTGAAGGAACTGGGCCTATTTAGCCTGGAAAAGCGAAGGCTGAGTGGGGGTGTGAGAGCTCTGCAAATACCCAAAGGCCTGTCACGCAGAAGAGGGCAGAGACTTGTGTTCTGCTGCCTCAGAAGCAGAACTAATGGGCTTAAGCTAAGCGAAGGTAGATTTTGACTGAACATTAGGAGAAACTCCTTAAGAGTAAGAGTAGCTTGACAACTGACTCAGTTACCCGCTGGGGTGGAGTGAACTGGACTGCCATCTGTTAGGGATACTCTAGCTCTGGATTTTCTGCATCAAGCAGTGGGTTGGACTAGATGGCCTCTTAGGACCCCCCACTCTAGGATTCTATGCTGATGAGCAGGAATGGGGTTCACATGCACACTTATTTGATCCTCAGATTAGAGACAGACAGGCACACACCCATACAGTGCTTTATATAGAAACAAAATAGACATGGGCCCAACAACTGAAGCCATGCCATCTAGTTTTGCCCTTGCTGTTCGGTGAAGTTGCTTTACTATCTCTGTCTTTGCTTTCAGAAAGATGATCTAGAAGCTTCCAGCCCTGAACTAACTGGCAGGTCAGATCCATCAGCAGAAGATAACGGAGAGCCACTACCCCAAGACGTTCTGGGAATGTGGACGACACAGTCTCGGAAAAGAACTCAGACTCTTCCCAACAGGAAATGCTTCCTGAATGCGTCCCCCACCCAAGGGAAGCAAAGCACTGACGGAACGGACATTTTCAGTAGTGACTTTTGGTTGTCGTCATCACCTTCCATAGTGCAGCCCAGCCCAGCTTCTTCAGCGGGTGGCCATAAAAGGACATTGTCCCAAGGACTTTCTAAGTGGTTCATTTTTCCACAGGCTTCAAACTCTGACAAAATCCGTAGCTCCCCAGTAGAAACTAGGAAACAGACCTGCGAGAGCCCTTTGACCTCAGTTAGTGATATTTCGGGGAAGGGTTTGCTACCTAGTGAAAGTTCCAGCCCTGGGCAAGAGCCAGTTGGAGTGCCAGACCTCAGTCCAGAAGGCAAGAGCTCTCCTCCAGAGGACCCCAAGGCACTTAGGAAGGTTATTATGGAACTGAAAAAAGAGATGGAGACACAGAAAAAGGACTATGAGGAGCAAATTAAGAGGTAATGTGCTGTGTTGTTACAACCGGGCTTGTTTGTTTGTTTGTTTATATTTTTTTTACCCTTTGTCCAAAGACCCCAGGGCAGTTAACAAGATAAAACCAGTAATAAAACTTAATAAACACAAACCGCTAAAACAAAAACACAGCTAGATTAAAAAGAGAGCTGAGGGCCACTCATTGGCCGAATGCCTGTTTAGAAAGGGCGACCTTCAGATTTCCCCAAAAGGCCGGGAGAGAGGGAGCCATGAGTGAGAAGGCCCTGTCCCATCCAGTTGCTGACCCTTTTTCAGACCCTGTGCCAAAATAACCTAGATGTCCAAATAATGACCAAATCTATGGTGCGGCCACACCTGGAGCACTGTGTACTGTGTACAATTCTGGTCACCACATCTAAAAAAGGACATTGTAGAACTGGAAAAGGTGCAGAAGAGGGCAACCAAGATGATCAGGGGCCTAGAGCACCTTTCTTACGAGGCAAGACTACAACACCTGGGGCTATTTCGTTTAGAAAAAAGACGACTGCGGGGTGACATGATAGAGGTCTCTAAAATCATGCATGGTGTGGAGAAAGTGGACAGAGAGAAATTTCTCTCTCACACTCAACACTAGAACCAGGGGTCATCCCATGAAATTGATTGCCAAGAAAATTAGGTCCAACAAACAGAAGTACTTTTTCGCACAACACATAATCAACTTGTGGAATTCTCTGCCACAAGATGTCGTGTTGGCTACTAATTTGGATGGCTTTAAGAGGAGTTTGGATAACTTCATGGAGGAAATGTCTATCAATGGCTACTAATTGGAGGGCTAGAGGCCACCCTCAGAGGCAAGATGCTGCTGAATACCAGTTACAGGGGAGTAACAGCAAGAGAGAGGGCATGCCCTCAGCTCCTGCCTGTGGCTTCCAGCGGTATCTGTTGGGCCACTGTGTGAAACAGGATGCTTCACTAGATGGGCCTTGGGCCTTATCCAGCCAGGCTGTTCTTAGGAACATTGGAAGCTGCTATATACCGAGTCAGATCATTGGTCCATCTAGCTGAGTAATATCTACAGAGACTGGCAGAGACTTTTCCAAGGTTGCAGGCAGGAATCTATCTCAGCCCTATCTTGGAGATGCCAGGGAAGGAACTTGGGACCTTGATGCTCTTCCCAGAGAGGCTCCATCCCCTAAGGAGAATATCTTACAGTCCTCACACTTCTAGTCTCCCATTCATATGCAACCAGGGCAGACCCTGCTTAGCTAAGGGTTGTGCTTGCTACCACAAGACCATCTCTCTTCCCATAATGTTCTTATGTTCTTAATGTCTGCAGATAAATACTGTAATTTGCTTGCTTTTCCATGAAGTTGTTCGGTTTGGATGCTTTTGCACCTATGATCTTCCCAAAATGTCTTGCTACGATTGTGAGGTGGGGCGCTATTGGTGCGAGCAGGTGACGACAACAGTAGGAGTGCTTTGACAGGGGGATTTGACTGGAGACCATGAAAGGGTCATCACACATGGAGGAAAGTACAACTTCCTGGAAACTTCAGCCACCTGCAGGCACTGACAGAATCTTGGCAGTATATCTCACCTAAAGCAGGGCTGGACAGACTTCAGACTTCTATGTTTTGTTAGAACCCTGAGATTCACCAGTTGGAGCCAGATGCAAAATTGTGGCAGGGTGAATAGGTCGATGTATGTTTAGGATTAGGCACCAGGGTCACCCTGGCCACATGCTCAGCTAAAGAACTTGTGTTCAGTACCAGAACTAAGCTCACACAGTCCTTTGAGTATGGATGTGCAAATCGATTCTAATTCAAATTGATTCAACTCAAATCTGGGTGATTTGAGGGATTTGAATTGAATCACCCCTTAAAAAGGCAATTCAATTCAAAATTGAATTTTCAAAATGAGGTTCCAATTTGATTTGAGAGGCGTTTGGTATTATTAATAATAATAATTCAGGCCCCTGATAGGTTAAAAAAGGCACCAAAACAGGGTAAAATCAATTCGCATTGAATTTTTGGACCAAATTTAAATTTGATCTGAATTTGAAAGAATTTTCAGAATTCAATTCAAATTTGTAACAAATAAAAAAAAAATCCTGCTCATCTCTCCTTTTGAGATAACAATCTAGTCCTGATTTGACTACAAGCTTACATTGTTTTAGGAGGCTAATTTAAGTGTGTGTGTGTGTGTGTGTGTGTGTGTGTGTGTATCCATTGTTATTGTTGCCGTTAAACAGTTGAGAGTCAGAAATTCTCGCTGACCTGCAGTATTGCAAATCACACGGAAATCTACCAGTAGATTCCAATATCCCTTCTATCCAATCCTAAACATAAAGGATCATTTCCTCCCATATGAACTTGCCCATGTGCTTAGATCTTCATCTGCCTTATAATAAGTATATTATTACTTACAACTTAACAAGGGGTGAGTCCAGGCTCCTTCTCCAACCCCCCCCGCCCCCCATCCCAATTCAGGGACAACAGAGGCCTGTTCCTGACCCATCTGCTGTCATGTCCTGTTTCTCTTGCAGCCTCGAGAAGGAAAACTATGACGTCTGGGCCAAAGTGGTGAGGCTAAACAAAGAGATTGAGAAAGAAAAGGAAAAAATTGCAGAATTGGAAAGTAAGCTTCAGAACGTCGAGTGTTCCTGTGGTAATGTTGAGGAGAAGAACAAACTTCTAGAGGACTCTCTAAAATCCATGAGCCAGTTGGCAGAAAACCCCAAATAGGGGAGAAAGGATAGCTCTTTGAGGGCAAACCAACAATGCCCCCTGCAGGGGAGGACAGTGGATGCTTCTTCTTTGAAGAACCGGGTCCTCTGGCAGGCCTGGTGGAGTCTGTCTGGTGGGTTCATGAAGCTCCTCCTTTCTCCAATACTGGCCAGCACAAGGTGCTTGAGAGAGGCAGACTCTACAAGAAGGCCACTTGCCATAATCCTGGCACCAAGGGCCGTGATCCTTGCGGACTCCCACTGATTAAAAATACCCCTATGACCACCCGAAATACAAGAGCTGGTCCCTTAGCTTTCTTCTTCTTACTGTGTCCTCATTCCAGATGATATTTATTTTTCTCTGTGCATTGTCAAACCCTTCTTTAAGGCCCCTCAAACTCTTTTCAGCCTGTGATACGGGGAAGGGCAGCAACCTCATGAAGGGGTGGGCAAGAAGAGGTTGGAGTCGATCTTTTCCGGGGGAAAGTGATGGTGGCTGAACGGGAAAGGCTCCAGTTCAGCTCTCAGAAGTTCTTGCAGCCGAGACCTCCCATCACGGTCATCTAGCAAGTCGTCCTCGAGGAAGAGAGCTGAAATTGCAGTAGCAAGCATGAATTGTCCCCTTTGCTAAGCAGGGCCTGCCCTGGTTTGCATTTGGAAGGGTGGCTACATGTGAGCCCTGCCTGCAGTAAGATATTGGGGCTGCAGCTTGTTGCAAGAGCATCTGCTTTGCATGCAGAAGATCCCAGGATTACTCCTTGGCAGCATTTCCAGGTAGGGCTGGGGAAGACTAGCTCCTGAAACTTTGGAGAGCTGCTGCCAGTCAGTGTAGACTATACTTAGGTGCATGGACCAGTGGTCTGACTCAGTATAAGGCAGATTCCTATGTTCCTGATTGTGTGCATGCATTTTTGTGTGTCTTTTGGTCTAGTAGCCCCACCACTCTAGCCACCACCACCTCTGATCAAATCATCAGACTTGCCTGAGGCGAGGATGAATGCTGTGAGTTACACTAGGTCTCCGTGATTGACCTGAAGCTTCAGGGTTTTAGCTTCTCGGCGAGGAGAGACTGAAATCTCTGGATAAGCCTCCAAAATCAGTTCCTTCCTCTCTCAGTGGTCTGAGAATTGTATGCCAATAAAAGCATAGTTACATACATCTATTTAGAATGTATGGGGAAGAGGGTAATAATCCTGCACTAGAGAGCAGTTACAGGAAGGAGAGAGCTGAGCTCTCTTAAAAAAGATCATGAAATGCCACCAGACCTCATCACCTCGTGCTACGACAGACACCTTCCCAGGCATTGCCTACTGAATCTCGGAGTCTGATCCCACACATCTTGGTTCTGTTTTATGCACATCTGAACTACTCCTGTTTCTGCTTGGATGCAACTGGAAATGAGAAGATGAACCTCATTACTGCTCCCTCTCATCAAGCGTGGGAGGCTTGGGGAAACTCTGCATTGGCCCTTTCTGAGCTCCTTGGGGAAATCACAACTGAAGCAATGAAGCTAGGCTGCCATCTTGGGTCCTTTGCTGAGGTCTTCCTGTTGGAGTAGCCATGTGATCAGCAGCACCCAGCAGCATAGTCTAAACAAAGATGCATCAGTTATCCTTAAGGGAAGTCAATGTTTGTTTAAATGATGAGAGAGATTGAATTCCCCATTTTAGAAGCAAATTTAAATACAGAACCACTATGAATGTGTGTGTGTCCTCAAAAGCATTTGGCGTCCATGAAGGTAGTGGCTGCATTCACATTTGATTCGGAACTGTAGAGGCCAGAGGGTGCCAAACCTACATCTAAATGCTTGCAACTCCGTTCCCATTTGTAAAGCGACCTGAGGCTGTTCACCGCAAACTCCAATTTGAATCCTCAGTATGTAGTGAGTTTCGCTGCTCATAATGAGGTTTAAGTTCTGGAGTGTGACGTGCGAATGCAGCACTGGAGAAAGCTCCTCTCTCTCTCTGTCCTTCTTCAAGCAAGATGGAAGCCCACACAGCCAGTTCTCCCTCCTCTCTACAATCTCCCCAATTGCAGAGAGCCCGCTCTCTGTTTTGTCCGAATGTGGACAAGAGAGTGGGGGTGGGGAGTGGAATTGCGGGTCCATTGGACCTACAGTTCTGCATTACGTGCGAGTATTATGACAATACCACTGACAGTATAATGGACTAGCAACTTGAGATAATTTAATAGAAATGGGACGGTGCTTTCTTTTGGGAAGACTTTGCATATCTTCACATTTGAACATTGTGTGCAAAGTTGAAATGAAATGAAATTTTGCCCAGTTCTCAGATTACACCAGTGTTACGTATCTGAACACAGGAAAATGAAACTTAAAATTCAGCTGTCACTGTATTTGGGAGGGTGGGGGATGTTTTTTAAAGCTGGTATCAAAAAGTTAAATGTTGCTACAAATACTGCACTAGCCAGCTGCCTAAAGCACTAAATGATCTGAGGAACATTCGGGTCCTGTGGGAACCCAACAGTAATGTGAACCAGTGAAATCTGTGAAGGGCTCTAACGAATTTGAAAGCACTTTCCTTTTATATCAGGGGAAGATCAAACAGTGAACAAAGGCGTTCTCTCCTATAAGGTTTCATATAATTCACAGCAGAAGAGTTTACAGATGCTGCCATCTAAGGAGCAGCATTTCCAACTACAACTTAGTCACTGCAGGATCACAGCCTCTAGACTGTTTTCCTTTAAAGTGCAAGCAGGACGTTGCTTCCATGCACTTTAACGGAAAGTGTGGCTGTATTTTTAGACCCATGTGAATAATTTTGTTTAAGCCATCAGCATAATGTTTTAGGAGAAACATCAACATAACTGGTTTAAAAAACTGCTCATGCTTTAAATGCTTTCCCTTAATAGACCAAGAGCACGTTTTCCTGAGGCAAGAGAGCTTCACTGGGCAGCAATGCGCTGTGAGATCCTGCCAAGTGGGCGTCCGTTGCAGCATAAACTAAAAGTTTCACTTCCTTTGTAGATAGGCCTGCCTCAGACCACATCTGTTTCCGAAGAACAGCACTAAACTCGTTGAACGATTTCTATCCCCCTCAAAATTCACGGGTTTTAAAAAAAAAATCCTATGTAAAGAGTTTGCTTATTAGACTGGAGGTCAAGGCAAGGGAAATTGCCCTGATAATGGTTGTATTTATAGAGAAGCCATCTCTAGGGCCAATGACCTCACGCAAACATGCACCACCACATCTGGTCCAGGAAATCATGCCTTCCAATGCTCTGGGGTTTTGGATGCGCTGAGCCTGTTTCTTCAGTGAATACTAACAGCTGTTGGCATGCATACAACTTGAGCCTTTATCAGATGCCCCCTAAACCTATCAATTGGACCAGCTTCATCATATTTGCACATCAAGCAGCGTTCCCTAGAAATAGAACAGAATTTTTATTGTGCTCTATTAGGAACAGAGGAAGCTGCCATATACTGAGTCAGGGCCATTGGTCTATGTAGCTCAGTATTGTCTTCACAGACTGGCAGCGGCTTCTCCAAGGTTGCAGGCAGGAATCTCTCTCAGCCCTATCTTGGAGATGCTGCCAGGGAGGGAACTTGGAACCTTCTGCTCTTCCCAGAGCAGCTCCATCTTCTGAGGGAAATATCTGACAGTGCTCACACATCGTCTCCCATTCAAATGCAACCGGGGTGGACGCTGCTTAGCTAAGGGGACAATAGCAATAGCAATAGCAATAGCACTTACATTTATATACCGCTTTATAGCCTGAGCTCTCTAAGCGGTTTACAATGATTTAGCATATTGCCCCCCAACATTCTGGGTACTCATTTTACCGACCTCGGAAGGATGGAAGGCTGAGTCAACCTTGAGCCCCTGGTCAGGATCGAACTTGTAACCTTCTGGTTACAGGGCGGCAGTTTTACCACTGCGCCACCAGGTCATGCTTGCTACCACAAGACCAGCTCTGCTCTCTTGACGAGCAAAATACAAGATGCCTTCCACATGAGGCCAATGAAACAGAATAAATGTAAGAAAAACCTTTTAAAACTTGTAAGAAACATAAACATAACAAACATAAACATAACAAAAGAGGGCTCAAGGTAAAATACAATTAAAATCCTCAAAAAATTCATAAAAACATATAATACGGTTCAGGGTAAACAAAATTCACAAGTCTTTCGGTGCATACAACCAGCAGCAGAGACATCTTTTGCTTTTGGTTATTAACCAATCATGAAATGACAAAAGTTTCCTAGTACGTTTTAGATGCTTAGAATTATGAAATGAGCATTTGGGAGCTAGGTTTATTTGTTTGCTGTTTCCTGCTTGGCAATTTCCACCCCGAAACCCTCTAGCTCCAGGGTTCTAGATCAGATGTACTACAACTCCCATGATCCCCACCCTCAGTGGCCTCTGGCACTTCTTTCTTCTTATGATGATGAACCGTCAAGTGCATGGCCCCTTGCAAGCTGCATAATAAAAAATGACAGGCCCCTGCCTAACATCTTGGAGGAGAGGCACACACGGCAGCACCTGCAGCCAGAAGTGGTACCGTCCAGGAAAAGTTTGACCCCCACCTTTGTGCAAGCTGGCCTGTCTGCCTCTCTGTGTTAGGAACGGCCCAGCGCACTCTCTTATGCACACCAATATCATCTGCAGCAGCTGGCGGAGCTTGTGAAAATTTGACTTATCACGTGTAAAAACATGATGCGATATTTAGGCCCTCTTGACACAATGTACTGATAACGGGAGCTGGGAACAGGGGCTGCTGTGTCTTGAATGGCCTTGCTGTTACCCCAGCCAGAGAGCTATTTTTGACTTTCTCAGGCCAGGCGTGAAGCAGCTGGAGCAGAAAAGCGGGGAATGCGTTTGTTTCTTATTAAAGAAATTAGGACACACGTGTAACAGTTTGGCATCTGCTCCTCACTCACTTTTTCTTCCTCAGACTTCTTAAAGGTAAAGGTAAACATGTCCTTTTAAAAAAAAGTCTTTTCTCTCTTCTACTTACTTTTCCTATCTTTTTCATCCCCTCTTCCTGCTTTCTTTTCTCCATGCCCTGCTTTGCCTCTCTTCCCCCCCTCTTTACTTCTAATCTCTGTTTTGTTTTATTTGTTTTGTTTATTTATTCAGTTTATATACGGCCCTTCCTAAAGTGGCCCAGGGCGGTTGACGTTAAAATAAAAAACACATAATAAAACAATTAAAATCAGAAAACATTGAAACCAGATGAAAGCTCATTAAAATCAAACTCGATGATATTAAAAGCCAGGCTAAAAAGATGGAGCGTTAAGGGTTGTCCTGGGTGTCTTTCACACAGGGCTTTTAGCTCACATCTCCTCTGGGATGGAGAGTGGTGTGCATATGCTGACCTGGTGCCGAGCATCTGCGCCCCTAGTTCTCCCTGTCTCTCCTCCCCATCTTCATTTCTTTATCCCGCCTTAGCCCCATTTCTTTCTCCCCGTCTCCCCAGTGAACTCTCACGAAAGCTGCCATGCATGGGATTAGCGACAGGTACGTTTAAGTAGGGATGTGCACGGAACTGTGGAGGCGCGGTCCGGCACTGGCGGGGGTCTCTCCTTTAAGGGCGGGGGGTTGCAATTACCCCTCCCGCCGCTTTCCCCCTGCTGGTGCTCCATCCGCCACATTCCTCCCTTTTGCCCCCGCTGCCCGGAAATACCGGAAGTAGTGATCGCGCATGCGTTCTCCCGCTGCCGCCACTGTGCATGCCCGCCGCGCACAGCGCATGAGAACGTTGTGCATGCACGGGCACAGGTGCAGCGGCGAGCACACACGTGATGGCTACTTCCAGTGTTTCCGGGCAACAACAGGGGCAGGGGCGGCAGGGAGGAACGCTGCCGCCCCAAAAACATTTCACAAAAATGGAGCGCTGGTGGTAGGAAAGCAGCGGGAGGGGTAAGTGCAACCCCCCTGCCCTTAAAGAACCACACACCCCTGGTGCAGGACCACCAGACCGGGCCACGTTCGAACTGGTTCGGAGGCCTCTATAATGGCCTCCGGACTGGTTTGTGCACATTCCTACGTTTAAGAGAACTAAATATATAGATAGATAATATAACATGGCTGCCTGTCCCCAAGGGGCTCACAGTCTAAAAAAGAGACATAAAAGAGACAGCAGCAACAGCCACTGGCGGGATGCTGTGCTGGGGCTGGATAGGGCCAGCTGCTCTCCCCCTGCTAAATATAAGAGCATCACTACACTACAAGGTGCCTCTCTGCCCAGTGAGCAGCCCATATAGGGTGGCCTGGGAGGGTTCAGGATGGAGTTTGGAGGCTGCTTAGCAACCAGCACTTCCATCTCCTCAGGGAGGCCTTCCTCACACGTTGAGAACAGCCGGGCCTTGTGGAAACGAGATAAGATTGAGTATCAGGCTGTGTTTCTGGTCCGCTAGAACCAAGTGTTGTCGTTACAACGGAGCTAAGCAACACTCTCCAGGACCTTGGGAAGCGGAGGTTTGGAAACTTGCGGGGGACAGAATGAGATGCTTCCACTTGAGTGTGGCCAGGACTCTGGCATGGAGACAAGAACATTGCCCCGAGCTGTGGGGAGCAAACAAACAAACCAAGAACCCCCAAATCTCAGGACGTCACATGATGACTTCGCTCACATTGTATGTTGCCTCTTTCTTCAGAGAGGCAAAACGTGAAGGCCTCACGGGGAGCTGAGGAGAGCATGTGAGGCCCTCATGTTCTGCCTCTGAACAAAAGAGACAAAGAAAGGTGTAAGCGTTGTGTGTGTTGGTCCTACACACGCACCTCTGTGTGTGCGCACGCATGCACCCGTGCAGAGCTCTTTCGGCACAGGGTTCTGTGCCGATCATGTGCAAAGAACCAAGGAGAGTGCATGTGGTCTTGCTCCCCGTCTCCGTGCACTCGACGCAACGTGTTGCGATGCCTCTCATGATCAATGGAGAGCACCTGCCTGGCTGCACCATCCATGTGCCGAGTTCAAATCGTAAGAACGTGCTCTGTGTGTGACATTCCCAGACTGTGTATTTCATCTTTATGGGAACTTGGTGGGACTTGCTTTTGCCTCTCGTTAGGTGGAATAACTTTAATGGAACTGGGTGTTTTCATTATGGGTGTCTTTGTTTTATTTTCAGCGGATGTTAGCTGAACCTTGGAAGCTGCTTTATGCAGAGTTAGGCCTTTGGTTCCTCCAGCTCAATATTGTCTACACTGACTGGCAGTGGCTCTCCAGGGTTTCAAGCAGGCCCCCTTTCCCTGGAAATGTTGCCAGAGATTGAACCTGGGATCTCCTGCGTGCAAAGCAAGGGCTCTACCACTGAGTTACAGGCTCATCCCCTGAACCCCTTCAACAGGGCAGGATAGAAACGGAGCAGCAGCATAGAGAGGCTGGTGGCGCCCTGTGTGCGGTCTGGCCCCGCCCCTATGTCAGACATTAGACACTTGGGCCCAGCTAGCCATGCCCCCACCTCTGATGCCAGACGCGGGGGACGTGTTCTCCCTCCCAAAGGGAGATCGGCCAGCGCTGCGTTGGGACGGAGCAACTCCCTGCCTTAAAGGGTGAGCCATTGCAGCGTGGGTTGATTTCTGTTCCAAGCGGGGCCGCGTGGCTCCGTTTGGGACCGAAATAACGCCCCTCCCTGCATCTGACGTCCGACACGGGGGGCATGTCTGGGGCCGCCCTCGTGGCCCCTGATTGGTGGCAGCCCGGGTTCTTTGAACCCATCCGCTCAATGGTGGCGCTGCCCCTGAATCTGAACTTGAACAACTGTTGTCTTCTATCTTCTTTCTAACCTTTTGTGTTTTGTTGTTTGGAGGTTTGTCCCGGCGGGGGGTGGGATCTTGTAGCGAGTATGGAGGATGGAGTCAGAAAGAGATGGGAGGAGAAGGAGAAAATGGAGTTGCTTCTGAGTTTTAATTTAACCAGCATAAGATTGCTTTGTGTTGACAAGGGAAGCAGATCTAAAACAACCACAAAGCTGGGTTCCGAAGGCTTAGAACATCATTGTTCTGCGACATTATTGTTTACCTGGACAAGCAGCAGCGCTTCAGGGTTTCCGGCAAAGGACTGTTGCAGCCCTGTTGTGTGAGACTGTTTTATTCGGAGACACCCAGGGTCGAGCCAGGGACTGTCTGTGTGCAAGGTTTCTGGTGGAGCAGTCAGAGAGGAAGTTGAAGCAGGGGATGGTTCCTTTTCAACCCGCAGACTAGGGGACTACAATGGGTTTGGACTGTTATAACTTCTGTGATCCAGGTGGGGTGGGAGAGGACAGTTTATTTACTTTACTGGTATTGCTTCTAAAAACTGGGCCATGATATTTCCCGGGGCTTTGATTAAGGAAAATTCAGAAGTGTAGAATGGTATGTGAGTGTAATTCGTGCACATAGCATGCACTTCTATAACACACATCTGTGCACACATCCGTTGTGACTTAGAGTTGCATTCCATGACATTTAGAAGCTTCCACAGAGTGGGAGGAAATCCTCAGAATTGGGAATTTTGACAGCATTGTTTGCAGAAGGATGTTATACTCATTGGTGAAGATTCTGTGGGGGGTAGCAGTAAAGTCTGTGGGAAGCATCTTGGGCAGGGGGAGGAGAAGTGGGTCTGCTTGATCAGGATCTGGGTTCTAGAAGAGCCCAGATGACTCACTTGACTTTCCTCATTATCACCAGTTACTTTTTACATCATTTAACTTCATACGACTTTTGCACGACTTGAATTTTTGAGTTACGCAAATGCTCTTATAGAACTGCTCTTTCCCCTGGAACTGCACACTTTGGTTGCAGATTTTTAAAAAGCCCCGTTATTGGCTGTAGCTGACTTTTTGCTCAATGCAGTTTTATGTATGTGAGTGCTGCATTTCTCGCTTCACAATTTGACTTTGCTTTAGCTGGTGGTGACAGCTCAGGAAATGGATCTCACAATAAATCTTTGCAAGTAGGGATCTAAAATACTCTAATCTCTGCGGAGATAAGGAGTTGCCACAGCAAACGACAACATACACTGCAAAGCAATGGATACTGGGAATGTTTGGCATCTGTTGTCTGTGCTTGGTGCTACTGTGCTTGGTGCTTTAAACCTTCTCATTTAATTCTACATGGAACTTTTCAACACCAGCTTTGGCTCGTGCCCTGCTTAACCTCATCAGCACAACGGCCAGCAAGACTTGTGCTGGGAACTGCAGTGAGAAGGTATTAAAGATGTTGGCCATATTACAGTCTGCAAGCTGTACGTGTCAGGAGCTCTCCGAGGCATTTTGGTGCCTTGGGTAGGAAATCCCAATGACAGCTCCTTGCTGCCTTCGGCTAATTAACATGGGTGAAATCCATTAGGAAATTCTCTTGAGCAAGCTCAATTCGAGTGAACTAGAGCTGTACAAGATCATCACCGGTGTTCCCTCTAAGGCATGTGCATGTGCATGCACTCACAAGTTTTTTTGGTGTTCACTCAGTAAATTTTAGATCCCGCTCAGGTTGATTCAGGAAGGTCCCACTCTGAATGCTTGAGTGCACACACTGCTTAGTACTTCTGCCCAGAATAAAACTCATTCTGCACACAGATGAAAAATATTAGAGGGAACTCATCATGATGCTGTCCCTGGCTGCATTCATAGCTGCATTCATTCATTCCCCCATGACGATGGCCCCTTGTGCTGACTTCTAGGCAGTTAGTTACGATATGCCTTGGTGGGGGGGCTGTTTTTTTAATAGATTGATTGCCTTTTGGATTTTTCCTGTCACTTTCCTGCATTTTGCATTGACTGTGATTGGCTCCCCCCTACATTTCATCTTTGTTGGCCATATTATTGTTGTCAAGGATGTTAGTTGCTTGGATGGTCCCTTGGATGAGACCGACTTGCAGAGGTGCACCTAGGTAATCTTGTAGCCTGGACCGAAAGGCCTTTGGAGGCCCCCCTGCTGCAAGTTAAGCATCATTTTTTAACAAGTAGGTTCTTGAGGGCACAAACCACACCATCCAGGACAGACTAAAGAGGGTTTAGGGGGGGCCCAGGGGGTGTGGCCCCGAAGTCCAGGGGGTAAAAGTACCTCTGCCGACCTGTGGAATATAAAGAGGGCAGGCTTAAACTTTCCTGGGACCCTTGCAAGGTTTGTGGTGGGGTGTACCTTGGCAGATGGGACAGGCTAAAAGAGTCACTCTGTGACTACGAGATCAACAGCTGCTCAGCAATGCTGACCCCTGACATCCATCTTGGATATACACATTTTCAATAATGAAGATAACATCTTGAATATCCAACATACATGAGTGATGGCAGGGCTGGTGTTAGATTGGAACCCCTGAGGATTATAAAAAGTGAGGGCCCTTTGATGGTCCCCGAGAACAGCATCTCTCTGTGCCCAGAAAGGGCTCCTCAGGGTGCTTTTTTAATCTCTTACCATGCACTTTGTCTGTGCCTAATTATGCTGCTGGATGCCCAGCAAAGGCCAGAGGCATCATGTTTGCATTAGGACAGCAGAATGCACTCCACTGCCTAGGCGTTTCCGAGGAGCATTCCTTCCAGTTGGTTACTGACTCTTTCCGTGGGGTGAGGGGGTGGGATCCCCAGCTCTCACAAGTTTGTGCAATGTGCAGAAGTGTGCATGGCTCTCATCTTCTGTCTGTGGGGTTCAAGACCCTAGGCGAGGCAACAAAAAAAGCAACTCGATGCTGGAAGTCACTATATTTTTGCATTACACTGAGAAATAGAAAAATGGAGGGCAGTGATATATTTACAAAGAAAAGGGCCAAGTCAATCCATAACTTTTTTTGCAGCAATGAACGTGAAACTCCCCACATGGGCTTGCCCAAGTGTGTTTACATACAAGCTCAAAAATAAAACATTTTATATTCTACATTATATTACAAGGACAAAGTCAATAAATAGGTCAATAAATAATGGCTGGATGGCAGTAGGTTTGGCTGGCTTGCCGAAGGCCTTGATCTTGTTTTTCGTGTTGATTCCCATGAGGAGTCCCAGTCCTTTCTTTCAAAGACAAGTCTCTTATCTTCCTCAGGGAAGACAGCTTTGCCTTAAAAGTGTAAAACCAGAGGCAGGGGACAGTAGGGTAGGCTGGGGCTGAGGAGGGCAGCAGAGTCAGCGTCAGTTACACTTTCCAAAGAATCTGACCAATTTCCAGCTTAGTATAAATAAAGCACCAGGCCGATTGTTTCCCGGCTCCAACACCTTCTTATCGCAACCCTTTGTTGGAGGAGAGTGGCGGAAACATGACATGTGACCCCATCCTATACCGTTGAAGAGAAGATGGGGGATAAAGAACGGCCTTGTCGATTGACAGCTTCATAAAGGAGAAGCCCCCCCCCGCCCGCCCGCCCGCACCAGCTCCTAGATGATGAAGCACAATCTAATTGTTTCCTTGTTAAGCCTTAATCAAGAATATCAGGCAATGGAGAAGCAGGTTCCTAGAGGCTGGCTTTTTCTTGGTCTGACTCTACGGAGGGTGGTGCGGGGGGGGGCACAGCAGGGGAGTCTCTGCTTGGCATGTGCAGGGTCCACGTTTCAGCCTCTCGGCATCCCCAGGTAGGGCTGGGAACCTTGCTGCCAGTCAATGCAGACAATGCTGAGCGAGATGGATCCGGGGTCCGACTTCATAGAAGGCTGCTCCGCACGTTCACATGAAGCATGTGGGGAGGGGGGGGGTTGCCCAAGAGAAGAAAGAGAGTTCTTGCCAGATGCAGAATGGCACTTCCTAATCCATCACCACTGCAGTCCGAACTTGACCAACTGTGAGAGGTCTGTTGGTCTGTGGACGAGCTTTCCCGAGATCTGCCCTAAACTGACCGTGTGGAACAGTCTTAAAGTGGAGGGGCAAAGCTGATGAGTCCCAGGACTTGTAAGAGGTTGTGTGGAAGGGGGAATTTCGGCGGCCACTTCCTTTCTATGACAAGTGCCACCTGCTCCCCCCATGCCTGGTGCCCCCCTCTTTGATTGATAAAGGTACAGAAGCTCTGCCTTCCTTCCCGTCGCAGAAGCACACCGGTGGGGCGACTTCCCTCCTGATGAAGCTTCTCTCTCTCTTTTAAAATCTTGCTGTCCCCTTCCTCTCGCAGGCCGTTTCTCTTTCACAGTTCGAATGTGACTGCTTCACACGAGGAGTGCATTTGTATATAAATACTGGGCTGGTCCTTCCAGCGGGTCCGAGGAATGAGGTTTTATGTTCTGGAACTGTCTGTATTGGCAGGTCAGACGGAGATTACAGCTCCCTCGACCATTTTGCAGGAATTCTATGGAGAGGGCAGGCTGGGCGGTCACTGGGACAGAGTGGTGTCGGATCACACCAAAGGCCATGTAGTTTGGCCTCCTGTTTCCAGCAGTGACCAGAAAGAGGCCTCTGGGAAGTCCACAGACAAGGCAAGGTAAGCACCAGCCCTCTCCTAGTTTGTCCCCAGCAACAGCTGCTCATCAGCACTCCCGTGGGGCCTAGAGACCTGTAGACCCTGGGCTTGTTGACCCAGCTCCACAACAGGGCTTGTTTCTGAAGTCTCTGGCTCCAGCCAACCCTAGAGTGCAGGGCTTCCTTCCCACCCTTGGGTCCCCAGATGTGGTGTTGGACGGCACTCCGGCCACAATGCCCTGGCCAACAACATCTGGGGACCCAAGGGTGGGAAGGAACCCCTGCTGTAGTGGATGATGCCTGTTTGTCAGTAGGTATGAGCCAGCTACACTCCTCTGCACTCAGAAGGTGCATGAGCATCGCCAGTATTTTGCACAGAAAAAGCAAGTGAAAAAGTGCTGGCACCTGATCCGTCTGCCCTTGTTATAGTGCATTTAGGTTTGAGTTCCCCTTCTTAGTCCCCCTTGAATTGCATGCAGAAGGTCCCTGGCAGCATCTCCAGGGAAGGCTGGGATGAAGACTCCTGCCTGAAACCGGGGAGAGCTGCTGCCGGTCCGTGTAGACAGCACTGATCTAGATGGACCAAGGGCCTGACTCAGTATGAAGCAGCTCGCTATGCTCCTGTGTTCCTGCATTGATTCAGTTCCTGCTCAGCGGTATATTTTAAACTAATATCTATCCCACCCACGATCGTCTGTAAATCCTCCTTTGGGTACCTGTGTGCAGCCCAGCAAGGAGTTGGAACTCCAATGACCCTAGACCTTCTCAATGCTCGGGATGGCGAGTGATCGGAGATGGGGCCAAAGCTCAATGGCAGAGCCCCTGTTTTCAAGTCCAGTCCCTGGCAGCGTCTCCAGGTAGGGCTGGGAAGGATGCCTGTCTGAAACCACGGACAGCTGCTGCCAGTCAGTGTAGGCAATACTGAGCTCCGATCAAGGCTCTGACTCAGCACTGGGCAGCTTCATTTTTTCGTCTCAAATGGCATCTTTGAGAGCTGCCTCTGATCATAGGCAAAAAGTGTGCCGGAACTAGGCAGAACCCTCTGTGACATATTAGTTTTCTGTCCGCAAGGAGATTTATTGTGTGGGGGATATTTGAATATGCAGTGTCCCAGTCCCTGAAGTGCTATGGCCTAGGAAAGTCTGCTGTATCAACTAACTCTTAGTTAAAGCACTGAAGCGCAACCTCCTCTTTCTCTCAAGGCAACCCTGGCAGCAAACGGCCATCCCCTCTCATCTTCTGCCCATTCCTTGGCTCTCAAGATGATCTGTACAAACCTGCTTAAATACGCTAACTCAATCTGTACAAATGAAAACTGTACACATTTACAGCTGGATCAATTAAATACTCGGAGGGCCATCGGTGCCCTCGCAAGAGCCCCCCTGCTACTATCTGCAGCCACATTCCAGAACCGACATGCCTTCGTAGTTTAACTTGAAGGTCACCACCCCTTTCTCTAAGTAGAGCAAAGAGATCGGAGCCAGTTTGGTAGGCACACAACACGCCGGAGAAGCTCTCTGGGGGAATTTGAGGTGAACCAAAGTCCGGGCCATAGCATGAGTGGTTGTCAGGTGATCGTCCAAAGGGAAGGAGCAGGCACCTTTACACTGGTAGGCATCATACTCAACTGGTTGGATGATCCAGGAATCCCAGCCAATCTCCTTGAAGTCCACGTGGAGGGAAGTTCTTTTGCAGTTCCCCCCTTTAGCGTTCCTCCTTATCCGGGATGTTGAGTCGTAGATGATGTTGGACCTGATATGAAGAAGCTTCCCTTGGCTGGGGCTAGAGTGGAAGTCGTCCAAGCCCAGAGTCTGTAGGTCCTGCGTCTCCTCGTGCTCGATCATTTCCTTCAGTTCGCGCCTCTCTTCTCTCTTGGCATGGTTTTGGTCATCCGAAAACACAATTAACAAAGGCTTGTGTTTGGTCTCTGAATTGATGTCAATCTCGACTTTCCCTCCTCGGCTGGGTCCCTCTCTCCCTCTGTTCTCAATCCGCACCTCTAGCCGATGAGTGGTTGAGCCTGAGTGCTGCCACTTCCTGATGGCATCAGTGACCTCAAAGGTTTTCCATTCATTGTCCGTGCTGTGCAGATGCCTGGACGCGAGCACTCTGAGCCTCGTCTCCTCTTCCTCTCTCCCTCCGCCGTGTTCATGCTCCAGCACCTCAAAGATGGTGACCTTTCTGTCCAGGCCTTCGTAGAGCATCCTGTCCTCCTCCACCAGGGTGTAGAGCCTCAGCTCTGCCATGGTTATCTTTTCATGGTGAGGGATGGAGACATTGAAGAGAAGGGGATACCTCCGTATTCCATGAGAGTGGATGGGCAGAGAAGTCAGTTCTGAGAATTTAAAATATAGATAAGTTAACTTCATGCCCTGTAAGTAGCTCAGCAAGTTCACCCAATAATGAGAGTGTGGCTGACATACTGTGCAAGAGTTTCATTAATGTTTCATTACACATGAGTAAGCCCATTGAAAACAGTGGGGTTACTCTTTGCACAACTTACATAAATTGCACAGTTACATTGTGTTTTAATTTATTTAACATTATATCCCGCTGTTCCTCCGAGGAACTCAGAGCATGTTATTTTTACATGTTATTTTTATCCTCACAACAACCCTGTGAGGTAGGTTAGGCTGAGAGATACATGACTGGCCCAGAGTGACCCAATTAGTTTCATGGTTGAATGGGGATTCAAACTCGAGTCTTCCCAGTCCTAGTCCAACCCTCTAACCACTACACTATGCTGGCTCTAGGCTGATAGACCTTTTTACAGTATGTCAACCAATACATCTAAGATACTTCTACAAAATAACAGCATTTAAACCAAATTGAATCCAGTCCAACTATCACCTTAGCATTCTGGGACTTGCGGTTTGATTGGAGTTTCCCAGATCCTTTTTTAAAAGGCCCGCATGAAACTGATATTATTTCTCATGCTTCCCTTGGCCATAAGGGACGCGAAATAAGGCTGATACTAAATGGTGGAGAGAAGGCATCTGAAACCATTTCCGTCTCATTCTCGGCTGAATGCCGGCCAAGTTGTCCTGCTAGCTTCTAGGGAAGGTTCCCGCAAGAAGAAGAAAGCAGTAAACCATTCCTGATGCATAGGAGAATGCCAGGCAGTCAAAAGTTGCAAAGATCTATCATTAGAAACCTCTCAGGCTTGGCATTTGACATGGTCACTGCAGGAGTTACCTGATTCATCATGAAGAACGTATCTAGGTTGTTGAAAGCAGTGATTTTGCCAAGGACTGGATTTTACTAAGGAAAGGGCTAGGCTTTAATATATGTAGGAGTGCATGAGAAGTATCTACTTTCATCAACAGTAATCTTAATTGCTTCTATTATGGTTAGTTAATAGAAGAGTTAGCACAATCTGATCCATGTGACTGTTAAGCCTGAACATTTTAATCATGCATGACCACATTAGCTTTAAATTTAAGTGTTTGGGGTTAACTGGTTATGGACTAGGCTGTTGAAATGCACTTAAGCAAGCACCGTTTGCAAATGCTCTGTTGTTCCAAGCTAGCAGCAAAGTGGGGCACACCCATCTTATTTTAAGAATCTGTTTGTTTTTTTATATGGCTTCCGTGATCAGATCAGTCTAGCTGATGTATTCATTCTCATAAGTTTGCTCTCCGTTGCATCGAATAATACTGCACTTCATTCAGATTTAGAAAGCATACTACATGACCCATATTCTAGGGAATGGTTTCACATTTCACTGACTTGGGTGTTCTTTTAAATGACTTCATTTTTGCAGATGAATAGCCTTCCTGCACCACAACCACAGCACAGTATTCCTTCTTGCACCACAACCAGAGTACAGCACAGCTTTGGACATTCAATTAGATTAGGCCATTGATTCAGGATTTTATACGGAAATATTCTGATGATTATGACTCCCTCCTCTACAGATTATAACGGTATAACAAGTCTCTAAGCTGCATGCATACAATTTCCCTCTAGACCAGTATTAAAAAGAAACTGATGGATTGCGTTAAATGTCATTGTGCAGAGATTTCAGAATCTTGGGACAAAATACTCATTACATTGAAAACATTGGAAACAAATACTCATTACACTGAAAACATTGAAAACTTGGAAGTCCTTCGGTACAAGCTCCAGTGAAATCAATTGGAGCCCTGCAAAGTCATAGCAGTGCTCTTCAGTGAGCATTGATTTCTTCAGTCGCATCAATTTCAGTGAGGGCCCAACAAAGTGAATTGTGCCCATAGTGATTCTTCATGATGAACGCGAAAACTGACTTCCTTAGTCCTGACATGTTAAGTAAGGGTCAGAGTGATGCCTGAAAAACACCATTCCCCCATTTAGATCCCCAAAGAAATGGCCAGATATTCAAAGCCATGATACATATTTAAAAATCCAGTTACACTTGACATAGCCAGAGTTGAGTCATGCAAACACATTCCAAGGGCTTGCAGTGTGAAAGCCAACACCTTTGGAGGGGAAAGATGCAGGGTCTACCATCTAGCAAGTCATCTAGCTAGATGTAAGCCATTGCCTTCCGCCTCATTAATGTATCACCCCTACTCTTCTGCAAATACAGCCCTGATTTAGCCCTTGTGAACGTGGGGATTAAAATGCTTGGTTATATATATGAGGTCTGATCCTATGATGCCTCTTTAGAGAATTCCGAAACTTACCTTCATTCTTGAAGCTTCTAACAATGTTGGCAGATGGCATAGAGGCCTTATTGGTTGCAAATCTGTTATAGAGCTCTAGCATGTATTCTGGAGGGTCCACCTTGGCTTGTTCTTGTAGAGGGACGTCAGAGAGGTTCAGTGCCTTCAGCAATTCATTTTGCCAGTTCTCAAGCAGTGTGTCCTGCTCGTCAAAGAACGGCATCTCTTCCTGCAGGAGAGGCACATCTAGGCTCGTGATGGGGCTACAGACTGCAAGGTGGACCAGAAAACAGAGGCCTGCCCAGACCTGAAAGGCAACAGAATCCATCCCTTCGTTCTAGCCAGCCACAGTGCTCAAGAAAGTTTAGTTCTGGCGCCGTCTAAGTGGCTATTTTATCCCCACCGCAGTGGATATATACGGATTGTGTCACAGTCGGTTGACAAGTTTGGAAGGTCTTTGCGTGGAGCTTGTGATCAGTTTCTCTCTCTCTCTCTCTCTCTCTCTCTCTCTTCCCCCCACCCCTTCCATCCAGGTCTCAGTAATTGGATAATGGCCCTGCTGTGTCTCCTGTGGTAGCTCTCACTCCCTTATCTCCTCTAGTGTAAGCTGTCCACCAGATTTCTCTCCCTATCTCACAGTCGTCCTTTCTCTTAATGAGCATTTTGTAAACATTCCACTCTTGGATGCTATGAAATACAGCAATTTTTTCCCTCTTCTGCAAAATATTTGAAACCCACCCCCCACTCCACCACCATCACCACCACCCCACTGACGTCTTTTGGCTCAGAAAGCCAATTTAAAACTATGAACCTTCGTTTTGTTGCGATTTCAGCGAAACATGTGTAAGGCACAACACCCATGGTCCACGTTACTGCTGGGTTTCTGCTAGCATAGGCTGTGCCCCTACTTAGCAGGATCGGGCGGACCTTCTCAGAAAAGTTTCATGCATCTGCTCCAAGGAAAGAGCTCTACAAGTGATGAATGGAGACAAGCGCTTTGGGCAAATAATATGTTGGGGCACTACAAATGTGACACTATAATGGGAATAATTATTAGTTCAATGTGAACTTTCTGTTTTAGGATGACTTATAGCAGGTGTGCCTTCTGTATTTGCATGCTGATGTCCAAAATCTTGAGGATTTGAGTCTTGAGTTTGGTCGTGGGAGTTGCCAGAATGTTTAGGACGGATTTTAGCTTTTGATGAACCCAAGAATTCGCAAATCTGGATTACAAGGTGCTGTATTGGTGCCTGCCTCCCCCCTCCCCCCCGCCCCAAATACAGCAATCATGTTTCCTTGATCTTAAATGCTATGAGAGTTTAAGCTCTTCAGCTTGATGGAGAACAAAGCTAATATCAGTGCTGGTTAATTTGCTAGCTACCAAGATGAATTTGAGAAGGATGGTCTCAGTTCCCGATCTACGATTTCGCAACATTTTTGGTTTGATTTCAAAAGCTTCTGCGTGTTTTGTTTCAGCTCAAGGAAGAGCTGAGCTAGAATTGATGACACATTTGGTTTATTGGCATAGACACCCCTGATTTCTTGACATTTGATTGCTGAGAAGTCGGGATGTGGCAGAGGAGAAGATGAGGGGGCAGCTGATCGGGGTGGCCCAAGGTATTGCAGCCCTCGGTGGGGGGCAGCCCTCTTTCAAAAGGAGCCCTTGCGAGCTTTGAAAGTGGCACAGGGGATGGTGGCCAGCGGCCGCCTTATCTCTCCTCATGCTTCGTGGCGAGGAGCGTGAGGAGCAGCACTGCAAAGCTTACAAAGGGGTGTGTGTGCTCAGGTGAGTCTTGAAGAGCTGCGCTGATGGAAGGAGCATGGTGCGCCAACACCCTGCTGCCTGAGGCGACTGTCTCACCTGGCCTCATGGAAGGACCCTCATGGCATGTGTGGTGCTGATGAAGAGCTCTCAGAACACGAGAGCTAGCAGGATATTGGCAGAAGATTCGGAGTACAAGATCTGTTGAGATGCCTTGTGTTTCTTGGGAGGACTATCACTGTGGTCGAGGGGAAACAAACTCCGCTATCCTCGAGACCACCCCCCTATTAGTCCAGACACATCTCTGTACTCTTAGAGGAAGCTACGGAGACCTTGCCAAATATCTGGATCATTGTGCAGCAGCAGGGCACTGCTTGTGATGTCAAAGCTATTTCCTGTTTTCTTTTACACAGAATGGGAAGGTTGCACTTTGGAGAGTTAAAAAATTGGGCCGAACAGCCTTAAAATGGAATGATTTCTCCACAGTTAGTACCTTTCCCGCTTTGTTGTGTCTGTTAAGATGGAAACCTTTGCCAGGGAGTGGCCCCTGATTCCGAGTGAATTGAAAGAAAGCAGCACATTTATGTATGTATTTTGAAAATCTATAACTTGCTTTTCGCTCCAAAATTCTCCAACTTTTGTTGTTGTTGTTGCACAATCCAAAGCAAGGTAATGCTTTGATCAGGACCATCCAAATAAATAAATAAATACATTGCAAAGTCCTGCAAAACTCCTCATCAGTCACTCATTACTTCTTCCTAGATGGTAAGTGAAAAGATGGAAGTGGGGAAGGGACAGGCTTGCCTGATCCCTTGCCTTGCTAATCCAGCCCCAAGGCCCCAAAATGAAAGCAACTGTGTTCTTTATTAACTTGAAAAGGAACACTACATTTTAATCCTAAATAAGGAGCAGTTCCTTGAAATAGGGAACAGGTGGCAAGCCTAGGAAGGGGGCATATTGGAGGTGCCCCCAAGAGTTTGCAGTCCGCAGAATCGAAAGATGGGACTCAAGCGATCATTTCAAAGGAGCCTGCCTAGGGGAACATCCTATTGGATTTTTTGTAAGGGTCAGATCTCATTTGGCTCCCATTCTCTCACCCTTAAGGGCACCCCCAATAATCTTACCTTGTGGTAGGGCAGGCCCCAATAATGACTAATCTTCCTGGTATTAAGGAGCAGGAATGGGTTGCAACTTTGCCACTGCATTGGTCACCTGGAGCCAACTTCTGCTCCCTGCCAATGAGTGCCAGCTACAAGACTGGTTGTATAGTTTGGGTGCTCTCTCAGCTCAGACATCAGTGCTACAGGCACCATCTCTAAAGATTCCCATCCTCCCATTGCAATGGCCTATGCCAGGGATGACCTTCTGTTTTTGCAGGAGCCCCTCCGTTCTCCAGGGTAGGGTTCCCACATGTGCAGGACTGGCCTGGACCGTCTAGGAATACGATGTCCTGCCCAGGATGTAGGAGAAGTGTTGTTCTGGGTACTAAATGTCCAGGTATATGAGCAGGGAAATTGCTTTAATGAGGCTTACCGACTTTTGTACTTCTCTCCAAGCATGGTAGCGACATGGTGTCTTTGTCCCTTTTTCAAAGCAGCTATGTAGATTTGGATCCGGGCCATGGAGGCGAGAGGGGATCTAACCTTTGGCCCCCACACCAGTTCTCTGTCTTAAATCACCCCCACCCCAGCTATTGGTCATGGAGGATAAAACAGCCAACAGGTCATGCCCGTTAGTTTTCACTTTGGTGGCTAATGGCAACTTTGGAGGGTTAATCTAGATCTTCAGCATGGAGGGAAAGAATCGGATCTTTCGCCCTCTGATCCGTGGTCCTAATCCCAATCACTCCATGGGTGCTTTCTGAAAAAAATCACCCATGGGGAAGTCACGGAACCCCCATATCATGTCTAGCATGGCCCTTAACATACCACCAGAGGTGCACCGAGGTAATTTGGGAGCCTGGACCTCAAGGCCTTTGGAGCCCCACTCCCTGGCAAATTAAGCATCCTCATGCTCTGACCACACCACCTGGGAGAGACTAAAGAGGATCGGGGGGGGGGGCAGTGGAGGCCCTGGACTTCGACCCCAACATTTCACAGATGAAAAAAAGGGGACATACTTTTAAGGCCCACATTATTATGCCAAGAATTACTGTCCAGATACTCTGAAAGGCTCACTGCTGCCTGTGGGAGCTGTATTCCATTCCTCTGTGCTCTCCTGTCCTCCAGTGATCTAAGAGCCCAGGTGGTGCATGTTCTGTGAGCACTGAAAGACAGAATTGTTCGGAAGTTCAGCCTTGCCATGTGCAGCACATGAAGCCCAAGTGATGCCTTAATATTCGTGTACTGTGTATTCATATTATGTATAGTAAGTAAGTAAAACTTTATTGCGGTCGTAGACCAGAAATGAATGAATGAATGAATGAATGAATAAGCAAGTTGAGAAGACAAGATGCAGGCACCTTTCCCACCCACATATACACATGGAGATTTGACTTCTTGAGACTCTCTGAGAAAACAGCTGAAGAATTTATAGTGCTAGTAATGGACTGTAGCAAAATCTATGAATACGATGAATATATTTATATACCGCTTTTCAACAAAAGTTCCCAAAGCGGTTTACATAGATATTAATAAATAAAATGGCTCCCTGTTCCCAAAGGGCTCACAACCTAAAAAAAGAAGCATAAGATAGACCCCAGCAACAGCCACTGGAGGAATGCTGTGCTGGGGCTGGATAGGGCCAGCTGCTCTCCCCCTGCTAAATATCAGAGAATCACTACGTTACAAGGTGCCTCTTTGCTCAGTTAGAAGTCCCCGGCATCTCCAGGTTGGGCTAGGAAAGCCTCCTGCCTGGAAGCCCAAAGAGCTGCTGTTATCCTGATGTTCCTAGTCAGTGTAGACCGGAGATTCTCATTGTTGGCTCCTCGGATGTTGTTGGACTTCAACTCCCATAATTCCCAACCAAAGACTACTGGGGCTAGGGATCATGGGGGTTGAAGTCCAATAACATCTGGGGACCTGCTGTTGAGAATCCCTGGTGTAGACGATACTGAGCTAGATGGATCAATGGTCTGACCTGGGATAAGGCAGCTTCATATGCTCAGGGAAGGGACTGTAGCTCAGCGGAAGAGCATCTGTTTTGCATGCAAAAGGTCCCAGGTTCAATCCTTGGCTCAGAAGGTGCTGGGTCTCAATCGTCTCTCCAGGGAGGGTTGAGAAAAATTCCTGCCTAAAACCTTGGAGAGCTACTGGAGAGGAGAGCTGGTCTTGTGGTAGCCAGCATGACCCGTCCCCTTAGCTAAGCAGGGTCCGCCCTGGTTGCATATGAATGGGAGACTAGAAGTGTGAGCACTGCAAGATATTCCCCTCAGGGGATGGAGCCACTCTAGGAAGAACATCAGAAGGTTCCAAGTTCCCTCCCTGGCAACATCTCCAAGGTAGGGCTGAGAGAGATTCCTGCCTACAACCTTGGAGAAGCCGCTGTCAGTCTGTGAAGACAATGCTGAGCTAGATAGACCACTGGTCTGACTCAGTATGTGGCATCTTCCTCTGTTCCTGTGTACTGCCAGTCAGTGTAGACAGTGCTGAACTTCATGGACCAACGGTGAGACTCAGTATAAAGTAGCTTCCTATATAGGCAAGTGTGGGGTCTTTCAACTTTTTGAACTTAATGTTCTCTCCTTTATGAGTAAAGCTAGGGGCAAAATTAAACATTCACCCTACCATGATTAATATTTGTTAAGGCTTCTGGGGAACCAGATGATAAAGGTTTTGCTGGACAAATCCCACCCAGGGGACTGCTACAGTATTTGATCATCATCCTTGGCTTTTGCGGTGGTATATTCAGAGATGGCCAGCATATTTGTGCTGTGGTCAGTAGAGTGTTCTCTTTGTCCACCCTTGGGGATCACACGTTAGGTGAAATGATAATATTTGTTTGTTCATTGACATAAACTAGCATTCATACTTGGATGTTCTTCAGGTGTAGATACTCTGAGTGATTTCTGTACTGTTCTGTTCCGCCTTGTCTCAGTATCTTGCAACCTCCAAGCCCTTCTTATGACCTGCCTCATTCCAGAATCCGCTTGAGTTGCATCAGGGCACAATGATGTGATATTACATCCTCTGCCTCGCATCCATGAAGCAGATCTCACATCCTTGACTCCCGGTATCTTCTCTACTGGGGCAGGTATCTATCTTGATTTGCATGCATGAGATCCCTGCCTCAATTCCTGGCATCTCCAGATCAGCTGGGGGAACTTCCTGTCTGAAAGCGTGGAGAGCCCTTGCCCGTCAGTGTAGACAATATGACCAAGCTCTCAAGTCTCTCACTCCCTTTCCTCTTACTACTTCTAAAATCCAAAACCTGTTTCTCTTGTCAGCCTGGAGGGAACTTAATGCAGAAACTCAAGCCAAATTGCCTTCTTGTGGGCTGCAATTCAGTTAACTTGTTAGTCTTATTAACCATTAGTTCCTCTTCCTGTATCCCTGAAAACCCTCAAATAAACCTTCTGTTTTCGAACTTTAACCTCTCTGCTCAGTTCTTTCTGTGATCAAGGCTTTGCACAAAGTTATTCTGAGGTGGGACTGCTCCATCCCAGCTTGCTAATTCCCCCACGCAAGCCCTAAACATAGTCAGGGGCAAGGGCGTATCTAGGGTGGGGCAGGCAGGGCATGTGCCCCGGGCGCCACTTGAAGGAGGGTGCAATTTTTTAAAATTAAAAAATTAAAAAGAAATGGCTGCCAAAAACAAAATGGCCACCACACATTCTCAAATGGCCTCTGTGAGGCCCTAGGCCATGTCAGGCCTCACAGAGGCCATTTGAGCATGCATGGTGGCCATTTTGTTTTCAGCGGCCATTTTTAAAAAACACACAATTATTTTTAAAATGGCCACCACACATGCTCAAATGGTCCCTGTGAGGCCCTAGAGGCCCGCGGGGGGAGGCGTAACCTTCACAGATCCCCCCTCCATGGCCTATAGGAAGCACCCCGAAGGGGCTACAGGTAAAACAATTTTTTAAAAATTTAATATAATATAAATCACTGTACACATATTCAGTTTGGCACTATGTACAGAGAATCAGGGCTTGTGAATACTGAGCTGAAGCTTATGTGCTAGGATAGTATTCATTTGCTCTTTCTTTGCTTCTTGTGTTAAGTGAGTTAAATGTGATGTCTTAATAATATGGCTGTTAATTGTGAGTTTGTCTTTGAATCCGTGTGAAATCCTTAGTATTAAGGCCCATTGGGAGTTTCTTGCTCTCTTGCTCTCATTTTAACTGTCTTTCTGAAATACTAGAATATATTCCAAGCGGTGACACAGTTTACTCTGCATATCCTTTAATTATTTTCAGAGTATCTGGGAAAAGTCAAATTCTCCATTGATTTTTAAAACGTATGTAATAGTGATGCTACAATGCATAGTAGAGAATTAGACGGGCACTTCTGTTTAGTTTTCCAAGTACACCTCCACATGGTATTTGGGTATTTCATGAGCCCCAGCATACTGAAATTTGTAGTTTCCCAGCATTTTTTGGTCTGGCTACGTCCACTGCCAAATAGTTTTTGACATTTTAAAAGATTAATGAGCTTGACTTGTATTTTTCAGCTGATATTATGTTAAAGTTAACTGAAAGATGGGTGTCAGATGTTTGGACAGGGGGCGCAATTTCAGTGCTTGCCCTAGGCGCTATTTTCCCTAAATACGCCTCTGGTCAGGAGGAGTACTTGCCAATTCTCCTGGGAGCAGTTCCATTAACAACCAAGGGGCTGACCTGGTGGAAGGCAGCTCCTATGATAACGGATCGTTCAATGCCCTGCATTTAAGGAAAATCAAATCCATGGTATTAGTAATATTCATTTATGCAAGAATGTGACCGTATTTGTACATACATACTGTAGCCGTATGTTAATGGACAGTAACTTGCCTCTTATGGGAAAATAAACACTTAAAGGGTCCGTGTGGCCCTGAACTGTCCACCCTCAGAGGAGGGTCCCTGTTATGTCTCTATTTTGCTCCAGCCTTCTCTCCTTCCAGCCTCTGGTGGAAACTGCTAAGCCAGCCCCACCTTTACTTCACGTGATTGGAGAATTCAAATATTTTTAATTCAAGGGTGCAGCAGAATGACCTATAAGGAGGCTGCCTGTTGTGTCTCTGAATGAGTGACTGCTCTGAGTTTGCCTTCATCCAACCGGGAAGCACATCCAGAACAGGGATTCATATGGAAACACAGCGGATGAGGTCCTCTGTGAGGGATCGTTTTTCGAAAACCAAACCTCTCAGAGTGTAAGAGTGAAGCCTGCCTCCCGTTGGAATTCACAGCATAAAATAAGGATGCAGTGAAACTTGACTGAAGTTCGGACATTGTTTGGCAGGATGCAAAAGTTCACATTCACGCTTCTCTGTGATAGAATGACGACTCCCACATATGTGCTGCTTTGGAGGAGCCCTGGAAGATGACCCATCATTGCTCAGCTCCTTGAACTATGGGTGGTCGGAAGCTTCAGAAATGTGTGCATGAAATTGAGGAAATTCCCCACAATGGACTTCAGCCGAAGCTGGTTGATGCATGAGGTAACTGTTGGATGTGATAGGGGAGATAAAGGAGTGTGACACTGACAGTGTGATGAGCATGCTGTGGAACATCGAAAAAAAGTTTCCACTCCTGCTTCTCTCCAAGTCTGGCTTCCCATCTGTCGCATCTCAATGCTGTGCTGCGCTCTCCTGTTTCCTTCCCATAAATGGTCCCCTCCCAGATTTCATGCTCTGAAACCTCCTTGTCAAAGGGAAGGGGGCCTTCATTGAAGGCAAGCATGCAAGGGAGTTCTAGTTTAATATTTTTTATTCATTTAATGTATGGTGCTGCCATTGGCATGTCTATGATGCATTCCAGAACAACACAGGCAAAATGGCAAGTTTGTGCCCCAAGGAGCTTGCAATCAACAGCTCTGTGTGGGTGATTGCCCCCAGTTTAGTCAGTGGAGGGGAATGTGTCTCCCCTGCTATCCTTGTCTTAAGGATGGTCTTCACTCATTTCTGTCCTCCACTCCCATATGCTCTGATGGTTTTCTGAGATGTTGCTTCAGGTACCTTTGCCTTCTCAGATGTGGTGTGCATGGCCTTTTCAGTGGTGTCCCCAACATCATGGAATTCCCTCCCCACAGAACTCCAGTTGGCCCCTGCTCTCCAGCCCTTCAGGTGCTATGTTTAAAAAAACCCTCCCCGTCATGCTTTTGGGGGAGGCCTATGCACTGGCTGTTGGTTGAGTGACAACATTTGGACTTAGCTGTGGACTGTGGTTTCAACTGCAGTTTGTCTCTTTATTATGTTTTCTTTATTATTTTGCTGCTCGTTGCATTTTGGTGGTAAGCCACCTTGGGTTGCCACTGGCAAGAAAGGTGAGATACAAATGTCAGTTACAGTACATGATGCTAATGAATTAATTGATGAAACATGAGGTTTCACTGGTGAGAGACAAGAGGACCGTTTAATTTTCCGTTAAGATTAAAGGAAGATGCCTGGGTCAATGGAAGGCATTAGAACAAAGAGACTCTTATGTCCCAAAGAGCAGGGGGAAGTTCTTGTTGGACATTGTTGGAATTCTCTCCCTCCTCAACCCGTTATTTCGCCGCAAGTTTGGTATTCCTTTGGGTGTCAGATAAGGCAAAAAGAGTCTCTCACATGACATTGACAAAAGCAAGATGACCACCCAAAATCTTTTCACCAATTTCCAGCTTCTGCCTTGCTTGGCTGTGGTGCTATTTCAAGCCCTACATTCTTAGCCTTAATGAGCATTCCGGTGGGAAACTCGATGAACCCTTGAGTGTCCAACTTGTATGGGGCCATTTCTGAATGTGCTTCTGTAGCAAAGCATGCGTTTTCTGGAGGCAGCTCAGTGTCTCAACTCCGGGGTTTGGCTCGTCAGTTAATTTATTGGATGCTCTTTGTTTGATGGCGGTGTGTGTGTGTGTGTTGTCTAACCAGAGGTGCACTTAGGTAATTTTGGAGCCTGGACCTAAAAGCCTTTGGAGCCCAGACCCCCGCAAGTTAAGCATCCTCCTCCTTCACACACACACCATGACAAACACAGTATTACACGTGGGGTTCTTGAGGCCACAAACAGCAACTGATCTCACAAGGATGTAAGAATATAAAACAGGTATATTGATGCAAATATGCATTCTCAGAAACATTCCAACACACAACTTAACAGATTCCCATCCCACGTATTTCTCTCCCCACTCTCTCCTCTGTCTCTAAAGCACCCAGCACAGGTCACAATCACACTTGGCGACCACACCACCCAGGATAGACTACAGAGGATTTGGGGGCCCCAGAGGGTGTGGAGGCCCTGAACTTCAGCCCCAAAGTCCAGGGGCAAGAGCACCACTGCGTCTAGCTTCAAAATAAGTTGATGACTACTATGGTCAGTGGCAAATATTTGAAGTAGTAGAGAACTCTTCATTAGAGTAATGACACCCGTGGTAGCGCTTTCTCTGAAGTAAGAGGAAACCCGACCAGAATAACCACATACACTCCAAAACGTCAGTGAGAAAACTAGAGACTTCCTTATAACACTTCTGTTCTCATATCATGGGGGGCATGTTGAGAAGTGGGGAGCGTGAGACCAAATTCCAGACAATGCAATCTGAAATGTCTGCACTATGTTGGCCATTGAAAGAAAGGAGACTGTAGTCGATTGATTTCCAGCTTAATATTTGTAGGAACCACCTATCAATCTAGCAAGCAAAATCTGGAGTAACATTGGGAGGGGGAATACAGATCAATAGAGTGTAAAGCTGTGATTCTCAGTTTCTGGATTCGAGACACATTTGGAAGGCTTGGAGTCCTTGCAGGTGCCTTGCAGTAAATGGGATTTGCCCAGTACGTTCGTGTCTCTGAACAGACATCCCCCCACACCACCTGCCATCTTTCCCTCCACTCCTCTGGAACTTCTGGTTGGTGAAAGCCACAACCAGAAGACAGACGATGAAGCACGCTCTGGACAATCATTCCACTGGCATGATTCTGTGGGCAGAATTTCGTGACTGGCTGTTTGCAGAGCACACACGCTGGCTGGCGGCAGGGCCGACGAATGCGCAGAGGCCCAATTGCGGCCGCCTGCTTGCTGCAGACTTTTTCTCAAGCCTGCTTGGCAGAAGCAAGTGCTCTTGGGAGGTGTGGATGGCAGCTTATCTTGGCAAGTACATGGAACGCCTCCCCACTCCCCCCCCCAGCAGCCCCAGGTGCTAAAAAAGGGCTGGACTTATCTCCAGCTGGTGTCCGAGTGCCTGGCTCAGCGCCCTGAGTGATGCTGCTGGGGACCTCACATCCACGTCTCCGTGTCAAACACCTCAAAACATTCCCAGGGCAATGTGACAGTTCCTGATGTTTCCACTGCAGACTGCTGCACGTGTAATCCCATGACCCACCCTTACAGCAGCCATTAATGGATATGGTTAGATCAGTTTAATTCTAAACAGCAGGCTGCACGTCTCCCCGGGGCAGGTTTTTTGGGGAGATGGCCAAAAACCACCACTCCTGCTCCTGGCTGGGGAGGAGAGCTGGTCTTGTGGTAGCGAGCAGCATGAATTGTCCCCTTGCCAAGCAGGGCCCACCTTGGTTTGCATTTGGATGGGGTGACTACATGTGAGTGCTGTAAGATATGAGGCCATAGCTCCGTGAAAGAGTATCTGCCTGCTTGCATGCAGAAGGTTCCAAGTGCCCTCCCAGGCAGCATCTCCAGGTAGGTCTGGGAGAGACTCCTGCCTGCAACCTTGGATGGCTGCTGCCAGTCAGAGTAGACAGTACTGAGCTAGATGGACCAACTGAGTAGAAGGCAGCTTCCTGTGTTCCCCTGGAGTGTGTGTTGCATGTTTCCTGTGCCCCACCCCCAGGCTCCTGGAGAAGGTGCAAAAGAGGGCAACTAAGATGATCAGGGGCCCAGAGCACCTTCCTTATGAAGCAAGGCTACAACACCTGGGGCTTTTTCGTTTAGAAAAAAGATGACTGCGGGGAGACATGATAGAGGTCGATAAAATCATGCATGGTGTGGAGAAAATGGATAGAGAGAAATTCTTCTCCCTCTCGCATAACACTAGAACCAGGGATTATCCCATGAAATTGATTGCCAGGAAATCTAGAACCAACAAATGGAAATACTTTTCCACACAACACATCACCCACTTGTGGAATTCTCTGCCACAAGATGTGGTGACAGCCAACAACCTGGATGGCTTTAAGAGGGGTTTGGATAACTTCATGGAGGAGAGGTCTACCAATGGCTACTAGTCGGAGGGCTATAGGCCACCTCCAGCCTCAAAGGCAGGATGCCTCTGAGTACCAGTTGCAGGGGAGTAATGGCAGGAGGGAGGGCACACCCTCAACTCCTGCCTGTAGGCTACCAGCGGCATCTGGTGGGCCACTGTGCGAAACAGGAGGCTGGACTAGATGGGTCTCCTTGGGCCTGATCCAGCAGGGTTGTTCTTATGTTCATTAGTCTGGATGTCAGCCAGTGAAGGTAATTCTGCAGCCGGCAGTACCAATTCAGCAAAGGTCAGGGGGTGCAAGGCGGGGCCAATCCATCCCGTCCTATAAAGCTGCTGGTTCTGACCTGTTGACTCTTCAGTCTGAGCAACTCCTTAATCTGCTTCAGGTGGATTTGTGGCTGTCTGCTTGCCTCCAGACCAGCAGGCCCTGACACACCCCACCAGAGTTAAAAGGAGAATGCAGCCATACCTGGGGAAATGTCCCCTTGCTCCAAATTCTGGGAGGGGTGTGCAGTGGCAGAGGGACTGATCCTCTTGCTTTTGTGCTGACCCCCATAGCTACATAGCTAGGAGAGGAGAGCTGGTCTGGTGGTAGCAAGCATGACTTGTCCCCATAGCTAAGCAGGGTCTGCCCTGGTTGCATTTCAATGGGAGACTAGAAGTGTGAGCACGGCAAGATATTCCCCCTCAGTGGATGGAACTGCTCTGGGAAGAGCATCTAGGTCCCAGGTCCCCTCCCTGGAAGCATCTCCAGATAGGGCTGAGAGAGATTCCTGCCTGCAACCTTGGAGAAGCCGCTGCCAGTCTGTGAAGACAATACTGAGCTAGATAGACCAATAGTCTGACTCAGTATATGGCAGCTTCCTATGTTCCTATGTACGGTTTTTAGAAGGCTACGATAGTGGGGGTCATTTGGCTGAAATTGGGGGGAATCAGGTATGGGCTTTGTGGATTCCATTAAGCCCCACTCCAAACTGTCCTAATTTGATCACTGCCTTATTGTTGGGTGAAGAGTCTTTATTATTATTATTATTATTATTATTATTATTTTATTTTACATTTATATCCCGCTCTTCCTCCAAGGAGCCCAGAGCGGTGTACTACATACTTGAGTTTCTCTTTCACAACAACCCTGTGAAGTAGGCTAGGCTGAGAGAGAAGTGACTGGCCCAGAGTCACCCAGCTGAATGGGGATTTGAACTCGGGTCTCCCCGGTCCTAGTCCAGCACTCTAACCACTACACCACGCTGGCTCTCAGATGATTGCAGTGACTCCCCCCCTCCCCAGCTACCCCTCCCCCAGTCTTTTAATCTCATTAAAGACTTGAACCACACTGTTGTCTGACAAACAATGGTGAAAATCTGCCGTGAGAATTGTTTGTGTCTCTTGTATTTACATGGTGCTTCCTGGCCAAAAGAGAGCAGAACTACAAATCAGCTGGAGTGGTGTCATCAGGTTCCCTTCCTCCTGCTGTATTCCCTGCCACCTAGTGGCCACTTCGCTTCGCTGTGGCGTTACTCTGAAGGGTTGCTTAAATTTAGCAGGGCTTCCATTGAGTTATTTCATCTGGATTTCAGCCAGTGAGTTGTGCCAGCCAAAGGGCTCCCAAAGATGACCGCTTCAAGCGATGCAGCATTTGGAATTGCAGTGATGAGATTGTGGGTCATTGATGGGAGGTTGCAACTGGCAAAGATGGGGGGCGGGGGGCTTGCAAAACGCTGTCCCTGGGGGTTGACTGATAGCTTCAGCTAGTCAGGTCTGCACAACATAAGACCCGGGGCCCAGATCCGATCCGCAGGAACATTCTTACTGGCCCCCAGGGTAGAAATGTCGTGCAGCATCATAGAAGCTGGAAACTGCCTTGCAGTGCCATCCTGTGATGGGTGTTTAATTGGAAATACTTCCCACAGCGTACCTAGTAAGGCTTACTTCCCAGTAAGCATGCCTAGATTGCAGCCTGAAAGTCAGGGGCGTAGTGTCCGTTGGACAAGCAGGGACAAATGTCCCTGGGCCCGATGGGTCAGGGGGCCCCCAAGGAGACCTCCCCACCACCGCCCCTGTCCTGTCCCGCTGCGCCGCTGCCACCCCCCCTGATGCTTCTTAACTTGGCCTCCGGCTGTGGGGGAGTGGGAGGGTGATTGAGTGGGACAGGCGGTAGGTGTGGTGGCCCTCTTTATCGACAGAGCTTGACCCTTCCTGGGCGTGGGGTGGAATCCCAGGGAAAACTCTCTTTACTTTGCTATTGGATAAGTACAAAAATCTTCCACGTGTAAGCCTACATGTGGTGAGAAAATTGATAGCTGCTGAACGTTTGAGGACGTGTTTGCCCCAAAGAAATCCCCCTTCAGCCTCTGCCTTTCCTCAGTTAAAAACCAACTCAGAGAGGTTTGTAAAAAGAAAAGATCTTTTTTTTAAACCCCAGTATTATTCAATTACTACAGACTGCTTCCATCTGAGGCTTCTAGATTTCTTAGATACACTCAAAAATACCTAGTAGGTTACAAAAATAGGTTGTCTTAATGCACGCTTATAGAATCTTTTTCAATGCCCTAGGTAGGATGGGCGTGGGCTAGTGTTTCTTATTTTAATTACCTTACAGGTAAACAATAATAGAACAGTATCAGGAATATGCAAAAGCGCACACACTAAAGAAATATAATATCCCTAACACAGTCTGACTAAACAAACTTCTCCCTATGCTAAACTTCCCAAAGCCATAAATCCTGGCTCCTTGCCTTGAACTCACCAAACGCCTGATGAGAATTCAAGCTTCCTGCCATCCTGTCTTTCAAGGATCTGCAGAGTTATTCTCCTGCAGCCAACCTCCATGGCCACATGTCCTTCTCGGCACCTCCAACCTAGCTTCTTCTCTAAGAAAGAACTCCCTTCTTCCTGGCAACAGCTCTCTAGGTCCCACCTACCTGATGTGCTGATTGGCTGAGCCCTGGAGTTCACCAGCCTGTCAGTCAAGATAAGTGTTCACTTCCAGTTAACTCTTTAGAGGGAGGGGAGGTTGATCACTACAAGATGCATTTAATTCTTAAAGCTAAGCTGAGATGATTCTCTTAATGTGTTTCGGATGGCAGGGCTGCCAACACAGATCGCTGTGGATGGAAGTAGGCTTTAAAAGTATATCTCTGGCTTCTATTTCGCACTCTCCCTTGCTGACTGAAGGACACACCTCAAATATTGAACAAGAACTTGCATATATATGTTCTCTGTTAGTTTTCAAGGCAGTGCCGTGCAGCAGATTTGGCTCAGGAATAAGTGCATTATTCATACAAGAAGCCTTAGTGGAAATCTGTCAGGCACATTATTGCATTCCGCAGTATGATGTGGTTTGACTTGAGACAGGTGGATAAAGTGTTCTTGTGCACTCAGGGAGATGGAGACGACACCACTTATCTTGTATTCTTTAGATGTTTACTCATTGCACTGACTGGAAAGGTGTAGTTTTGCTGGTATATAAGTGGAATTGTGTTTCAACTGTGATTGCTAGTTATGCTGCTTGTGTTAGCGTTAAAAGCAATCTGACACTATAATTATCATTATGCAAGACTACGACATCTCCAGAATCCAGGTTCACTTCCTGTTCAAGGGGCTGTTGGAACAATGATAGGCTATGCAGGTGCCTGGTGGACTGTACCCTTTGAGTAGCATTCATGGTTGTCCTTCATCTGGAAGAGGAGTGCCTGCATACTCCAAGGAAAGACCCCTGATCCAGACTAAGGACAACTGTGGAGTGGCCCAATGTTAATGAGCAGGAGGAACTGCCATTGTGGCAGTGTGGTGTAGTGGTTAGAGTGCTGGACTAGGACCGGGGAGACCCGAGTTCAAATCCCCATTCAGCCATGATGTTTGCTGGGTGACTCTGGGCCAGTCACTTCTCTCTCAACCTAACCTACTTCACAGGGTTGTTGTGAGGAGAAACCTAAGTATGTAGTACACTGCTCTGGGCTCTTTGGAGGAAGAGCGGGATATAATATGCAAATAATAATAATAATAATAATAAATAATTTTCTTGTTCTGTCTCATGCTTCAGAATGCCCTGGGTTAGATCTAAGTTATCATGCCAATATTGTAGCTGATTATTGCTGATTATTGCTGTTTCCTGCCTTCAAACAATCTCTAAAACACAGAGTTCCAACTGAGTCCCTTTGTTAGACTAAAGGGAAGGGCCAGGAAACTACATAAAATCTAACAATGAACCACACAACAGTAATGCAATAATCGCCACTGGAATGCTGACTCATACATTGATTTCAATTACTTCAAAGTGATGCAGTTTTTTGTGCTCTCAAATAAAACCTGCAGAAGGTTTCTGCATCAATGGTAACTTGATATGAGCCAGAAGGCAACTGGCAATAAGCATATTGTATTAAAGGGTTTGGGAATAATAGCAATTAACCTGTTATAATGTTATCTATCTATTCACAAGTATTTCACAATCATGAATAGTCTAGAACCTATTCTTTTGTATCGGATGGATGGATGGATTAAGTGCCATCAAGTCAGTGTCGACTCTTAGCAACCACAGAGATAGATTCTCTCCAGGATGATCTGTCTTTAACTTGGCCTTGAAGGTCTCTTGGTGGTGCATTCATTGCTGTCGTAATTGAGTCCATCCACCTTGCTGCTGGTCATCCTCTTCTTCTCTTTCCTTCAACTTTTCCCATCATTATGGACTTCTCAAGGGAGCTGGATCTTCTCATAATGTGTCCAAAGTATGATAGTTTGAGCCTGGTTTGTGCCTCGAGTGAAAACTCTGGATTGAGTTGTCCTAGGATAAATTTGTTTGTTTTCCTGCCTGACCATGGTTTCCTCAAAAGTCTTCTCCGGCACCAAAATGCAAAAGCATCAATGCTTTTTCTATCTTGCTTCTTCAAAGTCCAGCTTTCACATCCATAGAGCGTCACGGGAAAAACCATGGTCTGAACTATTCTAATCTTTGTAGGTGTAGACACGTTATAGCATCTAAATGGATGGATCTAAATCTAATGGATTACCTGCTCATATATGAACTTGCCTAGTCATTGAAATAATCTTTGAAGGTCCTTCTTGGAGTTCCTTACCTTGAGGTTCCTCAGGGCTGTCCAGATATAGGGCTTTTTCTATTGTGACACTCCATTTTTGAAACTTGCTCCCCAGAGAGGCCCACCTGAAACTTTTAAGACTTTGATGCCAGGCCAAAAAAGCTTTAATCTTTAACTTGTGGGAAAAGTTGAAGTTCCATTTATTTCCCTACTATCTTCAATTAGTATCTTCAATTGATTACAATGAATACATCTGATATTGATTAAAATAATCATATGACTGCTACAGGGGACTTATGTGAGCACAGAGATGTTCTTGCATATCAAGTCAAAACACATAAATTGGAAGGATATCATATTTTGTAATTCTACTATTTATTTATTTATTTATTTATTTGATTAGATTTATTTCTTGTTTACACAGTCAGACAGGTGTTATTGACTGGTTTCGTTTATCCAGACATCGAGTCCTTCCCAAGGACCTGGGATGCCAGAATTTTGTCAACTGTTATAGATATCGTCGCAGAATATAGGCTGTTCCCAGTAAAGCTGCTTTTTGTAACTGGCTGATGGTGATTTCTGTGGCCCTAATGGTGTTGAGGTGCTCTTCAAGGTCTTTTGGAACTGCACGCAGGGCGCCAATTACCACTGGGATTATTTGGGTCTTCTTCTGCCACAGCCTTTCAATTTCAATTTGTAGATCTTTGTATTTGGTGATTTTTTTCTATTTCTTTTTCTTCTATTCTGCTATCCCCTGGTATTGCTATGTTGATTATTTTGACTTGTTTTTCTTTCTTCTTGACTACAGTTATATCTGGTGTATTGTGTGGCAGATGTTTGTCTGTTTGTAGTCGGAAGTCCCATAATATTTTTACATCTTCATTTTCTTCAACTTTTTCAATTTTATGGTCCCACCAATTCTTGGCTACAGGTAGCTTGTATTTTTTGCAGATGTTCCAGTGTATCATCCCTGCTACCTTGTCATGCCTTTGTTTGTAGTCAGTCTGTGCGATCTTCTTACAACAGCTGATCAGGTGGTCCACTGTTTCATCTGCTTCTTTACAAAGGCGGCACTTGCTGTTTGTTGTGGATTTTTCGACTTTTGCTCTTATTGCATTTGTTCTTAGTGCCTGTTCTTGTGCAGCCAGTATTAAACCCTCTGTTTCTTTCTTCAAGTTGCCATTCTTAAGCCATTGCCCCCAGTGAGGCACTACCTTGACGTGGTTGTGGGGCTTGCGTGATCTGAGGAAGGTGAGAGCTATGCCAGAGGTCCAACCATACTGGACAGGTCTCACCAGAGGAGCCAGACAAAGAGTGCCTCTCCCATCAACAATATGGTGAGACGTAACTTTAATAAATCTATACCGGATCGGTTGTTGCCCGGGTCAACAAGGACCGCACCAGGTGCTATAGTCCCTGGACATCTGGTGGCAAGTGGGCAACAGGACTCAGGATCTTCAGTTGTGCAACCAGGGCTGGAGACAGCAAAGCTACTGGAAGAAATGTCGCTTAACCAAAAAAAATATACAAAAAATGTCAACAAGGAAATAATGATGATGATGATGATGATTTTACATTTATATCCCGCTCTTCCTCCAAGGAGCCCAGAGCGGTGTACTATACCACCCTTCCAAAATGGCTCAGGGTGGTTTACAATTAAAACAAACCACTAAAACAATAAAGAGCTAAAACAAATTAAAAACAATATAACAACAATTAACAATTTAAAAACAATTAAACAATTACAGTGATTAATGTAATTGGTTTAGTGGTTACCAGTTTTAGTGGTTAGCAGCACAGCTTTCATATTAGGAAGCATGAAGAAAATTGATTAAATACTATAACTGAATGTCTGACCTATACAGAGACCATAAGAAACTATTGACTGGAGAAACCTATAACTTCTTGTTAGATGCTGTAATTGATGGCAATGTTAATCATTTTTGTCATAAATGGGTCAAAGGTAGGACGCTAGATTCCTATTGAAGCCAGCATGACTCTCTTCTACTTTTGGAAATTGGGGGGTGATGGGAGTTGCAGTCCAACTTCATCTGGGGACCTAAGTCTGAGTGCCCTTGAAATAGTTGAACTGAGTTTTGAAATGGGGGAGAACTTGGAACAGCAGCCCTTGATTTGAAGAGCAGCACTCCAGAAAGTGGCGATGGTGCCCATTAGCGGGCGGCGGCAGCTTGGCATTCTTCACTCTCACTTCAGCTGGGGCACGTCAAGGAAACACGCTTTCAATCATCCTGTTTCCACCCTGCCATGCCCAAATCTGCTCCTCTGCTCTTGTGGCTGTCAGCATGACATACTTCACACAGAGGCCTTCTCAGCACTCAAGAACTTGCCTGCCTGGCTCTGTGAGAACCAAACATGCTGCAGGGTGGCATTTCCAAAGCGGCAGAGACTAAACTGCTGCTCCCGTCCATTCAACAGACCCGTGTGTCTCAGCCCAGTTCAGAAGGTTATGAGTCCCCTTTGGCGGAGGACATTGGGCAGTTGTGGAGTTGCGTATTGGCTGGCTTCCAGGTATGGTCTGTTAAGAGCCGGACCTAGTCAGCTCTGAAACCAAGGAACATTTCCGTCTGCCAATGGATCTGTAATATCTTGGTCTGAAAGAGTATTATTGTGTTCGCACAAATCTCCAGTTGCAGTTAAATTAGATTATTCACAAATGTTAATCTGTTCATTGTAATGAGTTGAAGTCAGCCAGGGGATAACTGGGCTCAACCTTGTCTTAGAAGATTAATCAAGACATCCATGTCCTTGTCATGCACCCGCCCACAGCAGGACATGGGGTGGAGAGTTTGGGAGAAGAGCTGGGTTGGATTGGGAAGCAGCACTGACCCAGGTACATGGTGATCCCTGGCCGTTGGGAAGCCCTGCACTGGGTGGGCCAGAAGAACCCCAGAATGCCCCGGAAGTGATCCTATATTGTCACAAAATTTTGCTCTTTGTCGGTGGGCAGGGGGAGATAGCAGCTCTCAGCTGTGTCAGGACCCATCCAGACAGACCCGACTTGGAGGAGCCCCTTGAGGAGGAGGAGGATGTGTGTACACTCGCTCCATCTGAGATGAGAGCCCTCTAGAGCAGGGAGAGGAAACCTTGGGTCTCCAGCTGGGGTTGAACTACAACTCCCATCAGCCTCAGCCACAATAAATTGGAGAGCTAAAGTTTCTTACCCCTGCTCTAGAGCCATCCGACCCTGTGCCATCTGACCTCTCCTTCAGTTGCCCCCCCACACACACACACAAGAACCCTGGGGTCCTGTTGCCTCCAGCAGGGTCCTTGTCCTGTCCCTAGAATCCCCTCCATCCCCCCTGGAAGCCCAGGAGCAGAGGAAACACCATGCCAGGGCTGAGTAACCCCGGAAGCAAGGTGCTCACCTGGATGCCTGGGGTCTCCCTCCAGATGAGCCTCCTCGGGAAGAGGGGGAGGCGAGTTCAGGTGCCTGTTTTGGAACAAGGCCAGCTTGAGCTCCAGAAAGAGGCCGGCTCCTTGCTTCTCCATTGTCCCTCCATTTGCAGCCAGCCTTTGCTGGTTCCACCGCTCCATCTTGGAGCTCCTCTGCCCTCAGCTGCTGTTGCCTTTGCCAGACCTGGCGACGGACAAGCAGGTGAGTCTGCAGCCGCCCTCTCAGTCTTGGCAAAATGGTGGCTGCTGAGAGGACGGCCATTGCTGCTACGACCACCAGGCAATCTGCCCATCACTCCCCCCTTTGCGCCTTCCAAGCTTTTGACTTCTGAGCGTTCCCCGCCCCCCCCCCCCCCGGTTTCTGAAAGTACCAGGTGAAATTTCACACCAGGCCTTACATTGAGGCTGAAGCATTCATGTGAGGAGGTACAGTGGTGGCACAGTGGTAAAACTGCCGCCCTGTAACCAGAAGGTTACAAGTTCGATCCTGACCAGGGGCTCAAGGTTGACTCAGCCTTCCATCCTTCCGAGGTCGGTAAAATGAGTACCCAGAATGTTGGGGGCAATATGCTAAATCATTGTAAACCGCTTAGAGAGCTCCGGCTATAGAGCGGTATATAAATGTAAGTGCTATTGCTATTGCTATTGCTATACATTTCATTCTGTCCAGTGGGAAATACTTGTGAGTCATTATATTCAGGATCAGGTTTGAATCTGTCTAAAACAAAAGATTAGATTATTTATCGGCAACTTTTTCTTGGGATAAATGCCAACCTGGAGCCATTTCAGAGCCACAAATATTTCCTATCGCTCCGGACCTTGGAATTGCTGATATGGAAACCCTATATATATTTATGCATCAAGTCCAAGGTTTTTCTTTCCTGTTTTCTGGAACATCAGACAGGTGGCTGCAATGAAAATCTTGGTAAGTAAAGTTTACAGCTTCAGGATGACGATCCTCCATTTGCAGTGTCTTCAGTGAATGTGATTGTGTCGCAAGAGCAGATATAAGGATTAGATATATTCCTAGACTAACTGCAGCTGTTAATGAAGATCCCAAATAATGCAGATGTCACAGACTGAGACAATATCCCTCTGCATACCAGCTGCCTTGGGGCAGAGAACAGGACCAAACAATTGCCACCAGGTCCTGCTTGTGGCCGCCCAGATTCTGAGCCAGATGTGCCCTGGTCTTCGGAATCAGATACAGAAAATAGTCCATGTTTTGTTAATGTTTCTGAGATGCCATTGAACATGCCATGAATGAGTACTTGATCTCTCCTTCAGGTAGTTGTTGCTGGGTTTCTTGGACTCTTCCAGACTTGGTCTTTAGCCAGTTACGTAAGTTGTCATTTTCCTAAAGGTTCTGCTGGTGGTGGTGGTGGTAAGAGTCTGATAGCATGTGCAGATTTGCCACAGTTTGGGTGGGCCCCATGGCTGAGCCCTGCACAGATGCTTGCCTGTCAGAGATCTAACCAAGGATGCTTTTCATGGTGATGGGAAGAGCTGCACCACTTGCCTTTCTGCCTAGCAGGCATCTGTGAAAGGCACCAGAGCCCTGCCCAAACAAAATGTGGCAACCCTGGGCAGACATAAAACCAGTTTTGAAACAACTGCAGAATTAAAGCAGCAGTGGCCAAGGAAGATGCTTTGTTTAGAAGCTGCACAAGGACTACTTCAAACTGCCTGCCACTCTGGATTCATTCTAGTCTGCTCATATTCTCTTCATAACACGCTCACCCTCACCCATCTGACCATTATTTTATCAAATCAGTCGGCTGCAGTGATCAACCAATGGGAGCAAATGGTTGGGAAATAGATGGCAACCACATTTGAAGGAGATACACATCAGCAGAGCTTGAGAAAGAGCAAGGCACTCCCTGCCTCCTAAGGCAAGGGGCAGAGGTGTGTGTGTGTGTGTGTGTGTGTGTGTGTGTGTGTGTGTGTGTATGCGCACGTGCAGAAAGAGCACCTGGGAAGACGGAGAGGGGACAGGTTTGGATTGATAACTGGCTGAAGGACAAGTAGCAGAGGGTGGGAATAAATGGACAGTCTTCACAAGGGAGGGAAGTAAGAGGTCCCCAGAGAGATCTGTACTGGGACCAATGCTCTTTAACTTGTTCATAAATAATCTAGAAGTTGGAGTAAGCAGCAAAATGGCCAGATTTGCAGATGACACCAAACTATTCAAGGTAGTGAACTCCAAAGCAGATTATGACGAGGAGCTCCAAAAGGATCTCTCCAAACTGGGGGAGTGGGTGACAAAATGGCAAATGCGGTTCAATGTAATCAAGTGTAAAGTGATACATATCGGGGCAAAAAACCCCAACTTCAAATATTTGCTGATGGGGCCTGAGCACTGCAGTCAGTGACTGACCAGGAGGGAGATCTTGAGGTTGTGGTGGACAGCTCATTGAAAGCGTCGACTCAGTGCGTGGCAGCTGTGAAAAAGACACATTCCATGCTAGGGATCATTAGGAAGGGAATAGAAAATAAAAATGCTTTTATACAAATCTGTGATGCAGCCACATTTGGAGTACTGAGTACATTTCTGGTCACTGTATCTTAAGGAGGACATTGTAGAACTGGAAGAGGGCAACCAAGATGATCAGGGGCCTGGAGCAAGGCTACAGCATCTGGGGCTTTTTAATTTGGAAAAGAGGTGTTTATGGGGAGACATGACAAAGTTGTATAAAATGATGCATGGAGTGGAGAGTTTGGACAGAGAGATTTTTCTCCCTCTCTCACAGCACTAGAACCAGGAGTCATCCCATGAAATGGAAGCCCAGGAAATTTAGGACTGAAAAAAGGAAGTACTTTTTAACACATCTAATTAATCTATGGAATTCTCTGCCACGGGATGTGGTGATGGCCACCAGCTTGGATGGCTTTAAAAGGGGCTTGGACAAATTCATGGAGGACAGGTCTATCAATGGGAGGAGAGCTGGTCTTGTGATAGCAAGCATGATGTGTCCCCTTAGCTAAGCAGGGTCCGCCCTGGTTACATATGAATGGGAGACCTGATGTGTGAGCACTGTAAAGTATTACCCTCAGGGGATGGAGCCGCTCTGAGAAGAGCAGAAAGTTCCAAGTTCTCTCCCTGGCAGCATCTCCAAGACAAGGCTGAGAGAGATTCCTGCCTGCAACCTTGGAGAAGCCGCTGCCAGTCTGGGTAGACAATACTGAGCTAGATGGACCAATGGTCTGACTCAGTATATGGCAGCTTCCTATGCTCCCTAAGAATGACTACTATTTTGGCTATAAGCCACCTCCAGCCTCAGAGGTAGGATGCCTCTAAATACCAGTTGTAGGGGAACAGCAGCACCAAGAGAGGTGGTGTTTGCTCACCTCTTGCCTGTGGGTTTCTCAGAGGCATCTGGTGGGCCACTGTGTGAAATGGGATGCTGGATTAGATGGGCCTCCTTGGGCCTGATCCAGAACAGCAGGGCTGTTCTTAGCTGAGGGCTGGAGGTCCCTGGGGGTGCAGCAGGGCTCCTCTCTGGGGACCTGAGATGATCTGACTTTGCAGGCTGAAGCCATACTAGTTAGCCCCTGATAACTGACCTCTTTGAAGTGGTGGCTCTCAATTTTCAATGCCTTTTTTATGATCACAGCTGGTGGCTCTCTGGCACGTAGCCGGAAGAGAGCAGCTGCCCCACTGAGCCCAGCAGAGCATCCCTTCCAGTCGCTGTTGCTGGGGTCCCTCTTGTGTTTCTCTTTGCATTGTGAGCCCCTTTGGGACAGGGAATCATCCTCTCTTTCTTCTCATTCTTTTTGCCGTGTAAACTGCTCTGTGAGCTTTTGCTGAAAAGTGGCTGAAGAATTATAATATTCATATTATTATAAATAATAGTGGCCAACATCCCAACTGTGCACAAAAAACCAAAACAAACCAAAACAAAAAACAAAACATGGGAGAAGCCCCGGTGCTTCTGGAAAGTCCAGCTAACTAACTTCCACTGCGGGCTCAGCTGTGAAGGCAAATCTCAACAACCTCCCCTTCCCCAGAAGTGCTCTGTGCCACCCAGAAATATGCCCCTGAGTGTTGCACAGCCCCCAGGGACATATTTTCAGGTGATGCAGAGGGCTTCCGGGGGAAGGGGAGGTTGTTGACATCCCCCCACACAGATACTAGCAGTGGTGCTGTCTTGGTGTGGAGCTCTTCAGAGGCGCTGGTGCAACATTGGTGCTTCTCCCATTGCCACAGTGCTTCTTGACTCAGGATGTCAGCTGATGCTGATAATACTTATTGAACAGGAATGCCTGCTGTTCCCCCACTTACGCTTGTCCAGTATGTTTGCAAATACCACACAGATGCCATAAGCAAAGGCACCATGGGTTCTTGAGGCTCCCTCATCCAAAAGAAACCAGACCCAAGCAGTGCTTCTCTTAGAACAGGGGTGTCAAACTGTGGCCCCCCAGCTCTTGTTGGCCTACAACTCCCAGCATCCCTCAGTAGCCAGGAAATCTGGGAGTTGTAGGCCAATAACAGCTGCAGGGCCACAGTTGGGCCACCCCTGCCTTAGGCAAGGGACACAACAGCACCCAGCCTGGGCAATGGGCTAGCCCAGGAATTCCCAGTTTGGGCTCTTCGGGTCCTATTGGACTCCAACTCCCCTTATCACCAGCCACAATGGTCAAAGCCTGGGAGTGATGGGAGTTGTAGTCCAACAACATCTGGGCCGCCCAGGTTGAGAGCCCCCGGGGAGCCCAGATATTTGGACACCTGAGCCAGAAAACTGAGAAGGCTGGTGGTGGTGGTGGTGGTGGTAGTAGTAGTAGTAGTCAACAACCCACGAGCTGAGATATGGAAAGGATTCTTCATTTTCTTCGATTCTGTTTTCTTAAACTCAGGTTGCACATGACAGCTACAATAGAAATGTCGGCGACAGCACCCATCAGGTTGTGGCCATCAACCTGCAGGGCCAAATGGCCACTATCCACAACTACAACGGGCGGAATGGATATGACGCTGTCTGGGATTACAGCATGGTAAGAAGCCAGGCATCCCGCGCTGTCCATGCGGTCAAGGCTGGCACGGATGCTGAAAGCCCTGCGGCTGAGACTCTGCTTCCTTGCATTCTCTAGGGCCTGTTTGCCACCAGACTCTTTCAGAAGAGAGTCTGTGTGGTGGCGATGATGGATTGGGAAACGTTCCCCGAGCTGGAGGCCCTTGGCTACTTCAAGGGGCAGAAGGTGAGATGCCAGCAGCGTCGTTGGGCCACAACTTGCCGATTAACCCCCTCGCCTTTAAGCCTGCTGCAGAGTCTCCCAATTCTGCTGGGTCCCTCCCTCACCTGATCGATCCACTTCTCTTCCCCACCTCCTATAAAGAGCGAATCAGGTCTTCAGGGGGACGGGGCCCACAGCTCAATGGCAGAGCACCTGCTTGGCATGCAGGAGACCCCCCGCTTCAGTCCCTGGCCGGGCAGCATCTCCAGGTAAGGCTGGGAGGGAAGCAGATGAAAATGACGATAACAAATATTTATATCCCGCTTTTCAACAAAAGTTCCCAAAGCAGTTTACATAGCTATAAACAAAATGGCTCCCTGTCCCTAAAGGGCTCACAGTCTAAAAGAGAAACATAAGACAGGCACCAGCAACAGGCACTGGAGAGAGACTTCGACCTGCAACTTTGGCGTGCTTGCTGCTGGTCAGAGGAGACAGTACTGAGCTAGCTGGACCGACGTGGTCCATCTTGGTCCGTCTGACTTGGGATGAGGCAGCTTCCTCTGTTCCTTCGCATCTTGGGTCCACAGCTCAGATGCACCTGAGCATCTGCTTGGCAGGCAGAAGGCTCCGTCCCTGGCAGCATCTCCAGGTAGGGCTGAGAGAGAGACGTCTACCTGAAACCTTGGGCGGCTGCTGCCAGTCAGGGTAGACAATACGGAGCTAGACATGGCCAAGGGCTGACTCGCCTTATACCAAGGCAACTTCCTCTGTTCAGATAACATCAGTTAAAACAAAACAAAACAAAACAAAAAAAACACAATAATAATAATTATTTATTATTTATTTATTCAGTTTTTATGCCACCCTTCCAAAATGGCTCGGGGCCATTTTACAATTACAATTTGTTTACAATTAAAACAAAACCACTAAAATCAGTTAACAATTAAAACAGAAATTATAAAACAGCGTAAAACAACAACAATTAACAATTAAAACATCATAAACCAGCCATTAGGCAATCAGAACAATTTAAAAAAAACACACACCTGAAAACCAGGTTACAACATTAAAACCAATTGCAACTATTTAAAAACCCTGGAAGGCCAGGCCAAACAGATAGGTTTTAAGGGCTCTCCTGAAGGCCAATAAAGAATTATAATTTAATGAAAACAAAACATCCAGTTACATTACAATTATTCCGCCAGCAGCTTCACCTTGGCCACGGACCCAGCCCAAAGAAAGGCATAAGCAAGGCCCACCAAGTTTCCATGAGAGAAAGTAGACAGCTTTGGTCTGACTCCGGAAAAGGCGGCTTTCTGCGTCTCTGTATTCCTTTTAGCAGGTGGGGGCTGACGACTGGGGCCCACATTTGTGGCTGAGTGAAAGGTGGGAGAAATGTCGGGCTCCTCTAAGCAAGTGTTTTGCCCAGCTGGTCACGGTGACTTCCCATCAGTGGCTTCTCTCTCTTTTCCCTTTCTCCTTGGTGCAGCTGGCAAAGGACACTCCTCAAGTCCATCACTTAAAATTCTTGATTGGCAAGACCCATGTCCAGAACACCGGTCAGTTTGGAGGCGCAATTGAGCAACTGTGCAGAGGGATCCCCACGTACTATGCTTCCCAGGAAGAAGGTGAGGAGGCATTCTTGGTCCCCTTCAGATGGCGCAGCAAGAAGCAAAGGGGCTAATCAGGAGATGATGAAGATCATAAGCAACCATTCATTACAACAACCAGCAGTTCACATGGCAGAGAGAGGGAGAGTTTCCCAGTCCCAAAGGGGCTGACTGTCTACAAAACGATCATGATGTAGGTTCCTGTCTGGAGCTTTGGTTGGGAATTGTAGTTCAACATTTGGTATTGCCCCTGAAGTATTATTCCAGGATTTTCAGACTGGTTTAAAATGTTAGTGTAGATATGGTTTAAGATGGTCCTGCAAGCAGGAGGGGGCATAGGCTGCTAGAGATGTGGCACTTGTATCCCAGACATTTCCCCCAGCAGAGGGCTGGTTTTAGAGGGGCGGTTTTCAGCCTTGAGTTCCCAGATGTTGTTGGACTACAGCTCCCATCATCCTGGCACAATGGAAATCTATTGTTGCAGTGGAAGATGGGTGTTGTAGTCCAACATCATTTGAGTACCCAAGGTAGAGAAGCCCTGCTCTAGAGGCCACCCATGACTTGATCACCACGGTACCTTCCCGGCTTCTTTCCTGATCCTGGTGTGCTTTTCCTCTTTTTTTTAGGAGCAGACCTGCTTATCCTGAGTTCAACTTGTACCAGTGCTGGGATCCAGCACTACTTGGGCATCTATCTTTGCGGCAATATTCCCAGCTGCTAAGATCTTGACGGTTTCTGCTGCAGTTCTGCACGGCAATTAATTTGTTCTCCCACCACCACCCCTCCTCCAGTTCTCCACACAGTGGCCCTCTTATTTCCCCGAGTCACGCCTTCCATTCACTGTTGGAGTTGCTTTGTTCTGAAGTCCATTCAGGCTTCTGGTAGCTAAATAAGAATTAAAAAAAAGCTTTCACCAAATGAATGGTTCTTGATTTCCATGAACTTGGAGTTTGAAGGAAGCCTTGATAATGGGCCAAAGGTCGGATGGCCCTGTGAGAGAGCACCTTTCCCCCTCTTCAGTGGCTTCTTTTCTAAAATGTGACGGTGGGTGTTGCAATTTGCATCAGGAGACCAGCCGGGGGATGGCCTGACAACCTTCCCCCCTCCCTTGGTGGTTTGTTTTTTCACTGCAGATTGCCAACTCCCACTGGGTTCCAGGGGAACTCCGGAGGGGAGCTAAAGGGGTGTCAGGGCCCCCAAAGATGATAGGAATGTGGGGTTCCCTCCATCCATGCTGTTGCCGTTGATCGCGGCTGCACCCCAAGGAGTCGAGAGGAAAAAGGGCACAGGTGGACTGGGCTGGGCTGATGCCAGGAACCATGCCTGGAACCCTCAGTGGACGGTTAAATGCCTCTGTGGCAGGCCCAGGTCTGACGGAGGGGCAGCACTCCCGGAACCAGAAATGGAGAATCTTGCATGCCAGGCCTGCTTGGGCTTATATAGGGGAGGGTTGGCCAATGCTGAGGAGTGTTCTCTTTCTCCAGTGCTAGGCAAGTTGGGGTCCTCTGGAGAGAAGCCCAACAATGGGGGATGTTTGCGTGGAGGGTAACCCAGGGTGCTGTAACCCCCACCTCCCCAAGAGACTCTGAGGCCAATCAGGACCCCAGGTCCTCACGGGATCGCCCCACGGAGGGGACCCTGAGACACTGACAGGGGGCAAGCAGCCCCCGGAAAAGTAGTTGCCCCCCCTTTCCCGACCATTTCAGAAATCTAAAATGTAGGATCTACACAGCTTGCCCAGCCAGAAATGCACATTGCCCTTTCTGTGTCTCCCACCCCATTCTTGTTCAGGTGCCAACACTGAGCAGGTTTTGGTGGTGGAGGAGGAAATACAGATATAGATAATCCCGAAGATTAAGGGAGGTGCTGAAAATCAGTGCTGTTTAGGGACTGTCCACTGGCCGGGGGCAGGGGACAAATGTCCTTGGGACACACTGGGGAGCCTAGGGGTTGCCAGCATGCCCCTAACCCCACCCCCCCGAGCTGAAGCCATTGTTGCTGCTGGGTGCAATGCCCACTCCCACTGCCATCACCGCTGCTGACCCGCTCTCTCCGCTGTGCATGTGTTACCCCGCGCCAGCCACGCCCTTCTGCCTGCATCCGCATGTCGTTGCAGGGGGCACTGCCAGCACTGGGCATGGGCATGCTACCCATCCATCCAGCGAGTGCTTTCTTTGTTGCCGGGGTGTTTCTTCCCTCTCCGTCATGGAGAAATCTCGAGTTTCTAGTGGAAACCAAAGTTGACCGACAGGGGTTGGCCTCTGACAACCCCAGTTCTAAATGTTGGCAGTGAAGGACTCTGTGCTATCTCATGTCTCAGTGACAGAGGGGGACAGATTAGTGAGTCAGAGGGCTAGAGGGGTCAAGACACTGGTCATCCCTTCTCTACTGCTCTGACACTATCCCTTTGATATGTAGATTTCTACTCTCAGGGACTTCCTGCCTGTCTGCCTCTTCCTCTTTCCATTTTTTCTCCCTTGTAACACATGTGCGCCTCTCTCCCTGCACCATGTGTGCAGAGATGCAGAAACCATCCCTCTGCATCCAGCTAGCTAGCTAGATTAGAGATCCTATCTCTCTACTTTCCTATCTAGAATGGAGTTCTCTAATAAAGACTCCTTATCTTGTTTTGAAACTATAAACTGGCTCCAAGTTTCTCCTACTCTCAGCATCCACGCATGCCTAGGCAGACTCTACTGTGTTGTGCCTCAGTGCACTCTGCTGTAATAGAAGGGTATCTCTTACTAGAGAGAATTCCCAACACTAAATGACTTGCAAAATAAACACCAAGGGACATGCAAAAATTGCTTTTCTTTATTAGCAGCTCTTGGGTGTACAGCATTCAAGCGAAGCACAAACAATCTAGGTCATTTTCAGCTCCACAATGAGGTGGGAAATGGGTTCTTTAGCAAAGAGCATCCCTTTAAGCCCAGGGCTACAGGTTGATGTCACCACAGACGGTAATGCCCAGAATCCCAAGGATCCCTGCCTTGGCACATCCTTTGGCATGGAAGCCTTCTACATGGGGAACAGGAAACACAGGTCAGTTATTCTAAAGTCAGAAACCTTTTCTGTACTCAGGTGCTTGAAACAGGTATCAGTATGGATCTTCGGTCTCTTTCCATCTCTGTATGATGAACTAGGAATGAGTAGACCTTCCTAGGGAGTGGTGGCTCAGCAGGGCCTCTGTGCGCCTGAGCCAGGGTGCCAAACCCCACCCACCCACCTTGTAGATACTGTTTTCCTCCCAGGTAGACAGGCAGGAAGACATGTTGCCAGAGGCGTATCTAGGGAAAATAGCGCCTACGGCAAACACTGAAATTGCGCCCCCTGTCCAAGCATCTGACACCCATCTTTCAGATAACTTTACTATAATATCAGCTGAAAAATACAAGTCAAGCTCATTAATCTTTTAATATTTCAAAAACTATTTAGCAGTGGACTTAGCCAGACCAAAAATGCTGGAAAACTACAAATTTCAGTATGTGGGGGCTCATGAAATACCCACATACTATGTGGAGATGTACTTGGAAAACTAAACAGAAGTGCCTGTCTAATTCTCTACTATGCATTGTAGCATCACCATTACATAAGTTTTAAAAATCAATGGAGAATTTGACTTTTCCCAGATACTCTGTAAATAATTAAAGGATATGCAGAGTAAACTGTGTCACTGCTTGGAATATATTCTAGTCTTTCAGAAAGACAGTTAAAATGAGAGAAAGAGAGCAAGAAACTCCCAGTGGGCCTTAATACTAAGGATTTCACACGGATTCAAAGACAAACTCACCATTAATAGCCATATTAGCAAGACATCACATTTAACTCACTTATCACAAGAAGCAAAGTAAGAGCAAATGAATACAATCCTAGCTCTTAAGCGTCAGCTCAGTATTCACAAGCCCTGATTCTCTGTACATAGTGCCAATCTGAATATGTGTACAGTGTCTTATATTATATTTTATTATTGTTATTTTTACCCATAGCCCCTTTGGGGGGCTTCCTAAAGGCTGGGGGGGGTTTGCAAAGATTCCCACTCAACCCGCTGGCTTCTAGGGCCTCGCAGGGACCATTTGAGCATGTGCAGTGGCTGTTTTTAAAAATAATCTTTTTTTTTAAAGGCCACTGAAAACAAAATGGCTACCGCACATGCTCAAATGGCCTCTGCAAAGCCTGGCATGACCTAGAGCCTCACAGAGGCCATTTGAGCATGCACGGTGGCCATTTTGTTTTTGGCAGCCATTTTTTTTAAAAAAATTACAAAATGGTGCCCCCCTTCAAGTGGCGCCCGGGGCACGTGCCCTGCCTGCCCTACCCCTAGATATGCCCCTGCATGTTGCCACCTCCCTGGTGTCCCAAGAATCTGCTGCTTGAGCTGAACACCTCACCATACCTCATAGAAGGGCCGCCCTATTTCTAGGTCTGCTCTGGCTTATTTTGAGTTCTGGTCCACCCAAAACTCAGATCTGCTTCCTGAGACCCTTTTAACTGGATAAACCTTCTGAACACAAAAGGCCAGCACTTCAATACTATGGCCCCTCCTGTCAGAAAGTCTACCTGTCCATTTACACAAAGCAAACCATTGCTTATGTCCTGAGCAGTCGTTCCAGAAAGACTTTCATTCTGAATAGCAAAGCTGTTGTGCTCTAGTCTAACCCAAGCTCTCACCTCCGACAATAAGGCACTAAGAACTGCAAAAGGACACCATCCCAAATGAAGCATGGTTTGGCTGGGTTCATGAATACTCACCCTCCACTCTTTCAACTTTGTAAACGGGCACGTTCTTGCAGAGCTGCTCAATAGAACTACCAAAGACCAGCCATTCCTTGATTTCTCCAAAGAAAGAGTCGCTGGGCTCATATTTCACCCATACGTTTCTTGGGGATATAATCTTGTGCATCATCTACAAGGAGGTTTTTTTGAAAAGGAAGATGATCAGGGACGGACAAAACCAAGCCATGTAAGGGGTCTGAGGCCCATTGAAACCCTCCTTTAGCCCAAGATGGAACCATGTGAGGCAGTTTGTGCTGCCATCCTAGATGGTTCTTCTTGCACATGCTCAGTTACACTCATCATATGCTCTCCATTCAGGATTCTGATCATTCTGCATTCTGACCATCCTGGCTTCTCATCACTCATCATATGCTCGCCTTTCTAGATTCTTGAGAACAAATGGTGGGGGAAAACTGAGCATGTACAAGAAGATAGTTGGGCCTCAACCACAGAAACCAGCAATTCACCCCATTCCTAAGGATTACTTCCTGAAACCCTAACAGTTTGTCAGGTTATGCCTCGTAGAACGTGTTGTTTGAGTTTGCTTTCAGAAGGTTTCCGTTTTCTTCCCAGACAGGGCGATGCTTGTGAGGGACAGGTTTGGAGCTTGAGATCAACCCTCTAGAATTTGAAGGCTTGGGTGCAGATGCATAGAAGCATGCTACCCCCTGCCTCCCCCACTGTAACAGTCCTGGTTTTGGCCATCTGAATGACCCACGACTGCCTTCTGCCCCAGTCTCTCTCCCTATGGCCTTTCTTTCCCCCCCTCTCATTGCTTCTTTACTACTTCTGCTGATGTTCTGTTTGAATGCACAATAGACTTCAAATCTCTGATACATGGAAGCAAACAGGCTTGGGAACTTGGATCTGGATGACAAACTATTGTTAGCCTTTTCTGACTGTCACTGTAAGGGACCGTTGGGATTGCTGGATTAACCACGCAGCTGCAGCACCAGCACTCAGATTCGTTCTGTGTGGTGACCCCAAGGGGCATATATACTACAGACTTAAACTGATGATGAGATGGTGAGCATATCCTCTTCTCAGGGAACCTCAAGATCTCTCCTCCCGTGAAGAACAACATTCTTGCCAATCGGCAGTTCCCAGGATGCTTTGGGAGGTAGCCATGAGAGTCGTTAGTAAAAAAAAATGATCGGTCTCTGTGCTAGATATAAGTCGGTGGAGACTTCTTGAATGATCCTGCATGTACCTGTTTCTCATAAGCAAGACGTCCAATTTCTTCAAGCTCTGGAATGTAGCCCTTTTCCATCTTCATCACAAAGCAGGCTCGTCGGGAAAAGAGCCGGGTGGCAATGTATCCCTGTCATTCAGAGAAGCGGGTTAGTACCATGGGCTTGAGCAGTGACCGCCAACTGTGGGGTCTGGATGGGTTGCTGAGCTTGGTGGAGCTTCTTACCTTGCTACAAGGCATCAGACCTTTGGGGCTATGTGGTACATTTGACCAACCAATAGTGCAAAGCAGGGATTTAAAGCAGGCCTGAGCCTGGGACCCAAAACTGGTTTATTAGAGAGTTTTTCTCACTGAACCAGAGTTTAACTGAAGCCTAAAATCTCTTGGTTGCCTTAGACCTGAACTGGAAACAAACCCCTGAATACAATAAGCAGCTCAAGATAAGTATAATAACCAGACAGACACTCAGCTTTCAACTGTATAACTAAAATTTTATATTTCTGTTTTTTTATCCTGTTATATGTATTTTGTTTGTAAAAGTCTCCAAAAATGCGACAGTTGAGACCCAAATTTACTCAATAGTAGAACTACTCAGAAATAATTCTAAAGGACAATTTAATTCCAATAGGACTATGCAAGCCAATACTTTAAAATATTTTCTTCAAATCCATGATGGTTGTGTTCATCTTATAGAGCGGTTAGAGTGTTGGACCAGGACCAGAGAGACCTGAGTTCGAATCCCCATTCAGCCATGGAACTCATTGGGTGACTCTGGGCCAGTCACTTCTCTCTCAGCCTAACCTACCTCACAGGGTTGATGTGAGGAGAAAGATAACCATGTACACAGCTCTGGGCTCCTTGGAGGAAGAGCGGGATAGAAATGCAAAAATAAACGAAATAAATAAACATATACAAAGAAAATGGTTTATTATGGTTCTGCATGAAATGGTTCTAAAATGGTTCAAAACTGGTTCAAAATGTCTGAACCGGTTACCAAACATTTTAAAACATTATTATGAACTGGATCTGAGCCACAGAGTTAAAAATTTTTTTCCAAAGAGCCTGATCAGAACTGAACGCGCATGGGCTTGACTCCTAGGAAGCTGACTTATACTGAGTCAGACCCTTGGTTCATCCAGCTCAGTATTGTCTACACTGACTGGCAGAGGCTTTCCCAGCTTTGCCTGAAGGAAGATGCTGTCAGCAGGGCTGTCCTTAGGGCATGGCAAGCAGAGCGACTGCCCGGGCCCCCGCTCTCTTTAACTGGAAGGGGGCCCTGCACTGGCTGATTGGCCCCGGGCCCCGCACCCCATCAGGGCTCTCTAAGGACGGCCCCGGCTCTCAGGGGTTGAACCTGGAAGTCTCTGCCTGTAAAGCAGATGCTGTGCCACTGAGCTGTGGCCCCCTCCCTGCTCCCTGGTGCCGGCCAAGAGAGATCTGAAGAGATGGAGCTTCTCAGTCAACTTACATGTTTGTAGTCAAAAATGGTGTCCGAAGAGCAGAGTCCTCCATACACGTGGATATTGGCCACTTGGTTCTCATTATCTATGGTCACCGTCTGCTGGACATAATCGCCGCTGACGCTTGGGATACTGTAGACCTGAGTGTTTCAAAAGCCCACATTATTTTCCTTTCGTCACCTGTTCTTGCAAATTGAAAAGTGGAGGCTGAGACAAGAATGCTGCCTGTTCTAATAGTGAAGCAGAAGAAGTGTAAGGAGAGCCCTCTGGAAGTCAGCTGGACTGTGACTTAGGACTGTGCATTGACCCTGAAGCAAAGACCTAGTGTAGACTCTGATCCGGAATGTCCCGAAATTTCAATAAGGAAGGGCATGCTAGGTGAAATGCGTAGTAATTTGGCTCTTGTGTGCACTTGGGGTTTCCTGTTATTAAATAATAGCCATGGGACCTGATCTGGATTAGGCCTTCAGCAGAGGTGCGAGGTGGCTATAGACACTGTCTCTTCTTCACCATGGACTCTACTGGATTAGGGAACCCCATGGCTCCTATTTGCCTCCGGAGGGAAGCTGGGAGCTCCCACCCCAGGGGAATTTGTCTCAGCGGAGGCCAATCCAAACTGGGATCCTGGTGAGAGCAAAGGGTTGAAGGGTTAAATCTGAACCGGCAGCCAAGGGCCCAACATCTGCCTTTGGTGCTACCTCTCACATTCAGCTGCAGATGGTCCCTAATGCTGACATTCTGCTGCAAAGAATGTTGACCATGGAGAGGAGAGGAGAGCTGGTCTCGTGGGAGCAAGCATGACTAGTCCCATTAGCTTAGCAGAGTCCACCCTGGCTGCATGTGAATGGGAGACTAGAAGTGTGAACACTGTAAGATATTCCCCTTAAGGGATGGAGCTGCTCTGGGAAGAGCATCTAGTTTCCAAGTTCCCTCTCTGGCAGCATCTCCAAGATAGGGCCGAGAGAGACTCCTGCCTGCAACCTTGGAGAAGCTGCTGCCAGTCTGGGTAGACAATACTGAGCTAGATAGACCAATGGTCTGACTCAGTATATGGCAGCTTCCTATGTCCCTTTGTCACTGTGTTCAAGTCAATGTGTGGTTTGGCACTGAGGCACACTTTCCTTCTAAACTTCAAGGCATTCTTATATCTGGAAAGGCTTACTTTTGAGGTATACAACAATTTGCCCATCCACATAAGAGTTCAGCCCATGTGTTTCTGCATGAGTGCTTATTTTTTGGGAAGAAGGCAAGCCCAGAAAAATGACCCATACAGAGAAGCAACGAGCAGTCTCCTCCTAAAGAGCAAGGCTATCCTGCTGCTCTTATGCATTGGAGGAATCATGGACCAATCCAGTCGCATCCAGTGCAGAGATACAGCAAAGAGAAGAAGAGCCCACCCTTTCTGGCCAAAGAAGCAGCGAACTGTACAGCAACATGTACGATCCTCCTCTGGGTGAATAAGACCTTTGGACTCATGGCGGGAAGAGGCGCCTTTTCCATCTATTTCTTGTGACACCCTAGCATGCTTGAGCCTGCTGTTTGGAAACATCCACCTTCTGTCCCCAAATTTCACAAGGTTCTTTTGTTCGGAGCTGTATTATCACAGTGCAATGGAGCCGATTCGACTTACCTGGAAAGATGCAAATGCAGGACTCCAGAAGAATCCCAGCACAGCGATTACTACCACCTGGAGGGAAAGGAAGACAGGCAGCACATTTCTTGCGTAGTCTGCATATTTGTTTATTTTTATATTTGTATACCATTTTTAAGAAGTGTTTAATAACAATGAGAAACAATAAGAAGGTCAATAAAACAGCACAATTAAAAGCAAATACAACCACCAAAGATTAACAGCAACAGCCAAAGTCAAGGAGCTCCCCAGACATGTCAAAAAAATACCAATCATGCAGATTCAGCAGGTTTTTAACACCTGCCTAAGAGGGAAGGGGCAACTCAGGCTTCCTGGCTAGCAAATCAGGGCTCCAGAACTCCATACCAGTTGCAGGGGAGCAGCAGTAGCAGGAGGGAGAGAAAGTGGGGCATGCCTTCATCTCTTGCCTGTGGGCTTCCCAGAGGTGTCTGGTGGGCCACTGTAGGAAACAGGAAGCTGGACTAGATGGGCTTCCTTGGGCCTGATCCAGCAGGGCTGTTCTTATGTTAATAGTGAGGGTTTCCCTTTGAACCTTTTGCTCCGGTTGGGTGTGTCCTGTGAATTTTGCTCCTACAGTAGCACCAAATGGTGAAGGAAGGGTCCCCAGGACATGCAGGCAGGCACCACTCCTCAATGGGTGATGGCTGTGGTCGAATTCCAGTTTCTAACTCACTGAGAAGATAGATTAGAAGACTGGATGTATGCTACATTTTAGACAAATATTAAACTTTAAAATTGCTGATACAGTCATACATTGAAGTTTCATGACTTTTCTCTCTTTCCGCTTTTCCAGCTTTCTGATTGTTTTCCATGCATACACTTTACAAGCTGGATTCTCCACTGGATTGAAAATCATATGGATTTGAAAAAGAATATTAGATATGTATATTTTACTTTGAGCAGAGCCAGTCATCTCGGGAGGCAAACTGAGGGGGTGGGTTGGGGGCCCCACTAATGGTAATGGAGAGTGGGCAGACAGATTTAAGCCATGGGACACAACCCACCAGGAAGTTATGTTGTGCATTTGTTTTAATTATTTATCATTAAATTTGTATAATGCCTTTTATTAAAACAATCTCAAGGCGGTTTATAAAACATTAAAAATATAAGACTATAAAACAGTTACATAATAAAACTATTAAATTGGAATATAAAAATACAAATCTAATTAAAAGTTTAAAAAGCATACAAAACAGGACCATAAAACTCAGAGAAGCAGCAACAAAAGCAACACTCATATAAAACTACTGTGCTCTTGGGCAGTTCCCGTTGATTTCAATAAGATGCATGCAAGAGAACTTCCTGGTGGATTGTGTTCTGTATCAATAAGTTGGCAAGGAGAGCTGACCCTGTGGTAGCGAGCATGAATTGTCCCCTTTGCTAAGCAGGTCTACCCTGGTTTGCATTCAGATGGGTTACTATATGTGAGCACAGAAAGATACTCTTCTTAGGGGATGGGGTCATAGCTCAGGGGATACACATCTGCATGGTTGCATGCAGAAGATCCCAGGTTCACTCCCTGACATCTTTAGGTAGGGCTGAAATTACTTCTCTGCTAAAACCTTAGAAAGCTGCTGCCAGTCAGTGTCGACAATACTGAGCTGGATAGACCAGTGGTCTGACTCTGGATAGACAGTGTCGACAATGGTCTGAGCTGGATAGACCAAGGGTATACTAAGGCAGTTTCCTATGTTCCTAAGTGGGAGGGTGGTTGCCATTCAGATGTTCTGCCTCCAGAATCAAAATGTCTTGGGTTGATCTTAGCTGAAGGAACACAGAATGTGTTCTTGCTGTAACCTAACTGCCCTGAACGAACTAATCCATTTGTTACAGAAATGAGCTTATTCAAAAGCAACCAACTATGGGAAACTCCCTCAATGACCTTCATGGGATGTAGGTTTGGGGCAGGAAAAGCTGGTTTCCATCCTCTTACTGGACCCCCAAGTGGCTGCTGGCATATGGTTTATCTCCAAAGAGCTCTCGCCCTTACAAAGACTCCTGTGTCTAAGTGTGTTAATTTTTGCTAAAAAGAAGAATGTGTCAAATATACTTACAAGTCTGTTCATTTTTCTTTCAGATAAGAGCAAGAGGCCGAGAAGCAAATGGAATAAAATTCCAGGGGCTTCGAACTTTTATATCTTGACTGTAGGTGTGGGCAACGCTCTGCAGGAATATGTGGGCGCCGTATCTCTCCGTGACGCCATATCTGTGGGACACACCACAGTAAATGTCTTTATCTGAATTTTGGGCTCTGCAGATAACCATGCCCTTGAACATGAGCACATTAGTCAGCGATGCAAGCTGGTCATTTTGCAAATATCAGTTAACCCTTTCTCATAACACCAGGAATAGTGATCTGCTCGCTTGTCTTAAATATTGTGTATTGGTAGCAGCAAGAATAACAGGTGATTATGGAGTGTTATGTGGGATAACTAAGCAGGAATGCATCCAAAATTCCCCCATTTCTCCCTGAATGGTGGAGTCTGAAGTCCCCTGGTCTTGTTTTAAAAGTAGAACCAATGTGTAATCCCAGAGTCCCAGAATATGGGACAGATATGAATCTCCTTTTTCTGAGATATTGGCTAAAGGTCTAAAGCAGGGGCTCTCAACATTGGGTTCCCAAGTGCTGTTGGACTCCAGCTCCCATGACTCTAAGCCACAGTGGTCAAAGGCTATTGAGGCTGGGGATGATGGAAGTTGTAGTCTAACAGCATCTGGGGACTCAAGGCTGATAACCCCAGTTCTGAAGGACATGTTGACTAAAGAGAGAGATGGAAATATTCCAGCAATGTTGCAATCATGCTGGGCATATGTGTGTCAGAAGGGGTGATGATCAAGAGCCAATGTGCAGATTTGCGGTTAAACATCCCAAATGCATACATTCTCTTCTTCTGGGGGTGTCTCTTCATATGAGCACATCTGGGGACTGAGTTTGTTTAAGTTTCAGTTTGTTGCTTTGGCCATAGGCCATTACAAAATGAATTAAAATTTGTGGAAAGAAATTAAATTTAAAATGAGTCAAGCAACAGCAATGTGGACCTCATTATCCATGGGGGTTCTGTTTCCACCAGTTTCCACAGGTAACAAAACTGCAGATAATGAGGCATTAAGTCTATGGCAATTTTTGGGGGGGTTAGCTTCCTTTAGGGCAAAAACAAGGTCAGGAAAATGGTTGAAATGGCAGAAATGATTGAAATAAAGTGCCATACTGTGCTCCGTGGGTCCCCAGCAGTCCAGCAATACCCCACAAAGCTGCAATTCCACAATTTCCCCCACAAAAATTTGTGGTTAAAATCCTCCCTCAAAAAGAGCCACAAAATGGCTCCGTGCTGTATAATGGTGGCTGCAAATGACCTCGGAGGTCATTTCCGGCCACCCCGAAACCATAGATACACAAAATTTAACCTCTTTTTGTCCACATATACCAAGGTCAGGTGTCAATCGCCCAACGGCAGATATGTGGAACCGCAGGTGTTGGGCCCACGAATGGCAATTATATCAGATCCATCTGCTTAAGAAAAACTGGCATTTGTCTTGGATAAAGCCATTAAGAAGGTAGCAACTCTTTTTCATTGTCCTGGAATCTGTATTAAATAATGAAAGCTCAATTTTCTGGAGAATTGGCCAAGAAGTACCTTTAACAGATCAGCTATCGATTTCTCTCTAACAGTCTGGGTCAGTTAAATAGCAGGGCAGTTTACACAAATAGAAAGTGGGTGGGAGGCGAGTCCTACCCAGTTTCAGGGGCTGAGTGTGCTCCCGTTGTGCGATCGTGTGTTAGATAATAACAAGGTCAGAGGCGGGGAGCTGGAGCATCCATCAAGCCAAAGCCGGGTAGGAGATTTCCCGTCTGCCTCATTCAGAAGCTGGAGGCGGAATCTGGGTAGGGCACCCAGTTCCTACCCAGCTGGGCTTGACAGACAGTCAGGTTCTGCACCTCCTACCTTGATTTTAATCTAACAATTGCAAAACAAGAGTGTGCCCAGCTTCCAAAACTGGGTAGGACACGTATCCCACCCACTTTGTGGTCATGTGAACTGCCCTAGTGTGTAAGGAAGATCCTCCATCTTAGGAATTGAGGAATGATGTCTAACTTGGCTGGTCAAAATTAGATGGTTGTATGCTGTAGATGAGAGAGGAGATCTGAGGTCTCCCAGTGGAAATTGGGAGCGTAAGCCCCTTAACCACATCACTTAGGACCCTGATTTCCAGAAGAAGCTCCACTTGACCTTTTGTTCTTATAAGAGTAACTGGAGACTTTTCCTTTTCAAGCTCTGACCAGAACCCAGTGCAAACTGGAATAAGTAGAGCGGAAAAGGTCAATGGGAGGAAACAGCCATGGCTGAAAGCTTATGATGCAACCTGGGGCCTTGGCTCCATCAGTGATCCATTGCTGTGGACAAAGAAGAACCAAGCTGTGTGTTTTGCTCTCGCCCTACTTACTCTCATCACCCACAACATCAACCACAAAGCCACAACAGCCTTTGGCACACTGCAAACTATGATTTGCCCAGAACATGGTCAACTAGGGTAGGGCTGTTCCTTATTTTTGCCAAATGTGTCCCAAATTCCTGAATGGATGTGTGGAACGAACATGTTGGAGTAAAGGCAGCTCCACAGATTTCAAGGGCAGATGATTACCAATACCTCTGCAGAAATAAGGTCTATATCATTTTAAAGAAATGACTTTAAATGTAAGTTGTGAAAAGTCCCGCCAAGTGTGTTCTTTCTGTGATTTCATATCAGTATGTACATTTGCAAGTGCCATGTTTTCCTTGCTAACAGAAGATAGAAGTGGCCACTGCCTTTAGCAAACAGTCTGTGGATAACCTTGGACAATGAATCTATTAATTTAAAGGGAGGAGCTGGGGAAGACGGAGCCGTGCAAGAGGTCCAAGCTACAGTCTTGGTTTGGAGATTCGCAACCTAGGCCTTAGTCTTGCGTGTCCCTCGATATGCATGCTTGTACTCAGCAGAGGCGTAGCAAGGTTGGAGGGGGCCCAGAGACAAGATTTTAAAATGCACCCCCCCTCACTGAAGCTCAGATCATGAAGTAAAGAAATCTTAAAAGAGTCTGAACAGTGGAAACAAAAAGCATATCTATCTATCTATCTATCTATCTATCTATCTATCTATCTATCTATCTATCTCCACCCTATGTGCCACAATAGAACATCATCCTAAATTATTATTTTTTACGTTTTTGTAAATTGTGGACGATGCAAGTCATTTAATGGTACTAGAGAAAGACATGCTGTTCTAGTAGCTCCAGGTCTTAACACTCACATCCATTTCGGAGGATGAATACGACTGAAGGAAGCCCAGGCGGGTGTGTGGCTGGGGGATTCCGTCACGTGACTTGCCTCTGGCCCCCCTGACTCTGTTGCCAGATTTGGCTTTTTTAAAGCCATATTTTGGGTTATGGCCCATTTGACTCACGAGCATACCCCTCAGGTTCTGGCAACCAGGCAACACCCTTGCGCTATAAGAGTTATGACCCTGGGAGCAGCAGGGAAATGCTTGACCAACAAGCAGAAAGTTGCCAGTTCAAATCCCTGCTAGTATGTTTCCCAGGCTATGGGAAACTCATTTATTGGGCAGCAGCAATATAGGAAGATGGCGAAAAGCATCATCTCACACTGCGCGGGAGGAGGCAATGGCCAACCCCACCAGTATTAAAAAAAACCCCACAAACCCACAGGGCTCTGTGTGGGCACCAGGAGTCGAAATCGATTTGATGGCACACTTTACTTCACCACAAGGCTAGCTCTCCTCCAGCTACTAGAGAAAACTGCCAGGCAGGGAGAGCACCCCCCACCGCTGAAGACGGCTTTGCTTCTTCCTCGCCCAGTCCCTCGTCCACTGTGGGGCTCGCAGCCTTACCGCTCTGGAAAGTGCTGCTCACGGCCAACATCAGGAAGAGGAGGAGCGGCGGCAGCAGCCGCGGGGCCGCCACGCAGGGCTCTCGAGGACGCACGCGCCTCATGTTGGGCTTCGCGGGCTGAAGCACGCTGGGAGCAAGTCCATCCCTCGGCGGGTCTTTTATCCCTCCAAGCCCAGGCTGCAGCGGAAGGAAGCCGGGGGCGGGAGCCCTGGGCCACCATTGAGGGGGGAGTCGCCGCCGCCGCTGAGGGCAGAATTGCTGCATTGCCAGGCAAGCACGCGCCGTGCTGGGCGAGGCCAGTTCAGACGTGAGGCGTGTGGGCTGCTGCTGCTGCTGCTGCTGGGGCGCTTGACCGGAAAGGCGGCTTCTACTACATACATTACTGGCAGGATAAGCTTCTTGTCTCCAAAAACAGATGAGTCCCTCTCCCCTCCTTAAATTGAAGGAGCTGCGGCAGGCGCTGGGTGGGGGGAGGCACGTGACATGTCTCTGGAGGGCCCCCCCAGAGGCCAGGGCCCCTAGACAGCTGCCTCCCCTTGCCCGAGCATAGTTACGCCCCTGGTACTCAGGAATGTAAAGGGTGTGCGTGTGTGTGTGTGAAGCCTACATTTTATTGAACTGAACAAGGGCCATGTTGGGATGATGGGGTTGTAACTCAATAGCTCTGCATGGTAATCTATGTGCCAGTCTGTGAAAACAATACTGAGCTAGATAGACCAATGGTCTGACTCAGTATATGGCAGCCACGAAATCATAGATCACAAATCACAACCAGATCTCGGAAACAAACAATGACCTTGTTGAACATTATATTTTACAAAAGGTTCCCAAGTTAATAAAAAGGATTCCGATGGAAAGTTATTCACATAAGCTGAAATTTTAGAAACAGAGGCATAGTCCCATAATTTAATAAACCAATCAGCTAAAGAGGGGATTATAGAAGAATGCCAATTGGCCGCATAAAGAATCCTCTCTGCCTATGTTCTCATGTGAATACAATATCTATGTAAACCGCTTTGGGGACTTTTGTTGAAAAGCAGTATATAAATATTTGTTGTATTCGTATTCCGCATGCATAACATTCCAGGTGCAGTCCCTGGCATATCTGGGAAAGGCTCCTGTCTGGAACCCTGAACAGCTGCTGCCAGTCAGAGTAGACTGTACTGAGCTAGATGGCTCAATAGTCTGACTCAACAGAAAGCCTCTTCCCAAGTTGTTTAATGTACTTTCCCCTGTTATTCACAGTAGTTTTAACAGAGAAATTTCCAATTAGGCAGAACATTTAATTTAAATTAAAAACATCTGATTTTGATTTTAAGGAAACACACATACTGGTTTTTGTCCACCCTGATCAATATATATATTGGTCAAAACAGATTTGGTCCAAGCCCTTGGAATGGATATGGCTGAGGCCATATTTATTTTCTGGGATTAAATTCTGTTTGAATCAAGCTTTTCTTAAAATGACACACTCCATCCATTCCTTCTGTGTCCACATGTTATCAGAAGGTATATGGATCATAACTCTTATCTGCTTCATGGGACTTATCGGTAGGGTGTCACCAAATTTCCTTGTGCACTGTGTACACACATGTCCTAAGAAATACTGTGCTAGCTAGGAGGGGAATAAGTCCAGTGAGATAAGGTGCCATATCTAAATGGTCTCTCCACGCCTAACGTTTGGAAACCTCTGTATATAAAGTAGTAGGAATCGATGCTGGCTGGTCTTGGCGTCTCTTCTGACTACACAATGAAGCTGATTGTGAGTATCGGCATCTTTACTTTTCTTCTCCAGAAGCAGTAAGTAGCCCCTATTCCACCATACTGTGGCCTGCAACGTCTTCTGGCACACATACAATGTGTGCAATTATTAATTTATCTATTAATCTATTAATGCTCTTGGGCTGTAATAATCTAACCAGGAGAAGGGTGCAGTTAAATGCATTGATTTCAAAGGACCAGTCTGCCCAACTTTGTGTTGGAGTTCCGGTTTTAGTCTGTACCAATGAATTGACCTCATATACCAAACATCTACCCTTTTAATATAGTAAAAATGTTGCAAGGATATAACAAGGCTCTTAACACAACTGAAAACTGGGTAGGGCAAGTGCCCAGTCCAGGTAGCTGTGCACGCTCCCAATTTTGGGTTGTGCAGGAGCAAAACAACTAGATAGGAGGAGGGAGAAGTGATTGTGTGGGAGAGAGGAGCTGGGGTGGATAGAGTTGTATTACCCAGCTTTCACACCCAGCATTTGACCAAGGTAGGAGAGAAGGCTGGCCTACTCATCTCCTGTCCCCCACACAATCAGTTCTCCCTCCTCCTCCTCGCTAGTTGCTTGTTCCCACACAACTGAAAATTTGGAGCATTCACAGCTCCCAAACCTGGGGAGGATGGTCGTCCTACTCAGTTTTCAGTTGTGTCAATGGCTTCAGTGTGTGGCAATATGTATTTCAAAATTTAGAATAGTGAGATTTGTTTCTGTCTACATGCAGGTTAGAAATGTAACGCATTGGGAATCCCTCCCCTCAACTCTGTGTCCAGTCCAAAATAACGGAGTTGGTGCTTGAATTGGTCCCTACTTATCCGAAATGAAAAATAACTTGCTTCATTTAGCAAGAAAAACTCTTTAAATCTGCTGTTCTTCTAAAATCCATTTCAGGTCCTGAGCATTGCTCTTCTGGGCGTTTTCCTGGCCCCCATCTTGGCCAGTGATGTAAGTACTGTGTTGAATTATAAACATTGCACTCATCATTACAACATTTGACTTTTTTTTAAAAAAAGACATTTAAAATGGGGGATATCCTGACTTTGCTTTTATATATTATGGAGATCTTAAGAATGGAACTCCACAATACAAGCCAGCCTTGTAACACTATTGTGGGCATATTACTACTACTATGAATATATATTGCTTTTCAACAAAAGTCATCAAAGCAGTTTACACAGAAAAATAAACAAGATGGTTCCCTGTCGCAAAAGGGTTCACAGTCTATTTTTTTCTATTGGGATTGTGGGCATAGAGGGGTACTCCAGGGAAAAACTGGCGCATGGGGTTGACGTACTTGAACCTTCCTGCCCCCACTGCTTCTCCCCTCCAAATGAACTCCCTGGCCTTGTTTTGTTTTGTTTTGTTTTACAGTTTTTCCTAGAGGGGTGCAAAGAAGGGAAATAAGCAGGGGCTGGGAAGGATTAAGCACCCCTGTCTCGCCTCCCAATCTACCCCTGAATTTGGGACAACTACTGGCACATGTTTGGGAATGTTTGTCAGCATAATGTGTGGGTCCACCTTAAAGAATCGGTTGTTTTTCCTTAGTAGTGTTGGAAGTGTTTTACAGGATTCGGGCAGTGTATTTCCACCAGGTCCCACAAACTGTGGGCCTCTCCCCCTACAGTTGTGGCCCTATAGTCCCTTGTTCAGAAATGCTGCGGTCCAGGGCACAAGCAGGGGCGTAGCAAGGTTGGAGTGGGGCCAGAGACAAGATTGTAAAATGGGCCCCCTGTCACTGAAGCTCAGCTCATGAAGTAAAGAAATCGTAAATGAGGCTGAATCGTGGTAACCAAAAGAGTAAAATTTATATATATATATCTCCTATGTGCCACAATAGAACAGCATCCTAAATTATTATTTTTTACGTTTTTGTAAATTGTGGACGATGCAAGTCGTTTTATGGTCCTAGAGAAAGACATGCTGTTCTGGTAGCTCCAGGTCTTAACACTCACATCAGTTTCGGAGGATGAATACGACTGAAGGAAGCCCGGGCGGGTGCGCGGCTGGGGGAGTCAGTCATGTGACTTCCCTGGGGGGGCCCTCAAGGCAGTGGGCCCCCAGACAACTGTCTCCCCTTGCCCTATTATAGTTACGCCCCTGGGCACAAGCATGGAGGAAAGAAATGCACTCCCTCCCATAGTGGCCTCCTCTCTGGCCTGGCTGTTCCCTGTGGTGGTGGCCTCCTTTCGCCAGGTGGTGGCACACAGGCTGAATGCCCACCTCCAGGACCTGCTCCTGCAATTGCATCTCTTTGACTCCCCTTAGAGTCCCCCTCTCTCCTCTCCTTCCTGGCGTCTCCCTCCTCCCCACCTTCATGTGCTCTGGGTGTGCCCAGCCCTCATTCTTCGACCCTGAGCAGACTGGCCCATTTGCCAGATCTGGAAGCGTAGAAAAAAAGTCCATAGCCGTTACCTCTTATTCTAAAGTAAGACTCTCTGTTATCGTTGGAGATCCAGCCGTGTTTATATTCTGTGTATAAGAACAACCTTTTGCGGAACGTTAGAACCCTGGAAGATTTGCATCAGGATCTCATAGGTGTTCTTTGTCTCTCCCACCCAAGAATATCAGTGAAAAGAACCAGGGAAATGTCGGGGGGAATTCCCACCAGTCCGTGAACATCGATAACCAAAAGCAGGTGGTGAACGTCGACAACAACAATGGCTGGCACTCTTGGAACACCCTTTGGGATTACCGCAGTGTAAGGAGCATGCATGCACCTTTATATATGTCTTTTAACAAGGGACACCCACCCCCTACCCCCGGTTCCATTCCTCTATTGTTCCATGTGGGTTTGCTCTCCCCTTCACCCCACTCATCTTGAATTTCAGTTTAACTAGGAGAATGCCTAGAACTGATTTGGGAATCAGAGCATGAGCAGTTTGTCACAGTTTGTATCTCTCCCCCCCCCCCAATCCATGGACAGGTGTACATTGATAAAATGCTGCACAAGAGCAGCCCTGAATTATGATTGCATCAAGACACCTTTTGTCTGGTGTCTGACAGATTTGCACACAACAGAATCTGGATGCAATTATGTGCAATCTCACCCCATCTGCTGTTTTGCACTGTTGTATCAGTGTGCACAGGTGCAGCTGTACCACTCTGCACAAGAAGGAAGATTGCTTTGCTTGCAGTGAGTTAGCTTTGTGCAGGTGTGTGTTGGTGGTGTAGAGGTGGGAGGAAAGACACACAGGGGCAGAGGAGACTAAAGGCTTCAGCAAACTGCACATGCACAGCTAGTCTGCGCACAAAACCAATCGTTTCAACATGGAACAATGGAGATTTCTTAATTTGGAAACAGGACCAAGTAATCTGGGACTCCAAAATCTGAGGATAAATTTGGATGTTGAGAATTTCAGAAAAATCTCTCATTTTAATATGATGTAGGCCAGAGTATGTACCCAAAGGAAAAAATGTACTAAGTGGATTAGTACTAAAAGCTTCTGATGTGTAATTGGAAACAAAAATTATATCCTAGGTAGGGGTGTGCATGAAACCAGCTGGCCTGGTTTGGTTCCAGTGTGAACCGGACCAGAACCAGACCAGGCCAGTTTGAAGGGGGAAAATATGAAGTGGGGAAAACTATCTTTTGCGGACCCCTCCAAATGGCCGGGCGGCGGTGGGGGGAGAAGGGGCTCAGTCCAGTTTCTTCACTATCTCCCTCACTCCGAAGGGGCCTCCGGGGATAGGGGAGAACACGGGCTCCTGCCTCTGCCCTAGCTACGCCAGGTCCACCTATTGTTCTGAGTAGGGAGGCATCCTGCCCGTCCACTCCCTTGCTCAGTAAACCTGGTCTCCGGGGTGACAAAGGTCAGGTCTACCCAGGGCCTCCTGTGCATAGCAGGCAAATGGTCCCCAGATATTGCTGGATTTGCATCTCCGACCACTATGGTCAGAAGCAAGGAAATGAGCAGCAGGCCTCTTCGCAATCATTCCCCCACGTTCCAGCTTCTCTTGGGCATTCTTTACGCTCAGATCACTGCCATTTTGTTTGGACAGGGGTACATGGCGACCCGGATACTCTCCAAGAAAGCCTGCGTGGTTACCCGAATGAATAAGCAGATCATGCCGGATATCACCACTCTTCCACAGGCCATCAGGGAAAAGCAGGTAAAGCAAAGACTATGGATGGATGGATCACTTTTATTGCATGACCATTGCTAACAACTGCTGTAAAAGTAAATTGCAACAAATAAAACCACAGAAGAGAAAACAGCCTAAAACATAAAGAGGAGGAGAAGTGGACTTAGTTATTCCCTAACAAAATCCAGCTTTCTATTATTAATAATTGGGGGTGTAGTGGAGCGGGGACGCGCTGCACAGGGATGGAGAGCTGGTACTCCTTGGCTTCTCTGGCTGGTGGGGTGGGCATGGCCATGGCCATGGGGGCTGTCGTGGAGAACGCCTTCTGCACTTCTGAATTGGCAGCTAAAGGTAAAGTGGGCGCCAGGAGTCAATTTCGACTCCTGGCACCCACAGAGCCCTGTGGTTGTCTTTGATAGAATACAGGAGGGGTTGACCATTGCCTCCTCCCATGCAGTATGAGATGATGCCTTTCAGCATCTTTCTATATCGCTGCTGCCCGATACAGTAACGGCGGGGATTCGAACCGGCAACCTTCTGCTTGTTAGTCAAGCATTTCCCTGCTGTGCGAAATTGGCAACTGTGAATTGTATACCACTGTTAATAATGCTAAAGCAAAATCCTAGCTAAGTCCTCTGCTTCTCCGCCTTTTAATGTTTTAGGCTGTTTTCTCTTCTGTTAAAAAAAAAAACCAGAAGAGTGTTCAGAACAGCTACAAGTTACAGAACAGCTGTAATTTTTTACAGGGTTTTCACATGAATGCCAGCCATGGGATTGCTTGATGGACGTCCATGGCAGGATATATCTCGTCAGGGTGGTGGTCGGCAAGTTTTCTGCCAGTCTTGTTAGCTATCTACTGCAGAACTAGTGCAGAGCTGCCTGCTGCAGAACTAGAAAATCCCTTCCAACTCCAAAATTCTATGACTCAGTTGTGCAATTGTGGGGTTGGGGTTCAGGCTGTGATGTGTGGTAGGAAAATCAGGGTGTGAGATGTTGAGTGGATGCTGTGCACACTGAAACCAGTCTCTAAATGCTTGGCTGCTTTTGTTTTCTCCTCCCTGTGTGTAGAAGGATAATTCGAAAGGACCTGCCCGAAAGGATATCACATATGTGGTCTCTCCCAAGAGGATCACTGATCTGTCCCCATATGGGAAGAGTGTTGAAGCCATGTGCAAGGGCCTTCCGACCTACGCTGCGTATGAAGTTAGAGGTGAGCTTCATTTGTGTGCAGTTCTTCATGAATCCAGAGGCATTTGCAGAATGCAGCTCAGCTATTTCTTCTTTCAGGGCATGTGGCATTTCTGTCCCTCCACTGGTTTTATACACATATAGAACAATTCATCAGAATGAATCCTACTCCCTGCCCCCACAGCTTTATTACCTATATTTAATTTCTTGTGTTTCTTGCATGCCCCAAGAGCTTGAAAGTAACAGAAAACATCAAAATACCAATAAAAATCTTTTGGGGGAAATCAGTATTCTAGAAATATATTAAAATCAGGGGTACAACAAATACCCCTGATTTTTGTTTGGAGGAGCAAAAATTATATATTTATAGCTGTGGATAAATATATTCTTACCTTCTATTGCAACAACTTTAGGAATAGTCTTGGCATATCTGATTCTGGTTAAATGCTGTTTAACAAAGGCATTTTTACTGGGATTGCCTAGAAGTTCTGGGTCCTCGTGTCACACTCTGTAGAAGTGTGCAGGTCTCAGCGATTGTGGTGAACTCTTTAAGTGGTCTGTTTCTCCTTGTGAGAAAGCATCCACTGCTGAGCTTCTTCTAAGTTGCTCTTAATGTCAAATAAAAGGTTTATTTGTAGCCACCCAAGGACACACATCTTGGGTTGTGCCTGGAAGCTAGCTAGTTAGTTAGTTAATTAAAAATATTTATATCCTGTTCCTCTGGGGTGGCTCAGGGTGGCTCACAAGAACAGTGAGGCAAAAAACAAATAAAACAATATAAAATGTTAAATCTTAGCTAAAAACATTAAAGAGTTTGCAGACAGGGAGCCAGTGCTGACTAGCTTGGATGGCTTTAAGAGGGGTTTAGGTAAATTCATGGAGGACAGAGCTATCAATGGCTACTAGTCTGACAGCACCTGCAGCCTCAGAGGCAAGATGCCTCTAAATGCCAGTTGCAGGGGAGCAACAGCAAGAGAATGGGCATCAGTCTCAACCTCTTGAGGAGGTTGGAAGAGAATGGGCATCAACCTCAACCTCTTGCTTGTGGGCTTCTCAGAGGCGTCTGGTGGGCCAATGTGGGAAACAGGATGCGGGGCTAGAGAGGCCTCCGGCCTGACCTGACCCAGCAGGGCTGTTCTTATGTAATGCATATGTAATGCAAACCATTCTTAGGAGGCCAATTGCATTTTGAACAAACCTCCAGGGTGCTTTCCAGACTAGACCCTACTACGGGGTCAGGACATATTTCAGAAGTGTGCTTCCACACTTCCTGCGTCCTCCGCTGTCCTTATGCGGACAGCGGAGTGCCGTTCACATTTCCAATGCCTTGTTGAGAATTTAATAGCTGCAATGTAGAGCAAGGACGTCGTACATCCGGCGTGGGAAAGTTGCTGGTTTTTCGGGTTGTTAGTTGCTGTGAGAGACTGCTCCCCCTGCTGTTTACGTCCCTAATGTGACTTGCCGAATGGAGGCATTTTGCTGCTGTTCCAGCAGTTAGTCTGGAAAGCACCCAGGGCAGGCCCTCACAAAGTTCAAAGTTTCACCCACCGCCTCCGATTTTCATTAGATGTGGGGAGGGGTCAGTATGGGACCCTGCAGGACTGCAAAGGTCACTCACCACCGGCTCTGGGTCATCCCAGCCACCAGAAAAATTCAACCTGCCCCACAGAAGCGTGTTGATATACTCATGAGCTGCAAGATGTAGATGGTTCTGCAGGGGACTGTAGCTCAGGGCTAGTGTAACTGCTTTGCAGACAGACGTTCCAGGTTCCATCCTTGGCGTTTCCAAGTGGCGCTGGGAAAGACCCCTCTCGCAAGCCCTGGTGAGCCGCTACCAGTCCGTGCAGGCGGTCCTGAACCAGAGGGACCAAAATGACTCCCTATGTGGCAGCGTCCTATGTTCATGCTAAGAACTGCAGCCTCATTCTACTTTCCCGCCAAATATCTGTTTGTCTGGTATGACTTTTGTCCCGGCTTCTTTCTTTTTCAGGGAAAAACTTCTTTTACTATAGTGGCTCCTGTTTCAGAGCTAACCTCCTCTGCCTTTTGGGCATCAGCTTCTGTGGCGAAACGGTGGACTATTAATCAGCCTCCAACTGCTCCGACCTGACAACTTGCCCAGTGCTTAGATTAAAAAAAGAAACCTCTTCTGCTCCTGGGTTTTATGCAGCTCTTTTTTCCTGGATGTATAGAAAAACGGCTCGTGTGTGGCTATTAAAAATGCTTCAAATTCTCAAGTCTGCGTTATTTAGTGGCTGTGTTCCTTACTCCCTCCTCCTCCCTCCTCCCCACTGGGCATGACAGGAGTTATCCTTTTTGTAAGCCTGCACGGTAGGTTGGGCCGAGAGAGGATTGCAGTTGCTCCAGGACCAAGGGATATTGTGATATATTTTCATTGGGAGGCATACTGGGGTGGCAGAAGAGATGAGGGAGAAGTCGCCATAAAGTTGTGTTGTTTTTTAAAAGTATATTCTGCTCTTCCTCCAAGGAGCCCAGAGAGGTGTACATGGTTATGTTTATCCTCACAGCAGCCCTGTGAGGTAAGCTAGGCTGAGAGATATGTAACAGGCCCAGAGTCACCCAGTGAGTTTCATGGCTGAACGGGGATTTGAACTCAGGTCTCCCCAGTCCTAGTCCAACTCTCTAACCACTACACCACACTGGCTCTGCAGCCTAAGAGAGCCAATTGTCATGTCGTTCCCAGTGCATTATGGGGTGAGTTGGTTCCCCATAAAGGAGGTTTCTGGCACCACAATGTCATAGGAAGGGGGCGGAATGTTCAAGATTGCAAGGGAAGGGGTTTAACCAGGGTTCCGCAAACTTGAGTCCCCAGCAATGGCTGGGGATTATGGGAGTTGTAGTCCAATGATATCCATGGACCCAAGTTAGAGAAACCCTGGGTTAACCCTTTCTTTCCCTGTACTGCTCCTTGGATGCCAACCCCCCCCCCTTCCGCAAAACTGCTACCAAGGGGGAAACATCCGGTCTCAATATGGGGATCTGACATCATGCTAATTCCCTATAAAAACTGAGTGAATAAAGGAAGGTCAATTCCAGAGCAGGAGCAAAGAGCTACTGGGCAAGCAAGCACCGCTAGCGAAACAAGAATAAGTCTTGGTCATTAATGCTCCTTTCAAATATTTGCTTGGCTTGTAAGGGATCGCCTGAAATGCTGCCCGTAGCCAACACCTCAAAGACAAACACATCTGGATTTCTCTTTCCTCACTGAGCAAATAGTATTTGGAAGGTATTAGGCATGCCATCATTTGAAGTTTAAAATCTGATTTTCCACTGAAGACACAGTAAACATCAACTGCTCCTATTCTCAAGGGCGGCTGCTGTCCCTCTCCTGGTCCTGGCTTTGTTCAGTGTTGTCTCTTCAGGATTCAGCTCCTTCTCCAGGGTCTCTTGAAATCCAGTCTGCAAGTGGGTGGGTGGGTGGATACCCTGTCTCCAGTGCACCTGGATGCCAGTGGGTGCCCAATTTCAAGTAGGGGCCACTTGAGCAAAAAGCCTCCCATGTGAGGGTCATTTCCCACTCTCCTGCTGAGTGCTGACCTCTGCACAGTCCTGAGCTTCTCTCAGTGCTGGGAGGGCCCTTTAAGAGAGACGGAGGAGCCCTCTCTCAAGAGAAGGAAAGCACTGAGAGAGACACTACTTCCCAGCACGCCTTGCAGCCTTCCAAAATGGTGCAGGAGCCCAACAAGGCTCTGTTTCCCTTCATAAGCCTCCCTCCTGTGCCCTGACACGGCACAGTGGGAATGGCCAGGGGCATATCTAGGGTGGGGCAGGCAGGGAACGTGCCCCAGGCACCACTTGCAGGGGGCGCCATTTTTTAAATTAAAAAAAAAAAAAATTAAATGGCCACCGAAAACAAAATGGCAACCACACATGCTGAAATGGCCTCTGTGAGGCCCTAGGCCATGCCAGGCCTCGCAGAGGCCATTTGAGCATGTGCGGTGGCCATTTTGTTTTCAGCTGCCATTTAAAAAAAAAAACAGTTATTTTTAAAAATGGCCACCACATATGCTCAAATGGTCCCTGTGAGGCCCTAGAGGCCAGTGGGGGGAGGGGGAACCTTTGCAGACCCCCCCTGGCCTTTATGAAGCCCCCCGAAGGGGCTACAGGTAAAAAAAATTAAATTTAATATAAATCACTGTACTCATATTCAGTTTGGCACTATGTACAGAGAATCAGGGCTTGTGAAATATTAAAAGATTAACGAGCTTGACTTGTATTTTTCAGCTGATATTATGGTAAAGTTATCTGATGGGTGTCAGATGTTTGGACAGGGGGCGAAATGTCAGTGCTTGCCCTAGGCGCTATTTTCCCTAGATATGCCTCTGGGAATGGCCCTCTCCAGTGGTGCCAGAGGGACTGTGCAGAGTTTGAGAAGATGCAGGCTGGGTTTGTGCGACGTGAAAAACAAGCTCCCCTCCTTTGCTGCCATGAGCGGTGCCAATTGGCAAGACTTCCTGAACTCGGGTCCCCAGAGGTTGTTAGACTACAACTCCCATCATCCCCAGCCATGATGATCCCCCAACGTTCCAACAATGACCTTTGTGGCTGGGGATGATGGGAATTGTACTCCAACAGTTTCTGGGGACCCGAGTGGATGGAAAATGCTGCAAAGGGCCTGAAAATGAGAACTGACTACATGACTGATGCATGGGGCTGTTATTTATTTATTATTATTATTTATTCAATTTCTATACTGCCCTTCAAAAAATGGCTCAAGGCAGTTTACAGAGAGAAATAATAAATAACTAAGATGGCTCCCTGTCCCCAAAGGGCTCACAGTCTAAAAAGAAACATAAGATAGACACCAGCAGCAGTCACTGGAGGGATGGTGTGCTGGGGGTGGATAGGGCCAGATACTCTCCTCCTGCTAAACATAAGAGAATCGCCATTTAAAAAGGTGCCTCTTTGCCAAGTTAGCACTGTTCCCTCTAAGGTGTGCACATGTGCGCGCACTCACACATTTTCTGAAGTCCATTCAGTTAATTTTAGATCCCGCTCAGATTGAATCAGGAAGGCCCCACTCTGAATGCACATGGTGCGCACACACTGCCTTGATTCTGCTGCCCAGAACAAAACTCATTCCGCGCACAGAGGGGAAAAATTAGAGAGAACACTGGTGCTGTCCGCAATCATGTTTGATCATATGAAGAGGAGACGGTGCCGTGGAGGAGAAGGGTACCGCCTTGCCTGATAGGTAAATAGGTAATAAAAATATTTAGCTTTCTCTCAAACTTCCCAGAGATACTTAATGAGAAAAATAAATATTTGATCAGAGAGACTTATATTTGCGTATTCTCGTAGTTGGGTACATAAAGGGCAGCAAGAAGACAAGACCGATTCTTCCACCTTGGCTTTCGGTGTCTGGTCTTTTGGCTCGGAGTCCAAGCTAGCGCCAAGATGAAGATGCTCGTAAGTACTTGTCCATTTCAGAGTTTAAGGTGTTGGCCTCCTCGGCCTGGCTGTTGCTAGGTAGAGGCTGGGACAATCATACTAATGGCAGCAACTCACATTCAACCTAGATCTGCATGTGTCAGGCCTCTAAGCACCCAGGCCGAGAACAAAGGGGGACCCAAGCATGGTATAGACGGGCCTCAGAGGTTTGGCAACACTGCTCTCCTTGAGGTTGGTTGCAGTCACACAACCCCCAAGTCCTGCCCCCTTACTTACACTGAGCCATTGGGCCCTCTTTGGTTACTCGCTCCTCAACATTGGCCAGTCTGTCTTTAAATAGATCTCAACCCCACTCGGAAGCCTGGGTGCCTTTCCCTGCCTGGGCCATTCTTGGCCCAAACCAGCAGCAATGGCGCCATCCCAAATTCGGGACAGTGGGTGGGGTGTGCGGTGCTCTCCCTGGGATCGGGGTCTGTACTCCTCCTTTCTCCTGCCCCTTCCCCCGCCGTTCCCCAACATAATGATTGGGTCACCCAGAGAATTCACTTATAAACTGCACGATTCTATTCAAGCCACTAATGCACAGAGGCTTAGTGTGGAGAAATGCAATGGAATGGAAGGTTACTTAAAGAAAAGCCATTTTAAAATGTACTCTGTTTTATTTCCCTTCCACTCAAGATTTTGACTGCTGGCCTCTTGGGGCTGTTTATGAGCTCGGCTTTTGCAAACGACGTAAGTAGCCCATCTTATGAGCTTCTTAGGAGACTGGTTCCTAGCCTTTGCCTCTGCCTTTTGCCGAAGCTTTGAGGAGGAACACCTCATTCCTCTCAAGGGAGGAGCACTGCCCTTGCTTATCTGTGCAGTATGGATGGGTCCTTGCAAATCACCACTCTGTGATGGAGACCACCAGAACTGCCAAGTGGCCTCCAGCTCATCACACACGGATACAGCAGTCAGTGCTCTGGTGGCAGCACACCAGAGCTCTCTCGGTTTCCCACTCTGTTGCCGTGAAAGGTGGCCAGATCTGCTGCTTGATGCTTCCAGTTTGCCTTGCCTCTTGTGCCTTTGCTGAAGTTTGACCTGGGTGCCCCGTCACCCGAGGAGTGCGCAGCCTGGCTTTGATTTGAGCCATGCAGGCTGCTCATTTGCAAGTCCAAATGACGAGCCTGCTGCTGGTTTGAGGACGCAGTGGGAGAGAATTCCCACTGAGAGAATTCCCATTATGGGGGCCAAGCTCTAAGCAGCATCTTTCCATCTTGGAGGTGTCGATCTGGGAAAGCAACCTGAGACCGTTTCTTTTTGGAAATGAATGCTGAGGCAGGCAGTTCATCTTCAAGTGTATAAGGCTAGCTGTTTTTCGGAGGGGGGGTGGGTTCTGGTACTGTGTATGCACCCCGCAAGAACTGGAGAGGAGAGCTGGTCTTGGGGTAGCAAGCATGACTGGTCACCTTAGCTAAGCAGGGTCCACCCTGGTTGCATTTGAATGGGAGACTTGATGTGTGAGCACTGTAAGATATTCCCCTTAAGGGATGGAGCCACTCTGGGAAGATCAGAAGGTTCCAAGTTCCCTCCCTGGCAGCATCTCCAAGATACGGCTGACAGAGATTCCTGTCTGCAACCTTGGAGAAGCTGCTGCCAGTCTGCATAGACAATACTGAGCTAGACAGACCAATGGCCTGACTCAGTATATGGCAGCTTCCTATGTTCCTAACTGGTGCCTTAGGGACCTCCTAGGTCTTCCTAGTGGATGGGCCAGTCTTGGCCTTCTTTCCCTCTCCCAAGAACCCTTGCTCAGCTTGATGGTGGATCTTTGTTCTCAGTCTATCCAGCTCATAAACAAGGACAATGATGGAGGAACTGTCTACCAGACGGTGAACATCAACAATAAGATCAACGTGGCAACCTTTAACCTTTACTCTGGAACTCACTCAACCAATGCGCTTGTCGACTACAACAGTGTACGTATCAAGCCAAGCAACTTGGTCGGGCCACTGGTTGCTCAGTGGTGGTGGTTGGGAATCTCTTGTGACTAATATTTGCCACGGTGTTTTACAGGGGATCATTCTTTACCACATGCCCTACAAGAGGATATGTGTCGTGTCCAGGATGAACAGGGACAGCTTCCCAAGTATAACGCAACTTGAGAGCATGATCCACGAGGTATTAGCAGAGATATCTATCTATCTATCTATCTATCTATCTATCTATCTATCTATCTATCTATCTATCTATCTATCCGATTTGTACTCCGCCCCAAACTTTTGTCTCTGGGCAGTTAACAACATAAAAACTTTAAACAATTTAGATAATTTAAAATCAAACACAGATTAAAGCCTAAAAATTTAAAAAGCTGAAAAAGCTTGGTGGATTTTCAAACACTTTTAAAAAATTGTCAGAGATGGGGAGGATTATATTTCAGTAGGGAGCGCAGTCCACAATCTCAGGGCTGCAAGCAAGAAGGCCTGCCTGATATACACCTGATTCAGACATTATGCTGTACAAGTGTACAGATGTCTGTACACTCGTACATGTGTTTGTGTGAATGACTGTGCCTGTGTTCATTTTGAAAGTGAACCCGGATACAGGCTCTGCATGGTGCAGATTGGAAGTGTACTTCTCCACCCGTGCTCAGCATAACATGTGAATGACCGTACCTGTGTACACTTATTGAACAAGTATTGAACATAACATGTGAATGGGCCTCTAGAATAAGCTCAAGACATGTTGAAAAACCTAAATGGCACTCCTGTCCCTCTAACTAACAGGGGCCATGATCCAGCAGAATATTTCCCTGCACACCTCTGCACCTCGGAGGGTGGCCCTGGTGTCTTCATCAGAGTCTAGGGCTGGGCATTTGCCTCCAGGTTTTGCCGGAAACAACATCTTAAGGTGAGGGGGGGCGGGCGGTCCCATCTTGGGAGAAACGTCAATAACTTTTTAAAACATGATTTTGATTTTGATTTTATTTTAAAACATTTCTGGTGCCTATAAGTTTCCGGGCAAAATACAAGGGTGCTGTTTATAACCTATAAAGCCCTAAACAGCTTGGGCCCTGGGAATTTAAGAGAATGTCTTCTTACTTATGAACCCCACTGCCCATTGAGATCATCAGGAGAGGTCCGTCTGCAGTTGCCACCGGCTTGTTTGGGGGCTACTCGGGGACAGGCCTTCTCCACTGCTGCCCCAAATCTTTGGAACACGCTTCCTGCTGAAATAAGGGCCTCCCTATCTCTGACAGCTTTTAAACAGTCCTTAAAGAGGCATCTGTTCACCCAGGCTTTTAATTAGATATTGTTTTAACATCATTTTAAAATGTTGTTTTAAAATTTAAATTGTTCTGTTTTAACTTTTACTATTTCATTTATTTTGTTTTAACTACTGTTTTAAGTCCTGTTTTTTGTTTGTTTGGTTTTTGTCATTTATTTTAACTAAATAGTTAAAATAAATAACAAAACTAAAATAAACTTTTAGTTAACTAAAAAGTTTTAACTCTTTGCTTGTTGTAAACCGCCCAGAGATGTGAGTTTGGGGCAGCATAGAAATGTGTTCAATAAATAAATAAATAAATAAATATAAAAATTTCTATCCCACTCTTCCTCCAAGAACCCCAGAGTGGTGCACATAGTTATGTTTATCCTCACAACAACCCTGTGAGGTAGGTTGGGCTGAGAGAGAAGCGACTGGCCCAGAGTCATGGCTGAATGGGGATTTGAACTCAGGTCTCCCTGCTCCTAGGCCTGCAGCCCCACTAGGCCACACACTGGTTAGGAGAAGAAAAAAGAGTTGAGACCTTCTTAGGGGAGTTCTGCATCTCCCTGGCCTGTAACAGCCTTGGGGTTCCCTCTCTGGGCCCTTTAGTCACATCCTGGTGTGCAAACAATCAGGATCTTTTCTCTGTAACTCACCACCTCCTGACATTTGCACCTCACCCTAAGGAGAGGAGAGCTGGTCTTGTGGTAGCAAACATGACTTGTCCCATTAGCTAAGCAGGGTCTACCCTGGTTGAATTTAAATGGGAGACCACATATGAGCACTGTAAGATATCCCCACTGCTCTGGGAAGAGCAGCAGGTTCCAGGTTCCCTCCCTGGCAGCATCTCCAAGGTAGGGCTGAGAAAGACTCCTGCCTGCAACCTTGGAGAAGCCGCTGCCAGTCTGTGTAGACAATACTGAGCTAAATAGACCAATAGTCTGACTCAGTATGTGGCAGCTTCCTATGTGCGTGTCCTTGTAATAGTTTAAAAATACTATTTAAACACCATTTTTAAATTCTACCCTTTCTCCTGAGCCTTTTGACTTCCGTGTCTTTTTCTCTTCCTTTCATGTTCTTTCTTTCCCCTTTTCTCATGACCTTAGCGTATGAACCTGAGAGCTTGATGTTTTTAAAAAACATAGTTCCAGTACAGCCCTAGTTTTTATTAATTATCCTCCTCCTGTGTTGGAATGAGTTTCTTGAGTATCAACTGCCTAATCTTCATCAGGATTATCCAGGGTATACTTGAGGGCATATATATAAATATAGATAGATATATTGAATGCACATAACTAGTGTTCCGCAACTGTGTGTTCTCTCTGTCGTGCAGGGGCATGCCTTGACTTCTCTCCACCGAAGCTATGGCATCTCCCGCAAGGTTGTGAGCCACATGTCTGAGCTCGGAAGGCCCACCCAAGCCATCTGTGAAGGCCTGACCACCTACTGGGCGACTGAGTTCCAAAGTGAGTTTGGCCAGAGTGCCATAACGTTTATGTGGGCAGGGGAAGGATAACCGGTTCCAGTGGATTCGGCAGCCAAGAGGGTAGAGATCCTTGTGCCTCGGAACGGATTGAGAGCCGCTGTGAAGGGGTCAGTGCTGACTGCAGTGCGATTCTCTAGCACGGATCTTTCATCACCGCAGTAGGAATCCCTGTTCATTCACAGCATCCAATTAATCAATAGAAGAGACCGGCCAGGTGGTCAGGAGATGAATGTCGGAGGCCTTCTGCTGAATCAGGCCCTTGGGCCATTAGTACAGGGTCATCTGCACCAGGGGTTCCCAACCTGTGGTACTCCAGATGTTGCTGAACTACAACTCCCATCATCCCCAGCGACAACAAACTAAAGGGGAGTGGGTGGGAGTTGTAGTTCGGCGACATCTGGAGTACCACAGCTTGGGAACCTCTGATCGACACTGACTGGCAGCATCACAGGGGAGGGGAGCTGGTAGCAAACATCAGTTGCCCCCTTTGCTAAGCAAGGTCTGCCTTGGTGCGCATTTGGATGAGTGACTGCTGTAAGATGAGCAGTGTACCACGGTGGGTGGGTGGTTCTCGAGTGGTCCTCTGTCTGTCTCAGCACTGATCACCAGGCCCACCCGCCTTCTCCTCAGAAATGTTACAGCATCCATGCTCCCAAACAGTGTTCATGAGCCCTCAACAGAAAGACTGAGAGAAGCCTGATGTTCTAGACGATGCTGAGTGCTGCTGTTTCTTTAGCCCACAGTGCTTTTCAGACGTAAATTTGGGGCTAAATTAAAGCATCAGAGGGCAGAATTATGGTGGCCGCTCTCTTGATTTACATGTGTTCATTTGATCTCTGTGCCTCTGAAGGGCTCTCAGTCATGTGATAAGAGTGAGACCTTTATGCATACAGCTGTATGAATGGAATTCTAATAGAAATCCCGATACTTCTAATAAATGCATTCTAATAAATTAGGGAAGAGCCTTACCACCACATGTGTTCATGTAATCCCCAAATAGGGTTGCCAACTGTCCCTCATTACGCGGGACAGCCTTCATTTCAGGGATGAAATGTTGGTCCCTATAGGGACAGCATTTGTCCCTCATTTTGGTGGCGGGGCCAGCAGCTTCTTATTTTGAGAAGTTTTTGGTTGAAAAGTGGTATAACTTGAATATGTTCTCAATAATAACAATGCTGGCATTATTCATTAGCATATAATTCATATAGGCTCCTCAGCTCCTCGCCCTTCTGAATAGGTGATTGGTGCTCTCACTGCTGGCAGACCAATCACCTATTCAGAAGGGCGAGGAGCTGAATGTGGGGGAGAAAGGAAAGAGCCCTATATTTAATGACCTTGAGAACACATTGTTCCTTTGGTGAGCAATTTCACATTTGTTAGATTTCTGTTTCCCCTCAGAACAGCATTTCATTTTGGAAATGCAAATTCATTCATTGTTGAAAATGTCTTAGCATCATGTCTGGCTTACATTTTCCTTCATCCACAGGGCCATATCCTTTAGTTGGAGGCAGAGGCTGTGCTGGACTGAATCTCCTCATTCTGAAGGTGAATTTATGTGGAGGCATTTCCCTCTTCTAACCGGGACTGGAAAGACTTCTCCCAACTTCACTGTAAGTGTTGTCATCCCACTGAGTTCAGTGGGACTTACTCCAAGTGAGCGTGCATATGATTGCAGCCTAATTCTATGCTTCAAATTTTAATTTTTTTTTTTTTGCAGACTTACCAAAAATATGCAAAACACATTTCTGATGTGATATCTCCACTGACTGAACATGAAGCTATGACATTTGGTCTGCAGAATCATTCGATATTGCTACATTTCACTTTCAAAAAGAAGCACACTAATTAATGTACTCATCCATTTCTGGGGAGGGTGAATCTGCGGAAAGGCTTGGTAATGTTTGCTTTGGGATATTTGGATTGAATGTTGGGATGGTATTTATGTTACAGTCTTTACGTTCACTGCATAAGTTTCTATTGATTTTTTCCCCTTTTTCTTTTTAAGAATTTTATTAAATTACATACATTACACTTACAATGCAAATAGTTCCAAAAACTCAGACCAAGTCCCTTTATACTTAGAAAAACAAGATCTAGTCTTTTAAAAAGGACATTTGTGGACTGCTAAAGTAAGTAAATCGAAGAGACATTTTTCAGTATCTGGTAGGTACTTCCATTTCCAATTTTGTAGAATAATGCATTTAGCCACTAGAAAGGCCCTAGTAAGCCATTTTCATTGATGAAGGGTTATTCCTTCTACATCACAAAGCCTTCCCAACAAAACTGAAATAGGATCTAGATCAGTGATTCTCAAACTTGGGTCCTCAGGTGTTATTGGACGTCAACTCCCATAATCCTCAAGCAAAGGACAGTGAGGCTGGGGATTATGGGAGTTGAAGTCCAATAACACCTGAGGACCCAAGTTTGAGAATCCCTGATCTAGAGGATATTCCCTTGCTATGACTAGATTGACATAGTCACTTACCTTTTTCCAGAATGGAGATATTACCTTACAATTAAGGAACAGATGTAAGAATTAGCAATATTCAGTGATTCAATATTCAGGTCTTTACATTTGTCGCTTAAGTTTCTATGGAGTTATGGAGTTGCTATGGAATTGAGCAATATTAAATCATCATTCGTCTTACAGTCTTTACATTAATAACGTACGTTGCTGTGGTGTTACAGAAGCAATATTAAACGATCATTTGGTGTTTTCATGAAACTTGGTATGGATATTTGTTGCTCAAGTCTGAATGACCGGAATGAATATATTACATTCTTAGGTTCAAATCTATCTTTCAAGGCTGATGTTAACAAGTTGATGATATTTTCGGTTTGGCCAGTGTTGGTGTGGTACAGTGGTAGTGATATAGCGTGATCAGTTGCAACTATTGGAATAACTTTTGCCGACATGAAAAAACTCAAATGTGACTACTACAGAGACAACAATTGGAGATTCCTATTGGAGACTACTACTGAATACTACGTGAATACGAATATGAATATTAACCTATGGAATTCTCTGCCACAAGATGTGGTGACAAGCACCAGCCACAATGGCTTTAAGAAGGGCTTAGATAAATTCATGGAGGACAAGCCTATCAATGGCTGCCAGTCTGAGGGGAACCTGAGGGGCAGAAGCTGAACACTTTATTCAAATATCTTAATGCTGTCTTCAAGAATTAAGCGGTGGAACGTCAGGGAATAAATCTGATTAAATAAATAAAGATGGTGTGTAATCCTAGCCTGGGGTTCAGTTCATTAACTGGGTCTTCAAAGGGGTTGGCTTTGAATGGTGTGATGACGATGGCAATACTCTCCAGAGAATGTGATTTCAGTGGCCACTTTTCACAAGCCACCCACCCCGTCCACCCTGTGATATCAAAAGCATTCCCTTATAGTGGTGACTTTGAAAGGAAGCACAAGTGAAGGATTCCTCTCACCCTGAACTAGCTCCCTGTACATCAGAGGTGCGGGGCACAAGTTTTAAGACCCTACTTAACAAAACCAAACCAGGACTGGGAAAAGTACCCCACAGTGGAGACGGGCAGCTATTTCCTGCATCCCCCCCTATAGAATTCTTTGCACAGGAGAGGGCCGGGACTGTTTGTATTCTGTGCAGTCGTTTTAATTGTTCTTATTCCACCACTACAAATATTCCTATACTGCTCTTTAACAAAAGTTCTCAAAGCGGTTTACATAGGAAAATGCATACATCAATCAGATGGCCCCTGGTCCCCAAAGGGCCCCCCATCTAAAAAGAAACAGAAGGCAAATACCAGCCCCAGCCCCTGGAGGGAGGCTGTGTGGGGGATGGAGAGGGCCAGCTGCTTTGATACCTGTTGCATTTTAAATTATGTACACCGCCTAAAGGTGCACACATCAGGTGGTGTATGAATAAATCAATATGGTTTGGGCACAGTGGCTGGGGCAGCCCCGCCTTCCACATTGCAAGGGCATTTGCGTTTCTTCGAAGCCTCCTTGCATTTCTTCCTGCTAGTTGTACAGCAGTGGGACTCCAGCAAGGCCGCCAGAGAAAAAGGGGGTGCTCTGCTCAGTCTGTATATGGCACCTCTACATCAAAGGTCCACCGTCACCCTCAGTCCAGAAAGGAGAGGGAGAGGTTTCCTGAGCCCCCGGGAGCCCAACGACCAGTTGGCACCACTCTGCTGCCCGAGAAAAGGGCAAGATGTTGGGACCCTCCGGACACCATGTAGTAGCTACCATGCTTGGAGAGAAGCAAGCACCACAAGAATGGGTGACGTTGGTTGAAGCAAGCTTCCCACTCGGGTTCCTGGACATTTCAGACCCAGGACAACACTTTCCCCACACCCGGGACTGTCCAGGCGAATCCTAGACATATTGCAACCCTAAATGCAGCCCCTTTGGGCCCAGGGGAGCTGCTCCTGAGGAGACTGAGGCGGGGGGAGATTGCAGAGCAGAATATCAATAATAATAATAATAATAATAATAATAATAATAATAATAATAATTATTATTATTATTATTATTATTATTATTATTATTATTATTAAGGAGAGGAGGGGGGTGCTGAAAAGACCGAGAAGGGGACATTCTGAGGAGACTGAAAGGTGGGGTTCTGTTCTGAGGAGATTGAGAAGGGGAAATTGGGAGGAAATTAAGTGAAGGAAATTTTGAGGAGATTGTGAGCTGGGGCCATTCTGAGCAGAGTCAGAGGTTGTGAAGAGGTTGAAGCCCTATCCAGACATTATGCTGCATGTGCGCACAAATGTCTGTACACATTGTTGTTGTTGTTGTTAAAACTTTTATACCGCCCTTCCAAAAGGCTCAGGGTGGTTTGTATATGTATATGTATGCACATGTATATGTTTTTATGTGAATTACTGTACATTACAAGTGCGTTTAAAAAGTGAGCTTGTGCGTAGGTCCCCTCAGATGCATGTTACAGATGAGAAATATCCTGCTGTACATGTGAACAACCGTACGTGCGTACTGTTGTGTATGTGCACACACTGTACATAGACTGTGTGTGCATTGAACATAATGAGTGGATAGGGCTTGGGTGAAGAAGATTCTGAGGAGAAAACGGAGCCTGCCACAACCACTATTCCCCCCCCCCACTTTGCACACTGTGCAAGACCAGTGTGATTATTCCATGCAAAACACTCCTCACATCATTTTGACTGCCTATTTTTGTAGTCCAGTTGAGAAAAGGGTGAGTCAGACACTGACAATCGCTTGGAAAGTGAGACGTGTAGCAAAAATAGGTAACCGTAGACTGTAATTATGTGTCAAGAGGTAGAGCAAGCACCAGGGGGGTCTGGAATTACGTGGCCACATGCAAAAATAATAATAAATCCAGTTTGGGACATGGATTATTCAGGCACCCAACGCAGTCACGGGACCAGACAAGTCAAGTCTGAGCATGCCAGCTGTGGAAAATTTATTATATTTACTTTTAGATTTATATCCTGCTCTTCCTCCAAGAAGCCCAGAGCAATGGACGTGGTGATGTTTATCTCCACAACCACCCTGTGAGGTAGGTTAGGCTGAGAGAGAACTGGCAAAACAAAACACTCGACTTGCATTTCCTCACTGCAACCACTAGAGGTCAGAGGGGGAACTTCTGGCTCTGTCTCCCTTCTGAGAACTGCAGCTAGAAGGATCCTGGAAGTTCAGCAGCTCATAAAATTGTTGCATTCCGGTGTGCGTACACACCTGCCGCCACCTGAAGGTAGTGTGTGTGGTTTGTTTGTTTGTTTGTTTGTTGCAAAGGAACTGCTCCTTCAACTGAAAAGTTTCAAGTTTGCAATTTCAGCTTCTTGAATTGCTTTCTAGGTCAGTACAGTTGGAGGATTAGTGCTGAATTGCCCCTTATTTCTCAGTGGGTGTGTTAAATGATTGTTTCTATGCATTTCCCCCCTCTTTTCTTTATCTTGTGGGGAAATAGCGCTAAGTTTCTTTTTTCTAACAGTTAAGCTTATGCCCAGTGCAAAAAGCCACACTTCCCAGCAAGGAAAATACTGGGGCAAAGAGGCAATGGTTGTTCCCCCCTGAACATGCCAACACCAGCAGTTTTTCAAATCTGTCTCTGGGCTGAGAGCAGCCTGGCATTTGCCGTTTGTGTCGGCATCTTTTCAGAATCTCATTCAGCAAATGTGAACTTGCTCTCACTTACTCCAGGGAAGCAAAGAAATCAAAGCATGAACAAAGCAGTTTTGTGTTGCTGTTCTTAAAAAAAAAAAAAAACAATTTCCTGGGATACCAGCTAGCATTTACAGTTCATGCTCTAAACACACTTTCTTCTTCCCTTGCTCCAAAGCGGGAGTTGGCCCAAGGGATTGCTGAGGTGGGGCACCAGAGTGGCCTTGCCCCATGCCCCGAAGGGCCAGCCAGCCCCCTTTCAAAACATGTCCCACCAACATGTATGGATGCCAGACTGACAAAAGTCAACATAGTTTTACAATTATGGCGAAGTCTGATCATCTGTGAATGTGGAACGTTTCTTTTCAATTGGGTGATGACTACCATGTTTCAAGAAAGAATTGGCATCCATAGGTTTCCTGTAAACATCTGTGCTCAATCTATCATTAGATATCTCAATATTAACATCCAGAAAATGAATACTGCCTTTATCAGACAGTATCTTAAATTTAATAGACTTATGTACAGGGTTAATGAAAACGCCAAATAGCTCCAGTTCATTGACGGTGCCTTTCCATATTATGAAGATGTCATCCAAGTATCTCTTATAGACTAATATATGTTCCCTGAAGGGATTGTTTTTATTTATCACATATATCCGTTCAAAGCGATCAATAAAAAGGTTTGCTAATTCTGGAGCAAACATGCACCCCCTCTCTGTACCCGAAATTTGCCAATAGTAATTTTCCATAAACCGAAAACAAATTTCTTCAATATTTCAGCTAGGTCACATAAAAAAAAGTTTGGTGGGTTATACAGTGCTTCCCGCTGATTCAATACTCCCTCAAGTACCAACATAGCCTCTTCCTGTGGAATATTAATATACAATGATGTCACATCCATAGTTACTAACAAAATATCCACCCCGTCCAATCTAATCTTTTACCATGGTGATTCTCTTTATTTAGCAGGGGGAGAGTAACTGGCCCTCTCCACCCCCAGCACAGGACCTCCAGTGACTGTTGCTGGTGTCTGTCTTACGTTTCTTTTTAGATTGTGAGCCCTTTGGGTACAGGGATCCATCTTATTTATTTGTTATTTCTCTATGTAAAACTGCCCTGAGCCATTTTTTGAAGGGGAGTATAGAAATTGAATAAATAATGATAATAATTCCCTCTAGAAATTTGAGAAAATGCATAGTATCCTTCAAATAAGAATCTATTTGGGGTACAAAAGGTTTAAGGAAGGAATCTATGTATGTAGAAATAGGTTCAAATATTGAACCACACCCTGAAATAATTGGACATCCGCGAACTGGCTGTATATCCATGTGTATCTTTGGAAGAATATAGAATTGAGGTACCCTTTCTTCAGACTGGATCAGAAAACCATGTGTCGGCCTAGAGATACTGTGTGACCTTCCACCAGGGCTTCCTCTATTATATTCATGATATCACACACAAAATACTGTTTGTGTCGTGGTTTGTTTGTGTGTGTGTGAGGGGGATGATGCTTAACTTGCAGAGTGGGGTGTGGACTCCAAAAGCCTTTAGGTCCAGGCTCCAAAATTACCTAGGTGCACCTGTGCTCACCATGTCTCATGAAAGGATGGCTCTTTCCTTTAAAGCCCCAACGGCACCTCAACTGTTGCAAGAATCATTACCGAAAAACTTAACTTTTGGCAGCAGAATCAATTAGGGGAAGTAAGAGTATATGTCTCCCACGCCAGGAAAGAAAGAAAGAAAGATCCTGCCCGGATACAATGGAAACAGCTAGAACAGAGCTTGACCCCTTTGTTGATTCAAGACAGAGGGCTGTTGGACGGGAGCATCCTCAAAGCCTCGCCTAACAAGGGATGCTGGACTTGTATCACAAGCATCTCACCACCAGATGGCGCCCTTGGAGCTTCCCTGGGCAAGCAGAAAGAAGAGAGCAGGGAAAACCCACAGCCCGCAATAAGAACATAATCAGTCTGGGAAGGGGGGGAAACCAGCTTTCCCGCATTCGCCGAAATCTGGGACAAAGCAGAAAATTGCCCGGAAGCTGCCTATTGCGTTGCAGTCAGCAGCGATGCTGCCTTCTCAGGGCTGCTGCGGGGGAAAGCAGGAGAAGTTTCTTTAAAAGGAGGAGGAAGCAGCAGCAGCAAGAAGAAGAAGAAGAAGAAAACTTGAGGAATACAGTCCTTGTGCATCCTGAAACCTGAAACCCAGCAAAGGAGGAATCGTCTCTTCCAACTTCCGAGAACTGACTTTCTGCAAGGCTTCCGTGTCTGCCCGGAGCAGCCGCTGGATGGCTTTCCTCGAGACCGTGTCGGAATAAAGGCGCTTGGCGAGGAGGCAGCAGCGACCTCGGCAGCCCCGTCTCGCGGGATACGATGGCTGCTGCTGCTGCTGCAAAGCCCAAAGTTTTCCGCCTGGGCTTGAAGTGCCTCTTCCTCGCAACCGTGATGGTCGCCTGTGATGGGCAGGCGGGGAACGGCGAGAATGGAGGCTCTGCCTGCTATGGGGGCTTCGACTTGTACTTCATTTTGGACAAGTAAGTTGGGTTGTCTGTAAGGCCAGAAGGTTGATGCCTCTTCCAGATTTGGCCCCTGCAGCAGTCGTTTCCTCCTCGAGATGATCTTTGCTTGGCCGGCTTTGGTCTGCAGTTCTGTCTGGCATTTGTGCAAAAGCGCCCATTAGATGCCTTATTCCTGTCGTTTCCCGACACTGGTGAAGACAGAGAACTTCGTTATTCCAGTTTCCATTCTGTGTTTCTCAGTTTCCGAAACACGTTTTCGAAGGATATGGCTAAGGAATGTTGAACTCCAAAATGCCACTTTTCAACAAATAGGAAACCCATCTCTGTGTTCTGTTGAATGGCTTTGTTAGGTCTTAGGTGCTTAGAAAGAAATTCCAGTTTGGGCCAGTGTTTTGGAAAGTGCGTTGTTGTAAGGTGTTTTGTGTGTGTGTTTGTTTTTTAGAAATCGATTTCCCCCCCTGAACTCTGAGTCATTTTCTCTTTGTTCCCACTTAATGAAATGCACATTTTGGGCTTTGCTGCTTTCTCTAGCTAATAGTATCCAGAGATGATATAAAGTGCTTACTCATGTTATTTACCCCACTGCTGACACGATGCCATGAGATGTTTGCATAAGCGGCTTAGGACCCTGTCTGGAAACTCCACAGGCTGCTGGGATGCCCCAGTATGAAGCAGCAGAGCAGTTGACAAATAGACGCCTCGTGAGAAAGGAAAACACAGGGGAGGACTTCAGATAGACTGGGATCCCAAAAGCCACTTTGACACCCCCCCCCACCCCAGGGGGCTGGAGGACATGCTCTTTGCGGGTGGGGTGGGGGGTTTGTTGCCTCTTCTCATATCACAGCCTGCTTCGGATAGTCCTCTTAGAAAGACAGGGAGATGCCTTCTACTGAGTCAGACCATTAGGCCATCTAGCTCAGGGTTGCCTACACTAATTGGCAGCCGCACTTCCAAGGTCCCCCCCTCCCGCCCCCAACCTGGAGATGCTGCCAGGAATTAAACCTGGGACTTTCTGGGCGCAAAGCAGAGGCGCTTCTGCTGAGCTACAGGGCTTCTCTAAACCTACGTGCATTGTTTTAATTATATTGTAATAATCCCGCTTTGGGGTTATTTTAATGAAAAGCGGTGTAGAACTCGAACAATCAATCAGTCAATCAATCAATCAGGAAGCCGTCAGACCTTTGCTGCATCGAGCTCAGGGCTCTAATTTGATTTCAAAACTGAGGGTGGGTGGTTGTGGTTTGCTTTTTCTACATTCATGTGAAAGAATTAAATGCCTAGAGACATTTGGGTTAGGCAGGATACAAATTTAATAAATAAATAAGATTAAAGAGTTTGCCAGGCTTCCGTTCCTAGGCCACATCCAGCCCTTCTCCCAGGGCCAAAAGGAGAGCGGAGAGATTTCTGTGCTAACTGGCATCCCTGACCGGCTCCTTTGAAGGATGGGGGTTAGGGCTTGGCCTCCCATGGCATGTTCTCTGTCCCAAAAGGAGCCTCTGATAAAACTGGTTACGGCCTTGAATCACAGCTGGATGATACAGAATAAGGCACTCCAGTGAGACAAATCTATTTGCTCCTAAAAAAAGAAAGCTTCCGAGTGGAGAACGGAGAACATTCTCTTTCTTGCTCTCTTGTGCAGATGCTGCCTTCAGCTTCTCATGGTGACGATTTTCATTTGGGTCGCATATTTCTTTTGAGTGTCAACTTTCCTGCTATTGCTGCAGGGATGGGGGGGGAGGGGGCTGTGTGGATGATTAGCATTTCAGATGGCTCACAAAACACTGCACTTCCCAGAGATCAGAGCCAGGACCGAGTGTGTTTTGCACCAGAAAGATCCAAATTCTACACCAAGGAAACCCAAGGGGTCTTCTGAGAAATCTCCCTGGCCTTAGACTCAGTTTGGCTTCCCTTGAAAATTTTCAGATGTTTGCTTTGAATTTAACTGTTTAAAAACCACAGTTTATATTTCTGTTCAGGCCTCATCTCTGTTCAGAAGAAATTGAGCATTTACGTACTTTCCAGAATGTACTCCCCAACTCCCCCCCCTCTTGGCACTTCATCTGGGGTGGCAGATGCGGATAATGAACTGAATAAAGGGAAGGACATAGGGAGGAGAACTGGTCTTGTGGTAGCAGGCATGAATGGTCCCCTTTGCTAAGCAGGGTCCACCCTGGTTTTCATTTGAATGGGAAACTTACATGTGTGAGCCCTGTCAGATCTTCCCCTTAGGGGATAATGGGGCCACTCTGGGAAGAGCATCTGCCTGCTTGCCTGCAGAAGGTCCCAGATTCCCTCCCTGGCGGCATCTCCAAGATAGGGCTGAGAGAGACTCCTGCCTGCAACCTTGGAGAGGCCACTGCCAGACTGGGTAGACAATACTGAGCGAGAGGGACCAATGGTCTGACTCAGTAGAAGGCAGCTTCCTATGTTTCTTCCTAAGGTCAGGTCATTTTGGGGACTTAAGGGCTCACTGTCCCAACAGCACTGCCATTTCCCCCTAGAAGTTCTTCTCGATTTGCCCTTCTGACACCCCAGCTGCACTTCCACTGTCCCTGGCCGCCCACATGGAGATTGATTGATTGATTGATTGGTTGATTAAGTGCCGTCAAGTTGGTGTCGACTCTTAGCGACCACATTAGATAGATTCTCTCCAGGATGGTCTGTCTTCCACTTGGCCTTGAAGGTCTCTCAGTGGTGCATTCATTGCTGTCGTAATCGAGTCCATCCACCTTGCTGCTGGTCGTCCACTTCTTCCCTTTCCTTCCACATTCCCCAGCATGATGGACTTCTCAAGGGAGCTGGGTCTTCGCATCATGTGCCCAAAGTATGATAGTTTGAGCCTGGTCATTTGTGCCTCGAGTGGAAATTCTAAATTGATTTGTTCTATGGTCCCTTTGTTTGTTTTCCTGACTGTCCATGGTCGCCTCAAAAGTCTTCTCCAGTGCCAAAGTTCAAAAGCATCAATACTTTTTCTATCTTGCTTCTTCAGAGTCCAGCTTTCGCATCCATAGAGTGTCATGGGAAAAACCATTGTCCAAACAATTCTAATCTTTGTAGGTGTAGACACATCACTACATGGAAAAGGCACATCCAAATATAGCCTACTCCTACCTATGTGTAGGAGAAAGCCATACTGGAAGCCGTGAATCAGCTGCTTGATTTTGGCCTATGTGCATGTAGCTTTTTATGTACATGTATATAGTTAACAAAGGAAATAGGAAGCTCCCATCTACTCAGTCAAACCACTGACCCAACTAGCTCAGCATTGTCTACCATGATGGGCTTTCCAAGGTTTCAGGCAGGAGTCTCTCGCAGCCCTGCCTGGGTTGGCTCCCAGGGATGAAATCTGGGATCTTCTGTATACAAGCAGGCAGATGTCCCTCCACTGAACGATGGCCCCGTTGCCTAAGGGGAATATCTTATAGTTCTCACATGTTGCTGCCCTTGCAAATCCTAAGCAGGGCAGACCCTTCTTAGCAATTCATGCTCGCTGCCACAAGACCAGCTGAGGCAGGATATCCCCCTGTGGGATATCCAGGCCTGGTAGAGATTGCTAGATAGGTGGGGGAGAAGCAGGTGCCCTCCATGTGATATGGGTAAGCACATTCAAACTGGCCCCACACATTTAGCTGAGTGTGCAGGTGTTGGTTCATCCTAGAGATGTTGTGAAAATAAAACTCCCCTCCTTATCATTGTGAATACACTCCTGTGACAGTTGGCTTCTGGTTTCTGATCCTTCATCCAGCACACAGGTTTCCAAAATAATATAGGGGTGTGTGTGTGTGTGTGTGTGTGTGCGCGCGCGCACACACGCTTTAAATGCTCAATGTTCCGTATCCTGTGCTGAATTATGATTGATTAGGAACATAGGAAGCTGCTGTATACTGAGACATTGGTCTGTCTAGCACAGTATTGTCTACACAGACTGGCAGCGGCTTCTCCAAGGTTGCAGGCAGGAGTCTCTCCCTGCCCTATCTTGGAGATGCTGCCAGGGAGAGAACTTGGAACCTTCTGCTCTTCCCAGAGTGGCTCCATCCCCTGAGGGGAATCTCTTCCAGTGCTCACACATCCAGTCTCCCTTCCATATGCAACCAGGGTTGACCCTGTTTAGCTAGGGGGACAAGTCATGCTTGCTACCTCAAGACCAGCTCTCCTCTGATTGATTGATTGATTGATTGATTGATTGATTGATTGCATTTATCTTGCCAAGGCATTCAGGTAATTTACATTGTTTAAAAACAAACAAGCAAAAGATAGCAACAAAAGACAAAGTAACAGCAACCATGACCTGGATCATTCCTTCTATCTCTAGGGGCCAATTGGCATGTGGGCTCCCTTCCTTGGACTTCTTCTCGGTTGTCCCTCCCTCAGGGCATAGGGGTCTTATCAGAGACCTGGGGACATGTAGTGTGTCAGAATTCTGTGTCCCTGGTGTGTTTTGGAGCCAGATTCAAAGTGAAGGTTATCCCCTTGAAAGCCCTGGTCTTGTGGTAGCCAGCACGACTTGTCCCCTTAGATAAGCAGGGTCTGCCCTGGTTGCATATGCATGGGAGACTTGATGTGTGAGCACTGCAAGAGATTCCCCTCAGGGGATGAAGCCACTCTGGGAAGAGCAGAAGGCTTCAAGTTCCCTCCCTGGCAGCATCTCCAAGATAGGGCTGAGAGAGATTCCTGCCTGCAACCTTGGAGATGCCGCTGCCAGTCTGGGTAGACAATGCTCAGCTAGATGGACCAAGGGTCTGACTCAGTATATGGCAGCTTCCTTTGTTCCAAAATGCACATGGTTTTGGAGAGGAGAGCTGGTCTTGGGGTAGCAAGCATGACTTGCCCCCTTTGCTAAGCAGGGTCTGCCCTTGTTGCATAGGAATGGGAGACTTGATGTGTGGGCACTGTAAGAGATTCCCCTCAGGGGATGAAGCCGCTCTGGGAAGAGCAGAAGGTTCCAAGTTCCCTCCCTGGCTGCATCTCCAAGATAGGGCTGAGAGAGATTCCTGCATGCAACCTTGGAGAAGCCGCTGCCAGTCTGTGCAGACAATACTAAGCTAGATAGACCAATGGCCTGGCTCGGTTTATGGCAGTTTCCTCTGTTCCCTCTCCAACTGGAGACTCAGCTATTTAAATGATTACCTGCTCCATCATGACCCAGCCCACCTTGTGAGATCTGCTGGGCAGATTCTGTTCTGCATCTCTCCTGTGTCTGCAATGCTGTTGGTGGGTGTGGGGGTCAGGGCTGTCTAGGTTGTGGCACTTTTACAAGATATAGCTGTTTTGAGTCAAGCATCTTCTGGCCACTTTGCAAGTATTTTTCTTCCAAGGGGAACATTTCGTGTGCTGGCAGCTCTTGCCATAGAAGATATACCTCCTCCATGGCTTCGCATCATGTTCAAATTGTGTGTGAAACAGTTTTAAAAAAGGAAACACACTACTACAACAAATATTTATATGCCACTTTTCAACCAAAGCTCTCAAAATGGTTTACATAGAAATAAATAGAATGGCTGCCTGTCCCCAAAGGGCTCACAACTTAAATGAAACCTAAGGCAGACACCAACAGGAGCCACTAGAAGGATGCTGTGCTGGGGCTGGATACGGCCAGTTGCTCTCCCCCTGCTAAATATAAAGAGAATCGCCTCTTTCAAAGGTACCAGTTAGCAGGATCAGCATATTAGCTTTTATTAGTTTTCTTAATCAAAGATACACACATGAACGGAGGGGAGCACTCATGTCATACAAAGGATAGAAATAAATCAACATACAAAGTTCAGGGATTTATTTATTTTTTTAAACATTCCTTAAGTTTTTTTCTCTCTTTGCATTTTCACATCCCAGTATGATAGCTGCCTGTGACCTTTCTTGTCCAGCTCCTCCCACTGATACTCCCTCAATGGACTCTTCTCTTTATCCTTTTTTGCCCCTTATTCCTGGAACTGCCTCCTGGCAGGATGCCTCTGCTTGATTGATTGATTGATTGATTGATTGATTTTACATTTATATCCTGCTCTGCCTCCAAGGAGCCCAGAGCGGTGTACTACATACTTAGGTTTCTCCTCACAACAACCCTGTGAAGTAGGTTAGGCTGAGAGAGAAGTGACTGGCCCAGAGTCACCCAGCTAGTTTCATGGCCATGCTGGCTCTTTTCTAAAGCTCTGATTGATTGATTGATTGATTGATTGATTGATTGATTAAGTGCCGTCAAGTCGGTGTCGACTCTTAGCGACCACATAGATAGATTCTCTCCAGGATGATCTGTCTTCCACTTGGCCTTTCAGGTCTCTCGGTGGTGCATTCATTGCTGTCGTAATCGAGTCCATCCACCTTGCTGCTGGTTGTCCTCTTCTTCTCTTTCTCCAGCATGATGGACTTCTCAAGGGAGCTGAGTCTTCCCACAATGTGTCCAAAGTATGATAGTTTGAGCCTGGTCCTTTGTGCCTCGAGTGAACATTCTGGATTGATCTGTTGTATGATCCATTGGTTGCATCAAAGCTCTATCACTAAAGCTCTATCACTTCAGTATTTCTAAACTAGCATTATTATATTATGCGGTGAGCAGCTTTGAACATTGAGAAGAATGGTCAGGCTGGATATAAATTCTTTAAATAAATGGCACTTGAAAAAGGAAAACCATTTCTGGATTCCCAGGAGGCATACCAGCGTGAGGCCGGCTAAATCTGAAGACTGGCCAAGGATAGGCCAGGGCATGGGGTGGGCTCCAGGGTCTGGGGGGCCCCTAAGTTTAGCACCCCCAGCCTAGGAGAGGCTAACTGGGGCCCAGGAAGGAAGGAAGCAGCATCATGGTTGGCAAGACTCATAGAAATACTGCATATGTAAAGAAATAGGCTGAAGAAAATCAAAGTCTTCCCATAACCATTTAAAAAATGTGCCTTTTCCATTGCTCTTTATCATGCTGACACGTTTCAGATTAAAGAGCTCTCTAGATGCCGCCTATATGCTGCTCTAGTATTCTGAAGCCTGCTTTCATGAACCAGGAGGGGACTGAAATGAACAGGGCAACTTCTATTCTGCAAAAGTTGATCGTGAATGCTTGCATTGAGTTTCTCTTTGAGTCACGTCACTCCATTCATCTTTGTTGTCATTTTCCTCCCTCTCTGCTTTTTTGGCATTTAAAAAAAGAACTGCTTAGAAACATAAGTGAGGATTTGAAATTTCCCGCTCTTCCAGTTGTGTAGCACGACCGGTTTCCTTTCACCCGGAGGTCTCAAGAGAAAAGCAAACACGACTTCATGTTGGCTTTGGGATTCTTTGCTGGGTGACATTTTGGTACATTTTCATGCAGCTTCTTTGTGGTAGAGGTAGGCAAAGTATTTCACAAAGACAGAGAGCTTTATTTCAAAGTTTGCCCTGAGTTTGCAAACATATCTACCAGGGTGGTCAACAGCAAATTAAAAACAACAAACTAATTTTTTAAAAATCATAAGCATTACAACCAAAACCCAACAAATGCAGCTACAAAACCAACTAAAAGAGGACTTCTACTCTCACTGGCCAAAGGCGTGAATGAACAAGGAAATGTCCTGTCCCCACTTGACCCAGTTGGGGTTCTTAGGGTTTCTCTTCCCTTCATCTCTGCTTCACATTTTCTTCTCCTCATACAGGGGTTCCCAACCTGTGGTAGTCCAGATGTTGCTGAACTACAACTCCCATCATCCCCAGGCATAGCTGGGAATGATGGGAATTGTAGTTCAGCAACATCTGGACTACGACTCCCACCATCCCCATCTGGACTACCACAGGTTGGGAACCCCCTGATCTAAATTAAATGCTTAACAATGCATCATCCAAGCTCCTGAATCCAGCCTGTGAGCTCTGAGTTCCTAGTATCTGAATTCAGGAACCCTTGGATTTTCCCTCTCTTTGTTTTAGAGATTTTCTTCTTCTTAAATCACTGCATCTCAAAGTGGAAGAAGGCCACCTTCTTGAGAAGTGACGAGACGTTTTCGCTGGCATTGGTGGCTGTGCTTTTTCTGTGTGAAGATCTGTGTGGGAAGGTTTTATGGAAAAAAGAGCTGTAATTTTAGATGTTTGGGTCTTGTTCCAAAGGAGAAAAAACTCTTGAAGCTTTCCTTATGTGGCAGATTTAAAAAAATAACTAAGAAGGGCCACTTCCAAACCACCAAAAAGTTAAGACCTTAGGCCAGCACAGGGCTTCTCAACCTGGTGGACGATAGGAGTTCTAGTACAACAATATCTGGGGACCCAAAATTAGGAACCCGTGGTCCAAGTCGCAACAGCACAGGGAAAACAGAGGATGGAATTTGTTGGCAACGAATGCAGGACTGAATTTGGAAGTTAGCATTTGAGCTTGGCTGGTACCATTTCTTAAAAAATGCACAACTTTTCTAAGCCATGGAAAATGGGTCAGAGATTCTAAACGCTGTGACGCTTTCACATTCTCAGCTTCCTCACTGTAAAGGGGTGGTGGACGTGGAAACTTCTGGCAAGATCCTTAGTCTGATAGGTTCTGCATGCCAGGATCAGACCACTGGCCTACATTTTCCAGTGCCCCCGATCCAGCTGTCCAATGCCAGATGTTTGAGAGGAGGGAAGAAAATGGGTTTCAAACCTCCCACAGGCTTGTGTTTTGATGTTTGACAATGTGCATCTTTGTGTTCAGAGGCGTATCTAGGGAAAATAGCGCCCAGGGCAAGCATTGAAATTGCACCCCCTGTCCAAACATCTGACACCCATCTTTCAGATAACTTTACCATAATATCAATGGAAAAATACAAGTCTGAAGGTCACATACAAGTGACATATCTGAATATGTGTACAGTGACTTATATTATATTATTATGTTTTTAAAAAATTACCTGTAGCCCCTTTGTGGGGCTTCTAAAGGCTGGGGGGTCTGCAAAGTTTCCCCCTCCCCCCTGCTGGCCTCTAGGGCCTCACAGGGACCATTTAAGCATGTGCGGTGGCCATTTAAGAAAAAAATTTTTTTTTAAGGCAGCTTAAAACCAAATGGCCACCACACATGCTTGAATGGCCTCTGTGAGGCCTGGTATGGCCTAGGGCCTCAAAGAGGCCATTTGAGCATGCGCGGTGGCCATTTTGTTTTCAGCAGCATTTTAAAAAAAATTAATTTTAAGAAATGGCACCCCCTTCAAGTGCCCTGCTTGCCGCACCCTAGATACGCCCCAAAACCTTCCTCCATTGACTTATTTAGCGACAAGCCTTTGTAACATCTAAAATAAAATAAAAAAATCACAGGGAATTCTCACCAGTTTAAGTACCACTTATGGTTTTGGGTACAATGGCTGCATTCAGATGATCCTCCAGACCAGGGTTAGGAGCAGGGGATCCCAACCTCTAGATGGAGTTGGAATCCAACTCCCTCATCAGAGCAGGGAGCCAGGACTGGTCGCTAAGGAGGAAACACCCTGAATTTTGCTTTGAGAGGAGCAGCTGAGCCAGCCTATCCTTTTTCTGGGTGGGGGGAGATGCTTTATTTTTTAGGACACGTTGAGGCTATTCTCACGACCAGGAGGAACTGGGCTAAGGGAGCCTAGCTGGGTTCCTCCTAGTTGTGTGCTGTCAGGGGGACCGTGTGGCTCCCGGCAGCAAACCTCCCAAAACACCCCTCCCCTTAAATGAGGCTAGTGGAGTGAGCCCTCCACTAACCCTGTTTAGTTGATCGTGTGCTGCCGTGGTGCGGCTCCACGCCACGCGACACACAAGTAGACCTCCGACCGGGAGGCTACAACAAACCTCCTGGCCTTGGGGGTCTCCCTGGGATTTCCTGCGCACTTGTGTGGGGCATCCTGGGCCTTTTGGGGGCCGGGCGGCCCCTGATCCCTGCCTCCCCTACTGGCTCCATGATGGAGCTGGTAGTCATGTGGGCAACCGATCCGGCTGCCCAGGCCGAGCTCCCTGATCATCTGCAGAGAGAGGGGGCTAAGCCCGCTCTCTCTGCAGAGCCCAGTTAGGCTCTCTACACCAGGGATTCCCAGCGTTGGGTCCCCAGATGTGATTGGACTTCAACTACCATAATCCCCAGCCCCAGTGGACGTTGGTTGGGGATCATGGGCGTTGAAGTCCAATAACATCTGGGGACCCAACGTTGAGAATCCCTGCTCTACACTTTTCGTGTGGAGAGCCTCATTTTGAAAATCCCTGCAGAAGAGTTGGTGTAGTGCAGCAGCTGTGAGCCAGGGAGCCCATGGTTCGGATCTCATCTTAGCCACACACACACACACACACACACACCCCAGTGGTCCCTCTAATTTTTTTCATCTGTGTGCAGAATGAGTTTTGTTCTGGGCGTCAGCATCAAGGCAGTGAGTGTGCACACGCATTCAGAGTGGGACCTTCCTAATTCAACCTGAGCGGGATCTAAAATAAACTGAGCAGACATCAGAAAACTTGTGAGCGCATCCACATGTGCATGCCTTAGAGGGAACAGTCACGCACGCACACACACACACACGCAGTGGTATTGCAGTCACATCATCTCCAACCACGTAGAATGGTCCAACCACATCTGGGGACCCTGGTTTGAGAATCCCTGGTGTATAGGATTGCAGACTTAGCTAACAGAACTGTTTTGGCTTTTAACCAGCTGACTAGATGTATTGACATCCGCTTAGCTGAAATTCCTCAACTACATTGGGAGGAGAGCTGGTCTTGAGGAGCAAGCATGAATAGTCCCCTTTTGCTAAGCATTTTGTTTATTTGTTTATATCTGTGTAAACCATTCTGGGAACATTTGTTGCAAAGCGGTATGTAAATATTTGTCGTATTTGTATCCATATTAGTTTGCACTTGAATGGGAGACTACATGGATCAGCACTGCAAGATATTCCCCTTAGGGGATGGAGCTGCTCTGGGAAGAGCAGAAGGTTCCAAGTTCCCTCCCTGGCAGCATCTCCAAGATTGTGCTGAGAGAGATTCCTGCCTGCAGCCTTGGAGAAGCCGCTGCCAGTCTGTGAAGACAATACTGAGCTAGACAGACCAATGGTCTGACTTGGTAGAAGGCCCCAGCTTCCTTTGTTCTTGTGGCCTTACGCAAGCTCTACAGTGCTTCTGCTCTCATCTGCAGTGGGGAAAAATTATATTGAGCTATGTCCATGATTGGTATAGGGATTTCTGAGACAGGGCCTTCTCGGTGTTGGCCCCCAGGTTGTGAAACTCACTACCGAGGAAGTTAATTTAGATACTTCCTTGTTGGCCTTCAGACACCAGAACAGGACAATAGAAATTTGCTAGGTTTTTGATCTGAGCCCTAGTGAAAAATGCCCCCTTTCCTCCTTCTCTAAATGGCCCTGTATTTGTGCTATATACTGCATTTTTTCATTAAGAGCAGCACAAGGAAGTCAATCACGTAGGAGGGAGGATCTTAAACTTGGGTCCCCAGATGCTGTTGTACTTCAACTCCCATAATCCCCAATCCCCGAAGGCCATTGTGGCTGGGGATTGTGCTTAAGCCCAACAACATCTGAGGACCCAATTTCAGGAACTCGGATTTAAGAATTCCCTCTTTTCCAAATTTGGATCTCTTTTCTGTCCTTTGGCCCATGGAATTCATCCCAAAACCGTGCAGTGATGAGAGCCAGGCTGTGTATTATTTGTGCAGTGTCAAGTTAAAGGTCCAGTGCAGCTGCTATATATTCTTGTCAAGGAACATCCTCAGGAGCTTACCTGGAGCATAAATCATCTGCATGTGCATTTCAGAGGCAATGCATGAAATATGGGCATTACCCCTCCCGCCTTGTCCAAGGAAACGCAAAAGACATTTTTAGCAGCAGATCAGATTCAGACCTGATGAGCTACACAGATGTCCAGATAATAAAGCAGCAGAGCCTAAAAGTTTCTGTAATTAAACCAATATTCCGGAATTATTTGTTTTCCAGATCAGGAAGTGTCCTGCACCACTGGAGTGAAATCTATTACTTTGTGGAACATCTGGCCCACAGATTTATAAAGTAAGAAATTATGGCTGATATTTCTGATATGAAAGTCCGTTGATAGCAGAAACAAGGAATTAGGGTGGGGTGGTGGGGTAGGAGGAGAAATCTACTGATGTAAATTGCTTGGTTGAAAATTATGTCCAGCCACAACCTAATGCAGAGCCATGCATACTGAAACAAGTCCTAGGCACACTTAAAGGTTGTGGTTCTAAGCACACTTATGAGGAGTAAATCTCATAGAACTTACTTGTAAGTAAGCGGGCATAAGCTTGGACAGCATGTCTGCATTCGACTGTGAATACAGCCTTGTTCACACAATCACTCAAATCTAGGTTAAAGTGGGTTACCAACATGAGCGTAATTGTGTGAACCCACACCAAGGCAGGTTTCTCCGATTCATCTGAAGCTGGCCCTTACGGTGAACCGTGCATCACTACTCCTGCTACTTCTATTTATATATTGCTTTTTGATGAAGAAGTTCTTAAAGTGCTTTACACAGGAGGAGGAGGGTCCCTGTCCCCAAAAGGTTCACAGTCTAGGGAGAAATACAAGGTAGACCCCCAAAACAGCCATTGGAGGAATGCTGTGCTATGGCTGGAGAGGCCCACATGGTTGCTGAGGGTCCCTCAACCTTTGGCAACACCTTTTCGGCGGACTCAGGAGGCTGCAGTGGCCAAGACCTGCCTGCACAATCTCACTGCTTCCTCTGGTGATGTTGTGTATGTGAACCAAGAAGAACTCTGCTAGGTGAGCCTAAAAACCCACACAGTCGAGTCTCTTGCTGTTGATCAAGGGATAACTTGCATCATAAATACAACAGGACAGAAAGAGCATTCTCCAGCAGGCATCTACTCTGACACTTCCCTGGTCACCACTTCTGCATTTTTCAAAGGAGTCGGCCGTCAGGTCAAGGAATCGAGCACAAGAGATGCACATGTGAACGGAGTCATGGATTGATTGTAACCCATCTTGTTTTTATAGCCCCCAGCTGAGGATGTCTTTCATTGTTTTCTCAACTCGAGGCTCCATTCTAATGAGACTTACAGAAGACAGGTGAGTGTTTTTGCTGAATGCAAAAGTTTGGGTTGCACCTTCCTGATGTTAGTGCATCTGGAGTTTTGGGAGTTGGGATGCAAACCACAGCATGGGACTAAAGTGGAAATTAACTCGGCAAGGGCAATAGCAAGTGCTGTCATTTCAATAAAATGTCACTTTTCTCCCAAAAAATACTTTTGGAAACTTGTATATTGAAAAGGAACAATTGCAAGAATCAGCCATCGGCGTTTCCCCTTCCTAGTCCTCTGGTTAACACTCAGTATTTATTAGCAAAAGCCACACTCGGGTGCAACTCAGAGTGTGGGCACATGTCACATTCACCATGTAACAAGCAGTCCTGTGCAACTGGACTCTGACTGTTGAGAGCTTTGAAGGTTGCTGTGGAAAGAGGCAGAGAGAACTCAGAGGGGCTGCAGGTGAACAACACGCCTCCCAATGGGGCAGCCTTTCTCAAGAACTACAAGTCCCAGAGTTCCTTAGTTCCTCCTGGCATTTCTTGTGCAGAGGCAGGAGGAGCTAAGAGGGTTAGGCACAATGGGCAGCAGGAGGGAGGGACAAGCACCCTAATCACCAGGGATGCTGAGAACCCAGCGACGTGAGATCTCATGCTGCCGACGGGATTTACAGGCCCCAGAATATATGTGAGTCAGTAGGGCTGTTCACATGACCTTGAACAGGGTTGGAGGAGCACCTAGCAGGTGATCATGTGAATCTGGACACGGGCGTAGCCACCATTGGGCAACCAGGTTCAAAGAACCCGGGTTGCCGCCCCTCAGGGGCTGTGCCTTGCGGCCCTGACACCCCCCCCACAAAAAAGTAGGTTTTGGGGGTCCTTACAGCCGGGGGAGGGGGTCCTCATGGAAGGGCTGGTCCCGCGCCAAAATCAGACACACACACACACACACACTTCTGCTTAAGTAGCCATCAGCCTTGGCTTTCTGTTTCTCTCCTCACCACGGCCCACACGTCTCCAACATGTGTCAGCCTCCCTGCGGCATCACCTCTACTTTTGCAGCCCCCTTGCTTGGATTGCATGATCCTTGGATAGCAAAGAAATGCCCCTTTTCTGCAAGGAGAGCCCTCTGCAGACTGCAGATTCTCTCTCCTCCCCAGATTCCACCCCCCTCCAAACACTTTCAAAGAGCAGAAAAGAGAGAAATCCACTCTTTGCCTCTGGGGAGCTTTTGACAGTATTTGCATTTCATAGGCGTGTCTTGCTTGCTCTCATCATCTTAATGTGAAGGCTAACACGTCAGTGCCTGCTACAGTTTATCTCCAAAAAGTCCAGGGTAAAACAGGATTTTAAAAAAACCTCATAAATCGGGATGAAGTGAAATCTGGAAGGAAAAGCCCGATTTGTGTATGGGGTACTTCCAAAGACATCAGACTTTGATGGAGAGCTGGTCTTGTGGTGCCAAGCAGGACTTGCCCCCCTAGCTAAGCAGGGTCCACCCTGGTTGCAAATGAATGGGAGACTAGAAGTGTGGGCGCTGGAAGAGATTCCCCTCAGGGGATGGAGCCGCTCTGGGAAGAGCTGAAGGTTCCAAGTTCCCTCCCTGGCAGCATCTCCAAGATGGAGTGGAGAGAGATTCCTGCCTGCAGCCTTGGAGAAGCTGCTGCCAGTCTGGGTAGACAATACTGAGCTAGATGGACAAGTGGTCTGACTCAGTATATGGCAGATTCCTACGTTCCTAAACTGAGCTTGGGGGCAATCTGGCTGCAGTGAGGACACACACCCTCCTTTTCCAGAGGAGATTCAGAGTAAAGCCCCTGTGTGAGGAAGCTCCTGCAGAAACATATTTCTTTGGGAGAAAATGAACAGATAAATATGTGTGAGGATTGTGTGCATCAACCCCTAGGCAAGGGCTCCCCAACCTTGGCTCTACAGATGTGGCTAGACTACAATTCCCATCATCCCCAGCCACAGTGGCCGCGCCATTGTAGCTGGGGGTGATGGTGAGAGTCGTCGTCCAGCCACATCTGGGGAGCCCAGGTTGGGAAGCCCTGATGGGCATGATAATAATCCTGGTCCGCCTTACAAGGTTGTTGTGAAAGCAGCTATTAACATATATGCAGCACTCTGAACACTGAAAGAGCAATGTTTTAAGTGCAAAACTCTTTATCATGTTCCTTGTCCCTAAAACCGGGTTTAACTGGTTGAGCTGGGGCAAAATATTTCCTCCAACATCGTCCACCTCTTTGCATACTGTGAAACTGGACAAATAATTTTGGTGATTTTGAGGATAGGGTGGGTGAGCAGCTGCAGTGTGGGGTAAACTTGCTAGCAGCAGGTGATCAGGCTCTTGGGAGTCCCAGTAGCTGGTGGGTGACACCCCCTCCCCTTTTTATGGGTAGAGAGCCAGTCTTGCAAGAGTGGGCATGAATTGTCCCCTTTGCTAAGCAGGGTTCACCTTGGTTTGCATTTGGGTGGGTGGCTACATGTGAGTGCAGTCTGCTATAAGATATTCCCCTTAGGGGATGGGGTGATAGCTCAGTGGAAGAGCATCTTCCTGCTTGCTTGCAGAAGGTCCCAGGTTCACTCCCTGGAAGCATCTTCAGATAGAGCTGGGAGAGACTCCTTCTGGAAACCTTAGAGAGCTGCTACCAGTCAGTGTAGACAATTCTGAGCTTCATGGACGAAAGGTCTGACTCAGTATACAGCAGCTTCCTGTGTTCCTATGTTGTCGTGTCATTATGAACACAGAATGAGAGCAGTGCTTTCTGCACTCACTCTGCAGTTTGCTGGGTGAGTCCAAAATGATGCCTGAGAGCATGATACGTTGATAGTGAGGACCATGAAGCCAACAGCTGGCAGCAAAAGAAAAGGTGATCTGGAGGTTTTACAGGCAAGGCTCTCACCGCCCCCGCCCACCGAATCCACTCCTAATTGGAGTGTGCCAGTCCACATATTCGCTGGATTCAACCTGACCTCCCTGAAGGCTATCAGGGACCAGGACAGACAGGGCTTTGTTTTTCTCCGAAGGGAGGCTGTGAATTCTGACTTAGCCTGAATTATGTCTGGGGTAAAAAAATCCTCTATTTCCAGTAGCTTTTGAAAAACAAAAATGGGGCTTCTGCTTTCTCTTAAGGTGTTGATGGAGGTGTGGATGGCTACATGAAGGAGGTGCCATCTTATCCCTTGAATTAAAATGCCTCGATTTGCTCTTCAGATACCCCGAGGCCGTGTGTGAAAAACCTCCTGCTCTGGGAAGCAGTGCTGGGTTTAGGCACAAGCTAAGTGAGTGACAGCTGAGGGTCCCACACTGTGATGTCCTTCCGAATACAAAGAAATGACTAAATTTCAAGTTTTACATAATTGGTTGAAACCGTAAAGGAGAAAGGAGATGTTTTAAATTTTATGTGATATGCACATTGACACAGTATTGCTTCTTCAATTCAATAATGTTGAACCGTGTAATGGCTTTTGTGTTTCTGTATATTTATTTTCATAAATGCTAGGTAAGAAATCATCATATATTTTCTTTTAAAGATACTGTATTTCTTATGCCAGTAGTTATTGCAAGATAACTGTTAGATTTAGTTTTTTGTTGCATCTTTGCCAAGTAAAACAAAGCTTTATTGTTTCTGTTTCCATTGTCCTTTTTGTTAGAATAACAACTTTTTTTGTAATGCTGTGGGGCCTTTTAAGCTTGATAAAGCTTCGGGCTTCAGCCTGTCCTTATCCAGCCCTGTTGTAGAGGAGGTTTTCTGAAGCTAATTCCAAACTGAAAAAGTTCTGAAATAACTTTGGCTTAGCCTGACTTTGGGGCAGGTTTGTCGCTGAATTAAAGAGGTCAAACCACCGCACAAATGTTCTTTGTGCAAATATCGTTTGTGATTCCCACATCCCTTGGAAAGCAAAGTGTGTTTGCACTAATTGTGAACCTCAGGAAAGGGAACCTGTCAACGAGCCTCAGCTGTTGGCTGGACTTGGTGGTGGCCACACATGTGGCTGCTTGAGTGGTAATAATCAGGTTCCCATGGAGATAGCAGCAGCAGCGTGAGTTTATGGGGAGATAGAGGGTGACCCCCCCCCCCGAGGCGTTATCTTGGCTTTCCAGCCTTTTGAGCTCCACTTGGCTCTCTCCGAGTTGGTTTTCACAGCTGAGTGAACACACAATGGAGCCCACCCTCTGTAACCTATGTTTAATCTTTCAGTGTGCCGGGGTTTTAAAAGATTAAATTGGCTATCTGGGGTTTTAAAAACCCTTTCCCATGAACTCATTATTCTTGGATGGAAGACCGGGAGACTGCCTTCAAATGATCTGAAGCCTGGAGACTGGAGCTGACGGTGCCGTTCCATTCCTAGGGGGTTCTCTTGTGGCTTGGCCAGTGGTGGGAGGTTTCTCGGAATGGGGCTTCCTCTCCAGTGGTGCTGCCCAGACGTTGTGATTCCCTCTTGGGGAAGTATAATCTACACCCCTTGCCTTCCAGCAGCAAGTCAAAACTACTTTGTTTTGGAGGGCAATTAAGGGCAGATCTGAAGGAGGAGAGCTGGTCTTGCGGTAGCAAGCATGACTTGTCCCCTTTGCTAAGTAGGGTCTGCCCTGGTCTGTATTTGGACAGGAGACTACTTGTGTGAGCATGGGAAGATCTTCCCCTCAGGGGGTGGAGCCGCTCTGGGAAGAGCAGAAGGTTCCCAGTTCCCTCCCTGGCAGCATCTCCAAGATAGGACTGAGAGAGATTCCTGCCTGCAACCTTGGAGAAGCTGCTGCCAGTCTGGGTAGACAATACTGAGCTAGATGGACCAAGGGTCTGACTCAGTAGAAGGCAGCTTCCTATCCTAAGAATCCAATTTAAAGGCTAGCCAATTTATTGTAACGTAGACCCTAGCAGACCTAAAGCCCACCATTGATTTCCTAACTTCTAGCCTTTTAAAGCACCTTGAATAAACTTAATTTTACTTTTTATCATTGTAACTTCTGCATGGGCACCTTCTCCCATCTAGGCATTGCTGGGTTCATGTAATCGTGGTTGGAATCCCCCTTAGCCAAAAATAGGGCTCTTTATGAGTTTCTATAGACAGCCAACAAGTACTGGAGATCCAGGTGGCTCTTTTGATATCAATTTTTGAAATAATACATGGTAGATGGCAGCTGTTGAGGTACCAGGAGGCTTTGGGAGCGGGGTGCCTTGTATTGCATTGGAGGGCCCTGCACATCTTCTGCTGCAGACAATGTGTTGGTAGCACAAGACTCCTGTTGTTTTTGCTGCAACAAACTAATGCTGGGGGTGCAACCATAGCTCAGTGGTATGGCTAGGCAACCTTGGCTCTCCAGCTGTTGTGGAGCTGCAACAACTATCCTCTACAACCACAATAAACTGTGGTGGTTTATTGCAACTGTGGTAGTTTACCCCTGCCCCAGGTTTGGCTGTAGTTCAGTGTGGGTAGCGCATCTGATTTGCATGCAGAAGGTTCCTGGTGGAGTCCCTGGCAGCATTTCCAGGTAGGGCTGGGAAAGACTCCTGCCTGCAACCTTGGAGAAGCTGCTGCCAGTCTGGGTGGACAATCCTGAGCTAGATGGACCAAAGGTCTGACTCGGTAGAAGGCCGTTTCAGATGTTCCACAGCTGTCCTCTGGAAGTCGTTGACTGGATCCCATTGTTCAGTTACTGTTTGCATTCTTATTTGTGTGTCCTCTGGTTTTATAAAGGTTTGTGTTTAATCTTTTTGTTGTGTGATTGTGAGCCACCTTGAGCTGCTCTGGTATGAAATGCTGGGACACAAATATCTTGGTATATTAAAATATCATTTAGCATTGGTGATTTTAAAAAAAACAAAGAACCATGTATATACTGAAGCTGGAGTCTGGACTACAGCAGAGAGAAGAGCAAAAGTTTGGGGTCCTGCAAAACTGGATTGGAATTGGGGTAGCTCTCTCTTTTTTTTTAATCCCCCACCTTCACTGTCTTGTACAACAGCCTAGCATACATAGGAACTGACTTGCAGCATCAGACCAAGAAGGTCAGTCCAACCCAGTATTCTGTCTTCAACAGAGGACAGCAAGATGGTTCTACTTGCTCGCAATTAGAATAAGAGGGTGATGGCCCTCCCTTGATGCAAGTTCTCAGCAACTGGTATACTATCTTGGGACACAGCAGGGTCATTTAACTCTTCTGACTAGTAGATATATATAAAGTTTGTCTAATAAATTAGTCTAGTCTTCAAACCATGCAGAGAGATAGTAGCTAAAATTTCTCACTGCTTGTGTCCGTGCCAGGAAATGGCTCATCTACAGATATAAACTCATGCACACAATAAGCACAATTGACCAGATTATCTTGTAATCACAACAGTACTACAGTTACATTGCAGAAAAGAGGTTTGCTAAATCTGAAATCTAGGGTTTCGGTTCCATTTCAGGTGTAAAATGGTTAAGATTCAGAGACCTATAGCTGCACACTTTCCTCCATACTCACTTAATGTTGTTTGCAGCACCCTGATTTTCTCTAAGAGAATGTCTCTTCTCTTTTTTTGCAGGGATCAGATACGGCAAGGTTTGGAGGAACTTCAGAAGGTCCTGCCAGGGGGAGACACTTACATGCACGAAGGATTTGAAAGGGTAAATAAGACCAAACTGTGTGGATGTGAGGTTTACTCTTGATCTCAACATGGGTGCGAAGGAATAATGTCTAAACAGTCCCTAATAGCAACCCGTTGAAGCATATGCTATGGGATGTTTCATCCTAGGCATACCTTCCTCCTTCCTTTTCCATTCCCCACATGTGAAGGTAGAATTCCGAAATATCGAATTTCTTACACTGTGAACAGCATTTTCCAAACATGGGACCTTGTTCATCTTGCAGATAACTGAAGCAGTAATTCCTAAATACTGTTGAGTGCTCTCCAGTTCTCCAGATATCTACCAGCCCAGGAACCCTATTCACACATTATGCTCAACCCTCGTATGAGTGTATACAGGTACAGTTATTCACACATTATGTTGAACACAGATACAGCTGTACATGTCCTATCTCTACCATGCATTTGAGGGGCCTGTAGCCAGGCTCACTTTTAAATGAATGCAGGAACAGTCATTCACACAAAAAATACAGACCTCTGGATACGGACATGGGTACAGACATCTGAATACAGGTATGACATAATGCCTGAATATGGTTAGGGGTGCTCAAACCTGGGTCCCCAGATGTTGCTGGACTACAACCCCCATCATCCCCAGCCAGGATGATGGGAGTTGTAGTCCAGCAACATCTGAGGACCCAAGTTTGAGCACCTTTCTCCCAGCCATTAATTCCCATGAAGGAAACATCACCTAGGTGTCTTGGGCTGCTGTTAACCAGTCATCTTGCTAATGGCAACAACAACAAAAGCAACCCCAGCAATATCTCTCCGTCACACTAACGATCCTCTTTGGTTCAATTTCAGGCAAGTGAGCAAATTTATCATGAAAGCGTGCAAGGTAAGACTGAACGAGTGAGTGGGTCAGTAGACAGTAGCATGGTTTCTGCTCTGCTTTCCTTTTGTGGCTGAACAGCTGTGTCCGTCTCCCGAGAGCGGGATGCTTCTAAAACTCCCGTAACTTCTTTGAGTCTTGCAGGGCAGTTGTGATTTGGGGGTGGTGGCGGCAGAAAGGGGGCCTGTTTTTCAGTGGGGACAAATGGGTAGTTCGGAGTAGATGGGGCCAGTGCTCAGCGGGAGCACATCTGCTTTGCATGCAGAAGGTCACACTAGAAGTGTGAGCACTGGAAGAGATTCCCCTCAGGGGATGGAGCCGCTCTGGGAAGAGCATCTAGGTCCCAAGTTCCCTCCCTGGTGGAATCTTCAAGCTAGGGCTGAGAGAGACTCCTGCCTGCAGCTTCGGAGAAGCCGCTGCCAGTCTGTGAAGACAATACTGAGCCAGATAGGCCAAGGGTCTGACTCAGTATATGGCAGCTTCCTAAATTCCTATGTCCCAGGTTCAGCCCCTGGAAGCATCTCCAGGAAGGGCTGGGAGAGAGGCTAACCCTAGCTGAAGCCTTGGAGATGCTGCTGCCAGTCAGTGTAGAGTAGGCAATTCTGGGCTAGATGGACCAATGGGCTGACTCAGTAGGTGACAGTTCCCACGTTCCAGACTAATTGAGCCTTCTTTCTGCTGCTTCTTTGTGTAACTAACACACACACACACACACACACACACACACACACACACACACACTTTATTGCAAAGTATATGGGGAGGGAGAAATAGTGGGAGAGGAAGCGAAGGCCAAACGATGACTATTGTGACCCTGGAAAACCCAGCATCCTGGGATCCAGGACTGGGTTCATGACTTGCTTGAACTAGCAGCACAGGCAAAGTGGGCCCTAGTTAAAGCAAGCAAATGGAATAGATGGTCAGAAATCTGGGACAATTTCCTTGGGCTGTGCATACAACAAGAGCCTTTTTACTTACCTCTATCCATACATACAAAGGTGTGTATTTTCCTCTTCCTCTTTGCGGTCTTCCTTCTATCTATCCATCTGTCGTATTTATATACTGCCTGATAAGTGCATCTCTAGGTGGTGCACACAATTCAAAACACAACAAATACAAAACAGAGTAAAAACAGTTAAAACAATTTCACAGAATAAAAAGTTAAAACAATCTCATGAGATAAAAACAAATTAAAAAGTTTAAAATTAATTTCAGTAAAAAGCCAGAGAAAACGGGTGTGTCTTGAGATACATCCCAAAGCAAACAGAGGAGCAGATGCTCTTATTTTAACAGGGAGCATATTCCAAAGCCCCGGGGCAGCCGCAGAGAAGGCTTTTCTGCTTCTTTTAACGTGGTTGCCCACACCTAGGACCTCTTCCCTTTGAACCTGCGAAAAGCAAACCACCCTCAAGACGACAGTGTCTCATTTGAATCTGCTGAATCTGCTGTCGATGCTCCATTCTCAAAACTCTCTTTTTCTCTCTTTCTACAATAGAAGTTTGCCCATAAATACGGGACACTTTTTATTATAAATGCATGTTTCATACAAATAAAAGAATCTTTATTAAAAAATGAACAACATTTCTGTCAGTTTTGGTTCTCCAGCTGCTGAATCAGAAGTCGTTTTTGGCTACTTTGCTCCCTGCCCCCTTCCCCGCCCCATCAAAAAGCAGCTGAACCCAAACCAGATCATCCCAACAGAAATTATTATTTTTCATCCTCTCCAGAAATGCGGGCAATTAAATGCACAGCTGTTGTTGTCAGTGGGGAAAAAAACATTCTGACGATTTAAAATAGTTTTAAGATGGATAATTACTGGGGCTCTCATTTCTTCTTCAGACAGAAGGCTTGGAATTATATTTAACTTTGACAAAAGCTAAATGTCAACTTCAGAATGTAATGCGTGACTTCAGAGGTCTTTCAAATTTACTGTGAGGAGCTGACGGCAGGAATCCAAATTAACTTTAATTAGTTCTGCTTCATGATGGTTTTGCGATTTCCAGCTAACCCCGATGACAAGCCTGGGCTATGCTGAACTAAAGATAGTGATCTTCATGTGATAAGAATGCATTTTGGCAGTAAATCTCCGCTCTCTATTGGTGGCACGCTGTAATCTGGCTGATGATAGGCTTGGCTCTTCGGCTTTATGAGCTGTTCTGTTGTAGTGGTGCCAGCGTCCAAATGGGTTCATGAACCTTTCCAAGCATCGTTGCACTGAGGGCCAAAGCAGGAATGTGGGGGAATGTGTTGCTTTTCACATGTCCAGTTCTCCCCTTTCTGTAACTTCAAGCCCAGGGCTGAGGTCAGGCTTGTGTGAATCTGCATTTCTGGAATGCCTATTGTTCGCCAAGGAGTTCAAAATGTAGGAAAGCATGATTGCATAGAGTCAGGACCTCTTAATAGTTAAGTCATAACCAATATGTTGCATGAGCACAAGGCTGTTGCGCTTGTGCCTTGTGCTAAATTTGGAGCTGGCATTCCATCCAGATTAGTGCTGTGCTCCTGCAGTCATGTCTCTGCTTGCACAGCGAGGTGTACAAGCTGTGGCACACCACCTATGCTTGGCCGGGAACACTTTTGCAAAGGTGCAGTTCTGAGCATCTCTGTGACTTCACACAGTTGTGCAGCCTTCTTGCACTAGTGCAGTTTTGTGCATTGTGCAAGGGTGTCATGACTCCGGATGTTGTCCCCCAGTTGCTGTATAAGGCATAAATATTGTTGTAAGACACACAGAAAACAGCTGTGAGAAGGATTCCCATATTATTTTATTTATGTATTTGTACACCGCCCCAAACTTGCGTATCTGGGCAGTTTTACAACAACATGAAACAAAAATTAAATCATTAAAACAAGACCACAATTCTAGTTTAAAAAGCTTGGGTGAATAAATGTGTCTTTTAAAGACTTCTTAAAAGCCGTTAGAGAGATGGGGAGGCTCTTATTTCAGCAGGGAGCGCGTTCCAAAGCTGCAGGGAGCAGTGGGGCTCATAGTGAAGAATACAGTCTACAGAAAATGCTGTTGAGCCTGTTTGATCCTAGCAAGACAAAGTAAATGTGTGTGATCATCATGGCAATAATATTTCTGTCTTACCTTCTCCAACTCATTGGATCCCTCAGAATGAGGCAATTATTGGCCGGTCTCCAACCTCCCATGGTTGGGCATGGTGATTGAGAGTATGGCAGTGTCTCAGTTCTAGACAGTCTTGGAGGAAGCAGATTATCTAGACTCATTTCAAACTGGCTTTTGGGTGGGCTCTGGGGTTGAGACGGCTTTGGATGATCTCCAAATTGGAATTGATAGGGTGTGTGTGACTCTGTTGATCCTTTTGGATCTCTTGGCGGCTTTCAATACCATCAACCATGGTATCCTCCTGGAGCGCCTGAAGGGTTTGGGAGTGGGAAGCACTGCTTTGCAGTGGTTCTGCTCCTACCTCTCGGTAGGTTCCAGATGGTGTCACTTGGAGATTGTTGCTCTTCCAAACAAGAGCTATTGTATGGGGTCCCAAAGGGCCCCATTCTGTCTCCAATGCTTTTTAATATCTACATGAAACCGCTGGGAGAGATCACTAGGGGATTTGGTGTAGGGGGTTATCAATATGCTGATGACACCCTGGTCTATTTTTACATATCAACTTCATCAGGAAATTCCCTGACTTCCCTAAATGCCTGCCTGGAGGCGGTAATGGGCTGGATGAGGGAAACAAACTGAGGCTGAATCCAAGCAAGACAGAGGTACTCATTGTGGGAGGTCAGAACTTCGTAAGTGGCTTAGATCTGCCTGTTACACTTCCCCAGAAAGAGCTGGTACATAGTATGGGAGTACTTCTGGATCCAAACCTCTCACTTGTCTCAGGTTGATGCAGTGGCCAGGAGGGTTTTATATCAGCTTCAGCTGATATGCAAGCTACATCCATTTCTGAAGATAAATGACCTTAAAACAGTGGTACATATGCCGATAATGTCCAGACTTGACTACTGCAATCTGCTCTACGTTGGGCTTCCTTTACATGTAGTCTGGAAACTGCAGTTGGTACAGAATGCAGCAGCCAGGTTGATCTCCGGGATTACCCAAACAGACCCTATTACACTTATTTTAAAATAACTACACTGGTTGCCAGTAAGTTTCTGGGTGAAATATAAAGTGCTGGTTATTACCTTTGAAGCCCTGAATGGCTTGGGTCCAAGGTATTTAAGAGAACACCTCCTTCATGAACCCTGCTGCCTATCAAGATCCATCTTAGTCAGGCTTTTAATTTAGACTTCTAAAGCTTTTATCTGTATTTTAAACTGTTTTAATTGTGTTTGCTTTTAGATTGTGAACTGTCCAGGGACTTGCTTTTGGGCGGTATAAAAATGTGTTAAATAAATAAAACAAAACCACTACCACTCTTGACAAAGGTGCACAGAGCAAGAGAGAGAGAGGAGAGGGAGAGAGAGAGAGAGAGAGAGTGCTTAAGGAGCAACTCCTCACTAAAACTTGTTTTTGTTGACAGGGGGGAGGCATCTTTGGGAAGGAGATCTGGGTTGTTAGGATTGGAGTTGGTGAGTTCAATAAAATGAGGCAGGGGGAACTCCTCAAATGCTTGAGGGGAAATCAGCACCCCTGTCTGACGGGAGAAATATAGCTCACTTTCGCCTGCAGTTTCTGATTATGCAGCACACTAGTAATGTTCATAATACGACTTTTCTCAGGTTATAGGACGGCCAGTGTCATCATCGCCCTGACTGATGGAGAGCTTCATGAGGACCTTTTCTTCTATGCAGAGCGAGAGGTGAGCCCAGAGAGCCTGGGGCCTGAAGGGCCATGATGGGTCAGGAGGGAGCTTTATTTTTATTTTTACATGTTCTATCCCGCTCTTCCTCCAAGGAGCCCAGAGCAGTGTATTACATACTTAAGTTCTTTCTCAAAACAACCCTGTGAGGTAGGTTGGGCTGAGAGAGAAGTGACTGGCCCAGAGTCACCCAGCTAGTTTCATGGCTGAATGGGGATTTGAACTCGGGTCTCCCCGGTCCTAGTCCGGCACTCTAACCACTACACCACGCTGGTCCCCATTGGGACCCCAGATGTTGTAGCTGGGAATGATGGGACTTGAAGTCCAACAACAAACGCCTGAGACTGTTGCCCAAGGAGCATATTTATGGGGAAACGGATTATGCCAGCAGGGAAAAGGTTTGTCTCTTCTCCCTCTCCTTTTAATATGTGTAACTTCTTGAGTAATAATAGGAGGGAATGTAAACAAGAGACATCAAAGTGTCCTTTTGTGTCAAACAATGCAATCTTAGTTATGAGACTTCAGGGTTCATGAACCAATTTTGATTGCCTGGGCATAGCTCAGGAATGCATGAAGCTGAGACTTCCTCTGAGCATGCCCAGAAAACCTTTTCTCTTGCGTAACGCCAGCCTGCTCTCACACATTAGGAAACAGAGCTTGCACTGCAGTCTTCTTTCAGACCCCGGTGTAAGAAAATACTCTGACCAAGACGTACGCTCCCTTGCAAATGTAGTGTTGAAGTGTGCCCCTTCCAAACTGCATTCCTTATCTCCTTGAATTGTCATGAAAGAGAGACAGTCGTGCATTAGTATATTTGGGCATGACCAGTACACATGTGTTGAGGAACAAATGAAATGTTCACTATACAACAACCCACAGCAGCCCAGAGGCACTTCTCAGTGCCAACTCCACGGCCACATCTCAGCTGGGATGTCCAGTTCCAAATCTGCATGCATATCTTGGTCCATCAGACTAGACCAAGTACTGGCTCCCATAAACTGCCTTCCAGAATCAGCTTGGACTCCATCTTGGACTTCCGGTGCTTGGGCTTAACCAAATGTAAATAATAAAACCTCTTCCCTCAGTCCCTTGCAAACTCAACTTTTATTACAAAGCCAGATTAATAAATAGGAACATCAGAAGCTGCCATATACTGAGTCAGACCCTTGGTCCATCTGGCTCTGTACTGTCTGCACAGACCGGCAGTGACTTCTCCAAGGTTGCAGGCAGGAATCTCTCTCAGCCCTGTCTTGGAGATGCTGCCAGGGAGGGAACTTGGAACCTTCTGCATGCAAGCAGGCAGGTGCTCTTCCCAGAGTGACCCTATCCTCTCAAGGGAATCTCTTCTTTCAGTACTGACGTAGTCTCCCATTCAAATGCAAACCAGGGTGGACCCTGCTTAGCAAAAGGGTCTTGCTTTTCATGCTTGCTACCCTGCATCTTTTCCTGCTCTTGTGAGCGGGGGGAGGGGGAGGCTAAATTCTATCCCTTTAAGATAACTTACAGCCTCCAGGTTTTTCAGAAAATAAATCCTTCCGTTGTGACACTTGGTTAATTTCCCTCATTCTGTCTCAAGAGAGAACTGTGCGGCTATATCTTTGCAATATCATGTTTTGTCTGTCTGGTGATCGAAGCTGACATGTGCTTTTTAGCAAGTCTGACAGCAAGAGTTTGCTTTCTTCCCGAAGACTCAGGCAGACAAGGGAATGTTGTCCAGACAAGCTGGAAGCCACAGACTGACAGTGCAGGGTTCATCTTACAAACACTGATGGAAATACTGAAGCATCTGCTTGGGTTTCTGTCTGGTGCACCGAAAGTTCTCCCTCATTTGAGTAAAGGGGCGGGAGGAGATGAAAGCAGACCCTTAAGCATTCCTGTAGGGGAAGATTTCTGGACAGCCAGTCTTGTGGGAACAAGCATGAATGGCCACCTTTGCTAAGCAGGGTACATGTTGGTTTGCATTTGGATGGGTGACTACATGTGAGTGCTGTCTGCTAGAAGGTATTCCCCTTAAAGGAAAGGGCCATAGCTCAGTGGAAGAGCATCTCATGTTTGCATGCAGAAGGCCCCCAGTTCAATCCTTGGCAGCATCTCCAGGTAGGGGTGGGAGAGACTTCTGCCTGGAACCGTGATTTGCATTTGGATGGGTGCTGTCTGCCAAGAGGTTTGCATTTAAATGGGAGACATGTGTGAGCACTGTAAGACATTCCCCTTAGGGGATGTTGCCGCTGGGGAAGAGTACCAGTGTGCTTGCATGCAGAAAGTTCCAAGTTCCCTCCCAGGCAACTACAATGGGCTGAGAGAGACTCCTGCCTGTAACCTTGGAGAAGCTGCTGCCAGTCTGGGTAGACAATACTGAGCTAGATGAGCCAAGGGTCTGACTCAGTATATGGCAGCTTCCTATGTTCCTATGCCTCAGGTCCCCAGATGATGGACTACAAATTTCACCATCCCCAGTATCAATGGCATTTTTAGTTGTAGTCCAACAACATCTGGGGAACCAAGGAACACATGATTTAAAGGGCTTACTTCTCCCAAGGGCTAGAGATAAAGAAGGGATAATAGCACACACACAGCTGTAAGCGCAACTGTGCTATCACTAATTTCCACCTCTAGTGGATAGAGATGGAAAATACTCTATCAAGAGCTTTCATCCTCTAAGAGGGTACCAGTGGCCAAAATTTGTGTGCCTGTGTCATGGACTCTACAGTGTCATGCAATGCTTTGCATGGATGGAATACCTTTTCAACTCCTTCCTGGGGTTGCAGCCACATTGTGTTCTCCTTGCAACCAGGCCCAGGATAATCATCTGTTTCCTGGCAACCAATCTGGTCCTCATTCTTCAGTGACAGTCCAGGCAGCTGGGTGTGTGCCGAACAAAATCCCACTCCACAGATTTTGACAAAATGGGTGGATCGTGAGAGTAGAGGCTAGGGGTTATCGTATTTGGGAGATGACACTCCACCCTCTGTTCATTTTGCAAAAAGCAATGTTCTCCACCCCCTTTTAAGATGCCCCTGTCTCCATGAAAATAAAGAGGAAAACTTAGGGAGAGCAAGCAGATTTTTCAGAGCTTGAAAGTGGAGTTTAGCTGACAAAGCGTTTAACAGGCAAAGGGATCACTGATGGTGATCTGTTATTTCTCAAAACACATTCCAGTCCAGAGTGACATGACGTCAGCTTGGTAACATCTCATGCACACTTTATTGGCTCTTACCAAGAATGTAATACTCTAATGAAGGCTATTGGGTATCTGGGACCAAGAGTGGTGATGTATCGGGGAGTTAATGGAATCCAACTCTGCGACTGTGTAAAAAGTTGGATTCGTTTGGACCAGAAGTTGGAGTGAATTATTGGCCGTGATGGAAATGTGGGGATTGTTATGAGACTTTTATCTTCCCAGGGAAAATAGGATTTCTAGCTTTAAAACGCCCAGATGGGACGGCTGCTCTTGTGGAATGAAAACAAAACTAGTCCAACAGTAATCATTGCAAGGAACAATAATGGGGGAAACAAAAGGGAAAAATAAATCTGCATTTGCAGGAAAGGGAGATAACCAGCTCTGTAGCCTTGATTTCTGGGAATATAATGTGGATGTGGACCCTTGGAAATTCAAAGGTATTCTCTTAAAGCAGGGGTGGCCAGCTTTTGTACTTTATGGTGGGTGGCACAGCACTATTATGCAGCAGACCAGGGGTGGGCAAACTTGGCTCCCCAGCTGTTGTTGAACTACAACTCCCATCATCCCCAGCCACAGGGGATGGTTTAGAGCCTAGGAGTATCTTGCAAGGCAAATCTACCCTTTCATGAGTGGTCAGTTTCCAGAAATCTGTCAACACCATCTGGCAGGAAAGGCTTCAGAGTCAGGCCTGGAGAAGGCTTAGCAAGGAAGCTAGAAGGGAGATGCTCTAAGACAGTGTTTCTCAACGTGTGGGTGCCCAGATGTTATTGGACTTCAATTCCCATAATCCCCAGCTCCAGTGGCCTTTGGTTAGGAATTATGGGAGTTGAAGTCCAGTTACATCTGGGGACCCACACGTTGAGAATCCCTGCTCTAAGAGCAGCTCAGCCTGAGCAAGGAGGCCAGTTGGAAGCATGACAGGGTCAAATGGGATACTCTTGGCTACCCATGGTGCTTGATCTGTGCTAGGCTGAAGCCTGCAGAATTTCCCCCTTTCCTGTCTACTGTAGTAGACTGTAGATAGTACTGCTGCTGAAATCATGCTCCCTCTTTTGCTTGCAAGCTGGAATGTGGGGAGCTGCCTGATACCGAGTCAGACTCTTGGTCCATCCAGCTCAACATTGTCTACTCTGACTGGTAGCAGCTCTCCAAAAGGGGTCTTTCCCAGCCCTACCTGGAGATGCAGACAGGGATTGAACCAGTGTTCCCTCTAACTGGGATTCCCAGATGTTGTGGACTACAACTCCCAGAATCTCCAAGCAAAAGTCATTGCAGCTGGGGATTCTGGGAGTCGTAGTCCACAACGTCTGGGAATCCCTGTTAGAGGGAACACTGGATTGAACCCGGGACCTTCTGCTTGCAAGTCTGCCAGTGAGCTGCAGCCTCATTCCAGTGTAAGGGGGAAGATCTTCCAGTGTTCACCCATCCAAATGGGAACCAAGGGGACCATGCTTAGCCAAGGGGACCATCCATGCTGGCTACCACAAGGCCAGCTCTCCTCCCCTGAAGATGCAGGAAACAAGGCATCTGAGCACCAGCAGTGGCAGAGTCCCTGGGCCAAGAAGACCTTGCTAATGAAGCACACGTGTCTAGGAGAGCCAGGGAATTCCAAACGAAATCCAGACGAGAAATGAGACACCAACATGTGGAATATCTTTCTCTCCTACACCATGGGCACATATATTCTTGCCAGTTAAATTGCAGGCAAACGTCTTAACCACAACGTGATTATTATTGGCTAGGGCTGTCAGTGGCTGGATCAAATTGGTTTGGGGAAGGAGCAGGCTGTTTGCCAGCTCTGTTTTGAAAGGAAATTCCATCCCGAGAATGGCACGAAATGCATGCAATGGATGGCATCTTTCATCTGCTTGAATCATTGATGACTCTTCGTCCTCTTGTTCAAGGCCAACCGATCTCGCGACTTGGGTGCGACTGTATACTGTGTGGGTGTGAAAGACTTCAATGAAACGCAGGTAACGGAGTCCATGTTTGTTGTTGTTGTTGTTGTTACATTTTATATCCTGCTCTTCCTCCAAGGAGCCCAGATCGGTATACTACATAATTAAGTTTGTACCTGTGAAGTAGGTTAGGCTGAGAGAGAAGTGACTGGCCCAGAGTCACCCAGCTAGTATCATGGCTGAATGGGGATTTGAACTCGGGTCTCCCCGGTCCTAGTCGAGCACTCTAACCACTACACCACGCTGTTATAGTTGAGTTGTTGTAGAATAGTCGGGATGCCTTGAATATGGCATTTGGTCACCTTCAGATACATTTGTTTTGTGGAGAGCAGCTAGTAAGAGGTTCCAGTTTCTAAAGAAAGCACCATTCAGTATGATAAACCAGGACACAGAAAGGCACTTGGGATTGGCCTGAGACCAACTCATGCCTTCAGCTTTTGCATACTTAATTTTTCATGGCCTGAGTAGCCCTTTTCACATCTTTGACATGTGATCTGCATACATGATTAATTTTAAGACAATTATTTGCACATGCAGAGCTGTTTATATTTGGGTTTATAACAGCCTCCTGGTGGCTGTTGCTGGTAGGGACGTGCATAAAACTGGAACGAATCAATTTGAATGGATCTCCACTTTATTCAATGGTCTTGAATTCGATTCGAATTTGAATCGATGCGTTCCAATTTCGTGCACATCCTTAGTTGCCGGTGTGACTTGTTGTGAGCCTTTCTGGGGACAGGGAGGAAGCTTATTCTTGTGCTGTGTGAACCTCTATACACAGGGTTCTCAAACTTGGATCTCCAGTTGTTGCTGGACTACTGTCATCCTTTGGCTGTTGTGGCTGGGGATCATGGGAGTTGTAATCCAGCAACATCTAGGGACCTAGGTTTGAGAATCCCTGCCTTAGACCATTGTTCCTTGACTGAAGTTTTGTGTCAAGACTTCCTTGTTTTCTGGCTTGCTTCTCATGTCTGTCTCTGCTACATTACCAGTTGGCTCGGATAGCTGACAGCAAGGATCACGTCTTCCCTGTGAATGATGGCTTTGAAGCTCTCCAGGGGATCATAGACTCTGTAAGTATTACTTACCACTGCATTCATTTTATGTCTTTGTAAAAAAATAAATTAAATAAAACAGCACTGTTGGTGCCAAAAGCTTCATTTATCAGCATTCTGTCATCTGAGGGCGCCTTCTCTTGGAGACTGTAGTAGCAGAGGCTTACGTGAAGGGCTGGGAAAGGGTGTGAACCGGATGGTGATGGGTGTGAGATATTTGGGATGCGTTTGGCAGAAGCAACGAAGGAAGATGCTTTTATAGGCGGCCTGGGGATGCCGCAGATATTTGCCGTTCCCCACTCCCAGTGTGTAATGTGCTGTTGTGCATTTAGTGATCCAGAAAGGCTGCAGGGTTGCAATTTCTGTGGGTCTTCTGTGGGCTGTGGGGCTGGCAGGTACGCACACGCAGCCAGAGGCTTAATTGTGCAAGGCTGTCTGGGCGTCTTAGCAATCATGCTGCTTGTGCTCACGCCATCCTACACAATAACCAGCAACGATGCAGCGCCATGGCCTGAGCTTTTCACAGTGCCTGTGCTGAGGAGGTCTGTGGTATGCTTGCACATGCACAGTGTAGGTTTGTGCATTGATCAGCTGACGTGGCTTGCTTGTTCAGTTTCATTGCTGAACCTGAAGTCGCCCTTGGCTTCAAGTGAGACTAAGGTAAGCGGAACAAAGAACAGCACCTTGGAGTTCTATGTCAGCAGTATAGTTAGATGCTATCCAGGCTGCACAGGTGACAAGTAAAGATGAATGACTCCCAATACAGGACCTTCTCAGAGATGATTTCCACCCTACCTAGGACTGTGCCTGGAGTATTATTGTGACTGTAGCGTAGACATCTGTGCTGCTTCTCTGCCCCTCACACTGCTGGGAGGAGAAATTAATGACCATATCAGGAGATGTTGCTTTTTTTTTAATGCTGGCTCCTCTCTGGCCATAGACACTTAACCCCTCTTTAAGGTGGATTTACTCTCAAAGGGTCCGGGAGACTCCTGTTCCAATAAACATGGGTCACCCAGTTTCACCAATCAATCTCTATTATGGTCATAGACCAGCATAAAGTATAAGGGTGATTACATGTTAAAAGTGAGAGTAGATAAAAATGATTACATATAAAATGGGACATATTAATACTAAAAGGACTAAAAATAATAAAAATCGTAGATAATACTCCAAAAGCATGAGGGCCTAAAAGCCGGAGAAGTAATAAAAACATATGAAAGGCATAAAAGGGCGGCGGGGGGTAAAAATGGACGTAAAAAGGTTAAAAGCAATGAGAAGACAGAAATATATGAAAGCCTGAGTAACAAAACTGGAAAACAGCCAGATTAAAGGTTATAAGGAACAGTAAAAAAGGGAGGCGCATGAGCAATTGTAGGGCCCGCCCAGAGTCACCAAGGGTCAGATTAAGGCTGATAGGACTCACTGCCTGTCATCCGCCGACGAATGCTGATCGCAGCCGCACGGTACCTGGTGACGCTATATGTGATGACGGGCTTAAAGTCAGAGAGTAGCAAGGAGCTGCAGAATTGGCTCGGACGACCTGGATACTTGCTTAGCAATGGAAGGATGAGGGAGGTGTGAATGTCGCTATAGAACAAGCAGTGGAGAAGGACATGCTCAGTAGTTACGATCTGCCCTGAGCCACAGGGGCATAGTCGCTCTGCAAATGGAGTCCTTCTGTAACGGCCTTCCAGCACTGCTGAAGGGAGGCCATGACAGCGAGCCAGAGTGAATACCCTTCTGTGCTTTGGGACCTCCAGTTGGTTGAAGTCTGCTGCTGGAGAGGCAGAGTAGCTAAGCCCATCACTGATATGAAATTTTGGGACCCTGCTGAGATCGGTTTGGTGCTCAATGTCTCTAATGTGCTGCTTGATGTTTGCTTTTGCCTGGTCATAGTCCATGTTGAGCAAGGTCAAGGGGGAAAGGCCCAGAGTAGCTATTTTTGTGAATCCAGCTAGATTGGTAATCATCGTGTAGGGTTAGGTGGGCAAGACCAATTGGGCAGAAGGATAGTCTGAGCCAATCACAAAGAATGGCCATCCACACCCTGGCCTCCAGCTTGATCAGAGCTGTCTCCAGGTGCAGAGTGGCATTGGAGACGCATCTCGGTACTTGGAGTGCTGCCTTCAGGAATTTAGATTGTACAAGTTCCAGAGTCACAATGTTGAGGAAGGGGCCCCATTGAGCACCATAGAGGAGCTGAGCTAGCGACTTGGCTGTGACCAGTTCAAGAGCCGCGGTTACATAACGGCCTCCTCTTGTCTGCAGGAATTTGAGAATGGCAGAGGAGCTTCTCTGGGCATTTAAAGCCACGTGTTCCCCATAAGTTTTCCTAGAGCCGCCAGAATGAAAAACTACTCCCAAGTATTTGAAGAGTGCAACGTGCTCAATCTTATGCCCCTCAATCCGCCAAGAGTGGATCTTGGGCCTCTTGGCAAAGGCCATGATTTTAGTTTTGTGATAATTGATTTCCAGTCAGTCCTCCCTCCAGTGCAGCATCGGGGCCCTCCGTGCTCTTCTACGGCCAATGGGGGTCCTTGAGAGGATGGCTGCATCATCCGCTTATGACAGAATGGCAGCGTGTCTCCCAGCGAGCTTTGGAGGGTGGAAATCTGGGTTGCTGAGCTGGCCCACCATAGAGTTAATGTAGAAATTGAAGAGGAGTGGGGCCAGAATGCATCCTTGGGGTTACCCAGTTTGGATATTCAGCAAGGAGGGGATAAATGAACCCAAGTTGCTTTGCATCTGATCTTTCCCTGGATGCCATCATCATTGCATATGAAATATAACGTGAAATATAATAGCCCACAAAAGAGGCCACAACTTCCTCTTTTACATTTTTTCTCGCAATGCAGCAAATTGGGTTGCAGCCCTTTTTCTAGCTTTCCGGACTTTTCTTCCAACCTGGATTGAACTGTGTGCCAAATTATGCTGGACCATCAGGTGTTGTGAGAGTCTGAAAGAGATTTGGTTCTCAGGCTACGCTCCCTTTGCAGCTGCTCTTAATAGGTTCCAGAAGCACTTCTGTCTCCGCACAGAGTCTGTGCGACTCTGTCTGTAGGTTTGATGAATCAAAGATTTCAGGCTTGGGCAGCTTAATTTAGCCGTGGCCTCAAGGTTGGTTGGCTGGTGCTGCTGAACCTATTGGGAGCAGTTGGGGCAGAGAAAGGTTACTCTGAAGCTGTAGAAAAAGTCACACAATGTAGAGGTGGAGTCGAGGTAGGAGAGAAGAGTTGTTAGATGGCAAGGAATAAGTGTGTGTCTGTGTGTGTTTGTCAGGGACACCACTGGGGGTGGCCCATGGGGCTTAGGCCCCATTGAATGACTCATGGGGCTCAGGTGGGAGACCCATGGGGAGATGCTTGGGGCTCAGGTGGCTCAGGCCCCACTGAATGACTCGGAGCCTTGAATCTCATCAACTGCCTCCTCCTTGAAAGGCGGATGGGCAATCCCCTCTGTTTCTGCTCCAGCAGCAATGAGCGCCTCTCATCTCTGTCCTTCCCAAAACTTGCTGTGTTGGGGACAAAACAGACCTGTAGCTCCCAGTGTCGCACTTGCTGCCTCCAGTTTCCCTTCCCAGGAGTCAGAAGCCATTATTCTGGGTGTGGGGGAGCACGGCTGATCTTAATTCTCAAAAGTGGGGACCCAGGGACCAGATCTCTTAAGTACCAAGCAGTGTTTCTGGGGTGTGTATATTATTTATTTATGTATTTATTTGAGTTCTATACCACCCTTCCAAAAATAGCTCAGGGCGGTTTACACAGAAAAATAATAAATAAAATAAAATAAAATAAATTTAAAAAATGGATTCCTGTCCCAAAATTGCTCACAATCTAAAAAGAAACGTAAGATAGACGCCAACAGCATTCACCGGAAGTACTGTGCTGGGGATGGATAGGGCCAGTTACTCTCCCCCTGCTCAATCAAGAGAATCACCACGTTAAAAGGTGCCTCTTTGCCCAGTTAGCAGGTGAGAGTGTGAGAGGGAGATAACCACTAAAGCATCAAACAAGCACATGCTAAATGCATATGCTGGGAAGGAGGTGTTTTTAATTTTCCCCAATAGCGGCTTATATTTTTCTGGACCACTAAAATGGAAGCGCACACATTCTAATTATTGTACAACCAGCCTTAAATTGGAAGATGGGTGGGCATGGGCGTGGAGCCAAATTGGCTTGGGACAGTAGGTCAAGGTATGCCTAATGTTTTTGGAAGCAGCTTGGCTTGCTTTCTGAGCAAGTCCAGCACGAACCGCTCCCTCTCAGCCTCAGATGCAATATGTTCTCATAAGTGCATAGGACAAGCGCCCTTCCCACCTCTGGCAGCTGTGTGCACACTTTCAGTCATGTGTGAGTTAAAAGGTAGGTAGGAGGAGGGGAAAGGGATGGTGCGTGAGGCGAGCCCAGGCTCTGGCAAGTCCTCCTACCGTAGTCATGTGCTGAGTAAAAGCGCTGGGTAGGATGCCACCCTTGGAGCCTGTGCTCGCCTCCCACACAAGCACCTTCCCTTCCTTTGACTTAGAACTCGCACCCGACTGAAAATCGGGAGCAGGCACAGCTCCCAACGGTGGGCAGGACAAGCATTCACGGTAGTGAGAACAGCCCTAATGCTTTCTTAGCCGAGGTTCTCAGTGGTCAAAGGCCTTTGTGGCTGGAAACGATGGAAGCTGTAGGCCAGTTTGAGGGCCCCTGAATTATTGGAGCAACTCCAAAGCACTCTATAGATGCTAAATATTATTAGTTTTAGTGCCCGGTACTTGGCAAGCCTCCTGTCTTGCACGGGTGGCAAAATGCAGAATGTTATCGAGGCCTCCGTGGGCCAGCAGACGTGGTTCGTGAGTTGCGGTTGGCTGGCAGATCACAAGGCACACAAGCCCATTTCACTGGAATCACGATAGAGACATGTATGCTTCTTTCTCCCCAGAATAAGGTCTGGAGTAAGATTTGTTTCCTCTGAGGTTGTCAGCTTGTTGTGATGCTTGGGCTGTGTAAATTCAATTAAGTGGCAGCTGCAAGTAATCGGCAACAGATTTTGTTATGCTGTGACTCACTTGAGGGATGGACGACTGGTTCGTAGATGCAGACTGAAGGTCGCTGGCAGACCCCAAGCAAGCGAAACCGTTGCCATTTTCTAAACTTCCACATCCTGTTTGCTAAACATTTCTTTTCTGTTTTGTTTGTGTGATTTATTGGGCCTTGTATGTCTTAGGGCAGGTAGCACCAAAATCACACCGGGAGATAAAAACATCCCCCTACTTATCGCTTTCCACCAGGTTGCCTGCCCAGACAGAAGGGTTTCCTGCTCTTCTGGAATATGCCAGGCTAAGGCTATGGTGAGCTCTAGGGGAGGGGAGTTCCACAGATAGGATGCTGCTGGCTGCTGCCCCAAATGTCCTTTGCAACCTCCCTGCAAGCATAGTGACAGTCTTACTAGATGTGATGTGGGATTACCATGACTGGAAATTCCAGTGTCACTTTCTCTTTCAAAAAGCCGCCAGTGCAGATTTGAACCCGTTTGGTGGAGGGGTGGTGGTTATCCCTTTGCTCCTGCACGGATCCTTTGATTTGAATCACTCCCCAGAACTGCTGTTCGCTGAAGGGGAAAACTTGTGCCTGTGAGTTTCCCCCTCTGTGGGTAATAGTAGCTTCAGGAGGATGATTTGAACTGTAGGGGAAAGAGTTCTTAAGCAGTGTCAGGTGGCCCTAAACCAAATTGCCGTGGAGGCTAGTGCTCAGTGGTAGCACAGATGCTTTGCATGTAGCATGTCCCAGGTCCAAGCCCTGGAATGGGGAAAATCCCAGTCTGAAACCCTGGGGGGCTGCTGTGGGTCAGTGCAGGCAATATGGAGCTTGCTGGACCAAGGGTCTGGCTTGGTATGAGGGAGCTCCACATGTTCAAAATGGGGTCCTCTGTTGCTGCTTTAAGAAAAAGACAGTGGCAGGCAACCAGACCAGCACATGTGCAACGAACACAAAAGCGCCCCTGCACGAAGGCCATGTCGCCGAGCTCACACTCCATCTCTCGTCCGTCGTGCGCAAGCATTGTGCTCGCCTAGCAAGCGAGCTGATAGCTTGGCCTCATTCCCTGCAGCATGCATGGACCGAGGAAGAGGTTTCACAGCAGGTGGTGCTCCACAGATTGTGCAAGTGCACCTTTGTGGCACCAGGGCACACTAGTCTGGAATGCATGCCCCCGACTTGGCGGGATGAGCTCGCGCAACATCCTTGCACCCGTGCCGCGTTGGTCTGGGTGTCAGGTCAGCCATGGGGCGTTCTAAGAGCAGAACCTCTGCACCCTGTCCAGTTGTCCCTAAGAGACTTGCTGTGGACTAGGAAGGCTGCCTCCTCTCATGTTTCCAGGCCTTGATTGTTGGGAATCTATTTTAAAAATAACAGAAAAATGTTCAGGACCTTAACAATAGCCCATGGTGGAAAGCACACTACCCCTGAAGGTGTGCATTTCACATATCTCAGAGCTAGACAGTGTCTGCTCCAGCTTGACTGTTTCCTTCTTCTTCTGCCACAACAGTTTTCTGCTTCAGGCAAATGGATCATGAGCAGAACCTGCAGCTTTTGTGTGCCACCATGAACCTCCTTAACGAGGGCTAGAGCCATGCGATGGCATGCAAAACTGCCATAGTTCCCTTTGCCTCCCAACTCAAAGTGAACTCTTAATCTCTGAATTACACAATCCACACTTAAACATTTGAATTTAGTGGTTTGCTTACACATTTAAAATTACTCATTGTGTTTATTGTGTCCCAAATGAATGGTTTCTTCTTTCCTTCCAATTTTCCACTCTTCTTTGTTCATCACATTTCTGTAACTACTGTACTCTTTTTTTCTTTTCTTTTTTCTTTTGCTTACTTCTATCTCTGGCAGTTCCTGCTTACTTCTGGATGCCTCTGCTGCTCTCTTCCAAATTTCACCTCTACTCCTAGAGTGTTGGGTAGAAGAATCTGGTTTTCTTCCTTCTTGGATATACATCCCAAGGACTCTTTTTCAAGTATCTGTGGAGACTATTTAAGCGGATATAGTTCCATCTGCATGTTGTACAGGCAGGTATACAAGGCAGACGGAGGGGTAATGCCCATAAAGTTAATGGGGGTCTCTCCCCCCCTCCGCCTTGGAAACACAGTTTGTCACAGATGTCTTTGTTTAAGACTTGGTTACAATTATCCAACTCAAGATATCTACTAAATGTTTCTGGCTTCAAAGAATGAACACTGGATTGGCTTAAATGCTGTTTTTCTAATGATCTGGTGCTGCAAAGTGCTGACCCTGTGAAAGTCTGGAAATGTGTCTGAGACAACTCTCAGAACTTCTTTATAAAATTGCACTCAAACAAGATATAACTGAAGTAGGGTAACTTGGTTGGTCTTTTATTGTTGTGAAATGAAATGGATGTTATGTGGCACTTCCGTCATATCAATAGATAGCTGTTTGGCTGGTTCAGATGATATGTTTGCTGTCCCTTCTTGAACATGTGGAAGAGTCTGGGTGCACAGGCATGCGCCCCCCCCCCCAAATCTGGCACACTGTTTCACTTTTGCCTAATTGTTCTTTAAAGGCATATTTCATCCATGCATGGAGGGGCAGTTCAGAAAAGCCTTCCCCTGCACAACTAGGGAGCAGAAGGATGGCACACCTTGTGTGGGGAAGACATTCACGTCCATTCCAGCTCCCTTTATGTGTTTGAAAGATGCATTGTCCAAATCAGCCGGTAATGAAGCAACCGCAGACATAGTTCACACACTCAGAATATTCTCCCGTGAAGTATCTCTGCAGGGCTGTGCAAAAAGTGATGTACGACTCTTCTCCATGACCTCCCCCTGCCCCCCGCCCACAAGATTTCTTTTCCCCTTTTTGTGTGCAAAAGTGTGCAGTTGGGGCCTCCATGCATAGGGCATTGGCATGGAACCAGCTCATGTGCTTCGTTCTCCAGCAGTGAATGTTATGAACCAGGGCTTAGAGCAAAAGACCAACTCAACTGATTAAGCATGAAGTTAACAGGCAGTGCTGACTGAAGCATAAACCGGAGTTTCCCAAATTGGGTTCCTCCAGATGTTGTTGAACTACAACTCACAACATCCCCAACCACAATTTATTGATGATGGGAGATGTAGTATTTGGGGGACCACAGGTTGGGAACCTCCATACTAAATTAAAAAAAAATAAAGCATTTGTTGCCTATTTTGGGTACCCCAGAATGTGCTCGCTGAGGTGGCTACTCCCAGCCTGTCCATCTCTCTTCCCCCGATGAGCATTGCCATGGCTCATGCTTCTCACACCCAGACCAGGGATGACATTTCTGGACTGACAACATGAACATTCTCACGAAAGAGCTTTCAGTTTGAAATTTGGTGTGGGGGGGGGAGGAGAGGAATGGTCCCCCTGAAACGTCCATCTCCAACTTAGTTTTTGTTACTGTCTTCTGTTTCACAGTATGCTGTTCCTGGTGGCTGTCTCTTACAATTTTTTTTAGCTCAGAAGTACCCTCAGCATCTGTGTTATACAAGCAAACAAGAGCTATATAACCTGGGTGTTATAGCTGTGGGTACCCAGAAGTTGGTGGATTACAACTCCTATCATCCTCAGCTGCAAGGGCATTTTGGCCATTGTGGTTTGGGATGTTGGGAGTTGTAGTCCAACAGCAGCTAGGGACCCAAGGTTAAGAATCCCTGATTTTATTTATTTGTTTATCAATTGTATTTCTGTAAGGTAACAAACATCTCTAGGTGGTCTACAAATTTTTTTAAAAAAACAGCAAATATTAAAACAGTATAAAACAATTAACAATCACAAAATTAATGAAACAAGACCACAGATGAAAAACACATTAGATTAAAAAAAATAAATCAGTTAAAAGCCTGAGAAAACAGGTATGTCTTGAGAGTCTTCCTGAAAACAGACAGAGAAGGGGATGCTCTTATTTCGACCAGCTTTCAGTTGGGCACCTGAATCAAGGTAGCTGTTTATAGCCAGGTAGGTCAGGTTACCAGTTTAACACAATCATAGGGGAAATCTGGAATCCCACAATATACCAACAGTCCTTGTTTACCAGACACTGTCCCTGTTTCTTTCCCTGCTGTATCACTGTCCCTGGGTTTTTTTTGCCTTTTGGAGGAGATGTTGCAAATACCTTTAAGTAATCCTTTCATTTCAGACCCGTGTTCTTTAAATTAACTGACATAGGAAGCTGCCTTCTACTGAGTCAGACCTTTGGTCCATCTAGCTCTGTATTGTCTACAGCAACTCTACACAGACTGGCAGCAGCTTCTCCAAGGTCGCAGGCAGGAGTCTTCCAAGGAGGGGAACTTGGAACTTTCTGCATGTAGGTGCTCTGTCCAGAGCAGGCCCATCCTCTTAGGGGAAGATCTTCCCATGCTCACAAGTAGTCTCCCATCCAAATGCAAACCAAGGCAGTCCCTGTTTAGCAAAGGGGGCAATTCATGCTTGCTACCACGAGACCAGCTCTCCCCTGACTTTGGGTGCCTGTGCGTATCTTGGCATGTGTACCTGGGTGCAGACAGCTGTGCCGTATGAGTGCTCTGCTTCCCCTGCCCTATAACCATCCTTCACCATAACACAGATACTGAATGCAATTTTAAGCTGCAGATGGCCCATCTCACGAGCGATCTGGATATATTTAACATTCTCAAGTTAAAAAAAGAAAGCAGCTGTAGTCACTTGACTAACCCACCATTCTTCAGAAGCCAGCTATGGCAGAGTAAACAATACTGTGTGTATGGCAGATGTGTAATGGGCAGGGACCCCCACAGAGTAATCCATGGCACAAGGAGAGGAGTATATAAGAGGGATCCCAGGTACATAGGAAACTTCCATATACTAAGTCAGACCATTGGTCTATCGAGCTCAGTATTGTCTTCACAGACTGGCAGCGGCTTCTCTAAGGTTTCAGGCAGGAATCTCTCTCAGCCCTCTCTTGGAGATGCTGCCAGGGAGGGAACTTGAAACCTTCTGCTCTTAACAGAGTGGCCCCATTATCCCCTGAGGGGAATCTCCTCCAGTCCTCACCCTTCTAGTCGCCCATTCAAATGCAACCAGGGCAGACCCTGCTTAGCTATGGGGACAAGTCATGCTTGCTACGACAAGACCAGCTCTCCTCCCTGTGAGAGTCTCCTGCCTAAAACCTTGGAGAGCTGCTGCCAGTCAGTGTAGACAAAACAAGATTCAACAATGATCTGACTCTGTGTCAGGCAACTTCCTATATTTCCTATGACCAACACATAAACAAATCTGATTATCTCCAGGATGTAAATAGTCTTAAATCTGAATGTGAGAAATATCCTCACACTTTTTATTCTCTTTATTCTGTGACTTCTAGATTTTGAAGAAATCATGTATTGAAATACTGGCTGCAAAACCTTCTAGTATCTGTGCAGGAGGTGAGTTTAAACTGGATTCTTCCAGTGCTTATTGCTTTATATTCTTGAGCTCCTTTCTTGATCCCTGAGGGAAGACAGATGCTGGAATCTGCCATCATTTTGCTTTCCTTGGGAAAACTTCCAGATGGAACTTGGCACAAAAATCCCAGAAAATTCCATTTGTTTTATGTCTGCTTCTATGAAGTGATCTTGATTTGATCTATATTAGGAATGTTTTTCAGACTTTTCATTTAGGCTACAAAATCTAACTAGTAGTTCTAAGTGGAGCCTGCTTTCTGTTTCTTTTAGTATGGTGGTGCTTACCTAGGACTCCCTCCCCATGTGCTATGTATGTGATTTGTATCACCTGACTGTTAGAATATGGGTTGTAAAGGGGTGTTGCCTGTACTCTGTGTTTCAAGATGGCGGACTGGCAAAAAAGACTCCCTTATTGGGGTCCCCAAGCCCCACCCTTCTATGTGCTGTGAACTTGGTTTGGATCAGTTACAAAGGAGTGCAACACATATTTTGAGTGGCTGCCATTTTGAACCGATATAACAGATTGTAGAAGGGTGACTCCAGAGAAGGAGCAAGAGTGGCAAGTGCCCCCCACTGCCCCCTAGAAGTGTCTTGCCTATCTACTGCCCACATTCTTATATGCGAGACCCAGCTTGCCCACCCTTATGTGCCCACCCCCTCATTTTTTTCTAATGCTACCACTGAGATCAGAAAAGAAAAGTTGGAGTCCCCTTGGCTGTCCTCCCATGGGCTGTGAATTTGGCTTGTACTGGATTGTAAATGCAAAATTTATTAGAGGGGGACATACACAGTGATCTCAAAAGCCTTTTTTCCTTTGTAAGGGCAAGCAAGCTAGAAAATCTCCAATCCATCATTCTAAGATTTAAAGATATCAATTTGTTGAACATTTTTGCAAGAGAGACACTTTTTTTAAATTCCCTCCCCCAAGGGGATGTGTAATCTCTTAACCCATATTTCCCAAGTTTTGAACATCCAGAATGACTTCCAAATCCCAGTCTTGCGAGACAAGATCAGAAGTGGGCTCCAGGCTCACATGCCCCATCCCTTCCCCCTCTCCCTGTGGAGAAGTCAACTGAACCGTGAGATTTTGCTTGGAGCATTCCTACCCCTGTGTGCATGACCCCGAGGACACGTGAGGGGTGCAAGCAGGCTTGCGGATATCCCCTTCTGCCTGCACATTATGGGGAAGGGTGGATCCTGCTGTACATCTTTAAAAACCCAAAGTGAAAAAGGTCCTTCCTCAGGGTATGGTAATGTGATGCTACCTCGTGAGTTTGTTTGTAGAGAACTAATTTGCAACATGGGCATTGAAGGAGAAAAGTCACTGGTGACTTGGATTGGCCACATGAAGAGCCACAGTGCACCGCTCGTGTTTTCATGTGTCTCCTTAGACCAAGGGTGGCCAACCGTTGCAGTAGAGGAGCAGAGCAGAAGTTTGTGGGATTCCTGGGCAGGAGCAAGGGGAACCGTGGCCCTTGTAGCATAGAGTAAGGCCTGCTCCCCTGCCTCGTGAAAGGGCTTAGAGCTTAGGTGGGCTTACCATAATTTATGCTACTGAAGTTAGGTTATAGGTCTAGGCTTCATAGGTGTAGATGGGAGTTCATAGTCTACATTGGTAGATTATGGTTCCAGCATGCCTGGAACCATGGATTTCTTCACACAGCAGACTTTACCACGGGTTTTCTACAAGGCTTTACTTCAAACTTGAAGTTGTCCCAAAAAACCAATGCAGAAAGTGGATTTTTGTACCCCAGATATAAATCAGGCTACACTCTAACGTGCAGTGAAAAACCAGAATTGGGTGTGAAGTGCTCCTCCCCGATAGCTCGTAGGGACTTCGGGGTGAATCTGCACACCCTCTATTCCAATATGAGCTAAAAACACCCATGCCTGTGTTTTTTACTTCTTGTTTATTTCAAATACTAAGTAACACAACTAAAATTCATATATATACAAATTTTTAAAAGAATGAAAGAAAAATACACAAATGAAATACATCCCCTCCCTCCTAATCTTCATATTTAAAATAAACTATTTATTTCAGTATAAAAAATAAATTTTACTTATTTATTTATTTATGTTTTATATCCCACTCTTCCTCCAAGGAGCCCAGAGGAGCCCAGTACAACATACTTTGGTTTCTCCTCACAACAACCCTGTGAAGTAGGTTAGGCTGAGAGAGAAGTGACTGGCCCAGAGTAACCAAGTATCATAGCTGAATGGGGATTTGAACTCGGGTCTCCTCGGTCCTAGTCCAGCACTCTAACCAGTAAGTTAGAAAAAGCCACCTTCTTTTAAAAATATAATCTTCCAATTTCATATAATACATTAAAATTAGACCAAATTGCAAAAAAAAAATAAAAATAAATCCTCTTCCTTTCCACTTTTTGAGGGGGGGAAACTTGTTCAAACTGTGCTAAAGAACACACATCCATAATCCACAACTGTCTGTCAGGAGTGAGCTTGTCCTTCCAATGTTGGCAATTCCCCATGCCATATCAAGAATCCATTGTTCTTGATATATAGACAAGTTCCATACTTTGGGGATATACTCGAAATGGGACATGGACATCTTTAACCATGTTTAATATTAAATACTGATAGACACCACTGGGCAAGGTGTGGGTGCCTAGCTGAAGCAGACAGTGGTAAATGAATGCCCAGGAACGAGGCAGGAGATTCTCGTGAAAAAGAGGTAGTGGTGGTGTGCTCTGCCCTGGCTAAAAATCCACAGGGAACTGGACATCAGTGAGTTGCCTCAAGAGGCCCCCTCAGAGGTATATGATGTCCCTCAGCCATCATAAAAACAATGTCCAAACATTTCAAACTTGTGTCCTCACAAAACTCATTGGTCCCCACAAGATGGTCCTCACAAATCTTAATTCTGAATCTGGGCCTATAGACTATGAAAGCCTCTGATAGTGGCCGGTCTACCAAGCTAGGACTCCACCAACCATCAGCCAGTCACCTATTTTAGTTACCTAATATATGAAGTTAATAATGAGGAATTCTCACACACAAAATTAATTCCTTAGTCAACTAGATGTAATACTGTAAAGACACTAAACTCTAGCAATTCTCTACCTTTCAACACACAGTTGATCCAGCACCAGCACCGTTGATCTAAGAGGACACATTAATATTTATGAACTTTTTTTTATTCTTCCATATAACAAAGTCTACATAGGTTAACAAAAATATGTCTCTTATCACATCACATCTCTTATATGCTTAAATTTGTACCTCTTAGCTGAGAGAGTTTCACATTTTGGTCCAACAGGGATGTGCCTAAAAACAAGTTGCAAAACAGAAGTCAGAAAATTATCTAGTGTCTAAATTTATTTAATTAATTTATTATTTAGTGTCTAAACCAAATGGCCCTCCTGACCCCCCTTGGATTGGAAATCTCAGGTTCCATGAAAATGCGAGCCTCCGAGGTGGAGATAAGAAAGATGGGTTGTCTTAAATAGTTAAACTTGAGTACGAGGTCTTTAGTTTGAATGAACCGGTCGAAACGGGCATTGACAGTTCTCGCAATAGCCTCTTAAATAAGTAGCCTTTAAATAAATAATAGTCTTTAAATATATATTGATTCATGTCTGCTTAAAGGAGCAAGCTGGAAATCAGTCACCTGGCTGGCTGAGGCCCACCTGCAAGCAGTAAGGATGCATCATGGTGACTGTTACAAGATAAGGTTGATGGTTGAGGTGATGCTAATTAAAAACTCAGTCAGTTGTCTGATGCAACGATCCAGGATTGCTTATGGTATCCTTAGTGTGCTGAACACAATGCAGTTTTTTGTGGTTGTGCTTTTACCAAATCACTGGCTAAATGTTTGCATTTAAAGAAAAAATTAATCCCCACAGACTAAAGATTGTGAGTGGATCTTGGCATCTGCCCTAATCAGTTTTGGCTTCTTTATCGGGGTTCCAGTTTGCTTGTTTTAACATATAAACAACCCACAAGAGAGAGGAGGCAGGGCTGGAATTCTGCAGAATCGGAGAGTGATTCAGAGTTCAAGTCATTTATTATTTATTTCACAGGCAAATTGGAGCAAGCTCACATTTGTAGAGGGAAAATGCATCTTAGTTCTTCCTCCACTTTCCTGCAGCTTGCCCTATTTATGCCGTCAGAAGGACAAAAGGGTGGTTTTATTTTTTTAAATCTACCCAACCATCTGTTCTGGTACATCAATCCTGAACTGAATCCTTGTTAGTTCTCTTTCAAGTGTGGCATTGTATATTTGGGTTGTAAACCAATTTAAAGATTGGGTGTGGTTTGGGGGTCAATCAATCATTTATATTTTACCTGGTTTTTAAAAAATAAATTGGAATTCTCCCAAACTCTCAACTGTGTGTGCCATTTTGAGAATGTTACAAGGCAGCATTCTTAAGTATGCTCGCTCACTATGGTGTATCCCTTATGGAAGTCAGTGAAATTTATGGGGCTTACCCCCAGGAAAGTGTGTTTAGGATTGCAGCTCTGGAGGTCTATCCAAAGCATGTTTACTCAGACAAATAAACATGATTTGGTTGGCACTATAAAGCTGCAATCCTAAACACACTTTCCTGGGAGTAAGCCCCATTAAACTTAGTGGGACTTGCTTCTGAGTAAAGTTGCATGGAATTGATCTGCAAAGCTGCTACTCACTGTAAGAAGATGGGCCTTTTCATCTTTTAACATTTTCTTTGTTTTAAAAAGTCCCCTAATGCAGTACCACACCAGAGCCAACATGACTTCAAGAAATGATTCAATATGACCGAGACTTGGCCTTTGTCAATTACAACGTCGCTTCACCAGTTGATCAGCTAAAGTTCTAACTGATTATGCTTCTGATTAAACAGTCTTGCTTTTTAAATCTTCCTACATCTAAAGATCCTGTAAAGTACTTCCTGGATCGATGGATGGATGGATTACTATTCATTCATTCATTCATTCATTTATTATTCATTCATTCACCGCCCTTCCTAAAGTGGCCTAGGGTAGTTTACATTAAAATCAAAAACACATTAATAAGATGACGACAACAACAGATAGTTATATACCGCTTTTCAACAAAAGTCCCCAAAGTGGTTTACACAGAGAAATAATAAATAAACAAGATGGATCCCTGTCCCCAAAGGGCTCACAGTCTTAAAAGAAACTTAAGGCAGACACCAGCAACAGTCACTGGAGAGATGCTGTGCTGGGGCTGGATAGGGCCAGTTGCTCTCCTCCTGCTCAATAAAAGAGAATCCCCACTTCTAAAAGGTCCCTCAGTGCTCAGCAGAAACAATTTAAAACAATTAAAATTAAAACAAAATTAATCCAGATTAAAATAAAAACAAGATAAGCCAGGCTAAAAAGATGGGTCTTTAAGGCTCTCCTGAAGGCCTCCAAGGAAGATAATCCTCTTATATCCATGGGGATATCATCTCAGGATTATTTCAACCCTGAAGTGAGTGTGCTGCTCAGGAGGGGTACAGTGGCCGAGGATGATGGGAGTTGTAGTCTAACATCTGGGAACCCCCTGGGCTGCTAGGAAGAGTCTTAAGATGGTTGATCATAAAACAACAAATGGATGAGGATATCTTGGATCTGGCTGACGTATGCATGCATACTCATCCTTTGAGGACTGCAGCAGTATTCTCTCTAATTTTTTCATCTGTGCGCGGAATGAGTTTTGTTCTGGGTAGCAGTATCAAGGCAGTGTGTTTGCACCATGTGCATTTAGAATGGGGCCTTCCTGATTCGACCTTGATCTAAAATCAAGTGAGCGGACATTAAAAAAAACCACCCTTGTGTGCGTATGTACATGTGCACGCCTTAGAGGGAATGCTGGACTGCAGCATCAGCTTATGTCCTGGATGTGTGAATGGGTAGTTACAGATAGAATATCAACTATAATGCCAATAAAAGATTTCTTATTATTTATTTAATTTTTATATCACCTGATTCCAAAGGCTCTAAGAGGCTCACAAAAACAAAATAGGACAAACTGTTAAAACAATTAAATAACATTCAACGATTACTCATCGCTTCAATCGCATAAATGCTCTTCGCTGGCATTGTTTCACACATTCAGCGGCAGGTAATCAAGTGGAGAGAAACGAAGTGCTATATGTGCATGTGTGAATGGGTTCCAGGGCTCTGATCCAGCAGCTCCAGTGTGCATGTGCAAAGCTCCAGCAGGAACTGTTGCTGTTGGGCACTCAGTGCTGTGGGGTTAGCAAGGCAAAGTTGGGTAAGAAGATTAAAATACTCAAGTGAGTAGAGGCAGGCAGGCAGGCTGAGGGGACGCCTGGCAAGATCTGTGAAGCCACAGAGCGGCTTTCCCAGGTGACCAGTTCTTCAGACTATTTATTTATTACACTTATATACCCCTTTTCTTCCATCATGGCACTCAGAAGGCATGTGACGGATGTGTTACCCGTCCAGGTGCTGAGCGCCAAGACCTGCTTAGCTTCAGCAAGAGCCCTCTTTGGACTTTAGGACTGTTCTCACGGCCATAAATAGGGCTGGAGAAGAGTTCAGGAGCCGTGTGTGGTCCTGTTTGCCGATCGTTGGTGAGTAGAAAGCAAGGTTGGAGGCGCAGTCCATGATCATCTGCTAAGCAGCAGTTAAATCAGAGGGCTTTCCCTCCTACCTTGTTAAAGACCTGGGTGCAGCAGCTGGGTAGGAGGGAGCCTTCCGACCCAGCTGCTGCTTAACATGCAGTCACTGATGATGGCTCCCTCCTTGTCGTTAATTCAATCAGCCAGCAAACGGGAGCGTGCCCAGCTTCCAAACAAGGGCAGGAGGCTTCTTCTGCCCTTCTCCAGAGGATCTGAGTGAGCCTGTTGTGTTAAATGTGCACACAGGTGTCTGTACCCATGTTTGTGTGTGAAAGACTGTACATGCATTCATTTTAAAAAGGGACCAGTACACACAGTTCCCCTCAAATGCAAGGTGGGGTACTACTACTGTACTGTACGGAGTACTATGTGTACTAAGGTACAGACAGGAAGTGTACTGCTTATGTGCATTGAACATAATGTGTGAATAACTGTATGTGGGTGTGCTGTCCACAGATTGCACATATGCCCACATAGTATGTGCCTAAGGTAGTTGCTTCATGTGCCCTGCCCTCGGACCAGAGTTAAGCACAGCAGCAGTCCCTGGGAGACAGAGGACCCAGCAGGTAGTTGGCTATACCTGATGACCTGACTCTTTGGCTAGCAGGTTTCTGCCTTGAAGAGCCTGCTGTAGCTTCCACCTGTCCCCCCCTCCCACCCCCCTGGTCTGCTACCCTGGATGCAAACCATCCTTCTGCGAAGCTTGTGCAGACACAGCTGCCAAAGGTCGGAATTGTTCCTCCTTGCTCCCAAGGATGGGAGGCCTTCCACCTTCCTGCTCCGTGGCATGCCTCCCTGAATGAGTTCAGCAGCCTGAGGGAGCTGATCTGGAGCTGATCCTGCTGGGATGGAAGAAATTGAGGCCTGGAGCACAGCCCAGATTCCTGAGTCAACTTGTATTCTGTGCGCAGCTACAATGCAGGAGTCCGTCCTCCTCCAGGCGTGCCTTAATAGAGGCAGTGAGTGGGCGGTGTTTGCTGAGTGCCAGGGAAATGGTTGATTCAGCAGAAACCGGGGTCACTGGTGCTGCAAATAATGTCTAAAGGGAGAGTGGTGCACTCTTTGGATCTCCTGTTTCTTTCAGTATTTCTGCTTGTAGGCAAAAGCTCACAGCTGTGAAGTAGAATCTGTCTAGAAAGCTTTCCTTGAATACGTTGACCTCTGCCTTGTCTTTTGGCCCATTGCTCGATGGTGGAGCTTCTGCTTTGCATGCAGAGATTCCCTCTCTGGCATCTCCAGGTCGGGCTGCGGGAGATTCCTGCCTGAAACCTTGGAGAAGCCGCTACCAGCCAGTGCAGACAATGCTGAGCCAGATGGACCAAGGCTCTGACTCAGTTTAAGGCAGCTTCCTATGTTCCTATAAGGCAAACATCTAACACCCCATCCAGGGCTTCCCAACCAGCATATAGTTCAACAATAGGAAGCCCCAGCCACAATGGCAGCAGAAACCCCCAATTTGTGACACCTTAAAAGCTAATTTCAGCAGAAGCTTTCATGGTCCACTTCATCAAATGCATTAAAAGTAGATAGTGACACATTTAATACGCCATCTAGTCTGGCCTTCAGGGACAGCCTATTGCAGGGTCAGTTTCTTTTGGAGGGGGAGAGTGCTGGAGACATCGGGTGTTCTTGTAATATCTGTTTAATGGCAAATAAAGAACTAGACCATGGGGGAGCAGGACGATGCTGGACACAGAGTGCTACTGTGACTAGTCTCCAAAGCAGTTTCGGTCCCCCGGCCCCCAAAAGCCAGACAGGATCCTCTTGGAGTTCACCACACCCGGCTCCTCCACCTGCAAAAACCCTTCAGACCGTTGCCTCCTTCATGGATTGTCATGAAGACAAAATCCTGTTCTGAGGTTCATTTGCAGAAGGACAGGGAAATAAGTTTTATCTTCATCTTGTTAATTATACAGATGAAAAGCTGAAAGACGTGAATGTGAACATTCAGATCTGCAAGATTAAACATGTCTTAATGTATCTCTGGGCCTGTGTTCCTGACTGAGAAATGTGTCTCTCCATTCTTGATTATCTCAACCTAGGGATGCAAGTGACAAAAATTAAAACTGAAGTAGCAGAATTGGAGACCTGGAGGACTTGGTCATGATTTTCTTAGGTTGTTGTTTTTCACTACCCAGTTTTTGATTCACATATTTTTGTTATGGCTATGACTAAACAAATGGATTGATTTGTCAAACTAACAGATTTGTCTGCATGTCAATATCTAGATTTAGTATTTTATATTTTTTGCAGGGAATAGCAGCTGATTCGTTGATTTCGCTAGTATAAAAGACAATTGTTACTCAAGTACTTCTACTTTTATTTGCACTAATATGGAGGATTTTTTTTAAAGACACATTAATTATCCAGCTGGTAACTTACTCCCCATCTGTTGAACCAAGTATGTAAAGGCAATAAACACAGCTGGAGATGTAACAGCATTTGCCCATTTGAATCTGTCAGGGTCCACCAATCATCATTGTAGGTTTTGCTGTTTGGTTGGTGGGGCATTCTCAGCAATGTCCCTCTTTCTTTTGAATGCCCTCGCAGAAGAGCTTCATCAGCATCCCTCCTGGAGGAGTTTTGAAAAGAACTGGATAATTCTTCTATTTGAAAAGCATGTTAAAATTGGTTTTAATTGGGCTCCAATTTTATCCGCTTTAGTACTGTTTGAAACTGCTCGCCCTTTTTATCTTGCTGCTTGTTTGTTATGATGTTCCTTTTACTGCCATTATTATTGTTTTTATTGTTATGCTTTTATTATAACAAGTAACAATGTGCTGGAGAGGCAGGATAGAAATATTTTAAATAAAATAAAATGTAGGTATTGTCTTGTGGCTTTTATCCACATGTGGTGGAAATGCCTGAAAGTGCAGGAATATTGTGCAAATGTTTTACAGGAAATTAAACGAATGACCTCTTCTGAATTACCACTCAGTCCTTACGGTGGGATAAGGATCTGCCCAAAGGCCATTATTCTTAGGTTTTGAATCGCAGACTGCTCCTAAAATTGTACTTTCAGAGAACTGGGGCAAGAGTGGAAAATGAAGGCTTGGCATGCCACACTTTACTGCATTAATGAGATGGGGATCAAAAGATGGAAGAAAATGACAACTGTTGCACCTGTTTATTAACTTTGGAGATGGGTTGATAGAAATGTTTGTGGTTGGGGCGGTCAGGAGTGCCCCTGCTTCCATGGGCTTAATGCCCCACTTCTCTTGTTGGGCCTCAATGAAGAAGGAGAGAAGGTTTAACTTCACCCTGGTATTTCTTCCTCCAGTCAGTCAGTTTGATCTGATAAAACTGGAGCCCAAAGCAGCAAAAAGCACACCAGCATCAATATGTGATCAGCAGATCAGCTTCAGAGCCAAACGTTAGTTATTCCTGAACTGATCATATATTGATGTGGATTTGCTTTTTGCTACTTTGGTTTTGACATCTTTTTATTTTAAATAATAATGGTGAGGATTTAGTTTCTTCATTGGATGTGGTAGGGATAGCCAATTATTTCTCTTGCTTTCAGAGTCCTTCCAAGTAGTGGTGACAGGCAACGGATTCCGGCATGCCCGCAATGTCGACCGAGTCCTCTGCAGCTTCAGGATCAATGAGACCGTCGTTCTTAGTAAGTGGATTGCTTTCATATCTGAACGCTTGAATACAGCACTGTGTTTGTCTGTGATTCACTGTTGACTTCCATGGAGCGTTGGCTATGGAAGACCTTGAAGAAGAAAAACGAGAGCTCAGTGTTGGTAGAAGTGGGTAGTCTCAGGGAGTGGGGTGGTTTTAGGGTACCATTTGGGGGTAGTACGGGAAAGCTGTGCAGTTTCCATTGCATTAATGTTGATAGATAGATGGATCTTGATTACGGTCTGCAACCAGTCTTAAATGCACCACTTAAAAGAAATGTTAATAGAATTCTGTAACTCTCCAATGAATGGTGACTCAAATTGCATGTTACACCAGCTGCATACAAGAGTGGCCTGATGGCCCCTTTTAAATTAGGAAAAGCTGCTTCCAGTGGTGGTGACTGGGTTTAAAGGACCTGCGGTTTCCTAGCCTGCTGTTTCCCTGCTTCAATAGGCTTCCCTTCTGATGGCATTTTACATGCTGCTTAGGTCAGGTAGCAAGCAGATCCAAGTCCATTATTTTACCTAGGAAGAAGATGGACCCATGTACAGGTAATGAGATACCAGCAAGGCAGGGAAGTTGCAACAGTTTTCATAAGAACATAAGAACAGCCCTGCTGGATCAGGCCCAAGAAGGCCCATCTAGTCCAGCATCCTGTTTCACACAGTGGCCCAACAGATGGCAGGAGTTGAGGGGGTTCCCTCTCTCCTTCTGTTACTCCCCTGCAACTGGTACTCAGAGGCATCCTCCCTTTGAGGCTGGAGGTGGCCTATAGCCCTCTGACTAGCAGCCGTTGATAGACCTCTCCTCCATGAAGTTATTCAAACCCCTCTTAAAGCCATCCAAGTCGTTGGCTGTCACCACGTCTCATGGCAGAGAATTCCACAAGTTGACTATGTGTTGTGTGAAAAAGTATTTCTGTATGGTCTGCACCTGGTTCATCAACTCTTTCATGAGGATCCACTTTGCAGACGATCTTCTTACGCAACCTCCAGCTATAGCATTCAGCCATACATGGCCCTGGACAACTGAGAACTCCCTGCTGCCAGGGTTACCAACCCTAGCATCGAAGGAGCCATCTGGAAGCCCTGCCTACATCTCAACAGACCAAGTCGATTCACAGCACAGCTCTTGGCAAGGGCCTGTCCACTCATAGTTTGGAAAGCACCATGGGCAGAGAGAGCACCCTCATTAAAAGAAGCACTATGTGCACAGAATTCGCAGGCAGTCCCTACGTCGCAGGGTACGGCCTGCTTTGAGCCAGCCTTAAAACTGAAAATGACAGACGTGGATAGCAGTGCATAGCATGTTCATTTGTCACCTTTTAAAATAAAACCAAAGAAACTTGAAGTGCATAACTGCTCAAGGGACTACAGAGGGTGTTTCTTGGTGACATCACGGGGGGAGCCAATCAACATGCAGAACCATTATTTCCCACAACTCAGTCCAGGAGAGGGATAAGTACATTTGAGAACACGGGTGGGTGGTGGCGGTGGGAGGGGGCACATCAGGGTTCTCAAAATATTTACATTTGCCTTTTGCCGAAGGAACCTGCCTTGTACGGAGTCAGACCACCAGTCCATCTAGCTCAGTGTTGTCTACACTGGCTGGCAGCACCTTCTCCAAGGCTTCAGGCAGGAGTCTTTCCCAGCTCTATCTTGGAGATGCTGCCAGGGATTGAACGTGGGACCATCTGCATGCAAGCAGGCCGATGCTCCACCACTGACCTACGGCCCCATTCCCTAAAGCACTTGCATGTCCACCCATCCAAATGCAAATCAGGGTGGAGCCTGTTTAGCAAAGGGGACAATTGATGCTTGCTGCCACAAGACCAGCTCTCCTCCCTAGGTAATGCTTGCATTCAGTTGCCAATTTCTGTATTCCTATTCACTATACTTACTAGCAAAGTCCTATCAATTTGCAAGTTTGATGGACTTGCACCCTGGGGATGCAGCATTCCTATCTGATAACAGGATGTCTGGATGTGAGGAGCGGGAGGCAGCAGAATTTGCTGGGCAGCGCAAAACAGCTGTTTACGGTGTGCATGTGTGCAATGCGTGTTGACAAGTTAAGACACTGACTAATTAATTGCTACCCAAAGGTCTCCTGTTCTTGTAAGACACTGCCCTTTGTTGCCCCTCATGCTGGAACTTAAGAACATAAGAACAGCCCTGCTGGATCAGGCCCAAGGAGGCCCATCTTGTACAGCATCCTGTTTCGCACAGTGGCCCACCAGATGACGCTGGAAGCCACAGGCAGGAGTTGAGGGCATGCCCTCTCTCCTGCTGTTAGTCCCCTGCAACTGGTACTCAGAGGCATCCTGCCTTTGAGGTTGGAGGTGGCCTATAGCCCTCTGACTAGTAGCCATTGATAGACCTCTCCTCCATGAAGTTATCCAAACCCCTCTTAAAGCTGTCCAGGTTGCTGGCTGCTTCCACATCTTGTGGCAGAGAATTCTACAAGTTGATTATGTGTTGTGTGAAAAAGTACTTCTGTTTGTTGGTCCTAAATTTCCTGGCAATCAATTTCATGGATGGACCCTGGTTCTAGTGTTATGTGAGAGGGAGAAGAATTTCTCTCTACTTTCTCCATACCATGCATGATTCTATAGACCTCTATCATGTCTCCCCACAGTCATCTTTTTTCTAAACTAAATAGCCCCAGCTGTTGTAGCCTTGCCTCATAAGGAAGGTGCTCTAGGCCCCTGATCATCTTGGTTGCCCTCTTCTGCACCTTTTCCAGTTCTACAATGTCCTTCTTTAGATGTAGTGACAAAATTGTGCACAGTATCCCAGGTGTGGCCACACCGTAGTTATATATAAGGGCATTATAATATTAGGAGTTTTATTTTCAACCCCTTTCCTAATGATCCCTAGGTTGGGATTGGCCTTTTTCTCAGCTGCCGCACATTGAGTTGACACTTTCAATGAGCTGTCCACCACGACCCCAAGATCCCTCTCCTGGTCAGTCACCGACAGCTCAGATCCAGCAGCATATTTGTGAAGTTGGGGTTTTTCGTCCTAACGTGCATCACTTTAGACTTGCCAACGTTGAACCACATTTGCCATTTTGTCGCCCACTCACCCAGTTTGGAGAGATCCTTTTGGAGCTCCTCACAATCTGTTTTGGATTTCACTAGTTTAAACAGCTTGTTGTAATCTGCAAATTTGGCCACCTTGCTGCTTACCCCAACTTCTAGATCATTTATGAATCAATTAAAAAGCACCGATCCCAGTACAGTTCCCTGGGGGACCCCACTTCTTACTTCCCTCCATTGTGAAAATGCTCCATTTATACATACCCTCTGTTTCCTGTCCTTCAACTAGTTACCAATCCACATTTCTCCTCTTATCCCATGACTACTATTTTTCCCCAAGAGTCTTTGATGAGGAACTTTGTCAAAATCATTTTGGAAGTCCTGGTATACTATGTCAACCAGATCACGTTTATCCACACATCTATTGACACGCTCAAAGAACTCCAAGAGGTTCGTGAGGCAAGATTTACCTTTGCAGAAGCCTTGCTGGTTCTCTCCCAGCAAGGCCTGTTCTTCTATGTGCTTAATAATTTTATCCTTGTTTTATCCAGGCTTTCCATCAATTTGCCTGGAACCAGATGGCCTCATAAGCTAAATGGCCTCTAATTTCCCGGATTGCCCCTGGATCCCTTTTTGAAAATCAGTGTTGCATTGGCTGCTTTACAGCCTTCCAGTACAGATCATAGGGATAAGATATACATTTTTGCAAGGAGGACTCTTGAGTGGATGCTGTCTGGCCCTGAAGATTTGCCAGTTTTCAGTTTTTCCAGACAGTTTAGAACATCATCTCTTGTCACTTCTATCTGACTCAGTTCTTTAGGCTCCATCCCTGAAAAGTCTGGTTCAGGAACAAGTATATGCTCAGTATCCTCTGCCATGAAGACAGATGCAAAGAACTCATTTAGCTTCTCTGCAACCTCCATATCCTCAATAATCCCTTTCACTCCCTCATTGTCTAATGGTCCAACCACCTCCCTGGCAGGTTTCCTGCTTCTGATGTATTTCAAGAAGTTTTTGTTATTCCCCTTGATGCTTTTAGCTAAATGTTCCTCAAACTCTCTTATTGTCACCTTGCATTTCTTTTGCCAGAATTTGTGTTCCTTTCTGTTCTCTTCATTTGGGCAGGCCTTCCAATTTCGGAAGGCAGTCTTCTTCTCTTTTATGGCTTCCTTGACTGTACCTGTTATCCATGCTGGCATCCTCCAGGACTTAGTGATAACTTTCCTCCTTTTTGGTATGCATTCGAACTGGGCTTCTAATATTGTGGTTTTGAGTAAACTCCATGCACTCTGGAGCGAAGTGACTCTCCTGGTTTTCCTTTTCAGTTTTCTTTTCATCATACTCCTTATTTTGGAGAAGTTTCCTCTTCTGTCTGTGTTAGACTTCCTTGGTGATTTTCTCCCCACAAGTATGCTGAATTTGATCACACTATGATCACTGTTCCCTAAAGGGTTGATGACACTGACATCATGCACCAGGTACTGGGTGCCACTCAGGATTAAGTCCAAGGTCGCCTTCTCTCTGGTTGGTTCCATGTTCTAGGGCACAGTCATTCAGCCTATCTAGAGATTTTACCTCTTTGTCATGACCTGACTCTTAATTTACCCAGTCTATGTGTGGATAATTGAAGTCACCCATTATTACTGCCCTGCCTCTCCTTAATGCTTCCCTGATTTCCTTCTGCAACTCCCAGTCACTGTCAGCGTTTTGATCTGGAGGGCAATTGCATGTCCCCAGTAGCATATTTCCTTTAAGGCCTTGTATTGTCACCCACAGGGTTTCTGTGGAGGACTCCAGTCCACCTAGGTTTTCTAGCTTGTTAGATTCTATCCCTTCTTTAACATATAGTACTACTCTACCTCCAAGGCACCCCTCCCTGTCCTTTCTATAGAGTTTATATCCAGGAATAACAGAGTCCCACTGGTTCTCACTGTTCTACTATGTTTCTGTTATGCCCACTATAGCTATTTCTTTGTTAGCAACCAGGCACTCCAGCCCGTCCAACTTGGCTTGGAGGCTTCTGGCATTGGCATATAAGCACCTATATGCTGAATCTCTTACTGGGTGTATGCTATCTTTCTTTTGGCTCTTTGGTTTCTTAGAGCATCTAGCACAGCCTCCTTTCTGCTCTTTATGTGGTTCTGCTCTGTCCCCTTCTGTTCTATTTTAATCTTTTACACTCTCACACCTTAAGGGAACACCTTCACACTATTTGCTGAATCCAATAATGCCCACCTCCAGTTGGCTATTCCCCAGGCATCATTTTGAAAGCTGCTCTGCAAACTTTTTGATTATAAGTGCCAGCAGTCTGGTTCCAACTTGGTTCAAGTGCAGCCCATCCCTTTTGTACAGGCTTTGCTTGCCCCTAAATGTATCCCAGTGCCTAACAAATCTAAACCCCTCCTCCTGGCACCAAGGTCTCATCCACGCATTGAGACCCCTCAGCTCTGCCTGTCTTTCTGAACCTGCATGTGGAACAGCAGAAGATAAAGAAGTGGAACTTGGTCATCGAATAGCTTTGTGCTGCCACTGTTCTCTTTCTTCAAATCTTAACTCTGGCTTAACTCTTAGCTCCTGAGCCTAAGGACTTGGAATTGCAGTTGTTCACATGCATACTTACCGTCTCCTCACTCCCTCACCACCTGGTCTAACTTCTAGGTCCCTGTCTTGCTTATGCTACTCTGTAAAGCATCGTAGATGCCAAAGGGGCAATAATAATGGTATTAGAAACGAGGGTGTATAATATTTTTGGTATGGAATAGGATCATCTGGACGTGGACAGTATGAGTAAATCGGGTTGCCCTCCTGAACATGGCAAGCAAGTCCACTTTTTCAGCTGGCTGACTTCCGCTCTGTTGGAGTATGAGCTTTTGGCCAGATGCCAGCTGGGAGTAGGGGCTGAAAACACTGTGTGTGTGTGTGTGTGTGTGTGTGTGTGTGTGTGTGTGTGTGTGTGTGTGTTCCAGTAACTTTGTTACCAGTCTGCTGGCATGAGTCTGGCAGAGAACTGCTCAGTTGCTATCCTGTTCCAGGAGATGGTCAGGGGTCATGCTGTGGCTTCCACTGAGGGGTCCAGATGCAGATAGAAGTTCTGGGAAATGCTCCAAGGGAAGCACAGTTGGCAGAGGGGTCAGGGGTCATCTGATGGTGACTCAGGATTGGGCCTTCTCAGTAGTGGCTCCTGGGCTATGGAATGTGCTGCTCCCTATAGACGTCCATGGTTTAACCTCTTTACCAGCCTTTAAAAGAGCCCTTAAGAAACTTTTTTTTAAAGCCAGGCTTTTAGTAATCTTTGAATGTTCTCAATTGCTTTATTTTATTTATTTTATTTATTGTATTTAACACATTTGTATACTGCCCAAAATGCAAGTCTCGCAGTTTATCAGTTTTTCTTATTTTGTTTTTGTTGTGTTTATTGTTGTGAACTGCCTAGAGCCTTTGGAGTCAGGCAATATAGAAATTAAACAAACAGATAATGAAATGTAATAGCTGCTGCCCAGGCAGAGGTTGATTCCCACCCCGGCCCCCTCTATCAGCTAAGCAGGTAGAAGAGAGGTTTCACACCTAGCTTCTTCAGACCCATCCCAGCTTCTCCTGACTTGGCTACAGCACCTTCTGTGGGAGGACCAGGGATCCCATAATTAAGCTCTCTAAATCACCATGAGGCCAAGTAGCAACTTTGCTTTGGCAGGAGATCAGAGATTAGATTAGTCACCTAATTCTAACGCAGGACACGCTCAAAAAATGTCCGTCTCAGATCAATGCTTTGACATGTTCAAATGCATAAACTGAAGTTCTTAAAATGCATTTGCGGTCAGGAGACCAAGCTCCCCCCCCTTTTTTTTTTTAAAGCAGTCTCACCTGGCAAAGATGCTGTGGGCTGGGCAAGTGTGCTGAGCTGAAGCATCAAATCTTCCCAATGTTTGTTAAAATTACCCAAGTTGTGTGGGCTCTGGTGCACCAAGGCTTCCAAGCTCTCAACTGGTACAAATGCTTCTGAGTGAGCAGATCGTTTCTGAAAATGTCAGTTTTTCTCTTGCACGAGACTCTAAACAACACAACCCTATACCTATGTGCTTGGAATTAAGCCCCGTTGTGTGTAAACAGGCTTACTCACAAGTAAATGGGTATAGGATTGTCGCCTAAGATTGTCAGTTGAGGTACTGGAGCTCTGCAGTCTTGGCTCTGTGTAGGAACTTACTTATTTTACAATACTTCTTGTTTAAAGCCCCTCTCTGTTTGAGGCAGCAGCATACAAAGTTCATAAAACTGAATCCCAAAAAGAACAAAAACATTCCTAGAAAAGCTGTGAAGCCAGCAGAGAAAATAACAGTGGAAGCAGCAACAGATTAATGAAAAGCAAGAGATGAAAAAGTCTCCAACGTCCTTGCATTACATCATGCTCCGTTATATTAGGTACCTGTGTCAGTTGTGAAAAACACCTTTATCTGTTTAAACTAAAAATGTTCCCTTTTAAATTTTTCAAAAGCAACGAGTGGGAAAGGATCAGGCCTCAGTTCTGTGGTGATTTGTACAATACTATGTCTTAGGGTATGTGTTTAGCACTTTAGTATCTACACTAGAGAGGAGAGCTGGTCTTGTGGTAGCCAGCATGACTTGTCCCCTTTGCTAAGCAGGGTCCACCCTGGTTGCATATGAATGGGAGACTAGAAGTGTGAGCGTTGTAAGATATTCCCCTCGGGATGGAGCCGCTCTGGGAAGAGCAGAAGGTTCCAAGTTCCCTCCCTGGCAGCATCTCCAGGTAGGGCTGGGAGAGACTCCTGCCTGCAACCTGGGAGAAGCTGCTGCCAGTCTATGTAGACAATGCTGAGCTAGATAGACCAGTGGTGTGACTCGGTAGATGGCATCTTCCTATGTTCCTATGTATGTTCCTAGATTATAACATTTAATGTGAGAACCTTCCCTCGGATTACTTAGACAGCTGTGCGATGCAGCTACTAAAAAAGTGGATGCAATCATAGGCTGCATTAACAGAAGCAGCTCATGAGAAGTATTCATTCCACTCTATTCTGTGCTCGTCAGACCTCACTTGGAATACAGTGTCCAATTCTGGGTCCTGCAGTTTTAGAAAGGAATTGATAAACTGGGATGGCTTCAGAGGAAACCACACCTTCTGAGGAACAGTTGAAGGAGCTGGGTGTGTTTAGCCTGGAGAAGAGAAGACCAAGAAGAGAGTTGTGACCACTCCTTCAAATATCTGAAGAACTCTCATATAAAAGGAGGAGTGAACTTGCTTTCGGCTGCTCCTGAGGGCAGGACCTGAACCCATGGGTTGAAATAGCAAGGGAACCAATTCAGGCTAGGCATTAGGAGGGCTTTCTTGACTGCAAGAGCTGTTTGACACTGGCACAGTCTGCTTTGTGCTCTGGTGGGTGCTGGAGGTTTTCAAACCGAGGCTGCTCTGCCATTTTTCAGGGATGATGCTATAAAAGAGCCCTACGCTGAGCACTGGGTTGGACTGCGAGTCCTCCAATGTCCTTTTCGACTCGGACATTTTGTGATTAGAATTCAGGGTGTTGGTGATGGGTGGCTTCTGCTGCCGTATAGCTGAACCAAGAACAAGGATCTATGCATTAAAACTCTCAAGTGGTTGGGGATCATAAAGACAACCTCCACTCTGCCTCTTGCTTTGTGTTCTCTTGTTGACTGATGTGTGCTGGATATCCATTCAAGAGAGGGGCTGCTCACCTGTGAGGCTTGCCTGCTGGGGAAAGCCTGCCTGCCTGGCTCCATCTTGGTTTACTTTTCATTGCCTGGTAAAAAAAACAACCCCTCTAAGGCTGGCTCTTGGTGGTGGCTGACAATTGCTTTGTAGTATTCCTGTTTTCTCTACTTCTTTTTTTTTTTTAACTCTGATTTTATTTGCTGGGTGTGCGGTGTGGGTTCTGCTCCTCCTAGGTTTTTTCCTTTGTCTATTTCCTTGCAGCTTTTATTGTTTTATAACAATTGGTTGTTTTTATCCATCTGTTCACTTTGGCTTGTTTTTACCACAGAAGTGGAGTATAAACAGCTTACAAATAATAATTTCCTCTCCCATTGCCAAGGATTTGTGTGGGTTAGGGCTGAGCTGAAATGGCCTCACCAATGATTTTGCCACTCCATTCACAGGTGGCGAAGTTGAGCGGCTATTTCAGTGATTTGGGGGAAGAGTAGCAGTGCTACCCACAGTCCTGGTGGCTGCCATGGTTTGAATCCAGGTTCCCTCAGAACAACTGTACATAAAGAAGAGTTCTGCTGGTGTCCGCCATTTTTTTTTTAATGCGGAGGTCCCTCAGAATAACATTACCTGATGATGTAGCATTGTTCTGAGGGGACTTTTGAGTTAAAGAAGAAGAAGAAGAAGAAAGAAAGAAAGAAAGGCACCCGCCTTTCTTGGAGTGGGAGAAAAAGGTGAGCCAAGGGTTTGCCCCTCCCACACATGCATTTTGAGCTGAAAGTTGCTGGTAGAAAACGTTTGGCTTTCCCTTCATGCTAGTTTTATTGAGATTCCCTTTGCTTCTCTTGTGCCAGCAGGGCAGGGAAATGCCCAGTGTAAAGACATCTAGAGTATGTGAGGTAAATTGTGCCACACATTATTGGGTGTGTGTGTGTGTTTGAACATGACACGGCTGCCATTTTGGAAGGCAATCTTGTGTACCTTACAACATGCAAGTTCTGTCCATGGAAGTCTTCCTCAGGCTCCAGATCTGCTTCAGATTTCAGTTCAGTAAAGTGTAGTAGTGACATCCAGGAACTGCCCCTGAGATATGTCTCCACTCGTGGCAAAACTCTTCTGGCATTCCTCAAAAGTCTTAGTCTCCTGAAGGTGAATCTAGGCACACTCAAAATGGGTGTAAGTTCTATTTTTGACTATTTTTTTAATCCTACACAACAAGGATCACGACTACAAGGCTTTGCAAAGTAAAGATGTGACCTTGGCTTCTGGATTACAATGAATATTATAGTTCTGAAATGTATTTTTAAGCCATTAGTGTGAGTTTCCTGGAAATGCAGCTGTTTTATTGCAAACCTTGCCTTTCAGGCCTGCTCAACTTAGGCCCCCCAGCTGTTTTTGGACTAAAACTCCCATAATCCCCAGCCACAGTGGCCAATAGCCAGGGATTATGGGAGTTGTAGGCCAATATCTGCGAGAAGGCCAAAGTTGAGCAGTCCTGCCTTATGTTGTTTGAGTTCTGGATGTGATAGGTAGATACCCTTTATTACGGTCATCAACCAGATAAACAATCATCATACAGTTTGCAGAGTTCTGGATGTGTGAAAGCAAAAGTCATTATCGAAAAGTTTCCAAATATTGTCTGTTTCAAAGGAGCCACATTGGGGATTATTGTGTCAGAGTTGCCAGATCAAGAGATTGGTGGTGGTGGTTATTAATTCGATTTCTATACCACCTTTCCAAAAATGGCTCAAGGCAGTTTACAGAGAAATAACATGACTGACTTCTGGAGAACTTTTGAACTCAAGCAAGGGTTCTCTGATTTTGAGATGTATGGAGTTTAGGCAAGTTAAGTAGCAAGCCACAAAGACAATAACTGAATGCCACACCATACTAAAGCAATTAGCAGTGAACTGTAGGTTTTAGAAATTGAGAGATCCAATCAGAAATCCTACAGTCCTACAGATCAGTGTGACAGAGAATCGGCATTCAGTGATTGCATTAAGAACAGCTAGATCTTTTATGCATGCTCCGTGGAAACAGCTGAAGGGCAAGTGGCCAGTACTGAAAAATCTGATCCTAGGAGAAAAAATGGATAAGTTACAGCCTCAAGAAGGGACTTGAGGCTGCAGTATTAGAGATGAATCAGTTGGCCAAGAAACTTCCTGTTTCTTCTGCGGTGTCCGTCAATCCCATAAAAATGCTTCCCCTCCCTGCAAAAGGAAATGGCTGCATTTTTGTGTGAGGAAAAGAAAAGGATGCAAACTGAAGCAAAAGCTGCAAGAAGAGGCCAAACCAGCCAGACCAGGTACATCAAATAGACCAAGAACTGAGCAGTGAGGAAGATTATGTTTGTGCAGTAAGCACAGCAACATTTGGAGACCCAGGTTTGAGAATCCCTGGTTTAGCTCAGAGACCATGGCTATGTACAGATTTATGTGGATCTTTTCCATCAGGAGATTACCTGCTGGTTGTTGATGCATAGTCCCAGTTACCCTGGAGTGGATATTCCGAAAGCCACATCTGCTAAAGCAATCATCCTGAAATTGTACCACTTTTTTTTTTTTTTGCATTTGGAATCTCAGAGGTACTCAAAACAGACAGTGGCCTACCTTTTAAAGGAGCAGAATTTGCAGAGGTTGCAAACTGCAGGATTTGCTAACTGGAAAATAAAACCTCTCTTACCCAAAGCAAATGGAGAAGCAGAAAGATTCATGAGAGCCACTGGCAAAAGAAGAGCCTTAACAGTTGAAGGAAAAAATTGGAAGTAGGAAAGATACAAGTTCCTGCGTCATTACAGAGCCACACTGGAGAACACAACTGGTCACACTCCAGCAGCTGTAATTTTCAACAGTAACATTTGCATCCAGTTACCAGAGAACACTCATCCAATGCTGGATAATTCTGACTTCAAACAAACAGCTGATGAGATGAAGCTAAAAATGAAACACAATTCCATGGCATCCAAGTCAAGTCAAGTCAAGGGGACCTAGTACTAGTGAAGTAAAAGAAGGAAAGTCGACCACTTTTTGAGGGCAAACTCATAAATAATAGTAAGAGGAGTAAAGATGGCCAGCCAGGGCCATGCTATTGCCAGAAATTCAGCCCATTTTGGGGTCATCAAGGAGTCATCAGAGAAGGCGGTGGCAAAGAACAAGCCATGGTCAGAGAAAATGTAATGCCAGCACAATACAAGAAGCAGCATTCTGCAACAGGAAGTCTTCCAAGTACTTTGGCAGATGATGCCTTGTGGCTCAATCCTTCCTGGGTAGAAGGGAGCCCCACTGTATCCCATGGCACTTATTCCTTTGGATTCCATCCATCACACACTTACAAAGGGTGTCAAGTGGAGCCTATGCAAACCAGCAATAAAGCTGTTGAGTTCATGTTATGCAGAAGAGAAATGCATGTATTTTGGTGGCAAGGGATCCATAGTAGCCGCAGCCACTGCCCAGAAGGAGTTTGGAACAGAGGAAGCTGCCATATACAGAGTCAGACCCTCGGTCCATCTAGCTCAGTATTGTCTATACAGACTGGCACCAACTTTTCCATGGGTGCAGGCGGGAATCTCTCTCAGCTCTATCTTGGAGGTGCCAGGGAGGGGATCTCACAGTGCTCACATTTCTAGTCTCCCATTCATATGCAACCAGGGCAGACCCTGCTTAACTAAGGGGACAATTCATGCTTGCTACCACAAGACCAGCTCTCCTCCACTTAGGGAGTTGGATCAGTTAGGAACTGATGGCAATAAGAAACCGCCCTGAGCCACATTTGGAAGGGCGGTATATAAATTAATTAAACACATAAATATGTCCAGAGGGAGAGGGTTCAATTTCCTCTGCTTAGATTAGGACAGTGCTCCAAGGGAGGGGGCCCCATCGTCCCATTGCCCGCTGAGCGGGGTCTGCCTCCATGCCATGGTTCATGAGTTGGTGATGCTTCCTCCCAAGGCACAGCAGCCTTGGTATAGTGCCCAGGAATGCCAGCTCTTGGCATCAGCCTTACTAGGAGGTATCAGGGGGGTAGCACTGACTGCCCGGGTTCTAACCTAAGGTTCCTTCCTTTATGCAAGACAGCGGCACAGGCAGATTCAAGTATCTGGGGAAAGCGTCCTGAACTCTTCAAGCTCCGGAAAGAATAGAGGAACAAGTCATGTGTATGTTACTTCCCCCCCAATATACCTTTAGTAGTCCCAGCTAAGAAAACTTTGATGATAAGTGGCAATTGGCAGAAACTCTAAATGCAGCATTCTGTAAGCCTTTTCTAACAGGCAAACTAGAAAGGACAGTTTGGGTCAAGAGATCACAGGCCTTCCATGTCAAATACATGACTGTGGCCAAAGGAATATAAATCCAGGTTTATACATTGGAGAATAATAGAGAAAGGCAGTGCACCCCTGCAGCGTCCTATTTGATCACATCTTGGGCTCTCCCCCCACACCCTGCCCGAGAGAGAGATCAGTGCATAATAGTATATTCTTCATGAAGATGTTGGGACTAAGTTCCTTCTTGGCGCAAATGTGTACAGTTTTGTGTTGCCTTCAAGCTGCGCCAGGTTCCACCAGTGGTGCATTTGGCCCCTTGGAGAGCGTTGAGCTCGGAGCACCCCTTCCAACCCTGCATTCTTGAGGTGGTGCTGTGACTCTTGGCTGGAGGAGGCTTAAAAAGCAGATTTAAATCAATTCGGCCCTGATGGGAACCTTATGCGGGCCGTGGAGTGCAGGTCAGTCGCTGCATTCGGTGAAGCCTCTCGTGATGTCAAAGGTTAACAAGGCCAAGGCCAAGATCCTTTGCATGCTCAGATAAGTCTGGTGGAGAGCTAAGGGAAAACGAAGCAGCGAGGCTTTTACAAGTCTTGACACTTATATATGCATGGAATCCAGATGATTGATAAGGGAGAGTTGTAACATTTCCAAATTCAGGGCTGGTGGGGGAGAGGGGGAGACGCCCGGCCAAAATACTTTTACAGCACGCACCCTGACTGCCTTCAGTCCAAATGTATCTGTTCTGCTCCAAGATCAAGCTCTGCGAACAAATGCTGCAGCCGTAGTTTGAAGCAGAAGCCGGCTTGGCACGCTGCTGGATCATGGCTCCCATCCCCCTGGCTGAGGCTCAGGGAACTATACAGAACACCAAAGCTCAGTCCACTGGAGAACTTATTCAGATACCTTCAGAGCTTTCCTCAGGTATTGACATCTGCTCTTGAAATCATATGATGGTGATCATAAGGCTAATGCTTTTCCTGAAAAAGCAGCTCCTAGGAAGCTGCCTTCTACTGAGTCAGACCCTTGCTCCATCTAGCTCAGTACTGTCTGCACAGACTGGCAGCAGCTCTCCGAGGTTCCAGGCAGAATTCTCTCCCAGCCCTACCTGGAGCCTCCTGCATGCAAAGCAGATGCGTTGCCTGGGCTTTGGACCCATCACCAAATCGGAGCTGCAGTTCTTAGGAAGCTGCATTTTGTGTGGCCAGTCCTGTGGCTTTTCTGTGCTTGTGCAGCAGGGTGGTGGCACACACACACACACACACACACACACACACACACACACACACACACACACACAGCCTTGCCTCCTTATTCTTGGAGACCAGATGAGCCGCAAGCTCAAAGTTCCCTAACCCAAGGCATTTCACTGAATGGTGGAAATGATTTCCTCCCAGTTTTTTCATCCATCCTAATCATTAATGAAGGTGTTGAGCCGCACTAGGCAGAGGGTAGTGGAACCACCCTGTCTATGGAACACGCTGGCTTCATGCTGGCCCATTAATTACTCCCGTTGCAGGGAGGCTTTCCAGCCAGAAGTGGATCCGCCTTCTTTCTTCCATATGGAATTGCATCCCATTCCTTGCCAAAGACGAAGCATATGCCGCCAGCTTAAAAGCTTGCGGAGGAATCCATTAGAGGGAAGGTGTGATTTTCCCCAGCCTCCTTCCCAGTCTATACAAAGAGCTGAGCCTGTGACATAACTGTCTATATGATTACCTCCCCCAGCCCCCTCCCCACCCCCATCCAGCAATCGTCGTCGTAAGTCGCTTTGGCGCTCAGAATGCGTACGATGCCTCTATGCAAAGGAGGGGAATGATATGATTCCAGCATGGTTTTCATTACAGCATTAGCAAAACACTCATTTCTTCTTTGCTGGGCTCTGGAGCAGGCGATTTTGCTGGCTTGGAGAAGGCACCAGTGTCTCTCTCGCTGCATTCTTGCCTCCCCACAAAATGAGCTTCAGCTTTTTAGAAAGGGACTCTTTTGTCAGAGGGAATATTCCGCGCCACTGTAGCTGGAGTTGGAAAAATGTCTCTGCCAGAAAAAGCAAATATTTCTGGATGGTGTGAAGATTTCCACGGCATTCTTCATGGGCTGCTTGCCTTATGTTAGTGCTTGAAGATCCACTGGCAAGGAAGCCAATGCCAAATAAAGATTCAGGGCTCAACCCCCAAATCGATTGAAATATGGAAAGAAAACCCAGCAGCCGAGCAGGGACTTTGGAGGAGAAACCTGTTGCTTTTGTCATTCCATCATATATATATATGGGGACACCCAAAAAGTATGTGGATCATCTCACTTGCTTTTAGGGCGTCCATATACAGCCTCTACCCTGATGGAAGAAATCCATCATATGGAAGAAATACATATCATATGTATCCGAAAGAAATAGGTTTATATAAAACTCATTGGAGTAATTTGGATATCTAAAAGCAAAAGGAGCAATCTATCTAAGATGCAAATCACCTACCTTCTAATACCACAGAGGGCAACACATCCATCTGGGCTAGTGTCAGGGCTCTTCTGTGGGTTGGATATGTCAGATTATACAGGTAGTTGGCTGTTTTTTGCAAGGGCTTAACTGCTCCAAACCTGCTGCAGCTTGATGCCCAGCCTAAATCGATCTGGTCAATAACGCACTGCTGAAGGATCACCCTGGCAGTATCATAGTCCAGGGGGCTTAAAGGCAGAACAGGAGGGGTGACTGAAGGGATCTCACTTAGAAAGATCCCCCATGGGTGGGACACCCAGTGTCAACAGTGTTTTCACATCCTGGCTTTGTAGTGCAACCTTCCCTACAAAGTAGAACCAGCTGTGCTATTATACTAAGGCTAGTATTCTAATGACAATGGGTACAGCAACCAGCCTCAGAAATGATAATGAAGACATTGATAATGAAGACATTGAAATGGTGTAAAGATAATGAAGACATTGAAGTGGTGTAAAGTAAAGTGTGCCATCGAGTCAGTGTCGACTCCTGGCGCCCACAGAGCCCTGTGGTTTTCTTTGGTAGAATACAGGAGAGGTTTACAATTGCCATCTCCTGTGCAGTATGAGATGATGCCTTTCAGCATCTTTCTTATATTGCTGCTGCCTGATATAGTTGTTTCCCATAGTCTGAGAAAGATACCAGTGGGGATTCGAACCAGCAACCTCTGGCTTGATAATAAGTCATTTCCCCACTGCACCATTAGGTGGCTTGAAGTGGTGTAGTTTCTGCCTTCTAGGATCAACCACCAACAGTAAGGGATCCAGCAGTCAAGAAATACGCCGCAGACTAGTACTTGGTAGCGTTGCAATGAAGGCCTTGGAAAGGATATTTAGATGCCGTGACGTGTCTACACCTACAAAGATTAGAATCAAGATAGAAAAAGCATTGACGTTTTTGAACTTTGGTGCTGGAGAAAACTTTTGAGGATATCATGGACAGCCAGGAAAACAAACAAAGGGACCATAGAATAAATCAATCCAGAATTTTCACTCGAGGCACAAATGACCAGGCTCAAACTATCATACTTTGGGCACATTATGCGAAGACCCAGCTCCCTTAAGAAGTCCATAATGCTGGGGAAAGTTGAAGGCAAGAGAAGAAGAGGACGACCAGCAGCCAGGTGGATGGACTCGATGACGACAGCAATGAAGGCACCACTGAGAGACCTTCAAGGCCAAGTGGAAGACAGATCATCCTGGAGAGACTCTATCTCTGTGGTTGCTAATTGTTGACACCGACTTGATGGCACTTAATCAATGTCAATCAATATTGTAAGGCTAGTATTATAATAAGGCAAGTATTCACACGAGCAGCCCAGCCTGGGTTGGGCTGCTTGTGTGGCGCACCAGGATTACTTTCAATCCTGGTGCTTCTGCCCCCACTAGCCTGACTTTAAACCCCGGCCCCAAACTGGGGTTAAAGGGCATAAGCGTGCCCTCAGCCCCAAGGCTATGTGTGTATGCATGGGCTACACGCAACCCAAGCACACACAGCTGTGCACCTAGAGTGCCCAACTCACCGGGGAATCCCCCAGTGTGCTATGCTCATCACATGGTGCATGATGGGATTCCTGGAGGCTGGGACCTGTTTTCCCAGCCTCCAGTGATCCGTGCTGCTGGGAGCAGCGTGGATTATGTGAGCGGTCAATGTCACACCAAAGAGAAGCTGCTTGCCCGTCTGGGGGGAAGGTAGATCCAACCTTGCCTCGCCTCCTCTCCCTTTCCGCCACTGCCATGGTCGTTTTCTATTTTGCACTGTTCTGCTCAATTGCACATTTTCTCCTGCTGCCGCCCATCACTAGGGGCGATTCTGAGCTAGACGGAGTGAAGGTTTGACTTGGTATAAGGCAGCTCCTGAAGCCCCACCTATCTCTGTAGTGTGCAGTGGCAGGCTTGGGGGGAAATCAGGATGGTGGGGACCAGGGCAATGGATTAGGGTGTGCCTAAGCTCCATCTGAGTCCCCATGTCATACAGACCTGGACCCATCACATTTGAAATCTGGTCATCCAGTTTCAGAGGCAAGGTTTGTTTTTCAACATAGATTTCCAGGAAGGAGCCAGATGGCTGGGATGATGCAAACCAAATGGATACGCATTTTTGTTTGTGCCAGAAAAAGAGCAACCAGAAATCGGGGTGTGTTTGTGTGTCTCAAAGCAGAAGCCTCTTACCCTGCAAAAGGAGACCCCCACCGCGTTCTTCAGTTAAACCTGTGTCCCTTGGGGAATGCCAGGCTACAAAAGAAGTGCAGGCTGAAGACAAACAACAACATTATGAAATCTTCTCAGAAAGTGGAAACACAAGATCTTGAGTCATTACATTGATAAATGAGACCAGTTAGGGTGAGGAAAGGAAGGACAGGACTGCTCTCTGACTGGGACATGCCCATGCCATCATTCAAGAATCAGGAACTCCACTTTTGGGTTGCCTTTGGATGAGGCACATACTTTAGCCGTGGTTTATTCTGTATAAAACAATCAAGGAAGATATACAGGGAGTCCCCAACTTACAAATGGGTTGTGTTCCAAAAGTTTGTAAGTTGGATGTTCATAACTCGGAATGCAACTAGTTCCTATGAGGGACGACTTGTTTGTATGTGTGGATCGGCATTTGTAAGTTGAAGACTTAATTTAATATGTTATGGAGCTTTGTTTGTAAGTATGGGCCATTTGTAAGTCGAGGAACGCCTGTAGCTGCTTTGAAATTCTGTCCATTTCTTTCTGCAGACATGCTATGTGCACCATAGCATCATATGGTCAGGATGCTTACCCACAAAAGTGGAGATGTGATTTCAGTGCAGATCTCTGTATCACTGCAGCATGTTGCAGGCACATTTTTGCCGGCCATTGACTTCACTGCACATCAGTGTGCGCATCCAGACACCATTCTGGAGTTGGTGTTTGTGTGATAATGATGTTCTCAAACGTGCTGCCTGTTCAGGGCTTGACCTCCCAAAGCAGAAATGTGATCATCAGAAACGGAAAACTGTAGATATTGACCGTCTATATTCTCTCTTATTCTGCTTCTATATCCTCTACTTATTCTGGTGCTTCTCATGTAAGAAATGCATTATGCATCCACACATGCTCTAGGTTGTTCTGAAGTGGTTCACTGTTCCTTTGTATGAACGATGTCATATCAGTCTTGTTCTCCCACAACCTCCCTTTTAAGTCAATACCCCTTCTGAGGGCTGTGCCTTTTTAAGTGAACACTGCTGATGAAATATAGTCCTTCAAATGCATATGCTGCTGTAGTAGATTAAAGCTTTTGTCTCAAAGCAAGCTCACGTGAGGGAGAGAAAATGCTAAATCATCCCTGCTGAGCTGCCTGGCTAGGCTTCTCCTAAAACTATCATTTAATTATCGTTAGGTTCAAAATATTGACACCAAACACCCTAAAACTTGTAGAGAACTGGACCCATGGATTGAGTGCTGTAATCCACAGGGCATTAGGCAAATACAAAACAACCTCCCACATGTAAGCTTACGTGGGATGAGAAAACTGATAGCTGCTGAACATCCGAGGACGTGTTTGCACTAGAGAAAATCCCCCTTCGTGCCCCCCTTTTCCTGAGTTAAAAAGCGACTCGGAGAGGCTTGTAAAAAGTAAAAACTTTTTTAAAAACCAATTTTATTCAATTACTGCAGACTGTTTCCATCTAAGGCTTTCTAGCTTTATTAGATACAGTAAAGAATACTTAGTAGATTACAAAAATAGGTTGTCTTAGGCACGTTTAAATGTTTATAGAGTCTTTTGCAATGCCCTAGTTAGGATGGGTGTAGGCTAGTGTTTCTTATTTCAGTCACATTGCAGGTAAATTATAATAAAACAGTATCAGGAATATGCAAAAGCATGCACACCAAATAAATATAAGTTCCTAACACAAAGTCTCAACAAACTTTCCCCTAAATTAACCTTCCCGAAGCCAAAGCCCAGGCTTCCTTTCCTTGAACTCTCCAAACTCCAAATGAGAATTCAAGCTTCCTGACCTCCTCTCTTTCAAGGATCTGCATAGTCATTCTCCTGCAGCCAGCCTCCATGGCTGCATGTCCTCCTCTGAGCACTTCGAGCCTAGCTTCTTTTCTAACAAATAAACTTCCTTCTTCCTTGCAACAGCTCTCACCTGCCTAGGGTGCTGATTGGCTGAGCCCTGGAGTTCACCAACCTGCCAGTCAGAACAGGGTTCACTTCCGGTTAACTCTTTGTGGGTGGAGAGTCTAATCACTACAGCTACAATAATCCTTAAAATGTCACAAGACTGTGTTTCTCCTGTTTGAGACTAGTAGGAAGATTCTGAAAGTGTATATGTTTTGTTATCTCTCATCATGGAGCTATTGAGTCTCATCTCAGGGTGTTAGTGTACTGAGCAAAATACAATAAAGTGGCACACCTCCCCTTTTGTCCATTTCGAATGGATCTGAATGGACAGATCGAGACGTTCGGTGTTGTTGCAAAGTCCTATACCTTTTCATGTGTAGAGCAGACTCAAAAATGCCAGCAGGAGTTTTTATCTTGTTTTCTTAACACCACGGTAGCATTTTATGTATTTTTTTTTATTTGTGGGGCTATAAAAATAAATGAACCGAGTCTGCTCATGTTCTTAGAACCTTTTCCATTGCTAGAAAAAAAAACATACTAGTTTTCTCATCTCCTGGAGTGATCTCAGCCCTCTGAACTAGCCACAGAGGAGGGAGGCAAAGCGTTCTGATGCTATAATGCTGATGTAACTCTAGCATTACCACTAAATGCCTAGAAAAGGTCAGGAGGAGATTTCTTGGAAGTTCACTGAGCTCCATTGAGTCTGGGGGAGTCTTTGTCAGGTTTTATTTTATTTATTTGGTGGATTTAGTTTCCTCCCTTCATCAAGTGTGAGTAGAATAAGGCAGTGTACAGATTCTGATTATGTAGTGGAGCCTGAACTTTCTCTACAGGGGCCATCAGGATTTTAAAAGTGGCAGCTAAACCTTTTGGGGTAAAGGTGGTTTTGCAGCTAAATAAGACCTTGCTATGTTTGGAGATCTTAATCAAATGATCTGCAGAGTGCAGTCAAGGCTCAGTGGATGCCGCCATAGCTCTGTGGAAGAGCATCTGCTTTGCATGCATAAGGTCCCAGGTTCAGTCCCTGGCCGCATCTCCAGGCAGGGCTGGGAAAGACCCTGAAACCTTGGAGAAGACACTGCCGGTCAGTGTAGACAATCCTGAGCTAGATGGACCAATGGTCTGAATCAGTAGAAGACAGCTTCCTGTGTTGCTATGCACCCCTGCTGTAGCTGGAACGAAGGCATGGATGGAGTTGCTTTGGGTACTATCCTCTCACAGTCCAAAGCCTTGACCGGTGGCCTTATGCAAGCACTGTCTTTCAGCCTCAGTTCTTTCTCTCCTCTAGTCTGCAATGTGTGTATCGTAATACTGACTTCTCTCACAGGGTTCTTACAATGATGACTGAGATAACACGTGTGATGTACTCTGATACTCTTCCAAGGAGCTGCATAAATCCGGCATTGGGCTTGCTAACAGGCACATGCCTATGGCTTGTGGGTGTTGCCACCTCCTGGTGACCAGGCAGTGAAGCTGTATAAGAGTCCATCCATGTCTCTTTTGTGTTGGAAATGACCAACATAGCCATGCATGAAGAGCAGAAGGTTTCAGGTTTCCTCCCTGGTGGCTTCTCCAAGATAGGGCTGAGAGAGATTCCTGCCTGCAACCTTGGAGAAGCCACTGCCAGTCTGTGAAGACAATACTGAGCTAGATAGACCAATGGTCTGACTCAGTATATGGCAGTTTCCTATGTTCCTATGCATGGGCAAGTAGACTAGTGAAAGAAAGAGCATGTTATGGACTGATAGCTTTCAAGGCTTGACTCGCAAAGCTGTGCCACTGTTCAAAAATGGCCTAGTGAAACTATCCTGGAACAAGGAAGCTGAGAAGATTGCCACAAGGTCAGCCGCCAGACACTGTGTCTTACCCAGAGTTTTTCCTGACAGGAAGCACAGACTGGTGCTAGATAGTCATGCCTAAGAACAGAAGTGCCAGACCAGCCCTGCCCAGCTGGTCTCCCTTCAGTCTCCTCCGGCACCGTTTTCTGCAGGATGCTTTGGGTTCCTGCATAATCACGTTGAGTAATGCAAACATGGGGCCTGAAGACGGGCCGTGTAGGACTAACTGGAGAGGAAATGAAAAGCAGACTTCTGGACTGAAGTGGGATTAAGGTTGCTCTTCTGGACAGTCTAAAAAAAATCAAAGAGCTTTTCAAAGCCACAAGGTTAAGAAGTTGTTATGATTTTTCCAACTCACTCTAAGATAGGGCAGCTTGCTTGTGCTTTTCTGCCGCGATGGAATTTTGCTTTAAAATAATGGTGTCTGACAAGGGGAGGTTTTCTTGGGGGAGATAAAACTTCCAGAGCAGAGCGTGTGATTTAGTCTGTCTGTGCACCTACAAGGCTGGTGCTGAAAGCTCTCGCAGGGATGTCTAGATTAGAATGAGTTAAATCTGTACAGCGCTTTGAAGTTTGTAGGAGGCAGACTGTGCAGCTGTGGCAAGGTGTTGGGCTAAAAGTTCTACTAAGCCTGGCGTTTGCATTCCAGACTAGTGTCGCACTACAGCCAGCATGCTTGTACTTGCGCGACAGCTGCACAACTTGTGGCATGTTTCGATGGGAACTTTTGCACAAGTGCACAATAGTGCAATCCTGCATTTCCCTCTTTTTTTAGCACAACTATGTGCTCCTCTTGCATTAGCACAGCGTTGTTCGTTATGCACACCTTCATTAGTCAGGATGTTGGCTGGTGGCATTGCTTAGTAAATATCTGGCTCTAGGTCTTCAGTAGTGGGGGGAAGTCCTCGGGGCTGTGCTCAGAGCTACAGTCCTTGCACGTCCCCTAAGCCACGGCATAAGCACTGAACATTTGAGTCAAGGTTCATCCTTGAGCTTGTCGTCCTAGAGCGAAACGCTCAGAGCCCCGAACTGGGTGAGTGCTACACTGTGCAGCTTCCTGTGGGCACTTCCAGACATGCTCCCTGTAGCACCCCACTGCCAGCTGTTGCTTACAGCCGAGAAACAATTGCTGGGTGGTGCTACAAAGAGCACATCTGAAAAGAGGGCACTATAAGGAACACATCTGGCAGCTGCTCTTTTAACTGTATAAGATTTAAATTGCATTAATTTGGAAATGCAGAATTGTGGTTTGATGATGTTTATATTGTGGCTGCATTCACACAAACATGGCAGCCCTGCTTAAAGAGTTAACCACGATTGCTGAGCCTTGTGGAGCTGATTGTGAGAATCCAGAATTTTCAAACCACTGCAACTAAACTGCATTTAACCGGGATAGATAACTATGATCTGATCTATCTGTTCCTGTTAAATGCAGTTTAATCGCAGTGGTTTGACCAGGATTGCCTGGAAATTCTGTGGTTGGCTCTTCAGGGCTTAGCAATCCTAGTTAACTCTTTAACTAGGATCACTGTGACTATGTGAATGCAGCCTTGGTTTTATGGCAAGGTGATCTGAAGGCCTTGAGTGGAGAGAATGAAGAGAAGCAAATATAAATTTGAAAAAGTTATATTTCAAAATTTATTTGAAATATAAATAAAGCTATGCCCACAATAATCTGGGGTCTCTACCTGAGCAGTTTGACTTGGTTCTAAACAGTCGATTACGTCAGGAGGCTTTCAAATTCTTGTCATATCAAGCCTCAACAAAAGTACGAACTGAATGAGAGGAGCAGAGAGTCCCAGACGTAATTTAAGAAAACTGGACCAGAGTTTGTAGGGAGGAGAGAGATCCCACATGTGATAATGAGAGAGCTGTTATTCAAGACGATCAAGGAGAGGCACACAGCACAGACTTGGGATTGGGATTGGGAGGAAAATCTGATTCCTGTGTTAGGAGAGGGTGTTCTTGTGACATCTCCTGTTTACCCATATCTAAGGGAATGCAGGTGCAGTCTTGGAGCTCCAAGACAGAGTGGCCAAGCTAAGGCTCACTAGCCATTCTGAGGGTTGTACTGTACACCTTAATTACAAAACTGAAGCCTGATAGGTGGCTACAGCTCTGATCCATGCTGTGGCTGTTCAGTAGCCGCAACCATGGAAGAGAGAACTCACTGCATCCAATGCTTCTGCCACTGCGGCATGGTGGTTAATTAGGACACTGGTTCAACCCTCCACTTAGTTCAACCCTCATAGTCTGTTACTTTTTCTACCTACTTCATAGGGTTGGTCCAGTCAATCAATCACCTTAATTTCGGTCTTGGACCAGCATAAGAGAAGTAGAATATGTGAGGTCCAAGCCGGGGTACAATATAAAATACAAAACTACAGTTATGAAGCTATAAAAGTGTAGGCTAATGTTGGGGGTGGGTGGGATGAAATTTAAAATAGAACTGAGACTGTCTACGAGAGAGAAGTCTGCATCCTAATAAACATTTGGCCAGAAGAGCTCTATGTGTGAGAGTACTTAAAAATACATAAGAAAATTTAAAATATGCATATGTGTGATGAAGAGTTGTAGGCAGCCTCTCATGTCTGAAAAAGAGAAGAAACACACTGGCCCTTCCCCCAACTCCTTGGTTTGTACGCTGGGATTTTGTTGAAGGTCATCTTGGCTTTATCATCAGCGGCTGTGGGAGTTGTGCAGGCCGAGGAGCAGGGTGCGATACGACAAACTGCCCTGCTTGTCATCGTCCCCTGCAGACATTGTGTTGCCATCTTGCAGTATGTTGTAACCTCCCTCTTTGCTTCTCTTCCCAGATGAGAAACCGTTTGTCGTCGAGGACACCTACCTGCTCTGCCCGGCACCTGTATTACGAGAAGTTGGCATGTGGGTTTGTTAGGGCATTGTTGGCTGTTCCCATGTTAAAACTTTCCCTTTTGCTGTCTGTATCTCTGGCATGAATTGCTCTTTGTCTGTGCACATCTCCTCTCCCTGAGATTCCTTGTCTGCCTTATGTCCTTTTTAAAACTGTTTTGTGGAATGGGGGTCGGATTCCCTTGGTAGCCTCAGCTGCAGCGAGTGCTGCTGAAGCATAAATGTTCCTATAGGACCAGCAGAATGTGCAGCATGGAATCGCCCCGTGATCTATCTGAAACAGACCTGCAGGCCCAAGTCTGCAAAGCGTAGGGGGAATCTGTGCACGCTTGGCAGTGCATGCAGATGTTTTCCTCTGCAAAGCCCTTTGGGGAACCTGTGCATGGAGCCCGAGGAGGAGAGCCAAACCCCCCTGTTGTTTCACACTTCCCCAGGCGATATGGTCAGAAACTTCTTTACAGAGCGAGTTTCCTTGGGAGGAGGGCAAAGGGGGAACTTGCCGTGTTTCTGTAAATTCTGTACAACAATAAACAAGTTGATCATGGGGGAGCAAATGGGTGTCCAGAGAGATAGTGCTCCATTGCATGAGTCAGCTGGGGTGTCAGTGCTGTCCAGAGGGATGGATGCTCATGGTGACTTTTGACAAGGTCTGCCCCCTAGAGATGGGAAAGAGCTGATAGCCTCCAAGACTTTCTGTGTGCTTTCAGTGCGTTGCTGTCATGCTTTGATTCTCCGGACCATCAGGCCTGCAGCGGCCAAATTTGCAATGTTGTATTAGAAGCTTTTAAAAACATAAAAGCCACTATAAAATTGTATTGATGTCGTCAGAGCATGGGAATGAAAATTGGCAGGAATGTCCTCCAAAGATTACTCCATGGAGAGAGTAGAATAATTTGTCCATTGTTATCCCCATACTGACCTAACCCTTCCCTCTATGCCAAAACAACTGTAATTTTACCCTCATCATGTAGGGGTGGGAATAAAGAAGGGGTGGTGAGAACACACAGAAAGTGCAACCCTGCTATCCCCTGTGTTCTACCTCTGTGGGGTAGACGTTGCCAAAAATAACTATGAGCATTCTTCTCCTGAGATGGTACGGATGGCGAACATTTCGACAGATTTGCATTCACAGGCTACTAGACGCCACCAGCCACCCTATCTGTTAAGCAGTCATCAAAACATGCAAGCTACAGACAAAATAATATCTTAGCAGGACACACAATAGTACTACTATCACAAGATTATGGTTTTGTGGGCACAAGGAATTGTGGCCTCAACCCCAATTTAGGTAATGACTTTTCTCCTTCCTCCTCCCCCACTCCCCCCCAGGGAAGCTGCTCTTCAGGTCAGCATGAATGATGGCTTCAGTTTCATCTCAAGCTCCGTCATCATCTCCAGCACACACTGTGTAAGTTATTTGCTTCAAAATCCATCCTCCCATCCCGTCGTCCCCCCGTGCAAAGCATCCATTGTAATGCTGAGGGGATGGGCCCATAGCTCAGTGGTAGAGCATTTGCTTTGCAGGCCTGGGAGAGACGCCTGCCTGAAATATTGGAGAACGGCTGTCAATTGGTGTAGACAATACTGAGCTATTTGGACCAAGGGTCTGACTCACTAGAAAGCAGCTTCCAATGTAAGGGACCTTGCCTGGTGGTCTTAAGTGCTGGGAGTGGTCTCTGCTAGGACTGGCTGGGGTCTTCTCTGCGGATGAAGGCAGGCCTGTGTCTTCAGGTCATGGTGGAGATGCTGGCTCAAGTTCTTCACATTCTCCTACTGTGTGGGATCCTGACAGTGCAGAGCAACCTGAGATCTTGTAGGGTCTTTCTATCCTCTCTCATCCCCTGAACTGTTTTTATTCATTGTCCTTAAATTTCTATACCGCCTTTTGTTAAAACAGTCTCAAGGCGGTTGAGATGATCTGCTTCATCCTCCAATGGAGGGGCAAGAGAGTCCTGGGTAATGGGAGCCAGTCCAATTGGGGAGGGTCTGCTCCCCCTGCCTGGCTAAAGACATTGGCCAATGCTGCTCTACAACATCTACGTGGAGGCTGAAAAAACCCACAAGATGATGATGCTTGAGTAGCAAGTGCCTAGAAAAGGCTGCCTGATGGTGACCCAAATCAGCGAACAATATTTGTCTGCCCAACTTGAGAATTAAGCCTGAGGCCAGGAGTGGCAAAAGCAGCGTGTGCATTTCTGGTCCCTGTAGCTTTGCAAACAATCCCATTGAACAATGTACCTCTAGGGATAAAAGAGAAACACGTCCTTCTGTCTGGCAAAACAAGAAAAGAATGAATGAAATGTGTGTGTATTTAAATAAAAGTGGGTAGGGAGGAGATTGGTTTTGTAGTTGAAGTTCTTGTACGTGTTCCTGTTGCTCAGAATTCTTGCTCAGAATGTTTTGGACAAGTTTTATAACTCTCCCCCACCCACCCTGCTCCTGGCTGAACTGTGGTGTAGTTAAGTCTGTGTTATTTTTTTATTATTCTTGTTTTAAAATCCAGCTATTTTCAGGTTCTCAACTTAAATAAGCCAGTAGGGGTTCAGTGGTTTTATATTTCCTTTCTAACAGAGACATTGCCAGCAATTGGACTGGGGCGAGGAGAACAGCATGCTTTAGGAAAATACAATCATGTTTTAAGGAAAACAGGAGGAATCTCTTGAAGCAGTGACACCTAACGTGCTTCAACACTAGCCCCTTTCTCTGGAATTTCCATCCTTTGTTCACTCACTTTTTACAGAGCATCCAGGAAGTTTTTCACACCCGGCTTCTAGTTTGCATCTCCTCCTGGAATGGAGGTGTGTGTTCATATATTGGCCAAACTTACCGCAAAGTACCTGTGAGCTGTCATGAAGCACTACACACAAATCTGGTATTTTTATATTACATATTAGGGATCTCTATTGTAGCCCAATTTATATCTGGAGTTAAAAAAATCCACCTTTTGTGTCGGTTATTTTGGGCAACTTTGAACTTTCAGTAAAGCCTCGCAATAAACCTGCAGTGAAGCCCTGCTGTCTGATAAAGCTACAGGAGACACTGATGTCAGCCTGTTGCATTCCAATGCTTTCTGCATTCCCTTCCTGGATTTTTGATTTGGGATTTTGGGGGCAGATGGGTAATAAAGCAGAATTGTAGCACCAAGCTATCCAGTGTGGACAGGCAAAGTGCTCTTAAGGTTTTGTCTGAGATCTATTTTGCCGTTAATTAAACCCTTTCTGTTTGAAGGTTCAGCCTATTTTATTATTTACTGTTCATCTTGACAGGGCGATTAGTGATAAATACCCTATTAATTGCCAACTTGCAATATCTATTTAAATTACTCTATTTAATTGCCCCAATATTAGTTTCTGATTACACAGATGGTAGTGGTGAAATTTTAATTACTTTTCTTTTAAAGAAAAATGCTGTAAAGAAAAACAAAACAAAAAACTTGAGAGCACATCAGCTTTTCTTATGGGGACAGAAACTGACATTGAGGCTATTAAGGATGAGAGACTGTTCAAGAGGCAATCAATAGGCTTTTCCTCATGAATCTCCCAAAAGTGGTCAACAGGAAGCAACAGGGTGGAATGAACCTGCAATTCGGAAACTTTAAAATCCCCTCTGCTAACTGGGGAAAGAGGCACCTTTCCTGGTGGAAGCTGTCTTCAATGTAGCAACCCAGCACAGAATCTCTCCAGCAGCTGTACACAGTGTCTGCCTTATGTTTCCTTTTCGAATGGGAGCCTTTTGGAGACAGGGAGCCATATTATTTCCGCCCCCTGTATAAACCACTCTGGGAACTTTTTGTTTAAAAGTGACATACACATATTCTTAACTTCAGTCTACTTATCATCATCATCATCATCATCATCATCAATTCTATTTTATTTTATTATATCAGGGGCCTTTGCTGAATGGGACTTAGTTGTGAGTTAATGTTATAGGAGGCTCTTGGCCATAGGGAAGGACATGGCTAATTAATATCGTGCCCAGAGAGTGCTGTGTGTGGAACCCTCCTTTTAATTCCAGTTCCACCTGATGTCAGAAAAGCAATGCTTCAACAGCACTAAAAATACTCTAGTGTGGAAGCATCCCTCGAGTCCAGTGGTTCAGCTGTTCATTAGCTGAGGATGAGGCCTGATCCAGCAGCCAGATCCCCACTTCTTGGCCTCCACTTACCTCTCCTGGGGCTTTTATGCATGGCAGGTTTTACTGTGAGTTTATGGGGAGGCTTTACTGCTAACCCGAAGTTGTCCACACAAATAGTGGATTTTTTTTTTACCCTGGATATAAATTGGGCTACGCTGTAATGCACAGTGAAAAACCCAAATTGTGTGTGAACTGCTCCCCATTAACTCACAGGGACTTCGGGGTGAATCTAGCCGATATGTGAATGCACCCCCTCCCTCCTGGAGGAGATGTGAGTTAATCGGCTTCAAAAGCCCCAGGTGAAAAGTTTCCAGATCCAGCTTTTATATCCTGAATGATCTTTCTCTTCCTAGTCAAGGCCCTTCCTCCCCTCTCCTTCCTTTAGGTCTAAACCAGGAGTCTTGTTTTGCTTTTGACTCATTTGTAACTCTTTGTTGAATTAGCATCTTCTGTAGTCAGAGGAACCCGGAAGAATAAGGTGTGGGTAGGGGTGGAATTGCTCCTAAACCTGCAGCAAACCAAGGCTGTGGGCTGGGGAGATGGACATGGCAGATTGCCAGGGTAGGGCTGGCTGGTCTTCACCACCTTGATGCCAATGTGTGTGCCCTGGCACTATGGCATTCTAAAGCCCACCACTCAAGACATTTTGCTTCCCAACTTCTGAATTTTCATTTTCAAGGCCCTCATTTTCAGAAACATCCCTTCCCCTGCCTCTGCACTAGCTTAAACCCATATTGGCTGCTTGGAAACTGGAGGACTGAAATGTGTCACAGGAAACCTGGCTGGATTCTGCAGGACGGCACACCCACAACACTCTTAAGTTTAAGAGCAGAAAAGCCATCTGCCAGGGATGGAAAATTGGTGCTAAGAGGCGTGCAGCCTGGAGAGTGGCCAGGAATTCTGCTCTCATACCCACCTGCCCAACTGGAACATGAACTTGGTTTTTATCAGTAGCCGGTAGGCGAGAAATTGGATGGATCTTTCCCCCGATTATGTTTTTGAGATTGGGTGCAAAGAGCCTTGCAGATTCTGGCTCTGAGGAACACAAAAAGGGAAAGGGGGCAGTGATTGTGCCTGGCAGGCCAGAGGGAGCCTTCGGGGATTTCTCTGTTCCTTCTCCTTCAGCAGCCAAAGGACCAAGAAGCCCAAGGCAGCTGGCAGAATTCTGTAGATCTTGGGCCTTTCCCTGAGACTCCTGTTTAGTTATTGAATTGTCTAACCTGCCTCATAAGGAGCACAGGAAACCTCCTTCTACCGAGTCAGACCACTGGTCCATCTAGCTCAGTATTATCTGACTAGAAGCGGCTCTCTGGATTTTCAGGCAGGAGTCTCTCCCAGCAGGATGCCTCTGAGTACCAGTTGCAGGGGAGGAACAGCAGCAGGAGAGAGGGCATGCCCCCCTCAGCTCCCACCTGTGAGCTTCCCAGAGGCATCAGGTGGGCCACTGTGGGGAACAGGATGCTAGACTAGATGGGCTTCCTCGGGCCTGATCCAGCAGGAAGGCTGTTCTTATGTATTTGGAGATGCTGCCAGAGACTGAACCTTTCTGCATGCAAAGCAGATGTTCTGCCAGTGAGCTACAGTAATTAATATTAACATACTTTGTTCTGAAGACATATATTTTGCTATTTGGCTAAAACATTCTCAGACTGGCTCACTACAGTTGCAGTAATACACACATAAAGCCCAACAACCTCCCCCTCCACAAATCCACATATTTACACACAAACCCGCAGCTTTTAGTACCCTTGGGCATGGCAGAGTGGCCTATCCATTGTGCCCCAGAACAAGAAGCAATCTGTCAATCAATAACATCCAGATAGATAGATAGATAGATAGTCCTCTTAAAACCCACAGAAGATTTTAAAAAATTCTATGAGACAGAATTGTGGTAGCTGCTAGGATAAGACTGCCGTAGGGAAAAGAGGACAGGTCTCTTGTAGCTTTTCCTATAGCACGGCATTTTGGCAGCTGCAGCGGGGGAGGTTCAGGAGACCTGTCCTCTTTTCCATATAGCAGCCCTGTGCTGGAGTGTCTCTTTACACCTCTGTCCACATCAGAAATGAAAGGTCTTTGCCCTCCTTGAGGGTTGGGAATTCTCTCTGGTAAGAGATACCCTTCTATTACAGCAGAGTGCACAGAGGCAAAACACAGCGGAGTCTGCCCATGCATGCATGTTTGCTAAGAGCAGAAAGAAACTTGGAGCCAGTTCATAGTTTCAAATCAATATGAGGAGTCTTTATTGGAGAACTCCATAGGAAAGTGGAGAGATAGAATCTCTACTCTATCTAACTAGCTGGATGCAGACAGATGTATGGTGCAGAGAGAGAGGCGAGCCAGGAAGGAAGTCTCTGAGAGTAGCAATCTACATATCAAAGGGATAGTGTTAGAGCAGTAGAGAGGAGGAATGACCAATGTCTTGATCCCTCTAGCCCTCTGACTCACTAGTCTGTCTCCCTCTGTCATTGAGGCATGAGGCAGCGCAGAGTCCTTCGCTTCCACTGAGAAACCTCAAGAGAGACCTGCTTAGGTGGCCTGTTCTCCGGGTGGGGCAGGGGAGAGCTAGAAGACCACAGCCCCTTCCAGCAATGACATCTTATGCATCTCTGGCCCTGCTTGCAAGAGATGCTGTCTGCTGAGAAAGAGATTCATGGAAGGGCTTCTAACAGCCTTCAAACAATAGGTTTCAGCCACTTGTCACAACTTGCCAGGGGAGGGTGAGGCAGCTCGTAGAAATCTCTGCAGTGGTTTTCAGGCCCTTATAATCCTGCCACATCCCTAGGCTGGCATTACCGTTTGGCAGCTGCCCAGAGTAATACTTCATACAGCACATTGGCTTGCGGCTTCAGTTGGAAACAGGAGCAGAAGTACATAGGAAGCTGCCTTCTACCGAGTCAGACTTTTGCTCCACTCACTCATTATTGTCTACACTGACTGGCAGCAGCTCTCCTGGGTTTCAGGCAGGAGTCTCTCCCAGCCCTACCTGGAGATTTTATCTTGCACAGAGATTACTCCTCTGGGGGATGGGGGCCTCATAGTAGTGGGCAATTTAATCATAGAGAGATGGGGTTGGTGACCCACGTGTAGAGCGCACGGTGACCTGCCTGCCTGGTACAGATGTTACAAAGTGTCTAGATAGGCTGTTGGGCAGTGCTGGAGAGGAGTCGGCTGTCGTGGTGCACGTTGGCACCAAAGATGTTGGGACATGCAGTCAGGAGGTCCTGGAGGCCAAATTTTGGCTGCTAGGTGGCATATTGAAGCCCAAGACCCCCTGGGTAACTGGCTGAAGGACAGGCAGCAGAGCGTGGGAATAAATGGACAGTCTTCACAAGGGAGGAAAGTAAGAAGTCCCCAGAGATCTGTACTTGGACCAGTGCTCTTTAACTTGTAATCATTAATTTAATGACCTAGAAATTGGGGTTATCAGCCAAGTGGCCAGATTTGCAGATGACACTAAACTATTTAGGGTAGTGGAATCCACAACAGATTATGAGGGGCTCCAAAAGGAGCTCTCCATACTAGGGATGTGCAAAACATTTGTGTGGCAATGTTTCGTCTTGAAATGGTCTGTTTTGAGCTCCAAAAAGAACACCCTTTAAATAAAGGGCCTGTTTCAAGCTTGCAACAAATCAACCCTGACTCCATCGAAACATTTTGACATTTCAAGCGCCATTTTGGAGGCCTGTTTTCCCCTTGCTGATTGGTTTTCTGGCACTGGCTTCTGATTGGCTTGCAATCTCCTTGCTTCTTGGTTGGCTTGTTATATAAATCAAGTGTTGTCATGGACAACTGTGCCCCATTGGCTGGGGGTGGGGGAGGGAGAGGGGTACACAAATTGAGGGCATTTCAAAATGTGTCCAAAGGGACTGGGAGACAGAGAGAGCCCTTATAGTGTGCTTCTCTTGAAGGAGGATACATCAGGAGGAGAGGAGTAAGGAATTGAAGAAGGTTTGCTTTTTTCAGCGCTGAGTATACTATGCTGTGCTATTGCTGCTGTAACTATCTGGTGGTTTTGCTGGATCTCAGACTGACAAACTTGGGTGCCTTCCTTCATTGAGTTGGGATTTGTTTTGTTTGTGAAATAGTGTTGTAGTAAGAAATGGACAGTGGCAGCTCTGTGTGTGTAATGTTTCTTGGTGGTTGCTGTGAAGAGCTCAGTGTCTGGCCTTGAGACTAACTGGTGCTTCACTCACAGCTCTGGGCTGCTCTGCAATCTGCATTGCAAGATGTACTCAGTCAAAATGTGGCTGAAGTCGCTCTAGTTGAGCTTATGGCTATGACTGCTGCTAAGGGTGTTGCTGTGGCAGCTGTTTCAATGCTAGGAAGCAATGTAAGGAGTCATAATTGTGTGTGAGAGAGCAACTTGTGCCAATCATGTTATTGCAGTGCAGGCACTGTGGCTGGCAGTAGATCCTGGGTCAGTGATTCTTTTCTGGACTGTATTTGAAATGTGTGTTCTGTGTTGGGAGAGACAGATTTCCTTTTACTGTGTGCTTCTGTAGTGCTTTTCAAGCCAGGGTTATAAAATACATTGCAAATTGCAATACAAAGCTTTTTGTGCACTCTGTGCTGCAGTTTGCTCTGGCTATAGGGAACAATGTGGAAACCCAAAATGCTCCATTGTGTCCCATGGGTAGCTCCTAGGAACACCAAGATGGGTTGGGTGGTAGGGCATGATGTGTGCTACTTACCACCCAGGCCACAAAAGAAGTGGGCAAACTGGCAAGTTTTAACAAATTTTTAATCTTTCCCCCAAACCTCCATAGAGTCTTCCCCATTTTGTTTGTGGGTTGGGTCAGGCATAGGTAGCACCCATCACAACCTGCCACCCAACCCTCTTTGGTGTCCTTAGGAGCTCCCCATGGGGAACAATGGGGTGTTTTGAGTTTCCCCACTCTTCCCATGGCTGAAACAATCAAAGCATTTTGAGTTGGTTTCATTGAAACTACCGGTCAGACTGGTTGTTTTCACTAATGAGCCCCTGGTGGCGCAGTGGTAAAACTTCCACCCTGTAACCAGAAGGTTGCAAGTTCAATCCTGACCAAGGGGCTCAAGGTTGACTCAGCCTTCCATCCTTCCGAGGTCGGTAAAATGAGTACCCAGAATGTTGGTGGGCAATATCCTGAATCATTGTAAACCGCTTAGAGAGCTTCCAGCTATAGAGTGGTATATAAATGTAAGTGCTATTGCTATTGCTATTGCTATTGCTAAAACATTTCAGCCATCTGAGTTTTGTTTTGAGCTTGAAACAAAACACAAAATCCGTTTTGTGCACATCCCTACTTCAAATTGGGTATGTGAGTGACAAAATGGCAAATGCACTTCAATGTAAGCAAGTGTAAAGTGATGCATACTGGAGCAAAAAAACCCCACCCAATTTCACATTTACACAGATGGTCTCTGAGCTGTCAGTGACTGACCAGGAGAGGGATCTTGGGGTTGTGGTGGACAACTCACTGAAAGTGTCATCTCAGTGCGCGGCAGCTGTGAGAAAGGCCAATTCCATGCTAGGGATCATTAGGAATGGGATTGGAAATAAAAATGCTTATATCATAATGCCCTTATACAAAACTATGGTGTGGCCACATTTGGAGTACTGCATACAGTTCTGGTCACCATATCTTAAGAAGGACATTGTAGAATTGGAAAAGTTGCAGAAGAGGGCAACCAAGATGATCAGGGTCCTGGAGTATCTTCCTTATGAGGCAAGACTACAACACCTGAGGCTTTTTAGTTTAGAAAAAAGACAACTGCGGGGAGACATGATAGAGATCTATAAAATCATGCATGGTTTGGAGAAAGTGGAGAGAGAGAAATCCCACCCCCAACACTAGAACCAGGGGTCATCCCATGAAACCGAAGGCTGGGAGATTTAGGACCGACAAAAGGAAGTTGTTTTTCATACCACACATAAGTAATCTATGGAATTCTCTGCCACGGGATGTGGTAATGGCCACTAGCTTGGATGGCTTTAAAGGGGGCTTAGACAAATTCATGGATGACAGGTCTACCAGTGGTTACTAGACTGATGTCTGTGGGCCACCTCCAGCCTCAGAGGCACAGTGCCTCTCAATACCAGTTGCAGGGGAGCAACAGCAGGAGTGAGGGCCTGCCACACCTCTTGCCTGTTGCCTCCCCAGAGGCATCTGGTAGGCCACTGTGTGAAACAGGATGCTGGACTAGATGGGCCTTGGGCCTGATCCAGCAGGGCTGTTCTTATGTTCTTATGTGATGCTGTTAGGATTGAACATCTTACAACACTCCCATATAGACTCCCATCCCAGTGGAAACCAAGGTGGATCCTACTTAGCAAAGGGGACCATTCATGCTTGCTATCACAAGACCAGCTCTTCTTCCCCAGAGCTTCCTTTGAGAGTTAGGCACTCATCTCACATCATCTCAAATAGATTCGGCTGTTTCCTGTGTTTTCAAAACCTACCAAAGCTGTTTGAGCAACCCTGGGTGAAAGGCAGTTTGGGTGTGTGCTATGGGAAGCCCCTACTTCGGGCTCCTTTTAATCCATCCCCCTTTGTTTTTTGGTCACCAGCCATGAAGTACAATCTTGCTTCATGTTTATCCAGGGTGTATTTAGATGCCTGAAGCATCTGATCCTAAATTCTCTTGCAAGGGAGAAAGTCTCTTTGAAGACAGGGGGCAGACTTCTGAGTGCATGTATACAGAGGTTGTGCTGTGATTTAACCACCTCACACCTTGTTCATGTCTCCGAACCACCCATGGAGGATGGAGGACATTTGCTTCATCAAGTCCTCTATGCACATGAATGCACCCCGCTTAACACTGAAGGTGTTTGCTTAATGCTGTCCACAGCTGTTAGGGTTGCCGGTGGAAACTCTGACTCCTGCTCTGAAGGTGAATTTCAGAGCATGCTTTCACAGATGGCATGCAGGCCAGCTGCTCTGTTTATCCCTGTTTTGGCAACGCCTGGAGCAAAACCTGATGAAATTCCAGCCAGTGGGCACCACCCCTTTAATTAGTTAAGGAGGAGAGGGGGTTGTCAGGTTGAACTCGTTGGGCAGGAGGCTAGATGCTCAGTTCTGCTATGCGTGGCATGTTTAACAATTGTGCCATGATGCTGTAGTTGACCACTACAAGGGATCAGTCCAGGACCTCCATCAGATTCCATCCTAACAGTTCACACTTCATAGTTTTATTTAAGAAAAGCAAGTTTCTATTTCTCCGGTTTAAAAAGATATGAAGGCTTCTGGGATCTCAGACCCTTCAATGTTTCACAGGTGTGGTAGTAGTAACTTTATTTCCGTGCATGCTCAGGAACAAAAACAAAACAAAACAAACAAAAACCCTAGTAACAACAACAGTAGTATATATCTAATATAGCCTGAAATTAACATGAATTATTTCACAAGTGAAAACAGGGTATTCCCATGCCAAGCCTCCCATTATGTATTGCTCTAGATACTTCTCTGTTGTCTACTGTATTTATTTACCCTGCTGTCCTCCACTGATCTAAAACATGGCTTTTGCTCTTTTGGTTAAAGACAGATGAACCTTGGTTTCTCATTTTGGTTTATTTCAAGCAAGTAGGTTAGAATAAACCAAGTCCAGTTGGTTTAGGCATCATAATAGGTTTGTTCCTAACCCATCAGAAATATGCTTCTTCCGACTCACTCACAGGTATGGGAAGGGGATTGCATACTCCTGAGGCTAAGAGTTGTCACGTGGAAGCAATGTTTAACTGTGGGTTCTTGTGATGGCTGAACCTGCCCTTAGACCTCGGAATCACAAGAGCAGGTGAACTGAGTTTTTTTTTGTGACTGGCGCTCCCAAGATCCTTCTCTTTTTCAAAATGGGTTGGGTCAGATTTTGACTGGCTCTTGCCCCCTTACTGATCCTGGCCTCCAAGGGTAAAACTATGGGCAACCATTCTTCTCCATGGCTCATAGAAACTTGAGGGTTATTTGGATAAAGGTTGTGGCATGGAGGGGTTAGACTCTTCTCTTCACTCCATCCACACACCATGGCCCCCCTGATCCAAATCAGGCCCTTGCACTGTTGGTTTTTGAAAAAAGAAAACAATATTGGGAGTCCTAGACACGTTTCCTATATCATGTTTAGTCTTGAGACACGATGCAAGATCTGCACTGGAAATAACCAGCATGCTGAATTTTGGTGCTCTAGATTAAATTTTCCCATTGAAGACAGTCTGCTCTGCATCATTTCCCATAAAAACCTTCTGCTACTGAACAGACAGATAAGTTAGGTTGGATTGGAATCCATCCTCTGGGTCAGGCACGGCAGGTATTTTATGAGATTCCCCACTATTGCGTGTGGCTGCTTTTCTAGAAAACAGTGGATGATCAAAGCAAGCTGGACTCTAAACCAGCAGGGAGCCTGTTGGAGTTTTAATTTCCTTTTTATTAAACCAGATTGTTTCAGTTATAAATACATGTTTTCTTTTTCTTTTTTAAAAAACCACTGTTATATACTGTATGATAGGCAGCACAGCTTCCATATTGCAAAGCAAAATTGCCCCAGGGAAACCACACAGAATAGCTTTTCTGTAGGCTTCAGAATAAGAGACCTCCCAATAAAAATTCAGTTAGTGCACACTTCTTGCCCATTTGTCTCCAGAGTCATTCTGTAACAGAACTGGGAAGGAATTATAAGGACCAAATTAGAAGTGTAGTAGAAGTTCCACTGGTGGTGGTGGTGGTGGTGGTGGTTCTTCTTCTTCTTCCTCCTCCTCCTCCTCAAAATGTTTATACCCTGCCTCATGTTCCCTCTAACAGGGATTCCCAGATATTGTTGACTGTGACTCCCATAATCCCCAAGCAAAAGCCATTGCAGCTGGGGATTCTGGGAGTTGTAGTCAACAACATCTGGGAATCTCTCTTAGAGGGAACACTGACCCCACCCCTTCACTGCACTACTGTTCAAGAATCAATATTGTAATATTGATACAATGCAGACTAAAAATTTAATAAAGTTTAAAAAGTTAAGACCAGACTAAAACCACAATTCTTTATAATTGAAATTATCAATGAAAAGCTGAACACTAAGACACCAGCCAGATAAAAGCAGAAGATAAGATATTTAAAGGTGTCTCTATAAAGATGCATCTTCAGTTGTAAAAAACACGAAGCATGGCGAAGCTCTCCTGGAAGGTTTCCAAAGTTGAGGGGGCCACCACTGAAAAGGCCTCGTCTCTAGTCAGCTAGCCGCATCTCCATTAGTGGTGGGGCCATGAGCAGGGCCTGAGATGCCTCAGTGGAGGGCCCTGGCAGGTTCATATGGCAAAGACTTTCAATGTCTTTGTCTTTTCTATCACTTCAAAGAGCAACTGTGGAGAGATGTGGAGGCCTGTCAAGGGCTACTAGTCAAGATGTCTAAATGGAGCTTCCCAAGGGCATAGCTAGGTTGGCCTTGGGGGCACGATCTGAGGATGGGGCACGCTGCCTGTCTTTACTGCTTGCCTGCTCACCTGTTTACTATCACTGGCCCACCTTTGCCAGGTGCCAACCTGTTGACTCTCAGCCCCAAATCTGCAGCAGCTGCACCACATAACATTGCAGAGACGATGTGGCCGCTCTTCCCCATGCCAGCGAGAACAAGGGGATTCTGAAATGGATCCCATAATCCACTCTGGGCACCCATAGCAAAGCCTAGTATGGCTGGACCTAGAATACGCCAATGTCTCCCGTGTGAGGAGCGTTGTTGTTCCTGAGTTGCCCTGCACCCTCTAATGTGGCGAGGGGACTGGCTTGGCAAGTGGTGAAGTGGGCGTAGTGCCACCCGGGACATCCTCAGGGCAAGTGAGGTCGCTCCCGTCCCAAGATATTTCTGGGATAGACCCAGAACCCGTCTGGTGTGTCGTTCATTTGGGTTGGTGGTAGGTAGGCCTCCCTGGCTTTCCACCTGTTGTTGAACTACAACTCCCATCATCCCCAGCCACGATGGCTGTGGAGAGCCAAGGTTTGGTTGCCTGCCCCTGATATGGATGGATTCTCTCCCATTGCCCCTGTTTACCAGAAACGGGCTCTGTTTTTTGTTACTTGTCTCGGGACTACCTTGTTCAATACAATACAGTTCAATATTGTGTTGAATACAATCGTTCTTGGATTTCGTATTGTTTCTATAGGTATTGAAGAGGCTACTAGGAAAGTCTTCCAATGTGTTCAAAGTCTTAAGATTTCACATTAAGAAAGCTAATTTATGCTCTCTAGCGTCTGCCCATAGCTGACTTTAATTGTTCTCCAGCTGGCAACGCAGCTTTAAGCAAAACATTTGGCCTTTTTAGAGTCTTTGGCGAGAAAAACCAGATTTCAGGTCATGATTGATTTGCTTGTTCTACAATTCTGCCTGTTCTGAATGGGGTTACACTCCCCCTAAAAGATCAGGTACACAGCTTGGGAGTGTTCCTGGACCCAAAGCTCTCCCTGGTTTCTCAGGTTGAGGCAGTGGCCAGGAGTGCTTTTTATCAACATTGGCTGATACATCAGCAACGTCCATTTCTAGAGATGAATGATCTTAAAACAGTGGTACATATTCCGGGAACCCTCAGACTAGATTACTGTAATGCGCGCTATGTGGGGCTGCCTTTCTACGTAGTCTGGCAACTACAATTGGTACAGAATGTGGCAGCCAGATTGGTCTCTGGGACAACATGAAGAGACCATATAACACTGGTTTTGAAAGAACTGTACTGGCTGCTGCTATGTTTCCAGTGCTGGTTATTACCTATAAAGCCCTTAGCGGCTTCAATCCAGGCTATTTAAGAGAGCGTCTCCTTAGTCATGAACCCTGCTGCCTTTTACGATCTTCTGGAGAGGGCTGGTTATGGTTGCCATCAGCTCATCTGGGGGCGAAGCAGGACCGGGCTTTCTCTGAGGCTGCCCCGGGGCTTTGGAATATGCTCCCCGTTGAAATTAGAGCATCTCCTTCTCTGTTTGTTTTCAGGAAGACCCTCAAGACTCTCCTGTTCTCACAAGCTTTTAATTATAATTAATTTTAATAATTTGTTTTATATTCTTTTTATTGTGTTTTATGTATTTTAATCTCTGATTTTTAATATTGAAATTTGTACATTGCCTAGAGATGTACATATCAGGTGGTATAAAAAAATGATAAATACATAATAATATGTAGAATACAAATTAGTTTTAATAAGTACAAAGTCAATTACATAATCCCTGCTAACTTGGCAAAGAGGCACCTTTTAACATGGTGATTCTCTTTATTTAGCAGGAGGAGAGTAACTGGCCCTATCCATCCCCAGCACAGAACCTTCAGTGACTGTTGCTGGTGTCTATCTGATGTTTCTTTTTAGATTGTGAGCCCTTTGGGGACAGGGAGCTATCTTATTTGTTTGTTAATTCTCTGTGTAAATTGCCCTGAGCCATTTTTGGACGGGTGGTATAGAAATCGAATTAATAATAATAATAATAATAATGATATAATACTATGGGAGTTCCGACTACAAACAGACAAACATCTGCCACACAATACACCAGATATAACTGTAGTCGAGAAGAAAGAAAAACGAGTTGAAATAATCGACATAGCAATGCCAGGGGATAGCAGAATAGAAGAAAAAGAAATAGAAAAAATCACCAAATACAAAGATCTACAAATTGAAATTGAAAGGCTGTGGCAGAAGAAGACCAAAATAGTCCCAGTGGTAATTGGCGCCCTGGGTGCAGTTGCAAAAGACCTTGAAGAGCACCTCAACACCATCGGGGCCACAGAAATCACCATCAGCCAATTACAAAAAGCAGCTTTACTGGGAACAGCCTATATTCTGCGACGAGATCTATAATAATATCAGCAACAACATTGACAATAAAATACAGCCATCCCAGGTGCTTGGGAAGGACTCGATGTCTGGATAAAACAAAACCAGTCAATAACACCCGTCTGACTGTGTAAATAAATAATACTATAATAGTAATAAAACAATGGAGTAAAGAAATCTGAAAATGTCAAAGAACATTTCTGATCTATATGGACAACAGGACAGATGTTTTGTGTTTGTGTAACAAGTAAGAGGGGCCCAATTTAAAGTTCTATTTAGGTGGTGCTCCATGTAGCACAGTGGTCAAGCCTCTGCTTGGCAGGCAGGAGGTCTCAGGCTCCCTGCCTGGCAGCATCTCCAGGTAGGGCTGGGATAAACCCCTGCCTGAAACCTTGGCCAGCTGCTGCCAGTCAGTGTAGACAGTTCTGAGATAGATGGACCAGGGGTCTGACTTGGCGTAAGGCAGCTTCCTATGGTCCTATGACTGAGGAACATTAGTGGTACAAAGACTGGACCTCTTGGAAGGGATGCCCTGTTCATATGATGGGGCTGCCCACCGCAACTCAGGAAGTATTTGGCTGAGCTTGTGACAGGGTGTGATATGGTTGGATATTTCCTGCCAGATGCCCCGTGGTATATCTTAGATGTAGTAAATGTAAATTAATTCAGGTTATAATTTCAGGAAAATAAATGAATGGGACACATATTAACTATCAGTGAAAAGACAAGCAGTTTAATCAGTTAATTTTAATTAATTAAAACACAAACATATAAACACTTCTATAAAAGGAAAAGAAAACATTATTTGACCATTCTCTTGCTGCCACGAGTAATATTTTGGACAGTTGCATCTGTTGAGAATTATTCATTCATTCATTCATTCATTCATCTTGTACATTTATATCCCACCTTTCCAATTCTTAGGAAAGCTCAAGGCCATTTACAAGTCTTAAAATGCAACAGTTCAAAACGTGAACACAGTAACATATTTTCAGTCCTAGTCCAGTTAACTTTTATCCGGCTTTGTCTGAGTACTAACTTCAAGGTCTGGAGCCTTCCCAGATTCATTGGGCTGTGTATGACTTGTGCTGAGATGCTTTAAAACATCTGGCAGCTTGGGATGCAACTGGAGCAGATGTGGTACAGTATCACAGTGGGGTTGTTCCTGACAACTCCAACGCGTGTCTAAAAATAACAACCCCTCTTTAAAAAACTAAAAACAAACAAACCAGGCAGTAGGAAAAGCTCTTTAACGCCCCCCTCCTTTTATAACAGCAAGACTGAAGACATTTTTTAATGAGCAAGATCTTTTCAAAGCTAACGTTCAGTTTTTCTACTGCTGTTGGCCATCTCTGAGCACATTCTGCATCTAATTGGAAAAGGCAGTCATGGAGAACAGCTCTTATCTGGCTCCCTTTCAGGATTACAGTATTCCGCTTTTGGGAGTTGGGAGCTGTGCAGGCAAAGAAGCCAGGCTCCTTGTCGTCTCTGATTTTGGGTGCGGATAAACTTGCAAAGAACTGGACAGATGTGCTTCTCGCCCTGCTCCATCTGGAATCTCTCCTCTGCTCCATTCTGGGCACCAGGGCTCAAGGAGAATGTTGATAAGTTGGAAATGCTTTAGAGGAGACCTACAAGGATGATAAATAGTCTACAAGAAAGGGCTTAAGTAGCTGCATATGTGTAGCCTAGAGAAAGAAGATTAAGTAGGGACGGTGGGAGAGAAACCTTGGCCATTTTAAAGCATTTGTTTCCAAGATCGATTGAGGAGAGAGCAAGAAGCAAAGTGTTGAAGTCACAGTTGGGTAGATCTGTAGTCTAAATATTGGGTGTGCAGCAGTGGAGATAAGAGCAGTTCACAGTTACACTTTTAAATTTACTGTCTTTTTCTTTAAAGAAGATGTATGACCGAAGACAGGAGGGAGTGATGCTCTGTGCTGGATCTTATAGTGCTGGGGAAACGGGAGTGATCCAGGGATTGAAGAAGTGCTTTTCCTGCAAGGGAAGGCTAAAGGGTTTGAAGCATTTTAGTTGAATGAAAAAAGGCAGCTAAGGGGTAAAATAATGCTTGGTGTGCAGAAAGTGAGCAAAGAGTAGTTTTAAAATTGATTGACAGGAGATTCCGGACAGAAAGGGTGGTTAAGGGATGGCAGGGGTTGTTCTCAAACCTAGGGTTCCAGACTGCAACGCCCATTGTTAATTTTTCAACGCTGCCTTGTCTTTTTACAAATATACAGGTACTGCGTGAGTCAGGGGCTTTCAAACTTGACTCCCCAGATGTTGTTGGACTACTGTTCCCATCACCCCCTGCCGCAATGGCCAGTCTCATCATCCCCAGCCTTTGGCCATTGGGACTGAGGATGATGGGAGCTGTAGTCCAACGACATCTGGGGACTCAGGTTTGAGAAGGCTGCATTGGAAACTAACCAATGAGAGCTTTGGTTTAAAATCTTGGTGGCGGGGGGAGTGAAAGGGGGGATGTTGGGCTTTCCGCTATCTTCTTTTGGGTCACTGGTGCTGTTTTGCAGGGCCTCCATCCACCGTTTCCCCCACAACCTGTTGGGGTTTGTCTCCAACATAACCTTCCTCCAGGTTCTCCAGTGGAAAGGATCTTGGGGTACAAACCTCTCTCTACTGAGCGAGGTGGGCCGGTGGTCTGATTAGGCAGTTCCAGGTGGCTCCCACATAGTGGGCAGTCATCCAGTATGAAGCAGTCACCCTGGGAACTGGTCCTGGGAACCCCCCTGTGGGCCAGGATCTGCTGCGGCCTCCAGTTCTGTCGTGTGTCGGAAGCAGCCTGCCTCTGTGGCCGTGGGGAGGATTCTCTGCCCTCAGTTTTGTTTTTTTAACTGTCTCGCTCTTTAAACCCAAAGCCTTGCTGAACTGCAGCCAAGCCCAATTTTGCCTGCTAGCTGATCCCAAAACCCTGATGACACCAGTGAGGAATGGCTCAGCAATATTAGCTGGTCTCTGGAAACTTAATAGCCTATACTTCGGGTTACGTTTGGAAGCGGCGCAGAATAATTCATTTGGAGAGCATTTCCCCGACTTAGGGAAATGGCTTGCACGAGGGCTTCCAGGGAGTGTCCAGTGGGGAACTGATTCTGGGGGCTCACCAATGGAAAAAAGATCTAGCAGCTGAGTCCGGGGGTCTGTCTGGTTTTGCGTTTCACACCTGCAGTAGCAGCTGCCACCTTTTGATTGGTGGTGCTGTTTGTCCTGAACTCTGTGTGGATAGGCAGCAAGTGGAGACTCGCCATTTCTCTTCAGACCTTTGAAGCAGTCCACAGCAAACAACATCAGATCTGTCAGCACTTTGTGACAAAGGCAGGAACTGTGAAATAACCATGTCACACTTCCATTAGTTGATCCTAAGACTCTCCGCAGCGTTTTGTTCAAAAATGAATAATAAAAAAGGCCTCCAAAGTAAAATAGAGTTCTCAAAATGACAATGACGGAGAGAAAAGGCAAAAGCTTAAGCAGTGCACTAATTAAAGAGTGCCTAATCTCACATCACTGATTAAGCCAGCTTGCAAGGCTGGAGAGAGGTGATTGCTTTTTTCAAAGAGTTGTCCGACTTGTGAAAGACGGGACACTGCACAGGATGTCTGCGCACCCATCCTTTTGGCAAAACAGGTCTGGCAGGGTTTTGTGTTAGTTCCAAACCCTGCTTGACCGGAGAACAAGATGGAGTAGCAGAAGTGTCCATGTGCACCTTTTACCAGACCTCTTCCAACTCTTCTGAGAACTACCTCTGGCCTAAGGGAGGTCAGTATGATTAGATCTACATTGCAGATGGGAGAATTAAGAGAGATTATTTCCTGAGTCTGAATTTGAACTGGGAACTTGCTGACTCATGTGCTTAGGCTCACAGATGTAATATAGTGGCTATTGCAAATAAAATTAAATCTTGGGGGGGGGGAATAGTTTGGAAAGATCCACAAATGGGGGTCTTTGTACAAATGCAGGAGAGATGGGGATTTCATCTTGTGTTGGCTTTCTTGATGAGGTGAAGAGTCACTCTTGAGGTAGTGAGCATGAATTGTCCCCTTTGCTAAACTGGGTTCACCTTGGTTTGCATTTGGATGGGTAACGACATGCGAGTGCTGAAAGACATTCCCCTTAGGTGGGGATGGGGCCATAGCTTAGTGGAAGAGTATCTGCATGTTTGCATGCAAGGTCCAAGGTTCAATCCCTGGCAGCATCTCCAGGTAGGACTGGGAGAGACTCCTGCCTGAAACCTTGGAGAGCTGGTTCCAGTCAGAGTAGACAATACTGAGCTGATGGACCAGTGTTCTGACTTGGTAAAAGGCAGCTACTTATGGTATTATTATTATGACTATTATTCTTTATTCACACAGTCAGACAGTTGTTATTGACTGATTTGTTTATCCAGACATCGAGTCCCTCCCAAGGACCTGGGATGCCTTAATTTTATTGTCAATATTGTTGTTATAAATATCATTTCCCAGTAAAGTTGCTTTTCGTAAATGACTGACGGTAATTTCTGTGTCCCCTATGGTGTTGAGGTGCTCTTCAAGGTGTTTTGGAATTGCACCTAGGGCGCCAATTACTACGGGGATTATTTTGGTCTTCTTCTGCCACAACCTTTCAATTTCGATTTGAAGATCTTTATATTTTGTTATTTTTTTCTATTTCTTTTTCTTCTACTCTGCTGTCACTTGGTATTGCTATGTCAATTATGTTGACTTGTTTTTCTTTCTTCTCAACTACCATTATATCTGGTGTATTGTGTAGCAGATGTTTATCTGTTTGTAGTCGGAAGTCCCATAATATTTTTACATCTTCATTTTCTACAACTTTTTCAATTCTGTGGTCCCACCAATCTTTGGCTACAGGTAGCTTGCATTTTTTGCAGCTGTTCCAGTGTATCATCCCTGCTACCTTATCATGCCTTTGTTTGTAGTCAGTCTGTGCAATCTTTTTACAACAGCTGATCAGGTGGTCCACTGTTTCATCTGCTTCTTTACAAAGGCGGCACTTGCTGTTTGTTGTGGATTTTTTGACTTTTGCTCTTATTGCATTTGTTCTTAGTGCCTGTTCTTGCACAGCCGTCTGTTTCTTTCTTCAAGTTGCCATTCTTAAGCCACTGCCAGGTCTTGGTGATGTTTGGTTTTCTGGTTATATTGTGCAAATATTGACCATGCAGGGGCTTATTTTTCCATTTTTCTACTCGGTTCTTGACTTGTTCTTTCTTGTAGGCCTGCTTTCTTTCATTGGTATTGAATAGTTTCTCGTTATTGACCATTTGAAGTGCATCTTCTTCACTGTCCTTTATGTATTCTTCAAGGCCTCTTTTCTCCTCCTTTACTGTTTGATGGACCTGCAGCATTCCTCTTCCACCTGAGCTGCAAAGAAGGTATAACCTATCTACATCACTGTAGGGATGCAGTGCATGACTGATGGTCATTATTTTCCCAGTCTTACGATCTAGCATCTCTAGCTCTGCCTGAGTTCAGTCTATTATTCCTGCAGTGTATCTAATGATGGGTTTAGCCCTGGTGTTTATGGCTTGTATAGAGTTCCCGCCATTGAGTTTGGACTTTAAAATTTTTCTAACTCTCCTGATGTATTCACTTCCACTTTTTTTTTAACTTCAGTATATTTGATGTTACCAGCCTGAAGAATTCAGGTATTTGTAATGTTCTTTCTCTTTGAAATTCTTGATGTTGTTTCCATTGGGAAATTCTGTTCCTTCCCTTTTTGTTATTTTTCCTCTGTTCATTATTAATACAGCACACTTATCTAGTCCAAACACCATTGATTCAATTTCTAATTGGGACCTTCCATACAACTTCAAATCATCCATATAGAGCAGATGGTTTATTTTTCTTCTTCTTGTTGTTGTTGTTATTTACCCAGTCAGACAAGTGTTATTGACTGGTTTGTTTTATCCAGACATTGAGTCCTTCCCAAGGACCTGGGATGGCTATATTTTATTATCAATGTTGTTGCTGTTATTATTTTAGATATCATCGCAGAATATAGGTGGTTCCCAGTAAACCTGCTTTTTGTACTTGGCTGATGGTGATTTCTGTGGTCCCTAAGGTGTTGAGGTGCTCTTCAAGGTCTTTTGGAATTGCACCTAGGACGCCAATTACTACTGGGATTACCATGGTCTTTTTCTGCCACAGCCTTTCAGTTTCAATTTGTAGATCTTTGTATTTTGTGATTTATTATTGTTGTTGTTGTTTTTTTTATTCTAGAATCCAACCCCTCAGCCCTGACCAAGTCTAACCAAATCTGTGTATGCAACTGAAATTATTACATATTATTTTATTTAGCTTTGCCTCCATCATCCTTCCTTTCCCTTGTTAACTCTTGGTGGCACTTGGGGCAGGGACATATCCTCTTACAAGGCTAGTTCATCACTCAGCCATCAATAGCACTATATAGATAATTATATTTTTATCCTGCCTTCTCTCCAAAGAACCCAAGGAAGGGTTTTCTCTCCCCCGCCCCCTCTGCTTTACTCCACAACTTTGAACACATGTCCAGTGTTTTCACCGCACTGACCCGAGTCTGTTCTGTTTTCCCTTTGCAGTCTGATGGGACGATCCTGGCGATTGCTCTGCTGATCCTGTTCCTGCTGCTGGCGCTGGCTCTCCTGTGGTGGTTCTGGCCCCTCTGCTGCACTGTGGTAAGCCTCTCCTGCCCTCACTCCAAAGGTCCTTCTTCCATCACCGCCGTGCAGGCCAGTCAGCACTCAGGTGGGGAAAGGATCATTCAAATCAGACACCTAGGCCAGTTCTACAGGGGGTCATTTTGTCGTCAGCCACGGGCCTTCCTTTCCCTCCATCACAGAAGTCCCAGCTTGCTTATGGGAGGGCAATGCCGGTACATTCCCTGCAGCTGGGATGAAATTGAATCAGGGCCCAACCTCCCAGCCTCCAAAGTATCGGCCTTGGGACATCCCTAGGCCCAGTTCTTACAACAAGCAAATGTATTGGTATATTTGTGTCTGGACTGGACTGCTGCATCCTCTTAGGGAGGGCTCACATTTTATTTAATTCATCTTAATGTATCTAGCCATTGTTACCCTCTTTTTCAGCCCTAATGAGGGCTTCAGAGATGGCTTCTAGATCAGATAAATACAATACAAAATCAACAACAAAGTTCTCACAGGAAGCTGCCATATACTGAGTCAGACCATTGGTCTATCTAGCTCAGTATTGTCTTCACAAACTGGCAGTGGCTTCTCCAAGGTTGCAGGCAGGAATCTCTCTCAGCCCTAGCTTGAAGATGCTGCCAGGGAGGGAACTTGGGACCTTCTGCTCTTCCCAGAGCAGCCACATTATCCCCTGAGGGGAATATCTTACAGGGCTCACACTTCTAGTCTCCCATTCATATGCAACCAGAGGGCCCTGCTTAGCTAAGGGGACAAGTCATGCTTGCTACCACAAGACCAGCTCTCCCCTCCTTCTCAAAGCAGTTACATACAGAAAAGGAATCCTGCATTTCCCTGAATAGAAGATAACCGTGAATTTAAGCCAGCACCTTAAAAAGAGAGGTTGAATATCTGTATTTACCCAAAACATTTTCCCCCTTTTTGTCTGGATTTAAGACAACCCCCTCCCCACTGGCTGCTGGCATGCTTTGCTTGCTGCTGCATGACAAGCTGTTGCTCCGTTAGTGGCCCCTTCTCCCTCAGGGAACTAGGGACATTTGCCTTCCCTGATTAAATTAAATGACACCCCTGCATCAGCAATAGCCACTGGAAAGATGCTGGGCTGAGTTGTGTCCCCAGCACCCCCACCTTTTAAAATACAAGAGAGTCACCACTTCAAAAGGTGCCTCTTTGCCCAGTTAGCAGGGGCGTGGTGGTGGTGGTGGTTGTTTTTATTGATCAAACCGTCGATATTTTTTTTAAAAAAAAATCAGTAACAGCTTGAAAACTAGTAACAAGGATTCTAGTTGCAAGGATATAAACTCATAGCAAGAGGAATGTCTGAATTCTTCCTCATACCAAAAAGAAATTCCCTGCACACAGAACAACTAGTATGTCAGGACAAAGGCTAGACCAGAACCTTTCCTTCTGCTTTTTTTTTTTTTTTTTTTTTTGGTACTATCCTAGCATTTTCACATACTCTCTGTAATATGTTTTTGGCTTGCAGTTTTAGGCTGGAAACAGGCTCCATAACTCAAAGGTCAGAAATTTGTCCTGTAAAGCAGAAGTTCCAAGTTCAGCTCTTACGGGGATTACAGAGGTGGGGCTGCAGCATCTGCTTTGCTTCCAGAAGGCCCCAAGTTAAATCCCTGGCAGCATCTCCAGGTAGGGCTGGGAAAGACCCCTCTGTCTGGAATCCTGGAGAGCTGTTTCCCATTCAGCGTAGAGTAGGCAATCCTGAGCAAGATGGACCGAGGGTCTGACTCATGAGACTTTTTCTTAGAGAGCTGGTTGGAAAGAGGATTCATTGCTCAGCAGTTCACGTTCCTGCCAGCTTGCATCTATCCATCCTGGTTTATTCCCCTCAGAGTATGAACTCTACACCGGCATGTCAGGCTGGAAACAGACAAAAATAATCTGAGAGAAGTATTGGTGAATGCATGCATATGTCATTTTATTCCACTTTTATCTGGAAAACGGGTCTAGCAAGTCTTTGTGTTGCTTTCAAAACCTGCAAAGCCTGTTTGACCCGAGCTGACATTAGAACAAAAAGGCCTCTTTTGTGCCTCCTTTAAATTCCTTCTGAATTTCTTAAAAACTCCAGCCTGAAGTGCATATAAAGTTAATACCCTGGGGGAGAGTAAACTGGGGGGGGGGGTGAGTGGGAGGGAGGGAGGGATGCAAGTTGGCAGGAACCTGACTGCTGTGGTGACTTCCCAAGGCTTCTGAATCTAGGTTTTGTAGCCCTAGCCAGGGGTTGGGCTGGTCTCCCTTCCAGAGCTGGAGGTGAGGTTTGGGCAGGATTCCTTGTCTGAGAGCAATGCCGGCAACCCCTGCCTTCTCCCAGCATTGTGGCTAAGAGAGGCTGTCCCGCCAAACCAAGGACTATGGCGGGACGTCCCTTCCTGGCATGCCCCATGAGCCTGGATGAACTTTTCCCTTTTTGTCTGCTAGCAAATGGGTTTCTGCAGGCTGGAAGCCTCTGTTTAAAGCCCATCAGGCTAACTTGAGAGGTAAAGCACAGCTTCAGATGCTGGTGGCATTCTGAGTGGGGTAAATGCCTGTGTTGTCAGAGCAGAACCAGTTCATGACAAAGGCAGAGAATCCAAGAGACAAGGGTCAAGACACAGTCAAGAGAAAATTAACCTCAACTGGCCTCAGGAGGGCCAGTCAACTGCTCACCTTAAAGCATACACACTTGGAAAGCATGTGCCTAAAGCAAAGGATGATGGGAGCTGTAGTTCCCCAACATCTGGGAACCCAAGGTTGGGAAATCCTGGCTTAAAGTGGTGTACAGTTTCACCCTTAGCTCAGCCCTTTGCCTGCAAATGTATGTTTGGAAGCATGCAGGTAATAACTGTGGAAATGTCTGAAGCCAGGTGGATTAGTAATCCTCTATAATAAAGAGCCGCGGTGTAATCCCGTGTCTCCCTGCCCGTGTCTTTCTCGGCCGTTCTGGGCATGCGCGGAGCACATGCCCAGAACGTCCGAGAAAGATACGGCTGCAGAGACATGGCCATGTTGGGGCCGGGAGGAGGAGAAGCGGCAGGCCGAGGAGAAGCGGCCGCCGCCAACGCAGGGAGGAGAGTGCAGCGAGGCGGTGGTGGCCGCGGCGGAAGGACTGGGCCCGCTGGCGGTGGCAGGGGCGGTCTACTAGCGCCCATTAATCTAACGGGCTTAAAATTGCTACTAATACATAATATGTTATCATAATAGAATATAATGTGATAATAAACACAGGCCATCTATGTAGCTCAAGTAATAGTATCCAAATCGCTTCACATATCTTGTTGTAATTATCACAACGGCCCTATAATATAGGGGTCAGTATTGCTATCCCCATTTGTGGATGGTGGGAGTGCTGAGGTGTCAGTTTTCCAGTGGCTGGGAGTGAGGCGTTGGCTCCTTGCATAGCTCCCACTACCAAGAAACCGAATATTTTATGCAAAACAGCCAGCCTTGCAGAATCCACTGTGCAAAATGACAGAATTCAAGCCAATCTGCCTTGCATAGGAAGGTGGGGCCTTCTGTTCAGTCAGACCATTGACTCAACTACCTCAGTATTGCCTGCACTGACTAGCAGGGTATATAAATTTAGCAGGGTATTTCCAGGGTATCAGGCAGGCAGGTGTTTCCCAGGCCGACTTTGAGCTGCTGCCAGTGGTTGAACCTGGAACCTTCTGCATGCAAAGCTGCCAGACATTTTCCGGATGCAGAATTTTTAACGTCCTCTTTTAGTTTTGGTTTTTTTTAGTACAGTGTCCTGGCAGCCCAGGGCATGCCCAGCCTTGGGATGTACATTTATTGTGGCTCCTGGGATGGTTTTTTCTTTTCTTTTCTGAGGGAGGGGTGTGTGTGTGTGTTTGTGTGTGTGTGTGTCTGTGTGTGTGTGTGAAGCATGTGTTTTAATTTAAGAACGGAATTCCTCCCCACCCAGTTGTGCTCCAGGCAAGACCCAGAGTCAGTTTCATTTGGGGGCTGTGCGTGTAATTAATTTCACCGAACACAGTGGATGCCTGCCACGGATTCTTCTGGACCAAATGGCTTCCTGGCATCCACCCAGCGATAAACATTGTTTCCAAATGCATCATTGTTTATGATTCTCTGGTGCATTCTGTTGAAGAAGGGGATGAAGGATGGAATTCATTGCTCCATATGCAGGAAAATGCAGTGAGGTCGATCGGTGGTCACCCAAAAGGGTTTTTTAAAAAGAAAAAAATCTGGCTCATGCAGATGTTCTGAACAGGTGGAGAGAGAGAGAGAGAGAGAGAGAGAGAGAGAGAGAGAGAGATGCATGCTTTGGGAACTTTGTTGAAAAGCAGTATATAAATATTTGTCGTATTCATGTCCGTGGACCAGTTTGGGCCGATGACCTGTGCATGCAACGGAATAAGGTGGTGGCATGGAATGTGTCGCTTGAGGCTGCAGGTGGGCAGGCTCCTGGGAAATAGGATAGTGGCTGACCCGCCTGCCTCTCTCCTCTTCTACCCCAGCCCATCCCTGCTCATGACCTTTGCCACCACAGCCATCCAGAGGGGCCCTGTGCCCTCAAATGTGTCTGCCCTTCCTACCTTGCTGCCTCATATACCTGGAATGGCCTCTTTTCCCTCTTCCCCTCTGCCTTCCTCCACTGGGTCTCTTGTGTGTATTTTTAGATTGTGAGCACCTCAGGGCAGGGACTTGTCGTCTTGTTCTTTATAATGCACCTTGCTAGTGTGGATAGAGAAATGTTTTTCTCCCTTTCTCACAATGCTAGTACCAGGGGTCATCCCTTGAAACTGAAGGCCAGAAAATTTAGGACGAACAAAAGGAAGTATTTTTTCCACACATCGCATATAGAATAGACTCCTCTGCCACAAGATGTGGTGATGGCCACTAGCTTGGATGGCTTTAAGAGGGGCTGACACAGTTTCATGGAGGACAGGGCTCGGCCTTGACCCTGATCCAGCAAGGTGGATCTTATGTTCCTATGGTGCTATAGAAATAATAATGCTCATGATAACAAGAAGATAGTGGTGTGGGATTGGCTCTCATTCAGCTGACTTCTGGGGTCAGGAGGCCTGTGGCAAGCCTGAAGTATGCCCACTTCTGCAAGCAACTGAATTCCAAGAAGGGATCATTCCAAATGTCAGTCATCTCACAGAACATCTTGTGGGACGGAAAGTGGTGTGGTGTGGTGTGAATAATCTCCTGGAGGTACTCATTTCTCAGTCTGGACTTTAATTTGCCCAAAGGATTTTGACGTTTTGGAGAAAATAGAGGAAAGTTTCCAAAAATGAATTAAGTACTCTTGAGGACAAAGCTGGAGAGGAAATGCAGGCCTTCAGCTGTAGCCCCCAAGGAACAATTAAAACCTAACCTACACATTTTCCCATCAGTACAGAGAAAATAATGAGGCTAAAAATCCTTTGACAACTACCCTTCCCAATGACAGAGATGAAGACAGGAGTAACTCCTCAGTTCTATTAGGATGCTTTCCAAAATCAAAAAAGAAAACTTTTAAAGAAGGAAAATAAAATAACAGCAGCAGGAGAAATCTCAAATGCTCATGGTGGAATCAGAATGACGTCAGCTGGAGAAGAATCATCCATCCCACAATCCACTGGGAAGTTTTCCTAAGAATAGCCTGCTGGATCAGGCCCAAGGAGGCCCATCTAGTCCAGCATCCTGTTTCCCATAGTGGCCCACCAGATGCATCTAGGAAGCTCATAGGCAAGAGGTGAGGGCCTGCCCTCTCTCTTGCTGTTGCTCCCCTGCAACTGGTATTGAGAGGCATCTTGCCTCTGAGGTTGGAGGTGGCCTATAGCCAGGGCCGACGGCGGGGTCAAAGCCAGTACAAATTACTGGGTCCTGGCAGTCCAGAAGGGGGCCCGGGGCCCAACTATGCTGCCTCCTGCCGCCCCCGCCCCACCGCTGGCCCAAAGCTGAACCGCCAATCTTTAAAATAATCCTAGCCGCCTGGGTGGGGGTGGGGTGGGGGTGAGCTGAGCACCCCACCTCCCCACCCCCGTGGCTACAGGCAGAGCAGGAGTGGCCGCTGATCCTGACCCTCCGGCCCAGCGACCCTTGAGAACCGCGAGGTGCTCCCGCACGCCTGTGCAGTTTGAATTGAGTGTCGACGCTCGATTCCAACTGTGCAGGTGTGCTGGATCACCTCTCAGTTCTCAAGGGCCGCTGGGATGGATGATCAGGCTCAGTGGCCGCTCCGCCTGCCGCCACAGGGGGGTGCTTGGCTCACCCCCCAGCCCCGGCTGCGCACATGGTAGCTAGAATTATTTTAAAGCTCGGCAGTTTGGCCTTGTGGCGGCGGCAGCGTTGAGGGGGAGCTTTTTTCCACCGGGGCCTGAACCTGCTCTTGGTGGCCCTCCCTATAGACACCAGATTAGTAGCCATGGATAGACCTGTCCTTCATGGGTTTGTCTAAGCCCTTTTAAAGACTTCACCACGTCGCATAGCAGAGAATTCCATAGATTAATTATGCGCTGTGTGAAAACGTATTTCCTTTTGTTGGTCCTAAATTTCCCGACCTTCATTTTCATGGGGTGACCCCTTATTCTGGTGCTGTGAGAGAGGGAGAAGAATTTCTCTCTGTCCACTCTCTCTACTCCATGCATTATTTTATACACCTCGCTCATGTCGCCTCTTATCCAAACTAAAAAGCCCCGGATGTTGTAGTCTTGCCTTATAAGGAAGGTGTTCCAGGCTGCTGATCATCTTGGTTGCCCTCTTCTGCACCTTTTCCAGTTTTACAGTGTCCTCCTTTAGATGTGGTGACCAGAACTGAACGCAATACTCCAGATGTGGCTGCACCATAGATTTGTATAAGGGCATTATAATACTAGCATTCTTATTTTCAACCCCCTTCCAATGATCCCTAGCATGGAATTGGCCTTTTTCACAGCTGCTTTCAACACTTTCAACAAGCTGTCCACCACGACCCCACAATCTCTCTCCTGGTCAATTACTGACAGCTCAGATCCCATCAGTGTAAATGTCAGATTGGGGTTTTTTTTGCTCCAATTTGCATCACTTTACACTTGATAACATTGAATTGCACTTGCCATTTTGTGACCCACTCTCCCAGTTTGGAGAGATCCTTTTGGAGTTCCTCACAATCTGTTTTGGATTTCACTACCCTAAATAGTTTTTTGTCATCTGCAAATTTGGCTACATTGCTGCTTACCCCAATTTCTAGATCATTTATAAACAAGTTAAAGATTGCTGGTCCCAGTACCAATCCCTGGGGACCCCACTTCTTACTTTCCTCTGTTGTGAAAACCATCCATTTATTCCTACCCTCTGTTTCCTGTCATTCAACCAGTTACTGGTCCACACACGAACCTGTTCCCTTATCCCATGACTGCTAAGTTTACTCAAGAGCCTTTGGATGGGAAATTTGTCAAAGGTTTTTTGGAAGTCCAAGTATACTGTGTCTACTGGATCACCTTTATCCACACGCCTGTTGACACTCTCATAGAATTCCAAATGGTTAGTGAGGCAGGACTTGCCCTTGCAAAAGCCATGCTGGTTCTCCTTCAGCAAGGTCTTTTCTTCTGTATGTTTAATAATTTTATCATTAAGTGTGCTTTCCATCAGTTTACCTGGCACAGAAGTGACCTGTAGTTTCCCGGATCCCCCCTAGATCCATTTTTGAAAATGGGAGTTACATTAGCTACTTTCCTGTGTTGTGGTACAAAGCCTGATTGTAGGGACAACTTGCATATTTTTGCTAGGAGATCAGCCATTTCACATTTGAGTTCCTTCAGAACTCTTGAGTGGATACCATTTGGCCCTGGTGATTTGTTAATTTTTAATTTCTCAAGACATTTTAGAACATACTCTCTCATCACCTCAAATTAGCCCAGTTCTTCAGCCTCCAAGCCCGAGAAGTTCAGTTGTGGAGCAGTTATATGGTCAGTACCCTCCTCCGTGAAGACAGATGCAAAGAACTCATTCAGCTTCTCTGCAGTTTCCTTATCCTCCTTAATAATCCCTTTCACGCCCCTATCATCTAAGGGTCCAACTACCTCCCTGGCAGGTTTCCTGCTTCTGGTATATTTAAAGAAGTTCTTGTTATTCCCCTGACACTTCTAGCTGTATGCTCCTCAACCTCTCTTTTTCCATCCCTTATTGTCACCTTGCATTTCTTTTGCCAGGATTTATGTTGGTTTCTGTCCTTTCTTTGGGCAGGACTTCCATTTTCTGAAAGAAGTCTTCTTCCTACTTGTTAGCCATGCTGGTGTCCTCCTGAACTTAATGATACCTTTCCTCCTTTTGGGTATACATTCCAACTGAGCTTCTATTATTGTGGTTTTAAATAAGTTCCTTGCTTTCTGGAGTGATTTGACCCTCCTGACTTTCCCTTTCAGCTTCCTTTTTACCAGTCCCTTCATTTTTGAGAAGTTTCCTCTTCTGAAGTCCAGCGTACCTTCGTTGGACTTCCTTGGCAATGCTCCACTTACATATAAGCCGAATTGTATCACACTATAGTCACTGTTCCCCAATCACTCTACAACTCTGACATCTCACAACAGGTCCTCGGCACCACAGGATTAAGTCCAATGTCACCTCCTCTCTTGTTGGTTCCACCACCAACTGTTCTAAGGCACAGTCATTTAGCATGTCTAGAAATTTGGCCTCACTGTCAATATCCGAATGTGAATTTGCCCAGTCTATGTGAGGGTAATTGAAGTCACCCATTGGTACAGCTCTGACTCTCTTTGATGCCTCTCTGATTTGCTTCTCCAACTCCGGGTACTGTCTGAACTCCATCAAAACGAGTTGCACAGGAGTTCAGTCAAGGCTCTTGGGCCGTGACCGAGAGTTAGGGTTGGGCCACTGGGGTCCTAGGCCTATGCTTTGTCTTTGCTATAATGCTCTTTGGAGACAGGCTGTTTGTTTTGGTGAACTGATGTCATCTCTGTATTCTGAAGCTAAATGGGCCTGACAACTTGGGGCAACACCTCCCGAATTTGGCTCCACTCTGTTATCTAATCAGTGCCTGTCAAATCATGCCAGGATGCCACTCACATTCTTTCTTGAGTGGTGGTTGCCATTCAGATTATTGAGCGTTGGAAAAGAGATGCAGAAGAAGAAACAGGAAAGACCTGGTTTTAATTTCAGTTCCCACTTGAACAGGGATGAGCTAGGGATATTATATGTTCCACGTTAAACAAAGTTGGCCACGTATAATTTTTTTCTTCTTCTGGAAGCTAACTATGAATGCCAAACATCAGAGTGCTGGTGGGAAATCAGATTTTTGAATGCTTCCCCGTGTATAAAAAAAGCACAAACAGAAGACCAGCAAAACAGACTGGGATTCAAATATTTCCTCCTGGTGTTTGTGTGATTGGTTTATGGGCAGAGATCCCCCCCACTCCCTACCCCCGTGGGGGGGAATTCAAAAATAGCACCCCTGCATCTGCAACCGGAAGTGGTATAGCCCACCTAGGACTGTACCGGCTTGTTTTTTAAAATTTATGGAGACTCAGATGAAGAGGGAGAGGAACCTCAAGGGACTCCACCTCTTGCTCCCAATGATTCCCTTCAAGCACCCTCAGACATGCCCGGCCCCTCCCTGGAAACTCACTCAGCTCTGACCAATCCTGCTGGCCCCAGAGGCTGAGGGAGATATCGCTGAGTACAGGCCTCAGAAACGGAGCGCTCCCCCTGATGAGGGCTGTTCACTTGCATGGAACATAAGAACACAGGAGCAGCCCTGGTGGATCAGGCCCGAGGCCCATCCGCAGGGAGGAGTGGCACAGAAGAGACACCTCCCTGCAGATGGCTCCAGCTTGCGTCTCTGGCTGCTGTTCCGCCTTAGAGCAGGGCTTCTCAACCGTGAGTCCCCAGAGGTGGTTGGACTACAAGTCCCAGTGGCTTTTGGCCTTTGTGGCTGGGATGATGGGAGTTGTAGTCTAATAATAATATCTGGGGACCCAAGCTGAGAACCTTTGCCTTAGGAGCAAACTACACATGACAGTAAAGATCCTTCCTTAACTGGACCTGCCAAAGTCTTGGGTAGATTCAGTCGGCCACAGGGGGCAATTTGGATCAGGATCATGTCATGCAGGAAGGATTTATCTTTCCCGGACTGATACCCCATGCAGTTGGCTCATCTTTCCTGAAAGCTGTGGAAGGGAAAAGGCACACTTACTCTTATTTGGCATTGTGCCTGTATGCATTCCTTTCTGTGGCTAATGCCAGCTCCAGGGATGGGATGGCAATGTGCATCAGGGAATGAGGTGGGAGGAAGTGTAAAATCCCTTCCACCATCCCCTAGCACCAGGATTTTGCCCAGATATTGCAATAAGATTCTCTCCTAGGCTGCATCTGAGGTTTAGGAGGGATGTTTGACGTGCCTCTGCCTTTGCTTTCCTGCTGGACGACTCTCTGTTGCTTTTGGAGCAAAAGGTTGCAGCGTTCGCCAGCTGCTTGCTAAGTCCTAGATGCAAACTTTTGCATGAAATAACAGCTTCACGCCCACATCAACTCTGTAGACTGTTTCTATGGTGAAGGCACCAGACAGACTTTTACACACACACACACACACACACACACACACACACACACACACCACCTCTCACTTGGATTGCTTTTTATTTTCATACATGCAGACAGACCCCACCCTGCGCCCCACATAGTGGCGTTTTTTTGTGTGTGTGGTGGTGGTGGTACTTTTTACCAAGCTTATGGGGAGGGATGAATCGCTTAAATTTCCCAGGGGGGAAGTTGAGAAAGGAAGCTGGAAAGACTAGGATTCCAGAAACTTCTAAATCTATGCATTAGTTTCATATTTATCTCACACTTTCTCCAAGGAGTTCAGGGCAATTCCTCTTCCTCCATTCTATTCTCACAACATTACAAAATAAGTTAGGCTAAGAGAATCTGGCCCAAGGTCACTCCGGCGAGCTGTATGGCCAAGTTGGAAATTGAGTCTAGTTCTCCCCAACCTAAATCCAGCACTCTAACCACTACAGAGCTGGCCTTTCTGTTCCGTGACCAGTTAATTTCTAAAGAGGGAGATCGTGGGACATAGACATCCTGTCAGCCAGGGTTTCTCACTCTTTGGGTCCCCAGAGGTTGATTCACTACGACCCTTTCCACAGTGGTTGGGGATGATAGGAGTTCGCAGTTCAGCAACATCTGCAGACCCAGGTGTGAGGAATCCCTGCTGCTGTTGCCACCACCTCTGACCCAGGAGCCCTTCTGCTCCAAATGACTCTTGGCAATTCTCTGCTGTATGTAGGGGTTCCGCATGCTTCTCTTTATTTTCTCTCAGTCACTCTTGCAACAGCCTTGTAAGGTAGAGCCCTAGTTTTATCCTCCATGGTGCAGATGGGGATTGTGGTGGTGTGACAGATAGGGATGTGCACGGAACCAATTCGGAGGCCCTTTATGGGACCCTAACCCTTTATGGGCCTCCGAACCGGTTCGAATGGCTGGCAGTTCCACCGGTTTGAAGAGGGGGGGCATACCTTTTAAGGGCGGGGTAGGATGCCCTTACCCCTCCTGCTACATTTCCCCAACCCTGGACATTACACAACATGGGTATGAATTTAACGTTCCGTGTCTTTTTTCCTGTCTCTTATAGATTATTAAGGAGCCGCCCCCACCCCCTGAAGAAGACAGCGAAGTAAGTGCAATAATCTTTTTCAGCCCTTTGTTAGGTCTTGGCTGCTGGTGCTGCTGCTATGCATTTTCCATCGCTTCCTCCTTTCTGTAGGCCGGGGCCCCTGACTCCGGAGGCTCCAGATGTTGTTGGACCACCACTCCCAGAATCCCCGGGCACAATGGCCATCAGCCAGCACACATGGGATTCCATGCACAAAAGCTCTAGGGCAGTTCACACCGTCGACGTGAGGGCAGGAGAACCTAGAGCTGGCCACGCTCCACGTTTCTGTTTGTGCATTGTGTGAAAACAAGGTCAGAGGCAGGGAGCTTGATCGTCAGTCAAGCCCCAGCTGCGTCGGGTGGTTTTCCCGCCTACCTCGTTCATAAGCTGGGGGTGGGATCTGAGCAGGCCTGCTTCTGCTCCCCAATGGGGGCTTGATTGACAACCAAGCCCTCCGCTTCTGACCTTGTTTTTATCCAGCTCATGATCAAAAATAGGGATTGTGCCCAGCTCCCAAATTAGGTTGGGAGGCTTCTCCTACCTACTGTTGGTCATGTGAGCTACCCTTATATTTAATAGCCTCACGCAAAGGCGCACTTACCCCTAGACTTCCAGGCAGAAGTCCAGGGCCTCCACACCCCCTGATAAAGGTCAAGTGTGCCGTCACATCTATTTTGACCCCTGGCGCCCACAGAGCCCTGTGGTTTTCTTCTGGTAGAATACAGGAGGGGTACACCATTGCCTCCTCCCGCGCAGTATGAGATGATGCCTTTCAGCATCTTCCTATATCGCTGCTGCCCGATATAATCCCAGTGGGGATTCAGCCCGGCAACCTTCTGCTTGTTAGTCAAGCATTTCCCCACTGCACCATTAGGTGGCTCCACACCCCCTGGGGGCCCCCAAATCCTCTTTAGTCTGTCCTGGGTAGTGTGGTTGCCGCTGGCTTGTACTGCACCAGGCAGCCGAGTGTGATTATAATCTGTGCCGGGTGCTTTGGAGACACTAGCGTGGAGTGCGGGGGAAATATGTTGGATGGGGATATGTTGGGTTGCATGTTGAAATGTTTCTGCTCATGCATATTTGCATACATATGCCTGTTTTCTATTCTTACATTCTTGTGAGTTCAGTTGCTATTTGTGCCCTCAAGAACCCACGTGTTAAAAATACAGTGTGTGTGTGGGGGGGATGATGCTTAACTTGCAGCGGGTGGGGGGCAGGTGTGGGCTTCCAAAGGCCGTTAGGTCCAGGCTCCAAAATTACATTGGTGCACCTCTGGCCCCCATGTGGGCCTCAGGGGACACTCCAGCTGGGGCTGGTGTGCCAGGAAGTTTTTTGCACCCAGTTTTTCGTTTGCATCTCCTCTGGAACGGAGGGGTGTGTTCACATATTGGCCAAATTTACCCCGCGGTCCCTGCAAGCTATCAGGGAGCACTTCACACAATATTCGGGTTTTTCATTGCGCCTTAGAGTGGAACCCGATTTATACCTGGAGTTTTTAAAAATCCTCTTTTTGAATCAGTTTTTTTGGGCAAGTTTGAACTCTCAGTAAAGCCTCGCAGAAAACCCATGGTAAACCTTCTGTCTGGGGAAAGCTCCAGGTGGGCAGGGAGGTCAGGCGTGCTCCATCCAAAGCAGAGGGCTGTGCAAACCAGCCCTCTGAATGTCCAGCTATAGATGGCATGGCTTGCTCAAGGACAGTGGAAACCCCAGGTGTGGAAATGCCACCCAGGCATTAAATGATGCATTGGCTGCATTCTTGTCTGCAAGGCAACGTTCAGCCCAACTGGGCAATTGGCAGCACATCAGCCAGGCATTGATTCTAGGAGGGATTTCGAGGTGTGGGGTCTGTTGGTGGCTGAGCGCTGCCTTTCCTCTGAATCTCCCCATTGTTGCTGTTCTGCATGAGCCCAGTTGAATTGTGTGGCAGCCAGAGTTAGATATGTGTGTGTTTTGATTGAGAACTTGGGTTCGGGCGAGGCTGCAGCTAATCAGCCATGAAGAAATAGAACTTCTGGATTATTAGACTCCTGGTGCGAACCTGGGTGTCTGTGAAAGGAAACGGACAGTCCTGTTCTGGTTGTGCTGTTGAACGGCTGGTTGCTTGGATCTCTCAGTGGCTGCCTTGAGTTTGTGGGTCTTTGCCCACGTAGGTCCTAGCCAAGCCTTTGGCCAGCCCACAATTGCATAATGCTTCCACCGGATTGGTTAATGCTTCCATCGGATGTCATCTGGCTCACTTAGCAGCAAGGCAAAGACATGCTGCAGTCTTGGCAGTGCTGTAATTTAACAAAGGTGATTATTACCCCCGGTAAGAGAAGCCTGCTAACCTAACCAAAGCAATCTTCTACATCCTCCTTGTCGAGAGAAGGAATTCCTAGAAGCTGTAGCTGCCCAGCATTTGGAGCTCAGCTGAGCTTAGCCCCCTGGTGGGATCCATTCCTGGTCCTGGACCATTTCGGACTCCAGAGTCCAGAACCAGCGACTTGAGTTGAGCCAGCAACTGAACCCGTAGCCCAGTTTTGTATTTTTACACTGCACTGGAGTTGTCAGCAAATAACTTAGTTGGGGTCTCGTTGACTCCAGTATCAGATTAGGAAAGTGCTTGTTGGAAACGCGGGTGGACGAGAGCCGTCTGCACTCCCACCTCCGTGGGCTTTCGGAGCCACCAAGTCAGCAAGGATTTGGCAGCCCTCCGTCTGCGCTGCAAAGCTGCTGCTGTAGCTTTTATCGGTGCTTATTAATCTTTCCCAGATTGTTTCCGCTCTCGCTGGCTCTCTTTTCCTGAACGATCTCATTGGCAGTTCTGTATTAAAATAAGCCTGAGGGCACATGGCTGAGCTCAGTGGAGCAGGAAATGTACTATTATGATTATTACCCATGAATTCTCCCATGCCTTTCAGTGTGGGCAGGGCTGCGTGGGGGTGGCGTGTCTCCCGCCCCCCTTCCTAGTAACCCTGGACTAACTCCTCTGTTGTGGGAAGGACAAGGGAGGAGAGGAAGGAGCCTTCCAGCAGAGTCCGGGGTCCGAAGGGGTGCGACTGGTGTGGAGCTGGAGCTGTGATTGGGAACAGATGCAGAGCAGGTTCTGTGCCTGGAAGGTAGAGACTGAAGAAGCCAGATTAGAGCATTGAGTTAGGGCAGGGGTCCTCCTCACCCTGGGGTTCCCAGGTGATCTCCCCATCCCCTGGCTGTTGTGCCTGGGGATGATGGGAATTGTAGGCCAACATCTGAGGGAGGAGAGCTGGTCTGCTGGTAGCAAGCATGACTTGTCTCCCTAGCTAAGCAGGGTCTGCCCTGGTTGCATCTGAATGGGAGACTATTATTTATTTATTTATTATTTATTTGTTCGATTTCTAGACCGCCCTTACAATTTTTCCAGTTGAAAAGATGGCATCCCCACCTCTGTGGCCTCGGTCCACTTCTTGGCCGTGGCCAAGTGATGGGGGCATATGCCCCCTGCTGCCTTTGGGCTCAGTTTTACTCCCATGGTGGGAGTGGGGGTCAGCTGCCTCCCCTGCCACAGTCCCGATCCAGATGGGCCCCTCACAGCTGCTGTTTGCCCCACAGAGACAAAGCTCCCATTGGCATCCATCTCACTCTTCTCCGGGAGCTTTCCCAGACAGCAGGGTTCACCATGGATTTACTGCAAGGCTTTACGACAGGCACCTCTGTATTTAATTCCCTTCAGTGTACCTGTCGCTAATCCCATGTGGGGCAGCTCTCGCGAGAGTTCGCAAGCAGCTGCGGGACTAGCGACAGGGACAGGGGAGGAAACAGGGATGCCAGGAACAGCGGGCGGCAGTGGGATACCCGGCCACCGGGAGCAGGCAGTGGCAGCAGGCCGGCCCAGCTGCCGGGAATTGGTGGGTGGGCGGGAGGGAGGAGGGGGCGAGCCGGGTTTCCAGCCAACCCACCAGCCCGAAAGTGCCAGGCGAGGGTGGGGGTGGGGCAAGAAGAAGTGGCCCAGCCGGCCCACTAGCCAGAAGCTGCAGGTGGGGGGGAGAAGTGGGCTGGCCGGGCAGCGGAGGCGCAGATGCTTTGCACCCGGCCCAGCTAGTATAGGAAATTTCAGATTTGCCTAAAAAAAGACTCAAACAGTGACTTTAAAAAAACAAAAACGGGCTAGGCTTAGGGTTGTCATATGCTGGCTCACCAAATCTGGGAACCCTAGCTGTCATAGTATGTAAATTGGCTTGCAGATAATTTGCACATTGTGTACATTAGCAGGTGCACTTTCCAGTTGACTTGTATTTGCTCTGGATATCTGCCAACAATAGTTGGGGAAGAGACCTTTGCCTGACCATTTTCCTTGACATATTAACAGCAGCAATAGAACAGAAAAATGCACATCTTTTCAGATAAGGCTGCAATTCTGTACACACTTCCTTAGGAGAAGATCTGATTGAAACCAACAGTGCTTACTTCTGAGCAGGCATGCGTAGAATGTAAAGCCAAAGTCCTTAAACATTACAATACACAGCCTGGTAGGCAGACAGTGATCTACATAAAAAGCAAGCTATCCTCTCACCTGCCTGATAGAGATCCCATGCTGATTTATTTTTTTAAAAGGCGACATTCCACAGGGGATTACTATACTTGTGAACCCCTCCCAGGTAGCCTCCTGTGCTATACCTGCCTTAATCCAAGTCCAGTGGTTGAGCAGAATAGTGATCGCATGTTTTGCTCCATAACTCCACTTCTACAAGGGCTAGAACCACCTAATGGCACCACGGGAAAATGATTTGACTAGCAAGCCAGAGGTTGCCGGTTTGAATCCCTGCTGGTATGTTTCCCAGAGTATGGAAATCACCTCTATCGGGCAGCAGCAATATAGGAAGATGCTGAAAGGCCTCATCTCATACTGTGTGGGAGATGGCAATGGTCAACCCCTCCTGTATTCTACCAAAGACAACCACAGGACTCTGGAGTTGACGGCACATTTCACCTTTTACAAAGGCTGAAATCCGGAGGAATCAGAGTGAGCCAAGCTATCTGGGTGACATGCTTAAAATCTGGGTACTACCTGGGAAATCGAGTGAGAAGGCAACTGTATCTAAGCTCCAATGTCCAATAAAAAGCCCGATTCATGTATGAAGTGCTCCCTGATAGCTTGCAGGGACTTTGACGTAAATCAGGACAATATGTGAATGCACACCTGCCCTCTCACGGGGAAGCAAAGTAAAATCGCCATCGGGGAATGGCCGTGCTAAGCCTTTTCACTGGTGCTGAGTGCCAGATTGTGACTCCTCCTTGCTTTCATCACTGGTTTTAAATGCACCCGATCTACTTTTTAGATTGGACGGAAATGCTGAGTTGCAGGAGGTTCTAGCCAGTCAGCTATTTTTTTTTTAATTGTGGCATAAAACATAAATAAATAAAGGGACGTTGGGCTCTCGTATAGCCTTTAATCCTTGGTTTTGCTACTCACTCCCTGCTTCTGGCAGCCAGGTAGCTGCTAGAGGGAAGCATCCATCTCAGTTAATCGACACCACATGTTGAAAGAATGTTTCCCTTCTGCCCTTGGCAGGGTGTAGGGCCTTAGTCAGAGTGAGCCCCAGGAAATGGCTTTCTTTCTTTCTCTCTCTCTCTCTCTATCTCTCTCTCTGTCTCCATTTAAAGCAAAACAATCTTGTTGCACAAAAAGAGAAAATCACGAGAAATTATTTGGTACAGGCAGCAATGGAGCAAAAACAAAAAACAACAACCAACCATCTCCCTCTAACATCTCCTGCTGCAAAACTCTAGGGATAGAAAAGAGGGATTGCAGTGATATCTCTTTTTGCAATGACTTCTGCTGCTGGTAACGGGCTGGAAAAGGTCTTGCCAGTTCCGAGGTGCCAGACTCCAGTCCTGAGAACTAGTCTCATATTTCCAAACATTTCTAGGAAACGAGGTCGCCAGGCGTCCTCCAGCTTTGGAGTTACGTTTAATACTTTATATCAGAGGTTCTCAACCTTGGACCCCCAAGTGGTGTCCCATTGTGGCTGGGGATGATGAGATTTGTAGTCAGACAACACCTGGAGGTTTTTCACACTGGGCTTTTAGCTCGCATCTCCTCTGGCAGGGAGGCTGTGCATTCACATATTGGCCAGATTTACCCCGAGGTCCCTGTGAGCTATCGGGGAACACCTCACACACAATTCAGGTTTTCCACTGCACCTTAGAGTGTAGCCCGATTTATATCCGGGGTAAAAAAATCCCCTCTTGGGTTTTTTGGAGACAGCTTCGAACTCGCAGTCAAGCCTCTCAGTAAGCCCTTGGTAAAGTCTGCTGTCTGGGGAAGCTCCTGGGAAGCCAAAGCTGCGAAGCCCTGCCTTGTACGGAAGTTCATGGTCAAAAGGTCCCTTTTTAGAAAGGCTGCCTGTTCCACCTACCCACACGTTCACTGGGCAAAGCATGAAACAGCAGCACCATAAGAAAGCTGAAGAGGCAAAGTGCATTTATGGGTGGGCAAGATTTCTGAAACCGAAATAGGGGCAGGGTGGGGGGCAAGCCACTTGTCTGGGGGGCATTTGCCCCCTGCCCCCCCGAACTGCCCTTGGGAGTGCTAGCCCTGTTCTCCCCCTCCCTACCCACTGCACAGTGGGCCCAATCCAAATCGACCCCTTAAGCAGCCATGGAGGGAAAGATTTCCCCTCCACAGCTAATCTCAGCTTTTTCCCCCTTTCTTTCTTTTTGACAGTGAGGGGAGGGGGTAAGTCAAAGGCTCAACAAGGGAATGAAGTTTTAAACCTCTCTACTTCCATGCCACACCCCTGTCCAAACTGCTGCCCCCCAGAGCTGCTTTCTGAAAAATAAAAAAGATGGGATGTCATAGGAAGCTGCCTTCTACTGAGTCAGACGAGTAGCCCATCATCTAGCTCGGTCTTGCCTACACTGACCAGCAGGGGCTCTCCAAAGATTCAGGCAGGAGTCTCTCCCAGCCCTACCTAGAGATGCCACCAGGGAGTGAACCTGGAACCTTCTGCCTGCAAAGCAGATGCTCTACCGCTGAGCTATAGCCTCATCAGGGGCGGAGCCACCATTGGGTGAGTGGGTTCAAAGAACCCAGGTCGCCAATGGGAAAAGGCCGCCAAATCCCGCCCCGTGGTTCAGGCTCCATAGGAGCCCAGAGCAAACTCCCCCCTCCCACGCCTGGGCCGCCGAGAGCACGGGCGAACTCTTCACCAATTATTGCAGGCAGCTCTGACTGCCCGATAGAACGTTTTCTCCCTCTCTGGAGGGAGAGAAAGGGGGAAATGTCCTATCAGGCAGCTGACGCTGTCTGAAATGATGAGGGGAGAGCTCGTTCGGGCTCTCGGCAGCCCAGGCCACGCCCCCTTGGTTACGTCACGTGCACAGGCATATTGGAGGGGGCTGCCGAGTGGGGCTGGATGCAGGCCGCCGCTTGGCTGGCTCTGCGCCTGAGCCCCATTCCCTATGGGGAATATCTAGCAGCAGACAGTGCTCACAGGTAGTCACCCATCCAAGTACAAATCAGGGCAGCCCCTGCTTCGCAAAGGGGGCAATTCATGCTCGCTACCGCAAGACCAGCTCTCCTCCCCATGATATCCTATCATGGAACCTCCCCTGTCACCTCTAGCTTGACCCTGATATTTGGTAAAGAATTTAGCATGCTCTGCCCTTTCATATTACAAAAGCAACCTGCTTCTAGCCTCCGTGGCATCAGAGCAAAACTGGGAATTGTGTGGTGAAGACTTAGAAATGAGACCAATCTGAAGTGCAAAACATATTTGGTAGAATTCCAGCAGTTGAGAGATGGCAAGAGAAGTGGTGGAAGGAGGTGAGAGATCCATCCTGTTTCAGTCCTGCTTGGAGGACTCTTCCGTGTGCTCTGAAAGACCCTTGGAGGTCAAACTGCCTTTATGCTGCTGATCCACAATACTCCTTTAGGTCAGGGGTGTTGAGTCGAAGGCTCCAAATGGGTAATAGGAGACCCAAAAGGATTCATGGGCTTGGGGGGGGGGGGTGTTGTGTGTGTGGTCCAAACATTTATGATGGTGGGTCTCTGGTTGCAAGAATTGTTTTCTGTTTTTGTTTTTGAACATTTTTAATGCTAGCTAAAGCCGATTTCCCACCCCACTGGATTAACAACTATAGATGCTTGGGTTCTCTTCTCCTTAAATGCACTTTCCTGGAAGCCGTGACACTGCTGATGTCTCCTCGGGTCGGAGCCTGCGGATATTATTTTACTACATGCAAGCACAACTTGACAATGCTTAATGCAGCTCATTTCTCTTTTGCTGAAAGGAGGGGCTGAGCAAGGGATACCTGTGGTGCCATTGTGCCCTCTTTCCCCACCCCCCATCCCCGTTACCTTTCTATTTTAAAAATATGTGTTTATTTAAGTCAAGCTAAACAGTACTTTAAGCATGGGATTAGGGCTAGTGTGCTTGGTTTTTAGCCTATCTTCCTTAAGGAAAGTAAACTTATGAGACCGTGTGTGTGTGTGTGTCCCATCCCCCTATCAATTTTGCTGTTCCTGGACCAACTTGGACCAAATTTGGTACAGTTGTAGTGGCACAAAGGGACACCTCAATGGCGTAGTTTGTGATGCTGTCAACCACCCAAATTCAAGATGGCGAATGCATTATTGTTTGAGGCAGAAGTGGGCTAACCTGTGAAGATGGTAATTATCGATTAAGATGATAATGAAAGGAAAGTAGGCAGACCAGTTCTTACCAGAGCTGCTTGTTTGTTCAGAAAATCACAGTCGGAACCCTCCTCCACAGAGCAGGACCATGGGGGTGAGGAAGTGGGGGGGGGTGAAGCCTCTGCCCCATCATAGTCCTGGTCTGTCTCATCGCCTCTGTCTGAATCCCTTTCCACACTGCAAGCATCAAGCCTGTTGGCACACTCCCAACCAGTCCAATGTTTCATGGGACTGTGCCACTCTACACTGTTCTCGTCCTGTGTGTTGGGTGTGCTGCTTTCTTCTGCCTGTTGGCTCCTCCAGACTCAAATGGCTCGCGTGGCTTTTAAGGGTCTGCGGAGAGAGTTTCTTAAGCTTTGGTATTTCCTGTTGTGCGAATGCTGGTCTGTGCAGTAACAAAGCGAGAAGAGTGGGTCGGCGCGGTGGGAGAAGGAGAGAGACGGCGAGAAATGCTGAAGGAAAAAATTTGGCTGGCTTTGATCCCAGTTTTTAAGCAAAAAGGTGGGGGACTCCCAAAAACTCTGGGCTCTCAAATTGCCGTGGTGTCCTTTTTTCAACTCGGAGAAGAATGAAAGAGGATCTGGGACCCAGGAAACTTGGATTTCCTCCAAGCAGCTGATTTCCCAACAAAAGACTTTGTTTGTTCCTTTGTTTATAGTTAAATTTATACACCGCCTTTCATATACTTATCCTAAGGCAATTTACAGAGTTAAAATAAAATCACCCACCACCATCCCCCTTCACAAAAGCAGTCTGGTTCACTACCCAGATTTGATTTCTTTTGGAGATGAAAGTGCCCGAGACTTCTGGTGTTCCTGAAACGTTTGCTTTACAAATAAGTGGAGACAGGGGTGTCATTTGGGGGTGGCCCATGGGGCTCGGGCCCCAATGAATGGCTTGGAGCCCCGAATCTCCTCTTCGAAGGGAGGGTGCTGCTCTGCTCCAGCAGCAATGGCTGCTTCCAGGGGCGTATCTAGTGTGGGGCAGGCAGGGCACGTGCCCCGGGCACCACTTGAAGGGGGGAGCAATTTCTTAAAATTAAATAATTTTTTTAAATGGCCACCAAAAACAAAATGGCCACTGGGCATGCTCAAATGGCCTCTGTGAGGCCCTAGGGCATGCCACTCCTCACAGAGGCCATTTGAGCATGCACAGTGGCCATTTTGTTTTCAGCGGCCATTTAAAAAAAAATTTTTTTTTAAATGACCACCGCACATGCTCAAATGGAGCCTGTGAGGCCCTAGAGGCCAGTGGGAGGAGGGGAAAACTTTGCAGACCCCCCACAGCCTTTAGGAAGTCCCCCGAAGGGGCTACAGGTAATTTTTTTAAAAAATTAATTTAATATAAGGCACTGTACACATATTCAGATTGGCACTATGTACAGAGAATAAGGGCTTGTGAATACTGAGCTGAAGTTTATGAGCTAAGATTGTATCCATTTGCTCTTACTTTGCTTCTTGTGATAAGTGAGTTAAATGTGATGTCTTAATAATATGGCTATTAATGGTCAGTTTGTCTTTGAATCAATGTGAAATCCTTAGTATTAAGGCCCACTGGGAGTTTCTTGCTCTTTCTCTCATTTTTACTGTCTTTCTGAAAGACTAGAATATATTCCAAGCAGTGACACAGTTTACTCTGCATATCTTGCTTTAATTATTTTCAGAGTATCTGGGGAAAGTCAAATTCTCCATTTATTTTTAAAACTTATATAATCATGATGCTACAATGCATAGCAGAGAATTAGACAGGCACTTCTATTTAGTTTTTCTAAGTACACCTCCACATAATATTTGGGTATTTCATGAGCCCCAGCATACTGAAATTTGTCGTTTTCCAGCATTTTCTTGGCCTGGCTATATCTACTGCTAAATAGTTTTTGAAATATTAAAAGATTAACAAGCTTGACTTGTATTTTTCAGCTGACATTAAGGTAAAGTTATCTGAAAGATGGGTGTCAGATGCTTGGACAGGGGGCGCAATTTCAGTGCTTGCCCTAGGCGCTATTTTTCCTAGATACGCCTCTGGCTGCTTCTCGTCTCTGTCTCTTCCCCAAAGGGTGCTGTGCTGGGCACTTTCCAGATTGCCCTCTCAACCGTGGCAAAACGTTTCAGTTCAGGCAAATCACATTCAAACCGTAAATAGCAACGCTACCACCAGGGGGAGCAGTCTCACAAAAACTAACAACTGGGAAATACAGCAACCTTTTTATGCCGGACATACAACATTATAGCAATAAATCACAGCGATTAAATCCGAATCAGGGCATCCGAATTGCGAACAGCACCCTGCTGACAGCGTAGAGACTGCAGTGTCACAACACAGGAAGTGCAGAAGCACACTTCGCAGATACGTCATGACCCCGTTGCAGGGTCTAATCTGGAAAGCACCCTGGGGACAAAACAGACACTGTAGGCCACAGTACAGCATCTACTTCCCCCCGGTTTTCCTTTGGGGAGGAACCAGATGCAATTATTCTTTGTGGGGGGGCCATGTCTGAGTTTAATTACTAAAGGAAGGGCTGTGAGCCCGGATCTTTTGAGTATCTCGCAACTCCTCTGAGTGGAGGCAAATGGCAGCCGTTCCTACAAAGCAGTGGACCCACATGGGAGCAACCTAGTAAGCCCAAGGTGTCTTCAGCCAGCCCACAACACTCCCCTCCCCCTTAACAGCAGACTGCTGTTTCTTCATGCACAAACATTCACACACACCCTTGCCAGGGTTCCCTCCAAGGCATGCATGCACATATACTCATGCTCACATTTTTTTTTAGACGTCCACTCATTTAGTTTTAGACCACGCTCAGGTTGACTCAGGAAGGCCCCACTCTGCACACATGTGCACACACAGTGACTTGAGACTGCTGCCCAGAACAAAACTCATTCCGCACACAGATGGGGGAAATGCCCCTTGCCCCCTCGCCTGCGTAGGAATGTGGCATGCCCACTCTCCATTCTAATGGGCATCTCATTCAACAGCACAGAGGAGTGGCCGGCTTTCAGGAGACATTCTCCTAATTATGATCTGAGAGGAAACATTAACCAGCACTGCCTAAGGAAGGAAATGGCCCCCCCACAGCTGCAATAGTTCTGGTTTCCTTGTCTCTTGCCTTGAATTCCCTTCGGTTCCAAGTAACTGCAGTGTTCACAGGAGTGGAGGGAGGCTGGCGGTGGCCCGTGTTCAGCTGCCGCCACGGCCCCCTGGCCCCGCCCTCACGTCTGATGTCAGGCACAGGGGGCTGGCTAGCCACACCCCTCTGACTGACATCAGGTGCAGGGGGTGTGGCCTCCCTCCCGTTTGGATTGGGCAGCGCGGGCCGGAGCGGCTCTCCCTGCCTTTTAAAAGGCAATGCTGTGTGGGCCGATTTTGGTCCCAAATGATCAGTCCATCTTTATTAATACAGCCAATGGCCACATTTACATAAACTTAGAATTTTTTTATTTTTTTTAAGAACAAAGTTTTGGTCCCAAATGGGGCCACGCTGGAGTCTCTGCTGGAGTCCCAAGTGTAAGCACACACAGGGTCTTGGAACTGGGGATACTTATATCCCAGAACGTGCCATGGTGGCACATGACCATTGTCATGCTTTGCTGAATAGAAAGGCTGAATAGATGGACCTGTTCGGAATGCATTGTTTCTGATCGGTCTTTCCTGGGTGTAACGGTGGGGGGGGGTGCTTTTTGCAAGTAAGACTGCTTGTGATGAAAATCAGAGTATGCAGGTGTGTGAAAGAATATCTATGGCTCTCTAATAATCCTATCAATAGGGGGATTGAAAATAAAACTGCTAATATAATAATGCCCTTATACAAAACTATGGTGCAGCCACACCTGAAGTACTGTGTACAGTTCTGGTCACCACATTTAAAGAAGGACATTGTAGAACTGGAAAAGGTGCAGAAGAGGGCAACCAAGATGATCAGGGGCCTAGAGCACCTTTCTTATGAGGCAAGACTACAACACCTGGGGCTTTTTAGTTTAGAAAAAAAGACGACTGCAGGGAGACATGATAGGGGTCTATAAAATCATGCATGGTGTGGAGAAAGTAGACAGAGAGAAATTCTTCTCTCTCTCACATGACACTAGAACCAGGGGTCATCTCATGAAATTGATTGCCCGGAAATTTAGGGCCAACAAACGGAGGTACTTTTTCACACAACGCATAATCCACTTGTGGAATTCTCTGCCACAAGATGTGGTGACAGCCAACAACCTGGATGGCTAGAAGAGGGGTTTGGATAAGTTCATGGAGGAGAGATCTATCAATGGCTACTAGTCGGAGAGCTCTAGGCCACCTCCAGCCTCAGAGGCAGGATGCCTCTGAGTACCATTTGCAGGGGAGCAACAGCAGCAGAGAGGGCCTGCCCCTTTCAACTCCTGCCTGTGGCTTCTAGCAGCATCTGGTGGACCACTGTATGAAACAGGATGCTGGACTAGATGGGTTTCCTTGGGCCTGACCCAGCAAGGTGGTTGTTATGTTCTTATTGTGGTGCAGTTCCTGAGCATATACAAGGTACAATCTCCAAGCCTGGTGACTTCTGGGAGCTGGGTACAATAAGCATGGATGGTAACATACCATTGCTGTGTCCAGGCTGTGTGCATCCTGCCATTCTGTTGAAGCTCAAATATCTGAGAGAAGGACCCAAATTCTTGTTTTAAAAAGAGGTGGGTTGGTATTAGTATTTATACAGCAATCTAGAGAGAGAGAGAGAAAGAAGGTAGGCAATGAAGGAAGAGAAGGGAGGTGGAAACAAAGGGAAAATAATTGTAACGATCAAGCTAGAGAGCATGTGGGCAAATTCTCAGAATCCAGAAGAGTTGCAGAATTGGATTTTCAGTAGAGCCAGTACCCATCTTATCTTTTTGTTCCTTCCCCATGAGTAGCAAAACCAGAATTATGCAAGTAAGAACAATTGTGTAAGAGTTCTTAAATGGCAAAATTGACATGGGTTGCAGAACTCCATATTATTGTTGCAGAGCTTGGATTACCTTTGCTCAGGATTCTGGTTTAAAAAATTATTTTATTTTAGTGCAGATCCACATAGGCCTCAATAGAACACACATTAGTTCGTTCGCTCGCTCTCTCTTCTCCTAAGATGAGCACGTACTGGAGAGACACGATTAATGCTTCCCGTAGCCTCCCCATGCATAAAACCATCTCCCCAGTCTCAAGTTCATGTGCCTTGGAGATAACAGATCACATTCCACTCTGCCCGCCAGGCCAAGGAAATACCTATTGAGAACAGTCTCTGAAGCTTGAAAGAGACTCTATTCTTAAGTGTTGGTTTTACCTCCTGTTAGGCTGAATTAATGAACAGAACTTTAAGAGGAGAAATGCTCCTCTCCAATAGCAACATCTGATCTAAATGAGAAACAGTATGATCTTGTGCTGAAGTATTAGTGTTCTTAATGGAGGTGCATGTTTTTCAGGTATCTGACATAGCTGCTAGCTCCATAACCTCTTAGGATCCTGTCTGCTCAGTTTCTGTGCTTTCAGGGTGTGATTGTAAAAGGTGCCCAGCTCCGTTACATGAGAATTGAGAGTTCCGTGGGCAGAAAATGAATGCAACAAATTAATAGAGGAGAAAGACATCTATCCATGGCCATTAGCCATGGTAGCCAAACTGGAACCTCCATTTTCAAAGGCGGTCTACCTCTGAATATAAGTTGCTAGGAACAAACAAAATGTGAGTCTTGCTGACTTCATACCCTGCTTGTGAGCATTTTGGGAAGCAGGGTGCCAGACTGGATGAAGATTTCCTCTGATCCAGCTGCGTTGTCCTTAATAGGTACCTAGGAACCTGCCATATCCTGAGTCAGACCATTGGTCTATCTAGCTCAGTATTATCTTCTTCAGTATTAGCCCTATCCTGGAGATGCCAGGAAAGGAACTTGGAACCTAGATGCTCTTCCCAGAGCAGCTCCATCTCCTGAGGGGAATATCTTGCAGTGCTCACACATCAAGTCTCCCTTTCATATGCAACTAGGGCGGACCCTGCTTAGCTAAGGGGACAAGTCATGCTGGCTACCTCAAGACCAGCTCTCCTCTGGTCTTACTTCAGATGTAAAATACAGACAGAGTTTGAAATGGCCACACAGCCGTGTCCTGCTGTGTTTTCTAAGGCAGGGGTTCTCAAACTCGGGTCCTCAGAAGTTGCTGGACTACAGCTCCCATCACCCCCAGCCACAGTGGCCAAAGGGAGGATGAGAGCTGTAGTCCAACAACTTCTGGGGCCCCGAGTTTGAATCTGAACCCTCATACTAAGGCTGTTGAAGCCTGTTGCCCTGTGATGTTCAGTCCAACATACTGTGAGTTAAAGTTGCCCCACACCATGCAGAATCTAGCGCAGCAGATAAATGTATGGTTTCAAAGTGCTCTTGGAAGCAGGTAAGGCTGCCGTCACTAACTGGCTCTTCCTTTATTCCCCATCAGCGGAAGCTTTAACAGGGCGCCTCTTTTGTCCCTCTTTGTTTTAGGAAGAAGATGACGACGGGCTTCCCAAGAAGAAGTGGCCAACGGTGGATGCCTCCTATTATGGCGGACGTGGCGTTGGGGGGATTAAGCGGATGGAGGTAGGACGCAAGGAAAAGCTCCTTGCCGACTGGTGGCGTCTTTGCATTGGAGTCCTTGGCAAGGCTTGGCTGACCTCATTCAGTGCTACTGAAACCTGCAATGGCCGTTGTGCCTCGCTAATGAGGACTCCTGCAGCCGAGAGCTGAGCTCTGGATAGGGCAGAAAGTGTGCTTCGTGGTAAGGCCCTGCCGTGGCCAATAGCAGCCTCCATCAGCCCTAAGTGTGGCTCCCTGACCCCTTGTCTATTGGGCCTGTGTGAAGCTTCAGCCCAAGCCGAATGCACTGCATGGTCTCCCTGGCACCACGTGGAGGCGGCTGTGACCACCGGGCAGTGCTGCGCTTTCCCCAGTGCTGGTGGGGTTCAGGGGCATACCGATCATAGGGCAAGGGGGAGACAGTTGTCTGGGGCCCACTGCCTTGGGGGGCCCCCAGAGGCAAGTCACATGACTGACTCCCCCAGCCACGCACCCACCCGGGCTTCCTTCAGTTGTCTTCATCCTCCGAAATTGATGTGAGTGTTAAGACCTGGAGCTACCAGAACAGCATGTCTTTCTCTAGTACCATGAAATGACTTGCATCGTCCACAATTTACAAAACCTTTTAAAAATAATTTAGGATGATGTTCTGTTATATATATTTAAGGTTATATATATTTAAGATTTCTTTCCTTCATGAGCTGAGCTTCAGTGAGGCGGGTAGCATTTTAAAATCTTGTCTCTGAGCCCACTCTAACCTTGCTACGCCCCTGGTGGGGTTCCTTTAAAGAACACGGAGCCGTCTTGAGCCCCTGCTCAAGAGAACTCTTGGAAGATATTGGAATAAAGGGGGGGGCTGGTTCACGGCTTAGCCCCTCCCCCCGCCCTCCCCCACAAGAAAAGCAGGTCTCAGTGTGGTCAGTACCTGGATGGAAGACCCATGCTTGCCATTTTGGGGGGTGGGGCTGTAGCTCAGTGGGAGAGCATCTGCATGCAGAAGGTCCCAGGTTCAATTCCTGGCAGCATCTCCAGGGAGGGCTTGGGAGAGATTCCTGCCTGGAACCTTGGAGAAGCCGCTGCCAGTCAGTGTAGACAAGACTGAGCTAGAAGGACCCAGGGTCTGATTTGATATATGGCAGGTTCGTATGTTCCTAATTTGGGAGGAGAAACAGTCCAGGTGGTATAGGAACTGAATGCTTTTGGATGTCTCCCCACCCGCCTCCCAGGTTCGCTGGGGAGAAAAGGGATCAACAGAAGAAGGTGCTAAACTGGAGAAAGCAAAGAACGCCCGAGTCAAGATGCCAGAACAAGAGTATGAATTTCCAGAGCCCAGGAGTCTTGGAAGCAACATGCGGCGGTCCTCTTCTCCCCATAAGTGGTATTCTCCTATTAAGGTGCGTCTCTTGTCTGATTTGTTTTTCTACAGCTCCTGAAACCACCTCCCCCATTCATGCAGTGAGCTGAGCATATTACATCAATACTATACTGGTTGCACTGGGCCCAATTCAAGGGTTTATATTGTATGTTGTTATATTGGGCTTTACGTTCTAATGTATTGCTTATGGGCCCAATTCAAGGTGCTGGTTTAGATGTCATCATCTTACATTCATATCCTGCTCTTCCTCCAATGAGCCCAGAGCTGTATTCACGGTTATGTTTATCCTCACAACAGTCCTGTGAGGTAGGTTAGCTTGAGAGAGAAGTGACTGGCCCAGAGTCACCCAGTGAGTTTCGTGGCTGAACAGGGATTTGAACTCAGGTCTCCCTGGTCCTAGTCCAACACTCTAATCACTACACCCCACTGGCCAAGGCACTGCTGAGATAATTATAGCTAAAGCAAGCCCCAGCCCTAATTCAAACCATGACTGTTGTTTCTACCAGCTGAAAACTCAGGCATTCGAAGCGGCTAGAGAGAGGTTTCCACCCACTAAGGACCATTATGTCCCCAGTCACCCATCAGTTGCCAGGGAATAAGCCCACTCACAATTTTCAGGACAACCCAAATACACAACAATATGATTGGAAACATCTCCAGCTATTCTTCTGTAGCCATGCCAAAAGCCTTTTGGTGAACAGATGTTCAGGAGACTCCCTTGCCCACATATGTGGCCACTGCTGGGTAAAGTTCTTCCATGGCTGCTTCTATATCTGTACATTTCCATACGGTCCAGAAATGAAAGCTTCCCGTGTGTCAAGTGTTCCTAAGGAAACGTGTTCCTTCTTGGAAGCTCAGATCTCTGGCTTATTTGGAGGGACAGGAAGGACCTTGCCGTTGTTCAGGAAGTCCCTGAAGGAAGGAAGCAACCGTGTGTGTGTGTCTCTCCCCAAAGCTGATGCTTGCCATGCCTGTAATTTTCTTTTTGGCCTCCATGAACTCGTTCACAAAACAGCCACCACATTTGCATATTGCGTCCCTGCCCAGTTCAAATAAGAAATTGATTTTTTAGAAGTCTCTTTTGGGTTGCAAATTTAAAAAAAAAACCCTTCAGAGTCCAGGATGCCTTGGCCCTAAGACCTCATTCCACCCTTGCTCATTTGTGGCATATTTTTATCTAGGGCTGAACCGAGTTCTCTCGTGATAATTTTTGGCTCGAGATTGCAGGGAGCAGGGAGGGCTTGGAGGAGGGGAAAAGTGGGGCGAAGCAAGGCTACCCTTTTTGCCCCTGCCCAGTTTGAAGTGCAGAGCTCCTCCTGATGGCCAGGGGCTGCCCTTTTCCTGCCACCATGTGCCCCTCAGGAAGAGACTAGATCTGGCTGGCCACTGTGGGAAACCGGAAACCGGGTGAGGTGAGCCTCCGGTCTGATTCAACAAGGCAGTTTTTATGTCCTTGTGGGTTGTGGGACGAGCCGGTCCGTGTGTGCCTCAGAGCAGCTCTGCTAGCTTTCAGGCCTTTAGAAATGGCAAGCGAGTCTGTTCAGTGAGCTTTGAGGCTAACGGTATTCATGGCAATTGCAGGGGAAGCTGGACGCCCTCTGGGTTCTGCTGCGGAAGGGATACGACCGTGTTTCCGTGATGCGACCTCAGCCTGGGGACAAGGTACTGTTGCCATTCTCCCATCACGGGTTCTGCACAAAGCTTCCGAGGGGTTGGAGGAAGGTTTTCTTAGAACAGGGATAGGCAGACCTGGGTCTCCAGCTGATATTGAACTACAGCTCCCACCATCCCCAGCCAAAATGTATTGTGGCTAGGGATGATGGGAGTTGTAGTTCAACAACAGCTGGAGAGCCAGGGTTCACTAACCCTGCCTTAAACCAAGGGTTCCCAGCGGTGATTCCCCAGATGCTGGTGGACTACATCTCCCATCATCCCCAGCCCCAGTGACTGAAGGCCATTGGGACTTGTAATCCAACAACACCTGGGATGCTAGTTCGGGAACCCCTGCCTTAGACATTTTGTGTCTGGTTGGCCATTTATCGGCATGCTTTCTCAAAGAGGGAGACGGTTGCATTTGTGTAGATTTCTAAATGAAAATGCTTATCCATCACTGGGCATGGCACTTTACAAAGTATTAGAGGTCAGGTCTCTGCCCCTAGGGGCATGCAATCTACATACTGACATGAGAAATTATTGTGGCAAGGGTAAAGTGGCGAATAATGTGCTCTTGTTTTCAGTTAACCTGGCTTAGTTACAGTAATGAAAGCAAGCTGGTTTTTCTGTGATGTATAACACAATTATACTCGGTGGTACAGAAAAGCAAAGGATCTGGTGCTAACTTCTTAGCATGGGCACAGTGGGATGATTCTTCCCCTTGTCCTGGTGGTGTTGCACTGTGACGCCCTCTCCATGCTCTGGGGCAGCAGCTCCCATCAATGCTGCTGTGCCAGAATTTACGAGAAGCCTTCATGGAATGCAGTTGGCACACATGCAGCCACTCATGACCAGGAATGTGCCAAGTCAGGGGGGTGTGGGTATGTCTGTGTGCATATGCATTCAGTGGCTCAGGATCTGCCCCTTTGACAAAGTTCACCCCATTTGTGAATCCAGGAGTTTTGCCTCTTTTTGGGTCTCATCAGGTCAGTCTGGGAGCAAACAGGAGAAGCTGGTGGTATTTTTATCCATCTTATTTATGTATTATTTCTCTGTGTAAACCGCCCTGAGCCATTTTTGGAAGGGTGGTATAGAAATCGAATTATTCATCATCATCATCATCATCATCAACACAGCAATACCAGGGGATAGCAGAATAGAAGAAAAAGAAATAGAAAAAATCACAAAATAACAAAGATCTACCAATTGAAATTGAAAGGCTGTGGCAGAAAAAGACCAAAATAATCCCAGTGGTAATTGGCACCCTGGGTGCAGTCCCAAAAGACCTTGAAGAGCACCTCAACACCATAGGGGCCACAGAAATCACCATCAGCCAAGTACAAAAAGCAACATTACTGGGAACAGCCTATATTCTGTGACGAGATCTATAATAACAACAGCAACAACATTGATAATAAAATTCAGCCATCCCAGGTCCTTGGGAAGGACTCAATGTCTGGATAAAACAAACCAGTCAATAACACCTGCCTGACTGTGTAAACAAGAGATGATAATAATTTGATCCCTCCTGTGGGAGGAGCTGTGGGTGGTTGGGTGGTGCAAAGAGTCTCTCCATACCGGCTCCTAGAAGTTGTGGAGGGCTACCTGCTAGAGTTGTTCCCCGCAGATTAGGGACATCACATCTGCACTGTAAAGGTCCAGTCTCATTTGGCATGGATTTGGGTGGATGAGTGGGGATGTGCAAATAGCTCTTAAGGTACACTCAGGGGTTAAGCAGGCCTTCCATGCAGAATTCACCTCCCATGGAGAAGAGCAGCTGCTTTCCTGGCTTGCTTCTGACCTCGAGGTGCCATATGGGAAGTTTCTTTGTTCCTTTAAATTTCCTTACATTGCAGAGCTCGTAATGATCCCCGTGTGGCAATGACATAACTGGGAGGGTGATGTAATAGAGACATGCTCAGGCGGCAGCAATGCCGTAATGGTGGAGGCAGAACCAAAGTGTTTGTGATATGCCTCGGTTAACACGTCTTCCATAAAAGAAGAAAGAAAGCCAGGCAGATTTTCCTTCTCTCCCCACCCTCTGGCTGGAGACAGATTTTATTTTCTTTAGGAGTTGAAAATCATTGAGATAGAACCATCACCGTCCTTGGTGTATGTACAGATTTCTTCTCCCCAGCTGCTGCCTCTGGTTTTGCAGGGTTTTGAAACTCTAAGGTCATGCACACAACAATTTTTGCTGGCGGGGAGGCAGGCATTGAGGGAGCACGTTGCGTTGAGGGATCTTCCCTCAGCCAGGTGCTCTTGCCGCCCGGCTCAGTATATGCTCAGGTTGCGTGCAACCCGAGCATAAACATGACCCCAGCGCCACTGTCTCCCCACCCCCCTGTCCTTCAGTCGCACTTCTTACAATTAGGAGATGTATGTTCGGTTTTCAGCTGTGCCCAGAACCTGAAGTTATGGGAAGAGAGCTGGTCTTGTAGTAGCAGGCATGACTTGTCCCCTTAAGCTAAGCAGGATCCGCCCTGGTTGCATACGAAAGTGAGACTAGAAGTGTGAGCACTGTAAGACATTCCCCTTAGAGGATGGAGCTGCTCTGGGAAGAGCATCTCAGGTTCCAAGTCCCCTCCCTGGCAGCATCTCCAAGATAGGGCTGAGAGAGATACCTGCCTGCAACCTTGGAGAAGCCGCTGCCAGTCTGTGTAGACAATACTGAGCTAGATAGACCAATGGTCTGACTTGGTATATGGCAGCTTCCTATGATTCCTATGATCCCATCCTATGACACCCAAAAGATGTCCTCCTTGCAAGCAACACTGAAGGGAAATCTGGTGCAAAGAGCATTTCGAATCCATGGGGGAGACAGGGTGGAAACAACACCCACAAATCCTACCACTTACTCCATCTCCCAGAAACCTAGACACAAATAATTCCAGAGGCTGCATTAATCATATTTTCTAAAGACACCAAGAAGAGAATTCCCCACTGAGAGTTATAAAAGAAAACCCCCCAGCTGAGGAACCTTCAAAGAGAAACCTGTGAGAGCTTCAAAAGTGCCACAAAAATGCTTTCTCTTGACCAAGTGACGCACCAACGTTGCTCCTGCCTGACATGAAATTTCCATCAATGTAAACATAACATACAGCAAGAGTCCCTGGGGAGGGAAGGAGGCATTAGGCGGTCTGGAGGCTTCTGCCTGAAAAGCATAGATCAAATTTCTTTCTCAAAAATCATAATTCTTCAGTTGCCAAAAAATTCCCCTCTAGGAGCAGGCAGAGATAGTGATGCGCTCAGCTCAAATAACATCGCTTCCCAATGTAACAAACACAGACAACGGTGTGTCGTTACAAGATAGTGCAAGTGGCTCAGAGAGAGCTGTGTTCATGGTTGTTCCCTGGCAGAGATCCAGGTTTGATAAAACTCCGTCAACAAAGCCATTTTGTCATTGGGACACAGATGTGCTCTCCTTGCGATGTGACACAAGAAGGAGCCCTCCTGGGTCCGGCCCAGTGTGCCCTCTAACAGGGATTCCCAGATGTTGCGGACTACAACTCCCAGCATCCCCAAGCAAAGCCATTGCAGCTGGGTGTTCTGGGAGTTGTAGTCCACAACGTCTGGGAATCCCTGTTAGAGGGAACACTGGTCAGGCCTGGCACCCAAAAGGCAGAAGAGTAGGAGTCAGGAAAGCATTTTTGGGGGCAGTGGGGTGTGTGCCCCAGCCAAGGAGATTCCACTCCAGGCAGGGATACCTGGGTGCTTTCCAGATTACACGCTGTTCAGCAGTATAATGCTTCGGCTTCTCAGGATTGTTTTGAAAACATATATAGCTTGCACAACCCTCCTACAATGGGAAAACACAGTAGTTGTTGTTTTTTTGGTGCAATACTGGTGCAATACTTGCAGCATTGTAGGTCTAAAATGCAAGGATAAAATCCGAAAGGCGGCGTCGGAAAGGTGAACGGCCCCTTGCTGACAGCGCAGGGACTGTGATGTCGAAACACAGGCAGCACGGAAGCACGCTTAATGGACATGTAGTGACACTGTTGTAGTGTGTAACCTTGAAAGCGTCCTGGAGAAGGACCTCCCGTGATAAGCCTCACTGCATGGGCAGGTTCAGGTGGGAGGCTTTTGCCTTTGTGTTTCAGGGCCGCTTCCTCTGTTCCGCTTCAGTGTTGCAGGCAGTCCCAGCTAGACCTTAACAATTCAGTCAAGGCAACATCTAGCAGTGGGGTCCGTGCAGAGGAAAGAGGGTCTGGTGGTACCTGCAAGTGATTAATTCTCTGGCTTGGAGTGCTGATTGGATGGCCTGGGGGTCTCCCCCCACCCCCACCCTTTTTTAAGCTGCAAAATTGTTTTCTGATCCTGTTTATTTTCTACACACTCATGAGGCAGGTATTGGGTCCTGTTGCTACCAACAACTCAAAGGGAGCTTTGGGTAATTAAAGGAGCTGGCTTGAAGCACTGATGATAATTCTTCTAAAACAGTGCAGAGCTCTGGGCCAGCTACCGGAGGGGTCTTGTCTGTACAGTGCCTCAAGGTCAGAGCTTCCCAAGCTTGGCTCTGCAGAAGTTCTTAGACTATGACTACTACTCCCATCATCCCCTGTCACAGTGACCAAAGGCTATTTGTAGTCCAACAATACCTGGGGGCCCAGGTTGGGAATCCCCCTGACCTAGGACAGGAGAAAACGTAGGGACACAGGAAGCTGCCATATACCAAGTCAGACCATTGGTCCATCTAGCTCAGAATTGACTACAGTACAGACTGGTAGTCTGTTGCCAGTCTCCAAGGTTGCAGGCAGGAGTTTCTCCCAGTCCTATCTGGAGATGCCAGGGAGAGAATCTGGAGCTTTCTGCATGCAAGCATGTAGGTGCTCTTCCGAGCAGCCCCATCCTCTTAAGGGGAACATCTTGCAGTGCTCACACATATAGCCTTCCATTCAAATATAAACCAGGGCAGACCCTGCTTAGCAAAGGGGATGATTCATGCCTGCTAGCCCAAAACCAGCTCTCCTCCGCCTCACCATCCATACATCTTCTGCCCTTGGCTGGCCCTCACTCCAGCCTCTGGATGGGCTCTGAGCCCTTCCTTCTCCTGGACATTCTGCCAGAAGTGGGCTTGTTCTCTCAAAGATATCCTAGAACAGGGCTGCTCAACTTTGGCCCTCCTGCAGATGTTGGCCTACAACTCCCATAATCCCTGGCTATTGGTCATTATGACTGGGGATTATGGGAGCTGTAGTCCAAAAACAGCTGCGGGGCCAAAGTTGAGCAGGCCTGTCCTAGAATGACGTGCTCCAGAGAGGACACCATGTTAGTCTGTTGCTGCAAACACAATGAGACCTCTTGTGGTATTTTCAAGACTGATAATTGATTTTGGTAGAAGCTCTCATAGACTAGAGTTAATTGCACTGGATGCATGAAGTGTTCTCCTTAGTCGACATGGGTATCAGGGGGGAGAAGTGTTAGACTGTGGGCCCAAATTGCAGTGGGGGAATGACCAGCTACGCTATGCAACATATTGTGCCTTCTCATCATGTGCATTCCTTCACATGCATATGCTTACTGGGCAAAGAGGCACCTTTTTAAAGTGGGGGTTATTGGGATAAGGACGAGATGTCTACAGTACCTTGTAGACATCTTGACATAATAAGGCCATTTTCCTTGACATAGCAAGGCCATTCACACAGTCGGGAACTGAGTAGGATACGTGTGCTCCCCAGATTTGGGAGCTGTGAGCAATCCCAATTTTCAGTTGTGTGGGATCAAATAACTAGGTGGGATGACCCCCATGGGGGGTCGTGGAGGAGGATTCCTCAGATGAAGACTCAGAGCAGGGGGGACAGGTTGAGACTCCACTTGACTTAGCAGAGCCAGCACTGACAGGCTTGCAGGCTCCTCTGCCTCCTTCCCGTTCTCCTCCTGATAAAGCCCCTGAGGTGCTTGAAGTTGAGGTACCTGAGCCAGATCCCCGGCAGCAAGGTTTGGCCAGAGTACAGGCTCAAAGGGAGGAACACCGCAGGTGCAGGAGGGAGGAGTTGGGTAGGCCAGCTTTCCCTACCACCTTGGTCAAGTGCTGGGTATGAAAGCTCCTGCTTCCACACGATCGCTTCTCCCTCCTCCTACCTAGTAGCTTGCTTCCATGCAAGCAAAAACTGGGAGCTGCTCACAGCTCCCAACCCAGGGGAAGACACTTGTCCTACCCTGTTCTCGATTGTGTGAACAGCCTCAGTGTCTTTTCCAGTGGCTGGTGGTGGGAAGTCATCTGTGCTGAGGAAACTTCCCTGTGTTTCTGATTAGATTGCAAGCTCCTTTGGGAACAGGGGAAACCACCTCATTCCTTTTGTTATGTCAACCAAAAGTGTCAACAACGTTTTGTTGTTGAAAAGCAGTATATGGAGTCAACAAATGAATATAGGCTAGAGCCAAGATGTATCTATCATTGACCTACACAGGTTTATGTTCTAGACATGGTTGGAGCTGAGTCCTGAAGAATCTTCTCAGACAATTCATAGGTTGTAGGTTTTGTTTTTTTTAAAAAAAGATTTTATAAGACACCTCTCAAGGCCAAAAATAGAGACCGTGGTTTTCCAGGGGCAGGTACCAGTGAAAAGAGGACTGGGAAATTGAGATGTTTTGATCTCGTACTCTCAGCACAACCCTCTGCTCCCTGGGAGATACAGATGACTCCCAGAAACGGCTTATCACAGGGGTTCTCTAGCCCGGGTCCCCAGGTGTTTGGACCAGTGTTCCCTTTAACAGGGATTCCCAGATGTTATAGACTACAACTCCCAGAATCCCCAGCTGCAATAGCTTTTGATTGGGGATTCTGGGAGTTGTAGTTCCTAATAGCTGGGGATCTCTGTTAGAGAGAACACTGGGACTACTACAACTCCTATCATCTTCGGCCATTGTGACAGGGATGATGGGAGTTGTAGTCCCACCTCTGGAGATCCAAGTTTGAGAACCCTGACTTAGCAAGTTTAGGACAAGGTGGAGACTGCTGAAGCAGACAGAAGTGGGGAAAAGCGTCGCTGGGGTACCTTTTGGTTAAAAAAAAGAAATCTTGAGTGGTACTTGTGGCTTCGTTGGTTGCAGCCGTTCGTTGGTCAGCTGCTGCTGCTTTTGTTGAATTACACTGTTGATTGCAGGGTGAGGGGCGAAACCCCTTTCCTAAGTTCATTCTGAGGAACTCGGGTGGATGAAAGAGGTTGTGGATGTGTTTCTCTCAGCCTCGAACCAGGAAATGGTCTGGGCTTACCAGCTGTTTCTAGCCATGAGATTCCTGTGGCCTGCCACATTCTAGAGGGGGCTAGCTGTGCTATTTTGCTTGTATTAAAGAAGTTATTTTTATATTCAGGAGAATAGTTCAAATAGATTGCTCTTTCCCCCCTTAAAGGAGTGTTGCTGCTGCTGTTTCCCCCCCTGAGGATACAAACATCCCTTCCCTTGCCAATTTAACAGGAATGGGAGCTGGGGTCTCCTAATTACAATGGCGCCCACTTGTGGTATTTTATAGTTGTGTCTTGCATTTCTATTATAAACACGGTTTTTTCAGGAATTTGCCAACCAACCATAAAAATGTGTTTCAACTCAAAATTAGGCCCAAAGGGCATCTTAAAGCTGTCAGAAAACTGTGTTTATATCCCCCCCCCCCGGCAGCCCATGCTTTAAAGGGGGGAAATTGCATAAATTTCATGCCGATGACACACTGTCGCATGACACGGGATGCTGAGGGAAGCTTGTTTTCTTTGTTGGTGTGTTTTTATTTGAAGTGTTTGTACCTCACTTTTCAGCCCAAAGGCTCTCAGAGCAGCCAATAATGGATAAAAAGACAAAAATGTTCCTTTTGCTACGAAAAATACTTGGAGAAACTTTTTTCCTTGAAAAGCAGTACATAAATTTTCTTAGTGATCGTAAGAGAACATATTAAAGCAACAGGACAGCATAAAATGACATTTAAAACACCAGTGTTGCACAAGGATTAAAAATACAAGACTAAAAGCAGAAGGTCAAGGCTCAGCAAATGAGAAGGGCTTTGTTGGGTGCAGAAAAGAGATCCAGGTTGGCACTGGGCAGCAGGAAGGAGAGATGGTCTTGTGGCAGAGAGCATGGATGGTCCCCTTTGCTAAGTAGGGTCCACCTTGGTTTGCATTTAGACAGGTGAGTACATGTCAGGGCTGTAAGATAATCCCCTTAGGGGATGGGGTTCTCAGACTTGGGTCCACAGATGTTGTTGGACTGCAACTCCCATCATTCCCAGCCACAGCGGCCTGTTCTGGGCATGCATCCTAACTGGAAAGAGGCAAGCACAGAGTCATGGGACAGCAAGGGAAAACAGCAGCAAGCGGAGGTGGGGAGCTCCAATTTCACTTGGTGTGGGACCAAGCTAGTAATGAGAGAAAAGAGCAGGGAGAAATGGATGGGTTTGGGGTGAGGTTCAGCCCCTCACCTCTGGCGTTTGCAAGAGACTCATTTTTCTTCTAGTAAAGGAGAATTAAAAACCCATTCATGGCACACCTGGATGACCTTTTTTTACAGCAGGGCTCATAAATCCAACCTAATAACATGTAAAATGCACACAGTTATTAGGAAGGGTCTTAACTTGAACTATTAAAATATTCTGGAATATTTGTGAGGTTAAAACAAAGGGCAGGGGGATATCCACAGATGGTCTAGAAATCATATTCTACCCATATGTAGAATATTGTCTTGTATACACAACTAATACCAGTAGGTCTGCTTGAGGAGTAAAGAAGCATCTTAAAAACTAAGCTGTGTGAGTCAATGGTTTTGACTTCTAAGTTGTCTTTAAAAGAAGCCATTATGTGGCTGTTTTACCATTCCAGATAAAATTATAGGTCCATTCGTAAATATGCCCGGAGCGAATATAAGGCACAATGTATTACTCTCATGACTTTGCCACAGCTCTGCTGAAAGAGGTGTTGGCATTTGCATTTCCAGCAGAGATTATATGTTAAGTAGTTCATATTGAATCTCACGAGACTTCTGCCCTTTCTTCTGCTTGTTTCTCAATTTTAAGATTATCTCACAAATTCATAAAGGAGACATTTTTCTATCCAGTGGTTGGGGGGGGCATTGAATTGAATTGCATACATGCACACCCTGACATGCTCCCAAGATCCCTCTGCCCAGGATGGGTCTGTGCAAATGCATGCACGCACAAGTGGAACAAAATTCAAAACACAAACATTATTAATTCAGAATATGCAGGTTTTAAAATCGGCTTCCCCACGTCTTGTCCCGCCCCTGGGGCTCCATATCCGCCCCTTCCCCGCCCCCAGCTGGCTGGGCCTGTTTGTTCCTCCTTTGTTTCCCAGGTTGGCTGGCAACTCTGTTCACAGAGTGGCTCACCAGAGGCTTGGTCAGGCTCCCAGCTTTGCTGCTTGTGTGGGACTGCAAAGCTGTGGGTGGAGCTGCTGGGCATCCTGGAAGGCCGCAAGGTCCTCGGCTGGGTGGGTGGGCTGCTTTCAGCTTAGGGGGTCACGCGTTGCACATGGCCATCTCCTTCGCCATCAGACTGCCCTTGCAAAACCACGGTTGCAAAATCACTGGCCTTTGTTGTTGCTTTTGCAGAATTTTGGAATGGAATCCCTCTTCTCCTCTGCTGTTGTTGTGGTTTGTTCCCCATTAATACAGCCATGGAAACATTAATCCAAGCATTAGCTGTTTTCCTGGAACTTCATAGACAGCAGGCAAAAGCCTCCCTGACTGATCCGCTCATCGGCTTCTCGGAACTGTGGCGCACCAAAGGGCTCGAGAAAGAGCAGCAGCCCAGAGCCTGTCCTGCCGTCCTGAGCACTGGCAGGCCAGCCGGCTCATACGCCACCCCTGAGGCCAGACATTGCTGTGCTGTTAGAGGCTGTTTGCACTCAGCCACAATTCTAGTAATTTCACCACTTCAAGATCGGCAGCCCTCCTCTCAAGGGCCCAGGAGGTCCGGTGCAGTGAGCCTGAAGCTAGCCCAGACACTTCACCAGCGCCATCCTCGGGGGCAGAATTGCTTGTTGCAGAGAGCGCTTCCCCTGAGGAAGGGGAGGCCGCAGAAACCCACACCCCCTCATGCAAGCAGGAATGGAGCCACTGCCGGCATTAGGATGGCTCTTTTGCCTAACCTGCCTCACAAGGTGGTTTTGGTTGAAATGGGGGGCAGGATTGGGCGGGGGGGGGGGAGAAGAAATGTATATGCCCCTCTGAGCTTCTTGGAGGGAGGAATAAAAATGAATAAGTGCGGGGGTGTAGCAAGGTTGGAGTGGGCCCAGAGATGAGATTTTAAAATGGGGCCCCCCTCACTGAAGCTCAGCTCATGAAGTAAAGAAATATTTAAGGAGGCTGAATAGTGGTAACAAAAAGCATAGTGAGTGTGTGTGTGTGTGTGTGTGTGTGTGTGTGTGTGTGTGTGTGTACACACACACACAGAGCAGTCAGCAGCCCTCCCTGCCTACGAACAAAGCAGTGGCCAGATGCTTAAACCAGCAGCAAGGCGGGAAGCCAGGAACAGCGGCCTCAATAAACAGGGCATGGGCATCCCTCACACACAGCAATCTCTCTTGCTCACCTGCCAGCCAGCTGATGCACCTTTCTGCTTCCACGTGCGGAGGGCTCCAACACGACACATGCCCACCTGCCAGCCAGTGACAGCCCTGACCGGAAGGGGAGGAGGAGCAAAAAGGAGATGGGGGGAAAGAGGGAGGGGGCTCAAGAGAGACAGAGAGTGAAGGAATACCTCTGGAACACTGAAGGAAGCGCAGGTGCTGGAGAGCCGGGATGATGATCACGTGAGTTGCCTCTGGAGGGCCCCTTGAGGCGGCGGGTCCGGAGACAAATGTCTCCCCTTGCCCAATAGTAGTTATGCCCCTGAATAAGTGGAACTCATGAAAAATAGGGAGCACCTATAACTATGAACTCCATTTGCATCTAGGGTATTGTATGACCCTAGACTCCCCCCCCCCACCAAAGCGCAGTGGAGTGGATCTTCTGTCCATGTGGTGTGTGTTGGAGTCAATCCTAAAACAGCAGTACTAACTGCAGCTTTCTTCGAGTGGTTTAAAGGGTAAAGGCCACTTGTGTGGGATTAGCACAGAGGTCCCAGATCAATTTCTATAAAAGCATCCAGGACCCTCTCTGTTTCCTCTTTCAGTTCTTGCTGTTGTGCCTTTAACCCCTTGCTTGTCAAGTTGTGTGATTTTCCACGTGTAAAAAATGTTGGGTTTAGGCCAGTGGTTATAGGGCCAAACTATAACTGGATCTCCCAACATTTTCTAAACACTTTAGTAGCACCCTGAATCCAAAGGGCTAGAAACATCTGTTGCTTAATCATGCGTCCTGAAAAATCAGTAATGAGGCCCATTCAAGAAAAGTCTTGAATGGGCATATCCTCCTGTGATTATAGCCCCTCTCTTGAGCTATTCAGATATTAGATACTTCTGTTTTGGGTTTTAGGGGGAACTTCAGTAATCTCCCAGACCTTGTGGAATTATTGCATTTTTCAGAAATCACCCAGATAAAATCATGGCTGAAATGGGACAGGAACAACCAGGAGATTTTTCTTGGAGTTGTTAAGCACAGCCACACCTATAAAGGAAGGACTGCACTCTTGCAATCTTGGGAACCTCACACAACATGCTGATTTGGTTCCACAAACGTGTGGCACTGTTGGTATTTTCAGAAGTGTGGCAGACAAAATCCTGGCTGGAATTGTATAGATATGCCCACAGCATGAGGGTCTGGAAGGCATCAGGGTGAGGGGCAGGCCGGGCCATTCATTTTCTAAACCATGTGCCGTGGTTTGGGGCTGTAGCTCAGTGAGAAAGCGCCTGTTCATCATGCAGAAGGTCCTGGGTTCAGTTCCCAGCTAGAGCTGAGAGAAGTTCCTGCCTGAGGCACAGGATTGCTGCTGCCAGTCAGAGCAGACAGTACTGAGCTAGGTGGACCAAGGGCCTGACTCCGTGTTAGGCAGCTTCCTACGGTTACCAGCTCAATTTGGGATGCACATCCTGATGCTTCCTTGTCTTTTGATGTAACTGCCACCATCTGTTTAGACAAGGAAGCTGGGCCATTCCAATATTATAGGGTTTGCTAACCCCTTGATTTGTTTGTGGCCGCACGATGCCTGCGAGCGTCGGGTGCTTCGGCATCCGTCTCGTTCTCAGATTGCCACATGCAGCTCCGGTGCCAGGTTTGTTTTGCCATTTGGCTTGTGGGTTGAAAAGAGGCCTTTTCTCCCTTAGGTCAGCTTTTTGCAGTCCCTTGGGGAAGCCTGGTATAACATTATCAGCAGAAGAGCCTCAGAATTCCTCCCAGACTTCCTTCTTGCCATTCGATTCAGCAGTTCCTTTCATGGGCGGGATTGGCTTCTCCCTCTTCTGTGAAGAGCCGGAGAGCGGCGGCGTAGTCACCCTTGGGGACTTTCCAGCCTGGCATTTGCTGAGCAGGGACTTCCAGGCAGTAGATCCTCTCCAAACGAGCAAAGAGGCAGGGGGAGAGCAACCGGCCCTCTCCAGCCCCAGCACAGAATCCCTCCTGTGGCCGTTGCAGTTGCTGGTGCCCACCTTACATTTCTTCTTAGGTTTCGAGCCCTTTGGGGACAGGGAACCATCTTATTTATTATTATTTTTTCTATGTAAACTGCTTTGAGAACTTGTGATGAAAACTTGTGATATTCCAGAGGAGAGGAGAGCTGGTCTTGTGGTAGCAAGCATGACTGGTCCCCTTTGCCAAGCAGGGTCCACCCTGGTTATATTTGAATGGGAGACTAGAAGTGTGAGCCTTGGAAGATCTTCCCCTCAGGAGATGGAGCCGCTCTGGGAAGAACAGAAGGTTCCAAGTTCCCTCCCTGGCAGCATCTCCAAGACAGGTCTGAGAGAGATTCCAGCCTGCAACCTTGGAGAAGCCGCTGCCAGTCTGGGCAGACAATACTGAGCTAGATAAACCAATGGTCTGACTCAGTATATGGCAGCTTCCTGGGTTCCTATGTTCTTAGTAGCAGTGTGAACTGTGTGAACTGATTGTGTGTCCTCCGGATCGTCCCCAGTTCATGGAGTTTTGCAGCAGATGTTAATGTGACCAGCCATGCCTCAGAACCACCATTAGTAAGGCAGAGTCAACAGTCCTTTGAAGACGTTACCACTGTGGGGGAGGAGGGTGGGAGTAGGGGTGGTAGGCAATGGTCGGGGGGGGGGGCATTTTTCAAAACTCACCCGTTTACCTACTGCCCTGTGCTTTGCGGTCCTGGCGGCAGCAGCTGCAGCGCTCCCTGACATTTCCCCCAACGCCATTTCCCCCCAGCAAGTGGAGGGCGGCGGGAAAGAGTGCCTCGCGTGATGCTAGAGCTTTGTCCTGCAGCCAGGCCAAGGAAGGGTGACACCGCCTGCCCTTATTTTGCCCACTGGAGGAGGGGAGCGGGGCCTGCAACATCCGATGCACCAAGGAATGCTCCAGCCACAGGTGGGCGGTAGGTTTGCCTCTCTTTCCTTGACCTGGAAATTGCAGAGCTGTTCCCTCCACTGCCTGTGAATGCCTGGCAAAATGGAGCGGGCACTCGAGCAGAAAATTGATGCAGAAAAGCCTGTCAGCTTCTCCAAGCCCGACTGTTGCAGCGGCCACTGCAGCTGGGGGTGATGGGAATTGTAGTCCAGCGACATCTGGGGACCCCAGTTTGAGAATCCCAGACAGGAAGGTGAAGTGACAGTGGTGGCTCCTCTTTTTTCACTGAAGAAGTGACATTAAGTACTTGAAGCCCCGACAGGAAGCTTGAGAATCCCAGACCCCTTGGAAGCCTTTCGCAACCCAATGCAAAGTGCTGCTGAGGGCATTTTCAGCCTCCTGTTTGCAAATGCTGCCCTGCGATATAGTATTATTTATTTCATTTATATATATTTAGCATATTTGTATACTGCCCCCTACCGAAGTCTCTAGGCGGTTTACAACATTAAAACAAACCAAGAAAATTTAAAACATATAAAAGTTCAAATTAAAACAACTATCCATAAAAACCACTAAATAGCTGAAAAGCTTGGCTGAAGAGATACGTCTCCAGTGGTTTCCTAAAAGCCAACAGGGACGGAGCAGCTGAAGTCTGAGCAGGAAGAGCGTCCCACAGTCCTGGGCAACTTACAGTGAAGGCTCTTGCCTCTGAGTCGTCACCAGATGAGCCAGCAGCATCCTCAGACGAACCTCCTCTGAAGATCTTAATAGGCGGTGGGGTTCATAATGAAGAAGGTGTTCTCTTAAATACCCTGGGCCCAAGCCGTTAAGGGATTTATAGGTAACATAAGAACCTAAGAACAGCCCTGCTGGATCAGGCCCCGCAAGGAAGCCCATCAAGCCCAGCATCCTGTTTCGCACAGTGGCCCACCAGATGCATCTAGGAAGCTCATAGGCAAGAGGTGAGGGCCTGTCCTTTCTCCTGCTGTTGCTGCTCCCCTGCAACTGGTACTCAGAGGCATCCTACCTCCGAGGCTGGAAGTGGCCTACAGCCCTCCGACTAGTAGCCGATGGTAGACCTCTCCTCCATGAAGTTATCCAAATCCCTCTTCAAGCCATCCACCACATCCCGTGGCAGAGAATTCCACAAGCCGTTTGTAGATGCACTACTAAGAATGCATGTAGGTGCTTCCAGTGGCCGGCCGGCCAGCTTTCTGACCCACTCCAGGGAAACTACAGCACCTGCTGTATTCAGACTGGGCCCCAGATTCTGCCCCTGAAGATAGTAGTTGTGTCTGGCGGGGAGGGAGACGTGTTCCATATGACTCTGTGATCTCAAATTGCAATGAAAACCGTCTCCTCTAAATATTTTGAGTGGATTTTGATGGGGGCTCGGCTGGGGCCCCAGTTGGATCGATGCAGCCTTCGCTTCGTGATTCTTCGGATCCCAGCTGCACACAGTTTCAGGCAAAGCAATCACAGGCGTGCTTATTTCTGGCTGAGTTTCTGCTGGCAGCGGTCCCTGCTTTTTATTAAATACTTGGGCATAAATAAAGAAAACAAATATTGCAGGAGGAATTGGTCCTCTGCTGCTTGAGTTACATTTCAGGAGTCAAGGCAAGGGAGGGACGTGTGTGTGTCGAGGTGGAGTGGGGATTTTTAAAAAGTCCAGGTAGCTCACCGAGGGCCAGACTAGATGTGATATGAGAGTTGGAATTCTTTTTCTCTCCAAAGGTGGCTGTGGGAGGGGCAATTTAGATCAGAACTGCAGTATTATTATTATTATTATTATTATTATTATTTTACATTTATATCCGGCTCTTCCTCCAAGGAGCCCAGAGCGGTGTACTACATCCTTGAATTTCTCTTTCACAACAACCCTGTGAAGTAGGTTAGGCTGAGAGAGAGTGACTGGCCCAGAGTCACCCAGCAAGTCTCATGGCTGAATGGGGATTTGAACTCGGGTCTCCCCGGTCCTAGTCCAGCACTCTAACCACTACACCACGAGACACTCTTTGCTCCCCCACTGGCCTCCTGTGATAACTACAGGTGGGGAAACTTGGGGGTGGAGGTTAAACTGGGGAATTGTCATGAGAGCATATCTGGGGCTCCTCCTGCCAAATAAGTCGCCTTTGGGAGTCCTAATCCCAGAACTCCCCCATCCATCCCAGTCTGACCCCTAAGTGTGCTGCTCAAGCAAGAGGCAGACACAGCTGTGACCAAATGAGATCACATTACTGTCTAACAAGCCTGCTGTGCGTGGGACTTCACAGATGTACTCCTTCTAAGAAAGATTCTCATAAATACCCTGTCAGCGTCTGAGCTCATCCAGCCCTTTGCAGGCCCAGGGTTTCAATCTTGCTCTTTCCTGCCTCATCTCCTCTGCTCACGTGTGTCTCAGATTGTGGTTCACAGCTGCCTGTTGTCCACTGTTATAGGGCAGGGACAAACAGAAAGGTGGCTGGGATCTCCTGGTTGACCTCTTGGTGATTTGCAGTAGATCATCAAGGATTCCTGGTTTCCAACTGTTTAGAAATAGCAACAACAAAAGATGCATCCCTGTACAGATTACCCGCGTGGTCCATGGGCAAGGCGTATAGCTCTGTTTAGTCGTCCCCAGCTGCCCCATGGAACTTTATGCTCCAGAGTGCTGCCAGCCCTTAAAATGACAAGTTTAAAAAAACCCAGTTCTCTGCCATGCAGATTGCTTCTCTCTCACGCTCCGTGTTTCTTCTGTATAAGTGTATCAGTTGGTTGCCAATAAGCAGGTCCTTGTGCTGCCCTACTGTGGGGTTGTGTAAGATCCCTTGATCTATAGTAACTCAGACGTGTGTTACTTTTGCATCTCAGTGTGTGGTGCTGCAGGTAATTAACGTTGCCCACTGAGCCATTGTTTTCACTTGTTCCAGTTGGTAGACCTTGGGATTCACATGAAAAAGCAAAGTGAAGTAGGTCCTATCATCCTGAAGCCTACCTGCCCCTACCTGTCTGTTGGCTTTTGGGCGTGCTTGGGATCATGTCAGTGCGTCCATGTCTCACCCAAATAGTTCTCCCTCCCTCTAGCTACACCTTTCTTTCTTACTCTTCAACAGACTCTCCTCACTCTCTCTTATCTCTTGTAAAACTGCAGGGTGTTCCCTAGATGAAGCCTGCCCTCTAGCAATCCATTTCAGCAGGGCGTAACATTGCTGTACTGTTTTCTTCTGAATACATCTAGTTTATTTGCAGTTAAGACATCAGCTGCTCAGCGTATCTGAACCACAGGCCACAATCCAGCACAAAGTTAAGCTCTGTGCTGGAAAGGAAAGGTTGTGCTGTCGAGTCAGAGTTGACTCGTGGCGCTCACAGAGCCATGTGGTTTTCTTGGTAGAATGCAGGAGGGGTTGACCATTGCCATCTCCTGCGTAGTATGCGATGATACCTTTCAGCATCTTCCTATATTGCTGCTGCCCGATATAGGAGTTTCCCATAGTCTGGGAAACACACCAGCGGGGATTCGATCCAACAGCCTCCTGCTATCTAGGCAGGTTGCTTCTCTTACACCCAACTAATTTCAATGGGTTTCAGTTATCTTAATTCTGTATTGGGTTATTATGACCACAGTATTTGCTCAGAGTTGTGGCACAATGCTTCCAAGCAATATTTAACAAGCTGGGATCCAAGCTTGAACTTGTCCACCCCACTGAATATGGGGTTAAGAAGGATGCAGAATTGTGTGTCTTGGAGATTCACGGCTATGTCGTAGAAATAGGAATATATTTCATATATGAACGTCGTATCCATCATGCCAAATGTTTTATTTATTTATCTAGGCCATATTGCCAGAATTCCTATTGTGGAATGTCTGTGTCGATGTGGGTCTGGAGAAGTAGAAGATTTGATCCATTTACTTTGATTGGTGCTGTAGTAACTTCTACAACGGTTTATCCTGGGAGGTCTTTGGGGTTCTATGCAAAAAATGTATTGGCCAACACCAGGCCCCATGTTATGAGAAAGTAGCCAGCTTTTTAGTTTCTGTCGTCAAAGTATGTGACAAGTAGATACAATCTGTCTGCAATACATTTTTGAGTGTCCGGTGCATTTTTAAAAATTGTTTTAACTAGATATTTTTGTTATAGCTATGGCTCAACAAACTGGTTGGTATTTTATTTATCTAGGCATTTATATCCCTCTTTCCCAACCTAGTTATGGGATTCTCAAAGCGGCTCTAACAATCCGCAGATAGAAACTACAATAAATGGCCAACGTTACAATGCTCAGGCCAGTGGGAATTTCCCTTCTGGTGAAATTCAGTGACCACGACGAATATAAAGTCCGTCTCCAGTTGCAACAAGAGAACAGTCACCTCCTCAGAGGAGGGCCCGCTCCCCCCCACTGCATGCTCGAAGCTCAGGCAGATGTTTCTTAGCAGACAATGATGTTGTCAGCGGCTAGCCAGCTGGAGGGAAACCGTGTATGCTTTTGCTGTTGCATTTGCGTTGCAGTACAACAGCATTGCGTCACCCTTGCATTCCGTCCCACTGCGCCGCAAACCCCAACCACTCGATCATGTCTGCTGGGCCTGGGTGGGGGAGGACAAAGGTGGCATGCCCCTCCTGCCCCCGCCATCTCAATGTATTATGCCTACATTTGCATCTTCCCGTCTGCTGGAAAGCTGAGCCATGAAAGAGGCAGACAAATTCAGCAGTAGAGGCCTGTGGCTGGCTCCCCGGCCGGCCTGCCAAGGGACAGTGAATCAAGGCATTACGAGTAAATGCAGATAGGCACTTTGGTTTCCAGCTTCCCCAGCATTGGCTGATAGGATCTGGCAGTGAGCGAGTCAACTAGAAACAGCCTGCTAATACGATGATGTAAGGCTGGGCTTAGGCACCACATCCAGGGGTGTAGTGGACGGGGAACGCGCAAGGACGGAACGCCGGTACTTCTCGGCTTCTCTGTCCGGTGGGGTGGGCATGGCTGCTGCCAGGGAGAGCGCCGCTTCTGCCCTTCTGAATTGGCAACTGCATCACTGGTGGCAGCCTCCAGCCTCCATTGCCATCGTGGCCCAATCCTTCTGTGGGCTAGTCATTCCCTCCCAGAGGAAAGGAAAAGAGAAGGGGAAACATTTTTTTTCTGGAAGGCGGACAGGGGGCAGGGGGGTTGTCACTGCTGTCCATATTTTTACTTTGTGGCCTATGACTAGTCCCACAGAGGGCCAGAGGTAAGCTGAGTATGCCAGAATTTGAAACCAGGACTTGATGTGGGTTTGCAAACCAGGATGAGGAGGGAACTTGGTTAGTGTTCACCATGGATGGTATTGATGCACATCTGCAAATGAGGCTAATACTGGTAAGGGAAGAGAGAAGTCAGTTTATTGTGGAGGGGAAAGGGAGGAACAGGGGTGCAGTGCAGACCCCCTGCTAAGCATTTGAGTTTCTACTGAACTCTTTGTCTTCAGGTGTTTCCTAAAAGCCAACAGGGGTAGTGCAGTTCTAATCTCAGCAGCAAGTGCATTCCACAGTGAGCTGAACTCCTCTCACTTTTCTAAACTCAGTGCCCATCAAAGCTAATAACCCGTCTCTCTCCCCTCAAACATGTCCTTCGTCTCTCCCCAAAAACTTTAAAAGAGGAGTTTCTCCTCAAGCTTCCCCTCTATCTCTGCTCCTGGAAGGGATAGGAACAGGAAGGAGATATTTTTGTTGGCGTTGTTAAGCACATCCTTCCTTGCCCATGAGGCAAGTGGACTCTCAAGATTTTGGGAGCTTCAAAACATGCTGATGTGGGTGGACCAGTCTGGGGTAATTCTGACATTTTCAGAAATCTGGCAGATAAGATCATGGCTCAAATTGTAGAAAGGCAAGGCGGTTCGCATTCCCAAGGCTGGTTGCCAGTCTGTATGGGAGGATGGTGGCAGGGAGGCGGCATTTCATCTGCTCTGGGCCTGGCAGAACAGATTACCAAGCAACAGACGATCACTAAAATGTGGCCCTTAGGAGCGACTCTAGTTGCCAAGGTCGTTTTAAAAAGTGGACCTTTCCCTTCTTTCCTACAAGCCAAGAGAACAACGGGTGTCCTGGCAAAGCAACACATCTTCAAAAAGTGCAGTCTGTAGCCTTGGGGCCAGAATGAGGAAGCCTCTGCTTCTCCCCCCCCCCCCGGTCCCAAAATGGCCCAGGTTCCCACCTGCTGGTGTTACATCCGGGCAGGCGGGGTGGGGGGCAAGAGGCAATGCTCAAGCACCAGCCTTCATTCCCCACAGTGCTGAATTCTACCCTCTTTTTTCCTCTCTTTCTCTCTGCAGCGCTAACATAATCACACTGGTTCTAAAACCTTTGACATTTCTTGATTATGGGATCTGTATTTTTTGCACAGGTGGAAATTATTAGAGGAAACTAAACATCTCTGCAGGCAACACTCAGGAACTTAGCACCATTTTTATAGGTGGCTGAAGAGGCATTTTTTGGCTCAGTGCAAGGATCCAGCTCTTAATGTGCAACCACATTGAGCATTTTTTTCCACCCAAGTTGCCATACGAGCAATTGCTAAATATCCCCCCGCCTGCCCCATCCTATTCCTACTAGTCCATAAATGCCTATAAACATCAGCCACAGCCAAGCCTCTCATACAACCCACAATGCAAACATCACCAACTATAACTTCTGTTTTGTTCCACAGTTGTTCTATTTCATCATAGAAACAGGATCCAGATTTTTAACAAGAGGGAGAGAAAGAAAAATACTTAAATTCCTAAGGCTCTCCGTTTGTGTTGCAGCACTGCACCTGTTTCTGGGTGGCAGAGAAAGAAGAGTGAGTTATGTGGCTCAGGCCAGAGGCAGCTTCTGGTTTTGATAGGCATTAATTCTGTAGCACCATCAGGGCACAAGACGCCACAGAGCGCCATAAGTGCAGGAGTGAATAAAGGCCGGTCATATCTGAAGCAGAGGAAAGCCAAGAGAGGGACACGCTGAGGGTGAAGAAGAGCAAATGCAATCGGGCAAAGCAACATTTGGCTTTTGTGCAGGTTTGTGGTGGTTGGTTTTTTTGCCTTGGAACTGGAAGGAGGTACTTAGTTGATTGATCAGTTAGATTAGTCTTTTAAAACCCTTTTGAGTTGCAAAAAAACTACCCCAAACCTGTCGATTTGGGGCAGTTTATCCCCACTCCTGCAAAACTGTGCACGCATGCGTGCGGCTTATGGAGTTGTGGCTGACAGGCCCCATCCTGGAAAAGGCCTTACTACTCTTCTCTCGGATGGGAGGAAGCACCCTCTCCAGATCTGCTTGCCAATTTGTTGTCTCCCTAACATCAGGCAGAGGCCTTGGTGTTCATGAAGACCTTCCCAGTGTCACCTGGTAGTAAACTTTAACCTGTTGGTTTCATTGTTCTCCATTAGTTTTATTCTGTATGTTTACTGCTCTGTTGGGTCCCTTTTATGATTGCAAATTACATATTTTATTTCTTTGGCTGTTATGACTTTCTAGCTGAAGGACACATTCATATTTTAATTACTAAATAAGCCATTCCCTCTTTGTTTCTCTTCCAGGGTCGCTGCATTAATTTCACCAGAGTGAAGACGTCTCAGACTCCGCCAAAGTACCCCCTCAACAATGCCTACCAGCCCCCTCCCTCTGCGCCCCCGGCTCCCATCTACAACCCTCCCCCTCCTGCCCCGATCTACACCCCTCCACCACCCAGCTCACCGACACCTCCCACCCCATCCCCACCTTCCACACTCCCTCCACTGCCTCCGCCTCCCCATGCCCCGCCCCCTAACCGGGCTCCGCCCCCTTCCCGACCCCCACCTCGCCCTTCAGTCTAAAGGGCTCGCCCCTCACTCCCAGAAGCATTTCTCAAGCCATTTCAGCAGTACTGTAACAATTCTATGGGGGGGGAGGGGTGGCCTTAACATTCTGGGTGATGAGATACGCAAACCACTTAATTTTTTAAAAATGACAACCCTATGCCTCAGTCGACTGGAATGCTCAAATCACTTGCGTTTGGTTCAAAAGGAAATTCTGCCATTCTTTGCTTCACCAATTGCCAGCATCTTCAGGTTGGCCAGAAATGGAAGCTGCCTATGGACCCTTGAATTCCCTGTTTCATGTTCCGAGTCACCTGAAAATCACAGAGGGAGGCAATTCTCTCTCCCTTCCCTGTTGCTTCTTGTCCATCCTGAGAACAGATCGATCCTCCGATGAATGTGAGGATCTCTGGCTGAGAATGTAGCTGTGATCACAGAAGCCCTAGTCGCCAAGCCAAGGCCATCCCGACGAACCACAGAGATATTGCTGGTGCCTTCTAGCATGTGGGAAGTATTTGTGTACATGCCTGGATTTGCTATGTTGCTATAAGGAAGAAGAGGTTGATGAAGGTTGGTTAACTAAGGGATAGATTAAAAAGAGGGGCAGATGGTTGAATGCGAAAGATCTCTATGAAAGGAGACGTCAAGTTCTTTGCCCTCTGAGGCAGGTGGCATTAAATGGACAGGTCAGCCCTCACAATGTTCTCTGCTGACAACAGAAGACCAGAAAAGTTGGAAGACAAAGAATGAAAAAGACAAGACATGTACTTTAGCAGTTTCACTTTGCACCAAGAATGATGGCTTTGTCCACACAGCAGATGGATGGAGTGTAATGCCACAAAGTTTGCCTAACACATGTTTGCAGAACATCTGAAGGCACCACCAAATGGTTGATTCTGTTGGCACACATAAAATCATAATTGTCATGAGCCTGACAGGGCTCCAAGGCATCCTTTAAAAGTGTGTGGCAGTTTCAGTGGAGTTCAGGACCATACTTCCTTCTGGCTGGCTTGAGAAAACCAAGAGAGATCAACAGTCAGGGGAAGCAACAGAAGGATGACTCTAAGGGGTTGTGTGTCAGTGGCACCCCAGTGTATCACACCCAGGACTGAGTGGTGAGTGCTGAGCTGTGGCATGGCTCTAACTGCCTTTTTGAACCAAGAGGAGTGCCTTCAACAATACTTTTCAAATAGATTCTCACAACCATTTTTTAACATGTTGATGTCAACACAAGTAGACGTTTTCAGTGGATTTGTGCAGGCTGAACTGGTCTTGTGAATGGTACATTAAGAATTGAACTGCTACTAACTCTGTGGCTGAAGCAAGGCAGTCTTAGCCTCAGTCCCCCATCTGTAAAACAGGGATAATAATGAGCATAGAGGGATAGTGCAGTTGTTGTGATGAAGGGGAACATAATATTGTAAAGCACTTGCAAATTAGAAGTGCTACTGGGATGATAAAAAGTGGTACCACGGCACCATTTGGTCCAGGACATAACCCGGTCACCTAACAAAACCTGTCTGTCTTGACTTCAACATGGGTGTGAGACTCTATTCTCTCCCAATGTTTAACAATAGATTATTTTTCTACATCAATTTGTCTCCCTTTCCTAAGGAACAGCTCAGAAGGTAGTGTATGCATTCTGGAAGGTCCAGGATTCTTTTCCTTGCATGTCCCATCAAAGGAGTGTGGACAGCAGGATTGCGAATGTCTCTGGAGAGCCAAGGCCAGTCAGAGTAGACACAGGACTGGGGAAGATGGACCTTGACAAGTGGTCAGACTTGTTTTCAAGCAGTGCCATATGGTCAGGGCCAGTGGTCATGTGATCTGGTGCTAGGCAATTAGAGGAGGGAGAAGAACCTTTGGCAAGAGCTGGTTCAGGCCATCTCCTCCGCAATGTCACTTTTATCTGGGGAGGCACTGAGGCGAGGCCAAAATGTACAACAGCACTGAGACTCCCAAGAGATGCACTGGTTGCATCTTGCTCTATTTTCCCCTCTTTTTAAAAACAGGCACGAACCTAAGTTTCCATCGACATGCATCGTAGCCTGTAGTAAAAGGCCCCGTTGTCCCAAAACCACTTGCCTCCTAATTTTTTCAAGGTTGTCTTTTAAAATCACCAGTGTAGCTCAGTGAGTGGGGTGTGTTGTTTTTTTCCAACACCTCTCCACAGAATAAATTAAAATAGCATCATATATTGGGCTAACCAAGTTTTAGACAAGCAAGGGTATGCTCCAGCCACAGTTAAAAGCACTTTCGGCTTAACTCTTCCATGCTTCAGCCTTCTTGCCCTGAGGTCAGCGTGACTTGATTGTGTGTAACTTGGGCTGGCTCATGCGCTAGGAAGAACCTTCTTCTTGGATGGTTCTTTGGGTATAGAGTTTCAGCGCAATAGAGCATAGTCCCAGAGGACTTGTTCAAGAGATGTTCTTCTGCCTGACTGTGGGACAAATAGCTTTGAGATTATTTTAATGAAAAGCAGCCTGGAAACCGAACAATTAAATAAATGAGCAGACAAGGTCACCATGTACCCTGAGAACTGCATGTTATAGTGTTCAAAGCCACCCAAAGGACAACCATGGACGGCTTGAGCTGAGGTTGCAACTTTTAAACAACTAGCTGGGCCAAACAAAGAGCAGCCTGCTTCTGCCGCAGCGGCTGTGGGGCCAGCAGATCTCCTGAGCTGAGGAGTTTCAGGTGCCGCCCCCCCCACCCATAACCTAAGGTACAAATTGCATAAGACATTATTATCTCTGCTCATCCTATTTATGCTTTCAAAGGAGATGGGCCAGGAATGGAGATTGAGGCCAGTTGAGCACTGCCCTGGGAAGAGGTTCTATCGTTTTGTGGGGTCATTTCTGAATCGCTTCTTTATACCTAGCGCAGAGAGGTTCAACTGCCTTTTGACCGTAGGGCTCTCCTCCCCTCTCCCACCTCCCGCCCCCCCAAACCATCACCAGAACAGCAGCTGCTTTGTCTGCAGGCAGTACAAGGCAGCCTCTATAAGAGCAAAGGGACACCCAGACACTGCTCTGTCACATACCTCTCCAAAAGTCTACGCCGTTTTGGTTTACAGGTTGTGGTCAGTTCAGTCACAAGACTACTTTGCGATGGTCAGGAAGTCCTGACAAAAAATTGGCGACGCCACTTCGCAGTGGTTGGATATCGTCTAGCCGAGTAGTTGTTTAGCTCACTGAAAGAGGGCAAGCACAGTCTGCAGGGAAGTTCTCTTGCACAAGTCCTGCTGAGATGAATGAGAGCCATGCAAAAGCTCTGCTTTAACAGGGATTGTGCAGGAGACTATCCCAACAGATTGTGCCTGGAACGTGTAAAATAAATGGGATATGTGTAATAGTCATTTTGGATTAAGTTTTACTCTTAACAGATCCTTGAAGTCGCCCCAAAGTTTGGAATTGGAATGCTTTTTAAGCAAAATAAAATTCCAAGGATACTATTAATTAACTCAGCAGTCACTGCAGATGCAGAACAGCTTCAGAGGGAAAAGTAAATGTGTTTTTACAGCCTCTGATTTTATTGAAAGGGAGTTTTGTTTTCCCAGTTCTGAAATCAAAAGATTAAAATCCTGGGGTGGGGGTGGGGGTGCTCAAAATATTGACCAGGCCAAGGACTTTTCAAGAAGTGTGCTAAGATTCCCCGCACAAGTTAAAAGCAACATTCCAAATCTGTGGTGTACATATTGTTATTGCATGCTTGCCATATTTTAAGTGGAAGCATTTCCTATCCTGTGTGGATAAAAGATCTTTTTTCACGTTGTAGTAAATTATTATAAAGCCAATGATATTTCATGGCATGTTTATTGTATCAAGCTGTGCTTGTTTCATTTTTATTTTCCCCCTTTATGTTTGTATTGCTTTTATTAATGTATAGATATTTCCTGTAATGACGAATGCCTCCTTTCACAGAGCATTAATGGCACTCAAGGCCTTTTGGTTCCTAAAACAACTTCTTCTTGAACCTGAGAGCAGTTCATTTCAGTTTCTGACGGGGGGGGGGGGGGGGGAGATTAGGTCAGTGGTCCCAATCCACCAGTGTCTAACTCTGCAGACACATTGCCTCGGTCTGCCTCTCTGGCCTGAAGCTGGATCAGCTTGTGCTGAGCTTCCAAGCCCCATAGAACTGTGCAGACAATTCCCACCTTCCTCTCCAACTGGGGGCTGGAAAATGGGGGCAGAGGTTGGGTTCCCTGCTTTGGAAACCCAGCATGATTCTGAAACACACACCCCCGGCCCCCTTCTAAGTGCCTTTTGGAGGCCAAAAACTAGGCAGCATTGCTTTGTGGGACAGTCCTGGCAGCCACAAATTCTTGGCTGGCCATCCATCAAGTGTGTGCAAGCCATTTGTGGGGGCAGGTGTGATTTGGGTTTCTTAACTACGGCTGGTTCCATTAGATTGTGGCCTGTAAGATTTGGTTTTTGCGTTAGCTTTTCCATATGGGGGGAGGGGCTGGACAACCCCTCCACATTGCACAAGTGAGATGCTAGCAACCTGGGCTAAGCCAAGACAGAAAAACCAAGGAATTTAAGTGCTCACCATTGGCTGGATTGTGACCATTGGTCCTAATGCTAATCAACCCAACAGTGGCAATTAATGCTATGTAAAAGTGAGGTTGAACTGCCTGGTGTACTATATTTGGTATATAGTACTGTGTATGTATCTTTTTAGTAGAAAACCCTAGGAGCTCATTATAATGAATATTCCAAACTTTGCAATTTCTAAAAAGAGTTCTTTATAGAACACCGCAAAAAGAAGAGCAATGGGAGTGATCTGATGGTGCTTTTCTGCAGTTTCTGGAAGACTGTGCTGTCTGTAGGATCACCACCACTTCCCAGACCTTGAGGCCGAAACAGTTGAGCAAATATTGATGAACTCTGCTGGGGCCACTTGGATCACAGACTTTTCAATCCTCGGAATGCCAAGAGTCAGGAGCCGGGCACATGTCAGCTTACAGAAATGGTGGCCAATCTGGCTACAGGAAGGAGCATTAACAAAAGGTAGAGAGGATGCAAGTCTGAAATGGAGCCTTTCTTGGGAAGATTTGGCTACTTCTGGTGGTAGCGAGGAATGACTAATCAGCCCGCAGAAGAGTGCAAGTCTGTGCCCTTGGCTTGGTTACAGGAGTCATTTTGAGATGCAGTCATTACTCTTTGCCAATTTTGATGTTATTAAAGAACTAATTGGAGCTCTGTGTATGTATATTGTATTCACAAAAGAGGGCAAGGGAAGCTGTGCAACAGAAGCTTGTGTGGCTGGCTGAAGCAGAGTTGGAGGAGCCCCCGTGGATGCTCTCTCTCTCTCCCCCCTGTGTTGTATTGTGCTTGTGGCTGGGTTAGGGCAAGGGCTTGGCATGTGAAATTGCTTGGCCAGCTCTCTGTGAGGGAATGGAAAGTTGTCAGTTTGGTATGCATTAAAACCTCACACTGGGAAGAGGCCTCTGGACAGGGAGCCAAGGAGGCAGAGTAGGGAAGGGACCTGAGAAAGCAGAGCATGAAGGGCAGAGGCAGCAGTAGGGGCTAGTGTGTTACTGAGCTGGGTGTCTGAAGGAGGAAGTGGAACAGAAGAGAGGTAGTGTGGCCTAGTGGCTAGTGTGTTGGATTAGGAAGAATTGAGTTCAAATCTCCCCTCGGCTATGAAGCTTGCCAGGTGACCTTGGGCCAGTAGCCATCTTGCATCATGGTTGCTGACAGAACAACAGTGGTGGTGGTAAACTTTAGTACAGCACCGTGAACTCCTTGGAGGAAGGGTAGGATTAAAATGCAGTATAAAAATAAAATATGCATGACATGAGGAGGAGGAAGCAGAAAGAAAAGCAGCCACAGAGGACGGGGGCAAAACTGTGTATGGATCCGAGAGAGAGAGGAAAAGGTGCACATACCATTGGCGGGGAGAGTGTGGGCAGGCTACTGCTAATGGTTACTTCTCTTCGTCATTTTAATGTGTATATCTCTGGCTTCCTAACAGCTCTTCGATAGTTCTTGTTATGGAAGTCACACTAAAGGATCAAGAACTTCTAAGTCACCGTCAGGTTGGGCACTTGTTTTTATTCAAAGAGCAAGATACAAAAAAGGTAAGCTAAGAACTGAAAACATGAACAATAAATGCCTACAGCCCCAATCAACGCTGTGCAGAGCACACAGGACGAAAGAAGTACATTGTGGTCCCCATAAAACCAAGGCAAGCTGGATATATACATTCAAAAGGAAAACAAGCAGAGAGAGGAAACATATTGCCTAAAATGTTCCAAGTTACACACACACACAGAGACACATATAATTTCATTTAATTTTTTCACGTGAAGGCCAGTTGTCAGCCATGTCAATCTTCGGTAAGCAGAAACAAGGAAAATTCATAACTAAGAATGTTGGCCACGACAAAAGTGCGAAGGGCCACACTAGGTTGGATGGTTGAGTTCCATGAGTTCTCCATGTTAACAAGCTTGCTGACTTCTAGATCTGTTGTGCACAAAGCCAGGGGTCATCGCCCCACAGGGAAGGTGATGCAGGAAAGATTGCTCAGAGCCACCATCTGCCAGCATCCCCTTGAGCCACATAGACACTGTACTGTAACTGGCTGAACTGCACACATTCCAGTTCACCAACAGTAGGATGAACCAAAGTGGAGTGAAGCCTCCTCCCAAAGGGGATTCTCCTCTTCGGATGGTTTCAGCAAGCCAGTAAGAAAGCTAAAGACAGTCCACAAAGGGCCATCACCGGTGCCTCAACTTTAATTTGCACCAAAGCAGCAAGCTGGCTTTCAAGAGAAACTTTAGAGCAGAATATTCCCTTCAGGACTGCTCCAGGGGGAGCATGGAGGAGACCCTGAACCTTGACGCTACATAACAACACAGACGTTTGCAAGGTAACTTTTTGACAGTATGAAATTCCACAGCTATCCAGCATTCAGCTGTATTTGTGGGCTACTTCACGTCTAACTGAATGGCAACTAACATTTCCAATGTGACAGAGTACGAGAGCTTGAGTATGAGCATTCAAGACTGAAAATGCCCCCAGACACCCATTTTGGGTGTGGTCCTGCCATCAAATTCCCATTCCTGGACACTGGAGGAGGGACAATAGCCTGACCCTTTTCTTAGTCCACCTCATGCCATCCCTGAGGTCTCCCTACTAGGACATTGAGCTCTGATCCACTAAAAAGCAGGATGCAGGGAACCACTTGCTGTTCAAAAATAAAACCTCCGTTATTTGGGCTTACTTGCCCTTTTCCCAGTTTCTGAACCATCTTCAATTCCTCCAGTCTTGAAATGCAGCAGCGAAAGCAGTACTGTCAGAGGACGCTATTAACAACACTTCTCTCAGCACCTCTGCCCTACTGCTTTGGGAGTTGGGGACTGTCCATTTGAGTCAGCGAGACTTTTGCCATCTTTGCAGAATCAATGGCTTTCAAAGCTGGAAAAGTCCTGCTGCTAGGAGCTCGTTGCTACAGATCATCTTTGGTTTTCATCTTCTATTGCATGGTCTCTCTCCTAAATTACCTGCACTATGCATTTATCTAATCACCTTGTGCCCCTCTTACCTACTTCACAAACATCAGTATAGTAGTGGAATGAATGCATGGCAGTTCCGTTTCTAAACTAGGTTTATGCATTACTAGGCGAGAGTAATACTAGCTTGTTTCCCTCGGACTAGGTTAGGGAAAAGACAAGTGGCAGACTGCCTGAAACGGCTCAACATTTTGTCGACCTTTTCTTTCACTTCTTGTAAGAAACCCTATATATAGCAGCAAGTTACAAACATTCTTATTTAAAATTGGTCATTCACATTAAACACAGTTCTCCTGCACGCTGATGGGATTTGGGGTTGGAAGGGAAAATTATCTTAAGAGGACTTCAATAAATGGATGCAGCTGGTGCTCTGCCAAAATCACCACCCTGGACATTTTGAGGGCAAAAAGCATCTTTTGGAAGGGGCTGAAATGGTCCCAAAATACTCCAGAATAATACTCCAAAATACTCAGTCCAGTTGGGAGGCAAGACACACATGCCTGCCCATTTCCTTTCTCCCCTCATTTGTCAAAACAACTTTTCAAAAACCAACAGCGTTTGGGAGTAAAACGACTTTCTAACAAAGCATACAGAGCGCCCATTTGGACTCCGCACTCGTTTCACCACCTGTCCCAGGGAGGGAGGGGAGGAGAATGTCCTCCACAGTGTGATAACGGCAGCTTGGCCTCCATCATTGCTTACATGGATTCAGCTGAGAGCCTCACGTGTTCTCACTCCAGTTTTGCCCCGGGACGCACTGGGTCAACATGAGTGGATCAGGGGAGAGAGGAGAGACTTAACTGGAGAACCATTAATGACAGACAGTCTGGCGCTAAGCACCATTGCTTTGGCTCTGCAGATAAGGTGCTTGCAGGAACACAGATGGCCAGCACAGAATCCAGTTCCGCCCCCTTGCCCACACAATTATGGGGGGTTCAAGACTCCTGGAGGGCTCAAGGGCAGACTTCCCTTTGACTGCAAACAATGCCTGTTCTTTACTGCTGTGAAAGAGGCACCCGGGAAGCCAAAGTTAACCACACTCTTGGGATAAATGCCAAGAGTATCTATCTCGCCAAACGAGCATGACAAGGTCAGGTTGCCTCACAGCAATTCCACTGCATCAAAAATAAATGCAAGAATTGGCCCCTCGTCTCAGTCCCAACTCTGCAAGATTGTCTAGGCAGAACTCTTCTTTTTTTAGGCATTGTATTTTTTACAAATGAAATGCAAAGAGTGACATCAAAAATGGGGGTGGGTGAAGATCCAGAGTATGAAGGATGCCTGTAGATTTGTGCTGACTGAGGGGACCAATGCATGATGGGCTGATGCCACTGTGCTTTTCTAGCAAGCTGCACAAATCCTGATTGCTGGAAGTGCAGGAGTCCACCGTGCAATGAGCCCAACCAAACCAGCCAGGTCCACATGGATCCTACCTTTTGACAACAGACATCACTGAGCAATGAAGAAAGAGCTGTTACCTGTGGCAGAACGCAGTCTATGGGCCCCATCTCTGCACACATGACTTTGAGAGCTATTCCTTATTTCGCAGCTAGATTCTTAGAAGATCTGACCAGCCTGAATGTCTAGGGATGATTCATCGGCTGGGTGATTTCTCACTAGAGAGGCCTAAAATCTCATCAAGCTAGAAGATTTTTTTAAAAGATAAAAACTACTTTGAAATCATCACCACTAATTGATGCTATTGGCATAGCTCATGGGTTCAACTTTTAACCATCACAAATGCAACAGAATTGTAAAGATTCTTGGACACATGAAATAAGATTTGATCAAGAGGGGACTTTTAAAATCAATGTCCTCCAGTACAAAAAAATAAAAGTCACTAACATCCGTGAAACAATGATTGAGATATCTCCTACTCGACTGTAACAGATTTGGCCAGGTTTCTTGGAAAGTCAACCTGCAAAATAAAGACAAGTTACTCTAAGTAAAAAGGGTCTCACAATGCTTTGAAAAATTGCCTTCAGGCAATCTTAATGAGTGCTCTCTCACAGTTCGCTTGATTCACACATCACTTTATACTAAAACCAGCACTCGAACTGAACTCCTTTCTTTTCTGCAAGGATCTATCCTGGCCTCCCCTCCTGAGTACCCAGAATGTTGGGGGCAATATGCTAAATCATTGTAAACTGCTTAGAGAGCTCCGGCTATAAAGCGGTATATAAATGTAAGTGCTATTGCTAAGTGCTATTTCAGCTCCAAGCAGCCTCTATAGGGCAGCTACAGTTTCCTAAAATTTCCCCCTTCCCGGGTGTGATCTCATGGACTGGGCCTTCACTTTGGGAATCCTTGCTCTATACAGAAGATCAGTACGGGAGGCAGTTTATGCTTCTTTAAATCATTCAGGTTGCTGGTGTTTTGAATATTCAGAATTAGACCACCACAAAGGGCCCCTCCTAATGCTAGCCTTGCTTTGCTGGCAAGTTGTCTGGGCACCTGCTTTTTGCAAACTAAGTTGCTAGCACTGTTAATACAGAGAACAAGGCAACACTCTGCCTAATGTAGTAGACAGATTTCAGAATGAAATGCTGCAAATCTAGGGCAAAATGGACTGTGTAGTTCAAGAGACACTCCCTTGGACGCGGGAAAATCAGAATTCAAGACCCAGTTCCACCTAAGGGCTCCCTGGCTGACTCCTGTCCTGGAAGGAAGAAGGGTGACCCCTCCTCCTCCCTGGTACTTACATCATAGCCTCTGAGGACTGCAAGGTGGAAAGCCAGAAGCTGTAAAGGAATGACGCTCAGGATTCCCTGCAGGCAATCCACAGAGTGGGGGACTTTGATGGTCCGCTTGTTGTTTTTGATGGTCTCAGTATCCTCCTTACCACAAATCACGACTGGCCGCCCCTGGGAGTTGCAAGAAGGTCAAGCAAGAGGGGTGGGGAGAGAGAGAGAGAGAGAAAAGAATCCTGTTTGAGTGGTGGGACAGGAAAAAGGAGAGGCAGAGGCAAGCAACCATTTTCATGCCTTCTGAAAGTTAACCTACCAGCATCTCCTTTTAGTTAAATTTAAGGAAACTAATTAGACATTGTCATAGTAAGGTAGTGCGTAGGCCTGTTCCCTTGAAAACTGAAGTCTCTCAGCCCCTAACCCTATGCTTGCCCCAAGGAACAATCTGCACACTTGCCTCTGTCCACTGTGCTCCTTTGTCACCCCACATTTTAAAAGTGCCAGGTTAAAGAGCTTGGCACAGTTTTAGACCTTCCCCTCCATTTCTCTAGTTCTCCCATTTATTTTAATCTGGAGAGAAGACACAGAAGCAAAACCAAGCCAAACTCGTTTAGCTTCACTTTGGAGCAGATCTTAAAGAGCCAAAACCAAATTTGAATTTGATGCAAAATTAATAGTTTTGTGCGCTGCCATTTGCCATCTGGTCTTTGAATACCGTAGTACCAATCTAAGTGATGTAGTGCAAAAATTGGGTCATGCATCTGTTTTATTCACATGGTCCGACCCACTCACATATGAAGGGATGGGTATCTCAACTGGCATCCAAAAGGAAAGTGCACCTGAGGGGGGAAGGAGGAGATACTACTCCCCCTCACCTGCACTCTCCTTATTGATGTCAAAATTATGACTGAGCAGCCCTCGCTGCTGCCCCCACCATGCCTAGCTTGGCCCCAAGAAATACGTGTGAAGGGAAAGAATGGTTAAGGCCCACAGCGGGACCCGGCAGGCTGCACAGAAGCACCTTGAGGGTCCTCAGCATGCCCGTTCCAGCCCTGAACAGACCCAGTGTGTAGTTGCTACACAAGCAAGAAGTATCAACTGGACAGATGCCAATAGCTTTGGCCCTCAAAGCGGTCCCAGTTACATTCTGCCTCCAAGCCAGGAGTCAAAGCAAAGAGAAGCGGGCTCAGGAGGAGGGAGCGAAACTCCCAAGTCAACTGCCGATGGGCAGAGGAAATGGCTTCCTCTTTTCTGTCAGGCACTGCCAGGTGTTCTAGGCTGCCTCGTCACACTTCCCTGTCCAATGCAAGCAAGAGAGGGGCTCTGTGGGGCTTGCTCTCCTTCCTGCGCCATGACACGCCCATGTCCATCTCAAAGTGGGGCTCCGACCTGCCTGGGGATGGCATTGCCCCGCATGGACTCACCTGCCGTGCCATCACTTGCTGCAGCGCGTTCTGGCACTTGGCATAGGTGTTGTCCCTCATGATGATCATGATCACAGGCATCAGCTTGTCCACCAGCGCGAGGGGCCCGTGCTTCAGCTCGCCAGCCAGGATGCCTTCCGAGTGCATGTAGGTGATCTCCTTGATTTTCTAGGGAGGAGAAGCAGCAGCAGCAGCAGCAAGTTAGCCCAGTCCTACGGAGTTTATGTTCCAGGCCAGAAAACTACCAGCATATCGCATTTGGATTCTTTTCTGAGTTCAGAAATAAAAACTCAGCCCGTTCCAAACTCGGAGAGGCAGTTCTTGCCATCTCAAGGTCTCACAACGTCCCTCCATCTTTGCTACATTTGACAGAATAGTTCTCAGTCCCTCTCTTCATCTAAAAATAATACAGGAAAGAGTTTTATAGGCCCATCTGAGTCTTGTTGAGTACTAGAAACTGGGGCAGCAGCGGGTGGGGGTACATTTAAGGCTGAAATCTGACTTCCACCCGTATGAGCCAAAAGCCACGCGCGCCATGGATGGCAGTTCCAGAAACCTCCTGGGTTTGCTGCCTGCCTGAGGAGGCAATACAAACCCCATCCCATCACTCCCCCAGAGATGGCTAAATACCTGGCAGGTCCCAAGGCATGGCTGGTGGGTTGTGTTCCGCTAGCGGATCACAAGCTGTGCAAGGCTCATTTAAAAGTCTGCACCTACTTCAGTCTTTTAGAGATCCTGCTTGGTTCCTTCTGGATTCAAAATCTTGCTACCAAATTAAACATAGCAGCAGTCTGAGAACTCCACCCGTACACCTCCCAAGCAGGCTTCCTGGAGATCTCCACCCCAGCCCCCCTCTTTTCTATGCCTGGTCACATCCGGCCCTTGGGAGTGTGGCTCGCACCTAGCCCTGGGCCGGCCCCTTTCTGAGGAGGCTCTTACCAGAGCGCCTTCCAGGCACGTCGCGTAGTGATAGCCACGGCCCATGATGAGGATGGACTTCTGGTGGTAGAGCTCTGTGGCCAGCTTCTGGATCTCATCGTCCATGCTCAGGACTTCTTTAATCAAGTCTATGGGGAGCAGCAAAAGCGAGAGACGCAGATAGAAAAGATTGCAGTCAAAAGCCACCCTCTCTTCTTTTGATTCTCAAACATGTACATGTAAAGTAAAAATTTAGGTGGGGGTCCCAGTGGGCTGTGAGCCTGGAAGATGACTGGTCTACCATACCCAGGAAGTGACATGGCCAACTGTTGGACAGCCTGCCTGCTCTGGTCTCTTCTTGCAGTGCAGAGGTAGGGGTGGGTGGGGGGTGGGTGGGGTGTAGATTGCGGGGAGGAAGAGAAGTGAGATCCAGAAAAGCAACCAGGGCCCTGGCCCACTCCTCCTCCATGATGTCTTCCAACACCTAGGAAGAAATTTAGTCTCGACTGTACGAAGAGAGCACACGAGCAGCACTGTCTTCCTTCAAAAAATTGTGTTTTATCATCACATCGTGGGGCAGCTGTACATACCAGGCAGTAACTTGAGACCTCGCATTATTTCTTTCCGTCTTTCTTGCATAGAGATTCTGTCATCACACATCATGAGTGCAAACATGACCAGTGAAACAAACTGGCTTGTGTAGGCCTAGGGAAGAGAGGAAAACCCCATTTGCAATATATGCTAGAATATTTCAAGTTGTCCAAAGCATACACTATAAGGCTGATGGGAGTTCAGAAAATCGACAGCTTTATTTCGGTCTTTGTGGGTGTCTTAAGGGCCAGGCTACCCATTTCCCCTGGCACACTAGTGCCAACAGTGTTCTCCTGGACGGCATCAGAAAATGAATCAGCTCTTCTACTTTGGAGTGGACAACAAACCTTGGGGGCAACCTGATCACCCTCTACTGGGTTATGTATTTTAACTCAGGAACCCAGATATCACCAATCAGGAATAGTTTACTGACCATAGGCATCAAACCAACCAATTTTTCCCAGTAGAGGAGGACCTCATTATTTACAGGGGTTCCATTCCTAGCTTATGATCGCGAATAATGAAACTGTGAATAACGAGGCATTGTGTCTATGGGAATTAGGGGGTTAGACTCTGGAGCCTGGAAAATGAGCTTTAAAGATCCACTAAAAAATCAGGGGGGAAAGCAGAAATAAGGATGGAGCACAGCTCTATAAGTATTATAATCATGAGGCTTCCTTACTCCACAGTTGAAGTTCAGCACTTACAAACCCCAAGCCTGTCTGGTTGCTCGGTTGCTCAGAGAGGAATCACAGGATTGGGCCCAGTTAAAGTAAACACACATGGGAGTTCCTTCACACCCCTGCCCCCTGCAAAGTTCAAGCTCACATTCGAAGCTCATGGTTGCAGTTCAGGTCAAGTTCAAAACCACGGATGTGCCAAATACCCTACCGTGAATATTGAATCTGGTACTTATTTTTAAACCACAGATATGTGAAACTGCGAATACTGAAACCGCTATTATTGAAGTCTGCCTCCATGGCGCAAAGTTATGTTTTGCAAAATTATGTGGTCAAGTCTTTCTGAGGCTGCATTCATACTTGCCAAAAGTAGCTGGAGGCCACATCTCTGTGGTGTCTTCTCACATTTGGGCAGGGCCAATTATGCTCTCTAAAGTTGTTCCTGAGTGGGCAGGAGCTGCCCAACCAGCCCCAGCCACGTTGTTTCTGTAGCCAAACCCTGACTGCAACGGTGCAGGAAAAGGATTCCCAACCTTGGTCTTTGGAGGCTGCTAGACTGCAACTCCCATCAACATTCTGTTTTCTCAGGTGATGGTCAAAGACCAAAATAAAGCTATCAATTTTCGGAACTCCCATCAGCCCAGTGGAGGATCCCAAGGCTAGAAATCCCTGGTGTAGGAAGACCCCGTGAGAAGCACCTCCCGCACTGCTAGTGGCAAGTGTGAACAGAGCTCCCAAAGGCCAGCTGCCCGAGTGCACTGAACACTGAGAGCACCAAGATCACAAGTGCTAAACCTCTCACAGCTCTGTTGCAGCGGCTGGAAACCTCTCTGCAAGGGACTAGGCGGGACTTCAAGCTTTGCCACAGCAAGTCACTCATCTTGTGAGCACATCAACAATGCGAAGGAAAGCAAAGACTTACTACTGCATAAGCAACAGGGTGAAGAATCTTACAAAGAGGGGGCATTATACAGTGAGGGAAATAAGTATTTGATCCCCTGCTGATTTTGTCCGTTTGCCCTCTGACACAGAAATGACCAGGCTATAATTGGAATGGTAGGTTTATTGTAGCTGTGAGAGACAGAACAACAACAAACAAACCCTCAAAAGCCCAGTGCCCAAAAGTCAGCGATGGATTTGCATTGTAGTGAGGGAAATAAGTAATCGATCCCTTCACAAAAGATGTCTTAGTACTTGGTGGCAAAACCCTTGTTGGCAATCACAGAGGTCAGACGTTTCTTGTAGTTGGCCACCAGGTTTGCACACAACCCAGGAGGGATGTTGTCCCACTCCTCTTTGCAGATCCTCTCCAAGTCAGAAAGGTTTCGAGGCTGATGTTTGGCAACCCGAACCTTCAGCTCCCTCCACAGATTTTCTATGGGATTAAGGTCTGGAGACTGGCTGGGCCACTCCAGGACCTTCATGTGCTTCTTCTTGAGCCACTCCTTTGTTGCCTTGGCTGTGTGTTTTGGGTCACTGTCATGCTGGAATACCCATCCACGACCCATTCTCAATGCCCTGGCTGAGGGAAGGAGGTGCTCACCCAAGATGGTACATGGTCCCGTCCATTGTCCCTTCGATGCGGTGAAGGTGTCCCGTCCCCTTAGCAGAAAAACACCCCCAAAGCATAATGTGTCCACCTCCATGTTTGATGGTGGGGATGGTGTTCTTGGGCTCATAGGCAGCATTCCTCCTCCTCCACACACGGCGAGTTGAGTTGATGCCAAAGAGCTCGATTTTGGTCTCATCTGACCACAGCACTTTCGCTCAGTTCTCCTTTGGATCATTCAGATGTGCATTGGCAAACTGCAGACGGGCCTGTACATGTGCTGCCTTGAGCAGGGGGACCTTGCGGGCACTGCAAGATTTCAGTCCTTCACGGCGTAGTGTGTTACCAATTGTTTTCTTGGTGACTATGGTTCCAGCTGCCCTGAGATCATTGACAAGTTCCCCCCGTGCAGTTCTGGGCTGCTTTGTCACCGTTCTCATGATCATTGCAACTCCACGAGGTGAGATCTTGCATGGAGCCCCAGACCGAGGGAGATTGACAGTTTTGTGTTTCTTCCATTTGCGAGTTATCGTGCCAACTGTAGTCACCCTCTCACCAAGCTGCTTGGCGATAGTCTTGTAGCCCAGTCCAGCCTTGTGCAGGTCTACAACCTTGTCCCTGACATCCTTTGACAGCTCTTTGGTCTTGGGCATGGTGGTGAGTTTGGAAGCTGAGTGATTGCTTGCTTCTATGGACAGGTGTCTTTTATACAGGTACTGTAACAAGCTGGGATTAGGAGCACTCCCTTACAGAGGGTGTTCCTCATCTCAGCTCGTTACCTGCATATAGTGAAAAGACACCTGGGAGCCTGAAATCTTGCTGGTTGATAGGGGATCGAATACTTATTTCCCTCACTACAATGCAAATCCATCGCTGACTTTTGGGCACTGGGCTTTTGAGGGTTTGTTTGCTGTTATTCAGTCTCTCACAGCTACAATAAACCTACAATTCCAATTATAGCCTGGTCATTTCTGTGTCAGAGGGCAAACGGACAAAATCAGCAGGGGATCAAATACTTATTTCCCTCACTGTACATCCCTATCCCACAAAAAAAATATATGTCTCTGGCCCTTATCATAGTTTGTTTATTAGATTTTTATACTGCCTCACCCAGATGGCTCTAGGCAGTTCACAATTTTACAAACAGATAAACACAAATAACCCATTAAAAACAAATAAAATTAAAACCAGTTGAAAATAGTTTCATTCCAGGTGTAACTTTTTATTCCTGAGCACCAGCAGAGCCAAACACAGTTGCAGTTCAATTCAGTGGAGCTCCACCAATCTAGAATAGGATTCGTCCAATAAATCCAGTCTAACTCCATGTCTGCCTGACCGGATGGACTATGTACGTTCTGACCAAGCACAGCAAGTGCCACCGACTCTGTGCTTCAGCTCCCTGCCTCCGCCCCCACCCGCAAGGGGGCACATCATTACTTGATGACCCCCCTTCTGTTCCATTGGCTGTCTTCTCAGTTGATCAACACAGGCCGTTTCCCCAAGGAAGTATGGTCTGGGATAAGAAGTGGAAGTGAGCCCGAGCGGTGATTACATTCTCCAGAAATGTAATCTTAATGTACTGTGTAACAGCGGCTCACTTTTGGGCCGTTGCCCACAGGACCAAGTGCCACCCCTCACACAAAAGAACTATCGGCTTATGGCATCCCAGAGCTACACAACCACACAATGAGGAATTGAGGCAGCAGTGGGATGTTGGGGACAGATTGCTGGGCTTCATTTTATTTATTTTTATTAAACATTTATTAAAATGTGTATTCCCCGCCCCTCCAGTACACTACTTGCTCGGTGCGGCTCACAATGCTAATAAAACAGATTCAAATGTAAAATAAAAGACTAATTAAGCCAAAAGACCAGGTTAAAACTACATTTAAAAGTACACATTTTTTAAAAGTTTCAAATTAAAAGTTATTAATAAAAAGCTAAAAAATGAGAACTATACAAACTTAAGAACCTACCAGATATAAGCAGCCAATAAAACATTAAAAAGCCTCTTTTAAAAGGTATGTTTTTATTTGCTTTTTAACAAAACACTGAGGGAGGGAGCATCGCAAAGCTCTTCAGGGAGGGCGTTCGAAAGCCGAGCGGCCACCACCGAAAAGGCCCTGGGGAGACCTGGGATCTGAGCACCACTCAGCTAAGCAACTCACTGGATGGCCAAGGGCGTCCCTCCCCTGCCTCAAGCCAAAGAGGCTGAACTGGGTCCTCAGGAAAAGAGCAGGATGCAAATGCAACCAACCAAGTGACTGGATTCAGCTTGAGGGGAGAGGATCCATTTCTGGGCAACCCATGGCCAGAACACGACTCCCACCATTATACTTGGAGGGGTTGGTTCTCTCAGCCTCTTGGGGTCAGTTAGTAGCAGTTGTCTGAATGAGCGGGGGGGGGCACCGAAGGAGGCATGGCCGCCTCTGCTTCCTGGCAGCAGCTTGGGTGGCTCCTCTCTCGCTCCCGCCCTGCGGTCTGGCCACTCAACAGGTAGAGCTACACTGTTAACTGCACAGCTCTACCTGATGAATGGCCAGCCTGTAGGCAGTGCGGGAGAGAGAGCTGCCTCCTTTGGCTCGTTAGATTGAACTACTTATTAGGATGAAGATCCTTCCTGCTCTTGATGGCAACTTGGGCACCACAAGAATCTCCCTATCCTTTGCACCCGACATTAACCCCCGAGCTCCATGTGGGACGATCACTGCTGCAGAAGCAGCAATACTGCAAAGAAGCTGAAACTTAATCCAGATAGGACGGAAGTGCTCTGGGTTGGTAGAACTGACCAACTGAGTAATGAGGTAAATCTGGTCTTGGACAGGGTCACACTCCCTCTGAAAGACAAAGTCCGCAGCTGGTGTGTGTGTGTGTGTGTGTGTGTGTGTGTGTGTGTGCGTGCTTCGGTGCCCCCCGGATCATTCGGACAAACTGCTACTGACCCCAAGAGGCTGAGAGAACCAACCCCTCCAAGTATGATGGTGCGAGTCGTGTTCTGGCCATGGGTTGCTGTCATTGGAGGCGCAGGTGGCGGCAGTGTGCAGAAGCGCCTTTTACCATCTACGGCTGGTACACCAGTTGCGACCCTACTTGGAGAAGTGGGACCCGACCTCAGTCACTCATGCGTTGGTAACATCCAGATTGGACTACTGCAATGCGCTCTACGTGGGGCTGCTATTGAAGACTGTTTGGAAGCTTCAGCTGGTTCAGAATGCTGCTGCAAGCATGCGCGTGGGTGCAAGTCGTTTCACAAGTATTACAACCATCCTGTGTCACCTTCATTGGCTACCAGGCTTCTGGGCTAGATTCAAGGTGCTGGTATTGACCTTTAAAGCTCTACACAGCTTGGGGCCAGGGTACCCGCTGGACCGCATTCGCCCATATGAATCTTCCAGGGCCCTCCACTCATCATCTCAGGCAACTCAGACCCTGCTCGTGACCCTGCCACTAACAGAGATCCGGTCGGCGGGGACTAGATACAGGGCCTTTTCAGTTGTGGCCCCTCAACTTTAGAACACCCTCCCTGAAGAGCTTCACCATACTCCCAACTAAAATGCATCTGTTTAAAGAGGCTTTTTAATGTTCTATTTCTTTTGGTTATATCTGGAAGGTTCTTTAGCTTTTTATAATTTTCAGTTTTTAGCTTTTAAAATAATCTTTAATTTGACCCTAATAATGATTGTGGTTTTTAATCTGACAACTTCTTTGTTTAATTTAGTTAATTTTATTACTTTTATTGCATCTTTCTTTCTTTCTTTCTTTATTCATTCGATTTCTATATCGCCCTTCCAAAAATAGCTCAGGGCGGTTTACACAGAGAAAGAATCAATAAATAAGATGGATCCCTGCCCCCAGAGGGCTCACAATCCAAAAGGAAACATAAGATAGACACCAGCAACAGCCACTAGAGGTCCTGTGCTGGGGGTGGATAGGGCCCGTTACTCTCCCCCTGCTCAATCAAGAGAATCACCACGGTAAAAGGTGCCTCTTTGCCAAGTTAGCAGGAATAAGATCTTGTGTTTCTCTTATTGTCGTGAGCCGCCCCGAGCAGCAGTGCACTGGAGGAGCAGGGTATAAATATTCTAAATAAATAAATATTGCAACGCGCTCTGGACTGGCGCGCAGCTCCTCTTCGAGTCCGGAATCACGGTCTCAGCCCTTTGGGGAAAGGGTTCCTACTTGCCCGACACCCCCAAGGCCCTCCCCCAGGTCAGTGGCACCCTGCGGGAAGCAGTGCCTTGTCAGGGATTACCCCAGACGCCAAAGCCTCGGCATCTGAAGAGCGGCTTCTTCGCTGGTCTCCCGGGAAGCAGAGAGCAGCCCCAGAAACAGACTCGGAGGTTTCTGACCTGCCTTGTGGGAAGCAACACAAATATTTTCCGAAGAGCTCGACTGAGGGAGGCTGGACCTGTCACACCTGTACCAACAAGTGAACTCATACCATTGTGGCCGGTGTGGAGGACCTGCCAGCATAACATTACGTACATGGCAGCTGTTGCCTCAGCATTCAAGTGCAGGAGAAGGCCGGCTCGCTGCCAAGGCCTCTCAAAGACAAAACCAAACCGGCCGATTGCCTGGGGGCAACTCACAAGGGACACTCAGCTAGGAGTCTGTTGGGCACCCCACAAAGAGAGGAGGGGGAGACCCAGCCGAAGAAGAGCCCGGCTGCATTCGGGAGGTTGGCACAGGAAGCACCACGTGAAGGGAGCGTGTGGGGGTGGCTGCTCTTGCTGAGCCACAGTCCGTGCAGGAATGCACCACTGGAGGCTGCAGCCACTCTGAGAAGCACCAAGGCGGGGGGATGACAGTGTCGGCTCTAGTGGAAAATGGGGCACTGCCTCATGTTGACAAACACTCTTCTCCTCAGTGGGCAACCAGTAAGCGTGAGAAAGAGTGTCAGCTTCCTGAAGAATAACTGAATACAATACACAGAGGAGTAATACGCTTACATGTATATACCCCTTACAGGGATTTGTGCAGCATTCTATATAGGTCACCTATTCTCGCTTCCTTGTTATTTATAACTGCATCCTAATCTCAAACCTACACCACAGATGCGGCAGTCTGGCAGACATCTGGAAAAGCTTCCTGAAATAAACAGGGGGAAACCCAGGCAATCTCCCAAAGCTTTAGGAATGCCCCATCATCAACAGTGCAGTACAGATGAATAATATTGTTCTCGGCTGGCAATAAAACAGTCTTACCTTTACCAGCTTAAATGCTAAAATGCAGTTTATAGTTCTTCAAACCCAATCAGATTACATGACATACATAATGCATGAATGGTAGTGCTGGCCCCCTTTTTCTTTCCAGAGAAGGACTGAAAGTAACTTTCTAATGCTACCCCGAACAGAAGCCCCCTCCTGCATGGATGCCATGCAACATATTTAGCTGCAAGAAAATTACCCTCTAGATTCTGTCTTGATGTTCACACCATAAAACAGTCCAGCTAAAATCATTAAAATCATGCACCTAGCATACAAGCTCTATATCCCATGGGATGTCTGACTGAAAACCTGCCTTCAGAATTCACACCAACAGAAAGGCAGCTTTTGCCTGCGAGATATGGATGTGCCCGTACTGTTACAGAGCTCCACCAACATTGATTTATCCACTATAGACAAGTGAACTATGGTTTCTTGAGGACTTAGGACCATCAAATTTAGCAAACAGGAATTTGGAATCCGATGCAAAGTGTTGACGGCTGGGGACATTGAGAAATCATCTAAACATGGGAATCATCTTTAAGTCACCTTTAACAACAGGATTGAGTATTAAAAGGAGGGCATTTGTGTCTCGTTCTCCTGGCTTCCACTCATGCTCCATATGCTGCTGCTGCTGCCTCTCACCAATATGGAAAAAAAAATCAGTGTAGCACAAGGAATTGTGCTGGGTTGGAAGTGGGAAATCTGGGTTCAGATCTCTGCCCAGCCAAGAACTTCACAGGTGATACCTTTAGCAAGTTTTCCTTCTCAGGTTAACTCAACATGCAGGGTGGCATGCAATTTCTTAATAAAAAGTATTGGGGGGGGGGGATCCCCAGTCTTCCCAGATCACCATGCCTCTTGAAAAGGCTTTTTAAATAAATGGCTCCAAATTCAAAATGGGGTTCAAAATAGAACATTCTAACTGTATCACAAGACAGACAGATCCAAACTGTTCATCCCAACAGCACTTATCTTGGTGCAGAGAGAGGATCACCTACCTTGGTGCTGGCAACTCCAATCTCTGGCCCAGCATTGATGTGCACTCCGCAGTCGGTCTCCCGGGATATTGAGCTACCAACAGTATTGGTGATGCCTACAGTGAGGGCTCCTCTCTCCTTGCAGTACCGAAGGGCCATCAGCGTGTCTGCGGTCTCACCTGCTAAGGCAGATGGAGAGAGTGCATTACAGCCCAGAAGACAGCTGCAAACATGGCTGACCAAAGCGGCAACTGATTTTTCAAGAACGTTTGTTTTGGGCCTTCTGCTCAGTTTCATGAACAAACTACTTCTGAGATACAACAGGGCAGAAGACATTTCAGTGAGAACGGCTTTGTGAATGACAACCACATGCTGAGAAGAGGGAAACACTGCAGATGTCTTATTTTTATATGGTAGAACTTTGTTCCTGGGATGGCATAAAGTATTAGAAGAAATTCAGTATAGCAAAGGATGCAATCCAGCAAGTACTGTTGCTGGGCGTCCCGTATTTCCTGTAAAGTGCACTGAAATCAGTGGAATTCGAAATCCTTTTACTGCAATATTGTAGAAGAAATTTCCCTGCTGATTACTCTTCTGCATAATCCACTGGCATGGAACTCATTACAGACAGCTCTGTCTGGAGTGAGTGTGTGTCTGCAACCAGACTGCCCCAAACCACTCAGGAGGCGCAAATGCCCACCACCCTCTAGCAAGAAGGGCCCCAGCAGCCTTGTGCTGCAGTTTGGAGAAGGAAACACAAATAGGAGGCGATTCTCCTGTTATTCCTCATGACATCCAGACCTCAGTGCAAGCAGGGTGTTCTCTCTCAGGTCCTCTCCACTTGCTGGAGGGCTTGGGAGATATGAGGCTTGTCTTGCTGTCTGGAGAAGGGAAGAAACAGCAGAAGAGACTTCTGACATCTCCTAGCTTCTCTTCCCAAGGCTTTCTTCACCCCAGAGGAGTGGGGTGGGAAGAGGGTGAGAGAGACTGGAGAAGAATCAAATCAATATTTGTAGGCCCCTGATGTGTACAAACATTAATATACTTAAAATGTGAATATCCACTTGGTTTAAATGTGTAGCCTTCATTTGACATTTAGTTTCTCTCCCGATTTATTTCTAGATGTACTTTACTTCATTACATTTGCACAGAGTTTTCCTTCTTTCAGTCTTGTACCTAAAATGAAAAATGCACTTTGCCCAGGAAAACTTGCATGTACTGGACTCTTGATCAGCACCAGAGCTGTACCTAGGATGTTGTGGTTTTTCAGCGCTGTCAAGATGGGAGGGGATGGTGCTTTGTGCTCCGAAGTCCTGAAGGGAGAACTGCAGGGAGGCATCTGCTCGGGGCTCCATGAGCTGCAACCACTTGTGCCTGGGGATCGTGGGAGTTGCAGTTCAACAACTGCTGGGGCCCCAAGGTTGCCCACCCCTCCTCTCAGTAGCATCGGGAGGCTGGCAGCAGCCAGTTTGGAAGGGAGATCAGCCGGCGCTGCGTTAGGCAGCACGGGCCAGAGCGACTCTCACTGCCTTAAAGGGAGAGTGTGTGAAGTGTGTGTGCACGGCCCCGTTTGGGAGGGAAATCGATCGGCCCCGCTGCGTTGGCAGCGAGACCAGGAGCGGCTCTCCCTGCCTTTAAGGCAGAGAGAGTCACTCTGGCCGAGCTGCCAATGCAGCGCGGGCCGATTTCGGCTCCAATTTTGGCCCCGTAGCCCCGTTTGGGACTGAAATAATGCCCCCGCGTCTGACGTCAGACACGGGGGGCATCTGGGGCCGCGCTCACGGCCCAACTGGTGGCAGCCCGCGTTCCTTGAACCCGTTCGCCCAATGATGGCTCTGCCTCTGCCTACTCTGGAGCATCCAGTGTCAATGGCCATTATTTATTTATTTGTTCGATTTCTATACCGCCCTTCCAAAAATGGCTCAGGGCGGTTTACACAGAGAAATAATAAATAATAATAAAAAAGGTGGATCTCTGTCCCCAAAGGGCTCACAGTCTAAAACATTAGGTGCTGATCAACCCCAGTAAAAAGCAATTAAGTCTGGCCTCCCCTCTGAAGTCTGCCCACCTGCTGACACTTCCCGGAGAAAGACCCCACCTGACTGGCTAATGAAAAAGCACACGTCATCTCGGAAGACTGGAGTGTTTCTGTCCAAGAAGTCACTGGCTAGTTCCACCATGACAGGCAATTCCGTTAGTTCTTCCAGCACTTGACGAGTCTGGTGAGACAGAAGCAAAAGGAAAGTGGCACACTGCTCAGCCCACAAAGCAATGCCACTAAGACTCTGGAGGGGATTCCCTCATCCTGCTTTCATCTGGGTAGTATGCCAATAATGAGCAGGGAAAAGGGGAGTCATTTCGACTTTGCATTTCGTATGCAGGGGGGGAAGCATCTAAGATCAGCCCTGCTCAAAAACATATCCTCACAGACTCTTTGGAAAGTGTGTGAGAGTGTGTGTGCGCACACACCCCCAGCAATAGGAAATATTTTAGAAAAAAACATCCACTGGGTTTAATCAAGTATAGTTTGGGTGAGCCATAGTTTGCTGCTACACCTGAAAAGATATTGGATTTATCTGAATCCAAGACTAGGCTTTTTCCAGGTTCTCTGATGTTAGAAATCAGGAAATTGTCTTCAATTCAGTCTTCTTCTTTTCAGGTAAATACAGGTATAACCTGTTTTGATATCTGTTTTTAAGGGGGGTATATAAAATTCGAGATAATCTTCAATTTGAGTAAATAATATAGTAAAATAAGGTTTGTGCTTACCCTCTAAACTAATTTTACCAATTCAGATGAAATTGCAAACTGGATTTGCCCAAACAATGCAGTCAGGGGCTGAACCTGAGCATGCAGGATCAGGGCTGCGATGGTGTGTGGAAGTCAGCCCAATGACTAACACTCTAATCCTAAATACCATCACCTGGGAGGACAAAGTGGCATGATTTCCATAGGCAAGCAATCTCCACCCTTTGAATACACCTTTGCATGTTCAGACTGATAATTAATCCCTGGATTGAAAACTTTATGCATTCCAGATGGGCCACTTTCAAACAAAGGCCAGGCCACTCTTTGAACATGGCTCTGTTACTGCAAGGGGCCATCACCGCTGCATTTGTGACCAGAGACTTGCCAAGGCAACATCACCCTTGGTGACCATTATGCAAGGAGCTGCTGATTTGCTTGATTTGTTTCACTCCCTACTTGAAAGAAAATCCAGTTGGTCACTTACTGCAACTGCAGCATGATAACTTGTCCCACAAGCAATTAGGATCAGACGCCGACACCTCTGGATCTCCTTAATGTGATCTTTCAAGCCTCCAAGATTTACTGTTGCACAACACACACACACACACTTCATATTAAACACAGCACAGAAAAACAAATCAATCAGCTTATTTGTTTAGGCGTAGCCATAACAAAAATATATTTGATATAAAAATAAGTCGTTAATTTTAAAAATTCACAAGATGCTCAAAAACAGAAACATTGACTCAGAATAATTCCGATTGCATCAGCTTGCCACAGAAACAAAGAAGGTGTGACATAATTTTTTTATCAGCGAATACAAAATTTGTATAGACCCCCAAAGATCTCCCAGGATAAACCATAAGCAATGGCCGAATAAATAATTGCATAAACCATTGTAGAAGTTACAATAAAAGTGTAAATGGATCAGGTCTTCCACTCCCCCAGACCCACCACAGGGACCCAGCCATTCTGCAACAGGAATTCCAGCCATATGGCCTGCGAACACAGGGGATGGTAAAGCATTGGATCTAGCATGTTAAACCACTTTCCTAAGTCTCATCTCTGTCCAGCTTGATAAATAAAGTACTGGGAATGAGGGAAAAGAAAGTTTAGGATAAGTGTAAAGAGGGAAAACAAAAACAAAAATGCATTTCAACAAAATCTCCAAGATTAATTTTGGCAGCTTACAGGAAATGAGAAGCTAGCCCCCCCTGCCCCCCTCCACTCCAAGAGAAAGGGGAAACTGACTCAGGTGATGCCATCCAGGAAAGTGGCTGAGCCTACATAACCCCAGCCCTCTGAGCAGCCCAGAGGGAGAGGCGGAAACCTACTAATCAGCAGAATGACCACAGTGCCATCCATGGAGAAGAGAGGCAGAGGGATCTTTGTGTTCCATCAGGGGTCACTCACAGGTTGTCTCTGATGTGGATAAACCCACTTAGCCATATTTTAATAGGCACCACTGAAACAAAAATACTGAAATCCTAACGCAACAATGGCAAAGCTTGTGTTTCGGTTACCAGTGTAGTCATCAAAGTTGACTCTTCCCCTCATGGTGTTAACAACAGATTCCGGTTGTTCAAAAATTTCCTTCTGCATGAACGAACTGAAGTTACCTTTAGAAAAACAAAAAAATGTCAATGGGTGGGAACAAAACTGCAGCATAGCAGAAGAGTCAATTTCTTTGTCCTCTGCAATACAAGCTGAAGGCGGGGTGCAAAGCCTCAACCTCCACCTTTTTAAATACCAAACCCAGAAGTGACATCTTCTAGCCCCATCCCGCCCCGCCCCAAGGAGCCTCACAACCAGCATCCCAAGTGCTACTTGGGCCTCCGAGGCAGTTTGGGGTGTGTGGAGGACATCATGGTTGCCGCCACAGGACTTCCTGGCAGTCAGTTCTGGAGATGTGGGAAGGCCTAGCCCACCAGGTCCCACCCCACTCTCTCCAAAAAGGACTCAAACTGCCAGCCAGGAGGCTACAGTCTGGACTACATGAACAAGATGGATGAGAGAGGGGTGAGATATGGACAATTTATAAAGGGATATGGGCAATTCAGTAAGGAGAGGAAGAGCAGACAAGGCAGAACCCAAAAGGCTTTGTTCAAGAAGTCAGTCTTGAAGAGAGTCCAAGCCCAGAATTCTGTTTTCCAGTGTCCAGGGGCAAAAGCTAGAACATGTTGCTATTCCTTTTTGAAAAACTAGCAGGAGCAATGTACCGTCCTACTCTCTTCTTACTCCCCGAGTGGGAGGGAGTGGTCCAGGTGGGAAAGGAAAGCTTGAGAAGGACAGGTTAAGGAGAATAAGTCCCTACCTAGCAGGACCACAAAGTGAGTGGTGAGGCAAGATGGGGGATTTCTACCCACCATCCTGCCCCAGACAACAGAAGAGGAGCACAAAGATGCCTTTCTGGAAAGCAGGCTGGCAATACAAAGTGGGAAGCTCTGAGCGTGAGGAAGTTTGTGAGGGGAGGGCAGGTAGCTCAGCAGCAGAGCCTCTCTCTCTGCAATCAGAAGGTCCTGGGTTCAGTCTCTGATCAGGAGGATTTCAGGTCCAGCACTGGGAAAGACCAAGAGGCATGGAAGAGGAGCCCCCCAGCACAGCTGACAGTACTGGACTAGATACACCAGAGGCCGACCCCGCAAGGCAGCTTCGTAGGGACACACACCCTTCATGATCTGCTGAAGTTCCATCTGCAGGGTCTGAACAGCGCGCCCAGGGTGATCGCCAGCCCCGCGCTTGATTCGATGGATGGAGAGACGACCTTCCACAACAGCCGCCACATCGTCATCTTCTAGAAAGATGACTCTGTTGGTGTGTTCAATAACTGCACTGTAAGAGTTGAGAAAGGCACGGAATTGGGGGTGGGGAGGCAACCACTGATTTTAAGAAAACAGAAGAGTCTGCAATCCAACACATGAACTTTGCCACCTTACTCTGAGTCAGGGGCTTCTCAACCTGGCATCCCTTGATTCTGTTGGACCACAACTCCCATTATCCACAAAGTCACAATGTTTGGAGGCCACTGTGGCTGGGAGTGATGCAGTCCAACCACACCTGGAGACCCAAGGTTGGGCGCTCCACTGTGCTTCAGCTCCTGCAGGATCTTTCAGGAACTGTATTTTCTCTTGGATTAAAGGCACGCGTTTGAACCCATTTTTTATCTGAGCCAATTTCTCCTTCATCCTGAAGCAAACTGGAGGTCAATCAGCCAGGTCAATGCTAACGGGGTCTCAACCTTAAACATTTCACAAAGCAGCAGAAGTGCTTATCACGTGAGGAAATGTTTGTTAGTAACGTCTGTATCCCACCACCTCTTCAAGGAGCTCGCAAGGGTCTTGTGCCAACCATGTGAGAAAGGTTAAACAGAAAGAGGAACTGCTCTAGCCACTGCACCAAGCAGCTCCCAGGGATACACGAATAGTGGCATGGTGCCACTCGTGTCCTTACAAGTGACTAAGCTATGCCTGTTAGCTACAGCCCTGTGGCTCACGGAGCCCGCTCCTCTCTGGCCCTCGCTGCAGAAGTGCCGGCCCACCATGGCGTTAGGTGAATGCACAACCCACTCCTCCACACACTGTAGGAAGCCAGGCAAAAGGCTACCGCCGCCCTCTCCACAGGAGCCACAGACCTCGCGTCAGATGCAAAGTAGTACTCCACGGCCTTCTCTTCCACAGGAAAGAGGCAGGTAGTGCTGTCAATGCGAGACAGGCTGCAACTTCCCTTCTTGTCTTTGCCTGCAGGATCAGAAAGTCGGGTTAGGCGTCGTCACTGCACACACCAACATGATCAGAGAGCACTCGAAATTCCTACCACAGAATCGGCCCCAAAGTTACAGTACCAACATGAAACTTTTATTTTTTTTAAATGCCACTGGCACAACCCACTGGAATATTGCCTGCACAAGCTCCGCTGAAAGAAAATGGGATATGTAGAAGAGCCCAGGCACCTCCTCCTTTCAGTGGGACTTGAGCAGAAGACCTTTCCATAGATTCTGTCTTGCTGGGCATTTTCGTAAGGAATTAGAGATGCAAGTCCGTTGAAGGATGACACACTTGTCAAAATGATAAGCTAGTTGTTCTTGAGGCTGCAGTTTAACTAGCTAGACCTTCAAGTGAGCAGTTTTAAGTAGTTTTGCATACACAGCATTCAACTCTTTTAGATAAGTTCTGTGTTTGTCAGTAAAAAGCAGTAGGCAATATTCTAGTTACGAGGCAGGAATTCAGTTCAGGCCATGGTTAGGTAGACATCTCCAAAAGACTCCATAATTAGAGTAATATACACCTCAGTGTTTTGCCCTAGCTGTTAATTCTGGTTCCTTACAAGACAGCTGTCCTCAAAACCACACCGGGTAGCTTTGCTGAAGACAGCTGGACTTCTTGGAATATATTGTACCTTAGGAAGAGAAGAAGAATCTCTTTTCCAGAAAGAACATCAGCTGAAGAGTATCTTCGAGAGCCAGCCAACACTCTTCCTGAACAGGGACCCCTTCTCAATTACAGGGATTGTTCATCAATCTCAATCTCAATCTCCCCCCGCCCCAGGTCTTCTGCTTGGCATTGGAGCTCAAGAAGATATCTGAATGTTCTGGGGGGTACATTTGTGCACAAATGATCCAAACAAATGCTGAATCACAGAACAAGCTACTCTCTTTTTAAAAGAAGAAGTGGAGGGAAGGGTGAATTTGAATTTGCCACTGTGCCAGGCATGCATACTTGTCCTCATTCTGAGAAGGATTATCCACTAATGTTTGACAAACTGTTCACATTCAGATTGATAACTGATTGTATTTAAATACAGTACAAAATCTAGCATTATAAAACACTGCTTTCATGTTGATACCAACTTTAAAAAAACAAACACCCCACAAATTACACCAGGCCCACTAAAACAGTTTCTCCGAATCCTCATATTCATATGTTGGTTTCAAGTGAACAAATCAACAGAAGGGAGAGAAACCAGAAAAGGGCAAAGAAGGGATAAAGACCCTTTTGTTAAGCAAGAAGTCCCCACTCTTGATTATGGCATGCAGATCTTCTCCACACACTGCCATCTCTTTAGTATGCAGCCACTGCTTTCCATCGAAGAAACAAGAGGGAGTTTGACACCCTGCTATTACACACACAGGTGCGCAAGCACGCACACACACTCAACAGCTTGACAGTTAAGGCACACACTTGTGTATGTTAGATGGGTGCATATGTTCATATACATTTTGATATCCTGGAAACTAGCCGGAGAAATGAAAGGCTCTGCTCAAATAAACGTATTCGTAGAGTATGCACTGTGAGGTTTTGTTCATCCTTTCGAACAGCAAGCTGTAAGCTGAGTATTAAAGAGGCAGTGCTCACTTGAATTCATTTACTAAGATGCAGGAGGACTGAAGAATTAAGAATTATGTCTCAAATAGGCACCTTCCTCCAGTTTTATGGATATTCCATCAAAAGATTGATCTATAGATTGTGTGGCTGAAAGTGCAATATGAAAAATAGCTTCAGAAAGTCATCGACAACAAGAGGAAGTTCAGCATGCCAACTTAAAATAAAAACCAATGGCATACACACAGAGAAGGCAGACCCTCACTGGGACCCCATTCACAGAGTCCTGCTAGCTGTTTTAAGACAGGAAAATGTTACTTCCATCCTGTGCAGTGAGGCCCAGCAATTACATCGAAGGAATAACTCCTTTGCACAAACTCTGCCACTACATTTAGAGAAAACTGCTTTCAAGAGGCCACACAACGGAACAAATATCCCCACAAAAGATCCACACAGTTCATCAACAAGGGTCTGAGCAACACTGGCACTGTTCAGCACATAAAGGAGCTGCTATTCACATATGGTGGAAACATAACAGAGTGATTAAATATGGGGATATGATGGAATAAATGAAGTTCTTAACCTACATTTGAGGCTAGACCCTTTGATATAGCCAATTAACTAAGTAAATCCTGGGGTAAATGATCAGGTGAGATAGCCAGTTCTGTACATGCCAGTGGAGGCTCATTTAGTATATGCAGCAATGTGGGGAAATGACCCAAACTGGCAGATTTTCTGAAAAGAATGTGGGCATCTGTATTCTTAACAAGATCAACAGCCTATTTAAAATAATATCAATATAAAAAGTAATAAATTATACAAAGAATGCATTACACATCACAGAAGCTGGATTTGAGACTGGATTTAATTTAAGGCTACATTAACTGAGGAAAATCTGAAATAATGACACTTAATAGGTGGGGTGGAAATGTGTTTTTAACTATTGTTAATGTTAGCATATTTTTTGTTGGAACTGAATTTTGGTAGTACTGAATGATTAATAGTGAAGCAATCTAGGTAATCTACATGTAAATTTATTTAACAACAACAACAACATAACATTTGTAATGTAGATAACCCAACAGGAAAGATTCTACTACCATCATTGATTCAGCACTATGAAAGAACAAAACATGCAATCTCTCTATGCCCCCCACAATTCCGATTTATGTAGCTACAGCCAAGGGATGCATTTTTCAGGTGTTTAAATATATATATTTTTAAAGGAGGTCTCCCAAATAGTGTCGCATTTCCCTATTCCTTCAGCCCAGGGATTGTCCAGCCTGGGTCCAGTGTTCCCTCTAAGGCGTGCGCACATGCGCTCACATGTTTTTTGATGTCCTCTCAGTTAAATTTTAGATCCCGCTCAGGTTGAATCAGGAAGGCTCTATTCTGAATGCACATGGTGTGCACACACTGCCTTGATACTGCCGCTCAGAACAAAACCCATCCTGCACACAGATGCACAAAACTCATTCAGCACACACAAATTAGAGAGAACACTGCCTGGGTCCCCAGAGGCTGTTGGACTGCCACTCCCATCATCCCCCCAGCCACAGTGGCCAAAGGCCCATTGATGATGAGAGTTGTTGTCCAACAGTCTCTGGGGACCCAAGTTTGAGAAGCCCCGATTTAACAGACAGTGCCCAGGTCCTCACTTCTGCTGCCCTGGACTAAAAGACAGACAACATTCTGTTTGTATGTACCTGTTCTGTACAGTATTGGAATGTGGTCAGTAGAAAGCTTGTGCTCGCTTCGCACTCCGATGAGCAGCGGGCTCCCCCTCCTGAAAAACAGAACACCCAGCCATCACTGGGGGAGGGGAGGTTTTGCACTTGCAGCTCACCCCAAGCAACGACCAAGCCATTCAACTTTAAGCTAACATGGAGGTTCCCAACCTGGGCACCCCACTGCTGGCTGGACTACACCTCCCATCACCCCCCAGCTAACTGCCAAAGGCCACTGTGGTTGGGAATGATGGGAGTTGCAGTTCACATCACCTTGGGACCCAAGGCTGGGAACCCGGAGGTAAAGTGTCAGCATAGCCAAGGGAAATGATATGCAGTAGTGTCAAAGGTAAGCAGGCGTGCCCTGGAAAGAGCAAGCTCAAACAAGGCACCGTGAAGAAAGCAGGAAGGGGTCATGCCTGGGGGCTAATATGACTGGACAAGCATCATTCTGAACCCAGTGGGGAAATGTTAGATACAAAAAGAAAGAATTAAAAAGATGAAAAGGACGGAGAAGAATAGGATCTCAGCCGCACTCAGTGTTCTTCAGTGGGCTGGTTCTCATCATCAAAATCAGGGTCGGAGGAGCGCCCAGTCAAACTTCAAGCCCCGTGGGTCAAGACAAGGTCATGTGGAGGGGGGCAGGACGTGCATTTCCTCCATCCTTGCTACAGTGTTGAGTACACAAGGTGGGTGGGCCACCATCGCCCTAACCAGACGGGCCCAGCAGACAATCACCCCCACCCCCACCACTCCTTGATGTTTGCTGACCCACGGCCATTTCTCAGGACTGGCACACAGGGCTTGGCGCTTGATCATGAGAATGACCCCATACCTTTGCAACAAATTCAGAGTTGGATAAATCTTATGCTGGGATGGAATACAGTTTTAAAGCATCCCATGTAAATGGAATACATTATAATCTGTGGACCAACATCTCAGCTTCATATTTTGTACAGGCATGAACGTCAGAGACGTAGACCCTCTAGGCAGCCGAGGAAAGGATCTTTAAGCAATTTCCTTCACACAGCTCAAGCTGCAATTCCCAGGAATCTTTAGGATAAGCTGTGAAATGTGTATAAAACTGATCTCAGGATCAGTGAGGCACTTAGTTTGCCAAACATCAATAGCAGAGAAAATCTAAACATTCACTACAGTCAAAAGCGTCAGAGTCCATCACCATCACACCTGGGACCAAGCTCTGCTCTCTATCCAGCTCATCTCATTCTGCAATCATACTTCAATAAACAGCTGTTTAGCAAGCGGCTGCCTGTTAAATGCACAGTTCTTGGGATGGCTGTTGGGACTGACTGTGTACCAAAAAAGATTTTTAAAAGTTCTGTGTCTGTGCAATGGCATTTTTCTTTCATTTGGCCTCTTACTGCCCAAGCCATGGAAAGAGTGGAATATAAATCTACTAATAAGTATGCAGATTGATCTGATAACCCCCAATAACTGAGCAAGAGGCACCTTTTCAAAGTGGTGATTCTCTTTATTGAGCAGGGGGAGAGCAACTGGCCCTCTCCAGCCCCAGCACAGCATCCCTCCAGTGGCTGTTGCTGGTGCCTACCTTGTGTTTCTTTTTTAGACTGCGAGCCCTTTGGGGATAGGGAGCCGTTTTAATCAATTACTCAATCAATCAATCAATCAAATTTCTATCTAAACAGTTCTTTGGGAACTTTTGTTAAAAAGCGGTAAATAAATATTCATCGTATTTGCATCTGCTAATGTTCAACTGTTTGTAATTTCTTTTAAAAAAACAGATAGAGAGAAAAAATACATTAAGGAACTGGGACATTTTTATAAGAGAAATGTTTCACAGCTGTGTGCAGTGTAAAAAAACAGAATATACAGGTGATATAATCAGGCTCAAAATTAGCTAAAGAATCAAAAGTGTGTGATAAGACAACCAACATGAGAGATGTGAATAAGAAAACTGAGGTTTTTGTGTCCAATAAGCGCACAGTGTCTAGGGGTGGTATTTACCTGGTTCCGACTGCTTGACCGGGATAGTGAACACTCTTGAATACCAGGGCAAACGCACCTTCCTTGTGAGGGGAAAAAGCAAACATATCCTTTGGTTATTTCAAATCAAAAGATACGTACATATGTACGTACGTACACACACACAGTATTGCAGCACACTCTTGAGTGAATTAAGAGAACCCATCATCAATGCATTTGGGTGGCAATAACCATGTGATGACTAAGGATACCAAATTGGTATAGTGCAGACATAGCTAAAGTTGCAATTCTATGCACTTCTAGCAAGCCTCACAGAGCACTGTGGGATGTACAGTATTTCTATGCTGTACATATGCATAGGATTGCAATGTAAGAGTATCAGCTGGGAAGATCCTTCATCAAGTTTCACTTCAGCTAAGAAAAATATGTACAACTGAAGATAATATCTAATAATAGGCATCATCATCATCATCATCATCATCATCATCATCATCATCATCATAACCTAGCCTTTGCCATTTTGTAAACACAGACTGATAAACTACGGAACGTACTGCCACAAGCTATGCTTAACAGAACCACGTACTAATGAGGTGATTAACATAGTTGCATTTATAAAGCCACCATAAACACTTATGTATGTAGATGAATTAGTAAAACACCCTTGAGAGCAGGATACTCCCTAGTCAATTAACCTATCTCCAGTTTGGCAAAATCTCTAAATCAAAATTGAGGTATTTCAGGCATCTGGTTGTGGCCACTGTGAGAAACAGGACTCTGGATGATGTGGGAGTTCTGCTGAGATCCAACTGGGTTCTTCCGTGGCTTACTCAAGATACTGCCAGAGAAAGCATTCTGTTCTCCTCTGATGATCAAACCAGACAATTCCGGAAGCAACACAATAAAATGGATCTACAGGCTTGGCAAAGCACAAGGATTTCACATTGTTTCTTGTGGATCAGGAAGGAGGATTTACCAGTTGTTGGATGACCCTCTCGACTAAGGTGGTGAAGCTGATATCGTCACTTTCACGGTTGTCGTACATGTACTTGACAAGTTTGGCAATCGTCTCTGTATCAGTCTCGGACTCAAATTCATACCCTTTGCTTTCCTGAAAGAAATGAAGACACTTAAACCAGATACTCAAACATGGTTTATCGTGATAGTTAAAGCTGCAAAACTGCTTCCTTTCTCAGCATCTTAAGAATGTTAAATATTTTGAAACATTTTGCTTACTTACCAAGAATTTTTTCAGATCTTTGTAGTTTGTGATGATGCCATTGTGGATAACAATAAATTCTGAAGGAATAGGAAAAGGAACATCAAATCAATGTCTGCAATCTTAACATGTGCTGCAAAAACAGGGAATTATTCCAGCAGGAGGAGGAGGAGAGAGATGTCAAAATGACTTCTTCAAAAACAAAATATCTTATACACAGCAAAGCCAGCAATAGAAGCTAGAAAATCCAAAACCAAACAAGCAGCTCAGAAGCACACAATATACAGATGATCTAATATACTAAAGTAAGAAGCCAGACCTCAGCCTAAGTACCATCACTTGGTTGCTTAACTTAGAGTAGACCAGCAGTATCATCTGCTGTACTCAACTGCAATACTAATGAACACATCCTATTTACAGTGCAATTTCCTAATGTAAGAGAATGTAGGCCATCCTGCATTTGGGCCATTACTCAAAATTGTTTTCTGTACAAACCGTACCAGGAGTGATGGTTGAGAACGTAACTGCCTGTTTTAACAATGCTCAGGGCAGTCTGTAATTCCATTTTGGAAATGTAATGAGCCTTTAGAATCAAGACATTTGACAGATTAATGATCTTTTATAACAGATTAATGGGAATTATAACCCATGCTTGCAACTTGGGTAATGTTTTAAAACTGCTGCTGTACTAACAGGCAGGTCTCTATAGAAATCATAACTGTATTGTTATCTAGAAACAGTCAGTGCACAATTGTAATTTGTTTAAGTGCATCATGGATTATTCTGTAATCCATGATGCACCTTTTTAAAAAGCCACCATTTAAAAGTTGTTACCATTTCTAAGGATGATACAGGTTTAAGAAGGATTGAGACCAGTCCTGTTTTTAAAGATTAAATACATTATTTAAGATGGAAGACGTGTTCAAAATGCAACTGACTCCTGGTTTCTTGCTGCTCTCTTCTTCCCATGCCAAAATGGGACATTCAGGCCCAACAGAAATGGCTTCCTAGCACTCTGCTCAACCAACCCCTCAAGCACAGGTCGTGAACTCCTCACAGCCAACAGCAGCCTCTGCTGGGCCAAAAATCAGAACCACCATCTCACTCCGCTACGTCCACAGACAAGACCAGCTGCTTACCATTGTCCTTATCCGATCGCTGCGGATGACTGTTGACAGGACTGGGCTCACCATGTGTAGCCCAGCGAGTGTGGGCAATTCCAAGATGTACATCAAACTCAATGTCCAGGTCCATATCCTGTTGTTCTATGCAGAGAAAAAAAGCAGTGGTGGTCTTCAGAGCCCCCTTTACTCTTCATAGGGCTCTGCTTGCAGCCTTTGGCCCAGGGGTACTTCTAGCTCCCTCCCCCAACTGCCATCACAGAGATGCCTGAGGGCTATCATGCTTGGGGGCGGGAGAAGAGAGACTCAGATTAGCTGCCACTTGCCCTGGTTTAAGAGTTCAACATGAGGAGATCTAGCTCTTGAAAAGTCTTTTTATGCACTGCTTAGCTTTGTCATACTTTCCATTTTTACCTGAAGATGATTACCAAATAGATTTTTTTTAAAAACTATTTTACAGGATTGCAGTGCGTTGCACATGGCAACCTGTTATGCTGTCTGAAGCAGAGGTTCTTTTCTCTGCAACATCACTGTCTTGCATTCGCACAACAGCCCTCCCCTAGTGCAACATTATTTAGAACACTTATGGGGGGGAGGGGGGATTCACTGTGCCCCAAGGTTGGCCTAAATGGCTATTGAGATCAAGAAGGAAGTTGCTAAAAATAAGAGGGGGGAAGAACTGTTTAGTGCTGTACTAACTGTTCACTTCTTCATCCAGAGCCTTCACCTTTCCCTTCTTCTTGATGAGTGCAATTTTGCAGGCATTGGCTTCCCAGTCTTTATCATTGCCTCCATCAATTCCAACTCCTAAAACACAGAAGGCGATAAAAACAATGCTCCACACCCCTACCCTACAGCATTAATAGTTCTACTTTCCAAGAGCAGTGATGCTCTTTTCCACTACTTTCCCACATGCCAGAATATACATTTATAGTGCCTCATTTATATATTTCAAAGTCAAACGTGACAATTATGATTCCACATGGAGATGTACACACTAGTTAAAATAAAATTTTGCACATTTGAAGTCTGGCAAATGTTCAGCAACTAGATTTGTAGGACATACAAATATGAATCCCCCCTCCCCACACCCCAATCATCCCCTGTTAGCCACTGGCTGAACTGCTGTGAAGTCACAGAACAGTCAAGCATTCCAACTGCTCAGGGTGATCCATGTCAGCAGTTGGAATCTTGCCCAAAGGGGAAAAGATGCATCTCTCTGGCTGGGGAAAAGCCTCTCAGAGTCTAATATTTAAGCTGCAGAATTTGTTTTCTGAACTGCCACTCTCCATATGCACACACAGTCAGAGGACAGCATTTTCCCCCCAAACTAGCTTTGGCTTTAAAAGTTCACATCATTAACATACTTGCACAGGGCCTTCACAGCACTGTACGGCCAAGAAATGCTGCTAAATTCATACATGGGATATTAGAATGCATTTCTGAATCTCAGAATTATACTAGATAAAGTTGTTCTGATTGTATATGCCCTGAAGGACAGAACAAATCACACCTAGCCTTGCTTCTGATATGCCACAGATTAAGTGGTGAGACTGTATTGGAAAGCACAGATTTTCATAAGCACAGCCATAGAAGAACGTTCACATGATAAATGATCCAAGGACCACATGAGCTACTTACCAGCAGAGTCATATCCTCTGTACTCCAGTCTCTGGAGCCCTTTAATAAGGGTTTCCAGGATCTCCCGTCTGGTCCGGGGAACATGATAGTTCAGGTAGGCAAAGATACCTGCAAAATTGATTTAGAACAGAAAGGGAAAACCAAAGACTACATTAGTCGAACTATATTTCATTTAGTAACTAAAAGTATGAACTGAAGCAAGTCTGCATAGAATTTCCGTTAGCACTGTCCAAAACTGTGATGAAGGAATTCATATTTTGACCAAAATGTTACAAGCCATAAGGAGGAAGACTATCACTTTATTGTTGCCACGGTTCTCCAAAGCAACAGCAACCTAAACATTATTATTTTATTATTTTAATTAATTTATGTGTGTTTCTTTCTCACACCACCCTATATAATTTATTTTTATATTATATTTATAATTTATATATTTATACACAACCCTGTATAAAATCTCATGGTGATTTACAATCTAATCAAACAAAAACCTAAAAATCTTATAAACAGATTAATAATAATATAAATAAAAATGTAAAACATAAACTAAAAGCCTTATAAAACAGGTGTGTTTCAAAAGTTGTTTAAGAACAACCATAGATGAAGAGAGTCTGATTTCATTTGGGAGTGTGTTCCAGAGCCTCAGGGCAACCCTAGAAAAGGCCCAATTTTGGGTCGCCATCAAACAAGCTAGTGGTAACCACAACCGTACCTCCCGTGATGATCTTAATAGGCAGCGGGAAGAATGAGGAAGAAGGCGCTCTCTGAAATACCCTGGGCCCAAGCTGTTCAGGGCTGTATAAGTTATAACTGGCACTTTGTATTTTGCCTGGAAACTAACTGGCAGCCAGTGTAGTTCTTTTAAAATAGGAGTAATGTGGTCCCTATGGGTGACCCCGGAGACCAACCTGGCTGCTGCATCCTGCACCAGTTGCAGTCTCCAATCTACGTACAAAGGCAGCCCAATGTAGAGCGCACTGCAGCAGTCAAGCCTGGATGTTACCAGCACATGCACCACTGTAGTTTGTCTCAACAAGGTCACTTGTCTCGAGAAACGGACATAGCTGGCATATCAGCCAAATCTGATAAAAAGCACTCCTAACCACTGTCTCAGCCTGAGCTATCAGGGATCAGTTTGGGTCCAGAAGTACTCCCAAGCCAATTACTTGATCTTTCAGGGAGAGTGTAACCCCACCCAGAAAAATTATTCATCAGTGTAAGTGCTTTACAAAGTTTCATAAGCAAACAAAGTTCCCTGCCTCAAGAAGTTCATAATCTAAAACCAACAGGTGGGAAGAGAAGAGAAGCAATGAAGAGATCTGAGCAAACCCACTTCACACTTCAGCCTGATTACAGCAGGAATGAAGTTTCAGGGTGTGCGCTGAAGGCCTCAAGGAAAAGGTGGTTTCAAATGAGGGATTTGAAAGGAGAGGGAGGGAAGGAAGGTCGCACCATGTGCACAGTCTTCACCCTCTGATTCTAAACAAACTGTGAAGTACCACTGAAAGAGCATATAAGGAATGTGATCAAGTTAGAAGCCACAGTTCCCTAATCTCAGCATATTCCAAACACTTTCATTTAAAAAAAAAATCATTCTCCACATTCCTGATTACTTATTAATGCATACTTTCTTTTTTTTAAGTTCCTGAGCTGGGTGTAGAAACAATGAGTAGTGGATTTTAAAGGTTGCTTCCTGACACTGCAAATGCCACTAAATTTAGGAGGGCAATTCCAAGTATATTTGTACCTAAATATGTTTAACTACTCTTTTAGTAGCTTTGAATTGCGCTATGAATAGATGTGTTGATAGGCTTGTTGATTGGAAATGAGAAACCTCTTACAGATACATCTATGGTGCACGAGTTTAAAAAAAACCACACACCATAAAGGAAAGATGCCTAAGATTATTGTATTATTATTTATTTACACAGTCAGACAGGTGTTATTGACTGGTTTGTTTTATCCAGACATCGAGTCCTTCCCAAGGACCTGGGATGCCTTAATTTTATTATCAGTGTTGTTGCTGTTATTATTATAGATCTCGTCACAGAATATAGGCTGTTCCCAGTAAAGTTGCTTTTTGTAATTGGCTGATGGTGATTTCTGTGGCCGCTATGGTGTTGAGGTGCTCTTCAAGGTCTTTTGGAACTGCACCCAGGGCGCCAATTACCACTGGGATTATTTTGGTCTCTTTCTGCCACAGCCTTTCAATTTCAATTTGTAGATCTTTGTATTTGGTGATTTTTTCTATTTCTTTTTCTTCTATTCTGCTATCCCCTGGTATTGCTATGTCGATTATTTTAACTTGTTTTTCTTTCGTCTTGACTACAGTTATATCTGGTGTATTGTGTGGCAGGTGTTTGTCTGTTTGTAGTCGAAAGTCCCATAATATTTTCACATATTCATTTTCTTCAACTTTTTCAATGTTATGGTCCCACCAATTCTTGGCTACAGGTAGCTTGTATTTTTTGCAGATGTTCCAGTGTATCATCCCTGCTAACTTGTCATGCCTTTGTTTGTAGTCAGTCTGTGCGATCTTTTTACAACAGCTGAAGAGGTGGTCCACTGTTTCATCTGCTTCTTTACAAAGGCGGCACTTGCTGTTTGTTGTGGATTTTTCGACTTTTGCTCTTATTGCATTTGTTCTTAGTGCCTGTTCTTGCGCAGCCAGTATTAAACCCTCTGTTTCTTTCTTCAAGTTGCCATTCTTAAGCCATTGCCAGGTCTCGGTGATGTCTGATTTTCCACTTATATTGTGCAAATATTGACCATGCAGGGGCTTATTTCTCCATTTTTCTGCTTGGTTCTTGACTTGTTCTTTCTTGTAGGCCTGCTTTGTTTCATTGGTGTTGAATAGTTTCTCATTCTTGACCATTTTAAGTGCATCTTCTTCACTGTCCTTTATATATTCTGCAAGGCTTCTTTTCTCCTCCTCTACTGTTTGATGGACTTGCAGCATTCCTCTTCCACCGGAGCTGCGAGGGAGGTAGAGCCTATCGACATCACTGCGGGGGTGCAGAGCATGATTGATGGTCATGATTTTCCTGGTCTTACGATCCAGCGTCTGTAGCTCTGTCTGGGTCCAGTCTATTATTCCTGCAGTGTATCTGATAACAGGTATAGCCCAGGTGTTTATGGCTTGTATGGTGTTCCCACCATTGAGTTTGGACTTTAGGATTTTTCTAACTCTCCTGATGTATTCACTTCCAATTTTTCTTTTAATTTCAGTGTGTGCGATGTTATCAGCCTGGAGAATGCCCAAGTATTTGTAATGTTCTTTCTCTTCCAGGTTCTTGATCTTGCTTCCATTGGGCAGTTCTATTCCTTCTGTTTTTGTTATTTTTCCTCTTTTCATTATTAATGCAGCACACTTGTCTAGTCCAAACTCCATTGCTACCGTATATCGCTACTGAATATACAGACAGTGTTTAGCAGTGATTCAATTTCTGACTGGGACTTTCCATACAACTTCAGATCGTCCATGTACAGCAGATGGTTTATTTTACTTGATGTTTTAGATGTTTGGTATCCGAGGCCTGTTTTGTTTAGTATCTGTGAAAGTGGGGTCATGGCGATTACAAACAACAGAGGGGATAGTGAGTCCCCTTGGAAAATGCCTCTTCTCATGCTAACCTGTCCAAGTGTCTCACCATTGATTGTTAACTGTGTACTCCACATGCTCATTGCTTTTTAAATAAATATCTGAATGTTTTTGCTGACACCAGTTGTTTCTAAACATTTTCGTATCCATGTGTGAGGCAATGAATCTAAGGCTTTCTTGTAATCAATCCATGCAACACTTAGATTTGTTTTTCTTCTCTTGCAGTTTTCTAAAATCATTTTGTCAATCAGCAGCTGCTCTTTTGTGCCTCTGGTGTTCGGGCAATTTCCTTTCTGTTCAACTGGAAGCTGTTTGTTAGTTAATAAGTGTTGCATCACTTCATCTGCTATTATTCCAGTTAATAATTTGAACATGGTTGGCAGGCAGGTGATCGGTCTATAATTACTTGGAACTGCACCTTTTGCTGGGTCTTTCATGATGAGATGTGTTTTCCCAGTTGTTAGCCATTGTTCAATATCACCACCTTGCATAATGTGATTGAACTGTTTTGATAGTTGTTTATGAAGGCTTGTTAGGTGTTTAAGCCAAAAGCTTATTGTACATGGACGATCTGAAGTTGTATGGAAAGTCCCAGTCAGAAATAATAATAATAATAATAATAATAATAATAATAATAATAATAATAATTATTATTATTATTATTATTATTATTATTATTCAATTTCTATACCACCCTTCCAAAAATGGCTCAGGGCAATTTACACAAAGAAATAATAAATAAATAAGATGGATCCCTGTCCCCAAAGGGCTCACAATCTAAAAAGAAACATAAGATAGACACCAGCAACAATCACTGGAGGTACTGTGCTGGTGGTGGATAGGGCAAGTTACTCTCCCCCTGCTAAATAAAGAGAATCACCACATTACGTTAAAAGGTGCCTCCCTGCCAAGTTAGCAGGGGGTTAACTTGAGATTCCACTTTTTCAGTGCTATGATAGTTTCTCCTTGGTTTCCCTTTACAATACCCACCCTTTAAGCATGTAAGCACCACACATCCTGGGATCTAAAGGTAAAACTTGGATATAATTCCTAAGAAGCACCAAGATTTATTAGGAGATGCAGAAAATAATAGCTGGACTATATAAATAATAGGACTACATTGGTCCTACATTTTCAGTACAACAAACCAGATCTTCCTTGAGGCATCAGAATTCCAAATTGCACCCTCAAAACTGCTTTTAAAATGACCTTCAGAATTGCCCATGTGTTAAAGGCATCACAATTCTCATGCTCTCTATTGCGAAGTGGGTAAAAAGGAAGAAACAAAAGATGATTAAGGAGAGAGGGGGAAAAGCTCAAATCATTCACAATATTCTACTAAATCAATATGGCTAAAAAGTTATGAAATCCCCGTTAAGGAGGAAATATCCATGTCACCATATCCAATGATGCTGGAAATAGTACCCTAGCAAAGGAGTTACACAGACTTTGTGAAGGCGAACAATTCCAACCCATGAGAATTTGTTTGGGAGACCCAAAATATAACTAAATGAAGAACACATGATTCGTTCCTCAAAGAGGAGGCACATGGTTTTCCTCCCGTGCCCTCCAGCTCTTTACTCCTCAGGAAAGTTCTGGTGCCAAAGTTGAGTCAGCTGGCAGGAAAATGCCTGGAGAGAGGGACTGAAGGGAGATAAGCAGCAGGCCAGGGAGAGGGGTCTGCACTCCTGTCCATTTGCCACTGAACACAGACCCTCCTTTTTCTACTTGAGTAGAGCAGTCCACATTTGGTGCCATCATAAGCAGCAGGAGCCTCATAATATTCTCCTTCTTGTCCAGAGTTCCACAGCATGCAAATCCTTGCAGCAGGATCGCCAGTGAGGGGGAAAAGTCTGTGGGAAAGAGACTAGGCCTGCCTAGTGATGACCCCCAACGCCAGTTAAGACACTTGGTTTTCATGATCCTATCAAATGGCAGATCTTCACAGGGAAGAATTACGGCCTCTCTGATGTTCTGTTGCCTCCCTAAGGGAGGGCCTACTCTGATTATGGTCCTAAGAAAAAAGACATTTTATTAGAGGTGTACAGACCCTTTTTAATGGCTTGGTTTACACAGTCATTCAAATCTAGGTTTACTTTGGGTTACCAACATTAGTGCAATTGTGTGAACCCCTGCCAAGGTAATTTATGGCCAGAGATGAATCTGAGATTCCCGTCTTGGCGTGCGTTCACACAATCACGCAAATGTCGGTAACCCACATTAAACCTAGATTCGAACGAGTGTGAGTCAGACCTATGTAAAGAAAAACTCAAAGTGACTTACAAACACAAAATACATTTTTAAAAAAAACACTTACATGAACTCATAATTTTAAACAGGACCCTGAGAACACAAGCTTACAACTGATGACAACCTGCTTGCCCCCAAATGCATATCCAAGCCTCCTGACACAATAAGAGGATGACCCCGAGATGGCTTAAAACAAATTCATAAGCAAAACAGTGAACTTCCAACATTAAAATCACTAAAGCGTCACTATAACCAAGAAAGAGAGAAATTTTCTCAGAAGTCTACAGAGCTGTCCAAGGTTTCAGGCAAGAGTTTCTCCCAGCCCTACCTGGAGATGCCACCAGGGTTAGGGTTACCCTAACTTGGGACCTTTTGCATGCAAGCAGGCAGGTGCGCTTCCACTGAGCTATGCCCCATTCCTTAAGACAGGGTTCTGAAACTTGAGTCTCCAGATCTTACTGGCCTACAACACCCATCATCCCCAGCTACAAAGGCCAAAGGGCATTGTGGCCAGGGATGAATGGGAGTCATAGTCCAGCAACAGCTGGAGACCTAATTCTGAGAACTCCTGGCCTAGAGGGAATCTCTTAGAGCATTCCTCACATGTAAATGCAAATCAAGGTAGACCATCCAAATGCAAACCAAGGTAGTCCCTGCTTAAAAAAGGGGACAATTCATGCTTGCTACCACAAGATCAGCTCTCCTCCCCTTCATGGCCTTCCAAGAAGAACCAATAGAGCAGAACTCCTTTGGGATGGCTTTTTAAAGCCAAACTACCTCTTTAATGGCCAGCCCAGACGTTACCCAAGGCTGTTTTCAGTACTTCTATTGCTCACATAGGAATAGAAGTAACACATGAACTTGCAACTGAAAGTAGATAAGATTAGAGACGTGCAAAACGGATCAAGCTCAAATTTATTCAAACTCGAAATGGGCCATTTCGAGCTCAAAGCAAAACACCCTTAAAATAAAGAACCTGTTTTGAGCTTGAAACGAAACAGCCTCGTTTTGACTTGAAACGTTTCAAGAGCCATTTTGAAACCTCTTTTTCCGAGGAGAGCTGGTCTACCAACTGGATTAGGCTGGTAGAGGCAGGCCAATGTGCAAAGTCCAGAGCAGAGGGCTGGTCTACCCGCCAACCCCAATCGACAGACCAGCTCTCCCCAGAAAAACAGGCCTCAAAATGGCATTCAAAACGTTTCAAGATTGATTCATCAAAACAGCCAGTTTGGCCATTGTTTCGACGAATCGATTTGAGGATTTTGCTATTTGTTTCGAATGCAAAACAAATTGCAAAATCTGTTTCGTGCACCTTCTCTAGATAAGACGGTACTGTAAACTACTGCCCCACTGACTTGCAGTCAAAAACCAGCCCCACACTGCATCAGCACTGTAAGCGGAGCTACAGCTTTAATTACCACGACACAGTTTCAGCTCATGCCAGGAACCAATTTCCTGTTCCCAGTAATGTGAGGTGTGTTTATCTTTTAGAAATGTTTGAATCAGTACATTTTCCAGTGCTCTAAATCAAATGGGATCTGATTTTGCATGTTTGATTAGTATTTAGTAAACAAAAAGGTACACAATCTATATATTTATTTCTCCTAGGTGTACCCGCCGCTAATCCCATGTGTGGCAGCTCTCACGAGAGCAGCTGCCTGGGGGATAGTGATGGGGAGACAATGGCGGTGGCGGGCCAGGCTGGCTGGCTGCCCGCTGGGAACAGGAGGTGGCGGTGGGCCAGCTGCCAAGAACAGGAGGCGGCAGGCTGGCCTGGGCCAGCCACCGCGAGGAGGAGGCGGCAGCAGCGGGCCAGCCTAGAGGTGGCGGGCCGGCCAGCCAGAAAGCACTGGGCCGGCAGAAGTGCAGATGCTCTGCGCCCGTCCCAACTAGTATTAATTTTATATGCTACATAAATATTTCAGAATGTTCCAATAGGCAGAAGTATTTGAACTGAAATATTTGATTATGAAAAATTCAGTAAATCATACTTAATGTAGTTAAATGCTATACTCAAAACAAATTCAAAGCTTTGTCGGACATTATTTTTATTGGAATACTTGCAATCATATTAAGACAACTCAACAGCATACATTTCTCTTACACCATGTCCACTTTTAAGAAAAAACAAAGGCCCTGGAAATTGCTCACATACTAACTTTAGCACAGCCAAAGATTATGCACTCAGATGTATTCTATATGGATGCCTGCTTCCTAGGGATGGTCACCTGAAAAGAAATGTTAATTACAGCTCTGAAACTGCCCACTGGTATTTTAATCATTCATAGGTTACCAATTAATTTTATTAAGCAGCATTTTTAGAAATGGAAGATGTTCTGCAGAAAGCTTTCCACCCCACATCACTGGCTCTTCCCCATGAGTAGCTTGCACCCCTCATCGGGGCAAATGTTTGACCTGCGCTAAAATCCACCTGCTCCACGGAAGGCAATAAATAGTCAAGTCATGAACGTGAGAAAAGGACCAGGGTAAAGCACTCCAGCATTTGCCATTCCCACGGCTTCCCAGAAAAGAGCAAGAACAGCGAGTACTGCTGTGGCTCGCAGCCGTGATCTTGACCCTGCAATGTTATCAGGCTTGTCGGACGTAGAACACACCCAGGACCACTTACTCATGCGAGGCACTGGTCTAAAGGACACAGTGAAAGAAGGAAGTGGGAGAGAGAAAGGCCCCAGGGAAAACACATCACGGCAGCATATAAACAATAAGAAAATAATCCATTAAATAAAATCTCTCTCTACGCACAATTCCACAGCAGTTTTGCAAACAAGTCCACAAATGTTACTAGCCAATAGGAATTCTTGCAAGTTCACCTTTGGAGTGAGCCATATGTGGCCACAAACCACCCCCACAGACCTTTGGCAAGTCCAGGCTCCCACCTCAGTCATTAGGAAGCAACTCATCACAGGTGACCAGGCAAGTCGCTGTTTGCACAGGTGTGCTACAACAACCAACTGCTGGAGTTAGAAGGGCCCTTACAAGGCCACACAACCTCCCAGGAGCTCTTACAAGCTGCCACATCCTCCTGTTTTTTAAAATAATTAATTGTTTGCTCTGCAAACTTTCCAGTGTGTTGTACTGTTTGCAATAATAATACAATGAGATTTAATATTTGCACTAACAGGTATGTAACTTCAAGAGCATTCAAATAACTGAGGGTGGCTTCAAGTGTAAGCATCTTTGATGCTACAAAAGAGAAAGTAACACATCATCACTACAGGAACACAGGAAGTGTCAGACCCTTGGTCCATCTTAGGGATGTGCACAAACCTGTTCAGAGGCCCTTTTATGGGCCTCCGAACGGGTTTGAACACCAGGCGGTTCGAAAGGGGGGCAGGAGATAACTTTAAGGGCGGGGGAGGGTGCACTTCCCCCCACTCCCTGCCACTTGCGTAAAAACCAATCCGGCGGGACAGCAGTGTACCTCCCTGCCGCCCCCCGTCCACTCCTCAGACCAGAAGTCACTGGAAGTAGCCCATACGCATGTTGTGCATGTGACATGCGCACGCACAGGCTACTTCCAGTGACTTCTGGTCTGAGGAGCGGACGGGGCGGCAGGGAGGGACGCTGCTGCCCCGCTGGACCAGTTTTTAAGCAAGTGCTGGCAGGGGAAACACAGTGGGGGGGGGAGTGCCCCCTCCCCCACCTTAAAGTTAACACCGACACACCTTTGAAGCAGCCCCCGCTGGTTCCCTGTGCGTGACATCCCTAGTCCATCTAGCTCAGTATTGTCAACACTGGCTGGCAGTGACTCTCCAAGGTTGCCGGAATGAGCCTCTCGCAGCCCTGCCTGGAGATATCAGGGGATGAATCTGGGACCTTCTATATGCAGATGCTCTTCCACTGAGCTATGACCCCAGCCCTAAGGGGAATCTCAAACTTGGTCACTAACTTAGATAAATACCCATTGTAAACAGCCAGCAATGCCTCAATCTCTCTTCTGCAAAACAAGAGAAAGATTTATTTTATTTATTGTTAAATTTATAGCCCGCCTTTCATTAAGAAAATCCCAAGGCGGCTCACAATAAAATTTAAAAACAAGTTTATTAAAAAGACACATTAAACTATTGAGCTAAAAAATATAAAAACAAATCTGATTTTTAAAAAATTAAATAAAAACACTAGCATAAAAATAGTACAAAATACAAGCAACAGTAGAGACAATAATATAAAAGCCTGGGTAAAAAGCCACGATTTGACATGCTTTCTAAAAACTGTGCTAGAGACTGAGGAGCGGATACCCACTGGGAGAGTGTTCCAGAGTCTGGGGGCAGCAACAGAGAAGGCCCTGTCCCGATGTACAATCAGTTCACAGATCACACTGTAACCAGCAACTAATGCTTGGAATTTCCTTTCAGTCCTATGGACAACCCCACCTCCCAATTTACTCTGCTAAGCCATGAAAAGCTATTACATATTTTCATCATTCCACCGTTTATAAAAATCCACTTAAGACACTGCTCAGGTTTAATTATTACAAGCAAGCAATCTTGTAAAATTTTAGCTTGCCTTTTTACCTATGCTGCGAGCATCAATTGGTTAAGGGGATCTATGCACAATACAGCTGCAGAACTGGTTTGGCTTGTGTGTCCTGGGCCATTGGAAGAGGCCAGGCACAACTCCCTGTAATCTGCTCTCTACTTTGGCTGTTAGCAATAAATATTTATTCAACAAAAAACCTGTCCATCAAAGACAGGCAAGCTTTATGGAGAAATTTAAGATAAAAATAAAGCCACAAGGTCAATAAACCCTACAATCTCAAGCACATAAGACAGGGGTTCTGAAACTTGGGTTCCCTTGTGGCTGGGGATGATGGGAGTTGTAGTCCAACAAAATCTAGGAACCCAAGTTTCAGAACCCCTGAATTAAGATAACCCCCAAAGACAGCTTGAAGAGAGAGACTCATTATGAGCCTCCATCACTCATTATGAGCCTCCATCATTTTCTCCAAAACAAGAAACTACTTAAAATGATGTGTTTGCAGACAATGCAAGAGAACAATATGCCACCGAATCTGCAAGCCACACATAGGCCCAAGATGACATCTGCAGGAAGACACACTTGCCCTGTGCTCTCAGCAAACTATTTATAGAACAAATTGCCTGTTCTATTCTTAGATTTACCCCACCTTCCCTCTTCTGAGGCAAATCTACAGAGCATTAAACACAGCTGCGCACCCTGTGACTGCGGCCATTCTTCTCAATGCTCAGCAGATACCTCTGTGCTCCGCATCAAAAACCCCAGGACGCCAACAGTGGAAGGAGGGGGATTTTTCACGCTCAAGCATGAAAAATCCCCAATTCTAATGAAGCTGGAGGAACGGCTAATGTCTGCCAATGGAGATCATGTAGCTGGTGAGGTGGGGAGTGTAGTGGCTAAGGGCATGAACTCTGAGCCAGGAAGATCCCGGCCCAAACCTCGCCTCAGCTTTCGATTCATGACATGGCCTCAGGTGAGCCATTCTCTCCTCTACCCATCCCTGTGCAATATAATACCACTGACCTAGTTTACAGAGGGTTTTTTAAAAAAAGGATTTCTGAGAGTGTACAGCAAGGGTTTTGCATACTCTATATAAACACTGAGTTTAAGTCCAGAAACTGCAGTTGGTACAGAATGAAGCAGCCAGGCTGGTCTCCAGGCCATCTTTGGTTCAACTCTTCAGGGTCAAACTGAACCACCCCGTTTGGTCCAACCCTGGACCAAACCCTCCCCCACCCACCCCCGCCAGAGGTCGGCCAGTTATTTTCTAATTTAATTTTTTTTTTTTTTACACATACCCCCTACGGGGGAGTTATCCAAGGCAGCAGGGGGTTCTCCCTCCCCCCGCCAGCCACCTTTATTTAAGAAATCAGCCGCTGTGCCAAGGGGGAAAGGCCAAAGAGCCGCCGCCGATGATTTCTTAAATAAGGGAGGCCAGCGGCAGGAGAGGATACCTCAGTGGACACACACACATCCCCGCCACCTCGGACAACTCCTCTGGAGGAGGTTAATGTAAAAAAAAATTTTTTTAAAAACAAAACAAACTCACAACCCCCAGCCCCGGGGAGGCTTCGGGGAGGCGCCAGACCAAACTGGTCCTGTCTGGGTCCAGCTGGTTTCGTGCACACCTCAACACATTACTCCTATATTAAAAGAACTATACTGGCTACCAGTGCATTTCCAGGCAAAATACAAGGTGCTGGTGATAACCTAAGAAACACTAAACAGCTTAGGTGCTGATTATTTAAGAGCACGCCTTCTTCACCATGAGCCCATCACCCACAGCTCATCTGGAGAGGTCCTTCTGCAGTTGCCACCAGCTCAACCAGTGGCTACTTAGGGACGGCCCTTCTCTGTTGCCACCCCGAGACTCTGGAATGCACTCCCTGCTGAAATAAGAGCCTCCCCATCTCTGGCAACTTTTAAAATGTCTCTAAAGACACATTTATTCATCCAAAGTTTTTAACTAGACTTGTGGTTTTACATTGCTCTAAGGTTTTGTTTTATGTTGCTGTAAACCATCCAGAAACGGAAGGTTGGGGCAGTGTACAAATAAAATAAACAAACAAACAAACAAACAAACAAACAAAAGCGAGAGGCCCTTCTTTCTTTGGCCACCCCTGCCTTCAAGGCTAGGTGGGAGGAGTCCAGAGTGGGGGCCTTTTCTATGGTGGCACCTGATAAAGGAACCCCCTCCCCAGAAATGTTTCTATGAAAACAATCTGTACAATTGTAGGCACCAGGTTAGCACCTCTTCATTTGTCTGAGATTTAAACCAACAGTGAGATCAATTTCATTGCTGCACCATTTATTGTTTTATGACAAGCTCTTTGCAATAATGTTGTATTAACTTTTTGGGGGGGAAACACTTTTTTTAAAAAAGGAACAATAACAATTAAATATGAAGTCAATGACTCTGGACATTATCCAGGGGACACACACACACACAGGCTCTCATATATAATGGGGCTCTCTCCTTTTCTAAACTGTCCTGTCTCTTGTTCATATATTGGAAGCTGCTCAGGGGTGTGTGTGTGTGTGTGTGCGCGCGCGTGTGTGTAACAGCAGCTTCTGATCCATCTAAGCATCTATTATTCAAAGAACATATTTGTAGAGAAGGGACAAACGCAATGCAGCTGAAGGCTCAGAAAAACTTGGCACAAGCCTCTGCGCCCCATAGGCCACTCTGCCCAAGTACAGGTATCCGAAACAATTGCCTGTTCTTCTGCGGCTTGCCCAGCCTCCATTTTCCTCCCCTTCCTTTGCTTTTCTCTTGTATGTCAAACTGCAGGTCTCTTGGAGCCAGGTCCTGTCCTCTCATGCTTGGCCAAAGAATCATGAACAGAAACATCATAAAGCAAGAGCTTTTTACTCATACACCAGAAGACCAAGTCAGAAAGGAGGAAATACCAGCCAAAGAATTAGCAGCACCTCTTGCAACGTCACCTCCATTGGCAAATCCAGGGAGGAAAAAATTCAGCAAGGACGTGAGGAAAAGCCAATCATTTCCTTTAAAAGAACTAAACTTTTGAAAGACATATTAGTCAGGAGTGAGGAGAGAGAGTACATGATACACCGCACATTTTGCCAGGCTCTTCGAAACCTTTGGGACATCACCCCTGTGGCCACTGTGTTTATTCAGTATTTATTATTTATTACTATGTAGTCAGTACACCTGCCCAATTAAAAACTTTGAGAACCATACCAATCATAAATGCTCCATATTGAAATCCTTCACCACATGCAACACATCTGGTGTGAGAGGCGCCATCCAACGCCCATGTAAGAAAATGTTGGTAAGACAGCGAGAACATTGAAAAGACACATTGGTGATAGGGATGTGCATGCTACCGTGGAGGCGCAGTCTGGCGCCGGTGGGGGTCTCCCTTTAAGGGCGAGGGGTTTGCACTTACCCCTCCCGCCACTTTCCCCCCGCCGGTTTTTGGGGCGGCAGCATTCATCCCTGCCACCCCTGCCCATGTTGTTGCCTGGAAATACTGGAAGTAGCGATCGTGCATACGCCTGCCGCCACTGCGCACAACTGCCGCATGTAAACGTCATGCACGCAACATATGCGGCGGGGACGCGGGGCGGTGAGCACACACGCAATTGCTACTTTTGGTATTTCCGGGCAACAACAGGGGCAGGGGTGGCAGGGAGGAACGCTACCGCCCCAAAAACATTTCACAAAAACGGAGCGGCGGGGGGGGGAGCAGCAGGAGGGGTAATAGCACCCCCCCACCCTTAAAGAACCACCCTCCCCCAGCGCCGGACTGGGCCACGTTCAAACCCGTTCGGAGGCCTCTATAATGGCCTCCGGACTGGTTCATGCACATCCCTAAATTGGTAAACATCTGAGCAATGTGAAATGTGTAAAAATGGTAGCTGTTTTTTGTTTGCTTGTTTGTTTTTGTTAAAAAAAAAACATTCTTTTAGAAATATACAGTTTTGGTCAATTGGAAAAAATCACACATGGCACTGATAAACTTTTACTTAAGAGAGAAGCATGATGGATTTTGGAACTGAACATTTTGGCTCCACAGGAGTTAAATGAAGAACATGCCTTTCTGGCTAGATTCAGATGAAGGGTGGTATATTCCTCTAAACTGATGTTTTTACAGTCAATGAATTACCTCTGGTTCTACTGGCAACAGTATAAATTTGCTTCTCCAGCTGGTAATGGTGTACGCTTGTAAGAAGGCAAAGGCTACTTGCTCAAGGTCTCTTTGATCTATTACAAATGCAAGTAACCATGAGCTTGATATGTTACTGGCTGCATTTTATATTGTTCCAAAAATGTTTCTATGAAGTGGTTTAATTGTAATTTTTAAAAATGTTATCTTAGTCTTGCCCCTGAAGAAGGCGGCTTCAATAAATGCTTGTCAGCTCCAGTTTTCACCACAAGGTGTCAGGAAGGCCAGTGTGGTTTGATATATTAGAACTCCAAGCAGGTGAACCTGATCGCCTTCCCTGTCCACCTACCTACCACTCACGGCCCATCTCCCTCTTCACATCTTGCTTCCGAGTCATATTCTAAAGCCATTTTAACTTCTCATAGTTTTTATGTTACCTGCCCTAAGCCTCATTTAAGGCAGCAATTTTGAAAATATTGCTTCCACTAGATACCATCTATTCATCCACACCCCGTTCTCTCCACCATTCCCAATATCAGCCATGTGCCCAGTTCTACACTTCTCACCCCACTTGCTCCAGTCCCTCAGACCATTTATCCCCCCGCCCAATTGAGCACCCACACAGAATTTAGGTTGCAAGCTCCTCAGGGCAGAGACATTTGTTTTGCTCATATCACGCTGTAATTTGTGACTAACCGTTACTCGCAACATACACCAACAGTGCTACATAAATGCAATATTAAAATCTACTACAATTATGAACAGTTAACTTACAGAGCCAATTTTTGCAGGGGGGTGGGGTGGGGTGAAAACCATCCCTATCCCTTGTCTCCTCTTCAACCCCTCACAAGATTTCCCAGCAAATCCCACTTATTTCTGCATCCTGACCAAACAGATAACCTATCAGGGGCTAGGGTTGCCAACTAACCAGAATCCCACTGCCCCAGCCAGCACTTCACCCTTCTTGCCATTTGAGGACACACACATATAGCTAGACATAACGGAAACACTGCCTGCACAGTTGTAGTTTTATGTCCTCAAATGGCAAGAGGGTAAAGCGCTGGCATATCTCTACAGTATGCAGCACACACACCCCTGTTTAAAAGGGATGGTACTCTTTGGAAGAGGTACTCTGGCGCACCGTCCACACATTCAGTCTGGAAAGGGTGTTTTTTAAAATGGCAAATGGGAACGGCACTCCATGCATGCTCAGAGAGCTTTGGATTGGGGTGGGGGGAGGCCTTGAGCCAGACCTATGCTTAGAAGTAGGTATTTATGGGGTGGGGGGAACCTGGGAGCCCCTAACAAGCTGCCCTGCAGTCCTTGAAAGAAGCGTGGGGTCCAAAGGAGACAGCCGGAATAGGGGGCACAGACCCCTAAGCAGCCGCAGCCGCGCCCCCAAAGAGGCACATCCACAGCAGAAGCCCCATAGAGAAGCCCCCGCCCCTTGCCAGAAGCCCACGAGGGGCAGGTGCTCGCCCCCCCCCGAGCCCCACACTATTCGGCCCTAAAGGGAAGGGGAGAGGACCCCCCCCATCACCGGCAGTCCTCCCCACGCAGCCCCCCCCCCCCCCATATTCCCGGCCTCAGCCTCCCTCACCGCACATGATGGCGTCGCCTGCCGGGGCCGAGGCGGGAAGAGGCAGCCGGGCCGGGCGTAGCAGCGAGGCGGAGGAGGCGGCGGCGGCTGCTTCTGCTGGCGCTCCCTCCTGGGCTGCTGGCAACGGGGGCGGAGGCGTGTGGCGGCGGCGGCGGGCGAGGGGCGCAGGCTCCCCGCCCGGCCCGCCATTGGGCCCCGCTGGGCTGGGCCCGCCCCGGCCTCGCTCCGCCTCACAGGCCGCCGGCGCTGCTTGGGAGGGACGTGGCAGCAGAGGCCGGATCCGCATCCGCCTGGGGCGGGCTGCGGGCACCTCTCGCCACGTGGCTGGGCACGCGAGCCCTGGCTGGCGGCGGAACGCACGGAGACATGTCCGGGGGTGGGGTGGGGGGAGCCGCGCTGCCACTGCGAGAGCCAGCTAGGCCGCTCAGGCCCGGCCGCCCCCGCTGCGGAGCCAAGGGCAGAAAGGAAGCGGGCGAGGGGGCGCTGGTGGGCTGGCGGGTGGCTTCCTTCCGAGGCCCTCCAGCGGCCGTTGCGGGGCTGCCGCCCGCACCCAGCACCATCCATGGCGGGGTCGCAGCCGGAGAGCCTCGGGCTGCCCGGCCCTGAAGGAGTCCGAGGATTCTTGCTGCCCCGTCCACTCGTTGCCTTCCGTGGCCGGCTTCCACCGGCAGAATCACCATCTCCCTGGCTGAGCAAAGGGCATGCAGGAGCTCGCCTCTTTTCGCCATAAAAACGTGCCAGCTGCAAAGCAAAGTCAATGCTTTGCCATTGTAACTGACACCCAGGAGTCACCACCGGACTGCACCTTGATCGCAAGGTGGACAAATCTCCTAAATAAAATTATGTTCTCCTAAATAGTTATTTTAAATAACTAGCCCACACAACGGCTGATCTGGCACCTTAACTCAGGATCAACCAGTTCCAGATAGCCCTTTTTTGCCAACCCAGTGATTAAGTGCCCCAGTGCCCACTCTTAGCGACCATCTACAGATTCTCTCCCGGATGACCTGTCTTCAACTTGACCTTTTAGGTCTCTCAGCCGTGCATTCATTATCTATCTTCCTCTCCTTCTCTTTCTTTCAACTTCCCCCAGCATTATAGACTTCTCAAGGGAGCTGGGTTTTCACATAATGTGTCCAAAGTATGATAATTTGAGCCTGGTCATTTGTGCCTTGAGTGAAAATCTGGGACTGATTTGTTCTAGGATCCATTGATTTGTTTTCCTGGCTGTCCATGATCTCCTCAAAAGTCTTCTCCACTCCAGCACCAAAGTTCAAAAGCGTCAATGCTTTTTCTATCTTGCTTCTTCAAAGTCGAGCTTTCGCATCCATAGGGTGTCACGGGAAAAACCTTGGTCCGAACAATTTTAATTTTTATAGGTATAGGCACATCACAGCATCTAAACATCCTTTCCAAGGCCTTAATTGCAACGTTACCAAGTACTAGTCTGCAGCGTATTTCTTGACTGCTGGATGGTCGATCCTAAAAGGCAGAAGCTATCCACCACTTCAATGTCTTCATTATCAATTCTGAGCCTGGTTGCATTAGTTTAATTCTTTACATTTAGTCGTAGTCCCATTTTTTCACTGTGCTCCTTGACTTCCATTACTAGAGCTTGCAGGTCATCCGCATTCTCAGCTATCAGTGGTGTCATCAGCGTAGCGCAAGTTATTGATGTTTTCTCCTCCAACTTTAAAACCATGCTCATCTTCTTCCAGTCCAGCTTCTCTCAGTATATGTTCAGCATATAAATTGAATAAAGAGGGAGAAAGTATACAGCCTTGTCTTACTCCTTTGCCGATCTGGAACCTGTCTGTTTCACCATGTTCCGTCTGGACTGTGGCTTCCTGTCCTGTGTATAGGTTTCTCAAGAGAACAATGAGATGTTCTGGGATGCCCATTTTCCTAAGGAAATTCCACAACTTGGCATGGTTGACACAATCGAAGGCTTTTCTGTAGTCAATAAAGCACATATTGATTTCTTTCTGGTATGCTTTGGTTTTCTCAATTATCCAGCATGCATCAGCAATTATGTCTCTTGTTCCTCGGCCTTTTCTGAAACCAGCTTGAACATCCGGCATTTCCCTTCCACATAGGGCTCTAATCTGTCTGGATGATCCTGAGCATTATTTTGCTAGCATGTGAAATTAAGGATATTGTGCAATGGTTTGCGCAATCTGTTCAGTCTCTCACCCAGTAGAAACTAGAAAGTTCTAAATACAGGATCTTCAACTTGGGAGAGTCTGGATTTACTCAAGTAACATTTTTCTTTTTTTCCCCATGCCACTGCACTTTAAAAATAGAGAGAGGAATGCTTTCTAAAAGGTTATGTTTGCAGATTGCATCACATCAGGCAATAATGTGCCTAATGCAGAAGCAGTAAAACCAATAAAAAGCTGTTATCTTCCAGGAACTTGGAACAAGCCACATCTTGATAAAATGCTTCCCTTGAACAAGTTCAAGATGGGAAGAACCCAGATGGCTTTAAGAGTCAGAGGCAAGGAGAGGCAAAAGGGCAGAACTTTGCATCTCAGGAGTCTTCCAGACTCCCTGGCACTTTGACATTTCACCAGCCCATCACTGCAGGGAGCAGCTCTGAATGTCTTTGATGTGGCTGCCCCTGGCCCCCCCACGTGGCTGCTGCCACACCAGACTATGGACAGCTCTGAGCAGAGGCTGAGGTGTTCCCTTACATGATGAGCTAGTGCCAGATTCTCTGCTCTTCTGCCCTTTAACAAGATGGTAGGAAGGAAATTAATCCCAGACACTTCTCTGCTGTTCCAACAAGCTGGCTAATACACAGTTGCAAGGCCATCTGAAGCAGGCTTTCCCCTTTCTGGGTGGCTTGGCCGAGCAACCTGCTGGGGCAAACAGAACAAGACTTGCACCACCCTTTCTCCCACTTCATGTACAGGCAGATTTTGGCACAGGAAGATGCTGGCAAATTTATTTGTATGGCGACGGAATTCAAAAAACATTACTGGACTAAGGGCTAAATCCACCCAGTAGGCTTAAATGACCAGAGTACTGAAATCTCTGAATAGAAGCAAAGAAAGTTAAGAACAATTGAAAAAAGACTCAAAAGACCACATCATACAAGTCGAGCAGATATAATATGTTGTATTTGCCGTGCTAGAGGATAATTGATTTGCCATTCAAAATTTTACAATGCACAGATATATCCCATAATTAAGCCAAATTAACTGATTTATTTTTAAGTCACCAGCCATTTATATAGTTTGAAGACTGAACTTCTATCCCAAAGGTACTTACACATTGGGCAAATCACACAATTGCATGAAAAGATGGCAACACGGTAGTTCAAAGTCAGTTTACCGACACAACTTGTTTACCCAGCAGGAGTACTTGCTGTTGTGTTAAATATTAAATCGAAACTACTTGTAGCTTTATACACTATAGGCTTCATTCTCTACTGGTTTTAAGTCAAGCTACCAGAGGAGTTGATCCTAAACCTATATCATCTGCTCCCTTGAATAACAAACATCCCCCTGCAAGGCAAAGCCATTTCACGTTTGTCTTTACTAAAGCTTCCCATCTTTAGTTTCCTTAAGGAGTCCCAGCTCCTGCATGGCAAACACATTCCTAAATTAACTCAGTGAGCAGTATATGGACTGGAACACTCTTTAATTACCTTGCTGTAGTTAAAGCAAAACTCTAATAACTTTTGTGTAATATGGGTAGTTAAAGAATAGCAACTAAGTTGGTTTTCTCCACATTTTTAAGGCTCCGGGTGAAGGACAGAGTCTAATCCACATTTATGACTGAATATGGAACCTGAAGCTAGCAGTTGTTCCGGACTAATTAAAAAGTGTGATCTTGTGTCCAGATGACATGGGTGTTCCAGCAGGAACTAAAGACTGCTCTGACTCCACTGCATGGAATAAGGGAGAGCCAGACTTTGGTTCACATGGGTGGGGGAAAGAAATGGAGTCTTGAAGATTATGGCACTCACCAAGAGGTGAAACTCAATGCAGGGAAGGAAGGTTCTCAATTACACCCGCCACACAAGCCTACACAAGATAAGCAAATTGAAAAGGGTATGAATAAGGTTTTAATGTATTTCAAACAATAGTTTGAAAAATGAAGGCTATCCAACCCCCATAAGGTCTCTATCAGCAGCAAATTAAAAGATTGAATTTGGTTATTCTGAGGACAAAATACATTTTTGTTCACTATAGTGTTGTGCATTTGGGGGGTGGGGAGAGAATATATATGTAATGACAGCAAGACCCAAAACAGTTACAATGCATGGTAACTGAACTGGATTACCCCCTGGTTTGAGTAGCAGGAAGGTATCTAGAGGATAATGCCATCTTCCTCTTTATATTTCATTCTCCAAGACGTACCCGTGGCTAATCCCATGCGTGGCAGCTCTCATGACAGTTCGGAGAGCTACAAGATAACCACGGGTACGAGCAGGAGGGGGGGAAATGGCGGACAAAGAAAACTGATGGCCGGCTGGTGGCGGCACAGAAAAGCGGGTGGGAGGGCAAGCCGGCGGCAGGTGGGGGAGGGAGAAAATGATGGGTGGTGGGTGGATGTGGGGGAGAGAGAAAAACAACAGTGGGCGGGCAGAAAAGCGGCAGTGGAACGGTAGCAGCGGTGGGAAAGCAATGGGGGGGGGGAGTGGCATCTAGAGGTGCAGATGCTCTGTGCCTGGCCCAGCTAGTTTACATTAAAATTGATCACTGCATCACTCTAGGAAACACAAGCTATGCTAAAGCTACCTAAATCCAAGAGAAAGGGAAAAGGTTTCATGTATTTCAGTTTATTCCAAAACTAAACTCCTCCATTTGGTTCATGAAAACAGCAGCAAATGGACAACTCTTTAAAGAGACCTTTTCATCACTTAGTTCTTTGGAATTGATTGATGAATCAGACATGAAAACAGTCCATTTAACAGGTTTCTGGAAGGAGTGGTGATGAAAAAAAATCTCCACATTGACTTGCCAGTTTAGAGACATTCACCTGGAAATAATTTCTGTATAGAATCTTTCACAAATTCAAGTGGAGTTTGCTCCTTTTTCTTTATCCTCATCGATAACCTGAAAGACAACAGGTTGTAATACTAAAGCACAGGTCACAGTCAACTCCAAAAAATAAATAAAACATCCATATACAAAAGAAGCCACAAGATCATCCCTGTAGGTGAGCCTCCACCATAATGAAGCACAAGTAACATAACTTATTAAAAAGGATAAAACTGCTTTTAAAATCAGAAATGGACACTAATTTGCTAAAATTTGGTTGCCATTTAGAATAATTATCTCTCAGAGAAACCATCACATACTAGGGATGTGCAGAATGTTCTGGGTTCAGAATGTTCTCACTCGAAACATTCTGTTGCGAGTCTTCTGTTCCGAAACTGAATGCCCTTCATCGTAAGGGTGTTCCATTCCAAAACAGAACTCTCACAATGGCTCATTTTGAGCTCAGGACGTTCTGCACATTCCCTATCACATACCTTTCTTCCCTCCATATACACCAGTGGTTCTTAACATGGGGTCCGCCAGATATTGCTGAACTACAACTCCCAGCATCCCCAGCCACAATTTATTTGTGGCTGGGGATGCTGGGAGTTGTAGTTCAGCAACATCTGGCAGACCTCACATTAAGAACCACTGGTATATACTGTAAAGGTAAAGGTGTGCCATCGAGTCAGTGTCGACTCCTGGCAACCACAGAGCCATGTGGTTTTCTTTTGGTAGTATACAGGAGGGATTTATCATTGCCATCTCCCACGCAGTGTGAGATACCATACTCAATCCATTACATACTGGTCAAAACAACACTTCCCAGACATTCCACACAATATGGCTGAGACAGTCAGCAACAAAAGCAAAGTCGTCCTCTTGACTAGTCTGTCTGGAGAGCGGGAGGCAGTTGTGCCCCACAGAACGGCAGCCACTGCCGAGTGAAGGAAGCGAACCTTTGCACTATTGTGGCCACCTGCTATACTTGCCACTCTTGGCCCACTGGAGCCAGCCAACTTAATGCATTCGTTAAATTTTGTTCCTGGCTCACTCTTTCCCCTCCCCCACCACTTAAAGTTTTCAGGGACCCTCAAGGCATCCCTATATGCTTAAGAGTTGGCAACCAGGGAGAGGGCCTTTTTGGTGCTGGCACCCCATTTATGATATAGCCTCCTCAGTGAAGCTCACCTGGCACCATCATTATGCTTTTAGATGGCAGGTGAAGACCTTTTTGTTCACCCAGGCTTTTTACATGTGTTTGTCTTTTAGTTCTATTCGTTGGTCTTAATGCGTGTGAATTGTATGTGTTATCTTATGAGCTGTCCAGACAACAATGGGTCAGACAGATAAAGATATTATTAAGAGTTGCACAGAAGGGAGACTGTCACAAGGGTTAGTCCAGGGGTTCTCAAACTTGGGTCCCCAGATGTTGTTGAACTACAACTCCCATCGCCCCCTGCCACGATGGCCAAATGCCATGGGAGTTCCAGACCAACAACATCTGGGGATCCCAATTTGAGAGCCCCTGGCTTAGTCTTTCCCAACATGGAGGTGCAGTATCTGGAGAGGAACCTGATGGAACTTTCCATCCTAAACAACTTTTCAAGGCCCAAGAGACGTCTCACAGTCTAGAGTGGTGCCTAAATCTTAATCTTCTGGAACGTACTTGCAAAGGCCTTGTGCAAGTTTCTACAGACCCACTTTCTCCACCTTCAATTATGCACTACCAAATATATCCTGTTGTACACACTGCTTCCTTTGATATGAAGCTTCTAGACTGTGTTCTTAAGCGGAACCAGGTATTCCATTTGAAGGGTCACAATGTTTTTCTAAACGTACTTGGCCAATACACTTTGAGGAGGTGTGGAGAAGCAACCGTATAAATAAAGAAGTGGTGTTAGTCCATTACACCCTTGAAACTCTGCTCACCTGTTCCACGCCTTCTACTTCTGGAATATAGAATTGCAACATGTTCTGAATCCCATTCTTCAGAGTTATGATGGAGCTGGGACAGCTTGTGCATGAGCCTTGAAGTTTCAACTGCACAATCCCGTCTTCAAAGCCCTTGAAGATGACATCACCACCATCTTCCTGGACAGTTGGCCTGAGGGAAGTTGCATCATTCATACACAGACAAATACTGTAAGTTTTAATATTGTATTAAATATTAATATTGTATTAACTTAGAATGAGGCTCGAAGTGCCTTGCAAACTAGGGATGTGCTGGTTTGAAGGTGTGGGTATGTGTGTGTGTGTCATTTTAAGGACTCCGCCCCCACCCCCGCCCCGCTGTGACATGCACAGTGGCCAATTCCGGTCCACGGCAAAGAGGTCCCAGCAGGACCGTTTCTGAGAACAGTGCTGGAGGGGAAAATGTTGGGGGGAGGGGGAGTTATTCCGCCAAACCAGTTCCATGCACATCCCTATTGCAAACACATGCTGTGCTGCCTTCTCCAACTCGCACCTCTGTGTCTTTCATTGTGCCATCGCTTGTGCCTAGAGCAGGCCGCCTCTTCCTGCCCACCTCCCTTCTCCTCCTTCAAACCCCTGCAAACATCTTCCCGTAACATCTGAGTTGGAGCTGCATTTGTTTATTTGTTTAGATTTTGATACCGCCTCACCCAGTTGGCCCCAGGCAGTTCACAAATATAAAAACAATTAGTTTCAGTACTCACTAAAAGCCAGGCTAAAAAGATGTGTTTTCAGGGCTCTTTTAAAGCCTTCTAGAACTCAGGCCTCTAATATCCATAGGGAGTGCATTGCAGAGCCCAGGAGCAGCTAGAGAGAAGGCCCGATTCTGGGTCACCGGCAGGCAAACTGGCGGTAGCTGCAGACGGACCTCTCCTGATGACTATAAAAGGGTGGTGGGGATCATAAGAATCTCCCAGGTAACCCAGTCCTAAGCCATTGAAGACTTCAAAGGTAATAAGGCAGCTTCCTATGTTCCTATACACTCCTTCTTGGGCCTGGAATCCGAAGTACTGCCAGGCCTACATCCCTTATGAAGTAACCTCCATCCAACCTGGCTCCCTTCTACATGGAAACACATGACCAACACTTATGAATTCTATCTCCATGGCAATGCTTTGCCATACTGAAGAACTTTGTGCTCCTTATACAGGATCTCTTTGTACCAGTTTGCATCCCTGGTGAATTCATTGAAGGATTGCTCACATTTATCACTGCTGCTACCAACTAGCTCCGAACAAAAAACCTTAGTTCCCAGAAGCGGGCAAACACCTGCGTCCAGCTCAGAGCTTGGCTCCCCCTTCAAAAACCAGGCAAGCTACTGTGCAAGAAAAACTGGCCTCTCCATTTCCCGTTTGTCCTGTGTCCCAGCAGGCCTTCTGTTTTTCCCCAAAAAGAACAGCAAGCACTCAGTTTGTGGGGCTGGCAGGCACTAGAATCCTGGAAACACCTCTGTGTGAATATTGACGCAAGCAGCAAAAGATAAATACACAACTGCCGAGTGTCTCTCTGGTGTTCTTCTGGAGGCCAAGCAGTTTTAGAAGATATATTCTAGGTGTCAAACAAGAGAGCTACATAATCAAGGAGCCCATCTACCTCCAGAAAAACACAGATTATTCACACCACTAACATTTTAACTCATTTCAAGTATACTGACTGCCGTCATATCTTTTTGAGGAGAAACAGCAAAAATAAAGGAACTCATGGGAAAGCAGTGGGGCAACAGCATCCTCTGAAGGGCCTGAGGCAGAGGTTCTCAAACGTGGGCCCTCAGGTGTTGTTGGACTACAGAGCCCGTCATCCCCAGCCACCATGACCGAAGGTCATTGGGGAGGATGGGAGCTGTAGTCCAACATCTGGAGTCCCAAGCCTGAGAACCCCTGAATTAGCAACATCAACAGTTCACACGATGAACAAGATCTTGCCTCCACAGAAGAATCGAAAAAGAGCAGGCCTTTGAGAAGTCTGCCGAAACAGATATGAACAATACATTCAGAACCTGACCCCCTTTCTGAAACTCCACTTTCCCCCAAGTGCTTGTATAGCAGGCACAGTCGATTGTTACCTTATTCTTGTATCCAGCAGCTCTTTTATCATTAATACAACTTCATCATCGTCTTCAGATGGTGCTTGAGTGGTTTATGAAAAAAGACAAGAACAATGGCCCATGTTTATCTTCATCAACAGCAGCAGAACAAAAGTACGATGAGCTCTCTGGGGGCTCTGCTCTTTGGCCTGACCCCATTTGGAATCTGGTGGGTAGAGACCAGCAGCAGGGTCTTCTCAGTGGTCATTATGGATTTCTCTCTCTGGGAAATCTGAAAGGCTCCCTCTCTGTGTTTTCAGGCAGGCTTTGAAAACTCTTATTTAGAGCGGCATTTGATGCATTTCCCCCCCTGCTGTTTAACCATTTTTAATACTTTGCTAGTGCTGCTGATTGTATAATTACTCTATTTTCAGACAGATTTTTAATTGTGTTAATATATAATAATTGTGCTGTTAATAAATATAAATAAATAAAATAATACTGTCGATGTCTGTAAGCAGCTTTGGTTGCATTTGCAGAAAAGCAGGGCAAAAGTAAACTGAAATAAATAAAACTGATCAACTACAATAAATAGTCCTTTTCAAAAAATATTGCTAGAAAATACCGGCAATGCACTGCCGAGAATTTCTGAGGTCCAAACAACAAGACTTAAACTATACTCTTAAAAATATGGTTCATTAGCATGCATTTAGGGCCTCTTAAGATAAAGGGCATTTCTTAGGACAAAATTCCTGTACTTGAGACCCTCTTGGTTCAGGGTCAAAGCTCTCTCTAAGTAGGGATGTGCACGGAACCGCAGCAGGGAGGCTCAAAGTGGAGCGGGTCTCCCTTTAAGAGCGGGTGAGGTGCACTTACCCCTCCTGCTGCTTTCCCCCCACCGTGTTTCTTAATGTCCATCGGGGCGGCAGCGTACCTCCCTGCCGCCCCATTACATGCCTCCCTGCCGCCTCATCTTCCAGATATGACTGGAAGTGACGGGCGTGCCCGCATGCGTGACGTACGCGTGCCCATGCACGCAGGCATGTCAGCGACATCCGGTCATATCCGGAAGACGAGGGCAACGGTGCGGCAGGGAGGTACGCTGCCACCCTGATGGGCATTAAGAAACACGGACGCTGGCGGGAGGAAACCGGTGGGAGGGGTAAGTGCACACTCCCCCACTCTTAAAGGAAGACCCCCGCTGCCTTCGAACCAGAGGAACCACCAGTTCTTTGAACCGGTTTGGAGGCCCATAAAGGGCTTCTGAAACGGTTGTGTGCACATCCCTACTCTCTAGTCCCGTATGAGCAGAGGGTTCCGCAGATGCTGTTGGACTACAACACCCATTATCCTCAGCCCCAAAGCCTAGGATGATGGGTGCTGTAGTCCAACAACATCTGGGGGCCCAAGTCTGAGAACCCGAGTTAGCTGACCACTGTTGGAGACCTGGTGCTAGACTTGATCGACTACACCAAAACTAACCAGACAAAAGCCCCATAACCCTAAATGATGATTGGTGAGGAAAACTGTGCTCCCAACAAGCTGAACATGAAAGTGGAACAGTAGAGAGAGGGCATCCCTGCGAGACCAGACAAAAGCACTTATGAACATACATAAGAGAGCCTGGATGCTACAGGCCACCTCCAGCCTCGGAGGCAAGATGCCTCTCAATACCAGTTGCAGGGGAGCAACAGCAAGAGAGAGGGCAGGCCCTCAGCTCTTGCCTGTGGGTTTCCCAGAGGCCTCTATCTGGTGGGCCACTGTGTGAAACAGGATGCTGGGCTGTGGGAAACAAGGATCAGCCTTGGGCCTGATACTTGGGACAGAGCAGGGCTGTTCTTAGGTTCTTAGCCCTGTGGGATCAGAGCAAAGGTTCAGCAGGTCCAGCCCCAGGTCTTCAACAGCCGCCAGCTAACTCCGGGGTTCTTGTGTCCCCAGATGTTGTTAGACTACAACTTCCAGCATCATCAGCCACTGTGGCTGAGGATAATGGGGGGAGTGGTCCAACATCATCTGAGAATTCAAGTTTGAGAACTCCCGGTCTCTGGAAGCTCCCAAGCAGAGCATGCAGCCAATGGCCTACCCTGCCACTGTCTGTCCCCAGTACTGGTACTCAGAGATGTACTGCACCTGCACACTGAGGTTCCATCTGGCCATAATGGCGAGCAGCCGTTGACAGAATCTCATCCATGAATTTGTCTAATCTCAGCCATTTACCTGTGTCTGTACGAGGAGCCTCTTCAGTAACGACAGGCAAGCCAGAAGCATAGAAATCCATAATGGCTGCATAAATATCTGGTTTCATTAAATTCCAATCTAAATCTTCACCTTCCTACAAAGTGTTCAAGAAAAGCATAAGAACAGATGAAGAACTTGTGGGATTAGGACCCGGGTCCATCTCATTCAGGGTGGCGTTTTCCACACTGGCTAGCTGCACACCTCTGTGAACGCTGTGTGAAGGCAACACTCCTGCTCTCTTTGTCCCCAGGATCTAAGAATCAGAAGTACACCGCCTATGAATGTGGGCACTCCCATGTTATGGATAACGATGGGTGACAGATCTCTCCTCCATGAATTTTCCTAATCTAGGGCTCTCAGTCTTTGGGTCCCCAGATGATGTTAGGCTACAACTTCCATCATCCCCAGCCTTTGGCCAGCGTGGCTGAAGACGGTGGGAGTTGTAGTCCAACATAATCTGGGGTCTTATTTGCTTTCCAGACAGAAAACAGTTTCCAGACAGAAGTACAGTTTAGCCCACTACCTTGAGAGGTAGCACATACATTTTGGAAACAATAAATCCATGTGGACCAAGGGCTGCTTCTCTTGCAAAAGGCTGCCATCCTTTCCACTAATTCTTTGAAACCCAAACCAAAAACAGTGAAAAATGACTGCTTACATTTATTTTAAACAAAGCATTCTAAAGGCAGCCAAGAAAAGAAGTGAGGGTCAATTCTGTCCAGCAATTGGGTCCAAAAGCTCATTTCCTTCAAAGCTGTAGTGGGAAGGCAGTACAAAGCCCCAGTTAAGGACCTGGCTTAAAACTCGCACAAATCTTTGGCAGCTTCTATTTTTAGAATGCTTTCGTGCATGCTGAAAAACTCTCCTTCAATGATTCAAGAAAGGAATATACTTCTCATCACTCCCGCAGACTGTGTGCAAGCCTCAGCTCATGTTTAGAGCATTAAGATCGTATTTTAGCTTACCTTTGTGACAGTGATGAAGTCTGTACCAAAGAAGACACTTTTAACCCCTTCAATCCTGAAGAGCTGCCTACAGAATTAAACAAAAGAAGTAAGACTATCAAAAATAAAGACCACCATTCACATCTGTGCCCATTGTGAGCTTCCTGGTTTCTCTGGATTAGTTCACACATGTGCATTTGTCCCTTGATGGCTGCAGTACTTCTAAATCTGAAACTCTAGCACATTTATTATTATTATTATTATTATTATTATTATTTCTTGTTTACACAGTCAGACAGGTGTTATTGACTGGTTTGTTTTATCCAGACATCGAGTCCTTCCCAAGGACCTGGGATGCCAGAATTTTATTGTCAATGGTTATAGATATCGTCGCAGAATATAGGCTGTTGTTGTTGTTATTATTATTATTTACCTCAACACAATGGTACTTATTTGTAGGACATATGGAACTGCACTGCAACAAAAACCCTCTTCAAATATTACCTCGTACAGGTGTCTGTGTGCATGCACATGTTTTTGTGTGAACTGTACATGCATTCATTTTAAAAGTGACCCTCAGTATAAGCCCACTCAATTGCATGGTACAGACAGGATGTGCACAACTGTGCAGGCATTCTGCACAACATGTGAATAACTGTACATGTGCACAGAGCGGTGCATGTGTACACAGACCGAGCATGTGTTGAACAGGGCTGGACACAAGGGCAAATCAAAAAGCTCTCTTTAAAAGGATGCATGTTATAGTCCATCCAGAACTGCCAAGGAAGAATTGCCTCGAGGCAACCCAGCAAGCAAGCTTTTCTAAGGTGCAGAAACCTGGGCTTTTTTCATTTCCTCTTTCTTACAGGCCCTCACCATGCCTCCAATGACTAACTTGCAGTCGCAGTTGAAAACTTTTGTGCACTTGCTTATAAGGCTGATCTAATCTTATATGAAGTAATATGATGATGCAATGCAGGGCAATCACTCCGGATTGCTGGCAGGGGCAAAAGCAACGAGGAGGGGAGGGAGGGAGGGTTTGGGGGAAAAGGAAACAGGCAGAGGAAGGGTCACACACAGAGTTCTTGTCTCTAATGCAAACCACCTTCCCCAGAGAATGCTTTGCAAGAAGAGACGAGACCCCTCTGAACATCTCTTGATCTGAGCATACAACCAAGTTATTGCATACAAAACCAACCACAAACCTTGCTAAAGGAGAGCAATACGTGGAAGCTGGAGAGGTGAATTCCATAGTCCTAGACTCCAGGACTGGTTTTCCTGGGATAAATTTCAGGCTGTTTGGATTTGGAGTGTCCTGTGTCTGAACAAACATAGACCTCGCTGAAATTTAAAAAAGAAAAGAAAGATGGGTAATGTATTAAGTGTGTGTGCATAATTTGTAATTGCCTAATTTGAATCCAATCGTCATATGATATAAGCAAGAACTCTTTGATTAAATCAAAGGTCTGTCTCTGGTGTGCCCAACCTTGGGCCCCCAGATGTCGTTGGACTACAACTCCCATCATCCCCAGCTGCAATGGCCAAAACACACTGCCTCTGAACACAGAAATTCTATCCAGCGTTCCTGCTAAGGCTCTCAAATGTCATTATCAGGCAATTTCATTTTCTTTCTTTCCTGATCAGGCAGTCTCAAACAAACTGATATACCCGTGATGCAAAGCAGCAAACACTACCGACACTTAACAACGGCTGGGCTGGGACCCGTTTCCATTTGGATACAGTTCCATTTGTCCTTCCCTCACAGAACTTTCTCCAGGTTGTCATGTGACTTGAAACTTCTGGTGCCTCAATTGACTTCTTTTCCTCCCCACCCCTTTCTCCGTTGCTAGCCAGACTGTAAGCCTGGGGGAATGGTGCATGTCTTAAATTTTTTAATCTCTGTACCACACCTAGAAAATTGTAGGCATAATAATGACAAAATATGAAGCTATTTACATGATATGAACAAGATGCTATTCCCAGCTTAACTAGAGCAGTTACCTTCTGGGGATTGTTAATTGGGCAAAATGTATGCTTCAGAAGGAATGACTTTTACTAAACATCAAACAAACAAAAAGAGGCCCTGAATCTTTTGTTTCACAAACCATTATTCTGTCATTAGCTGACAAGCAATATATAAATTACCAAGTTACTGCTCCCAAGTGCCTGTCATGGCAACAGCTCATTGGACTTTAATACACTCAGGTTTTCAAGAGACAAAATTCCAACAGGAAGCATGGATTTATTCCCACCTCGTCCTCTGCCCCCGCGCAATAAAGAGACTCAAGTTTTGTCATGGTGATCCACAGAAGTTTGAAAAAAACAGTTTGAGATTCAAGCATAATCCTGAGAAATCCAGTCCTAAAAGTGTGGCAGCCACCCTGGATTCAACCTCATTGCAATAATATTTTATGTTCACGTTTCAGAATGGGATTACAACCAAGGACCACAATATCAAGTTGGGATGATGATATGGCTTGGATCCTAACTTGAATCCTGAAGACTGGAGAATTCTACTCATAGAACTAGGCCTTCAGACCTCCCCTTTCCCTCTGGAGCCCCCTAAAAATTCCATCCTGAAGGCTGGGAATCCATCCTCTTGGATCAAGATGCCATACAGTATGGAGGGTTGCAGCCACTGTTAACAGGGATTCCCAGATGTTGCTGACAACAATTCCCAGAATCCTTGGCCAAAGGCCATTCCAGCTATGGATTCTGGGAGCTGTAGTCACAAACATCTAGAAATCCGTTACAGGGAACCCTGGTTCCAGCAGGAAGAGACTGGTGAAAACCAACAAACACATCTATCCCCTTACACCAGTGTCTTCTCCTTACACACGGCCACCAAATAAAAATCCAAATAAAATCCGTGTATAATTTGATGCCCCTGAACACTGGCAGTTGCTCAGGGTAACCTGCACTCAATGCAAATGGCCGCATGAATGGGCTGGACGCACTTGATACGGAAGCACTGCTGAATGGGGGAACCCAAGTTACTGCTAAACATCTCCAATGCAACAAAGGAGGGAAACGTTTATAGCAAAGAAATAGTTTGCCATATTTCTTGTGAGCAGAAGCTGTGGGTGGGAGGGCAGCTGTAGAAATAAAGTGCAGGGCAAAGGCTAAGCAACTCCCTGCCACAACTGCACCCTCCCCTTGCTGCTTTGCTGATGCTCAGCAGTGAGGTTTGCTGCTAGGTGTGTATTTCAGCCTTAAACAGGTGCAGACCTGATCAGAACTACTGGGAACTCAACAAAAGATGCTCTGCTTCCAGAGTGGGAGATAAATATAAACGAATGAAACATATGCATACTACTCTCTGGAGATGCTTCCCCTCCCATCTACTACAGGTGCCTAACAAGCTGCTGCTTCTTTTTTAAAAGTTAAAGGGGTTGGGTCTCTCTCTCTCTCTGTTTTTGACTTACAAAGACTTCACTCTAACAAAACTTGGGAGCCTCCAGATTCAAAAGTAGAAACCACTTTGTATAGGGAAGTTGCACGGCTAACTTCATGAGGACGACTCAGTTTTTGTTTTTACAATTTATGGGGGCATCGCTTAGTAGCAGAGCACCTGCCTTGGATGCACAAAGTCCCACATTCAGTCCTGGCAGCATCTCCAGGTAGGACGGGGAGAGAGTTCTCTGCTAAAACCTTGGAGAGCTGTTGCCAGTCAGTGTAGACAATATGGAGCTAGATGGACCAAGGGTCTGATCTGGTATGACGTGGTTTCCTATGTTTCTATATGAAATCTTTAGGGATGGTGCTGTAGCTCAGTGGGAGAGCATCTTCTTTGCATGCAGAAGGTCCCAGATTCAATCCCTGGAAGCATCTCCAGGTAGGGCTGGGAAAGACTCCTGCCTGGAACTTTGTGGAGAGCCACTGCCAGTTAGAGCACACCAGGGATTCCCAATCTGCAATACTCCAGATGTTGATGAACTACAACTTATTCCCAGCCACAAAAAACGGTAGCTGGGGATAATGGGAGTTGTAGTTCAGCAACATCTGGAGCACCAGAGCCTGGGAACCCCTGATGTAAACAATACTGAGCTACATGGACCATGGTCTGGTTTGGTAGAAAGCAGCTTCCTATGTTATACTATATTTTTCTACATTAGCATGTAAACAAAGCATCTTATGAAAAAGCAAGCACCACTATGCTGGAGAGAAGCTTGGACATGCTAGCTCTAAGAGGACCCAGCCACTCTCTCCTGCTACTCTGCTATGCTCTGTTGGAGTAGTAGCAATTGTGTGAGAAGTAGCTGGAACTAAGTGTGGAAGTCATTTCAATTGCTTGACCAAACCGAAGCCATTTTGTTAGCTTGATGCTAGAGCTGTTTGAACAGAAATGCTTTGCAAGGAGAAAGCAAGGCACTGGCTTAGCAGGCAGACAGGAAATAGCTAACTTGGGGTTTTGGCTTGAAATAGATTTCAGGGGAAAGGTCCCTGGAGATTTGAATCACACTTTAGCAGACACTGACAGCAGCTACACTTTGCACTACCCTATCTGGAGCATTCTGATCAAGCAGGGTAAATATGGTCTGTCATTGTAACTTCCTTGTTTTAATGTACACGTGTAAATGTCCAGCTAACTGACTGAAAATGTTTAAGCAACTTGAGTTCAATTATGTAACTTACGCTTTTGACCAGATAAGACAGTGTGATGTACTTTGCAAGTGGTCTTTGGGGTCTGATCAGATCTGTAACCTGCACAGGCTCTCTATGACCCATTTCAGCTGAAACTGAAAGCTGAAAGGCTTTCAATAAAGCAATTACTTGGATTATACTAAACACGACCATGTTTTCTTCCACATAAGCAATATAATATACGGTTCTTTCAGGAGAGCCTTAAGGACCCATCTTTTTATCCTGATTTTTAATCATATCTAGTTTTACTTTTAATCTGATTTATTTTAAAAACATTTTAATTTTTTTACTACGTGTTTTTTATTTTAATGTAAACCACTCTAAGCCATTTTAGGAAGGGCAGTATATAAATGGAATAAAATAAATAAAAACTGCTTCATGACAAAAATGACAGTCGTGTCAAGTATGGTTTTTATTGCATCCTCCCACAGAATTGTGAATGCCCACTTTTAGGTCAAGAAATATACTCACCCGTTGTCTGTAGTACTGCAGGTGGAAGGAATGGCTTCTTTTGTGTGGCAAGGTGTAGAGGTTGTCTAGATGCTCTACGAATGTCTTTTAATCCCAAGTGACAAAAACTCAAAAAGAAAAAGACCAGTCTTACCAAGAAGGCCACCATCTCAGACTCTTACGTCTTGTAGCACATCCCACATCATGCTCCAATGTCAAAGATTTAGAGGAACTCAGTAGATTCAACTAACCCATACTGCAGATTTAGTAAAGGTAAAGTGTGCCGTCAAGTCAATTTGGACTCTGGGCGCCCACAGAGCCCTGTTGTTTTCTTTTGGTAGAATACAGGAGGAGTTGACCATTGCCTCCTCCTGCACAGTATGAGATGATGCCTTTCAGCACCTTCCTATATCGCTGCTGCCCAATACAGTACCAGCAGGGATTCGAACCGGCAACCTTCTGCTTGTTAGTCAAGCATTTCCCCGCTGCTTTCTAGCTCACCCTAATTTGTGGCTCAAGGCAGGAAAGAATATTTCCTATCCTTACATCTTCTGCTCTCACAACCACCCAGGTTGGCCAAACTCACTCAGGTTAATCAAGGAACCAATAAATGAGTCAGGACTGGAGTCCTTGGTTCCAAGCAGCCTGTTCCAGGGATTCTGGATCTTGAGTCAGCAGTTCTGTTGAACTACCCCAATCAGCAACCCCAGCCACAATGCCCTGTGACCATTGCGGCTGGTGATGATGGGAGTTGGGAACACACAAGCCTTTAAGCACCAAAAAGGTCACTCAAAGGCCTGCATATTCTTTCACAGGCAAAATTAAGGGCAAATACGCAAAACATTTGCCAGGGTTGCCTTAGGTATCAGGATTGCAAGCTTCTCGAGACACAGATCTTTCTTTGCTTTGATATTCTATAAAGGCATTCTGAGGGCTATATCAATCTTCAAGGAAGAAAGGATGCAACGAATGGTACAAGGTGCTTTCCAACTGAATTTAGGCATACTCCTTCAAGGCAGATAACCCATACACCAAGAAAAAGATGTCTGTTATCTTAGAGTATAAGAATGATTTCAAGTTAGAATCAGGTTGCCTGTTCAGCATGTCTAAACCACTAAAATCAAACTTTTGAAGCCTAACTCTGTGCAAGATGGGCCCTTAATTACTTTTAATACACTCAATCAAGTTTTTGTTTATAAAACCTCCAGTTAACTCAAGAATGGTGAATGGGCAACTTTTCTGCCTTTTAAAGGCACATGAACAATGATGTGGAGAGCAGTACAAGAACATTCTTATTTTTAAGACTATCCCATCCAATATTGACTGGGGGTAACTTGGGGAGAACTGGCCTTGTGGTAGGAAACATGAACTGCCCCCTTTGCTAAGCAGGACTGGCTGTGGTTTATATTTGGATGGGCAACTACACATGAGCAGTGTCTGCTATAAACTATTCCCCTTAGGGGACTGGGCCCTTGTTCAGTGGCAGAGCATCTGCTTTGTATGCAGAAGGCCCCAGTTTCCATCCCTGGCAGCATCTCCAGGTGGGGCTGGGAAAGACTCCTGCCTGAAACTTTGTAGAGCTGCTGCCAGTCAGTGCAGGCGACAATGTGCTGCGTGGGCCAAGGGTCTGACTCAGTATAAGGCAGCGTCCTGCGTCCCCCCCACCCCTAGGGGGTAGACGCTGCACTGCAGGGACCGATACAACTCCTTGTTCAGGTACAGTGTTTCCTCTAACAGGGATTCCCAGGTGTTGTTGACTACAACTCCCAGAAACCCCAGCTGCTGCATCGGCTTTTGCTTGGGGATTCTGGGAGTTGTAGTCAACAACATCTGGGAATCCCTGTTAGAGGGAAGACTGTCCTGGTGGTGGGCGAGTTGTGCAGCAGCTCGGAGAAACCACTTTTTGCGGGGAAGGAAACAAAGAAATAAAAGCTCAAACTCTGGTCTTTACGCGGGGTGGGGGCGCTGAGGGGACAGCAGAGAAGAGCGGGCCCCCCCGCGAGGATTCAAGCCCTTCCCCCCGACTGCTGCGGGGGGCGAGGAGGACATAGCCCCCCCTTTCCAGCTCTCCAATTCCCCGGGGGGGAGGGGGCTCCGCCGGCGTCACCTACCGGCCGCCCCGCCCCAGCGCCGCCGCCCCCAGCCGCCTCAGAGCCGCCATCTTGGCTCCCTCTCTCTTTCTCTTCTCTCCGGCCTCCCGGAAATGACGCAAAAGGACCCCTGTGCCGGGCTGCCCTCCGCAGACGCCTGATAGGGGCACCTCGGTGGGAGAGAGAGCCAGGAAACTTGGGAAAGGTCTTCCCGAAAGGCGCCGAAGAGCGGCCTCTGCTGGCCGTCTCCGGGAACTGCAAGGATGGAGGCAGGAGAGCGTTGGTGCGCGAGGCGTGTGGGGTGTTTTTTGCACCCCGAAGCAGCTCATCTCTGCAGCTTTGCAGCGCACACACCCCTTTGGGACAAGCCGTCGTCTTCCCGTGCTGTGCCTCCAGCAGCCCCGGGCCCTTGCTGTGTTTGGGTGGGCAAGAAAAGAGAGGCGGCCGGAGCTTCGTGCAGAGTCAGTCCCGGGGGGGTGGCTCACTCCTTGGCAGCATCTCCGGGTAGGAAGGACGGGGAGAGACCCCTCGTTACCAGAGGTTTCTCCAGACATCCTCGGCATCGACAGATAAAAATTAAGGCTTCCCAAAACTCTTAAGAGGAGTCCTGCCTGCAGGATGAGACCAGGCATTCTCAATCTTGGTTGGACTACAAATCCCATCATCCACAGCGGTCAGATTGTGTGGCGGGGTGATGGGAGTTGTAGTCCAACATCCTCTGCGGACCTGCGGTTGAGAACTCCTGGTCTCTAGACCACCTACTGTTCCCAGCAGTGGCAAAACGGATCTTTTCTGGCAAACTAGAGGCGGGGGTGAAGGCAGCGGCGCACTGCCCTGTTGCCCGTCTCCCCTGCCAGGTAGGCTGCCTCCGCACGTGGGGGCTCAGTCTCTAATAGCTGCCACATAGACTTCTCCTCTGTGAACTTGTTTGGCCTAGAAGTTCCCATGCTTGGGTCCCCAAATGTTGTTTGACTACAACTCCCATCATCCCCAGCCTTTAGAAAGATAGGAGCAGCCGGATTAATCCCCTTTTCAAGCCATGTCAGTGAGTTGGCCCTTCCCAGGGCCGGTCCTAAACAGGTGGTCCTAGCAGGGGCGTAGCAAGGTTGGAGTGGGCCCAGAGACAAGATTTTGAAATGCCCCTGCCCCCCCACTGAAGCTCAGCTCATGAAGGAAAGAAATCTTAAATGAGGCTGAATCGTGGTAACAAAAAGCAGAGTAAAATTCATATATATAAATAAAAACCTATGTGCCACAATAGAACATCACCCTACATTTTGTTTTTTAAGGTTTTGTAAATTGTGGATGATGCAAGTCATTTAATAGTACTAGAGAAAGACCTGCTGTTCTGGTAGCTCCAGGTCTTAACACTCACATCAATTTCGGAAGGTGAATACAACTGAAGGAAGCCCGGGCGGGTGCGCGGCTGGGGGAGTCAGTCGTGTGACTTGCCTCTGGGCTCCCAGACAACTGTCTCCCCCTTGCCCTATTATAGTTACGCCCCTGGGTCCTAGGCAGCCACCTGGGGCACAAACTCTTGGGAGGCACAGGTAGCAGGGTGGGTGCTGCTGCTGCCCACACCAAATATCTACCACCGTTCCCACATCCAGTGGTAATGGATTCCACAAGCTCCAAATCTTTTGTTTGTCCCGAATCTTCTGCCGATCAGTTTCACTGGGCAACCAGAGCTCTCCTGCTGAAAGACAGGGGAATGTTTCTCTACGTCCCCTTTGTCCACCTCATGCGTAATATGATTCTGCCTCCAGCTCTCCACATGGTGAGTTGTTTTTGGGGCTCAGAACAACACATCTTGGATTCAGGTTTCCTTTGGAAGCAAAGTTGTTGCAGGCTGACAGGGAGTCTTGGCAATACCCAATTTATTGACACATTCAGCAGAGAGAGGGGTTGAGCATCTGATGGGAGGTAGGGGATTACAGATCAGTTTCAGGCAGTGTCTCAAATCCTTCAGTGTGTCTCTCTCAGCTAGCTGCCTGGCCTGCTTCTTCTCACAAATCTTATTGGGGGGGGGCATGGAGGAGGAGGATCAGGCTTCTCCCAGGAGGTGGCCAGTGCATGAATCTCCATGTCCAAATGACAGAGAGTTCACTTTTGTACTTAGCAAGTTGCCATATAGGGAGTCAGACCATTGGCTCATCTAGCTCAGTATTGTCTGCACAGACTGGCAGCGGCTTCTCCAGGTTTGCAGGCAGGAGTCTCAGCCCTATCTTGGAGATGCTGCCGAGGAGGGAACTTGGAACCTTCTGCATGCAGGTGCTCTTCCCAGAGCGGCTCCATCCCCCCAGGGTAATACCATACAGTGCTCACACATGTAGTCTCCTATTCAAGTGTAAACCAGGGCAGACCCTGCTTAGCAAAGGGGACCATGCATGCATGCTTTCTGCTGGCCAAAGACCAAAATAAAGACTAGGACTCTGCATGCATGTTTGCTACCACAAGACCAGCTCTCCTTGTGGAATTATTGCGTCAGAACTTCTGGTTCACACTGCAACTCGTCAGAGCTCTACGAGGAGGTCCCCCTCATCTCCTTTCTGCCCACTACAGTGAGCCCTTCTGGTGGCTTTCTGCAGGACAACAGGAGGAACAGGTTAGCCAGCACCTGAAGTTGCTCTGCCGCTAACGGGCGTGGAGTGGAGTCATCGCTGGGGCTAGCAGAAGAGCCGTGGTGCTGCTACAGAGCCATGGAAGAGGTGGCTGCGGCTACTACCGGCCGGGGGAGAATGCAGCTGTCCTCTCCGTTGGACTTGGGATCTGGGGCACTGTCACCAAGTCATCTCCTGTTTATTTTCTGGGGCTGAAACTAACAATTTAGGTAGGGCAGAGGTTTCCCCCAAGCAACACTTTGTGCAAACATTCGCCCTCTTTTCCTAAACTTGCTTCTTTCTTCCTGGATGAATGACGTGTGATATCCCAGCCAATTGGGAACTGTGCAGAGCATGGGATGATGCAGTGTGATGTAACCAATTCACTTTAGCTACAACGTGACACACTAATGTAAATGAACTGGCAGAGGGGTGTGTGTGTGTGTGTTGCATTAACTGTCAAATAACTGGGAGGGAAATGAGATGGTAGGTGGCAATGCCAAATATATTAATGGAAAACTGAGTCACTTCGGTTCCAACTATTGGCTGGTCCTGGGGTGTTTGCAAAAGTTAACTTGTTTTTGTTTGTTTTTTAAACAGAGGGACACTTTACATTCAAGTTCTTGGGAACACAAGCAGGAAAGGACACAGCAACACACACATTCTTGAAATCAGATTGTTTTTAATACAGCAAACAACAGTTTTCAGCGCTAACATTTCTTCATCAAGACTATAGCAACTGGAGTGAAACAAAACCCCAGAGGGACTCCAAGCAGCTCAGTAGGTCAGAGAGGTGTTTCCCACACCATCAAGTTCTGACTGTATCAACAGGAGTTTGGAGCAAAATCACTGGTCTTACAATCCATAATTGCACACTTCAACAGTTCCACATTAGCAGGGAAAAAGAGATAAATAACCCACTCATTCTCAAGCTGCCAGTTCAGTCAAGGCAATTTGAGCTGCCTGTGGAATGGGCCACCGTGATCTTTATTGTCTGCATTATAAACATCTGTAACAGCATTTCCTTTTTCCTCTCAAACCATCTACTTTCCCCATGAGAAATAATCCCTTTAAAAAGGGTCAAAGATTGCCCCTCTAATATCATAGCTGGCAAGTTTCATCATAACGGTTAAAATATTCCTGGTACACACACAAAAGAGACACAGATAACCAAAATAAACACAAACACACAAAAAAGCCACCAGCCAAATGACCGATGGCATAGGTATAGTCACAATAGCTAGGTTTAGGAATGGGTATATAAAGAGAAAGAGAGAGAAAACTGTTGCATCAAAATACTTATTGAGCAAAAATGTTACAATACCGAAGACAACTCTGGAAGATACCTTGATTTAAAACCACGCAAAATAAAACAAAGATACAAAACAAGTTTCCAGCATGACTAGTCTTTGGTGGCAGCTCAGCTGAATCCATGTAAATCTATTTATGATTTCACTGTGATGAAGTCCACACAGGTCCTGCAACATTATACTTCCCCCAGACATAAACCAGTGACTGTGGGTACAGCTATGCTTAGGACAGGATGTGGGAAAGGTGGAGGGAGTCTGAAATGTGAAAAAAGATCCATGGAGTGTCTCAGGCCAGGGTGCCCAACACAGGGTTCTCAGCTGTTGTTAGACTACAACTCCGATCCTCCCCAGCCACAATCGGAATGGTGGTCCAAAGACATCTGGGGACCCAAGGTTGGGAACACACACACCAACCCCTCGGGTCTCCAGTGTCCTCGAAGACACTGGAGAAGTCACTTACTTGGAGACGAACTTCACCTCTTCTTCCTTCACCAGCTCATACTGATCAAGCTTATGCTGGAACTGGTTCCACACAAGGGTTAAGTCACACAACTGAGAACTGGGCTTGAAGCCCAAGTTTAGTCCAGAGTCTGAAAATACAAGCTTTGCTAGGCAAAAACATTTTGGTGGTGGAGGCAGAACCCCCCCAGTGGGACCAGCACCAAAAGCCAACTTTCTGCCTTTGATCAGCGCCTCAACATTCTGCCGCCTCACTCGGCCTAACCGTAGGGCTGCTCCTTCTGCCCCCAAGAAGGCAGCATCTTGAGGACCAGGGACTCCTCAAGCTAAGCAAGGCCACATTGCTGCAGGATTTGATGGGCAGCAAAATGAAGGAAGAAGCTGGTTTCCCCCAAACCCCTTGGCATGCTCTTTGCTGTTATGAAGAATAGGATGCAAGGTCAACAGCTGACCACACCTTTCTGCTTTTCTCTTGTGTTTTAGAGGAATCATCTTACTAGGAAGGTTTACTACTTACATGTTTACTAAGAGTCCTCCTAGTAGTGGGTAATTCGATCATTAGGGGCATAGAGAGATGTGGGTTTGTGACCCACATGTAGGCCGCACAGTGACTTGCCTGCCTGGTGTGAAGGTCACAGACATCTAGACAGGCAGTACTGGGGAGGAGTCAGCTGTCGTGATGCACATTGCCACCAACAATGGTGGGAAATGCAATCAGGAGGTCCTGGAAGCCAAATTTAGGCTGCTAGGTAATATATTGAAGTCCAGACCAGGACCCCAAGATAGCGTTCTCTGAAGTGCTACTGATGGGCAGAGCTGGGGAGTCTCAATGTGTGGATGAGACGGTGGTGCTGGGAGGAGGGGATTAGATTTGTTAGGCACTGGGATACATTTTGGGGCAAGCGAAGCCTGTGCAAAAGGGACGGGCTCCACTTGAACCAATGCTGGTGCTTAACATCAAAATGGTTGCAGAGCAGTTTGGGAGATTGCCAACAGGACACCTGGGAGGTATATGGTTTGACAAGCAAAATCACCCAAGGTGTGAGGGTGAAAACCTTTCACATAAACCAGAAGGGGACAGATTAGAACCAGGAGTGGAGCAGATGGAAACAAATGACAGCTGGTCAAAAAGGTCAAGTGGCAGTAAGGGGGATAGCACATGCCAATGCCAAATAAGAGACTCGGCATATAGGTGCTTATATACCAGTGCTTGATGCCTCCGAGCCAAGATGGATGAGCTGGAGTGCTTGGTTGCAAATGAAAACATAGATGTAGGGGGCATAACAGAAACCTGGTGGAATGGTGAGAACCAGTGGGACACTGTTGTATCTGGATACAAGCTCTACAGAAAGAACAGGAAAGGGAGGATTGAGGGAGGAGTAGCAGTTTTGTTAAAGAAGGGACAGAATCCAACAAGCTAGAAAACCTAGAAGGACCGGAGTCCTCCACAGAATCATTATGGGTGACAATACGAGGACTGAAAGGAAATGTGCTACTAGGGACATGCTATCGCCCTCCAGATCAGAACGCTGAGAGTGACCGTTGGAGTAGCAAATCAGAAGTGTCAAAGAGAGACAGAGCAGTAATAATGGGTGACTTCAATTACCCTCACATAGACTGGGCAAATTCATATCCGGGTATTGACAGAGGCCAAATTTCTAGACATGCTAAATGACTATGCCTTAGAACAGTTGGTTGCAGAACCAATCAACCTTATATGTGAGTGGAGTATTGCCAAGGAAGTCCAACACAGATGCGTTGGACTCCAGAAGAGGAAACTTCTCAAAAATAAGAGGACTGGTAAAAAGGAAGCTGAAAGGGAAAGTCAGGAGGGTCCAGAAAGCATGGAACTTATTCAAAACTACAATAATAGAAGCTCAGTTGGAATGTATACCAAGAAAAAGGAAAGGTACCATCAACTTCAGGAGGATGCCAGTATTGCTAACAAGTAGAGTCAGGGAAGCTATAAGAGGGAAGAAGACTTCCTTCCAAAAATGGAAGTCCTGCCCAAAAGAAGAGAGTAGGAAGGAACATAAACTCTGGCAAAGGAAATGCAAGGAGACAATAAGGGATGCAAAAAGAGAGTTTGAGGAGCATATAGCTAGTAGTGTCAAGGGGAAATAACAAAAACTTCTTTAAATATATCAAAAGCAGTAGTTCCCAACCAAAGGCTCTAGAGTAAACTTAGCAGTCATGGGATAAAGAAAAAGGTATATGTGTGAATTGGTAACTGGTTGAAGGACAGACAACAGAGGGTGGGAATAAATGGACAGTTTTCACAATGGAGGGAAGACAGACATGGGGTCCCCCAAGGATCTGCACTGGGACCAGTGCTCTTTAACTTGTTCATAAATGATCTAGAAGTTGGGGTAGGCAACCAAGTGACCAAAGCTGCAGATGACACCAAACTATTTAGGGTAGTGAAATCCAAAACAGATTGTGAGGAGCTCCAAAAGGATCTCTCCAAACTGGGGGAGTGGGAAATACGCTGGCAAAGAGGTTCAATGTAAACAAGTGTAAAGTGATGCATATTGGGGCAAAAAACCCCAACTTCATATATACACTGATGGGGTCTGAGCTGTCAGTGACTGACCAGGAGAGGGATCTTGGGGTCATGGTGGACAGCTCATTGAAAGTGTCAACGTGCGGCAGCTGTGAAAAAGGAAAATTCCATGCTAGGGATCATTAGGAAGGGGATTGGTAATAAAAATGCTAATATCATGATGCCCTTATACAAATCTATGGTGCAGCCACATTTGGAGTACTGTGTGCAGTTCTGGTCACCGCATCTTAAGGAGGACACTGTAGATACTGGAAAAGGGGCCTGGAGCAAGGCTACAGCATCTGCGACTTTTTAATTTGGAAAAGAGGCAACTATAGTGAGACATGATAAAGGTATATAAAATTATGCATGGATTAGAGAGAGAGCGGACAGAGAGAAATCTTTCTCCCTCTCTCAAAAACACTAGAACCAGGGCTCATCCCATGAAACTGAAGGCTGGGAATTTTAGGACTGACAAATGGCCACTAGGTTGATGGCTTTAAAAGGGGCTTAGACAAATTCAAGTAGGATGGGTCTATCAATGGCTACTGGTCTGGTGACTATATGCCATCTCCAGCCTCAGAGGCAAGATGCCCCTAAATACCAGTTGCAAGGGAGCATCAGGAAGAAGGAAGGCATGCCCCGACCTCTTGCCTGTGGACTTCTCAGAGCCCTCTGGTGGGCCATTGTGTGAAATGGAATGCTGGACTGGAATGGCTTCCTTGGGCCTGATTCAGCAGGGCTGTTCTTATGTTCTTAAAGCAGGGGTTCCCAGAAATTGCTGGACTAACATCTGGGATGCGTGGGGATGATGGGTGTCCTAGTCCAACAACATCTGGGGATCCGCCGTTGGGAACCCTGCTGTAGAGCAAACTAAGTGAGCTACCCTGTATTTCAGCTTCATGTATCACTATTTGGGTCCAATCTTGATTCTGTGCTCCTGGATGAGGATACATCAAGTGGAAATGTTACACCTACATTTACACACATCAGCTGATTGACCCAGGAACATGGGGAAAAGCAAGGAGCAAGCTAGCCTTAGTGATGCTACAGACACACAGTTTTTCAGGGATGATGTGGAGGTGTGTTTCCCAATACTGGAATGGAAAGGTTGTTGCGAGGAAGAGCGCCCCACTCAGCTTTGGATTTTGCCTGCCGTCCGCCATCCAGTTCTGCTGGAGTACCATTGTTTTCCTGATAATGTGCATTACTAATTTAACAGGGTAATCAAATGCTTTCCTCTCATGGAGTGACGTCTGATTTTTGCAACAGTCTAAAGGCACCCAACTTATACCAGAAGCAAAGTTCATAACTGATAGGAACACTGCTGGAATTTCTCTTAATAATGGTGCCAAAATTAGATCTGGAGATACTACTTTGTCATTGCTTAAGCACCAATAATAATAATAATAATAATAACAACAAACATAATAAGAATAATAATTCAGAGACTTCAGCAGCCAGATGTCTGTATATTTCCACTCAATAGACCCATGGGCCATACAGAATACATTGCTGAGTGACAGGGTACGCCATCGTCAGTAACACATGCTGCTCAGTCTCCGAATTGTGCTCTGAGAGCCATAACACTGGAAGGATACCTCGGTCTGCATTTCCTATGGAGGGCATTCTAGCCATCCTCTTTCCTATGGTCCAGTTTTAACCTTTTGAGCAAGCTTTATATTCCAGAACACAAACACATCATGGAATGTTCATATGAATGGGGTGAGGAATACTTTGGAGAGAAACACGCTGTGGTTTCCCCCAGGGTGGACCTTGGATTTGATTTGCTAGGAAACAGTACACACACCGCAGCTAAGCAACCACCTAGCTTGATTTATTTAAAAAAGCAATATCCATAATGAGGCTCCAGTTTTCAAGCAAAACAGTGCAAACGTTTGTGTGTCTCCGTGTTTTCAAGAATTCTTCCCAAGGAGGCCTCACAGTCATCCAAACAGCACCAAAGTGCTTCCTTCCTTCCTTCCTTCGAGCCAGAGGTTCTCAGCCTTGGATCCCCAGATGTTGTTGCATACAATTCTCATCCTCCCTAGCCCCACTGGAGCTAAGGATGATGGGAGTTGTAGTCCAGCTACTTCTGGGGATCTGTGGCTGAGAACCGTGGTTTTAAGCCATGTTGGCTGTACAAGCAACATCGTGTTAGCTGAAAACAATATAAGAACAAAACCACTAAGCTCAAGATACAGGAGCTCCTTAAGAGAGGAGGTAGTGAACAATGAACTGACGACTCCAGACAGAGCGGAATAACCCGTCCGATGTAAGCTACATTGAGAGCCAAGCTGCTTTCTTTGCTATCCAAAACTGTCTTAGCAGCACTAACAGCAAATTAATACATGAGAAGAGGGGAATCCAGAGCTCAAGCTGTTCTGGAAACCCTGATGCTTATGGCAACTGGAGGGAAGGGCCTGCTGTACATGCTCAGAGGCACTTCCCAGCTAGCCTACAAATGCTGTGATTGTTCAAGTGAATGCATGCAAGAACCAGGTGCTGGTGTTCAGCCCCGGTGATGAACACTCATGGCAGGTTGAGCACAGGTACAATCCCCTTGGTACAGCTGCTGCTGCATTAAAAAGCATCTCCTCTGCCAGGTAGCTGGATTTGCCGGTTAGGATTCCTATTTACAGTCCTGCAGAGCTGCAGGCTGGAAAAGGCCTTTCAGTGATCACATTATCAGACCTGGTCAGCCTCGACAGGACAAGTCCTCTTGGTTTGACAGCCAAGGCACAGATCCAAGGGCCTGTGGTAACATACTTTAAAGTTAAACAGGATTAGGAAAGGTAAAAAATGTAAAGGCCTTTCACGGTCAGCTTACAAAAAGGGTCCTTACGAGAAGAGTAGAGATCCCCCAGCCTGCCTCAAACCGCCACTCTATGGATCCCTCTAGTTGAGGCTCGCAAGCTTGGGTACCTAGATGTTGGACAACCCCCATCACCTCAGCCTCAATGGCCTTTTTCACAGACGGTATAACCAATCGATGGAATTCTCTGCCATGGGATGTGGTGGCGGCCACTAGCTTGGATGGCTTTCAGTGGGGCTTAGACAAACTCATGGAGGACAGGCCCATCAATGGCTACTCGTCTGGTGGCTATAGGCCATCTCCAGCCTCTCAACGCCAGTTCCAGGGGAGCAACAGCAGGAGAGAGGTCATGCCTCCATCTCCTGCATGTGGGCTCCCCAGAGCCAACTGGTGGGCCACTGTGGGAAACAGGATGCTGGCCTGGACAGGCCTTGGACCTGATCCAGCAGAGCTGCTCTTATGTTCTATTATCTCAGGATCTGGGGTTGAGAACCCCAGCTTTAGCTGTAGTAACAGAGTCTCTTCTCAATACCCAAGACAGATTCCTGTGCATCGAGGGCAAGAGATTACAGAAGGCAGCTGGAGACGGAGTTTGAGAACCCAACAAAAGATCCAGTCCCATCAAGAGCAGCTCAGATTTCCCTCCCCACCAGGAAGTGGTCCCATGCAAGCCACTGTGCTCTTGCATAGCCCCCAATTTCTTTCAATGGGCAGTGTGCAAGAAAACTTCCCAATGGATCATACCCCATGGGCCAGATCTGTCCCTCACTCTGCATTCTTAATGGCACTCCAAATCCTTGCCTCAGCTCACACGAGGAAAGTAGACAAGCCCTCCAGAGGGTGTCCTTAAAAATACTTTTACAAAGGATTAGAGGTAAAACTGCAGTGTTAAAGGAACACAGCTGGCAGGATTTCTCTCAAAATGTGGGCCTAGCCACATCCGTTACCTAGGGATGCGAAGACCCCTCTCCTCAAAAAGGCACCACACACACTGACCTCTGTGGGTGAACTGGTCATTTTCTACATTAACCAAGGGTTACCCCTCACAGCTCAGTTCTGCAATTCAACAGCTTATTGGATTGTCTGTTAAAAACGGATAGATCGTCCTTCATAGAACAGCAGCGAAGAACACATGTGGGTCTATCATTCATTCATTCAATGCTTTGTTGAAATTGGAGTTTCAAAACTGATTGGAGTCAGGATTAAAGTTCACACCAGCCCCATTCCAAGATCATGTTTTTTCATGGTATGAACTATGGCAGGGGTGGCTAAACGGAGGATCTCCAGCTGTTGTGGGACTACAGCTCCCATCATCCCCAGCTGCAATAAACTGCAGCCAAGGATGATGGGAACTGTAGTCCAGCAGCTGGAGAGTCTCAGGTTGGCCACTCCTGCACTAGGGGATACCTTTAAAAACAAAACAAAGCAGAGAGCTGAAGTTCTTTCCCCCAAATATACGGTACAAAAAAATAAATAAATAAAGGATGCTTGAGTGCCTTTGTTGTACTCTCTAGTACTGCTGGTATGTTTGAATATGGGCTTCAAAAACATGCCAGAAAAGGAACTGCACCAGAAATTATTGCGAATTCACTTCTGTATGTAGAACGTAACTCATAAATGCCTCTCATCAGTGGTTTTCCAACTACGCTCCAGGAAGCGGTGCATTTTTTTTTAATGTTTTGCAGGGGGTTCCCAATGAGGAGTGGAGGGGGCGTGGATCAGAAACAGAGGATAAACTTCCCTGAAAGACAGCTTGCCCACCCACTATAGGGACACAGTGACAGGGAAGAGAGCTGGATGTCTTCACTCAGTTCATGCGGCACTATAAGCAAGGCTCAGTAAGAGAACCTGGTGCCTCCATCAACCAAGGGTGCCCCCACCCCAAATCCTCAGCAAAGTGGGGGGCGGGATTGTGACAGATGGACAGGGTGCCTCAAAAGACCACATGGAATGGATTCCTTGAAGACAGGAAGCTGAGAAACCTCAGCCCTTTCATCAAAGGGGGTTATCCTATCACCCCAATCACTAACAGTTTCACCAAGGTCAGAGGGAGCATGGAGGTCAAAACTTTCTCCACTGATCTCATCTGACTTGGATCCAACACAAATAAGAGAAGAAGCTTTTTGCAAGTGTTGTGTATCAAGTGATAAAGTTACGCCCTCCTTTAAGAAGCAAGCAAATGCCATGTCACAACGTTTGCAGGCTTTCTGCACTTTCCTTTCCACACAGGGCAAGACGTCCAGGAACAGCCACAGCAGGCCACCCAGAGGACAGTCCCCCTCCCCACCCGAGTTCTAGGTCTTACTTTCAAGTAGATGTGCATTACATTAGTGTCACTGGGGGAGCTGTTACCCAAAACCTTCACCTCTCACCTAAAGCAAGCAGGGCTTAAGACAATCAGACATGAACAGCTTCCAGTGGAAAAAAAATACAAACACACACACACACACACACACACACACACACACACACACACACACACACTCGTATTGTAGAACTAGACTTCCATCTTAAATTGGCAGTTACTGGTCCTGGAATAAGAGCTACTAGCAACAACTGGAAAAGTATATTCCGTCCTCCCTCGGTCAGGAAAATCTTCCATCTGGGTACCATTTTCTTCTGGAACGTTCTTGGTGTAGTGTTGACATGATGTGGAGTCATTAGCCAGTGCTAATATCAAGGAGGTAATTAGTCCTACCCAGTAAATTCACTCTGATTACTAGCTTAAATAGTTACCTGTCCCCCACAAAAAAAAAAATTGGAGGGGAAATGGAGGAGGAAAAAGTATCTTAAGAAGCACATGTTTAAAAACCAACAAAAATACCCCAAACCATTGTGTGGCAGTTAACAGCCCCAAACCAGCACCTTCATTATGATTCAGAGGACTTATCCCAACCAACTGGAGTTTGGACATACGTCTCTTATAGCTCTGGAGTGTCTTACGGCTTCTGAGTTCTTCACAGGGCAATATATTCAAAGACACTTACCCTGTCCCAGTAGATTAAGGATTCTGCTTTCCCAGTTTAGAAGGGAACGGTGCAGAGGCAAAGGGGTCAGAGCTGGGCAGTTCCTTAGTCCTGGAAGAAAGAGAGGCAATAGAAACAGACCCGGCAATTGCTTGCTTGTGGGTTTGGGAGACCACTTTGTAAGCTGCGATGGGCTGGACCTCCACAGCCGGAATCCTTTCTGGACTATAGTGACGCGAGTATTTCGCCAACGACTGAGGACGGAACGGCTTGCTGGCCTTTGAACCCAAGAGAGGTTCTTGTGGGAGGGCGTGTCCTTGGAGGATGTCGTTCGGAACACTGCCCAGCTCTCTTGAGGCGTCTTTGGGAGGAATGGTGTCTGGACCTTCATTTGCTCGTATGGAATGCGGCAGAACCCGGGTTGGCTGGGCAAATGAGGCGGCAGAGTACGGGCCTTGGGAGATGGGCACGCCAGGCACTCCCACCTCCAGGTTCTGGAACGCAGAGTTAAGCCCATACTGGCCAGCTCCAGTTGAAGCTAAGAATGCCACGGGGCTAGGAGATTCCTTAGCAACGCTGGGCAGCACCAGCTCTTCCTGGCTCTTCTTTTTCGTGAACGGGGCCCTCAGGAACACGTCACCGTCATCCAGCTGCTTTGCAACCACGTGGCTCTTGGAGATGAAGGGCGCTTTGGTGAAGATGTCCAGGTCCTCGTGGAAGGTTCTGGAGCTTCGGAAAGGAGCTGTGGCAAAGACGTCTTGCTCCTCAAACATTTCTCCAAGTGGCAGCTGGAAAGCATTGTGTGGTACCTGCACCATCCCACTCTGAGGAAGCTGTGGGCTCAAGCCTTCTTGGGGAATGCTCCCTTTTTCCTCATGGGGTGGGTTTGCTTTGCAAGCCTCCTCCTCTTCTTCAGAGTCCATGAGCAGAGGTCTGGACCCACTGCAATCCAAGAGGTCCCCCTCATGGTCAGTCCCTTCTCCCTCACTGCTGTGGAAAGAGCTGTTGCTTGAAGGACCATCCCGCACCAAGAACTCCAGTTCCGCTCTGGGCTGGGCATTCACATCCAGTGCCTCTGGCTGCTGCTTGCTTAGCGGGAACCAACCAGAAGCAGAAGGATCTTGACCTTGTTCAGCATTTACCATGAAGTATATGGGGGGCTCTCCTTGCAGACCTGCACAAAATGTAAGACAAGACGGTTACTTGTGGTCCTCAAGACTTTCCTCAACAGAACTTTAGCCATAGACGGTTTATGATATTTCACATCAGCAGCACACATGGGGAAGGAAATGAAGGGAGGGAGAAATACACTGGAAAATTAGTATGCAAAGATGAAGTCAGGTATTTACATCACACAGACTGGAACACAACTCAGCACTTCCTCACAGTTCAAGACTCCACAAAATGTGTGTTAGAAAGAGATGGAAGATGTTATAAATACACAAACATTCAAGCTTCATTCAAGCCTCTGTGTAGAATTGAAGGGGTGGTGGTGGGACTAAAAATCTGCACGGCTGTGTTTGCACCCGGAATCATTAGCACACAACAATTGTTGCTTTCATTTAAAACAAAGGTGGCCAGTTCCTCATAAATTTGGAGGGGGGAAACGTGGCGGGGTGGGGGAATGTGATCCATTTCTGCTTAAATGCTAAGAAACTAGAGTAAACGTGGGTCAGGTGCACCTCAGTTGCAGAGAGGGGTTTCCTGCATTTCTGACCCCTTGACATGGTTCCTAACACCTTTTCTCTCTACTGGCCTATTGATTCCCAACTGGCCTCTCACAAACCATGCAATTAAAAATAAAATAAAATCCTGTGCTATATGATGAAAATAGAGTATGCGAATTAGACCTAGGCAAAAATCACTGCATTTTTACAATACTTCCAGCCTGGATTGGCTTTTCTCACAATTTGAGATTTTAACTAGAAAATCCCAGAGCCTTGGGAGATGGTGCTGCAAATATCTTGCAAGGTGCACGTGAGAATGAAGGACCACCACTCACAGTAGATTCTACCACATGGAGAACATGCTCTGTTATGAGAAGCTTCTGAGTGGATGATCCCTTCACTCTTGTGGGTGGGAGAGGATCACTTCCTTGGCTTGCTGACCAGTTCACTGAGCAACCGCTGAAAGAGGGCAATGGGGCTTCTGCTTAGCTCCCGCTATGGCCAGATCAGGGGAGGAGACCTTGGCCACTGCAAAATCTATTTGGGCTCAATCCAATTCAAAGTCCCTCTGAGCACCTACCAGTTTGATGCCTTGTGAGCAGAACAATGAAGGCAAAAATGGAATAACTTTGTCTTGCTTTTATCTGATTGCAAGAGCCAAGAATTAATTTCTTTTTTGCCTGATGAACCACACATACAGTTATCAGAAGACGAGAGGGCTTACCTTCCAAGAAATAGAAGCAGGGTATCATGGCATTGGATTCATGTTAGCAAGAGGACAGGAAAAAGGCACATGAAAACTAAGCTATTGTTGAGAACCCAACCCAAGGCCTCAGCATTTGCTACGATCCATTACAATAATGGGATGGAAGGACAGCCAATACTCTGTGTTAGGAGGATGGGAAAGGCAGAAGGCAGACCACCGTCCACCTAGGCACCTTTCGCAAGTTGCTATTGGCCTCTCCCGCCTTGCCAGTTTTGGGAATTGTTGCAAAGAATGCTGAACTAGACGGACCCCACCTGACCTGATCCAGTCTTGGGCTTCTTATGTTCTTAAACTAGAGTGCATTACTCAAGATCACTTTGCACAGATTATGCCTTCACTGTCTGCAGTGAAGAAATCCAGATTACACACCCTTGCTTTGTAAATTTAACTCCTCTCTGGACCACAAGAATTCCAACAAGAAGCATTAACCATTACAAATACCCTGTGTGTCCTGGAGGGCCAAACAACATGTTAGGTATGTATTGTATGTAGTTCGGCCCTACGTGTGTGGTTATTTTTCGTGTAATAGCAGCTGCAGGGGAGGTCCCATCAAGCTCAGGTCCACAGCACATGAGGAAAGAGTCGGGGTGGGGGGAGCACACCAAACGCAAGTCACCAGAAGTGTAGAACACTAAACCACCATTCCTTGTGATCCAAGACAGTACTCCAAAGAAGCATCAACACCATTGTTTATTGAGAGACCATTAACTTTGAGACATGACACGCTGTGAGTGCAAAGCTGAGGTAGTTAAGAGGGCGGCATTTTTATCACATGATGATGTCCAAAGCCTCTGCACTGCTTCTGAAGGCAACATGCACTTGGCTGCCGTGTTACTTCCTCAGTTAAAAAGTTACCCCTGCTGCTTCCCCACACAGCTTCCCCACCCCTAAACCACCACCCCTGCTCAGAAAACACTCTGAACTCTTAATTGCTAGCGGTCTTTTGAGCCAGAACAGCAATATGGAGAAGACTGGGATGGATCAAGGCTTCAACGAGCTGGGGATTTCGGAAGCAGATATTCAGTACTGGGAGCATCTGCCTTCTTCCTGTATCTACCCTTCCCACACCCACCCACAATTCTAGCAACCAGCTGAGTGCCTTTCATATTTTAAAATTAAAAGCAACCATTCTCTTCTGAATTCTCCCTTTGTTTGGGTATGGATCTGCACTCAAAGCAGGTTTTCTCATTTTCAAAAAGGGATCCAGGGGCAGCTGGGAAACTACAGGCTTAACTTCTGTGCCAGGCAAATTAATGGAAAGCATACTTAAGAACAAAATTGCTAAACATATAGAAGAACAGGCCTTGCTGAAGAGGGACCAGCAAGGCTTCTACAAGGGCAAGTCCTGCCTCACTAACCTTTTGGAGTTGAGAGTGTCAACAGGCATGTGGATAAAAATGATCTGGTTGACATAGTATACTTGGACTTTCAAAAAGCTTGTGACAAAGTTCTCCATCAAAGGCTCTTGAGTAAACTTAGCAGTCATGGAATAAGGGAACAGGTTTGTGTGTGGATTGGTAACGGGTTGAAGGAACAGGAAATAGAGGGTGGGAATAAATGGACAGTTTTCACAATGGAGGGAAGAAAGAAGTGGGATCCCCCAGAGATCTGTACTGGGACCAGTGCTCTTTAACTTGTTCATAAATGATCTAGAAGTTGGGGTAAGCAACCAAGTGACCAAATTTGTAGATGACTACAAACTATTTAGGGTAGTGAAATCCAAAACAGACTGTGAGGAGCTCCAAAAGGATCTCTCCAAACTAAGGGAGTGGGCGACAAAATGGCAAATGTGGTTCAATGTAATCAAGTGTAAAGTGAAGCATATTGGGTTAAAAAAAAGCACCCAACTTCACATATACACTGATGGGGTCTGAACTGTTGGTGACTGACCAGGAGAGAAGTCGTGGTGAACAGCTTGTTGAAAAAGTTGACTCAGTGTGCGGCAGCTGTGAAAAAGGCAAGTTCCATGCTAGGGATCATTAGGAAGGGGACTGAAAATAAAAATGCTAATATCATGATGCCCTTATACAAATCTATGGTGCAGCCACATTTGGAGTACTGTGTGCAGCTCTGGTCACTGTATCTTAAGGACATTGTAGAACTGGAGAAGGTGCAGAAGAGGGCAACCAAGACGATCAGGGGCTTGGAGCACCTTCCTTAAAGAGGCAAGGCTACAGCATCGGGGGCCGGGGGCTTTTTAGTTTTGAAAAGAGGTGACAAAGATACAGGGCTGACAAAAGGAAGTACTTTTTCACACAGCACATAATTAATCTATGGAATTCTCTGCCATGGGATGTGAGAATGGCCACTAGCTTGGATGGCTTTCAAAGGGCCTTAAACAAATTCCTAGAGGGCAGGTCCATCAATGGCTACTGGTCTGGTGGCTATAGACCACCTCCAGGCTCAGAGGCACGATGCCTCTCAATACCAATTGCAGGGGAGCAACAACATCCCCTCACCTCTTGCCTGTGGGCTTCTCAGAGGCATGAAGTGGGCCCCTGTAGGAAACGGGATGCTGGACTAGATAGGCTTGATCCAGCAGGGCTGTTCTTATGTTCTTAAATACCCCCTTGCCATATTTGCTTTGCTAAAACATAAAGCCAACTTATCTTGCTGACATGACATCACCTGCATTTTGACTCGGGTGAGTGAAAACAGGCTTGGTTTGAATTCTAAATAACTGCTTGCACTAGAAACGGTTGAACACTTGCTTCGGGTGAGCAGGAGGTTTCAATCCTGAGCCTGGGATTTGTATAACTTGAAAAGCCACCTTAAAAGATATGAAAGAATAGAATGAAATGCCTAGAACTTCTTGTCTCAACTTTGGAGCTCTGCAGAACAAGTTAATCATACTTCATCATCCTCAAAAGGAATATTGCCATTCAAGAGTGTGTTCAGAAAACTCAACATTCTTTATCTTTGTCATTCTTATAAGAGGATAGGGTAATATTATCCCCAAATGGCAGTAGGGTGGGGGAAGCAGTAAGCTTTGCTGCAAGTTTCCTAATGAGTTCAGGACTGAGAAGGAATCTGAATCAGGGACTTCCTGATTAGCCAACATTGGAGAAGGAACACGAGAGACGTTACAGCCTCTTCTTTTATACTGTTCCTTTTATAAAGACTCATGTGCCAGGTTGATCACACCATTGTTACTGAGCAGCCCAGGTAAGGATGGATCTTACTACACATGGTTTCTCCTCTCTGATCATTGTGTAGACACTATCTGAAAGGCAGCTAATTTTTGCTTGGCAGCTATTAGAACTAGGCAACAAAGGACCTCCAATGAGATTTAATTCAATTTTGTATGGAATAAGTACTATCGTCTTTAACTATCGTATTGACCAGGGGGGCTTCTGGGTTTTCGTTTTTGTATATCTGAGCATTGATCATTAAAAAATAAGGTTTCTAAGATTAGCCAACACAGCTCTGCAGTCTGCATGGTGGCCTCCTGCCCACCAAGCATCTAAGTTGCAAGCAACGCTGGTGCTTTCATGCAAAGGCCCGATTTGCACTCTCTGGCTAAATATGTCCCCTTCTGATCCACTTGAGTACTTCTATGAGGACATAGATGTTTGACCTATTTTGCATACATTTGATTCTACAATGATTTCCGGACTGGCATATATCCTCAAACACATTGTTTGCCTCTTATGGTTTCAAATTATGCAATTTCAGGGTAGGTGGGTGTGGGGAGAGGAATGCTAAAGTTTTTTCTTAAAAAACAAACATAGAAACTAAAGAAATAGAGAGTAAGACCTATAGAAAGGCAACCTGGAGGAAGAGTAGATGGAAAAGGAAGCTGGAGAAGGAGAACCGAGCCCGAACCGGGAAGCAGCAGGGCCAGGGCCAAGGATGGAGCAGAGCAGGCTAAGAGGGCTGGGGGAGGGGCAAGAGGGAGCTTGTGGGGGGTGCTGGGGTCTAGATCCTGGACAGGGAATTCTGCCAGCTGAGGCTTCTGTTATCATTACAGCATTTGGATCTTGAAACCCTTCCGGTGCAACGATGGCCAAGAAGAAGTCATGGATCCACCTCTTGACTGGACCACCAGTTATTTGGAGGCAGACTTCTGAATTCATTATCTAAGAATCCATTTCCATGTGCACTTTTTGCGCGGTTCTGCTCCAGCTGAAATGTGGCCAGGTGAATTCTGCTCAGAGCTTGTGTTGGACGGCTGTGGGCAAGCGAGCATCATCAGGAACAAGGACACACCTGCTGCTGCACCAAGTCCAGAAACCGGAGGAGGAACACTTGGGTTTGGCGACACCACAAGGAAGAATCCTACTCGCATGTGGAGAGAAGCGGCTCAAACAGAGCTAGCAATGTTGGAAGATGCGGCCACTTGGGCTGCTCTGTGAGATTCGTAATTAATCCCCCCCCACACACACACACACACTTATGATATGAAGGCATGTGGATGGCTTGCCTGGCTTTGAAGCTGGCAAAAGCTCCAGGCCCCTGTTGGGTCGGACCATCTTCAATTCCCCCAAAGCGTTTGCAACCCAAAGAGAAACCAATTAGTGAAATGAGACCTCTCCTTCTCCGCTGCATTTATGAACCCACATTTCCCTGTTACTCCAAGCCATTTTTGTAATTGGTTAGTGGTATATGCACTTGCAGTAGTTATCTTTGGGGTTTGAAAAGGTTTCACAGTGTCTGGTTCCTTTCACTGATGCAGCTGTTGCTGCTGCAAACATGGGTAAGCCTTTGCCTCTGCTTCGAGAATCTGCCTCTTCCCCGGGTGATCGTCTGCAGCTGCTCAGCCTCTGGAGTTAAACGGCAGGGCTCCCCTTTAAGGCTTGAATGCATCTCCACAGCTTGCAAAGTTGGGAAAAGCGACTCCAGTTCCTCTTGCAGTTCCACAGCCTACAAGCCAGAGTCTACATACAAGCCTCTCTCTGGCTTGTACTCCAGTCCTTTCGAGCACCTGACTGTACTGCCATAGCTCACGGACAGTATCTGGTCACACTTCCCCCACCATACCTAGTCAAGAAAGAGCTTCTACTTACCAAGTGACTGTGTGTGCATTCCTAAGTATGCACAGCAATAAACAGTTGCTCATATTCCTCGGCTTGTTTACAGACTTTGTTGTTCTTTTCAAGGTATACAAGAGCAACACTGTCTTCTGCACAGCCCTTTTGGAGCCATGGTGTGTAATCCACACCAACGCCCAAGGAGAAGCTCCCCAGTGGGCGCCCAAGTTGGCTTTAACACACAAAGTACAAGGCAGAAAAAGGAGATACAGCACAAGCTTCCAACAGGAGAACCCATACAGCACTGCAGCGTATGATTCTCAGTCACAGATACAGCCAACACCGTTACAAGGAATGGTAGACAAATTATATCATGATACATCCATATGCTCTCTCTATAGAATAAACGACTCTAAGACATTACTGCAGTTGGGAAGTTGCTATGTGGACAATTGACTGGGAGCAACCTCTCCCCTTCCCTCCGCTGGAATGAATGGGTCACAAGAGATGGCACAAGGCCACGAGACACTCCCTTCCTTTTGGTGCCCAGGAGCGCCTTCCCAAAAGGCGCTCCTGAATGCAATCCTGCTTGCAGAGGTCTAGTAACACAAAATCCATAACCCTCCACCCAAATATTAGTGGAGCATGGGGAGAATAACATTGCTAAGGTTAATTTAACCTCCTGAAGCTCTAGTCAGCTGCAAGATAAAGCAATAAGAATATGGGCCAGATATACAGTGGGTTGTAACGGTCTGACTGGTGAGTAAGCAAATTTCTCTCTCCCACCCATTTCCCAGAGATTTCCCAAGGGTGCTGCATAAAGCAGGCCCTAAGGAGAACCTGCAGGAAGAGGACGGGGGAGTTGGGGCAGGACCAGAGATGTGGGCTGGCAGTGGGGCAACAAGGCTAACAGTCCAAAGGCAGGACCCACAGAACATGCACGTGTGCAAGAGAGAGAGCAAGAGAGGAGAGTGTGCGCGTTGTGCCAGCTTCAAAGCCATACAAGCCATTCATATGCCTTGATATAATAAAAGGGGTGTGGGAGGATTCTTGCACGCGTGTAAGAAAGGGAAGGAGAAGGGAAGTTTCAAAGGCCTATCCAGAATAACCAAATCCCGTGTTGTTATTTCCTACTTTAATTTCATTCAGGATTGTATTATAGTCTGGTCACAGCATCTCTAACTTAATCTCTGGGAGCAAGGAAGCGCCTTCGATTCCATGGCTCCCACCTCTCTGGACTTCCCTTCCCAGCTAACTCGGAAGGCCTCTCCCCAGGGCCTGATCGCGGCCTGCAACTCTCCCACTCCAAAAGGGGAGCTGACTCCCCGATAAAAAGGATGCTTCCCCCTCCAGGCTTCTTTCACTTCTTTTCGTTTTAAGAGTGGCCAAAGAATGCCAGCCAAATCCAGTTCTCAGAAGCTGAACTCAGCACTGCATTCCAGGCAACATGTGCCAGAGAGGTGAGCCGAAGGGACCAGTTTCTAGCAGGCCACCCAGTGCCTGCTGACTGCAGGGATCCTTTTGAAGAACCCTCTTCAAAGCAAGAGCCTCTTTGGCTCAACACAGGCTTATAAACTGTAGCGATCCTAAAGTCTTGCCAACACCACGTTGACCCTTGTAGCTTTCAGTTAAAAAACAATAATAATAAATCATTTGACTTAAAGCACCGGTATGAAGTCAGCCCTTGGATACCACAGAAGTCTACTTGCCCAGGTCAGGAATGCAAAAGCCGCTCCAGGGGGTGGGGGTGGGGGTTCAGCATTGCATGGTGAGCCAAACCGTCACTCCCTAGAGTTAAGATCATGACTCATGGTGTGAACTGGGCTTTCACACTCAAGCTCTTCTCAGTCCTTGGTGCACCATCAATGAGTTACCCACAAACCAAGCAAACCAGGATCTGATCGAACCATTAGTCTGTTGGGCACATCACTGAGTTGCCAGCAGAAACTGAGAAACTCAGGTGTTTGGCCTTGATTTCTGCAGTGAGGTCTGTTGGACAATATGCCCATGAGAATTTGCCGTGCAGATGCTGATCCTGGTAATGAACAATATCTAGACTGGCTCTTAAAACATCACATAAGAAAGACTACCCAGTGCAACAAAAGCACAGGCTGGCTGAGAAAGGGTGGTTCTTCTTGCCCCCATCCCCGAAAATAATCCCTCCCAATGCAGCTTCGGGGTTTAATACACAACCAAGAAGCAGCCCTGCACATCTGGCGTCTAAGGCAGATAATCCAGATAACACCCTTCCCAACCCTATGCACGGTTACTCAGAGGTAAGTCCTGCCATGCTCGGTGGGGTTTTATTCCCAGGTAAAAATGCAGAAGCTCACTGCATAAATAAGGGACAAACTGCTGCCCCTTTGACCCTGGAAGATGTGCTTTAGGGTGCCCCTCCCTGCTTAATGAGAGTGCCAGACCTGCAACAAACACTTGCTAACTGTAAGAATGAAAACAGGGTGAGGAGAGGGACAGAACTGGATGTTCAGGGCTTTGCCACTCTACATTTGAGCACTGCTTTTTTTTTTTTTTTTTTTAAAGGAAGAACGTCAACTTCTTGCAACAGTCTAATAATATTAGTCATTCCCAGAAGTTCAGTCTGGCGCCGTTTATTAAAGAATCTGCTACACGTCATTTCAATGACTTTTGGTCAATTCATAAACCTCTGTACAGAATAAATTAACTTTTCACCGTGTTATTTTGCCCATCCAGATGCATGAATAATTTTTGGGAAAACACACACAAAAGAGGAAAAAAGAGAAAGAAAAATCCCCACAACATTCACAGTTGCTTAGTTAATAGCACTACCCTCAAGCAACCACGTTACGATCATGATCCTGCTTCCAGAACTCTTCAACAAGTTCAATTAGACTTAAAATGTTAAACATTCTTTTAAAAGTATTTTAATTCACAGAAATGTTCTTTTTGGTTTCTAATATACAGTAGGTGGTTACTTTGTTTAAAAAAATCCATTTCTCCATATATTTTCAGCATCTGACTATACAACAACGTTCTATCTAAAGCTTTGCCAACATAATCCAGCCCCAGTTGCCTGTGCTTTAGGAATCAAAATTCAAAACAAAATAAAACAAAAACAAACCCAAAAATATAAAGATCTATCAACAATTTTACTAAGATCATTTTCCATAGTTCTGTCATGTAGATCAGGGATTCTCAGCCTTGGGTCCCCAGACGATGTTGAACTACAACTCCCATCATTCCCAGCCACAGTGGCAAAGACTATTGTGGATGGGGTGATGGGTGCTGTAGTCCAACATCTGGGGACCCAAGGTGGCAAACCCCTGATATAAATCATCCAGAAAGTGCAGTAGAAACACGAAAATGGACACAAACACACACGTATGCATGTATGTAGAATTTAGAAAGATTCATACAGAACTGACATGACTGTTAAATTCTATTTACAGAATTTGTTAAGCTAATTCCAGGGAGGAAAAGGATTGGATGGGATTCGTGGGGGAAAGCTTGGGTGCATCAGAAAGTCTTTTCTTCTTGTAGGAGAGGCTGAAACACCTAGAAATGGAGTCATTCGTACCTGCACACATGGAAAAAACTGCACTTTTTAAAACTAGTACAACTACATACACATACACAAAGTTAGCATAAAGCTAATTGTATTCCACTACGGAGTAAGGGTGGCCCTTCTCTTCAGAAGAACATCTGGAGAATGACACTTATCTCTGGACTTGAAGGTCAAAAGCCAAGGGAAAACAAGTTTACTATATCCAGTTGTAGTCTGACAAAACTGAGCATACCAAGGTGGAAATAAAAAAAGATACAACCCATTCAGGTACACCTAAGCTGGAAAGCACTGACTCTCAACTGCCTGACGAGGAGTACATGCGAGCTCTACAAAGACTGAAGGATTAAAAGAAACCTTACGTCATTGGTCTACTGGGAAGGAAAAGATGGCTCCATATTACGTGTTCAACACTATACACACTTACAAAGGGAGAGCAAAAACCCAAACCAGGGGTGGGGGGTGGGGAGACACCCAATTTTGACTATAATCCAAGTTATTATTTATTTTTAAAGAAGAGACTTGCCTTTAGGAAACTCTGACGTGTACATAAAGTTTACAGAATTCCTCTGCAGCTCAAAACCCTCACAAGAGTATACATCTGTTGCTACAACACGCCCCTCTTCAACTGAGAGTTGGTTCAACAGAAAGATCTTAGCCATGCTTTTTTTTTAAAAAACACATTATGATGTTTTACATTTTTAGCTATTTTGCGTGGGATAATTTCCATAGCTTTATTATTATCATTATTACTTTTAAAAGCACAGTCCATTCCTAAGCAGGTTGCATGAAAGAGTAGGTTGGGGAGCAAAACATCCTCTTTCAAAAGCTTGTGGTCTCTGATCTACTTGGCAGGTCTTGCAATTTTGGCTGTGGAGGACCCTCACTCTAGTCTAGAGCCTTCCTGACAGGTTCCCCTGCACTGGGGAGGGACAATCCGACTTCCACTCTCCTTTTCCCTTCTGACTTTTGAATCCGGAAGAGACACTGATATACAATTTGGTTAGCATTCGCTAGACTAAGACAGGATTTCAGAGGGAGAAGGCGTCTCGGTTGTATGCATTTCTAGCAGGGACCATACATAGGTTACACAGAATTCACTCACAGTTAGGGTTTTGGTGGAGCTAAAGGGTAAATCATAGCAAAGTGGTTAGTGAACAGTAGCGCTCCCTTAAGGGAGGGGGCTAGTAGAGAGACATGTACAAAGAACTGTAGCAGGCTGTATCAAGGACACGCTGAAAAGGAGGAGGGCAGAGAAGTCCCAAGGGATGGGCACAATTTGGGGTGGGCGGGCTTCTTCCATTTTATTTTAATTAAAAACAAACAAACCAAAAACCAAAAACAACCACCCGGCAAGGAAAAAGGTTAGCTCCGCTGGAAACAAAACAAAAAACAAAAAACAGGGAGTGGAGAAAAGAGTTGGATTTAAGTACGTTACAGAAACCGCCTCTGTTACTGAGGGGCTGCTACAGGTCTATGAGCTGGTCCACTAGCAGAAGAGACCTGGCTAGGTTGGGGAGGCTGGACTCAGGACTTCCACTGTTGTTTCTAGAATGCCCACCTGGAAGTGCGAGAGAGAGCAATTCAGTATTGCGCAAGAGACACAAACGAAAAGTTAGTTGTTGTTTTAAATTTAGTTTTTAAAAAGGATGCTTATAAGCAAGCTAAAAGGAAGAGCAGGGTAAAAATTAGAGAAAGCAGTCTAGAATCTTGGCAGGCTTGGATGGGTGAGAATTACCAAGGTGGGCACAGAAACTTGCCAAATATACACCCTACCTTTGCTGCATGCAGATTTCCCGGGCTTAAGGAGATTCCAACCACCAAACCTCTTTTAACTGCTCCCTTGCAGGAAAGGAAGCCAGCTGGCAACCCATCATCTATGATTTTTATTCCATGTGTAACACTCCTTAGTGAACAGGTAGGGCAAGGGCTCAGGCCTGTAGCTTCTCCCCATTACGCACAACAAGCAGCCTAATTCTTCCTCCCTTCCCAAAGGATGGGCTTTAAAACATCACTCAAGGGGATACTAAGAGGATAGGACTCATCACCACAACATGAAGTGAAAGCCCAAGCAAACCTCTCCTTCAGCTCGGAGGAGACCCCAGCAGCTCTTCCCTCGCTGGTGGAGAGGAGGGTCAGCTGCCTTATTTTCTGTGCTCTTTTGCTGCCATTATAAACCCTTCGGGGAACAGGAAAGGGCTGATGATGGTGGGAGAGATGGCTCTTGCATGGGGATGGGTGCCTTTGTGTGCGTGTGAAGCCTGGCAAAAGCGGACAGGCCAATCTTTGGGCCACCAAATCCAGGTTCAACAGAGGGCTTTCAGGTCTGGCCATTTAGGCCTTGATTTTAACAAACCATATGATTCAAAGCAGTCCCCCTAACCACAATCTCTGCAGCTCATTCCCTTCTTTAGGGTGGAATTAAAAAGAAAACACACCACACTATCTCTCCACAGCTACAAGCAGGACCTAAATGGGCCCAGGGAACACGGGTCACCACCATCAGATAGCAGCAGAGGACTCAACAGTGGCAGATCTAGAGCGATTCCTCTCTCCTTGGAGGACCTACACCCTTGCCACAGAGAGAGAGAGACGGAAGTCAAGGGTAATTTAGTGTCAGGCATGATGCAGAAGCCAAAGAAAGTTGGGCTCACGGGGGGGGGGGGCATGAAGACCTCATAAATTTGCATCTTGGTTTCTGGTTACAGGCCAGACAGGTTACCATAAAGACGAGGGCTTGAAATCTCAGGTCATTCCAGACTGCCTGCTTACCTTGTGAATTTTTGGATATCAACACAGGGATGGGGTCAAACTCATCTTCTGCCACCATTTCAGAGCTCTCTGGGACATCGAAGCCCGATATAAGGTTAGTATCTTCTGCAATGCGATGGGGAGGATGTAAGTGGGGAAAGGAGCAAAAAAGATAGAGCAGAGAAAGCCAGTTAGAAGTCACCAAAACAACAAGATGGGCAGTCATGTGTTTTGCTGCAGGAACAGCACAAAGAGCAGGTGGTTAGAAGTTGGCAGGGCTGGGAGGGATCTGCTGAGTTTTGAGTCAAGAAAACCAGCACAAAAACGCAGAGAAAGCAGGAAGAGGAAAGTGGGACGAAAATATGAAACATAACACGGAATGGGAGAAAAAGAAGCAAGAGGCACTTTTGTGGGGGAGAAGATAGAAGCCAGGCTGCACCAGAGTGTTAGGAGCGAGGTCGGTTTTCTGGCCACTTGGGAGGCATAGCCAGCAAAGGGACAAGGAAGGAGCAGAGAAGGCTTTGGGCAGGTGCACTGCCAGGAAGACTCACACAGAAGCAGCACCAGGGAAGCCAGACGCTTGGCACTTCCCCGAGAGATGGAGCCCTGTTTTCTGCTCCTCCCATGCTCATGCAAGCAAGGATGGGCTATGGGCTGACTGGCCAACCCACACACTTTAAAAAGGGATGGACAAGTGTTGTTCCAGGTAATGTGGGGCCTCATCACCAGGAAATGTCAGCTTTAGTGCAGATTCTGACAAGAGACTCCCGGCCTCTTGACCTCCTTCCTTGAAAAAGTTGTTGGATGAAGCTGTGAGGTCTAAGCAGCAGCCGCAGCGAGCGGACCTGTGATCCTGGGACGCCAGGGAACTCGGGAGCTCTGGCAACTCCATCGCCCCAGGATGCCAGAAGCAGCCTGGGCGTGACTCTGCATCCCCCCAGCCTGGACCCCGGCCAGCTTCAAATGCAGCAGGGGTATACTCGTGAGTCAAATGGGCTGTAACCCAAAATTTGGCTTTCAAAAAGCCAAATCTGGCAACAGAGCTCTGCACACCAAGAAGGGAGACAAGAGCAGGATGGGGAGAAAACGCAAGAGACGTGGCCAGTGAGAAGCTGCACATGAGCTTCAGAACAGCATGGGCCCATTTGGGGTCCAAAAGGCAACATAGAAAACATTGACATTAAGAACGTTGACCACCTACAATGAGTAATGTTAGTCTCAATATTGCTTAATACAGAAGTTCTCCAACATGGGTCCCCATATATTGTGGTACTAGAACTCCCATCTTCCTCAGCCACAATAGCACTTATAGCTAAGGATGATGGGAGTTGTAGTCCAACGACACTGGAGAGACCATGTTCGAGAACCCCTGGTTCAATAGTATCTAATCTTCATCATAATCACCGGTGCCACTAAGTAAGAGTTACGTGTTAAAGCCCCAAAGGTCTACAAGAAAGGAGCCCTCTTCAAAATGCCACTGAAAGCAAACATAAGTTACAACACGTGTTCCCTCCAGAAGAGGAATAATTTCTATTGCCAGAAAGATGTACAGGTGTCCTAGACCCCCCTCTTTCTGGTGCACAGGATTAAGCAGATCCCTATGCAAGGAAAAGAACATGGGGTGCCCCCAAATATTCACAGCAAGCAGATTCCTCCCCCTCCCCACCAACCACATCACTGGATCAAGCCTGGGGTTTGCTGCCATCCAATATCTCAAAGACCAGGACAGTAACCCCTGAGCATCCTCAGAAGGAACAAGGAAATAAACCCTGTTGAACACTGGGAACATGTATAAGATCAAGCTGGAGCCGGTCCATCAAAATAAACAGACAGGATTACTTTTTGCCTCTTGCTCTGCAAAAACAATGCAGCTATTAACACAGATCCATTCATACTACGACGACGACAACAAAGACGACGAATATTTATATACTGCTTTTCAACAAAATTTCCCAAAGCGGTTTACATAGATATAAACAAACAAAATGGCTCCCAATCCCCAAAGGGCTCACCATCTCAAATATCCACATGGTCCTTGCTCAGTTCACAGCCAGCTGCTTATATAAAACAAGGAAAGTGCACCTCTTGCACAATCAATGGATTTAAGAGTTGCCCACTATGAAATGGGAATACCGGAACTTCATGCAGTTATGCATAAGTGGAATGCCTTGCAGCAGCTGAATGGGAAAGAGCAAGCACTAACGAAGGTGGCAAGTGATTAATTTATCTACTGCCGGCCATGAGACACCGTGGCACATTACAGGATAACATGAGCAAGAGCTGTTTAGGAGCAACTTCAACAGGACTGAAAGGTGCAGGCTGGTAGCCTTGCATATCGGAACCAAAGGATCCCGCTACTGACAATTCAGGGCTGTTCACCTCTCTTGGCAGCCCTGCCCCAAGAAGCTTACATTTAGAGGGCAAGAAGGAGGACAATGCAAGAGAAATGGGCAAAGTCGCAGCTCTGGGCATTGCAGTTCCCCCTACTAGACGACCCATAAGAATCTTGGCACTGATGTCACCCTCCAAATATCTAGAGAGCTTGCTGGAATCCCTACAGCACTCAAGGAAAGGCCACATTATCACCGCTATATTGCAGATGGAGGGGATGAGCAAAGAGTGGCTTGATTGAGCCTTGGAGCTCCTGCATGCAAAGCAGACACTCTCCCACTGTGCTATGGCCTCACCTCCTAAGGGGAGCATAACTCTTACAGCAGACAGCCACTCATCCAAATGCAAACCAGGACAGACCCCTGCTTAGCAAAGGGAACTCTTCATGCTTGCTATGATAAGATTGGCTCTCCTCCCCTGACATTGTATTGCCAATAGGAGGTTCATCGTCTGCTATTCTTTACTTCTCACATGAAACAAAAGGTTTAGTAATATAAAAACCATGCCCGTCAAGTTTTTCGGGTGCAGTTTTACATAAACAAGACACAACACAGTACTGCTTTATCTGACATTTTCTTATTGTTTTGATTATTTAATGAGTGATATTATTATTCATGGTTTTCTATGGTATTAGCCACCTTGTGCATTTTTATTAAGTGCAAAGACAGAGAGAAATAAAATGACACCACACACACACACACTTCCTTCCTTCCGGGAATGAAGAACCAGAACATTTAAACTGGATCCTTAAGCTAGTACACATTGGTATTGTACCACCAGTTTCACAAGCTTTCATTTCCAGGACATCGTCTGTCCCCCAACCCAGATACAATCAACTTCCGTGAGTACAGTATATGCTAAAAGATGCTTTACCTTTGTGAGTTTGGGATGAAACTGCGAGAGGAGCAAATTCGTCCAGAAGGTCAGCAGCAGGATTAGGAATCAGAGCGCAGTCAAGCAGGGAGTCCTCCCCAGTGACAGAATCTGACCCCCAGTTAAGCAAGCGACAGCGTCGGCAGCAGAAAACAGCACACAGAACAGCTGGTTAGCGGTCTCACCTGGCCAGCCACAGTGTCCCAGCCCACCCTGAGCCCTTGACTAGGGCTGCTGCCTTAATTGAAGTGGAACCAAGTCCATCATTTCTGAATGGACTCAACACATCCATGAGGCATTCAGACTATTTCTTTCAGGCTAAGGACAAAGCAAGAGTCATTTTCATTGACATTTGAAATGCAGAGAGGAATCTTCCTGTAAGAGTGTCCAGCTCACTTTGGCCAAAGCCAGGTCAGATGGCAGGTCAACCAACACACACATTAGCCAATGTAGCACCAAAGACCTTAAACGAAGCAAGTTGGAACTTTTAAGTTTCTGTACTAGAGAGGATTCCTCATTATATCAAAAGTTCCTTCTTTAAAGTCAAGTGAACTTGCAGGAAGACCACAGAGCTGGGACTAGACCGGAGCAGTAGGCACGCACACACACACACACGCTCACGCCCTCTAATTTCCCACTGGGCCAGACTGCCCTCCTTGCCCGTGTTGGCTCAAGGGGCCCCACCAACCTGCTCTGTTTGAAGCCATGGAGTCTGCCTGTGATGGGGCCCGCTGGAGCCCAGGAGCCTCCAGGCCTGGTATAAGGCTCTCGACCGCTAGGTCAGCTTTTCCTTTCCGAAGGCATAAAAGAAAAGAGCAGAGCACAAGTCAGACTTGTTAAACGCAGAAAGAACAGGAGCAGAAACAGAGATGACAGAAGCTTGGATTGACAGGCTTGGTGCCACTGGTTGCAGAGAGAGGCTTTACATCAGGATTCCAAGCCCAGGCTAGTCTGGGTGCTAACATGTCGTAGCTGCCCTCCTGTAGACCAGGGCTGCACAACTTGGGCCCCCTGCAGTGGTTGGAATAGAACTCCCTTCATCCCCAGCCTCAGGGGCGAATAGTCAGGGGTGATGGGAGCCACAGTCCGGCAGGTGCAGCAGGGCCCAAGGTTTATTAGTCCCAAGCACAGGCAACCTGATCAGCATACTAGCCCAACTCACGGACAGATCTGTGTAACCCCATTTTGTCCTCCTGGGGTCGAGGAGGCTCCACTCCCATATGCCACTAGCAGGGTGGGGGCCATTTCCTTGGGGCGAGAATCCAAGTCACTGCAATATGCAAAGCCTCATGGGTGGGGATCTTTCCACCGCCCAGCTATGAAGGTGAGCAAGAGTACAGTGGGAAGCAAACGTACAGATGGCAGCTTCGGTATTCATGGAAACATCCAACCATTATGGCCTGCTACAAGCTTTAAAAAGATCCATACATAACTCATAAAGGAATACTGTACATCATCTTTGAGAACTGTGGACGTCTGGTTAGCAACATCTTATCCACTTGAGAAAGAGACGTTGAAACAGTCTCCGTTGTGGTGTCTGTGGACCATGTTCAGTGGCTGAGGTTTATGTTTCCATGTTAAACAGCTACACATTGGGTGGTTTTAGAGATTCACATTGCATGAGTTTTGCTCTGGGCGGTACTATCCAGGCAGTGTGTGCACACGTGCATTCAAAATGGAGCCTTCCTGATTCGACATGAGTGGGATCTTAAATTAACTGAGCGGACAACAAAAAAACTTGTGAGCCCACGCTCACGCCTTAGAGGGAACACTGGTCCCTAGTGATTTGGTTTAATTGTTAAGTTCTGGTTCAAATACCTCGTGGCTTAGGTGACAGATTATTATTATTCATTCGATTTCTATACTGCCCTTCCAAAAATGGCTCAGGGCGGTTTACACAGAGAAATAAAAAATAAATAAGATGGATCCCTGTCTCTAAAGGGCTCACAATCTAAAAAGAAACATAAGATAGACACCAGCAACAGTCACTGGAGGTCCTGCGCTGGGGGTGGAGAGGGCCAGTTAAGAATAAGTTACTTCCTCTACAAATTAGTAAGAAGTGATTTAAGAACCATTCGCTTTAGCCTAGATTGTGAAGTTCATTGACTTAGAAACCTAAAGGATGCTCTTTCATCCTGGTGGAATATTGACATGCTTTTCAAGAGAGCTTAATAGAACAGTAATAGCTCCTTTAAAATAAAAAGATTAAAAATAATATTTATTTATTTGAGTGCTACAAGCAAATAACACAACGGAAAGTTTTAAAGCTACCAACTTAAATTTTTGTCACCTATGAGAGTGACTAAAGCAAGCTTCCCCAAACTGTGGCCCTCCAGATGTTGCTGAACTACAACTCCCAGCATACCCAGCCACCATAAATTGTGGCTAGGGATGCTGGGAGTTGTAGTTCAGCAACATCTGGAGGGCCGCAGTTTGGGGAAGCCTGGACTAAAGTAAGGAGAAATGTGGCAGCCTGGAAAATGCACGGTCTCTGCCCCACACACCATCTGCCATGTGCTTGGAGGGTCTAAATTCAGAATGTCTTGGAGCTAAAACTGGACAACACAAATAGAGGCCTTAATACCTCAGGCTGTTAATCAGAAAGCTGGCCATGTCTGCCAAATGCAGACACGGGAAAGAATGCAGCCCCACAGAGAAATCCCTGGAGAGGAGAAGGGGGCTAGCATCCTTGGTTCTAATGGATTACTTTGACCCAAGTTGAAAAAGATCCATCCAAACGAAGCTGCATTCCTATGGACTTACGCTGGATGCTTTACTAGTATTGGGTTTTAACCAGGCCAAAACAGCACTCAGGCAACAGATTGTAGACCTGGAAAGGCAAGTAGAACAACCCCTCACACCCAGAGACGTTTGTTTGGGTAACCAATCCTTTAGCCTTAGGCCAGCCAAATATTTAAGCCGAAATCACAGAGTTGAAATATCAAAGGGCATTAACATTAGCTCGTTGTAACATTTTATCCATGGCTTTTTTCGGAAGGAAACTTTAAGAAAATTCCTTATGCAGCTCGCCTCTGCCCATATGGTGTGCGTGCCATCGAAACAGCTTATGTTTTTTGTTATATTGTCATTTTTATAGAAATATTCCTGCCCAGTATATATCACCTTTATTAATTAATTTTCCAGGCCATACGGATCTTTTCCATCTTCAGTATTTACTCTGTGAATAAAATGATGTAATTTCTTCTAATGTTGCCAAATTTTGCTTGTCTGCCTGTGGAACTCAGCAAGACCTGATTGCTCTCCCAGAATGATTATTGGCTGTTTGTATTGAGATCTGTCTGGTCTGAGACTGTAATCAAGCTGACTACCACAACTTCATTCTGCTGCAGGTGTAAGATCTGGCCCAAGTCTCTCTCTTGGGGTGAGCAGAGGAGAGAGGAAGACAGGTGAGTAGGAGAACCAAGGTTGGAAAACCAAGTTCTTGGCCTCAGGTGCAGACAGGGAATTTCAACAGCATGCTCCATTTCTCCCCCCCCCCCCCCCAAGATCATGCTGCACAACCTGGGTCCCCGGCTGGCCTCTGCCCACATTTCTGCTACAGTTCAAACATGCACTGCTGACAGGTCGACATGCAGGACAGACACACGCCAGAGAGGCTTTCGGGTTTTACCATTCACAGCATCGGAGGTGCTACCGAAGGGATCAGCAAGAGGCAGGATATCAGGGAGCAGAAGTGCAGGCTCAGGAGATTTGAGGCCCTCAATCAATTTTTCTGGCAAGGGGGCAGAGTGGGGAGAGGAAGGAAGGAAGGAGGCAGGAAGGAAGCAAAACAAAACAAGGTTGGTTAAAGCAGAACACAGGTTGTCCAAAAGGGTAAACTGCTCCTCTAATAACTAAGACTAAGAGTGACATTTTTATCATATTATACATGCAGAGCCGTAAATATTGTATTTCTTGCCTAGAGGACACAAACATTTTGGTTAGAACATAGGAAGCTGCCATATACCAAGTCAAACCATTGGTCCATTTAGTTCAGTATTGTCTACACAGACTGGCAGCGGCACCTCCAAGGTTGCAGGCAGGAGTCTCTCTCAGCCCTCTCTTGGAGATGCTGCCAGGGAGGAAATTTGGAGCCTTCTGCTCTTCCCAGAGCGGCCCCATCCCAAGGGGAATATCTTACAGTACTCACACATGGAGTCTCCCATTCAAATGCAAGCCTGGGTGGACACTGCTTAGCAAAGGGGACAGAAGAACTTATAGGGCAATGAAAGAGTCCTCTCTTAGAGAGCTCACAGACCTTCCATGACTCACTGTTCAACAAGAAGCTGACACGACTATTCCAGAAACAAGACGGTGGCCAAATAATGTTGGGCAGTTGTGCCTGTTGTTCCATGGGAGTTGTTGACCACATCAGACACGTTAGCATCCCTACCCTAAAAGAGATCTAGCTGGCTTGAGAGAGCAGGCTCAGAGGCACATGCCACCCCTTCAGTCAGTCAACAGGCAGAGAGAGAAGAGGAACAGCAGCCAAAAAAAAGGTGCATCATTCACATTATTTCCCCCCACCCACCCCCCAGCTCTCAGGCCTGGGATGCAGCAAGCCCCAACTCCAACATACTTCTGTGCCCAAGTCGGGTTGCAGGAGCTCCAGCTGAACACAGAGCATCATGAACCCAGACCAGTACACAGCACACTCCAGTTTCTGCGCAAGTGCCTTGTGTTAGTGGACAAAATCTTTGCAAATGTAGCATGCTTGAGATGAGCTACCTCGAGGGTGGGGTGGGCTGGGGGCAAAGCGGCTGACACCTGACTGAACAGTGCCGCCCAATACACATGGCCAGGAGAAGAACTCAGAATCCAGCTGAACTGGAATTCAAACCATTGGGCAAAGAATGAACAGCCCATGCTCTGGGATCCCAGAGGCATAGAAAGTGGTCTTCACTTCACTTCTGCAAACCCGCCCCCCCTCCCCACCCTCAAATCTGGCAGTGTTGAGCTATGTTGCTGTTAGGAACATAGGAAACTGCCATATACTGAGTCAGACCATTGGTCTATCGAGCTAAGTATTGTCTTCACAGACTGGCAGCGGCTTCTCCAAGGTTGCAGGCAGGAGTCTCTCTCAGACCTATCTTGGAGATGCTGCCAGGGAGGGAACTTGGAACCTTCTGCTCTTCCCAGAGCGGCTTCATCCCCAAAGGGGAATATCTTGCAGTACTCACACATCAAGTCTCCCATTCAGATGCAACCAGGGCAGATCCTGCTTAGCTATGGGGACAAATCATGCTTGCTACCACAAGACCAGCTCTCCTGTTTCTGATGGCGTGTTTGCACGGATGACATAGTGCATGGTGGGCTCCAAAGGGGTTTATTGCACACACACACACTCTCCCAGGTGGGGGGCCAGGTTTGCCCTAGCATTTCAGAGCTTTTGGGTCAAGACGTTTCAACATCACAGACACCAGAGCCACACTGTGCAAGCCTGGCTGACGTTGATTTCACGCAGAAGGCAGATCCCCTCCTCTTTCGAGTGGAAGGGAAGCAGCTGCACCTGCTGTCTCCAAGTCAGCTCTTGACTTTCCCCCCTCCTCTGTCACAAAGGAGAGAAAAATCAAGCCACACATCTCTTTTTGTGACCCTGAATCTCCCACAAGCCAACACGAAATCTCTGCCTTTTGTCCCCCCAAGCCCAAATGCATTATGCATTATGCAAATTAAGTTCCTGGAGGTCTGCAATTAGCCAATTTGCATTAAGCAGGCTTTGAATCTCACAACAGCTGTGTGCAAATTCTTCCAGGCTGATTTGGCACATGGACATGGAGAAACCAAGATCTGCAGGAGAGAAACAAAGAGATCCCAGAAAGGAAAACTTGGAAGTGCACAGGGCATCCAAAAGAGGTCTCAACTGGAGAGGTCCTCCAGGATCAGCGCTCTGTCCATGCAGAATCTGTTTGCTTCCCCACATGTGGCCAAGTGTTGGCTTTTAAGGAAAGCCTTTGAGCTCACTTACTGCAGCCTTTGGCATTATGAGGCTTTGCTAATGGTTTATTGTGTTCTGTGGCTACTGAGTGACCACTTTTAAAGTTTATCCTTGTAAGTCACTTTGAGCTTTTTGTGTCTCCCAGAAAAAGGCATGTTGCATGTACTTTAAATAAAGAAGAACACACTGTCTGTGCTGTCTATACCAGGGATGATTCACCTTTTGTGCCTGTGGGCCTTCCAGATCCTCAGGCATTACCTACAGACCCCCGCCTCACCCCACATATATTTTCATAAGGCACTAGTATGAAGCAGAGGTGGAGGGCAAGGGACACAGGATAGTTAACTCCACTCTGGTGTCTCTTTTCAACCGTGAAGGCAAAATTAACATGAAAGAAAAACAAATGACATGCTTTATTTGGCTATAAATTATTGTTTTGGGGAGCTGCCTCCAATAATATTTTTAATTTTCCACAGATCACTTGGTGTTCCCCACAAAATGCCCAGGGACCCCAGGTTAAGAATCCCCCATCTATACATATGGAATTAACCTCTAGGTCATTTCTTTTTAAAGCTACATACCTCAGGCTTTCTTTCTTATTATAGAAATGAAAATCTACAGGTGAGCCTTCAAGAAAAGTCAAGCTAAAGTTAGAGTATGAATGCAAAAAACAGACACACATTTGCAAGCACACATCTATCACAGAGGCAGAAGGGCGGCTTCCATAGAGTTCACTTCATGCATACACACTTATCGGCTTACTGGTCATAATTTGTGGTTTTTGAAACATGTTGCTTATAAGCCAGCCCCACCATGCCCAGCTCCCTAGTCAGGGTACAGCCCAAGGGACATACAATAGTTTGGAACTGCTGCTCGGACCCTCGGTCCATCGAGCTCAGTATTGTCTACACTGACTGGCAGCAGCGTCTCCAAGGCTGCAGGCAGGAATCTCTCCCAGCCCTAGCTGGAGATGCTCTGTCAGGGATTGAACTTGGGACCTTCTGCATGCAAAGCAGGTGGTCTCCCACTGAGCTATGGGTCCATCCAGTTTGACAGCCTCAGGTCTAGCTCATTCTGCCTGCTGCTTCTCTTCCTCATTCCAAAACAGAGGCGAACTTCAAGTGTACCTATGTTCTTCTTAGGAGGGCAACCAGCCCTCAGAGAAGCTTTCAGTGGGCAAGGATTACGCCTCGTTTATCCAGCATGTGATCTTAAATATTAATTAAAATCTTTTTATTACACTCTCAGAGAGAATTTGGTTTCTAAACCATCCCTTGCCATCAGTATGCTTCAGCTAAAGATCTAAAACAAATATGTAAACATCCCATCAAAGATCCTGAGCGAGGTGGGACCCAGAAGCTCAGCCAAAGTGAATTTCAGCAAACCATACTTGGAATCCTCAAGATGCACCCGTCAAAAGAGAGTCAAAACTTGGAGCATGCCATGCACACCTTGGAGGATATTACTCACTCTTCAACCAGGGAAGGAAAGAAAAGGAGCCACTGTTTTCAATAAAGCATACAGCAGCACAGTCCTTTTCTTCGGACATCAGCTGGGGAAGGAAAACTACCTAGTCAGAACCCACACAAAGAGCCTATTTGGACCAGGAATGCAAAGGGCCAAGGAGTACTCCATGGGGTCTTCCCAAGCGACTGCTCTAGGGCAAAGAGGCAGATTCCACATTTAGCCCTACGGGGTGTCAATGGATCAAAAAGGTGGGCCATGCATTTTGCAAGTTCTGCTAAAACGGAATAGATTAGATCCAGCCACTACATTGTAAAGAACAGCAGCAACACTTGTACAATACGAGGACTTTTTAAAAGAACTACTAGAGAGGGTGGTAAATATGTCATTCCTACACAAATAAGTTTAAAATCTCAGTCCAAAACCTGCACCAAGGGAAGCTGAAGTCTGTAATGTGCAGAAATGGTGCAGAATCTTGTGTTGTGCAATTTCATCTGCAGTTAATTTTTTAAATACAGTTTTATTTGGGCTTTGCAAGAGCACAGAAGCCTTCTCCTTAAGTCACTGAAAGTCAGGGCCACTGAGATTTCACCGGCTTGGCCCACACGCGGTTGCAAAGATGTGCTTCAAAGCCCGAGGACGAGAAGCTCGCTCTCCTCTTTAGGAAAATGAAAACAGATGTTGGGGAAGCGGAGTTCTGTGCCGAATACCATCGGTCATCCAATTTTATTTGTGAAGCACCGAAAATCAACAGGCACACTTCAACAAATCTTGCATTGCTTCTGCGCTCTGTGTTACTACTGAAGCACAATGCGCAGCCCTGCCAGAAAAGAAATCACTAGAGAGCGGGGAGGAAACACCCTGGGGGAAAGGCTTGAGAAAGTTGCTACAGAAGGATAGGCTGGTGCCAAGGCATTCTGCAATGAAGGGCTCAGGCTGGGGCACGCAGCTCTTCGGCTACTCAGTGCCTGCCACCTTGCCTCACGGCAGGGCCAGCACTGCATGGGGGTGACCTATGAGTGGAGCAAGACCAGCGTCTGGTGCATGGAGCAAAATAAAATGCTCTCTGACAGGTCAAGTGGTGAAGCCAGCAATAAGCTTATTAAAAGGAACTGGGCTCCATTCCACACTAAGGCATGGAAAGATAAGTGCTACAAGCCTGAACATTCCAGTATTTTAAACAGACGTTTGGCTGCCTTTGGCCTTCTCACCAGTCCAGCTTCAGCTCAACGCCTATTCGTGGTGGTGGCTCCTTGAATCGCAAATACCACCACAAGGGGATGCCAAAGGAGACAATTTCCCCAGAAATGTCTCCTGTGGAAACTCACTGGAATGGGGGAGAAGCAGATCAGAGCATTTCCATGTGTTTAATGCAGGGGTTCTCCAACTTGGGACCGCCAGACCTTGCTGGACTTCCAACTCCGACCCATGGCCACTGTGGCTGGCAATTATGGGAGTGGAAGTCCAGCAACATCTGGGCATCCAAGCTGGAGAATCCCTGGATTAATGGTGTCCAATGTTCAGCTGGTTCCATGATTCAACCACTGCAATGTACTGCCGCTAAAATTCAGAACGAGACACAAGGCTCAGTCACACCCCAGATAGCTGGCTAGGTCATAATTCATCATTGGTTTAAGAGACAACTTCACCACTATGTTCCTTCATAACCTTAAAGAGTGACCAGAAAGTCTGACTTAAGCCCACCCCCACTATGTGTCAAGTCAAGACACATGAAAAAGGGCCATTGGAGCCAAGACCTTTAAGTCCATCTCGCTCTGTCTTGTCTACACTGACTGGCAGCAGCTCTCCAAGGTTACAGGCAGGAGTCTCTCCCAGCCCTACCTGGAGATGCCGCCAGGGAGGGAACCCGAGACCTGCTTGCAAGGATGCAGATGCTCTTCCACTGAGCTATGGCCTCATCCCCTAAGGGAAAAGTCACCTATCCAAATGCAAACCAAGGTAGACCCTACTTAGCTAAGGGGACAATTCATGTTTTTGCTGCCACAAAACCAGCTCTCCTCCTATAGACCACAGACAACAAGGGAGCGTAGAGAAGCACTGAAAGACCATTTTATTTAAGCTGGCTTTTGGTGGCTGGGGAGAGGGCAGGATGGTGCTCAGTCATTGGAACTAGGAAGTGTAGCAATTTATATATTGCTACCTGGGCCAAGACCTTGGGAGACTGCAGGCTATATACTCAGTATTTGGGCTAAGTTATTTTTATCCTGCCCTTCTTAAAAAGAGTGCAGGGTGGAATACATATTCCCCTTGCCCCCACTGAATCCTCACAACCAGGTCGGTTAGTCGGGTCTAGCAAACTTCATGGCTGAGTGGAGATTGGAAGCTGGTTCTTCACACTCCCAGCCCACTCTAACCACTACACCCCACTGGCACTCACTGGATAAGTCAGATTAAATAATTCATGGCTTGCTCATTTGGGAAGGAAAGAAATCAGACAGAGTCTTTTTATATTTGGCAAAGCAAGTTCCATTCCTAACTCATGCCCAGGATCAAGGCCAGGAAAACAAGTAAGATTCTCAGGAGCAGCACCACCCCATATTTCGGCACCAGCCTGGCAGAAGAGCTGAATCGATACTCCAAAAAAGCTACCAGTGACACATTTTAGGAGTCCTGGAATTTTCCCAGCTGGTCCAATCCCCATCAAGCATCAAGGTGAATGCGCCATTCCCAAAGGTTCCCACATACTGGAACAGTTGCGCAAACAGTCTGAGGCAGCATATAGGTCCAGTTCACTTATTGAACATTTGCGGGGAGTGAGGGGATGGATGTGGCATGGCCAGCCCGACTGCACAGACCACCCAAGCTGCACTGGATGTGGCAATACTTTTAGTGCACAATCCAAGTGGCAAATCCTGGGATTGTTTGCCATTTTACCCTCCAGATATGCAAGTTGCAGTTACCTGGTGTCTCTGACAGTGGAAGAGGAATGAAAGGATCAGGAACAGCCAGAAGTGGAGGGCTAGAGTCCAGAATATCTTTTGTTTTTTCAGCTGGAAGAGCAGCAGGGGAAAGGAAAGAAAGAGAGAGAGAGAGAGAGAGAGAGAGAGAGAACACAAGATGTCAGGCAGAGCACAGGAGACAGCAAACAGACACTAAAGAGGCATTCAGGAGTTGTTTAGTTGCAGCCTGCATCTTGGCGTACCACTGCTCTGCTCCTCTGCTTTGCCCCCTCAGCACACTGCCATTATTTCTGTCCCGCATGGCAAAAAGGGGCTGCAAAACAGACATGAGAGAGGGGTTTCTATCCAAGGTAACCCAGCCACCAGCAGAACCCAAACCAACAATTCCTCTTCCAAGGGCATCAGGACACACCGCCACCTCCACGCAACGATTTATTTATTTTATTTGTTTGTTTGATCTTTATACCGCCCTTCTGAGCTGGCTCAGGGCGGTTTACAATTAAAACAGAAATTATTAAAAACAATTAAAACAGAAATACAAATATAAACCACCAATTTAAAAACATCTTAAAAAACAATTAAACTATCAAAACAATTAAAACCCTGAAAACCAGGTTAACATTAAAAGAATTAAAACGAATTAAAAACCCTGAAACGCTTTGCATCATAAGGGTCAGGTTCAAGAGTCACAAGACCCATTTACTTTGCAAAAGAAAAGAAAAAGAAGAAGCTTACAGAACTGTAACTATAGCTCTTCCAGATGAGTGCGGTCCCTAGGCTGAGGAACCAGGACGAAGCGCCTGGATTCATCACTTTGTCCTTTTAGGCGCCAGCTAAAGAGCTTTTTTTGTTTACTCCGGCCTTTTAAATTTTGATTTTTACTTGCTGTTTTAATGCTGTGTTGTGAACTGCCAAATGGTGAGGACAATTTGTTATGTGGCAGGTAACAAATAAAAGTGCATTGATTGTTATTTATTATCATTATTTAAAGGTCATGGCCTAGTCCAGGGGCAGACAACCTTGGCTCTCATTCTGCTGCTGAATAAATTGCGGCTGGGGGTGATGGGATCCGTAGTGCAGCAACAGCAGGAGCTTCAGAGCATGAACCCATGAAGCCGGTCCACTGGCCCACCTAGTCCGCTCCTATCTGCTCTCTTGGGATTTCCTTTTAACTGGAGAGGCCAGTGGGGCTGAGCCTGGCGTTTTCAGCATGCAAAGCAGGTGCTCTACCGCTACGCGATATCCTTCCAGCACGAGGATGTGTAAGCAAACACATCCAAAAGGTCTTCAGCAGTTCCTCAAGGGCTGCCGCCTTCCCAGGTGGTCTCGGCACACAACAAGAGCCTCCCTCCGTTGCATAAGTTGGCCAGGTTCTGCAGAGACGCAGCCAAACTTCATGGAGGTCAGATGGGGCTAGATCAGGGCTGGACTCTGAGAAGGATCAGCATCTTAGAGAGATGCTGCTTAGAGAGCTTAAACCGCTTAGAGAGCTTCGGCTATAGAGCGGTATATAAATGTAAGTGCTATTGCTATTGCTATCTTTGAGCCAGCAGAAGGAACTGGAAGTTTTAGGGTGGAGTTACCGGACAGTTCAGTTGGAACTGAGTATGAGCTTTAAGCCAACCCCCAGTTTCTGTATTCACTGGACAACTTTGCCTCATAGTCCAACAGCTCATCCCTCAGGAGGAAAAGGGCCCCCACATTCAGCCACCTTCCCTCTCTGCTTTTCAGTGCAGCCCCTTCCTGCATTTCAAGAAAAGCACTTCAGGAGTGTGGCGTGAGGGAGACGTTTGTGGAGCTGGACACGGAAGTCTTGAGGCAGGAGCTCCAGGGCTTGAGGCTGGGAACAAACCCAGGGAGCTACTTGGGACAGTGTGCATTCAGGCTTCAAACCCCTCTCCAGAGTCAGAAGAACAGAGGGGTGTGCAACAGTGCAAGTTGCCTAGGATTGTCAGGAAAGAAAGAGGCCCGGTGGTTGCTAGTGGCTGGGCCTGGTGGAAGGATGCCCAGTCTGGCTCTCTGCCCTGGCCTGGTCCAGCAGGCAGACATCCACACCTATGGAGGTGCCTTACACAGAGTCAGACCACTGGTGATGACGGACTACAACTCCCATCATCCCCAGGTGCAGTGAAACACAGGAAGCTGTCTGCTACCAAGCCAGACCAGTCTTGCCTACACCGACTGGCAGCAGCTCCCCAAGGTTTCAGGTAGACGTTTTTCCCAGCCCCACCTGGGGGAGCTGCCAGGGACCGAGCATGGGATTTTCTGCATGCCAAGCAGATGCTCTGCCCCAGGCTACGGCCCCATCCCCATCCCAGGAACTAACCCCAGGGACAGAGAACACACCCTCTCCAGACTGGGATCTGCATACGGCCCAGCCCCAACGCAGCTGACCACTGCGCAACTCAAAAATCCTTGCACCCCACCAGATGCCCCCCCCCCCCGCACACACACAACTCTTCATTTCAGCCGGGACAGGATTCAGGCTGACCAGAACCAACCAATTCCACTGGGAAAGCCCCCTGTACTGCGTGGGTGGAGCTGCAGATCAGCCCCCACGCACCCCCCACCCCACCCAGGCATACCTGGCACCGGTGCAAGAGAAGACGAACCAAACGCATCTGCCTGCGCTATTGAAGGTGCTGGCTGAAAGCCTGGGATCAGGTTCTCAGTGGAGCTGCCGAGCTTCTCTGGCGGTTTACCTGGAATGCCAAGGATCTGTTTACCAAGGGGGCCCGGGCATGGCGACCCACTTGCGCCCACTTTCGACCCATCCCCGTGCACTGCTCTCGGCAAGCCAGAATGACACCCTGGCAGCCACAATATTTTTAGGACAAGAATCTCAGACTGTTTAAAAAATCAGTTGTGAAATTGTAGTGTAGTTGTATTTTACTGTATTGTTTTTTAAAATTCACTTAAACAGTTAAATTTATTTATTTTGTGTATCATTGTTGTATGCAATGTTTTAGTCAATGACCATAAATATAACAAACTCACTCACTCCACATGGCTTCCTCGCTACAGCCACAGACTTCAGTGGGCCTCTGCTCCGAGTTAGGGTTTTGTTTTAGTTTCAAGTGAACTGTAATCATATTTTTTTTTAAATAAATGTTTTTCTGCCATTCTATGACATAAGCTTCTTGGAGGCCCCTACAAAGAATAAACTACTTTCAGTAGTTTTGGGAAAGGTTTAGAGAAACAAAAGTGGAGAAGGCCTGCTGGCAGTTATAGCCACCCCAGGCAGAAAGGCAACAGATTTGTATTAACAGACCGTATATTCCGGAGAGTTGTCATGCGACAGTGTTTCTGATTAAGCATGTCGGCACTGAGCACCAGCAGGCTGCACAGCACCATGGCTAGCGGACTCCCAGGAATATACATGTCTATTTTAGGGGGAGCTGGCCAGCAAATGCCAGATGTGGCCAGTTGCAATTATTTGCTTCCATACTTGAGCAGGGCCTAACCAGAAACCTCCTTCCTCCTCTCCTAGAAAACAATACCGAAGACTTCAAGCAAGTACAGAAGCCTTGAGTTGACCTCGGATTGTAATAAAACAGGCCAATTATTCGTTGTTGGGCTATGAAGGCCAGCCTTTAAGATGCTTCAGCAGGGGATGGGTGCTGCTGCCACACTGAGAAGCCCCCTGGTGTTCCTGGTTGACTCGGGAGGAAGTGGGGGGACCTCCTGAGAGTGAGCTAAGGGGACCTTTTGTTTGACCCCAACCTCCCCAGCCACAATGGTAGCAGGGCATTCTGGCAGGGGATGATGGGAGTTGCGGTCCAGCAACATCTGGGAACCCAACCCTAACCAGCCTGCTTTAATGTTGGCCTTGGCTGCTGGAGCAAACAGGCAAAGCCTCAGACAAGTCAGGCTGTGTGTTCTCGGGGTCACACCAGAGCTCCACTAGATTTTTATGGCTACCTCTTCCTCTCAAACAACCCTGTTACGCAGTTTCTGTTTTCTGATCGACAACTCACCGTCACTTAGTTTTGCAAAATCCTTATTCAGCAGCTCTTCTGCGGTGAGCTTGGAGAAGTTGTCGTCATCAAAAGGGTTCCAGGTGGAGACATCTGGTGGGTTGTAGACGTTTTGCTGAGAGGTTCTGGGGGACCCAGAGGGTGTAGTTGAGGCAGACCTAGGGAGGAAGCCACCACCAGGGGAAAGTGAAACGTTCACGCAAGCCAAACAGGCTTTCCCATTGGTTTGAAAGCCCCCCGGCTTCCCAGAAAGCCATTGTGATGACTACAGGCAATGCAAAGAGATGTGACCAGGGGATCTGAGGGCTTGTGCACATGCATCCAAGCAACGACACGGCAGAAATAGCAATGACACGGCAGAACAAGACAGACAGATACCAGGAGTCCTTCAGGCATACAGTACTGTGTAGTGCAGGGCCATACAACTTCAGTCCTCCAGCTGTGGTTGGACTACAACTCCCATCATCCCCAGCCACAGTGGCCAAGAGTGAGGGTGCAAGTTTGAGAAACTTGATGTAAGGATATCATGCATTAACATAAGAACAAGAACAGCCCTGTTGGATCAGGCCCAAGGTCTATCTAATCCAGCATCCTGTTTCCTACGGTGGCCCACTAGATGCTTTTGAGACACCCTCAGGCAAGAGGGGAGGGCAGGCCCTTTCTCCTGCTGTTGCTACTGACACTGAGAGGCATCTTGCCTCTGGGGTTGGAGGGGGCCCATAGCCATCAGACTGGTAGCCATTGAGAGACCTGCCCTCCGTGGATTTGTCTAAGGCAAAGGACTTTGAGCGCTTGTTCTTATTGTTTACCATCGTGGTCTTGGGGAAACCAGGCAGAGTCAGGGGCATGGAGTGATGGTGTGGCTGGATTTGGTTCGCCTCATTCAGCTCGTCTGAAGTTGCATTGTTAAACACTATAGTAATATTAATATAAACGTCTAATAAATCATTCTATTAATTAGCCTTAGGACTCTTGCATACAGAATTCTCCCTCAAAGTGCTTCATACGCATACATCGGCGCCAGGGTCACTGCAGAATGGCTACAAGCGCGTTGGTGTCATGTCAATCGAATACCAGAGGAATCTGAACTCCAAAACAGGCAACCAGGGGTCCACTCAAGGGCCTAGATATTTCAGACTACGTCCCCCCCCCCCCCGTCCAATATTGCAGCCAGCGAACCAAGAGGAGGCCAGAGAAGAGAACCCAACACTCACTTGGATTTATTGAGGCTGGCCTCAGCGGCCGCCGCCTGCAGAAGCTGCGTCGATTTGCTAGCTGGGACGCCAAAGACAGCGCTGTGAGTCACGTCGCTCAGAATCCTCCGGTGCCCGGCGCGCTGTGTCTTGGGGGAGGATGGGGGCGTGAGGGAGCCCGCCTTCTGGCCCTGGAGAGCAGAGGGAGGGGTCGTCGAGGCCCTTTGTTGGCGTGGAGGCGCTTGCTTTGAGGAAGGAAAAATTGTATTACAGTTGATATCGCTTTTCTAGCTGGGTTTATGGTCACCAAGAGCTTGCTAACGGAGCAAAGAGACACCTTTTGAAGTGGCGAGTCTCTTATGTTTAGCAGGGGGAGAGCAACTGGCCCTATCCAGCCCCAGCACAGCATCCCTCCCGTGGCTTGTGGCTGGTGTCAGCCTTATTTTAGATTGTGAGCCTTTGCGGGACAAAGATGTATCCCAAAGGTTCTCAAAACAGTTTACGTACAAAAATAAAGATGCTTCTCTTTATTTTTGTATGTAAACTGTTTTGAGAACTTTTATTAAAAAGCAGTATCTAATATCTATAATCATAATAATAATATTATACACACACACACACACACACACAATTAATAATAATGAGGAGGAGGAGGTCATCACATCTGTATCCAACCCTTTCTCTAAGGAGTCTCAGGGTCGGGGGGATATGGGGATTTCCCCCATTTCAGCGTTTCAGCAACTGTGCAAGGTTGGTTAAGATGACTGGCCCACAGGTATCCAGAGAGCTTCAAGGCTCAGTGGAGGTCTGAACCTGGATGTCTTTGACCTCGTCATAAGAACAAACCAAGGTTGTTCTAGTCCAGCACCTTATTTCCCACAGTGGCTCACCTGAGGGGCCTTGGGAAGCCCCCTCTCCTGCTATAGTTCCCCTGAAACTGGCATTTGAGGCATCCTGCCTCGAGGGAGCCTGTAGCCATCTGGACTTGTAGCCTTTGATAGACCTGCCCTCCATGCATTTCTTGAAGCCCCACTTAAAGCCATCCAAGCTGGTGGCCATCACTACATCCTGTGGCCGAGAATTCCATCGATTAATCGTGCTGTGTGGGCAAGTTCTTCTTCCTTTTGTCCGTCCTACATTTCCTGGCAATCAGTTGTAGTACAGGGGTTTCCCAGCCTTGGGTCCCCAGATGTGGTTGGCCACAGGTTACTGTGGCTAGAGATGATGGGAGTTGTAGTCCAACCACATCTGGGGGGGGGGGCGCATGGTTGAGAACCCTGGGCTAGTCACTGAGAAGCATAATACAACTTGCACCCCTGAAAGCATACACATATACAGGAATGAGACAGGATGTAACGTCGATGCTCTCAAACAGACTTTGTTTTTCTTCACAGTTCAGTTCCTTTGAGGTTAAGTGTGCCGTCGAGTCGGTGTCGACTCCTGGCGCCCACAGAGCCCTGTGGTTGTCTTTGGTAGAATACAGGAGGAGTTTACTCTTGCCTCCTCCCAATGTATCCCATAGTCTGGGAAACAGACCAGTGGGCATTCGAACCGGCAACCTCTGGCTTGATAGCCCAGTCATTTCCCCTCTGCACACTGTAAACCTCAGAGGAGATGCAGGCTGAACAGACTTAGTGAGCACTGGCAGATCTCACTGACCAAACACCAATTTGAAACTTGCCCTTCCTGGTTCACTCCAGGGTGGTGGCAGGAAACCTCTCCTGTTTTCACCTCCCACCAGGAATTCCTCCTTCCAGATCTCCTCCTGAAACCAGATGGGTTGCTGACACACAGGGCCTTTGGCATTCGAGGAAAACTCTGCAGCAAGAACAGCTGAGTGCAAGGACCGCTCCAGCTGGAATGTATTTAATGCCTCCTTCTTCATAGGCCGGGTGCCCTTTTCGGGGCGGGGGGGGGGGGCGGGGGGAGGAGCCAGCCAAAGAAGCTGCATTTCCATTTTTGAAAAGGAACAAAAGAGGAATGATTACCCTTGAAGAGTATGTGAGATTTCATTCCCAACAATCTGCAAGGAGGTTAGCGGGCTCCTTGGCACGCTCCCACGCCTTTTATACTGCAGGCAGCTGCTTTACTAGGCACAGGGAAAACCCTGCTTCTCATGAAGCAAAGTGCATTTGCTTGGGACAAACACGTACATTATATATAGTGGTTAAGTGGAGTATTCATTTATTTTGTAGTCTGTTAAAACAGAGAGTTGGGATTCACCTGCAGGTCCCCCCCACCCCGCACCGGGGTTCCTAATCTCAGCCTTGGCTCCCCAGTTGGACTACAACTCCCATTACCTGAAGACCATTGTGGCTGCAGATGATGGGAGATGTAGTCCACAACATCTGGGGACCCAAGGATGGGAACCCCTGGCCCAGACACTGGATTCTCCCCAGTGCTGAGGAACAGGAAGGAGAGGCCAGGATCCTTACACAAAGCAGGATTTGGGATTTCATTGGTTTAGCAGGGGGGAAACTAAAGGAGAATGACATGACCGAGGTTTATAAAATGATGCACAGTGACGAGAAATTGGGTGAAGGTATGTTTTTCTTCCTCTCTCAGAATCTAGGACTCCGAGGAACTGATGGGCAGGGGAGTGGAGAGGGACGGAAGAAAGGGCTTCATGCTTGTGGAACCCACCGCCACAAGATGTAGGGCTAGCCACTGGAGTAGATTGTTTCAAGACAATATCAGACTGAGGGATGGTCTAACCACAGCTGCTAGCCACAACAGGATTCCAGAGTAAATAACCTCTTATTCCATTTCGGCAGGGCTCCTCTTATTCAAAGAACCATGGAACTGCCCTCCTTAAGTCCCACAGGTACATAGGAAACTGCCTTATATTGAGTCAGACCCTTGGTCCATCTAGCCCAACACTGTCTAAACTGACTGGCAGCAGCTCTCCAAGGTTTCAGGCAGGGGTCTTTCCCGGTCCTGTCTGGAAATGCTGCCAGGGAGTGAATCTGGGACCTTCTGCAAGCAAGGAGCAGATGCTCTTCCACAGAGCACGGCCCCACCCTCGAAGAGGAATACCTTGCCATGCTCACAGGTGGTCTCCCATCATGAACCCTGCTTGGCAAAGGGGACAATTCATACTGCATTTACCCGAATCGAAGATGACTCTGAATAAGATGGTCCCTTTAAAAAGCAGAGGTGAAATACAAGTTATACCTGCATTTACTCAAAAAGAACAATACTCTGAATTTAGGACAAGCTCCTGATTTCTAATACCAAAAAATTTGGGGGGAAACTAGTCTTGGATTCAGGTCAAAACAGCTTTGCTTGCTAGCGCAAGACCAGCTCTCCTCCCTTCAGAGAATGCTCAGTAAGGACCATCACACATTCTAGATTCCTATTCAAAATACTGGCTGCTGCACGCAACAAAGATATTGAATTGAATTCGATGCATCCCTTCAGGACGTGCAAGAAAGAAAATGTGGTGAGCCGCCCCGAGCAGTAGTGTACTGGAGGAGCGGGGTATAAATATTTTAAACAAGTAAATAAAAATAAACCTTGCCATTAGACATCGAATGGGCTGGGTCTCACAAAGCTACCCTGGTCTCAGGACGCTGAAGGCAGGCTAGGTCTACGGAGCCTGTGCAGCTGAATCAGAGAAGTTCAGCAGCGGGTTTCCAAGGTTTACATTTCACCTTTCAGTAACAAAACATCTCCAGGTGGTTTGCAGCAGCAGCCACATGCTAAGAACCATTTTAACAAGATAGCAGCCAGTCCCTTTAACACAGAGGCAGTTAAGAACAAGCCACAGCCCAGGATCCTAGTGGGTTTCCGTTGCAATCTGGGCAGCCTCCTTTTGCACCAGCTGAAGCTCTCCCAAACGGTTTGCAAAATGCAGCACGAGCAGGCACACCGCATGGGTCAGCCTGCCCGGTTACTAACGCTTGCCCACAGGAGTGGCAAACTCCTGTCGGCTAGATAGGGGCAGGGGGGCAGTGTTTGCTGGTTGGTTAGATGCCGTCTATTGCCACATGATCGCCCAGGAGCAAAGCAGAAGAAGTCCGGAGACCTCTTCGGATGGCAGTTCCCGGCTCTTTAAAGCAGGGCTGCACGCCTTCGGCCCCCTTGCTGCTGCCGGACCACAACTCCCATCATCCCCAGCCACAGTGGCTCCCAGAGGCCCTGAGGGTTGCTTTCCTTGGACAGCAGATCCACCCCACCCCACCCCAACCCACCCAATGCTGCCTGGCAAACTTCAAAATGAAAGGAGGTGTGTCAAAAACAAGATGTGATAGTAGCAGCGGGTGGGGGCGGCATCTCAAAGTCAAAATGCAAATGCTGAAGGCATAGCTGTTTCCATCTCACAGCTCTTCTGTGGAAGAACTGACCCCAAGCCAGGCCAGGAGGCACCAACTCTTTCCCACACACCGGGGGCTGAGCATTTGCTTTGCATGCAGGAGGTCTCAGGTTCAATCCCTGGCAGCATCTCCAGGTAGGGCTGGGAAAGATTCCTGCCTGTAACCTTGGAGAAGCCGCTGCCCATCAGGTGCAGACAATACTGAGCTAGATGGACCAAGGGTCTGACTTGGTACAAGGCAGCTTTGTATGTTCCTAGCAATTGCTAAGAGGACCTACAAGAATCCCCTTGTTCAAATGAAGATCCAACAGCAAGGACAACAGAGGGCAGGAGCTTGCTAAGTTGAACAAATGCAAGAAGAGCCCCACAGATCAATTCAACACTCCCCCCATCCTTCTATAGCAAGCCACTGGACCTCCACAGTCACATTTCAAGGGGCCCCTGCTGGAATGAAGAAGAGTTTGCCATGTCACTTGGTGCCTTAGCCACCCTCCTAAGAAATGAGGTAGAGGCCAAGAGCTCAGAGCAACTGCTCTGTGGTGACATTTGCTGAGAAACCTCTTCCTTCCCTCCAGCGACTACTCCACCCCAAGACAAACAGAATCGTTCTACAAATACCTAGCTCAGGATGAAAGCGAACGAGAGGCATTTAGCAAAGTCAAATCAATTCCTCCACTTTATTCTGAACACAAAAACTAAAATGGGGATTCCTTGCACACCATTTGTATTGCTTCTTGCGGACTACAAGTAGCTTGCCTGAGTTGTCAACATCCCAGAAGAGGCCATGGCTCAGTGGAGGTCTTCCTACATGCCTGAATCCTGCCCTTCCTCTAAGGAGCACAGGGCAGCACCCAAGCGGGGAAAAGATCCCAATCTATTTTCACCAACAACCCTGTGAGGTAGGCTCAGTGAGAGAGCATGCACAGTATGACACCATGGTGATGAAGACCAGGGGTGACCAGGAGCCTTTTCCAGATCTGCTCCACAACACGTGGGGTGGGGGGAGATTTGGATTATCCATATCCAAACATTCTTGTCCGCTAGACCAGGGATACTCAACGTTGGGTCCCCAGGTGTTATTGTACTTCAACTCCCATAATCCCCAACTGAAGGCCACTGGGGCTGGGGATTATGGGAATTGCAGTCCAATAACATCTGGGGACCCAACGTTGAGAATCCCTGCGCTAGACCACTTGGTTCTCCAAGCCAACAACTGTAAGCATAATTGCTACTGTAGAAGAATTGGTTGTTGTTCAAAATGTATTTGACAACCACCATCTAAGAAGACCTTGATGAGCAGGGACATCATTAGGAACAGAGGAAGCTGCCATATACTGAGTCAGACCATTGGTCTATCTAGCTCAGTATTGTCTACCCAGACTGGCAACGACTTTTCCAAGGTTGCAGGCTGGAATCTCTCTCAGCCCTCTCTTGGAGATGCTGCCAGGGAGGGAACTTGGGAACTTGGGACCTTCTGCTCTCCCCAGAGCGGCTCCATCCCCTGAGGGGAATCTCTTACAGGGCTCACACTTCTAGTCTCTCATTCATATGCAACCAGGCACCCACATTCCCTCACTCTCTCTTTTCTAGAAATGGCCTTCTAAGAAAATTAGTTCCCGATCACGGCCCAACAAGCTCATTTGTGTGCAGATTCCAGTACCATATTTACCCAAATAGAAGGCAATTCCAAATTTAAGACGATGCCTTAAAAGACAGAGGCTAATAAATACAGGTTATATCCAAAAGAAAGGGGACTCTGAATTTAAGACAAACCCCCACCCCATATTTAACAGGAAAGAACTGGAGGGAAACCTTGTCTTGGAGTCAGGTCAATATGGCAGTTGGCGATCTATTACCAAACAGCTCCTCCTCATGCTTGCAGATTCTTACCGGCTGCTCCTGCGTAGGGGTCGGCTGTCCCGCCGCCTGTTGCAGCAGGGGCGGTGCCTGCGGCTTCTGCTGCCCCGCTGCTGTGGCCGGCTTCTGCGGGACGGCAGCCTGTTGCGCCAGCGGCTGCGGCGGCTGCATGTAGTTCTGCATCGGCTGCTGTTGCACCGGTGCCGCCACCACCTGCGGCAGCCCCGGGAGTTGCGGCTTCACGGCCACCGGAGGCGCCTGCGGCACGGCCTGGAGCGGGAATATCACGCCAAGTACTCAGAGCCCTGCTTCAGGATCAGCTGCGGCCTGGCACGTTCTGGGCAGCTCAAGACAGGCCAGCCGAGATGGGGCAGGGGGCAGCTGCACACATCCGCTTGGCCCGAAAAGAAATCTCTAGGTCGGAGAGGAGGAGAACCGCCACCCCCCCCCCCAGCCCACTGACGCTCGGCATCTCGGCTGTGACGGACCGCTGAGAAGGAAGCGTCCAAGAAACCCACCCACCACCCCAAAGAGCCTCACCTGCGGAGCCGGCAGGAGCGGCGGCTGCTGCTGCTGTGGTGGCGGCTGATAAAATGCAGCCGCTGGGGGGGGTGCCGGCTGCGGCGGCGGCAGCTGCTGTTTCAAGAAGAGCTGGTGCTGCGGGGTGGCCTGGGCCGGAGCCGCGGGGGCCTGGGAGGCAGCGGCCGGCTGCGCGGGGGCTGGCTGCTTGGGCTGCGCTGGCGGCAGAGGCTGACTCGGCTGAGGCAGGGCCTTCGGCTGCGGGATGCTTGCCGGGAGGGCGGGCTGGCTGCTGGCCAGGGACACCGGAGCCACAACTGCAGGGCAGGGCACACAGCGGGAGGTTAGGGCATTGCCCACGCTCGGCCGGAAGCCCCGCTGGGCCAGTTCACTTTTCTTCTCATTAGAACGGTGGTTGGGAAGCAATGAAGAATTAAAGCACGGATAAGGGCCCAGGAGAGGAGAGACGGGCAGCCTGTTGACTGCGTGGGCATTCCTGGTCTGACTGGCGTCTTTCTCTCAATACTGTGGGTCAGGGTTTCCAGCCTTGGGTCCCCAGATGAGGTTGCACTACACCTCCCATCATCCCCAGTCACAGGGCCTTTCAGCCATTGTGGCTAGTCAAGAGAGGAGCTGCCGCCCAACGAGACCCCCTGCTGGGAAGCCCTGAGGCAGAGCATCTTCACTCTCATTGGACTACAACTCCCATGACACCCGATTGTTTGCCACTGTGGCTGGGGGGGATGGGAGTTGTAGTCCTAGAGCAGCAGGGTGGGGGGGTGGGGCAAAGTTGTGTAGCTCTGTATTAAACGATCCTTCTATCCAGACTGTCAGAAATGCAGAGCTGATTGGTTACAGGCCTGAATTTAAAATGGTCAGTTCTTTAGAAAACCGATTTCATTAATAATGAATAAGAAACTTAGCAAAAGAGTTGCGTCTTCAACATATCCAAGTTACATGCCACTTGGTTTAAGGAGATGTGTTTGATGTAATGGACTACCTAACCTCTCCGTGACTGTTTTTAAGTTTCTTTCTTTCTGCACATTTTAATTCATTTTGCAGGGGCCTCCAGCCAAAACCATCAACTGGAACTGAGCTCGGAGTGTGTCATGAACAGGCTCTCTCCCTCTCCGGCCGTGGGGCTCCTTCCCCCAAGGTGCCTGTCTCCCCTCCCTCCCGCTCACCTTGGGCCTGGACATTTGCCTGGATTGTGGGCCTCTTCCTTGGAGTGAGAGCAGGCTGGATGGGAAGTATCCCCGGATTCGGTTGCGTCTGCCCGGCTTTGGGTCTTTGGCGTGGGGTGATAGATGTTTCCGTCGTAGGAATAGGATCTGTCAGCCTTGGGGGAGGAAGGAAAACATACATAAGCCACAGAAAACGAGAAGGCTTGTTTCTTTAAGAGAGAAAATAGGTTTTAGGTCCTCTCTCAGCATAACCACAAGCCATTCTCCAAGAACCCAATTCTTAGAATCCCCCAGCCTGCTTCCAAACAGCTGGCACATTTCCCCCATAAACAGGCAACTTATTTCCTGCCCCCACCAAAAAGAGAGCCACATAATTCCGAGTTCTGCAAGGCAACTGCACAAATTCCATCTAGGATGGCTTTTTGGGCAACTCTGCATACTTCTCCTGATTTGCGTAATTAGCTCCAGCTGGAGAGAGACTGGGGCTTGTGGTTCCAAGTGCAGAATGCCAGGTATTCTGTTCAGTCCCTTGGAGTCATTGTGTTAGTATTAGAGATGGAGAGAGCCCTGGGTAAGACTGCAGAAGGCCTTTTGAGGTTCGAGTGACAGCAGGGCCTTCCTGGTGGTGGCTTCCCCTGTCCTCTGGAACTCTCTCTCCCCTTGAGCTATGATTAACACCTTCTTTGGGGGTTTCTAAATGATAGCTAAACAACTTGTTCCAGTTCAGACCCCTTGAACATTTGTGCCCTGCCAGTTAGAGGAAAGAGGAGATCTGGTCTCGTGGTAGCAAGCATGACTTGTCCCCTTAGCTAAGCAGGATCTGCCCTGGTTGCATCTGAATGGGAGACCACATGTGAGCACTGTAAGATATTCCTCTTAGGGGATGGAGCCACTCTGGGAAGAGCATCTAGGTTCCAAGTTCCCTCCCTGGCAGCATCTCCAAGACAGGGCTGAGAGAGGTTCTTGTCTGCAACCTTGGAGAAGCCACTGCCAGTCTGTGAATACAATATTGCGTGAGGTGGACCAAGGGTCTGACTCAGCATATGGCAGCTTCCGATGTTCCTAGCTATCTGTGACTGAGATTTCCACTTGATCTCCATAGCTGAGTTCCATGGTTCCACCATTTTTAATTTTTGGCCTGAAGGTTTTAACTCCGCTTTAAAAAAAAAAAAAAACTTTTGCTATTAGCCACTATGAATTCCACTGGAAAACAGGAAGGATAATGTGTTCAGGGTAGTGTGGTGTGGATCTCTTGAACAGTAAATTCAGCAGTTGGGTCCCAGCACTTTCTCTCCTGTCCCACTGATACTCTAAAGTAAAGTGTGCCGTCAAGTTGAGTGCGACTCCTGGTGCCCACAGAGCCCTGTGGTTTTCTTTGGCAGAATACAGGAGGGGTTTATCATTGCCTCCTCCCACACAGTAGGAGAGGATGCCTTTCAGCATCTTCCTAGATTGCTGCTGCCCGATATAGTACCAGCGGGGATTCGAACCGGCAACCTTCTGCTTGTTAGTCAAGCATTTCCACTCTGCGTCCCTTGAAAACTGGGCTAACTCAGTGCTGCAGTCTTACAGGCTGCTGCAGCTGTCAGCTGACCCCCTGCAGGCCAATCCCAGTTCAACTAGGCCTATAAAGCTTTAGCCTCAGAGCTGGCCCATCTGAGCAACTTCCAGCTCCAAGCATCGGCAAACGACGACGTCTCTTGCCTTGACTTACATGACCGTCTTGCCGGAGGAATACCTTCATCCTGGCCCCAACTAGCCCTTGCTTCTGACCTCTCAGCCCAGATCTTCTTCCACCAGCCTCAACCTTGCCTTTTCATAGATCTTTTCATAGACCCTTGTTTCAGCACCTGTCAGTCAAGAGCAAGCCCCTGCCAAGGCCTGACAGATGGAGCTAGGCTGGCTCAGAAAATGCTTCACTAAAGCACAGGAAGGAGTTTGAAGGGCTTGAGGGACAGGGCAGCACACACATCCGCCAACGCACTCTTAAGTGTGCAAGCTCTCTTTCCAAGGATGGCTGCTCGAGCCACACCCCGCCTCTAATTACAAACTGCTGAAGGCTGTACGTCACCTTCTGTGCTTTACTCTGGGGTCACCTGCTTTCCACACATTTACAAAGGCAGGAAGCTGTCTGTCCTTCTGGTTGAAGCTCTGCTGGGCAAACACACAGCTTTCCTACAACCCGTTACTGACAGTTCCAAATGGAGTCTCACCAAGCGGTCAGAGAGTAAGCTCTGGGATGCCTCTGCGGCCACATGCATGCACTTCTGCAGCTGTGCATTTGAGCACGGGTTCTCAAAGTGGGTCCCCAGATGCTCAGCATGGGACTACAACTCCCATCCTGTCTGTTGATTTATCATGTTTATATACCACCCAATATAGGTATCTCAAGGTGGTATACATAATTTAAAATGTGACAAATATAAAAATGGAACACAAAACAATTTCACAGAATAAACACAGTTTAAAATTAATTTTTAATTAAAAGGCAGAGAAAACAGATGCATCTTGTGGGTCTTTTTAAAAGCAGTCAGAGATGGAGAAGTTTTTGTTTTGACAGAGGGCATATTCCAAAGCCCTGGGGCAGTCACAGAGAAGGCCCAGTCCCAAGCCACCCCAAAAAGAGCTGGTGGTGATGAAAGACTAGTCTCTAAGATGTACAAGTTGTTGCTTTTGGAGGAGACAAGAGATGAACTATGATAAAATGGGCTCAAGATGTGGGTCATAATATAGATATGGCTGCTTGGGAAAAATTATGGAAAACTGATTTAAAGTTTACTTCAGGTTATACTTAAAATAAAATTATTATAAGATGATGTATAGGTGGTATCTGACACCGAAAAAATTAGCATTAATGTATAAAAATGTTTCAAACAAATGCTGGAAATGTGGACAATGTGAAGGAACTTTTTTTCATATGTGGGTGGTCATGCAGGAAGGCAAAGGCTTTTTAGGATATGATATATAATGAGCTGAAGAAAAATTTTTAAATGACATTTCCTAAGAGGCCAGAATCCTTCCTGCTGGGAATAATTCAAGGAGAGCTTTCCAGAAGAAATTTAACATTTTTTATGTATGCAACCACGGTGGCTAGAATAGTTTATGCGCAGAAATGAAAAGACAATAAGATGCCCTCAAAAGAAGACTGGTTGATAAAAAATTTGGAATATGCTGAGATGGCAAAGCTTACAGCACTTATAAGGGATGAAAATTTGGAATGTTCCAAAGAAGACTGGGAACCATTTTTACTTTACTTGAATAAGTATTTTTCTAATATGGACCTTTCAGCAGGGTTTGAAATATAGTAATAACAGCAGGTTGGGTTGGGTAAAATCGAGTAGAAATGTGGAGTATGTATGTTTTGAATTATTATAGCAATGGCTTATATGTATAGTTAACGTGAACCAAGCAGACAGATAAGCGGGAAGTCAATACTTACTTAATCAAATAAATGAATATAGTTTGATTGTAAAGCTATGGTAAAAGTCAATACAATTTTAAAATACAAAAGAGCTGATGGCAACCCTAACCGGACCTCCCCAGATGATCTTAATAGGTGGCAGCAGGGCTCATGGCAAAGGAGGGGCTCTCTTAAGTACTTAATAGCAATATGAAGTAAATGTCATTGAATTAACACTCCCCAAGATGGGAGTTGAAGTCCAACAACACCTGGGGACCCAGGTGGGAGAATTCTGGCATTAGACACAAGATGCATCTACTCCCTACTCAGAAACCTGGCTTCAAGTGACCCTAGGGAGGAGGAACACACCAGCAATGTGGCAGAACCACTTTTTAGACATGCTCCCCTTAAAGACAAGAATAAGGACCAGGGACGGGATCCAGAAACCAGGAATTGTCCCTGGTCAAGGAGGGGCAGCGGAGCAAAATGGGCTGACAATCTCCTGGCCATGGCATGGCAGAAGACACGGAGGCTGGAATGGGAAGAGGAGACGGAACCAGCAGCCACTCCAGCAACTGCAGGACTCCTCTGCCCACTCAGCATCAACCCAGAGCCCCAGCATGCTACCACCAGCAGGAACAGAGCCATCAAGGTGATACGGCACTGAAACAGAAACACGAGACAATTCATCACCCGATTCTCTGAAGGCAGAGCCTGAAAGCAGGCGTGCTTGCCAAATTAATCTGACACATTAAGTATAGCCTCTTCCCCTGCACGGTTCATTTCCCCTCCTCCCACCTCTGAGGAAAGGACAGCTGGAACATGTCGACATCACTTAATACATGCAGAAGCTGGAGACAATATACTATTTAAATCTGCAGTTTGTACAGTTTGGGGAAGAGCAGACAAAAGGCATAATGAGCTGGCAACCTTGAAGAGCAGCCGTTCACGCTGGTGTTCTAAAAGGGACTTGTGTCTGGCTTGAGACCCCGTGCTCAGGAGTCAGTTGGAGGGTGCGCCTTGTAGCCACGGCTGTAGGATTACCGAACTGGTAGGGAACCAGAATCATGGCTCCTTTCCGGCACCCTCGTCCCAGACAAAGAGCGTAGAAATGCCAAGATGCAAGCACACCACAGTTAAGGAAAATGCAGAGGAAGAGGGAAAACAGCTGGACTACTCAAGTACAAGGGGGGAAACGGGATGAGGCTGCTCAGTTCTGAGTGCTGTGCTCCAAGGATCACCTAGGAACGGATTCGGTAGAGAGTCTAGAGCGCAAGCCAGATGGGAAGAACTGAAGGGACTGCATACTTTAGCCAGGAGAAGAGGTAGAAGCTCTTATTAAGAAGGGTTTATTTAAAATGTTCCCAAAAAGTTTAATTTTACAGGGCTGCTCAACTTCGGCCCTTCTGCAGATGTTGGCCTACAACGCCCATAATTCCTGGCTATTTGCCACTGTGGCTGGGGATTATGGGAGTTGTAGTCCAAAAAGAGCGGAGGGGGCCTAAGCTGAGCAGGCCTGGACAAGATGCAGAAATTGCACTATGGGATTTTACGTTTGGATGGGTTCTGGGTGGTACTCAATGAAACTGGGGGACGCCTCCTTTCTCTGTGACCTGTAAGGACACCGTGGGGAATGAACTGGATCCTATTTGGGCCCTTTAATTTTCAATTCGAATTCAGCTTAATTAGAGAGCATACCACGCCCTTTAATTTTGGGCCTCCAGGTAGCAGCCTGAACTGACAGCAGTTCTTGAGCACTGCGTTTTGACCTTCCACCTCAGAGAAGCAAAGGGGACACCACAGGAAGGCAGACAGATGCTCTTACCTGGCTTTTGGCTGGCTCTTCTTCGCAGCGGCTTCGCTGGCTTTCACTGGCTCTGGGAGTTTGGCAGGTATGGGAGAATTCTGTAAGGCAAAGCCCAGCCTCATTACTGACGGTGCGCAGAGTTACCCAGCATAATCAGAAGCTATGGGGAGAGAGAGTGCAACCCAAGTGGGGGAAACCCAAAGCTCTTCAGTCATTATCTTCACTTCAGAGAGATGCAGAGTTTATTAGCACAATTAATAACCATGGGGGCAGGAGGGGGGAGGAGGAAGCCGTGAAGGATGCTTAGAGATGGCAAATCCAAGTAAAGGAGTACAGGGTACCAATACAGAGTACAGAAATCGCTCTTCTGACATTACCGAAGAAAACCAACAGAGAACATGGTTTTTAAAAAATATGGTTCAGCTCAGTACATGGGAAGGTATATGTTGTATAGTTAGAAGACTATCAGTCCTTGTTTCTTGCAGACCTAAATGTTCTGGAGGTTAAAAGGAGAGTAAACCCAAATAACCTGACCCTGACCCCATAGGAGTGGGTCAAGGAATCTCCTTTCCTTCCGTGAGGGATCAGTTGCCACCTACCTGTACATTCTGGACCGGACAGTCCCTCTTAGCTAGCTTGAATGCGAAATAGGAGACCTGATAAATTTCAGGTCTCTTGTCAGGGTCTGGTTCCAGCATATATCCTACAAGACAGAAGACGGATTAGCCTCTGGAGGCATCAGGTGCTAGGGAGAGCCAAATCACATCTGAATCATTTTCCAGCACTGGCTCCCGACCTTGGAGCATAGGAAGCTGCCATATACCGAGTCAGACCCTTGGTGCTCCAAGCAAATGTTCTGGGTCCCAAGCCGAAATACCTGGGAGGGATTTGGGTTTTGAAAGCCAGGAGACGCTTCTCGGACTGAGGCCAGATACTCACGGATGAGGCAGTGCATGTCTTGGGAGTAGCGTGAGTTGTCCGGAATGGTGAAGTTTCCGTCACAAATGGCTACTTGGCTCTCCCCAAAGGGTAAAGTAAAATAACAGAGTTTGTACAGCAAACAGCCCAGGGCCTGAAAAGAGAGGAGCAAGTCTTTAGCTGGTTATGTGTGTGGATGTCAGCCATCTCCATTGCCACCTGTGGCTCTATATATTTAAAATATTTATACCCCCCACCTCTGGCATACTACTGTTCAAGGTGGCTCACAAACCACACACACACGCCAAATTAAAAAATCTAATGGACTAAAAAAACAAATCTCAGTTAAAACCAAATTTAAAATTACAAGTTAAGGAGTTCTGCTGTTAGATATTAGTTTGCTCCGTCTTGCTACAAGAGAAAGTTGGCCTGCCTGGAGGACAGGACCCACATCAGGCTGTAGGTCAGCAAGAACCGGCTTGATCTGAATCTAGGAATGTAGGAGCTGCTGGCTCTGCTAAGAGGGGCAGCTTTGCCTCTAGCGCACCGAGAGTGATTCTGAGCTAGAGGGCTGAGAAGCTTCAAGAGCTAACTTTTGAAATCCCAGTTATATGGAAAGGTTGTGCCAGAAGTTCTCCACTTTGGGACCCCCGGTGGTGTTGGACTATATGGACGACAACTATAGCTTTCAGCTGTTGTAGCCGGGGGAGGGGGGCGATGGGAGTTGTAGTCCAAGAACACCTGGGGATCCAAGGTCGAGAACCCCTGCTTTAGGTGACCTGGTGGAGGGCCAGGGGGGCCACCTATATATTCCCTTCTCCCTCACACCAAGACTGGCTGCTTGGTTAAGCTCTGAAACTGGGCCTCTATCTAGGTTTGCAATACGCATTCATAGGAGGAAACTCTGCAGACTGACAGCTCATCAACTCTAGATCCAGAGAGCAGCTCAGACTTCACCATCCATTATTTTAGTTTTCCTGGGAGTCACTGATTCCGTTTTGTATTGGAGGCGCCAGGTCTGGAATTGAGTTAGTCATTCAAAAACCGATGGGCACATAGCTTGAGTCTTATGGTCTTCTTTGATGACAAAGAAAAATCTACAGCAGCCATTGAGACATCCAAAAGTGGAACACAAGAATTAGGATACAGGCATCTCTCTGAGAAAAGAACCGAGACAGAGAAAGCTAGACGCACCCCTGAGTTTATAGACCACGTGTGGGGAAGCTTGGCCATTGTTGAACCCCAGAACCTCAAATACCCCCTCTACATCCCCACAGGGGGGAAGAAAAAAACTATCTCTTATCTGGGACAGAGCTGGGCTCAGATGATTTTGATCAACACAGAAATACACAGTGAATATCAAGGAGAAGACAAAATGTGCGAGCAACTACAGATTCAAGACATAGACTGATAAATAAAACACAGCCTGCAACAGAAGAAACCCCTTAACATTTGTTTAGAAAATGTCATAAATAAATTATAAATTTTAAACTAAATATAAAGGCCCAGAGCGGGGGAGTCCTTACTATCTAGTCTATTCCCTTTTGCTGTTATATTGTTTATTATTCTTTAAATGAAAATATTAGTGTTGATAAAGATGAACAAATTAAAGCTGGTGGTGCTAAAATGTTACAGGGTTGAATAACTGCTTAAGGAGGAGTAGCTGCAAGTCTATTATTAAAGAGAAGCAAAACAAGACATCTGTTTTGCAAAAAGAATCTATTTAGGGGCTAAGGAGGAAAGATTCCTTCGGGCTTTGGTTCAGGGGATAGATTTTTCTATGCTTCTGCACAAATGAAGAACAAAAAGAGAGAGTTCTAACTAGGGGCTTCTAAACATAAAATACTGAAGAAGTGTCACTGGAAGAAACAGAACTTTAAAGTTCTATAATGAACAAATGAAACTTATCTTCCTATTTTCCCCTTTAGTGTGTTTATATGCCTCAAACAAACAGTCAAAGAATTCTATGGAACTTATCAAATATCTTGAGTAATGAGTAGAAGGAGAACTATTTTTGGCAGGAGACCACAACTGAGTAATGAATAATGAATTAGATCAAAAGAAAATACTATATTTGCATGTTGGCCAAAGATTTTTCTAGCATAGACCTCTGAGGGCACTTCTATTCCAAGAAAAAGGCCTGTGCTTTTACAGTTGGGCTGCCCAAGTGGTTACTTGAGAACTGATTATATTGTTTTTAAAAGTTGTTCCTAAAGACAAGAATAGCTCAGATTCAGAACTAGGATTTATGCTAACATTGGAAACACATCTGGAGAACAGAAAGCATAGTACACCTTAAAAGCCAGTTAACAACGTGACGTTAAACCCAGAGGTTAAGGCAGAAGTGGAGACTTTTCTTCCCCAAACCCTGTTGTCTAAAAATATTACCATGTCCAAGAAGCATTTGAAGTCCATATATAAATACTGGCACTTATTGAAGATGGAAAAAAGTAAAGAGCAAGAAAAGTAAACAATTACTATGGAGCTTGAAAATTCAGAACAGCAGCATAAACAATATAGGGGATGGGATTGCACTACAGGTGAAACTCGGAAAATTAGAATATCGTGCAAAAGTCCATTAATTTCAGTAACGCAAATTAAAAGGTGAAACTGATATATGAGACAGACGCATTACATGCAAAGCGAGATAAGTCAAGCCTTAATTTGTTATCATTGTGATGATCATGGCGTACAGCTCATGAAAACCCCAAATCCACAATCCCAGAAAATTAGAATATTACATGGAACCAAGAAGACAAGGATTGTAGAATAGAATATCGGACCTCTGAAAAGTATAAGCATGCATATGTATTCAGTACTTGGTTTGGGCCCCTTTTGCAGCAATTACTGCCTCAATGCGGTGTGGCATGGATGCTATCAGCCTGTGGCACTGATGAGGTGTTATGGAAGACCAGGATGCTTCATTAGCGGCCTTCAGCTCTTCTGCATTGTTTGGTCTCATGTCTCTCATCCTTCTCTTGGCAATGCCCCATAGATTCTCTATGGGGTCAGGTCAGGCGAGTTTGCTGGCCAATCAAGCACAGTACACTGTATACTTTTCAGAGGTCCGATATTGTTCTGTTCTACAATCCTTGTCTTCTTGGTTCCATGTAATATTCTAATTTTCTGGGATTGTGGATTTGGCCATGATCATCACAATTATAACAAATTAAGGCTTGACTTATCTCGCTTTGCATGTAATGCGTCTGTCTCATATATCAGTTTCACCTTTTAATTTGCATTACTGAAATTAATGGACTTTTGCACGATATTCTAATTTTCCGAGTTTCACCTGTAAGTTGAAACTTTGCAATTGCAAATAATGTAATTTGTAAGGAACATAGAATTTGAATATACAGGTAAGAAGTACAGATAAAGAGGAGTCCTGCTCGATCAAGAGTCTATCTAGTTCACGATCTGGTTGCCAGTATTGGCTAGCCAGATGTGCCTGCATGTCCACAAGCAGGGCATGTCATGAAGACAGTAGTCCACTTTATTCAATGGATATAATTCAGTTACTCAACTTTTCTTTGGGGAAGACCAAGTCAACCTAATGTAGGGGCTTTCAAGCAGCCTCCCATCCAGGCAATGACAAATGGCACTGTATATATCAATTATAAATATGATTGTGTCATGGTTCCGCCGAGGGTGCCCAGAGCTCACAGGAGCCTAGGGGCGACACAGACACGCTCACCCCGGGAATAGGGGCAGAAACTGTGCCCTTGCCCCCACAGCATGGCCCCACAACAGGCCTGAACTGGCCAGGCAACCTGGTGTCACCCAAAGAGGAGGAGATCTCGCGAGACATGGAGGGCACCCTGTGCGATCCCGCGATGAACTCTCATGAGATCGGGGAATATTTTGAGAGTTCCCATGAGACTGGCAAATCTCGCGGGAATACCCATGAGATTTCGCCAGTATATAAGGCCGATGATGAGGGGCCAGACTAGTGAGGGCTGCCCAATAAGGGAGTCCAGAGAGATGGAGGCCTGGTGATCAGCAGCAGTCCCAGCTAGCCTGTGGAGTTAACAGGCGCTGGGCTTATTGAGGCAAGGAGGCCGGAGCTCTGAGGCCTGACCCGCCCTAGCCACCAGGCGTTGATGGGAGATCCCATAGGGACCCCGACAGAGTGGTAGATAGATAAATAAAATAAAAGCCCCATCCCCAGCTTCAACCATGGAATGCCATGCTCAGGTGGGCTCACTTTGAATGACACGTCCATTTCACATTAAGCTAATTTTTCCTGCACTTTGGGCCACTAAAACATGTGGCATTTTTGTTTTTATTAAGGCCACACTTATGAAGGGAATGGAAAATACTTAGAAGATACTTAGAATGGAACAGAAGATACTTAGAAGACACTGAATGGAAGATACTTAGAACAGGGGTCCCCAGATGTGGGTCCCCAGATGTTGTTGGACTAAAACGCCTAATAACCCCAGCCACAATGGCCTTTGACCATTGTGGCTGGGGACAATGGGATTTGTATTCCAACAACATCTGAATGGACCCTGGCATGAACCCTGCTGCCTGGAAGTCCAGTTACGGTCACCACCAGCTTGTCTGGAGGCAACTCAGGATTGGGCCTTCTCTGTGGCTGCCCCAAGGATTTGGAATGTGCTCCCTGTCAAAATAAGACCTTCTTCATCTCTGATTACTTTTTAAGAGACCTCAAAGACACACCTGTTTTCTCAGGCTTTTAATTAAAACTAATTTTAAACTATTTAATTGTTTTTAGCTTGTAAAATATTTTAATTGTTTCACTCTCTGAATTATTTTTATTCTGTGAAAATGTTTTGCTTATTTCGATATTCTAATATGGATTGTGCACACTGCCTAGAGATGTATATATCAGGCAGAGAGAGAGAGAGAGAGAGAGAGAGAGAGAGAGAGAGAGAGAGAGAGAGAGAGAGAGAGAGAGAGAGAGTGTGTTGAAGATAAAAAATCAAAAAAATCTGGGCACCCATAGTTGGGACCCCCTGACTCAGAAGCTCCAAACAGAGGCTCTTTTTTGGCCACATGTCAAGAAGAGGGTGCTGAGCTGACCCAATGACTTCCCCAGTTTAGCTTCTAGCCAAGAGAGATTGCAGGCCATGGGCATCTAGACAATTGCAGGAAGGTGTCCTACGCACCCATATGTCTGCTTTCGTAGTAATCAGCTTGCCGCTGTAGAGGTTGACCATTTCCGGTGCTCTGTAGGATAGCGTGGTGTACCTACAAAGTGAGGTAATGGGGTAAGAAAAGTTTGGTCATTGGCCAGAAATTATGCAAATACTTCCTTTTCCTTCCAAGGAGGTACACCCACCCACCGATAGTCAGGAAATATAATTCCTGATTAGAGAGCACAGCAGTTTAACTAAGCTCTCCTAGTTTTTACTTACAAAACTTCAGAAGGATTTAAATAACTATTCCACGCATGCTGATACAGTCGCGGAAGGGGGAGGGAAGTACGCTTTTTTCCCTGCCTACATGAAGACAGGGGCGTAGCAAGGTTGGAGTGGGCCCAGAGACAAGATTTTAAAATGGGGCCCCCCTCACTGAAGCTCAGCTCATGAAGTAAAGAAATCTTAAATTATTTTTTAAAAGGTTTTGTAAATTGTGGACGATGCAAGTCATTTCATGGTACTAGAGAAAGACATGCTGTTCTGGTAGCTCCAGGTCTTAACACTCACATCAATTTCGGAGGATGAATACAACTGAAGGAAGCCCGGGCAGGTGCGCGGCTGGGGGAGTCAGTCATGTGACTTGCCTCTGGGGGCCCCCCAAGGCAGTGGGCCCCCAGACAACTGTCTCCCCTTGCCCTATTATAGTTACGCCCCTGCATGAAGAAGCTGAGCATTTCAGATCAAGTGGTATCTTTGCCACATATGAATGGCTTTTATAAGCTATTCGTTTTCTAAGCACCAAGCTACACTACCAACTGGCCGAGGTTTTGGATTAGTTTAACTGCCATAGGCACAGGACCTGGGGTGCCAAGAAATCACTGTCTGAGATTCCTAGCTGCCCTCACTCCAAGAACTCCAGTTCCCTTTGTTCCCTGTGAAAGGTTACAGGGAATCTGCATTAAGTTTAAGATGTGCTTTATCATTCCCCATAAGGGATTCTAACCCCACCTCTGCTACCTGGGCAGAGAGAGACTTTTTCAAGCAGTGCCTCTCATGTGTAGCAAGGAGGTTTGCAATGGTCCCCATTCATCCAAGTGGCCATCACTACGGCGTTTCTTGTTAGACTGCTAATCCCAACGGAACTCTGAACCATCTCCACATTCTTTTTGCTACGCAAGGCACTGTGAGAACATTTTTGCTGAATAATTCTTAAATAGCATTGTTTTAAAATAGTGTAGACACAACCATCACCTTGGATGGACCAAGCTTTCGCAGATACAGAGGCCCCATAGCGCAGCGACAGATTAGTCACTGACTCGGGTCAATTCCCCCTTCCCTGCATCTGTCGCCCCATCCCACACGTGTCTCCAAATATTCCATCCCCAGGGCTGCAGCCCTTGTGCCTGTGGGAGCTCCAGACACAGAGCGGGGTACCCATGTGGTGCAAGCAAGCAAGCATGTAATACCCAGATCCAGAATAGCAAATCAGGCTTTAACCCAACCGATGCTGCCTTGGATCACTGGGTGGCCGCTGGGGAAATGGCCTTTACAGCCTCTGGCCTTCATATCCAGTGGAAATATATAGATCATATTCCTCTTAAGGGCTACTGCAACGATGATACAGATGAGGATACTATATACTATGGAAAAGCACTCCTGTATGACAAACATGCACACACAAATCAACAGGGAATAACAGAGAGTTGAGAAAAGCCACTCGAGACCCTACACGTACTTCTTAATCTCTTCCTCCACCGCGTTCACGCCTTCAAGCTGTGGGTTCTGGAATTTGTTGGTAGCACTTCCAAAGTCGCACAGGACGTAATGGCCACGATCGTGCAGCAGAATATTCTCCACCTGGAAACAGAGTGTGCACACATCAGGGCAGGACAAAGGATGCTCTGGACTAGAAGTGAACCGGAAACCTTCTGCATGCAAAGCAGGCGCTCTAGCACCAAGCTATGCCCCCTCCCATATGCAAATGAAGCTGCCTCATACGGAGTCAGACCGTTGGCCCATCTACCTCAGTATACTGTCTGCACTTACTGGCTGCAGCTCTCCAGGGCTTCAGACAGGGGTCTTGCCCAGCCCTACTGGGGTTGCACCTGAGACCCTCTGCATGCAGAAGAGGTGCTCTTCCACAGAGGGATGGCCCCATCCCAACTCTGTTGACTGTCTACAATCTGCAATAAATCACCACCATGGAGAGCAGCTTCTAAAAGCAAGGGGACAAATGCGCTCGGGCTAGGACAGAAACGACTTCGGAGAGGGCTACGGTTTACTCCTCTAACCCAGGTCTCTGTCAGAGGAGAGCCCCCCAGAGGGACCCAGCTTCCTCTTCCACAGCCGTGATGACCAAGAATGCTCCCTCGCCTCGTCACAATATTAGCGGGATACAATTACTGCCTTTGACAGGGTTGCCGAAAGCGGAGGGCTTTTCCTGCAGTTCTGCAGGCTGCCAGACAAGTGACAAACCTATCAGGAAAAGCTCTGCTTTCGGCAATCTAGCCCTTTGGGCTGCAAAGGAAAAGCTTGGAGAAAAGAGCAGCAAACGGGAAAATAGCCTCAGTCGCAAGAGGGGCAAAGAGAAGGGCTCTCCGTCGTGTCCCTGGCCCCAAATGATGGCGCCAACAGTCTCCCAACGGGGCTCAGCGTATTACAGAATAAAGTGCCCATCTGATATAAGCCCCAGACTTCCTCGTCAGTGAAGGACTCAGGTATACTACCTCTCCTGTGGCATCCCTAACACAACTGGATGTCCCAAAGCACAGGAGGGCTCCATGCTGGCACGCTGCCATGTTCTTTCCTCAGCTGTGCTAGAGGGACATTAGCAATAGCAATAGCAACAGCACTTACATTTATATACTGCTCTATAGCTGGAAGCTCTCTAAGCGGTTTTACAATGATTTAGCATATTGCCCCCCAACATTCTGGGTACTTACAGGGAGATTTTATTTTATTTTATTAAATTTATTTATTTTTACATTAATATCCCGCTCTTCCTCCAAGGAGCCCAGAGCGGTGTACTGCATACTTGAGTTTCTCCTCACAACAACCCTGTGAAGTAGGTTAGGCTGAGAGAGAAGTGACTGGCCCAGAGTCACCCAGCCAGTCTCATGGATGAAGGGGGATTTGAACTCGGGTCTCCCCTGTCCTAGTCCGGCACTCTAACCACTACACCACGCTGGCTGGTGTAGTGGATAGATCCCACTATCCAGAGATAGTGAGAGTGAGAGAGACAGTGAGAGAGATCCCACTCTTGGAACGTCAGGGCAAGTAGAAACAACAGGGCATGTCCTCCTTCAGTGTTTGTGCTACAGGGACATCTGTGCCACCCTCATTCTACTGTTACTACACAAGTATCCAGATCATACGGACCAATTTTACACCTCTTTACTGCTATCTGATAGCATCCCTGCCACCACTAACAGTGTTGCCAAGTTCTGCACGGCAGCGATTAAAATCTGGAGGATGAGGACCTCTTGCTCGTGCCCAGCACCCAACTTTATGGTCTAACTCGAGCCCACCTTTGCCTGCTGCCTCAGAGCACTTCATGGCAGCCCAGTGCTCCTACAGTTCTACAAGCCCACAACTTCTTGGCTTTTTATCTTGCCCTAAATTGATATAACTCTCATTAAACTGCAATTTTTATGTCTCGGCCATTAAGGGTCATTAAGTTTGTGGTCTTGCTCTGATTTAGGCAGCCATTTTAAATTTTACTCCTATCTTTGATTTGTATAGTCTCTCAGTATATTGTGCACCAGTAGGCTTTTAATACCCACTTTTACTTTTAAAACGTAATCTGAAATCACCCTTTTTACTTTATGCTGGTCTATGTCCATAATAAAGACTGATTGGTTGGTTGGTTGGTTGGTTGACCCAGGGGGCGGAATGTTCAAGGGTATCTGCTGCAAACAGAACAGCAGCAGGCCATGGAGCATTGTTGGACAGATGACTCACCATCAGATCTGGACCCTAAAATCAGCAGCTTACACCACTGTGTTTACTTACTCAGGCAATGCATGACAATGCAGGGGAGAAGAGCTGGCCTTGTGGTAGCCAGCATGAATTGTCCCAAGGATCTGCCTTGCTTTGCATTTGGATGGGTGACCACATGGGAGTGCTGTAAAATAGTCCCCTTAAGGGATGGGCTGTAGCTCAGTGGGAGAGCATCAACTTTGGATGCTGAAGGCCCCAGGTTCACTCCCTGGCAGCATCTCCAGGGAGGTCCGGGAGAGACTCCTGCCTGAAACCTTGGAGATGGGTTTACATTGCCAGTCAGTGTAGACCAGGGATTCTCAACATTGGGTCCCCAGATGTTATTGGACTTCAATTCCCATAATCCCCAACCAAAGGCCACTGGAACTGGGGGTTATGGGAGTTGAAGTCCAATAACATCTGGGGACCCAACGTTGCGAATCCCGGGTGTAGACAATACCGAGCTAGATGGACCATGAGTCTGACTATGACAAATTTTGATGTAAACCACCCTGAGCCAGTTTTGGAAGGGCAGTATATAAATCAAATAAATAAGTAAGTAATTAAATAAATAAATCAAGCCTCTCAAATGAACTGAAGAGAGAACTGGATCACTTGGTTGCAGGGAAAAGATGTACAGAGGAAAGGAAGAAAAGCTAGAATACTGGGGGGTGGGGAGGTCCCAAGACCCTCCTCTCCTGAATTCATCCTCTCTCATCACCCTGGCTGCCTTTCCATCAATGTGCACAGAACTATTGGACCAGAAGGAAGAAGGTCATTCAGTGCACCCCCTCAAGCCCTACAGATCGAGATTTTCTAGATATCCACTGTATCACTGCTCCCCCATAACATAAAGTTCAGACCACAAGAGAGAACAGATCAGTGCTCCACACTGAAGGTGCCTGCAGAGTCTGTAAGCAACCAGAGAAAACCTGTGGCAGTGGGGTGTGGGCAGAAAAGGCCCTGGTCCTTTGAGCATGGACAATGCCCACTGCTTCTGCCAACCACAATTGCACAGTCCGCTGGCCTTATTTGCTTTCCCTCCAATAAATTTTTCAACTTCTTATCAAGGGATATTCTGTGGAAGAGGTAACCAGATGTTGCACAGACCATCTAGGGAGATTTTAGGGTGGGTGTTGGATTCTGGCAGGCAGTTTGGAACTGCTACTCTCCACATAATCAAGTATACACAAAGGATTACCTCTTTAATCCACTGCAGATGTCCCAGCATTTATTTTTATGTTCTGAACAGATCCAAAAAACCCTTTCCTAAAACAATTATATGATACGGATGCCGAAAAACTGCACATTCAGAAGACTGAATTAGTCTGTTTCGACAGTCATCTTGGCTACTTTGCATATGCACACAAAGAATTCACTTTTTTTTTTTGCGCAAGGCGGGAATTTTGCTTTAAGAAAGATATATCTTTTTGTCATCTCCCCAAGATAAAAAGGTTCTTCAGCAGCACCTAAAGGAATGTCCACAGAGTGACTGGGCCCATCCACTGAAACTCCAAACAGAAATATTTACTACCTTAAATGTTTCTCACCTTAGCACTCTCTGTGCAGAAGAGTTTTATGTAATCATCAACTATACATCACTTTGAGCACTTACACGGATTGGGAAAGTGGCTCAACCTTTTTATAAACAAAGCAATCTATGAAGTCAGACTAAGACTTTGGCCTGTTGGGCAGGCCAAGGCCTCGCTTCTGAACCATAATCACCAAGTGTTGAACTGTGTACCTATATCAGCTTGTGAAGAACGTGAACTTCCACGACAAGTATACATCTCAGGCAAAATGATGTAGGATGGGGCAGGCTGCCATTTCAGACTGTCCTGAGACTGGAGGAGAGACAGAATCCCAGTGCAGACATGAATGGTGAACCACCTGGCACTGAGCATGGCCTTCCCTTGAGGACGAGTTTAAGACAGGAGTGAAATGGCCAAAAATGAACAGAAATTTATTTTCCTTCTGCAAAGCCATAGTGAGGGGCAAAAGCTATGCAGGCTGCTGAAGCCCTGCTTTCCAATTACTAGAAATGTGTTTACTTGCTCATAAGTTTATACCTCTAGCTTCCCTGTAAGGCATAGTCCAAGGCAGGAATCTCAGCCAGTTTCAGAGATTTCACTCCACATTTTCAAGCCTGTCTCCGTAACCATAAACTAGACATTTGGCAAGCAGAATTCCAAGGCACGTACCATACTCTGCAAGTTCAGTGTGCTGATCCACACACTCTTGTGAAGACAAGACACAATCCTGCTCATATTTAGTTTTAAGTAAAGAGAGAGGCAAGACCATTTCTACCAGTCATGATGTCATTACCTGCCAACTGAGGTGCTAAGATGCAATAAATAAATAAAATGGTGACAAAGATGTGTGTCACCTTAAGTGGTACAGCGGGGAAATGCCTAACAAGCAGAAGGCTGCCGGTTCGAATCCCCACTGGTACTATTTCGGGCAGCAGCAATCTAGGAAGATGCTGAAAGGCATCATCAATGGTCAACCTCTCCTGTATTCTACCAAAGACAACCTGTGGGCTCTGTGGTCGCCAGGAGTCGAAACTGTCTTGACAGCACACTTCACTTTACTTACAAAGATGTGCAGGGTAGCCAGTCACAGAACTGTTGCCACTCAACAGTTTGAGTGGAAAAGGAATAAATGTTCACAATTTCCATGTCATGCATGTGGACACACACAACTGCCCAACACCAGCCCAGACCAACTTGCCCAGTATTTTCTTCTCTGACAGTCAACACCCTCCAAGACTTTGGGGAGAGGTCTTTTCCATCACAGATGGCAGAGGTCTTCTTTTTAAAAAAAAAACAACCACAGGAGATTCCAGGGACTGCACGAGGGGCCGTCTGCATGCCAGACACATGCTCCACCACCAAGCAACAATGCCATGAGGTGATATCATCATGCAGAAGGTCTCCTGGTGCCACCCAGTTCTCCAGCTCACCAAGCCAGCCGTGAGTTACCTTCAGGTCCCTGTGGACAGTGGGCAGTTTGCACTGGTGCAGTCTAGCCACGGCTTCGCACGTGTCGCAGAAGATTTGCAGGACTTCATTTTCCGTGAACCCAGTCTGCAAGCGCTGATTCATCAGGTTCACCACCTGGCCCCCTGAAAATGATACAGCCACGGAGGGGGAGAGAGAGAGAGAGAGAGAGAGAGAGAGCGCATCCTAGTCAACCAAGATGGTAGCTCCCCCAGCCTTCTAAGGCATCGTCAACCAAAAGGTCAACGAAGCTTCCATTCCCCCATCACAACTGCACACAGACCGAGGGACAGCAAAAGGCTCCCTTCTGGCTGCTCCCCTTTCGGGGCATCTCAGGCTGCTTAGCCACACGATGCAAGAGGTGTGCCCAAACCCCCAGCACCGTCTCCAACGGTGCTAAGGACTCCACGGTGCATCTCTGAAAACTGCCATCCCCAAAGAAACTGCTTGGAGTCGCTTGCACAACTGGGCCACACCTGCAGATGCTCCATAAGAGCAGTGGTGCAGCAAGAAGAGAATGGCCCGGGGCCATGTAGTGAACACCCCCCACACACAGTGGTGCCCCCCTCGCCCTTCGCCATGCCGGCCGGCCGGCCCCCCTGCTGTCACCGCTGCGGGCCAGCCCCAGTTCCCAGGCCCATCCTCCTTCCTTTCAAAGGCTCCTGGGCCCAAGGGAGGATGGATCTGGGAGCCGAGTGAAGGGAGGCAGGAGGTGGCGCTGGTGGGTGGCAGGCCTCTGGGAGCCACCTCACTTGCCTCCTGCCTCCCTCTCCCAGCCGGCTGATGCTCCTCCTTCCCCCACCGCCATTGCTCACCTGGCTTCCCCAGCATGCTCCTAACTGCTGCAGGGACACAGCCGCCCTCGGAGTGGCTGGCCAGCAGAGGAGAGAAGGCAAGCCAGACAGCCCCAGAGAGGAGCAAGGCGGCCCTGGAGGCAGGAGGGGCAGGTTTTTGGGACCCATGTGCCCCATGATGGCTCCTCCCCTGCATAAGAGAACGGCCAACAGCTTCTCTCCTGCTCCTCTCGGAGCTCCTCCCATCACCTGGCTGTCCAGTTCATGCAGCTAGTGCAACAGGGTCTTCTTTATGGAAGCAAGAGCTCTCAGAAGGTGCCACAGAGGGGCTCTTTTGCTGGAACAGACGAAGAACAGCTGCTCTTAAGGAATTTTTACTTTCCATTTCCGCTGTTCTGAACGGACACTTTGCAGGATCCTTGTTATCAGGTCTGCGGTTTTAAACTGATCACTCAGATTTAAAGTGAGTAAAACTTTATTTTTATTTAAAATTATTATTAAAGTATTATTTACTAAGTAAAACCCTTCTTAATTGACTAAAAAGCACTATTTTTTAGGCTTGCTTCCTAACTTTCAATGCAGAAAGTGTATGTTTTGCTTTGATGTTTATTGTTTGGTTTTAGTTTGGTTTGATCAATTTCTGTAACTGGGAAATTATATGAATGCGCCAAGCTTGTTGGCCGAGATGAGGGGCTTGGCTTAACTAGGCAAGGAAGTGCTTTGTTCTTTTTCTTTTTTAGTCCACGGAAGAGCAACACAGGCATGTGCATGTGGGGAAAATGGGCTGGCACAGTTTGTGGACTAGTAACTTCTAGGGGCTTATTTGCAAGTCATGAATCTATGCTGTTTGCATTTTCCAGCACTGCTTGATCAACAATTCATGATTTAGCCAAACCAGTTATTAACAGAGTTGAGTCTGGATGTCACACAGGTCTTTTGGAAACTGAAGTCCTACTGTACAAGTCTGTCATATAGCTACTTTTACACACCTCTGCAAAAATCCATCAGAATCAAGACTTCCCAAACATCTCCGCTGCTCACAGAGTTTATACTGGAATCGATGTATCCAACAATATTCTTGTGTCCAGCAAGATCCCTCTTTTAAAGGGGAGAGAGAAAGGGGCACTGGTTATTACAGGCCTCAGCTAGCAAGATCAACATCCCAAAATACCCCGCTTCAAGCAGAATTATTATCCTATTTACCCAAATAGAATACCACTCTGAGTTTAAGACAACTCTCTTAAAAACAGAGGTTTAATTTATTATTTATTACTTATTACTTATTTATTCGATTTTTATACCACCCTTCCAAAATGGCTCAGGGTGGTTTACAATTAAAAACAAAACTATTAAAATCAGTTAACAATTAAAGCAAAAATTATAAAACAGTATAAAACAATTAACAATTAAAACATCATAAAACAGTAATTAAACAATCACAACAATTTTAAAAAACCCTGAAACACAGGTTACAACATTAAAACCAATTACAACTATTTAAAAGTATTAACTATTTAACTATTTAAAACTATTTAACTATTCATTGGAAGGCCAGGCCAAACAGATAGGTTTTAAGGGCTCTCCTGAAGGCCAGTAAAGAATTCAAATTGCGGATTTCTGCCCGGAGTGCATTCCACAGCCCAGGAGCAGCTACAGAGAAGGCCTGCCTCTGAGTCACCACCATACGTACCGGTGGTAACTGGAGACGGACCTCCTCAGATGACCTCAACGTGTGGTGGGGATCATGCAGAAGAAGGCGCTCTCTAAGATAACTCGGACCTAAGCCGTTCAGGGCTTTAAAGCTAATAACCAGCACTTTGTATTTTGCCCAGAAACATATCGGCAGCCAGTGTAACTGTTTCAAGACAGGCATAATATGGTCTCTCCGGGTTGCCCCAGAGACCAATCTGGCTGCCACATTCTGAACTAACTGAAGTTCCCGGACAACGTACAAAGGCAGCCCCACGTGGAGCGCATTGCAATAGTCCAGCCGGGAGTTTACCAGCTGATGCACCACTGTTTTGAGGTCATCCTCTTCAAGGAATGGACACAGCTGTCGAATCAGCCGGAGCTGATAGAAAGCACTCCTGTACAGGGAACCTGTACTTAGGGGGTTGTCTTTAAAACTCTAAGACAACCGCCTGATTTTAAACATCAGAGAGCCCAATCTTGGATTCAAGTAAATACAGTACTTGGTGCGCAGATGGCACATCTGAGTATTGTTCTAACCTCTCCAAGCACCCAGTTACTTTCCAAGCCAAAAGCGGCTGGTCCTAACAAGCCGGGGGAGACACCAAAGGCGGCATAGCGGCCACTAATTCCTGGGAGCAGCTTGAGTTGCTACCCTCTCTCTGGTTCCACACAAGAGCTGACCTGCCGACAGGCTGGCCATTCGTCAGGTAGGGCCATGCAGTTAACGGCACAGCTCTACCCAATGCATGGCCAGCCTGCAGGGGTGGGAGAGACAGGAGCAACCCAGAAGCTGCCTCCTTTGGCACCCCTGGCTCATTGGGATGAGCCACTACGACTTCAAACCCCAACTCCCCCCTCTCCTTAGGATTTCACCCCACTAGAATTCCCTGGCTCTGCCCCGGACATCCAGACCCCCCACCCCCTCCAATTTACTCAATTAGACACAGTTTTGATCATTTAGAATCTCTGCGGGTTCCGCAGCCATTCCAGAGGCTTCCCTTCCCCACCCCACCCCAGGTCTATAAATGGGCAATTTTTCAATCACCGTAAGACTATCCACACCGAAAGAACTTTGGGATCTCAGGTACCGTGTCTGCTTACCATGATCTGAATCTCCCACTTGCAGACTTGTAGGTCATGTTCATTGTTGACATACATTCGTTTGAGGGCACATTTCATCCCGTTGCTGGTCCTCACCAGAAACACGATCGCAAACCCGCCTGCAGACACATGAAACAAAAAACCTCAGTCAATAATTCAGAGGGCGGCCTGAAAGCCCATGACGCGGTCCTCCTGCTGAAGCAAAGCAGGGCGGCCTTTCCATGCTGCCTGGATGGAAAGCCAGCTCAGGCCTCAAGCTTTCTATCCGAAGAGCAGAGGAAGAGGTGCCTATACAGCCAAAGCACACTTTTTGTCCCAATAAAAATGGGAGGAAGGTGACAGATTTGAACATGAAAGGGGTTGCTTTAGATAGAGAATTCTTTTTAGGCCAGAATTACCTGCACTCAGTGGACTCCACCCCTGTTCCTGTGGGCTGCTGTTCTAGGCATGCCTCCTGCCTCATGCAGAGATGCAAGAGGCAGCCTCCTCTGCGGGTGAATAAGGCTGCTGTCTGTCTACATCAGAAGCCACTGAATGATCCAGCATGGATCCAATGCAAAGCCAGGGCAGAATTACTCATCCCAGAAGAGGCCAACTGGAAGGATGCAGGAGCAGCAACTGGGGCAAGAAGAGGAGATACTTCTCTGAGGGTCTGTCGTTTTGCTCAGCAGCCCCCAAAGCAGAGCAAGTTTACTCACTCCTGGCAGAGGCTGACTGCTCTGGCGGGGCCTCCTACACAGGCTCAACGGGCAGCATCGCCTAAGAGGTAACTTGGGTTCACGGTAGCCTTTGCTGCACATCTTGCAACATGCTACTGGTTCTCTCACAGCCAGTGATGTGCGTTTTCTGGAGAACTCTGTATTGGAAAACCTTCCGGAATTTCCCCCCACTAAAGTTACCCTAAATTTGTTTGAGGATTTCTCAGAATTCACTATGCAAGTTTCCTCAGGGCCCTAGACAGACTGTGATTTGACTTGGCACGTGATGGTAGTCATGGGTGCTGGGGTGGAGCATACAGAACTGCCATCTGGATGGAGAGGTGGAAAAGCTCCACTGCGCACAGGGAGCTGCCTTGGTCCACCTCGCTCAGGATAGTCTACAGCGATGGGCAGCAGCTCAGCAGGGTTTCCAACAGGGAAGGGTCTTTCAAACTGGAGAGGCTGGGTTGAACCTGGGGTCTTCTGTATGGCTGGCATCTTGCCTATATAGTCTGAGAGCAACACAGCCCTCCACCAATCCATTTCAGAGGAGATGTGGCTGTAACTTATTTATTGTTTGTTTGTGTTTGTTTGTTTGTTTGTTTGTTTGTTACATTTATATACTACCTTTCATTAAAACAATCCCAAGGCGGTTTACAACAAAATTAAAAAAGAAGATTGTAAAAATGGCACAATTAAAATATTAAGCTAAAAATATAAAACAAAACTGATTAAAAATTTAAAACAGCACAAAAAACAGTACAAATACAAAAAAGCAGCAGCATATAAAAGCCTGGATAAGAAGCCAAGATTTAACATGCTTTCTAAAAGCTGTGATGGAGACTGAGGAGCGAACGGCCACCGAGAAAGCATTCCAGAGTCTGGGGGCAGCAACAGAGAAGGCCCCGTCCCGCGTCCACGACAACCGAGCCTCCCTCATTGTCGGCACCCGGAGCAGAGCCCCCTCAGATGACCTTGTCAAGCGAGCAGCAACCCTTGGGAGCAGGCGGTCCCTCAAGTACCCTGGGCCCAAACCGTTAAGGGTTTTAAAGGTCAAAACCAGCACCTTGAATTGGACCCTGATGTCCTGACCTGCATCACCAGGTGACCAGCAGGTCGGTGAGGGGAGGGCAAGATGTGGGTTGCTCTTCTTTTTGCAAGTAAAGAGAGTCCTGTTGAGCAACTACCTCCCTCTCCCACTGACTTTTGCTCTGCCACAACTGCAGCACTTCGCCTGCTTACACCAGAGGTCTAAAGAGGCAAGTTCTCAAAACGGAGGAATCAAAGTCAAGAACATATTGATAGTAACAGGCAATTATGCAAGCTCATTACTGTGCCACATGGTGTTTTGCTGCTCCATTAATTTGCATTGTGCAGAAGCACTTGAAATACAACCCCCCCCCAAAAAAAGCGAGGGGGGGATGACATCATCATTGCTGTGGCAAGTCCTGGTTAGGTTTGCAATCTTGCCCTTTTCTCCAAGGAGGTCAGAGTGTCATTTTCTAGTGGCATAGGATCAAGGATCACCGCAGCAGGCAATCTGCCCAGGCCAGGTGCAGACGGCACTTGGAAGACTCTCCATCTACAGTTCAGATAATCTGTAGCAGAAAGAAGGAATCTGCTTCGCAGGAGTATTGTGGAAGGGAAGCCACTTGATCTTCCACCAAATAATCTCCAGTGCTTTACCAGAGATAGTATTACCTTGGAACCAAACTGTGATACAACCACTCTAGATAGAACACTGATTAATGCCATTCCACAAACCACGACCTTTACAGCCAAACCACAATCAATGCCCCCACAATGCACCACGTTTCCAGGCACGCTGCTATGTAACGTGGATGCACAGGAACCTAGGAAGCTGCCTTCTACTGAGTCAGACCCTTGGTCCATCTGGCTCAGTATTGTCTACCCAGACTGGCAGCGGCATCTCTAAGGTTACAGGCAGGAGTCTCTCTCAACCCTATCTGGAGATGCTGCCAGGGAGGGAACTGGGAACCTTCTTCATGCAAGCATCCAAGTGCTCTTCCCAGAGCAGCCCCATCTCCTAAGAGGAATATCTTACAGTGCTCATGTGTACTCTCCCATTCAAATGCAAAAAAGGGCGGACCCTGCTTAGCAAATTAATGCTTACTATCACAAGACCAGGTCACCTCCCAACAAATGCCAGAAGCCCTATGTGTTTTCCTTTAGACCATGATGTATAAATGCAAGAATTTTCTTTTTGAATTTGTATGGACCTCCTTCATTACCAAATGTGGTTATGAATTAGTTCCGTGTTTTGGATCTTACTGTTTCTTTTCTGTATTCTTATCAGGGGTGTAAAGGCAAAGTGTGCCGTTGAGTCGGTGTCAACTCCTGGCGCCCACAGAGCCCTGTGGTTGCCTTTGGTAGACTACAGGAGGGGCTTCCCATTGCCTCCTCCCACGCAGTCTGAGATGATGCCTTTCAGCATCTTCCTAGATCGCTGCTGCCTGATATAGGTGTTTCCCATAGTTTCCCCATAGTCTGGGAAACATACCAGCGCAGCGGGGATTCGAACCAGTAACCTTCTGCTTGCTAGTCAAGTCATTTCCCCGCTGCACCATTAGGTGGGAAATGCACAGGACTGGAGAGCTGGCTGTCAGGGTGAGCATGTAACTAAGTTCTGTAGTAAGGTAAAATCTCAATAAAAATCTGTTTCCTTAAATTAAAAAATCTGTTTCCTAAGTGTAACCTGCTTGTGTGCTTGAAATACTGAAGGATGACACTCCATGCTCCCTTCCAGGGCTCTGGAGGTTTTTGTTCTCCCAGGAGGGCCATTTTGGAACATTTTCTCATTGAGTCTGACACACACACACACACAGTGATGAGATCGACTTAAAAGAGCCCAATCCAGTATCTTAAGAGCCTCAAATGCCAACCATTTCACTGGCATTGACCAGTCAGGTCACCAAAGCCACTCCTGCCCCGGCCTGGCATCAGCACATGGCACCTTCAGGTAGCAGTCAGGGACCAGGTGGCCTCCTAGGGAACCCCCACAACCGATGTCCATCCTGGGACCGAAGGGAGGATTAGATCCAGCCAGCAATTGGCAGCCACCAGCTGGGTCAACCTTGGCAGTGACCAACTCCAGAGGAAAACAGAAACCCAGATCCACCACCGGGGCAAAAGGAGGGGGCTTATGGTAGGAAGGGTGCATTGTTTATTTGTGGACTGTTTTCCAAAAAGTGGGTGTCCACTACTTTTACTGCTACTGCTACTGTTGATGATATGCTGCCTTTCAACAAAAGTTCTCAAAGCAATTGACACAGATTGATAGATGGATAGATGAGTGAATAAACAGATAGATCAATCAACAATCAATCAATAAGATAGTAACAATAAAATATATACTATCTTACAAACAAAGATCTTACAAATGAATACATATACATATATCAAATGACGAAGATGATAATAATATAAGCAACTCCCAGCCGTAGATCTATAAAAGGTGGCTAGAACTTCTGGCAAGTACTGAAAGCCACGATTTTCCACGGGCACCACGTTATTATTATTATTTTTTAAAAAAACACAACATAGTTCATGTGCAATCAGACTCGAGTTAGGCATTCCTGCCCTTTCTGGCTTGAGTATGGGGGAAAGTGCTCTTGAGTCACAGCCCTCCTAAAATCCAAGATCTCCCTCTTTATTCCTATGGGCAGCTCTCATGGCCACTTCTTGGCAGCAGCGGCTGGTCCCTAAGAGCCCGGGGGTGCCAACAGAGACGCGGCCTGCCTCTGCTTCCCGGCAGGAGCTCCGGTTGCTCCCTTCTCTTCCTGCCCCACCCGAGAGCCGTGCTGCTTGCAGGCAGGCCATTTGTCAGGAAGAGCTGTGCCATTAACCACACAGTTCTACCTGATGAATGGACAGCCTGCAGTTAGAACAAAAGACAGAGGAGCCATCCAGGCTGTTGCCGGGAAGCAGAGGCAGCTGGGCCTCCTTTGGCGCCCCCCTGGCTGCTTCGGATGAGCTGCTGCTGCCTCCGGGGAGAGGGGAACCAACACCAACACCAACCCTTTCAAGGTCAACTCATAAGCATACCGTTCAGGCAATGAGATCAGTCACTGGCATTTCCTTAGCTGTGTGCACATCACGATGAGCCAGCCACACTACCAAAACGGAAGCCCCATTGTGGCCTGGCGCGCTTGGAGATTCCCCCTTTAAGGACAGCCCACAACTAACACAAGACCTCATTTCTCAACCCTGGGCCACGTCAGACCTACTAATCCTCTCCAACCAGCCTGATGAGCCTTCGCCTCTTCCTTCCCTTCCAGACCCAGTCATGTTTTCCATCCCCAGGGCTGCTGGCTACGAAACCGCCAGTCTCCTTTGCCGGGAGAGCCACATGCGTGCATTTGGAGAGGAGGAATGCCAACCCCAACACACTTCCCCCCAGGACAGAGTTCTGCAAGGGAAGAAACCAGCACAAGCCCACCTGGGAGGCTGTTCCATCCCCAGCTCAACCACGTTAGCCACCACATTGGCAGTGACCCAAATCCATGGGCACCCAGTTTGTTTCTGAAGGGCAGGACGACTGGGGTCGTTACTGGTCTCTTTTTAGGCCGTGAGCCCTCTGAGGACAAGGGGCCGTTTTATTTGACTGCAGCCCGTTCTTCTCTGCACTGACTGGCAGCAGCTCTCCGAGGATAGAGGCAGGAGTCTCTCCCAGCCCTGCCTGGAGACGCTGCCAAGGAGTGAAGCTGGGACCTCCTGCAGGCAGATGCTCTGCCACTGAGCTCCAACCCCATTCCATAGGGGCAGCACAAAACGTGAGACACACATAGGAACATCGGAAGCTGCCATAGACTGAGTCAGACCCTTGGTCCACCTAGCTCAGTACTGTCTTCACAGACTGGCAGCGGCTTCTCCAAGCTTGCAGGCAGGAATCTCTCTCAGCCCTATCTTGGAGATGCTGCCAGGGAGGGAACTTGGAACCTTCTGCTCTTCCCAGAGCGGCTCCATCCCCCAAAGGGAATATCTTCCAGTGCTCACACTTCTAGTCTCCCATTCATATGCAACCAGGGTGGACCCTGCTTAGCTAAGGGGACAAGTCAGGCTTGCTACCACAAGACCAGCTCTTCTCTCCTTTGATTTCCTTATGTTTGATTTCTGTAGATATGCATGTCTCCTTTTTCCTTTTATCTATATTCTTGTTCTTATTTTTACTCTTTTTCTCTGCAGTTGTTATAAATGAGAAAAACAGGAGCTACAACAAACTGAGAATGGTCTCTGTCATATATACAGGCATCTCTCCTGTCTGGTTTCTAAAACTTTCAATATACATAGTTTATAGGGATTTTTAAGAAAGTAAAAGTCGAGCAGTTGTGTCGGCGGCAGCACGGATGGCTCTTGGAACCGTACCCTAAGCCACAGGGCCTCAGCTAATCTCCGTGTCAGCTGCATGCAATTAACAAGCCCGTGTACGATTTCAAATTATACCACTGCGGATTCCAAAATACAGTGGGTTGTCATTCTGCACTTACTAATAAATATTATTCTGAATTTATTCCTCAGGCCAGCTAAATGGAAACTCCATGTTCAGAGGGGGAGAGAGAACATGAACAAACATGTCTCTGAATACCAGATGTTGGGGTGGGGTGGGGGGTGGGGAGACCCATCACCTCCTCCGTGACCTGCTTTTGCATTTCCAAGAAGCATCTGGTGGGCTGCTGTTAGAATGATGCTGGGCTCCAGGGCCTTAGTCTGATCCCTTGTGACTGCAAAATGGAACTTCCATGTGCAGAGGCAGTGTGGTGTAGTGGTTAGAGTGCTGGACTAGGCCGGGGAGACCCGAGTTCAAATCCCCATTCAGCCATGATACGAACTGGGTGACTCTGGGCCAGTCACTCATCTCTCAGCCTAACCTACTTCACAGGGCTGTTGTGAAAGATAAACTCAAGGATGTAGTACACCTCTCTGGGCTCCTTGGAGGAAGAGCAGGATATAAATATAGTAATAACAACAACAACAACAGAGAATCTGAGAATCAGATGCCGGGAACAGACATAGGAAGGCCATCACCCCAAGGCTGCCAGCTGTCCTTAACCCAGAGGCTGCAGCAGCTTCTTGGGAGTGCAGTAACAGAAGTAGCTGTGTGAGTACCCAAGAGACTCTGCAAAATCGGGACTTGACATCTGGGGACCCAAGGCTGGGGGTCCATGATGTAACTGGACTACAATTCCCATCATCCCCAACCACAATGATTGAAGCCCTGCTTATATCATTGCTACTCCCCAGTATTTCTCCTTTGTTTCTGCAAGCGGCTTCCTGCAGAGCTACCTTCATTTGACTGCTGACTTGGTTTTATTTTAATCGGTGGATAAACTGAATATGTTGCTTTACAGTGAACATTTCTAAATTGAATGAGCTTTGTTTGATCTTTACTATATTGCCTGATGTGTATTGTGAACCATTCGGGGCATGGGGGTCCCCCATGGAAGAGCAGCAAACTAAACGGAACTTCCTGCACAGATGGTTAACTTCCCAGAAGAAGCAGCCGGGCCAACGTTGGGGAAAGAATTCTGGGCTAGAGAGGCGTTTGATCAGGTCCGGCAAAAGAGCTCCAATATTTTTACATTTTGTAGTTTAGAAGTGTGGGGTGGTCTTTCGGGGAAAGGGGGAGAAATTTACTTCATCAACCTTCTAATCATGGATTCTAAAATTTCACAATGGCTTTGCACGCAGGTTTCCCCCCCTTCCATCTCCACCTGCCATTTTTGCAATTATTTTTTCAAACGTATAACTGCAAAAATTTAAAAAATTAAAATCCCCTTCAGATATATATTGCAATGTCAAGATTCTAAAATGGTAGAGAACTGTCTTGGAGGAGGAGAACATATCTGACCTGTGTCACACCCATCCCTCTTCATTTATTGCAGAACCAGGTGGTGTTGGAAAGAGACCAATATGGTAGAGACAGCGAGTGGAAGACTCTGGATGAGCACAGGAGGCCAAGCAGCAAGCCAGCAGCCCACCATGGACCCCAGGAACCATCTCCATGGACTGGGAGCCAGGCTGATTTTGCGAAGCCCAGAAACCGGCTCTTCAGAAGCTTTTATGCACACACACAAATCCTGAGACACCTGGGATTCTGGAAACGCAGCCAGAGTACAACCTGTTTGATGTGACCATCTCAAACTTCCCTGATCTGCAGGCCTCCCTGCATATTCACACTTTCCCTGTATCCACCTCCATGGCAAACACAACACATGTTCATGTCCAGGGCGAGCAATTTCCATGTTTCATAGCACCCTAAGACACACACCACTCACGCCCAATCCTTTGCAACACACTAATGTATGAAGAATCCCGATTGCTACCAAAAGAGCATTAGTCATCATTATTATGGGCCAAGTAATTCCCAGAACATGGGTGCTGCAGTACTGTTTGCATTTTTAGAAGCCAGTACATGCTGCCAGCAAAAGAGGCAGAGAAAATAATGAAACACCATTATTTTCTGTAAGTACAATTGCATTAGGCCCCAGTGATTCAATGGCATTAGCGACCTGAATTCTGAGAACATACAAATTAACCTGGCTTCCAGCTCTCTGATACCCTTTCTGACTCCCAGAGCAAAGCTCCTCAAATCCCAGATTGTTAACTATAGTGCATGCAACCCTCACTGTAATGAAGGGACCCAGATGCGGTCCCATTTTGGGGACCCACACCAATGTCCCTGCTGTCACTACAAACATTGCCTCCTCCTCTCGAGAATTCCCTCAAGTGGAGATAGAAGAACCTGCCTTATACCAAGTCAGACCTTTAGTCCATCTAGCTCACAGTATTGTCTATACAGACGACGTCTTCTCCAAGGGTGCAGGCAGGAGTCTTTCTCAGCCCTATCTTGGAGATGCTGCCAGGGAGGGAACTTGGAACCTTCTGCTCTTCCCAGAGTGGCCCCATCCCCTAAGTGGAATATCTTACAGTGCTCACACCCATTCAAATGCAAGCCAGGGCAGACTTTGCTTAGCAAAGGGGACAATTCATGCTTGCTACCACAAGACCAGCTCTCCTCATCCTTTTGAGAGTAGCAGAACTATCTTTTCTGAATGGATGCTGCTTTTGTGTGCAGGACTGAATATCCACCACCAAAAAATACTTCTTGCACATAGAAGATCAACATTTTTGCGAGGAGGTTCAGCCTCCTTGCAACAGTAATTTTCCGTATGAAAGTTGGTGTTTGGTCCTTGCAGTTTAAATCTGAAGCAGCATGCCCCACTACAGCCTGAGATGGTACCATTCAGAGAAAGCTCTGCCACGGAGTTCTGCTGATAGTATGCCCTGGCATGCAGGGAATTGAAACAAGCTACTAAAAATGGAGTTGGGAAGAGGCACCCCTGGCTTCACCATGGCTCAGCCATGAGTCTAGGGCTTGCAGCCTTGGGTGCTCCAAGGGACCCCAGGAGCAAACTTTGCCAGTTTCCTGGGTCTCCAAACCCCGATAAACACTGTCTGGAAGCCAGCTGGGCCTCGGGCCGCCCATGCCGCCCCCAGCCCATCTGCATTCATCTCTGCGCTGTTTTCGCAAAGGTCCTGGCGCTTCCATGGCTGGGAATGATTACCGAGGAGTCCTCTCAGCAGTTCCAGACATAATACCCAGCTTCCATTTGCTGGCTGCCTTCAATTTAAACACACACCCCATAGCAGAGTCCTCCTTCCTTGCTGCGTTTCCCAGAAGCCTGCTGAGCAAACAGGTTTTGCTACATGAAAATAACAGCCTTCGGAGCTAACACTCAGGTAGGCAAGAGAGCGAACTAAAGGAGAGGCCACCTCCCGCTCAGGATCTCAGGACGGCGCCAGCAACGCAACTGACGGGTCACTTGAGGGGCCATCGCCCCATGCGAGAGCACAGGCTGGGCACGCAGGAGGCCCCAGGCTCAGTTTCCAGGGAGGGCTGGAGAGAGAGGAGTCTAGAGGCGCTGGCTGGGCACCTCTACCCGCCCTTATAGCTAGTCACCAACACTCCTTCCCCTCCACTGAGTCCTCTGGCACACTCCAAGGGCCTGTGGACGAGGAAGGGTCTCTCTCCAGGACCAGCAGTGGGAGTCTCCTCTCTCTCTCTACTGCTCAGAAAGCATCCCCTCAACTACAACTCTCATCATCCCCAGCCACAACGCTTGGAGGGCATTGTGGTGGGGATGGTGGGAGTTGTAGTCCATCATCATCATCATCATCATCATCTGGGCACTCAAGGTTGGGAACACCTGATTTATGTATGTATGTATGTATGTATGTATGTATTATTTTTAGATTTTATTTTACATATTTATGTACTGCTCAAAACTCACGTCTCTGAGCTGTTTACAATAAAGCAGCACAGATTAAAACAAAAACCAAGACATTAGAACAATTTAAGACACAATGACAAATTCTGTAAGTCTAATTAAAACCCTGGGTGAATAAATGCATCTTAAAAGCTGTCGGAGACGGGGAGGTGCTTATTTCAGCAGGGACCTCATTTCAAAGCCTCGGGGCTGCAATGGAGGAGGCCCGTTGTCCCTCTGAGTAGCCCCCCAGTTGAGCTGGTGGCAACCGCAGACGGATCTCCCTGTCTGTACATAGAACACTGAACAAGACAGACCAGGGCTCTGTAGCAGGCAGCCTCCTGGGACCGACGGAACCCTGGCTGGCAACACAGAGGCCGGTTCTGGATCCCGGCAGAACACAGGGCTTTGGGCCAGCCAAGCTCAAAAAGAACCCTACAAGGATGCCTGGAATCTAGCAGGACGCAAACAGGCAGGCTAGAACTTTTGTGCTGTCTCAAACCAGAATCCAGCACCAGTGAAGACAAAGCCACAGACTAGCCAGGTCAACATTCTGGAAGCAAGGAACAATATGGAACTGTGGTGTCCGAAACCAAGTGGTAGTTACTAGTGCGATGTTCGGAAGGAAAGGCGAAGGGAAGCCAAGGGGTGCCTGCAGCTTCCAAGATATTACTGGAAGGGAGGAGCTGTCAGCTGCAACAGGGCAGGTGCAGTCAGACCTGTCTGTGATGATGTTGCAATTCTGAAAGAGAACGCCACCCAAGTGGATGATGTCACCCTCTTGGCACCTGGAACTGGGGAGATTTTGGGCTATTGCCCAGTGGTAGGTGCACTCTGCATGCAGAACACTCAATCCCCAGAAGAGGCCTCTTCCTACCAGGGGCCTTGGAGAGCCACTGCCCGGCAGTGTAGGCAGCACTGGACTCAATGGCAAAGGGGCTGGCTCAGAATAAGGCTTTTATGTGTAATTTTATGCTGGTCTCCAACCGTAATAAAGCTTGATTGACTGATTGATTGAACAAGGCCGTTCCATACGTTCGAGTATGCTCAAGTTGTCCATAAAAATGAGTTCTCCCTCTTGCAGAATGCCACAAACTTTACCCACCGGCCTGTTCTTTCTGCGACATTCCACAGAGGTTTGGGGGAAGCGAACACACACTCCAGCTGGCCTTGGTAGCCGGCTAACATTGCAGCTGGCCACCAACTCTGTCCCTCCAACATCATGCCGAGGTTCAAAGGCACTTTGCAGGGAGGAGCCCATCTCCTGCCCCAGTTCCAGTGGCAGCGGGGAGAGGGTTGCATGAGCTTGTTCCCCATCAGGCTCCGCATGGCAACTGTGGCAGGCAATTTTCGCTCTGGATCCAGTAATAGGCAGGCCTCCTCAATGGCACAGTTGTGACAGAGAATGCACCCTTGTGTGAAAGAGAGGCAGTTTAGAAGTACAGGCACATGAAGTGCAGCATGACATCTTGTCTTATCTGCGCTTTCCATTCCTGCCCACGGATCACCCTGCGCCCCTCACACACAGAGGAGCTTCACAGTGCATTTTAACCCTTCTGGGCTATTCCAAGAATCAACTGCAAGCGACCCACCCTACCTGTATATGCTGATTTATCAGAGCCAGACTGACATGGTCTCTCTCGAGTTTGGACCCCTCTGCAGCCACGAAGCTGAGAGGGCAACTCTGGAGCAGTCACCCTCCTTCAGCCTAACCTGCCTCACAGGGTTGTTGTGGGATGGATTAGCCTCCTGTGTCCTGCCCTCAACTCCATAACAGATCCAGGTGCCGAGTTAGGACGTTTTTTCTCCTCCAAGCTTTTAACTTCGTTTTCTTCCTGCTGACCTGCTTATTTTACTGGCTCTTTTACTGACTGTTGCTAGCCACTGTGCATCTTATTGCCTTTTTAGAATATGCATATAGTTCTTATCTTGTTTTAGTCCTGCGCTTTTTGTGAGCTGCTTTGGAGACTTTTTCCTTTTTAAAGTGGACAGTCTCCTTCCCAACTTGCAAATCACATTATGGCCAATATAGAGTTGGTCTCTTTCCCTCAAGGCTGAAAGATCAGTTGATAAATTCTGCCTGCCAATTAACTCCCAACACAAATTGACCTTTTCAGATTATTCTTCCTCTGCTAAAAAACAAAACACACACACACAGTTTGGCACGAATAGCTTGGTTGCAACTGTCAGTCTACAGCTTGAGTCAGGAAACGCTTTGCCTGGGCTTGCTTCAGAAAAAGACTCAGAATAGCTTCGCTTTGCAACTCCCCTGTGAAGAACGACTACAATGTTAGGGCCTTTTTCGTTTAGGAAGACGGCAAAAAGGCTTGTAGGGAGGGACTGAGTCCATGGGTGGCAGGGGTGCTGAATGCCTCTCTAAAGCAGGGGTGGTTTCCCCTTGCCTGGAGGAGGCAGTCATTAGGCCCCTCCTTAAAACGCCCTCAGTGGACCCAGATGACTTAGATTACTTCTGACCAGTTTCAAACCTCCCCTTCTTGGGCACAGTGCTGGAGAGCGTTGTGGCGTCTCAGCTCCAGGCAGCCCTGGATGGATCTCATTACTTAGACCCTTTCCGGTCTGGCTTCCGACCTGGAGATGGGACGGAAACTGCCTTCATCGCCCTGGAGATAGGCAGAGGGAGTGTGACTCTGTTGATCCTCCTGGACCCCGCAGCTGCTTTGGATACCATCAACTATGATGGCATCCTTCTGGGTTGGGACTTGGGGGCACAGTTATACGGTGGCTCCGCTCCTACCTGGAGGGTCATACTCAGAAGGCCGTGCTGGGGGATGCTCGCTCCACCCCTTGGCCTTTGGCCTATGGAGTGCCACAAGGATCTATTCTGCCCCCCCCCCTTGCTGTTTAACATCTACATGAAGCATCCAGGAGAGGTAATCCACAGATATGGACAGCAGTGCCATCAGTATGGTGATGACACCCAGCTCTACCTATCCTTTAAATCAGCAGACACCAGGGAGGCAGTGGATACTCTGAACCGGGGCTTGGAGGCTGTTCTGGACTGGATGGGTTGGTAGGACTGATCGTCCAAGTAATGAGATAAATCTGGTCTTGGACGAGGTCATGCTCCCTCTGAAAGCCAAAGTCTGCAGCTTGGGGGGGCGGGTGCTTCTGGACCCAACGCCATCATTGGAGGCGCAGGTGGCAGCAGTGTGCAGAAGCACCTTTTACCAACTACGGCTGGCACACCAGCTGTGACCCTACTTGGAGAACTCGGACCTGACCTCAGTCACTCATGCATTGGTAACATCCAGATTGGACTACTGCAATGCGCTCTACATGGGGCTGCCCTTGAAGACTGTTCAGAAGCTTCAACGGGTTCAGAATGCGGCCGCAGGGATGCTTGTGGGTGCAAGTAGCTTCACAAGTATTATGCCCATCCTGCGTCAGCTTCAGTGGCTACTGGTCCACTTCCGGGCTAGATTCAAGGTGCTGGTCTTGACCTTTAAAGCCCTACACAGCTTGGGGCCAGGGTACCTGTCGGACTGCGTTCACCCATATGAACCTGCCAGGGCCCTCCACTGATCATCTCAGGCCCTGCTCATGACCCCGCCACTGACAGAGATCCGGTTGCTGGGGACTAGAGACAGGGCCTTTTTGGTTGTGGCCCCTCAGCTTTGGGACGCCCTCCCTGAAGAGCTTCGCCATGCTCCCTCCCTCAGTGTTTTTAAAAAACATCTTAAAATGCACCTTTTTAAGGAGCCTTTTAATGCTCTATTTCTTTTGGTTATATCTGGTAGGTTCTTTAGCTTTTTTTATAATTTTCAGTTTTTCATTTTTAAAATAACCTTTAATTTGAACCTAGTAATGATTGTGGTTTTTAATCTGACAATGTTTTGTTTAATTTAGTTAATTTTATTACTTTTATTGTATCTTGTGTCTATCTTATTGTTGTGAGCCGCCCCAAGCAGTAGTGCACTGGAGGAGCAGGGTATAAATATTTTAAATAAAAATAAAAATAAAATAGATGGAGATCTTCCTAGGAGGCCTTCAGGAGAGCCTTAAACACCCATCTTTTTAGCCTGGCTTTTAATATCTAGTTTTAATCTTAATGTTTTAATCTGGTTAAAATGTGTTTTGTTTTATGCTTTTTAATTTTATTTTAATGTAAAATAAGAGGAAAGGCTGTGTGTGTGCACACACGCGCGCATGCGCATACAGGTACGGATAACCTGGACAGAGAAAAAAACTTCTCTCTGTCTCAAAACATTAGAAACCAGGGACAGGGTCATCCATTGGAGCTAAATGCTGGGAGATTCAGGACAGACAGAAGGAAGCACCTTTTCATGCATCGCATAATTAACCTATGGAATTCTCCACCACAAGGTGTGGTGATGGCCAACAGGCTAGATGGTTTTAAAAGGGAATTAGACAAACTCATGGAGGAGAGGACGATCAATGGCCATCAGCCTTGATAGCTGTATACTTCCATCAGGGTCAGAGGGGGCATGCCCCTGAACACCAGGTGCTGGAGGGTATCAACAGGAAGGGGCGGTTTCCCTCTTTTCCCCACTTGTGGCTTGCCCAAGTGCATCTGGTTGACCACTATGTGAGAAAGGATGCTGGCCTGGATGGGCCTTGGCCTTTTCCAGCAGGGCTGTTCTTATGTTCATTGCACAAACCCTCTAACTGGCTAACTCAACTAATTCACCAGAGAGGGAACCCTCAGCTTATCTCCCCATCTACACCAGGCCCCCAACTCCCTCTAAAAATCTGGACCTATCTTGCTTTAAGGCCATGACACATCCCCATCTCGATGTGCAACACCAGTTAGGAGAGACGACTAGAAGCTTTCTGAAGAAGAGTGGCAACTCAAGAGCAGGCCTCTTCAGCTGGGGTGGCCAAATCATGCAACCCACCCCCACCCTGAGAAGAATGGTGTGATCCCTGCACACATGTCCTTTCAGTGCCAGGAGAAATTTTCTGGTTTCCAAACATTTTAGAGCATCAGCTGAATTATTTTAGTCTACCTCTGTCGGCAGTGACGTCTTAAGTTGTTTTTACTCTTGGTATTTTAGCCTGCTCAATGTTTGCTTGCCAAGAACATGGCAACTGTAATGCCACTCAGAGGATGTGCTGAAGGCTCAATGCGGTCTACACAGCCCAGCAGCGGCTTCTCCAAGGTTTCAGGCAAGGGTCTTTCCCAGTCCTACCTGGAGATGCTGCCGGGGAGAGAATCTGGGACCTTCCACATGCAAAGCGGATGCTCTACCATTGAGCAATGGCCCCATCCACAGGAAGGAAGGAAGGAAGGAAGGAAGGAAGGAAGGAAGGAAGGAAGGAAGGAAGGAAGGAAGGAAGGAACAAGTCAATATATTACTAGAACCCCTATTTTACAGAACAGCAATGTCCTCTGAGATTGGAGCATTTGAGGGAAGATGCATTCCCATCCAACTGCTGCAATTGTCATGGAGCCATCAGTTGCAGTGAAAGACTTCTCAGTGGGCTTTGTGATTCCTGATGAACCATGTGGCACTCCAATAAAACTGGCAAGGCAGGCCTCCCTCCCTCTGGAGGCACTCCGACAAAAGCCTATGAAGTTGGCAGCAGAGTCAAGGAGAAGTGAGCTGTTCTTGTGGTAGAGAGCATGAACTGCCCCCTTTGCTAAGCAGGGTCTATCTTGGTTTGCATTTGGATGGGCCTACATGTGAGCGCTGTAAAATATTCCTCTTAGAGGAATGGGGCCGTAGTTCAGTGGCAGAGTATCTGCTTGCATGCAGAAGGTTCCAGGTTCACCCCCTGGCATTTTTAGGCAGGGCTGAAAGAGACACCCGCCTGAAACCTTGGAGAGTCATTGCCAGTCAGAGTATTGAGCTGGATAGGTCTATGGTCTGACTTGATATAAGGCCACATTCTACGGTCCTAATAATCACAAGGGGAAAACTCAACTCAATGGAGCACCAGCAGAAAGATATAAAGAGTTTCAAAGGATCCATTTAAATGAGAAATTCCTAACTTGCCTTAATATATTGTAAGCCACTTTGACTCTCCGGGATAAAAGTGGGGTATACTCAAAGCACCAATGACCAGGCTCAAACTAGCATACTTTGGACACATTATACGAAGATCCAGCTCCCTTGAGAAGTCCATAATGCTGGGAAAGGTGAAGGAAAGAGAAGGAGAGGATGGCCAGCAGCAAGGTGGATGGACTCAATGACGACAGCAATGAATGCACCACTGAGAGGGACTTAAAAGGCCAAGTGGAAGACAGATCATCCTGGAGAGACTCTATCAATGTGGTCGCTAAGAGTCGACACCAACTTGACGGCACCTAATCAATCAATCATACATCTTCTGAGTATAACAAGAGCCTGGTGCTCTAACATGTAAAGCCTTGAATCAGTTCTGAATTTCTGTTTTTGGCCAGGCTTCCTACTCGGAGTCCAAGACATGCTCCCCTAGCTGCTTTTGCATCCCGCCCCCAGGAAAGAGAAACAGAGGCATCTGCACTTGATCCCACCCATGCCAGGAAAAGGAAGAGACAGCCCTGCGCACAATCAGCTACAAAATGCATGGCAAAAGCGGCTGGATCTACTCCTTGTGCACAGCAAAGGGCACATTCTCAGAACCTCTGGCAATTCCTCCAAGGATCTTGGGATACCAGGAAACGACTGCCCCGGGGGCAGCGAACCCAAGGCTCTCCAGCTGTTAGACTACAACTCCCATAGGCCCTTGCCTCATTAAGCACCTCAGCTGCACATGCCCAGGTAGAAGCCGAGACTCAGGGAAGGGGCAGTGAGTTGTCAAGCTGGCATCCCCTAAGGAAAGGGCTAGTCACAGCTTCTGCTGCCATTCAGAGAGAAGGGGGTCAAGGAGCCCTTCGCCGGGGCCTCCCAGCAAGGCCAGCACTCCAGCTTCTGCCCGACTGAAACGATGCGCCGTTGCCAAAGCGGCTCTGAAATGCAGGTTAGGAATTCTTCGGAGGTCCCAGCAAGCTGGGTCATTAGATCAGAGCAGAAACAGAGGGCACGACGAGCAGGAGGGAAATCGTGTGCCTGGCCTCCGCGCCGTCACTTTGAGCACAAAACGGAACTGCTCCGGAAGATTACACAACTCGAGAAGTGTCACAGAAGCATTTTCTCACTCTCCAGGCTGCCTCTTCCTCCCCCTCAATTACTGCGTTTTAAAAAAACCACACTGAGCAAGCATCCTTTTAACCCTCCAAGTCTCTGTGCAAGGAAAGTGTTCAGCTGTGCGGTGTACAAGACTTGCCATGCGCCGCCCCACCCGCCCCATACACACACAGTTTTGCACAGTCAGTGCTTCCTCCCTCTCTCGCTCTCTCTCTCTCTCTCTGCCGCTTCAAATGGAGCCTCGCAGCAGAGGGCCAGCCTGTCGCCAAGCGAGAGAGGCTATTGCATAAGCACCATGAAGCGAGAGCTGCTGCAGAGTGATCCTGAGCACGGCGGCTAAGCCAGCAAGGAAATGCAGAGGCCAATGCAGAGGAGACGGCCTTTGCTACCTAGCGGAGGAGGAGGAGGAGGAGAGCCCTAGAAGGAACACGAGGAGGAGGAGGATTCCATGCACGTACCCATATCAGGAGGGTACTAGCAGGGAGAGTGATAAATGGAGCACGGGCAACTGCTACATTGACTGACACTCTTTAGCTCCCATGAAGTGTTTGAGTGTCCAGATCACTCCACATTCTCTCAGTAATCTAGCGGCCACCAGCTGCTCTTGCAGCAGCAAGCATTAGTTGTCTCCTTTGCTAAGCTAGGCTTGCCTTGGCTCGCAGGTTTGGCCGCGCAGCTGTAGCTCGGCGTTAGCGCTTCCACTTGGCATGCAGAAGGTCCCCAGTTCAGTCCCTGGCAGCATCTCCAGGCAGGGCTGGGAAAGACCCCTGAGCCTGAAACCTGGGAGAGCCGCAGCCAGTCAGTGTAGACAACACAGAACTAGATGGACCAACAGGCTGATTCGGTAGAGGGCAGCATCCTATGTCCGTGTGAGAGCCACAAAGAGAAAACTCAACTCAATGGAGCACCAGCAGAAAGATAAAGAGCTTCCAAGTATTCATTTGAAGGAGAAATTCCTAATGTGCCTTAGTTTATTGTGAGCTGCTCTGAATCTCCAGGAGAAAGTAAAGTAAAGTGTGCCGTTGAGTCAGTGTCAACTCCTGGTGCCCACAGAGCTCCGTGGTTGTCTTTGGTAGAATACAGGACTGGTTGACCATTGCCTCCTCCCACACAGTATGAGATGAGGCCTTTCAGCATCTTCCTAGATGGCTGCCAGCGGGGATTCGAGCCAGCAACCTCTGGCTTGCTAATCAAGTCATTTCCCTGCTGAGCCATTAGGTGGCTCCAGGAGAAAAGTGGGGCATAAATCTTCTACATTTAACGAGAAGGGCCTGGTGTTTCTTATACAGCCCTGAACCGGTTGTTCTGGATTTCTCCTTTTTCGGTCAGGCTTGCTCTATGGCTCCCTTTCCACTCTGCGTCGAAGAGAGGCTTCCTAAGCTGCTTTTGCACCCCACCCCACCCTCCATTCACCCCAGGAAAGATGCATCTGTGCCAGATGGTGAGCTAGATGGACCCATGGTCTGACTCAGTCGAAGGCAGCTTCCTATGTACATGGCAGGGCACTCCCACACTGCAGAGGCTGAGCGAGCAATGGCATGGTCAAGGCCCACTAGCAAGTCTGTGGCAGAGGGAAGATTTGAACCAGGGACTCTGCAGTCCACTGCTCCGTTCTCTTAGCTACTCAGTCTTTTGCGGGGTGGGGGTGGGGGGAAGCAGCAATTGCCCTCAGGCAAGAGACAGGCAGACAGACAGACGCCGTTGCGGCTGCATCTGCTATGGCCAGGGCAAGGAGGTGGCAGGAACGGGACGAAGACTTCAAGGCCTGTGCAAACAGCTCTGGCACAGAGATATGCAAATCGCCTCCTTGAGCCAGCAATGGCCTTTTCTGCGTTCCAGCCCAGCGCAACACCGGGTGTGTGTGTGTGTGTGTGTGCTGCTGCCCCAAGAGGCTGTCAGGACGTTTAAAGGCACAAATTGGCCCCCGTCCTTTCAGGCTGCTTCTCAAGCAGAAGGCAGAGGGCTTGTTGACACGCCGAGGTAGCAACGCCTCCCAGCGCCCATGCGCTTCTAGGCTCAAGGAGAAACTGCAAGATGTTGAGAGGCAACATGATAGAGGTCCGTGATGTGGAGAGAGAGAGAGAGAGAGAGAGAAATCTTTCTCCCTCTCTCATAACACTAGATCCAGGGGTCATCCCATGAAACTGATTGCCAGGAAATTTAGGGCTGACAAAAGGAAGTACTCGTTCACACAACACATAATTAACCTATGGGATTATCTGCCACAAGATGTGGTGACAGCCAGCAGCCTGGATGGCTTTAAGAAGGGCTTGGCCTTAGATAGGTTCATGGTGGACAAGTCTATCAATGGCTACTAGTCTGAGGGCTATAGGCCACCCCCAGCCTAAGAGGCAAGATGCCTCTAAACACCAGTTGCAGGGGAGCAACAGCAGGAAAGTGGGCATACCCTCACCTCTTGCCTGTGGGCTTCCCAGGGACATCTGGTGGGCCACTGTGTGAAGCCAGATGCTGGACTGGATGGGCCTTCATGGGCCTGGTCAGCAGGCCCGTTTTTATGTCAGCACACGGAAAGGACACCTTGAGCTTCTATTTGCATCATGAAACCAAGCAGCATAAACGCGTAGCTGCAATCACCTAGGTCAGGGCGGGCACCATTTTGGACTCCAAAATGGTGCTCTTCTGGTGGCTGCGAGTGTGCAGAGGCCAGAAGAGCACTGTTCTGGAATCCACTTGTATATGTACTGGTTGAACTAATCTATATTAAAAAGAAGGATCGTGATCTTGGTGCAGCCTGCATCCCTGAGCCCTGGATGTCAGATGGGTTGCAGAGCAGAAGGCCCGGCTCCTAGAGCAGAGGGCAGCACACTGTGCCTGACAGAGCCAATGGTAGCGAGCCTGGTACACTTAGAACTCTCTGCTAACTTGGCAAAGTGGCACCTTTTTAACGTGGTGATTCTCTTTATTTAGCGGGGGAGAGTAACTGGTCCCACCCCCAGCACAGGACCTCCAGTGACTGTTGCTGGTGTCTATCTGATGTTTCTTTTTAGATTGGAAGTCCTTTGGGGACAGGGAGCCATCTTATTTATTTATTATTTCTCTGTGTAAACTGCCCTGAGCCATTTCTGGAAGGGCGGTATAGAAATCGAAACAACAACAACGACAACTCTCCAGCCCTGCGTGCTTTGCTAGGATTCGCTTCAGCCCTATGAAGTTCTTAGTAAGGATGTGCAAAATGTTTCAACATCAAAACATTTCAAATCAAAATGGGCCGTTTCAAGCTCAAAACAAAACGCCTTTTAAATAAAGGGTCTGTTTCTAGCTCAGAACAAAACAACCCCATTTTGATTCAAAATTTTGAATCATTTTCCATTTTGGAGGCCTGTTTTTCCTTTGCTGATGGGTGTTTTCTGGCACTGGCTTGCGATCCTATGAGGGTTTGGGGAAAAGGTTTAAAATTTGTTTAAAATCACCTGCTTGCCCATTTCTTTTGTGGGTTGGATGGTAGCACCCACCATGCCCTACCACCCAACCCACTCTGGTGTCCCTAGGAGCTACCCATGGGGAACAATGCAGAGTTTCAAGTTTCCCCATTGTTCCCTATGGCCAAAACCCTTGAAACATTTCGAGTTTTCTTCTGTCGAAACCACCAGATCGACCACTGTTTCGATGAAACGTTTCGGCCGTCTGCATTTTATTTCAAGCTCAAAACAAAACGCAAAACTAGTTTTGTGCACATCCCTAGATCTCAGTTAAAGCCCCTGAGAGCAGCTGCATTTCCCTTTCACGTGCATGCAGGAGTATCAATAAGTGTGTGCCATGCATTATTCATCAGATAATTGTGGTCCTTTTGATAATTTGATTGCTGGACTGCAAGCATCAACCAGCACCTACTGCTGCCTCTGAGCAGCTCATGGAAGCGAGAGTCTGAGGAAGCAAGAAGAGTGTTCTGTGGCAACCGAGGCTACAATTTTAACATCCCCGTTTTTATAGCAGGGTAACATGACGGCATTAAGAATGCAAGGAGAGGCTTGCTAAACCAGACCCAAGTCTCCACCGGGCCCACTGTCTGCAGAGAGGCCACAAGCATTGCCCAGACCCCGGCCAGCCAACGGGGCACGAGGCACTTTATGAGGTGGCAGCTCTGTTCTATTCAGCAGGAGAGAGCAACTGTCCCTGACCGGTCCTGCTGAGCATCCCTCTGTACAGCTGTTTTTGGCATCTCCCTTGTGGTTCATTTAGCCCCTTTTGGACAAGAAACCCTCTTCAGGCCCTCTTGTAGCAGCCTGTTGGGGACTCACCCCTCCTAACGGGGCCAAGAGGCACTTTTGCAAGGGGGAGCGCCTGTGTTTATCTATTAAATTCATTAATTTACCATATTTATACCCCGTCCCTCCAGTGTGCTACTGCTCAGGACGGATTACAACATTAAAAAATAATAGTAAGTTAAAAGACCGGGCTAAAACCACAACTGAAATTGAAAGTTACCAATAAAAAGTGAAACACTAGGACTAAACACATGTTTAGCAGGGGGGAAAGCAACCGGCCTTGTCCTAATCCAGCTCAGCATTTTTATGGTGGTGGCTGTTGATGCCTCACTCCTGTTTCCTTTTAGGCTGTGAGCCCCTTCGGGAAAAGAAACCAACTTATTCTTGTTTCTGTGTAAACCCCTTTGAGAACGGTTGGTGTCAAAAAGGGAAATAATAATAAGGGCAAGGGTCCTTTGCTATAGTTTCCCCCCAGAAATGGATACTGAGCAGCCAGGCCGCCTCTGAATACAGGAGATCCCGTTAGCTATGGCCTAAATGAACCAACAGATGAGAGATTGCCCATTTTAAGTGCTCCCCAGTGTACAAACATAGAGGTAGCCCTGCTGGATAAGACCAAAAGGTCCATCTGGGCCAATACAAGACTAGCAGCACTAGCCAAATGCCCCAAATGGGAAGGCCACAAACAGGGTTTGAAGGCAACGAGAGTCCTCCATGAAACATTGCAGAACATTTGATATTCCGTCAGTTTTCTCTTCACATAACCTTCCCCAATGCTCTGTCTTTTAGGCTGCACACTTGCAGGCAGGTTCTGCTCTGTTTAATATTTGATACGGCATTTTAATCGTATATAAATATTGCAGTCGTTACATAGTTATGGTTATACTCCCAGACTCCGTCCCTGAAAAAAGTATGTTGCACGTTACGTTGCAAGACTAAGGAATCATCCATGGACATCAAATAAGCTACTCAATAGCAATAGCACTTACATTTATATACCGCTCTATAGCCGGAGCTCTCTAAGCGGTTTACAATGATTTAGCATATTGCCCCCAACATTCTGGGTACTCATTTTACCGACCTTGGAAGGATGGAAGGCTGAGTCAACCTTGAGCCCCTGGTCAGGATCGAACTTGTAACCTTCTGGTTACAGGGCGGCAGTTTTACCACTGCGCCACCAGGGGCTCTCAAGTCACCACACTGACTACACAGCTTCAAGATACACAGAAATCCAGTTACCCTACTCCAGACCTAACATCTGCCGTGTGTGTCTTGTCCCTCCTGCCCTCTGAAATGAAGCAGCAGCAAGATGCACAAGAGTCCGTCTGCCAGAGGACCAGAGCTTCAGAGGCCCATGGCTGGTTCGGCCAGTGAGCATATCCTGACCCAGAAGTGTTTATAAGAAGTCACGGACCATCAACTGACCTGCTTTGGCCTATTGCAATGAAGAGGTTTCCTTATCCATTCATAGCTGGCCTCCTCAACATCCCTCTCCTTTGAACTAAACCATACAGTGGAGCATAATCCAAATTCCCCTTTGACAAAATCAAGTTTGAAACATGTGCAGAAGCTGCTTCGTTTCCCAAACACTTTCAAGCTGTGTTGGCTGAAGAAAACCAGTTTGCATGCCATGGATCTTGAGGGACACGCAGCGAGCATTCAACCAGACTCTACCAGAGGTTTTAAGATTTCTACCAGAGGTTTTAAGAAATCTGACTTGCTTTAAAAACACTAGGATTAGGAAACAGTTAATACCCTATGTGTTACCAGAAAATGCCTTTCAGGAGTCCGTAACCCTTTATAACCAAGCAATTAGAGGCATTCAACCTTTGGAATCTAGGAAAACTGCATAGCAAGGAGCAGGCACTGACTCTCAAGGAGTCTTCAGAAGGGTTAGACCTTTCTCATCTGGCTTCAGTTTCAGCTCTCTCAGTCAGGAATCATCCGTATATTTTATTTATTCTGCAGGGCCCTGGAAGAGCTCTCAAGCCTGGCCTATTCTGCCTGAGTGAAAAATTAAATTAAATTACAGATCAGAGGCTGGCTAATGGGATGTGTTTCCTTTTATGTCTAAAGTCACAGCCATACTGCACCTGAAGAAACCCCAGTGCAGCATCAGGCAAACAACTGAACAGTACAGTCTGGGTGTCCTCCATTTTCACCCAGACTTCCACAACACACACACACACACACACACACACACACTTTTACTCTTAGGGCCTTTTCACAGGGCGTGCTTATTAGCTAAACAGCTAAAATTTGTTTTCAAATGTACTGCTCCAGTCACAGCGTGGATGTCACAATCAGATATTTATGAACGCATGAATCACGGTTAAGTACGTTCATCAAGAAGCCAGAACTGGCTCCAGCACCTCACTGCATATGTGCTCTGGTTTGTGTACACACAGTACATCACAATACACATTGCACAAGGTGGTTGCTATGCAATGTGCAAAACAACCTTTAGTTCCAGGAGGTGGGAATGAAGCTCTACCTATTTCCCGGGTGGAGCAACCAGCTCACCTTCCTCTGTAGACAATCTTCAGCAGCTATGGCTGCCTGTCCTTTCGAGGGCTGTTGAGACTAGTTATGTGCAGCACATTAAGAGAGTGAGATTTTTTTAAAAAAATCTAGAGATGTTATGCCCATGAAATGTCACTTATGTTTCATTTGACCTCTCATCCCCAGAGCCATTTTTTAAACTGTTAAATTTATATACCACTTTTCATTAAAATAATCCCAAAGCAGTTTACAATTCGATTTCGAGTTCTCTATCATCCTTTCAAAAATGGCTCAGGGCAGTTTACTAAAAGAAATAATAAATAAACAAGATGGATCCCTGTCCCCAAAGGCCTCACAATAAAAAAAGAAACACAAGACAGACACCAGCAACAGTTACTGGAGGTACCTTGCTGGGGGTGGATAGGGCCAGTTACTCTCCCCCTGCTAAATAATAAAAAGAATCACCACATTAAAAAGGTGCCTCTTTGCCGAGTTAGCAGGGGTTTTAATTACAAACACACACAGGTACAAACAATATGATTACAAACACACACAGGTACAAATATTTAAATATAAAAAATAATCCAGCTATTTAAAAAGTTTTTATATATATACGCTAAATTTTAGACTGTGAACTCCTTGGGGACTGAAAAGTTTGCATTCAAAAAGATACTGTAACCTCCTCTAAGCCCACAGGACAGAGAGGGGTAAAAACACTAAGTAAATTTGCTGGTCAATGACCGAATAAACTTATAACTAACTAAGTAAATAGTTGAAGAATAAGCCTTTTAGACTAAAATATTAAAATATTTTAAAATATTAATCTAAAAGGTGCTACCTTATACTTATTTTGATCTATATATTTGGCTAACATGCCATATCATGTCTCTTTTTTACACAATTAAAGAAACAGTTGTTAGCATTAATGTCTCTCACTTGGCCATTCAAGAGAGTCAGGACTACAGTCATGAAGCAGGTCACACATGCTGGGCGTGAAGGTTTGCCTCCCCTGCTTGTTTCAAACATTTCTATCCCACCCCTCCAGCACGCTGCTACTTGGCCAGCTGTAGCAAGAACCATCTATAAGAACAGCAGCAAGTGATTAAAACCAGGAATCCAATTTTCCTTAGACATAAAGGTGGGCAGACATGTGACAGCCCTGGGCCCATGCCCGTTTCCAAGAGAAGCAGCGATCTTTAGGGCAATCCTCCAATTAAATGAGTTTTAAGTGATTCGTGTAGGAATCATAACTGACCAGTTGACCAAGAGTGCACCTATTCACATACCAATACTACTGAAGAATTTTTGCATTGTTGCATTTTAAAAGTCTGCTTCCTGGATAGTCAGGAACATCTTTTTAGCTGATCAAAAGGTCTTTAATAAAATAATGTAGCAGCCCACTAAACCTTGTAACCCTAATAGTTTTATGAACATGTTTCATGTATTTGTATTCATATACTGAATACCAAGGTGAAATAGTACTATATATTGTATATTTTTATGTGAGCTCTGTTGAGCTGTAGGAAGAGCCTACAACCTTTTAATACAAAATAAACACTGTCTTATTGTAAATATTGAGCAACTTGGAAGGAAAAACAATACACGCTCTATAAACAAACGACACCCATACAAGTGATACTGGAACTATGCAGAATAAGCATTCACTTGCATGTCTGAGCTCCTGCCAACTCAAGGAAAATATCAGCACCCTTCCACAGTTCCCATCCATTCAAGTGAGAGAGAGAGAGAGAGAGAGAGTATGTCTGTTTTCCCTTGGAGGACTTCCTGCTAGGCTCAGGCCCATAAATGTGATCTGGGTTGCAAAAATCCCAGGCGTCTAGGAACGGGATCATGCAGACCCTTAAGAATGTGAATGGAGCCTTTTCTACAGCCTGGGATCCTGTTACTCTGCTCTCTGCCTCTCTGGGGATGCTCTCAGTACAGCCATAGCAGATGGCACACCTACAGAATCTGGAAGCTTGCAAGGCTTCTGTTACTCTTCGAAACAGATCGCTTCACCTATGAAAGCTCTTACATGGTAGCAGCCGGATCCGCGATGGCAGTAACTCCCAAACCGTGCGTCAGGGCGACTCTCAGGGGTCCATGAGACATGCATTAATGAAATAAATGAGGAGAGTCCTCCTCCTGTGAGCCCAAGGCACCCATCCATACAGAGGCCGCAGCCTGCTGCATCTCCAGGTGACTTACTCTTCTGCCTCCTCCTCCTCCTCCTCCTCCCAGCCAGCCAGCCTGCCTCCCTCCCCCACCAGGGCAGCAAACTGAGCCAGGCGTCTGCTCTGGATGTGAATGCATCCGGATACAGACTCAGCAGAATCGCCCACTCTCCGAAGAAGCAGCGGCCTCTTGCACGACTCACGGCTCTCATTGTCTCTTTCCAGTCAGGAAGCACACGCAGAACAGTGACTCAGGCAGGAGGCAGGCAGGCTCTCTGAGGGCAGGTAGTGCTCACCCTCAAAAGCAAAACCTGCCTTCGTGCGAGAGGAAAGCGGGCCTCCCGTCTCAATGCAAAGGGAAAACAGAAGCCTGCTCTACCCTGCACCATGGAGCATGGCAAACACAGGCCAGGAAATCAGTAACAACAGCCTTTAAACATGACAAAGAGATGCACAGGGGAGGTGTTGGAGGGTGCGAAAGCAGGACTCCGCTTGGAACTGTGCAATCATGAGGAAGCCCAGTATAACAGATGTGCACAGGGACAGTGCTGATCGGGGTACATTTGAACCATTTCCCTTTTCTTTTCTTTTCTTTTTTTTTAAACGCACATGAAATCCTCCTTGATAAGGAATTCGGAGCAGGCCACAGGACTGCCTCTCTCTCTTCCTGGAGAGCTCATGTGCCCTGCTGGCCTTAAACTGCAGTTAAAGCTAGTCACGGTTCCTGCTTCAAGCAGGTTTGGAACTGGTTTCAGTGCTTGGTCACAGAGGGAACAATGGGTGAAGGCTAACCGGAGTAACCCTGGTGCTGATGCAAGATAAGGCCAATCAGTGGGGAAGGTGGGGCAGGGGGGAGAAGCTTGAGCTCCATAAGGGAGGGAGGGAGGGAGGTGGAATTTTCACATGGTTTAACCATAGTTGAGCAAAATCAGGAGCATTACATGGCTACTATTAATCTTTTACAGACACATCCGCTAAATTACAAGATCGCTTCTTAAAAAGCTACTTGCTCATGGTGAGAGTGTATTGCCACACAGTGCATAATCAATCTCTGGAATTCTCTGCCACGGGATGTGGTGGCGACCACCAGCTTGGATGGCTTTAAGCGGGTCTTAGACAAACTCATGGAGGATAGGGCGGTCAGCGGCTGCCAGTCTCGATGGCTACAGGCCACCTGCAGACTCAGAGGCAGGATGCCTCCGAATCCCAGTTGCAGAGGGGGCAGGCTTCCGTTTCCCACTCGTGGGCTTCCCAGAGGCATCACAATGCTGAGCTAGATAGGCCTTGGGTCTGATCCAGCAGGGCTGTCCTTATTACTAGCTTTGCAGACTAGAAGAGCTTCTACTCCTCTTTCAAGCTGTAATAAACCATCATCTAAGAACCAAAAGGGGCATCTGGTCGAGCATCCTGCTTTCCTGTCTTTGGAAAGCCCCAGGTCTAAAGCCAAGGCCTCTGTGAATTGGTCCAACAACCGGTGGCCATTCATTCACAAGTCAGGGGTTCTCAAATTTGGGTTCCCAAATGTGGAAAGACTACAGCTCCCATCACCTCTTGTGACTGCTGGTGAGAGCTGTAGTCCAACCATATCTGGGAACCCAAGACTGAGAACCCCTGACTTAGGTTCATTGCAGGGAGGAAACCGGGTAGCAAGCATGGGTAGCAAGCATGAATTGTCCCTTTTGCTAAGCAGGGTCTTTCCTGGTTTGCATTTGGATGGGTGACGACATGAGAGCGCGCTCTGCTGAAAGATATTCCCTTTAGGCATCGGGGGTGGGTGGGTCGGCTGCAGCTCAGTGGAAGAGCATCTGCATGCTTGCACACAGAAGGCCCCAGGTTCAATTCCCTCCAGGTAGGGCTGGGAAAGACTCCTGCCTGAAACCTTGGAGAGCCACTGCCAGACAGTGTGGACAATACTGAGATAGACGGACCAAGGGTCTGACTCTGTATAAGGCAGCTGCCTGTGTGAAGTTGTACTCTTTTGTCTGTCCTGAATCCAACACCAGTCAATTTAACTGGGCAGACCAGAGAGATTAGAATATTAGAAGAGAGGAAGTCCCCCCCACCCACATGTCATGCATAATGTCATAAACCTTTATCATGTCCCTCCATTTAGTCATTTTTTCCTAAACTCAAAAGCCCCAAACGCTTTTGCCTTGAGTTGCTCCAGCACCTGATCTTTGGAGTCACCCTTCTCTCCATCTTTCCCAGCTATACGTTCTCCATCCTGACCCACAAATGCCAGGATACTCAAGACATCTGTGGTCTAGTAACTTCGGTGGACTGATCTGCAAGGCAATTATCCACACTGTTTGTGGGGGTAGCCCACAGAGACCACGCTGACTGGTTGCACCCAGCGACCTCCGCTGAGGCACAGCCTGCAATTTTGCCCGGAAGGAGGAGCAAACTTAAGAGTGTAGGTCAAAAGCAACTTCCTACATGGGAACAGCAAAACAGCATCTACCATCAAGAGTGGTAATCAAGGTCTGGAAGGAGGAAAGGAAGAGAAACCAACAACAAGGCTGAACGAGGATGGGTCCAACTGTGGCTTCACCCACAGAGGCAGGAGAACGGGGACTCTCTGTTCAACAGAGGAACTCTGTCGGCATGGCACAACATTCTAGGTCAGCCGAGCAGACTTGCTGTATCAAACCATCAAAACCAGTATTCCCATTCTGTCAGTCGAAACTCTGGTCGTTCATCCCCAGAGGTACACTGCCTCTGTACAGAGGCATTCTGTTCATCAGTCATGGCTGATAGCAGTTGATAATAGTCCAATCCTCCATGCCGGCTTTGAAAAACCTAGGGCAGAACATGACCCATTTTCTTGGGATCTAGGAGCCAGCCAAGGGGTGCTTGACAAAGTTACCAGACTTTTAGAACATAAGCGCAGCCCTGCTGGATCAGGCCCAAGGCCTATCTGATCCAGCATCCTGTTTCCCACAGTGGCCCACCAGATGCCTCTGGGAAGCCCACAGGCAAGAGGTGAGGGCATGTCCTCTCTCCTGTTGATGCTCCCCTGCAACTGTTATTTAGAGGCATTTTGCCTCTGAGGCTGGTCTATAGCCACCAAACTAATAGCCATTTATAGACCTGTCCTCCAGGCTTTTGTCTAAGTCCCTTTTAAAGCCATCCAGACTGGTGGCCATCACCATAGCCCATCAAATTTGATAGATTAATTATGCACTGCGTGAAAAAGTACTTCCTTTTGTTGGTCCTAAATTTCCTGGCCTTCAGTTTCATGCAATGCAGTTCTAGGGCTGTAAGAGAGGGAGAAAAATTCCTCTCTGTCCACTCTCTCTACTCGATGCATCTATCATGTCTCCCCACAGTCACCTCTTTTCCAGACTAAAAATCCCCAGATGTTGTAGCCTTGCCTCATAAGGAAGGTGCCCCAGGCCCCTCTTCAAGGATTATTTCTGAACAAGAAAAATGCTGTCATGGCGATCCCTGCCTGCAATCCCAAGGGGGGATGCCGTGAGTCATATGTACACCTCCTCTCCTCTGACTTGTGAGAACTAGCCAGGTTTGAACTACCTTCAGACCTGGATCTTCAACTCATACTACCCGTTTTGAGTCAAGTGTGGTCTCAATCCTAACCCCAGTGCAGTTAGAGAGAGAGAAAAGGGTTAATGGCGAAAGAGAATGGCCACGCTGATTAGTGAGTGTCCAGTCATGCTATGCAGACACTCTGTATTCCGGTTCAGCCAACAAAAAAGCCAGGGAACCACAGCAAACGGCAAAGAATGCCCCATGTGAGCTTCTGCTGTGTCCCACAGACCTGTTACTCTGTTCCCTGTCTCATTAAAGCCATCACCTTCCATAATCATAGAGCTGAAGGAGAGTTGTAAGCCATTAAGTGCAACCTCCTGTTTGATGCAGGAAACCCAGAACTGGCACATTCCCAGCCTCTGCTTGAAGATCTCCAGCGAGGGAGAGAAAACAGCTACCCTTGGGTCAAGGATTCCCAACCCATGGTGCTCCAGATGCTGATGAACTACAACTCCCATCATCCCCAGCCACAATAGGCTGGGGGTGATGGGAGTTGTAGTTCAGCAGCATCTAGAGCAGCGATTCTCAACGTTGGGTCCCCAGATGTTATTGGACTTCAACTCCCATAATCCCCAGCCCCAGTGGCCTTTGTTTGGGGATTATGGGAGTTGAAGTCCAATAACATCTGGGGACCCAACGTTGAGAATCCCTGATCTAGAGTACCACAGGTTGGGAACCCCTGACCCAAGGGTAACTGGTCTCATTGTTGAGCTGCTTTTAAGAGGTTTCTCCCAATGCTGACATGAAATCTAACCCCCACAACCGAGGCCTATTAGTAGGAAATCCACTATACTTGTCCACGAGGAGTGAAAAATGATGCCCAACGAGTGAAAACATTCCTGATGAGTAATATACCAACATATCTCAAGGAACCACCTGACAAGCAAGTTTTTTGTCTGGCTGATGAACAGAGCCATCATTTCTTGACCCCTGCTCACTGGCTCTTGCCCCGCCCTCTGGAGCAGCAAAGCACAAGCCTATGCCCTCTTCTGTGCAACAGGCCTTCCAATATTTGAGGAGTCCTAGCACAATATCAGGCCTCCTAAGAGAAGCAGACCACCTTCTTCTAGAGCAACAGTTCCAAGACTAAGCTTATTCTTCATAGCCTCCCTTTCAGCATGCAAAGAGCTGTACCATTCTTACCGCAGCTATCCTCAGCGCAACCCTTGGAGGCAAGTTCATGTTCTTCTCCCTGATGTCATATCATGAGCTTTAGGACTGGTCCAGGCTCCCCACTGATCATCACAACCACATGATCACTAAAGTATAGACAGCAGGAAGCATGCAAGACCATTTCCGCAGCATACCGCCATGGAGGAGCCTTCCCTTGCAGGCCCCACCCAAGTCAGAGCCTCCAGATGAGAGGACACACACTTCCACAGGGGTGGGCTTGTAGGTCAAGCTTCTAACAAGATCACGTCAGTGCAACACAGAGGCTTAGGAGTGCAAAATGTCCCAGGTTCTAATCGCACCTCAACTGCATTCAATGGGGAAAGTGTGTACAAGAGGGCGGGAGGAATTTAACAAGTGCCTTCGTACAAGCGCTGGTCTTTAGCTGGAAGCTTTGGGCACATTTTAGTTTAGCTGCCAGTGCTGATCCACGAGCAAAGATCCACCCGTTTACGTTTAGCTCACTAGCCTGCCATTATCCGTAGTTGCCACCATAATCCCCTTCCTTCCCTCTGATCCTTTTCTGGCACACAGGCAGTAGGGTTAGGAAAGAAGTGGGTCTTCTGTCATTGGCAATGAGATGTGGAGATGGTAGGAAACCGAGGGAGTCCTCTCCTACTGTTCAGAAAGGATCCCTGCTGTTTCTTGCCTTTTCCAGAACGGCAGCAGAAATGAGACATCGGGAGAAGAGATCTATGTGTCCTCCTCGCCAGGGAACACTCACCACTGGCAAGCAGATTTGTAGATGCTGGTCCATGAAGATCAGGGCAGCCAGAAGCCGATTCCAGACAGGAAGGGGAGCAAGACTCCCAAGGAGTGTTCCTGACTCAAGGCCCCACAGAATAGGCATGGATTAGAGCACCTCTGTATGTAAGCCCAGGTTCAACTGACCTGACCATTTCAAGAGGACACCACAAGGATGCCACCACCATAGACATGAGCCTTATATGTAAAATCCAGTCACTCATTTTTAAAATGCTGTGCTTTTATTTTTAAAGGCCTCAGCCTCTCTATCCACCCATATCTCACTTTGGTATTTGTCCCAGTTTTACTGCTGCTCCCTTGTCTTATGCAAGATATGCTTTACGGACAGTCCCTTATGAAAAGCTGAACCAGCAAGAGTTATAAAATGAACACTGTAATCCCTGGATAGATGCTGGAACTACGGCCCCACCACTAGCAGGGCACTCTGTGCAGGCCTCTTGGGATACAAGTCCTGGGAGGAAGAGCAGCCTTATTACTGGAGAGTTTGCCTTCTCCATGGGAGGGTAGTTCCTCCCACCAGCCCAGACCACAGGTTCCCACCATATCCCATAATCCAATGAGGCAGCCAGGTTGCAAGACATTGGAACACAGGAAGTTGCCTTATACCAAGTCAGACCCTTGGTCTACTCAACTCACTATTGTCAACACTGGCTGGTAGTGGTTTCTCCAAGGTTTCGGGCAGGAGCCTCTCCCAGCCCTACCTGGAGATGCTGCCAGGGATTAAAAACCTGGGACCTTATGCATGCAAGCATACAGATGCTGTACCCTGCTCACATGTAACCCATCCACATGCAAACCAAGGCAGACCCTGCTTAGCAAAGGGGACGATTCATTCTTGCTGCTACAAGACCAGCTCTCCTCCCCAGGAATAGAGATGGCTAACCTTTGAACCCCTAAAGTCTGTTCTGGGTCTGTGCAGTCTCCCTGTGCCCCCCTCTGGGACCAGCTCAGCAATCCCCCAGGCAGACTTGAGCACGCACACATGCACACACGATGCCGGGGGTGGAGGTTGTTGTTTTTGCCAGCCCTCGATTTCCCCCAGCCAAAACATGCTTTAGAGCACGGGTTCTCAAGCGTGGGTCCCCAGGTGTTGCTGGACTACAACTCCCATCATCTCCAGCCACAATGGCCTACCGGGGGAACCAAGCCTGAGAACCTCTGCTCAAAGGGCACCTGGATCCAACCACACATAATCACCACATCTGTATTCCTCCCTTTGCACACTTTCAAGGGCCGCCCTACGAACAAGGATTTGGGGGAGACAAGGTGCAGACCATACCACCAGACGGGAATGGAGCAGCACCATTTCTCAAGAAGAGAATCTGCCAGTAGAGGAAGCCGCTCATACTCTGTTCCTGTCAACATCACACAGAGGATCTGCCGGCAAGTTATTTAATCATCTTCAAAGGAGGGCTTATGTTTCCTGCGGTAGGCAGGAAGCGAGGAAGGCAGAGCTGTCAGTCTGTCCACAGCTCGCTCCTAAGATCTCCGCACAGACAGGGCCCTTGCAGAACAAGCAAAGCAGGCATCCAGGCCGGTTTGGCTGAACTCGTGCCTCACCATTCTTAATTTGCTTGGTTATTTTGAAAAGGGACGAGGGCTGGCTGCCTGCCCACTCTCTCTGTGCTGTGCGGTGCTGCCTGCAGCAATTTGCCATGACCAGCAACAGCCCGCTCATCCAGGGTCAGAACCCGCCAGAACCCCAAGTGGCTCTCACGCCAGTCTCTGCAAATGCATGCCCCATTCAGAGCACCAGTTCCATACAATTAGCTTTGCATAGGGATTAAAAAAAAAAAGCTAGCACAGATTTCTGCATCCATTTCTGCTGATCAAATTCCCTCCATGGTTGGTCGAGTCATCCATTACAAAGCCTAAACTCCCCGTTTTTCCTCCCTTTTACAGAGATGCTCTACAAATGCCTGGCCCACAAATATGCCTAAAGGATAATGCCACCTTGAAGGTCAAACCTAAGGTTACATATATATCATACAAAACCAGATTTTTAGAGAGAAAGAGAGAACCGCCCCCTACTTGGACATTAACCCATGGACTCTTAAAATCCTGACTAGATTGCAAGTAAGAGGCCACTGGCAAACTTTATGGGTAAGGCTTATGAGGCCCTTTGGAAACATCTTGCAGTCATTAAAACATAGCACAGCCCTGTGCAGTCCACAACCCAGTCTGCAAACAAAGATATCACACAAGTCTGCTTCACTCCTGCTGTACAAACAGGCCAAGGAGATTGGGGATTTAGTCCTCAGCACCCAGTTACCCCTTCACTTACAGTACTGAAACTGACAAACAATCTAGAAGGAACGACTTCTGCCCATTAGTCTATGCATCAATGCAGCCTAGCATGTTACATAATTTTGTTGCTGGGGAGGGGTGGGAGGAGAGAACATTTTACTACGATACGTATAGAGGAAGCAGTTAATTAAAAGCCACCCAGCTACTAAGAGGTGTTTTTTTTTTTAATGTCTCTTACCTCACTATTCTTAGAAGCGATCACCCAAGTCATCTTTAATTTATGTTGATTTAAAACAAAAGGCCAACCGCACCAGCATACGCCTTCTATTATTAGGAGGCGCCGTGTTTGAGAACCTTGGAAGACCAAGCTGACTTGTGACCTTTGTGAAGTTTCACGTTTTCTCAAACTTGGGTCCCCAGATGTGGTTGGGATGATGGGAGCTGTAGTCCATCAACATCTGGAGACCCAAGTCTGAGAGGTCCTGCTCAAAGACAGTGCAAGGGAGCATGAGTTAAGAATCTGCTTTCATTCAAGTGAGCAGATATTGGGGGCTGGGTGGGTGGGGGGGAGATCCAACAGAAGCTTACCTTCTGCTAGGACTTCATCCACCGTCACCTGATGTCTTCCAATGTTGAACACCCGGCCTACGTAGCCACTCCCAGGCCCGGTGCTGCTGCTGCTCCCCCCAATGGTACCAGAACCCGCTCCGGATCCCCCCTGGTCTCTTCGGGAGTCAAAAAACTTCTTCATCCTTCCAGAGTGTGCAGCTCCAACTCTTTGTTGAACAAGTTACGGATGGCAACCCCCTCCGCAAAGATATATATATATATATACACACAACTCTTTAGGTCTTGAATCAAGACAAGGTTAACCAATCCCTTGGAAGGAACCTCCTGCTTGGCTTTCCTTAGAGGTCAAGTGCTTTGCTGATCTCGCTCAGTCTTGGGAGGCAGAGCTTGGGAATGGTTCAGGCCTGGAGAGGGAGAGAAGAGGCAGGGTTAAGGTGCCCAGTTTCTCCAGCAGGCAGGAAAAAGGGGGCCCCGTTGTGGAGGGGGGGCCCCAAGCCAGCTTGCCCAAGAGGAGCCAAAGGCTTCTCGCTCCCCCTTCCAAGGGTCCAGGAGAGAGAGAGAGAGAGAGAACTGGGCAAAGCAGCGGGCAAAGGGGTGCCCCCCCCGCTTGCTGGGTGACTCTTCATGCCTCTAAGGCGCCCCCACCTCAAAGCGCAGGAGAGAGCCAGGCGAGGGGGGAGCGGGGAGGAGAGGCCTCCCCCCCCCTCCAAAGACCAGGGCAGGCAGCCCCCCCCGCCCCCGCCCCTCCCCAGGAAGTATCCAAGCGCGGCGCTACCTGGCGCGGCCACACTGTTGCTAGCGCCGCCGCCGCCTGGGCGTTCCGGCCTTGCGGCATCGCTACAAAGTCGCCGGGCCAGGCGCGGCAGCATCGCCGGGGGCCCGGAGCTGGCTGGGCTGCTGAGGCGGGCCGGCGGGCGGCGGCCGCAGCAGCAGCGACCATGCCCGGCCCCGCGCGCCCTCCGTGCTTGAGCCCCGCTCGCCTGTCCCCTCTGCCCGCTTCCCTGCCTCCGCGCCCGGGAGCAGCAGCCGCAGCCGGAGCCTCAGCAGCACCCCGCGTCCAACCAGGAACTGGCCTGTCACAGGAAGTCCCTGCTTCCACCCGGGCGGGAGGGGGGAGGCTTCCCCACCCTCCCCTCCCCCTTAACCCTTTCCTGCCCACCCCTCCCCGCCCGGGGCCTCCTCTAAGCGCAGGGCCCAGTCCCCTGCCCCCAAGAGGGGACAGCAGCAGCCGCTAGCCCAAGCTACACACACAGAGAGCGAAAACAGCCCGGCTTTCCTTCTAAGCACAGTTTTCTGAAATATATTTACTTTCTGCAGCGTCTCCCTTTTTTTTTTTTTTTTTTTTTTTTTGAAATTGCAACAGACGTTCCAGCCGCGCTGCGTTCTGGGAAGCGTAGTTTCTCCCCCAGCCCTGGAGTTCCCGGGTGAGCGGCTCGGCTCGGAGGACTACAGAGCCCAGAAGGCGATGGGCGAGCAGAAGCCGGGCGGGGGAGAGAGGCGCGCGCGTGAGTCATGGGCTATTAATAACACGGGATGTGAACTGGGTGCAGCAGCAGCAGCGGCGGACATTGTAGCACTGGGAAAGGTGCACTGCCGAAGAGGGCGAGCGAGCGAGCAGGATGGGCAGGACTCTGAAGAGCCCTCTCCTCTCCTGGCGAGGCTGCAGCGTCTGGGGCTTTTTAGTTTGGGAAAGAGGCGACCAAGGAGAGACATGCTCGAGGTGCATAAAATTATGCATGGCGTGGAGAGAGAGAGAGATGTCTCTCGCACGCACATACACACAACGCTAGAACCAGGGGGGCTGACCCCGTGAAACGGATTGCCAGGAAATTTAGGACCAGCACGAGGAAGTACTTTTTCGCACAGTGCATAATTAATCGATGGAATTCTCTGCCACGGGATGTAGGGGGGGCTTCGACAAATCCATGGAGGACGGGTCTGTCCATGGCTACTAGTTTGGTGGCTCTGAGTCTAGGCGACCTCCAGCCTCAGAAGCAAGATGCCTCTCAATGCCAGTTGCAGGGGAGCATGTCCTCCCCTCTTGCCTGTGGGCTCCCCAGAGGCATCTGTCGAGCCACTGTGGGAAACAGGATGCTGGACTAGATGGGCCTCCTTGGGCCTGACCCAGCAGGGCTGTTCTTCTGTTCTGCACCCGGTGGATGCTTGACTAAATCAATCTGTAGTTAATGCCCCTGAATAGGCTGCCTCCACAGGTGGAGATTTGGTCTCCTGAGTGATTAATGGCCATAATTATGAACAATAGGAGAAGGTTTGGGAACGGATAGCCTAGGCTCTGCTTGGGATATGAGATCCCTACCAGAGCAAGGCCGCCTGATGATTGATGTCCGTCAATTTTTCGAGCTGCTAGGACCAGAGAGATTTCCTTTTTGCACCTCACCTGTCCTTTTTATTTAACAGGCGGAATAACTGCAGTGGTGATGAGCAACACAGAGTTGCGGGGTGGATTTGGGAGCTGTAGCTTGCATGTAGTTGCCTAAAACAGGGATGGCCAATCTTGAGGGTCTTCAGCTGTTGTTAGACTACATCTCACATCATGCCCAGCTGGGGATGATGGGAGATGTAGTCCAAGAACAGTTAGAGACCTTCAGGGTGGCCACACCTGGCCTAAACTTTCCTCCAGTGGGAGAAATTCTGCACGTTGGAGGACCTGGAGGGTCCATGTAATAGCCCATTTTGTCCAGTATGGGAAACCCAAAGGCAGAGCAGGATAACATCCCTCTCCTCCATTCTTCCTGCCCAGCATCTGGTATTCAAAGGTATACTGCTGCTACACATGGAGGATTGATTGTGCCATTGTAAAATAACGGCTTTGCTGGATCAAGGCCCATGGGGCCCAGCATCATTCCAACAGCAGCCTGCCAGATGTTTCTAGGGAGCTCTCAAGCTGGGCATGGAGGTGCTGGCCATTGGCAGTGGCTTCTCCCCAGCATCTAATCTCCAGTTAGACTTCTGCACATGGAGGTTTTATTCTTAGCTGTCACCGTGAAGAACTGCAGACAGAGCATGAATTGATTGAATATTTTAATTTATTTTTAATTAGAAATACCTCATTAGTTCAGACTAAAGTGGGTCTATCTAGTCCAGTATCCTGTTCCCAGGGAAGGCTGGTTGGATGCTCCCAGGAAGCACAGAGGCAGGGCGTGAAGAAGGCCTCTTTTCAAGCAGTGGCTGGCTCTCTCTTATTCAGGAAGGGAAGAGTAACTACCCCTATTCAACCCAGCACCTTGTGTTTCCTCCTGGATTGTGAGCCCTTTTGGGACAGATAATTTTTTTAAAAAATTGCCATGAAGTCCAATGTGGCTGGGAATGATGGGAGTTGTAGTCCAACAACCCAAGACTGGGAACCCCTGCACTCCCTGGTCAGAGCAGAAGTGAGCTGCCTAGTTGCTTCTTAGCCAGAGTACTAAACAGCATCATGTCAATTGCTTCCCAGAAGAGCCTTCCAGTGCTTGGAACCAGGAGAAATTGCTTAATTCTAACTGACCTCTGCAAAAATGGGCAGCTGTGCATTTGCAAAATCTGTTTCAGAAAGTGCCACGCTCAGAAGTAATAAAGGACATCCATCATGTCCGGAAGGGCTGTCTCCCGTGTTCTGGAATGGAAATTAGTTTAAAATGAGGCACGTTGACTTTCCTGGGCTTGAATGTTCTGGGAAGACCCTTAACAATCACCACAATTTGCTGCCTTTACTGCAAACATTTCTCTGGATGAAAAAAATCTTCCCACCTGCCGCACCATACCTGAAACACAAAACAATCATCAATTAAAGGCAGTATATAATGTCCTCCATGTCTCTTTTTTGATTTCAGGAGTCAGTCCCTGGAATTATAAAGCTGGAGGTCAGCCATGAACCCTCAGAACATAAAATTTGCCTTACGAAGGAAATGGGCTGGTGTACTAGGGATACACCCCAGAAGCACAAATCCGTCTAGATCCCATAGAGGGGTGGCATTTATGCCAGGGCTGCCAGGACGACTTAGGCCTTCCTGCAGATGTTGCCCTACAACTCCCATCATCCCTGGCTTTTAGCTATTGTGGCTGGGGATGATGGGAGTTGTAGTCCATCAACATCTGGGGCCCAAGGTTAAGAAACCCTGATTTAGGCGATGTTGATGACACTGATGTGATTCAGAAGAGGACTCAGGCTTGCGTCCCTCCCCAGAGGTTAGTGAGCTACAGCCCCTGAATGACCTTCAGCCATTGTGGCTGGAGACGATGGAAGCTGTGGTTCCACATGATTTGGGGAGACCCTGTCTGAGAATCCCTTCCTATCCCACTTCCTTTCCACACTGGAACTGAAGGCAGCGTGTTGCACGCTGAGTTCCCCGGCACTCGCCTCTCCAGGCTCTGGCCTGCTTCCCTTCCTCAAGGTGCCTGCTTCATGAACCTTCAGACCAGAACCTGCACATGGAAGCTGAATGCAATGAAGGCTCCCGAAACAGGCTGCTGCTTTGCCGTCTCATCATGGGCCATATCCATCTGGGAGCCTTTGGGCCTGGCCCCTCTCCATCACATGCTCCTGCAGGGGTGGGCTGTGAATATGCATGCAAAGCAGTAACCTCGCCTTCTGCACCTGCAAATGCCTTCCTCATCAATCCAACTGCAAAAGGCAACCGCCTCCTCACCCTCCCTCCCCAAGTGGCAAATGGCCCTTCAGCTGCTGGCTGGCTCCGTGTCAGCCTCCCTGACTCAGCAGCTTGGCCACGATGAGTCAGTGCAGTGGGTCAAGCAGCCCACAGAGGGGGATGGGGAAGCGTTTCTTGGCAAGGCAAAGCAGGGGGACAAAAGGGAGAGAAGAGAGGGGAGGCTACCTACCAACCGAGGCTTGCAAGACATTTTTCCTCTTGGGTTAAATTATCATTTGCCCTGCAATGGGGTAGAGGAAGAGGTGCTCTTCCCCCTGGACTCTGGGGCTGAAGTCCAGGCTCTCCACACCACCCGGGGGCCCCCAAATCCTCTTTAGTTTGTCCTGGGTGGTGTGGCCACCGTGCCACCAGCAGCCCAAGCTGCATCGGGGATGCCGAGTGTGATTGTGACCTGCGCTGGGTGCTTTTGAGACAGAGCGGGGAGTGGGAAAAGAAATATGTGGGATGGGAATATGTGAAGTTGCGTGTTGAAATTTTTCTGCTAATGCATATTTGCATAAATATACTTGTTTTTATATTCTTACATTCTTGTGAGTTCGGTTGCTGTTTGTGCCCTCAAGAACCCACGTGTTAAAAATACTGTGTGTCACAGGTGTGTGTGTGTGTAGGAGGATGATGCTTAACTTGCAGTGGGGGGCAGGGGCTCCAAAGGCCCTCTGGGCTCCAAAATTACTTTGGATCTGGGCTCCAAAATTACCTAGGTACACTTCCGGGTAAAGGTACCCCATTAACATCTCTTTGGCATTAATATCAGCAATCCAGACACCAGATGCAAAGGAGGAGAAGGGCTCCTGCACTAGTAGAACCCCCTCACCTCTGCACTTGTTGATATACATACCTTCTTCCCAACAGATAAGATGCATCCCCCCGACATTTCAAAAGAGGGGCAGGCTTGTTTGCCACGTTCCTATTTTCATGCTGACACCCCCCCCCCCCGCTTACAGCAAGGCTGCATCACTTGGGTTCCCCCCCTCTGGCTCCGGTAGGAGCTAAGCCCTGAAGAGCTGCTGCCAGTCAGTGTTGGCAATTCTGAGCTAGCAGGCCAATGGCCTTACTCAGTAGGCAGCAGCTTTATATGTTCAACAGGCTGCATTTTCTTCAGGAGGCTCATGCCTGAATTAATGGACCAGGGATTTAATGCAAATTTGCTGCTGCTTCCTTATTGATCAAACTTTCCAGTCAGTTCAGCATTTTGTAAATGAAAACATGGCAGGCTCGGAGAAAGCTCAGGACTGCCAAGACCGGGCAGAGAACTGATGTCGAGCTCTGCTTATGGAGCAATACTGACCTCTTGTGAGCAACAAGGAGGGAAGCAGCATCCCATCTCCAGGAATTGGGCTACATCGGGATCCTACCTGCTTTGTCTGTTAAGATACAAATTACAGCATTAAATTTATTTTATTTATTATGTATTTAACATATTTATATACCGCCCAAAACACAAGTTCTCTGGGTGGTTAAAAGTTAGGATCCTTTTCTCCCTCTTTGAAATGCACCCGGGGCACACCTATGACGAAAGTTGTCCTAGCACATCCCTTCACGTCATAATAAAGGAATACTTAAGTTCTGCCTCTCCCCTCCCACAATATCCATTACTGCCCCCCTCTTTTAGTTAACTTACTTAGCTGATCCCTTCCTAACTGAGCAAAGAGGCACCTTTGAAAATGGTGATTCTCTTATATGTATCAGGCAGAGAGCAACCGGCCCCATCCGACCCCAGCACAGCATCCCTCCAGTGGCTGTTGCTGGTGTCTGCCCACCTCATGTTTCTTTTTAGATTGTGAGCCTTTTTGGGACAGGGAACCATCTTCTTTACGCATTGTTTATTTTTCTATGTAAACTGCTTTGAGAATTTATCTTGAGAAGTGGAATATAAATATTAACAGTAGTTGCTTATAAAACTTGAACCTGCAATTTATCCTGGCGTGCGCCCGCTGCAATCCCTACACTCTCTTACAGGGCATCCCCATGCAGACGTGGGTGTTGCAGTAAGCAAAACAATCCAAAGGAGGGGAGCAGTGTTGTGCACCTAAACCAGATGTGGCCAAGGCATGCATGATGCTGGCCAGATCGGCTCTCTTAGCAATGACACACCAGCCAAAGCTGGGCAAAGCTGCCCCTGGCCACAGCCACCGGCTAATCCCCAGGAGCAAAATTGGCCCCTGGAGCACCCCCAGATTGCACACCTGGTCCTTCAAAGGGATGCTGCCCCATCGAGAACACCCTCCTCTGGGGTCAGCTCATCTGGCCTACCAAGCAGGAACGCTTCTCAGGGCTGGATTTCTTCCCCACGTCCACCCCATCACCGCCTCCAGATCCTGTGACGGCAAAGAGTGACAAAGTTGCCAAGACAGCTTCAAAAGGTGCTTCTGCCTTCAGAAGTATGCCAGCATTGTTTATCTATCTATCATGTTTATTTACCACCTTATATATCTCTAGGCAGTGTACATAATCCAAGTTCCTATATAAAAATAGACACAATTAAAACAATTTCACAGAATACAAACTAAAAAAAAATTCACAGAGTGAAACAATTAAACAGTTTAAAATTAGTTTTAATAACAAGCCTGAGAAAACAGGTGTGTCTTAAGGGTCTTTTTAAAAGCAATCAGAGATGGAGAAGTTCTTGTTTTGACAGGGAGCTCATTCCAAAGCCCTGGAGCAGCCACAGAGAAGAACCGTTCCTGAACTGGCACCAGACGAGCTGAGGGCAACCCTAACCAGAGCTCCCCAGTAGGCAGCAGGCTTCATGACAAAGGAGGAGGAACATAGGAAGCTGCCATACACCAAGTCAGACCATTGGTCTATTTAGCTCAGTAATGTCTTCACAAACTGGCAGCGGCTTCTTCACGGTTGCAGGCAGGAATCTCTCTCAGCCCAATCTTGGAGATGCTGCCAGGGAGGGAACTTGAAACCTTCTGCTCTTCCCAGAGTGGCTCCATCCCCTGAGGGGAAGATCTTACAGAGCTCACACTTCTAGTCTCCCATTCATATGCAACCAGGATGGACCCTGCTTAGCTAAGGGGACAAGTCCTGCTTGCTGCCACAAGACCAGCTCTCCTCTGGTGCTTTCTTAAGTACCCTGGACCCAAGCTGCAGAGGACTTTATAGTCCTCTTGTATTTCGCTTGGAAACATATTGGCAGCCAGTGCAGTTATTTTAAAATATGCATTCTATGGTCCCTTTGGGTTGTCCCAGAGAGCAGTCTGGTGGCTGCTGCATTCTGAACTAGTTGTAGTTTCCAGACAAGATACAAAGGCAGCCTCACATAAAGTGCATTATACAATTCATCAAGCCTGGACTAACCAGCATACAGTATGTACTACTGTTTTAAGGTCATTTATCTCCAGAAATGGACTTTGGCCTACGTATCACCCAAAGCGGGCTAAAAAGCGCTCCTGGCCACTGCCTCAACCCGAGAAGCCAAAGAGAGTTTTGGATCACTCCCAGGCTACATACCTGGTCTTTCAAGGGAGTGTAACCCCTGAGTATCACCACTACTGTTAAGATTTATACTACTTTTTGTTGGAGGGATGGTTTACCCAACTGCAGCCGAATGGCTCAGATGAAGACAGAGAACACACAGCTCATTAAGAGTATCAGAAGGCATGTGCTTGAGATTAAAAGCAGAGAGGTTTATTGGGGAAATTCAAATTTGGGTAGAGAGCCTGCATCACTGCAGATAGTTACCTCATGGTGCTGGGGAAGGAAGAAGAGGAACTCTCTCTCTCAGGTGAGCAAATGAAACCTGAGAATATCAGTTTGCCACCTAGAGCAGAGACAAAGAGAGGGATCGAACAGAACAGAAAGGGTCCCCTGGCTGGCTGGCTGGCTGGCTCTCTCTCCTCCCAGGGCCTGTAGTGGATAACCAAATGGCAGGTGCAGGGAGTCTGTGCCTTCTAGTGCTTGCATCTCCAACGCCTTTCAACAACAGTTCTCAAAGTGGTTTAGAGAGACAGACAAAACAGAATCCAAAATAACCCTTCAAACAGACGCTCCTTGAGGGATGTACATTGGTACTAGCTGATTAGCTGATACATCCGTAGATGATAGAAATGGATTTCAGTTCGAATGAGAGCTGTTATGGCTCCATATCCTCAAAACGGAGGCATCCTGAGGATAGATTGAGGATGTAAACTGATACATTTGTTACCAATTGATTAGTTACAGGTAACCATGTAAATTGGTGTCTAAATAGGTGGCCACAGTTTCCATCTTATGTTGTTGATTGTAAAAGATACTACACTGTTGTATTTTCCTGTAATTTGATGTATTTGCAGAATCAATTTGTTCAGACTGGAGTTAGGAGTCTGAACCAATGCAAGTGGACCATAGTGTTATGATTTGTATTTAACTCCAAAAGGAGACTGGTGCAGCAGCAGCAGCTATTGAGGAGCTACTTTTTAGAGTCTAGCAAACTGAGAGTCCTTCTTGGAATTGAAGAATTGTTGATGGGTTTTATGAGTAGCAGATTTTATTTTACTTTGTTACTCAACAAGTCTTATCTGATGTGGGTGCTTATAGAAATGGAGGACAGAGTTGGAGGGCAGAATTAATGACAGTGTATTGTAGCTGTAATATATAGATCCATACTTTAGTGAAGAGTTGGCGTGATTATTGGGCTGAGGGGATTATATAACAGAGTTCGTAACTTAAGAGTTCCTCCATGGATATAAGATTGTTTGAGTGGTGTCTTGCAGTATGTTTTTGGCTTGCCCCCACCGCACCCCCCGCCACTGTTTGGGTTTTTTTTGTAGAGGTTATACTGGTGATGGAACTTCTCTTGAATGTTTGTTCTGCTAGCTTCCATTGGGATATTGTGAATCAATGGACTGATAAATGGACTGAATAGGCTGAAACATGTTTGGCAAGCTAGTACCACTGGCAATCCAGTACCATGATGATGCAGAAGCCACAGGATCATGATGATCCAGTCATCATCATCATTATTTCTTTCATAGTCAGGAAGGATATAGCAATGACAGTACTTGGGTACAGTGAGGTCAGTGACCAATTAATATCAGTTAGATTTCATGGACAACCCTTTAATATGACAGTTCTTCAAATCTATGCTCCAACGACTGACGCAGAAGAAGAGGAAGTTGAGTTTTATGCTCAAGTCCAGTCTGAAATTGACAGAACATGCAAGCAAGATGTGATGCTGGTGGTTGGAGACTGGAATGCCAAAGTTGGAAAAGGTAAGGAGGAAAACACAATTGGCCTATATGGCCTAGGAAACAGAAACTAAGCAGGAGAGCAACTTATTAGTTTCTTCCAAACCAATGATCTCTTCATTGCTAACACATTCTTCAAACAACCAAAGCAGCGCTTATACACATGGACATCACCAGATGGAGTACACAGAAATCAAATTGATTACATTATTGGTGCAAGGAGGTGGAAGAGCTCAGTTATAACAGCAAAGATATGGCCGGGGGCTGATTGTGGAACAGATCACGAACTGCTCATATGCAAGTTCCAAGTCAAGCTAAAGTGGAAAAACAAAGCTCTCCAGTTTCCACGATACTATCTTGAGAATGTTCCCACCATTTTCAAGGAGAACGTCAGGAACCACTTTGAAGTACTGAACCTCATTGATAGGGAACCAGAGGAACTGTGGAATGAAATCAAAGAAGTTGTTAAGGACGAATGTGAAAAGAGACTGTCAAAGACCAAGTAACAGAAGAAAGCAAAATAGGTGTCAGAACAGACGGTGGAAATTGCCAAGAAGAGGAGAGAAGCCAAAATCAAGAAAGAGAAAGACCTCAGGAAGGAACTTGATGGGGAATTTCAGAAAGCTGTTAGATGAGACAAGGAGCAATACTACAATGACATCTGTAAAGACCTTGAGGATGGAAATAGACACGGAAAAACAAGGCAAGTTTCCCAAAAGATCTCTGATGCCAAAGGACAGATAGTAACTGATTCAGAGAAGATCAAACAGAGATGGAAGGAATATACTGAAAATCTGTACAGCAGGGACGTCAACATCCAAGATACTCTAGAAGATATTCTCTACTTACAAGAACCTCTAGTACGGGAAGGCACTCTGGTCATTACCAAGTCGGAAGGCTACAGGAATTGATGGAATAGCTACAGAAATAGGGCAGGCAACAGAAGAAGAATCAGTCAAGGCTCTAACCAAACTATGCTAGCAAATTTGGAGATCGACACAGTGGCCAACAGATGGGAAGAGGTGAGTCTACATACCCATACCAAAGAAAGGAGACTTAACAGATTGTGCAAACCATCGCACAATATCCTTAATTTAACACGCCAGCAAAATAATACTCAGGATCATCCAAGGCAGATTAGAACCCTATGTAGAAAGGGAAATGCTGGATGTTAAAGCTGGATTCAGAAAAGGCCAAGGAACAAGACACATAATTGCTGGAAATCGAATCAATCAATAAATAATTGAGAAAGCCAAAGAATACCAAAAAGTCATTAATATGTGCTTTATTGACTACAGAAAAGCCTTTGATTGCATCAACCATGTCAAGTTGTGGAATATCCTTAGGGAAATGAGCATCCCAGAGCATCTCACTGTTCTCCTGAGAAACCTATACACAGGACAGGAAGCCACAGCAGCAAGGTGGGTGGACTCGATGACGATAGCAATGAATGTGCCACTGAGAGACCTAAAAAGCCAAGGTGCAGACAGATCATCCTGAACAGAATCTCTCTACATAGTTGCTAAGAGTCGACACTGATTGATGGCACTTAATCAATCAATCAGGCTCAGGGCCCCTCGATGCAACGCAGCATTGAGGTTGGAAACGGGCCTACAGAGGTGAAAACAAAAGCATGGATTTTAATCCTCAATTATTGGCTCAAGATCAATTTCTTCCCTCTGGGGCTGATCCCTCTAATGCTGGCCAAGGAGAGGAGAGCTGGTTTTGTGGTAGCAAGCATGACTTGTCCCCTTAGTTAAGCAGGGTCCGCCCTGGTTGCACTGAATGGGAGACCACATGTGAGCACTGTATGATACTCCATACAGTGACATTATGTTGATGTTTGGAAGCGCAGAAGGTTCCACGGTCCCTGGCAGCATCTCCAAGATAGGGCTGAGAGAGATTCCTGCCTGCAACCTTGGAGAAGCTGCTGCCAGTCTGTGTAGACAATACTGAGCTAGATAGACCAATGGTCTGACTCTGTATATGGCAGCTTCCTCTGTTCCTATGATAGGTTTCAATCCACCTGGACACAAGCACTATTGGGCAAATTGTCATAATTTGGCTTTTCTACTGAATATTTGTCATTACTCGATTACAGTCAAGCCAAGGAGATCCTCAAACAGAGGGTCTTGGACACTGAACACCAAAATGATTTAAGCTCCGTTTCGGAGAGACCATAAGAGGGTGTCTCCTCGGTGACTTGAACCAGGGACCTGCTAGCTACCTATTGTCCCTTTCTTTACTGAGCCATCACAGGGTGTTTCTCAGAGCAAGATATGAGGCCTGACCGCCAGCAGTTCTCTCTGGAAGGTTTCTGAGCATTCCCTTGGCCCCTCGGATCTGCCCTTGTGGCTCAGGTGAGGTTGAATCCGTCCAGCATGTGCTGCTGTTCTGCTCTTTTTATAATGATAGTCGCACAGTTTAATGACTCCTCTGCGATCACCCTTGACAGGCCCAACCGCTGAATTTTTATGCCACCCTCTTTCTTGCCGATAAGAAACTTGTTATCACCGACAGTGTTGCCAAATTTGGGGCGGCTGCTGCGAAGATCCGCCAACAGCTAACTTCTAGCCCTACTTTCTTCTCGATGCCGCTACAAGAGGCTTCTATCATATGCTAGTTTACATGGTGTGCCTGAAATCTGATCAGAACGCAGTAGTCTCTGTTTGTGTGTTGCCCGCATCGGCTCGGTGGTCGTAAGAAAGCCGTTCCTTCATGCGAGAGAGCAGGCTCGCCCGAGGAGCCTGTGCACGTGGCTTGTTCAGACGTACGCCCGCTGACTTGCTCCCCCGCCCCCCGGTAGAGAGATAGATACGTGTATTTCGGCCATTGACCAGTATTGTAAACGGGTCAGGGGCAGGTGCGCGCAGCAGGGCCGCATCATCCTTGCAGAACAGTGAGTCGGTGGCGCGCCGCGGCTCGCGGGGGCTTCCTCGCCGCCCGGGCCAATGCGCAGGCCGGCCGAGAGAGGCAGCTGGCCGCAGCCGCCGCCGCCCCCTCGGTCCCATTCAGAGTCAGCTGCAGCTGCTGCCGCCCACATACGCTTCCCATCCCTTCCTGAAACCCGAGCAGGGCCGGAGGAGGGCGAGTCCCGGCCGGGACAAGAGCAGCGCCTCCTCCGGGCGCGGCCACCCCCTCCAGGGCGGGCCCTGCTGCTGCTCCCGCTCCCAGACGCCCAGCACTCGGCTGCTGCTCCCCGGACGGCGCGGACGCGAGCGAGGCAAGTCAAAGCGAGTGGGCGCGCCGGCGGGGAATGGGGAGGGGGGAGGAATCATTGGGGCTGGGCCGGGGGCGCAGGCTGCTCACCAACCGCCGCCGCCCCCCCCCACCGGCAGCCGGGCTGGGCTGGGCTGGAGGCGACTCCCCCGCGCGGCTCTCTGCCTGCCCCTCCCGAGCCGGGCGCTGCCAAGGGAAGAGCAGCAGCAGAGCTGCCAGCCTCTCCCCCCCACCACCACCTTGCTGCTCTCTCCCCCGTCCAGCGCGCTGCCCGCAGGCTAGCTACGCGTCAGGTAGAGCTGCGCGGTTAACCTGACGGGTGGCCAGCCTGCAGGCAGGGCGCGCTCTCCCTGAAGGCCGGCCGGGGCCGGGACTGGCCTGCCTCCCATCCCAAGCCGCGGGGGGCGTCGGGCGGGCGGCTGCCTTGGCGCGCCAGCCTGCAGAAGGAGGAACCACCGAGCCTGGGCCGGCTCGGCAGGCCAGGAGGGCCCGGGTGGGAGACAGGCTGCCCTCCGGGAAAGGAGCATTGACTGCCGACCTGACTCCTCCTCCTTGGGTGCTGCTGCGAGGGTTGTCTGTGAGTGAGGCTCCGGAATCCAGGGACTTCACGGGGCCCAGCGGCACAGCCCGGGGGGGTGCCCAAGAATCCTTTCCTCCTCTGAAACCAGGCTGGATCCTTTCCACGCGCCGCAATGGCAGCCCTTGACAAAAGTGGAAAGACGGCCAAGCCCCTGCCTCAAGGGAAATGGGCACAAGGGCGACAAGAACTCTTGCCTTGTTCTCTTACAAGGGGTCAAGGTTCACTCACACACACACACACACACACACACACACACACACACACACACACACACCCAGCTCTGTTGCATGTGGGATGCAATGGAGCATGCGAAGAGTGCCCTTCCCTCCATCGGTATATAGTTATCGCAGGAAGACGTAATGGGCGTATGTTCTCCACTAGTCCCTGTTTCAGGGGTGGGCAGACTTGGCCCTCCAGAAGGGTGCTGAACTACAACTCCTATCATCCCCAGCTACACTGAATCAACACCGCCCAGAAGGCAAAGTTTGCCCGCCTCATTTTCTGGTACTTGTCCATGGTATATAAACTGCCCCTATTTTGCTTCTGCAGACAACTGTGTATACTGTATAATCTACTTTTTAAAAAGCAGCTTGCTTCAGCCTCCTCTTTAGAAGCGAAATCTGATAAGGAGACAGATGCACTTTGACTCTATCGTGTGTGTGAACTCAAGCATGTGGATGCAATTGCCAGGGTGCTCTTTCCAGCTCCCCCCTCGCTGCCTAGCCAGATGGCAAGCGTCTCGCTGAGTGTGAACTGCAGCTATTGTAGAAGTACAAGCCGGTCAGGTTTGGCATTCTGCTCAACAGTTGTTGGCTTTCCGAACAAAAAGGGCCACCTTTTTATGGTCCACTGACTCTGTTCCAGTCATCCTCCTGCCAAGTAATCAAATCCAGCAGGTGGGAAAGAGACTTCCGCCCCCCGGTGTAACAGGAGGCAGGCCTCCTCTGGCCCTTGCTTTTCTCCAAAGCAGCTATTCCCAACTGTGGCTTATGTACCCGGTCTCTCTCTGTTGTCTGGTGCTGAACTACAGAGGTAAACTCTCCGCTGCTTTGATGGTTACCATCCTCCCTCCCACGAACGAGATTTGGCCAGTTGATTTGTTCCACAATCTCCATTACTAAGAGGGCCTATTTCTACACCCAAGTGGGCAATTCCAGCTCCCCAGGGCTAGTCAATATCCCTTGCTCAAAATGTAAATCAAGCACAAATTTGTTTTGAGGCTTTTGCTTATTTCATCTGATTGTGTCTTGTTTGGGTTGGGGTATTTGTTGTCTGAAGTCTGCTACCTGTTAAAGTTCAGGGATGCTGCCCTACAGACCATTGCAAGGGGGCATAGCAGGCAGAAGGAAAGCGTAAGTAGCAACTCCTGGCATATACGGTGCAGGGAACTCAACTCCTTAAATCCTTCGAGGGGGAATCTGCACCCAAAGAAAGAAAAGTGCTATAAAATAGCCGTTTGGAGGCCTGTCAATGCCAGTTAGTCACAGGACCTAAAAGGAGCCTTTGTGTTCTGGTCTGCCTACTTTAATCTTTAAGTGGAGAGGAGAGCTGGTCTTGTGCTAGCAAGCATGACTTGTCCCCTTAGCTAAGCAGGGTCTGCCCTGGTTGCACATATGAATGGGAGACGATGTGTGAGCACTGCAAGATATTCCCCTCAGGGGATGGAGCTGCTCTTTGAAGAACATCTAGGTTCCAAGTTCCTTCCCTGGCAGCATCTCCAAGATAAGGCTGAGAGAGATTCCTGCCTGCAACCTTGGAGAAGCCGCTGCCAGTCTAGGTAGACAATCCTGAGCTAGATAGACCAATGGTCTGACTCAGTATATGGCAGTTTCTTATGTTCCTAATCTAGGGGTGGGAAATCAGAACATAGATGAAGAAACCTTGTCCTGCGGATTGAAACCAGCCATTCAGGGAGGGTTGCTGACCGCCACGCCACTTTTTCCAGGCAAGGTGTGCGGAGCAGTGGGGCAGAACTGTAAACAAGACTCGGATGTTGGTTTTTTCCACTGCTCTGTGTGGGGCCAAGAATGCAAACAAGATAGAAATCATTCTAAATGATGACCATATTCTCCGTGTGTCTAGAATTGACTTGGTTCATTTGAATCCGCTTCAGGGCCGAAAAAGCAAGAGGCAATTGCTGCCTTTATTTTGGAAGAGCTTGTTAGTATGCTTGCTTCTGTGTGTGGGGTTTGTTTTTTTGTTCTGTTTGTTTAATGTCCTTGTAGAACAGAGTTTGCAGCAAACTGTTACCATTGAGAGACTTTAATATGCCTGGTTTCTTTCCCTGAACTTTGTAGTTTTCTGCTCTGCTACTATCTACTGTATATAGAAATATTTTTGGATGCTTTTGTTACAAGGTGCAAAAGTTGGATTCATTAGAATCTGTTTTTAATTAAGTTTCTAGTCATCAAATGTGTTCTTACCCTTCAGTGTTTTGTAGAGAGAATCTTAGCACCGTGCAGGTCAAATATGTCTCACTGTAGATTTCAGGGCTTCTGTCTGGTTCCTTATTCACACTCTTCCCCCCCACCCCACTGCATCCTGATCCTTGTATCCAGTAATTATTCCTATTCTGTTGCCCATGGCTCTCCTTCTGCAACCAGAGGGCTCTCCTTGCAAGAAAATAGCAAGTTTGCATGCATAAATAAAATGTGAGCTTCACACCAACTCTTGAGCAGACTGGTGCCCTTAGCGTGCTTTGCTTGAAAGGCTTACTTACAGCATTTGTACCATGCCCTTCCTTCAAAGAACTTGGTGCAGCTGAGAATTGGGAAGTTCCCTCCTTGGTGTTCTGCAATCCAGGGCAGTTTACAGGGCAAAACCTACTTCCCTTTATCAGTAAGAAAAAATATAGATTGCTGAGAGATTCACAAGCTAAATCAAGGATCAAATAAACCATGGTACAAGACAATAAATATTTGAACTGAATAATAAAATGGCAATGTAAACCAAAATAGGTTATGGGTCAAATGAGCTATCTCCTCAAAGCTTTCTTTGAGCACACATTTGACCACACCATTTTGGAATCCCAGCAGCCCTATGCATATGTTTCGTTGACTTTAGGTTATTTATTTATTTATTTTTATTTATTTGATTTCTATACCACCCTTCCAAAAATGGTTCAGGGCGGTTTACACAGAGAAATAACAAATAAATAAGATGGATCCCTGTCCCCAAAGGGCTCTCAATCTAAAAAGAAATACAAGTTAGACACCAGCAACAGTCACTGGGGGTCCTGTGCTGGGGGTGGAGAGGGCCAGTTACTCTCCCCCTGCTCAATAAAGAGAATCACCACGGTAAAAAGGTGCCTCTTTGCCAAGTTAGCAGGGATAGGAAGTTATCCTTCCTGCATTTCCTCTCTGGGGAAACGTATGTATGTATTTATTTATTTTATCTTTATACAGCCTGATATGTACCTCTCTGATATGTACCGCCTGAAATGTACCTTGTACCTAGGTTCACTTTTAAAAGTAACGCAGGTACAGTCATTCACACAAAAATATGTACCTGTGTACAGACAGATATCTGTACACTCACTGGACCCTAACTTATTACCTGAGTGGACTCCAGTATCATGCACAGAGATTGCTTCGAGAGTGAATCAGTTTAAAACTGGTAAGGCCCCCGGCTCAGACAATTTGCCGGTAGAGGCCATCAAGAATAATATGGACTGGTGGCTGCTGGTATTAGCCTCTTCGTTTACAGTTATTGACCAGACGACCTCGCCCCCTAGTGAATGGGGATCGGCAATTGTAATTCCTATATACAAGAGAGGCCAAAGACATTTACCATCTAATTCTCGCCCTATCAGCCTTCTTAATGTTATTGGCAAAATGTATGCATTTCACCTACTTAACAAACTCCAGGACTGGATGGACAAAGAGCAGGTGCTGGCTGATGAGCAGGCAGGCTTTAGGGCCAATCATTCTACTACTGAGCATGCTTTAGTCTTACGACATCTAGCGGAGAAATATTCTAATCTATCCCGTTCCACTCTTTTTGCTGCCTTTGTGGATTTTAAATCGGCATTTGATTCCATATCCAGAGACAAATTATGGGAAAGGTTGTTTAGCTCCTCTATTGATCGATGTTTGCTACTTTTAATTTATAAACTCCATAAGAATTCACGTCTGAAGGTACGATGCAGTTCAGCTGGAATCCTCACTAAGGTAAGGAACTCCCTACCTTTCGAGGAGTGAGGCAAGGTTGTATACTTGCTCCAGCTCTTTTCAATTATTATATTAACCCCATTGTGGATATTATCACTAATCCATCTTTTCATCCACCTAAATTGGCCAATAGACAGGTTAATATTCTGCCTTATGCAGATGATGCAGTGATTTTATCTTGGACTCCTGTTGGTCTTCGTAGAGCGCTTTGTTCTTTGGCTACTTTTTGCCATGAATATGCTCTGGAAATCAATTAGAGCAAGACCAAAATTCTGGCCTTTGCTAAACACCCGAAGACCTTGAACTGGTCTCTGGCTGGACATAAATTAGAACAGGTTAAGACCTTTAAATACCTAGGGGTTGTTTTCCAGGCCTCTACGAAACGCCAAGCACATCTGCAATATGTTACCCAAAATGCACGTAAATCGGCATTTGCCATCCAATCATATTTTCATCAAGATGGGGCTCAATTTGTACCAGCCGCCCTTAAGCTATTTATAGCTAAAGCCTGCTCTCAGTTGCTCTATGGGTTGCAGTTAGGCCTGTACACTAACTGCATACCTCTAGAGGTAGTTCAGACAAAGTTTTTGAGATCTATTTTACAGATCCCTAGATGTGTTCCCAATGTAATATTGAGGGTTGAAACTGGTATGCCTAAGATGTCAGCCCGGATGTGGTTTTCCATTCTCAGCTTCTGGTTAAGATTGTCTTTCTTTTCTATAGGCCTTGCTCACCTAATTTTTATTGATAAATTTAACTCTAGTTGGAAGCAGTCAATATCTTGCCAAATAAGTTTATACGGCTTTAGTCTGGATGGTTTATTAGAAATGGGTTTTTTTCGCGCAAGACTGATATGAAAGCAGCGGCTCTATGATATGGAAATGCAGACTGATCGATCTTTAATCTCTAAAGAAGTTTTCCTAGGTCTACAAATGTATAATACTAAACCTGCGAATTACCTGGATAAGATTACCATTACTAAGTATCACAGGATGTTCACACTGGCCAGATTTAATGTGCTACCTTCAGCTGAACTAGAAGGTAAATTTAGAGGGATACCAAAAGAGCAGAGACTATGCCCTTGTGGCTCTGGAGAACAGGAGTCTATCTTTCACATTTTACTCTGCTGTCTCTTCTATAGGGACTTTCGAACTTGTTATATTTCCTCATTACTGACTGATTTCCCAGGACATACAGATGTATTTTACGTCAACTATCTGCTCTCAGATCAGAAGAGGAAGTAACATTTAAAGTTTCTAAGTTCTGTGAGGCAGCTAAGAATGCTAGACAGCAGATGGTAAACCAGATTATGCAAACGGGAAACTGCTGATTAGGATGAGTCTATGTTTCTGTTTATATCATGTATATATTATTACTATTTCATTTGTGTTATTATGTATGTTTTAAATTTTGGTCTATGACCGTAAATAAACATGATTGATTGATCTGAACACTCATTGAGTATAACGTCCAGATAGAGCTAACATCCTGCCATGTTTTCAGGCTTGAGATACTTTGCCAATACTGCATGGTTTATGATCTGGCCAGTCTCTTTTTAGTAGTCGCTAGAGCTCAAGTCTGTGACTCAGAATTTTCCAAATCTTGCCTTGTGATGGAGGGTGGAGTTTCACTGGAAAGCTGCTTCTCTGGTTTTGGTACGTATTTACATCTGGAGATGGGCCCAGTCTCAGGAAAGCCCAGGTGTGGCCCATTCCTAAATGGGTGTTGAAATGCTGCTTCATTCATTCTGGAGCAGTTTTCCCTCTAAGGTGTGTGCATGTGTGCGCATACACAAGATTTTTTTAATGTCTACTCAGTTAAGTTTAGAGCCAGCATAGCATAGTGGTTAGAGGGTTGGACCAGGAAGACCTGAGTTTGGAGACTCTTGCTGGAGTCTGTCTTATGCTTCTTTTTAGATTGGGAGCCCTTTGAGGACAGGGATCCATCTTATTTATTTATTTATTTATTTATTTATTTATTTATTTATTTATTTCTCTGTGTAAACTGCCCTGAGCCATTTTTGGAAGGGCGGTATAGAAATCGAATTAATAATAATAATCTGCCTGCCTGCCTGCCTTTTCTGTGCTCTGTTGCTTTAGATACTCCCCGCTGCCCACAACTGAGCTCTGACACCAGAACTTAGTGAGCCAGCCCAGGAGAGAAGTGCAGGAAGTTGAATTCCCCTCACTTGTTAGTCCTTGGACTCCTCTTTGAAGCGAATGGGGCAGACACATGAACCACAAACATGGCTAACCTGCCCCATCGAACTTGGTCCTTTTAGTTCTTTTCTCTTAGTTGCTTGTTCATCTTGGGAATGTCATCTTAACTGCACTTGTGTGAGGATCTACACAGTGTGAACTTCATGGACCTGCCTGGCTAAGCAGTGAAATGAACACTGTAGTACATAGAAAGCTGCCATTTACTGAGTCAGACCCTTGGTCTATCTAGCTCAGAATTGTCTACACAGACTGGCAGTGGCTTCTCCAAGGTTGCAGGCAGGAGTCTCTCTCAGCCAGTTGTCCCTCTGATTTTTTTCATCTCTTTGCGGAATGAGTTTTGTTCTGGGTGGCAGAGTCAAGGCACTGTGTGCCCACCTGCATTCAGAGTGGGGCCTTCCTAATTCAACCTGAGTGGGATCTAAAATTAACTGAGTGGACATCAGAAAACTTGTGAGCATGAGCATGCCTTGGAGGGAACAGTGCTCTCAGCCCTATTTTTGGAGAAGCCAGAGAGGGAACTTGAAACCTTCTGCTCTTCCCAGAGCAGCTCCATCCCCCAAGAGGAATATCTTACTGTGCTCACATGTGGTCTCCCATCCAAATGCAACCAGGGCTGACCCTGCTTAGCTAGGGGGACAAGTCATGCTTGCTACCACTAGACCAGTTCTCCTCTCTTAATTGGCACTTTTAAAGCCTACATTTCAAAATGCATCTGCATATTCTCCATGTCCCGGGCTCTGAAGAACAATGAATAATAGACAGTATCCCTGTGTACACAAGGAACTTTAGCACAATATCATTTAAGCAAAATGGGAAAGCGAGGTCTCTGCCTCAATATGCATACAATCTAAACTTTGGGGGGTGGTTGGGGGGACTACCAAGAAATGCAGTTAGGTGGTGTGTTAAGTAGGGCCAGGACTACGAAGTCCTTCGGCCGAGGATTGCTCATGGTGGGTCCCTGTAAGAATCAAGACAGAATCTCTCACTCCTCATTTCTTTTCACCTTGGCACAATCAAGAAGCAAACATGAGGTCCGGGCCTGCTAAAATGGTCAGCTTTGCATATGGTGAATTACCTTCTCTTATTTGCCTCTCATTTGTGAGAGGGGAGAGTTGAAATACCGCCTCTGGATTTGCGTTTTCAAATTGGCTGGGTTTGTGCAAAGCCTAGTCAAACGGCTGGTGTGGCGCAGATGGGGCTCTCTGCCTTTTTCCCTTTTGCAAACCCACCTAGGATGTTGGACAGGAGCTGGAGGGTCTGCAGGCCTCGCTATGGCCCAGCGACAGATCTGCAGCCCTTCCTGGTTTCTCCCACTCTGTGCTCCTGCCTGTTCTCCAGCTCGGTGGGCTAGAGCCGGGGTGCATCACTCAAATGCCCTGGTGGGCTGGAACCAACCATGACTTGATATGTTGGAGCTGAGGGACATAGGGAGCTGCCATAGACTGAGTCAGACCCTTGGTCCATCTCGCTCAGTGTTGTCTTCACAGACTGGCAGCAGTTTCTCCAAGGTTGCAGGCAGGAGTCTCTCTCAGCCCTCTCTTGGAGATGCTGCTGCCAGGGAGGGACCTGGAACCTTCTGCCTGCAAGCGCTCTTCCAAGAGCCGGCCCATCCCCTAAGGGGACTGTCTTGCAGTGCTCACATATAGTCTCCCAGGGTGGACCTTGCTTAGCAAAGGGGACAATTCAGGCTTGATATGACAGGAGCAGCTGTCCCAGGTGAATTTTCAACACGTTAGTACATTAAAGTTAATTATTAAAAATATTAATGAAAGCGAAAGACAGAGGGTTGGCAGTGGGTGAGGCGAGGCAGGGAGAAAAAAGGCTCAGGGAGGGTGTCGTGGGCTCTGGCCCAGGGATGAGACCCAGCAAGGTAGACTGTACCTGGCCAAGCGGCCGGCTCAGCTAAGCCTCTGTTGCTCATCAGCCGGCAGGCCAAGATCTCTCCATGGCTCCTTCTGCTGTTGCTGCAGGACTTTCCTTCCTACACGCCAGCAAAAAAGCCCTTGTGGGCCGGATCCAGCCCCCGGGCCTTATGCTGTGCAGGCCTAGACTAGATGCACATCTGTATTGCAGGGCTGGCCCACCAGCTGTTTTTGTACTACAACTCCCATAATCCCCAGCCACCATGATCAGTAGCCAGGGATGATGGGAGCTGTAGGCCAACATCTGCAGGCAGGCTGAAGCTGAGCAGCCCAGCAGTGTATTGCAACATATGCAGCCCCTCTGGGATCGAGTTTTCTTGCATGGTCTATTTCGTTTCGTTTCCGGTTCGTTTCCGGGTCCAATTCAAGGTGCTGGTTTTGACCTTTAAAGCCCTTAACGGTTTGGGCCCGGGGTATTTGAGGGACCGCCTGATCCCAAGGGTTGCTGCCCGCTTGACGAGGACATCTGAGGGGGCCCTGCTCCGGGTGCCGACAATGAGGGAGGCCCAGCTTTCGTGCACTCGGGACAGGGCCTTCTCTGTTGCTGCCCCCAGACTCTGGAATGCTCTCCCGGTGGCCATTCGTTCCTCAGACTCCATCACGGCTTTTAGAAAGCTTGTAAAGACTTGGCTTTTTACCCAGGCTTTTACATGATCGTTTTTACTGCGGCTTCTCTGTGTTTTTATCTCTTATCTGTTGTCGTGTTTTTATGCTTGTTTATATGTTTTTAGCTTGATGTTTTTATTGCTTGATGTTTTTACTGCTTTTATTGTATGTTTTAATTTTTGTAAACCGCCTTGGGGTTTTCTTTTAACGAAAGGCGGTATAGAAATGTAAAAATAAATAAAAATAAAATAAATAAAATTTCTTAGAATCCCCTTGGTCCACAGGCAGGCGTCAAGTTCTATAAAGCAAGGATGCAACTTCAGAATCCTTTCACTCAAATCTGTGTCTGAATGTCCTGCCTTCACTACATGCTCTCAGGACAGCATTACAATCACTAAAAAATGTTGAAACCCTGAAACAAGATTAAATGACAATAGCAGCTTTTTTAAAAGGCAGCACTGCCAGAGTCCTATCAAAAGAATTCAACTGATATTTTAAAAGGCCTTATAAAATAAAGAAGGGGGTCGGCCGGCTCTAAAGGACGCAAGAGTAGGTGCCAGGCAAACCTTCTCAGGGAAAACTTCCAGAGGACTAGCACCCGTGTTAATCTTAAAATGCCAGAAGAGTCTGGTTTTGCTGCAACAGATTAAGAAGTGTGTTTCAGCATAAGCTTTCATGGACTACACCCCACTTAGTCCATTAAAGCTCATGATAAAATGTTAGTCTAAGGCAAGGGTTCCTAACTCTGGTTCCCCAGAGGTGGTTGGACTACAACTTCCATCAGTCACAATGGCCAATGTGGCTGATAGGAGTTGTAGTCCAACAATCTCTGGGGAACCAGGGTTGGGAACCCCTGCACTCTGGCAAGGGTGTTCCTCGACATTCACCCCTCTCTCCCTCACAGCTACCAAGGACACCTCAGCATTTCCTGCCGTTGCTAGTTGGCATCAGGCGTTGCAATCCTTGGCTTTGTAGCCATCACGTAGGTGCTTAATATTTGAGTTCTGTCAAATATTATCTAAAGCCGTTCCCTTTCTCATGCTTTCATTGCAGAGAGCCATTTGTCCAGAGGGCTTGAGATCAGAAGATTGCAGATATCTCATTGTCATGGTGAGTAATTTGTGTTTGCCAGGTACCATGTTGTGCCTGGTAGGCTCTGAGCCTAATAAACAGGGTTACTGTTTGGCGATATTGACTTGGGGAGATAAAATATGAGGAAGATCTGCCTCTTCCTCATTGCTGGAGAAGTATTAAGCGGATATCAGTTAGTATTAAAAGTATTCTAGGATATTGGCTTAGGTCCAGGGTATTTAAGAGAGTTCTGCCTTTGTCATGAGCCCTGGTGCCTATTAAGAGCATCTGCAGAGGTCTAGTTACAGTCACCACCAGCTTGTCTGGAGGCAACTCAGGACTGGGCCTTCTCTGTGGCTGCCCCAGGGCTCTGGAATGCACTCCCTGTCAAAATAAGAGCTTCTCCATCTCTGGCTGTGTGTGTTGTTTTTTTAAAAGACCCTTAAGACGCACCTGTTTTCTCAAGTGTTCCATTAAAATTATTTTTAAACTGTTTATTTTTATCGTGTGAAATTATTGTAATTGTTTCACTCTGTGAATTGTTTTTATTCTGCCAAAGTGTTTGAATCGTTCTTTTAATTTTTATTTTGTAATTTGGATTGTGTACACTGCCTAGAAATGTATATAAAGGTAAAGTGTGCCGTCAAGTTGGTTTCGATTCCTGGCACTCCCAGAGCCCTGTGGTTTTCTTTTGCTAGGATACAGGAGGGGTTTCCCATTGCCTTTTCCCACGCAGTATGAAATGATGCCTTTCAGCATCTTCCTGTATCACTGCTGCCTGATATAGTACCAGTGGGGATTCAAACTGGAAACCTGCTACTTGTTAGTCAAGCATTTCCCCACTGTGCCATTAGGTGGCTAGAAATTTAAATAGAGATGTATATATATTAGGCAGTATATAAATTAAATATCTCCATAGGACAGGGCTTGATCTTGTTCCTACAGAGCTGACTGCTGGTGACAGAAACAAAGTCGCCAACGCTTGGTCTTGGGCGGTTTAAGGATTTGGACCAGGTTTCCTTAAGGACCGCCTTTGCCCATATGAACCTACCGGAGCCCTAAGATTGGTCTCGCAGGCCCTTCCCTCTGCCCTGTCATTAGCTCAGGTACACCTGGCCAGTGCCAGGGACAACGTTCTCTCCTTGAGGATGCACGTTTATCTCCCTCTGTATCTTTTGAAGTGGAGGCTGAAGACTCTGCTCTTCCCTTGCTCCGGGCTGCACAACGTCAACCCTCCTGCAGATGTTGGCCTACAACTCCCCAGTGGGGCTGGGAATGATGGGAGTTGTGGTTCAATATCAGCTGGAGGGTGAAGTTGTTGTGCAGCCCTCTTGTAAGGCTTTTAGTCCAGGGCAGGGAACTCACAAAGCAGCCCTTCTGCAGATGTTGGACTACAGTTCCCATCACCCTTACCCTGACTCCTTGTGGCTAGGGATGATGGGAATTGTAGTCCAAAAACAGCTGCACGGGCCACAGTTGAAGACCCCTGATCTAGGGTTTCAACTTTCTGCTGGCCTTTAATTGCATTAACCTTGCTGTGGTGCTGTGCTGTGTGTGTTTAACTGTGTGTGTTGTGTTGATTGTGTTTTTAAATTGGAAGCTGCCTTGTGAGAGTCTTTGCCCGAAAAGGCAGGGCATAAATCCATAGCTTGGTCTTGCTTGCCTCATTGACATTTATATGGCCAACCATCCGTGCTCTTGGAACACGGTCAACTTGACCCGGACAAGCCCTGCAGTAGAAAATATCAGATAATGGCATGAGGAAGAGAAAGATCTTCCTGCTGCTGTATTTCCCCCAAGTCAATATCTCAGAGCACCGAGACCCCGTTTATTAGTCTCCAACTCAGCCAGCCAGGCACAGCATGCTTCTCTCTGCCATGCCATTCGTTTGGGGTTCCCGTCTGCGCTCTGCTGCGTGCCGGCGTCTCCTCATCCAGAAGTGAGCACGACTTGCCCTCCTTTTGTTCCCTGCCTGCTCTCCCTCGTTTCCCTGGTGCCGCCCCTGTAAGGAGAACAGCCCTTAGGCTCTTCCCTGTGTGAGCAAGAGGATGGGCCCGTAGCTCAGGTGTGGCGCCTCCACTTGGCAGGCAGAAGGTCCCCGGCTCCATCCCTGGCCACATCTCCAGGCAGGGCAGGGAGAGCCCTCTCTGCGCAAAGACTTGCAGCAGTTCCTTGAAGAGAATGATCTCCAAACTGGGCTGTGCTCACTGGTAACCTCTAGGCTTGACTACTGCAATGCGCTCTATGTGGGACTGCCCGTGTCTGCAGTTCGGGGACTTCAAACTGCAGCAGCCAGACTGGTCTCTGGGGTTTCTCAGAAGAGACCCTGTTATGCCTGTTTTAAAACAGTTGCACTGGTTGCCGATATGTTTCTGGGCAAAATACCAAGTGCTGGTAATTACCCTGTAAGCCCTAAACGGCCTAGGGATGGGTGCCCAGAGGGAGTGCCTCCTATAGCATGATCCCCTCCGCACCTCAAGGTCATCGAGAGAGGCCTGTCTCCAGCTGCTGCTGCTGGCAGTTCACCTGGTGGTGACTCAGGATTGGGCCTTCTCTGTAGTTGCTCCGGGGCTGTGGAATGTGCCCCCTATGGATTTCTGAGCCTTGAGATCTTTACCAGCCTTTCAAAGAGCCCTAAAAACATCTTTTTAACCTTGGCTTCAGTGATCTTTAAATGGATTTCATTTTAATAGATTTTAATGGGTTACTTATTTATATGAACTGCCTAGAGCCATTTGGACGAGGCAATCGAAAAATTCAAAATAAATATATACATAAATAAAATCTTGGAGAGCTGCTGCCAGCCTGTGTAAGCAATACTGGGCTGGATGGACCAAGGGTCTGACTCAGTAGAAGGCAGCTTCCTTCGGTCCCGAAGCCCAGGGTGCCTGTGGACATGTGAAGCTGCCTAAGACCAAGTCAGGCTATTGGTCTGCATGTCTCCACCAGCTGACCGTGGAGGCAAAGGTCTTGCCTAGCCCTGCGTCCAGCCTGACCTCAGACACCGTGCTTGCAGCTCAGGGGCGTCCTGCTGCACATTAGAAGCTCTGTGACCAATCTGTTCATGGTGGCATTTAAAAAAGAATCTTCTGTGGCTTTAGGCAGGAAACCATGGGACGATCAAGGGGGCTTCCAACTTCAATGCTGATGCCGAAGCCCAAAAGCTCCGAAAGGCCATGAAGGGATTGGGTGAGTAGGATTTCCTGCGTGGCGCTAATTCCCTTTGCATCTCAGCTCTTGGGCCTTGTGTACAACTGTGGAATTCTAATACTCTCACCTTAAGCTGTTGGCACTTTGACAGGACAGACCATTTCATTCTGCCTCAAAGCAGCCATGGGAACAGCAGGCGCTAGAGGGCCTCTGTGACTTCAGTTATTTGCATTTTAAAAAAAACAACCCGATTGCATTGGCTTTAACTGCTGCTGGCTCACGTAGTGGGCTTCATTCCAATTCCTGTGCATGTCGGTTTTTGTTTGTTTGTTTGTTTTCCTTCTCAGCTGTTAGCAGAGCTCCTTGAGCATCCACACTGGTTTCTTTAGATATCTCCCATTTTTTGCTCTCAGTGGAATCGTTTGCGATTGTAACTTGCTCTTCAAATGCATCAACATGAGATCCGAAGTTTTCTCTGAGCTCATTAGCATCAACATGCCTGACATCTGGTGTCCACATCTGCCTACCTTTTTAGCTTTCCTTCCATGCCCGCCTGAAATCCCAGAGAGCTGCGTCCTGCCAGTGTGGACCAGGGCTGTACAACTCCAGCCCTCCCCTTGCTAATTTGGACTGCAACTCCCATGATCCCAAACCACAGTGGCCAGTAGTCAGGAATGATTGGAGTTGTCGTGAAATGTCTGCAGGAGAGCCAACGTTGGGGCAGCTATCGTGTAGTATGAATACTTATATAGCTCTCTTCCAGAAAAGTTCCCAAAGTGGTTTACATAGATATATTTAAATATAATGGACTAAAGAGTAGGCCAGTGTACCCTGAAAACTAGGGATTTCCAGATGCGGTTGATTCCAGCTCTTATAATCCCCATGATAGAGGGGGCTCTTAGCATGCCCTGCCAACGGGCTTCCCATACGGGACTAAATGGACTGCTAGTCTGATCCATCAAGCCAAAGGCCATTGCAGCTGGGGATTATGGGAGTTGTAGTCATCAACATTTGGGAATCCCTGTTACAGGAAATGCAGGTGCAGACACTGTTGACCTAGATGGACCTAGTGCTCCAACTTGGCAGAAGAAGACAGCTTCATGAGTTCTTGAGAAAAACACACATTTCCCCTGTTTTGTAAGCCTTGCCACTTGAATTTCTGATATCTCTGGTTTGTTTTCTGCTCTTGTCCCAGGAACGGACGAAGATGCCATCATTGAGGTTCTGGTCCATACAAATCTGTCACAACGGCAGCAGATTAAGATGGTCTACAAATCTACCATTGGCCGGGTAGGTGAGGTCGAACCCCAGGCTGGCTTCCTGGTGATGCATGTGGGTTGGGCCTTCCCCAGAAAGCCGTTCAGGCAGAGAGAAGGAAACTGCTGATTAAGTTAGGCGGAAGGAGAGAGTGGCTGGCCCAGAGCCACCCTCTGGGCTTCATGGCCGAGCAGAGCCTTTGTCTTGGGACCAGCCCTCCTCCTTGCCCATCATGTTGGCCAAGTTTAAGGATGAATTTGTGTGCAAGTGTGCGCATGCATGAGCAAAGTGCACTGGATCCTGCTGCATGCAGTGGGGGCTGCTGGATTCTCCACCCCATCCCACCCCACCCCACCCCCATGCAGAAGTGTGCAGCAATGGGGTTGTGGCCATTGGCACAGAAAGAAGGCTTGCTACTTACAGTGGGATTTGCTTCCTCAAAATGTGGAACTTCCATATAAAGCTCTACTTCAGTATGAATGTAACACTGAAGACGAATCAAGTGTGCATTATTTTCCAAACTAAATATTTCAGTTCAAAAACGGAGCTGAACTATTTGTTAGAAAATATTTGGAGATATTGACAGAGCATGAAACATTCACATAATGTTTATGTTTTGTGTTACTAAATATTAGACAAACATGGGAAATCAGATTCCAGTCAATCTTGCCACTTTACAGAACTCTGTAGAAAGCTCACATTGCTACCTGCACCTCTTTTCCCACTGTGGCCGTGCAGCTGAGAGATAGCGGAATGCAATCAGGCACTTCACATGGTCAGTAGCCGGGTAGGACAAGTGTCCAACCCAGTTTCGGGAGCTGTGTGTGCTCCCAATTTTGATCACCCAGCTGAGGGTGAAACACAGTAGGAGATGGCAACAGGGATGATCTCCAAGCAGCACCTGCATACAAGGCCTCTGTTCTACCTGCTGCTAAATGAGGTAGAAGGAACTGTCCTACCCAGTTATTGATTGTGTGAATGGCTCTCATGTGTTTGCATTCTTCATCTGGAGCCTCTCTCTCTCTCTCAACAGGATTTGATTGGCGACTTGAAGTCTGAGCTGAGCGGGAATTTTGAGAAGGTGGTTGTTGGCCTGATGACTCCCATCACGTTGTATGACGTCGAGGAGCTGAAGAGGGCCATGAAGGTTTGCAAAAGCTTTTGCCGAAGCAAACGCAATGCTGGGGAACGTCCTGCAACAAACGTCATTCTTGCCAAATGGCCGCAGGGCAGGATGGCCGGTGATCAGGCTCGGACTGGCCCACAGGGCAACAGGGCATATTCCTGGGGCGCCACACCCACGGGGTGCCCTGTGTCCTGCCACATTTGGCAGCAGTGAATACTCCCACCTTAAGTGCCCATTCTGCTCAAAACCCAGCGCCCTCCCCACATACATTCCACCGCCCTCTCAGTGCCCCCAGTCCGGCCCCTGCCTGTGATGAGGGTCTGCACCCAGATATCCTGCTGCCTGGGTTTAGGGTTCCAAAGTAAGTTGGACCAGGATGACCAAAAGGAGAGACAGTAGCTCCGGAGGCAGAGTCAGGTGGGGAATCGTCCCAGTAGAAGCAATGTAGAGGGCTGTCCAGGGCCCTCCAGGAATCCTGGCACCCTGGCTGTGGGAAAACTCCACCAGCTGCCCATCTCCGAATCCTGCCCTGCATTCGTGGCCAGTGCCACAGCACAGCATCACAATTTGCATTTCTAGAGCCAGCCTAATTTCATGCAGATCCACTGCACAGCTCTTGCTCTTAACTTCACAAGAAGGCTATAAGCATGCCGAGAAAAGCCGATCACACCACAGGATGCTCTGTGAGGCCAGATTAAAACTGCAGCACTTTTTTTTTTTTTTTGTGGTGATCCCTGTGCTCCCCTCTTCCATCTTGGGGTTGGTCTCAAAAAGAAGCCCAACACAGTTACTTGAAAGTCCTGCACGCCTTGGACGTGGACCCTTTCCCCTCTCTGTGTCAGTAATACAATTCTCTCTGTGTTTGCTTAGGGGGCTGGTACAGATGAAGGCTGCCTGATAGAAATCTTGGCTTCTCGGACCAACGAGGAAATTCGACGGATTAACGAAACCTACAGACACCGTGTGTATTACGTTATTGATGGATTTTCCCCACATTTCTGTGGCAGTCCTCCTGTTCATTTCAATGGGGCTTGTGCAGAAAGATTTGTGTATCTTTCTCTAAGCGCATGCACGGGGGGCGGTCATACGCCCATGAACGGAAGGAGCCCTGAGAAAGCTCCATCTCTTATGGCCCTTAGAAACTTTTATCTGGTGGTTGCAAATCTTTATCTGGTTATGAACAGCAGGCCATTGACCTTGCTGGCGGAGATGTGGTTATCTCTCCGAGATTTCTTTATTACCTGCTGCATTCTTGTTTGGCTTTTCTTTTTTTTAAAGTGGGTTTTCATGGCATTTTTATAGTAGGATGGTATACACTGCCTTGGACACTTGAGAAATGAAGCAGAAAAGTGGGGTGTTTATTAAATTAGTGGTGCCCAGAATCACCCCCCACAAGGCAACGTCCTCAACTTGCCTTAGGGTAGGGCCACCCCCTGGACTGGAAGTGACCGTGGCCCACAGCATGTGCAGTAAAACGAGATGGAAGACCTATTGTGGTGGACTGTAGCACTTCAGACTGAGAGGTGTACATGGGCGTGTCTCTTGGGATGCTTCCTGCAAATAAGTCGGCTAGCACAGCCGGAGAAGGTTCCCATTCCTTGCTGTGCTAGTTTTCTCCTTGCAGGAAGGCCTTTCCACAGGGGAGCATCCAAAAAGGTGAGCCTCTACCTGCAGCTTGAGGTTATATTACCAATTCTACCATTGCAGGACTCTGCCATCCCATCGGCAGGCCAATTCAGTTTCTTACGGTGTTCTCGTAGCTACTCACTCTTTTCTCTTACAAATGGCTCCATGTCTGCGTCTCTTGACAGAGTATGGAACCAACCTCGAGGAAGACATTGTCTCCGACACCTCCTCCATGTTCCGGAGAGTTCTGGTATCCCTAGCAACCGTAAGTAATTGCGACTTGGAAAGCCCATCTGCCCTTCCTTGCCAGGATCTCCCAATTTTAGCCTCTCTCTGGTAACATTTCTTCCAAGGGGATGCTACACAGCGGGGCTGTCCTCACAATCCTATTTAGGGTAGGAGACGTCTCCTAACCATGCTCAGGAGTTGTGTGCACTCCCATTTTGTGGTCGTGTGTGAGGCTCCTGTGGATAAGAGGACTTTTCCTCCTCTCTCATTTAACGGCTGGGTACAGCTGCTGGGTAGGACGGAGCCTCACACATGGAATCTCCTACCCAGCAGGAGCCTCATGCATGATCACTTCCTCCCCCTCTTACTTTGCTGTTCATTTATTTATCATATTTGTAACCACCCCAAACTTGCACGTCTGGGTGGTTTACAACATAAAACAAATCAAAACATTCAAACAATACAAAACCACAATTCTAGTTAAAAATCTTGAGTGAATAAATGCGCCTTTAGAGACTTTTTAAGAGCTGTCAGAGATGGGAAGGCTCTTATTTCAGCAGGGAGCGCATTCCAGAGTCTGGGGGCGGCAATAAAGAAGGCTTGTCCTTGAGTAGCCACCGGATGAGCCTCTGGCAACTGCAGAAGGACCTCTCCGAGTGATCTGAATGGGCAGTCGAGCTTGTAGCAAAGGAGATGTTCTCTTGAATACCCAGGGCCTAAGCTGTTTAGAGCTTTATAGGTTAGCACCTTGTATTTTGCCCGGAAACCTATTAGGAGCCGGTGTAGTTCGTTTACTCTAGGAGTAATATGGTCTCTCCAAAATGACCCAGAGACCAACCTGGTCTTTTACTCACAGACTGTCACAGAACGGGAGTTCGCACAGCTCCTGAGCTTGAGTAGGATTCATCTCCTGCCCCATAGAGGATGGTGAGAACCAGCTTACTGGGTTCCTTTCCCCTGCTATTGCTTAACGGTAATAAATTTTAAAACCTAAGCTGTCAGGTGGGCCTTCTGGAGAAGGAAATGCTGCTGAAAGAGTCAGTGCGAGCTCTCGAAACACTCATGGAAGCTGCCTCCTACCCAATCAGACCAGTGATCCTTCTATCCCAGTATTGTCTGCTCTGACCGGCAGCAGCTCTCTACGGTTCTCCGGCAAAGGAGTCTTTCCTGGGTCCGCTTTTAACTGGTGATGCTGCCAGGACCTTTTTCAAGCAGAGCTACAGCCCCCTCCCAAAATGAATGGCAGGCAACGTCCACTGAAATGCAGGGTTCTTCCCCAGTGGTCCCTGGAATGCATGGCCACTGCATTCCTTGGCCGTTGGGTCCAGTCCCAATACTAGCCCAGTTTTGCCTGCACTGACTGGCAGCAGCTTTTCAGGATTCTTGGGCAGAGGAGGTTTTTCCGGGCCCCGCTGAGACCTTTTAATGGGAGATGCCTGCCAGGAAGTGAACCTGGGACCTTCTGTACGCAGAGCCGATGTTCTGCCCCTGAGTTACCTCCTCCTTCCCCTGCACAACATGCACACTTCCCAGGTCTACAAGAAGCCTGGCTTGCTTCAGGTGATGGAGTGAATGCTCACCCCGAGGGTGAAGCTGCACCCACCAAAGGGTCCCTCGGGAAACATCCCTGTGACTTCACAGGGGCTCCCCCACACCCCAGTCCCTTCCTTGGGCTGCTACCTGGCTTGCAGAGTTGTGTGGCAGAGCATCTAACTGCCTTGGAGAGTCTCCCTGCCCCAGCGCCTCCCCCCTCCCTGCCTCCGCTTCCCGGCGACTGGTTGGTCTTATTTGCCTGGACTAGCTGAATCTAACACCCATGTCTCGTTCCCAGGGCAACCGAGACGAGAGCCATCATGTTGATCCGGATCTCGCCCGACAAGATGCCGAGGTTTGTAACTCTCCATGACTTAGGCACGTAGGAAGCTGCTTGACACCAAGCCACGTCATTGCTCCATCTGGCTCAGCATTGTCTACACTGACTGGCAGCCGCTCTCCGAGGCAGGGACCTTCCCTGCCCTACCTGGAGAGGCTGCCAGGGAGTGAACGGACTTGGGACCCTCCGCATTTTTTTATTTTTTTTTTACATTTATATCCCGCTCTTCCTCCAAGGAGCCCAGAGTGGTGTACTACATCCTTGAGTTTCTCTTTCACAACAACCCTGTGAAGTAGGTTAGGCTGAGAGAGAAGTCACTGGCCCAGAGTCACCTAGCAAGTCTCATGGCTGAATGGGGATTTGAACTCGGGTCTCCCCGGTCCTAGTCCAGCACTCTAACCACTACACCACGCTGGCCATCTGCATGCAAAGCAGATGCTCTACTACTGATCTAGGGCTCCATCCCCTAAAAGGGAAATCTCGCAGCAGACCGTGCTCACGTGCAGTCCCCCATCCCAATTCGAATCAAGGTGGACCCTGCTTGGCAAAGCAGACCATTCCTGCTTGCGGCCACAAAACCAGCTCCTCTTCTGCTCCGTTTCCAACTCTGCTTCCGAAAGCCGGTTTGATCTGGCAGCTTGCAGCATGGCCCCTTTCTGCATGAGCTCCCAAACCGAGATCTTTATCGGAGACCTTTTGTATTCAGCTCTCTGCAGAGTGGCAAGCAGTGACCAGAGGAAGGACCTTTCCCCCTCCATAAGGGCTGCCCTGATTGAAGAGTTGCCTCCCCAGAGAAGGTTCAAGGCTGGCTCCAGAGATGTCTTTCTGGCACTTGGCTAATATCTTCTGCACGTCCAGATCTTCCTGCCCGTCGCAGGAAACTGATTTTATAGTTCTTATCGCTTTGCTGGCTTCATACCCCTGATTTGCCTTATTGCTTCTGCCATTCTTAATGTCCCTGTTTCATTCCCACCCCCCAATATCTTTAATAGCACTTCATGACCGCATTACACTGGCTGCTGCTGGTCTGTCGTAAGCCATCCTGGAAGTTTATTGCATAGAATAAATACAGTTGGCTATTGTCTAGCCAACAAAGAGGCTGCTGGAGCCGCTGTTTCACCATCACTCCTGCTGAGCTGTACAATAGGCTCATTCACACCAGTCAGGCCCTTGGTCCATCTAGCTCAGGGTTGTCTACGCAGACTGGCAGCAGCTTCTGCAAGGTTGCAGGCAGGGATCTCTCTCAGCCCTGTCTTGGAGATGCTGTCAGGGAGGGAACTTGAGACCTTCGGCATGCAAGCAGGCAGATGCTCTTCCCAGAGCAGATTTCCCCCATCCCCTAAGGGGACTATCTTACATTGCTCACACATGCAAGTCTCCCATTCAAATGAAAACCAGGGTGGACCCTGCTTAGCAAAGGGGACCATTCGTGCTGGCTACCACAAGACCAGCTCTCCTCGCTCGACCAGCTCTCCTCCCTCTGTTTCAGGAGCTGTGTGCACTTCCAGTTTCTGATGGGAAATCAATGCTGGAAGCGCTGGCAGTGATTGTCTGCCTGCCTTCCATTGGGTAGGAACATAGGAAGCTGCCATATACTGAATTAGACCCTTGGTCCATCTCGCTCAGTATTGTCTACACAGACTGGCAGCAGCTTCTCCAAGGTTGCAGGCAGGAATCTCTCGCAGCCCTGTCTTGGAGATGATGCCAGGGAGGGAACTTGGAACCTTCTGCTACTTGGAACGTAGATGCTCTTCCCAGAGCAGCTCCATCCCCTCAGGGGAATATCTCACAGTGCCCACACTTCTAGTCTCCCATTCATATGCAACCAGGGTAGACCCTGCTTAGCTAAGGAGACAAGTCATGCTTGCTACCACAAGACCAGCGCTCCTTCCTACCCAGCGGCTAAATGAGGGGGGGAGAGCCTCCTACCCAGGAGGAGAGCAGCTGGTGATCACTGCTGGCGCCTCCAATCTTCTTCTTCTTCTTTTTTACTCACTCACCAGCTGAGGGACACTTCTCCCCTGTTTATCATCATGTGAGCTGCCTTAATTGGTGGCTTAACTGTTGACTTTGCTTCCTAAGGGCCTGATCCTAGGCCTGCTGACTTCAAAGTAAGCTGCCTTCTGCTCTACGTTAGATGCCACAGCAAAGAGCCTGGTGTGAACGGCTGGCCAGGGCCTCAAGCTTGCCTGCGTCATTCCTTGGCATGCTCTGCGATCTCTCCATGATGCCCAGGATCTTTTTTCATCCCGACCCTTCCAAAATTAAGGTTTTATATTCTCTGCCTTTCTGTTTTGTTTTTAGTGCCTGTATAAAGCCGGGGAGGAGAGGTGGGGGACAGATGAGGTCCAGTTCATGACTATTCTCTGCACCAGAAACAGAACTCACCTCTTAAGGGGTAAGGACTCTACTTTTGTGGATTATTCTCCATTATATACACACACACTCCCGGGCATCTGGGATGCTTTTACAAAGCAAAGAAGGGACTTCCCCCAAACAGCCGACACTGGCACTGTCTCAAGTATGGCTAGGAGGGGTGGGGGGAACCTCTCCCCTGCAGGATCAGCTCACCTGTCTTTGTTTTTAATTTTATGTTATTGATTACTTTTTACATTTTGCTGCTGAGTCACCTTGAATATTTCTCTTATGGAGAGATGAGGCATTTTCATCTTTTTATGAAACCATGCACCTAAAACTTTGCCTCTTGGTATACCCTCAGCATGTTGTCAAGGTAGGAAACTGTTCTCTTACAAGCAAGAACTTGACATGCCCAATGAGAATTGCTGCTTTCTAGACCCCTCTAGTCCCGCCCGCCCCCACCCCTCTCCACTCCAAAGCCTTCACATGCTCCTTGTTTCCCTTTGAGGCCAGTGCTCTCACCATGGCTTGTTCCTGCAGAGGAATGCACATCAGGGACGCTGTGCCAGCATGCAAAACTCACCAGGAGCTTGTATTTGCATGTCATTCCTTCCTTTCGTAGGCATCAAAGGGAAAGCCTGCATTGCAGTTAACCCTTTGGAGCTCCTGGGAAGGAGATTCTGCCATTCCTAGTCCCTCTTCCCCCTCACCCCACTTCTTTTGTCATTATGGCTGGATTTTAAGCTTGCTGTGACCAGCAATATCGGCACTTGATCCTGCTGCTACTTGTCCCTTCCAGCTAGATGGAAATTCCGGCTGTACATCCTTTTCCTCCTCCCTAGCACAACCGGCTTATTTTCTCTAGGTGAAGCCCTCTCAACACAACATGCACAAGGCAATTCTGATAGATGACACTTACCTGCAATGATCAGAAGTAGGTTGCTTGTTAAATTTGTGCTTTCTCGAGCATTCTTAAAATATAGAAAGCTGTCAAGGATGGAGTTTAAGAACCCCACATCTGAACACCTCGAAAGCACACTCGGTTTCCACAAAATATACTTTATTGCTGGGTAATCTGAAGTTTTCTAACTAGAGAGCAGATTTAATGTCAGAAATGAGAATAATCCCCGTGGTATCTCCACCTGCATAGCAAACCAGAGGCCAAGCTAAGCATCTGGGTTTGTTGACTGGACAAACTCCTGCACCTTCACTTTTTTTGGTTGGTTGCACTAGAAATGGGACTAATCCAGTTTTCCTTGCAAGTAAACTCGCTCTGCCTTTTCAGTGTTTGATGACTACAGGGTCATTGCTAATAAGGACATTACAGAAAGCATTAAATCGGAGATGTCAGGAGATCTTGAGGATGCCTTGTTGGCCATAGGTGAGTGTCCTACTGAACTGTCAACAAAAAAGTGTGTGTGTGTGTGTGTGTGTGTGTGTGTGTGTGCACGCGCGCGCATGCGTGCAGGGGTGGGGCACTTGCATAGTTCAATAAGGCGTTGTACTATGCACTTCTAGCTTACTCTTGGGTAAATATGCATAGGATTTCAGCCACAGAGGTGTTTTCCAACCATTAATCTTCCAAAGCAGGGGTGGCCAACTTGAAGCTCTCCGGCCGTTGCTAGATTGCAGTTCCCATCATCCTAAGCTGTAATAAACGCAGCTGGGGATGATGGGAGCTGTAGTCCAATATCAGCTGGAGAGCCTCCGATTTGCCACGCCCGTCCTAAGAGCTGGTTCACTTTTTAATCATTTTCACTTGCTCTTCTTCCAAGGGAGTCAAGGCAGGAGGATTATTCTCTTATCCCTACAACCATCCTCTGAGATGGGCGAGGCAGACAGACGGAGAAGGGCTCAGTCGCTCCTGGAGCTTCCTGAATGACAGCTATTTGGACCTGGGTCTTAGCCCAGGGACTAAGGCTGATCCTCCAGCCCCCTGCTCTCCAGCTGTGGCTGAACTGCATCTTCCATCATGCCCAGCCACAATTAATTGTGGCTGGGGATGATGGGAGTTGTAGTTCAGCAACAGATGGAGAGCCCAGGTGGCCTACTCCCTGTTGTTGGCAGTGCTAACTATACAGAACACTCTTGCTTTACTAACTTAGTCTTGGACAGTTGTTTGCATGAGAGGCTGCATCTGTCACAAGTGTTCTCTCTTGCATCGTCAGACTTCCTTTCTCTGTTCTCTCCTCGCAGTGAAATGCATGAGGAATAGGTCTGCTTACTTTGCTGAAAGGCTGTACAAATCCATGAAGGTAAAAAATAAATTTGATACATTCAGAGTTTATTTTTAAAAAGCAAAAAAATTAACCACTGTTTTGGTGTGGAAAAACCCCCAAGAATTCTGCTTTTGAAATTCTAGAACTGGAAGTCCAGATTTCTGTGATTGGGATATATTATGCAAAGAAAGCACACATTATTGTCATAGGCTGGGCTCATTACAATTCTGGGGATTCTAGTTTGGTGGGAGGAACCAAGTTTTCTCTTGGCAAACCCTTGCATAATGACGTTCTCACGGTTCCTTGGGAGGGAGGGAGGGAAGGAAGAATAACTTTTAAGCCTCTTTAGATTTGGATATGCTCGAGTCTCTTTGCTCTTCTCCTGGCTTCCCCAGGGTTTAGGGACAGATGACGACACACTCATTCGAGTGATGGTTTCCCGCTGTGAAATTGACATGATAGAGATCAAGGCAGAGTTCAAGCGGGCGTATGGGAAGTCTCTTTACTCCTTCATTAAGGTGAGCATTTGGCGTGCAGCAGAATGAACTTGCATGAAGTTGTGCTTGAATGCAACAGGCCTTAGTAGATCAAATCAGCTTTGCATCTGCTCTTATAGGATGTTTCCCTACACAACAGTAGCAGCGGGTGTGTCTGTGGGCTCTATCAATTTGCTGCACACCACTTCAGCATACCTGTGCATGCTTTTGGACACCCTCTTCTTCCTTCACCTACTGAATCACTCACAACCATCCTTAGCCCATTTCAGGACCATCTGTTCCAAATCACTACATGCCTTAGGGACCTTTCAAGCAGAAAAGTGCCTCTGACCATACGCAGAGGACACTGCGACACTACTCAATAACCAGTCCGGAGTGCCCTCCAGGGATCCTATCTGCCCCAACTCACTAGTTTCACATATCACCTGGGACATAATTTGTAAAGAAATGCTGCTATCCTGAATGGGTGGAACCATTCTGTCTTTAACTACCCCAGCTATAAGCTGAAAGGGTAGTTAAGTGGGAGATACCTACAACTCCACAAAAATGAAAGACTTAAGATGACATGTTTGAAGAGCAGCCCCCACCCAAAAAAGGGAGGGCAGTAAAATGCCTTAGTGGGATAGGAGTTCACTGTGTGTTCAGATTTGTAAGCTTTTTGGGCTGCACAGAAATTCTTTATCTGACTAGGTATATAATTAAAATAACACACACTGATTATTTCTGGGACAGCGTCGTCTGGTTTAGCTCTGTCTGCCCTTGGATGCAGCCTCGAGGTGACAATCGTAAAGGTTCTTGAGGACCCAGTGAAGAACTGTGCCTGATCTAAAAGGCTTGTACACCATATTTTGCCTGCTCTCCAAAGCAATTCATCAGAATAGATCATAAAAATAAGAATACAAAAGCTCACTTGTACTGGGGTGCCTGTGAGTTTCTGTAGGGCCTTGCCTGCAAGACCCCACAATGATAAAGGAAGCCAGGCAGCCTGCCACTTTCCAGACTGATGGTAAGGAAGGAGGAATGTAGCAGGGGGCCTGGGGGGCAGTGCCCCATGCGCCAGCCTCACTTAAATGAACAGGAGCTGCAGAAAGGATTTGGAGGCCAGACGTCCGAGTGCCTTGTGTTGTTCTCTCTTCCAGGGAGACACTTCAGGAGACTACAGGAAAATTCTGCTTGCCCTGTGCGGTGGGGAAGACTAATAAGCAAAAGGCTCGCCTCTTGCTACGTCCAGGCAATGCTGCTGTTGCTGCTTCCCGTCATAGACACCCAAATAGCCTCTACCTCTTGCAACGATGCTTTACTTTTCTTTCGGGAACACTTTGATGCAGACATCTCGCTTTTGCATCATGTTGTCCTAGATTTTTACCTGCTATGGTATGGGTCGTGAACTAACTTCTTTCACTTTAGTAGCAGAAGAGAAACACAATATAGGGTGAGGGGTTTTTTTAACCCAGATGTGCCTTGTGTGCAGGGGCAGTGGGATCCTGTTTTTTGTGTGCTGCAGAAAGGCTAGTCGGTAGAAAAGGAGTGAAACCTTCCAGTAATGCCTTTTGACAATGGTTGGTTGGTGCCCGTTTTGCAATGTTTTGTTGCACTTTATGGAAGTTAGATGTGACCCTCTGAGATCTATGACCTCCTTGCACCACTGAAGTACATGGCTGCTACCTCTTGGAAGCTGCTTTTAAGCATACCAAAGCCTTATGATGGGCCAGTGAACCTCTTACTAGACTATGCCTTAATATTAATGCAAGTGGTCTCAATGTCCAGGACAGAATCACTTACGCCTCTGCACCCATCCCCAAAAGAATAAACTTGATTTTGGTTACAATCGGATACATATTTACGTGTGGGGTGAGTCCCATTGGATTCCTGAATTGGAGTCCAGCCCCTTACAGAGGGCTGGGCTCCTTGTAGGCAAGATGTATTTAAAGATTTAAGTGCCAGGTTGTTACACTGAAATACAGGTGGACCTCCTTATCTGTGAGCGTTCTATTCCTCCCTTACGACTGCGAATAATGAAACCATGAATAACAAGGCATTGTGTCTATGGGAATTGGGGAGTTAGGTTCAGGAGCCTGGAAAATGATTTTTACAAAAAATAAATAAAGCAGAAATAAGGATGGAACACAGCACTGTACGATGGCCACCTCAGTACTTATGCTCCTCCAGTAATGCATTGTGATCATGAAGCTTCCTTACTCCACAGTTGAAGTTCTGGTTGGCAGGTTGCCCTGAGAGGCATCACTGGATTTGGGGCCTGTTCAACTAACCACACACAGGAGTTCCTTCACTCCCCACCCAAAGTTCACATTTGAAGCTCAGGTTAAGCTCACAGTCAAAGCTCAGGTCAAATTCAAAACCATGGATATGTGACATACCCTACTGTGAATATTGAATTTGGTGCTTATTTTTAAACTGCAGATAGTGAAACCACTGTTGATGAGGTCTGCCTATATGTCTTGTTCTAGCCTCTTGCTTGGCTCTAAAACTGGGTTGGTGCTAGTTCCCATTTATGTACAGTGGGAGCTTTCTAATACAGAAGTCATTCATATCGATTCTAAATGATTGACTTTTCTTTTAAAAAGATCAAGTGCCTAGTCTTATGGAGGGAAAAGTTTTTCTGCTAGATGTTTAGAAACAAAAATTGTTTGTTGTCAAGGAGATTTGCTCATCACAAAGGTCTGCCTTTCATGATAGGAATAAACCAGACATTCTTTTGGTTTCCAAGCTTACTCTGTGTAAGTGCAAATAATTCCAATGTCTATAGGCAACCCTTAAACAGAACTTTTATAACCAGAATGAAATGAAAACCAGAAATGCAATTTTGGGCAATATGTATAATCCAAGTCAGTCTATGTGAGGCTGCCTTTGTATGTAGTCTGGAAACTGCAGTTGGTACAGAATGTGGCAGCCAGGTTGGTCTCCAAATTTGACTGAAGCTGCAGCTCATGGAAATAGTAGAGGGAGAGGGTTAAATTATTGTACTGGTAAGATACAGGGGCAGCAGTTATCCCTCAGTAGTACCAAATATGGAGTCTTCCCCTTTCATCAAGTCAAGAGCTCTTGCGAATCACAGTGGTCTGATCTGTCCCTCACACTCACGTTTATATATGCCATTTTGCTTGCCAAAGAAACCTCTTGTTTTGGAGCAACCGTGCAACTGAAAAGTCTTCTTAAAGCCACCTCTCTTCAGATGGGGACCTGAACAGGGCATTTCTCCCAAATGCAGATGTTTTGTTGGGGTTAATCCCTTTAAAAAAATCTAACACCACTTGATTCAAGAGTGTACAAACAAGGGTCAAATTGGGTCTGAGCCAGTGTTCCCTCTAAGGCGTGCAACATGCTCACAAGGTTTTTTAAAATGGGTGCTTAGTTAATTTTAGATCTCACTCAGGTTGAATGGGAAGGGCCCCATTCTGAATGCATGGGTGTGCACACTCTACCTTGATGCTGCTGCCCCAAAATTCATTCCACACACACATTAAAAAGAAGAGAGAACATACTGGTCTGAGCTGCTTGTTTTCAAGTTAAAGAAAACAAATGTCTCTCCTGCTGCTGTTTAATTTCTCACATTCATATATTGTCCCACATAAAACATCTGGGCAAGTTTTTACAAATTAGAAACAATTATATATAGAAAATTAATAACCAACAACACTTTTAACACAAATTAGAAGCCTGATAAGTGTGTTTTCAAGAGTTGCTGAAAGACCGCCAGAAATCGGGAGGTTCTGGTCTCCTTTGGAAGCATGTTCCAGAGCCCTCCGCGAACCACAGCTGAGCCTCCCCGGATCTTAATAGTCAGTGGGGCTTGTGAAGAAGGTGGTGTTCTTGAACACCTCATGTTCTGTAGGCTTCACAGTCTTGGGGCTCCTGCTGTTGTTGGACTAAGACTCCCATCACCCTCAGCCAAACTTACCCCAAGTTCAGACATGCTGCCTGCCCTCTGCAAACGAGGAGAAGATGGCAAGTAGCCTCTTCTGTACAGAATTAGCCACAAACCAACTCTCTGCCAGGGGGCCTTCATGGACTTGAAACCCCACCCCCAGCTGCTAGCCCGGCAAAGGAAAAAAACCTCAGATCAAGACTTTTTTGGGAACTTGTATTTCCTCCAAAAATAAATAGATACAAATGAAGCCGGGCTGGTGTCAGAAGGCACAGAGGCACCTCAGTTGCTAGTGCATGCCCTCGCCCTCCTCCTCACTAAGGAGGGGGCTCCTATGCCTGACCCATGGCTCTGGGACGTGGGGGTCATATGTCCATTTGGGGAAAACCCGCTTGTAGAGGGTCATCAGCACAGTGTCCTGGGACTTCAGCTGCCCGTCAAACTGGCACTTCATGTGGCCGTGGGTACCTGGAGGAGGAACAGGTTTTGGAGTTAGCCCCTGCAATATTTCTTAGAGGAGGAGCGGGCTGGTGGCCCACGTGGCTTGCAAGCCTCCCCTCTGCAGAGGCCTAGCCCGCTTACCCAGAGGCTCTTTAATGTGCCCTCTCCGACCCCACTTCGTGCGGAGCGGCACCGGCTTGAACCACAAAACATCCTCTGTAGGGTGGGTGAGAGAGAGAGAATATGAATCAATGAGAACCGTCAGGAGCAGCTCCGCTATCAACTTCTTTTGCAACATGCCATGTTTCCTTTCATTTCGTGCAGAGCTTCACAAACACCCCCAGCCCGCCGCAAAAGGTATTGTTGGATTACAACTCCCTGCTGAGGATCATGGGAGCTTAGTTTGTCTTGCATTAGCGAGCATGAGCTGTCTCCTTGGATAAGCAGGGATTCCCTTGGTTTGATTCGGATGGGTGACTACATGCAAGTGCTCTAAGATATTCCCGTCAGGGGATGGGGCCCTGGCTGAGTGGCAGAGCATCTGCTGTGCAGGAGGTCCCAAGTTCAGTCCCTGGCAGCATCTCCAGGTAGGGCTGGGAGAGAGTCCTGCCTGAAACCTTGGAGAGCTGCTGCCAGCCAGTGTAGACAAGACAGAGCGAGATGGACCAAGGGTCTGACTCTGTGTAGGGGGGGGAGGTTTAGGAAGCCCCAGCTTCATGTCTCCCTTGGAATGCAGGCCTTCCATCAAAGCAGAGGGGTGCTGGGTGCATTTGAGGAGGAGACCGTGAGGGCCAACAGGCCTGGTGCCTGCCCCAGAGCAACAGGACACAGACACACACCCTGCCCCGCAACTTGCAATTCTCAGCAGTTTCCGAGCAGGGGAAACAAGACAACAGGCCTTTGTATCGGGGGTAGGGTGGAGCTCTCCCTTTCATATTGTGTTTGGGGCAGGGGAGCTTGCCGCCGGCACCACCCCCTGCCAACAAGCCAATCAAAGCAGCATGTGTTGGGGCTGGGCCTCCATGCTGCCCACAGGACCATGATGCGTCCTCTGCCACTGAGCTCAGGAGTCGTTCCTCGCCCTCCCCCGGCCGCACCCTCCAGGACCCCTACCTCTGTTGAAGAACATGTAGCGCACAACTGCCATCTTGACGAGGATCTTGAACGGGTGGCCGCTCAGCACCAGCCGCTTGATGACCAGCCTGTTGGGGTCAACGCTGAGCAGGGAGCCAGTGGCTAGAAGGCTGTGTGACCCTACACACACACACACACACGCGGGGTGGGGGGGAGAGGGAGAGGGGGAGGGAGAGAGAGAGAGAGAGCTGTTGACATCCTCCAGATCATGTTTTGGAGCTTATCAAGGTCCCTCCTTGCAAGTGGACCTGAGGTCTGGTTACAGTTACCAGCAGCTTGTTCGTTCGGTGGCAACTCGGGACTGGGCCTTCTCTGTGGCTGCCCCGGGGCTCTGGAAAGTGCTCCCTGTCAAAATAAGCGCTTCTCCATCTCAGGCCGTCTTGAAAGAGACCTTCCACACACACCCGTTTTCTTAATTTCAAACGGCTCATTTTATTTCAAAAGTGTTTTACTCACTTCATCCTGTTTTAGAATGGTTGTATTGCAAATTATATACACCACCTAAGGGGGTGTATTAATACGACAAACTGATTTCTCACAGAGACGGCCCTGTCCCAGTCGCCAGCGGGGCCCGACTTACCGTCGCTCCTCTGCTGGAACAGCAACACGGAAGCTGGCGGGAAGGTGATGGGGGCGTAGATGGTGGCCACCGTGGCCGTGTCGGCACGCAGAAAGCGCTCCAGCTTGTGCTTGTCCGCTGAGGAAGGGGAGAGGGAGGGTCAGGCTCAGCATCTCTCCTGCACACTGAGCTCCCTTTGGAAACCCCACTCAAGGCCTCCTTGGCGCTTCCCAAGGGCTGATCAGGGACAGCTGCTCCCTTGGCTAAGTGTGAGAGAAGCACCGTTCCAAGACGTGCCTCTCTAGCAGATCAAGCAGGGTTCCAGAGCTCCTTCCCAGCCTGCGATCCAAAGTCCTGCCCCTGGAGATGCCAGGGAGAGAGAACCCGAGATCTTGACATGCAACCTTTTCCAGGCCCTTTCACGAAGCCTACCCCAGACTGAGACAGGCAGACACTGCAGGGTCAGAAATCTGGGGTAACGGACAACACTCTCCCACCTGAGCTGTGCTGGGAGTAGAGAGGGGAGGCCCGGAAACGCCGGAAGCCGCAATGGACGATCACTTCCTCTTTGGATCGGACGGGCTCGCTGTTGCCTGGGTGGCGTCTCACCAGGAGGTTGAGCACCGACATCTGCAGACCAGGCAGGAAACAAGGAGGAGGAGGAGACCTGAGCCCCCTGCCAGGCACAGGCAACTCTCGCCCAGCACAGGGGGAGGGATGAGGGAAGCCTCAGGTCACAAAAGGGTCGTCAGTGGGCATCGGACAGGTTCAGACATTGCGGTGAAGAGTCATCACGGGCTTCTCCGGCCTGGCTTTAGGACAGTGCATAAGGGGCCGTGGCCAGGACTCCTCCCCACCACTGGCCACAAAAAATGCCAGCTTCTCCCCCCAGCCCCTCGGATTCACCTTTTGTTCATGGGGAAGCAACGTAAACAGCACCAGGGGACGCCGCTGCTGAAAACTCTCCATGACAGAGACGGGGACGTTGCAAATGTGTAGCGTAACATACCAGCCGACCTGCAGAAAACAGAGTCATCAGACCTGGATCCCGACACCCTCAGAGGGAGGCAGAAGACACTCATATTTCACTTCACAGAGTGCAGCTGGCTATTGGGGACGGTGGGTCAACTTTCTGCCCATTAGATGGTTGATTAGAAACCTTTCCTTGCCTCCAGAGAATTCTGAAAGTCTCCCTAGACCAGGGTTCCTAACAGGGATGCTTGAAGGGCTCCCAGGGCGCACTCAGAGCCCTCCTGCCACCACGCTATTTGTTCCCCATCTGGGGACCGCCAGCTTCAAGCCGACACATCTGTAGCAATGCAGACGCTACAGAAGGGGACACCCTCCCCCTCAACTCCTGACTGGCTGGCCACATGCTGGAGCTCAGCAGACTCCTCCCCTCAGCCTGACAGGCTTCAGCAAAGTAGTACTGAGTATTCCCGTCTCCATCAACAGGACAAGGAACCATCCCATTAATTTCAGTAAAGAAGCCTATTAGTGTGGATGCGAGTTGGTGACAGGAGCAGCCTCTCTCCCCAACTGTAACACTTCAATTTGTTCATGTATGTACAGTGTGTGTGTGTGTGTGTGCGCGCGCGCGCGCACATAAACACTTTCTCAAATGTTAAGAGTTATAAGACGTGTAAGCAAGTGGAGTAGCCTGCCCCATATCTGTACATCTAACATTTGTGTGTGTGTGTGTGTGTGTGCGTGCATGCACACAAATCCCTATGGGGTCCCTGAGCTGAGGTTTTGCGACAGAAGGGGCACATGTCAGGACCCTAGAGGAGTTGGCTTAAGCACACACAGGCTTGCCTCAGCTGGTGCCGCAAGCAGTGGGCCAGCCAGAGAAAGGCTCCTTGCTCCCGTTCCTGACAGGCTCTCCTCCTCCTGCAGGCACCTTCAAGCAGGGAGGCCTCGCTCACTTCCCTCCGGCACCTGCAGTGAAGCTGCTGAGGGGAGCTCCAGTGCAGCCAGTCCCATCCCAGCGGCCAGGCTGGAGTCCCCTCCTTTGGCCTACAGCGCTCGCAGCAGGCTCCTGAGGCAGGCCAAGCACTGTGTTCACAGTATCTTTGGGGGCCCACAGCAGAGCTGCCTGGCCCAAGCCCCTCTGGGGGATGCCCTCACCGCAGCTCCGTCGCTCTCCTCCTTCTCCAGCTGCCGGAAGACATGTTTCCTCATCCGGGAGAAGTCTTGGAACTGGAAGATCCGGGCGTAATCCCAGGGAAGGTTTTCTTTGGGGTCCCACGGAGATGTCCGGAAGCTTTTCAGACCCCTGTACTTCTGGAACCTGGGAGGCCAGAGGAAGTCAGCTCCCCTGCCTGCGCCTTGATCCCACCCACCTGTCCTCACCTCCCTCCCCAGCCCAGCTGCCAGCTGTAACAGCAAGTGGAAGGAGGTTCCATACTCCCAGAGGGGCTTGTGGCAGAATCAAGGCCTGGCCTTGGCAGACTGAACCAGCCATTCTAAACGTGGCAGAGTGGAGCAGGCTCGGCAGCAGATCAGAGTTGCTTCTCTGGATCTCCCCATCCTGCCAGCGGGAGGTTCTTACCGGATCCTGGCAGGCACATCCCGGGGGGTGTCCACCTCGTCTGGGAACATCTCCTCCTGCCGCTCCTGCCTGTACTTCTCGAGCATCACTTCCTCTTCCTCCTCCATCTTCTCATTGTCCTGCTCAGTCTCTGGCAGAGTCATGGTCTCACATTCTTCTTCTTCTTCTTCCTCCTCCTCCTCCTCCTCCTCCACACTGCCACTCCCATCCTGGAACACAAGAAAGCAGCCTGGCTAGGCTTCGGAGCTAGACAGACAGCAAGGATGTGCCTTGTACATCAGCTGTCTGGAAGACCAGTCGGTGAAAAGGCAGGAGAGAGATCTTTGGACTAAAATATCAGTACAGATCCTGCTGGGGACAATAGCAACACATGGGAAACCTCAATGACGACTCCTGGTGAGTGTGCTCTTGAGGTCGTCGGCATGAATTGTCCCCTTTGCTAAGCAGGGTCTGCCCTCGTTTGGATTCGAATGGGAGACTACTTCTGTGAAAGCACTGTAAGATATCCCTCTTTAAGGATGGGGATGCTCTGGGAAGAGCACCAGCCTGCTTGCATGCAGAAGGTTCCAAGTTCCCTCCCTGGCAGCAGCTCCAAGATGAAGCCGAGAGAGACTCCTGCCTGCAGCCTTGGAGAAGCCGCTGCCAGTCTGTGCTAGAAGGCCCAAGGGTCTGGCTCAGTAGAAGGCAGCTTCCTGTGTTTCTCCTTCCATCCCTGTCTGTCTCTACCCTGTAAGTGATGCAAGGTGGAAAATTTTCTACTACGTGAGGTTTTCTACCCTGTAAGTGATGCAAGGTGGAAAATTCCACCTGTAAGTGATGCAAGGTAGAAAATTTTCTACTACGTGAGGTTTTTTTTAATGGAAAATTTTCCATTTCTAAAAATGCATTGTTTTATTAAATTAAATTAGCAATACAATAGGCTGGTTCTCATGAGAGGAGATGGGCAGGACAGCACCATCCTAGATAGCTCTTGTACCCAGAATTTTACACAGGAACATAGAGAGCTGCTAAATACCGAGTCAGAACATTGGTCCATCTAGCACAGTAATGTCTACACCAACTGGCAGTGGCCTCTCCAAGGTTGCAGGCAGGAGTCCTTCAGTGTTACACTAGTCTCCCATTCATATGCAAACCAGGGCAGACCCTGCTTAGCAAAGGGGACCATTCATGCTTGCTACCACAAGACCAGCTCTCCTCCCTTCACAAGGTTAGAGGAAAAGCCGCTCAGCCCCGTGTGAAGCTCCCACACAATCCGTTCCCCCTCTGCCAACCTAGGTTTTTATCACAGACAACAGAAACTGGGAGTGCCGACAGCTCCAAAAGCCGGGTAGGACGCTTGTCCAGTTTATGGTTGTGAGAACAAGCTAGACAAATGGATAAAGCACCAGGAGAAGATCTGCGGAACAAGTAGAGCTCTACTGCCACGGCCTTCCACCTGCCCCCATTCATCTCTCAATGCCGCTTCCCTTCCCCACAGCGACGTGTGCCCCACACGAGGAGGAGGCCAAGTAGTGCACAATCCTCCCCACGGGCCCCCGCTTCCCTGTGATTTGGAGAAGGGAAGAAACAGCGAGTGTCTCCCCCGTGCTAGAAGTTATGCAGAAGGGAGCGGGTCGTTGGCAAGGAAGAGGGGAGGTGGGCTGGCAACCCAAGGTCCTTGTGGCCCCCCCCCCAACCTTCAGGCTTCATTTCTGCGACACCCAGAACCAGCTTATTTGGCCCTCCCTTCCCTTCATAAAAACTCTCAGCAATGGCAGCACTCTGTCTGGCCTCTAGCCAGGCAAGGAAGGAAACAGCACCGATGCCAGTACCTGGGAGACAGTCTCTTCCATACAAGCGTCTTCCTCCTCCTCCTCCTCCTCCTCCTCACTGCCATCGTCTCCTTCATCCTCATCCACGATCCAGGCAGCCTGGTAGACAGACGTGCCTTTGGGGACCCTCTTGGTCACTTTCTTGCTCTGCTTGAGGGCCTCTGTGGGTGTTGCATAGTCAGAAGCCAAAACAACGGATCACTTGTATTTTACAGGTAACTAAGAGAGGAGTCGTCAGCACAAGGCCAATCGTGGAAAAGAATGTTTAAATGTCAATAAGAGAGTCAGCAAGCTGGGTCAGCACTCTTAAGCATGCAGTCCCATTTGACAGCTGGGGAACGCAGAGGCCGAGACAGACAACTGGCCTGTGCCGACTCAGAGGTTTACAGACTTGCATTTTTGCAGCTTTTGAGCATCAGAGAGTCAGAAGCCTTTGATGCTATACAGAGACCCCAATTTACCTTCTGCCAGACCCCAATTTATGAGCACATAATCAGTACCCATTAAGCCAAGACCGTGAACAGGGCTTTGGGCACTCTGGGGTAAAATACGTGCAAAACTCTGAAACTCAAGAAGGAGGGCAATTACGAAAAGCCTTATTTTGCACTCCTTTTTGCCTGAGTAGCCATGGGGGAGCATCATCTTGGAGGGCAGCTGGAAGGGAGGTATACTGCCCCAGCCCCCTCTAAGGGACAGACTTGGCCAACAGCACAGAAGGGGCAGGATGGAGAGAACCCCTCCCAGCAGTTTTCAACTGACCATCTGCCTCTCGGAGCTCCTCCTTGGTGGGCCAGGTCTGCTCGCCATCCATGGGGTCCGGGACCACCTCCGACTGCAAAGACTCTTGCTGGCTGGGGTCCGCTCTCATTAGTACCTTCACACCTTCCTCCATCTCAACTGCGCCACTGCCAAGGTCCTCCTAGGAGAGGGAAGCACAAAAGCCTTCCATGTGGAGGACTGAAAAGCATCTTGTGTTTAAATGCAACCCCATTCAGCTGACAAGGCTACCGCAGCGGCTTATGTAAAGAGTTAAAGATCAAGATGCAAGACACCAACACAGAGCAGCAAGCTGTGGTGCATTCGGTCAACACCCCAGTGTTAAAACCAGATAAAACAAATAGATCTGACGCACAAATAAAAAGGACTCCACCTGGCCCTGAAAGAGAGATCCAACCTGCTGCCAGGTAAGCTTCCTTGGAGAGGGAGTTCCAGAGACAGGACCTTTTTGGTGGTGGCCCCTTGGCTCTGGAATGTCCTCCCAGAAGAGCTTTGCCATGCTCCATCCCTTAAAGTATTTTTTAAAGGATCTTAAAACTTCCTTGTTCACAGAGGCTTTTTGGTGTGTTTTACTACAGCCTGAGGGGTTTAATTGGATTTGTTTTAATTCTACACTGTGTTTGTTTAATTTTTTATTTTACTGTTGCAAACCGCCCCGAGCAGAATTGTACTGGAGAAGCAGGATATCAATATTTTAATAAGATAATAATAATATAAGTATTATTAATAGCAGCAGCATTTGAACACCAGGCTAGTTTGCACCACCAGTAACTGGGCAGGACATTTCAGGAGCTGTGCCCGCTCCCGTTTTGTGATCCTGTGTGAGTGAAAAGCAAGGAAGGAGGCACCAGCAGCAATGGTGTGCAAGGCTCCCACTGGGCTGGAGGGCTTTTTCTCCTTCCTCATTCAACAGCGGAACAGGACAGAGCCCTCCGGCCCAGCACGAGCCGCACCGATGCTTGGTTCCCCCGCCTCCTGCCTTGCTCTTCACAAGCCCAGGACAGCAAAATGGGAGCGCACAGGACTCCCGAACATGGGTCGGTCCTCATCTATCACTGGTCGTGAGAACCAGCCTACTCTCTCCAGCCACCAGGCCTCCAGTGGTTGGGCCCCCAAGAACCTGAAGAGTGTTTCCTCCTCGCCTATCACAGATAAGAGGATAAAAATGGGCCCTGCTGCAAAAGCTCTCTCTAGTCCCCCACTGTTTCCCACGGTGGGGGTCAACCAGATGCCTGGCTCTGGGAAATCCAGAAGCAGGACCTGTCGGCAGAAGAGCCCCGTTTGCTGTTGCTTCTGCAGAAGTCAGTCAAGCTGCCTTTGAACCTGCAAGCAGCATATCGTCACGGTAGCCAGCAGCCATGGATCTCTCCTCCATTCATCTTCATGTCCGAGCAGGTTCACAGAGGGTCCTTCCGGGCCTTCCTCCCTGCTGCCAGGCCTCCAGGCTGACTGCAGGCCACATTCCTTCTCCCCGACACCCCACCCCTTGTCCAATCTCACCCATCCGAATCCCCTGCAGGGCAACAGAACCCACCTGCAGCTCGGCGTCCTGGCCATTGGCTGGCTGCCGCTTGATCACCCGGGGGTTCCGGGCAAAAGGCTCTGCCGGAGCATCCACCTGGCTCATCTGGAAGTCTCCATGTCCCACAATGTGCACCAGGCAATTCACATTCAGGCTGTGCCCCCTCACGTAGCCAGAGACCTTCAGGGTTCCCACCAGGGCACTGTCTGGGCTGGGCACAAATTCGGCAGTGTCAGCCAGTAGATGGGCTCGCCGGTCTCGGAAGGCCAAGCGCCGCTGCTTCTGGATAGTGAGGTGCTGCAGCAGCAACGCAGACTCCTGCTCCGTGTTGAGGGGGAAGAGCTTGGCCTCGGGGAACCTCTTCTCAATGGCTTTGCTCAGCTTCTTCCGGGCATCGAGTTGCTTCTTTGGCAGCTGGTCGGCAAGACCTTGAACAGCGAGGCCTAGAGGTGACAAGGAGAAGCAGCGCCAACGTCAGCACAGCTGCTATGACCAGCAGCAGAGACACCACGGGAGCCCAGGGAAAAGCTCTCTCTGAGACAGAGCAGACCCAATGCATAAGACACCAGCAGACGCCAGGCAACGCCGACCTCAAAAGGTTGGCCTGGAATTCCACGGCCATCCCCTCGGCCTCTCTGCACCGGATGGTGGAGGGCAGGAGTCCCTGTATGCTCAGCATTCAGCTGACACCCACACAGCTCCTCCAGGAGGAAAGTGAAGACTGCACTTTTTAGCCAGGCTTTTGGCCAATGAACTGGCCTTGGCTCCCTTTAAACTTTTCATCATTCTGTTTTGCTATGTTTTATTGCTTTTATCTTGTTGTTAACCGTCCTGGGGTCTTAGGGTGAAGAGCGGTATATAAATATTTAACAAACAAGAACAGGTATTGCCAGATGGGAGCTGTCTATACTTACAACCTTAGGAGTTGTAAGGTTAACATTTACAACTGTAGGGGTTGTACGATGAACATTTTAGGATTCTCTTGTGCGTGCTCATATTTATTTAAAATCTATATATTTAATTTGCTAAGACGTACCCAGGGCTAATCCCGTGCGTGGCAGCTCTCGCGAGAGTTCTGGCGAGAGAGGGTTGCTGGAAGGGCAGCTGCTGCTGAGGAGGGAGGGAGGGAGGCCGAGGAGGCGGCAAAGAAAGAAAGAGACACGGAGCAGTGGCATCCGCCACCACCGAGTCTCCTTGCAAGGAGAACAGCTGCGCTGGGGCGTACGGATGCACTGAGGACCATCTGTGCAGGCTGGAAGGGAAGCCCCGGCTTAGCCATCCTCCTTGCGAGGAGACTCAGCAGTGACGGATGCCACTGCTCAGTGTCTGAGGGGAGAGCAGCTGAGGGGGGTGAGTGAGCAATGAAGTCTAAGAGCGCAAATGCTCTGCGTGGGATAAGCTAGTTCATTATATGCTGCCTCCTCCAAAGACTCTAGGCAGAGGACAACCACCATACCAATAACAATTAAAAATAAACTAAAGGGTAAATGTCTGGCGAAACAGGTAGGTCTTAAGAAGGGCCTTAAAAGCAGCTAGGGAGGGGGGTGAACAAATCTGCTCATGTTATCACTGAATCCTATATTTCAAGGTTTCTTTTGTTTTCTTTCTCCCTCTTTGCTTCCGTGAATGTGTCAAATCCCCTTTTAATAAGATCGTCGGGCCACGCAGCTTTCCTGCCCCCTCTGTCCTAACGAGGCTCAGAGTTGCTGCCCAGCCAGAGGGCATCCCCCTCGCTACCGAGACTAGCACCCCTTGCTGCCATCCCTGGCTCCTAGCCTGCCAGGAAGAACACAGGGGAGCAAAAAATTCCCCGCCAGCACGCCTGCCTTTCAGTCCACACTCACCATAGCTGGGAAGGCCCTGTGCAAAGATGCAGGAGAGGCAGGAATCGCCAGCAGCATCCCAGCCTTCCAGAGGATCCAGCACAAAAAGGAGGGTGTCGGCAACCTTGGCGAGGTCCAGCACAGTGCACAGGTTTCCTGGGGGGTGAGAATGGCATGGATAAGGCCGAGCATCACCTCCTGGAAAAGCTGCGTGCGTGCAGGTGTGCTGGTGCCCTTACCTGTGTCGGCAGCCACAAAACGCCAGTGCAGCTTGGAGCGGGGGCACAGCAAGGCAAAACCAGGTGGGCCAGTCTTGGCCTGGTGCACAACATCTGCCTCGCTGCTCTGAAAGAGGCCCAGAGCTCTCTGGGCAACGACTCTTGCATGCAGCGGGACCATCACCACTAGGTGTGGTGGCCCATCCTTGCGGCCCAAGTGCCGCTTCTCCGTCAGCACCTGCAACCACAGAGAACAACCAGGAATCCCTCTTGGCCTCCAGCAACAGGCGGCCTGGGCTCCCCCTCTGCCACCTCCTCTCCGCCTCTTGCTCACTCACTGCCTCCCGGTGCTGCCGGCGCAGCTGTAGGGCCCGGTGCCTGCGGTCCAGCTTGGCCAAGTTGCGGTTCTGCTGCCGGCTGAGCATCTTGGCAGGGATCCGGCCTGTGGAAAGAGAGGAAGAGGGAAGGGAAGGGAAGAGCAGCTGTCAGGGACACAGCAAGCTGCCTTGTACTGAATCAGACAGAGGGACAGAGGAAGCTGCCACATATTGAGTCTGACTCTTGGTCCAGCTAGCTCAGGATTGTCAACACCGACTGGCAGCGGCTTCTCCAAGGTTGCAGGCAGGAGCCTCTCTCTCAGCCCTATCTTGGAGATGCTGCCAGGGAGGGAACTTGGAACCTTCTGCATGCAAAGCAGATGCTCTAGGGAGTGAATGACAGGAAATGCCCACTGGAAAGCTCTGGTTCCTGCCAAATGGCCATGGAATGCATTGGATTCCATGCATTCCTATGGAAGGAGGAACATAGGAAGCTGCCTTATGTTCTTCCTGCCAAGTCAAACTCTTGGTCCATCTAGCTGAGTACCGTCTACCCAGACTGGCAGGGGCTTCTCCAAGGTTGCAGGCACTGTTCCCTCCAACAGGGATTCCCAGATGCTGTTCACTAAAACTCCCATAATCTCCAACCAAAGGCCATTGCAGCAAACTGGCAACCTCTGGTTTGGTCGTCAAGCTGTTTCCCCGCTGTGCCATTAAGTGGTGGATAGCTTCTGCCTTTTAAGATCAACCACCAACAGTAAAGGATCCAGCAGTCAAGAAATACGCCACAGACTAGCACTTGGTAGGGTAGCAATGAAGGCCTTGGAAAGGATATTTAGATGCTGTGACGTGTCTATACCTACAAAGATTAGAATCGTTTGAACCATGGTTTTTCCCGTGACACTCTATGGATGCGAAAGCTGGACTTCAAATACAGAATTTTTATTCGAGGCACAACTGACCAGGCTCAAACTATCACACTTCAGACACATTATGCGAAGACCCAGCTCCCTCGAGAAGTCCATAATGCTGGGGAAAGTTGAAGGGAGGAGAAGAAGAGGACGGCCAGCAGCAAGGTGGATGGACTCGATGACGACTGCCATGAAGGCACCACTGCAAGACCTTCAAGGCCAAGCGGAAGACAGAACATCCTGGAGAGAATCTATCGATGTGGTTGCTAAGAGTCGGCACCGACTTGACGGCACTTTATCAATCAATCAGTGTATATACGTGTGTATACACACAAGTATTTATGTTATGCCTCAAATCCCCTCCCCTCCCTCTTGCCTTCCTTCCTGTCGGTTGTCGACTGTGAACACCTCGGGGCAGGGGCCTGCCTTCTCATTCTTTGCTCCGCACCATGCACACAGATGCGAGCAGACCGTCACTAATACACACGCGCTACTTTTTCGAGATACCCTCCCAGAAACCAAGATCTCGCCCTCGCTGCGCTCAGAGCGCCCAGGTCAGCCTTGGCGGGAGCGGGAGCCTCATGAAGTCCCCCATCTGCATGGCTCCTCCCCCTCCCCGGGGCGCCCGGAGGAGCTCACCGCCCTGCCTCCTCGCGCTGCTCCCGCGGTGCCTCCCGGCCTTGTGGGGCTTGTTCTGCTGCTTCAGCGCCCCGGCCCGGTGGGCGCCTCCAGCCTGCGGAGCCATGGCCACGTGCTCCTCTCCGGGCGCCCTCCTCGTCGCGGTTCCCTTTGCGGGCCGCGCGCCGGAAGTGACGCCAGGGCGTCTCAGCGGCAGCAGCACACCCCACACTTGGAGACCCACTTCCGGCCTCCAAGGTCACCGCGTGCTCATAGACTTATTAATGATAGACTCGCACCCAGCCGCTAGCTTCCGGGAGGTCCTTGGGTCGTCTTTTTGGTTTCCAGCCCTGAGCCGGGATTTAAGCGCAGCTGTAATTGGGTAGCGGCGTGTGTCCCCTTCCCCACCCCACAAAAGGTAGCAAAGATGTCCATCTAGCTCAGTGTTGTCTACCCGGACTGGCAGCAGATGGCTTCTCCGAGGTTGCAGGCAGGAATCTCTCTCAGCCCTATTTTGGAGATGCTGCCAGGGAGGGAACTTGGGACCTTCTGCTCTTCCCAGAGCGGCTCCGTTAAGGGGAATCTCTTACAGTTCTGCTCACACATCAAGTCTCCCATTCATATGCAACCAGGGCAGACCCTGCTTAGCTAAGGGTACCAGTCATGCTTGCTACCACAAGACCAGCTCTCCTCTGGCTGGCAGATGCCTTTTCCGTTACGCTGGACCACTGGGGTGCAAATGTCCTATGTGCATTTAGCTGGGAGTAAAATCCACTGAATGCAGAAACCAGCATTGTATGGTGGCAATCCACAACATGCCTACTGGGAGGTAAATTGCATTGAAGCCAATAGCACTTTCTTCTGAGCAAAGATGGCTAGGACCAGGGCAAGTTCCACAGCACCCAGCACACTTGCTTTGAGATGGCATGCTGGATTGGGCAGCATTTACTTCTTATCTAAATTTAATATCCACTTTTCCTCCAAAGAGCCCAGAGTGGGGAACTACATACTTAAAGTACTTCTGAGTAAACTTACATTGCAATTTTCATTACTCCTCTTTTTCCTGTCTGCTGAGTCTCTAGCCCAAATGGAAATGTACAATAAAATAAAATGGTCACATCCTTGTTTGTTGTTATTCTGTCTCTCACAGCTACAATAAACCTACCATTCCAATTATAGCCTGGTCATTTCTGTGTCAGAGGGCAAACGGACAAAATCAGCAGGGGATCAAATACTTATTTCCCTCACTGTAGCATCTATGCTAGGACTGTTTCACATGAACATGTAGACGGCTGCAACAGTACAAGACAACACACTTAAAATTCCAAAAAGGGCATGGTTTTCCATTTAAAATATTTTAATTAAACTTTAAGAAAATAGTTCACAGTTTAAAGAGAAGGGGAAATAGAGGCTTCATGAACTCAAAGCATGGCATTGTTGAAGAGGTAGTCCTAGGAGGGCCTTTCTGTTGGCATAAACACATCCACAGGAACGGTTGGACAGAGTTTCTCCACTGGGTGGACCTTACTAATCTTCCACGCAAAGCCAGATATTGGAACAGTCCTAAAGGGTTTGCACCCCTAAACTGGCTCCAGGGATCTCCAGCAGAGATTGTCTACAAAGTCACTTGGTGACAATCCTAACTGGCACAACTACGCTAAGCACATCTACTCAGAAGTCAGTTCCATTCAGTCAGATAGTACTTTCTTCCGAGTAAGTGTGCTTTGGATTGCAGTTTCGGTCCCTGCATTCCTTAAGCTTAAGGCAAACCTGGCTCCCCAGATGTTGCTCTCCATTGTGGCTGGGGATGGTGGGAGTAAGTGGTCTAGCCACATCTGGGGACTCAATGTTGGGACGCCCTGCCTTCACTGAAGTCAGAAAATGATGTTGGGTTTGTACTGTAGCCGTGCTCCAAATCTGGCCTTTCTCCTCTTTGCTTCGCAATACATTCTGAGTAATTATTATACTGGAAATCATTGAGTTATTCCACAGATTCCAAGGAGCTGTGGCTATTTCCTCTCCAAAGACAACTGTCTGATGTCTTTTCCTAACAGAGTAGTCCTGTTCTCTTAATAAAGCACAGTGTCTGTTCCTACGGCATATGGCCCATTTATTTAACCCCCATGGAAGGCTGAGCCAACAACAGAAGCCATGCAAGGCCATCTTCTGCTGCCAGGGTGCTGACCCACTATGCATTCCATTCTCGAAGTATTCCTCACAATTGCTAAAGGAAGGATTGAGTGTGCTACATGTCCTATGAAGAATTCCCATTTGAAAAATGGATCCAATATCAATGCAGAGAATTCAAATGTGATTGAAAAGATTTTAATTTAGAGGTTTTTGGTTTGGGGGTGACAGTCAGGTGTTAGGGGATGTCACAGGTTCGGCTGGCGAAATCCAGGCTCTGTTGCTGCATCCTGAGGTTCAGGGCTGGGGCTGGAATGGGGCAAATCCTTTGAAATCCACATTTCTGGTTCTTGCAGCAAAACCAAGCAGCAAGTTAGATTCCAAGAAGGACAGCGCCCCGAAGAGACAGCAGGGGGTGGAGGTGGCTCACCAGAGCAGCAGGTAGGACCTGCCTGCCTCCTTTTACAGGTATCCCTCACCCCTCACCAAAACATTTCAGCGGCAGGAGGTCGGATCGTTTCGGCATCTCTCCAAAGAGGTGCCGAAATGATGCGAGCCCCTCCCTAGAAGTGTGTTCCCTGTAACAGGGATTCCCGGATGTTGTGGACGACAACTCCCAGCATCCGCAACTGCAACGGCCTTCAGCAGGGGATTATGGGAGTTGTCGTCAACAACATCCCAGGATTCCTGTTCCAGGGAGCACTGCTACGGTGGTGCCTTTTCTACAGAGGCATACTTGTAAGGCAGCCTAGGAACACAGTGCACAGTGAGGGGATTCATCCTGCAGACAAGGAGCAATGCATTTCCAGGCCACCACCAAGGCAGCACCTGCCAAGGCCCTGCCACACTTACTGCAAGGAAGGGAAGAGCCACAGCAAAGAGAGGAGCAGAAACGGTCTTCAGCACAGGTTTGCACAGTCACACCACCGAGCCTGAAAAGAAGGTCTCCCTCCTCCCCCCGGCAACACGCAGCCCTTCTCCCCAAGCCTCCAAACTCTGAACCAGAGCGATGCCAACTTTCCTCCCGAGCTCTTAAGCAGACCAGAGCTTGTTGGGACACCCTGCAGCACATCCACACCACCGCCAGTCCTCCCCGGGATGCAGCCCACTTTCCCTGCCCAGTTCCTCCCAGCAGGGTTCCTGGCAGCCCCGTTGCTCTTCCTCGCGGCCCCTGTCCTTTCCCGGCTCAAGGCTGCGGTCCTACTGAGCAATGGCGGACAAGTTCTCCTTCATCTTCTTGGTCATGCTGGGAATGAGGTCGACGTGGTCGTCCACACACTTGGACACACAGCCCTCCAGCTGCCGCTTCACCTGCGGCTCTTTGACCCCGGAGTCCAGGGAGTCCTTCGCTTTGTCGTTGCAGTGCATCGTGCAGCGCGAGAGGCGGTCCTAGGAGCAAGACACAGGCGGGGGGTCAGAGGCCAGCGCGGCTGAGACAGGGGACTGAATGGCACAAGCCGTCTGCCGCTGGACAGGAGGAGCTCGGAGGCTGCTGCCTGAACAATCGGGGCTGCGAACGGCCTGGGGCATCTTTAACAGGCGGTCTTCCTTTTGAGTCTCTTTGGAACGCAGGAAGCTGCCTTCGACCCAGTCAGACGCAGACCCTTCGTCTAGCCAGCTCAGTATTGCCGACTCTGACTGGCAGCAGCTCTCCAAGGTTTCAGGCGGGAATCTTCCCCAGCCTTACTTGGAGATGCTGCCAGGGAGTGAACCTGGCAGGTCCTGCATTCACAGCAGAAGCGCTTCCACTGAGCTAAAGCCTCTCCCCCCAAGCATAGGAGCATGTGCAGCTGCTTTGGACAGAGTCAGGCCTCTCGCCCATCATCCAGCTCAGTACCGTCTGCACGGACAGGCAGCAGTGATCCGGGGTTCCAGGCAGGCAGGAGTCTCTCCCAGCCAGACCTGGAGAAGCTACCAGGGAGTGAACCTGGGACCTTCTGCAAGCCAAGCAGGAGCTCCAGTCCTCGGCTACGGTCCTTTCACGAATGTTTGGTGCTTTTCAGGCTGGACAGCAGTTACTGCCCGATGGCTACTGTGGGTCAAGTAAGGCAGCAACATGGGGGCTGGGGAGAACACCCCTGCACCTCTGACAGCCTCCTCCACGGAGAGTCCCAGCCAGGGGCCAGGAGCGGTTGGTACCATCCACTCGCCAGGGGGTGGGGCCGCAGCTCAGTGGCAGAGCCTCTGCTTGGCAGGCAGAAGGGCCACGGTTCCCTCCCTGGCAGCAGCAGCAGCAGCATCTCCAGGTAGGGCTGGCTGGGAGAGAGACCCCTGCCTGGAACCTCCAGTCACAGGAACATAGGAAGCTGCCATAGACTGAGTCAGACCCTTGGTCTATCTAGCTCAGGATTGTCTTCACCGACTGGCAGCGGCTCCTCCAGGGTTGCAGGCAGGAGACTCTCCCAGCTTTATCTAGAGATGCTGCCAGGGAGGGAACTTGGAACCTTCTGCAGGCAAGCAGGCGTGCTCTTCCCAGAGCAGCCCCATCCCCTAAGACAGGGGTGGGTAAACCACATTGGCTGGGGATGGTGGGAGTTGTAGTTCAAAAACAGCTGGAGGGCCAAGGTTCCCTACCCCTGTCTTAGGGGAAGATCTTCCCGTGCTCACACATCTTGTCTCCCATCCAAATGCAAACCGGAGTGGGCCCTGCTGAGCAAAAGGGGGCAATTCATGCTTGCTACCGCAAGACCAGCTCTCCTCCCATGCCAAGTGCGTGACGTGGATTGTGAGCCCTTTGAGGACAGGGAGACATCACATTTATATGCTCAATTTTCCTGTGCAAACTGCTCTGAGAACTTCTGTTGAAAAGTGATATCTAAATAGTAGTAGTTGTAAGAACATCAGAACAGCCCTGCTGGATCAGGCCCAAGGAGGCCCATCTAGTCCAGCCTCCTGTTTCCCACAGTGGCCCACCAGATGCCTCTGGGGAGCCCACAGGCAAGAGGGATGTGCAGGCCCTCTCATCTCCTGCTGCTGTTGCTCCCCTGCAACTGGTATTTAAGGGCATCTTGCCTCTGAGGCTGGAGGTGGTAGTAATAGTAGTTGTAGTGTGGATAATCACAATCTGATGAGGTATAAGGCAATAAGAGAGTTTCCTGTGTCTCTAGGGGTGGTGGTGTGGGGAGCATACTTTACTCAGGCCGGGAGATGCCCAGCTTGAACTGCAAGCTTCTTACCAAGAAAAGCAGGCAAAGCAGCCCGTTTGCAGTGCTTTGGATGGGATGGGGGTGAAGGACAGATCCAAGGCTATGAGTCCTGCTCAGTTCAGAATACAGCCCCGCTAGGAAAGGCCCTGGCCCCCAAATCTGGAGGGCTGCCTAGCCCCTCCACCCAAGCCCGTGTCCTCACCTGAAACCTCTCCAGCTCCTGGGTGACCACCGCCTGCGCTTGTGCCAGGGGCGTGTGGCAGCGCTCAATGCACTGGTGCACCTGCTGCATGGAGGCCTTGCTATTCTCGCAGCAGGCTGCGCTGCACCGGAACATGAGCCCCTGCAAAGAGACGGGTGGCAGTCAGAGAACGCAAGGGAGCCTGCTGCTGGGCCAATCCTCTTTACAGAAGAACAGCCCTGCTGGGTCGGGCCCCAGGAAGCCCATCTAGTCTAGCATCCGGTTTCACACAGTGGTCCATGAGATTGATCATTCACACATTCATTCGATTTCTACACCACACTTCCAAAAATGGCTCAGGGAGGTTGGCACAGAGAATTTACAAATAAATACGATGGATCCCTGTCCCCAAAGGGCTCACAATCTAAAAAGAAACATAAGATAGACACCAGCAACAGTCACTGGAGGGATGCTGTGCTGGGGGTGGAGAGGGCCAGTTACTCTCCCCCTGCTCAATCAAGAGAATCACCACTTGAAACGGTGCCTATTGATGTCTCTGGGAAGCCCACAGGCAAGAGGTATGTGCAGGCCCTCTCTTCTCCTGCTGTGGCTCCCCTGCAAATGGTATTTAGAGGCATTTTGACTCCGAGGCTGGAGGTGGCCTCAGGAAAGCCCACAAGTGGGTCATGAACACAACATTTATTATTTCCATTTTATATCCCGCTCTTCCTCCAAGGAGCCCAGAGCGGTGTACTACATATTTAAGTTCCTCCTCACAACACCCCTGTGAAGTAGGTTAGGCTGAGAGAGAAGCGACTGGCCCAGAGTCACCCAGCAAGTCTCGTGGCTGCATGGGGATTTGAATTCAGGTCTCCCCGGTCCTAGTCCAGCACTAACCACTACACCATGCTGCCTCAAAAGCTCTCCCTTATTTTGCTTCCCTGCAGCAGATACTCAGTGGTATACTGCTTCTGAACACGGAGGCTCTATTGTCATGGCTAATACCTACAGACTATGCATGAAACTACAAATGTAGCTTTTATGGGGAATTATCTTGCTGGATCCGACGCCCATAAGTAGGGCCCGAAGGTAAGCAGAGAAAGCGAAACAGCGAGTGCCTGCTCCAAGGTCACCCAAAGTACTTCCTGGGTGAGTATGGATTTGAACCTGGGTCTTCCCAGCAGAAGCAACAGCCATTTAAAAAACTCAAATCTGCCAAGCCCCACAGTGTCTTGGCAGATCCCCAAGAGGGCTTCCAGTAGAGGAGAGGCGAAAGCACGTGAGAGACTCCGTGCGTGTATGCATGCAACGGATTCAGACGTGCGTGGCTGCACGCAAATGCCAGACCTGCATTTTCCGGATGGTCTCCCGCTCTAGCCCTTGCACCATGCCGTCGATGGCCTCCTGCACTCGGACCTGCTGAGCTTCAGCCATGCCGGGTCGCTCCAGCAGCCAAACCACGTGGAGGAGCAGGAGGGCTCTGGTTCGCTTCCCGGGTCAGCGCTCGCGGGGTGGGAGGGGGGCGCCACTCCCATAGACTCTGTGGTAGACTCACAAAGGATGCCGCACTTGAGGGTCACTTTTTAAGATCCTTTATTTCCCCACTTCCCGGAACGGAGGAGTTTGCTCACCTAGAAAGCGATGGAGAATATGGAAAGCAAAATAGGAAACAATGGCGAAATGCCTTCGAGTTCTTGAGCAGACGAGCAGCTACTGATTATGCGCATGAAGGAACCTGGAAGTCTGAGAAACACCTTAAGTCTAGGCATAAGTCTAGGAGACTAATTCCTGACCGCCAAGGATATTCATAGACGTACTGAGCATAGACTCACACCTGTGAGCAGCATCCGGGATTCCTTGGATGGCATTGTTGGTCTCCAGTAGGGCGGTGAGAGCCAAGATTTTAGCGGGACAGCCTCATTCTGCTAGTCCGAATCCCAGCTGGGACTATATCGGGCAGCAGCGATATAGGAAGGTTCTGAAAGGCATCATCTCACACTGCGCGGGAGGAGGCAATGGAAAACCCCTCCTGTATTCTACCAAAGACAACCACAGGGCTCTGTGGGTGCCAGGAGTCGAAACCGGCTTGACGGCACACTATACCTTTACCTTAAAGTTATAGGACTGGGTTGTAAACCATCCCTTTCCCACTAGATGGCAGCAGCACTTTGGGTCCTAAGAGGCAGCATTTTTTCTGTTCCGTATGTCCATCAAGGAAGCAAATTGCAGTTGAGCAAACCCACGTAGGGCTGACAGCGACTTCTCAAAAAGGCTGGAAATGTATCACCTCTCCATTCAGCTGCATATATATAATGATTGCATCCCACAAGATTTCTTTACGTAATTGCACTAGGTGCTAATATTAATCACATATGCACCAGGGGTGTAGCAAGGTTGAACTGGGCCCAGAGACAAGATTTTAAAATGCCCCCCCCCCAAGCTCAGCTCCTGAAGTAAAGAAATCTTAAATGAGGCTGAATAGTGGTAACAAAAAGCATAGTAATATAACACAGCTATGTGCCACAATAGAACTTCATCCTAAATTATGTTTTAAAAGGTTTTGTAAATTGTGGATGATGCAAGTCATCTAATGGTACTAGAGAAAGAGATGCGGTTCCGGTAGATCCAGGTCTTAACACCCACATCAGTTTCGGAGGATGAATACAACAGAAGGAAGCCCGGACGGGTGGGCAGCTGGGGGAGTCAGTCATGTGAATTGCCTCTGGAGGGCCCCCCAAGGCAGTGGGCCCCCAGACAACTGTCTCCCCTTGCCCTATGATAGTTACGCCCCTGATATGCACTAATTTAACTTTCCAAAACTGTTGTAAGTGTGCCATATAGTGCTGTAAAAAGTAACATATTAAAAATGGGTGCAGGTCCTTGCCCCACAGAGCCTACTATTCAAACTTCAAGAGAAGGAGTAACATCCACATCTATTTCTCCATAGATATTGATCTCATCAGGAAATGGCATAACTTCCCTAAGTGCCTGCTTGAAGGCGGTAATGGGCTGAATGAGGGATAACAAACTGAAGTAGAATCCAAATAAAAGAGGTACTGACTGTGGGGGGTTGAGAACTGAGAGATTGTTTAGATCTGTCTGTTCTGGATGGGGTTACACACATCACCTGAAAGATAATTGGGAGTGCTCTTGGATCCCAAACGCTCTCTGGTTTCTCAGGTTGAGGCAGTGGCCAGGAGTGCTTTTTATCAGCTTCGGCTGATATGTCAGCTATGCCCATTTCTGGAGGTAAATGACCTTAAAACAGTGGTGCATATGCTGGTAACCTCCCGGCTCAGCTATTGTAATGCACTCTACGTGGAGCTGCCTTTGTATGAAGTCCAGAAACTACCATTGGTGCAGAATGCGGCAGCCAGACTAGTCTCTGGGACAACCCAAAGGGATCATATAACACTGCTTTTAAAATAATTGCACTGGCTGCCAAGAGGTTTCCGAGCGAAATATAAAATGCTGGTTATTACATATGAAGCCCTCAACGGCTTGGGTCCAGGGTATTAAGAGAACACCTTCCATGAACCCTGCTGCCTATTAAGATTATCTGGTGAGGTCCAGTTACGGTTGCCACCGGCTTGTTTGGTGGCGACTCCAGACCAGGCCTTCTCTGTGGCTGCCCCAGGGCTTTGGAATATGCTCCCTGTCAAAATAAGGGCATCTCCATCTCTGATTGCTTTTAGAAAGACCCTCAAGACACACTTGTTTTCTCAGGCTTTCAACTTAAATTAGTTTTAAACTGTTTTTATCCCATGGAATTGTTTTAACTTTGTGTTTGTGTTTATGAAATTTTATATTTGTTGTGTTTCAAATTGTGTAAAGAGACACATATCAGGCAGTATATAAGTATGGCAGAGAGAGAGAGAGAGAGAGAGAGAGAGAGAGAGGAAGGAGGGTAAGGCGATACTGTCCTTCCCCCAGTGGGCCTCAGCACAGAGAAGCACAGAGTATGTTCCTTACATACTTCTTGGTTAGAGCAAAATGTCTTGTAGCAGCAGAATCGTGGGCTCTGCCCTTGGGAGGGTAGTTTGGATGTTTGCAATGTTGCATCTTCTGCAAAAGATCCCCCCTCTTTTTAAAAATTAAAATAGGGTTCCCCAACTTGGGTTTCTCAGATATTGGACTACAACTCTCATCACCCCAGTCACAATAGCCAAAGGGATGATGGGAGTTGTAGTCCAGTAACATCTGGAGTCCCAAGGCTGGGAATTTCTGTGCTACAGCATTTGGATAGTGGGGATTTCAGAGAGGAAATTACTCAGACACCCAGTGTGATACAGTAGGAAATGATGTCAAAGGGTAGTGAATGCTGACTTCCAAACTTTGCAATAAAACTGAAACTGCAGGAGAAGGAAAGATAGAAAAAATATTCTCATGATCAAGTGGAGACTTCACCAGAAAGGCATTGATGCCTCACTTGCCACTTTCACATGGGGAAGATTTAGAATGATGCCACAATTCTCCGTATTTCTTGCAACAGATTACATCCACGTTCTCAGCTTGAAGAGGGCCTTCCTCTTTCTAGGAAAGAATTTGGTTCCTGGTTCAAGTGCCAGCTGCCCGCTTGAAGGGCAGAATTCGGAAGTGGCCCAAGCATAGTCACAGGAGTGGATGAGTAATTCTTCTTCCTCTGCCCACTTCCTTGCCCAAACACTTCCAAATTTAGCCTTCCCCCCTTTGGGTTCATGGCTCACCCACAACCGCTCCTCTGGCTTCTGAGTGCAGAGGTCACAGGCATGGTGAGCTCAGTTTTGAATTCCATGCAGTCTTCAGGGGCAGTGATGTACTCTTCACTCCCCAGCCTCATACAGAATAACAGACGCAACATAATATATATATATATATTAAAAGAATAACACAAGCAAGATGAGATAACATCAAATGAAAATTAACACAAGCAAAAAAAAAAATAAATAAAAACAAAAACAAAATCTAGGTCTTGCCTCCCAAAACCTACACTCCAGACTTTTGCCAGTGGAGTAGAAAGGGGGAAAGGCCCCGGTGGCAGGAGCTGATGGGAGATGCCGTCCAACATCTGGGGCCCCTAAGTCTGAGAACCGCTGGGGAAGGCAACAGTGGATGGAACAGACAGGCCAGTGCTCTTACTTGGTACAGAGCAGTTTCACAGAACAGGCGGCCTCTATGGGAGGAGCCCCTGCCTTGGATGCAAAAGTCCCACCGTCCCTGGAAAGCAGAACACCTGGAACCCGGAGCAGCTGCTGCCAGTCAGTGTAGGCCAGGGGTGGCCAGCCTGAGGCCCTCTGGCTGTTGTTGGACTAGGACTCCCTCCACCCCCAGCCACAATTTATGATGGGAGTTCTGGTCCAGTGACAGCTGGAGGGCCTCAGACAGGCCACCCCTGGCACAGCCAATTCTCTGCGTCCCTTCAAGGCGGTTTCCAATGCTCTCGCTGTGAAATGATCCCAGGACTACATACAGCACCCGGAAAGGATAAAAGAAGCCACAGCCGGCTTCGGCAGGTCAGGGAGCCAGCTGGGTGGAAGCCTTTCCAGTGGATCCTTTGAAGTGGATCTATAGCCCTCGTTTCTCAGGGTCACCACAATCGAATTTGAAATTCCAGCCTCTTTACGCAGCCGCATATTGTTAAATCCAGATGTTCCACTGGATGCACCAGAGTCTCTCTGAAAGGAGTCCTTTTAATGCTTCTCCTGCTTCTCAGCTCAAAGTCGCATGAACGGAGATGGGCCAAACCATCACAAAGACAGCGGACGTGGCCCAGATGACCCAAGCAGGGAGTTGGAAACCCACACATCATTGCCCCTCCCTGACAGCTGAAGGCAGTTGGGTGGGGAGGATTGCTGCTCATGGACACTCATCTGACTGCCACCGCTAAACAGGGGCAAATAGGTTTTTGCAGACGTTTTTGCATTGTTTTCAAATCTCTTTGACCAGAGATGACAGAGCGAGAAAGAGATCTGTGTGTTCACCAAGAAAAGTGATTCCTTGCTCAAGTTCCTGGTGGTTCATGGCTATGTGGAACCTCCATGGCAAGAGCAGTATATCTCTGAATACTGGTGTCCCAGGGGGCAATAGCAGGAGTGGGATAGTGTTTTCATGCCCAGCTTGTGGCCTGCCCAAAGGCATCAGGCTGGTCACTGTGGAAAGCAGAATGCTGGACTAGATGGACCTATTATGGTCCGATCCATATAAATTACATACAGCATTTAAAGCATGATTTTCCCTTGCTGGATTTAGTTTTTCTGTAGTCAACAAAGAAATTAGCAGCCAGCTCAGGTCCCCTCTGGACTGGGACCATGGGGAAATGTACATGGGCTTTAACTCTGCCCATCACCACAACACCATTTCAGAGAGCTCTTGGTCTAGTTCTTCTATTTACACAGTTTTTAGAAAACAAGTAAAAACGTGGCTCTTCACCCAGGCTTTCATATGAGAGAGCTCTTTTTGTTTTGCTGTTGCTGCTTTGTGTTTTGTCTGTTACTGTTTTATTTTATATAGGTTTTTAAACTTTTAAATAAAGATATATTTATATATTTAATATTTGTAGTTATTATTTGCATTTTAATTGTGCATTGTTTTAATTATACTGTAAACTGCTTTGGGATTTCTTTAATGAGAAGCGGTATAGAAATTAAACAATACAAAATACATCAATTAAAGAAATTCAGCCAAGAAAAAAAGCTCCCATTGGTGATCGTGGCTGGTCTAGGGCCATTTGGAGAACTCAGGCAGTGGTTCTCAACCTTTGGTCCCCAGATGTTGCTGGACTGCCGCTTCCATCATCCACAGGCACAGCAGAGAGAAAGCGAGAGAGGGCATAAGAACAGCCCTGCTGGATCAGGCCCAAGGCCTATCTAGTCCAGTATCCTGCTTCACACAGTGGCCCACCAGATGCCACTGGAAGCCTACAGGCAGGAGTTGAGGGCAGGCCCTCTCTCCTGCTGTTGCTCCCCTGCAACTGGTACTCAGAGGCATCTTGCTGGAGGTGGCCTATAGCCACCAGATTAGTAGCCATAGGTAGACCTGTCCTCCATGAATTTGTCTAGGCCTCTTTTTAAGCCATCCAAGCTGGTGGCCATCACCAGAGAGAGGGAGGGAAGGAGGGAGGAGAGAGAGAGAGAATTTAATGTGTGTGCATGTGTGTAGAGCATACAGATGCTCTAAAGTGTGTTAGAGTCTGGGAGTGGTTGGGAGTTGCAGAATGAAATCAGGGAGGCATCAAAGAGAGACAGAGAGGTAATAATGGGTGACTTCAACTACCCACACATAGACTGGGTAAATTCACCATCAGGTAATGACAAAGAAGTAAAATCTCTAGATACGCTGAATGACTGTGCCCTAGAACATGGAACCAACCAGACAGAAGGCAATCTTGGACTTAATCTTGAGTGGCACCCAGGAGAGAATTGCCAAGGAAGACTAACACAGAAACTTTGGACTTCAGAAGAGAAAACTTATCTAAAATGAGGAACTTGGTGAAAAGAAAACTGAAAGGGAAAATGAAGAGAGTCACTTCATTCCAGAATGCATGGAGCGTATTAAAAACAACAATAGAAGGCATGTATACTAAAAAGGAGGAAAGGGACCACCAAACCCAAGAGGAGGATGCCAGCATGGCTAACAAGTAAAGCTATCGAGGGGAAGAAGACTTCCTTCCAAAATTGGAGGGCCGGCCTGCCCAAATGAAGAGTACAGAAAGGAACATAAATGCTGGCAGAAGAAACGCAAGGAGCCTGGACCTAAAGGCCTTTGGAGCCCAGCGTCCCACCCCACCCCACAGCAAGTTAAGTATCATACCTCTAGACACACAAACACACCATGACACATGCAGTATTTTTAACACGTGGGTTCTTGAGGGCACAAACAGCAACTGAACGCACAAGAATGTAAGAATAGAAAACAGGTTTGTTCATGCAAATATGCATTAGCAGAAACCTTTCAAAACGCAACAACATATTCCCATTCATGTCACAGATTTCTTTCCCCTCTGTCTCTAAAGCAGCAGCAGTCATGCTGGGCTGCCCAGAAGACTGTGGGCTGGCAGCATGGCGACCACAGCATCCGGGACAGATGAAAGAGGATTTTGGAGGGCGGGGGGTGGGGGGCCCAGGCGGTGTGGAGGCCCTGGACTTTGGCCTGGAAGTCCAAATCCAAATTGGTGGAAGTCCAAGAGGTGCTCCTTGCAAGGAGACAATACGGGATGCAAAAAGAGAGTTTTTGGAGCATATAGCTAGAAGCATCAAGGGGAATAACAAAAACCTCTTTGAATACATCAGAAGCAGGAAACCTGCCAGGGAAGTGGTTGGACCCTTAGATGATGAGGGCATTAAAAGGATTATTAAGGAGGATAAAGAGATTGCAGAGTACTGGGACTAGTGTGTTAAAATTTATTAATAAATGATCTAGAGGTTGAGGTAAGCAGCGAGGTGGCCAAATTTGCAGATGATGCCAAATTATTTAGGGTAGTGAAAACCACAAGAGATATATATTAGTTGTGGAAAAGGCCAAATCCACAAGGGCGTATCTAGGGTGGGGCAGGCAGGGCACGTGCCCTGGGCGCCACTTGAAGGGGGTGTAATTTTTTAAAATTAAAAAATTTTAAAAAATGGCTGCCAAAAACAAAATGGCCACCACACATGCTCAAATGGCCTCTGTGAGGCCCTAGGCCATGCCAGGCCTCACAGAGGCCAGTTGAGCATGCGTGATGGCCATTTTGTTTTCAGCAGCCATTTAAAAAAAAACACAATTATTTTAAAAATGGCCACCACACATGCTCAAATGGTTCCTGTGAGGCCCTAGGCCCGCGCGGGGAGGTGTAACCTTCACAGATCCCCCCTCCATGGCCTATAGGAAGCACCCCGAAGAAGCTACAGGTAAAACATTTTTTTAAAAATTTAATATAATATAAATCACTCTACACATATTCAGTTTGGCACTATGTACAGAGAATCAGGGCTTGTGAATACTGAGCTGAAGCTTATGAGCTAGGATAGTATTCATTTGCTCTTACTTTGCTTCTTGTGATAAGTGAGTTAAATGTGATGTCTTAATAATATGGCTGTTAATGGTGAGTTTGTCTTTGAATCAGTGTGAAATCCTTAGTATTAAGGCCCACTGGGAGTTTCTTGCTCTCTTTCTCTCATTTTAACTGTCTTTCTGAAATACTAGAATATATTCCAAGCGGTGACACAGTTTACTCTGCATATCCTTTAATTATTTTCAGAGTATCTGGGAAAAGTCAAATTCTCCATTTATTTTTAAAACGTATGTAATAGTGATGCTACAATGCATAGTAGAGAATTAGACAGGCACTTCTGTTTAGTTTTCCAAGTACACCTCCACATGGTATTTGGGTATTTCATGAGCCCCAGCATAATGAAATTTGTAGTTTCCCAGCATTTTTTGGTCTGGCTACGTCCACTGCCAAATAGTTTTTGACATTTTAAAAGATTAACAAGCTTGACTTGTATTTTTGAGCTGATATTATGGTAAAGTTATCTGAAAGATGAGTGTCAGATGTTTGGACAGGGGGCGCAATTTCAGTGCTTGCCCTAGGCGCTATTTTCCCTAGATACGCCTCTGCAAATCCATGCTAGGGATCAATAGCAAGGAGATGGAAAATAAAACTGCTAATATCATAATGCCCTTATGCAAAACTATGGTGTGGCCACATTTGGTGTTTGGTTCTGGTCACCATACCTCAGAAAGGGCATTATAGAATTGGAGAAGGTGCAGAAGAGGGCAACCAAGATGATCAGGGGCCTAGAGCACCTTCTTTATGAGGCGAGGTTACAACACCTGGGGCTTTATAGTTTAGAAAAAAGACTCCAGGGAGACATGATAGAGGTGTATAAAATCACACATGATGAGGAGAAAGTGGAGAGGGTGTTTCTCCCTCTCATATAACACTAGAACCATGGGTTGTCCCATGAAACTGACTGACAAGAAATTTAGAACCAACAAAAGAAAGTACCTTTTCACACAATGCATAATTAACCTATGGAATTCTCTACCACAAGATGTGGTGACAGCCAACCGGATGGGCTTCCCAGAGGCATTTGGTGGGCGACTTTGGGAAGCAGGATGGGCTTCCTTGGGCCTGATCCAGCAGAGTGCTCTTATATTCTTAGAGTGTGTTCCCTAATGTGTGTGCATGTGAGTACACTGTGCATATATTTAACACGTGTGTGTGGCGTGTACTCATCACATACTCTGTTCAGCCATTTGGCTAAATATGTGATAAATACACAGACACCACACACGCATACATTAAATATACACACAGTATACTCATATGTACACACATTATGGAACTCTAACACACGGGTGGGAGCTATTCCACCTCCACCTCTCGCTTTCTTCTGTGAGAAATGGGTGAACTGGGGAATCTCTCTAACCTTCAGATGACCCAGCAAGATCAGACAAAGGAGACACTCAGCACTCTGTCCTCCGGCAAGACGGTTCATGTTGGGTTTCGGTGACGCAAGGCAAGGTGGACACACACAAGGTAGCAGATCCTGCCAGAGCTGCAAGGAGGGAGGGAGGGAGGGCCAGACTTTCCAGTGACCGTCTCCTAAAATAAGCAGAACAATTTCCTGGTCACCAGTTTCAGAAGACAGGATCCCCTCGAAGGGAAGCAGAGCATACCGGCAGGCCTATATTCACCTTACCTGTATATACTTTTTGGAAGAAGGAATATGGAAAACAGTCCCTGCCTTGTGGTGGTTGAGTTTTTGGCTCAGTCTCAAAGAGTCCAGGGCAAAAGCTGGGCTTCCCTGACTAAAAAAAAAGTTTTGATCTGAGTTTCAGTCAACCCATTCAATTGCATTCAACATGCTCCTGTCCCCAAGATTCAGCAGAAGGCGCCCCTTGCCTTAGATGAGGGGCGCCTCCAGGTCAACGGACAGGCTGGACCACAAGCAGAAGCCAGGATTTATCCCCCCATTCTTGCACGCAAGTGGCCATGGGGCCCCAGATCATGAGAACTCCAGCAGACCTGGAAGACGTCCTGCTGCTTTTCTAGCCGGCTTACAATGGCATCTTTCCCCTCTTGCTTTGAATGCGAGAGACACCCACGCTGACCTCTGTGGAATCTCACGCTCCTTGGCCCTGTTGGATTCGCTTCTGCTCGGGGAAAGGTCAGGAGACCAAGAATCTCCCTCGGGATAGCAGCTCGGAATTGTTTCCAAAGCACTGCTGTACGTATAAAGCTGCTTTATACCGAGTCAGACCATTGGAACATCCCACCTCAGTACTGGAAAACTCAGCAGAGCAGCGGAAAGGCATCAGCCAGCCCCTGGGTGCATCGGCAGCTCTTTTGGCATCCCTGCTACCTAGGCTTTCAGATAGCTCCTCACCTAAAATCATGTGCCATTTTAATTCTTTAATTTGGGAGCCTGTCCTGGCTGAAAATTACATTACAAGGACATGGAAGAGCCCCTGTACTTCAGGTGAGGTGTAAAAATGGCATTCTACCCATTATAGCGCCTAGAATAGCCCTGGACAGTCTACTGGTCATAAAATCTGCACAATCTATCCTTTCTTCCTGAAATTTGGTCCACATCAACCAAGCACTAAGCATTACCGCTTTTCCAAAGTTTGTGAAGTTTTATTGAAAAACGGCTGATATACAGCAGTTTGAAAATGTCTATGATGTGGGCAAGAGGAATTTTGGAAGGCCTGGTTCAAATCTCACCTGGTTCAAATAATCACCTCTGGGGATGGAGCTGTAGCTCCGTGGAAGAGCATCTCATGTTTGCATGCAGAAGGTCTGAGGCTCAGTCCCTGGCAGCATCTCGGGGTTGGGCTGGGAGAGACTCCTGCCTGGAACCTGGGAGAGCCACTGCCAGTCAGTGTAGGCAATGCTGAGCTAGATGGACCAAGCTGACTTGGTATCGAGCAGCTTCCTTGAGTTGTAGCTCACTGGGAGTGCATTTGCTCTGCATGTAGAAGGTGCCAGGTTCCCTCCTTGAAAGCAGGCAGGGCTAGGAACAAACCTGGAACCTAGGCCTGGAACTTTGGAGAACGGCTGCCAGTCAATCTGGCAGTACTGAGCTAGATGGACCAATGGTTTGTCTCGGTACAAGGCAGCTGCCTGCCTTCCTAGGCTATGAACTAAGGTTGCCAACTGACTAGGAAAAAAGCTTGGCCTGCTCCTAACTCTTTAACAGCAAATTGATACGCAGAAACCAGTTAGTGAAGCTTTTATGTGGCATGGTGCTAAGCATGGCCAGCCTCTTATTGCTGCAGATCAAATTACCCAAGTCATCCCTGCTAACTTGACAAAGAGGCACCTTTTAATGTGGTCATTCTCTTTATTTAGCAGGGGGAGAGTTGTTGTTGTTGTTAATTATTTATTTATTTTTACATTTTATATCTGGCTCTTCCTCATAAGAAGCCCAGAGCGGTGTCCTACATACTTAGGTTCCTCCTCACAACAACCCTGTGAAGTAGGTTAGGCTGAGAGAGAAGCGACTGGCCCAGAGTCACCCAGCAAGTCTCATGGCCGAAGGGGGATTTGAACTTGACCGTCTCCCCGGTCCTAGTCCAGCACTCTAAGCACTACACCACGCTGGCGCTATCCCGTAACTGGCCCTATCTACCCCCTGCACAGTTCTTCCAGAGGCTGTTGCTAGTGTCTATTTTATGTTTCTTTTTAGATTATGAGCCATTTGGGGACAGGGATCCATCTTATTTGTTTGTTATTTTTCTGTGAAAATTGCCCTGAGCCATTTTTGGAAGGGCGGTATCGAAAATGAATGAATGAATGAATGAATAAATAAGAGTGAAATGAAACACTCCAGAGGCCTCAAGTTGGCAATCCTTCTAGGAACTCTTCAGCTGGGCTTAAGCAAAGCTCTCCATCTCTGCAACACAGAGACAATACGATAGCTCTACTTTCTACTCTTGTTGCAAGGATTACAGTGCTGAGCTGGTCTTTGCAAAGCTCCCTGAAGCCCTACATACCGGCTATTAAGCATTGCCAGTTGGCCAAATCCCAACGGATATTCACACCCAAGAAAGACCACAAGAGGAGTTGCTTTTCTGCAAAGTGGTGGCAGCAGAAGCAAGCGATCTCTCTCCGAGTCTCTGAAGACGAACCGTTCGCCTCTTTAGAAACACAGGAGCTCTTCAAAGCTCTCGGTGCAGACATTAACTCATTCGTGATGCTGGCAAAAGGTTCCACCCAGTCAAATAAAATGAGGGGTGACAGCATGAGACAGGGGAACGTCCCGGCTCCACGGCTGCAGTGTGTGCGTGAAACTGGGGTCGCCGAGTTTAAGACGTACTCCAGATGTGCAGAGTACATTACACAGTGGAAAGCGCCCAAGGGAGCCAAGGATGCGGCCTGGTCTGCTTCTCAACAGAACGTTTTATTGATTCCTTTGAAAAGCTTTGCTCTGGGAGACTCAACAACATTTCAGGGCTCTGAACTCAGTGAGTTGCGTGAACAGCCAGACGCTTGTTTTAAGAGTGGCTGGTCCTCATGAGCCAGGAAGGGAGCCAAAGGAGGCGGCTTGGGTTGCCCCTCTCTCTCCCGGATGCTGCCTGCAGGCTGGCTTTCATCAGGTAGAGCTGTGCGCAGTTAACCACGCAGCTGCAGCTGATGGCCAACTTGCAGGCCGCGTTCAGGACAGCGAAGAACAACACGAGCTGCTTTCTTTACATTTACATTTTATATCCCGCTCCTCCTCCAAGGAGCCCAGAGCAGTGTACTACATATTTAGGTTTCTCCTCACAACAACCCTGTGAGGTAGGTTAGGCTGAGAGAGAAGTGACTGGCCCTGAGTCACCCAGCAAGTCTCCTGGCTGAATGGGGATTTGAACTCGGGTCTCCCCGGTCCTAGTCCAGCACTCTAACCACGACACCACGCTGGCTTTCTTTGTACCCCCTCCCCCACTCTACAACTTTCTTTGCCCCCAACCCTACCCACAGGCTGCTTAGCTTCTGCTTCCCCTTGATGCAAAACTGACCTATGCAGTCTGCTGTTGGGCCACAAAAAGTGGGCTGCCCATCACCTATAAGAGGTTCCCCAACCTTGTGCCCCCAGGTCTTGGATCAACCCCTGCTAACTGACCAAAGAAGCACCTTGTAAAGTGGCGATTCTTTTTCTGTTTAGCAGGGGGAGAGCAACTGGCCGTATCCATCCCCAGCACAGCATCCATGCAGTGGCTGTTGCTGGTGTGTGTGTGTTTCAAGACTGCGAGCCCCTTTAGGGACAGGGAACAATCTTCCTGTCCATATTTATCTGAATAGGAGATGACTCTGAATTTAAGACAATCCCCTTAAAAATTCCAGATTAAATTCAGATTATATCTGTATTTACCCAAAAGGAAGAGGACTGAATTTAAGATGAACCCCCACCCACACCCCTGTTTCTAACATCAAAGAACTTAGAAAAAAACCCAGTCTTGCATTTAGGTGGATATGGTACAGGGGTGTAGCAAGGTTGGGGTGGGCCCAGAGACAAGATTTTAAAATGCCCCCCCACCCCACAACTGAAGCTCAACTCATGAAGTAAAGAAATCTTAAATGAGGCTGAATAGTGGATATATAACACCAACGTGCCACAACAGAACATCATCCTAAATTATTTTTAAACAGGTTTTGTAAATTGTGGACGATGCAAGTCATTTGATGGTCCTAGAGAAAGACCTGCTGTTCTGGTAGCTCCAGGTCTTAACACTCACATCAATTTCGGAGGATGAACACAACTGAAGGAAGCCCAGGCGGGTGCGCGGCTGGTGGAGTCAGTCATGTGACTTGCCTCTGGGGGGGGGGCCCAAAGCAGTGGGCCCCCAGACAACTGCCTCCCCTTGCTCTATTATAATTACGCCCCCCTGATATGGTATTTCCCCCCCTATGTATACCACTTTGCTGACTTTTTGCAGGAAAGTGGTATATAAATAAGTTGTCGTAGTACAAGTCCCGTTATTTCCAGGCACAGTGGCCGAAGGGGATGGAGGCAGTTGTCCAATAACATCTGGGGAGCTCAAGGTGGGAAGGAAGCTAAGCCATGGGGAGGAATCACTGGGTTGCTGGCTCCAGGCCTCCCCTGCTGCTTAGTCTCAGGGCCATCTCCAGATTCACTTTGGATTTGGCTCAAAGCAACACGCTGCTGGTGCCCGGTCCAGGAAAACTCACAGCGGAAGAGCGGGAGACGGGGGCAAACGTGTACTTCTCACTTTTTAAACTCTGCCTCCTAATACAAAGCATGGGAGGAAGGAAGTCTGTGGTGGGTGAGGACCTGAGAATGGGGTTCTGCCTGCGGTCATATTGACACTAGCGGAAGAGGGTGAGTGTAGGAGGTTTTTTTGAATGGGCTGGAAGGAAAGGAGTGACTGCCCAAAGGCCTCCTGACCACAGGGAAGTGGGAGAAAGGTGTTCACAGCCCAGCAAGGGCTGCAATCGTGGGCACTGCGGAAAGACAGGGTGGCTTCATTTGGAGACATTGCAAACGAAGATTTAGCAACAACTTAGACGCGTCAAGCGTGAAGGAGGGGTTGAAGATGACTCCAAGGTTGTGTGCTTCTGAGGCATGCATGGGAGATGACTCTCCCTCCAAGAATGAGCAACTGAAATGGTGACGCTGTTGCTAGAGGTATCTAGGCAGAGGCTTCGTCTTCCCCCAAGGAAGTGATGGCTGAACACAGCACCCATCTCCGGCGACCATGTGCAGCAGCCGGCTTTGCTCAAATTAGGCAAGCGGACCGTTACCACAGACAGCTGATACAGCAAAAATGGAAAGGCATGCATTGATGTACTGGGCAGAAACACATCTGAGAGGAAGCACTCTAAATTGATTGATTGATTACGTGCCGTCTGTCGACTCTTAGCGACCATAGAGATCGGTTCTCTCCAGGATGATCTGTCTTCAACTTGGCCTTGAAGGTCTCTCAGTGGTGCATTCATTGCTATCGTAATCGAGTCCATCCACCTGGCTACTGGGTGTCCTCTTCTTCTCTTTCCGTCAACTTTCCCCAGCATTATGGACTTCTCAAGGGAGCTGCGTTTTTCCATAATGTGTCCAAAGTATGCTAGTTTGAGCCTGGTCATTTGTGCCTCGAGTGGAAATTCTGGATCGATCTGCTCTATGATTCATTTGTTTGTTTTCCTGGCTGTCCATGGTATCTTCTCCACCAAAGTTCAATACTGTTTCTATCTTGCTTCTTCAAAGTCCAGCTTTGGCATCCATAGAGTGTCACAGGGAAAATCATTGTCTGAACGATTCTAATCTATTTCCCTGCTGAAATAAGAGCATCTCCTTCTCTGTTTGCTTTTAGGAGGAACCTGAAGACGTACCTGTTTTCCCAGGCTTTTAATTGAAATTGAAATGTTAATGTTTTTATTCATTGAGATTTTTATCTCTTTTATGAATTTTAATTGTTTTATATTGTTTTTATATTATGTTTTAACTGTACACCGCCTGGAGATTTCTATATCAGGCAGTACAGAAATACGATTCATTGATCGATCGATCAATCAATCAATAGTGCTCAAGGTTAAGGAGAATAGCTAGGAAGTCTAATGAGCCTTCACAGCTCCTAACTTTATGCTCTTCTTCTGCAGCTGATGGTGAAATAGTTGCTGATTTACACATTAATGACGAGGCATGTGGTGTTTAAGAGCTGCAACTATGCTATTTTAATATGGTTAATATGGATTTCCTTGTCCAAAGATAGCAGATAGCAGCTAACAACATGGCACTCATTAAAACCATCAATGTCCATTACAGTTTCCCGGGCCCTGTTTCGCAGTGGTTCCGCTCCTGTCTCTCAGGGAGATTCCAGTTGGAGTTGTTCGGAGATGAAGATTCCTCCAAACAAGAGGTGTTTTGTTGGCATCCCACAAAGCTCCATACTGCCTCCTTTGCTTTTTAATGGCTACTGGGGGAGACCCTCAGGAGCACTGCTACAGGGGATTCCCAGTACACTGAGGAGACCCAAATCTATTGGGGGGGGGTGTCTCAAACTTGGGTCCTTCCCCAGATGTTATTGAGCTCGGCTTCAGCCATTGTGGCCGAGGAGTATGGGAGTTGAAGTCCAACCACATCTGGGGACCCAGGTGTGAGAACCCCTGCCTGCACATACTGAGGTCGTCCGCATGACTGGGAGAGTGGTAGGCCATAGGGCAGGCTTGTTAAACTCACCTTCCCCGCAGACAACCGATCCCATGTTGCTGAGAATGCGGACCCCACACCCAGATAATTTGCATTGGGTGCCTGCAGAGCGGCGCTCCGGAAACCTGGACCTGGCCTCTGGAGATCCCACAATCGCCGACACTGTGACATGGATTCCCCCAGGAGACAGGCACTCCAAGCGGCCGTCTCTGTGTCCACTGGGGCTAAACATAGCCCCAGCAGACACACGAGCCCGTAGCCTGGGTTAAGGGAGCGCTCACTCCCTTAACCGCGGCTAACAGCCGGGCTACAAAGCGGGACTAGGCGGTTCTCATGCTCAGCCTAACCCAGGCTGGGCTTCCCTAATCTGGGTTAGGCTGTGCATGAGAACAGCCTCATCATCTAGACTCAGTCTTTAGTCTGTCTTGGGTGGTGTGGCCGCCCGGCGGAGCATGATAATGCTTAAATTGTGTGTGTGAGAGAGGGGGTGAGGGTGGGGCTCCAAAGGCCTTTAGGAGCGGGCTCCAAATTGGCCTAGGGTTGGGGTCCCAAATTACCTAGGTGCGCCTCTGTCTAAAGTGATGCAGCGGGGAAATGCTTGACTAACAAGCAGAAAGTTGCCGGTTCGGATCCCCGCTGGGACTATACCGGGCAGCAGCAATATAGGAAGGTGCTGAAAGGCATCATCTCAGTGCACGGGAGGAGGCCATGGCCAACCCATCCTGCATCCTACCCAAGACAACCAAACCAGTTGCATCCTGCATCCTACCCAAGATCCTACCATCCTGCATCCTACCCAAGACAACCAAACACATCCTGCATCCTACCCAAGACAACCTGCATCCTACCCAAGACAACCACAGGGCTCTGTGGGCACCAGGAGTCGACACCACGGCACACTTGACCTTGACCTCTGGCTAGACTAGCCCTTATGACCAACAGAAGAGCTGGGGGTGAGAGCGAGCAGCTGACCTCAGGCTGCCCAGTGTGTTGAAACTGAGCTCTGCTCTGGGCCAGGGACTTGCCGCAGGTCTCAGCTCATGCTCTTCACCGCTCTGCACTGGCAGCTTTGCGGATTAACACGGTCTTTAAAAGCACCGCTATAGGCGGCCTCTCCCCTGCAGCAAAGCGGACAGCGGGGGGCGTTGCGGTCACAGAAGCAAAGCCTCTTGGCGGGTGAGCTGCTGATGCCTCTTCAGTGGTACAGCCCTCCCGGAGGCAGGCTGGCCCACATAAGAAGAAACATCCTCCTCGCAGCTCAGTGAGGAGCCGATGGGTCTGTCCTGGACTCTTGTCCCGGCTCTCTTTTTCCAGCAGGGGGAAGCACCCATAAGGTTATGCTGTGGAAGAAATCTGATGTGAAACCTTTGGCCATGGAAAGAAACAAAACTCCCCTCTGGTTTGCCTCAGTATTTGTGCTCGAGGTTGTTTACCTTTCAGGCTCCACCGTTCCCTGTGGCGTCTTTCAGGGGCCCAAGCGCAGCCTCCAGCTTGCTTGGCAGCAGTCCTCTGGCCTCAGATGTTTTAACTCCACAAAAATGAAATGAATTTCTCTGTCAAGTCAGGCCCATCTAATTGTCTGTCTCTACACTGACTGGCAGCAGCTCTCCAAGGCACAGCAAACATGCATTGTCCCCTTTGCTAAGCAGGGTCTGCCCTGGTTTTCATTTCAATGGGATACTGCATATGAGCCTGGTCAGATATTCCCCTTAGGCAGTGGCACACCTAGGGCAAAAAGGAGCCTGGACCTGAAGGGCCTCAGAGCCCCTCCACCCCCACCACTCAGCCCCCCATTAATATTTTTTTACCTGTGGCTATCGCCACTGCTGCTCCTGTCGCCAGGGGGGCCTTCAAATGATCGGGGGGGCTCCCCAGAGCCCCACCACTGCACCGCTTCCCCGCCCCACTGCTGCCTTGTGCCCACTGCTGCCCCATCGATATTTGTCATCGTCACCACCAGGGGTGGGGGGTGAGCGGCCGAGTGGAGCAGGCCTCCCCCCCCCGGTGGTGGTGGTGGGCTGCAGACACCGTGGCTGGTCTCCGCTGCATCTGTGGCCGCCAGCACCGCCTCTACTGGGTGGGAGGCCTGCCCTGCTTGGCCGTTCACTCCCCACACACCCCGCTCAGGCAGTGAGGATGCCAAATATCGGCAGGGCAGAGGCGGGCGAGGGGAAGAGGTGCAGGGGCAGGGCCCATTTTTGGAGAGCAAGCAGGGAGGGGTCTGTAGGGAACTCTTTTGGAAGCAAGTTGTCCAGCTTCGGGGCTGCTGCAAAGAAGGCCCTGCTCTTAGTGGAGGTGAACCTGGGGGTGAGCTAGTCTTGTTGTAGCAAGCATGCAGAGGCGTATCTAGAGAAAAGAGCGCCTAGGGCAAGCACTGAAATTGCGCCCCCTGTCCAAACATCTGACACCCATCTTTCAGATAACTTCACCATAATATCAGCTGAAAAATGCAAGTCAAGCTTGTTAATCTTTTAATATTTAAAAAAATATTTAGCAGTGGACGTAGCCAGACCAAAAAATGCTGGGAAACTACAAATTTCAGTATGCCGGGGCTCATGAAATACCCAAATACTATCTGGAGGTGTACTTGGGAAACTAAACAGAAGTGCCTATCTAGTTCTCTACTGTGCATTGTAGCATCACCATTACATAAGTTTTAAAAATCAATGGAGAATTTGACTTTTCCCAGATACTCTGAAAATAATTAAAGGATATGCAGAGTAAACTGTGTCACTGCTTGAAATATATTCTAGTCTTTCAGAAAGACAGTTAAAATGAGAGAAAGAGAGCAAGAAACTCCCAGTGGGCCTTAATACTAAGGATTTCACACGGATTCAAAGACAAACTCACCATTAACAGCCATTTTATTAAGACATCACATTTAACTCACTTATCACAAGAAGCAAAGTAAGTGCAAATGAATACTATCCTAGCTCATAAGCTTCAGCTCAGTGTTCACAAGCCCTGATTCTCTGTACATAGTGCCAATCTGAATATGTGTACAGTGTCTTATATTATATTAATTAAAAAAAATTTTTTTTAACCTGTAGCCCCTTCAGGGGGCTTCCTAAAGGCCGTGGGGGGTCTGCAAAAGTTCCCCTCCCCCCGCTGGCCTCTAGGGCCTCACAGAGGCCATCTGAGCATGTGTGGCGGCCATTTTGTTTTTGACAGCCTTTAATTTTTTTAAAAAATTTTTACAAAATGGCGCCCCCCTTCAAGTGGTGCCCGGGGCACATGCCCTGCCTGCCCTACCCTAGATACGCTCCTGCAAGCATGACTTGTCCCCTTGGCTAAGCAGGGTCTGCTCTGGTTGCATATGAAAGGGAGACTAGAAGTGTGAGCATTGTAAGAGATTCCCCTCAGGGGATGGAGCCACTCTGGGAAGAGCATTTCAGGTTCCAAGTTCCCTCTTTGGTGGCATCTCCAAGACAGGGCTGAAAGATATTCCTGCCTGCGACCTTGGAGAAGCCGCTGCCAGTCTGGGTAGACAATACTGAGCTAGATGGACCAAGGGTCTGACTCAGTATATGGCAGCTTCCTATGTTCCTATGTTCCTCATAGGATGGATCTAGAGCAGGGCCCATCTGAAAATCTGCCTGGACTGGGGGAATCTTACAGAGAAGGAGACCTTTCCCATCAAGCCATTTTGCCTGGGGCTGTAAAAGGTACGAGCCAACGCTTGGACAGCCAGAGGAGAACAGGTGAGCTTCGGTGAGCACCTGTTAAAAATGGGGCCGTAGGGCAGTGGTAAAGTGTCTGCTTGGCATGCAGAAGGCCCCTGCTTCAATCCCAGGCAGCCTCTCCAGGTAAGGCTGGGAGAGACTCCTGCCTGGAACCTCTGGGAGCTGCTGCCAGCCAGTGTAGATAATCCTGAATTCGACAGAACAAGAGTCTGACTCAGTACAAGGCAGCTTGCTATGTTCCTAAAAGGCATGCATTGCAAGGCCCAAGAAATACTGCATCATCTCTCTCCAAAACTTGGTCAAGTGAGAATAATAAAATTCTGACTTCAAACTGTTCTTTGCATGAGAGGAATTCCTTCAGAGACCAGCAAACCCAAGCCAACGCAACCCTGCAGGTGCCAACCTCTCTCTCTCTCTCTCTCTCTCTCTCTCTCACACACACACACACACACACACACACACACACTTAAATCTGGGCACACATCCTGTTCTCTCTGCGACAGGATGAAGGATGCTCTCTTCCTCCGCGACCACAACTGAGTGCCAGCAGCAGCCCTGCTTCTCCAACCCAGCTTGCTTCCACCTCCAACCCTGATAGTAAAGCGTAGAGCAGCCTCCTCCTCGCTTCAAAGGGCCAAGCAAGATTCCAGGAAGAGGGAGCTCATGAAACGGAGCCGCCACGAGGAGGCCCCCCATACAGCTTCCCAGCCACGAGGGCCGGCTCATTCCCTCCACAGCCCAGCCCTCTGCTTTGTTCTGGCAGTGCGGTTTGTGGCCATCCACCCCTGGGCCACTGAAGGGAAACGAAGTCCCGGCTGCTACAGGGTCACCGCCTGGCTGGTCTCGGACCCCGGTCAAGCCCACTGGCCTCCCGTCCCCGCCTCCAAGCGAGCAGCTTTGCCCTTCCTGTGCAGGCACGGCTGCCTCTTCTCGGTTGATAGGCTGCCCTTCGTAAAACTCATCCAAAGGCGCTTTACAACAGTTAGCATACAATAACACTCCATAAAAGTCCCATCGAAACATTAAAATCTATTAAATACAATTTAAAAAAGAAACCCAGGAAAGCTGCAGGAGAACAGAGAAACAGATGGTCAACCCCTATGAGGTAAAAACTGGAACAAACAGCAAAGTCCTGGGTTGCTTTTTTAAAGCCAGAAGGGAATGGACACTGGCCAGGAGAGCTTTCCAAACCCTGGGGGCAGCAACCGAGAAGGCCCCGTCCCATGCACACGATAGCTGAGCTTCTCTCAATGTTGGCACGGCTATGATTGATACACTTAGCCCACCACTCACCAGTCCACCACACGGCAACAAACAGTGGTACTTCTGTCGGTAACCTCCAGACTTGACATCTGTAATGCACTCTACGTGGGGCTGCCTTTGTACAGCCAGGTTGGTCTCTGGGTCATCTCGGAGAGACCACGTTACTCCTTTACTGATGGAGCGACACTGGCGGCCAATAGGTTTCCGGACAAAATACAAAGTGCCAGTTATAACTTATAAAGCCGTAAACAGCTTAGGCCCTGGGTATCTAAGAGAGCGTCTTCTTCACTACGAGCCCCACCGCCCACTGAGGTCATCTGAGGAGGGTCGTCTCCAGTTCCCGCCAACTGGTTTGGTGGCTACACAGAGACGGGGCCTTCTCGGTCGCTGCCCCGAGATTGTGGAATTGCGCTCCCTGCTGAGATACTATCCTCCCCATCTCTGGCAGTTTTTAAAAAAACACCTGAAAACCCATCAGGGCCAGCCTGACAGCCAGGAAGGGGTAGGGCCTTTGCCTTATGTATAACCCCCTCCATTTGGAGCCAGCCTTTGCTAGGTCAATAGCAGCTCTTTATAGTGAGCAGCCACCTTGTTGGGCATGGACAGTGTCTTATGCAGAGTTCTCCCACAATTGCTCCCCAGCTCTGGTTAAAGAGATACACTACCTCTGAACATAGAATTTCCACCTAGTCATGACACATGGCCATTGATAGACCTGCTGGCCTCCATGGACTTCTCTAATCCCCCCTTCAAGGCATCTAAGCCAGCAGTTCTCACCGCATCTTGTGGCAGGGAGTTCCGCAAGTTAATGATGCAATCTATGAAATACGTGCTAGGGTTAGTATGCATCATGTAAATGAAGGTCTTTCCAAAATTTACTCCACAGTCACTATAAATGTGCATAATCTGTTTTGTTCCCATAAATCCTGGGGAGGGACAAAGGAGTGACGCATGGCCTGGCCTGGCACAGGAAACGTTATGCAGCAGTTGCTCTAGCTTCTGAGAGCTCATCACGTGCTGCCCCCCTGCATTTCAAGCAAATCTTTACGACTTAAAAGGGCTAGAAATTGGCTTTAAAAAAGCAAAGCAAAGCAAAGCAAAGCAAAGCAACGCAACACATCAAAACAAAACAAAACAAAGCAAAGCAAAGCAAAACAAAACAAAACAAAACAAAACATGGATGTGGAGATCCTCAGGGAGCTGAATTCTGTGCCCCCTTAAAAAAACAAAACAAACCCTGTGCTTTTTCTGTCCTTGCACAGAACTGTGGTGGCCTACCCAGGGTCCGCACCTTGAGTGCCGTGCACAGTGGCAGGGCCTGGAGAAAGGGTGTCTCTGGAAGGAACCCCCACAAGGGAGGCAGGGTGGCCAGATGTTCCCCCAGCAGCAAGAGGCAGCCTCAAGAAGGATGGTGGCTTAGCCTGAGGGGTAGCAGACCCTGCTCTGGAGGGAGGGCCCGGGCAGTTTCGCTCTGGCTATACGCAGCAGCAGCAGCAGCAGCAGCAGCAGCAGCCGCCTCCCTCTCCTTCCAAGCCTGGAGGTGGCCACGGCTGCTGTTGAGACAGCATCCCGAACGGGCTAAATCCAGGGTGGTGAAGTCATCTCATGAGCATCCTGCAAATCCCCTCGATCTGGGGAGACACACATGCCTTCGGTGGGCTCCTGGCATAGCTTCACTAACTGCCAGACCTTATACGGCCAGGTGCTGGAACGCTTCCATCTGAAGTGTAGGCAACATCACACTCCTCTCGTGCTGGGACGGGGGCGGGGGCTAGGGAGGCCCAGCAGCGCTTGGTTTCGAGCCCCGTTGACACTTCTGCAGCGTCAGAGCCCTGGTCTCTGCCTGTCGCAGGATTGACAGGGCTGCTCCACTTCGGCCCGCCTGCTGCAGATGTTGGCCTACAACTCCCATAACCCCTGGCTGTTGGTCACTGTGGCTGAGGATTCTGGGAGCTGTAGTCCAAAAGCAGCTGGAGGGCCAAAGCGGAGCAGCCCTGGGTCACTACTCTGACTGGCAGCAGCTCTCCAGGCAGAGGGATGGAAAGGAATGGAAAGACCCTTTTAAAGTGGAGAGTCCAGGGTGAAGTGGAGATTCCTTGTGCAAAACAGGGAGAACAGGGGCATCATTAGGGGGCAGTCCATGTGGCACAGAGCCCCGAAGCAGCTCAGTGGCTCTGAGTCTTCCCCCCAGGTCTCATCAGCCCCCTCCCTCCCCCATGACCTCTTCCAGCAAGGCAGGGTAGCAGTGGAGGGGAGAGAGCTCCTGGTCTCATCTTGCTCTCTGCTGCTGCCACCTTCATACGTGTTGCATTAAAACAAGAGCCACCATGGTGTAGTGGTTAGTGTGTTCGACTAGGACTGCAGAGACCCGAGTTCAAATCCCTCTTCAGCCATGGAACTCGCTGGATGACTCTGGGCCAGCCACTTCTCTCTCCGCCTAACCTACCTCACACGCTTGTTGTGAGAATAAGCATAAACATGTACACCACTCCGGGCTCCTTGGAGAAAAAGCAGGATATAAATGTTAACATAAATAAAGAAATGATACTGGAGAATTTAAAAAGAGAGAGCGAGAGAGAGAGAGAGAGTATGTAATTATTGGGCGGGGGCGGGGTATGGAACATAGGAAGCTGCCATATACCAAGTCAGACCCTCGGTCCATCTCGTTCAGTATTGTCTTCACAGACTGGCAGCAGCTTCTCCAAGGTTGCAGCAGGCAGGAGTCTCTCCCAGCCCTATCTTGGTGATGCTGCCAGGGAGGGAACTTTGCATGCAAGAGGTCCCAGCATCTCCAGGAAGGAAAACAATTCTGTCTAATGTCCTGGAGAAGCTACTGCCAGTTAGGGTGCCTTAGATCAGAGGGATGTCTCCTAGGAACATAGGAAGCTGCCATATACTAAGTCAGACCATTGGTCCATCTAGCTCAATATTGCCTGCACAGACTGGCAGTGGCTTCTCCAAGGTTGCAGGCAGGAATCTCCCTCAGCCCTATCTTGGAGATGCTGCCAGGGAGGGAACTTGGAACCTTCTGCTCTTCCCAGAGCGGCTCCATCCCCTGAGGGGAATATCTTGCAGTGCTCACACATCAAGTCTCCCATTCATATGCAACCAGGGCAGACCCTGCTTAGCTAAGGGGACAAGTCCTGCTTGCTGCCACAAGACCAGCTCTCCTCTCTGATTAAGCTTGACTATTAAAAGTGGGGTTGTGGGCCTGAGTCCTGGATCTTTTAAGTATTTTCACTGCTGTATTTTCAGGGTATTTTTCAATGACTGTGGAACCTGAATGAGGATCTTCACAGATCATGCCTTTGGACAAACAGCAAGGTCCCATCACCAAAGACGGCGGAAGATTGCCATCACTGACAGCAGATCTGACCCAGAGGGGAAATCTGATTAATTCGAAACAACAGTGTCGTGAAAGATGTCAAAATACAGTTTTAACGTTTTAGAACTTATAATCTATATTTTAAAATGTTTTAGTTGATTTGATGTTTTAATTGTTGTGTTTCTGTAAACTGCCAAGAGATTTGCATATAGAAAGGTGTATAGAAAGGTGTCAAAGGAAGAAAGAAAGAAAGAGACATCCCCATCCACAATGGTTTAAATATGCCATCTGTGGTTAGAGACAGACCAGAGTGTGGAGTTCTCCAATGGGGTTCCCAGATGTTGCAGGACTACAACTCCCATCATCCCCAGCCACAATGGCCTAGGGGATGCAAGGGGACATCTGAGGACCCAAGTTGCAGAACCCCTATCCTAAGGGTTGAACATGAAGGAAGCATGTTCAAACGAGTGCACTCTGGAATCTCTCACCCAGAGTGGTGCAGTCTGTCTCATCTGTGCTTTCTCTGAAGCAGACCATCTTGGGATGAGTGTGGCCCACCCTAGAAAGCAGAGAGGGTCTTTGGCTCTCTAAAGCAAACAAGCAAGCAAGGCCGTGAAAAGCATCTGGCTTTCGGTGTCCTTCGAAATCACTGTCTCTCTCCAGCCTGCGAGGAGTGGATCATGGATGCTGTTTGTTCGATTTGATGCAGAAAATCAAACATTGTTACAAATAATAACAGCACATGGATAAATCCTCTTGCTCTGCAGGGGGCTCAATAGACAGGGGGAGGGAAAGCTGGGCGTCTCGGTGGCAGCTCGGGCTGATTCACGGGGTCAGATTGCACAGCTGGCATGCAGCCTTCTTTTTTAAGCTAAGCCCTGGGAATCCAATTCCCCTCCTCAACCTTGCTGCTTTCTATGGAGCCATTCCTGACTTAACCTCTGGAAAACAGCTCGGGTCATGACATTGCCTTTATTTATTTGGAGCATTTGTTCCCCCCTCTTGAGCCACAAGGGGTCTTGGAGCAGCCTGCGTGAAAGTGAAGACGCACAAGGGCCCCCCCCCGGACTAAGCCACAACCAGACAGCGGGCAGGAGAGTGGGTGGGAGTGCCTGCAGCACGAAAAATGCCACCAACAGCTGAAAAGGCCGGCCAAAGAAAAGGGCTCCACACCTGGAACCAAAAAGGAAACTGGGGCCGCTCCAGGTGAACCACGTTGGGGAAAGGATGCCACAACCAGGCGGCACCAGAACTGGGGAAGCCTCCGAGGTCTGGCCAGGAGCCCTTATTGATGGCCTCCTAGAACCAGGGGGCTTCCCAGGACATACATTTAAGAGCAGGGAGGGAAAGAGTCAAAGCTGTTCTGCGCTGGGTGCAAGATGGGCAAGGAATAAAACATGGAGACGTCCCTCTCCTGTCTGGTGCCTCGCTGGGAGGAGACTCCCAAACCCAGCCCCGTCCTCCGCTGTGCCCAGGAGTTCCCCAGCCAAGACATCAACACAGGGAGAGTTCTTCTTCAGCATCAGCCGGGATCCACCCATTGAGGCTTCGCTCAGGAGCCAGCCATTATTTGTCGTTGCCCCCAATGCCTTCTCTTCTCTCAGATCCTTTTCTGGCATGTAGGCAAAGGGCTTGGGAGAGTGGAGTTTCCCACGCAGGGCTCTTCAAGCCCTTTAGCTCGCCTCTCCTCCAGAATGGGGTGTGTGCATTCACATATTGGGCAGAGATTCCCCCAAAGTCCCTGTGAGCTATCAGGGAGCACTTCACACACAATTCACACCATTTGGGTTTTTTTTTTTACTGCAGGTTAGAGTGTAGCCCGACTTATATCTGGGGTTTTAAAAAAGCCCCACTTTTTGCGTCGGATTTTTGGGACAACTTTGAGTTCGCAGTAAAGTCTCACAGTAAACCTGAGGGAAAGCCTGCTGTGTGAGGAATGCCCAGGTCTTCTCCCATTTGCACTGGGATGTGGAGATGGTAAGAAACCATTCAGTGGGAGCCCTCTGCTCCTGCTCAGAAAGGATCCCTGCTGTTTCTTGCCGGCTCAAGAGGCAGTGAGACCCCTGGGGAAGAGAGAGCGGTGTGGTGCTCGGGGGGGGGGGCGCTCTTCACTGGTGAGCTGGCAAGTGGCTTTGTAGAGGCCTGTTCAATAGGACCACCTTCCGAAAACGGGGAGCATTCCCCAGAAGTCACTGCGACACTCAGGGGCTCCATGGTATGCATGCAGAAGTTAACGTCAAAGGTGCGCCCTACTGGTTCAAAGTCTGAGAGCCTCTGCTGGAAGGAAGAGGCACCACCCACTGGCCAGCTCTCTTGCACAAGCACCACAGAAAGGAATTCATTTCCACGGGGCTCAAGCAGGAGGAATGGACTCTCCTTTCCTGGGAAGATGGGCATGGGGGTGTTTTAGTGAGGGCATGTGCCCACCGGGCCTCCAAGCCCAATGCTCAAAGCTTTCTCCAGAGCTGCTCCGCTGGGCTGGTGCTCCCGGGGGGACCGGAGGCTCATACCTTTCCCATGAGCTCTGCCTGCGAAGCATTCCTGGGAGGCTTCTCTCCTGCTCGCTGCCAACCCAGGCCGGCCTTCCACGCACACGGCGGGGGCCCGGCCTGTGTGCGCCTTTCTCGTGAGTTCAGGCGCTGCAATTAGCAGGGTCACATTCCTGGCCCCCACGAGCAAGATGACTTCACCAGCAGACGGCTGCCGCTTGTGTTTTCCCCGGGGGCACGTGGCCAGAGCGAGGTGGGAGGCCAGTGGCCAGATGTCAAGCCAGCCAGCTGAATGCTGACTCCTCGGATGGCAGGCATAACTTGGGCCCGCAGGGCTCCTCAGCGGCTGGCCATTCTTGTCTGCAGAGACAGCCTCCCGCAGCCCGGCCCGGCCTTCGCAGGCCCCTCAAAGGCACAAACCCACGGCAGGGGGGTAAACACAGGACTGCCCAGAGGGCTGGCCGGGTTGGCCTGACTGGGTCTGGCCCTCTCCCAAGGGGGAATCCCAGAGAAGGAGGGTGCAGCATCTCATCAGCCCTGATGGGCCTGAAGGGGGCCTGCGTGCGGAGTGGTCCTTGCATGAGGTGGGGTGGGGGGCAGTTGCCGATTGCCGGCAGAGGGGCAAAGAGGCCCTCCACTGCTGCCATCTGAGCCCCTCTCTGGGAGCGCTCTGAGCAGGGCTCTCTCTCCTTTCCCCCGTCTGTGTGCGGAGTGAGCTTTGTTCTTGTTTTGTATCCAGGCAGTGTGTGGGCACCATGTGCATTCAGAGTGGGGCCTTCCGGATTCAACCTGGGCGAGAACGAAGATTAACCGAGCAGACACCAAAGAAGAGGTGAGATCGTGCCCACGCACATGCCAGTTAGAGGGAGCACCAGCTCTGAGCCGGACAAGCTCTCCAAGGGGCTTGGCCTCTCCTCTTCCTCCTCCTCGCAAGGAGCACAGGAAGCACGAGGAGAGGAGAGGAGAGGAGAGGAGAGGAGGCTGCTGGCCGCCACCCGCCCTCCTCCCAACCCCCATGACATTTCCAAAGCTTGCAGGGGTCTGCTTGGAAGGAGCAGAGGGCAAGCCAGGGCAAGGCAGCGTCCGGCATCTCTCCTCAGCCGCCGCAAGACCTGGGGATGCCCCCAGTTCCCAGCAAAAGCAGTTCCTCCTAATGAACTGTGTGGGTTGGGGAGGGCAAGGAGGCACAGCTGCCCTGGCTTCCCAGAGCTGTGCTTGCTCCTCTCTCTCCTGTCCCCTGCGCTGCCTGCAGGCTGGAGGCCCTTCATCATCTCCCTGGCCAATGGCCAGCCTGCAGGCAGCAGGACTCTCGGGCAGGAGAGAGAGGAGCAAACGGCACTGCAGCCTCCAGGAAGCAAAGGCAGCTGTGGCCCCTTGGCCTGCCCCCCCGCGCCCCCCCCAGCTCACAGTGACTGACCGCCAGACCTGGACCTGCTTCACTTCAGCAAGGGGGCTGCACCAAACTGTAGAACAGTTTTGAACAGTTTGAACATGGTGTTCAATTTTATGAAACTGATATTTCCATTTCATAAATTCATAAATGGTATGAATGTTTTACTGATTTACTTTGTATTGTTCTTGTCATATTGTTTTTGTCTTCACATGCCCAGAGACATGGCATTTTGGGCCAAATATGTGTTAATATAATCATATAACAAAATAAATAATCAATAAAGTGAGCCCTCCACGGCTTTGAAATCCTGGGGATAAGGTGGGCAGGCCAGACCCGAGTCCTCTTCTATGGGAGTCCCCTCAGGCAGGCTTTGCCCACCCCTCAGGAGGGCATGGAGACCCAGGCTCCCCACTCTGATCCTCCTCTTCAGGGAAGGTCTCCTTTGGTGTAAAGGTCCAAATACTGGCCGGTCCTGACCCCTCGGCTCCTCAGCTGAATTCCTGGCAGCAGCTTCAGAAGAGGCTTCAACTTTCATGGCAATAAAAGTGCTGGAAAAGAAGACCGTAAACCTAAAGATGTCTGCCGAGTTAAAAATAGGGCCCTGGGGTGAGGCTGTGCTCTCCACATCGCAGAGAGTAAGCAAGCCCAGATGAGGTATCTTTTTGGAGCAACCTCAGGCGACATGCAGAAAGCAGAAGGGAGTTGCCCCGTGTGGAAATCCAGCTCCCAGCCAGATTTGCACCACGATGCAGCAGCACACTGCAGTGAAAGGGGCCTTGTCAGGATCAGACCCTGTATTCTTAGCAGCCATCCTATTAGGTAGCCCTGCAAAGAATCCAGGGGTGGTGTTGACGTCAATGGCCTCACGCTGGAGAGGCTCCTTCTTCATCCCAGCCCTTTCGGAACGCCAGCAGTCGCAGCTGTCCCGTCTCCAGTCAGGTACCCACGAATCCCTTAACGGCCCCAGGCTGGCCCTGACAGCTGGCCATCGAGTCATTTCGTAGCACCCAACTGGAGCGCTCCCGGAGCTGGCGGAGGAGAGGACAAGGCTTGGCCCGCGTCCCTAGCCTGTCACCAAAGGGAGCAGATGGCCCAGTTCCAGCGCCGGCTGATGTGCTCTTGCGTCACCCAGGCGGATGGGGATACCCCAGCAGGGCAACACCAGGGGAAGTCCACACCGCGGAAGCCGAGGAGGACTCGCTGTCATCTCTTCCCCAGTTTCTTTGCTTACCACACGGAGCTCCTCCTGACTTCCTGCTCTTGCATCTTGCTGAGTCAGAGGAGGGCCAAGCTCCGGCCCTTTGCTGAGCAAGAGCTGGAGGGGCCTGCCGATGAGCGGGGGTGATGCAAGAGAGAGGGGGGAGGGAGGAGGGAGGGATGACCGGCCATTGCAGCAGGGTGATATCATGCCAGAAGAGCCCTTCTGGAGCAGGCCAAAGGGCCCTCCAGTGCAGGAGCATTCGGTGGTGGTTGCCCACAGTAACCAGCCGGATATCAACTCCAGCAGCTGGCCCGCCTTCAGCAGGGCTGTAAGACAAAAGCCCTCTCCAGGCCCTGCGGGACAGGGAGGCTCCACAAATATCAAAGGGCTTTGTGTTGCCTGTTCTGAATCTACTGCCCAGTTTTAGGAGATGACCCCACGTTAGGAGATGACCCCTGCTAACGGGGCAAAGAGACACCTTTTTAACAGGGCAATTCTCTTTATGGAGCGGGTGGGGGAGGGAGTAACTAGCCCTATCCACCCCTCTTATTAATCAATTAATTCTCTATGTAAACTGCTTTGGGAACTTTTGTTGAAAAGCGGTATATAAATATTTGTTGTTTATTATGTATTATGCAGGGGTGTAGGAAAATGGGCCCCTACTTCCCCACATCTCTGCCTCCTCCTTCAGAGAGGAGGGAAGAGGAGGAGGTGGAGAGTGAGGAGCAAGCGGTTTTATCTATCTATCTATCTATCTATCTATCTATCTATCAATCTATCAATCTATCTATCTATCAATCATTTCTATTCCGCTCTTCCTCCAAGGAGCCCAGAGCGGTGTACATAATTCAGTTCCTCCTCACAACAACCCTGTGAAGTAGGTTAGGCTGAGAGAGAAGTGACTGGCCCAGAGTCACCCATCAAGTATGGCTGAATAGGGAATTTGAACTCAGGTCTCCCCAGTCCTAGTCCAGCACTCTAACCACTACACCGCTCTCCACATTAGGCTCAGATGGTGGGCCGCCTCTCCCCCAAGGGTCATTTGTCTCTCCCCGCTCTATTCAATTGTAGCGACCCCCCTGATATTACAAGAGAAGGAGCACAGCAATTTCCCTCCTTCCTATAAAATGGGATCTGTGACCCGCTTCAGAGGACCGTTGTGAGACTAGGCCAAAACTGCCAAGTGTTGTTTTCGACAATAGCAGCAAGCATCAGCCCTAAGAATAACCCTGTTTGGGAGAACTCGTGACTCACAGCCCAGGGGGTGGCAGGGAAGAGTCACGAGGTCCCAGAGCCCACGGCCAGGACACAAAGCCGTGATGGAAGCATCCGGAGAATGTGTGAGATGGCAAAAAATATCTGCCCCCACCAGTGAAGTGGGAGCTGTGCGTCTCCCATGACAGCAGCGGAGGGCTTTTTCTGAGCACAGACGCTTGTGAAATGCTGGGATCGGCTTTCGGCCTGGCAGCTGCCGTCACTTCACAGGCATCTCCAGGCTCTCGACATCTTTCTCCTCCAAGCTCTTAGCAGCACTGAACCCGACAAGCGCATCAGCTTTGCTGCGATCTCTCTCTGGCTTCCTTGCTTTTCTTTCTGATCAGCCACAGAACAGCATGGCCAGATCTTCCCTACCAGGACGATACAGACGGCTGGCATGCCAAGTCTCTGGGTACATGCAGACGGTGGTAGCAGTAGCCCACGGCAAATAGTTGCCATTGCCTGCATTGGACTGGACGGCAGCTCCAAGAGGCAGGAAGTGGAGCAGCTAAGAAGACCGAGGCCCTGGTTCAACCTCATGGCTTGGGTCCCGGGTCCTTAAGAGAGCACCTTCTGTGTCATGAAGCCACCCAATGGTGCAGCAGGGAAGCAACTTGCCTAGAGAGCAGGAGGCTGTTGGTTCAAATCCCCGCTGGTGTGTTTCCCAGAATATGGGGAACTCCTCTATCAGGCAGCAGCGATCTAGGAAGATGCTGAAAGGCATCATCTCATACTGCGCAGTAGGTGGCAATGGTAAAGCACCCCTGTATTCTTCCGAGAAAACCACATGGCTTTGTGGTTGCCAGGAGTCGACACCAACTCGATGGCACAACATTCTTCTTTGGTGTCATGAATCCCGCTGCCGATGGAAAAAATCTGGGAAGGTCTGTTGGCAGCTGCCATTGGCTCGTTTGGTTGTGTCGGGACCAGGCCTTCTCTGTGGCTGCCCCAGAGCTTTCGAACCCAACACACTCCCCTGTCCAAATAAGAGCGTCTTCACCTCTGGCTGCCTTTAAAAAAAAAACCCTTAAGACACCTCATTTCTCAGGCTTTTAGTTAAAAACATTTATCCAACTGTTTTATTTGTTATTATCTGTGCCATTTTTGTGTTTGCTCTGTTTTAAAACAATGCACACCACCTAGAGATGTGTGTGTATCTATTTTAGGCAGCTTACAAATGTGATAAATAAATACATAAATATATCTTATCTCTGCTGTTAATTCACTAGGAGGCCTCCTAATCTTAACCCCAGTCTCAATATGGAGATAAAAATGCTGTTAGGATCATACCAAGGTGATGTATGCAAAATACTTTGAACACTCTAAAGCAGGGATTCCTAAAGTTGGACCCCAAGAAGATGTTGGACTAAAACACTGATCATCCCTATGTACAGTGGCTGGGGATGATGGGGATGATGGGATTTGTAGTCCAACAACATCTGGGGACCCATACAGAGGCACTCTTGCCCCTGGACTTCTGGGCTGAAGTCCAGGGCCTCCACAGCCCCTGGGAGCCCCAAATCTTCTTTATTAAATTATTAATTATTATTATTTACATTTTATATCCCGCTCTTCCTCCAAGGAGCTCAGAGCAGTGTGCGTCATACTTAAGTTTCTCCTCGTAACAACCCTGTGAGGCAGGTTAGGCTGAGAGAGAAGTGACTGGCCCAGAGTCACCCAGCAAGTTTCAGGGCTGAATGGGGATTTGAACTCAGGACTCCCCGGTCCTAGTCCAGCACTCTGTCTGTCCCAGTTGGTGTGGTTGCCCTTCCAAGCACGATGATGCTTAATTTGCAGGGGAGGGGGGCCCTCCATAGGCCTTTAGGTCCAGGCTCCAAAATTACCTCAGTGCACCTCTGGACCCACAGATGAGAACCCTCTGCTCTAAAGGGCGATGTGACAGCTAAGTATTAAAGTGACTTGGATGCTGACGGTGTTAAATTATTATTTCTGTATAAATTTGGGGATTAAAAAACCCAAGCCCTGCTCCCTCAAGGGCTAGCAACTTGCTTTTTAAAGATGTGAACGGCGCTTCTAAGGCAGATGAATTCTGCATTTGATGGGAAGCAAACAGAAGAATTCCGTTTTCATGGACAGAACGTATCATGCAGTGCTGGAGACGGACAGAGAGGCTTGCTTTGGCTGGCCTGGCCACAGTGCCCATTTCAGAATGTTCTGCTCTTTAGCACAAGGACATCACACCCAAAGCAAAAAAACCAGGGCACATCTGTGGCAATGACTCCAGACCGCAGGAAACATGCATGGCTGAGGCAGAGGCTCTCAGCCTTGGGTCCCCAGATGTTTTCTTGATAACAACTCCCACCACCCCCACGATGGGACTGGGCGTCTAGGAGCATCTGAGGATCCAAGGCTGAGGAATCCTGGTTCACAGAATGAGCACTTGAGCTCTTCATGAGGCCACTGGGTGCCCTTCGGCAAGCCGTCCTCTCAGCTTTAGCCCTGACCCTCTGATCTGCAAAATGGAGTAACGATCCTGGCCCCCCATACTGGGGAGTGTGCCGTATTAATGTGATTACTTATACCCTTGTTGCATTTGCTTTGCTCTTGGGATGTTTCGGTGTAATTTAGACAAGCTCTGAACCATGGGAATGGGCAAGTTCATGGACGACAGCAGATCTGTCCGTGGCTATATGGAACCCCCAGCACCAGAAGCAGTCTGTCTCTGATTATACTATTATTTTTAGTGTTCTTATTTAGATGTTTTATTCTATATACTTTGTTTTAGCCACTGCTTTCTGCTTTTTATATGTTCCACTTTTCATATGCTTATAATTTTTATAATGTTATAGCTACCCTCTTTTGTAAGGGTAGCAGCCTTTTAGTATTATATCATAGCTTTATAGCATTAGAGTAGAAATTTAAAATAACATAGTTTTATAGTTTCATAATTTGTTTTAATTAGGCTCTACTGCTTTATCTTATGCTGGTCTCGGACTGTAATAAAGATGATTGATTGATACAACAACAAAAACAACAACTGTTTATATTTCTTGAAACAAAGTTCTCAAAGCGGATTACACAGAAAAATAGATCCGACATAATTAATCAAGATGGTCCCCTGTCCCCAAAGGGCTCACAATCTAAAAAGAAACATAAGGCAGATACCAGCAACAGCCACTGGAGGGACGCTGTGCTGGGGACGGATAGGACCAGTTGCTCTCCCCTTGCTAAGTATAAGAGAATCACCACTTTAAAATGTGCCTCTTGGCACAGTTAGCAGGGGCCAGTTGCTTGGGAACACTTGGCAGAGGAAGCTTATGCCTCCTCACCCTACTTGTGAGTTTCCCAGAGACTTCAGATTGGCCACTGTGGGAAACAAGATGCCGGACTTGATGGACTGGATGTCCTCCGACCCTGGACATCTCTTCTACTGTTCTAAATCATAGCTAGATGGAGCCCCCATTTTCAGAGGTAGTCTACCACTTGCTGGGGGATAAAAGAGGGCTGTTGCCATCCTGCCCAGGCGCACCATTGATGGGCCTTGGGCCTAATCCAGTTGGGCTCTTCTGAACTTTCTATTTCTCTTGAACTTTTTCTTGAATGCCAATTGAGAAAGAAAGTTGACCTATAAATGAAGAGAAACCATCACACTTTGAATGAATGAATGAATGAATGTTGCTAAACAAGCTGTGATGGTGCGTGGCCATTAAAACGGATAACCCGGAGGAGACACGTCAGGCAGTTTCCAGACAAGGCAAGTCTGGAGAGGTCTCCTGCTCCTTCGGGAGGGTCCCCTTCTCTGGGGGAGGCCTCCGCTCCATGGCCTACTTCTCTTCCTGTCTAGCTGACACTCCTGCACGCATCACCGAGGACCTGAGAGAAGGAAACAAAACCCGGCAGCCCTGGCTCTTATCAGGCTTGGCTGGCCTCCCCGTGGGAAAAGCATTTTTGCAGGTTTGCCAAGAGTCCCAGCGAATAAGTGTGCAGTCATACGAAGCTGGGAAGCGAGAAGCAGAGGAGGAGGAGGAGGAGGAAGAGAGGAAGGAGAGTGAAGAAACAGAAACTGGAGCTGGGAAGAACGTGCTTCCCCCAATCCTCACCCCCACCCCGCCAATTGTGGGGTCAAAGGCTTTGCAGGTAGCCTCTCCTTGAACCCGGAGCGGCTCGTCCTAATGAGAGTGGGGTGGTGGGGTGGGGGTGGGGGGCAAAAGAAGCTTTGCTGCTTCTGCTTCCCGGAGTTCCTCCTGTTTGCTCCTCTCCCCCCTGCCCTGGGGCTGCCTGCAGGGACAGCAGTTCCATTCAGGCCATCTGCAGCCTCTTGGGAATCACGCCGCAGCCATTTTTGACCTGGGCTTGGAGGCAGCCAGCCAGCCAGCCCTCCTCCTGGTGGTGGGAAGGGAGAGGCAGCATCTCCGAAGCCCTCCTCGCCAGGGAGCCATGCGGTTGTGCAAGAGCGACTGGGCCTCCTCAATCCGGTTTGGCCGGACAGGCTGCCTTGAGCGGTGGCAGGAATGTTTGCAGAGGGATCTCTAGGCAACGCGGCCGGTTTGTTTCCGCAAGCCTCGGCCCCACGGCGTAGCTTGCTGCCTCTGCCCCACAAAGGGGTGGTCTGAGCGGGTGCGGTGCCAAGGGGTTGGGGCCAGAGCATGCCAGGGTGCTTGTGCAGGACACGGGGGATGGTGGGGAAGAGAGTGTCGCATTCCCTTCGTTCATGCCTGCTTCCGCTGAATTGTATTTGCTGTTGGAGAGGTTAATCTGATGCATCCTACTTACCTTCCACAAGCATGCTGAATTAACCAGTTTGGGAATGAATGGTTGCCACCCAGCTGTACGGGTGTACCGAGAAGAGAGGATCCCAGTCGAGGCAAAGATTTACCTCACCTGGCTCAGAGACACGAATGAAGCATTTTAGGGACATAGGAAGCTGCCATATACTGAGTCAGACCCTTGGTCCATCTAGCTCAGTATTGTCTACACAGACTGGCAGCGGCTTCTCCAAGGTTGCAGGCAAGAGACTCTCTCAGCCCTATCTTGGAGTTGCTGCCAGGGAGGGAGCTTGGAACCTTCTAGCGGAATCTCTGACAGTGCTCACACATCAAGTCTCCCATTCACATGCACCCAGGGTGGACCCTGCTTAGCTAAGGGGACAAGGCATGCTGGCGACCACCAGACCAGCTCTCCTCCTGTGTTCATCCTCGAAAGAGGGCTGGCCTGGAAAGAGATCAGGTAACAACTTGCCAGCAATGTGGTGCTGGTGTGAGGTGGGGGTGGGCATGATCCTTGAGATGATAAGGGTGCATTTCAGTGATGGGAAAAGACTGTGGCTAAGCTTTAGAATTAACAACATGGATGGAAGAGGCAGTGTCAATATTGCCAGTATCAATATTGACTTGCTATTTTGATCGCTAAATAAGAATATAAGGACTGGATCATCCATCTCAGCCATCAGCTCTCAACCAGAGCATGGACTCACAGGCTAACGATGGCAGGAGCGGCTGTCTTAACAAATGGGGGGCAGGGGGGCGGGCAGGGGGGCGGGCAGGGGGCGCTGAGGGAGGCGCAACTGCCTCTGTTCTCTGGAGCTCTGTTTAGCAATAGCAATAGCAATAGCACTTACATTTATATACCGCTCTATAGCCGGAGCTCTCTAAGCGGTTTACAATGATTTAGCATATTTGCTCCTCTCTTTCCCGCCCCATGCAGTCTGCAGGCTGGAGATTTGTCAGGTAAAGCTGTACGGTTCTGTGCAGCTCTACCTGACGAATGGGCAGTCTGCAGGCTCTCAGCAATGCTGCAGCAGAGTGGGGTGGGTTGGGAGAGAGTTGCACATGGAGGGCTGCAGGCCTGGTGCTCAGGACAATGCAGGCATCACAACACACTGGAAGCTGAAAGGAGGGCAATGCTACCAGCTCTTTCCCATCTCTCAAAGACCACCATGAGTACACCTCTCCACAGATGGTACCGGCCACCCCAGCTGAGTCAGGGACTATAGCCAGCCACCAACCCCCCCCCCCATGGCAGGCACACCAAAGAGGCAGCTTTTGGGCATGGGTCCACCTGCAGACCTGTTCAAGCCTCGGCCCCCTGGCCCCGCCCAGTAAGGCTTGCTTCGTTTCAAAAGTACGCCATCCTGTTGGGAAAGTCTGGGCCGGCTGATTCAAGGAAGCTCAGTATCGACCCAAACAAGAAGGCTCGTCCCAGGCAGAAGCAGGAGTCTGCATTCTAGAAAGCTGAACACATCCCATGACTCAGGGCAAGAGCATGTGTCCGGAGTGCCCAGAGGCAAATCTAACTTGCCCGCTGAACGGTTACCTGGGAATGCGGTGGAGGAAATGCCCTGTAACCATCCTAATTACAGCAGCTGTATGAGGATCCTCCCAGAACCACCCTTTGATCTGAAAGTAAACAAAACAACAGCAGCCATATTATGGGATGGATCATCCAGTGAGTACACAACATTCATGCCACTGTAGAGGGGGAAAGGTAAACAGAATGTCAGGAACCCTTCATCATGGAACTGACAGATAGAAGAATGTGTGATAATTGCTTATATGTGAATTCTGCTTCCAAGAAAATGCAGCACTATTACGCCAGATTAAAGTTCTGAGGGACACTTTGCCATGTTTTTTTAAAAAAGTGTCGAAGATGGCAAGGGGCAAGGAGGGGAGTGATTATCAACCATAGAGCAAAGAAAAACTAGAGCGACACACAGCCTGCAATCTTTGACTTAGGGCTCCCAATTAAAAACTTCTGCTGAACAAGAGCATAGTATGGAAAGAAGAAACTACTCTACCCCAGTATCTCTATATGCTCTGCCCTATTATTATGTTCCTGTTGGAGTCATTAGCTGAACCAGGCCGTCAGCTGTGGCAGGGATCTGGTAAAGAGAGGAGTCTTGAGAGGAATTCAGCCCTCGGACAGCTCCAAGGCAGATCAGCAGCCTGGCATAGGAGTCAGGACCTAGGAGAGCTCCAAGCAAGCAGGGTTGAGCTAGATCATCACAACAAAGGAGGAAAGATGTTGCTCTAGCAGATGTCTGGAGTCTGTTGCAGGCTTCTGTCGGTTGCTGGCTAGTTGGGACAGTTGGCTGTGCCCTCTCTCTGGAGAAGTTTCTGTGCCTTAAAAGAGTCGTGTCTGATTTCTCAGTCACTTACTCTAACAGCACTTGGAGGGTCTCTGCTCAGTTTTGGGGACCTTGATGCAGCTGGGGATGGTGAGAGCTGTAGTTCAACAAGAGCTGGAGAGTCTCAGGATGACCACCTCCTTTGCTTATTTGAAGCTGGTTTGACATTTTAGATATCCATTTTTTATACCCACTCCAAGTTGCTGAGCCGCTCAGAAAAGCTGATGTATGGGGGAAACAACCACTGGTTTGATTGTAATTAGTTAACTGTAAGATGTGGATCAATTAGTCTAACAAGTCTGGCAATTATCTATGGATTGAAAGTGAAGCAAGAAGAGGGTGATCTGGTAGTCTGGTGTCCTTCTCCAGGAACCAGGCTATGAAATGGTTGAGATCCACCCAAGTTACCAGGAGCAAGTCTTTCTTGGTGGTGGTGGTGCAGCAGCTTGAGATCTCCCTTAGGGAGATTAATTAAGTCTCCAAGCTCTCTGCCTTTAAGCAGGTGCTAAAAAGCTTCCCACTTTGCAAACCTTTTAAAAAAACAACAGATTGGCTTATATCTTATTGAGATTTCTTGGCCTATCATGGCTTATAGTTTCTGCTCCAGTCATTTATTAATTGCAGTTACAGCAGCTATGATGTAGTTTTATATTTTAATTGATTTAAGTTGGCTGCTGCCTTGAGAGATGGCATCCCAAAAGGAGGAAAGAAAAGATGCATCACATAAATCAAGAAGCTACTTCGAAATCGGGTCTACTTTCCTCCCATCTCATAGGATCATTGAGCGGGGAGAAAATCTGGAGAACACCAACTGTAGTGCCCTAAGGACTGGATTTTAGCCCCAGCCAGTAGAGGGGGGAACTGGGGGGAACAGGATTGTGGGAAATGAGGGGGGGAGGAGAGGATTCGGATTAAAAGAGGATCTTAGGAAGCAGGTGGTTGCCTGAGTCCTTACCCAGCTGTCAGCTAGAGTAGATGTTATAGGAGCTAGGTGAACAAAGTGTCTGATGCCGTTTAAGGCAGTGCTATATTTATGTGGAGGATATGATCAGGCACAGTATTCAGGCAGAGTGAATTAATTATGCATCCCCAGCTTAAGTACAGGCCAATCCTCAATGGTCTATAGGGAAGGTGGAGAGGCCCATGTTCAATAAACAAACACTGGTGCCCTCTCCCTGCAGCATGGCTGCCCCCTGGTGATGCAGGGCCCCCTACTCACCCACAGGGCTGCTGCTGGTCACTTTTGCCACCTGAGCTGCTGCTCCTGCCTGCTCACCAGGCTCTCTGGCCGGAGGGACACAAGAGAGCCCCACTGGGGCCTTCATGCTTCCCACGGGTCCAGAGCTGACTGGGAAGGCACAAGGCACAGGTGCCCTGATGCAGACACCGGGCACATGCATGGCATGCATTTCCCCAGCTGCCTCCGGGCTGGTGGGAAGCAAGAAGGCCCTGTTGAGGGCTTTCATGCATCCCACTGGCCTGGAAGCCTGGAGAGAGGGTGGCAAGGTGGTTGTGGGATGGGGAGAGGGAGGCGCGAGGCAGCTCTCGGCAAGGTGGCTCCTGTGAGGCAGGCAGTAAGATGAGAAGAGGGAGGCGAGGTGGCTCGTGTTCTTCGAACACACTCACCCAATTATAGCCCCACTTCTGCCAGTCCCCACTTCTCCTTTGCACCAGGAAGGCCACCCCAGAGCAAGCCTTGGCATCCTGTTGGTGAAAGGGGGAGGAGGTCTGACCAGCAATCGCTGGGGAGTGTTGGAAAAACACCCCCCAGCCCCCACTCAGTGCCCTGCCTCCCTTCAGCACATCGGACTTTGGGCCAGAGGTGCGCCTACGTAATTTTGGAGCCTGGACCTAAAGGCCTTTGGAGCCCCCCCCCCCGCTGCAAGCTAAACATCATTTTTTAACACACAGGTTCTTGAGGACCCAAACCACACCATCCGGCCTAGACTAAGGAGGATTTGGGGGGGCCCAGGAGTTGTGGAGGCCCTGGACTTTGACCCCCAAAGTCCAGGGGTAAGAGTGTCTGTGCTTTGGGCCAGTTTCCCTATTGCAATTTCCCTCTTCTAAATACGAATACAACAAGTATTGATTGACTGATTGATTGATTGATTGATTGATTTTAATAAGACAATACATACACATAAATAGTAAGACTGATGCATAAAGACATCCATTAACCATCCTTCCAGATATGTAAATAATACAAGAGTTTATATATCGCTTTTCAACCAAAGTTTCCAAAGCGGTTTACATACAGAAATCAATCAATTAATTAAAAGGCTGCCTATCCCCAAAGGGTTCACTTTCTAAAAAAGAAACAAAAGTAAGACACCAACAACAGCCACTGGAGGGAGGCTGTGCTGGGGATGGAGAGGGCCAGTTGGATAAAGGCAGCTCTGTGGGGGCTCCCGATTTAGAATGGGGCCTGTGTGTGTGTGTGTGTGTGTGTTGTGTGTGTGTGTGTGTGTGTAGGGGGAGGTCTCACCTTCTGCCCCTGCACTAATTTCCCTGACTTAAATTGCCCCCTGGAGCCACTATTAGCTGCAGAGGCATAAAATTTGCCAGCACAGTTGACATTTCCCCTTTCGGTGGCTAATGGCAGCAACAAGGGCTTTGATGCTTTGGATCAGGTCTATGGTGTGGGGAAAAGGACCGGGGGCCTCTCCTTCCTCATCAGGGCCCCAGTCCAGCTCGTCCCACCATGGCTTCGGTTTCAAGAGGAAAATGACCCTGAGAGTTCCAGCCATGGAGTTTCCGCGTAATGTAGAAACGGGCTCTTGATTGCTTTCTCCAGGTCACGTTAATGAATCTTTCCAGGAGAACCTGCCAGGCCAATGTCCACTGTGTGTGGAAAGAGAGTTCTGAAGTCAGTTACTCCTAATCATGCTGATGACCCAGTGACAATCAGGACACTGCCCACTGATAACTTCTCACCTCCGCAGTCAAACTAAAGGCCACTAGAAGCGACCGTTTGATGAAAGAGACGTAGCCAAGGGTGTCGTGTGGACAGTGAGGGCTGCCGCTCACTCGGTGGTAGAGTCCCTGCTTTGCCTCTGCTTTACATGCAGAGGTCCTGGGTTCAACTCCTGGCAGCTGCAGGTAGGGCAGGAAAGACAGAGGAACATAGGAAGCTGCTTTATACTGAGTCAAGCCATTGGGCCATCTTGCTCAGTGGCTGGCAGCGTCTCTCCAAGGTTCCAGACAGGAGTCTTTCCCAGCCCTTCTTGGAGATGCTGCCAAGGATTGAACCAGAGACCTTCTGCATGCCAAGCAGATGCTCTTCCACTGAGCTCTGGCCCCATCCTCTAAAGGGACTATCTTACAGAGCAGCCATCACAATGCAAACCAGGGCACACCCTGCTTAGCAAAAAGGACAATTCATGCTTGCTCCCACAAGACCAGCTCTCCTCCCCTCTACCTGGAACTCTGGATAGCTCCTGAGAGTCAGTGTAAACCAGGAGCTCTGGATGCCCAGTTCTTGTTGGACTGCAGCTCCCTTGCCACAGTGGCCAAGGGGATGATGGGAGTTGTGGTCCAACAACATCTGGGGATCCAAGTCTGGAAACTCCTGATAATACAGAGCTGGGTGGACCCACAGTCTGACGCAGTATAAGGCAGCTTCCTCTGTTTAACGGTAATTCTAGGGACTTTAAACCATTCCTTGGAAAACGATCTATGGATTCACTCTCTTTCAGGAGGCTGCACACCATCTCTCTCCAACACCAGGACAAACAAGTTTGGGGTTTTGTGCTGGAACACGCTCTCCCCAAATCGGTGGCTTGGATCACGGGGGAAACCCACATGAAACACTTTACACAACTTTCTCCCCCCCAATTCTTTCCATCTTTTCCGTGTCAAAAAGGAAGACAGATGGGGCAAAAGGGGGGGGATCTGCAAAATGAAATGACCCTAATGAGATTTTCAAATGGAACAAACAATAATTAAACAACATATTTTCCATATTAAAATTTCATTTTTAAAGGCAGCTCTCTTGGATTTCAAAAAATGTGGAAAGAAGAATCCCAGCCCATCCGAACACAGCTACATGCATTTGCTCTAGTACAGGGCACAGCCCAGGGGGAAGTTCTCCTGCATAGCAACTGCCTCCCATTCATCTCCGTGGGCCTGGTGCATGAGAACCTTCCACTGGGCTGGAGTCTAGGGGAGGATTGCTGGTCTTGTGGTAACAAGCATGAATTGACCTCTTTGCTAAGCAGGGTCTGCCCTGGCTTGCACTTGAATGGGAGACTGCATGTGTGAGCACTAAGATATGGGGCCTCTCTGGGAAGAGCACCTGCAAGCTTGCATGCAGAAGGTTCCCAGTTTCCCTCCCTGGCAGCATCTCCAGATAAGGCCGAGAGAAACTCCTGCCTGCAACCTTGGAGAAGCTGCTGCCAGTTTGGGTAGACAATTCTGAGCTAGATGGACCAAAGGGTCTGACTTGGTATAAGGCAGCTTCCTATGTTCCTCCTTCCATAGGAAGGCATGGAATATCCGAATGGCCATTGGCCATTCTGCTTCGCATATAGAAGGTCCCAGATTCCCTCTCTGGCATCTCCAGAAAGGGATGAGAGAGAAGCCTGCCTGCAACCTTGGAGAAGCCACTGCCAGCCTGGGACAGCACTGGGTAGACCAGTGTTTCTCAACCTTTTTGGAGTCCAGGACCGCTAAATTCTTCGTGCAGAGTTTCAAGGACCGCTACATTCTTCATGCGCAGTTTCCCGGACCGGCAGTTAGTAAAGGGGTTTCAATCTATCTATCTATCTATCTATCTATCTATCTATCTATCTATCTATCTATCAGACTTCTATACTGCCCAAAACTTGCATCTCTGGGCAGTTTACAATTAAAATAATATAAGCATTAAAATAATTAAATTTGGAATCTTTTGCAAACATGGAATATTAGGGGTTCTCAACCTTGGGTCCCTCAGTTAAACTCCCATAACCCCCAACCACAATGGCATTTGGCCATTATGGCTGGGGATTATGGGAGTAGAAGTCCACCAATGTCTGGATACCCAAGGTTGAGAACCCCTGAATCTAAAAGCCTGGGTGAACAAATTTGTCTCCAATATGTCTTCAGTATGTGTGGGGTGGGGGTGGAGGTGCTTGTGATTACTCAATGGAGAGGGGATGTTGGGCCATTAGAAAAATTCAAAAGCTACATGGGGGCAATGAAAACAACGCACAAGCAAGCTTTTGAATTCCCCAAAATGCTTCATCAGGCTGGATGTCAAGCAAAGCAAAAAGGAGGTGAGGAGAGGAGAGCAGGGCAAGCTCAGTAGAGCCCGAAATCTACAGTTTAACCCTCTCATGATGGAGGTGGAGTTTTAGCAGGAGTTGTGTAGTCGCAGGGCAGGATCCAGACAACGTTAGTCACGACCACCCACTGAAATTAATTTAGTCATCTCTCATTTGTGTCAATGCTGCTTGGTCATGATCACCTGACTTGATCTGGATCCTGCTCTTAGATGTGCACTTTGTGAGGTGGACCTAATGAAACCCGTGCAGCTCCTCCAAAACTCGTTAAATTCGTTACATGGCAGGTGCTGGGAATGGGTTTTTTTTAATGGTGAAAGAAAATGTGAAGAAGAGCAGTGGAGACCTGGCATTAAAAGAAAGGGGGTGATTCTGAGATGGCGGAGGGTGTGGGGCGTTGTAGTGGTAGATGCCTCATTTTCCTCGCTGGGGAGACGAGGCACTGTTCAGGGTGGGTGAGGCAATGGTGCACCGGACTGCACTCGGAAGGTCGCCTGGGTCCAAGAGCTGCCGCCACTGTGCTTGCGCACCAGAGTGTAGCAGGTGTTCCCCATCCTCTCTCACAATGTGCACTTCTGTGCCCCCCTCCCAACTCCCCTGCGGGAGCCAATCACACGCAGCTCACGTGGTCCCACATGCTGCCCGCGCATACCTGCGAGGTGAGCCAAGGCGGCCCTCCTCCCTCCCTCCTCTGCTTAGCCCTCACTGCGGCATGATCCCGGCCAGAGATTGTCCCCCGCACCCGGCGAGGTCATAAAGGGGACCGCTGTCCTCCACCGGCGGTGCAGACCAGAGGGTTACAGGGGGCAGAGGGACCACAACACCCCACCGATGCAAGAGGGAAACAGCGTTCCCTCTCAAGGCGCCTCGACCACAATAGGCAGCTGGGTTTCAATCAATCAACCTTTGGCTGCAAACAATGAGCATGCAAGAACCAGCAGCCCTTCAAGTGGCAGCCCTTCAGGTGGCATACCTTCCACACCGCATACAGTTTGAAGCTGTAAAGATAGGGAATAAAATAGCTGTAGGAAGATCACAGCAGCACGTGGAGGCAAGGGACAAGAAGGTGATACTCTTCCTCTTCCGTACCATGTGCAAAATTGAGGAAGTGAGTGCCTTGATTGCAGTTGTTGGGGGGGGGGGTTGACTCCCAGTCAGGGACCGGCGCTCAACCCTTCGGGGACCGGCAGCGGTTCCCGGACCGGTGGTTGAGAAACTCTGGGGTAGACAATACTGAGCTAGATGGACCGAGGGTCTGACTCGGTAGAAGGCAGCTCCCTCTGTTCCTGTAACTGGGTCCAGCAATCCCGGCTGGCCACTCTCTTGATGCTCAGATTGCGCCCTGCTTTTCTTCTGCCACCCCAGGCATGCCGCACATTCCGTCGCCGTCCGTCACCTGAGCCCTCCTACCTGCCCCAACAGGCTGTGGCGGCACCTTCCCTCTTTCCTAGCTCAGTCACACATGTGTGCCACAGAAATACACCCCAGGCATGACTCACTTTCCAGTTCCTTCTCGCCCTGCTGAAACGCAGCTCTCTCTCTCTCTCTCTCTCTCTCTGCTTCTGCAGCCTGTCGGGACCCCTGCCCATCTGGGGATGCCCTCGGCAGGGTGGGCGGCGGCTGGTCCACAGTCTCCACGCCTTTCTGGCTTCCCCGTGTCCCCTTTTGCTCGTGGGCAGCTGACTGCCGGAGCCAAGCTGAGGGCTGTGCCCCAGCCAGAAATCTGGCTGAAAAACTGGTGGAGCAGAGAAACCCTTTGCTGGGGTGTGAGGCTGAAACTGCAGCCCTTGCCTCTCAACCACACGCAGGTGTGCACAGGTGCCGAGGAGGAGTTGTGGCCCAGCGGGTTTTCCTTTGCCGCCTCTGGAGCCGACAGAGAGGGATGGGGCTGAGGCCTCCTGCGGCCCAGGGTGGCCTGCCCCATGGAAAAGCGGGCGGGTCTCCTGGATCTTTCAGTGATGCACAGAAGAGGGAGCCTTCAGCAGGTGCTGCTTTTCTCTCCCCTGCATGACAAGCTGCACCTGCTGAAAGGTGCACCTGCTCGTGGCCCCGACACACACACATACCCCCCACGTCCGATGTCAAGATGTGGGTGTGTGTGCTGGTTTAGCTCCCGAGCAGGCTGCGGGGCCCCATTCGGGAATTAAATGGCCGGTGCTGCATTTGCGGGGTGCTGGCGGTCTGGCTCCGCCACTGGTCCCAAGTTCACTCCCTGGCAGCATCTCCCGTTACTGTTGGGAGAGCATCTCCTGCCCGGAACCTGGGGGTGCTGCTTCCGGTCAGTGTGGACAGTGCTGAGCTTGAAGGACCCAGGGCCTGTCGACCTAGAAGGCAGCTCCCCATGATCCTGTTCCCCAACACTTCCATCCCATCCTTTCTCCCAAGGACCTCGGGGTGGTGCGCCTGGTTCCTTCCCCTGCTTACTCCTCACAACCATGGAGACCACTCCAGGGCTGAGCCATGGGGTTGCAGGCCGGGTCTCCAGGCTCCAAGTCCTGACCCTCTAGCCCAGGGGTCTCGAACTGCAGCCCCCCTGCAGATGCTGGCCTACAGCTCCCATCTTCTTTGGCTACTGGCCACTGTGATGGGGGATGATGGGAGTTGTAATCTAACAGCTGGAGGGCTGCAGTTCGAGAGCTCTGGTGCAGTCCTTGCCTCTGGCCCCAACTGGGCTCGTGGCTGGCTCCTCCTTATTCGCACGTTGGCTGCCAGCCTTCTGGACCCTGGCAAGTGACCGCCGAGAAGGAAGAGGAGGAAAACACATTTTACAAAATCAGACCATAAGGTCACACACACACACACACATCATGGATGAGATAACACAGTAGGTGTGCCATAACTCAGCGCACTAATGAAGACAGAATCCAATCAAACGAATACAAGATCCAAGGAGCCACCGGTGATCACGAGGCAGAGCAGGGTCAGCAGGTAAACAAGCACCTGGAGAGAGAGAGAGCTCCTCCTTGCAGGGAGCAAGCCGCTCCCAGGACCGTGGAGACGGAATTCCACACCCGCCCGGCTGGCTGATGGATTCCGATCCAGCAGGTTCCCACTGGAGTCTCCCTTTGACAGTCTCTGGCTGCAGTCTGGAGGCTGGGAGGTCCTGCTATGGAATGTTCCGGGAGATCAAAAGGCTTCCCGCTGGTTTCCGGGGGTTTCCGTGCAGCTTTGCTGAGGGTTTCATCTCTTGTGGGAAACTGCAGGAAATGTTGGCGCTCCCTTACTGGAACTCCCTCCCAACACAACTCTCTTCTTATTGTAAAAGCGGGCATGGGGGCACCAATGCCGGGGTGTTGTGTGCCCAACCCCTACCCCCTGCATCATGGCCCTGATTCAAATTATCCCCCAAAGTTGCTATTAGCTGCAGAGGAGAACAATTCCGTTCTGCCTACGTGTTTTCCCCGACCCCTCTATGGCTAATAGCAGCTACTGGGGTGCATGTGTGTGATTTAAGTTGGGAAAATTAATGGAAAGGAAGGGGGTTGAGCCCCTTCTCCCCTACACCATGGTCTTGGTTCAAATGAGGGGGACCTACAGCCACTTTTACAGGAAGAAAACCATGTTGGGAATTCCCATGGCAGAACTCCCTTTGTTTGGCCTACATGGAACCTTACCTGGCCAGCCTTTTTTGAAACAGCAAGGGTCATCATTGGCAGAGGATGGTGTGTTTCCTCTTGGAGATTGCACGGCCAAATGAGCCCTTGTGCAGCTGCTGCTTGGTTAAGTACTTATGGGACAGATTTGACCTCAGGGACTGTTGTCAGTGCCCATAACCCAAATAAGAAGGGTTGTACCAGGTGCAACTGCTGGGATGGTGATGGGCTAGAGGAGCTGCATGCCAGGCTGGGAACTGGGTGACCAGAGAGCAGGGCTGGAGGCTGCAACTGGAGCAAAGCTGGAGCAGCAGGACTTTTTCAGGAGGCTTCACCCTGGGAACTTCCCATGGTGAGCTGTTGCACCAGCAAGGGCCTGGGTGAAAAGCAGGGCTTACAGAGGAGCAGGAAGCACCTCCCTTTCCAGGAGTTAGCTCAGCTCAGGTCTGAGATCGCTGCACCTTCTCCTCCACCACCACCTCTTGAGTAGGCTCATCAGAAGAGAAGCTTCAGGCAGCCAGGCAGGCACTTCAGTGCTGGTTCCAGATGTTGTCCTAGAGCCAGTATCATCGTCGTCGTCGTCATTGCTCTTGGTGTCCTGGGGGGGGGCTCCACAGAGCCTGATGTAGGGCAGGGGGATTCAAATCCCTGCCCAGCTGTGGAGCCCCCTGGGAGATGTTGGGCTGGCCAGCTGAACCTACAAAATACAGGAAGGGAAGAAGAGGAGTCTCAGCTCTTCAGGTGAAGGGTAGGCGAAACGTGTGTTTTCGGCACGGTCTGTGCTAAACCGCTTTGTTCAAAAGGTTCCTTCCAGAGTTAAAATGTGGATGTTTCCACAGACCTGAATACTTTCCTCTTGCCTTACCCTGAAGCTGGAGCTCAGCAACCCCTTTCAACATCTTGGAAAGACAGAAACGCTCAGTTGGGTGATCCCCTTGATCGGATGTTTGCTCATCAAACAGAAAAGCATTTCTTTCCTTTTCCTGCATCTCTGCAGACACACTTGAGGCCAGCACTGACCTCCTTGCAGCACCGGTGAAGTTGTTGTTGATAATGATGATGATGAAGATGAGGAAGAGGAGGAGGAGGAGGAGGTGGTGGTGGTGGCAACCGTGGTGGAAGGTAGGTGCAGGTAGTCAGGCTGGTGCCTCCCCTATCAGGCCTCCTGCATCTCCAGGCCCAGTACTGGAGGTTCTGTTCTCCCCAACACCACCCCCCATCAGTGGTCCTGAGAGTTTCTTGGAGTCATTTCACTGGCCATTGCTGGAAACAGGATGCTAAATCAGATTTAAACCAGTTTGGTCAGATCCAGCCGGGCGATTCTGGTGCTGTTATGCGTTTCTCTCAAGGCCTGTACATGCGGAGAGGTCATGCGAACAGGCTTAGTCACAGGTGAAGGGGCCTGAAACACAGACACATCTTCCCATGACCCTCCTCCTTCCCCGCTCCATGAATAACCAGGATGGATTAGAGGATTCTGCTGAGCATCCGCCGATTTGGAACCAAGCGCAAGGCGGAACTCTTCCCTACAGAGAACACCCCAGGAACAAAGGGCTTTTGTTCAGTCGGACTGGAAGTGCAGTTTGCTTGTAAGCCTGAAGGTTTCCCCCTGACCTCTTTCCTGTCCAGAGGGGTAGTGAGGAAAAAGCAGGCCCAGTCTCCATAAAGGGTTTATGTTGGCGCAATGCCCCATTCCTAGGTGCAAGATCCTGTCAGATTACGAAGCACACATCCAGTGCAGAAGAACGGAGCCGATTGTCTGAGCTGCCAGCACTTTCCACTGGGGTGGGGGAGGCAGGTAGAATGCATTAAAATGCACCAGTAAGGGGAATGTGGAGGGAGGGGGAGACCCAAAAAGATGAAGCTGCACAGCTTCATTTCAGAGAGGTCAACAAGGTGAAGAAACGAGAAACAGAGCAGGAACCCAGTATACCCAGGAGCACCATTTCAGATTTAGCGGTGGTGGTGGTGGGGGAATTTTCTGCAAGGGTGAAATAAAAGCCTGTTTGGGGCAGATTCACACTTAAATTGCAGAACCACAACAAAGAAGCAGGTTTTAAAAATATCTGCTGCAGTTGCTTTTATATATATATTATTGGAGTGCCACTGCTGTGTGGTGTAGTGGTTAGAGCAGGAGAGGGCAGACTGCAGATTTGTGGGGTGCCCTTTGTTCTTTATTATTTTATTTATTTATCATATTTCTATACTTCCTGATCATATAGACATAGAAGCCAGGTCCACGGAACAAGGTACAAGGCTGGGAACAACATGTTGGGCAGGAACTTAGAATTAAGGAACTGGGTGCTTCCGATTATATGCTCAGCCCAGAAATTGGTTTTCTCGTGAAAATCCAGGCCTGGTTTCTTCTCAAGCTCTCGTCATTTCAGCAGCCTAATTTAGGGGGAAAAACACTTCTATTTTATCTCAGATGCAGTTATTTTTTGTGTATGTACGCTTTTCCATGTGTGTTTGTAGGTATGCAAGTATGCTTTTGCTTCGTATGTTTTCTGCTTTACAATTTAAAATCTATCTTGTTTTCGGAAAAAGAAAGTCTGTTTAAGAAAGTGTTGGATCCTTCCCCTCAACACATCAGAACCTAAGAACAGCCCTGCTGGATCAGGCCCAAGGAGGCCCATCTGGTCCAGCCTCCTGTTTCGCACAGTGGCCCACCAGATGCCACTGGAAGCCTACAGGCAGGCGCTGAAAGGGGCATGCCCTCTCTCCTGCTGTTACTCCCCTGCAACTGGGACTCAGAGGCATCCTGAATACCAGTCGCAGGTATTCACTCGTCAGCCTTCATTCCTTGACCTCTTTTCTAGTTGACATTTTCCTGAATCAGGTAACTGCACCAGCTTCTCCCATGTAACAACTGACAGTCAAGAATTCTCCTCGGCCATCCTGGCTCTGAAAGGCATCTCACATTCTGGTATATGGTGACCTTCCACCAGTCACCTGGAGATCTTCCAGGAGATCCTTTCTTCCTTCCTTCCTTCATCTTATTTTTATATTGCCTGATATGTGTATCTCCAAGTGGTGCACACAATTTAAAATACAACAAATATAAAACAACATAAGAACAGTAAAAACAATTTTGTGGGATAAAAACAGTTAAAGAGTTTGAAATTAATTTCAGTTAAAAGCCTGAGAAAGCAGGTGTGTCTTGAGGGTCTTTTTAAAAACAGTCAGAGATGGAGAGGCTCTTATTTTGACAGGGAGCTCATTCCAAAGCCGTGGGGCAGCCACAGAGAAGGCCCAGCCATCCTTCCTGGTGACCCCTGGGTTAGAGTGCAGGACAAGGACTGGGAAGACCTGGGTTCAAATCTCTGTCCAGCCATGAAGCTCACTGGGTGACTTTGGGCTTGTCACTGGCTCTCACCCTAACCTACTTCACAGGGCTGTTGTGAGAATAGAAGTGGGGAACCAACAATGTCTTGAGATCTTTGGAGGCAGGACAGATAAAAATTATAATCTATAAATAGCAGCAAGGTTATCATGGTTGCCTATAACATCTCTGTGTGTATGTGTGTGTGTGTGTGTAAATGTGTGCATGAATGCATGTGTATTCACGTTCGGTTTCAGTACAAAGAGAAACCTCCTTCAATTACTTCAAATCACAGAAATGCTCAGAGTTCTGAACATTCTGAGTTCATCCTCCATATAAGACTCTGAACAAATGAGTGTCTGAGTCTGAATGCATCCAAAATTCCGTTCCAGGTGATGTGGAAAGCTGCAGGGTCCTGTTGCCTACTTCTAGGCTATTTCCCCCTCTAGAAATTCTTGGGTTTTAACATTTTCACTCCATGTGAGGTGAAGCATGAGACGCTGTGGAGCTTCCTTAGCCCTCACCTGCCCCACTTGCTCCTTGATCTCGCCGTTCCAAGGCTGAACAAAGAAGAGGAACTGAAGGAGCATCGGCTGCTGTGACTCAGAGGTCGGCATTACGCCGGGTGATCCTCTGTCATCTGGTATTCTGCGTGTGCTCTCTCTTCCTTAGCAGGAATAACCCCATCTGCTACCCAGAGAGAGTCTGAGAGCCGTCAATTGGTTTACGGGGGCAAAAACTCCCGGTAAGCAGCTAAAGGCATCAGGAGCTGCTACATAAGCTGGCAGCATTGCTTTCGGGCCATTAATACGGCATATTGTCTCCAAGATCCTTGCTAAGACAGCCCGGCAGTTCCCTAGATCGGCTTAGTCACCTACATGCCATCTGTTGCAAGCAGCATTGGGTTGAAAGAGCAAGCCAGAGCAAAAATGCATGTACACACATCACCTAGCGCAGCTTCCACTCGGTGTGGTTTTCCGGCTGACATCTGAAGCATTTGCCCTGGTATGCGATGCAGCTGCAACGGCTACTTTGGCCAGGATGCAATTGTACGTTTTAAAAAGTATCCTCTGCCTTTCAGCTGATAAAGGGCTTCCCAAAGTGGATGATGTGTACTCAAACCCAGTTTGCAAATCATGAAAGCACACACAGAAACATGGCATCCAAACCAAACATCGCAGCCAGACAAGCTGCAGCTTTCCTTGCCAACCATTTTGGATCCATGGACAGCAAACGGGGATGTTGCTCCAGCAAAGGTCTGGAGCCAACTGAGGGCTTAACTGCTCCTGTCTTCATGTTGATGTTTCCCTCTCTGCCCCTCTGAAGGAAGGAACAGAGTGGCGGCTCAAAGGGGCCGCACCCTGGAGCACTGGCTCCAGTGGAACTAGGGAACTTCCTGCCTTTCCAGGGTTCTAAAGAGGAGTCCACGGAGTCAGAGGATGGCCTGCCCCTTCTCCCACTCTGGTTTCCCTGCAACTGCATCTTGGTGCTCCCTTCTTCTGGTGAGGTGATTCAAGACTCTTCCTGGGGATGGTTCCTGACCCCAGGATCCCCCATCCTCAGGCCCTTCCTCTGATAACAGAGGACCCAGCTCTTGGACCAACACAGGGACAGTGTGTGCAGCCAGGAGGGGCCCCACATCATCTGAAGCCTAAGCTTGGTCTTAGTACAGTGGCGAGCTGGGCTGTAAACTATTAATTAAGCTTGTGATTAGGGTGCATTTATTTAATTTTGCATGCAAGTCTTTTTGCTTTTTATTATTTTTAAATTGTTACTGGGCTTTGGTTGAGATCAGTGGTAGCCAGGGCCCATTGGGGCTGGGGCGGGTAGCAGAGGAACGCAGGACTGCTAATGTCATTTGTCAAGCAGGAATTAATAATCAATTGGATATTTTCAGTAAGAAATCTGCATTTTGTTTTCCTAGATCAATTAACATAGAATCCAAGAAGGGACTCTCATCTATATGGTGCTTGTCACCTTTTTCTTGCATACACAAGTTCGGATTCTTCTATTCTAGACTAATTAAATCTGGAATAATGGTCAGGTCCTTGGCTGTGTACCCTCTCAGCTATTAGAGCAAATTTGAATCCTAGCTCTTTGCATAAAATGAGTTAAACATGGGACAAAAAAAATAATTTTGCTATCACTCTTTTCACACAAGAGGGTGGCAAATCTTACAGAGTGATGCCCACACCAGTGTGCATTCCCAATCACTACCCTACAACAACGCAAAAAGGCTCCAATGACTTAGTAGGGGAGAGCTGGTCTTGTGGTAAAGGTAAAGTGTGCTGTTGAGTCGGTGTCGACCCATTGCCATCTCCAGCGCAATATGAGATTATGCTTATCAGCATCTTCCCGTATCGCTGCTGCCCGATACAGGAGTTTCCCATAGTCTGGGGAACATACCAGCAGGGATTCGAACCGGCAACCTCTTGCTCACTAGGCAAGTCATTTCTCTGCTGCGCCATTAGGTGGCTGGTCTTGTGGTAGCGAGCATGACTTGTCCACCCTGGGTCCACTCTGGTTTGCATTTGAATGGGAGACCACATGAAGGTTCCACGTTCCCTCCCTGGCAGCATCTCCAAGTTAGGGCTGAGAGAGACTCCTGCCTGCAACCTTGGAGAAACCGCTGCCAATAGACCACACTGAGCTAGATGGACCAAAGGCCTGACTCGGTAGAGGGCAGCTTCCTCTGTTCCTTGACTTCTCTGAAATCATTTTTAAGCTCCTAAGAAGTTAAAACGGAGGCGGCGTTCTTGGCTCCAGTGAGTACTCTTCGGCTGTTTTGTAGAGGAGATGGGAAGAGTCAAGACATCGTCTGAGCAAGGAGCCTGCTGGCTGCTGCGGACATCCATTTCCGTTCTTTATCACAGGGGTGCCTAACCTTGGCTCTCCAGCTGTGGTTGGACTACAACCCCCATCATGTCCCACCACAAAGGCTGACACCTGGGACCAGCCCTGGGATGCCCATGGGCAAGGGGCTTCCTTCCTCTCTTCCCCCGGCTTCAGGCCGCCCTCGCTGCAATTCCCTGCAGCAAGAGATGCTCTTGCCTGCTCCTGGACAACCCCTTCCCAAACGGGGTGGTTGCTCTTAAGGGCTAATGCAGTATTTGGCCCCTGCCAGGGTGGCTCCAGGGCTTGCCAGCTGTCAAGACAGGGCCGTTCTTCTGGCCATCCAAGTGCGTAATCAGGCCTGGATTAATTTCAGGAGATTAACGTCCCACACAGACAGCCTGTTTGTTGCCATTAATCTGTCAGAGTTTGGACTGGGAGTCGGGAGAGGGAAGTCCTGTGATCTCGGGCTCTGAAGGGGATTTCAGCGCCAATTTCATGTGATGTTTCTGCAATTCAAACACGCCTCGATGTTTCCTTTGGTCGGGGGCTGTTAAAAAGGCCGTTTGTGCACAAAACAGGCTTGCCCAGGTCTAAATACCACTTTTGAGATGATTTCCCTCATGATGGGCAGGGAAGGACCCATCCTCTGGCTGTTGTGCCTGGGGATGATGGGAGTTGTAGTCCAACAACCACTGGGGAACCTAAAATTTGGAATCCCTGTGCTAATGCCCATCAGGCAGCAGTTGACAAACTTGGATCTCCAGATGTTGTTAGACTACAACACCCATCATCTCCAGCAAGGCCTTTGCAACTGGGGATGATAGGAGTTGTTGTCCAACAGTATCTAAGGATCCAAGGTTGAGAACCACTGCTGTTAGGTATGATGGCTATATGGAGCCTCTAGATTCAGGGGCAGTATACCACAGGATACCGGTTGCTGGGAAGCAACAGTGGGTGACAGCTATTTTGTCTCCATGTTCCACTTGTGAGCTTCCTGCAGGCATCTACTTGGTCCCTGCAGGAAGCAGGATATCGGGCTCAGAGGCTCTTTGGTCTAGCAGCCAAGCTCTTCTTATGCAACCTGCATACAACTCTGCCTACGGAATAATCTGCCACACCAAATTAGCAGGAGTGTGACCTCCCCAGAAGCGCACATTCCAGGATTATGCCAAGGAAACAGGCTCTATCTGAAGAGTGTCAAAAGCACTGGTGAAAAGTCCCTGCACATGTTTCGACGCACCGATAAAGCTACTCCTGTGTTATTGCTCGAGATGCTGTTCTGCAACTCGTACCTGGAAGGCTGAACCCTCCGTGCAAAGAGACATGTGGGTGCTGGGAATGCCAGCTGGAGGCAGAGTGCATGCGGGTGCTCCGCGGAGGTGAAATGGCCCGTGGAACGACTTCTGGTCCGCCACTGGGTAACTTTCAACACTTTTGCTTCCCTTCCCACTTGGCAAACACGGCTAAAACCCAGGTCCTACTGAGGCTCTGTTCATTGACAGAAACGTCAGGATTGTAAGGACACCCAAGGCTTGAAGCTGAAGGTTTAGCTCAGGGGTAGCCAACCTGCGGCTCTCCAGTGGTGGCTGGACTACAACCCCCATCATCCGCAGTTGCAATAAATTGTGGCCGGTGACAATAGGAACACGTTGATGCCTTATACCAAGTCCAGCTGTTGACCCATCTACCTTACTATTGCCTACACTGACTGGCAGGGGCTCTCCAGGGTTGCAGGTAGGAATCTCTCCCAGCCCCACCTGGAGATGCTGCCAGAAACTGAACTGGGGGCCTTCTGCGTGCTCTGGCCCCATCCCCGAAGGGAGACATATCACAGATATGTCTGCTTATAATTGCTGGCCTATGACCGTAATAAATTCAATTCATGCCGCGCTCACATGTAGTCACCCAACCAAATGCAAACCAAGGTGGACCCTGCTTAGCAAAGGGGACAATTCATGTCCGCTGCCAGGAAACCAGCTCTCCTAGTCCCCATGGAGGATGGGCGCTGTAGTGTCCGGCTGCAGTCTAGCAGACATCTAGGAAGGAACTCAAGGGCAAGAATCCTGCATTCCGCAAACGACTGCTTGAAGCAGGTACGAAAAAAGCCCTGCCCTTTCCCAGGCCCAAGATCAATCTCTCTGCTAGGCGCGACATATGAGACAGGCAGAAAAGAGTTAATGAGTCACGGCAGAGCAGAATGAGAAGGCTGAGGCACTGCCGGCATCTACCCCACCCTGGGCTCTGCGTGTCGTTCACCTGGCATTCCTCTCGTAAAACCCGATACAGCAGCAGCCTCCCCGAAGCTGGCGCTGGTCTTACTCGAAAGGTGGGCACATGCAGTTGTTCCTTAGGAGGCAGGGCCCAATGTCTTTCCTCCCCCACCACTCCAACCGCCTCAGCTGTTCGCCAGAGGACCCCCACCACCTTTGTGGCTTTGCTTTGCCTCCCTGTTTTTGAATGCTTCTTTGCCACCACCTCTGCAAAGCAAAAAGCTGCAACCACTGTTCACATCACAAGACGACGACCATAAAAAGCACTCCCCAAACTGACGTAGCAACCCAGAAAGCAAGGTCCTAGCAGCAGCAACTTAAGGGGTGTCGTGAGGGAGTGGCCCCCAAGGAGTGGCTCAGAGGACCCCCAAATCCCATCACCGGACCCACCTCCCTCCAGCAAGGGCGTGCAGCAGTGGAGGCCGCCTGCACCGAGCAGGGGAGAGAGCTCCCGGCTGGCTTCACCTGGCTCTCGGCCATTTCCACCTGCATGCCGAAGGAAGAGCAGGTTGGTTTAACTTTAAAGCAAGTAAGGTTGTGATTTGAGGCAAAGATTGCCATCACAATCTCAAGCAGAAACAAGATCTTTCTTGGAACAAAGCATTATTTCAGGACACCCCACAAATCAATAGTAGGAAGCCACAAGACAGAGTTCTCAACGGGTATGAGGTCACCAGGGACAGCCAGGGAAACAAACAAATGGACCATAGAACAGATCAGTCCCGAATTTTCACTCGAGGCACAAATGACCAGGCTCAAAAATGATCATACTTTGGACACATTATGCGAAGACCCAGCTCCCTTGAGAAGTCCATCATGCTGGGGAAAGTTGAAGGAAAGAGAAGAAGAGAATGACCAACAGCAAGATGGATGGACTCGATCATGACAGCCATGAATGCACCACTGAGAGACCTTGAAGGCCAAGCTGAAGACAGATCATCCTGGAGAGAATCTATCTATGTGGTCACTAAGAGTTGACACTGACTTGATGGCACTTAATCAATCAATCACGAGGGACCAAACAGACTCCTCAACGAAGTTCTGTGAAGGATCCCATACAATCAAATACAATCATTTTCATAACTTTAATGATGATGCTTGTTTACTGCTTACTGAATGGAGAGTCAGTGTGGTGTTGTGGTTAGTGTGTTGGACTAAGACAGGGGAGACCCACATTCAAATTTCCATTCAGCCATGAGACTCACCCACTGCGTCACTCTGGGCCAGTCACTTCTCTCTCAGCATAACCTACCTCACAGGGTTGTTGTGAGGAGAAACATAACCATGTACACCACTCTGGGCTCCTTGGAGGAAGAGCAGGATATAAATGTAATGAATGAATAATAAATATCTTTCTTGATTTTGCACTTTCCATGACCAGGTCCCCCAAGTACGTACAATCTGTGTCAATGTACAGGATGTGTGGTTACTTATTTTTCTGCGTTTCACTACCCGTTTACCACTTTTTAGCAGCAAAATATTTCTGGACAGAAGCAGCAAAACAATGGCCTCCCATTTCATATCAGCAAAACAAGCCTGTTTGGTCAAGCTAAAAGCTCTGCATATCAATAGCTATTGTCAATATTCTTCTAATAATCAGAAATTACCCAACTGAATTACTCCAACATCTCCCCCTGCCCCTGTTATTGCGTAGAAGTGTGGGCTTTTGGTCCATGTCACTTCTATGCAATACTGAAACATCTTGATCTATGTGTATGTGTGTGTGTGTGTGTGTGTGTGTGTGTAATCTTCATACTCCTATAGTAATATATGCTATGAACCATAATAAGTTCCTAAAGGTAAAGTGTGCCGTTGAGTTGGTGTCGACTCCTGGTGACCACAGAGCCCTGTAGTTGTCTTTTGGTAGAATACAGGAGGGGTTTACCATTGCCTCCTCCTGCGCAGTATGAGATGATGCCTTTCAGCATCTTTCCTATATCCGGAGGAAACATACCAGCTGGGATTCGAACCGGCAACCTCTGGCTTGCTCATCAAGTAATTTCCAAATTGATTAAGCATAAATTCCCTGGGCACAATGCATTTCTTGAGCACTTATCCTGAGTACATTATCTCCCCCTCTACACATACTAATACATTTATTTCCTTTATAATGCAGTTAAGCAAAGTGAAGCTGCTTACAAAGCAAGGTTATGCCTCCCATTTTGTGCAATGTCTTCTTAATCCCCTTCAGGAGTCAAAATAAGGTGTCAAAAAAGGAATGTCCTGTTGCCTCTTATCTGCTTTCCCTCCATTTGCACCTCATTGGCTGCATGATCCAAAACTTGGGCAGATGGATTAAACTCCTTTGCATTATTTAGAATTTGCACTTCCAAATGCTTAAATTCAGCCATCCATTGCAAGATTTCGATAGCACCCACAAAATGAAAGCCCATTAAGTTATAGGATCTCTTCATCCCCCAATTTTCCACCAGTGTGTCATTAAAGTCATGGATTGTCAGTACTATCCAGCCAAAACAATAATGCACCCATGGGAGACACATATAGGGATGACCTTTCTGTAATGGTCAGTCATCAGACAAGAATTATTGGGCAAGAGCAAACAAGCACACAGGGTTTGCAGACAGAAACAATCATGACTGATTTGATATAACTGGCTGTGTTGAGCCTTATAAATTGTAAAAGCAGGGGGAAAGTTGTTCCTGCCACAAAAGAACCAGCTGTACACAAAACTGCAGTTTTGCAGATGGAAAATATAAGTCGTATTGGCCCCATCATCAAGAACTTTGGGCAGCATGTAATGTGATGTACCATAACATGAGCCAGCACAGCATAGTGGTGAGAGAGTTGGACTAGGATTGGGAAGATCCGAGTTTGAATCCCCATTCAACCATGAAACTCACTGGGTGACTCTGGGCCAGTCATGTATCTCTCAGCCTAACCTACTTCACAGGGTTGTTGTGATGATAACAATAACCTCTGAGCTCCTCGGAGGAAGAGAGGGATATAAGTGTAAAAATAAATCAATAAAAATCAATAAAAATGTGTCGAGGAATTCAAAGGCAACCCTAAATGTAAAACTGCCATTTTGAGCATGGCTGGTTCATTTGTTACATCATGCCAGAAATTTATCCAGAATGAATTTTTTTCTGCTTTTACAGTACATAAGGCTCAATGCTGCCAGTTATATCAAACCAGGCATGGTTGTTTCTGTCTTCAAACCCCGGGTGCTTGTTTGCTCTCACTTCGGATGTGATGTTTCTCATTGAGCCAGGCCAACCTTAGTGTGAACCATCCATCTAATCAAATAAATCTCCTTCAACAGGAGCCGTAATATAATAGTAGAGACTTTTTAAAAAACCCACATAATCATGCTTGCAGGAGGGATGATTGAGTTTAATCATCAAAGGGGGGTTGCAGGCCCTGATCTTTGAAGTACCTAACAATGTCCCTGAGAAAGGAGCCACGTCAAAGGTGTCAGGGCAGGAAGCTCATCTCCAGCCCTCCAGAGAGATCATTCTCCAGCCTCAGAGGCGCAATCCCAGGAAACACCCAGCCTGCTCCTCTCCACAGATGTCCACACTCTTTGGAGACAGGCGGCAGGCCCAAACAGCACTGAGTTGCTTGGGGAAAGGCGGTCTGTGTGAGCAACGTGCAAACTGCCTGGGGCACAAGCCTCTTTCTCCTCTTCAGTGGCCCCACTCCGATGTTAAACTGCTTCATCCGCGGTTGTTGACACGAGCTTGGAAATGCTCTCCAGGCCCAGGAAGAAAAGGAAGGCTTGACTGCAGGCTGGGCTCAACCAGGACACCGTTCTGTAAACTGCTTTCATTGCCAAGCCTCAGAAAACATGAACAAAGGGGGTAATGCCTCTGAGCATGTACAGAGAATTCAGAAGAGAAGCTGAACATATAGCTGCTGCTAATGCACACTTTGCGATTGCCCGAAGAGCCGCCCTGCCTCCCCTCAGTCTGTTCATAACGTAATCTGGAATCCAGATTAGGGTTGCCACCCAACCAGGGAAAACCTTGTGCCATGCTCTTGTGCCTTTAATGCCAGCAAAATGGGCAGACATCAGCCGGTGGCCCACATCTTGGGGAGAAACATTCACTACCTCCAGATATTTGCTTGCCCAGCAGCTGTTAAAGGCAGAGCTACAGAGGGCAGTGGAAACATGGCCAGCGCTGGTCGGGATTAATTTTCCAGATGCCCAAGGCGTATGCCCCAGATTTGGGTCTTAAATAGGCTTAGAATGTATTAGCTGCACTAATGGGCATTGTCTCCCCCTCATAACTGTGGCTGCATTTATCTTTAGGGAAGGATAAACTCTGCATTTGGGGATCAAAATGGGATCCAAGCCAAGCCAAACCTTATTTCTCCTGCCAGCCTGCTCCTCCTCATGCTGTATGAAAGAAAAGGGCGGTGAGTTATTGTACATTTGAGCCTTGAAACGGCATTGTGGGGACGGCAGACAGACAGCTGCATCTCTACGAGGGAATTCCGCGCAAAGGCTTGTATGGACACCTGGAGCGCAATGCATCTGTCTGGAGAGCCTTGTCCAGGATCAGCCCTCCCCTCACTCGCGGAGACCCTTGCGGCTGGGCTTAATGTCTAGGGAAGGGAAAGACAACTGGAGTGTTTCTGGAAACAGCAGCCTCCGAGTTGAAAGTCCTCTTGTTCACCTTGGAGGAGTGGAAATCCACCCCCTGTGTCCGAATTGTGCACAGAATGCCTGCATGGGATGGCAGGATGAGTACCAAAACCAGTCCGGTCGAAACGATAAAATGGTGACAGAAAGAGCAGTAACCACAAGAGGTCCAGGAGGAAGCCGTTCAAACAACCAGTCATGAACAACTAACCACTTCAAAGCAGGGGGGCCCCCCAGCAAACATACAAAAGGCATTTGGACATGGTCGGGGGCAGGGTTTGCAAGTGCCTAGGACAGGGATGTAGCCGTTCGATTGTGGCAGGAGATGGTGGGTTTCGTTGTGGTTGTTGCAACAGCAGCTGCAGAGCCTCAGGGTGGCCACCCTGGCATTGGGCGATGGGAAGGGGCTCTCTCTTCCCGGGACTGGAAGGACGCTGCTACAACACGGAGCCAAGGGCCAAACTCGGGAGAGCACGGCTGCATCTGTGCTCAGGAGGAGGACGTGCTGTCTCAGGGTAAAGGCATACAGCAAATCTGGAGAGAAACATTTCAGCAGGGGGCCAAAGGCTCAGCTATTGATCCGCGGCATGAGAATTAGGTCGTCACAAGCATGCATGTCCCTGTTTTCATCAGAGAAATGTTGAAGGGGCAGGGAAGGAACGTTGATTTGAAAAGGTCATAAAAGCTAGCTGCGGGCCAATGCACTTACCTCGTTGCCTTCTGAAAAGTCCGAGGCTCACCCTCTTCTGGTCAGGAAATGGGTTTAGTCCCCTCGTTGATGAATGTTCACTAAGACATGCCATGGCTCCAGACACAATTAGACCAGGGGTTCTCAGCCTTGGGTCCCCAGATGTTGTAGGACTACAACTCCCATCATCTCTTTAGCCCAGTGTGGCAGGGGATGATGGGGGTTGTAGGCCACACCATCTGGGGGGACCGAAGGCTGAGCCTCCCTGAATTAGGCAGGGCACAGGCCAAACAGCTGCCGCTGGAATTTTCACTCTTCTTCCATGGCCCTTTCAGTGCATATTTCAATTTCTATTTTGGAAAGGTTTGATCTGCTTTTAATATTGGCTTTTAGGGTTCCACGCCAAGTCTTATTTTATTTTTACATGACACAGCTTTGTAATTAATGGTAACCATTTACATCCCAATGACCTTTGCAAGCAGCATTCTGGTGTGGCTTTTCAAAAACAAGGCTTCTAGCTACAGGCAAACACACACGTTGAGGCCTTTGGTTGCCAGCCTCCAAATAGAACTGTGGAAAATATTTGGGGGCACCAAAGGATCCTCTTATGACCCTTTAGCAATCCGGCCCCATGACCGTGCACAGGCCTGAGAGGCAGCCAGGGACCACCTCCTAAGGTCCGCAAGCCAGGCTGCTTCAAAGGGGCAGCAGACGGAATGAAGAGCCACCCTGCCTTGCTGAAGAAAACCCTGGAAGCCGGAGAAAAAGCTATTCCCAAGAGCCACTGGTCTCTTTCCCCAGCTCCACTCTACACACTTGCCCCAAAGGCATTTCGAGACCTCATCGTTGGGGTGATGCGCTTGCAAGCATGAAGTTTGTGTGCTGGCTCATACAGGGGCCAGCACACAAACATCATGCTTTTGTGGGGGGGGGATGAGGAAGGGTGAGGGGGCACATCTCAGGTGTGGGTGTGTGGAGGGACATGGGGGCAGGAGGTGCCAGGCCCTTCCCTGCCACCTGCTGCCACCAGCCTAAGAACAGAAGCCCTGCTGGATCCAGCCCATGGCCCATCTGGTCCAGCACCCTTCTGAAAAGTAACCTGCCAGATGCCTCTGGGGAGCCCCCCCCTTTCCCCTCTGCTGCGATTGCTCCCCTGCAACAGTATTCAGAGGCATCTTGCCTTGGAGGCTGGAGATGAACCATGGCCATTGAGACTAGTTGCCATGGATAGACTTGCCCTCCATGAAGTTGTCTAAGCCCCTTTGAAAGTCATCCAAGCCGGTGGCTCTCACCACATGCCAAGGTTGCTCCTGTCACACTGTGGAGGAATCATGCTCCATAAACAATAAAATAAAAATAAAACACAAAAAATAAAACAAAAATTAAAAATCCCTATAGAGAAAGTTAGCGTGTCAAGGAAAAGGTGTCTAGCTCGCCTTTCTTCCTGAACGGCTAGTTTTCTACAAGCAGGAGTTCCATGTTAGAAAGGAACAGTCAATGATGAGAGACAGTCTGCCGTCTAAAGTGGTAGAGCCCTCATCCAAGTTGACCTCTTAATCTGCAGTCTATGAGGATTCAGGGGAAGGTGGAAGAGACCTCCCATAAGAGACATCTTGCGGATGAAGCTCCTGGCCGGGGGGGGGGTGGATTTCAAATACAGCAAGTGTTTCCCCAGCACTGATCAAGAGCCTGAAAAGGGGAAAGGTCCGCTGTGTGTGCTCAGCACCCTCTCCGCTCAGTGGCAAGGCCAGCTGGTGATCAAGGCGCCTTTGAAACCGGTTTGGCAAGAAACGAAGGGAAACAGTTCAAGTAGGAAAGGGGGGAAAGGAAACAGACAAGGAGTGAAGTCTCGAAAGTATCGCTCAGATCCCCGTGATGGTATCTGAAGAAAGTTCCATCATACATTTAAGACTGCTCTGTCAAGGCTGACCATTTTGAACTGAGCTTTGGGACCAGGCAGAATGCCTTTTAGACTTGACCAGTTGCAGGACCAGTTGCAGGGGAGAAACGGCAGTTGAGAGGGAACGCCCTCCACTCCTGCCTGTGGCTTCCAGCGGCATCTGGTGGGCCACTGTGTGAAACGGAAGGCTGGACTAGATGGGCTTCCTTGGGCCTGATCCAGCAGCGCTATTCTTATTTATTTATTTTTATTATTATTAAAACTTTTATACCGCCCTTCCAAAAGGCTCAGGGCGGTTTACATTAAAAACCATTAAAATCAATTAATAAACAAAAATTATAAAGCATAAAACAATAACTAATAATTAAAAACATCATGTTCTTATGACCTGGCTTGTCTCCCCAACAGCCCTGCAATGCAGCTTGTTTTCATTCCCTCTCCCTACTATGCATGTTATTTTGCGAAGAACTGAGAAAAACAGCAAGCAGTTCACTCAGTGTCTACCTGAATAATGATCACAATAGCAACAGCAAGCTCCTGAGAATCCCTAATGCAGTGGTTCCCAACCTTGGGTCCTCAGCTGCTGGACTACAACTGCCATCATCCCTAGCCACAATGGCCAAAGGAGGTGATGGGAGCTGTAGTCCAACACCAGAGGACCCAGAGGTGGGAACTGCTCTGCTAGCTGAATATAAAACAGTACCCTCAGAGCCATTTGTGATCAGAGACTTACAGGAACATATATGTAACACCCACCATTACTACTATCGGTAGGTTCCCTGCACTTGCAACTAAAGGGTGTCTGAGCTCCCCTCCCACCTCTTAATGGATTGTGGAGGGTGCTCAGAAGGTCCTTAGAATCTTCGAGAGTTTTCAAGCCCAGCTGAAACCTCCTGAGCAGAGAAGGAAGGCGAGATCTGGAGATCTTCTATTCTTTTATGAACTTGTTGATACACTGCAGTTCTTCGTTGGGCAAGATTTGCACGCTGGTTTGAGATTCTGGACCAGGTCTTCATCATTTTGGCTGCTTGCCCACAGGACTTTCAGTATGGACTGTGCATGAGCATTGTTGGGATCATTCCCTTAGAAGAAAGAGACTGGGGTTTGGTTTGGGTTTTATTTAGTGGACCCCTAAATGGTGTTCTCATCAGTGGCCACCCAGAGCTTCAAGATGCGACTGGCAGTAATCTTCATCTTCATAAGCAGAATTCTTTCAAACTTGCTGCATTTATTAATAAGGAACACAGGCTGCATCCACTGAATGTAAGGTGGTTTACTTCTGAGTAAGCATGCATGGGATTTTGTATGCTTTGTGACTTTCTATTATTTGTAATTGGGTATTTTAAGTTTACCTCCATGCATGCTTGGCAAATTCGGTTCTACAAAGAAAAAACATGTAAATGTTTATAAACCCTTGAGTTTGGCATAAGAAATTATTTTGGGGGGATTCTCTTTCTGAAAGAGAAACCACTGGGAAATACATTATCTCAAAATATAGAGATATATCTAGAGAGAGAGAGAGAGAGAGACACTTGAACCCCAAAAACCCAATTTCCAGAGTAAGACGGGTTACATATACATGATCTATTGGCTCATTCTGTTGGAGACAATTTCAGACACACAGCAGGTAGGAAACAAAGCAATTAGGACAGGTACCAGCCCTTGTTATTCATTCTCACCTCCAGCAATCAGAGGTTTTGGGAACACCTTGAAAAAATGAGGTTGCATGCCATAAATATCTCGGTTTATGATGACTTGATGGGCTTGTGTTCCAGATGTGTTATCTTTCAACTGGAATCAACGCTTTGGCGTAGCCTAGAAATCTCAGAGAGAGAAAGCTCTTATGCAGTTTCCAAAGTTCCTTAGGAACATAGGCAGCTGCCATATACCAAGTTAATCCATTGGTCCATCTAGCTCAGTACACAGAGTGGCAGCGGCTTCTCCAAGGTTCCAGTCTCTCTCAGCCCTGCCTTGGAGGTGACACGGAACCTTCTGAGAGCACGCAGAGGCTCTTCCCAGAGAAGCCCCATCCCCTCAGGGGAATTTCCTACACTGCTCACATGTCGTCTCCCATTCAAATGCAATCCAGGGTGGACCCTGCTTAGTAAAGGGGACAAGTCATGCTTGCTACCACAAGACCAGCTCTCCTCTTCTTATGAAAGGGAGAGCTGGCATCATGCTAGTTTACTATAGAGAGACCAAGGGTCCTCCGTCTTGGGTCCCCAGATGTTGCTGGACTCCAAAGACCATTGGGGCAGGGATGATAAGCATCGCAGTCCAACAACATCTGCGGACCCTGGTAGAGATCAGGAGTGCCAAGTATTTATGCCTCTGACTTAAGCAGGTTTAACATCCATTCCTTCTCCCCAAAGAGCCTTGGCAAGTAAGCTCTACAAGATAGCACTAGGGATCCCAAGCATGCCTCACCACCTTCAGCAAACCAGGATTCCCAGGTTTCTTGAGAAGCAGGTCATGACAATTAAACTGGTACCAACACTCTGAACTTATTTTTTAAATTGAAAATCCTGAGTCTGTAGTGCAAGCTCAGCCTAGATGTCGTCTCCATCTTATCTCAAAATAAAGAAGAGTCTGTACAGAAGTATGGAAGAAGAAATCATCTAACTGGCAGGGAACTGCCATCTGCTTAGCCCAGAAATTCCTCCTCATCTACATAAAATGACACACCCCTGAGAGATGACCTGGAAGGGCAGATTATCTCTTGAGAATTTAAGAACATAATTATTGTTTATATACAGTTGCAAGTTGATGGCAATGAAGCCTGGCCAGTAGACTGTTGAGGTTTTCATGCTCACAAAATCCCATGCATGCTTACTCAGAAGTAAACCACTCTGCATTCAGTGGATGCAGCCTGTGTTGCTTATTAATAAATGCAGCAAGTTTGAAAGAATTCTGCTTATGAAGATTACTGCCAGTCGCATCTTGAAGCTCTGGGTGGCCACTGATAACACCGTAACATCCCATAGAAACAGAGAATAATCCAAATCAGACTGAAATGTGGATTTTAAAAAAGGGAAATAAACCTGCCCTGTCTGCTGTTGGATCCTCAATTCGAGAAAGCCAGATCAAAAAGGAAAGTGTATCGGGGGAGCCCAAGGGAGGAATAGATAGGGTCATCGCTTGGGGCAGAGCATCTGCTGAGCATACAGGAGGTCCCAGGTTAAATTCCCAGCAACTCCAGATAGGGCTGAGGGAAATTCCTGCCTGAAGCCCTGGAGAGTTCCTGCCAGACAGGACTGATGGACCAATGGTCTGACTCAGAAGATGGCAACTTATGTCCCTATTATGGGGCCTGAAGCGAGGTATCCGACACTGCCTTGCCCCATGCCCTGGAGGGGTGGGCAGTCCTCCTTCAAGGCAGACCCTTGCAAGCTTTGAAAGTGGCACAGGGGCATGGAGGAGGGAAGGTAATGGAGTCTGAAGTCATTCAACTGCTGAATGACTGTGCCCTAGAACAGCTGGTCTTGGAACCAACCAGAGAGAAGCCGACCTTGGACTTAATTCTGAGTGACACCCAGGACCTGGTGCGTGATGTCCGTGTCATTGACCCTTTAGGGAACAGTGACCATAGTGCGGTCAAATTCAGCAAACATGCAGGGAGAGAATCACCAAGGAAGTCTAACACAGACACTTTGAATTTCAGAAGAACATAAGAACAGCCCTGCTGGATCAGGCCCAAGGAGGCCCATCTAGTCCAGCATCCTGTTTCGCACAGTGGCCCACCAGATGCCACTGGAAGCCTACAGGCAGGCGCTGAAAGGGGCATGCCCTCTCTCCTGCTGTTACTCCCTTGCAACTGCAACTGTTACTCCCCTGCAACTCCCACTGAACTGCGGTTCAGTGTTGGCAAGTGTAAAGTGATGCACATTGGGACGAAAAATCCCAACTTCAAGTATACGCTGATGGGATCTGAGCTGTTGGTGACTGACCAGGAGAGGGATCTTGGGGTCATGGTGGACAGCTCATTGAAAGTGTCGACTCAATGTGCGGTAGCTGTGAAAAAAGCCAGTTCCATGCTAGGGATCATTAGGAAGGGGATCGAAAATAAAACTGCTAATATTATAATGCCCTTATACAAATCTATGGTGCAGCCACACCTGGAATACTGCCTACAATTCTGGTCACCACATCTTAAAAAAGGACATTGTAGAACTGGAAAAGGTGCAGAAGAGGGCAACCAAGATGATCAGGGGCCTGCAGTATCTTCCTTATGAGGCAAGGCGTTTTAGTTTAGAAAAAGACCACTGTGGAGAGACATGACAGAGGTCTATAAAATCATGCATGGTGTGGAGAAAGTGGATAGAGAGAAATTCTTCTCCCTCTCACATAATACTAGAACCAGGGGTCACCCCATGAAATTGATTGCCACAAAATTTAGGACTAGCAAACGGAGGTACTTTTTCACACAACGTATAATCAACTTGTGGAATTCTCTGCCACAAGATGTGGTGACAGCCAGCAACCTGGACAGCTTTAAGAGGGGTTTGGATAACTTCATGGAGGAGAGGTCTATCAATGGCTACCAGTCGGAGGGCTGTGGGCCACCTCCAGCCTCAACGGCCGGATGCCTCTGAGTCCCAGTTGCAGGAGAGTAACAGCAGGAGAGAGGGCATGCCCTCCACTCCTGCCTGTGGCTTCCAGCGGCATCTGGTGGGCCACTGTGCGAAACAAGATGCTGGACTAGATGGGCCTCCTTGGGCCTGATCCAGCAGGGCTGGTCTTATGGTTGCCAAGCTGCCTCCTCTCCTCTTCTTGAGCTTCTTGCAAAACAGACATGACTGTCCCAGGACCTTACAGTATTTGCACCTCACCTTCCCTCTAAGGTGCTCAGGGCCACACACACGAGCTCTTCCTTGTTACCCTCACAACAACCCTGCAAGAGAGGTGAGGCTGACTTTCCCAAGGATCTCCAGTGTACTTTGTGGCTAGGCAAGTACCTGACAGCCAGCTCTTCCTGGCCTTTCCACATGCAGGAGCAGTCTACCACAAGAGATGGCCAGACTGTGTCCGTGTAGGATCTATTTGGTGTGTGTTTATTCTAAATCTCAGGGGTGGGGCTGGCAAGCCTGACCTGAAGTTCCACAGAGCATAATACTGCAGCATTTTTGACCCAGAAGCAGGCAAAGCTTCAGGCACATAAGTCACCCAGGAAAAATGTCCCTGGGACACCAAGGACTTGCCAGAGGGACAGAGGACCAACTCCCAAGCAGCCACAACCGATGTTCCCGAATCAGATTGTATCTCGGTGTCCACAGGCATTCTGGGCGGGCCTCATCCTACATCTGTGGAACCTCCATGCAAAAGGAGGAAGATTCTCCAATCGGGCCCGCTCCGGGGTGATGCCTACGGACTTCCAAAGGAGGCCACAGCTGTACGCGGTCAGTTAATCACCCTCACGACCTTTGACTTATTGGTACCAATTGAACCGCTTCCTGAGTAATTGCTAGCTTTAGTGTCCTTTAATTTAAACCAAGGAAATTGATGCCTGTTATTCAGTTGGATAGAACCTGTACATTCTCCCCCATGTATACAGATCATCATCTAGACTTCTTTTGAAAAATAAGGCTCAGTCCGGCTGCAGGCAGGGAACTCTGCCTCTGGAGAGTCTCAGGTTGACCACACCTGAACTACTTTTTGCAGCCTCATTCAGTCTGCAGGCAATTACAGCGACTTAAAACTGGAATACTCATTATTCCATGAGTGGGAGTCACCATGCTCTCTTTAGTTAGCACAGATCCCAAAAGCAGCTGGTCCATGGCTGTGCACACAGGATTTCCATGATGTATGTGTAAGGGAAAGCGAAAGGGCTGGCTCTCCTCCTAGTCTCAGGCCCAGCTGAAGCGCCTTCCCCGTGTCCACATCCCATCCGTGTGCCTCTTCAACCACAGTCCCTACACCTTCATTACTTTTCAGCAGAACAGCTGACCCAGAGCACAGACATTTCAGTAGTCTAATTCCAGCAACAAGCTGGGAATCAGAACTTGAGCGCCTACATTCTGCTTTGCTCCTAATTGTCTCTCCAAGCTTACAGAACTTTTAAGAATCTGGTCTTGTTTCAGTTTGTTTGCCAACAGGGTGATTTTTTTAATGGGGGGGAGGGGGACCGGAGAACATATTTACTAGTGTTTTTATTGTTGGCAAGAATCCATGTTTTTCAGGGGGCGGGGGTGGGGGGAATCCACCAAGAAGCCATAACGGGAACAATTTGCATCCTTTCCCCTCCCAGCCACGATTTTTCCAAGGACATATTTGCTTTTGCAACATTTCCCTCATTAGGCCTTTTTGAGAGAGAGAAAATTAAATTTAGCCTCCTGTTTGGCCTGAACACACACAGAAAAGAACCTCCAGTTCTAAAATAATCCGCACAGCTGCAAAGGTGCACAGAGTCGCCAGAGGACAAGGTGGGAGACAGACATCAGCCTGCCAGATCAAACCGAAATGAGCCCATTTCGTCCAGCATCCTCTTTCCCAGTGGCCAGCCAGAGCACCTATGGAGCACTCTCCAGTCACATCATCTCCCATCAAACCCAGCCCCATTGCAGCCATTGGGGGCATTGGGAGCAAAGACACCCCACCCAGTACACAGGATGAAACCATTAGAGGGGGACCATGTTGCTTATGCCGCTTGTTCCCCATCTCCAGCATAGGATGGGCTAAACATCTTGAAGTTCAACTCGCTCATTACACTCACACAGCCACAGCCATCTGTGGAAGAAATGTGTTTGCTCCCTTCCAAAGCCAGATGTTTTGGTGCTGGATAGGACCCCCTTGCAATAAAAGCCCTCACTTGAGGGAGAATTTTGGGGTTACTGCATAAAGCAAAATCCAAAACAGATGCACTTGGTGCAGAAGGCCCTTACTCATTCTTCACCCAATAAAAAGCAGACTGGCCAAGTATTATGAAAAAGTGTATTTCATTCATTTAAATAACTAGAATTCAGCATATTAAGAGAGGGAAAACAGCCAATCACATACACATTTGACAAATCAAATTAATTTAACCTCACAATAAATTAAAACATTAAATATTAACTTTTTTTTCAGTGCAACATATACAGAAGAAACAAGTGAAACCTGGGCTAAAAATAAATTTCAGGTTGGTTATAAACAGTAAACTTAATTATGAAAAGAAGGAGGGCTAACGTGGAACTAGAGGTCAGCACACAGTCGCCAAGAGGCTCCTACCACTGATGTCCATTTCCCATCAAAGATGGGGTCTAAAGTGGGACATGAGCACCAACCATCACGGGAGGTCCTGTTTTGCCTTGTCAACTGGTCTACTCTGAAAACGGCAAGATGTACCATTTCTATCTATTAAAACTAGCTGGTACAACATTGACCGTGTTTCTGGTGAAGGATCCAAATGGTGAGGGAAATGCAGGTGGTATTGGATCACTGCAGGACTAATTATTAAGAGATTGCCCAATTTCTCAACAGCATTATAGGGCACAATTTTGGAGACACAGAAATGAGGGAAACCTTCAGCAGAACTCGCACAATAACAACTGATTGCAACTGGAAAAAAACCCTTGCTTTCTTATTCCTTTCTTCACTTAGAGGAAAAGGGCCACAATTTTTCTGTTTACAGGGTAATTATTCTGGTACAACATACAAAGTATTTTAAACCATCATTTTGGTATGGCTCATAATTCCTTTGGGCTCAATCAATTACATCTTTCCCCTTGAATCAGAACATGAGAAAAGCTAGGATGCCCTGGAGCCCTTCTGCTCCATCTGCTGTCCTTCCTTAAGCGACCTTAAGAATTGAGCAGAGCAAACATCTTGATGCATTTGGTCACGAATTTCTGCATCACCACTGACACCTGGTTTAATGAGTCACCAAGTTAGGATGGAAAGATGTTTGGGGAGAAGATTAAAAACCTTATTTGTCTTTAAGAGAAAGAACCTCCCTGAGGAAAGTCAGAAAGGTGTGTTAAGACTGACAGTAAAAGAGATCAAATCTATTAAAAGGACCCATCACAAGCCTACCTGCTAATTTTAGAGCCGAAATATCATTTTATAGAAAAATGCATTAGATGCACTCTGATAGCAATGCTCATGACATTATTAAGGGCTTTAGCACATAGCAAGATCAACCAGGGGAAGATGCAAAGGCTTTATGAAGGAGGCCAAAAGTGAAATCCTGTGGCTTTTAATTAGCAAAATCACTTATCTTCAATTCAGTTTTAACTGTTCTGCCTGTTTGGAAAGGCAAAAAGATCAAAGACTTTTTATTATTTTAATGCCCCTCTCATTAGTTTCTTTTGCATAAGTAGCAAAATGGCTCCCTTAATAGATCTCTTACGTCATGCTGCATTTCGCTGCAGAGAATGCGGGCGATAGAAGAGAGTGCTCTGGAGAACTGGGCTCTTCCAAAGCGCCGTCATCGTCATCATGTGTAAGCCAGAAGCACGGAAGGAAAGCGCTCCATTTCCCCAAACATAGTGTATTTTGCTGGCTGCATGCGCTTATCTTGCATCTCACCGATCCAGAGGTCAGCATATCCAGAAACCTGGGTGCCATGCCATCTCCTCAGGATCAGCAGGGCAGTGCTTCCACAGGTCTCTCCCCACCTTTGGAAACATGCCCTAGAATTAAACTGAGGGGCCTATTCCAGACAGAGCAGCACACAGCTACACTGCTTTATGGTTTAGCTAATCCTACGGAATGTTTCTAGACACACAAATGACTGGTGGGAAAACTCCAGGGTGTCATATGGGAGAGAACAAGTGCAGCCCAATTCTTTCCATCAGATCCTCTTAGATGGCCCAGAACTCTCGAACAAGCAGCAAGAACCATGATGGGGTGGCACTTAAGAACATGGTCTCAAACAGATTTAAGGAGGATCAACATCTACTTCAAGGAGGCTTTGGGGCAGGTGCTTGCTCACACGCTCGTGTGCACACGCACACAGAATGACCTACCACTTTCAGTATCCCCATTCATATTCATTTCGCCATGACAAATGCCTCCCTGTGGCTTCCTTAAAAAAACCAAAAAAAAAACCCCCAATATTTGGGGAAAACACAGCAGAGTATCTACCACCACCACCACCCCGCCCTTTTTAAACCAAGTCCAGATTTGGGGGTGGGGTGCCAGAAGAACAGAAAATTCTTTAGCCAGTTTTCTATCTTTACACACAGTTGAAAGATCTAAATGAAGAGAGGTGTCCGCTATTTTGCCATTGTTCCATTCGAAGTGTTATAGTTTTATGCCCTACGGTATTTTCTTCTCCAAAGCAGCAGAATATCAAAACAGAGATGTTAAATTGGGGTAGCTCCATGTGGTTACTTGGACAACATCACCTTGAAGATTCAGGATGCAAATACAAGAACTTGCAGGCAGATTCGGAGGCTGATCTCCTCAAGTGGAGGATTCCAACATGATCCGTGTAGCTCATTTCTTTTCAGTCAAATATGTAACAAATGCATGATCTCTAGGGATGTTCTGTAAAGTCTCAAGCAAGGAGGAAGGTTCTTGGAAACAGAAAGACCCCAACCTGAACCACACACTTTTCTTCCCTTGTACAGATCACCTCCTCCATGCACATTTCTTATGGCAACGTAAACATGAAGGTGTCCAGTTCTCTGATAGCCGGCCTCTACTCTTTGCATATACGAAGTCTGAGTTCCCTGGCTGATGCAGCTTCCGTGTATGATTAGTCTGGTGTGTGGCATCACATTATCCCAGACAGATGGATTCTTTCCCTTTGGCAAAGTTCCAGAAGCCCAAGAGGATACAGATGAGCAGCCAGAAAAGCATCGATCTGCTTGCCAATACTGATCTACCCCCAGAAGCACTATTGTTCGCCTTAAGTGTTTTTGCTCTGGAATATCGTAGGCCTCTGGCGGGATGCTGCCGTGGTCCCATCTACAAACAACAATAAGAATCGCAGCAGATCCTGGTCTTCATCAGACAACTGCAAAAACAAACATCAAGACGTCTTAAACAGTGACCACATTTCTGTCCTGAAAAGCTCTTTTTACTTCTGCTCTCTGCCTTGCTTGGTTCGGTCTCCAGCACCAATAATAGTTCACAGGGCCCTGGCAACTCTTCAGATACCTGAAAAGCCCATCACACAGAAGAGGGCAAAGGACAGGGCTTGATTTCATGGCCTGAAGTTAGCTCTATCCCTCTGTAAGTCTACAAGCAAAGTCTGTTTCCAGGTCCCATTCCCCCGTGCTCCGAATGCCCCTGCCAGACGAGGCGAGGCAGATGGCTACTAGGGAGAGAGCACCTTTTTGGTGGTGGCACCCCGTCTATGGAACAGCCTCCCCAGTGAGGCTTGCCTGCCACCCTCACTTGGTTCTAGAGATGCCACTCAAGTTCTTTAAAATTGATACTATTGTAATTTGCTTGTTTTCTGTTAATGTGTTTTAATTGGATGTTCTTATTGTGGTGTTGTGAGCTGCCCATAGAACAATTTGTTATGGGGAGACTAACAAATATAGCTTATTAATAATAATAATAATAATAATAATAATAATAATAATAATAATAAGCAAGGACTAGCCAGCTCTATCTTGGGGATGCATCAGGCAGGGCTCTGGATGAGATGGCTTACAACCCCGCCAGACTCCAGGATGCAATGAGATTTCCTAAAAAAAACAAAACAGGGGAACAGCTACTGCTGCCTCTCTGTCCTGCAAGCCCTAGAGGCACCCTGAAATCAACTCCTGGCACCCCAAGGCTAATCCAATTTGATCTGCGCAACTCCGCCCACACTCCAGCTTAAGACTCAAACTGCAGATCGCTTGGCTGGTACCCAATGGCCAGATGTTTCTCTCCCCATTAGCTTTAACATCCAGCCTCATAAAGACTCCTGGAGAACTTGAAAGCTCATGACTTTGTGCCATTTTGGTGAGTACTAATAAAGAGGTATTTGGAGACCATAGCCATGAAAAAGGGAAAGATTCCAATTGGACTAAAATGTAAACTCCATCAACTCTAGCAGGGTCTCTCAAGCTTGGGTCCCCAGATGTTCCTGGACTACAACTCCCATCATCCCCAGCCACAACAGCCCGAGTCTGAGAACTCCTCAGGGATGGCATTATTTTGCAGCATGGGGGACAGTCCTCAGCTGGACTCCCAGGGGGGCTTCCAAAGGAGGATATTCCTGACTGTGGCCTAAATCAGGAGAAATCCAAGTCCTCCTGCTTGACCAAGTTGGAGACTGGGCTGTAAAATCTATTTTGAAGTGAGCAGAACTCAATCCCTCCCTCCAAAGAATCTAAATTAAACTCTGGAGAATTCCTGCTATCTTCTTGTTGTGCTGTGCCGATTTCTATACCACCCAGAGCAACGTAGGATATTTGTGTGCAGAGGAGTCAGACACACAGAGCTGCCCAATGACCAGTCAGACCATTGGTCTCTTGGGCTTCATGTCCTGGCCCAACTGGCATCGGTCTCCTCTTAACTGAGAGCTCTGGGGAGTGGCCGGGGGGTCTTCCGGGTGCAAAACATGCCTTCCACCAAACTGCAGGCTTGCTGGAGCTCTTGGCTACATGAATTCGGGCAAGCAGCAACTACCCTCCGGGCCACCCAGGTTTTATCATCATGAATATTTGCAACCACTTTTCAACCACAAAGGACTTCTTAAAGTGATTTGCAGAGCAAGATGAATAAGACATTGTTTCCTTATCCTAAAAGGAACCAGCATCTAAAGAAGGCACAAGGAAGACACCAGGAAACTGGGATGAATTGTCAGTCCTAAGGCATAGGAAGCTGCCATATGCCGAGTCAGACCCTTGGCCCATTCCGCTCAGTATTGTCTTCACAGACTGGCAGCGGCTTCTCCAAGGTGGCAGGCAGGAGTCTCCTTCAGCCCTATCTTGGAGATGCTGCCAGGGAGGGAACTTGGAACCTAGATGCTCTTCCCAGAGCGGCTCCATCCATTAAGGGGAATATCTTCCAGTGCTGCTCACACATCAAGTCTCTCTTTCATATGCAACCAGGGCGGACCCTGCTTAGCTAAGGGGACAAGTCATGCTTGCTCCCACAAGACCAGCTGGATAGGCATACCTGGATAGGATAGGCTGGATGTTCACCTTGCAACCCATCGCTTGAAGGACACCCTCCCCATAGAAACTGAACTGCTGCTGCAGCAATCGGGCATACCTGTCTCCGAGTGGCAGCAAGACGTCCCTCCCTTCAGGAGTCCGTTGGGCTTCTCCTGTCTGCAAATGACAGTCCTGCACCACTCACAGTGTTTCCTTATCCTGCAGCAACTGCAACACACAAGGTTGGAAAGATGAGAAGTGGGGGGCACCTCTAGGAATGAGGCCTGCAAGTTGCTCTCTCCAGATTAGAGGGTCAAAATCTGTGTCTGGACACCTGGAGGCTTAATGTCCGATGCAAAGGTCTCAGGTGTGATCAGTTTAAGGTTCAATTAAGACCCATTTCAACACCTCGACTAGTGTTAAGCTGCATCCTTCGGCACTGTCATAGGAATATAGGAAGCGGTCTTATGTCGAGGCAGAGACCCTTGGTCCATTGAGCACAATACAGTCTACACTGACTGGCAGTGGTTTCCCAAGGTTTCAGGCAGGAGTCTTTCCCAGTCCTAACTGGAGATGCTGCCAGAGAGGGAACCGAGGACCTTTTCCATGCAGAGCAGATGGTCTTCCACTGAGCTATGGCTCCGTCCCCTAAGGGGAATATCTTACAAGCCAAGGCAGACCCTGTGCAGCAAAGGGGACAATTCATGTTTGCTACCACAAGACCAGATCTCCTCCCCAAAATGCAGTAGGGTCAGATGTCTGATGCCCCAAAGCAAAGTAGTCCAGATTTTCAGTCCCAAAGAGCCTTGTTTACCAGACACCTCAGCGAGTTAAGTTACAAATTCCTCCTAAATCTGAGACACCCAGAACTCTTCACTGACTTTGGAGTCCAAAAGGGAGCCCAGTGAGGCAGTTGGGCAGAAGCAGGTTGTTGCATTACATATTATACTTACTAAAAACAAACACCACACTTTAGAAACTAGAGTCTGCGAGCAGAAATGTTTATCGGAATGAGAGAAGCGGCAAAGCCTGGACAAGCCACGGTCTCCCAAGACTGTCCTAACTGGTTTGTTCACTTGATCCCATCACTAGCAAAGAATGTTTCATTAGCTAAGCCGAGAGGAGGACCCAGAACTGAACAGAAGAGGGATTAGGCAAGACATCTCGTAAGGCAAACCATTCGGATTGGGAAATCAACCACAACAACACTCTAGCCATTCCTCTAAATTACACGGCAAAGACGTTAATTTTGGCTTAATGGAAACATTCCAGTCGAGACACGCACACCAACAACCCCTCGGCTCAGAACTAGCACACGGAAACGTGTGACGTCACAAAGAGGAGCCATTCTGGGACATTTGGGCAGTGAATGGAGCGGACAGGGCAAAGCCTGGCTTGGCTTTGCCAGCAAAAGAACAGAGGAAGCCGCCATCTACCGAGTCCGACCCTTGGTCCATCTAGCTCAGTCTTGTCTTCACAGACTGGCAGCAGCTCCTCCAAGGTGGCAGGCAGGAGTCTCTCTCAGCCCTGTCTTGGAGATGCTGCCAGGGAGGGAAACTTGGAACCTTCTGCGTGCAAGCCTGCAGGGGCTCTTCCCAGAGCAGCCCCATCCCCCAAGGGCTCTTCCTGTGCTCAGTCTCAGTCAGGTTCTTCCCGAGCATCTTCCTGTGCTCAGTCTCCCATTCAGATGCAAACCAAAGTGGACTCTACTTAGCAAAGGGGACCAGTCATGCTTGTTACCGCAAGAGCAGAAGACGACAGGTGGGGGGACAGAAGGCTTGTCCAGGTCTCTCTAGAGCAGGGGCAGGCAACCTTAGTTCTCCAGCTGTCATTGAACTACAACTCTCATCACCCCCAGGCATGTGGCTGGGGATGATGGGAGTTGTAGTTCAAAGACCGCTGGAGAGCCAAGGTTGCCTACCCCTGCTCTGAAGTGTCTTTTTAATTCCAACTTCTAAAGGCTGAAATGTTTCTACAGATATACACAGGATGGAAAAAAAGGGGAGGAACTGATGATCTTCCATCACAGCAGTACCCGCATGGGCATGTTGTTAAGGCCAAAGAAGTCAGGGAGGTGCCACCACTCAGTGGCATAACTTCTGCTTTGAACCAGGGCCTTCTATATGCCAGACCTGGCATCTGCAGGTACTGCTGGGGAAAACCCCCAACCCCGAATGCTGGAAACCTGGAGAGTTGCTGCTAGACAAATGCAGAGCAGTGTTCTTCACGGTAAGGCCTGGGAGAGGCCGGTAGCAGCCCCCATCAGCCCTTAGTGCGTCCATTGGGCCTGTGCAAAGCTTCGGCCAATGCTGAATACCCTGCATAGTCTCCATGGCAGCATGCAGAGGGGACGTCTCCCACTGTGTAGCGCCACGCTTTGCGGAGGGCTCCTTTAAGAGAAACGGAGCCCTCTGGAGCCCCAGCGCCATCTTGGGTGGTGTGCACAGCGTGCTGGGAAGCAGAGCCCTTCCTAGCTAGGGCTTTCCTTCTAGAGCTCTCAAGAGAGGGCTTCCTCTCTCTTAAGCCACCCCCCAGCAAGTGCAGCCCTGTATGGAGGTCAGCCCAGTGGGAAACAGCTCTCACATAGAAGGGTTTTTGCCCAAGTGGCCCCTGCTTGAAAAACAGTGAAGATCGCTGGTGTTGACAATACTAGGCCAAGGGAGCCATCCATCTGAGACTCTATGAGGAACTCTGTTCAGCAAAAATGGGCACATTTACAATGGTCTGGACACAGAATCATGAGATCATGCCACTAGTGTGTGCACTGTGGTGTGTGTCTGTTTTTGAACACACACAACCAAACTAAATGCTCACACCCCTGCACACTCCTGGGCTGCAGAAGTGTTATTTATAGAAGAATACAGAGTGAAATAAGACACCTCATGAGACGATACTTACTGTATTAGGACGCAGATCATGATGAGGACGACAGACGCGATTACCGACACCACCACCAAGGCAGTGATGGTTTGCTTCTTCTGGGTGTCAGCAACCACCGCCAAGAGGTCTGCATGTTCACAGCGTGTCCCGACAAACCCAGAATGACAACTGCAGCAAGGAAAGAGGCCAAGGAAACAGCAGTGGGTCAACACAGACAGGCACACAGCTGGCTTCTTCAAAATGTAGAAATCTGAACCAAATACAAGATGCCTGTTCAAATTTAACCTGGAATTTCATCTGATCAGAGGGCTGGAATGTGCCTGGAGTGAAGAAGGGAGGGCGTGGGGCACATAAGTCCTAAAGTTATGTTCTGCATTTCACAGACTTCAGGGTGAAGGCCCTTCCCTTCCCTCCCCAAACAGACAACATGATAGCCGGACTCCTGAAGTTAACAGGTGCCCAAGAGCAAAGACTGTATATCCACATGTCAGCTTCATCACATGCACCATCTGTGTACAATGTACAGACATTCTAGCCCAATTCAGTCGTCATGCTGCAGGAGTGTACGGATGTCTGTACACTCAGACACATGGTTGTGCGAATGACTGTGCCTGTGTTCGTTTTTAAAGTGAACCTGGATCCAGGGGAAGTGTAGTTCTGTGCCTGCGTTCAGCATAACACATGAATAACTGTACCTATGTACACCGTACATGCATTGTACGAGTGTTGAATGTAATATGTGAATGAGCCTACAGTCATTCACACATTATGTTCAATGCAGGTGCAGCAACGCACTTCCTACCTGCACTGTGCATTTGAGGGACCTGCACCCAGGTCCACTTTTAAAGTGAATGCATGTGTATACATCATGTGCACACAGACACCTGTTATGTGTGTACAACATAATGTCTGAATCGGGCCTAGTATGCACTTCTACTCAGGATGGCAACTCCAGAAGTAAATCCGGCAGAAGAGCAGGGTTAGAGTGGGCAAGGGGGCAGGGTGTGCGTGCTCAGGAGTACATTCCCAGCATCTCCTCTTGTGGCTCCAGGAGTAATGCCTGAATACAACAGGGCAGGAATAGTGAAAGTGACTCAGCTAGGCACGCGCACACACATGCACATGCATGCATCCCTGCGGGCCAGCGTCCCCTCTCACAGGGATCCCCAGAAGTTGCTTATTTATTTATTTACCAAATTTGTATACCGCCCCAAACTTTCATCTCTGGGCAGTTGACGAAAACTCCCAGAATCCCCAGCTGCTGCAATGGCTTTTGCTTGGGGGTTCTGGGAGTTGTAGTCGTCAACACCTGGGAATCCCTGTGGGAGGGAACGGTGCAGCACTGGGCATCTGGCATGGCCTTCTGCAGGCGTGCACTGAACACGGGGGACACAGAGCAGCGGGCAAGGCTGGCCAGCACACTCCCTGGGCGGTGGAGAGGGTGCTGCCTGAAGAGGCCCACGGTCCCTGCTGAATGCGCCCGGGTGTGTGCTGGAACTGCAGGCGGGAAGACTTACACGCAGGCGGGCTTCTCCTCTTGCACCAAGAACCGGCAAGTGCCGTGGAAGCAGAACTGACTGTGGGCGTCGGGACAGTCGTTAAAGTGAGAGATGACAGCGGCAGCCACCGGGCGGCCTGCTAAGAGAAGATGGAGGCCACGGTCAAGACAGCTGTCAGTCTTCAAGTCAAATCAAATTTATTACGGTCCATGACCAAAAAACCCATGATTATATGATGTCACTCTTCAGTCCCACGCCCAACGGTCCTTCATTCGTTGTCCGGGCGGTTAACGCTCCCTCCCTCCACAGAGCCCAGGAGCAGCACGCGTAGTTCTCCTCCCCACCTTCCTTCCATCCTCACAATAACCCTGTGAGGTAGGTTAGGCTGAAGCCTTGTGCCTGGCCCCATCTCACCCAGCAAATGGGAACACCGATGCACAGTGCTCTGTCCCAAAGCCCACCCCAGAGCCTAGGAATTGCTCTCTGGAACCCCTGAAAGTGACCATTCCAGACGAGGGTTCCGCTTCCCTGCAGACTTCTGACGGTGATGCTGTTTTCTTAGCGTCCGGTGTGGGGCTCTTTTATGTCAGTTATCCCGTTTCCCTACAAACACATGCCAAACAGCACACAAATATTAAAAAGAAGACTCTGAAAAGCTACCACTACTCAACCAAGCAATGCTAAAAAGAGTGCGGATACACCCGTGAGTGAGCACGTGCCTGTGGAAAAATGGTGCATGAAGCAACAGCTACCATGCCAAGCATAAAATTCTACCACGCAACTGTCCCTCATCCACATCAGGTTCTGGCTACAGACCGAGGGGGGCGCAAACTGTGTCCCACTATGAAGTTCAGCGTTGGCACCGTCACCGGGCATGCCAAGGGGCATATAGCTGCCCAAGCAAAGCTCACAGAAGACACGTTCTGCAAGGGGTGGCCGGGAAAACGCACACACTGCTAAGAACACATTCCTTGGCCGGAAGAGAGCAAAGCCCAACTATGACACTTCTGTTTTTAGATGCAGAGTGTCTGAGGACTACCTTTCGGAGACACATTATCCTCCACATTATGTCCCACAGAGGAGGTTCAGTGGATGATTTAACCATTCTTTTCCACCCTCCCAAAATCAGTCTGCTAGAAATGCGACAGCATTTCAGATGCAGGTGTGTGCTTCTCTATGTAGTGACCCTAGTGTGTGCCTTATGGAGAGCTGTAGGGAACCCCCAAGGCCTGCCTTCGGAGCCTCTCTCCCCCACCCCACCTGCAGGCTGGCCATTCACCAGGTAGAGCTGTGCAGTCACTGTACCGGACAAATAGCCAGCCTGCAGGCAGCATGGGGCGGGAGAGAGAGGAGCAAGCAGAAGCAGCTGTGCTTCCCGTTAAGCTCAAACTTGTCAAATCTCCTGACAGCACAAACTACACAGATGCCAAACACATAAATACAAGAGTACCTTCAAGAAGAGGAGATTATTTAGAAAAGGGACCCTCCTAACAAAACAGAAGGACAGTGGCAAAAACTTGGTCCTGGAGATTCTGTATAATAAACTACCCTTAAGAAAATAAGTGTTGGGTACTGAAATACAAAGAGTGCGGTTTCAGAAACATTTGGAAAGTGGTCTTCTTCCTCTCCCCACATTAGTACACTGCAATTCAGCACACCCTGGACCATTTTCAAGCAAAGGACTATCAGCTGACATGGAAAACAATATCCTGATCCGCAGATTATGATCTTGTATAAAAGCACCCCTGATCTCCATTTCAAAGCCCGAACAAGTTCCTGTTCCAATAAGTTAATGCGGACCAAAGCAAAGCTAATTAAAACCACATCTTTGAAATGTTTCAGGGAAGACCTGGAAGAAATTAAGTGCCTTTGAAAAGCGATGCACATTTTCCGAAAAAGTGCCTTTGGTCGAGGCCTACATTCCCAAGAGGGAGCCAAAATACAGTAGCTCTCAATTGCAGAAAAGTGAACCAACTTCTTGTAAGCCACCCCAGCTAAAAACAAAAACAAAAACCCAGATGAATAAACAGCGGGAGGAAACATCTTTAAGATCAAGCCAAGCAATCAAATGGGAAGATGAACAGCTCACCCCTCTGCTTGTCTACTCAGAAGCAAGCTCCACTGAGCTCAGTGTACTTTACTGTCCAATAAGGATGCTCAGAACTGCAGCCGAAGACTCAGAGGGACTTGCTTCTGAGTAAACATGCATAGGATTGCATTCCACATGTTAAAATAAGTATATGGATGCTGGTGGAATTCCTACAAACAGAAAATGTGCCAGGTTCCCTCCCTGGCAGCATCTCCAGATAGGGCTGGAAACGACTCCCGCTTGCAATCTTGGAGAAGCCACTGCCAGTCAGTGCAGAAAATATTGAGCTAGATGGAGCAGAGGTCAGACTCAGCATATGGCAGCTTCCTATGTACCTAGGTTTTTAACAAGAGCTCTGCTTGTTTTGCTTAGAGAGAGGAGAAGAAACTGCACCCTGCAAAGAAAATCACCACCTTGCTCTTTTTGCTGTGACAGAGGTACAGAGCAAGAGGTTCATACCATGAACACTGTGGGACATAGGAAGCTGCCACATACCGAGTCAGACCCTTGGTCTATCCAGCTCAATATTGTCTACCCAGACTGGCAGCGGCTTCTCCAAGGTTGCAGGCAGGAGTCTCTCTCAGCCCAATCCTGGAGATGCTGCCAGGGAGGGAACTTGGAACCTTCTGCTCTTCCCAGAGCGGCTCCATCCCCCGAGGGGAAGATCTTGCAGTGCTCACACTTCCAGTCTCCCATTCATCTACAACCAGGGCGGACCCTGCTTAGCTAAGGGGACAAGTCATGCTTGCGACCACAAGACCAGCTCTCCTCTCCAGTGGACTCTGACCACTGCATTGCCACAAGCCCCTCTGAGAGGGGGAGGAAGAACAAACTATGAACAGGCCACAAATAGAATCCACCAGTCTCCCTGGCATTTCTAAATGGCTTATTGAATTTAAAAATCAATACTACACATAGCAAGTGGTGGTGGTGGGGAGACACGAGGATCAGGTGTAAAGCAACTCCTCCTTGAAGAGCTTCGCATTCGCCCGTCTCCCTCCCTCAGAGTTTTCAAGAAACAACTAAAAACACATCTTTTAAAATAGGCTTTTAAATGCTCCATCTTTGATTATATCTGGTCATTCTTTAGTTTTTATCAGTCTCAAGAACTTTTAGCTTTTAAAATAACTTTTGATTTGAAACGTAATTCTGATTGTGGTTTTGGCCTGGACTTTTAACTTGTTCACTTAATTTGGTTAATTTTATTAGTTTTATTTTACTTTGTAGCTATTTTATTGCTGTGAGCCGCCCTAAGCAGTAATGTCCTGGAGGGGCAGGGTATAAATATAAATATTGGACACATTATTATTAGGAAAGGTGAGAGAGAGCGAGAGAGAGAGAGAGAGAGAGAGAGAGAGAGAGCTAGGAAAGTGCCTTCTACCAAGCCAGACCATTGGTCCATTGAGCTCAGACTGGCTAGAGATTCCCTCCAGCCCTGCCTTGGAGATGCTGCCAGGCAGGGGACTTGGAACCTCCTCCGGCATGCAGGTGCTCTTCCCCTAAAGGCGGCTCCCTGCTGCCCCAGGAAGCTTCCACAGCCACTGGGAGGGTCGCTGTGCCCGGCTGGATGGGGACAGCTCAGTTGCTCTACGGCTGCTAAATACAAGCAGAGCCAGCACTTCTGGAGGCGCCTCTTTGCAAGGTTAGTAGGGACTGTCTGGTTTAATGGTGCTGGTTCTGAACGGCAGTGTGCTTGCAGGTTAAGAGTGGCGAGAGTGTCTTCCAACAAGCTATCCTAGCAGTGCCATCTGAAGATGGGGGACGGGGCGGCCCTCAGGGACTGTGAGTTTCCATCGGTGGGTCTCCACAGAGGGGAGCACGTCTCCCAGCTAGATTTATCTCGGCCACCACTCAAGTCCCACCTGCAGGGCCCAGCACTCGGCAGGCGTTATTTACGAGTGTGTGCAGCCGGGAAGCGAGCCAGGAGCCGTATACCAGGCCTGGAAGGCAACTGTGACTAGTCAGCCCAAGCCAGTGGCAGTTTACATGTCCCTGTCAAGGAGTCAACAAGAGACACCTTGCTCTTGAGCTGGTCTTGGGGTAGCAAGCATGACTTGTCCCCATAGCTAAGCATTCTCTACCCTGGTTGCATCTGAATGGGAGACTTGAAGTGTGAGCACTGGAAGAGATTCCCCTCAGGGGATGGAGCCGCTCTGGGAAGAGCATCTAGGTTCCCATTTCCCTCTCTGGCAGCATCTCCAAGATAGGGCTGAGAGACACTCTTGCCTGCAGCCTTGGAGAAGCTGCTGCCAGTCTGGGTGTAGAATTATGCTAGCTTTGTGATAGTAGTGATGCATAAAGTACTTGGCTAACTCGCACGTTTATAAAGATCCAGAAATAAGAAACAATAGACTAATTTGTAACAGTGAAATACTTGGCTGAATCGCAAGCTTATAATGATCTAGAGATAAGAAACAATAAACTAATTTGCAATAGCTCATTTCTGTAACCCTATGAGCCATGTGATCTTGACAAATTAAGAAACTTAGGTAGTGCTTACAAACAGTATGTATGGAGGAATGCATGAGTGAGCAACATCAAGCGTGCCCCAGCCCCACTCTCTCTCTCGAACACGACCAATGTTGGGAAAGATGCCAAAGGCCTGAAGAATCGGTGAAAACCGGGAAGAACTGCCAAAGACATTGGAAAGGAGAAAGAACTGGGAATAGAACAGAAAGATAAGATGAGTACGTCTTGTGATCACGGAAATGGAAGTGGACTGCAGATGTACCAGCCGGAGTGGAAACATCCCTTTATAAGTCAGGCAGGAAACCAGAAGATCCCTGAGAAGCATCACCACCCAGAGTGAGGCCTCCACGCTTCTTCCAACACCCCTTTCAAAGACTGATCATCTTTGGAGTGGGGCTGGTGAGTGTGTGTGTGTGTGTGTGTGTGTGTGTGTGTGTGTGTGTGAATTAGGAGCTAGCTTGCTGTTTAACTGACTATAATAAACATGAATAATTGATTGACTAAAACCAGCTGGTGTCTGTGTCCGTTTTCCGGGGGCTACCTTGTTGTTGGGCCGTGCAGTGCTAGAGGACTTAGAGTAAATAAAGGGTCCCACATGGGTAGACAATACTGAGTGAGATGGACCAAGGGCCTGACTCCGTATATGGCGGCTTCCTACACTTCCTATTGTTCCGAGGTTCCACATCAAGAGTCAGGGCTCTCTTTGGGGGGGTCCTCTCACCTCCACCCAGCTAGTCCACACTAACTGGGTGACAGCCCACAAGCCTGCAGTCCAATTCAGGGTGAATTCCACCTGTCTCTCAGCAAACCTGGTCAAGAGCAAGAGAGCTGCATTGGCCACTCAGTCACTGTCTGCCAACAACTGAAGCCGAGAAAGAGAAAAGGCGGCGAGGAAGCACCTCCCTTGCCAAGCACCTTTCAGCGGCAGCCTCTGCCACCGCCGCCACCCGCTGCACACGCCACAGATGTTGGAAGCCGCACAACTGATTTACTGCCCTCTAGACATCCGACTGGATGAACTTCGGTCTACTATCCCCGAAGGGCCGGATTTCAGAGTCCCATTCTAAAGGCAGATGGACAGGGAGAGGTTTCAACGTATCAGGAAGCAATTAGGCTGTTAATTAGTCCAAGCAGCTGCATCCTCAGCAGCGAGAAGGAGAGTGTTGTTACAGCCAGCCCTGGGGCCCTTGCCCACAAAGAGACTAGTGTTCTTCCCACTAAACCAGGGGTGCCAAACTTTGGGTCCCCAGATCTTGCTGACTACAACTCCCATCATCCCCTTTGGCCACAGATGATGGGAGCTGTAGTCCAACATCATCTGTGGACCCAAGTCTGGGGACTCTTGGCATAAACCAAGTTTCCCCCAATCCTATGGGCACATCCCTCCATTCTGGACAATGGTTATTAAGGCCTACTGGGGCACCCAAATACTTTACTCTTCATACAGATGCTTTGGTGCTCAGTGTATTGTGTCCAGGCTGCATGTATTCTACACATTTAAAGCCTTGGCAAGCAGGGACTGAATCACAATTACTTTGTCTCTTAAGCAGCTCACCTTTCATGTTCTAGGCCGCGTCATGGGGCCTTATTGCCTTCTGCAAGGACAGAAGTCTACAAAACCAAACCCAGGATGCTTTCATACAGCTGTTGGTATGGAACTCAAAGCCAGATCTGGGGAGCAATGCAAGGGAAGGGGCTCCCTGAGCAGGGGTGGCCCGCCTGAGGCTCGCCAGCTGTGGCTAGACTACAACTCCCATCATCCCCAGCCACAGTAAGAGACCTTAGGGCAGAGGCCTGCCTTCTTGTCCTTTGCAGCAGCCCGTGTGCCTCAGTGCCACGATAGACAGAGGGCAACGTCCAGGCAGAGGCGCTTCTTACAACCCACTGGGGTGCCCTGGTCTCAGCTGGGGGATGGCTGGATCCAGGGCTTTAGGGCCAAGGCAATTTGGAAGGGCCACCTTCTCCCAGAGAAAGGGCAGGGCTGGACATCTCCAGCTCCTGGGATTGGTGGAGCGGGGGTGAGGGGAGTCATTCAAGTTTGCTTCTAAATTTAATAACACTTTGAGATTTGCTAACGTCTGCCCCAGCAAGAGGATCTGGCTGAGAGAGTCTCCCGAAAGGGGAAATCTCCCCTTCTGGCTTGAAGATTACAGAGTTTCCTATAATTTCATGCCTGCCATTTGAAAGTCAAGTTGAACATCAGCCTAGAAAGGAGGTTTTTATCCGGCTGCCAGGAGCGATATTTACAAATAGACCTTCCAAGAGACACAAAATGCCTTTCAAGACGGAGCCGGGTAAATAATCGGGGATCTATGAATCGGCCTCTTACAAGCCTCCAAAGCCGTTTCCCTTTGAACCTCGGCAAAGCATGAAAAGCCCCCAAAGACATCCGGCCCGTTACAGCTCCATCGTTCTCAGTGATGGATCACACGAGACAAGCGCCCCACACATATGCTCCACACAAGCCGTATTTCTTGAGCCCCGGCGCTTGCCAGAAGAAGAAAGTGTTGACATGTTTGTAGTCCCCTTCCTCCCGCAAATGCAAGCTCTCTCAATCCAACCCATTCATAAAATCCATTCACATATCCTCGGAGAGGGGGAACAAGATGGGGAATAAAATAATGTTGCACCTTTGATTTCGTGGGCTATTGTGCAGGTTATGAAAGAAGTCGTTTATCCAGCTATTCCAGCTGGCTTGAAGACAAGGCGACCCACAAGATCCGGGACCCTGGCATGTTAAGACAAGCTCTGGACTAAAGAGCCTGCAAAAGGGAGAGCATGATGGAGCAGGCCATGGGAGAAGATGTGGGTTCAAATCCTGGTACAGCACCAGAGGCCAGGGACTGCCTTTGGAAGTGGAAACATCAACTGCTTAGACGACACTGCTCATCACAACAAATGCGAGTGAAAACTGTACCCCAGGCCTAGATTTAAGCATACTGAGGTGTGTGTGTGTGTGTGTGTGTGTGTAGAAAGACCATTCCATTTCCAATCCGGAAGTCTCCAATGTATCCCTTTGGAACAGGATCATAATCAGCTATATAACAGAACAGAAAGATTGGCCATCTGGCGAGACATCACCTTGGGTCAACTGACCAGTGAAATATTAAGTCAAAATATGGCCAAGGGCCATAATTTGAGCACTCATAGAAGATTCCAGGCTCGATTCCCTGCATCACTAGCCAAAAGGGTCTCAGTAGTGGTGCTGGGAAAGACCCTGCAGAGGTCGCCAGCCCTCAGAAAAGCGGTTCCAGACCCCAAGGGAGCCATGGCCTGGCTGTGCACATGGCAGCTCCGTACGTTATGCTTTGGTTAATGCTGCCGAGACAGTTACAAAAAAGCTCTTAGCCGTTTTAAATCCACAAACGTTCTAATCTAACAAGAGGAAATAGAATGGTTCTCCTGGCAAAATGCCAGGAGCAGCCTCCAGAAGTTACAGACTTCATTGTGGGGGGAAATTACAGACCGACCAGCCCCAGCGAGCGAGAGAAGAAAGTTGTTTTTGGGGTGCTGCAGTGATGGGGCATGGCAGAAGCAAAGGAGAGCCCAGGCACGGAGGCGCGGCTTTCAGGCTCACGCAACAGGGAGTCTTTTCACAATGGACTCAGGATGTCCTCCCCGAGTAAAAGTTGGCTGCCCTCTACACAAGGCATTCCTGACATATTTGGCCATGTTCAAATAAGAGTGCACCAACTGACAATATTTGACCAGCCAGTTGACTGGCATCTTCTCCACCCTAGCATAAAAGCAAGCGCCCAGAGACAACAGTGAAACTGAAGGACTGTGTCAACAATGGCTGAGATTAGTCAAGATTCAGGCTTGCGATACACCTCATCTGACACACCGATTCAACTTGGCCTGCCTGGCTTGCAGGACTTTGGATGGGCCAGGCCACTATCCAGAGACTCCGAATCATTGCAGGCATTGCATAAGCAAGAAAACGTCTTGTTCTTGCTTACACAATGCCTGCCATGACGCTGCAAGAGATCTCTTGCTCACCAAAATGGCTTGCCTTGGATTCCTGTAAAAAAAAAGCACTAGAAACCATCTAGAATCATGCCTTCAGTCAGACAGTGAGACATCCTGAAGAAATCTGGATCGCCATCGCAACTCTATGTTATCCTCTCCCTCATTAGATCACTCACAAGGCCATTTCATCATGTACTGACCTCTCCCTCAGCTCCACCTCTCTTTGGGATCGTTCTCTGAATTCTTTGCCAAAAGGCACAGAAGTGCTTTTTAAAGCGCCGAATTCCAACTTACAGAGAACCTGCGAGCAGGATTTGGCCGAAAGGGCTCCAGAGACTAGGAACCACCAACTTTTTGTACTGGACACTTATCAAGACGGGAATGAGAGGCTGCCTCTCAGGTTCTCCAGTGTGATGGCAGCCCAGGAGGACCCGGTTCCTCCCATCTGCAAGCCCAGGAGACCAGGGCTGGGGCTGTTTTCTGTGCTGAGCTCCAGCGGTACAGGGCAGCCGTCCACTTCAGTGGCAGCCCACTTGGTGCATGGTGTGCAAATGTTCTCTGCAACACTGGGAACCTTTGTGTGTCGTGTGTGCCGGGCACCCCCAACTACTGCTGAGAAGCAAGGCCTGAAGGACCCTTTGCCTCTCCCTGCAGCCTCCACTTGGAGTCCTTTTCCTCCATGGCCCAGGAATCTTGGTCTAGAGTCTCAGTTGGGGAGGGGCCTCCTGGGCAGAGGTTAAGCACCCCTCCAGATGACCCCTCTCAACCACTGCTTTGCAGCAGCAAGCTAGATCTGCAACTGAACTTCGAGTCCCAGCCCCAAAGACTGCCATCCTGCGCATCAGACAGGATGCAGGAGAGACCTCCAAGAGACCGACAGTTGCTGCAGATGGAAAAGTTATTCCCCCGGGGGGTTCTCCTTTAAACCAGAACACCGCAGCATGTAGTAAGACTCACACCCAGGATGGAGTAATGGCAAAATGCACAGCTCCAACATCAGTGCAAAAAACTTCCAATTCGACGGGAACAGCCAAGTCAGAAACTGGAGAGAATTGCAAATGCTTAGGGCAAGCACAGCTAAATCGCTGGCATCTCTCTTTCCTGCCACCAGAACAGTCAGAAATACCTGCAGGGCAAAATGCCTGTATGTCCAAGTTCTCAGCTATCTACACTATCAGGAACACCAGGAAGCGCCACCAGCGATGAGGACATTGGGATGACGGGGAGACCGTGTGCAAGACTGACTCATCCACATTAACGATCCACACAGACAGCTGCAGCCTGGGTAATAAAGATGCTTCTAGGAGTTGGGGTTTTTTTTTAAAGAAGAGTTTCACATAAAGGAAAAGGGCAGAGCAGCATCCACTCAGCACACCGCTGGGGATCTGCAAAAGGACACCAGGCGCAGGGAGCTCAGCCACTCTCTACAATCCGAGAGATCGGCAGCTGCTTGCAACATCCCCAGTCGACAGGGCAGCGTGTGGACTGCAAACCTGTGGAAGCACAGAAAACCTGCTGAATGTGGTCCTGAAGGCAGGGTGGAGTAGTGGTTAGAGTGCCTGACCAAGACTGGGGAGACCAAGGTTCATATCCCTGTGCATCGCTGAAGATCACTGGGAGACTGTGGGCCGGTCAGTCTAGCCTACCTCACAGGGCTATCGTGAGGATAACGTGGAGGGGAGAACCTTGTATGCCAGGGTTACACAACTTCAGCCCTCCTGCAGATGCTGGACTGCAACTCCCATCATCCCTGACTATTGGCCACTGTGGCAGGGGATGATGGGAGTTGTAGTAAAAAAAACAGCTGGAAGGCTGAAGTTCTGCAGTTGCGAGTTCCTTGGAGAAGTAAATAGGCCAAGTACTGGGTGCAGGATTCTACCTCCTGGAAAGGCGAGGCATTTCATTTAGGAAGAGACAGCAAGGTGCTAGTCCTTATGGTCGATAACACTCTCCGAGGTTGGCCTGTTAATGCCTATGCAGAGTTCTGGGCTTGGTTTGCTTTTCAGCCACTCTGCTGTGTTATTGAAATGGATACTGGGGCGTTAGTGTTACGAGACCGATGTTTGTTATGCACTGCTGTTACCGCTTCACAAACCCCGAGCCCTTCTGAGCACACTTTCTTGTGAAAAAGCCGTGTGCACAATTTGCAAGACCACCACCCGCCACAGGCTGCGCCCCCCCCCCCGCCCGGAAGGAGAGCCTTCTGGCTCAGGAGCCCGTGAAGCGGGAAGAAGCCCCACACGCCCCACACAGAGCCTGCATGTTCAAACCAAAAGCCAACAGCTTCCCTCCCAGAGCACGGAAGTACTTACTGCACCAAAGCAGGGTGTGGGGAGATGGCAGATCTGCAGCTGCAGAACATCTTGACACTCCCCCCCCCCACCCCACCATCATTAGAGAAGATTGCCACCTGATGAGAAACAGACAGATCCCTTTTAGCACAGATCCTGCCTCCTGTGGAGGCAGCTCTGCCCTTTGATCTCCGCACCATTTATGCTTTGCGTATCCCCCTCCAAGGAAGTCATCCTAATTCTCCCCAGAAAGGACCCAAAGCCACTCAGATTAAGAACACAGCTCAGATGGCTTTTAAGGTTTCGGTGTGGAATGAGAAAGAGGCCGGGTTTTGAGGCGGTGAGTCGGACGTATTTTGAGACCTGCTAAGACTTGCTGCTCGCGTATGGCAGAAACAACTGGGACGTTCGCAGTCCGAGGGGCAGAAAGGGAGCACGTGAACTGGTCAAGGCAGAACCCCCAACAGCACCTCCCACTATTCATCCATGGAGTTCTTCACCATGGGATGTGGTGATGGCCGCCAGCTTGGATGGATTCTAAGCAGGGCTCAGACTAACGCATCGAGAACAAGCCTACCAGTGGCTACTAGTCTCGATGGCTACTAGTCTCCATGTTCAGAGGCAGGATACCTCTGAAGACCAGCTGCATGGTGCTTTCCAGATTAACCCCTACCACAGGGTCACAACCTATCTGCTAAGTGGGACTGTGATGTCACAGGGTGCCCTTCACATTTTGGATGCCTTGTTTTGGATTAGGAACATAGGAAGCTGCCATATACAAAGTCAGACCATTGGTCTATCTAGCTCAGTCTTGTCTGCACAGACTGGCAGCGGCTTCTCCAAGGTTGCAGGTGGGAATCTCTCCCAGTCCTATTTTGGAGATGCTGCCAGGGAGGGAACTTGGAACCTTCTCCATCCCCTGAGCAGCTCCAACCTCTGAGAGGAATATCTTGCAGTGCTCACACTTCTCGTCTCCCATTCAGATGCAACCAGGGCAGACCCTGCTTAGCTAAGGGAACAAGTCATGCAATTTAGTGCTACAACGCTGTGTGTCCATTGCAAAAAAAGGAGCTGTATTTTCCATTGTAGATTCTGGGGAGTGTTTTCAATCCGATCCTGCCAAGGTGAAGCATTTTACCACCGTAGTAGCGGGTAATCTGGAAAGCACCCAGGGGAGCAATGGCAGGAGAGGGCACAAGCCTTTGTCTCCTGGTTGTGACTTCCCAAGGGATCTGGTGGGCAACTGTGGGAAACAGGGTACTGGGCTCAATGGACCTTAGGTACGATCCAGCAGGGCTGCTCTTATGTTCTAGCCCAACAAACTAAGCTTGCGATGGTCAGCCAGTTCCCGGAAGTGTCTCCCTGGAATGAAGCTCACCTTTTTAGTGGATTTAACCTGCAGGGAAGGGAATTTGGGTTGACTCCTCACCCCATTAAAAAACCAACATGGTGGCCTGGCTGGTAGTTCAAAGGGCTGAAATGGGGAATCCGAAGAGGTGAGTTCAGTTCCACACTTGGAAGATGCCGTTGTTGGTCCTGCACAAGGCACAGCATACTTATGACAAGGGTTCTCAAATGTGGGTCTGCAGAAAATGCTGGACTACAACTCCCATCAGCCCCAGCCACAGTGACCTTCAGGGGAGGATGGGAGCTATAGTCCAGCATCATCTTGGGACCTACATTGGAGAACCCCTTTTCCACTGCACACAACCCATAAGTCTGTGTCTATAGGCAGAAGACACGTGTCGTGTGCAGAAGATGCCGGTTGGGTGACGGGCACTTGAGTGGACTGCTGTACTGTGGAAACATTGCTGGGCTTCTTAAGCATGTATGTTGCCTTCTGTGCCCAGACTCCAAAGCCGGGTCGGCTTTTAAGATGACTAGTGAATCGCCCACCAGCTGGCAGGGATGTGCCCAGAGCCCTTGTGTGAGGCTTGGGTCCTGCTTCTGCCAAGAGTGCCCCCTTCCAGAGAGTCTCCTCTCTGCATGCTGGGGCCAAGTTCTTGAGGACCCCAGCTTCTCCGAAATCGGGTTCCTTGCCTCTGAAGTGGTCTGCGAAATGTGCCGACAGCTCCTGGGAAGAGTCTAGTGTTTCTTTCTGTACACTTCGATTGGAATGCTGGAGCTCCAGGACTGCTCTGCTCTGACTGACTTTCCCTTCTCTCTCCTCTACCTCTCCTAGCCTAGCTAGAAGGATCTCAGGTAGCAGGTGATGGGAAAGAGAGGAGGCTGCCAATTGGAACAGAAGGTTCTAGGCACAAGAACATGGAAAGCTGACTTCTAGATTATTGCTCCATCCAGCTCAGTATTGTCGACCCAGACTGGCAGCGGCTTCTCCAAGGCTGCAGGCAGGAGTCTCTCCCAGCCCTACCTGGAGATGCCACCAGGGAGGGAACCTGGGACCTCCTGCATGCAAGCCTACAGGTAGGTGCTCTTCTCAGAGCGGCCCTATACCCTACGGGAACTGTCTTGCAGTGCTCACAAGTGGTCTCTCATTCAAATGCAAAACAGGGTGGACTCTGCTTGACAGAGAGGGCAATTCATGCTTGCTGCCGCATGACCAGCTCTCCTCCCCAGGATACAGCCATTCCACATGTTTGCAGTTCACCAACGAAGAGATTTCGGCAAAGCGTGTAGAGAGTTTTCTTTCTTGGGTGTTTCCGGGGATGGGGGAGAGCCGATGCCTTGTATGAATTCAGCAGGTAGTTTAGTCCTGATCCGAAGCCCTCTCCGGGTATGGTCCAAAAGGCACTCTCCATGGGCAGAGGAGCTAGAAATGGGGCCAGAAGTCTCCTGCGCCACCCATCATGCCCCTCTGTGCCCCACTCATGGTTAGAGTGGTGTCCTGCAGAGGGGAACTCTGCGTCCCTGATGGTGGGCACTTCTGTGATCAGGAGGCACGGCCCCACCTCTTCAGAGAGACGCAGCTCTATCCGTGAGTGGGGCATAGAGAGGGGTGACTGGTGGGTCTAGGGCAGGAATTCCAGCCCTGTTTTTAGACATTCTGCTTGTGTAGAGAAGCTTTTGGAGACCTCCCAAAGAAGGCTCTCATTGGTGTAGTGGCTAGAGTGCTGGACTAGGACCGGGGAGTCCAAATCCCCCTTCAGCCACGAGACTTGCTGGGTGACTCTGGGCCAGGCACTTCTCTCTCCGCCTGACCTACTTCACAGGGTTGTAACTTGTGAGGAGAAACCTAAGTATGTAGGACACTGCTCTGGGTTCCTTGGAGGAAGAGCGGGATATAAATGTAAATAAATAAACAATAAAATAAATTTTAGTTTTTATGTAGTTCTGATTGGGTCATGGTATTTGTATTTTAGTTTTTTTTTAAAAGTTCTTGTCAATGTCCTGAGAAATGGTCTATTAACAGCGATCCATTGTTTCTAGTGTCTTCAGACTGGCCTTTGCTTGTTCTTCTTACTTTACGTGCTGCAAACCGGCTTGAAAGCAATACAGTAAGCAGAGAAAGTCATTGACAACAGCAACCCAGCTCTGCACCACAGAACAGATAAGGCAGGTCACCACCTGTGCAGCTGTGGACGGAGCTCGGATCGGGACTGTAGTAGGCCTTTCATCCCAGTTGCTGGAGAAACCAAATGCTGGGTGGCGTTTGGGAGGTGAGACAGGCCACATTTTCCCTGAACCGTTTTAGACGGGGCGTTCCACCCTTCCCAGCTTACGATGACCCTTGCGCACACTTATGCAAAGGAAAAAATGTGGCAAGCACTTTATATTTATTGCCTAGAGACGAACAAATTGGAGACCTAACACGAGGGAACAATTTGGGATGGGGCTGCAGCCACGCTTATCAATGGGCCATTCAGCCGGGCTGGAATGAGGAAGCCGTGGTGTTTGATCAAATGAGCTGGCAGGAAAGCCTTCCTTCCAGTCCAAGTGAACAAAGCGCTCAGTAAAGATAACAATGCCGGGGATAAGGGCCAACCATCAAAGCTCCTGCTGCGATAAAACTGCTGTTACACCAGGGGCGAGGTGCCACCTAACACCAAGAGAACCTAACCGCAGGGACAATGGAGCAGCCACACCTTGCCCTTAGAAAGGGACCCCTCCGGAGCATGGCTTGCATTGACTGCCAGGGCACAGAAGTCTGGCTGAAGCTAGAGGGATCTTAGGGTGGGGGAGAGGAGAGCAGTGATCCAGCAAATTGAGGAAAGGCACTCTGGGGAATCTGGACCAGGGAACAGCAGCCACAAAGCTTCTGGCCACCAAACTTTGGGCAGGCACAGTCCAGGCACCAGAGATTCCAAGGGGCAGCAGCCACAGGGACTTACATTTCCCTGGCAGCTATTCATTCAAGCTGCCCAGGAGTTCCCTGCTTCCCAACAGCAAGCTGACAACATCCTTGCATTGTCAAAAGCAAGAACCAGCTTATACACCCAGCAGAAGCCAGTGGCGAGGTCTTCCTGGACTGGCCCACTTCAGGCCCCAGGCTGGAGGGTGGGGGGGGGGCTGCATGCTTGAATGCTTCTTCCTCTGTAACCCTGCCTGGCAAATCAAATAGCAGCACCTCAGGAAGAGGACAAAGCCCAGCTCTCTAATGCACTAGGCCTGCATTGCAGGAAACCCATCTCTCTCTCTCTCTCTCTCTCTCTCTCTTAAGAGTAGAGAACATTCCCATGCCCTGTGCCCCTGCCTGCAATGGTACAGTCCAGGAACAGGTGTGCCACTTGGCTTTTGCTGACTGTATAAACTGGCTTTACAACGGTGTTTGCACTTACAGCTATCCTACAGAGGTAAAGGTAAAGTGTGCCGTCAAGTTGATTTCGACTCCTGGCGACCACAGAGCTCTGTGGTTGTCTTTGGTAGAATACAGAGGGGTTGACCATTGCCACCTCCCGCACAGTGTGAGATGATGCCTTTCAGCATCTGACTATATCACTGCAGCCCAAAATAGGTACCAGCAGGGATTCGAACCGGCAACCTCATGCTTGCTAGTCAAGTCATTTCCGAGGTGCACAGCACCAAAGGCTGCTTTGGCCTTGGAAAGCATGTTGTACAGAAGACTCAATATTTTGGTTGTGTTCACTTGACAGTGAGCAGAAGGACTTTTGCATATCGAACAGCTGGGGCTAGGAGAGGTGTGTGGGGGAGAGAGGGGGGAGTCAGTCAGAGCAGGCCTGGAGCTCCAGCATTTCAATCTAAGTGTACAGAAAGAAGCCCTGCCTTCTAGACACTAGACTCTTCCCAGGAGTTGCTGGCACATTTCGCAGACCACTTCAGAGGCAAGGAACCTGATTTCGGAGAAGCTGGGGTCCTCAAGAACTTGGCCCCAGCATGCAGAGAGGAGACTCTCTGGAAGGGGGCACTCTTGGCAGAAGCAGGACCCAAGCCCCACACAAGGGCTCTGGGCACATCCCTGCCAGCTGGTGGGCGATTCACTAGTCATCTTAAAAGCCGACCCGGCTTTGGAGTCTGGGCACAGAAAGCAACGTACATGCTTAAGAAGCCCAGCAATGTTTCCACAGTACAGCAGTCCACTCAAGTGCCCGTCACCCAACCGGAGGCTCCACCCAGCCCAGAAAATGCTGTAAAAGGGGAGAATTTAGCCATCTGAACAGAATCCAGGAGTGAGCTGGCCTGATCACTCTCCAAGGAGGGTTACCGCCACCAAGGCAGTCCTCAGTCTCTCAGCTGCTAGACTCAGCTGCCAGGGGACGCCTGGTACAGGACCTCCTTGAATGGTCTGAGAGCATGCCAAGGCACATGGAGGACACACCTCCCAATCTCCAAGCCCTCTAGAATGGGGGCTTAAAGGCAGCACTCTTAATTGGGTGGGTGGTTTGTACAGAGGGGTCAGTAAAGTCTCTGGCAATGCTTTGGGTTAATTCCTGGCCACATCCGAGAGTGACAGGTGGCAAGATTTCACAACTTAAGTCGTCAACTCACCACTCAAGGCCGCTGTTGTGTTCTCCAAGGCATGGCACATGGCTAATAGGATACCTAGGAAGAGAAAACACACAGACATCCAGGTTGGAAAAGATGCAAACTGGTCATGACAACACACTGCTTATTTCATTCATTAGTTTCTCTCTATGCTGCTTTTCCATAATAATTTATCCCCCAAGTGGCTTACTTGTCAATGAAAATTAATTAAGACCCCAGGCTTATTGGGGGGTCTTAACACATTAACACAATAAATCATCACTTAAACACACCCTAAACACAGACACAGCTACAACTTAAGATGTACCACATGTATCAGCAATGGCAACAGAATTATTTTAAACACAGGCTACCTAAATCTTTACCATATCAGTTAGGACAAATGTTCTCAGAGCTGCCTCTAATTTGTTAAAAAAAATATGCATGCATATCTGCAGTTCAGAGTCCACACACAGGAAACCCTCTTCAACTCAGCAAGTGCCAGATCCACTTCAAGCTGGAAAGCACCAACAAGCAGGCACAAGTTTGCAGCCCGATACACACACAGAAGTCTGCTTTTGCCAAGGCCCATGGGACCTGCAGCCAAGTAAACATGCAGAGGATGGTGCTGCATGGTTAAGAATGTAAGAACAGCCCTGCTGGGTCAGGCCCAAGAGTGCCTCTCTAGTCCAGCACCCTGTTTCCCACAGTGGCCCATCAGACGTTTCTGAGAAACCCACAGGCTAGAGGCAAAGGCAGGTCCTTTCTCCTGCTGTTATTCCTCTACAACTGGTATGCAGAGGCCTCTTGCCTCCGAGGCTGGAGGTGGCCTATAGCTATCAAACTAGTAGCCATAGGCAGACTTGTCCTCCATGAATTGGTCTAAGCCGCTTTGAAGAAGGGCTCTGTCTTCAAAGCACTGGGAAGCAAGTCACACCCAGAAACTTCGCACATGACTAAATACACTCCAAGGCCAAATACCTGTCAACAGCAGGTCTTATCAAGAACAGCTTCCTACCGCCAGAATCATATTAATAAAACAGAAGAGACGTTTCTTGGCAAGCAGCACACACAGAGGATTAGCTAAGGCCAGAGCCACATGGTCAGCTCTGTGTGTGTGTGTGTGTGTGTGTCTGCAGACCGACCACCACATCTCAGGCTGAAGCCACTGAAGCCACAATGGGGGGGGCGGTGCTCAGCTACTCCCCCTTCAGACATTTCCCCGGATCCATCAAGTGCACGATGGGCCTGTGACCGTGCTGGCAGAATTTGTTCAAAGACATTTCGTGCAAAAGGCAGGAAATTATGCGGCAGATTCTAAGTTTTGGTCAGCCCTTGAAGCCATAGCTGACTAAGGAGCTAAACTGTTGCTTATAGTAATAGAAGAGAAAAGATAAAGGGGAAACAGAAAATGAAGACAGGGGTTTCTTTTCAGACTTCGTAACACCATCACAGAACCTTCCCTTCCTCTCGAGGCACCTCCAGATGTGGTCGAACTACAACTCCTATCATCCCCGGCCGCAATGGCTGGGGATGATGAGATCTGCAGTCCAAGATCATCTGGGGACCCATGTTTGAGGACCCCTGAGCTCAGGGGTTCAAGCGCTAGGCATTTTTGCCAGCAATGAATGAAGCCGAGTTTGCTTCCCCCGGTGGATTCTGCTGGAAGAAGAGGTGGGGCGGAACCCGTCATTGGAGTCGCTCAGGAGGACGGCATCAACGGAGACAATGCTGGCTCAGAAGCTGCCTGCTACACGTCAAGCCGCGGCCAAGCCAAGCTGCGACCCATAAATATGCCAACAGCCTCTCCAGGCGTGAGGGGAAAGCTTCGGAAATACTTTCACCAACCTCATCCTTGGGACGGCTGCCCACCCATGAATCAAGCTGGGGCACTGAGCACTCCCCTCCTCCCCAAGTGAGCTCAGCCAGGGTTTAGCACCCGCAGAAGACAAACAGGGAAACTGATGAGCTCAGGGGGGAGTACTGAGTTATTCCAAGCTGACCAGCCCACCGCGTGTTCAAAAGCAGTGGCCTTTGGGGAACCTGGTGGCACAGAAAGGTCTGGCACAAACATCCGAAGGAGTCCTGGAAGCCGGGACGACAGACGGCGCTTTCTCGTGGATAGCTGGGTAAGGCGTCCGCCGTCACTATTTCATTGCAAAATAAATACGTAAAGTTGGCTTACTCTCTGGTCAGACCAGTGGGCCTTCTTGTTTACCTGGAGTTGCAGCAGCTCAGCGCATGCTGGGCTACTCAAGAACCCCCACCGCACCCCCTTTTATCCAACTAGAAACGCCGGGGATTGAACCTGGGACCTCCTGCATGCAAGGCAGGTGCTCTACCAACTGAGCTAGCCAAGGGCTACGGCAGGAAGAGCAGCAGCCATTGCAGGCAGAATCCCTCCAACTAAACCCTTTTTTCTATGACTGGTTATGTGTGCAAAGTTGCCCTTCTGTTGTGAGGAAGAGCCTTTTCCAAATTCAGGTATTCTGCGCCTGAGAAGATGCAGCAACCCCCCACCCCCACTCCCGAGTGGCTTAGTCACAGGCTGGAGCACCCTGGCCAAGTTCAGATGCTCCAAGCAAGTTCCCTCCTCATGCCCAGCTGAATGTAAAGCTTCCTGGTTTCTTAATTTAACCAGTTTCCTATGACATTGAGAAACTAGGGTTTAAGCACAAGCCGGGATTGCAAGCCATATTTTGATCTCAGCTTGCAATCCCAGTTTGTAGGGAACCCTAGTTTCGTGTGTGTGTGTGTGTGTGTGTGTGTGTGTGTGTGTGTGTGTGTGTGTGTCTCCTGATCCCAGAAACTAAGGGGTTGGGGTGTGTTTTTTTTGTATTTACATCACCTGAACTGGCGACTGCATCATAACAACAACAGCTTTATGAACATATAAACTTCTAACAGGGCTTGAAAATTAGATCAGTTCCCAGAAGCAACAGGGTCTAAAGCAGGGAGGCTGCACAATGTCGGACCTCCAGCTGTTTTTGGACTACAACTCCCGTCATCCTCAGCCAAAGGGGCAAACAGTCAGGAATTATGGGAGCTGTAGTACAACATCCGCAGGAAAGCCCCATTTGTGCAGCCCTGCTCTAGGGACCCTCTTAGGAAGGGCAGGAGACACAGTTCTGAAAATGGAAATGCCTCTTTGATGACAAGAGAGAAGCCGGAGTGTGGACTCATTTCAGGGGTGGGGGAAAGGCACATGCAACGAACCGCCACCCAGGGCAACCTTTGCAGTCCTTGCTTCCTTTTGGACTCCCATGACTTGAGGGAATGATACAAGCTTCCACAAAACCAGCCCCTTTCAGTTTTGAGAGAGGCACCAAGGAGAGGCATTTAGTCTGATTAACTGAACACGGATGACTCATTTGGCCTGGCCGTGCATCTGGGTGGACCCAGCAGGGCAGCCTTGGAGGAATTCCCCTTCTCCAAAATGCTAATCCCTCCTTTGGATTGCATACACTTAAGAGTTAGTGTGACAAAGTTGCACAAAGACCAGCCCACTGAACTCAGCTCTCACTGTGGAGAGCTGGTCTTGTGGTCGCAAGCATGACTTGTCCCCCTTAGCTAAGCAGGGTCTGCCCTGGTTGCATTTGAATGGGAGACTAGAAGTGTGAGCACTGTAAGATATTCCCCTCAGGGGATGATGGAGCCACTCTGGGGAGAGGAGAAAGTTCCAAGATAGGGCTGAGAGAGACTCCTGCCTGCAACCTTGGAGAAGCCGCTGCCAGTCTGTGAAGACAATACTACTGAGCTAGATAGACCAATGGTCTAACTCAGTATATAGCAGCTTCCTATGTTCCTATGAACACTTACTTGCTGTTTCGGAGAACTCAGTACGACTTCTGTTCCGAGTACATATGCATAGAACTGGGTTGCAGGCGATTTTTATGTTAGCACAGGAAACAAATCGCACAACATGCTGGACAAGGAGCAGCAATGCTGAACAGGTTCACACAGCAGCTGGTTCAGAGGAAGAGTCCAGATTCCCTCACGCACAAGACAGAAGGGACCCTAATTCAAAGCAGACTAGGAATGGGAGGGCAGCCACAATGGAGGCTGGTCTGCACAGAAGGTGACAAGAGGAGGGATCCTAGTCAGGTTGAGCTTCTGGGCAGGATAGCATCATTCCCCAGGTGGCTTCAGAGGAAGCTAGAACCATGCAGAAGCTGCACCAACTGTTGCAAGTTGGAGAGATGCCAGCCAAGTCAGCAAGGTGGCCTCATCAATGTTTCGGGCTCCACGGCAGTGGTAAAATCCCCACCACCCCTCTTATGCATAAGACACAGTGTCGTAAAAAGGTCCCAGCAGTTACAGTGTAGGAAGACAGATGGTGGCACACCATTTTACTATAGTTACTCAAATACGAGACAACTCTGAATATAAGATGAGCCCCTTCAAATAGAGCTTGAATACAGGTTATGCCCTTATTTACTCAAAAGGAAGAGGACTCTGAATTTAAGATGACACCCCGCACCTCCAGTTTCCAATATTAAAGTACTTGGGAGTCTTTGATTTGGGTAAACACAGTACTTTATGTTCAACATCGGGGAGGGGAAAGAAAGGAGGTCTGGAGATCAGCTGTGCAACATACCCAGCCTTGCTCCCGGTATTGGCAGCTGGCCGCCCAGAAATGGTAACCCCCATGGCTGTGCAAGGGCCACCATAGTCTGGTAGTGAGAGCAGGACGCGGCAAGTTCAGATATCAGACATCGACTGGGCATCCTTTGAGACACTCTGGAGTGGAGGGAAGTGGGACGGGACGGTGGACCACATGGGCACCCCTTCCCTGAAGTGGTCACCTCAGGAGGCAGATTACTGAGACCACAAGATCTTTTTAAGTAATGCCTCTCCTCACACACCTTGTGCAAAGCTTGAAAGAAGCAGAAGGAGAGACAAGGAGGCTGGTGGCAGCCTTCCCACTCTCCTCCCCCCACCCCAGGACCACTTTCAAAGTTTGCAAAGTGGGGTGGCCCCCATCAGGGGCAATGGAGCATTTAATGCCTAGCCCCCCACCCTGACAGCAAACACAGCAGGGAGGCCCACAGGTGGCGGGATTCAGTCTGATGGAGGAAGGGTGCCATCTTCCTGCCCTCCCCTCCCTGCCAAAGTTCAGATTGCAAGCTCCTTGGGGCAAAGGCCTCTCTTTTCTGGTGGCATTATGGCACTATATACAGTGATCATATATACCACTTAATGAGAGAATAGGCCCGTGTGGTAGAGAGGAAATTGAAACTGCGACTCACGGGCTTTTATGTTGTCTGTTTTATTGGGATATCTGGGCCACTTTTATTGAACATGAGCGGCAGGTCTGAAGAGTTCTACACCTCTCTCCTTCCAGGGGACCAAAACTTAACACACAATTTGTTTGGCCAGATTTTGTGCCGCAGCCTGCAAGTTCAGGCAAGAGCTGGTTCAAGATCCTAACTACAATTAAAATTCAAGGATCATAGCATTTATATGTAGATCAAATATTATGGTTATTAGTATTTAATTAGTATTAGGAGACAGATTCTTGAAGTGAAGATGCACGTACGAATATACATATCGTGCTAAATTGTTAATCTGGTCAATGGCTATCTGCTCGTTAGTTGTATTTTGGCTAGTCAAAGACTGTAATAAAGTGATTCATACAGTAATCCCATTATATCAACAGCAGCCCTCTACAAAACCAAGTTAGCACACTCATGATGAACACACCCATGAAATAATCTACAGATGTTCTATAGGATGTAAAGATTTAGAGTATCTGCAGATGGAAGGAGATGACGCACTTCCAAAACTCTTAAGAGGGTGGTGTGGCTTCAACCCTCGTCCTGGAAGCAACATGAGGCCCTCGAGTTGCTTCAGGAGGGAAGCAAACATGTTCCTTTCTTTCCTCAGTCAGATCTGGCCTGGCAGCAGCAGGACATTTGGCAACTTGGAGAGCAGATGAAGGCACACAAGTCATCTGTTTCATTGCAGGAAAGCCAGATGATGAAACCCATTTTGTGTGAGGCAACAGGTGCTCGGAACCAGTAGCTCTGACCGAATGTCAGAGACTTTCTGTTACAGGCTGACAAGAGAATAGCTTCGGATGACTGTGCCCGCCTGCCAGATAACACAGTTTTGGCAAGGGACCTGGATCGTATGACATGGGCCAATGTTCAACAGACTTCAGTGCACCAGTCCTTTCAAAGGAAAGAATCTTGCAAATGGCCCCAAACATGGTGTCATCCACAGATTATAGCTTTTTAAATGGGCAACTCAGTTCCCCATAGATTTGAGGGCATCTTGGCTAGGGGAGGGGACGCTCTATACTGATCTGCTGGGAACAGCAAAGTGTGTAAGAGGAACATGTAGCAATTTAACTTCATGTTGGCTTCCTCTTTCTATCTTTCAGTATCAACTCTTCTGCAGGGAGGGGAGATAGTGCATAGCCTCACCTGCTCTTTAAGGGCCGTAATTCCTCAGATGCAACATAAAAAGTTCTGAGGAACTGCATTTGTAAGAACTTTGAGAGGAGCTTAGGAAGATTGTGAGATACAGTACGCAATTTCCCTCTCCAAATGGATAAGCTGGCTCCCAAATGGTCACAAAAGTGACCACGTTTTCCCAGTTGACTTCGGTGAGCACTGGCACACCGTCTTGTGCATTCAGACGTGCTGCCCATGTTCCAGTCAAAGCAGTCTGTGTGGCTGCCCAGTGCAGCCAGTTTGAAGCCACGCACAAAAGGTCGTCCCGTCCCCCGACCGCAAGGCTGTGTTTCTCTGGGGTCTCGGCTCAAGATACTGTGGCCACTTGGGAATGCAACTGCCTCACTGGGGCTGCAACAAAAAGGTCAGCCAGGGGTGGGTGTTTGCCGTCTGCAGCAAACCACCCCAGCTCCCACCCCATGCCTGCCTGCAGGACTGATACTGGGAAGCATCCTCTTCAAAAGAAGTGCCTCTGTGGTGTGTAATTCCAACACTCTCCATTCTCCAAACCACAAATGAAGTCTCCGACCTGTGCCTGGAATGCACCAGTCTCCAGACGGTGTCTCAAACCAATGTTCCCTTGAACAGGGATTCCCAGATGTTGACTACAACTCTCACCATCCCCAACTGCAAGAGCCTTTGGCTGTGGATTATGCCAGCTGAAGTCAACATTGTCTTATAGCTGCTTCCCTCAAACACAAAGTAATCTTAGGTAGATTTAAAGTAAAGGTAAAGTTGTGCTGTCGAGTCGGTGTCGACTGCTGGCGGCCACAGAGCCCTGTGGTTTTCTTTGGTAGAGTACAGGAGGGGTTGAGCATTGCCTCCTCCCACGCAGTGTGAGATGATGCCTTTCAGCATCTTCCTATATCGCTGCTGCCCAATATACTACCAGCGGGGATTCGAACTGGCAACCTTCTGCTTGTTAGTCAAGCATTTCTCCACTGCGCCACTTAAGGCAACTTCTTAGGTAGACTTAACTAAGAGTTTATTCAGAAACAACTCTTATTGTCTCTTCCCCCACACCCACCGGATCCCCGGCCCGGCAGCAGGGCAGAAGGTTAAAAAAAATTACACACAGCAATAATTGTTAACTGGGTGTGGGTGCCGGGTGGTGGGGGGGAGGTGTATGCATACTACCTTGATACTGGCATCCAGAACAAAGCTCTTTCCGTTCACTGATGATAAAAATTAGAGGGAACCCTGATCTGTAGTCCCAAAATTGCATGCACCATTCTTCGAAATACTGAAGCTGCAGAGGCTAATCCAAAGGGCAGTCTTTTGTATTGAAAAAGACCCTCTGGGGTAATGAAGGCTGGGTATTTGTGAGAACTTTTGAGCAGAGGAATTTGATGATAGGCCAAAGTTGTGAACACTGAGGCCTCTTTCAGAGTAAGCCGCATTTCACTGATATTGGGTAATGGATGGCCATCCATTACCATGTTGGAGTTCTCATCTCGTAAATCTATGCACATTTGAAGTGCATTTGATTTCTGCACAAGAACAATGGGAGAGACCCATTCTGATGGATCAACAGACTCTCTGATGTCAGCATGCTGTAGTCTTAAGAGCTCCTCTCTAAGGGGTTGGCACAATGCTATGGGTACATTCCTCACTTTGTGTTGTTCAGGTAAAGCATTTGCCTTCATCAGAATTTTACATTTGAAGTGTATGGCAGTGTCAGGAGTATCAGCAAAAACATCCAAGAAATCAGCAGTCATATCAGCATATGGATGCTCTATCATCTGTAATACAGGTTCCGTGTTAGATAGGCCTAACACTATCTGTAGATCTTTCTGATGTTTCCAGTCCAATATTGAGACTCCTTTTTGTGACACATACACTTTCCCTTCTGCAGTGTGTCCTTTGCATTCCGGGACAGCAGTGAAGTATCCATTTATGGCAACAGGGGTCCAAATCCCCATGGGTAGATGTCTGAAGGTGCAGATCTGATGTCATAAGGAGTTTCTTGTAAAGTCAATGGGAAATGACAGTATACGGAGAACCAGAATCAGCCAGCATCTGCACTTCATAGCCATTCAGTTTTACTTGGCAATGTGGAGAAGCAGGCTCCAAGTGTCTGTCAGACTTAAGACGCTGTCAGGAAGTGGTTCATCTGCCTCATCCTTATCACATGGTGAACCAGTAATGAGGTGAACAGCAGACTTGCAAAGCTTAGCAAAGTGCCCCCTTTTCTGCACCACTTGCAAGTGACCTTCTGTGCAGGACAGTGGGCAAAGTTGGCTTTGTGGGCAGATCTCCATATCGGTAGCTCCTCCTTCCTTGTGCTGCCACTTTCAGGAGCAGTGCCATAAGAGAAGATTTAGCCTGAATTTCAGCCTGAATTTCAGGAGCTTGAGTTTGGGGTACCAAAGAGAAAGATTTGGGCGAAGAACATTTTCCACCCTCCTAGCCATCTTTATAACTTCACCCAAGGCATGTTTCTGCTCCAGGAGCAGTTAGCAGTCATTTGCTTTCACAACAATCTGATCCCTGATCAGTTCATCGGTAAAGTTGGCAAACTCTCAGGTTACCCTTAAGGCATGCAATGCTGTGACATACTGCGAGATTCAACAGGCAGTAGCGATCCAGGACTGCTTGTAATGTTCAGCAATCAAAGCCGGGTTGAAATGAGTATATAGGGCTTGGAGGGCAGCTTCATAATGGCCGGCATCCCCTTCCAAGTTGGAAGGAAAGGGCAAATAAGTATATCTACTAGCTTAAGTACTTGATGGCTTCCCCTCACCCCCTCTCACCTCAGAGGTCTCTCCACCCTCACCTGAGCCACACTCCTGCTCTGCCTCCAGCCCGTTGCTTCCATGCCCCAACCCCCTGCACAGAAAAGCCTTGCATCAGGAGTCTACAGTGGCAAAGTCCAGGCCCAGGTTTACTGCCTCCTCTGCTGTAGGAGAGAATGGCGCCTCCCATCATGCCGTCCCTTCCAGCTTCTCCATCTCAGGAAAGGCAGCATTTTAACGTCCTGCCTCCTTGATCAGATGTGGTGTCCTTGGTGGGGCCTGCAATAATTAACCGATCAAAAGGCCGTGCCGCTTGGGTGCCCTGGCTGAGGAGGAGCCCAGCGGTGGACCAAGAACAAAGGGCAGCCTGTCCAAAGAGGCCAGAGTTGCTCACACTCTGCTCCAGAACTACCCTCCAAGCTCTTCTGCACAGTCCCCCAAGCAGAGCGATAATGGCAAGAGGAACTCACCCCATCACTGCCTAGAACCTAGGAAGCTGCCATATACTGAGTCAGGCCATTGGTCTATCTAGCTCAGTCTTGTCTTCACAGGCTGGCAGCGGCTTCTCCAAGGTTGCAGGCAGGAGTCTCTCTCAGCCCTATCTTGGAGATGCTGCCAGGGAGGGAACTGGGAATTTAGATGCTCTTCCCAGAGCGGCTCCTTCCCTTGAGGGGAATATCTTACAGTGCTCACACTTCTAGTCTCTTATTCATATGCAACCAGGGCGGACCCTGCTTAGCTAAGGGGACAAGTCAGGCTTGCTACCACAAGACCAGCCCTCCTCTCCTGGAGTTGGAACGTACACCATCTTTCAGACCCACCCACTCTCTTCTCCAGAGCAGAAGTGGAAAGTGCTAAGAGGAAACCATGCAGAAATCCAAGAGCTGAGCATCACTTTGAGAGGCCAGCCCTGAGGGTCACTCTCCCCTCACCCCGCCCTGCACCCTGGCCAAACGAAACTGTGCACTGCTTCCCTTTTCCTGCTTCTTTTTGTCCTCCTAGAAGACTCTGGATTTCTCCAGCCCTCTCCACGTGTGGTGTTGAACTGTCCATGTGTTGTTCACACGTTTCATGGAATGCAAGTACAGCAGTACACTCAGGCGTGTACAAACAGGGGGTTCAGTGGGCCACCAGTGTCTGGGGGGGGTCACACCCTGCCGTACCCTCCTCCCCCTGGCCTTTGCAGCCCCGGCCAGCAAACTACCCGCCCGCTGTCAACTTGCTTCCCTTTGCTGAGCCACAATGCAGGACGGCGACACCACCACATCGGCTTCTGTTCTCGCTGTGACATCGCTGGACCAGGTCACTGCTGCTAGAGGCAGGCAGGATGGACGGCCACTGTAACGCAGTGCAGCCGTTTGACAGCTTCCACATGGAGGTCAGACCACCAGGAAGGCAAAAAAGTGGGCGAGGTACACTACAGAGGGCGGTCCAGAGTCCCTGCTCATTCATAAGAACAGCCCTGCTGGATCAGGCCCAAGAAGGCCCATCTAGTCCAGCATCCTGTTTCACACAGTGGCCCACTGAGAAGGGCATGCCCTCTCTCCTGCTGTGACTCCCCCGCAACTGGTACCCAGAGGCACCCTGCCCCCAAGACTGGAGGTGGCCTAGAGCCCTCCGACTAGTAGTCGTCAATAGACCTCTCCTCCATGAAGTTATCCAAACCCCTCATAAAGCCATCCAGGTTGTTGGCTGTCACCACACCTTGTGGCAGAGAATTCCACAAGTGGATTATGCGTTGTGTGAGAAAGTACTTCCTTTTGCTGGTCCTAAATTTCCCGGCAATCAGTTTCATGGGATGACCCCTGGTTCTAGTATTATGTGAGAGGGAGAAGAATTTCTCTCTATCCACTTTCTCCACCCCATGCATGATTTTATAGACCTTTATCATGTCTCCCTGCAGTTGTCTTTTTTCTAAACTAAATAGCCCCAGGTGTTGTAGTCTTGCCTCATAAGAAAGGTGCTCTAGGCCCCTGATCATCTTGGTTGCCCTCTTCTGTACTTTCTCCAGTTCCACAATGTCCTTTTTAAGATGTGGTGACCAGAATTGTACACAGTACTCCAAGTGTGGTCGCACCATAGTTTTGTATAAGGGCATTATAATATTAGCAGTTTTATTTTCAATCCCCTTCCTAATGATCCCTAGCATGGAATTGGCCTTTTATTTTTATTTTTTTTTACAGCTGCCACACATTCCAGGCTGCAGCCATCCCTTTTAAGTTGAGATGGAGAAATCTGGGGAAAGCTTGCAAGGCAAAAACCAGGAAGCCACCTGGGCATGTCAGAATAATGCCTGGCTTTTCATGTTCTGGATGCAAGCAGCAGAGACGTGGGCAGATGGACCACAGGCAGGGGGGAATCTGTGAGCATGGCCTGTCCAACCACCCCACCCTGGGGGCTTTCAACCTAGCACGGACTTGCAACAAAAAGAGGTCTTTGGATCCACTCTCAGCATCCAAGCCAAGAGGATGCTGACCAGTTGGAAAGTGTTCTAAGCTGAGCAGTGAGAGGGATGGAGGGGTGTAGAAGACAGGGGCACAGAAACAGACACAGGACATTCCACAGGATGGGGGAAACGGAGAGAAATGCACTGCTGTCCTCCTTAAGCTCCCAAAAAGGAGCAAAGTTACCTTAGCCACTGGAGAGAGAAGCTGCAGCAGAGAGGGGCTGCAGTTCCGTGGCAGAGCAGCTGCTTTGCACGCAGAGAGCCCCAGGTTCAAGCCCTGAAGCCCCTTCAGATAAGGCAAGGAAAGCCCTCTCTGCCTCACGTTTTGGAAAGCAGCTGTTGCCGGTCCGAGTAAATAAGACCAGTCCACACGCAGACCAGGAGCTTGACTCACCAGGACAGCTTCCTATGTTTACCCTCCACACACTTATTAAGGAAAACAGGAAATAGATCATAGTTCAAACACCTACTCCACTATTCTTGTCTGTCAAGGAACCGAGAGCCGTCTAAGCAATGGAATGGAACAGGGTGTGAAACATGAAGCCAAGAGGAGCGTTTGCTTCGAAAAACCTGCAAGCAGATATCTCACAGACTGGCTGCTTCGGTCCACACAGAGAGACCTTTGCTTTGTCCCAGCAGCAGATGGAAACCTTGTTCATTCATCAGAATAAAGTGGTTCAGCTTCAAGTACGAGAAGATACGACAGAAACCTTAGCCCGATTCAGACATTACATTGTACACGTGTCTGTACACAGCGACACTTTTTGGGATGAATGACTATGTGGGTGCTTGCTTGGAAAGTGAACCCGGAGACAGCCGCCCTCAAAGCAGGGTACAGATGGGAAGTGTACTGCTGCTGTACATGGATTATGCGTGCGCATGGCTGCACATGTGTATGCACTGGGCACATATTGTCCACACATTGAATGCAACAGGCTTCAATAATTAACTGGCAGAGTTTCTTTCAGTCAACCTTTTCTCCAAACATGGCTGGCCAAGGCACAAGACTCCTTCAGCTTTTAATTAAATGGATGACTCTGTTGTGAAACCTCCTACCAAACTGCTGTTTCAGTAGCTTTCATTTGTAGGTTGATTTTACACACAGCCCTCCTCCATTTTGCCAGGAATGTCAAGGAAGGAATTGCACCTGCCCATGCACTGGCCTCAGCCACTTTCCTGGGAAGTTTCCAGTTCAAGGTGGCAGGTTCGGGGGAGGGAGGGAGGGAGAACAGGAGGGTTCCTTACACTGCCTGCAATTCAAGTCTGCTCTGTACTCTGAGCCTTTTTCGGGTGTATCTGCAAGCCACAGAGCTTGGAACACAAAGACAGCAGCAGTTTGAATAGATCAAACGGGGAATTACAACAGCCTAATCTACTGATCAATAAACTGTTTGCCTGGGGTTGGTCTATTTCCAGTTGAGCCCTTGGGCCACACCTGCTGGCAGAGATTATGGGATGCTTCTGAAGCTGTCCTCCTCTACTTGTGTTTTGAAAACACTTGTCCTTTCCTACGGGCGGTTTTCAAAATGCTTGCAGAGAAGTCACCCCAAACAAGAAAGGCCAAAGAGACAAGTCTTTGTAACGCCAATTCACACATTTCATTTTGAATATCTGCACCCAAGATCTCTTACAGGTACACCTAGAAATGTACATGTGAATGCAACAGACAGGCATCATACAGGCACTCTCAGGGAACACAGGCCCCCAACCAAGAGAGGCTTCCAACACTGCAGAGCATAGCCACAAACCAGGCTTGCCACCGGGTGCTCTGCTACTGCCAGACATGGCTACCCGATCAGAGTCCGTGACCTGTCCAGTGGAGGTTTCCAACACGTGACAAGGCTTCTGCATTTTTAGATGTGTGCCTTAAACAGGGTTGGCCAACCTGAGGCTCTCCAGCTGCCGTTGGCCTACAACTCCCATCATCCCCAGCAGCTGCAACACCACTGGAGAGTCTCAGGTTGGCCAACCCATGCAAAACCTAACGAGTGAAAGCGTCCCACGTGCCTATGCGACACAAATGTCCACTCAGTGGGATACCTGGGTTTGTCGTCGTGCCGATGTGTCCCTTAATGACAGGAGCCGCGCCTTCAGCCACTTCCTGGTTCCTTGCCCACCGACAGGCTCTTACGAAATAAAAACAGCCACACTCACTGCACCACGGGCCCTATGAGGTTCCTGCCAAGCCAGCAGTCACAGCTGCTATCTATATAAAACAGCCAAGTATAGGTAAAGGTTGCCAGTCATTGTGGCTACCAGAAGACACAACGCTGATGCTGCTGTTACTCTCGCCTGGCAATGGGTAAGCGGCCTCCTAGGAAATGGGGCCATCTATCAGAAAGACCGGCGGCTTCTCTTCAAGCTGACTTCCTAAGGAAGAAGACTAGCACTTCGCATTCACAAAGCGTTTTTTACTGTTCATATACTTGGTATAAACCACAGCTCAGTGGAAGAGCCTCTGCTTGGCAGGCAGAAGGCCCCGGATCCCGTCCCCCGCAGGATCTCCAGGTAGGGCTGGGAGTGACTCCTGCCTGCAACCCTGCGGCTAGACAGTGCAGTTAGATGGGTCAGGGGTCTGATTCAGTCTATGGCAGCTTCCTAGGCTCTTAATCTTGACAACAGCCCTGCAAGGAAAGCAAGCAGTACATGACCCCCATATTGCGGGGTGGGGGGAGGACCTGGCGGGGGAGTGATTTGCCTCAGGCCAGCCAGTGAGTTCATGCCACAGGTGAAATTCACAAGCCAGAGAGCAGTTCTCAGTCTTTGCTCAGACGTGGAACTGGTGTGGTGCAGAGTGGTCATCTGCTCAAATATGCCCCTCAAATGTTTTCAGCAGTTTATTCTGCAAAACATACTTGTTTCACCTTCTCTTTTGCTCTCTGGGGCCAAAGAACCACCACCATCTATGCCAGGGGTGGGTAACTTGAGGCTTCCCAGCTGCTGGACTACAACTCCCATCATCCCCAGTTGATGGGAGCGGCAGTCCGACAAGAGCTGGAGAGCCTCAGGCTGACCACCCCTGGTCTGTTCCCACATTCTCTCTCTCTCTTTCTCTCTCTCACACACACACACACAGAGGGCAGGGTCCTCAAGTAATGGCTAGTATGTCTGAGTGGGTAGTTGCTCAGCAAATGCAGCATCACAGCCAGAACTGGCAGCCGTCTTAAAGCACAAGCCCTTCAGCTGTGTGTCTTCATACAATCAGATGCTCGCCAGCCATCTCGTGTAGCATCACAGAGCATAAAGAGGCTAGTTCACATACAGCTGTGCAGCGGACCACAAATGTAGGCTTCGCTCACTAGCCGGCCATTATTTGTGGTTGCCACCAACGCCCTCTCTTCCCCCAGATCATTTTCTGGCACCCAGGCAGGGGCCTTAGGAGAGAAGCGGGTCTTCCGTCCCTTGCACTGGGAGATGGAGAGGGTGAGGAACAGTCGAGGTCCTCCCCGCCTGCTCAGAGAGGAGCCCTGCTGTTTCATCGTTGCTCAGAAATGGCAGTGCAGAGGAGCCCTCTGGGAAGGAGATCTGTGTGGTGCTGGTGTCCTGCTCACCAGAGGGCTGGGGGCACCCACTGGCAAGTGGATCTGCAGACCCCCTGAACATCTGGTAGCAACTGTGAACATTCCCAAACATCTGTGAACTCAACCCATCCAATATCTGCCTATGTTCCAATCTATGCAGGCTTTGCTTTTGTCAAATTCAAGATTATTTTTCAGGTGCCCCCAAACCCATGGCGGCGGGGGGAGGAATACCTAACAGCACAGCTCCCAAGACAACCCTCACAAACAGTCAAACAGGGGTAGACGTTCTACAGGCTGCTTGATGGGGGTTCTGCAGAAGACATTTCTGGGGGATTTTGTCTACCAGCTTTACTTCTTCCTGGTACAGTTGAGGTGTAGCAGGAAGAGGACCTGTTGACATCACTTTACTTCCGGCTCCCCCCTGATTGTGTTGGCCAATTTCCCCGAAAGACTTTGTGGGCTAACATGCAGCAAGGCATTGTGCAGGTCCCATCTGGGGCAACTGCATGTGTGGACAGACTGACACAGACCAAGCACTGGTTGATGCCACCATCAAGCCATGTGTCTGCAATCAAGCAGCCCTTGCAGAAAGAAAGACACCGAAGCCTGAGCTGCCGCCAGCTGGACTCTGGCTCCATTGGCACACTGGAGCACACTGAGCAACGGCAACAACAAAAATCCAACCCCAGGGCACTCCAAAGTGCACGACGCACAAGTTACAACAGCGATCTTCACTAGTTTCCAAGCGGGCAAAAACCCTTCAGTGGAGACCCACAGTGCGGGCCTCCACACAGTGCTGCGCTTCTTTCAGTGCTGGGCGGGCCCATGGAGAGAGAGGCTGCCTTCTGAAGAGCCCTGAAGGGAAAGCACCAGGAAGGGCTTCGGGCTTCGCTTCCCCGCACTCTGTGCTTGCCTTGCAACAGGACTCCGTTCCCCACCCGGCCTCAGTGCTCGACAAACCACAGCACTGCGCAGGGGGAACAATCATCTCTGCCTGGTGCCAGAGGGTGGGGGGGGGAGTATTCCGCTTCACGCGGGCCCAACCCATTAGTCAGGGAGCCATACTTATGGTTGATGGGGGCTGCCATTGGCCCCACAGTGAAGAGCACTGAATTAATTGTAGCCTGGTCCTAAACAGGTCTACACATGCAGTCATCCCCGCTGAACTCCAAGGCACGTATTGGTTTATTGGTCCCATTTATATAATGCCTTCTAGAGCCAGCAGTGATGTAGTGGTTAGAGTGCTGGACCAGGACCGGGGAGACCCGAGTTCAAATCCTCATTCAGCCATGAGACTTGCTGGGTGGCTCTGGGCCAGTCACTTCTCTCTCAGCCCAACCCACCTCACAGGGTTGTTGTGAAAGAGAAACTCAAGTATGTAGTACACCGCTCTGGGCTCCTTAGAGGAAGAGCGGGATATAAAAATGTAAAAAATCCAAACTACCCCCCCCACCACCACAAAATCATATAAACAGATTAAAGTGGTAATGTTATTAATTACCATTAATAAAACTTTAACACATCATAAACTAAAAGCCTGATTAAAAACAATCAGAGATGGGCAGGTTCTGATTTTCATTTGGGAGTGCGTTCCAGAGCCTCAGGGCACCCCTAAGGAAGGCCACATTTTTGGGTCGCCATCAAACAAGCTGGTGGCAACTGCACCCGGATGTCCCCTGATGACCTTAATAGGTGGCGGGGTTGACAAAGAAGGCGCTCTCTTAAATAAGTTCCTTACTGTGAAATAAGCCATCTTAATCACCCAGAACTGGGGAAGCAAGCATCCTTTTAGGAATGTTTCTCGGGCCCCAGACCCGTGATTGCTGGCCACTTTTACTCTAGTGCACCAGGTATGCAGAAAACTTCTTAGCAATGAATATTTTTAATTAGAATGTCTTCGACCCTGATGCTCTTGCCACACAAAGCTGCTTGCAATAGAAGGAAAACCAACACAAATCAATAAACAGACATCAGGAGCATTACAGCAGTAAAAATAGACATAACAGCAGCCCTGCTGGATCAGCCCACCTAGTCCAGCATCCCGTTTCCCACAGTGGCCCACCAGATGCCTCTGGGAAGCCCACAGGCAAGAGGTGAGGGCATGTCCTCTCTCCTGTAGGGATATGCACGGAACCAGTTCGGAAGCTCTTTATGGAGCTCCAAACCGGTTCGAACTTTCTTCTGGTTCGAAGGTGGGGGGTTGACTTTAAGGGCAGGGGAGGGTGCACTTACCCCTCCCTCCACTTCCCACCCTGCTGCCCCGTTGGCCCCGACATCAGCAGAAGTACCCAAAGTGCCTGTGCACGTTGTGCTTGCGTGCCTGACGTGCATGCTCGCAGGCACGTCGGCTACTTCTGCCAACATAGGGGCCGACCGACGAAGCAACAGGGCAGCAGGGAGGTACGTTGCCGCCTTGATGGACCCTTTGCAAACAGAGCACCCTCCCCACCCTTAAAGTCAACCCCCCACCCGCCTTTGAACTTGCCCCACCCGGTTCTGCACACATCCCTACTCTCCTGCTGTTGCTCCCCCTGCAACTGGTATTGAGAGGGATACCTTGCCTCTGAGGCTGGCGGTGGCCTCCACAACAGGAAGCCAGACCACATTTAATATAAGCCGCCAATCAGCAGAGCAGAGACAGTTCCCCCCGGAGTTCTCAAATGTACGTCCCCAGCTATTTTTGGACTAAAACTCCCAGCATCCACAATGGCTGGGGATGATGGGAGTTGTAGTCCAACATCCTCTGGGGACAAAAGTTTGCGAACCCCGAGCTAGTCAAACTTGAATGTTTGGGGAATACTTCAGGATGCACAAGTTAAGCCAGGCTTTGACAAATTTCCTTTGGCTCTAGGAGTCAGCCCCGAAAGTCTGGGAGGCAAACTGTGGGTGCTTGACAATACCGACACACTGTGTGGATGGGGAGCTCTTTATCCCCTTTGCAAAGGGCTACCTGTGCACACAGAGATGTTGTTAAGTAACTCTGCCTCTGAATATGCTGGTCTAGGCGGCACCGTTAAGTGTTCTAGGCGCTGTGGCTCCCGGCACTTGGGGAGGAGAGCTGGTCTTGTGGTAGTGAGCATGAATGACTCCCTTTGCCAAGCAGGGTCCACCCTGGTTCCCATTTGGATGGGAGACTGGATACCAATACTGTCAGGTATCTTCGGGGATGAGGCCATGGCTAAGAGGCAGAACATCTGCTTTGCTTGCAGAAGGTCCCGGGTTCAATCCCTTCCCTGGAAGCATCTCCCGGGAAAGATGCCTGCCTGGGACCTTGGAGTCAGCACAGACAATGCTGAGCTAGATGGGCCAAGGGTCTACTCAGCAGCAGGCAGCTTCCTATGTCCCTATTTGTCAAGCCCCGAGTTAAGCACCAACACATACCCCTGGAGTATAAGGAGGACAAGGTGTAACTGTTAAATGCAGACTTCCAGTGCTTTGCTCAAACCCTCCTGCGCTCACTTTCCTGGGAATTTCCCCCACCCGTCCATGTTCTTCAAACCCTCGCCTTCCCCAATGCCAGTTGCCATTTCAAAAGCCAGCCGCTCAGCATCACCAATGAAAGTGGAAGCCAAAACCTCTTCTCCTCCGCCCCACTTACTTTGTTGGTCATTTTTAAACCTATAATTTCTGCCACGGGCTGCCGAGCTCTACAGACTTCAGAAGCACTCTTGGACTGCTCTGAATCTTCAACAGGAGCCCCCCCCCCCCAACGGCTTCTTGCTGACCCATCCAGCGGGATGTCACTCCGGCTGCAATTCTATCCACCCTCCCCTGGAAGCAAGCCCCACTCAACTCAGACTTTCTTCCAAGTAAACCTGCGCAGGACCAGGCTGCAGAGTCCAATTTACAAGTCATCATCTTGCATGCACCCAGGAGTGGGCACCCAAGTCAGACTTGCTTTTAAGACACACACACAGAACTGATGCCGCCTTGCACGATAAGGGGTTCTCCCTTATAAGTCAGGGGTTCAGCCTTGGGGGGCCTTGATGCTGCTGGACCACATCAACCCCTGCCAGAACGGCCAAAGGCATCTGAGGACCCAAGGCTGGGATTGGGAAGCCCTGCACTACAACATCCCATAATAGCCCGGCCTCACTTGCCCAGTGACACCCTTTCGAGGTGTGAGCTCCGTGTTCTTGCTTCAAGCGCTTCTACAGCCCCATCTCCAATTATCCAGTTATTTCCCATTAAGAATAAAGGCAATAAGAATAAAGGCAATTAAGAATTAACCCGCACAATAATTAAAAGGAGACAGGCATGGAGATGGACCCTGCAATGCCCTTTTCCTTCTTTTTTTAAGAGGCCCTCATCTCCTTACAAGGAGCCACACAGGTGATCAAAAGGGACAAAATGCATCCCAGCATCCATGGTTCAGCCACCAGAACAATTCTCATGAGAAACCAAAGAAGAACACAAGAGGGGAAAAAGAGCAGGAGATACTCCGGAATGCAGGGCGGGGGGGGGGGACATCGGAGGCGGGCAGGGAGGGAGGAGGGAGGGAGGGAGGGAAGAGAGAATGTAATCCGATTAAGTAGGACATTTCAGCAGCCGGTGACCAACTTGGGCAAGTGGGTCGGTGAAGGGCCACATTCTTCTCTCAAGCAGCAAAACCAGCAGAATCTTGGGGCGCCCTAGAAGCTTGCAAAGGCCTGTCGCCACCGATCATTTTCACGGGGCAGGCGTTCCGGGGGCTACCTTCGAAAAGCAGGTGGTCCTTCGCAAGGCACCGCGCGCTTATCACCTGCTTCCCAGCGGGATGCGGGGGCAGGGCCCTCGAGGGTTTAACCCTGCCTGCCCCTGCTGTGGCTGGGTCGATAATGAGATGGAGATAAGAGGAGACACACCATTGATTTGGGGGAGCACCCACCCCATGAGGCTCCGAAGGGTTTACTTGGGAGTAAAAGGCTTCGGAGCGTGCTGTCCGTTTCGCAGCGTGGGAAATTCGGACACAGCCACGATTCCCAAAGGCAGACACAGTTCACGAGCAAAGAGATGTGAAAGGAAACGGTGGAGAAGCAGAAAGGAAGTCCTATCGAAACCAATGTGTTTACTTTCGAGTAAACCTTTCACTCACGCTCTTCAGAATAACGCTAGAGAGGCTGGCGCAGCCTCGATCCCAGGCACGTTCACCCCAAGTCTCCCAACCAGAGGAGAAGGAAACGGCAGCGTCTTCGCACACAGGGTTTCCGAAAGAGCACCGGCTCGTTTCTCCGCTCCGCGGGGCTTACTCGTGAGTAAGCACGCGCCAGAGGGAAAGGAGCTCGTCCCCTCGCTTCTCCACGGCAAGGAGAAACAAGGCGGGCAGGAGAGACGCGGCGGGCTTACCGAGGGCGAAGAGGGCGACTTCGGCGGTGGCCGCGCTGACCATCTTGGCGGGCGGGCGGGCTGCGCTCCTGGCCAGGCTCGAGCGGAGGCCGAGGGGGCGGACTCACCTTTCCACCGCTTGGCCCCGAGCGCAGCCGACCATGCCCGGCCGGGGGCTGGCGGAGGTGCCGCTGTCCGCTGGAGCGTCCCCCGCAGCGGGGTGAGGAGGAGGAGGAGGAGGAGGAGAGCCGCCCGTCGAGGCGCGCCTCCGAGTCGGCTGCCAATGAAGGGGGCGAGAAAAGGGGCTCGCCTGGTCGACGACGCAGAGTGCAGCTGCGGGCGGGCGAGCGGCCGGCAGGGGTTGCTCCAACTGCTGCTGCTGCTGCTGCGCCCGAACTGCCGTCGAAGAGGAGGAGGCCGGGGTAGAGAATGCCGGGCTGCTTCCAGGTGTGCTGCGGGGTGAGCGGCCAGCCGGGCTCCTCCTCCGCACCGCCCTCGCTCCTCCACGCCCCCCGGCGGGCTGGTTGGCTCGCGCTCGGCGCCGCGGAGGGAGGCGAGGCCCGGTGCGGGGCGGCTGCAGGGCGCCGGGGGAGCGCTAGGCGGCGCGGGCGAAAGTTCACGTCGGGGCTGAGCCCAGGAGCAGCCCTGGGAGCCGGAGCCGCCCCACACGGACGCGCCCCCCGCCCTGCCCTGCGCGTGGAGCGGGAGTGGCCCGGGGCGCTCGGGCGAGAGCCGGGGGTGCTCGCCGCCTCCGAGGGGCGCCCTTGGGCCCGACCGCCGAGCGCCGCGCTCTCCTCGCCGTGCCCGCCTTGTGTGCAGTTGTGGTGCTGCTGCGAGGGGCGCAGCTCGCGGGGAGGGGGCCTGCGCTCGCTCCTCTGGGGAACGGGGGGGCCGCCGGGCTCTTTGACCCAAGCGCGCCATTCGAGCGGCCCCCGCGTTGAAGCGTGGGCTCTCCCCCGAAAAGTGGCCCCTGCTCTGAAAACGGTGAAACTCACTGCTGCGAGGGGTACCCATCCCCACCGTGGGTTCCCCGAGACTGTAGGACTACAACTCCCATCTCCACGGCAATGCACCGGAGGGTGATGGGAGCTGTTGTCCATACACACACACCTGAGGCCCGGCTTTCGTTTCTGTCTGCCTCACCATTCCTCGGTTGCATCAGAACACGTTTTGCCGCTGAAGCCCCCCCCCCCCGCAGTCATTTGCACCCATTTTATTCGCGGAAGCTGAACCCCAGAAAGTGTGTGTGGTGATCGGCTCGTGAGAATGACTCAGCACTTGGTGCATCCCAGAGGGAAGGAGCGGGGCCCTCGCCGACATGTAGTTTCGGGCTGCTGAACAGACAGTTCTCAACTGCAAACTGCCAGCTCAAAGTTGGGAGTGAAAAAGTCAGGGGGTGGGGGTGGGAACAAAGCTGCCCCCCCCCCGCCCAGCTGCCCTTATTTTGCAGCGGTGGCATCTGCTGCCGTCCTTTTGGTGGTGGCGGCGGCCACAGTCTCCCCTTCCCAACAACAGTTCCCTTTCCCAAAGAGACAGTGTCCTCAATAACTTCGTGGGGGTGGGCTTCTGGTGAAAAACGGTGCCCCCCACTGGAAGCTATTATTTCCCCCAGGGCTATAATACATACTGATGTAGTGCCACTCAGAGCAGATCCTGGGGTAGAAGTTGCCTCCCTCCACCAGGAGGAGTGCCCCCTCATTTTGCACAAACCCCCTCCCCTATTTTCAGTGAGTATTACTGGGGCAGAGAAAACAGAGGTGCAGTGGCATCTCAGGTCAGCCTTCACTCATATTTGCAAATCCATTCCTTTCTTCCCAGACTAAGGTTGCCAACTTTTCAAACAGCTGCTGTAACTGTACCTCTAGCAGGTGGCTTGGAGTGCCGCTAGCAGGCAGTCTTCACATTTATTTCCAAGTGGTGAAAAGATTCTCCTACTTAGACCAAACTGCTCATTATAGATAATTATGCCCTACCAACCAAACCCTAGCTCAGAGGGCCTCCAAGGTGGCTTACAATGTTTACGACTTTTAAAATCGAAGCCAGTCAATCAGTCCATGCCATGCTGTGTGAATCAGTTGATCTCTGCAGACCAAGGTGCTCTGTTAAAAGCATAAGAGCAGGCCAGGTTTTTCCTGGTCAGTTGGCAACCTGGCTGGAGAGTGAGCCACATTCTTCCTCTCCTTCAGGTGCTGATGAGCACAATATTTATTTATGTAAATGGAAGGTCCTTCTGTGGTAACCAGCGGCCCACCGCTGGTCTGAATCATTTGTCAGGATGCCTGTCAGCAGTCCCTCCCCCAGGGATGGAGAGCAATCCGAGTGAGTGATTCAGGATGAATTATCAGAGTGGTTTGGCACCAGAGGCGAGGAAGGGGGGAGATTGCTTCGACAATTGGCTGTGATTACAGAAACGAAAATAAACCTCAGGAAGGAAGACTTAAGAGCCACCTAATGGTGCAGTGGGGAAGCAGGCTGCCTCGGGACGGAGCAGGAGGCTGTTGGTTTGAATCCATAGGGATAGAGGGAAACATCTCTATCGGGCGGCAGCAGCGATACAGGAAGGTGCTGAAAGGCATCCTCTCGCTCTGCGCAGGAGGAGGCCATGGTCAACCCTTCCGGTATTCTACCAAAGACAACCACAGGGCTCTGTGGGCTCCAGGAGTCGACACCGATTCGACAGCACCACCTTTCCTTTCAGCAAGACTTAACAGCTTGACAAATTGGTCTCTGTTTGAATTGCCAGGGCAGGGGAGTTCCCAGCCTTGGGTCCCCAGCTGTTATTGGACTACAATTCCCATCATCCCCTTCAGCCACTGATGCAAGTGAAGAACGCGGGGTAGTTGTTCAGGAGAAAATATTTTCGCAAGGGCCACTTGTCTCATCTCTGTGCAACAAAAGCCAAAACCTTCATAGTTCAGGCATTTGGTCTTCCTTTGCACCTGGCTACCCGGATTGTGTTTCAGAATATAATGTCAGTTTACATTTGACTATACAGTATTTGCATGGGTTCGTTGTTTTTAAAAGATGCTGGGGCTCAAACCTGGTAATCAGAAACCATCACATCTGATGTACTAAAGTTGGCTAGGATCCTGGTAAAAAGGTGCAGTGTGCCATCGAGTTGGTGTTGACTCCTGGTGCCCACAGAGCCCTGTGGTTATCTTTGGTAGAATACAGGAGAGGTTTAGCATTGCCATCTCCTGCACAGTATGAGATGCTGCTTTTCAGCATCCCGATATATAGTTGTTTCCCACAGTCTGGGAAACATACCAGCGGAGATTTGAACCAGCAACTTCTGGCTTGGTAGTCAAGCCATTTCCCCGCTGTGCCATGAGGTGGCTCAGGGTCCTGATATTAAAAAGCTTTATTACTTATGTACACAATAGAGTGTCATCTATATACATGGAACTCCCCAGAGTTTTGTAAATAAAGAAGCTCCCTGCTCCATGCAGCATACAGTCTTTTAATTTTCTCTCGCATTGATATTTTGTCCGTGTGTGAATGTTTTGAAAGCAACATAAAGAAACATTCAAATTCTGGCCATGGGAAATCCAGATCAGCACTTTGATCAGCATGTCTGAATGCGCCCTTAGAGAGGCAAGACCCGAGGTTGGTCCTGACCATGCATTGGCCTGAATTTCACTTCTTCAGAAGGAAATCTCCATCCCAAGCCTTTGAATCGGTAACATTGATAGCATTCTAATGTGGCAGTAAAAGAGTCCCCCTTATATCCTGAACCAAAGGACTGTTCAAACAAGGGGGCCCTGTGTGTGTATCCAGCATAAAAGGGTTCAGCCCTCTGTTGACTTTGGATTAGGAATGTGAACACATAGGCAAAGCAAAAATATTGGTTTGACATTTTTTTCTCAAATTCTCTTACAAAAACGAAGAGGAGGAGGAAATTGCTAGGAGTGTAAGGCTTCAGTTAGCTAGCCATGAGGCAAGATGAGGTGATCACCCCATGCATAGGGGCGCCAGCTTCAACTGCTCATTGTAGCGATGGCTTGAACATAAGCTGGCTGTGTGGCTATTAGCTGGAGTGCTGGGACTGGGGATTTGGACCAGGAAAATCCCGATTCACTCCGCCGTGAAGTCCAACTGAGCTAGTCAATCTCTCTTAGCCTGCCCCACATATTGCAATATCCCACAAGGTTGCTGTGTAAGGATAGGATGGAGGCCTGTGTACACTGCCACAAGCTCTTTGATCTGGAGAAAGGTGGGATAAAAATGAAATAATAAAAGCATTAGCAGGCAGTGATGCTTTTGTACACGCTAGGGAAAACATGGATATTTTTGTACCCCATGCTGCTAAGGGCCCAAGAGCATTGCAGGGCATTTCCCCCAGTCCAGCTGGGGAGCTGCCTTCTACTGAGTCAGACCCTTGGTCCATCTAGCTCAGTATTGACTACACTGACTGGCAGCGGCTTCTCCAAGGTTGCAGGCAGGAGTCTCTCCCAGCCCTACTTGGATAAGTGCCAGGGAGGGAACCTGGGACCTTCTGCATGCTCTACTCCCCTGAGCTAGGACCTCATATCTTACAGCAGAGCTGGTCTTGTGGTAGCAAGCATAACATGTCCCCTTAGCTAAGCAGGGTCCACCCTGGTTGCATATGAATGGGAGACTAGAAGTGTGAGAGCTATTTGTAAGATATTCCCCTTGGGGTGGATGGAGCTGCTCTGGGAAGAGCATAAGGTTTCAAGTCCCTTCCCTGGCAGCATCTCCAAGAGTAGCAAGCATGACTTGTCCCCATAGCTAAGCAGGGTCTGCCCTGGCTGCATATGAATGGGAGACTTGATGTGTGAGCACTGCAAGATATTCCCCTCAGGAGATGAAGCCGCTCTGGGAAAAGCAGAAGGTTTCAAGTTCCCTCCCTGGCAGCATCTCCAAGATAGGGCTGAGAGAGATTCCTGCCTGCAACACTGGAGAAGCTGCTGCCAGTCTGTGAAGACAATACTGAGCTAGATAGACCAATGGTCTGACTCAGTCTATGGCAGTTTCCTATGTTCTTATGTTCCTAAAGCTTGCTGCTGTGTGAAAAACGTCCAGGCTCTGGGAATCCCTGAAGGGGTCAGAGGACAAGGCATGACCCAGCCTTGCAGGAATGCGAAGTATTTGCTCTGCCAACCGTATACCTGGCTGCTGCTTCCTGCGTGGGAGGGAGCTCCAAGCCTCCCAGGTATTTGGGCTGTGTCCTGAGAACTGGCTCAGCCAGCAGCAGCCGGGGGTCGTTGGTTCCCTGGGCCTTGAAGTGGAAGCTGCCCAGTGCCGCGGAAATGGCAACGAGGAGCATCCTCTCTGCACAAGGGGCCTCGCTGTACAGCTCCCAGGCCATTAATCAAGTCCACAGCCTCCTTTGAACCAATCCGCAAATGGATGGCAGTTCTAACCCTTTTGCAAAGGGAGGGGCTATGTAGGAGCTAGGAGCCTGGCCCCTCCCTACTGTCCAGGCTGGCCCTGATGGTCCAAGCAGGTGCCGCCCCCCAAGTCAAGCCATCAGGAGGAAGGTCCCAAGTAGCTAGGCAAGCCCTTTGCTTCTGCTGGAGTTCAGCAGCCCGGGCACAGCGTCAGCAATGCTTCTGGGGTCCTGGACAGGACAGGCAGAGGTGCACAGGTCGTTTGGGTGCCTGGGCCTAAAGGCCTTTGGAAAACAACCAACAACCCCCTCCTGCCATTGGAAGCACCCCCCTGCAAGTTCAGTACACCCCCCTACACACACACACCCACACACTCCAAGACAAACACAGAATTTTTAGCACGTGGGCTCTCGAGGGCACAGACAGCAACTGAATTCACAGGCAGATGTATTGATGCAAATATGCATGATGAAAAATACTTCAACGCACAACTTAACTTAATTCCCGCCCCACACATTGCTTTCCCCACTCCCCGCTCTGTCTCTAAAGCATCCAGCATGGGTCACAATCACATTCGGTGGCCTAGCGCAGTGTGGCCCGCGGTGACCACACCACCTAGGGCAGACTAAAGAGGATGGCGGGGGGAGGGTGTGTGGAGGCCCTGGACTTTGGTCCAGGGGGAAGAGGGCCACTGAGGCCAGGGGCCCTGGGCTCCTCCATGGGGGTGACAAGCCCTGGGTGCTCACTGCCAGGCTTTCCTCCGCTGGGGCGTGTTCTCCTTCTCCTCCTCTGAGAGTCCTTTTTGGGGTTAGGGTCTAGGTGCATCCGGGCAGCCACTGGCAGGACTCCCGGTGAGCTGGGCAGGCTGAGCTCAGGGCTTCAAGGGTGCCACCACCTCGACTGTGGTACCCGCCTGCCCAGGCATGCAGCCAGCTGTACCCCAGGGCCAACCATCGCTTGCACAGAAAGCTGTCTTAGACCAAGTGGCCCTACTACTACTACTACTACTACTCTACTGCTTTTCAACCAAAGTTATCAAAAACATTGACATGGGTGGGGGGGAAACTAACTACTGTAACTAACTGATGGCTCCCTGTCCCCAAAGAGCTCACAAGTTAAAAGAAACATAAGGCAGGCACCAGCAACAGCCACTGGAGGGATGCTGTGCTGGGGCTGGAGTGGGCCAGCTGCTCCCCCCTGGCTTGATGTTGAGCTAATCGCCACTTTGAACGGGGCCTCCTGGCCCAGTCAGCGCAAGGGCTCACTGCTCCATCCATCCCGGTGCTGTCTACACCAAGGTTTCTGAACCACGGGCCCCAGGATGCTGTTGGACTACAACTCCCATCATTCTCAGCCACAAAGGCCATGTCTGGGGATGGTGGGAGTTGTAGTCCAACAACATATGTGGGGGGCCTAAGATTAAGAAACCCTGCTTGGCAGGGACTCTCCAGGTTTTCAGGCGGGAGCCTCGCCCAGCCCTACCCGGAGATGCTCCCCAGGGGTGAACCTGGGACTTTCGGCACGGGAAGCCGACACTCTGCTACTGAGCTGTGGCCCTTCTGGATGCAGCAGGCCGTGTCAAGCCTGGACCTCCGTCTTTGCTCCCGAGCCCGATCAACGTCTCTCTCCCGTGACTCAGTCTCTCTCCTGCTCTCCCCCCCTGACTGCTGCTGCTGCCGCCTTGGATCAGGACCTCTGCTCAGCCTGCGGCGGCACCTCTGAGCCTTCATGGCGGATCTGGAACTCAAGCCCTTCCATTCTGAACCCCAGCCCTACCCCTGCGGGCCCATCTGGATGGACGGGCGGGCAGGCAGGCAGCATAACTCAGAGTGACGCAGGGCGTGAAGTCCCGGCACCTTTCCTTTTCGATCCTGAGCCCTGCTTCTCAGCCGCGGCCTCCCTTGACCACATCCTCCAAATGCAGCCCCCAGCCGGCTTGGAGCGTGGGGGCTCAGAGAGCCGAAAGGGCCCTCCGTGCAGCCACTAAGCCAGGCGGAGACAACCTTGGCTCTCCAGCCTTTTGGTGCAAGACAACCCCCAGCAGCCCCAGCCACAATACCTTGTTGCTGGAGATGATGGGAGTTGTAGTTCAAGAACAGCTGGAGATCGAGGTTGCTGGTCCCTGCACTAAACTTGTGTGCTGCCACTCGGTCTCTGACAGGAAGGGCTGGATTTGCTCCCCGGAATATACAGCGTCGTCCATGCAAGCACTCCAGGTCTGGGTTAAGGAATCAGATATTTAGTCACTGATTAGCTCGGCTTAAGGCAAACAGGATAAGAATGTTGCTGCCTGCAGATTAACGGAGCGTGCCCTATTGAAACCTCGGGGAGAAGTGCTTACTTTGGAGATGGGAGATCTCCAGATTAATTGTGGAGCTGTCAACGGTGGCTCCATTTTGCCAGTGTCCGCTAAGGCTACACAAAACCCTCAGACCGTCTCCCCAGGAAGAAAACCCTGCAGGGAAGGTCCCTGGTGAAAACCAACATTCTCTCATTCGGACAGGAGAAATGTCATTGCTGATTTGCAAGCTCACATATCTCCGCCACACACTGCAGTGATTCGGCTCCTGGGCGGCAAAAAGAACCTTTGCTTTGGGGCTGCAAGAGTGCATGGAAATTTTCAGCCCTGGATCAGTGGATCTAACAGAGAAGCCCTCTGAGCTTCGAGACATGTAATTTGGACGGTCGCCACTGGAGCAAAAGGGGATGTTTATTTCCACGTTTCTCAGTTCAGGGTCACTGGGAAGGGGACAGAGCTCAGTGACAGAGCACATACCCTGCAGGCACAGGGTCCCAGGTGTGATCCCTGGCAGCATCTCTCCAGGCTGGGCTGGGCAAGACCCCTGACCAAAACCCTGGAGTGCTGCTTCCAGTCAGTGTAGACAATACTGAGCTAGATGGACCGAGGGTTTGACTCTGTATAGGGCAGCTTCCTCTGTTCACAGCTTTAAGATCCCATCCTATGGATTCGCAAATAGTCAGGATGTTATGTGGCCGGCCCTCACAATGAAGCTGGTACCCTCGTCTTCAGAAATCTGATTCCTAAAAACTTTGTGGGGGAAGCTAGACCTTGAAGTGAGTGGGGATGATAGGTTTATTGGGCTCTGCTAGTTCATCTGGTGGTTCCCCCCCCGCCCCCCGCTCAGTTGTTGTCGGTTGCTGCATTTTAAGATTTATTCATTTGGAACGTTTCTATTACACTGCTTTACAATGAAGCCATTTGCACAGGCAAGGAGAAGAGAAGATGGTTCACTATCCCCAAAGGGTTCACAACTGTAAAAGAAAGTGACACATGGGAGACCTCGGCACCAGCCCTTGGGAAAGATGCTGTGGTGGGCTGAAGAGGACCAATGACACCTGCCCCCCGGCCTGGAGCTGGAAGAGAGTTGCCACTTTCAAAGGTGCCTCTTGGCCCAGTGAGGGGGCGCTGGGGGAGTTCATAGGGGTCGTTCTCATCAACTGGCAGGTTCAGTCTTGGGTAACTTGTTGTTTTTGGACGCCAACTCCCAGCATTCCTGGCCTTCACTCATGACTGTCATGGGGAAGACGGGAGTGATTTGACTGGTGCCTGCCACTTTGGAGTAATTTACCAAAAAGCAGGCTACAACATTTAAAAACAAAAAGTAAAGTCTGGCAATTCACTGTTTAACAGGACATACTCAAGAGCAGCCACCTTAAGTGGTGCAGCGGGGAAATGCTTGACTAACAAGCAGAAGGCTGTCTGTTCGAATCCCCGCTGGGACTATATTGGGCAGCAGCGATCTAGGAAGGTGCCGAAAGGCGTCATCTCGCACTGTGAGGGAGGAGGCCATGGTCAACCGCTCCTGTATTCTACCAAAAGAAAACCACAGGGTCAAAATCGACTTGACGGCATACTTTACCTTTACTCAAGAGCAAGGGCATAGCCAGATTGGAGTGCCCCCCCCCGACTAAAAGTGGAAGTGGGCAGCAGCACCTGCCCCTCCCCTATGGTCTTCTTCAGAGCAAAGAGTAGCTGACACCCAGCCAGCAGGGACCCAGGAACATTTGTGCGCGCACACACACACACACACGAAGCTATGCCCCTGCCCGAGAGGCAAAAAACAGGGACAGGGATTGACCAGAGGCAGGGACATGGGATACCGAGGAAGCTGCAGTGCCTTCTACTGAGTCCAACCCTTGGTTCATCTAGCTCAGTATTGCCAACACTGACTGGCAGCAGCTCTCCAAGATTTCAGCCCTACCTGGAGATTCTAGGAACCAAGCATGAGACTTTCTGCATACAACGCAGATGCTCTACTGTTGCACTGGAGTCAGTCCCCAAACACGTCCCAGAAAAGAGAAAATTGTCCTGATAGAGAGGCTGGTTGGTGCAGCCGAGAGTCTCTGCTTCCCCCACCCCCAGCACTCAGTTATTTGTCACGGTCGGTGTGGAGACTGTTGCAGCCCGCTGCCAGACACACACACTCGCCCGCCCTGCAGAAAAATACTTGCTAACTGCTCTCCTTGAGGCAATCAGCACATCCCACCCAACCGAGCACAGACTTCTCCGTGAATGCAGGAGACGGTCACAAAGGCGTCCTGACGTCAGTGTGCAGAAGCCGAGAGCCTGGCCCCAGAGAAGCGTGCCTTGTTGTGTTTGAAAAATGACAATTTTCTGTCTAGGAAAAGCCGGATTCTGAAAGGAGGCCTTCTTTTGGGGGTTTCCAGGAGCCAGAGGACAGAACAAGAAAGGCCTTTGAAGGGCTATGCAAACGACAGAGTGGGCTGCCAGCCTGGAGACCAGGGCAGCAGCAGCCTAGCGGAAAAACCATCCAGCATGCTCAATTGCCAAGCTCAAACACATCCCCAAAGCTGCTGGAGATCTCAAGGGGGTGACTTCATGGAACAGCACATAGGGCTGACTTGGCATGAGGCTACAGCCGTGCGGCGGGGGGCGGGTGTGTTGTCTAAAGTATTGCTAGAGCTGAGTGCACTCTGCATTTTAAAAAACAACACCACCACCATTCTGCACCAGGGAATCCCAATTCTGCACCAAGAAAGTGAAGTTCTGCAACCTGAATAATTATGCCAATCAAGCAAATATATTTCCCCCCTCATTAGCACCATTTATTCTGTCTTTCGTTGCCATGGCTCCTCCCCTGAAAACCTCATGCGGTCACCTTTCTAAAACCTGAGTTTTGAAAAGGCCTTTCAAACCTCTCCTTATTTCCACATAGAAACTCAGTCTTTTAAAAAGCAGAGCAAGGATTCTTAGGAAGCTGAATACAAAGCCCAAGATCTCGTGCCCCAGTCTGTTTGTCCATATCCCCTTCTTCATCGGACAGCTCCACCTTTGGCTTGGCATGCAGAATAAAAGGGCGTTCAGAGAGGGGTCTGGTCTGGCTCACTAGAAAGCAGCAGCGAATTCTTTCGTTTCCCTCCATAACACGGAGCCTCATCCTGCACATCGTGAGTTGACTCAGGAGCAAGAGTCCCCCCCAGCTCATCTGGCTGAAGCAGCACTGCAGGGAGTGGTGGGGCAGCAGAACCCCCCCCCCGCTCCCGCTTGGCTTCTCTCCCAGGGCGGTTTCCTTGGTGGCCATTCAACTCGGTCATTTCGCATGCGGAAAGTCTTGAGCGAGCTCCTGAGACGCCTCATTTCCCTCTTCCCTCCCCATCCCATTCTCCTGTTGGATCGTGTCTCTCAGAGAGTGAGCCTGCAGGGAGGGCCTGTGTTGTTTTTCGTAAGCTGTGCACAATGCCTAGAAGGGTATGGGCATAATAAATCCCTGGAGGCTGACTTCCAACATAGGGTTAGAGCAATGGTTCTTTGCAGAGGGTTGGAAGCAGTTTGAAAGAGCTGCTGTGGACACTCATGCTATTTTTTTGCTTCTGGTCAAACAGGTGAGGCAAGTTTTGTAAAACAAACAAACAAACAAACAAACAAAGAAACAAAAAACCTGCAATACGTATTTGACCAGAGTCAACAGTGGGAGAGAAAGCTGTATGGTACACCATGGGGAATGAAACTGTCTCAAACCATTATGATGCCCATACCCACAGCTGTGCAACAGAACTGGAGTGGCCACATCAGGTGCTCAGATAGTACGGGAGGATCAGCTTGAACAGAGGAACTGAGGAATAAAAAGGCATCCCGCGAGAGGCAGATTGGCCCTTTGCTTTTCCAGAATGCACACGAGAGAGCCAGACCACACGCTTGTGCGAAATCACATGGAGATGCATTACATTCACCCCTTTCAAACAGAACTGTAGGCAACAAATTGTTATTGATTAAAATTAGGTAGGACTGTTGAGGGTGGCTTCAGTTGCTTTGGGGAGGCAGATTTGGTCCATAGACCATGAGCTGCTCATCCTTGCTCCATTTCAGCATCCTTCCCCTCGAGACTTTGCCTGGCCCACCGTCTGCCCCCCACATCACCTCTCCGGGCTCTCTGTTCTCGGCCTGATGTTTATCCCTCCTGCCTGTCAGCAGGCTGAGAAGATGGTCACCTCCACTCCCCTCCCAGCATGTCCAGCCAAACCACAGATGTTTAGCTCTTTCAGCCTCTCCTCATCAATGAGCCTCTTAATTTTCTTAAGGAGCTGTGTGTGCGAATGAAGAGGGACTCTGCATAAGCCCGATGCCACAAAAACAATTTTGCACGGGCCCGAAGCCTTCGATTCATGAACTTTGGCAAAGTCAATACTTAGCCGTCTTCAGATCAAACAGCATCCAGTATATTTACCAAGACTGGTGCTTCCAAACGCTACTTAATGGACTTCTGTCTAGCGGTGTCCCCATGGCCACAATACTTCAGCCTCGGCAAACTTTGGCAGGATATGATCTGTCTATTCCTTCTGAGCATCTGTAGCAGATTAAAGCCTTTGTCTCCGAGCAAGCTCACGTGAGGGAAACTATTCTGTATTATTGGTAGGTTCAAAATGCTGCCACCTCTTTTGTCTACAGAAACTCTCTGGGCTTGGGGTGGAATAACCCAGGGGAAAAAACCCTCTCTTAATTTGGCTCTTGGACAAGTACAAAAATCTTCCACGTGCAAGCCTATATGTGGTGAGCAAACTGATAGCTGCTGAACGTTTGAGGATGTATTTACACCAGAGAAATCCCCCTTCGGTCCCCCTTTTTCCTGAGTTAAAAACCAACTTAGAGAGGCTTGTAAAAAGAAAAGAATTAACAGTTTTATTCAGTTACTACAGACTGCTCCTGTCTGAGGCTCTCTCAGATTTTAGAGAGTTAAGAATACTTAGTAAGATTACAAATATAGGTTATCTTAATGCACACTTAAATGTTTATAGAGTCTTTTGCAATGCCCTAGGTAGGTTGGGCATAGGCTAGTGTTTCTTATTTTAATTACGTATCAGGAATATGCAAAAGCACATACACACAAAGAAATATAGGTTTTTAACGCAATGTCTGACTAAACAAACTTTCCCCTAAATTAATCTTCCTGAAGCCAAAGCCTGGGCTTCCTTTCCTTGAACTCACCAAACTCCAGTTGAGAAACAAGCCCCTGCAGTTCTATCTTTCAAGAGCTGCAGTCATCCTACTCTCCTGTCTTTCAAGGATCTGCAGAGTTATTCTCCTGCAGCCAGCCTCCATTGCCACATGTCCTCCTGTGCGCCTCCAGCCTAGCTTCTTCTAACAAAGAACTTCCTTCTTCCTGGCAACAGATCTTAAAGCCAGGGTTTAACATGCTTTCTAAAAGCTGTAATGGAGTCCGAGGAGCGAATAGCCACCGGGAGAGCATTCCAGAGTCTGGGGACAGCAACAGAGAAGGGCCTGTCCCCAAGTGCACAACAACCGAGCCTCCGTCATTGTCGGCACCCAGAGCAGAGCCCCCTCACATGACCTTGTCAAGCGGGCAGCAACCCTTAGGAGCAGGCAGTCCCTCAGGTATCCCGGGCCCAAACCGTTAACCCGTTATCTCAGGCCCAAACATATTCACCCCCTTTGGTGCTGTCCTGTTGTTTCCTTGGGTGGCAGCTTGAGCCCTTTCAGACTCAGAGCCCTTTCCCCATTTGAAGTGCTGCTGCTTTGTTCTTCCTGGATTCATCTCCTAGGCAATCTTGGCCAATCGGCTATGACACCATGAACTAGATAACATCCCAGAGTTACACAGCAGGTCAGCTTGGGCAATGTGATGGTGTCACTGAGGGCAATTGAGAGGGAGAGCAAGTGAGGGGCAAGGCAAAGAAGCAGACATACGTTTCTAGAAAAGGAGTCAAAATGCTGTGGGGAAAGAGGCACTGCATTTTTCTGACGTTGCTAGCAATGCTCACAAAACTGTTTACACACTGTGTCTGCACCTACAGAACGAAGGAAAGGCATGGGAGAGCTTGTCTGTAGTGCTGATTCCCAGCTTCAATATTTTCTTTGCCACCTCCTCCTCCTCCTGCAGATGTTCCTCATGGGAAATCCTTCCTCTTCCAGAACAAAAGAAACCCCCTCACCCTTGCCGAGTTTCATACAACCGCCCCCTCTCCAGTGGACATTAATCACCAGCTGCTGTTACTCAAACAGATGTTCCCTGCAGATAACGGCTGATTTCCCAGATCACTCATTGCTGAATTAATCCACAAATTAGTAATTGCTCTGACAAGCCCTGATAAGGTGTGGGCAGAGAAGTCGCCCAGGAGGAACAGGAGGCCCGTGAGACACCCAATGGACTTGTCCAACCGTAGCGAAAATGGGTTGGGAAATTTGTTGCTGCTGCTGCATCCTCCTTGATTTCAGGGAAATAAGGACCCCCTCTCTGCACAGTGCAAGAAAGGGTTAGAGCAGGGCTTCCTTCCCAGACTTGCAGGGGCGTAATGTTAGGGGGGCAGGCAGGGCACGTGCCCTGGGTGCCACTCTGGTGGGTCACGTGGGGGGCGCCAAAAAGTGGCATGGCCCCCGATCCCCCCCCCGGAACGTGCGTCGGTGGCGGCGGGAGTGAGCGTGGCGGCGGTGGGTGGCGGCGGATCGCCGAGTGCGGCGGTGGCGGGCGGCGGCGGATCGCCGAGTGCGGCAGAGCAATGCCGAGGCCTGCCGTCTGGCCCGGCGTCGCTTCCCAACTGTGCAGGCCCGCCTCGCAGTTGGGAAGCGATGCCGGGCCAGACGGCAGGCCTTGGTGTCGCTCTGCTGCACTTGGCGATCTGCCACCGCCTGCTGCCGCCTGCCACCGCCGTGCGATCTGCCGCTGCCCACCGCCGCCACGCTCACTCCGGCCAGGGGGGCGCAGGTATGTGGGGGGGCGGGTGCAATTTCAGGGGCAGAGCTTGCCCTGGGTGCCGTTTCCCCCCGTTACGCCTCTGCAGACTTGGGTTCCCATATGCTGGACTTCAACTCCCATCACCCCCTGCCACCAGACTACTGTGCAAACAGTGCCAAACATCTGGGGACCTATGTTTGAGGACCTCTGGATTAGAGTGTTCAACAAGCCAGGCTCCATCCTGTGGCAGGGAAGAACCCTCTGATGACCCACTCAAGTGCCTTTGCACTCAGGAAGAGAGGCTTCTGAAATGTGAGTGAAAAGACGTAAGCCACTTTCCCCTAAGCAGATTCAAAGCAGGATACAAGAAGACCCAGCAACAGAAGCAGAAGAACATAGGAAGCTGCCATATACTGAGTCAGACCATTGGTCTACCTAGCTCAGTATTGTCTTCACAGACTGGCAGCGGCTTCTCCAAGGTTGCAGGCAGGAATCTCTCTCAGCCCTCTCTTGGAGATGCTGCCAGGGAGGGAACTTGGAACCTTCTGCTCTTCCCAGAGTGGCTCCATCCCCTAAGGGGAATATCTGACAGTGCTCACACTTCTAGTCTCCCATTAAAATGCAACCAGGGTGGACCCTGCTTAGCTAATGGGACAAGTCATGCTTGCGACCACAAGACCAGCTCCAGCTCTTGCTAACACAAGACCAGTGGTTTATAGAATAAACCATTTTTTTTTTTAAAGAAGGGAGAATTTAAACAGAACCACAGAAAATCAAAACAGCAGCAACAAAATAGCAACATTACAATATTTGCCCTTTGGAGAATAAATATTTTTAGAAATGTGTCCTGGATGATGAAAGGGTGCCTCAGTTATGCCTCCCTAGCTTGACAAAGAAGGGCATCTGTACAGGCAGGGAGCCACCCCAGAGAAGACCCTGTCTGCCGTCATCCCCTGCTTGATTTCATGGGGTGGGGAGGCACCCAGAGAAGGGGCCCCAGTACAGATTTCCAGGTACTTTCAGGACACAACAGCCCTTCTAGTGCCCTGGTGGTATCAAGCCATTCTAGGGTACTCTGTGTTTTACACAACTGATCTCTACATGCACTGAGGCAAGCAGAGTTGCCGAGTTGATTCTCCCAGATCCTGGGTGTCACCCTTTAAATCTCCAGCTGAAGCAGAGGGAAAAGACAGCTGCAGCAGGTCTGTCTGCCCCTTCCCCCTGAGGCCCCATTGTTCTCTCCCTCCTTCACTTGCCGCTCAACACATGTGCTTGCTGGAAGACAGAAGGGCATCCGAGGAGGCCTGCTGGATCAGGCCACAGCAGGTCCATCTCGTGGAACACCCAGCTGCCCCCTGGGTGCCGCAACCAGAGATGAAAGTGGTTGCTGTTCTCCATCAGTCTGGAGTTCCCATCTAGCCATCACATCGAACAGCCAGTGATGGATCTCGCCTTCCCTGTGAATTCTTCTAGTTCATTGGTTCTCAACCTCGGGACCCCAGATGTTGTTGGACTACAACTCCCATAATCCCCAGCCACAAAGGCCTTCGGACTCCAGGGTTGAAAACTCCCTGCTCCGATCTTTTAAATCCAGTTAAACTATGTGCCATCGCTTCATCTGATGGGGGTAGAGTGCCATCTTCTGCTTCCCACTAGTATTGCCTGCTAAAAGAGCATTTTAGTGTCTACTTGAAACTAAAACAAAAGAAACAAACTGAATTGAGATGCAGTCTGGTTTATAGGTGTAAAAGAGTCCTGGGCACATTCAAGTCCTGGAGAGTTTTGCTGTGAAAAACAAATTTTGCAGCTGAGCTCTGGCTCCTTATGCCAGATTTTTAAAAAATGAGTTCCTTTCATGGAGATTGAAAAAAATGTCACGCAGGTCAGAATTCAGTGCATTACAGATTCCACGTCCTTCCAGCACCAGGCCCAGTACGTCAGTTGGACATGATGGAAAGAGGGAGAGCGAGCCTGCTGGAGCTCCCCAGGGAGGGAACTCCACAGCACTGGTGCCCACACCAATAAGGCCTGGAGGTGACTCTCCAGTGTGGCTGGGCCAAGGAGCAGGAAACCCAAAGCTCATGCGAGCGAAGAAGGTCCTGAAGGCAACCTGCTCCCAGGCCATGAACAGGTGAATGCCACCACCTTAAAATAAGTCTGGGGACTAAAGAGGCCACTGCTATAAGATAGCAACATGCAGAGCTTCCATTTTAGACTTTGCGATGAAGTAGAGAAAACAGAGAGGAAAGGCCTGGGGAGCCTTCCCTGTGCTTCAGTCTGCATGCAATTGTTCCCCAAGAACATCTTAAATAAGAAGTAATTCTTGTGTTCACTTTGCAAATTAATACTGAAAACACAGGTTTTTGAACCCTGCTATGAATCTCCCTGCTACACCCACCTTCCACCCACTTGCTTAAATCTTCTGCTCTTCCCCACCTCCTACAGTAAAAGATGAAACGGTGTCCTTGGGGAAACGAAAACAGGTGTTAATCACACTTCTCCCCCCTCCCCAATACTTGGAATGCCCCTTCTTGGAATAACTGTCTTACAAAATTGTCCCAGGCACCTCTGAAGAGCAGCTGCACTCTGTGAAATGCAAGTCCATTGACATTCAGCATAGTCATCTTTCTTCCTTCCTTCAACAAAGGAGGCAAACTACTCCATTACTAGAGCATCTGCGGCTGCTTCCCTGAAATCTCCAAGGAAATGCTTTCCACTGCTGCAGCCACACAGAAACTAAGGACCCTTTTTGCACACCAAATGAATTAATTGGACACTCCGAATCAATAGCAGGCTTGTTTTGAACAGGCGAATCAGTCTGAATTCCTATTAATAGGTTTGGAGATAAAACTGGGGTTATTCCACACACCCTATTCAGAGTCTGCCCTAGCATGTGAATTGGGTCTCTCTGCCCAGACCTCTTCCGCCTTGTCCTGCTGGGAGCCTTTCTCCCTTGCCAAATTCCTGGAGGATCCCTGGAAGTGGTCTTCTCTTGCTTGTGTCCTGGACAAGATCTCCCCGAAATGCCAGCCTGCCAAAAGCACCTTCCTCTCTCGGCCAGTTACTCCTGTGGTCAGCTCCTATTAACTTCCCCAAAACCTGGAACTGCCTGCCTCATTTCTGGGTGTATTTAGGAGTCACTGGATGCCATCAGGCATCACCAGACTCCATATCCAGGACAGTCCTTAGGGCAGAGCAAACAGGGCAACCACCCCAGGCCTCACTCTTTTAATCCCCACTCAAATTAACGGGAAGGGGGGCCCATTGACTGATTTGCCCCAGATCCTGCCCCCTGCCAGGGCTTTCTAAGCACCTGTCCTGGTCCATCTCTTTCGTGGCTGGACCAGGAACAGCCAAAGCAGACCCAGGTGAGGGAGCAGCAGACCCACGAGACCCAGCATTGTGGGGGAGCAGCTGGCAGAAGGCAGTGGCTGACAGCCAAATTAAGTGACTCCCAAGTAGCCCTATTGAAATAAAGTAGTCCTTGGAGTAACTCCTCAATAGTACTATAGAGTAACTTAGACTGCCTTCTCACCTGGTTGAAGAGCTAACAAGGATTGCTGAGCCCCCCAGAGCCAGTTCTGGAAACACGCCTTTCCCGCCAGACTCCTGGCTAACCTGCATATCACCAAGAGAGATAGCCAAGGAGAAACAGCTGCATTTTTAGAGGAGTGGGGAGAGGAAGGACAGGAAGCCCCATCATCCCCTGCGACAATGGCATGCAGCTGTTGTTGCAGGGGGTGATGGGAGTTGTAGTCCAGCATCCTCTAGGGACCCAAGTTTGACAAGCACTGCTGTGGCTCCTTTGCCAGTGAACTAAGCAGAATGGTCTGTTTTACATTGTGTATTCGTGGGGGTGTAGTTTACATTGTGTATTTTACATTTGGGTCTGTTTTACATTGTGTATTCGTGGGGGTGTTTTAAGATATATTTCATCAGCAACAGAGGGATTTTTTAAAAAACCAATGTTGTGTGAACACATACAGCTCACAAGATGGCACTTAAGAATACTGCATTAGCAGAGTTAAAGGGCGAGTGACAAGTGAACGACTGGGAAATACTGCAGGATGTAAGATGGGTGAGTGTGTGTGTGTATAAAATATATATACACTAGCTGAGTTGGGCACAGAGCTTCTGCACCTGCACCTCCGCGCCCCCCCCCCCCCGTTTCTGGCTTTTCACCTCCTCCCACCAGCCTACCAATTTCCGGTGCCAGTTTGGCCCACTGCCACTTGCTCCCACCGGCCGGCCGGCATCCCTATTTTCTCCCCGTCCATTGCTAATCAGCAGCTGTTCGTGAACTTTCACGAGAGCTGCCATGCATGGGATTAACAACAGGTATGCCTAGGAGAAATAAATATATACAAGATGGATTTGCTCTCGTGTTGTAGATACTGGCTTCTACCCAGCAGGAGGAGCACTGCTGAATGGAGCGCTTGCATTTGAATGGTAGAAGGGCATTGACAGGAAGGAATGAAGGACGGACTGAGGAACTCAGGAAGCGGCTTGGCTGCCGTTCTGCCCCTTTCCAGAACGCAATCCCAGAAGCAGGAACTCTTCCATTCTGTTCAAGGGCTGGAACTCAAGACCATGGCTGGTCATCACGTCCACACATACTGTCCTCACCACTCCATATTAGGGGTCTCTGTAATACTCCTCAAGAGAAAATTACCTTTCAGTCTCCACAAGTCATAGAGCTAGAGCTAAGCCCGTTGAAAGCAAGGAACTCAGCCCCACAGTTTCTTTAAGGGGGGACCCTGCGAGTGTCAGTTTCATCTCAAGGGGACCCCAGCAGTGTCTGCCACCAGGATGTCAAGCAGGAGGAGTTCACCGTTCACTGCATACAGACATTAGCCTAAGAGAGTTCAGAGCCTGCAGGCAAAGAGGCACCTCCAACACTCCTTGCCTGGTATGTTCTGCCCATTTAAAGCGGGGTTATGGCCTCCAAACGGTAATCCCAACTCCACTGTTTTTGAGGGATACAAGAAGCTCTGAATTTTGGAAGCCAGACCCTGAATTTTGGAAGCCAGACCCAGAACAGATCCAGGAGGCAAATAAAATAAGGCTACTGATACGGCTCTTTGTAGGGCTGCAGCTTGTTGAATACTCTTGATGTTGAAAACAGGTTTGTCTGAAAGAGGATCCTCTCCTCTCCGCTGGGCCCAACACTATGCACATTTCAAGAAGGAGCTGCCAAAACATCACCCCTGTTGTGCCCCACAAGTCTGAGGCAAAAGAACCAAGCAGAGTCACTTGGATGTCTTCCGGGATTGGAGCTGGAAGGCGTCTTCCTTAGCAAGAGGATGGACATGTAGCGACCCAGAAGGAAATCATGCAGGTGGATCAAGGAGAGATCTTTCACAAAGACCAGAACCAGCCTGGGGACATTTTATTTCTAAACATTCCAGAATATCTCATTCCAAACCAAAAAAATACTAGCACAGATTTCAAACTGGAGTTGGTTTATTCACAATGTGCCACCATTTCAGTCCGCTGAATCTGTTGAATCTCATTCATACACACACACACACACACACACACACACACACACACACACACACACCCCGTGTGTGTGTGTATGTGTGTGTGTGTGTGTATATATATACACACACACACACACACACACACACACACTTAAACATTACAAAATAGGCTACCAACAAAGAGTACAAGGTAGAAATTCAGCAACTAAAGACAAATGTATGTACAAACCAATTCCTTGCTTACATCTCACCTTAAATGGATCAGTATTTTTTTTTAAGATAGCCAACCCAAAAGATGAACCCTTTGAACTTAGCTCCTCGTTTGGATCCTGCAACCTACCTTTACACACAAATAAGTATTCAAATACATCGATAACGCAAAAGGCACTCAAAAGGTCACAAGTTCCTGAGCATAATCAGGATGTATTACCTGATACCCCCCATGAAGGTACGAGTTGATGAAACTAAACATGTATTAAAAACCATGTACTTGGTACACAGTTGGCCCCAAGAGAATCCTAGCTGGAACCTGTGGACAAGTCAGTGTGGCCGGGTTGTATGAAGGAGCATGCGTGTGCAACATGCCATGGAGGACAATCAAAGCATCTATGAATGCCCTCAAGCATTTCAGCAATGATCCAGCTGCAACACACATGGTTCTCCAAGAAAGGAGAAAAGGTTGCTGGCCCAGACCCTGAGAAGCCTCCTCCTGTGCCTTTACCAGAATGTCATGGATGGGGCCTGTGGACTGGATCTCCCGTGTACTGACACCACTCCATTCAAACTGCCAGACTCCCCTCTTCTTCTGTGTATTCCACAAAACAAAATTTAAAAACCTTTCAGTGTCTAAAAGAACATCTTGAAAAAAAAAACAATATGCATGCAAAGATACAGGATAAAAGGGTTCAACTCATCAGGAATACTTTGCAAGCCAAAATTGCTTAATGAATTTTAAAAAAGAATCACATACATAAAGGAATAAATTGAACCGGGTGGGCAGAGTGAAGGCAGTGGAATTTTATCAACACTTGACCCTTAGCATTTTCAAGATCAGCCAGAAGAACAAAACCTCTAAGTAGAAACCGGTTACATTTAGGCTAGCAGTTGTTATGGATTTTGCAGCTGTCCTATTCACATTTCATATCTCCAATGAAAATCTGTTTGTAGCCAGCAGGTGAAAATAAACATGTGTAACAATTATGTGTAGCAGCTTCCTGAGCTCTTTGAAAATGCACATAAAAGCAAAAATTGGCCATAATTAGTTGGAAATCTTTCAGATATGCATAGGAATGTTCTGACACATAGTGGAAGTAACATTTTCTCCGCCATGCTACTTAAGACCATTTCATCACCTTGTCTCTTTGTCTTGGATGTCTTCAGGGATTGGAGCTGGAAGGCGTCTTCCTTAGCAAGAGGAACACACCTGAATCAAAGCAGTTTTGAAATGCACTCAACAGATAACTCTCAGTTTTACAGACTATCTGGCTGTCCTTCATTCTCTGCCCTCTTCTCTGGGGAAGTATAAAGGAAGTTGCAACAGATATACAGGGGAAAGAGCAGCAGCCGGCTGTCCAAATTCATCACTACCTGCTCCTGAAAAGGAAACATAAAACAATATTTTGGCCCAAAACAAGCCATGTTTTTCTTCCTCACAATCAGAAGACACACAACTGGAAATATTAAAAAAACCAGTTCATTTCATCCAATGTTGTACAGCTTAGCAGGTGCTGTTTAACTGGGGATTTGTCATACCAGAAGTGTTGGAGGGTCCCTTGCTATTTGGGGAAGGTGGTGGGGAGATTCCATCAGAAACTTCCAGTGGGAAATCCCTAACTGAATGAAATATTTTAATACAGGGAAGACCGAGAGAGAGGTTGCTCCAACTCTTTCTGGCAAAACTCTCCTCCTGGTTTTCCATCCGCGTGATACTCAGTATCTCTCGTATCAGTATCATATTGCTTTTCTTAGCCGTTCTGGAAAAGCAAAGGACTGCTGCCCAAACCGGCTTTCCAAGTTTCTGCATCTTCCCTGTCAATGCCCTTATACCAGGGGCCCTCAAGCTGGGGTCCCCAGATGATGTTGGACTACAATTTCCATCATCCCCTGTCACGATGACTGGTCGTTGTGGCAGGGGATGATGGGAGTTGAAGTCCAACATCACCCCCAGCTTGAGAACCCCTGCCTTGTACCATTTAAGTGCAAGTGGCTCATTCCAGTAGTGCTCTTACTTCTTGGTCAAATCCAACAGGGCGGTTCTCACAATGATGACTAAGGTAGAAGACACCTCTGACCCTAGTTCAGAAGTTGTGTGTGCTCCCGATGGGCCATCATGAGAATTTTAAAAGCAAAGGAGGAGGAGGGGAAAATGTGCGTGTGCCAGCTCGTCTTGTTTGTTTATTATTTCTCTATGTAAACGGCTTTGGAAACTTTTGTTGGAAAACGGTATATAAACTTTTTTGTTGTTATGGAGGCGGGGGGAATGCTTTCCCCCCACCCTCATGCTGGAACTGGGTACAAGTTCTTGGCTTGCCGCTGCCACCACCCGCCTCCGCCTCCTGCAGGCAGATGAGCATTTCCCCCTCCGCTTGCCTTGCTTGTAGAATTCTAATGATATTATGTTGCTCGTGAGCCACCCTGGAGAAGCAAAGAAATGCGGCAAATCCATTTCCTCAGTCCTTCTCTCTCAGTGATACTCTCATCACTCAATCAAAGGCAGTTCAAAATATACCTGATCTTTTTCAAGCGTCAATATCTGATAACCTGCAGTTCTGCTACAAATCAGCTTCCCACTTCCATCAAAAGAAGCCAGGCGCAGCCTAAGGACAGAAGAGAAATTAAATGAGCTGGAAGTTGCTGAAACATGGGGAAGTGGCTTGCTTTGTTTTTTGAGGGGAAGGAGAGGTGGGGAAAGTGACTTACTGACTCAGCTGACTTGCATCTACTTTCTCCACACAGTCCTGCCCCCCATTACAGCTGTACCTAGACACTCCCTTCCACTGAAGTGAGCATCAAGGAGAAGAGAACCTGCAAGGCTACTTGGAAACGCCGGGCTTTTCTCCCAGGGGCTGGCCAAAGTTGACATGGTGCAAAGAGGTTGTGGCAGCTCTTTGTACTTGAGAAACATCTGGCCTTTTGGGGGTTATAGTCTCCAGCAGAGGTTTTAAACTGACCCTGTTATATTAGAGGTCAATTGGGCAAGACCTTTCAGGTGAAGGTTTTTACATGGATTATTGACAATCAGGATCAACCAGGCACATCACTGACACCTAGTGGCAGAAGCATAATTCACACACAGAATCAATAAAAAGAACAAAGTCTTCAGAACACATCTGCCAAAGAGACTCCTATCTTTTTCGGCAAGGGTAGAAGGGTCTCTCCCTTCAGAATCCTGCTCCATCTCCCGTTTTGTGCCTTCAGTGCTTGCGAGCAATTGCTGAAGTCCAGAAATGGGCAGACGAAGGAGCCAGCTCCCAAGATTCAGTCACATCACAGACGAGCACAGCCAAGGAGCAGAACGGAGGGGGAGGCTATGCAGGCTAGAAGCATCACCATGCCCACCTGAAAGCAACATTCCTCCGGGGCTGCAAACTAACGGAGCCACTGCATGGCTGGTTCAGCGTGTTGCGCTTGAAGATGATGTATCGGTTGGTGTATGTGACCAGCAGATCAAAACCAAAGTTGAAGCCTGTCCACCGCCAACAATACTTGAAGAATAAAGAAAGGGGAGGGAGGTCACTGCCCCATGTTCAATTATATTCTAAACTCAGCCTTAGTTCTGCACAATTTGGCACTAACTTTTGAAGGCAGCACAGAACATTTAAAACAGCTTTCTGTCAAGAACTGCAAGTTTGATTTTACTGCAAGGAAAGCTCCATGTTTGTTGTTATCAAAACCAGCCTCACATATATCTGTAGCCTCCTCCTAACGGCTGCTATGAACTCCCGAGCTGCTCCTGACAACCTGGACCTGATATGAACATTGGAGTCTCACCAACAACCTGGGCCACTCCAAGGCCAGCTCCGCAACCAGGGCCGTCAGCTCAGTTAGGGACTCTGCTGGGCAGTGGAGTGATCGGTACACCAACTGAAGTCCCAGTCTATCCTTGGTCCCTAGACATATTCAATATAGGCCAATTCCCTGACAGGGATCCTGGTAAGGGAGATGGTATTCTTAGAGACCACAGGCACCCCACCCGCATCCTCTCATCTGCTCCACCTGGAGAAGCTGTGACCAAACCAGACCCCTGGCCTCTTCTAACCAGGTTGGCTCTTTCATCTAGAACAGGGCTGCACAGCTCAAATGCCCTAGTGAGCCGAAACCATCCACAACTTGGCGTGCAGGGGCCGAGGTCAATTTTTAGCACATTACATTGAAATTAAAAATATTATTAGTTACTTCTGGATCTATTCCCCATCAATGGACCCAAGAATAGTGGCCAGAAAATAGGTCCTGTCCCTGCTCAATCAGTGGGGCCCTTGGAGCGCATGTCAGCCCCAAACAAATGCCAAATCCTCTCCTCTTCCAAACTTGTCACTGCTTTCAGGCTGCAATCCTAGGCATGAATACATGGGAGTAAACCTTGCCGGGAATACCATGGAACATATTTATGAGAAAACATGCGTAGGATGGTGCTATAAGGAAGTTTCCAGCTCCTGTGTTGCTGCAGCATATCTGGGGGCTAGTAAAATAGTCCCTGCGGTCCGAATCCGGCCCCCGGGCCTTATGTTGTGCAGGCCTGATCTAGAACCATGTCATGGATGATCTCAGACTTATTTCGAACCAACCTGGCATTACAGGATACTAAGGTGGGCAATTTTGACCTTTCCAAGGCCAAAAAGGTAGCAAGCCTGCTGAATTCCCTTCCCCTCTAACAGCCTGCTGACCTGCCAGGGCCTCATCTTTGCTGATTCCCCCTCACCACTGGAAGAGCTGGCCCAGAGTCATCCTCTGTCTCCTCATCTCTGGACAATCCAAGACACATACCTGTACCAGGCCCAACCAATTACTAGGCCACAATAATATTGTAGTCAGCAGGAGTCTTCCTCTGAGGAGTCCAGAACAACAGGTTTGGCCCCAGCTTTCCGTCCCACCCCCAAACACCAGACCCCTTTGGCAGCCGCCTGCAGGCGGTCCACCCACCACTGCTTATAAGCGCCAAAAGTTTAGAAGCCCAACAGGCGTGGCTCTCACCCACCCTATCAGGCCAACCCAGTGACCGGAAGAGGAGAACAGCCCAGGGCAAAATGCTTTCGAAAGAGGTGGTTAGGAGTCTTCCTTTTCAAACAGGCTTTTTATCTTTAACATCCCTTTGTTGCCATGCTGGCTGCCGATTTCGTCTTGTCTCCTCTTCCATTTTACTCTTTTACGATCTTGCCTTTATTATGAATTAGTTGTACCCTGCTTTGAGAATTGTTATGACTGAGAAGTGGGTGAAAGATACCCTACATAAATAAATATTAGTGCATGAAAAGGTTGAGAAAACCTAACAAATTACGTGTTTGAAAAAAGACACACAAATATTTGTACTTACATCACCATCCTTTGCAAGTTTTCTGCCACATCGCATACTGTTTCCTTCAAGTTCTTCCTTGTTCGTTTCCTGAGGCCTTTGAACATACAAAAGAGCCTTTTATACAAGGGCATTTTTTCAAAAGAAAGGAGAGTAAGAAAAGTAATGTTAGATGTTTCTGCACAGGATTTAAGACCAAACTGAAGGCAAGAGACTTTCAACAGGTTGCACGTCCTGCTTGCTAGTTACATCAAAGTTTTTCACTCCACTATCCAAGCAATCCTTCACTTGAGCAACAGCTGCTAGGAAAGATAAGATTGCTGTGAAGTCTCCTTGGGCTGCAAGACCAAAAAATACGCTGGTGCAAGCAGGACGTGGCCAATGCATGGAAGAAAACTGGACAAAGCGGAGATGGGGCAGGGGAGGAGTGGGGATTTGACAGAATTCTCTACCCTCCTGCCCCTTGCTGCCCAAACTTACATTTGTGGTCACCCGGTCCCTGCCCCTCTGGCCAACAGGGTGGGGTCATGTTCCTGAGCTTGTGTTTTACCACCCAAGCCCAGCGCAAAGGCAGGGACAATCCTGAGTTGGGGAAGGGATTGTTCCTGAAGTGGCTCTGCCCTCTGGGAGACCCTCAGCACAATTCTGGGGACTAGACCTGCTCCTGCTGACTACCTCCCAATCCTCTAGCAAGGAGCCCAGTTTTTCTAACACTGTGTATTTGTGTTAGAAGATCAGCAGCTTCAGATTTAGGTTCCTGAATAATCGTTGGGTTTTCTTCCATCTCAACACAACCTGTTCACTTTTAATTAGTCAATTAGCCCTAGAATTTCATCTCATCATCTCTATTTGACTTCATTCTCCAGACACAGATGAAAGCTGCCTTATACCAAGTCAGACCACTGGTCCACCTTGCTCAGGAATGTCAACCTTGACTGGCAGCAGCGTTCCAAGGTTTTAGCAGAGAGGTCTTTCTCTGATCTGGAGATGCTGCTGCCAGGGAAGGATGGAACCTGGGACCTTCCTGCATGCCAAGCAGTGGCCCTCCCACTGAGCTAGGATCCCATCCCCTAAGGGGAAGGTCTTACACCAGGCAGCGCTCACATGCAGTCACCCATCCAAATGCAAACCAAGGCAAGCCCTGTTTAGCAAAAGCGACATTCATGCTTGCTACTGCAAGACTGGCTTAATTCTTGGAAAAGGGGGGAAGCTCAAGAGAGGAAAACATCTTCCATAATGAAGGCCAAATTCATGCATGCAGCTCCTTCTAAGCTGCCCACGTCCTCCAGACCTGTGCCATACAACCGCCTCCCTGGCCAGTTTCATAGAAAACATAGGAAAACATAGGAAATATAGGAAGCTGCCATATACTGAGTCAGACCATTGGTCTATCTAGCTCAGTATTATCTTCACAGACTGGCAGCGGCTTCTCCAAGGTTGCAGGCAGGAATCTCTCTCAGCCCTCTCTTGCTTCCGAGGTACTTAAGGGCATTTATGTGAGTCTTGATGTTTTTAGCAATATGCTCCTCAAATTCTTTTTCATCCCCCACCCACCCACATGCCTTATTGCCAACTAGACTTTTGCCTGGTGCAGGTTTGTGCTTCTCTGTCCTCTACACTGGAGGAAGGCTTCTACTGGTTAACAGGAAGCCTCCCACTGCTCCTGTGACTGCACATTCAACTCCCCAGACTCCTCTCTGGCTTGTCCCGCCTTCCCTCATCCATGACTTACATTCTATCCAAGCACCCAGTGTGGTGGCTTTAAATAAGATGCCCCAGCAAGATTTAACTTTCTTGACTCTCAGTTTCAGCTTTCTTTTAATTTACCTTCTCATTTCCTCCTTCTCTTTCCTCTTTTGTAACTCAGTTTGCCTGTCTGTTAGATTTTATGGACAGCTTTCTATTTGTACATCCATTGAATCTGATAGCACTGTAGTCACTGGTTCAGCGAGTCCTGGGCACCAATCAGGATTAAGTCTAAAAGTTACCTCCCCTTTTAATTGGTTCTATAACCAACATTTCTGAAGCTCAGTCATTTTTCATACCTCAGGTTTGCCTCTTTGCCATTCAAACTAATTTATCCAATCAGTGTGGGAAACATGTTGGAGTCTGGCATTGCAATACCACTGTCCTTGGACTGCTTCCCTGATTTCTCTGACCTTCTCACAATCAAGGGGAAAACAGTGTTTCTCCCAAAATAAAGTTGTTATTTTTTAAAGGTGTTTCCACCCACAATGATCCAGTTTTTACTGCCCAGGGTTTTTCTAGCCAAATGTATAGAAATCACTTAATAAAAATATATCTGGTAAAACAAACAAAACTATGCACACACATATGGATCTTGTGCAGGCAGGCCTCTGCAGCATAGCAAGCTATTGAGCAAGTAATTTCAGTGATAAATTAGAATACAGATGACATACTGTGGAGATATAATCTTAACTGAAGTGCTAGAATTCGGGATATTGTCTTCACCAGCCATTACCCTGCTTTTCTCAAGAATAAAAAAAGTTTCACATCACTATTATTTGTGTTTCAAAAACACATTGTCTATATGAAGCTGCCATATGGAGTAACCCAGAACTGTTTATTCCCACTGGGAACAGCTCTCCAAAGCCTCAGCCAGGGATTCCACTCCACTCTCTCATAGAGGGATTCCTTTTTATTAACTAGAGAAGCCAGGTTCTGAGGTTGGGATCTTCCGCACGCAAAATGTGTGCTCCGTCACTGAGCTATGGTAAACCTTCTTTGGTTTGTGAATAGAGATGTTGCCACATTGCTGCTACAGACCAAAGGCCAGATAAGGCCAGGCAGTATGTAAACTGCCTGGAGATGTTTATATCAGGCAGTTTATAAATATAATAAGCAAGCAAGCACTGGCTCCAAATACGGCTCAACAGCCCACTCTGTGCTGTTCCAGAAGAAAACCAAAGAGACAGAATAATAATCCTTGGCATTTGTAAAGGGTTTTTTGAATGTACAAAGCATTTCACATGGGAGCCGGTGTAGTGGTTAGAGTGCTGGACTAGGACCGGGGAGACCCAAGTTCAAATCCCCATTCAGCCATGAAACTAGCTGGGTGACTCTGGGCCAGTCATTTCTCTCTCAGCCTAACCTACTTCACAGGGCTGTTGTGAAAGAGAAACTCAAGTATGTAGTACACCGCTCTGGGCTCCTTGGAGGAAGAGTGGGATATAAATGTAAAAATAATAAAAAATAAAATAATAATGTATTAGCTTGATATAATGCTTACAACTACCATTGGCAAGTACTTTATTTACCTGAATACAAGACAACTCTGAATTTAAGACGAGCCCTTAAAAAAACAGAGGCTAAATACAGGTTATACCTATATTTACCTCAAAGGAAGAGGACTCTGAATTTAAGATGGCCCCCTGATTTCTAACATCAAAGAACTTGAAAAAAACCTAGTCTTGGATTCCGGTAAATACAGTATGATTTAAGTCCACACTGAGGCTGGGGGTCTGTCTAAATACACCAAATGAGTTCATGGCAGAGGTGAGATGCAACCTGGGAAAGTCCTGATTCACAGCTCAATATCCTGGCCACTACACAAACAATATTTTAGGATACTATCCTCTACAAACTTCTTGAAACACCATTATAACTCATAAGGACTTGCTTCGGTGCAAGTTCACATAGGGCTGGGTGGCAGAGGTACGGAAGTGCTGGAAGTCTGGCTTTGGAATTCATTTTCCACTTACCAAAACTGTTTAGAATCTTTTGACCATGAACTTACGTATCACCTCGTTTAAGGTTAGACACTACTTGCAAGTAAATGTCTACTGTATGCAGGTTTTATATTTTATAAAGATGAGGCCTACTAAGCACATGAATCAGTATAGCTCTCTTCATAGGGTTTTTCAGTTAAAGAAAACTAACAACTATGTGAACAACAAATTTCAAATTTAGAGGCATCAAGATTTGTGCATAGAGTGACACAAGAATGATAAAATTCTGTATTCCTCCCCCATTCTCCCAGAGAGTTACCAGATTATAAAATTAGCAGAAGTGGCCAAATTCCGACTCTCACAATATCAACACTTGTTCTATGCAAGCCACTCTCTAAACAAAGCGCAATACTGCCAGCATCTAACATCATAGCAAAATCTCTAGTGCCTAAACCAGATAAATGACAGTTTTCTGTTTCTGCCAAGATGTCCGGGCCCTGAATATAACCACTCCAAAAAGGATAGAACTCTTGAGCCGTTTGGTTAGGCTTGCTTTTTCTCCATCTTGAGACAGGCGTTCTAAGATGCTTGAACCCAGAAGAGGGGATACGCTAACAGAACAACAGGGAAAGGGGTGTGCTATACATACCCAATATCATTGTCTTGTTCTGCTCTGAGCATGGCAAACCACTGCTGTTTGTAAACAGAGGACAGCCATTCTAAAATTTAAAAACATCACAGTGGGTCTTTTATGGATGGGGCACACAAGTTAAGCAGCACTTATACCTTAAACTTTCCACAGATGTATGCAAAGCCACCAGTAACTAGACCACAGCCCACTTCATCTATTAGCACCACCAAGGACTGCCTGCCCCAGTGCTCTTCACTATTTTTCAAGTGGGGGCCACCGACAAAGAAACCCTCAATGAGAGAGGCATTTCTACACAGAACTGCGCTTTTCTCAGGGCTGTTTGTAAACAGCTGTTTACCCTGCTCTTAAGCACTCTAGGAGGAAAGCACTGGGAAGGGTGACACTTCCCGGCACTCTGTGCGCGCTCTTCTCCGTTTCCCTTAAAGGAGTGCCCCCCCCCCGGTGCTGGGCAAAGCACTGCACTGCACAATGAGAATGGTTGTCTCCGCGTTGTGCTGGGGGACTAAGCAGAGTATTTGGCTCCAGCCAAACCTTCACACTGGCCAACAATTAATCAGGGAGCTGCACAGGGCGGATGGGGCTGCCACTGCTCCCCGGGCCGTACCATGGAGAACACTGGCCTGCCCTAACCTACTCAGCTGGCATCACCCAAGTGAAAAGAACAGAAAAGCTCCACTGATGCTAGGGCTATATGAGGACGACACACCAATCATCCACCCCACTGTGGCTCAAGGGAGGAGAGGATGTGTTGGCACTCTGTGGAAACTGCACTGGGTTTTGTATCAGGGTGACAAGAGGAAGGTGGTACACAAACGTATATTCCTGAACTGAACTGCACAAAAAGATGGCAGAAGGGTGAACTGGCAAGCAATGAGATCAGTTTTAAGCAGGAAGACAACAACACTGAGACCAGTTTTAAGTAGGACTTTAGCATGATTCCAATAGCAGCAGAAGGATAATGGAATTCAATGGTCTGGATGAGCCCACGTTACTAGAAACCACGATGGGCCAAAAGCAACCGATCCACAAACCAGTCTTTGGCTTTTCACTGATAAACTGGATTGAACTGCAGCCGAATAGCGGATCAGTGCTGAAGAGCTTTGGTGGCAAACATATACCTGTATTCTAAAAACATACTTGCAGTAGGGATGAGCACGAACCGGTTCGGCTTCCTATCCCTAGAAAGCCGCACTGGTTCGTAAACCCCGCGTGTGACTGGTTCAAACATGGGGGGGCGCTTTAAGGCATGGGGAGGGTGCCCTTACCTCTGCCGCTGCGCTTCCCCTTCTGGCACTGCTTCAAAAACTGCTGGCACGTGGTGGCGGTATACCCTCTTGCCACCCCGGTCAGTGGAAAACTGGAAGTGGTGGGCATGTTGAAAGGGGCGGCAAGAGGGTATACCGCCACCCCGCACACCAGCAGTTTTTGAAGCAGCGCCGGAAGGGGAAGCACAACAGGGGAGGTAAGGGCACCCCCCCACGCCTTAGAGTGACACCCACCCTGCACCTGCTGCCTCCCAGGTGTGCATGGAACCAGTTCTGTGCACACCCCTAACATGCAGAGAACGTACTGCCAAAGACATCTTTCACTTATGACAGTTACCACACAAGGCTGGGTTCCCACACAACGTGGGTCTCCAGAAGTTGCTGGACGACAACTCCATCATCACCTGCCACAATGGCCTTTGCTTGTTGTAGCAGAGGATGATGGGAGTTGTAGTCTGAGAACATCTCGGGACCTAAGCCTGTGAACATGTGATGTAAGGGAATTTGAACCCAGTCTCTTGGGTCCCAATGCTTGCATTCTATCCACACAGCCACTTCCACTTGTCTCTACAGTGGAGGATGCGCAACAGAGGGGAACTAACTTTCCAAATCCTCCTAGGAGACATCCCGGAACCCTTTCACCAAAGGCCCAAGGCCTACCCCAAGCCCAGCCTGATCTACGACCACCCTCCCTACCAGCAAACTGGGTCTGAACAAGGGGGCTAGTCTCTCCCTCTACCCACCAATTCAGTTCTAACCCAGTCTGCTCAAATGTGAGAGTAGCGCATGGCAGAGGGGGAAATGTACGAGTGATTCCATTCTTACCTGCAGGAATCAGACTATCGCGCTCAACAATTTTTGCTGATGCCAGATCACTAACTATGTACTGCAGCCTCAGATGTCTGAACACCGTCAGAAATGCACTTCCTTGTTCAGACTCCAAGAATGAGACGCCATCCTCAAAATCTGCAAGGTCACAGTAAAGCTTTCTTGTTAAGCATGTATTGGACAAATTATAAACGGTTAGTCAATTGTTTAGAAAGAGAAAGTTCTTTCTGAACCATCTCAAATTTGTTTTTTGAGCGGACCAATCTCAAAACTGTACATTTTGAAGGGAAACTACCTTTCCCTCTGATATACTTTAATACACTTCCTGTCTGTCTTTTCAAGTGTTCAGGATCATATCTGTTCAGAGGCAGTGTTCCCAGTGACAGGGATTCCAAGATGTTGTTGACTATAACTCCCAGTATTCTCAGCTGCAGTGGCCTTTGGCAGGCAATGATGCGAGTTCTAGTTGTCAACTTCTGAGAATCCCTGTTACAGGGAACACTGCTCAGAGGCCACATCAAACCATGGGTTTTTGTGAGGAAAACCAGTAGGCAAGAGCCTAGGCATCCACCGTCCCCCTCTCCTCCTTTACACACAGGATGAGGAGACTGAAAGCTTCCTTGAGTGGTACTGACTAATTCAGAATATCCTATGGCATCTGAATATGGGAATTGTACTGGTTGTTCACATCGCTGTTAGTTCACAAATGTAACAGGAAACCAGTTTGCTGAAAACTGCAAAAGGAAGGTTTCTTGTGAGGGGAGAGTGTGCGAGCCCACTGCTCGTGCCTGTTCATTCTCAACACAACGAACTACCTTCTGCAACATCTGAACGTAGCCACTGAAGCCCGAGAAACACAGCTGAACCTGTAAAGTTCAGATTAGTAGCAACTATGGAGTAAAACACACCACCACCTTGGACCCTATAGATAAGCCTATTTGTGAAGTGTCAGCTTCAAGGTACACGCTGCACACAGAGAGAACTTTAGATTCTCAACATGCGAACTCTTCCATAAACCTCAGAGCTGAACAAATACCTTTTCTGCGCTTGGAAAACCAGGCATCTGCTTCACTTAAAAGTTGCTTTAGGGACCCATTCCAAGAAGGCACTAGCTGAAGGAACATCCACTAGATCAAAACAAACTTCTGTAAGCTTAATCTAAGTTATTGATGGGGAAGCTTACATATTTTACTGCATAAACACACTCAATTCCTACTGGAGAGGGTAGACAGGCAAGAGGTTTTATGACCCACCACATGCTGTGTCATGCTATATGCCGACATACATTTGGGCACAGAGACATCCTAGTGTCAGCTCCTATTGCATGAGACTTCATCAAAATCCACCCTCAGTGCACTGTTTCACAGACAGGGCAATTGGAGCACTTTTTAAATACCTTCTTGAGAGCAGTATAGACATCCATCTCCACTTGCATTACGAACAGGTTAGAGGAACTGATCAGCTGTTTCATAAGGACTATACTGGAACAGAAAACACAGGAGATGCACTAAGTTTAAGCCAACGTAATTAAGTATGCATCCTGTCATGCAAAGTGTTATAGTACCCAGTCAATCCAAGAGAGCTTGAATTTGAATACCTGAGTTCTTTGAAGAGTTCCACGCTCTGATGCGTCATCAGATTGTTCAAGAGCCATTCAAGGCACCTAAATTTAAAATAAAACAACTCTCAGGGTAGTGCCAAGAAAGGTGCTCTAATTTGTGATGAATGTTTTAAAGCTGCTTTAAACTGCTTGCAGAGTGGATTTCTATTCCCCATTACCAGAAAGCATCCTAGGTTGATTACGCTCAGTCTCCACACCTCCTCCAGCTGCTCACCTTCCCCGCCCAGCCCACATTCTCAAGGGCCACTTTTGGCCTATTCTTTGTGTCTCCTGTGTCCTCCTTCCACTGTCCTCTCATTCTCTATCATGGTAGCCCATAATGCTCAGAGTCCAAACTGCACCATCCCAGGTAGAAATAGACACAGGTCCCTTTCATAGCTCTTTTCAATTCTGCAGGTCCCCTTTTCCAAAAGTAATCCCTAACTTTCTACATTCACATGCATGTCCTTAACAACTCACTTTATGAACAGTGATCCACTCTTTATCCTCTGCTGGAGAAACGGAAGAATACAGGGCAAGCATGCCTACGATGGAGCGAGCAGATGCTGCCCAAGGGAAGGGCCAAGGTTGATCACACAGATTTCAGAAATCCCTTCACCTTATTCAAAACTTATTTCATTGCAAATACAAAGTGCTACTTACTTTTTCTTCACAGAATCTAATCCATATGTTCCTGCAGAATTATAGTAGCTGCACACAGTTTTCACATTAATGGTTTCCTTCATTGTCTCACCGCACTGCTGTATTAAGCCATCCTGCAAACAATGATGCACAAGTTGTCTTCACTGTTTGATGCATGTTGTCTTCAATGACAAACTAAAATGCTATGTGTGATCTGTTCCCCAAAGACTGACAGGCAAGAAGTCCAACAATTTTTTATTCACGTACTGGCTGCTTGCTTGAAGGAGGTTAGATCTACTTTCCGACAAGCCAGGAAGACAAAACCTAGTCCAATTATATGGTTTGTTTACAGGGAGAAATGAGAAAGGGTTGGAATTCTAGTGTTCCATTACGAGTTCATTGATAGTCCTTAAGTTTTGGGACACATTTCCCTCCCTTCATATGAGCTATGTTTACAGAGTCAGACTAGTTGTTCTATGCTTCTGGTTGGCAGCCGCTCTTCAAGGATTCAGACTCGTTCTCAACTGTCACCCAAAATTCCTTTAATTAGAGATCAGAGGACTGAAACTAGGATCTACTAGATGCAAAGCCTGTTTTCTAGCTGGGGACAGTTAAAAAAACCCACCTCACTTCATATTCCCAAGATGCATATTTTATGAATCCTCTATGCAGGTGTTTTCAACCAGATGACCGTGGACAACAATACCCGTCACCCACGATGGCCAAACTCCGTGATGGGAATTGCAGTCCAACATCAAGAACCACAGCTGGGAACCCCTGCCCTACAGTTTATAAACTGAAGGGATGCTTTTGGCAAATAAAGCTAGTTATTTCCACTTACCAACTGCAGCATGCTGGCCGCTGCTAGAAGGGCAATGACTCGGCTAGGGTTTATTAAGACTTCATCGCGATAAAGTGAGCCAAATGCTACCTGTAAAGCTAAAAACAAACACAAAACCTATCGCAGCAGTCCAATCTAAGAGGAGAGCTCTGTATTCACACATGAAACATGTATTTCGTAAATTATTGAGTAACTTTTCCATCCAATAGGAGTGCTCAATTCAACTTACAAAAGGGTTAAAACAAACAAGTTTAAAAACAGAAAAGAGAGAAACAAAAAAATAGTAGTTTTTTAGAGGTCTTAAATGATGCTGGCAGACAAAGCATGAAGAGAGTTCCAAATAGGGCTGAGAGAGATTCCTGCCTGCAACCTTGGAGAAGCCGCTGCCAGTCTGTGAAGACAATACTGAGCTAGACAGACCAATGCTCTGACTCAGTATATGGCAGTTTCCTATGTTCCTATGCTATCTGAAAAACGGCCCCCGCCGACATGCCACCCAAGTATGCCTGTGCAGATGTCTCCACTCCAAGGACTGAGGCATGAGCAGAGCTTCATTCACTCTTCACAAAGAGCAGGTGCAACCACAGGGAGTAAGGCTTCTCAAAGCAACACTCTTCTTGCTTCTTAAGTTTATATATAAGAAATTCAGGAGTATATGGAAGATCTCTATTCATGACAATAGCATTAGGAATTGTAAGCCCACGTCCCATTGACATCCCCACACTTTTTATAGACACAAACTGCTACCCTATGCTGAAATGCAAGGCAGATGTGTGCTCCATATCCAGCTAGGAACAAAAAGCAGTTACTGCAGTCCTGACTCTCATCACCCTTTGGAGCTTCTCCCTTCACTTTCAGGTCAGTTACACTTGTGGACGCTCCGTTACTGGTTGCATTCAAAGCACTCATCCTTACTGAATGGTCTGGGACTAAGATACTCTTTCCATACAATCCTGCCTGGCCATTCAGATCGGTTGGGGAACCTCTTTTGGCTGGTCCTCTCACATGCAGAAGAGGGCCTTCTCTGTTTTGGAAGCAAGCCTTCTGGCCTGCTGCCAGCTGAAGGTGTTTTCAGCTGAAGGACTGCCTGTTGTTCATGCCTGGCCCTCTTGTGTTTTATTGTCTATTTTTCAGATATTATCTGTAACCCTGATGGTTTTTTGTTTTATGAGGGTTTTTTTAATGCTAACAAGCAACACTTAACACAATAAAACAACAGACAAAAGCAAGAACAGCATATAACTACAACTTGCCTTGGGCCAGACAGATATTTAACCCAAATCACAGTGCTGAAATACTGAAGGGTACTAACATTAGCTTGTTATAATATTTTACCCACAGCTATTTTTGAAGGAAGATTTAAGATAGGCCTGCTCAACTTTGCCCTCTCCAGCTGTTTTTGGACTACAACTCCCATAATCCCCAACCACAGTGGCCAATAGCCAGGCAATATGGGAGTTGTAGGCCATTATCTGCAGGAGGGACGGAGTTGAATGGCCCTGATTTAAGAAAATGCCTTATGCAGAAAGCCTTTGCCCATGTGGCATGTGTCCCATCGAAATGGAGGTCATATTTATTACATTGTGATTTTTATAGAAACAGTCGGGCTCAGTATCTATCACTTTTATTAATGTTTCAGGTCATAAGGATTTTTTCTATCTTCAATATTTACTCTGTGATCAAAAGAATGTAATTTCTTTTAATGATTGCTTTTTCATAATGATTATTGGCTATTTGTACAGTGACCTCTCTGGTCTGTGACTGTAATAAAATATTGATTCGATTTATAACCATAACTGATAAAAAACAAACAATTTAAATGGGGGGGAAGGGAGAGAACCAGAGAAAACTCAAAGCAGTCAAATGCCAGTAAAGTATGAGAAAAAGAATGGACTTCACCCGCCACCTAAAAAGAATAGTGAGGGTGCCACACAAATCTATTTAGGGAGAGAGTTATATGGCAGAGTTGAAAGAGCGAAATACAAACACTGTAAAAAAACCAAATAGTTTCCCAGTTGCTCTCTCTTCACAGAAGAAGTTAGGGCAAGATGACCTACCCACCACAGGCAAATTCTGTTGTCTTAGCGGCCACATCCTGCCTAAATATGACAGAAACTACTACAGAATGAGGGATGGCAAGGTCTGAATAGCAGGAATACACCAAACACTATTATATCAAGTACTGAGTATCTGCTATTTTTTAGCACAAAAATGTAAGTAGCTTGCTTAACATATTGACCCGTATGAGAACTGCGATAGCCTTTAAGCAGAAGCCACCAAGCTTCTCATAGATTTGACAAGTACTCAGTGGTTAGCATCCACAGTTGTCCTGAGTCTGGAATAGGAGTGCTTGTTCCAGAAAAAAGGGAGACTGCGGATGCTACTCAATGTCTTCCGTATAAAAAAAGTTAACATGGTGAACATAATAATCCTTTGCTCACCTTCTATATCAATATTCTGATCAGGAATTTCCAGTTCTATTGTATCCATTCCTGATTCCTTCCAAGAACCACTGAACATACTCGAAAAGTAGCCAGACTACAAAAAGAGAAACCACGCATTCAGTTTTATTTTTTTCAATGTACAAGATCAACTCAACTATACAATATGCATGTCAAAATAATTGTGCCATATTTTCCACAACAAGAGGGACTACCACTATGGTGGTAGATTTCTTATTTTTAAGGAAGTTTCAAATCAACTCTTAAAACACAGCACCTGTATTTCTAATACGTTTTAAATCTAACAGTACTAAATACAGAAAAGTAACAGGTAATGAGCAGCCAGAGAGTCTAGTGTTGTCAGATTTGATTAACTGAAATTTGGGCAAATACTCCTGTAGGCACCAGTTTATAAAGGGAACTGTAGAAGAACCAGCATGCAGGACATACAGATTAGTTTACAAATGTGGTCTCATACTACAGACACACATACATTGCTATATGCAAACAAACAGTTAGGTGTAGGTAAATTAATACACATATACACATACACCATTTAAGTATACCTTTTCATTAAAGTGTAACTCATACAAAACTAGAAATAGCAAGTTTTCCATCCAATGAGGTGAAAAATAGTGCTTTACTAGAACTTTCCATCACAGCAGAAGGTGAACCCATTATGACGCTATCACTCACTGAAGTTTACCTGAGAGATTAAAAAAGTAAAGTCTATTTGTACAGTAGTAGATCCTCTGTACCATTAACCAAACTGATTTTTTTTAAACGAAAGACAAATTAATAATCTTATTCAAGCACCCCAAAGCACGTTATTAATGTACACCTCTTTACTGCTGTGGAATGTATTAGAGCATATTAAAGACAAAAGTTAGTTTCTATACCTCCCAGCATGCTGTGCTCTAATAACATTTAGTGCTTTTAATGTGCAACACTCAGAATGACTTGCTTTAGTACCACTTTGTAGAAAAAAATGTTGCTCGCAGAGAGCACCAACCATTTGGTATGGAGTAAGAGCCGTTCCAGACAGTCTCAAAAATGCTCAGAAACTAGTCACTGAAGCAAACATAAAGATCTTAATTGCTTCTTTTCTACTAGGCACAAACCATCCTCTAACACTTTTTAAGGGCAGACAGACAGCCATAACATCACAATTAGCTGATGTGCACAAGAATGTCTTATCTAAACATTCACATATTTTCTTAGGACAGCACCCACAGTTCACAATAAGACACTGCTTTCATTAATTTTTGCAGGATCAGGAAATCTACTTGCTCACAATCAATGTTTTATCATCAGAAAACAGTTCATTTTTCGATGTTCAAGCAAACCTCCAGGGTATCATTAACAAGCTAGAAGTTTACATGTTGCACTTCTGGCATTGTCAGTGCCATAGTCAGCTACGGTAGTTGCATTGTGGCTATGCAGTCAATACACAGCCCTCTCCAGACTGAGGGGGGAAAGTAGTTCCTGGAAAGGCAATATGCCCCCTCTCCCCAAGAGCAGAGGAACTGCTCCAAGCATGTCCAGCGCACGACTCGCTACATTATACTGCCCAAACTCCTAGGATCCTTGCTCCAATAAGATGGATACAGAGTCAGACCACTGGAACCTGTAGACCAGCCTGATCTACTCTACGCTGCCTGGCAGCAGCTCTTCAAATTCTTCACCAGCCCTGTTGCTATAGATCCTTTTAGCTGGTGATGCAGGTGACTGAAACCGGGACATGAAGATGGAAGGGGGCTCCTTATGGCAAGGTCTCATCCAGCAGGAGACCAAGACTCCAAACCACTGAGGAAGAGATTTCCTCATTACTCCATTTTTTTGTATTCCAGTGTCCTCTACGTGCAGAGCTAGGAAGTAAATAATTCAACTGCACTGAATTCCTGAACACCAAGGGAGCAAGAGTGGAGGCTATGTATGTTTTTAATGCTGCACTTTTTCTAATTAAGAGCTCAAAAGATCTCAGAGCTCAACACCCAGACTAATGCTGTGCTGTATTTTCTGTTATGCAAGAGGGCAGGCATGTGATGGTTGGCATCCCTTTTGAGTCCTTTGTGCCTCCTGAAAAATATGCCCCTGAAAGTGCGACAGCCCCAGGGATATATTTTCTGGAGGCAGAGGTGGCTGCAGAGGAAATGGAGGATTGCTGAAAAGCATGCACCCTTTCACACAACGCAAAACACTATTGTGCCAATTGAAGTATTAAGTCTAGATATTGGCAAGTAATTTTACAGCTCTGTACAAAAGTCCAGTATCATCCCCATATTACACAGAGTGGAAGAGAGCACGAGAGCGCACGTGGGGCTTGTCTAGGGGGCTTGTCTGGGTCAACGGGCATGCTCACGGCCAAGTCGAGATTTGAACCAAGAGCTCCCTAGCTTTTGCCTCACATTCTTAGGCATTATGCTGCTGGGTGAAGATTCTTATTTATTACAAATATTTATACTTCACTTTTTTGTTAGGAAAACAACACTCTGGGCAGCTGCTGCCCATGGGGAAAGATCTGATTTCCTAAGCAGAAGACAAAATGTGATCACATACATCCTCTTGCCCCATTTTGCCTTCTCCCTAAGAAAACTTTAGCTGGATTTGAATGCTTCCTAACAGCTTTGGGGTTGAACTAAAAACAAGTATGTTCTGGAAACAAGTATATTCTAGAAACAAGTAGTATTTCTATGGCAGAATGCCATAATACATTTTGATATAGCAGAAGAATCTATAGTGTATTTCACAACTGAAAACGGCCAAGTAGAGATGCAAAAGTTGCTTGCTAAAAAGGAGTCCAGTGAGCAAGGATTTTGTTAATTGATCTGCAGGCTTTGAATGCAACCCATTAGAATGCTCGCCAATTTTATCTACCCAGAAGGGCTGGCCGGGGGTGGGGGGTGTGTGAAGACAAAATGTACAGGAGTTACACAACAATTCCAGACAAGACACTGCCAAAAACATATACTTTTGTGTACACCACCTCCAAGCACCTAGAATAAATACTATAAAAATTACTTCTGTAACATTTAGCCAGAACTAGGTGTACACCACTTCCAATGGCACCACTCTGCATATTTATATGCAGTGACTTTATATTTTAAAACTAAACCAAAAAGAGAAGGTATTCCTTTCTACTGCTTACTGCTGCTCTGAAATGTATTTAAAAATTCTGAACATGTTGCAAGCAAGTGATAAATAGGAAGAGACAAGATTTGCTTGGAAAAGATAATTTATTCTTACCTGGCATAAGTATATCTTGTGTAAGTTCCATTCTTCTCCCAGAGCACAAATCTTAATATCACTGTTTTCACCATTTAAGAACAGAGTCTGATAAATATATCTGGAGGTACTTTTTAGTTTTTTCCTGGATTAAGAAAAAAAGAAACAAAAGAGCTGGATTCAGGGATAGGGTATTTATTAAACATAACATCTTGAAACGTTGCAGAACTGATGAGCCTTCCTTGCACGCATCCCTTTGAAATGACTGCTTTTGCCAGTCATTTCAAAACTGGTTTTGTTTTACATTTTGTTACTACAGCTTTGGCACCCTAATTTTTTCAGGGCAATTTCCCCATATCCTACAGTTATCTTAGCCACGTGCTTCTTTATGGGCTTAAAAGCACGATCCTATGCATGTTTACTCATAAGTCAGTTCCTTTGTGTGTCCAATACAGCTTGCTCTCAGGTAGACGTTTTTAGGGTTGCAACCTAAACATTCCCAATGGAGCTGTAGCCCTCTGAAAACACCTCAGAAAAGAGACAGCTGCAGGGGAGCGCTGTCGAAATCAAATAAACATTTCTGGCCCTGGAAGGTCTCAGGAGTCACCTGACATTGTAGGTCAACTGACAATGGCCTTTATATAAAGACTGCCAAGGTTCAGTGCACTTCTCATGTGTTGTCCAAGTTATCTTTACAACAGCCCCCTGTGAATTGGGGATGCAGCTGTAGCTCAGTGGTTGCATATTCATGCAGAAGGTCCTAGGTTTGCTACCTGGCAGCATCTCCAGACAGAGCTGAGAAAGGCTCCTGCCCATAACCTTGGAGAGCTGCTGCCAGTCAGTGCAGACAATACTGAGCTAAATTAACTAATGATTTGACTCAGTACAATGACGCTTCCAATAGTGCTAAGCATGTCACTACTATTATCCCCATACTGCAGCTGAGAGACCCAAAATTGAGAATAAGCGTATGTCAGAAATAAGAGCTGAAATGGGCATCACCCTTTCCAGTTATACTAGGCCAGTTTCCCTCGATGCTATGATCCCACAGCGATGAGATATCTGTGCCCTCTGTTATTCTGTGCACAATAGACCAGGGGTTCTCAACCTTGGATCCTCAGATGATTTTGGACTAGGCTAGGGGGATGATGGGAGTTGTAGTACATTTGGAAACCAAGCATGAGGACCCTGGCATGTGCAATTAAATTATAGCAGGGGTTCTCAGCTTTGGGTTCTGCTGCTCCATTCCTTCTAACAGGGATTCCCAGATGATGTTGACTACCCAGCTGCAATATCTTTTGCTTGGGGATGATGGGAGATGTAGTCAACAACATCTGGGATTCCTTGTTAGAGGCAACACCGCTTGGGTCCCCAAATGCTACAACTCCCATCATCCCCAACCACAATAGTCTTTCCTCTTTTCTGCTCCACTGCAAAAGGAGTTCTGAGGGGCTATCAGAAGCTAGAGTGTGGATCACTGTACTCATCCTCAAGGCTGGGCTCTAGATTTAATGGGGAGCAATATCCTGCTTAGGAACCTAAGAAGCTGCCATATACAGAGTCAGACCATTGGCCTATCTAGCTCAGTATTGTCTACTCAGACTGGCAGCGGCTTCTCCAAGGTTGCAGGCAGGAATCTCTCTCAGCCCTATCTTGGAGATGCTGCCAGGGAGGGAACTTGGAACCTTATGCTCCTCCCAGAGCGGCTCCACCCATTAAGGAGAGTATCTTATAGTGCTCACACATGTAGTTTCCCATTCATATGCAACCAGCTTCTCATATGCAAGCTCATATTCCCATTCATATGCAACCAGCTTCTCCAAGGTTGCAGACCAGAATCTCTCTCTCAACCTAACTTGGAGATACCAGGATGTACTGCCTTGGATTTTGCTAAAATAAGATTGTTCTTCCAGTCTCTGGGCTGGTTCACACACACAGGCAGAACCACCTACTTTCTGTGACTTCAGCATATGTTTTCATGCTCTTATGTGCAATGCTGGTAAAGAACAAGCCATTAACTCCAGTCATCAACTGGAGGCCCCTGGGCTCAGTCTCTCCCATGCATTGCCAACAGTTGGGGTGGGGGGAAATGTATGTGGAGCTTGCCACAGGGACACAGGAAGCTGCCATATACTGAGTCAGACCCTTGGTTCCTGTCGCTCAGTATTGTCTTCACAGACTGGCAGCGGCTTCTCCGAGGTTGCAGGCAGGAATCTCTATCAGCCCTCTCTTGGAGCTGCTGCCAGGAAGGGCTCGTGGAACCTAGATCCTCTTCCCAGAGCGGCCCCATTATCCCCTAAGGGGAATCTTTTACAGTGCTGCTCACACTTCTAGTCTCCCTTTCATATGCAACCAGGGCAGACCCTGCTTAGCTAAGGGGACCAGTCCTGCTTGCTAGCACAAGATCAGCGGCCCCCGCAGCGTCATTCAGTGGAAGTCGAACGAGAAAGATCTGAGCCAGGGGAGTGCAGGAGAAGCAGTCAAAGCGAATTTGGAGAGGTGGTCCGGGGAGCGCAGACGGGCAACAGAGGCCGCTGCAAAGGCTCACCAAGCCTGGCCCGCCGTTCAGGGAGAGGCAAGGCGGCCCAGAGAGAACCAGGGGTTCAAAGAGCGGCAAGCAAGCCAAGGGAGGCTGCTGGACCCCAACTCCCTCCCGCCACCCGCTTCGGCCACTGCGGCTGGGGATGACGGGAGTGGGAGTCCAGCCAGCCGCCTCTCTGGGGACCCCCTTGGCCGCGGGAACCACCCGCCACATTCTGCCCCCCCCCCGCCCCCGCTGACGGCGCACCTCCTGGGGGTGTTGAGCAGCCGCTCCTCCCGCTCGCTCTCCCCGTCGCTCTCGCTGTCGCTGGTCGGGCACTCGGCGGCCCGCTTCCTCTTGGCCGCTCCGCCGCGGCCCCCGCCGGATCCCCTCAGCGCCACCACCGCGCCGCCGCCGCCGCCCTCGCCAGCCGCGTCCCCTTCGCGCGGGGCCACCACCCGTGCCCTCCACGGCCGGCTGCTCAGCAAGCCCATGGCCGCTCGACCACCGCCTCCTTCTCCTCATGGGGACTCCACCGGACAGCGAAGCCCGGCAGGCGCGACGGCACGGAGGCGGGCGCGGAAGCAGCGGCGCGGAACCGGCGTCATTATCCCCACCGGAGGGAGCCAAGCGGCCGCGCACGCGCCGTGGTGGTCCGCTGTGCAGTCAGACAGACTCCCCACCGCAAAGGAACGCACAGAACCAGCTAATACGCATGCGCCACGAGGGAGCGTGCCACTGCCGTTATCCACACTCTATGGTATGCTCTTACATCAAGAGGAGGGGGGCTAGGCTAGGCTAGGTTGGGATAGGCAGCAGAGGCTGGTTACGGGGGCCTGGAAGGGTCAAAGCACCTCCGCGATGCAAGCGTGGGTGATGCTAGCCCAGTGGCATAACTGACAATTGGCACAGGAAAAGGATAGTCGCAGCCTATTTCTATACCGCCCTTCCAAAAATGGTTCAAGGCGGTTTACACAGAGAAATAATAAATAAATAAGATGGCTCCCTGTCCCCAAAGGGTTCACATTCTAAAAAAAACACAAGATAGACACCAGCAACAGTCACTGGAGGTACTGTGCTGGGGGTGGATAGGGCCAGTTACTCTCCCCCTGCTAAATAAAGAGAATCTCCACGGTAAAAGGTGCCTCTTTACCCAGTTCAGGGTATCTAGAGTTTCGGAATTATTTCGGCAAGGCTAGAGATGATATCTTTCATAATCAATAATCTTCAATTCCTTTTATGTTATTTAATCATGACATGTATATATTAATATTTTTTAATTTAAATGTTTTATTATTATTCAGAATATTTACACCTCTCAACAAAAAAGTTCTCAAAGCGGTTAATACAGAAAAAAGAATAGGATGAGCTCCTGCCTATTTTTCTAACCTTTCGTACAACTAGTGCAGAAAGGACAAAAGGAACAACACGAGTGCGCATGCGCCTCACGCAGAGCGCGCAGCTGCCGCGGCCAAGTGTGTCGCGCGCGCGTTTAGCTGCGCTTGCGCACCTGATTCTCCTTGATTGGGGAAGAGAGACAGTGAGGTAGTGACGCCATACCGCTGAGGCGCTGCTAGCCGGAGAGAGGCGCTTATCGTGTGTCAGGCGGCAACATGAGTAAAGCGCACCCGCCGGAGCTGAAGAAGTGAGAACGGCCGAGAGAAATGGGAAGCTGGCGGGTCCGGGAGACCGAGTGGAGAGGGAAGCGGGAAAGGGACTGAAAGGGGCGGGGAGGGGGGATTGGGTGGCGGGCGGGCCGCTCGGGGGCCTCCTTCCCGTCATGCATCGCGCGGCACGTGGCTTTCCTAGAACTAGGAAAAAGGTAGACCCAGTAGTAGGTTACCCCCCCCACCAAAATATACCCCCCCCCCGCAGTGCGGGAATGAGACTCCGGGCTGAACTGCAGGGCTGTTGTAACAGCCTTTCATGCTGTCTCACCTGCCATAGTATTTTACAGTCTTGCCTGTCTGCAGTATAGCAAAAAGTAACATTTGGCAATCCTCTTCCTCCTTACAGCACAGGAAACGTGTGCAAAAATTTCTTTAAAACACGTTTCTCTTGCCCAAGATCTGAATTTGAAAGAGCCTTTGCTGCTTCTTCTTTTGGGCTGGGGATGTGGTAATGGGCACAGTCGTATGCCCTGGTGCATTATTCAGGAATTAGTGCTCCACTTAACCATCCTAACTGTAAAGGCTTTCTCAAGTTGCTTGTCTATCCTAAGAGTGAGTTGAGAGCTCTTTGCTGTCCCACCCCCAACACACACTACATGTATGCCTCTTTATTGGTAATCTCTTCTTTGAAAGATACTTAATCTACCAGTTTCCTGAAGGAAACGACCAGGTTAGTCATGGGAAATACTCCTGGAGTTGGGATCTTGGTGGGTGGTGGTTGTTTGTTTACCGTAAATGTTACTTCAATAATGCTTATTGCCTCTCTCTCTCTCTCTCTCTTTTAATTTTCAGGTTTATGGACAAGAAGCTGTCATGTAAGAATTTTTTCTGTGTATTGTTACTTTGTAGGAACAATTGCTTATTTCCCATTGCTGCTTTTAAAGGGTTTCTGCATCCTCCTCCAGAAGTGTTTTCCCAAATATTTTAAGTCAGGAAATGCAGCCTAGATTCCCTTGCGCTGCACACTGTAGCTTTCAAAGCAGCACCACAGAGCTGTGGCAGCTGGGTGCTCAGTCTTTGTCCTTGCTTTAAAGTAGGTTGGAAGGGGATAGGTAGCAGGAAAGGAGAGAGGGGTTCTTGGCAGTGTTCCCTGTAATTTTTTTCATCAGTGAGTGGAATGAGTTTTGTTCTGGGTGGCAGTATTAAGGTAGTGTGCACAGTGCATTATTATGTACCACTATAGATATAACACACACCCCCCAAATATGGATGAAAAGAAGTGTACTTTTCTATTTATCTGTCTTCTATTTTAAAAGCAATTGTATTTTGCCATTTTGAGAATTTATGTGCCGTGCAAAGCATGTTGTGCAAAATTTATTTATTTAATTTATTGTTTATTGTTCAATTTTTATACCGCCTTTCATAAAACATCCCAAAGCAGTTTTACAAAAGCTAAACTACAATAAAACTCTATAAAAATCACATTTAAAACCTTAAAGTCAGTCAGCCAGTAAAAACCATGAAACACTAAACATTTCCTTTTGGCATGCCTCCATATAGTGAAAGCATTAACTTTCTAGAAAGAAAAGAATTATAGATGAATTATACAAGTAAAGAAAAGAATTATACATGATCGCTTAGACTGGTTTGCCCTTGTAGGAAATGCATTAACATTCAGTTTTCATATATAGAACAATTGGATAACACTTAAAGAAATAACATGGCATTCTCTTTTGTGTGAGTCGACTATCTCATGTAGGTCTTGGGTATGTGGTGTAATTTGAACAAAATGTGGGATATTCATCTTTAAAGTAGATTGCTTAAGGTGTTTCTGTTCATGGGGAAGAAGGTAGAGGGTGCTTTCAGGTATTAAAATAAATTGAGAAGGAAAAGATGCAAGTGACATCTGTCCATTGAATACAGTTTTATTTGTTTATGGGAATTGTGATTTAATTAGATGGATTAGCTTCACAATATTTTACAGACCTCAGTTACTCTTACAGCTAATGCAAGAAGGCTAGCTATCTACATCTGTTAATTTTGTAAATATTGCTTAAGGCTCTGTTGGTATAGGACTTTATCTTCAACCACTGAAAGCAGCAAACTGACATGCGGGCTGTTTTTTTGGCAGTGAAACTAAATGGTGGCCGGCATGTCCAGGGGATCTTAAGAGGATTTGACCCATTTATGAATCTTGTAATAGATGAATGTGTGGAAATGGCACCAGGTGGACAGCAGAACAACATCGGGATGGTGGTAAGCAGAGGAGGGGGGGTCTTGCTTTTCCAGTGCTGCTTTGTTGTTGGGGATGAAGGGCTGTTGTTGTAAACTTGGAAACAAAACGGGCTTGTGGTGGTTTTGAGAATGGCTTGTAGATAGTGGTCCAAAATTCAAGCCATCTCTGTGGCTGGAGTGCTAAGGTCTTGGAAGTGGAGAAGTCTGTTTTGGGAGATGGCTATCCCTAGCTGCTATTGAACTTCAGTGTGTTGATTTCTAGGTGATAAGAGGAAACAGCATCATTATGCTAGAAGCCTTGGAACGAGTATAATGGACCAGTCTGACCCTGCGACAGTGTAGATGTTTCTTTTTTATTATTGTGAATTCTACTGCAAGTGCACATTCCTTATGTAATCCTTTTCTTAAAAAAAAATAAATTGTTTACCATTCAATAAATTACTGCATTGTTAATTCATGGGTGACATTTCATTTGTGTGGATGCCTCTGGTTATTGGGGACACTATATTTACTCTGGGTTTTTAAGATGTTTCTGTGTCATCGGTTCAATGGGTCAGCAAGAAATTGGTGAAAGAAATTCTACTAGCAAGTAGCGGGGGGAGGGGGGAAGCTGAACTGGTCTTTGTTCCACCCTCCCCGCAAACCTGTACTAGAATATGAGGAGAGGAACCAGTGTAGATACTGAAGTGTACTTTTTCAGACAGAAATTTAAAGATGCCACCAACGCAACCCATTTATGATTTTTCTTTTTTAATAGTAAATTATAGTTTTCAGGCCTGTTGCTATACTTGATTTTGCCTGACACACAAATAATGATTGATATCCAGATTAAGCTATGACTAGTCACAAAGAAATTGATGGGACTACTTTGACTAATCCATTTCAATGGAACTATTCAGAAGTGAATCAGTCTGGATGTCGGCCAATGGACATAGTAAGCAGTAGCCTTGTGTGGAAGTTCACAGAATCAGATAACCTGCAGTAGAACCATTAAGGAGAAGTTTTACTGGCTTTAATGGGTTTAAATCACTTAACGCTAAGGCATCGTTACTTGATGTTGGACCAGTATTAGTTGCCCCATGTGGCAAATGGCTGATAGCTGGACCACTACAGGTAGTAGTCCACGTAAACAGGGGTATGGTAACTAAAAGTACATTGTACGAAACATATACAAATCCTGCCCCATGTTGCCAGTTTAGCATTTATATTTTGATGTCAGTGCTTCATCTAGGCAAAATGAACTTTACTCTCGAGAGCAGTTATAAAGCTTATGTTACACCTGCATTGTCATACTGCGTAGTGTGAGAACTTTTGTAACATGACATCTATAACTGCATAGTAAAACAGTTAAGCACTCCGTTTTGTGCCTTAGGGTACTTGGCATATAGTAAAAGGGAGATTACTTGCTAATGCAATCTTTCTGGTTGCCTTCAACATAGGGAAACGGAGCATATTGGGAATTCTATTGTTCTGGGTACGTGCAGTGAGTTCCCAGCTTTTCTGCCAACATTCACTGGCTCTTAGGAATTTTCCCCAAACTTAAATTAACCTGCATGGCACAAAGCTCACCTGCTAGCCTCCATTTCCCATGTCACTTCTGGCTGATGCTATTCCCTTAAATGTGCCTTATTCTCAAGCAGCTTGCCTTCCACAGGCCTTCTCCTTTGCCATCCACTTCAGTGAGGCTTGGGTTGTTCATAAGTAATTATGCAGAAAAGCTCTAGCAGCTCATAGGACACATTCAGGTAGTATGTATCATTTCCTGAACTTAGAAAACATATTTGTGAGGAACCTTCTGTTTGCACAACAGGTCTTGGACAAAAATCCAAAAAAGAACACAGTAGTTTGAAGTGTTCATCCGCTGCCAATACTGTATTCTCTTTAAACAATTAAACTTTTTTTCTGCACCAACATCATCAGTATAACCTTCTTACCATATCCAGTCCCACCTTAATCCATCCAGATCCCTTTTCCAGCAGTGGATTCCCACTCAGAGCTCCGTTTTCAGTCTCTCGTGTAGGTCTTCCTGATCTATCTTGTCCGTCTTCTCATACCAGCGGTGGTAAGCCAGCAGGGCAGTGTTCTTGGCCGAGATTGCACTCATCTCCATGGCGCTGGCAAGACATTCTATCCCGTTGACGTAGTACATTCTATCATGAAGAACAACAGGGGGGCACTTTTCTGGGGGACTGTAGTGTGGGTAGGCAAGCCATGCCTTCACTTCCACAGAATCGTGGGTGGAGAAAAGCAGATTGATTTGCTCCTTCGTGAGTGGCTGAGCGGAGAACACTTTCCAAATGGGAAGGCCCACAGCCATGGTCTGTGCAGACCTTTTGTCTTCAACTGGGGAGACAGCACCAATACTGTTGAAAAAGAACTTGGGATTCTCCGTGGTGAAAATGCTGCTAAAATGGAATTGTGACCCATCTGGGTAGCCAAAGAAAGAAGTGTTGATTCGCCCGTGGACAAATGTTGCCACACTCTGCTGGTAGGGCCTGGAGAACTCGGGAATGGGTGGGTTAAAGTTACGAAAAGTTACGTTGGCTATTTTGCGCTGCAAGGGAGTAGCAATCAGAATGATGTCGTACAGTTCTGTTGTTAATCCTGATGTAGAATTGTAAGTCACTTCATACAGTTTCACGGTGCCTCCTTAAAAGAAAGTGTCAAGAGTTCTGTTATAAGGAACTGCTTGATTTGGTGAGTTTAGCCATCAGTGAGGATTCACAGGTCATGATCGCTCATGGTTTGCATGCAAAAGGTCCCCCATTTAATCCCTAGCAGGTCTAGGAGAGCCACTGCCAGTCAGAGAGGGCTGAGCAATATATGGAAGCTTCCTACGTTCATATGATTGAATGTCAATCCTTCTGGTTTTGCTTCAAGGACTTGCAAAGCCTTAAGGATTCTTGGATGGCTGTAGATCTGGCCTCTCAACAGGCCCCCGCTCCAGATGTGTTTGGACTACAACTCCCATAATCGCCAGGCACAGCGGCCAATAGCCAGAGATTGTGGTAGGCCAGCATCTGCAGGACTGAAGTTGGGCAGCTCTGCTGTAGATGCTGCCTGAATGGGCAATTGGGGGCTAAGGCAGAGACATAGAGGGATTGGTTCTCTTTCATAGGAACCCTTCCTTCTCTTTCTGAATGAAACAGAAGAAAGGGTTCCTACCTGGACCTGGGGGAGTAGGAGGTATAGATTTTGTTCTCGGGGGTGTGTGTGTGTGTGTGTGTGTGCTTTCTAGAGTGTGCCTATTTGCTACAGCCACTCATGAGATGCCCTGGAAGGTTTTTAACTGAAGACCAGCATACAAATATGGCAAATACACGGAGTCAAAGTCTGCTAAACACGTACACAGGTGTGTGATCAGAGCTGTCATCACCACACCACCACTCCACAGACACACAAATTGCACGTGATTCCAGCTGTTTGATTTCAGTAGCTATATTCAGAGCTGTTTGTTTTTCATGCCTATGAGAATCTCTGCCTTTTGTTTTCTATGTTTCTTGCCCTCCCTATTGTGGGATGTGGGGGGTTTGACTTTCAGTTTCTGCTAACATACCACTTCCTCCCACCCAGGCAACCCTGCCTTCTTTCTTGGACCCATGTATATCAACTAGCATCATGTAATTAATGGGTAGGCAACCTTGGCTCTCCAGCTGTTGTTGAACTAGAACTCCCATCATTCCCAACAGTCAGACAGCCAAGGTCGCTTAAGCCCAATCTACTTATATGAGCTTTTTCTGCTGCATCCAACCAACCTTACCTGTGCGTCCCCTTTGCTGTGTTTTCTCCTCTAGAGAGATAACAGTCCCAGAAATCAGTTGTGCTTTGGAAGCATAAAGAAGGCCTTTGCACACCAGTTTATTGCCACCTTCTATTGCCCAAAGTCCAGAATCGGCACCTGCTAAAGATACTGCACCTGCCAGAGAGAGAAGCAGGGAAATCAAAATGCAAGAACACCAACAAGTCCTATGTATACAAACATGCAGAGAGGCAATGAAGGAAAGGCAGTTTAAATTGTAAATCTGATTTCAGAATATTGTGCAGAGAAGTCTGGCAGCTTGGGAAAAATTATGGAAAACTGATTTAAAGTTCACTGCATGTTATACTTTAAAAGAAAATTATTACCACCTGATGTACAGGTGGTATTTGGTATTCTAGTAAAAGAGAGGAAACAAAGAAAAAGAAACAGCACGGCTTACCTACAAAGCCATTGATGTTGACTCCTTGGCCATAGTTGACTCTCATGACTGGAGTAACCATCTCGTTGATGAACTTCTGAGAGAATCCAGCCTTCTGCATGGCTTCATCAATAGTTCTGTTTAGCAGGTGGATTAAGTTGTCCCCACCAAGGGCGTGAAGCAGACGCTCGTTGGTACTGAAGGCAAAGTCATATGCCTGATACCGATAGATCCTTGATCCAAAGGGGGAAAGAAACGTTAAAGAAACAGGGAAATGAGACCATGCAGGACCTGCAACATGGAAGTGGATGGTATTACTGTTACGTTTACATTTATACCCTGCTCCACCTCCATGGAGCTCAGAGTGCTGTAGATGGTTGTATCTCAGAACCACCCTGTGAAGTAGGTTAGGCTGAGGGACAAGTGATTGGCCCTGAGCCATCTAGTGAGTTTCATGGCTGAAAGGGGATTTGAACTTGGGTCTCCCCAGTCCTAGTCCAAGACTCTAGCCACTATACCACTATCTATTATTTCTTGTTTACACAGTCAGACAGGTGTTATAGACTGGTTTGTTTTATCCAGACATCGAGTCCTTCCCAAGGACCTGGGATGCCAGAATTTTATTGTCAATTGTTATAGATATCGTTGCAGAATATAGGCTGTTCCCAGCAAAGCTGCTTTTTGTAACTGGCTGATGGTGATTTCTGTGGCCCCGATGGTGTTGAGGTGCTCTTCAAGGTCTTTTGGAACTGCACCCAGGGCACCAATTACCACTGGGATTATTTCGGTCTTTTTCTGCCACAGCCTTTCAATTTCAACTTGTAGATCTTTGTATTTGGTGATTTTTTCTATTTCTTTTTCTTCTATTCTGCTATCCCCTGGTATTGCTATGTCAATTATTTTCACTTGTTTTTCTTTCTTCTCGACTACAGTTCTATCTGGTGTATTGTGTGGCAGATGTTTGTCTGTTTGTAGTTGGAAGTCCCATAATATTTTCACATATTCATTTTCTTCAACTTTTTCAATGTCATGGTCCCACCAATTCTTGGCTACAGGTAGCTTGTATTTTTTGCAGATGTTCCAGTGTATCATCCCTGCTACCTTGTCATGCCTTTGTTTGTAGTCAGTCTGTGCGATCTTTTTACAACAGCTGATTAGGTGGTCCAGTGTTTCATCTGCTTCTTTACAAAGGCGGCACTTGCTGTTTGTTGTGGATTTTTCGAGTTTGGCTCTTATTGCATTTGTTCTTAGTGCCTGTTCTTGTGCAGCCAGTATTAAACCCTCAAGTTGCCATTCTTAAGCCATTGCCAGGTCTTGGTGATGTCTGATTTTCCACTTATATTGTGCAAATATTGACCATGCAGGGGCTTATTTTTCCATTTTTCTGCTCAGTTCTTGACTTGTACTTTCTTGTAGGCCTGCTTTCTTTCATTGGTGTTGAATAGTTTCTCGTTCTTGACCATTTGAAGTGCATCTTCTTCACTGTCCCTTATATATTCTTCAAGGCCTCTTTTCTCCTCCTCTACTGTTTGATGGACTTGCAGCATTCCTCTTCCACCTGAGCTGCGAGGGAGGTATAGCCTATCTACATCACTGCGGGGGTGCAGAGCATGATTGATGGTCATGATTTTCCTGGTCTTACGATCCAGCGTCTCTAGCTCTGCCTGGGTCGAGTCTATTATTCCTGCAGTGTATCTGATAACAGGTGTAGCCCAGGTGTTTATGGCTTATATGGTGTTCCTGCCATTGAGTTTGGACTTTAGGATTTTTCTAACTCTCCTGATGTATTCACTTCCAATTTTTCTTTTAATTTCAGTGTGTGCAATGTTATCAGCCTGGAGAATGCCCAAGTATTTGTAATGTTCTTTCTCTTCCAGGTTCTTGATCTTGCTTCCATTGGGCAGTTCTATTCCTTCTGTTTTTGTTATTTTTCCTCTTTTCATTATTAATGCAGCACACTTGTCTAGTCCAAACTCCATTGCTACCGTATATCGCTACTGAATATACAGACAGTGTTAAGCAGTGATTCAATTTCTGACTGGGACTTTCCATACAACTTCAGATCGTCCATGTACAGCAGATGGTTGATTTTACTTGATGTTTTAAAATAATGTTTGGTATCCGAGGCCTGTTTTGTTTAGTATTTGTGGAAGTGGAGTCATGGCGATTACAAACAACAGAGGCGATAGTGAGTCCCCTTGGAAAATGCCTCTTCTAATGCTAACCTGTCCAAGTGTCTCGCCATTGATTGTTAACTGTGTACTCCACATGCTCATGGCTTTTTAAAATAAATATCTGAATGTTTTTGCTGACACCAGTTGTTTCTAAACATTTTAGTATCGATGTGTGAGGCAATGAATCGAAGGCTCTGTTGTAGTCAATCCATGCAACACTTAGATTTGTTTTTCTTCTCTTGCAATTTTCTAAAATCATTTTGTCAATCAGCAGCTGGTCTTTTGTGCCTCTGGTGTTTGGGCAATTTCCTTTCTGTTCAACTGGAAGCTGTTTGTTAGTTAATAAGTGTTGCATCACTTCATCTGCTATTATTCCAGTTAATAATTTGAACATGGTTGGCAGGCAGGTTATCTGTCTATAATTACTTGGAACTGCACCTTTTGCTGGTTCTTTCATGATGAGATGAGTTTTCCCAGTTGTTAGCCATTGTTCAATATCACCTCCTTGCAAAATGTGATTGAACTGTTTTGATAGTTGTTTATGAAGGCTTGTTAGGTGTTTAAGCCAAAAGCCATGCAGTTCATCGTCGCCTGGCGCAGTCCAATTTTTAATTTTCTTTGCTCTTTCACTTATTAATTCTGGTGTTATTATTAGATCTTGCATTTGTTGGTTACATTTTTCAACCTTTTTCATCCAGCCTGCTTTTTTATTATATTCTATTGGATTGTCCCATAATTTCCCCCAGAATTGCACTGTTTCTTCTTTATTTGGTGTTTCTACGTTTCTTGCAGTTTCTCCTTCTATGCTTTGGTAGAAACGTCTCTGATTCGACTGGAATTGGAGATTCTGCCTGTGTTGTGTGATTCTGGCTTCGTATCTGCTAATCTTCTTTGACACTGCTGTTATTTGCTGCTTTATTATTTCCAGGACTTCTCTAATTTTCCTTGAATCTAGGTGGTATTTTTGGATCAGATACTGTTTGGTGTTTCCATTCTTCAGCTTCTTGTCTTTCATATCTTTCAATTTACTAGCATCTGATCTAAGCCTGGAGATTTTATTTTCTAATCGAATCTTCCATTTAGGAGATGTACTGCTTTCTTTTTTTACAGGTCCACTGATCTTATATCCGAGCTCTTGTGTTGTTATTATTGCTGCACTGTACATTAGTTGGTTTGTTTCTTGCAAATTATTGGTTGTTATTTCTGCAAGTGCAGCATTGACATCTTTTAATGCCTGAGCAAGTTGTTTTTTGGCAACTGTTTTTAGAGCGGGAAGTCGAACCCTGGTGGTTGTTTGGTTCATGTGCTCAGTTATTTTTTGCTTTAGTTCTTGTTGCTTTTCTGTTAAACGGCATTCGGGTTTTTGAGGTGAAGGCAAAGGGCAGGTTGCCTGGTTTTGATTTTGAAACAGTTCAGCAACGGTGATATCCTCTATTTCCAACACCTCCTCCACCTGCGCCTGAGCAACTGCTTCAGTTGGTGGTAATTCTTCTTCCATATCTTGAGTCTGTGTTGCTCTTTGCAGTTCTTCCAGCTCTACTCCTGTGAATACTTTCTTATTATGTATCTTCTCTGGTATGCTAGCCTTTGTTCTGTTATTTCTGTATCTGGATGCTTCTCTTTCCAAATTTGGTACATTCTTTTTAAATAACCTCTTCTAGTTGGACTAGACTTGTAATAGCAGATCATTATTTTCTTGCTGGCATTTTTCAACAAACGTTTACAACATGGTTTGATTTATACTTCCAATGTTTTAACTTGATTTATAGTGGCTGATCTAGCTATCTCAGCTGATTTTGTGTGCTTACTGGAGAAGTGAGTCAGAAATGTACCCACCTGTGTTAAGGTTCTCCATAACTGCAACTTAATTCAAAGCAAAGAACTAGGAATGGGAGATGCACATCCCATGCCACTTTGTCAGTGCTCCTAAATGCTGACGAATCTGTATGGAGCACTGATGGGATTGTTTTTTGACTTTTTGTCCTGCACATTATACAAACATTAAAACTGGAAAACTGAACTTCTTATGACACTGATGTGCAAGGTCTTAAAGAGATGGAAATGCAGCCTGTAGAGGGATAGGCAAGCATGTTTTCACCTGCCCAGAGTGAGACACTGGATATTCTCTCTCTCTCCCTATCCCCATATATTCATTCATTCATTCATTTTTAGTGACAAACTAGTTTCATTTGACAGTGAGATCCAGCGTCACTTTCTGATTAGATCTGGAGTTCCCAGCAAATCTGTGAATATCACAGCACTGATATTTATTTATTTAACAAACAAACATATTTCTATACCAGCCAAAACATGCAACTTTATAGTTATAGATTTTGCAACTTATTGGTTTAAGAATGGGTTGTGAGTCACCTTGATGCCTGTCTGAAAGATGGAATATTGTATACATTTCTATATAAAATTAAATATCTGAGGATTCTCAAGGTGCTATACGCTTTTTCGTGAAGGAGTTCTAATCACCCCTGGGATCTCTGAAACAGAAGTTAAACTTTGAGATGACATTCCTAGTTTCATCACTGCTGCCAGACAAGCTGGGTCAAGTATCACTTCTATAGTGTTTCATAACCAGATACACTTAGATTTTGGGGTTTTTTTTGGCAAACAGCGGGCAATTTATGCCTCAAAGTGCCTTCCATTTGGGGCAGTAAAACCAGTCCAGTTTTGGATTAGGTGTAGGGTTGTATGCATGTATGCACATGAGCATATGAGTATGCATAATTACCTCATAAACTTGTCCAAGATTTCTTCTACCCACATATGCATCCGCAGGGCGTTCAGTCCATAATACCAGAGAAGCTTGAGGAAATTCCACACAAACCAGCTGCTCTCCTCAAACACAAACTCGTCCCCGTTGTAAATGGCCAGGAGACCACCATGGCCATGAAGAGCAGAAAGTCCTGCAAGGGGGAGAGAACACAGCCTGAGAGCCAAGCAAAGCTGTCAAGCCAGGAGGCGGCTGGAGCAGCAGCAGCTCTGACTTTCTCGTGGTCTCCGCTGGCCTCTGCCAGAGAGCGAGCGAGCTGGAATTTACAATGGAGACTCTCACATTCTGAAGGTGGCTGTGAAAAGCCAACATTTGAACAAAGATCTGCAGGACTGGAGTGGGCAGGGGAGAATTGGGTAACATGTTGAGACTCTGGGGAGGGAGGGAGGGGTTTGTGTGTTTGTGTGTGTGCGCACCTGCACATGTGTGCCAAGATTCAGCTAGGAAACTAATTTTGTATACTGGATCTCAATTTCTGTCAAAGCCTGCCTTTTCAAGTGGCATTTTTGTTCAGGAGATTGCAGTACCTTAAAAGATGCTGGGAAACGTGAAACGTTCATTTGCTTTCCGGTGTCCACCACCGCTCTGACAATTGCACAAGTGTTCATGTTTCACAACTTCTGCTGCACCTCACTGTAGAACTTCCAAAGGTGCTGCTGGCATTTTCACTCTTTGCTATTTATTTACATGCAAAATAGGTCTGCTTGCCGTGAGCAGACTGGGCTGGTGGTTATAATATTGTGCCATCATTATGTAGCATAAGCAAAGCAAAGACTGCCCTTGCTCCCCAAAAGCTTACCATCTAAACTGTGACAGTGAGGAGACAGCAAAGGGAGAGTCCCAGCTAACAAGGGACAACGGCAAACAAACAGCAATGGACTTTGCGTGTGCCCAGGCATCTGCCTCTGCATGCACAAAGCACTCCACAAATGGAAGATCTAGCATAGCAGATGGATGAAACAAACAGCTAACAGGTTGAAAGGAAGAAACATACCCAAGTCTTTGGCAAAATGCTTCATGTGCAGGTTAAGAGGGTGGATGATAGACCCTCCTGCTTCATAGTCCTTTCCTTCCATATTGATAGTAGCCAAACGTCCCCCCACGTCTCCTTTTTCAAACACGTGGATAAGGACATCTTTTCCAAATTTCTGGCGCAGAAAATAGGCTGCGGATGTGCCCCCAATGCCAGCTCCAATCACACCTGAAATGAAGGAATACAAAAATGGGTTCCCATTTTCATCCATTTCCACAGGACTCCCCAATGGTGCCAGCCAGCTAACATGTAATAGTGGAAACAGTAGCAAATAACCGATGCATTATTCCTCCCTTATAGTTGTCACAATCTGGATCCCTGATTTTTGTCTGCCATTGACAAGGTTTTCCAAAGGGCCGGAAGTATTGACTCCAGAGCGCTGCTGAAAAGGCTCTCAAGACTTGGGGACAGTCATTTGGGAGGTGCACAAGCTGCTTGCTCTGGCCCTTGTGAGAGAGTGTTTGAAGAAGGGCTGAAAGAACTCAGCCTACCTCACCTTGGCAGGAAGAAGCGATGGCAGGCTCTCCCACTGAATTTACTCCCAGTTAACACCCTGACTGGAACCTCAGGCTAGCCTGTTCAGACATTACGTTGTGCCTTCATACAGGTGTCTCTACACACACGTGTATGTTTTGGTGTTCATTTCAAATATGAAGCTGGGTACAGGCCCCTTCAGGTGCAGGGTACGGATTGGGCCAGTTTGGACCATTCTCTTCTAGCCCACATATGAAAACAGAGATGAACCGAGAGTGGGCCTATCTTGACCTCTTTTGCAGACCTGCACATTCCTTTATCCTTTCTTGTATGCGGGCAGAGGATAGTTCACAGTCACAACCTCTGTCAAGACAGAGTGCCTTGGGGAAGGTCTCGGCAGTCATTCTGGGAAGGGACCCTGGAATTCTAGAGAGCTGCTAACAGTCCGTGCAGACTATCAGGCAGTGCTGAGCTCCCTCAAGTACGGTAGTGGCACTCTTCCCCCTGGACCTTGGGGCCAAAGTCTGGGGCCTCCACACCCCCTGGGCCCCCCCAAATCCTCTTTAATCAGTCCTGGGTGGTGTGGTCGCTGTTGGCCTGCACTGTACCAGGTGGCCAAGTGTTACTGTGACCTGTGCTGGGTGCTTAGTGGGGAAATAAATGTGTGGGATGGGAATCTGTCAAGTTGTGCATTGAAATGTTTCTGCTAATGCATATTGGCATGAGTATATCCACCTGCTAAAACTACTGTGTTTGACATTTTATTATTTGTGTATTTATTTAAGCATATTTTTATACCACCCAAAACACAAGTTTTCTGGGCTGTTCACAAGACAATAAAAACAACCAATGAAAAGATTAACATATTTCAACAATTAAAATGTAAAAAGTTAAAACTATTAAAACACAATTAAAACCACATTCAATTAAAAGCCTGGGTGAACAAATGCGTCTTGACTGCCCTTTTAAAAGTTGTAAGAGAGGGAGAGGCTCTTATTTCAGCCGGAAGTGTGTTCCAAAGTGTGTCTGTGTGTGTCTGTGTGTGTGTGTGTGTGTAGGGGGATGGTGCTTAACTCGCGGGAGGGGGGGGGGGCTCCCGGGCTCCAAAATGACCAAAGTGCACCTCTGCCCTTGAGCGAGGGTTAGGGGTGGCAGCGACTGTATGCAACCTGTCAGGGGCGTAGCTAGGCCAGAGGGGCCCCGCCGTGTCCGCCCCCCTCCCCGGCAGGCAGGCAGCCCCTCCGAGTGAGGGAGCTCATGCAGAAAATAGGGAGGGGTGGAGCTGGGGCGGGGGCTGAGTTCCTTGAACCCGCTTGCTCAATTCTAGCTGCACCCCGCTATGCAGCCTTTGGGAGGAGGCAGCGCTTGTCTGCAGGCACCCTGTCCCTTGAAGCAGGTGCAGAGGGCGCCCTGCTGCCGCCGCCGCCGCCGCCTCTTCCCAGGGAAGCCGCCCGCCCATCCGCCCCCCCCCCCCGCTCAGGCTGGCCCCCTACCTATCCGGGCAGGCGGGGGCCTCCGCAGCTCCTCTCCAGCGCCCCGCGGGGCGGCCCCTCGATGCACCGAGGCTAGCAACAGCAGCAGCAGCAGCGGCGGCGGCGGCGGGAGCAGGGCCATGGCGGCGGCCGAGGAGACTCAGCTAGCAGCAGCAGCAGCAAGGAGCTAGCTCGGGGCGCCGCCGTCTTGGCCGCTCCTCCAGGGGGCGGGGAGAGGAGGAGGCGGGGGCGGCGGCGGAGGGCAGCCCCACGGAAGGCGCATGGGCCAGGCAGGCGGCGTGCCTGCCGGGAGAGCCCCGGCGCCGGGAGGCCCCGCTGGCCTGAGGCAGCGCAGCAGCGGGTCGACCACTGGAGCCTCCAGGCGCAGCGGCAGTCTATTTTATTTATTTATTTATTTACATTTTATTTACATTTTACATTACAAGGCGCTCAGAGCGGTGTACTACATACTTAGGTTTCTCCTCACAACAACACCCCTGTGAAGTAGGTTAGGCTGAGAGAGTGTGACTGGCCCAGAGTCACCCAGCAATTCTCATGGCTGAATGGGGATTTGAACTTGGGTCTCCCCAGTCCTAGTCCGGCACTCTAGCCACTACACCACGCTGGCTCCTCCTGGCTCCACCTTGTCCGGGCCCCGGCCGCAGGAAGGCAGAGGCCTTCGTGGCCAGCTTGCGGGTGCGTTGGGCCTCCATGGTGGGCAGGGGGCTTGGCCGTGGGAGGGGAGCGCGGCGATGCGCCTCCCTCCTCCTCGCCCCACGCAGGCCCACCCCGCAGCGCCCCCGCACAAACTGGTCGCGAAGGCAGCGGCGGTCCCTGCGCTGCGCTGCCCTCCACCAGCTGCAGGGAGGGGGGGCAGAGGTAGACTGCTTCTGCGTCTGGAGGTTCCACCAGGTAGGCTTGCGCCGCTGGCTCTCGAGGTTGCTGCCTGTCCGGTATTCCCCTGCTTGCATGCAGCATGTCCCAGGCTCACTCCCTGGCGGCAGCATCCCCAGACAGGGTTAGGGTTAGCCTCAGAGAGTCGCTGCCAGTCAGTGTAGTAGACCGTACTGGGCTGTCCGGGTGGGAATGGCTGTGGACGCTTTCATGGAGAGCACCTACACCTTGTGAATGGTGCCTGTGCTTAGTCTGTATACGTGCAAGGTGTCTATGGAGAAAGCACGAGTGAACAGGACGTGTAGGAACGTCCTCGACAGCAGCCTTGTTCACACACACATCACACCTGCACATCCGTGTACATGCTTTGGTGTGGGTTTTATACAGTTGTGCATGCATCCTCTTTCGAAGTGAACATGGATGCAGAGGCCTGGTACATGTGAATAACTACAGTTTCGTATGCTAGAGAGCCATCGACCACTTTTCCGTTCTTCACAAGATGGTTTTCTGACGTTCGGTTTTCTCGTCCGCGCCGCTGGTGTAGTGGTATCATGCAAGATTCCCATTCTTGCGACCCGGGTTCGATTCCCGGGCGGCGCAAGAGGCTCCTTTTTGTTTTACATTTCTGCTGCCTGCATTTTCTCCCAGTACCAAACAAATCAGTGTAATTCCTGATTATATCGCCGGACTCTCCAAGATGCAGGCCAAAAGCTGCACTGATTATATTTAAAAATGAGAGAACATAAGGGAAGGATTCAGAGGTTTTTTTAAGCAGGACTCAACACGCATGCACCAAGGGCAGCTCTCGTGAGAGTTGCCGGGAGAAAGAAACCGTCGGACGACGAAGCTTTGGAATAGTAGTGGAAGAGCATAGATACATAAGCACTTAGTAGTTTCTGGAGAGAGGGGTCCTTGGACCCCTTTTTGATTTTTTTTACTCTCTTTTGTATTTGAGAGGACCTGCTTACTCCTAATCTTAGCTTCGCAACATTCCACGGGGGGTAGTGGTGGTGGTAATTGGTTGCTATGGTAAGGTTTCACTTCCGCGCCGCCGCCGGAAAAGACGGAGGCTGACCATCGAATAGGGAGGGAAGGCCCGTCTTTGAAGGGTCGAACCGTCACTCTAGTATACTCGTTTTCTTTCTCTCTAGGGTTGGATTGGCCTGGGCGCCCACGCGGAGCGAGGGCCGCGCACGCGCGCTGGAGGGCGCAGCAGTAGCACGGCGCATGCGCGGTGCCCGCTTTCCGTCGGCCGGCCCGGGCCTCTCTGCCCGCCAGCGCCATCTTGAGCGGACGAGCGGCGGGTTCGTGGTGGGCCGCGGCGCCGGAGCTCCGTCAAGCTTGGGGGCTTCCCTCGCGCGCGGAGTCGGCTCACAGGTCGGCGCGGCGACCGCAGCTGGCCGCGGGCCTGAGGAGGAGCCGCCGCCATGGAGGATGAGATGCCCAAGACGCTGTGAGTCCCGCAGGCCCTTTTGTGAGGGGGGGAGGGGCAGAGCCACGTTGCGACCCCCCCGCCCCCACCCCCGGTGGGAAGACTGGGCCGCCGCGCCCCCCAACACCCCCCAACCCGCCTCTCCCTCACACCGTCCCCGTCCCGCAACTGGGGGGCGCTCATTCTCCCTCCCCCCCCCGTGGAAAAGCTCGGCGAGGGGGGCGGGCCGGGCAGCCTCCCGAGCCGCGGCCCGAGGCAATGGACGCGCAGCCCGCGAGCCGCTCCTGGGCCGCCGCGGGGAGGTTGGGCTCCGGGCGGGGCCTTGGCGGGGGGTCCCTCTGTGGGGGCCGGTGGGGGGGCGGAGGCGGGGCTGGAGCCGCGGCCCCGTCGGCAGGGGGGCCCAGGGCTGCTCCCCCCCACCGGGCTCGGTGCTGCGAGGCGGCTCCGCTTTGGGACCGGCTGGGCGTCGCTTGGGTGACCTCTGCTAGCCCAGCCAGGAGGGCACCTTTTCAACGACGACCGCCGCCAATATTGATATAGCGCTTTCCAACAAAATTTTCCAAAGCCGTTTAGGTAGAGAAAGAATAATGATAATAACAAATAAATAAGATGGCTCCCTGTCCTCAAAGCGCTCACAGTCTAAAAAAGAAACGTAAGACAGACACCAGCAACAGCCACTCGAGGGGTGGAGAGGGCCAGTGGGCTGGTGTAGAATCTTTGTCCCTGACACACAAGAGTTTTTCCTTGCAGAATGGTTTGGTTTGGTTTGGTTTGTTTTAACGTGTGGGAGGAGTGTTTGAAAAGGTCATTCCCACCCACTCTGGTGCCTTTCCAGTGGAGATCTGTGTAGGAAGCATTTCTCTCTTAGTATGTCTGCTGCCTTCCTGTCACGTCATAGAATAGTACTTGTTTATAACTTTTTGATAGACTGTCCAAAGCTGCTCACTTTCTGTTGCAATCCTCACAATTACTCTGCATGATAGGTCAATATTATTATCTCCATATTGCAGATGGGGCTGGGAGTTGAGCAAATGTTGGCTTGTTGAGGGCAGAAATAAAGTTTGGATTCGGGTCTTCCTGATTCCTAGTTCATTCTCTAATGTGTTAGGCTACACCAGCCATTTGTGGATGAAGGGGGACTTCATGGGAAACCAACAAATTGATTTCCCATGCGTAAAGGGTTTTGTTGTGTATAGAGGAAGCCCAACAAGGGGTGGGTCCTGAAGTGTCTCTGCTATTCTCCCCACCCCACCCACCCCGGGGGGGGGGAGGAGTCCTTGTTTCTCTCAGTCCCATTGGGGGTAGGGGGCAGTGGTCTGAGATGTATTGAGAAGTGAGAATATGTGCGTATTTCTCAGCAATTATTTATTTGTGGGGCCAGTGCTTTCTGGAGGTACTACAGTACCTTAACCCTAAATAAGAGCAGACCTTCTAGTGTCATTTGAGCAAAGGTGTGTGCTTTATTTTATGGAAGTCCTTATCTACCACTCAACTGAAGCCATGTCTATTCATTTTACTGGCATGGTGGAGCTATGCATAACTAAGGTTTAAGTGAATGGCCCATCTTTGCCAAGTAATGAGGATGACTGGCACCATCCCAGCCCAAGGAAGTCTGTGTCATACACTTGTTGGATTTCTTGGAGACTATCTGTGGAAGTGCCTTTCCTTGAATCGGGGCTTTCCCCCTAATAACGACCAAGTGTACGGTTTGTGGTCATTTTGGATGTGTCTTTTGTAGTCTTCCCTATTTAGGACACTGAAACAGAATGCGCCTCTGTTGACTCAGACCTTCTCATGCTGGGATGGTTGCACAAACATGGCTAGACGGATTATGTTGATTATCTTAGCCATCTGAGTGCTCAGTTGTCACTTGTGCCATTATTGGCTTTCTCTGGTTTGGTGAGGGCGGAGATAAACTTTCATTCTTGGATGTTGCACTAGTGCAATCTGAGGTTAGTGAGGATTCAGATCGGATCGGTGGTTACTCACCAAGCAAATGCCTGGGACTTCTAGGAACAGGAAGTACATGGTGGGCTGGGCTGGGGAGTTTGGATTGGCCACTGCTCAGCTGGGGTGCACCAGAGCACCACAACCCCACCATTTCTGGTGAGGGAGGGGTCTGTCTGGTTGCTGCTCAGGTGAGGCACACAGGAGCACTGTGACCACAGTGGCTGAGCACCCCACCCCCCATCTCTGGAGCTGGAGAAGAGATAGGGGTCGCTGTAGAACTGTCGGGGCAATCTCTGCTCACTGCTCCCTAGACTGGGAAGAAGGCAGGCTTCTTATGTCGCAAGGTGATAGTGTCACAGTTGCCATGGTGAAATCTTGATAGGTTAAGTATTGAAGGATGTACTAGATGTGGGAAAACTCACCGTTTCTAAAATGTAGGGAATGATGCACTGGGAATGCAGGCCTGCAGATTTTGATAAAAGGAGGAGGTTAATGGGAAGGCTAAATAGTCGGTGGTGGTGGTGGGGCAAATGCATGATGTCCAAATGAGGGTTGTGGAGATAATTAAACAAAGAAAGGGAAACGAATGCTGTATGGAGACTTGGCTTGTTTTGGAAACTTCCCAGAGCAATAGTACTGAATTTGTGTAGCAGATGTTTTGATCACTGTAAGAATTTACCTGTTTAACTTTCAGTGTTGCCACTACCCTTTAACTTTCACAATACTGGATAAAAATACATAGAAGGAAATGATCAATACTAGGTGTGGATTTTCAAGCCATAGTTCACTTGTGCCTACTACCCCTTGGCCATTTTGTTCTCCTCTTTGGAGTACTTTTTTTATAAATAAGCTTATACTTTCTGCTTTAGCAAGGAGGTGCAGTTGTCCATCTGCCCCTGCAATGAAGGAAACCTTTTAATGACAGTTTGAGTCTCAAATCTTGTCCTAAAACGTATGCAATTGTTGCAGGTATGTGGGGAATCTATCAAGAGATGTTACTGAAGCCCTAATTCTCCAGCTGTTCAGCCAGATTGGACCATGCAAAAACTGCAAAATGATAATGGATGTAAGTTGTGTTTTAATTTACATTTCTTTCCTGCTCTTCCTCCAAGGAGCCCAGAGTGGTGTACATGGTTATGTTTATCCTCACAACAACCCTGTGAGGTAGGTTAGGCTGAGAGCTATGTGACTGGCCCAGAGCCACCCAGTGAGTTTCATGGCTTAATGGGGATTTGAACTCCCCAGTCCTAGTCCAACACTCTAACCACTACACCACACTGATATCATTGTTAATGTTCTGGGGTTAAACAACTTGTGCTTTTAAAAAAAACATGCAAAGTTGGGCTTTGTAGATGCTAAGAAGGTTTGTGGGGCTTTCCAAGAGTTTCATGAATCGTTGGTTTCCTTTGGTGAAAATGGTGGTTTGTTGGGATATTGTGAAAAGTGGTGAAACCAATTCAGTGCAAGCATTAGTTAACAAGTAAAAGGAACTAAGAGTAAGTGGGGAGAATTGAGGTGGGGGGGGAGAGGTTTTTGAATAATCCTGGCTTCCCTAGAAGGTAACGAATTCATTATCTGTAATGTCCAACACGTACACGCCTCCTATTCTCCTTCAGTGGGGGAGTTTGTGTATACACCTTTCATAAAAGCATATCAGAAGGTGGTGTACAGGAAAAGTAGTGAACATTAAAAACCATAAAACACAATAACGAAAGCATGATTAAATACCATTGAGACTCAGAAGCAGCGCAGAGAACAACATGCTCTCCTAAACACCGGAAGTCGTGGAAGGCAGTAAGGGAGGGCAGCAAACAGACATCCCCCTGGAGGGTGTCTCCACACCTGGGAGCAGCCACCAAGGAAGCCCTGTCCTGCATGCATGCCAGCCAAGCCTCTTGAAGCGTTGGTGTGCAGAGCAGCCCCCTGCCTCCCCCCCTCCCCACATAACCTTGATGGCAGGCAGAAATGTTTGGGAGCACGTTGGTCCATTGGATACCTAGAGCTCAAAACATTAAGAGCTTTAAAGGTCAAAACCAACACTCTTAATTGGACCTGGAAAGAATTTGACAGCCAGTTTGGCAGCTCTTTTAAAATGGGAATGATATGCTCCAAACTGGTGGTTTGGCTAGAACTCAGACTGCACTATTTTGCACCAGCTGAAGTTTCTGGATATTCTTCAAGGGCAGCCCCACATAGAGCATTTTGCAGTAATCCAGACACAATGTGCTTAAGGCATGGGTAGCTTCAGCCAGATATACTTTCTCAAGATGGTGGTGTAACTGGCATGCAAGTGGGAGCCATGCAAAGGTATTTGGGGACACAGCCACCATCTGGGCTCTCAGAAGCAAAGCTAGGTCCAGAGTACAGGAAAACCTTGGTATTAACAAATACTGGGTATTTGGGGCTATGGAAGTGTGGGGGTCAGGTTCCAAAGCTAGGCGGGATTGGTGTGTTTTTAAAATAGAAATTGACCCCCTCAAAAGGCCAGAAATTGGGCAAAAATGTCTTAATTTTTTTCAACCATTTAAAAACACCACGGATGGCAGCAGAGGTGGCCACAGCAGTGGGGATTGGGTCAGTGGTGGTGCATTTTACCTTCTGAAATCACCGCGGATGGTGGGAGAGGCGGCCGCAACAGCAGGGATTGCAGAGGAGGTGGTGGTGCATTTTTCCTTTCAAAATTGCCATGGACGTGGCCACAGCAGCAGGGATCGCAGTGGAAGCAGCAGTGCAGACCCCTCCTCCCTCCAAGCCTCTCTTCCAATTGACCGCATGAGCCGGCCTGAGCACGTGCTCAGAGAGGCCCGGAATGGGATGCCTGTGCAGTCATTTGGAAGAGAGGCTTGGAGGGAGGAGGAGTCTGCATTGCTGCTTCCGCTGCAATCCCTGCTGCTCTGGCGGCCTCCATGGCAATTTTGAAAGGAAAAATGCACCACCACCTCCTCTGCAATTTTGCGGATATGCAAAATCGCAGATGCTGAAACTGCGGATAATGAGGTTTGCCTGTATCTCTAAACTGAGCACCTGTTCTTCCAGAGGGAGTGCTTCCCCTTCTAGAACAGTTTGGGTTGCTTCACCCTAAGTGGCTCTCCTGCTGACCAGCAGCACCTCTGTCTGGTTTAGATTAAGCCGTGGGATGGCTAAATCCTGCTAGTTTCTGATTTTCTTTCTGTGTTTAACAGACGGCTGGAAATGATCCCTACTGTTTTGTGGAGTTTTATGAGCATCGTCATGCAGCCGCAGCTTTGGCTGCAATGAATGGTCGGAAGATAATGGGTAAGGTAAGCTCTCAGGTCTAAAGGCTGAGTTGGAGAAGAAATGTGGCATTAGGTATGTGGATGAAATTACTTTTTTTAAAAAAGATGACAAGCCAAAGGTAAACATTTTTATCCCGTTTTAGTCTTGTAAATAGAAAAACTATTATCTTAAAAAGTGAGCTGTTAAAAACCATATTGAGATTGAACTGCCTGATGTCTTCATGGAGCAAAAGAGCAGTGAAATGTCATGATAGTGCAGAGTATGCTGGAATCCAAAGAAATATTTTTTTTAAAAGAGACTTGACACCTTAAGTTACTTTAGAGTGCCCAGTATCAGAGTTGCTTTATTAATTGGTGGTTTTTCATACCAGACTTAATTTTTTGATGAACAAATGTATGCACACACTGCCTGTTAGGGCTGGGCATTGTGGGTTAAGTTAACCTCTGTTCGAACTTCCTTGAATATAATTTTAGCAAATATTATTTATAGGAGGTCAAAGTGAACTGGGCAACAACCCCCAGCAGCCAGAAGAAAGATACGAGCAGTAAGTCCCTTACGATTCTGAGTAATTGCTCTTTATTTACACGCAAAGTGTTTTTAATGTTAAGCAATAAGCATCATGCAAATATTTGCCCTAATATTTTGATCATTATCCTAAGATGATATTTAATGTGTTTGTGTTAATAAACTTAAGAACAAATCTAATCTTTGTCATCAGGTAGTACCGTTGTCAACACACTGCGTTCACAAGGTAATTGTATCTTCTTAAACATAAAATGAAATCTCTCAGGGGTGTTCACTAACCGCCTGAAGCTATTGGGGGGGTGTTCTGTTGTCACAAGATCTCTCCCTCCTCTTTCAAATGGATCAGGATGTGGACTGTTGCTGACTCTTAAGCCCTTTGACCCCATTAAGCCATTAGTGCTGTAAGAATTATTTCCCTCTCTTTGTGAGGGTGAGATAACCAGCTTCCTTCAAGGGTGCTGTCTGTGCTGCACCATAAAACTTCTTTGTGGTATATCAGTTGCTATTCCAATTGGATCATTTTCCCTTTTGCTCCTCTGCAACCCAGTGTGTTGCTTCTCTACTTGGCTGGCCTTAGAACTTTTAAAACTTTGGGCGGAGGACTTAACCAGACTCTTGCCAAAGTGGAGTTGTAAAGTGTCATGTATGCATTGGAACCAGTTAAAGGTGCTGGTCATTAAAGTGGGCTTTATGTGAGTATGAAGAAAGTCCTTAAATAAGAGATCTTTGTATCGCCAGTTCTTATGTAAATGGCTCTAACATAAATTGTGAAGGGATTACTGTTTCCGTTCTGTTGCCTTCAGTCTTAGTTCACTTGCTCATGGATTTCACATACTTTGGATTCTCATGGTGTAAAGGCTGGGCAACCAAAACTGTTGGCTTTTCAGGAAACTGTCAAATACTTTAACATCAAACTGTTGCAATGCAAGGTATCTTTTTGACTGTTCTTCACAAAATATGAATAAGATTGAGCTGTTGGTAACTTTCATTGTCCATACTGGTTTATGTAAACTTTGTTGTGTTCTGCTCACAAAACCAGTAGACATTTAGCTCAGTTATGTTAAACACTGTATAATAAAGCTAAATTCTAGCATTATAATACAAAATTCAAATGTACGTTTTTTGGCTTTGGAATAAATGCACATAGTTGTTATGTGATGAATAACACATAATTTGTTACAAAAAATAAATTCTAGCTATATGTAATGTACTTGACTTGTGTACTGTCATGACTATTGATGGCTATATCTTAAACAATGATGTATTTTGTTATCTGATAGGTTAAAAGATTCTAGTTCTCATGTAGTTTCCAGATGTATGGGAATTGATACAAGATGAAAAAACAAACCGTACCCTGTATTTCCATGAGTACTCTGCAAACTTGTACATTTTTTTCTTTTTCTTGATAAGACCACTTCCATGTCTTTGTTGGGGACCTCAGCCCAGAAATTACAACAGAAGATATAAAAGCAGCTTTTGCACCATTTGGAAGAATATCGTAAGTAATCTCTTATGTCAGATAATGGGGGTAACCACGCAATGTTGAACTGAGAAGCGTGTCAGCATATTGAAGGATATTGTATTCTCTAAAGAACTATATCTTTTTGTAGGAATTAAGAATCAGTTCCTGATGTTTTGTTAGATGAGTATATGTAGATTTTGGTTTTATAGAAAATGTTTGTATGAATCATTGTCACACTGGTAGTATATTTTGAAATCTAGATATTCATTCCTTTATCTCAGATATTCTATGATGGCTTTAGTAAGGTAAAGCCAGCATCTGGTTGACCTCTCATAAAAAGAAGCTTTAATATGGATCAGATTTCATAGAAGTTGTGGCCTGTAAGATTTTGGCTTTTTGTGAAATGGGTGCTCTATTAAATAAAATAAACTAGAAATTGACCAATAGTGTAACTTTCAGCTTCACTTGTCAAGATGTAGGGGTGTGTGTGTAGCAGACTATGGAAAGAATTGTCATGTTTTTATGGAGAAATATTTCTTTACCTCTAGGACTGAGTGTATGCTGTTGATAATGACCTGTTAGCCAGAGCGGCACCATAATCTTTGATGTATTGTCCAGTGAAGCATTTCCGGATAAATCTGTAATAATGGTTCTCATCAGTGTGTGAACTGTAGTCGGAACAGTTTAAAAAAACGTGATTTTGGAATGGAGATTAATGTAGCATATTATGAGTTTCTTTGTTTGCGTAATGGCAGGCAGAAGATGATATATTGTGTCTCCCGTTAATGGTGGTTCTTTTCTCTGACTGGTTCTTCATAGTACTTACTACTCTTTTAACACATTTGTTGACAAAAACTTACACAGTTGGAAGGTGATTTCAAGTTTGATAGTGGAAAGGAATAGCCTTCTCCTGTATTAGCCATGGATGGTTATGGCTGTGGCAGGTTGAGGAAGGGAGCAGCAGGTCTGTTTCTTTTGGCAGAAATCCCCTTTAATTGTCAAAAAATTATTTGGGGGTGAGAGCAGGTGGTGCTGAGACTAATCCTCCCAGAGCTCTTTGCTAGTGTAGGCTGCTAGCATTGGGCTTGGACTGTTCTGGCGGCCAGAGAACTGACGTGTGTCCTGGCCAGGACTGGTAGAAGGGAAGGATGGTGGTTGGTTATGTTTGGTTGATTCCCATTAAGGTGTTCCCTGCTTGGACCTGTCCTTAAGAACTGGGAATGCCTAAGCAAGAACCTGACTGCACCCCAAGATTTCCTGCGGACTGTCTGCTACAGAGCCACCCTGTTATTCAGCTCAGTGGAGCCAGTGGCCACACAGAGGGACTTCAGCTACCTCCGCAGTGCTGTCAGGTCTTGGAAGTGTTCAGGGCACAGCAGCAACTTCAGATTGCTGCCATATTTGAGAAGAAGCAGTTCTTCTGGGGTGGGTCGGGGGAGATGAGGACAAGTGGTACAATCTTCTAAAGGCTCTGTGGCAGGTGGTTATTTTCAGTAGCCTTCTCTGAAGAAGAGCTTTTGCCTGAAATGTGTTATAGATATTGAGGACCTGAAGCAAAGAGGGGATGTAAAGAAGTCCCAATGTGATATATACACAAAACTATTCAAGAGTTCTTGAGGGTAACCATTTGAATACTGAAGAATAAAACTGCAGTGCTAACTGTCAATGAAGAGTTGCTTTGTTGAGGGAAATACTTCAGCAGTCATTAATTTACTGCTTGTATGTGGAGAGACACCCCTTTTGTGGAATTCTCCATGTGGCCCTGGGGCTGAAAAGGTGGTATGCCCATATACACTATAGCTGTTATCTCAGTGTTTGAACATTGTTTTGAAAATAGTGTTAACTCTTGTTATGTGGGAATGCCTAGAGCATAGCGGGTCTGGGCCCGTACAGATGCTGCCTCTTAGTAAGGGCATTTGGTGGTAGAAGCAGATTGGAAGGCCCAGGTAGATAAGAGCATGGGACACCCAGGAACTTCCATTTCATCTCGTGGAAGCCCCCACCAGCCTGGCTTAGCGTCTGCGAAGTATGCATGTTCACGCATTATGAAGCCATGAAATGCCCAGGCTCACAGTTGTCTGTTTATAAGCAGAGTAGTTAGAGTGGGGGGTCCAGAGCAGTTCACAGAGTGCCCAGAGCCCTGATGGTGGGACTGGAGAGTGTGTAGTCTTACCACTTGGGATCACAGGGCACAGTCCAGAGGAAGTGAAGGTTGTCTGCATTTGAAAGGCTGGGCATGTTGTTAAGTGTTTGGAGTCCTATTTGTGTGTGTGATGGAAGCCCTGAGGTGCCACTGAAACTGTTTGGACTCCAATATGCCTAATTGGATGAAATGGGAATCTATTTTGACTGTACGGGTAAGATAACCTCTGGAAGTGAAGTGCTCTGCTAGCGTTCAGGTGATGCAAGTTAGCACTAAGGTCCTGTTAAGACAATTTCAAGAATACCCAGGCCCTCTGTCTCATTTTCAGCCCAGTGTTTTTTTCTGCTGGAATCTCATTCTAAAGAGCTGTACTGAGAATTGGCTAGTCATGATTAATCTCAGCCAAAGTTGTGTGCAGGAACTAGTCTGTAGATCCACCCCCATTTCAGCTCCGAGTGTAAGGGTAAACACTGTGAGCTGACAAAACTCACATTCTCAGTTTCTCCCAAACCACAAATACAGACTCGGCTGTGGGTGGAGTGTGTGCACTTCCTGCTGCTGCCCAGAAATGCCCCTGGCAGTATTCCTGACCAGGCATTGGGGCACTGCACATGTGTTGTGTCAGCACATTATCTCCGAGTCCAAATTCTTGAGCCCTTCCTTCCCACTGAAGGAACTGCTTGGAGGTGGAAGAACACACACGGATTTCTTCCCCCACATATATACGTTTGGTATGCGTCGTCATCATCATTGGCTTAAAAAGCCTTCAAAATGCATCCTACCAAGCAGCGCCATAGAAAACAAATCTTCCACCTAATTTGGAAAGTAAAAAGTTCATCTTTAAAACTTTTCCAGTGAGCAAATGTTCAGTTATTTTCAATAGCTGCATTATAATTCTAAGATGTAAACGTAGACATAAGTATTAAGAATAGTCAATCTTTACAAGGCAAATTTTTGGCGAAATTTTATTCCACTGGTTTTTAGAAATTGGATTTTACATTTCTGGGTGAAAAGCAGAGTCACTTCTAAGGTCTGTTAAATAGTCCATTGAGGCTCCTGGAAATACAATGAGCACTGATTAAATAATGCTATTTTAATATGAATTGATGCTGCCTTTATGAAAACATAAATGTGTGGTTATTATAAGTATTGGTAGTTAGAAAGTTTAATGTAAATGCATTCCCCTTGTGGTGGCTTTGCATATACATATATTTTCATGTCTTTTGGGGTCTTGTTTTCAAGATGACAGTTGAGGGTACGTATAGAACAATGGTTCCCAAACTGGGAGCCTCTAGATGTTGCTGAACTACAGGTCTCATCATCCCCAGCCACAATAAATTGTAGCTGGGGCTGATGGGAGTTATAGTTCAGCAACTGGAGGCTCCCAGTTTGGGAACCACTGGGAAGGTTTTTCCCGTTTTTAGGATGTGTAGAGGAAACCATCCATATGATTATGAAAGTAACTGTTCTCAGGCAATTTATAATGCCCTAATTCAGACTAATAAAAGTTCTAAGCCATATATCTTTGGAAAAAGGTTTAAAAAAAATTTTAAACCATGATGCAACCTCTTAACATGGGTTTTTTTGGGAGTCTAGAATCTTTCATTTATCTCCAAATTATTTAGCTCCTTCCTTAATGTCAGGTTTCTTAACATAGAATGTAATAATTGAGTGTGTTGAAATTATTTTGTGTGTCTGCATCTTAAAAGCCCTCTTAGTTTTGATGTATGGAATTGCCTCTTTAGTTGCACTACATGACTTCCTTTCTGGCTCTCCTCCCCCACCCCCGTGGTTGCTTGTGTGTGTGTGAAGCATCTGAATCTTGTGGGTTGGGGAGGGTGAAATCGGCCTTTTTGAGGACATTCTTGGCAGTTCACTCTTGTGCACAAATTGCCTGAGAAGCAGTTGGTTAATGGAAACAGTGTTTCCATCAGTGGGGTTTAGCTATTGTAGCTGGGTCTTTGTCTCTCTTTTTTAACTCAATCTCAAATAATAGGGCTCTGGTTATTTTGCAGAATGTCTCTGAAGAATGGACAGCATTGCCATGGCTAACTGCAAGCTACAGTTCACAGTGGACAAACGTTGTAGTTTTCTATTTACTTTTATAAATTTTTACTTTATATACTTTGTAGTTTTCAATCAGTCCTGTATGATTGTTAATTACGAATGCAGTTTAAAAAAAAGATTTAATAGTGTATAGTTAAAAAAACAACATGTTAGTGTTTATTTTCTTCCATAATGCAACCATTTCTGAAAATGTCAATTTCTCAAAATTTACAGCTGCCCAAGTCCAAAAAGGGGGTAACGAATTGACCTGAGAAAATTAAAGAATTCAGTTAACAGGCGACGTATGCCTTTTAATTCCTATTTTTTCATTTTTTCTATTTTCTATTTCTAATAAGTAGGTAGAATGTGTTGGCCACTAGTAAGTTTATAAATTGCATGGTTAAAGAGCCGTTCGCTAATATGCTAGTCAGCTACATGCCCTCAGTTATTCTTTGGAATAGCTGCTTTGACCATGCGTAGTGTTTTTAACAGTATGTAAGAGCATTTTGACCTGTGAACCACCGACTGTAAAATACTTGTTTTTAAAAAGCTATTGATTTGCATGTTTACACAATTGTTTAATTTTTACTATCATGTGATATAAAGCCTTAGTAAAAGGGAGAATTGCTTTTACTTATATATTGCTGGTGCATTTAAGAAATTCACTTTATTAAAGGTGAAACATGAGAGAGGTGCTGCGTGTGAGTGAGACATTTTCATTTGGATTCTGGTCTTTTTGTGCTTAACTGGCCCTCTCTTTGCCTTTTAGGGATGCACGAGTCGTTAAGGACATGGCAACAGGAAAATCTAAAGGATATGGCTTTGTTTCTTTCTTCAATAAATGGGTGAGTGACTGCATATGGGTTCTCGCTAGCTTTGGAACATTTTATTACAAATAGTTGCCAGGTTTAAATAGTTACTAGTTTCTAAAGTGCTTGCGTTAACTCGGTGTGTTGTAAATAAATAAAAATAAGAGAGAGAGCCCTGCCCTCATGCTCATAATCTAAAAGACAAGACTCACAATGGAGGAGGATTGAAGGGAGGTCAGCTGGCCAGTGTTGGAACAAAATGACAAGTTGTGAATGGGCATTCAGATGCAGTAAGGCAGAAGCTCTTAAATTTAGATCTGCAGGTGGTGTTGACTCCAGCTCCCATGATCCCCATTGTTACTGGGGATGGTGGAAGTCCAAAAACATTTGGGAACCAAGTTTGAGAAACCTTGCAGTAAAGGGGGACAGGCTGCTCTTCTCCTGCTGGTATTCTTTCTGGGAGGTGCAGTCTTCTAGCAGGGTTTAGCCTCCTAGCAGGGTTTGGCCAGTGTCGGAGACCAGGGGGCCTTTCTCCAGCAGTCACAGCATAACTGACACATGATGTGCAAGCAGAAAACAGTGTTATGTACAGGTGTAACAATCCAGATATTCATGGAGGAAGAACAAACACCCTGCACTTCTGCGTAAAAAGATTGTTTCTTTGATCATTTTATCTTTAAGTGCTCTCTCAGATAATTATTATCAGGAAATCTTCTTGTATGCAGTGGGGGTGGGGGTGGGGGGCGGTGGCGAGAAAACACATGAACTCTGATTATGATCTTCAGCTTGTATACAATTCTGTTTTTAAAATAATTTGTTGTATAAAGTGTCATATCTCATTACTTTTGTTCTGGGATTTCAGATATAAAGTATTAGTTTGCCTTGTTTGTTCTTAGACATGTTTGCCATGTAGAACCATTGAAACGTGCTAAAGATATTGAACAAATGACATTGCATTAGTTCCCTGTTCCCAAAGGGCTCACAGTCAAAAAAAAGAAACACAAGATAGATCGCCACTGGAGGGAATGCAGTGCTGGAGTTGGATAGGGACAGTTGCTCTCCCCCTGCTAAAAGAAACACAAGATAGATAGCCACTGGAGGGAACGCAGTGCTGGAGTTGGATAGGGACAGTTGCTCTCCCCCTGCTAAATATAAGAGAGTCACTGCTTTAAAAGGTGTCTCTCTGCTCAGTTAGCAGGGGTTAAACTGCCCAGAGAGAGAGTAAGTGGTATGCAAATATGAAAAATCAACAAATAAACATTTAGATGATAGTTGGCCTGCTCTTGTAGTCCTAAAGAGACCCTGTGTCTTCTAGTTGCGAAGCACCCCCATTGAGATGGGGCAGTCACACATCTTCAGAGGCTGCTGACAACTGCAGATTCATTAAATGGTTTCTCACTGAGCAGCGGCGTAGCTCTAGCTGGCTTACTAGTGGGTTTAATCTCACAATACCCGTAGATTTTAAATATGTGTCTCCTGCTTGGGGCACTTACTTCTCCTTGTGGCAAGGAGATGAAAGATAAACCCATGAGCCTGAGGCGTGCTCCTGATCTCTCCCTGGTACAGTTTGTGGGAGAAGTCATCGCCTGGACCAGACTTTATCCTGAGTCTGCCATATGTGGAAAGGTGTACCTCGAGGGGTTGTGAGACCGAGATGCACATTACAATGTACTATGCATTCCAAAAGTGCAGTAACACATTAGGTGACAGTCTGCTTTACATTGCTATGGATCTGCATGTTGCCTGTAGTGTACAAGCTTAACAGAAGATCTAGGCACTTGGCGCACAGCAAGAATACAGGAACAATGAGCTTTGCTTAGGCTGTGGGTGCTGAGCAAGGAGGCCATGGTGCCAGTCCTTCAAACGGTTACAGTGAAATAGCATGATGGTTACTGGAGACACATTTTGTGTCTGTTTTTACTTGCTAATTACCATTCATTTGCACAATAAATACTTGGTGAAATGCAGGAAAAATGGTGGAGAAAATGACTCCATTTCATTTGCTCCGTTTCATACGCTCTTGGTAAACTGGTTGTGGTTTAGGGTTGTGATTGCAGATGTAAAGAAAAGACCATAATTGTCTCTATCTAATTTCTAACAGCCTTTTTGAGACAGTAAACAATTAAATTGTAACACAAGCAAAGGTTCTTTGCTATGAATTAGCATTGCCTGAGTTCTTTTACTTGTGATGACTTTTCCTATGAAGTAGCTGGTTAACCATTATTGAAAATGTTTTTGCCTGTGGGTAGGATGCAGAAAACGCGATCCAACAGATGGGTGGACAGTGGCTGGGTGGAAGACAAATCAGGACTAACTGGGCAACGCGCAAACCTCCAGCTCCAAAGAGTACATATGAGTGTGAGTGTGTTAACCTTTTCCCTAGCTGTAACATAACATATTTGGTGGGGGGTGGGGGTTTCCTCTGCAGCCTGTAAGAGGCAGACACATGCTACAGAATTAACTGTCCAGGGCGAGGGGCCAGTATTGCTGATAGTCTTTTCCTCCAGAGCAGGGATCAGTGGACTTGGTGCTCTGAGTGGAATTTGGTTTTAGTAGAACTTCTTATTGGAAGCCCTTCAGTGGCAGACATTCATGCCACAGCTGGAGTACTGCATACTGCTTTAGTCACCGTCTCTTAAGAAGGATGTTGTAGAACTAGAAAAGGTGCAGAAGAGGGCAACCAAGATGATCGGGGCCTAGAGCACCTTCCTTATGAGGCAAGGCTACAGCATCTGGGGCTCTTTACTTTGGAAAAGAGGTGACTAAGGGAAGACATGATCGAGGTGTATAAAATTATGCATGGAGTGGAGAGGATGGACAGAGAGATTTTTCTCCCTCTTTCACAACACTAGAACCAGGGGTCACCCCATGACCCCATGAAACTGAAGATCAGGAGATTTAGGACCGACAAGAGGAAATACTTTCCAATTGTGCATAATTGATCTACAGAATTCTTTGCCATGGGGTGTGGCGGCGGCTACCTGCTTGGATGATTTTACAAGGGCCTTAGACAAATCCATGGGGGACAGGTCTATCAATGGCTACTAGTCTAGTGGCTGTGGGACACCTCCAGCCTCAGAGGTATGATGCCTCTAAATGCCAGTTGCAGGGGAGCAACAGCAGGAGAGAGGGCATCCCTCACCTCTTGCCTGTGGGCTCCCCAGAGGCACCTGGTAGGCCACTGTGTGAAACAGGATTCTGGACTAGATTGGTCTTGGGCCTTATCCAGCAGGGCTGTTCTTATGTTCTTATGCCATTTACAAATGGTTGTAAGTCGTTGGCAGAGCATGTGGCTATAAATGAAAACATTAATATAATGCAAGAGATGACCTGGGACCCTCTGAGACCCTTGTCTTTTGTGTATTGGAATGTTTGGGCAACTTAGAGACCTGTTGACATTTGTTTTTTTAATACAGCCAATGCCAAACAGCTCTCCTATGATGATGTTGTAAATCAGTCAAGTCCGAGCAACTGCACTGTGTACTGTGGTGGTGTTACTTCAGGGCTAACAGGTAGGACATCTTTGGAATGCCGAGTGATAGAAGAAGCAACTGCTACTAACCGCATGTCCTGATTTCCTCTCTGTCTTCTGATTTGCAGAACAGCTGATGCGCCAGACATTTTCTCCATTTGGACAGATAATGGAAATCCGGGTCTTCCCAGATAAAGGGTACTCATTTGTGCGGTAAGGTGCTTTTCTTTTTCCTCTGTGCGTGGGTGCAAAGTAAGCTCATGCCACAATAGATCAGGTGGTTTGAGATACTGCAAGACTTCTTTCAGAGCCTTTTAAGTGCCCCCTTTCAGTAGGCAAGAGGTTCTGAATGAAACTGGCCCTTAATGGCTGCACGTTGATCCAGCTGCTTCTCTGCATTTGCTTCATCTTATTCACTAATCGGAGCCGAATCATTTAACCCATTCAGACAAGCATAGCTGCTTGTTGTTTTTAATGAACAGGAACCTGCAGTAATTCACAGAAAGCTGTGTGTTTGAGCTGCTGAATGTTTTGCACTCGATTTGGGAATGGCAGCTCCTTTTCAGACTCTGTTCAACAACCCCCCACCCCCCAAATACACACATACATGCCTCTAGTGCAGCAGCAGAATTCTTCATAGGGATTTGGACTTCACTGCCTTTCTGAGGGATACTAGTTTTCCTGAAAGAAGCTCATTTTCATCTGTGCCCTCTGCCTTGCTGGGCACTGTGGAGCCCACCCTGCTAGTCCCACCCTTTTCCCTGAAGGGAAAAACTCTAGGCTTTGTCCCCTTCTTTCCCTGCCTGCAGATGCATTGTGAATAGGCTGTATAATCTGGAGAATCCCTACAAGCCGTATTGAATTGATTCTCCCTTTAAATGACTTGTCGACTAATACTTCAGTGAGAGATGTTTCCATGGATAACCATCTTAAATATTTACAGGTTCAATTCTCATGAGAGCGCTGCACATGCCATTGTTTCAGTCAATGGCACAACCATAGAAGGGCATGTTGTGAAATGTTATTGGGGCAAGGAAACGCCAGATATGATTAATCCAATCCAGCAGGTAAGAGGCCTTTATTATTATTTTTTTAAAAGCCATTTTGAAAAACTTCAGTAGTTGACATCCAGATTGACACTGAGTTGGCTGAAGATCATTTTCTGTCACGTGGGGTTGGCCCTCATGAAAATATTTTTGGCCAGTTTTGGTGAATTTCTTCCTTCTAGGTAGACCAGACCACAAATCCTTCTAGTTATTGATTTATTGACTTTCTTCTTCTTTGTGTATCATTTTCAATAGGTTTCCTAGTGTAGCATACAGGAACAGACTGTAACACAGTAGAGCTGGAAAATACGCTGGTGTGTGACTGTGCAATATAAATGGGATTATAATTGGATGTGTGTTAATATCTCAGCAGTTACTGAACTCACTTTGCTCTGGAGCACTTAGATTATTGATACACGCTTAAGGAAATTCAGAGAAGATAATCCAAGGCAGCCCTATAATTTCTTTCACAGGACAAGTGCAAGAGCCCTATACATGGACTCTTGAGTGGATGAACCAGCAGCACAGGGGGCAGGCTTAACTGTAGTACCACATCCTGAGGTCAATGTTCTGTTGCCACAAGAAATTGTGGTGTGGAGGAGTGGTGCTCTAGAGGCAGGTGAGGACGTTCACTGACCTTACATGCCACTTAGCTGTTGCGCCACAAGCTGCTGCTTCTGCAGCAGCTAAATATGAAGGCAAATGGACGGCAGGTGTAACTCCTTGCCTCTTCCCTTTGCTGCTATCCACCCCACCCCACCCCCCTTGGGAAATGAACTGTTAAAAAGGCCATTTGTTAGGGCAAGGTATGCATGCATGAGCTTCTTTAGTTAAAGGAGCTCTGGCACTTGAGCTGGGAAAGACTCCTTTCTGTTGGAGAGTAACTGTCAGGACATTGGAACCCGGACTTGCGAAAGGGTCTTTTCGGTTGCTGCCCCACTTCTTTGGAACTCTCTTCCTCTCCAGATTCGTTTTTAGCCCCTTCCTCACTGATCTTCAAATCTCTATTGAAGACTTTTCTTTTTCGCCAGGCTTTTGCCCTGTAGTTTACCTATTTGTTTTTTGTTAGTTACTTTAGTTTTTAATTTAGAATGTAATTTTTAATGTTGCCTTGTTTGCATGTTTTTGTGCACCGCCCGGAGTCTTAGGAGTGGGTGGTATGTTAAATGTTTCTAATAAATTGGAAGACATTGGAAGGACCAATGACTGCTGGTCATCAAGCAGCTTATATGATCTGTTCTTCAAGCCTCCCTTACAAGTCCTAATAGGCATGGTGGTGGTAACGAAGACATATTCCTACTGTGCATGGTTACATGTGCTTTTAGGTATGTTGATTGTGGCAAATATGACTGAGCTGCCATCATCCGTCACCTCAGTGCTGTGTCTGTTCATTGCACACTAACTTATTTACTTTTAAACTTTCAGCAGAATCAAGTGGGTTATCCACCACCTTATGGGCAGTGGGGCCAGTGGTACGGGAATGCCCAACAGATTAGCCAGTACATGCCCAATGGCTGGCAAGTCCCTGCGTACGGAATGTATGGACAGGCATGGAGCCAGAGCTTTAAGTAAGTTCATCATATGCAGGAATCACTTGTACTATGAAAGTAGCGGAAACCTCCTTGAAACAAAGCTTTCCTTGTAAAACCTTTCACATATATAGTGTTCTACAAATAAGCCTCATTGTGCAGGATTCTGAAACAGTCCACTTGACTTCTGGTTCTGTGCCCTTGCCAGTCTGAGTATGGAGTATTGATCAGCAGTGCTGTTTGTAGAATCCAGGTCACTTAACAAATGGATCCATCTTTATATATTTAAAGTTAACTGTATGTATTTGTAATTCCCTTTCTTCTGATAGTGCGAGTATCTGCAAAGGTTCTTTCCCATTGATTTAATTTTGTGGTTCTGGGTTACTGGTCTTAAGAGTAAGGTGATAGAAGTTATATCTGGTTTGAGACTCATTGTCTTTATGCCAGTGTTGTCATCTTCCTCTAATCTTTTCTCCTCCCCTCTCCTCTCCTCTCCAGTCAGACCCAGTCTTCTGCAGCATGGATGGGTGCAAGTTATGGTGTGCCTCCACCTCCACCTCCACCACCCCCGCCACCCCAGGGGCAAAACGGAAGTGTTCTAACTAGTCAAACTGGATATCGGATGGCAGGTTTTGAAACGCAGTGAGAGGCAGAGGAGGACTCTGGAGCAGAACAGCTGGTGGTTTTGAGGCTAAATGGAGCATTGTAAATCTTTTGTTTACTTTAAAAAAATCTATCCAATCAAGTCAGTGCAAAAGTCAGAAACAGTATTTATTTTTAATCATGAAACTTCGTTGTCCACCTTTTTTTAAAACACAAACACACACACACACACACAGGAAATACTAGATGCTGGATATCTGCCAACTTTTGCCTTCTTTTCCTCTTTTGAGATGTGTTTCTTAAGATCCTTGTTTGAAACACAACTAATGCAGGGATTTCTGCCACTTTTAGATGGGGGCAGGAAATTGCACAATATCAAACTTTTTTTTCCACGGAAGTAGTGTGCAGTTCTAGTTTGCATTCCTAGTATGACTTAATGTATATGAAAGCAGTTGTACAGAAAAAAAAACACGCCAAAACTGTGTGAATTCTGAAGGTTGATTACGACCTTCAGCTTGTGCACAATTCTGTTTTAAAGAGAGCCTATTGTATAAAGTGTCCATCTCCTCACTTTTGTTATACTGGGGTTTCAAATATAACTTATTGGTTTACATTGTTTTGTATCTAGACATTTTTCAAAAAGTGGTTTTTGCCTTACTGTCAGCTATTAAATTATTAAATGGGGGCAGGGGCGGGGAAGTGACAATTGACAAAACTTAGTTGTGCAACCGCTCTCGGATGGATCCAACTCTTCATGTTTTTGCTGTTGTGGTTAGACATGAAAAGGTGCCTGGCTGGGAAATCCCTGTTGGATTTGCTCAAAGATCTTTTTCCTCACTGATGAACTACAGCCCAATATTACTAAAGATGTGACACATTCTTATGAACCAGCTTTTTAAAATGTCAGTTTTTACATTTACATGTATCCTTTATCATGTAAACTATTTTAGCAAATTAATATTTTTCACAAAAGTTGGTCAAACTTTTGTATGTCTCCTTCTTTGAAAGGGTAAGAGGCAGAGAGACCTACGTGACTTATGAGTACGATTTTAATCTTCGGTTTTTGCATGTGAATATCAAATACATTGTTAGACTTGGAATCCGCAAGTTATCCGCTCGTTTTTCAGAGCCGAGTAGAGCAAGCATTGGTCTTAACTGTTAGCAACATTCAAGTGGAGTAAGTTTGACTTGATTTAGCATGTACAGGTAGAGTTGTGAAATCTTGTAGCAATTGTGTGAATCAGGCCAGGGGTATGAGGAATGCTCCAGTGAAGCCTGAAGGACCAGCTGGATAATAAAGCATTTGGAATTGTTCAGAGGCCAAAAAACGTTGCTATCCTACCTCCTTGAATAGCCTTCAGAGAGTGCAAAAAACCTGAAAACCAACCCTGTCCCTAGGCGTAGTATTTATTTATCCCTGTTGATGTTTGGGCACCTGGAGGCTTTTGCTTTTTGTTCTGCCTTGGTTGCCGCTTTTCATGGGGTTATTGAGCTTATGCTAGACTGAGTGTCCTATGATAATGTATCGGTGGCAACCCTAAGACAGAGTGGATGAGTCAGTTTTGCAGATGTTAAGATTCTGTCTGTCTTGATTCCAACTCCTCATTGTTTGTCTTTGGGGAATATTCCGGGGGTGGCTGTCAAGAAGTGATTCTAAAATGTGAAAACTTGCTAGAGAATTTTATTTTGCAATGGGTGTGGTGACCAGTGTTCCCTCTAACAGGGATTCCCAGATGTTGCTGACTACAACTCTCAGAATCTCAAGCAAAAGCCAGTACAACTGGTGATTCTGGGAGTTGTAGTCAGCAACATCTGGGAATCCCTGTTGGAGGGAACACTGGTGGTGACTCAAAAGACCAAGGAAAGCCTAGGATGAATCTTGAGGAACTGTATTGTGCCTGACTGTGTTAAAAACTGGCATGTTGAAAAGTGAGCCTGGCCAGAAATGGCTTAGGACTCAAGGGAGCGGTTCAGTACAGCTGTGTTTAAAAACCTGGCTGTAAAGATGTGAATGCAGCTCTTAGAAGACAACTTGTTACCCTGTAGACAAGGCCTGGCCCCAAAATACTAAAAATAATAAAGCCTACCCAAAAGAGATCTTTAACTCCCTAGGTCATTCTTATGTGTGTCTCCTTGCTGCCTTTTAAACTTGCATGAACATATCTGGCTTCTGTTCACCATTCTTCCCAAAGAGGACATGACTAGGTTTGAGGTGAGCTTGGTGCTGCACAGGGGTTGCTGTATGTGTGCACTGAGCAATATAACAGTCCAGGTTTGGTCTACTTATATAAAATTCCTGTTACTGAAATGGTCAAAAACCTATTACCCCATTTTAAAAATGTGAATAGCTCTTAACCTCTTCTGAGTGCTGATTTCTGATTTTTCACTGTCTCTGGACATTCAGGAAAACATGAATGTCTAGAGGTTTTTTGGTTGACCATGATTCAAGCTTTAATGCATTTCAAAAACATGAAGTATTTTAAGGGGTAGGATGCAGAGGAGGAAAGGATAGCTTTTCAGAATTTTTTAAAGAGGACATGAATGAAGGTGCTCAGTTAGACTTCAAAATACTGTTGGGGCCCTTCTAACGTGGTTCTGTATCCGAGACTAGGTCTGGTGTCACTGCCTGTTTCTGTTGCATCAGCCAGTCAGCACTATGTGGCAGAAGCTTCCCAAGTGCCAGCCTTATTGTGGGTGTTCCCTCCTCTCTACTGTAGCCCGTCTCCCCTGTGGCCCTAAGCTGACAATCATCAGAGCCCATTTCTTCCTTTCCCTTCTTGCTTCCTCCTCTTGGTTTAAGCATCTGCGTGTCTTTCAGGTCTTTCCATTTTAAAAAGGAGCTTTCTAAAGGCAAGCTCTTTTAACGTTGTAGTACCCTGTACAGATAGGAAAAGAATGAAGCCACCCGAAGTTTTTTAAATTTTAAAGTAGCAGCCCATTTTTGTCTTTGTATGAATGTTGAAAGCTTCATTTGAACTAATGTGTTTTGATACTTGTGTTTAGAAGTTCAAGAACTTCACTCCAGAAGCCGAGAATTTTGAAAGCCATCAAGGATGTTAATAAAAGATGTGAGCTTGCTTATTTCATCCTTACCCTTCTGTTTACTTTACTGCTTAAAGAATCCAGCACAGGTGTGGGAGAGAAGTGGTGAAAGAATCCTATCCCATTCCTTGCAGTGTCACAGAACCAGAACAGGAAAGGGATCCCTGAATCACTGGGGCTAAATCCACTGCCAGCTTAAGGGATCCTCCTCAAAACACTTCCATTTCATCTTCAGCAATGGGACTGAGGCCTTGTGGCAGAGCATCTGCTTAGCATGCAGAAGGTCCCAGGTTCAGCCCCTGCCAGCATCTCCAGGGAGGCTGGAGGAAAATTCCTGCCTGAATCCCTGGAGAGCTGCTGCCAGTTAGAGTAGATTGTACTGAGCTAGATGGGCCAATGGCCAGACATTGGCTTCCTATGTTCCTGTGTATGTGTGCAATAGGACACCATTTTTGAATATATGGCTGAAATGAAAACAGGCCTTTGAGAGCATCTGGTTTCCTGAATAGTCATCACCTCATCCAGGCAAGGAACTGTTCAGCCACAAATACTTCCTCTCTTCAGTGCCTGAGGTGATTGAGAACTGGCTTTGTGCGCATTCCATTTTTGAAGCAAAATATTCCCCTTTCCCTAAGTTAACTCTGATGGTCAGCTCTTCAACACGCTGCTTGGTTCACTGGTCATTTTGAGCAACCCCAAAAGATGACACAAATCTGAAGAAAGAGTGTGTCATGTCCATGCACTCTTAACGGATTGCAAAGTCCTGTGAAACATGCTGCTCCATCACTTGTCTCTACTGCCAGAGAAGATACTTGCTCCTGTACGGTGGAGTAAAAGTAATGCCAGATTGTGCAGTCTTTATGCCTGGCATGCTGAAAACTAAACTGCTGTGGCTACTGGTTTGTGTTCTGTTTGTGAGTAGTTCTAATCCAGCCTGGCTCCTGAGCCTCTGACTATGCAAGGCCGTGTGGGTGTGTGAGCAGTTTGCCTGCAGAAGCAGCACAGGACTCAGTTTTTTGAGAACCTCCTCTTCTGTTGGAAAGCAGCAGCCAGTTTCTAGATCCTTTGGGTGCAGATAGGGTGGGAAGAAAGTGGCAGCTGCATTGCCTTGCATGAACTCCTTCAGGTAGAAACAATGGTGAGAAAGTTGATTGTTCAGGAGTTGCAAGCTAGCTTAATTTGTACGATGGATATGGGTGTAGTATCTAGATGCCTTTAGTACAGAAGGGGGGTTAGTTGGGGGAACACAACTCTTCCCTACATCTTTAAACAGCATATGCATTTAATTGACACTGACAACTCTTCAGGTATTGACAATAGTGCTCAGCCAAAGAAGGAGAGAGAAATGAACGGCTGCCCTGCTGAGTGAGACATTGGTTCATCCAGCTTGACTCCAGAGTGTTTCCTGTTCAGAGGAGCAGCAGCAGCAGCCTGTGTTTGCTTTGCCTTAACTGTTAGCTCTAGCAGTCACTGAACTTGATAGTTGAGTACAGGTGGGAACACTTTGGCCCTTTCCAAGTGCTGCAATCAAAGCGCAGCCCCCTTCTCCTCCTGCAGGACAGAGATGTGTATGTTGTTGTTATTATTACATTTATATCCCGCTCTTCGTCCAAGGAGCCCAGAGTGGTGTACTACATACTTGAGTTTCTCTTTCACAACAACCCTGTGAAGTAGGTTAGACTGAGAGAGAGTGACTGGCCCAGAGCCACCCAGCTAGCATCATGGCTGAATGGGGATTTGAACTCGGGTCTCCCGGTCCTAGTCCAGTACTCTAGCCACTACATGTTATACATACTATATGTTGTCTAGACTAGAGAGCTCTTGCTTCTGCCTCTGGAACTAGCAGAGAAGTTGCCTCTTTCCCAGGCAGAGGGGCAGCCGCTGTCTCCGATCCCCCCCACCACCCCGACCTTTCGCAGCTGCGGTTGTCAAAGAGCGCTTCATGCGTTCTCCAAGGACCAGCCCTCAAAGCTGGCTGGGGTCTTGCAGGTGCTGCTTCTGCACCGTTCTGTTACTTGCTCCATGCGAACAAGAGTGGCCGCCTCGGGACCCTCGACCGACCCTCGCTGCTGCCCAGGGCTGGGGGTGCTTTGCGAAAGGGCTCGCAATGGATGCTGCTTCTCGCGCCTTCCCTCCCCGCCTGCAGTCCAGCCGTCGCGCAGGCACCGAGGAGCCAACGGCCACTTAGGAATAAATGCCACCTCCCCACCTGCTCTAATGAGAGAGCCTCGGAGGCAAGGGAGAAGTGCCCTGTGACTCCCGCGGCTCGGCGCTGTTTCGGGCCGGTGACTCGCACCGGGACTACGTTTCCCACCCTGCCTAGCGCGCCGGGAGGAGCCCCGTGATCGGCGAAAGCCAATGGGAGGCGGCGTTACAGACGGGACTCGCGAGCCGTATGTAAGGAGCCATAGCGGAGGCCGCTGGCGGGCTCCCCTCGCTGGCCGCCGGGCTGGAACCCGAGGCTGGGTCGAGGCCGCCCAGGTAAGGGCGACGCGGCGGGGCCTCAGGCTTGATCGGGAAGGGGAGGGGTCCTGCCCGAGGCCCGTAGCTGCAGCGGCAGGAAGTGACGTCAGGCAGCTTGCAGGCCCTCCGGCCTGGGCCTCACCTCTCCCGCCCCGGCGTTGCCATGGCGACGGAGAGGGCGGTTGAGCGGCTTGTGACGTCACGCTGACGCCATCGGCTCTTTGTCATGCGGCCCGTGAACAGCTTCTGACGCCACCCGGCCAAAGTGGAGCGTGGGGTCTCCCTCCGGCTGCGTACACGGGGGAGGGGACTGCTCAGTGGAGGGACTCCTCAAAACCTCAGTGCAGGTTTGAGGAGGGCTGGCTGCCTCTGAGCATGTGCAGAGTTTCATGTGCGTGAAAGAAACCTTTAGAAACAAGGTGCATCTGCGTCTTCTCTCTTGCAAAGAGACCTAGAAAGTACTTCTGGGCAAAGTGACTCTGAGCATGTGCAGAGTTCCTTCTTCCTGGAAATAAGCCTGAAAAGTTTCCTCTGGGCAAAATCAGATGTAGACTGGAGCTCTTGTTAGGTATCTTGGCAACACTGAGGTCTCCTGCGTGAAAAAAGAGCACTCTGCAGGTGTTGATCTAGACCAGGGATGCTCAACTTTGGCCCTCCTGCAGATGTTGGCCTACAACTCCCTTAATCCCTGGCTATTGGCCACTGTGGCTGGCGATCATGTACTTAATCAATCAAAAGTCCAAAAACAGCTGGAGGCCTAAGTTGAGCAGGCCTAATCTAGACAAGGTACTCTGAGCAATACAGATTTGAGGACAGGCTCGTTCGCACCTGCTTCTAGAGCAAGCACGCACGCACGCAGACCAGCCAGGCACTGTCTGTTTCCCAGGTACACCAGCAGAGCACTCCCAGGAGCCCAACATCCATGGCCTGACCTCCCAGCAGTCTGAGGAATCCGGGCATTAACATCAGTCCACATTTCACATCCATCTCTTCCCCCACTGTGACCTCACGGGAGCATCATAGCTCTGCATTACAGACATTCTGTATCAGAAGTGGTGTCTCTGTGCTGCTACGGGCGGATGGTCCACGTTCTTGCTAGACTTCCTGGGCGGATTCCTGGCATAATCCAGCCCTGCCCTTTCCCATCCGCTCTCAGTTTTGGGGCCACCGTCGAGACAGACCCCTGGCGGAGAACAAGCACATCTTGCATTCAGCCACCCATTGCTGCACATCTGGCTGAATCTCCAGCAATGCTGGCTGATTATGCCCTGTTGGATTTAGGGGCAGGCAGGGACTGGAGTGGTATGTTTGTTACTGTATGCCATTTTATATGGAGGCTCTATGTGTCGCCCTATTCATAGGGCTCAGGGTGGGTAAGAATGTCAGCTACACAACAACTCTCTGATTTAATTACCAGGTTACAGATGAGCAAAATGGGAAAGACCCCAGGTTCCTCACAAAGTACTTTATTGAGCCCAATGCGTTTCAGATAAATAATATCCTTTTTCAAGGGCACGTATGTGACAAACGCAGACCTCCCCTCATCTTGAAGCGAGACTTCACCAATTTCCTAATCTTATCTGACACAGAAGATAGGGGGGGCCACTTTGCATCTCACCACCCAGAGGGGAGGAAGTTAGTAGACTCTTCGAACTACAGGTGTGAGACCCACAGTTGCTGGAGCCAGCTCACGCCCTCCCTCATGGCTTTAAAGCTAGAGGACAAAGGCCTGGTCAGCGTTCAGTCTTTTCCATCTGCAAAAATGGGTGTTCCCCGGGAGAAGCTGTAGAGATTAGTGCGCTCTCAGCCAAGGACCTGCCTACTGATAGGCTAAGGTAAAACTCAGTGCTAGTCAGTTAGTAAATGCTTTTTTGTATTTTCTTTTGAATTCCTGTCTTAATAAAGTGCATATACTTAGAAGTGGCTTCAGTCTGATTTAACAGGTTCTGGAGGGGTTACTCGCAAAACTCTTCCCCATGTGCCTCGTAAGGTCATTCGCTACTGTTACGTTGTTTCTAGCATAATATCTTGTTGTCTTGGGCTGGGTTGTGTGGACTCTGGCTGTAAAGTGCCTGTAAGTCCCAAGCCGGACAGTTCTAGGTTGTTGAAGCCGTTTCTAAGCCAGGACAGTGGCTGTAGATCAGTCTTCAACCGGTGGCAGCCTGCCTTGAAGGAGTGCTCCTAGGTTTGGGATCAGAGCAGTCTCTCAGAGTAGATTCCAGGAAAGCATAGAGTCACTCCTGTTTCGTCACAATGTATAAGACTTACAACATTGTAAAAGAACCTAAAAGCAGAAAACTCTGCAGTTATTATAATAGTTTTCTGGTTTTCTCCTCTTTTATAATGCTTTAAATTTTATACATGCTGTTGAAAAAGGATATTATTTATTCAAAGCATTGGGCTCAGTAAAGTATTTTGTAAGGCTCTTGAAGGTTTACCCTTTATTTTTTCTTCCAGTGGTGCCTTTTCCCCATTCTTCTCTCCTCCTTCCATTTTATTGGTGGCAAACTTGAGGATCTAATTAGTACAGTGTTCATACAGTTTCTGCTGGTCACTGTGCCTCTCTTCAGTTCTTTTCTGCTGCTTTTCCCCGCATGAGTCTTTTAAACATGAGTACTGAATAATAATCTTATTCAGGAAACTGTTTTTTAATCCTTCTTGGAAATTTGTTCCAGTCCCAACCACGAGGGACATGGAGCAAGGAATCCAGATGGATCAGGCCTGTCACTTTTTTGTGCCCCCACCTCCAGGCTCCATGAAGTATGGAATCCAGCTCCGTAAGGAGTAAAGTCCCAGCTTTCTTATCGGACTTGGGGAAAGCAACCCTGCGAGGCATCAGGAAATGTCCCCGATGTGGCACCTACAATGGCACCCGCGGGCTGAGCTGCAAGAACAAGACCTGTGGCACCGTCTTCCGCTACGGCACACGGAAGCAGGCTGGCATCGATGCCGTCAAGATAATCACCGGATCGGACCTGCAGATCTACTCAGTGCGGCAGAGGGACAGGGGGCCAGATTGCCGGTGCTTTGTGGAGCTGGGGGTTTCAGAGACCACCATCCAGACGGTCGACGGGACCATCATCACGCAGCTCAGCTCCGGGCGCTGCTACGTCCCCTCGTGCTTGAAGGCAGCCACGCAGGGGGTGGTGGAGAACCAGTGCCAGCACATCAAGCTGGCGGTGAACTGCCAAGCAGAGGCCACCCCGCTGACGCTGAAAAGCTCCGTCCTGAACTCGATGCAGGCCTCGCCAGAAACAAAGCAGACCATCTGGCAGCTGGCTACGGAGCCCACGGGGCCACTGGTCCAGAGGATCACCAAAAACATTCTTGTCGTGAAGTGCAAAGCCAGCCAGAAGCACAGCCTAGGCTACCTCCACGCCTCCTTTGCTCACAAGGCGGGCCAGAAGGCCGTGGCGGAGCACCGCTTCTTCTGCTCTTGCCAGTCCTTGAAGTCCAGCAAGGCCAGCTCTGCCAAGGAAGAGTCGGGCCAGAAATGCATCCACTACTTCGCCTGCATCTGTGCCTTTGCCAGCGACGAAGCGCTCTCGCAGGAATTTGCACATTTCCTCACCTACGATGCCAGCGGTGGGTAAGGGCAGGGAATGGGTCGGACTAACGGGATGCTCTCAACAAGCAGCCCCAACCTAGATCCACCCCAGGCTGCTCGTCGTGATGAGCCTCCCTGCTCAAAGGCCCTTGTCCCCGCAGGCCGATGGCAGGGAGCGCCGCCGTCTTCAGGCTCCGCTTGTGGGCTCCCCAGAGGCATCTAGCCGGCCACAGGATACTGGGTCAAGGTGGGCCAGCCTGAGACCCACCAGCCGTTGTTGGACTACAACTCCCAGAATTCCTGGCTCTTGGCCACTGTGACTGGGGGTGATGGGAGTTGTAGTCTAGCCAACGATGGCTAGAGCACCTCAGGTTGGCCCACTCTGTGCTGGATGAGGCCTGATCCAGCAGGGCTCTTAGGTTCTTACACACGATAGAAGACTCCCCTGTCTCGTCTGTCTGTCAGGGTGGAGGAAGGAAGATTTGCCCTTCTCCTAGGGCCTCGACCCTGGTTCGAGTTGATTTGGGGGCAGGTCTGGAGCTGGAACCTTTGCAGTGATGATGGTGGAAGAAAGCGGACTTTGGTTAAATTTTCACCACAGAAGTGCTAAGTGCTTGACACACTCTTGCACTTCTTGGCCAGATTAATGGAAGGCAGTAGTGGTGTGCACGGAACCACGGAGGTGCGGTTCGACGCCGGGGTGGGTGGGTGGTTCTTTAAGGGCGGGGGAGGGTGCACTTATCCCTCCTGCCGCTTTCCCCCCTGCTGGCACTCCGTTTCTAGTGAAAGCCATGGGGTGGCCGTGTACCTCCCTGCCGCCCCTTCCCCCGTTCTTGGCCGGAAGTAGCGCGTGCGCCTGTGCAGGCACTACTTCTGGCCAAGAATGCGGGAAGGGGCAGCAGGGAGGTACGCTGCCGCCCCATGGCTTTCACTAGAAAGGGAGTGCTGGCGGGCGGAAAGCGGCAGGAGGGGTCAGTTCACTGCCCCCCCGCCCTTAAAGAACCATCCCCACCGGTGTCGAATGTTTGAGCCGGCGCTGCCTTCGAACTGGTTTGGAGACTTCTAGAATGGCCTCCGGACCGGTTCGTGCACATCCCTAGAAGGCAGAAACAGCTTCTCAGTGTACTCTTGGGCAGGAAACCTGTTTTTCTCTAATATCCCTGCAAGTTAAAAGTCTAGAGACTGATTTTAAACAGCAGCATGCTTCATAAAGCTAGAAACTACCTCTGCACCCAACGGTTACAGTCCTGGAATCTCTCGAGGCCAGATGACCCAAGTGGCAGTGTAGCTTTGCACGTCATCTAACATCTGCTGATGGCAAATGCAGAGGTGTCTGAAGAATCCGCCCCTCAGCTGCAGCAGGGCCACAGTTCCGTGGCAGTTCCTTGCAGAAGGTCTTGGGATCAGTCCCAAAGAATCGGGGAGCAGCTGATGCGAGAGAGAGAATCTTCCTAAGGCTCTGGAGAGCCGTGGCCTGTCAGAGCAAGCAGTGTTGGACCGGATGGGCCAGTGGCCAGTTTGGCATGTGTCTGCTGAACTCCTTCTCTTCCCCCAACTCCAGGCTTGAAACCGTTAATCGGAGCCCAGCAGGTTTGCCCACCTGAGTCTGCTCTGCATTCTGGCGAGGCTGCTGCCCCCAAAGCCAAGAGGAGGAAAAAAGAGGACGTGCCGGGTGAGAGTGTTTGACTTGTACTCCATACCTCGTTAGGCAAATCGTGCAGGGTTGAATGTCTGTCTGTCTGTCCCCATTAGTTGCCATTTGCTTTCTTTTAAAAATTACCTATAGTTGTTAATCCACCTAATGGCGGGGAAATGGCTTGACTAGCAAGCCAGAGGTTGCCAGTTTGAATCCCCACTGGTAAGTTTCCCAGAAACATCTATATCGGGCAGCAGCAATATAGGAAGGTGCTGAAAGGCATCATCTCATCCTGCGCAGGAGGAGGCAATGGTCAACCCTTCCTGTATTCTTCCAAAGACAAGCACAGGGCTCTGTGGGCCCCAGGAGTCGACACCGACTCGACGGCACACTTTACCTTTATAGTTGTTAAAAGATTACCTTTGATTTGAGCCATTATTGAACACTTCGGGAACTTCCAAGACTCGATTCCCTCCTGGCAGAGACCATTTCAAGCATGCCCTGCCCCATGGTCTCAGAGTGGGTTGGTTTAAAAAGTGGCCCCAGCCAGGAAGCAGCTGCACTTGGGAAGCTCCTGCAGAGCACATGTAAACAGTTACTTTCTCAGCTGCTGGGTGCGGACGTCTCACATGGGTTATCCTCCCCAGCATGCTCCAGAGGGCAGGACATATTTAAATTAGTCAAAGAAGCCTTTAAGAGGCCCGGGAGGAGAGCCCCTCCCAGTTTTTAGTTTGTCCTGCAGAGCTCCAGAGCGGACGACGCTGCCTTCCTTCTATACCATTCTACTCTGTTTTCTCTCTACCTACTCCACCCTTCTGTACCTTGCCTTTATACACCTTTGAAAAAATAAAATAACATTTAAAAAACCTCCTCTGCCTTTTCCATTCTTTTCTCCACTCTTCTCTTCTCCTGCTGATGGAACCTAACAGATCAGGCATTCTTCATGTGCTGATGCCAAAGGGGAAGAAATTGGCAGACTCCTTACAGCCCAATAAGCCCCAGCACCACTGCGTGCACACTGCCCAAAATGCCCTGCCATGGACCACTGCATCTTTGGGCGCAACGGGTGGGTGGGTGGGAGTAAGGGTCACAATCCACTGCCGGGACACCAGAGTGGCGTCTCTGAGCAATCCAACGTGCTCAGAAGCGTGACCGTTCGACCTCCCCCCTCAACAGGCCTGTAATCCCTGACCTCGTGGTCCTGGAGGAGGCCGTTTTCAGTGCTCCAGATGTCTCACGGCCAGTGCCACTTCTGACCAAATCAGAGACAGGTACACAAGACCTCAGCACACCAACTGGAACAGGCCTCGCTTCAACCTCAAGGCTACCACTACGAAACAACAATTTGGACAACAATCCATGCCTCGACAATCATCCTGACTCGCTGGGAGTGGGAGGCCGCCCGTCTTGCTTCTTCCACTCCTTGGAGGCCTCTATTTCTGACAAATGGGTCCTGGACATGATCCTCCATGGCTGCAAGATAGAGTTGATCTTCCATTCCAGGGACAGATTCCTACCCACACCCCGTTCCAAATCTCACCAGAAACACATGGCCCTACAACAAGCCCTACAACCACTTTACCATTTCGGCAATAGAACCAGTTCTTCCTCATCAACTCTGACAAGACATTTACTCTATCTTGTTTACTGTGCCCCCAAAAGATGGCTCCTTCAGAGCTGTTTTGGATCTCAAATACCTCAACAAATGGGTCAGACCCCAAAAATTCCAAATGGAAACGCTACGCTCCATAGTGGAAACCCTACATCATGGAGACCTTCTGATATTTGATCGACCTCACGGAGGCATATCTTCATGTACCAATCCACCCACACTCCTGCCACCACCTCCGTTTCTCCTACCAGGGATGCCATTACCAGTATACTATGTTGACATTCGGCCTCTCATTGTCCTCAAGGGTCTTTACCAAAGTGATGGCTCCCCTGGTAGCCCACCTCTGACTGCAAAAGGTCAGACTCTTTGCTTAACTTGACGATCTCCTCATACAATCCAGAGAGTCCGCAACACAAGACGTAAACACCACCCTTGCTACATTATCTTCTCATGGTTTTCTAATAAACACCACCAAGAGCCACATGACTCCCTCCATGCAAATTCAACACCTAGGGGTGGTCATAGACACGCTACAAGGCAGACTTCCTCCCAGAGGAGAGACGGGACAAGATAATAGTCTTAACCCGATCCATATTGTGTCTCAGAAGGGTATCAGTCATGATCCTAGCCCAACTACTGGGTCTCATGGTGTCCACTTTGGAAGCCCTCCCCTGGGCACGCTTCCATCTTCACCCTCTACAGTGATTCCTCCTACCACACCAATTGGAGATCGCACAGAAGTGTCACCCAAGGGTCATTTTACCTCCTTCAATCAAGGAATCTCTACATTGGTGGATAGAGCCTTCCCATCTGAGTCAGGGCAGACCTTTTCTGGATCCTCCCAGGATAATTGTCACGACAGACGCCAGCCTCTACGGCTGGGGAGCACATTTTCTTTCGCACTCAGCACAAGGCACCTGGACTCCACAGGAAAAGCGACACAGCATGAACTGGCTGGAACTGAGAGCCATACGTTTAGCACTTATGGCCTTCAAAAAACAGGTCCAACTCAAGGATGTCCTGATACGCACAGACAACATGACAGCAAAAGCCCACATAAATCGCCAGGGAGGAACCTGATCCCACTGCCTTCACCAGGAATCGGTTCTACTAATGCATTGGGCAGAGACGCAACTGTCCTCCATCAAAGCACATCACATCAGCGGTTCCCTCAGCACTCGAGCAGACTGGCTGAGTCGCCAGGAGTTGCACCCAGCAGAATGGAAACTCCACCCTGAGGCCTTCCATCTCCTCACCAGAGCCTTGGGTCATCTGTTGGTGGACCTCTTCATGTCTCTCCGCAGTACTCAACTACCTCATTTCTTCTCCCACTTTCTGTGCCAACAGGCAGAAGGGGTGGATGCCATGTCAGCTCCTTGGCCCCGGGAACTACTGTACACCTTCCCACCGGTCTCACTACTTAGCAGACTTCTACGCTGCATTTGATTGGTAGGAGCACAGGTGATTCTAGTGGATCCCTACTGGCCTCGCCACCCATGGTTCACAGAAATTCTTCACTTGGCGGTGGACAGTCCATGGTTCCTCCCACCAAGGAGCAATCTCCTCAATCAAGGTCCAGTCCTCCATCACTACCCAGCCTGGTTCAGGCTTGCTGCCTGGCGACTGAATGCAACATACTCGGCCGCCTAGGATATGGCAGACGAGTCTTAGATACACTCTTGGCATCCAGAAGGTTGTCCACCAGCCGAATCGATCAGTCTACCTGGCGCGTCTGTCTTCAATGGTGCAGGCAACGCAAGCTTTCAGCAATAGCATGTGAACTTTCTGAACTTCTACTGTTCCTTCAAGACGGTCTTGGCAAGGGGCTAAGCACAAACACCATCAAGTGACATGCAGCAGCACTGGGACCGCTTCTCTTTCCTTTCAAAGGAAAAGGCCTAACCTCGCACTCTCACTTGATACGCTTCCTGAGAGGGGCCACACTGTCATCCCCTCCGGTAGTTCACAGGTTCCCCTCTTGGGACCTCCACAAAGTCCTCAGGGTACTACATGCACCTCCATTTCAACCATTGCGTTCTACGTATCTCTCTCCGCATTCTGTCCATGAAGCTAGCCTTCCTGATAGCTATCACATCAGCTAGGCGAGTTTTTGAACTCAGGTCCCTATCCGCCAATCCCAGATTCTGCATCTTCTCCTCAGATTTGGTTACTCTGATCCCAGACCCCTCGGTACTACCAAAGGTGGCTCCAATATTCCACAGATCTCAGGACTTAGTTCTACTCTCCTTTTATCCTAACCCCTCTCACCCAAGAGAGAAAGAGTGGCCGATGCCTGAAGACCTACCTGTCTCGGACCTCTTCATTCCGTTCCACGGAAGCGTCGTTCATGTCCCTCCTACCATCCACAATGGGACAACAGGTCTTGATGTCTACTCTGTCCAGATACAGGATCAAGGCCTGTATTTCCCTGGCTTACGAAGTCCAGCTCCTTCCTACTTCACTGAAGCTTACAGCTCACTCCACTCACTCGGCAGCCACCTCGGCGGCCCTCTCCACGAATGCTCCCTTAGAAGGTCTCTGCAGAGCAGCAACGTGGTCATCTCCATCCACCTTTATAAGGCATTACAAGTTGGACCTAATGCGCTCATCTCAGACTACCTTCGGCAGGCATGTACTTCAACACGTTCTTCCTCCCCAGTAGCCGGGGTCGCCCTCCCTCCCAGGGTCGTCTTAGCTGTGGCATGTCCCACGTGAGATGTCCTCACCCAGCAGCTGAGAAAGGAGCATTGGTCACTCACTGTGAAGGCTTCTTCTTGCTGCTGGTGTTGAGGACATCTTGACCCACCCGGGGCATCAGTGGCTACTGGTCTGTATCTTGTTTACCTGTGTTTTTTCATTGCTAACAATATTTATTATGGATTTTCTCCTTCCTTTCTAGAAGCTTGGCTTGACTAACTAAACTGGGAGGGGCTGTCCTCCCGGGCCTCTTAAAGGCTCCTTTGACTAATTTAAATATGTCCTGCCCTCTGGAGCATGCTGGGGAGGATAACCCCACATGAGATGTCCTCAACACCAGCAGCAGCAAGAAGAAGCCTTCATGGTGAGTGACCAATGCTCCTTTTTCTAAAAATATTTTTAGAACAACGCTTTGGGATTGTTTTTAATGAAAGGCGGTATAGAAATGTAACAACAATGAATAAAAATGAATGACAAGCACAGCCTAAGGGAAACTGTCCTGCTCCTTTGGTTTACACTTTGAATTTCAGGAATGCAGGCAAGCAGCCCACTTTTGTCTCAAGACCTGGCAAGCAACAACCTGAGGAAAAGCGGACTCAAGAAGGTGTCTGTCGCTTCACTTAAAAGGCAAGGTGAGTGGTGTTCCAGCAAGCCAGCTGTGAATTCCACGAGACTCCCTGTCCCCGGATATTGGCTTCACTAATATGGATAGATAGAGGCCCTTCCCAACTTTCTGTTGCATTGGTGAAACAGACTTCAGGGGTGGCCTCGGTGGGTAGAAGCAAGTAGAGATGTGCAAATCGATTTGAGCTCAAATGGATTTGTACAGCTCTGCAGGCCGTTTTGAGCTCGAAACAAAACACCCTTAAAATAAAGGGCCTGTTTCGAGCACGACTCAAAACATTTTGAAGGCCATATTGAGGCCCTGTTTTTCCAGGGAGAGCTGGTCTGCGAATTGGGGTTGGCGGGTAGACCAGCTCTCCTCTCCAGACTTAGCACATCAGTCCGTCTTGGAGGGCTGGTCGATCCTCCGATCCCAATCAGACTAGCTCTCCCCAGAAAAACAGACCTCAAAATGACACTCGAAACTCTCAAAATGTTTTGTGGTTGATTCATTGAAACAGCTGGCTTTGGCCGCTGTTTTGATGAATTGATTTGAGAATTTTTGCTGTTTGTTTCTAAATGATTCACAAAATCTGTTTTGTGCACATCCCTAGAAGCAAGCTTGATTGATAAAAGCAGAGAACCCTAGAGACAGGAAGCAAGCTGAGCATCTTGCTCCAGTGCTATCCTGCCCACTTTATTTCTCCAGTGTAGAGTGAGCGGTTGCCTGTCCCTCCTGTGGGGAGAACTAAAGGGTTGTATGTGGGGCAGCATTGCAGTGAGAGCAAAGCCCGCCTGCCACCCTTGATCTTGGGTGAACTGCCAACCGCTGACTGTGGTTTCATGGTGTGTGTGATATGCCTTGTGCTCAGAGACACCCTGCAGCCCTCAAAAGAATTCTTCCCTCCTCTTCATACACTCTGCCTGTCAGAATGCTGGGTATTTTATTATTTATTTACTTATTTATTGCATTTATAAACTGCCCCATCCAAACAGCACAGCAGCAAAAACAAAACCCATGTTGGTCATTTTAAAAACAATCAATACAAAACAATTTTTAAAACAGTTTAAAACCATTAACAATTAAAACATTTCAAACAGTTTTAAAAAACCCTGGAAGGCCAGGCCAAACAGATAGGTTTTGAGGGCTCTCTGGAAGGCCAACATTGAACTCAGGCTACTGATTTCTGCCTGGAGTGCACACTCCACAGCCCAGGGGCAGCTACAGAGAAGGCCAGCCTCTGAGTCGCCACCAGACACACTGGTGGTAACCGGAGACAGACCTCCTCAGATGACCTTAATGTGTGGTGGGGATCATACAGAAGAAGGTGCTTTCTTAAGGTAACCTGGACCTCAGCTGTTCAGGGCTTTAAAGGTAATAACCAGCACTTGTGTTTTGCCCGGAACCTATTGGCAGCCAGTGCAACTGTCTTAAAACAAGCATCATATGGTCTCTTTGGGTTACCCCAGAGACCAGCCTGGCTGCCGCATTTTGAACTGACTGAAGTTTCTGAACTACGTACAAAGGCAGCCCCACGTAGAGCGCATTGCAATGCACTGGTCTTGTGGTAGCCAGCATGACTTGTCCCCTTTGCTAAGCAGGGTCAGCCCTGGTTGCATTTTAAAGGGAGACTACATCTGTGAGCACTGTAAGATATTCCCCTCAGGGGCTGGAGCCACTCTGGGAAGAGCAGAAGGTTCCAAGTTTGCTCCCTGGCGGCTTCTCCAAGACAGGGCTGAGAGAGATTCCTGCCTGCAGCCTTGGAGAAGCCGCTGCCAGTCTGAGTAGACAATACTGAATTAGATGGACCAAGGGTCTGACTCAGTATATGGCAGCTTCCTATGCTCCTGTGTTTCAGTAGTCAAGCTTGGAGGTTACCAGCTGATGCACCACTGTTTTGATGATGTTCTCTCAAAGGAATGGACACAGCTGTTGAATCAGCCAAAGCTGATAAAAAGTGCTTCTGGCCATAGCCTCCACCTGAGATACCAGGGTGAGGCCTGGATCCGAGAGCACTCCCAAGCTGCATACCTGTTCCTTCCCGGGGAGTGTAACCCTGTCCAGCACAGGAAGATCTAGTCTTCAGTACAAGTTAAGTTTTAGTGAAGAGCAGTTCCTGTGCACCAGGATGCACTCTGTCTTTTCTGGGCCAGAGGAAAGTGAGTGAGTCAGTCCACTTAGGTTTGAAATTGGGCCATTCTGTTAAACAAGAGTCCTTCTGGCTTCCTTCCTTTCCTTTCCTCCAGCTTGTAGCCAACTGCTTGATGAATCCCAGGTGACTTTGTCCTTCCAGGAGTGGCTGGCCAGCGTCACGGAGCGCATCCATCAAGCCATGCACTACCAGTTTGATGGTAAGCCTCCCCTGTGCTCTGAAGCCAACCTCCCCTTCCTTCCACATCAGAAGCTCGTGGGAAGGAAGCTCCTGGCAGAACCACCCTCTGGGGCCATCTCCAGGGGCTGTGAACCCCGCACAATCTGGCCTTGAACATGTGCGTCTGCCTTGTCCTGAGCCAGAACCCGGGTCCCTCTAGCCCCGCACAGTTTCTTCTGGTGAATTGTGGCTCTCCAGGATCTCACTTGGGAAAAGGTCCCTTTCCCAGCTTTGCCACCTGATCCTGGGAATTGAACCAGGGACCTTCTGTGTGCAAAGCTCTGAGCTTTGCCCTACCCAAAATTATGGCGTTGCTTTGTCCCAAGTCAGACTGTTGATCTCTCTAGCTCAGCACTGTCTGCTTTGACTGGCTGCAGCTCTCCTGGGTCTCCAGTTTAAGGGGGGCGGGGTGGTATTTCCCAGCTGCCGCTGCCGCTGCCTGACCTCTTCAACTGAAGGTGCCAAGGATTGAATCTGGAAGCTTTTGCTTGCCAAGCAGGGGCTCTGCCTCCTGCCCTTTACAAACTGCTCCAGAGTTGCAAGGAAGATTCCTGCTGCCTCTTGTTCAAGGCGGTGTGTGTGTGTTGTTTTAATCCTCAAAGAAGTGCCCCTGCCCATATCAGAAGTTTGGTTGAGAGAAAAGCTCTGTTCCAAGGCCAAGCTGGAGGGCTCCCTCCCAAACCTCTGTCGCCTGTTCAACGTGGGCCAGTCAGAGAGGGGTCCTCAGCAGCCACCCCCAAGTTGCAGAGCTCTGGAGCTGTAGATCTTATTTTTATTTATTTATTTTCATTTTATTTTCATTTTATGTACATTTATATCCTGCTCTTCCTCCAAGGAGCCCACAGCAGTGTACATGGTTATGTTTGTCCTCACAACAACCCTGTGAGGTCAGTTAGGCCGAGAGAGGCGTGACTGGCCCAGAGTCACCCAGTGAGTTTCATGGCTGAACAGGGGTTTAAACCCGGCTCTCCCAGGGCCTAGAACAACACTCTAACTGTACACAGACAAACCAACTTCCTCTCTCTGGGGCAGGTTTTGATGGTCAGTTGCTAAACTTTTCAGATTGTTTCATGGAACATGTTAGGGTTCGCTTCATCCTTGTTGCTTTTAACTGGAACATTCCCAGACGGGGCTTTTTGCTCGCTTCTCCGCCAGAATGGAGGGGGTGCGCTCACACATTCGCCGAATTTGTGCCGGGATATTGTGCGAGTTCTTGGGGAGCATTTCACACACACACACATACTTTGGGTTGTTTCATTGTGCGTGAGAGCCTAGCCCGATTTTATGTCCAAAGTAAAAAAAAAATTAAAAATCCACTTCTTGCATCGGTTTTCTCGGGCAAATTGGAACTCACAGTCAACCTGTGGTGAAACCTACTGTCTGGGGAAGCTCCTGGTGACCCATCCGGAGCATCGGGAATGGCTGGGGATGAGATTCTGACGAGGTCAGCCGCTCTCCCTCCACCGCCCCCCTTACACTGACTGTGTTGTGTCTTTTTCCCTCAGGCAAACCGGAGCCACTCGTGTTCCACATACCCCAGGCTTTCTTTGAGGCCCTGCAGCAGAGGATCTCTGTTGGGAGCGTCAAGAAGCGACTGCCCAATTCGACCACAGGTAGTGCCCGGTTTGCAGAGCCCCTCTTCCGCTTGGAGCCAGCCGCAGTAGAGACGTGCTGCAGATTGGTGCTGACCCTCCAGCTCTCTTCAGGCTCTCCCCTGAATTGAATGTGGCGGGGGGGAGGGCACCCCGCTGGCTCTGCTCCCCATACCCCGCTGTGCCTTTGGTGGAAGAAGGCTGAACAGAGAACTTGCACACAGATGCACATAAGCTCCCTGTTCAGGCCTTGCACCGAAAGCACAGGCATCGGGGGGTGGTCCTGTGTCCCCCGCCCCCCATTGACTGGAAGGAGGATGCCTGAGTAGAGCCATAATCAAATAAGTTACAACTAACTACAACTACAAATATTTATGTACCATTTTTCAGCAGAAGTTCTCGGAGTGGTTTACATAAAATAAATAAATAAGATGGTTTCCTGTCCCCAAAGAGCACACAATTAAAAAACCCAAGATGATTATCAGCAACTGCCACTAAAAGGACGCTGTGCTGAGGCTGGAGAGGGTTAGTGCCCTCCCTCTGCTAAATATAAGAGAATCCACACTTTAAAGTTGCCTCTTTGCTCAGTTAGCAAGGTGAATAGTTGGAACCATCTCTGGAACTCCCTGCCCCTTGATCCCCCTCCCTGTTTAATTTTAAATGAAAGTTGAGTACTCTTTTATTCCAGCTCTCCATCCCCTCATGCTATGCATTTTCTCTGTGACTGCCCTCTTTTAATAATTAGCTTACCTTTCATTTCTGTGACTTTAGAGGTTGCATTTTACCGTGCTTTTAAAATGAACTTTGTTGTAGGCCACCTTGAATTGATTTATGACAAATGGTGGCATATAGATCTTCTGAACGGACTAGCTTCCCCAGATAGGTCTGGCTTCTGCTGCACAAGAAAGGCCTGTTTTAGGGAGAAAGTTGGTTCCAGAGGCTGGGGGCGGTTCAGAGGCCCCACTCCGAGTTTTCCTTAGCTGCCCACAGTGGGGAGTGAGTGGCCCCTACGCAAGGGCCCTCCTGGGGCCCTCAGAGAATGGAGGCCAGTGTTCCATCATGGTGAGGCAGCAGCAGAATCCTGGCATCCAGTCTCAGACGGCAGCAACAGGAAGTGGCCGGCTCCTTGCAGCGCCCGCTTTCTAAAAGAGCTTGTCTGTTGCCAGCTTTTGTCCGGAAAGACGCCTTGCCCCTGGGGACCTTTTCCAAATATTCATGGCACATCACCAACATCTTGCAGGTCAAACAGATCTTTGATACACCCGAGGTAAGAGCCGCTGGCTCCTCTCTTGTTGTCTTGGGGGAGTTCTTCAAATCTGTGGTGTGGGGCTGGGGTTCACGTAGAAGGGGCTGACCTGGACAGCTCCCAAGCATGCCTGACTGTCTAGGATTGCATTGCTGTTGCCCGTCACGTCCTGCTCCTGCAGGCTCCCATTAGCTGGAGGGCTTTAGCAGGAGCCTGGAGGTGCTGGTGCAGAGGGACGCCTCCCCTGGTTGCTGCTGCTCCCTGCTTGTTCTCGGCCTTCACCTCCACGCTTGGCCCCTCTTCCCAGATGCCCTTGGAAATAACACGCAGCTTTATCCAGAACCAGGATGGCACTTATGAACCCTTTAAGTGCCCCAAAGTCGAGGTGGAGAGCATCCCGGAGACCTACGGACGCCTGGAGAAGCAGCCGGTTCTCCGGCCCTTGGAGCTGAAAACCTTCTTGAAAGTGGGTAAGTTCCTAGCCCGACCCCTTGGCAGTCCAGGGGGATTTCTGGTTTCCCCCAGCCGACCTTGGAGGCAACAGAAGCAGCTAATGACAGCTGGTGTGGTGTAGTGTAGTGGTTGGTGTCAGGCTAGACTGAGGTTCAGATCCCCACTTGGCCTGGACTGATCACCATCTCTCAGCCCAACTTAACCCCTCAGGCTTGTGGTGGGGATAGAAGGGGGTGTCCCTTCTGCATCCCAGCACGTTGTGTGGGAAGAGGCCCCCAAAGCCCTGCTCCCCTCTTTCTGGTTTCCCTCCTACCAGGCAACATGTCCCCTGATCAGAAGGAGCCGACCCCTTTCATTGTGGAGTGGATCCCGGAAATCCTACCCCAGTCCAAGATTGGCGAGCTGAGGATTAAGTTTGAATACGGCCATTACCGGAACGGGCACGCCACCGAGTACCAAGAGCCGCGCCCATCCCTCGAACAGGCACTGGAGCTCATGCCGCTCACCACCATCACCTTCCCTTGAACTCGTCGTGCGTTGTGTGCACAGCTCGGTTTGCACAGCCCCAGCCCCAGCCCCTGGCTGCTCAGCTGTTGCCAGGATCGACCCGGGGAGCTTGCCAGAGGCCGCTGGAGCCCAAGTGTAGCTTTGCTATCGAGGACCCACTTTTTTGTTCTTAAGCAACCGCATCGGCCACTGTAGAAACATCACTCTCTTCCCACCGAACAGCATATGATATTCATGCAGCGTTCTCTGTTTCTACCCTGAGACCTTTGGTAGCTCCATGGCTGTAAAATAGACCAACTCTTTACAACTAGCGGGTGGGAGAGAGGCAAGCTGTCTTAACTAGCTACCACCCCTTTACTGGCATATTTTACAGTATATTTTTAAAAATAAATTAAATTGACGTGACCTCCCTTTTCTGAATTCAGTCTCCCAAGCAGTTGTATGATGAAAACCCCTGGAGATGGATGTGCAACAGAGCAGTTCGCACAGTCACCATTAAGGTAAATGGGAGCGGTGCGCCTTCCCATTGGCCGATCTGGTGTCAATTGAAAACAAGGCTGCAGGCTGGGAACTTGATCGTGAGTGAAGCCCCATCTGGGGCAGGATGAGCATTGCCTCCCCAGATTCCATCCCCAGCTTCAGAAGAAGGGAGGGAAATTCTCCTGCCCAGTTGGGGCTGAGCACACCAGCCAGCTCCCTTGTTTTGACCTGGCACATAATTGCAAAATGGGAGCGTGAAACTTTCCCAGCTCCTCAAACTGGGCCTCTTACCCATTTTATGGCACTGCAAACTGCCCTAAGATCTTGCCACGCTCACACAGTCCCTGCCCTGATTCACACAGTGAACAGGTTTTAAAAAAGGTAAATCTGCAGTGGTGTTTCCAGGTTACTGACCATCTTGCAAACCGTGTAAGCCAAGGGTTCTCAAGTGTGGGTCCCCAGCTGTTGCTGGACTTCAGCTCCCAGAAGTTGAAGCTCCGGGATGTCCAGCAACATCTGGGGACTTGCGTTTGGGAACCCCTGGTGTAAGCAGTTACCCTGTAAGCAAGCTGCATTAACTGCAACTTTAGAAGTTTGTGCCCAGGGGGGACTAATTCATCCTTCAGTTGGCTGCAATGGGCATTGCCACCTTCAGAGCTTAAGCAAAGAATTTAGACCCAGGGCAGGTTCCCCAGAGAGGTTTGCACTGATATCAAGCCACTTTGAAAATGCTGCAGGCCTGGTAGGAACTGCAGGTAGCCTTGCCTGGCGGCAGTCCTGAATCACCCCCCCCACACACACACACCTTTTGCAGGCTCTAGTACAGTGCAAGCTGCCAGGAAAAACGCAACCCTGCCACAGTATGGGGAGAGACTTGACAGAGGGCTGCAGTTATTTGTAAGCAGGGCCCAAGGGTGGGTCGGAGAGGGGGATACTTTACCCAGGCCCGGAGGTCCAGGACATCTGCCTTGTTAGGGTTAGGAATAGACAAGGCTATAAATACTAATCAGACAGCCAGAAATGTCAGGAGCCTACCGGATGCTCAAATTTTTCAAAGCAGACAGGGCCTGGGTTGGAGGTGGGAGTGGAATGAGAACCCAGAGAAGAAGTGATGCCTAGGCACTGTTCAAAGCCTATAGTTCTGCTTTTACTTTGCCTGGCTTGCACTGACTCATCAGGAGCCCTAGAGGGCAGTGTTGACCTGAGCAGCACCCACCACGCTGCCTTCCAGGGTGCTGGCCTTTTTGATGAGGATAAGAAAGAACAAAGGATGTGCACAACTGCTTCTGCTAACCCAGGGGTCCCCAGAGTTGATGGACTACAACTCCCATCATTCCCACCACAGTGACCTTCTGCCTCTAAAGAGATGCCCTGAGGACTGAGACGCTGGCTGAGAGTCCCGTCCTGCAGACCTGGTGGGGGGCTGCCCTGTTTCTTCCAGCCAGTGTCTCATCCTAGACGGGGCTGAGAGGCGGACTCAGCCCATAACTGTCATTTCTCCATCCAGTTAAAATGTTACATGTTACAATGATTACGAAAGACTCTTGGCAAATCAGAAGCAAGTTCCCTGGGAAAGAGAGCATGACGCATGTCCATTCTTGCACTTTTGGGATAGCTCTTTTTATTTAGAGTCTAACTCTCAGAAAGGAAAGATACAGAGCATGTACATGTCCCCCAACCCACAAACATGCACAGTTTACAGAGGCCTTGGCGGTTATTTAAAAAAAAAAAAATCAAGCAAGCTCAGCAGTGACAGAAGCAGTCTTGAACTTCCACTTGCCCTCCCTGTGCACACATTTCCCCAAGTGCGTCTGCGAGAGTGCCTCCTCGCTGCTCTGGGTTTGCCTTTCAGTCAAGTGAAGCATCTTCAGGCCAAGCGAAGCTGCAATGAATGTCAGTGGCAGGTGCCTTGTTGCTTGGGAGGCATCCTCCAGATCTCAGCACCTCAAAACCTCCGGTGGAGGCTGATCCAGCAGGACGCGTATGGAGCAGGTCATCCCCGCCAGTTCTGCGATGGTGTGAACAGGGTGGAGCTGAGGACCTAGCACAGCCAGCCTGCCATGCCAGGTGGACACTGAAAGGGCATCCGACGCCCACTCCCTGCCAAACCTCCTTGCAGACAAACCCTTTGGCCAGGGGCCCACTGAGGCTCATGTGGCTGATGGTCCATCATGCAGGAAGGACAAGTCGTAATTAGCTTTGGGCTAGCAACATTCATGTGGCTGGATTTAGACACAGCAGGATTTAGAAGCTGATGCAGCTGCTTCTGTTCCTTTTGGGTGGGGAGGGGTGGGCGTGGTTGCTTGCAGACTTATTCATTCTTGCAGAAGGGGTAGTGCTTATGAGTACCCATCCTGGAACAAAAGAGGGCAATCCTGTCTCATTAGCAGCACCACATTTTGCTCCTGGGAGGAGCAGATTCCACAGGACTATCCCAAGCAGCAAAATAGGGTTAGCATTCACAGTGGCACTGGACTGTCTGTCTGAAGGTGTCAAAATGCAGAAGGAAGTTACTCGAAGGCCAGGAACTGGAGGAGGAGAGACGCTAAAGCAAAGGTGACCAACCTGAGGGGCTCCAGCTGTTGTTGGACCACAAGTCCCATCACCCCCTGCTGCAATATACTGCAGCTGGGGATGATGGGAGTTGTAGTTCAACAGCAGCTGGAGAGTCAGGGTTGCCTACCTCTGCACAAGAACAAGGGTGGCCAACTGTGGCCTTTGGTGCCATAAGTGGCACGTGCAGGAGAGCGGGTGGTTGCCCTTCTTGGCTGCCGCTCCCAGTTGCAGGGTGGGGGCTGCATCAACGCCGGAGGGGCCCTTCTCTCTCCCGCGTCTTCAGCCCACTTGCCACCCCCTCTGGAGAGCAGAGCTGGAATCCCTGCCGAGCAGAGCTGGAATCCCTGCCGGGCCTTCGCCGGCCTTTGGCACTGCTGACTCTGGGCTGCTTGAGGCTGCACACGGCAGCCGGTTCCGCGTGGGGTGGCTGAGGCAGCTCGGTGAAATGCAAAGGGGCTTCCCTAAACACACCGAGGGCACAGCGCTAGGGAGTCGGGGTGACCTCTCTGGCCCCAAAGCATCATTTCTGAAAACAACGGCCGGTGCAGGAGGAAACCGAGTCCCTCACCCGGCCTGTTCCCCCTTCCCCTCCTAGCCACTTAGGTCTGCTCTAGACCAACCAGAAGGCAAAGCAGAGCCTTGGGCATTGCCTTCTGGTGGTCCCGGAGCAGCCGAGCAGGCCCTGCTGCTGCTGCTGCTGCTGTAGTATACCCAGAAGGGCCCAAACGCTTCCAGGTGGGGCCCAGTCGTGTGAGTCAGTCAGTGTCACATACCCCAAGATGTCCCAGGCAACGGCTCGGGCCCCGCAGTGGAGGGACTCCAGCTTCTTCATCTCTTCGTCTGTCAGGCAGAAATCAAAGACCTGCAACCAAGAAACAAGGGACCCCCCTGAATTCCCTGCGTGAGGCAAAGCCAAGCAGGTGCCCTCTCAGAGGAGGAGGAGGAGGAGGAGGGTCTCCGAGGCGCTGGGCCCCACACATCCAAGGCTTTCCTTTGCTTGCATGTGTCAAAAAATAAGAAGAATGGAGCCGTTACTCTTCCCTCCTCTTTGTGCTCTAAGCAAGCGCACCTCTCATCCACTCTGGGAACCTGTTCTTGCCAGAGGTGGGGGAGCGGGGAGATGGAGCAATGCTGGGACCTAGCCCTGCCTGTTATCCTTTCTCTCCCCCTTGCACGGCACCCCTGAAGTCCAGCACAGCAGTGTAAGGACGGGAGACGCAATCCTGCTCCCCAAAGGGCCGGCACATGTGCTGCACCCTAAAAGCCACAGTCGTCTTTGCTGATGGCGCCTCAGCCCCCAAGAAACAGCGTCTCATAAACAGACGAACTGCCTGCCTCAGCTTTCATTTCCAAAAAGAAATGGTCTCCGCCTGGATTTCCAAATTGACAGCAACACCTTTTAATCTCTGAAGGGTTGGAGTTCTGCCCCCATCACAGACTGGGAACTCTCTCCCACGCTACTGTCCAGCCAGCACAGGACAGTTATTCACTGGTCATCCACGTGGGCTGGTCATGGGCAGGGAAGTCCAGCAGCATCGGTGGCCCCAACTTGAAGGACCCCCCCGGGGCTCCTCAGAGGCTAGGCAGGGATATTCTTCCACTTCTATCAGTGGAGAAGTCCACCAAGCTCTGGACACGTTACCTTTGAATTCTCGATGATGTGAGCAGGCGTCTGGCTCTTGGGAATGGTGGCGATGCCACTCTGGATGTTGAAGCGGATCAGAATCTGTGGAGATGCCAAGATGCAGGTGAGTCCTTGTGCAGATGCTTGAGCCCTTTTTGGGCCCATCAGTGGATGGGAAGCGCATGTGGGGGCAAACAGAAGCAAGCCAGCTAGCCATGTCAAGACGCACTCTCTGGCTACACACACCCGGGTGCACCTGCATTCATTTAAGATATTTGGGGGACCCTTTTCTATTACAATACTCAAAGTGGCGTGCAATGAAAGCAATTCTTAAAAGAGCAAGCACAGCAAAAAAACCCCAAGCCCTGCTAACTGAGCAAAGAGGTGCCTTTTCAAAGTGGCGATTCTCTTGTATTTAGCAGGGGGAGAGCAACTGGCCCTATCCAGCCCCAGCCCAGCATCCCTCCAGTGGCTTCTGCTGGTGTCTACCTTATGTTTTTGTTTTTAAGATTGTGAGCCCTTTGGAGACATAGAGCTATCTTTAATTATTATTGTTTTTCTATGTAAACTGCTTTGAAACTTTGATGGAAAAGCAGTATATACATATGTGTAGGAGTAGTATTAATTGCAACAGTGAATTAAAAACAGCACTAAAGGGAGTGGCTAAAATAGCATGAAAAAGCCATTGTTTCTCCAAGGCCTGGGAGAATAAGAAGGTCTTCGCCTGAGGTCTGAAGGACCGCACTGTAAGTGCCAGGCAAGCCTCTTAGGGGAGGGAATTCTGCAAGTGGAGGCCGGCAACCAAGAAGGCCCCGTTCTCCTGGCCATCGCAACTCCCAGTCATGGAATGCCCATGGCATGTTGTGTTTGGCTCTAACTGCAGCCTCCCCTGCTTAATAATAATTATTATTTATAATTAATTCAAAAATACATACACGGCCTCTGGAACTTATTTTACCTGGGCAGGTGATTTCCCATGCTTTTTAGCAATTTCCTTCACCACTGGGTCTTCCATGCCATTCTTGGGATCCAGTTTACCTGGAGGGCTGAAGAAAAGCATTCATAGAGCCCACTGAAAGCAATTCTGTTCCATCACATTATTTTTAATTCATGAATTAAGGCTGCAATTCATGAATCACTGAACATAGCAGAAATTACTCTTGAGTCAACACACCCAAGCTCCAGATGTTTGCTAAAATATTTTGGAGCCCCCCCCCACCCACCGCCCCAGTTGCTGAGAGCAGATGTGAATTGATAGAGCTCAAGGTTAAGGGTGCGCATGTGCTTTTGGCTCTGATGAGTAACACAGAAAGAATCAAATAAATATGATGGTGTTTGGGGTTTCTTAAATTGCAAATCATCTTACAATTCCTCCAGTCTCTCCAAAAAAGGTGCCGATATTGAGGTTAGGTAATATGCACATTGGTTTACATCTAGTCAACAGATTAAGTTGGTTCCAGAATTAGGCTCTTTAAAAAGCTGATTAGCTGAGAGCTCTAGTGATTTTGACGTGGTGTGGCCTGTCTGCGCAGGCCTGCCTTGCATGGTGCTTTCTCCAGCACCCAGAACTTCAGTGCCAACTGGTGTTCTAGAGCAGGGATTCTCAACGTTGGGTCCCCAGGTGTTCTTGGACTTCAACTCCCATAATCCCCAGACCCATTAGCCTTTGGTTGGGGATTATGGGAGTTGAAGTCCAATAGCATCTGGGGACCCAACGTTGAGAATCCCTGTTCTAGAGGTTCGCTCACAGCCCACCCAGCAGGTGGATGGGCCACTGGAGAGCCACTCAGTGGGCCACGGGGACCGTCTTGCTGTCAGTCCCATCCCATGGCCTGTGCCACCCCCCCCCCCTGTCTCCCAGGCCCTTTCTATTCCCGATTCCCAATTCTGGGTACTTGTTCCCTTTCAGAACTGCACAGGGATCCAGCAGGCTCAAGAAACATGGCAGCTGCATCAGCTGCACTGGCAGAAAGAGGCAGGTGAAGGATGTCAGAGCAGCCCTACTGGATCAGGCCAAAGGCCACCGGAAGTTGCCTTTTACTGAGTCAGACCCTTGCTCTATGTCGCTCAATATTGCCAGCACTGACTGGCAGCAGCTTCTCCAAGGTTGCAGGCAGGAGTCTCTCCCAGCACTACCTGGAGAGGAGATGCTGCCAGGGAGTGAACCTGAAACCTTCTGCATGCAAGCAGACAGGTGCTCTTCCACGGAGCTGTGACCCCATCCCCGAAGGGGAATATCTTACACCGCTTACATGTAGACACCCATCCAAATGCAAGCCAAGCCCGGCCCTGCTCAGCAAAGGGGGTCAATTCATGCTCGCTGCTACCCCAAGACCAGCTCGTCAAAGTCCGCTTCCTGTTTCCCAACCGGGAAATTCCCCAGCCGAGTCTGGTGGCGCAGTGGTAAAACCGCCGCCCTGTAACCAGAAGGTTACAAGTTCGATCCTGACCAGGGGCTCAAGGTGGACTCAGCCTTCCATCCTTCCGAGGTCGGTAAAATGAGTACCCAGAATGTTGGGGAGCAATATGCTAAATCATTGTAAACAGCTTAGAGAGCTCCGGCTATAGAGCGGTATATAAATGTAAGTGCTATTGCTATTGAGGGAGCGGAGAAGCCCAGAGAGGCCTTTCCAGAGCAGGACCAGCCCCAAGGACTCCCCTCCAGCCTGAACATGACCAGAGACTTACAAGGGACGCTTGGGGGAGGTCAGCGGGCTGTAGCCAGTGAGAGCCATCCCTTTGGCCCTGGTGAATGCAATCAGCTTGCACTGAGTTTGATAGATGTGACGCTCCACCTGTGGAGAAAAGGGAGCGTTCAGATGGCACCCGAGGCCAGCGAGGGTCCTTTTCACAAGCCGAGCAGAGGAAGCTGCCTGAGACCGAGTCAGACCCCTGCTGCACCCGGCTCTGTGTGATGGACTCTGCCTGGCAGCAGCAGCGCTCCAGCATCTGAGTGGGTCTTTCCCTGTTCTGCCGACTGGGCCTTGGAAGAGGAACTTCTGCATTCATTTATCTGTCTTAACCGCCCTGAACCATTTTTGGAAGGGTGGTATAGAAATCGAATAATAATAATAATACAATAACCCCCCGTCCCACGTTGACCTCTGCCTCCATTTGCCTCCCCGCTTCCTCAGTTTCCCTTGTGTTGATGTCTGCACTGTAGGCAGGGGCCTGTGCCCTTGTTCTTTGCAAAGCGCTAGGCACACAGGCATCAAACAGCCGAGAGGGGCAGGCCAGCGGGGCAGGTCCAGGTCCATCGAATCCATTAATGAATGCAGGAGGGGCTGTCCTAACGAGTCAAGGGGAGGCCAAAGGGGGCAGCTCAGATTGCTCCTCTCTGGCCTGGCCTGCCCGAGAGCCACACTGCCTCCAGCAGAGTGGCACGGTTAACCGCACAGCTCTACCTGGTGAATGGCCAGCCTGCAGGCAGTGCAGCTCCTGGTTATGGCAGGAAAGAGAGGAGCAACCCGAGCTTCAGCCAGGAAACAGCTGCGCCTCCTTTGGCACCCCGCTGGCTCCTTCGGAGGAGCCGCTACTGAATGAACGAGTAGGGATCATCTAACCCCTGGGCCAAGGCTGAGCACAGATCTCCCCTGCCTCTCTCTCTCTCGGAAAGGAGGCCATATTTACGCTACCAAAAGGTTACCTGGAGGACATCGGGCTTGATTCTCGCTTCGGAGAGCAGCCTCTCCAGCTGGCACTGGTTGAAGTTCGCCACTCCGATGCTCTTGACCAGCCCTTCATCCACCAGCTTCTCCATCGCCTGTAAGGAGAGGGAAGGTCCCAAGGCTTAAGGCCAGCTGCTTGCAAGAGGAGAATCTCAGTGCACACTTTGGGTGTCACACGGAGGAAGCTCTTTCCCTGCTCTCACCTGGAGATGCCGCCCGGGATTGAACCTGGGGCCTTCTGCAGGCCAAGCCGGGCCTCTCCCACGGAGCTACGTCTCCATCTCCATCTCCAACCATTTCACATAGGAACATATGAAACCCTCACCTACCACATCAGACCATTGCTCCATTTAGCTCAATGTTGTTTTGTCTACCCTGACTGGCAGTGGCTTCTCCAGGGTTTCAGGCTGGAGGCTCTCCCAGCCCTAACCTGGAGATGCTGCCAGCACATGTGAACCAGCCCTAGAGCAGCAGGATGGAGGAAGAGGAGGAGAAGAGCTGGCAGATGTCCCTGGCTTCCTCCTGGACTTCGTGTCTCAAGGCTGGCTACAGCCTCTTCCCTCTCTCCCAGAGTGTGATTTGTGCCCAGCCACACAATGGTGCTTCTTACCTTCTAGGGAGGTGCAAATCAACTCGGGTACAGATTTGTACCCAAATCAAGCTGATTTGTGATTTGGAGACAGAACAAATCGCCCCTGTGATCCATCGGCTAGATTCGGATCCAAATCAAATCACACCAGATTCGATTCAAATCACTTCGAGATTCGGATTCCTTCTCCTATTTTCCCCAGATTCCCAGCTTTCATTTCTAAAAATGAAATGTTCTAGGAATTTTTTCAAGTGTCTAGACTCTTTGGTGTCTAATAACCTTTCCTCATAATGAATCCCTATGAGGATTCATTACACATCAAAGAGTCTAAACACCTCAAAAATCCCTAAAATATAAACTGGGTACCCAGTGGCTTGCCGGTTGGGGGGTAGTTGGCACATAGGATTCCCCGCCCCCACCAGCAAAGCAGTGGATTCAAAATGAACAGAAGAAATGAAGGTGTACAATGAATCCTCATAGGGATTCATGAGGAAAAGTTATTAGACACCAAAGAATCTAAAACTTCAATATTCCTAAAAAATAAACTGAGTACCCCACTGCCTGGCAGGTGGGGGGTAGTTGACACATGGCAGTTGACAGTTGGCAAACGAACAAAAGAAATGAAAGTGTGCAATGAATCCTCATAGGGATTCATTATGAGGAAAAGTTATTATACACCAAAGAATCCAAACACTTGAAAAATAGTGGCCGCACACTTTGCTCTATAACTCCACTTCTACAAAGGCTAGAGCTTAGCTTTTTAAAATTTTAATTAAAGTTGGGAATTAATAATAATAATAATAATAATAATAATAATAATTCAATTTCTATACCGCCCTTTCAAAAATGGCTCAGGGCAGTTTACACAGAGAAATAATAAATAAATAAGATGGCTCGCTGTCCCCAAAGGGCTCACAATCTGAAAAGAAACACAAGATAGACACCAGCAACAGTCACTGGAGGTCCTGTGCTGGGGGTGGATAAGGCCAGTTACTCTCCCCTGCTAAATAAAGAGAATCACCATGGTAAAAGGTGCCTCTTTGCCCAGTTAACAGGGAATCCATGTTAGGGTTAGGATAGGGCGAATCCAAATCCCCATTATTTCCTATGGTGGAAATATACAAAATCAGTAAAAACTAAAGAAAATCATTAAAAAATCAACCAAGTGCTCCACTGTCTTGAAATTTGGGTGGTAGGTGGCACCCATGGGGACCTACCCACCACCCAAATTTGGTGCCCCTAGGATCTTTATAAGTGGTCCTAATTGATCCAAATCAGAATCAAATCAAATCGGGGGTGATTCAGGAGGACAGATTTGGACACAAAACAAATCAGGGGTGATTGGATTCAGGCACAAATCAAATAAAAAAAACTGATTTGTGCACATCCCTATTACCTTCCAAGTATCCACATAATCAACGTCACAGTGCAAAACCTTCCCATCCTTCTGTGGCAAGAGATCTCCGTCGACTTTCTGTGAGAGAGAGAGAGGAGAGAGCGCAATGGGTTGTGCAGATACCTGAAGTGAAAAATCTACCTATTTGCCCCACTAATTAATGCAGGACACAAGCCACTGGGAAGTTCTCTTGCACGAGCCCCATTGGAGTGGCCACTGCCAACATCTGGGGGCCCACAGTTGGGAGCTCCTTCTCAGGAGGAATCTCCAAGGTCAGAGCTCCAACAAGAAGCTTGTATTTCTCTCCTAAAGAAGCTATCAAGCAAGGGAAACACAGCAAAGAAATAATAAATAAACACATCACAAAGAAAACAAGGGGAAGGAGAAACTAGGGCTGGAGATTTTCTAGGGTTTGATTTCTGGCTGGCTGGAAGTGTTTGTGTCTTTGACAGAAGACAGGAACGCCTGAGCGGGGGATTCACTCCAGGTGAGTGCCTCAGCTTGTGGGAGGGGTCACATTCCTGAGCACAGTCAGTTGTCTGTTGGTCTTGAATACAAGGGTGAAGGCCCGAGAGCTCAGTGAACAGGGATAGCAAACAGGGCATTGGTGTTTTGCGAGAGTTTAGTGGGAAGTGTGCGGGGGAGCCTGAAATGAGTTCCCTTGATCACATGGTGCCCAATAGGAAGAGAAGGTAAGTACTACTCCCTCTTTCATATTCTTGAGAAAGGAAGTTTGGACAGTTAAATAGCTCACCAATACAGCTAAGACCTAACTTCCTAATAAACTATCTCTAAATACTGTAAACAGACAACAAAACCAGTTATGAAGATAGAAAGCCAGCAGGGGAGGGGGCACTTCCCAGTGTATTGGTGTCACATGTATGACTATTTGCTCCATGGGCAGAAGTCATGGGTGTGTGCTCGGTGTTGGTGCAAGGAGCTCGTGGCACATAGACTGGGTAAATTCACAGTCAGGTAATGACAAAGAGGTCAAATTTCTAGATATGCTGAATGACTGTGCCCTAGCTGGTCTTGGAACCAACCAGAGAGAAGGCGACCTTGGATCTAATTCTGAATGGCACCCAGGATCTGGTGCGGGATGTCAGTGTCATCAACCGTTTAGGGAACAGTGACCATAGTGCGGTCAAATTCAGCAAACATGTGGGGAGAAAATCACCAAGGAAGTCTAACACAGACACTTTGAATTTTAGAAGAGTTTGAATTTTAACTGTTTTATAAATGTTGTTAGCTGCCCTGAGCAGTAAGGTATTGGAAGGGCGGGGTATAAATATTTCAGATAAATTAATAAGATGTGGTGACAGCCAACAACCTGGATGGCTTTAAGAGGGGTTTGGATAACTTCATGGAGGAGAGGTCTATCAACGGCTACCAGCCTGAGGGCTATAGGCCAGCTCCAGCCTCAAAGACAGGATGCCTCGGGGTACCAGTTGCAGGGGAGTAACAGCAGCAGGGAGGGCCTGCCCTCAACTCCTGTCTGAGGCTTCCAGCGGCATCTGGTGGGCCACTGTGCGAAACAGGAGGCTGGACTAGATGGGCCTTGGGCCTGATCCAGCAGGGCTGTTCTTATGTTCTTATTTATTTATTTATTTATTTAAAATATTTCTATACTGCCCAAAACTTGCATCTCTGGGCGATTTACAATTAAAATCACTTAAAACATGAGCTAGCCAAGCCGTTTTACCTTGATGCCCATTGGCGAGTGCATCAGATACAGGTCCAGATAATCCAGGCGGAGCAGCTTCAGAGTCTCCAGGCAAGCTGGCTTCACATCTTCGGGACAGTGGAAACTATTCCACAACTGTCAAGAGAAAAACATCCTATCAGCCCAGGGGGTTGACTCAGCAGGCCTTGGCAGGGGTGGGAAGTAGGGCGGCCTTGGCACATTTGGTCTGTAAGTTCCCCTTTAGGGCATAAGTGGGAGGGGGGTCCAGCTAATCCAGGACTGCACAACGGCAGCCCTCCAACTGCTGTGAGAGTACAACTCCCATCCTACCTGGCTCCCGGCTCACAGATAATAACTCCCCCTCCCTCCTATTCAGCTTTTTGCTAGCACAGAACTGAAAACCAGCACAGCTCTCGAAGCTGGCTAGGATACTTGTCCTGCCCTCTTAGTGACTGTGTGGGCTGCCTTGCCATGTTTCCTTGTTCACCAGCTTGGGGGTTCCCCAAGACGGATTGCGGGGACTCCAGACTGGAAGGCAACCCAGCAACCCACCTTGCTGACGATAAACAGATCCTCCCTCTTCACTCGACCTTCTTTCAGAACCTTCTGGAGGCCTTCCCCGATGGCACCCTCGTTGTCATAAAAATAGGCACAGTCAATGTGCCGGTAGCCGTTGTTGATGGCCACTGCGATTGCATCCTGAACAATACCTGGAGGAGACTGAGAGGGAAACAAGACACACATTGCCACTCATGGGAGGAAAGGAACCAAGAACCGCCACTCTGTACCTCTTGGGAGTCAAGGTGCACAGAATGGAAAGCAAGTTTTGCCTCTAAGCAAAAAGTGAAGTAAGAGTGTCCCTACCACCAGCAAGGCCTGGCTCACCAGGTAGGTGTGAAGTCACCAGAGACGGGACCCTCGAAAAAACCACACTACCCCCATTCTCAAATTGACTTTGTTTAGTAGCACAGCAACGCCACAATGTCCTAAATCACTTTGTCACAAATTGTGGTACCCAAACAATTTAGAAGTGGATAAAGGCCCAAACTGGGGGAAGGCCGGAAGCAGATCTGAGATGACATTAATTTGCCTCCCCTAAAGAAGAGAACCCCTGAAGTTCCCTTCTGCAGAATATGGAGACCCTTAGAGCATTATATTTTCCCAAATAGAAGATGACACTGATTTTAAGATGACCCTCTTAAAAATAAAATGCAGGTTCCTCTTTACAACTCTTAAAATACAGATTAAATACAGCATTATCCTGTACTGAACCATAAGGAAACGGACTCTAGATTTAAGGAACCCAGCCAACCTCAAATTTCTAACAGCAAAGAACTTGGGAAACACCTAGTCTTAGATTCAAGTAAATACAGTATTTGGATATGTGCTAAACATTCATCAACAAGTTGATACTCAATTATTTCTATCTTGATTGAGTGCCGTCAAGTCGGTGTTGACTCTTAGTGACCACATGGATACACTCCAGGATGGTCTGTCTTCCACTTGGCCTTTGCGGTCTCCCAGTGCTGCATTCATTGCTGTTGTCATCGAGTCCATCCACCTGGCTGCTGGTTGTCCTCTTCTTCTCTTTCCTTCAACTTTCCCCAGCATTATGGACTTGTCAAGGGAGCTGGATCTTCACATAATGTGCCCAAAGTATGATCATTTGTGCCTTGAGAGAAAATTCTGGATTGATTTGTTCTATGATCCATTTGTTTGTTTTCCTGGCTGACCTTGTATAAGAAATTGGGATGTCGGAATTCCCTCTTCCAGAGTCTAGGTACTTTGCCTTTTGCTTGGCTGGTTCTGCTCCTCTAAGACCCATGAAACACAGACAAGTGATTAAAAATTAACAGCATTTATTCTCACCCAACTCTTGACAATCTTCAGCAGACAGCAGTAAGAAACAATTTCAGGGTTCAGGCTACGTGTTCTAATCATCAATCAGAGATCTGGATGTTGAGAATCGAAAACTATCTATCTTCATACTTTCTTTCCTGCCCTTATTCCTGTGGATTTTCTTCGGTGGTTGTTTTTCTTCTTCTTCTGTCGTTCCACTTCTTATATCCTGTCTTGGAGTCATCCCCTCAAATTTGTCCCCTTGACTGATTGGCCAGAAGAATTCAGATCACTGATAATCCATAACCTAATCTGCTACCTGTGTTGACATATAAATCAATTGGTCAATCATTATTGACTTAACTTCAGTAAAATCTGCGTAATCAATAACTGCAAATTTGTATCTACGTGTTTTTAACTAAACTGACAATTTTTTTTTTAAAAAAATGCATCATACAGAAATTTCTGTGGTTTCTGCTCATCCTGCCAAAATGCCACATCCCTTCAAAACTTCTTTGAAGGAGAACCTAAACTAAACTGGGAAAGTTGCCAAGATGTGCCTGGCGTTTCTTTCTGCATGCCCCTGAAAGAGCACTCTTTGACATTTGGAAACTGATTGCAAAACAGATCACAGTAGAGACAGCAAAGAAGGTATATTTGTGCCATTCACAGGCCCCAAAGCCTAATTTCCCCCAAAATTGTTGTCAAGCAGACTGGTCAACTTGGCAAAAGAAAAATGCCCTTCTTGAATTCTTACACGTGGCATCCTCCAAAATCTTCTCCAGCACCAAAGTTCAAAAGATAGAAAAAGTCAATACTTTTTCTATCTTGTTTCTTCAAAGTCCAGCTTTCACATCCATAGAATGTCATTGGGGGAAACCATTGTGCAAATGATTCTAATCTTTGTAGATGTAGACACATCATGGCATATAAATATCCTTTCTAAGACCTTCAACTGCAAGCCTACCAAGTGCTAGTCTGTGGTGTATTTCTTGACTGCTGGATCCTTTACTGTTGACAGTCGACCCTAAAAGACAGAAGCTATCCACCACTTCAGTGTTTTCATTGTCAGTTCTGAGGCTGGTTGCTGTACCTGTTGTCATTAGTTTAGTCTTCTTTACATTTCCATTTTCCCATTACAGTCCCATTTTTTCACTGTGCTCCTTGACTTCCATTACTAGAGCTTGCAGATCATCTGCATTCTCAGCTATCAGAGTGGTGTCATCAGCGTAGCGCAAGTTATTGATGTTTTCTCCTCCAGCTTTAAAACGATGCTCATCTTCTTCCAATCCAGCTTCTCTCAGTATATGTTCAGCATATAAATTGAATAAAGAGGGAGAAAATATACAGCCTTGTCTTACTCCTTTGCCAATCTAGAACCAGTCTGTTTCACCATGTTCCGTCTGGACTGTGGCTTCCTGTCCTGTGTATAGGTTTCTCATGAGAACAGTGAGATGTTCCAGGATACCCATTTTGTTAAGGATATTCCACAATTTGACATGGTCGATGCAATTGAAGGCTTATCTGTATTTTTATTTATTTATTTAATGTTTTGGCCATTGGCCATAAATATAAATACAGATAGATACTTTAGCTATTTATTTATTTAACCTATTTTTATACTGCCAGAAACTCATGTCTCTGGGAGGTTTACAACAAAGCAAACAAACAGAAAAATCAAAACATTAATTAAAACAAAATAAATGATACAGAAAAAGTGAAAACATTACAATTCAAATTTTAAAACAACATTTTTGAACAATGTTAAGACTATTAAAACAATATTTAATTAAAAGCCTGTGTGAATAGATGTGACTTTTAAAAAGTTGTCAGGGATGGGGAGGCTCTTATTTCAGCAGGGAGCGTGCTCCAGAGATTTGGGGCAGCAGCGGAGAAGGCCCATCCCTGAGTAACACTAGCCACCGAATGAGCTGGTGGCAACTGCAGATGGACCTCTCCTGATTATCTCAATGGGTGGTGGGGTTCATAACGAAGAAGCTGTTCTCTTAAATACCCAGGGGCCAAGCCATTTGGGACTTTATAGGTTATACTACCAGCACCTTGTATTTTGCCCAGAAACTTATCAGCAGCTAGTGTAGATCTTTCAATACGGGAATAATATGGTCTCTCCGAGATGACCCAGAGACCAACCTGGACCAATTGTAGTCAATGAAGTCAATGAAGCACATATGGACTTCTTTTTGGTAATCTTTGGCTTTTTCAATTATCCAGCATGCATCAGTAATAATGTCTCTTATTCCTCAGCCTTTTCTGAAACTTGCTTAAACATCCGGCATTTCCCTTTCCACATAGGGCTCTAATCTGCATTGGATGATACTGAGCATTATATTGCTAGCATGTGCAATTAAGAATATTGTGTGATGGTTTGTGCAATCTGTTAAGTCTCCTTTCTTTGGTATGGGTATGTAGACTGACCTCTTCCAATCTGTTGGCCGATGTGCCGTTCTCCAAAATTGCTGGCATAGTTTGCTGCATAGTTTCCATCTTAGACTTGCATATATGATGTGCAGCTGATGTTCTGTAGTATTTGGCAATTTTTGGTAAGTACCATGAAGTACTATTGACCATCCAAATGTATTTGCTAGTTAATATGCACTGGTGTTTAAACACATGCAATGGTGTTTAGCATTTCATTGCTGATAAGCAATGTTGTTTAGGATTTGATAGCTGATAGCTCAGGAGTTTTTCTGACCCTGGCAAAAATCAAAATCATCAAAAGATGCCAAAGATCTCAAGCACTTGAATTTCAAGTTGTGAGGGAGCCATTCTACATTCAAAGGTTGGAATTTCAAAACCAAACCTTCACATTTGAGATCAAAATGGCAAAAATGGGAATCTTGGAACACTCTCAACATTTGTGATTATATTTTTTGGCCTGACTGTAGATTAAAAGATACATCAGGCAATTGCAAACACACGCCCTGTAAACTCCTCCCTTCGCTCAGACTCTGTGCATTGTCAGTTGAAAGGCTGGCTGAAAGAATCCACAGTCAACTCAGAACCTGAAGGGATTAATCTGGCACCGTGGATGTTTACCTGTTCAGACTGGGGTGGGTGTGCCTGATAAGGCCTGTTTGCAAAAAAGGAAGGGAAGGGAAAGGAGAGAATGGAGGGCAGTAACTGGATCCCGACCCATTGTGCTGAACTGGCCCCTTCCCATTCACCAGCAAGTGCAGAACAGACTGTTTCCCTTGAGCAGAGAATAGAGCCGCTCAGCGGTTAATCCAACTTGGTTGGCTTTATTTCCTTGGTGGCTGAGCTTCTCCCAGGTCTTGGGAACAAAGTGCAGGAGGGAGCTTGGGGCGGCCACAGTCACGCAAGCCCTCACTGCACCCTGCTGCTGCTGCCTCCTGCCATTTGACGCTTTCTGCTCAGCTGCCAAGCCTGGCCTTCAAGAAATATGGACTCCAAGAATGCCAAATGAGGGTCTCTCTGCCCACACGAGGACACAAGGCACAGGAAACGGCTTGATTCCATCAGGCAGGCCCTTGGTCATCCATCTAGCTCAAGAGTGCCTGCACTGGCTGGCGCTGGCTGTCCAAGCTTTCAGGCAGGAGCCTCTCCCAGCCCCACCTGGAGATTCTGGCAGGGACTGAACCTGGGACCCTCTGCATGCAAAGTGGAAATTCTGCCACTGAGTTATGGCTCCCTTCCCACAGCCCCAGCCCCCCAGCTTTTCATGGGTGTTCATGGAAATGCAAGGGACCCAACAGCCATTCATTTTGACAAAATCAGTGAAACTCAACAGGGAAGTTTCAGCGAATAAGGTCCGCAATGCCACAGAGGGTATTATTAAAAGATGGAATCATAAGTTTGGGGGTGACTTGTCGCCGTCTTTAACAGTTAACTGACTTGCAGCTGACCTCTTATGACATGTCCCATGCTTATCTAACCTGCAGAGGTGCTCTTAGGACAACGGCCATGTAAAAAAGGGGTTCCCGATCTTGGGTCGTTGAACCACAGCTCCCATCATTCCCTCTGGCCATTGTGGTTGGGGGTGATGGGCGCTGTAGTCCAACAACATCTGGGGACCCAAGGAAGGTTGGGAACCCGTGCTATAAAGGAAGCAAGTCCTGCATGAGCCTCAGAAGCCAAGAAGCTGGCTCAAGGCCACTGAGCAAGTTCAGGGCAGAGGCAAGGCTGGAAGCACAGCCAGACTGACGTATGGCTCTCCTTCCCTCCTTCAACCGCTGCGCTGTACCCGCTAAGAATTTTGGGGCGCAAAGAGGCAACGTCTCTGTGCAGATGCAAGTGAGAACCCACATGGCTAATTCCTGCTTTGTGCATAAACAGCACCCCCACCCTGCCAATCTCGGGTTGCCACCTCCTCCCACCTCGCCAGCTCTTGTGCTGTTTGCAGCAGTTGGAGACATCTGAGTGGCAGCTGAAGCTTTGCCCAGCCAGCTCTCAGGATAAATGCTGAGCGAAGCCTCTTGGAATTACATTTGCGGCAGGAGGGAAGCAGCACCTCCCCTCTGACCTCGGTTTCCTTTTGGTCCAGGTTCACATTGCATGTCTCCGTGTCAGTAGCGTAGGGAGGCTGGCGGTGGCCCATATGCGGCCGCCGTGGCCCCCCGGCCCCGGCATCAGACGCAGGGGCCAGGCTAGCCACGCCCCTGCATCTGACATCAGATGCGGGGGGCGTTTCTGGGGCTGCACTCGCGGCCCCTGATTGGTGGCGGACTGGGTTCTTTGAACCTGTTTGGCCAATGGTGGCTCCACCCCTGCTCCGTGTTTTCCTTCTAGCCAGAGAGAGGCGGGGAGGGGGAGGGAAACAATGTTGCCTTCCAAACTTCGAGTCCTAGACTGGGAGCATTTGTGTACACAAACTAACAGATGTCTTCCCTTTTTTGCCAACACATGCATCATGTTTTAACCAGCGAAAACATTAAGCAAGCAGACTAATATTGTTCCAGAAAGTCAACTTGAGCAAACACAGAGGTTTTACTTTTGTACCTAGAACTTAAAGAGTTTGCTTCCTGCAGCTAGACAAGCCAGTTCGATTTGCATTTCTAAAGAGCTATATCTGCAAATTCTGTATTCCTAAAGAGTGTTTCCCTATTTAATTAATTAATTAATTAATTAATTAATTAATACATGTTAATGATTCTTATCATGTTAATGATTCTACCTCAGTTCCTCCAACTCGCTTAAAACCAGCATTTTAAAAAACTGGAAATACATTGAGATAAGCTAGAAATCAGAAGAGAAAGCCCGATTTGGGTGTGTGTGTGTGTGTTTCCAAGAATCTCGAATGGACTTTGGAGTAAGTCTGGCCAGTGTGTGAACGCACCACTCTCTTCCAGAGGAGATTTGGGGTAACAGCCCTGTCTGTAAAGGCTCCTCCTGGAGAGATCTACGATGAAAACCTTCTCTGCTTGCATTTCTACAACCCAAGCCGCTGGGCAAAACGGCCCTGCTTGAAACTCTGCAGCCCTTGATTCACAATGGCTCAGCCCCACTGAGCTCCCCCTGAAAAGTCCCTGAAGTGGTTTTGCAAACAGTGACTGCCTTAGGTGGCAGATGCCAGAGTGAAGGCAAGAGGGAAGCCTGCTGCAGAGGCCCAGAGACTGTGCATCTGCACCCTATATGGGTGCAGCACGGGAACCCATTAAAGGATTAAGATGTTATTCGCTCATCGTACAACAAGAAAGGACAGATTTCCAGGAGAATGAAGAGGGATGGTGTGTAGGGATGGTGTCCCATTGAAGAGGGGTGGTGTGTAGGCTGGGGAGTGCTGTCCAGGCCTGCCTGTGCAGATTTGGGGGCAGAAAGAAGCAGGCAATTTTCTGCCACAATAGGATTCCTGGGCATTTAGCCTGATGACTCCTGACAGCTCCTGACTGACACATTCCTCTGCTGTCATATCATCATCCCAGGCTATTGGATTCAGCTGCACACACCTGGGGGCCCAAAGTTGGAAACCCCTGCCCTAAAGAATGGTGGGGTTTTTGGTTTAGCAGTGGCACTAAAGACGCCTCTCTTGGAGTGCAAAGCCTTCTCTCAGCATGAACCTCTCAGGTTCTCAGGAACCCCGGGGGTGGGGGTGAGAGAATGACTGCTAACCCAGTTGGTCTGTAGAGTAGCCCCTGCACCGTCTTGGAAGGCAAACACCGAGTGCCGGGATGGGTCGCCCTTCCCAGGGCTTTCCTCCTAGGGCTCCAAAGAGAGGGCTCCTCTTCCATCTCTCTTAAAGGCCCCCCCCCCGGCACTGAGAAAAGCGCAGGACTATGCAGAGGTCAGCAGCACCATGAAAAATGGCTCTCACAGGGAAGGCTTTTTGCCAAAGGGGCGGCCCCCACTTGAAAAACAGCGAAGATCCCTCCAAGGAGGTTTCCCAGATGGGGGCTTTACTGTGGGAGGAAGCGGTGTAAGCCGGGACGAATTACAACAGAAGTATATAAAGCATTTATATGTGTAAATAAGCATGAACTGGAGTAAATCTGGGCCATTTTTTCTCCCAGTGCACACAGGAGCACAGCCATCTATGGGGTGGGGGAGATAACATTCAGAGCAGAGTAATGGCCGGGGAGAGAACTCTGAAATTGGCACACAGGTAAGGGAGGATGGCTGGACTCTCTATTTCATTTCAAGTAAATCAGGTAATCTGTTGATTTTTAATGATTTTTTAAACATTAAGGCGAAATCACATTAATATCAAAGAACCGTGGCAAAACATGAGGCATCTGAGAATCACTGAATTTAAAAAAAAAAAAAAAACCATTAAAAGCCAACAGGTTGCCTGATTTATTTGAAATTAAATACACAGAGTCCTGCCACCCTCCACTACCTGTGTGCAAAATTCCAAAGCTTCTCTGCCCCACTATTACCTTGCTCTGAATTTTTTCTCCCCTCCTGCAATAGACTTGGTTTTAAAAGATGCCCTTTTGTGTATCTGCAATGGTGTGCTTGCACAAGGACACCTTTTTAAACAAAGAAACACAGAAACATAGGAAGCTGCCATATACTGAGTCAGACCCTTGGTCCATCTAGCTCAGTATTGTCTACACAGACAGGCAGCGGCTTCTCCAAGGTTGCAGGCAGGAGTCTCTCTCCCAGCCCTGTCTCGTTGGAGATGCTGCCTGGGAGGGAACTGGGAACCTTCAGCTCTTCCCAGAGCGGCTCCATCCCCTGAGGGGAATATCTTACAATGCTCACACTTCTAGTCTCCCTTTCATTTGCAACCAGGGCAGACCCTGCTTAGCTAAGGGGACAAGTCATGCTTGCTACCACAAGACCAGCTCTCTTCTCTGGACTGAGGAGAAAACCACCACAGAGGACAATAATTGCTGCCTGGGGGGAAATGGCTCTGCAAACACCATTTTGTATTTCTTTTGCCATTTCATTGATTTTTTTGTTATTTTAATGATAACTTTAATGAGATTTCTGGACTATAGCCAATCCTGAGGAGTGTATGGGGCATGAAAGCTGCTACGGATTCTAGATTTGCCTGTCCATTGTTTTAGTGTGCTGCTGGAAGGGCATGAGGGCACCAGGGGAAAATAAGAACAAAGAAGATATACTGTATATTGCCTGGAGGTTGACTGCAGGGCACAGGACACAAGTCTCCCTGATCAGGAATTGAGAGGGGTGGCAGGTGGAGTCGACACTCCCCAAAGCCACTCTTCGGCAGTGAACCAGACCTCGCCTTCTCCACGGGTCCCCTTCCTACGGCTCAGCAAAAATGCTGGAGGATCCCACACTGCTGCTTTCAACGCTCTCCCAAAGTGCAACTTTTAAAACACGCTTCTATTACGTATTAAAGGCCAATGATCATGAATCATCACGGAAAAAGGCACTTTGCTATTCCCATACTGAAGTCGCTGTAAATCCTTCCCTCGTATGCGTAGTGAAGCAGGAGTAAATTGCCGCCGGGAAACCTCCAGAGGAGAGCATTTGCCCAGAGCTGACTTCGCTCAACAAAGTTCCCGAATGGACAGATGCAGCTTCTCTTTGCAAAGAGGTCTTGGCCGTGCTTCCAGGAACCAGCTCTGTGCTCCACTTAGCCTGCAGGGCGGGGATGGTGTTGAGCTGGCAGGACACCCGGCATGACCTGCCCCTTGGGGGAGGCTGGTCCCGGTCATGTGAAACAGGGAACACGGCCAGCTTCGCCAAACAATGGAGCCTTTGAGCGAGACGTGGGGCCCTTGCGCCTGCTCGGGGCTGGTGGCACCGACGATGCCCGCAATGCGAGAGGACGGGTGGCTAATGTGGCCCAGCAGTGACACGGAGGCCTCACTCCGTACACACAGGAGAGGCTGTTCTCCATCAGCACATCAGCCTGGCGAACGGGCGGACAGTTTGCAGTGGAAATGGAGAGATGAAATCTGTCCTGGGACTCTGGGACACAGATTCAAACCAAATGGCTAGAGTGGGACGGCACAGTCAGCGCACCCTGGCGTACCTTGAGAGCTCCTTCCTCAAAGGAGAATTCATATGTCGCTGTGCTGGTCCATGAAGAAAAAGGATCCAAAAGCCCCAGTTTGGTAGTACCCTTTTTAGGACCAACCGAAATGGCAAATTTGTGACCAGTAAGCTGTAAGAATTCTCCAGAATTCAACAGCTGGAATTCTCCAGAATTCTGGAATTCTCCAGAACCTAGGTCCAGGTTAGCTTAGAGAGCGCCTTTTTCGGTATGAGCCCCACCACACCTTAAGGTAATCTGAGGTCCATCTCCAGTTACCACCGGTATGTCTGGTGGTGACTCAGAGACAGGCCTTCTCTGTAGCTGCTCCTGGGCTGTGGAATGCACTCCCTGCAGAAATCTGTAATCTGAATTCATTATTGGCTTATCTGTTTGGCCTGGCCTTCCAGGGTTTTTAAACTGTTTTAAATGTTTTAATTGTTAATGATTTCATGCTGTTTTGAAATTGTTCTGTAATGCTTGTTTTTAAACGGACTGATTTGTGGGTTATATTTTTGTTGTTGTGTACTGCCCAGAGCTGTTTGGATGGGGCAGTATTTAAAGGTAATACCTAAACAAACAAACAAACAAACAGATAGATAGAGATAGAGAGAGAGTAGCGTTGTCTATTATTTTAATTGTGCATTGTTTTAATTATATGGTAAACTGCTTTGGGATTATTTTAATGAGAGGCGGTATAAAAATTAAACAATAAACAAACAAATAAAATAAACTGCACATTTGGCATCTGGCTGCGCATTAAAACAGGTCCTGGGGGAGAGCCCAAAGCCAGCTAGGTGTTGTGGGAGACCCCCCAGTGCCTTGTCCCCTAGTGGGAACTCCCAGGGCTATTTCCTTCTTCCCATCAGCTGCAACACGTGCTGTAAGAAACTGTACCCCACTATCCTTGGAGTCACTGTTTGCAGCATTATTATTATTATTATTATTATTATTATTATTATTACATTTATATCCCACTCTTCCTCCAAGGAGCCCAGAGCGGTGTACTACATACTTGAGTTTCTCTTTCACAACAACCCTGTGAAGTAGGTTAGACTGAGAGAGAAGTGACTGGCCCAGAGTCACCCAGCTAGTTTCATGGCTGAATGGGGATTTGAACTCAGGTCTCCCCGGTCCTAGTCCAGCACTCTAACCACTACACCATGCTGGAGCGCTGAAGGAGGCACAGCGGCCTCTGCTTCCTGGCAGCTGCTTGGCTGGCTCCTCTCTATTCCGCCCAGGAGCCGCAATGCCTGCAGGCTGGGCATTCATCAAGAGCTGTGCAGTTCTTCTGCTCCCGTTTTGCAAGGGATCATGGGGCATATACCTCAGGCGGGGCGCTGCTTTACTGGCACCCCTAAACATATTTCCCCTCTGCCTTCTGTCATGGTGGAAACAAGCAAGAATGCTTTGCAGGGTCTCAGGGCCCCCTTGGAGAGAAGGCCGTGTGAGGTGGACTGGAGCACCTTTCTACCGGCCGCAAGATCCTGCCGTCTGCTGTGCCTGATCTTTATCGCTCCGTAATGTCGGCAATGCATCCCTGTTTGGTGAAACTAGTTACTGAGGGCTGAAGCTTCCAACCCTCCCATCTGGGCTTGTTTAATTTAATTTGGAGCGTGGCCCAAGGGCGGATTGTTTAGAAACATGCCAATCAAGCCACTGCATTCTTAACAGGGAGAGCGTAACAGTTACATGGACGGGTGCCAGGGGCGGCCATTTTGGAAAACTAAGCAAGGAGCCATCTTCTGCGAAATGCATCAGAACGGGACAGTCCTGGAGGTTGCTTGCTGGACAAAAATGTTGCTGCTGTTTTTAGGATTTTCAGAAGTTCTGGGGCCTGAAGAATGCAATTGGCATTTCCAGTGCCTAGAACTCTTAAGGGAGGAGAGCTGGTCTTGTGTGTTAGCAAGCATGAATTGTCCCTGTTGCTAAGCAGGGTGTGCCCTGGTTTGCATTTAAATGGGAGACTCCATGGAAGCACTGTAAGATTATCTATTAGGAGCACTGGAAGCCTAGGAAACTGCCATATACTGAGTCAGACCCTTGGTCCATCTAGCTCAGCATTACCTGCACAGACTGGCAGTGTTCCAAGGTTTCAGGCAGGACTCAGGAGTCTCTCCCAGCCCTACCTGGAGATGTTGCCCGGGACTGAACCCGAGACCTTCTGCATGCAAAGCAGATGCTCTGCCACTGAGCTGCGGCCCCATCCCCTAGGGGGACAATCTTGCCACATACACAGATAGTATCCCATCCCAGTGCAAACCAGGGTGGACCCTGCTTAGCAAAGGGGGCAATTCATGCCTGCTGCCAGCAGGCCGGCTCTCCTCCCCAAGCGACAGTTATGGAAGCTGACCATTCATGGCACCCGAGCCTCTTTGCCGTCCCCAGTTCCCCCATCATGTCAGGCGGCCTGTTTCCCTTCAGCTCTGGCTTCTGTGCCATCAACAAGGGCCTGATATACAGACACTCCGCGGGGCGGGGAGCTTTTCCTGACATGGAGAGAAGTGGGGGCTCCGGGGTGGGTGGAAGCGAGCTGGATGTGTGCCTGACTCCTTTGGGCTGCTCTCGGAGACACAGCAGCCAGGCCACCAAGGGAACCCCCAAAGGTGGCTACCTTTTCTCCTCCGCAGCCAGAACAGGGAGGTGCCCGCCCACCCACCCACCCCTGGCCTGGTGCCAGCCCTTGATGCAGGCGCGGCCCAGGGTCTTGTGGGGCCTGAGGCCAGGTGCCCAACGCTGCTGTGTGCCTCATGCCCGGGTGGGGGCCAGGCCCCGTCCACAACCAGCCCTTGCCAGCTTTGAAGGTGGCGTGGTGGGCAGGCAGAGAGGGACGTGGCCAGCGCCCCTCTTGCCCCCCTGCGTGTGCTCCTGGCGAGCTCAGCAAAGGGAGGCACTCCCTGCAAAGTTGGCAAGGGCCCGCCCGCTCCCAAGGGGCTCTGCCAAAGGCGCTGGCAGGGGATCTTGCTGCTGGATTGGCGCCCCGCCACCACTCTGGCGCCTGAGGGGGCTGCCTCCTCGCGAAAGGGCTGCCCCCGCCTTGACGTCTCCTGCCCCAGGATGGTGCTCTCCTCGTACAACCCTCCCCCCGCCGGGAACCCAAACACATCACTGCTCGTTTGCTAGCTAATTGGCCGAGGGGCCAGGAGATCTGTTTCGGGTTATGCTGTGCACTGAGTCAGAATGTGAAGGGGCTTGTTGTTTTGTCCTTGAGATGTTCATGCCCGGAGCCAGGTTTCCTCCAACTGAAAGAAATCTGTGTTTGTGTAAACAAAGGAAACTGGTCTTCTGGCAAGAGAGGAGGGGAGGCCAAGCCAGATGCAAATAGAGCCGGGCTGGGAGTCAGGAATTTGGAGGGGGGGGCCCTTGGACAGCCCTTCTCCCCCAAGCTGGGCTCCATGCCCAGCGCCGAAACAGGCCCCTCTCCCTGTGCCGCAAAGCACCCTGGGGAAGACCACGTCCGCTCGGGTGACCAGGCAGTGGTCTGGCCCAACAGAGAGTTGCTCCTTCTCCAGACTTGGGATTAAGAGCTTATCTGACTGAAGGCTTTAGGGGGTGGATTTGGGGCGCTGCAACAGCAACCAGGTTTGAAAGAGTTGCCCACTCCATGGGGCAGAGCAGAGACAGCAGGAGGAGCTTCTAAGATGGTGCAGTCGTGCCTGCTTTGCAACAGGCTCAGGCGGGGATCCTGTGGTGGGTGGGCTTGATTGACACTTCTGAGCCGTAGACTCCGCTGCCACTTTTGTTAGCAGTGCAGCCCCCACCCCTTACGATGGAGAGCCAGACGGGGCCATGGCGGTGGCAGACCCAGCTGCTGAAACCGAGGTCTAGTCACTTATTCCATCCTGTGGGTCTCACTTGGCTAATCCTGGGCAGCAGCGGGGCAGGAGGGTGGATGCTTTGCAGGGGCGGCCCTTTCATGAGGCCAGGTGAGGAGGCTGCCTCAGGTGGCAGATTCCTGGGGCAACAGAAGGGTGGCCGGATGGCCAAGGGAGCAGCTCCTAGGCCAGCACTGACCTGGCCTTGACAAGCTTTGCCAGGAGCCGCTCTCCTCCTCACACTCCTTGCAAAGTCTGCAAGAAGCACAAGAGAGAAGAGGAGGAGGCGGCTGCTGCTGGCCACCCACTCTCCTCCCCACTGGTCTTGCGCCACTTTCGAAGCCTGCAAGGAGGCTGGCCCCCACCAGGGTCAGGGGGGGCAAGGCAGCACGTGGCACTTAGCTTCAGGGGCTGCAAGACATTGCCCCCCACCCCCCAACCCCGGCCCCTCACATTTAGCCCGGCTTGTCTGCCGGGGGGGGCGGGGGGCGGGGAGGCAGCAGAGGGGTCTCCCCATGAGCACAGAAAGGCCAGCATGTTCCAGTTCATCCTGTCCTCCTCTTCTGCCATTTGCTGCCTAGCCCGAAGGCGCTTCCTGCCTGTCCAGAGAGGGATACGGTTTCCATTAGCAAAATGTTTCTGATTTCCTTTCTCTGTCCAGCCAATGTAATCTCCCCCACCTGGCAGAGTCTGGCTCTTCTGGCCACGGCAAGGAGATGGAGGAGGAGGAGGAGAAGCCTTCGGGGCATGGGAGGGACTGGAGGGGGGGGCGAGGCTGGGCATGTGCCGCTCTCCCTGCTCCTTGGGCCGAGAGGCCCCTTCCAAAGTGAGTGGCGATTCTCTTCATATTACTCATGGGCGGGGGGAGAGCAAGTGGCCCACTCCTGCCCCAGCACAGCATCTCCCCAGAGGCTGTGGCTGGTTAATAGCTTCTGTTTCTTTTTGGATTGTGAGCTCTTTGGGGACAGAGAGCCATTTTCTCCTTATGATTCTTCCCCAGTGTAAATCTGAGAACTTTTTCCATCGAAAAGCGGTATATAAGCTGGAGTAGTAATAGTGGAGAGTGAAGCCAGCTAATGGTGCAGCGGGAAATGACTTGCCTAGCAAGCATGAGGTTGCTGGTTCGAATCCCCGCTGGTACCTATATCAGGCAGCAGCGATAGAGGAAGATGCTGAAGGGCATCATCTCACACTGCGCAGGAAGAGGCAACGGTCAACCCCTCCTGCATTCAACCAAAGGCAACCACAGGGCTCTGTGGGCGCCAGGAGTCGACACCAACTCGATGTAGTAATAGTGGAGAGCTTAACTTGTGCATGGAGAGTGTTAAGTTCAAACTTGCCTGGAAGGTGGATTTCTTATGCTTTAAAGCAAGAGGGACAGGCTTGTGGCTCTTTGTGAGTGAGGGAAAGGCACTCTGGTCATGCTCAGAAGCCTGCATCTTTTTGAGTACACAGTGCTGAAAGTATGGACCTTGGTCTTAAAGGCAGGTTCCTTCACAACCACACCAGAGGGCACACAGAATCGAGAGTGGGGAAACAGCAGTGCGGAAGGGGTTAAGCAGCCCTCTTCCCTGTACTCGGTGGTTGCTCTCCTGAAGCAGCATTCCTAGAGGAAAGCAAATGCCACCCAGCTTCCATGACACACACACACATGTGCATAACGTGTAACAGCAGGGAGGAGAGCTGGTCTCGTGGGAGCAAGCATGAGTGGTCCCCTTTGCTAAGCAGGGTTCACTGTGGCTTGCATTTGGTTGGAGGACTACAATGAGAGTACTGTCTGCTGCAAAATATTCCTCATAAGGGGTGGGGCCGAAGCTAAGTGGAAGAACATCTGCATGCAGAAAGCCTCAGGCTCAATCCCTGGTAGCATCTCCAGCAGGGCTGTCTTTAGAGAGCCCTGGCAGGGTGCAGGTCCAGGCAAATCAGCCAGTGCAGGACCCACTTCCAGTTAACTCTATTGGGGCTTAAAAGAGCAGGGCCCAGGGCGGTCGCCCTGCCCGCCCTGCCCTAAGGACAGCCCTGATCTCCAGGTAGGTCTGGGAAAGACCCCTGCCTGCAATTTTGGAGAGTTGCTGCCAGTCATTTTATTTTATTTTATTTTATTTGTCATATTTATATCCAGCCCTATATAAAATCTCTGGGCAGTTTGAGCTAATTGAAACCTTAGAGCCAGTGTGGTATAGTGGCTGGAGTGTTAGATTAGGACCAGGGAGCCCTGAGTTCAAATCCCTATTCAGCCATGAAACTCCCTGGGTGACTCTGGGACAGTCACATCTCTCTCAGCTCAACCTACCTCACAGGGTTGTTGTGAGGATAAACATAACCATGTACACCGCTCTGGGCCCCTTGCAGGAAGAGCAGGGTATAAATGTAAAAATAAAACAAAAACAGCATTGAGCTAGATGGACCAATAGTCTGTTTCCTGGTAGGAAGCAGCTTCCTATGTTCCTAATGTGTAGTTTGCCCCGATTAAGCCAATTGCCCTTTATTTAAATACCTGAAAACTTTCGGTAACAGATTAAGTGACTTCCCCTTTTACTCAAACTCAGGGATGTCAAACTGTGGCCCTCCAGCTGTTTTTGGACTACAACTCCCATAATCCCCAGCCACAGTGCCCAATAGCCAGGGATGCTGGGAGTTGTAGGCCAACATCTGCAGAAGGGCCACAGTTTGACATCCCTGCTCAAACTCTACAAAGCATGGAAATTGGGACTTTGCTTTGTGTCTCACACCACAATGGCAGCCTTCACACTCTCTCCTGTGTGATCCTCCCGTCTCAATTAGGCTTCTCTCTTCACGCCTCAAACAGCTGCAAGTTAAACGGTTCACAGGCACATCTTCACTAATCACCCTCATATTTACCCGAAGATTATTGGTTTCCAGGTGGGGGATCATATGAGGATATTAAGGAATAAGGAGGTTTCGAGTTGGATGGGGAAAATAAGGGGGTTGGGGGAGCTAAGTGGAAGGTGGAGAATATGAGGGGGGCTTGTCCCCCAGGGTGCAAGTAAGGGGCCAGCTGGGGACTGAGGGGGGAGTGCTGGGGAAGGGGATCAGGGTATTGGCAAACCAGTAGGGAAGATATGGGAACTCAAGACCATGATGTTATGTAGCTGCTCAGTGATCGAATCACGGCTGTATTTATCAAGTGGGGGCCACCACTTTTGCCAAAAGCCTTCCACGGGAGAGCTGTTTCCCACTCTGCTCACAGGACTGCACTTTCCCCAGTGCTGGAGGACCCTTTAAGAGAGGGCGAGGGAGCCCCCTCTTAGGAGCTCTAGGAGGAAAGCCCCTTCCCGGCACTCCATCCTTGCCTTCCAAGATGGTTCAGGGGCTCAAGAGGGCTCCGTTTTCCTTGCAGAAGTTCCATGGGGCCGGGTGCTGGGCAGAGCACAGCACTGCACACTACGAATGGCCATTTCTACATGGTGCCCGGGGAACGGTGCAGAGTATCCCGCCTTGACTCAAGCTTCACACATGCTCAATAAGCAACTAGTTAGGGGGCAGCCCTTCGGGTTGATGGGAGCCATCCCTGGCCTCTGGGTCTTATAGTGAAGAACACGGATGTGGATAGTCCTACATAGCAAATGGCCTTGTACTTAGTCAGGCCACTGTTGGCTCATTCAGCTCATTATGGTCTACACCGGTCCGGCCTCAGCTGATCTTTCCCACTTCCCAGTCCTGCCTGCCTGGGGCTCCTCCTGTGTGCAAAGCAGGTGATCTACCACTAAGACGCTGGAATTCAGGGAAGGCTGTGAAGATCAATGGAGGAGTGGAAAGGGCAAGATGGCCGGTTTTCTAGCTTGGGTGATGCTGCTGCAATGCAGGAAAGCATCTCAGACTCTTCTGGCGCTCAAACTATATTTCTACTGTGGTGGAGAGACACAATGGTGCCATGTTTGTTGTGGGCAAAACAGGGAGCCGAGAAGCCTCAAAGAGGTGTATTGCGCATGTGCACAGTGATGTTTGCCCAGACTTCAGTACGGATTTAAATGACAGCCTTTGAGGTGAATCATACCTACATTCTGAAGAGATTGTTGTCAAATACCCCAAAGTGACTACTGGTCTACAAACTTCAATTTCTGAGTAGTGATTTGAAAAGGGAGGGAAACGATAAAGTTATTGCTCGGATTTGCCAGTCACCAACAAGGGGAGAATATCTTCACCATTTTTCAGTAAACCCTTACAAAACTTGAACCTCAAATAGTGCTTATCATCTCTTTTGTGTGTACCAAGTTTGATGAGTAATAGTGTAGATATTATGAAGCAGAAAAGATAAAAACCGTCAGGGTAAAATGAACAGGTAAACAGTCTGTTTTTGCTCCTGGTTTTAAGTACCTAGACACAATTGTGCCTTGATCAGTTTATATTTATAGTTTACATTTCTGTCCCAAAACAGCCCCCAAAGTAATCCGCAACACACTGATAATAATGCAACCACACAATCAAAACCCTGCTTCTACCACGCTTAATTTTCTGCTATTACTGCAGCATCAAATATCTTTCATCACAACGACATCAGTGGAAGAAAGTTTTGACAAGATCTGACCCTTCTCTCCCAACTGTACCAAAGAAAGCGGGGTGGGGAGGGAGGGAGAGAGGAAACCAAGAATGCCTGGCGGCCGTTCATCTTACCAGCCAGGTCCCCAGGCCAAGCTGAGGCATGCGCTTCCCAGAGGGCAGGGTCAGGAAGGTAGTGGAAGCCATCTGGACTCTTCTGGAAGGCTCTGGTGCACCTCAGCATCCAACTTCACCATTGCATGTGCTGGGTTTTTATGCATTATTTAACACACCCCAAGTCAGGCCCACAAATCTGGGGATAAACAACACCCACATGCTCCCCAGCCATTGGCTATGCTAGCGGCCAATGAGGAGTGCCCAGGGATGAAAGGAGGAACATGTTTAATATAAGAAGCCAAACTCTGAAATCCCACCCATCAAAGAACATAAAGAAACCTAAAACCTTTTTCGCTTGCTAGGTTTTTTCCAAATGGTTTCAGAAAATGGTTCTAAGTAGCAGGAAGGCAAAGAGAGCTGCTGTACTAGGAAAACAAACAGCATGTGATAAACGTTTGTGGGATCAGGAGTGGAGGAAGTGAGCAGGGAAAAATCAAGTTGTGCTCCAAATACAAATAAAGTGCAAAAGAAAGGTGCACTTTTTAGCTCCATGCTTGGCCAGAGTTGCATGACTACTGTTGAGAACAACACAGCACACAGTACACAGCACAGTCCTCTTCTGACAATGATGCATAGCCAGTGGCTCCCTAGAAAGATGTCAAGTGTGGAAAAACTCAAGTTCATTAATCAAAGCCAGGCACAGCTTACTTGCAGATTGTCTCTAGTTGTCATCTACCTGGGTCAGGGAGATTGTTCAGGCCCAGCCACTCACACAGACTTCTGTTCTGCTGTAGGAAACTGCTCCCTCTGTTCTCTCCCATGTTCTTTCTTATCTTGAGGCCTTCTGAGCTTGCCTCTTAAAGAGGCAGTACACAACAAGTACACAAATATGGCAGGCAACAGAAGAAGAATCAGTCAAGGCGCTAACCAAACGATGCCAGTAAATTTGTAGAACGACATAGTGGCCAACAGATTGGAAGAGGTCAGTCTACAATACCCATACCAAAGAAAGGAGACTTAACAGATTGCACAAACCATCACACAATATCCTTAATTTCACATGCTAGCAAAATAATGTTCAGGATCATCCAATGCAGATTAGAGCCCTACGTGGAAAGGGAAATGCCGGATGTTCAAGCTGGTTTCAGAAAAGGCCGAGGAACAAGAGACATCATTGCTGATGCATGCTGGATAATTGAGAAAGCCAGAGACTACCAGAAAGAAGTCAATATGTGCTCTATTGACTACAGAAAAGCCTTTGATTGCATCAACCATGTCAAGTTGTGGAATATCCTTAGGAAAATGGGTATCCTGGAACATCTCACTGTTCTCATGAGAAACCTATACACAGGACAGGAAGCCACAGTCCAGACAGAACATGGTGAAACAGACTGGTTCTAGATTGGCAAAGGAGTAAGACAAGGCTGTATACTTTCTCCCTCTTTATTCAGTTTATATTCTGAACATATACTGAGAGAAGCTGGATTGGAAGAAGATGAGTGTGGTTTTAAGGTTGGAGAAAGAAACATCATTAACCTACGCTACACTGATGACACCACTCTTGATAGCTGAGAATGTGGATGATCTGCAAGCTCTAGTAATGAAAGTCAAGGAGCACAGTGAAAAAATGGAACTACGACTAAATGTAAAGAAGACTAAACTAATGACAACAGGCACAGCAACCAGGCTCAGAATTGATAATGAAGACACTGAAGTGGTGGATAACTTCTGCCTTTTAGGATAGATTGTCAACTGTTAAAGGATCCAGCAGTCAAGAAATACGCCACAGACTAGCACTTGGTAGGGTAGCAATGAAGGCCTTGGAAAGGATATTTAGATGCCATGACATGTCTACACCTACAAAGATTAGAATCGTTCAGACCATGGTTTTTCCTATGAAATTCTATGGATGCAAAAGCTGGACTTTGAAGAAGCAAGATAGAAAAAATATTGCCGCTTTTGAACTTTGGTGCTGGAGAAGACATTTGAGGCTACCGTGGACAGCCAGAAAAACAAACAAATGGATCATAGAACAAATCAATCCAGAATTTTCACTCGAGGCACCAACGACCAGGCTCAAACTATCACAATTCAGACACATTATGTGAAGATCCAGCTCCCTGGAGAAGTCCATAATGCTGGGGAAAGTTGAAGGAAGGAGAAGAGGACGACCAGCAGCAAGGTGGAGGGACTCCATTACAACAGCAATGAATGCACCACTGAGAGACCTTAAAGGCCCAGTTGAAGACAGATCATCCTGGAGAGAATTTATCTATGTGGTCGCTAAGAGGTGACACTGACTTGATGACACTTACTCAATCAATTAATCACACAACACAAATTACCTCATGTTTTTATTTTTATTTGCCATCACCTGTGGAGGGGGCTTCCAATTATGGTCCAAGCAGAGATGTTGGGGTGAAGGGATTTGATTTCCTCTAAATCCCCTTTCTGAAGCTGCTATTTGCTCCACAGTGGAAAACGTACTTGGATTTAAAAATCACAGTGTTCATTTCTTTCTCTTTTTCAAAAAAACCACAACTGTCTAGGCTTTATGACTACACAGAGTTGTTGTTACCTGACCCCAACCCTGCTTCTCTGGGTGGGGAGTTGGGGCATGCTTTGCTATCTCCTGGGAATGTTGTCTTTGAACTAGCACCGGGGCTTCACATTGGTCAGGTGTGGCTTCATCTGTCAACCATGTCTCCTGAGGGGAGGATTATGTGTGCAGGAGAGCACTTTGTTTGGTGGGTGGAGGAGATGAGAGAGGGATGGGATCTTGCATGCCAATATCTGTGTCTTTTCTCCCTTTCTTTAAACTGCAGCTAAGAAACAGCATTAGCAAAGTGTAGTGACAAGAGACGGACATAGACAGAAGTTCACATGCATCTGAGGTTGGGGGAGAAACTTCGATCCTGCTCCAACATGCCTCTCCCTTTCATGAGGGAGGCCTGTTGTCTCTGGAAAAGGCTTTTGTTGCTGCTTTTCTTTGTTGCACAAGATTAGGCCACTGTTGACTCAAACTCAAGCAAACTCACTGATTGTGAGTTTGATTGACTCGACTGAAAGGTTCAATTGACTCCTTCAGCTTGAATGATTTGGGGCAGATCCCAGGAGTCCATTTGAATGATTTGGGCCAGGGATTCTCAACTTTGGGTCGCCAGATGTTATTGGACTTCAACTCCCATAATCCCCCACCCCAGTGACCTTTGGTCAGGGATTATGGGAGTTGAAGTCCAATAACATCTGGAGACTCAACATTGAGAATCCCTGATTTGGGCCACAAGTCCGTGGTCCCCAAATTCCCAATGACTTCAGGGAGGCTCAGGCAGGAAAACCTCCCAGTGAGTAGGGCTGATCCGAGACATTTTCATTTCCTGTGATGGACAATCAAAATGGCACCCCGCCAACTAATGAACATGGAGTGCGTTCCTGTTGGAGAGGGAGTTCCAGTGCATCGACCTTTTGTACCAACTATCCTAATGACCACGAGGGGCATTAGGAGCAGAGGTGGCTAGTGAGGGTCTCCTTACCTGTCCTTGCTTGCCTCTACTCTATGACCCCTGCTTGGACTCCTCGGGTACTTCCTGTAGTAAGTCAGTCCCCTTGCTTTCCTCCTAGAGAGAAGATGGAAACCTCAATCTCTCTCCCTACCTATTCATTAGGTAGCTGATAGATAGGTTAGGTCTCTCCTATCTCAAATGTATTTTACCAGTAAATCAACTTAGGTTAGACTCTACAGTGATCTCCATGCGCGCTCCTTAAACAGCTGCAACAACTAAACTCTACAGTGTACACTCGACTCTGTAACTGGAGTGGGTAGCTTCTCTTGTTGGCGCTCTGCTAAATAATCACAAACCCCAACAGTTCCATTGGGAGGTTCTCCTGCAGAAACTTCATAGAAATGAATGGGAATAATAAAAGAGCACAGCCACCTCAGTGGGCCTTGTGCAGGAGAACTTACCAGAAGAGCAGGTAATTGGTTTCCTGCTCTACCTGCCTAAAGGGCGCCCAACATCCATTGCCTGAGATGGCTGTTACACCTTCCTTTCACAAGGAAGGGCCACCTTTGCTGGCGGACTGGGCAGGCACCATCAGCTATGCCTGTCCTCCACTCTGCGATCTCTATTTCCTCGGCAGGATGAAAAACATCTTGTGGGCAGCCGGGGTTAGCAAGAGCACTGCTGGGGAAGGGCTGTTGTGGACTGGAGTTGTAGACCAACAACATCTGGGGACCGAAGTCTGAGAACCTCTGGCTTAAGAACCGTGGGGAGGGAAAGGGCTGAATGGGCAGAGATGAGAGAGGGTTTGAGTCTTGGGGGTGCCTGTGCATTTGTGTTGCGAATTGCAGTCCAGGAATTGCATTAGTACAATTAGCACAATGGAGTGGTAAGTAATGGCTCTGGTAGGTTCCTTCTGGCAGTGCAGAAGTTCATGTGTCTACCAAGTCAGAAAAAGGTCCCTTTCCACAACAGACTGCATCATCTGCAGCATTTTGTGAAACAGAAAGCAGTTTGGGCAAAGGCTGAGGTGGGCTGCTGGAGTGGAGGCTTCCAAACAGAGGCTGAGTGGTCATCTGTCATGATGCTGCTGCAGATGCCTGCGCCGAGCCGGGGGTTGGAATAGAAGACCTCTTAGGTCCCCTGAAACTCAAACATTCTACAGTTCTAGGAAACGGATGTGCATCTGAGCCATTTGTGTGGCTTAGTCTGATGTAGCCCCTCACCTTGCAGCAAAGCACATCAGGTTTGCCAGCTTGAAAGAGGGTGGCCAGGCCCACATTGCTCAAAGAAGAAAACACAGATCACAAAAAAGGAGGATATACAGGCCATTTGTTGCCAAAAAGCAGACAAAAGAGGGTGCTGGTTTGCATGAAATCTGCATGTGTTAATTTAATTTTGCATGTATAACTATATATATGGGTGTATGTGAATTAACACCTTCAAGTCCAGCCTTTTCCAATCGTTAAAAAAACAGCCATCAAAGTATGCATGTCTAATTCTTTTGCATCCCCCACCAAGCCGCTCCAATCCCAGACAAAGCAGCAGTGCAGACAAATTATGCTATATTAGCCATATTCCCTGACTTGATTGTCAGTGAGGTCTGCATCACCAAAAAATATGACATGGGGTGGGGGGGAGAGGACATGGTCCCCCAAAAGAGGACTGTCTATAACGGAGGACATATGGCCCCCCTAACCTGAAATAAAAATGGCTGCTCCCTGGCCAGGGCCTGGAGCCAGAATCCGTTCTCCCACCAGCCCCACCTCCTGGGCTGAAACTCAAGCCCGTCTTCCTGCTCCCTCGCTGTGTTTTGCTCACAAGTTGCCATGGTGCTTTCCACACACGGTCAATAAGGCTTTCATGCATGCATGGGAGGGCACGATGCCATTTCCTTCTCTCAGACCAGGAACAAACCAAGCAAGCCAAGATTTCCTTCTCAGCAACCCCTGCACCCCACCAGACCCAGGAGGGCTAGTATATAGATATACAGCGTCACTCACAACAATAATGATCTCTGCATTTTCTTTAACTACAGTGAGAATTATAATTTTAGAAAGAGAGAGAGAGAGAGAGACAAAGACTTAGGAGGACACACTTATATAACGTAGTTTGGACAGAAAAAACCTCCACGTTATTTTTTTCTTTGCTGTTGGTTTGTTAAGCTTTCTTGTGAGGGTGACTTCGCACCAAATGGTTTCCCCTAAATGTCTTTCGCTTCTGTGTAGATCCAAAAGCACACATGCTGCCAAATATGACAAACACCAAGACGTCGGTTTCTCTTGCCTCATCAACTGTGAAACTATCTATCAGATGTCTGGCAAAGAGACCTGCGGGGCACAATGGAGAGTGTGCTGAAGGCATTGTCCATGTATTTGGAATGATACCCTCATTCCCTGTTAGAGATTACTAGGGGAAAGGCGCGGGAAAAGTGGAACGGCAAGTACAATACTGTGGTGTGATTAAACAAATGTCTGCTGCAGCCAAACCCAGAACTAGAGTTTGTTTTCTGGGTGAAAATTCACCTCAGAAAAGATGTCAGAGAGTTGGGAAAAGGTACAGTAAAGGATCATCCAAATAATCAGAGGCGACCCTTTTGTGAGGCATGGTGAGGCAGTCACCTCGAGCAGCAGTTTATTGGTGCGCCAGCGAGGCGGCAAGATTACCCCCCACCGGCCCACTGCTGCCATGGGAGCAGACCTGGCCAGAAGTGCCTCTCCTCACACTCCGCCTCGCAAAGCGTGCAAGAAGCACGAGGAGGGAAGAGGAGGCTGCCGGCCACCTGCCCTCCTCGCCAGGCACTTTCAGAGCTTGCCAGGGTTGCTTTTGGAAGGGGCCTGGCCCCAGCAGGGATGTAGGGGGAGGAAGCATTCTGCCCCTCACCTCAGGTGCCACAAGACCTTCAGCTGCCCCCATCCTGCCTTCCTGCTACAGTTAGGGCTGTAGCAGGGACAGTTGCTCTCTCTTTCTAATTATAAAGAGCTGCCACCACTTGAAAAAGGTATCGCTTTGCCCCATTTGCAGGGGCTGACTGGAAAAACTCAGCCATCACCCGAGTGACCTTTATGAGAGCCGACAAAGATGTGAGCAACTTCTATCAGACTGACAGGGAGGGGAGTTAAACCACTCCCCCCCCATCATTCCAGTTCCATGCTAAATGTTTGCCCCATGGATGGACAGCCACGTTGGAGGAGCACATGTACAAGCGACGTAGGACAGCCATGATGACAACAGAAGGAGTCCAAGGAGTCCAACATTGCAAGCGTGCCAAGCAAGTGGCCACAGGGAAAACCAACTCGACACAGTGGCTGGACATCACTTTCAAACATACTGACCTTAGCACTCCATATTAGTGCCTGGACAGGGGTCTTTGCAATAGTCGTAATGGAAAATGGGAAGGGTAGGTATCACATGCTATCTCAGAACACACACAAAAATGTAGTACCTGGTAGATGTTAAGGTATATTACAATATCAATTGTAAGAGAAGATATGCATAGGTAAAGAATGAGCATACAATGTAATTATGATACCATATAATACCCAGCTCTCTTGAGAAGTCTATAATGCTGGGAAAAGTGGAAAGAAAGAGGAGAGGATGGCCAGCAGCAAGGTGGATGGACTCAAATAGGGCATCAATGAATGCACCACTGAGAGACCTTAAAGACCAAGGTGAAGACGGATCATCCTGGAGAGAATTAGCACATAGAATTATCTATGGTCACTAAGAGGCGACACTGACTTGACGTCTATCTATCTATCTATCTATCTATCTATCTATCTATCTATCTATCTATCTATCTTATATGGCTTGCAAAGATTTCCTGATGAATTGAATCCTTTTATCCTACATCTTTACATGCATATTTTGTTTTGTTTTCAAGACATTTTTTAGACATTGCAAGATGGACAGGTCTCCCCAGGGGCAAGAAGAAATCTTGTCCCGGGCTCTCCAAGGTCCAGGTTTCTCCAGGGGACAGGCTGCATTGTCTGAGCATGATTTACTGTAGCCTCCAGCTTCTGTCTGGGTAGTCTTCCTTCCATCAGAAGGGGAAAGGCTTTCCCCCACAAGGCACGCTCCCAGACGTTGGGTTTGCCTCACGTCGCTGGCCGGCCCTCGGGAGGACTGGTGTTCTGCCTTCCTGTGGTGGCTTTTCCTTGCTGCTTCTCTCTAGAATCTTTAAAAAAAAGATTCTATTTTTTAAACCAGAGATGTTTAAATGTATTGCAGCCCTGGAGAACCCCCACTTGGTGGTGGGGGTGGGTGGGGGTTGTCTGGCTCTTCGTATTGGTAGAAGCAAGTTCCATGATCTTCAGTTGATTTCCTGCCAGGTTAGGGTACAAAAAATGGCTGCTGATCGTTCCTGCTCAAAACAAGTGTCCATGCTCCTCTGAGTCACAGAGGTCTGTTACATGTATGTATGTATGTATGTATGTATGTATGTATGTATGTATGTATTGGTGCTTTCTGTGGGAAAGTCTCCCTCCCAGAGAGGGAATGGGATGAGAAGTGTGACCCTAATGGAGAAAGGAATAGCAATACCCTGTCAGTAAAATATATATTTAATAGCAATAAAGGACAGCGACATCTGTCCCACAGTACTGTGCTCTTGAATCTTGCCATGCAGGGTGAAGCAGAGAAGGAAGTATTCAACAGCTCCCCAAAGGTTGCCAACTCAAGATATCCTTCCAGGGGCTGAACACTCCAAAATGAGTCCCTCAGCCGATGGATATTTCAAATAAGTTGGCACAACTTCTGACCCGTCCCATGTTGGGCTGCTTTGCAGTTCCTAGCACTTCCATGGTTGAAAAATATCCAGGACTCAAGAGAATCCGCTTTACTCAGAGAGGAGCTGATCGGGGTGGATCCACAGGCGGTACGAGGGTGCTCTGGCACCCCGTCTGAACTGATTGGCTGCGGAAATAAATGAACTGGAGCTTCATTGTTCCACTCTTCTTTGCTTTCAGGCGGCTCTCCTCTTCTGAGAGAACGGGCTCTTCTGGAGACACATGAACAGCTGATGTCCCCTTTCCCCACAGTGGCTTCTTGTAGGACGGGAGGCCTAAAACACCTGGGAAAGGAAGTGACAGGACAAGGTTACCTCTTGAACTAGCTAGTTGGATTCGAATGATAATGTGTGACTGAGAGGCTGCTAGTTGCTGCATGTGACTACACCTGGATTGGGGCCACTGTCCATAGGAAAAGACATGGCCCAGAAAGATGTGCAACGTCTTGACCGTCCATCCTCCTTGTTATTCAGCCCTTTTTGGCTGTTCTTCTCCTGATCAGGGATTCTCTGATAGTCGCCAAGAGTGTGGTCCCGGGTTGGAGGAACTGCAGAGCTGAATGCCCGGAACAGCTTGGCTCAGGTAAGTTAATGGCGGGGTGGTAGGGGTGGAGAGGGTGGATTCTCCTGCACCTGTTGAATGGGAACGCTTGGGCAAAGCTATTTTCCTCTTCTTCTCCTGCCTTTGAGAGTTCTAGTCCCTTTGGAGAAGACAAGAAATGGTGGCTCGGGTGCAGGGACATAGCAAGGTTGGAGTGGGCCCTGGGACAACAAGCGAAGACGGGCCCCTGCTTGCCTCCCTGCTGTCGCCAGAGAGGCGTGAGGGAGAGAGCAAAAAGCAAGCTGTCACCCAGCTGGTAGCCCGCTCAGGGGCTCAGGGACTTTTGTGCCCCCTTGTTCAACTTATGCCGCTGCCTAGGTGGAGCATGGGATTCCTTAGATCAAGAAAGTTTACTTGAGTTCCTGCAGCCAACACAAGAAGAGCCACCACAAAGATATGAAAAGAGACAAAAAGTGTGGGCAGTATATAAATTTGATAAGTAAGTAAGTAAGTAAGTAAGTAAGTAAATAAATAAAATGTTGTGGTTGTGAGACTTTGAGAAAATCTGTGAAAGAGATGGCAAGTTTGTGTTGGTTTTCTCTTGGTCCGTCTCAGAGTTTATTTCCTTGCTGAATTATTTAAAATATTTATACCCAGCCCCTCCAGTGCACTACTGCTTGGGGTGGCTCACAACAATGAGATAGACACAAGATACAATAAAAATAATGAAATTAACTAAATTAAATAAAAACAAAAAAAGTGGTCAGATTAAAAACCACAATCATTATCAGGTTCAAATTAAAACTGAAAATTATAAAAAGCTAAGGAACCTACCAGATATAACAAAACAAACAAACAAACAAAATGGAACATTAAAAAGTCTCCTTTAAAAAGGAACATTAAAAAGGAACATTTTAAAAGGAACATTAAAAAAGGAACATCAAAATGGAACATTCAAAAGTCTCATTAAAAAGGTGTGTTTTTTTGTTTCTTATGAGCCCATTTTGGCTCCTGTGCTTGTCATAACTGCACCCCATCATTGCTTATGCATGCTAGAAATAAAAAGAAATCCCCCTGTTGAATTTCTATCTGAAAATGTCTGCTGGGGGAAGACTTGGTGGCCCGTCAGAGCACCTAGGATGGGTCAAGGCTATCTTCGTGTCATGCTGGAACTCTGTTTCACCCTCACTGAACTTGTGGAGCTTAATTCTCAGGCCTGCTTTTCAACATGTTGTTACAGTCCTTGTAATGAACACAAATTTGAGCCCTACCAAAGACATACAAGCTGGTGAGAACCCACCATGTCTTCTCATCTTAATCCCCTCAAGAAAAGCTTAGCAAGAACTGTCAGGTTTTGTCTTGTAGGTTCCACCATTCCTGCATGGGAGGGGATCATGTGTGCTTTCAGCCTCTTCAGGAGTCCTGGATGTCAAAACGATTGCCTTCAGTGTTGTCAGCTCCAGTGGCTTGTGTTGGATAATTGTGGTTTCGACTCCCACTCTCTTGATAACAATCCTTCTCACAGTGAATGACAACTTGGCTTAGTTCATTTTGGGGTGTAACTCTTGCCGGCAGCTTTTTGCCAAGTTCGGATAAGCCCAGAGCACCTTCTAGGCCACACCCAGTTTTAAGTAAGTGCCAAGCTGACAACTGAAACAAAATTCTTGGGGGTTGGTTCTTTGAATGCAGAAATCGGCCACTGTGGGCTTCCATGGGGGTGGCCGTTAATGTCCACTCTAGTACCCTGCGTTTTGAGGATAATCTGATCTTGGTAGAAGTTTCGGAGGCTTTATTGAACTTTGTGCAGCTGCAAATGGAGGCTCCTCATTTGGGGCAGAGGGGGCATTGTCCCCCTCCTTGCCAGGCCCACATTATCTCACCAAACATACCATCTCTTCCTCTCTGCCTTTCTCTGTATGTCTCGCTTGAATGTTGCTCTTGCATTTCCACGGCTTGCCAGTAGATGGTCCATCCTGTGGCTAATGGTCTTTCCCCCAAATTCCATTTCCTCCCTCTTAGGGCATTCAGTGGGATCTGTCACCCTCCACATAAAGTAATTACCATACTTAGTCACTACCCAAATTGCATATTTAGTGCCCCAGCACCAATCAGGATGTGCCTTTCTGTTCTCTCCCCCCACCCTGTCCCCTGCAAAGGGTGGGCAGGGGCTAGCCCTGCCCCCAACCAATCAGAAGTCAGAATAGCTTATAGGCACCTATTCCGACCAAACGCCAGCAAACAAGGCCAGCCCAGTCCTCTTACTTCCCAAAGTCCTTCTCGGCAGGCTGAGCAGACTCTCTGGAGAGTTGTTCAAAATGGGAGCATTCCGTCTACAAACAACTAGGAACCTGGCTACCTTCCTCCAGCCTCCCTGCTCCAGAGGGAAGCCAGCCCTTTTCTCAGCACCCCAAGGAAGCCCTCAGGAGGCATTGGATTTCTCTAGCATTTGCTTGGAGAGCTTTTCTTTTTTTTCTTTTAAAAAATGCCACTAGCAAATCTTGGCAATATTCAGATATTGTATGGGATGTGGTACTTTCTCTGGGTTGTTCTTTTTCTAGCAAGCACGGAGTCCCCTGCCTTCCCACAGGTTCTGGGACTTGAAGCAAAGCCTCTTGCTAGCTCCAGCGGCAACGGGAGGCCAGCGGTGGCCTGGGTTCAGCCCACCGCTGCGGAACCCCTCGCCCCGCCCCCTGCGTCAGACATCAGTGTCTGAGGTCCGTCTCAGGGGGCAAAGGTTAGCCACACCCCCTGCATCTGACGTCAGGCGCAGGGGGCGCAGTTTTGCTCGCAGAGGGGTTGCACGGCCCCATATGCGAGCAAAATCAGCCAAGCATCGCGTTTGCAGCCCGGCCAGAGCAGCTCTCCCTCTCTTTAAAAGGCAGGGAGGGCCACGCTGCGAAGGCGGAACGGGCTGTAGCTCACAAACGGGGCAGCACAGCCCCGTTTGTGAGCAAGATCGGCCAGTGTTGTGTTTGCAGTATGGCTGGAAGCGGAGCTCCCTGCCTTTCAAAGGTAGCGAGAGCCTCTCTAGCCGCACTGCAAATGTGGGGCTGGCCGATCTTTTTTGCAGTTGGGTCATGTGGCCTCGTTTGTGAGCTAAACCATGCCCCCTGCGTCGGGTATCAGATTAGGGGGCGTGGTTGGGGCGTGAGGCTTGGCCCCTGAGAGGCGGTGGCCCACGTTCTTTGAACCCGTTTGTGCAATGGTAGCTCCGCCCCTGGCCAGCTCCCTTATCTTTCTCTTACTCCCTCACCTCTCTTGGGGGCAAAAGAGAGGGTTATAGCTTCCAAATAAAACAAGCTATTTTAACTCAAATGTCTAAATGGACAATTCAGACGAGACTTATCCTGTTTGAAATGTATCTTTAGTGTGGATTTAAAAAAAAAAAAGAATTCAGAGATTAGTCAAATAGTCACGTAACTCCACCACTCTATAGTTCTTATGCCAGTTTTTGTTTGCTATTGGTTGGTTATTTTGTGTTACCCTTTCTTTTTTCTTTTTTTGGTGAGTGGTACTAGTATTGAAAGGAGAGGTCCTCAGCCAGATTTTGTGTGGTAGCAGTATTGAGAGGAGAGGTACTCAGCCAAATCCAAGTTCTTTGGACAGATGTATGATTTATATGGTTTGATTTTCAAATCTGATGAAAGATTCTCTCAAGTAAATGCTACATAGATCTGCAGCCAATTCTATACAGCCTTAATGAACTGATTGGGGCTTGTATGAACATTGGTATAAAATATTTTAAAATAAAATCAATGAAGTATTCATTGAGAGAATGGTAACTTCAGGAGCACCCTTCCTTCTCCTGTAGAAACCAAAAGCAACACTTTAGATTTTTCAACCAGAATGAGGCAGGTGGTTCATGTTTGCAAATGTACCTAGCTTGCATAATCCATCTTGTGGAATCTGAGGATTTGGGGCTGCAGAAATTTCACATTCTTAAGTTCAGTGTTCCAAGCTCCAAAAACCCTTTACTTCATAGACACCAGCACTTTGTGTGGGAAAGGGTCTTGGGTGGAAAGGAAACAGTTTTCTGCCAGCAACCTTGCAAACCTCTTTTCCCAGCTGTGGAAAGACAGGCCATTTAATTTGCTGAGCTTCCATTCATTGCTGTGATAAGCACTTTAGAAACGGAAATCAAATTAAGCAAGGAAACTCTGAGTGCCCTTGTCAACATCAGGGTTTTTCCAGCTAGGAAGCTTCTGTATGTCCTTGAAGAGACAGAGAGAATAGTCTGCAGGACAATTGTGCAGGCATGTTCTAAGGAAAATGTACGCCACAGATTATTTGGTCAAGATGTTAAACTCGGTTCGTGGCCGGTGGGAATATTTTGTAAGAAGTCTCAGCAGCTGTCTTGCTCGTGTTTCTAAAGGCATGACTGTATCTGTCAAATCTGAATGGATATGGGATGCAAGAAAAAGTTATCTCTTTGATGCCAGCCACACGTCTTGCTGTTTTTGATTGCTACGGAAATATTATGTAAGGGGAGAAGCAGAAGAAAAGAAAAGGATTCATAACATGGATGGAGAAAAAAGAGGCAGTTTGGCTATGCAAAAATAAGGAGGTCCAAAGGGGCCGATTTAGTCCAACATCTGCTTTCCATAGTGCCCAAGCCTATGAGCAGAAGATGCGAAGGCAAATGCCTTGTCCTCCCCCAACCCTAAGACATTATATTCATTGAGTATACTGCTCCTGAATATGTATGGATTTCTTGTCCCGCTTTTCAAAATTGTGGGCACTCAATAAAAATATTTGTTCAACTTGTTCAAAACAATTTAAGAGTAATAAAACATATAATAGCACCAGACAAATGTTTTGGTGACCTTTTCCTGCATCTTTTTGAGCTTTCCAATGTCTTTCTTGAGGTAGTATCTAGCACAATTAAACTTGCAAATTACTCTCTAGTGCAGGGGCTACCAATTTGGGGTCCCCATATGATGTTGGACTACAATTCCCATCATCACCAGCCACAAAAACCATGGTCCAATGTGACAGGGGATGATGGGGGTTGTAGTTTGATGACATATGTGGACTCAAGACTGAGAATCCTTGTTCTAACACACACACACATCCCTGCCTGAGACAGGCTAGCAGTGACTAACCCTGTTACACATCTGACCATTTCCACCCAAAGGTTATTCTGGAACAAAGGACAAAAGCGATGTTCCAGAATTGCCATGATGGCCAGTGGCGGGAACAGATCAGACGAACTGCCTGTGATTGCTGGAGCAAACTCCCTGGCTTGAAGCTTACCTGGCCGGCCGTCATATTTGCACATCCTTGCTAGAAACAGACAGGACTGGATTTGCCTCTTTCAAAACTTTGCAAGCTTCATTAGGCTCAAGAGCACTAAGCAATATAAAGCCTGGACTTTGAATTCTGATTTATTTCTGTTCAAATAAAGCATTCAACAGCACGAGCAGGCCTGGGACCTGCGGCAGGAAAAATAGCGACCTCTTTCTTCCACCAGCGTGTGGTACAATCAGCATGGGGAAGTTCTGAACGAAATAAAAATGAGCCCGCTTTTGTGTGACTCCCATTCATTTCCCTGAGACCTTCCAGGAGAACTTCCTACTGCAGCGATCTTCACTTTTGTTCAAGAGGGGGGCCAATTTGGCAAAAAAATTCCAATGCGAGAGCTGTTTCCCACTGGGCTGACCTCCGCACAGCACTACACTTTGCTTCATGCTGGGGTGGGTGGGTGGGGGTGCCTTAAGAGAGACGAAGCCCTCTCTTAAGAGCTCTAGAAGGAAAGTCCTGGAAAGGGCTCTGCTTCCCACCACCCTGTGCACACCACCCAAGATGGTACAGGGGCTCCGTTTCCCTTAAAGGAGCCCTCTGCAAAGCTATTACTACACCGTGGGAAAAGTCCCCTCTGCATGGGCGACTGTGCAGAGTTCAGTGTTGGCCGAAGCTTTCCACAGGCCCAATAAACCATTAGTCAGGGAGCTGCATTCAGGATTGGTGGGGGCTGCCACTGGCTACCCCCAGGCCTTACCACGAAGAACACTGTTCTAGTGGGTTGACTCCCCTTGACTCTCTTCTCTGCCATCCTTAATAGCACCCAAAGTCTGCTGGCTTAGCTTGTCTCAGGACTGTGTCCCTGGGGACTTGGAATGTGAACTGCAAGGCTGCTGCTTCAGCTTTTCTCTGTCCTTGTGCAAACACAATTACGCTAAAAGAAGAACACCAAGCTGTCTTATGATATCTAGCAAAAGAAATGTCCTCACACAGCAGTTCTTTGCTTCCCTTCTTCACCCTGCCCCAGCCCCCAAAAGGTTATCCAATCCCTGGAGAGCAGCACGCTTTATTTGTGATGTGATTACATATATTTGGGGTTGATCTGCAGAGGGCATCCTTGAATATGTTAGTACACAGTTGTCATTTGACTGGCAAATTATTCAGGTTGGTCCTCATAGTCTCACCCAGGAAAGTACATTAGGAATGGATTGTAACATGGGAAGACGTGATGAAATGGACTGAATTTTCTCTGGGCCCCATAGAAAATGAAGGAGATTCTGGAACATTTTTTGAAAGTCTGCAAAATATTCAGGGGCTTTAGAGCTCAAATTTTGTAATGGTTTAGGAACATGGGGGCACAGGAAGCCGCCTTCTACCAGGACAGATGGTAGATGGGTCCATCTAGCTTGGTATTGTCTACACAGACTGGCAGCGGCTTCTCCAAGGTTGCAGGCAGGAGTCTCTCCTAGTCCTCTCTTGGAGATGCTGCTAGGGAGGGAACTTGGAACTTTCTGCATGCAAGCACACAGATGCTCTTCTGCTGCCCCAACAGAGGGTTTTCCTCCAACTTGGGTCCCCAGATATTGTTGGATGAAATCATCTAGGGACCCATACTTGAGAACCTCTGGTTTAATGGTTTGTTAACAGCAAAGTGAGATTATGCATACAAAACCCTCACACACATGCAAATCAAACATGCTCCATGGATTTCTAGAGGCCCTAGCGCGCTCTAGTGGCCGCACCAAGGTACTGTGCCATCTCACACTTTAGATGCCCTTTTTGCTCCCAGCAGAGGAAGGACAAGCAAGATTAGGACTGGAGCATGCGGGGAAAGAAAGGGGTATTTAACATCACCCCTCTTTTAAGGGTCAATGGAAGCTTCCCTCCAAGGGCCGATACAGGGGTCATACACATGCCTCAGTTCTTCTTGTCCTTGCATTGCTTCTCAGTGCCAGGAGCGAGGCCATTTCCTGCTCTCTTGCCAGCTCCGAGTTTGTGTGGGGACGGGCTCCCTGGGACAGAAGCCAAGGAGACGGTGTGTTCGAGGAGGCAAGGTGGTGCTCAGGACACTTCAAAGCCTCCCAGGAGAATGACCACCACATATAAGAAGCTGCTCACCTTTTCTGCTTAATCCCTCTTCCAGTTTCTGTACAGCAGGGAGGAGCATAAATCATTCAGCACTACCAGGTCTCTGTCCCCCCCCCCCCCCCCCCGGTCCTTCTCTTGGGTGCCCTTTCTTCTTGGAGTAAGAACGGCTTGATTGTAACATGAAAAATGACCGAGAAATCCAATATGGTCCGCTAACCTGGTTTTCCTGCTCTGCTGCCTAGCAAAAGAGAAGTCTCCCAGGCACCAGCAGCTCAGATAAAGGAAAATGGCATTTGTGATTGAATTCTGCTGCTGGAGTAGCACTACGTTACAGGCCTGTGATGAGCTGCTGATAAAACCAAGCTCCTTGCATTAGCAGCAAATGGCCTTCCAGAAGTCTGACCGCTGTCTCCTCTGATTAAACAAAATCCTCGTGCATTAAACAGATGGCTTATGCTCCTTTTCCTTTGCATTTTCCCCCAGTTTAGCTTCTTGTATCTCTTGACAAAGGTGGGGAATCTATTTATGACATCAGACATGTTGTGTTGTCTGCTCCCAGACTCCATTTCAAGAGATGTGGTGGGGCGAGGGAGATAAAGAGAGAGAGAGAGAGAGAGAAGATGGTGAATACATTGAGAACCAAGGCCCAGAGTATTCTAGGTAAAACTTGGGGTTTCTTGTCCTCTCTGACGCTTCCAGTTTGCATTCAGTTGTAATTTCAGACATCACTCTTTCTGGTGGCTGAGAGTTCCACAGGCCAACAATAGCAAACAACCCTAAATTTCTGCAGAGGCATGAAGTAAGGTCAGGAGACAAATCTTGGAACCATTAAATGGTCCAGAGAGTGGAAGACAGAGCATGGACTGAGCTGGATGGCAGAGGACTCAAGCAGTCACACTCAACTTATTCCAGGGAGTGAATAGTTGAGAGCTGTCCTAGATATACAACCTGGCACACTGCCTCTGCCTAAAAAACAATCCATATATTTACTCAAACCTCTTCATCATCAATCATCATCATCATCATTTTATTAGCGGTATCTCCTGGGTCACTTTCCCAGCAGCTTGCTGGGAGTAGCATTCTGGTCCATTAGTCTTGTTCCTGCCAAGTGGAGGGTTGTTTTATTCATGCAGCCTGGGTTTTAAGTCAATGTGCTCAAGAGAACCTCCCACAAACAGTGGGAGTCAAGCCAAGGTTTTTGGCATTAATCACAACATCCAGAGGTGGGAGACAGAAGTAGCGGCAGCTGAACTCAAGGAGGGTGGTGCCGAATTGGACACACAGGCCAGGGCGGGGGGTGTCAACCACAAGCAACATTTGTTGCACAAAAACCATGGAAGCATGGGATTTGCACAAGAAGAAACAAGGCGGGCAGCTGTGCCATTTGGCCATGGGGCATGTTGAAGAACAAAAACCTCAAGCATAGGCTATTTGCATGTAAGACTCAACCCAATGGAGAAGACCTCAAGTGGGGTTTTTTGTTTGTTTGTTTTTTGGCAAAATATCATGGCAAATACCATGATATCATGGTATTTATATCATGGGAGTAGCTTAGTGGCTGAGCTCCAGCTTTGCCTGCAAAAGGTCCCAGGTTCCATTGCTGGCAGCATCTCCAGGTAGGGCTGCTGGGAAAAATTCCTGCCTGGAAGGTGGACCGAGGCTCCGGTTCAACGTAAGGAAGCTCCCTCTGCATCTCTGTATCAGAGTGGAGTAACCCGGCACCAACATTCCCTGAAAGTGAAACTCAAAATGGCATTTTAAAGGTCCAGCTCAGATGAATGGAATGAAGAATGCTGTGGAGGGAAAAATCTGGAGGGGAAGGGAGGGGGTGTTTTTTCTGGGGTGGGAGAGATGCTGCCAGTCAGTCCCCTGCCAGGGATCCTCAACGTTGGCCCCCCAGATGTTCTTGGACTTCAACTCCCATAATCCCCAGCCAAAGGCCACTGGGCCTGGGGATTATGGGAGTTGAAGTCCAAGAACATCTGGGGGGCCCTACGCTGAGGATCCCTGATCGATACTGAGCTCAATGGACCAAGGGTCTGACTCGGTAGAAGGCAGCTTCCTACCCTACTGTGTGTTTGCAGTCAGATTTCAACTGGATTTCACTGGCTAAAAGAGAGCACCCAATCCAGCCAAAGTGGAGCCTGTTTAACTGCTCCTAATAATTTCAAAGGAGTGTCTCCCTTGAAATGAATGGAATGCAGAAGTGCTTAATAAGGGCTAGGACCAAGGAATCATCAGAGACGCATAATTTCACTCCCCCCCAACCAAGAAAATAGTACAATTCTGTTCTTTGGGGCAATTCTTTTCCACTTTATTTGCCTTCCAAATAAATAAACCACCACATATGAAGATGTAAAATAAACAAAGAAAGAATGGACCATCACAGGACATCATTTGGAATGTAGCTTCATGCACAGATCACACAGATTATTAAATAAACAGCACTTGAAGAAATGGCGTGGCCTTCTTGTCTTACACTCAATTTGCATTCCACTAGGTACACACACACACACACACACACACACACACACACACACACACACACGTTTCTAAATTTGGAACATGCACTGTATTCTCTAATAGCATCTGTACTACAAGCAAATTCCAAGGGAGGCGAGGCATGATCCACAGGAGTCTTGCTACACATCTCCCTGGCACCTAAGCCCTTCTGAGGGGGTCTTGCTCCAAATACCATCTCATGTGGATGCCACATTAGCCTCTACTAGAAGCAGGGCCTTCTCTGCTGCAGCCCCCAGACTCTTGAATTCCCTTCCCAGAGAGAGCAGACGGCGCCCTTTCTACAGACATATGCAACCTTTCTTTTTCCAGAAGGCATTGCAAATGTATCATTTGACTGCCATTTCTCCTCCCTGTATTCCTGGTGGGGAACAGGGACTGTAGCTCTTTGGAGAAAAAAGCAGGTCACGAATCCCATCTGACCAAAGAGGTTTTTAATCAACCAGCATAAAATGGCAAACAGCCATGATATACTTTATAACTGAGCAATACATATTGAAATCCTATTGTATGTTGTTTGTAATGGGAGGAAACTTGCCCAGCAAAATTTGTCCTGGAGCTTCAAAGCATTTGAACCAGCTGCAAAATTTAAATATTCCAAACCCTCCAGCAGGGATTGATTGAGTGGTGCCACCACTGGTTGTATGAAATATCCAACGAACCCTTCCTACAAATTGCACAGCACGTTTTGTGGCCCAAGCAGGTGCCAAGGGTCCAACGACACGACATACAAAGATGTTTGCAAGGGCAGCAAAACAGTGAATGGAGAAAGAGCGAAGTGTGTATGTGCATATATGCGCACACACATCCTTCTCTTAAAAATGGCTGTCAGACTACTGTCACCGACCGAGGAATAATGGTCAGCTTGGCCTTGGATTGCACAGTCCCTTTTCCCGCCAATCCCTGCTTTTTCACTTGCAGTCATGTGCAGAACTGCCAAGTCCTTCCCACACGGCAGAGATACTGTAGGGCTATTCTCACAATTGGCATTAAGGTAGGAAAAGCCCCCAGTCCCAATTCGGGAACTGGGCACGCTCCAGTCTGGCCATCAAAATAATTCTAAGAGCAAGGGAGGAGGAGGAGAAATTGATCTTCCCTGAGCTGAGTAGGGAGGCAGGAAGCAGCTGCAAGCCCAGTATTTATACCCAGCTCCAGTGTGAGGGTGGAGGGAAAGCACTCCCCACGCCTCCCGTCTGCATACCCAGCTCATGGAGGAGCACTCCCCCACCCCACTTGCTTGTAGAATCCTCACAATGGCTGATCAGAAGCATGTGTGGCTCCTAAACCAGAGTCCGGCCCTCTCCTCCTCCAATGCCAATCGTGAGGACAGGTCGACTGTGGTTCCAGGAGATGGTAGACGGGCCCTGCCTCCCTCTTTCCTGCTTCTCTTATAGCTGGGCATGTGCTCTGACTACAGTCCAGATGTGAACATTGTGCTGCTCTGCTGCTTTTCTCAAAGAAACTCTCAGATTCTTGGCATTAATAATGCAACTATTTAAGAGTGGGAGAAATACAGGTGGAGAACGGATGGCTAACAACATCTGGTGAATCTTCCCTGAAGACTGAGCGAACAAGGTGTGGCAATTCCAGGATGGACACCCCCATCTGGAAGTGCCCCCAGGAAAGGGAATGTGGAGACAGATGCAAACACAGAAGTTGTACAGATGATCAACACTGTAGCTTTGTACCATCCATCTCCTTCTGGGCACTTCTCTTCTCTGTGTGTTTCACAGAAAGTATTACAGAAGCAATTCCCCCAAAACATTTTTTAAAAATAATAATTTAAAAAAGAGAATTACAAAGACAAAGATCAGTCCTGCATCAGTAAGTCCACAAGTAGAGACGTCTTTCTTCAAATCTGGGACCTTAGTTCAAAAGGGCAAAACTTGCTAAAAACAGCCCAAAGGAGTGAGTTTCAAAAACTGACCTCCGTGGCTGAACATGTTAGAAGGCAGCTTTACTAAACAGGAAAAGTAACATGCACAGCTAACAAAGACAGAGTTGGGTTGCCTTTAACAACATCCTGACAGGCAGGAGTTCAACAGGTGAGCCTCTGTTAGGAAGAAGGGTGACTATGTTAGATCCCCAGCCTGATTTATAGGGCTATGGCCCAGGTAAAAACACTGATCTCTGAAACTGTTAGGGTGCAGCCTAAATTACCATTGCCTGTGAAGGACCCTCACCTCCAACTACCCCAGTTCTTTGCTAATCCATGCTGCTGACCTGCAGGCAGCTACCAAAGGGCCCTGTCAAAGGAGAGTAGCTATTGGTGACCCTTGCAGGGTTCGAGTCCTCTTTGATTACACTATGCGATTGCTGAATAATTCTTCACTTGCTTCCTTGTTTGAGGGACTCTGAAAGCCTGTCCAACACCTGCTCTTACTAGTCAAGTTGGCACCACCTGTTTGGTGCTGGACTCATTTCTTATGGGCTGCTTCTCCCCACCAATGGTCCCAGGACTACACGATTCTTCTCATTGCTCTGGAAAAAGCAGCCATAAGAGGCTGAACTCTTGAGTGGAAGGTTGACTGGGCAGGGAAAGAGGGACTGCTCCATCTAAGGGTTCTCAAACATGGGTACCCAGATGCTGATGGACTACAACTCTCTACTGGCCTGTCTTTGGCCACTGTGGTTGAGGATGATGGGAGTTGTAGTCCATCAATATTTGGGGACCCAAGTTTGAGGACCCCTGGATTAACCCTTTTGCTACCACCAATCACCCCCACAAACTGCTTTGTTCCATGTAGGTGGGAGTGATTTTGGGCAGGGAAAGGATGGAAAAGCACCTTCTCTTCTGCAACCCACCTGCCAGCTCAAGATTCCAGCCTCTTGTGTGTTTTAACTTTGGAGGAAAAGGTCAAGGAAAGAGAATCTGCAACTACACATAAGATGTACTTTGGCCCTTAAAGCGGAGGCTTAGATTTTAAAAAAACGAAGTGAGGCTCAGAGACCAATGATTAGGGAGAAGAGACTTCTAAACATTAAACGACATACAATAGTACCTCTATAGGGCTGATCGCAAACAGAAGAGTGAATGGGGATTTTTAAATGTATAATGAAGACAAGGGAAGTGTGTGTGTGTGTGTGTGTGTGTGTGTGTGTGTGTGTGTGTGTATATATAAAAGTGACAGGGAAGAGAGACTTGGGCCAGGAGCAGGAAGAGAATCCAGTTCCCTTGGACGCTGCCCTGGAGCCCTCTCCCTCCTCTTTGAAGGCTACAATTCACATCCAGGGTTTCAGACATGGGGGTGCTCCTGGGGTTGAGGGGCCCAGCCAGCGGCCGCAGAGCCATAAAGCTCCGAACCAGCATGCAAAATCCGGCTCCAGGAGTGGACCTCCCTAGACACGATGCCAGAGTCCCATGACTGGAAAACACCTTCTCCTTGACCAAAAAGCAGCTGGGAGTGTGATTTGGATTGGAACCATGGGGGGGACAGCAAAAGGAGGCTAGCCTGTGGTGTCCAGTGACAATTCCCCGATTTGCAAATCTCCCTTTCCACAGAAGGAAAAACAGAAACCCCTGTAGGTTTTTCTCTATGTGGCGAACGCCCGTTTCAAAAGAGATGCATGCAAACACTACCAATTTGCACCAGGAAACTGATGCAGGAATAAAGGGGTTAAACCACCGCCCCTGCCCCCCCCCCCGGCAAACCCAGGGCCCACTTGGCTGCTTTCTGCCCAAGAAAACACTATCAGGAGCGTCAGTCATGCCTCACATCTAGCCTGGCTCTGGGATTCGCCACACGTCTGCCCAGGAGCCCTATTCAGATGTGGAGCGTGTGCTGAGACTTGACCGGGTCCTTGGAGAGCCACCCCATGTCTGAAAAAAACTTATTGTGAGAAGCAACCCTGAGGAACAAGGAACGCACCCCCCCCTCTTCCTCACGAGGAAACCTGAAGAGTGCAGACGCTTCCCTCCGGTTTAGTTTGGGGGGGTCACCTTCTCCGCCGCCTCGTCTCCAGAACCCTCTTCCTCGGCCGCCTTGGACTCGTCTGAGCCTTTGGACTCCTTGGGGCTGTCCTGGGGGTCTCCCTTCTCCTCCTTCCTCATGGCCACCGTGCTGGCCGAGAAGCCCTTGAAGCCGGACAAGGGGCTGGAGGAGAAAGGGTAGCCCAGGCCAAAGGTGGTGCTGGCACTGCTGGCGGTGCTCAGGCGCGTCTCTTCTCCTTCCAGTAGTTTCCTGCCGGGGAGGGACAAAAAAAACACAAACAACCCCAGGCACTTTTAGAAGGCCAGCGTGGCTTTTCAAGTGGTCACTGTTGATCGGGGCTGGGCGGGTCATCAGGGGCAGCCCACGGGGGACTCAGAGCCCCGAATCTCATCGGCCCCCTCCCCACCCCTTCCAGAAAGGAAGCGCAGCAGCGAAGGCTCCTGGGGGTGTGTGTGTGTTGGCCCGGCTCTTTTAAGCACCTAGCCACAGCCCTGCCGTCAAGGCTCTCCAAATCCAGCTGTCTCGGCAGCTTCAGGCTGTTCTGGGCTATGCCGGCTGCAGGGAGATCGTGTCTCATTTTTGGATTCTCCCTGACTGAAGAGTGGGGGGGCCACACTCCCCAAATACCCTCCCCACCCACAGAAAGGTTGCAGGTCAGGGAAGTGGATCCTGCTCGTTTCAAGGACGCTTGTGCAGGAGAACTTCCTGACGGATCGCAGTGCATGTGAATGAGTGGGAAGGGGGTGCCACAAGTCGGGCCTGACGAGCCCCAGGTCCTGCATCTGGTAGTCTAAAGCATATGGCTACTCGGGGGTAGGAAGCTGATCGCCCCTCCCCCCCGCACACCAAAGACAGTGGCACATTGCACAAGACAGACTGAGAGGAGGAGGAGGAGGAGGCTGGGATGCTCAGTGCAAGAGCATCTGCTTTGGAGGAGAGCTGGTCTGGTGGCAGCAAGCATGACTTGTCCCCTTAGCTAAGCAGGGTCTGCCCTGGTTGCATATGAATGGGAGACCTGATGTGTGAGCACAGTGTAAGAGATTCCCCTCAGGGGATGGAACCGCTCTGGGAAGAGCAAAAGGTTCCAAGTTCCCTCCCTGGCAGCATCTCCAAGATAGGACTGAGAGAGATTCCTGCCTGCAACCTTGGAGAAGCCGCTGCCAGTCTGGGTAGACAATACTAAGCTAGATAGGCCAATAGTCTGACTCAGTATATGGCAGCTTCCTAGGTTCCTATGCCTGCAGAAGGTCCCAGGTTCAATCCCCAGAAGCATCTCCAGGTAGGGCCAGAAAAGGCCCCTGAGCCTGAAATCCTGGAGAGTTGCTGCCAGTCAGTGTAGACAATACTGAGCTAAATAGAACAAGAGTCTGACTCAGTATAAGGCAGCTTCCTACGAGAGGCGCAGCTCCCGAGCAGGCCCCTACCTGTACGCCGCAATCTCAATATCCAGAGCCATCTTCACGTTCAGCAGGTCTTGGTACTCCCGCAGGTGACGGGCCATCTCTCCCTTGGTGGTCCTCAAGGCGTTCTCAAGCTGGTTTATAGTCTCCTGGAAGTAATTGGGATTTATATAGTAACACAGTGCTCTGAAGAACAGCGTAGCAGGAGACACAGGTCTCTGCCCCAAAGAACTTACAATCTAAACACTGACAGAGCGAGATTGTGAGGGAGGTGCAGGTTAGCAAGAGCAGGCTACGAACACGTTCATGTGCTAGAGGGCCTCTGGCCCCTCCAGAAACATCCCGCACAAGGAGGGGGAAAGGGGGAAATAAACATTGTCAGGCTGCAAATGCTGCCTGAAAGGACAGGAGGAGAGCTTTCTCGGCTTCAGAGCCTGAGTGGCGAGCGGGACGTGACCGGAGGGGTTGCTGGCAGGGCTGGTGACAGGCGACCATTGCGCCTGGTTTTTTAAATGCCAGCCATCAACATTGTGCCCCATCCCGCCACCGGCGATATTTAGATGCAAAAGGGGGGATTTCTCTCCGGGACCTCCTCCCTCCAGCTACCGCCGCCCCCGGAGAGGCACAGCAAAATCTGCAGAGTGACCAAAGTCGCCGATCCTCAGATTTTGCTGCCATAGGCAGATGCCTCCTCTGCCTTAATCTGCCATTGGTCTGGCCTACATCACAGGGATGTTGTAAGGATGACTGAGAACAATGGGTGTGAAGTTCTCCAAACATGTTGGGAAATGTGCTTTGTAGGGACTAAGTATTCTTGTTCCTATTTTTAGGAAGGCTGTTTTAGTAATTTTATACCGATACTTCAGTTATGGCCCCTTAGGGACAGTAAGGTGACACCCCCCAGCCCAACTGAATCTTGCCCTCCCTGCCCTATCCATTCTCTGGGACATCAGGAAATATGACCATTAGACAGGATATTGGCAGCTGTGGACTTAACCCCACCATTAAAAAGAAGGAAGAAACGGATAACCTGGACACACCTGTGTGGGCACTGCTTGATCCCAGACATTCTTTCCTACTCGGCATTTTAACCTGAGAATTCTGTAATCTGCCTAAGTTATGCAAATCGATCGACTGCATATTTCTTTTCTGAGTTTACTCCTTGAGGGTCGGAGAAAGGGTTCAAATGAGTCCCCTTGCATATCAGCCGGCCTGTGCCACCTTGGGCCGGCGTTTCCTTTGCTTTGGGTCGCCCCCTCCCCGCCAGACCGTCACCTGCAAGTTCCGGATCTCCTCGGTGCTCCGCTCCTCCGCCTCCTGCAGCTGCCTCTCGAGGGACTCGTTGGCGCCGCGCAGGGCCTCGACCTCGATGTTCCGAGCCTGGAGCTGCCGGCGGTACTCGGAGATCTCCTCCTTGGCCTGGCGGATGCTGTCGCTGCTGCGAGCCGCCTCTTCCGTGAAGTTGGCAAATTTGGACTTGTACCACTCCTCGGCAGACTGCTGGTTCCGGGCAGAGAGAACTTCATACTGGGTGCGGATCTCCTTCAGGGCAGCCGTGAGGTCCGGCTTGCTCACGTCGATCTCCACGGAGACCTGGAGAAGGACAAACAAGGAGGGAAGCCCTTCAGACCGGCCGGCCGCCATGTTGCGTCCCCTGGTCCCCTCCAGGCTGGCTTGTGGCAACACAAGAGACCTGGGGAGGCTGCTGGGAAACTACAACGCGCCCAGGACACAGCTGCTAAGTGGGACCCGAGTTGGAGGAAATCCTGTGCGGGCACTGAATGCTCTGCACTTAATCCTGCCCAGGTCCAGAGTGCTCTTTAAAAGGCAGGTGCAAAGTCACCTAGGCTTCAGCATCCTTTGTATCAACATCTGGGGACCCCAGTTTTGGGAAGCCCTACTTTCAAGGAACACGGTCTAGCTATGCAAAAGCTGGCAGAGTAGTTTTCTCTTTGTTGGGCTAAACACAACCACACAGCTCGAGCAGAATTGCTTCCCTGGACGGAAGGTTCACCTGGATGACATACAGAGCCCTGCTGAGCAAAAGCCTGTTAAGTGACTTCATTTGAGATTAGTTCTGACCAGCAGCTAGAATTCAACTGTGATTGAGGGCTTTTCGTATCTGTCACTGAGGACTTGTTTGTATTTACCATACCCTAAAAAACGTTTTAAAACAAGAACAAAAATTGTCTCTGTATTGCAAGTGAATGTTTTGCTTTTTTTATTGCATTGATTCATGTTTATTATTACTGCAACATCATCATAAACAAAGAGGTCCCTCCCTGCCCTGTTTATTTATAGTCTGAATTTCAACCACTGAAGAAAGAGAAAGGGAGCAGAAGGAAGAGGGTTGGGAGAGGCCAGGGCAGCAAGGGGTGAATGTGCGACTATGACAGCTTCAGATATTTTGGTATTTGGAGAGAAGAGCTGGTCTTGTGGTAGCGAGCATGAATTGTCCCCTTTGTTAAGCAGGGTCAGCCTTGACTGACATTTGGATGGGTGGCTACAGTGTGAGCATCTGCCTGCTTGCACACAGAGGAAGGTCCCAGGTATGGATGGAGGTGAGGAGAAAGTGGTAAAGCCAAAGGGTTTGTGGAAGAGGTGGGTTTGGAGAGAGGGGTGGGGTGGGACCAGGTAGATGGTCTAGGAGTTCCAGGACTAGAGGGAAGCCAGGAGAGCCAGGGCCGGGCTGTCCCATGTCATTCCGGCTCCTCTTTCGGGGAGATGCTTGACGCACAGGAGGTGATGCAGAGGAGAGAGACACTCCCCAGCCAGGGAACAAAAGCAGCTGCGGGGGGGGGGGCCCTCCGGACCGGAGTGGCTGCTTCCAGCGCACCGGCTCCGTCCTTTCCGCTTCGGCTCTTTCTCAAGAGGTCTCGAGCAAACCTAGCAAGGCGGCGTGAAGTCTGGGCAGACAAAAGGAGGACACGTCCGGTGCTGCTGCCTCCGTCTCCCAAGCGCCTCTGGGGCTGCACTTCACGCTGCAGAGAGCAAGGCCAGGCAAAGGGGTGTGTGGCACTCGGCACTAGCTTCTGCACACATCGAGAAGGACCTTGAGCAGCGCTGGCCAGTGCGGCTGAAGGACAACAGCTGAGCACCTTCCCCCCCCGCCCCCCCTGCAACGGCTTCAGAGAAGCAGCCAGCCAGCCAGCCCTCTCCTCCCAAGAGCCATTCGGAAGACTGTCAGTGGCTCAAGGCCAGCCTGAGGATTTTTGCCACTAGAGATTGCGCACACACACACACACGGTCTTCTTATTGGATGCTGAGCCGCATACTGCCAGCCTGGGTCCCCAGAGGTTGTTGGACTACAACTCCCATTGTCCCCAGCCACATTACGTTGACCGAAGCAGCAGCAGCAGCAGGTGACGGGAAAGAGTCTGCCCAGACCTTGGACAGCGGCAGACCGGATGGGCCCCGGGGAGGCATGCGGCAGCTCCAGACAAGATTTCTGTCTTTGTTAGTCTTTAAGATTCACCTTAAAGACTAACAAATGCATTGCAGCTCTTGTGTGGCCTGAAGTGTGTTAGCCTTCAGTTTGACACAAGACTGTTTGTCGTTTCTCAGGCAACGGAAGGTTCTTTCTCCATCTTCTGGTCCCCACAGGCACCTCTTCTCCGCCAGTCGGTCTAACCCAGCCATTCAAACCACCTCCCCTCCCCAGGCCTTGTGGCGGGGAATCCCGCAGATTAATTGCGGCGCGAAGCCCTTCCTTTTGCCTGTGCTCTCCTGCCCCTGCTCCTGGTACCCAGCTGAAGAGGGGATTTAGACGCGGGCAAGCGCGCTCGGGGCTGCAGCCGGATCTCGCTGCCCCCTGCCCGCCCCCCCATCTCCCCTCGGCCGGGGGGCGGCCAGGTAGGCAGGCAGGCGCGCCCGGGGGGGTGCCTACCTGGGCCTCCTGGAGCTCGGCCTGCAGCTCGGCCACCTCCTCGTCGTGCACGTGGCGCAGGAAGGCGATCTCGTCGAGCAGCGCCGCCACCTTCTTCTCCAGGTCGAGGCGGGCCAGGGCGGCGCGGTCGGCCTCCTTGCGGGCGTCGCGCAGGGCCAGCTCGGCCTCCTGGCGGCGCTGGGCCTCGTGGGCCGCCTCGTCGCGCAGGCGCTGGAGGGCGCGGCCCAGCTGCTGGCTCTCCAGGGCCGCCTGGTCGCCGTCGTGGCGCAGCGCCTCGACGGTGGAGCGCAGCTCGCGCAGCTCCTGCTCGTAGAGCTGCTGCAGCCGCGACGGCTCGGCCTGCCGCTGCCGCAGCGCCGCCACCTCGGCCTCCAGCAGCCGGTTGTGCTGCTCCAGCTGGTGCACCTTCTCGATGTAGGTGACGAAGCGGTCGTTGAGGCCCTGCAGCTGCTCCTTCTCGTTGGTGCGCACGATCTTCAGCTCGTTGCTCAGCGCGCTCGACGGCGCCGCCCCCGCCCCCGCCGCCGCCGCCGCCCCGGCCAGCAGCACCTCCAGGTGGTCCAGCGAGCTGCTGGGCGCCGGCAGCTTGCGGTAGGACGACGAGAAGGAGGACGGGGAGCAAGAGGGGCGGCCGCCGACGCCGCGGACCCCCGCCGCCCTGCCCGGCACCGAGCCGTACAGCAGGCTGCTGCTGCTGCTGCGGCCGCCCGCCGCGGCGGCGGCGGAGGAGAGCCTCGACGGCGGCTTGCCGAAGGCGGCGAAGAGCAGGTCGCCGCTGCTGTAGTTCATGGTGGTGGCGGCGGCGGCGTCGGCCAGCCGGGCAGCTGCAGTGGCGGCGGCGGCTCCTCTCGACGGCCGCGGCGGGGGACGGGGCGATGCGGCGGCGGCTGCCGCGCTCTTATAGCCCGACGAGCGCCAATCCCGGCGCGCAATTGCGGAGCCGAGGGGAGGGGGAGGGGAGGGGAGGGGAGGGGAAGGGGCGTGCGAGCGAGCGAGCGAGGAGCTGGCCGGCCTGAGATTAGTCTTATCAGCAAGAAGCCGCCGCCGCTGCAAAGCTGCAGGTCATGGGTGGGTGCGTGGGTGGAGCGCCCGCAGCCGGCGCCCACGCCACTTCAGTGGCAGGAAGGAGACGGAGTAGGGGGGCGTGCGTGCCTCTGAGCATGTGCCGAGCGCCCTTCCTTCAGCGATCAGCAGCCATCGCAGCCTGCCTGGCATGGGAGGGCTGGGCTGGGCTGGGCTGGATGGCTTCCTTCCAGGGCAGGCGGCGGCGGCGGCGGGGCTCACACCCAGGAGAGCAGAAGATCAGCAGCTGCCCTCCTGGGGGGATCCTACGCGACCGCGGAGGCCAGGCTGCCTGCCGGGCTGGCCTCTATAGCTGGTCCAGAGTTTCGAAATCCTAGCCAGAAGCCCAAGTCCTGGCTGGCAGGCAGGCAGTACCCAAGCGTGGGAAGCCCGCAGAACCCAGACTCTGTCTTGCAACCTCGCCCAACCTCAGTTTCGGGGTAAGCTTTGCCCTCTGGCCTGCCAGGTTTGCTGAGGCTCCTGGCTGTGCCCGCTTATCCCACACAGCTGGGGTGGAGATCTTCCCCCTCCACATTTCACTGAACCCCCCTGCCCAATAATAACAGCCTCGGCAAAGTATTTCCTCCTTTGCAAAAGAATTTAAAGGAGGAGAGCTGGTCTTGTGGTAGCGAGCAAGAATTGTCCCCTTTGCTAAGCAAGGTCTGCCTTGGTGTGCCTTGGATGGGTGCCTACATGTGAACACTGTAAGGCATTGCCATTAGGGGATGGAGCCCTAGATCCGCCGTGGAGCATAATGCAGAAGGCCCCGGTTCACTCCCTGGCAGCATCTCCAGGTAGGGCTGGGAGAGAGTCCTGCCTGAAGCCTTGAAGAAGCTGCTGCCAGTCAGTGTAGACAAGACTGAGCTTGATAGATGGGCCAAGGGAGGCTCTGACTTGGGATAGGGCAGCTTCCTGGGTTCCTAGTTTAAGTGAGGACGGAGTTGCTGTTCAGGCTATTCCCCCACCCCCCACCCCTACATCCATGCCACACAAAGCACCCTGATTTTTGGAAATCAAAACTTGGCCACCCTCTTCCCCTTCCAGAGGCAGCTGCTTCTGCTGGGCAGAATATTGGGTGGCCCATTGTGGCGTCGCATTTCTGCAGGATCAGAACAAAAGGGAAACCACGGCCGGAGCCTCCTGCTTATCCAGGCAGCGTTTCTTTTCTTGTTACTATAAATGGACCAGATTTTATCACGCAAACCCTTTTAAAGCAGGAAGGCCGCGCTGGGTCCCCGTGCTGCTTTCTTTCGGCTGCTGCTGATGGCGCCTCTCTCCCCAGCACGGCACCATCTGTCTCTTCCTTGGCTGCTTTCCATCTCATTTCGGCCCCGTTGTTCGATAAATCAATGCTCCGTTATTCAAAGAAGGGAACCTCAAGCCCAGAGGTAGCAGCATGGTGGGGGAGGGGAGGGAAAGGCTCCTTCCTGCCTTCGCCTCTCCAGGGTGGAAAAGGACCAGAGAGCGGAAGGGCAGGGAGAGGGAGGGGGCTGCTCATCTCGGGGGGAGGAGGAGAGGCGTACAGACAGAGGCGGCCAGACCACCATGGGGCCAAGTCAGATGGCGGACTTGGGTGGCATCAAAGGTGGCAAGGAGACAGATAGCCGTGGCTGCTTAGATGATCCTGGTCTGAAAGCCGGTGTGGAATATAGAGACACAGGAAGCTGCCATATCTTGGTCCATCTAGCTCAGTATTGTCTGCACAGACTGGCAGCGGCTTCTCTGAGGCTGCAGGCAGGAGTCTCTCCCAAACCTATCTTGGAGATGCTGGTGTGGGAAGGGGCTTGGAGCCTTCCTTCCCAGAGCAGCCCCATCCCCTGAGGGGAAGAGCTTCCTGTGTACACATGTAGTCTCCCATCCAAAGGCAAACCAGGGTGGATCCTGCTTCGCAACATGGAGAATTCATGCTTGCTACCACAAGACCAGCTCTCCCCCCCCACCCCCAAACATACCCATTGATATACAAAGGAACTTATTTGAATCCTGTCTCTGATCCTTAACCAGTAAGACTGAAAAAGAAGCATGCAGTTGATTAATTTGCATAATTTATGCAGATTACAGAATTCTAACTTTAAAATGCTAACTAGGAAAGGCACAGAATAACTGGGATCAAGTTATGCAACCAGAGAAATGTCCACACAGGAAGAAATGTCTGAGGGGTTTGAGTTCAGATTATACGTTCCCCCTTGGGGATTATACGTTCCCTTGGGGGAACGTATAATTTGAACTCAAACCCCTCAAACGTTTCTTCCTGTGTGGACATTTCTCTGGTTTGCATAACTTGATCCCAGTTATTCTGTGCCTTTCCTAGTTAGCATTTTAAAGTTAGAATTCTGTAATATATATATATATAGAGAGAGAGAGAGAGAGAGAGAGAGAGAGAGCGCACCAGCATAGTGTAGTGGTTAGAGTGTTGGACTAAGACCAGGAAAACCTGAGTTTACAAGTGTAAAAACAAATATAAAATATATATTTATTTATGGTGGGCTTATTCCATGTCTGCCAATATCCTGTCTAACAGTGGCATTTCCTGATATCCCATAGGGAAAGAAGGGCAATATTCTGTTGGTGTTGTGGCAGCAGGCACAAGTTGCCCCCTTTGCTAAGCAGGATCTGCCCTGGTTTGCATTTGAATGGGAGACTTCATGTGAGTACTGTCAGATAGTCCCCTCAGGGGATGGAGCCACTCTGGGAAGTTCATGCTTGCAGAAAGTTCCTTTGCAAGCAGAGGAAAGAATGCAGAAAGTCCCAAGTTCCCTCCCTGGCAGCATCTCCAAGATAGGCCCGAGAGAAACTCCTGCCTGCAAGCTTGGATGAGTCACTGCCAGTCTGGGTAGACAATCCTGAGCTAGGTGGACCGAAGGTCTGACTTGGGATAAGGCAGCTTCCGATGTTCCTAGATGGCCACCGACATTTAGCCGCTGGAGTGAGTGCTTGGGGATGGAGCAGGAGGATCTAGGTGGCAATCTTTGGCTGGTGATTGGGCATCTCCCCTTCTATCCCAGGCCCACTTGGGAGCAACTGAGGTTCCCTCCTGCCCTTGGTGCATCAAGAGGTAGGTCCCAGGCCTCCTGGCAGGTGCAATGCCCACTGCACAGAGAATCACGGGGGTAGGCGCTTGGGGCAGCAAGACCCAGTGCTGCCTTCAGCCCTCCCCTGCTGGTGGGTTCCCAGGGTGCGATGCCCAGCCATCTAAGGGGCAGGCTGGGCTTCCGCGAGAGACGCATAGTACATGCGGCCAGCCAGCACTGAATGGGAGAAGCAGCCCTCCAGCCAGCCAATGAAGAATCCGTTCCCATCCCTCTTTCTGCTTAGGAGGATGAAGCGAAGGTCACCCAGAGCCCCAGGAAGAGACCTGCACTTGCTCAGCACAGAAGCTGCCTCCGTCCTCGTTCCAAACATAGCCGCGTCCAGAGCTTTGCCCTCCGTCTGAGGGCTGAACACAGTTGGCTCTAACTTTTCCTTGTGATGCTTTTTTGATGCATCGACCTGACACCAAATGGGTTCATGTCTGGTTGCTGATGTCTGGGCTGGGCATGTGAGGCGCTGGGTTTTTCCTCTCCTCCAGCACTTCATTCCAACCAAGTGGGCAGAACCTCGGTTTGGGGGTTTTCATAAGAAGGTGATCCTCCTGCAGCACAGGGAGACAAAGACTGGAAACACCCTTGTGCCATCACGTGCGATTTGGGTCCGATTCAGTGGCAGACCCAGGTATGACCTAGATCCTGTGTGAAGGCTCAAGCACTTAGGACCAAGCAGCTGCCTTATACTGAATTAGACCCTTGATCCATCTAGTCAGTATTGTCAACACTGACTGGCAGCAGCTTTCCCAGGTTTCAGGCAGGAGTGTTTCCCAGCCCACCCTGGAGATGCTGTCAGGGAGTGAAACTGCGGCCTTCTGCATGCAAGGAAGCAGATGCTCTTCCACTGTGCTATGGCCCAGTTCTCAGGAACATAGGAAGTTGTCTTATACCATGCCAGACTATCAGTTAATCATGCAGCTCTACCTGGTGAATGGCCAACCTGCAGGCAGCATACCTCTCATTGAGGCAGGACAGGATGGCTCCAAGCATTTGCTAGAGCGACATCCATCTATGTTGTTATGGCCAGCTATCTTGCTTTCTTGCCTGGAGCTATCCATGGTCCTGACCTCTTTCCCCTCGGAGCTGTCCAAGGTCTGCGTCTCTCCCAGGCCCCTGCTTTGGTGGAGGCCCTGACTCAGCTTGGAGCAGGGTAGCAGGATGCTGGGCTCTATTGACCTTGGCAAGGAAGTCGGCAGGGAGGGAGAGCGGCAACAGAAAGAAGAGACTGTGAGCATCAAGGGTGGGTTTCGAGCCACCTGGCCTGCTATGCCCAAAACGTTTTCTGGCACCCATCATGTCACAGCTAATATCAGCGGCTGTCATTCTGCACTGTGCCAGTTTTGGAAAACATCCAGCAGTGTCGCCTGGGAACTGTGGTGAAAGAAAATGCCCTTTTCCGGGCCAGACCTTTAGTTTCACATTTGCTTCAATCCCCAGCCCAGTGACTTGCTGTTCTGACAGCCCACAAAGCCAAGGAGATTGTCTGCTGGCTCCAAACTCCCAGCAGCTGGGCAACAGGAGAAGCAGGAAGTTATGGGAGGAGGGGGGCGAACGAGAGGGGAAGCGTCCACAGAGAATTCAAGTCACACGCACTGGAGGCACAAGAGGGAGGAGAGACCATCGGAATAGCCTTTGCTGGATCAGGTCAGCATCCTTCTAGTCCTGCTTCCTGTTTCTGAGAGAGGACAGCCAGGCACTTCCAAGGCACTCGTAAGCAGAAACATGGAGGCAACAACCCTCCCTCTCCGGGCAGTATTTATTTATTATTATTTATTTAAAGTATTTATATCCCACTCCTCCAGTGCACTACTGCTCGGGGTGGCTCACGACAATAAGACAGGCACAAGATACAAAAAAGTAATAAAGTTAACTAAATTAAACAAACAAAAAGTTGTCAGATTAAAAACCACAATCATTATTAGGTTCAAATTAAAGGTTATTTTAAAAGCTAAAACCTGGAAATTATAAAAAGTTAAAGAACCTACCAGATCTAACACCCCCCCCCAAAAGGAGCTTCAAAAAGCCTCCTTAAAAAGGTGTGTTTAAAGATGTTTTTTAAAAATACTGAGGGAGGGAGCATGGCGAGGCTCTTCAGGGAGGGCGTTCCAAAGCCGAGGGGCCACAACCGAAAAGGCCCTGTCTCTAGTCCCTGCCAACTGGATCTCTGTCAGTGGCGGGGTCATGAGCAGGGCCTGAGATGATGAGCGGAGGGCCCTGGCAGGTTCATATGGGCAAATGCGGTTTGACAGGTACCTTGGCCCCAAGCCGTGTAGGGCTTTAAAGGTCAGGACCAGCACCTTGAATCTAGCCTGGAAGTGGACCGGTAGCCAATGAAGCTGACGCAGGATGGGCGTAATACTTGTGAAGCAGTAGCGACTCTGCTGCCACCCACCAGACTAACTGGCCTACGGTTCTTAAGGGGGTGGGCTATAAAGGCTTTCTTTCAGGCTGGGGCTTTGGGCAGGCCAGGCATGTCTTTTCTGGATATTACTCCTGGTTTCCTAGCTCAGCCCCTGGCCAGCCTGCAGGCAGTGCAGCTCTCATTTACACTGGGGCAGGGTGAGATGTGGGAGAGAGGAGCAGACAGAGCCCTGGGAAAGAGAGGCATCTGTGCCTCCTTGGGCAACCCCCCCCCCGCCCCGCTCATTAGGAGGAGCCGCTCCTGACCTGCTTCCGCCCTGGTGAGAGATGTCCCAGTTGGCCATCTAGCGACTGCGTTTGAAACTCGCCCTCGCTTCCAAACTGTCTTCAAAGTGCAACCTCCAAAGGTGTGCTCCAGTTTGCTTCCCAGGCCAACCACAGCTTGTCTCCCAGCTCCTCCAGGCAGCCAAGAGGGCTAGAAACGTGCTGCTTTGCTTTGTTAACGAAGCCCCGGCCTCCGAGAGGAAGACCTCACGTCCCTATTATTCTCCGACCTTCTGCTGGTTGGCTCCATAAATGAAAGTGAAAGGACCTGATCAGCAACAGGAGACCATGGAACAGGAATGTCTCCCCTTTGGGAGGGGACCCAAAGAAGCGTGGAATTGCTTCTGCACTGTCTTAGAGTTAAATGGCTTTAATTATTCATAGCCACCTCTTGCTTAGCAACCACGAGATGAGCCGGCTGTTACTCCTTTCCCCAGGTCTGTTAACAGCAGTTGGCTGGAGATGGATCTGTTGCACAGTGTAACCGTTTGGCATGGGTGTGTGTTTGTGCCAGTGTAGTCTGGGTGGATAGCCTCACACAGGACTAGGCCGGTGTCAGCTGACCTGGATGCAGAAGGCCAAAATGATGCAGTCCCATGCAGCAAACAGAAAGCCGGGAATGGGGCTGCAGTTTACTGCAAGCGGCTTTTCTCTGCATAACGTGGGACTGAAGGGACAATGTGTGTTTCAAGGTCCCAGTCCTGCTCTAGATGAGGGTAATTATTAGCCCAGCATCACACCCAGGTGGGAATACGCTCCCCCTTCATCTCCAAAGACACATCTAGCCAGTTCAACAGGGCACAGGTTGACACTGTGATGGGGATGTCCCTGTGATTTTCTGGGATGGCTGTTTCCATGGGAGGCTTGTAGGATCAGAGCACAGCTGCTGGATCTTGCGTAATCTCACGGGTTTGCAGCCAGGGGTCCCCAGATTTATTTATTTTTACTTTTTCTTTATTTCAAATAACACAACATAAATTCATCATATAATCAAAATAATTAGAAAAAGAGAAGAAAATACACATACGATCCCCCCTCCCATTCTCAATATCTGCTAAGAAGCACATATTCGTAATCCACATCAGCAAGCCAGGAATAAATTTATCCTTCCAGTGTTGTGTGGCAATTCTTTTGGCTCAAAAATCCCATCATTCTTGAGACAAAGGTAAATTCCATACCTTGGGGATATAACCCCAAATAACATGAACTTCTTTAACAACCAAATATCACTCTGCAGTCGTATTAACAATCTTATGAGTTTCTGGCCAACGTGATAGCCCTGCAGGCCAGGCCCAAAGCACACCTGCAAAGGTTCCCACCTCTGAGTCACCTCTTCAGCATCTGGGAGTCTGTAGACAACCTTTCCTAAACATTCTCGAAAATGCCCAATAAATATGAAACAAAAGCTTCTGCTGTATCGACCTCATTCTGGGGTCTAGTAAAGATGCACACATTTCTCTGCCTTCAAGGCCACTCACCATTTCATATTTATTTACCCAGTTTCATATTTATTTCCCCAGATGTTGTTGGGCAAGAACTCCCATAATTCCCAGCCACAACGGTCTTTGGAGCTGAAGTCCAAAAACATCTGGGGACTCAAGGTTAGGAACCCTTGGCTTAAACAAGGGGGGCATCTTAATTATCATTTCTATTTCAACTTTTATTTTTTGAGTTGCATTGTTTTTTGCCAGGTTCCTGTTGTGGGAGGACACAGCTCAGTATTGTCTTCACAGACTGGCAGCGGCTTCTCCAAGGTTGTAACCCCAAGGTCCAGTTACTTGCATGTCTGAAAGTGGGAAGCTACTCTTGGTTGCAGCATTCTAATTATTAGGCAACATTGCCTCTGACCTATAGAATACAGAATTCAGACCAGACCTGTATTCAAATTATCCAGCGTTTCTGATCTGAGCGTTTGTTGTGAATGTTGCTTAAGCTCATTAACCTGTATAAGCCGCCGTATGAGCTACATTTCCCAGAATGAAGCTCTCCTCTCACTTTTGCGGGAGAATATTTTAAGAACGCCTCCCTGGAGAGGAAGGAAGAGAGTCAGTCATGTGCATGCAAGGGGACCATTGCACATTGAAAAGGCTCCCACCGATTAAGAGGCATCACCTTGGTAACCCACCCCGGGAATATAATTCAGATTCCGGGCTCATTAATCATTCATGAGACACCAGCAAGGGCTTAGATGTGCAACTGCTCCTGCCCCCACCGACCCCTCCCTTGCTTTTTATCCCTCACCCTTCGATGGGAGGACCAAAAGGGTTTGTGCTACCTTGGACAAACGTAGATGGCACCTGCACCCCCTCACTTACATATGAATGAGTCAGACCCTTGTTCCATCTGGCTCAGTACTACACTGACTGGCAGCATCTCTCCGAGGTTTCAAGCCATACCTAGAGATGCTGTCAGCGATGGAACCTGGGACCTTCTGTGTGCAAGTCCTATGGTGGACCAGTATCAGGACACCTTAAAATGAATGACAGGGAATGCCCACTGAAATGCACTGGTTCCTTCCAAGTTGCCATAGGAATTCAATGCATTCCTATGGCCTTTTGGAAGGAACATTTCAGTGGGCGTTCCCTGTCATTCATTTTTGTGCATTCCCTAGAGTGTATATGATCAGGGGCGTGGTGTCAGCCTAGACTAAGAATGTAGGAAGCTCAGCTGCTTTAGACTAAGACAGACCCTGGGTCCATCCAGCTCAGCATTGTCTGCACTGGCTGGCAGCGGCTTTTCCAAGGTTGCAGGCAGGAGTCTCTCCCAGCCCTACCTGGAGATGCCGCCAAGGAGGGAACCTGGGACCTTCTGCATGCCAAGCAGGCTCAGAGCTATGGCCCCATCCCCAATACATGCAAAACTGTCAAAAGTCTGCCCACTGGTCCATGTGGGTCAATAAGAAAGGCACAGAAATGGGACCGATAAAAACTCCAAAAGAGAGCAGTGTTACTGGGAGGTGACTGCTTTGACTAACCTTGCGGTCTTTAGCCCTGGGAGAAATGGCTGGTGTCACAAAGAACACCACACTAGGAAGGGTACAATGGCAATAATGCAAGTTGTCTGGCACACAACTGAATTGGGCACAAGATGAAAAGACAGGCGGAAACTGCCAGGTGTGATCCACTAAAATCATTTAACGGTTGTGCCAATTAGCATAATTGTATGTATTTATTTTCACATGTATATCCCGTTCTTCCTCCTCAGAGCCCAAAACAGGGTCTTCCTGGTCCTTGTCTAATCATGAGAATTATACTAGAACGTATTACCCACCCCCCCAGATCATATAGGAACAGCAGTGTTCAGACTTTCACAGGCATTTGTAGCACAAGAGCATTCTGGAACCCGTGGCAGTGCCCCTAAGCGTGGCAGCCACCAGTATCCCATGAAGGCTCAGGAGGGTCGCACTCTGGTATCTGGGGCTCTTGCAGCCCGAGTCGCCTCCTTCCCTGTGTTCTTAACACACGGCCAGTGACACTGTAGCTTCGAAGCCTCCTCGCTCCCTGCTCACATCCACAGAAACGTGTCTCCATCCAAGCGTCTACAAAAACGTGACCTCCGTTGCTTCTGATAAACCAAATCCTCCTTCCTGGCTGGTGAAATCTGCCGCTTGCTGCCTCCCTGCAGGTGCAAAGGGAGAAAGTCCGCCAAGGACGGGAAATGGGAAATGCCTCAGTGCCCCCTGCTGGTTGACTGGGAAGAGTTTCCCTTCCTCTAGGAAAAATCCATTTTGCACAGGGGTGGAAGTTGTGGGAAGGGGTCCTGGCTGGGCCCAGGGATAACTGCAAGGGGTCGCAATGGGTAATGGGCAAACACCCCACCCCCACCATCAATATTCCCCTTTTGCTCCCTCATGCACCAGACTGGAACTTGGCAGCAAAGTGTCAGGTGATACGGTCATAGTATATGATGGGCCTAAATATTTAAAAGGCCTCTGTGCTTTTGTTTTGTTTACAAAAGCCTCCTCCTGCACCCCAGAACAAGCATCAGAAGCCAGTGAAACCAGGTAGGAAGAAGATTCCTCCAGCCTCCCAGGAGCCAGCCCAGCCCTGGAGCTTCCTTCCTGGTCAGGAACTAGGCTAGGGGAGACCATGTGTGCAGGGCGTGTGTGTGTGTGTGTGTGTGTGTGTGCAGGCTCATCTCCCCTGCAGATTTCAGCTGGCCTGGTACTGATCTCTCTCTCTCTCTCTCTCTGTGTGTCTCTCTCTCTCTCTCTCTCCACCCCAGTCTTTCCTGCCCCTGGTCTTGGATAGGACCTGGAAAAAGACAGAATTTTCTAAGCGGAATCTGCCCCACTTTTGGAATAAATTTTAAAATGCCAAGCAAGCTTCATTAATGAAGTAAGCCAACCAACAATGTTAATTACGTTACCTCTGTATTTAACATACAGCAAAATCCTTGCTTCCCAATAACATTATTTACTCCCGCTTTGTTCCCCCAGCCTGGCTCTCATGTCAGCGCCCTGCTCTTTAGGCTCCATGATGACCGCTGGAGGATGCCTTTCTCCTCCCCTTCCTAGAGCAGGCGTGGCCAGCCTTGGGCTCTCCAGCTCTTCGTAGACTACAAATCCCATCACCCCAGCTGCAACTGATTACAGCTGGGGATGATGGGAATTGTGCTCCAGCAACAGCTGGCATGTCTCAGGCTGGCCACCCCGGCTCTAAAGCCAATGATGGTCCGTCCAGCCATGTTGGGGCACAGCCTTCAGCTTGGTCACCCCCCTTTCCTTCTGGGATTCTGTTCCTGGGATGCCGAGAAACTTTCTCAGCATCACTTTCACACTTCAGGAGAGTCAATTTTCTTGCCTTGCTGGAACTCACACCAGTTACCAGAAGAAGTCCCTGCAGCACAGTTGGCAGGCCTTCAGCAGTTGCTCAGCTCTCCTCCTCATGCTGCTGATCCTCCTTTTACATTTTTGCCGCCCCAACTGGCCTAAAGAGCTGCCCCCATGTTGGCTAGTCCTGCTGCCCAGGGGGTCTTTGAGAGTACACAGAGCAAATCACACAATTAGTATTGCAATATTTAACTGACTACAAGACAACTCTGAATTTAAGATGAGCCCCTTAAAAAGAGAGGGGTAACACAGTTGGTGGTACCCGTATTTACTCCAGCGTCCTCTTCCTTTTGAGTAAATATGGGTAGCAGCTGTATTAAACCTCTTCTTAAAAGGGGCTCATCTTCAATTCGGTGTCATTGTGTGTTCAGTTAAATGTGGTATGCCCCCAAAGACTTATGGCATGATTTGCTCTGTGTACTCTTTAAGAGGACCCCCTGCTTTCTAATCACAGAACTTGGTGGGGAAACTAATCTTGGATTCAGGTAAGTACAGTACTTTTCAAAAGCAGCCCAAATGGCAACCAGCCAACCCTCAAGTCAATGGCTTCACCTCCTGAGCCCTTATTATGCATCGGGCACAAGCTGTTGGACCTTGAGATTTAGCAAACGACGAAATCATGCCTGCAAGCTTAAAATCTGCCCACTGATAGTAGAAACACATAATGATTGTGTTCTGATTTATGGTGGATCCCAGCTCTGAGTTTCTGTGTAGGGTTGCCAACTGTCCTTCATTACGCAGGATGTCCCTCATTTCAGGGATGCAACGTTGGTCCTTATAGGGACAGCATTTGTCCCTCATTTATTCAATAGCGTATAATTCAGTTACATAGATGTCAATGATACTCAGGCACTTGATGATTAGCACTGCATACACCTCCCAGCCCCCCCCCCCCCCCCGCAAATTGTGTCCCTCATTCTGGCAATGAAATGTTGGCAACCCTATTTCTGTGGGCATGCACATATATTCTGTGTTGTGTCCATGTTGGGTTTCTGTTATCCATCATTGTACCTCTGGGATTTGCTGAGGCAGATATTTAAATAGGTTAATTACATCAAAGGGCTGGTCTTGCAGGAGCGAGTGTGAAGTGCCCCCTTTGCTAAGCGGCCTTGGTTTGCATTGTGAGTGCCGCAAGATATCCCCCCCTGAAGGGTTGGGGCCATCGCTCAGTGGAAGAGCATCTGTGTGCTTGCAAGGTCCCAGGCTCCCTCCCTGGCAGCATCTCCAAAATAGGGCTGAGAGAGACACCTGCCTGCAACCTTGGAGGAGCCGCTGCCAGTCTGTGAAGACAATCCTGAGCCAGATGGAGCAAGGGTCCATCTCAGTATCAGGCAGTTTCCCACATACCCTACACACTGTACGCCAGTGGCACTCTTTCCCCTGCACTTTGGGGTCGAAGTCCAGGGCCTCCTCCACACCCCCTGGCCTGGGGCCCCCCAAATCCTCTTGAGAGCCTCTGCTTGGCATGCAGCGGAAGGCGCCAGGTTCCGGCTGGTGCAGCATCTCCAGGACGGGCTGGGAGAGACCCCTGCCTGGTGCAGACAATACTGAGCGAGATGGGCCAAGCAGAGGCGTATCTAGGGAAAATAGCACCTAGGGCAAGCACTGAAATTGCGCCCCCTGTCCAAACATCTGACACTCATCTTTCAGATAACTTTACCATAATATCAGCTCATTAATCTTTTAAAATGTCAAAAACTATTTGGCAGTGGACGTAGCTAGACCAAAAAATGCTGGAAAACTACAAATTTCAGTATGCTAGGGCTCATGAAATACCCAAATACCATGTGGAGGTGTAATTGGAAAACTAAACAGAAGTGCCCGTCTAATTCTCTACTATGCATTGTAGCATCACTATTACATACGTTTTAAAAATAAATGGAGAATTTGACTTTTCCCAGATACTCTGAAAATAATTAAAGGCTATGCAGAGTAAACTGTGTCACCACTTGGAATATATTCTAGTCTTTCAGAAAGACAGTTAAAATGACAGCAAGAGAGCAAGAAACTCCCAGTGGGCCTTAATACTAAGGATTTCACACTGATTCAAAGACAAACTCACCATTAACAGCCATTTTATTAAGACATCACATTTAACTCACTTATCACAAGAAGCAAAGTAAGAGCAAATGAATACTATCCTAGCTCATAAGCTTCAGCTCAGTATTCACAAGCCCTGATTCTCTGTACATAGTGCCAAACTGAATATGTGTACAGTGATTTATATTATATTAATTTTTTTTAAAAAAAGTTTTACCTGTAGCCCCTTCGGGGTGCTTCCTATAGGCCATGGAGGGGGGATCTGCGAAGGTTACGCCTCTCCCCGCGGGCCTCTAGGGGCTCACAGGGACCATTTGAGCATGTGTGTGGCCATTTTTAAAATAATTGTTTTTTTAAAAAATGGCCGCTGAAAACAAAATGGCCATCACGCATGCTCAAATGGCCTCTGTGAGGCCTGGCATGGCCTAGGGCCTCACAGAGGCCATTTGAGCATGTGTGGTGGCCATTTTGTTTTTGGCAGCCATTTTTTTAAAAAAAATAATTTTAAAAATTTGCGCCCCCCTTCAAGTTGCGCCCGGGGCATGTGCCCTGCCTGCCCCACCCTAGATACGCCCTTGCTTCCGTGGGAGGGACAGGGGAGGGACCCCGACCCACAATCTTCCTCAATGGTCTGTCCCTGCTGCAGACAGAAAAGAGTGGGGGAAAGCCCTCCATCCAGACAAATCCCCAGTGCAATCCTAGGCATGGCAAAGGAAGACCCACTGTGTCCCCAGGGGCTACTTTTAGGCAGAGAGGCATTGCAGGCGCTGCTCAGTCATGAGGCGCGGTGAAGCAAGAGCCTGAGGTGGCAGCTGTGTCTCAGGGCAGCACATGCTGGCACCCTGCCCGCCCCCCACTGCCCGTGGGCATACCTCCCCCACCCGCAGCTCCCCGTCCCACCCAGGGCCAGCTTCCCCTTTCCACGCAGCTGCAGCTTCACAGCAGCCCAGAGGGATGGAGAGAGGGTTCAAACTCCAGCCGACTCCGCCTGATGGAAAGCCACAGCAGCAGCACAAGGAGGGAGAGGCCTGCATGGCCCAGCCCCTCCACCATGGCCGCTGTGTCAGGGTCCCGGCCAGCAGCAGTGTGGCAACAGCGCACTTAAGCCCACTTTGCTGATGACAGCCTCAGGTTTGTCCTTGTGGGGCCATACGGGAGATAGCCTGACAGAGTCTGGTGGTGTGGTCAGAGTGCTGTTGTGCACGGCGCACAAGTTTGCGTTTTGTGTCGAGCCGTAATTTCATTTCCTAAGAACAGAAGAACAGCCCTGATGCATCAGGTCCAAGGCCTATCTAGTCCAGCTTCCAGTTTCCCACAGTGACCCACTGGATGCCCCCAAGAAGCCCACAGGTGGGGGGAGAGGGCTTGCCCCCTCACCTGCCTTTGCTCCCCTGCAACTGGTATTGGGAGGCATCTTGCACCTGGAGATAGCCTATAGCCGGCAGCCATGGATAGACCTGTCCTCCAGGACTTTGAGCCCCTTTTAAAGCCATCCAAGCTAGTGGCCAACACCACATCCTGTGGCAGAGAATTCCGTAGGTTAATTATGTACTGTGTGATAAAATACTTCCTTGTGTCAGTCCTGAATTTCCAGACCTTCAGTTTCAAGGGATAACCCCTGGTTCTAGAGTTGTGAGAGAGGGAGAGAAATGTCTCTCTGTCCACCCTCTCCACTCCATGCATAATTTTATACACCTCGATCATGTCTCCCCATAGCCACCTCTTTTCCAATCCAGGTGCTGTAGCTTTGCCTCATAAGGGGAGTGCTCCAGGCCCCTGATCATCTTGGCTGCCCTCTTCTGCACCTTTCCCAGTTCCATAATGTCCTTCTTAAGATATGGTAACCAGAACTTAATACTTCAAATGTGGCTGCACCATAGATTTCTATAAGGGCTTTCTAATGCTAGCACTTTTATTTTCAACCCCCTTCCTAATGATCCCTAGCATGGAATTGGCCTTTTTCACAACCAGCGTGCACTGACTTGACACATTCAACAAGCTGTCCACCGCCACACGGGTATCTGGTCCCAGCACAGGTCAAATGGGTCCCAAATGGGTCTGAGCTCTGGCCTCAGCACAGGTCAAATGGGTTTTGCACATTCAATATAGCATCACCTGGAAAAGCTCAACCAAATCCCATGTTCTTATTGCTCCTCGAATACCGGTCCTTCTGTCTCACTCTGAAGTACTTTAGGTGACGTATTTACTTTCTGACCAGTGTACTGAGATTAACTGGAAGGTGGCAAAATTCTGTTTGGCTGCTTCTAAGAGAAGACAGAACCTAAACCATTTCAAAACTGGTTTGTAACTTCTCAGTAGAATCAGATAGTGCCAGCTTGTTACAGCACTATTTGCGGCTGCTTTTGTTGCAAGTTGTATTATTTTGCTGTGTGTTTGTATTCCGTTTCTCTAGCTGGTCATAGACTGAAATAAAGGTATGTGTGTATTGCAAATCTTGTGTCTACATTTGGGATACTGCCCAGAAGTGCGAGCTGGAGGTGTTTTATAAGTGTTGTTGTGAGAGTGTGAGGGGGTTGGGTGCAGAAGGGAGAGGAGAGCTGGTCTTGTGGTAGCAAGCATGACTGGTTCCCATAGCTAAGCAGGGTCCGCCCTGGTTGCATATGAATGGGAGACTGCATGTGTGAGCACTGTAAGATATTCCCCTCAGGGGATGGAGCCGTTCTGGGAAGAGCAGAAGGTTCCTCCAAGTTCCCTCCCTGGCAGCATCTCCAAGATGAGGCTGAGAGAGATTCCTGCCTGCAACCTTGGAGAAGCCACTGCCAGTCTGTGAAGACAATACTGAGCTCGATAGACCAATGGTCTGACGCAGCATATGGCAGCCTCCTATGTTCCTAAGTCTGTAAGTTACATATGAGGGGTGGGTGCACTTGAGGAATGAAATTGTCTAAAGGTGCTTTGAGATGTGGTCTAGACAATTGAAGAGCGTAAGGGATGGGTGCATATACAAAAGCACAAACGAATTACATTTGTCAAATTAGATTGGTCAATTTCACAATTGCATTAATTTTATATGGGACTCGCTGACATAACTGCAAATAGGAAAATGGGGCAAACGGACCTCTTCTTCTGTAGTGAGCGTCTTGCATATGTGCATCCACACACATCTCACAACCCATCCTTGCCCTTTCCTCCATTGTGTTGCTACAAATTTCAGACTACCTGCACTGAATCAGCTTTCAAGGTGATCATCAAGCTGAGTCAGACCATATATACTGAGTCAGACCATTGGTCCCTCTAGCTCAATATTGTCTACACAGACTGGCAGCGGCTTCTCCAAGGTTGCAGGCAGGAATCTCTCGCAGCCCTATCTTGGAGATGCTGCCAGGGAGGGAACTAAATCAACCCAAGTGACACTCCCAAGAATACTTGCACTCAAGTACCTCTGAGGAAGTAGTGCTTAAAAAAAAACATACCACAAAAACAAAGCACCTTGCTTTTCTCAAGTGGACTCAGAGAAGCTTACAAGAACTGAAAAACCATGTAGGAAAAAGACAAAAAGGAAAAAACCGCGATGATGGATGGAGCAGCCACTGGAGGGCAGAACACCCCCGCTGAGAGAGCATCTTCTCGGCCTCCGGCCTTGCAGCGTCCAGGGCTTGAAAAGTGACGAAATGCCATCCTTAGGATGCATGCTGCTCTGAGGCTGCAGCCTCCCCCAAATTACAGCAAGCAACTCACTGGCTTACGTATTAATACTTTAATGAGCATGAATGAAGCCGAAGCCCAGTCAGAGTGCGAGGTTCAGAGAGAGCTCGGAGGTGCCTTCCCGGCCGCCTCTGCAAATCCCGTCTCTCTCTCTCTCTCTCTCCTGTCTTGCTTACTGGTTCAAGCGCATGAAAGGTCCCAGCGGCTGCACTGCCCAGACTCGGCCCAAGAAGCAGCGAGGAAACAACCGTGCCTCCGAGCACGTGCAGAGTGCCTTGCCCGCCCCACCACCGTAGCAGTTCAGGGGTGCGGCCTCTTTCCTTCCCAGAGACGTGCTGCAGCCCCGGGCGGGCGTGCCTACACCGGCCACAAACAACCCACCACAAAAAAAAGAACTAATCACAAGTTGGTCATTCTTCTCTCCCGCCGTGCAAGCCCAAAGCGGTGTCCACAGAGAGAAAGAGGCCTTTCTGCGGTAGAGCTTCACTGCGCAGGCGCCAGAAGCCCATTGCCCGGAGTCTATTGCCACGGGTGCCGGCCGCCCATTGGCTGACAGGAAGGCAAGAAGGCGGGGCTGGAGGAAGGGAGCGGCTCGCGGGGACGCGAGGGTGGGGGCCCTGGGCTGGAGCTTCGACACACCACCGGGAAGCCTGCGTGGTGACGTCATGGGCGGTGGCTGGGGATCACGTCGGATCGCGCGCGCGCAGGTGGGGAGATTGAAGCCGCGAAGCCGCTTCCTCGAGCCCGGAGGGGCGGGGCGGGGCGGGGCGCAGGTGGCAGTTGAGGGGTGTGGCCGTTAGAAGGGAGCCCCCCTGGAGGGAGGGGCCGGGGGCTTCCCCTACACCCCCCACCCCCTTCATCAGTGACCAGGCTGGGTGAAAATAATGGCCCCAACAGAGGCTGGATTCGGCAGCAGCAGCAGCAAGACTGGGAGGAGGAGGAGGCGGAGACCCCCCTGCCCAGCCCGCCACCCCGCCTCCTCCGCCCAGCAGCAGCAGCACACCGGCGGCGGGGCCCGCAAGAAGCCCTCTTCGGCGGCTGCTGCTGCTGCTGCTCCAGTCCAGCATGTATGAGGCGCCCGCTGCTCCTGCCTGCCAATGGCCGCCATTCCAGCAGGGCCAGCCCCCCTCCCAAGAAGAAGAATCCCGCCCCAAGAGGAGGAGGAGGAGCAGGAAAGGGGGTCTGGGAGAAACCGGCGGCCCCAAGAATTCTGCCCTGTGCACAGCATGAGCCACCTTCCCCTGGTGAGGCTGGCACTGGAAGGAATCCTAAGAAACTGAAATGGGCGGGGTGGGGGGGTCAAGCCAAGGGAGAGAGACCGATCATTCATGGGCAAGTCCAGATGTTCTGGATGCACCACCCCACGTGCCTCAACCTGCTCCCAGCTGGCACAGATTTATCGTCATTTGCCTTCTACTTGCAGGTGGAGAGATGATCCCGGGCAGGCCACAGATGACCTCCCCCCGCCCCCACCCACCCTGCTGTTTCTGTGTTGCCACCCTCCCTCCTCTCCTTGGTTTCCGGGATGGGGCACCTTTGGCGTGTTCCTAAGAAGTAGGGGATGGGGCCGTAGCTCAGTGGAAGAGCCCCCATTTCGCATGCAGAAGATCGTGGGGTCAGTCTCTGTCAGCAGGTTGGGGACCAGTGTTGTTCTGCTTGTTCAGGGAACGTCACAGGTCATGCCTGACCCCATTTCCTCCCTCTCTCCTCTGTACAGGGTAGCCCTGGCTTTCATTGGCGTTGCTGCTTGGTGACGGGAAGCACGGTGGTGGGCCACTTGCCCAATGGAAGGTGAGTTCTCTGCTGTGGGCTGCTGCCAAGCTCATCGCCTGAGAAGAGGTGCCGAGAAGTGGCTTTTCAGCAGCTGAGCTTAGGGAGCCAGTGTTTGGCCCTTCACCTGAGGATGCTGGGCTCCTACGGGCCAGTGTTCGGCTGCAAGTGAACCATCATTTTCCTAGAAAACCACCTTCTGCTACAGACCTTGGGGAACCTGCTGCTCCCCTCCATGGCCCTTCCAGTTCAGTCTTGTCTACACTGACTGGCAGCAGCTTGGAAATCCCAGGGATGGATTTCCAAGCTGACTTTCTGGATTCATTCTGGATTCATGACTTTCTGGATTCAAAGCAGATGCTCTGCTACTGAGAGAGCCACTCCAGAGGAAGGAGTGTAGCTCAGAAGTTCCAAACTGGCACTGGCCCCAATCCTGGCACAGTGGGGCAATCATTATCTAGGTCCATTTCAAACTGGCTGTAGAGCAGGCTATGGGGTGGAGACAGCCTTGGTCGACCTGATAGATGATCTCTACCAGGGAATGGACAGAGGGAGTGTGACTCTGTTGGCTCTTTGGGACCTTTCTGTGGCTTTCGGTACTATCGGCCATGGCATCCTTCTGGATCATCTGGGAGATCTGAGAATAGGCAACACTGCTTTGCAGTGGTTCTATTCCCATCTCTCTGGTAGATTCCAGATGGTATCGTTTGGAGATAGTTGCTCTCTGTAACGAAAGCTATTCTGTGTTTCCCTCAGGGCTCCATCCTTTCTCCGATGCTTTTTAACATCTACATGAAACTGCTGGGTGAGAGCATCATGAGATTTGGAGCAGGGTGTTATCAATATGCTGATGACACCCAAATCTATTTCTCTATGATCTCATCACCAGGAAATGGCATAAGCCTGCTTATTGCCTGCCTAGAGGCAGTAATGGACTGGATGAGGGATAATAAATTGAAGCTGTATTAGAGCAAGACAGAGGTACTCATGGTGAGGGGTCATACTTGGAGGGACGTGATGGAACCTCCTGTTCTGGGTGGGGTTGCACTCCCCCCCGAAGGAACATTTACATTGCTTGGGAGTGCTTCTGGACCCAGTCCTCACTCTGGTTGCTCAGGTGAAGGCTATGGCCAGGAGTGCTTTCTATCAACTTCGGTTGATACGACAGCTGCGTCCATTCCTTGAAGACAGTGATCTCAGAATTGTGGTGCATTCTCTGGTAACCTCTAGGCTTGACTACTGCAATGTGCTCTACATGGGGCTGCCTTTGTATGTGGTTCGGAAATTTCTGTTGGTCCAAAATGTAGCGGCTGGATTGATCTCCGGGGTGTCTCGGACAGATCATATCGTGCCTGTTTTAAAGCAGTTGCATTGGTTACCAGTAGGTTTCTGGACAAAATACAGTGCTGGTGATTACCTTTAAAGCCCTAAATGGCTTTGGACCAGGTTAGCTAGGAGAGCGCCTTCTTCTGCATGATCCCCACTGCACCTTGAGATCACCGAGAGAAATTCATCTCCATATGCCGCCAGCTTGTCTGGCAGTGACCCGGGAGCGGGCCTTCTCTGTAGTCGCTCCTGGGCTGCGCAATGCGCTTAACATCTTTGCCAGCCTTCAAAAGAGCCTTTGAGACACACTTTTTCAGCCAGGCTTTTAATACTCTTTGAATGTTTAAAATTTTAAATGGCTGTTTTTGCTTTAATTTGTTTTTCTTGTGTTTACATGAATTTAATTAATTAATTAATTGATGGAGAGGTTTGTTTCTCTCTCTTTGCAGACTCTCCAGCAAACTGGCAGAAGAGAGGCCAAGCAGCCTGAGCAAGAACAGGAATGTGGCAGCACCATGAGCAGGCCCAAGGGGGAAGGCTCCCAGCAGAGGAGAGCGGGCCAGGCAGCAGAGGTCACGGGGAGAGACCTCTCAGGATGACACACTCTGAATGCCAGGCACAGCCACGTCCAATGGGGATCTTCCTGCAGACCGGACTCCGGGGTGTTGGGGGCACCTGCCCCTCACTGCTGCCTCACCCCCAAGTTGCCACTGGAAGGTGGGCCAGTCTAGGGATGTCCCCTGCCCCCGAAGCCATGGGACAGATCAGACCGTGGCTCTTCCCAAGGCTGTGAGTGTTGGGATCCTCACATTTAGTTCTGAGTGTCATCAGTGGCACGGTTTGTGAAGAGAAGTCCAAAGGAACTGGGGCTGTCCCCGGGACAAGGAGAAGAGCAGAGACATAGCAGAAGCCTCCAGGCAGAGGCCAGATATAGGTGTGTTTGGTGCCCTGCAGACTCCGCTCTCTTGCCCCTTAAGGGTTGCCACTGGCTCCTGAAGTACCTGCACCTGAAGCAGATGACAGTCTGAAATACGGGCAGAATGTTGTATCCTGGAACAGCTCTGAAGACTCTGAAGGTCCTCCATGAAGCTGCTGCTGTCATGGTGGAGCTTCACCAGACGTGGAGCATCACTCCCCGGATATCCCCTACAGCAGCTTGGATCATCGGGTGGTGGTGGGGAAACGGAGAGGGCCGAATCATGAGTTACATTAACTAAGAAACAGTCCTGCAAATTGGAAAGGCCTCCTAGCAAAAGTTATTGCCAGTTGGTCGACTCTAACCCACCATGCTCAAACTACTGCCTCAAAAATGCTCCTGTCCAAAGCCAGATGAGGGGAGAATCCTCTCCTTGTCTACAGAGCTCTCTGCAGTGGCTCCACTGAGGAATCCTCCCTTTGCTGTTCCCCAAATGCATTTCTCGGCAGGGTCTTGTATGCTTGCAGGGACAGTCCAACATCAGAGCATACATCGGCATCCAAGATCCTTTGTGGATCACGTAAGGGCAGGGCTCCATTTGCTGGGAACCGCAGCCCAAAGCGTCAGGGTAGTCAACAGTGAGAAAACGCCTCCCCTGTCCTCTCCCCAGTATCCTCCTACGCAAACTTGCTCTGGGATCCACAGCAGAGAGGAACAAGCCAAGAGGAGCCCAGCAAATCTCCATGAGAAAAGGGCCATAGAGAAAAGAAGGCACCATTCTCGTCTCTATTTGAAAGAACAAGGACTTGAAATGAAAGGCTAAAAACAAGAAGAAAAAAAGAAGATTCCAAAGCCAGCAACACTGGAGTCACAGATGAGGAGTGAAGAGGGAGAAGAAGCAGGAAAAGGGGAAAGTATGACTGACATGCAAGACAGAGAGGAGAAGAGAGAAGTTGAAATAGTCTTTATTTGCGGGAGTCAGACCATAGGAAAACCATAATAAAATACCATATAGACAACATACAAGTGAAATAATGCCACACAGAGGCTGAAAGTAAAAATAAACATTTGCAACTTAAATTTCAGAGAGAGAGCGGGAAGAGAGACACGTGCAGACCCATGGTGGTGGTCATCAGCAGCACCATGCTTCCCGATTAGAGCTGCCCTGAAGAGTGACCAGCTCTTTGAAAAAACCCCTTTGTTCTCTGCTACAACTGCTACTGCGAAGCAAACCAGGCTGTAAAGCTCTTCTCTTCTGGCACCACCAGATGGTGGGGCTGCATCGTCTGTCCAGCCTGTTGCCTCATGGCAGGGGAGAGTGGGTGAGATCTAGTGGAAGAACTCCAGCAGCCCAGATGGTGTGTTGGGTGGGGTCCTTCCACCACTGCCATCCAGGAATCAAAGGGTCCCCACTGGAGGATCAGCCAGTCGGCGGTGGCCTCGCACCACAAGACACAGACCTTGAGGAGGAGCAGGTGGTGGTCTCTCACCCCAAGGGTGTGGCTTTGGGCGGGAGCGTGGTGGCAGTGGACGGGCCACAGAGCTGGAGGGGAGCAGCGGGTTCTCCAAGGTCTGGCTCTGCCTTGGGGAGCCTCAGTGCTTGAATGGTCAGCGCTGGCAACGGGTAGAGCCTCTGGCAGTTGCCAGGACGATGGAAGTGGCTTCAGCAGAGGTTGGCCCATTGGGGTCAGGGCCTTCTTCTGGGGATGGGGGGTTAAAGAAGTCTGGGGAGGAACTGTCGCCCTGGCAGGTCAGAAGGACGGTCAGAATAGAATCTATGGCATTCCCAGTGGAATCTGGATCGTCCCTGGGAGGGCTGGTGGGCTGCCCTCCTGAGGCGGCTTCCTTCCTGAGTGCTGGCTACTCCTTGGGGCAGCCTCTTTGATCTTTTGACAGGCCTCACCATTTCTGCTGATGGTCTAGCCACAGGGCTGGGCTGTCAAGGGAAAGGGTGGTTTCCTGGGTGGTTTCCTGGCTGGTACTGGTCCCAGGCACCAGGGGAGGCGGCAGCAGCTGCTTCCGGACCACCGTGTGGCTGCTGGAGGTGATGGCCTTCCTCCCACCAGATCTCTCTTCCTCTGCTCCTGAAAAGAAAGGGAAAAGGCCATGTTATTTTTATTTATTTTACACCTGTACATGCTTACAAAATTCACATCTCAGGGAAGGTTGACATGACCCTTTTGGACAAAAGTAAGTCCCGGAATATCAGAGCTGAATATGTTAAGTAGGTTGACAATGAAAGGTGAGGGAGGGAGACACTCAGCTTGTGGCTGCCCAGGACTAGCAAGCCGTGGATCTGTGGACCCCGGGGAAGACGAGCCCTCAGTGGCCCTGGCACACATGCAGCCAGAGAGCCAGGCTCATTCCCTCCAGTAATCCTCCCCCACCACCTCCACCCTGAAATGCTTTCAAGGCCACAGGGGGGAGGAGCTGTGTTCCCCAAAGGACGGGCACTTTGGCTCAAGCTCCACAAAGCCAGGAAATTGGGACCTGATTGACAGGCATGCCGCGTGATCAGGTTGCAATGCCACCGGTTGTGCTCGCTTACCACTTGCACCCACAGCTGCATGCACTACTGTTTGCTTCTGTTAGAGTAGTATGTAGCCTTCCATTCAGTGATATCACCACCAAGTTTATCAAGGCCATTTTAAAGTACTGGTTTTAAGTACTGCTTCAAAACCTTCCTGGGTGCCAATCCAAGCCTATGATTGCCTTCAGGCGCACTAGAAATATGTCCAACCAGAGCCAGCAGGGCGTAGTGGTTAGAGCTCTGGACTAGGACCAAGAAGGCCCAAGTCTGTCTTTCCCCATTTTTATAAATTGGCCCTATAACAGCCGCACTCCGTCTCCCTGGACAAGCCAGAAGGGTGGCCCTTCCCCAGTGGGAAGAAGTCCCGCCCAGGCTCTCAAGATTCCTCCTGGGGTTGGGCTGCAGTACTTTGGCCCGCTCCACTGCAGCCTCCAGCTTCCTTCTGTGGAGTCTCCCCTACCCAATGTGCAAAAGGGGTTTCCCTCCAGAAGGCACACTCCCACCTAGTGCTTGGGCCACACGTTGAGCAGCCTTGATCTTCCCCAGGAGGGCTGGTGGGCTGCCCTCCTGTGGTGGCTTGCCCTTGGAGCTGGTTTCTTCTTGGGGCTGCCTCTTCAGTCTTTTGGGAGTCCTCACCCTCACAGGGGCTGGGCCCTCAAGGGACAGGGTGGATTCCTGGCGGGAATGGGCCCCAGGCACCAGGGGAGGCGGCAGCAGCAGCTTCCGGACCACCGTGTGGTTACTGGAGGTGATGGGCCTCCTTCCGCCAGATCTCTCCTCCTTTCCTCCTGAAAAGAAAGGACATTTTATTTTCATTCCTTTCTGGGTCTGTCTCTGCCTCTGCCTTGGGGAGGTCCCAGCCCTTGGATGGGCAGGACTGGGAATGGGTTGAACCTCTGCTGTGCTGATGGTGGTTGCCAAGACAATGGCAGTGACTTCAGCCAGGGTCAGCAGCCCATCACAGTCAGGGCCTTCTTCCGGGGGTGTTTAGTTAAAGAAGTCTGGGGAGGAGCTGTCTCCCTGGCCAGGCCAGGAGGATGGTCAGAATGGATGTCATTGAGTTCCCCGTGGAATCTGGCCCCCTCCACCACAGCCTCCAGCTTCCCTCTGTGGAGGCTTCTTTCCCTCCCCAAGGTGGGGAAGGAGTTTCCCCCTGAAGTCACACTCCCACCTGGTGCTTTGGCCACACGTTGAGCAGCCTTGATCTTCCCCAGGAGGGCTGGTGGGCTGCCTTCCTGTGGCAGCTTCCCCTTGGTGCTGCTTTCTGCCTGGGGCTGCCCCTTGGACTTCTTGGCACGCTTCAACCTTTCCAGTGACGGTCCAGCCACAGGGGCTGGGCCCTCAAGCAAAGAGGTGGGTTCCGGTGAGGCCTGCTTGGTACTGGCCCCAGGCACGAGGGGAGGCGGCAGCAGCAGCCTCTGGACCACCGTGTGGTTGCTGGAGGTGATGTGCCAGATCATCTCCCAGATCTCTCTTCCTGCGCTCCTGATAGGAAAAATAAGTTGTTTTTATTGTTCATACCTGTATATGCTGCCAAAATTCACATCGCAAGGTGGTTTATTTTTCCTCTTCGAATTTGTTTGGACAGAAGCAAGTCTGGGAATGGCATTCAAATGCAGGAAAGTAGACAGCGAGATGGTTTTGTGTTGAAGTGGATTCTTTTTATTAAGTTCATTAATTTCTAGATTAAGAACAAATGATATGCAACCTTTTCTTTCATTTGTTGTAATTCTGGTGTAGAACTGTATTTTCCCCCTCCCCCCACCTTGGCTAATGCAATAGATTTATGTTTTTGACTGAAGACAAATTCTTCTATTTGTATTTGTGAGAAAATAAAAAGACAGTAAAAACATTCAATCTTTGCTTTTATCAACCACAACGTTCCAGGGGCACAAAGAAGATGTAATATGCTTAATAACCTTTGGAGATCCAGAAGAAATGTGCTTGAATGTGCTGGGAACAATAGTCATGTTTGGAGGAGCATCATTATTTCTGCCCACTGTCATAATACTTGGACTCAAGTCCAATGGGCTCTAATCCAATGAGGGAAAGGTTGGCTTCGGCTCTTGTGCCACCTTCAAAAATGGGAGTCGGGGTTGGGGGTTTTTGGACCTGAATCCGATCTGTACTTAATTGCAGTGGGCTTGGGGGCCACATTCTAAAGACTGGCTACTGCTCAGACTGTTGATCAAAGATCACAGGAGCAGACAGGGAAGCTGTGCATCTTTCCTGTCCTGGGAGGATGCGAGGGACCGCCTAGCCAGGGGTGGTCACTCCAGGACTTGAGAACTCTGAGGCTGCTGTAGTTCAGCTGGTCACCATGTGGGGCAGCACTGTGCAGGTCCTTAGATTTCCAACATTAACCCAGACAGCTTCTCCTGATGCAGAGTTGACCAGTCTTTCTAGGTAGAGACTGGGGAAAGTTTTGAAATGGGTCCAGATACTGAGAAGAGTGTTGAAAGTATCATGCTCAAAGTAACATAGTTTGGTGGGAAACAGGGCAAGAGATGCACAGAGAGTCACTCCAGCTCCTCAGGCACTGCACTGTCCTGCTAGTAAGACTGGAAATGCTTTCCGTGGCTTTCAAGAAGAGTTTTGCTTCCTTTTCCGATGTCTTTGCCTAGGCAGGCTGGGCTGAGAGAATTCCGTTGGGCAGTGTGGAAAGAAACCTGAGCAGAACTCCGAAGCCAGGAGAACTGGAGTGGGCAGTCTGAAGCTTCAGCACCATGGAGCACCCTGAGGGTAGTGCACCATGGAAAGACCCCAGAGCACCCAGCGATTCAGCACCATGGAGAGCTCCAGGAGCAAGGCAGGCTTGGAACACAGGATCCTACACTGCTCCTCTCCTTGACTGAGCTCCTCCTAGATGCTGGGAACGACTCCTAGGCCACGGACAGAACCAAATAGCCAAATACTCCTAGTGTGTGGCTCTCAGCTGCCTGTCAGTGCCAAGGGTCATCATCTTTGGGCAGTATAAGGTCATTTTGCTGCTGGTTAACCATGGAGAGAGCTTGGTCTGTATTATTTGTGGGGGGGGGAGCACATGAAAACAGCCAGCAATCTATTCTCCTCTTGACTTGCAGCAAACGGATGACCACTTTCTTCCATACTCCCTTGATGTCCCTGTTTCTTCAGAATGGCTGTGTGGTAAGTCCTGGCAAAGTGAGTCAAATACTAGGGCAGTCCACACAATGGGTTATAGGGCAAGAGAAGCCCCCTTGATCATGACACACTAATCATGTGTTAGAGAAAAACCTGGTTGGTGGTGGGGAGCTTGCCCAGTCGGGCCCAGCTGGATAGGGTAGATGAACAAGGCAGGTGGGGAAATCATCCTGCCCAGCTGGGGCTTTGCTCACAATCAAGCTCCCAGCCTCCCACCTTGTTTCTGTCTCATACACGGTCAAAAAGCAGGGAGCACATCTGGATCCCCAATGACGGTTGTAGGAAGCTTCTCCTACCCTAACGCTGATGGTGTGAACTGCCCGACTTTTCCCTTTCCTTCCAGTCCTTGGAAGTCCTCTTGTTCAAACTGAGATTGCTTTGTGTGCTTGGAGGAATGTTGGCCTCATGCAAGCATGCCTGAGCATTCATTATTTCATTCAATTCCATCCATCCATCCATCAATTGGAATTTTATTGTGCATGGCTATCAATCAATCAATCAATCAATCAATCAATCAATCAATCAATCAATCAATCAATCATCTTTATTACAGTCTAAGACCAGCATAAGATAGAGCAGTAGAGCGTGATTCAAACATATTATGAAACCATAAAACTATGTTATTTTAAATTCTGTCACTGTTGCTATAAAGTCATGAGATATTACTAAAAGGCTGCTACCCTTAAAAAAGAGAGGGTCGCTATAAAATTATTAAAATTCTAAGCATAATAAAAAGGGGGAAATATAGAATGCCAAAAGCGGTGGCTAAAATAGAGTATATCAAATAAAACATCAAACTAAAAACGTATAAAAATATAGAATCGACAGCAGTCTAAAACTATGCAGAGCTGATACAGGGAAATGGCCTGGCAGTCACGACCCGACAGGTCCTACATGCTGCCGTGCAGAACTTGGCTGGAGTTGCCGGGGTGCTTCTGAAATAGCGGAAATAGAAACTTAGTCCGAATGTCTCTGTAAAAGAGGCAAAACAGGAGTACATGTTACCGAAGTCTCTACCTCCTCAGCGTCACAGGGACAAAGTCTCTCTGCAATTGGGGCCTTTCTGAATTTGCCTTCCAGGACAGCGGAGGGAAGGGCATGACCACGGGCGAGGGTATAAGCCCTTCTGTGGCTTGGGATTTCTAGCTGTGACAGGTACGTACCCAGGAGGCAGAATATCTGAGGCTTTCCGAGGACAGGAAGGATGGAACCCTGCCTAGGTCAGCCTGGCACTCAGTGTCCATCATCCTCTGCTTGGTGACTCTTTTCACCTGGTCACGGTCCATAGCGGAGCAGGGTAAAGCCGAGATGGAACAATAGGGTCAGAGGGGCCAAGCCCTGGGGGTAGAGGGATAGTTTAAGCCAGAGGTTAAGAATGAGCAGCCGCACTCTGGCCTCAACCTTCATCATGCCTGTTTCCAAGCATAGAGTGGCATTTGAGACTTGTGCATGGCTAAAAGCTTGGACAACCTACAGAATAGGGAGATCCAATTGAAGTTTTTAAAAGCGACTCTCCTGAAGGCCAGTTGATGGTGTGGAGCAAGGTCAGTGGAGTGCCAGCTGCTTCCAGTCATGTCTCCTTGAGTTGCACAGGAGACATTCTTGACCATGTGCCTCCCCAGATCTGCATGGTGGCTTTTCCTCCTTCAGAATGTATGTGGAGAAAGCTGTAAGAGGGATCTTCTGTGTTCTTCTGAAAGAGGGACAGAAAAGAAGGCGAACAAAGGAAAAAAGACTGCACCCAACAAAGTGTTTATTAACCCCAAAATGGGTGTGTGGAATTTCAATTACACGTGCTGGACACCCGCTCTCCAGTTTTGCCTGTGTGGTGGACCCAGCAGATGTTACAGGGGTCCAAGAAGCCACTGGAGCCCTCCAGGGGCCTCGATCCTTGTCTGAAATGAAGTGAGCCACATTCCTCACGGTGCTGCACTGCCCAGCAATCTAGGCATACGCTGGGCCAGTCACCTGACCTTTCTGGCCACATGTCTATATCGTAATAGAGAGTTGCTGTCTAAAGGAAGTGGACCAAGTGCTTCGGACTGTGCGCCCCACAACCTGTTCTCTTGACCCTTGCCCAACTTAGTTTATCGCATCGGATAATCATATTATCAGAGAGGGTCTGGTTAATATTATAAAGGCTTCTCTGAGGGAGGGCAGAATGCCTGCTTGTCTTAAGGAGGCTATTATTAGACCACTCTTGAAGAAAGCTACGCTGGATCCCTCCGAATTAGGTAATTCCAGATCTGTTTCTAACCTTCCATGGTTGGGCAAGGTGGTTGAGTGGGTGGTGGCCTCTCAGCTCCAGACAGTTTTAGATGATGCAGATTATCTAGACCAGAGGTTCTCAAACTTGGGTCCTCAGATGTTAATGGACTTCAACTCCCATAATCCCCATCCCAAGGCCATTGAGGCTGGGGATTATGGGAGTTGAAGTCCATTAACATCTGAGGACCCAAGTTTGAGAACCTCTGATCTAGACCCATTGCAATCTGGCTTTCGTGTGTGCTCTGGGGTTGAAACTGCCTTGGTCGGCTTGATGGATGATCACCAACTGGCTATCGCAAGAGGGAGTGTGACACTGCTGGTCCTTTTGGATCTCTCTGTGGCTTTCAATACCATGGGCCATGGTATCCTTCTGGAGCGCCTGGGGGAGGTGGGATTGGGTAGAACTGTCTTACAGTCTGTCCTACCTCTCTGGCGGATTCCAGATGGTGTCACTTGGAGACTGTTGTTCCGCTAAGCAAGAACTGAGGTGTGGAGTCCCACAGGGCTCCATCCTGTCTCCAATGCTCTTTAACATCTACATGGATCCGCTGGGAGGGATCATCAGGAGGTTTGGTGCTGGGTGTTACCAATATGCTGATGACACCCAGGTTTACTTTCCCATGCCGACTTCATGAGGAAATGGCACATCTTCCCTAAATGCCTGCCTGGAGGCCGTAATGGGCTGGATGAGGGATAGCAAACTAAAGTTGAATCTGAATAAGATGGAGGTACTGACAGTGCGGGCGCAGGACCTGAGAGATGGTTTAGATCTGCCTGTTCTGGATGGGGTTACACTCCCCCCGCAAGAACAGGTACGTAGCTTGGGAGTGCTCCTGGACCCAAACCTCTCCCTGGTTTCTCAGGTGGAGGCGGTGGCCAGGAGCGCTTTTTATCAGCCTCAGTTGATACGTCAGCTACGTCCATTTCTAGAGGTGACTGACCTTAAAACAGTGGAACAGATGCTGGTAACCTCCAGGCTTGACTACTGTAATGCACTCTATGTGGGGCTGCCGTTGTATAGTTTTAAGTTGTGCAAACGTTTGGACTCAAGAAATGACGGGACTGAGACAAGGTTATAGCTTTAAAATATAAAAGAAGAATTTATTGGAGGGAGGGGGATACAGGAAAGGGAATTGTGATTAGAGCAATTTTATTATGTTACTAAGCATATTAACTACGACGAGGCATTTCTAGCTTAAAAGGAAATAAAGTACGTTTCTAAATACATCCACTTCAATGAGGCGTTTTCGTTCCCAGGCAGGCAAGAGAAGGAGGGTTGAGAGAGGGAGGGCAGCGTTCCTATGAATCCCAAAGCTGAGCAGGTGACCCGAGGAACTGCTGAGTCACTCAGGAGCTGGTCCCAATCCTGACCACACTCCTCACAGATGTGACCCCAAGGCAATCCCATTTGTTGACTGCAAGGCAACGGACTCCGCCTGGTTTACTGCAGGCAAGCCCAATGACCTGAATCATTAACCAGCAAGCTTGTAAACTGTTCTCAATGCCATGTGGTGTGGAGGGCTGATCCCGCAGTTCAAGGATCTGTTGATATCTAGAGCCCCTTTCCATATATGATTTTATTTTTTTATTTTTTTGCTGGGGTTCTTGCTCAGTAGGCCATCAAAGAATTGTGGCTTGCACCATGGTGCTCCTCCTAGTGGTGGCTTTGCACAAAAACGCTTAGAGAAAAATTGTCCAAAAAACCCTTGTCACATCTTCCCCACTGCAACCCCATTGGCCCAAAATGAGGGAGAAGGAGGAGGCGTCAGTGACAGCAATTCAGGTGGAATATGGACATCCCCTGCCAGGAAAACCCACTGCAGTGGTAGGCAATTTGAACAGCCACAACCCTATCCTGATGCATTAAAACACTCATCAAGAAACTCTGTACTTGTGGTTTCAAGCCGCTGCCTCACACTGTTGCACTTTTCAACACTTTAACCAGCGCAAATCTCTTACTCCAGAAAAAGCCCAGGACAGGAATGCAAGTATCTAAAGCCCCATTCAAAAGCGGGCCTGGACCAAGGAATGGATTAACCCAAAACACCACACTGTCTGCCCCAAAATAGCATGTCGGCCTTCCCTTCTCCCCACCCAATACCTTTTGCTAACAGCTCTGTACGTTTGGAGGGCTGGCATAGCTGAGCAGAAGCCACATGTCGGCAATGCGACTCCCTCGTCCGGACGTCCTGTGCCAATGAGAACCTGTGTACCCCTCTGGGATGCCTGAGGTCCTTGCGGGAGCTGAGAAACTTTGGACTGCTGAGAACTCTTCTCCCCATCCCTTACTTGGAAGTTTTTCACACACGGGGCTTTTAGCAATAGCAATAGCACTTTCATTTATATACCGCTCTATAGCCGGAGCTCTCTAAGCGGTTTACAATGATTTAGCATATTGCCCCCAACATTCTGGGTACTCATTTTACCGACCTCGGAAGGATGGAAGGCTGAGTCAACCTTGAGCCCCTGGTCAGGATCGAACTTGTAACCTTCTGGTTACAGGGAGGCGGTTTTACCACTGCACCACCAGGGGCTTTTGCAGCCCTTTCACTTGCATCTCCTCCAGAACGGGGAGACGTGAAGCTCGTGCGTGACGTGTGCGTGCGCAAAAGGGTCCGGCAAGCCTTTTGCACTTAAGCGGGAGAAGGGGCAGCAGGGAGGTATCCTGCCACCCCAATTACTACAAAGAATACACGCGCTGGAGGAGGGAAAGTGGAGGGAGGGGTAAGTAAACCTTCCCCCACCCTTAAAGGAAACACACACACCCCCAGTGCCAGACCGCAGCTCTGCGGTTCCGTGCACACCCCTACTATCAATGTATTTTACCTTAATTCTTTACTGTCATGTTGACTATTAAATAAACTGTATTTATTCTAAATAAATAAATTGCCAAAATTGTCTCCTTCTAAAACAAAATGAAGAAATATGTATGGACTTTTCTTGAGTTTTACAGCTTTCTCTGGCAGGGATCTACTGGTAGGGATCCACTGGTAGGTTACGGAATGGTTTGTAAGAGATTGGGAAAAGAGTTTCTTGAGAAAAAAATTACTTCATAAGAGCAACCGAAGGTTTCCTCCCTAAATTGGGTCCAGGAGCCTAGCAGACATTGAGGGAACAAGTTCATCAAGTCCATACAGGACTAAAATGTGCAAATTAAGAACACAAAACTCCTATGCCAGCCTATATACCTACTAGAAAACACTGACATGGCTGTATCTAAAAAGCATTAGGGGATGCTAACCCATAATAAGTGCTGTTCCCAAAGGCACTTACAGCAATCAGTGGTGTAAGGGCATGGTCTTAAATGCAGGGAGAGCTGCTTCTGGCCACCATGCAAACGCAGCACTGGCCAGCCACCTCCCGAATGAGGCCGCCCGTGACGTCAGACATGGCGGAGGGAGTGTTGCGGCTGCTAGGCGCAGCCCCTGAGAGGAGGCGGCCCGGGTTCTTTGAACACGGTTGCCCCATAGTGGCTACACCCCTGCTGGTGTCAACATTTTCTAGTAGAGTTGAGGTTCCAGTTTGAGTGCTTTTAGGATTCTTTGAAGATTTCAATGAGGCCACATCATAACTCACAAGTTGGGATCAAAGCAGGACTGAAACCTGAGTTTCCCCATTCCATCCGACGAAAGGTCAAGTATGCCTTTGAGTCGGTGTCGACTTCTGGTGACCACAGAGCCCTGTGGTTGTCTTTGGTAGAAGACAGGAGCAGTTGACCATGGTCATCTCCTGTGCAGTATGAAATGGTGCCCTTCAGCATCTTCCTATATCGCTGCTGCTTGATAGAGGTGTCCCTCATCGTCTGGGAAACATACCAGCGGGGATTTGAACCGGCAACCTCTGGCTTGCTAGTCATGTCATTTCCCCGCTGTGCCATTAGGTGGCTTAGGATCCACCCCACTACAGGCACTAAAATATAAGGCCAGTGATATACTTGGAGATTTGGAGAATTAAACCCCCTTTCCATGAAAATTCTCATTTGCATACCCATTTAAAATGCAAGAAAGGTAGAAAAATGGCAAGATCTCTCACAATATATAGGATACATTCATATTCCAAGCAATACTCAAAGGAAACTTAAAAACCATCTATCCACATCATTTTTCTTTTGAAACAGAAACTTTGAAAATCTTCAGTAAATCTTTTGAGATGCTTTCCTAGACACCGCTGCACCCAGATAAGCCAAGAATCCTGGGCACCATATCTGAGATCTGAAGCAATATGGCTTATTTTTATCTATATCTATATCTATATCTATCTATATCTATATCTATATCTATATCTATATCTATATCTATATCTATCTATCTATCTATCTATCTCTCTCTATATATATATATTTAAACATGTTATATCCCACTGTTCCTCCAAGGAGCCCAGACTACATACTTAGGTTTCTCCCCACAACAAGCTTGTGAAGTAGCTTAGGCTGAGAGAGAATGACTGGCCCAGAGTCACCCAGGTAATTTCATGGCTGAATGGGGATTTGAACTCGGGTCTCCCCGGACCTAGTCCAGCACTCTAGCCACTACACCACTCTGGCTCCCTAATGATCTGCAACGTCATTCAACGTCATTCAAGCCTAAAGAAGAGCTGGTCTTGTGGTAGCAAGCATGACGTGTCCCCTTAGCTAAGCACTGTCTGCTCTGGTTGCATATGAAAGGGAGACTAGAAGTGTGAGCTCTGGAAGATATTCCCCTTAGGGATGGGGTCACTCTGGGAAGAGCAGAAGGTTCCAAGTTCCCTCCCTGGCAGCATCTCCAAGAGAGGGCTGAGAGAGATTCCTGCCTGCTACCTTGGAGGAGCTGCTGCCAGTCTGTGGAGATAATCCTGAGCTAGATAGACCCACGGTCTGACTCAGTATATGGTAGCTTCCTATGTTCCTAAGGCATCAACTTATCCCAATTCGTTGATTAGCCAGAGAGAAAGCGTGCATGTCAGGGGTAATGCTTGGCTAGGATGCTTTCCCATTACAAACTTCATCTTCCTCCTCCTCTTCTTCTTCTTGGTGTGGAGACAGTGTATGGAGGAGCCATCCGTCCAGTGGGGCTGCCTGAGACGTGGGGGAGAGGAAAGTGCCATCCTGAGGATCTGCCAAGGAGGACAGCGAAGGAGGGTCTGAAGGCAGGCAAAGCAGGAACCTCTCTGAAGCTCAGCCCTGCATGGGAACCTGAGCACTGGGTGCTGGCACAAAAAGGGTGTGAGAGGAAAATGTACTAAATAATCAGACTTTGCAGTTATGCAGTACTTCTCCGGGTGTCCAAGCATTGCACACAGATGATCTTGCAGTAATCCTGATCACAGCCCCGAATGTTGCTCTGACTCCCATGTTGTGGCCGGGGCTGAGGCTGAGGGAGAGGTTTCCTGAAGGCCCTCAAGTGAGCCCAGAGCAGGGGTAAGGTTTGAAACCAGGACTTTCTGATTCAAAGCCTCAGAGCCTTCCATTCAACAGGGGTTTGCTCTCAGTATGCAAGTGGCAACTGGGAGACCGGAAGGCCTCGCATGCGGAGCTTCCATTCGAATGCCAATGGGAGGTCCCATCCCCAGCTTGCTTTCAAAATGCTTCCTCTTGAAGTTGAAGATGATTGAGGGTTGATGTCTGCAGGCATCCTCAGAAGATGGGTGCTCTACCAGGATGGGTGGCCAGAGTTTCCCGTCCCTCCAGCTCTGGCCTGAGTGGCGCCCAGTGGTCTGCTCCTCCTCTTCCTCCCCCTGCCATGACATCATCCTTCATCATCACCTCCTGCTTCCGACATTCTTCTGGCCCCAACCAACAACCCCCAAGGATACCATAGCAACAGCAGTGAACAATCCATTCCTTCACGGAAGTTGGGTCGTGTTTGGTCCAACAGCCTGTCGTGTTTGGTCGCACAGCCTGTCGTGTTTGGTCGGTTGGACAAAATCTTCACTGGGAGAACAGGAGGCGGTTAGGGTTAACCCAAACTCTAACCCTTTTTGGCTCTCAGTTTTGGTCCGGTGCCCGCTTCATCATGGCAGGTAGGAAAATGACCTTTGTTCAGGCTTGTCTAGGGACAACTGCCTAGCCGGGGGGTGGGGTTGGCTGGAGTGCTTATTGTTACCGAGGAGAACTTCAGTGGGCAATCAAGTTCATTATATTTCCAATGGGCAAAACACCTCCAACATGATGCCGGATATATTACAACTCTTTGAGAAATAGGTGAAAACTAGTCGGTGAGGCCTGTCATTGGCTGGGCAAAGTCACTTTGTGTCAGTCTGTGCACTGCTGGGAATGTTTCAGAAATTGAATGCTTTCTTAACGTGCTTGCAAAAAGGAAGTGAAAAGAACAGTTTGAAATGTGTAGGATTTTGACCTCAAAGGTGGTGAATTTGAATCCTAGTACATTTGAAACTGAGAAAGATCTTCTGCTTCCCTCGGGCATGCTGCCATTTTGGAAGGACTGAGTGTTCACATCTGTTGAGAACAGCAGCTCAACCCTGCTGGTTATATTCAGAATTTCTTCTAAAAATATACCTCCCACCCCTGCCCGCCAAGTGTAAACCATTCCCCGAGCAGATTCTGGTGTGAGAAGTCGAACATTCAGCTAATTTCAGAGGCAGGATTCTTCATAAAAACCTAATAATTTTAAGTTTTAAGAATCATTTCATTTCATCAATAAAAACCGGATGAAAACTAATCATCAACGCAAAAGCAGCAGAACATAAACCAAGTAATGCGACTTGAAGAGTGATATGAAAAGAATCATTACTAATTATGATAAATATGTAATATTCAGAATAATGAGGGAATAGGCTACATACAATTGACCTTGAATGGGATGAGTAATCATCAGATAAGTCAAAACTACCAAATAAAAAGCCTACCAATGGTTAAGCTACTAATGAGGGTATAAGTGGACTATAATTAAGTAACGGTGAAGCGTATCACATGCACAAAACCAAGCCAAGGTGCAAAACCACTGCAAGCCAAAGAGGATTTAAAACATGAGTTCAAGAGAAGAAGAATCACTCCCCATGTTAAATGGAGTGGCGAAGCCTCAAGTGAAAGAGGTCAACCATCAGGCCCTAAACATGTGCCCGTAAGACACAGGTTGACAGGCTGACAAGAAGCCAGGAGAGCAGAGAGACAGACGAGGTCTCTTGGTATTCCACATGGGTCCAAAAGGAAGCTGCTTGCTACTGAGTCACACCCAGAGGCGTAACCAGTGGGGGGGCAGGCAGGGCACGTGCCCCAGGCGCCAGTTGCAGAGGGGTGCCAAGTGCCCGCCATGCCCCACCCCACCCCAACCACCTCAGTTGATTAAAAAAATTACATGACATATCACATGTAAAGGGGGTGTGGCCTAGAGCTCTCAAGAGTCCTGATACGTTCTGTGTATAGAAAGCTATTTCTATGGCTTTGTTTGAAGGTCCTTTGGTGACTTTCAGGTCAGTGCAACTCAAACTTATGCATGTTTCCCTGAGACTAATTGCACTGACTACAATATAACTTACTCAGAAGTATGTATGGGATATCTGGCCTTGTATTTCTTGTCCTTTGTGTTATGTAGAATGAGATTCCTTAATATGCACAATATGGAAGCGAAAAACAATTTTCTGATCTATGGGCACAATGTTTGCAGAAGAATCTAGTTCTTAGGTAGTTGGGAGGTCCTAGTGCAAATTTGCCATGAGTGATTTCTTTGATTCTGAAAGAGTTTTCTTATTAAGATGAAGAATTCTGCAAAATATGTTTTCTACTTTGAACTGTAGATTCATCTGGGTCAATTTTCACTCTGGCAATCTTATATGTTCCTGTTTTTCACTTGAGTTTTTCTATGTATTAGTATTAACAAAATTTTGTATTAGTATTAGTATTACTAATGCTTTATGTCTTAGTAATACTGATGTCTTAGTAATACTGATGTCTTAGTAATACTGATGTCTTAGTATTAACAAAATTTTTGTATGTTTGATAAATCATAGAAGAGAGTCATTATCCAGAAAATTCATCACATATGTTTTATATGTATGTATATGATAGCTTTCATGGTTATTTTAATTTGATCTTTTAATATGTTTTTATAGCTGTAAACTGCCTAGCGACTTTGGTAGTGGGTGGTATAAAGATATGTTAAATAAATAAAAAAAATGTATGGTTACTATTTGTATTTGGAGTCACTTGAACCATTAATGGCACAGTGGGGAAGCAACTAGAGAGCAGGAGGCTGTTGGTTTGACTCCCCACTGGTGTGTTTCCCAGGATATGGGAAACTCTTATATCGGGCAGCAGCGCTATTGAAAGGTGCTGAAACACTGCACAGGAGATGGCAACGGTGAACCCCTCCTGTGTATTCTACCAAAGACAACCACGTGGCTCTGTGGTTGCCAGGAGTCAACAACACCGACTCAATGGCACAAACTTAACCTTTATGTTACAATACGTTTGCATCCTGGTTTTGGGTTGAGGTTCCAGTTTGTTGTTTACTTCTGGTCTTTTTGGGGACTCCAAAAAGTTTCTATTAGCTTCTATTCTTGGAGATATTTTGGACTCCCGATTTGAGGGCAACTGTGTGAAAACAGCTTTTCAATCCAAGGTGTGTTCTTTAAGTTATTTGGTGAATGGATCATGTTGGCTCGCTGTAGCTAGTTGATTCTAGTTAGGAGGATAGGGGTGAGCAGGCTGGGAATGTCTTATGTAAGGAACAGCTCCTTTTGTGAGGATCTAAGATCTCATGTGTGATCATAAAACTGCTCAGGATGACCCAGTTAAATTTCAGGCCTTACCTATGCAAAATGGAAATTGCATTACATTCTATTTAACTTGGTTCTAAGTCAGATTCATTCTAAGGAAGGTGTTGTGGCACATAACCATTTGATATTCATGCAGTAATGAAGAGTGAAAATAATTGGCTGTATAAGTAGCGTTTGTCAGGTGCACAACTGACTTGTCCTAAGTCATGAGAATGCAGACTAAGCAGTCCCCTGGCCTGAGATTTTCCAGCATGTGATGGCTACTAGTGAGGGAACATTTTAGATTTAAAGACAGCACCTGTTATGTATGTTTCTGTTCTTTTCATTCTCTTCAACATTTATTCTCAACCCAAGGGAATTAGGCAAAGAGCAAACAAAGCCCATAGTAGAAATGTGTTTATTGTTAATAAAATTGCCATCTCTGGCAATTTTTAAAAAACACCTGAAAACCCATCTTCTCACCCAAGCTTTCCCAGCTTTTAAAAATTGTCTGTCTTTAATATAGAGATACAGCCTTCTTCAGAAAGCAGGAATCACACCTATCAGCTATTCAGAGAGGTACTGGAGACTGGATGTAGTCCTTACACTCGCTGATCAGCATGTTCATTGCATTCCAAATCCAGCATTGTGTATTAGTAACCCTCCTGCCGCCCCCGCCCCCCAGGTGCTATCTGCCTTGATAGTGGTTAGAGTGCTGGACTAGGACCAGGGAGACCCGAGTTCAAATCCCCTTCCAGCCATGAGACTTGTGGAGTGACTCTGGGCCAGTCACTTCTCTCTTAGCCTAACCTACTTCACAGGGTTGTTGTGAGGAGAAACTTAAGTATGTACACTGTTCTGGGCTTCTTGGAGGAAGAAGGGGATATAAAAAATGTGAATGTTACTGATTGCTGGCAGATGTGCTGCTTGAGCAATTTGCATCAGTGAAAGCAAGTAAGGTGCAGTTATAATTTTCAGGTAGTGCCATAATTTTTAATTAAAAGATTAATAAGCTTGACTTTTACTTTTCGAGCTGATATTATGGTGAAGTTATCTGAAAGATGGATGCCAGATATTTGGGGGGGGGGGCGCAATTTCAGTGCTTGCCCTAGGCGCTGTTTTCCCTAGATACGCCTCTGGTCACACCATTGGTCCATCTAGCTCAGACTGGTCTACACTGATTGGCAGTGACTTCTCCCTCAACCCTCCTCTCTGGAGAGGCCAGGGAGGAACCCTGAGACCTTCTGCATGCAAGCATGCAGCTGCTCTTCTCAGACCAGCCCCATCCCCTATGGGGGAATATCTGACAGTGCTCACACATGTCACCGCCCTTTCAAATGCAAAGCAGGGCAAGCCCTGCTTAGCAAAGGGGACAATTTATGGTTGCTACCACGACCAGCAATCAACCTCCAGATGAGCCAACCAATATCATTAGAACAAAAAGAGACATTTAACCAGCGGAGCATTCAAGTTTTTACATTTGATGTTACGCAAGTGTTCACCAGCTCTCTCTCGTTTAAGTTCTCAAGGTTTCTCCTTGCCAGTGCAAAGAACAGGGATACCTGATGACATAAATTACTGATTCAGAATTGCATATGGTGAAATGGAACAAAGTCTAAGCCTTCTGATGGGGTTGGTGAGCTCCTTGAGTTTGGAGGGTCTAGCGACAATTCCCACAGGGAAAGTGTCCCTGGGGAGGACCAGAAGCCAAAATGGAAAGGGACTGGTGTTTCACCAGAAGAGAGATCTCACCTTTGCCAAGCCAGTTGGAATGAATGCCAATCATTCTAGTGAGATGGGAGGCGAGATTAAGCTTGGCTTGGCCCCCATGGTGTAGGGCTGTGCAGAACCGCTTCTATTCGAAGTGGCCTGGCCCCCCCAAGTGGGGTGACAATTGGTGATCCAACTGGTTCTGCACACCCCTACACCCTGGGCGCCAATCTAAGCCTCATATTGCCTTGGAATCGAACCGAGCCCAGTTCGAGTTGAAGTGGTTTGTCCCGAATCAATGGCTCGAAGGGCCAGGCAGCCACCATCCTCTGCCTCTGGCTCCTGGAAGAAGAGAGTGCCTTCCTTGTGGCATGGGTGCGGCTTCCTGCTTGTCTTGCTGCCTTGCTCTGTGGCTGCTGCTGGTCTAGACAAGCCCGGGAGCCCTTCCCTGCCGGCCGAGTAAGGGTGTGCAGGACCGCTTCCCCCACAAAAGAGGAGGCCGGTCCGGGTTCGAACCGAGTTGAGCCCAGCTTGGATTGAACCAGTTCGAAGGTTCTGAGCTGGCCGCGGCAGCCATTTTGTGGGGCGTGTTTACAAAAATCCTGCCCTTGCTGTTGGTTTTCGGCCACTGTCTTCTGCTTGGCTGGCGGTCGCCTTTCTCCTGGTTGGCGGGTTGCCATTCAAAGCAGAGTGTGGTCCCATTGCTGGTGGGGGAGGGACGAGGGAGGGGGAGCACAAAGAAGGGAGTTTCAGGACGTCTTTCAAGCCAGGCCGCGCCTGCCTGCCTTTGCTCACCCTCTGGCTTCCGAGGGAGAGCTCTGGCTGTGCTGCTGGCTTGGTTGCTTTGCCTGTTGCTTTTGCGGAGGACCCTGCTCTCTGCCCTGCTGCAACCCCTGCCCCCTCGACCCCTGCTGCTTCTGCGGACCCCTCTGGATTGCCTTGCTGTGGGCCTTTTTCTGTGGGTTACTCCAATCTCATGGGACCACCTTGCTGTCCCTGCTCTTCTTCATTACCTCCGTTGGATTACCTTGCTGCGCCTGCCTTGTAAAAATAAACTACCCTCATGGGATTACCTTGCTGTGGCAGCCTTTTTGCGTTTCTCCCCTCGTGGGATTGCCTTCCTTGCTGTGGATTGCCTCCTTGCATCAGATTCGCTGGGGAGAGGTTGCCCGTGTTCTCCCTCTCCCTGGTGGTGGCCCCTCGGAGTGAAGGAGATCATGAAGAAAACAGGGAGGGGTGGACCTGGCGGGGCCCTCAAGACCGAGGGGCCCGGGTTCTTTGCGCCCATCCGCTCAGTTATAGCTACACCCCTGGGTGATTCTTCCCCTCCCCCCATTTTGGGATATTTGGCTGGTTAGTTTGGTAGTTTGGTTCTTTGGGGTTTATTGCTTGGGAAGCTCTGTGCGTTTGTTTTTGTAGGGCTTTAAGTGGGTGAATTGGTTGTTAAAGGGCCTTCGGTGTAGTTTCAGCTTCAGTCTTGGTTGGTTTGTTGTGCTTTTGGTCTTTTAGTTGGTTTCTTATTGGGTCTTTTTAGTGGGTATAGTTATGGTTTCTTTTCAATAGGGCCACGTTTGTGGGAAGGAATGTCCTGGAGGATGCAGGGCAGGGCTAGGAGTAGGGGTGCGGGCAGAGGGGGGGGGCGGGGTGATGCTGGTTTGGGGTGTGGGCAGTGAGAGGGGCCTACTCCCCAAGTCGTCAGTGTCCCCCTAGAGGCCGTGGGGCACAGGCTCACATTGGGAGTGACGCCTGCTCCCACAGCACGGCCCGCTATGGCGGCTGAGGTGGAAGCAGCACACTCCTACCAGGGAGGTCGTGAACCAGAAACCGGCACTTGGAAATGGCCTTGATGATCCCCGTGGTGATCTAATGGAATGGAAGGCTGCGTAGTAGGCTAACAGAAGCAGAGAGTGGTGCAAGCAGCTAGATGAAGTGTCAGGATGCAAAGTTTGTTCTCTGCAGGTGGTCAGGGAACACGATATTCAGAATTGCTTCTAAACAACACAAAAACAATTCTTTAAAGGTTCCCCAAGTAGAGCCCGGTGTAAAAAGGCGTTTACTTTATTCAGCTCTTTTAGCGACACAGTTGTCCATGCCCAAATTGGTATCTGCCAATAATTTGGAACGATGATATTCAGAATTGGTTCTGAATTTCTTTCCCCCCACTGAGCATATTCTGGTGTAAAAAGTAGTGCATTCATCTACTGTGCTTTCAGTGGCAAGATTGTGTAAGCAAAATTTGGTATCTGAAGCTGGTCCGGAAGGATGACTTGATTTCACACAAACCAACCAACCAATTGCTCAAAATATATGTCTCATTAGATTCAGCACAAAAGAGGCGATTTCATTGCCAAAAGTAACAATAAATTTCTTTCTCACAAACCACAGAAATGTTATGATTTTTTTAAAAAAAACCCTCTGCAAATTTAAGACCAGAGTTAAGGTTACCTCCTTGTGGTTCAAGCACCGCAAAGTTGTGAAATTGGAAACTGATGCCGATGCCTTAACAAGCGTGCCCCGACGTGATCAGTAAAGGATCCTGGGAAACAACACCATTTGTGCTTTCTTCCCACTTGCCCTCCAGCACCCACACCTTTCCTTGGTCTTTGAGGCCCATGTCAAGATGGGGATGAGAGAGTGCCGGGCACCAGCAAAGATGCCCCCCAATGCCCTGGTCCCGGATGGCCTCATCGAGCATCTGAGCCTGACTGTATTGCTAGGAAAATCCCCCTGTGAGTCGACTGGTAGCTCTTTGTTGCTTATGTCATGAGTCTGCAGGATGGCAGGCTTCCACAGCTGGGAGGGTGGCTCTTCTATTGCCCTTCCTCATCCTGACTCCCCACAGAGGAGGTTTTATGGAGCAAGCCTGCAAATGAGAGCACCTTCCCAAGTGTGTCCTGACTTCAGGGTGAACTGATGCCCCCTACCTGGCTTGCCTTTCTTCTGTCAGGGACTGTAGAGTCAGAAGATGCGAAGAACTGTACACAGCCCCATAGGCTATAGAAGAGGCTAGAGTCACGAATGTCTTCTATGGCCTGTGGTCCTTCTGGTTCTGAGAGGACTGGATTGGACTGCTGTGTTTGCCAGCTCAGCTTCCACCGAGAGCTTGCTGAGTCGCCTAGTCAGATATTCCTGAAAGGAACCATGTCCTGAAAGCTGAGATGCCCGAGAAGGCAGGACAGGACCATGACAGTATGGGGCATCTGTGCTGGTGCCAAGCACTCCATCCTCCCATCTTGAGGTGGGCCTCAAAGACCAGGGGCAAGTGTGGGTACGTGGAGGGCAGGTGGGAAGCGAGCACAATCGGTGACGTTGCACCACATCCTCACTGATCACGTGGCACATCTGCCAATCAGGCTCCAATTTCCCCACTTGGTGGTGCTTCAGCCACAATACCAGTCCTTAGGGGGATGCAGCTCCTCCCCAGTGGCCTCAAAAGCACTTCAGGAGGGACGGGGGAGGGCATGAGCCTGGCTCTCTGGCTGGTTGTGTGACGGGGTCACTGAGGTTTCTTCTTCCAGACATGGCTTCATGCTGCGGGGTATCTGAAGAGCGAATCTGCTTCGCAGCAGATATGCAGCTGATTAATTCGGGGGATTAAATGGACCGTTCACCTAGGGTCGGCTCCTCGCCGCATTCCCTGCGGATCTTTTTCCTGGGTGAGGGGGAGAAGAGAGTTCATATAGCTCCCCTTTGCCATCCCCCCCCCACCACACACACACACTCCCGGTTTGTTTCCATGCCAGAATTTTATTTGCTGATGAGAGAAGCCTGGTCCCCCAGAGGGACCATTAGCACCTGGGAATCTCTTTGGCCTCACCTGCACAACTCCCATAGCAAGGGAGACTTGGTGGGTTTGGGGCTGGATGCATAAAAAGGAGGAGAAATGGAAGTGCTCTTAGAACCCGAACAGCCTCATCCTGTATTCCGTACTCAGAAGTGATTCTCGGTGGCTGACAGCCAGACTCAGTTATTCCTGAGCAGTCGTATTGAAACCAAGTATTTATTATTATTTCCATTTCTCGCCTGCCCTGCACCCTAAGGTCTCAGAGCGGGTTACAATCAAACCAGCCTAAAACATAATTAAAGCACAACCCCATAAAATGAAAAATACAGTCAAGAGAATACAGGGCCGGAGAGGGGAAGAACCGCTCCATCTTGACATTCAGAGGCTCTCCTGAGTCGCACTCTTCCGCAAGCGATTCTGGATGTCAGACACTGTGTGGAAGGGCACTTAGTCCATCTGTCACAAACCCTTCTCACCCCTGCCGCCACCCTGCAACGCTCACAATTGCAAATAGTGCCAAAGAGCATCAGGGCATATCAGGGGGAGGGGAAAAAGCCCCGGAAAATAGAGGATATTTTAACCCTGGACATAATTCGGGTTAAGCTAGGATGCCCAGCCCTAATTGGGGGGAAACCAGAATCGTTTGTGAACTGGTCCCTGATAGCCCACTGCCACTTGGGGGTAAATCCGGCGGAGATGTGAACTCGCACCCTCCATTCCGGAGGAGATGCAGGCTCAAAGCCGTGTGTGTCAAAGTCCCTGGGTCAAAGGATCCGAGGCTAGTTAGTCCTGGGCAGCCACAAGCTGGGGGTCTCCCTCCCTCATCGTTCATCGTCCAAACAACCCAAACAACCTCTCTTTCCTTTCCTTTCCTTTTCAGGAGCAGAGGAGGGGAGACCTGGTGGGAGGAAGGCCATCACCTCCAGCAGCCGCGATGTGGCCCGGAAGCTGCTGCTGCCTCCCCTGGTGGTGCCTGGGGCCACCCGTTCCCTTGATGGCCCAGCCCCTGTGGCTGGACCACCAACGGAACGGGTGAGGAGGCCTCCAAAAAGATCTAAGAGGCCTCCCCAGGAAGCCCAGAGCACCCAGGGGGATCCGGCACGGGAGGGCAGCCCACCAGCCCTCCCGCGGAGGATCAGGGCCACTCGGCGGGAGGCCAAAGCCCCGGGTGGGAGCGTGCCTTCTGGGGAGAAACTCATTCCCCACCTGGGGGAGGGGAGTCTCCCCAGAAGGAGGCTGGAGGCGGCGGCGGCGGAGCGGGCAAAAACACTTCAGCCCATCCCCAGGAGGAACCTGGTCCTTGGGGAGCCTGGGAAGGACTTCTTCCCACTGGGGAAGGGCCGTCCTTCTGGCTTGTCCGGGGAGACGGCTCCTCCCCAGACTTCTTTAAAAAACCACCCCCGGAAGAAGGCCCTGACCGCGATGGGCCGGCCTCTGCTGAAGCCCTTACCATCATCCTGGCATCCGCCAGAGGCTCAGCAGAGGCCCGACCTGTTGCCAGCGCTATCTATCCGAGCGCTGAGGCTCCCCAAGGCAGAGCCAGCCCCTTCCTCCTGGGGGACTCCGCCGCTCCCCTCCGGCTCTGTGGCCCATCCACCGCCACCACGCTCCTGCCCGAAGACACGCCCTGGGGGAGAGAGACCACCACCTGCTCCTCCCCTGGGGTCGTGTCTTATGGTGCGAGGCCTCCGCGCACGGCCTGATCCTCCGGTGCCGGGCAGCAGCGGTGGAAGGGTCCCACCAAACACACCCTGCGCGCTGCTGGAGGGGGCCTTCCACTAGGTCTCTCCAACTCTCCCTGCCATGGTGAAGGGGCCTGGCCAAAGAATGAAGCCTCATCGGCTGTGGTTGAAGGTAAGCCCTGGAAAAAATTTCCTATGGTCTTCTATCCTTCGTTTGCTATCATGCCACACAAACAAAGACTATTGGGACTTCTCTCCTCTCCTCTCTGTCCTGCAGGTTAATCTTGCTTTCCTCTTTTCCGGCTTCTTTCTTCTTCTCCCTCTTCACTCCCCATCTGACACAACTCCCCAACTCAGACACAATCCCACCACATATGTTTATAAGAGCCTAACTCCATACACCCTCTCCAACAGTTGACATTAGAGATGTTTTTTATCTTCGCCAACTTCCTTGGGGCCATATGCCATTAAGATAATATTTTAATCTGTTGCTCCCATATTCTAACATAACTTGTCCATTTTAAAGGTTTATTTAACTTAACCCAATTGATTGAGTCTATACAATTTCCTGTATCCTGTTCCCAGGAAGGTTTTATTCCTAAAAATGAGAAAGCATCAAACAATTTTGTTGAAACAAAATTCAACAAGATATTATATAATTTTGAGGTAGCTCCACAGGGGTTAACTAATAACTCTTCAGACAGCTGCTCAAATGTGACCAAAGAGTGAGTTGCAGCCATTTTAAACTCAGAATATTATAACTGAATTATTTCTATAATTGTCAATAACAAAAATTTATCATTCACTGAAGTTAATCAATCTATCCTTTTAATCAATCGATCTTTGGCAAATTTGAGGTCCTTGAGTAGAAATCCTTTAGAGATCCAATTTTCTCCTCAATGCCACCAATATTCTTGTGAACAGGACACATTTGCGGATATATATGTCTTCATTTCTAATAAGGGTGACATCACTGGAAGCAACTTATTTTGCCATTTTTTGGCTTCAAGAACGTGTCCTCCTGTATCCCAGCACCCACCGCCACCCCCACAGCCCACCAGGCGTGGGATTGCTGTAACCAATCAGAAAAGCTGGGGAAATGACGCTCAATGAAAGCCCTTCTGTTAACAGAAGTGTGTTGAGGCCCCATTAGCCAAATCCCTGAAGAGATCAGTCAGAGGGCCAGCACCAGAGATGCTTTCCCTCATGACCGAATGTCAGTAGCACTCTGGAAGCAGGAGGGTTTCACTCCCCACCCTTAATGGACCATGCAGCTGGGAAGCAACAGCAAGAGAGAGAATTTCATGACTGTCTCTTTTCTTGCTTTTAGTTCCGTCGCTCCCCTGGAGGAACTGGAGACGTATCCAAGGGACTTGGACATTGGCCTGGTCTCTCCCAAGAGGTAATATCTTGGGGGTTCTGCTCCAAATTGGCTCCTTCGCTTCCCCACTACTGACCAGCAGTGCTCTTACCTCTGGACTTTGGGGTCGAAGTCCGGGGCCTCCACACCTCCTGGGGCCCCCCAAATCCTCTTTAGTCTGTCCAGGGTGATGTGGTTTGTGCCCTCGAGAACCTACATGTTAAAAATGATGCTTAACTTGCAGTGGGGGGGGGCCCTCCAAAGACCTTTAGGTCCAGGCTCCGAAATGACCTAGGTGCACCTCTGCTGTGGACTGACTGAACCTCTGCAGGGGAGGTTTGCGGTGCTGCGCTTGCAGAGGATGTCAAAGCGGATGGGTGTGGCCAGCAGATCAAAGCGGAAACCCCTCCGGAGGCTCTTGAAGTAACAGTGCAATGAGCCAGCAATTAAATAAGGTATTTAGGCAGTCCCCACTGATGGCGATGACTCTCTCATTCCTCTTTCAGAGGTCATTTCTGCAGGTCCCCTACTTGACACTGATGCCAGGTGCAGCCACATCTAATGGAGATGGGTTTTTCCTTCCTCTTGTTGCAGACTCTCCAGCAAGATCTCCAGTGACTCTCTGGCAGAAGACCCGACTGCTGCTGGAAGGTGGGACAGTTTATGGGTGACCCCCGCCCACAAAGCAATGGGACATATCAGACTGTGGATCTTCCCAAGGCTCTGAGTGTTGTGATTCTAGCATTTCGTTCTGAGCGTCATCAATGGCACCGTTGGTGAAGAGAAGTCCTAAGGAACTGTGGCTCACATCAGGACAAGAAGAAGAGGAGAGATGTAGCACAGCCCCAGCGTCTGGATGGTCAGCTCTGGCAAGGGGTCAAGCCTCTGCTGAGCTGATGGCAGCTTCCAAGATCATCGGGGTCAGGGTCTTCTTCCTCGGGATGGTATTTGAAGAGGACTGGAGAGGAACCTTCTCCCTGGAAGGATGGTCCTGCGCCTGTGGGAAGAAGCCCCACCCAGGCTTCCTAACATGTGATAGACCTGGATTAAGTTAGCAGGGCAGGGCGGGGTCAGAGTTCTAATCTTTGGACCTTGCTATGCCTGTGGCACCCTTGCTGAACTCTCTTTGCTACTCCGCTTAGCTACTCCGCTTAGGGGCAGTTCCGTGCCCCCTTGATCCCCTTCCCCAGCCATGACCCATTCAAACTTGCCTGGCTTCAAAGCCTTGTAAATAAATGGAGAGGACATTTTCCTAGCTGCCAAGATGAAGGAGAACTGGTCCAAATGGCGATCCAAGTTGAGGTGCTTCCTGGCAACTTGACCAAATGCTAATCCCGTTCTGGAAGCTTCAGAGTGAAGCTAATCTGCTTCACTCATCATAACTGATTGCCACCTGCCATGAGATGTGGCCGTCCCATCGGGGTCAGGGTCTCCTTCCTCTGGATGGATGGCTGTTGAAGAAGCCCGGGGAGGAGCTGGCTCCCTGGACAGGCCAGGAGGACGGTCCTGCCCCACTGGGAAGAAGTCCCGCCCAGGCTCCCCGAGGTCCAGGCTCCTCCTGGGGATGGGCTCTAATATCTTGGCGCGATCCACCGCAGCCTCCAGCCTCCTTCCCAGGCAGGGAAGGGGAGACTCATGAAGAAGGCATGAAGAAAGGAAAGGAAAGTTATTCCGAGTGGTTTCTCAGCTTTATATGCTGCCAAAATTCACATCTCCAGGAGGTTTACATGATAAAAGGAATCTCTAGGTGGTTTGCATAGACGCTTTGCATTCTTACTTGGACAAAAGCAGGCCTCAGAATTTCAGAACTGCAAATGTTAAGTATGTTTACCATGAAAGATGGTGGCGGGTGGGAGGTGGGGGGAGACACACCGCTTGTGGCTGCCCAGGACTAGCTCTTCTTGGGAATAGCTGGGCCCTCAAGCAAAGAGGTGGGTTCCGGTGAGGCCTGCTTGGTACTGGCCCCAGGCACCAGGGCAGGCGGCAGCAGCAGCCTCTGGACCACCATGTGGTTGCTGGAGGTGATGTGCCAGATCTTCTCCCAGATCTCTCTTCCTGCGCTCCTGATAGGAAAAATAAGTTGTTTTTATTGTTCATACCTGTATATGCTGCCAAAATTCACATTGCAAGGTGGTTTACTTTTCCCCTTCGAATTTGTTTGGATTAAGAGCAAATAATATGCAACCCTTTCTTTCATTTGTTGTAATTCTGGTGTAGAACTGTATTTTCCCTCTCCCCCCACCTTGGCTAATGCAATAGATTTATGTTTTTGACTGAAGACAAATTCTTCTATTTGAATTTGTGAGAAAATAAAAAGACAGTAAAAACATTCAGTCTTTGCTTTTATCAACCACAACGTTCCAGGGGCACAAAGAAGATGTAATTTGCTTAATAACCTTTGGAGATCCAGAAGAAATGTGCTTGAATATGCTGGGAACAATAGTCATGTTTGGAGGAGCATTATTATTTCTGCCCACTGTCATAATACTTGGACTCCAGTCCAATGGGCTCTAATCCAATGAGGGAAAGGTTGGCTTCGGCTCTTGTGCCACCTTCAAAAATGGGAGTCGGGGTTGGGGTTTTTTGGCCCTGAATCCGATCTGTACTTAATTGCAGTGGGCTTGGGGGCCTCATTCTAAAGACTGGCTACTGCTCAGACTGTGGATGAAAGTTCACAGGAGCATACAGGGAAGCTGTGCATCCTTCCTGTCCTGGGAAGATGCGAGGGACCGCCTAGCCAGGGGTGGTCACTCCAGGACTTGAGAACTCTGAGGCTGCTGTAGTTCAGCTGGTCACCATGTGGGGCAGCACTGTGCAGGTCCTTAGATTCCCAACATTAACCCAGACAGCTCCTCCTGATGCAGAGTTGACCAGTCTTTCTAGGTAGAGGCTGGGGAAAGTTTTGAAATGGGTCCAGATACTGAGAAGAGTGTTGAAAGTATCATGCTCAAAGTAACATAGTATGGTGGGAAACAGGGCAAGAGATGCACAGAGAGTCACAGCAGCTCCTCAGGCACTGCACTGTCCTGCTAGTAAGACTGGAAATGCTTTCCGTGGCTTTCAAGAAGAGTTTTGCTTCCTTTTCTGATGGCTTTGCCTAGGCAGGCTGGGCTGAGAGAATTCCGTTGGGCAGTGTGGAAAAAAACCTGAGCAGAACTCTGAAGCCAGGAGAACTGGAGTGGGCAGTCTGAAGCTTCAGCACCATGGAGCACCCTGAGGGTAGGGCACCATGGAAAGACCCCAGAGCACCCAGTGATTCAGCACCCTGGAGAGCTCCAGGAGCAAGGCAGGCTTGGAACACAGGATCCTACACTGCTCCTCTCCTTGACTGAGCTCCTCCTAGATGCTGGGAATGACTCCTAGGCCACGGACAGAACCAAATAGCCAAATACTCCTAGTGTGTGTCTCTGAGCTGCCTGTCAGTGCCAAGGGTCATCATCTTTAGGCACTATACGATAATTTTGCTGCTGGTTAACCATGGAAAGAGCTTGGTCTGTATTATTTGTGGGGGGGGTGGGGACATGAAAACAGCCAGCAATCTATTCTGCTCTTGACTTGCAGCAAACTGATGACCACTTTCTTCCATATTCCCTTGATGTCCCTGTTTCTTCAGAATGGCTGGGTGGTAAGTCCTGGCATAGCGAGTCAAATACTAGGGCAGTCCACACAATGGGTTATAGGGCAAGAGAAGCCCCCTTGATCATGACACACTAATCATGTGTTAGAGAAAAACATGGTTGGTGGTGGGGAGCTTGCCCAGTCGGGCCCAGCTGGATAGGGTAGATGAACAAGGCAGGCGGGGAAATCATCCTGCCCAGCTGGGGCTTTGCTAGCAATCAAGCTCCCAGCCTCCCACCTTGTTTCTGTCTCATACACGGTCAAAAAGCAGGAGCACATCTGGATCCCCAATGATGGTTGTAGGAAGCTTCTCCTACCCTAACGCTGATGGTGTGAACTGCCCGGCTTTTCCCTCCAGTCCTTGGAAGTCCTCTTGTTCAAACTGAGATTGCTTTGTGTGCTTGGAGGAATGTTGGCCTCATGCAAGCATGCCTGAGCATTCATTATGTCATTCAATTCCATCCATCCATCCATCAATTGGAATTTTATTGTGCATGGCTATCAGTCAATCAATCATCTTTATTACAGTCCAAGACCAGCATAAGATAGAGCAGTAGAGCGTGATTCAGGCATATTATGAAACCATAAAACTATGTTATTTTAAATTTTGACACTGTTGCTATAAAGTCATGAGATATTACTAAAAGGCTGCTACCCTTAAAAGAGAGAGGGTAGCTATAAAATTATTAAAATTCTAAGCATAATAAAAAGGGGGAAATAAAGAATGCCAAAAGCGGTGGCTAAAATAGAGTATATAAAATAAAACATCGAACTAAAAACATATAAAAATATAGAATCAACAGCAGTCTAAAACTATACAAAGCTGATACAGGGAAATGGCCTGACAGTCACGACCCGAGAGATCCTACATGCTGCCGTGCAGAACTTGGCTGGAGTTCTCGGGGTGCTTCTGAAATAGCGGAAATAGAAACTTAGTCCGAATGTCTCTGTAAAAGAGGCAAAACAGGAGTACATGTTACGAAAGTCTCTACCTTCTCAGCGTCAGAGGGACAAAGTTTCTCTGCAATTGGGGCCTTTCTGAATTTGCCTTCCAGGACAGCGGAGGGAAGGGCATGACCACGGGCGAGGGTATAAGCCCTTCTGTGGCTTGGATTTCTAGCTGTGACAGGTACGCGAGGCAGAATATCTGAGGCTTTCGGAGAACAGGAGGGATGGAACCCTGCCTAGGTCAGCCTGGCACTCAGTGTCCATCATCCTTTGTTTGGTGACTCTTTTCATCTGGTCACAGTTCATAACGGGGCGGGGTAAAGCCGAGATGGAACGATAGGGTCAGAGGGGCCAAGCCCTGAGGGTAGAGGGATAGTTTAAGCCAGAGGTTAAGACCGCACAGCCGCACTCTGGCCTCAACCTTCATCATGCCTGTTTCCAAGCGTAGAGTGGCATTTGAGACTTGTGCATGGCTAAAAGCTTGGACAAACGACAGAATAGGGAGATCCAATTGAAGTTTTTAAAAGCGACTCTCCTGAAGGCCAGTTGACGGTGTGGAGCAAGGGTAGTGGAGTGCCAGCTGCTTCCAGTCATGTCTCCTTGAGTTGCACAGGAGACATTCTTGATCATTTGCCTCCCCAGATCTGCATGGTGGCTTTTCCTCCTTCAGAATGTATGTGGAGAAAGCTGTAAGAGGGATCTTCTGTGTTCTTCTGAAAGAGGGACAGAAAAGAAGGAGGACAAAGGAAAAAAGACTGCACCCAACGGGTGTGTGGATTTCCAATTACATGTGCTAGACACCCGCTATCCGGTTTTGCCTTCATCATGAGTTGGACCCAGCAGCTGTTACAGGGGTCGAGAACACTCCAGGGGCCTCGATCCTTGTCTGAAATGAAGTGAGCCACATTCCTCCCGGTGCTGCACTGCCCAGCAATCTAGGCATACGCTGGGCCAGTCACCTGACCTTTCTGGCCACTTGCCCATATCATAATAGAGAGTTGCTGTCTAAAGGAAGTGGACCAAGTGCTTCGGACTGTGCGCCCCACAACCTGTTCTCTTGACCCTTGCCCAAATTGGCTTATCGCATCGGATAATCATATTATCAGAGAGGGTCTGGTTAATATTATAAATGCTTCTCTGAGGGAGGGCAGAATGCCTGCTTGTCTTAAGGAGGCCATTATTAGACCACTCTTGAAGAAAGCTACGCTGGATCCCTCTGAGTTAGCTAATTCCAGATCTGTTTCTAACCTTCCATGGTTTTGCAAGGTGGTTGAGTGGGTGGTGGCCTCTCAGCTGCAGACAGTTTTAGATGATGCAGATTATCTAGACCAGAGGTTCTCAAACTTGGGTCCTCAGATGTTAGTGGACTTCAACTCCCATAATCCCCAACCCAAGGCCATTGAGGCTGGGGATTATGGGAGTTGAAGTCCATTAACATCTGAGCACCCAAGTTTGAGAACCTCTGATCTAGACCCATTGCAATCTGGCTTTCGTGTGTGCTCTGGGGTCGAAACTGCCTTGGTCGGCTTGATGGATGATCACCAACCGGCTATCGCAAGAGGGAGTGTGACACTGCTGGTCCTTTTGGATCTCTCTGTGGCTTTCAATACCATGGGCCATGGTATCCTTCTGGAGCACCTGGGGGAGGTGGGATTGGGTGGCACTGTCTTACAGTCTGTCCTACCTCTCTGGCGGATTCCAGATGGTGTTGCTTGGAGACTGTTGTTCCGCTAAGCAAGAACTGAGGTGTGGAGTCCCTCAGGGCTCCATCCTGTCTCCAATGCTCTTTAACATCTACATGGAACCGCTGGGAGGGATCATCAGGAGGTTTGGTGCTGGGTGTTACCAATATGCTGATGACACCCAGGTTTACTTTTCCATGCCGACCTCATCAGGAAATGGCACATCTTCCCTAAATGCCTGCCTGGAGGCCGTAATGGGCTGGATGAGAGATAGCAAACTGAAGTTGAATCCGAATAAGATGGAGGTACTGACAGTGCGGGGGCAGGACCCGAGAGATGGTTAAGATCTGCCTGTTCTGGATGGGGTTACACCCCCCCCCCGCAAGAACAGGTACGTAGCTTGGGAGTGCTCCTGGACCCAAAGCTCTCCCCGGTTTCTCAGGTGGAGGCGGTGGCCAGGAGCGCTTTTTATCAGCCTCAGTTGATACGTCAGCTACGTCCATTTCTAGAGGTGACTGACCTTAAAACAGTGGAACAGATGCTGGTAACCTCCAGGCTTGACTACTGTAATGCACTCTATGTGGGGCTGCCGTTGTATAGTTTTAAGTTGTGCAAACGTTTGGACTCAAGAAATGACGGGACTGAGACAAGGTTATAGCTTTAAAATATAAAAGAAGAATTTATTGGAGGGAGGGGGATACAGGCAAGGGAATTGTGATTAGAGCAATTTTATTATGTTACTAAGCATATTAACTACGACGAGGCATTTCTAGCTTAAAAGGAAATAAAGTACGTTTCTAAATACATCCACTTCAATGAGGCGTTTTCGTTCCCAGGCAGGCAAGAGAAGGAGGCTTGAGAGAGGGAGGGCAGCGTTCCTATGAAGCCCAAAGCTGAGCAGGTGACCTGAGGAACTGCTGAGTCACTCAGGAGCTGGTCCCAATCCTGACCACACTCCTCACAGATGTGACCCCAAGGCAATCCCATTTGTTGACTGCAAGGCAACGGACTCCGCCTGGTTTACTGCAGGCAAGCCCAATGAACTGAATCATTAATCAGCAAGCCTGTAAACTGTTCTCAATGCCATGTGGTGTGGAGGGCTGATCCCGCAGTTCAAGGATCTGTTGATATCTAGAGCCCCTTTCCATATATGATTTTATTTTTTGATTTTTTTGCTGGGGTTCTTGCTCAATAGGCCATCAAAGAATTGTGGCTTGCACCATGGTGCTCCCCCTAGTGGCGGCTTTGCACAAAAACGCTTAGAGAAAAATAGTCCAAAAGACCCTTGTCACATCTTCCCCACTGCAACCCCATTGGCCCAAATGAGGGAGAAGGAGGAGGCGTCAGTGACAGCAATTCAGGTGGAATATGGACATCCCCTGCCAGGAAAACCCACTGCAGTGGTAGGCAATTTGAACAGCCACAACCCTATCCTGATGCATTAAAACACTCATCAAGAAACTCTGTAGTTGTGGTTTCAAGCCGCTGCCTCACACTGTTGCACTTTTCAACACTTTAACCAGCGCAAATCTCTTACTCCAGAAAAAGCCCAGGACAGGAATGCAAGTAACTAAAGCCCCATTCAAAAGCGGGCCTGGACCAAGGAATGGATTAACCCAAAACACCACACTGTCTGCCCCAAAATAGCATGTCGGCCTTCCCTTCTCCCCACCCAATACCTTTTGCTAACAGCTCTGTACGTTTGGAGGGGTGGCGTAGCTGAGCAGAAGCCACATGTCGGCAATGCGACTCCCTCGTCCGGACGTCCTGTGCCAATGAGAACCTGTGTACCCCTCTGGGATGCCTGAGGTCCTTGCGGGAGCTGAGAAACTTTGTACAGCTGAGAACTCTTCTTCCCATCCCTTTCTTGGAAGTTTTTCACACATGGGGCTTTTAGCAATAGCAATAGCACTTTCATTTATATACCGCTCTATAGCCGGAGCTCTCTAAGCGGTTTACAATGATTTTAGCATATTGCCCCCAACATTCTGGGTACTCATTTTACCGACCTCGGAAGGATGGAAGGCTGAGTCAACCTTGAGCCCCTGGTCAGGATCGAACTTGTAACCTTCTGGTTACAGGGCGGCGGTTTTACCACTGCACCACCAGGGGCTTTTGAAGCCCTTTCACTTGCATCTCCTCCAGAATGGGGAGACGTGAAGCTCGTGCGCGACGTGTGCGTGCGCAAAAGGGTCCGGCAAGCCTTTTGCACTTAAGCGGGAGAAGGGGCAGCAGGGAGGTATCCTGCCACCCCAATTACTACAAAGAATACACGCGCTGGAGGAGGGAAAGCGGAGGGAGGGGTAAGTAAACCTTCCCCCGCCCTTAAAGGAACCCCCCCCCAGTGCTAGACCGCAGCTCTGTGGTTCCGTGCACACCCCTACTATCAATGTATTTTACCCTAATTCTTTACTGTCATGTTGACTATTAAATAAACTGTATTTATTCTAAAGAAATAAATTGCCAAAATGGTCTCCTTCTAAAACAAAATGAACAAATATGTATGGACTTTTCTTTACAGCTTTCTCTGGCAGGGATCTACTGGTAGGGATCCACTGGTAGGTTCCGGAATGGTTTGTAAGAGATTGGTATAAGAGTTTCTTGAGAAAAGAATTACTTCATAAGAGCAACAGAAGGTTTCCTCCCTAAATTGGGTCCAGGAGCCTAGCAGACATTGAGGGAACAAGTTCATCAAGTCCATACAGGACTAAAATGTGCAAATTAAGAACACAAAACTCCTATGCCAGCCTATATACCTACTAGAAAACACTGACATGGCTGTATCTAAAAAGCATTAGGGGATGCTAACCCATAATAAGTGCTGTTCCCAAAGGCACTTAGAGCAATCAGTGGTGTAAAGGGCATGGTTTTAAATGCAGGGAGAGCTGCTTCTGGCCACCATGCAAACGCAGCACTGGCCAGCCACCTCCCGAATGAGGCCGCCCGTGACGTCAGACACGCCGGGGCGGGGGGGGGGGGAGTGTTCCGGCTGCTAGGGGCAGCCCCTGAGGGGAGGCGGCCCGGGTTCTTTGAACACGGTTGCCCCATAGTGGCTACACCCCTGCTGGTGTCAACATTTTCTAGTAGAGTTGAGGGTCCAGTTTGAGTGCTTTTAGGATTCTTTGAAGATTTCAATGAGGCCACATCATAACTCACAAGTTGGGATCAAAGCAGGACTGACACCTGAGTTTCCCCATTCCATCCGATGAAAGGTCAAGTATGCCATTGAGTCGGTGTCGACTTCTGGTGACCACAGAGCCCTGTGGTTGTCTTTGGTAGAAGACAGGAGCGGTTGACCATGGTCATCTCCTGTGCAGTATGAAATGGTGCCCTTCAGCATCTTCCTATATCGCTGCTGCTTGATAGAGGTGTCCCTCATCGTCTGGGAAACATACCAGCGGGGATTTGAACCGGCAACCTCTGGCTTGCTAGTCATGTCATTTCCCCGCTGTGCCATTAGGTGGCTTAGGATCCACCCCACTACAGGCACTAAAATATAAGGCCAGTGATATACTTGGAGATTTGGAGAATTAAACCCCCTTTCCATGAAAATTCTCATTTGCATACCCATTTAAAATGCAAGAAAGGTAGAAAAATGGCAAGATCTCTCACAATATATAGGATACATTCATATTCCAAGCAATACTCAAAGGAAACTTAAAAACCATCTATCCACATCATTTTTCTTTTGAAACAGAAACTTTGAAAATCTTCAGTAAATCTTTTGAGATGCTTTCCTAGACACCGCTGCACCCAGATAAGCCAAGAATCCTGGGCACCATATCTGAGATCTGAAGCCCTATGGCTTTATATATATATATATATATATATATATATATATATATATATATATATAACATGTTATATCCCACTCTTCCTCCAAGGAGCCCAGACTACATACTTAGGTTTCTCCCCACAACAATCTTGTGAAGTAGCTTAGGCTGAGAGAGAATGACTGGCCCAGAGTCACCCAGGTAATTTCATGGCTGAATGGGGATTTGAACTCGGGTCTCCCCGGACCTAGTCCAGCACTCTAGCCACTACACCACTCTGGCTCCCTAATGATCTGCAACGTCATTCAACGTCATTCAAGCCTAAAGAAGAGCTGGTCTTGTGGTAGCAAGCATGACGTGTCCCCTTAGCTAAGCACTGTCTACTCTGGTTGCATATGAAAGGGAGACTAGAAGTGTGAGCTCTGGAAGATATTCCCCTTAGGGATGGGGTCACTCTGGGAAGAGCAGAAGTTTCCAAGTTCCCTCCCTGGCAGCATCTCCAAGAGAGGGCTGAGAGAGATTCCTGCCTGCTACCTTGGAGGAGCTGCTGCCAGTCTGTGGAGATAATCCTGAGCTAGATAGACCCACGGTCTGACTCAGTATATGGCAGCCTCCTATGTTCCTAAGGCATCAACTTATCCCAATTCGTTGATTAGCCAGAGAGAAAGCGTGCATGTCAGGGGTAATGCTTGGCTAGGATGCTTTCCCATTACAAACTTCATCTTCCTCCTCCTCTTCTTCTTCTTGGCGTGGAGACAGTGTATGGAGGAGCCATCCGTCCAGTGGGGCTGCCTGAGACGTGGGGGAGAGGAAAGTGCCATCCTGAGGATCTGCCAAGGAGGACAGCGAAGGAGGGTCTGAAGGCAGGCAAAGCAGGAACCTCGCTGAAGCTCAGCCCTGCATGGGAACCTGAGCACTGGGTGCTGGCACAAAAAGGGTGTGAGAGGAAAATGTACTAAATAATCAGACTTTGCAGTTATGCAGTACTTCTCCGGGTGTCCAAGCATTGCACACAGATGATCTTGCAGTAATCCTGATCACAGCCCCGAATGTTGCTCTGACTCCCATGTTGTGGCCGGGGCTGAGGCTGAGGGAGAGGTTTCCTGAAGGCCCTCAAGTGAGCCCAGAGCAGGGGTAAGGTTTGAAACCAGGACTTTCTGATTCAAAGCCTCAGAGCCTTCCATTCAACAGGGGTTTGCTCTCAGTATGCAAGTGGCAACTGGGAGACCGGAAGGCCTCGCATGCGGAGCTTCCATTCGAATGCCAATGGGAGGTCCCATCCCCAGCTTGCTTTCAAAATGCTTCCTCTTGAAGTTGAAGATGATTGAGGGTTGATGTCTGCAGGCATCCTGAGAAGATGGGTGCTCTACCAGGATGGGTGGCCAGAGTTTCCCGTCCCTCCAGCTCTGGCCTGAGTGGCGGCCAGTGGTCTGCTCCTCCTCTTCCTCCCCCCGCCATGACATCATCCTTCATCATCACCTCCTGATTCCGACATTCTTCTGGCCCCAACCAACAATCCCCAAGGATACCATAGCAACAGCAGTGAACAATCCATTCCTTAACGGAAGTTGGGTCGGGTTTGGTCCAACAGCCTGTCGTGTTTGGTCGCACAGCCTGTCGTGTTTGGTCGGTTGGACAAAATCTTCACTGGGAGAACAGGAGGCGGTTAGGGTTAACCCAAACTCTAACCCTTTTTGGCTCTCAGTTTTGGTCCGGTGCCCGCTTCATCATGGCAGGTAGGAAAATGACCTTTGTTCAGGCTTGTCTAGGGACAACTGCCTAGCCGGGGGGTGGGGTTGGCTGGAGTGCTTATTGTTACCGAGGAGAACTTCAGTGGGCAATCAAGTTCATTATATTTCCAATGGGCAAAACACCTCCAACATGATGCCGGATATATTACAACTCTTTGAGAAATAGGTGAAAACTAGTCGGTGAGGCCTGTCATTGGCTGGGCAAAGTCACTTTGTGTCAGTCTGTGCACTGCTGGGAATGTTTCAGAAATTGAATGCTTTCTTAACGTGCTTGCAAAAAGGAAGTGAAAAGAACAGTTTGAAATGTGTAGGATTTTGACCTCAAAGGTGGTGAATTTGAATCCTAGTACATTTGAAACTGAGAAAGATCTTCTGCTTCCCTCGGGCATGCTGCCATTTTGGAAGGACTGAGTGTTCACATCTGTTGAGAACAGCAGCTCAACCCTGCTGGTTATATTCAGAATTTCTTCTAAAAATATACCTCCCACCCCTGCCCGCCAAGTGTAAACCATTCCCCGAGCAGATTCTGGTGTGAGAAGTCGAACATTCAGCTAATTTCAGAGGCAGGATTCTTCATAAAAACCTAATAATTTTAAGTTTTAAGAATCATTTCATTTCATCAATAAAAACCGGATGAAAACTAATCATCAACGCAAAAGCAGCAGAACATAAACCAAGTAATGCGACTTGAAGAGTGATATGAAAAGAATCATTACTAATTATGATAAATATGTAATATTCAGAATAATGAGGGAATAGGCTACATACAATTGACCTTGAATGGGATGAGTAATCATCAGATAAGTCAAAACTACCAAATAAAAAGCCTACCAATGGTTAAGCTACTAATGAGGGTATAAGTGGACTATAATTAAGTACCGGTGAAGCGTATCACATGCACAAAACCAAGCCAAGGTGCAAAAGCAATGCAAGCCAAAGAGGATTTAAAACATGAGTTCAAGAGAAGAAGAATCACTCCCCATGTTAAATGGAGTGGCGAAGCCTCAAGTGAAAGAGGTCAACCACCAGGCCCTAAACATGTGCCCGTAAGACACAGGTTGACAGACTGACAAGAAGCCAGGAGAGCAGAGAGACAGATGAGGTCTCCTGGTATTCCACATGGGTCCAAAAGCAAAGGCCAGACTTACCCACTGGAGCATAGGAAGCTGCTTTCTCCTGAGTCACACCCAGAGGCGTAACCAGTGGGGGGGCAGGCAGGGCACGTGCCCCAGGCGCCAGTTGCAGAGGGGCGCCAAGTGCCCGCCATGCCCCACCCCACCCCACCCACCTCAGTTGATTAAAAAAAAATTGTTTTTTAATCGCGCCCCCGCCGCCTTCTCTGAGTCCGGGACGGGGCACACGCCCCCCAGGAGCCTCCCTAAGCCCTTACTTTTGCATTAATTTCAGGGAGCGTTTGCTGCCGAAGAGCGTCTATTCCTCTTCCTCTCCCTCCCAGAGAGGAAGAGAGAGAGAAGATACAGGCTTCCCGGCAGCAAGCCTGCCCTGAAAGGAGACCGAAGAGCTCGCTCCGGCGATTTCTACCTCGAGGCCACACCCCCTTTGCATGTGATGTCATCATGGGACATATCACATGTCAAGGGGGTGTGGCCTGGAGCTCTCAAGAGTCCTGATACCTTCTGTGTATAGAAAGCTATTTCTATGGCTTGGTTTGAAGATCCTTTGGTGACTTTCAGGTCAGTGCAACTCAAACTTATGCATGTTTCCCTGAGACGAAATTGCACTGACTACAATATAACTTACTCTGAAGCATGTATGGGATATCTGGCCTTGTATTTCTTGTCCTTTGTGTTATGTAGAATGAGATTCCTTAATATGCACAATATGGAAGCGAAATTTTTTTTTCTGATCTATGGGCACAATGTTTGCAGAAGAATCTAGTTCTTAGGTAGTTGGGAGGTCCTAGTGCAAATTTGCCATGAGTGATTTCTTTGATTCTGAAAGAGTTTTCTTATTAAGATGAAGAATTCTGCAAAATATGTTTTCTACTTTGAACTGTAGATTAATCTGGGTCCAGTTTCACTCTGGCAATCTTATATGTTCCTGTTTTTCACTTGAGTTTTTCTATGTATTAGTATTAACAAAATTTTGTATTAGTATTAGTATTACTAATGCTTTATCTTAGTAATACTGATGTCTTAGTAATACTGATGTCTTAGTATTAACAAAATTTTTGTATGTTTGATAAATCATAGAAGAGAGTCATTATCCAGAAAATTCATCACATATGTTTTATATGTATGTATATGATAGCTTTCATGGTTATTTTAATTTGATCTTTTAATATGTTTTTATAGCTGTAAACTGCCTAGAGACTGTGGTAGTGGGTGGTATAAAGATATGTTAAATAAATAAATAAAAATGTATGGTTACTATTTGTATTTGGAGTCACTTGAACCATTAATGGCACAGTGGGGAAGCAACTAGAGAGCAGGAGGTTGTTGGTTTGACTCCCCACTGGTGTGTTTCCCAGGATATGGGAAACTCTTCTATCGGGCAGCAGCGATATAGAAAGGTGCTGAAACACTGCACAGGAGATGGCAACGGTGAACCCCTCCTGTGTATTCTACCAAAGACAACCACGTGGCTCTGTGGTTGCCAGGAGTCAACAACACCGACTCAATGGCACAAACTTAACCTTTATGTTACAATACGTTTGCATCCTGGTTTTGGGTTGAGGTTCCAGTTTGTTGTTTACTTCTGGTCTTTTTGGGGACTCCAAAAAGTTTCTATTAGCTTCTATTCTTGGAGATATTTTGGACTCCCGATTTGAGGGCAACTGTGTGAAAACAGCTTTTCAATCCAAGGTGTGTTCTTTAAGTTATTTGGTGAACGGATCATGTTGGCTCGCTGTAGCTAGTTGATTCTAGTTAGGAGGATAGGTGTGAGCGGGCTGGGAATGTCTTATGTAAGGAACAGCTCCTTTTGTGAGGATCTAAGATCTCATGTGTGATCATAAAACTGCTCAGGATGACCCAGTTAAATTTCAGGCCTTACCTATGCAAAATGGAAATTGCATTACATTCTATTTAACTTGGTTCTAAGTCAGATTCATTCTAAGGAAGGTGTTGTGGCACATAACCATTTGATATTCATGCAGTAATGAAGAGTGAAAATAATTGGCTGTATAAGTAGCGTTTGTCAGGTGCACAACTGACTTGTCCTAAGTCATGAGAATGCAGACTAAGCAGTCCCCTGGCCTGAGATTTTCCAGCATGTGATGGCTACTAGTGAGGGATCATTTTAGATTTAAAGACAGCACCTGTTATGTATGTTTCTGTTCTTTTCATTCTCTTCAACATTTATTCTCAACCCAAGGGAATTAGGCAAAGACCAAACAAAGCCCATAGTAGAAGTGGGTTTATTGTTAATAAAATTGCCATCTCTGGCAATTTTTAAAAAACACCTGAAAACCCATCTTCTCACCCAAGCTTTCCCAGCTTTAAAAAATTGTCTGTCTTTAATATACAGATACAGCCTTCTTCAGAAAGCAGGAATCACACCTATCAGCTATTCAGAGAGGTACTGGGGACTGGATGTAGTCCTTACACTCGCTGATCAGCATGTTCATTGCATTCCAAATCCAGCATTGTGTATTAGTAACCCTCCTGCCGCCCCCGCCCCCCAGCTGCTATCTGCCTTGATGGTGGTTAGAGTGCTGGACTAGGACCAGGGAGACCCGAGTTCAAATCCCCATCCAGCCATGAGACTTGCTGAGTGACTCTGGGCCAGTCACTTCTCTCTTAGCCTAACCTACTTCACAGGGTTGTTGTGAGGAGAGACTTCAGTATGTACACTGTTCTGGGCTCCTTGGAGGAAGAACGGGATATAAAAAATGTGAATGTTACTGATTCCTGGCAGATAGCAGCTGGGGGGCGGGGGGGGGCGGCAGGAGGGTTACTAATACACAATGCTGGATTTGGAATGCAATGAACATGCTGATCAGCGAGTGTAAGGACTACATCCAGTCCCCAGTACCTCTCTGAATAGCTGATAGGTGTGATTCCTGCTTTCTGAAGAAGGCTGTTTCTGTGCTGCTTCAGCAATTTGCATCAGTGAAAGCAAGTAAGGTGCAGCTATAATTTTCAGGTAGTGCCATAATTTTTAATTAAAAGATTAATAAGCTTGACTTTTACTTTTCGAGCTGATATTATGGTGAAGTTATCTGAAAGATGGATGCCAGATAATTGGGGGGGGGGCAATTTCAGTGCTTGCCCTAGGCGCTGTTTTCCCTAGATACGCCTCTGGTCACACCATTGGTCCATCTAGCTCAGACTGGTCTACACTGATTGGCAGTGACTTCTCCCTCAACCCTCCTATCTGGAGAGGCCAGGGAGGAACCCTGAGACCTTCTGCATGCAAGCATGCAGCTGCTCTTCTCAGACCAGTCCCATCCCCTATGGGGGAATATCTGACAGTGCTCACACATGTCACCGCCCTTTCAAATGCAAAGCAGGGCAAGCCCTGCTTAGCAAAGGGGACAATTCATGGTTGCTACCACGACCAGCAATCCACCTCCAGATGAGCCAACCAATATCATTAGAACAAAAAGAGACATTTAACCAGCGGAGCATTCAAGTTTTTACATTTGACGTTACGCAAGTGTTCACCAGCTCTCTCTCGTTTAAGTTCTCAAGGTTTCTCCTTCCCAGTGCAAAGGACAGGGATACTTGATGACATAAATTACTGATTCAGAATTGCATATGGTGAAATGGAACAAAGTCTAAGCCTTCTGATGGGGTTGGTGAGCTCCTTGAGTTTGGAGGGTCTAGCGACAATTCCCACAGGGAAAGTGTCCCTGGGGAGGACCAGAAGCCAAAATGGAAAGGGACTGGTGTTTCACCAGAAGAGAGATCTCACCTTTGCCAAGCCAGTTGGAATGAATGCCCATCATTCTAGTGAGATGGGAGGCAAGATTAAGCTTGGCTTGGCCCCCATGGTGTAGGGCTGTGCAGAACCGCTTCTATTCGAACTGGCCTGGCCCCCCCAAGTGGGGTGACAATTGGTGATCCAACTGGTTCTGCACACCCCTACACCCTGGGCGCCCATCTAAGCCTCATAGTGCCTTGGAATCCAACCGAGCCCAGTTCGAGTTGAAGTGGTTTGTCCCGAATCAGTGGCGCGAAGGGCCAGGCAGCCACCATCCTCTGCACTCTGAGCCCAGTTTTTCTCAGATGCTCCTTGGTTTTCTGCCACTGCCTTCCAGTTGGCTAGCCATCTTCTGCATCCTGGTTGGCTTGTGGTCCCTCCAACCAGAGTGTTGCCAGGGCAACTTTGCCCCCACGGCTGGTGGGGAGGGACAAGGGAGGGGGAGGAAAAAGGAGGGTTGTTTCAAAGTGCATTTCCCTCTGCCTCTGGCTCCTGGAAGAAGAGAGGGCCTTCCTTGCGGCATGGGTGCGGCTTCCTGCTTGTCTTGCTGCCTTGCTCTGTGGCTGCTGCTGGTCTAGACAAGCCCTGGAGCCCTTCCCTGCCGGCCGAGTAAGGGTGTGCAGGACCGCTTCCCCCACAAAAGAGGAGGCCGGTCCGGGTTCGAACCGAGTTGAGCCCGGCTTGGATTGAACCAGTTCGAAGGTTCTGAGCTGGCGGCAGCCATTTTGTGGGGCGTGTTTACAAAAATCCTGCCCTTGCTGTTGGTTTTCGGCCACTGTCTTCTGCTTGGCTGGCGGTCGCCTTTCTCCTGGTTGGCGGGTTGCCATTCAAAGCAGAGTGTGGTCCCATTGCTGGTGGGGGAGGGACGAGGGAGGGGGAGCACAAAGGAGGGAGTTTCAGAAGGTCTTCCAAGCCAGGCCGCGCCTGCCTGCCTTTGCTCATCCTCTGGCTTCCGAGGGAGAGCTCTGGCTGTGCTGCTGGCTTGGTTGCTTTGCCTGTTGCTTTTGCGGAGGACCCTGCTCTCTGCCCTGCTGCAACCCCTGCCCCCTCGACCCCTGCTGCTTCTGCGGACCCCTCTGGATTGCCTTGCTGTGGGCCTTTTTCTGTGGGTTACTCCAATCTCATGGGACCACCTTGCTGTCCCTGCTCTTCTTCATTACCTCCGTTGGATTACCTTGCTGTGTAAGCAAAACTTGGTAACTGAAGCTGGTCTGGAAGGATGACTTGATTTCACACAAACCAACCAACTAACCCACCAACCAACCAATTGCTCAAAATATATGTCTCATTAGATTCAGCACAAAAGAGGCGATTTCATTGCCAAAAGTAACAATAAATTTCTTTCTCACAAACCACAGAAATGTTATGATTTTTTTTTTTAAAAAAACCCTCTGCAAATTTAAGACCAGAGTTAAGGTTACCTCCTTGTAGTTCAAGTGCCGCAAAGTTGTGAAATTGGAAACTGAGGCCGATGCCTTAACAGGCGTGCCCCGGCGTGATCAGTAAAGGATGCTGGGAAACAACACCATTTGTGCTTGCTTCCCACTTGCCCTCCAGCACCCACACCTTTCCTTGGTCTTTGAGGCCCATGTCAAGATGGGGATGAGAGAGTGCCGGGCACCAGCAAAGATGCCCCCCAATGCCCTGGTCCCGGATGGCCTCATCGAGCATCTGAGCCTGACTGTATTGCTAGGAAAATCCCCCTGTGAGTCGACTGGTAGCTCTTTGTTGCTTATGTCATGAGTCTGCAGGATGGCAGGCTTCCACAGCTGTCAGGGGGTCTCTTCTATTGCCCTTCCTCATCCTGACTCCCCACAGAGGAGGTTTTATGGAGCAAGCCTGCAAATGAGAGCACCTTCCCAAGTGTGTCCTGACTTCAGGGTGAACTGATGCCCCCATACCTGGCTTGCCTCTCTTCTGTCAGGGACTGTAGAGTCAGAAGATGCGAAGAACTGTCCACAGCCCCATAGGCTATAGAAGAGGCAAGAGTCACAAATGTCTTCTATGGCCGGTGGTCCTTCTGGTTCTGAGAGGACTGGATTGGACTGCTGTGTTTGCCAGCTCAGCTTCCACCGAGAGCTTGCTGAGTCGCCTAGTCAGATATTCCTGAAAGGAACCGTGTCCTGACAGCTGAGATGCCCGAGAAGGCAGGACAGGACCATGACAGTATGGGGCATCTGTGCTGGTGCCAAGCACTCCATCCTCCCATCTTGAGGTGGGCCTCAAAGACCAGGGGCAAGTGTGGGTACGTGGAGGGCAGGTGGGAAGCGAGCACAATCGGTGACGTTGCACCACATCCTCACTGATCACGTGGCACATCTGCCAATCAGGCTCCAACTTCCCCACTTGGTGGTGCTTCAGCCACAATACCAGTCCTTAGGGGGATGCAGCTCCTCCCCAGTGGCCTCAAAAGCACTTCAGGAGGGACAGGGGAGGGCATGAGCCTGGCTCTCTGGCTGGTTGTGTGACGGGGTCACTGAGATTTCTTCTTCCAGACATGGCTTCATGCTGCGGGGTATCTGAAGAGCGAATCTGCTTCGCAGCAGATATGCAGCTGAATAATTCGGGGGATTAAATGGACCGTTCACCTAGGGTCGGCTCCTCGCCGCATTCCCTGCGGATCTTTTTCCTGTGTGCGTTCCCACGGCTTCCTCCAGGTTTTTTCTCCAACCAATCACATCCCAGAGAAGGAGGCGTGAGACCTTTTCCTTGTGGTGGTTGTTAGTTTGACTGTCGAGGTTCCGCAAGCTTGACTAGTCACACAACAGAACGCTGTTCTCCAGCAGGTGGGGCTCCTCTACTTCTTTCCTTGGCTGCTTGCTGAAGCCTTCATGAGCCCTGGTTCGTTTGCTAGATCACCTGATGGATTGAATGAGGAGCGCAGGAGTGGCTGCTGCTTTGAAACTGGCATGCTGCTGATTTAGCTGCGCTCTGTGTTGCCAGAAGGACTACTCTGCGCAAGGGGGCACCATTCCCTTTCTCCCCATTGTTCAACCCATCACTTCTGTGGATTCCTGTCCTTTCTGGGTTTCTGCCCATGGCTCCATTAGTCTTTGTGATACAGTGGCTAATGCCCTCTTTGGACTCTCCCTCCCACGTTGCCCTGTTATGTTGCTGAACTACAACTCCCAACAGCCCCTGCTATAGGAGGGGGAAAGGACACAACCCACCCCAGCCCCCCAGCCTAGCATTATGATTGCCCAGCAGTGGGTGAGGGGGAGAAGAGAGTTCATATAGCTCCCCTTTGCCATCCCCCCCCACCACACACACACTCCCGGTTTGTTTCCATGCCAGAATTTTATTTGCTGATGAGAGAAGCCTGGTCCCCCAGAGGGACCATTAGCACCTGGGAATCTCTTTGGCCTCACCTGCACAACTCCCATAGCAAGGGAGACTTGGTGGTTTTGGGGATGGATGCATAAAAAGGAGGAGAAATGGAAGTGCTCTTAGAACACGAACAGCCTCATCCTGTATTCCATACTCAGAAGTGATTCTCGGTGGCTGACAGCCAGACTCAGTTATTCCTGAGCAGTCGTATTGAAACCAAGTATTTATTATTATTTACATTTCCCGCCTGCCCTGCACCCCAAGGTCTCAGAGCGGGTTACAATCAAACCAGTCTAAAACATAATTAAAACACAACCCCATAAAATGAAAACTACAGTCAAGAGAATACAGGGCCGGAGAGGGGAAGAACCGCTCCATCTTGACATTCAGAGGCTCTCCTGAGTAGCACTCTTCCGCAAGTGATTCTGGATGTCAGACACTGTGTGGAAGGGCACTTAGTCCATCTCTCACAAACCCTTCTCACCCCTCCCGCACCCTGCAATGCTCACAATTGCAAATAGTTCCAAAGAGCATCAGGGCATATCAGGGGGAGGGGAAAAAGCCCCGGAAAATAGAGGATATTTTAACCCTGGACATAATTCGGGTTAAGCTAGGATGCACAGCCCTAACTGGGGGGAAACCAGAATCGTTTGTGAACTGGTCCCTGATAGCCCACTGCCACTTGGGGGTAAATCCGGCTGAGATGTGAACTCGCACCCTCCATTCCGGAGGAGATGCAGGCTCAAAGCCGTGTGTGTCAAAGTCCCTGGGTCAAAGGATCCGAGGCTAGTTAGTCCTGGGCAGCCACAAGCTGGGGGTCTCCCTCCCTCATCGTTCATCGTCCAAACAACCCAAACAACCTCTCTTTCCTTTCCTTTCCTTTTCAGGAGCAGAGGAGGGGAGACCTGGTGGGAGGAAGGCCATCACCTCCAGCAGCCGCGATGTGGCCCGGAAGCTGCTGCTGCCTCCCCTGGTGGTGCCTGGGGCCACCCGTTCCCTTGATGGCCCAGCCCCTGTGGCTGGACCACCAACGGAACGGGTGAGGAGGCCTCCAAAAAGATCTAAGAGGCCTCCCCAGGAAGCCCAGAGCACCCAGGGGGAGCCGGCACGGGAGGGCAGCCCACCAGCCCTCCCGCGGAGGATCAGGGCCACTCGGCGGGAGGCCAAAGCCCCGGGTGGGAGCGTGCCTTCTGGGGAGAAACTCCTTCCCCACCTGGGGGAGGGGAGTCTCCCCAGAAGGAGGCTGGAGGCGGCGGCGGCGGAGCGGGCAAAAACACTTCAGCCCATCCCCAGGAGGAACCTGGTCCTTGGGGAGCCTGGGAAGGACTTCTTCCCACTGGGGAAGGGCCGTCCTTCTGGCTTGTCCGGGGAGACGGCTCCTCCCCAGACTTCTTTAAAAAACCACCCCCGGAAGAAGGCCCTGACCGCGATGGGCCGGCCTCTGCTGAAGCCCTTACCATCATCCTGGCATCCGCCAGAGGCTCAGCAGAGGCCCGACCTGTTGCCAGCGCTATCTATCCGAGCGCTGAGGCTCCCCAAGGCAGAGCCAGCCCCTTCCTCCTGGGGGACTCCGCCGCTCCCCTCCAGCTCTGTGGCCCGTCCACCGCCACCACGCTCCTGCCCGAAGACACACCCCGGGGGAGAGAGACGACCACCTGCTCCTCCCCTGGGGTCGTGTCTTATGGTGCGAGGCCTCCGCGCACGGCCTGATCCTCCGGTGCCGGGCAGCAGCGGTGGAAGGGTCCCACCAAACACACCCTTCGCGCTGCTGGAGGGGGCCTTCCACTAGGTCTCTCCAACTCTCCCTGCCATGGTGAAGGGGCCTGGCCAAAGAATGAAGCCTCATCGGCTGGTGGTTGAAGGTAAGCCCTTGAAAAAATTTCCTATGGTCTTCTAATCTTGCTTTCCTCTTTTCCGGCTTCTTTCTTCTTCTCCCTCTTCACTCCCCATCTGACACAACTCCCCAACTCTGACACAATCCCACCACATATGTTTATAAGAGCCTAACTCCATACACCCTCTCCAACAGTTGACATTAGAGATGTTTTTTATCTTCGCCAACTTCCTTGGGGCCATATGCCATTAAGATAATATTTTAATCTTTTGCTCCCATATTCTAACATAACTTGTCCATTTTAAAGGTTTATTTAACTTAACCCAATTGATTGAGTCTGTACAATTTCCTGTATCCTGTTCCCAGGAAGGTTTTATTCCTAAAAATGAGAAAGCATCAAGATTCAACAAGATATTATATAATTTTGAGGTAGCTCCACAGGGGTTAACTGATAACTCTTCAGACAGCTGCTCAAATGTGACCAAAGAGTGAGTTGCAGCCATTTTAAACTCAGAATATTATAACTGAATTATTTCTATAATTGTCAATAACCAAAATTTATCATTCACTGAAGTTAATCAATCTATCCTTTTAATCAACCGATCTTTGGCAAATTTGAGGTCCTTGAGTAGAAATCCTTTAGAGATCCAATTTTCTCCTCAATGCCACCAATATTCTTTGGAACAGGACACATTTCCAGACATCTATGTCTTCATTTCTAATAAGGGTGACATCACTGGAAGCAACTTATTTTGCCATTTTTTGGCTTCAAGAACGTGTCCTCCTGTATCCCAGCACCCACCGCCACCCCCACAGCCCACCAGGAGTGGGATTGCTGTAACCAAGCAGAAAAGCTGGGGAAACGACGCTCAATGAAAGCCCTTCTGTTAACAGAAGTGTGTTGAGGCCCCATTAGCCAAATCCCTGAAGAGATCAGTCAGAGGGCCAGCACCAGAGATGCTTTCCCTCATGACCGGATGTCAGTAGCACTCTGGAAGCAGGAGGGTTTCACTCCCCACCCTTAATGGACCATGCAGCTGGGAAGCAACAGCAAGAGAGAGAATTTCATGACTGTCTCTTTTCTTGCTTTTAGTTCCGTCGCTCCCCTGGAGGAACTGGAGACGTATCCAAGGGACTTGGACATTGGCCTGGTCTCTCCCAAGAGGTAATATCTTGGGGGTTCTGCTCCAAATTGGCTCCTTCGCTTCCCCACTACTGACCAGCAGTGCTCTTACCTCTGGACTTTGGGGTCGAAGTCCGGGGCCTCCACACCTCCTGGGGCCCCCCAAATCCTCTTTAGTCTGTCCAGGGTGATGTGGTTTGTGCCCTCGAGAACCTACATGTTAAAAATGATGCTTAACTTGCAGTGGGGGGGGGGCGCCTCCAAAGACCTTTAGGTCCAGGCTCCGAAATGACCTAGGTGCACCTCTGCTGTGGACTGACTGAACCGCTGCAGGGGAGGTTTGCGGTGCTGCGCTTGCAGAGGATGTCAAAGCGGATGGGTGTGGCCAGCAGATCAAAGCGGAAACCCCTCCGGAGGCTCTTGAAGTAACAGTGCAATGAGCCAGCAATTAAATAAGGTATTTAGGCAGTCCCCACTGATGGCGATGACTCTCTCATTCCTCTTTCAGAGGTCATTTCTGCAGGTCCCCTACTTGACACTGATGCCAGGTGCAGCCACATCTAATGGAGATGGGTTTTTCCTCCCTCTTGTTGCAGACTCTCCAGCAAGATCTCCAGTGACTCTCTGGCAGAAGACCCGATTGCTGCTGGAAGGTGGGACAGTTTATGGGTGGCCCCCGCCCACAAAGCAATGGGACAGATCAGACTGTGGATCTTCCCAAGGCTCTGAGTGTTGTGATTCTAGCATTTCGTTCTGAGGGTCATCAATGGCACCGTTGGTGAAGAGAAGTCCTAAGGAACTGTGGCTCACATCAGGACAAGAAGAAGAGGAGAGACGTAGCACAGCCCCAGCGTCTGGATGGTCAGCTCTGGCAAGGGGTCGAGCCTCTGCTGAGCTGATGGCAGCTGCCAAGATCATCGGGGTCAGGGTCTTCTTCCTCGGGATGGTATTTGAAGAGGACTGGAGAGGAACCTTCTCCCTGGAAGGATAGTCCTGCTCCTGTGGGAAGAAGCCCCACCCAGGCTTCCTAACATGTGATAGACCTGGATTAAGTTAGCGGGGCGGGGCGGGGCGGGGTCAGAGTTCTAATCTTTGGACCTTGCTATGCCTGTGGCACCCTTGCTGAACTCTCTTTGCTACTCCGCTTAGCTACTCCGCTTAGGGGCAGTTCCGTGCCCCCTTGATCCCCTTCCCCAGCCATGACCCATTCAAACTTGCCTGGCTTCAAAGCCTTGTAAATAAATGGAGAGGACATTTTCCTAGCTGCCAAGATGAAGGAGAACTGGTCCAAATGGCGATCCAAGTTGAGGTGCTTCCTGGCAACTTGACCAAATGCTAATTCCGTTCTGGAAGCTTCAGAGTGAAGCTAATCTGCTTCACTCATCATAACTGATTGCCACCCGCCATGAGATGTGGCCGTCCCATCGGGGTCAGGGTCGCCTTCCTCTGGATGGATGGCTGTTGAAGAAGCCCGGGGAGGAGCCGGCTCCCTGGACAGGCCAGGAGGACGGTCCTGCCCCACTGGGAAGAAGTCCAGCCCAGGCTCCCCGAGGTCCAGGCTCCTCCTGGGGATGGGCTCTAATATCCTGGCGCGATCCACCGCAGCCTCCAGCCTCCTTCCCAGGCAGGGAAGGGGAGACTCATGAAGAAGGCATGAAGAAAGGAAAGAAATGTTATTCCGAGTGGTTTCTCAGCTTTATATGCTGCCAAAATTCACATCTCCAGGAGGTTTACATGATAAAAGGAATCTCTAGGTGGTTTGCATAGACGCTTTGCATTCTTACTTGGACAAAAGCAAGCCTCAGAATTTCAGAACTGCAAATGTTAAGTATGTTTACCATGAAAGATGGTGGGGGGTGGGGTGGGGGGTGGGGGGAGAGACACCGCTTGTGGCTGCCCAGAACTAGCTCTTCTTGGGAATAGCTGGGCCCTCAAGCAAAGAGGTGGGTTCCGGTGAGGCCTGCTTGGTACTGGCCCCAGGCACCAGGGCAGGCGGCAGCAGCAGCCTCTGGAGCACCATGTGGTTGCTGGAGGTGATGTGCCAGATCTTCTCCCAGATCTCTCTTCCTGCGCTCCTGATAGGAAAAATAAGTTGTTTTTATTGTTCATACCTGTATATGCTGCCAAAATTCACATCGCAAGGTGGTTTACTTTTCCTCTTCAAATTTGTTTGGATTAAGAGCAAATAATATGCAACCCTTTCTTTCATTTGTTGTAATTCTGGTGTAGAACTGTATTTTTCCCCTCCCCCCACCTTGGCTAATGCAATAGATTTATGTTTTTGACTGAAGACAAATTCTTCTATTTGTATTTGTGAGAAAATAAAAAGACAGTAAAAACATTCAGTCTTTGCTTTTATCAACCACAACGTTCCAGGGGCACAAAGAAGATGTAATTTGCTTAATAACCTTCGGAGATCCAGAAGAAATGTGCTTGAATATGCTGGGAACAATAGTCATGTTTGGAGGAACATTATTATTTCTGCCCACTGTCATAATACTTGGACTCCAGTCCAATGGGCTCTAATCCAATGAGGGAAAGGTTGGCTTCGGCTCTTGTGCCACCTTCAAAAATGGGAGTCGGGGTTGGGGTTTTTGGCCCTGAACTTAATTGTACTTAATTGCAGTGGGCTTGGGGGCCTCATTCTAAAGACTGGCTACTGCTCCGACTGTGGATGAAAGATCACAGGAGCAGACAGGGAAGCTGTGCATCCTTCCTGCCCTGGGAGGATGCGAGGGACCGCCTAGCCAGGGGTGGTCACTCCAGGACTTGAGAACTCTGAGGCTGCTGTAGTTCAGCTGGTCACCATGTGGGGCAGCACTGTGCAGGTCCTTAGATTCCCAACATTAACCCAGACAGCTCCTCCTGATGCAGAGTTGACCAGTCTTTCTAGGTAGAGGCTGGGGAAAGTTTTGAAATGGGTCCAGATACTGAGAAGAGTGTTGAAAGTATCATGCTCAAAGTAACATAGTATGGTGGGAAACAGGGCAGGAGATGCACAGAGAGTCACTCCAGCTCCTCAGGCACTGCACTATCCTGCTAGTAAGACTGGAAATGCTTTCCGTGGCTTTCAAGAAGAGTTTTGCTTCCTTTTCCGATGGCTTTGCCTAGGCAGGCTGGGCTGAGAGAATTCCGTTGGGCATGTGGAAAGAAACCTGAGCAGAACTCCGAAGCCAGGAGAACTGGAGTGGGCAGTCTGAAGCTTCAGCACCATGGAGCACCCTGAGGGTAGGGCACCATGGAAAGACCCCAGAGCATCCAGCGATTCAGCACCCTGGAGAGCTCCAGGAGCAAGGCAGGCTTGGAACACAGGATCCTACACTGCTCCTCTCCTTGACTGACCTCCTCCTAGATGCTGGGAATGACTCCTAGGCCACGGACAGAACCAAATAGCCAAATACTCCTAGTGTGTGTCTCTGAGCTGCCTGTCAGTGCCAAGGGTCATCATCTTTGGGCACTATACGGTCATTTTGCTGCTGGTTAACCATGGAGAGAGCTTGGTCTGTATTATTCGTGGGGGGGGGGGGACATGAAAACAGCCAGCAATCTATTCTGCTCTTGACTTGCAGCAAACTGATGACCACTTTCTTCCATATTCCCTTCATGTCCCTGTTTCTTCAGAATGGCTGGGTGGTAAGTCCTGGCATAGTGAGTGAAATACTAGGGCAGTCCACACAATGGGTTATAGGGCAAGAGAAGCCCCCTTGATCATGACACACTAATCATGTGTTAGAGAAAAACCTGGTTGGTGGTGGGGAGCTTGCCCAGTCGGGCCCAGCTGGATAGGGTAGATGAACAAGGCAGGTGGGGAAATCATCCTGCCCAGCTGGGGCTTTACTCACAATCAAGCTCCCAGCCTCCCACCTTGTTTCTGTCCCACACACGGTCAAAAAGCAGCTTGGTGCTCACTGTCCATCATCCTCTGCTTGATGACTGTTTTCACCTGGTCACGGTCCATAGCGGAGCGGGGTAAAGTTGGAACAGTAGGATGGAACAGTAGGATGGAACAGTAGGGTCAGAGGGGCCAAGCCCTGAGGATAGAGGGATAGTTTAAGCCAGAGGTTAAGACCGGACAGCCGCAGTCTGACCTCAACCTTCTTCATGCCTGTTTCCAAGTGTAGAGTGGCATTTGAGACTTATGCATGGCTAAAAGCTTGGACAAATGACAGAATAGGGAGATCCAATTTAATTTTTTTAAAGTGGGGCCGGGGAAGCACAGTTTAACAAATCTCCTTTGCCGTTTACAACAATCTTTTCCAAAAGAGAAGCACAAATGGATGGGATTAAATTGCCAACTGGGTGTGCAGTCCTCTGTTTTCTAAAGCAACCCTCCTGAAGGTCACTTGATGTTGTGGAGCAAGGTCAGTGGAGTGCCAGCTGCTTCCAGTCGGGTCTCCTTGAGTTGCACAGGAGACATTCTTGACCATGTGCCTCCCCAGATCGGCATGGTGGCTTTTCCTCCTTCAGAATGTATGTGGAGAAAGCTGTAAGTGGGATCTTCTGTGTTCTTCTGAAAGAGGGACAGAAAAGAAGGTGGAGAAAGGAAAAAAGACTGCACCCAACGGAGTGTTTATGAGTCCAAAAATGGGTGTGTGGAATTTCAATTACACGTGCTAGACACCCGCTATCCGGTTTTGCCTGTGTGGTGGACCCAGCAGATGTCACAGGGGTCCAAGAAGCCACTGGAGCTCTCCAGGGGTCTTGATCCTTGTCTGAAATGAAGTGAGCCACATTTCCTCTTGTGCTGCACTGCCCAGCAATCTGGGCAGATGGCGGGCCAGTTGCCTGACCTTTCTGGCCACGTGTCTATATCGTAATAGAGAGTTGATGGTTTTTCAGTGTTTCTGAACCTTTTTGGAGTCAAAGACTGCTAAATTCTTCCTCCGGAGTTTCAAGGACCGCTACATTGCTGATTATTAAAGTAACACTTAATATCAATCAATTAATTAAATCAAAGTGAAAGTAATTAAAATGAATTTAATCAAAATTTAACTTTTGAAGTTCTGGCAGGCCAAGATAATAAAATAAAATACATTGACTTAAAAATTCTAATTAAAAATACAATCAAATCTGTACAAAATACATAACAATAAAATGCATCGTTCTTTAAATAAAATGCCTTCTCTCCCTGCCACTCCCCACCGCCCTTCTGCCCCTTTGTGCGGCCTGCACTGCAGTTGAACAGGATTGCTGGAGAAGCGCCGCACTGGACGTCTTCAAGGAAAATAGTGGATCTCCAGGACTAGGGGGTCTCCTGCTGTCAGGGCGGAATGCTCCACACTTTCCTCCCAGGGAGCAAGCTGCCCCTAAGGCAGGACTGGTGACACTTGTGGACCGCAAATCTCAGGAATCTGAATGACTTCAGTAAACAATTACTGTAGTTGTCCTTTTAAAGAAGATATCGACATCTAATCTAACAGTTTTGACAGGTTTTTCTAGCAGTGGGGTTGTTGGTCTTTTAGGGTTTTAATTTTTTTAGAGGGGAGGTGCTGTGGGACTAAAATTTGCATTGAAGCCAGTTCCTTGGACCTGGAACTGTTATCTGAAGTTTCAGATGTGTGAAGAGCTCTGTTCAGGGAAGAGCACTCTGCACATGGTCAGAGGTGCCCATATTCCAGGATTGCACCCTGGCTCAAATTAAGAACTGAAAGTTCCCCTCCTGCCCAGGTCTTTTTTTGAGCTAGGACTTCACTCCAAAATCTGTTTTTATTGCCAGAGTTAGCTCATGTGAAGTAATAATACATACGAGACTGCTTCTGAGCATGCAGAAATTCCCCTCCCCTCCCTCCCAAATTACTCTTCAGGCATGTCAACTGAAGGGGCAGAGCTCCAGGTCAAAGGGTATTGCTTCCAAGCTAGCTTGTGACCTGGTACTTCCTTTGCTGAAGTAAATCAGCAAATCTCTGGGAGAGGAGAGCTGGTCTTGTGGCAGCCAGCATGACTTGTCCCCTTAGCTAAGCAGGGTCCACCCTGGTTGCATATGAATGGGAGACTTGATGTGTGCGCACTGGAAGAGATTCTCCCCTTAAGGGATGGAGCCACTTTGGGAAGATCAGAAGGTTTCAAGTCCCCTCCCTGGCAGCATCTCCAAGATTGGGCTGAGAGAGATTCCTGCCTGCAAACTTGGAGAAGCCGCTGCCAGTCTGGGCAGACAATACTGAGCTGGATGGACCAATGACCTGACTCAGTATATGGCAGTTTCCTCTGTTCCTCTGTTCCTAAATCTTGCTTCCACCATCACACCAAGTTCATTGGAGCCACTTCTCTGGAAGGTAACTGCTTTTTACCCTAGCAAGCCCTGGCTCATTTTTTGGCACACCAGGCAAAACACAGGCAGCTGGAGCCAATCCAGAGGCCCCTTCTGTGGGGAAGGAAGCCCCTCTCCTTCTCAGAGACTGCCTGTGGGTCTCCCTGACGACCTTTCTGTTGAGGTTTTGCTCCTGAGCATGCCACACCCTAGCAGTCCGTTCCCCACCGCTTCCCCCCCCCTTCCGCCCCAGTCCATTCTCCGTTCTTCCGGAGGTCCCTGTCCTCTGGCAGCTTTCCCTCCCCCCGTCCCGTCCCGGCAGCGCTTCCTTTCCCTGCTGGGCTCCCTCCTTCCGCACCACTTTTGCCTGCCCGCTCCTCTGCCAGGGCTGCCATGCAGCTGACTAAATGTCTGTGTGTGGGGGTGGTGGGGGTGTGAGCCTTCTACCTACCCACCCACCCCCTAGACTTAACGGCGCAGGCACGCCTTGCAGCTGGGAAGCGATGCCAGGCTAGGCAGCAGGCCACGGCATTGCTCTTGTACCCACTGCTGCCACCGGGGGTGGGGTGGGTAGAAGGCTTGCACACAGACACACACACACACGGAGGGAGCCCGGCAGGGAGAGAAAGCTGCCTGTGGCAGGAGGAGGCATGGACCGGCACTGAACTCGTCGCAGACCGGGACCGGTCCGGGGACCGGTGGTTGAAAAACTGTGGCTTAGATCTGCCTGTTCTGGATGGGGTTACACTCCCCGCGCAAGAACAGGTACGTAGCTTGGGAGTGTTCCTGGACCCAAAGCTCTCCCTGGTTTTTCAGGTGGAGGAGGTGGCCAGGAGCGCTTTTTATCAGCCTCAGTTGATACGTCAGCTACATCCATTTCTAGAGGTGAATGACCTTAAAACAGTGGTACAGATGCTGGTAACCTCCAGGCTTGACTACTGTAATGCACTCTATGTGGGGCTGCTGTTGTACATGGTCTGAAAACTACAATTGGTACAGAATGTACATAAATGATCTAGAAGTTGGGGTAAGCAGTGAAGTGGCCAAATTAGCAGATGACACTAAATTATTTAGGGCAGTGAAATCCACAGTAGATTGTGAGGAGCTCCAATAGGATCTCTCCAAACTGGGCGAGTGGACGAGAAAATGGCAAATGTGCTTCAATGTAAGCAAGTGTAAAGTGATGCACATTGGGGCAAAAGAAACACCCCCACATAGAGACTGGTAGGAGCTGAGCTCTCATTGGTGTTAGGGCAGCACCCCAATGTTGGGGTTTTGTAGGGGAATTAGCTCCAAAAGGGGATCAGTCCCACTTTTAGATAATTTGTCCCGCAATCCCACTTTTTAATTTGTGCAAACATTTGGACTCAAGAAATGACTTATCCAGCTAACTGCAATGAGGCATTTGAGCTTAGAGTCCTAATTGTGTACCCCGTAGAGAGAACTGAGGGGTAGCTTAGCTCTATGAAAGGGATAAGGGAGGGCACAGTTGCAGGGCAAACCTTTAACCTCCACCTGGTCTGGACAACAGCACTTCAGGACTCTGGGGAGGGCTGCAGAATCTCGTCCTCCGAGCAACGCGGTTGGAAGCAGGAAGGTTACGGAGGTTAGTAGAGGAAGAGGTGCCCATGAGAAGGGTATCTCCGTGGGGCCAGCTTCCTATGTCTGCTAGGCAAGCTGGGTGGATCGGAAGAAGGAACAATCCGGAGAACGGCATGAAAAACTAGACATTGCCGGTTGCAATGGCAGATCCAGAGTAGATTGCCCAAGCTGCTAGTGATTTCAGGCAGGCTCTTTGTAGGTTGAGAGAGAGCCCAAGGAGTGCTCAGGACCACACAGGATGGAGCATACAAGGAAGCACATGGGTTCATGGAACTGGGGATACTTCTATCCCCAAGCATGCCTTGGGGGCAAATTCCTACTGCCAGGGTGGACCTGCAGGGGATGCATTGTCTCTGGCCGCTCTTTCCTGGGTGTAACAATGCAGCAATTGCCTTCTGTGTGCAAGGCTGATTGTGATGAAAATCAGAGTGTGGAGGAGTGTAAAAGAATGTCTGTGCCTGGACGGACTCTCCAGTCATCCTTTCAAAACTTTCAAGCCTGGAGATGCAACTCCAAGCAGGGAGGCTCCTGGGAGCCAGGCAGAAGAAGCACAGCTGGGGGGTGGCCACAAGTTTGGATGGCTTTAATAGACGGTTAGACAAAGTCATGGGGGCATGTCTATCCACGGCTAGCAGTCTGGTGGCTAGTAGCCACCTCCAGCCTCAGAGGCAAGATGCTGCTAAATATCAGTTGCAGGGGAGCATTGGCAGGAGAGGGGGCAAGTCCTCACCCCCTGCCTGTGGGCTTCCCAGGGGCATCTGGTGGGCCACTGCGTGAAAGAGTCTGCTGGACTAGATGGGCCTTCTTGGGCCTGATCCAGCAGGGCTGTTCTTATGTTCTTAATATGAACTGGATTCGCCACGTGCAACCTGGCCCCATTGTATGAATCGGTCCTATCTTTGCTGCGATAACTGGGACCCCGGGTCTTTCGCATGTGGGTGCTGTTAATGGAACTTCCCTGGAGCATATGGTCAGCACCCCAATGTTTGGGCTTTGTGGGGGAATTAGCTCAGTTCCACCAGTTTTAATTTGTGCAAATGTTTGGACTCAAGAAATGACTGGACAGAGACAAGGTTATAGTTTCAAAATATAAAAGAAGAATTTATTGGAGGGAGGGGGGTACAGGAAAGAGAATTGTGATTTGAGCAATATTATTATGTTACTAAGCAAATTAACTACGATGAGGCGTTTCTAACTTAAAAGAGCAATAAAGTATGTTTCTAAATACATCCCACAGCTGATCCCGCAGTTCAAGGATCTGTTGATATCTAGAGCCCCTTTCCATATATGATTTTATTTTTTGATTTTTTTGCTGGGGTTCTTGCTCAGTAGGCCATCACAGACTTGTGGCTTGCACCATGGTGCTCCCCCTAGTGGCGGCTTTGCACAAAAACGCTTAGAGAAAAATCGTCTTTAAAAAGCCTCTCCTCACACCTTCCCCACTGCAAGGAGGGTCTGGGTCGGCGGAAGGTCTCTTCCGCTCTCCCTGGGCGCACTGCTGGCGGCAATAAGACGAGCTCGCCCGGCGCTGCTTGTGTTTCTGAGTCATCCGGGTGTGTGGCGACGGGTGGTGGGTCGTTTCCCTGCGAAGAAGCACAAGTGGTGTGTCTCCCCGCCCCACCACCACCCGGAGGAAAGCCGTCCTCCTCCGCCTCCTCCTACCCCGAAGAGCTCTCGGGCTCCTCCATCTGGGTTCCGTCCGCTCCAGGCTTCAGGAAAGCGCGGCCTGCACACGAGCCCGTGGCCTTTCCCCCCAGCAGGCGGCGCTGCAGACCACGACTCGTGCGCCACCTCTCTGGGTAGCAGCGGCGGCGGCAAGCAGAGGCATCGCCCCGGGCCGCGGCGGGGCTGGCGGGTTTTTTGCGTTGCGGCCGGCCGGAGAGCGACTCCCCCACAGCGCGGACATCGGGGACCTGCTCCGCATCTGCGCTCCTTCCTGGGCTGCTGCTAGCGGCGGAGGCCGAGGGCCGGAGCCGGCTGCTGTGCTTGCTTGCCGGCTGGCGAGGGCGAGAAGGCCGCCTCGGGAGGGACGGAGCAGCCCCCGACCCCCTCCCGCGCTGGGTGGGCCGGTTGTTGAGCTGCGGAGGCCGCGGCCGAGCCCGGGCGCGGGGGGGGGGGGGTGCAAAACCAGACGCGCACTGCAGGCGTAGCCGACCCACGGGAATGGCGCGGCGGCAGCAGCACCCAGGAGAGCGCATCGATGCCGCAGGCGGGGCGCAGCGGGGGGGGGGGCTGAGGTCGCCCCTCTCGGAGGGAGGGAGGGAGATGGTGGAGCAAATCGGGAGGGTGGGGCGGGGGGCTCCCCGGTCCTCTGAGCCCATTCGCTCAAGTATAGCCACAGCTCGCCCCCCCCCCCCCATGCGGGCCTTACAATGGTGGCCAGCACGAAGGGTCCCCTCTGCTGCGCAGGGACTGCCTTGCTTTGCATTTGGATGGGCGACTCCAAATGAGCGCTGCAGGACCATCCACCCCTTCGGGGCGGTGCCCTGGCTCAGCAGGAGTGCTTCTGCCTGCAAAAGCCGAGGGTTCCCTTCCTGGTGGCAACATCTCCAGGTAGGGCTGGAAGGGACAGCCTCCTGCCTGCAACCTCGGAGCACAGTTTCTAGTCGACGTGGTGGCAATAGTGAAGCCACATGATAGCCTCTCGGCCCCCAGATCCCAACTGGATGCACCAGGCCTGGCTCCGTATAAGGAAGCTCCCTGTCCGTGTTCCTGTGGCAGTAGAAGCGAGCAGGAATTCTCCCCGTGGCGCCCTGGTGCCTCACCTGTGAGCGCTGGAACGGGAGCTCCAGGGAAGAGCATCTGTGTGCTTGCACTGAAGGCCTCCCTCAGGCTTCCTCCCTGGCAACACCTCCCCGATCGATCGGGCTGCTGGGAGAGTCTCCTCCCTACAGTCTTGGAGAGCTGCTGCCAGGCAGTGAAGGCAATTCTGAACTAGATAGACCCAGGGCCTGGCTCAGTATACACAGCCCCCTTCCTATGATGTTCTGGGTGTGGGAGCTACAGATGGGCCAGTCCACCATCCCTGCCCTGGGAGAATCAGATGCAAAACAGCCTTCCCGTCCTACCCCCCCCCCCATTCCCCTGTGCCTCTGTTAGCAGCAACCTGACGTGCAGACCTGATCTTGTAGGCAAAGCCTTCTCCAGAGCCGCTTAACCGCTGCACCCTCGGGCTGTTTAAAGTAAAGGTGAGCAGATGCAAAGCCGGATGCAGGAGAGCCCTTGTGCCTTGAGTCGCTGTGCCCCGGAGGAGATGCCGGGAGGTGCCACTTCCCCCTTCTGTGCAAGTTTCCATCTGCCAGTCTTTGGCACCACGATGGTGCTTCTTTCCACCTGGCCTCCCTTGTGGAGGTCACAGGAGCAGGGTCAGTTGAAAAAGCTCTCAACATGAGATGGAATAGAGGATCGGGCTCCTACAGTTTTAGTGTTTGTGTAGGAGCGGGACATTCGGCGGCAGGTGAGAAGTCTCCTCCAGAGCTGAGAATGAAATGCAGCAACTGCGCATCTTCTGAACCGCACAAAGTGCCCGAGCGCCACCATCTCCAACTTTCATCAGGCTGCCTCCAGTATTGATTGGACCCCACCTGAAGAAGTCTCTTGTTAATAATTAGTTGCAAGCTCCAGACTGAGGAACTGGCCCGGCATTGTGCCCTGCCCAGAACATTATTGTTAATTCCAGCTAGTGAAACCTTGCATGCTTTTTGTCACTTGCTAGGTGTCCTTTGATGAGAGCTGGAGATACACAAGAGAGATTCATAAGACCTACATAATGTCTGCCTGTCAGGTTGCTAACAGAGGCACTGGAGAAGGCCCAGAAAAAAAGAGAGCTGGTCTTCTGGCAGCAAGCACAAAGGGTCTCCTTTGCTAAGCAGGGTCTATCCTGCTTTGCATTTGGATGGGTGACAACATGTGTGGGCACTATAAGAGATTCCCCTCAGGAGATGGGGCCACTCTGGGAAGAGCATCTGCAGGCTTGCTTCCAGAGGGTCCCATGTTCCTGCCCTGGCAGCATCTCCAAGATAGGGCTGGGAGAGACTCCTGCCTGCAACCTTGGAGAAACTGCTGCTAGTCAGTGAAGACAATACTGAGCAGGATGGACCAGGGGTCTGACTCGCTAGAAGGCAGCTTCCTCTGTTCCTCTTCCTTTTGGTATCTGTTTCTGGGCAGCCAGGGGCCCCTCCCATTTCATACAAGTCCTGAAAAGTTGACCCCAACACAGCTGGCTCCCAAGAGATGCCCACCAAGCTCAGTCCCTGGGGTGGTTTGGAAAAACTAGCAAAACAAGCCTATCAGTCAGATTGGAGTGGGCCCCAGGACAAAAGGGGAAGATCGGCCCTTATGTCCTGCCCCACCTTCTTCAAAGGGGTGTGTGGTGGGGGTGGGAGAGTGAGATGTCACTCAGCCAACGGGCCCCCTCCCTCAGAGACCTGGGGACATTGTCTCCTGCCCCCATGTAGCTACGCCCCTGCTGCTGCTGCTGCTGCTGCTGCTGCTGCTGCTGCTGCTGCTATGGATGGCAGCTGGTCATGATGGCTCCATGCTACGGCCAGATTCAGAGCATTTTGCCTCTGGACGCCAGTTGCTGGCAAGCCGCCGTGGGCGGAGAAGGCTCTTTGCTGGCCTGTCCTGCAGCTTCTGGGCGACATCCAGTTGGCCAGTTTGGGAAACGGTGCTGGACTGGGTGGGCCTGGGGTCTGATCCAGCAGGGCCCTGCTTTGATGTTCTCCCAGAAGGACCTTTTGGGTTCCTGAGGCATTCAGACCAGGGGCTTCCCGCGGGGGTCCCAGGAGCGCCTCCCCTCCCACTGCACTCCAGGGCTGGGTCCTCTTGACTGGCAGCAGAGATCTCCGAGATCCATGCTAGCCTTCTCGTGGGTGGTGAGGCAGCCTGGCTTCTTCGGCCTGCTTCTGCCCTCCTCCTGGGTGGCTCCTCTCTTTCCCCCGATCATGAGTAGGGCTGCTTCAGGCATGCTGGACAAGCAGCAGTCGAGGAAGCAGCTGGGCCGTGGGGCTGCGGGTGCGGCGGGGGGGGGGCGGGATGCCTCTCCCTCCGCCCCGTTCCATTGCCTCCAGTTCACAAGCAGGCAGCCCTAACCAAAGTGGGCTGCGGCCTCACCAGACAATTTGGCTTTTCTCTCAGGCTTGGTGTTTAATCTTACTGCAATCTTTCAAACCACCCAGCCGACATACGCATGTTTTTTCCTCAAAGCGACAGATACACACCGGGGGCTGTCCTTCCATGGGTCCGTTTGTGCCAGCTTTGTCTTCTCGGACTGGCAGCAGCTCTGCCACAACTCAGGTGGAGCCTTTCCCAAGGCGTGTTCTGGCTCAGAGTCGGAGCGATGGCCCATCTCAAAAGGGGGCGGCCTTCCGACCTTGGAGCCACCTGGCCCAGGACTGCAGACTCTGACTAGCAGCAGCTTCCCAAGATCTCGGGCAGGAAGAGGCCTTTGCTAGCCCCGAGATGATCCCCTCGAAGAGGGACTGAGCGCGTGCAAAGCATCTTGAACTGCGGTGACTGAGGAAGGTGATCTGCATGTCCCTGAAGTTGGCACATGTGCCCTGAAAGGCCACAATCCGGTGCACTCTTTGGCACATGGATGACTTTGCTGATCCCCATTTGTACACAGCCCCGGCCCCAGTATTGTTGTTTTTATTCCACAAATACAAATAGGGAAATGTTGCCCAGCCTGTTTGCAGACTGCCTTAGCGAGGCGTGTCCAACAGCACGACTTCAGGGGAAGACGCTTGCATCACGTCTCTCTTGCTCACTACTAGGCATGACGCAATCTATCCTCTGGTCAACAAAGGCAGGAAGCCAGTTTAATAAAAACAGCGAGTTCCTCACAATGGCTGGGATGTCACAAGGCATTTCTCAGCAGCAACGTTTCTCTTTGTTGACTCCACCTGGGTCAAAACCAGCCATCGTGTAAGAATGTAAGAAGAACTGAATCCCACCATGGACAGCCAGATGCCTCTGGGAAGCTCACAAACACGACACGGTGCACTAGCCCTTCCCTTCCCTTCCCTTCCCTTCCTTGATACTTAGGATATGATACTTAGAGGCATGCTGCTCCTGAATATGGAGGTTCCATTGAGCTCTAATTGACTTGCTTTGCTTGATATAGCCAAGATCATTAAGTTCAGAATTCCCTTTCCACCCATGGCCAACTAGGTACCTCTGGGAAGTTCACAAGCTGAACATGAAGGCAATAGTCTACCTTTTCCTCTTGTCTCCATCTGATACAGCCATCTGGTTTTTAAAAACGATTTATCCCACCTGCCCTCTCCTCCTGGTCATATGCAGGGTCATATGCAGGGTCAAGAGTTGTATTTCCCTTCATTAATGAAGAAAGGTCTTAGGGCAGGGATTCTCAACCTTGGGTGCCCAGATGTTGTTGTACTACAACTCCCATCATCCACATTGTGGCAGTGGATGATGGGATCTGTAGTCCAGCCACATCTAGGAACCCAAAGTTGAGAACTGCTGTCTTGGGGTAGTCCCACACGTGATGTGGCAGCAAACCCAGGTTTTCAACTGAGTGTGGACTTGATAGTGATCTGCAGCCAGTACTGGCTGTCTGAGAAGTGTGCCTGTATGCGACGCAGAGTGGTCTCATTCACACAATACATTATAGATGTACACTTTAAGGCAGGGGTGGGCCGCCTTGGCTCTCCAGCTGTTGTTGAACTACATCTCCCATCACCCTCAGCCACAATAAATTTTGGCTGGGGGTGATGGGAGTTGTAGTTCAACAGCAGCTGGAGAGCCAGGGTGGCCCACCCCTTCTTTGAGGTAAAGTAAAGATAAAGTGTGCCATCAAGTCGATTTCGACTCCTGCTGCCCACAGAGCCCAGTGGTTGTCTTTGGTAGCATACAGGAAGGGTTGACCATTGCCTCCTCCTGCATAGTATGAGATGAGGATGCCTTTCAGCATCTTCCTATATCGCTGCTGCCCGATAGAGGTGTTTCCCCTAGTCTGGGGAACATACCAGCAGGGATTTGAATCGGCAGCCTTCTGCTTGTTAGTCAAGCATTTCCCTGCTGCTCCACTTAAGGTGGTCCGCTTTAAGGTATACACCCCCAAAGGAACATGTGAACCAGCCCTGAGGCACATGACATTGTCAAGCATGATGCTCCTAAAAGTCATAGCACTCTAACCATCCCCGCCCCCAGGACAGCTCTGTGGAATGGGCAGTGGAAGGGAGAGAGAAATGCCTTGCTGTGGGGCAGGGGAGCTCCCTGCTCATGTGGACTGCCCCCCCCCCCCTCCGCCCCGGCCAGGAGTGTGTCTTGTCAGTTTCCTTTACTGTCAAAAGCCAGTGTGAAATTGACGAGTCTCTCCTGTACAGTAAATAAAGGTCAGGAGGAGAGATGTGTGTTTCAGTGTCAGGGAGCAGGAGGGCACAGCCTGAAAAAGCAGGTAATGAAAGGGGTGGGTGGATTGGGACGGTCCATGATTTGGTTGGGAGTCTGTGCAATGCAAGGGAGAGGTGACCTGCAAGGAGCTACATGATGAGAGCATCACCACTTTTGAAAAGCGTTTAGCCTCTGAAGGGTGTGTGCGTGCAAATGCATTGTTGATTAACAAAACAGCTGCTCTGACCTTATAGGAAAGGTACAGTAGCTGCCGTGACCGTTCTGGAATGCCTGTGATGGAGCGTTCGGCAGTCTAGAATTGGCTGCTGCAGAGGTGTCAGGTGCTGTCCTCGAGGCTGGGGCTGGTGGAAGCTGGAAATGTCTTGCCTGTTATATTTCTGCCTTGTTTAATAGCGATAAATGTATGCATACTATTCTTTTTGATTAGCAGCATCCTTCCGAGATCCAGATAATGCTCGTATGGAGTTCTGTTTGCAGCTTTAAAAATTATCTCTTTTTCTCTATGTATGTTTTATTAAAAAATAATTAAAAATTCTCTCTCACATACAATACTAGAACCAGGGGTCACCCCATGAAACTGAAGGTCGGGAAATTTAGGACCGACAAAAGGAAGGACTTTTCCACACAGCACATCATTAATCCATGGAATTATCTGCAGGAATTATCTACCACTAGCTTGGATGGCCTTAAAAGGGGATTGGAGAAATTCAAGAAGGACAGGTCTATCAAAGGCTACTAGTCTTAGGGCTATAGGCCACCTCCAGCCTCAGAGGCAAGATGCCTCTAAATACCAGATGTAAGGGAGTAACAGCAGGAGAGAAGGCATGCCCTCAACTCCTGCCTGTAGGTTTCCAGCGGCATCTGGTGGGCCACTGTGTGAAACAGGATGCTGGACTAGATAGGCTTTGGGCCTGATCCAGCAGGGCTGTCCTTATGTCCATATGTTTGTCTGTCTGTATGTATTCAAGCTAGCACTGAGATGGCAGACACACTGTGTCAACACAGAACAATAGATGCCCCTTGTGCAACCATACACTGCATGCAGCAATCACAATTATGACAGATGTGCTCATTTGGAGCAAAACTGTAGTTCCCCAGTGGCAGAATGCTGCCATTTGGAATGCAAGAAACACAGGAGTGGACCCACAATGAAACTTTAAAGGCGTTTCAGAAAGGTTTGAACATCAGGTCTTCCAGCCAAGGTCTGGTGGGAGGGAACCCTCCTTCTGTGGCTCTCAGACAAAGACACACACACCCCACCCCACCCCACCCCCAGAATCTGCAAGACACTTGAATTGCCACCAAGGTGCTTTGAAGGAGCACCATTCCACTGGTTTCCAAACCGGATGAGATCTCCCTGAGAGCAGAGAAGCAGGGAAGAAGTCTGGAACTTGATGGGACAAATATGAGTAAACATTGCGAAATGAGTAGCAAATATTCTTACTAACAGAGGCCTTCTCAACAGGTTTTTGCACAATAACTAACAACTACTTTGTTGTGCAAAAAGCTGATAATCTGAGAAAGCCCTCCGTTCACTGGCTGGGCATGCTCAGTGTAAAAATACATGGGGTGCTAGGATGAATCACTTCCTCTCCCCGCCCCCGGGTGTTTACAACCCAGCAGTTTTACTGGGCTGCTCAAATGTCTTCTTCCCAGGTAGTTCTGCAGATAATCCTTCTCTTCCTCAAATACATTCGTTCTTTTCTGAGCCTCTGGGATTGGACTTATTCCCCGTGAATTCTCATGTGTGTGAGCTAGCACCCTGGAGATTTGCCCGGCTCAGTTATCTTCATTGATTTTCAAGCGGGGACCACCTTGGCAAAAAGCCTTCCATGTGAGAGCCATTTCCCATTGTGCTGCTGACTTCTGCACCAGGGTTGCCAACTGTCCCTTATGACGCAGGATGTCCCTCATTTCAGGGATGCAACGTTGGTCCCTAGAAGGACAGCATTCATCCCTCATTTATTCAATAGCATATAATGCAATTACATATATGGCAATGATACTCAGGCTCTTGATTGCCACTGCATACACCTCCCAGCCCCCCCCCCCAGCCAGCCCCCCCCAAAAAACTTGTGTCCCCCATTCTGGCAATGAAATGTTGGCAACCCTACAGCCTGCACAGCCCTGTGCTTTTCTCAGTGCTGGGAGGGCCCTTTAAGAAAGATGGAGCCCTCTCTCAAGAGCTCTTGAAGGGAAGCACTGAGAGAGACTACACTTCCCAGCACTCTGTGCAGCCTTCCAAGATGTTGCAGGGGCTCCATTCCCCTCAAGGAGCCTCCTCCCCCCACCACCCCCAGTGCACAGTGCGGGTGGCCTCCTCCACAGGACTGTGCAGAGTATTCAGCTTTGGCCAGAGCTTCACCCAGGCCCAAAAACACCATTTGTCAGGGAGACACCCTTGGGGTTGATGGGGGTCCCCACTTGCCCCCAGACCTTACAGTAAAGCACTATAGCCAGCTAGCGGCTTCAGGAACCCTGGACGGACATCTTCAGGCCCCGTGTTTGCTGCTGAATATTCTTTGACCTGCTCTTTAGTTAGTCTGACCTCCTGCAATCGTTTCTCACCATCCTTCTTTATTCATCACCCAAATCGATCATAACTTCTTTGTACCAAATTAATCATAACTAATCAGCTCCCTGGAGAAGTCCGTAATGCTGGGAAAAGTGGAAAGAAAGAGAAGAAAAGGACGACCAGCAGCAAAGTGGATGGACTCGATGACGACAGCAATTATGTACCACTGAGGGACATTAAAGGCCAAGTGGAAGACACAGATCATCCTGGAGAAAATGAACCTGTGGTTGCTAAGAGTTGACACCAACTTACGGCACTGAATCAATCAATCAATCACTTTGTAAAGACTGGGCTGGTTCTCACAATCAATGTCATATTAATTAGAAGGGAACCTGAGTTTCCGATGGTGCGCATGCTCCCATGTTGTGAGAACTCCAGATTTCCCCCCAATTTCCACTGTATGTATGTAACGTTTATATGCCGCCTTTCATTAAAACAATCCCAAGGTCGTTACAATCCCAAGGTGGTTATCCCACTTGCTCATGCACCAATCCTCCATAGTCAAGCTGAGTTCAGAGCCTCATTATAGATTGTGGCTTCATGTCGGGTGTGTTGCCAAGCAGAGATTCTCATGACACAATCTGCAGCAATGCACACAGCACAGGAATCTCAGATTCCTGTTTAACATGGCACTGATTGTGAGAACCAGGCCACTAAGGTGATTACATTTCTGGGATTCTATGGGATGTCAAGGCAGCAGCTCAGAGTGAAGGCAGATGCAACAGGTCTCTGCCATCTTTCTCCTGGCTTTGCAATTTGCATGACAAACAGATGGGCCATCTAATTTAATATTAGTTCAGCTGTCAATCTTGGGTGTCCACCTTTTAATACATGGTTAAATGTCTTTTAACAATACACTTTCAAGGACACGTCCATTCTTCTCCTGATATTTTAAAATATGAAAACATTTAAAAATTATTTGCAAAATTGCTCTGCAACTTGGGAGTTGGCTTATGATATCATAGACACCAGCCAATAGGCACCTTCCAGAAACTGGTCTTCCTCCATGAAGCTCCATGAAGTTCTGTCATGTTGAAGGCAGAGGCGTATCTAGGGAAAATAGCGCCTAGGGCAAACACTGAAATTGCGCCCCCTGTCCAAACATCTGACACCCATCTTTCAGATAACTTTACCATAATATCAGCTGAAAAATAAAAGTGTAGCTCGTTAATCTTTTAATCTTTCAAAAACGATTTAGCAGTGGACGTAGCCAGACCAAAAAATGCTGGAAAACTACAAATTTCAGTATGTTGGGGCTCATGAAATACCCAAATACTATGTGGAGGTGTACTTGGAAAACTAAACAGAAGTGTCTGTCTAATTTTCTACTATGCATTGTAACATCACTATTACATAAGTTTTAAAAATAAATTGAGAATTTGAATTTTCCCAGATACTCTGAAAATAATTAAAGGATATGCAGAGTAAACTGTGTCACTGATTGGAATATATTCAAGTACTTCAGAAAGACAGTTAAAATGAGAGAAAGAGAGCAAGAAACTCCCAGTGGGCCTTAATACTAAGGATTTCACACTGATTCAAAGACAAACTCACCATTAATAGCCATATTATTAAGACATCACATTTAACTCACTTATCACAAGAAGCAATGTAAGAGCAAATGAATACAATCCTAGCTCATAAGCTTCAGCTCAGTATTCACAAGCCCTGATTCTCTGTACATAGTGCCAAACTGAATATGTGTACAGTAACTTATATTATATTAAATTTTAATTTTTTTTAACCTGTAGCCCCTTTGGAGGGCTTCCTAAAGGCCATGTGTGGGGTCTGCAAAGGTTTCCCCTCCCTTGCTGGCCTCTAGGGCCTCGCAGGGACCATTTGAGCATGTGCGGTGGCCATTTTTTAAAATAATTTTTTTTAAAAAATGGCCGCTGAAAACAAAATGGCCACCATGCATGCTCAAATGGCCTCTGTGAGGCCTGGCATAGCCTAGGGCCTCACATAGGCCATTTGAGCATGCACAGTGGCCATTTTGTTTTCGGTGGCCATTTTTTAATTTTTTAATTTTAAAAAATGCTGTCCCCCTTCAAGTGGTCCCTGGGGCACGTGCCCTGCCTGCCCCACCCTAGATACGCCCCTGGTTGAAGGTGCAGAAGAGGGCAGCCAAGATGATCAGGGGCCTAGAGCACCTTCCTTATGAGGCTAGGCTACACACCTGGGGCTTTTTAGTTTAGAAAGAAGACAACTGCAGGGAGACATGATAGAGGTCCATAAAATCATGCATGGAATGGAGAAAGTTGATAGAGAGAAATTCTTCTCCATCTCACATAACACTAGAACCAGGGGTCATCCCATGAAATTAATTGCCAAGAAATTTAGGACCAACAAACAAAATACTTTTTCACACAACGCATTATCAACTGGTGGAATTCTCTGCCATGAGATGTGGTGACAGCCAACAACCTGGATGGCTTTAAGAGAGGTTTGGGTAACTTCATGAAGGAGAGGTCTATCATCAGCTACTGGATGGAGGGCTGTGGGCCACTTCCAGCCTCAAAGGCAGGATGCCTCTGAGTACCAGTTACAGGGGAGTAACAGCAGGAGAGAGGGCATGCCCTTAACTCCTGCCCCATCTGGTGGGCCACTGTGCGAAACAGGATGCTGGACTAGATGGGCCTTGGGCCTGATCCAGCAGGGCTGTTCTTATGTACTTATGTAAAACTTGCACAGCTGGGTATTTAAAGAGCTTTCTTTGGACCAGAAGAGGGATGACAGCGTGGCCTCTGCTACCTTTGCAAAACTACATCTGTATACATGCTCAGATATGCTGTGAATATCTCTCCTGGAGACGGGGAGGAAGTGGTGTAAAACAGGATGAGTTAGGACAACAGTATATAATTGATGCCTATATTCTACTGCCAAGACCTAGGTCAGGACTGGGGTTCTCAAAGTCAGGTCCCCAGATGTTGTTGGACTACAACTCCCATCACCCCTAAAGTTCATTGTGGCTGGGGGTGATGGGAGTTGTAGTCCAACAACATCTGGGGACCCAACTTTGAGAAATCCTGACTGAGTCCAGACTCCAGACCAACCTGGCTTTTAGTCGTTTCATGCAATACGGTTTCTTGGTTTCATAAATTATATCTCACACTGCCTTGGGGATGCGGGTTGAAAAAAGCAATGAATACATTCCACAGATAAATAACTAGTCCCAATTCAAGTTGGTGAGACTCTCCTCTTTTCCATTCACTTTTGTGTTTTGTATCACAAGAAGGCAAGATTTTGCTGCTTTCAAGCTTTTTTACCCTTCATATATATTTGTTTATTATATTTGTATACTGCCCCAAATGTACATCACTGGGCAGTTTACAACAATATAAAACAAATCAAAACTAAAATTAAAACAAGACAATATAATGGCAATGATATACGCATACTTCTGTTTTTCAAACAAGTTTTTTAGACTTCTTTAATCTGTAAAATAGAAAATAAACAGATCTTCCAAAATGCTTGATTTTGAAAGATCTATTCTATTTTATGCATTAAAGAGGTCTAAAAAACTTGTTTGAAAAATTAAAACATTCAAGCAATTTAAAACCACAGTTCTAGTTAAAAAGTTTGGGTGAATCAGAGACTTTTAAAAGACTTTTAAAACTCTAGAGACTTTTAAAAAGCCAAGGGGATGGTTTGCGGGGGGAGCCAGGTTCTTATTTCTGCAGGGAGCGCATTCCAGAGTCTTGGTGCACAACAGAGAAGGCCCACCCATGAGCCGGTGGCAACTGCAGGCAGACCTCCCCGCATATCTGAGTGGGCAGTGGGGCTCATGGCGAAGAAGAATTTAAGTTCTCTTAAATATGACAACTAGGGCAGAATCTTAGAGCTATGCCCCTGGGGCCCACAGGATTCTGGGGGTCCCTAGTTCATGTTTGAAGGATGATCTCCCGCACTTGGGCCCAGCAGCAGGGCAGGGCAGAGCAAGTGCTGGCTGAGTGGGGGTTGTCCTGCTGCCCAAGTCTCCCTTCCGGCTCTGTGAGCCCCCCCCACTGGCCACTGGCCAGGCTCCCTGGCTTGGCTAGATTGCCTGGGCGTGGCTAAGCCGCTCTGCTCCTCTGCCTTTCTATACAAAGAGTATTTATAGCGACAACGACAGATGGTCTCAGGTTGCCATCTTCCCTTATGTAATGCTGCTGCCTTCTGGAGGGCAAAGCTGCAAATCTCAGGCTAATACTTAATAAAGGCCTCGTCCCTTGCAAAAAAAAAAATATATATATATATATATTTCCCACAGCAGGAAGAAAACACAAATTGGGCAGTGTTGGGCAGTGTGATAAGACTATCGTCTATCATCTCAAGGCTCATAGTCTTGGTTGGGGGCGGGGGCGGGGGCGGGGAGGGCACCAATTGGCCAGTGTCTATGCTGACACCAACATGCCTCTGTCAGTCACCTTCTGAGTAGTTTTTGCAATCATTTAAAAATGTAAGTGGATTAAAAATAAAAAAGATGAAAGGTGACTCTATAAAGGAATACATGGTCCAGCTTCTGTTCTGGTCCCTCAAGGCAGGGGGCAATGCACCTTAGGCCTGTGAGGGCTGTGGCGACCTTGCCTTCCCTGTGAGGCCTCTGATCAAGGAGGAAGAGACCATAATGCACTCTCCTCCTCCTCCTCCTCCTCTTCAGCCCCCCACTTGTCTGCATTCTCCAGTGCCACAGGGCTACTCCTCCAGGGCCCAGACCCACGTTCAGGCTGTCCTTCTTCCAAATCTCCTCACGCGAGACACTCAGGTCTCCAGCTGCGAGGCATTTTCACCTGCCAGTTGCTTGGCTGTTGAAGCAGCCTCAATCCCAGTGTTGGTCCAGCATGGTGTAGTGGTTAGAGTGCTGGACTAGGACCGGGGAGACCCGAGTTCAAATCCCCATTCAGCCATGAGACTTGCTGGGTGACTCTGGGCCAATCACTTCTCTCTCAGCCCAACCTACTTCACAGGGTTGTTGTGAAAGAGAAACTCAAGTATGTAGTACACCACTCTGAGCTCCTTGGAGGAAGAGAGGGATATAAATGTAAAATAATAATAATAATAATAATAATAAAATAATAATAATAATTGTTGTCGGTCTGACTTCTGGGTGTTGCTCTGCCGTGATCCTCAGCTTGGGGTGGGGGAGTGTTACTAGTCCTGCACCCATGGTGTGTACTAGGAACCCAGGTGCAAAGGAACTTAGGAACAGCCCTGCTGGATCAGGCCCAAGGAGGCCTCTCTAGCCCAGCATATTGTTCCACACAGTGGCCCACCAGATGCCGCTGAGAAGCCCACAGGTGAGGGCATGCCAGACTAGAAGCCACTGATAGCCCTGTCCTCCACGAAGCTGTCCAACCCGCCTTTAAGCCATCCAAGCGAGTGGCCATCACCACCACCTCCAGTGGCAGAGAATGCCAACCCTCTGAACTGCCCCCCCCCGGTTGCCTTCAGGGGAGGGGCAGACAAGAAGTGCAGCACAACACAGCTTGTTTTGTTTCCATCCCTGCCCTGGTTGTCCTGAGATTAGAAGCCTGTTGACTCACTCTTGTGGGATTCCCTTGAAACATGACATTTCACGTTTCCCTGTCCTGGCCGGTTAGTCACTTCTCTGAAGTCAGCTGAGCTGACAATTCTAGAGCAAAAGCCCTCTTTGGCTCCTGCGTCCTTCCTGCCTGGCCCTCCTGCGTTGTGGGGAGGCTGACCGTCATGCTGCAGGATGGAGGGGTTTGCCTCTCCTGTCGCCCCAGGGGCATCACCCCGTCATGGGCAGCCTCCACACACAGACCCAGCCAGGGCCGGCCCTACTGCTAGGCCGGGTGAGGCAGCCTGCTTCAGGCGTCAGATTTTGAGGGGCCATGAAAGGCCAGAAGAATAAGATGACCAAGGGCTGCATTTTTGCCACCGTGGGGTGGGAGGAAGGGGCGGAGCAGAGACCTTTGGGTGTTTGGTCCTCCCAGGCACAAAGAGGCCTTGTCTTTGTTCCTGTGGGCCACCACCCTCATCTTCAGAGGCACGCGCCCCACCCCGTCCCGCCGGCTCCTGCTGTGCTGAGGTGAGGAGGGTAGTGGCAGGCCCTTGGGGTTGCTGCAACCCCTCTGTGGACCCCCATCTCTTGTGAGGCTCGCCTGGTGCCCACACAAATGTCTTGTGATTTGGGAGCCAGTGTGATGTCACGGTTAGAGTGCTGGACTAGCGCTAGGGAGACACGAGTTCAAACCTGCCTTCAGCCACAAAACTCATGGGGTGACTCTGGCCCAGCCACTTCTCTCTCATAGGGTTGTTGTGAGGATCAGCATAAACCATGTGCACCACTCTGGGCTCCTTGGAGGAAGAGCAGGATAGAAACGTACAAATAAATCCCCCCTGGCTTTTAACATTATGACGAGTTGGGCTGCTTTTCTCTCTCTCACGGTTTTTCATTTGCGTCGTGGTTATTTTTATGCTTTCGTCTGCTATAAACGGGTAGTTTTTATTGCAGGGCTGTATATAAATCACTTCAATGAAAACCGAAGCCCGTTAGAAGTCCATGGCAGGGAGTGAGAGAAGTCTTCTTCCAGGGCGAGGTGTGACCTTTGGGAAGGCAGACTGGGGCAAATCTCTTTCAGGAAAAGGCCCTGCAGGAACTTGCACAGCCCTGTTTATCTAGAGGTTCGAAACACTTCACCAGAGGTGAGCCAAGATAAGGAAGGATGTGTCGAAAGGGACCCCCCCCCCCGCCACCACCGCTGGGGAAGGGAAAACCTCCTGCGCCCGATTCCTACAGCCAGCAGTCAAGCGGGAGGTTCTGCTGACCTGCAAGGACTGCAGGCTCTTTCTCTTTCAACAACAGCAACCACACAAAGCTTGCACCATTTCTCGCAGGTCGTGTATCTCTGAAATGGGACTTCACACTGCTGTTGTGACAGAACTGGTTGTCCCCAAACCCTCTGTCCTGGCTGGCCTTGTTCTAATGGCTTCTCTCCCAGCTTCCCTGTTCCTCATCTGTAAAGCAGGAGTGCTGGTTGCCCTTTGCCAGGCCTTGGTGCCACTCTGGGGGCCGGTTGCAGAGTTTTGTGTGTCTGACTCTGATCTGTAGTCACTCTGGTGCAGATCTGTTTATGCACATGATTCCCGCCCCTCAACCCCAGCCCCCCCCCCAATGCAGTATATTGTGGGGGGGTGGGTTGAGTTCTGCCTCCTGAGCTACTGTTTTGAACCTGGCTCCAGTTGGTGGACTTTGGAGTCCTAATTAAAAACAGAGTTGATCCTGCAAAGGTGAAGCCTGGACCACACACGGATGCCTCTTCCGCAGAGCAATGCCTCTTCCTTCAGGCCCCTCTCTTGGACTTTAGAATCAAAGGGGTTTAAGGTTGGAAGGGGACCAGAGGTCTTAACCTAGACCACCCCCTGCTCAGTGCATAACTCTGTTACGGCCACCCAGCCTCCGTCTGAAAACTCAAAGTGGAGAAGAGCCAGCCGCTGCACAAAGCAGGCTAGGCCAGTGTCAAACAGCTTTTACAGCTGGGAAACTCTTCCTAATGTCCAGCCCAAATCTGCTTCCCTTTCATTTAGAATAACATGATTTTAGCTTTGGGACTTTGCTCGTTTAACTTGCTGCTCAGCGCATGAAGCTGCTGCAGGATCTCTGACGGAGGGCTATCTGGCCTCGGTCTGAAAATGTTCACCAAAGGATTGCCCACCATTGCATGAGGCAGACTGTTCCACTGTCTCGCAGCTCTCTTTCTGACACATCCTGGCCCCTTCTTTCCATCCTTCAGCCAGCCTGGCAGCCTGCCTCTCTCTCTCCCTGCCCCCCTGCCCTCTGGGACCTCTTCCCAGCTCCCCAGGCCTCAGTCCAACCATCCCATCTCTCAGAACCCCAGCAGAGTCAGAAGTGCCATCGCTGGCAACTTTGTTCCCTGGACTCTTCAATGTTTGTGGCCCCATTGCCAAGGGAACGCATGCCAGTGCGGATGCCGTTGCCACGTTGGTATGTCCACAGACCAAGAGATAGACATTTAAAGGGGGAAAAGAAACTCCTGAGTTTGCTGTCAAAATGAAAGTGGATTTTCGTGCCAAGGAAGGGGGAAACTCAAAACACATGACGTGGCAACTCTGCTCCGCTGCCAGTCTTGTGATCTGCTCGGCTGGCTGTGAGCCGTGAGCGAAACTTGGCAGCGAAGCTGCTGTCTGCCCACGTGGCTTCCTTTTGTCTCCAGGTGTAGAAATATTTAAACCAGTCAACATGTCTGCAGCCCCAAATAAGCCCAGCCCGAGACATCGGACCAAGGCCTTCAGCCGGGACCAAATCCCATTCCAGAGAACAACCACCGACCCACCCGAGAGCGTGGCTCTTGCTGAGCAAGGGGTGGCAGCAACTCACCCCCAGGGCCGGTGGCAGCAGCACGTCTCCTGCTGGGGCAAAATATGATGAGTCAGGCAGGCCCCCCCCCCCCGAGGGGGACAAGCCTCCCAAACAACACACTCTGGAGCAGCACATGGTGGTGCAATCAGGTTGTGCTGCTGAAGCCACTTCCTGGCTGGGAGCCTTCCCAGGGCTTCAGGCCACCCCCCTGGGTTGCTTGACCCCGCCTTGCCCAAAGGCAGAGAGTCAGCCCGGGTGAAAGGGGGCCAGAAAAGGCTGACAGGCAGCTGAAAAGCACCACTGGCTGTCAGCCAAAGGAAGGCTGTGAGTGGGGCGCTGGCTGAACCCAGGACTGGTCTGGCCGGGGATCTCCAAGAACCAGCGTCCACCTCCAGGTTCCTTTTGAAAGCCGTCTTGGAGATTTTGCTTAGCTGCTGGGCTTGTGGTAGCAACTACCCGTCTGAACGGCCCCCTTTGCTAAGCAGGGTCTGCTGGCAGACAGCTCCTGCAACTGGAGTCTGCATATGAATGCTGTGTGGGGAGGGGAGGTCTCCGCTAGGGTGGGTGCTGGTGGGAGATATGATCTTGAATCACACACCACAGATCCCATAGCTAGTAGTAACACAACGTAGCACATGCCGTATTTACCTCTTCCTTTTGGGTAAATGCAGATACGTATAACCTGCATTTAACCTGTACTTTTTAAGGGTTCATCTTCATTTCAGAGTAATCTTCTATTTGGGTAAATACGGTATGAAGTAGAATGTAATATGCAAACTGTAATTCCAGTCAGTAAATCATTTATAAATAATAAGCATGAATGGTTAAATATAAGACTAAAAAAGCACATCTCACTCATTTTGTTATGAATAGCATCACTCGTATTTCATGTTCTAGATCGTTGTTTTGATTAGTATAATCAAAACAACGATCTAGAACATGAAATACGAGTGATGCTATTCATAACAAAATGGCATTCATAACGTGCTGCACAATGCAATTCATAATACACCACCAATCAATACAAAACACACAACAGAAACCTGGCGTAGACCAGTTTCAGAATCTTTATCAAGTGTCTGATTATGCCACTGAATATTGGTCCCGTACTAATTCTTATAGAAGCAAAACTTATCTCCAGTGCATGCAGTAAGACATCATCCTGAAAAACTCGGGTTGTGTGGTGCTTGTGCCATGGGACGTGCGATCTTGCCTGGGGATCCCCCCCCTCCCCTGTGAGAGTAATCCCGATGTCAAGCCTCACTGTGACCAGGAGGAGAACATTTGCCTGTCTCCATTGAGGGATTGAGGGGCAGGTGCTTCTTGAAGGAAGGAAGGGCGTGGGGGAAAGGGCTGCTCTTCCTGCCCCACACTCACAGCTGGAAGCCGCTCCCCCCACTTCCGGCAATTGCTCTGCCACAGAAGCTTTCTCAGCGGCCAGCAGAGCTGACCCCATTGCCTATGTCAACTCTCCCTCCCCCCAGAAATTCTGGGAGGCCTTGGGATCTCATGCAGAACTTCACACCATCTTTGTGAAAGGACAGTTCCCAGGATTCTCTGGGCATGAAAACAATGTGGCATGAAATTAATGGGGGGCTGGCCGTAGCTCAGGGGTAGAGCCTCTGCTTGGCCTGCAGGAGGTCCCCGGTTCAATCCCCAACGGCAGCAGCAGCAGGTGGGGCTGGGAAAGGGCCCTGGAGAGCGGCTCACCTGCCTCCCCTCCCTGCAGGAGACCATGCCCCCTCGCACGGGCAGGGCCAGTCCGAGAGTGCCACCCTTCCCCTGGCTTCTTCCTCGTCGTCATCAGTGGGCTGATCTGGTGGGAGGGATGCTGGGCGGGATGTATAAATAAATAAACGTAGGAAACCAAAGCCCTATTTAGATATCATTATCCTTCACGAGGAAACTCCTTCGTGAGTCACTGCTGGCTCAGCACCTGTGTCCTTCCCTTACAAAAAACAAGGCTCCGTGGATGGAATCGTGCTCTCGAGCACAACCTGCCCAGCAAGGAGCCACCCTGGCATCCTTCCCCTTCCCTTCCCTCCCCCATCTCAGCACTGTCCCAGGGGAGGAGAAGTGCAGCCCGCAGCCCAATGCCTGGCTGGGCACATTGGGCCAGGATGCACACACCGCCACCCTTCCTCCCCTGGGCATCTCCTCCTCCTCCTGGCCAGTCCGTGCCCAGGGCCGGCTTTATTACACCGTAGCAAGATAGCACCTCCCAGGAGCAGAGGCCCTCTTCCCCCTGGACTTCCAGGCCCACTTCCAGGGCCTCCACACCCCCTGGGGCCCCCAAACCCTTTTGAGTTTGTCTCGGCATTTAAAAGGTGTTGAGATGACTGTTTGTGTGGGTGGGTGGGAGCCCCTCCAAAAGCCTTTAGGTCCAGGCTCCCAAATTACCCGGGTGCCTCTCTGCCTAGGAGCTCTGGGAAGCCCTGGCCATTGGTGGGGCCAAAACTGGGCGGGGAAAAGTTCTCTCCAGCAGGAACTGCTGCAGGATTGTACCATTCACTGGGCAGAGCAGCCTGGCAGCCCAGCAGCAGCAAGCCCAGCAAGGAGTGGGCCAAGAGGGCACCTGGCCGCATCTGCTGTTCTACCCCTCCGACCAGTCAAACCACTTTCTGCCTAGTTCCTGGTGCTGGGATTTAAAAAGACACTCATTTCCCAATTCAGCTGCGGCCTGTCCTGGCTCATGCCCATCAGCCCTATCCAGAGGGCAGTTCATAGGAACACAGGAAGCTGCCATATACTGAGTCAGACCACAGGTCCACCTAGCTCAGTATTGTCTTCACAGACTGGCAGCAGCTTCTCCAAGGTTGCAGGCAGGGATCTCTCTCCCAGCCCTATCTTGGAGATGCTGCCAGGGAGGGAACTTGAAACCTATTTCTCTTCCTCGAGTGGCTCCATCCCCTGAGGGGGAATCTCTTGCAGTGCTCACACTTCTAGTCTCCCATTCATATGCAACCAGGGCAGACCCTGGTTAGCTAAGGGGGACAAGTCATGCTTGCTACCACAAGACCAGCAGTCCAAAATTGGCAATCCGAAGGGTGTGGTACGAGTGCAGCTGTGAGACTGGAGCAGGTCTGGGCATCCTTGGCTCTCTAGCTGTCGATTGTTTTATTGATTGATTAAGTGCTGCCACGTTGGTGTCGACTCTTAGTGACCATAGAGATAGATTCTCTCCAGGATGATCGGTCTTGGCCTTTCAGGTCTCTCAGTGGTGCATTCATTGCTGTCGTAATCGAGTCCATCCACCTCGTTGCTGGACGTCCTCTTCTCTTTCCTTCATCTTTTCCCAGCATTATGGACTTCTCAAGGGAGCTGGATCTTCGCATAATGTGTTCGAAGTGTGATAGTTAGAGCCTGGTCCTTTGCGCCGCGAGTGAAAATTCTGCGTTGATTTGTTCTATGATCCATTTGTTTGTTTTTCTGGCTGTCCACGGTAGCCTCAAACGTCTTCTCCAGCACCAAAGTTCAAAAGTGGCAATATTTTTTCTATCTTGCTTCTTCTAAGTCCAGCTTTCACATCCATAGAGTGTCACGGGAAAAACCATTGTCCGAACAATTCTAATCTTTGTAGATATAGGCACGTCACGGCATCTAAATATCCTTTCCAAGGCCTTCATTGCAACCCTACCAAGTGCTAGTCTGTGGCGTATGTCTTGACTGCTGGATCCTTTAACAGTTGACAATCTATCCTAAAAGGCAGAAGCGATCCACCACTTCAGTGTCTTCATTATCAATTCTGAGCCTGGTTGCATTAGTTTAGTCTTCTTGGCCTTTTTGTCATAGTCCCATTTTTTCACTGTGCAACTTGGCTTTCATTACTAGAGCTTGCAGATCATCCACATTCTCGGCGGTCAGAGTGGTGTCATCAGCGTAGCACAAGTTATTGATGTTTCTTCCTCCAACCTTGAAACCACGCTCATCTTGCGGAACAATAAATTTCAGCTGGGGATGATGGGAGTTGTAGTTCAGCAACAGCTGGAGACCGCAACAGCCCAGCCCTGCCCTGAGGAAGGAAGCCAAAGCCATGCGGCAGGCAGGTCAAGAGGCAGGGAGATGGACAGGGAAGATGGACCACTAAATGATGGAGTGGGGAGTGGATGGAGCATACGCTTTGGGTGGTCACAATGCTCCAAGAGCGGATAGAAGGGCAGCCTGATCACACCCTTTTTCAAAGTGTGGAGAACCACACATAGGAACATAGGCAGCTGCCACAGAGTGTCAGACCCTTGGTCTATTTAGTTCAGCATTGCCTGCACCGGCTGGCAGCAGCTTTCCAAGGTGCCAGGCAGGAGTCTCTCCCAGCCCTACCTGGAGATGTTGCCAGGGTTTGAATGTAGGACAAACGCAGATGCTCTTCCACTGAGTTATGACTCCATCCCAGAAGCAACCTTAAGAAGAATCACAGGGTCCCTAAGAAGCTGCCTTATTCCGAGTCAGACGTTTGGTCCACCCAGCTCAGTATTGTCTACACTGACTGGCAGCATCTCTCCCAGGTTTCAGGCAGGTGTATCTCCCAACGCTACCTGGAGAGGCTGCCGGAGGTCGAATTTGGGGGACCTGCTGCATTCAAAGCAGATGCTCTTCTGCCACTGAGGTACCGGCCTCACCCCACACCCTTGGCACTGATTCAGCAGGTGGGTGAATCGGTGGGTGAATCAGTGATTCAGCACCGATTCAGCACACTCACAGCTCTCCCCTGGGCTTCATTTCCTGCCTCAGAGAGAAGAGGCGGCGGCAGCCCATCGAGGCCATCTCTGCTCTGAGTTTGGGGAATGTGATAGCGGTGAGTTGCATCCCGGCCGGAAAGAGACATCATCATCACAACGACACGACTCACTTCCGGAGCATCTTGGGCTGGAAGACTTCCAAGCCCTCCTCGCCAGAGGATCCTTTCCAAACCAGCGGCTGACTCCTCCTTCCTCACCTGTGCAACGTGTTTGGAAAAAGTTGCTGAAGCTTTCATCTTGAGTCCGGAGGATTCTCCTTTAATGCATCAGAGCTAGTCAAGGCTCTTCCTCACCCCACAAGCTTTCCATCGAGGACATTGCCTCTGAGCATGGACAGAGAGCCTCTCTCCTCCGTTCTCAGGAGACACAGCCAGTTTGCATTGATCTGGAATTCAATAACAGACCTAGCAGGGCTGGCTGGGGATGGATCAGGCTGGGGTCCCAACCTGTCTGGTTTTGCAAACCAACTATTTATCACTTAAACCCTACTGAAATCAATGGGGCTGAGGCGCGCCTAACTTGATGCTTGATTGCAGCCATTGCTTTGAGCTTTCTGAAATGGCCTCTCTGCAGTTGCTGATGAAGCAAAGAACCTAAAAGTTGGTGTTTTGTGTTGTTTTTTAGACACCCCTTCTCCATTAGCTGGATGTGTTTCTGAATCGGAGGTTCAGCAAGTTCAACAAGTTTGGCTGTGATGATTCATGACTCAGGAGTAACTCAGAGGGGCCAAGAAAGATTGAAAAGAGAGATATGGGGAGGGAGAGAGAGAGAGAGAGAGAGAGAGAGAAACAGAGAGAGAATCCTTAGAGAGCTGAGCTTGCTCCTCTCCTCCAGTCATCTGTGAGTAAAAAGTAAGGTGGGGTTGAGAAGAAGGGAAGGGCTTGTCTGCTAAGTGGCAGCTGGGTCTCATCGGTGGTGGTGGTGGGGCTGTTCCTCCTACCCAGAGGCTGCATCCAGCTCTTTAACTAGGTAGGCCAAAATGCCCCCCACCCAGCTGATGCCCAGCAGAACATCCCTTCCTCTTCTTCCTGCCTTGCTTTCCCCTCACAGACCAGTGGGATGCAGGAGAGTGTGCATAGCACCCCATCTTGGGTAGGACACATCTCCTCCTGCCCCCTGATCAGAATGAATTAGGATTGTGAGGATCAGCCTGATACATGTCGGATGTGTGAGCCAAGGCAATATGTGGTTGATCACAACTCCCAGAATCCCCAGCTGCAATGGCCTATGGCTGGGGGGTTGTGGGAGTTGTGGTCAACAACCTCTGGAAATCCCTGTTACAGGGGACACTGGAGACCATACTGGACTCAATGGTCTCACTTGACACAGGCTGGATTAATCTCTTCCAGCTCTTCTCAAACTTGCCTCCCCAGATGTTGTTGAACTACAATGCCCATCACCCAGTGCCCATGATCGGCATTATTATCCCCAGGTGTGAGGACCCCTGATCTATTCATACGGCAGCTCTCTTCACGGGGCACCAAAAACCAAGGGGTTGCCCTGAAGGAAGGCTGCACCCCTGTGGCTGCTGGACCATCGCCTCACTCAGTGGGGTCACCACCACCCTAGATTTCCATTGCCACACCTTTTTTCCACCCACAGACAAGGGACCTGCGAGTGAAAATGGTTTATTGGCTCATTGTCCTGAACCTGAGAGCGAGTGAGAGAGCAAGAGCGAGAACAGAAACGGGCTGGAGATCCCTGATGTTGCGACACTCGGAGGGAACCGCAACAGCCAACGAGTTCTCCCACCTCTGGTTCCTAGAAAGCCCACTCCCAACCCCTTCTTGCTCTACTAGGAAAAGCAACAGCATGTGGAGGTGTTTCAGGTGGATCATAACCAAGGGGCACGTAGCAGAGAGTCATCATTTATTATTGGGGTGGCCAAAGAGAACAGAGAACTCTCTCTCTCTCCAAATCCTGGAACGGGGGTGGCCAACCTGAATTTCTCCAACTGTCACTGGACAACAATCCCCAGCTGGGGAGGAGGATGGGATTTTCTGTGTGGAAAACTATCCATGTGGCTTCTCATCACAGCTGCTAAATCCAGAGGTGGCAGCACGCTCCTGAGGGACAGCGGCTGGGGGCAAACCACTGCAGACGGCTGTCACTTTAATCTCTTGGCACCATGAGTAGTCCGTTGGGTGGCTCCTTAGGAGGGAGGCAGCCATTTGCTTGTGGCCGAAGCCTTCTGGATGGAAGTCCATGTCAGAAGCATGAAGGAGTATCCTTAGGTGTACCTGTGCTCACACTTATGGGTACAGAGTGGGGGGAGGGGTCTGTAAACAGAGGGGCGAAAAGACCACAAGATGCCGTGGGCAGAAGAATCGCCTGTCCCTTGGTCCCCAAGGGCCAGACACAATTGTTCCAAAATACTTTAATATCATTGTGCGCTTGTGTTGATGAACAGAAGGGAAATATCACCCAAGCGGAGTGATATTTCCCTTCTGTTCATCAACACAAGATCACAATTCATTGGGAAGTTCTCCTGCACAAGCCCGTTGAGCAGGAGCTGAGCAAGAGCACCGTGGCCACCTTGCTGTGCTTCCATCCTGGCCAGGCTGCCTGCCTCCGGGCCAGAAGATTCATCCAGCACTTCACCACCCCCACCACCCCCAGCCACCTCCCCAGAGGCTTCTGAGGACAGATCGGAGGCAGGATGGAAGAACTGGATTTGACTCACCGCTGTGGGGCAAGCCCTGTTTATGTTGCACGTCTCTGGCGAAAGGTGTGGCGACACCTGTCCTCACCTCAGAGCTCCTCTGGGCCCCGTGGGGTCAGGTTTGCCGAGAAGAGCAAAAGCCCCTGATCGTTCGCATTCCTTGTTGTCTGGTCTGGAGACGCCTGAGGTTCAGCCCAGGGCAAAGTCACAGGAGGGGGAGGATGGCTACGTACACACCAGGAAACTGAAACGCAGGGCTGGAGAGAGCCAGCCCTGCAGGAGGCTTCAGCCATGCACAACCACCCCACAATATTGACAGCAATATTGACATGGGCAGCTCCCTGTGCCACACAACCCTTTCCCCAGAATTTATTTGTATTTAATAAATACTTGATTCATTAAAGTATTCCCCACTTTATTCGGGGCATATGATGTCCTGCCTTTCTGTACACCAAGGCCGCTTACAAACTGTAAAGCAAGGCAAACAGAAGGCTCAATGGGAAACACAATACAACACCAGCAATCAGCAACCAACACAGCAAGCAGAAGCCATTTTTAGCGGTCCGAACTTTAAAAGGCCAGCCCAAAGAAAAGTTCTCAATACATGCTTAAAGGCAGGCAATGAGTGGGCCAGACTCGATAAGACCGAGGAGGAAAGCTGGTTTTGTGGAAGCGAGCATGGCTTGTCCCCTCTGCTAAGCAGGGCCTGATCTGGTTTGCATTTGGATGGGTGACTGCATGTGAGCGCTGTAAGATGCAAAGATGTAAGTTCTTTTAGGGGATGGGGTCGTAGCTCAGTGGAAGAGCATCTGCTTTGCATGCAGAAGGTCCCAGGTTCAGGTAGGGATGGGAGAGACTCCTGCCTGAAACCTTGGACAGCTGCTGTCAGCCAGTGTAGACAATGCTGAGCTGAGCTAGGTGGACCAATGCTCTGACTCAGTATGAAGCAGCTTCCCGTGTTCCTATGTTCACCTCTCTTGGAGGTTACTTTGAGTCTGGGCCCCACAGCTGAAAACGGTAGGTGGGGAGACAGTGAGAAGACTCTCAGAAGCACAGGGGCCCCCAACCTTGGTCTCTAGATGCTGTTGTGGCTGCGGGTGATGGGAGTTGTAGTCCAAAAACACCGGAGGACCCCAGGTTGGGGTTGGGGACAAGGCCGGCCTTAAGCCATGTCTGCTTTCAGAGAATTAGCTGTTCTCAACCTTTAGTCCCAGCAAACAGAGGTGATGTCTATGAAGATAAGAGTGCTTTGTTTCCAGAATTGGCCAAGATGACAGACGCAATGTGGTTTCCCCCCATATGTTTCGTGGTAAGCACAGGGTGGCGGCGGCGGCGGAGAGACAGCAGCTGACAGGATAAGATCTGGCAGCTGATTCACCCCAGATTAGCTAATCTCCCTTCGGAGGCATCTCAGCCACCCACCCGCCTGCAGCACCTTTGGGTGCGACAGTGGAGTGGGCTGGCGACTCGGGTGGGCTTCCTCGCCTCGGCAACCGGTCTTGCTGCTTAGGGTCTTCCCAGCACCCACAATGGTTTCCTCAAAGGCTACAGGAAGCCTTCGTTGTGGATGGTGACGCTGATCAGGAGCGCCACTGGAAGCTGGTGGGGCGTGGGGCTGGGCCCTGCCTTGTCAAGGCAACCCACTCATCCAAATCCAGTGGGGGGGTGGGCAGAGCCTGGCTAAACTGGAGAGGCTGTGTGGGTTGCTTCAACCTTGCCAAGCCTCCTGCATGGGGCACTCCAACCGCCCTGAGATGCTGCAAGGGACCTGAGGGGGTGTGTGAGTGCGAATGCATGCACACATGCACATGCGCGTACACTCTCTCTCTCTCTCTCTCTCTCGGTTTGTGCACTCCTCACTAACCATGCTTTTATCCTGAGACAACAAGGTGGCCATCCTAAATGGAGGGACCTACGGGCCAAAAAGCAACAGGGCCGCCCCTGAGTAAGAGCAGCACCCCCACTGCCAGATGGGGAGAGTCACACGAGAAGCAACACATCCGTGAAACAGTCTAGAAGGACAATGTATATGACACAAACATATATGTAAATATACGGTTTATCTGACAAATCCCAATCCATTCATGAAGCCAGCATATACAATGATAGCAAAGATGGAACAATGGGCAAATATGAAGGTTGAAAGTCCAATCTTCGTCGCTAGAGTCCACAACATGAAAAATACTTCGAGGCTGGAGACGGCAAAAATCTTCATTCTTCCCAAGTGTGAGATGTATAAATCCCTTAATAGGCGTCCTAGGTTATCTTCGCCTGTTTCGAAAACAGTCTTCCTCAGAAGTGTGTCATATCTTTATATAAACAACAAACATGAACACAATATACATTCCAAATGAACAAACTTGTTCCTTTGCTTCAATGAAAACAAACCTCCTATCCGGAACAGCCTTGTTCTGTCAAACCGTAACATGAGCATGCTTGCTCAACTCCTTACCAAACTCAAATTTCTCTTAAAGATGGTGTGAGTCTGCTGAGGAAAATATACTAGCCTCCTAGTTAGCAAATTTATGCTGCCGATATGTTTCTGGGCAAAATACAAGGTGTTGGTTATAACCTATAAAGCCCTAAACAGCTTAGGCCCTAAGGATATTAAGAGAACGTCTTCTTCGTCACGAACCCCACCGCCCATTGAGATCATCAGGAGAGGTCCGTCTGCAGTTGCCACCGGCTGGTCTGATGGCTACTCAGGGACAGGCCCTCTTCATTGCTGCCCCAAATCTTTGGAACACGCTTCCTGCTGAAATAAGGGCCTCCCCATCTCTGGCATCTTTTAAACAGTCCTTAAAGACACATCTGTCCACCCAGGCTTTTAACTGATAGTGTTTTGATTGTTTTAATGTTGTTTTTAGAATATTGTTTTAAAATTTTAAATTGTGTTTTAAATTTCTTGCTGTTAAATTTTTCTTTTTGTTATTAGTTAATGTTTTACTTTTTAATCTTGTTGTAAACTGCCCAGAGACGTAAGTTTTGGGCGGTGTAAAAATATGTTAAATAAATAAACAAAAAAACAAACAGATAGATGATAGATAGATAGATAGATATTTAGATAGATAGATAGATAGATAGATAGATAGATAGATAGATAGATAGAATGTTAGCAGAAGCTAACCTCGGCATCCACCTCCTTCTGCTGAGTCAGACCCTTGTTCCGTCTAGCTGAATATCGCCTGCACTGACTGGCAGTGACACAGTTCAGGGGAGCAAGTGCTTCCCAGCCCTACCCAGAGAGATACCAGGAGACCGACTGTGGGTGAGGGAGGGGAGGGGAGGGGAGGAATATCCTGAAAGGAGAGAGCCAAGAGAGAAAAGGCAGGGGAAGCAAAATTCTCCTGGGATTCAAAATAAAACAGACAGGAGCATCTCCTGAACAATTGGCCTAAACACTTTATTAACCCTGTGCTTATTCCCAGGAAACCACTCCTTGGGTGCTGGCTGGAACTGTCTCTGATGATGCCTCTAAAGTGCAGGTCGTGGCTGTTGGGAGAGGAGGGAACTCCCCCTCGGGCGCTGACGTGGAGGGTCTCTCATGCTGTGATGCCGACCTGACAAGCTCGGAGGCCTGGAGGCCTGTGCTGAGCTGTGCTGGGTGACAACAGCAGGGTGAGGATTCTTTGATCTTCTATTACGCCACGATAGTGTACTTTATGCCTTCCTGGAGGCGTGGGAGAGCATAATATACGCAGTGGCCAAGGCACACTATCCTCCCCCCCACCTTGCTTTTGCTCCCTGCTGTTTTGGAGATTGATTGATTGATGTGATTGATTGATTGATTGATTTCTATACCGCCCTTCCAAAAATAGCTCAGGGCAGTTTACACCCATCAATAACCAATAAATAAGATGGATCCCCAAAGGGCTCACAATCTTTCAGGCCATTTTCTGGGACTCCAGAAAAATAACCCTCAACTTCCCATTGACATAATGCTTCGTTCTTCACAGGTTCATTACTCAGCTGTAGGGGCGGAACCGAAACCCCACGAACAACAAGGTCCACCTCCACATGCAGTTTGGCCCTCAGCTTATGCAGGGAGGGAGCTGCCCATGGCGTGTTCTGCACAGGTGAAGGCACAGAGCTGTACACGCAGCCCCGCAAGATCTGGAGAGCCAAGCGTGAGAAGCCCTGCGCTAGGGAGCTGAGCCATTGACATTTGGGTTTTATTCCACTTCAGACGCCTCCGTGTTTTCTAGGCGGTTTTGACTCCTCAGTGTCTTTTCGTGCCTGCTCTATAGCTAGGATAGGTTATGCCGTTGAGTCGGTGTCGACTCCTGGCAACCACAGAAGCATGTCCTTTTCTTTGTAGGATACAGGAGGGGTTGACCATTGCTGCCTCCCGCGCAGTATGAGATGATGCCTTTCAGCACCTTCCTATATCGCTGCTGCCCGATAGAGGTGTTTCCCATAATCTGGGAAACGCGCCAGCAGGGATTCGAACCGACAGCCTCCCGTTCTTATACTAACTTTTAAAAGTGCTTTGATAACCTGTTCAGACACTGGGAGCTAGTTTTGAACCAGTTTAGATTCATTTCATGCAGAACATCACCCCATCTTTTGTTTGGAATGTAACTCTAGGGACGAAATACAGGGAAAACGGTCCAACTGAAGAAAATGTTGTTTTTAAACAGCTCCTTTTTTATTTCTTTCAAGGTTTTTGAAGCAAAAATACACCAGGAAAAAACCACTTGTCATGATCTGCAGCAGGGGCAGACCTCCTGGGTCTGGGGTGCTCGACAAAACACCCCCTCGGACAGGAGCGTTCGGTCTGCCGCGTGGCTGTGTCCACCGGAGCCAGCCTGCCCACTTGCAGCACCTGCCCAGTGGGCAGTGGGGCCAGGGCAGGCCCCTGCCTGAAGCGGACACGGCCCCTGCCTATCTAGAGCTCACACAGCAGCGAGCGGCAGCTGCCGCCTCTGCAGTGATGAGAGCTGAGCTGATCGGGAAAGTTAATGCCAGGAGGAAACCCATTGCAGAAAAGCAAGCGGTGGGGCAGGGAGCCAAGGGAGGCTGGGTGGAGATGCCTAGCATGGGAGAGGCCAGCCTGGAGGACCGGTGTTTGCTCAGCAGGCCGGGCGGCCTCCTGGAGGGGCATGGTGGGGTGGAGGCTGCAGCCACTGCACGTGGGCGTCCAGGGAAACGCTCCCAGGGCTGTCAAAGGCTGCTCCTTAGCTCAGGCCCAAGAGCCACCCCTCAAGGCTGCTGCGAAGCCCAGGCAGACCCCCAGCGCCCACCCCTCATGCCAGGGCCTAGCCCAGCGTCAAACTGTTGTGAAGAAAAGGATGCCTGCAGCAGGGGCCAAGTGTTAGGGGACTACAACGCCCATCACCCCCAACCACAAGGGCTTGGCCTTGGGATTCTTTTCTTGAAAGGCGATAGACGAATTTAACAATGAATAATCAATAAATGAATGATAGGAGTGGTGGTCCATCGGCATTGGGCAGCCAAGCTTGAGAACCCCTGAACTAGCCCCATTCACACATTATGTTCAACACACACAATCTGTGTACACAATGTGTACAAATCCAGATTTGTACACATGTAGAGTTATTTGCATGTGACTTTCAATGCACATCCAGTGCGTGGTGCACTGCATATCTGTACCCTGCAGTTGAGGGGCGCCTGTGCTCAGGGTCACTTTTAAAGTGACTGCACATTATGTACATTATGCAGACACATCTGTACACAGGCGTTATGTTCTGATCAGCACTTAGGACCCTGATACAAAGATACATGCGTGCAGAAAGAGACTGTGTGCTTGCGACTGTGCTCTTTATTCAACACACTGAGGAGAGCTGGTCTTCTGGTACCAAGCTTGACTTGTCCCCTTGGCTAAGCAGAGTCTACCCTGGTGGCATATGAATAGGACACTTGATGTGTGAGCACTGGAAGATATTCCCCTTAAGCAGGGGCATATCTAGGGTGGGGCAGGCAGGGCACATGCCCCGGGCACTACTTGAAAGGGGGCACCATTTTAAAAAATTAATTAATTTTTTTTTAGAAAAAAGACTGCCAAAAACAAAATGGCCACAGCACATGCTCAAATGGCCTCTGTGAGGCCGGGCCTCACAAAGGCCATTTGAGCATGCATGGTGGCCATTTGCACGGTGGTCATTTTGTTTTCAACTGCCATTTTTTAAAAAAAAAATTTTTTTAATGGCCACCGCACATGCTCAAATGGTCCCTGTGAGGCCCTAGAGGCCAGTGGGGGGGAGGGGGAACCTTTGTAGACCCCCCCACCATGGCCTTTAGGAAGCCCCTCAAATGGGCTACAAGTATTTTTTTAAAAAATAATATAATATAAGTCACTGTACACATATTCTTATATGTGACTTGTATGTGACCTTCAGACTTGTATTTTTCAGCTGATATTATGGTAAAGTTATCTGAAAGATGAGTGTCAGATGTTTGGACAGGGGGCTTGCCCTAGGCGCTATTTTCCCTAGAAAACGCCTCTGCCCTTAAGGGATGGTGCCGCTTGGGGAAGAGAAGAAGGTTCTAAGTTCTCACCCTGGCAGCAGCTCCAAGACAAGGCTGAGAGAGACTCCTGCCTGCAACCCTGGAGAAGCTGCTGCCAGTCTGTGTAAGACAATATGGAGCTAGATGGACCAAGGGTCTGACTCAGTATGTGGCAGCTTCCTATGTTGTTCCTATGTACGTGGCACTGTATGTTAGCCAACAAGCGTACAGACACATGTGCAGCTGAGTTCTTCACCCCTTCTTCCTTCTGGATCAAGGCCTCAAGCATTAATCAGAACATGTCTCGCTTTCCCTTTTTCTGAAAGAACCTGACCAACCCAACAGCTCTGAGCAGCAGCTGGAAGTCACCACTCCATAACTAGCTTGCTTCCTCCCCATGACTGCCAAATTCCTAGTGCTACCTCCATGCCTCTTGCCTTCTCCTCAGGCCACCAGGAGAAGTGGGAGGCCTGCCAACACCCCAGAGTTCAATCCTTGCAGCTCTTCCTGGAACAAAACCAGCAGAGCAGGAAGCCCCGTCAGCCTCACTCAAGGGCCATGACTGACGGCACCCGGCAGGAAAACCACGACATGCTGCAGGGTACTGATCTCTCTCTCTGCAGAGGGAAAGTGAAGCTGTGTCTAGCAGAGAACACACACCCTTTGGGCCTCAGAGACGGACCACCAGTAGCCTCCTCTAGAGTCAGTGGCTCCCAGCCGTGGGTGCTCCAATGCGAGTTGGCCTGCAGCTCCACCATGGCAGAATGGCATCTGTCCTCCTCCAGACCCAGGCCTGGCTCTAGAGCCCCGTTCCCTTCAAAAGCTCAGCCTGAGTGCTGCCCAGTGAAGCTCCATTTAGGAACATAGGAAACTGCCATATACTGAGTCAGACCCTTGGTCCATCTAGCTCAGTATTGTCTTCACAGACTGGCAGCAGCTTCTCCAAGGTTGCAGGCAGGAATCTCTTTCAGCCCTGTCTTGGAGATGCTGCCAAGGGAGGAGGAAACTTGGAACCTTCTGCTCTTCCCAGAGCAGCTCCATCCCCTCAGGGGAATCTCTTATAGTGCTCACACTTCTAGTCTCCCATTCATATGTGACCAGGGCGGACCCTGCTTAACTAAGGGGACAAGTCATGCTTGCTACCACAAGACCAGTTCTCTGCCCTTCCTTCTCTGCCGACAGCCAGAGGCAATACTTCCGTTTTTTCTGCTAACTGGCTCAGCAAGTTGGTTGCTTTTGGCTATGCCAACTCCAACTTTGGTTCGGGCACCCCTTTCTTTTTCTTTCTCTCTTTCTCTTTCTATACCGCCCCAACCAAAGGCTCTGTGTGGTGCACAACAGGTAAAATATTACAACAAACAGCATTTAAAACAAACAGGTTAAAACAACATAAAAACAAATCTAACAGTTTAGAGGAACTTAACACCAATTAAAAATACTTAAAAGCCATTTTAAAACCTTGGAAGACCAGGAGGAAACCGATTATCTAGACCAGTGATTCTCAAACTTGGGTCCTCAGGTGTTATTGGACTTCAACTCCCATAATCCCCAGCCTCAGTGGCCTTTGGTTGGGGATTATGGGAGTTGAAGTCCAATAACACCTGAGGACCCAAGTTTGAGAATCACTGATCTAGACCCATTTCAAACTGTCTTTAGAGCAGCTTGTGGGGTTGAGACAGCCTTGCTCAGCCTGATGGGTGACTTTTACCAGGGAATCAACAGAGGGAGCGTGACTGTTGGTTCTTCTGGATCTCTTGTTGGTGTTCAATACCATTAACCATTATATCCTTCTGGATCGCCTGGGGAAGTTGGGGATAGGCAAAGGAGTAAGGCAAGGCTGTATACTTTCTCCTTTATTCAATTTATATGCTGAACATATACTGAGAGAAGCTGGATTGGAAGAAGATGAGCATGGTTTTAAAGTTGGAGGAGAAAACATCAATAACTTGCGCTACGCTGATGACACCACTCTGATAGCTGAGAATGCGGATGACCTGCAAGCTCTAGTAATGGAAGTCAAGGAGCACAGTGAAAAAATGGAACTATGACTAAATGTAAAGAAGACTAAACTAATGACAACGGGCACAGCAACCAGGCTCAGAACTGATAATGAAGACATTGAAAGTGGTGGATCGCTTCTGCCTTTTAGGATTGACCGTCTACAGTAAAGGATCCAGTCAAGAAATACGCCACAGACTAGCACTTGGTAGGCTTGCAGTGAAGGCCTTGGAAAGGATATTTAGATAGCAATAGCACTTACATTTATATACCGCTCTATAGCCGGAGCTCTCTAAGCAGTTTACAATGATTTAGCATATTGCCCCCAACATTCTGGGTACTCCATGATGTGTCTACACCTACCAAGATTAGAATCGTTCGAAGACAGGAGGGGTTTCCCATTGCCTCCTCCCACACAGTATGTGTCGATGCCTTTCAGCATCTTCCTATATTGCTGCTGCCCAATATAGTACCAGTGGGGATTCAAACGGGCAACCTTCTGCTTGTTAGTCAAGCATTTTCCTGCTGCGCCACTTAAGGAGCTTAAGTGTCCTTAGACACTTATTTATCAATCATATTTTTGTACCACCCGGTCCATCCATCTCAGTGTTCCAGGAAAACTGCAAAGGGCACTCCCTTGTTTGAGAGCAAGGAGCCACACCTTGGAGAGCCCCCCCCGCCCCGCCCCGCGTCCACCAGCAGGGCCCAGCCACCAAGCCCTTCTGTTGAGTTGAGCCCCCACTTTCTGACTCATGAGGGTCTTGGCTGCACACCCTCTCTTGCCCAGAGCTGGGGTCTTTCCAATCATGCCCTGGCACACTTGCTGCTCATTTCCTGCATTTGTTTGAGCAACATCCCTGCAATGGGATTCACTGCCACAACATACAGTAATGGGCACTCACTAAAGAGTTCAACCAGGGGTTCTGAAGCTTGGGTTCCTAGAGGCTGATGGACTACAACTCCCATCATCCCCAACCACAACGGCCAAAATGGATGATGGGATTTGTAATCTACCGTCTGGGAACCCCTGGGTTAGACCAACACACTGAGGACACATCTACCCATGGCTCCTAGTAATAAGAGGCATTATGTCTCTGAATCCCAGCTGCAGCCGATCAGTGACAGGAGGTGGCGATTCTGCCTTCCTGTGGGCTTCCCAGAAGCACCCACCACTGTGGCAAGCAGGATGCTGGCCTGGATGGACCCGCCTTGGCCCAATCCAGCAAGGCCCACCTTGGGTTCTGACGGCTGCTCACTGGGTCCATGATCACATGTATTCCCCCAGCAACACCAGGCCCCCCTTCAGTGGGTTCTCTCTGTTTCCCATAATCCCTGTGGCCACCCTCTTTCATTTTGCCAACAAGTGACTGCTCTAAGGTCACTCAGTGGGCTTGAAGCTGAATCTTGCTGGTCCGGCTTCTAGACACTTGATTCCCCTGCTTGGCAACTAATTTGGCCAGAAAGCTGCTTGAGAATTATTATTATTATTACATTTATATCCCGATCTTCCTCCAAGGAGCCCAGAGCTATGTACTACATACTTGAGTTTCTCTTTCACAACAACCCTGTGAAGTAGGTTAGGCTGAGAGAAAAGTGACTGGCCCAGAGTCACCCAGCTAGTATCATGGCTGAATGGGGATTTGAACTCGGGTCTCCCCGGCCTAGTCCAGCACTCTAACCACTACACCACGGTGTAGGGTGTTTTCATAGTCAATAAAAGGGTTGACAGCCTCTGCTAATGGGGAAGACACTGCACAGAGTGGCAATTCTCTATATTGAGCAGAGGGAGAGCAACTAGCCTTATTCAAACCCAGCAGAGCGTCCCTCACTGGCTGTTGCCATCTCTCCACCCACCCACTTCTCCCTTAGGACCATGAGCGCTTGGGGGACAGAACCATTGTAATCGTTTTCTAGGCAAAGTGCTCCAATAACTTCTCCACTGGTAATGTTGGGACAAGGTGCCCGCTAGGATGGGTCAAGACAGACTCCATTCTGCAGTGGTTCACGCTCCACTCGCAGCATACCCAAGCTCATGTGCTCTTTCTACATTGGATCCAAACGAGAACTGGAGCAGAGGCAAGGAGCCAACCGCTCCTGTGCCATGAGACAGGTCCAGAATGGTTCTCCATTCAGGAAGAAAGCAAGCCCATCAGCTCTGAGGACATACTTGAAGGCAGGCAGAGTTTGGCCCTCCAAGACCCAAGCAAAATGCCACTCTCCGGGCAGGACAAAGGAAGAGGGGCAGGCAAGACAGTACACACCACTTGTGACCTCTGGCAGTGCAGGCAACCTGCGTGGGGAGGGATCAGAAGGAGCGCCTTTGAGTAAGGGGCGCATGTGTGTGTCTGTGTGCACACACACGTACGCTTAGCTTTTCTGGTGTGGGCAGCTCCTGCCGAGATCTCAGAAGCCAGAGGGGTGGCAAAGAGAGCATTTCCAGTTGTTGTGGGAAAGGGCTGCATGTACCCTGCAGAACTCCTTGCCCTTCCCATGACCAGGAAAGCCACACTGTGCAAGAGGAGGAAACGGCTGCATACAGGTGGTAGAACTCAGCATCCCCCCCACCCCGGAATTGAAATTCCTTGACTGCAGAATTCGGATTCTTTGTCAAGTGAAGGACACAGCGTCCCTGTCTCTGCTCAAATGCAATCTCTGTGAGGTCACTTGTGGCTCATCCTAAGGAGCCGGGGCGGGGGGGGGGGCAGCTGGGGTTGCTCCTCTCTCCCCTGCCTCACCCAAGAACCCTTCCTCCAGCAGGCTGACCATTCATCCGATACAGCCACACATTTACCAGTTCTACCTGGCAAATGCTCCAGTGCAGCTCTCAGTTGGGGCGGGAGAGAGGGGAGCAACCTGAGCTGCTCTTTTGCGCGCGCGCACACACACACACACCCGCCCAGCTCATTAAGACCAGCCCTGACAGAGAGGTGCTGCTTTGGGATGAAAGTAGTTAGATTTTAAACTCCAATACAACCCACACACCTTTGAAAGAGCTTCCCTTTCAAGCAGAAATGTAAACAGCAGAGCACTCTAATAATGAAATAATTTATTTTCTAACAGTTGAACAATACAGAAGTATACATATACACAGCAAGGTTCTTCTAAAACATGTACTTTCTAAAAATGCATGTGCTAACTGTAATAAAAAGCACCATTATATGGTCTTGACACAGGATTTTTTTTTTTAAAATGACGTGGTATTTACATCAGGGACTGAACATTTGGAAACTGAATTCCTGTCTCTTCCCCCCCACCCCCATCTGCTGCTCCCCTGTTTAGGTGGTGTTTTTATTTGGAAGACTCCAAAACTAAAGTCAAGATTCAAAACAGCAAGTGTGGCTAAGAGCACCTTGAAAAAAGAGAAAGAGTTCCTAGGTCAATCAGAAACAGCAGCACAAAAATAAAGCCAGGCAACTCCAGACGAGTCAGATCACTGGGCCCTTCAGAAGAGAACAGCTGTTGCAGCAAGCAAGCAGCAGCCAGGCTGGGCCCAAGACTCACCCGACCTGGCGCTCATATTCAAGAGAAAGAGGGTTGCTATAAAGCAGAGCTTGCTACACAGACCCGGCAGGGTGGGAAATACTTCATTTGCTCAGCAGTTTCCAGACCAAAGCATCACTGACTCGCACAGCTGTTCAAAGAGCTGCAGGTGGCCAGAGCGCACAGGAACCAAACCCTTGTGCTAGCAAAGCAAAACAGCTCTTAGATCAAAGCAGCAGAAGAGGAAACCATAGAACACCTGTAATCAGGGGAGCAGACCCACAGCTGGGCAGAAAAAGCAGAATTCATCCCAATACAGTAAGTGTCAAAACCTGAAATTGGTTACCAAGGGGGCAAGAGGACTCAGAGTCCCAATGTATTGCTAGACAGCACACCAGATGCCTCTGTTGACTCTAATTAGGCAGTGAGCACTTGAAAACAACCCTTCCCTCCCTTCCAGAGAGCACAGGGGCTTCCCGTCTTGTGGCTGTGTTTGGGAGCTCTGCTTCAGAGAGTAAGGGATCTGGCAAGAAACCAGAACGATGCGGGGGGGGCGGGCAAGAGGGAGGTGCCATGTTGTGAGAACAAAGTGCTAGAAGGGCAGTGGGCAGAACACAGCCTGCTCGTGCCCAGAGCGCTGGAATTTCAAAGAGGGCGGAAGGGGTTGTGGCACCTAACTGGACGTCTCAAATAAGTGCTCTGAATTTGATCCCAAATGGGTGTTTACACCAACCCTGGAAAAGAATTCACCAGATGTGCCTATCAGCACCTTGAAAGCTCTGCTTTATATAAAAAAAAAATCATTAAAGTTCTGGGTGTTCAACACTCAGGAAAAAGGTTCCTCTGGTACAGACAATACTTTTCGGATACTTCAGACTGTCACCCCAACATCCACATTTACTTCTAATCAGCAAAAGCACAGGTTTTGGATTTCCTTTTCCAATCACATGTGTCCCGGATTCACTGTCTGCACTGAAAGTTACCAAGTGCAGAAGCAGTTAGTGTGACCTTATAAACACCCACACACACTTTCGTATTTGCGTGCACAAACACACACGTGGCTCTCAGCTGTAAACTGATACAGAAGCAACCCCAGCTCCCCCTTTTAAACAATCTATAAAAGTCTAATTTTCTGCAGCTTATTGAGTAATAATGCTGGTGGATCAGTGAATTCGAGAAAAAGGCTGGCCGGACCAGAATGTGATGCTTCTATGGCCCAATTTACAAGTTACCCAAGTAACACGGTTGGTGCTGTCTCTGTGGTTGCTGCCCCCCCACCCTTCCCGAGTTGTCCTTGCAGAACTGGAAACTTCTGCTCATGCAGTTTGGGTGGATTGTGTGATTTGACCACACCTGTGGGGCTTGTACACAGGCAGGGCGCGTAACCACACAGTCCTTCCTAAGCAGGTCAGCAGGAGTGTCCTCCCTCCCTGGAGTAGCCACCCTGCTCGGGCGACAGGTCAAAGCGGGCCCATTTCTCCACTGCAGCTGCCTGAGGGGGTGGGAGAGGGAGCAGCAAAGGGGACCACAGCAGCTGGGAGCTGCCAAGGGCAATCCTAACCAAGACATTTTGAGAGGGTCCCTGGAGCCCACAGGGCTCTTATTTGCCTCAATGTTTTTGAAACACCACATGCCTCCATAGGCTAGTTTTTGACATTAGTGCATCATTTGCAAGAGTTCAATATTTTCTGTGCTACCCAAATTTTGAAAGGACCACATCCAGACAGTGCAAAGATCAATTACTGATTCACAACAGGGACCAGAAAAAAAAATGTAAAAAAATCCCACAATACTTTACTTTAAAAAAGGGAAGGGCGAGGAGAAAGGGGCACAACCCACTAGGAACACCTCCTTTCCAAACACCACAAAAACGAAAGCAGTTGCAAACACTTGTCTGTTGCTGCTCCTATTCATTTAGATGTTTGGGGTGGGGAAGAGGAGGACCACTGCCCAGGAGATGTTAGCAGGAGATTGTGCCCTGTTGGAACTAATTCAAAAAGGCACAACAATGAAACACATAAGGTTGAATCCTTCAGACTCGTTACTGCTAAAGAAAAAGTACACAAATTTGTAATTTAAATTTGCCCCACCAAATCGCCCCCCAAATCTGAAGATACTCTGAACCTTAAGGTGACAACTTGGGAGTTGAATTTGTGAGGCAGTTTTATGCAACACATTAACAAATATAGAAGCTCAACGGTCTCAGGCAAGAAACGTGTCGGAGCAAAGGACCTCAAAGTGCAGCTACTCAACTTCTTCCAAAGCTTCCAGGTGGGGAGCTAGCTCTCTGAAGGGTTTTCTGCTTCAAAGCCAGCTTATAAATGCAAGAAGGCCTCCGACAAGTAGGAGTTCAGTGCAAATCTCAGCTGGACACCTGAAAATTCCAGCTCTCATTTGTTTCTTAAAGATAGCACACTCAAAAGAAATAGCTTTGGAGATCTTTAGCAATCCACTAGCCTCACTTCCCATCTTGGAAAAATTATCCAAAGAGCGAGCTTCAAGCTTCCTGAAGAAATCAAATTTCATTTGTACAATGTTGATTTGGAACTTTGACAGAGTGTCCTTGTGGATTTTGGCAGCTCTGGTCATAGCCTATAAGCAAGCGTGAACCACCGTTTGAAGCTAAATAAGTGACATAGCCCTTTCAGAGTGCAGTGAAGTGAAGTGAATTGGCTCTCGGGTACCCTGTGAGCTGCAGACACAATCCAGCACCAGCCTTAAGAGTCATGGGGAATCGGCCAGGCAGGCACAACCTTAATGATGAAAGCAAAGAGGACAGGACTAAGGACATCTCTTCACTAGTAGGCCTTGACATACAAAGTTTTCTAAACATCTATAAAAGCACAAAATCATAAGAATGTTACTATGTTAGGTTTATAGAAAAGTGAGTAAGTACTATTCATAGGCCACCTATACATTTGCACAAGCTCTATTTAGCTTAAATGCTCTGAAGGTGCGACCCTGGAGAGGGCGAAAAGAGAGCAGAAAGAGACCATGAGGTTTTAAAGTGGGGAACCCGGAATCCACATGCCAGCCATTTTCAGAGGGCTACCAAATAATTTAAGCCAACAGGCAAGGAAGTGCTAAGGCAGCCGGGAGGGCTTCATGGAATGACTGGAATGCAGTCTCTGCAGTCATTAACAACTCAAAGCTAGCACAGCTAACTTTGTCACTCTGTTATTGCTGAATTTTTAAGTAAACAGATTGGACTAGAACCAAGTCTACAAATGAGGCATAATTCTTCTTTTGTGCTAATGGGATCGAGATCAGTTTTGTTCATCTCTCTGAGGTAGTAAGAATTGTCCCAGAGACAAGAAGCAGAACTTAGCAGCTAGGAGCAAAAGGTAAATGTCGCCAACAATCGTAATCAAGATTGCACAAGGAGTCATCTGAAGGACCATTTGGTCTTTTGACATCAAATATACCGAGAGGAAGCGTCTGCCCAGAGTCATTGGCTGGAACTGGGAACCGACCCCACCCCGCTGCCAAGAGCCTCCAGCCCGATTCTGTCCTTCCGATAGTTCTGCCAACTGCCAGTCTCCAACTTCTCCCTCCAGGACTGCTTCCGACTAGGATGGCTCAGAATTAAGAATCCAAAAGGAACTCTGATGCAGTACCGGCAGAAGGACTGCACCAGCAATGCTACGCTACAGCTGCAATGACTTGGGACCCTTCAGAATAAAACTTCTGAACAGTAGCTGGGAAATTTCCTAACTCCCCCACAAATGTTTTGTCAGTGTGTCATGCCAATTTCCTGCTCTAAATGACCAGAGAGCTGAGCTTCTTCTATAGAGGTCATGTCTGAAGAATAGTGGCTAGTCTGGCTACTGTTTCCCGACACCAAATGGTACCATCTCCCCCACGGCAAGAGGTGTGTCTAGCACAATAGCAGCACAGGCAAAACATGTATGTCGCTATTACCGCAACAATATTCTTAGGCGCTGAGAAATTGGGCTGGAATGTTCAGTCTCATAGAGATGAGTTCACTGACAGAAAAGAGAAGCTAGTGGATGCCATCAGAGGTGTGCTCCAGAGAGTAGCTTGTGACCCACAACCCTATGCAATGTTTTCAGACTTAGGCAAAGCAGATTTTGGTAATGTTGGTGGTACAAGAAGTTTACGTGCAAGAGAATTGTGGGACGGTCCAACATACTACCTAATAAGATCCAACAAGAAAACAGCAATGGATGGGGAAAGTGACTGGCTCCTTAGAGGCTGAGACAGGCCTTCAGGTTGTTCTGCAGCTTTATTCTCTTGAGGCCAGCACTCGAGTAGCCCTCGTCGCTGCACACGCTCTGCAAGCTCCCCCTCTCGTCTGAATCACTCGGGCTGCTGCTGCTCCAGTCCAGGTCCCCCGTTAGGTAGTCTGTGCTTTCCACATCCACATCAATCTCTTCTGCAAGAGGAAAGGAGAAGTCCGTCAGCTTCCAAAGAGGGCAGACTGTGCTTGGAAGTGCCCACCTCCTCCAAAGGCAGCACTTACCTCTGTCGGAATCCGACCGCTCAGAAGAAACGGTCGACCCTATACTGTCCATCCTTATCCGCTCAATGCCCAGTTTCTCCAGCTGCCTCTTCAGGTGCCGCTGTTCTCGCTGCAACTGATCTATTTGGTGTACTGCTTTTCTGTCGTAGTCTTCAAGTTTCTGCAGAGGGCAAAAAGGCATCATTAGGTCCTCGGGATCAACTTAAAAATGAACCTAGCTGCAACAGCTCTCTTTTTCTGCACTTGAAAGGGCATCGAGTGCCATTTTCCCACAGAGATTGAAGGCCCACTCTAAGAAAGGGGTGTAGATGCCCCTCTGTTGAGGTGGGCATGCAATTCCTCTAGCACCAAATCATCAGCTACTTAAGTGTCTGCCAAGAGGTCATGTCTTGGTACATATTCTTCCACATGGCATCAATGTTGACACACAATGCTGTATTGTCCTCATTCTAACATACAATGTTGATCGTGTGCTAGAATATCTGCTGAAGACCTCCACGTGGGCTAGTGGAACATGTTCTTGGGGAAGGTACAGCTGGACGTTCCTCCTGTTCCCGTTCTATTTGTGTTCCATACCTGAAGACAAACATCTAAAGTGCATATTTGGGGAAGTAATGAGCTTCACAGGCAGCTCCAGACCAAGCCAGCTTCAACTCACCTTTATGTGCAATTTAGCTTTTGTTAGTAAACTCAACGTGGTATGTCTGCTGGACTCCGGTTCAAGTGGCACCAGCCCTTTCAGCTTCTCAAGACAGAGTCGCAGATGAGCACGTCTGCAAAGCAAGATTCACACACGTTAAGGCTGTGTGATCAATTATTTGGAAGGAAACACTTATTCCGAGGACTTCCGCATTACACTATAAGGGAACTAGGACCAATAATCATGAAGATTTTAACTGAGATTGGAAGAGCATTTACAACAGTCTTGATTCAGAAAATGAGAGCTGTTCTGCATATACTTGGGCATACCAATGAAGGCCATCAGGCTGCAAGCATCATTTCAAGATTAGGGCTTCAATACACCAACTAACCATAATCACTGCTACTATTAGAACTGCACACCAATAGATATCCGCATGTTCTAATTAAAAAAACAATTCCAACTCTATCTCATCTGATAACTCAGTCAAGTTCGTTTCAGAGAACGGCCACTGACAAGTTAGCCACCAGCATTTTAATTAGACAGATGAAAGACTACTTCGGGACACAAGATGCTGCAGTGATATTCTGATTTCCCCCATAAGATAAAAGCCTTGTGTTTAGTTTTAAAATTCTGCAACTAATGGCAAGTGGCCTTTAAGTGATGTGATTCTAAGCCTCTCTTCATTGAGAGGCGCCATTTCCTGTAGATACACCTGCCAAGCCCGTGAATGTACAAGTCAGCCTCTGAGTCCATTTCACCACACCCCCTCTAATCAGCAGCATCTCTCGGGCTCCAGATCCCAAGATCCTTTTAATTGGGAATGTGAGGGGCTCGGCCAGGAACTCTGGGCTTGAAGAGCACGTATTTTGTCGCTGATCTATTTATTGTATTTATTTTTATTGTATTTTTTATTCTTATACTTGTATCCCGCTCTTCCTCCAAGGAGCTCAGGGCGATGTACATGGTTATTTCTATCCTCACAACAACCCTGTGAGGTAGGTTAGGCTGAAAGATACATAACTGGCCCAGAGTCATCCAGTAAGTTTCATGGTTGAATGGGGATTCGAACTTGGGTCTTCCTGGTCCTAGTCCAACACTCTAACCATTAGGCTATGCTATGGCCCTTCTCCACAGAACAGTCATTCCAGCTCATAAAGTGTCCATACTATAGGGGAAGAGAGCTGGTCTTGTGGTAGCAAGCATGACTTGTCCCCTTAAGCTAAGCAGGATCTGCCCTGGTTGCATATGAATGGGAGACTAGAAGTGTGAGCACTGCAAGATATTCCCCTCAGAAGATGGAGCTGCTCTGGGAAGAGCAGAAGGTTCCAAGTTCCCTCCCTGGCAGCATCTCCAAGATAGGGCTGAGAGAGATTCCTGCCTGCAACCTTGGAGAAGCCGCTGCCAGTCTGTGTAGACAATACTGAGCAAGATGGACCTATGGTCTGACTCAGTATATGGCAGCTTCCTATGTTCCTATGTACAGTGAATTTCAAACTCCAGAACAAAGGGTCATAACAGGGAATGAGCTGTGGCGAGTCCTGTTTATCATTCTGAAGAGCTTTGGGCACTCAGACCGCTCAGTTTGGAGCTTTGCTATCTGATCTGCAAAGCTATACTACAGAGCTTTATTAATATGAAAATCAAGTTTTAGGAGTTTCAAGATTATTCAAGATCAAATGTGCTTTCAGAATGCTCAATAAACCAGAGAAGTCTCATTTTTACCTCTGAAATACTCCCTCCAAGTGGATCGTTCCTGGAGAACAACTCCTCCAGTATTCTAGAGAGGCTAGCTTAGTAGGCCTGTGCATCAGTGGTCCCTCTAATCTTTTTCATCTCTGTGCGGAATGAGTTTAGTTCTGGGTGGCAGTATCACGGCAGTGTGCGCGCGCATGTGCATTCAGAATGGGGCCTTCTTGATTGAACCTGAGCAGGATCTAAAATGAACTGGGCGGACATCCAAAACAGGGAACCGTACTGTGCACCCAAATGTCCAATTCTGTACCATTGCCACCATCCCCACCCCCCACCCCGCCCTCAACTGGGTCACACAGATGGCAGGTCCTGAACTGAGCTGGTCATGCTGGGAGCACCTGCGTCTCCAGAACTGCACTTCCCAGCCATTCCCTTGACCTCCCGTTCTGTAGAAGAGGCTAATGATGCATCTTGCTCTGCTCTAGCACAGTTGCAACCCCTGTGGACACTGGCAGAATCCTGGCACTCCTGTGACTTCAGTCCCGCTGGCCCAGCTTCTGCCCCCAGAAGTGGGCAACAAGTCAAAAGAGTAACCCATAAGGTTATTGTACTTCCAAAAGGGAACTGATGACAGATCTTATTCCTAGATCCAAGTGCAACAAGATGTGCTTTGCTGTGTCATTGAAGTCGTCTGGACCAATGCATACTCTCATTCATTTCACTGGGAGAAATGAAGCACAAGCTTAAATCTCAGAGGGAAATACTAACACACTCAGCTCTGGCCAGACCATGCCCACCCCATTCCGAACTGCTGCTGTGATGCCATTTGATCAGATATCCTGACTGAGCCAGAGGCACTCCCCTGTTTCACTTCCTGAAATTCCCTTGCTACACGTTTTGGGAAGCAGTTTACCAATTCTTGCTCAAGAATACTTCTGTCTACAAAGTGCTTTACATTCTGCAACTCAGAACAAAGACAATGGATTTTTTTAATATTACTCCAGCTAGATGGATCAGCAAGAACAAAACTACTTTAAAGGGAAGGGAAAGGTTTTGAAGGATTCAAGAGTTGAGCTTCCTTTAGACTTTTTCTTGCTGGAAATACAGTTCATTCTAATATCAGAAGGCTGAACGTGCACAAAATATAAGATCCTCACAACTAAAGTCTGCAAATGTAACCCACGGTACCTGCAAATTACCAAAGTGCTCAGATGAACTCTGTATAAAGTGTCACATGCACTTATTTCCTTGTGCATGTAAAATCCATTCAGAACACATGAACTAAGGAGAAGTTAGTTCAGCCTAGAAATTCAGCCTAGAAAGCACTTTGGAGAAAAATAGGCATTATATGTCAATCGTTTTCTATTCCTGAGGCTTTACCATCTGCTTTTCACAACCACTAACTCACCTGCAACATCTAAAAGTGGGCTCTGATTCCTCCAACAGATATGTAGCCAAACCCATATGTTTAACAAGCTTATTAAAAAGCCTCAGAACAGGCCATGCCAAAAGCCAACTCCCTGTAAATACTGGCATTAACCTTACAATCCAAGCTCAAACTAGGACAGAAACACAAGAAACACATGTGAACCATCACACAGCAAGCTCAAGATAAACATTCACCACCCAGCTGCATTAAACTCATTCAGCCCCCCAAGAGGAACATGCCAACTAAGCCTCAAGAAGCAATGCTGTTTCTGGAAAAACTGATGTATATCGATCCTGGCTAAGTGTACAAGTCCTATGTTGCTTTAGCCCAGCCAAGAGCAAAGAAATAGCAAACCGAGCCCTTATCCTGGAAAGAGGGCCAGGCATCTTAACATACTGTCCTGAGCAAGCCACAGGCTGCAATGTATCAGTACTCCCTACCATAATGTTCTGATAATCAGAACACTGTATGCAAGGGAGTGGCAAAAGGAAAACCACAACAAATCCCCTGTGATACCAACCTTTTGGAGTACACTTCAGCAGCTGGGGAATATGAACTAGTACCCCAATTAGTGCAGTGACAGTCCAAAGGTATCTGGCACATGAGGATGGAATGAATTTGCACAGCTCCTGAGTAAATGCTGCTTGGGAAATAGCCTCCACCTGAAGACCGAGGAGGAGGAAGGCTGCTGTGGTGCAATGACAGTTTCTTAATCAGCAAGGTACTTCTCAGCCTCTATTCTCAGAAGACTCTCATTCTATTAGGGTGGGATAGTCTATTTCTCCATGTTAACATTATTAGAAGAAGGCATAACCTCCCTAAATGCCTGCCTGGAGGCAGTGACGGGCTGGATAACGAACGAGGCTGAATCCAGATAAGATGGAAGTACTTATTGGGCAGGGCTGGAACTCAGGGGACTATCTTGATCTGTCGGTTCTGGATGGGGTCACACTTCTACAGAAGGAACAGGTACGCAGTCTGGGGGTGCTTCTAGATACAAACCTCCCCTGGTGTTCCAGGCTGAGGTGGTGGCTGGAGGTGCTTTCCATCAGCTGCGGCCAGAATGCCAGCTGCATTTGTTTCTTGAGATAAATGACCCCAGAACAGTGGTACATATGCTGGTAACCCCCAGACTTGACTACTGCAATGTGCTTTATGAGGGGCTGCCTTTGTATGTAGTCTGGAAACTGCAGTTGGTACAGAATGTGGCAGCCAGGTTGGTCGATAGGTCAGCACAGAAAAACCATATTGCTTCTATAATAAAAGAACTACACTAGCTACCAATATGTTTCTGGACAAAATACAAGGTGCTGGTTATAACCTATAAACCCTAAACAGCTTAGGCCCTGGATATTTAAGAGAACATCTTCGCCATGAGCCCCATTGAGATCATCTGGAGAGATTTGTCTGCAGTTGCCACCATCTCGTCTGGTGGCTACACAGAAAAAGGTCTTCTCTGTTGCTGCCCCAAGACTCTAGAATGCGCTCCCTGCTGAAATAAGAGCCTCGCCATCTCTGACAACTTTTAAGAAGTCTCTAAAGACTTATTTTTTTCACCCAAGCTTTTTAACTGGACTATGGTTTTAAATTGTTTTAAAGGTTTTCATTTTTAGTCTATTTCATGTCACCCAGAGATGGAAGTTTGGGCTGGCCTTCAAATGTGAGAAATAAATAAATAGCCATCCTGGCAGACATGGTCTATCCAAGGATTTGAGGAAGGGCTGACAAAGTACCAAGTTAACTAAGGTCACTCAAGAACCGAAAGGCAACAGGATAGAGTATTCTGGTAAGAATCCTCAGAAAGGGACCTGAATGGTCAGTTCTTAACAGATTATGTCCAATGTTAAATATTATGCAGAAATCCAATTACAGTCTGATGACTTAATGCACCCAGCAAACAGAATATGCCAAAGGTGGTACATGAGAGACTGCACAAAGCCTCTCCACTTAGCTAATCTTGCCATATAAACTTGGGAAAATCTGTATAAATAAGCCACCACCTGGAAAAACAAGCTTCCCAGAATTGGATTCTTTTTAGCACTGCTTTAATGTTAAAGGGAGGACTTTCCCACTTCTGGGATAAGTTAATATTTACAAACATTTCTGAAAACTCACCTGTTCTTCTCCATTTCATTATGTGTTGATCTTAAGAACAGAAAGAGAGACACAAAGATTAGTATAACCATTTAAAAGCGGCAGCAACAGAATAAAGATTAAGTCATACAAATGTGAGACTTCTATTAACCATTCATTGTTTTTGAACTTCAAAGAAACTGCTGGCTACTCTGCGGCCAGTAAGTCTAAACTGGGCACAGGGCTCCTATGCAACCTCAGGTCTGCAAGACCTCAGACTGGGGTGAAGGTGGAAGAGAGAGTGCTTCATTATAAGCGGAACACAAAACATCAGACTGCCCGTGCCCTTCACAGCAATCTCCCCACAAGGTGAGCCATCATCTAAAAACATCCTGTCACCTGTGGAGACATACCCCCGAAATGAGAGTTCATGAGTGGACGAAAGGGCAGTTTGTGTTGTGAGTGCTAAAAGGCTTTTAAAAATGCCTTGTGTAGTTCCTACAGGCAAGGGGAGCTAGGAAAACAAATCTATCAAATGTGTATTTTTTCATACACGTGGCATCCCACACACATCTCAGCAGGGCCAAGAGTGAAGGAGATTCTCCGTGTTCCCACAAGCCCGATGCCTCTTGATTCTAGCAGTTGAGCAGAACAGTGTGTTAACTTCAGAAGCAAGGCTCTGCCATACTCTTGTTAAAAGCAGGCTGACAAGGATTCACTGAGGAATCCACCCCTCCCTCATATACCATAGAACCAATACATGGAGTCAGTGTTCCTCTCCCCCAAGAAGAACATTAAGATACTCAGGAAAGATTGCTTATTAGTTTTACTATGTTTGAGCCAATCTGTTCACTCATCCTGACATCTCCTCATACAGATGCAATTAAAAACACTTTCTTGAAGACTTACAACTCAAGGCAGGCCCCAAATCTGGAAGTGTGTGTGGGGGGGGGGGGCGGCAGGAAAGAAGGGGTTTAAGTCTGACATTGAAACTTCATGCTCTGCTTTCTCTGCCATTCCCACATAGCAGGACATCATGTACTTATCTCAAGACCACTAACCACTGACATAACAGGGTGATTTAAGGACAAAGCTTTCACTGGGCACTTCCTAACTTCTTAGCCATGTCATGACATGAGAGGAGCCTGAATGAATTCAGTCGCAGGAACTTTATTCCCTTCCAAGAATTCTCCTTGCTATGAGAGAGCAGTCATTCTGTACACCATTTTAAGGAATGTCTGCAAAAACAAATAGCTGGACTGGTTCCAAACTAATACTTGTGCAGGATTCCAAGCACGTTTACTCAGAAAGCAAGTCCTTTTTTGTTCAACCAGACTTCACAGTAAGCGTGCAGTCTTAGCATGTTTCAAAGCTCACTGGCTTCAGAGAAGAAGAGACAATCATTGAAAAAGCCAAATCCCCCTGAACTTCCTTGAAAAAGGGGCTTCCAGAAATCTAAATAGTTATTGAAATATGCGTATAATAACTGTATAACATCTACTAAAAGTTTTTGAATGTTTGCACTAATCAAGTGCCTTTTTCTGAAGCACATATTTAAGGGACCCAATCCAGCCTTACTCAAAATACTAGCAAGAGAAAGAAAGCTGAGTTATCCTTTGTCAGACTCTGACACATCTCCGTAGATATCCCAACCACAAAGCATTTAAAGAAAACAACATGAAGCTGACAGGAAACAAAAGTGAAACAAACATGAGGCACCTGATGTCTCACAACAAGAGGACTTTGACACCACCATATGATCTGTGGTTTGACTAATCCTTTAATTAAGACAAATAGCCTTGTGATCATTGTGTGCCCAACATACTCACCAGCCTACTGCTATAATTTTGCACAACTGACACGACAGAAGCATGACGTACAAGTCAGAGAGCAGCCCCTTTCCATACCTGCTACTACTGCTATTCTTCTTGGACTTATTTCTTCGTTTTAAGGCATCTCTCTCCTTGCTGCTGTAGGGTAACATAGAAGCATAGCCATGTTCAGCTTCTGGAGAGAAAAAAGAAGCAAACATTCATTTCATCATCAACCCCTGGCAAAACAGCCACCTTGCAATTTATTGGCAATGGAAACATCTAAATGTTTAACCACCGAAACAGAAGACGACGTCTTCTCCTTCCAAGCAACCCTAACTTACAGAATCATCATACAAGGCCCCCTTCCAAACTGCTCCTCAGTCACAGACTCAGACAGCCTCAGGTAAGTCAACGTTCTCTCTGTCTTGGCACCCTTATGGGCCACATGGTACTGCCAATACCACCTAGAAGGCAGTTACCAGAATAACTAAAGTTTACTAAAATAATAGATGAAGCACTTTGAGCACTTGAAACATACACTACATTGCCAATTATGAACACACTGGACCAATCAGATCTGTTATACCAGCAGGCAGGGAGGACTGGCCAGCATAAGCCTAGCAGAAAAGCCTGCAATGGTTGCAAAGAACAACAGGAGATAGACAAGCAGATTACACAACTATGCACATAATACTTTTTGGGGTTCTCTGAGCACAGAGAGGAGATCCAACCCTCCTCTCCCTTGCATGTGCTGTTGGATTTATAAAGCTGGTTTAGACATGATATACATGGGGAATTCTTTGATATAAGTGGCGAATGCTTTAGGAGTCAGGCACAGAACAGTAAAAGAGGGGTCGATGCCATCACCACTTTGCATTTCCATAGCTTGAGAACCATGAAACAGAGAAGATCAAAAGCAAAATCTCTGTGTGTGTGCGTGTACAAAATCCATGTACACATGCACGAACACTGTTTACATAGGAGGGAGGATTTGTACCACATTACAAATGGTGTCACAATCTGCACCCAAGATGGTGTGTATGGGGGGGCGGGGAAAAGAGCAGGAGTGGGAGGATATTTATCCTCCCGCCCCCTTCCTTCCTTCACGCACACCACCCCTGCCAGACTCGGATGATACCACTAGGGCTGGAAAGGAGGGACCAGGAGACGGAAGGTTAGGCAGTGCTTGAAGCAAGCCCTTCAGCCCTTCTCTCTCTCTCTCTCTCTCTCTCACTCTCTCTCACACACACACACACACACACACAGGCAGCGAGTCTCCAAAGAAATGAAATCTACAAAGCAGCAGCAGGAGGAGGAGGAGATGGAGCCCTGGGTTGGCACTGCCGCCTCCCCCCGCCAGGCTTTATCCTCTTGCATTTAACCACCACCACCCACTTCCCAGCCTGTTTATTTTATCATAGCGTTTAACTCCTGCTGCTCAGCACAGGCTTTCAGAACAGCTAAAAACAACAACAAAGGCACTCTAAATGTATAGCAATGACCACCAAGACAGCAGAGACTTGGCACACTTTAGTTGGGCAAACCAAACCTCGGCAGATTCTCAGGTCCACACCAGTATCTATTTCCCTTAAACAACAAACATGCAGTGCTTTATTTTTAAATGTCATAATATATTTTGGAAAAGAAGGGTTAAAAATAAGTCACCCTAAACAAGGAACATTTTCTGATTCTCCTTGCCAGCTCCTTCGGCTTTCCCCGGAAAGGACTAAGAGTCCGCCTGTCGATGGAAGCCTCTTCGCCTTGAATTGGCTGCGGCTGCACACGACTATCGAGTTTTATCTTTGTTGATTCCCACAACCCGCCCACCCGCTTACGTGTCTTGTTATTGTGTAGATCGCCTTGGAAAGCTGTCTTTGAAGGGAGGACTGATCAGACACACACACACCACATACCCCACACCCGTCCGTTGTTCTTGACAGGGGCCAGGACTTGGGCGACTTGGGCCCCCAGATGGGCAGGCCTTGGGCGTGATCCAGCAAGGCTGCTCTCCTCTCCTTTCAACAAAGGCCATCGCGGCCGAGGATGATGGGAGTTGTAGTCCAGCAACATCTGGGGGCCCAAGTGCCGGCACCCCTGGGGGGAGGCCCCCCCGCCCCGCACACGAGGCCCAGCCCGGGCCCCCCCCGGCAGCTACTGACGCACTACGACTCCCCCCACCCGCACCCCCACTCACAGCGGCGGCTAGAGATGATGGGAGCTGGAGCCCCGACGCCGCGAGGAGCGCCCTCCTCAGCACACTCCGGGGGGCCGGAGGCGAGACCCCGAGGAGCCACCGCCGCCGCGCCGGGAAAAAGAAGCCGGTCTGCTTCCTCCGAGGCCTGGCTGGGCCGTGTCCCCCACCCGCGCCGGGGAGAAGGGGATGGAGAAAGGCCGGGCGGGGGGGGGGAGGTCCGGGGGTCGCGGCCTACCACCCACCTCGCTCCCTGCGCTCCAGGAACTCGGCCGCCTCCAGCAGCATCCGGATGTTCTCGCACACCTGGGCGGGCGCCGCCATTTCGCCGCTGCCGCCGCCTCCGGACTGCCCCTGGCTGCTTGCTGCTGCTGCCGCCGCCGCCGGTCGTGCTGCTTCTGCGGCGGCGTCCTGCCCGCGTCTCCCTCCGGCCTTCTCTCTCCGCCCGAGTGCGCGTTTCCCCCACCTCAGCCTGACAGACTCGGCGCAACCGAGCCCTCCCCCGAGCTGACCGCAACCCAACCCACTGGCTCCCGAGCGCCGCGTCGATTGGCCGGCGTCTGCCCGGCCCCGCCCACGGCCTCGCCCCATTGGCCCGTGGCGAGGGAAGAGGAGAAAAACAACCCTCCCCCCACTCACCACCGACGCCGCTTGGCCGCGCCCCTCTTGGCCAGGCTCGCTCCTCGTTGGCTTCCTTTGTTCGTAGGCCCGCCTCGGTCATCGCCCGAGGTCCTCAGCCGGGGGTTGGCTCGGCAGCCCCGCCCCTGCGCGAGCCTCCGTGTCTGATTGGGCCAGCCTTCGGCACACTCCCCCAGCTCGAGGGCGCTAGGGCACCGCCCCTTCGGCTACGCCCACGCCGCATTGGCCCGGACTCCCAAAGTAACGCCCACTACACCCCTCATAGGCCCTGGACGCAAGGCTCTGCCCGTTCCGTCATGCTGATTGGCCAGAGCACCCCTCTAACCCCGCCCCTTCCCCGTCCTTATTGTGTTGATCTTGAGAGCGGAGGCCCGCCCACTGTCCACGCGTTCCTGCCATTCGGAGGGGGGGGGCGCTGCCCAGAGGAGCGGGCCGCGGGCGGCCCCGGGAGCGGAAGGCGCCAGCTACGGCGGCCGGGCAGGAACGCAAACCGGGGCCCTTCTCCAGCAGCAGCGCCACCCCGCCCCGCAAAAGCCCCTTTGCTGCGCACAGGCACGCTCCTCAAGAGGAGGCCTGCTGCCACGTCGTCTGCTGGTGCACGCGAGATGGTGGTGGCGAGAAGCCAGAGCCCAGCACAGCAAGGGCACCTGCTTGGAGAGTTGCTGCCAGCCCGTGCAGGGAACCCTTTAATCTGATGCAGGCCAAGGAGAGGAGGCAAGGAGGATTCCTGGGCTTCCCCTGCCTCCAAACCCCAGCAGAAAGAAACACAATTCCGTCTGCCCAAGTTTTCTATAAAAAGGCCTCGCCTGTTCACAGTTTTTAGACATATTCACCAAGTTCTCAAGATAGCCATATGTTTTATAGGCTACTTCTACGTGGAAAACCGAGTACTATTCTAAACCCAGCACCTAACATTTTACATGCATGCAGAGTAAGGGTAGGCAGCCTTGGCTCTCCAACCAACTGCTGTTGAACTACAACTCCCATCCTTCCCCACAACAATTTATTGTGGCTCGTGTTCAACAGTGCACACCCCTGTTCTAGAAGGAACTTTGGTCTGGTGTGGATCACACAGATTTGCTGGATACTCCTTTCAGTGTCAAAGAGTCAAGAAATGGTACTATCCGGCACACAGCCAAGACTCCACTGAGTAGTACATGAAACAGACAATGCAGTTCTCTGACCCATGACTCTGTCCTGTCTACATGTCCACTATTAGATAAAAAGGGTTTTTTACTGCCTAAGATTAAGGACTAAGTCTTATTAAATTCAGAAGGGCTTACTTTGGAGTAAACATGCTTAGGGCCACAATCCTATTGCATGCTTAGTCTCAGATCAGTTTTACTGAACTTGGTATGCATGCAACACAAACAGTATAGCTTTGTGTTAACCACATTGTGATCTCAAGGATGCTTACTCAGGATGCTGTCTATGCTATCTAGGACAAAACCAAAAACCCTGGTAGGCTTAGTTGAAAGGGAAACAGTTCCACAAACAGTATTTATCCAGTGGCCCATTTTTAGATTAATTCATCCAACTTTTAAAACTTGATCACACTCCAACAGCCAAGGGAAGGAAGACACTGAACTTTATAGAAAGTCCTTTGTGTGCACTTGGTCTGAGAGGCTGGGTTGCAGATTGGTCTGTGGGATAATCTTGGGCAAGACTCACCCGCCTGGCCGGCATGCGGGCAACATCCTGTTAGCTCTAGGACGCTGTGTGTACTGGTGTGTGGGAGGAATAAATCCCATCACCATTCTAGGTCAGAGGAAGTTGAGCATGTGATTTTAATCTGGATTGTACCTCTGTCAAATTTGTTGTGGAAGAACAATATGCTGGATGCTCAGCAGTGGATGATAGAAGCAAAAGCCAACTCAACAAGGGGAGAGCCACTTACGGAGCCTGCTCCTGACTCCGTTCTGTTAATTTGGGGGTGGGTGGGTGATGGCTTTCAATTAAATGTGTGTAGGATTGCTGCCTTAAAGGATATTTACTGAAGGAATTTTGAGAACATCTGCTATTGAATTTTGAGAACATCTGCTACCCCTGCTAACTGGGCAAAGAGGCACCTTTTACCATGGTGATTCTCTTTATTTAGCAGGGGGAGAGTAACTGGCCCTATCCACCCCCAGCACAGTACTTCCAGTGACTGTTGCTGGTGTGTGTCCTATGTTTCTTTTTAGGATGTGAGCCCTTTGGGGACAGGGAGCCATCTTATTTGTTTTATTTCTCTTTGTAAACCGCCCTGAGCCATTTTTGGAAGGGTGGTATAGAAATCGAATTAATTTAAAATAATAATAATAATAATATTGCTCTGAAGGAAACAGACGGAATCCTGTTCTCCTTTTCACCAAGATGGAACACTCAACATGGTACAAATCCCTCTCACACTTGACAACATGCTAGGAAGTTCTATTGTGCTCTTGCACAGTTCCCATTTGTGAGAGAGAGTCATTAGAAATGGCAGCATCACCTCGGCAACATCAATCTGTCAGAGGAGTTCCCCAGACTAAGGAAAATGGGACCTCCAAGTCAGAGGGCCAACACAACATTCTCTTCTTCATCCACACTGTGCTCAAACACTAGTGGAGATGAAGGGAAGCATTCCACACAGCCAAGAAGGGCTAGGTTGCTGCCGATTCTAGGTCCTCAGTGGTACTGGTCCCTCCAAGGAAACAACAGCACCGAACTTAGACAATTCCCCACTATGTGGCACCGTGTTAAATGGAGAGGTCCTGTTGCCACCGACTCGTTTGGTGGCAACTCAGGACGGGGCCTTCTCTGTGGCTGCTCCGGGGCTTTGGAATGTGCTCCCTGCTGAAATAAGAGCATCTCCTTCTCTGTTTGATTTTAGGAGGACCCTGAAGATGTATCTGTTTTCCCAGGCTTTTAACTGAAATTTAAATGTTAATGTGTTTTTATTCATTGGGATTTTTATCTGTTTTATGAACTTTTAACTTTTATTTTGTTTTTATATTATGTTTTAACTTAACCTGGAGATTTCTATGCTGGGCAGTATAGAAATACGATAAATAAATACATGGCTTTTCAAAAAGGTTAAATAATAATAAATAAGAACTTTATTTTTTGGCTGCCTTAAAACAATTGTCCTCTGGTTAGATTGATCAGTGGCTAATGACCTTCTCTGCTTAAGGGGGACCTTTGGTTACCAGACACTCTGAACACACAACAGAGGACAGCCATCATCATCTAGCCCTGCTTGTGAGCTTCCCCGGTGTCGGGCTGGTTGCTGCTGGGAACTGATGTAGGACAAGATAGACCTTGGGTCTGACCCCCCAAAGCAGTTACACTCTTGGCTAGTGCCTGCCTCCAATTACAATAGTTGTCTTGCTATCATATCCGAGGCAGAATTATAACGAATGTGTACCTCAAAGCACAACAACAAAACCCACACCTGCCCAAAGAACAAAGATAATTATGCACATCAAGTACACAAAAAGCAAAATGTTAATTTCTCCAGTAGGAACACAGAGAGAAACTAACCCACAGTGCTGCAAGGATTACTAGGCAAGCAAACAAGGCGTTCACTCAGAACTGCATTAACTTCTTCACCTGCTGGTTTTGTGGTGCCTCACACAACTGCATAGCCCTCTGCTGGACAGAGGCAGAACCTGTCTCTGTCACACACACACAAAACCTTAGAAGGATTTGAAATAAGTAATCTCCCTGAAGAATAAAAGGGGGTGGGAGGACATACTGCTTGCTGAGGAGCACATTTTTTCCCTGCTCAGGGGAAGCAGGGCGGGGGGGGGGGGGGGAGATCTCAAAATCAAGATCCAAGAACTGTTTCTACCGACATTTTTCAAGAACTTCAGGAAGACAAATCCAATCATTTTGTATTCTAATTTGTAGGCAATTCTCCTCCTCTAATGATACTCTTGACAATGATACTCTTGAAAAGGAAGACATTGAAGTGGTGGATAGCTTCTGCCTTTTAGGATCGACTGTCAACAGTAAGGATCCAGCAGTCAAGAAATACTCCACAGACTAGCACTTGGTAGCGTTACAATGAAAGCCTTGGAAAGGATATTTAGATGCTATGACGTGTCTACACCTACAAAGACTAGAATCATTCAGACCATGGTTTTTCCTGTGACATTCTATGGATGCGAAAGCTGCACTTTGAAGAAGCAAGATAGAAAAAGCATTGACGCTTCTGAACTTTGGTGCTGGAGAAGACTTTTGAGGATACCATGGGCAGCCAGGAAAACAAACAATGGATCATGGAACAAATCAATCTCGAATTTTCACTCGAGGCACAAAGGACCAGGCTCAAACTATCATACTTCGGGCACATTATGCAAAGACTCAGCTCCCTTGAGAAGTCCATAATGCTAGAGAAAAAGGACGACCAGCAGCAAGGTAGATGGACTTGATGACGACAGCAATGAATGCCCCACTGAGAGATCTTAAAGGCCAAGTTGAAGACAGATCATCCTGGAGAGAATCTATGTGGTTGCTAAGAGTCAACACCAACTTGACGGCACTTAATCAATCAATCAACCAATCAATGATACTCTTCTACTTGAAATGTGCTCAAGGAGACTATTCAGGTTTCTCTTTTTAATTTAACTGACAGTATTTAAAAACCCAAACCTACAAAACAGTAAATACAACAATGCAAAAGGAAGTTGTTTCATGCAAATCCCGAACACATTGTTAGAGGAAGATGTATGACCATCTCACCCCATAGGACAATGCCACTTTCACAAACAAGATCCCCAGTATGAGTGGGAAGCTGCCGGGATCCTCTTAGCCACAGGGGTTGCCGTTAAGGCAATTAAATGACTAAAGTCGCCCTTCAAGTGTCACAAGTGTAGGCATCAGGCGATAAAATCCAGAGGCCTGTTGAACCCACCTTTCCTGTTCATGTACTGCCTGCAAGGAGAGAAAGCCAACTTCAGCAAGGAGCCCCACTGAGGCTGCGTCACCTCAGCCCTGCCCCCCGCATTTGCTCCTAACTCCCAAGGCAAGTATGTTCTACAAAGCAAGAAAGGGGGAATCAGACACCGGTGTTCTTTTTGTTCAGATCCCTTTTTATAAGTTAAAATAAAGGAATGCCACCGAGAGCTCTTTGTGCAAGTCTTCCTGTGAAGCAAGTGGTGCTGGGCGAAGGAAGGGTCTCCCCAACACAGGAGGAACCTCAGAGCTCCCACTCTGGGCACTCTCTACTAGGGATGTGCAGGAACTGGTTTGTGCACTCCCGGGAGGCGGGGGCATGGGGTGGCAGGGATGGGCCAATGCGCGTGCACATGGCGTGCACACGCATGACGCTGTATGACGCTGACCAGGGCTGTGAGAGGTATGCTGCAGTCACACGCCAGCTATTTTGGGGAGAGTGCTGGCGGGTGGGGTGGGGGAGAGTGTTGGGGCAGGTAAGGGCACCCTCCATGCCTCTTAAAGGAACCCCCCACACCTCCTAACCGGCTTGGACGCTGGACCTTCGAACCAGTTCGGTGCTCCATAGAAGGAGCACTGAACCAGTTTGTGCACATTCCTACTCCCTACAAGTGAAGGGTAGGCTAACCTGTACTTCCTCTTCTGCGACACATTGATAGCATAGGCATTGACAGAGCCGTCCACTTTCTTGCCCTGCAAGACACAAGGAGAAATCCAAAGGTCATCTTCAGGCAACAGGGAAGAGAAAGAAGCTCTATGCATCTCCAGGAAGCTCCTCAGCCCTTTGTATCCCCCTCAGCTGCTTTTGCTTACCCCTGTTGGGGAACCTGCCTTGGGTTACAAGGCCAACCCCTAACACTTCCATGAAGAATTAGACCAGCCTTTCTATCTTCAAGGAACCCTTCCCACAGCAATGTGCTTGTCAGAGAATCCTCATATTTATTTTATTGTTAACTTGGCAAAGAGGCACCTATTAACGTGGTGATTCTCTTTTATTTAGCAGGGGGAAAGTAACTGGCCCTATCCACCCCCAGCACAGTACTTCCGGTGACTGTTGCTGGTGTCTATCTTGTGTTTCTTTTTAGACTGTGAGCCCTTTGGGGACAGGGATCCATTTTGTTTATCTTATTTATTTGTTATTTCTCTGTGTGAACCGCCCTGAGCCATTTTTGGAGGGGCGGTATAGAAATCAAATAATAAATAAAGTTAAATGTATATACCGCCTTTCGTTAAAACAATCCCTATATGTCTAGTTTGGAAATCTTCCATGGTCTTGAAGATTCTGGGGGAATGTTTGAGAATGCTCTGTTCTCCACAGCACTGGTCAAGGCCCATCAGGCCTTGCGTGATCTCTAGGAGAGGAGTGGGCAGACTTCCGACTCACAGGATCTACTTTGTTATGAGAATCCCAAGGTCTACCAGCTGGAGCAGATGCACCGTGTTGACTTGGGAGGCAGAGAGAGCTCCCGACCTGTTGCAGCCCATAAGCCTTTCACTGGCACAGACATGCACAAATCTATCTCTGAGTTCCTCAAGATCAGGAATCCTACGCAGAAATGCTAATGCTGGCCTGCTGATCAAAGGCAACCAGCTGATACTCATATTTTACAGGCTAGGAACACGCTAGAAACATGAGCAATTAGCACAAGGCCAGCAGTGGCAGAGAATTATTTCTTAACAATTCGAAGGAGCAACAAATTGTGTCAGCACTCTGAGACACAAAGGCTGGTATTATAACTGGGCCACACCAAGGCTCAGGAATACACACCTCCACGGACCAGGCAAGCAAGTGTGCACATGACTGCAGCCCTGTTGTGGTTGCTGCTGTTAAACTACTGGGAGTCCAAGCCCTGCCTTGCTGGTCTACTGCAAGCCGCCCAACAATCTACCAGTAGATTCTAACCTACCTTCTGCCCACATCCAATATTCTCCTGTAGCTGTGCAGTGCAGGAACATTAGCCAAGCCCAAGCTTCCTCCCTGGGAAACTTTTTCCAGTCATTTCTGATCTTCTAAGACAGACACCCACAATAGGCTCCCAAGGAATCCATGGCTCCCTGGAGCACAGTTTGAAGGTGAATGATCATTTACAACACAACTGCAAGTGCTGGTTGGTTTAGGCAGTGGGCGCACCAACATCAATGCATCAAGTGCAAACAACAAGAAGAGGGGAAACACGTGTGTGGGGGAGGGAGAACGTTATTTCCCCCACAAAAAAGAACAAGTTTCCCCCCCTGAAATTCTATTTCTGTATGAGCAGAGTACTGTTTAAGAGAAGGCTGCTCTAATAAGCAGCTTGGGAATATGCAAGAGTTTGGAACTGTATTTTGATCAAATGATGTAATTTGTAATAAAACTTGTTTATTATTATTTATTTACACAGTCAGACAGGTGTTATTGACTGGTTTGTTTTATCCAGACATCGAGTCCTTCCCAAGGACCTGGGATGGCTGAATTTTATTATCAATGTTGTTGCTGTTATTATATTATTATTACAATTATTATTATATGTTACGTTATTATTATATGTTATGTGTTTATGTTACGGACCCTTGAACATGAACATATTGATCCAAAATGCATCTGACTCAAGAAAGCATTTCCTGAGTGGGGTTTCCCCCTTTGTGTTTTCTTGCCTGTGTCTCTGCCGCCCTCTTGGAACATAGGAAGCTGCCATATAGCAAGTCAGACCCTTGGTCCATCTAGCTCAGTATTGTGTTCACAGACTGGCTACCAAGGTTGCAGGCAGGAGGAATCTCTCTCAGCCCTATCTTGGAGATGCAGCCAGGGAGGGAACTTGGAACCTAGGTGGTCTTCCCAGAGCGGCTCCATCCCCTCAGGGGAATATCTTCCAGTGCTGCTCACACTTCTAGTCTCCCATTCAAATGCAACCAGGGCAGACCCTGCTTAGCTAAGGGGACAAGTCATGCTTGCTACCACCAGACCAGCTCTCCTCTCCTGGCACTCTATAGTGCCAAGGGGACCCCTCAATTTGCTGCCACTGGCCTCTTAGGGCTACCAAAAGGCCACTCACTTTAGTCGTGTCAAAGGTCGCAAATCCCATCATTTTCATCATTTCAATTTCTTCTTCTGTTTTGCCCTCCATGTCTTCTTCTGGAAAGGAAACCAAGGCACAACAGGGAGATAAAGAGAAGGTGTGGCAACCAGGAGGACCTTGCTCCCTTTGCATATGAAGAGGGGAAGGTGCACACCTTTGATGTGCAAGGCAACTGATCCTGGGCAGAGGAGCCCCTCAGCTGCGAGGCAAGCCGGCTCTTGCTGGCTCTTCCTGCAGAGGAAGGCACACACTTCTACTGCCTATTGAACCAAACACCTTTTGAGCAAAGATAAGATCCTGCTCAAGTTAGCAGCACCCCACCCCTCCAACCCCCAAAGCCAGATTATTCCGTCCACAAGTAGAGAGCTGGAGTTCGCAAAGGCGCCTCATGCCAAGATGTTTGCCAGCTTAGCTTGCAAAACCCCAGGCCCCTGTGTCCTTACCTGTGATCTGGCGCTCTTTGCCTTTGGTATCTTTGCCCTCTTTCTTCTCATCATCTCTCCGTTCTTTCTGTCGAAGAGGAGAAGAGGAGCTTGATCTATGCCGCCTTGGAGACCTAGAACCATCAAACCAGTGCAGTCCTCACCTTAACAAGGGGGGGCTAGCAAGGGCACTTGCCCCCATATGAGAGAGTAACCAAACGAGAAGCACTTGCACAGTTGCAGGGCCCCAGGAGGGTGCAGAAACAAGATTAAAAGCAAAGCCGACCAAAAGCACACATTAGGAGCATACATCTATGGGTCGGAGGTGTGTCACCCCCCCCCCATCCTCACTGAAGAATCACAATCTGGTTATTTCCCCCTTGGGGGAACCACAGAACTGGGAACAAGGACGTGGCATTACCTGTCTTCCTTGTCTCTCTTAGAAAGGCGATCCACAGACTCCAGATAGTTGGTGGGGAATCACCAGATCTCGGCCTCTCTGCACGGCCTCATCATCGCCCCCTGGTGCCTTAACAGAGCCTAGCAAGCTCTGCAGTCTCGCTGCAGGGAGGACCTCCTGTCTGGCAAGAGTTCCTCCTCCCAGGAGACTGCCGCCTCGGAGAGTTACCAACTTAGCTCCCTCCAGATTGTCAAAGAAAGGGCAGGAAGGGCGAGGATGAGCCCTCGAGCATCAGGCTGGCATTCCAACCCCCTAGAAGATGGGACTTGTTAATGGGATGTGGCAGAAGAGAGGGGGTGGGTCCACAGCTCAGTGGCAGAGCAGCTGCATCACATGCAGAAGGTCTTAGGTTCAGTCTCTGGCGGCAGCAGCAGCAGCAGCAGCATCTCAAGGTAGGGCTGGGAAAGGCTCCTGCCTGAAACCTTGGGGAGTTGCTGCCAGTTAGTGCAGGCAATACAGTCTGACTCGGTATACGGCCGCTTCCTATGTTTCTAGAGAAGTGCAGGATTCTGCAACCAGGTTGTCAAGTTAAGAACATGAAAACAGCCCTGCTGGATCAGGCCCAAGGAGGCCCATCCAGTCCAGCATCCTATTTCACACAGCGGTCCACCAGATACGTCTGAGAAGCCTACAGGCAAGAGGTGAGGGCATGCCCTTTCAACCTCCTTTTAGTTGCTATGGATCCGCCTCTGCTTGGAAAGGGGAATCCATACCAGATTCCCCTTTACAAGCATCCTAAACCTGGCTGAACCGGTTCGAGTGCATGAACCAAACCGGTGGCTGGTTCTAACAAACTAGTTTACAGACCAGTGGTTCAGTTCGAATTCGAACCCAACTGCCCAGAATGGTTTCATGCAGACCCCTAACACACACAGGACTGTAATTTAGTATGCGTTAGCTCAGGGGTTCTCCAAGTTGGGTCCCCAGAGATTGTTGGCCTGCAACTCTCATCACAAGAACCCCTAGGTCAACCAAGAGCAGATTTTTGGTACTTTACAGAACAGCCCTTGCTCCAATGGGTTGCAATCCATTGCAGAAATAGAATTCAGATCCGGGAGAGGATGCGAGAGAGAGAGAGATCCTTCCCAAGGAAGGTGGCACATACAGTCCTAAGGAGAATGCAAGGACCTCAGAGACATCAGCTTACTGGATACACAGAAAAGGCTTGTGTCTGCCTTGCATCCAAGGACATGGAGTCCCCCTGCTTGGTCAGCTGAATCCTGCCCCAGGCCTTTCTACCTGCCCAGTCAGCAAACATCAACAACTGTGCGGAAGCACAAAGCCTTCCTCACTGTCAGAGACCAAAGCAAAGCCCCTGCAGGAGGTGGGAGGGAAGGCAGTTGTGGCAGGTTAAGGCTACCATGAGACAAGGAGGACAGAAACAGTTCAACGGCCACGATCAGATGCTGCCTTTCCATTTCACTGGCAAGGGACCCTCCCTTCACCTCTTCTTGCATGGCAGACAGGAAGGAAGTTTGTTGCCAGGGAAGCGCCTTCACACCTCCCTGGCAGTTTCCCTGAGGAAGTCATATCCAGGCTCTCTCTGCCCCCCACCCCTCGGGGTTTCTCACTGAGAGCGCTGCTAGCCAGTCCTGTCCTTGCAGGCACACAGACACACTGCCTACAACAAGAAAGGTAGTTACAGAACAAGTTAACCAGAAACTCCGCACTGCTCTCTGATGCCACCTCCTCACCTGGATCGCCGCCTATGTGGGGAGCGTGAACGGCTTCTCCTTCTGTCTCTCTCCCGGGACCTCGACCGCTCCCGCCGCCTCCTCTCCCTTTCACGTGAGGCTGACCTGGAACGTCTGCGTTCTTTTAAAAAAGAGAGAGAGAGAAGCTATCTGTAGAGGCAATGGCAGGAGACTCCGTTCCAGGCACAGCGAACTCCCTGCATTTGGGGGGAGATGGCTATTCCTTTTGTATTAAACTCCGCCAAAGAGCTTCAGGAACCGCAGTCTCGTGTGCTCTCAGCCCTCCTGCTCAAAGATTGTCCCCATGGAAATGGTTAGTCTGACTGGGTTGATTACTGATTAAAACCGGGGTTCTCAAACTTGCGTCCAGAGATGTTGCTGGACTACAACTCCCATAATCCCCAGCAGTTGATGAAAATCGATGATTTTTTAAATTAAAAAACACAGTTTTAAAATTTCAAATTGGATTTGAATTAAAAAACAATTTGTTAAAAAAGAATCTAGGTTAAATATATCATCATGAATACTAACAACAATGACTAGTTATAGTCTAGGAGTGGAGAGCTGGTCTTGTGGTAGCAAGCATGACTAAAGCCCTGGTTGCATACGAATGGGAGACTTGATGTGTGAGCACTGGAAGATATTCCGCTCAGGAGATGGAGCCGCTCTGGGAAGAGAATCTAGGTTCCAAGTTCCCTCCCTGGCAGCATAACCATGATAGGGCCGAGATAGATTCCTGCCTGCAACCCTGGAGAAGCCGTTGCCAGTCTGTGTAGACCAGGGTTTCTCAACGTGTGGGTCCCCAGATGTTATTGGACTTCAACTCCCATAATCCCCAGCCCCAGTGGCCATTGGTTGGGAATTATGGGAGCTGAAGTCCAATTACATCTGGGGACCCACACGTTGAGAATCCCTGGTGTAGACAGTACTGAGCTAGATGGACCAAGGGTCTGACTCTGTATATGGCAGCTTCCTATGTTACATGTTAACACCAGTATATGGGTATGAGAGATAACGGTTCTGATCAATCCTATTCTGCAGGTGATGTACATGCGGCGCATACACATGCAATCAGGCCCTTGCCAACTCCGCAAAGTGCAAAGACAAAGAGAGAATTTGGGAGAATGGAATAGATCTGAACAAGGAGGAGTTGGAGTCTGGATATAAATGTACAAGACAGGGAGGGGCATAGAAAGTGAAGCCAAAAGTGAACCGAACATATTCATGCAGTCTTGAGGAAATCTTTTCTCAATGTACCCTCCCTTGTAGAAGGGAAATACCTATCATGGCAGCAGGCCGTAAGAGACCCCATGTGCGAATATTTTACTGGTGTTCCTGTGGGCAAGACAGGTGTGTGTGCGAAGTGAACAGTGCAACAAAGAAATGCAAGGCCTGGTTGCCCGAAGGAAACAGCATTATGAGAAGTGAGCATCTACTAGAGAGCGTACCTACCTTCTAAAAATGAAACCTACATCTACCTCTGAATATGTATTAAGGTTATATTGGACATCAATAATGTCCAGTAATAACTAGAAAATAATGATTAAAGTGAATCTTCCTGACTAGTGATTCAAATCATTAAACTGAGTCTTTCTGTGAAGTGATTTAAATCAATTTGATTTAAATCAAACCAACCCTGATGCCACAATGGCCTGGGAGGATGGGAGCTGCTGTCCAGCAACATCTGGGGACCCCAGGTTGAGAACCCCTGGATTAAGGCAGAAAGCCCACATTAGGTTTTCAGTCTATTTCTGCCCTGCCTTGTGCATGAGGGCTCCAGAGTGGTCTGCAGTACAGAAAACCTATTAACAGTAGGTCGTCCCCAAGAAATCCATTACCAACAGTAATGGTTGTAACTTAATACTGAGCACTTGTTTTAGAACATTTAATGCTTTACAGGCTGCTTGGAAGTAAGAACCCTCCCCCCCCCCAACCCTGATGGCGACATTTATGTTTTAGCTATGAATTTAAATGAGATGCACACACACACAGGGAAACACTCTTTCTCCTCCGGGAGCATGGCATTTACCTCCTTCTGTATCTCACACCCCTCTTTCCCCAAGGAATACAGGCCAACATCAGAGCTTGCCCTAACTTGTCCTCAAAGCCAAGTTAAGGAAGTTAAGAAATGAACATAAGAACATCTGAACAGCCCTGCTGGATCAGGCCCAAGAAAGCCCATCTAACCCAGCATCTCGTTTCACACAGTGGCCAACCAGATGCTAGAAGCCTACAGCAGGAGTTGAGGGCATGCCCTCCCTCCTGCTGCTACTCCCCTGCAACTGCAAATGGGGAAGAAGGGAACACTTTTGCTACCAAGATCATCATCATAGATGCATCTATGCCATCAGGGTAAGTGGTGCTCTAGAAAGCTTCATAAGGAGAACAACAACAACAACTGCCCAGAAGCAGAACACGAAGTCAAAAGTGGGGAAAGAAGAGAGTAGCAAGGGAGAAAGGGCCAGCACACACAGGCTACAAAGATTAGAATTGTTTGGACCATGGTATTTCCCGTGACACTCCGTGGATACGAAAGCTGGACTTTGAAGAAGCAAGAGAGAAAAAGCATTGACGCTTTTGAACTTGGGTGCTGGAGAAGACTTTGGAGGAGACCATGGTCAGGCAGGACAACAAACCAATGGGTCCTAGAACAAATCAAGGCAGAATTTTCACTCGAGGCACAAACAAACTCTCATACTTTGGACACATTACGGGAAAGCCCAGCTCCCTCGAGAAGTCCATAACGCTGGGGAAAGTGGAAGGAAAGAGAAGAAGAGGACGGCCAGCAGCCAGGTGGGTGGACTCGATGACGACAGCCATGAAGGCACCACGGAGAGACGGTAAAGGCCGAGCTCAAGACAGACCATCCTGGAGAGAATCTATCTGTGTGGTCGCTAAGAGTCGACACCGACTGGACGGCACTTAATCAGCCAATCAGTGGACTACAGCTCCCAGCATCCCCAGCTGCTGCCATGCCTTTTGCTTGGGGATTATGGGAGTTGTAGTCGACAACACCTGGGAATCCCTGTGAGAGGGAAGGCTGCCACCAGGGAGGCCTGCGCGCGAACCCCTCCCCAGCCACGAAGCGCACCCGAGTGAGTCGCTCCCTCTCAGCTTAGCGCACCTCGCAGGGCTGTTGTGAGGACAGAATTGGGGGGGGGAGCTAAGTACGCCATCCCAACAGGCGCCCTCTGAGGAGCCCACCCACGAGGCCGAAGCGGGGGAGGAATCAGGGCTGGGGCGCGGGGAGGGGGCGGCTGCTGAGCCAGCGACTCACCCCTGCGGGGAGGGGACCGCGAGCGGCTCCGGCCCATCTTCGCCGCCTGCGCGTCACCCTGCGCAACGCTCCTTTCCGCCGCCTGGAACGACTTCCGGTCACGGACTAGTGCGCTCCTTTCGGCTCCGGCTGGCAACACGCCGTCACCGCCTCGGGTTCCACTTCCCGCCTCTGGGATTGGCCCGCCCTGATTCCCATAGAGATAAAATGCCAGAAGACTCTTTGCTTTGTCGGCAGTAGGCGCTTCCGGGTGTTCGTCGGCAGCCCCTGCTTTGTGCTCCCTCGGGGGTGAAATGCGGAAACTGGAGACATGATGCAGCAAAGGCATAAGAGTTCCTGCTCGTCCTAACTCCCCTTATTTCGTGTGAAATAATAAAAATAAATTGCTTTGAAAACATTTTTAAATGCCTTACCAAAAATGCAGGGCGTGCGGGGGGAGCGGAGTCTAAGGAGTCTAAGGTATTCTGTCTATATCCAGGGGTTCTCAAACTTGGGTCCCGGTCGTAGCTGTTGTACTACAACTCCCATCATCCCCAGCCATTGCGGCCAGGGTCCCCAGCTGTTGTACTACAACTCCCATCATCTCCAGCCGCCATGGCCACTGTCTTGGAGCCCCTTGCCAGCGGGACTGGCCCAACGCCCAAGACATTTGGCAGACCAACCTGCCTCTTCCTGCAGGGTAAGACTTTCCACCCACCCACCAGCGGTCCAGATCTCCAGGCTGCAGCTGAGAGCAGCAGAGAAAAGCTGCTTATGGAAGGGATGGAAGCCTGCCTGCCTGCCTGGGATGGCCCAAGGGGGCTGCTGTGGAACCTGCCCCCCCGCCCCCCCCCCCCACTTTGTGGAAGAGGCCACCAGAGCAGTGAAGCCGGTTGCCTGTGCTGGCAAAGGATTGCACAAACAGTGATCCACCATCCAGGCCAGACGCAGCCCACTAGCCCCGTGAGTTGTGCTGGGCTTGATGCATCCTGAATTGTGCAGGCTTGAGCTTGTAGCCGAGGATGTCAGAACAAGACAACCACAGGAGCATTGCCTTGCTGGATCAGGTCAGAGGCTGAGCTAGGAGAGGGATTGCCCACCTGTGGTCTGCAGACCACTGGTGGTCCACAAGGGTACTGCAGGTGGTTCGTGGGGTGGAAACAAATTAATGATAATAGTATAATCTCATACACTCTTACTATCCTATTCAGTATTACATTTGCTATGTTTGTGAGCATAATTAATTAGAATAGCTGCATTTTTAATACTCCTTGATATAGAAGTTTGACTCCCATCAGCCATAGAGCTTTGTTAAAAAAGGTTTTAAATGGCTTGCTTAAATGGTGAGCCACAAAAACCTTCAATGTTGAAGTCGTGGTCCGCATTAAGGAAAAGGTTGGGGACCGCTGAGCTGGTATAAAGGAGCAGCTCTCTGGCACTGAGCAGTCAGTGTCGGGATCCACGCAGACTCGGACCCAGAGGAGATCCAGGAGGAGGAGGAGGAGGTGCAGCCCACCCCGCCCCCGAGACCTGGCCCCAATAAATGCCCCTTCCGGTCTTCCAGAGCCTCAGCAGCTGGAGCTTGTCGGACCTCCTTCAGTCGGCCCCTCAGAGAAACCCTGGGGACCCAGTGCCTCCCACCTGCCTTATCCCTAGGACCCCCACCCACCACCACCACCACTGCCCCGTCACCTCCAGGCACAGAGGCAATGCCATGCCAAGGCAGTGCTCCAGCTCTAGAGGCAGCATGCTCCAGCTCTAGAGGCAGCATGTTCACTGAGTTCCTTCTCAAAGGGTCTCCTCAGGTGCCCACTTTGGATCTCCTCAGGTGCCCACTTTGGATCAGGGCCAGCCTGAGCATCCAGAAGGGGCTGGGGGGAGGGCCTCCTGGCTCCTGTATAACTGCTCTGTTTGGAGCCAGCCTTTGCTGGGACACCCTGTCACCCCCCGGCATGGGCAGTTGGTGCTTCTGGGAAGCTCACCTGAAGAAGTTGATGGGCTCTCCTGTTAGTTGTTGCCAGCATGTGGTACTCAGGAATACCCTGTCTCTGAACAGGGAGGTTCCATGCACAGCCAACGGCCCTTGCTGGACCTGTGTCCTCCCTGTATGTGCTGATGTTTCTGTTAACAAGCTATGGATTCTGTTAGCAAGCTGTGGGTCCCCTATTGGCCCTCAATATGGAGGCACAGGGACTCGAACCCACAGCCCCATGGATGCACCTTGTGCCAGCCCCTATGAAAAACAGAGATCCTCAAACTGGGTTTGGTGTTCTGGTGAAAGTTTATTTGTGTCTGCTGTTGTATTTGTGTTGAGCAATCAAAAGGAGACAAAAGCTTTTCAAGAAGTCTCAGATCCTGACAGGGCGCCGCTTCTTGCTTGGCCTGGAACCTTTCCGTCCCACGGCAGCAGGCAGCAGCACCCTCCCGGCTGAGCGCAGTGGCACTCCCACTGTGCCCCCCGTCTCCATCAGGTCAAGAAGAAGAGCAAAGACAACCACCGGTACGTAGCAGCAGGGCCATGCAGCGTAAGCAGGCTTGCAAAGCGACGCCGTTCGGAAGGGTCTCCGCTGCGGATTCCCAAGATTCTCTCCAAGACAGCAAGTAGTCAAAGGCTTAGAAAACCAAAGGAAGATAGAAAATTGCAAAAGAACAAACCACCAAGAGAGAAATGGCCAGTCTCATTGTCTCAGTCCTTAAAAAGTGGCCAGAGTCAGGAAAAGACAGGCTTTTGTGTAGCAGTGCACAGAGAGAAGAGCCTCAAGTCGCAAGAGGGTGATTATTTACACGAGAACCCCAAAGGCGAACTTCACAATATCCGTCAAAGGCCAAGCGGGGTGGGGGTGGGGGGCTAGTTATTGACAGAGGGCGACATGAAATAGCACTTTGAAGCAACGATTGTCAGACACACACATTTCACATCTAGCAGCCCGACTGGTACACAGAACATTGTTATCTGTCTCTGTTTAAGAATGGTTTCATTTCTCTCCCGCTGACCTGGGCCAAGGTGAGCTTCCGGGGAGCTGCCAGCAAGAGATCTGTGGCCGACCCTTAACACCAGGCCGTGCCAGAGCGTGCGGCTTGTTCCCAGTCCACACTTCCTACTGGAAGAAAGAGCAGCAGGGCAGGTGGGCTGGAGACTGCTCTGGACTTGGAACTCCGCTCCGTGGGCCCCTGACACTGACTCTGGCCATTGCTAATGCCAGTGGACGGTGGCTGCTGTGACAGCCTCGGTAAAAGCCCCAGAAGCTGCCCTGCCTCCTCCAAGGGGTAGCACTGCTTAACCACTCAATCAGAAAGAGGGATCTGATGTCATTTGGTATTTCCCGTTGTTACTTTTCTCCAGTAGCCTTTTGCCCTTGTTGGAGCAATGTCGCTGCCCCCTCTGCAACTCCGCCTTGACCTTCCACACAAACCTGGTGCTACTGCACACCCACAAACCCAGGCTCTCTGACCGTGGCCCTAATCAGGCGGGCCTCGTTCACAAAATGGTTCGGATCTAGTTTTCATGTGGGCGACTGACACTGGTGTGGTTGTGTGGACCCATGCCAAGGTGGGAATCTCAGATTCATCTGGGGCTACACACCGTCTTGGCATGAGTTCATATAGTGGCGCCCATGTGGTTGACGCACATTCAACCTAGATTTGAATGAGGACGTGGACCAGGCCTATAGCTGGCTTTATCCCCATCAGCTAGTTGGCTTTCCTGCCATTCTGCTTTGCATCTGGGAAAGGTGGTCTTAGGCACAGAGTCCAGCACTCTGACGGGGCCGGGTTGCTGAGCGTAAGCCACACCATTCCTCTGCCGTCTGCAGCACCGTCCCTTCAAGATGCTGCTTGCTGAGCTGATGCTGGCTTCTTCTGCTCTTCCCCACAAGACTGCCTCCCTGCACCCCTCTCCCATTGCAATCTCCCAGGTCAGCACCTCCTTCCTCCCTTTCAGACACCAAGGGTGTTGCACAGAGGTTTTGCGGCTGGCTGCTTGGAGCATGGATGGAAGGCCTGGCCACAGAGGCAGTGAGCAACACAGTCCTGCAACACCTTGCAGGGAGCTGGATTGGACTTGCAGGTTGCTTGCTGACCCCCCTGTGTGGCTGGAAAGAAGGCAACCGTTGAGCGCCACCCCACCCCACCCCCCGCCGTTCCAGAAAGCTCCAACGACTGCGATGCAGAAGGAGCCCCAAGCCTCTCTTTCCCAAGCAGGCAGACAGGCATGGCTTTGAGCTGCCTGCAAGGGGGCAAGGAAGAGCAGAGCAGAGCTCCACCTTTCTGCCCGTCTCAGGCTCCTTAGGAAGTGAAGACCCCCTGATCAGCTGCGTAAGTGCCGAGATAATTGCAGGGTTGTTTTGAAATAATCACACACTTGCTTATGCCTTTCTCATTACATGGAATAAGTGCTCCCGAGGACAGATGCAAAAACGTATAAATGAATAACTACTACGTAAATATCTTGTAATTACAGAGTGAGGCTGGGAGCCTTTTGTCCCCCACTAACTCAAGTGATTCGCTCAAGCTAAAAACAAGGAGAGCAACTGGGGGGTGGGGGTGGGTTAGTGATTTGGAGCTATTCTTAAACCATCAGGGCACAATCCTTCCAGAATATATTCAAGGCAAGCCCCACTGAAGGGAAGGGCATGCTGCAATCCTGAGCTCAGGAATTTCCTGGGGGATGGTACCTGCCATTGGGGTCATTAAAACTTCTGAGTGTCGTAAGCAATTTGGGCTTTCTGGTTGAGATCCCTGCAGCAAGCACTGTTCCACTGAAAATTGGAACTGCGCTAGTGACTGGGCATCTGGGCATGAAAGGCAGAGCCTTATCTGTGGTGGTGCTGGAAAGCCAAGGGAACACCTTGCCACAGGAAACCCCCCTGCCTTTTGGCAGCTAAGATCTCTCTTTTTTAACAGGTGGTTTTTGGGACTGCCTTTTAAAGATGGTCTTTGGGTTGCTGCTGTTTTTCTGTATCATCTCTGAATTCTACTTTTATTTTAATGCTTGAATTGATCATTTTTAATACCTTGCTTTAATTTTTGTTAATTGTTGGCTGCTCTTTAATAGAAGAGTGGGATGACAATCTTGAAAATAATGCATAAGCAGCTGGAACAAAAAGGAGGGATTTCGGGTCCAGGGAAGAAGTCTTCGTCTCACTTCTTTCATTTATTCACAGAGTTTGCAGATGCAACAGAAATAAGCCACCATATAGATGGCTCTCCCGGCCTATTTAACGTCCCGAGTTACCTTTGCGGTCTCATTCTGTCCTCTCAGCTAGAATCCGGCCTTGCCTGCTTACAGCTTCCCCACAGGCACTTTCTCCTCTGATCCCAAATGCTGCCTAACCTCTAAAGCCACCTGCATAAGAAAAAGCAAATCTCCTGTGGGTGCGGGCCATGCTCACCGTTTTCAGCCCCACCCATTTAGCCCCAGCCCTTTCCATGCCCCTTCTTCACAGAAACAGATAGGAAGCAATATTTATGCAGTGCCCAAGAGTAGTACCCCTGAGCGTGCACACGGTGTCTTTTCCTCTGGACTTCGCAACGGCAAGCGCCTATCCCATTCCCCACACACTTTGCAAACGTAATGATTCCCTCCCGCTAGCCTTGTCTACCTGCACTTGGTGCATCTGGTCGTGTGGATTGGCCCAACGACAGCTGAGGCCACAAGACAGGTTGCAGTCTTTAATGTGCTGCTCACAGGGCTGTTGGCCATTTTGGCCACCACTGACGGGCGCAGCGAGCCCTCTAGGATTTGGCACGTGGGGAGAAAGAAGAGAGCAGGAAGGAGCCTCTGCCAGCTTCCAGGACCAACGGCCGAGTTTAGAGTTTACGTTACCTCCCTCTGTAAAAACGATGTGGTGTCTCACCTCCTCCCGTAACCACATTCCGAGAACCCTGCAGCCCAATGCTTGAAAGCAGGAGTTCCCAACCAATGGCTTTCCAGATGTCACCAAACTACAACTCCCACCATCAGGCCAGCAACATCTGGAGAACCTCTGGTTGGTACTCTGCGATCCCCTGCTGACTGAGCAAAGTGGCACCTGCAAAAAGTGGCAATTCTCTATTGAGCAGGCAGGGCTGTCCTTAAAAAGCCCTGGCGGGATGTGGGATCTGAAGCAAATCAGCCAGTGAGGGGCCCCAGCAGGGCCTCGGGCAGTCGCCCTGCCCGAAGGACAGCGCTGGAGCATGGGGAGAGCAACATGTTGTGAACTGCCCTGAGCCATTTTTGGAAGGGCGGCATATAAATTTAATAATTAAATAAATAAATAAACTGGCCCTATCCAGCCCTGGCACAACATCCCCCCAGTGGCTGATGTCTAGCTTGTGTTTCTTTTCTAGAGTGTGAGCTCTTTGGGGACAGGGAGCCTGCTTTCTTTCTTTCTATCCATGTCAACTGCTTTGGGAACGTCTGTTGAAAGGCGGTACATCAGTAGTCAGCGTATTTGCATTAAAGCATTTTGCTTACGGCAGGCCGCCCACTGCCACGGCTAAGCCTTGTGCTGATGTGAAGTCCCTGACTGGACCAGCTCACTCCCACTCTTGCTAGCTGGCGGCACTTGTTGAGTCTCCAATCTCAGCACATCTCTCGGGCTGAGACTCCCAATTCCCTCCAGCTTCCAGCTGTGCTCCAACAACCCACATAGGAAGCTGCTTCCTAGAGAGTCAGGCTGCTGACCAGTCAAACTGGCCACCCACAGCAGGGTCCCAATCCAGGGTCTTTCTCAGCCAGAGTCGGGCAGTCGGGGGCTCGTCCCCTGACCTCTACAGCCCTTGCTGGGCCTCTGCTGAACCCACAGCCCAGCTACCGCACGGAACAACTGCTGGGACACCAGCCGGCAGACTACTAGGGAAAGGAGCGGGGTTTCCATCCAGTCCCACACCAAGCACTCGGGGGCAGCCTTAACTTTGACGGGGGCCAGTCAGCAGCACTTACACTCAGCCAAGAACAGACAGGCACTCAAGGAAACCACCCCAAGAGTCCGCAGGTGATTTCGTAGCTGCTCAAAGGGGATTTCATAGTGGTTCACAAGCAGCAAGGAAAAGGTTAAGGGTTGATGCTAGGTGCCCAGGCTGCTTCTGAGCGATCACTACAGTCATGTAAGTGGCATATACGGTATGTCCAAATGGCACCCCTTTTCTGCTGAACAACAGGGGGCACTATTTGGGAGGAAGAGCTCCTGCAGATACCCCCTGAAAGGAGTGCACACACACACACCCCACGGATATTCCCCCTGCCAGGGAATGCTCTGGAATGCCCTCCCTGTCAAGATCAGAGCTTCTCTATCTCTGGCTGTTTTTAAGGGGGCCCTTAAGACACACCTGCTTTCTCAGGCTTTTAGTTCATTTCTTTTAAATGGCTTGTTTTAGATTGTCAGGTTGTTTTAATCATTGTATCCTGTCTTCATCTTTGTTGTATTTTAACTTCTGTACGCCGCCTAGAGATGCACATGTCATGTCAGGCGGTATAGAAATAGGATAAATAAAATAAAGCTGATGAGAGAAGCACAAGAACCCAGCCGTGCTTCAGAGCACTCCTCCCGTCCCCCCACCCCCGGCAGGCCGGTGCCACAGAAAGGTCTGCTCAGCCACTCTGCATGCCCACCACCTGAGCTGGGAGAGGTGCAATTGCTGTGCAGGGGATAGACAGGCGAGCTTCTCAGGCAGGCTTAAAGGTCTGCTTTGGGATTAACTCCAAGATCCAGCTGCAGAACAGGAACGCACCAACAGCAGTGCCTCTGAAGAGCAGATGTTTCATAGGAACTGCAGCCAGGTGATTGACAAAGGGGAGACAGGCACGCTCCCTCCAATGCAGAATCCAACAGTTTTGCCCCTTTGGCATACGCACCTGGCACGGAGACCCATTTCTCTGATCGGGTCACGGATCATGCAGAACCAGTGAGCTGCAAGAAATACAGGTACGGCTGAGGAACGCAGCTTGAAATGGAGGGTGTGTGGGGGAGGGTTTCGATGTTGTTGAAGAACAACTCCCATCATCCCCAGACACAATGCATTGTGGCTGGGAATAATGGGAGTTGTAGTACAACAGCTGGAGGGCTGAGTTTGCCCACCCCTGGCTTAGATGCAACGCTCCCCCAACAACTCTGAGAAGTGCTCAGACTTGGGTATCCAGACGTTGTTGGACTACGATCCCCATCATCCTCAGCAACCATGGCCTTTGAGGATGATGGGAGTTGTAGTCCAAGAACATCTGGGGTCCCGAGCCTGAGGACCCTTGCCCAAAGTGATTCTCCTGCACAACCTACTCATTGGGTGGGCCAGTGATTTAAGCTGCATGCATCTGTAAATAAGGCTTCAGTCCTTTGCACACTTGCCTGGGGGTGAGCCCCACTGAGCACAGGGGGAGGCAAGCTCAAGGAAACATGCATAAGATTGTGCCTTAAATGTCGCCATGTTAAATTACCTGGCCTGCAGAAGCACCAAAGACCAGAGGCGCATTTGACTGAGCCGTTCCCGAACTGCTGGACATCTCCAGCTACTTATTTCCCCTTAAAAGCCAACAAATTGCTGTTTGTCTGTTCTAAAATATTCTTCTCATCCTCTGCCTTCCCTTTGGAAAAAGCGGGAATTTGGTCCTTGCCGCCAGAGAAATGGGCCTCTCTGTGCAAAGCACCACTAGAGCAGGAAGAGAAGGAAACCTCACCTATAGCCAGCTCAAGGAGAAAAATGGGGCGGACGGGTCCCCCCACTTGCAATGCACTAAGTCAGAGCTGCTGCTGCTGCTGTGGCTGCACACCCAAACACTCCCCACCATGGATGTATTTCTCTCAGTGGGGCGTGTGTGCGTGTAGGAGAACGTCCCACTGCATTGTCCTGCGTGGATCAGAGTTGTCAACAGCCACTGCCTGCGAGAGTCGCCTTGCTCCCAGAAGTGCCATTTCTTGGGGAGGGGGAGGCAAGCTTCTTCTCAGCCAGGTCTGATGCCTCCTCTAGGTCAATTGCCGGAGGAGGAGAAAAGCACCAAACCACCAAGGTGAGCAGAACAGACCAAACCGACCCCCTCCCGCTTTTGAATCAAAGGGCTTGATTAAAAACCCGGAAGAGGGCGGCTGTTTTTACCTCTTTCTCCCTGGGATTTCTCTTGATGGAAACCTCTCCCTGCCCCGCAAAGCTGCTATTTGGCCTAGTAGGAAAAAATCTGAATGTCCGTGTATGTTCTCCTTCTGGGCAAATAGCAATGAAGGGGGAGTGATTTCCATCCAGAACATGGCAAGCAGGAAAAAGATGATCCCCGTTTTGCTCCACAGTTCAGCTCTGGATCGAACCCCACCCCAAATGGCTGCCATCTGCAAAACCTTAAGAGACCAGAGATGCCGCCTACATGCATCTCTCTTGTCATGTCTATTTTTGGCCTTAAGCCTAGAGCCATTGCCACGTCTTGTGGTACTGAGTTCCACAAGTTAAGTATCGGGTGTGTAACCAAGGACTTCTTCTGCCAGCCCTGCTTCTGCTGTCTATCAACTTCACTGGGTGACTGCAAGGTCCAGTGATCCAAGACCTCATGACACTTCTTCCCCATCAGAGAGAGCCAGCCTGGTGTAGTGGTTAGAGTGCTGGACTAGAACCAGGGAGACCCGAGTTCAAATCCCCCTTCAGCCATGAAACTAGCTGGGTGACTCTGGGCCAGTCACTTCTCCCTCAGCCTAACCTACTTCACAGGGTTGTTGTGAGGAGAAACTTATGTAATACACCGCTCTGGGCTCCTTGGAGGAAGAGCGGGATATAAATGTCAAAAATAAATAAATAAATAAATAAATAAATAAATAAAACCAATGCAGACTGGATCGGGCTATCTGTCTTCCATTCTTACCCGGGAGGTTTCTTCTGAGGGGGGCACAGTCTGGTCTTGCATGCCATTTACAGATGCAGGGAATGTTCTAATGGCTTTTGAGGCTAGTGGCACGTGTGACAACCTTCCTTCATAGTGCACGAAGTGAGAAACAACTCCCCGCCCCCACAAAGCTTATTAATTACTATTACACAAGTGATATTATTGGCAGTGTGTGTTTCCTTAACGAAGACTAACAAAGTAGCACTTAGTGACTGAAGTGGAATTAGAATTCAAACATAATGCAGGCGGCGGATCCTTGGAGAGCCTTCTTCCTTTGCCTCGTTCGCGCTTGCAGCGGAAGCAGGACCTGGGTGTGCCTCCCTTGCACGGCAGGGAAGGGGCGCAGCTCACGCATCTTCGCAGCGGCTGGGAAAGAGAGAGGCATTTCTAGAACAAGTGGCAGTGGGCAGCGGAAGACCTGCACAAGGGACAGGCCACCCGAAGTGGCCTTCTCCTGCCTTGGACCACTGGTCCATCGTGCTGCTCTGTCTTGTCTACTTTGACTGGCAGCAGGGGTCTTCCCCAGCAGGGGTCTTCCCCAGCACCGGCTGCCTCAAGATTCCTCCCCACCTGGGACCTTCTGCATGCAGAGCAGAAGAGAGGCTGGAGTGGAGAAGGTGCAGCATCGGACACAGAATCTGCGCAGGTTTCCCTTCCAGACCACGCTGCAGAATCCACAGGAAGCTCTCCACACAAGGGAAACCAGTGAGTCCAGTGGCCTGATTCACAAAGAAGGTTTGAGAACCGGGACCAGAGCAAGACATTTCGGTGTCTAAGAGGTACCCTCCCTCCCGCCCAATGCGAATTACCATGGAGCACAATCCACCAGGATGTTCCTCTGCACAAGCCCCTCGGAAATGGGCAGGGGATGGACCAGAGCACCCCCGGCGTCTCCCATGTATGATATCGGGTTTGGGCAGGAGAACATCCAGGCAGATTGCGCCCCATAAGTCACCTCTCTCTGTCGCCTGCTTGGCTACCCCATTTGTGCTGGGAATGGCAGGTGTAAGAGGAACCACTCCTGGCACACACATTCCCCCAAAGACAGTTGGTGACAACTCCTTGGCACAGAAAGGAGCTTCCAGGAGCCCAGCTGGCCGCTGGGCCGGATGTTTGCTGCAGAAATCCCACAAGGGTAAATCCTGGGGTTTCCTCCTCCAAGTGCCACCCTGCAGCAAGAAGGGACCGTCCCTTCCGAAGTTCAGAGCAAATTCTGTAGGAGTCGAAGAGCAGCAATTCGGTCAAGCCGCCCAAATCGTCCAGGGCCACCACCGCCGCCTCCTTCTCTGGGCTCCCTGCTTCTGCAAGGGGCTGGTCAGCACTCAGAAGGATTCCGGACAGTGGCCGCATCATGTGTGCCACTTAGCAGCCTGTGGCAGGGGGTGGGTGGGGTGAGGACCCTGGATCCCCAGGCCTGAGATGGCTTTGATCATGAGTGCTGCAAGACACGACTGGCTGGAAGTGAGCCGTGCGAAGCAACAAGCACCCACCCCGCCCCCCAGAGGGAAAGGAAAACCCCAGCAAAGCGTTCTTCAACTTGGCGATCTCCTTGGGTTGTGGGTCCAGGGGGGATGGTGGCAGGTGAGGGGGGGGGGCTGTCTGGCAAACCCCCCAGGAAGCTCTCCTTGGCTTCCCAGGTGGCGTCGGCAGTCCCTAGCCAAGCAAGAGGGTTCCTCAGGAAGAGCCATCCCGGGGCCCTCAGCCTCTTGTTTCGGGTGCTGCCCAAGGAGAAGCCGTTGTCAGGAGAAGACTCCCCTCTTGCTTCCGTGACTGTGCATGGAGAGGGGAGGGGGAGGCCAAACGCTGGGGCTGGGGGGGCACTGCAAGGGGCTGGGGGGCATTTCAAGACTCGGCCTTCTCTTTCTTCTTGCTCTTCTTCAGGAAGGAGGGGGCCCGGAATTTCTTCTTCTTCTTGGACGGAGACTTGGATGGCGAGCCTTCTGGGGACATTGGCCCGCTGGTGACAGACTCCGTTTTGTCCTTAGCGGTGTCGGTGCTTGCGTGGGTGGTCATCTGGCTGATGCCCTTGCTCAGGACCTCCTCTACGGTTTGATCGTCGTCTTTGCCGTTCACCACCACCTCTGCCCCGGGCTCTGCCTTCTCCTCAGTGGCAGCAGGATCGGCGGGGGCCTGGACGCCGTCCGTCTTCTTCCCATCTTTCCAAGAGAAAAAGAAACTGGGGTTAATGCTTACTTACTGAGGCAACGTCTCTGGTTTCATGGGGAGTCACACTGTGGAGCCATTTGGGGTAATGGTTAAGAGTGTCAGACTAGGAGTGAGGAGACCTGGGTTCAAATCCCCACTCCGCTGGGTGACTGTGGGGCCAGTCTTGATAGCCCTAAGCAGGCCTTATGAAACAACCCCTAATAGGGCAAAATGCGAGCACGCTAGCTAGCTCCGCCTTGGTGCCAACGCGCTCCCTAACCAGGGGCGGCCCTTCCATGAGGCACGGTGAGACAGTCGCCTCAGGCAGCAAGCTACTGGGGTGCCAGCAAGATGGCAGGACGCCCTCCTGCCCTCTGCTGCTTTTTTAAAAAGGGAAGGCGGGGGAGGAGGGTGTGTGTAATGGGCGGCATTTGTTTATTGACTGTATTTGTACACCACCCCCACGGTCACCAAAGTTACGTCTCTGGGCAGTTTTTATAACAACATAAAACATATTAAGACAAGAAACAAAACATCACCACAATTTAAAACCACAATTCTAGTTAAAAAGCTTGGGTGAATAAATGCGCCTTTAAAGACCTTTCAAAAGCTGTCAGAGATGGGGAGGCTCCAATTTCAGCAGGGACATTTCAGCTGAAATGTGTTGCCTTGCAGCTGGTTCCTAACTGCAGCCCCTGGGTGTTCTGGGGATAAAAGTCACACAGAGGAAGCCGCCCCGGCTTCAGGGCTGCCCCCCTTGCGAGAACTGCTGGAACTGGGGACAGCTACAGGGCACGTGGGTGGGGCCGGCTGCTGCACTCCAGCCCCCCCCCATCACCACATTGTCCCCAGTTTCACAATGCCTGGAAAGGCTTCTTTCTCTGCCGAAGTCTGCTTTGAAGGGTCGTCGTGATAAGAGACGGAAAGAACCACGTCTGCCTCCCTGAGCTCCATGGGAGGGGGGCGGGTTGAAATTGTGAGCAAGAGATACAGAACAGGTGGGTTGCTTGCAAGGCAGATCATTTGGGGAAGGGTGGGGGGGATAACCGAGGCAGCCTGTACAATGGACACCACCAGTAAGTGGACACCACTTGCTGCTTAGGCACAGCTTGAAAGTGCACCAAGCGCTGGACGTATTCTTGGTAGCCTTCGGCCTTTGTGGCTGGGGATTGTGGGAGCTGAAGTCCAACGAGATCTGGGAGGCCAAGTTTTGCTCCAAGAACCTTTCCAGCTCAGGACTGGGGAATGCTGCGTGGAGGTGGGAAAGGTCTTCACGAATCTGCCTCTGGCTCGCCTCTCTTGCTGCTGCAGCTGCCCAGAGATGCAAGTTTTGGGCGGTATGTAAAATAAATAAATAAAATGTTGTGGCCCTGGCAGTGGGGGTGATGGCACTGCTCAGCGCCACCCTGCCTCATGGTGGCGTGGCTTTGTCATGAAGCCAAACAGGGTGTGTGTGTGGGTGGGGGCTTCCTGGGGGTGGCACTGCTGCCCCAGCTTCTGCCACCTGTTTTGCTCTCTTTTGTGTCTCCAGTCCGCAAACTCTCTCCCTGCAGCTTGCAGAAAAAGGCGATGAAGCCGGAGGAGGCATTTGGTCTAATCCTGGCACCTGTTCTCTCTTTAAGGTAGACAAAGGTCACACATATGACATTGCAGAGAAAGTTATCGTATTGACCTGAATACAAGATAACTCTGAATGTAAGATAAGCCCCTTAACAGAGGTTAAACTGAGGTTAAATAGGGTTGTAGCTACACTAACCCAAAAGGAAGAGGAGAACTCTGAATTTAAGAGGGCCCCCTGGTTTCTAACATCAAAGAATCTGGGTGGTGGTGGGGACTAGGATACAGGAAAATATACTGGCCAATGATGCAGGAAGGCTCCCACAATGACCAACAATTTCCACACTGCTCTGTGACGTGTTGGTCTGTCAATCTGTTCCCAAAAGTCTTACGAGCAGAGCCACAGCAAATGCCGACACTCAGTTCAATACAAAGTGAATGCAGGGAAGAGCCATGAAGGTTGGCTGCACAGATTATCTTCCTGCACAGCAATGTCTAGGTTGACCCAAGGATCTTGCCTTACACTTCTGCAAGAATTGCTCAGTGTGGCTGTCCAGTGGTGACTCCACAAGCCATTTATTGCTCATGCCCAGAAAAGCCCTCTGTCTGGAAAGCACAGGGCCAGATGAAAGGGAGGGTCACACGATCACTAGGGGAGGAGATGGCTCTGACCCTCACGCAGGAGCTGCATATTGTGCTACTCCCAAGAGCGGATCGTCGGTGAGTGGAAAACAAGGTTGAAGGCAGAGGGCTTGGACGTGGGCGACGCCCCAGCTGGGTAGGACATGCAGGCCCTCCCCAACTTCCGTCCTCAGCTTTGGAATGAGTGAGGAGGAGAGCTGGTCTTGTAGTAGCCAGCATGAATGGTCCTCCTTGCTCAGCAGGGTCTGCCTTGGTTTGCATTCAAAGGGGAGACTACATGTGTGAGCACTGCAAGGTATTCCCCTTTGGGGAGGGGGCCGCTCTGGGAAGAGCACCTGCCTGCTTGCATGCAGAAGGGTCAAGTTCCACCCCTGGCAGCATCTCCAAGACAGGGCTGAGAGAGATTCCTGCCTGCAACCTTGGAGAAGCCACTGCCAGTCTGGGTAGACAACATTAACAACAACAACAACAACAACCACTGAGCAGAAAAATGGAAAAATAAGCCACTGCATGGTCAATATTTGCACAATATAACCAGAAAATCAAACATCACCAAGACCTGGCAGTGGCTTAAGAATGGCAACTTGAAGAAAGAAACAGACGGCTGTGCAAGAACAGGCACTAAGAACAAATGCAATAAGAGCAAAAGTCGAAAAATCCACAACAAACAGCAAGTGCTGCCTTTGTAAAGAAGCAGATGAAACACTGGACCACCTCATCAGCTGTTGTAAAAAGATCGCACAGACTGACTACAAACAAAGGCATGACAAGGTAGCAGGGATGATACACTGGAACATCTGCAAAAAATACAAGCTACCTGTAGCCAAGAATTGGTGGGACCATCAAATTGAAAAAGTTGTAGAAAATGAAGATGCAAAAATATTATTATGCCACACAATACACCAGATATAACTGTAGTTGAGAAGAAAGAATGTAAAAATAAATAAATAAAAACAAGTCAACATAATTGACATGGCAATACCAAATGATAGCAGAATAGAAGAAAAAGAAACAGAAAAAACAAAATACAAAGATCTACCAACTGAAATTGAAAGGCTGTGGCAGAAGAAGACCAAAATAATCCCAGTAGTAATTGGCGCCCTAGGTGCAATTCCAGAACACCTTGAAGAGCACCTCAACACCATAGGGGCCACAGAAATCATCATCAGCCAACTACAAAAAGCAACTTTACTGGGAACAGCCTATATTCTGCAATGATATCTATAACAACAACAATATTGATAATAAAATTCAGCCATCCCAGGTCCTTGGGAAGGACTCGATGTCTGGATAAAACAAACCAGTCAATAACACCTGTATGACTGTAAACAAGAAATAATAAAACAACACCACCACCAACAACAACACCACCACCACCACTGTGTTAGCTGCCCCATAACAAATTGTTCTCTGGGAGGCTTACAACACAGCATTAAAACATCGAGTTGAGACACATTTAAAACATGAAATCACAACACACCAAAACCAAAACACCGTACAAAACAATTTTACAACTTTTGAAAGTCAGTTTTAAAATCAAATTTGAAAGGCCTGAGTGAACAGAAAGGTCTTCACCTCATGTCTAAAAGAACAAAGTGATTATGCCAGGTGAACCTTCCTGGGGAGGCAGTTCCATAAATGGGGTGCATCCACTGAAAAGGCCCTCTCCCTGGTAGCCACCCACCTCACCTCGTTTGGCAGGGGCCCTCGGAGCAGGACCTCCGAAGAAGATCTTCAGGTCTGACTGAGCTGGATGGACCAGGGTCTGACTCGGTAGAAGGCAGCTTTAGAAGTTCTTCTGTGTCAAAGCCCGCCTACCCAGCACATGAGGAAGCTCCCTGCCTGCCTTCAACCTTGTTTTACCACTCATGGATGGTCACAGAACAGGAGTGTGCACAACTCTCAAACTAGGACAGGAGGCATCTCCTCCCCTAGTAACCACTGTGTGGACCGCCCGGAACCAGTTGGAGTTCATCTCATTTGGCCTTCAGGCTATTTGCGCACCATCAAAATTGAGACCCTGCCTTCTAGTTCTATAGTGGCCAGGATGGCTTAGAAAGAAAGAAATGTCCAGGGTGTCAGATGCTTCTCCCAGTGCCATTAGCTCTGGGAACGACTCCTTAAGGTGACCAACAGAAGCCTCTCCTGGCCCTGTAACCCCATCTCTGCATTTCAGGAGAGACACCGCCAGAGGCTGGAGCTGGGTCCTTCTGGCTGCCAAGCAGGGGCTCTTCCACTGACCTAGAGACCCCCTCAGAGCTGCTCTGTGGCTGTTTTACATCTCCAGTGACCAAGGGGGATTCTTGGGTGCACAAGAACAAGAGACGTCCTCAGTCCCGGAACGCAGAATTCCAGCTGGCTGACGCACCCCTCCCTCACCCACAGGGGAAGCTGAAATGGCGGAGAAAGCAGCCCCTCTGTACTTACTAAAGTGACAAGTATTCAGAATCAGAGGTAACTCCTTTGATGAAAGCAACACATGGAAAGAGAAAGGAAGACGTTGTGGAGACAAACACGCCAAACACAATGAGGCACAATGAGACAATGAAAAAAAACCCACGCTCACAGGCACACACACACACATGCACACATCAGAACAGCCCTCCCTCCAGCAACCAGGAGCCACGTTACTCTCACAGATGTGAGCAGGGGTCCTCAGTCTTGGTCCCCAGGTGCTGGGCCTTCATCCCCAGTAGTGTTCCCCTCTCTCAGGGATTCCCAGATGTCGTTGACCACAACTCCCACAATTCCCAAGTAAAAGCCATTGCCGCTGGGGACTCTGGGAGTTGTAGTCAACAACATCTGGGGATCCCTGTGAGAGGGAACACTGACCCCCAGCCTTCAGCCATTGCAGCTGGAGATGGCAGTTGTAGTCCAACCACATCTGGGTACCCAAAGTTGAGATCCGCTGGGCTAGGGAGCTCTTGAAGGGCCATGATGCTTGTCCTTAAGGGGCACAATGCTCTTGTGTAAGGTTAGCCAGACAGCCCCTGCAGTGACAAAGAGTCCGTGGCCAGTGCTTTGCAAAAGAAACTGGCGGCATTTGCCTCGGAGAAGGGAAGGAAGTGCTTAAATCACGGCCTACTTTCCCAGTCCAGCAGCTTTGACCTGTCCCAGGGTCCCTGTTCACACCTGCCAGCGCCCAGAGCCTGAGCTAGACTGGACCTCCTTGGAAGGGGAAGGGAAGTCACCCCACAGACCCCAGAGCACCCTCGGACCAGGAGGAGTCAGTTCCCTGCCCCAGAGGAGCGCCCACTCTTGGATCTCACCCCCTCCATGTCCTCCCTGCCACCTGTTGGGACTCCCTGATGCCACAGGACCCCAGGTACCAAGGGCTAAGTGGCATGTTCCATTAAGGTGCCATTCACCAAAAGACTCAACAAGTCAGAAGCAGCCCTGGGAAGGATGGACTAGGATACATGGTGGTCAGGAGTGAGCACTTTCGCCTGCACTGTTTTCCTGCTGAAAATCCTCCCCCATGCAGCGATTTGCCCCCAGAGTATATCTATTCAATACCCATAGGGAAGACATCACTAAGGGTGGAGCACCCACCTGGCAGCAAAGGGTCTCCCTTCCTCAAACTCTTCTGCCAAGGACCAGTCCCCAGGTGACATGCTTCCAGGAAACAGAGCCTCCAGCAATATCACCAGGAAAGGCAGGGCTGCTCTAATAGCCCACACTGGCATCAAGGAGGGGGTCACACCTCTCCTGCCTCTCCGCCCCGGCTCCTTTCTCTGAGCTACCTTGGACAGCAACCTTGCTGGCTCCCCAGTGGGCTCCTGCAGTGGGCTCCTGCGTTGCTGGGAATGGGCAGTGATGACGCTTACAGTCAAGGATCTGGAACTGTGTGGCCCTGTTCCTATGATCAGTAAAGCTAGTCCAAGGGGTGGCCAGTTACCAGCCAGAGCTGTGCGTGTTTCCAAAAGCCATGCGTAAGGCAGCAGAAATCCTCCTGTGCTGATCCATCATACTTTAGCTCGGGGACTGCAGCCGCAGATTGCTAATGTGGGCTCAGTGTGGTGCCTGACTACAACTCTGCACAATTACCTTTTGGTTCTCCAACTGGGGTTACGGCCAGCACATGCATAGTTTTTGAGAGTGTCCATGGCTCTGAATTGTAGCTGGCTGCTCTTTGGACTAGCTTTAAAGATCATAAGAACACAATCTGTGAGCCAGGAGAAAAGATATTGGGCAGGGAAAGCACTTCCTTTCTTAAGCACTTCCTTTCGACCTGGCCCTTCAGAGATGCAAGTTCCCCCTGTAAAGGATGGTTTGCATGGAAGAGGAGGTCAACAAGGCCCCGTTACGGAGTACAGTGGAATAATATGCACTTTGACCCAGCAGTGGCTTTCCATAAAAAAACAAAACAGACCATGGTGAACAGTTGGACGAGGAGGTGCAAATTACTCCCTGGCCCAGTTTCAGTGTCTTCAAATCTCTTTGCTTCCTCCCCTTCTAGAAAGCCACATTTCATTTCATTTCATTATCTGATGTCTGTATATTGATTCTGTCAAACTTCTGTCTAGATGATGAGGTCAGCTGCAGACTGGCTGATGGATCTCTCTGACTGCATTAAGAGCAACCTTGCTGGATCAGCCCTAGACCGACATAGACCAGCATCTTGTTTCTAACCATGGCCACTCAAATGCCTTTGGGCAGCCCACAAACAAGGTGTGAGGAGAGAGCTATGCTCTGTCAAGCATCTGGCTGTCAGAGCGACACAGCCTCTGAACACAAAGCCTGTCTTTAACTTTCATGAATAGTCATGATCTTTTCTAATCCTCTGAAAAGTCATCTAAGCTAGTGACCACAACCTCTTCTTGTGGCAGTGTGTTCCATATGCTAACCATGCATTTTGTGAGGAAGTAGATATGCTGACCACTTGGATCCTTGGAGGCCTGCAGAGGCTTGCCTTACCTTCTGAAGACTTGGAGGGCGACATGGGTGGGCTTTTCAGTGCAGGCTTTGTGGGGCTCTCCCCCATGGGAGTCGCAGTAGATTCCGCAGGGGAAGTCACCTCTTCCTCCTCCTCCTCCTCCTCCAGGCCAGCATCCTTCTCACCTGGGAGATGGGATGAAACAATAGAGGTCACACAGAGAAATCACCTGTTGGGCGAAATATGTACGTAGGGCACAATCCTGTGCTTCTAGCTAGTATGCTTAGTCCGCAGAGCTGCAGCAATCCTATAGAACAGCACACCCAAAGCTTGTAATGATGACTGGACCCCATCGCTAGGGAAGGCTTCGAAGGCAGGAGAGAGGCAAGGTTGTCCTCCAGAGTTGAAGCTATGGTGGCTGGCTGGACCTGGGGAGGAGATCTAGTCTTGTGGTAGCAAGCATGAATGGTCCCCTCTGCTAAGCAGGGTCTGCCCTGGTTTGCATCTGAATGGGAGGCTATGTGTGTGAGCCCTGTAAAATATTCCCCTGGGGATGGGGCCGCTCTGGGAAGAGCACCTGCTTGCTTGCAGGCAGGAGGTTCCAAGTTTCCTCCCTGGCATCTCCGGTAGGGCTGGGAGAAACTCCTGCCAGTCTGTGTAGGCAGTATCGAGCTAGATGGACCAAGGGTCTGACTCGGTATAAATCAGCTTCCTATGTTCCTGGGCAGGACAAGGCAGGGCTCCAGGTTTCTCAGGCCGGCTGGCCAGCCAGCTTGGCCAGGAGCCTTCCTAGGAGCCTTCTGCGGTAAGGAGGAGGCATCTCCCTGCAAGGATTCCTCCCTGGGCTCTCTCCTTGCCGGAGGTCTCCCAGGTTGCCGGCTCAGGACAGCCCAGGGCTTGAGTCCTGGCACTGGGAGGGTGACAGGGTGGCTGTTGCTGGCCCCTTCCTGATCCTCCTTCCTTCCGGGCTGTTGTCTCTGGCCAAACAGGAAGGGGGAGAAGCCCTGCCTTGCATGCAGAAGGCATCTACTGGTATCTGTTTCATTGTTGTGAGCCGCCCTGAGCAGTAGTGTACTGGAGGGGCGGGGTATAAATATTGGAAATAAAATAAAATAAAAACCATTCCCAGCAGCGATTGTTGGGAGAGGCTTGGGCCTGGCTGCTGGGCAGGAAACACCATTTCGGGGCTGTTCTCATGACTCTAAACAGAGGCGGAAGAGGGCCCAGTGATCTGCCCAGCCAGATCTCTCTCTCTCTCTCTCCCCCACCCACTTCCAGTTCACGGCAGCGAGCAAGGCATGTGCAGTAGCTGCTCCAGGATATTTACCGTCGAGGCCCAGCTTCTTCCTCTCCACCTCCTTCTTGTATTCCTCCAGCTCCTGGTCTGTCAGCTGGCTGAAGGGGTTAGGCGGCTCAGGAGCAACCTCCTCCAGGGATTCGTCCTTCATCTCTCCGTCTGCCAAGTGACTCTCGGTCGACTGCAAAGGAAGCCACTCCCAGTGTAACCACAGCCGGTGACACTGGCCCTCGCTCCAAGGGCGGAGCGAGGGCCAGGAGGGCAAAGCAACACAGGCATGCAAGGAGGACTGTAGAGCTGGGGAAGGTGTGGGGAAGGGCAACCCCGTGTTCAGGGAGCTGGGCCGCCTCTCCTGCGAGGAAAGGCCACAGAACGCAGGGCTTTCTCGTTTCAAAAAGTGATGACAGAGGTGTACAAAGATCCTACATGGTGCAGAGAGAGTGGGCAGAGAGCTGTTCTTGCTCTCCTGTAATACTAAGGGTCGTCCAATGAAATGAATGGTTGGGAGCTTCAGGATAGACAAAATACATACTTTACACAGTACATAATTTATGAGATTTGGTGCCACAGGATGTGGTGAGAGCAATAGGTTTTGGTGGCTTTAAAAAGGGATTAGCATCTTACTGCAAGAACAGAATCAATGGCAAGACTCAATGGCTATTAGTTATGATGATGGCTAGGTGGAACCTCCACAATCAGAGGCAGCCTACTCTTGAATGCCAGTTGCTGGGGAGCAACACCATGAAAGGGCCATTTTCTTCAAGCCCTGTTTGTGGACTTCTCAAGGGTCTCTGGTTGGCCACCAGAGGTGCACCTAGGTAATTCTGGAACCTGGACCTAAAGGCCTTTGGAGACACACACACACACACCCGCCCTGCAAATTAAGCATCATCATGCTCTGCTGGGCGACCCCACCACCCAGGACAGACTAAAGAGGATTTGGGGGCCCCTAGGGGCTGTGGAGGCCCTGGACTTTGGCCCCAAAGTCCAGGGGAAAGAGTGCCTCTGTTGGCCACTGTGGGAAGCAGGATGTTGCACTGGATGGATCTACTTTGGTCTGATCCAGCAAGCCTTTTAAAAATGTTATCTACCATGTTTGTTTCCCACCCTCCTTCCAAGGCCAAAGGCCATTGTGGCTCAGCATGATGGGAGTTGTAGTCCTACAAAATCTGGGGACCCAAGGCTGTGAGGGGACCCTCTCTAAAGAGCCTGGGCAGCATATATATTAGGTGATCCCCATTTTGATGCACAACAACCCTGTGAAGTAGGTTAAGCGGAGAGAAGATGTCTAGTCCAAAGTCTCCCAGTGAGCTTTAAGGCCTTGAACCTTGGATGCCTCCTCCATCCAAGGCCAACACCTTCTTCTCCCACCACACACAGTCTTCAGAGTGCTACGCCTAGTAGGTCTTGCAAGAAAGAATACCGGGCTTCTGCTTTTCTCCGCGATGACGCTGGCGAGCAGCTGGGACTGAGGACCTGCCGATTTCACATCCTGTCGATTTTGCTCTCGAATCTGCAAGTAGGAACACAAGAACGCAGAAAACTGAAAACAGAAAAAAGGATGAGGCCCGTGAAGGAGAGAAACACTTATTCAGCACTTGTTTTGGGGGGCAATCTGGAAAAGCTGCCCAGGGCTGCACCTCACTAGCACCCCTGAGGGGGCAGGTGAGATGGCAGGGTACCTTGTTCCTCATTTCCAGAACTTCTTGTGGGTCTGTGTAGAGAGGCACAAACTGGTTTGAGTTTTCTATTCGGATTGGCGTCCCACTGCTGGATTTCTCCACCGCATCTGCTTTCATCCACTGGCACCAGGAAAGGAAAAGAGAGAAAAGCGTAAGATGGCAAAGGGGGATCCTTTCAGTGGAGCCAGCATGGTGTAGTGGTTAGAGTGCTGGACTAGGACCGGGGAGACCCGAGTTCAAATCCCCATTCAGCCATGAGACTTGCTGGGTGACTCTGGGCCAGTCACGTATCTCTCAGCCTGACCTACTTCACAGGGTTGTTGTGACGAGAAACTCAAGTATGTAGTACACTGCTCTGGGCTCCTTGGAGGAAGAGCGGGATATAAAAAATAATAAAATTTAAAAAGTGGAGAGGGTGGGGCCTGGGGACCAGCTGGGGGTGATTTGGGGATTTTCTCCATTCAAAGCTGTTCCGTTGGCTATTCCTTCAGCTAGGCCAGGGGTGGGCAAACCTGGCCCTCCAGCGGTTGTGGGACTACAGTTCCCATCACCCCCAGCCACAATAAATTGGCTGGAATTGTAGTTCAGCAACTCTGATGGGAGTTGTAGTTCAACAACAGCTGGAGGGCCAGGTTTGGGTGGAAGAGCCCAGAGAAAAGCCCAGACACCTCCAGATTCTAAATTATGATGACCACTACTTTTTAAAATGTAACATATTTGTATACTGCTCAAAACTTACATCTCAAAGTGGTTTACATATAGAAGTAAATAATGGCTCCCTGTCCCCAAAGGGCTCACAGACAAAAGGGAAATATAAGGTTGGCACCAGCCACAACCGCTTAATTTCCTATACTGAGAGCTGCTCAGATCTAGCAAGGATGCTGGTGTGACTCTCATGACCTCTGTCTTGTTCACCTGCACCAGGACAGGCTTACTAAAGCCATGACTAAAATACGGAAAGTTGTCCAGGGCACGAGGAATAACTCCCTTTTTGCTTTAGCTGCAGGTGTCAGGGAGACCATTACTCCAAAAATGAATCTGGCAGTACAATCCTCGGCATATTGACTCGGAAGTAAGCCCCACTGATTCTCATGAGACTTCTCCTCTAGTAAGAATGCACAACATTGCAGCTGTAACATCTGGAGTTCAGAGCAAGATGCAGGGCCTGGAACTGTTTAGGAACAGAGGAAGCTGCCTTCTACCAAGTCAGACCCTTGGTCCACCTAGCTCAGTATTGTCTACCCAGACTGGCAGCAGCTTCTCCAAGGTTGCAGGCAGGGGTCTCTCTCAGCCCTATCTTGGAGATGCTGTCAGGGAGGGAGCTTGGAACCTTCTGCTCTTCCTAGAGCGGCTCCATCCCCTGAGGGGAATATCTTACAGTGCTTACATGTAGTCTCTCGTTCAAATGCAAACCAGGGTGGACCCTGCTTAGCAAAGGGGACCATTCATGCTTGCTACCACAAGACCAGCTCTCCTCCCTAATTTACACATGGAATACCAACGTTATTGCACCCTTCCCACAGTGAAGTCCAGCCAAGTTAGAAAACTCGGCAGAAGGCATTGGTGGCATCCCTGGGGTCCCCCTCCGGCTTCACTTCTGTTGTCTATTTCCTGGGCTCTGTCCTTCTCGTGGAAGACACTGGCCACTTTCCTTGGAAGGAGGATTTTGCAAGCCTGTACTGAGAGGCGGTGAGCCCCGCTCCACTCCCTTACCGTGGTTTTGGTCCTCTGGCTGCCTGCGCTGCCTTGGCTTTCCTCTGCCACATTCACACGCAAGTAGGTGTTGGGCGTGTTTAGCCAGCGGGTCTTTTCTTTCTGCTGCTTCTGGGCATGCTGCCGGAGGGTGGAGATGGGGGCCCCTTCCTCCTCAAAGACAAAGGCAGTGACCGTGGCTGGGATCTCGACTTCGCTCTTGTGCTTCGTCTTCTCCTGGACAAACGGATAGCGGTACGCATAGCCAGTCCGGTAGCCCTGTTGAGAGCAAAGAGTGCTTCTTTGGCACACGTCCACACAACTCTCTGTAGGCAAGAACTTGACTGCAGTTGTCCAATCCACACTGGAGTCTTCTTTGACATTGCTGAAGCATTGCTTTTTCAATTGGCTGGAAGTGGAATTCGGGTTCCACAAATGTTCTCAATATAATGCTATATTAGTTAGTAATATCTTTACCCTGACCAAGATCCCTCTATAATGTTTACCCAGGAGTAAGTCCCATTCAGCAAAGATCTCTTAATGCATGACTTTTGATTTGCTTTTTAAAAATCTAACCTACCTCACAGGGTTGTTGTGAGGTGAAACACAACTATGTACTCCGCTCTGGGCTCCTTGGAGCAAGAGCGTAATATAAATGTAAAAATAAATAAATAAAAATAGCAATTATTCAGAACAGACTTCCACTAAGAACCAACTTCATTGTTACAAAATATTAAACAAATGTGCCACTTCATTTGATGAGTGTGCCTTATTCTGCCAGAAGTCAATAAAGAACATCCTATTTCAAAGACATCTGTTTGTTGTGGTTTTGTCTTCCTTTTTTACAATTTAATATATTCAGAATCACCTTAAATCTATATAATTTAGTTACCAATACAGCAATAGATGGAATGGTCTCCCCACCCCCAATGTTTATCAGAAAATCTTGTGATTGCAATAGTGCATTAAATTAACTCTTGCTGATATACAGGAAAAGTATTAAATAAGATTAATAAGAACAATATGGGAACTAATCCTAGCATTTTAGCAAAGGTCCTTTCCAAAGTTCACTGCAAGTTTCTTATTTCATTCATTCATTCAATTTCTATGCCGCCCTTCCAAAAATGGCTCAGGGCGGTTTACACGGAGAAATAACAAACAAATAAGATGGCTCCCTGTCCTCAAATGGCTCACAATCTAAAAAGAAACGTAAGATAGACACCAGCAACAGTCACTGGAGATACTGTGCTGGGGATGGAGAGGGCCAGTTACTCTCCCCCTGCTAAATAAAGAGAATCACCACATTAAAAGGTGCCTCTTTGCCAAGTTAGCAGGGGTTAGCAAGTTATTTGCAGGTGCTACTAGTTTTACTGTTTCTTGTTGATCAGGAGTTGGGGATAAGTGATGAGTTACCCTTAATTGCCCCTTGAAGAGCCTCTTTTAATTGCACCAACACCAGTTTATATTCTTGTAGGGATGGGGAGGTTTTAATACCAGGTTTTGTCTTACTGTTTTCTTTTTCTTTTCAATCTTTGCAGCAAAATAGTACTATTTTGCTATTAAAAGATGACAATCCCCAAGAAAAGGGTTAGTGTGGAAGTCACCTAGCTGTAAGACCACTTAGCTTCATGCAGAACTTCAGAAAGTATGCAAAATCCAATACCCGGCACAGAAGTTAAAGTTCTAAAACCCTAGCATTTATTAACTCCCTTCCAAGCTTCTGGTCCTCATGGTTGCTGAAGTACATTTAAATATACATATTTGTACTGTACCCATCTTAGAGCTCACCCAGTTGCCTGTCCCTAAGGTATGCTGAGGACGCACTCTTAATAGAATGGATTGTTTCTGTTCCATGTTGCTCAACATGGTCCTTCAAAGAATGACACTGGTCCCAGAAGCTCTGGCAGGTTGCAAACAGGAGCTCACACCCTACTGCACCCTATTAAGAAAAGTCTAACCATCCACGGTTAGAATTAATGGCAAAGAAGAAATGAGGGAAATCTTAAAGTGCATAGGCCATTAAAGGGTGCAAACAACACTTTTGTGTCATCTCCTCCCTCTTCCAGGTTTTTCTCTCTCAGTGTCAACAATAATCAGGAATAGCTGTGAGTCATCAACCTTCTCCTCCTCTCCCCTCCCCGGTTTGTTATGGATTAAAGGTAAAGTTGTGCCCTCGAGTTGACTCCCGGTGACCACAGAGCCCTGTGGTTGTCTTTGGTAGAATGCCAGAGAGGCTGATCATGGCCTCCTGCCACGCAGTATGAGATGATGCCTTTCAGCACCTTCCTATATCACTGCTCCCCGATAGAGGTGTTTCACCAGCGAGGATTTGAACCAGCAACCTCTTTCTCACTAGGCAAGTCATTGCCCTGCTGCACCATTAGGTGGCTTTGTTATGTATTACCCAGGTGTTTAATTAGACTGGGGGAAAGTCTTGGATATAAATGTGGATTTTAAACAGTGGGATATAGAACACTGAAGCTGACATATAGACACCGACACGTCTGTTCTTTGTTGCAATTCCCTCTTTCTATGTTTTAATTTACACAATTAAAAAGTGTCTGGAGAGAAGTATTGTAGTAGATCCATCAGGCGTATTGCGTCACCATTATATCAACTCACCCATGGTTAAATAACTCTGGCAGGAAGTATCCAGGAACCCACCTGGACCCCAAAAGGCATGCTACAGGTTTAGGAGAAGAAGCCACCACACAGGAAACCAGCAAGATGGGCACCTCTACTTGCAAACGTACCAGGTTGTCCAGCATCCTCATGAGTGCCTCGAACTCATGCTCTCCCAGGCGGCTCTTCTGCATGGGTCCAAAGGTGCTGCCAGCCCATCGGACTGAGCCAACATCATGGGGCCTGTGCTTCTCTCGCTCCAGAACGATCAGGTTCTCTGCTCCACCAGTGCTAGACAAGGCTGAGACCTGGAGGATGCAGACAACAAGAGCCAGCTGAGAATCAAATGGGAAACCCACACAATAGGCTAGATCTCATGTTTTCTGCCTTCACTGAGCTGGAAAGAGACAAGTGAGTGTTGAGGAAAGCATGACAGAACAGTCATCGCTCACAGTCTATGCACACATCCCACTATCAGCTCTGACTAAACAGGTGCAGCAGGTTTTGTAAAGCTCGGAAAACCTACCGATCCTGTTTGACCAGAGTTGGACAAAGCAAATGAGCATGTACATCGTGGGCAACATTTGTACTACTCTGGACTCTATTAAATGTTATATACCCCTGTTCCGTGGGCAAAGCAGCACCTTTTAGAGTGCTGGTTCTCTTATATTGTTCAGGGGGACAAGTTGGGGGGTGGAACCTTCTGGATCCTAATTCCTCTTACATTTCTCTTCACACTTCCAGCATTGCTCTGGATTCTCTCAGGGCAGCTCCAACTTAAACAGCAGCATCTCAGTAAGCTAATGTTCCCCCATCAGAGACAAAACGCAGATGCCAAACAGAATCCAGTAAGCAAAGCAGATGTTGCAATGAAAAGTTAGCCCCAAGATGGGACAGTGGGGAGAGAAGAGAACAACTAGAGGGCCTGGGAGAGAAGAGGCAGCCGCTAGAGCAGAAACAAATATTAACAAGTACTTTAAGTTTGCAAACCTTTTGATTCTACCACTCAAATGCTGAATGTGACATTTCAAATACATATTAATTCAAATGTTTATCTCAGAGTGATAGACTCACTGACATTTCTTTTGGCAAGGATCCAATATGACACAAGCTGTCAGCTATTGAAGTACTAAATAGCAATCCATGTACTACTGCAAACGTTGTCAGATACTAAGTGCTGTTGCATGTCAATTGTCAAATACTAAGTACTACTGCACCCCGACCGCTAAACTGCCAAATAGTCTTGCACATCAGTTCTCAAATACTGTTGATTGTTCATTTTCAAAATCTGAAGTAAAACGTAGGGTGTCAGACACAGATATCAAATGATCGAAGAATATCTGAACAACACCCAAGTACTAAGCACACGTTTGACATCAACCTTCACAGAGCAGGATTTTTAAAAAGAATTGCTGGAAGCCAATTTGTGGCAGCTCCAGCGAGATCCCCGGACGCCGAGTGAGAAGCCCCCTTTGATCATCAAGGCAGCATGTAATGTGGGGCTTTGCTGGGCCCCCCACGGCTGCTCTGTATTGCCCCCCTTCCACCTGCAGAGGGCTCCCATGCTGGGCTGTGGCACGTGGCTGACCTACTTTTTCCAGCTGAAGAAGTAGGCTGATGCACAGAGGGGCGGACAATAGCATGCCGAGAACCAGAGGCAGGAATTGCAGCCGGGCTGCACCACCCAGGCCATCAGACCTGCCACTTTGCTGCAGACTTTATTCGTTATTGCCAAGTCTGGGTAGAACTAAACAAAGAGAGGGAGGGAGGGAGGGAGGGGACCCCCACTGTGTTTTGCTGACAATGTGCTTTAAACTAGGGGTGTGCCGAATTGGTCCGCAGCACACTGGGCCGGTTTGACTGGTTCGATCGCGGATTGCACCAGCCCCAGTGAAAGGGGTCTGGTCCGCAATCGAATTGGACCAAACCCAGTTCATCCATGGATCGGTTTGCAGATTCGAGCACCTGTAAAGGGGAATCCAGTGAGGGCTACCCTTTGCTTCCAAAGGTAATAAAAAGAGGCATGGGACCGGCGAGAGAGGGGCGCCTTTAGAACCGAAAGAGAAGGCGCTTACCGGCAGACCTGTGCGATGCTCCCCCAACCCTCTTAGCAGTGGCCTGTGCATGCCAGAGGCCATTTGCGTGCTGCCAATCCCAGGCTAAACACCTAGTCTGCACGTGCCCTCATTGGAAGCTTCATCAGCAGAGGGCAGTGGATGACCAGCACAGCCCATTTCTGTGCCTGGGCTCCAGAGTGTGCTTCCTGGGGGACATTTGCAGGCATTAAAACAAGCCGCTCCTTGAAAGGAATTCAAGTAAGAAATGCAACAATAGCTGGAAGATTCTCCAGGATGCTGCTGCTGAGAAAGCATGACAAGTTATAATAGCTGGGGTGTTAAAAAAAAATAGAACCTTTGGGGTATTCAGTGCTGCACACATATTATCTCACACATATTGTCTCAGCCATTGCTACAAGGGGAAGAGAGCTGGTAGGATGGCACGGGACAAGTTCTCCCTCCACCCTCTGGCTACTTCCATCCTACCCAGATCAAAGCTAGCAGGTGGCCACTTCCCCCCTCCTCCCCCCCCCTTGGTTTTTGCCGCGGCACGGCCGGTTTTTGGGCGCCTGGCTGGATGCTGCTCCTAGCCTGACTTTGCTCGGGTGAAGAGGCTTCGTGCCCTGCAGTGGACATAAAGACTTGCAGTGGGTTGGGCTTCCTGGCTCTAGGGCTCACCTGCACTTCACAGGCAGCCTGCAAGTGGAAGATCTTGTAGAAGGCTTCTTCCACCGTCTCCCCCAGGGCCACCACGCCGTGATTCCGCAGCACCAGAACCTGCCAAGAGAAGCAGGAAGGAGACGGGGCCCGTGAAAGCGCCGTCCAGAGGCAACCCTTCCTTTGCCGCTGCATTGCAAATTCTTCTCAGGTTGCATCAAGAACCCCCAAAGCTTTGGCTAAGGCTCCCTTGAGAGGTCCAGATGAGAAGGCTGGACCTCGTGACCTGAAGGGCAGAATGCTGCAGCCAAACCCTGAGTAGCATCTCCCAGCCAGGGGCACAGCAAGATGGGTCTGGGGACAAAAACGTAGAGGTGGGCCCCTTGCTGCCTTCTTCAGAGAGGTGCATGGGGGAGAGCCAAGAGAAAGCAGCCGCCCAGTCTGGGGCCCCTCTGTCCCATTGGAGCAACCCCCCTGCTCCCAACGCTAACCTTGCAGGTGGGTCCCAGGCACTTCTGCAGCTCAATTCTGTCTGCTTCCGCCTCCATTTCGCCATTGAAGTCAAAGTACACCATGTCTCCCACCAGCAGAGCATCATGGGAAATTGGCAGCAGCCCGTATTTCATTGCAGACACCTGAGAACAAAGAGAGCGAAGGGCTGGAGAAGCAACGGTCAGTGCCTTAATTCACCCCTGCAGTTTGCACTGATGCATCCCTCGCACCTCGGATGGCCAGGGCGGAAGATTCGCCCCAAAGGAGGCCTGTAGGCCGAATGGTTGAGAATGAAGCTGTAAAAGCATCGGTTCTTTTGAGTTACACAGAACCCTTCATCTGACCAATGCATAAGGTCCTGGAGCTGAGCAACCAGGCCAGGCTACCTTCGCCTTGGAGCCCAGAGCGGAGCACCTGAGCTCGGCTTGATCATCCCAGATGCAAGGGCGTTTGGAGCCCCTGCAGCGTCCGGGCGTGGGCAGGGAGGCCAGGCTGCCTCCGTTCTCTTCTGTTCCGAGCCTAATGCTCTCCCACTAATTGGCCCCGAAGCCCATCCCCATGTCTGGCAGCGAGGCACTGTCTGCGGTTCCTCGTTGCCTGGCAAAGCGGAGCTGTCAGCGAGACGGATGGCGTTGCTTACTGCGGCCATGGCTGGCGTGTGCAAGTGGATGATGCATCTCACGTCGGGTCTCGCCGCATAGATGGCGGAGTGCAGGCTGAATCCGCGGGCATCCACTGGGAAGCTGGTGCTGCCTTGCTCCACCACTTCCCCCAGGACGTTCACTTTAATCTGCAGCACCACAGGAGAAAGAGGAGGGGCAGAAGCACAGGCGAGCCAGAAGGGAGGCATCTCGGAATGCCTCCCTTCGGATGACCCAGCATCATTCCAGAGGCCAGACCGCCTCTTGGAGACGACGCCCAATGGACGTCGTGCCCAACCAGTAGAAAGAAACGAAGGCCACCGCTGAAACTCCCTGGAAGCCCGAGCAACCCTCCTTCCCACCTGCAGCAGAGGCTGCCTGCAACAAGGGTGGCTGAAAGTGCACAACATACACGGTGCAGAGACGCAGTTGAGTTACCCATCCCTAGTGGAGGAGGCTGCCTGTCGCAACTCTGCCCGAGTGCCTACACTGGGCCTGCCTGCTCCCATTCAGGTCCAGAGACACAGCAGAAATAATCCATCTCCAATCCAGCGATTCAGCAGAAGCAAAAAACCCACCCCAAGAAGTGCTACCCACTAGATGTCTCCATGAGCTGAGGATCTGCCCATGCCTCCTGACTGGAAAGATACAAGCCCAGAGCTGTGACTCTCATGCAGATGTGCATAATGTGAGCTCCTTTGAGGATCGGTCCTTCCTACTCTTACATGCTGTAAAAACAGAGGAAGTTGCCTTCTACCGAGTCAGACCCTTGGCCCATCTAGCTTAGGATTGTCGACACAGACTGGCAGCGGCTTCTCCAAGGTTGCAGGCAGGAGTCTCTCTCAGCCCTGTCTTGGATACTGCCAGGGAGGGAATGTGGAACCTTCTGCATGCAAGCAGGCAGGTGCTCTTCCCAGAGCGGCTCCATCCCCTCAGGGGAATATCTGACAGTGTTCACACGTAGTCTCCCATTCAAATGCAAACCAAGGCAGATGCTGCTTAGCAAAAGGGGCACTTCATGCTTGCTTCCACAAGACCAGCTCTCCTCCCAGAGGCTGCAGGTCAGTGGTGGAACTCCAGCTCCAGAAGGTCCCAGTTCAACCCCTGGCAGCATCTCCTGGTAGGGCTGGGAAGGAGCCCTGAGAAATGCTGCCTGTCAGTGTAGCCAATACTGAGTTGAACAGACTAGGGGTCTGACTCTGTAGGAAGCAGCTTCCTCTGCTTCTAAGTTTGCCACTGTGGAGACAGGGGCAGGGATCAACAGACAGAGGAGAAGAATCCTGTGGACTCACCAAGCTAGAGGCTGTGACTTCGTGACAGGAGAGACCGACAGGGCAAATCAGGAAGTGGTCCTGCTCTTTGCTGACTCGCAGCTGCCAGAAACCAAGCAAAGAAGAAAGAGGGGTTGTGGATTCCAGCCTCGTGCCTCGGTCTTCCCTGCAGCTAGGCAGGATGGGGGATGTGGCTGCCACCAAAGGCAAGAAGAAAAGACAGAGGAGCTGCCAGCCCAGGAGCAAAGAGGAGGAGCAGGAGCAGGAGCAGGAGCAGGAGGAGGAGGAGGAGGAGGAGCAGGAGCAGGAGCAGGAGGAGCAGGAGGAGGAGCAGGAGGAGGAGGAGGGCTCTCCCTGCATTCTTCACCACCACTTGATGCAGGATTCAGCCAGTGGTGCCACGTCACCTTCCAAGCACTGGCCACAAGACTATCATGACCCTAACTGTCTGGCTGTGGGCTGCTGCCGGCATGCACAGGATGGGCGTGCATTTTTCTAATGACCCCAACACACCCAGTGGCCACCTGAAGAGACCTTCGCTGTTCCTTCCACCCAGCTCTTTGCCACGGTGTTCTTAACTGCAATTTAACCCGGGGCCAGGTTTTATTTTTATCTCTCCTTGAGCCTCACGGATGGGGTGGGGCAGTCTCAAAAGCAAGGGGGGCCCGAGGAGCCGCTTTTGATTCTGGGCCGGCCTCAAAGCTAGCCCCGAGGGAGGGGTGGCGTCCCGGCCCCTCACCGTGACGTAGGTGTTGCTGAGCTGGGCCCAGCCATAGAGGTCCAGCAGCCGGTAGACGCTGCCGACTTTGCAACGCATGAGACGCTCTCCTTTGGCCAGAGAAGAAGTGTCCGTGCCGTAGAGGTCATTGATGGGTGTCACGGTAGAAAGGTCTGCAGGAGAGAGGAGAACGGGCGTTTAAAAAATGCAGAGACCTCTGGAAAGCAAGGAAGCATGGCAGAGGTTCATGGAATCATGCCTGGTGTGGGGGAAATGGGGGGAGGGAGAGAGAGAGGTTCTCCCTAATCCATAGTGCTAAAACCAGCAGCAGCTCCTTCCAACGATCTGGGGGGTGGGGTTGGGTGCCAAAGGGAGGCAGTTTGGGTTGCTCCTCTCTCTTTCCCCACCCCTCCTGAGAGAGAGAAGGAACCTGAGCTGCCTCCTTTGGTGCCCCCCCCCCTCGTTAGGATGAGCTGCTACTGGCTAAAATTTAGGTTCACCCAATGAGATGAGGGCAGTTCACACGAGCGACATTAGGGTGGGGGAAGCATCCTACCCTAATGCAGGAGCTGGGCGCCCTCCTGATGTTCAGCCGTGTGTTGGAGAAAAACAAGGTAGGAAGTGGGGAGCTTGGATGTCAGTCAAGCCTCAGCTGGGTAGGATGAGCCAGATTCTGCCTCCATCTTCTGAATGAGGCAGATGGGAAAATTCCCCTACCCAGCTGGGGCTTGACAGATGATCAAGATCCCCGCCTCCTACTTTGTTTTGGTGGAACCCCTGATCGCAAAACAAGAGCGTGCCCGACACCCCAAAGAGGGCGGGAGACTTCTGCGACCCTCATGCTGATCGTGTGAACTGCCCTCTTGATGGACAGGAGAGTCAAGATGGAGAAGAGCAGCAGGGCTCCCAACCTGGAGTCCATTTTACTGAGGGTGGGCTCAAAGCTGTCCCACCCAGCTGCCGGCTCCCACCCAATCCCCCTCCCCACTCCTACCTTGATCTTTGGTAGGAGACCACACCATCACTGACCAAGAGGGCACGTGTTTCTCCTCCCCTGGCTGGGCGCCCCTCCGACCCTGAAGTGGATCATGAGGAGGAGCCCATGGTGTGGTGGCCAGGAGTGGGGAGTTGAGGTGAGACACACACACACACACACACACACACACACACACACACACACACACACACAGGTTTGTGGGTTTGAAAGGGAGAAAGGAAGGAAGTGGGGCAGGAAGAGGGAAAGGAGAAGTTAGCTGGAGGGCAGGCCATTTCAGTGCCAGAGACCCAACCATCTTTCGGCAGGGTCTTTGGCCTCCTGCATGACGCCTGCCAGAACAGAAGACTTTGGGATGCCCAACGTACTCAGGGGTGACGGGGGGAAGACCGAGGGAGCCGTGCTGGCCATGAAGTCCGCAATCTGCCGGAGGGCCCAGATGTTGGAGTTGTTCCCTTTCTTCATCTGCTCCTGGATGAGGCTCTCCAGCTCCTCCCTGAAAGACTAAGAAGAGCACAGAGCCCCTGGATGACCCAGGCTCCTCCAGCTGAGCACCCCTTGGCCAAAGGAGCTGGGCTCCCACTTGCTGGCTGGGGACTTTGAGAAGTTCCTCCCAAAGGGCCTTGGTGCTGGCCGTACTGAGGCCTGCATCACTTGGGGTGGGGTGGGGTGGGATGCTTCAGCTGCTTAGGACCAGAAGCGGGTAAAGGGCAGCTGGCAGAGCCCCTATGCCCAAGCAGTGGTTTCCGGACTCTGTTTTGGGAAACCCTGGGGTGAGGTCCTTGGAAGCTTTGCAGGGGCTTTGGAGGAGAAGATCAATCCTGGCAGACAAGCTTTCCTACAAGACAGTTGCTCCCCCACACTTCTGATTTTCCCTTGCAGTGCGCAGCGTCAGGTGTGTGCCATGACAGTGTGGCCCAAGCTCTCTGCCCAGCACTCTCTTAAATGCAGGGTGCACACTGGAACACTCCCCAGGATCTTCTGCAAAGCGTGGGGCTTCTGCAGTGGACGAGTAAGTGCAGAAAGGCTTCGCTGAACAGGGAGAGCTTGGAAAACAGTGCAGCCATGGAGCTAAGACAGAGCTAGAGAAGCAGACTCCTCCCTGCCTGTTCTGCTTCTTCTCCTTACTTCCAAATCCCAAAATAGCCATGCATGCCAATATTAGACAGTTTGCAAGGAAGGATTAGCCAGGCATCAATTTTCTAGCCACACAGCCTGGAAAACCAGAGGTAGATTTTGAAACCAGCTGAGAAGGTTCTTTCTTGTTTGAGAGACGCTTCCTGGATCCTTCAGGTTTCATTCTAGAACAGGGATGGCTGACCTGAGCCTCTCCCGCTGATGCTTGACTACAACTCCCATCATCCATCCATCCATCCATCCATCATCCCCAGCCCTAGTAAATAAGTGTTACCCACGAACACCATGGGTCATAATGTTTTGTTCAAAAACAACACTTGGATCCAGACTGAATGGGGATGTATGATATGGGGTGGGCCAAAGTTTATTTGGGGGAGCAATGGGATGAAAGCTAGCTAGCTTTCTCCTTCAGGCTACTTATGCAGCTCTGTCTCTGTGTCAAATAACGATCGGGCCACTACGAACAACCTGCAGCACTCTAAATAGAATTGGACCTGACCCCCTCTAGTCTGTAGTGGTTGGGCCCCTATTGAGGTGCAACATACTCACGGGGCTTTGCAGAATCATGGTGACCCTTTTCTTCTGTTCCATCAGGTTGAAGTCCTGGCGCAGGTCAGCAGCCATGTTCCTGATGCGCAGGTATTCAGGGTCATCTTCTGAGAACCGGTCAAAGTAATGTGGACCCTGGGAGGGCAGGGAGGAGAGCTCCTCGGGGATGGTTTCACTGCTCATCATTCAATCTACAGTCTACTCCTGGGGACCTGCAAGAAAGTGGAAAGGCCAAATTTGTCCTCTCTAGTATCAGAAGCTCCTTTAAGCCACAGAAGTTCCTTGAGAGTTAACGCAGGACTAAGCACCCTAACCAGTCAGAAGCCCACATCAACCTCCAGTAGCCTCCAGGTCTTTGCTCAAGCAACATCTCACCTGCTCTAGTGTTACTCTCCAGCTCAATCTCTCCTGCTCAGAGCTGTCCAAACCCTGCCTGCCTCTTGCTCTCCCTCGGAGCTGTCCAAGGTCTGAATCCCTTCCTTGCCTCCCGGAAACACTGGCTTGGCCAGTGGCCCCTCTGGGAACAGAATATGGATTCCTAGAAAACTGCCTGTGGTTAGGATGGGTGGGAAGTCTGTGGAGAGAGGACCTGCGTACTAGAGGGACAGCCATGGGGGTTCCATGATGGAAGAAAGGCATCATATAAATAGAGCCGATCCAACGCAGAGTTCCACCTGCCCCACAACAAGGCTCCTGGTGGCGAAGGTCAGGCTGCTGAGCTCCAGGTGTGGTAAGCAAGGCTGGCCCCCTCTGCAAGTGGTGGCCCCAGCACACCACACGGCTTTCCCCTCCAAGTGCAAATGTCAGCCACTCACTCATAGGAACATAGGAAGCTGCCACAGACTGAGTCAGACCATTGGTCCCTCTCGCTCAATATTGTCTACCCAGACTGGCAGCGGCTTCTCCAAGGTTGCAGGCAGGAGTCTCTCTCAGCCCTACCTTGGAGATGCGGCCAGGGAGGGAACTTGGAACCTTCTGCTCTTCCCAGAGCAGCTCCATTGTCCCCCAAGGGTAATATCTTCCAGTGCTCACACATCAAGTCTCCCATTCATATGCAACCAGGGCAGACCCTGCTTAGCTATGGGGACAAGTCATGCTTGCTGCCACAAGACCAGCTCTCCTCTCCTCTGAGGGAAAGTTGAGGGTCCCTGTCTGACATGAAACAGCCACCCCTTCGAATGGGCTTTCCTTTGCGTGTGACTTTTGTGCTTGTGCTTGTTGCTGAGAAAATGTTTCTTAGCCTTTATGGCAGATTGTCTGACCGCCCACCCTTCCAGGAATTTGGCAAAAGAGCAGATCTTTAAAGACTGCACGGATCTCACGCACATCTCCAAGACGGAAGAAAGAAGCAAGGTGCCGACTGAGTCACCAACAATTGCAGCTCTGCTAGGCCATCATGCCGCTGACAGAAAACCCCGGTCTAAATTATACACTGCAGCCAACAGTCTCCTTTCTTACTGTTCATTAGTTCTAAAAAGGCTTAATTACAACCAACTGGGGCAGGGCGGCATGTCAGGCATGGGTGTGCACGTTGCTTGCTGCCGGCAGGAGTTCAGGTCTTCTTCAACAGACTAAGGATTCTGCACCATAGACTATTACACATGTAATCATCTGGTTGCCTGTGGTGAGGAAGCATCTCCCCCAGGCAACCACACTTAAGAAAAGGGGAGTCTTTTCAAAGCCTTGGGCCACACATCACTTTCTTTAGGCATCTGTGGGCACTGCAGATATGGTTGAAAAGAATTGCATTAGTAGCTCACAGCAACAACACGTTAAGGAGGTGTCCCCCTGCCTCACAAAGGGGGAAAACAGGGACAGCTGGAGCATACAGCACTATGAAGAAAGTGGAACAGGGAACCTCTGGAGGATTTTACACAGAGGCTGGGCTGCCATTTGTCAGCTATGCGGTAGCTGTTTTCTGCATTGGGCGGAAGGGTGGACTAGAGGACCTTAAAGGTTCCTTCCAATTCTCTATGATGGTGGAGCAGGAAGGTGCAGTTCCATGCCCCTTCAGCCCAATTCTTATGTCATAGGGACATAAGCAGCTGCCATATACCGAATCAGACCATTGGTCCATCCAGCTCAGTACTGTCTACCCAGACTGGCAGCGGCTTCTCCAAGGCTGCAGGCAGGAGTCTCTCTCAGCCCTCTCTTGGAAAAGATGCTGCCAGGGAGGGAACTTGGAACCTTCTTCTGCCCTTCCCAGAGTGGCTTCATCCCCTGAGGGTAATATCTTGCAGTGCTCACACGTGGTCTCCCATTCAAATGCAACCAGGGCAGACCCTGCTTAGCAAAAGGGACAATTCATGCTTGCTACCACAAGACCGCAAGGGCGTCCAGTGTCTTATTTGGCAATCCTGGGTTCAGATAAACCTGACCTAGCCCCTTCTCCTTCCGCCACTCTGAAGTCCAAGGATCTAGCAGCCCTCGGATTTGGATTCCGAGATGCCTCCCAACACTTGCAGAAGAGACTCACTTCCCTTTGCCTCCCACTCTCATGAAGCAGTGGCATCGTCCCTGTTGCCTAGTTACCCAGATGTACCAGCCACCTAAAAATAAATATCTGTATGGAATTCAAGCTGAAAACCAGAGGAACTTTCTAGCTGACGGCTAGTTGCAACGGAAAGCGGCAATGGGGAGCCTGCACACACATGAGCCTTCTTGGCTCACGTGGGGCAGGGAAGGAGGCTGCACACGTTGTTTTGAAGGGCTGGGATGGCTACCTGAGGACACCCACCGGCAAGACGGACCCATCCACTAAAGTGTGCCGTCGAGTCGGTTTTGACCCCTGGCGCTCACAGAGCCCAGTGGTTGTCTTTGGTAGAATACCGGAGGGGTTTGCCATCTCCCGCACAGTGTGAAATGATGCCTTTCAGCATCCTCCTATATCACTGCTGCCCGATATAGGCGTTTCCCATAGTCTGAGAAACATACCAGCGGGGATTCGAACCGGCAACCTCTGGCTTGCTAATCAAGTCATTTCCCCACTGCGCCATTCAGTGGCTACTAACCCATCTCCAAGTCAGACCTATTCTTGGAGGGGTGTGTGTGTGTGTGTGTGTGTGTGTGTGTGTGTGTACATAAACTGTGCCAGAATGTGGCACTATCCCTGATTCCTTCTCTGCCTCTTGTGTTGCACCCCTGAAGTACTTCATAGCAGTGCAAGAATGTAAGATGTCATCCTGCACTCTGCTGCCCAAAGGGCCTGCATAGTCTGCCCCCCCAAAGGCAATAAGGTTGTTCACATGACCTTTGAGAGCACTGGGGAGGAGGGGAGGGTGATAGGCAGGAGAACACTTACCTTCCCCCCAGATGATCCAGCAACAGCTCATGTGCCCACATGGCCGGCACTTTCACAAGCTACGCAGCACTCTGGAGGCCAGCAAAATGCACCCTGGCCTCTCCGGATAGCCTACACCAGTGTTTCTCAACCACCGGTCCCTGGACCGCTGCCGGTCCCCGAAGGGTTGAGTGCCGGTCCCTGACTGGGAGTCAAACCCCCCCCCCACAACTGAAATCAAGGCACTCACTTACTCAATTTTGCACATGGCACGGAAGAGGAAGAGTATCACGGAGGCGTGGGACCCTTCTTGTGCCTTGCGCCTTGAGAGGGAACGCTGTTTCCCTCTTGCATCAGTGGGGCTTGCTTGTATGTTGTTTTCATTGGCCCCATGTAGCTTTTGAATTTTTCTAATGGCCCAGCATCCCCTCTCCATTGAGTAATCACAAGCACCTCCACTCCAGACATACTGGAGACAAATTTGTTCACCCAGGCTTTTAGATTCAGGGGTTCTCAACCTTGGGTACCCAGACATTGGTGGACTTCTACTCCTATAATCCCCAGCCATAATGGCCAAATGCCATTGTTGTTGGGGGTTATGGGAGTTTAACTGAGGGACCCAAGGTTAAGAACCCCTAATATTCCATGTTTGCAAAAGATTCCAAATTTAATTATTTTAATGCTTATATTATTTTCATTCTAAACTGCCCAGAGATGCAAGTTTTGGGCAGTATAGAAGTCTGATAGACAGACAGACAGACAGACTTGAAACCCCTTTACTAACTGCTGGTCCGGGAAACTGCGCATGAAGAATGTAGCGGTCCTTGAAACTCTGCACGAAGAATTTAGCGGTCCTTGACTCCAAAAAGTTTGAGAAACACTGGCCTACACAACGCATCACGTGACCAACACAGTGCATTGGGGTTGGGCACTCTCGGTGCCCGGCTCTGTATCGGCTTGGGCTACGTGCCGCCCGAGCATTCAGACAACCCTGGACCTGGGCTGTAGGGTATGCTTGCGTCCTTCTCCCCAGATGAACGGTTGGGTAAAAAGCCCAGCAAAGTATTTTCATTTAAAGGCGTTTCTCCTTCAAATTGTTTGTTAGATAATTAGTGTTTGCATCTTTGCAAGAGCAATGGTTTCTTCTATTTGTATGGGGTTTTGGTCACGCTATGGGGCCCTTTGAGCTCAACACAGTTCAGGGCCTCAGCATGCCATCGCCTGGCCCTGCTGGCCATCTCCCCCCCCCCCGTCAAACGATGGGCATTTGCCAGGCCAGTGGAGGAGCCAACTGAGAGGAGGATGTTAAGGAGCTTCTGGCCACCACAATATACTTGTGGGCCTCTCAGCTGACAGCTTTCATTCATTAGGGCTGTTGTTCACACCCTGGTTAAGGGGAGCGGACAAGCCTCCCATCCAGCTTCCGGAGCTGCTCACCCTCCAGATTTTCGGCCACCACGTGCTAATGAAAACTAGGTAGGAGGAGTGGGGAGTGATCGCCTGTGAGACAAGGGTTGGGCAGGACGCCCCCCCCCACATTAAAGTGCTGGGTAGCTCAGTCCGCATCTAGCTTGTCTGTTAAAAGGTCACTCCCCCTCATCCGATCTGCCCTATTTCCACTAGCACACAGCCCCGAATCAGGAGTGCACACTGGCAGCAGGCCGTTCTCGGAGGTTCCAGGCAGGGGTCTCTCCCAGCCCTTCCTCGAGATGCTGCTGCCGGAGACCTCCTGCACGCTAGCAAATGCTCTTCTCCGGAGCACGGGCGGGCCCCATTCCTGAAGCCGACTATCTCACAGTCTTGCAGGCAGCCACCCATCCAAATGCAAACGAAGGCTGGCCCTGCTTAGCACAGGGGGGCAACCTTTCATGCGTGCGACGGCAAGACCAGCTCTCCTGCCACGGAACTCTCCTGCCAGAGGCAATCTGTCCCTCGCCCCCCCCCCAGGACAGTCCGAAAGGGCCTTGCTTGGGACAGCCCTGCCCACTGAGCAGTCCTGCCGCTTCCATCCCAGCTTCTTGCAGGCTGGCACCCCCCGCAACCCCGGGGCATCTGAGCTAGCAGGACGATGGGGAGGCTGCACACAATAGGAGCAGGCAGGAGGGATTGTGCCTGCAAAGACCCGGCTTTGTGCTGCCGGTGACAGAGCTGCGTGGGCACATTTTTGCAGCCCGCCTCTGCTGCTGTTCATGGGGCTGGTGGCCCTCCTCTCTCTGCTTCACCTCCAGCCGCAGGGCTGCTGCTGCCGCCGCCCAAAGCAGGAGCCCCCCCCATCCCCGCCCAGCCTGGGACTCCCAAATGTGGCTGGTTGGCAACTGGGGCATGGCTGAAGGTGGGTACTGGGACGGGCAACCCCAGCTGGGAAGAGACACTTCCTCGCTTCCCAGGCCCGTTCTCCCCCGCTGCTCCCAATCTCTCTCCTCCCTGACTTGTGTGAAGAGCACACAGGGGCTCTTGTCAAAGGTCCCCAGTCGATCGGCAGCTGGGTACGGCTTAAGACGCAAATGCAGCGACACAGAGAGAGACAGGAGCCGGGCCCAGAAGACCCCCAGGCAGGTACTGCAAGCACTCCGCACAGAACTTTGCAATGGGGGCACATCGGGAGCAGCCTGCTTCCAAAGGGCACATTTGCGTATGAACCAGTGGCGGCAGGGGCTGGCATGTGGTGTTTTGGAAACGTAATCATGCCAGGCGGCAAGCATCAGCCAGACTGCCAGCAACCGTCTGCACTGTTTTTACAGGAGAAGAGGAGAGGCCTCTGGGGGTGCGAGGCAGACAGCGATGGAGTTGGAAGCCTTTCGAAGCACCCTCTCCCCCTAGGCAAGAGCTCTTCTCAGATGTTCTCTCTGCAAAACAAGGATCTAGGAAAGGATCCAAGGACGGCTGAATCTGGGCTGATGGGGAGAGCTGCAGGGCCACTCCTAGGAACAGAGGGCACTGCCATATACTGAGCCAGGCTGTTGGTCTCTCTAGCTCAGTATTGTCTACACAGACCGGCAGCGGCTTCTCCAAGGGTGCAGGCAGGAGTCTCTCTCAGTCTCATCTTGGAGATGCTGCCAGGGAGGGAACTTGGGACCTTGATGCTCTTCCCAGAGTGGCCCCATTATCCCCTGAGGGGAATCTCCTCCAGTCCTCACCCTTCTAGTCTCCCATTCAAATGCAACCAGGGCAGACCCTGCTTAGCTAAGGGGACAAGTCATGCTTGGTACCACCAGACCACCACTCCAGGGCCTTCTGCCAGTCACCATGGCTGTGCTGCTGCACCCTCCCTGGGGTCCCCAGGCAAGGAGAGTGAAGCTGAACCCATTTCCGACGAGCAGGAAACAGTAGGTGTCCTTTCCCTTACTGTTAGACGCGTGGTAGTGTTGGGCTATCACACTGTAATAATCACACACACCTCTCCATAAGCGCAGTGTCACTTCCTGCTCTGTCTCAACTTAGGCAGATGTGTCAGAGAGTGCGAGCTCTGAGGACGCTCTGCACAACAAGGCCTGGTGACTCATGCAAGGAAGAGGCGGGGGTGGCCCTTGGTTCTGTTGACTCCCACAGGACTTTTGGGGAGAAGTCCAAAGGAAGGACCGTCAGCTTCCAAGGGTTTCTGCCCGCCTGACAAGATCGCCAGGCGGGCCTTTTCTCCTTGTGCCGACGTTGAGAGGGGCTAGATTGCCATGCACATAGGGCAGGGCCTTCTCTGTGCTTGCCCCCAGACTCTGGAAGGCTCGCCCAGTAAACATCCGCTCTGTGACAACAGTGGTTGCTTTTAAAAAAAACAAGCAAACTAAAGGCTTTTTCATTTACTCAGGCTTTTCCTTCCTAGAGGCTCCAGGTTCCTCAGCTTTGTTGCGTTTGTTTCTTTTTAATTCTTTCTTGGCGTTTTATGGCTTTAATGTTTGATTGATTTTAAGGTTTTAAATGTAATTTCTACGGAATTGTATTGTATTCTAACTTTTATAAACTGCCTTGAGATGCATTATGAAAGGCAGTATAACAAACAAACAAACAAACAATAAAATAAATAAATAAAATGACATGGTTGGCCTCTTTGAACTGGGTGGGGGGCTGGGCAGGGGTGTTGCTAAGCCCTTAAAAGAGCTGGGGCCTGGGTCCACAGGTGCCCCCTCTGTTTTGATCATCAAGCCTTTCCCTGTTCTCTATAGGAGACCAAAACAGGGCTCCAAAATTACCTGGCTTCACCTCTGAGTGGGGACCAGACTGGCACCTGGGGGTACACCCCTCTGCTCCCGGGCCCTCTCAGCTCCCTGGCTGCCTGAGTCAGCCTTTGGGCACTGCCCTCTCTGCTGTTCAGCCTCCCTCGAGAGGCAGGGCTCTTGGCACCAGACATCAGGTGCTCTTTGAAGTTGACATGACCACTTTAGCCAGGATTCAAAGTGGATTAACTCAACAGCCGAACAAGAGATGGGAACCAATAAATGCAATTAAGCCGGGCATCAATCATGTGCCTTTTCCTGAGCGTTCCCATTGCCATGTGCTCCGCAGGTGCTGGCTTTTACCCAGAGTGCACGGCTTCCAGGCATTTATTGGACCTGCCTAGCAGGGCAAACATTTTCCTACAGTTATAGGTTAGGGCAAGTGAACTGCCCACTCTGAAAGAGGCAAGTTACATCCAAGGGGTGATCCACGCCCTTATATGCAATACTTATATGCCACCTCTCTCTGCCAGTGCAAAATCTAAAATAATGGCATGTGATTTCATAGGCATGACATAAAAGGAGAAGGAAAATAAGCAAGCTCAGGTACCAGCTCTTACATAATGCTCCCTAACTGTTGTCGTTCTAATTATTCCAGCAATGAATGGCTGCTCACAGAGAGAATCCTAGGAGAGAAGAAGCCAAATGGCACGAACCAGACTGAGAAAGGCCTCGCCTCTCCCTGCTGTAGCTAGATTGGATACAATATCTCTTTGGTTGGCATGCAGATGACCATCAGAGCAATAAACAAACAAACAAACAAACAAATTTAAACCTGGCCCATGGCTTTTTGGAACATAGGAAGCTACCTTGTATGGAGTCAGACCATTGCTAGCTCAGCAGGGGCGGAGCATCTACTGTGCAAATGGGTTCTAAGGACCCGGGCCGCCATGCTTCAGGGGCTGTGCCTGGTGCCCAAGTCACGCCCCTGTGTCTGACATCAGACACAGGAGGCGTGGCAATGATAGCAACCGGGACCGCATGCCCCATTTTGAAGTAAAATTCGACGAGTGCTGGGCTCCCAGCGTGGCTGGGATGGATTCTCCCTGTTTGCAAAGGCAGGGAGAGGCGTTCATGGCCAGGCTGGGAGCTCAGCACTGGCTGAAACCTCTCAAAAATGGAGCCACGTGGATGCAAAAGAGGCCTAGGACAGGATCCCCCTTTTAGCCTTATTTTCCCCCAGTGTGGTTTCCCACTGCCCCCAATCTCCCCTCTTGTTTCCACCTTTTATCTGGCTCTGCCTGATTCTTGCCAGCAACTCGCATCCTCAGACAACATCCTAGCAGCAGCAGCAGCAACAGCAGCAGCAGCAATACCCAGAGGGATTATTTTTCAGATGGCAGAATTTAAAAAGGTCTCCAAAGGGATCTGGGTCATTAACGAATTACAGGGGGAAAACATGCCAAAGACGTTTCGTATTTCTTTCCACTCTGACCTGCCAGACTTGTTCTTTCAAGTCTCCTGACTCCCAGTTAGGCCTGGTTTGTGTGTGGACTCACTATTGCTAGCACTGCAGGAGAGACCCTCAGCACATGTTCAGAGGCCACCTTTGCTTCCATTCCTTCCCCGTCCAGTGAAGTTCTTTACCGGAACCCGCACTTCAGTGGACCCTTCATACGAAACCAGGGCTTGTGCCTGGAAGAGCTTCTCTCCAGGGGCGTAACTCCCATTAGGCAAGGGGAGACAGTCGTCTTGGGGCCCCACTGCCTCAAGGCCCCCCCACCCAGAGGCACGTCACATGACTCCCCGCCCGCCCGTGTTGCACCCCCTATGAATTATATTGAGTCTCTTGGAGATCGGCAGCAGCAGAGAGGAGCAGAGAGTAAAAAAACTAGATTCAATTGAACTAGATATTGACCGTATTCATAATGGGGGTGTGAGTGTGAGTGCACAATATATTGTGAAGTGTGTTTGTGTGTGTAGATCAGGAGGGGCCCATTTTAAAATCTTGTCTCTGGGCCCCCTCCAACCTTGCTACGCCCCTGCTTCTCTCTGTGGCTAACAGAAACTTTGGTGCAAGACTCTTGGGATGAAAAGGATTCAATGCCCTCCTCCCTGCGCCTCAGGGAACATGCGGATCTCCCCCCCACAATGCATTCGAGGAGCTGCTCCTCTCATTTTACTGGACTCCTCCCTCCACACACATATTTTTTGCCCTCCCGAAAGTTTAAGCCAGGAATTGCTCCTCAAGCTTTCCCTCAAGCAACCCCTTCGGGGCCTGATCCCATGGCCAACCCCATCCCCATGGCTGCTTTTGGGGAAAGAAAGAGACCTTGGGGCAGTGGTGCAGGGAGGGCATAGGCGGCCCATGTTCTCACGGGCAGCACCCTCCACGGCGGCAGCGATCTCCCTACCCTGCCAGTGGTGTGTCCCCTCTCTGGGGGTGGCAGCGGCAGCAGCAGCAGGCTCTTCCGGGCCATGCGGGGTGGCGCGAGGGATGGGCAGGCTGTGCAGAGAGGAGGAGAGCAGCAGAAACAGCAGCAGCAGCAGAGCGTGGCAGCCTCACGCACGAGGGGAGGCAAGGCGAGCAAGGTGGCCCCAGGGAGGAGCAAGGTGGCCCTTGAGGCAGGCGGGGGCATGTTCTTGGGGCCCGGGGGGGCACCCTATTAGAGTCCCACCTCTAATGCAGTCCAGTCATGAAACTCCCTCATCACGTGGCGTTTGGCCCTGAGGTGGTTTTTCAGTTCAGCTCAGCCCAGAATCAACCCGTATGGTTTTCCATTGAATCCAGGACTCCTGCACACATGAGCCAACGGCCACACCATTTGCATGGTCCCTGACACCAAGAGGCCGTTCAAGAGCCCCCAACTACTCGGGGGCACTTTAGCAAGTATGTCTTGCTCTTGTCCTTTTCACTGTGTATGAGGTTTGCTCCTGACGTTCCCTGAAACAGCCGCATTTCCACCCCACCCCCACCCCCTGGAGACACATACTTATTCCCATCCTGGCTTTAACACTTTAGAAGGAAGGGGCTGCCGTGTTCTTGCCCCTCCCTGGCCGCTTAGGAATGGATCCGCTCGGAGTTCTTAAGCAGCACATCAAACGAGCAAAACAAAGACATTGTGCGGGTCATGTGACCAGAGCTCTCAGCGCAGAGAAAACAAGATTTGGTACGGCAAAAGAAACTGAGGATGACAATCACAGTCTGGCTGGATCACTCTCGTCTCCTACTAAACCTCCCCAGCAAGGCATCCAACTGGAATGGAACAACAACAACAACAAGCTGGTCTGCAATATTACGATCAAATGCCTCCCCAGATCTCCAGATGTGTGGCAGCAAATTCAGAACGACACAGGCCCCGTTCCTTGCAAAGTGCATGGAGCAAGGAAATAAGGTCACTGACAGATAAGCTGTGTGCCAGAGGAGGTCAGCACCTTCCATATGTCCTAGCGTGAATCAACAACCCAGCCAGGCCAAAGGGGGAGAACGGTCCTTTCTGATACATGGCGTGGCTTCCTTAGCTGGTGTGTCTTGCAGACAAACACCACAATTAGATACAGAGGCAAAACATCCCATTCCCCCCCACCCACCCCCACCCCGGCTGCTCCCTGCCCTCGCCAGCCTTCCTGGTGTAAGATTTCCCCCAGGGCAAAACTGGCAGATCCAATGGCAGCTGGCATTTCCTGCCTGTCAAGGAAAGGGCACCGCCTGGTGAGTAGTGAGGGAAATCTGCTCCCCTCTTCTGCATTTTCAGACAGACACTGACCTTTCGTGGGCCTCCCTTCCCCCAGTGTGTGGAACACAGACAGCAGCATCCGACACAGTTGGTGCAACGTCAAGGTATCCTTTTGCCATGGCCCTGGGCATGGAGGTCCCTCAAAGGCAGTCTGGGGGTGGGCTGTGAGTGGCGGCAGGAAGCTCTAGTCGCGTAGGATTCACCCCCTCCACCATGGCAGCCAGAGGAGGCAGCCCTGCCTTCCTCCTTGGACTCGTTTGAGGACTAGTTTGCTGGGCAGTGGAGAGGCTCCCCAGCCTCATCAGAGCCAGCGCCGACAGAAGAGTGGGCAGTTGCTTTAAGCTCTGGCACGTTGTGTAGGAGGAGTGGAGCTAGAGGCAGGAGCCGGGGAGCAGACCTAGTGGAAGGCTCCATTGGGACTGGAACTGTGCTGAAGCACCATCCTCCCATCCTCTGGCAGGAGTCTGCACGGAGCCCTGGGAGCTAGCCGTGGTCCTGTTCCTTGCTGACCTTGGACTCCTGGAACTCAGCAAACTCCTGCCAAGAACAGGATATTGTTACACAATCGGCCATAGAGAAGTCATGACAGCAAAGCTGGACTTCCAAGTTTGGAGGCAGGGTAGGGAGGGCATTTCGCCTAATGCCCGACTCGTGTGCTCTCCAGAGGCGCCTAGCTGGAAACAGATTGCTGGACTTGATGAGAGGTGGGCCAGCGAGATTCTGATCCAGTTGGACTCTCCTTGTGCTCTAAATCAGGGATTCTGAAAGAATCGGTCCCAGTGGCGGTCCCAGTGGTGGTTGACTCAGAATTCCAGCCTCGATTCAAACACCAGCTGTGTGCATTAAATTTGGAACTCCTGCACACGTGGCCTGAGAGCCCAGATGAAAGAGGCAATTCAAGAGCCACGAACGACTCAGGGCTTCTTTGCTTCCTATACAGTGCTAGTCCTTCAAATGGGTCTGGAGACGGAGGAGAACCGAGGGATTATCTCCAGTCCGCAGAGAGCACAAACTGACCCTAAGAAAGAGAAACGGACTCCTCCTTTTCCTTGGTGCTTGAGAACATAAGTAAAGGCTGCCCTTGCTGGATCAGGCCAAAGGTTAATCTAGTGCAATACATCGTCTCCAGCAACACTGAGCCTGATCTCTGGGAAGCTCAGAAGCTGGGAAGGAAGGCGGTCACCCATTCTGCAGCATTCAGGGCAGGGCAGGCGGCCTCTGACGGTTCTGCTTGCCCACCAAAGCCAATAGCTGTTCACAGACTTCTGCAGGGAGGACCAGCCACCACAGGGACTCCCTCTTCTCCCAGGGGGCTGAACATCTTCTAGGAATGACGCCTCTCCCTGGGCTTAGATTTGATTTGCCACCTTCTTCCTACTGGCCATGCTCCTGTGCAGGAAGCTGCTTGGCAAGGGAGACACACTTGTGCACTCAGGACCTCTGTGTGATTTCCCTAGCAGGTGTTTTCCACACAGCTTCAACCGATCCAATCACTCACTCAACTGATCAACCCAGCAAACATAAGGAAAACACCCAGGTAAACACACTCTCCGTTCCCCTGGACATAAGCCCCAGCTCTCCGGTTTGTGCCAACATGCAGATCTTAACCTGAGGAGGAAGCTCGAGGATGTGCACTAACCTCAGCAGCCTCCTCCTCTCTTCTGGTGCTTCTTGCCAGCTTTGCAAGGTGTGTGAGGAGAGGCTGGTCAAGGGAAGAGAGCTGGTCCTGTGGTAGCAAGCATGACATGTCCCCTGCAGTGTGAGCACTGCAAGATACTCCCCTCAGGGGATGGAGCCGCTGTGGGAAGAGCAGAGGGTTCCAGGTTCCCTCCCTGGCAGCTTCTCCAAGATCAGGCTGAGAGAGACTCCAGCCTGCAACCTTGGAAAAGCCGCTGCCAGTCTGGGCAGACAATACTGAGCGAGATGGACCAAGGGTCTGACTCAGTATATGGCAGCTTCCTATGTCCCTATGTAAAGCTCCTTGACAATCTCGCAAGGGTCAGCACAGTCCTACAGAGCTGCTCCAGTAGCAGTGAGGGGGGCATCCTGCCCTCTTTCTGGCACCCTGATAACTTGCCACCTCACTCTGGAAGGGCTGTGCCTGCCACTTGGCTGCTCTCTACCTCCCCCCCCCCCATGGGGAGGTGTCCTGTGGGTGTCCTGGCGGCTGTTCTCACCCCGAGAAGCATCCTAAATCCGTCTCACCATTTTGTCTTGCTGGGCCTTTCCCTCTCAACTGCCAAGAGTTGCTGAGACCAAAACAAGCATCAGGGCCAGCACCATCAGCATCTCGCGAGCCGGGACCTTTTTCGTCTTCAGCAAAACAAAGCCCGCTTGCAGTCCCAGCGAAATTGGTTGCCTCTTACAGACACCGAACGCTGCCAGCTCTCCAAGCCAGGAAGGAGCAGCCCCAGATCAGTCCTGCTCACGAAGAACAGATGGGGAGCCCAAGAGAGGAATGTTGGGAGGCCGGAAGGTTTGGCCGAGGGCAGCAAACCTCAGCTGGCCACGGGGCTGCTGGCAGGTAGCAGGGCTCCGATGGAGGCAGACGGATCAGGACCTGGAGGCAGCGCAGAGCAAAATCTCATCTCAGCAGCTCCCAGGGCTGAATTCTATATATGGGCACAGAGCATTTCCCCTGCACAGCACACCAGACAGTTATTAAAAATTCATCAAGAAGCCTCCATCAATCTGTTCTTCCTTCGTGTACAGAATGGAAAGGCAAAGAAAACAGTGGCATGAAAAGAAAATAGCCAGCGTTTCTTTAAAAAACGCCATTTTGCTTTTCCTTCCATGCGTAGAGGTGCTGATGGCTCTTCATGCTACCAGCCATTAGCAGAACTTCAATGTGTCCTCCTGGATTTCGGTCTTGTCGACATCAGGAATTCATTGTGGCTTGGCGCCAGCCTGCAGCCGATTCAGCGAGCACAGCAGCAGCCTCACATGCTAGTACAGCATCTGCCCTGGAAGCCTTTGGGAGATGGCGGAGGTGTGGGCGTCTGGCGGCTGCAGGGACACGTGCGAGGGGGTGGGGCGGGCTGAGGAGGGAGGCAACCGGGCAGCGCAGCAGTGGGTTGGTTCCTGGGCTGGACTCCTCTGGCAAGCTTTTGGGTCCGGGCTGAAGGGAGCTCATGGGGTTGTTTTAAGGCCAGGGTTCTCCAGCCTGGGTGCTTGGAGGTTGTTGGACCCATCTGGGGACCCAAGTTGGACGACCGCTCTTTTAAGGAATGATGAAGGTAGCACAGAAGAGGGATCGCTCTTCTTTGTGTGCATGCCTTTTTTGCCTCACTCTTGTCTCTGATCAAACAGGTCTTGCAGCCGCAGTATCCAGTGGTGCCCTTTGGACCGGACGTCTGGGTGGAAGTCCGGTCCCCTGCAGGCCTGCCCCCCCCCGCCACCAATGCTGAGCCTGAGATGGTCAGTCACTGCCATGCCACTGCTGGCCCACCTGTGCCATGCCAGGCAGCCTGGAGCGCTGGCGTGACTTGCCCAAGCGGCGGCTGGGTAGGCAGCGAAGGCTGGCTGAGTGCTGCCTGCCAGCCTGACCAATCCAAGCGGGCCTGGCGTACACGGTGGCGTTGGGGCCGGGCAGAGCGAGAAGGCTGAGGAGACAACTCAACCGCTTCCGCCCGGCCATTCAGCGGCACCTGCATGCTGTCTGGGCATGCACACCGGTGATGCCGTCATGATGCCTTCAGGTCACCACGCCATTGAGCTGTGTGCAGCAGCACACACACCGCACAAGGCCCAGGCAAGGAGGGAGGACAAGGAGTGCCAGTCGAAGCAGCAGCAACTAGCCAGGAGGAGCTGCGGCTGACCTGAGCCAGCAGGCTCAGCTGCCTACCAGGAAGAGGAGGAGGAGGGTGGTGGTGGCGGCGGGTGGGGAGAAGAAACGGGGTGGTGGCGGCAGCAGCCAGGAGGGAGTGGGAAAGCTGCAGTTGCTAGGTCTGGGGACAGGGATGGAAGAAGATCCCCTGGTGAACTGGTTCCTGCCACCCCCCGCACATTTCTCCCCTGCTGCCCCTGCCTTCCGCTGTGTTTCTCTCCCCCACCCCGACTGCCTTTGCCGGAGTGGAGGTGAGGGAGGAAGAGGGGAGAGTGGAAGGCTGGAAGGACTCTGTCTCCATGCAAAATTGGTTTGGTCTGGCTTTCCAAGGCTTTTAAATTGTTCTTGAACGTTTTTAAACGGCTGTAAATGGTTTTTAAATGTGTTTTGATTGTTTTAAATGATGGTTAGTTGTGTGTTTTTTTTAAAAAAAATTCCTTGTTGTGCACCACCCAGAGCCTTTGGAGAGGGTGGTATAAAAATGTAATGAATCAATGAATAAATAATAATAAATAAAATGTGGTGTATGCAGGTTAGCGGGAAGTTTCTTATTCAGAATTTCTTTAAAAAAATTTTTTTTATTCCACCTTACTCTGAGCATGTTCTGGTGTAAAAAGTAGTGCATTCAGCTAATTCAAGTGGCAGGACTGTCCATGCAAAATGTGGTATCTGCAGGTCAGTGGGAAGTGTCCAGTTCAGAAATTCTTCCAAAAATACAAAGAAAGAAAGAAAGAAAGAAAGAAAGAAAGAAAGAAAGAAAGAAAGAAAGAAAGAAAGAAAGAAAGAAGGTTCTAACCTTTCCCTAAGCATATTGTGGCGGCAGGATTGAATCTGTGTTTGCCAGAGGTATTTAAATATTGGCAGAATCGATGGTGGTCAATGCCACTATTTTCACAAGAACTTTGGGATTGCAATATTCATGGTGCCTGTGCTATGATATAATAAAGGTATCATACAATGATATAATGGTATGATAAGACAGACATGCCAAGGCCACAATGAAGTTTGGCTAACAGCACAGTAAGGGGCTAAAGACAGAAGGGAATAAAAGGTTCTTGCTTATCCCCCAGCTAGCATGGCTACATACATCATTGATTTTCATTGTTATCTGCAGTGCTTATTTAACGGTCTCAATTGTAAGGTGCCCTAAAGACAATGTTGCTGGTGGAAAAGCAGGAAACAAAAGTCTCCTGAGACCTTGTTTGCTACACTTTGAGCCCTTTGAAATGCTTACCTCCCCGCAGACAATCCGGGCTGCTGCCGGTCTGGGTGTGGAAATTGCACGCCCAGATGTGCGGCTGCCCCCTTGGGCAGCGCAGAGGGCCAGGAGCCAGGGCGTATCACCCCACCCCCGGAACTCCCATTATGCACGGCGTGAATACTCAGAGCATCGTGGGGATGCCACCGATGCCGGCCGCAGCTGCCGGCAGAGTCAGACAATCCTAAAAACCAGGCGAAGGGAGTGCTTGCTCCCTTAGCCTTGCTCTGGAGGCGGGCTCGCTGCTGCAATGCTGCCGGGAGCTGAGCGGCTCCTGGCGGGTCTCATGAGCAGGGGAAACCTAGCTGGGTTTCCTTATCTTGGTTTCCCCAGCGTGTGAGGACAGCTTCTTTATATATTCTACAGATAGCAATAGCACTTACATTTATATACCGCTCTATAGCCGGAGCTCTCTAAGCAGTTTACAATGATTTAGCATATTGCCCCCCAACATTCTGGGTACTCATTTTACTGACCTCGGAAGGATGGAAGGCTGAGTCAACCTTGAGCCCCTGGTCAGGATCGAACTTGTAACCTTCTGGTTACAGGGCGGCAGTTTTACCACTGCGCCACCAGGGGCTCTTTCATAGTGTCTAAAGGTGCATATCCACGAGGGGCTTCAAAGAAGAAATTAGCCAGATCTCTCTCGCACAAGCCTGCATGCAAGCATAAGTGTGTGTGTGTATCCATCCATCCATCCATCTATCTAGGATGCTTATGTTGCAAAGGCGGCCCCCGTTGGCCCAGCCCATTAGGTCCAAGGACCAAAATTACCTATCTTGCGGCAGGGGTGGTGGGGTGGGGCCCCAAAAGGCCTCTAGGTCCAGGCTCCAAAACTACCTAGGTGCACCTCTGACAGTATCCCTCTGGTGACTGTTGCTGGTGCCTACCTGATGTTTCTTTTTAGAATGTGAGCTCTTTGGGGAGAGGGAGCCATCTTTAGTTGTTATCATTTCTATGTAAACTGCTTTGAGAACTTTTGTTCAAAAGCAGTATATAAATATAAATATAGCAGCAGCAGCGCTTCAAAAGCCTTCCCAAACAGTTTGACAAAACTTGATAATGAGATTCTCTCTGTCCTACATTCGAGAGGGCCAGAGCCCAGGTTCACTTTTAACATGAGCGTGCCTACAGTCATTCAGGTGCAAAAGGTGTTCATGTGTACAGACACCTGCATGCATGCATGCACAGCATAATGTCTGAACAGGGCAAACTATAAATGTACAGTACAGAAGATAAGCAAGGTGACCATTCATATCGGAACAGCAGTCACTGGTGATAAACACAGTTCAAGAAACATCAAAGGGAGACTCCAGCCTGCAATTGGCAATTGCTGGAATTTACCGGGAAGTTTGATTATATCGGTTGACGCTTGATTCAACATAATGGCCTCCTCTCCCACCACCACATCAGGCAATCTAATAAGGCTAGAATGGATTGTGTTACCCCCAGAGACAGATGTTGAGAATGGGCCCTGTGCTTATCTGGTACACACAGAAGTGTCACAGACTGGATCTCTTGCATGGCTGTTGGCCCCCTCTTCACCATTTCACGGTTTTGTTTTCTCTATAGCTATGCACAGGAGATAGCACTTCATGCCTGTGAGGACTTTGGCTCCAGTCCGTGAAAGCATCTGCCAGGAAAGAGCGTGATGCCTCTTTGATAATGAAGAGTCTTGCAGCACTTGGAAGACTAGCAGTCTTTGAGGTGCCCACGACTCTTTGCTATCAAAGGGTCAGTGGGTATTTAGCCAAGTTTCAAATAGCCAGAGAATATTTAACAATGGGGTGTTGCTAGGTACTGAAAGGATCCAGGCCCTGGGCCCCTAGCCCCCAGCTTTGATAATCAAACTCAGTCATAAACCCCCAATAATAATTACATGTTTTTTAAAAGTCTCCAATATCCCAATAGAGTGCCTATGGAGGGGGAAGCAGCAGAGACCCTGGGCACTTTGCAGATCATGAGCTACAACAGTGTCACTGCTGTCCATGAAGTGTGCTTCCGTCCTGCCTGTGTTTTGACATTGCAGTCCCTGCGCTGTCAGCAAAGTGCCGTCCACATTTCCGATGTCTTCTTTCGGATTTTATCCTTGCATTTTAGTCCTACAACATTGCATGTGCGTCACCAAAAAATAGCCATATTTTCCCATGGTAGGAGGGTTGTGCAAACTATATATGCAGAGAGCTTATATCAAATTTCACCACCATCTGGGAGACATCAGGTTAATCTGCAGGGGTTTGTGTGAAACTGGCCTGGGGGTTAACGTGTGCGCGATGCAACAACAGGACAGAAGATTGGACTAGATCTGCTGAAATTAAAACTGTTAACCATCAACAGGGGTGTCATTTGGGGGTGGCCCATGGGGCACAGGCCCCCAGTGAATGGCTCCAAATCTCACCACCCGTCTCCTCCCTTTAAGTCCTCGTCTTCCAGCAAAGAAGTGCCACTGGGGAGGCACCACCTGCATGGAGCAGGGGATGGAGAGACCCCCTGGCCTCACCTGGGCACTTTCCAGATGACACGCTGTTCAGCAGGTTCAATCCTGCCAAGGCAAAGCATTTGTTTTACTACTTCGGACAGTATGTCCTTTATGCTGAGGACAAAGAGGGAGGAGACGGGTGGTGAGATTTGGGGCTCTGAGCCATTCCCTGGGGGCCTGCGCCCCATGGGCCACCCCTAATGACTCCCCCATTTAACAGTGGGGCACCCCTTCACCATGGCTCTCCCCTGCAGGAAGCTCCGGGATGCCTTCTCTCCATCAGGAGTGCACACCTCTCTGCAGGGCAGTCTGCATCTGTCTCCAGCCTGTTGGTTTTGTAAAAGATACAAAGCATCCCCCACAGCCTGGCCTCCCCCGTGCTCCTATTCCTGAGCCAACTCCATGGCTGCACCAACACGGTTAACAAAAGGGCGACGTGGGGAGTAACAATGAGTCAGGAGAGCCGTCACAGCACCGGGGAAGGGGCCGGAGCGCAGGGGGTGAGGGCCGTGGGCTCCCCTCCTCCTCAGGCACAGCGTTCCCTTTGGATACTGCGGCCTGTGCTTGAATTGCCCTCCTTCCATCCCGGCAGGGCTCTTGGCATTCACAGAGCCGCGTGGGTCAGTAGGAGATGGCTGGCCGAGGCACGGCCCCGTCTCCCGGTGGGTGGAAAAGCCAGCCTCAGGAGAGAGTGCAAAACCAGGAGAGCTGGAAACGGTTTTCCTTCCAGCAGATCTAGTCCAGCCTTCTGTCCCGTTGTGTATCCCACACACATTAACCCCTAGGCCAGTTTCACACAAACCCCCGCAGATTAACCCCATGCCTCCCAGACTGGTGATACGTGGGAGGCAGTTCTTTTCTGCATCAAAAGAGAAGCCATGCTTCGCTCTTTCGTTCAGTGAGGAAGAGGCCTTCAGTTTTCTGCATCAGTTTCCAGACGGCGGAACATCTGACAACCTGGACCTGCCTTTCACTGAGTCAGACCATGGGTCCATTGTGGCTGGGGATATTGGGAATTGTAGTCTAACAACATCCAGGGCTCCGTGTTCCCTGTGGCAGGGACCCCCAGATGTTCTTGGCCACAGTTATGGATGATGGGAGTCATCGTCCAATGACATCTGGGGGCCCATGGTAGAGAACCCCCACAATAAATCATTGCCTGGGTAAGATGTCCCTATAGTGGCTTCTTCCCACCAACCCGGGCTGCCGAGTGGAAGACACCCTCTGCCCTCTGGCAATCCTCTCCTCTTCTGTGACACGACCCAGACTCTCCAGCAAGCACCGCGAGTAAAGGAACCACACCAAGAAAGGCCTCCAGTTCTCTGAGCACCAAAGCGCCTGAACGTTGGCTTCAGTAAAAGTAATTAGCCATTTCATTGGATTGATTCTGTCAGTTTCCAGGCTGGCCTGACACAGTGCTTTGGACCCAGGAAATTAATTAGAAACACCGCTAATGAACAAAGCAGACCAAAATGATTAGCAGAAAACCATTCCACTCCAAAAAGGACAATTACAGCAGCAAACGGATGCTGCAACTTCATCCAACTTCATCCATTTGCGTCTGGTTCCTGCACGTGAGAAATTTTCTCTTGCAAAGCAAAGGAATTGTTGCTCTTTGGAGGAAGCCTGCCTTCTCTGCAGTAATGTCTGATGAAAAGATGTGCACAGACATTCCCCAGAGCTGTCCTGCTGAATCACCCAAAAGCAGGGTTTTCCATCTTGGGTCCCCAGACACTGCTGGATTGCAACACCCATAGTCCTTTGACCATTGCAGCTGGGGATTATGGGAGTTGTAGTCTGGGGAGCCAACTATGAGAACCAAAGGCCCACTTCATCCAGCCTTCCATTTCCAAAGGTCCAAAGAGCCAAGGTCCTGGGGAAATTGACTTCGGGAACTATGGGGCCAGAACCAGACCCCACACATGTGGGTTCCGCTCCCTATGTGGCCAGCCAGCAGGGCAACACGTTGGAGCCTTCTCTGGGCTGTGACCTCTTCCTGGGGGCTAGGGCCCCTGGGAATTCCTTGCCATGAGATGTGGTGATGGCCACCAGCTTGGGTGGTTTTAAAAGGAGTTTAGACAGATTCATGGAGGACAGGTCTATCAGTGGCTACTAGTCTGGTGGCTGTGGGCCATCTCCAGCCTCAGAGGCATGACGTGTCTCCATACCAGTTGCAGGGGAGCAACAGCAGGAGAGAGGGCATGCACAGACCTCTTGCCTGTGGGCTTATCAGGGGCATCTGGTGGGCCACTGTGGGAAACAGGATGCTGGACTAGATGGGCCTCCTTGGGCCTGATCCAGCAGGGCTGCTCTGATGTAGGATAGGGGTGGGGGTGGGCAACCTTGGCCCTCCAGCTGTGGTTGACCCCTGGCCACAATTTATTGTAGTCTAGCAGCATCTGGGGACTCAAGTTTGAGAACCGTGGATGCGTGGTAGCGGTACCCCATTATCTCTGCATCCGTCTCCGTTCACAACATCGTCTTGCAAATTGGATAATCTCGTTATTATTCATTTATGTTCTCTCAGGCTTTAATTTTCTAACAACTGCAAATGAAGAGAGCGTTTGCTGTGTCATCTGAGATTAATCACTTTGCCGCCGCCTTGCCTTGTCGATTTTATTCTCGTTTACTCTCTCTCTCTGTTGTTTGAAATCAAATGAGAAGGAAAGACCCTCCCGAAGGCTGCTTTGGCTGACAGATCGCTTGAATCAAGCAGAGGCCTGGGCAACCACCCCCGCAGCCCCGCTTCCTTTCATGCAAGTCAGGAGGAGAGCCCCCAGAGCCCCCTGGCAGAGTGCCAGCGAGACCTCCAAATGGGGCATCTTTCCCCAGGAGGGAACCAGCTTAGCATCTGGCTGCAGGCCCTTCTTCACAGGCCTTCTCCTTGGCAGCCCACATGCAGGGAGGGAGACAGGAGTGTCACAGCCATTGAATGGACTCCTCCTCCGGGAGCAGGAATGCAATAGAACAGACAACATTTTAGGACTACACTTTGCTGAGCACTCCTTGGGTTACTGGAGCTCCCTCTTCTGTGTGGCCCTCTCCATTCAAGTACCTCTTCCGCTTCCCTCTTCCTCCTTTAGCCTGGGGCTATCACAAAGCCATCCAGGGCTTTCCTCCGGTCCCCCCACCCACCCACCCCCACCCCCACCCCCAGAGGGCCAGCTACCGCCTCATTATGCAGACTCTAATATGCAGAGGGCTAAAAGCCTTTCTGAGAGAGAGATAAGGGAAGGATGCAGGGTTGGGAATAAATGGTTTTGCTGGGATTAAATGCCGGTTTTGAGCTTGCCGACATGAGCCAATCAGTCCATTTCAAAGAACTAGGGCTGAGATGAGTGTCAGCCCAATTCGGGTTTCTGGAGAGAACTCAGGAGGTTCCTTTTTGTGTGGGAGGTCCCACCCTGGCTCAAACCCGAGCAGCATCTCCCAATAGGGCTGGGAAAGGTCCCCATCAGAAGCCCTGGGAAGGTGCTGCTGGTCAGCAGAGACAGCCCAGCGGCAGCTGAAGCAAGGCTCTGAGTCAGGAGAGAAGTTCCACTGCCAAGCTGTGATTCTGTCCTGTGACAACCACCCCGGGCAGAACCTTCTGTAAAGTGCCAGAAGGGCTGCTTCTGTGGGGTGGCAGCTTTGCCCTCAGCCCAGCTGCCCGCCCCGGAGCCCGTCAGCAGGCTCCTTCTTCCCCCTCCCTCCTGGGCAGGGGCTCCCAATACCTTGGGTGCCCAGATGCTGTGGACTACAACTCCATCAGATTCAGCCACAAGGCCATCATGGCTGGGGATGATGGGTTTTGTAGTCCAACAATATCTGGGCACCCAAGGTTGGGCGCCCCTGCCCGAGGGAAGAGCTCAGAACCTAGACAGGAACCTAGAACCCAGGGACAGGGCTGCAGCTCAGTGGAAGAACATCTGCTTGGCATGCAGAAGGTACCATGTTCCATCCCTCTTCCAGCAAGTAGGGCTGGGAGAGAGTCCTGCCTCCCTTGGAGAGCCGCTGCCAGTCAGAGTAGGCAATACTGAGCTAGATGGACCAAGGCTCTGACTCCGTACAAGGCAGCTTCCTATGTCTCTAGACTCCCTCGCCTGCCATCAGGGGCCAGGAAGCCTAGCAATAAATCCCATCCACACCTCTCCGTTGCAATTCTACCTGTTAAGACATGTGGAATTATTTAGTGAATCTGTTGGAATCTGCGCTTTGTTAAGAGCTCTGCATTGGCCTGGAGCTATTCTGTGTAAACAGTACTCAGGCATCACCGTTGTGCACATTTTAACTGTAAGCTGCTTTGGAAATCAACCTTGTTAGGAAAGCAGGGTACAAATACACCAAGCCAGCAAAGCACCGGGCATCATCAAGTACAGATGTCACCTCCGTCTGGCTTTCTGTCCTACTGACTTCTTTCTTCCCTTAGAAAGCCTGGACCAGCCTTTCACCCAGGGCAAGCCACAATACCTCAGGGGTTGACTCTAATTATATGGTAATTGCTTGCATCCATGGAGAACAGAAGCACAGAACCCTCCATTTTTAATTGGCCTCAATGGGGACTTCAGCTTAAGAGCTAAAGGCAAGTCAAACTTCTGAAGCTTTACCTCCAGAGGTAAAGGTTCCAATCTACCTTGACTGGCTGCAAGACAACACCAGTCTGTCCATGTGCAGCTTTTATTCGTGCCTGCAAGGATAATTTTGCATGGATTTGCTCCTGCTACAACTTTCTATTTATTTCATTCATCTGTGGGGCTTTTCGGTACAGGCAAATTAAACACCCTACAAGTTTTTGGTGCATGCCCCAGTGTGCCACATCCCCTTAGATAGCACAGGGAGCATCAAACTGGTACATGAGATCCCAGGACAGCAAAGGAGATGGAAGTTTCCTATCTTTTTTTTTGCTTCTTTCCTGGTTGTAGGCTATTTTAACCAAGTGCATATTAAAAGCTTTATAAATAATACTTATTTATTCAATTTCTATACCCCTCCTTCCAAAAATGGCTCAGGGCAGTTTACACAGAGAAATAATAAATAAATCAGATGGCTCCCTGTCCCCAAAGGGCTCACAATCTAAAAAGAAACCTAAGATAGACACCAGCAACCGTCACTGGAGGTACTGTGCAGGGGTGGATAGGGCGAGTTACTCTCCCCCTGCTAAATAAAGAGAATCACCACGTTAAAAAGGTGCCTCTTTGCCAAGTTAGTAGGGGAATAATAGAGATATATTCCCCTTAGGGGATGGGGTTGCTCTGGGAAAAGCACCTGCATACTTGCAGGCAGGAGGTTCCAAGTTCCCTCCCTGGCGGCATCTCCAGGTAGGGCTGGCAGAGACTCCTGCCTGCAACCTTGGAGAAGTTGCTGCCAGTCTGGGTCGACAATACTGAACTAGATGAACCAAGGGCAGGGAGGAGAGCTGGTCCTGTGGCAGCAAGCATGCCTTGTCCCCTTAGCTAAGCAGGATCCACCCTGGTTACATGTGAATGGGAGACTAGAAATGTGAGCACTGTAAGATATTCCCCTCAGAGGATGGAGCCGATCTGGGAAGAGCAGAAGGTTCCAAGTTCCCTCCCTGGCTTCAAGATAGGGCTGACTCCTGCCTGCAACCTGGGAGAAGACGCTGCCAGTCTGTGTAGACAATACTGAGCTAGATAGAGTAAGGGTCTGACTCAGTATATGGCAGATTCCGATGTAGCTATAACTGAGTGGATGTGTCAAAGAACCTGGGCCACCCAGCTCCTGAGGACCTCCCAGCTCCACCTTCCTATTTCCTTCATTATCTCTCACTCCGAGGGGCTACCAGGGAGAGGGGCGAACACAGGCCCCCTCTCCCCTAGCTACGCCCCTGACCAAGGGTCCAGCTCAGTAGAAGGCAGCTCCCTATGTTCATGCACTGTCTCCAAACATATCTGCAGGCAACTGGAAGCCAGGCAGAGCTGGAGACCAGGCAGGGCTAAGCCACGGAGAACTTCCAGGAGGGAATCCAGGATCTGCTGCTTCTTGGTGCCAAGGAAGAGACTCAGAATCCCAGGCACAACTGACGGGGAACTCCTCCTGTGCCAATCCCTTGGGAATGCTCAGGAGCTTGGGCAAGGCCCCCTCCATGCTCCTGGGCTGCTCCAAGTCGTCTCAGTGGGGCTGCCGTGACAGCTGTACCATCAGAAAACGGGACAGTTGCTAGCACGGCGTGTTCCCAACGCATTGCGATACAATCTGTATCCAGCTCGTATTCAGCTCTTTTACAAACCAGGGGGTGCAATCACAGGAACCTCACCAAGCTATGCAGCTTTTATACTGGTTGCAAGCTTAACGATGACCTTGATCCTCCTGCTCCTCGTTTCGAGATGGAATATACCCCTTCATGACCACACTAACGGCACACTGCAGTAACAATTTAACCTTTTCAAATCAAGTATGGTTACTGTTTGCTGTTTGTAGGAGTGTTTGCAGATGGATGCTGCTTCGACGGGGTGCGGGGTTGGCAGCTTCAGCCTTGGAAGCAGATTGCTCACCAGGCAGGGAAGACAGGAACTCTCCTCTTGGAGCGGAGAGGGAGACCGGCTCCCCAGAGAAGCTTCTGCCTAGCCAGGCATGGAGAGGAGCGGAATAAGGCATCTCTGCAGCAGTCTGGGAAGGAGCTGCCATGAAGCACGAGGCTCCTTTACAAAGCAGTGTGGCTCAGAGCAGAGGCAGGGCATGACGAATAAGAGGAGGAGGCTCGTCAGTCTGAGAGAGGCAAGGCGTCTGATACCATCAACCACCCATGGGGCTGCCTCTCAAGTATAGGGACTGGAGGCACTGCTTTGGAGTGACTCCGGTCCTTTCTTGGGGGGAGGGTCCCGAAGGTGGTGCTGAGGGATTACTGCTCGGCCCCGTGGCCATTGGCCTGTGGGGTCCTGCAGGGTTCGGTTTGGCCCCCCATGCTGTTCAACATCTACACAAAACTGCTGGGAGAAGCCATCCGGGGAGGGACTTGGACTGAGTTGTCAACAATATGCCGGTGACACTCAGCTCTCTCTCTCCTTGTCACCTGATGCTAGGGAGGCAGTGGATGTCCTGAATCGGGGGCCGTGATGGGCTGGATGTGGGCTAGTAAACTGAGACTGAATCCAGGCAAGATGGAGGTGCTGTTAGTCAGTAGGAGAGCCAATCGATTTGACTGGTTCTGGATGGGGTTGCACTCCCCTTGAAAGAGCAAGTGCACAGCTTGGGGGTACTACTGGACCCGGCTCTGCTTTTGGAAGCTCAGGTGGAGGCAGTGGCCAGGGGGGGCCTTTGCACGGCTTCAACTAGTGTGCCAGCTGCGTCCCTTTCTCGAGAAGGCAGATCTGGCCACAGTTACCCACGCCTTAGTCACGTCATGGCTGGATTACTGTAATGTGCTCTATGTGGGGCTGCCCTTGAAGAATATTCGGAAACTGCAGCTAGTGCAAAATGTGGCAGCTAGGATTTTATCCAGAGCTGCCTGTTGGGCTCACATCCACATCCATTTTGAAAGAGCTGCATTAGCTTCCAATCCATTTCTGGGTCCAATTCAAGGTGCTGCTTCTTACCTTTTGGGCCCTGGATACCTGAGGGACTGCCTGCTCTCAAGGGTTGCTGCCTGATCAACAAGGTCATTTGTGGGGGGTGCCCCTGATCCATGTGCCAACAATGAGGGAGGCTCCTTGTTGTATACGCAGGACGGGGCCTTCTCAGTCATGGCCCCCAGACTCTGGAAGGCTCTCCCGGTGGGTCTCTGCTCCCCAGTCTCCATCATAGTTTTTAGAAAGCAAGGGAAATTTTGGCTTTTTACCCAGTCTTTTGAATGAGTGTTTTGTTTGCTGCTGCTTTGTATCTTGTGGTTATATTGTACAAGTTCTTTTTTTTTTTACTTTTAATTAGATTTGTATTGTTATATTCCATTTTAATTCTTATTTTGCAGTTTTTATGGGTTTATATTGTTTTAAATGTTTGGTAAACCTTCTTGAGATTATTTTAATGAAAGGCGGTATAAGAATTTAACAGACAAGCAAGCTATCCTGGAAAGAAGCCCAAAGGGGGGCTAGCAAGCACCACGGGACACCCCCTCCCGGGGGGGGGCAGTGAGCAGGCTGAGGCAGCACCCTTAGGGACCCCCTCTGGCCCTTAGATGGGACCGGCGGGGTTCCCTTCAATTATTCCTGTACTTTTAAAGCAGCAACAATAAAAAAGCTCTCAGAGCGGTGTACACAGAAAAAAAGAGGGGAGGGAAGTACAAGAACATGAAGCCGATGTCTTCCCAAAGGGGCTCACAGTCCAAACAGAAGCCCAGGGAAGCCACATACCAGCCACGGGAGGGAGGGACAGGAACTGCTCCCCCCCCCCGCATTTAAAGGAACTGCCCCATTTGAAAGGTTCTGTTTTGCCCAGTTAGCAGGCAGGGTGAATAAAACCCCAGCTGCCCCCCTTCTTGTCTGGGGAAGGGCTGCACCTTCACGGCAGAAATCAGGGCTGCCACCTTTGCTGGCAGAAATCTGGGGAGGGTCCCCGCCTGGAGAGCCCCTGCTGGTAGTGGAGACCTCCCCAGACGCCGTTGGACTACAGCTCCCATCATCACCAGCCAGAACGGCCTTTGGGCCCACTGCAGCTAGCTAGGAATGATGGGAATTGTAACCCAATACTCCGTGGGAACCCAAGATCAGGAACGCCTGTTGTAGGCAAGACCAACTCATAACGAGGCAGCGGCTTCATAGCCCATTCGCCAGCAGATTCTCCTGCCTCACCTGACTCACGCGAGCTATGTAAATGAGCTGGAAGAAAGAAACCACACAGCATGAGCACTTGTTGCAGTGGCTGCACAGGGAGTGGGGCTGTAGCTGGGTGGTGGAGCCTCGGCTTTGCACGCAAAAGGTCCCAGGTTCAATCCCTGGCAGCCTCTCCAGGGAGGGCTGGGAAAAAACCCCTGCCTGAAACCATGGAGAAGCTGCTGCCAGCCAGTGCCGACACTGCTGAGCTAGATGGGCCAGGAGTCTGATGGACTCAGTATAAGGGAGCTTGCTATGGAAGGGATTCATTTCTCATGGGGTTGTTGTCCACCAGGCTGCACTACAGAATCAGAGAGGGCCCCCCCATGCCATAGGCAGGCAGGCAGGCAGGCAGGCAGAGATGCCCCCCACCAAGCAAATGAGGTGGTTGCCTGAAGCAGTGGGTTCCAAACTGGTACCACAGGCAGGCAGCAGAGCGCAAGGCAGCCAGATCAGAGAGGGTGGGTGGGGTGACAAGCCTGCTTCAACGGAATTCACAGCTGGCCCAAAGAGGACAGAGCTCAGCAGTCGCTGGATGCATTGGCCCTGCCTGACAGCCCAGAGGGATGCCTGTTAGGAATGGGGCCTAAAGAGCAGGTGAGAGGCCTCCACCTCCGCTCCTCCCCGTCCGGCTGCCAGACCAATGGAGCTGACCTCACATCATCAGGGTAGCGACTTGCAAACATTCCTCCGAGCAAAGAGCAATTTACGGTCCTTGCCTGCCAAGGAAATTCCACGGGCGACCTCAGTTGCGGCTCCAAAGACACATTTCCCTTCCATCCTGCAGTAATGAAAAGGTCTGATCTGCCCACACTCTCCCAAGGAGACACAGCAGAGTCTGGCTTCAATGTCATGTTGGCAGCAGAGAAGCGAGACTCTGCAAAGGCCTGCAACGGTGCCCGATGGGCTGGGTCACATCAACAAAATACAGGGCTAAAAAGGGGGAAGCTTTAAAGAGGCTGATAGCAAAACCAAACCAAACCAAACCACCGAGTCAAAAAAAGAGAGAGTAAAACAGATTTCCGTTGAGCTTCAAAGTTAGAAGAACAGGTGCTGGTCGGGTGTTCCAGTTTCCCAGGCAGGAGACCACCCCCCACCTCACCTCAGAGGAGGGGCATTTGGAGCAGGGTCTCCCCTAGTGAGGACGGGGCCGGTCCATACAGGAGCAGCAGTCCAATTATGTACGGAGCTGCATCTTGGGAAAGGGCTCTCCACAACAGCAGCTCAGGAGGCAGGCTTGATGGTGCACCAACAGGGTGCAGAGTCCGTGTCTGGAACCTCACCACCTGCCAGCCATTACTGATGAGCTGTGCAAGCCCCTTTCCCAAATGCCAACGCTTCATTTAAAAGCACTTGGGCATTTGAGGAGAAGGTCACACGGCTGGCCGGGCACTCCGTCAAAGTGGCACTTCCATGGCCGCAGTCTTTGCTGACTCACGCCGGCCGGCCGTGTGTGCTGATTCCCCAACTGGCCACTTGGCCAAGGCTGGCCTGGGGGGCAAAATGTGGGGCTGCTAAAGAGAAGCCAGCATTTATACAGTGCTTTATATAGGAAGATGTTTTCCATGCCAGGTTCTGTGGATTTTACATATTCTTGCCTAAGGATGGTGTATTTTGCAGGGCACTGCATTAGTGTTTCGTGTTGCATTGCAATTCTGTTGTTCCTACTTTGTTGGCATCTCCAAAGACGACTCCTGCCTGCAAGCTTGGCAAAGCTGCTGCCAGTTTGCATAGACAATACTGAGCCAAATGGACCAAGGGTCTGACTCGGTAGAAGGCAGCTTCCTATGTTCCTCCTTCCAAATGGCCAGACGAATGGCCAGAGGAACGTCCAATTGGAAATTCCATGCATTCCTGTAGCCCTTTGGAAGGAAACTGGGTGCGGGGGGGGGGCTTTTCAGTGGTCACTCCCCATCATTCATTTTAGTACATTCCCTAGAGTATCTACTTTGCATGTAGAAGGTTCCCAGTTCCCTCCCTGGCAGCATCTCCAGATAGGGCTGAGAGAGACTCCTGCCTGCAATCTTGGAGAAGCCGCTGCCAGTCTGGGTAGACAATACTGAGCTAGATGGACCAAGGGTCTGTTGAAGGCCTCTTTCTAAGTTCCTGCTGGTGAAAGAATCTGTTGCTTTAAGTTGTGTTATTCTAATTGTTCTGTGATGAACTAATAGAAGATTGATTTGCAATAATGTTTCTGGTCTGTGGCTTAGGCATCTATTCATTGAGGTTTGAGTGCTTGGTGTTTTGGGCTTGTCTCAGGAGGAAAAGCAGGAAACAAACAATAAGCAAAGACAAAAGGCTGTTGGCCTGCCATTAAAGGGGGGCAGAGGATGGAGTCGCTCTGGGAAGAGCAGAAGGTTCCCAGTTCCCTCCCTGGTAGCATCTCCAAGATAGGGCTGAGAGAGACTCCTGCCTGCTACCTTGGAGAAGTGGCTGCCTGTCTGTGTAGACAATACTGAGCTAGCTGCACCAAGGGTCTGACTCCGTATATGGCAGCTTCCGATGTTCCTATGCTACCCATGACATTTTGTTTGAGCAAAGTGGCTTCATTGAGGGTCAGGACCTACTGAATGTCAGCAATGGGGTGAGGGGAACTGGAGTGTGGTGTGGTGTCTGGTGGGTCCCCATCCCCTGATCCTGTGCCTGCCTCTGCTTCCCCCTACAGCTCTTTGACCACATTGCAGAATGTCTGGCCAGCTTCATGGAGCAGCTCCAGATCAAGGACAAGAAGCTGCCACTGGGCTTCACCTTCTCCTTCCCGTGCTACCAGAACAAGCTGGATGAGGTCAGTCCCGTCTGGACCTCCGTGGACCTGGGGGCTCAACCTGGGGGTTGAGGTTGGGCTTCCTGGGGGGGGGGGGGTCGTACAGCTGAAGGAAGGCTGAGGATATGGCAGCTTCCTGTGGTCCTGAGTTCTCCTTCTCAAGCTCTGGTGAGATGGCCCAGTTCATTTCAACAAGATTTCCAGAGAAGAACTTGCCAGGAGACTGTGCTGCCTCACAATCTGGAGTTTCCACCTGCACAGCAAAAGATCTACAGGCTTCTGCTGCCTCTAGTCTGCCCTGCTCCTTAGATGCCTCTGCTGTCTCCCAGCAAAAGATGCATCTTTAGTGATGCATCTCTAAAATGTCAGTTACATAAAAGGAAGAGTGGGGTGGTGGTGGTGGGAGATCAATAAATGTACTGTGACCTCATAAAAATCAGAACTGGGGTAAAAAACCCAAAATGGAAGCAATGGGATGGAGATCAATATGGAATCTATGGAGAGAAAACGGAAATTGATGGGGTGAAGCCATGATATGACACTTCTTGCTGTTCCCCGCCTTAAAATATCATCCTAACACAAAACAATATTTGTCATCAGAAAATGGACCTTAACTGGCATGACCCTCATTTCCAATCTGAACATTGCACAGACCAGTCAGAAGATCAATATTAATCCACTCAACTGTTAACATCGGTGCAACAGGAGAGGAACATACAGGAACGTAGGAAGCTGCCATATACTGAGAGTATATATCCTGAGAAGGAGGAGGCCTCTTGTCATTAGCAGCCAATGGGGAATAGAGAGGCACCTGCTCATGAAACACACATTTCATTCCAGAAAAGAAGCAAGAAAAGCGACAGAGAGGTGAACCCTTTCTGAGGAAGGAATTGCTGTTTGACACATAGGCTGAAGGGAGGTGCAACATATTAAAGGTGGCAGGGACTACTGTATTGCTGCAAGCTCAAATGCAGCCTCAGCTACCTCAACGAGGTTGGAAAGATCACATACGGAGTGGGAGAGAGAGGACAGACATGGCACTCAGCATACCGCCTCTTGAGCATCCCTCCAAGGAGGGATTCCCGCATTGGTGGAGAAATAACCCTTTAGGGGGATAGTGGCAGATAACTGCCTCTGTGATATATCTTGGAAAGATACTATTTTAGTCAGAGCCCATACCATGAGTCCCTGTGGAAAGATGGGTGCTCAAATCTGTCCCCTTCCCCCAGGGGACAGTTGTTAACAGAGACAGTTCAAAAGCACCTCCACAGCTCAGGAAACAATGAGCATCTTTCTCTCCTGAGATGATTTGTGGAAGGTCTTGTTCTGGGCATTCAGAGCAACTCAACTTGAACAGGGGAAAGCCAGCTATAGAGGGCACCCATTGGCTAATACCAGTGACATCAGCAATACTGGCTCTATAGTGCAGAATTCGCCTCAAGTGCAAATACAATTCTATCAGCATTTTGTGAAGTACTTCCTCCCTTTGGGCAGAAATGTCAATTATTCTGCCAGCCTAGGCTTTCACTCAAAAATGATGTACAAGTTAAAGCTACAGAAGCAAAGAAAGCAGCATTGCAAGATGGTCTGAACTGGGGCAGGCACAATGAGTTCCCCAGATACTTTCACCCCTTCTGATTTGCTTTTCTGCATGAACCAGCTGGTCACAGAAATATTTATACCCCCCCACCCCCACCCGGTCACTACTGCTTGGGGTGGCTCATAACATTTATAAAATAGTTACAATGCAAAAAACAGACTAATAAAATCAACCAAATTAAGATAAACCAGTTAAAAAGCCAAGCTAAAACCACAAACAGAATTACAGATTTTAAAATGTCAAATTAAATGTTATTTTAAAAAACCTAAAAACTAAGAATTGTAAAAACTAAAGAACCTACCAGAGATAAGCAACAGGTGAAACATCAAAAAGCCTCTTAAAAAATATGTGTTTTATAGGAAGCTGCCTTCTACCAGGTCAGACCATTAGAAACATAGGGAACCTGCCATATACTGAGTCAGACGATTGGTCCATCTAACTCAGTATTGTCAGACTGGCAGCAGCTTCTCCAAGGTTGCAGGCAGGAATCTCTCTCAGTCCTATCTTGGAGATGCTGCCAGGGAGGGAACTTGGAACCTTCTCCATCCCCTGAGCAGCTCCAACCCCTGAAAGGAATATCTTGCAGTGCTCACACTTCTCGTCTCCCATTCAAATGCAACCAGGGCAGACCCTGCTTAGCTAAGGGGACAAAGCATGCTTGCTGCCACAAGACCAGCTCTCCTCTGGCACCAGAGCCCACACAGTTCAGTCAAAGTACAAAATACAGAAGGAGAAGAGGTCTTGTGGCAGCAAGCATGGATTGCCCCATTGCTAAGCAGCATCCATCCTGGTTTGCATTTGAATGGGAGACTACAGGTGTGAACACGGGAAGATATTCCCCTGAAGAGGTGGGGCCGTAGCTCAGTGGAAGAGCATCTGAGTGCTTGCATGCAGCAGGTTCCAAGTCCCCAACCTGGCAGCATCTTCAGATGGGGCTGAGAGAGACTCCTGGCTGCAACCTTGGAGAAGCTGCTGCCAGTCTGGGTAGACAATTCTGAGCTAGATGGACCAATGGTCTGACTCGGTAGAAGGCCACTTCCTATGCTCCCACATTGACCAAAGCAGGCAACACCCTTGGAACTGCAGGCAAAAGCTCTTGTGACTGCACCGCTGAGTTTTGTGGAGTGGAACATAGCCTTCTACTTCTACTCCCTGGGTCCATCTAGCTCAGTATTGTCTACCCAGACTGGCAGTGGCTTCTCTAAGGTTGCAGGCAGGAATCTCTCTCTCAGCCCTATCTTGGAGATGCTGCCAGGGAGGGAACTGGGAACCTTCTGCTCTTCCCAGAGCGGCTCCGTCCCCTGAGGGGAATCTCTTACAGTGCTCACACATCAATCTCCCTTTCATATGCAACCAGGGCAGACCCTGCTTAGCTCAAGGAATAATTGACACTTTCGCCCCGGGGCAAGTAGGCACTCTGAGAAATGGATTTGCAGCAAAGCATACTGATGAAGCTGGCAGGGGTGGTGGCGGCGGCAGAATGCCTGCTTAGAGCAAACTCCTGTGTGGAGCTCGACATCTGTGACAGCTACCAGGTGAACTGCACTGAAGTCAGTTCCTCCCTTCCTGCAGAGCATTTGCCTCACATTTCTTGCTCCTACAACGTTTCTCCTAGTGCTCAGCTGAAATCTACCCTCTGGGACTTAAGGCCTGGAGGGCTGAACAGGACAAGAATCTTAACGGCAGGAGCAGTCTGACAACGGGACCAGTTACCCAGTTGGGGGCAGGACTCTTCCTTGTTGGGGGGGCCTTCAGGCAGAGACTGGAATGGAAAGCCATCTGTGGGGGATCGATTTCTTCTCTGGGTTTCCTGCATCAAGCAGCGGGGTGGACTAGATGGCCTCCATGCACCCTCCAACTCTAGGATTCTATTATTATCTCTTGGGATCAATACAGGAAAGATGCTACACCTTTCTTGCATTTATGACAAACTGCAGAAAGCAGGTGCTACAAAGTGCCTTGTGAGTTGTGGCGACAGCGAAGTCACCCTTTTAGTCAGATCAGAAAGTGAATTGCCCCCAGACAAGTAAATGTATTGCTAGATAAAATAAACACAGTGATCATCACAGGGTGGAACAAAGAAATGAAACTGCCATATACCCTTGGCCCATCTAGCTCAGTCTTGTCTGCACAGACTGACAGCGGCTTCTCCAAGATTGCAGGCAGGAATCTCTCTCTCAGCCCTATCTTGGAGATGCTGCCAGGGAGGGAACTTGAAACCTTCTGCTCCTCCCAGAGAGGCTCCATCCCCTGTTGGGAATATCTTGCAGTGCTCACACATCAAGTCTCCCATTCAAATGCAACCAGGACAGACCCTGCTTAGCTAAGGGGACAAGTCATGCTTGCTACCGCAAGACCAGCCCTCCTCTCAGTGGAATTGGACATGATGGCAGACGCAGGCTTGAAGCAGCAATTCTCTTGCCGCCACCTCCACCTGAAGCATCGAGAGAGATTCCAGGAGCAGAGCCACAAACATGCCACAGAGTTTTCAGCTTCCACCACTGCAAGTGGCAGCCCACCAAACAGAGTGGACGTACTCCATCAGGAGGATGACCCACACCCACCATATATTGATTATCCGTAGGGCATCAGCAAACTTTTGTGCTTTAAAAAGTGAAATAGTAGGTAGGCATTACATAGGAAGCTGCCTTGTACTGAGTCAGACGCTTGGTCCATTTAGTTCAATATTGCCTACACTGACTGGCAGTGGCTCTCCGGGGTTCCAGGGAGGAGTCTCTCCCAGCCCTACTTGGAGATGCTGCCAGGGAGTAAACCTGGGACCTTCTGCACACAAAGCAGGTGCTCTACCACTGAGCGACGGCCCCATCCCCTGTTGGAAATATCTTACAGCAGGCAGTGCTCACATGTCTGTACCCATCGGAATGCAAACCAAGGTGAACCCTGCTTAGCAAAGGGGACAATTCATGCTCATTAACACAAGACCAGCTCTCCATATTTCATCACACCTTGATTTAAATGTGATATGGTTATAAGGAACCAAATAAAAATCATTTCAGGGGCCTGATCCAGCCTGAGGGCCATGAGTTACTCATTGCCAATTTGGTGGTCCAATATTCCAACTAGAAAGGAAATGAATTTGAGGGGGAAATTTCCAGCTGAGGTTCTCAGATTTCGAATGTACGTTCTGCAAAGCCTGTATTGCAAATTTCCACAGGTCACATGCCCTGTAGTAGAAATTGATTCCTTAGCATATTCTCACGCTGCTCTTCGATCATAAGGATCATGAAACTGCCTGTGATAGAAACAAGCAGCCACACCTTTAAAAAGCAGCCAAAAAGAGAGAGATGCGGTCGTTGCATCTTCAAACCACTAGAATTTAAGCGGAACATAACCATGGAAACAGAGATGTCACTTTTCTAAGCCGTGTCGGCTCTCAAACAGAATGCCCATAACAGTAAGGAAACGTTTGCCAATTAGGAAGAGCTACATGAGATAAATAAATTATTTATTCAGTGAAAAGTGACAAGCAGAGAGAGATAAAATGAGGAAGTCGTTTAAGCAGCCTAGAAGATGCAAAACTGAACTGACCCGGGCAGGTAAGAGAACAGGGGTAAAACTTAAAGGTACGGAAATATTCTCAGCAGTTTCAGGAGAGCAGGTGGAACAGCTGGAATTAAGAGGGCGGGAGGCTTCCACTTCCCTCCAGGAGCCTCTTGGCAACCAAGGGGCGGCCAGTTTATTACTCCTGGGGGTGATGGGAGTTGGACTTCAACAACAGCTGGCGAGCCAAGGTCGCCCACCCGTGGACTAATCAGCCTTTCACTTATCCTGGGATGAAAGGGAAGTCGGAGAACTTCCTGCTTTTCTGAAGGGGACTCCAGTCCTGAGCACACTGTCTTCAGACTTCCCTTTCATCCCAGGATAAGCAAAGGCAAGACAACTGCAATGTTCTGCACATTTACTTCTGAGCAAGTCCAGCTGTTAGACTCGGTGGACTTATTTCTTCACAAATGACAGAATATAGGGCAGAGTTTAACCAGTGACAGGTAATGAGAGACAGACAGACAGACTCTGCTGGTCTGGCGGGTTCTCAGACCTTTCCACCTGATGAATTACATTTCTGATCAGAGGTGCACCTCGGTGATTTTGGAGCCTGGACCTAAAGGCCTTCGGAGGCCTCCCTCCCCTGCGGACTAAGCATCATCATGCTCCGCCAGGCGACCACACCACCCAGGACAGTCTAAAGAGGATTTGGGGGGCCCTGGGGGCAGTGCTGGATTAACCTAGTAGCAAAAGTAGCACATGCTATGGGCCCCGCATTTTCGAGGGCCCCGCACTCAATGTTTACAAGCTGTCTGGTGAAATGGGCATCTCACCGTATTCTCACGCTCTGGCAATGCTGCTGTTTACATGCCGGGGTAGCTGCATGCTGCCTGTGGTGGGTTCTGCGTGTGTGCAGGCGTGCGCTGGTTGGCTCCTTGCTGTGTCGTGTGCCGGCGTGCTGTCCTTTGTGCTCTCTCCCACGCTCCCAAGCCGCTGGAGGGTGCGCCTCTGCAGTGAGCCTGTGACATGGGGAGTGCGACTCCAGGGCTGGACACGGTCAGATATCAGTGAGTGTCCATTAATTAGTGTCACTTTGTGACTTGCGAGTAGTGTGATTGTGTGCCATGTATAAATGCCCGCTTTGAGGGGGGAAGAGAAAATACACGTGCAAACTCATCATGGTGTTCTTCCTCGAGCATGACTGAAGTAGTATGTAATCATTACGGACGTCATTAATGACATGATACAGGTAAATAATTTCGTTCAAATTGAATTACTTTACTATGCAAGTAAATAACTTATGTTTTAATATTTATGCGCATTCTTAAAATTTAGGGCCCCTTTGTAACATATGCTACAGGCCCCGCACTAGCTTAATCTGGCCCTGCCTGGGGGCTGTAGAGGCTCTGGACTTGGGCCCCAAAGTCCAGGGGTAGGAGCACCTCTGTTTCCGATTCCTCAACAGTTTGATCTTCTCAAGGCAACAAGGAGCCTTGTAGGATCTTAAATGCAGGTGCATTTATTGCAGCAAAAGCAGGCTGCCCTTTGGAAGTTTTCATCAAGGCTTTATTTATTTATTTTTATTTATTTTACATTTTATATCCTGCTCTTCCTCCAAGGAGCCCAGAACAGTGTACTACATACTTAGGTTCCTCTTCACAACAACCCTGTGAAGTAGGTTAGGCTGAGAGAGAAGTGACTGGCCCAGAGTCACCCAGCAAGTCTCATGGCTGAATGGGGATTTGAACTCGGGTCTCCCCGGTCCTAGTCCAGCACTCTAACCACTACACCATGCTGGCTATTCTCCTGCATTAAAAAGACCCAGGAGACCAAGATGCTTCAAGGAGATTATATGTTGGAAATTCAGATTGTACTACAAGCTGCCTTACACTGAGTCAGACTCTTGGTCCATCTAGCTCAATATTGTCTACCCAGACTGGCAGCAGCTTCTCCAAGGTTCCAGGCAGGAGTCTCCGTCCCTCCCCCCCCCCCACCTAGAGGTGCTGCCAGAGAAAGAACCTGGGGCCTTCTGCGTGCAAAGCAGGGGCTCCATCACTGAACGACAGTCCCCTCCCCTAAGGCGAATATCTTACAGCACTCCTAGGTAGTATCTTATCCCAATGCAAACCAACCAGGGCGAATCCTGCTGCTTAGCAGAGGGGGCCCTTCATGCTCACGACCCGAGGACAGCACCAAACTTACACATACAAAGGAGAAGGTGGTGCTGGGCTCCTTTAACCAAGTGTATTCTCCCCTCCCCCCCCCACAAACTCAAAAGCAATTTTGAAACCCCCAAGTTGGAGACTAAAATCACAGAACTGAAAGTCAGATCTAAATATCTATAGACTTGGCTTAGGCCTCAAGCAGACAAACTACAATGACAACAAGTAACTGCCTCCTTTGCTCGCAACTCATGTGAACACAGGAAGCTGCCACCTACAGAGTCAGACCTTGGCTCCATCTCACCCATTATTGCCTACTCTGACTGGCAGCAGCCCCCCCCCTCAGGTCTTGGGCACACGTTCTGCTATCCTGCTACCCTTAATGAACACAGGAAGCTGCCTCCTACAGAGTCAGACCCTTGGTCCATCTAGCTGTACACTGACTGGCAGCCCCCACCACGGCCCCCAGGTTCCAAGCAGGAATCTCTCCCAGCCCTACCTGGAGGTGCTGCCGGGGAGGGAACCTGGGACCCCCTGCCTGCAAAGCAGATGCTCTGCCACTGAACGATGGCTCCATTCCCAGATGTGGCTGGACTACAACTGATGGACCCAGTCTGAGAACCCCTGACCTAAGAGGAATCTCTTACACAGAGTCACCCATCCCAATGCAAACCAAAGCAAACCCTGCTTAGCAGATAGGGCCATTCATGCCGGCCAGCAAGCAGCTCACCGCCCCAACTGGAGACGCCCCGAACTGAACCTAGGAGCTTTGGCATGCAACGCGGGTGTGCTCTCTCCCGCTGTCAACACGCAGATTGGAAGTTCCTCGGGGCAGTGGCCTCTGGCTCTGTCTGCCTTGCTCCTTCCTATGACTCTGCTGCCAAATGCCCCGGACGGCGCTCCACCCCCAGCCATTCTTACTGCCACACGGGAGCGGCGGGAGATGCGCCCGGCGGCGCAGGGCAGAGGAAGGAAAGGGAAGCGCATCCTCACCCCCGGGGAGAAAAAGCCAGCTCTGGATGTCCGCAGCCAGCAGGGAGAGTGACTCGCAGCCCCTCCTCGACGGGCGGGGGGGCGAGAAGCAGGGATGCGAAGAAGCAGGGCGAGCCGGGGCTGCGGTGGTCCCGAGGGTCCCGGAGGAGGAGGAGGAGGAGGAGGATGGGCCAGAGAGAAAGGCGGCGGCGGCGGCGACAATAGCAAAGGATGAATATTCAGGAGAAGGAGCGGGGGGGCGGGGGGAGGGCGAGCCACCGGTGTGGCCAAGGAGGAGCTCCGAGTCCGAGACGCTGCCCTCCACTCACCCCCCCCCCCCCCCACACACACACCGCAGCCCAGGAAGAAGCGCAAGCCAAGCCGATGAACTGGCCAACAACATGGCCCGTCTAGAGCTGATGGACGGGACCACCGAGACCAACCCGTCACGTTGCATCTCAGCAAAACGCGCCCCCCCCCCCGCCCACGCTTTCGTCTACTTCAAGGAGCCCAAAACAGCCCCCCCCCGCTCGCTGCTGCCTAGGAAACGGGACCGGAGCGCCGCCGCCGCATCTCGAGGGCATCGCGGCTCCCGGCGCAGCAGGCTTTCCTCGGTCGGGGAGGAGGCAGGGAGGCGAGGCGAGGCGAGAGAGGGGCAGAGCGCCGCCGCCCGCTCCTCGAAGCCGGCGCCTGAGCAGTGGCCAGAAGCTGCAGCCCTCGGCAGGGCGGGGGGCGGCGGCTGCTTTTTCGCCATTGCAAACGGCAGCACAGTCAGGGTCTCTCACACACACACGACAAACCCCCCCCCACCCCGCCCGCATCGGCAAGGGCGTCTAAACCCACAGCAACTCCCCGCTGCTGCCGTTCAAGAGCTCAGCCCCATCCCCGCCGTGGCGGCGCCAACGCAGCCGAGAGGACAGGCAGGGCTGCTGCTCCTGCTCCTCCCGGGAGGAATCCGCTCACCTGGGTGGGCTCTCCCGAGACTGCAGCCGGGCAAGCCGAGGAGGAGCATCGGAGCGCAGAGCCCCCTTTCCTGCCAGAGGCGAGGCGGTGGCGGCGGCCTCCGTCGCAGCAGGCGGCACCTTCGTTCCGGCCAGGGGCGGGCAGCCGGCTGGCGAGGCTCCAGCAAGCGGCTCGCCTCACAGCAGCACCTCCCTGGCGCGGCGGCTCGCTGGCCGTCCACTGCAGCAGTCACACGCCGAGCAGGCAGCGGCAGCAGCAGGCAATTTCGCTCGCCATCTCGCCACAGCAGCAGCAGCGCCCAGACGAGCCGCTCGCATCGTCGCCGCCGCCGCCGCGCCACGCCTCTCTGGTGCCCACTCCTCCTCCTCCTCCTTCTTCTCCGCACCTAGAGAGGGGAGAAATCAGCGCCGGACCGAGAACTGCTGCTGCTGCTGCTGCTCCCAGCAGGGCGGGCGGGAGGCGCAGCCGCGGAGGAGGCTCCGTCCCTGGCGCTCGCTCCCGCGCTCGCTCGCCCCCTCTGCGCGTCAGCAAGCAGCCACCTTCCGAGAGCGAGGGGGGGGGGGGGCGGCCGAAACCCGCTGCCGGTGACAAAAGGGCGACTCCCACCCTGCCTCCTGCGCCCTCGCAGCGCCCCCCTCTGGCAGGCGAGCCCAAGCGCAGGAGCGCGGCCCCTGCTCAGCAAGCGCGGCGGCGGCGGTTGCTGCTGCAGCTGCAGCGAGCGAAAGTGACGCAACGGTCCGTCTTCGTTACGGCCTCCTTTATCCAATCGCCGCCCACACCACCACGCAGGGCCCCGCGATGCGGCTCGCCCGTGGGCGCCTCTGGCCAGGTGGCAGCCGGGAGGCTCTCTCCAGAGGGGACGGCGGTCGGTGCTGCTGCCAGCAGCCACCGCCCCAATCCTGTCAGGGACTGTGCCGCTGGCGGAGAGGTGCTTGCCCCCCCCCCCGCCCCCAGGGAAGGGTCCAATGCTGACTTCACTTCGGGGCGGCAGCTCATGGAAGGATGCTTTGCATCGCCGGAGCTGTGAGTTAGAGGAGAGTTTTGGCCATTTACTACTACTACTAGTAGTAGTAGTAGTACCACCACCGTGCATTGAGTACCCAGGGCGATTTGCAATCATAGAATCAAGGAGTGGGGAAAGGATGTGCCTCAAGGAGCTTACAATTGAATTGGCACCAGCAGAAGCAGCAATGATAACAGAAGATGGAGAGCTGCAAATATAGATACCCACAGAGAGAATGGCTTCCCGCGGGTGATAATTTTCACTTGATTTTCCATGCTTGGATACTTGTGAAAGCTAACCACACACTGTGTTATAACAAAGGCCTGTTAAGTGTTGCACTGGATAAGATGCTGCCTGAGAGGCAGTGTTGTGATGTTGCATCACAAACAGCCAAGACCATTGTGTAGCATATTAAGTAACAGACATTTTTGCTGTGAGTCGATACAACTCAGAACTGGGTTGTTATCAGGCTGCTGAGCACTGATAAGTCCCCATTGGGAGCACCATGTTTGCTTCTCAGAGCCACTGTTCAGAAAAGGGAAAAGTCAGCACCAAAGTGGCTTCTAGGAATTTCAGTGCAGCAGCATACACTCCAACATTCAGAGACATGGGAACATGCTTGTAGCACCCCAGATCTAATGCTTGGGGTCACTGCCCGAGTGCCCATCACTATCAGTTGCACACAATATACTCCTGATGCAGCTGCAGTGTGCACTAAATAACAACAATACATGTCCAGCCGGCCTCTCCTCCAAAGAGCAAAGGGTGACACACACACACACGGGTCTCCCTCTGCAGTGTTTCCCTCCCAACAGGCCTGCAAGGTAGGCTGGGCAGAGAGGCAGCAGCTGGCACAGCCACCCAGAGTCCAACCTGCTGCAAACCACTCAGAGACCACCTATCAGGAGATCCCGACCAGCCTATCCCCGATTTAAGGGCTGCCTGAATGAAGGCAGGGGGCTTGCATGGTCTGTTGGTGATCAAATAAGCCGCAAGAGATTTAGAGTTCCGTCGGAACGGAGATGCCGCTCAAAGGTCTGGAAGAGAGAGGTTTGCCAGTACTGAAGTAGGCTGTGGGGAAGTAAAATTCACGATGGAGTTACGAAGGCCGACTGACTCCCCTGTTGTTGCCAGGGAGGATTCCAAGGGGTTGGGGTGTTGCCTCCTCCCCAATTTTTCTTGCTCCCTGCATCCACCAGATTGGAACTTGACTGCAGTGTCCGACAATACCGCCATGGCTCTATAGCTTGGATTCGTTATTTTAAAAGGCCCCCATTTAATGAAGCCTCATCCATTCACTCCTCTACCCCAGAAGCAGAAGCCAACACAGCCAGGCAGGCAGGCGACTCCTCCAGCCCCCCAGCAGCCCGGCCAGCCCCTTCGCTTCCTTCCTGGCCAGGAAGGGGGCCCTGGGTGGGTGCAGGCTCATCTCCCCTGCAGATTTCAGCTGGCCTGATGCTGACCTCTTTCTCCATCCCAGTCTAGATGGGCTTGGCCAGGAAGGGGAAACTAGGTGCAAGGTGTGGCCAAACCCAAAGACAGCATTTTCTAAGAGGAATCTGGTCCATTTTCTGAATAAGTTTGAAAATGTCAAGCTCCTCTCATTAATGAGGAAAATAAATCCTCATAGAGATATGGTAATTAATGCTTAGCCAAATCCTCGCTCCCCTAATATGACATCCTCTGCTACCCCTTTGCTTCCTCAGGCTGGTGGTTCTAGAGCTGCCTCTGTTTCTTCTACGGCACCATCAGCATACATGGTACTTTGCAGACTCTAAGAGGACAGGTCCCTGCCGCAAAGAGCTTACAATCTAAAATTTGACACAAGGGAGATGACGGAGGCAGGGGATGGGGAGACAGGATCCAATAGGGAAAGAACATGGATTTGTTTCAGTAAAAAAAGGATAGGTCTCTGCCCTGCGGGGCTTACAGTCTATACTTTCACACTAGCAGGAGGAGAGGAGTCCTGTTCTGCTAGAACAGAGTCCTTGGGCTACATACAAGGTGACCTTGCAGGGCACAGAGCTGCAAGGGCACAGCCGGCCACGTCCCCTGCAAATTCTGCAGCGGCAGCCAATATGACCCTCTTACAGAAGAGGCAGAACTGAATAGCCCGGGCCTGCTGACAGCAGGACTCTGAGTTGGGAAGGACACAGATCGCCTCTGCTGCCCTCATGAGCTACAGCCATTTGCCATCATCTGGGAGAAGGAAAGCTGGCCAGGACGGTGGCCATGAGCTGGATCACAGCCGCTGTTTCTATGCCCGCCCTTCTCCCAGCAACACTGGAAAAGGCCCCTGGATTCTGGCTGCCGGAAGTGCCAGCAGTCCCCAAAGGGGCAGTTTGGGAGGGGCACACACCAGCCCCAGCACCCCTGCGCAGGGAAATGGCTCTTCTGTTCCCAATGAAGGTTGGCCCAGCGATCAAACTTTACTGGTGCAACACAGGAACTCCCAGCGAGGCGGCTTTATTATCTTTTAAGCAAAAGAAGCACAATTTTAAAAGAAAAAGAGAACCTTTGCTTGACTCCAAGTGCTCATCCCTGGAGAGAAGATCTGCCACCCATCCGTAACTGGATCCTGGAAGAGAGGGTGGTTACAGGCCAGGAGTCCCAGCTGTCTGCTTAGCAGCCTCAGAGCTACCCATGTCCGTCACCACATTTCTGTATTCCTACCATGCTCCGTATTTATGTCCTGCTAACCCTAACAAAACATCAAACTCCCTCCTTTGTCAATACAGTTTGAAAAGTAGTTGAGCTTTCCCACAAAAACTCAGCGACCTTTGAATGGAATTTTAGAAGCGATATGAAGGGTTGTGCTGTAAACGTTGCATTTTGCTTTCTACCCTGCTCACACACTGGAGGCAGGACCAATTCCAGATTTTGTGGTTATATGAAGCCGCCTGACATGGCGCCAGACCACTGGCCCACCCAGTCCAGTATGGTTTGCTTTGACAAACAGCAGCTCTGCAGCCAGGGTGAGATTCTGCTCACCGGAGACGCCAGGGATCGAACCCAGAACTTTCTGCGTGCAAAGCTGCAGCTCTGCCTCTGAGATACAGCCTCTCCCCAAGTAAGGGGAGCTGTGAGCCCCAGCCAAAGCCCTGGCTGCTGTGGGCCCTCTGCCCGAAAAGACAGACAACCAAAGGTACTCAGTGGCTGGGTTCAGACAGAACACAAAGCCATGGTTCACCTTCCATCTGAACCAAAGGCTGCCCACAAACCAGAGTCTGAAGCCAACACAATGAAGCTGGTTTGCCAACCACAGTGTGTGCTAACTGCAGTTTCCTGTCATGTCTGAATTAACAGCCCATGGCAAGTCTGGGCCACCAGCCGCTGCACCACCAGAGAGCTAGAGGGGAACTTGGGAAGCTGGGAAGAAAAGCAGACGAGCCGCTGGAAACTGGTTTGCCTGTTGCACATCCAGAGGTTCAAACCAGGGTGTAGGTTCTTCTGAACCATGGTTAACACCACCATGGTTTCATGTTATGCCTAAACTCAGCCACACTCTCTAATAAAAGAGGAAAGAAAGAGACACACAAGACCCTGGGCTTGACCTGTTGGACTGGCTGCCTGGTCCTTTGGGGCTGTGCACCCTCAAGAAAGGCCAGCTCTAGGTGGGGACACCTGAGGGCATCAAGGGACCCTGCCTGCATGTACAGACTCCTCTGCCTACCACAGTCTCCAGTCCTGGGAACAGCTCAGGCAGCGCAGGCTCTGGGTTCAGGTTCCGCCAACTCCCACAGCAGCCCCAATGCTGCAGCTGCCCACCGCCTGCAAAGGAGCCAGCAAGCCAGCCCAGGAAGGAAGCAGCTGGCCGGCTGTAGTTCAGATGGGCCTCAGCAGCAGCCGGCTTAAGGCTCGATACTCCCATTGCTTCAATCATGCATGGATCTACATGCACTTAAAAAAAAAAAAGATTCAAGTGTTGTTTTGGCATGGGATCGGGGGGGGGGGGGCTGCTTTGCCAGCCTTCGGCAGCAGAAAGGGGAGCGCCACCTCTGCTTCCCACCCTGAAAAACTCAGCTCAAGATCTTTTCCTAACTGGAGAGGAAAGAGTGAAAGCACAATTTTGCCCCCCGCCAAAGCCTCTACAAGGGGAGGAAACTTATGCTGCTGCTCCCGACGCACCTCTTGAATTGTGTCAGAATCTGAGGATGCAGATTTGGACTTCCACTTTCCTTTGGACACAAAATTAAGTTACTAGTCCTCACTGCCATGCATGTAACAGCTTCTGAGACAGCAGGGCAGTTGACATACCAAGAGGGAAATCTCTTTCCCATCAGGCATGGAGTTAAAAACATGTGCAAGTGCTGGAAAGGAGCTTACCAGTTATCCGTTTTTGTGAAATTCGACAATCCCCATGTAGGCGGGTAGGACGGTCTCCTCCCAGGCGTACACAGGGGCCCCCTCCGCCACCTCATCTGTCCACACGGTTGCAACATCAGTCTCGGTCTTAATATAGCAGTCGGTGCTCTGTGGGAGGGTATTTCTCAACGGACACCTCTCTAGAGTTTCTGGCACTGAGGCAGGCCCAGGGGGTGGATGGCCGGCTGGATCTTCCAGCTTCTAGAAGCGGACAGGAAACTGGGCAGTGAATCCAACAGCCATGCCTGAACTGAATGCCTCCACACATTTGCTATCATTTCATTTCATTTTTAATGGTGTTATTTCATTATTATAAATTATTTGATCTAAAATATTTATACCTTGTCCCTCCAGCACACTACTACTCAGGGTGGCTCACACATTGGTAAAATAGATACAATATACAACAATTTAAAAACTGATAAAAGCTAAAAGACCAGGCTAAAACCCCATTTTAAAGTTAGGTAAAGTGTGCCGACTCGTGTGCCGTCGAGTCGGTGTCGACTCCTGGCAACCCCAGAGCCCTGTGGTTGTCTTGGGTAGAATACAGGAGGGGTTTGCCTTTGCCATCTCCTGCGCAGTATGAGATGAGGCCTTTCAGCACCTTCCTATATCGCTGCTGCCCGATAGAGGTGTTTCCCATAGTCTGGGAAACATACCCAGGGATTTGAACCCGCAACCTCATGCTTGCTAGGCAAGTCATTTCCCTGCTGTGCTAAAAGTTACAGTAACAAATAAAAACCTCAAAGGTTAAAAGACCTACCAGATACAAGCAGCAGATGGGGCTTGTTGGTGGGGGCTGTGACCACCCGATATAAGCACCACCCAAAGTACTGCTCAGGGTGGAAAGGATTCCCAGATGGAAGGAAGCTTTAAGACATTGGTTTTCAAACTAATGTGGGACCAACATGGAAGGAAGCTGGTTTTCGCTCCTACCTGAAGTCCTCCTGTTTCTTCCAAAATCAAGCGTAGCAGGCGAATGTATTCAGCTGTTGCTTTCAGCATATCGACCTTGCTAGGCTTCCGGTCTTTGGGAATCAGTGGCACGAGAGCCTTGAGCTTGGAAAAGCCACTGTTCAAGTTCCTTATCTGTTTGTTAAACAAAGGGAAAGCAGGCGATTCAAGTCAAGAGCCTCACATTTCCTGAGAACCTCAGTCAGGATGGAAGAACAGACCCCTTTGCACTTGCTTTCCACAACTCATCCTGAGAGCAGAACCCCAGCTGAGCCTTAGATCCATCCATACTGACCTAGTCCTTGTTCACTTCTGCTGCTTGCTAATGGCACACTAATCTGGATGAGGAGGAGGAGGGTTTACATGGAAGGTTCTGCCTTTGGGTAGGCAAGGACTGGTCTCCAGTAGCACTTCTGGGCTGACAACTGTTTGGAGAGTCCAGCTCAGTGGTGACAGACAGAGGCCCCTTTCAGATGCAGCCACAAACCCAGCTGTGTTGTATAACTATGAGCCTCCTCATGAACTCCCTTTCCCCTTCCCTTCCCTTCCCCACATGCAAGGGAAGGAAAATGGAAGCTTCAGTTTGCTAGAAACAGTTTCCTGTTGCATCCCTCCCAAATCGGGAGGCTGGTTTGTTCAAACCCCAGGAAACAAGCCGGGGGAGGTGGTGTCAAACTGGGATCTGCTCGTGGTTTGAGATCTTTGCCTGTTATGCAGTGGTGGTTTGAACAAACTTCAGTTTCCTGAGTTCAGATGCAGCAGGAAACTGCGACTTGTTACACATTGTGAAAGGGGGCTTTAAACCTCCATTCTTCATGTACAAAAGTATGTGTGTGTTGGGTGGGAGAACAGGCAAAAAAATAACTAAATGAGGGCAGTCGATTACAGCTTTAGCCAAGCCCACCACGCCCTTGCAGAACTCCTGCGTGGACTTTGTGCAAGAGAGTCTCTTGGGGGATAATCCTCCCCGCCATGTATCCCAGGGGTCAGATTACAGCCCACTGCCACCCTTCCTGGCTTCCAGGACCTGCCGCCTGAGGAGGTAGCTGCCCGCTTGGCCTCATGGCAGGGCCACCTCAGAGGTAGCCTCTGCAGGGCCACCAGAGAAATAAGGATTAAACACATTTAAAAGACTGAAGACTGAACTCTTTCAGAAGCCCCCAAATCCAGATTTGCGACGTGCTTCAGAATACCGAAGAAACCTTGCTACTGTTGTGCAAGTATTTACATGATGTCATGGTTACTAGCCAGTCATCCCTCTGTGAGGAAGGCAGCTTGTTAATAGCCTAGAAGGGTCAGCTGATGGGACCTGCTTCTTGGGAGATGGCCTCTCGATACCAGAGGCATCTTTTCAGCATTCTGAGGGAGAGAGTCATCCGATCCTGGCAAACTGACCTCGCTCCCGAGACTACTAAATCCGAGACAGATAGATCTGGAACAAAAAGTGTTGCTAAGAGTGAATCTGCCTACTTTCACTATAACCTTAACTGATGATGGTCATCTTCACAAGTTAGCCTGGCTCAGTCATGTGTCTGCCATCTTGAACTGGGGTGGATGACATCATCCCAAACTCCACTGTTGGGAGGTGCCTCTCTGTGTCCCTACAACTAGTCCAAATTGGTCCAGGCATTGCAAAGTTTATAGGGACCTCCCCCACTCACCCACAGAGCTGGGTTTTCTTATAACCTTAAGGGACATAGGCTAAAAAACAGCAGTTTGCAAGAGATGCTGCCAAAGATTTCTCTCTCTGATGACCTGATGTGGGGTAGCATCCACTAGCAGAGACATAAGTGGGATGACCCCAGGAACAGCAACCCCAGTTTTCAGCTAGCTTCCCTCTGCAACGCGGAGCTCTGTCCTTTCTTCAGAAGGAGGCAGCTGACACATTTCCAGCCTCTGACCGTGACAAAGTTTACCAGGTTATCTAAAGTCAACACAGAGTGGCGTTGGTTCTCCGATAAGGACTCTCTTCAAAAGCATTAGAGCTCATTTATTGCTGTTTCCCGACAGCATTCCCCGAAGGATTCACGGTGCAGGAATCCTTCCAGCTCAGGGGAAGAGCCCCTGCTTGTGATCATGCAGAAGGAGGTCCCTGGGTCAAAGCAAGGCAGCTCCAGGCAGGGCCAAGGGCCCTCCGAAGCCCCAGAGGGCCACGGCCAGCTGCCATCAAGCAGAACATCGGGGGGGGGGGGGCCAGGCTGGGGCACACCTGTGGGGAGAATTCTGCACAAGGCCGCTGCAGCGGCCAGCCACCCCTCACCTCCTGGGCCCAGGCAAGAGGCACAAGTGTCCCAGCAAAGCTCTGACTGGCCCCACGGCAGCAAGGGCCACCCAGCTATGGGAAGGGGAGAAAAGCTGCCCCCCTTCTCAAGCCCTTGGACCAGAAGCTGGTCTCTCATCTCATGCCACGCAGCTGCACAGCCTGCAAGAACCCCGGGGTCTTATGTCAACATGGGAAGCTGCCTTCCGAGTCAGACTCTGGGGCTGTCCATCTGGTATCGGCTGCACTGGTTGGCAGCAACTCTAGAACAGTCGAAGGAGAAGGGCCTTTCCTAGAGAGGCCAAGGCTTGGGCCAGAGACCTCCTGCTGCTGCAAAGCCTCGGCCCTGCCCCTGAGCGGTGGAGGCAGCAGCAGCCCCACGCCCTGCGGGGAACATGAGGAACTCAGAGCACTTGGACATTCCGCATCTTTTAGGCAACCAGAGGGCAGGATGTGAGCAAGCACCTTTCCCGGTCCACGCAGCACCCAATTCATAGAGTCTCATCCAACCTGAACGTGGGTTTTCTTTTGACTTGGGAACCAGACACGGCTAGTATGGAGCCCAAGCCCGTGCAGGCTGACTCGGAAGGAAGCCCCACCACTGGGTCCAGTGAGATAGTGGCCACTTCCCCCTGCGCAAGCCTGCTTGGGGGGGCTGCAGCCTCAGGGCCCTGGCCTGCTTACCCTCTCTCTCTCTTTGGCGTTGGCCGCCCGTCTTCGCCCCAGCACCTGCTCCCGGTTCTCCGTGGGGAAGTAGTGCCCAGCAGGTTTCCTCTTCATGCGGGTGATGGGCGCCATAAAGGGCAGGGGGCCAAATTGCTCACCCAGTACATCTCCCAGGACTTCGGGCGGAGGGGTCGGGAAGAGGGGCCACTGCTGGGCTTCTGCCCCATGGCGTTCTTTAGTCATCCTTGCTTCCTAGAGACCACAAAGCAGCACCTGATCAGCAGGGACAAGACAGTGAATGGAGAAGGTGGCCCAAGGCAGCTAGAATCTGTCCCACAGCCGTCTAGGGCTGGGAAGACCCAGTGCTTGGGTCCCCTCCAGATGCTGTTGGGCAACAACTCCCATCATCCTCAGCCCAACACCACCAGAGGCAGCCCCATTCTCCTGTGGTAGCCCTCTTCGCTTTTAAGACTATGGCCTGGCTCACACAACCATTCAAATCTAGAATTAATGTGGGTTACCAGCATTAGTGCGATTGTGAGAACTCGTGCCAAAAAGGGAATCTCAGATTCATCTCAGGCCATAAAACACCTTGACGTGGATTCACACAATTGCACAGATGTCAGCAACCCACATTAACCCTAGATTCAAACAGCTGTGTGAACCAGGCCCAGGTGTTTTGAGGCTGGTTTATCTGCTCCAAGGCTTATAATTCCATCATTTAGCCACTGGTTTTGGCAATCAAGGTAAGGTGTGAGAAACGGAAGACTGCAGTGCCTCTCTGTGTTCCCTTAAAATAAGCTTTGCTGAACTGAAGCTGCTAGCAGGGCTCCTTATCAGACCTTAGCTTCTTAGCCAAGGAGTGCAGCTTTGAAACCCACAGCTTGGGTTGGTTTTGTTCAGCTTTCCATAGGCAATGTCTGAAGGAACACTTGCTGGGCATCCCGAGGGTCTTACTTTAGAATCAACTTCAGGTTTCAGAGGCCCCTCCGCAAACTATCCTCCAGGGACCTTTGCAGGGACCCCTCCAGAGAATTGTTCTCCCCTTCCCCTGCAGAGAAAGCAGGTGATGGACACAGAGGTGGTGGTCTCAGAGACTCAAGGGGGATAGTAGATTCAGGGCAGGCAAAGCAGGAAAGCGTTTCTTCCCACAAGACTCACTTCAGGCTAGCCAGCCATCTGCTGGAGATGCTTGAACTCCAAACTGTCTGCATTAAGCAGGGGGGTGGGCTAGAGATGACCCACGAGAAGCTTCCCAACTCTAGGCATCCGAGTGATGGGCACACCTTATGATGACACTTCTTTTGGAGATTGCACGGATTAATGGGGAAAAGATTCAGTAGCAGCTATTAACTGAAATAGCCAAGTGGAGCCTCCATGTGTAGAGATAGTCTCTCTGAATACCAGCTACTCAGAATAAACAATGAGGAAACACCGTACTCTTCATACCCCCTTTCCAGGAAGCATGCAGTCAGCCAGTGATGGAAACACGGACCCTTCTTGGTCAGAGAGTCAGTAGAGGTCTTTTGACAGAGGTCAGGGAAATGGCCTGCAAGTATGGCGGTGGCGGAGCGGGGGAGGGGAGTTTCACCCAGAGACAAAAGTTTGGGGTGGTGTACAAATTGGATTGATTAAATAAGTAAATGAACAGACCTGCCTGCTGGGGGAGGGGCAGGGTGGGAAATACAAACCACCCCACCAGATGTTAGCAGCTGCTACTCTTACCAATGTTTACAAACCACTTTCCAACAAAAGTTCTCAGAGCAGCTGCCATAGAAAAAGAAGAATTGCTCAAGCTGGCTGCCTGTCCCCAAAGGGCTCACAATGGAAAAAGAAACCCCAGACCAGCCACAGCCACTGGAGGGATGCTGTGCTGGGGCTGGAGAGGAACGGTTGCTCTCCCCCTGCGAAATCTCAGAGCATCTCCGCTTGAAGAGGCGCTGCCTCTGGGCCTGCTTAGCAGGAGTGCAGGAGCAGCACTAGCATTCCAGCAGGCCGCCTCACCTGGGAGCTGGGGGTGGGGTGCGCATTACCTTCACAGAGGCCAGGCCAACCTGCTGGGGCCTCTCGCCCAGCTCCCTGGACCTGAGCACAGCAGGGCAGCCCAGCTGCCTCCAGGGCTGCCTTGATGACTCCTCCAAAGCTCTGCAAGCAGGGAGGGGAGAAGCCACACCTGTGCCCTTCGGTGGGGCTACTGCTGTTAAAGGCACAGGAGAGAGACGCCTCCTCCGAGAGCCAGCCACGGCCGGGCTGCCTTGACCACCATGGCCAGAGCCCAACGCAGAACCCAAAGGTAGGGCTCCCTTGACCACCATGGCCCAAGCCAGCCACCCCCCCCCCCCGCCTAGAGCCATTGCTGTGGAGAATTCCTGCCTCGGCTGCTTCTCTGCTTCAGGGGTGGGAAAAGCAGCACCTGTTGGCCTCTCTCTTGCTTCAAAGGACGGGGGGGGGGGGGCTCTAGGCTGCCCGAAAGCCCTCCCGTAGTCTACCAAAGACCACCACAGGGCTCGGTGGTGGCCAGGACGCCAACTCCACGGCCCAACTGTACCTTTCCTTTGCCTCAGGCCTTGGGTTGTCATTTATTCATGACTCTCTTTAAAGAAAAATTCCTACCATATTTACTTGAATGGAAGACGTCTCTAAATTTAAAACCACCCCCTTAAAAACCCAGGTTAAATACAGATTCTCCCTGTATTTACCTGAAAGGAAGGGGACTCTGAGTTGAAGATGATGCCCCAGTTTCTAACATCAGAGAACTTGGGGAAAGTCATCTTGGATTCTGGTTAATATGGTGGTGGTGGTGGTTTTTACTGCACATTACAGGTGATAGATAGATGGTGTCAGGATGGTCAAGCTTAGTCAAAAACCATAGTCTCTGCTGGGCTAGGAATGGGATGGCCAAGCCTGCAGGAGTGAAGAATGTGGCTTTAGATGGCCCCATCTGCCAGGAAAAGGGAGGACGCCAGTTTCTTCTTGTACCATTTCTGTGGCCGGCTCATCTCGGCTGAGAAGAGCAGACAGCAGGCGGCTGAGCAGTCTTGCCAAATGGTCACTAGAGGGCGCTCCAGACCAACCATTTGTCTGGGGACTGTGTGATCTCTTTCTTCTGTTGCTGGGACTTCTGGATTAACTCTCCCAGAGGAGTAAAATGCTCTCCACCATATAAAATCTCTGCATGTTTTGGGGGTTCAGGTACCGTTTGAATTCTAGGTACACAGCCCTTCTTTTTAACTAGGCCTCTCCTGGATTGTAGCAGTATAAATGAACACTGCGCAGTTCCCTATAGGAAAGGACATGCCTGTCTCCTGCAAGCTATTCCCCTTAGAGGAGGGGGAGCATCTGCTTTCAGTGCCTGGCGGCCTCTCCAGGTAGGGCTGGGAGACACTCCTGCCATGGAGGGCTGCTGCCCGTCAGAGTCGGCAATACTGAGCTCGATGTATAAAGCAGCAGCAGCTTCTTATGTGCCTAATGTTTCCTGACCACCAAAAATGCTTAGGGGCAGCTTCGAGGAATGGGGCCACGGCTCAGGGGTCGAGGGAGCGCATCTGCTTTGCATGCAGAAGGTGCCCGTGTCAATCCCTGCCGGCCTCTCCAGGCAGGGCCGGGAAAGTCACCTGCCTGTGGCTTTGGGGAGCTGCTGCCGGTCAGTGTAGTCAGCACTGAGCTAGATGGACCAAGGGCCTGACTCAGTAGAGGGCGGCTTCCTCTGTCCCTAGCTCGGCCTTGCCTGAGACTCTCCTTCTCTTCAAGCAGAGAAGGGTCTCTCCCAGCCTGACCCGGAGATGCTGCTGCCAGCAACTGAACCTGGGACCCTCTGCATGCAAAGCAGGTGCTCTGCCACTGAGCTATGGGACCACCCCCTCATTACAAGTCCCTCATGGCATGTCATATGAGCACTGGAAGCTGCCTTCTACTGAGTCAGACCCTTGGTCCCTCTCCCTCAGTGTTGTCAGCACAGACTGGCAGCGGCTTCTCCAAGGTTCCAGGCAGGAGTCTCTCCCAGCCCGACCCGGAGATGCTGCCAGGGACTGAACCTGGGTCCCTCTGCATGCAAGCAGATGCTCTCCCACTGAGCTCTGATCCTTCCCCAGCTGGCCCTGGTCCATCTAGGACATTATGGGTCTGAGAGAGGCTCTCCAGGGTGTCAGGCAGGCGTCCCTTCCAGCCCTAGAGCCTGGAGATGCTGGCTGAACCGGGGACCACCTGCACGCCACACAGGGCTCTAGCTTTAGGTCATGAGTTCCCAACCTTTGTGGACTACAGCTCCCATCATCCCCAGCCAGAATGGCTTTGCCCTTTTGGCTGGGGATGATGGGAGCAGTAGTCCACCAACATCTGAGGACCCAAAGTTGGGCACCCCTGTGCTAAGCGGTGGCTCCTTGTTGGATTAGTAGCCAGAAGTCTGTCTGGCTGGGCGGGCAGCACCTTCGGTGGTGGCAGCAGCAGCAGCAGCAGCAGCAGCAGCAGCAGCAGCTCACTGCAAAATGCCAGGGTTGTGACTGTGCAGCAGTGGCTGGCCCTTATATAACTGCCTTTGTTTCGCCGGGAGGAGGACCTCCCTGGACAAATTTGTCTCTTGCATTCTCTCAGTTCATTGTGCTTTCCCGACATGCAGATCAGCACGTCCCACCATAGGCACGAGCTCCTTCTTCCTTGGGGGTGTGTGTGTGTGTGTGTGTGTGTGTGTGTGTGTGTGTGTGTCTGTGGTGTGGAGACTTGCGTGTCCTGCCAGCACAAAGTTTTACTTTCAGTTTGCACATATTCTTGCACAAAACTGGTTTTTCTCTTTACATCTTGCTTCCTATAAAAATGAAAAGGTTGTTTTTAAACAATTTGGCTGTATACAAAATGGGCATGTGGGGTTTGAGGCTGCTATAAGGCAGGGGCAGGGAGAGCCCAGCCTGTTCTTGTGCTTGTAACAGCAGCTGCAAGCTTTTCACAGCACGGAGATAAGCATGACTACCTGCTGATGTCATAGGAACATAGGAAGCGGCCATAGACTGAGTCAGACCCTTGGTCCATCTAGCTCAGCATTGTCTGCACTGACTGGCAGCAGCTTCTCCGAGGTTGCAGGCGGGAGTCTCTCTCCCAGCCCTATCTTGGAGATGCTGCCAGGGAGGGAACTGGGAACCTTCTGCTCTTCCCAGAGCGGCCCCATTATCCCCTGAGGGGAATATCTTCCAGTGTACACATGTAGTTTCCCATTCAAATGCAAACCAGCAGACCCTGCTTAGCAAAGGGGACCATTTGTGCTCGCTACCACAAATCCAGCTCTCCTCCCTGTGCTCCTTTATTTGATGCCTGCAAAAACAATCACACCTGAAACATTCCTACTTTGAATTTTGAGAGGAATCCACACACATGAAACACAAATCTGAACTTTGAATTTGCAACTGGAATGTTGGCAAACTCAAAATATTTTCAAATATGCATTTCAGCTTAGCTGCAAGTTCTCTGAATCCAGGTTATTGCCTTCCACTCCCTTTCAACCTTTGGATGCTCTCCCTTATCTCCACCTTGACAATGTGATCCAGGAAGAAAAGTCAAGCAGACAAAAAGATTTCCCAATAGGGAGGACATGACTGTAGAAGAATCTACTTCTCTACCAAAGGAGAGCTTCAGCTCTCCTCCAGTGTTTTCTGTCAAAGGGTTATCTCTAGCTACCTTTGAGACAAGTGCTGGATGGCTCCATAAAACTGAGCTTTATCTTCTTGATAAGAATTAAGTAAAGGGCAAAGATTATGAGCTATTTGGTTTCTTCTGTACTAGCCAAAGAGCGTTTCTTTAAACCAACAACATGATCCACAGGCTTTTGTTGGTGTTAAAACTTCAATTTTGCTTTTGTTCAGAAGGTCATCAAAGGTAATCTCTGTGTGCTTTTTAAAGGCAAGGTGGAGAAAGGGAGAAGAAATGGATAAGAGGAGAAAGGGAGTTGAGGATGGGCCAGAGGACAGGGTGTTGTTTGTTTGTTTGTTTGTTTGTTTCATTTATAAAGTGCCCCATCCGAAGGCTCTGGGTGGTGTACAAAATTTTTAAAAAGACACAAAAACAAACACCAATTAAAACACAATGCTCAAAACAATATAAAAACAATTTTAAAACAATTCAAAACCATTTAAAACAAATTAAAGTACTTTAAAACACAATTTAAAAACTTTGGAAGGCCAGACCAAACAAGTTTTTAGGGCTCTCTTAAAGGTTGACAGTGAGCCTAAACTGCGGATATCTGCCGGGAGAGCATTCCATAGGCCAGGAGCAGCTACAGAAAAGGCCCGGTTCCAAGTCGCCACCAGACATATTGGTGGGAGATGGACCTCTCCAGGTGACCTCAACATGTGATCGGGAACTTACAGAAGAAGGAGCTCTCTAAGGTAGCCCGGACCCAAGCTGTTCAAGGATTTAAAGGTAATAACCAGCACTTTGTATTTTGCCCGGAAACATATCGGCAGCCAGGCTCTGGCACTGATTCACAGCATTGTCGGTTGGAAAATACCAGCCTGCCAGGGGGCCGGATGATCCAACCTGTGGGGCCTTTTTTACTGGCTTCCTTCCAGGTAGGAATATCCTGCAACAACAGCAGGAACATTGAAGGGCTCTGGGCTGGTCCCATTGGCAACAAGTGGCAGAGGCTCAATGCAGCTGGGTGCTTGAGACCAGATGAGCTGCGTGTGACACCAAGGAGGAACCAACAAGGGAGGAAGCCAGTTGCCTCCAAGATGGATGGGGGGGGCAGTGGCAGCATCAGCTTCTGGTGGGTGCAGGCAGGTCAGTTCCCCCTTCTCTGAGGGGACCATCTTCTTCTGTCCTCTCTGGAAACTGCCTAAGAATGCCATAAGAACATAGGAACAGCCCTGCTGGATCAGGCCCAAGGAAACCCATCTAGTCCAGCATCCTGTTTCGCACAGTGGCCCACCAGATGCCGCTGGAAGCCACAGGCAGGAGTTGAGGGCAGGCCCTCTCTCCCACTGTTACTCTCCTGCAACTGGTACTCAAAGGCATCCTGCCTTTTATTCTGCAGGTGGCCTATAGCCCTCCGACTAGTTGATAGACCTCTCTGCCATCCTGTACGATGCTGGTTAAAATTGTGGGTACCTCAACAGGGGTGGGGAAGAACCACAAGTAGCTAGTATTTGTTTCTTTAGAGTTCAATTTCTGTCCCGCCTTTCATAAAAACTTATCACAGGTCAGTTTACAAAAACTAAAATACAATAACACGCCATAAAAATCACACTAAAACAAGAAAATCAGTTAAAACAATAAAAACCATAAAAACGCTCCAAAGCAGCAACCGTAATTGCTTTACTCAGTATTGTTAATTAATGTTAATGTAATAATGTGCTGAAAATTGGCCTCAGCCCCCCCCCCCCCACACCAAGTTATGGTTGGTTCTACAGGCCCTCCCTGGGAGAACCTTCCCCAGGTACCTTCTGCATGCTTTTAACATCAGCTTGGGACGAAGCAATTGGCTGGTGAACTCTTTCATGCTTTGTTGCTGTGTGATTGTCTCTGGATCCAAGATTAGTGTGACCTTCAGAGACCGAAAAGGTTTGGCTCTGAGGGACCTGAAGGGCTGCCTGGCAGCCAGTTGAGACCTGCAGAGGAAGCTCGGCTCCATAATCCACCCCCTATTGAGCTCTTCCACGGAGGAGGTCCATCTGCAGTTGCCAACAGCTCATCTGATGGCTGCATGGGGGCAGCCTTCTTCACTGCCGCCCCAAGACTCTGGTGAATGCGCTCCCTGCTGAAATGAGAGCCTCCCCATCTCTGATCACCTTGAAGAACGCCGTTAAGACACATTTGTTCACCCAGGCTTTTAATTAGACTTATGGAATTTAACATTGTTTTAAAATATTTACATTGTTTTAATGTTTTAATTTTGTTTTAATCTGTGTAGTTTTATTGTAAACCACCCAGAGACGTGAGTTTTAGGTGGTATATAAATGTTAAATAATGTTAAATAAATAAAATGAAAAATAAATGTTCCTCTGCCATAGCTAGTGTGGGATAGGGGGCTGGGCTTTGGGGTTTCAGTAAGAGCTCCTCCCAACTTTGGGGTGCACAACTTGCATGCTACATCCATGCTGAGAACCTGAAAGTGCTGCTACCTGACCCAGACAGGCCATATCACTAATCCCAGAGCAGCTTTTCTATTGACCAAGAGTGCGCCCAACTTGTTTGGATTACTTTGCAGCTTGTGAGACCCCACCCAGTAGCTTACAGAGCCCAGGTGTTAATTCAGGCCTTCATTTCCTCCCTGGAATCCGATGGAATGAGAGAGAGTCCAGCATCCTGTTTCACGCAGTGGCCCACCAGATGCCGCTGGAAGCCCACAGGCGAGAAGTGAGGTGGGCATGCCCTCTCTCCTGCTGTTGCTCCTCACTGCAACTGGTATTGAGAGGCACCTTGCCCTTGAGGCTGGAGGTGGCCCACATCCGCCAAACTAGTAGCCATTGATAGACCTGTCCTCCATGAATTTCTTGAAGCCCCCTTTAAATCACCACACCCAAGCATCACCACATTCCATGGCAGAGAATTCTCTGTCTGTGCGCTGTGTGAAAAAGTACTTCCTTCTGTTGGTCCTAAAATTCCCAGCCTTCAGTTTCATGGAATGACCCCTGGTTCTAGTGTTGTGTGAGAGGGAGAAAACTTTCTCTCTGTCCACACTCTCTACTCCATGCATAATTTTATACACTTAGATCATGTCTCCCCTTAGTCGCCTCTTTTCCAAACTAAAAAGCCCCAGATGCTATATCGCCTTGCCTTGCAAGGAAGGTGCTCCAGGCCGCTGATCATCTTGGTTGCCCTCTTCTGCACCTTTCCCAGTATCATCCACATCTTGATGTCATCACGCTGCAAATCTCCAGAAGATCACTCCAAGCAGTTTCAGGTAGATTGTACACAATATGGGGGCAAGATACAGCCTTGAGGAACTCCATAGGTCAGAGGTCAAGAAGACAAATCGTAGTCCCTCAGCACTTGCTTCTGGCTTCTGCCCTCCAGGCAGTATCAGAACAAGCCCAGTACTATGCCCCCAGCCCTAACCCCGAACGGCGATCCAAAAGGGCACCATCGTAACCTACACTTAGAATCTGTTATCTCCAGCCCATGACAATCGCTCATGACAACTACAGACTGTTAGTGCTTTTCCTTCATCATAAGCAGCCTTGGGGGCAGCAAGCCATCCTGTTTCTCTCCTGTTTTTCAGCTCAATTAGCAGCTTTTCCCTTGAGTGACTTCTTCTGGGAATAAGTTTCCAGGTTACCTTTAATTAAGGATAGAAGATAACGAGGTGTGGTGGCAGAGTCCAGCGTGTGCACGTGTGGCAATAAGATGCGTAGAGGACGGGTTTTTCCTCCAGGATGTGGAACTGGAAGTTCCAATGAGCAGACATGGCTAGTAACTCTCCACAGCCCCATCCTCCATGAATTAACAGCCGACATTAATCTACTTCCTGGTACATGGAAGCAAGAAGAAAGAAGCAGTTCTGTCATTTTGGGTCAGAGGAAGATGGAGCAAAGGCTTTTGAAATAACCATGGCCACATCGGAGTGGAACTTCCCTAAATTGCCCGCCCCCAGCCTTCTAGGGAGAGGATTTCAAATCCCCACTCAGCCATGAAACTCGCTGGGTGAGTCACTTCTCTCGCAGCCTAACCTACCTCACAGGGTTGTTGAGGGATTGAAATTCTCCCTTCAGTGCCTCCCCTAGTTTTCCATCTCCTCCCACCCCAGCTAGGCTCTGAAAGCAAGAGGCGATTTAGAGGGGAATGTGTAGGTGAGAATGGATGGACACAGAAGCGGTTAAGCACACACTTCTCCCTCATTTGTATATTCCTATTAATTGGGCAATTATTCCTTCAATGCTTCCGAGTGTCACCTATCAAATATTAAATACGATTGCATGTCAACTGTCAACTTGTATCAAATATTGAAATCACCCATCATTGGATATCCAATACCAACACCCAACATTCTTTGGAGATTTGGCAAATGTTTGAATGCTCAGAGATTTGTCTGGTGCACATTTAACCTCAAGAGGCTCTACACACGATCCGGGCTCTCCCCGCACACGAGCAGGCTGAGTAGGTGCTCAGCCCTGGGTGGCCAGACCGGCCGCCCACACAATCACTGGCTCCGTCACCGAGCTGGTAGGGGCGGCAGGGACTGGGGCCACCTGGGCCCCAGAAGTCCCCAAATGCCCCACATGAGTGTGAGGGGCATTCTGCGGAGACTCCCGAGGCTGGGAGGCTTGCTGTAGCCTCCCGGTGGGGGGTCTCCTTGTGAGTCACCCTGTCTCACGATCGGGAAAACAGGGTTAGTGGCGTGCTTGCTCCCCTAGCCTCTTTGAAGGGGAGGGCTACTTTGGCGGGCTAGCTGCCGTTGAATCACCGGGCTCGTCCATGAGCCTGGTGGTTCTTACAAGGGGGGGGGACCTGGGCTGGGCTCCCTTAGCCCAGTTTTCCCCCATCATGAAAATAGCCTCCAAAAATGATGTGATACCTTCAATGTATGAGGATAGTTGGGTGTAAAATCACAATGAAAACCAATTATTATCTAGCAACAATGCAAACTTCAGATCATGTTTATGTTAAATATTCACCAGATAGTCTCAGAGCATTCAAACATTTGCCAAATCTCCAGAGAATATTTGTGCAAGCTACTTTGGTGGCCGGTTGTGTTGAAAGATGGAATAAAAGAAAACAAAGGAAAAACCCAGAGGAGAATATTGGGGAGCAGATTTGTAATAAAAACACTGACCTATTTTAGAAGGGAATTAAAAGAAGCCACACTCTGTTGCAATGCCCAAGTTTCCTGGCTATTTTGACTTAATTGCTTTAAGTGTTTCATCTGGAGGTGGGGAAGAAATAGGGAAGGCCAAGATTACATCATCCCAGAATTCCCCATTTCAGACTCGAGGAAAGAAGAGTCTTTTAAAGAGTCTTGAAAATTATTATCAAGCCAATTTGCATAATATGCAAATTAGGCACCCGGATTTGGAAAACCAGACTAGGGCCACCCTAGCCTTCATCCCATCATCATCCAGCGCTTGACAATCCTTTGGCAAAATTAGGCAACAAAACAGGGGCTGCGGTGTCACTGGGAAGAGGAGGAGTTGGGCAGGCTGGCTTTTGAATCCATTTATTCGCACTCTCCTTCATGGTTAGGAACAGGTTTCGGACAAGTAGGGGTCACCTTTGCACAGCCTCTGGGATTGCGTGACCTCCAGATGAGTCAGATAAGCACTTCTGTGCCTAGCAGCTTGTACGAGTTGAGTCAAGCTAGGCAGGAGTGTTTGGTATGAATATAAGTAATCCATTTGACGGCTTTCAAGTTCTACTGCTAGGGCTCATGACTGAGCAACGTTAGGCTAGGAGGGACTGTTGCCCCTCTGACCATCCCTCGTGGTTGGCTGAGCTACGGTGACATCACAGAATGTTCATGGATGTTCATGGATGTTCATGTTCATGGTGTTCTAGTCCCTGTTCTTAATTGTGTCCTTAAGAGGTTTTTTTTTATGGCCCTGTTCTTTTCAAGAATGCCATCTTAACAGTTTGCTGGTGTGATTGCTCCAGACCATTGTTCTTCAGGGTCCAGCCCTCTCCATAGGGAAGGCAAACCTCTGCGAGCAGCTGGGTGGTAGATGATGCCTCTGGCCTCTAGAGGAGGGCTGGGCAAACTTGGAAGTTTGAACTACAACATCTCAGTGGCTGGGGATGATGGGAGGTGCAGTTCAACATCTGGAGGGCCAAGTTTGCCCAGCCCTGCTCTAGTGCCCATGTGTGTAAATATGTGCTCATGAGCACTAAGGCAGCGTGCAGCCTGCTGTTTGTTCCAGACACGGCCGCTCCCAAGGTACACATATTGTAGGACAGTTAGGTTGTCGTCCTCTATTTTTAACCAAAACCGCCATCCATTTAATTTAGAGCATTTGGAGAAAGTGTTGCTTGGAAGTGGCTGTGTTACTGAATCTGAGGCTGGCTCTGTGGAATTGCAGCCTCCCCCCACGCCCCCAGGAGCTGTCAGCAGCACTGCTCGACTGGGTCTCGTGCTGCTGCCCCAGCTCTCTCTCTCTCTCTCCACCCCCTCCCTTCCTCCTTGGGGTCAACTTTGTCCTGACATGACCGCATTATCCCTGCATCTGCAGCAGCGAGGGCAGGCTGGCAGGGCTGCAGCCGGAAGAGATGACGATCATGGTAGGGACTCAGCTGCGATTCCCAAACTGATATCCATTCACAGCTACCCCTCAAAAGGTGTTGCACTTGGGGGAGCTAGGATGGGGGGGGGGAAGAGAGAGAGAGAGAGAGAGAGAGAGAGAGAGAGAGAGAGAGAGGAGCTCATTTTATTAGGCCTGCACATAATGTATGGGCTCATCATCTTGCAGGCAGACATGCTGATGTCCAACATCCAACATCCCCCATCCCCCCACCCACCCACCAGCTTGGTTTTCATTTAAGAAACACGGAGTCCAGCTTCTAGCATTGACTGTTCCTCTGCACCAGGCAGAGAGAGTCTGGGCAAGTTTCCCCACTGATCCTGGCTGAGATACTCTCTGCTCCCCCGGCCAGCCTAGAGGCTGCCTTCATCGCTACAGCTCTCTGCCCTTCCGGCAGATGCTCAGCCACCCCCTCCCCAACTCAGATTATTAGGAAAGCTGGAAGTGGAGCAAATACGGCAAGTTCAGTCAGTTTGGCTGTCAGTGCCCCTTAGGGTGACACCAGCATCTCAGGGCTCCTGGGAATCTTGCAGACGCAGCTCGTTGTCTCTTGGAGGGGTTAGAAGTTGCAGCTGCACAATTCTCCCTTCGGCAGCGTGGCAGCTCCCCAAGGCCCTTCAGTGGTTTTGCACAGCTCCCAAGGAGCAACCCTGCTGCTGAGCAAGGCAGTCGTGAGCAGGGCTGGCACAAGCTCCTTCCTGCCCACTCCAAGCCAGGCAGCACGGCTGCCCCTGGTTCCATCAGGCGGCTTCTTGCCTGCCGCCGGCCCTGCAGCGGAGGAGAAGAGAAGAGAGGAGGAGAAGCGGAGGAGAAGAGAGAGAGCCCCTCTGGACTGGTGTCTGTGCTGCCGAGAGACCTGTTCTTCTCTGCTTCCCCGCAGCACCACGCCGGCACCTGAGATGACCTGCCCCCCCCCTGCTTCTGGTCTCAATGTGGCCATGCCAGGAGGGAGAGCGTGGGGGGGGGCAGTGACCAGGCGGCACGAGGCTTGGCCAGCTTCCTGTTGCCGCTGCACAGGAGGGTGTGGAGGGTGTGCTCTCATTTCTCCTCTGCCTGACGGGACTTGCATTGCCACAGGCTCCCCTGCCCTGGCCTTGGGAGTGTTGCTCCAGACGGCTTGATCTCCGTTCATCTCTTGGGTCTTCTGCAAACTGGTGTAGCATGGCAGTTAAGGGCCTGAGCTAGGAGCCCGGGCTCTTAGCTCCTCTTTGTCAGGGTGGGGTGGCGGCAGGCCGGGGATGAAGCACACTTTAATTGGCCCTTTAGCTGAGGATGCCAGGGGCTGGACCTTCCCTGGGACCCTTGCCCTGCTCCCCGAAGAGCTGCTGCCAGTCAGAGCAGAAGCAGTGAGTGTGCGGGAGGAGCCCAGGGTCAAGGCTGGGCGGTTAGAACATGTGCTTTGCCCGAAGAAAGTCTTCGCTTCGGCCCCACCTCTCCTTAAGGCACTTCAAGAAGCAGAGATGGGAAAGACCTCAGAAAGCAGCTGCCAGTCAGAGTAGGTAATCCCAAGGACCTGACTCTGTACATGCGGCAGCGGCTTATGTAGCTAGCTCCCTGTATTCGTATGAGGTGGCCTGAAGCAAGTCACTGTTGGGACTTGGATGGGAGCTGTCAGTATAGAAATCAAATGAATGAATGAATGAATGAATGAACCAGAACTGGCAACCAAAGTTTGAGAGCTGCCTGCCTCCCAGTGTCCTATTTATAGACCTGGGCAATCTTGCTCCATTTGGATCATCTCCATCGGCTTTGGGCAATGTTTCTGCAAATGCTGCTTTGATAATATCTATGCATATTAAATGTGTCAATAAACATTGAGAAATAAAAGCAGTTTCTCTCCTGCACGTGTTTCTGCTCAGGCTTGCTCCTCTTCCAACCTAAAAGGCCGGGGTGACCAACCTGAGGCTCTCCAGCTGTCACTGGACTGCAAAAAACTGCAGCTGGGAATGATGGGAGTTGTAGTCCAAGAACAGCTGGGGAGCCTGAGGTCAGGTCAGCCACCCCTGCTCAAAGGCAACGCGGCAGGGAAAGAGGGTCATTTCAGGTACAGAGTATTAGCCTCACGTTTTGCAGTGGTGCGGAAATACCTCCGTAAGCAATGGGCTTCAAAGATCCCCAAAGGTGTGTCTGCTGTTCCCCAAAGTGTCTCCCTTCCAGGTGTGGAGAGGGAGGACCAGTCTTGGAGACTGAAGTCTTGACGTCTTGAAGGGGGGACCAGTGTGGAGAACAGTCTCACTAGGATGGAGGAGTCACCAGACTGGTACAGGAGTCACCAGTCTGTGTGGACCGGTCTGGACTGGAGGAGTGAGTGACCAGTCACACCTCATGGCACACCAGTGTGGAACTGGGGTCCAGCATGGAGACTGGGGACCTTGGACTTCCATGTATGGAGTAGTTTGGGCTGGTGGAGGTCCGTAGCAGGAGCCTTCCAGGTGTGTCTGCCCAAAGTTCCCCAAAGGTGTGTCTGCTGTGGACACCAGTGCTGGTGCCACACATGAGTGGGCATAAGGCACAAGAAGGGAGTTCACTCCAGAGAGAAGAATATCCAAGGCAAGGGAGGCCGCCAGCAGTCTTGGCCGGCTTGCAGTCGTGCTGAAGAGAGCCCCTGTTTTTACAGCGGCACTATGGAGGCTCACTCTCCCCATGTCCAGGAGCTGCATGTGCTCCTGAATTCTGCTCATCTGTGAGTTACAAACAGGGTGGGAAGCGTCACCTGTGACCGTGTGCCAAGCTGCAGCTGGATCTGACTGAGCAACAGCGGCACCCAGCTCTCCAAGGAGCGAGGAGGAGGAGGAGGAAAAGCCCTCCGACTCAGCTGCTCTTTGGCACACGGCCACAGCCGGCACCTCTGACCTGGTCTTTAGCTCACAGATGAGCAGAGGTTGGCGGCAGGTGGGGGTGCCCCATAGTTCCCACACATGGGTCAGGGGCTTCTCCGGTCCTATTCATAGTTGTGAATACGAGCCAACTGCCTGCAGTTCCTTTGCTGGACTTCCATGTCTTTCCCCTCTGAAAAGGAAATGAAGGGCAGATCTTCAGCTCCAAGTATATTATTATTTTTATTAGGAGTATTTATTACAGGCTAGCATTACTGGTGTTCCTTGCTGATTAGATTAGGGCTCTCTAGGGATTCCAGTGATAAAGACAGCCCATTAGGAAGTCCAGGCAGTGATTAAAGGGCAATAAAAGGTTGAGTTGAAAGGCTGCCATGTCCAAATGTTCTGTTCAAAATGCTCTTCAGCTATACCAAACTCTTACTGTGATAGGAAGCCATGCAATGTTTTTGCAACCACCTGCTTCTTTGGGGATTTCGTTTGCAGTACCCCTAGTGGCATTTTGCCCTTTCCCCTGGATTTCTATGAAGCTGGTATTGGGATGTGCAGTCTTTTGAGTTATGCAAAGTTCTTCAGCAGGCAGCAATCCCAAACTGTCACGCAGCACAGGGACGGCCCCAGGTTCCCATCTCCTTGTCACTTGTATTTTAGGATGCATCCACAGGGGCCAGGCGGTTTCCCAACACCTGCTTGCTCTGATGGAGGTCATCTCGGGACAATGCCTCCTTTTCTGTGCTGCTGCCTGCATTGGCGGCAATCTATATAATCTCAGTTTGGTGGAATTAATAGGGCATCACCACCACTCGGTTTTAAAGCTCCTTCCTCTTGGCTGCCCATTCCGCCACACAGGGGAGAGGAGACCGCGGCTTTGCGCATGTGCCTGCCTGTGTGCCTCTGATCACGTACTGAGCAGAGTGAATGGAAGGCGGAGGGACTTGGCTGGTGCCTTGCCAAGGAAGCCAGGCGGGCCTCTGTGTTGCCCCCGGCCACCACCACCGCCTCCTCCTCCTCCTTCTCGTCTTCGCTGCACCTTCCTTCTGATGGCAGCATTGCTCCCCTCCCCGCCTCCGCCCCGGCCCATTTTCCTTCCTCCTTTTCTTTCAGCTGCTGGGATGAGTTAGCTCTGAATAAGCAGAGGCCTTGTGGTCACATGAGATCCAGAGCTGATTATCTGCTTTAGAGGGCACCTGCTTAATGAGCCGTGATGCACCCAGACACGTGGCTGGCACCCCCCCCCCTCTGCTCCGCCTGCCACATGTCCACAAGAAGCGCAGCTGCATGGGCAGATCAGGGCTCGGCGAAGTGCATTGCTCCTCTCTCTCTTCCTGCTCTGCCCGAGAGCCACGCTGCCTGCAGGCTGGCCATTCCTCAGGTAGAGCTGTGTGGGTGCTCACTCTCGGGTGGGGCAGGAGGAGAGAGAGGAGCCACCTTAGCTTCCTTCTTCCCCCCCACCACCGCCCCCAGCTCAGTAGGAAAAGCCACTACTGGGGCACTGAGTCCATAAGAACATCTGAACAACCCTGCTGGATCAGGCCCAAGAAGGCCCATCTCGTCCAGCATTCTTTTCACACAGTGGCCCACCAGATGCCTCTGAGAAGCCCACAGGCAAGATCCAGGGGTTTGCCCTCTCTCTTGCTGTTGTTCCCCTCAGGGGCAGAGCCACCACTGGGCGAATGGGTTCCAAGAACCCAGGCCGCCGCCAATCAGGGGCCACGCCTTGTGGCCCCGACACATCCCCAGCATCTGACGTCAGACACAGGGGTGCTGGTTTAGCTCCTGAGCGGGGGCCATGCTGCCCCCATTCAGGTATTAAATGGCCGCTGCGTCCGTGGCACGGCCAGGAGAGCCGCTCCAGGCCTTGCTGTGAATGCAGCACCGGCCCCAACCTAGCTCCCAAACGGGGCCACGCAGCCCCGTTCGGGAGTTGGACGGCCAACGCTGTGTTTGCAGCACAGCCAGAAGTGGCTTTCCCGTGCCTTTAAGGCAGGAAAGAGCTGCTCCTGGCCATGCTGCAAACACAGCGCAGGCTGGACTAAAACATCTCCCATGCGGCTCCGTTCGGGAGCCAGACCACGCCCCCCGCGTCTGACGTCAGGTGCAGGGGGTGGAGTGAGCAGGGACATGGCCGGACATGGGACACTGGTGGTCTGGCTCCACACCTGGCTCCCTTGCAACTGGTATTTAGAGGCATCCTGCTGCTGAGGATGGAGGTGGCCTATAGCCACCAGACTAGTCGCCATTGAGAGATCTGTCCTCCATGAATTTCTCTAAACCTCTTTTAGGGTGGGACTAGGTCTAGGAGAGGAGAGCTGGTCTTGTGGTAGCGAGCATGACTTATCCCCTTTGCTAAGCACGGTCTGCCCTGGTTTCATTTGAATGGGAGGCTTGATGTGTGAGCTCTGGAAGATCTTCCCCTCAGGGGATGGAGCTGCTCTGGGAAGAGCATCTAGGTTCCAAGTCCCCTCCCTGGCAGCATCTCCAACGAGACAGGGCTGGGAGAGAGATTCCTGCCTGCAACCTTGGAGAAGCTGCTGCCCATCTTCCACAAACTTGCCCAACTTAGAATCTGGCTATGTCATAGCTGACCTGCTATTGGGCAACCTTCTGCAGTTGGTAGCAAGAACTCCTGATGGTAAGTCCTCATCTGGGCATCAATCCATCACTGTTTCTGGCTAGATTCCAGTTCACAGGCAGGTGTGACTGAAGCTGTTCCGGCTTGGTTCCTGTTCAGGCTGGAAAGCATTACGGGAAATGCAAATAGCACCACATTATGACACTTATGAACAGATGCGATATGCTGATTAATATCATTGCAACAATGACTTTCCTTCCAAATGCAAAATGGTTCTGCATAAAAAGCAGGTGCGGGTCATTTTCGAGGCCAACACAAAATATCTGTGCTGCGTTTTAGACCATATGACCCTGCCTTATACTGACTACCCACACTTCCAGGTGGGGTTGTTGTTGTCGTTGTCGTCATTGTTGTTTATATACTGCTTTTTCAAAAAAGGTTTCTCAGAAGTAGCAAAAAGAATAGGAAGAGGTTTGCCCATCCTGAAGGGACTCCCGGTCTAGAAAGAAACCCAAGGCAGCCTCTGGAGGGAACGTTGTGCTGAGCAGGGTCAATAGCTGCTCTCTTCCTGGAATATCAGAGAGAAAAAGACCACCCGGCTCGGGCCTAGACCCCCGGCCACCTCAGGCAGGCTGGCAAGCCACTCCTCCCATCACGTGCCTGCTTCCCTCAGCCCATCCCTCCTTCTGGCGGTGGCTGCCCTGCCCTCCCTCCACTCCTCCCAGCCCAACTTCCTGCCTCTTGAGAAGGCGGCAGGGGGCACGGAGCAAAGGGCAGAGGGCCTCCCAGCTCCTGCTGCGCAGCCCAGTTGATGAGTGGATGGAGCAGAAGCAGGATGAGGCCAGTCAGCTGAGGATGGAGCAGAACCACCGGATGAGGTTCTGCTGGTGGGCAACGCAATCCTGCTGGTGGCTGAAGGTGGGGAAGCCAGGCCTCGCGGAGGCTACCAGGAGAGGAGGAGAGCTGGTCCTGCGGTCGCCAGCAGGAATGGTTGCTCCTTTGCTAAGCAGGGTCTGCCCTGGTTAGGGCCCACATCTGGTGGGCCACTGTGTGAAACAGGATGCTGGACTAGATGGGCTTCCTTGGGCCTGATCCAGCCGGGCTGTTCTGATGTTTGTATGGTTGCATATGAATGGGAGACGACATGTGTCAGCACTAAGGTATGGCCCTGCTCTGGGCAGACTCCTGCCTGCTTGCCTGCAGAAGGTCCCAAGTTCCCTCCTGGTGACATCTCCAAGCCAGGGCTGAGAGAGACTCCTTGGAGAAGCCGCTGCCAGTCTGGGCAGACAATACTGAGCTGGATGGACCAAGGGTCTGACTCAGTAGAAGGCAGCTTCCTATGTGTTCCTCAGGAACCAGCCTAAGTGCCTTCAGGCCAGCCCACCCTGACTTGGCAGCCACTTTCCAAGCTCTTGCTCAGCCCTAAGATGCCAGGTGCTGCAGCTAGGACCTTTGCTGGCAGAGCAGCTCTTCCACCTCGACTGACTTGTGGCTCGACCCAAACAGGATGCTGCCTCCTCCTGCAGCACATCACTGTCCTCTTGCCCAGCGCTCTCTGCTCTGACTGGCAGCTTCTCTCCAAGGTCCAGGGCAGAAGAAGTCCCAGCCTTGCTGCCCGAGATCTGTGGGGCTTGCTTTGCTTAGCTGGAGATGCAGCCTCTGTGCCTGGATGGCAGCCCCTCCCATGTTGACAACAGCCCTCCGGCAGAGCCACCCCTGAGCCGCTTGGCAGCAGGAAATGAAAGCAACTCCTCTGGTGTCATTCTGGAGCACCCAGAGCCAGAGCCAGAGCCAGAGCCAGAGCCAGACTGGGGCAGAGCAGGCTGGCAGGTCTGCATTCCCAGCAGCACCCCACAGATGCTTCCTTGGAGGATGATGTGCCTTTAAAACACAGAGAGCCTCCCGGTTTTCTAGCAAAGGAGTGGTCTTTCTCCCTGCTTATCACTCAGCTCCAGGATTAAACTGCTGCCTGCTCCGAGATGCCCCGTATTTATTTCCCTTGAGCAAGCCCGTGACCTCAGCGCTGACGTTGCTGGGCCTCCCTCAGGGAGTCTCATAGATGGGAGAGCTCGCTCTGCTCTTGCTCAATCCTCCGAAGGTCCTTAAAGAGGGGATTCCTGGGCAGCCACGACATTCTTCTGTATCACTTCCCAAAGAGCACTCAGGATGGCAGAAAGAGACCTTGATGCCAAGGACTGGGATACCGTCAACCAGGTAAGGGGGGTCCTTTTTTCACTTCGAAGCCCTGGGCCCTTTCCAGTGGGAAAGAGACAGAAATTGGGGTTCAGCGTTTGCATCTTCTTCTCAAAGGGTGAAAGGAATACACGGGGGGGGGAGGTAATGTAATGTTCCATTTCCCTGAGCAAACAGGTAGTTCGCCTCTCAGCAGAGCTTGGAGACCCCTGTCCTTTTTCACATGATTGGAGAAAAGTCTTGCATGAAGATAATGTTTGCTTAGAGAAGCAAATAGCTGGCCATCAAAGTAAAAATGCTGCCATGCTAATGTGATGGCGTTTCCTAGTCACTTAAGGCAGAGTTTAGAACGCTCAAAGATTCTGGTCTGACAAAGCTAAATTAAATGTGTCTAATGGGTGTTCAGTTAATGCCTCTTTCCCGCACTACATGAGCTTCTGATGCCTTCTCAGCCTAGTAGACAAACCTTTTAAGAGATAAGCAGAGATAAGTGGAACTTTGTTGTGAGGATGCTTTGGGTGCCTCCTGATATACAATGAGCTACCAAAAAAAAAAAAAAAAAAGTGTGTGGCTGCTTAGAGGATGTTCTGTTGACTTGGCAGACTAACATGAAGTGAGAAATGAAGAAAGTGGAGAAGTCCGGCTGGAAAGCGAGAACCCTTTTAAGAGGGCTGAGAGAGAGTGGCTTGAGAGACGGGGCTTTCTGTGGCCCCGCATTTCCCCCACGTCTGACCAAACGTGGCTTGCAGGCTTCCTCACAGCGAACTCTGCCAGGTTTTTATGAGAGATGAAAACCAGGGGCAAAAGCAGGGTGAGGATTCACCCCAGAAGCAGAGATTCCCCTTGAAAACCAGCGTTCACTTTTTGTGTGTGAAAGTGATCTGGTGTCCTCAGGCTGGGAAGTTTCCGCTCTGTGAGAAGCAGTCCCTCATACAGGTGGATCTGGGGGCAAAGGTGGAGCAGTCACTTCTGGGAAGAGGAATGTGGGGATGCACGCACCCCCACTCCACACAGAAGCAGACTGTCCAGCCCTTCGGTTTTCTGGCTGGATTCAGGCTCCGGTGCAGCTGGAACTGTGCTGGTTCCGGCAGCTGCTGCTACTTTTCTCCTCGAGATGGAGAATCGGCCCTTGCCGCTCAGCCGTGCGAAGTGCCTGGTTTTCCTTGCAGAAGCCTTTCTCATTTGTGGCAGGAGGTTATGTAAGATTCAGAACTACAGTTTTGCCATCAGCACTGGTATTAAAAGCAACATGCCGTTGTGACTGGGGAGAGAAGCCACCCCTGGTCCTTATGCAACAGATGGAATTGCTATTAAATAAATCTCACCCAAGTACATATTTATTTACCTGTTGCTGGAGAGAGAGTAATATGCTTTTTTTAAAAAAAACCAAATTTGCCTTAGGAAGTGCAGAACGGGGTTTCCAGCAGAGCTGTCGACATTAATTGGTTTTAACTGGAGGCTGAATTGGTTAATTACCTTTCAAAGGCGGACCTTTTAATTAGAGCTGTGGCCATGAAAGAGAGACAAGAACTGATAGCTTTGTGGCGAATGATTCTGTTTGACTCTTGATTAGAGCCAAGTATGAAGATTCCCCCTCTCAGAGAATGCATTAATTGGTATGTGTGTTAATTAGTTGAGAAGATCATCATTAAATGGTCTCAAAACATCGCCTCTATTGAGATATTTGTTTTCATGGGGTAATTAATTGAGCACACAGTTAAAAGGCAGAGAGTTACCGCAATCAACTAAAGATACTTTAGCTGGCTGGCACTCTGTAGCCCTGTGCACACTTACCCAAGACTAAGGTCCCACTGAACGTAGTGGCACTTACTTGCTTCTGAGTAAGCAGGCATAGGTTTGGGCTGCTGGTTGATAGCTTTGCACATGTGAAGCTGCTGCTGTAGTCGAGAGATTCACAAGGCTCCGTCCCACAGACAGATGAGATCTGGTGGTTGCTTTGGGGAGTGTTCCCTAGTTCGTCTGTGATCGTGTCAAGTTCTCCTTTTACTGTATCATGTATTATGTCACAGGGTGGTTGTTTCTGAATTCTGCAAAGGGCAATAGGGCATCGGTGGTCTTTTTGTCTTTGTCTTTCATCAGCAGCAGTGCAGGATTGTGAGTGATGTGTTCCCCGATGTGGGGAATATTGGGGGAGGGCTGGATGCCGCTGGTTTTATCAACTCTGTTGTGGGCAGAGGGAGATACCACAATAAGCGAGGCTCAGCTCCTGTCAGTGGAAGAGGGGTCAGTCAGAAGCAGCCTGCTTCCTCCTCTGGTTCCGCTCTCAGCCTGTGACCCCCTGACCTGATGAGACTAAAGTAAAGTTGTGCCACCGAGTCGGTGTCGAATCCTGGTGCCCACAGAGCGCTGTGGCTGTCCTTGGCAGAATACAGGAGGGGTTGGCCATTGCCTCCTCCTGCACAGTGTGGTGATGATGATGATGATGCCTTTCAGCACCTTCCTATATCGCTGCTGCCCGTGGGAAACATACCAGCGGGGATTCAAACCAGCAACCTCTGGCTCGCTAGTCAAGCCATTTCCCCGCTGCGCCATGAGGTGTAGGTGGCTACAGCTGTTCCTATATGAAGCTGCTGCTGTTTAATGCCAGTCCAGTAAATGGGAAAACAGCAGCATCATCAACACAGGGATGGGGCAGAGCCTCTGCTTGGCATGCAGAAGGTCCAAGATTCAGCCCCTAACAGCATCTCCAGGGAGGGCTGGGAGAGACTCCTGCCTGCAACCTGGGAGAGCTGCTGCCAGCCAGTGTAGACAGTACTGAGCTAGATGGACCAAGGGTCTGACTCGGGAGAAGGCAGCCGCCTATGTTCCATCCAGGAAGCTTAGGGCTCAGATATCTTAAGGGCCCCCACCTCCTATATGAACCTGACAAATGCTTGGATCCTCAGCTGCCACTTTGGAGGTATAGCGTGTTGTGACATGACAGGGCCTTTTCAGTGGTGACCCCCTAAGTTGTGGCATGACTCACCCTGAAGGATCAGCGCACCTGTCTAAATATCTCTGGCCAGGCAGGCTTTCCCCTGCTAACGTCCTTCTGTGGGTTGCTCACTGCTAGCCTGGCATTCATACTGTTGCTGGGTCCTTTTTGTTGTACTTCTGTGATATTTTGAATCTATAGCAGACTGCATTTTGTATTGGTTGCACACCGCCTTGAGCACCTGCTGGAAAAGCAGTCCACACATGGAATAACTAGGCAGCTGAACTGTGACGTGGCTAGTGCCGAGATCAGACAGCTCTGCCCCAGCTACTGACTGAGCAAAGAGCTGTGACTCCATGACTTGTTTTCTGTGCGGGGGTCTTTTGATTGGGAAGTGGGGGCAGTCTTCCCATTGCTGCCACTTCTGGGGCGAGTGACTTTAGTGCCTTCTGCCCACGTTTCCTCCATTTGCCAAAAAGGAAAGTGGTGGTGATCCTCCTGACTTATTGCACAGGGATGTAGCAAGTTTTGGACTACCGCTTGCAAAACGCTCTTGGGTCCTGTGATGAGAGCGGTTGCATAAGAACACAACACATTGATTATGAAGGATGCTCCTGTGGTGCCATTTTCTCCTCTGTACAATAGCAGTTGTTATTTTGCACCCATGGGCTGCTGACACCACATATCACAACCATGAATGAAATGCATGCATGCCGTCCTTGGAGAAAGGAGAGAAAAAGCAGTTCCTGCGAGCATTTAAACAAAGGCTCAGACTACATGAGATCTCATGGGAAGCTGCCTTCTACCGCATCAGACCCTTGGTCCATTCAGCTCAGTATTGTCTAGTCTACCCAGACTGGCAGCGGCATCTCCAAGGTTGCAGGCAGGAGTCTCTCTCAGCCCTGCCTTGGAGATGCTGCCAGGGAGGGAACTTGGAACAAGAGGGAACTCTTTGCTAAGCAGGGTCCACCCTGGTTTGCATTTGAATGGGAGAGTACATATGTGAGCACTGTGAGAGCTTCCCCTTAGAGGATGGGACCATTCTGGGAAGAGCACCTGCCTGCTTGCATACAGAAGGTCCCAGGTTTTCTCCCTGGCAGCATCTCCAGATAGGGCTGAGAGAGACTCCTGAGAGAGGAGGACCTCAGAGAAGCCGCTGCCAGTCTGTGTAGACAATACTGAGCTAGATGGACAAATGGCTGGACTCGGAAGAGGGCAGCTTCCTATGTTCCCAAGGGGTGTGTGTGTGTAGGGGGCATTGTAATCTGCATCCTGCCCCCCCCCCATGTCTTGGGCCAGCCTTGCTCAACCTCTCCTGCTCGCAAGGAACTGACAGAATCTGCCTTCCTTTCTCGAAACTGAAATTTTGCAACATAGTACAACTAATTATTTCCAAAGCATCTATTGCTGCATGAGGCACAATACAAATTAAAAACGGCAAAGAAATGACAGAGTGTATGCCACCATTGTAAGTGTAAGGCACTTTTGCAAATCTCTCTGCATTCCATCTGGCCTGTCAGAATCCTGCATGTCACGCTGTCCCCATCTGAGGGGTGGGGAACTGGGGCAGATTGATGGTGACCTTGGAAATTTGGGGAGGGATCTGTGGGTTTGTCAGCCTTCTAGTGCTTAGGACAGGAGTGGGCAACCAGAGGCTGTCCAGCCATTGTTGGACTACGACTCCCATCATCCCCAGCTGCAATAAATACTGCCTGGGGGTGATGGGAATTGTAATGCCACAGACTGCCCAGTCCTAACTTAGGAGCAAAACTGGAAAATAAATAGGAACCATGTTTATAGTCATATTGGGTGGCTTAGTTCATATAAGCAAAACTTTTTACCACCTTGCACAAGAGCTGGTCTTGTGGCAGTGAGCATGGTCTCATTTGCTAAGCAATGTCTGCCCTGGTTTGCATTTGGATGGGTGACTGCATGTGAGTGCTGTAAGATGTTCCCCTCAGGGGACGGGCCACAGCTCAGTGGAAGACCATCTCCTTTAGAAGGTCCCAGGTTTGATTCCTGGCAGCATCTCCAGGTAGGGCGGGGAGAGACTCCTGCCTGCAACCTTGGAGAGTGACTGCCAGTCAGGGTAGGCAAGACTGAGCTAGATGGACCAGGGCCTGACTCGATGCTTCCTGTTTCCAAGAAGTGCACACTCCAGAATCCCTAAGCTGTGAACCACTTTTGCCGATTGTTGGCTGCCATTTCCGCCTTCTGGTGGAAACCTCTCTGCAGAAACCCAGCTTTCAGCGGCTGCATCTCAGCTTTGGAGGCTCTTTTTGCACCAGCGGCTCAAGCCAACCTTGACAAATGACATTCACCAACAAATATGCTATTATGAATGACGTTTGCATCCTTTGGTCAATGCTTTATATATATATCTTGCTTGCTTGCAATGCAAACGATCTGTCCTCTGGACGAAGGAAGCAGCTTTTGACAGCTCTGTGACAAACACACTTTGGCAGGGCTTGGAGGAATAAAAGGCAAAGTGGCCAGGGAGGCCAGAGGAACACAGGAAGCTGCCTTCTACTGAGTCAGGCCCTTGTCCATCCAGCTCAGTAGGGTCTGCACACTGACTGGCAGCCGCTCTCCATGGTATCAGGCAGGAGCTCTGCCTGGAGATGCTGCTGTCTCAGATGTCCTTCTCCCCTAAAGGGAATGTCTTCCACTGCTCACATGTAGTCGCACATTCAAATGCAAACCAAGGCAGACCCTGCTTAGCAAAGGGGACAATCCCTGCTCACCACCACAAGACCAGCGCTGCTCCTTTTTCTTGCACCCACGCTTTGGGAGAAAAAGCAGAGGAGGAGCCGGATTTTCATCTTCAGGGAGGGGTTCTAGACTTCAAGAGAGAGAACGGTTACGGGGTCCTCTTCAGTACAGCTTGCTCCTTCATAGGGGTGACCCAAGTTCCCTGGCTCCCAGAACAGCTCACGTGGTCCTGGTGGTGCCCTCCGGACAAGGTCCTTCATGTTTCGCCCCCTGCCCCCCCCCCCGGCAATGGCGTGGCAGACGGACAGCTGTGGCTGGCTTGCTGCCTCTGGATGGGCAGACGAGCTCCGGCATCCCTCCACTGACCGCTTACTCCCCCCCCGCGCCTGCACCCCCCCGCGCCTGCACCCCCCCCGGATAGTCCATCTTTGACACTTGACAACTCAGCTGCACCTCACATGAGCCCAAAGGCCATTTTTTCACAACAAAGTCTGCCATGGCCAACTAGGGGAGGAACAGGTTGGCGCTTCACCCTTTGACTCCCGCGTTTCCTCCCACAAGCTGGGTTTTGGGCTGCTGCCAGTCAGAGTGTCGACATTAGGGACCAATAGCCTAACTCAGACCAGGCTCATGAGTTCAGTGGGGTGTTCTCGGATTGCTTGAGCAGCTCGCTGGCAGAAGGTCCCCGGCTCAAACAGGACAAGCCGGTTCCTGTTGATCCTGAGCTGGAGGAAGAGAGTTCTTGAGCCAGGAAGGCAGTGAGCTGTGTCTTTTCCACAGCAGGTTCCTTGCTGCACTTGGGCATTTCTGCATGCAGCCTGGGGCAAGTAACAATTCCCTCAGCCCCCACCTGCACAAGAGCAAGCAGTTTATCCTAATGAGCCAGGGGGACTCCAAAGGTTGCTTTTCTCTCTCCTGCCTGCCCTGAGAGCAACACTGCCTTCAGGCTGGCCATTCATCAGGTAGAGCAGTGAGGTTAACCGCGCAGCTCTTCATGACAAATGGCCAGCCTGCAGGCAGCACAGCTCTCGGGTGGGCCGGGAGAAAGAGGAGCAATCTGAGCTGCCTCCTTTGACCCCCGCCCACCCACTCCCTGAAAGGAGGCTGCACCACCAGCAGGCCAGCTGCCAGCAACAGACAGGCAGGAGTCTCAGAACAGCCCCAATCCAAGGCAAGTGCCTGGGCTGGCTTCCCCCTCCTCATGAGTAAGCCCATGGGAGATAGGTGGGGTCTTGGGCCACCACCAGGTGTGCACTGCAGTGCTGGAGTTCTGCCCTGGCCCAGCATAACTTCTGCTCCTGGTGGAGGTAATGGAAGGGGTCTCAGCAATGGGGCTGGGGTCTCACAGGGAGGCACTAGGCATCCCTGAATTCCACTGGGGGTGGGAGTGATTGGAGGGACCTGCAGAGCTCACATCAGGCTGAAGGTGGTCTTCTTAGGAACACAGGAAGCTGCCATATACTGAGCCAGACATTAGTTCATCTAGCTCAGTATTGTCTACCCAGACTGGCAGCAGCTTCTCCATGGCTGCAGGCAGGAGTCTCCCCCAGCCCTACCTGGAGATGCCAGGAACCTGGGACCTTCTGCCTGCAAGCAAGCAGGCAGGTGCTTTTCCACTGAGCCACAGCCTTTTTCCTCCGGGAAGATCTTCCAGTGCTCACCCATGTAGTCTCCCATTCAAATGTAAACCAGGGCAGACCCAACTTAGCAAAGGAGGCCATTCATGCTTGCTGCCACGAGACCAGCTCTCCTCCTCCAGGCTGTGGCTGAGGTGGTCCTCCCTCCTTGGAGAGGGCCTTCTCCGTGGCCGGGTCCTGACAGACCCCCAGAAAGGAGGCTGGCGACACGGGACGGGGGTGAGGTCTGAAGCCACATCGGAGAGTGCTGCAACTTGCGGAAAGCAGGCCAGATCAGGGCTGCTTAGGACCAGGGTGGAATCCATGATGGAGGACAGGTCTATGGCAACTAGTCTGGTGGCTCTAGGCCACCTCCAGCCTCAAACGCCTCTCGATCCCAGTTACTGCAGGGGAGCAACGGCAGGAGAGAGGGCCTGCACATCCCTCTTGCCTGTGGGCTCCCCAGAGGCATCTGCTGGGCCACTGTGGGAAACAGGACTAGCTGGACTAGATGGGCCTCCTTGGGCCTGACCCAGCAGGGCAGACCTTATGTCCTCCAGGCACCAGCAGTCTTCCATCCTGGTACTAAGCAGTCCCAAAAGAGCTGTAGCGTCTCAGGTTGCCTAACCCTGACTGAGGGCAAAACTGGAAAAGAAACAAACAAGGAACATAGGAAGCTGCCATATACTGAGTCCGACCATTGGTTTGGTCCATCTAGCACAGTATTGTCTACCCAGACGGGCAGCGGCTTCTCCAAGGTTGCAGGCAGAAGTCTCTCTCAGCCCAATCCTGGAGATGCTGCCAGGGAGGGAACTTGAAACCTTCTGCTCTTCCCAGAGCATCTCCATCCCCTGAGGGGAATATCTGACTGTGCTCACATGTGGTCTCATTCAAATGCAAACCAGGGTGGACTCTGCTTAGCTAAGGGGACAAGTCATGCTTGCTACCACAAGACCAGCTTTCCGCACTGGAGCTGGCCAGTGCTTGGGTGAAGACCCCCAGAGAAACTTGTGTGTGCTGAGTTTCTCAGCTGAATAAGTGAGATGTTTTTATTTTATTTTTTTAAAGAGCTGTCTCTTTCGTCTCTCCAGGATAGCTTGTGAGGCCACTTCTAAGCATGTTTATGCAGAAGTAAGCCCCACTGAGTTCAATGGGGTTTGCACCCTAGCGAGTGTGTTGGTTAGGCCTCTGCAGCCCCGAAAGACAATAATAACCAGCCAAGGTCACACACCACTATGTTAGCTTTGGGTGATAACAACTGTGAGCAAAAAGAAGAGATCTGAAACAGCAAAGACAGCAGCATGCCAGGGAGGTCATGAAACAAATAAAGACCCTTTTGGACTCTGCTACGGCTAGAATCACATGCCAGACCCAACAGCAGTGAAGGTGAATTACACATTCAGGGTGAAGAGAGAGGTTTTAGTCTACTGCTGAACCATAATCAGTGTTACAAATAAAAACAGCCAAGTATTTCTGCACTGTTGTCCTGGTTTCTCTGCAAGACTTTGGAAACTGTGGCTATATATGCCTACACCATCTTCTAGCCATAGAACAGTGATTCTCAAACTTGGGTCCTCAGGTGTTATTGGACTTCAACTCCCATAATCCCCAACCAAAGGCCACTGAGGCTGGGGATTATGGGAGTTGAAGTCCAATAACAGCTGAGGACCCAAGTTTGAGAATCCCTGCCATAGAACCATCATTCCCAGAGGGCTTCAGGTGGAGGCCATGGCTGTGTAACTGGAATAAGCAGGTAGCAGTTAACATCAGAGAAGATGAACTTAAGCATAATGGTGAATCTGAACCTCCCTCTCGCTTTGACACAACCCTGAGCCTTCAGCAGGGGGCAAAGCAGGTTTTATGGCTACATTGCTCCATGGACCAGAAAACATAAATCCCTGGGAAGGAAGCAGGTCCTTTCATAAGGTGAGGCAGTCCTCTCAGATGGTGGATTATTGGGGACCAGCAGGGCAGCAGTTCAATGAAAGTGATGCTCCTGCACAGTGCACACCCATTCATTTCAGTGAAGGGCACACAGGAGAACTTCTGTGCACAATGGACCTCAATGGACTGTGCTGCCTATACTATTTAGTGGCGTGGCAGGCGCTCCTCTTGAATTTTAGTTGAAAAAACCTTGAGCCCTTTCTCACCAACAAAGAAAGGGCTCTGACAGGGTCCCGTGCAAGTTCAAGGTGCATTATGGGGATTTCCCTCCTTCCCTCCCTGAGCCTGCTAGGGATCTTCTGCATCCTATTGCAAACCAGGGCGGACCCTGCTTATCAAAGAGGACAATTCACGCTTGCTACCACAAGACCAGCTCTCCTCCCTTTGAAAAGATGTGGTTTTTTTAGTGGCTATTGACAAGCAAAGGACAGATGTTCTCTGTTCTATTTAGTCTGAGTCACGCATTCCTTTTGCCAGGGGTTTAGTATTTAGCAGAAATGGGAAGGAGGGAGTGAATGACATAGCATCACGCTGAAAAAATTAAGCAGCCCTAACATCTGTGGCAGTGCGCTCTGCATTTAAGGGGGCCATGCCTCCCCCACCCCTGTTGCCTTCTCAATATATCCAAGGGCCAAAGCAGAGGGGCTGTTTTTCTGACTGAAATGCCCCCCACCCCACCCCCAGAAGCTGCTGTGAGCCCCACTAACAGAGAGAGAGAGACCAGCTCATAGGCCTATTTACTGATTAAAGAATTATAAGTTAGCAAGCAAACAGAAGCCTACACTTCCCTCTCCCAAACAAACATCCAAACACAAGCCCTTTTCCCATGAGCCAGCTACAGCATGCACCCATAAAACTAACCCAAAGAAGTCTAAGGAAGTTTCCTATCTGTCTTTTCCCCAGGGGAGTATTCAAGGTGTGTGCATTTGTGATTTCAATCAGGTTTTTTTGTGGGCAGCAGGCTGTGTGGCAAGGAACCTTCAACTGGATGGGTCCAGTTTTTATTTTATTTTTACATTTATATCCCGCTTTTCCTCTGAGGAGCCCAGAGCAGTGTACATGGCTAATATTTATCCCCACAACAACCTTGTGAGGTAGGTTAGGCAGAGAGATAGTGACTGGCCCAGAGGCACCCAGTGAGTTTCATGGCTGAACAGGGATTTGAACTAAGATCCTAGTTCCAGGATCCTAGTCCAGCACTCTAAGCGCTATGCCATGCCTGATCTCCTGCAAGAACTAGGTCTGTTCCTTCTTGGTTAAATGCCACGACGACTTTCCTGGGAGATTACTGTGAAAGCCGGTAAAACACAGGCCAGGTGCTGTGTTAATGAGGCATGCTGGCAACAAGGATTCTTCGGTGCCCTTTCTCAGTCCTGTCCCACATGAGTAACAGCAAATACAATAAAACTGAATTGATGCTATATTTAGAGCAGCCAGATGCCCTACAGGGCTCAGTCCAAAGGAGAGGAAGGCTTCTTTTTATGAGTACAGAATTATAAAGTGGCCAAGATAATTCATGAGTGACAATCTCATGGGATGGTTGGTTCCAATAGACTAAAATCTGCATTTCTTCCAAGTAGGCCTGTCCTGCCATCCTACCATGGGGGGGCTAGCAAAATAGTGAAAAGCTTTGTAAAAAAGGAATGCCTAGGATTTGTCAAAAGATGCACTTTACTCTTTTCAATAATCCAGGAGTTCCCAATCTTTGGCCCTCAGATGTTGCTGACTACAACTCCCATCATCCCCATCCACAATAGCCAAAAGTGATTAATCATGAGTTTTAGCCAGATAATTGGTTAATGAATTACATTTGCTGCAGCTGGCAATTTAGTTTATTCTAGTTTTTGTTTCATTTGGATGAGAGCGCATGTGGTGGATGCCTTCCTACAAGGCTGGAACCTAGGAAGCTGCCACATACGGAGTCAGACCCTTGGTCCATCTGGCTCTGTCTTGCCTACACAGACTGGCAGCGGCTTCTCCAAGGTTGCAGGCAGGAGTCTCTCTCAGCCCTGTCTAGGAAAAGGAAGAAATCTGAGACCTTCTGCATGCAAGCATGTGGATGATTTTCCTGGAGTGGCCCCTACAGGTAGTCTCCCATTCAAATGCAAACTAGGGCATACCCTGCTTAACAAATTCATTGCTTGCTATCACATCCAGCTCTCTTCTCTGGAAACATGCTACCCTGCAGCAGATGCTTAAAGAGAGATCCTGCATTCCTAAAATGCCATCAGACAATTCAGTTCTTCTCTGCTTCTTCCCTTCCAAACTTCCACTCGTGCCATGCATTTAATGTGTCTGCTTTCTTCTTCTTCTTCTTGTGGAAGGTAATGGCGTACCAGGACCATAAGGTCCCACAAACGCCACTTACTGGAAATCTAAAAAAGAGCACAAATGTCCAGAAAAAGAGATGGTTTAATAAATATTCAATAAGATGAGATGACTTGAGGAATCTCCACAAAAGAGAGGTAGCAATCTTCCAATTTTGACGGTCTGAAAATAGTTCCTGAAGAGACCTGCCGCAGAGATTAGCAGATTAAAGAGACAGAAGGAAACGCTCACGATCATCACAAAACCGAATGCAGTCCCACAAAAAGTGATCTATGGTCTCAGACACTCCACACGACAAGCATAAATCGTTCTCAGATTTTCCAAGAAGAAACAACTTGTCTCTAGTCGAACAATGACCTGTTAATGTCCTGAACAAAGACACTTGTCGGGTCCTACCCGAAATACTGAAGAGTCGAAAATCACTCAGTTTCGGACAAAAAGCATGAACCCTCCGACCCATAGGGTCAACATCCCATTCCTTTTGCCAAATCTTCCTCATCTCCAACCCAACCCAAGACCTGACTTCCATAACATTAATGGGAATTTCACAATCTACAGCCAGACGGTCCAGAGATCATTTCACAATTGTGTCCGCGAGCTCATTCCCAGAAATCCCGATGTGAGAACGAACCCAGTGGAACCTAACGTGAAAACCCCATGAATGAAGATTATTCAAATTCCAGATGTCAGCAACAACAGGGGACTTGTTTGAAAAACTGCCCCCTTGGATGGCTTGCAAAACCGACAAAGAGTCCAATAAAATCACAAATCCCCCAGGGCACATGTCCTGAACCCATTCTAGAGCCAGGAGCACCGCAGTTAATTCAGCGGTCATAATGCTAACGCCTCCAGTCAACCTATAGCCCTTTTGTATTCCCAAACTGGGTATAACAAAAGCAGCAGATACCCTATCACCTTGAGCAGATTTAGAAAAATCCATAAAATTTTTACAAAAATCCGAATCAACAGAATCTTTCTAAAGTCAGGGACTTCAATTCAGCATTAGACCTATTAAAAAGTCAGCTCTCCAAACCATCAAGCAGAACCTCAGGAGGACGATAAAGCCAGATTGGATATATTAAAGGCACAATTCCCACCTGCTTTGGAGGTTCTCCTGAGCTTATGGCCCAAGCCAATAGCCCTCCTCCTGGGGGCCCCTCTGATTGGCCCTGCTCATACCCACCCCAGCCCACTCCTCCCACCCAGCTGCAAAATTATCGGCTCCACCCCCTCCCCACCCCTCCTTCAAAACTCCCAAGAGAGATTTCCTCCAGGAGATCATCACCACCTGGACCATCTCCTGCCATTAACTCCCAGGGATTCAGTCTACTGCCCACCCTGGGCTATTAGCTTAACAAAAGCCCAGCCAGCCAACCCAGCCAGCATCCCTAAGATGCTTCTCCTTAAATGCAAGGAAGGTTGTAAGGCAGGCCTCTGATTGTTCAGCTCCAGGGCTGGTTTCCTTCTGATGGCCTGGCCACTTAATATTCACTGAGTAACACCATGAACCTTAATACCTATTTTATTTAACATATTTTATACTGCCCCAAACCTACGACTCTGGGCGGTTTATCTGAAAGGCTTTTCACACATGACCTAAAAAGCACTTTTTGCAAGCCCATATCTGGCATTTGGAGTGGAGAAGTATCTTGATTTCCCCCGTGGAGTTTACCCCCCCCCCTTTCTAACCCTGGATTAACAGCAGCCTTCACATGTGCTGCTCACAAAGGACAGGAGAGAGGCCGGGTTGCCCCCTCCCCATCTCCTGGGGGGGGCAGGTCCTGCACCGCCAGGCGCTCGCATCTCTTTTTCTGTGCCACCCACGTCCTCCTGGGCCTGGCAGGGGGGCTTCCCGCAAGTCAGAGGGGCAGACAGACACCCAGGCAGGCAGGCAGGCAGGCGGGAAAGGGTCACCAGCCCCAGACCTTCTGGAGGCGGCCTCTTGGCATTCAGTGAATGCTTGCTGGCTTCTTCGGCGGGGCGGGGCGGGCGGGGCGGGGGTAGGGCAGAGAAGGGCGCCGTCCAGTACGAGGAAGGGGGACCAGGGCGGCGGGAGGAGCAGGGCAGGGCAGGGCGGTGGGCGAGAAGTTCTTCTCCAACAGGGCGATGGACGGAGCGGCTGGCGATGCAGCCGCAGGCCGGAGGGAGGCGAGCGAGCGGCTCTTCTCCGCGCAAAACGCCGAGAGCAGCAGCGTCTCTCGGGCGCAGCCAGGCGCTGTCCCTGCGCGCGGCTGAGGCTCCCCTGTCCCTCCCGCGGCCGCAGCAGCAGAGCCGGCCGCCGTGCCATTCCGCACGCTCGCCAGCCTCCCTCGCCCCCGCCCGGGTTCCCTGCTGCTGCTGCGTGCGCTGTCAGCCGACGGAAGTAGGGGGAGGAGCAGGAGAGGGCGAGGGCGGAGCACGGTAGCCCCGGCTCGCCTCACCTCCCGGCCCTCGGAGCATCCCAGCCGCGCCGCTCCGGCCACGCGCTCCACCGGGCTGCTCGCCCGCGCCATCTGATCTGATGCGGGCTTCTCCTCCTGCAAGGCGGCAGCAGCGCCGCCGCCTTCACGAGCCGCCCGCTCCCTTGTGGGTTGCAGGCGCTCTTCCGTTTCGAGGCACGGCCTGAGCCCAGCGAGACTCACTTGCGCCCAGCGGAGGTGTCCGCCGGCGGCAGGTCGGTCCACTGCGCCGCCGCATCCTTGCGGACGCCGGCCTGGTCCGTCCTCTCGGTCGCTCTGCGTGTTGCGGGCCAATCTTAGCCAGCCTGACCAGGCCCGGGGTCGCAGCGGCTCCGGCTCCCAGGAGAGAGACGCGGAGGGGCCTCGCTGGACTAACCGAGCCAACCGGCCCGGGGGTCACCTCTCCGCGGGAGCCCCGGCGCTGGACACGAACCTAGACTCGCACCCACCGGTTGGGCTGACTCCGGACTGGAGTCCCGCCACGGAATTGCCCGGCTTCTTCCGCGCCATCGACAGAGCGGGCACTTTTCGCTACGGCGGCGGCCCTTTTTACTCAGACCCGGCGCTCGCGGGCCTCTCGCGAAGTTGGCGGATCTCTCAGTCCGCGCTGGTGGGATTCCCGCCACTCCCCTCCTCGCCCCACGAACGAGGGAGAAAGGCGTGGCAGTGGCGCTTGGTCCGCGTACATGGCCAGCCAGATTCAAGCTGAGGGAGGGGGCAGTTGGAAGGTAGCCCCTCCGGCCTGGTCGCGCCTTCCCCTCCTCTTCACGCGCCCTGCCTGGGAGGAAGCCTCGCCGAACCCCGGAGGGGCTTGGGCTGCTCCGCCGGGTCCCGATTCCTAGGCATATTCACTCATGGGGGTCATGGGGCTTCCTCCCAAGCAAGCGGCGCCGTAGGCTCGCAGTCTGAAGCTGCCGTCTAGGCACACTGACCAGCGCACCCCCTTGCCCCTTCCGAGTAGACCTGCCCGGCTCGCGCCATAAGCAGATGCTCCCCCGAGGAGCGCTGAGCGCGGCCAGCCCGCCGGGACCCGATCCATGGAGCAGAGGCGGATGAAAGATGCCTGGCTGGCCCGCCCCAATCCCGGCGGACTCCCTTAAACCAGCCCCACTTGCGGGCGGGCTTAGGAGAAGTTCCTGCCGGCGCCCCGGGCCATGCGGGGTGCGCCCGCGCGCCCGCCCTCCTCCCGCACACACCCTCGGGCCGGAGCCAATGGGAGGCGGCGGGCCGGGCGCGTCACGCGGGAGCCCTGATGATGAGCCACTTTGTCCGCGAGACACCGCCGAGGAGCGCAGCAGCAGCAGCCCAGCTCGGGAAGCGAGGCGAAGTGCCGGCGCGCCCGCCCCGTCCCACCAGCAGCAGCAGCAGCAGCAGCGCCGCCGCCGCCCGCCTCGCACCATGATCGCCTCGCACTTGCTGGCGTACCTCTTCACCGAGCTCCGGCACGACCAAGTGCAGCGGGTAAGGAGACCCAGACCGAGGGAAGGGGGCTGCGCGCCGGGCCCACGAGGGACACGGCAGGTGGGGAGGGGGATAGAGCGCGCCCCGAGCCGGCACGACCTACTGCAGCGCGGCGTTTTTTTCCGCTTCCCAGACATGGGCAGGAGGTTCCAGGAGGACTCCCCTCGGCCGCAGCTTCTGCTTTAGCACCGCCCCCCCCGCGCGCGCTATGCGCTCTGCACATGCTCGGGGGCACGCTCTTGTTCGGGGCCCGAGTTTGAGAGGAGAGTTCGTTCGAACTCCGGAAAAGGAGCGCGAGGGAGGAGAGCGAGCGCCTCCTCGTCCTCTGGGGCTCTGGGCACGTCACAGTCCGCTGCAGGGAGTGGAGGGCTGGGCTCCGTCTTTGCCACGGCCCCAATCCCTGCCGCGGGAGAGCAAGTCAGGAAGTTCCTCGTGGCCCGCCGACCGAGGAGCTGGAAAGGAGGAGGAAGAAGTGTGGCCGGCTCGCTGCTGGGGGATGGCGGGGGGGGGAAGCACGTGGGGCTGGGCGGGCCTCCCGCAGCTGGCCGAGGGATGGAGGCGGGCTCCGGCCCTCTCGGAGGGGCTCCCTGGCCCCGAGGGAGGGGAGGAGGAAGACGCAGCTGGGCCTGGGGCAGAGCGCAAGCCGCCCTCCGATTGGAGGAAGCGGCTCCTCCGCCCTCCTCCTTCTCCTCCTCTCCATTTTGGGGAAGCTCTGGCCTAGGGACCCTCCCCGTCTGGTGACCCGCCGCGGGAGTGAGTCTGAGGCGGAAAGGAGCCCTCGAGCTCCCCAGACAAGCGCTCCCTCCGGTGGGACCTTGGAGCCCCGCCGTAAACGTTTGTGGACCGCAGTCCGCAGCAGGCAGCAACTTCCAGGCTTGGTCTCCTTCAGGGAGAGGTTGGGCAGAGCTCCTGCCAAGTCTTGAACTCTCCTTCTGGAATCGTGCTTAACTTTCTGGAACTCCATACATGGCAGCCCCCCCCCCGCCCCCTCGGGAGACGGAAGAGCTCTGGAAAAGGCCCGAGGCAGGGAGAAGAAGAAGAAGACTGATGTTAAAAGGCACGTTACAAACGACGACCATGATATTCTTTTGCCCAGGCTTGCTGTAGCTTCCAAGAGAAATGATATTATGTAAACCTTTATAGAGGTGGATGGGCCACCCAGTCCAATCAATATTTACCATGTCCAGAGGGGCTGACTCTTGAGTAAAGGTGTAGATGATGCTGAGCCGTGATTCCCACTGGCCGGACTCCTCGGAAAAGGAACAAGAACGAATCACAATTTGGAATTCTAGCAAAGCCAGCCTAGAGGGATTTACACTCAGAATTACACACCAATGGAGGGGGGGGAGGGAGGCAACCCCCCCCCCCCCTTTGTGTTCAAGGGCTGGCTTTGGCTCTTCTGTCTCTTGGCTGTCAAAGCTGGCCGGCTCCTTTCTGATGGTGAACAGTGAATACCACATGTGGGCAGTCCGCTCTCTCCTTGTGCCCATGGCTGAGTGTCGTTTTTTGGCCAGGGCCACCAGAGGGCCCCAATGAAGCCCTTGGATGGGCTCCTAGCATGGGGTGCAACCCACTGGGACACTCTTCTGTACAAGCCCATTAAAGTGATTGGGGCTCGTGCAGGAGAACTTCCCCCAAAGTTACACTCCTGGAGTTGGATGTCTGTCACCATGATGCTGCAGTGGTGCTGCCTGAGGTCTCCTCCCCACACCCCACTGCCTTGCCCATGATAAGGCTGCTTTGCATCAGGAGCAGCTGGGAGGAAGCAGCGTCTGCGGCTGCTGTCATAGGCTGCTGCCAAGGGAGCCCCCGGGATAGCTACGCAGGCACCTACAGTGTTCCACAGTGTTCGGCACCTCACTGCCGCCTTTGAGGGAAGCAGCGAGGAAACAGCAAGTACCTTGACCAAGGTCGTGCCCGAAGATCAGTGCCAGGGCTCGGTCTCCTGCCCTTTAGACCTTGGCCTCCTGGCCAACCAGCCCCCTTCCACCTCTCCGTTCCCGCTGCATCTGGCTAAATGTCCCAGCTTTCTTGCTCCTCCTTGCTGAGTTACAAAGAACAAGTCCTGCCGTTGAGCTGTTTCCACCAAGGGGGGCCGGGTGAAGTGAGGACACGTTGGTGAGGGTTGTCTGGCTGAAAGAATCCCTTTGCAGGGGAGAGGAAGAGTTTGCCCTAGACGCGAGGGGCCACCTGCGGCATCTGGATAGGGAGACTCGCCCTGGGAAGCCGGGGGGGGGGGCACAGTATTTTGCTGTCTTCTGCCCTCAGCCTAGAGTTGGAGGAGGGGAGCAAAAAAGAAAAGAAAAAAGAGGAAGCAGAAGATAACAGTGGGGAGAGAGGGGGGGGAGGTGCCTGCATGTAGACAGGCTTGTGTGTTTTTCGACACCAGCGTAAATGCAGCCTTCCATGGGGCTTCCAGGAAGAATCTTCCGCTGCAGCTGTGGATTCTGCAAAACATAAATGTTACTCTGGTTTTAATTTCTGTCCAGGTGGGAGTTTAATGGCAAATATGCCAAAGCTGCATTTTTAGTGTACACTTCATATGAGCATATCATGGGTGGGGGTGAGGAGAGACAGGAACAAGAACACGGAGATCATGTGTTCTCTGGCTGTGGCTGAGAAAGGTACCATCATAAATGACGACAAAGCACATGGGAAGCCTCAAAGTTTGTTTAGAGCTGCAGTTCCCAAGCTTGGACTACAACTCGCATGATCCCCAGCCACAATGACCTTTGGCTGGGGATGATGGGAGTTGTAGTCCAACAACGGCAGGGGTCCCAAGCTTGGAAATCCCTGGGTTTCGGAATCGGCTGTTAGGAATCGGCCTAACAGCCGATTAACGTTTCTATCAACCTGCCTTTCAAGTCAGGAGCGGGAAATCAAGTAACGGACCCTCTTGCCAGACCCCTTAAGTATTTTTCCGAAAGAGAAATAGAAGGTAGGGGAAGGGGCGACTTTTCTTCTGCCTTCCGAGCAGCAGTCTTGTGACACAACACCGATAAGATCTGGCTGTTTCAGTTAATTAACACCGTATCTTCCATCTCAGTAGTCCACACTGTGGTTGCAAATAGGTTACTTTTCAAGAAATCCCCAAATACAGCAGAATGCAGCAGCTGCTGCCTCCACGAAAGGGAGGGAGGTCGGTTTGCAGAGCTTTGCACCACCAGCAGGGGCTTCCTCAAAGCAAAGGTGCGCAGCCTGCTGAGAAGCCCCACCCGGAGGCCCCCTCCTTCATCCCTGATGCCAGCTGTGATTATGGAGAGGAGGGAAGCTGTGCTCTCCACGGGCCCAGTGGGGTGGGTTCCAGGGCCCAGCGGCTTAAGCCCAAGGAGATCTGCAGGGGCAGCCTGAGGCACAGTGGTGGCACCTGAAGTGGGGGGCAGCAAATGCTGCCTGGCCCCTTTCAGAACGGACCCTTGCAAGCTTGAAAGGGGCAGGAAGGAGGAAGGGTTGCCAGCGTCTCCTTCCCAGGTGTCTTGCCAGCTTTGCAAGGAGTTCAGGAGAGGAGGTCAGCCTTCTCTCTTCTCCCTGCTTTCCTTGCAGAGCTTGGGGTCCTGAAGAGCATCGGCTTAGGAAGCATCAGCTTTGGGAAGACACACAGGCATTTTCCTTGTCTTGAACCCTCTGGCACTCTGCACATTGCTTTTTTTGGTTTTAAATCTTGGAATTTTAGGACTCAAGTGCTGGATGTTGTCCAACCCTGTTCCAAATTCACCTGGGAACTGTCAGAAATGGGCAAATTCTTATATTTTGGGAAGATGTAAAAAGTGGAGCAGTTTGATCAAAGTTGTTTCGGAGGAATAATGATCAGATTTAGAGACGCACAACTTCCAGAAATCTTGAAGCCATAGCAAAAAACAAACGAACTTGTTCTTTCCCCTCTCACATCAGTGTATTCTGGGTTTCGCCGCCGCCGCCTCCCGCACCTGACTCCCGGGTCTTCACATCTAGCTGGGTTAGGATGATACCACAATACTCTAGCTGGCTGAACTCTGATTTGGGGAGGCAGCTGTTGAGAGCTGTGGGGGTTATGACAGAAGTCACTTGACCTTTCTGTCTTCTCTGGTTGCACTGTAAACATGGGCTTGGCTGTGATCAAGAGATTGTGCAAGGGGTTTTTGTTTTTATTAATTAATATGTGCAAGCTTTCAGGAAAAGGAGCAATGGGATTTTTCAGGTAGTGTGATCATGACTCACTGACTTTTCTGCTGTCTCAGAAGTTATGTAAACTGTACACAGGTGCAGTTTGGGCTGGACGAGAAACTTAAGGAAAGTAATGGGGCAGCGGGGAAGCCATTCAGGTTAGAACTTCTCTTAATTTCTGGCTACGATTTATGCTATGGGCTGTTGCTAGGAATACATGAGGTTCCCACCTTGGCATAGTACATTCCAAAGCGACTGAACTGACCCCCCCCCTTTTGAGAACTGAGACGGCTCTTAAAATCAGGTTTCATTGTGGTTCCAGTTTTCCTTCCGTGAATCAGTGTAATTTCAGTTGCTAATGGTTATAGCAGTGACTGAATCAGTGATGTTGTTTTTATTTAGCATGCATATATAGATATAGACACACACACACACACACACTCTCTCTCTCTCTCTCTCTCTCTCTCTCTCTCTTATATATCCCAAAACTCGTTTCTCTGGGCAGTTTACAATAAAATGTTTAAGTCCCATTGAACTAAGTCAAACTTACTTCTGAGTAAACATGCAACGAATTGGACTGTAACAGAGCCTTCTTGAGTTTGAATGCCTGTCCTTTTCTCTCTGATATTCACTGGGGTCATGGCATGGGATAATGACTCTTTCCCTAAGAAACTGGAGTAACTCACAAGACTGAAAATCTTGCCGCAGCAAGATTTGAATCCAGGCCTTTGAAATCTCTAATCCTCACTGGCAGAAAGCAATAAGATACGGTATTTACCTGAATCCAAGACTAGGTTTTTTCCAAGCGCTTTGATGTTAGGAACTGGGGGTTGTCTTAAATTCCGAGTCTTCTTCTTGTTGGATAAATATAGGGTATGGCCACTATTTAAACTATGTTTTTAAGGGGGTCATCTTCAGTTCAGAGTCATCTTCTGTTTGGGTAAATAGAATCCTAAGAAGAGATGGCCCAGGATCTTCCTTAGGGCTCCAAGCTTTGGAGAAGGTAGCTCTGAACTCAGGGACTTTGAGTGCGTTATGTTCCGAGGCTGTTTTGGCTCCTTTAGGCTATTGTGGTATAGAATTTTTTTACAAGGCCGTCCTCGGAAGCAGTGATGGGTTACTTTTGTTCATTGTATCTGGCTTCCAAATGGTGGTTCTCTGGGTTGCCTGCAGCCAGTTAAGGTTTGCCACCAGTTGGGTGTTGGAAGAAATTTTAGTGAAGTGGAAGCAAGCTTGTTCTTATCCTTTGAGGCCTCTGATGTGCCACAGTTGGTTTAAAATAAGTGTGTAGACAGTTAGGTGTGTGTATATTTTTTGCACACTGCTAATGTACAGTTTTAAGCAGCTTTGCAAAGAAGACCACAAAAGTTTTCTTTAGTCTTTAAGGCAGGGGTCTGCAATCTTGGGTCCCCAGATGTTGGACTACAAACCCCATCATCACCAGCCTTTGACCACTGTGGTGGGGATGAGGGGAGTTGTAGTCCAACTGCATCTGGGGACCCAAGGCTGAGAATCCCACCTTTAGGGAGCCTCACATCTCCTCCTTGTTCTAGTCCTCCTCCACTTTCTTCAGGATTCCCAAAAGCCAGCAACACCAAAGTGTCAGTTCATCAACTGAATCTGAATAAATTGGAGTACAGAGAGAGAGATTTGATGCTGGGCCACTTTCTGTGCCTGTCCTTGTGTGACCTGTAGTGGCAGCACAAGCTAGTGGTACTAGAAGGCTGCAATTACTTGCAAAGCGTGAGCGTCTCCTGCTCCCATGTGGGTCTTGTTTGGAAGGGCTCTTCCGTGGTGTTCTTGCGAATCGCCCTCTTTCTTGTAAAAGGTGTGGCTTAATGCCGGCTCCGGCAGGCAGCAAGGAGGTTCCTGCTTTGTAATAGGTCCCTCCCAACTCGGGGAGGAGGGCGTTGGCCAGCGTTGGTGGAAAGGCAGAACCAGCAGAGCAGGAAACTGACTCACACTCTCTGCAGATTCCTTCCTTCCTGAGGACACACACACACACGGTTTAGTCCTGTAGGGTGCTCAGCCTCTTCAGCCCTCCTCAGTGGAGTGTGGTGTGGCCTGAATGCCCCTGGCGCCCTCCCCAAGGCACCTTCCAGGACTAATCTAAATGTTTGCTATGCTCTGTGCACCTAAAAGACAATGGCATGGAAACGTGTGACGTGGCATGCAACAGCTGGGTAACTGGCAGCTCTCTTCACAAACGGGGAAGATCAGAGCTCATGGCAGTGCTCCTACTCTGTGTGCAGAAGGTCCCAGGTTCACTCCCTGGCAGCAGCAACTCCAGGCAGGGCTGGGAAAGATCCCTGCTGGGAGAGCTGCTGCCAGTCAGAGTAGTCAGTGCTGAGCTAGATGGATCAAGAGTCCCAATTTGCCCTGGACATTGGAGAGAGAGAGGAGAGCTCTGGATTAGGGGCTGGAGGTTAACTCAGCAGGCTCCAGTGGGATTTGGGGGCTGGTTTAACTTTTTGAGCAAGTGTGAGGTTTTTTAAAACGGAGATCTGGAAAACTTCTCTCGGTCCCCAAATAGAAGCGTTGTGTGGCTCTCTGAAAAGCTTTCCGGTTTGCTAAGTTGCAGCCAGAAGTGACAGCAGTGCTCAGGCAGGTATTTGGGTGTGGCTGCAGGTGTGCCACGCACAGAGTCATGTGGGCCCCAGTACTGAAAGCTGAGCGTTTTTGGTAGGGTTGCAGTCAAGGAACCCAGGGTGCATGTGGGCATTCTTGCTTGAAGATCCTGCTGTTTCCAGGGTGCCAGGGACACAGGAGGCCGTGGCCTCCACCAGTGGTTTCTCCAGTGGCTTGCCAGTCTTTGGGGCGAAGGCTTAGTTGCCACATCAGAAGTCTCCCATCATCGCACTTGTGAAGAAACCATGCAGATTTTTTTTTTTTTTATAAGGCATGATTTGTTGACATCTGTGTTGCCGTTTTGTCTGCCTGCTTTTCTGGCAAGGATCCTCACTGATTTCCAAGAAGGGGCTCTTCTTACATAAGGCTTTCTGGAGATTGCTCCATCAGTCTGTGGTGCTCGTGAGGGAGCCGCAGTGCAAGGTTAACAACAAAGCTGCTATTCATCCTTGCAGCTGAGCAGAACCCGGAGTGTTGCAAATGATCCCGATGCCCTTAACTTTTGCCTCCGCTTCCTGAGTCTGCAAAGCTAGCAAACAGCCAGATGAATGGGGCTCCTCCTTAAGGAAAAGAAGCCGAATTGTTAGCATCTGGTATTGGCAGGCCGGCAGGCCGGTTTGTTAAAGGGGAAGGGAATTCAGAAATTTAATGGCTGTTTCCCCTTCCAGCAGGCCTACCACCTCTTTGACCTTGGAGAGCAATGCCAGCCACCCTCCTACAGAACCTCACCTTATTACTCTGTAATGCCAGGCCGGTTCACAATAAATCTGAGGTAATCCATGACTTGATCATGGATGAAGGAGCTGACCTGGTATGTATCACAGAGACCTGGCCGGGAGATTAGAGTGGTCCAGTTTGGTCCCAGCTTCTCCCAGAGGGTTACTCCGTGGTGGCGCAGGTGAGGGGGTGTGGGTGGGGAGGTGACCGTCTCCCTTACCAGCATCCCTGTCAGGGATTTGCTCTACACTGAATGTGTGTGCCTAAGTCTAGGGACCAGGGATAGACTGGGACTTCTGCTGGTGCACCGATCACCCTGCTGCTCAGTGGAGTCCCTAATGGAGCTGATAGACCTGGTTGCTGAGCTGGCCTTGGAGTGGAAGCTCCTGATACCGTCTGAATGGCCACACCCTCCCTCCTATTCGAACGGCTGTAGGGTTGTGGCAGTCAGATGTTCAGAGGCGTGTGCTGCTGCTGCTGTCCATGCATCCTTCTGTCCCCTTTGCAGTTCTTGGCCCCAGACACGGAGGCTTGCTCTCCAGGTGCTAGAGTCCAGGTGTAAAGGCACCTCGCTGTGCATCCGCTGCAGCTCCTCGGTTCCCACTGCTCTGTGTTGCAGGACGAGCTTTACATGGGGTGTGTGTGTGTGTGTGTGTGTAAATAGAGTCACTAGCTGGGTGACTCTGGACCAGTCACTTCTCTCTCAGCCTAACCTACTTCACAGGGTTGTTGTGAAATAGAAACCTAAGTATGTAGTACACCTCTCTGGGCTCCTTGGAGGAAGAGCGGGATATAAATGTTATAAATAATATAAATAATATAAATAAATAATAATGGCCCTCTTGTGCCCAGGAGGAGAGTTCTTGACTTCCCACCGCTGGGGTGGAGACAGAATCCTCAGACCTCCCTCCCCACCTCCTCCTCCTCCCCTCTCTTGAATCCATTTCTTGATCCCTGTGTTGGCTTTAGCTAGCAGCCTGGGGTGGGGGTTGCCCCCATCCAATACTTCCCTTACCAGAAAGCAGGAGCTAATGTTGCCTGGATTAACCGGTGCTGGAATAGGCTCCCTTCTGGTGGCAGCGACAGAGCAAGGCTCAGGGTGGTTGTGGATCTGTGGGATTCGGAATCTGGAGACTGTCAAACTCAATTTTCTCTCTTGTATTTCCCCCTAACTAAAAAAAAAAAAAGTGGGGGGCCCAAACCCAACCTATTGCCACCTCTTATAGCTGCTGCTGCAGTCTCCCACCATTCATTGGAGGAGAAGCTGCTGCTGTAGCCCCCCCCCCGGTAAAACCTGCCCCATAAAGAAATAAGTCTGACTGGGTGGGCCAAAGTCTGTCGAGTCCTGGGGTGCCCAAGGCTGAGCAACCCGGATCTGGTGCAGCCTTCTGTTTCCCGCGGTGGCCTGCCAGCCCCCACTTCTGCTGCCCTGGAGCTGGTTCTCGGAGGTTCTCCCCTTGCTTTACCCACGGAGAAGGAGCCTCCTTGGTGTTCAGGTGCCTGGAGCGGGCCCTGGCAGGACATCCAACTGTGGATTCCAACCACAGGCTGGAGCTGGTTTGCAAACCACAGTTGCAGGCATTGTTCCAACTGGAGATGAGAGTCCACTTACAAAGCTGCAAGCTGAGTGGATGTGAAATGGAAGCAGGCAAGGCTGGCCGGTCCTCTGGGCACACCAGGGGTGTGGTGTGTGTGTGCGTGCATAAACAGTGCCAGGATGTAGCCCTGCCCATTCCTCTTCCTCTCCCCCTCGGATCGCACCCCGGAGTACTGCACAGAGGTGTAAGAATGGAAGATGTCACCCTGCCGCCTGCTTCCCACGGTGCACAGTCGCCTTTGCTCATGGCATCTCAGCCCCCCAGTCAACAGCAACTCTCGTCACCCTTGAAGGTGAATTGTCTGCCTCGGCATTCATTTCCAAAACGAAATGGTCTCGGGCTGCCTTTCCAAATGCGCAGCAGCATCTTTTCATCCCAGAAGTGATAAGAGTTTTGCCCCCATCACGGAAGGAGGAGCACGTCTTTCCCGCTGTGCCTTCAGAGCGGCATGGCTTCTCACTGGCTCGTCATCTGCCCGGGCTGATTATCTGACCCTGTAAACATGCAGCTTACTTGGCTCCCATTAAAGCCTGGGCCCGTCTTGCGCGGGGGGTGGGGGGGGCACCAAGGGGGCCAAAAGCCCTTGGGCCAGCCCTGAAAGCAGGGGGCAGCTTTAAGCCATGAAGTGCCTGTTGGGATGTTTGGAAGCCGAAGCCGAGACTTCACTGTGGGTAGTGCCAACCATGACTGGGTCTGGTGTCTGAATGGAAGCAAAGTCTACTGCGGCCTAACAATGGCATTTCCTAGAGGGCAGATACCTGGAAATGAGTCAAGTCCCACCTCTGACCTGGGCTTGTGTGACTTTGGGCAAATCTTAGCATCAGTTGCCGGTTGCCAGTTTAAAAAAAGGAAAAGCAATATTTAGTTTTGCTGTTGTGTTTTGTAATTTGCTTCACTCTAAATAGAAGTTCTAATGATCTGCGAAATAGGCTCTCTGTGAAAGTGTTTCTTCCTAATACATAGAATATTAGTAATGTTTAAACACTTGTGGACTGCATAATTATATGGTTCACATGTGTTTATATGTAAGTGTGTGTATTAGAAAATAAACTTTAATTGATAGTGGATTTCACTGTTGGTTAGTCCATTTCACTATTCATTAGAATGCCTTACAATTTACAGTTTTACATCCTTGAATAGTACTTGATATTAGTCACTTCTTTACAGCCTTTTGTATCTTGTGCTGTCGGACAATTGCACAAATCAGATTTCTGATGCACACAACTTTTTACTCCCAAGTAATAAAATAGTGTGACACCTTTGCCCTCCTGGGGCAAACTTGCAACACACTTGAGCAGACCTGGAGGCTGAATTCTTAAAGCCCGGATTCCTCTGAGGCTGCTGGTCTTCACTAACTTGACAAGATTTGTCAGTCTTAAGTCATGTCAACAACAGGTCCACTAGATACTGATCTGTAGCATGACAGGCTGAGAATCCTGTACAGCATTTGTCTGCCCTGCGTCTGAGTACACTGAATTCTGGTGGTGACTCGAAAGGCAAGAGCCTTCTCTGTGGTGGCCTCTGGGCTGTAGAAGGCGCTTCCTGCTGAGATTAGAGCTGCTCCATCCCTGTTGACCTTTAGGAAACATCTGGAGACATGTCTCTTCAGCCAAGCTTCTTCTTTAAAGTTTAGTTGCATTAATTGTTAAACTAAATTAGTATACATTAAATTACTAATTAATGAATTTAAGTAAATTAGTGAACTAATTAGTACAATTAGTAAAACAACTAATTGTTTTAACTTTAAATTTTGTATATGTTGTAAGCAGAGGTGCACCTTGGTAACTTTGGAACCTGGACCTAAAGGCCTTTGGAGAAAGCCCCCCCCCCAAGTTAAGCATCATCTACACACATGCGCGCGTGCGCGCGCGCACACACACACACACACGCACACACTATTTTTAACATGTGGGTTCTTGAGGAGAGGAGTCCTGGTCTTGTGGTAGCAAGCATGACTTGTCCCCTTAGCGAAGCAGGGTCCGCCCTGGTTGCATTTTAATGGGAGACTAGAAGTGTGAGCACTATAAGAGGTTCCCCTCAGGGGATGGAGCTGCTCTGGGAAGAGCAGAAGGTTCCAAGTTCCCTCCTCCCTTGCAGCATCTCCAAGACAGGGCTGAGAGAGATCTGCTGTTAAATTGTTCTCGCTTTCCCCTCTCCAGATTGACAAGTACCTCTATCACATGCGGCTTTCGGATGAAACCCTCCAAGAAGTCTCTCAGCGGTTCCGGAAAGAGATGGAAAAAGGGCTTGGGGCAGACACCAACCCTACAGCCGCTGTGAAAATGCTGCCCACTTTTGTGAGGTCTACTCCTGACGGAACAGGTAAATGTGCCATCATGTGGAAAAAGGGCTCCAATGGAGCCCAGCTGCGCTCTACAACCTGTGCAGTCACACACCTTGATGGTGAATCACACAGCGTCCAGGACGCTGGACTCGAGAGGCCTTGGGCCTGATCCCGCAGGGCTCTTCTTCTGTCTGGTTGTCCAGTGTTCTGATTATGCTGAGCTGCAGGAGATGCAAAGTGATTTTAAACAGTGTCTCTGCGCTTACATAGAGTGCTTTCCCATCCTATAACTCCAGGTTTGGCCTGCCCACTAGGCAGACCCAGGTGGTGACTGAGGGCACCACCAGTTCTTGGCAGGGTGGTGGTGCATAAACAGTGCTGGAATATAGCATTGCCCATTATTCTTTCTCTCCCTCTTGTATTTCACCCCTGAAGGGTGCAATATAGTCGGGTGCAATATAGTCGTGCAGTGGTGCAAGACTATAATAGATCATCCTGCCCCCGCAAAGGACCTGCACATCCTACTTCCAAAATTTGCAGTCATCTTTGCTCATTTGCACCTCAGCCCCCAAGCACCAGCTAGTCTTATGAGCTTCACTTTCTTTCTGGAATATGAATTGCCTGCCACGGCACTCATTTCCAAAAAGAAATGGTCTCAGGCTGGACTTGCGCAATTATTTATTGTTAAATTTATATACTGCCTTTCATTAAAACAATCTCAAGGCAGCATGCTGTTTATCTCCGAAGTGTCGGCATTTTGCCCCCATCACAGACTGGGAACTCTCTCCCACTGTGCCGTCCAACCAGCGAGGGCTGGTCATTTGCTGGTCCTCTGCGTGGGCTGATCGTTTGACCTCCATGGATGAGCTGCGTGTGCATCTCAAGTTACTGCTGCAGCTCCATGCTTCTGGACTGGGGAGTGGGGCAAGCGGCAAGATCAAACTGCGCCCAGGGCACCCTCGGGCTGGCCCTGCATTACTGAGACTGCAAGGAAGAGACATCTCTGTGAGCTGTGGCCAGTCCCCAGAGAAAGGTGCCTGGTCTTTGAAGCTTGGAGCCCCCTTCACTCAATCTGAGCAGCTTGAAAGTGGGGACTGCCTTCTTCAAATCCTCCTTATCTTTAGTTTTCACTGAAGTCCTCGAAGCCTGAGAGATAGTCTTGGGCTGCAAATGGGAGCTACTTTTAGGTGAGCTGAGAGCTTTGGAAAAGCTTCACTCCTTGTGGTGTGTGCACACCATGCTCTTTAGCGATAGTCGCCTCTGGTCAGAGAGATGTTGCAGGTTCTTCAACACTAGCAAACCTTCATGGTCCAGAGGCAGCAGAGGAGCAAGTGTGCACATCATGAGTGGCAGCCCCTCTTTCTCACGTGCTCTGGGGGGAAACCCTCTTCTCTGCACCCACCCTCAGCATGCCCTGGAAGGGAGACCCTTCCAGAGCGGTACTGAGGCTACAGGAGGTCTGAGAATGTTTCCATAAGCAGCAGTGTGACAGCCAGGCTGCTGAAGTTGAGGATGCCCTTTAATCAGGCAGATGATGGCAGTGACTCTTATGGTTAGCTGCAAGAACTTTATTTGGAAATGTCAGTTTCCTACGCATTTTTACAGAAATATTCTTATTTTTGAGTGTTTTCTGTAGATTAATGCTTTCAAAATACTAAGAAGATAATAAATATTGCCATAGGAAAACTTTCTTTTTCTTTTTTAAACTGTCTGCTACTTCAGATAGAAAATGTTGGATTAGTAAAGTTGTCTGGCCTCCGTACAGTCACTGTTGCGCATTTTAAAGCTATATTTTACACAATAAGCTGGTTTTAGGGGGTGAAAGCTACTATCAAAGCTATCATCAAAGGCCATCATGGCTGATAATTCTACTAGGGTCAAATGCAGTCCAAAAAACATGACCCCATTTATTCACTCAAAATGTGCCTATCAACCCATTTTTAGACTCCAGCCCAAAGACTCCCAATTCAGACTGATCATCTGAAGGAGGATGTCCAGCATTTGATTGTAGGCAAACAAACTGCCCCCCCACCCCAAGCTTCAGGAAGTCATGGGTTAGAAACCTCGTGCTCTGCAATCAACATGTCAGTGGGATGTTTCCTGTCAACATCCTTTTTTGGCTCTGGGCTTCCAGACCTGGAGATGAGAATGAGGGAGGAAGTTTATTGAAGTGGTTAGGAGAACGGTGTTGCAGGGCCAGGCTGCCAGACAACCCCTGGTGTGCCTGCAGTCCTGCTGAGTAACCTAGTTTCCTCTTGCTCCCCTCATTTCTCTGGCTTGAACAGTTTTCAAGCCTGTACATGGGACTTTTAATTTTGATTTTAGTCTTATCCAGCTGGAGCATGTGAAGTAAAGATTTAAAAGAGTGCCTCTGAGCATATGCTCAGTTTAATAACACAACTACTGCATAACATGGGAAGCGAGTCAGACCCTTGGTCCATCTGACTCAGCATTGTCTACACTGACTGGCAGCTGTCTCTCCCAGCCCTACCTGGAGAAGCTGCTGCCGCCAGGTAGGGGACCGGGGACCTTCTGCCTGCCAAGCGGAAGCTCTACGCCAGAACTATGGCCCCCTCAGGGGAGTATCTTACGGCAGACACGTGCTTGCATGTCATCACCCACCCCTGCTTAGCAAAGGGGACAACTCAGGCCCGCCCCTGCTCCGTGCCTTTTAGTCTTGACTTCACACAACTTCACCCACCCCGTGTCTGGGAGCTGGAGACCGAGAGCCGACTTCCAGGCGGACCCCAGCACCGCCCACCTCCACAGGGCCTTCCCGTGCCCCGCGCTGTGGAAGTCGTCAGGGAAGTGCGGGGGTGTGTGTCTTTCTGGAGAGAGGAGGGCTGTGTCCTTGGAGCCCTCCGGCAGGGCATGAGCAGCATTCATGGGGCTATAGCCGTCTTTGCAGCAGGGAGGCGGAGACACAGAGCAGGCCGATCCAGGGAGGGAAATGGCGGGTTTGTGAGTGATGAGCCCACCAGGCGTTCTTGGCTTGTGCAGCTGGCGCTGGGCTCCTTGCACTGGCGGCTGGTCAGAAACCTCCCCCGCACATGCTGGCATGTCCCTTTAAATGAGCCACAAGGGGTTGGGGTCAGCTGGGTTGCAGGCCCATCCACCAGGCTGAGGCTCTGAGCAACGGCTTCCTTCCAGCTGGGGGATCGGCCACCTGGCAGCCCCTTTCGGCAAGTCACTCCAGCCCCGGCTTGCTCTTGGCTTGCAGGCAAGCTGCTGTGGTCATGTTGATGCCTTCTTGGCCCCTGCTGGCAGGAAAGCAGCCCCCAGGAGTTGGGGAGGATTGGGGTGAAGGGTTGGTTTGCGCAGAGAGTCGCCAGACCTTGCCAAGGAATGCAGGGGTCCTGGCAGGAGGGGAGGGGAAACGAGGACACCTCAGGGCCGGGTCGGGTAGGAAAAGCTGCCCAACAGCCAGCCTGCCTGCCCGGCACAGTGGTGGACTCTCTGGGGCTGGTGGCTTTTCGACAAAGTCCGGACAGCTGACAGCCAGGAAGGCTGCAGCTGGTTCCTGCACTGAGCAGGAGTTTTATTCATTTATGTATCCATTTATTACACTTATATCCTGCTCTTCCTCCAAAGTGCCTAGAGCAGTATACATAGTTACGTTTACCCTCACAACAACCCCGAGAGGTAGGTTGAAAAGCGGCATATGAACATTTGAAGTAGTAGGTTAAGCTGAGAGAGAAGTGGCTGAGGTCATTCACACAATCAAAAACTGTGTTCTGTCTGGGTCCGGGAGCTGTGTGTGCTCCCAGTCTCCGGTTGTGTAGAAGCGAGGCAGGAGGAAAACCTGGGTAGAAGTGATTGTGTCGAAGCCAGGGAGGAGGAAAAGCTATCAAGGTTTTCCTCCTGCCTTGCTTCCACACAACCAAAAATTGGGAGCACACACCTCTCCCAAACCCGGGTAGAACACAGTTTTTGACTGTGTGAATGACCTCAGTGAGTTTCATGGCTGAAGCTGGATTTGAACTTGGGTCTCGCTGGTCCTAAACACTGCTTTAAGTGACACAGCGAGGAAATGCTTGACTAACAAGCAGAAGGTTGCTAGTTCAAATCCCTGCTTGTATGAGAATTCCCAGACTATGGGAAACAACTCTATTGGGCAGCAGCGATATAGGAAGATGCTGAAAGGCATCATCTCATACTGCGCAGGAGGAGGCAATGGTCAACCCCTCCAAGGGGCTCAAGGTTGACTCAGCCTTCCATCCTTCTGAGGTCGGTAAAATGAGTACCCAGAATGTTGGGGGGCAATATGCTAAATCATTGTAAACTGCTTAGAGAGCTCTGACTATAAAGCGGTATATAAATGTAAGTGCTATTGCTAGGTGTACCAGCGTGGTGTAGTGGTTAGAGTGCTGGACTAGGACCAGGGAGACCCGAGTTCAAGTCCCCATTCAGCCATAATACTAGCTGGGTGACTCTGGGCCAGTCACTTCTCTCTCAGCCTAACCTACTTCACAGGGTTGTTGTGAAAGAGAAACTCAAGTATGTAGTACACCGCTCTGGGCTCCTTGAAGGAAGAGCGGGATATAAATGTAATAATAATAATAATAATTTACTACTTCCTCCCTGGTCCTAGTCCAGCACTCTGACCACTACAGTACACTGGTCCCCTACACTACCCAACCCTCGGGTTGGACTAGGGTCCCTTCCAAACTTTCTATGATTTTTCTGCCAGATAGCTATAGATGCTAAGCTAGTAAATAGGTTCTCAGCTGGTTGCCTATGGCAAGTGAGGATTTTTTTTCAGGAAACCCAACTGGGAAGGGGTTTTGTAAACCAGAACAAATAGTTTATTCTTTCTGCCCTCGCCCTCTTAAGCCATTTATGACACACCGTAGGTAGCTGATGGGCTTAGCACCTTTGGGGGAGGTATTTGCAAAGCTGTAACTCCAACATGCTTGTGTGCATTTCTCTTGAAACAGAAAAGCAGTGTCAATATGTAAATGTATCTTTGCAGTTCACACAGCACCTGAAGCACCTTCCCTTTAAAAAACAAAACACACTCAGGATGCCATGTACCTATTGCTGGGACTCTTATTTGGTAACTTGTGCAAGAACTGGTATCTAGCATGGAATATCTTCGCTTTTATTTTCTTCAGAATGTAAAAATTGCAAAACTAGTTTCTCCTTCCTGCGGCTGTGGAGATCTGCTTGCAAGAACTATGCAGGCAGCCGGGTCTAAGAGTTTCAGGGTGGAAGTAGATCCTATCTCGGCCAAGGCATCCTCCTGGTCTCGCTTTTTCCAAGACAAAGGAAATGCAGGAGTGAGGGGGTGGGGTTCGTAATCCCTCCTGTGCCTGATGACTCTTTCCTACAAATGACCCTGGAGGCTGCTTCTCCCAGCTAAGCTCATGGCATGCTTCTAACTTTGCAGCCTGGCTGAAGTGGGAAAAATTAAATTGCCAGGGTTCAGCAGGTAGATTGGCAGCAGCGGTGTGGGGGATGGTTGGAGTTAAGCACCCCCTCCAACTTGCTCATTTTCTCCTGCTGGCCCCATCTGGTAAAGTAGGCATATCTTGCATATGTGCCCATGAGCTTAAAGCCGTGGTCAAGCTGTCCATGTGGTAAAGGAGAGCTGGTCTGGTGGTAGCAAGCATGACTTGTCCCCTTAGCTAAGCAGGGTCTGCCCTGGTTGCATCTGAATGGGAGACTTGATGTGTGAGCACTGGAAGAGATTCCCCTCGGGATGGAGCCACTCTGGGAAGAGCAGAAAGTTCCAAGTTCCCTCCCTGGCGGCATCTCCAAGATAGGGATGAGAGAGATTCCTGCCTGCAACCTTGGAGAAGCCTCTGCCAGTCTGTGAAGACAATACTGAGCTAGATAGACCAATGGTCTGTCTCAGTATATGGCAGTTTCCTATATTCCTAAAGGGGGATCCTGTAGTCAGCTGACTGTATCTTGGGCAGGAATTACTCGTCATGGGGTGATGATAGGGCTGTATGAGCTGCCATCTCTGCGAATTGGCCTCATACACCAGCTCTGAGATGCCAGGGCCGTCAAAGAGCTATGCATGGTTTCAGTCAAAGAGGATGCCGTCTTTTGGGTACAATCCGCTTTGCCCTCCTCACTAGAGAGCTGGTGTCTTCTTGTTGTCTTTCCACAGCTTATTTTTGTAGCTGTCAAAATTGCACGCGACTAGCAGAGGCAGGTGATTCTTGATGGATCACCAAGATCTGACCTGACTGAAGGTTTGATGGATAGGAACAGGATACATGCATAGCCCGGCTGCTCAAGTGACATTGGCCAAAGTGATGACGTTTTGGATATAGTAAATATGTAGTCCTGCCGCCCAAGAGGTAGCAAGGCTGCAACGCACTGCCAAGCCCATTGATTTATGAAGGCTAGCTTTAATCTGCTTTGCAATCTGGTTGGATTTCCCAAGCAAGGTATAATTAGACAGTTTCCTTGCTGCCAATAACAAAGGACACACAGAGAGACAAACTGAAATTCAGAGTCGGTGTTGAAGATGAAGGCCAGGCAGGTCTCTGAAGTCCTTGGCTGGGAGAAAAACAATCCTGGAGGGAGAGGACACAAACAAAAGTGTGTGTGGGGAGTGGCTATGAAGTGAGTGGAAGAGGTGTAGGCATTGCAAATCTGTGCCGGTGAGAAGTGCTGTGATTGATGCCTGATCTCTGCACGCTCCTGCAAGGAGCCTAAACACATATATAGCTCTTTCCACCTAACCCAGGACCTCAGAAGAGCACCCATTGTGCAGAAAGAACCCTGAGTGTGTCTTGTGGTGTATGCACAAGATTCTTGCGGGTGGTCACCTGGACTTCGTTCGAAAGCGGCCCAGGGTTTTTATCTTTCCACCATGACATGTTCCTCATATGCATATTTATTTGGATCCCCTTGCAGAGGAAGGAGATTTCTTGGCCCTGGACCTTGGAGGCACCAATTTCCGGGTGCTGCGAGTCAAAGTGGCTGATAATGGCAGCAAGAAGGTTGAGATGGAGAACCAGATCTATGCCATTCCCGAGGAACTGATGCGGGGCAGCGGCATGCAGGTAGGCTGGGCAGCTCTTCCTGGGACCCTGTCTTGGGCAGCCTGTCCCGTGTTTCTTTCGTTGGCTCTTTCCTGGTGGTTCAAGAAGGAAGTGGACGGAATTCAGGGAGCTCCCAAGAGGGCCGCCTAAATTTTGCATGCACTGGCAACTGTTTGTGGTGCTGCAGTGTTAGTGCTGCTACACACGACCCTCAGAGGTTAAGGACATAAGAACAGCCCTGCTGGATCAGGCCTAAGGAAGTCCATCAAGTCCTGGTGGGCCACTTCCCAGTGGCCCACCAGATGCCTCTAGGAAGCCCACAGGCAAAAGGAGAGAGGGGCATGCCCTCTCTCCTGCTGTTGCTCCCCCGCAACTGGTATTGAGAGGCATTGTGCCTCTGAGGCTGGAGGTGGCCCACAGCCACCAGACTAGTAGCCATTGATAGACCCATCCTCCATGAATTTGTCCAAGCCCTTTTTAAAGCCATCTAAGCTAGTGGCCATCTCCATTTCCTGTGGCAGAGAATTTCATAGATTAATTATGTGCTGTGTGAAAAAGTACTTCCTTTTGTCAGTCCTAAATTTCCCGACCTTCAGTTTCATGGGGTGACCCCTGGTTCTAGTGTTGTGAGAGAGGGAGAAAAATTTCTCTCTGTCCACCCTCTTCACTCCATGTATAATTTTATACACCTCGATCATGTCTCCCCTGAGTTGCCTCTTTTCCAAAGTAAAAGGCCTCAGATGCTGTAGCCTTGCCTCATAAGGAAAGTGCTCCAGGCCCCTGATCATCTTGGTTGCCCTCTTCTGCACCTTTCCCAGTTCTATAATATCCTTCTTAAGATATGGTGACCAAACTGTACGCAGTACTCCAGATGTGGCCACACCATAGATCTGTATAAGGGCATTATAATATTAGCATTATTGTTTTCAATCCCCTCCCTAATGATCCCTAGCATGGAACTGGCCTTTTTCACAGCTGCCACACACTGACACTTTCAACAAGCTGTGCTCCATGACCCCCAGATCTTTCTCCTAGTCAGTCACTGACAGCTCAGACTCCATCAGTGCATATAAGAAGTTGGGTCCCCCCCAAATGCATCTCTTCACACTTGCTTACATTGCACCTCATTTGCCATTTCGTCACCCACTCCCCCAGTCTGGAGAGATCTTTTTGGAACTCCTCACAATCTGTTGTGGACTTCACAACAGCCTAAATGCCTGGCTGTTCACACTTTCCTAGTAACTGGGACATTTTGGGCTATGGCTTTCTGGCATTTTAGAGCCCCAGCCCATCCAGAAATACCCTAGAATGAGCTGAAAACCTCTCTCGCTGTGGTTATGGGGACTGCTGGAGCCATCAGCTTTGCTATCAGCAGGAGGAGCAGAAGGTTCCCAGTTCCCTCCCTGGCAGCATCTCCAAGAGACGGCTGAGAGAGATTCCAGCCTGCAACCTCAGAGAAGCCTGTGCCAGTCTGTGAAGACAATACTGAGCTAGATGGACCAAGGGTCTGACTCAGTATATGGCAGCTTCCGATGTTCCTATGCTACCCATGACATTTTGTTTGAGCAAAGTGGCTTCATTGAGGGTCAGGACCTACTGAATGTCAGCAATGGGGTGAGGGGAACTGGGGTGTGGTGTGGTGTCTGGTGGGTCCCCATCCCCTGATCCTGTGCCTGCCTCTGCTTCCCCCTACAGCTCTTTGACCACATTGCAGAATGTCTGGCCAGCTTCATGGAGCAGCTCCAGATCAAGGACAAGAAGCTGCCACTGGGCTTCACCTTCTCCTTCCCGTGCTACCAGAACAAGCTGGATGAGGTCAGTCCCGTCTGGACCTCCGTGGACCTGGGGGCTCAACCTGGGGGTTGAGGTTGGGCTTCCTGGGGGAGCTTGTACAGCTGAAGGAAGGCTGAGGATTTTGAGTGGTGGGGGGGCCTCCCTGGTTTAGCTCTTGCCACATGCTCAAGAGGTGTCTTGGGGTGAGCTGCTCCCACCCTGCAGGGCCGTTGTCAAGATTACTGAGCAAATGGGCGTGAAATGGTCTGAATGTTTATGAATCAAATAGATTTATTTTGGTCTTTGATCAGCATAATACAATACTATATGTTTAGAATGTTTATGAAATTGACAGACGTTCCTGAGAAAGTGTATAGTTCTGATCCAGCTGGCTTTTAAAAAAATAGAGGAGAGGAGAAATAATTGTATGTATTTTTTTAAAGTGCAGATAAAATCCAATTAAATTCCCATTATGCATAGATCAATTGAAAAAAATAACCTTTGGATTATTAACCCATCCAACCAAAAAATTTATCATTCCAAAAAGTGACAATTTCTTAAGTGGGAGTCCTATATCTGATTGCCTCTAGCTCTTATATAATAATTAAGTTTTGTCATCAGAACCATATCCTATATCCTAAAGAAACCATTCGGACAAAAGAGGATTTCCATTCTTTTTCCAATATACTGATATGGAGATATTCACAGCAATAACTGCTGCGAAATTACTGACTTTTTAGTCATGTCTGAATGCGATAGATACATGCTTAGATAGTGTGATGGGCGTTGATCAGGTAGAGGCTACATACAACTGGAATGTAATGTGGGCATTCTAGGAGTTGAGGAATGACGCTCTACACAGCAGTATTTTTAGGGTGCAATTTATTGTCTCTTCATCTTCCTTTCTTAGAGCATCCTTGTTACGTGGACCAAAGGCTTCAAGTGCAGCAGCGTGGAGGGGAAGGATGTGGTTTCAATGTTACGGAGAGCCATCAAAAAACGAGGGGTATGCTAAGCGTGGTTTTGCCTTTGAAGTTGTTTCCAGTGAGCTTTGAGGCTGGAGGCAGAAAAGAGGGTTTCTTTTATTCTCCCCAGAGCGCTGAAGGGACAAATTGCCCAAGACGTGGATTCTTCTCCTGCTTTCACCACTGGTTAACTTGGTTGTGCAGGCTTTTGTATTGTTGGAAAACTTGCAAGATCTGTTTAACTGGAGGTGTTGGATGGAGAAAAGGAAGGAGTGTGGGCCCCACAGGAAAGAACCATGTTCTTGCCTCTTTTAAATGGTTTCCGTCTCCCAGTTGAGTAGGAGATGAGAGTTTGGGTTGCCAGTTCAGAACTGAAGGGAAGTATTTTAATTGTTCCAGTGCCTCTGTTCCCAGTGAGGCCGAGGGTGAAGCTTCACGAGAAACAGATGCTGCTGCAGCCTCTTCATCCCTGCTGCCCCCGTGACTGATTCTAGCATCACAGTTTGAATAACAATGTTCTGAAGGCTAGTTCAGCCTCAGCGAAGCCCACGTTGCCAGCAGTGAAAACTCCGGGCAGGTCCGCACCCCTCTCTCCCCCATCTCCCCTGGCAAGAGCGGTCTGGGAACATGGGGCGGCGCTAACTGTGATCTTGTCCACCTCCCTGTCTTGTTGTAGGACTTTGATATTGACATCGTCGCGGTGGTGAACGATACTGTTGGGACGATGATGACCTGCGGCTATGACGACCACAACTGTGAAGTTGGGCTGATTGTTGGTAAGATGGGAGGTCTGGAGCTCAGGAGGGTGAGGGGAGTTCCCGCCCCCTTCCCTCTGGAACTGGCAAAGACCCCAGAATGTTGTGCAAACCAAAAGCAGATTGAGACCTCTTTCGAATAGGCTTGCCGATCTCCCTGCCTTCACCTTTGGCTTTGTCTTTTAAGCGACCTACATGGTGCCACATCACAGGATGGCTTCCTAGAAAAGGGCACCCCAAATGATCAGGGGCCTGGAGCACCGTCCCTGCAAGGAGAGGTGGGGGTGTTTGAGGCTTTGGAGGTTGGTGGGGGTGGGGAAGCCACTCCGGACAGAGATCATGCCTAGTGTGGAGGGAGCGGGGAGAGAAGAGTCTTTCTTCCTCTCTTGTCATCCTAGAACTTAGGGAGTTATCCAGTGAAACTGATTGGCAGGAGAGACAAGACAGACTGGAGGAAGTGTTTCTTCACACAGTGGGCTTTTAACATCTTATGGAATTCACGGTCACAGGACTTGTTAAAATGAATATTCATTGTAGTGGTAGAAGCAGCAGCATTTGTTAAGCTTGGATGGCTCTAAAAGGGGATTGATCTCATTCATGGCAGTGGAGAGTCTTAACCCTAACCGCCTTGGGATAAGTTTTATGAAAGGCGGTATATAAATCTTAACAACAAATAAATACATGACTACTAGTCCTAATGGCTGCGTGGAACCTCCATGCTCAATGGCAGTCTACCTTTGAACACCAGTTGCTGGTGGGGTGCAACAGCAGAGAGGACTCTTGCCTTCATGGCCTGCTACGGGCTCCCAGAAGGATCTGTTTGGCCACTCTCGGAAACGGGATGCAGGACTTGCTTATGTCTTTATAGTGGCAGTTTCTGTTTTGTCACACATGGCATTTTTGTTGCACGTTGCCTTGAGTGCCTGTGGGCAGAAAAGCAGCGAATAGAAGAGGAGAGCTGGCCTTGTGGTAGTGAGCATGAATTGTCCCATTTGCTAAGCAAGGCCTGATTTGGTTTGCATTTGGATGGGTGGCTACAGCTGCATGTGTGCAGAAGGTCCCAGGTTCACTCCCTGGCAGCATCTCCAGGTAGGGTTGGGAGGGTCTCCTGCCTGTAACTTTGAAGAAGCCGCTGCCAGTCAGTGTAGACAGTCCTGAGCTAGAAGGACCAATGGTCTGACTCAGTACAAGGGCAGCTTCCTATGTTCCTAAATTGCGGATGGAGAGAAAGGAGTTGGGGGGACTCTTGAGGCATCTGACCTCTCCTGAATGCCCCTCCTCTTCTCTCAGGCACCGGATCCAACGCTTGTTACATGGAGGAGATGCGCCACATTGACCTGGTGGAGGGGGACGAAGGGCGCATGTGCATCAACATGGAGTGGGGAGCCTTTGGAGATGACGGAGTCCTCAGTGATGTCAGGACAGAGTACGACCGGGACATCGACATGGGATCGCTGAACCCGGGAAAACAGCTGTGAGCAGAACTCTGGCATGGTTGCAACGGTGCCTTTGTGGCGTGTGTGGGTGTGTGTCTGTGTGGCGGGGTGGCTTGTGTGGCTTTGGGAGCCTGGCCACCGTTCCTCATCCTCTGGCACCATCCCGTCTGGACTACTGCAAAGCATTTTAGGTGGAGCTGCCCCTGAAGACTCTGGAAGCTCCGGATGCTGCAAAAGGTGGCCATGGAGCTGCGGGAGCGTCTCCTGCCTGATCTCTCAGTGCCTTCACCGGCTGCTGATTCCTTTCTGGGCACAAAGCACAGGACTTAACCTTGGAAGCCCTGTGTGGCTTCTGGGGTCCTCTTGGGTACCTGAAGAGCTGCTTCCTTCCCAGTGACCCTGCCAGGGGTTTAAGACCTTCCTCAGAGATGCTTTTTATCTTTTTATTTATAATTCAGTTTCTATACCCCTTCATAAAACTCATCCCGAGGTGGTTTACAAAGGTTTAACAAATAAAACTCCATAAGAATCACATTAAAACATTAAAACCAATAAGAACCATAAAACCACCCCAAACAGCAGCCATTAAAAAGACTAAGACAGAGCAGAGACCAGGTGGATAGAAATTTTTCTCCCTCTCTCACAACACTAGAATCAGGGGGGCTGACCCAAGGGAACTGAAGACCAGGAAACTTAGTACCAACAAAAGGAAGTACTTTGCCACCCAGTGCATAATTAACCTATGGAATTCTCTGCCACAGGATGTGGTGGCGGCCACTAGCTTGGTTGGCTTAAAAAGGGGCTTGGACAAATTCATGGAGGACAGGTCTACCAATGGCTACTAGTCTGGTGGCTATAGGTCACCTCTAGCCTCTTAATCCCAGTTGCAAGGGAGCCACAGTAAGGAAGAGGGCATACTCTCACCTCTTGCCTGTGGGCTTCTCAGAGACATCTGGTGGGCCACTGGACTAGATAGGCTTGGGCCTGATCCTGTAGGGCTGTTCTTAATGTAAATTAAAAAGTCTTTAGTTGCTTTTTAAAAGCAGCCACAGAAGTCAGAGAAGGGACACCCCCTGAGAGAGCATTCCAGTCCCTGGGGGCAACTACCAAGAAGGCCCTGTCCCACAGGAACGACAGTTGAGCTCCCCTAAATATCAGCGCAGGGAGCAAAGCCCTTCTTCAGCCCCCACTGCTGCTGGGGAGGAGGTGGCCAGAGAAGGGCCACCGTTTCCATAGGTTTTTAGAAGGCTCTCTCCAGGAAGGTTTGTGTGATGCTGAGTCTTGATAGCCTTTTGGCACTGGGCCACCCTTCTTATTTCCCCAGGCCTTTCTGGCTTGTGTGACCTGACTCCGCCCTGTGCTGATCTCTGCATGCCATGCTGCCTAATTGTGTTCTCCTTGCTTGGTGCTTCTTGTCTCTATTGTTATGGGACTTTAATTGTGTGGTCAGCCACTCCTGAAATCCCTTTAGCATGAAGAGTGGCGTACGAGGTTTTAGTAATAGAATCAGACCTCCCAGGAAGTGCCACGCGGCTCTTGTGAGTCTGTGGTGTGGCCTTCACTTGATCCCTCTCTTCTCACATGGGGTGTGGCTGCAGCAGGTGGATCAAGTCACTCCACTAAGTTCCCCCCAGATGCAGCGGGGAGAGGCAAGTCCTCCCTGGTCCTTGGTGCTGTGCAGCACTGGGTCTGAACTGGGTGTCCCCCTCAACTCCCCCCTTGATTTCTCCAGCACGTGCAAATACGGGCAGTGGGTTTCTGCAGCATCCAGTGCCTGAACGGGGCCTTTGCATTCTGCCAGCTTCAGCTTTTTGTGACCAGCCTTCAACGAACGGCCAATAGTGGCACCTGCTGTCTGGACTGCGATAGTCCAGATTATGCTCGCTGTCTGTGAGGAAAGATCTTGTAGCACAGCAGTTAAGAACATAAGAAAAGCCCTGCTGGATCAGGCCAAAGACCCATGCAGTGTTCCCTCTAAGGCATGTGCATGTGCACATGCTCATACATTGTTTGATGTCCGCCCAGTTAATTTTAGATCCTGAATCAGGAAGGCCCCACTCTGAATGCCTGTGTGCACACACTGCCTTGAGATACTGCTGCCCAGAACAAAACTCATTCTGCACACAGGTGGAAAGAATTGGAACCCTGGGCCCATCCAGTCCAGCATGTTTCCTCATGCAGTGGCCAGCCAGGCACACTTGGGAAGGCGGGGGGAGATGGCTCCCTCTCCCCAAAGGGCTCACAATCTTAAAAACAAAAAAATAAGATTGACACCAGCAACAGCCACGGGGGGGGGGGGAAGAGGCTGTGCTGGGGACGGAGAGGGCCATTTGCTCTCCCCCTGCTCAATAAAGATGACCACTACTTTTTAAAGGTGCCTCTTTGCTCAGTTAACAGGAGTTGGAACTACTTTGGAATTACTATGACTGCTAAATAGCTTCAAATGCCTTTTAAAAAACCTATTCTCCTCCCAACGGAAAATCTAAAACAAGCTGTTAAATAGGTCAAATTAAAGAGTTTACTGGTGGTTAGGGACATTTGTCTCCTAGTCTGTGGAAATGATGAATTGAAACTCCAAGAGTGAATACATGAAGTACAAGCCAGAAATGAAATGTATTTATTTATATGCTGCCCTTCAGCCTAAGGCTCCAGGGCGGTTAACAACAAGATAAAAACAATTCAATAAAAACAGAACAAATACCTCTAATGATTTAACAAGTGCAAGGGAGAGCTCATTGGCCAAAAGCCTGGATAAAAAGGGCCCCCTCCTAAAGGCTGGGAGCCATTTGGGTCTCAGCAGAGAGTGAGTTCCGCAGCCTGGGGGCCATCGCTGGGAAGGCCCCGTCCCACATGCTCGACAGACGGGCCTCAGCAGGTGTCGGCACGCGGAGCAGAGCCCTCCCAGCTGATCTAGTCAGGTGGGTAGAAACCAAATGGTTGGTGGCTAAACTGGAGTAGAAAACCAACAGCAACCGTTGGCTTCCGACACCGTTCTCCTGTGTAGTTTGAATTACTTCATGGAAAGTAGTTGTAGTGACGGTTCAGCCTCACGTGTGGTAGGTTAGCGACCTGGCACTGGCCTGCTCCCAGGAGCCCCTCTTCCCCAGGTCACACCCACTCTCTGCCTTGCAGGTTTGAGAAGATGATCAGTGGCATGTACATGGGGGAGCTGGTCCGGCTGATTCTGGTGAAGATGGCCAAGGAGGGGCTCCTGTTCCAGGGGAAGCTCACGCCAGCCTTGCGGACCACGGGGCACTTTGAGACCAGATTCGTCTCTGCGATTGAAAAGTGAGTGTGGCAGGGCACGTGTGGCCCCTTGGCTCCGGCAAACCGTTGCGCTAGGGATGTGCATGGAACTGGCTGGCCCAGTTCGGTTCGAGTCCGGATTGGGTTCAAACCCGACCTGCCCAGTTCGGTCCGGCACCCCCTTGAACCCACCCCCTGGCTCGGTTCAGTCCTGGGAGGGCGTGTTCTGCAAATGTGTGGGTTTTTTTAAGAAAAAGAAAAAAGAAAAGAAATGTTTTTAACCTTATCCCCCTCGGGGGGAGTTCATGGAGCCAGCGGGGGGCGGGGTCTGTGGAGGTTCCCCCTCCCCGTGCCGGGTCTCCCTGTGGCCCCCTCCGGCCGGTTCGGCTGCTCTTCGTCCATTTTTCAGTCTTCTCCCCTCGGTGTGGCGGCCATTTTGGAGGGATGTCGAGCCAGTTTGCACGTCCCGATACGGCGTTCTAGCCCCACTGGCCTGGCCATTGCGCCCCTGGTGCTGCGCAGGAGCCGGCGTGTCTCCCCTCACGCCCTTGCTTGCCCCCTGGATTTGCAGGGAGAAGGACGGCCTGCAGAAAGCCCACGAGATCCTGGTGCACCTGGGCCTGGAGCCCTCCCAGGACGACTGTGTGGCCACCCAGCGCGTCTGTGAGATCGTCTCCACCCGCTCGGCCAACCTCTGTGGCGCTGCCTTGGCTGCCGTGTGCCGTCGCATCAAGGAGAACAAGGGGGTGGACCGGCTGCGCTCCACGGTCGGGGTGGACGGCTCCGTGTACAAGAAGCACCCCCAGTACGTGAAGGGTTGCCAGTGAAGCAGGGCGGATGGGGGGGGGCGGCTTTCACAAGGAAGTGCCTTCCTGGGGAGGCTCTGCTGCTCTCTCCGTCCCCAGGAGGGGGGCAGTGTTCAGTAAAGTAGTGAAGCCAAACTCTCCCTGAATGCTGTGCAGGGGCCTAGCAAGGCTGGATTGGGCCCTGGGCCAGAAGGTAAAGATGGGCCCCTTTGGAGAGTGATGAGGGGAGAGCAAAGAACAGGCCGTCGGGGGTCCAGGACATGAGGCTCCCCCCAAAACCCCAATGCCTTGTTCAACGGCAGCTACATCTCTGACGCTGCGCTTTCTAGAGCTGGGGTTCCAAAGGCCACTGTGGGTGATGGGAACCATAGTCCATAGGAACATCGGAAGCTGCCATATACGGAGTCAGACCCTTGGTCTATCTAGCTCAGTATTGTCTTCACAGTCTGGCAGCGGCTTCTCCAAGGTTGCAGGCAGGAATCTCTCTCAGCCTCATCTTGGAGATGCTGCCAGGGAGGGAACTTGAAACCTAGATGCTCTTCCCAGAGCGGCTCCATCCCCCGAGGGGAATATCTTGCAGTGCTCACACATCAAGTCTCCCATTCATATGTGCAACCAGGGCAGACCCTGCTTAGCTAAGGGGACAAGTCATGCTGGCTACCACAAGACCAGCTCTCCTGGCCCAACACATCTCCCAAGATGGAGATCCCAGCAGCTCTAGAAGGATCATAGCCCCCCTGTTGGTTGATGGGGGGGCGCCTTGAGAAGGGATATAGGAGGCTCAGCTTCTGGGAATGCGTTCATGAGACAGTTTGGAGGTAGGAGTGGAAATTCCCCTTTAAAGAATGAGCACTGAAGCTTGGTTGGGGCTTACTGAGCTGAAGCAGCGTCTGCCTGCATTGTGCTTCTGGCAGGGAGGCCTTGGGCGCTGATTGGCTGGTGATGGCTGGGGGGTCAGGCGGGGGGAGCAACCCTGTGTCTCAAGCTGCGGGTGGAGTCTGTGCACGTTCAGTCTGCAGGTGGCCTCTTTCCAGCTGGGCTGCTCCCCAGGGAAAGGCCTGGCTGCATGCAGGACACGGAGCATCTCGGAGGCAAGGGTGACGGACCCCTTCTCCTTGGTGCTCTGGCTTTCTGTGGGCAGGGAGTTTCTTTGTGGGTGGGGGGAGCACTCAAGCATGCCGTCCCCCTCCGCCTTCCACAGCGTGAACTTGCATACACACAACCCCACCCCCCACCCCCATGTTCTGGCTGCATTCAGATGTGACACCAGCCCCTGGTTTGCAAGGGGCTGCCAAAGCAGGATATCAAATCTCAGTGGGGCTGGTTCAGATGAGATGTGCAGCCCGGATTAAGTCTTGGCTTTGGGTACCATCCCTTCGCCTCGGGAGCACGTGCTCTGTTTGCCTCTTGGCTTCCAAGTCTTGGGAGTATTCTGCTCTTGACTGTGGTCAGAAACAAGCCAGAGTCGGTCTCTGGACCTGCACAGACCAATCCTGGCTCCTTCTAACCACAGCTTTTGAAATAAACCTCAATCTGAACCTGAAGCCTGGATTCAGACTGTGGTTTCTCTCAAGAGCTCTGGTTAGACTGAGCCAGGATCATCAGGCAGTTGCGAATGTCTGGGGACTGCCTGAGCACCTGCTTGCCCCTTCTGGGCACCCAGCCAGCAAACGTCTCATTCACTGGCTGGGTGCCCTCGGCAGCGGGCAAGGGAACCCCACCCCCCAGGCATTGGGGCTCAGGGGACATATTTCTGTCTCTCCCCACTCAATAGCTGTGATGCTCCTGCATGGCTTGCTGTGGTTTCTGAATTGCCTCTGTGAAGATGCTGTTTGTTTTTGTGTGCTTTGCCCTAGAGGGAACCGGTAATGTGGGAACCAAGAGTTTCAGGCGCGCTTCGAGCTGTGTGCTCTGAGCACCAGAAGTCAGAGATCGCCCACTCCCGGGGGAAATGTCCCCACTGCTTCTGCTGTGCATGAGCTGCTCTCTGAGCGCCGGGGTGGGTGGGTCCTGGCGCCTTATCTCACCTCCGCCTGGCGTGTTGCTCTCGTGCAGTTTTGCCCGCCGCCTCCACAAGACGGTGCGCCGCCTCTTGTCAGATTGTGACATCCGGTTCGTCCGGTCCGAAGACGGGAGCGGCAAAGGGGCTGCCATGGTCACCGCAGTGGCCTACCGCCTGGCAGACCAGCACAAGGCCCGGCAGAAGATCCTGGACCCTCTGAGGCTCAGCCACGAGCAGCTCCTGGAGGTCAAGCAGAGGATGAGGGAGGAGATGGAGCGGGGCCTGGGCCGAGAGACGCACGACGAGGCCACGGTGAAGATGCTGCCCACCTACGTGTGCTCCACCCCGGATGGAACAGGTAACGGGGGCGTCTGGAGTAGGGATGGGCACAGAATGGGTTTTGCATTTTGTTTTGAGCTCGGAACAAAATGCAGCAGCCACAGGTTTCTTCGAAATAGTGGTCGACCCGGTGGTTTCGATGGAACAAAACTTGAAACGTTTCGAGTGTTTTCTGCCGTAGGGAACAATGAAGAAACTTGAAACACCCCATTGTTCCCCATGGATTGCTCCTAGGGACACCAAAGTGGGTTGGGCATGATGGGCAAGTGGGCAATTTTAAACATTTATTTAAATCTTTCCCCCAAACCCCCATAGGATTGCAAGCCAGTGCCAGAAAACCAACCAGCAAGGGGAAGACAGGCCTTCAAAATGGTGCTCGAAACGTTTTGGGGTTGTTGTCTTCTGAGCTCAAAACAGGCCTTTTATTTAAAGGGCATTTTGTTTTGCGCATGAAACGGCCCGTTTTGAGTTGAAATGTTTTGACGTCGAACCGTTTTGCACACCCCTAGCCTAGAGCCTGTGTGTGTGGCCGAAGCAGGTGGTGTGCTAGGCAGGCCTGGGTCCTCTGAAGGGAAACTAGCCCAATTCGCCACCCAGTGAACTTGAGGTCTGCAGCTTTGGTGAATTACGCAGATGACACAAACCTGTATGGTTCTCTCTAAATGGTTTTCTGTTGATTGGTTTAGAAATGGAGAAGCTCTGATTGTGACAGGGGGTGCATTCCAAAGCCCTGGGGCAGCCACAGAGAAGGCCCGGTCCCAAGTTGCCACCAAACAAGCCAGTGGCAACTGTAACCGGACCTCCTCACATGATCTCCGTAGGTGGCAGAGTTCATGACAGAGAAGCTGCTCTCTTGAGTACTCTAAGCCCAAGCTGTTGAGGGCTTTATAGGTAATAACCAGCACACTGTATTTTGCTCAGAAACACGTATCAGCGGCCAGTGCAGTTCTTTTAAAATCGGTGTTATATGGTCCCTTCGGGACGACCCGGAGACCAGCCTGGCAGCAGCATTCTGGACCAAGTGCAGTTTCCAGACTACGTCCAGAGGCAACCCCACATAGGGCGCCTTGCAGAAGTCTAACCTGGAGATTACCAGCATATGCACCACTGCTTAAGGTCCCACTTAAAGCAATAAAACATACGAGGACTGGACCTGACCACTGGGCATCTTTTTCAGGGATTCACCAGGCATTGCTCAAGCCTTCCAGGCTTAGTTCTGCTATCACATGATTTAGGAACTTGCACTTTTTTTAAAAAATGGAGAATCTCCGTCAGCTGCCTGCCTGCGCTGCGCCCGCTGTCCTGTGTGGCTTCTCTGTCTTCCCCAAGTCCTTGCAGAGTCGTAATTTTTATTCCAAATCTGCAGATGCTTGTGTTGCTTTTCCTGCTGTGATTACTCATGGTCTGGAGCACTTTAGTCTCTCCCTGAATTACTGTTTAATGATGGATGACACATTTATAAGAGCTGGAAGAGTTTGGAACTCTCTCCCTCGAATCGCGGCGAGAGCAAAAGGAGAGACATGTATGACCTGTGATACTTGCGTCTTCCTCTGCTGCCTCAAACTTCCCAGCCCTTTTCCTCTGAAGTTTTTAATCTGTGTTGGTTTATTGTAAACCGCCCAGAGACGTGGGTTTGGGGAGGTATACAAACAGGCCCAATAAATACATAAATAATAACTTAATGTGACTTGGAGATGGGCTGACTCCCTGGCATTACCAGTTCATGGGTCAGGTTGTTGGAGGCAGAAGATCCAGATCCAGAATGTTGGGGGGCAATATGCTAAATCATTGTAAACCGCTTAGAGAGCTTCCAGCTATAGAGCAGTATATAAATGTAAGTGCTATTGCTATTGCTATTGCTATTGCTATCCTCCTCCCCTGCCCTGTTCAACAGTGTGGGTCCCCATCCACAAGGAAGCTGTGTTGCAGCTCTCCCACTCCTTTCGATGAGGGCAGGCGACTGTCCGGAGGCTTGTGCCCAGAGGCCAGACTCTGGAGGCCCCCGGCTTGGCTGCCCCCTTCAGTGGCCCCCAGCCCCTCTCCTCTTGCCTTGTACCTCTTGTCTGTTTCTCCCCACTTCTTCAAGCCCTTGAGAGCTCTCTGCCCTGTAGGGGCCTGGCGGCTTGCCCGCTTTGTTCCTCCTTGTGGCACTCTCTGATCGGGACCATGTGGTTTGATTTCGCTTGTGTGGGGGCAATCCTGCCTTGGAACAGGTGGCGGGGTGTATTAGTATTAGTATTATTAATATTATTCTGTCACTGCAGAAGTCAGTAGCATGCACAGCATGGAGAGGCACGGCTCTCTCCTTGGCTTTTGTTGAGAGAGAGTCTTAAGCTGGGTTCTGTTTCAGGAGCACAGGAAGCTGCCTTCTACTGGAGTCAGACCCTCGGTCCAACTAGCTCAGTACTGTCTACACAGGCTGGCAGCAGCTTTTCCAAGGTTGCTGGCAAGAATCTCTCTCAACCCTGTTTTGGAGATGCTGCCAGGGAAGGAAATTGGAACCTTCTGCATGCAAGTGTGCGTTCCCCATCCCCTGAGGGTAGTATCTTACAGTGCTCACATGTAGCCTCCCATTCAGATGCAACCAGGGTGCAGCCTGCTTAGCAAAGGGGACCATTCCTGCTCTAAAGGTGGGTTCATTGTGCTTTCAGAAAAAGGAGACTTCCTGGCTCTGGATCTTGGGGGCACCAACTTCCGTGTGCTGCTCGTGCGCGTCCGAAATACCACGAAGCGTGGCGTGGAGATGCACCACAAGATTTACGCGATCCCTCAGGATATTATGCAGGGGACAGGAGAGGAGGTAAGAGGACTGGCATATGGAGAGGGACACCCACGGCAGGGTGACACAACTCTGCCCCCCCCCCCCGCTGCTTTTGGACTACAGTTCCCATCATCCCAGCCACAGTGGCCAATATGATGATAAATAAATTAACTACCAGAGATGAACAGGAGCTGCAGTCGAGCGTCTGCAGGAGGGCCAAACTGGGAAGGCATGGCTGGTTCATGATCCTGCAAAGCAGAGGCCAGCGTGTCTGAGCAGGGGTGGGGGGTGGCGGCTGCAGCCACAGTGTGATGGCACCCGAGCCCTTCCTGGAGGAGCCTGGGTCTGCCTTGCCCCCTCTGCTGATGCGGCCACCCTCATCAGAACCCCGTGGCCGGCCTTGGCTGTGGGGTGGTCTGGCGACCTTCGCGTAGCATGAAGAGCACACGATCCTGCTGTCTCCCTGCAAGACCTTTATCAGGCTGGCGGCCGAACTGAGCCCGCTTTTCTGTCTTGCAGCTCTTTGACCACATTGTCCACTGCATTTCCGACTTCTTGGACTACATGGGAATGAAGGGGGTGTCACTTCCTCTGGGGTTCACCTTCTCTTTCCCTTGTCAGCAGAACAACCTGGACGAGGTACGCTTTGGCTAGCTTCCCCCTCGGATTCTCCCTGCCCCTTAAATCAGGAGTGAACAGACATGTGGGGCCCACTTTGGTTTTCTGCTAGAGTCTCTAGGCCTACCAGCTGGAGCCAAGTGCAAAAGAGGGGCATGGGGGACAGAGCAACCCCCCACCGCCCGAACTTTATGTGCCTTCACTTTGATGCCTTGAATGTATGAGTAGAAATCTGCACCTGGGATTCTGACCACTCGGAGATTCTAGTGCAAATGTCTGACCAAAGGCAACCTCTTAACACATGCCCATTTTACAGATCAGGAATACTGAGGCTGAGAGAGGAGATGATTATTAGGGCTGTGCAATTGTATCGGACTGATACCTGGCATTATCAGAAGGATTTACAATAGGACAACTGGGAGACCTGATAGATGGAATTCCAACTAAAATTCCTGTTATCCTATTAGAACTCCTTCTGCTTCCAAGAGGAATGTTAGAACAAAAAAACCAGCCTGGAGCCAGCTTGGAGAGAGAGTCTCCCCAAGCCGGTGGCTGGGCTGGTTAAGGACTGCACTCTTGAAATCATGGAGGGGGCCAAAGAAAACACCCCAGGAAGCACTCACTGGGCCAGTGGGTGCTTCCTGGGGGTTTGTCTCCCCACACCATCCTGTGATCTCGGGTGTGCAGTCCTTTAAAAAACCAGCTCTGATCCGATTTATTTATTTATTACATTTATATCCCTCTTTTCCTCCAAGTAGCTCAGATCATGGTTATGTTTATCCTCACAACAACCCTACGAGGTAGGTTAGGCTGAGAGATACATGGCTGGCCCAGAGTCACCCAGTGAGTTTCATGGTCGAGTGGGGATTCGAACTCGGATCTTTCCGGTCCTAGTCCAACACTAACCACTACGATATGCTGGCTTTAATATTTGGAGAGACTTTCTTTCCAAGATAGCTCCAGGCTGGTTTTTATCGGGTCAATGTCGATAAAAATATCCAGGTCAATGCCGATAAAAATTCTCACCCGATATTGATAACAATAGTGTTGGGGAGGCCATATTGATTTATCGATTTATTTTGCAGATTATCTGATTGGCATTGAGCTGATATTTCTGGGGGTGCGCAGGCCTAATAATTAGCACAAGGTCCTCCATGGTTGAGGTCTTTTTTTTTAACTTGCTATTGTAGAACTATTAGGAGACCCTTGCTGCTCTGGTGCAAGTCATCCGGAGATCTGTTAATATATTGTGAATCTACCTTCTGCCCGTCCCTGCTTGAGATCGTTCCAGCACTTGCAAGCCAGAGTCCAAAAATATGTGTGATGTTTCAAGGGGGAAATGACCCCATGCTTAAGAAAAATCCTTCCTTTTAGCTTCATATTCAGTGGTATGTCAGCACATAGACCTGGAATCCTCCCATATTAACAATATGGCCCTGTGCAATTCATGGGTCCTCTTGAAATGACCTTGCTGGGGTCACAAATCTGTCTTGCCCATTTTCACTTGCATGTGTCTTGGATTTGTCTCATTCTTTCTTTTTCTCCCCGCCACCCAGGCAATTCTCCTGAAATGGACCAAAGGTTTCTCTGCTGAGGGCTGTGAAGGAGAAGACGTGGTGGGCATGCTGAAGGATGCCATTCAGAGGAGAGGGGTACGTTGACCCCCTTGGAGAGAGATGCCTGCTTCTCTTCAAACTCCCTAGTGAAAAGAAAATCCTTCTTTGCCATTTAAATAGATGCAAACCCCAAAATAGCTTTATAGGAATCTAAGGTGGCAGAACAACGGACTGAATGATCCACTGACAGCCATAGTCCTATCGCAACATTACAGCGCATATGCGCACAGCTGTCTGTACCTATGCACATGCTTTTGTGTGAATGGCTGTATGTGCGTTCATTTTCAAAGTGTATCTGGATCCAGGCCTCCTCAAATGCAGGGCACAGATGGGAAATGTACTACTTATGTGCACCGAATATGTGAATGCATATAATTTGTCTGTGTGTACACAAACTGTACCTGCATTGAGCATCATGTGGGAGTAGGGCTTATGAGAAGCCCACTCAGCTGCTGCAAAAGGGGGTACACTGTACCTGTCGTGGGGATGTGCTGACTAGCCCCTGCCCCTGTGCCACACCCTCCTTAGTTGTGCGCGCGTACACACACACACACACCCGCCAATGTTCTGGGGTGCTGTGGCTTTGGAATGACAGGCCTGCTCCCTGGTTGCCTTTTAGACTGGCATTCCAGACACACACACACACACACACACACACACACACACACACACACACACAGAGGGACCAGGTCTTAAAAATGCCATAAAAATAAAATTATCATGTTGTTGCTTTTTAGTGTTTGACATTTTGTTTCTTAGTCACTTTGGACTTCTGGGAAAGGTCAGAACTAAATCCTGAAAATAAAAACAAGACATGAGTAAATGATACGGTTGCTTGGTTGTGGTCAGGGGAATGAAGAGTCTCTGTGTGGAAAGCCCTGGGGGTTCCATCATCGAGGCAACTTCTGCAGATTGGCGTAGGCTGAGTTTAGTTCTGCAGACTTAATCCAGGTTTCCCAGGCTGCTTTTTTTGTCTCGCAAGGAGGCAGTTCTCCTCCCCCACCTGCTTCCTTCCCCAGGATTTGTGGAAAACATGAGCTCTTCGTAACTGACCTCTGATTTCTCCTTTGCAGGAGTTTGACCTGGATGTGGTAGCCGTGGTGAATGACACGGTGGGCACCATGATGACCTGTGGCTATGAAGACCCTCTTTGTGAAGTTGGACTCATTGTTGGTCAGTCTGGGCGTTGTTGTCGTTGAAATAATTCTTTCGTCCAGCATCTGGTACTTGAAAAGAACAGGTGGGGTGGGGTGGTCACTTGAGGGTGAAGCACCCACTTTTCCTGCAGGAAGCGCCAGGTTCTTGGTCCTGCCTGGACCTCCAAGTAGGGCTGGGAAAGGCTCTTCACTGCCTTGAAACCCTAACGGCTGCCCATCAGCATAGGCAGGAGTTAGATCACGCCTGCTCAACTTTGGCCCCCAGCTGTTTTTGGACTGCAGCTCCCAGAATCGCCAGCCACAGTGGCCCAAAGCCAGGGATTCTGGGAGTTGTAGGCCAACATCTGCAGGAGGGCCGAAGCTGAGCAGCCCTGAGTTAGATGGAGCAAGGATCTGACTCGGCTTCCTGATTCCTTTGATTCCTTGATGTCCTCAAACTGCATAATGAACGAAGCCAACTGGCATATATTTGCTTATTTTCTTCAATGCATTCTACTTCTGTGTATGTATTCTGCAATGTCTTTCTTATTAACTGCCCTATAATAAGCAATTATGGAGGCAAAGTAGTGGGGAGGAGTTATGGAGATGGTTGAAAGTCATAAGATCATAAGATGATCAGGATCAGGCCCAAAGCCTGTATCCTGTTTCCCACAGTGGCCCACCAGATGTCTCTGGGAAGCCCACAGGCAAGAGGTGAGGACAGGCCCTCTCTCCTGCTGCTGTTGCTCCCCTAAAACTGGGATTCAGAGGCATCTTGCCTCTGAAGCTGGAGGTGGCCTCGAGCCACCAGACTAGTAGCCATTGGTAGACCTGTCCTTTGCGAATTTGTTCAAGCCCCCTTTAAAGCCATCCAAGCTAGTGGCCATCACCACATCCCGTGGCAAAAAAATTCCACAGATAAATTATGCACTGTGTGGGAAAAGTAATTCCTCTTGTCGGTCCTAAATTTCCTGGCCTTCAGTTTCATGGGATGACCCCTGGTTCTAGTGGTGAGTAGCCTAGCCTCATAAGGAAGCTGCTCCAGGCCCCTGGTCATCTTGGTTGCCCTCTTCTGCACCTTTTCCAGTTCTACTGGAAGTACTGCTCAGCCTCATAGTTGTTGTTAATAGTTGTGGATATAAGAGGCTTGTCTTTGTTGGAGGCCTTCAGGAGAACCTAAAAGACCCATGTTCTTAGCCTGGCTTTTAATGATAATTAATTTTAATGTTATCTAGTCTTAGTTGTAATTTTAATCTGGTTCTAATTGGTTTTTAATTTTGATTATGTATTTTTTATTTTAACGTAAAACACCCCGAGCCATCTTTTGGAAGGGCCATATATAAATCAAATAAACAAACAAGCCACCCAAAACATTCTTCAAGAAATTTACACAGCACAAAGGATGAGGATGGTGGAGCAGAATGAGCAGAGGTCCCAGGCATGGATGCAGCAGGAGACGAGAGTGGAGAGATTCTTTCCTTCTGAAATGCGAAGTTGAAGCTTGCCTTGCACCCTTGGCATGAAACACAGCATGCTCTGTAGCTGCAGGGTCCTTTTCCTCCCCATGGCCCTTGAAAACTAGCAACGCTCTGTCGGTGGTTGATGCTCATCTGTTTTGCATCTCCAGGAACGGGCAGCAACGCCTGCTACATGGAGGAGATGAAGAATGTGGAGCTGGTGGAAGGGGACGAGGGGAGGATGTGTGTCAACATGGAATGGGGGGCCTTTGGCGACAGCGGCTGCTTGGATGACTTCCGGACGGAGTTTGATGATGCGGTGGATGAGAATTCCCTCAATCTCGGGAAACAAAGGTGGGTGGTGTTTTGGGAGAAAACTTGGTTTGCTTCTTTTTTGGTGTCCCCTCCTTGTTGAGCACACACAAACCTAACACCAAGGACTCCCTCTAGAGCAGAGATCCTCGAGATATGGTCAAACCACTCAATGGCCTTTGGGAGTTGGCTCTGCTGTGGCCTTGTCTTGAATGCTTGGTGCTCAGAAGATGACCTAAGGCTTCTCCCGTCCCCTTCCCTGTCTCAGGTTTGAGAAGATGATCAGCGGAATGTACTTGGGCGAGATTGTCCGGAATATCCTGATCGATTTCACCAAGAGGGGGCTGCTGTTCCGTGGGCGGATCTCAGAGCGGCTGAAGACGAGGGGGATCTTTGAGACCAAGTTCCTGTCTCACATTGAGAGGTGAGGTCTGCATTGGAAGTGCAGGGGGGGGGGAGCTGGTCTTGTGGCAGCAAGCATGACTTGTCCCCATGGCTAAGCAGGGTCTGCCCTGGTTGCATCTGAATGGGAGACTTGATGTGTGAGCACTGCAAGATATTCCCCTCAGGGGATGGAGCTGCTCTTTGAAGAACATCTGGGTTCCAAGTCCCCTCCCTGGCAGCTTCTCCAAGATAGGGCTGAGAGAGATCCCTGCCTGCAACCTTGGAGAAGCTGCTGCCAGTCTGTGAAGACAATGCTGAGCTAGATAGACCAATGGTCTGACTCAGTATATGGCAGTTTCCTATGTTCCTATGTTCCTAAGTGGGGGCTGGGGGCAGACATCTGCAGTTGACCAAAGCAGATGTTGGAACAACCAGCACCTTCGGGGAGTAGCAAAGGGGTGATGGCCCACACGGTCCATGTGGGAATGCAGCGGAGCTGTTCCAGAACTGCCCAGTCAGGCCTGTTGTGATGGGCTACCGAAGCCGGCCAGAACTGTGAGAAGGAGGACATGGAACCAGCACCTGATCCGTCCTGTTCAGGCCGCAGGACTTACCCACTGCACATACCAGGAAGGCTTCAAACTCTGCCCGCAGCTTGTGCACACTTAAACATACATTAGTAATGTCTTCATTTGTCTGCATTTTGGCAACTCTGCACATGGTTGGAGCCCTGAAAAACCCTGGTTCCCAATCACCTGGAGTGCTGTCTGCATGGATGTGCGTGTCCTTTGGCCAAGGCTAGTGCAGTAGTAGGGCTGTGTGAAGCTTTGGAGGCCCCGTCCAGGCCTGGCCCAAACTGAGCTGATCAGGTTGATTGGGGTCGGTCCCCGAAGTTTCACTTCCATCCCCTGCTGCCACCACTCCCGCACCCCACAGAGCTACTTGCTGGATTGGGCAGGCTGCAGAAACTACAGTTCCCAGGAGCCCCTGGGTCCTTCCCAGGGCTGCTGGAAGCCACCACCAAGCGCAAGATGAGCTTCCTCCAGCCTGTCTCTGGCCCCCTGCCCTGCCCAGTAAGTGCCTTCATGGGTCAAGGGAGGGACAGCAGGCTGGCAAAGCTTCAACCCAGAATGGAAGCAGCTGCATTGAATGGGACCAAGGCAAAGTGGGGACCCCCACCCCACACACAAGCCCTGAATCAAAGGAGAGCTGCTTGACGCAGTCCTCGTCTTCAGTGCTGTAGCAACCCATGCAGCTCTCCCTGACGAATGGCCAGCCTGCAGGCAGCGTGGAGGAGAGAGGAGCAACCTGAAGCAGAGGCAGCTGCCCCTCCTTTGTCCCCGCCCCCCATTCATTAGGAGAAGCCCCGGCCGCTTCATGTGCGTCTAGCTGTCCTTGCCAGCTTCTTGGCCACAAGGTGGCAGCACACTCCATGTCTTATGCCACTCTCCCCAATGGGCAGGTGAATCTCTTATCCTGGTGATCTCCCACAAACTAGATGTGGTTCTTCCACTTCCTCCTATATTCAGTCTTCTATTTTTATCATATCAGATCCTGGCACAGTCATAGTTAAGATGAGGCGTGTGTGCAGCTCCTGTGGCCATAAATTACTTCAAGCACTTCTCACGCCCAAGGATTGCCCTCTTCATGGAATCGCTCAGAGGCTGTTCTGTGGCGCCAATGGTGCTCAGACCTCTTGAGGCAGCCCAGTCCTGCAGGCCAAAAAACCACAAACTGGGAGGGGTGAAGTGGGTGCAGTGTCTTTCGCTGGACCCACCTAGGCCGGTGTTGGAATATGTCAATGTTGGGCTTTTTGCAGGACTCCTTATGAAGCAGAGTTCTGTGCAACCTCAGTGCTGAAATGCTGTACCGGGACTGCTCCGCTCTCACTCCTTCCTGCTGCCCTGAATAAGGGTACCTCAAAGCCTGCAGGCGGGTTGGCTAGTCAAAGGCTCCGGCCAGGGGCCATGTTCATTGTATCGGCACCATTAAGAGCGGAGTCTCTCCCGGTTCTGACGGGCGCGTCCTGTTTTCCACCCCTGCAGAGACAGCCTTGCCCTGCTCCAGGTCCGCTCCATCCTCCAGCACCTGGGCCTGGAAAGTACATGTGACGACAGCATTATCGTGAAAGAGGTGTGCACGGTGGTCGCCCGGCGGGCTGCCCAGCTTTGTGGAGCAGGGATGGCGGCTGTGGTGGACAAGATCCGGGAGAACCGTGGGCTGGACTTCCTCAAGGTCACCGTTGGCGTGGATGGGACCCTCTACAAACTCCATCCTCAGTAAGTCCCTTCCCCTGGCCGGGAGCTCGCGTCGCCCATAGGGGGCTTGATGGCGACAGGGCTGCTTCTGCACAGGGTTGGAGGGAACAGGGGAAACCTATCCAGGCCGTTCCCGACATCATAATCGGGGCAGGACGAGTGTCCTACCCTCGTGTGGGAGCTCTGCGCCCTCCCATGTTGTGGCCCTGTGCGAGGCGGGGAAGCAGGGTTGGAAGGGGAGGAAGTGGTTGTCTGGGAGAGAGGAGCTGGGTCAGGAGGCGCTCTTGACCCAGCACTGAGGCAGGAGGACACAAGAACGGCCCTGCTGGGTCAGGCCCAAAGAGAGGCCCATCTCGTCCAGCATCCTCAGGGAGAGGATGGAAAAGTCCTCCAGCCAGGCTCCTTTCTCCCAGGCGGCCACTCCCTCCTCCTCCTCCTCCTCCTCCTCCTCCAACCTTGCTGTTTTCCTCACACCCTATCACAGAGCAGGAGTGCGCACAGCACAGCAACTGCGTGAGGGCCCTCCCCTAATTGCAGTCATGTGAACTGCCTTATCTTCGTCTTTTGGTTCTGACTCTGCAACTCTGAGCTGCTTCGCTGAGGGTGACCCAGGGCTGGGTGTCCTTCAGGGAGGGGCCCACGTTTCGTGGTGCACAGAAGGTCCCAGGTTCAATCTCCCATTCCGGGATTTCAGGGAGCAGCTATTGGGAGAGGCCACCCGCCAGAACAGAGGATGCTGGGCTGGACAGGCTGAAGGTACGATAGCTTCGTATCTGCACATACCTCTGCAAATTGGGAGCCCCCTAAGAATTTGCAGATTCTACCACAACCTAGCTTTTATGCCACAAGCCTCTCTCTGCTGGCCACGAGGACTGTAGCCAGACCTCATTCATTCATTCAATTTCTATACTGCCCTTCCAAAAAATGGCTCAGGGCAGTTTTACATAGAGAAATAACAAATAAATAAGATGGCTCCCTGTCCCCAAAGGGCTCACAATCTAAAAAGAAACATAAGATAGACACCAGCAACAGTCACTGGAAGTACTGTGCTGGGGGTGGATCGGGCCAGTTACTCTCCCCCTGCTAAATAAAGAGAATCATCACGTTAAAAAGGTGCCTCTTTGCCCACTTAGCAGGGGATGGGAGCTTCTGGATGGGAGCTGCTCAGTCTCCTTGCAACTTTTGAGATTTCAACAGCCACACATTTTCAACTGTACCTGCACAGCCATAAGGACTGGAAATGTGTTTGGGGGAAAGTCTGACATCTTCAGGATGTTGAATTCTGCACCAAAAAATACCAGCTCCTGTGCTTGTGCCAGGTGGTTGTGGGATACACACAGCGATGCGGGGGGTCTCAAACTTGGGTACCCACATGTTGTTGGACTACAACTCCCATCATCCCCAGCCAAAAACAGCCGGGGGGGATCATAAGAACATAACAGCCCTACTGGATCAGGCCCAAGGCCCATCTAGTCCAGCACCCTGTTTCCCGCAGTCAAGGGGTGAGGGATTTTCCACTCTCCTGCTGTTGCTCCCCTGCAGCTGGTGTTGGGAGGCATCTTGCCTCGGAGGCTGGAGGTGGCCCACAGCCACCAGCCTGGTAGCCATTGATAGACCTGTCCTCCACTAATCTGTCTAAGCCCTTTTAAAGCCATCCAGGCTGGTGGTTCTAGAACTGCAAGAGAGGAAGAACAAAATTCTCCCTATCCACACTCTCCGCACCGTGCATAATTTTATGGACTCTTAATCATGACTCTGTCAAGTGATAAGGAGCTTAAGAGCCTTTGGATGGATAGGGCAGTATAGAAATGTAATGAATAAATAATAAACACAATGCAGAAGAGGCTACATGTGAGCACTGCCAGAGATTCCCCTGGAGGGATGGGGCCGCTCTGGGAAGAGCCCCTGCCGGCTTGCATGCAGGAGGTCCCAAGTTCCCTCCCTGGCGGCATCTCCAGATAGAGCTGAGAGAGACTCCAGCCTGCCAGTCAGTGTAGACAATACTGAGCTAGATGGGCCACGGATCTGACTTGGTATGAAGCAGCTGCCTGTGTTCGTCCCAAGAACACAGAGAGGGCTCCGAGGGGAACTAGGCACCGAACAATCAGCCATGAAACAGAGCCCCCCCCCCCGCCCCCCTGGACTCATCCGTCTCCCTCTCTGTCTCCAGCTTCTCCACCGTCATGCATCAAACGGTTAAGGAACTGTCACCAAACTGCGAGGTGCGCTTCCTCCAGTCAGAAGATGGCAGTGGCAAGGGGGCGGCGCTGATCACCGCTGTGGCGTGTCGGATACGGGAGGCGGGCCAGCACTAGGCAGCTGGGCCTGGAGAGCTGGGCTCCCCAAGGCCTGGCCGCGGCTGTTCCTCACTCCTCCTCCTCCTCCGTCTCCTCCTCGCCACAGGCTGAATCCTCGCTTTACAGTTTCTCCGACGATACCGCTCCTGTGAGACCCTCAGCGCCGCATCTCCTGTTATCAAAATTCTCTCTCTCTCTCCCCTGCATGCCATACGAGTACATATCGCGTAAGCGTGAAGTGGTGTGTTGCGTGTCTCCCTCCCTCTCAAAGCTGGTCTCTCTTACTCGGCGTTGGTGTCAGATGTGAACTGCCCCCGTCCCCACCCGCCTTTTCCACAGAAATGGCCGGCCGTTGGGACACTTGTTCTCACTTGACACACGATGGTACCAGTTGCTGATCCAACTTTGGGTGTCAGCCTGGGCGCCAAAAATGGAAAGGAAAGAAGCCAAGCGCCTTTAAAGGCTGGGCTGAAGGAGAAAGTGGTGGTTATTTCCTTTTGGAAGAGCCGCTGGGTGCTGTGCCCCTTTCAAGCCTAGAACGTTATCCATGTGGGGAGGGTGGAATGCACTCTCCGTAAAAAGCACCTTTCAGAAGATTGAGTGGAAGCTGCTTGGTTGGTTTGAACGGCCATGCACGTGCCTGGAAATCTTGGGGGGCTCAGGGTGTCTAGGCCTGTCTTCCAGCTTCTCCTTTGCCTTTAGATGTCAGTGCAGCTCACAGCTCTGTTGCCATATGGATGAGTGCATCTGTCTGTCGGTCTGGTGGCTGTTACTCCCCCTGCTTTCTGCTGCTCATGTATATAGATCAGCCGCCAGCAGACAGAATACCCTTGCCCCTTTCCCCAGAAGTCTGCAGAGCACTGTCTTTATTGTGATGTGGGAGGGATAAGTTATTTTTTTTTGTCTGTGGGATAGCACCTTCACCTTTGTACCTCACACCTGGCTGTGTGTCTCTGTATATGGTCTTGGAAAGAAAAAAGGGACTCTGTGCATAAGTGTTAATATTTTTGTTCAGGTTAAGAAAAGTGGTTTAAAAAAAAAAAAAACACATGGCAAATGATATCTTGGGGGCGGGGTGGTGGTGGGCAAGTTCAGAAGGAAACAATTTAGGACTGAAATTTCCAAGAAGAAATATTCAAGTTGGTCATTCCAGGACAAAGTGGAAGAAACGGACCATGGAAAAGCTGAGTGTCAGCAGAAAGTGACGCCTGGCTAATTCCGGGGTTCTCAAACTTGTTCCCCAGCTGTTGTGGAACTACGATTCCCATCATCCCCAGTCACAATAGCCGAAGCCCAACAACATTTGGAGACCCATGTTTTTTGAGAACCTCTGCCCTGATGTTTCATACCAGGGTGGCCAACTGGAGCTTCTCTAACTGCTGTTGGACCACAACTCCAACCATCCTCAGCTGCAGTTGTGGCTGGGGATTATGGGAACTGTAGTCTGAGCAACAGCTGCAGAGCCTCAGCTTGGCCATCCTGGGTGTATTACATGAGCTTGTCTGAGCACGGTGAAGTTCTGAATCTAGTTTCCACCCCAGAAGGAAGGCTTTTAGTATGACTATTCTTTCCCCTCTCCCAAATCTAACATTTGGCCATGTTTATTTCCTATTCATGTCAACTTGCATTTTAATTTATCACTTCCTCAAGATCGAGGTTTGGGCTTACATAAGAACAGTCCTGCTGGATCACTCCCAAGGAGGCCCATCTAGTCCAGCATCCTGTTTCACACAGTGGCCCACCAGATGCTGCTGGAAGCCACAGGCAGGAGCTGAAAGGGGCATGCCCTCCCTCCTGCTGTTACTCCCCTGCAACTGGGACTCAGAGGCAACCTGCCTTTGAGGCTGGAGGTGGCCTTTAGCTCTCTGACTAGTAGCCGTCAATAGACCTCTCCTCCATGAAGTTATCCAAACCCCCCCTCTTAAAACCATCCAGGTCGTTGGCTGTCACCACATCTCATGGCAGAGAATTCCACAAGTTGATTATGATTATGGTTGTCTTCCCAGCCTCGATCCTACAACCATGGACAATCCTGATCTTTAAGCATACACAGAGTTCCATGGTGACTTAAATTTGGCCAGCATTTTGTTGCAGCATCGAGACCTTCAGAGGTGAATGAGGACTGTTGTGTAGCTATTTATCGTATGTGCTCCAAACTTCATTGTGAACTAATTCTGAAATCTTCCTCAAACGGCATCTTCAAAAACCACCACTAAGCCATTCTGTGAGGTCCAACTTCTTGCCAATTGATTTGGTAACTACTGCAAAGAGGAAGTTGATCAGAATGGAAGCTTCCTACTATGGGAGAAATCCTTGTGGCTCCTTAATTTCCAACCAGCAAAACTGTACTTAATCTAAAGAACAAATATTTTTGGAATCTGTTTGATACAAGTTGTGATGTAACTGTGATGTATGTGCACAAGAAATCCTTGTTGAGGCTGCTGGTTTGAAGAGAAAAAAAAATTTCCTCTATTTTTTTATATCTGTATCTATATATTTATATAGCTTGGGATAACTGAAATACCCAAAGAACCTCTCTGGTAGTGAGGTGCAGATTCAGATTGAAAGCACAGTACATTTTTTTTCCTCATTTTTTTTTAAAATACTTGCATATTTTTTAAAAGCTTAAAAGTTGCAATAAGATGAATTCTGAAATCAAGAGTAGAAAAAGTGAACTGTGAGTCTGTTAGAAAAACAGGGTTGAATTTAAATCTATTTAAACATATGTAAGATTTGACTCATGCAATACCAAACAGTTTTACTGGAAGTAATAGTCTGTCTGCTGAAGTGATTGAAAGAAAGGATCTATTCTCATGGGAAGTTAATGACAGTGTCCGTTTTAAAAACTTGAATATAATGGATTGCCAGACTGTACCTCCTTGTGAAATGTATTGTATCTCACCAGTAGTGAACTTCTAATGAATAGCAAACTTTATTTTTATAGCAATTGTTAATTAAAAGGGAAACAGAGTAGTAATAAAGTATGTTTTGTGTGTGATGATTTGGATCCAGACTCTTTTCAGCGATGGAAGAACTCCATTTAAGAACATGCGTCCTGCTAGATTAGACCAATGCAGATCCATCTAACCCAGTATTCTGCTCCAAAGTGGCCAGGCTCGGGGGGGGGGGGGGGGCTTGAAGGTGATGGCTTCCCCCTGTCTGACCTTGGGATCTGCTGCTCCAAGAGACAGCTTCTTCACATTGGAGCCACAAGTCTGGGGGTGATGGGAATTGTAGTTCAACAGCTAGGGCGCTAAGATTACTTTTTGCTTCTCTACAGTGACTTAGAAGCCTTGGGGGCTTGTGGAGTGAATCTATCACACAAGGGCCTCTATGCACACCCCACTTAATGGTGTATCAGACCAGCGTAACTCACAGGGTGCCAGTTTCCTATGTAAAGAGCTATACTCTTTGGAAGGACATTTCTTAATCCCTTCTGTGTCCAAGCTGGAAATGTCTTTCTGTAATTTTCTAAAACTATATCTCCGAACTGTTGATCCGGACAGCTATACTGGGTGCACTTTTGAAAGATGAAAAGAGCCAGTTTGTGAATGGTGAACAATGTGTTCATCACAGGATGACCCACAACAGGAGGTGTGGAGTGACCCCGCTCTCTGCTCTGCATCTCCTGCGTGCGGCCGGGCCTCCAGGAGTGTGTCTTCTCTTCTCTGCTTCCTCATGAAGTGGTGGCAAAAGGGGCTGGGTGTGTGGAAGACTCACTCTTCCTTCAGTCCTTGAACAGCTCTCCTTTCACTCTCCCTCTTGAAAGGACTTGGGGCAGGGCAGACACCCCACCCCACCACCACCACCGCAGGGCTGGACTGGCAATGCTAAGGCAAGATCTGGGCCAGTTTTAGGACACCCCTGCCAAAAAATCCCTCCCATGGGGTTGAATTCTGAACAACATGTGTCATGTGTGAACAGCCCTCTCTTGTGTGTGTGGATAAATGCCTTTCCCCCTCATCCTGTGGAATCCTGGAGTTGGGGTGGGTGGGGGAGAGAAGCATCTTAAACAGGGGCATAGCTATAAGTGAGTGAAAGGGTTCAAAGAACACGGGCCACCAGCTCCTGAGGGCCCTCCAACTCCACCCCTCCCTATTTTCTTCATTATCTCACTCTGGGTGGCCACCAGAGAGAGGGATGAACAAGGGGCCCCTCTCCCCTAGCTACGCCCCGATCTTAAAGTACCTCTGACAGGCGAAGGCAGGAGCTTTCAGTGGCCAAGGACCAGTTGGTCAGATGTATCAAGTGGTATCTTCCACTGGCTACTTCAAGGGCCTTGTTGTGGTTGCTGCAGCAGGCTAGGGTGGTGACCCCTTGGAAAAGTCCATACCAAGAGGCTTTAACCTGTCTTCATTGTATTAGCCACCACTTGGGCTTTGTGTGTGTCTTGCAGGAAGATCACTTCTGAGGGAACACAGATCTGATCTCTTCTTTGTTCCTGATAAAGATGAACCAGGTTTCCGTTAGAATTGGGGTCCTAGGTTTCCCTATCCGGGGAGACTTTCCCCATCAGTGCCATGTGGGTCAAAACAAGAAGTCTCCATAGTACTGACTGGGATTCTTCCTTGTTTTTGGAAGCCAAAGTTTAAACTCTTAACAAAACTGACTGGTATAGATTTCAGATTGTGTGTTGCACTACTTGTTTCTAGCAATTTTGCTGCAGTATATAATATTCACCTTCACACCTATATATAGAAATCCTTATTTTTGTACTCTTCATACCACTTTTTTCTCCATGTGGGTTGTAGTTTGTTTTCCTTGGGCACCATAATGAGTATTCCTAAACTAGACTCAAATCCCCCAAGTCACACATTTTGGCTTCTGGTCTCTCTTATCTCAGCACTTCTGTTGGGACTGCAGCCCACCAAAGATGTCAGGGGTATCTCCCAAAGGGGGTAGAAAAGACACCAAAAAGAATGACCCAATGATGATACACCCGGGGGTGGGGTTGAGGAACATAACACCCTGGCTATTTTGTGCAGGTCTGCCACAGGGTAACAACATCATGCTAGTTTTCCAAAACAAGGGTGTAGTGTTCCCTCTAACAGGGATTCCCAGATGTTGTTGACTACAACCCATCATCCCCAGCTGTGATGGCCTTTAGCTACAGAAGTAATGAGAATATAGGAGCGTCCTTTAGACGGGGGGGGGGGGACGGGGGGGAGACGAATTCATTTCACAAAGTGATGCTCTGCTTGTTTGTTTATTCCTGGATATCTATTCTGCCTTTCCACTCCAAAAGCATGCAAGGGGGCTCACACCAGAGCTTTCAAAGCAATGCATTGCAATGGTAAAATGTCCTGCCCAGAGGTGCTCCCTCCATACATGCCCCAGGCAGAGGAGAAACCACTCCTGTGGGCCATGCGCCCTCCTACCAGCTGCACACTCTGGGGCAGGATCATCTCCATCTCCATCTGCTACACTTTTCTTTTTTAAGGGAGAGTCTGGGAATGCAAAACGGGTGCTGTGCTTCAAGCTGTGGCAGGGAAGCCAGCTGCCAGGGACTGTGGGCTGAATTTCATTCTGATCCAGGACAAAAGCTCCCCCTACCCGGGTCCCCAGGTGGTGTTGGACTACAACTCCCATCATCCCCAGCCGCCATAGCCTTCCACTACATGCAGATGCCCGTATTCCCGGGAGGTAAACAAAACCCCTCAACTAATCTCCGCTCCAAAGCAGAGGAGTAAGGACTCAGCTAGGCAGCAGGTGGCACTGTTGAGCTTCTGGTGAACATCCTCCATGCATCCACACTCTCTTTCCCCAGTTCTGCTCTAGGCACGGAGGTGATCTGAGCTGACACCCCTTTTAAGACATCCTGGAGATTTTTGGAGAGGGCAGCAAGGGGCCCCCAGGAGGGCAGAACGGTAAACGCAGAGGCTGCCCAAAATTACACTTCCTGGAGAAAAGCTGTTGGGTGTGCTGCCATTTTCACCCTGCATGGGTTAGGGTAGCGGTTCGCTTTAGATAGCAAAAAAGACCCACCCAAGTACATTCCGGCCAGGCTGCGGCAGGGATGGTTTTTGCTAAAGGAACTGTTTGGTGCAGTCCTCTTCATGGCCAGCTGATGATTTCTTTCAAAAAAGTTAGTGGGGTTTGCACAAGAGAACATCAGACCTAAAACAGATGGTCAAAAGATTAGAGCTTTAGTTCCAGTTTCAACTCAACAGTACGAGAGCTCTGGCTGGCTACTGTAATGAACATTAGCTTTCCATTAATTGATGGAAATTAATTAATTGCTGGTTGCGCCATCGATTCGGTATTGACTCCAGGCAACCACAGAGCCCTGTGGTTTTCTTTGGTAGAATACAGGAGGGGTTCACCATTGCCATCTCCCGCGCAGTGTGAGATGATGCCTTTCAGCATCTTCCTATAATTACCAGAAGACAAAGGTCTTAATGTTCATCAGGAAATCCACTGTGCATAAATGGCAAATTAATGGGGTTAGTGTAGCACAGACAATGCAATATAAATACTTGGGGGGGGGTCATCTTCCAGGTGACAGGTACAGTGAAGGAAATAAGTATTTGATCCCCTGCTGATTTTGTCCGTTTGCCCTCTGACACAGAAATGACCAAGCTGTAATTGGAATGGTAGGTTTATTGTAGCTGTGAGAGACAGAATAACAATGAACAAACCCTCAAAAGCCCAGTGCCCAAAAGTCAGCGATGGATTTGCATTGTAGTGAGGGAAATAAGTATTCGCTCCCTTCACAAAAGATGTCTTAGTACTTGGTGGCAAAACCCTTGTTGGCAATCACAGAGGTCAGACGTTTCTTGTAGTTGGCCACCAGGTTTGCACACAACCCAGGAGGGATGTTGTCCCACTCCTCTTTGCAGATCCTCTCCAAGTCAGAAAGGTTTCGAGGCTGATGTTTGGCAACCCGAACCTTCAGCTCCCTCCACAGATTTTCTATGGGATGAAGGTCTGGAGACTGGCTGGGCCACTCCAGGACCTTCATGTGCTTCTTCTTGAGCCACTCCTTTGTTGCCTTGGCTGTGTGTTTTGGGTCATTGTCATGCTGGAATACCCATCCACGACCCACTCTCAATGCCCTGGCTGAGGGAAGGAGGTGCTCACCCAAGATCTGACGGTACATGGTCCCGTCCATCGTCCCTTCGATGCGGTGAAGGTGTCCTGTCCCCTTAGCAGAAAAACACCCCCAAAGCATAATGTGTCCACCTCCATGTTTGACGGTGGGGATGGTGTTCTTGGGCTCATAGGCAGCATTCCTCCTCCTCCACACACGGCGAGTTGAGTTGATGCCAAAGAGCTCGATTTTGGTCTCATCTGACCACAACACTTTCGCCCAGTTCTCCTCTGGATCATTCAGATGTGCATTGGCAAACTGCAGACGGGCCTGTACATGTGCTGCCTTGAGCAGGGGGACCTTGCGGGCACTGCAAGATTTCAGTCCTTCACAGCGTAGTGTGTTACCAATTGTTTTCTTGGTGACTATGGTTCCAGATGCCCTGAGATCATTGACAAGTTCCCCCTGTGTAGTTCTGGGCTGCTTTGTCACCGTTCTCATGATCATTGCAACTCCACGAGGAGAGATCTTGCATGGAGCCCCAGACCGAGGGAGATTGACAGTTATTTTGTGTTTCTTCCATTTGTGAGTTATCGTGCCAACTGTAGTCACCTTCTCACCAAGCTGCTTGGCGATAGTCTTGTAGCCCAGTCCAGCCTTGTGCAGGTCTACAACCTTGTCCCTTCGACAATGTCCCTTGTCCCTTCGACATCCTTCGACAGCTCTTTGGTCTTGGGCATGGTGGTGAGTTTGGAAGCTGAGTGATTGCTTGCTTCTATGGACAGGTGTCTTTTATACAGGTACTGTAACAAGCTGGGATTAGGAGCACTCCCTTACAGAGGGTGTTCCTCATCTCAGCTCGTTACCTGCATATAGTGAAAAGACACCTGGGAGCCTGAAATCTTGCTGGTTGATAGGGGATCGAATACTTATTTCCCTCACTACAATGCAAATCCATTGCTGACTTTTGGGCACTGGGCTTTTGAGGGTTTGTTTGTTGTTATTCTGTCTCTCACAGCTACAATAAACCTACCATTCCAATTACAGCCTGGTCATTTCTGTGTCAGAGGGCAAACGGACAAAATCAGCAGGGGATCAAATACTTATTTCCCTCACTGTAGCTGGAAAAAGCAAACCAACTCCATTGTAACAAATGCAGAGAGATCAACTACTGCAATTTTGAGATTTTTCTTCTCCTCAGGGGGTAGATGTGTTCAGCTGCCATTAAGGTCTTTCAAACTAAGGTAATTCCACAGCTCCTTTAGGGCTCCCAGATCTGTATATATGGCAGGGGCAGAGCCACCATTGGGTGCACGGCCCCATTTGGGAGGGAGACCATGACCCCAGCGTCTGACATCAGCTGCCCCATCGCCGGCAGCCCCATGGCCCCACCCCCACATCTGACACCAGATGCAAGGGCCAGCTAGCCATGCCCCCACATCTGTCATCTGATGCGGGGGCGTGGTCTTCCTCCCAAACAGGGCTGTGTGGCCCCTTTTGGAGAGGAGACTGGCCTGTGCTGCATTGGGAGAGAGCTCCTGGTCTCGCTGCCAATGCAGCGTGGGCCGATCTCTCTCCTAAACGGGGCTGCACAGTTTCTCTCTCCTAAACGGGGGCCGATCTCTCTCCTAAACGGGGCTGCACAGATCAGCCCCGCTGCGTTGGCAGCGAGACCAGGAGCGGCTCTCCTTTCCTTTAAGGCAGGGAGAGTCACTCCAGCCGCACTGCCAAAGCAGCATGGACCGATTTCAGCTCCAAATGGGGCCGTGTGGCCCCATTTGGGACCAAAATTATGTCCACCGCATCTGACGTCAGACACGAGGGGAGTGTCTGGGTCCGTGCTCGTGGCCCCTGATTTGAACTCGTTCGCCCAATGGTGGCTCGGCCCTTGAGCTGTTAAAACTTTACAAAACCTAGCCAAATATCTGTATAACCTGACAAACCCAATGCATAGAAGAGCCCTGACATTCTCTTGGCTGGATGCGCTGCCCTCTGCGGTAATGGGCAGTCCTGGTTCAGGAGAGTCCCCTATCTAGAGAGATTGTGCCCCTGTGGGGCTGGGGAGGTTGAGGCAGTTGGCCATGCGCTCCTTTACTGCTCTGTTTATTGCAATCTGTGTTTTAGATATATTACCCCTTTTGTTTTAAGATATCCAATTAACTCCGAGTTATACATAAATTTACTTCTTTCTGACATTCACTCTGATGTTGTGCAGCAGGTAGCCAGATTTTGCATGGTTGCAATTAAGATCCACACATGATATGTTAGAAACAATTAATTTAGGTTTTTAGGTTATCTCATCTTTTCTTATTTTACTCTTATGTAATAGCTTCTATATATGAGCCATTTTGGAAGAGTGGTATAAAAACCAAACCAAATCAAATCAATCAGTAAATGTATTCTCTGGGCTCAAATGTCTGGGCTCAACTATCTAGGTTCAAACTACCATACTTCAGACACATGACCCCTCGAGAAGTCCATAATGCTGGGAGAGGTTGAAGGAAAGAGAAGAAGAGGACAACCAGCAGCCAGGTGGATGGACTTGATGGCGACAGCAATGAATGCACCACTGAGAGACCTTAAAGGCCAAGTTGAAGACAGACCATCCTGGAGAGACTCTATCAATGTGGTAGAGGGCTATCATTCACTCATTACACATCAGAGTAAAAAACCAGTACGCTTCTTAGGCTGGTTTATGTTTATGTCAATTTCTGTTGAGATTTAGCCATCTGCTTCCTAATAAAGTGAACCCTGGAGCAAAATTGTTCAACTTTAAAAGTGATGTCAGTATTATAATCTGAGAGAAGAAGGAAGGTGCAAAATCTGTCTGATCTACCTGGAAATCTGATTAAAATTGATGCTATTAAAAAGCGACAAATGTCTCTATAGAACTGTCAGTATAACAAGACATGATCCACAGTTCCAACCACTCCCAATTGGCAAGGACAGATCTGTTCTGCACGTGGTATTCGAAGTTATCTCCCTTCCAATAGGGCCGATGGTAATACATTAAAGGGAGCTAAAGTAAAAGCTCTCTGGTAATTTCCTGTGACAAGACCATGGAGGTATTTTGCTGGAGAGATATCTTGACTATAATTTCTAACCTCTGGGCAGCTACTGTCCCTCTGTCTGAAGGTCCTGGATATGTTGTTTTATGGTCTTCTTTGCCTGGGGGTAACCCAAGGATACCAAAGCTGGAGCGGAAAGTCTGTAACTCCGGCTTTCTCCTCAAGGGTTCTTATCCAGCCTGAATAAAAATTATCAGTCGGAGTCAAGGGAGCTTAGCCCTCAGACGGCAAACCAAGGCGGAGCCCTCAGCTGAGACAGGCCATTCAAAGTTAAGTAGCAGACCCTGGTTTCTCGCTGCCGATCTAGCTTCTTAGCCGCACAGAATCGCCCAGCGTCATTTAGTTTAATTCTGCCCCAGAAGGATTCCTCTGCAAAGAGCGCGTTGCTCAGAGAGCCTCATGCAGCTGACCCAGATTTCCAAAGCTGGAGGGAAACTACCAGGGGCTGCTCTTGACCTGGTCTTTCAGCCACATGTATGTCCATGTGTGAATTGGGCCCCACCTCTTTCTGGCCAGGCCAAGCTATTTTTCCATGCAGTGGTTCCTCCCAAGAGTCAGGCATGTGGAGGAGGGGATGCTGGGAGGAGGAGGGCTTGCTGAGGAGAGCTGTACAAAGCTCCCTCCCTTTGCAAAGAAGCCTTGCAGGGAGGAAGAGGCCTTAACATCTGCTTCCCCGAGACGGCTGCTGCCCAGTGGTGAGACCCAGTGTTGCTGTCATCTGCTGTTGCCAGCCTGAGTGCCCCCTAACTTGTGGGGCTGGATGCTTTTGAGACCATGCCACTCACAATATCAGTTGGCAACTGCGCTCAGACATTACTTTCTTTTTTTCTCTGTTATTGGTTTCTAATTGTTCATTGTTATTCTGTTGTATTTTCTTGGTAATTGTTTTAGGTTTTTCATTTTCTCATGCTTTTTGAGTCTGACAGATGTTCACAGGTTTGAGGTTATTTACCCCAGTTTTTTAGTTTTTGAGTCCTTTTGTCATTCTTGGTCCTTTAAGTTATTTTTTTGATGTCAGCCAGTTAGGGATAGTTTACTTAGAGCCCTGCCTACCTCATTTAGTTCTTTAGCAGCCTCACATCTGCCTTGTTTAGGAGTACCTCCACTAGATGTTTATGACCATTATTATTTATGTTTGGTCAATATCAATTGGTTTTCATTATGAGTGGTTATTTATGGTTCAGTTATTGATTTTCCTACCATTGTCTCATTGGCTATCAGTGTATATTTTCACTTGTTTATTGCAATATATGATCTTTAATACATTTTTGTTTAGTCACGGGTGGGTTCTTTCCCCTCTGTTTTGCTCTTTTCCCTCCTAATTGTTGGCTGAGCCTGATTAGAAGCCAGAGGGCTTTCTGGGAAGGCAGCACAAGACCTCCCTCCCACTTCTCCTGAGTGCTTCTCCTGAGTGCAGCAGGACCCTGAGAGCAATTAGGACCTCCGCTGGATCCTCAAGGAAGGGCCTGCTAGAAGAGCCCTGAGTGCCTGCCTCTCTGCCTCTCTGCCTGCCTGCCTGCCTGGTGCTGGTGCTGGTGCAACGCCTCTCCTCCTATCCAGCTCCCATCTGTTTCAGCAATCACATTCAGGGCCCTAGCTCCAGTGTTGGTCTCCCATCCTAGCTCCCCAACTTCCCTTGCAAGCCTGCACCTCCAGACAGGCCACCTGTGCTGGGGAGAAAATGTCACTATCTTCTTAGCCTGAATGGCAGGAAATTTCATTTCAGGAGAAGCAATGGTCTGGGGAGGAGAGCTGGTCTTGTGGTAAGTTAAAGTGTGCTGTTCAGTTGATTTTGACTTCTGATGCCCACAGAGCCCTGTGCTTTTCTTTGGTAGAATACAGGAGGGGTTTACCCTTGCCTCCTCCCATGCAGTATGAGATGATGCCTTTCAGGATCTTCCTATATCACTGCTGTCTGTTAGGGGTACCAGCAGGGATTCGAACTGGCAGCCTTCTGCTTGTTAGTCAAGCATTTCTCCTCTGTGCCATTTAAAGTGACAGTCTTGTGGTAGCCAGCATGAATTCTCACCTTTGCTATGCAGGGTCCACCCTGGCTTGCATTTGAATGGGTGACTAGAAGCGTGAACACTGAAAGATATCCCCCTGAGGGGAGGGGGCCACTCAGGGGAGAGTACCTGCATACTTGCATGCAGAGGGCTCCAAGTTCCCTCCCTGGCAGTATCTCCAAGTAGGAACCTAGGAAGCTGCCACATACTGAGTCAGACCATTGGTCTATCTAGTTTAGTATTGTCTTCACAGACTGGCAGCGGCTTCTCCAAGGTTGCAGGCAGGAATCTCTCTCAGCCCTATCTTGGAGATGCTGCCCGGGAGGGAACTTGGAACCTTCTGCTCTTCCCAGAGCGGCTCCGTCCCCTGAGGGGAATCTCTTATAGTGCTCACACTTCTAGTCTCCCATTCATATGCAACCAGGGTCAACCCTGCTTAGCTAAGGGGACAAGTCATGCTTGGTACCACAAGACCAGCTCTCCTCTCCTGCCTGGGAGAGACTCCTGCCTACAACCATGGAGAAGCGTCTGCCAGTCTGGGTAGACCATACTGAGCTAGATGGACCAAGGGTCTGACTCAGTAGAAGGCAGCTTCCCATGTTCCTGTGTTTTCAAGATGCTGGATTGTTTACCCAGTCCCAGTTCCTGCGGTTTGGCCAGGAGGCTACAGAACTGCTGCGCACTCCCTGCTGCCCACGACGTCTGTAGCATGCCTCCTCCATCAGCCTTCTCGGACTACATGGATTGGAAGCCCTCCAGTTGGAGAACACTTCTGAAGAACAAGACCTGAAGACAATCGCAACGTAATAAAAGAGAGATGAGGCAGAAACCATGGGGGGTGGGAGGATGGAGTCGCTAACCAACCAGCCAGCGTGTGTTCAGACTCGGGGCGGGCACATGGCAGTGCCAGACGAGGCAGCCCCCTCTTGTCTGAGACTTCTGGGTGAGACGGTTCACTTGATTGTCACACACGGTGGGGGTCTTTCTAGAGTTCTGCAGCGGAGACCCTCCCCTCAAAGTTCCTAGGAGCGCGCAAACGTCTCCGGGAGCCATCCATCATGATGAAGCTCCTGAGCTCCATTTAAGCCTCCAAATTGCTGCGAGGTTTTGGAGACATCACACATGACAGAAACTGGGACTGGGCGATGTTTTTGTTTCGGAAGGCTGTCGGCGGTCTTCGCTAGAGCTGTTCTGGTTTCTTCTAATCTAGCCATGCCGTTTGATCTCTCCTCTGCGTTGCATTCTGCAGGAGAGTGAAAAGAGAGCCAGGCTCGACGGGACGTCTCTCCCCTCCCCACGTGGATATACTCTCAGATTGTGTGGATAACTTCCACACTAATTACCATCTCCTTCCTCAGTTTTACCAAACTCACACATGGGCAGGAATCCTACCTGCCTTGGATGCCCCCAGTCCTGGCTCGTGGGGAAGGGTAGGAACAACAGCCAGAGGTGCACCTAGGTAATTTGGGGGCTTCTGGAGGCCACCCCCCCACCCCCCCACCCAGTATTTTTAACAAATTTTTAACGCAACCACACCACCCGGGGCAGATTAAAAAGGATTGTGGGGGGCAAGGGGTGTGGAGGCCCTGGACTTCAGCCTGGAATTCCAGGGGTAGGAGCACCTCTGATCAACAACACCCCACTGTTGCACTCGTGGGGGGTGGGAGGCTGCGCAGCAGGGGCGGGTGAGAGAAGCGTAATGGAGCTGCTGCCCCCAGGCTCCTTAGCCCAGGCCGCTACTGCTTCAAGGGCAGGAACCAGCTGTCATCCTGACCCTTGGAGCCACAACATTGTGCCATTGGAGATAGAGTGTATAGCCATCTGAAACAAGAAGGTCCAGCCATTTGCCTGTATTTGGGGCCTGTTCAGGTATTGTTTGAAATGCTTGCTCGTGGGTCCGTCTGCCTAAAATGACCGGACCTGCCCTATGCAGGTCTTTAGCTTGGAAGCCTCAACCTTAGCAGTGATGTCTGGAGAGACCAAGGACCGCAAGATCTTCTGGGGCTGGCAAAGCCGTTGTTTGTTTCCATGCTCTGCCTGGACCCTCTCAGGAAGCTGCTGCTCTGACGTCCCCTCTGGCAGAGATCTCTACAGGTAGCAGGGAGGCAGGAATCCCCTGGACCAAGTTTTCCTGCTGCAGACTCCATCACGTAACAAGTCCTCCCCTGGAATCCTGGCAGCCCACCTTTACCACCAGCAGGAACATCACACAGCCTACCAGTATATCAGCAGAGACTGCAAAATACTTGCAGTCTGCAGACTATTACTTTCCCTGCAAGGGAACACACTGTGCACTGATAACCTTAATTGCTTAATGACTGACCTGAGGTCAGCAATTAGGTCGGTGAAAGTGTTCCTGCAAGATCTGCAGCAGCAACCTGCAAAATGGAGGGAAAATATAAATACCTTTAAAAATTCATATCTTAACAACTAAAAATCCCAGGGACTTGGGGGCATCTGGAATGGCTTGAGGCCATCCCTGCCATGCCCCCAGACCCACTTTGGGGTGCCCTGCTACCCCCCAAAGGGAGGGTTGAGGCAGCCCCACATCCCCATTTTTTCCTATGGGAAAATAATAATTTAAAAATTCACCATTAATAATAGGGGCACTCAATTACCTTAGGGCTTGGTGGGTGGTAGGCACTCCTGGGTGCCTACCATCCACCCCACTTTTGAGCCCCTAGGTACTCCATATGGGGAATAATGGTCAATAATTGAAAATTTTCACAAATTCATTAAAAATCGTAGGAGTGTCTGATTGCTTTGGGGTTTGGGTGGTAGATGGCACCCATGGGTGCCTACCACCCAAACCAGTTTTTGAAGTTCAAACTGGTTCAAACCAGTTCAAACTGGTTCAAATCAAACCAGGCTCAGTTCAGTTCAAATTCGAACCAGCAGGTTGAACCCGATGCCTGGTTTGGTTTGAATTCAAACCGTCAAACTGAAGCAGTTTGAATTTGAACTGGTTTAGTGCCCCAGTTTAGTGCCCCCCTGGTGTGTTAGGACAAGCCCCTTCCTCCTTGAGGTTTGCCAGCCACCCAGCCATCCCCTCCCCGCCCTGGGCTCTCCAGGAATCAGCCTCCAAGCCACACTGGAGATCTGCATGGTTTGGTATTGTGAGAAATATGGGGTGAAACTTTGTCTGGGGTGGGGAAGAATCTCCAGGAGTAGCTTCAACTAGAATTGGCCGCCCTATAATCTAAAATCGGTCCCAGAGGAGAGACAAACTGAAAAAGGGGAGAGGGACGGGAAGGAAGGGAGGGAAAATGAGAACATTGCTTAAAAGACCCCCGGATTCCTCACTGCCCCTTGCCTGCGCTACTATGGGCTCCTTGCAATTGCTGCTCTGAACTGATTATCTGAGCCCATTGCTCTACCTCTGTGTCTCTTCTCCAGGAGAAGAGATGAGCCTTTGGGGCCATATCCTTTCATCCCCCCCCCCTTTTTGTGCTTGGCATTTCAATGGCTTTCAGCTCCTTGGTTTCTATTCTTCTGAAAATGACAAAGAGGCCCCATAAATAATTTTAATGAAATCTGATTTGCGTCGAGCAGATGTGTCTGATCATATCCCTCACAACAGATCCCTGCTCTCTGCACCCCCGGCTGCTCTGCCACAACTGCAGCTTATGCAGAAGAAAGGCGGTGCGTGCGTGTGTGAGTGAAGGAATAGCTAATGAGATGGTAATTACATGCAAAGTCTATTTATCTACTTGGGATTACAAAAAGAAAACTCTATCACCCCAAGCAACTGGAGTTGGGGTGGTATTAAAAGGTAATCTTTTCCATCGGTAACTCTGGCTTTAGCCCCTTTTGGATGCATTCCCATCTCAATGAAACAAACAACAGGCCTAGAGTGAAACAAATGCTTTTTAGATGACTGGGATGGCTTAGCACATCACCTCCTTCTTTTTAACAGGGTCACCCATTTCCAGATCTGGTTCCATAGCTTATCCATTTCATTGTTGTGAAATGTGGCAGTGTGGTCATACATTCATGCAGTCTCCCCCTATTTTGCCCCCCGCCCCACACAACAACCTCTTAAGGCCAATTAGGCTTGGAGATGGTCACAGTGTGTTTACCAGTTAGGTGGGGATTTGAACCCAGATCCTAGCCTAATACTGTAACCACTACACCATATACTGTAAGCTGATAGGCAAGCCAAACCTACCTCACAGAGTTGTTGTGAAATACGAAGGTGGGGCGGGGGGGATCTTACCTAATATTATTTATTTATTATTAAAACTTTTATACCACCCTTCCAAAAGGCTAAGGGCGGTTTACATTAAAACACCATTAAAATCAATTAATAATCAATTAATAATTATTAATAATCAATTAATATTTTTTTAAAAATATCTTTTTATCATTTCCCCAACAAAACAGCAGAAATAGAAAAAGGACATAGAAAAAGAAGAAAAATAAAAGTAACTTCGCAGTTAACATTTCTTGAACATCTCAAAATTACATACACCAATCGGGAATTCAACAGCCCTTTGTTATCAACCCTCCAAAAAACCACCCTTATACCAAATATTATTAAAAACAACAACAACAACAACAACAAACAGAAATAATGCTTTAATTAACCAAACCTTGGATGTGGGTGTTGATCCTGTGCTAAATTATAAATTATGAAAGGTTTCCAGATTAAAACAAATGTTTCGTCTAAAGTATTCCATAAATAAACAGTAATCTTAGCCATAGAGGCATCTTCCCATAGCTTTAGTAGCCACTTATCTACAGTCAGGATTATTTGTAAGTCATGGTGAGCTAAGTGTGTGTGTGTGTGTGTGTGTGTGTGTGTGTAGACTGGGGGGAGTCATTGCAGGAGCAGCCTCCACCCCCAAGTTACACAGATTCGTTACCACATATGCAGAGTGCCCCCCCCCACAGTGTTTCTAATTAATAGGGAGGAGCAGCTGCAATGGGGCTGATCCCCATCCATATATTCTACTTACTTACAATTCTATCCTGCTCTTCCTACAAGGAGCTCAGAGCAGCACACACGGTTACATTTCTCCTCACATCCCTCCTGTGAGGTAGGTTCGGCTGAGAGAGAAAACATGACTGACCCAGAGTCACCCAGTGAGTTTGAAGTAGGATTTGAATTCGGGCCCTCCCAGTCTTAGTCCAATGCTCTAACCACTATGCTACTCTGGGGCACTCATGTATTCGTTGAGACCACCCTGGGCAGGGCTGCTGTGACTGAGGTCTGTGTGCAGGAGTTTTTGGCAGGCCAAGAATATCCCTAGTCCAGGGATTAGCTTTAATTGAATGGGGGGGTCCCCTTGGCCCTGGGGGGCTGCTTTTTCCTCCTCCCCCCACAAGCAAAAGGTAGGAGGGCAGGGACCCCCCCCCCGCCCTTTTTGTTCCAGAGCCCGCTCCAACCTTGCTATGCCCTGCTATCTGTCCTCAGGGTGGCTGTAGAATTTATTTTATTTTATTTTATTTATTGCATTTATATACCATCTCATATAAAATCTCTGGGCGGTTTACAGATTAAAACCTTAAATCATATAGAACAAATTATAAATCTTTACAAACAAAAAGCCTGATAAAATAGGGGCGTCTTCAAGAGTTGCTTAAATGCAGACAGAGAGGGAGAGGCTCTGATTTCATGAGGGAGTCTGTTCCACAGTCCTAGAGAAGTCCTGGTTTGGGGTCAGCACCAAGCAAGCCTCCCCCGGCGATCTTAATAGGTGGCAGCAGCGGGGCTCCTGATGAAGAAGAGGAATTCCGCTGGAGTCACAGAGGGCAGGGCAGGGCCCAGCTTGCCAGCCGGATGCTGCCAAAGGAGAACCGCTCCTTTGGGGTCTGACCCCCGCCCCCATCCCTTTCAAGAGCCATTCAGAGAGCTGCCGACCACCTCTGCCGACCACCTCTAGCATTCTGTAGTTGTATTTGGAGAAGCAAAGCAAGTTGTGTGTATCATCTTTATCGATAACCTTGCAAGTCTTTTGTAGAACACAGACCCCCGGGGAGCGCATAAAAGCCGCAGTGTTGCCTGTGAACATAAAGAGACCCAGTTCGATTTGCTCGGTTCAGGAGAGAGAGAGAGAGAGAGAGAGAGAGAGAGAGAGAGAGAGAGAGAGAGAGAGAGAGAGAGACCGTCTGCCTTTCATTCTGCAAAAGGGTCTATATTTAGGTCAGGCTCAATAGCAACTCAGCTCCCACTCTCTGGCTCGCTCTCTCCCATTCTGCCCTCCTGAATGGGGAGGATGCACCACCCACTTTGCCCCTGGCCAGGCAAATGGGTTTCCTCAGGAGCAGGGCAGAGAGCTCCCTGGCTCTGAACAGGCGCTTCCTTCAACTGGCACGACGAGGGGTGGTCTGTCGGAAGCAGGCCCTGCTTTCCGGCTCCTGGAAGCTCTTTGAACCCGGGAGGGCCGTGATATGGATTTGTCTAATAGAGCTCATCAATAATCAATAAGAGTACAAAGGTTGATTCAAGCGTTTAGCAAAAGGCTTCTAAGAGAGTGTGTCAGGCAGGCCAGGATGCAGTTGCTATTCCAGCCAAGAATATGAGGTGTCCGGCCAAGAGATATCGAATACAAAAGGATGCCTATAAGAACCAGACAGCACCTCAGCTAGTTGGCACCTTATGAATACACTGTTTATTCACCCAGACCGATCAGGAATAAGCCAAGGAGAAGAACAACAGCATGTGCCAAGGTTGGCTGGCAAAGTGTGAATACATCTATCTTTTATGACAAAGATATGTATATAGAGCCTGTCTGATTCGTTGATTTGCCTGCTTGCTTATTTGTAACCGACAAAAACTAAGGAGCAAGAAAACTTGGGTGCAGCGCAGGCCAGATTCTCAGCTTGTGCTGTGACTTCATGGTCTGTGGATAAAGACTAATGCTAAACACACACGCCCTTGCTGTTTGCTTCAGTTGTTGGACAGCAAGCCTTTTGGGGGGGACCTGGTCAATCCTTTTGGGTCAGTACTGGATCAAGGGGGGAAGACAGGGTTCCAGAGGAATTCCCGCTACAGCAGGATACGGCCAGCCTCAGCCAGCTGCTCCCCCTCCAGTTCCCAATGGCTCAAATGCCGCTCCTCCAGAGTAGACCATCCCACATCCAGGCCCCTGCCAGGCACTGAGGCATTGGCTTAATTTTCAGTTACATGGCAAGCATTAATATTTTGCTCCACTTCCACCCTGTTTAATGGCAAAGAGAGATGTGCCCTGAATGCCCTGCAACTTCCAAAGAAGGCCAAAGGATCCATTACGGCCACATTCGAGTCTGTGGCTATAAGGTGGCTGCTCAGTATCTACCCGTAGCTGATGGGTAGGCAGATATTGGACCATATTCTAGCCACAGACTTTGCTTCACTCTAGCTTGCAGTTTGCTTGCAGCAGCAGCAGCTGGGAATCCCCAGGTTGCAATCTGGGTAGTCATCAATACCGAGCTAAGTGGAGGACCAAGGGTCTGACTCGGTATCAGGCAGCTTCCTAAGTTCCTAAATAAGGGCTATTCCTCCGTAGCTTCAGTGCTCAAAGAGATGCAAGGAAAGAGCAGACACTGCCAGCAAGAAACAGCTCATTAATGCTGCAAAGGGCCTTTGCGAAGGGGACTCACTTGCATGTGGATGGTATCGGAGGAAGGACCTTGGCCATGGGGAAGGGCATTGCTAGCTCATGTCCTGCTCTTTCAAGTTCTGTGTGATGGAACCTCTGCTTCCATTCTGCTTCCAGCCCAGCAAAGCCTCAGCAGCATGCAAGGGCTCCAGTGTGAGAGCAGCCAGAGGAACTTCCCAGGGGGTGGGTTGTGTTTGCCAGTTCTGTGCTAGCGATACTGTATGTCAAGTTCCTTCCTTGTATCTATATAGTGGCTCCAAAGATATATTCTGACCCAAGGCTGCTGGCTAATCACAATGCATAATGCTTTGGGTTTGTGATGTGTGCAAGAACACACACACACACACAATGCCTGGATCCTGTTGCTCCAGTGCCCTCAGACTGAGAGAGACTTCCACCAGAAGGGCGAGTGTGCGGTTGGCAGCCCTGGGTGAAGATCATACATGGCTCTGTGTGTGTGTTCAATTCTGATTTTAAACCTGTTCCAATAACCCTAACAAACGCCAGGAGGAAAAAGTTGTTAGAAAAGGGAATGAAGTCTGTACAGTGTGCAACGCATGGCACTCCCTGCAAAGGGTTCAAGGGTCACGCCAGCCGGTGCAGCCTGACTAGGAAAAGGGAGAGAGGACTCGTTCTGGTGCCATCGGCCTGCAGCCTGTCTGTCAGATGTGCCTGCCTGCTGAGCTGCTCCACCTGGCCCGGCTTCGCTTGAGGCTACAAGACCGAGTGCCTGACAGCAAGTTCAAAGAGAAGCCAGAGAGTCCAATTAGCCACATTCACGTTAATTACAGTTGCTGACGTGGAAGGAAGTTCCCTCCTAGGAGATAACTGTAATTCTGAGCAGCAAGAGACAATTATGCAGGGTGAACCTGGGGAAGGCCGTGCCTAGCCTCTGGGCCTCTTCCAGCCTGCTGAGCGCTGCCCTTCCTTCTGGACTGTGCAGCCGGTTAGGGTTGGGTTAGGGTAACCCCCCTAACCCTAACCCCCCGACACTTTTTCAGGGCAGACTAGGAGCTGTTCTGGAAGACACCTGGGTGGAGAACAAAGTGTCCCCTGATCCAGGACTTTGAACAGTGTGTTCAAAGTCCCTAACCCTAACCCTAACAGTGTGTTCAAAGACCCTAACCCTAACCCTAACAGTGTGTTCAAAGACCCTAACCCTAACCCTAACAGTGTGTTCAAAGTCCCTAACCCTAACCCTAACAGTGTGTTCAAAGTCCCTAACCCTAACCCTAACAGTGTGTTCAAAGTCCCTAACCCTAACCCTAACAGTGTGTTCAAAGTCCCTAACCCTAACCCTAACAGTGTGTTCAAAGACCCTAACCCTAACCCCACAACCAGACCTGTCAGTCTTCTTCCCGCTTTGCACCCCAATGGCATTCAAACCTTCTACCCCACGGAAGAGGCAAGCTGCATTTGCATTCAGGCTCTGGCTACAGTCTCTTCTTGATTTTTTCTTTCTTTTACTTTTTATTAAGTCTCTTGTTTTGAGTTTTATCTTTTGTATTGCTGAGACTGATTTGCAGACTGCATTACATCTATTAGCAGCCAACAATGTAGTGGGACCTTAGGACTGCACTCCTGTCTTGAGTGTTTACTTTCCCCCTTGCATAGATTTATAAAATATCCTTGCTTGAGCACCTGCGTAAACTCGGCACTGTGCATCACGCACACACCTGCCATGCACCGCCAGTGCCCTTTTGGCATCTGTCTCCCAGTGATATCACAGATCACACAGACACCTTCTCTTGATCTCTGATTCCAAAGTTGCATGCTACAAAAATGCACTGGAAGGGGGAGAAGTGCCTGCTGTCTGGAATGGGCGCTGTCTTTTAGTGTTCCCTGCAGAGCCCTTGAGGTTGATTCAACACCAGATGTCCCCTTGACTTCAATGGCAAACAGCACACAACGTTATATTATTTATACCATTATTTATTCTTCCTCTTTTTCTCCAGCTAAGCCTCCATGTTGAGTACTTATCCATGGAAGAATGCTGGGTGGAGGTTTTTAAAATTAAAATGTATCTATAAGAATGATGGAAATTTTCTTTTTAAATTAAAAAAAAAGGATAGCACTTTCTTAACATGGAAAGCATTTCTTCTTGAAATAGTACAAGTGAAAGAGAGAAACAAGTGTGTGTGTGTATATAAAATATATATAAAAATTATATATATAAAAATTATATATATATAATATATATAAAATTATTATTATTATTATTATTATTATACACACACACACACACATCTTTTAAAATAATAGACAAAACTTATGGGCGAAATATCATCTGATCTGCCAAGGATTTAACAAGGATTGCAGAAACCAGCCAATGCCACAAACATCTAAAATACCATCCTTGGATTCACCAGCATGACTTCCAATTGCTTTCTCATCCAGTTGCTTACTCTGTATGACTTTCTATCCTTTAGCCATTCTGGCTGCTGCCAACAAATTGCCATCCCTGTATTCTCTGCTCCTTGGCACATGCCTTAAAACAGTCCTGGACAAATACCAACAGCATCACTTTGTACTTTGTAGTCCATCATATCCTTAAGGTTACAGTATCAGGGCTGTTTTCCCAAATACAGCCATCTGTTTACAAGTCCACACAGGTGTGCATGAAATTAGCCCCTTGGATATCCGTAGTGGCTTGTCCTAAGGCGCCGGGGGGCACGACTGTTCCTTATTAAAATGCCAACACCTGCCAGTTCCTGCTGCCTGCATCATTTTAATCCTGGATGGGACATAGTGCCATTGATTGGCACATGGTTTTGCAGAACATTTGTTCCAGAACTGGGTCCAAAGAGCACCTTCGCTGGTCCTGTGGCACATGAGGAACACAGCCGTGACATTTCCCGAATTCTTGTTGAGTGTTTGCACTCCGAATGATCCCAGTGAGAGCTGACAGTGAAAGTCTCTTATGTGGGGCGGGGGGGGGGGCATGCCACCCATCTCATCACATTAGAAAATCACACCAAGTGACAAGAAAGGGAAAGCTCTTCAGCCCCCAGGCATTCAGGAACTGCCTGAGGGCTTCTCCCAGGATGCTCTTTCCAAGTCATACACTGGCCTTGCTATTACATATAACTAGCCAAATATCCATCATCATGACAGATAGGGGGGTGTGCGTGTGCGTGTGCGTGTGTGTGTTGAGATGTTTCTTCCCTGTTCAGAAAAACGGCCCTCTCAATTGAAACCATCTTCTGAACTTAGACAGATAATTCCACTCACCCCCCCACCCCCAGTCATCTTTCACAGCTAGACCAGGAAAGGGAGAAGGTTCCCATCACAGCTTTTTAAATAACTCCAGAAGAGCTTTTCATTCTTTCTTTGGTGTTGCCTAAGGAGCGGGCAAATGAAAACCAACCATCAAAACTGCAGCCGTAACAGCCAGCCACAGAATCTAACTGCAGCGGTTTGCCTTGGTGGCTTCTGACCACAGCGAGGGCTGCAATTGCTTTGGCCTCCTGGGGATCTGATTTATAGCAGCAGCCCATTTGGGGGGATGGAAGGACCTACTGAGGAGGGAGAAGCAAGTGGGTCATGTGACCCCTATCCAGACCCAACACAGCTAATTCAAACGGAGTCCGGATTCCTGCAAGAAAATACAAGATAGGAACATGGGAAACTGCTTTATACCAAATCAGACCCTTGGCCCATCTAGCTCAGTATTGACTACACAGACTGGCAGCAGCTTCTCCAAGGCTGCAGGCAGGAGTCTCTCCTCTCACCCTTATCTTGGAGATGCTGCCAGGGAGGGGACTTGGGACCTCCTGCATGCAAGCAGGCAGGTGCTCTTCCCAGAGCGGCCCCATCCCCTCGGGGGGGAATATCTTCCAGTGCTCCCATTTGAATGCAAACCAGGGGGGCCCTACTTAGCAAAGGGGACAATTCATGCTTGTTACCATAAGACAGATCTCTAGAAAGGCCCACCTCACCCCTTCCCTGTGCAGGTATGTTTTTATTAGGAAACTGTCTTGACCCGTTTGCCCAGATCCAAAGCTAATGGGTGACCAAGGAGACCCGAGTTCAAATCCCCATTCAGCCATGAGAATTCTGGGCCAGTCACTTCTCTCTCAGCCCAACCTACCTCACAGGGTTGTTGTAAGAAGAAACAATTATGTACACCACTCTGGGCTCCTTGGAGCATGCGCAGAAGATAAATGTAAAAATAAATAAATAAATAAAATAAGTACTGTCCAACCCACCCAGCTGACAGCCTTGGATATTTAGACCCCACCCTTCCCAAGAGCCATCAAGGGCTCCCCATGCTTACGTGTTTTTTAAACATGTGACAGTCTGATTCCTTGTTCCAGTGCCAGATGCACCTGTGAATTTTCGGAAAGGAACACACAGATCTCCCCCTCTTTGCACCAGCATTAGCGGCAGGAGGAAAAGGAAAGAGGTGCAAGGGTCAAGTTTCCCTGCTGTTGCTGTGGTGGAAGGAGAGTTGGCCTTGCAGTAGCGAGCAGGAACGGCCTCCTTTGCTAAGCAGGGTCTGCCTTGGTCTGCATTTGGGTGGGTGACAGCGTGGGAGCCCTGTCTGCTGTGCAATGTGCCCCCTTAGGGGCTGTGGCTCAGTGGAAGCGTCCCTGCTTGGCACGTGGAAGGCCACAGGCCAAGGTCCCTGGCAGCATCTCCCAGGCAGGGCTGGGAGAGACGCCTGCCTGAAGCTGCAGACAGCCGCTGCCAGCGAGAGGAGAGCTGGTCTTGTGCTAGCAAGCATGACTTGTCCGCTTCGCTAAGCAGGGTCTGCCCTGGTTGCAGAGACAATATTGAGCTAGGTGAACCAATGGCCTGACTCGGTAGAGGGCCCCTTCCTAGGGTGGGCACTCTGCTTTGGTCAACAAGGCATGACCCTAGATCTGAAGCCTCCCCCCCGCCACCTTTGGAGTGCAAGGCAGACAGTTTGGGGGAGGAGCCCTTATTTGACACGGCCTTCCTTGGGGCACACGCCTCCTTCCTTTGGGTTAATGGCAGACGCTGCAATGTGGTTTGCGGAGAAGCCGGATGCTTCACTTCCTATGCGACAGGATGGGCTTTGCAAGCAGAGACATCTCTAGGCAACATACAATGGCAATGTTGTCGCTATCCCTGATGGTTCATGGACCGGTAATATCCTATTCGTTGGTCATGTATAGGGCGAGCAGCAGAATGCTCTCTTTGCCTGGCCCGGTGGGCCAAATGGTGCTGACTGTGGGTAGACGGCAGTGAAGCAGCTTTCCAGCGCAGGAGGACTTGCTCTTGCCCTGGCAGCAAACCACCCCAGTATATCCCCCAATAGCTGCCCCATTCACCATCCCCCCAGTGCATATAGTTTAGGGCAGCGCTTCTGAAATGGGGCCTGACTGAGTGACACTTGTGCACACATAGGAATTGACATTGACCAACGGCTGAGCTGAAACTCCTCACTCTTTGGGCAGTGCCCCAAAGTCCCCCCTTTTCATTGAGTGTGTGGATGGAGGCACCCTAGAGGACATTGGATATGGTCCCCTCATTTCCAGTTGCCTTTATTTGCCTTTATCACAGAGACAAAGTTGATTGGCTACGTAGCACGGTGGTGTCATCCCATTCATACTGTGCTCCCTGTCAGGTTGGGATAGTCCACCCGACTTTGCCAGGAACCTTGCTCTCTGATGCTCTTAGTGACATCATCACAGAACCCAGTGCTAGCAAGCATTGTAGCCTCTTCCTATTCACTGACTGGGGGGGTGGTTTCTGGTCCAGTTTGAGGTTGAAGCAGTTGAACCGGCGGTCAAAGCAGACATCACTGCTTTGTGCGCTTAGAGGGAACACTGTCTGCCATGCAAACTCAGTGCCTTGCCAAGGGACTGTGTAGCCTTTGGGTATTATTATTATTATTTCTTGTTTACACAGTCAGACAGGTGTTATTGACGGGTTTGTTTTATCCAGACATCGAGTCCTTCCCAAGGACCTGGGATGGCTGGATTTTATCATCAATACTGTTGGTTATTATAGATATCATCGCAAAATATAGGCTGTTCCCAGTAAAGCTGCTTTTTGTAATTGGCCAATGGTGATTTCTGTGGCCCTGATGGTGTTGAGGTGCTCTTCAAGGTCTTTTGGAATTGCACCCAGGGCGCCAATGACCACTGGGATTATTTCGGTCTTTTTCTGCCACAGCCTTTCAATTTCAACTTGTAGATCTTTGTATTTGGTGATTTTTTCTATTTCTTTTTCTTCTATTCTGCTATCCCCTGGTATTTCTATGTCGATTATTTTCACTTGTTTTTCTTTCTTCTCAACTACAGTTATATCTGGTGTACTGTGTGGCAGATGTTTGTCTGTTTGTAGTCGGAAGTCCCATCATATTTTTGCATTTTCATTTTCTTCAACTTTTTCAATTTTATGGTCCCACCAATTTTTGGCTACAGGTAGCTTGTATTTTTTGCAGATGTTACAGTGTATCATCCCTGCTACCTTGTCATGCCTTTGTCTGTAGTCAGTCTGTGCGATCTTTTTACAACAGCTGATGAGGTGGTCCACTGTTTCATCTGCTTGTTTACAAAGGCGGCACTTGCTGTTTGTTGTGGATTTTTCGACTTTTGCTCTTATTGCATTTGTTCTTAGTGCCTGTTCTTGTGCAGCCGGTATTAAACCCTCTGTTTCTTTCTTCAAGTTGCCATTCTTAAGCCATTGCCAGGTCTTGGTGATGTCTGATTTTTCCACTTATATTGTGTAAATATTGACCATGCAGGGGCTTATTTTTCCATTTTTCTGCTCGGTTCTTGACTTGTTCTTTCTTGTAGGCCTGCTTTGTTTCATTGGTGTTGAATAGTTTCTCGTTCTTGACCATTTTAAGTGCATCTTCTTCACTGTCCTTGATATATTCTGTTCTGTTCCTTCTGTTTTTGTTATTTTCCCTCTGTTCATTATTGATGCAGCACACTTGTCTAGTCCAAACTCCATTGCTATATTGCTACTGAATATACAGACAGTGTTTAGCAGTGATTCGATTTCTGACTGGGACTTTCCATACAACTTCAGATCGTCCATGTACAGCAGATGGTTGATTTTACTTGATGTTTTAGATGTTTGGTATCCGAGGCCTGTTTTGTTTAGTATTTGTGAAACTGGGGTCATGGCGATTACAAACAATAGAGGGGATAGTGAGACCCCTTGGAAAATGCCTCTTCTAATGCTAACCTGTCCAAGTGCCTCGCCATTGATTGTTAACTGTGTACTCCACCTGCTCACTGCTTTTTAAATAAATATCTGAATGTTTTTGCTGACACCAGTTGTTTCTAAACATTTTAGTATCCATGTGTGAGGCAATGAATCGAAGGCTTTCTTGTAGTCAATCCATGCAACACTTAGATTGGTTTTTCTTCTCTTGTAGTTTTCTAAAATCATTTTGTCAATCAGCAGCTGGTCTTTTGTGCCTCTGGTGTTCGGGCAATTTTCTTTCTGTTCAACTGGAAGTGGTTTGTTAGTTAATAAGTGTTGCATCACTTCATCTGCTATTATTCCAGTTAATAATTTGAACATGGTTGGCAGGCAGGTTATCGGTCTATAATTACTTGGAACCGTACTTTTTGCTGGGTCTTTCATTATGAGATGAGTTTTCCCAGTTGTTAGCCATTGTTCAATATCACCGCCTTTCATAATGTGATTGAACTGTTTTGATAGTTGTTTATGAAGGCTTGTTAGGTGTTTAAGCCAAAAGCCATGCAGTTCATCGTCGCGAGGAGCAGTCCAATTTTTAATTTTCTTTGCTCTTTCACTTATTAATTCTGGTGTTATTATTAGCTCTTGCATTTGTTGGTTACATTTTTTGACCTCTTTCATCCAGCCTGCTTTTTTATTATAATCTATTGGATTGTCCCATAATTTCCGCCAGAATTGCACTGTTTCTTCTTTATTTGGTGTTTCTAGGTTTCTTGCAGTTTCTCCTTCTATGCTTTGGTAGAAACATCTCTGATTCGACTGGAATTGGAGATTCTGCCTGTGTTGTGTAATCCTGGCTTCATATCTGCTAATCTTCTTTGACACTGCTGTTATTTGCTGCTTTATTATTTCCAGGACTTCTCTAATTTTCCTTGAATCTAGGTGGTATTTTTGGATCAGATACTGTTTGGTGTTTTCATTCTTCAGCTTCTTGTCTTTCATATCTTTCAATATACTAGCATCTGATCTAAGCCTGGAGATTTTATTTTCTAATCTAATCTTCCATTTAGGTGATGTACTGCTTTTTTTTTTTTTTGGCAGGTCCACTGATCTTATATCCGAGCACTTGTGTTGTTATTGTTGCTGCACTGTACATTAGTTGGTTTGTTTCTTGCAAATTCTTGGTTGTTATTTCTGCAAGTGCAGCATTGACATCTTTTAATGCCTGAGCAATTTGTTTTTTGGCAACTGTTTTTAGAGCTGGAAGTCGAACCCTGGTGGTTGTTTGGTTCATGTGCTCAGTTATTTTTTGCTTTAGTTCTTGTTGCTTTTCTGTTAAACGGCATTTGGGTTTTTGAGGTGAAGGCAAAGGGGAGATTGCCTGGTTTTGATTTTGAAACAGTTCAGCAACAGTGGCATCCTTGATTTCCAACACCTCCTCCACCTGTGCCTGAGCAACTTCTTCAATTGGTGATAATTCTTCTTCCATATCTTGAGCCTGTGTTGCTCTTTGCAGTTCTTCCAGCTCAACTCCTGTGAATACTTTATTTCTTATTATGAATCTTCTCTGGTCTGCTAGCCTTTGTTCTGTTATTTCTGTGTCTGGATGCTTCTCTTTCCAAATTTGGTACATTCTTTTTAAATAACCTCTTCTAGTTGGACTAGACTTGTAATAGCAGATCATAATTTCCTTGTTGGCATTTTTTGTATATTTTTTTCGGTTTAGCAACATTTCTTCCAGTAACTTTGCTGTCTCCAGCCCTGGTTGCTCAACTGAAGATCCTGAGTCCTGTTGCCCACTTGCCACCAGATGTCCAGGGACTATAGCATCTGGTGCGGTCCTTGTTGAACTGGGCGACGACCGATCCATTATAGATTTATTAAAGTTACGTCTCACCATATTGTTGATGGGAGAGGCACTCTTTGTCTGGCTCCTCTGGTAAGACCTGTCCAGTATGGTTGGACCTCTGGCATAGCTCTCACCTTCATCAGAGCACACAAGCCCCACAACCACGCCAAGATAATGCCTCACTGGGGGTTATTATTATTATTTGTTTACACAGTCAGACAGGTGTTATTGTCTGGTTTGTTTTATCCAGACATCGAGTCCTTCCCAAGGACCTGGGATGCCAGAATTTTATTGTCAATGGTTATAGATATCGTTGCAGAATATAGGCTGTTCCCAGTAAAGCTGCTTTTTGTAACTGGCTGATGGTGATTTCTGTGGCCCTGATGGTGTTGAGGTGCTCTTCAAGGTCTTTTGGAACCGCACCCAGGGCGCCAGTTACCATTGGGATTATTTTGGTCTTTCCACAGCCTTTCAATTTCAATTTGTAGATCTTTGTATTTGGTGATTTTTTCTATTTCTTTTTCTTCTATTCTGCTATCCCCTGGTATAGCTATGTCGATTATTTTGACTTGTTTTTCTTTCTTCTCAACTACAGTTATATCTGGTGTACTGTGTAGCAGATGCTTTTCTGTTTGTAGTCGGAAGTCCCATCATATTTCTACATCTTCATTTTCTTCAACTTTTTCAATTTTATGGTCCCACCAATTTTTGGCTACAGGTAGCTTGTATTTTTTGCAGATGTTACAGTGTATCATCCCTGCTACCTTGTCATGTCTTTGTTTGTAGTCAGTCTGTGCGATCTTTTTACAACAGCTGATGAGGTGGTCCACTGTTTCATCTGCTTCTTTACAAAGGCGGCACTTGCTGTTTGTTGTGGATTTTTCGACTTTTGCTCTTATTGCATTTGTTCTTAGTGCCTGTTCTTGTGCAGCCAGTATCAAACCCTCTGTTTCTTTCTTCAAGTAACCATTCTTAAGCCATTGCCAGGTCATGGTGATGTCTGATTTTCCACTTATATTGTGCAAATATTGACCATGCAGGGGCTTATTTTTCCATTTTTCTGCTCGGTTCTTGACTTGTTCTTTCTTGTAGGCCTGCTTTGTTTCATTGGTGTTGAATAGTTTCTCGTTCTTGACCATTTTAAGTGCATCTTCTTCACTGTCCTTGATATTATTATTATTATTATTATTATTATTATTATTATTATTATTCCGATTTCTATACCGCCCTTCCAAAAATAGCTCAGGGCGATTTACAAAGAGAAACAATAAATAAATAAGATGGCTCCCTGTCCCCAAAGGGCTCACAATCTAAAAAGAAACATAAGATAGACACCAGCAACAGTTCCTTGGAGGTCGTGTGCTGGGGGTGGAGAGGGCCAGTTACTCTCCCCCTGCTAATATGAGGGTATGAGGGCTTCAGCCATTCTTCAGGTGGACCTGAACAGCCTGCATGCTGATGAATGTCCGGCCTGCAGGCAGCGCAGCTCTTGGCCAGGGCGGAAGAGACAGAGGAGCAAACCTTGCCCCCCGCCCGGCCCGGCTCCTTAGGACAAGCCCTGACTGTGCAGCGGTAGGAAGAGAGCACAGGCCAGGTGAGGAGTCGATGAGCAGGAAACACATTTCAGAGGGTGTGCTCTGGAGAGACAGTTTGGAAGGGACCCCCTCCAAGGAAGACCCAAAGCCCTTCACTCCAGCCCTTCTGCAGCAGCACCAGCCGCACCCCACCCCACCCCACCCCAGCTTTCCTGCCCCGGCCAGCCACTGGCAATCTTCTAGTGACGATGCCACAACCGATCCTGAGTGATGAGCACAGAGGGTGACTGAGCAGGGCCACCTCTTTGGCTGCCGCCCACCGGGGGCCTTTCCTTCCTCCTCAAAGGGGAACGTCTCTCCGGAGCAGGGAATCAAGACAGCATTGAAAAGCTGGAGATGAAAGAGCGCCGCCTGCTCGTCTGGAGGCTGGGGAATAAAAAGGCCCCACAAAGGCAGACCTGAGCTAGGCAGGCTGGAGGATGCTGAAGGCGGCCGGGAGGAAGACGCCGACTTGAAAGGCGCTGGCTGGCCGTCAAGAAATGAGATGACTGAGGAGCAGGGAGGGCTGCTGGCTGCTGGCATCCAAGTGAGCAGCAAGGCACGCCAAGTTTGCCTGGGTGAAAAGCAGGTTGGAAGCATCCGTGAATCACCTGTCAGGAGGCAGAGAGGCAGACCAAGCTGGGTGAGGCTGGAGACACCTGAACTGCAACCAGCTCTGGAAGGGCCGAAGTTTCTGTTTTAGTACAATCCCTGCCTACATCTTAATGTAAGAGGAGGAGAGCTGGTCTCCTGGTAGCCAGCATGACTTGTCCCCTTTGCTAAGCAGGGTCTGCCCTGGTTTGCATTTGGATGGGAGACTACATGGGTGAGCACTCTTCGTTATTCCCCTCCCCTGAGGAGATGGGGCCGCTCTGGGAAGAGCAGAAGGTCCCAAGTTCCCTCCTTGGCAGCATCTCCAAGAGAGGGCTGAGAGAGACTCCTGTCTACAACCTTGGAGAAGCCGCTGGCAGTCTGGACAGACCAGGGGTGTCAAACTCAATTGTGTGGTGCGCCAGATTTGATCCCAATGCATCCCCAGGGGGCTGCACCCACCCTGCGCTGCTTTCCTACACCTGCCTTGCACCTTCTGTCTTCTTCTTCCTCCTCCTCCTCTTTCCAGGGGTGGGTCAAGCATTTTGCCACCTCTAAGCAAAAAGGTTTTTGACGCCCTTGTACCTTAAACAAAAAAAACAGCCTGGCTTTTTGTTTTTAAGGTAAGGGTAAGGCTTTTTGTTTTTAAGGTAACCTTTCTCCTTGTCTACTCCACCCTTGCTGCAGCCACTGCTGCCCACAGAGAGGGGTGGCAAAATTTGAGGAGGGGGGGAAATGGCTGCCCCTCAAATGTTGCCGCCGTAGGCCAGTGCCTCCTCGGCCTCTCCATTAGCCCACCACTGCCTACTTCCCGATGGTCTGCAGGCGCCTCAGCCCTCCAGCTCGCCGCCCAGGGCCTGCCTCAGCCAGCCCTGGGGAGGGAAGAAGCAGGCTTCCACTTCTGCTCATAAGAAGCAGAGACCGTGGTCTCGGGCGGCTGCCACTTTGGAGCCCAGAGGGGTGGAGAAAGTAGTGCAGTGGTGGTGGGGTGCCGCTGCAGGGAGGAGAAGTGTGCCAGGGGTGGGGTGGGTGGTAAGGAGGGCTGTCGTGGGGAGGCAAAACACGGCAGTGGCTTCTCAGGGACTGGGGTGCCCAAGCTTCACGGGCCACATCCGGCCCTCAGGCTGGCGGTTTGACACCCCAGGTGTAGACAATACTGAGCTAGATGGCCCAATGAAGGGACTCAGCAGTAGGCAGCTTCCAATGTCCCGAAGAGGGTGAAGAAATCCCGCCAAAGCAAAGTGCTTCCAGGTCTCACTGCTTCCAAGCAGCCCTGGGCACCATGCCAAGCTTTCCCATAGAAATCATTTTGCGGTGGTTGTGTCTTAAAGAAGAGGCAGTGAGTGGGTATATCTGTGGGTGACGGATCCATAATCACAGATCTTGCTGCTGCTGCACAGGTGGCTGTAGCAGAGGCAGAAGACCTTACAGACCCAGCCCCTGCCCACCGAAGCAGATCCTGCAAAAGGCTGTTCTTTGCTGGGTCGTGCCTTGCAAGACTTGCATGATGATGAAGAAGTTTGAGGGAGAGGGGGCTTGGAGGGCACCCCAGAGGAGAGGCCACATTTTGGTGGTTAAGGCCATGCTTTGCAGGCCTCCAGGAAATCCCTCATTCTGTTCCTGGCATGCAACAAGTTGAGCCAAACTCAGCATCCCCTCCTTCCTACCATCCTGCCACCTTCTTGGGCAAGTGAAAAACCTTTGCAAAAGAGAGAGGGGAGCCAGTGTGTGTGTGTGTGTGTGGTTGGGAGGGGGGGTTGCTCATGACCGGCTGTTGCTCTAGAAATGACACGTTGTTCTGATCATAAGGGGGTTCAAAGGCATTATCTTTTTTGCTTTTGTATTCTTTGAGTCACACCTGCCCGTTTCGCAACACATCTCCAGTCTTCACTTTGCCTATAAATTAGCCACCGGCACATTGGGATGTAGTTTTCTTTCTGTATCCCCTCGCTCTGAGGAATGTAACAAGAAGAAGTCAAAAATCCCATGATTCTAAGAACCTATAAACGGCACCTTTCTGAGCGTTGGCGAACAAACTAGCTTTGCTTACAGTCTATGACTCAACAAACACATCTTTTCCCGTCTCTTCGTAGCCACTCGTGTTTGTTCCAGCTCGTTCAAAGAATGCAGCCAAGGCCATGAGACAGAAAGGAGGCTTCCATCACGCTTCGTTCCACCTACAGTTTGCAGCCTTGAAGCTCTGGTCACAGAAGGCACTTCAGTTTTCTTTGGCAAGGAGAACTGTCCGAGCATTTCAGGGTGACAGCTGGTGATGCCAGACTGTGATTGGGTGTGGAGGGCAAGGCTCTGTCCATCACCGGCCTCCCAGAACCTCAGTCACTCTCCAGAGGCATTTAGGCTCGTACTGTATGGTGTATTTAGGCATCCATACAGTGCGATGGCTTCTTTTCAACGAAAGAGCAGCCAGATCAGGTGGGCCACCCTGCAAACTGGGGCCATGGTGTGCACGGAGGGGGCTTTAATCCTGCTCCTACCATAGTCCTAATCGGGATCCCCTCCCAACCCCACAGCTGCTCTTTATGCCCATGAGAGCCTCCCTGCCCTTGGCAGCTATGAATATTTGTATGCTCCTCTCTTTTTCAAGCAAAGGTCTCAGAGTGGTTTGCATAGAAAAAGGAATAGAAGAATGATGGTTCCCTGTCCCCAAAGGGCTTACAAGCGAAAAGGAAATATAAGGTAGCCCCCAGCAATAATCGCCGGAGGGATGCTGTGCTGAGGTTTGATCAGGCCCGTTGCTAAATATAAGAGCATCCCCATTAAATATGGCTGTTAATAAAGAATGATAATGATGGTTTAAAAAACCACCGGGAAGGAAATAGCTGCAACAAATCCTCTGAAACGACGCTGCTTTTTCAGATGTAATCTTTGGCATTTGAAACTTGCGGCAAACCCCACCCCCACAGAAACCTGCCCCCTTCCCAAGGAGATCCGAAATGCCATCCCCACACATTCTGTCTCATTTGGAAGCCAAAGCTGAGCCGGAATGGAACAGGCTCAGCGTCACCTACTTCGGTTTGAAATGGCAGATGGGAGGGTATCTTTCACCAGCTTCAGGGGAGCCATGATGGGTCCATACCAGGTGGCCTGTGAGTCTTCTTCGTTCTCATCACCGTTCCTGAGTGTTTCTACAGATACTTCTAGACAACTTTCCCCAGGAGGAGGGAAGTGTACAGTTTGGTAGAACAGCACCCCACTGGCAGTGAAGCCTAGAAATGTCACACATACCCCCCCAGTTGGGATTGGGCTCTTTCCCTTCCCTTGCATGGTTCCTTCTTGTTGGCACCCTTCTGGGTGTTCAGTTCCACAGACAAGCTGGTTCTGCTGCACAAAGAGGCCCCGTTCATCCTTTCGGGGGTTTGGTTGTACCCAGGCAGAGAAATGGCAGTCCTACCACCATCCAAGGCCTGCTTTTCTTCTTGGAATGGCTTTTTGAATCTCTGCTTTCTCCTGGTGTGGAGCTTCATGACCTGAAGAAATCCCCCTCCAAGGAGAAATGGGACCACTGGAAGAAGCAGTGATAATTCTGCCCAGCTTTTGCCCTCCTGAACATCATGACAATTTGTGTGTGTGTGTCTGTGTCTGTGTGTGTGTACACACACACGTGTGCACCACCACCCTCATTTTGTTGCCTGTGAATGGGGCAGTAGAATTGGGGGGGGATTTTGGCTGAGTGGGGAGCAAGCAAGGGTGGGCTGGACTCTGCCCCCTAAAAACACATCGCGATACCAACCTTTTCCCAGCGTGCAATGCAGCTTTCACTCTTGGCTGCTGGCCCTCCAGTACTGATGAGTATCCAGATGTTGCTGCCTTCAGACTATCCCTTCCTGTTTCATTTTTGTCATGTCAAAAGCAATGCGGTGCCTGCCAAGCAGCAGCCGAAACCGGCTCCGAGTGTCATTAATATCTATTCAGCTGGTAGTGATGGAACTCCCTGTTGTGAAGCAAAGACGTTGGTTTCATTTGGAATGCAGCCAAGTAGCAACCACAATAAATAAATAAAGCATGCCAGATACTGATTTTGCTTTTTACCTTTGGTCTGGATTGGGTTTAGGGCTGACGTCTGTTATGACCCAAAGACAGCTTCAGTATTTTGCTTGATTGGGCGGGGGGTGCTGTTATGATCAGGAAAGGATTCTCTTTCTGAATCTGTGGGTCTCTCTCTTTCCTTTGGATGCCCAGCCTTGAGTCCCCAGATGTTGTTGACTACAACTCCCATCATCCCCAGCCACAATGCCCAGGGCAACTAGGGTGATGGAAGAAGTTGTAGTCCAACAACGTCTGGGGACCCGCGAAGGTTCGGAACCCCTTCATCATCAGAGATTATGAAGACTGAAGAGCTCTTCCAAGAAGGAGTGTAACTGACTTAGGGAGCATGCTGCCAGAAGATGTGGATGTGGCCAAAAATTTGGATGGCTAAAAAGGAGATTAGATAAATCCATAGAGAAGGAGATGCCTGTGGGTGGCTATGAGCCGTGAGGTCCCGATGGAATCTCACTCAGAGACTCAGCCGAATATTCAGAGCCACGGAATACTTGCTGCTGGAGTGGCCGGGGCGGGTGGGACAAAGCATGGCCTTTGCTTGGGGTTTCTCACTGGCTGTTGGAAACAAGATGCTGGGTGAGAGGAACCTTTGATGTGTTTCAGCAAGGCCCTTCTTATGAAGACAATGAAGCTATTCTCATGATGAGGGGAAATTGGGCTAAGGGAGCCTAGCCCGATTTCCCCTGGTCATCTGCTGCCAGCAGCAAACCGCAATAACCACCCCTCCCCTTAAAAGAGCACTCCTCTAACCCCATGTTTGGATTGTGTGCTGCTGCCGTGTGGCTCCGTGCCATGGCAACACACGAGGAGACCCATGCCGGGAGGCTGAAACAAACCTCCCGGCCCCGGGGGTCTCTCCAGAATGCCCCAGGGAACTTCCAGGGGCCATGCAGCCCCCGATCCCCGCAGCCCCAGCCGGCTCCGTGATGGAGCCAGCAGTCAGGTGGGTGGCTGATCTGGCCACCCAGGGACGGCTCCCTGCCCGTGTGCATGACCCTGAATGGCACTTCACACTGATCGTGTGAAGCACCTCCATGTTGGGCTTGGTGGATGCCTAATCTGGAGAAAAGGCAGAAGACTCAGGGATGAGAGAGAGATAGGGAAGCCCCCCCCACCTCACTGCAACCCCATTCATTAGAGGAACTGGGGTGGGTTTGCTTCCCATGCCCCCGCCCTGACCTAAAGATATGGCTGACCTCATGCTTTGACTCAGAGGAGGAGTCCCCTGAGGACCTGCCATGAAAGGGAAGGCCCTGCACTGCTGGCAGCGTCAGTGTCTGTGGACGTGGGCAATACCTCCTTAAGCCACAGGAACCTCTCCAGAAAGACAGACAGGTGGGGACAGACACCCTGACTAGTCAGTGAGCTGCACAAACCTGTGGTCAACTCCAGACATTTGCTGGAACCACACCTGACCTGCTGCTCTGGCATTCATCTCCAAGTCACAACCTCTTGGAGCTGTCTGAAGTCCTGCCTTCTCCTTGTGGACTCTTGCTCTCTGTAGGAGCTGCCCATGGCCTGAGTTTCTCCTGGGACTCTTGCCTCCACCCAGACTCCTGCCTCAGTCGAAACTCCAGCTCAGCCCATGATTCCTCTGGGAACAACCTACATTGACACCTTGGTCATAAGGACTATATTGATATTTTGATGCCAACCATGGACCCTAGAAGAAATAATGCCAGTAAATGTTTTGACACCTATAACTCCTGTCAAGGAGTTATTGAGAATGCATACACAACACAGGGGGGTTTCTTTCAAACTGTTCTGGAGTTGTATGTGGGTATCTAGCATTTGCGTCAAATTGTAGGAAAGTTGTGATGTCTCTCTTCGGCGAGGGGTGGGGTGCAGTGGCAGATGTATGCAGAGGCAGAGTAGGCATTTGCCTACGGTGGCAAAATTTGAGGAGCGGAAAATTTTGCCACTTCTCAACTTTTGCCGCCCCTCTTTGGGGGCGAGGGGAAAGCCCCCCCCTTCGCCTTAAAAACTGCCACTGTGGGTGGCGGAATAAGGCCAGCGAAGGTTGCACAGTGGCAGCTGTGGAGAGAGGGGGACAAGGGGAAAGTCCCCCCCCACACACACCCCTTTAAAATGCTGTGCAGTGATGGGGCAGCAGCTGCCGCAGCGGAGAGGATGGTAGTGGGCCGAGGGGAATGTCCCCCCTTTTAGCACTGCTGCTGCACAGGCAGCAAGGGAGAGCTCCTCCCTTCTCCCCTCCTCCCTCCCAAATGACTGCATGCCCCATCTGCAGTCCATGGGGCATGCAGTCATTTGGGAGGGGGGAGGGGAGATGGAAGGCGGTCTCCCTCGCTGCCTACACAGCGGCAATGCTAAAAGGGGGGGCCTTTCCTTTTGGCCCATTACCACCCTCCCCACTGCTGCCCCATCACCTGCACAGCATTTTGAAGGTAAGTGGGGGGGGGACTTTCCCCTCACCCCCCTCCCTGCAGTGTGTGGCCTTCACTAACCTTATCCTGCCATGAATAGCGGTGTATTATTATTATTATTATTATTATTATTATTATTATTATTATTATTTCTTGTTTACACAGTCAGACAGGTGTTATTGACTGGTTTGTTTTATCCAGACATCAAGTCCTTCCCAAAGACCTGGGATGGCTGAATTTTATCATCAATACTATTGGTTATTATAGATATCTTCGCAAAATATAGGCTGTATCCAGTAAAGCTGCTTTTTGTAATTGGCTGATGGTGATTTCTGTGGCCCGTATGGTGTTGAGGTGCTCTTCAAGGTCTTTTGGAACTGCACCCAGGGCGCCAATGACCACTGGGATTATTTTGGTCTTTTTCTGCCACAGCCTTTCAATTTCAATTTGTAGATCTTTGTATTTGGTGATTTTTTCTATTTCTTTTTCTTCTATTCTGCTATCCCCTGGTATTGCTATGTCGATTATTTTCACTTGTTTTTCTTTCTTCTCAACTACAGTTATATCCGGTGTATTGTGTGGCAGATGTTTGTCTGTTTGTAGTCGGAAGTCCCATCATATTTTTGCATTTTCATTTTCTTCAACTTTTTCAATTTTATGGTCCCACCAATTTTTGGCTACAGGTAGCTTGTATTTTTTGCAGATGTTCCAGTGTATCATCCCTGCTACCTTGTCATGCCTTTGTCTGTAGTCAGTCTGTGCAATCTTTTTACAACAGCTGAAGAGGTGGTCCACTGTTTCATCTGCTTCTTTACAAAGGTGGCACTTGCTGTTTGTTGTGGATTTTTCGACTTTTGCTCTTATTGCATTTGTTCTTAGTGCCTGTTCTTGCGCAGCCAGTCAGTCCTTTATTACGGTCATGGACCAATGCATAGCTAAAACATACATACTTACATGCTTACATATAAGAAAAGAGACTCAGCATAATAAAACGGATTGTAACACAATAGTACCAAGTTAAAATTAGAACAGTTATGGTGAACTCCAAATAGGTCTGACTGAAAACCTTATTAAACAGGGCACCCTCCATTGCAATCATGAAATAGGAATCACAGGGGAAGAAAAGAAAAGAACAGAACATTATTAAAAACCTGAGCGGATGGTGCAAATGATATGACAATACCTTGCCATTTTGATGATTAGGTTGTCATCAGAACTGGACAATAAGTACTTCAAATAGAAGTCATCCAAGTGCCCGGGAAAATGTTGCAACAAAGGGGACACTAATCTTAAGCGGGTGTCCCTATAAAAGTTACAATAAAGTATGGCATGCGCAATTGTCTCCACTTGACCAGACCCGCAAGGGCAAAGTTGAGCAGAAAAAGGGGTACCTTTAAATCTTCCCTCCATGACAGCAGATGGAAGCGCATTAAGACGGGCGAGCATCAGAGCACGTCTAAATTTGGGGATGGTAACTAGACTTAGATAGCTAGCTGGTTTAGTGTTGAAGATTTGATCCCCTGGAAAGATATTCTTAGGCAGAGAAGTGACTTCTTCCTGCAGTTCCATGTCCATGATACGTTGTTTAATCTCAATCCTGGCACGATCGTATCCCAATTTTATAATCTCATCCTGGGAGAAACCATAGTGAGCCAATTTGTCAGCAATTTGGGTCTGCCACTTAAATCGGAAACAATCAGTCTTAATAAGGGGGGCCAGTCCTACGCAAGAGAAGACAAATTTTAACCAAAATAATATGATAGTCCTCCAGTAGCAAGTTTCCAATCTAATCATACCCACCTCTCGTCTAAGCGCAGCATTGGGCACGCATCTGGGGACTAACAATATAGATCTCAGAAATTTAGACTGCAGGGTTTCTAAAGCCATAAAGTTGCTGACAGGTCCTATTTGGGCTCCGTACAGCACTTGGGAGTGGACTTTAGATACAAACAGTTTAACTGCAGCGGGGATGTAAGAAGATTTTCCACTTATATTGTGTAAATATTGACCATGCAGGGGCTTATTTCTCCATTTTTCTGCTTGGTTCTTGACTTGTTCTTTCTTGTAGGCCTGTTTTGTTTCATTGGTGTTGAATAGTTTCGCGTTCCTGACCATTTGAAGTGCATCTTCTTCACTGTCCCTTATATATTCTTCAAGGCCTCTTTTCTCCTCCTCTACTGTTTGATGGACTTGCAGCATTCCTCTTCCACCTGAGCTGCGAGGGATGTAGAGCCTATCGACATCACTGCGGGGGTGCAGAGCATGATTGATGGTCATGATTTTCCTGGTCTTACGATCTAGCGTCTCTAGCTCTGCCTGGGTCCAGTCTATTATTCCTGCAGTGTATCTGATAACAGGTATAGCCCAGGTGTTTATGGCTTGTATGGTGTTCCCGCCATTGAGTTTGGACGAGGATTTTTCTAACTCTCCTGATGTATTATTTTTATTATTATTATTATATTAATTCAATTTCTATACTGCCCTTCCAAAAATGGTTCAGGGCGGTTTACACAGAGAAATAATAAAGAAACAATAAATAATAAATAAATAAGATGGCTCCCTGTCCCCAAAGGGCTCACATTCTAAAAAACAACAACAACACAAAAGATAGACATGAGCAACAGTCACTTTAAACAGTCACTTTTTAAGGAGAAAAGGGGGGGGCTTTCTCCTTCCACCCCTACCCTCGCTGCAGCAGTGGTGGTGGCAAATCCTTGGCCGCCTACGGGTGGCAAAAGGCTTAATCCACCCCTGAGGGGTGGTGGTGGTGGAGGGGGCAGGAACGATGTTATCGCCAGGGACGTGGCGCTCAAGGACACTCTTTCTCATGGCTACGCTGCGCTTTTCTGGCCCTCCTTGCTTTGGAAGTTCTCCTCTAATCCTCACCATTCTTTCCCTCCGTTTCATTCCACACGCAGATGTGTTTAATCCTCTTTTTCACTGGCGATTGCAACCACAATTAGACATGTTCCCCTGTCAGGATGGCTTATGCCGATAATTGGCTACAACGTGCTGGAAATGACATGTCAGCCCTGGAGGGGGTGGAGGGGGAAAGCAAATCTTCTGTTCCGAAGTGCTAAATGAATTGTAATGTTATTCCTGAATGTCAGCTTGCTCTCTGCAGCGTGCACAAAGTCTGTTCAGATTATAATGTTGCACCAAAGAGGCGCTTTTTCATTCTCTGACTACAGAGGACTGCCCTGACCCACATTCTCGTTCACTAACTTGATTTAGCTTATAGGGTTTCGGTAGCTATTGTTTGTGCATCTCTGATTTAATTTGAGATCTTTCCCAGAACGTATATTCTGATCATTCTTTCAGCTCCTTTGCAGAACGAGAATTAAAAAGCAACGTTTACTTGTGAAGCTTTGACAGCATACAGAATCAAGTCAACAGGGACTTAAAAAAAAAACTTTTTATGAAAATAAACAAGGGTCTGAACACATGTTAGAGGGATGGAATGTTTGTCCCAGGACTAGAAGAGGCACACAAAAGGAATCTACTGGGCGGGTGGTTTCAACCACTTCTAATACTCAGCAACACTTGATTTAAATAGTATTTGCATACTGTTAAATTCTGAGCATGCACATTATCTCCACCTTTCTTACAACAGCCTTGTAAGGTAGGTTGCCATAGGTAGGCTAGATGCTGTTAGGAAGGCCACCCTGCCTCAACACCCCATTCTACAGATGGCGAGTGTCGGGCTGAGAAGCCCTGGCTTCTCTGCTAGCATGAAAACTGAGCTGGATTTGGACCAGTCCTGGCTATTGTCGATGGTTCTTCCTGCCTTCAGTCTCAGTGGCCCTTTTGCCTGAGATCATGGCTAGTGACCTGCAAGGGTCTGAGCCCAAGTGCTGCATTGCTCAGCCTGAAGAGCCTGGCCGGAGCCAGCAGCCCTGCAGCAGAGATGGGCCAGGCACCTGGGCGAACCCTAACCCTGATTCGAAGCCCTCATCATGGGGCAGACAGCAAGCAGGGGCAGTAGTAGTGGGAAGAGGGTTGCCAACTGACCAGAGCACCAGTTTAGTATGCTCTTTGGCCGTAAGAGCAGTTTGCTAAAAAGGGAGAAGTGGAGGACGCTTTTCAACAGGGTTTCAGCCTGTTAGCATCTGCAGATTAAGCTGCTGTTCAAAAGCACAACTGCAGCGGTTAGCAGGCTGGTGATGCTTGTAAGATGCCCACTGAGCTTTGCTTTTAAGAGTCTGTCTGAGGTTATGATTATAGAGATGGTTTTTTGATCTGCTTATTATTGTGACAGTTTTTATTATTGCTGTTTGGTGTCGTGTTTACTGCTTTGAGCGCCATTTTTGGCAGCTGATCCGTGGTGGAGAAATGCTAAACCAGCCTCTGTACAGTAGTTATGGGGGAAGTGGGTAACGCTTGCTTGCACCTCTCTTCTGGGTGACTAGACGGCATTGTGAGCCATGCTCTGGGGCCCAGCCTTCCTCTGAGAGGGCAGGGAGAGAGAAATAGGGTGAGCTTCTAGTCTCTCACAAGCAGACTTTTTAGCTGCTTCTCATCTCATTCTCTGCTCTGCACCAGGGGAAAGAAAGCATGGGATCAGGTATGTGCTCCAGTCTCCTGGATAATCACAAATTGCAAGTCCTCCAACATTTTGCCAATGAAAATCGGGAGATGCTTGTTTAACTGTTTTGGTTGAAACCCCACCCCACCCCACACACATATACATACACACTCTTTTTCCTTTTTCCTTTCCCTTTTTTTTTGCAGGAAAAGAAATAAACGGAACACCCATGCGCTAAAGTAGTGACCCCCAACCTCAGGACCCCAGATGTTGCTGGACTTCAACTCCCAACATCATCCAAAACGGCAAAAGGCTGGGGATGATGGGAGTTGTAGTCCTACATCAGCTCTCCCTCTCAGGGGGAAGGGAACCGTTGTTCTTGCAGAGACACAGCCATCTTTCCATTGCTGAGGCAGGGAGTGGTGGGTTGAAACTCGAGGCTGTGGTGCAGGCAGAGAGAATTTCTTGTTGGTACAGAGGGTGGCTTGGATCTCTGGTGCACATTCTGCTCTCCCCCCCACCTTCAGTTTTAGTCAGTGTGATTGATGGGCATATGCAAATGGTGCATTGCTCTGCATTTACCGAAGGCTGTCCACCAGGGAGTTACTTCTGCCCTGGCACAATCCCACACTGATCAGGGAATATTTGCTTGCATGCTTTCCTGGTTATCTCCCCCTCGCCCACCCCTGGCCGTGGTCTCCTTCCTTCAGGGGCATAGAAGGTTTTGAGGCCACCCTGGAGGAGCAAGACAACCACAGGGCTCTGTGGGCACCAGGAGTTGTCACCGACTCGACAGCACACTTTACTTTTACTGCAAGACCAGCTCTTCTCCTTCTACGATTCCACTCCGTCAATAAAATCAATTTATGGAATCTCAGCAAGATTAAAAAATTCCTCTCTTTATCTGACTTTCCTTTTTGAGTCTAGTTTAGTTCTGACACAGAATGGGTATAAAGAATTTTTATTTTATTTTAAAAAAATACATGTTAGAGACTGGCTGAACTCAGAGCCAAATTGTTGCTGTGGTTAGAGTGGCAGATCCAGAGTAGGGAGACCTGGGTACAAATCTTCACTCTGCCATGAAGTTCAGTGAGTGACCTCAAGCCAGTCAGTCTCTCTCAGCCTCTCTGGAAATTATCACATGATCATCTTGTAGGAATGACAGGGAAAGATGCAAATAGACAAACACTTTTGTTTCTCGATTACATGGCAAATTATCTTGCACTTTCTTCAACATCCCTAAAAGGCACCTATACTGAAGCCATGGGAATATTGGCAAAACCCCTGCTAACTTGGCAAAGAGGCACCTTTTAATGTGGTGATTCCCTTTATTTAGCAGGGGGAGAGTAACTGGCCCTCTCCACCCCCAGCACAGGACATCCAGGGACTGTTGCTGGTGTCTATCTTGTGTTTCTTTTTGGAATGTGAGCCCTTTGGGGACAGGGTTCCATCTTGTTTGTTTGTTATTTCTCTGTGTAAACTGTCCTGAGCCATTTTTGGCAGGGTGATATAGAAATCAAATGAATGAATGAATGAATGAATATTTATATTTCCTGAAAGGCAATCCATTAAGCAGCTGAGCTGAAGGACAGGCCATTAATCAACTACAATATCCTTTAATGGATTGACAGCCCTAATATATAGCCATGTAGTGATGAGGTTACAGTTACAACATCTTTGTGATCCTTCTCCAGTTGCACGTGCAAGGAAGAAGTCAATATTCTCTAAGGGTCTCAACCGAGCAGCCCCTCAAAGGGAATGATATCTGAGGAAGCCAGATAAGGTTTATAAAACTAACAACAGCACTTGCTGTTTTGTGAAGGTGATGATGGTTTTGCTCTGCTGTGGTTGTGCCAGTTTCGGAAAATATTGGCGAGGAGGGACTTGATGGAGAGGAGACGTGCCTGACTCTAGGCCAAAGGGCTGCCCTTTTAAATCTGTCCACAATCCAGACAAGGAGGTGGTGCCTGGGAGTGGTAGGCGGAGCCTGGAGGTACTTCAGACCTAATTCCAGCTTTGGCTCTTGTCTCAGAGCAGGTTGCTCAATGGGAACTCTCCAGGGTGCTGAAACCCCAAGGGCCTCACTTCTCGAGTTCCTGATTTGGGGACAGGACACTCTCATCCTCTGTTGTGGTGTCTGCAGGGCTGCTCCCTGAGGGTTGTAGCACTATTAAGTTGTTAAAAAATGGCACATTTTCATCCTCAGAGGATGTGACAAAGAAACTGCTCTCTTCAGGATAAATTTTGCAAGGCAGATCTGGGAAGTCTGTTCCTGATGGAAGGTGAGCCATATCTGCTAAAATTCACACACACACACACACACACACACACACACACCTGTGCAGGGTTCAGCAAGCAAAATTAATTTCTAAGTTTGGGCATCTGTGCAAAGGGTAATTAATGACTTTGTGGGTAGATCAATGCTGGTAGCACTTTTCTGGATGCAAAATTAATGAAGCACCAGATGGAGTCGGGCCTCCCTGTATGCAGCAGGCCCCTGGAGCTTCCTATGCAATGGAAGAGGAGTGTGATGGTGACGACGACGACGATGATGATGATCAGATGGAGGACTGACACCTGAATCAAGAAATTATAGTCACTTAATCAAACCAGTTTTAATCAATTCATTATTAAATCTACATCAATTTGCATAAGACTAAAGTAATACTTTTGAAGGAAAAAAAAGCATTCTTTCTGTGTTTTGAGATGGTGTGTGTGTGTCAGACGGGTGCTCTCTCAGTAGTGCAGTAGTCCCTCCTGTGTGCAAGTGAAGGACACAGCTATCCCCTGCTAACTGGGCTAAGAGGCTCCTTTTACAAGTAGTGATTTTCTTTATGTAGCAGGGGGAGAGCAACTAGACCTATCCATCCCCAGCACAGCATCCCTCCAGTGACTGTTGCTGGTGTCTTAATCTTATGTTTCTTTTTTAGGTTGTGAGCCCTTTGGGGATAGGGAACCACTTTATTTATTCATTCATTTCTATAAAAACCGCTTTGGGGACTTTTGTTGAAAAGCGGTATATAACTATTTATCGTATTTGTCACGTTTGTTTTCATAAGGAGAAGACCTCTTCTTCCAAGATGAAGAAGATGCTGCCATTTCCAGCATTGAGAGGCACTTATATTCAACATTATATTCAGATCACCCAGAGCTATCTATCCAGCTTTATTTGGATGAATTTGCCCCATTGATCAGGGTTGCCTATTGTGAAGGAATGAGGCACAAACCTCTTTCTCCGTTGTAAGTATGTATAGAATGTTGGCTGGTCTACTCTGTGCGAGGTCAAAAGTTCATTCTTCTTTCATATTTGGTTTAGCATTTTGAAAGGTTGTGTGTGTTTGTTTGTTTGTTTGTTTGTTGCGGGGAAGAGATTTTAGAACATGGAAGGAATTTTTTATTTGTTCTGATTGGCTGGGCTGAGGAACTGATGGGACAGAGAAACCTGGGAGTGTTTAGAGAGGGAAGTCAGAGTCCTGGAAGGAGAAGTCAAGAGAGTCTTCTGGAGCAAGTTCGAGCTGGAGGTTGCAGAAGAAGGAAGAGAGTCTGAGAGTGAATCCAGTGAATCTATGCAGAGAGTGAGCAGCCAGCAAGAAGAAGAGAAGCCTTTGAGCTGAAATCACTGGGAGAAAAGGAAAGAGCCAGGCTGGACTGAACCCCAGGCCTTGCCGTCACCAGAACCAAGAGTCTGCCCTGCAAGCTCGAAGCTGAGAAGAAAGAAAGTACAAGCGGACTCTGAACAGGGACCAGTATAGAGCCAGGTAGTGGTTACATTTCTCCAGCTTTTTATTTTCCCTGACCTGTTCTGTAAGTAACTGTTTTGTGAGTTGGTAATTTTTTTTTCCTGTAAAAGAAATGTTTTAATTGCACCAATCTTTCTAAAAGTAAATTTTCTTGAGATATAAAAAAATTGGAAACTTGTTGATTGTCTCCACCCCACACCTATAAGCCTTTCCACACTTCTGAGGGTTTTTGTTTTGTTTTGAAGGGCTGTTGTAGTGGGCCCAGCCATACCAAAAGTCCACTTGGTGGCAGTGGTAAAAAGGTTAAGAGGAATAGAGGGAGGTTCCTCCACACCGATTTAAATCCATTAATTGTTTTTAATTGATTAATTGAATAGATTGACTGCTTAAGTGTTGTGGCCCTAGTGGGACATAATGATGATGAATAACATTACAGGAGATGTCTGTAGTCAAGCAGGAAATGTAAATACAATTCAGGTGCTTGTCAGTGATTGGAACCTATTTATATCCTACTGGAATGAATGTTCGAAGCCAAGGGCTGGGTGTTCTGTAAACATTAATCTTTTATATGTCACCCATGAAGAAACGTGTTCTATATCCAGTCAGCTTTAAAAAAATTATCCATTAATGAGAGCTATAATTTATTATTCATACATTGTTTTTATTCAACCATCAGTATCATTTTGTCATTTGTGTGCAATGTTGGATATTTAATAAATAAATATTATTTTTTGTTGTTGTTTACACAATGTCAGACAGGTTTTATTGACTGGTTTGTTTTATCCAGACATCGAGTCCTTCCCAAGGACCTGGAATGGCTGAATTTTATTATCAATGTTGTTGCTGTTGTTATTATAGATATCATCACAGAATATAGGCTGTTCCCAGTAAAGCTGCTTTTTGGAATTGGCTGGTGGTGATTTCTGTGGCCCCTCTGGTGTTGAGGTGCTCTTCAAGGTCTTTTGGGACTGCACCCAGGGCGCCAATTACCACTGGGATTATTTTGGTCTTTTTCTGCCACAGCCTTTCAATTTCAATTTGTAGATCTTTGTATTTTGTGATTTTTTCTATTTCTTTTTCTTCTATTCTGCTATCCCCTGGTATTGCTATGTCGATTATTTTGACTTGTTTTTCTTTCTTCTCGACTACAGTTATATCTGGTGTACTGTGTGGCAGATGTTTGTCTGCTTGTAGTCGGAAATCCCATAATATTTTTGCATCTTCATTTTCTACTTTTTCAATTGTATGATCCCACCAATCTTTGGCTACTGGTATTGTTGTTGTTGTTGTTGTTTACACAGACAGGTTTTATTGACTGGTTTGTTTTATCCAGACATCGAGTCCTTCCCAAGGACCTGGGATGGGAAGGACTCGATGTCTGGAAAAACAAACCAGTCAATAAAACCTGCCTGACTGTGTATTTAATAATAATAATAATAATAATAATAATAATAATAATAATAATAATAATTTGATTTCTATACGGCCCTTCCAAAAATGACTCAGGGCGGTTTACACAGAGAAATAGCAAATAAATAAGATTGAACCCTGTTCCCAAAGGGCTCACAGTCTAAAAAGAAACACAAGATAGACACCAGCAACAGTCACTGGAGGAATGCTGTGCTGGGAGTGGAGAGGGCCAGTTACTCTCCCCCTGCTAAATAAAGAGAATCACCATATTAAAAGGTGCCTCTTTGCCAAGTTAGCAGGGGTAGCAAACCCTATTAGATAGCAAACCCTCATAAAATAGTTAGGAACTTGGGTGGTATTTAGGGCAACCTTTTGAAGTGCCCCAATAATGGCAAGTGCCAAGCAGAAATCGGTTCACCGGCACTGCCAGGCTTGTGTTTCTCCTCAACATGAGTCAGGCATTGCAAGTTGCTGGGGTTCCAGCAAGGGATTGTTTCAGTCCAGTCCAACCCAAGGCCTCCGAGATCCTTGGAGAGAATGATGGGGAGCAGCTGCCAGCCAGCATGGACAATACTGAGCTGGACGGAGCAAAGGTCTGACTTGTTCTAAGGCCATTTCCAATACTCCTATGAGCCACACATCAGGATACCTGCGAAGACCTGTGAGTCTTCACCCACAAGTATTATCGCATGGAAGAAAAACACCCTGGGCCCCACAAGGAATGGGCATGGGCCAGTGAGGGGGACAGGGGGAGAAATGGGCCCTTCCTCTCTTGGCTGGGCTCTGCCTCCACTTTCCTCGGAAAGGGTAGGGACTCTGGGAAGGAATCTTCCTTGGCTGCACACACAAGGAGGTCTGGGCAGTGTGTGGTTGAAAGAAGCACTCACCATGGGTCTGGGAGCTGGGAATGAATGCTGGCAGCCAGCACAGGTGGCAGGTGTGGGGCAGAGTTTCCTCCAGAGGGGCTAGGTGGGGGCAGTTCGGCAGGCCTTCACGTCCGTGTAGTCAAACTGCTGCTCAAGCACGTTTGCATGAGAATTAGGAAGGGAGGGAGCCGTGCATCAGAAAACAGCATCCCCCTGCCCCATCCATGTGCACTCCTAATTTCAGTACTCATTTCTGCCAGACATCAGTTTCTCCATGCCTATTAAAATCACTCCGCCAGTGTGTCCCCGAAGCATGCCGGAAGCTGCAAGGGAGAAGTTACTTTTACTCACCTGGAATAGCAGGAGAACTTCTCATGGCATTATGGGGGTGGGGGCAGGTATTTCAGTTTGAGCAGGGGCGTAGTGGCCTTGGTGATGCCCCAGGGATAGACTGCTGCTTGCCCATGCTAGCTACACCTCCTGTGCCAATGCAGAGGGTGTCGCCAGCACCGGGAAGGGGGGGATTGTGGCCCCTTACCAGATCTCAGTAGGCCCTTCATTCACTGACTGAGTGCAGGAGGGGGCGAGGCGCTCCCTGGTGGCCCCCACCAGATCCTGGCAGCTCAGGGACATTTGTCCTCCCCTTGTCCAATGGTGGCCACATCCGTGAGTTTGAGAGAACTCCCCATCATTTCTGCTCTGGCAGACCCACTTTGGCAGCTAATTAAAGGTGTAATTGATAACCAACTGTATATGATTACGGGGCACATTGTAGGCAAGGAATCATCTCTTCCTAATCATGTGAGTAAATTCTATCTTTATGCATGAGGACATGTGCAGAAGAGGTATTGTGAGACTGAGACCGAGGAGGGTGTTTGGGTGCTGCTCCTTGGCAGGGAAGGTTTTGGCCTCTGTGCCCCCACCCCCTTTTCCTCACCTCTCCCTCCCCAGCAGCCATGTTCGCCTCTGCCCTGGAGCACCCTGTGAAGATGACCCCTGCACTTGGCCACAGGATTCCTGCGTTTCCAGGGGGCCCACCCAGCAAGCCAGAAGCGCTTGAGTCAGGCAGGCAGGCTGTGCCCAGCTTGGGGGGGGGGAGCCAGGGGTGCCTCCCTCTGGCCCCTCTTTGCAAAGACACTCTGCGGGATTTTGCTTGTGAAGGAGGGGGTGGGGCACCATATGAGCTTTGTCATCATCCCTGGTATTTGTAAAACTCTTCGTTTTATGGAGCACTTGCAAGAAATAATTGCACAACTCAGACTCCTTCCTTTTAGGTGAAGCAGGGGAGCGGGACATGTTTGCCCATTCCGCATTTGGATCCTTTGCTCCTTACTTTCAGCCTCACTGCCCTATTCTAATTTTGCTGCAGGGGACCAACTGTTATCTTTAAAAACATCTTGAACACTTCCAAGGTGTCTGAGCACCAGCCATCTTTCACTGTTAATTCTCTGTATTTTACAGGTCTGCTGTCTTTGTTATTCTGTCTTTGCCAGCTTCATCCTGTTCTTTGCAAACATTCCCTTATAGAGTCAGATTCTTACCTGCTGGTGCTGTTAGACAACAGACCCTTTACAATCCACGGAGCGAAGTGGAGGAGGATCCGGATTTTCACTCTTTTTGGAGACAAAATACCCTTCTACTCTTTAGAGAGGACTGCCCTCTCCAAGACCTCTCCTGACAGCATCATTGCAGCTCTGACCTTTGGCACATGATGCAGGCTTCACGAGAGCAACTCCAGTTGGAACCCCTTTGCTAGGCTGGTCGCTCTTTGGAACACCTCAACGGAACACTGCAGACGAAGACGGCTGATAATGTATTCCTCATTTCACAGCAAAAGCAACATCAGTCTAGGACTACCTTGCTACAAACAGAAGTAAAAACACTTAGGCACAGAGAAAGTGGCCCAGAAATGTGTACACTATGCACTAGAGATCACACGCTTGGGCTCTGTCTCCTGGTTCCCCGCCCCATCTTCAGCCCCCCACAGAATCTCGGCTTAGAGTTGGTTGATAAATACAGTTACATTGCTTGACGTCTCATGGCTTGATAACACAAGATGGCTCAGAATGAAATAAAAGCATTGGTGGAGGTTATATGAAGATTTCCCCTGTGGAGTTTGAGTCAGTAGCAGCTCATGCTAATGTGGGGGACAAGAGGGATACTTGGGTTGACCCTCTCTCTCCCCTGCCTCGCCTGAGAGTTATGCTGCCTTCAGGCTGGCCATTTGTCAGGTAGAGCTGTGCGGTTAACCACACAGCACTACCTGATGAATGGCCAGCCTGCAGGCAGCATGGCTCCCCTTAACACCAGGGCAGGAAGAGAGAGAAGCAAGCCGAGTTGCCTCATTGGTCACCCCCTGGATCCTTACGATGAGCCACTACTGGTTTGAGTCATACATGTAAACAACCACTTGATGCCGGAGGGGTGAGCGTGCATGCGTTCACCAGCCCTGAGGGCGCCTGCATATGGCTGTTGCCAGGTACACGGCGCCAGCATTAGTGCAAGCATCCCACAATCCATTCCTCGGTTAAGGTCTTTGGTGCTGCAGATGGTGTTTAGCAATGCCAGTCCCTTGCTGTGTCCCAACAATGCCTTTTCTCTGTCCACCGTGGATCCATGCAAGGCCATCCAGCCATGCAAGGCTTCATCCAGGGCCCGGTGCCAAGTTGCTACATGCAGCGGACATGGCGGGCATTTTGCCCACACGGATGTGCAACTTCTGGGCACGCAGCATCGGTTCAGGGGCTGAATGCTTTGCCTTGTGCAGATTCAGGTCCGCTGCATCTTTTGCAAGATAGACCCGCAAATTTTTCTGTGGTTGCTCTGTCCGTGCAACAGCAAATCAGACTGCGCACAAGAGCAGGTTTCACAGAAGCCACAAGGGTGCAATGGGGACTTTGCAAGAGGATCCATTGGCATAAATGTTATGGGGAAGGTGGTTTCCATTTGTCACTTCAGGGGAGCTTTCTCACGGTCCTTAAGGGCATGGTCCACCCTTCCCCTGGAAGGAGCCAGACACAGAGTCCTCTTGCCCTTTGCCCCTCAGCAACCATGGGCCATGATGGGACTGGGGGTGCTGTGGGCCCCCCTCCTGTCTCTCCCCCCCGGGCTCTTCTGTGGTTTCCCTGGGGATGTATTATTATTCTTTGCCCCTTTACATTCCATCCACGCTCTTGGGGTGAGACAACGCAATATATCCCACCCTGTTAAATGATCTTATCCCATATTTATTTACAGCCCTGCTTTTCTCCTCAGCTCCTGCTCGGCTGGATCTCATTACGGGCAGCTCCCATCCATCCCTGTCATATGAGCCTCAGGCAGGTGCTGGCGCTGCTTGGCAATCACAGCCTCCTCTTGGCCCCTTGCCAATCGCCACTCATGGTAAGCGGCCGCTTCAGCGAGAAAGCCATCCCTTCGTCTTGCCCACAGGCAGAAGCGTGGCAGCCCGGGCTGAGCGCAGAGGTGTGTCCCCACCACTACCTAAGCAGCCCCTCTTGGGCCAGCCATTCAGATGGGAGATCTCCACGAAGCTGCGGCTAGTTAACATAATCAACAGGACCAAGTGATAAGGCTTTTTCTGGATGGCCCCATTTGATGTTTCAAGTCTGTGAGGGCTGTTGTCATGATCCCGGATCCAACACACACACACCACCACCACCACCACAACTGGATCATGAGGTGAACTGTTCAGGGGATGAGATGGGGAGGGAAGACTTCATGAGGCAGCCCCCAGGAGGCCCTGTGCTGCTGGGATGTCCCACACCAGGAGAACTGGGGAACCTAAACCAGCACCTCCACCATGATCTGAGGACCCAGTCCCACCTTTGTCCTCAGATGCAGAGGAGTTCTCTGATGAACAGCCAGTCCTAACAGAGCCCCCAGCACCACTTGGACCAGCACTTAAGGAATTGGGCCTAGCCCCTTTTCCTACGGAAGGGCTGGAGCTAATTTGTTCTGCCTGGGCAGTCTGCTCCAAGAAGCTGCTGGAGCAATGCCCCTTAGACATTGCCATATCCAGCTCTTGTGTTCCTGCCCGGCACTAGCCAAGGTCCTGACTCATGTGCCTTGGAGCTGCCAAGGCACACGAGCATGTCACTCCAGCACCCCTGCCTCTGTGAAGACTCCGGCATAGCCTAAAACAGAATAGTTGCATGTGCACATTTGAATGTTTCCTCATAGGGGGGGAAAGCTTCCTTGGTCACAGAAAAATAGCATCAGTGAGAAGGCTAAGCTGAATCTTTCTCCTCAATATGCTCATTTCCTACAAGCAGCACCTTCCCCAATTTCTCACTCCGGGAACTGAATGAAAGGACAGCAATATTTTTGCTCCTGACTGTATGTGCCTCCAGCTTCTGATCTAGTGCATGTATACACACATGCATGCACAAATGCACACATAACCTGAACATGATACCCCACAGCTGGTTCCCAGTACACCATTTGGGACCTTCCAGAGGAATCAGGGTTCACCTCAACAGGAGGATGTGTAGACACAGACTCGTAACAAGCTGTTGTGGGTCTTTCCTAAGTCAACATTAAAGAAAGATGGTGCAGGAAAGAGAAGCAACCATGGATGTACATGAGTAATACAAGAAAGGAAGCAGCTGATTTAGAACCAATTGGTTATGGGGACAAAAGTTGCACATTCAATTTCTCAGATCTCGGTGTCAAAATTCCTGGTTTGGATTCTGAATTTCATGTTTTGGCTAGACTTCAGCTTTCAAAGAAAAATGTTTGCAAAGATGTGGTATGTTCCTTGCCTAGTTTTTAGCTGGAGCAACTGCCCATTCTGCCCGCTTCTTTCTCAAGAGCAGTGACAGACATGGCACCTGAAAGAAGAGGCAGATTCCATGGGTGGTGCAGTGGGAAGAAGAGGCAGGTTCAAGGTTGGAGCTATGAAGCCACAGGGATTGTATTTGGCTGTCCACCAGCACAGCTGTAGAATAAGAAAGGGCACCGTACAAATGTACCTATCACAACGTGCAACAAGGATCTCGAAATCTGCTTGTCAGTGAAGATCATAATTTGGGTGGCCAAAATCTGACAGGACATCACAGCAGACACCACAGTGGCAGGAGAGCTCCCCTCATCAGCAAAGTCAGGGCATGTGAATTTGAGGTGACTGTTGCAATCGGAGGTCAGGATCTTCCAATGGAGTTACGCTCTTGACTGGTCCACACGGGGCAGATGGGTTGCCTAGGAAAGGGTGTTGGAATAGAAGCTCAGGCTCTCCGACACCGTTTTGGAGTCACTACGGGAGGAGCCGTTGGAAGTCAGGTCCACAGAGAGCCGCTTGGATTTGCTGCTGTCCTCCAGCTCCTCCTCCGGGTTGCCAATGACAGACGAGACTGTCGTCTCCATCCGACTGACCTTGTACATGCTGCTTTGGGTGTGCAGATACCGGGTGGACTTCATTTCCAGCCCTTCGTATTCACTGGCACTGATGAAAGGACACCACCGGAAGGCGTGCTTGAAGCCGATCCGGAACCTGAGGAGACAGGCGAGAGCAGAGGCATTCAAACCCAGCCTGTGCAAAAGCAAGCTGAGATGTGCAGACTGCAGTGGGGTTTTAGACCTGGGGCATGTCTCATCCTCCTGCATCCAGGCTCCAGACTTCCACATAGCATTTTCAGACCATGTTTCCCCCTCTTTATCTTCCCTGTGCCAAACATGAAAATCCCTGTGCCAAGTAATCCAATTCAAGAAAAGCCGAACTGCCTCAGCTGCATGCATCATACAAACAAAGCAAATGGACATTTGTCTTAATTGTGTGACGGAGGACCCAATGAGACACGGGCAGGGCATTAAGCCCAGCCATCTGGGCCATAAGGCACCTCTGCAAGTGGCAGCTGTTGTCTGTTTAGCAGGGGAGAGCAATTCCCCCTCTTCGGCCCAATGTGGCGTCTCTCTGGTGGCCGCTGCTGGTGTTGCGGGCGTGTGTGTGTGTGTGTTTCGTGACGGTGAGTCTTTTGAGGGATCAAGAATCCAGTCTATATTTTCTCCCAATCTAAACTGCTTTGAGAACCTGTTCACTGAAAGGGGGTATGCCAGTACATAATAATGATGGTAATTGTCCAGAGTTCTATACTTGAAATTCTGCAAGAGGTTCCCCCCACCCACCCCAAAAGCAGCCACAGGGGATCCTCAGTCTGGATGCAGATCATGGGGGCAGAGGGAGCTCAGTGCCTTGGCCCCAATCTGGATGCCCCCCGCAGCTGCGCCTTGGTCCATGACAAGTGTTTCTGGGGCTGTGGCATGGGGGCAGAACGAACCCCCCTCCCCACACCATGTGGCCCCAATCTGGATCATGCCCCTGTGACTGCTTTTTGGTTCTGTTTTCCAGCTCGTGGCATTCCAAGCACAGTCCTATTCTGGTCCTGAGAGTCATGAGGAGCAGCAGCAGGGAGCAGTGAAGGGACTCCTGACTGAGGCACCTCAGGGCCCTGCAGGTCAAGATGACGGAAACCCATGACGGGATCTCCCCTTTCTTTAATGTGTGCAGCATGTTAAATTTCCTCTAAGGAGGCAAACAGCAGCATTTTAATCAGGAAAACAGCACCGAGGAAAGGGTTAAATCCTCTCTCCCCCCCCCCCAGCCCTGTGGTCCCAGTTCAAATCACACCCCTCCACAGCTGCTAATTGCTCTAATTTAAAGAGAGGGGAGATCTAATCATCGTCTCCTCTAGTCTGGCTCCTATTTAATTACGAAAGCTGCAGTTCTCAGAGATCTGAGTGCTGGCGTCCTGTGCTTCCACAGATGCAATTCTGCTTAGACTTGTTTTGCATCCTACAGCTTTTATAATTCGTGATTTCTCCAATAAACAGAGAGCAGGTATTCTTTGTGCTATTTCAGTCTTCTGTTATCTGCTGTTTTCTGCCTCACGCAGGAGGAGAGAAGGTTGCCTTTCTTTTTTATGCCACTGGCTCCCAAGAAGAAGAAGAAAGGGGCTCAGAATTAAAGCTTTGATTCCCAGGTCTTCAGGAAAGAAATGACCCATACAGCTCAGAAACATGAAGGTTTCTCCCTTTTACCATTTTAGACCATTCTAAAACAATCCATAAATCCATTGGGCTCATCTGGCCCAATACTGGGTTAAATCTTATGGCTTCAAGAGAGCCATAAAGACCCTGGCTTCAGCCTGGTTTTTAATATTATTTAATTGGTTTTTAAAATGAGCTTTATGTTGATATTTTATTTTTATTTTTTAATTTTTATTTTAAATTAAATTTAAAAATAAATAAATTAAAATTTGTGTTGAATTTTAAACGGGTTGAATATTGGATGTCAACTGCCCTGAGCCATTCTAAGATGGGCAGTATAGAAACAGTCACCTGCTTTACCCATCTTTGCAGCTCTCCAACCACGAGAATATGCAGATGACCTTACCTGTCATTGAGACAGCAGTAGATGATGGGGTTGTACATGGTCGAGCTCATGGCCAGCCACAGAATAGCCAAGTAGATTTGCTGGATGTACTTTTGCTCATACAAGCTGGCATTAAAATGCTGCAGGAGGAAGTAGATGTGGAAAGGCAGCCAGCAGGTGGCAAAGGTGCACACCACGATGATCATCATCTTGACCACCTGTGGGGAAAGCACAAGGCTCTTAGGGATGCAGCCGCCCACTTGCATCTAGAAACCGCAGCAGAAGCCGGGTCTTTTGCCAAAGATGAAAACAGGGACATTCTTCTGAATGAGCCTCCAGACTCTCAGCAGGAGTCACAGCCTTGACCTGCTCCTTGACCCCATGACACAATGCTAAAGCCTCTCTCTTCTCTGCCTGCTGCTGTACATGAAATGCGAGCAGCTTGTCCTACAGATAGCCATGAATAGGACAAATAAATAAAGAGCCAGCAGGGGGAGGAGGTGGCCGCTCAGGTTGTTCCTCTCTCTCCCACGGTGGTGCCTGCAGGTTGGCCATTCTGGTGCCCCCCACCCCACCCCCGGCTCATTAGGCTGCACAAAATGTCCAACCTCATCCGTGTATCTGAGCTGCGACCTTAACTACCCCAGTGGACATTTATGGAGGCAATTGGTCTTTGTGGTTCATGTGCATGCATTTCCACGCATGTGCCCTTGGCAAGTTGCATCTGTCCCCCAACCTGAGAGGTAGGCAGATGCCTTGGAGCCCCAACATTTTCCTAGAAGGCCAAAGAGGGGGCAGGACCAGGAACCGGGGTTGGTCATGCAGCCGGCCTTCCGGAACCTACTCCAGAGAACTGCGTAACCGGTTGGCTTTGTTCTCGCAGCCCTTTGCCAAAACTCCCGCGGGGTCATCCAGGCCACCGACCTTGCGCTTGGCAGACATCTGTTCGTGGTAGCGGTCCGACGAATCCCCCGGGATCTCGCTAGCCCAGAGCGTGATGCCAACCACCGCGTAGGCATAGCCGATCACGAGGAGTGGTAAGAAGTAGCTCAGCATGGTCACACAGACTTGGTACCTGGAAGGAGTGGAAGGAGAGGGCTGCTGTCTGACTGGGGAGCGAGCGGCTTCCAGAGGGCCTGAGTATCTCTAGCCAGCTTCTCCTTGGCCATAACAGCAGCCCGGAGAACACCACTCACTGCACTCCCACGGCACAGCCGCAGTCCCATCGCACTGGAATGACTGCAAAACACTCTACTGTGTGGGGCTGCCCTTGCAAAGTATTTGGAAATAACAGATGGTGCAGAATGAGGCGGCCAGATCTCTGGGGCTGCTTGCAGTGCACTTATTACACCAGTCTTGAAGGTACTGCTCTGACTGCCAGTCTGTTTCAGGGTACAATTCAAAGTGCTGGGGATTACCTCTAAAGCCCTCAACAGCTTGAGCCCCAGCTACCTTTGGGTCCGTCTGCTCCCAGCTGTATCTATTATTTATTTATTTATTTATTTATTGTTGTTGTTGTTGTTATTATTTACAATTTATATCCTGCTCTTCCTCCAAGGAGCCCAGAGCGGTGTACTCCATCCTTGAGTTTCTCCTCACAACAGCCCTGTGAAGTAGGTTAGGCTGAGAGAGAAGTGACTGGCCCAGAGTCACCCAGCAAGTCTCATGGCTGAAGGGGGATTTGGACTCGGGTCTCCCTGGTCCTGGTCCAGCACTCTAACCACTACACCACACTGGCTCCTTGTGCCGACACCTGCTGAGGCCCGGTTGTCAAGGATGCGGGACAGGGCCTTCTCCGTGATGGCCCCCAGGCTGTGGCTGTGGCACTCGCTCTCAGCTGACACCCACATGGATGGCTCCCTCTCTCCCAGCCTTCAAGAGGAGACTGCCCTTATAATCCAGGTTTTTGGCCAATGAGCTCCCCCTTGCTCTTTTTAAACTTTTAGCTGTCTTTGTTCTGTTTTTATTGAGTTGTCTTGTTTATCTTCTTGTTAACTGCCCTGGAGTCTGAGGATGAAGGGCAGTACATGAGTATAAATACAAAGAAGGTCAGAAGAGCCCGCACACTCAGAGGCAAGGTCCATCCAGACAACCAGATCAAGGGCGCAGCACGGCTGGAGAGAGCCTGGGACAAAAAGCGAAGATGGGCCCCGGCCGCTGCCGTCTTCTCTAGACAGGGGGAGAGAGCGAGAGCTGTGAGCGAGCTGTCACGTGGCTGGTGGGGGCCCCCTCCCTCAGAGGCCCAGGGACATGTTGTGCCCCACCCCGTTAAATTATAGGTATGGCCCTGACCGAGATGCTTCAGGACAGCCCACGACCGGGGCAGGAGGCAACATCCCTCTCTCAGTGTTGCTTCCAAGGAACTGGCCTTCCTAGGGGGACTGCCTGGGAGCAGGGAAGTGGTTCCACGTAGCCATTGTGAGGAGCAGACCCACCCTCCAGGCATGGAGGAGTCTGATCCCTTTGGTCGCAGACCTTAAAGGCCAAGACAGATGATCCTGGAGATAATCTACCTCTGTGGTTGCTAAGAATCCACACTGACTCGACGGCATTTAATCAATCAATCAAAAATGAGAAAAACCTGGACGCAGAGCACTAAATGGGGACAAGATCAGATGAAGAGTTAGATGACCAGCCAATCTGAAGCTTAAGAACTGACCTTCCCCGCCTGCCACCCCCACCCCCAGACTCTGTAAGCACCCTAGACCCACACCTCCTCTTTATTTAATGGTCCAGCCATGTTAGGAGTTGCAACAGCAGTGCAGGGGGGCCTGGAGAGGAAGAGAGGATTTTTCTTTCCCTGAATATTTGAACCACAAAAGGAGCAATGTTTGGAGCAGAACAGCTGCTCATTTTTCAAAGACCCGTGGATCTGGCCACAAAGCCTGTCACGCTTTGCGTTCTTGTTTTATGGGGCCAATTTGGCTTGGAGAGTCTGATTTGTTGCCTTGCAAAGTGAAGCTGTATAATCTGGTCCTTCGGAGATCCTGGATGGTTTTAAACACCATAATTCTGGGGCCTCTGCAGAATCAGCTGCTACTCCTACTACATAAGCCACCCGTAAGAGGCACACTAAATTCAAATCAAGATTAACGTGCAGCATTAAGGCTCAAGATTAACAAACAGTGCTGTGGCAACGCAGGCATCTCCTCAGGATACTTTCGTACATCCTTGTAAAAACAACCCAGGAATACACCAGCAGAAACCTAAGCAAAGCAGGAATGTTCCTGGAGGGCTACTTCAGACCCTGATTTCCAGCATCTGACGCAGAATGGTCCCATTCCATCTTACATCCCAGTTCTTGGTTAAAACAATGGCATCTTGTCCATTTTCATGGGACATACTTCCAAGGAAGAGAGCTTAGGATTTTAGGCTTAGAATCATGCAGCTGAAAGGGACCAGAGGTCTATCTACTCCTGTCTCTATCCAACGTCCATCCATGCACCTTCCTATTTACTGATGGTTTGGAAGAAGTAAAACCAATCAATAAGATTTATATTGAAATGTTGACGCCACCTTGCTCTGAAGAGCAAAGGTGGTGCCACACGCGATTATCTCCAACCCTCCATTTCATCTGCACAACAACCATGTGAGGTAGGTTAGTCCTACTGAAATGTAGTCATCCTTTAGAGTAACTCCAGAGTAGTACTACTGAGTGATTGAGTCAGGAGGTCAGCCAGTGGCTGACCTGATGTCACCTCATACCAGAACCCAGGAGTGCCAAGAGGATATATGATGCACTCCTCTGAAGGCTCGCTTTAGACGAGTAACTCCAGAGTAGTACTACTGGGTGATGGAGTCAGGATGTCTGCTGCACTCCTCTGAAGGCTCGTCCAGCTGCTTATTCTAAATATGTATACTCCACTTAGGTGACTAATGACATTCTTGTTTATTGCTGTGGGAAATTACATTTCATTGTAAGCCATTCTGGAAATCCCTTGGCCAGAAAGGTGGGGCAGCAAAGACCACAAACAGCAAGCAAACAAAGGGAATTAGCAACACCTTGCACAGGACCCAGAAAACATCCACTTCTTCTTAATGAAATTAGGAACATGATGCAGTTAAAAGTTCCTCGTGAGCCTGTATGCAGCGATAATAGCAGAACTAGCATGATTAGGAAGTGCTTCACCACTTTGCTTCTCAAGAACCAGCTTCCAATTCACCCCTTTCTATGGAAGAGAAGCCCAAGCCGAGGGCGCTGTAATCAGTGGTGTCTTTCTTGTAGAGTTGCTGCTGCTGTAGCATCAAGCCTGGTTTTCCCCACCCTGTTTTCCAGTTCTTGTTGTTAGCCTACTTTCCTTAAGGAAAGTAAGCTTATGAGATCACCCAGCTTTCTGTGTCTGTGTGTCTGAGCCCGTGTGTGTGTGTGTGTGTGTGTGTGTGTGTGTGTGTGTGTGTGCGCGCGCCCTTATCAACTTTGTAATGCCTGGACCAATTTGCACCAAAGTAGCAGCTGCCAAACTCAAACCCCTGCTAACTTGGCAAAGAGGCACCTTTTAACATGGTGATTCTCTTTATTTAGCAGGGGGAGAGTAACTGGCCCTATCCACCCCCGTACAGTACCTCCAGTGACTGTTGCTGGTGTCTGTCTTATGTTTCTTTTTAGATTGGGAGTCCTTTGGGGACAGGGATCCATCTTATTTATTTATTATTTCTCTATGTAAACTGCCCTGAGCCATTTTTGGAAGGGCGGTATAGAAATTGAATGAATGAATGAATTAAATAAATATGGTATGCATGGCAAGCATAAATATACAGCCGCTGTCCTCAGTCCATACCAAATGCCCTGCAAAAGAGCCAGGAGGGAGAGGAGTGGGGGCACCAAACAGGTTTCCAGTGGCAGGAGGTTCCACAGTGTTGGAGTCACCACAGAAAGAGGCCTGCTCCTAGGAGCTGCCTGCCTGACCTCAACAGGTGCCAGCACCAAGAGCAGTGCCCAGATGTTGAATGGAGTGTGTGGGATGCCATACACAGAGGTTGTGCACACGGCCTCAGCCATGTGCTCAGGAGGACTGGAAGGAAGGCAAGAGTTCACTTGTCTTTCCCTGCAGACAAGCGGCTGCCATCTTGGCCTCCACCGCATGCCCACATGAGTGGCAGCATGACGTCCAGAGCTGGGATCGGAAGTCTTCCTGCATTCTAGCATGCCCCACACCAACAGTAGTGACTGGTCTCAGTAGAGCCGCCATTGCGCTTGGTAACCAAAGCAGTTCACCTCATGGGCTCCTGATGTTCACCCCATGGGCTCCTGATGTGCGGTGCTGGCTACAAGTCAAGCTGCAGCTCTCTGCATTAGTGTCCCTGAGTGTGCATCTACATGCACGTCCACCAGAGATGCAATGCAACTACCATCCACACACCCCCAAGACCTGTGGAGGAGGCATCAACTTGAAGAACAGCAATTCCAAGGAACTACCACTGGCCACATTGCAACAAAGCTCCCCCACAAGTCCAAAGAGGGACAGTGGCTGTGCTTGCACAACAAGATAAGCTGTGGACACTTCAGGACTCCACGGATCTATGTAAAGTGATGGTGCTCCTCAGAATTTTGCAGCAAATCTTGCAGCAAATTTGTGGAAGATCTGCAAAGTTTCTCAGTGTGGTGTTATGCAAGGTGTCACCCAATGAGCTGTGCAACACGTCAGCATCTTCCACTAGGACAAGAACCAGTCTGGCATGGATATTCCTCACACTGGTCTGGGTGCAGGCCAGGGATCTTGGAGAAATGGGGAAACTCAAGCAATGTGGGGATCAGGCCTGTCGTGAGTAAGCTTCGACCTTATTTGCTGGTGGCCCATCACAAAAAAGGTGACGGCAGAGAATGCTGAAATGTGACTGCAGTTTCAAGCTACCAGCCATGTCATTACCCTCACCATTCCACAAAAACCTGATTGCACTGGAATCCACTTCCATACAAAACCCCACAGCAACTGCCCTAGTAATAAAGCAGGTTCTCCTCACTGAAATGGAACCGAAATCATAAATGATTACAAATCAGGGCAAATATACCAAAAGGGTGATTCAGTTCAGGGCTTTTTTTTTTTTTTAAAGGGCAGATAGGTCCTGAGCTTGTCAAAGTGCAGAGAGTAAAACACCAAATCCTCATTTAACTACATTGCTTGGCATTCAAAAAACGGCAAACTTTACATCAAATGGGATGTGTGATTTCATTTTGCAGATGAAAAGGGGAAGAAAAACAGCTTAATTGGAGCACGCTGGAAACCATGGAGGCCTTTGCTTCTCATGCTGAAAACATTGGACCCGCTAACAAAATTGGGATAGATTAAACTTCAGCATGAAAAACAGGGAAGCGATGTTTTGAAAAAGCAGCCACTAAATAACAGAAGCAGAAAGGCGAGACAGAAAGGGAGCTACTTTATAGTGACACCTGCAGGCAGGTCACTGATGCAGAGGGGAGGAACCCCCTAGCAGGGTGGAAGCAGGGTTGGCCCGAGACATTCTGCCCCCGACTTACTTGACAGACCCTGACTTACTCTGCCAAAGGATCTGGCCTTTCCAATGCAGAGTCCATGGCCTGTATTCATTCGTTTACTTGGTGAGAGATCTCTCATCAAATGTCAGGGGGAATGATAAATATCACACAGCCAAAGGCCATCACTAGGAAGCCTGGCGAAAAGGGCCGTGGCTTGTCTCAAGGCTCCCACCTGAAAACCATTGCACCGAGAGTGCCACAGAGATCAGTACGACTCTTCCCTGTGGCACGATCCATGCTAGCATTCAAGAGCTTGAGAGCACAGCAGCACGCAGTACCGATCTCATTCACACACACACACACCTTTGGGCAAAGAAAAGTGCCGGTCTGAACCCCACTCAAACCCCAGGGGTCACCCCACTCCCAGGAACTTAGGCATCTGCCTCTGAACCAGTCAGACCCTTGGTCCTTCTAGCTCACATCCTGGGTCCTTCTGCATGCCAGGCAGATGCTCTGCCACTGACCCATCCCCTCAGGGGACTCTCTGACAGTGCTGACATGTCGTCTCTCATCCAAATGCAAGCCAGGGTGAACCCTGCTTAGCAAAGAGGACTATTCATGCGGGCTACCACAAGACCAGCTCTGCTCCTTTAGCTCAAGCCAGCCCCCACCATAGCACCAGGCAGCAGCCCCCTCCTTGTTCTTGGTTTCTCATTCTGTGGTTATGCAACACTTGATGGCTCCCAGCTGAGTGTGTGAAGTGACTCCACTGAAAGCCCCCAGGTGCGGGGTGGGGGGGAGCAATGCCAGGCATTATGGGAGTTCTGTCTGTGATGTTTGATTTCCATGGCTCACCCAGAGATGGAGCAAACCAGGCCACCCGAGCAAACCTTTCTAGAAAGATAAAGGAGAGGGTCATGGGGGCATATTCAGGGCATGGCCCCACTGGGACTCACACACACGTGTTTCTTCTTCCCCAGCTTGATCAGAGGACAAGGTCAAGGATGGCGGCCGCTCAGGCCACCCGCAGCCTTTCATGGCCGATGTATGAATGCAAAACCTAATTGGGACACTGATGTGCTGATTAAGGCTTCCGGTCTGAGAACACATATTAGCTGTGCACTCGGCATCCAAGTGGAGGCTGAAGTCTGCAGCTAATAACCTGCTCCGCTCTGGAAAACCCATTGCCTTAATTAAGCTCAGCTATGCACTCATGAATAAAGCAACAAGCTGGCAGGAGTGTGTGCCAACGAGGTGATCGCTGGAAGCGTGCGACGTGGCGGTTCAGCATGCAGCAACCTTTCTGTGGAAAGGGAGGTGTCTTTGGGCTCCCTCTCTTCTTCCCCAATGGAGTGTGTTATAATCAGGAAGGGGGGAACATCCACCAAGGGAGAACAAATGCAGATTTTTCAAGTCAAAACCCTCCTTAGCTTAAATACAAGGAGAGGATGTTGTGATACCAGTAGTGGTTCATCCTAAGGAGCTGGGGGCTCCAAGGGGCTGCGTCCTTTAGCGCTCCCCTGGTTCCTTAGGACAAGCCACTGCTGTGTGAAATCAAACGTCAACCAAATGGGATGTACTTACAGTCTTGTCTGTGGAGATAGTGGCGTTGTCTGACTGTAAAGAGGAGTATATCGTTATATGAAGTGCAGTGTGGAAATAGAGTCATCACCAAGCTTCCCACTGACTGTAGAGTTGGAAAGAGCCCCTCTGTTGTATTCTGGGGGCCCCTGTATTTCTTGCTATGCTAAGAACCAGGATTCTAGCAGTGAAGCCTCTGACACTAATTGACTAAGCTGGTGGGTGAGTGCAGGATGTTGATGAACATTCCAATTGCCCAAGCAACAAAAGTGGCAGAATGTTTACAGTCCAACTTCTGCTAGGGAAGGGAAAGTTATTGATTTGGCTGGGTTTCAAACTGCACATGGGCCTTTAATGACATCACCAGCCCAAATCCCATTGGCCCCAAAGGCACAGTGGGCACAGTCCATGGTGAGGCCATGTCACATGCAGACAATTAGGATAAGTAACAGGTTTCACATGATCAGGGGATCTTAGTTTGGAGCATCCTGAGTTCTGTCACCTTCTGGATCCTAGATGGTCAATGCTGGTTTTCATCCTTGGATAGAACCAAAATTGCTGGTGTTGCATAGGTTCACATAATCATTCCAACATGGGTAACCAGAATTCAACCACAATTCCTGTGGCCGTGTGAACTCACCCATAGATTTGAAATAACCAGCCAGTTCTTAGCTGCCAGCTTCTAATCTTATACAGAAAATTTCTATCTTAAATAGAAACTAGTTTCTGGGTACCATCGTATTTTTTCACAGCACCAAGAAGTTACACTTTTCTCAGCTTCACAAGTCCCAAGTTGTTCAAGGAGCATCTATGTACACTTAATGGCCTACTTCACATAATCATTCAGATCTAGGTTTAATGTGAGTTACCAAAATTTTCATGATTGCGTTTACTCACATCAAGGTGGGAATCTTGGATTATTCTCAGGCCCAAAACCACCTTGACTCAGGTTCACACAATTAGGCTAATGTCAGTAATCCACATTAAGCCTAAATTGGAGCTTTTGTATGACCCTGGCCACTGTGAAACCAGCACTTCCCTAGCTTTTAGCCACCAGCCCTCTCTACATTCTGGATTTAACATCCAAATGTAGACTCTTCTCTACATAATAATATTTACTTTACAAAGTTGTTGTAAAAATTAGAACAATCACTCAGAAGCGCTATGCAGATGCCAAGCACCCTACATGTTATTCGTTCCCGTCATCTGCTCTGTGCATCTCTCCTTTCTTCCTTTGGCCGTCATCTCATTCCTCCCTCCACCTCTCTCATCATTTTTATTCTGCCGTCTCTGAACAATTTTTTCCATTTTGGAAAGGATCTCCCTGACGCGGCTTTGTTCCCCGATCCCTTCTGGGGACAGAATAACTCTAGTTAACATAAAAAGTGTCAGAGAAAAGAAAGCAGAACTCAAGCATCTCCTCAGACGATAAACCCAAGAGGAGTGAGGAATGCGTCTGTGCACAGGGCCCTCAAATCTTCCAATGACGCATCTGTCAAAAACTGGCCTGAGAGAACAGAAAAGGGTCGCACTTGACAGAAGCCGAGATGGAGCCTCCAGATCAGCTCTGGAATGTCTGGAAGCCCAATGGCTGGCAACAGCCAGAAGCGGCTGTGTGGGTCATCCTTGCTGAACAACATCCAGACTTGATTAATCGTGATTAACGCATCACATGGATTGCAATGGTGCTTAGTCATGACTAATTAATCTGGATGTTGCCCAGCATATCTAGTGGTGGAGAGCCAGTGGTGGTGTGGAAAGGCTGGAATTTTGGACAAACTTCCATCACCCTAGAACTTGGTATATGGCCCCATAAAATGGATTGGTAGTGGGTTCAGGGCAGACAAAAAGAAGTAATATATCAAATGGTGCACAGACGACTTCTAGAATTCACTGCCACAAGATACAGGAACGGCCGCTAGCTTGGATGGCTTTAAAAGGGATTAGACAAAGACATAGGGAAAGAGAGGGCTATCACTAGTTATTAGACATGATGGCTACCCAGAACTTCCATGTTCAGAGCTGGCATATTATCTTGCTGTGGGCTGAACCGAACTCTCTGCAAAGGTAAAGAGTCAGGAGCACTACCAAACAGCCAGGAGTCTGAACCCTTGTTTGCCCTGAGCAAGATCACAGGAGCTGAATATGGCCACATAAACAGAATGTGGCTCTGGCCACTCCTGGGAGTAAACAGTCAGCTTTTAAGGCTGCTGCCTAGGCAAGGTGTCTTCCCACTGCCTCTTCCCTAGGGAAGGATCTGGGAAACAGGTATTTAAGGACACAGTACTCTGTGTCAGATGTAGCAACTTTCTAGGAGCCGGTGGGACCCTCCTGGCACCCTGTGCCACCTCACTCCAATTCAGCTTGTTGCTGCACTACCACCTTCCAACCCGCTGTAGTGGTGGCGCTGCCGAGCAATACTGAACAGGCCAAGAGCTCCCTCCTCTGGCCAGCTACCATAGTGATGCAGAATAAGGCATTTTGGTCCTCCTGCCAGAATCCCCAGTCTGAGGGACCTGGAGGCTTACAAGTTCATGGACTGCAGAAAGTATCAGGGAGCCGATGGCAAGATGCTTCTGCCAAAATTGTGCCCCTCATTTGTTTAGGGCAGAGCTGCACAACTTTGGCCCTCCTGCAGATGTTGCTGGGCTATATCTCCCATAATCCCTGGCTACTGGTCACTGTGGCTGGGAATGATGGGAGTTGTAGTCCAAAAACGGCTGGAGAGCCAACACTGTGCAGCTTGATTTAGAAATGCTGTTTAGGTTCTCCAGTGTGTAGAAGCACTTTGTGAGAGGCAGACTGAGGAAAATGGGAGAAGGTAGAATGGGTGGGAAGAGACGGAGTGAAGTATCGGGCCCCCTAAATGCTGAAGGGCCCAGCGCCCATTCCATAAGCTCCCGTTGTTCCTATCTTCATCACCACTGCCCTCCATAGCCAGAAGGCCTCCCAAGCAAAAACTAGCTCATTGTTCTTGGCCGCATTCCTTTGCAGAGCTTTCCCGTTTCCTGAGGAGAGTGGGAAAGCTGGCAGTGTTCCCTTGGCATGCAACATGGGCGTTTGCACCAGGTGATGTAAGCGCACAGTAGAGATTAGCACTGTGGGATTTCTCTGTATCCCTACCAGGTTCTGAAAAAGGAAGATAAAAAAGGCATTTGTGTAGGTACCATGTTCTCTTGTAAACAGGATATGATCTACAGACAAGATTGGAGGCCATAGTCCTGATTCGGCAAATCCCGTCTCCATGTGCACACAGGACTTTTGCGAGGCAATAATGGCCAGGGAGGTGAGGACCTCCCCCCTACGCAACTCCAGATCACAGCCAGTGGGGAGATTTTGATCAGACTGGAAGGATGAAGCACCCCTTTGCTCCAGCTCTACTCTGGTCCAGTCTGGAGTCCTCTTGGCTGCAGCAAAGCTTTTAATAATAATAAAAAACAAACAAACACCAGGAAACACTCTGTGTGCCTTTCACATCACATCTAGTCCAGCAGTACTAAGTACAAGCATTGGCTCACACACTGAGGAAATGTTACTTAAATGTTAGGTAATGCCTGGCTTTGTCCTTTTGATTTTGATGGGACTACACTGCGTAATTCTCCTAATCATGTTAGTCAGATGTAAAATGCACTTTCCTAGATTAGGAGACAATGTCCTGTAATATAGAGGACTTTCAAAAATATACTATTGAAAGCTTCCCATCAATAGAATTGTGGGTTCTGAGCTGTTTGTCACGAGTCTCCAAGTGTGATTTTGCACCAGAACAGGGTAGACCACTCAGCCTCCAGAACTGCCTTCACAGTTTGCAGAGGCTGTCGTATGAGGCAGGCCTCATCGCTTGCATGGGGCTCTTTTCTTTCAGATACACACATAGCAGCAGCTCCTGGCATGATGCCGCCCCCAAGTTTCTGCAACTCGAAACCGCAATGGCTGCCAATGCCATGAGTGGGTGAAGGAATGCCACATACTCTATTTGTGGTAGGGCTGAGCTGAATTCCGGCGGGTGGGAGGGTGGATTTGAGCTGGGGAAGTCCTGGCTCAGATTGGGGGAGGGGGGCTGTTAAGGGGCCAATAAGACCCCTATTTCATCCCTCCTCTTTCAGCCCCCAGAACAGCTGAAAGGCTCTTCCGCCCCACTGCACCAGCTGCAAATGCCACAACTGAGCTGGCCATTTCAGCTGAGGCCTAATTTGTTGCATTTATCACCTAATTTGTTGCATTCATCATTCTGTGCTGGGGAGCACAGAAAAGGGCTGCTACTCCCGTCTGAAGAGTTACTATCTATGTGGCAATTCAAACTCTCTATAAAAAGCCTTGAAGCCTGTCTTCACAGGTCACATTTTCATTGCTGTCCTTCTTGGCTGATGTCCACAAACATCTTTTTGTCTATGATTTAAATAAGGTACAGCTTCTGTACAGCTTCTGCCAGTCCTCGGGGACCTCTTTGTCTGCAGTGACCTCACAGGCAGTAGTGACAAGTTCTCCACTGGTTCCAGCAATGGGCCGTGTGCAAAGCTCTCTATGGTTATCCTTCAGTGCACACACTTCTTGCATGGGCAGAACTGGTACTGCTTGTAGCAATGAGGAAAAACTGTCTCTGTTCAAGGAAGCTGCTTTATCCTGGCTCAGAACCTTGGTCCATCCAGCACAGCACTGATTACACCCGGGTTCCCAACCGGGTTCCCAACTGGTGGCATTCCAGATGTCGATGAACTACAACTCCCATAATTCCCGGTGACAATGTATTTGCAACTTCTGGAGTAGCCCAGGTTAGGAGCCCCTGGCTCACACTGACTGATAGCGGCTCTCCAAGGCTTCAGGCAGGACCCTCTCCTGGAGGTGCTGCCAGGGAGTGAACCTGGGACCTTCCGTGTGCAAGCTGGTGGATGCTCTTTCACGGAGTGAGGGTCCCACTCCTAAGAGGAATAGCTTGCAATGCTCACACCCTAGTCACCCATCCAGAGGCAAAGGAGACAATGCATGCTCCACCACAAGACCATCTCTCTCCCCCAATTACTGGTCGTTACATGAATTAGTGACTGAATGCCACTCCTTCAGCTTCTCAGTGAACTGGCATCTTTCAGGGGGTCCCTCCCTGGTGAACTGCTCTCCATAGGTTGCCTTCTGCCTGAGTGGGCCCCCACAGAGTGGCTTCATCACCACATGAGTACAGAGGGAGTCGTCTCAGGGATGGACACTGCTCCCTGCCTTGGTCTCTAGCCAATGACACTGGCCCTGATTACTATTATTATTATTTTTACATTTATATTGCACTCTTCCTCCAAGGAGCCCAGAGCGGTGTACTACATACTTGAGTTTCTCTTTCACAACAACCCTGTGAAGTAGGTTAGGCTCAGAGAGAAGTGACTGACCCAGAGTCACCCAGCTAGTATTATGGCTGAATGGGGATTTGAACTCGGGTCTCCCCGGTCCTAGTCCAGCACTCTAACCACTACACCACGCTGACTCCACTTAAGCTTTCTCCCCCTCACCTTCAACCTGTCCCCGGCGTTCATTTATGTGTGTCAGTTTTGACTGCTGCAAACCAAAGGGATAGAATAATTCAGAAAACAGAACCTTAGAAAGCATCCAATATTCACAGGGATGTCTGAAATCCATTTATGAAAAACTGACATCTAAAATCCAATGAATGGACGTCACTAAAACAGCTAAACTGATGCCAATAATCAGGTTGCTTATGAGAACATTTGCCAAGCATGGAAAGACGGATGATGAGCTTAATAAATTGGCTGCCCAGGAAAGAAGCCAATTTCTCTGAGCTAGGTGAAAACATGAAGGAATGAGTCGGGCAGGGGGTGGGGGTGGGGAGCAAATCTAGGCTGATGATTTGCTGATGTCAAAGAAAGGAACACTCTGGTCATGAGGACAAGAAACCAATCATAGGAACAGAGGAAGCTGCCTCCTACTGAGTCAGACTCTTGGTCCATCTCGCTCAGGATTGTCTACACAGACTAGCAGCAGCTTCTCCAAATTTGCAGGCAGGAGCTCTGGAACTTGGAACATTGTGCAGGCAAGCATGTAAGTGCTCTTCCCAGAGCGGCCCCATCCCCTCAGGGGAATACAGTGCTCAAATATGTAGTCTCCCATGCCAGTGCAAACTAGGGTGGCCCCCGCTTAGCAAAGAAAGCAATTAATGACCAACAAGACCAGCTCTCATCCCATGTCTCACTCCTTCAGCTACCCTGGCCAAAGCTGATGGGCAAGGCGGCCCAAGGAGTCCCCATTAGCCGGGCCAGCCCAGGACATTTCTCCAAGCAAATTACTGCACCCAGGAGCAGCTGGTCCTAATGAGCCGAGGGTGTGTGTGTGTGTGTGTGTGTGTGTGTGTGTGTGTGTGTGTCAAAAGAGGTAGCTCGGGTTGCTCCTCTCTCCCCCACCCCATGCAAGAGCTATGCTTCCTGCAGGCTGGCCATTCATCAGGTGCAGCTATGTAGTTAACTGCATAGCTCTACCTGATGAATACCAGCCTGCAAGCAGCACTGTGGGTGGGGGAGAGAGAGGAGCATCCTGAGCTGCTGCTGGGAAGCAGAGATGGTTATACCTCCTTTGGCACCCCCACCCCCCGGCTTGTTAGGACAAACGGCTTCTATATGGAAGAATACCCCACACTGCCAGCATATCACCCCAAAGCAGCCATCTCAGGTAGCAATTTCCCTTGCGTATTTCTAACCTGGACTTCTAGAAAGAGTCACGGATCTGCTGAGACACAGATACATATACAGTTATTCCTTAGACAAGACAAAAGGAACTTGCACCCCCAAAGTCAATAACCCTATTGGTTCATAAGTGCACATATTGACAGAATGACAAATTCATCTGCCCAGCAATATATGGAATCGCAGATTTCAGTGTGGTGTAAGGAGCTGGTTAACAGGATCCTACCGCCACAGCGGGAAAATGCTTGACTAACAAGCAGAAGGTTGCCAGGCTCAAATCTCCGCTGCTACTATATTGGGCAGCAGCGATATAGGAAGATGCTGAAAGGCATCATCTCATACTGCATGGGAGGAGGCAATGGTCAACCCGTCCTGTATTCTAGCAAAGACAGCCACAGGGCTCTGTGGGCGCCAGGGGTCAAAACTGACTTGACGGCACACTTTACCTTTTTACCTGAGTGCCACCAGCTACTCTGATGTTTTACTCTCATCCTACCTTCCATTCGGAAGAAACAGATTCAGCAGCAGGCATACAATCTCCCAGCCAGCAAAGAGCAGGAGAAGGAGGTGGTGAGCCCAACACAGTTGCACCTCACGAGCTCCCTCACGGTGCGTCATTGTTGGGCTGAAGTAGCAGGGCTCTTGCATCATCACAGCCAGGTCTTCTCTGGAGCCGGACTGCTGGATTGGGGCCACAGTGCAAATTCCCCTCCCCGCCCCCAAGCTCGACGTTATCTCAGAGAAAGAGAAAACTCACGAGATTTCAAAGGCGTGGGTCGAGTTTTCTGGCCACTCTACTAGACAAACCACCCGGCCTGGCATCGTTACTGTCTTTGAAAAGTAACCTTGTGGGAATGATAACAAGAGTGCCAGTAACCAGATGACACAGATGACCACTTTGGTGGCTGTGGCAGAGAGCCTCGGTTGCAGTGGGCGGATGATGGCCATGTACCTGGGAGAGAGAGAGAGAGAGAGAGAGAGAGAGAGAGATTAAAAAGAGAGCACTACAGCATAAGGGTCGACCTCCTGACTGGCGAGGTGTTGTGCTAGCTAGGATTTCAGACCAGGGTCAGCCCATCCACCTGGCAGACCTAGGGCACCAGTTCTTGGGGGTGGGCAGACTCAGGGCCAGATCACAGCACTGACCATTACTCTCTCTCCCCCTCCCTGAAGAACTGCACAGCAGTGTAAGAATGGAAGATGCCCCCCTGCCCCCTGCTCCCACACGGGTTTGTGCTTGTGCATAAGGACCGAGGGCACTCCTCGTGTTTTGCAGGGAGCTTCTGTGCAACAGAGCAAGTGCCAAGTCCATGGAAAGAATCACCACGGGGTTAAATGTCTGAAACAGGGTTAGGGGAAGACATGGAAAATCCGGCTTCTCTCTCCCTCTGTATGTAATATATATATATATAACAATATAGTCAAAACACACCAGCATGTCAGCTGTGCAGATCACAATGGAAACAGCTGGCTGCTAAACCCATTTAAAAGCCTGGCCTCCAAAGATATAATTATGTGGGGGGAGATTTCACCTGGAGGCTTTAATTCTCTTTCCCCCCAAAACCAGCTATTTGATTTCTATTATATGAAAATCTCACATATGCCTCCACAGGGTAGGAGGAAAACAACTCAACTTTTCCTCTTCTTGCAGCGTTTGCCTGCAGGAAGTGGGTCCTCCGCTGTCCACGTAGATGACACAGACACACATGGACCTGGAGCAAAACGCTGCAGTGTATCCCCCATAGGAATGTTCCTGTCCAGGGAGCCTGCAGCATGAGCTTGTAGGGCTGTTTGGGGCTTGCAAAAGGAAGGAGGGCACTTTTTCATTTCTGGCCTCCTGAAACCTCCCCCACACCAGTGTTCCCTCTAACAGGGACTCCTACATGTTGTTCACGACAACTCTCATAATCCCCAAGCTTAAACCATTGCAGGTGGGGATTCTGGGAGTGCCTTCTGCATGCAAACCCTAAAATCAGTATCGGTATTGCCTCCAGAGGCGTATCAAGGTTGGAGTGGGCCCAGAGACAAGATTTAAAAATGCCCCCCTCCCTTGTGGACGATGCAAGTCATGTAATGGTCCTAGAGAAAGACCTGCTGTTCTGGTAGCTCCAGGTCTTAACACTCACATCAATTTCAGAGGATGAATACGACTGAGGGAAGTCTGGGCGGGTGCGTGGCTGGAGGAATCAGTCATGTGACTTGCCTCTGGGGGGGCCCCCAAGGCAGGGGGGGGGCCAGATAACTGTCTCCTCTTGCCCTATTATAGTTATGCCCCTGATTGCCTCCTTCTTGGCAATGCTGCACTCCAACCAGTTCTTCCCCTCGTTCCCTTCCCCATCCTGATTACTGGTGCAGTGAAGGTGCTGTGGGGGCAAAGATCCCGTTGGCATCACCAGAGTGGTTGGGATGGCTTTGCCCTGTTAGGACAGAACTGCTACACAGGGGTGTATCTAGGGTGGGGCAGGCAGGGCACGTGCCCTGGGCGCCACTTGAAGGGGGGCGCCATTTTATAAAATTAATTGTATTTTCAAAAAATGCCCCCTGAAAACACAGTGGCCACCACACATGCTCAAATGGCCTCTGTGAGGCCCTAGGCCAGGCCAGGCCTCACAGAGGCCATTTGAGCATGCACGGTGGCCATTTTGTTTTTAGCAGCCATTAAATAAAATTAATGGCCATGACACATGCTAAAATGGTCCCTGCAAGGCCCTAGAAGCCAGTGGGCAGAGGGGGGACCTTTGCAGACCCCCCCCCACAGCCTTTAGAAAGCCCCCCGAAGGGACTACAGGTATTATTTTTAATTCAATATAATATAAATCACTGTACACATATTCAGTTTTGGCACTATGTACAGAGAATTAGGGCTTGTGAATAATGAGCTGAAGCTTATGAGCTAGGATAGTATTCATTTGCTCTTACTTTGCTTCTTGTGATAATTGAGTTAAATGTGATGTCTTGCTAATATGGCTATTAATGGTGAGTTTGTCTTTGAATCAGTGTGAAATCCTTAATATTAAGGCCCACTGGGAGTTTCTTGGTCTCTTTCTCTCATTTTAACTGTCTTTCTGAAATACTAGAATATATTTCAAGCAGTGACACAGTTTACTCTGCATATCCTTTAATTATTTTCAGAGTATCTGGGAAAGATCAAATTCTCCATTTATTTTTAAAACTTATGTAATAGTGATGCTACAATGCATAGTAGAGAATTAGACAGGCACTTCTTTTTAGTTTTCCAAGTACACCTCCACATAGTATTTGGGTATTTCATGAGCCCCATCATACTGAAATTTGTAGTTTTCCAGCATTTTTTGGTCTGGCTACGTCCACTGCGAAATAGTTTTTGAAATATTAAAAGATTAACAAGCTTGACTTGTATTTTTCAGCTGATATTATGGTAAAGTTATCTGAAAGATGGGTGTCAGATGTTTGGACAGGGGGTGCAATTTCATTGCTTGCCCTAAGCACTATTTTCCCTAGATACGCCACTGGTGCTACAGCAGCAGCAGTGGCGGCAGCAGTGAAAGTGCTACAAAAAGCTACAAAAGTCACCACAATTAAATGACCAGAGTCATAACTCTCCTGAAGGAAGGCTAAGAGCACAAGTGTTGAAAACGACGAGCCCAGAGAACATTTTGGAGGAAACTGGGCAGTGGGCTCCAAATGTGGGCTTCGCATATGCTAACCAAGAGTGACTCTGAGTCTTTTGGCAGGAGTTAAGGTTTGCCTGGCCCAAGGAAGGTGCCCAATCCGGTTCTCATGTACGCCGAGTCAGCTGGTTGCTGGGGAGGGGGGAAGGGAGGGGCTGCCCACAAACACACACACACACACATGCGCACAAACCACTGCCAAGAACCCACTCAGCTTCGACCCCTTATCAGCGGCTCACAGCTAATTCAGCCTGCTAATGGTCCATTGTTTTCCAAACTTCAGACAATGCGTCTCTGGAATTATCCCGAGGACACTTGACAATCTAGTAATAAATCTCGCAGCATGCACACAGTCCAAAAAGTACTTTCCTGCTCTATATTCCCAACTTGCAGACCTGCCATGAGGTGGATTCCTGGGAACGTTTCTGCATCCAGACCTGAAGCTTTGAGGGAAAGTACTGTGTCAGGCAGGGCTGCAAGCAGGCATCATGAGGGTCAAATTCTGGCTCCCTTTTCACTCCTCTGAGAAAGCCGGTTGTTGGAAGACAGAGCTGCAGGTCGAGCCAGGCACTAACCTTGCACCCAGGCGGACCCTCCTGGCCCATCAGGGGGCACCGAGGAGTCCGTCCCATCCATCAGAGCCCCTCTGCATCAGACCAGAGGTCCATCTAGTCCGGCAGCTCATTTCCTCTGGGCAGGAGCAGCTCATCCGGACAAGCCGGCAGGGTGCTAAAGGAGGCACAGCGGCCTCTGCTTCTGGGCAGCTTGGATTGCTCCTCTCTCTCCCGGCCCACCCGGGAGCCAGGCTGCCTGCAGGCTGGAGGTTCACTGGGCAGCGCTGCATGGTTAACTGCTTTTAACTGCATGGTTAATAATGGCAGGTTGTGGAACGGCAGGGGCGGGGGGCATTCTTTGCATTGCTTAGCTGCAACAAGAGGCCGACTCCAGCCTTGGCCAGTAGGGCAACCAGGCCCAGACCCAACCAACCAGCCCCTCTGGAGCCATGAGGGCACTGGAGCTCCCCTTGCCAGGGACTCCGAGATGAAATGGGCCCAAGGCCAAGCCGGCACTGAGCACACCAGCTATTGCCTGTCAAAGAACAAGGAATCACACGTTCATGACACCACTTTTCCTTCAAATATTTTATCACGGTTTTCTTGATATTTCCATGACAACAAAATATCCTCCTTTGAGTGCAACACTGCAGATCGGAGCCCAATCCCAAAGACTGCAATGCCAGGCAAGGAAGACACTTGTCCGTTGCCTCTGGAAGTCGAGGGAAAGGCTGGAAAGCAAAGTTCTGCCTGCCCACCCACCCCCACGGAGGCAAGAAGAAGAGCACAGGAACCAAGTGCCACCCCCATTTGTGGGGCACCATCCCTCCCACGGGGTCCTGGAAAGTTCCACGAACCAAGCCATGAGCTCTGGTGGGTAACGGATGGCGCAGAGAGGGCCAACCCCCCACCTGAGGGCTCCGACTCATTTAATGGTTCTGCAAAAGAGATGGCTGGTGCCGTTGTTGTTTTTCACTGCCAGAGTGGTGATGGCCACTAGCCTTTAAAAGGAGAGTAGGCACACCCTTGGAGGAGGAAAGGTCTATCAAGGACTGTTCGCCATGCTAGCATCGCCACAAGCCATGGATAACGGTTGCCGGCGGGGGCAGGGGAAGGAACCGTGGAAGGTGGCTGCTGCCCCAGTTCTGGACTTCCAGGAAATTTCGGGGTTAGAAACAGGAGGCTGGGCTGGATGGGCTTTTAGCAGCTCCTCCAAGAGGGCTCTTCCCATGCTATGATTTGGCTAATCACATCCAAATGGAGCAGCACCGGAGACGGTCGAGCTGAAATGCCTCCAAAGCAGGTTATCTCCGGTCGTGGCTCTTCTTGCCTCATGACCACAGAAGTGCTCCTGTGGCCAGAAACTCAGGAAGCTGCTGCCTCCTCCTGAATCTTGGGTCCATCCAGCTCAGCACTGGCAGCAACTCTCCAGCGAACCAGGCAGCCCTGCTCACCTCGGCCTTGCCAGGCCAGGCAGTGCAAGGAACCCCCTAGGGGGAGCCAGGCAGAAGGCGAGGTCAGGTTACAAGCCAGGGTCAGGAGCCCAGGAGTGGGGCCCACACCCGAGGGATGGGAAATCAGATTGCATCAAGCCAAGGTCAGGGGCGGGAGGTCAGGTCTCCACAGGAACAGGACAAGGAACAGGCTACAAGCTTAGGCAACAAGGTTCCTGCAGCAGACGGGAACCCTTTTCAAGGGAAGTGAATCCTGGCCATGCCACCTGGTCTGGAGTGTGGCAGTCGTGGTTGCACTTTGTTCCTCAGTCCGCCGCTGTGGCTTCTTCCTCTGAGAGCTGGAGGAGGAGGGCAAAGGGGCATCCTCAGGACGAAGGGGTGGTTCCAGAAGCACAAGGTCCCCCCAGTTTTGGAGCGGGGGCTCTCATTTCCCGCTTCTTCAGCCAGGCTCGGGATATGTCTTGGCAGAAGCGGGGCCTGTGCCAGATGAGGGGTGGTCAAGTCCATCTCAGAGGAAGAGGATGAGGAGGAGAAGGAGGAGGAGTCAGGCTCGGGGATCATGACACCCACCTGGAGACCAAGCCTGGGGCCTTCTACGAGCAACACAGCTGCAGCTCCTCCCTTGGCTGGGGGGCTGGCTAGCTGGCTGCTCTCCCTGCTCAGTCTGAACAGCAACAGGCCAGGGCAAGGGAGGGGTCGAGGCCTGCCCCACCCTGCAAGACAGCAGACTGCAAGAGCAGCCCTTCCAGGAGGTGAAGCGAGATGGCCGTCTCAGGCAGTGGATCTCTGGAGGCCCGCAGCTCCCACTTTCGGAGCAGCTCTGCAGGGGTGACTTGGCCCTGGCACACCTCCTCGCCCACCTTGCAAAGAAGCAGGAGGAGAGGTGGAGAGGCAGCAGGCAAATCCACCCCCCCACCACCACGCCCCACTTTCCAAGCTCGCCTGGGTCAGTTCTGAAAGGGGGCACGAGACAAGGCGGCCAGGCTTGCTCTCTCCTCGCAGGGACAGGCAAAAAGGCTCGGGTCAGCCACCATGATGCTCCTTACTGGCACTCCAGGTCTCAGCTGGCCACGATCCCTCCTGCCTTCCACTGCAAAGCTGAGAGGCCGCCTTTCACTACAGAGATGCCGAGGCCTTGAGAAACCCCACGCTCTGCTCCTGACCCAGGGCGGCCTTCCGTTTGGACAGAACTCTCACTCAGGCCTCTCTCTGCTGCTAGCTCTTTCCTCCTCTGTCTATAGGCAAAGCAGCAGAGAGGGGACAAGGGAGTGGAGCCATCTGGTGGTGGCCAGTCCCAAAGCTCTCAAGAAATGGCAGGTGTCCTTCCAGCCCCTGGAAACAACGAGGCGGGCATCTTTTACATGCATCTCGCTAGTGGATTCCCCAGAAATGTAAAAGAACATCTCGGGTTCTCTGCACCTGCCCAAGAAAACTTGAAAAGGTGCCAACTGCTATTACATTCAGAGGAATGGCCGCTTCGTGGCAGAAAGGGACACGTTTCACTAGAGGTTGTTGCAGAAACAGCCTCAGAGAGAAAGCAAGCGGAGCAAGCCCCCCCCCGCCCCCGTTTCCATGCGGTTTGTCATGAGAGCCGTGAGCTGTGGAATGAGGCATTGCTTTCGGATGTGTGCACACAGCACGGCAAAAGAAGCCACTCCGAGTGGTATGTGGCAGATGGACTTTCCACCCATTGGGAGGATTTCTACGCCGCCTGACTCCTGAGTCAAATTTACAGGCAGGCAAAATCAGGAGAACAATATAACTCAGCAGGAATCCAATTAAATGCGGAAAGCCCGGTCCTAAATAGTCTCCTCCATCCCCATGGCACTGACTCGGGAGTAAATGCACTGAGACTCACAGCCGCACATTCTGGTGGCACAATCCACACCAGCTGTGCACCACTTAATTACTGGTATGGATGAGCTCAGTCCTATTGGCTGCTTGCACGGCTGGAGGGGCTTATGCCTCCGTCCACCTCACTGGGGCGGGGGGGGCACGACTAGTCAGCGCCTTCCCTTCCAAAATGCCCCAGCAGTGCTCAGAAGCTGGAGCTGCCTTTGCCAGCCGAGCTCACAGCCCAGCTTGCCTGCTCCACACTTTGCCTTGGCACCTTCCTCCCGTTCGTGGCTGGCTTCTGCGTCTCCGCTCAACCCAGATTGCCTTTCCCTGCCTGCCTGCCTGGATTCTTCTCCTGCCTCTTTAAAAATGCTCCCCAAGTCCAGCCTTTTCTTGTCTTAATATGTTTGCTGTAATCATCAAAAACACAAAGCAAGGTGCAAAAATAAGAAAATGTAGTAAGCGTGGCAGAATATGTGCATTATCATCAGAATATGTGCAATAACGGGCCGCTATTATCTTAACCCTGCAGGCACCTTAGACAGCTGCTGAGATCAGTTCCATCAGCAGCTCAGCCCAGCTAGTTCCTGTGAGTTTATCAGATCTGTCCAATAACAAAAAGGCTCGGGTCACCCATCAACTAACTTGATACTTCCCACATGTTTCTTTTTCCTGTGTCTGACACACATGAGAAAGATGAGCTCTGGAGACACATTTCTAGCAGCCAGCACGTCATTTCCCACCAGACACGACGTGATCCACCTTTGAGTTCTGGGCAACCCAAATCCTGGCTGCCATTGACAGATGATCTCTAAGTTCAACGGCTTGCTTTTGTTCAAAACCTTTTAAATACAGTAATCCCAAATGACAACCAAGGAATCCCCAAGGATCATTATGTTGGTCATCTGTCTTGTCTCTTCAGCATTTGCACCCAACAGCTCTGGTTTTCTTCTCTCAAGATTGTTCCCTTTCATTTTTAGACATTAAAAAAACACAAGAAAAGGTGGAGGGGGTGGTTAAAGTTGCAGGGCTTTATACATTCCATATGGAGCATATTCTGTTTGGTTTGTGTCCCCTCCTCTTTCCATTGCTGGTCAAATTCTGAGCCTTCAGGTAGAAACTTCTCTCTCCCTTTTAACTTTTGGGAGGCACTGAGCTTATTTAACATACTATCAAGTAGTTGAAACTAATAACCAACAACAACAGCATCTTCAGTCAAGAGCAGAGAATCTCAGGCACAGCGACTGTTCCTCAGTGAAGCCTCGAGCCCTGACCCAGGTGCATGGGTCCAGTGTGCAAACAGAAGCTGCCCCATTGTTGGGAAATGCTTCAAGTATACAGGGGGACCTCGTTACACACAGACTTGTTATCTGCAGTTTTGCGTATCAGCGGTTGGGGAAAAGACACCCGACCTCGGGATACGTGGGGGGGGGGGATATTTTAAAAAACACGTCGACCTCACATATCTGCGGGTCAGAGATGATCAGAAATGACCACAGAGGTCATTTCCAGCTGTCATTTGGGGTGTTTGGAGCTTCGTCAGAGCCACAAAATGGCTCCTGTCACAGAAAAAAGGCTTTAAAAGAGGGGCTTTTGGCCCATTGTTGGCCAATTCTCACTCCTTTTTGCTGCTTTGGGAATCCTTTTGGGTTGAAAAGAGGTATGGAAATATTCTAAAGACATGCTCATCCTAAAAATGGCTTGCCCACCTTTGAATTAGAGGCTATAGCAACAGGTGCAGGCTGAAGGAGTGATCTAATCACTGGGCCTGGCAACCCTAGACAGCACCGGAGTAAAGGATAAAGACAACCACTGCGAAGAAGGAACTTGCCATCATATGCGCACAACCACTTGATGTGCCCCATTGGCTGGATGCTCCAGCCAAGTGGGGGGGGGGACGTCTCATTGTGTCCCTGCAGCTCTCTTGGGTTTCTGATCAGGTGCAGCAATGTGGTAGGATTCCCCTTCGCATAGACAGGGCAATACAGAGGACCACCTCACCCTCCTGACTACATGCAGAACGTAGGAGTGGACTACTTGATACAGATTCTTGGAGGTTACCCACACACACACACAGCAAGATCAAGCCATTAAAATCTCCCAGCATTGCTTTCCATGGTTGAAAGCAAATTAGGGACATAGGGTCATAGGAAACTGCCATATACGGAGTCAGACCAATGGTCCATCTAGCTCAGTATCGTCTACCCAGACTGGCAGCGGCATCTCCAAGGTTGCAGGCAGGAGTCTCTCCCAGCCCTCTCTTGGAGATGTGGAGGGTGGACTTGGGATCTTTTGCATGCAAGCATGCCCACTGGGAGATGGCCCATCCCCTAAAGGGAATTTCTTCCAGTGCTCACACATGTCATCTCCCATTCATATGCAAACCAGGGCAGACCCCGCTTAGCAAAGGGGACCATTCATGCTTGCTACCACAAGATGCCGATTCCTGGAGACTTCAGACCAATCCTGGAGAGCTGGCGAGATGCATCCTTGCTTGATGAACAGTCATCTCTATTCAACCCTGGAGGTCTGGGCAGGGGCAGCAGGGTCTAGAGTCTTGACAATGAATGAGGTTGCTGCTGGGATATATCCACAGGGAGCAGCAGAGCCTTCAATCAGTAGAAAGGCACCTGCCTTGCATGCAGAAAACCCCAGGTGCAATCCTTGACATCTCGAGCTTTAAAAAGATCAGCGAGTTCTCCGCCAAGAGGCTCTGGAGAGCTGCTGCCAGTCAGAGTAGACAGCCCTGAGACAGATGGATGGATGCTCTGGCTTGGAATAAGGCAGCCTTGTAATTCTGCTCCATGGCAGAGCATGCACTTCACATGCAGAATGTCTCAGGTCCGTCTGAGTAAACAACACTGGGCTAGACAGACCAAGGCTCTGACTCAGATGGACCTGGGGCTGATCTGATCCCCTAATAGGAAAATTAAGCCTCTTAATTAAGAGGTGCTGCAGGCTGGGTGAGTCACGGGTGGCTCAATTCCAGCCACTCAAGAGGCACTATTAGGGCAGCAAACAGCTCCCCGCCCCCCGCCCAGTCCTTAAAACAATGGAGGGGGGAGGCCTTGGCTGGATAAAATGTATCCCAAAGTGCATCGTGCCTCTACTGAACAGTTTCCCTTCCCATGCAAAATGCCCCTCATGACTCACTTGCTCATCCTTCTGCTTCGATTCTCCCTCTTCCAGCTCAGAGCAAAGAGGAGCTATTCCAAAATAAACTCGCTGCCTAATCCAATGGGAGCCGTGTGCCAAAGACGCCAGCCAGCTGGTCGTCACCTTTGCAGCCAGCTCTGTGAGATCAAAGAGAACCAAGCAGGCTGGCAGCGACTATGTGCGCTGACAATGTGCGCTGCTTCCGATGGGGCAGTCAACTCTGAATGCCAAGACTTCTCCTTCCTGCTGCTGTCCGAAGGAGATAGTGGGTTTTCTTAGGAAAAGTGATATGTGTGGAATTCCGTAGCTTGTGGGAACCCTTGTGTTCCGACAAGGTGCTTTTGCATCTTGTCGAAGCCCCTTTGGGAATCTGGGGGGAGATAAGCATTTGAAGGGTAGGAATGTGCTCAATAAACCAAAAATATGCAGCACTTTAGACTATTCAAAGCACTTCACAGACTGAATTAGCTCACTGTGCTTCACGATAATCCTGGAAGGGAGGTCACTACCATCGGTCCATATTACAGGCCATGGGGCTGAGTGAGAAGCAGCTTGCCTCAAGCCAGAGACCAAGTTCATGGCAGAGGCAAGATCCAAAAGAAGCAGGAGGAAACTGCAAGGGTACCCAAGGCATTCTTCAGAGGCACTGACCAAGCAAAGCAGCTTTCCCTATGAGCCCAAAGCAAAACCACCAAGGACAAGATCTAAACACAGATCTCCATCTTTCATCAGAATGCTTTCCTTGCTCCCACATGTTACAATCATATGAGTGCCTTCAATCAGCAGGCAGCTCTACAGCAAAATTACTCTGGACTGTAAGTACCTTGGAGGAGAGCTGGTCTTGTGGTGGCAAGCATGAATTGTCCCCTTTGCTGAGCAGAGTCCATCCTGGTTTGCATTTGAATGGGAGACTACATGTGTGAGCACTGTAAGACATCCCTCTTAAGGGATGGGGCCTGTAGCGGATTAAAGCCTTTGTCTCAGAGCAAGCTCACGTGAGGGAAGGAAATGTTGAATCATCCCTACAGAGCTGCTTGGCTAGGCTCCCCCTAAAACTCTTCTGTATATTTCATACGTTCAAAAATGGATGCCACCACCTCCCCTCTTTATTGACAGAGCTTGAACCCCCCTGGGCTTGGGGTGGAATCCCAGAGAAAACTCTCTTTATTTTGCTATTCGAAAAGTTAAAAAAAATCTTCCACATGCAAGCCTACACATGCTAAGAAAACTGATAGCTGCTGAATGCCTGAGGAGATGTGTTTGCACCAGAGCAATCCCTTAGCCACTCCCTCTTCCAGAGTTAAAACCCAACTCAGAGAGGCTTGTAAAATAAAATAAAGGAAAGGGGGGAAAACCAGTTTTATTCAAGTCCTACAGACTGCTTCCATTTGAGGCTTACTCAGCTTTTAGTTACAGATAAAAATACTCAGTAGGTTACCAGAATACTTCAAAAATACCCCCAAATGATGTTGGGCAGCGCACTTTTAAAATCTTGGTTACCCAGTTGCAAAGGACAGGTATGTAGGACAATGCAAAAGCACATTAAATACATACAGAGTCTTTTCCTGAGCCCTAGGTGTATGGAGCCTAGTGTTTGTTACTTCAATTATGTTGTAGGTAAACTATAATAGAAAAGTCTCAGGAATACGCAAAACACACACACAAAAGGAATATAACTTCTAACACAAACTCTTACTAACCACTTTCTCCTGCCCTAAATTTCCGAAGCCAGAGCCCGGGCTTCCTTTTCTTGAACTCACCAAACTCTGGTTGAGAATTCAAGCTTCCAGCCCTCCTGGCTTTCCAGGACCTGCAGACAGTAGTGGCTGGTGGGCATTGGAGCTGTGACGGGGGGGCGGAAGGGGAGAACCTGGTCACCAAGACAGAAGTCTACCCCCTCCCTTTCCTTCACATTAGCGAGCTTGGGTATTTACCCAAGCCTCAAGCTGCTCCAGCCAATCTGATTCCTAGGGGGCTCCTCCTGGCCCTGCCCCCAGGAAGGAGGGGGGAATGTATTAAAAATATACTCCCTGAAGCAGCCAGGAAGTGCATTTTTAACCCATTATTTTTTTTCTTCCTGGGGCAGTGCCTGGAGGAGCCCCCTAGGAATCAGATTGGCTGAAGCAGCAGCATCATGCTTGGCCGGGCAACCACACCACCTGGGACAAACTAAAGAGGATTTGGGGGGCCCCAGAGGCTGTGGAGGCCCTGGACTTCGCACCAAAGTCCAGGGTGAAGAGCACCTCTGCCTCCAGGGCATAAGCAGAGAGTAAAGATCCTTTGTAGCGAATTTGAAAGTGAAAAAGGTAGCCCCAGCAGTAACAGGTATGTGCTGAAGACAAAGCCTCAAGGATTGGTTCCATGTTTCTCCATCCTTTGAGTGTATCTGGGGGAATGTCTGGGTAGACCCAAAAGGGTTTGTCTCTATGCTATTCTTGAAGCACTGAGAGCAATGTGGGGCAGAGGCGGTGTCTGGAGGTACAGGAATGACTCCGAAGGATTCCCTTAAACCCAAGCAGCTACTCAGTAAGAAAAAATATCAGCTAAAGAAAGCTGCAAGTTTATATACAAATCAAAGGTATTTATTTGTATATCCTCCTGTAAAACAGAAAATAAAGAAGGTTCCAACTGCCCCATAAGCCAATGTGGTGTCGTGATTGGGTAGTGGGATGAGGAGGACTGGGTCACTGGGAGACCCAGGTTCAAGCCCTCACTCACTCATGAAGCAGCTCCCTGGGTGATCTTGGGCCTCTCACTAATTCTCAGCCTAGCCTACCTTGAAGGATTGTTGTGAGGATAAAATGGGGCAGAGCAAACTTGGGATACTGTACATGGAATATCTGTTTCTGTGAGGAGCTCTCTCTCCCCGCCCCCCCCCCCAACTTTACAGGTTGTTGTGAGGAAAATGAGATATTCCCTACTTGCATCACTCTCTCACTGCTTGGGAAAGTCATACACACAGAATGTGTCCTCATGCTGACGTTCTTTAAAAATCTAAACACAAACTAAGCATTTATACTTTTGCATGTTTTAAAGACAGCAGGAATAGAAGGACAGTGAAAAAGATTTGAGGGGTGATGAGAGGCTCTAGAGGTGGGGTGGGGAAGGGGTGGGGAGTCAAGGAAGGGGAGAGGATGCAGCCCCATGGCCAGCCTAAAAGTGTGTGTGTGTGTGGTGGTGGGGGGTGCAGAATCACAAAAGCTGGGGTGGCCCAGGTTATAGGGCCTTTTCAAAACAAATTGCAGATGAGGGCACTTATAGTGAAGTAGTGCAAAAGTCAACCGAAATTGCAATTTTCTAAATCAATGTATTTAATAAATTCAATAAAAAATTCACATGATTAAAATAGTAAGCAGGTTTCCCTAAGCAATTACAACAGGAATATGTTTATTGTTTATAACAAATAAAAATCCACATAGTTTAAAACTGTGAACTGTATTCATTAACCAACTACAACAGAGTACTGTTATTTATAACAAATAAAAATCCACATAAACTGTAAACTATTTTCATTAAGCAACCACACAAGAGTACTTCTAGTTCTTAACAGAAGTCTTCTTCCCAGATAGCAGATAGCAGATGGGAAGCCCACCAACAGGAGAGGGTAGCAGACTCCTCTCTCCGGCCTTGCTCCCCTGAAACTTGCCTGCAATGAATTGCATGATCTGCAAGCTCTAGTAATGAATGTCAAGGAGCACAGTGAAAAAATGGGATGACTAAATGTCAAGAAGACTAAATTAATAAAATGGTGCATAGCTTCTGCCTTTTAGGATCAACTATCAACAGTAAAGGATCTAGCAGTCAAGAAATACGCCACAGACTAGCACTTGGTAGGGTTGCAATGAAGGCCTTGGAAAGGATATTTAGATGCCATGACATGACTACACCTACAAAGATTAGAATCTTTCAGACCATGGTTTTTCCTGTGACACCCTATGGATGTGAAAGCTGGACTTTGAAGAAGCAAGACAGAAAAAGCATTTACACTTTTGAACTTTGGTGCTGGAGAAGACTTTTGAGGATATCATGGACAGCCAGGAAAACAAACAAATGGAATCCAGAATTTCCACTCGAGGCACAAAGGACCAGGCTCAAACTATCATACTTTGGACACATTATGCAAAGACCCAGCTCCCTTGAGAAGTCCATAATGCTGGGGAAAGTGGAAGGAAAGAGGAGAAGAGGACGACCAGCAGCAAGGTGGATGGACTCCATTACAACAGCAATGAATGCCCCACTGAGAGATCTTAAAGGCCAAGTTGAAGACAGATCATCCTGGAGAGAATCTATCTATGTGGTTACTAAGAGTCGACACCGACATGACGGCACTTAATCAAGCAAAGCAAGCAAACAAGCATTCATGTATACTTTCTCCTTATTTATTCAACTTATATGCTGAACAGAGGTTTAGCTATAATTGAGTGGATGGGTTCAAAGAACCCCCCTGAGCTCCTGAGAGCACCCCAGTGGTGCCCCCCATCTTCTCCATTATCTCTCTAACTCCAAGGGACCGCTGGAGAGAATTATTATTATTATTATTACAACATTTATATCCCGCTCTTCCTCCAAGGAGCCCAGAGCGGTGTACTACATACTTCAGTTTCTCTTTCACAACAACCCCGTGAAGTAGGTTAGGCTGAGAGAGAAGTGACTGGCCCAGAGTCACCCAGCTAGTATCATGGCTGAATGGGGATTTGAACTCGGGTCTCCCCGGTCCTAGTCCAGCACTCTAACCACTATACCAAGAAGGGTGAACACTGGCCCCCTTTCACCTAGCTACGCCCCTGATGCTGAACATATACTCTTCACACGAGAGAAGCTGGATTGGAAGAAGATGAGTATGGTTTTAAAGTTGGAGGAAGAAACGTCAATAACCTGCGCTACGCTGATGACACCACTCTGATAGCTGAGAATGCAAATGATCTGCAAGCTCTAGTAATGAAAGTCAAGGAGCACAGTGAAAAAATGGGATGACTAAATGTCAAGAAGACTAAACTAATGAAACAGGTACAGCAACCAGCCTCAGAATTGACAATGAAGGCATTGAAATGGTGAATAGCTTCTGCCTTCTAGGCTCGACCATCAATGGTAAAAGATCCAGCAATCAAGAAATACTCCACAGAGTAGCACTTGGTAGGGCTGCAATGAAGGCCTTGGAAAGGATATTTAGATGCCATGACATGTCTATACCTACAAAGATTAGAATCATTTGAACAATGGTTTTTCCCGTGACTCTGTGTGGATGCGAAAGCTGGACTTTGAAGAAGCAAGACAGAAAAAGTATTGACGCTTTTGAACTTTAGTGCTGGAGAAGACTTCTGAGGATACCATGGACAGCCAGGTAAACAGACAATAATGGATCACAGAACAATTCCATCCAGAATTTCCACTCGAGGCACTCAAACTATCATACTTTGGACACATTATCTGAAAATCCAGCTCCCTTGCAAAGTCTATAATGCTGGGGAAAGTTGAAGGAAAGAGAAGAGGACAACCAGCAGCCAGGTGGATGGACCTGATTATGACAAAAATGAATGCACCACTGAGAGACCTTCATGGCCAAGTTGAAGATGGATCATCCTGGAGAGAATCTATCTAGGTGGTCACTAAGAGTCGACACTGACTTGGTGGCACTTAATCAACCTATCAATCAATCAAAAAAGCAAGCATGGCTTTTCCTGGATTGTTCTGTGAGACACTCTGAGCCCTTTCTCCCGAGCCCATGAGCAGGCTTGAGGGCTCACAACAGGGAAGGCAGAAGCAGCTTACCTTCCCCGCAGATTATCTCAAAGAGTTGCTGGGCATGTGGATTACTTGCCCAGATGAGCTGCTGCTGCCTCAAACAGCCCGGAGATCCATCCAGGGTGCGTCGTCCCACCCCCCAGAAATCCCACAATGCAAGTGTCCAGTGCATTGTGGAGATCCCCCTTGCGACGGCTGCCAGTGCTGACACATGAGCAGTTAACCCAGTTTAAGGGTGCACTTGCAGCCTTAACTTCGGCTGACCAGCAGCCTCCCTAGAGGGGATTGCCACCAAGGCACTGCTGGGACCCATGCAGCTCCTGGTGGTTCTCACGGGCACTCGAGCCAAGGCGTAGCTGCTCCTGAGAACAGCCTCTCTGGGTCCCAGCACTACCAGGTCATCTGGAAGCCAGGTAAGCACTCTGCATGCCCACCCTCCAGCAATCTGCACGCAAAGTGCTCTGAAGGTAAATTTCAGACAGAGAGAGTGCTGATGCTTTGTCTCACAGAGACCCCTGTGTGTGTGCAGAAACCCGAAATCAGCCTATCTGCCTCATTTGGGAAGAAGGCGGGGCGGAATAAGGGGCTCTTTTGCTGCCTTCGCTCCCTCCCTCCCTCCCTCCATGAGTCAGTCAGTGATGAGTGCTTTCAGTTCAGCCACAGCACGCGCCCCCCAGAGCAGCCATCACATAGTTTGAGAAGAATGAGAGCTCTCGCCACCCCCGTCCCGCTCTGCCACCAATCAGCAGTGGCTTCAAATTTATATTATTTTATTTTTAAAGACAACCCCTGCCCCTAAGTGGCCATGCCCCCCTCCCGGAGTCCCCGTCTCCATTTCAGCCAACACAATGTTGGCAATCCTACAGTAAACGGTTGTTGTTGGGTTTTTGCCAAAGTCGCCCCCACTTGAGAAATAGAGAAGATCACGGCACTAACCCCATAAAGTCTTGAAGTTTATGTTAAGGCCATAACGAAGAGAGGAGGAAGTGGACTGGAGGTGTTCCTTTTTGGACAAATGCAGCTCAGGAGGGAAGGTGGATTCTGCTCAGGACTTTGGGGCACATGAGCATCAATGTTTTGCCCAGAGGGTGAGGGTGAATTTTACATCTGTGGTGGGCCTGTGTTTGGGCTGAAAGGTTTTAGAAAATGGTTATTAGCACTTGGAATGAGATTTCCCAATTATAATTGAGTCCAAAGCCAAGACTATGCTGGATGGATTATGCAAAACACATTCCAAATAAAATAACTCTTGTGAACCAATAATTTACTTATCAACAGCTCCTAGACAAGTAGTTGCAAATCACTAGAAAGCAATAATGAGACCTACTAAGTCTGAACAGCTAACCAAGATACGGGGTATAATTAAAGTGGGTAAGTGAACAGACTATTTAGAATTTAATAACAACTTTGAAAAAGCATGCAAATTGTGGAGACCAGTCCTTAATTGTGTCTCAAGTGAGATCCCTATTTTTTATTGTCATGAGCAAGTATATTTTCATCTACTATGATTTGCTTGATATCCCCTCTAATGCAGAAGAGACAGATGTCATCAGTCTCTGTAATGGTCTAAGCAATACATTTTTTTTATTGCCTGTGTTATGTTTGATGTCTTTTAATAACAATTCTTCTTTTTTAATGTGCTGTTTTCTTACAGAAAATGCAGCCATTTCCAGCAAATAGTCATTTCCTATAGAGACGATTTCCTGTGCAAAAGTAGCATGGGAGAAAGTGTGGGTCCCCAGCTGGAGTGTGTGTGTGTGTGTGTGTGTGTGTGTGTGTGTGTGTGTGTGTGTCCCCAGTCTGATTTTTTATTTAAGAGGGGGGTCACTTCTGGCCCCATTTTCAAGCCCTTCCCTTGATGACAAGCAGAATGCCCTGTGTCCATCTGGTTTCACAGGGCTTGGAAAAGGTTAAAGTGTGCCCTCGAGTCGGTGTTGACTCCTGGTGCCCACAAAGTCCTGTGGTTGTCTTTGGTAGAATCCAGGAAGGGTTTACTATTGCCTACTCCAGCACAGTATGAGACGATGCCTTTCAGCATCTTCCTATATTGCTGCTGCCCTGATATAGGTGTTTCTCATAGTCTTGGGAACATACCCGCGGGGATTTGAACCAGCAACCTCTTGCTTCCTAGGCAAGTTACTTCCCTGCTGTGCCATTAGGTGTCTATGGGGCTTAGGGTCAGCTGAAAATGCTCAGCTGGGCTGGTACGGCACTGTCAAGCCACAGAGCCCTGTCTGCCAGGTCTGCAATGAGACCAGAAGGCTGGTGGTTGGTGGAGCACCACCGCTGGGCAAGGTTTGTAAGGGGTGGTGGCAGGCCACCTGCCTCCTCTGCCAACCCGCCACCTGAGGCAGCCACCTCCCTGGCCTCAATAGTGGGCTGGTTGTGTGTGCCTGGAACCAAGGAGGGAAGGAAAACCCAAAGGTGGTGAATAAGTTGACAACAACTTTATTCTGTGAGGCCTGATGCATTTTGAGTGTGCGCTCTTTTTCAGAGGCAAATATACTCTTACGCTCTTACTGGAAATTCTATCCTGCACCAGCACACACTCAGAATGGATCAGGTCTTCCAGGCTGAAGCTGTTGTCAACGTATTCAGCACCTTTGGGTTTTCCTTCCCTCCTTGGGTCCTGGTTTTCTGGTGCTGCATCATTCCACCCCACCCTGCCTTTTTCTTCCTGGCTGTGTCTGCCTCATATGCAAGCCCGCCTGGATTCATGTGGGAGCTGCGTTCAGATCACTGTTCTGAGCTCCTCGGAGGAAGAACGGGATATAAATGTAATAAATAAATAATAAATAAATCATGGCTACCATGAACGTGGATGCTCGGGAGGAAATGTGAAGGCTCTCAGCCCCTCTGATCCAGAAAGCAAAGCTCGCTTCTGCTGTCTCTCCAACACCACAATTGCCCTTTCTGCCAAGCATCTGAAGACACCGTTTGGAGTGCTACGTGGAAAATGTTAGTTTGTGAAAATATCAGATTTTCTTCTCAGCAAAATCTTGTTCCTTCCTTGAGGAAATTGCTCACTTCGTAATACAGTAGTTATTGATTGGGGCACAAACTAGAAGAAATCCTTTTAAGAAGATACACGTTCAAAGCAGAAAATTGCCTGGTTCCTGGCTCCAGGATCTTATTCTGGAGGACAACCGAGTGGCGAAAACTGCAAGAAACCTTCAGAATGCAAACACAGCCAGTATTGACAGAGGAGTCACTTGCACTAGGAGAAGGCCAGCAATGTTCGCTTCTCTTGCTACTTTCCCTACAGAGTGTGAGTAGCAAATACGCTTGCCTGTGGGTTTTGCAGGGCTTCTGATGCAGCTGTCGCATGTTCGACCCGCCAAAGCATTAATCTGTTAAGGCACGTGGAATTCAGGAACATGCTTCTCCCTCTGATGTGGGGCTAATTTCAGAGCTGTTGCTTGCCGTCTCTCTGTCCCCTCCATTTCCCAGAATGGATCAGTGTTGTGCCTCTGGTGTGTGTGGAGTAGGAGAGCTGGTCTTATGGTGATTGATTGATTGATTCAATCAATGCCGTCAAGTCGGTGTCAACTTTTAGCAACCACATAGATAGATTCTCTCCAGGATGCTAAGTAGGGTCTGCCCTGGTTTGCATTTGGAATGGAGACTATATGTGTGAGCATTGTAATACAAATACGATGAATATTTATATACTGCTTGTCAACAAAAGTTCCCAAAGTGGTTTACATAGATATAAAGAAATAAATAAAATGACTCTCTGTCTCCAAAGGGCTCACAATCTAAAAAAGAAACAACAGATAGACGCCAGCAACAGCTACTGGAAGGATGCTGTGCTGGGGACAGATAGGGCCAGTTGCTCTCCCCCTGCTCAATAAGAGAATCACCACTTTTTAAAGATGCCTCTTTGCTTAGTTACAACCACAACAAAAATATTTATATATTGCTTTTCAACAAAAGTTTCCAAAGTGGTTTGCACAGAGAAACAATAAACAAACAAGATGGAACCCTGTCCTCAAAGGGCTCACAGTTGAAAAAGAAACATAAGACAGACACCAGCAACCGCCACTGGAGGGATGCTGAGCTGGGGGTGGAGAGGGCCAGTTACTCTCCTCCTGCTCAATCAAGAGAATCGCCACATTAAAAAGGCGCCTCTTTGCCAGTTAGCAGGGGAGAGTAGTAGGGGCACTGTAAGATCTTCCCCTGAGGGGCTGGGGCCACTCTGGGAAGAGCATTTGCATGCTTGCAGAAGGTCCCCAGTTCCCTCCTGGCTGCACCTCCAAGACAGGGCTGAGAGAGGCTCCTGCCTGCAACCTTGCAGAAGCTGCTGCCAGTCAATACGGAGCAAGACAGACCACGGGTCTGACTCGGGAGAAGGCAGCTTCCTAGGTTGTCGACCAAATGCTGCACGTTACATGTATGTAGGAAAGGAGACTCCTAATGGAAAATTCAATATTTTCAGCAGAAATGCAATATTTTCTGCTGCCAACAGCAAATCAGATAAGCCCGACTTGAAAGCTCCTCAGGCATATTATCCGCTTAGGACTGATAAGAGCAAGAAGTGGATATCTTCCTGACACAGTCTGGTCTGCAAAAAGTGGCACATCAGGCCGGCTAAGGGTGGCGTCGAGAAGGCTCAGGCCAGATCTCACCTCAGTTCTGAATGCACTCAGAGGCCTTTGCCCTCAGAGCCCCACAGAAGCGCTGCTGGTTCAGCCGCAAGGCGTCTCTAGTGCTGCCCCCCTGCTGTTTCCCACAGTGCCCCCCCACACATTGGGAAGCCGCAAGCAGAGCAGGAAGACCACCCTCTGCTTTGACTACCCAAGCCATTGCTTGCCCCCAGCCATGGCTAATCAGAGGTAGACTTCTCCTGCACATGGCAGCTCCATTCAGCTAGCATGGCTAATGGAGCTCTCTACTCAACAGAGCCCTCTACTCTTGACTTTGTCTAACCTTTTATAAGCATCTAACAGGCACAAACCAAGGAAACTGCAGCTTACAGCCTCACATTATAAGGGACCAAGTCAAACAAAATGACTGAATTTCAAGATCTACATAATGTATTTTCATTTAAAGGTATTTCTAATGCAAATTATTGCTTATAGCTCTTTTTTGTCAGAAGCTACTGCCGAGCAGCTTCATCAGGTGCCCCCAACCAAGGGTGAGTTCTACAGCCGAGGCATGAAGCCAACCCGCTCTCCCCACACCGACTGCTAACTGGACAGATGCAGAAGGCCTTGGCCGGGGAACAAACTGAGAGGAACTGGATGGATCGCTCACAATCTGAAGCCAGTGTGTGTGTGTGGGGGGGGGGGTTGCTGACCATCAGGGCTGGAAAAGTCCTGGAAAAACAGACCCTGGAATCCCAAGGCTGCCCAAATGGCACCCTCTGTTCTGAAAGGGGCTCCCCCCAAGGCCTGAGAGGGGCCGGGTTCTTTGAACCCATCCGCTCCATCATAGCGACACCCCTGCCCCGGCACGCTCTACGGGCTCATCCAGGGGGACACGGGACGACCCACCACCACCAGCCCTGCAACGCAGATACAATCTACCCCCGGAGCGGGACTTGTCGGTCTGTCTGGCACTCTGTGCCTGCTCCGGGTGCCTCTCAGCCCGGCTGGGTCCGCTCTTCCAGGGCAGGGCTCGGCAACCGGGGCGCTGTCTCCCGCGCTGTTGCTGAACTGCAGCTCCCCTCCTCCTCCCGCGCCCCCGGCAATGTTTTGGGGCTGAGGAGGCGGCGGCGGCGGAGGGTTGCAGCCAGTTCAGCCGCCGCGGGAGGGAGAGCCCAGGCTGCCCGGCTCAGCCTGCCCCAAGGTTGAGGCAAGGGCTGCAGAGGCTGAGCCCACAGCGAGCCAGGCCGGCCACGACCCCTCCTCCGGGGAGCCTGCTTGGGGAGATGGGCAGAAGAGCAAGCCTCCTTGGCCAGCACCCCCCCCCCCAGCAGCTCGCCAGTCCGCGGCCAGCCCCGGCCTCTTCCTCCTGCTCCTCGGTGGCCCCGGGGGCGGGCGGCTCCCTCCCTCCCCCCCCGCCCGCCGCCTTCCCTCCGGCGAGCACCGCTGCGCTGCCCCCCGACGGCGCCCCCTCCCTGGCGGTCCCGCAGCAGCGGCGGCAGCAGGTGGGGCGCGCGCCTCTTCCGGGCCGCCGCGGCGCTCACCTGTCCACGGCGATGGCCGTCATCGAGTAGATGCTGGCGAAGACGGCGGCCACCGGGAAGAAGTTCTGGAAGCGGCAGTAGAAGGCGCCGTAGTACCAGACGTTGTGGACGGCGTAGGTGAAGTTGACCAAGGTGTTGAAGGCGGCCATGGAGGCCTCGGCGAAGGCCAGGTTGACCAGGAAATAGTTGGTGACGGTGCGCATCCTCTTGTGCGCCAGGATGATCCACATCACCACCACGTTGCCCACCACGGCCACCAGCACCACCAGCGCGTAGGCCACGGCCCAGAGCGCCACTTGCCACGCCGGCTGCTCGAACGGGTTGCTGCCGTCGTCGGGCCACGAGGCGTTGAGCGAGCCGTTGAGCGCCGCCGCCGCCGCCGCCGCCACCGCGCTGGGCGCCTCCGCGCCGCCGCCGTCCATCGCCCGCCTTAGGGGAACCGGGGCGGCGGCGGAGGAGGCGGCGGCGGCGGCATGCGAGAGTCTCGACGAGGCGGGCGGGCGGGCGAGCGCCCTCGCCGCCAGCAAGGCAGCAGCCGCCCGGAGCTAAGCAAAGCGGCCGGCAAGGGCTGCTGCTCCGACCCTCGAGGAGGAGGACGACGCTTGCCGCCGCCGCCGCTAGCACCGAGACTGCCGCGGCCGTCGGGGCTTGGCAGAGTCGCTCCTCCCGTGGGCGGCGGGCGGAGGCCTGTGGGTCGCTCTCGGGCAAGTTTGCGCCGCTTGGCGCACGGGACGGATCCCTCCGGAGCGGGGGTGCGAGGCGACCCCCGACGCCCCCTGGGCTGGCGGCTGCTGCTCCTCCGGTCCTGGCCCGCCCGCCGGCCCGCAGCAGCCGCTGCCCTCGCGAGCAAAGGCTGGGCTGCGGCAGCGAAGCGGCTTTTTATAGCCTGGCGGCGGCGGCGGCAGCAGCGCGTCAGGAAAGAGGAAGGTGGGCAGAGGCGGCGCGCGGGCGGGCAGGCAGGCAGGCACCACACGCGGGCGCGCACCAACCGCTGGACCGATGTTGGTCGGTGGCTGGTGCTGGCTGCCCGCCGCGACCCGCCGGAGACTCGGGGACTCTTGGCCAGGGCAGCGGAGCGGGCCGTGCGGGGTTCACTCCTCCTGGCCCCCTTCCCGCTGGGTCGCCCTGAATGCTTGTGGGGAGCGTGATTCCGGCGGCGGCGGCGGCGGCGGGGGAGAATCCACGGGAATGCCTCCCTCAGGAGGAGCCTCGCTCCACCTCCTCTGCCCCTGCCTTGAGCCCCCCCTTGGCTGCCGCTGGTGTTCAGAGGTAGACTGCCCCTGCGCGCGGCAGCTCTATGTTGCAGGCCTAGGGGAATTGCCTTGCTAGGTGCTCTAGCAGCCATCCAGAAGCAGCAGCAGCAGCAGCGTTTGAAGGCATCAGCCCTGCCTCCATCCTTTGTCCCCCTGCTTGTGCCTGTTACTCAGAGACAGGCTGCTTCTGAACGTGGAGGGGAGAGAGGCTCCCTCCCGCTGACCTGGTGACTAGCCGCCACTGACAGCTCTTTCGCCCAGGGATCTGCTCAGCAGCAGCAATCCCTTGGCAGCCTGGAGGCCGCCGCTGTTTCCCCTGGAGGGGCAGCAGCAGCAGCAGCACCCAGCTGTGGCAAGCAGAGGGCAGAAGAAATGGCCTTGCAGGAGCAGGCGAACCTCTGTCCATTTAGCCAGCCTTCTGTTCCCAGCTTCTGGAAGCTCACATGGTATCAGCCCTCTTTGGAGTTTGTCCTCAGCATCTGAGACTCATGACTTGTCCCCTTAGCTAAGCAGGGTCCGCCCTGGCTGCATATGAACGGGAGACTTGATGTGTGAGCACTGGAAGAGATTCCCTTCAGGGGATGGAGCCGCTCTGGGAAGAGCAGAAGGTTCCTCCCAGTTCCCTCCCTGGCTTCTCCAAGATAGGGCTGAGAGAGATTCCTGCCTGCAACCTTGGAGAAGCCGCTGCCAGTCTGTGAAGACAATACTGAGCTAGATGGACCAAAGGTCTGACTCGGTAGAAGGCAGCTTCCGATGTCCCACTCCCTATGTGCCTCGGAAGATGGAGGCTCCGTTCAGCTGTAATGGGTCAGATGGCCTTCGGCAGACCCCCCTCCTCTTCCAGGAGCCTGCCTCATTCCTTGGGAAATGCCATGTCTCTTGTGCTCCCTGCAATTTCCAGGGGAAGTTCACCTGCACAAGCCTCCTCTTCTTCACACAACACACAGTGCATGGAGTTTTCTCTGGGTGTGTGTTTGTGTGGTGATGCCTCCTGGTCTAGATGGTTTTAAAGGGAGATTAGAGACCTCCGTGGAAAAGGAAGAGGGAAGATATGGCGGTGGGGGGGGGGAGAGAGACTCCCCATTCAAAGGCAGAAGACGGCTGCTGGGAGGCAGCAACAGCAAATGGCAGCAGGATTGGTTGCCCAGCTTGTCAGCTCCCCAGCAGCATCTGGCTGGCCAGGCTGAAGCAGGACGCAGGACTAGAAGGGCAGCCTTGCATCCGCTCCAGCCGAGGCTCTTCCCACGCCTTAAAAATGGTTGCAAAACTGCTTTGAGGAGTGTGTGTGTGTGTGTGTGTGTGTGTGAGTGACATCACATGCACTGGACAATTAGCACCATCAACCATGGGCCTTTGCTACAGAAGAACTGTTTTCCAGAGGTCAGCCCTGGAGAGGAAAAGTTATGTTTCTATTGAACAAAAACAAACAAAACCCACCAAAAAATATAAATAAAAAATGGGCCTCCCTGCCTCAAAAATGCCACATCTCTCTCCCCTTGAAAGCTGCTTATGAAGGGAATCATTACGAGCTGCGTGTGGGTCTAAAAGGAAACCCTGAGATCGACTGCTTTAAAAAACATGGAATTCATCTTGGTCTGGGCTGGCTTTTCCATGCACAGATTCCCTCTGGCTTTGGGGTATTAAAAATGTATGTGTTGGATGTGCAGCCGGTACCCTCCTCCTGCTTCCTATTCATTTACGTGCCCCCCCCCGATAAAAGTGTGCATTTGCTTCTGCCCAGAAATGGGCTCTAGCACCAAGGAGGTTGCTCCTCTCTTTCCCGCCCCGCCTGAGAGCCCTGCTGTGCAGGCTGGCCATTCACCAGGTAGAGCTACGCAGTTGCAGTGCAGCTCTACTTGACGGATGGCCAGCCTGCAGGCAGCGTGGCTCTCAGGTGGGGAGGGGGAGAGAGGAGCATCCTGTGCTGCCTCCTGTGCTGCCCCCTTTGGCTACTGGGTCCCCGATGGCCAATGCGGGCCGGAAGGGCGGCGGCTGCTGCTCTCGGCTTCTTGGCAGTGGTCCACTTAACAATGGAGACACCACAGCCTGCAAGCCTCTAACCCTAACCCAAGTGCTGCTCTTGGGAGGGAGCAGAAGCCTTGAGGCTGCAGGGAGCTCGCTGGCACCCTCCCAGCGATCGCAGTCTCTCCTGCATGCAGGTGCCTTCACCGGTGGACAGAAGTGCGACAGAAGGGATGGCTCTCGGAAGAGTGATGGGTGGTAGTCAAGAAAAGAAGCCCTCTGTGCGCGGAAGGAGGGCTTTCCCTTCAAGTAACCCCAGGAGTCCAGCAGGCAGCGGGGAGGGCGGGGAGGGAGGCACTGCCCTGAGAGGGTTTGCCCCCCTCCTTCTGGCCCTCCCGATGTCCCTCCTTTGCAGCTCTAGCAAACAGAGTGTGTGTGTGTGTGTGAAGAATTCATCCTATGGGACGAGAGCAGGTCATGTGGTAGCAGGAACGAATTGTCCCCTTTGCTAAGCATGGTTTGCATTTGGATGGGAGATGGGGCCGCTCTGGGAAGAGCATCTGCTTGCGGAAGGTCTCGGGTTCAGATCCCTGGCAGCATCCCTAGGTAGGGCTGGGAGAGACTCCTGCCTGTAACCTCGGAGAAGCTGCTGCCAGTTTGTGCAGGCAGTGCTGAGCTAGATGGACCAATGGTCTGACTCGGTAGAAGGCAGCTTCCTAGGTTCCTCTTAAGAACCTCAGCCAGCGTCGCTATCCAGAAGTTGCTGTGACTACATCAGGCTTGGATAGATCCCCCACAGTGTTGCAGAGAGACTGCCTGTGCCTAGACCTGATGAACAGCCTGCTGCCACCCATGTTTGTCTGTCTGTTTAATTTCACCTGTATCCCATTTTTCAGTCCACTCTTGCCTCCCCAAAGTCAGATACTTAGCTCCCAGGCGTGTAGACAAAAAAACCAAGACACAAGGGAGGGGGGGGACACGACATCCACACATTCCGTATGCTCATCCATACGCAGGTAGGGGCATTGTTGGCGTGTTCTGTCGAATGCAGGAGCAGCCGTGTCTTCCTGCCAGGAGGCCTGTGCACAGGCTCGTCTTTCAGATGAACACAGCATCAGCTGTTCGCAGAAAAGCATCGATGAGTGTGCAGACATCTGACCTCAGGACAGCATCGTGCCTTACCAGGTCTAGGGAGGGAGTGGAGGGAGATGGGCTTGCCAATGTGAGAACAGAGTGGTGTGTTGCACAAGTCAGGATTGGGCTCCCGTTGGGACCAGGGAGGGTTGGGACCCCCCCCCCGGCCAGGGCGTTCTTCCTGGGAGAGGGGCAGCCCTCGTCCATGTGTGCCTCGAGTCCCCTCCTGCAGCACCAGGCGGCCTCCATCTCTCTGGCTTTGCAGAAGGAAAGTAGGCTCCTGACCCCCCTCTTTGTAAACTTCCCTTTTTTGCCAAACAGCTTGCAAGACCCAGCATTGATCAACTGAAGACCAGCTGTTCAGCTTTGCACATAGATCTCAACCGTCTCTCCGCATCCAAAGGTAGCAGAGAAACAAGTCCTAAAGCATACAATGTCGGAATAAAATTTAATCCTGGAGTTTATATCTTACCATTCTAGCAAACGATGGCACGGTGATATTTCTTGTGTGTGCAAACCTTATTATTACTCCAGGAGGAGGAGGAGGAGGGAAAAGAGGAGGGGGACTGCCTCTCTCTCTAAACAACGGAGAGCAGTGCCGAGAAATGCTCTCTCCGAAACGCTTCTCCTGTGAGCAAGGCGGCCAGGGTGGGGCTGTGCAGGCTGGGGGGCCTCCAAGGGCAGGGAGCAATTTAGCAGACCCCCCCCCCGCCTTCTCACAAGCAGAGAACCATCCATTTGTTTTAAGCATTTGACACAGATGGAAGAAAATGGTGCCAGCAAGGAAACCACACTCCCATTGGACAGGAGGGCTGGAGTGCTTTTGCAGCCTGCACACAAATGCAAACCACCTCAACAGTGTCCCGAGGCTTGAGGCGCTCTTGTGACCATTCGGTGCGGCCACTGCAAAAGCAGCGGCCTTCCTCCTGGCACGACGTGCGGAAGGAAAACAGGTCTTCTGTGCTGTGGTCCAAAACTATGCTCCAGCAAGAACTGGGGCTCTCTTCATCTCCTCTCTAGCTGAGTTGTGGAAACCCCCTTTCCGAACCAGAGATGGGTTGACTGTTGTCCACTCTTCGAGGGAGGGAGCCAGGCACTGGATGCCATGAGGGCTCTCTGTGTGCCGAGCATCCAGGGACATGCTGCTTCTCCCCCTGCCTCACAGATGCACCTGAAGTCCACAGAAACAGTGCTCAAATCTACGGGCAGGGGTGGGCTGCAGCAGAGGGGCCCACTAGCAAAGGCATGGTTTTGCTCAAATTGGGGCTGTCGGCAGGGGTGGGGTGGGGTGGGGTGGGGTGAGCTTGTGAATTTCCTGGTGGGCCTCTGTCTTCCTCCTCCCGTCATTCAAGCACTGCAGTCAACCCTTCCTGCACAGACATTCTGTGCACTTTCCCCTCATTTTGTGGAGGAGATCCAAGCAAACATTTGAAAGTCCTCTGTCCTATTTGCACAGTGCCATTGAGACCATGTTGGATTTGTTAATATTTCCCCTAGAATTCCACAGTGTCATTTGCATGTATATCAAGGGTCACAGGCTTGTTTGACTTCTTGTAATCTTTTAAAACAAGACGGGCTGGGCAGCCAGGCTGCCTTGGCCTGGGTTGTTTATGATTATTAAGTAGTAATTATTATTATTACATTTATATCCCGCTCTTCCTCCAAGGAGCCCAGAGCGGTGTACTACATAAGTTTCTCCTCACAACAACCCTGTGAAGTAGGCTAGGCTGAGAGAGAAGGGACTGGCCCAGAGTCACCCAGTGCGTTTCATGGCTGAATGGGGATTTGAACTCGGTCTCCCCGGTCCTAGTCCAGCACTCTAACCACTACTCCACACTGGTTTAGAGGCAGCAGGCTGCCCCTGAGCAGCTGTGCATTTCAAGCAATCCAGCCAAAAGATCAGGGCCAACATGGCAAACATGTTCCCCTCCTGCCACCAATTTCCTTGCCCGACATTCCAAAAATCCTTGAAAATCTAACTCCAGGAAGAATAAGTTGTTCGCTGCAAGCAAAAATCTGAAGATTGGCTCTGTTTGGCTGGTTTAATTATGGGAATTGGATCTGAAATGTGTATGTGCACACAACCCGTGCAAAGTACAGAGAGCCCTGACTGTTGGCATCTCAGCCTGGAAGCTCATCTGTTTCTCAACAAGGTCATACATAATTGCAGGTTGCATTATCTGACAATAACTCCACTTTCTGGTACAAACTGTTTTCAAAGAGCTGGCACTCTTCCAGGTTATCTCAGCATGTATCTGATTTTGCCAAGCACAATAATTATATATTACAATATTTTTTTTTAATTTAAAAAAAAACAAAACACCTTTAGTTGAAGATTAGAATTAAGGTGCTGGCAATTTTCACTCATGCTCTAAAGAGTGTGGGAATTACAAGTTAAGGTAGTCACCTTAACTTCCATGCCACGTAAACACAGTGGAGAATTTGTGCAGTCTTGTATATCATTCTAGCTTTATACATTAGGTTCCACTCACCTGCACTCTGCCTTGCTCTTTCAGCACAATGTTGGGATGGGATGGGGTGTGCCTGCCTAGGCAAAACTTCAAGAGGTGCAGCTTCTCCAATCACCTGCTTAATGTCTGCAAGATGCATCTCTGCAGAGCACGGCTCTTCCCCCAGATGGCACCTATTATAGTAATTTACCCAGGTGGAAATTCATTTAAGCCAAATAAGGCTGGAGGAGGGGACATATTTACAAATGTTTACAAGTGCACCCCCAAATGGTCTGCAGGTTTAATATTTTGGGTGAGGGGATGTGTCAGCATCCACCGAGGCAACCAGGTAATGTTCCCTGTCTGCTTTTTCTGTGTTGGCTGTGGGCAAGAAGAAAATACAAGGCAGCACGGGGTGTGAAGCTAGGAAGGGATCATGCAAGTTGCCACTCCCCGCCCTGGCCCACCTCCAATCTGCCACCAGTCTGAGGGGAGGAGGGAGGAGGGCTTGCCATTCCTGAAGTTTCTGCACCAGATGGAGAGAGGCTACTCTTTGGCAAGTTATATGTTGATGTGAAAAGCAGCTTCTTGGGGGTTCGTTTTCAGACCCGTTGCATTTCCGCAATTTCTCAGCAGAATTGCCCCAGAGTTGGTGGTGCTTCTCACTTGGTTGCTCTGTGGCAGGCAGGCTGGATGGAAGTGTGGCTGTCGTGCCTGATAAAATGTGCAGCATGGATCATGTTGCCATGCAGTGTTTACACCCCACTTTAACTATGCAGACATTACCATGCCAGGCTTTTGAGGGGCGTTGTTAAAGAGGGTTAGGGTGGTTCTGTTCTGTGCTGTTTGCATTCCAAAGGCGAGTTATGAAAAGAGAAAAGCAAAATTGGTACAATATTCCCAGGCAAAATGTGGATTGGCCCAGTGTTTAGTCCAAAGTGGGTCAGCCATTTCCTGTTCATAAAGAGGACCCGCTGTAAGGGAAGGCGGCTGCCTGTAGGGGTGTGCGGAACTGGTTTGAAACAAGCTGGGTTCAATTCGAACCAGCCTCGTTCAACTGGTGTAAACAAAAACTGAACCAGCCTCAAAAAAAGGCAGCTGCTCCGAGTTTGAACGGAATCAGCCTAGACCAATATGGACCAGTTTGACCCAGTTCATGGGGCTATGCTTACTGGCATTGCCAGTCAGGTGCCCTCTCGTCATCATAACCCCACCCCCATTCCCCTTTACAAGCATAGCCCCTTGAACTGGATCAAACCAGTTCAATCTGGTTTAACCGAACAGACCAGAACCAGTTCTGGTCCCCGGTTCAACTGAACCAGTTCACAGACCAGCGGTTCAGTTCACATTCGCTTTGAATTCCAACCGAACTGCCAGAACTGGTTCTATAACTGCCTGAGCACCAGGCATTTCATTTATTCTTAAAATTAAACAGCTTCAGTAAGATTAAAGGAAACAAATTTGTTTTTGTTTTTTCATATGTGGCATGAAGAAATATAAATCCACGTGTGCCAATGTATCACATGGCAGGGATAAATCATGCATACGGATCATGCATCAAAATCATGAAAATAACAATAAGGCATTCAAACATCAGGAAGCTGCCTGACAAGGAGCCAGACCCTCGGTTTGTGTAGCTCAGTCAACACTGACTGGCAGCAGCTCTCCTGGGTTCCAGGCAGGGGTCTCTCTCCCAGCCAGCCCTACCTGGAGATGCTGCTGCTGCTGCTGCTGCCAGAGAGGGAACTGGGGGCCTTCTGCATGCCAAGCAGAAGCTCCACCACTGAGCTGTGGCCCCAGCCCCTAAAGCGAATACCTTGCAGCGCTCACACGTAGTCACCCATCCAAATTCCAGTCTAGATGGACTCCGCTTAGCAAAGGAGACGATTCATGCTCAATACGGCAAGACTGGCTCCCCACCCCAAACAAATGGAGGAATTACAGACGCCGCACAAAGTTGCTGAATGGATGGAAGGAGTTGCTGAAGGTGTCCCTGGCCACGGACACCATTTGGTCCAGGGCTGGCAGCCCTGGTGAAAGGGGGGGGGGCTGTCACTCTGGGCAGGCAACACCAGCCAGCCCATTCAGGTGGCTTGGCTCTGCCTCCCTTTCCTGGCCCTCCTCTTCACTGCCTTGTCCACGGCCGCCTCCGGCTTCTTCCTCTGGCCCTGAGTGCGAGATATACCTGTCCACTTCTTGAAACCTTGGCCAATGTGTCGCTGCTTCCCAGAGTCCTTCCCTGACACTCCGTTGTGGATGGGGCATCGTCCAGAATGTGTCTCCTTTTACCAGCTTAGTGACACACCATGGGTGGCTTAATAACGGAGAGCAAAGCAGGGCTGCAGCAACCGCTGGGGCCCAAGAAACAGACCTGGACTCCGTCTCCGGATGCCTCCAGTTCTGAGAAGACATGGACCAGCGAAATGCTTCGTCACAAAAAGATGCACTTCAGGTACTCACAATTTGCATGCACAGCCTGTCTTGGCCGGGGTAGGGTGGGGGGGTCTCCAGAGCACAGCCTTTCCTCCCCAGAGGAGGGGAGGGCGCTGGCATGATGCCCCTGCTCTGAACTTGTGCTGTGCAGAGCAGGGCTTCTCTGCCAAGGTGCAAAGATGGAGAGTTTGGAAGGGTGTCTCTACATATCCATTCATTGGGAGTGTCACTCTAATTTGTACCCTTCAGTTCTTCCATTTGCGGCTGTCAGCTCTCTTTCAAATGCTGGGGTTCTTATGGATCCTGCTTTGTCTCTGGCTGCCTGCATCTCTGTTTCCAGGAAGCCTGAACTGGGAGGAGGCCGAGATCCATCCGTTGGGTGGTCTACCGCTACACACTCCCTCCCGCCAACCGCTCTCCCCCTTGTCTGTGTTTTCGTAGGAACAGAGGAAGCTGCCTTATACTGAGTCAGACTGTTGGTCCATCTAGCTCAGGATGGTCTACTCAGACTGGCAGCGGCTTCTCCAAGGTTGCAGGCAGGAGTCTCTCTCTTGGAGATGCTGCCAGGGAAGGAACTTGGAGCCTTCTGCCTGCAAGCAGGCAGGTGCTCTTCGCAGGGCGGCCCCATCATCCCCTAAGGGGATTATCTTACATGCAGCTCACACATGCAGTCTCCCATTCAAATGCAAACCAGGGTGAACACTGCTTAGCAAAGGGGACCATTCATGCTGGCCACCACAAGGCCACCAGCTCTCTGCCCTTCCAGACCACAGCTCTGCTGGTCCTTGCTCATGCACACCTATGCGCTGGTTATGCCCTCTGGCTCCGGCCCCTCTGCACCCAGGCCTTGCAAGCACAGCACTCTTGGTCCTTGGCTAATAAGCAGGGAAAGGGCTTTAAGATGGGCACGGGGCCTGGGCTCATGGCTGCTGGGTGAGGAAAGCACCTGCCAGCCACTCCCTCTGGAACGGAAGGGAGCCAGAAGAATACCCCTCTCCGCAGTTCCGAAGGGGGAGGGGTATTGGGGGGCTCTAAGCAGGGGGAAGGTTGCAGGTTCCCCAGCCCCATTGGAAACCTTTCCGGGCCCCCCTCTGGCAACATCTGCCCCAGCAGCAAAGCGGTTCAGCAGGAGGAGAAGCTGGACAGACAGACCATGAATCATGCTCGGCATTTGTATAGCACTTCTAAGTGTTTGGAGCATTTCACTTATTTATTGTCTGCACAGCAACTCAGTCAGAGAATTCTTATTATCCTCATAGTGCAGCTAGGCGGAGGAGAAGCAGCTTAGCAGCTAGTGGGTTCAGGGCTGAGGGAGGCTGGAGGCCAAAGAGTCCTGCTTCATCGTCTCCAAGGCCCCAACATGCTAGTCTTCAACGCCCCAGTTCTGACATGTGGTTACAGAAGAGGGCGTTCCCAGCCTTGGGTTCTCAGGGGTTTCTGGAATACAACTCCCAGCATCCCCCGCAGCAATGGCCCCCTGTTATAGAAGGCAGAGCAAAAGGCCTCCCTAGTGAGTGCAGTCCTCTCTCCAGGACCAGTTTTGGACAACTGCTTTTGACTTGGTATTGTTTATGCATTAGTACAAGTTTGCATCGTGAGCATATTCCACCGGGATGGTTTCCCCCACTGCAGTGGGATTTGCACTGGCGGCGGCAGGGAGAGTGTCCCAGGGGATCATCGTTCCCCCAGGAATGCTCTGTGTATTCTGTCAGGGGACATCATCCAGAATCCCTTGTGCCGCTTAGCAAGGAAAGCGTGCTGCTCACAGACTGTGCGGCCGGACATGTCTGCATTGTTAGTGCAGATGCGGGTGGGGGGCGGTTATGGTCTCTTTTTCAGCACTTTAACAGTGAGAGGAAAATGTAAACAGTGGGCTTGCATTACAGCCAGTTAAAAGACACTGGGTGAGGTCTGGAACATCTAGAGAGACACAGCCAAGACAGCCTCTCACGGTCAGCTTCTGCATACGACTAACCCTTTACACATGCAAAGTGCATCCAGATAAGTCCGATGCAGAGTTTTCCAGCAAAGAGCAGGGAGCCCTCGGCCTTTGTGTGTGATCTGCTGTTTATGTAGCTCATGGAGAAGATGAATATGCCAAAAGTGCCCTCTGACAGGAGCATCTGAGATTGAATTTGCAAACAGATGCTGTTCTGATTGTCTCAGAATTGTGTCTCTCTCCACCATCCCCGAATACATTTGATCCTATAATCAATGGAGAGTAATTTCCTCCAACCCGCTGCTCCTGGGATGGTTGGCTGGCATCTGTAACCAGTAGTGCTTGCCAGTCCTCCTGGTGGTCCTGTGGAGGGAGAGGGGGCTGGATTCCCGTTAGCCACGGCTGCGAGGTCAGCAGTGAACTCATTGGGCTGCTTTGACAAGTTGTGGTCTCTTGCGGCATCTGCTTCCTGTCCATAAAAGGAAAATATTACTGAACAATCTCACACGACCGATGCTGTGAGGGATGAACAGCAGAAAGACTCCAAGACTACATTTCTCAGGATTTTCCTTGGCGGTGAGACACACAGAAACCAGTGGGACTTGCTTCTTGGTAAACCTGTTTTGATTGGAGAATCGAGCACTTTGCAGCCTGAGAGTTCCGTAGAAAGGGCCAAGAAGAAGGAAGTGCCATGTTGCTGGCTCTGTTTGGGAAAAGACAGTCTTGCCCACCAATCACAAGGGCAGAGCTGCGATGCAAAACTCCAGAGCCACAGGCCTGTAACCAGACTAGAAAAATTGGGGGGGGGGGATTGCAGAAGTCAGGGGAGTCAGGTTATAAAATGTTCAGTGAAAACAGTCCCTGAGGCTGGGGAGGAAAGAGAATTTTTTGGTGTGGCAGCAGGGTACACACCATGCCACCAGCTGGCTACGGGCCTGCAGATCCACCCTGATGTTAAGGTCAGCAGCCGGCTTCCTGACTATGGCTTCCTGACTTCACACATAACAGCAAACCAGAAGCAAACGTTCCAGAGGTTAAACATCGTGGTGGTGCAAATGCAGAAAACTGTGGTTTCGTCGCAGAACCGCAGGTCAGTTTTAGCCCCCAAACCTGAATGTGATCTGTAGTGAGTTTCGCTCAGGTTTGAAGGCACATCCTGTTGTCCCGCATCTCACTGGGGTTGAGGCTCCTTCCCCTCCCCTGCTGAATTGGCTGCTACAGCTTTGCTTCATGCCACACGTGAAGTGAGTGCTTCCTCCTTTGGGGGGATGGAGGCAAACTGCGAAGGTGGCCTAGGATGCATTTGCGCAGTGCACAAAGTTGTAAGAAGGTTGTGGAGTTGTGGTGCCCTGTGATGTTGTGCAACTGCTTGCTGAAGACCTCTCCAGGCTGCATTCCAAGACTGTACAACCTTACCGTAAAACTGGCATTGCTCAGTGGCGTTGTGCAAGGAGCGTTGTGCAACTTGTCAGCGTTTGCTAGCACAAGGCCCAGCCTCCAACAGATACTGCTTCATTTGCCCAACATCCTTAAGCTTAGCTAACACAACAGCATCACACTGTGCAACACTCGTCTGGAATGCTAACTCCCAATGTAGCAAGCAGAGCTCACCTGCGCAATATCCTGGCACTAACGCACCGTCCTTCTGCAGGCACATCACTGGGCATCGGATGTGGGCTACTGTTTCTGAACTCAGGTTACAGGAAGGTCAATTTTAACTGAACATCTGGAGAAACTTCTTAATGGAAAGGGAAATTCAGTGGCCTAAGCGGGGGGGGGGGCTCTCCCTTGCTGGAAGGAGGTCTTCAAGCAGGGACTGGGCAGCCATCTGTTGAGGGTCCTCTAGCTCAGGGTTTCCCAACCTGTGGTACTCCAGATGTTGCTGAACTAGAACTCCCATCTTTCCCAGCCACAATAATAATTTGGGGCTGGGGTGATGGAAGTTGTAGTTCAGCAACATCTGGAGTACCATGGGTTGGAAACCCTCCTCCTTCTCAAGGGTTCCCAACCTTGGGCCCCCAGATGTTGGTGGACTACAACTCCCATCATCCAATGGCTGAAGGGGTGGTGGTGGTCGAGCAGCATCTGGGGACCCAAAGTTGGGAACCCCTCCATAGCAGCTCTGGGTTTCCTGCAGCAAGCAGGGAGACAGCCTACATGGACCAAAATGCCTTCTCCAACTGCAGGACTCTATTATGAGACTGCCTGCCTGGGAACCCCAAAGCAGCTCTACTCCCCAGAAGAGGCCTGCTAGACCCAGCAACAGCCGCTCTGCTGCATGCATTCTTCAGACCAATATATATTTTTCCACTTCAGGCCACAACCCTGCACACTGAATGAGCCCCTCTTGACAGTATCAGGGACGTATTTGTATATAAACATACTCAGGTTGCACTACGCCAACAACTGTTGGAGAGGAGAGCTGGTCTGGTGGTAGCAAGCTACGCTAAGCAGGGTCCACCCTAGTTGCATTTGAATGGGAGACCACACATGAGCACTGTAAGATATTCCCCTCAGGGGATGGAGCCGCTCTGGGAAGAGCAGAAAGTTCCAAGTTCCCTCCCTGGCAGCATCTCCAAGGTAGGGCTGAGAGGGATTCCTGCCTGCAACCTTGAAAAAGCTGCTGCCAGTCTGGGTAGACAATACTGAGCTAGATGGATCAAATGTTTGACTCAGTATATGGCAGCTTCCTATGTTCCATTGTTCCCTATGGGAAAGTCAAGGTAAAGCCAATGTGAGTGAAACTGTATGCATAAAGCCAGGAGAGCTGTTCTTGTAGTAGCAAGCATGAATTCCCCTCTTTCCCAAGCAGGGTCTGTCCTGGTTTGTATTTGAATGGGAGACTACATGTGTCAGCATGGAAAGATCTTCCCCTTAGGGGATGGGGCCACTCTGGGAAGAACACCTGCCCACTTGCATGCAGAAGGTTCCAAGTTCCCTCCATGGCAGCCTCTCCAAGATAGGGCTGGGATAGACTCCTGCCTGCAACCTTGATGAAGACACTGCCAGTCTGCCAGGCTGCTCAACATCAGAGGTGTATTTAGGGAAAATAGCGCCTAGGGCAAGAACTGAAAATGCGCCCCCGTCCCCTGAAATTGCGCCCCCGTCCCCTGACACCCATCTTTCAGATAACTTTAACATAATATCTGCTGAAAAATACAAGTCAAGCTCATTAATCTTTTAATATTTCAAAAACTATTTAGCAGTGGATGTAGCCAGACCAAAAAATGCTGGAAAACTACAAATTTCAGTATGCTGGAGCTCATGAAATTCCAAAATACTATGTGGAGGTGTACTTGGAAAACTAATCAGAAGTGCCTGTCTAATTCTCTACTATGCATTGTAGCATCACTATTACATAAGTTTTTAAAATAAATGGAGAATTTGACTTTTCCTAGATACTCTGGAAATAATTAAAGGATATGCAGAGTAAACTGTGTCAATGCTTGGAATATATTCTAGTCTTTCAGAAAGACAGTTAAAATGAGAGAAAGAGAGTAAGAAACTCCTAGTAGGCCTTAATACTAAGGATTCCACACGGATTCAAAGACAAACTCACCATTAATAGCCATATTATGAAGACATCACATTTAACTCACTTATCACAAGAAGCAAAGTAAGAGCAAATGAATACAATCCTAGCTCATAAGCATCAGCTCAGTATTCACAAGCCCTGATTCTCTCTACATAGTGCCAATCTGAATATGTGTACAGTGACATATTATATTTTTTAAAAATTTAAAAATTACCTGTAGCCCCTTCAGGGGGCTTCCTAAAGGCCATGGAAGGGGTATGCAAAGGTCCCCCCCTTCCTCTAGGGCTTTGCAGGAACTATTTGAGCATCTGCAGTGGTCATTTTAAAAAATATTTTTTAATGGCCGCTGAAAACAAAATGGTCACTGCACATGCTCAAATGGCCTCTGCGAGGCCTGGCATGGCCTAGGGCCTCACAGAGGCCATTTGAGCATGTGTGGTGGCCATTTTGGTTTTGGAGGCCATTAAAAAATTTTTTTTAAATGGCACCCCCTTCAAGTGGCACCTGGGGCACGTGCCCTGCCTGCCCCACTATAGATACACCCCTGCATTAGACCTCCCGTAAATGTTGGCCTACAATTCCCATAATCCCTGGCTATTGACCACTGTGGCTGGGGATTATGGGAGTTGTGGTTCAAAAACAGCTGGGGGCGGGGCTAAGTTGAGCAGGCCTGGTGTGAACAGTACTGAGTTAGATGGACCATCCAGCTTCTTATGTTCCCAAGCATGGTGTGGTTTGGAATTCCAGCATGTATCTGCCACCAGGTGGCAGCACTGCAGAGAAATGGAAGATGGAGGCAACAGGAGGAAAGCTCTGTGGGGAAGCTGGAGACAGAGGCAGTGTGTAGAAATAAAACCATGTGCTGAAGTCTCTTCTTGGAAGGCTTTGCATCATGTAGTGCTCACATGCAGTTACCCATCCAAAGGCAAACCAGGGTGGAGCTTGCTTAGCAGAGGGGGGATACATGCTTGCTATCACCAGACCAGCTCTCTTCCCTGCCAGGGAGCTGTATAAAACCCTGTTTAACTAACCGGCCCCTGCGTGAACCTTGAACAGAGAAACTGTGCGACAGACAATCCCATAGGAACAACATGTCAGGAAGGCTCACAGCCTTGTCTCTTGGCAAGTGGTGTATCGTTCAGTTGTCTAGCATTCTCAAGGTCTAAATTTCCCTCAGCCACCTTAAGTAGCGCAGCAGGGAATTGCTTGAGTAACAAGCAGAAGGCTGCCGGTTCGAATCCCTGCTGCTACTGTATCAGGCAGCAGCAATATAGGAAGATGTTGAAAGGCATCATCATCTCAGACTGCGTGGGAGGAGGCAATGGCCAACCCCTCCTGTGTTCTACCCAAGACAGCCACAGGCCTCTGTGGGCTCCAGGCATTGGAACTGACTTGACGGCACACTTTACCGTACCTTACCATGGAGAGATCTCTGTGCCGCCTGCAACCCTAGCGGCTTGTATGAGAGTGTAAGCCCTACTGAACCCAGCAAGACTTCTATCTGATTTCTTTCTGTGAAATGTCACTGAGAGTTACCACATATTTCATTTCAGCTCATTATTTATATAGCACCATAAATGTCCATGGCATTTTGTAGAGTGGCATCACAAGCAAAGATGCAGATCCCTGCCCCAAGGAGTTTACAAGGTTCAACTGAGTTATTATTGCAAACAAACAAATGAAATGCTACACGACTATTTTAGTTTGTGAGCCCTTTGGGGACAGGGATCCATCTTATTTACTTACTTACTTATTTACTTACTTACTTACTTACTTATTTATTAGTTCTCTGTGTAAACCGCTTTGGAAACTTTTGTTGAAAAGCGGTATATAAATATTTGTTGTTGATGATGTGTGTGTGAGTCTTTCCCCACCTGGTTCTTCATCACCTGTGCTCTATTTTAGGGTTTCTGTGAGGGCTTGGAAACAGTGCGATCAGTTTAACAGCAAACGTTCCTGTTGGAGCCATGAAGGCAACATCTGCCTGCCACCGCGTGAGGATCTTTGGGGGATCCTCTGCAGCATCTTTGGGAGGTGTTGCCAAGACAGACGATCCAGGCACCGGATGTGCCTCAAGAGGCCATTTCTCTTCCTTGTGCTCAAAGGAAACCGCTTCCATCGTTTGATGTTGGAGTCTGTGTGTTGCACAACTTTCCTCTGCTGGAAAGAAGCAGAGGCTGGGACTTCTGCGTGTGGCCTGCTGCTGGTGTCTTGTTCCTTCTATTTTTGGACAGTGGCAGCCATGCCAAGACCCAAACTGTTGGCAGCGAGTCAAGGGTGTGAGCCTCCTGGCCTGAGCCTGTAGGGCAGGAAGCCAAGCCTGGGAAGCTACTTGGGGGCGTGCACCTCCAGAAGCAGAAGGGGGTGCTTGGGCTACACCAGGGCTTCTCTAACCTGGGCCCCCAGCATGTTTAAGGGAATGTATGCCTAGTTTGAGTTTGGTTCATGCTATGCTGGGGCACGCAGGTAGGGCACAGAGTCACGGAGGTCTCCGTTTGCACATGCAGCACCTAGGAGGGCATCTAGACACGTAGACCCAAGTCTGAATCTCCAGATTCATGACATGATTCCTCTGAGAAGCATCACTAGTTGTATCTCAGCTTCCTCGGCCTGTTGGAATACAGCTCCCAACAACCCCAGGCTGGTATTACAGGATAGATGGCATGGCACTCCCTGTGCAGTGACTCTGATCAGACTCCGTTCCAATCTTCATGGGTCTGCTATTAATTTTTTGCAGAGAGAGAGAGAGAGAGAGAGAGAGAGAGAGAGAGAGAGAGAGAGAGATGCTCCTCAACACAGATCTCCTGCATTTTGTCTAGCTGCACCCAGAAGAGGACAAACTGCAAAACAGACCAGGCCAAATCCTTGTCTGGGCTTGCTGGCATTTCTCAAGTGCTCAGTGCTATTTGCCCACATGCTTCTGAGGCTCGGATGGGGCCCCTCCTAGCTGGCATGCTCTTTGGGTCCTTCTAGAATGCCTGGCAAAGATTGCAGGGCAGCCAACTCGATTCCTTTGTCCTCCCACTTTGAGAAACACATTATATAACATTTCGATATATGGCATTAACAGCAGATCAAAACAATGCCAAGGACAAATGTCTGGCTTTCCAGAAAGAGCCGTATATCTTTTCAGCATCTTAGTCACGCCCGTCTTTGACGTGGCCTGAGAACATTCACAAAATTTCTGGAAGCTCCGGTTTGTGTTTGAGGACAGATTTCCTGCTATATCCCTCAAGACAGGCAGAATAAAACAGTTTAGAGGAGCATAAATCTAGGGAAGTTGTTTGATGGGGGGAAATGGAGACAACCACAAAAGCATTTGTAGCTAGGCTTCATTGGAACTCCTTGCATCTTGACAGGACCAGGAGGCTTGACACACAGGGCTTCTACCCCGAATCCGCTTCAGAGGAGAGTGTGTGCATTCACACAACAGCCAAACTTACCCCGAGGTCCCTTCGAGATTCTTGGCCCCATCTCACACACAAATCGGGCTTTGTGATGCAAATTCTAGCTTATCTCAACCTATTTCTGTATTTTTAAAATGCTGGTTTTAAGCTACTTTTTTTGAAAACACCAGCGCAAATAGGGAGAGGCACTAATATAGAATCATTAGCATGATAAGAGGGATGGTCTCTTTAGAAATGCAGATATCGTTCTTAAGGAAACTCTCACTCCCCCCCCACACACACCCTGCCATTGGCTAGAAGGAAAACATAGAGCATGCCATGTGGACTTGTTTCAAAACAAAACCTGAGAGCAGAGGGGAGGGGCTGCTTCCCTCAATGCCACGAATGTAGTTCGAAGTGGCTTTGCTCAACATTTACTCCGAAGCATGAAGCCATGTGTGAATAACTCCCTGGAGGTAGACTAGGCATGAGCCAGGGAGGTGTAGTGGAGTAGGGAGACCCAGGTTCAAATCCTGGGTGCCCTTTGGGCCTAATACACTGCTCAGTTGTTGTGAGGATAAAATGGGTGGTCTGGGCGGGAGCCCATGGATGCCAATTTGAGCTTTTCGAAGGAACGGAGGGATAAATATGTAGTGAACAAATGTGTAAGGCTCTCAAAATACTGGAGGGGGGAGCTGGCAATTTGCGAAGCAAACAACCCAAGTTGTGCCATTGCAATTCCCCTTTGCTGTTGCTGTGTCGTTATTAACAAACGCATGCTGTGAGCAATAACACAGTAGAAGAGAAGGCTTTGCTTGAGCGGGGAGTGGGGGGGCATTGCACAGTTTTTGCACCAACGCCTCCTTTAGCTGACTTGCCAAGCGCCAAACTGTAGCAGTGCACATGTCTAAAGGAATGTATGCCTGCTTTGGGTTGGGTTCATGCTATGCTGGGGCACGCAGGTAGGGCCCAGAGTCACGGAGGTCTCCGTTTGCACACGCAGCATCTAGGAGGGCATATACACCTGTAGACCCAAGTCTGAAGCTCCAGATTCATGACATGGTCCCTCTGAGAAGCGTTGCTAGTTGTATCTCAGCTTCCTCGGCCTCCCTCAACGTTCCTCAGACGCTCCTCCTGAGAAGGGCCCATCAGCTCTTGCTTTGGGCAGACGTGTGGTGACAAGTGCATCATCCTGCCTGGAGACCACTGAGCTTCTCCTTCCAAGTTTCGGCTGGCTTTGTCACGTATCCTCTGAATATCAAAGACAAAGAACAGGAAGCTCATCCTCTGGGACAACCCAGGATGGGCAGTGCCCACACTCTGTGCCATTTCCCGTTAACGATTATCCTTCAGGATGGAATCAACAAATATGTTCCACTTGGGTGCCAAGTGCCCAATACAGGACTTAAGCAGGACTTAAGGAAACTTTATTCCCGTCCAAAGTTGGCAGCAACCACTTGTCCTAATTAGTTAGGTGGGCACCAAATGAGGTGCAGCAGCCTCTGGTTCCTGGCAGCCTGATTGCGCCTGTTTTTCGCACCCCAGACTGCCCCTGCATTAATGAGAGCCATGCTGTCTGCAGGCTGGGCATTCATCAGGTAGAGCTGTGTGGGCAAGGCGTTTTAAAATAATTTTTCACTCTTTCCCCACCATGTGATGTGGCTCTGTTTTCTCTTTTTCTCTTAGAACATGTCCAGTTGTAGCAGAATTCTTACAAAGATAAGAATGAAGATTTAGAAAACCTGAGATCTCCGTATATACAGAAATAGATTTTGTTGAAAACAAATGGTATAGCAAAGTCTGAACAGGCCCATGTTTCCTAAGTGAATTTTTCCCTTTTCCTTCTTTGGTGCCACCCAAGTGTCACCTAACATGATCTTCAAAGCAACTCTGCAGAACTTCCTGTTTTGGGGAAGCATCTCAGAAATTTCAAGGGAAGCGAAAACAAAGAAGTGTTGAAGACAAGTACAATTTCCCTGCTCTGCTTTGTCCCTGTGCCTTTTGTTAAGTGGCAAGGGGTCACCCTTCACGTTTCCAGCCACTTAACTGAGTTCTGCAATCTCTTGGGGCGAATCATGTGATTGCAAATCACACGGATTGCAAATAGGACTGTAAAGTCATGAGGTCAAATGAGGACGACGGTTGTTGCCCAAGTCTCCATAGAGGTTTGTGTCGTTTGTGGGCCCTCTTCAAATTACTGCGCCTGGAACGGCTGATCTTCTAATGGCCTGCCAGCTTCTGCAAAGGAGCATTTCACCATTTCATCAAAAGCCGTCCCTCTGCAGCCCTAATGAGGGGCTCTGCTGCTTTCCATGAATTTAATTAAGGCTGGTGGTAAGAGACGGGGCCTGACATTTTCCTTCCACAGGTGCTATTGACACAAAAATCCTGCTTTAAATATTATCAGCTCTCGTTACTAAAGCTGGCTCAAATTACTAATGGAAAGAATTTCTTCAAGCAATCAACACTTGCCACTAATGCTATAATTGAAGTTTTGGCATTTCGCAAAACTAGGTAGACAAACTAGATTTTATTACCCTTTTCAATGTTCCAATCTCTTAAAGGTGGATTGCAAGTGCACACACACACACACACACACACACACACACACACACACACACACACACACAGACACTTTGAAGAATTCAGTGAGTTAAAGTGCAGGAAACCAGAGGCAAGATGAAGAGCCTGCCCCAGACAACATATTCCAGGCACCCTAACAGGTGAAAAATAGATCTGATCCTTTGGACACAATCCACTGGGAAACAGCAGGGACATATAGAAATAAATATGATAAATAAATAATAAATATATTATTGTTAGTCTGCAGTTGCCACTAGCTCCTCTGGTGGCTAATCGGGGACAGGCCTTCTCCATTGCTGCCCCGAGGCTTTGGAACACAGTTCAAAAGAGTAGGCTTCAAACTTTGGAACAGTTTGAAGCCTACTCTGAGAAGAGCAGAAGCAGATTCAGGAGGTGAGCAAGCTTTTCTAAGCAAAACATCAAGCCTTTCCCCACTTCAAACTAATTAATAAGAGGAGGGGAGATTTTGAGGGGCCAATTTCTATTTAAGGAAGAAGTCCTAGTCTATGTGTCTGTGTTTGTTATTTGCCAGGGCTAGCATTTGCCACTTGCATTGGGGGCTCTGTGGCATTTAGTTGTTGTTTCTCCGTGCATGGAGGGGGACAGAGGGAGTAATCAGCTAGGGCTGTAGTGAGTCACACCTGGTGGGAAGGGCCATATTCCTGTCAGCCACATTCCTGTTTCTCAGTTTGAAGCCTACTCTCTTGATGGCCCAAGAACTTAGCGAACAAAACTTAGCAAACAGGGATAGCAAACAGGGCAATGGTGTTTTGCATGGAGTTTAGTGGGAAAATATGTGTGGGAGCCTGAAACGAATCCCCTTGATCACAAAGAGTCCAGTGAGAAGAGAAGGTAAGTACTACTCCCTCCATTTTCTTGAGAAAGGATGTTTGGACAGTTAAATAGCTGACCAATACAGCTAAGACCTGTCTTTCTAATAAACTATCTCTAAATACTGTAAACAGCCAACAAAATCATTTATGAAGATAGAAAGCCAGCAGGGGTGGGGGCACTTCCCAGTGTATTGCACAGAGTGTCAAATGTATGACTATTTGCTCCATGGGCAGAAGTCATGGGTGTGTGCTCGGTGCAAGGAGCTCCTGGCTCTCAGAGAACAAGTACATTCCCTTGAGAACAAGGTGGCAGATCTGGAGAAACTCAGAGAGACAGAGAGGCATGCAGACAAAACCTTCAGGGATGTGGTAGAGGCATCCCATTCCAAGGCTGATGGTAGGGATGTGCAAACCGGTTCAAATTTGAACCGGTTCGGTTCAAAGGTTTGACCTTGGACTAAACAGGGCATTGAATTGGCAATGCTGGTCCGAGTTTGATCCAATTGAGCCAGGTTCGGTTTGAGCTGGTTTGAAGGTTCTAGAGACCATTTTAGATGTCGTCCGCCATTTTGTGTGACTTGTGTTGCTTGGTTTCATTGGCTGAGCTCTTGCTTCCCTGATTGGCCAGATAGGTCTGGCTCTCTGGTAGGCTCTGCACTGTGCTAGTCCTTGAGAACTGGCACCCTATTGGCCAGGGGGGAGGGCAAAGGTGGGGGCTCCAAAAGGAGGGAGTTTCAAATCCTATTTAAAGCCAAGCCTCTGGCCTAACAAAATCACTCTGGCTGCAGTGTTCCTTGGCTTCCTGCAGCTTCTGCTGTCATGGTGAGAGTCTGCTTGGCAGACTGCTGTGTTTTGGTTCCCATTCCTCCCTTCTGCCTGTTTTTTCTGCCCACCCCCTGCTTTAAACATTCCCCCCCTGGTGTGACTGTGTGTTTGTTCTGCTGCTTTCCCCACCCCTTGAGTGAGTGTCTGTCTCTCTTTCTCCTCTCTCGTTTGGGCCAGGGGGCCCTGGCCCTTTGGCCTGAGGCCTCTCTCTGGCCCATTTCCCTAACCCAGTCCCCACTTTCCCCCATCTTTTTTGCTTTTGGTGACTGCAGCTTTTAAATCTGTTGGCTGAGTTGAGATAGAGAGAAAGTGTCCTCCTCAGCTCAGCAGCCACCTCCTGCTGTTTTTATTTTATTCTGGGTTCTTTGGGGGTTTCCTCCTCTTGTTTTCTTTGGAGCAGGTGCTTTTCTTTGTTAATCTTGTTCTTGCTGTGCTTAGCACACCACCTGCTCCAGAGTCCAGCACCTCTGTCTTCCCCTTCCCCCCCTCCCCCATCCCACGGCCTCCCCCCCCCCACCAGCCCTTTTATTTATTTACTCAGTGTTTAAACTTTTAATTTGTTTTTTTGGGGGTGGAACAGCTGGAAAACTTTTCATTCTGCCCTCCCGCTGCCCTGGCAATGCCTGCCCACCCACACTGTGCCAGCCTGCCACTGGTCTGGAATTCCTTCTTTTTTCTCCTGACCAGTGTGTGGGGCAGAAGATCTCCAGGACATCAAGGGGGTAAATTATTATTTTTTGTTGTCCCTGCCCCCCCTTTAGTGTTCCTTAAATAGGGCCTCCTTTCTTGTTTGGGTGTGGGGAGGTATATTTTCTGTGTTTTCTCTTTACAGGTTGTTTCTTGTTTTCACAGGTTGTTGATGTAACGGCATCACCCGGATCTCCTTGACTCCGCTGACAGCACTAGTGCACCTCGTGTGCCTGCAACTAGCACTGACAAGGGCAGTGTGCCAGCTTCCATGAAGCAGGGCATGCTGCCAGTCAAGCAGTGGACACAGTCATCGGGCAAGAAGCACCCTGGTCGTGTGGACCCACGTTTCCTCACCCGCCTCATAGGGGAGATGATGGCCACTGACGACCAGCCTTTTCAGGTGGTTGAGAACTCCAGCCTCTGCTGGATATACTCCCGCTGCTAGCGCCCAACTACACATCCCCCAAGGACCAGCCAGAACGTGGTCCCTTCCCTGTACAGGCCGTGCAGGCAGCTCATGTCAACCATGCTGTGTACAGCACCGGCTGGCACCAGCGTGCATTTCACCACTGATCTGTGGAAGAGTGTGAGTGGGATGCAAGCTGTTTTCCTGGCCCTGACTGCCTACTGGTGGGGTCCAGGGAGAGAGAGGACCTCCAGTGCTGCCTCTGGCTCCAGCATGTCCCACACTGCATTTCGGCACAGGTGGGCCGTCTTGTATGTGGAGACCTTGGATGCTCCTCCATACTGCCTGGTAGTGGTGGATGCATTGCTGATTAATGGCTTCAAAAACTGAAAGAGAGTGTTGGATTCCTTTCAAGAGCATGCAAAGGTTTCATTATCAAATGAGAAGTGGGGATGTGTGGGCCTCAGCCCTATATCTCGCAAGGAGCTAATAATGCCCCCCTCTCTTCAGCTGAGCTACAGCCCCTCCCTCCAAAAAGTCCTGCTGCACAAGGACACGGGTTAAAGCAAGAGCATGGCCAGAGGAAAGCCGGCCTGTCTCTTCCTCTGCTTTTAACAGCATCTTGCCGTGCAGACCTTTTGTGCTGCAGGGGCTTTCAAACAGCAGCTGGGTGGCCCTTGCCAGAGAAATGGTGGCAGGTTCTTGCTGTGAGAGGGGCTGAATGAGGAGACCTTCAAGGGCTCTTCCTCCTCTCAAATCCTGTGGTGGAGGTTTAGAATTCTGTGATGAAATCAGCAAGTTTCCCCCGCATGGCACAGAGATAAACATTGTTACAGCTAATAGATGCAGATCAAGGTGCTGTTAAAAGCACAGGAGCCATAACTGTTAAAAGAAAAAGAAAAAGGCTGGCAACCTTACTTCTGGCATGGGTCAAGCACTGTGTTGGAAATCAAAGCAGTTTCATCTTGCTTAAGCAATTTGCCATTGTTCTATTTGTTTAATGCAGGTATTCACCGCTTCTCAACAGCTATGCTCAGAGCAGCTCTACAGAAAAGGCATAAAACCAAAGATACAAATAAAAGCATCCATAAAAACAACCCCCAAGCCCAGCAGCATTAAAAAAACAAATTGCAGCTTAAACGGCCCAGAACAATCAGCTCTCGTCTGGTCATCCTCTTCTGTTTCACCTGCAACATATCCGGGAGGAGGAACAGCTGCAGAGGAGGGGAACTGGCATGTAACTCGAGGCCTTTTGGATCTGACCAGGCCGGGGTGACAGGGAAGCCGAATCCAAATACCTCCATGAGGAGCAAATCTGACTCCAGGTGGCCCCTTTGGAAACTGCTGCAGAGTCCGAGAACTGCTTTGGCGCATCAGACAGTGGCTGTTTCTTTCCACTTGGAAGGTCGCAGGGACTGGGCCTGCGTTGGGCTTGCCAGAGCGCCTTTGCTTTTTCTCAAGCAGCAGGATCCTGTAAAACGCCTTAAAGTACACAGGAGATGCTGAGCAAGCAGATCTTTGTGCCCATTTACTGTCGGCGTATCCTGACAGGGAGGCTCGCTAAGTGGAGAAGGTCAGCGAGGCCAGCACTCCTTGTGTGCAAGGCTGCCAAAACAGCAACTCGTAAGGAGGCAAGGCGCTGTGGCCATGCACAGTCCTTTGTCTGGCCTGGTTAAATCACAGCCTTTTGTTTCCCTGCATAGGAGCAGCAGGTCTGATGGAGCTCTGGGTGGCTTGCAGTGGCTCGGCCAGGGAGGCAGAATGGGAGGGGGGCAATTTCAGCATAACCCAGACAATGGCTGCTCTTTCCCTGGGCATGTCAGACTTGGGCATGTCAGACTCTGATCTTACTTGTGTGACTCCCCAACCTTGCTCCATTGGAACACAGGAACAGAGAAAACTGCCTTCTACTGAGTGAGACCCTTGGTCCATCGAGCTCAGTATTGTCTACCCAGACTGGCAGCAGCTTCTCCAAGGTTGCAGGCAGGAGTCTCTCTTGGCCATATCTTGGAGATGCTGCCAGGGAGGGAACCGGGAACCTCCTTCATGCAAGCATGCAGTTGCTCTTCCCAGAGCTGCCCCATCTTACAGGGCTCACATATGGAGTCTCCCATTCAAATGCAAACAAGGGCAGACCCTGCTTATCAAAAAGGACCATTCATACTTGCTACCACAAGACCAGCTCTCCTTCCTGCCTGTTCCTCTGCTATCTCCCTCAGTGGCCTGGTTCACACAACCACTTGAATGCAAGTTTAATATGGATTACCAGCTCTAGCATGATTGTGTGAACCCACACCAAGGCAGGAATCTCAGATTCATCTTGGACCATAAACCACCTTGGCATGGGTTAGAACATAAGAACAGCCCTGCTGGATCAGTCCCAAGGAGCCTCACCAGAGGCTTCTGGGAAACCCACAGGCAGAGGCAAGAGGTGAGGCTCACACCATCACACAAGTCTTGGTAAACCCCATTAAACTTAGATTCAAACAATGGTGTGAGCCAGTCTCTGTCTCTCCATCTGTGTGACTTGATTCTCTCATTGATCTGCCCCAACAATGCTCCAACTGTCTCCAGTCCCAGGTCCCACCAGGATGTTCACCTCAACTCCTACTTATTCATCCAAGTGCTGATCTTCAGGATTCACGGTGTTGGTGTCTTCAGGATCGGGTGCAATGAAGAATCTATAAACACATCATTGTTCCCCTTAAGTAAAAATATTGCCAGTTGTGTGTGATTTCCTGGTTTGCCATATGAATTTGCTCAGCTTGTTACATTAACTAAATGCCATTTCCCTGAGTAGTTCTTCTATAGTTTGGAATGAAGAATGAGATATTCCAGTTGTGCAGAAGGTGTTGGGGGGGGGTGGGTCTTGGGCATCCACCCAGAACAGGGTTACATTAAAAAATTCTGTTAGATGGATTTGTATGAATAGTTAAGTTTCTGGGAGGAAACTCTCGCTATAAGCTAGCAGTCAAGAAGAGAGAGAGCAAAGAGCTCCTGAGTAAGATACAGGTTGTTGGGAATTTTTGCAGAAGTTAGTCAGATAAGCTCAGGGACTACACAGCTCCTTTTTTCCTTGGGTTTGCTTGCTGGTCTCTGATGCCTTACAAATAGCTCTTTAGGGGTGTTTTCTTGGCCAAATGGTTTTGGACAAAATATTATTTGTAATAAGGTACAACCAGCCTTCTGAGTCATGCTATGAACTGGCTGGTCGCTTGCTTCTCATTTTCATAAATTATTTACATCTTATATTTACTCGCTTGCAGGACACTGTGACTTTCTTGTTCATTTCTTATTTCTGGGTCACTTATTGCATTCCTTAACTCTTTTCTTCTTCTGCTATTTCCCAATTTGTGCAAAGCTTGTCTCTATCTGTCCAAATTCCCTTTCCTTTTGTCTCATGTCTTTGTTCATATAGTGAGCTTAGTGAGCCTGCAGGCAGGGATTTGTGCTTTAATTTCTGCACAGCGCCTAGCAAACATTGGGCACTTGATCAAAAATAAATGTTGATGATGAAAGGGTTAATTTCAGTTCAATTCGTTTGTTATGATCACCGACCAGCATAGAAAGGGTTAATTTAGAAAATTCACTCTTTGGGGGACAGAGTTTTCCAATTACACTCCTAATTCCCATTTTAGAGGTCTCCAATTACAGTCCTAATTCTTCTTTATGATAACTGACCCAGTTCTAAATTAAGCTGAGGATTTTGCCCATAGCTAATTTTCACCTATGAAAAAACTCAAATTGAACAATTATTAACTAGGCGGTAATGGTCTGGATGAGGGATAACAAACTGAGGTTGAACTCAAATAAGAAGGAGGTACTGACTTTGTGGGGCTGGGACCTGAGAGATGGTTTAGATCTGGATGGGGTAAGGCATGTAACTTGGGAGTACTCCTGGATCCAGAATTCTCTCTGGTCTCTCAGGTTGAGGCAGTGGCCAGTGGCACTTTTTATCAGCTTTGGCTGACAGATCAGCTATGCCCTCTTCTGGAGGTAAATGACCTTAAAACAGTGGTGCTAATACTGGTAACCTCCAGGCTTGACTGCTGTAATGCACTCTACTGGGGCTGCTTTTGTACATAGTCTGAAAACTACAATTGGTACGGAATGCAGCAGCCAGACTGGCCTCTGGGGCAACCCGAAGGGACCATATAACACCGATTTTGAAAGAATTGCACTGGCTGCCGTTATGTTTCCAAACAAAATACAAAGTGCTGGTTATTACCTATAAAGCCCTCAATGGCTCGGAGTCCAGGGTACGCTCTTGAGTGACCTCTTTGTCATGAACCCTGTTGCCTATTAAGAGCACCTGGAGAGGTGGCTACTTGGCACTAGGCATTCTCTGTGCTAGCTGCCCTGGGACTTTGGGATACACCCCCCCATCAAAATAAGAGCATCTAGACTCTGATTGCTTTTAGAAAGATCTTCAAGACACGCCTGTTTTCTCAGGCTTTTGACTGAAATTAATTTCAAACTGTTCAGTTGTTTTTATCCCAGGAAATTGTGTTAACTTTTTATTCTGTGAAACTGTATTAATTGTTTTTTTACTCTGTTTTATATTTGTTCTGTTTTAAATTGTGTACACCACCTAGAGGGACACATATCAGGCAGTATATAAATAAAATTGGCTGATAGATAAATAAATAAATATATATTGTGAGTGAAATAGACATATACCTTCAGGGACGTATGCAAAGTCCAGGCGTCTTACTTCATTTATAGCCAACAAGCAAATTTGCTGAATCTCCAGCTAGTTTGCCCTTAGCAACAAGTGAAATTAATTTTCAAATTTGCATCCCTACCCCAGGGCTCCTTTCTGAAATGCATTCCACAGTAGGGAGGTCATATTTTTAGCTACCTGCTTGCATTAGCACACCGAAGGTAGAGGAAAGCACTCCTGGCATGGAGTCATTCCAACAACAACTGATGAAGAGAAAAGGGGAGAGACAAAATAACGTTTCCATTAACAATATGAAAGATGAGGAGCAACTCCCAGGCATAACAAAGGTACACACACACACACACACACACACACACCCCGACACACTCTCTGGAAGGGAGAAAAAGAAAGAAAAAGAAAACTACATCAAGTGGAATTTTGCTACTGAAGATGAAAATGAGCACTTGAAACATGATTTATTGGAGAGAAGAGAGGAGGAAATTGAGGTTGTGCTCATCAAAAAGGGAGAGAAAAGATCTGAAGCAAAAAGTGAAGTCTCAGGAAGATGGCATGCAGCTGACATGAAAGCTTCCTCTCCTGTGGCTCAGATTTCTGAACCATTCTGAAATGGGGGACTTGGAGAAAGAGAACTGGGAACTTGGTCCAGGGTACTGACTTTCTGCACCCCTGCGGGGCGGGTTGCTGATGTTCCTGGGGAGCTCTCTTACCCCCTTGCGGGGTGGAACACCTGCTGGGAATTCCACTGGTGGAGGCCCTAGATCCTGCCCCAGCATCTCTGCCCCAGCATCTCCGCCCCAGATCCAGCCCCAGAGCGCTGCTGCTGGTCAGAGCGGGTGATGCCAGACAAGAGTGGCCAGTGTCCCGACTCAGTGTAAGGCAGCTTGGTGTTTTCATGTGCAGAGGGGAGGCCCATTAGCCAAGTGGGAGAGCACCTGTTGTCCATGTCAAAGGGTCCTCTGAAGCATCTCCTGCCTGGAATGTTCTCACAGGAAAATAAGAAACTGCCGTATACTGAGTCAGACTATTGGTCTATCTAGCTCAGTGTTGTCTCCACAGACTGGCAGCGGCTTCTCCAAGGTTGTAGGCAGGAGTCTCTCTCTCAGCCCTATCTTGGAGATGCCGCCAGGGAAAGAACTTGGAACCTTCAGCTCTTCCCAGAGTGGCTCCATCCCTTAAGGGGACTATCTTCCAGTGCTCACACTTCTAGTCTCCCATTCACATGCAACCAGGGCAGACCCTGCTTAGTTAAGGGGACACGTCAGGCTGGCTACCACCGGACCAGCTCTCCTCTCGAGGCGGGGGCAGGGGAAGCAGCCCTTCCTGAAGGCTTGGAGCACTGCTGCAGCTAGTGTGGAGGAGCCTGGCTAGATGATGGGCCAATGGTGGCAATGGTGCTTGAGGGGAGGAGCCCAGCTCCCCAGGAGAGCCCCTGCTCTGCTTGCAAAAGGTCCCCAGATCAATCCCTGGCAGCCTTCCCAGATAGGACTGCTGGGCCAGAGCAGCCTGAACCTTGCTTGGAAAGCCCCTGCCAGTCCGTGAGACGATGGGCCAGTGGTCCAGCCCAGGAGAAGGCTGCTTCACATGGGACTTCACTCTCAGCTTGAGACCCTTGGAAGCCATTGCCAGCAGACCTGGGGGGTCTCTAGGGGGACTACAACTCTCATCACCCCCAGGAGTCCAACCACATCTTTGAGAAATGTTTGAGAACCCCGGCAGTAGACAATGCTGGGCTGGATGGACCAGTTCTTCTCGGCCATCTCATCCTGCTCAGACATCCTTTCCAAAGTGGGGCTTCCGTTCCTGCCTCCTTCTCTTCCCAGGAGCTACTTGGCCATCCTTTCTCTGAACCGTCTTGCACAGAGCTTTGCTTCCTGCACTTCTGTCTAAGCAGCAGAAAGCAAGGCCAGGGTAGGGAAGACAGATAGGGACTCATCTTTCACAAATCTCTTGGGCGTTCCCAACAGAACATACACCCTGAGAAAGGAACATTGCTAATGGCTATGATCATAAATTGACAAATGTTCCCTAACAGTTTTCACGTGGTAACTTCTGAGAACCCACAAGTCCCAGCAGTTTTAGGAATCTCACATTTATTAAGCAAGCCTAATTCCATTTGCGGCATCCATCATCTTCTCCTAGGGAGGGTTGGCTGCCTCTTTCGTTACTGGGATGATTAATAAGTTCCTGGAGTGGGGCATCCCTGCACTGGCTTCTTCCTACGCCAGTCTCAGATACAGGAACCACACGGATGGTTGGCCCAATGCCATGGTTGGCCCTTCCACCCCTTGTTCAGTCAGTGTAGCCATGGCTGCTCAACTTTGGCCCTCCTGCAGATGTTGGCCTACAACTCCCATAATCCCTGGCTATTGGCCACTGTGGCTGGGGATTATGGGAGTTATAGCCCAAAAACAGCTGGGGGTGGGGCTAAGTTGAGTAGGCCTGACTCCTTGGCTAGATGGGCCAAGGGTCTGACTCGGGACAAAGCAGCTTCCTCTGTTCCACTAGGTTCAGTTATTGCAATGCTCCTGGAGCTGGGTGAGAGAACTGTGGCTCCCTGATCTTGTGGTGAGGTCCCTGCCCTCTTGTCTGAGCATAGGGAATTTTGGGCGTGGCAAAAAAGAGGGAGTGGGGAGGAAAGTGACACAGCCACAACAGGTCAAAACCAAGGGGTGGGGGTGGGGAGTTCCCAAAAGTGCTGATAAATTTTAATTTATTCAGTATTGCCTGATGTGTTTGGAGCATGAGATACTCTTCTTCAGAGGCAACTTAAGTGATTAATATGAAACCAAGTATCTTCTGCTTACTTTCCTCTCTGGGGATAACACCCCACACCAACAGGAATGCTCATGTTCTCTCCTCAAAAGGCATCTCTCTAAAGTAAAAACCAGGGACCAAATTATTCATTGAAAATGTATCAGCACCTTTGGGAATCCCCCCCCCCCCCTTTTCTTCAGTTTTCGGAATGGCCAATGTAGAAACCAACACAGAGACGGAGCTGAATTGCAGCTTGGGGGCCCTCTGTTTCACCTCTGGTTACATACGGAAGTGCGGGACAATGTGGCAGCCGAGCCAGGGTTTGGTTAACCTCTTGCTTCTCCTACGTGCTGGGACTGCAGAAATGGTGCTGGTGGGGAGACATCAGAGCTCAGTGGGCCATGTTCCATGGCCTCAATTACTCCAGGCCTGTCAATTAGTCAGAACCTTCTGGCCTTAAGTATAGCAGCGATGTCTGGGCCAAGATGCCAACAGCATTTGGTCAGAAGATAAATGACAGCAAACACAATTGCTACCCAAATAAACAGGAATGCTGGCTCAGGAGAACAGATGGGCATGAAACATGATTCCTGCTGAAGTCCCTTGGCTGATGGGGTCTGTGGCCCGTGCTGATCTGCCAGATAATGAATACCCAAGGCGGAGGGATGCAGTTAGCACGGCTATAACCTGACCACAGCCCCTGGGGCCTCGATGCTTTCTGCTTGCCAATAAGATGGTGTTTTGTCACAGCTTTCAAACTGGCTCCATTCATCTGCTGCCCTTGCAGAAGCTGCTCCACTCTACTGCTGGGTTTCAATGCAAACAAAGGCGATGGAAGAGTGAAGGTCAAGCAACGAGCCCTGAGTCTGAACGGTAATTAAAACCCAACTATCGCCAGGCTGTATCCCCGAAGGACCAGGCTATGCCCATGGTTCTATGCCCCTGGCCGCATCCTGCCTCATTCTGCCCCGGCTGCTGCATCAGTATCGTTTGATTTAAAGGGTGGCAGCCCCAAGCAGGGCATTCTTCTGCTTTTCCATCAGGAGCAACCCCCAGGGCCAAACGTGGCCTCTCTGTATTCCACTTGCCTGGCCTGCAGCCTGCAGCGTTTCCCTCCCCATCGATCTGCCGTGGACGGCCTCGCGCTTGGATTTACCACCTGATCTACTTGAGCCTCCGCAGCCTAATGGCGCCCGCTTTTAGCAATCGAATACCTCTCTGCAGGTTGCTGAAGAGGAAATGTTTTCACCTTGTTTACTCTGAGAGGCCCTGCTTGAGCGAGGTGGGAGGCATCACCTGTCGGCTCGGATCCAGTTTGGGTCTGGACGTCCTGGGCTGTTTTCCTAGTAATAGTGAGAGACTGTCCTTGGCACCTTGGACCGGTCATGTGTGAGGCCAAAAGAGATGGGAGCTCATGCTGCCAGGGAGGGAACCTGGGACCTTCTGCAAGCCAAGCAGGGGCTCAGCCACTGAGCTGCGGCCTCCTCGCTCCCACTCAGCCTCTGGTCCAGTAGTGGAGCCATGCCAGTGGCGGCCAATGTCCAGCTGCCATGGCAGCCCCACTCACCCCGCCCCCTACATCTGACATAAGACACGGGGTGTGTGTGTGGGCTGGCTCCTGAACAGGGCCACGCAGCCCCATTCGGGAGTTAGATCCAGGGCGGTGCTGTATTCGCAGTGGGGCCAGGAGCGGCTCTCCCTGCCTTAAAGGCTGAGAATGCAGCGCTGGCCATCTAACTCCCGAATGGGGCCACACGACCCTGCACGGGAGCTAAACCAGCCCCCGCTGCATCTGACATCAGATGTGGGGGGCATGTCGGGGCCGTGAGGTATGGCCCCTGAGGAGTGGCGTTCTGGATTCTTTGTACCCAGTCACCCAATAGTGGCTACGCCCCTGTTCTGGTCTGCAAAAGCTCCTGCCGTGATGAGCCGTGTGTGCATTCAATGTGCCCCCAGCCCAGTGTTCCCTCTAACAGGGATTCCCAGACATTGTGGACTACAACTCTCATGGTCCCCAGCCAACGGCCATTGCAACAGGGGATGCGAGGAGTTGTAGTCAACAACATCTGGGAATCCCTGTTAGAGGGAACACTGCTCCAGATGCTTTGCTAGTGTGGCTGCAGCAGATCACAAAACCGTCCTTCTGCCAGGATGTGAAGAAATAGTCTGAGAAAATTCAAGCAGGAGCCCTGAATATCTCTTTTGAATTTCATCTTGGAGAAATTTCGTTTCCCACCACCAGCTGTCTTTTTTATGCACCAAAAGGCCCAAGAATGTTTTGACTGTCCTCGAAAGGAGCACTGTAGGGAACTCCCTCACTCCAGCTTCATCTCTTGCTGCTGGCCTTGGCCTTGGCTCCTCCACAGGACTGGTCCAGTCTGGACCGCCACGTTCAAAGAAGAGTCTTCACTCTCTGGGGCCTCTTTGGAGAAGCTGCTTCCATCATTACGCTCCTTGTTCTCTTTCAATTAAAGGTCAAGTGTGCCGTCAAGTCATTTTCGACTCCTGGTGCCCACAGAGCCCTGTGGTTTTCTTTTGGTAGAATAAAGGAGGGGTTGACCATGGCCTCCTCCCACACAGTATGAGATGATGCCTTTCAGCCTCTTCCTATATCCCTGCTGTCTGATGTAGTACCAAGCGGGGATTCGAACCGGCAACCTTCTGCTTGTTAGCTCTGTCAAAATTAAAGCAGCCTGCCGCTCCTCAATGAGCAAGCAGCCTCCTTTTGGGAAAGGCCCAAGAGCCACCTGAAGGCTGGAATTCAGAAGTACTCAAGTGACACACATCTGAGGAATGAAAGGCTGTTGAAGGAAGGAGGACCGAGGACCCGGCAGGGATCACAGCCGACTTGGATTTGTCTCTCAGACTCTGATTAAATCTGGGGAAGGTATGCCAGCTGCAATGTTGTTGTTTTTATTTTGTTTTTAATTGTATACCACACTTTTTGAAATGTATAGCCCCCAGCAGCTTGCAGTGCTAAAATAAAATATTACAAAAACCAAACAAAACAAAACAATTAACAGCTGAAAATGAACTTATATTACAGAGCCAAAACAGCAATGTAAAAAGAAGAAAACCCTCACCAAAAGACTGCTAAGACTTTTGCCAAGTCTCCACAAGTGACCAAAAGAGGACAGAAGGGTCTCCAGTCAGAGGGGCTTCTGCAGTTATGGACTCAAAGCAAGTAGAAATAAAAGAGGTCTCCATCACGAACTCATAACCGTGTGCAGACCGTCTGCCTTCAGCTCACGCACAATGCTCCTCATGCAGAAAGGCTTCCTCTCCTGCACGGTTCCCATCTGGGGGCTAATAGCCCAGGTCAGGTGGGCTCCCGACCCTCCTCCCCGCCCCCTCCACCCTGACACATTTAGAGCCAAGCAGGAGATCTCCCTCACCAGCTCTAATTAAAACAGCTGGGCATTGATTTTCAGATGGAAAGGCTGAGATTAGAACCAGGAGGAAACCATCACCCTGTTTTTAATTAGGCAGAAAAAGTCATGCTTCATTTGTAGAAGGGGAAGCACGAGCTAGCTGGACACATCCTCCGCAGCAGAGGAGCTGCTTCTGTGGTTTGGCATCTTCACCATCCTCCAGCCCCTGGGTCCATCTAGAACTCTTTCTGTCCTCTCCTTCTGGGGTGAGAAGGAGGAAGCTGAACATCGAAGCAAACACAGAAAGCTGGATCCAGTGTTGGAACTCCTAGCTCAGAACTGTCTACACTGACTGGCAGGATTTTTCTAACTCTCCTGATGTATTCACTTCCAATTTTTCTTTTAACTTCAGCCTGTGCGATGTTATCAGCCTGGAGAATGCCCAAATATTTGTAATGTTCTTTCTCTTCCAGGTTCTTGATGTTATTTCCATTGGGCAGTTCTATTCCTTCTGTTTTTGTTATTTTTCCTCTGTTCATGATTAATGCAGCACACTTGTCTAGTCCAAACTCCATTGCTATATTACTACATAATATACGGACAGTGTTTAGCAGTGATTCAATTTCTGACTGGGACTTTCCATACAACTTCAGATTGTCCATGTACAGCAGATGGTTGATTTTACTTGATGTTTTAGATGTTTTGTATCCAAGGCCTGTTTTGTTTAGTATTTGTGAAAGTGGGGTCATCGTGATTACAAACAACAGAGGAGATAGTGAGTCCCCTTGGGGGACTCACTTATTATTAATTATTATTATTTCTTGTTTACACAGTCAGACAGGTGTTATTGACCTGTTTGTTTTATCCAGACATCAAGTCCTTCCCAAGGACCTGGGATGCCAGGATTTTATTGTCAATGTTGTTGCTGTTGTTATAGATATTGTCGCAGAATATAGGCTGTTCCCAGTAAAGCTGCTTTTTGTAATTGGCTGATGGTGATTTCTGTGGCCCCCTTGAGGTACTCTTCAAGGTCTTTGGGAACTGCACCCAGGGCACCAATTACCACTGGGAGTATTTTGGTCTTTTTCTGCCACAGCCTTTCAATTTCAGTTTGTAGATCTTTGTAGTTGGTGATTTTTTCTATTTCTTTTTCTCCTATTCTGCTATCCCCTAGTATTGCTATGTCGATTATTTTAACTTGTTTTTCTTTCTTCTCGACTACAGTTATATCTGGTGCATTGTGTGGCCGATGTTTGTCTGTTTGTAGTTGGAAGTCCCATAATATTTTTACATCTTCATTTTCTTCAACTTTTTCAATTTTATGGTCCCACCAATTTTTGGCTACAGGTAGCTTGTATTTTTTGCAGATGTTCCAGTGTATCATCCCTGCTACCTTGTCATGCCTTTGTTTGTAGTCAGTCTGTGCGATCTTTTTACAACAGCTGATGAGGTGGTCCACTGTTTCATCTGCTTCTTTACAAAGGCGGCACTTGTTGTTTGTTGTGGATTTTTTGACTTTTGCTCTTATTGCATTTATTGACATAGTCTACCTGGACTTCCAAAAAGCTTTTGACAAAGTTCCTCATCAAAAACTCCTGAGGAAACTTAGCGGTCATGGGATAAGGGGACAAGTACATGTGTGGATTGCTAACTGGTTGAAAGACAGGAAACAGAGGGTAGGTATAAATGGAGAGTTTTCACAATGGAGGGAAGTAAGAAGTGGGGTCCCCCGGGGATCTGTACTGGGACCGGTGCTTTTTAATTTATTCATAAATGATCTAGAAGCAGGGGTAAGCAGCGATGTGGCCAAATTTGCAGATGATACCAAACTCTTCCGGGTAGTGAAATCCAAAATGGACTGTGAGCAGCTCCAAAAGGATCTCTCCAAACTGGGGGAGTGGGCGACAAAATGGCAAATGTGGTTCAATGTTAGCAAGTGTATAGTGATGCACATTGGGACGAAAAACCCCAACCAAGTATATGCTGATGGGATCCAAGCTGTTGGTGAATGACCAGGAGAGGGATCTTGGGGTTGTGGTGGACAGTTCGTTGAAAGTGTTGACTCAATGTGCGGCAGCTGTGAAAAAGGCAAATTCAATGCTAGGGATCATTAGAAAGGGGACTGAAAATAAAACGGCTAACATTATAATGCCCTGATATACAAAACTATGGTGAGACCACACTTGGAGTACTGCGTACAATTCTGGTCACCACTTCTTAAAAAGGACATTGTTGAACTGGAGAAGTTACAGAAGAGGGCAAACAAGATGATCAGGGGCCTAGAGCACCTTTCTTATGAGGCAAGACTACAACACCTGGGGCTTTTTAGTTTAGAAAGAAGACGACTGCGGGGAGACATGATAGAGGTCTATAAAATCATGCATGGTGTGGAGAAAGTGGAAAGAGAGAAATTCTTTTCCCTCTCACACAACACTAGAACTAGGGGTCACTCCATGAAATTGATTGCCAGGAGGTCTAGGACCAACAAACGGAAGTACTTTTTCACACAACGCGTGATCCACTTGTGGAACTCACTGCCACAGGATGTGGTGACAGCCAACAACCTGGATGGCTTTAAGAGGGGTTTGGATGACTTCATGGAGGAGAGGTCTATCAATGGCTACTAGTCAGAGGGCTGTGGGCCACCTTCAGCCTCAAAGACAGGATGCCTCTGAGTACCAGTTGCAGGGGAGTAATGGTAGGTGAGAGGGCACGCCCTCAACTACTGTCTGTGGCTTCCAGCGGCATCTGGTGGGCCACTGTGCGAAACAGGATGCTGGACTAGATGGGCCTTGGGCCTGATCCAGCAGGGCTGTTCTTATGTTCTTAGTGCCTGTTCTTGTGCTGCCAGTATTAAACCCTCAGTTTCTTTCTTCAAGTTGCCATTCTTAAGCCATTGCCAGGTCTTGGTGATGTCTGATTTTCCACTTATATTGTGTAAATATTGACCATGCAGGGGCTTATTTTTCCATTTTTCTGCTCGGTTCTTGACTTGTTCTATCTTGTAGGCCTGCTTTCTTTCATTGGTGTTGAATAGTTTCGCATTATTGACCATTTGAAGTGCATCTTCTTCACTGTCCTTGATTTATTCTTCGAGGCCTCTTTTCTCCTCCTCTACTGTTTGATGGACTTGCAGCATTCCTCCTCCACCTGAGCTGTGAGGGAGGTATAGCCTATCTACATCACTGCGGGGGTGCAGAACATGATTGATGGTCATGATTTTCCTGGTCTTACGATCTAGCGTCTCTAGCTCTGCCTGGGTCCAGTCTATTATTCCTGCAGTGTATCTGATAACAGGTATAGCCCAGGTGTTTAGCACTTAGCACTTACATTTATATACCGCTCTATAGCCGAAGCTCTCTAAGCAGTTTACAATGATTTAGCATATTGCCCCCAACATTCTGGGTACTCATTTTACCGACCTCGGAAGGATGGAAGGCTGAGTCAACCTTGAGCCCCTGGTCAGGATCGAACTTGAAACCTTCTGGTTACAGGGCGGCAGTTTTACCACTGCGCCACCAGGGGCTCATTTATGGCTTGTATGGTGTTCCTGCCATTGAGTTTGGACTTGAGGATTTTTCTAACTCTCCTGATATATTCACTTCCAACTTTTCTTTTAACTTCAGTGTGTGCAATGTTATCAGCCTGGAGAATGCCCAAGTATTTGTAATGTTCTTTCTCTTCCAGGTTCTTGATCTTGCTTCCATTGGGCAGTTCTATTCCTTCTGTTTTTGTTATTTTCCCTCTTTTCATTATTAATGCAGCACACTTGTCTAGTCCAAACTCCATTGCTATATCACTACTGAATATACAGACAGTGTTTAGCAGTGATTCGATTTCTGACTGGGACTTTCCATACAGCTTCAGATGCTCCATGTACAGCAGATAGTTGATTTGACTTGATGTTTTAGATGTTTGGTATCCGAGGCCTGTTTTGTTTAGTATCTGTGAAAGTGGGGTCATGGCGATTACAGACAACAGAGGGGATAGTGAGTCCCCTTGGAAAATGCCTCTTCTAATGCTAACCTGTCCAAGTGTCTCGCCATTGATTGTTAACTGTGTACTCCACCTGCTCATTGCTTTTTTAATAAATATCTGAATGTTTTTGCTGACACCAGTTGTTTCTAAACATTTCAGTATCCATGTGTGAGGCAATGAATCAAAGGCTTTCTTGTAGTCAATCCATGCAACACTTAGATTGGTTTTTCTTCTCTTGCAATTTTCTAAAATCATTTTGTCAATCAGCAGCTGGTCTTTTGTGCCTCTGGTGTTCGGGCAATTTCCTTTCTGTTCAACTGGAAGCTGTTTGTTAGTTAATAAGTGTTGCATCACTTCATCTGCTATTATTCCAGTTAATAATTTGAACATGGTTGGCAGGCAGGTGATCGGTCTATAATTACTTGGAACTGCACCTTTTGCTGGGTCTTTCATGATGAGATGAGTTTTCCCAGTTGTTAGCCATTGTTCAATATCACCTCCTTGCAAAATGTGGTTGAACTGTTTTGATAGTTGTTTATGAAGGCTTGTTAGGTGTTTAAGCCAAAAGCCATGCAGTTCATCGTCACCTGACTCAGTCCAATTTTTAATTTTCTTTGCACTTTCATTTTAATTTTCTTTGCTTATTCTTATTCTTATTCTTATTCTTATTCTTATTATCCCCTGCTCTTGCTCCCTATCAAATGGTATTCAGTGGTATACTGCCTCTGAATATGGAGGTTCTATAGAGTTAAGATGGCTAAACGCCACAGATAAGCCGATCTATCCTCCATGGGTTTGTCTACTCTAACCCCTTCAAAAGCCATCTCAGCCACCACTGCATCTTGGGGCAACAATAGCATACATGATTTATGTGTTGGTTCATCCATCCATTCATTCGTTCACTGTATCATGCCTTTTGAAAACTACCCCTACTCCCACTTCCAACACACAGCTATCTAATTCCAAGAGCTAACCCGAATGTAAGAGAGTGGGGTGTATTATTTGTTCATTTGTTTACATTTCTATTCTTCTTTTCTTCCATGGAGTCCAGAGTGGTATACATGTTTTGCTTATCCTCACAACAACCCTGTTGGGTAGGTTAGGCTGAGAGAGAAGTGACTAGCCCCACATAACCCAGTGAGTTTCATGGCTGAAGGGGGATTTAAACTCCTGTCTCCTCAGTCCGAGTCCAACACTCTAACCACTACACCACACCTTTTTGGAAGGTAAAGAAAATGGAAATTAGGATTTGGACAGTTTGCTTTCCACCACACTGCTTTTGAGACAAGGTCCAGTATTGGTGTGGATCAAATTATTTGGGACAGTTGAGATGGAAAGGAAGAAAACCAAGTAATTTTGAAATAAATCCTTGGCACTTTATTCTACCTTTAATTAGAAATGTGGAAATAACAACATTAGGAACAAAGCCCGGAGAGGGAATCCAAATGCGCCAGCAAATCTGCTTCTTTGCAAATTATCAAAAACGAAACCAACAACAAAGAACAGGCAATCTGCGTACACCTTGGATGGGAGCTCATGTTGCATATGGCAATGAAGACATGATCCTTCCTTCCTTCCTTCCTTCCTCAGTATTCTCTCCTCTGTGTGTCGCCTCTCATGTGTGGGCAAGCTTAGTAATGACCTAGTTGCGGGACTAATTGCATTTGCAAATGTCTCTACATCCCCAGTGGCCCAAACTCACCACCACCAGGAGCTCCTATCACCCAGGAGTGGAGCTTGGCAAGGCCACTGCATTCTTGGCCCCAGACACAAGAGGGGGACACTTGACTAGGTGCTCAAGCCGCCCAGCAAGCTGCTCAACTTGGAGCTTTGAATCAGAAGACCAAGATTCAGGCTGGTAAACCAAAAGGGGGGGCTGCCCCACCAGGAGGCTGAGGATCAAGTCCTGCTAAAAGGAGCCGCCCCATTGCACCCACTGGAATTCTACACCAGGAGCAAATAAGTCACCCATGCAAGAAGCATTTGCTAGCATGTGTCATGTCCCCACAGTGTGAACTCCCTGCCCATCTGAGACAGAGTGGCAAGCCCCCATAATCCAGACCTTGGGTGTCCCACACACCACTTGAACCCCTTGCCCCAGGACTCCCCCATGGGGCCATATCCAGCACCCCCTCCACAGCCCAAGGCTAGGCTACCCCTAAACTCAAAGGAGTCCCTCAAGGACCCAGCATTTGAGGTAGAGGCCCCCCAGCACTGGCAGAGGCAGCACCTGCATAACAAGGCAAAGCCCCTTTAAGCCAAAGAAGCTTCTCCAGAGAAAGCATGGGGCCAACCACCCTAACAGGCTAGCAGCCTACATAAGCCTTCATATGATTCTAGACCTTTGCTGGAACAACATCTGACTTGCTCTGTTACTCTCCAGCTCAGCTTCTCCTGCTCAGAGCTGTCCGAAATCACAAGTCCCTTGCCTGACTCTTGCTTTCCCCAGGAACTGTCCAAGGTCTGGATCCCTCCTGGGACTCTTGCCTTCACCCAGATCCCTGCTTCCATGGAAACTCTGGCTCAGCTAACAACTCCTGCCCGCATTTGACTTCCAATGTAGTAGTTCAGCAGTTGTCAGATGACCCAAGGGACTCAACAGTGTTCTCTATAGAGCCTCACTCTGGCCTGACTCCCCAATCCGAGCAATTTGTCTCTTGTATAATGCTATTCTCGGGCTGCCCAGGCCTATAGACCAGCTCCACTTTGCCTCCTGACCAGCTTGCCAGCCCTATGACACGGTATCAGCTAGACATCATGGCAAACATGCAACAAATCAGAACACCAAGGCATCAAGTGTGCTCTGAACATCCTCATCTAAGTGGCCCTGATAGCTGCTTGAGTCCTCCTATGACTCCTTTCCAAAAGCCATTGTGAAAAATCTGTTTATCTCTGTAAAGTCAAGAGGTGGCCATTTCCTCCAGGCAGCTCTGCAATTAAGCAAGAACATGGTTTCCTCTCCCAAGAACTGCCCAAATGAGGGCTTCAAAGCTGCAGGGAACCAGAGACACGTGGCAGTGGAACTTCTTGCTGCTGCCCAAGCATCTGCCTGGCGTCAACCTGCAGAAATAGGATTATAGGGGGATGGATAGGAAATTCTCAGGTGATTCTGCTGGAAAGCACAATGAGGTACTATTTGGCATGATGATTTTGGCAAGGCTTTGGAGGGGAAATTATTCAGCATTGCATGAAGGATCTGCTCCATCTGGAGAGCCAGAGCTTGAGGTTTGGAAAATGCAGGCAGATGCTGATTGGCTGGACCCCTTCCCAGGGAGCCAGAGGGTCTGAGTCACACACTGGGATGCACGTGGGATAGAGAGAATGACACAAACAAGGTAAAAGGAGGGGTCAAAGGCCAACAGGGTAGAAGAGTCATCAACCATTTTCATGTGAAGTTAAAATGGAAGCGAAGCATTGTTACCTATGAGGGAATATGATCTTGTGCAAGGAGAAAGACTCTGAAGGCCTGGATTTCGAGTTGACATCTTTAATATAATGTTTATTAGATATTTAGGCTTAGCAGCAATCCGGATAGCTTGAGCAACATGACTAGCAGTAAGGCAGGCAGCTAATGCAATGGAAGCAGCAGTAATCAATAAGAATCAAGAAAAACAATAGCTACTCATCATACATAGACTCATTCACTCACTCATCCACACTTACAAACTAATTCCTGGGTTGGCCAGATGCCAAGACTTAGTCAATGCCGGCTGGGCTTGGTCAGGACAGAGAAGCTGTTAAGTGCGCAAGTCGGTAGAGGCTTCTCAGCATGTAGCGGCGTAACTATAAAAGGGCAAGGGGAGACAATTGTCTGGGGGGCCACTGCCTTGGGGGGGCCCCCAGAGACAAGTCACATGACTGACTCCCCCAGCCACACACCTGCCCGGGCTTCCTTCAGTTGTATTCATCCTCCAAAATTGATGTGAGTGTTAAGACCTGGAGCTACCAGAACAGCAGGTCTTTCTCTAGGACCATTCAATGACTTACATTTAGGATGATGTTCTATTGTGGCACATAGGTGTGTGTAGATAGATAGATAGATAGATAGATAGATAGATAGATAGATAGATTTCTTTACTTCATGAACAGAGCTCCAGTGAGGGGGGGGCATTTAAAAATCTTGTCTTTGGGCCCACTCCAACCTTGCTACACCCCTGAGCATGTTCTTTGGGGTGCCCCTCTTTTATAGCCAAGTTGTAGGGATGGTGTCTCTTCCTGGCACAGGAGGACGACCATCTGGTGTAAGGCACCCCACAGCTGATTGGAAAGTCCCTCAGACCAGGGAGTCCTGGAAAGGCCCTAGCTCTCAGCCAACCTTTCAGCCAGCGCCAGCATCCTCAGGAGACTCATCTTAAATATTTGGTTCATTTCCACTTTGCTCTTCAGATGGTTGCCACAATCTTTCCCCCTTTCCGTGTCACTCATACACCTCACACACTCTCTCATTCACCACACATTCCCTTTTGTATCCAAACAATTATGTCTGCCAAAAGGAATTAGAAAATCACAACATTATTCTCAAGTCCTGTTGGGGCCACATCAGATGCAAGAGGTGCACTGGACTGCAGCCATCAGCGCCAATATTTGCTGTTCTGTAGTAACCACCCTGGAAGCCTCTTTCTGGTCATCCTGATATCTGACCGAGTCTTGAGTAACTCAACTGTAACTCAAAAGATCAGCTAATGACTAATGGCAAGACTGTAAATTTCAAAATAGATTCAGGTGCGGATGTCTCAGTCATCTCAGGCAAGCCCTATGCTAGCCTCCAAAATCCTCCCCCACGACACAAAGCAGAGACTGTTCTACACAGCCCAGGAGATCCCTTAGTCTGTACTGGACACTTTATAACACAAACCAGTCATCAAGGCAACCAGTATAAGATTCTATGCCATGACTAACCACCCAAAATGACAATGATACCAGTACTCAGCTTACTACTCATTCTGGTCAAATTATCCAGAAATCCCCGCGGTTTCGAGATGAGTAATAGACCTATGAATTGCCAATTGTTTAGATGTGCTGTTTTAATAATAATAATTGTTGGTTTAAGAAAGGTGGTGGGGGGGGAGATCCTAATTGGGAGCTGTGTCCCTTCCTACATCCTGCCTGTATTTCTTGTTTAACTTCTCTCTGTTACACAATAAAGTAGTCTTAGCCTGTAATGGTTGCCTTCCTCTGAACTCTCATTTATTTTATTTTATTTTATTTTATTTTATTTTATTTATTTGGAACATTTGATATACCGCCCACTCCAAAGACTCTGGGCGGTGTACAAAAACATGCAAAACAAGACAGCATTAAAATTACATTCTAAATAAAACTAAAGTAACTAATGGGGGGGGGCCAGGAAATAGGTAAACTACAGGGTAAAAGCCTGGCGAAAAAGAAAAGTCTTCAATAAAGATTTAAAAATGGACAAGGAAAGAGCTAAACGAATCTGCAGGGGAAGGGAATTCCAGAGAAGTGGGGCGGCAACTGAGAAGGCCCTTTCACGGGTCCTAGCACCCCAAACCTCTCAGAAATCGGGGACCAACAAAAGGGCCATCTGAGCAGATCTGACTGGGCAGGATGTAACTGGATGGGAGAGGTGGGTCTCTGTAGGTAAACAGGTGCCAAACCCCGCAAGGCTTTGAGGGTCAAAACCAGGACCTGAAATTGAACTCGGAAGCGAATAGGCAACCAGTGCAATGACTGCAGGAGAGGTGTTACCCTGTCAAATTTTCTGGCACCCATTTGCTGGTCAATGACCGAATAAACTTATAACTAACTTTTCTGGCACCCATAAGTAAACGAGCCGTGCATTCCGGACCCGTTGTAGCTTTCTGATCGTCCTCAAAGGTAACCCTAGATAGAGGGTGTTACAATAATCTAGGCGGGAGATAACAAGGCATGGGTCACTGTCATTAATGCTTGCTGATCAAGATAAGGGCGTAATTGACGAATCAGATGGAGCTGGGCAAAGGCACCTCTGGCTGCAACCTCCACCTGATGTTCAAGCAGAAGGTGCGAGTCCAAAAGGACCCCCAAATCTCATACAAGCTCCTTCAGGGGCAGCGCCACCCCATCTAAAACAAGGTTCAAATCCAGCTGTTGGCCGGTACGAGGGCTGGGTAAGAGTAGTTCAATCGTTGTGGGATTCAGTCTGAGCTTATTTTGATTCATCCAGACCTTAACAGCTTCCAGGCATCGAGTAACCACAGAAACAGCATCTCCAGAACGGTCTTGGATGGCAATATACAGCTGAGTATCATCAGTGTATTGATGAAATCTCACCCCAAACTGGGAAATGACCTGACCCAGTGGCTCCATATAGATGTTAAAGAGGACAGGGGCAAGAACTGAACCCTGGGGAACTCCATAAAGGAGTGGCCATGGGTCAGAGCATCTGCCCTCAATGCATACCAACTGGACACGCCCACTAAGGTAAGAACGGAACCACTATAAGACAGTGCCCCCAATACGCAACCCATGCAGGCGGTCAAGGAGGATAGCATGATCAATAGTGCCCAAAGCAACTGAGAGATCTAAGAAGACCAAGAGAGGGACACTACTTCTCATGACACTGCCTGATATGTATCTCTAGAAGGTGTAAAGTAAAGTGGCGTTGAGTCAGTGTTGACTCCTGGCGACCACAGAGCATTTGGCTCTGAGCCTCCCTGCTGAGTAGGGGGGCTTTCCCTCCTACCTCATTAGATAGCCAGGTGCAGCTGCTGCTGGTTGGGACAGAGCCTGCGATCCTGTGGGAGCCTCACAACAATCCCTTCCTCCCACCACCTCCCACTTGCTTTTTACTCGCACACAGTCACAAAACGGGAGCATGCACACTTCCCAAACTCGGTTGGATGCTCGGGCTACCTGTAGAATCCAAGGGAAAGAGTTGCAGTATGCAAGGACAAGGCAGTGGAGTGGAATCGGACGGGCATGTTGATGGTTTAGTGAGAGACAGACCTTATGTACAGAGAGGCAAGCGCAGACTGCTTTTCCGTGCTCTTGCTGCTGGCTGTTGATGAGCCTCCACTCCAGGACTGGAGGACAAATAACTAAAGCCCCATTCAAAAGCTGGTCTGGATCAAGGAATGGACTAACCAAAACACCACACTATCCATTTAATGGTCGGATGAATTAGCCCAATGTGGTTTCCTAAGTGTGTGTGTGTGTGTGTCTCCCTGCCCTGCCTTAAGCCACCCCCTGCCATCTGAGATGTCAGTGTGGAGGCGGCGGAACTTCCTTCCCTGGGCCCTCCTGCTGTCCAAATGTCAGATCAGGCAATTTCTGGCCCATTTAGCTGGGCCGGCACAGAGCATCTGCATGCTACTTCTCCCTGTGCCCCCCCGCCCAGCTGATCCACCCCCCTGCCCCCCCACACACACACCTTAAGCCACCTGATGGCAGTGGAAAGGGTGGGAGACGACAGGGCATGGCACTGGCATTGGAGAGGGTGGCAGAAGCTCCTTCCATGGAACATCCTGCTGTCCAAATGTCAGGTTGGGCTGTTTTCAGCCCATTTCAGGGCTCTCTGTGCATGTGTGTATGCACACGCGCGCGCACACACACACACACACACACACAGTGTGTTCCCAGCTCTCCCCTTTTACTCACAGGTATTCTCATGTGCCCAAGTTCTACATGATGGCAAGAAAGGCAAAAGAATGGTTGTGCAGGGTGCTATTGTGTTCCACCTACAACTGAGCAGGGATCTCCTGTTCAGATAAGACAGGAAATATCTCTGGCGTTGTAACTACAAATGGTTTAATCAATATATTTCTAGATGTTTTCAGCTTCGTGCGAAAGATTTCTGTGTGCATGCTAATGTTTCCTTATACGTATTATCAACAAGCAGCAGATGCGCCCAGATATGTTGCCCAAAGTATCTCTAATAAGCCTTGGGGTTATTCAAGTCACGAAAAGCATCCAAACAGATTCATTAGTCCATTCGGATTTATGACCCATGAAGAAAACGCCTGCCAAACCTGGCTTGTGGAAGGAGGACTGGGGCAGAGTTCCAGATCCTTTTCTCTGCAGAACACACTCCTGAGGGCTGGCTCCCTGGAAGCACCAGTCTGATGAGTCAAGCATGAAAAGGATGGGCTGTACCATGCCACTTTTAGCAAGCCAATGGCGGCTGAGCCCTGCCTGGGGTGCTGCAGTGTTTCTGAGTGGCAAAGATTATTGGCACACATGTGTCTACGGATCAAGCTGAAGATTCTCTGTTTGCAACCAGTGACAAGATTATATACATGTGTGTGTGCGCGAACACACACACACACACTCCTTCTGATAAAATAGAGGGCACACTTAGATCCCCAAAGGTTTACTTCTAGATCATAGAAGAGTCAACAACAACAACAACAACAACAACAACAACAATTTATAGACTGCTTTTCAACAAAAGGTTTCAAAAGTGGTTTGCATAGAGAAATAATAAATAAATCAGATGGCTCCCTGTCCCCAAAGGGCTCACAATTGAAAAAGAAACATAAGACAGACACCAGCAACACTCACTGGAGGTACTTTGCAGGGGATGGAGAGGGCCAGTTACTCTCCCCCCTGCTAAATAAAGCGAATCACCATGTTAAAAAGGTGCCTCTTTGCCCAGGTAGCAGGGGTCAAGAGTCAGATCCCATCTCTTGGGTTTCCAGGTATGCCTCCTGAATGAAATGAAATCAGACAAGTCCAAAAGATTTAACAGGCGGACTCCTCTAAGGGTGGCTAATCCTGCTGTGTGTCTGCCTCAGGAGTGACGGGATAATCCAACTGTACTTGCTGCAAATACTTGGCAGAGCTGTGCTTGCCCATGTGGAGGCTGGCTGGGAGGACACGTGGCCCGAAGAGTGAGTCCTACAGAGAGGCAGCAGCCCCACTCCACCATGGAGGCGTGAGCCCTTCATGACTGTTCAGTGCCTTGGGGCACACAGTTCTCTCATCGCACATAGTCTGGGATTTTCCAGTTCCTTCCGCCTGTCCTCTCCCTGTCACACTGGGAGATTCTGGAATACTGGAATACTGGAATACTCCAAGCTTGTATGATTGTGCAAGTGGGTGTGCTGGAAGGTGAATCTGATCTGAAAGGCGAGAGCAACATGATTAAACTAGCAAGCGCTAATAAGTGTCAAGATCACTTGGATGTGTACATGATGATGCATGTCTTCCTAGTGCTTGATATTTGAAGCAGGAGCTCGAAGTGGGGTTGTGGGTATTGCCAAGAAGAGCTGGACAGGTAACGATTTAGCCATCTGTGAAAGACAATGGGCCAGATGCTCTGTGGCCTTGTTACCGTGCCAAATGTCCTCCAGCAGAGCCCGGAGTAAACGAGCCGCTGCTTTCTGGACCCGTTGTAGCAACAGCCCCAACCATCAAGCCCATGACCCAAACCCATTTCCTGGTTTAGAAGTGCTTTGTCTGCTGCCAAGTCTGGCAAATCAGCACAAGCTCTTGTGATCTCTCCTGATCTCCAAGGGAAAAAGCCCCCCTCCCCCAAATGAAATCAGGCAGAGGAAAGGGCTGGGGATGCCCAACCCTACCACCAACCCCAGCCATAACTGGAGAATGCACCCTTTCCTCTGCTTGAGGGGAATCTCTGACACAACCGGGGGGGGGGGGGGGGTTGGAGAGAGCTCAGGGATAGTGAACCATGCAGTGTGTAGGCTCTGAGTGCATATCCCACCCCCAAAAAACTATTTAGGAGGGCTGTGAGGAGACACATTAAAGCCTGCACAGAGCAGAGTATGCTCCGGTGGTAAAGAAGTTGGGCCCAAGAGATTATCTAGAGATAGAAAGTTCTGTTAAAAAAAACAAAAACAAATAAAGATTTATTAAGAAACTAAAACATCACATTCTATTGGGCGGGGGGGACAACACACCCAAACAGACACCAGCCCTCAGCAACTGACCAGTTCTAACCGACTCTTAACTGACCAAGAGAGACCTATTAACATGACTCCTCATGCCTCTAGTGGCCAGAAGAGGTTACTGCAGAGCTAAGAGCAACGCTTGAGGATTCTAACTTCTCGCAAAAACAAATCTCTTCGGGGCTGTGGGGAGGTGAGCCTGCAGGCATTTATGTCAGGCTGCTCAGGAGCAGAGGGCCGGGGATGGGAATCCTCAGGGCTGCCTGCTGAGTGATCTCCCTTCGAATTCTCCCTTCTATTCTCCCTTCTAAGTCCCCTGCTAACTGAGTAAAGAGGCAGCTTTTTAAAGTGGCAATTCTCTTTAATTAGCAGGGGGAGAGCAACTGGCCCTGTGCAACCCCAGCACAACATCCCTCCAGTGGCTGTTGCTGGTGTCTATCTCATGCTTCTTTTTTTAGACTGTGAGCCCTTTGGGGACAGGGAGCAATATTTATTTATATCTATGTAAACCACTTGGGAACGTCTGTTGAAAAGTGGTATATAATCTGTCATATTTGCATTCATAATTACCGTGTCCTGGGGTGTCCTGGGGTCTCTACCAAGGAAGGGATCCAGAAGAACCACAGGCCTTAGACAGCTCCAAGTGCAAGGTTTCAGCACCTTGGCTACTGCCCGAGCAGGATAAGAGAAGCCGGGCAATGCAACAGTACCAGATGTTGCTCCAGCAGCTTCCTGAAGCTGCCTGCTACTTCTTATGGCTGCTGCCCTGTCCAAAGCCATTGAGAACTGGCAGACGAGTGGGGTGGGCTGGAGAGAGCTTGGAATTGCGCATCATGGCTCTGTTGAAGGACCTGGAATTATTTTTCCTCCTGCAGGGATGACCTCTGCGGCAGTGAATGACCTTAAATGCTTGGTCATTAAACAAGAGAAAACATCAGGTGTTTCAGATAAAACCTTAATAACTATTTTGTACTATTGAATTTTGGGTAAGCGATATTTTCCTTTTTATAGATTTCCAGTGACCTCAGCTGTTCCAGGCTCCCCATCTGTTCCGGTTCCTGAATCTTATCGACAAAGGGAAGTCTAGAATTCATTAAGAATCCCTCCAGTGACAACTGTAACAGCAATACCTATTTTGCAGTCGGAAGGGGGGAAATAGGACGGTTTTGTTGCCAGTGCAATCCACCCACTGGAGGTGTTCATCAGTCAGTGAGAAGAATGGCATTGGACTAGTTGATCGCGAATACCAACTGGAAACTGAATGAAAACTTATTCCATTACGGGGAACAAACACAAAACAGGAAGATTGTGGACTAAGACTAATGACTTTATTTCATTGGAACTAACTGAGAAACCCTGTATATGGACACTGTGGCCACCCACCAGCCTTGTGCTGGGGTAGCATTTTGCCTCACCCCAGAACTGAAGCAGGTGCAGGGCTGAGGTGATTGGCTGAGGCCTCGGGGGGTGGGGCTTAGTGGCTTAGCCTTGGTCTTCACAGACAGGCTCTAGAAGAAAGATCTCTTTGGCTCTCCACTGAGCCTGTCTGGGCCTTGAGGCTGTGTGGCAAACTCAGCAGTAGAATCGGCGACGAGCAGAGGAGGAATGGCGGCCAGGACGCACAACAGCTGCAGCTAATTCTGCCCCTTCAGGGCCTTCTGGGCCTTGTCGCCTGCTGGGGTGGTGGACCGTGGGTCCCTGCGGCAGTGGGGTTGGGACGTGGCAACCCCGCTGGGAGTAGCGGCAATAGGAGAGCAGGTCATCCTTCAAGGCTGTCCAGCCACAGGCCAAGGGGGCGGGTTCCAGAGCATCCCAGAAGATCCTCTTGTCGATTTATGTTTCACTGACATGTCCAGGGCCAAGACCAATCAGCATGGCAAGGGCCAGGAGATACGGCTTAACCAGGCTGCTGACCCAGCTTTGTGTCTAGTTCGCGCTCTGTCGGAGAATGTGGCATTACACCCGGACCCCAGTGGCTGACTGTTTGTTCACACTGCTGGGCTCCGGTTGACACAGTTTCAGTTGTGGACGGTGCTATGTAAGTTGTTATTGGCTTGCGGGGAATCCCCTCTTCATTTCGGCCTTCATTCCCTTCTTATTGGCCCGGCATCTGCTGGCTCTCGCTTGGGATGACAAAATTCTGAAGTGCACCCAATTAGTCACCCAATCAGGGGGAGGAGAGCTGGTCTTGTGGTAGCAAGCATGACTTGTCCCCATAGCTAAGCAGGGTTTGCCCTGGTTGCATCTGAATGGGAGACTTGATGTGTGAGCACTGCAAGATATTCCCCTCAGGGGATGAAGCCGCTCTGGGAAAAGCAGAAGGTTTCAAGTTCCCTCTCTGGCAGCATCTCCAAGATAGTGCTGAGAGAGATTCCTGCCTGCAACCTTGGAGAAGCCGCTGCCAGTCTGTGAAGACAATACTGAGCTAGATAGACCAATGGTCTGATTCAGTATATGGCAGCTTCCTATGTTCCTAGTCATGGGCGTTCTTGCATATTCAAGCATTATGTGCATTGATTTGCTGTTGCCCCCCACTCCCGGTTATCATGTGCTCTGTTTCTGCAGGTGCTGGTTGAGCAGTGGGTCCTCGGCGTACTCTTGTCCGTGATCACTCGATCATTATCTGGGCCCACAGACAGGCCAGCACCTCGCAGTTGGGCACCCAGTTGGGTCTGAATGAGCATCTGTCAATTTGTTGGTTAGGTAGGAGGGGCATGGTTTGGGGGTCAGCTTTTACCGATGGCTAGTGAGTTTTGGGCAATCAGTGCCCCCCCCCCCCCGAGTTGTTGTTGGTTCATTTGGGGGAAACAGACCTGGCTCAAAGAACCAGCCTTTCTTTGATACAGCAGGCAAAACAAGATGTTGCATTTCTCCAGGCTTGGATTCCCAGTATAATCATTTTGTGGGTGGGCTCATTGCAGCAGAGTTTGGAGGGGAGATCAGGATTTGAAGTGGGTGGAAAGGGCAAGGTGAAACGTCAGCAGAGAAAACCCACTCAGAGTGGTTTCAGCTGGATAAAACCAACCTGTCTGCCTTGGGATGCGACTACTACTTGTTGGACCTGCTGTGTGGACTCCAGGAAATTTTGGATTGGGGAGGGGGGCCAGAACAAACAAGATGAGTCTTTCCTTGTGGCAGGGGCAGTGTGGGCTTCTCACGGCATTAGGGTGGGGTTTATTCAATGGTGAGCACCCATGGCCTATTTAAATCAGGTGGGTGATTAACCTGTCCTTAGAGGCTTCACAGCTCAAGGATTTGGTTGGCACCCACACCTGATTCCTGGGCTTCAGCACTTCAACAGCTGTGCAGCTTGTTCGGTGAATTCCACGAAAGACCCAGACCCACTGAAAGGTTGGTGAAGAGGAGCAGGAAACGGCTTGCCCTGTTTCCAGGCTGTGAGCCAGGCTGTGTCACCCAAAGGCTCAAGCAGGATGAAAGTCTGACTCCAGCCTTAGCTTAGGCCTGCACTGCTGGGGTGGAGTTGTTTCTTCTTGCTGCTATCCAATTTATTTGATTCCTTAATTTAAAAAATTGTGGCCCTTTCTCCCAAAAGAATTTGTAATTTGTTTCTTGATTTGTTTTGGGGTGTTTTGGCTGTGTTCCTGAGGGTGTGCAGGCAATGACAGCGTGGAGAGATTGCAAAAGAACCAGCTGTTGGGTGCCTCAACTCTCCAAAGTCCACTTTCAAACAACTCCAAAAGAAATCGGAACCGGCGCCTGTACTTGGAATCCCACGTTTCCTTTTCTTCAGTATGCTGAGGGAGCACCAAAGAACTCTATGACGGAAGAATTAAAAGTGTCGTAAGACTATGTTTGTATAGGAAGCAGAATCAGATTGTCCTCTATTGCTCATCCCCAAGATGATGTCAGCTTTGAGGATGAGGTCTTAAACTGAATAGTTTTCTCCCTCAAGGGGCTAAGCAAATGCAGCTTAGGGGGCAGAAAGGGCAGTCTCTTTGCAGTCAAACCAGCACTGCCTGCTAGGTGGGGAGCCCATCAGACACCTCAGAATCAACATATATATTAGCAGAGTGTGAGAGGAAATTATCCTGGTGTCACAGATCACTGGATAATTTGGAACATCTGTTTTTGAGCCAAGATTAGAACATTGTTTAATATACCGAAAGGAAGCAACTGAGATACGAAATCATAACGCCGTTAAGTATAATGAGACACTCTGGGAGAGGTTCAGTGTAGCTGCATTCAATCTCCTTGAAGCACTTCAGATAAAGAACTGACCTGAACAATCTTCTAATAGACCTGGCAAAGTGAATGCGTAAGTCGTTACTCCAGCCTTGAGGATCTGTCTGCTTTGCACAGACCACACATATATCTATCTAGCCAGAGCACCACCTTCTCTCCCCACAGAGGGCCAATGCCCTTCCTGCTCCTCAGTATTTGCACACCAGCTCCAGCAACAGGCTAGCCAGGATCAGATGGGGTGTGTGTATGTGTGCCTCCCTGCCCCCCAGGCTAGAGGGCTGCCCCTTTAAGGCCTTTGTGATCCAGAGTGGGAGAGGGAGCCCAGGCGGGGACTCCTGAGCACAGAGCCTTTGGGCTGACCTTTGTCCAAGAAATGTGATACGACCTCCCATGGTGCTGCCATGCAAGGCCTGGTCGGTCTGCTTTTCAGACCTCATGGGCTCTTCTTGTCTGCAGGATGCGACCTGACTATGTGCAGTTCCTTTGCCCTCTTCCTCCGGTAAAATGACTTCGCCCATCCCTCATCTTGCCATTTTTTGCTCTGATCTAAGTGAAAAAGGAACAGGGGGCAAAATCTAAGCAGGAGAAGAACAGTAATAAATGCCTTTCCCATTGTTGCTGGAGAAATGAAAACCTGCCCTGATAACGGCTGCTGGGAGATTGATACCCCTGATAAAAGCCATAATGAAAATGTAATATAGCAAAATGCATTTGGAAAAAGAAACACAAGGAAGCTGTACTTAACAGCCAAGGATGAAAGCCATTCCAGCTTGCAGGATGCGTTCGCCCCAGAGACACTGATGAAAGCCAACCAGCTTCTTGAAGTTTTAATAAAAACAACCGCAGAGATGGGGAAAATATTCCATCTCGTTCTCTGTTACAAAAGCAATCTTGCATGAACACCCTGGCAAAAGATGCCACCCTCCATTTCCTTGTTGGATTGGGACCTTGATCGGGTTGCTGTCCATTTTGTCCTCCCTTTCACCAGAATATTAAGCAACTTTGTGGAACTGATATGGAGATAACAGCAACCCATTTCATAGCCCACTTCCAGAATGGGTTTCCTTCCACAGAGCCAGCAATTGCCTGGATAATGTGCTATAGACATAAGGAAGCTGCCTCATGCTGCCATGTAGTGCTTCAGACTCTTGGTCCCTTTAGCTCAGCATTGCTCACACTGACCGGCAGCAGCTCTCCAAGCTCTCCAGTCCAAACTGGAAACGTAGCTAGAGTCTGAACGTAGCACCTTCTGCATGCAAACCATGTCTCCGGCCACTGAGCTATGGCGCCATCACTTGGCTTATGCAAACCTCTTTGAAAGAGTGAGGGGCCACCCCTACCTGCACACACACTGCCAGGGCCCTTCCCTGGGTGCATCTATCCTGTTCTTGACTGAGCCAGGGTCTCCCCTGAGATAGGGAGGCAGAAGCACCCCAGACCTTGGACAGCTGCACCCAGTGGGGTTGCAGGAGCTGGCTAGGCAACGCAGGTGGAGTGTTGCTCCAGCAGCTTCTCCACGCAGACCACTGGATCTTGAGGCTGCTGCCCTTCCGTCCTAGCGAAGGCTCTGCCTTGTCTAGTTCTGTAGGCCCTGGCTCTGGGGGCAGTGGGTGTTCTATGTGTGGGGGTGGGGGGGATGGGGGTACTCTGCAAATATTGGCAAGTCCTCGGAGTGGCAGCCCAACAGCGCCAGCTGGAGAGTCTCAGTGTGGCCTCACCAGCCACCTTTTGCACCTATGGACCCCCAAATCTTCAATAACCACACATAGACCCCACAGACCATTTTATAAAGTATAATTAAAATCCAAGGAAAACACAATATGCCATATCTGGAACATAGGAAACTACCTCATACCAAGAGCTGTGCAGCGCAGGCTAAACCACTATAATCAAAACCATGGTTTAGATCACAGCCCGAACTGGATGCTGGAATGAAAAAGGAAGGACTGGAAGACAGGCATCTGCATTGCTCTGCAGATCCTCTTTGGGTGGCCTTCTCTGCATCTTGCTGAGCCTGCCTTGCTAGTTTTTTCATGCACTATACAGTGGTAATTTGTAGCCCCTTCACCTTTTCAGAACTACATTTCCTGGAGGACAAGGAAGGAAATTTAAACCAGGTTTATGTTTGTCTAGAGTAGATACACCAGAAGTGTTAGGAAAGTTTCCTTGTCTTTTTTTGAACTTGCCCTGGGACTGGTACTCTTTTCACCACTGGCTAGTTTGCATGGAGTTTTACAGGGGTCTTCAGCTCCCTGATGTGTTTGACCAGTGTGCTATTTATTTTATTGGTTTTAGTTGTGTATTTGGAAGCCACCTTGAAATATGGTAAAGGGCAGGGCAAACTTTCTTAATAGAAGTAAGCTCCCCTTCGCCTCTTCCCTCCCTCCCCTTCTGCTTTCTTTCTCCCTCTTTCTCTTTCCTTCACTCCTTTCTTTTCTCATCTCTCCCCAACCAGTGCTGAGGTGGGAAGGGAGGGTTGGGCTCAGGGGCAGGATGTGGGGGGGAACTGGGAAAGATGTTGTAAAATACAAAATGTCAACAAAAACATTAAATAAAAGAAGAAGTAAGCTCCAATCTTGTATCTCCCCAGTATTTGTCCTACCAAAAAAGCCCAGGTTTACATATTCTGTTAAGCCATACAACTCACAGGGTGGCCTGTCCTGTCCTGGAGACATCTCCAGAAATCTATGTCTGTCTCCAGCTGGTGACTCTCGAAAGCAAATAAAAGACACTTCCCCTCTCCGACCCAGCAGAGTGTCCCACTGACAGTTGCTGGTGTCTTCCTTGTGTTTGGTTTCAAGTGTGAGCACTTTAGGGACAGAAAACCATCCTCTTCCTAATCTTGCTTAGGCCAAAGGGTGGGATTCTCTCTCTTCTCTTTAGTACTTGGCAGGTTCGAGATATCATCCCTGAGATTGGAAGTGGTTTCCTAGGATCCTGAACTGTGTGACTAAGCTGCTCCGGGGACGTTCTACGTGCCAAAAGGCAGAAGCAGGTGATCAAAGGTTCCAAATTCAAGTTCAAGGGGGAGGGGGCATGTACTAGCCCCCTCACAACCCTAGACAACCCCGCTGGACTGTGAACTTGCAGAAGCAACATGAGCAGAAAAGAACTGCTTCTTTGCCACCCGCCATGCCAGTGCATAGACCTTCAAATGTGCTCGGTTTTGTAATCTATTAGATTTGAGCCAACTAGTCCTTCTCCACTTGCGCTCTAATCATCTACCTTGCCACTTCAGCTCCTGTAATTCTTCCGAATACCACGCTGCTAATCTTGAAATGTCCAAGTAAAGCAAAAACCTGGGGCTTCCACGGCGGATGCAGTCTTGCAGCTGGGACAGCAGCCAGAGCTTGGAGGCTGGAAGAGGCAAGGAGAGGCAGCAATGCCCAGAGAGGATGGTGGAAGATGTTTGGAGGCCACAATACAAAGGCTCAGTTTGGGACGGGAACATGGGTGAACAAAATGCAGAGGATGCTGATTAGTAGGCTCCACATCTCAGGGTGCCTCTGTTAGGGCATGAGGGATATTCCCAGGCTGGACTGACCACAGGATGGGTCTGGACTTTTAAATATGCATTCTGATTGTGCAAGACCTGTAGGGTCTATATGTGAGCTGAATTGGCCAAGATCTTGAGGATCTTTAACTTGTATATGGAACTGGGCAAGATCAGGACTTGTGTGGGCCTTGGGTTTTTAACTGAATCCCCCCAGCTGGACTGAACACGCGCTCCTTAGGATCCCTCCAGAGCGAATTGGGCAAGACAGCATTGTTTTTAAATTGCATGTTTGGGCAGGTTCAAGCAAGTGGAATGGAGTCCCATGGGCTTTGAATCTCATTGTGCAATTTGGGCAAGACAACTGGTGTCTTTAAATTCTGCAAGGATATTGAAGACACGTTTCCAGGCATGTCATGTTTACATTTGGCTTGAACATTTGTTCATGCTGTAGATAAGGTGTGAACCAATTGGATAACCTACATGTCTGTGTTGTGTGTGTGGCACGTCCTAGCAGCCATATGTCATGTGTCCCAAGTATCGCGTGACTCGTGCAGATGAGTTTGTTGAGCGCATTTATGGTTATCTTGAAGCCTAATTCTTTACTTTTAAAGAAAAGCCTTGGTTTTGAATGTTGAGCTCAGTATATTGTGTAATGAAATGGTTTTGAGAACTCTCTTGACTAAAGAAATATTTTGATTGTAATGTTAACAAGAGATGTGCCCTGCGGCTTAGGTAAAAACCATGCTGTCTACTTTGGTGTTCCTTTTTGCAAAACCACTGACATGGATCAGAATCTTGTGCCTGTGTGTTGAAAATGATGTTTCGCATTTTAGCCATCAAGACACCTCAGACACTCATTGTGTGAGAACTTCTGGGGTGAAAAATTGGCACCAGATTGAATGGAGAAGCATGGAACTGCTTAATGGAAGGAAGGCAGACCCTGAAAGATGACCGGAGTCCAGTGGTGATTATGGGGTGCATAACGTGAGCATCTTCCAAACCAGATTCCAGTTTACAAAATAAGTTAAGCAGTCTTACATTTCTCAGTGACTCTTTTACTCTGGTTGGGAGTATGCCAAGAAGAAGATTCTGTACTCACAGAATAGTGCTGGAAAGACCTGAGCTCACCTCCATCTGAGAATCCAGTCCCTCATGTCTTGACCAGACCAAAACCAAGGGGCAGGACTGGGGCAGTCATCTGATTTATTGGAGGCATCCAGCAATCCACGGCACATGATACAGAAACTAGATTAAGTACCCATTCCACTCCACTGCCTTGGAGGAGGATGCTGGGTGGTTGTTTTTTAAAAAAGGTTGTCAGCTCTGCCAGAGGTTTCCAGAAGCCTTGCTTTTAACTTTTTAAAATTGTGGTTTGCTTGTTAAAATAGTTGTTGATCACTTCTGTATGTGAAGCTGACGGAGATGCTTCTCCCTGAAAAAAACCACCCAGATAGACACAGCCAGCTTGTCTTAGCCATACGGGGGCGGGGGGGGGGGAAATGACAGGTACCTGCATTATGTCGAACTTTTATTGCTACAGACTAAGAGTAGCTTGGAGGGAAGTTCAGATCTGGAAAATAGATCTGAGAGAGGGGCTGCACACTCAGTCTATCAGAGCTTTTATTCCAATGTAGCTTTTAGAGACAAACTACACAATACAATTTTTAAGCTCCACACAGTCAATTTCACCTTTGACAGCAGTACTTCAAAGACATCCCATACCATAGTATTATTATCAGTGCAACCTTGAAGAGTGACATCATGTGCACCGCATCTCTTTCTTTTTCTGTTTTGAACCTATCAATCAATTTAATTGGGTGATTCTCTTCTCTTTTGTAAGGGGAGAGCAACTGTCCCTCTCCAGCCCCAGCATAATATCCCTCCAGTGGTGGTTGCTGGTGTCTGTCTTATGTTTCTTTTTAGGTTGTGAGCCCTTTGGGGACAGGGGACATCTTTTTTTCCCCCACTTGTAAACTGCTTTGAGACAGTTAAGCTCTGGGATCCAGAAAATGGTGCCATGTTTGTACAGAATGCTTTTGCAGGGGGGAGGAGGAGGGTGGGGATCTTTGAAAGGGGTTCCTCCTGCTCCATCATGAGGCTTTGGTTTAGGCATATAAGAATCAGGTTCCGCTGTGAGTGGAAAGGAAAAGCATAGTGGCAGGTTTAAAACTCATGAATAGAGCTTGTGTGTTTTAATTTCTGCTCTTTTAACTAAATGTTGAGTGTTTTATTGCATAAACTGTTTTTATTGTTATTTGCCCTGGGACTCATTCCAACTCAGGAGTGGGATGTAAATCCTCTAACACAAGAAACAAGCAAGACAAACCATTCCTCCATCCCACAAGGTCACCAAATACTGCTTTTAAATCATGACAGGCTATTACAATGTAAATAAATGCAGCAAAAGAAAACCCTCCCACAGTGTCGGAGGAGGCATGGGGAAGCAGGAAGGAGATCTCGGGGTCAACTGCAGTAGACTGGCAAGAGCTTCTCTGGGGGGACGCTGAAACAACTTTTTTGGGGAAACAAAGGAATAGCACAGACCATTATTAGGAGAGTGAGGATTATGCAACACATGGAATACTGATAGAGGTAATTAATGTTGTCGGTCTATTTATTTTATTAATGAGGCTTGCTTGAAATTTTCAAAGCTATTTAGGAAAAAATGGGCCAGATTCCTCTTGGAAAATTCTAAGGCTGTTCTTACAAGGCGAAGGCAGCCCAGCCTCAGTTAAGCTGCTCATATGCAGCGCCTAACACTGATAAGGACCTGATTCTTATTCTTTGAAGCCCGGCCTTTTACTGAGGTTAAGGGCACAAACACGTCCTTAACCCCGGCTCTGGGATCATGTGTTTGCTCGGGCTGCAAGCAGCCTGAGTGGACAAAGAGAAAGGCGCCTAGAGTGCACACTTCATGGGAGTATCCCCCAATGTACCACACCCATCACACAGTGCACTGTGGGAAATCCAGAGGCTGGGATGCAGAGAGGACACTCTTCAATACATCTGAATTCAGATGGGAGAGCGGAGGGAAGGGCATGCAACTGTGGGTCCATTGTACCCATGGTCCCACCTTACATGTGAATGAAGCCATTGTTTTGCATGGGTCTGGTGAGTACACCTTGGGGCCATCTCCTAAAGCAAATCCCACAAGCCTGATGTCCACCACCCAGTTTGAAGTCTATTTTGGGAAGCAGTTTGAAGCCTACTCTGGGAAGAGCAGAAGCAGCTTGAGGAGGCAAGCAAGCATTTCAAAACAGAACAACATCTAGCCTCCCCCCCCCTTCAAACTAACTAACAGGAGGAGGGGAGATTTTGAGGAGCTGGTTTCTCTTTAAGGGATAGGTCCTAGTCTGTGTGTGTGTGTGTTATTTGCCAGGGCTAGCATTTGCCAGGGCTAGCAAACTCCAGTGTTTTTGTTTGTCCCTGCCTGGAGGGGGTGGAGTCAGCTAGGGCTGCGGGAGGCCCCACATTCCTTTGACCCACATCCTGTGTCTCAGTTGGAAGCCTACTCTCTACATAAGAGGTTAAGGCCCAAGAGCATAGCAAACAGGAATAGCAAACAGGAGGTGGTAGTTTTGCGGGAGTTTAGAGGGAAGTGTGCGGGGGAGCCTGGAAGAAGCCCCTGTGATCAAAAGGAGCCCAGTGGAGAAGAGAAGGTAAGTACAAATCCCTTCCTCATATAATTACTGATCTCTCCCTCATATTCTTGAGAAAGGCTGTTTGGACAGTTAAATAGCTGACCATTACAGCTGAGACTTCTAATCCTTCTAATAAACTATCCCTAAATACTGTAAACAGCCAACAAAACCAGTATGAAGGTAGAAAGTCAGCAGGGGAGGGGGCACTTCCCAGTGTATTGCACAGAGTGCCACATGTATGTCTATTTGCCCCATGGGCAGAAGACATGGGTGTGTGCTTGGTGCAAGGAGCTCCTGGCTCTCAGGGAACAAGTTCATTCCCTCGATACCAAGGTGGCAGATCTAGAGAAGCTCAGAGAAACAGAGAGGCTTCAGGGACATGGTAGAGGCATCCCACTCCACTCCAGGGCTGATAGCTCTCTGCTGTTGGGGAGAATGAAGCTCTCGGGGGACATCGGTCTGAGGAAGAGGGAAATGCTCCTTTAGAAGAGACCCCTTCCGTGGAAGATGAGCCCATATCCTCTTGCACAGAGGATACTCCTCCAGGGGGTATCTGTAGTAGTGGGTGATTCAGTCATCAGAGGTATAGAGAGATGGGTTTGTGACCCGCATGTTGACTGCACAGTGACTTGCCTGACTGGTGCGAAGGTTGCAGACATCACACAGTGTTTAGATAGGCTCTTAGGCAGTGCTAGGGAGGAGATAGCTGTCATGGTGCGTGTTGGAACCAATGATGTGGGGAAATGCTTTTCATTGTTGGCAAATATAAAGTGATGTACATTGGGACAAAAAACCCCAACTTCACAAGCTGGATCTTGGGGTCATGGTGGACAGCTCGTTGAACGTGTCCACTCAATGTGCAGCAGCTGTGTAAAAGACCAATTCAATGCTAGGGATCATTAGAAAGGGGATTGAAAATAAAAAGAATAATATTATAATGCCCTTATACAAAACTATGGTGTGGCCACACTTGGAGTACTGCATACAATTCTGGTCACCACATCTAAAGAAAGACATTGTAGAACTGGGAAAGGTACAGAAGAGGGCAACCAAAATGATCAGGGGCCTAGAGCACCTTTCTTATGAGACAAGGCTACAACACCTGGGGCTTTTTAGTTTAGAAAAAAGATGAATGCGGGGAGACATGATAGAGGTCTATAAAATCATACATGGTGTGAAGAAAGTAGATAGAGAGAAATTCTTCTCCCTCTCACACAACACTAGAACCAGGGGTCATCCCATGCAATTGATTGCCAGGAAATCTAGGACCAACAAATGGAAGTACTTTTTCACACAACGCATGATCCACTTGTGGAATTCTCTGCCACAAGATGTGGTGACAGCCAACAACCTGGATGGCTTTAAGAGAGGTTTGGATAACTTCATGGAGGAGAGGTCTATCAACGGCTACTAGTCGGAGGGCTATAGGCCACCTCCAGCCTCAAAAGTAGGATGCCTCTGAGTACCAGGGAAGTAACAGCAGGAGAGAGGGCATGCTCTCAACTCCTGCTTGTAGGCTTCCAGCAGCATCTGGTGGGCCACTGTGTGAAACAGAATGCTGGACTGGATGGGCCTTGGGCCTGATCCAGCAGGGCTGTTCTTATGTTCCCCCTGATCTGAGGACCATGAGGATGCCTACAGGGTTCTAAGAAAGGCAAGTATGCAGGAGCCCCGTTCTCATCAGGGAAATGGTAATAGTGTATTATTATCATTATTTACATTTTATATCCTGCTATTCCTCCAGAGAGCCCAGAGCGGTGTACTACATACTTATGTTTCTCCTTACAACAACCTTGTGAAGTAGGTTAGGCTGAGAGAGAAATGACTGGCCCAGAGTCACCCATCAAGTCTCATGGCTGAATGGGGAGTTGAACTCGGGTCTCCCTGGTCCTAGTCCAGCACTCTAGCCACTACACCATGCTGACTCTCGAGATTCATATCCGTGTATTGCCCCGCTAGTATTCTGCATTTGAGCAGCATCCTTGGAAACATACCCTTCTAGATTGGCGTGGGCCCAAGATTGCATAATTTGCATATTTTAGGTCACGCACAGCAAATATTTGCTTGCCCTTTTTATTAGGCAGCTGATTAAAGCAAACTTGTATTGCCGTCTAAGCAAGATATATCACAACAGGCTATATATATATTTCTCTTCCCTAGGAAGCAAATTGCATTGAAGCTAATTAAACTCCTGTGATGATGCAGGAGAGTGAAGACTGGGTGACTTAACTGTGGCTGAATCAAGGCTTTGGGCTGACCAAGCATCTGTTTCGTGCTCCACAAGGCTGCACCTATAGGGCTCGTTCATGTCAGCAGGCGATGATAAGCTTAAAGGTTCCCCGTGAGTTGAGAGTAAGAGAGGAGCTGACTTGTGAGAGAAGTGGAGCCCTCAGCCATTATGCAGGAAGATGCTTTGGCTAACACTCTGGAATCTAAGAGTCCTAGAGAATGTGCCCTATGTTGTTGGAGACCTCGGATTTTCCAGAACCCCAAATCCAGTTATCTTCACTGTTTTCCCACCTTCAATGAGACCGCAGAGTTGCCAGAACCTAAGGGGTAAACTCGTGGGTCAAATGGGCCGTAAGCCAGAATTTGGCTTTTTAAAAGCCAAATCTGGCCACCTAGAATGAGAGCCATTTCCCACTGTGCATACCTTCACACAGTACTGAGCTTTTCTCAGTTCTGGGAGGGCCCTTTAAAAGAGACAGAGAGACCTCGTTCTTAAGAGCTCTAGAGCAGGCTTCCCCAACCTGCAGCCCTCCAGATGTTGCTGAACTACAACTCCCAGCATCCCTAGGTGGCTAGGTATGCTGGGAGCCATAGTTCAGCAACGTCTGGAGGGCCACAGGTTGGGGAAGCCTGCCCTAGAAGGAAAGCAGCAGCAGGAAGGGCTAAACTTCCCAGCATTCCATGCATGGCTTCCAAGATGGTGTAGGGGCTCAAGAGGGCTCAAATCCCCCAAATTAAAGGAACCCCCCTCTGTTGCTTGGTGCATCACCACATAGTGAGAATGGTCATCTCTGCATGAGGGTCTGTGCAGAGTATTCAGCTTTGGCTGAAGCTTCACCCAGGCCCAATAAGCAATTGGTCTGGAAGCCGTACTTAGGGCTAATGGGGGCCACCATTGGCTCACACGAAGAGCACTGCCCTAATCAGTGGGACTTGTGTGCATTTGCTCACCTCAAGGAGTGCAAGCTCACAGAGTCCTAAGATGACCTCTGGCAACCCTTCCGGTGCTCTCCTTGATTGGACAGGGCACATTTCTAGAGTTTCATCTGCTGAAGGCCTGTGCTTGCTTCCTCCTTAATTTTAAAAGTAAAGCCGTGGCTAGGAGAAGCAAAGTGGAGGCCTGCCCAGGGTGGCTGCAAGCGGCAGGGAAACAGTAAGATGAATGTGCCCACAAGCTCATTACTCTTCAACAATGAACAGGATAATTAAACTGGAAATTTACTCTGCCGCATGCAACAATTCCCTGATACAATTAATTTGTTTAAAAGGAAATGGCAAAACTCTTGTCCCCTGGTGGTGGTGGTGGTGCTGCTGCTGCTGCTGTTGCTGCTGCAATAGTGTGTGTCTGTGTCCCAAGTTCCTGCACTGATGTAATTAAAGCATTAGTGTGGTTAGAAGGGGATTGTATTGAGCAGCGCTGAGACCCAAGGCTGCCAAGGAGCATGCTTGCCTGCTGTGAATGCCACAGCAGAAGACGGGATTTCAGTGGCAAATGGAATGCGTGCATCAGCTGGCCACATGTTTCTGTAGGACTGAAGGTGCTGAGTGCATTCCAGTGTCAACACTCCAAAGTCTGCTGACCCCGCAGTTCCCTTTTCCAACATAGGCAACTTGGGAGTCGCATGAGGGGAGATGCCAATGCCTCTCACCTTTAGAAGAACACCAGAGCAGCTGTGTTGGACAGCACTGGGCCCAGATCATGGTGGCAGAAGGACATGACCTGCATGCTCATCGGGCAGGGGGCTAACAGGGAGAGGGCCTTATTGGTGGTTCTCTTAAATTACTCTGGGTCTAAGCTGTTCAGGGCTTTATAGGTTATAACCAGCACCTCATATTTTGCATGGGAACTTACTGGCAGCCAGTATAGCTCTTTTAGGATAGGAGTGATATGGTCTCTTCGAGAAGACCTGCAGACCAACCTGGCTGCTGCATTCTGTGCCAACTGCAGTTTCCAGACAATGTACAAAGGCAGTTCCACATAGGGTGCATTGCAAGTTACCAGCATGTGTACAACAGTTTTGATGTTGTTTATCTCAGGAAACAGATGCAGCTGGTGTATCAGCCAAAGCTGATAGAAAGCACCTCTGGCCACCACCTCACCACCATTAACATGGTGTCCTGAGTTCTGATCCTGCACACTAAGTACCTCCATCTTTCCTGGATTCAGTCTCAGTTTGCTATCTTTTATCTTTTTCCCCCAGCACCAAGGTGAGACCCCAAGAGCTTCTGCTGGCATGGCCTGAGAAAGCTGGCCCTGCTATCCACCTCTGGCTCCAAGGAATCCTCCTCAGAACTCCCAGGAAAATAAGAGGTCCCCAGCAGTGTTCTCTCTAATGTTTTTCCATCTGTGTGCAGAATGAGTTTTGTTCTGGGTGGCAGTATCAAGGCAGTGTGTGCACACATGTATTCAGAATGGGGCCTTCCTGATTAAACCTGAACGGGATCTAAGATTAACTGAGCGGGCATTAAAAAAATGAGTGAGCGTGCACACATGAGTATACCTTAGAGGGACCACTGCTCCCCAGCACTGCTGGAGCCAGCATTTCAAAAACAAGGCAGAGCCCCCTTAAGCACCAGTGATTCTTACTGTATTATTATTATTAATTTGATTTCTATACCGCCCTTCTAAAAATGGCTCAGGGTGGTTTATGCAGAGGAATAACAAACAAATAAGATGGATCCCTGTCCCCAAAGGGCTCACAATCTAAAAGAAACATAAGACAGACACCAGCAACAGTCATTGGAGGTACTGTGCTGGGGGTGAATAGAGAATTTAAGCTGTAGGTATGGAGGTGGAGATATCAGTATTAAGGAAAGCCTATTTAAGCCCTCAGGTACAGACCATTGCTAGAGCAACATCTGAAATTATTGCCTAGAGATGTAGGCCCAGTGATCTGTCCATGGTCCTATTCCAGTCCAGTGAGCTGTCTCTGGTCTTGATTCTGAGCCTGGTTCCCTGCTGGGATCTCTGCTGGTATATTCTCCAGTCCAGGCATCCCCAAACTGCGGCCCTCCAGTTGTTGCTGAACTACAACTCCCAGCATCCCTAGCCACAATTTTTTTGTGGCTAGGTATGCTGGAAGTTGTAGTTCAGCAACATCTGGAGGCCGCAGTTTGGAGATGCCTGCTTCAGCCCCTGGCATTCCTACGAGCCTGCAATCTGGAACAGGATATTCTTTTCTGAATGAAAGAGCTCTGAACACTTTAGACTTTCTTGTTGGGAAGGTGCTCCATTTCACTAATCATTCCAGTTGTCCTTTTCATACTGAGAAGCTGAGCAGAATGTTTTCCTACATGTTTTCCATCCAGCTCTGCCAAGAAATGAGAGGCTTCTTGAAAATGAAGGCTGAAAAAAGCAGAGAAGGGATCTAGAATATCACCCCCTGATGCTTATCATCCTTGTTCAGCTGCAGATTACCTATCAAACAGCTCTCCCTCTACCCCCTTGCTGAGCCCCCAGAGGTGATAAAAATGTGTTTTGATGGCCCTGCCCAAAGAATTAAGGCATAGAATTTAAATTAATCGGTACAGAATTCATAGCATTTGGGTCCCGGGGGCAGCCCAATTTTCTTGCCATGTGAAACCACTTTAAATCTAACTGAACTATTCAGATTTAAGACTGCTGACTTCTTTCCATATGCAGGTTTGGCTGAAGGTGATATACCTGTGTGGCTGAGATACAGATTTAAGGCCTTGGAGGTATTTCCAGGAGCTATTTCAACCCTCCAATAATTCTAATGGGAAAAGGGCAACACTACACACTTCATGTGCTGTATTTAACATTCCTTATCTGCTTTCTTGAAATCCACTCTAATTCCCCTGGCTGGCCTGCCTGCTAGGTAGAGCAGCAAATCTGTTTATCTCTATGTTCTGGAGTTGTATGAACAGCATGCAGTGGTTTGGGTAGCACATCTTCAGGATCCTCCAGGAAGGGCTGTGAGTTTGCTCCACATCTGATGAAATTCAGGCTGAGCTGTTAGCTTCCTGGCAGCCAATAATTTGGCTTGACAGTTCCGTGGGAAAAGAGGCAGGGAAGCTGCAGAAAGCAAGAGGTTAGATGCCCTGATGCTCAGCTGTGCCTGAAGGTGCAGTCCTATCTGCAGGTGTGACTTCTGACTTAATTATAGCCATTTCTGATTGGACCATAAACCTGAGCTGCCCACCTGTGCCATGTATCCATCAGGTGGTCTCTGCTGGGTCCACACACCCCTGCTTGTGGGCTTCCAAAAGCATTTGGCTGGCCACAGTGTGGAACATGATTCTGGACCTGAGGGACTAGTTTGGCCTGATCCAGCAGCTTCCTTTCAAAGACTGGATATGCTCAGAGAGTTCTGGCTGGCCATGACTCACCCTGGTGTGGTTAATGCTGGCAGCCTTGAGCAAGTCACGAATTCTGAGCCTAGACTTCCTTGCAGGCCTTCCACCTGCCTTTCCAACACCCACTTGCCACTTTTGGAGCCTGACCTGATTACATACATGTCTCTGCCACCCCATGGCACCCTTTGCCCACTCTGGACCCTGCCTGGCACCCCTCTACTCATCCCTGAATGCAGCTCAGACTTAACACATGAACGTCCACCCTGCACGACTGAGGTTCCTTCTTGTGCACAACTGTTCAAGACACAGAGCAGGGTCTGGCCCTCCTTTGCATGGGGCCACCCACACTCTGAGGCCCTACACGTGATCTGTGTGTAGAGCCTGGGAGGGTTCTGTAGGGAGAGCAGGCTTAGTCCACTCTCCCCGCAGACAAGCAACCACTCGTTGCCAGATTGGCCACCCACATGACTACCAGCTCCGTCACGGAGCCGGTAGGGGCTGCAGGGATCGTGGGACGCCCAGCCCCCAGCAGTCCCAGAATGCCTCGCACAAGTGCACAGGGCATCCTGGAAAGACACCCGACACCGGGAAGCTCATTTTAGCATCTTGGCGGGGGTCTCCTCACAAGTTGCCACGGCACAGAGCCACACCGTGGTGACTCACAATTGGGAAAACAGGGTTAGTGGGTCGCTCGCTCGCTCTGGTAATCCCGTTTAAGGGGATGGCTTCTTTGGCGATCTAGCCACCAGAAAACCTCTGGGCTCACCCGTGAGCCTGGTGGTTCTCAGGATGGGTGAAATGTGGGCTGGGCTCCTTTAGCTTGTTTTTCTCCCCTCGTGAGAATAGCCTCTCTATCTGCCTTTTTGCTTCTGGTCAGTTTGTTGTTTCCATGCTTCCACCAAGGCCCGTGGGCATTCCAGTCTGGGATGGAAGCAACCAAGCTGCAGATTCTCCTGTGGCAGATGACTGCTCCATACATTTTAGAACAGGGTCCCCTGCCCTCCCCATACACACCTCCCCAGCCACAATGTTTCCCAAATCTGGCATTCTTCCTTAGGCAAGATGAATGAATGAATGAATGAGAGCATTAAGCACACAATGGCGTGAAAGAGCCCTCGGAGAGGCCATGGCACTGGTGTTGTGAGGGGCTGTCTGGAGTTCTAAAGGCAAGCATCGATGAACACTCCCCATGTTCTCCTGCAATCATGCCAACAACAGTACAGCCTGCACCAACCCATCATAAAGCCTTAAGGACAAGCCTGTGTAGGCGGGCAGAATGAGATCCTGCAAAGAGAGTGCCGTCAACTTCTGGGGAGCTGTGAGCAGGGATTAAAAGGGCTGCCAGTTGAGGGAGCAATCCTCTGATTGAGGATCCACCCAGGTGGTGTCCATATCCTAAGACCTAGAAGGGAGCACAATGAGACTGAATTTAGCTAGGCCGCAGGGCAAGTCTTTTTTAACATACTGCAGGATGCTGCTCACACATGGACTTGGCTGTGAACTGAAGAAGGATTGGGTCCTTTGTACAGCTGGGATGGGTACAGGCAGTAGCAGAGCAAACCAAACCTAGTCAGGGTCCAGAATTCCAAAGAAGCTCAGCTTTCTGAGCCCAATTTCTACCTTGGGTTTCTTTTGGATTGCGAGTCCTTTGGGGACAGGGGACCATATCATTTATTGGGTCCCCGCCATGTAAACCATTTTGAGAACTTTTGTTGATAAACAAGTTACAAATATTAGTAGCAGTAGCAGTAGTAACTAGCTATCCCTAAGCAGCAGGGAAGCTGGTCTCTCCTAGGCTGTATGACTGCAGAGAAAGCCAGAAGTTCCTCTGTGGGGTCCCCCCCGTCGCTTGCCCTCTGGGGGCTCCTCCTTACAGCAAAAGGCTTAAATGGGTCCGGTGGGACAGCCAGAGCCCTCTGCAAGCTTCCCAGTTGGGCTCGCTCTCCTGGCGCCGGGGCAGGCGGCATCTCAAGCACTGGGCATCACCTCCTGTGCCACCAGCACTTGAGGCTGGCAAACTGAGCCCATAGGCAGTGCCAAAGGTGGGAGGGGTTGAGGAGGGCAAGCCCCCCCACCGAGAAGCAACTCACCACTCCATTGCTGGATCCCTCCAGTAACTGGAAGGAAAGGCATCGTTTTAACACCAAGGGGGCTTTTCTTTATTATCAGCAATGTATACAAAGAGCAGGTCCCCAGGGCTCACTTCCATCCATGTTGAGGATAGAAGCATTCATGGGCCACTCTTTTTCTTGCATGTGGGACAAAGCTGGCCCCACCTGAAATCAGCTTTGTTCCTTCCATCACGCCCCCCCCCCAATTTCTTTCTAGTGCCACCACCACTGGCAAGCTGCAGTCCCAACCTGGCTGAGCCTCCTCCAGTCACCTGACCCTGAGGGCCAGACCTCCTCCCTGCCTTGGCCTCAGCACTGAATCAGCCCGGCAACTTGCTTCCAGTGTGAGGAGTCTGCCAACACAGCTGCTTGGCCTCTTGGCCTCTGCCTGCCTCTGGCCTCTTGGAGCTTTTTTGGCTGCCCTGGAGCTGTGCTCCTGCCTGTCTGGGACCACACAGCCACTCCTGACCCTGGCGGAGGTCTGGCCAGCCTCTGCTGCCGTTTCTGCCTCCCCCAGTCTGGCTGGACCTGCCCGCTTCCCCCGTGGTCTCCCAGGAGGAGCAGTTAGAGCTGCGTTGCTCTTCTGGGCCACAGCAGCTCATGGAACCATCTGGACCTCACGTCAAGGGGAAATTTCCACAGTGAATTTTAACACCTTGCATGCAATCATCGCACTTGATTGGAAGCTTCCATTATCTTAAAAGGCAAGTAATATCCCTAGACAGCCATTGATTCTCTGGCAATCCAGCAACCATTCTTCAATCAGACGGTATTGTAAGGCATGGAGATGCCTCTGGAACACTGTGCTGGGACCACCTGTTACTTAGAATAATAAAATCCTAGACTTGGAGGTGCATCTGGAGACTATCTAGTCCAACCTCCTGCTTGATGCAGGGAATCCAGAGTTAAAGCATCCTAAACAGTTGGCTGTCCAGCCTCTGCTTGAAGATCTGATCCTTCTGCCTCTAAATCATGTGGGGCTGGTCTTAGATGGACAAGTAGCAGCAGCAAATAAGGAGACTCCATGGTGCACTGGTCCGTTTACTTATCTACTAATTCACATCCCATTCTCTGCACATTCAGGGCAGCTAACAGAACATCATAAAATGCAGATAGCAATCAGAATATTATGCATGATTTAAAATGCAATTTGATCCAATAAACGTACAGCAAAGAATGAAATCCAATAATAAAACCAGCCATAAAACCATCTGTTAGAAAATGTCAATAGAAGTCCATTAGCCTTTAAAACCTGGCTGGAGCATGAGTGATGCATTGCCTCTAGAAACCCACCTGGGAAGGGCACTGATCCACGTTTCTCCAGGCAGAGCATGACAAAGGTTGAGAGCAAGAGCAGAGAAGGCCTTCTTGGATAGGTGGCCACTGCAATTTTGCATCATGACACTGGAAATGGATTTGGGAGCCATTCTTCTTCATGTGAAAATATCCTAGAAATTTCAAAAGAAGCCAGCCACAATTACAGGGGAAAAAATTGGGGAGGGGGGTCCCCACACCCATCTCATCTTATTATAGATTTATGATTGGTATTTTTATGCCACCCTTCGTTAGCCAAAAGCCTGGATCTTGGCATGCCTCTTCCCTTCTTGGTGGGACTCTTAACAAGGCCTCCTCCTTGATACACAGTTGTGTGGAGGTTTTGGGAGCTTCAGATAGTCAGGGATGCTCAGTACAGTCACATATGCTTCGTCAGTGGTGAAATGTAGCCTTAATTGCTTGGTTGATGATGATTGCTTGGGAAGAGAAATCCTGATCTTGGGGGTGGTTGAGAACAGAGCCGCTCTGCGACACTAGGAAGAGTGGCACAGCCAAGTTGTCAACATGAGACCGCAGCTGCTGGTACAACCACCTCCTTAGACCAGCTTCTAGCCTAGCCACCTAAGGCAGTGCCTCTGCTGCTCAGCTCTCAACCCTCTGGCTGCTGACCTGCTGGACAGCTCCCCTGCCTTGCCTGGAAGATCAAAATAAGAGAGATTCTGTGGGGTGTGAAGTGAACCTCCCTGGGCAGATACTCCTCCTGAGATCCTCATCCCAGGGTCTGGGGAAAACCAGGTAGCAGATGGGTGACAGAGTCTCATTCTGGAGCTAGAGTAACTCAAGACAAGACTGATTCCATGTTCTGAGGCCATTCCAGGATCTGGCATTGCCCTGAGCCTACGGTGATGGAGTTTGAGGTTAACACAACACTGTGGAAACCTAAACCAGAGATGCACTTATGTGTGTTTCAGGACTGGACCGCAGGCCTATACAGAGCATTTCCTTGATCCAAATTGCTGTTTTCCTCCTCCCTGTCCTTTCCTTTTGTCATTAATTTGCCTGTATTAATTACATGTAGACCATCAACCCGTCCCAATAATGAGATTGTTGGCTAACCTTGCTTAATAGTTTTAGCTTGGAGATAGTTAGAGATGCTGAGTTCTCAGGCATCAAATCTATTTAGAAGGAAGCAATCAAGGCTGCTAACGACTAAGCAGAGGAAGTGCTGAAGAACACGGCTGATGAGACGGAAGTATCTTTTGCCAGTATCTAGTTAGTAGAAGAAACCTGCATAGATCTTTCTGTAAGCCCATCTCTGGAAGCTTTTGAGGGGGAGGGTTGTAGTGGGAGGAACCTTTGTAGGGATGGGTGAGGAAGAAACAACAGCCTTCCTCCCAGCTCTTCCTCTCCCCCACCCCTGCACAAGCCTTCCATTATAATTTAACTGCTTTTGAGTTCTTTGTGGTTCTGTTTTTCTTAAGAGTGGCTACCAAATTTCACCAAAACTGTAGTTCTGCAGGGAATTTGGAGTCTTGTGCCTGGACAAAATGGGAATAAGGGCCTTCAAAGATTCATCTCTGCTAGCTAAAGGAGAGTAGTGGCAATAAATATAAATGTGACTCATTCTTCTATCTAGGGTTTTAAAAACAACAACACCTCAGCTTTCTTTGTTTTCCCCTCAGTAGGAATCTTGTTCTAGTGCATGATGCATTCAGTTTCCCAGAAAAATGTTTGGAACCTTGTAGAAAATGTATGTCTTGTTCCCTAGTGTGAGAAAATGGTAGGAACAGACCTCAGTTCAACGGTCTCCAAAAGCACCATCTCAGCTGCTTGCTTTGCGTCTGTGAAATCTGTTTTGTTACCATTGCCAGTGCTGAACCTTTAGGAAAGCTTTCACAGCTTGGGCATGAAGGTTACACACACCAGGAAACAATATACTGTCATATTTGTTCCTACAGTTCTGTGGCGTCATTTTGCAGGGGGTATGACATCTTTTCTTGGGTTAAGTGAGTCAGCCTGGCTGTGCAATCCAAAAGGGGGGCCCTTTCCATGTGGTCCCCTCAGCTGAATCTCTGCCCGTTTCCAGCCAGGCTTCACACATGCAGAAACCAAAGCCACAAGGACCTGTGAGCAGCTTGAGATCCTCCTGCCAAACACCCAACACAAAGAGAGCATAAGAAAGCTATGAAACACTCAAACCCTGGAATGAGGCCATCTGCCCACACGCAGAGATGCCTCTGTTCTCAGACCTTCCAGAAGAGTCCATAGAAACATTCTTCAGGCCTTGACATTAGATTATCCTGGAGAGAATAAAGAAACTAATATACACCATGAAACGAATATACACCATATATAGATTTCTTAACAAGAAATTCAGCAGTGCTAAGATATGGAACCAGAGTCTAACAGATTCTGATTCTGCAATTGGCAGGGAGGTCATATTGGAGGAATGTATCCAATACCTCCCAGATGCTCCCACCTGAGCTGTTGTGCTGCTTTTGGGGGGGTGTGGGGGCGGCTTGCTGAGCAGAACATTCCCATGCTGTGATGCCATTCGGCAGCTGTTGATGGGGGCTCCAGGATCGGTGGCATCAGCTAGGAGCAGCTGGAGCAAATGGAAGCAAGTGGAAGGCTCCAGCATCCCCAGAGGGGAATCTCTTCCAGTGCTCACACATCAAGTCTCCCATTCACATGCAACCAGGACGGACCCTGCTTAGCTAAGGGGACAAGCCATGCTTGCTCTCCCCACCAGAGCAGCTCTCTCCTCCTCTGGCACTTGGTGAGTAGACCATGAGAACTGGTTCTCTATTGAAGGGGCAGCTCCACTGGCTGCTTCCTTTCACAAGGTGCCCTGACACCGCAGTGTGGATTGGCAGGCTAGTCAGTCTGGGGAGGTGAATTTACTGCCTCATGAATACAGCACTGAGCCAAATAGATATTTTTTTAAACCCTCTTAATAAAATGAGCCGTTTAATCCTGTGTGCTGACTTCAAAGTCCCCAAGCCGTACTTCAATCGAGGCTAATGAAATGATCTAATAAATCAGGCTGGGCTTTAAAAGATTTAAGTGGGAGACATTTCCCCCACGTCTCCACGTGTTCCATTTCAGCATTATGAATACGGCTGCAGCAGGTTGACGGCTGTCAGGAGGTGAGCAGGGAAAAGGTAGCAAAGCCCTTTGGGAGCCAAAGACTGAGATTTCCTGCTAGGGCTCTGTGGAGTGAACAGAGGACATTGCATTAGGGGCACAGGTCACAGGAAGCTGCCTTACACCGAGTCAGACCCTGGGTCCATCTAGCTCAGCTTTGCCTGCACTGACTGGCAGTGGCTCTCTAAGGTCTCTGGCAGGAGTCTTTCCCAGTCCTACCTGGAGATGCTGCCAGGGATTGAGCCCAGATGCAAAGCAAAGCAGATGCTCTAGCACTGAGCTACTACTGCCCCATCCCTGAAGGGAAATATCTTTCAGCAGTCAGTGCTCACATGTAGTCACCCATCCCAATGTAAACCAAGGTGGACCCTGCTTAGCAGAAGGGACAACTCATGGTCACTACCACAAGACCAGCTCTCCATTAGACCCAGGGATTCCCAACCTTGGGTGCCCAGATGTTGTTGGACTACAACTCCCATCATCCCCAGCCACAATACCGGGAGATAAGGTGCAGAAAGGGGAGCTCCAGTGCCTACCCCATGAGCTCCTCTTCTGTGAAAGTAAGAGCCACACCCCTGCTTATATGGGAGTGAATGATAGCCCATTCCCTCTGAACCGGCCCTGAGATGACCAAGCTGGAGGTTGGGATATGACAATGACACTTCCACACATACAAGAGAAAGATGGTTTCCATGCTACCTTCTAGTTGCGACTCCCTGGCCAAAAAGTGTGATTCTGGAGCATCAACATCAAAACTGAACAACTAACCAGCTTATAATGGAGGAGATTCTCTGTTGTCCCAATATGACATCACTACTAAGTTTTCCATGCAGTACATCTGGGGGTGGACAATTCCCCCACCCCTGCCCCCTTTTAAAAATACTTCCCCACACAATTCATAATTAATCTCTGGAATTCCCTGCCACAGGATGTGGTGCTGGCCATCAGCTTGGGCAGCTTTAAGCAGGGTAGGACAAATTCATGGACGACAGGTCAGTTCAGTTCAGTTTTATTTACAGTCGCTGACCAGAGAAGTATATAGGGCAGGTCTATCGATGGCTCCTCATCTCAGTGGCTATAGGCCACCTTCTGACTCAGTGGCAGGATGCCTCTGAATACCAGTGGCAGGAGAGAGTGGGGCCTGCCTTCGTCTCCTGGTTGTGTGGCTTCGGAAGGCATCTGGTGGGCTGCTGTGGGGACAGGGTGGGGGACTAGATGGGCCTGATCTCACAAGGCTCTTCTTGTGTTCTTGTGTAAAAGAGCAGGGCAGCACCCCTTAGACATGCACATGGGGCAACCTTCCATTGGGGTGGCAGGATCTCCTGGGCCTGCCCTAACTCTCAAGTCCAAATCCAGCACTGGAACTGTCTTGCTCCTGAAAACCTGCATCAATCTATGAGCCAAATATGTTGTCCCACTGATGTTCTTTTGACCTCTGCATTGTCCATCTCATGCTGCTGCCTCAACTAGCAGTTCATAAACTCTTGAAAGTACACGATCTACAATGCAACACATGTGAAAATATCCAAAGAGTTGGCTGAAAGTGAGGCATTATTAACAATGCACAAGGAGATCCTGCCAAAGCTTCAGTTGGCAGCCAGATTTCCTACCAAAACCTGCTGCTCAGAAGGAATTGTGAACTGGAATTCCCACAGCGTGCTTGGCGTACGTCTGTTCTCTGGCATGTTGTCGCTTGAGCCTTCAGGACATGGGCAATAAAACATTCTCCACCCACCTCCCATTTCCTGTTCCTCAGGCCTGATCCTGGAAGTTGTTTAAGTGACTGCACCTGCACCAATATTGGGCTGACTGCTACCAGCCCCTCTGCCTCTGGCCTTGCTCAGCTGTTCCTGGAAGCCTCTTTTAGCTTCAGAGCCATCCTTCATCTCTTTCCTCAGTGAACCATTCAACTGGCATGCAGGAAGCAGCAGCAGGAACTGGGGGTGCCAGCCTGGATGGGTGGGTGGGTTCTGCAGCACACACAAACTGGCCATGCTGATGTTCTGCATTGAATGGTGGGGAGGCTTCCTAAAAAAGCCTCTCCGTGCCTAACTGACCACAGTTAGCGTGTTGAATACAGAATGCACTTCCTGAAATTCTCCCCATGGAATGAGCAGTGGAATGGAGTGGGGAGCCTCAGAATTGGGGAGGCAGATGCAGACAAAGGTGACAGAGGACATGAACTAAAGATGGTCCTGGATCACGTTGTCTTAAAGAACCCAGCAGCAGACCTGGAAGATGAGGTGACCAAGACCAAGGAAAAGTCGAATCACTAAGAAGGCCATGTGCTTCCTGCATGGGAGGAGAGCTGGTCTTGTGGTAACAAGCATGAATGGTCTCCTTGCTAAGCAGGGTCTACCCTGGTTTGCATTTGAATGGGAGACTATATGTGTGAGCACTCTCAGATATTGAGGGGATGGGGCTGCTCTGGCAAGAGCACCTGCTTGCTTGCAGGCAGAAGGTTCCATCTTCCCTCCCTGGTATTCTCCTTGGAGAAGCCACTGCCAGTCTATGCAGACAATAGTAAGCTAGTCAGACTCAGTATAAGGCAGCTTCCTATCTCGCTAGGTAACCCACTTTCCAATCGCTCAGGAGTCCAGCCTCCCCCTACATCCTTGCCTGAGAGGTCACCAATTCTGCCCACAGCTGCAGCACTCTGTGGAAGTGGCAAAGCTTCCAGCCCCTTTAAGCTTTGTGTTTGCTTTGTGGGGCTTAAAGAGAGTTGCCTGCAAGCCCTGGAGCTGTCCATGGTCTGGAGCATCCTGTGCATACCCAAAGCTCCAGTTGGGCCTCTGCTAAGAGCACAAGAAAAGCCCGTTTGCCTCTGCTAACTGGGCAAAGAGGCACCTTTTAACATGGTGATGCTCTTTATTTAGCAGAGGAAGAGTCACTGGCCCTCTCCACCCCCAGCACAGCATCCCTCCAGTGACTATTGCTGGTGTCTATCTTATATATCTTTTTAGATTGTGAGCCCTTCGGGGACAGGGAGCCATCTTTGTTTGTCTGTTTATTTGTTGTTTCTCTATGTAAACCGCTTTGGAAACTTTTGTTGAAAAGCGGTATATAAATATTTGTTGTTGTTGTTGTTTGGATCAGGCCACAAGCCCATCTAGTCCAGTTTCCTGTGCTCCTATGATCCACCACCAAGACCCTCTCAGAGAGAACTGCAGGCTGACTCAAGCTCTTCTGCTGCTGCACAGCACCCCCCCCCCCGAATGTGGCAGGAAGGGAAATTGTGGCTCTTAAAGGCCATATAGAAGAATTGCCCTGGCCTTGGCTTTCCAGAACAAACTTCTTGTCTATATAGGAAGATGCTGACAGAGCCCCTTGTTGGCCCGGGAACCTGACCCTCAGATCTCTGCCTCTGGCCCTTGGGACATTGTCTGGCTGCTCTGGCATGTGATCACCAGCCTGCCTGGGCCACGTCATTCACCTCAGACCCCCTGGGCCCTGACAGGTAGTGAAAGGATCATCTGTATGCAACCCAAATGCTCTCATGAATGTAGTAAAATGAATGACAGGGAATGCCCACTGAGAGGCCCTGGGTCCTTCCCTAGGGCCATAGGAAGGCGTGGAATTTCCCAATGGCCATTGGGAAATTCTATGCATTGCATGGCCATTTGAAAGGAGGAGCTTAGGAAGCTGCCATATACCAAGTCAGACAATTGGTCCATCTAGTTCACTATTGTCTACACGGTGGGGAAGCAGCTTCTCCAAAGTTGCAGGCAGGAGTCTCTCTTGGCCCTATCTTGGAGATAATCTGGGACTTTCTGCATGCAGGTGCTCTTCCCAGGTGCTCTTCCCAGAGTGGCCCCATCATCCCCTAAGGGGCATCTCTTGCAGCACTCACATGTAGTCTCCCATTCAAATGCAAACTAGAGCAGACCCTGCTTAGCAAAGGGGACCAGTCATGCTTGCTACCACCAGACCAGCAGTACTTTTGTCTTTCCTTGGTGAGAAGAGGAGTGTGACATTTACCCAATATAGTTGCCTTTGTTTTCATCTATGCAATGCTGGAGGATTTGGCATGCCGGGGGGACCTCTCATCTAAGCTGCTGAAAAACTGCTATTAGGGCTTCCCTGAGCACAGCAGGAGGGGAGCCCCCCACATTTTAAGCATTGACTGGGAAAGGAGCCCAGGGGGGAAATAATCTGCCCGGTTGAGCTGAAGCTCTCCTTGCCTCTTCCATCTTCCTAATCACTTCATTTAACTCAGTTTCTGTTGGCATATAGGGAAAGCTTCATGCTGGGCCAAATCGATCCGCAGAAACAAGGAAGAAGAACCTCAGGGCTGGTTGGAGGGGGCTGCTGTGTCGAGCCTGCAGAGTTCCTCAGAACCGCTGCAAAGTAGGCATAATCAGACTGAACAGGTTTTTTTCACAGAGAACTGGGATCATCTTCACGAAAGCCTCCTCTTTGGCGGGGGGCTGCCCTGGGCCAGGGTCCCTTCCTGCTTCTGCCCAGGGCCCCCTCCTTCTGTGCCCTGAACTGGTTCACCGGAACAACCGTTGTTTTCCTCCAGTTATGTTCCCGGACCCTCTCTGGGGCACCTCATCCCAGTCCCAAGACAGGCATCCAGGAGCATGAACTTTTAGAAGAATAAACACCATGTCTTGGACGCAAATAAAATGTAGTGAAGGCAATTTTGTCTGACCTCCAGGCTGAATACCTGTGAGGGTTCCCAGCATCCAGGCCGCACGGTTGCCATGGAGATGATTAGAAGCAATCACGGAGCCATTGCCCTTGCCTTCCTCATCCTGGGCGTTCGGGGCTCAGATTGTCCAGATGTGTAACCAGAGTGGGGCGCTGGTGGGGAGCTGCTGGGGGCAGCCCTGTCCATGAGAAGGAAGTGCTCTGAATGGCAAAACTGGGCCAGGCTGTTTCTGGTGGTTTGGGGTGTCAGCTCCGTTTCCAAGCCTTATTCTGAGTGGAGCTGCAAGGAGTTTGCAGATCATGATCGGCAACATGGAGAGTAAACCTCTGTGCTTGTGGGGCTCCCCACATATCCTAGGGCAGGATGGGGAGCAGGCTGTGCTGCTCACCATGCAGAAGCACTCGATTTGCCAGTGAGCAGTGGTGTCCTCGTAAATCCAGAAGCACTGGTGCCATGACAGCCTGCATAGCCACGCCCACCCCTACCGCCACCACCACCCAGTGGCCACCCCTCACATGGATAGATGCTGTAATTTGTGTGGGGTGGAGGTTCTGTTACAAGAAGAAGTCAGAGAGAGTTTTCTAATCCTACAGAGCTGGACCCTCATGTGGGAGGTCAGCCACAAAGGGTGGGTGTGGTCCTTTAACAGAAGACAGGAAGAAGGCTAATAAAAATCAACTGATACTCAGTTATGCAACCAATTGTGGGAATAGTAAGAGTTTCCATTGCCATGTAGAAAGCCAAGGGCTGTGCATCCCTGCTGCTGAGACCCTGGAGGGGGGACTGTGCCAGGATTGCGTCCCTGCAGCACCGCACCACCATCCCTGGAGGTGTCTTTTCCTCCCAACATTTTTCACAGTGTTAAGCCATTTTAAAATTCCCAAGCTTGCTTTTATCCAGCCACTCTGAAAACCACTAACACAGGGGTTCTCAAAATTGGGTCCCCAGATGTTGTGGGACTACAACTCCCATCATCCACATCCCATGGCCATTTGGAAGGAACCAATGCATTTCAGTGGGCATTTCCTGTCATTCGTTTTAGGAGGTCCTGACCCTAGTCCACCATAGGACTTGTATGCAGAAGGTCCCAGGTTCCATCCCCGGCAGCATCTCCAGGTAAACCTGGAGAAGACTCCTGCCTGAAACCTCAGAGAGATGCTGCCGGTCAGTGTAGGCCATCCTGAGCGTCTGACTCAGTATAAGGCAGATTCCTATGTTCCCTGGACAGGAAGAATGGTAACAAATGATTGGAATAGCAAGAGCCACACAGTATTTCCTTGTAGTTCCTTGTAGCCTAGGGCTGTGTGTCCCAGCTGAGACTCTGGAGTTGGGGGGGAAGTATTGGGACTGTGTCATCCCTGCCTGTCCCTGTGTTATAAATACATTGGCACAGCTGACCTGACAGGATTTACAATCCCTCCAGCTCCATTTCTGTGAGTCAAGATAGAATCTCTGTAGAGAAGAAAGTAGCCACTTAGCTGCATGAACGAAAGCAAAGGATGACTCTCAAAGATAAAGTAGTAGAAACAAAATTAAGTCCCCTTGAAACTAAACTAGGTACCCCCCTCTACAATATCTGAGCAATAACTGAAATATAAAGGAGCAAGGAAGGAACAGAACAAGGACAGGCTGAAACAAGAACAATTATAAGCACAATGAACACTGTTTGTGGAAGGCAACATCTCAGGAACAGCATTTGCTTAATATAGGGCTCAAGATAACGGGCAGCCAATCAGGCTTTCCTGACTCAGCATTTCTATTGCCTCTCTTGTGAGATCTTGCACCTGTGTGTCTCCTACTGAGCCTTTCTCTTGAGACGTCTTCTTAACACAGGTGAAATTCCAGCTTCCTCCTGATCAGTCTCCTCAGCCCTCCCTCTGCCAGCTGTTCAGATTCCCCTGTCTGCTGCTGTTCCACCTCAGCTCCAGAGTCTGTTCTCACAGCCAAATCCTCCTGCAGTGCTGCTGAGCCTGCTCTCCCAACCAAGTCCTCCCGCTCCTCCTCTGACTCTTCTGACTCAGAGGTCTGGGCCATGACACCCTGCTGCACTGTGAGTTCTATCACATTTACCACATTATACTGAAGGGATTCTTGATGAACACAGATCCCAGCTAACAAACCATCTTCCCCTCCGCGACAAAGCTAACCCAGGTGGAGCCTGATTGCAGCAGACAAGTTGATCTTTTATTGTTGGTGCCTTGGCATTTGCTTTGATAATTGTGTAGAAAGGGTGGGCTCATTTTCCTTGGCCCCTGTGCTTGTGCCTTTAACTCGAGTTCACAATCAGAAATTTAGCAAGTGAAGCTGTTCTGGTGTACAGAGAAGCATGCATAATCACTCACCAATGTCTGTGACTCAAACTGCTGTTAGAGGTACAGAGCTAGCAAAGAGGAGGAAGAGGAAGAGGAAGAAGACACAATAATAATGACACAATTATACTGTTATAATTAATAATCTAACTAATGCAGCAATAAACTTGCTGCAATTATCCACGGGAACCTTTTCAAGAATTACAAATTGCCAGCAAGCAAGAATTGGTGGAATCATCCAATTGAGAAGGTCACAGAAAATGAGGAAGCAAAAATCCTTTGGGATTTTCAAATAGAAACTGATTTTGGCATTTGGCAGACAATACGCCAGATCTGACGGTCATTGAGAAGAATCGGGTTCTGATAATTGATATTGCAATCCTAGGAGATAGACGAGTCGCCGAAAAACAATTGGAGAAAATAATTAAATACAAGGACCTTCAGATTGAAATTGAGCGGCTCTGGAAAAAGAAAACAATAGTGGTGCCAATAGTTGTTGGTGCCCTTGGTGCAGTACCAAAAGAACTTGAACACCATCTTGACACCTTGGGCATCAATAAAATGACAACACATCAGCTATAGAAGGCCACACTACTCGGGACAGCACGAATACTAGGACACTATCTTTAGTTTTTCTTCAGTTATCTTAGACCCTTGGAAAGGGCCTGATAATTAAACTACCAAATCCAGTCAATAACATCAGGCAGACTGTGTGCAAATAGAATGAATGAATGAATGAATGAATAATTATGCTCATCTTTTCAGAAGAGACTAAGAGAAACGGGCTCAGGGCAAGTCCAGAAAGAAAGTTGCCAGCTTTCTTACTACCCCTCTTCCTGTGCCTTCCACATAATCCTCATCCTGGAGGAGACATCTGTCACTCACTATTAGTCCTGATGGCTGTGTGGGAACACCCATGTTTAGAGGCAGGCTACCTGCAACCATCAGGGCAAAGCGGTTGTCATCAGGCCTTGTTTGTGGGCATTTTGTTCACTCCTGTGAAAGACAGGGTGCTGGGCTTGTTTATTTATGTTTACACTTCTATTCTGCTCTTCCTCCAAGGAGCCCAGAGCAGTGTGCATGGTTATGTTGACTCTCATAATAACCCTGCGAGGGAGGTTAGGCAGAGAGATGAGTGACTGGCCCAGAGTCACCTAGGCTGAATTTCATGGCTGAATGGGGATTGGAACTCGGGTCTCCCCAGTCCTTGTCCAACACTGCACCATGCTGACTTGATGGTCCTTTGCTCTGATCCAGTGGACCTCTTCTGTTCTTGGCAATTTAACATGCAGAAATTCAGCAGGTGAAGCTTTTCCTGGCATGGAGACAGAGTGATGGCAAAAGCTATACTTGCTGAATGTTTGTGTGTCATTCTGCTGTTGAGCCCCAGGAACCAGGCCCATGAAAATGTGGGAGCCTTCGATGTAAAGATAGACCAGTCATGAACTGTGTTAAGAACGGGCTTGATTTATTACCAGCCACCTGCTGTTGCTCTCTCTCTCTTTTAGCAGGAGACATTAGGCTTCAGCAGATCATACGTTCTGCAAAAAGTAAGCTGTAATTTCCCACTGATAAATACTTCTTGACAACAGGGAAAACAATTAAATGCTTTTAGCTCAGGACTCTTGTTAATTGGAGTGACAAACCTGGCCATTCGCAGCTCTATCCAACCTAGCTTTGTTATTGTTCTTTCTTTGCTGTCTTTTCCTCCAGTAACCTAGAAGACAAAACACCTTTTCTCACGGCAGCTCTTCCATTTAGGGGAATATTCCCTAGGGCAAATGCAATGTCCACACTTCCCAGCAATGTTGGAAGTGGCATGAGCTGTTTCTTTCTACAGGTATTTCCCCCTCTTAGCAGACCCACCCCACCCCACTCTCCACTATATTCCATTCCAGTATTATTTTGGAATTTTGCTTCCTGTCTCATTCCACAGCTTCTCGGTTTAATTATGAGACATTTCTCATATTAATTCCAGAAGTGGAGGGTTCAGTTCTGTTCTGTTTATATATGGTCGCTGACCAGAGTCAAACAGCAACAATAAATTAATGCAGGTATTCATGGCCCTTAAAGATACACTCTTACTTCGAATTCTAATGGCAACAAGACAAAACTTAGCGACTGTGTCAGTCCAGAAATGGAGTCTGCACATCTTGCCAGAGCTTTCAGTGAACTCTGTCGCCAATGCACAGTGATAAAGCCAGGAGGACTGGTAGGTGCTCAGAAGGTCTGGGGCCTGGGTCCACAGCAGTGTTCCCTCTAACAGGGATTCCCAGATGTTGTTGACTACAACTCCCATAATCCTCAGCCAAAGGCCATTGCAGCTGGGGATGCTGGGAGTTGTAGTGAACAACATCTGGGAATGCCTGTTAGAGGGGAAAGTGGTTCCACAGCCTCTCACTAGATAATTAAAACCAGTCATGTCCCCAAATAATAATTGCATCTGGCTCCTCCCCAAAGGGAAACTGGAGGAGACAAGTGCTGTCTCGGCTCCTCCTCTTGGGGAGGAGAGCAGGTCTTGTGGTAAGTAAAGTTGTGCCCTCGAGTCGGTGTCGACTCCTGGTGCCCACAGAGTCCTGTGGTTGTCTTTGGCAGAATACAGGAGGGGTTTTCCATTGCCATATCCAGTGCAGTATGAGATGAGGCCTTTCAGCATCTTCCTATATTGCTGCTGCCTGATAGAGGTGTTTCCCATATTCTGGGAAACATACCAGCGGGGATTCGAGCCAGCAACCTCTTGCTCACTAGGCAAGGCATTTCTCCGCTGCGCCATTAGGTGGCTGGTCTTGTGGTAGCAAGCATAAATTGTTCCATTTGCTAAACGGGACAATTTAATTTGAATGAAATTGGTTTCATTTGAGTGGGAGATTGCATGTGTAAGATAGGCGGCCGCTCTGGGAAGAGCAGAAGGTTCCAAGTTCCCTCCCTGGCAGCATCACCAAGACAGGGCTGGGAGAAACTCCTGCCTACAACCTTGGAGAAGCTGCTGCTGGTCTGTGAAGACAATACTGAGCTAGATGGACCAAGGGTAGACTTGATAGAAGGCTGCTTCCTATGTTCCTGTGTCTTGGGGCTAAAAGCATCTGTTTTGTACAGCACCTTTTAGGCAGAGACTAGAAGCGATCGTTGCTACAGGAGCAGAAGCAATTGTCCAAGGCCATCCCCCATCTGAGAAGGAGGCAGCTGATGAGATTCAAGACTCTGAGTTGGCGACCTGAGCCCCCCAGGGCAGGGCCACTCCCTAATGACACCCCCTGGTTAAAGCACCCTAGAGAAATTGAGTTTGATACAATTGCATTAAGGCTGCTTCTTGACAGCGTTTTTGCAATGCTAACGTGCAAATCCTTAGTGTGAAGGACACAAAAGAATGGAAAGCTGTGACAGACCATGCATGTACAGCGCTCTCTGCAACATTCAGAAATAACAGCACGGAAGCGTGGAAGATTCCTCTTGGCTTCACTTTGGAGACAGGTGCAGGTAATTCAGAACTGCGAAATTCAGGGGGAAATTCAGACGCAGAGAACCTAGGAGGCATCACTATATTTTTTCCTTGTGAGGAAAGAGTACTGGAGACTTGAGGGGAGGAAATGTGTATTGGTAAATGAGCAGATATGACATGTTGAATGGAGGGTCAGGGAGTGATCAGGCAAACACACAAGCAGCACAGGTCTTCAGATCTGCATCACTTCTGCAAAAGCAAGCAACCTGCCTAAGCACACACACAGCCCTCAGGAAGCCATTTCTTGACAACCCGCTGCAAAGCTCAGGCTTCTGTCTCCTTCCGTAGGTAATTCAAGCAGGTGGGATCTGTGCGGGAGCTGATAGTCACCAGTCATCCAATACCATTCAGTCAGGAGTGTCTTCAGCTAGCAAATCAACTTGTGGAATGGGGTGACAGCCAACAACCTGGATGGCTTTAAGAGGGGTTTAGATATCTTCCTGGAGGAGAGGTCTACCAATGGCTACTAGATGGAAGGCTATAGGCCACCTCCAGCCTCAGAAGCAGGATGCCTCTGAGTTTCAGTTGCAGGGGAGTCACAGCAGGAGAGAAGGCATGCCCTCACCTCTTGCCTGTGGGCTTCCAGTGGCATCTGGTGGGCCACTGTGTGAACAGGAGGCTGGCCTTGGGCCTGATCCAGCAGGGCTGTTCTTATGTTCTTAAACCATGCCAGGGCCTTGAGAGAAGCAGAAAGGTCCTTTTGCATATCTGAAGAAGAGAATGCAGCTTCCAAAAGCACCTACTGACTGAGCAGAACAGAAATCTTGAATTACATCTTTTTAAATGTTCACGTTTGTTTTCCGCCAGAGACCTTATGAAAACTCAATATCCGCCAGCCAGTGCAGACAATGGTAACACTGTCTCACAATTTAATACGATAAACTGCATTTAAATGGATCAGAAGCATCATATTCAGCTTTTTAAGCCCACGTTTCATATTACTCCAACTAAAATGTGCCAGCCAATAAAGCAAACACTTCAGCAATATTTAAATAACATCCCTATTATTTCTAATTGTATGTTTTTAATAAAATAATCCTTATAAAGAACATTGGATTGAAGACTGCTTTACTAATCTCAGTTATCACACACACAAAAATCTGTGCTGTTTTTGCCATCAGAGGCTTAAAAGCCAATAAATGTGAGATGACACAAAAGCACTTAGAAATTAATTTAAAACTATAACCTTTAGTATTCTGTCTCTACTTGCTGCAGTGTGAACTAGGATGAAAGCAGCATTTCTAAACACTAGGGTGGCGCGGAAACATATAACATTGGAAACCGATATGTTGGGCACAATCCAGAAAGAAGCTCAGAGCACTACAGAGTCAGGGCATTGCTAAGTGCTTAAAAGATCTGGGGCCCAGGCAGGCCCACAGCCCCCCTGTTGATAAGTAGCCTCATTCACACCCTCCCCAGAATAACGATGTACGATTTCTTAAGTCTCTAATATTGTCATAAAGCACCTTTGAAGCAGAGAGCTGGGTGAAGTCAGGAGCTCTCTCTCTCCCAGGCTCTGTGCAGGTTAGGAATTTGCAAAACATTTCGGGTACAGAACAATTTGTACCTGAATCTACCTGTTTCAGGTGATTTGTATACAAAACAAATTGCCCCTCCACAAGCCTGGCAAGATTCGGCTCCAAAACAAATCGCCCAAATTTCAGGGCCGAAGGTTTTGTTGTTTCGGACCTCCATTTTGTGGTGATCTCTGTGCAGTCTCCATTTTGTGCTTTGACGTCATTTTGAATTTCCCGTCCTTCCAAGCTTCAGATCAGTGAACGAAAGTATGGGCTGATCTGCTGATGATTCCCAGATTGGTTCCTTTGGCTCTTGCCACTCTTGACTGACCTCACATTGGCCAGGGGAAGGGTTGGAGAAGGGGCAAGGGTGTGGGGGGGAGTTCAAGGAGGAATTAGATTTAAAGAGGCAGCAGCCACCATTCTGCCTTTCCGCCTCATGGGAGAAGAGAGAGAGAGAGCTTTGCTTTGCTTTGCTTTGCCATGCCTATTGCCTTCTGCCTTGCCAGCCTGAGCCCAGCCTGCTTGCCCCTGCTGCTGCATGCCAGCCTGGGAATGGATTATATCTGCTGCATTGCTTGGTTTTTGTTCCTGGGAAGAAGAGAATTCTTTTTTCACCCCCTTCCAGCTGCTGAGACAATCAATGCCTGCCTGTGCCTGCTGTGTCTGTGCCAGCCACCAGCCCCAGACCCTGTGGCCACTGGCCACCTGGCCAGCCACCCTGTTTCCCCCCACATTTCTCCCCACATTGGACACACACTCTAGCCTCCTCACTGCGCCCATTTACCCCCACCCCCACCCCCAACTGCAGCATTCTGAGGCCATGGCAAACATTAACCCTAAACCCGCTAACCCTTTCGCAGAGCACGCAGTATATATATTATGCAATATATATAGCAGTATATATATTATGCAATTCAAATGCCTTGGTTTGTTGTTGTGCCTGTATTTGGGGGACCTCATGGATGGGCACAGGACAGGGTGTGTGTGTGTGTGTGTGTGTGTGTGTGTGTGTGTGTGTGTGTGGACTTCTCTGCAATGAGGATTGGGTCATATTGTGACTTCTAGCATCATCTTCGTTTTTATTCAAACTAGAGTGCTTGCATCTACAATAGGTTGTTCTGCTAGTGCCACAGGCTCCGATCCATTGCAGAAATGTATTAAAAAATGCACCAAAAAATTGTATGCCGTTGTTGTCATCAATCATCACTCTTCTACTTGTGTAGGTGGGAGGGGGGCCAAACCTCACTGTTCCACTGGCAGAATGTTTTGCATCCTTACTTAACCCGCTCATGGCCAGGTACCACAGATGTAGCTGTGTCTGCTGCTAGTTGATGAAATGCTTGGGTCGGGGGGCACATTTGATGCTGTGGTTGGCCCTAGTCTGCTGCATCTGTGATATCACACTTGCTTGCTTGCTTGTTGCTGCTGTTACCCTGCATTGGGATGGGGGGGGCAGTGCATTTCACTGTTGTTGTTTCACACTGTTGTGTGTAGATCAATTGCATTTCTGTTGGGGGGATGGTGGGACACAGCGGGTGTGGTGAGTGACACAGTGGAGGGTTGGAAACCTTGCTCTTTGCAAAGCTCTGCTGTTGATGTGTGCTGCATCCACCCTATGGGACAATGGGGACAGACAGTGCCCATTTCTGCCTGTGGGCACCTCCTAGGAGTGCCACAGTGGGTTAGGTGGTAGTGCCCCAATGGGTGCCTGCTACAACCCAGATTTCAGAGTGATTGGGCAAAGGGGTGGTTTTTTAAAGAATTTCTGAAGTTGGCATGTCTTTGGGGCAGAAAAGGGGTTTTGGGGGGAGAAGAGTGGGCCAGGTGGTAGTGCCCCAATGGGTGCCTGCTACCATCCAGATGTCAAAGAAATTGGTGGAAGGGGTGATTTTTAAATGATTTCTGAAGTTTGTGCATCTTTAAGCTTCTTCTCATAGGAAATAATGGAGATTTCAGCAGCCCCATAACTCTACTTGGGGCGGGGGGGACGGGACTGGGGTGGCGCAGAGAAAGTGGTGGTGTAGAGCACATAGGGTGCCAGCCACACCCAAACCCACAAGCCCATAGGGCACTGGGTTTTGTTGTTTCTGAGGTGTTCTGATTGTAGATTATCTGATAGCAAATGAGAGTGGATTCAACATTTGTCATTGAATTCAACTTCCTACCAGAGAATCTACTCCCAGAACACCTTATCAAAGCCCTCTATAAGAAGAGTCCTCCATGATCAGACCTGAGTGAATCTATCTAGTTCAACTTCCTCCTTCAATCAGTGGCCAACCAGATGTCTCTGGAAAGCCCACCAGCCAGGCATGAAGGCAACAGCCATTTCCTGTTGTTTGCCCTGAGTTCCTGGCACTCAGAGGTACACTGCCTCTCTGTCTGAACATGGAGGTTCCATTGATGGCCAGGAATGGGGCTGTAGCTCAGTGGGAGTGCCCTGTTTTACATGCAGAAGGTCCCAGTTTCAGCGGCTGCTGGCAGCATCTCCAGGCAGGGCTAGGAAAGACCCCTCCCTGACTGACCCAGAAGAGCTGCTGCCCACCACTCCAGGTGGTACTGAATGGGGTGGGCCAAAGGTCTGGCTCAGTGGAAGGCAGTTGAGGCTCTTGAAACAAGCCACCCGCTCCAGGGTCCTGAAGGGCCTGGTTCGGACAGCCCTTGTCTCCCGCTAGGAATTGAACCCTGCCTGTCATTTTCATCTACCCCAGCCTGCTCACCAGACCTGCATCCTCCTGTCCTGTCCATGGACTCAGCCTTGCTAGGACTGGACACAGGGAAGAGAGTGAGGGGAAGGCGCCCCTCTAGGAGTTCAGATGTGCATGTCTCCATGACACATTCCAAGAGGTTTCCAGCCAACCCTGGGAATTCTCACCCAAGAGCCCCAGGTTCAGTCCTTGGCAGCATCTCTAGGTAGGGCTGTGGAGCACCCAGCAAGAACCTGGGAGAGCTGCTACCAGTCAGTGTAGACCAGGGCTGCATAACTGCTGCCATCGTCCCTGACTATTGGCCAGTGTCACTGAGGATGATGGGAGTAGTAGTCTAAGAACAGCTGCAGGGCCAAAGTTGTGCAGTTGTGCACAGCTGTGCAGCCCTGATGTAGACAATGCTGAACTAGATGGACCAATGCTCCGACTCTGTATCAAGTAGCTGCCTGTGTAACTCATGGCCACAAGGTGAGCCCTCTTCACAGAAGAGCAAGATGGCATGGCATGTTCATTTGCTGTGATGGGATGCCACTCTCTACAGCCTTCATCGCAAATCACCTTACATTTAGCCGAGGTGTCGCTCTGAAGAGGCACACTCTGAGCCCAAATCAGATAGCTCACATTCATATCTGCTCTGTACTGTATGGTTTCATTGTGTATGTTTTTAAAACTTTTTAATTAGATTTGTATTTGTATATTCCAATTTAATTTTTTGGTGTGTAAACTGTTTTATAGGTTTATATTGTTTAAATGTTTTGTAAACCGCCTTGAGATTGTTTTAATGAAAGGCAGTATAAAAATATGACAATAAATGAACAGCACCAAGACCCAATAGGTATACAAAAATAGCAAGCTCTTGGCTTATACTCCCTGTGCAAAATACGGGGCTTGACAGCATCTAATGATCCAAACATCTGAGACTTTACCTATCACCTGATCACACAAGTGACAGTTCTACATCTGCTCACACTGACACTCAAAGACATAATTAAATGTTGATTAAGGAAAATCTAGTTGGGCTGGCTGGCTTCATGAAGACCTCATTTGAGTAAAGGCAACCAGGCCTAAATTAGCCTCACATTACTGTGATCGAGACAGACTTCCTCGGGCAACGAGATCAAAGGCAACCTTGTTATTTCCCACAAAATCTTCTAGGAGGAGATTTCCTTAACACGCTCATTTGAGCCAAATTAATTTTGATGGAAATTGCCTTTTCCTCTCAGGTGATGTCTCTGGAGTTTTGTGCAGAGGAGAACTCTCATCATGTGCAAATGTCGAGAGTAAGCATTCTTCATGTCCGTTCCACAATCACCTGCCTATTGGAAGGGGGTTCTCCAAATGCTGGCGCCGACGAGAGGCCATGGCAAGCCCCACCTTTCCTCAACCAGATTCCAGCTTCTTAGTCTGCCTCATGAATCACAGGCCAACATCCTGATTTGCAAGCCAAAAACAGGGGGAATGAGGTGGCAGCCACACCTGTCCTCTGACAGTCCCATTCATGACACCCAAAGGAGCATGTGGGTGAGGAGAGGCGAGTGACAAAACAGAGGGGGGTGGGTGTTAGTGGCTCACCCTAAGGAGCCTGGAAGGCACCAAAGGAGGCAGCTCAGGTTGTTCTTCTCTTTTCCATTTTTTTTAAACTAATGTGTGCATCTTTGTTCATGTGTCACACACACACACACCCCCCTAAGAAACCACACCCAAGGTTAAGACTGCAGGTGCAGAGATTTGGGTAAAAGAAGTCTCTGGAGGATGGCAGCAGATATTCACAGGGCTGTTCTGCCACCAGGGGCACCGCCCTGCTCTCCGGCCCTTTCTGCCAGCCCAGGTCCCGTCCCGGGAGGGGGCCAGCCTGCCTGCATGAGGCATGAGGAGGGCTTTGAGCCTGGACTCCCAGGAGCCAGGCGGACCCCCCAGGCCTCCCCTCCTTCTACTGCCAAGTCCAGGGGATGTTGCTGGGGAATATGCAGGGGCATGGCAAGGTTGGAATGGGCCCTGGGGCCAGAGGGAAAGCAGCCCCCACCCCCCAGACCCATGCGGCCTTCTCTGCCCCATGTCTTGGCTGAAGAAGAGCTGTGAGGAGGAGGACATGAGCAACACATTCTCCTCATGCCTTTTCTCTCACTCCTCTGCAAATAATACCACACTCTCCCCATGCACAAGAGCAAGAGAAAGCTGTTGTCCAACCAGCAGAGGGTGGGGGGGGCCCTCCCTCATCAGCTTAGGGACATTTGCCCCACCATGTTTGATTGCAGCCACATGCCTGAGATGGAACAGCTCTGAGCCCAGAGAAGCTGGTCCTCCCACCCCTAAGCCTACCCACCCCAAAATTCAGGCAGTCCAGCCCTACCATGATGCTAAGAAATTACACCCGTCCGAATAATAAAACCTGCTGGACCTGGCTTCTCCATCTGGGGAGGAGGGGAGGAAGGCGCATTTAGCCAGGAAACAGATGCCCCAGTTGCCAGCCATCTTGTGACTCTGGGCAGAAATGAGGGTCACACACTGCTGGAAAAGAGCGGATGATGAGGACTGGGATGGGCTCATCGCTCAGTGGAGGAACTCCAGTTTTGCCTGCAGAAGGTCCCAGGTTCACTCCCTGGCAGCATCTCCAGGTCACACTGGAAGAGAGACTCCTGCCTGGAACCTTGCAGAGCTGCTGCCAGCCAGTGTAGGCAAGACTGAGCTAGGTGGATCAAGGGTCTCTGCCTCAGTGTAAGGCCCCATCTTCCAACATTCCCAGTCAGAGGTGTGTGAGAGGATCTGCCACAGAGAGATAACAAGAAATAGGAGGAAGCAGGCATGCTGGTGCCTCAGAGGAATGCCATGTGTTAGGAGCAGGGAGGAGAGTTGCTCTTGTGGTAGCAGGCATGGGTGGTCCCCTTTGCTAAGCAGGTTCTGCTCTGGTTTGCATATGAATGGGAGACTTGATGCGTGAGCACTGTAAGATATTCCCCCCTTTAGGGGATGGAGCCGCTCTGGGAAGAGCAGAAGGTTTCAAGAGGAGAGCTGGTCAGGAGAGGAGAGCTGGTCTTGTGGTAGCAAGCATGATTTGTCCCCTTAGCTAAGCAGGGTCAGCCCTGGTTGCATATGAAAGGGAGACTAGAAGTGTGAGCACTGTAAGATATTCCCCTCAGGGGACAGAACCGCTCTGGGAAGAGCAGAAGGTTCCAAGTTCCCTCCCTGGCTTCTCCAAGACAGGGCTGAGAGAGAGATTCCTGCCTGCAACCTTGGAGAAGCCACTGCCAGTCTGTGAAGACAATACTGAGCTAGATGGACCAATGGTCTGACTCAGCATATGGCAGCTGCCTGTGTTTCTGTCCCCTCCCTGGCAGCATCTCCAAGGTAGGGCTGAGAGAGAGATTCCTGCCTGCAACCTTGGAGAAGCTGCTGTCAGTCAGTGTAGACCAGGGGTGCACAAGTCAAATACCCTGATGGGCCGGAATCAACCATGCCTTGGTATGCATGGGCCAAGGGTAAATTTTCAGCACATTAATGATTACATTAAAATTAATTATTAAAAATATTAATGAAAGCAATTATTAATTACCCAAAGCACAGGGAGGTGAGAGGAGGCTCCTAGCAATCAACCTTTCCTCTTTCCTGTCCCCCATGCACTTGCAATGCTTGCAACGGTAAATTTTGAAAGGGAGCTGACACCCTCCAGGTCCATGGGGCAAGGTGGCATTGTGCACCTCAGCTCAGGCACCACAATAATTTGGGCCACCCCTGGGGCCACCCAAAAAGTCCCCGCAGGCCAGATCTGGCCCCAGGGTCTTATGTTGTGCAGGCCTGGTGTAGACAATAGTGAGCTAGATGGACCAATGATCTGACTCGGTATAAGGCTGCTTCCTATGTCCCTAAGGGGTAGACACAGTCCTAGTGGATACATGTTTTATATAGATTTCCCAAGCGATCCCACTCTCTGGATCAAAAGGCAGGTCAGAAATCAAGTTTGCAAGTGGCAAAGCTCTGTCTGGTTTTATTGAATAATATCATGGGGGGAGTGATTTCATATGACCCCCAGCACCTCAGAATTTCAAGCACCTGAGTATGTCCAATAAGTTATATGATATATGAATCAATATAGGATAAACACACACAAAGTATACATGGGATTCTGAGAATCCCTGGTATTATTATTAGTAGTAGTAATTCACACAGTCAGATGTTATTGACTGGTTTGTTTTATCCAGACATCGAGTCCTTCCCAAGGACCTGGGATGCCTGAATTTTATTGTCAATATTGGTGCTGTTGTTATAAATATCGTTGCAAAATGTAAGCTGTTCCCAGTAAAGTTGTTTTTTGTAATTGACTGATGGTAATTTCCGTGACCCCTATGGTGTTGAGGTGCTCTTCAAGGTGTTTTTGAATTGCACCGAGAGCGCCAATTACTACGGGGATTATTTTGGTCTTCTTCTGCCACAAACTTTCAATTTCAATTTGAATATCTTTATATTTTGTTATTTTTCTTTTTCTCTATTCTACTGTCACCTGGTATTGCTATGTCGATTATTTTGACTTGGTTTTCTTTCTTCTCAACTACAGTTATATCTGGTGTATTGTGTAGCTGATGTTTATCTGTTTGTAGTCAGAAGTCACATCATATTTTGACACCTGCATTTTCTACAACTTTTTCAATTTTGTGGTCCCACCAATTTTTGGCTACAGGTAGCTTATATTTTTTGCAGCTGTTCCAATGTATCATTGCTGCTACCTTGTCATGCCTTTGTTTGTAGTCAGTCTGTGTGATCTTTTTGCAACAGCTAATTAAGTGGTCCACTGTTTCATCCGCTTCTTTACACAGGCAACACTTGCTGTTTGTTGTTGATTTTTCTACTTTTGCTCTTATTGCATTTGTTCTTAGTGCCTGTTCCAGAGAGCACCTCACCAAGAGAGACACAAGAATAGCCCAGAGGCATTCCTCTCTGGCCAGATCTTCCCTCTGTCTTCTGTTAGCTTCCACTTCCAACAGCCATTCTCTGAAGTTCCAGAGCTGGGCCGGCTCCTTTATTCCATAGCCAAGAGAAGAGAGAGACTCCTCTGATTAAACTATATTGACAGGCAGCTGGCACGCAGGCAATCCCTTGGCTCAAAGGGCAGGCATGTTTTTATTTGTACCAGTAGGATTCTTGGCACGCGCAGACCACAGCGTGTCAAGCAAGCTGATGATTTGTACCTAATCACTTCATTCCACAAAGGAGGTGATGCATTTGTGGCTTGCTTTGCCATATACAGAGACTGTTCACACAATCGAAACCTGGGTAGGACAAGTGTCCTACCCAGGTTTGGGAGCTGAGTGTGCTCCCTTTTTTCGGTTGTGTGGGAGCACACTACGAGGTAGGAGGAGGGATTGGGTGGGAGGGAGGATCTGGGTGGGACAGCTTTTCCTACCACCTTGTTCAAGTGCTGGGTATGAAAATGTGCTGGGTAAGACGATGTTGTCCTACCCAGCTCCCGTCCACATATAACCTTACATGTTGACGGGTAAAGTTGTGCTCTGCAAAGCAGCCAGAGAGACAAGGCAAAAAGTTACAGGGGTTGAAGTAAATGAGACACAATTTATTGGAACACCAAACTCTCATTCTAAGGCTGATTCAGCCGTTGACAAAGCAAAAGAAATAAACAAATATTTATTTATTTATTTATGAATAAAGATGACAGCCATGTGGGTATAGACAATATGTTCTGCAGCCACCTTTGAATTTGAATTGCAGCCACCATACCCCCAAAATATATCTCTGTGACTCATGGCGGAAACAGTCATAAAGGAAACCAATAGGCAGCACCATCCTGAACAGCTTCTGAAATGGCTGCCCTGGTGAGGCATTGATATTCAGGCATTTTTCTTTGCTCGTCCACAGATGAAATGCTGATTGAGACAATATGTCACAATTCCCCACCTGCAGGAAAGTGTAACTGAGACAATCTCAGAATAAATACAACTTTCTGTCTTAATGCAGGGGGATGTTTTTCTCTGCCTCCAAGTAAAACATGTGTTCTTCCTCTCCTGCAAAATGCACACATGATTAAACACAAAGCTCCTTGGTTTAGGGACTTCTGAATCACCACAAGTGGACTCTACATTTCCTCTCCTCTCTTGCTGCACCTTCAGCTCCCCTTACTTTGTACCTCTGTGGTGGACAGGTCACCTTTCTGCATCAACATGGGTGCAGACCCCCAGTGCCAGTGGATCTGAGGTCTCTCTGTTGGCACAAATGGTATTAATCCTCATCTGAGAGGAGTACGTCACAGGCTTTCCTTTCCCCTGTACATAAATCAATCCACAAACAGTAAACCAAGTTACAACGCCTAGTTCCCGCTCACTCTCACATACATACTTTTTCTTCCTTAAATTGCCTAACATTACGGCCGCATCCAGCTACAAAAGCTGCTGAGCCATTTCCCACTGGGCTGACCTTTCCCTAGTAGACTGGGAGGGCCCTTAAGGGAGAGACTGAGCCCTCTCTTAAGAGATCTGTGGGGAAAGGGCTGGGAAGGGTTGTACTTGATCGCGCAAGTACAGCCAAGATGGTGCAGGGGCTCCAGCGGGCGCCATTTTCCTTAGAGGAGACCCGCTCCTGGGCAAAGCGCAGCGCTGCACAGTGGGAAGGGGAGTCTCTGCAGGCTGCCAGCGGGACTGTGCATAATACTCAGCTTTGGCCGAAGCTTCGCACAGGCCCAGTACACCATTGGTCAGGGCTGACAGGCCCCCAGAATTACAATGAAGAACACCGCTATAGGGCAACACTGGGGTGGGGGGGGGACTTGCTTGGCACCTCTCTCTCCTTTGCCTTATCACCAGGCAAAGGGGTTTGTATTCTCCCAGGTTTTTGACTGAGGGTACCACGGGTAATGCTGCTGCATCGTTCACATGATTGTGAGCCATCCCGAGAATATTTATCTTGAAGGGCAGCACAGAACAGTAGCAGCAGCTTGCCCCATACAAGCCAAGGAGGCACCCAAGGTTGCTCCCTCTCTCCCGTGCCATCCAAGAGCTGCCCTGCTTGCAGGCTAAGCTAACCACACAGCCCTACCTGTTGAATGGCCAGCCTGCAGGCAGTGGAGGACAGAGGAGCTGCTGCCGGGAAGGTGCAGCCCGGCTCATTAGGACAAGCCGCTATTGGTATAATGCAAACAGAAGCAATCCTTGACTACACTGATGTTTTGCTTTGTTTTGTTTTGTTTGTTGTTAAGTGGGAGGGAAATCTTGCTCAGTGGTAGGAATGTTTGCTCCTATCAACCAATCATACTTTATTTGGGTCACTGACCAGCATATGTTTGCTCCTCACTCACAGCAGTGAACAGGCTCACCCAGGATTGCTTCCCCAGCCCTCCTTGCAATGGCACCTCTTTGAAGATGGGAGCAAACTGTCTGTCACTCTGCCCGTGACCTGCTCAGGTTACCCGCCATCCATGTGCATGCGATGCCCAGACAGGTGCTAGCAATAAAATTAGCCTGGCAGAGGAGCAGAGAAAGAAAGAAAGAAGCACCAGAGATGGCAAACCCCCCATGAAGCATGTTCTCCATTTCTGTGAAGGGCAAGGCAGGCTTTGAAATATTCCAGATGAAACAACTGAAGGGATGTGTCTCTCTCTTGAGAGTGCAGGGGTGTGTGTGTGTGTGTGTGTGTGTAACAGCCTCCCATTCCGAAGTCCAGCAAACCGGAAAGACTCTCTTTGCCCCTGCAGGGGAGATCTTTTGCTCCCCTCCGCAAGCAGAGCTAGAAGGACTCATTTCGGGGAGGGGAGCTAGTCTTGTGATCGCGAGTCTGAAGGGTCCCCTCTGCTAAGCAGGGCCCGCCTTGGTTTGCATTTGGATGGGCGACTACCTGTGAGCTCTGCAAGATATTGGATCGGGCCAGCATCTGATCCGCTGGCCTGCAGGAGGGCCCTGGTCCCCCCACCAGCAGCATCTCCCGGCAGCGCGGGGCGAGACTCCTGCCGGACCCTTGGAGGAGCAGAGGGCAGCGGCGGCGGGATGGGGGTTGGAGTGAGCTCCCTAGGAGGGTCAGGCCGTTTGGCCCCCGCCCGCGGGCCTCGAGGGGCCAATGGTGGTCGGCGGCCTCCGTAGGAGGCAGCTCCCGATGTCCCGATCGAGTCCAGGGGCTCCAGGCAGCCGTGGGTCCCCAGATGTGGACGGACTGCAACACCCATCACCCCCTGCCGCAGCAGCCTTGGAGGAGGGGAGCTGTAGCCCACCCCCACCAGGCTTGGGAACCGCGGACGAGCGCAGCCCCTCGCTGCCGAGCCCCGACGCGGGTCTCCCCGGCCCTGCTGCTGCTGCTGCCCTTCTTAGCCAAGGCGTGTGCGGGGACCGGGGGGGGGGCGGCACACAAGCCCCGCTGCGGCGCCCCCCGCCCGGCCCGGGAGCCGCTTTCACTTTCGCCCAGGCGGAAGCGGCGCCGGCGAAGCGCGAGACAGCGCCGCGCGGGCTCCTCCAGCTGGGCACCGGGACCGGGACGCCGCCGCCGCCGCCGCCGCCATGGGCCAGGAGGAGGAGGAGGAGGAGGAGGAGCGGCGGCGCTGCTGCTGCTGCTGCGTGGCGCGAGTCGCTGGGCTACTACTACTGCCTCAAGTTCGCCCTCTCGGCCTACGCCACCCTCTTCTCGGTAGGTGCCGCCGCCGCCGCCCCGGTCCAGCCCTGCCCAGGCTGCGCGCGCCACGGGAGAGAGAGGCGCCCGCCGGGCTCTCGCTCCTCGCTCGCTCTCTGGGCGGCGGCTGCTGCTGGCAGCGCCGCCGGCAGAGCGAAGGGACCGCGGGGCTGCCGGCGGGAGCGAGAGAGGGGTCCGCTCAGCTGCTGCCGCTGCCGCCTCCGCCGCCTCTTTGTCTCCGCCGCTCTCGCAGCCGCTGCTTTGTCCCGAGCTGGGCGGCCTCCTGCCTGCCGCCTTACGCTTGGGAAGGAGCCCCTTGGCGGCGGCGGCAGCAGCAGCGCCGGCTGGTGCCTCCTCCTCGGAGGCGGGTTCCAGGCACAGGCAGAGCCCTTGATGTGGGGGACGCGGGAGTAGCCTAGCCTAGGCAGGGCAACCAAGGCCGCCGCCGCCGCCGCCGCCTCCTCGGTGAGGCGAGAGCAGCGGCCGCGGCGGGGATGATGGGTGGCCCCGGAGAGAGAACCAAGAAGGACCCGAGCTCCGGGGGAGGGGGGCGAGGGGGCGTGGCTCTGGACTGGGTAGCTCTCGTGTGGGGCGGGAGCGGGGTGACAATGACCCCCAACAGCACCACCCCCCGTCTGTGGGCCTGCTGACCTGGGCGAGGCACGGAGGGGGCTGCTGGGGAGGACGGAGGCAGGCAGGCTGCTGCGGGACAGAGCTGAGCACGGACGGGCGTCTGCTGGCAGGCAGTGAGCGAGCGGCTCTTGCGTTCTGCCGGCTGCGGGGCGACCACCACTCCCAGGCCTGTGGTGTCTCGGACGGTCGTCTCTGATTCTGAGCGGCGGGCAGTGGGCATTCAGAGTGCGCCCTTCCTGACTCAGCCTGCTGGTGGGGTCTAAAATGCACTGAGCAGGCGCCCCCAAAGCTGCGAGTGTGTGTACGCGTGCACGCGCCCATGCCTTAGAGTGGGAACACGGCTCCCGGCTGCTACTAGAGATGTGTCTCTTCCCCTGCCATGTCCGCCCCCCCCCCCCCCCGAAAAAAGTTCAGGTCTAATTCATGCAGGCAGTGACACTCCTGCAGCCCAGCTTTCTATCCCACACCTGGTGTGATCTATTCTGTGATGAGCTGAAATGGGGCAGGGGCTACTCTGTCCCCCAAGGAAGCAAGCCTCGGATTTTGAGCAGCCTTCTGGAAACGGAGTCTTATTTGATGGTTAGAATTCTAGTTTCAAGAATCTGATTGCTTGGTAGCCTGGGAGAGCCTTAGCCACTTGGGAGTCTATTCCTTCCCACCGCTCACTTCTGGGGAGAGACTTACAAATGTAAGTCTTTTCTGCTAATGAGAACATCCTGGACTGCATGCATGCCAAATTTCAGCTACCTTGCTAATGGAGTAGTAGCTCAACCTTTTAAGGGTTTTCAGCAGCCTCTCACTTCACAGAGTGATGTGCAAAAATGTCCAAGCTTTTCTGGATAATTGAAGTCTCTTGGGCAACAACCTCCAGGGCTTTAGCTCATCTGGAAATACCTCAACAATCTTAATACTCTAGTCAGTCAGTGAGGCCAAGGCGCTGCTCTAGAGATGCCTTATTATCCATCCAGGGCCTCCAAGATGGGGTAGATTCAAAATCAAAACATTTGCAGAGGTAGCCAAGGTGTGGCTACCCAGTTCAGGGCACCATTCCCAGCTCCTTTCCTTTTCTTAATCAACACCACCGGAGTGAAGTCCTGGCAACACAGCTGATCCTATTGCAAGCTCTGATCTCATGGGCAGGTGAATGGCATTTACTTCTAGGAGTGTTGAGCTTCTCAGTGGCTCAAAGGTCACTGGGAAGAGGAGGGCAGTTCAGACTTTGGGAAACGGGCCTTGTGGGAGCAGCTGCTTCAAGTTCGACAGAGACTTGCCTTCCTGTGCTAGGTAGGATATAAGGCAGCCAAGGCCACGTTGGGCCTGAAGCCTCTGCCTCACTTCTTCTGATGTCTGTTGTGGCCGGGCTCAGGGATGACTCCAAGAGACGGCACTGGCAGGTGCTCTTCTTCACCCCACCCCACCCCAATATTTCTCCTTCCTCTTTTGCTCCCTCATTCACCGGACTGGGACCTTATAGCAGAGAGTCAGACAATACAGCCCGTGTATATTATGGTCCAATAGCTTGAACTCATAATCTTTAAAGGCCTCTGTTGTTTAAAGAAGCCTGACTCACTCTCTCCTCTACTCAAGAACAAGCTGTAGAAGCCAGTGCAGCCAGGTAGGCAAGAGACTCATTAACTCCCTTTCCTCTCTAGGTATTTAGTATAGAGCCAAATCTTTGTTCCCCTAAGAATGCTCTTTGCTATCCTTTTGCTCCTGCAGATGTCTTGTTTTAGAGCAGGAGGAGGCAACATGGGGCTCTCCAGATGCTGTTGAGCCACAGCCCCCATCACCCCCCATCCGCCATTGATTACAGCTGGGGATGTGCACAAAATTGTTCAGAGGCCCTTTTAAGGACCTCCGAACTGGTTCGAACAACCGGCTGTTCGGCCGGTTTGAAGGCGGTGGGGGGTCTGACCTTAAGGGCGGAGGAGGGTCCACTCATTCCTCCCTCTGCTTCTCCCCCCCCCCCGCACTCTGTTAGCAAAGGCTCTGTCGGGGCGACCGCATACCTCCCTGCCACCCCATTTCCTCTTTGGCCGGAAGTACCAAGGAGTACCCAGTGCACATGTACTTCCAGCCAAAGAGGCAGCAGGGCAGCAGGGAGGTACGCTGTCGCCCTGACGGAGCCGTTGCTAACAGAGTGCCGGTGGGGGGGAAGTGGAGGGAGGGGTAAGTGCACCCTCCCCCGCCCTTAAAGTCGGACCCACCCCCGCCTTCGACCTTCCCCTGCCTGTTTCTGTGCACATCCCTAATCACAGCTGGTGGGTACAGATGGGAGCTGCAGCTTAGCAACATCTGGAGAGCTGCATGTGGCCTACCCCTGTTCTAGAGTTTCTCCTGCTGGGGATGATGGGAATTGTAGTCCAACATCAACTCGGGATTCAAGGCTGAGAACCTCTGCTGTATCAGAAGACCTTCTCCACTTCTGCTGGGTGAGTCTTTGAGCAGGCAGCCTGGCTCAGACAGAGGCATCTGCGGACTGTGGGTTTCAGTCCTTCAGTTCTCAGACTGAAGTGCTCTAGAAGTTGATGGATATTGATTGTAATCCCTCTCAAGTGTAGCTTCTCCCATCCTCAGTCTTGGGGCAGCCTCCACCCACTTCTCTACGGAGCACAAGTGTTTCCTTTCCCGCCACAACAAGAGACTCCTCAGAAGCACAGTGTTCAATAAAACAGCCGTATGCCATTGTTCACGCAAGGCTTGCTGTGGCTGGTTTTTGTTAATGGTGCAACTTATTTGTCATGCTTGTCTGTATGAACTTCCGTGAAAGGAGGGGAAACAATTCAGAAGCATGTAAGTAAATACCGCACCTTTTCTGTGATGACAAGTCAGATTGTAAGACAAGTACAATCTTACTTGCACCTTCAGTCTTAGCTGAACATTGAAATCTCTTCTGCGGGAAATATATTGCCTGAAGGAAAAGGCCCGCTGAGCCAGGTTTCCCCTTGGTGGGCGTGGGCCCCTCACTGGAAACAAATGGGAACTCGGCTATGTGTGAAGAATAGAGGTGACCAATAGCGTCCTGCATGTCGGGTTTAGATGTCTCCGGGTCCTGAATCTCTGCGTGGCAGTGTTCTCTCTCTGCTGTTGTAATGCTCCTGTTCTGTTATGGGGCGGGCGGTGGCCTGGTCGCCTTGGCTTCAGCACTGGATTTGGGAGCTGCAGCACAGGTGATGGGGGAGCCCCCCCTCCCCAATCCCAAATCTCAGAAAGAGCTTGGGATTTGTCCTGGCCCTGGCCCCTCCCGCTCTGAGCTGGAGCAGGGCAGGGGCTGCATTTCACATGGTGTGAAACATACCTGTGGCACAGCACAAGGTGAGGAATGAGGCACTGCAACTCTCTGGGGAGGGACAGGGTCCTGGCAACCACACACTTCTGGTTGGCCACCAAGGGCAGCCCAGACTGGTAAGCTCCATGTCACTGTCCATGTTAAGACTCCTGGTTTTGCAGAATGGTTTTCTGCCTTTATGGGATGGCTTTGCATGTAATCATTCAGACCACCCAACACGGTCACTTGAGTTCTGTGCTTGGAAAACTTTATGCTTTGTGCCACTTCAGAGCTCACTCTGTCCGTGTCCAATAAATATTTATTTATCTTCCTCTTACTGAGAAAGAGGACAGAGCACGTGCAAGGATTTTGCCTTCTCTTTATTTGATTCGTATTGATAAAAATGAAATGCCAGTTATCATTCATCCTAGAGTAAATCAGCTTTGCAAGCAGAAATATCCTGTGAATACTGCCAGTGAAATATCACCTAGACTTAACGGAATTTAGTTTAGACAATTGAAGAGTAAAACATGTGTAGCCTGTGTACTGGGTGAAATACAATTGGCAAAGCATTCTGCCAAAGCATTCAGTCAGCTGCCTACACGTAGACCAACTACTTATGTGGGTGCTAAGTGGGAAGAAGCAATTGAAACAAAAAAGCTGCCTGCAGAAAGAACTTGCAGCTCTACATCTTGTAGAATCAGGCTGGCATTGCAAGCACTTAACTGTGGTGTCTTCCTAAGTGCTCCGTTCTCTTCCATGTTGCTACAATGAGAGGAGAAGAAGTTTTCTAGGTGATGGGGAATTCTGTGCATGAGCTGGGAATTTTTTCCTCACAGTGAATACTTGAGAGTGCAGCTGCACAGAGAGTACCATATTTGCCTGAATCTAAGACTAAGGTTTTCCCAAATTCTTTGATGTTAGAAATCAGGGAATTGTCTTAAATTCAACATCCTCTTCTATTGGTAAAAATATCCTGCTTCCACTGCAGGCTTTACTGGGAGGCCATGGCCCAGCTCCTCTCTCCAAGCCTCTGCTCTAGAACACAAGGTGTCCTTGGAGCAATTTCCAGATCACTGTAGGAATTCTAAGTATTGTTGATAAAGTGTCGTCAAAGGATGCAGCGTTTTACAGAATAGCACAAGCAAAAATCAAGGTCCCTGCCACAAAGGACTTGCCATCTAAATCTAAACAATGGGGAGGGGAAAGGCTAGCAAGAGATGAAGGTGAACAAGTGGCATCTGTCTTCTTTAAAAATCCTGCCTATTTTCAAACACATTCATGGTTACTCACAATGGCAAATTAAAACTCCAATAAGAACAGTGCAATGAGTGCAGCATTAAACCAACAGATTGACTTTTATTAGATAATGTTTAGCATAAGGTTTACAAAAGCAATACAGCAGTGAACAGAGTTTCCTGATAAAACATGGCCACGTACTAAAGCATGTGTGGTTGCAAAGGTAGAGAGAATATAGCACTGTACGCGAGTTCCTACAGGTTTGGGTAGAGTCCGGTTAAAAGAGTTCAGTGAGAGGAATGTCCAAAAGGTCCAAGGGAGGGTCAGATCCCAGCCTCACCTTGCATGTGGCCGTCAGGGCCGTGCCGGTCGTCTTCTGCCAATTGCAGCCTCTGGGCGGGGGTCCTCGATGGCGGAGGGTCTTCTCCAGGTCCAGGGGGTCCTCCAGGGGTGTTGTCAGTGGGAGTTCCTGGCATGGTTGGCTACTGTGCTGGCATGGTTTGTTTAGCATGCAAATATGCTGCAGACCACGTCAAAGCAAGCATAAGAAAACAAGTGTCCATCTGAGTTAGTCGCGAGCTGCAAGGCATCACCAATGTATGTAAGTCCTCCTTTGGTTCCATGTGTATGTGGATCTGGACAGAGTCCAGGGTAAAGTCCAAGCCAGGAGAGCGGGAGAATCTGTTCTCAACTTGTGGGCAGGAGGTGGCACATCGTCCAGGGTGTCCTCTGGGGGTTTCCAGGTGGTCTGGCATCCTTCTGTGGTGGTGGTGGGGACGTCACTGGGCTTGCCCACAGCTCTGGTGGAGCTCCTCCCTACCAGGGTAAGGTGGAGTGTGTGGTGGCTCGCCCCCTGTGGGTCTAGCGAGGCAAGCCATAGGTGGCTCCTGTCCTCTAGGTTTAGGAGGGCAAGCCATTCCTTTGTGCGCTTAGTGGCCCCTCTCCTCTTGGGTTAGGGGAGTGGGCTGGTTTGGCTCCCCACCACTTGGACGTTGGGGGCGATTTGGCTCCTGGTACTGGCAGTGTCACGAGATGTGTTCTATGTAGATGTCTTGGGACCACCGGATGGCGTCAGACACCATCAGTTTGCGCATGAGCTTGGCATAGTGTTTGCCTACACTGCAAGCTCTCAGTACTGGCTCATTGCTGGGGTCCCAGCCCCCCAGGGCCCCAACCAGTAGGGCGTGGACAGAGACCTCATAGTCTCGCTCCCTGAGTGCCTGTGCTATAGTAGGCGCCTGCTATAACTTCTTCGCACCCTGCATGTGGACACATCACTCAAGGTGAGATGTAGCCCCCAAGGCCAGCTCACAAGAGCTGTTACAACTCAGAAAGGGCATCAAACGAGGATGCATTCTGGCCCCACTCCTCTTTAACGTCTACATTAACTCTATGGTGGGCCAGCTCAGCAACCCAGATTTCCACCCTCCAAAGCTCGCTGGGAGACATGCTGCCATCCTGTTATATGCAGATGATGCAGCCATCCTCTCAAGGACCCCCATTGGCCTTAGAAGAGCACGGAGGGCCCCGATGCTGCACTGCAGGGAGGACTGCCTGGAAATCAATTATCACAAAACTAAAATCGTGGCCTTTGCCCAGAGGCCCAAGATCCACTCTTGGCAGATTGAGGGGCATAAGATTGAGCACGTTGCACTCTTCAAATACTTGGGAGTAGTTTTTCATTCTGGAGGTTGCAGGAAAGCTCATGGAAAACATGTGGCCTTAAATGTCCAGAGAAGTTCCTCAAATTCCTGCGGACAAGGGGAGGCCATTATGTACCTGCAGCTCTTGAACTGTTCATAGCCAAGTCACTAGCTCAGTTCATCTATGGTGCTCAATCGAGCCCCTTCCCTTCCCCAACATTGCAGCTCTGGAACTTGTACAATCTAAATTCCTGCGGGCAGCGCTCCAAGTACCGAGATGTGTCTCCAATGCCACTCTGCCCCTGGAGGCCAGGGTGTAGGTGGCCATCTGTTATTGGCTCAGACTATTGTTAGACAAAGGATAGGGCATTTTCTTTTTTTCTATGGTCAAGTTGACCAGTGTGCTTGCCATTGGTTTTAGGAGAGTCAAGCTTTTTGGGCCTGAGATGACAGGTGTGCTATGTCCAAGCATGTTTCCAAGATGTCATGAGGTGCTTTTTTGGATTGAAATGCCAAATAATGGTATTTTGGGTGACATGACAGAACACTTCCCCAGTTTAGCCTAGATCTTACTTCGGAGACATTAGGACAAGACATGCCCAAACCACAATGTTTGCATGAGTTTCGATCAAAACACCTATGATGCAGTTTCTGTAGGTTTCATTTACACACATTCAAGAATTGACCAATGGGTCGATATGCCAAAAGGGGTGACAGATTAGGTTATAGGTTATCCGTGGTGTGGTTTCTTCTGACCAATCATTGTTAGGAAGAGTGGGGAAGCAGGGTTGTGGGGGTGACTCCACAATCGAGCACTAGAGAGGGGCTGTTGAATGATTTGGAGAAAGAAGAGGAAGGAGCCCTAGAGGGAAGAGTGAAAGGCAAGAGATTCGAACAGAGAAACAACCACAACGTGTAACTGCGAGAAACAGGGGTATTATAAAAATAACAAACCATTAACTTTCGATTTCTAACCATAAGAAAAAAACCCTGTTGAATGATTGAGGTGTACTGATTGAATTTAGAATTGTTTCTTGCTTTTGTTTATTGACTACTGTCAGGATTTGAGTGAGAATAAATACTGTTAATTTTTCGTTTCTTGTCTGTGTGCTTTTCTGAGTCTTGGAGGAACAAAGCAAGCTAAGCATAAGGCAAAGAACCTAGACTTCCGAGGACTTCTGAGTTTTCCATTCCCCACATGTGAAGAGAGAATTCCGAAGTATCTAATTTCTTACACTATCCTTCTGCCCAACTGGCCTTGCCCCCTTAACCCTACACATTAATTACCAATCTAGATGGATTCAGGCAATTGAGACAAAAATAGCTACTCTGGGCCTTTCCCCCTTGACCTTGCTCAACATGGACTATGACCAGGCAAAAGCAAACATCAAGCAGCGCATTAGAGACATTGAGTGCCAAACTGATCTCAGCAGTGCCCCAAATTTTCACATCAGTGATGGGCTTAGCTATTCTGCCTCTCCAGCAGCAGACTTCACCCAACTGGAGGTCCCAAAGCACAGAAGGGCGTTCACTCTGGCTCGCTGTCATGGCCTCCCTTCAGCAGTGCTAGCAGCCTGTTATAGAAGGACCCCATTTGCAGAGCGACTATGCCCCTGTGGCCTAGGGCAGATTGAAACTATTGAGCATGCTCTCCTCTACTGCTTTTCTATAGAGACATTCACACCACCTTCATCCTTCCATTGCTAAGCAAGTATCCAGACCATCCAAGCCAATTCTATAGCTCTTTGCTGCTCTCTGACTCTAAGCCTGCCATCACATATAGCGTCGCCAGGTACTGTGCGGCTGCGATCAGCATTCATTGGTGGGTGACAGGCAGTGAGTCCTATCAGCCTTAATCTGACCCTTGGTGACTCTGGGCGGGCCCTGCTATTGCTCTTGTGCCTCCCTTTTACTGCTCTCTACAACCTTCAGTCTGGCTGATTTTTCAGTTTTATTACTCAGGTCATATATTTCTGTCCTCTCATGTCTCAAAATTTCACATCAGTGATGTGACTCATGCATTTTTTTTTAACCTTTTAGGCATTTAGGCCCTCATGTTATTTACTATTTTTAGTATATGTAATCTTTTTTTTAATCTGATCTCACTTTTAACACGTAATCTCCCTTATACTTTAACATTGGCTTAGTATTTCTAGTATTCTTAGTCCTTTTAGTATCAATATGTACTATTTTATATGCAGTCATTTTTTAATCTACTCTCACTTTCAACATGTAATCATACTTTATGCTGGTCTGTGACCGCAATAAAGATTGATTGATTGAAAGGGTGGTGCTCTGAAGGAAGAGTGTAGAGGCCCTGTGCAAGTTTCTGGGAAGGGGACTCCCCCATGCCTAAATTATCCATACTCTGTTTAGCCACAGAACTGCCACAGCTGTTAAGTCACAGAGGCAGACCTGCCTTTGTGTAGGTCTGTAGCATTAAGAGGAGGGCATTTCCCACCCTGGAGCTGTGGTGTCCCCTTTCGCTCACAGCTTAAATAACAGCAGCTCTGGTCTGTGGATGAGTCTGGAGAATCTGGCTCCCCCGTGGACCTGCTCCTTGTCTTAATTGCTGCCTGCTTCCTAAGAGTAATGGGCAAAACTGAAGTGCCCCTCCAACGCGTTCATGAGTGGATAAGAGAGTTCATGAATGGAAAGAAAAAGCACTTTAAAACTTGAGACTGCTTTCTTAAGTGAGATGCCAAGGGTGTGTCTGTGCGTGTACCAAAAAACCTGAATCAATTAAGCCAGCTGGAAAGCTACAGAAGCTAGAAGGCGTTCTCTGCTGGCTTCCTCTGTGTGCACCGAGCTTTGCACTGTCTGTTTGCATGCAAGGCAACTGGAGCAGCTGTGCAGGTCCCTCTTGGTGGCTAAGAGACACCAAGAAGTTAGATGTGGAGACTTCTGCCCTAGGCCTCGTCCCACCATAGTCCAGCAGTGATTGATGAAGTTAGCCCATCAAGGCTAGTCACGCTGTAAATGTCACATGTGGTTTGACTCTCGGTGCTGAAGGTGCATCTGCACATTCTCACGGGAAGTGTTTCCTGCTCACCCAGGAATTCCTTACCTTGGCCCTCTCACTGCCACGCTGCACACCCCCTTACTGAAAATCTGGGTTCCAACTGGGTCTGCAGCCTGATTTTCCCAGTATTTATGCTGTTGGGATCCTGGGCTCTTAGAGGGAGCCAGCCTCACGTCCACTCTAAGAAATGCTTAGTAGTTGCACCTAACTAGAAATGCCGATTTGTAAATTATGATGCAGAGACGAATGGTCAGACCCCCACCCTTTTGGGACTGCTTGCTGAACCTTTGACAAGGGAGAAATTCAGCAGCAGCTGCTGCCAATTACAACTTGTCCACCAGGCCAGCCCAGGACATCTTGCTTCCTGAAGTGGAACAGGAACCGATGCCCCTGCCTCTGCTCCCCTTTCCTTCTTTCCTGCTAAAATCATGGCCCCAAGTCTGTCCATCCCTTTAAACAGAGAAGGAAAAGGGGGACGAGGAAGGGCTCCATGGAGCCCCTTTTCCCGCCTTTCTCTGTGGGCTAACCATGCTGACCCTGAAAACTGGCCCACAGACTGCTGCCCGAAATGGGGAAAAGCTTCAGCTGCCAGCCATGCAACTGCTAAAGATGCCTGGTGGCTTTTCCGTCCTGGTGGGACCCCTCTTCCTTTCCTCCATCTGCTCCCCGACCACCCCACACAGTGTTTGGTTACCATAGGCTTTAAAATTGTAGGTTTGGTTCAGTTTTACTTCCAGGGCCTTAGTGAATTTTGAAATTCACTTGCAGCCGGGGACTATAAGTTTGGGAGGGTCAGCTCTGGAAGCTGGTAGTTTTAATGATGATTAAAATGGCTAACAAGAGTTAAAGGTATGTCCATATCATCAGGCACCATGGACTCTGGGGAGAATTCTGGGGTTTTTTTTGAGATGGCACTGGCACCACAGGACTGAGAAAATGGCCTGTGAGTCAAAGTTGATTGTCTGATTGTTTGATTTCATAGAAATTACCAGGTCATAATGGGGGGAAATGGCTGCTTCATTGCAGTCCTGCATATTCTCACAAGCGTGGAATATTTGGCCTTTAGGGAAGCGCAGCAGCTTCTGTCTGCTGTATATCATGGGCCTCTTTATGAAACTGCTGTGCAGTTACAGAAGGCTTACTGGCAAACCTTATTATAAGTGGTATTGTATAATGGAGCCTGCGTGGGAAGGGCAAATTCTTTCAAATTGTGCATCTGACAGTTGGGCTCTAATTGAATTCGGACAGCAAAGTTCCACCAGTGAATATTGAAGGCAGGAAGAGAGTTTGCAGGGGACGAGGCAAACCAGCCTCTGCCAGCCTATGTGCCTCAGAGCAGCATATGCCAGCCTGAGTGTAGGAGCCACTAGGTTTCATCTGGTTTTGTTGTCAGCCAAAGTTGGCAGAGTGTTTGACGTAGAGGAGCACATAGCATAGATAGGCACAAGGCTCAAGAACCCAGCCAGAACAGAGAAGCTGCTGCATTGAGCATGTGTTAAAACGGGCTCAGAACATTTCCTCTTGTGGTTCTGTGAGCTGTCTTGGCTTGGTTTATGCAGGCAGGTGAATGGGATAAGTGTGGGTCGTGTTGGGAATTCTCTCTGGTAAGAGATACCCTTCTACTACAGCAGAGTGCACAGAAACAAAACACAGCTGAGTCTGCCTAGGTATGCATGTATGCTGAGAGCAAAAGAAACTTAGAGCCAGTTCATAGTTTCAAATCAATATTAGGAGTCTTTATTGGAGAACTCCATTCTAGATAGGAAAGTGCATATATAGTATCTCTAATCTATCTATCTAGCTGGATGCAGACAGATGCTGTCTGCATCTCTGTGCACACATGGTGCAGAGAGAGGCAAGTGTGTGTGTTAGGGAGAAGAAGAAGGAAGAAAGGAAGTCCCTTAGAATAGCAATCTACATATCAAAGGGATAGTGTCAGAGCAGTAGAGAGGAGGCATGAGCAATGTCTTGACCCCTCTAGCCCTCTGACTCAGTAGTCTGTCTCCCTCTGTCACTGAGGCATGAGACAGCGCAGAGTCCTTCACTTCCAACAGATTGTATGACTCCAGGGTGCAAATGCTGCATTGGGAAGAGATGTTCTGGCCCCGTTTCCTTCACACTGCCCTAGTTCCTGCTTGTGGGGAAGGTGGGATGTTCTCTGTGCAAATGAGAGAATCTTCCTGCCACCTCCTTTTGTTGCCTGTGTTGGCTGGCCAGACCGAGAAGCTGAGCAAAAAGGATTTGGCAAGGGGGACAGTGACCTCCTGGGTGGCAGCTTGAGAGTTCAGGGATGCATACTCTGAAGCCATTTGCCAGCTGGCTGTAGAGCACAAGAAAAGAGATGCACAGCACCCCAAACAGAAGCAGAACCCAGAGAGGAGCTGCTGCTTGGTGGGAGTGACTGGCCTTGAAATAAATCACTCAGGGGTGAGTGACTCAGCAGTCCCTGGGGTCACCTGCCCAGCTCTGGGCCTTCATGGGAATGTTGCCTGTGGCCTCAGTTTGCTAGAAGCCCAGCAGAGGAGAGGAAGAGCCCATCTGCTTCCCATGCAGTGCTGCTCGGGGTGGGAGACTGAGTGGGTGCTGCTGGCTCCTGCTGCTGCTACCTGCCTGCTCCTGCTTCCCCTGTGAGGTTGCAGCCTGCTGCCTCTGTGAACATCTGTGGGGAGTGTGTATAGGACTGGGGGCAGGGGTGAGTGACTCAGCAGTTCCTGGGGTCACCTGCCCAGTTCTGGGCCTTTATAGGAATGCTGCCTGTGGCGGTGGGCCCACCACCTAAGGGCCGACACCAAAGGGGGACCCACTTTTGGGGGTAACGAGGGTGTGGGCCAGGCTGTTTGGCTCAAGATCCCTCGTGGTGTGTAAAGGTGGGTGGGTATTTTAAATTGGCTTCTGCTTGACATCCTGGGTGAGTTGAGCTTTTAATGTGTGTGGGTCTGTCTGGAGATGGGGAGGCAGGGGGTGTATCCACTGATTATGGGGCGGCTATTCCAGATCTGCATAAGTGGCGGAGTGGAGAACTCTGACTAAGAAGGGTCATGGCAGGCACACAAGCAAAAGGCACCCATTCTGTTTTGAGAGAAAATAGAGACTTCAGAAAATTGGAAAAGTATCCCACCACCAAGAAAACTTTCTTTTCTTTTTCTGAAGATCTCTGTGTTGGTGTGAAATAAGAATGACTGGAAGCACTTAAGTAGACCCCTGCAGGGGCCAAAGAGAGTCAGTGGCCGGAGAAAAGTTATCCGTGTGGCTGCTCCATTGAGCAGAACTGTGCGAAAGCCATTTAATATTGGAAATGGTCCCCTCTAGCAAGCTGCACACGAGAACTGTTTGGTATGAATAGCACATATTGTATGTGAGCACAGCACAGACCTGTCGAGGCAGATTTGCCCCACCCTGCCCTACCCTGGGTTTTGGCATGAACAGTTTTGCGGCTTAGTAATTCAGAGCTGCTGACTCGTTTGTGCTGGAACATGCTAAAATTTCTATTGTTCGTGGCTAGCAGAGAAGACTGTGTCAGACTGCATTTACTAGAAGTGAAGGGAGGAGAGCTGGTCTTGTGGTGGCAAGCATGAGTTGTCCCCTTTGCTAAGCAGGGTCCTCTCTGGTTCGCATTTGAATGGGAGATGACATGTGTGAGCACTGTAAGATATTCCCCTCGGTGGATGGGTCCACTCTGGGAAGAGCATCTGCCTGCTTGCTTGCAGAAGGTTCCAAGTTCCCTCCCTTGAAGCATTTCCAGACAGGGCTGAGGGAGATTTCTGACTGTGACCTTGGAGAAGCCTTTGCCAGTCTGTGTAGATAATACTCAGCTAGGTAGACCAAGGGTCCGACTTGGTATAAGGCAGATTTCTGTGTTCCTCCTTCCAAGTGACCATGGAATGCATTGAATTTGCAATGGCCGTTCAGAAATGCCATGCATTTCTGTGGCCCTTTGGAAGGAGCCAGAGTTTTTCAGTGGGTATTCCTTGTCATTCATTTTAGTGCCTTCCCTAGAGCATCTGCATCTTTCCATGCAAAAGGTTCCAAATTCCCTCACAGGCATCTCCAGGTAGGGCTGAGAGAGACTCCTGCCTGCAACAAGCCACTGCCAGTCTGTGTAGACAATACAGAGCTTGCTGGACCAATGGTCTGACTCAGTAGAAGGCAGCTTCCTGTGTTCCTCTGAGGCGCCCTTGGGAGAAAGTTCCCCATTCCCTTTTTAGCTCAAATGACACAACCAAATAAAACTTATCCATGGCGATGATTCCAGGCCCAGCAACTTTCTTGACACTTTCGTTGAGTGACAGGAAATGCCGGAACAATCAATCAGTCTTTGTAACGGTCATCGACCAGCATAAAGTATAAGGGTGATTACATGTTAAAAGTGAGAGGAGATAAAAAGTATCTAATATGGAATGGTACTTAAGGTGCATAATAATACTAAAAGTAGTAGAAAGTACACCATGATTTTAGTTTTGTGATAATTGATTTCCAGGCAGTCCTCCCTGCAGTGCAGCCTCGGGGCCCTCCGTCCTCTTCTAAGGCCAATGGGGATCCTGGAGAGGAGGGCTGCATCATCCGCATCTAACAGGATGGCAGTGTGTCTCCCAGCGCGCTTTGGAGGGTGGAAATCTGGATTGCTGAGCTGGCCCATCTTCAGGGTCAGTTTCCCTGAAAACTGGCTTGTGTTGTTATCTTTTCATTGAATAAAGTGCATGTTGTGCAGAGAAGCACCCAGCCAGGCAGGACTTGTCCTTTTAAAGTGGGATCCTCTGTTTCCTCCCTTGGAGCCTCCCACCCCAGCCCTTCCTTACCAGTGAATGACCAAAGCGTCCTGCTTGGTGAGTTCCCAGTCCCACTGCCAAACCTTTTCTTCAGGCTGGCTTTTGAGATGGGACAAATGACTCTAGACCTGGCTCCATCTGGGTGCTTGCTTCTGCACTCCATAATATCTGTCCAGTCTGTTAGTTCTCTAAGTAAGCACGTGTTCATGTTTGGGCAGGGTGTGAGGCAGTCCTGATAACTTCTTGGACCAGCATCCAGGCTGTGGCCCAGCTGATAAAACATTGGCCAGGAGGAACACTTGGGGTGCAAGCCTTTGCAGAGCTCTGGCGTTCCTTTGAGGCTGTTGCTGGCTGTGCTTGTGGACACAGGAGTGACTCTTGTCCAAGGCCAAATGGGGCTGCTCGTTTCTCAGCCAGATCAAGAGGTTGCCAAGCAATTGCTTTGCTCTCCCTCCTCTCCATCTCCACATTAGCACAGTTCAGAGGTGATGGACATAAAGTGTGTGGGCTTCTGACAGCCCGTGGTACTTCAGAGCAAATTGCCAGTTTCTATCCCATGTTTGCAAGTGGAGAAGACCCAGCTTGTTAGACATCAGCTTAATTGTTGTTGGGATAACAGAACAAATGGTGCAGACCTGGAAATAGGAGGAGGCTCTCTTCTTCCCGATGTGGAACGCGCATGCTTTCGGATGCTATTTTGAGTACAGTGGAGGAATAGAATGCTCTCTGTTCAGCTATCCCAAAGACCAGTTGTGCAACAGAGGGGTTGCTGTCTAGAGACCAGTGAAAAAGGAACAGCCGATAGCTTGATGTTGGACTTCCATGTACTGAGGTAGTGTGCATCTGAATACTAAGCAGTAGGGACAAATGGAGCAAGCCATGGCACCAGATACACCTGGGCGTCTGCTTTAATGCTGTTTGGAACCAGAAGATTGGACTAAAAGAACCCTTGATAGTGGCCGCAGTGGCCAACCTGAGGCCGCCCAGCTGTTGTTGGGCCACAACTCTCATCATCCCCAGCTGCAGCTTATTGTGGCTGGGAGTGATAGGAGTTGTGGTCCAACAACTGAAGAGCCTCCGGTTAGCTTTAGCGCATCAGCAGGATCATGTGGGTTAGAGCAGGGGGTTCTCAAATCTGGGTCCCCAGATGTTGCCTCCAGCCCTTGTGGCTGTGGAAGATGGGAGTTGTAGCCCATCAACATCTGGGGACCCAAGTTTGAGACCCCCAGGTTAGGTGAAATATGTAAGGCATGACAGACTGAGAGCCTATGTGGCTGCTGGTATTTCCCAGGGAAACTTCCTCCTCTTCAGTAATGTTAGATAAATCCAGCTGGCACCAGCGGGCGTTGATTGGGTGATGGTGGATTAAGCAGAACTGACAAATGTGAAACCAACATGTCAGACTTTAATTGGCAGATCCAGTGATGTCTTATTCAAATCAAGAGAGACCTTCCTTTTTAAAATGATGACTATGGTAGAATGATTCCTGCAAGTTACAAACAGTTGTGCAGAGATTGGTTTGACATATAAGATCCCAGAAGACTTGAGCACAGCCATTTCGAAAGAGCTTCTTGCTGAATGCTTGGAACAGCACGGTTTTGCAGAGCTCGTCGTACCGTTGTCCCCCAGGCCAGCCCTGACTGCACGATGTCCACACTATGTGCAACCCACTAAGGGCCAAACTGGAGGTCCAGGCAAACGCATCGCTGAGCATGCTTCCAACTGGCTGTGCCTCTTGTTTCATAGACAAACAACTGTGGGGAAGGAGAGCCTGATCAAGACTGCAGAAATTTGGGGCCTGGGAGGTCTGCCCTTTCTCCATGCAACATTTTCCTGTGCAAATTGCCCCTCCTCCCAGTGCTGCTGCTTGCCCCAGAAGCGGCTCCTCTTTCCTGAACATCTTTGAGTGCTCACCAAGGTGCTTTTCCAAGAGGCCCTTCCTTGGCTTCTGGTTGTCATGGGTGTTCCAGATCCGCCTCTTGCAACTCTGGCATTCCAGGCTCCTAGTAGCTGAGGAGCCCCACCCTGAATGAAGCAAGTCCCGGTTTTCAAACCCTGACAAAACAAAGCCGTGATCTACACACTTACATAAGAACAGCCCTGCTGGATCAGGGCTGGATCAGGAGAACTTACCTCCCTACACACAAGCGTCTGTCTTATCTTGGGCAGGCGGATCGCCCACCCAGGCAACCACCAGCTGCTCACAGTAGCTCCAAGGGGTTAGGTGCTGGGACATGCCCCCCCCCCCCCCGAGCTCCAAAAATACACTCTGTGAGTGCGCAGTGCATTATGGGGATCCCCCTCCCCTCCCCAAAAGTGCCTCTGTCTGCCAGCCATGGCTGCAATCAGCTGCCAGATGATCTCGGGAGAGCACTTGCTCTTCTAACCCTGTTTTGGAGTGTGGCTCTGTAGTGGGGTTCGCTGCCATGGTGCCGTTAGGATAGGGCCCAATCAGAGTGGGACACACGTCCGTGCAAAAGTGGGCTGGGCTTCCTTATCCCGCTTTGGTACATGCTTGTGGATAGCTTCTGCATGTAGAGAGTTTCTCTGAAGAGGAGCCACAGGGGCTAGCAGTGTGCATACTCGGTTCGTCCCTGACCTTGAACGGGTTTCCCCATAAATTTCAGACTCAGGAGCTTGGCACGATCCTGCTTTGAAGCTAATACACTCGCCATGCTGGCTCTTGCCAGTGAGAGTCGTGGGAGGAGAGCTAGTCTTGCAGCAGCACTGAGCAGTGTTTGGCTTGGTTTGCCTTTGGACGTGCAACTATATGTGAGTGCTGCCTGCTGCCCTTAGGGATGAGGCTGCAGCTTAGTGGTAGAGCATCTGCATCTGCTTTGCATGCAGAAGGTCCCAGGTTCCCTGAGAGCACCTCCAGGTAGGGCTGGGAGAGATTCCTGCCTGAAGAGTTGGAGAGCCTCTGCCAGTCAGTGTAGATAATACTGAGCAAGATGGACCAAGGGCCTGACTCGGCATAAGGCAGCTTCCCAGCCCTGCTGGATCAGGCCCAAGGAGGCCCATCTAGTCCAGCATCCTGTTTCACGCAGTGGTCCACCAGATGCTGCCTCTGGGGAGCCCAAGGCAAGAGCTATGTGTGTGCCTTCTCTCCTGCTGTTGCTCCCCTGCAAGTGGTATTGAGAAGCATCTTGCCTCTGAGCCTTGCTGTGGCCTATAGCCATCAAGACTAGTAGCCATTGATAGACCTGTCCTCCATGACTTTGTCTAAGCCCCCTTTAAAACCATCCAAGCTAGTGGCCATCACCACATCCCATGGCAAAGAATTCCCTAGATTAATTATGTTCTGTGTGAAAAAGAACTTCCTTTTGTTAGTCCTAAATTTCCCGACCTTCAGTTTCATTGGATGCCCTCTGGTTCTAGTGTTGTGTGCAAGAGAGAGAAATTTCTCTCTGTCCACCCTCTCCACTCCATGCATAACTGTATACACTTCAATCATGTCTCCCCTTAGTCGCCCCTTTTCCAAGGTAAAGACCCCCAGATGCTGTAGCCTAGCCTCATATGGAAGGTGCTCCAGGCCCTTGATCATTTTGGTTGCCCTCTTCTGCACCTTTTCCAGTTCTACAATATCTTTCTTAAGATATGGTGACCAAAGTTGTACACAGTACTCCAGATGTGGCCACACCATAGTTTTGTATAAGGACATTATAATATTAGCATTTTTATTTTCAGTCCCCTTCCTAATGATCCCTAGCATGGAATTAGCTTTTTTTCACAGCTGCCATGTACTGAGACAACACAATGAGCTGTCCACCACAACCCCAAGATCTCTCTCATAGTCAGTCACTGACAGCTCATATCCCATCAGCATATATGTGAAGTTGGTGGTTTTTGTCCCAGTCTACATATCTTACACTTGCTTACATTGAACCACATTTGACATTTTGTTGCCTACTCCCCCACTTTGGAGAGATCTTTTTGGAGTTCCTCACAATCCATTATAAGTTTCACTACCGTAAATTATTTAGTGTCATCTGCAAATTTGGCCACTTCGCTTGTCACCCCAAGTTCTAGATTGTTTATGAACAAGTTAAAGAACACTGGTCCCAGTACTAATCCTTGGGGGACCCTACTTCCTACCTCCCTCGTGAAAACTGTCCATTTATCCCTACTCTCTGTTTCCTTTTTCTTCAACCAGTTACTGATCCACATATTAACATGTCCCCTTATTCCATGACTGCTAAGTTTACCCAAGAGCCTTTGGTGGGGAACTTTATCAAAAGCTTTTTGGAAGTCCAAGTTTACTATGTCAACCAGATCACCTTTATCCACATGCCTGTTGACACTCTCAGAGAACTCCAAGAGGTTAAGTGAGGCAAGACTTTCCCTTGCAGAAGCCATGCTGGTTTTCCTTCAACAAGGCCTGTTTTTCTATGTGCTTAACAATTTTGTCCTTAAGTATGCGTTCCATCAATTTATCCGGCACCAAAGTTAAGCTGTCAGGCCTGTATTTTCCCTGATCCCCCCTGGATCCCTTTTGAAAATCGGAGTCGCATTGGCTACTTTCCAGTCCTCTGGTATAGAGCCTGATTGTAGGGACAGGTTATATATTTTTGCTAGGAGATTGGCAATTTCACATTTGAGTTCCTTCAGAACTCTTGGGTGAATGCCATCTGGCCTTGGCGATCTGTTAATTGCCACTACTTCTTGCAGAATTGCCAAGACTGTGAATAGATCCCTAGAAACACATAAGCTGCCTTGTGCGATCTAGCTGTCTGGACTACAAATTACCAACCTTGCATCTCCAGATGATGTTGGGCAACAACTCCCATCCCTGTTGGCCATGGTGGCTAGAGATGATGGGAGTTGTAGTCCAGCAACCTCTGGCGACTCAAAGTTGGAAGCTCCTGGGCTAGACGGCCAGAGAGTTGTCTGCTCGGAATTCTCGGGTGGAGGTCTTACTATCCTGTTATCAGAAGAGGCAGACCTTCTGCCTTGCTAGCCTGTACCATGTTGATGATGATCCACACAGCCCCTCCAGTAGCCTTATGGTGCAAAGCTAACCTCAAGAACATTGGCTGGCTTGGAAGAGGTTGCTGCTAAATCCCAGTGCTGAGAAATCCCAAACCATGGTGCCTAGACTAGCATCTTCAAAGCCAACATTATTTAATAAAACTGTTATTTGTCCCTGCAGTCCTGTTTTTTTGTCCCAAGTATGTTGTTTGTAAATGGGATAAAGAGAAGCCCATTTAACCCTACCTACCACCATAGGTCCATCATCATTAAATCTCATAATTTTGTCAAGTGTCTATTGTCTGGCTCCTACATTTTGGGGCTGGTTCCTAAATCCAAAGAAAATTTGTCAAGACCTGCTCTACCCTGCTTTGGTGTGATGAAGTCCATGATGGAGTAATTGTGTGTGTGTGTTTGCTGCTGCTGGCTCTGTATCTGCTTGCTGGCTATTTGAATTGTTTTTGTAGAATAGTGTTTGTGTATGTTTAATTTTCTTTTTGCAAACTGCTCTGAAGTCACAGATCAGCTGAGCGGTATATACATATAATAGCAGGGTCAATGATAGATTGGCATTGGCTTTTTAAGCTGTGTTGAACTGAGGCTAAATGGCTGGATTGAAAAATGCCCCCTCTTCCCTCTGAAGGTGCAGAGCACCAGCTGAGAGCCCCAGAAGCAGGAGATGTTTTTCCCCCTTGGAAGCTGAGGTGTCTCCTGCTTTGCTTCTGAAATCACCAAGGAGGAGGGTTGGTGGTGGTGGAGACTATGAATACGCAGATATTTATATACCGCTTTTCAACCAAAGTTCCCAAAGTGGTTGATATAAATATATATATATAAATAAAATGTCTCCCTGTCCCCCAAAGAGCTCGTAATCTAAAAAAGAAACATAAAATAGACACCAGCAACAGTCACTGAAGGGATGCTGTGCTGGGCTGGATAGGACCAGTTGCTCTTCCCCTGCTCAATAAAGAGAATTGCCACTTTGAAAAGGGGCCTCTTGGCTCAGTTAGCAGGGGACTGTGAACTGCTAACGGAGCAGGAGAGAGACAAGCCATCGCTCTGCCGGGGAGGGGGCTGCAGCAGCCCTCTGAGAACTCATTCACTGTTCATTGTTCTCCTTTTAAAATTCTCACTTCATTAGCCTCCTGTTTCATCCTTCCATATTTTGTGTTTTCAGCCTTGCTGGAAAATTAAAAAAAATCAATTTTTTTCTGGGCGTTTGGTGTTGCAGTTCCGGGCAGTCATGCAAATCAGGGAACAAAAGGCTAGAATGAATAGGAAGTCTGGAGCCTGCTGCAGATCAAGGCACAAGCTTGTCCTGACTCTGCCAGTCTCCCCTCCTTGCCCCCCAGATCTCCAGGCAGTTAAAGTGAAATGAGAAGCAGCTCAAGCTGTGCAGCCTGGCTCAGGTTTTGCAGAAGGACACCCCAGCCAGGTCATAGGCAGTTGCCTTATACAGAGTCAGACCCTTGGTCCCTCTAGCTCAGTATTGCCTATACTGACAGGCAGCAGCTTGCCAAGGTTTCAGGCAGGAGTCTTTCCCAGCCCTACCTGGAGATGCTGCCAGGCCAGGAGTGAATCTGGTACCTTCTGCATGCAATACAGATGCTCTAGTACCACTACCACTGAGCTACAGCCCCATCCCCTAGGGCAGGGATTCTCAATGTTGGGTCCCCAGATGTGATTGGACTTCAACTCCCATAGTCCCCAGCCCCAGTGACCTTTGGTTGGGGATTATGGGAGTTGAAGTCCAATAACATCTGGTGACCCAACATTGAGAATTCCTGCCCTAGGGTGACAGCTTACAGCAGACGGTGCTTGCATGTTGAGTACTGTCCCATCCAAAGGCAACCAGGGCAGATCCTGCTTAGCAAAGGGGACCATTCATGCTCACTACCACAGGGCCAGCTCTCCTCCCCATCAGGGGGTCCAGATCAGGGGATCTCCCACTCTTCTGCCTGACAGCCTCTGATTTGAGCACAAAAGTGCAAGAGTAGGCTAAATTCCACAAGTGGCTCACACTGAGGTGATATTACCACTACTATTTTACATCTTGTATAGGTCTGGGTATCTGTTTTGATAACACAGATGGATGCGCTGCACAAGAAGTAAAAATGCCACCAAGGACTGACATGACCTCTAAAACACCCTTTTCTAATTTGGCAGGAGGATTCTTTCAGTTTTGCCATCCATCTCTTGTTGGATCCATGGCTGTACCCGTTCCAAAGAAATTCTGGATGGGATGCATGCCTGTTGGTGTCTCTCTCTCTCTCTCTCTCTCTCTCTCAGCCTCTTTGTCTGCTCATTTGCTGGACCAGGGCTAGAGTGGACGGTTGGACCAGTTGTATGGCTGGGAAATGCTTACATGGCATCCTGAGTCTAGGTCCAGGAGGGCCTCTGGGGTGGTGTGCAGTCCTGGTGATGGATGTCTTCCTCTCCCCTCTGCAGCTCATAGGCCTGGTGATCTTGTGCATTGGCATCTACGCCGAGGTGGAAAGGCAGAAGCACCGGACTCTGGAAGGGCTCTTCCTCGCCCCAGCAGTGATCCTCCTCCTCCTGGGCATCACCATGTTTGCCGTCTCCTTCATTGGGATGGTGGGCTCCCTCCGAGACAACAGGCTGCTGCTGAAGACGGTAAGGACGCTTCCCTCCTTCTGCTTCTCCTTTTGTGCCTTGGTTTGTCTCTTCCAACTCTGGGTCCACACCGCACACTTACAATCTGTTTCAGAAGCGTTCTGCTGCTGAAGGTTCCCCCAGTGGATCTTGTGAACTGTCATTTTTAGATGCTGCGGATATAACAGCACTCTCTTGCCTTGCTGCACTACAGACCCCAGTGTTCTCTGGGCAGCAGGAGGAGCAGCTGTCTAAACCACTTAAGTCTGCAGCATGGGGTCACAAAGGACTTGACGGTCCGGGCAGGGCATGGCATAGCATGGCCGAGACATCCAGGACTCAGGTTTGAGTCCAGGCTCTGCTGGGACTATTCAGTAGAGAAACATTTTTTAAAAAATGGTTGTGGTGCAGTGGAAGGTATGGGGAGAGCTCTCCCATTGGGACCGAAATGCGGTCATCTTTGGATTATTCTGCCTGGTCACTGCACACTGCAGATCTGACAGGCAGATGGACGCTGACCGGTTGGGACACTGTGTTGCAACAAGGAGCCAATGGGAGCAGGTGGGGTGGTGTCATGTGAACTGCTCCCCAGCCCAGCTGATGAGTGCGGTGTATGCAATCCCAACAAATCAGGGTATCAAACCACTATTTGATCCTGACTTGGGGCTGTTGGGATTGCTTAAATCACAGTTTCCCAGGCTCTGTATCTCAGGAAACTGCAGTTCTAGGAATGAGCAAACCTTCGGTTCTGTTGAGCATGCAAAGGGATGAAGGGCCCGGGAGGACCTCTTGGGTCATCTGAACTGGGCCAGTGTGTTTCCAAACTATTTTTTGTTTTGAATTCCCAGCACTGTCTTTCAGCATTGTTAATCTTGGGGGCTTTGTTTCCAGTTTTGGAGCTTGAGCAAGATGAGCTGGGAGTGAAGCATTTCCCCCCACTCGATTTGTCTTGCATGGCAGACCTCCATGTGTAGCTTCACCCAGAGTTGGAGGCAGAGCCAAACCAATGTTCTCCCACACACCAGGGGAGGTGTTTTTGCATATCCTGCAGACTGGCCTGGAGTGTGTGTAGTCCAAGAGCAGGCAGTCCTCCCCTGAACCCGAACTGATTTGGTTGCTCCTAGCAGGCTCTTTCGGACTCATAGCCCAAGTGGCTTTTTTAAACATTCTTCGCCGGTGACAGACGGTGACAAACAAGAAATCAAAATAAATGGATCTTATTTACTTTGAAACGTTGTGTCATTTTCCTCGGATGGTTCCGTGCTTGCAACATCTGAGTGCAGCAGATGGAGAGTCTCATCTGTTTCTTCTCGTAGGCTGTGCAGCTGATCAGCTTGGCTGTCAAACCCAGCTGGGGAATCAGACCTGCAGATTGAGCTTCCACCTTTCCATGAGGGATGGGGTGCAATGGTGCACTGTTAACAATCTGGAAGACGTGCTGGATAATGTTTGGTTCCTGACTTGGGGTTGTTAAACATTTGGTTCCTCAACTAAATGCCTTAAGGGTTGGTCAACTGACTCGCCCATCTTTGTGAATGCTCTGAAAATGAAAAGTCTGTGTGAGTGTGCGATGCTCTCTGTTTGCAGGTTAGCATCACTGTGGGAGAAGATTGTTGGGAAAGTGTTTTTGGTAGGCGAAAACTCCAGGGCTCTTACCTTTTTTGGTACCAGTTTGTTTAAATCAGTGTTTCTGAGTAGTTGTAGTGTGTGAAGCCTGTGCTCTGGCGAGTCCTAGGAAAACAAGCAGGATTCTGGTGATGGGAAGATCAGGAACAACCGATGACCTTTCCTGAAAGACAACTTGTCCCCCACTACTGACTGCTCCCCCACTCCACCCCCTGGGATGGCCTGATGTGTCTCATAGGTCCCAGCAGGGCTGTTCTTATGTATGCTTTTTTGTTTGTTTTATTCAATTTCTATACTGCCTTTCCCAAAATGGCTCAGAGTGGTTTACACAGAGAAATAATAAATAAATAAGATGGTTCCCTGTCCCCAAAGGGCTCGAAATCTAAAAAGATACACAAGACAGACACCAGCAACAGTCACTGGAAAGATGCTGTGCTGGGGGTGGATAGCACCAGTTACTCTCCCCCTGCTCAATAAAGAGAATCACCATGTTAAAAGGTGCCTCTTTGCCAAGTTAGCAGGGTTATAGACAAATTCCTGGAGGACAGGTCTACCAATGGCTACTAGTCTGGTGGCTGTAGGCCACCTCCAGCCTCAGAGCCAAGATGCCTCTGAATCCTAGTTGCAAGAGCAGCAAGGAGAGAGGGCATGCCCTCACCTCTTCCCTTGGGCTTCTCAGTGAGCCACTGTGTGTAATGCAATTCTGGACTAGATGGGCCTTGGGCTTGATCCAGCAGGGCGGTTCTTATGTTCACTTGGCCACCTGGGACCACTACCCCCACCCGCAGGGAAGGACGGTGGGTGGCCGAAGCTGGATCCTGCTATGGGAGCAGCAGCAGCAGGCAGAGTGTGCCCCGGAGGCGAAGGTGAATGGAGGAGAGCTGGTCTTGTGGCAGCAAGCATGAATTGTCCTCTTGGCTAAGCAGGATCTACCCTAGTTTGCATTTGAATGGGAGACTACTACATGTGTGATCACTGTAAGTTATTCTACTTAGGGGATAGGGCTGCTCTGGGAAGAGCATCTGGCTGCTTGCATGCGGAAGATTCCCTCCCTGGCAGCATCTCCAAGATAGGGTTGAGAGAGGTTCCTGGCTGCAACCTTGGAGAAGCCGCTGCCAGTCTGTGAAGACAATACTGAGCTACATAGACCAATGGTCTGACTCAGTATATGGCAGCTTCTTGTGTTCCTATGAAGGGAAAGGAGGCCAGCAGCCGTGTGGGGTGGAGGTGGGTGGCAGCTGCTGACCAGCAGTGGTAGCTGAGGTGATGCCTATGGCGGGAGTGGGGTGCCTGCCTGTGCTCACTGCCCCATGGTGAACTTGCCTCCTGAGGTTGTTGGCTCCACTCGCCTCATGAGAGAGCCGCCCCATTGCCCACTGTTGTCAGTTGGCCAAAGACGTTTTGAGCGCCCAGTTCATGTAGTGTGGTGGTGAAACTGGCAAGAGGCCCACAAGAAACGATTGTGTGCTCTGGGCATTGACCCAGAGAGTCTCCATGAACTGGCATGGATCTCCAAGTGACTCTCCAAAGCAATCTAATGGGTGATTCTGTGAAGAATACATTCACCTGCTGCAGGAAGAAATCCTCCAGAATTCCCTGCCCAGGACTTGCTCAGTTGCCCACGCCATGGATTGTTCTCTCCCGTCTTTCCATGTGAATTAGAAGCAGGACAAGAGTCGACTGTAGCTGGAACAAAGAAGTGCCCCCCTCCCTCCCCCCACCCTGCCAAATTATGGAGCCTTTGTTTGCTCTCCATTCAGACACTTCTGGGCACCTGGTAAGCTCTCTTTTGGTTTTGTTCTGCCTCCTCTGCATAATGGGATGATGAATGGTGTAGAGGAAGAAGGAACTGAAGTGCTGGCCAGCCTGTCATGGTTAAAGTGGGAGGGGGAGACCTGAAAAGGGAGGGGAGAGGGGATGGTGACAAGGGGCAGCATTTCTTGGTGGGCTGTGCAGGAAGCCTTTGCTTGAATAAGTAGTTTCTTTGCAGAAGAGGGCAACCAAGATGATCGGGGGCCTAGAGCACCTTCCTTATGAGGCAAGGCTGGGGCTATTTAGTTTAGAAAAAAGATGACTGCGGGGAGACAGGATAGAGGTCTATAAAATCATGCATGGTGTGGAGAAAGTGGATAGAGAGAAATTCTTCTCCCTCTAGCATAACACTAGAATCAGGGTCATCCCATGAAATTGATTGCTGGGAAATTTAGGACCAGCAAACGGAAGTACTTTTTAACACAACGCATAATCCACTTGTGGAATTCTCTGCCACAAGATGTGGTGACAGCCAACAACCTGGATGGCTTTAAGAGGGGTTTGGATAACTTCCTGGAGGAGAGGCCTAGCATTGGCTACTAGTCAGAGGGCTGTGGGCCACCTTCAGCCTCCAAGGCAGGATGCCTCTTTGTACCAGTTGCAGGGGAGTAACAGCAGGAGAGAGGGCATGCCCTCAACTCCTGCCTGTAGGTTTCCAGCAGCATCTGGTGGGCCACTGTGTGAAACAGGATGCTGGACTAGATGGGCCTCCTTGGGCCTGATCCAGCAGGGCTGTTCTTATGTTCTCTCGGGGGGGGGGGGGTCCCCAACTCAGCTCAAGTGTGAGGTCAGCTGCCCTGAGGCAGCAGCAAAACTATGAACAACTCTTATGTTGCTTCTGCAACAGGCAACAAATTCCTGGGTGTGCATCTCTCCAGGATGCAAAGGTGGTTCCCTTCTGTGTGGGACAGATGCACGTGTTCTCCTCTCCCAGTTTTACAGCAGATGGTGAGAAAGGCAGGCATTTCTTTTCCAGCTGCTTCCCATCATGTTCCATCTGCACAACTGGCTTAATAGTTATTCTGCCCCCACCCCCCACCCTGAACTCTAGTTCTGTGGCTAGAGATCTCACATGGAATTGGAGTTGCCCTTGCTAAACTGCACCTGTTAGTGCCAGGGATGTTTGGGACAGGGTTCCAGGACCTTCAAAGTCTGCAAAGTGGATATACCCATAAAATAGTTGTGCCATCAAGTCGGCATCGATTCCTGGTGACCACAGAGCCTTGTGGTTGTCTTTGATAGAATACAGGAGAGGTTGACCATTGCCATCTCCTGTGCAGTATCCGATGTTGCCTTTCAGCGCCTTCCTATATCGCAAGCATGAAAAATCAGAGAATGGGGCAGGGGTGAGTGACAGGGGGGTGGGGGTGGTTTTTGTCATGGTGAGTGATGGAGCACGCACCACCCGGAGCTCCTTGGAGGAAGGACAGGGTCAAAAGGGAATGAAGACATAATGAAGCCAATGGAAGAAGTAGGCGAAGCTTCTGTAAGAGTGTGCTTGTAGAATAGATGTTGTATGCGGGCAAGATGAGTCACTTTTTCCTTGTGAGGCAACTGAAAGCACAAGCAGTGACCCTGTGCCACTTCAGTGTCGCTGCCCCTTCCCACTTGGGGAGATTGGGCGAAGCTCATCCTGAACTTGGCCTCTTGGCTAATTGGCTTTCCAAGGGATGTCCTCCTGCTTGTTAACGCTGTGCCAGTCCTTTGAGCCCCTCGCCTGGTGGGTGCCCTGTCTGTGATGGTGTGTTTCTGACCTAGAAGGCGCTTTCCCTCTTTTCCAAACATGGGTCTCTTTTGAGGTCTTGAGCAACAGTTCTTGCTTGTCGAGCAGCAGGCCTCCTTCCATCCTGGCCCCTGTCTTAGCAAACTGTTCTCGAAATGGCTGTTGCAGATGGAGCTGACCACAGGGGGGGAACTGCAGATCCAAAGCACCTTTCAGATACTCCTGAAAGCATGGCCAAGTGAGTATGTGCAGGGGTGCGCTACCCACACTCTTATTTTGTTAAGGACCTGGATATGCCCTTCAATTTCCAGGTCTGCTGACAAAACAATAGCTTAAACCGCACACACAGACTTCAGTAAAACAATCCAGACTGGTGGGTGACACAACAAGTCCAGGTAGCATTAAGACCTATTCCAAGGCTAAAAAGCAGGGGGAATCAAAGGTCACTTTCTGGCGAGGAAGCAAGTGATCCTTCAGATAGCTAGATCCTAAGCTTTAACTTGAATTGTTAAATTCAAATTAATTTAACAATTAACTTGGCCAGGAGGGGATTGAGCTTCAGGACCAGGAAGGTGGGGTGGAGCATCAGCTGCTGCTGCTGCAGCCTGGGGTGGGGGTGTTCCCAGCAGTGGGTCCCAGTTCTTAGCTCGGTGGCTGCACTTCAAACTTGCGTCAGGCTTCAAAGGTAGCCCCACAGACAAAGAGGAGTTTGCCATGGCTCTCCTGCAGCCCTCATTAAGCCCTGCAGTCGCTGCTGCAAAAGGACTCTTCTGCATGCACATGGTGAGGAAGCTGGTCTCCTGGGCTCCATCCTCGGCACCCTGGACGTCAGAGGTCTGAACAAGCAGTTCAGAGGCAGGAACTGAAGACCGAGCCAGATGCCTCTTTCTTCAGGAAGTGGATTGTGCCCCTCTGTGCTGGGACTGCAGCATGGTGGTGGGGGAGTAGAGTTTAGTCCTCCATTCCCTGCACAGCTGCTTTTTGCCTTGAAAAAGAATCTCCTGTTGGTGCCAACGAGAGGTTTTTTCCTCGGATGAATGACCCGATTCCGACTGAGGCCATGGCAGAGTTGGGGCTTCAACCTCCTCCCTGCTCCCCATGGTCCCAAATTAGTGGGGGTGGCAGGGGTGTAGCTAGGTGGGAAGGAGCTTGCCCCCTCCCCATCGGCTCCTCAGGAGAGATAATGAAGAAAATAGGGAGGGGAGGGGGCTGGGTTCTTTGAACCTCTCCTCTCAATTATAGCTGCACCCCTGGGGGGTGGCTCAGTGCAGCTGCTATTTAGCCCCACAGCACGATTAAAGCGACAAGTCATTTGACCTTGTTCCTCAACGAGGATGGCAGAAAAAGAAGACCCCGCCAAAGTGGTGCTCCCAAGGTGGTGAGACAAGCCTGGAACAATCGGCGCTATGAGAGACTGAGGCCTCCTCGGAAATGGCAGCTGAAGAGTAACCTCGTTTCTGGGCTGCACCACTACAGGCAGGATCGGGTGGAAATCGCATGATCAGTGCAAAGACATCCCTTGTCCATAGAAGACTGATCTGGCAGGGAGGAGGCCTGATCAGAGCCCTTCTCTCCACCACTGAAAGCTTGGTGTAGATCAGGGTTTCTTAACCTTGGGCTCCCAGATGTTGTTGGACTACAACTCCCAGAATCCCCAGACATGGCCTTTGTAGCTGGGGATTCTGGGAGTTGTAGTCCAACAACATCTGGGGGCCCAAGGTTAAGAAACCCTGGTGTAGATTACTTCTTAGGATGTCCTCTCCACTCCTGCCTTCTGAAGTGGCAGAGTTTAGAAATGGATTTGGCCCAGAGGGAGTCCCATATGGGTTGTCTGATCTGGCACCAGAAGGAAAGCCAACTCGTTTGCAGGCAAGCCTTCCTAGGGAGAGCATGCTGTAAGCAGAAGTCCTGGGGATGGGAACTCAGCACAAGGCAAACCTCAACACCAAGCCAGGCTGAGATGGGAAAAGGTGCTTCTGAAGGTGCTTTGGTCCCCAGTGGCTTGAAAGGTACTAACTGGCAGCTTGAGGGCTGACCTCAGGTTTAGGGGCCCTGAACTGCTCTCTGTGGCCCCAAGAGTTTCTTTGCTTTGACTGCATGAAGCGTTGCTTTTCAGTGACCGTTCTGGGCACAGCGGTGGGCCCTTGTGAGGGTCCTGGGCTCTCCAAACAGAATTGACCCTGCTCACCTTACTGGCTCTGCAAGCCTGGCATCTCCACCCTCATGAGATGTGCTCATTCATGTGAGAATTCCAGCCCACTGCACTGCTCAGCTCCTCAGGAATCAATCTGCCCTGTTTTGAAACCAGCCAGCAATAACACGGCCATGTAAGAGGTTACCTCTATTAGTAGAGATATCTGTTAGCACAAGGCAGAGGTTTCGGAACTCTTCTTTGTTTGGTTAATGTTATGTCCACCCTCTGTTCGAAACCTCATAAATGAAATACTGGGATTTGATTCTGCCAGAGACGCTTTCAAGTCTGCTCAGTGTTTTTATAAGATCTCTCCTGACATTCTGGTACAAAATTGAACCTCTGTGCTGAATGCCCTGTATTGTTGCATTTTCCCCTTTTGTTCTCATTACGGGAACAGTTTGACAGTTGCTGTGAGTGACACAGGGGCCTTTGTCATGGTTCCATTAACAATAGATTCTGTGCCCAGCCAAGAGGGCTCCTAAGTATGCCACGTGGGGATGTTTCTGTCCTAGAATACTCTGCATTCTCATATCCTTAAGTCAATATTATGCAAGTCAGTATTATGCAAAAGTGAACACGGACACTCCATTCCTGGCATATCTTTGAATGAATCCTCCGGAAAGATTAATGCCAGTTTGTTAAAAGTATCCAGAGGATGCAGTGAGACTGAAAGGCAGAGCCAGACACACCTGCATTTGGAATCTTTTGTTTTGTTCAGTGACTCTGTCTCGAAGCCAAATAGACTTTAAATAAACGAAACCTCTTGCGGGTTTCCTGCAGAATTTATCTCCGTGGAAATGTGATCGAAAACCAACCATACTATAGGGAAGCTGCCTAACACAGTCCGATAACTGGTCCATTTGCTCTGTGTTGTCTCCACATTGACTGGCAGCGGCTCTGAGATGCTGGGTAGTCATGCCCAGTGTGCGCTCCGGCAGTGAGCTGCAGCCTCTCTTCATGGGGAACTGCCTTAGCCAATGGAACTCCTGTCACAAAGGGTCATGGGCCGGGTGGGTGGGGGGCTCTCCAACACAATTTCCTGCCTAGCCTTCCCACCCCGCTCAGCTTTCTGATAGCCTCTCCAGCCAGTCATGCTGCCAAAGCACCTCAGGAGGAGAAGGCAACAGATACGTCCTGCTCAGGTGTGGTACAAAACATGGCTGCTGTACCCAGGATCAGCACCCAGGGGAGTGCGCCCGGTGAGCCCTGCCCCCAGGCAGGCATGCTCTGTAACCCTCAGACAAACGCTGTGCTTGTGGATAGATGGGGAATGGGGCTATGGAGTGGGTCACCGCGTCTACTCTGACCAGCAGCAGCTCTCCAAGGTTTCAGACAGAGGTCTTCCCCAGCCTGATGTGGAGATGCTTGCAGGGACTGAACCTGGTAACTTCTGCATGCAGATGTTCTACCACTGAGCTACAACCCAAGGAGAATATCCTACAGCACTTGCCTGTGGCCACCCATCCAAATGCAAAGCAAGGCAGATCCTGCTTAGCAAAGGGGACAGTTTGTGCTTGCTACCACAAGACCAGCTCTCCTCCCCTTGTTGCATCCAGACCAGTGTTCCCTCTAAGGCGTGCGCACGCTCACAAGTGTTTTGCTGTCCGCTCAGTTAATTTTAGATCCCACTGAGGTTGAATCGGGAAGGCCCCACTATGAATGCATGTGTGCTCACACTGCCTTGATGCTCCTGCCCAGAACAAAACTCATTCTGCACACAGATGAAGAAAAATCAGAGAGAACCGAACACTGATCCAGGCATCCTGTTCTTCAGTGGTTTGGAGTGGTGGTTTCCAGCCTTGGATCCCCAGATGATGTTGGGCTGCAACTCCCCTCATGACCTTTGGCCATTCTGGCTGGGGGTGAGGGCAGATGTGGTCCAACCGCTCCTGGCAGCCTGAGGTTGGGGGCCAGCCTTGTGCTTACACGCTTCCTCCTCCCTTTGCAGACCCAGCTCAGTGAAGTGCTTCCTGGCTTGCTCAAGACACAAACTCTTTGCTGTGATTTCTGAAGCAGCAAAGTAAGGTTTGAGGGGCCGCCCCCCTCCAGTTCAGGATTCAGCTGCACTTTACAATCCCGAGTGCTCAAGGATGGAGCACAGCATGCTCAGACCATCACTCAGCAGTTTGGCCATCCACAAATGAAGGTTTGGTCTATCTAGGAAGTAATTTTAAGGGTTGAAGTAAACTTTAAGGTTTTAATTCGTGGTTGATTCGTGGTTGAGTGGTGTACAAATGAAATAAATGAATAAATAAATAAATGAATTCGCCCTCGGCACCAGAGGGCGGCAAGGGAGCAGTGGCCTCATTCAAGATCAGGAAGGTAATCTCTGATTGCCCCCAAAGAGTCTCAGTAGCAGCAGACTTGGTTATCCAAGGTGGCTCGGCATGCCCAGGATATGTCTGCATTTTGAGTTTGGGCTCCTTTTCTTTCTTTTTATCACTAATCCTTTGTTCCTGGTCTCTGCTTAAAGCAGATTTTATTTACGGCAAGGGAATCTTTCTCGTCTGTCCTAAAAGCCACTGTCTGAGATCTGAAATGCCAGCCTGCAGCAGAGAGGAGAATTCACTGCGTTGTGTGGGCGCAGAGGAGTTTTCATTGCCCATTGTTAATCGGTGTTAGTCTGAGCTGAAGCCAACCTTGTGTTTTCTCTGCTCCTCTATACATTTTCTCCCTGCTGGGGTTTGGAAGAGTGAATGCCCCATCAATAAATCATACTGATTTATCTAAATAAAATATTGTTCCTGGACACAACTAGAGACAGATTAGCAGGCTCAGGGGCGTAACAAAGCTGGAGTGGACCCAGAGACAAAATTTTAAAATGGACCCCTCGCTGATACACACCCACTTCACAATATATAGTGCACTCACACTCACATCCCCATTATGCCAGCTTCTCTAGAAAACTCCACTCCCTCGCTTTAACCCCGTCCCTCCACCCTCCCATGGGGAAGAGCGCTCCCAGCTTAGAGTTGCTTCTGCAGACAAGGACTTTGCTGCATGCATGCCGCCTTTGCTCCGAACTTGGGGTTGGCTTTTCCACGGCACCGAAGCTCTGCGGGTGTTGGGGAGTCATGTGACTTGCCTCGGGGGAGGGGGGGCTTGAGGCGTGGGGGCCCCCAGGCAGCCGCCTCCCCTTGGTAGTTACGCCCCTGAGCAGGCTGGTGATGAGGTGGAAAGTGGAGCCTCCAGCGTGGAGCCTGGCCTGCTCTGTGCTTGTCCTCCTCACCCTTTAATCTGCACAAAGGAGCTCTTCCTGCCGGACTGTTATCTTCCAAGTAACTTTGAAGGCCCTTTTGCTGTGGAAGAGCAACTCTTTGTTTTCACTCTTGATAATCTTACCAAGCTCTTTGTCTTTCAAAAATGGATCATTCTGTATTTAATTGCATATGTGAAGCAGAAATAAAACTTCTAAATCAGGAGCTATCAAACATGGGTCCCCAGATGTTGTTTGACTAGGAACACAGGAAGATGCCTTTATACTGGTCCTTCTAGCTCAGCGTGGTCTCCACCAGTGGTTCCCAAGCTGGGTTCCTCCAGATGTTGCTGATCTACAACTCCCATCACCCCCAGATACAATTTATTGTGGCTGGGGGTGGGTGGGGGTTCAGCAACATCTGGAGGAACCCAGCTTGGGAACTGCTGGTTTACACTGACTGGCAACGGCTCTCCGAGGATTCATACAGGAGCCATTCCCAACCGTACCTGGAGATGCTGCCAGGGAGTGAACCTGGGACCTTCTGTGTGCAGAGCAGATGTTCTACCACTGAGCTATGGGCTCCATCCCCTAGGGCAGGGATTCTCAACAGTGGGTTCCCGGATGTTATTGGACTTCAACTCCCATAATCCTCAGGCTCAGTGGGCTTTGGCTAGGGATTATGGGAGTTGAAGTCCAATAACATCTGGGGACCCAACATTGAGAATCCCTGCCCTAGGAGGAATATCTCATAGCAGACAGTGCTCATATGTAGTCACCCATCCAAATGCAAACCAAGACAGCTCCTGCTTAGTGAAGTGGACAGTTCATGCTTGCTACCAAAAGACTGTGTCTCCACCCAAAATATCTTTGTATCCATTATGCTATGGGCATAATGTACTATGGGCATTATGCATTGTAGCACAATGGGCATGTTCTATATTGTACCATTGTAGCACCATGGGCCTTGCAGTACCTCAGTGTCTGGGGACCCATGTCTGAGAACCCCTACATGAAATCATTTGAGAGGAAATTGTTCCCTGATCTTTCCCCTTCTTGCTTGATAAAAGCATTGCTTGCAAAAACTTACTCCGGTGGGACAAAATGCTCTCTCAGCTCTTCTTAAGTGGCCTGCTCTTCAACAGATGTGTCAAATTCATACACCTGAAAATTGCACAAAAAAGGGAGGGTGGGGTGCCCTGTAATTTGTATTGTTGGCTGCAAAGTGTTGTCTAGAACCAGGAGGAGGACGCAGGGAGCCTCTTCTTTGCAAACCTACTAGGACACTCAGGTCTGAGAAGGTACTGCTGGGATACTGCAGGAGTGAAAGGCTGGACTGTTAGGAATCTGAGAGGAGTCATGAAGCTCTCAAGGAGAAAAGTAGGTGTACAAAGTGGTGTGAACGTGGAGTATCAGTCATCAAATAGATATGTAGGAAGGGGTGGCCAGAGACCCTAGTCCAAAAAAATACTGATGTTTGCACCCTTCACAAAACCTACCAATTCTGAAAGGGGGCAATTTTGTGTAAACAGTAGCTTCCCCCCCCCTCTTTGCTCTGATGTTTTCCCCACAGCCATGGCAAAATTGCTACCTAGTTCTAAGCAAGCATCCATGTTGAAAGTAAGTAGTAGAGGGTTGTTTCATTTTCTCTCCACTGGGATCCTGTTCCAGTGAAATCATGCGCTGATTTAATCCTTAATCCTGAAAGTCTCAGCTTTCATTTGTATTGACAGGAAAGAGATTTTGTAAGCTGGTTTCAATGGCATGCAGTGCAGGTGACAGGAGCGTGTCTTGGGAGTTGAGGGGGCTCCGAAGGTGACAGGGTTACTCACCTTGTTCTTGTTTTGTGCGCATGAATGCCCGAGGCTGATCCTTAGCAAGTTTCACATCCTGCTGCCGTCTGAGTCTTGAGACAGGCATGCTCTCATTGGCAAGGGGCTCATGTTAGGAACATAGGCGGCTGCCTTATTATACCAAGTCAGACCCTTGGTCCATCTCGCTGAGTATTGTCAACACTGACTGGCAGCGACTTCTCCCAGGTTGCAGGCGGGAACCTCAGCCCTCTCTGGAAATGTCGGGGAGGGCTGAGATGCTCAAGCAGCAGGAGCTCTACCAAATAGCCACCTCCTTGTGGTAACAAGTTGTAATGACCTAAGTGACCCAAAATGCAGCAGCATCACGAGATGATGTTGTTTACACACACAAAATACCCACCACCATGGAATCCCCTAAGGTGTGAGGGTGAACATGTTTCGGATAAACCAGAAGGGGACAGAGTGAGAAAGAAACACAGGACAGCTTGTCAAATGATGGTAAGGGGCCCGGCATATAGGTGTCTGTTTACCAATGCCAGAAGCCTCTGAGCCAAGATGGATGAGCTGGAGAACTTGATTACTAATGAAAACATAGATATAGTGGGTGTAACAGAAATCTAGTGGAATGGTGAGAACCGGTGGGACACGATTAGTCCTGGATATAAACTCTATAGAAGGGACGGGGAGGGTTGGGGAAGGAGTGGCACTGTATATCAAAAAAGGGATAGATTCCCATAAGCCAGAAAACCTAGGTGGACCGGAGTCCTCCACAGAATCATTATGGGTAACATTACGAGGACTGAACGGAAATGTGTTACTAGGGGCGTGCTATCGCCCTCCGGATCAAAGCGCTGAGAGTGACCTGGAGTTGGAGAAACCAATAAGAGAGGCATCAAAGAGAGACAGGGCAGTAATAATAGGTGACTTCAATTACCCACACATAGACTGCGTAAATTCACATTGACAGAGAGCAAATGTATAGACGTGCTAAATGACTGTGCCTTAGAACAGTTAGTCATGGATCCAACCAGAGAGATGGCGATTTTGGATTTAATCCTGACTGGTGTCCAGGACTTGGCGCAAGATGTCAGAGTTGCAGAACCATTGGGTAGCAGTGACCATAGTGTGAACCAATTCAGCATATATGCGAGTGGAGAACTGTCAAGGAAGTCCAGCACAGATGTGTTGGACTTCCGAAGAAGAAACTTCTCAAAAATGAGGGGACTGGTAAGGAGGAAGTTGAAAGGGAAAGTCAGGAGGGTCAAATCACTCCAGAAAGCATGGAACTTATTTAAAACCACAGTACTAGAAGCACAGTTGGAATGTATATCAAGAAGGAGGAAAGGTACCACGAAGTCCAGGAGGATGTCAGCATGGCTAACAAGTAGTCAGAGAAGCTATAAAAAGGGGGAAAGTCCTGCCCAAAGGAAGAGAACAGAAAGGAACATAAAATCTGGCAAAAGAAATGCAAAGAGACAATAAGGGATGCCAAGAGAGTTTGAAGAACATATAGCTAGAAGTGTCAAGGGGGATAACAAAAACTTCTTTAAATATATCAGAAGTAGAAAACCTGCCAGGGAGGTGGTAGGACCTTTAGATGATGAGGGTGTGAAAGGGATTATTAAGGAGGATAAGGAGATTGCAGAGAAGCTGAATAAAACCCAGGGATTGGTAATAGGACTTTATCGTGCTCTTTAACTTGTTCATAAATGATCTAGAAGTTGGGGTGTTCAGCGAAGTAGCCAAGTATGCAGATGACACTAAACTATTTACAGTAGTGAAACTTATAATGGATTGTGAGGAACTCCAAAAAGATCTCTCCAAACTGTGGGAGTGGGCAACAAAATGGCAAATGCGGTTCAATGTAAGCAAATGTAAAGTGATGCACATTGGGGCAAAACCCCCAACTTCACATAAACCCTGATGAAAGAGATCTTGGGGTTGTGGCAGGCAACTCATTGAAAGTGCCGTCTCAGTGCGTGGCAGCTGTGAAAAAAAGCTAATTCCATGCTTGGAATCGTTAGGAAGGGGATTGAAAATAAAAATGCTAATATTATAATGTCCTTATACAAAACTATGGTGTGGCCACATTTGGAGTACTGTGTACAGCTTTGGTCACTGCATCTTAAGAAGGATATTGTAGAACTGGAAAAGGTGGAGAAGAGGGCAACCAAAATGATCAGGGGCCTGGATCGCCTTCCTTATGAGGCAAGACTACAGCATCTGAGGCTCTTTACCTTGGAAAAGAGGCAACTCAGGGGAGACATGATTGAGGTGTATACAGTTATGCATGGAGTGGAGAGGGTGGACAGGGAGAAATTTTTCTCCCTCTCTCACAACACTAGAACCAGAGGTCACCCCATGAAACTGAAGGTCAGGAAATTTAGGACTAACAAAAGGAAGTTCTTTTTCACACAGAACATAATTAATCTAGGGAATTCTTTGCCATGGGATGTGGTGATGGCCACTAGCTTGGATGGTTTTAAAGGGGGCTTAGACAAAGTCATGGAGGACAGGTCTATCAATGGCTACTAGTCTTGATGGCTATAGGCCACAGCAAGGCTCAGAGGCAAGATGCTTCTCAATACCACTTGCAGGGGAGCAACAGCAGGAGAGAAGGCACACACATAGCTCTTGCCTTGGGCTCCCCAGAGGCAGCATCTGGTGGACCACTGCGTGAAACAGGATGCTGGACTAGATGGGCCTCCTTGGGCCTGATCCAGCAGGGCTGGGAAGCTGCCTTATGCCGAGTCAGGCCCTTGGTCCATCTTGCTCAGTATTGTCTACACTGACTGGCAGAGGCTCTCCAACTCTTCAGGCAGGAATCTCTCCCAGCCCTACCTGGAGGTGCTCTCAGGGAACCTGGGACCTTCTGCATGCAAAGCAGATGCAGATGCTCTACCACTAAACTGCAGCCACATCCCTAAGGGCAGCAGGCAGCACTCACATATAGTTGCACGTCCAAAGGCAAACCAAGCCAAACACTGCTCAGTGCTGCTGCAAGACTAGCTCTCCTCCCACGACCGTCACTGGCAAGAGTCAGCATGGCGAGTGTATTAGCTTCAAAGCAGGATCGTGCCAAGCTCCTGAGTCTGAAATTTATGGGGAAACCTGTTCAAGGACAGGGACGAACTGAGTATGCACACCGCTAGCCCCTGTGGCTCCTCTTCAGAGAAACTCTCTACATGCAGAAGCTATCCACAAGCGTGTACCAAAGCGGGATAAAGAAGCCCAGCCCAGTTTTGTAGCCATGGCTGGTAGACTGAGGCAGTTTTGGGGAGGGGAAGGGGATGCCCATAATGCACCGCGCACTCGCACAGTGCATTTTTGGAGCTCCGGTGGGTGGGGGCATATCCCATCACCTAACCCCTTGGAGCTACTGTGAGCAGCTGGTGGTTGCCTGGGTGGGCGATCTGCCCAAGATAAGACTGACGCTTGTGTGCAGGGAGGTAAGCTCTCCCTGCTAATCCTTTTGCCCTGCTCGTGAGAAAGGGCTCGCTGTGTGTTTGGCTGGGGCAGCAGAGCTCTGCTTCAGTGAATGGCCACGATGTAGACAGGAGCAATCTGTGTGGTTATTCTGGCACAAGGCCATACAAATAGTGGCCAAGTGGCCGTCTCCCCAGCATCCCGCTTCCAACAGTGGGAAGCCCGTAAGTAAGTCATGAAGGCAGCAGCAACCATCCTGCATATAGTTTGTGTCTCTGCATCCCATATAAGCTGTTAACTTAAGCCCTATTCTGACACTTCTGTTGTATATGCAAACAGATGTCTGTACACATGTGCATGTGTTTGTGTGAATGGCTGTACACGCACTCACTTTAAAAGTGAACCTGGGAACAGAAGGGTACAGACAGGAAGTGTACCATTATACGTGTGTTCAGCATAAAGTGTAACTAGCTCTACCTGTACACAGATCTCTACCTGTGACTGCTTTGGACATAATGTGTGAATAGGGCTATATTCTGGGCAGATCACTGCTGCACATGGTGATTCGACTTACTGGTTGCTCTGATAGCTCCATGAATTTAGCTGATTCCCCATTTGAAGCCATTGCCACATCTTGTGGCAGCACATTCCTGAATGTGTTTGTGTTTTGTGCAAAGAACTAACTTGCTTTTGTCCAGCCAAAATCTCCTGTAAGTCAGTTTCTTTGAGCGAACCCAAGGCCTAGTCTTGGGGGAGAGGGAGGAAAGCTTCTCTCTGCACTCTCTCCACACCGTACATAATTTTATAGACCCTTTCAGATCTCTGCATGCCCCCCACCTCCAAATCCCTTTTTCCCCTAAGCAAAAAAATCCCCACACCCTTGAGCCTTTCTTTGCAGGAAAGTACTGTTCCTTCAACTACCTGTTATTTTCCAGCTCTGCAGTTTTCTTCTTGAAATTAGTACTTCTTTGTGTCAACAAGACTATTCCAGCAACCTGGGCACAGCAAGGAAGTCGGAGCCATCTGCAGACATTTCTTTCACTCTCTAGTTGAACTTCAGAGAGAAGGGATCTTTGCAAAAGAGCTGGCTTGCTCTTCTCTTGTGGGAATCCTTCCACTCCTGCACCTACAGCAATGTGTTTTGTTCCTAAATAATAGCTTTGAAAGCTTCATTAATTGTCTCCACTGTCACACTTTTTCCCTCCTCGACAAGTAAATGTGTAATCAAGGAGAAAAGTGGGCTCCATTCAGCGTTTCCTGCTCTGTGTAGAGCTCTCTGAAATCGGAATTGGCAAGCAGCCCGCCCACCTGCCGCTCTCAAATGCTCCTTCCATGAAAGCCCTTTAAAGGCTGCAGTACAAAGTCAAGAGCCTCAGTAGAAGGTCTGCCAGAGCTAGCTAGCGGCAAGCACCTTTCATATTGCAAGCGTACCTGCCGGTCAGGTAGGCAACCTGTAGTTGAAAACAGAGACTCGTTTCAGCTGGGCCTTTTGCTCTAGCTTTTAAATCTAACACTATCCAAGATGTAAAATAACAAGCTCTTATGGTAAGAACTAATCTACCTACTTTCCTTTCACTTCATCTTAATTGATAATTACCGTCCTCACAAGTTGGCCCACTTTCAACCTTAAATGTTCACATGTCCGCCATCTTGAACTGGGGTAGATGACATCATCGTAAACTATGCCAGGCCTGTTCAACTTTGGGGCCCCAACTGTTTTTGGACTACAACTCCCATAATCCCCAGCCACAGTGGCCAATAGTCAGGGATTATGAGAGTTTTAGGCCAACATCTGCAGGAGGGCCAAAGTTGAGCAGCCCTGAACTACGCCGTTGAGGTGTCCCTATGTGTCACTGACTACAACTGTACCAAATTTAGTTCATATTGGTGTGCTCTTCTTGTGTGCTTCTATAAAAGAGATTTCATTTCTATGAAAGAAAAGAAAGGGGTCTCTTTGGGGACACTTTTGGTGGCTAAACTTGCCTCCAGAGTCTGGCCTGAAGAGATAGGAGAGCTGGTCTTGTGGTAGCAAGCATTAATTGTCCTCTTTGCTAAGCAGGGTCTGCCCTGGATTGCATTTGAATGTGAGCACTGTAAGATATCCGCGTTATGTCGTGTGTTTCATGAGTGGAGTTGCTTTTATTAAATAAACATCAGAAATTGTCTCTGCTTGATACTTTTTTTCATCTGTGCATCAGGAATTCATCTTCCATCCGAACTAGAATTGTCTGGTACTTCTGTCTTTTTTACTTGCCCCCTAAACTGTCTTTTGGGCACTTGGAGAGAGAGAAAGGGAGAGCGACCACTTTGTCTTTTCAGTCCCCGCAGACTCAAGATCTGTCCTAGTACCCTGGTGCACAGAATACTTCGCTGAATTCCTATTCTGTTCCCTCCCCAAGCATCAGGGTGACTAGCAGCCTTCTTTAGGAGTGAGAAATCTCTTGGCCTGCCACCCCGCAAGACCTGAGCTCGGAGCTTCAGCCCAAACCATGCTAAAGTGCCAGCCTACAAGAGCAAGTGACCCCCTGCCCGCACTAAGAGTGCCTGATAGGACTTGCCCACTGGAATGAGCAGCAGGGCCTTGAGCTTCACCACAGAGGCTCCCAAATTCAGCTCCGATTGTTAAGCTTATGAGATCACCCAGCTCTCTGTGTCCTCCTCCCTTTTGCAATGCCTGGATTGATTTGGATCAAATTGGGTACAGTTGTAGGGACTCATGGGGACACCTCACCAGCCCAGTTTGTGAGGGTGTCATCCACCCTAATTCCAGATGGCAGATGCCCGAACGTTTGAGTGGAAAGTGGGATAACTTGTGAAGATGGTAATTAAGGTTATAGTGAAAGAAAATCAGCAACTACCTGAGACCAGGTTTCTTAGCCTCTTTTGCTGTGGTATACATGGACAGATTAAATAAAATTTAAAAGTAGGCAATTCAAGACTTTTTTTTTTAACTTGTTGTGCAGCCAGACCCTGTGGAGTGATTAACTTTGCCTGCCCTCCTGAGCTGGAACGGGGTATAACTTATTGTTGAAGATAGAACAGATGAACTTCCAAAGGATGGCTGAAGGGGTTGAGTTCTTAACTGAATAAGAAATGAGAGGTTTGTTCCTGTCCTCCTCAGGGTTAGAGAGCTTGTCTTGTGGTAGTGAGCATGAACCGTCCCCTTTGCTAAGCAGGGTCTGCCTTGATTTGCATTTAGATGGGTGATGACATGTGAGCGCTGTCTGCTGAAAGAGATTCCCCTTGGGAGATGGAGCCATAACTCAGTGGCAGAGCCTCTACTTGGCATGCAGAAGGCCCCCAGTTCAATCCCTGGCAGCCGCATATCCAGGCAGGGCTGGGAAAGACTCCTGTCTGGAACTTTGGAGAGCCACTACCAGTAGGGTAGACAAGACTGAGCTAGATGGACCCAGAGTCTGACTCGGTATAGGGCATCTTCCTATGTTCCTATTGAGAATGTGATGAATGCTAGCTGTGCCCTTTACTAACTAGCTTGGATAGTTCAAACCGAAATCAAATTTCTCTCCTCTTCCCTTTGTAAGGTGGTACATTTACCAGGCACATGCGTGTAATTAATTGTCTGAGAAGTTCCACGAAACTTGGCCTTTTTTGCTAATGGAAGATATTACCTTACAAATGGTTCTTGTTAGGGGAGAATGTCAAGGTTCTGGGTTTGGCCTGGTGCAGAGTTCATGGCCTCCTGTGAAATCTGGCAAGCCTGTCGCCCCTCTGGTTTCACCACTCCATTTGTAGGCAATGAAATGGGGGCTTTTCAGCAGTTTTCAGGAGCCAGGCTAATGGGAAGTGTCATCATGCTATCATCGATGCCAGTGCCACCCACAGCTGCCATGGCTTCTCCAGAAGTCGAATGATGCTACATAATTAACATTATTCGGTGTGAGGGCAGAAATGTCAGCTGCCCTAAAGTACATTGGGGTCACAAGGAGCACCATCAGTGTGCAGCTGGTGGCATTGAGGAAAGGGACTTTTCAACACATCTCTTGCAGCCTCCTTCCAAATTCTGAGCTGAAAGTCTCCCTGGGGTTGGCATCACTGCATGTGCAATACGAATTGAGGGCTTAATGGGAGGAAATTGCCCCGCCAGAGAGAGGGATAAGCACGGGCCCCCTCTCCCCTAGCTACGCCCCGGAAGAGAGAGTGTAAGGCCGTGAGGTGGCCTCCCAGCTGGCAAGCTAAGCCGAGATTTGCGCATGCCAGCTTGATGCCAACACCCAATATGCCAGGCTCTTGGAATGGGGTGAGTGGTGTGGCCTTCTGTGGGCAGCAGTTCTTACAGCCCTCCCTGTTTTGTTCTTCAGTGGAGTGCCAAAGTAATGCTCAGCACCAGATTTCAGCTTTGTAAAATAAAAAGCACTTTCTTTCCATCCCGGGGTCTGCGAAGAGTCAGTGCAGTGTAGGACTGGCATTTGGTGCTTCAGTGCCTCATTTCACAGCCTCCTGCGAGAGGGAGGTCTCTCCACTTGGTTCCGCAGCGTGATGAATTTGCAGTAATGAGAGGGCCTCGTGTGAAACCCAGAATCCAGCACTGAGTGCTCTGAGTTATCGGCCTTGGCTTGGATGGTGAATGGTGGCATTGTCTTCAGAATGCTAATATGGCTGTCCCCAAACTGCTGCAAGGAGAAACAAATCCTTTACGGCAGCTGTTTGTCTTGTTATGTTGGCCCACCCATCCGCATTTGAGCCCGACTGTTGAGCACCACCCCTCTTCATTCGGTGGCTGGGTCCCTTCTTTGAAGAAACAAAGTTTAACTCCCAACATAATATGGTTTTTTAAAACCCAAGGTGTCCTTCCTTGCCCACGCCATAGAGGAAATGAGATGCCCTGCGCCATGCAGAAATGATGGAGGCGGAGGCCCCCAGCTTCCATCATTTCTGCATGGCGCAGGGTCTTACTCACTATCTCTGTTCCCAATGCCCCTAGTGGTCATTAGGATAGTTGGTGCAAAAGGTCGATGCACTGGTTCGGAGGCCCTTTATGGGTTCAGAGGTGGCGGGGGTGCCGCCTTAAGAGTGGGGGAGGGCGCTGCTTCCCCCCACCCCCCGCCGGTGCCCTTTGTTTAGAAAGCTAATCGGGGAGGCAGGATACCTCCCTGCTGCCCTGGGATATGCCGGGATATGGCCAGAAGCCTCCAACGCGCCAGCTCTTAAAGCGGCACCCCTGCTGCCTTCAGACTGCCCTGCTGCAGTTCCCTGCACATCCCTAACTGAAACTCCAACACGGAGTAACCAACCCACTCTTGTCTGTAGCCTTCAGAGTGTTTCGCTTGTGGTGTATATCTTGTGTTATCACGGCTGATCATCCCATTTGCTTTCACAGCTGTGGCTTATTTTTATTAGCAGTAATAGTAGCAACAAACATTTATTGCCCAAACATGCTAGTGGCTGCCATATAGTTGAGCTGAGGTATAAAAACTGCATTCCAGCATAAGCCCTGAATATTGTATTGATCATAAAACCAGTCTGTCCACTCTGCCTGAAATCTGACACAGGCCACCTTGGCGACAAGCTCCACGATCCTTCCAAATGTCATGCAGATCTGTTGAGAAATGACCAAGATCCAGCTGTTTGGAAATGGACCCCTAAGCCGAATTCACTTGTTGTGGGACCTATTTTTCAAGATAACCTTTCTTTTTTCCTTTCCTTTCCTTTCCTTTCTTCTCTCTCTCTCTTTTCTTTTCCTTTTAAATGTATCCAAAAATTCAGGCACATTTCCCAAGCTATTAGCCTTTGACGTCCCCAATATACCAGGGTCTTCAACTGAGGGCACACCTCAAATGGCCTGATTGATTCTTCCCAATAGCAAACATTTCCCTCAGTAAAGATGGCACCTGCCTGTCTTTATTCTGAACTGTGTCTGCATTGCTGTTCTGTGTGTGTGTTTACTCTAGAGTAAATCCTGTTGTTAACAAGGGAAAGTAAAATGGAGGAAATTAAGGAAATATTTTTAGAATGGTGCAGGGAGGGGAGACAGTGGAATTCTCTCTATTAAAAAGGACTGCAAAAATCCACCTCTGCTCAGTGCGCACACGCACACACACACACACACACAGTTCCTATAACTCTGACATTATCCAAAGCATCCCATGAAGGATGGGAGCTGTTGGTGTGTGTGTTAAATAATGCCAAGAACTCCTCCCCTTCTACCTTTGTAGACAGTACAGCAAGAAAGAAAAAGAGTCCCCATTAAGCGAGAGCCTATGGTTTAAAGAACAGAACATACTCTTCTGTTCTCTTGCTGCTTGGACGCTGTGCCACCCATGTAATACGTTGTAGACAACCGGAGAAAAAAGAGACATGCCAATAAGTGTGATTAAACATGCCACAACTGTATTTTTTTAAACAACATAAACTTAGCAAGCTAATACTAGTGTGGAGGAGGTGCAGTCCTATAATTCCTTCTTAAAAGTTGTAATGCATGTTGGCATTGCTAGCTTTTTGCAACACAGCTCTCACTCTAGTTTATATATTTTTGAACTGCTGAGCTAGTTCTCTTCTGGGGAGAGGAACAGTAAGTTTTCAGTATGAACAAAGTGCAAACTGTACTATTTTTTTTTAGTGAACAGCATTGCAGGACTATAATAAAATTATTGTACTAAAGTGGCTAATATCATGTCTCATGCTCTTCTTTCTCCACCCCGCCCCCCAAGACCCTGTGTCATTTTCACTTTTAATTTGCTCAGAGTACCTATTTGCAGACTTATTGAGAATGGAGTGGAGTGCATTGTGGGATTGTTTTAATTCCAACACCCAGTATTAAGAAGTATCCTGCCTCTGAACATGGAGATTCCAACTGGCAAATACTCTTGGCTTTCCATGAATTTCTCCAAAGGATTGGTCTCCCTTTTTAAAAAACAACAACAGATGACTGGAATTGACCTCTGTTCATCTAATGCTGACAAACCACCTCCTGCTAAACTTGAGTTAAACTGCAGAAAATAATCCAGTGCATATTTAGCAAGATGATAGAAGTGGCTTAAATAATGGCCTGAAGTGAAGTACAATTAGAGAAGTCAAATGTTATCTATGATAAAGAAATGTTTAATCCAGGCTCACAAATAAGTGTGTAAAAGTTTGGTTCAGGCTCCTAAACAGAATGTAAAGCCAGTAGGCCAGAATGAAATTGTTTGAGTCAAGGATGTGAGGCCCATTGGCCAAGAGGTAAAAATACAAGAGCTGGCAGGAGACAATAATCAGGGTCATGGGACAAATCCCCCACTCAGCCGAAAGAAAAATAGCTGGCACCAGGAGATGCTGATAAGAAGTAGGGTCAGCAGAAAGGCCAAACAGTAACTCACATCCAAGGCTCTAATTGGCACCACAGGAAAACATATGTTTAACCACAAATGACGGATGTCGATGGATTTACTTACTTGCTTTTAATCTATATAAACTGGCAACTGCATACGTTGGGTGCGCAATGCTTGTCAGACTTCTGACTTGTACTCTGCCTTCATGATCATGAATAAAAGCTAATTTGAGTACACACCCTCATTGAATTGGCTTGTCCATCAGGCAACGAGTTCGCCCCATTCTCTGTCAATCTGATGGAAGGATGATCGCAAGGGGCTGAATTAAACAGGAGGGCAAGGTTCCAGAGGATTTCCCCGCAACATCATACATGCACACTCACTCATACACCCCACTGACATAATTTAGTACATTTAAAAACAAAACAAGGGAACTAAAATATCATAATAGCTTCAGTTTAAAATGAGAAGAGTTAAGGCACTTAAGATTTTCAGTTGTGTGGAAACTGCAAGTTAAGAGGGTCACCTTCACTTCCATGCAGAGTAAACATAAAGATTCTATACAGTATCTTAGATTATACGGGCTGTACATATTAGGCTCCATTCACCCCCACTTTACCTTGATCTTTCAGTTCCACATTGGGCTGAGGAGAGATGCAGCCAGACAGAAATTCCCCAATCATTTGCCAGAGTTGTCTCTGATGAATTTCTGCCTGATCTATCATCTCTACAAGGCTCCCTGTAATACAGGGTTGCTGTAAGGATTACATAAAGATAATAGACGTGGATGTTTTTCATGCTCAAAAAGACCCATACAAACCTTCAGAGTTGATGCTGTTGATTCCTTTAGTCCAGTATTGTTTACACCAACTGGCAGCAACTCTCCAAAATCTTTCCCAGTCCTACCTGGAGATGCTGCCAGAGACTGAAGTTTGGACCTTCTGTATGCAAAGCAGAGCCTCTACCCCGAACTATGCCTCCCTGAAAAAATAAGGTTCAGAAGATACTTAGTACGGTCCGTATATTAGAAAATGCAGAAATGTATTCCGATTGTGCAAGCATCTCCTAAGTCAACAAAGAAATCAAGTTGTTCCAGAGTGCTACCGTCAAAGGCCAAGATCTCAGTAGTCTGATTTCCAAAAAGGGATGCTTTCCTAAGCCTTTGATTGGAGTCCTTTGGGACAATTTGTTCATTTCACTTGCTGACTTTAAAATATGTGATTGTAGGACACAAATAAACTCCTGTCTATTTGCAATTTGAAAACTCTAGGTGCCTTTTACCTCCATTGTCATGCCTATTTTGACAGTGAAGGGAAATTTCTTGCTTTCGGGCTTCGGCTCATGGTCCAGCCAAAGTGCTGTTTCCAAACACTTCAGCTTGTGTTCCTCAAAAAATAGCTCCTCCCCGGGAGACTTTCAGAAGCCATTGGTCTGATGACAAGTGGCATCTGCTGTTCAAAGGGAGAGAGTTGAGAAATCTCACTGGGCATGTGTTCTCCAACCTGCCTTCAGCCGTGCTTTGATCCTGGCCAGAAGCAAGCAGCTGTGGTAAAAATAGATGCAAAGGGCTCAGCTAGGGGACTGGATACTGTCCTGCCCATCATGTGTGGGGAAGAGAAATCTGACTGTGCTGAGATGCCTGAACGCTGGTCGGTGGAGAAGGAACGGGCTGCATCTAGTCTGTGTTTCAGGGAGATTGTGTCGCTCTCTTAACAGTGATATCGGAAGAAAGCTAGAAAATGAACTGTTTTTATGACCCCTTGATGGAAATGCCAAGTAACTCTCCTGTCTGCAATTTGGGGATAATTCTGGCCTACTGCCTTGCAGGGCTCCTGTCAGGATTACTTGGTCTTGGATCCACTTCTTGTTACGGTGCGAACAGCAGCCTCTTGTGGTCCCTTCTTCGGGCAAGGGTGGCCAAGCTGAGGCTCTCCAGTTGCTGCTGCACAACAGCCCTCCTCATCCCCAGCCACAACGTGGCTAAGGGTGATGGGATGATGGGAGTTGTAGTCCAATGGCAGCTGGAGAACTTGGGTTTCCTGCCTCAAGGGACCGTGGGACTCGCTCTTCATTTTGGGAATTTGCACACTTAATGGTGTGTTTCTTTTCTCATAGCTACTAGGCGCCTTGTAGGAGGAAGCCAAGAAATTCAGTCTGGCCACTTCCTGCACAAACCCTGCCTCAGTAGTGGCCCATCCTAAATTATTATTATTTCTTGTTTACACAGTCAGACAGTTGTTATTGACTGGTTTGTTTTATTCAGACATCGAGTCCTTCCCAAGGACCTAGGATGCCAGAATTTCATTATCAATGTTGTTGCTGTTATGATTATAGATATCATCACAGAATATAGGCTGTTCCCATTAAAGCTGCTTTTTGTAATTGGCTGATGGTGATTTCTGTGGCCCCTATGGTGTTGAGGTGCTCTTCAAGGTCTTTTGGGACTGCACCCAGGGCGCCAATGACCACTGGGATTATTTTGGTCTTCTTCTGCCACAGCCTTTCAATTTCAATTTGTAGATCTTTGTATTTTGTGATTTTTTTCTATTTCTTTTTCTTCTATTCTGCTATCCCCTGGTATTGCTATGTCGATTATTTTAACTTGTTTTTCTTTCATCTCAACTACAGTTATATCCGGTGTATTGTGTGGCAGATGTTTGTCTGTTTGTAGTCGAAAGTCCCATAATATTTTTACATCTTCATTTTCTACCACTTTTTCAATTTTATGGTCCCACCAATTCTTGGCTACAGGTAGCTTGTATTTTTTGCAGATGTTCCAGTGTATCATCCCTGCTACCTTGTCATGCCTTTGTTTGTAGTCAGTCTGTGCGATCTTTTTACAACAGCTGCTCAAATGGTCCACTGTTTCATCTGCTTCTTTACAAAGGCGGCACTTGCTGTTTGTTGTGGATTTTTCGACTTTTGCTCTTATTGCATTTGTTCTTAGTGCCTGTTCTTGTGCAGCCAGTATTAAACCCTCTGTTTCTTTCTTCAAGTTGCCATTCTTAAGCCATTGCCAGGTCTTGGTGATGTCTGATTTTCCACTTATATTGTGTAAATATTGACCATGCAGGGGCTTATTTCTCCATTTTTCTGCTCGATTCTTGACTTGTTCTTTCTTGTAGGCCTGCTTTGTTTCATTGGTGTTGAATAGTTTCTCATTCTTGACCATTTGAAGTGCATCTTCTTCACTGTCCTTTATATATTCTTCAAGGCCTCTTTTCTCCTCCTCTACTGTTTGATGGACTTGCAGCATTCCTCTTCCACCTGAGCTGCGAGGGAGGTGGAGCCTATCGACATCACTGCGGGGGTGCAGAGCATGACTGATGGTCATGATTTTCCTGGTCTTACGATCTAGCGTCTAGCTCTGCCTGGGTCCAGTCTATTATTCCTGCAGTGTATCTGATAACAGGTATAGCCCAGGTGTTTATGGCTTTTATGGTGTTCCCGCCATTGAGTTTGGACTTGAGGATTTTTCTAACTCTCCTGATGTATTCACTTTCAATTTTTCTTTTAACTTCAGTGTGTGCGATGTTATCCGCCTGGAGAATGCCCAAGTATTTGTAACGTTCTTTCTCTTCCAGGTTCTTGATCTTGCTTCCATTGGGCAGTTCTATTCCTTCTATTTTTGTTATTTTTCCTCTTTTCATTATTAATGCAGCACACTTGTCTAGTCCAAACGCCATTGCTATATCGCTACTGAATATACGGACAGTGTTTAGCAGTGATTCGATTTCTGACTGGGACTTTCCATCCAACTTCAGATCGTCCCTGTACGTTGATGGTTGATTTTACTTGATGTTTTAGATGTTTGGTATCAAGTAAAATCAACCATCTGCTTATTATTATTATTATTATTATTATTATTATTACATTTATATCCCGTTCTTCCTCCAAGGAGCCCAGAGCGGTGTACTACATGCTTAGGTTCCTCTTCACAACAACCCTGTGAAGTAGGTTAGGCTGAGAGAGAAGTGACAGGCCCAGAGTCACCCAGCTAGTATCATGGCTGAATGGGGATTTGAACTCGGGTCTCCCCGGTCCTAGTCCAGCACTCTAACCACTACACCACGCTGGCTCTAAAGAGTGGGGGGGGGAGATGCCAAAGGAGGCAGCCTGGGTTGCTCCTCTCTCTCCCACTCCGCCCGAGAGCCAAGCTGCTTGAAGGCTGGCCGTTCATCAGGTAGAGCTGTTCTGCAGCTAACTGTGCAGCTGTACCTGATGAATGGCCCGCCTGCAGGCAGCACGGCTCTCGGGCAGAACAGGAGAGAGAGAGGAGCAACCCAAACTGCTGTCAGGAAGCAGAGGCAGCTGCACCTCCTTTGGTGGCCACTCGCTTGTTAGGGCCTGACGCTGCTGCCCTGCTTTCACCCCTCTGTGTGAAAAGGGAGACCTCTGAGGCCCTCCTTCTGCAAGCACCTTTGCCTTCTGAAGCTAGGCAGCTGGCCAGGCTCTTTTATTTGTGGCTCTTCACATTTGGAGCGATCTCCCTACGGAGGCTTGCCTGCTTATGTGCCTCCAGGGCTGACCTTTCCATGTGCATAGATCTTTTAGACCAAGACTTGATTTGAATTGGTGGCCTTGCTGCAGATTCGTGTGTGTTTGCCATTTTGATTTGCTGCTTTATTCTTCCAGCTCTTTATTATTTCCTAGATGTCCTGGGGCCAAAGGTGCTGTAGGGTGGGATGCAGTTCTTTACTGCAATAAATAAATACCCCCACTTCTTTCCCCTCCTTCTCTGTTCCCTGCATAGTTCTTCTGGGTCCTGCTGGTGATTTTCCTCACTGAGTTGCTGCTGCTGTGCATCGAAATCATCTTCGAAAAGCAGGTAAGTCTCCCAGTGAGCAATTCCTCTGTGTGTGTTTTGGCCCCTTTGGGAGAGACTGTGGAGACTGACTTGTTCAGTGGGCTATGGATTTAAGAGACTGGGAGCTTTGTTTTTTACCCAAGTAATTACTGATGTTGTGCACAGCTCTTCTGTGCCCGTGTAATTTGTTGGATGAACGATGGAATGACAAACTGTTTTTTCACTGCCTCCTCTTCTTTCAGTCTGCAATTTATCTCTGTCCCATGAAATTAAAGAACTTGGAGGAATCATTTCAGCATCATTTAATGTCTGAAACGCCAGGGTTGGCACCTTGATATGAAAGCAGCAGTGATAATTATATGAGTAGTAATACACTGGAATTCACAGTACATCCTGTATAGCATCGTATCTGACACAGCTGGAGAATTTCATCCTTTATCTAAAAAAACTCCATAAGCTTCTAGCCCACGGAGATGCAGTCAAGACGGAGATGCAGTCAAGACATTGGAGGCCCCAAATCCCAGAATCCTCTTGACTCTGGAAGCACTTTATGCTTGGCCAGTTGCGCCTGTTTGCTTAATGCAGAACTCAATACTGAGTGACTGTTGTTTTGGGTGAAGAGACAGGTTGGTTCACTGCAAGTTTCCCTGCTGAAACCTCCTTTTTCTGAACTGGAAGAAGGAGAATTCTGCAGTGCTCTGTCCAGCCCAGGGAAAGAACCAGCCAGGGCTGTGTTGGTTGTGCACATGGCAGCTCTTTAAAGCTCCAAAAGGTAGCACGCAGTCAGATTATGAAACAAATGCAAGGTGGTGTACTTGTGTTAAAATTTAGTATAACCTTGGATGAGCAATGGTGACAGAGAGGAGAAGTGGGCAGATAATAGATTCCATTGTGGAATGGAGGAGAGATTAAAGAATCAGGCACACTTTAACTTGCATACACTTTAAGCCCTTGGAAGTATGTTAGAGTTGTGCTGATAACTATTGAATTGTGTTGTAGACATAGGAAGCTGCCTTATACCGAGTAGACAGTTTGGTCCATCAAACTCAACTCTACACAACTGGCAGCGTCTTCTCCAAGGTTGCTGACAGGTGTTTCTCAGACCTATCTGGAGATGCTGCCAGGGAGGGAACTTAGAACATTCTGCATGCAAGCAAGACACAGGAATTCTTACAAATGGAAAGCATTGGAAATCATATAACCTTAACACAAACTATGAGGGCCCTCATTATTTATGTGTGATGGTGAGATCAGGCAGCATTAAGGAAACCATCCTCATCTTCGAGCCAAACTGCATCACATTAAATGTATCTTTTTTTAAAAGCTTAAATAGCAGTCCAGAGGGCCTGATCAGGATTGGCCCCATAGTATGTGTCCAGTGGGTGTGGAACCTTTTCCCATGGCACCAAAGTCCCAGCACCCACCACCACCATGATGCTGCTACTATCCCAGGAAGGGAAGCTCCTTTTCCCAAATGCAGATCTGCTCAACTTTGGCCCTCCTGCAGGTGTTGGACTACAGCTCCCATCACCCCTGACTGTTGGCTGCTGTGGCTAGGGATGATGGGAGTGGTGGTCCGGAACCAGCTGCAGGGCTGAGGTTGTGGCCGTTCTGCCCTCGTGCAAGGTTTTCCAACCTTGCCTGCAACTCCATCTAGATCTGGTGGTTGGAGTCCAAACACATGATGATGGGAGTTGTAGTCCAACCAGATCTGGGGAGCTAAGACTGGAAATCCATGAATGCCAGCTTCAAGGGGTGATTTTTGGGAGTGTAGTGTGACAGGAAAGGATTGACCTCTGTTTTTTGAGGGAAGGGGACATGGAGGGTCAAACAAAGCACATAATGGAACATGTAGCTGCTCCCATGGAATTTCATGGACATCATGTCAAGTTCAGTGCACACAGATCCTGTGGAACCAACTGGAGAAATTGAGAAGTAGAGGGTGCTTCAGCTCAGGAAGTGATGTCTGAAATAGCATGAGATTCTGCAGTTCCTAAAAGCAAAAACATAAATAAGTTTTCCAATCTCCTGTGCTCTGTGATGCAGGAGATAGATTTTAATTAAGTTCTAATTTTTGTCCAGAGGGGGGGATTTAAGAGAAACGGCTGCAAAGTCTTTTTTAATAGGTTTGCCTTCCAGCTAATTTGAGGATGACATGAAGCCATGTGTGTGCCTCAATTATCTCCTAATTTAAATGTAATGGGAGACATCAAAGTTTAATGGGAAAGACTCAAGCAGCTGGTTGGTCCGGGAGAGTGGAGAGATGTAACGAGTGCTGTTGACTCTTGACCTGTAGCTGTCGCCCAGTGTGTGCAAAAAGGTTCCCACCTGCCTTTGGGATAAGGGCTGCTTATCAACTTGCACCGAACAAAGAAGTAATGGGATTTCATGTCAACAGGCATGGAGAAGGAAATCGGAGATAAATCAATGATCAAGCATTTGTTTATGGCGATTGACAGATCAGTGGCCTTCTGGGGACAGAGCATACAAACCCAGATTCTGAATATATTAGACATCATGCTCTGGGATGTTCTCCTACATAAGCCACATTGAAGTGAGTAGCAGCTGTGCAAGAACCCCATAAGGCAGTGGTGGCCAGCCTGAGGGTCTCCAGCTGTTTTTGGACTGTAGTCCCCATCCGTGCCAGCAGGGGAAGAAAGGAGTTTAGTCCCACAACATCTGGGGACCTGTGATTCCTGTAACAGGGATTCCCAGGGGATCCCCTTCATCCCTCAGCCCTTTGGCTGCAGATGATGGGCATTTTAGTCCACAACATCTCTTACAGGGGAAACGGCTAGGGACCCAAGCTTGACAACTCCTGGTCTAGGTGATCATCTGAACCCAGCACAGGTGTGGCTGGGAGTGTTCAGTCTTCAGTTTTAGGAGTGCAATGGAAAGCATTTCTTGCTAAATGTAGCAAGTCTTACAAAAGTACAAGCTTATTGTATTCTCCATTTTACTAACCAGAATGCCGTCTCTCTGCAGTATGTTTGAATCATTTCTGAACTAGAAGTTTCGGGAGCCATGTTTACTTCATTCCTCAGGCAATAATAATAATAATTTATTTGTTAGCTGCCCAATAACAAATTTTTCTCGGGATAGCTCACAACACAACATTAAAAAATATCACAAAAAACCACATAAAACATGACAAACACATCACAACAAGCAGTGTAGGGAGATTCCCCTTCAAAAATCGACCACTTAATTATCAAACTGGACACAGCACTTTGAAATGCAACACGGATCTGAAGAATGTAATGATCTCCTCCCTAAATTCAGGACTGATTGCATTCATTTGAAGGAGGCAATTCCCACCCCTGCTTCTGATTCAAGGGATTTGGCATTCGGAAGCTTGGAGAGATAATTTAACCTCAAGGTCCTGGCTCTGTGACTAGATTTTGAATAATGCATGCAAATAAACCAACATTTAAAAAAACATTTACATATTTAATTGTGACTGCCGAATTAATACTGATTGCATAAATTCTCATTGTGTGAGTGTCCGTGTGTGTGTCTGTGTGTGTGTGTCTGTGTTTCCCCCCACCCCTGAGGACTGACAATAATGCATAAGGAGGGATGAGACTGAACATCTCTGATGATCCGTAGATGGCGTTTTGCGTAGATTCCAGTCCATAGGCCAAGAAACAGAAATGAGTGCTGAGGGGCTGTTCCACATCATGCTCAAGCAGAACTGGGGCAGGAAGAAAGTAGACCAGGCTCTGTGATGCCTCCAACACTTCACAGCTGAAAAGAGAGGCATGCCTATCACACGCCTATGCACCCCCACTAACATCTAAGGTTTTCCAGGGAGGCTCCCTGCTCCAGGTTCTACTTGTGGGGAGGCTAGACCTGCCCCAGACTGTGGTTCAGTTTGCTACCAAGGGCTTTCAGAGGCAGGTAGGACTGTCTTGCTCCAGAGCTAAGAGCTGACGGCTGCGATCCTTCTGGTTGATGGGTTTGCTAGTCCTCACTACGCTGTCTTTTGCTGTTGGGATGCTTTTAATTTTATCATTGGACTTTCATTTGGATGCTGGCTTTGTCCTGGCGCGGTAAACTGCTGTGATATGTTTTTATGAACAGCAGCAATATAAACATATTTTTGAATCTATCTCCTCCTATAAGGATTACTACCCGAGCTCCTGCCCTATGCGCTGCTGGAAGCTTCTCTCCCGCTGCTGCTGTAGGGTATGTTCCAGGGGTAGCCAACCTGAGGCTCCCCAGCCATTGTTGGACTACAGATCCCATCATCGCCACTGGCTGTGGCTGGGGATGATGGGAGTTTTAGACCAACAGCAGCCGGGGAACGGTAGCAGCTTGTCAGAGCAGGCGGGGGCTGCCCCAAAGGAGGCACAGCTGCCTCTGCTTCCGAGAAGCTCAGGTGGCTTCTCTGTTGCCCACCCCCCGCAGACCACGCAGCTCTACCTGATGAATGGCCAGCCTGAATACAGCATGATTTTCATCCTGCGCTGCCTGGCACCCTCTTGGCCTGTTAGGACAATCGGCTGCTGCTAGAAAACCTCAGGTTCTTCAACGTGGTCTCTGTGCTCAACCCGATTGGGCTTTGCACCTGCACAGAGACCTCATCGCAGTCTTTCCATGCTGAAAAGTTGTCTTTGAAAAGGCAGTAGCCCTTTGGAGCAGTACACCACAAACCCCTATGGAGCAGTGTGCATGCGTCCCAGTGGTCCTCCTCAGTCTGTCTTCATCCGCCATCTGATCAGCACATCTGTGATTTGCTTCGAGCTGGGTGGGGGAGATCTTCTTTCCATCGTATCCCTCAATTTTTCTCTTTTATCTTTCCTTCTCTTTTTTTATTTTCGTTTTATCTACTCACTATTTGCGTCTTTATTTCTTCCAGTCCTCCCCACTTGCCCATTAGGGTTCACCGTTTCTGGCGTTCTAGACTGCCTATGGCCAGCAAAGTGACTTTCAAATTCTGCGTCCAGTGCAGGGTTAAACTAGCCTCCACTGACAGCCACAGCCGCTGCCTATTTTGCCTCGGCAAAGCACACAAAGTTGACGCTTGCTCACACTGCACTAAGTTCACAAAGCAAGCTAGAAAGAACCGTGCCTCCCACCTTACTTCCTGGCTGTGGATGTGTCCCAACAAGCAGCTCTGCCTTCTACAAGTCCGGGAATGCAATCTGATACTTCCCCGCCAAATTTGGGCTTGTAGCCCTCCTCCACTGCTGCCCTGCTTGGGGACACGCCCGCTACCGCTTCCCGGCAGACTACTGATCCTGCGGCTCCCAAAATGGCCACTTCAGTGCTGATGGCCCCTCCGAGTTCGTCCTGAAGCTCCGCTTCCTCTGTTCCTAAGCCTTCAGACTCGACTGCCTCTTCTCTCATTAAAAAGAAGAAGAAGAAGAAGCCAAAGCAATCTATAGGGGACACCCAACAACTAAAGCGCAAACCACCATCTCAGGGGACCCACCTATCATCCGGGGACCTGAAACCACTTCTACCACCTCCACCACCTCCGAAGTTGATCTCCCTCCTGCCCCCAGCTTAATGAGCCAGCCCTGGATCAGGCGCAGCACACTATGGAAATGTTGGAGGAAACCCGTCCCGCCGAACCAGGTTTTTCTGACCCAGAAACAGACTATGATGACCCTGACACTCATTCTCCATGGTCTGACCCGACATCACTAGGCATTACCCCGCCTGATCTTCTTTCAGACCAGAGGCCCAGTTCTCCCTCTGAGGACTACAAACAATATGCCAATTATATCTCACGCATGGCTTTGTCTCTGGGAGTCCAGCTCTCCCAAGAGAACAAATCAGATCCAGACCCTCAGTTTGGTCTCATTGAGGCAGGTATGAGGGCTCCTATTTCACTCTCTCTCAACTCCACTTTACTAGACATCACAAAATCCTGTTGGTGAAAACCTTCCTCATTGCCTACTCCTACCAAACGTCTCAAAAGCTTCTACCATGTCCATATCCAGGATGAACAGACTGGAACTAGCCTTTTGAAACACCCCACACCCAACTCAGTTGTGGTTGAGTCGTCCCTGTCTAAAAATAGATCCCGTCCAGCTTCTTCCCCTCCAGATAAAGAGGGGAGGAAACTACTTGACAGGTTTGGCCGCCGCTTGTATGCCATCTCAGCGCTGCACCTTCATATTGCCAGTTATCAGGCCTACAATGCTAGATACAACCACTTCCTTTGGGAACGTATATTGCCCTTCTTAGAAAAAGGACCCTGCCAAGGTATTTTTAAAGGAAGCAGCACAACTGGTCAAACAAGAACTTCATGCTGTGAGACACTCCACTGAATGCGCAGCTAAGGTCTGCTGGTTCTTTGGGTTGAAGAGAAGCCAGGAAAGCAGAGTTGCCCTTGCCCTACAGCTTGTCATCAGCCATTCAGAATGAGCCTCGTATGCTGCATACTAGAGAGAAGATGCATCTGTTCCCCATTTGGAAATGTGACTCCTGAAGGAGGCCACCATGCTAGCTGCACTCAGGAACAAACAAACAAATAAACACTAACAAGGCACACAAACACCCCAGCCTGCCACCTAAAAGCAACAATAAGGACAGTGATTTACCAGAGACAGTGGGACTGACCCTGATAAACAGAGGGAATTGGTGCAAGAAGCTTCCCAAGAAAGCTGATCTTTTTCAGGATGAGGTCAAAGCTGTCAGCAATTAATCTAGCAGGCTGCTGCTTGGTATGGAAGATGCATAACTGTCATTGGGTGAACTCCTGCACAGCACCAGAAGAAGTTCCCTGAAGTGGTTGTGTGTTTGTCACCTTCTTGGTATTTCTGCCTTGACTTTTCCAAGGTCTGTCTTCCCTGCTCTTTCAGATTCCTCCGCTCTTACTCATTCTTCAACTTACCCAACCTCTGTAATTTTCATGTCAAAATTAATTAGGCAAAATAAATGTAGTGGTTTGTGTTTTTTTAAACCAACAACCAAAAACAGTTTCCTTCATTAATATTTCTTGGAGTGTGTGTCTGGTGGGACTTTGTCAGAAGTCAAACCACAAATGTTCTTTTTCAAGACGGCCTCTCATCTGGCATTAGAGTCTTGGCTTTGAGGGAAGCAGGAAGCTTCTGAAGCCTCTGCAAAATGCATTTTAGATTCAATTACTGCTTAATTTGAAGCCTCGGATGTGTCAAAGTAACCCTGAGGATATGTGCCCAAGGAATTATGGGAAGAATCTTTGATTGCACCCATCTCCCCGCCCCCCATTTCTTGCTAAATGAAGCTATGTGCATAATTAAATTATCAAAGGTGCTTAAAAATTGAAAAGCAACTATAATGCCCGTCTTACTCTCCTGCAGCTTCTTCATTTGCATGTAATTTTAAAATGTTGATCCACTTCATGTTTTGGTTGCTCTGGTCAATGGCTTCGCCACTGTGGAGCCACCTTGTATTTATATTCAGATTTATCTTATTTCTAAATTGACTGTCTGTAGATATACATTAACATATGCACATTTTATGCAAATTTGTGTCCTATTTTTGTCCTCCTTTTTGGTGATGTGTACCTGGTGGCTGCCCTAGTTGCAAGCCCTGCATTTTGTCTGTGAGTTTGCAGGTGTGCCTCTTTGGGAGGGGGTGGGGAAAGCCGAGGATGGTTAGTTCCAAAAACAAGAGGCTGTGGCTACAACACAGAAAAACATGTGTTCAGCCTTTGGGGTTGTTTCAATACCATACAAAGATACAGTATGTCTGTCCATGTAAATATTCTTATATCAACAAAACTATTGTCCATTATATTTCTGTTTAGTTAATCAGCAATATATTTATGCTATTCTTTTTAAGTAATGACATCCTTCTGGGATCCAAATAATACTCTTATGGAGTTCTGCTGGCAGCTTTAAAAATCATGTCTGTCTTTCTCCTTCTCTCCCTCTCTCTCTCTGTGCATATAGATATATACATTTGTTATAAGAATATTTACATACCACTTTTCAAAAAAGAAATTCTCAAAATTGTTTACATAGCAGAAGGAATGAGAACATTGTCAGCCCTGTTGGGACAGGAAGCACAGGGGAGACACCCAGCCACTGCTGGAGGGATGCTGTCTCTGCTGGTGGGGCCTTTCCTGCTGGGGCCACTGCTTTAAAAAGATGCCTCTTTGGCTAGTTGGCACAGAGAGTTGGTCCTGCCGTGGGGCCTATGCTGCATGCGTTTAGAGATACTCTGATGGCAGATTGTGTGGGGGTGGGGGGAGAGGATCTGTCCTGTCTGTTGGAAGAGCAGCTCTGTGCCTTCTCCAGAGGCACTGTGTCCTGAGAACCCTTTTAAATGCACAGTGGTTCTCTTCAGGAAGGAAAAGCACTCTGCTTGTTCTTGGAGAGACTATCCACCAGGCCCCCTTTTAAAAATAAATAAATAAAACGTTGTTCCCCTTTAGAGAGACAGACACTTTATGCATTCTCAGGAGAACACAGAATATTTGAAGACTGCCACCCTGGGCAGTTAGATATTTGTAAAATTGGAAATCTTGGGAGGACTTCTGACATTTCTTGCTTTGCTGAATAAACTTACAAGTTCCTGGAGGCACTGGTGCTCTTTGGAACGGACCTCCAGACGGAGGTCCAGTCTCCCCAGCAGTCCTGGGGGCCTCCAAATGGTGAGTGGCTCACCAATTTAAGTGGCAGGATTGTCCATGTAAAATGTGGTATCTCTCTGCAAGTCAGTGGGAAGTATCTTATTCAAAATCTCTTCTAAAAATACCGAGAGAGAGAGAGAGAGTTTCCAGCTTTCCCTGAGCATGTTCTGGTGTAAAAAGTAGTGATTTGCAGCTTCTCTGGTGGAGGTGGGGGCTGGGGCAGCATCCCCCCCCCCGTTTTTAGGTCCAAATTACCGAGGTGCACCTCTGCCTGGGGGCATCCTCCTCTGGCTGATGGCCAACTTGGGGGCTAGTTTGGACTGAGGCCAAGATGCAAGGAATAAAGGATTGTAGCCCTGATCCAAATTTCCTCTCCCTGTCATTGCTTTTAGCGAAAGAAGATGACATCTGAGTATTTAGCTCTTCACTATCACAACTATTTTGGCCCAAGAGTGAGTGTGATGTTTGGGACAGCACAGGCTGTTTGGCTGTTGCCAGGGTGAATGACTACTATTTCTACTATGGATATTTACCACTTTTCAACAAAAATTCTCAAAGCAGTTTACAAAGAAAAATGAATTAGAAATGATGTGTCCCTGTCCCAAAAGGGCTTGCAGTTTTAAAAAAAACCAACAGGGTGGACACCAGCAGCAGTCATTGGAGAGATGCTGTGCTGGGAATGGATAGGACCAGTTGCTCTCCCCCTTCTCAATACAAGAGAGTTGTTGCTTTAAAGGGGCCTCTTAGGTGAATGCTGTTAGCCTTGCAAAAGGGTGCTGAGGCCTCCCCTTACTTAAGGTTCTCACGGGTTGAATCCTGCTTCTTTTCAGATGAACGTGGTCTTCCATGCCAGCCTTCAGGATGGGATAAGGCACTACTATGATGACTTGGACTTCAAAAACATTTTGGACTTTGTCCAACAAAAGGTTAGTTAGTTCTTGCTTTTGTAAGGCACTGTCTTCTCTGGATGGGTAAGGAACATTCCTGGGCTGGGTAGCGTTGTTGCCAGGCTGACCCCAGAACCACTGGGGGTTCATGTTCTTTTGGATAACATCACGGGGGAGATGTCTATCAGCAGCTACTAGTAGGAGGGCTATAGGCCACCTCCTGCCTCAAAAGCAGGACGCTTCTGAGTACCAGTTGCAGAGGAGTAACAGCAAGAGAGAGGGCATGCCCTCAACTCCTGCCTGTAGACTTCCAGCTGCACCTGGTGGGCCACTGTGTGAACAGGATGCTGGACTAGATGGGCCTTCTTGGGCCTGATCCAGCAGAGCTGTTGTTATGTTCACTGAGCTCTGGTCCGCTAAGGAGAAACTCCTACAGTCCAGCATGGATGGATTCTGCAATCCCCTTTGGAGCTCTGAAAGGGTTTCTGCTTACAGATCCCGGAGGAGTCCAGCAGCAGGGCAGCAGGGGAGAGAGTGGTGATGAGCTATGCTACCATGCCCTGAGATGGGACATCATCACCCTCTCAGAAGGGCTTTGCTGTGCTCCCTCCCGGTCTTTAAGAAACAGTTGAAAACCCATCTTTTTAGAGAGGCTTTTTGTGGTATTTACCTGAATCTAAGACAAGGTTTTTCCCCCAAGTGCTTTGATGTTAGAAATCAGGAGGTTGTCTTCAATTCAGAGTCCTCTTCCTTTTTTATAAATATAGGTATAACCTGTATCTAACCTCTGTTTTTAAGGGGCTTCTCTTAAATTCAGAATCAACTTGTATTTGGGTTAATACGGTAATATTTTATCTGTCGCTATGTCTCATAGGTTTCTTAGTTTTTAGTTTTTTATTTACAACTTTTAATTTGAAACTTTTAAATGGTGTCACTTTAAAGTTTTAGCTTGGTCTTCAAACGTTTAAATTTTTTATTAATTTTATTTTATATTGTATCTATTTTATTAATGTTGTAAGCTGCCATTAGCAATAGTGTGCTGTAGAGGCAGTGAATAAATATTTTAAATAAATAATAAATCTCAGTTACTTCTTTGGCGCTAGCTCCTGCCTCTGGAGTTTCACCCTGGAGTAGGAGCGACTGGTCCTAGTAAACCCAGAAGCAATGGAGGCCCCGATGCCTTTGCTTCCCAGAGCTCCATTTGCTCCTCTCTCTCCTGCCCTGTACTACCTGCAGGCTGGCCATTCATCAGGTAGAGCTGTGTGGTTAACCGTGCAGTTCTACCCGACGAATGGCCAGCCTGCAGGCAGTGCAGCTCTCAGGCAGGGAGGGAGGGAGGAGGAGCAACCCAGCCTGCCTCCTTCGGCGACCTCCTGGACGCCATCCAGGCTGCTGGCCCTGCTTAGGCAGAGGGTGAAAGAAAGCTGCCTTCTTTTCCCAATGGGCTTCTGAACTCTGGGTTGTTGGGAGTTAAGTTGTTTGTAAACCTGCCCCTTATTTTACGATTATTTATTTTTGATCAGCTTGCTGTTTTGGTTTTTGATGTTTCTGTTTTTGTTTTAATTTTGTTGTAGCTTGTATTCTGTTTTGTAAGCCTCTTTGGGGGATCTCGGTCAAAATGCAGGATATAAACCTCCAAATAAAACAAGTGGGTTTCAATGCAGTTAAATTCTGGGCAGTGTTAGACAAATTGATGCTTTAGGGACATTTAAAAAAACAACAACCCCTCCCTCTAGTGTCTTTTCCTTCTCTCTTTCATAAAGAGAGTCCAGCCAATGAAGCTCCCCCCCCACCCCCGGAAATTCCCCAAAGTACTCCTGCCTGTGCTTTTTGGAGCTGCAAATTGCTACTGTGCTCAAACTTGCCTCTGAAGCTAAGCAGACATTACGATTAGTTCTGTCCATCTGTATATTGTTAGGCACCACTTGAGCACATTTACAGGGCTTTGGTTTTCACGAGCATTTGGGGGAGAGAAAACACCTTGGATGCCAACACTAAAGATCTTGCAACTTTGGGATCAGTCTGGACTGACTGGAGTGACGGGATGCAGAACTGGACGGCCCAGCAGGGCTCTAGTTCTCTGGCTGCACAGAGGAAGATCTGCCGGCAGGTGCAGCAGCCAGGAGGACAGCTGTGCTTGCTCTTCTGCGCAACTGCAAAAGGGGCAGGAGCCCTGTCATCACTGCCACCTCCTTTGCATCCCGCCCCACTGATTACAAAGCAGGGGCATTGGGAGGGAGGTTGGTGGCAGCCCTGAGACAGTCCAGCCTCATTGCCTGTCTTGGCGGCAGCCTGTCCCAGGCCAGCCATGCCCTTTGTGCCGACATCGGAAGCACACAGTTGCGGGAGGGGGCAACACCCAGGCATGGGTGCAGAGCCCCTCGCCCCCTCCAGCTGGTGGTGATCCAGGTGCTGGCCAGCTGGGTGCTGCTGCTTCTCGCCCTCATTCCGGAGGGAAAGGAAGCACCCAGCCAGCTTGTGCTTTTTTCACCAGCTGGTGTCCCAGTTCACTCTACTGAAGAGGCTGATCAGAGATTTATGACGCAATAGCCAGTTGGAATTGTAGCTCAAGTTCCAGCTTTACTGATCAATTGTAGGTTTTAACGGTCTCACCGTGAATAAAGAAACGAGGAGTGAAAGCACCATAGACCCAGTACATATCTGATAACTCAGGCTTTCCAGTAAAACTTCAGAAGCCCAAATTCCAGGGTCACAATCTCTCCCGACAAAAGCGCCAAGCAAATTAGACATGTTGTTTCCAGCACTTTGTTCAAGGCTGCCAAATTTAAAAGGCTACCAAATTTAAAGTCAGCAGCCACGTGCCAAACTGGGATTCCCATTGTGACTGAGGATGATGGAAGTTGTAATCCAGCACCATCTGGGGACCTCTGAGCCCCGATGGCACCCTTGAGCCCCAGAACTCAGCCAGGGCTCAGGCTTCCAGGTCAACCCCAGTGGCCGAGGAGGTGAGGTGCCAGAGCCCAGACCCTGCGAAGCCCCAGCTGGAGATGCCCTGGTGTGGAGCTGAGGCAGGATGGCTCCACCAGTCCTTTTTCAAAGAGAGGGATCTTGCAAACCCAGCTCTGGAGGACAGGCCAGCAGGCCCCATCAGTGAGCAGACCCCAAACCATTGGAAGCGGACCCCTGCACAGCTCTAAGCAAGTGTGACAGAGCTGGCCTACTGTTGCCTCAAGGTCACACTGGATGCTGAGTGTCTAGAGCCAGGCCATGTTGCATCCAATTCCCTTGATAGCCTATAAAGCCTGGGTGTCTCCATGCTTCATTGGGTTCATGGCATCAAATGATGGCTACGTGGAGCCATTCAGAGGCCGTCTACGTCTGAGCACCAGGTGCTGAGGTCAAACTGCAGGGAAAGGTGGTTGTCGTCATGCCCTGTAAGCTTCCGAAAGGCATCTGGGAGGCCCCTTTTGAGGCAGGGTGCTTGGCCAAGAGCCCTTGGTCCAATCTAGCAGGACCGCTTCTGGAAATGTCGTGCATACCGTTGCTTTCCTCCTCTTTGAAACGGAACGATGAAATCTCCTAATGGCAGCTACTCATACAAAAACCATGAGTTTCTCATGGCTAGAATGTGAATGGGATATGCGTTGGATTTGTCTGTTTTGCTTAAAGCATGCTTCCTGTGGCTGAGTATGTTAGAGTGGTGGAGGAGGGACGCAGGGGGCCTTGGGCCGTAATCAGAGGGCACCTGCCTGGTTTCACTGCTGGACCCGAGAGGATAAAGAGGGCACCACAGAAACTGGGGACTGGGGAGGCTTTCCAAAGTCAGGCTTAGAAAAACAAACAACCGGGAGAATTAGAGATTTGCTGGAGACTTTTAATTGATCTCCTTAAATGGTACCAGATTGTGTTGAGTTGATATGCAGCAGCTTGAGCCTTTGATTAGCTTTTTTCCAAGGCTTAAGCCCTTTGCAGTTCATGCTCAGTTCAGCACATTCGCCTTGATTTTATCCTTTTGTCTACAAAACTGGGAATCGCTTTGCAAGCAAGCCTGCAGAACCAGTTGTGGTGGTGGTGGTGGTCCTGTCAATGACGGAAGTTTGTACCCTGACCCTAAACATAATCCCACTGCTTAGCATTTGTGTCGTGCTTTTTGGATGTTCAAAGCGCTTCATGTGAATTAGGAACATTGGAAGCTGCTTCATGTTTGTTTGTTTGTTTTATTGGATTTATAGAAATCTCTAGGCATACAGAAATCTCTAATGTACAGAATTAAAACATAATATAAAATATAAAACATTTAAAATTCATAAAAAGATAAAAATCATAATAGATAAAAACACATTAAAATTTAAAAATTTAGTTTCACTTAAAAGCCTGGGAAAATAGATACGTCTTCAGGGTCCTCCTAAAAACAAACAGAGAAGGAGATGCTCTTATTTCAGCAAGGAGCGCGTTCCAAAGCCCTGGGGCAGCCACAGAGAAGGCCCCGTCCCAAGTTGCCACCAAACAAGTTGGCAGCAACCATAACTGGACCTCTCCAGATGATCTTAATAGGCAACAAGGTTCACGACAGAGAAGGCATTCGCTTAAGTACCCTGGACGTAAGCCATTAAGGGCTTTATAGGTAATAACCAGTACTTTGTATTTTGTTCAGAAACATATCAGCAGCCGCTGCAGTTCATTTACAATCGGTGTTATATGGTCCCTTTGTGTTGTCCTAGAGACCAATCTGGCTGCCACATTCTGTACCAATTGTAGTCTCCAAACTACATACGAAGGCAGCCCCATGTAGAGTGCATTATAGTAGTCAAGCCTAGAGGTTACTATCATATGTACCACTGTTTTAAGGTCATTTGTCTCCAGAAATGGGCGTATCTGGCGTATCAGCCGAAGCTGATAAAAAGCATTCCTGGCCACAGCCTCCACCTGAGAAACCAGGCTGAGCTTGGGGTCCAGGAGCACTCCCAGACTGCGAACCTAATCTTTTAGGGGGAGTGTAACCCCTGCCCCATACCAAGTTAGACCCTTGGTTCATCTAGCACAGTATTGTCAACACTGACTGGCAGCAGCTCTCCAAGGTTTTAGGCAGGAACCTTTCCCAGCCCTACCTGAAGATGCTGCCAGGGATTGAGCCTAGGACCTTCTGCATGCAAGTTCTGTGGTAGACCTAGTGTCAGGCCATCTAAAAATGAGTGGAGGGAATGCCCCCCTGGAATGCACTGGTTCCTTCCAAATGGCCATGGAATGCATGGAATTTCTGAATGGCCAATGGAATTCCTATGGCCATTTGGAAGGAACCAGTGCCTTTCAGGGGGCACTCCCTGTCACACATTGTAGTACATTCCTAGGTGGCCAGATTTGGCTTTAAAAAAGCCAAATTCTGGCTTATGGCCCATTTGACTCATGAGTATACCCCTTAGGTTCTGGCAACTCTGGAACATTCCCTAAAGTCTACATGATCAGACTGAGTCAGACCCTTGGTCCATCTAGCTCAGGATTGTCTACACTGACTGGCAGCAGCTCTCCGTGGTTTCAGGCAGGAGTCTTTCCCAGCCCTACCTGGGAACTTCTGGATTCTGAAAGCAGGACTGAACCTTGAAACTTCAACATCAAAGCAGAATTAATTAATTAATTAATTACTTTTATTAATTTCCACTAACAATGTTCTTCAACATAAGAATCTGCCATATACAGAGTTAGACCATTGGCCTATCTTGGATCAGTCTTGGATTCAGTCCACACTGAAGAGCAGGAGATCTCGAGGGCTTCAGGCAAGAGTCTCTTCCAGCCCTTCCTGGAGATGCTGCCAGGGATTGAACCTGGGACCTTCTGCATGCTCGTCCACTGAGCAAAGGCCCCATCTCCTTCTTATCGTCTTCCAACAACCCAGTAAGACAAGGGTTCCCAACCATTGACCCTCCAGATAGACTACAACTCCCATCATCCCAACCACAATGGCCAAACAATGTCTGAGGCCTCAAGTCTGAGCACTGTTACTGTAAGGTTAGTGGTCTCAGCCCCATATTGCAGCGGGGGAGTTGAGGCTGAGAAGCTTTCCCACGGGCACCAAGTGAGTTAATGGCGGAGGTGGGATTTACACCAGAGAAGCTCAGGCTCTTAACTAGTACGCTACTCAAGACACCGGCATTAATGCTCAGTACAATCAGCAGAACTGCATGGTACATCTTTTCCTGGACTATACCACTTCAGAATACTGGGAACAGGGAGTTCAGGATGCAAGGGTTTCTTCTAGGGGGAAACCTTGCTAGGTGGAATCCAGGGCAATATTCCACTTGCTTGTGAACAGCCCAGGCTAAGGAGGGCTCCCCGAATATTCCTTTCCTGGCTGCTGAGACAGATCTCAGATTCTACGTCCACCAGATGCTCAACAGATGGGACTTTGTCTTGGTCCTAATCCTGCATCGCACTAGATCCATCGTGTAAACTGCTGCACCAGACCATTTATGAGAGGGAGGCAAAAGAAAGTAGATGTTTTGTTGTGTGATTCCTTTCCAAATTAATTACTTTGTGTGTTGGTGTTGGTGTTGTTATGATGAGCATTTTATGCCCTTCCTGCTCCACTTTAGACCAGAACTCATAGCCGTTTGGCAATGATAAAATGAAATCGCTGTGGTGTGTCTTTTTTAAAATCAACCAGCAGGAAATTACAACAGTCCTCTTGGAGCCATATCAGTACAGCAGCAGAGCAGAATTAAGATCCTGCAAATAACATATCAAATATATGAAGCTGCCTTCCAGCCCTTGGTCTGGCTCAGTAATATCTGTTCTGACTGGCGGCAGCAGCTATCGTGGTCTCAGGCAGGTGAAGGTCGTGTGCCCCCCCCTCCGGTGTCTCCCCCCCTCCCCGGTGGCTATCTGAGATTCTTTAAGTGGAAATGCCAGAGATTGAATGTGGGGCTTTCTGCAGGCTAGGCAGGTGTGTTGCTGCTAAGTGACATTCGCTTTCCATTAGCAGGCACCAAGGGCTTCTCTGAGCAACCAAGGTCTTACCTGGTGCCTGAAATCACTTAGAACTGGGGTGAGGCCTGGGCCAGATGTTCTCCCTCAGGTGAGCATTCCACAGGGCGGAGAGAGCTTGACAGGGAGATTTGGGGCTGCAGAATAGCACACCTGGGGAGGAAACAGTCCTTACAATAACCAGGCCCTACGCCATTAAGTAAAATGGCTTGAAAATAAGCCTAACCCTAACCAGATAACAGGAGAACAGATCTTCCTGCTGAGTGATAGTCATTACTGATTTCTAGGTTAGTTCAGTTGAATTAACTATTAAGCTGAAAATGACAACTTTGAAACAGATCATGCCAAGAGTTTTTGTAAGGAAAAACTGGCCAGGGAGCAAAAATGTATCAAAAATTAAAACCAGAATGATGTGGTATGGATTTGGACCTGAGGAATCTGACTGCTGTAGCTATGCTACATTTCTCAGGATTGCTCTTTTGCAAGAAAAAAAAATTATATTCAGCCTATTCAATTCTCTCAACTGAGGAGTCTATTTCAAAAACCCTAACTAGTCCAAATTATAATCCCCAGAGAGACTGTTGAGTCCATGAATCTTCTTGATTCCTGCTTCTTTTATGCAACAGCTAAGTGGTTACAGTTCGGGGAGCTTGTCTTTAATGACGGATTCTTATCTGCATATCAAGGTCTCCATTCTGAGCGTCAAAAGCAGATGAAGTGTGAAAAGTGCCTGATCTTTTCAAGAAAAAAGAGTTGGGAGTGTCAAGTTGATTCCTTTATTCCCCAGCCAACCCATCTTGCTGATCTGTGTTTTATAATTCAGCAGGCCTCTTGAAAGCACCTTATAACTTTCTTCTGACCTGTATAGAGGGGGTAGGGTCGGGAGTGTTGATCCTAATGGGCTCACTTGCCTATATGAAGGGCGGTCAAGCCAGGCTCTTGATGTCTGGGAGGTCTGATGGATGCTATGGATGCATCCATGTGCAAGACACCTTGTGAAAAAAGGAATGGTCAGGTCCCTGCCCCAAAGGACTCCCAATCTGGAATCATCACAAGTGGGACAATGGAGGAAGGGGAGAGAAGGAGAGGCAAGGATAAGACCAGGAAGGATATGTGTTAATTTCATTTGCAGCTGTCTCCTTTCCCTCTCAGTCCATCAGAGTTTTGCTAGTCTTTTAAGGAAGGCCCCAGGTGCAATCTCTGGCAGCACCTCCATAAGAAGACCCTGCTGGGTCAGGCTAAGAAGACCTATCAGAGTGGCCCACCAGATGCCTCTGAGAAGCCCACAGGCAAGAGGGGAGGGCATGCCCTCTCTCTTGCTGTTGCTCCCCTGCAGCTGGGATTGAGAGGCATCTTGCCTCTGGGGCTGGAGGTAGCCTATAGCCATCAAGACTAGTAGCCACTGAGAGCCCTGCCCTCCATGAATTTGCCCAAGCCCCTTTTGAATTCATCCAAGCTAGTGGCTATCACCACATCCTGTGGCAGAGAATTCCATAGATTAATTATGCACTGTGACTCTTAAGGACCATGACTCTTAAGGACCAACTTCCTTTTGTTGGTCCTAAATTTTCCCGCCTTCAGTTTCATGGGATGACCCCTGATTCTAGTGTTGCGAGAAAGGGAGAAAAATTTTCTCTGTTCATAATTTTATGCACCTCGATCATGTCTCCCCGTAGCTGCCTCTTTCCAAACTAAAGAGCTTCAGATGCTGTAGCCTTGCCTCATAGGAAGGTGCTCCAGGTCCCTGATCATCATAGTTGCCCTCTTCAGCACCTTTTCCAGTTCTACAGTATCATTCTTAAAATATGGTGAACAGAACTGTACACAGTACTCCAGATGTGGCCACACCATGATTTCTATATTAGCATTTTTATTTTCAATCCCCTTCCTAATTAACCCTGGAACAGAATTTGCCTTTTGCATAGCTGCCACACACTGTCAATACTTTGCGTGAGTTGTCCATCATGAACCCATGATCTCTTTCAATCACTGACAGCTCAGACTCCATCCATGTATATGTGAAGCTGGGGTTTTTTGCCCCAGTATTCATCACTTTACACTTGCTTACACTGAACCACATTTGCCATTTTGTCATGCACCCCCCAATTTGTAGAGATCTTTTTGGAGCTCCTCACAATCTGTTTTGGATTTCACTACCCTAAATAGTTTGGTGTCATCCTCAAATATGACCATTTTACTGCTTTATGAATAATTTAAAGAGCACTGGTCCCAGTACAGTTCCCTAAGGGACCCCACTTCTTACTTCCCTCCATTGTGAAAAGTCTCCATTTATTTCTACCTTCTGTTTCCTGTCCTTCAACCAATTACCAATCCACAATTGCACCTGTCTCTTTATTCCATGACTCTTAAGTTTACTCAAGAGCCTTTGGTGAAGAACATTTTCAAAAGCTTTTTGGAAGTCCAAGTATACTATGTCAACCGGATCGTCTTTATCCACATGCCTGTCGTATTCCTATACTGCCTGACATGTGTACCCCTAGGCAGTGTTCTCTCAAAGAACTCCAAAATATTAGTGAAGCAAGACTTGCCCTTGCAGAAGCCGTGCTGGTTCTCCTTCAGCAAGGCCTTTTCTTCTATATGTTTAACAGTTTTGTCCTTAAGTATGCTTTCCATCCATTTACCCAGCACTGAAGTTAAGCTAACCAGCCTGTAGTTTCCTGGATCCCCCCCGGATCCCTTTTTGAAAATCGGAGTTACATTAGCTGCTTTCCAGTCCTCTGGTTTTAGCCTGACTGTAGGGACAAGTTGCATATTTTTGCTTGGAGATCAGCAATTTCACATTTGAGTTATTTCAGAACACTTGGGTGGACGCCATCTTGCCCTGGCAATTTAATTTTTAGCTTTTCAAGACAGCTTAGAAGAGCTTCGCTTGTCACCTCAAATTGGCCCAGTTCTTCAGCTCCCAAGCCCTGAGCTGCTTGGTTCTGGAGCAGGTATATGGTCAGTATCCTTCGCTGTGAAGACAGATGCAAAGAACTCATTCAGCTTCTCTGCAGTCTCCTTATCCTCCTTAATAATCCTTTCATGCCCTCATCCTCTAAGAATCCAACGGGCCTTCCTGGAAGGTTTTCTGCTTCTGATATGTTTAAAGAAGTTTTTCTTATTCCCCTTGAGACTTCTAGCTATATGCTTCTCAAACTCTCTTTTTGCATCCCTTATTGTCTCCTTGCAGTTCTTTTGCCAGAGTTTTTGTTCCTTTCTCTTTTCTTCATTTGGGCAGGTCTTCCATTTTCTGAAGGAGGTGAGCTTCTCTAATTCTACTTTAGCCACGCTGGTGTCCTCCTGAACTTGGTGGTACCTTTCCTCCTTCTTGGTATACAATTTCCAACTGAGCTTCTATTATTGTGGTTTTGAATAAGTTCCATGGTTTCTGGAGTGATTTGACCCTCCCAACTTTCCCTTTCAGCTTCCTTTTTACTAGTCCACTCCTTTTTGAGAGGTTTCCTCTTCTGAAGTCCAACATCTCAGTGTTGGACTTCCTTGGCAATGCTCCACTTGCATATAAGCTAAATTGGATCACACGATGGTCACTGTTCCCCAGTGGTTCTGCAACCCTGACATCTCACACCAGGTCCTGGGCACCACTCAGGATTGAGTCCAAGGTTGCCTGCTTTCAGGTTGGTTCCATAACCAACTGTTCCAAGGCACAATCATTTAGCATGTATAGAAATTTGGCCTCTCTGTCAATACCAGTATGTAAATTTGCCCAGTCCATGTGAGGATAATTGAAGTCACCCATTATTATTTTGTAAAGAAGACTAAACTAATGTCGATGGCTACAGCAACCAGCCTCAGAATTGATAATGAAGACATTGAAGTGGTGGAAAGCTTTTGCCTGTTAGGATCAACCATCAACAGTAAAGTATCCAGCAGTCAAGAAATACTCCACAGACTAGCACTTGGTAGGGTTGCATTGAAGGCCTTGGAAAGGATATTTAGATTCTGTGACGTGTTTATACCTACAAACATTAGAATTATTCGGACAATGGTTTTTCCTGTGATACTCTATGGATGCGAAAGCTGGACTTTGAAGAAGCAAGATGGAAAAAGTATTGATGCTTTTGAACTTTGGTGCTGGAGAAGACTTTTGAGGATACCATGGACAGCCAGGAAAACAAACAAATGGATCATAGAACAAATCAAACCAGAATTTTCCCTTGAGGCACAAATGACCAGGCTCAAACTATCATACTTTGGACACATGATGCAAAGATCCAGCTCCCTTGAGAAGTCCATAATGCTGAAAGAAGTAGAAGGAAAGAGAAGAGGACGTCCAGCAGCAAGGTGGATGGACTCAATTATGACAGCAATGAAGGCACCACTGGGAGACCTTAAAGGCCAAGTTGAAGACAAATCATCCTGGAGAGAATCTATCTTTGTGGTCGCTAAGAACACCAACTTGACGGCACTTAATCATCAATTATTATTTTTATTTATTATATTTTTATACCATCTGACATGTACATCTCTAAGTGATGAACAAAATCTAAAACACAATATAAAACAGTAAAAACAGTTAAAATTTCACAAAATAAAGTAAAAACAATCTAATAAGATAAAAATTAAGTTTAAAATTAATTTCAGTTAATTTCTGTTTTCTCATGGCCTGAGAAAACAGAAGCATCTTGAGGGTCTGTCTCTCTTTGACTCCTCTCTGATTTGCTTCCAACTCCAGGTTACTCTCAGCATTTTTATCCAGAGGGCACGTCCTTAGTAAAACATTTTCTTTCAGTCCTTGTATTGTCACCCATAATGATTCTGGGGAATACTCTGGTCCCCCTAGGTTTTCTAGCTTGTTGGATTCTGTTCCTTCTTTAATATGGAGAGGGGAGCTGGTCTTGTGGTAGCAAGCATGACTTGCCTCCTTAGCTAAGCAGGGTCCAGCATGGTTGCAAATGAATGGGAGACTACAGGTGAGCACTGTAAGAGATTCCCCTCAGGGGATGGAGCCACTCTGGGCAGAGCAATAGGTTCCAAGTTCCCCCCTGGCATCTCCAAGATAGGGCTGATAGAGAGATTCCTGCTGGCAACCTTGGAGAACCTGCTGCCAGTCTGTTTAGAAAATAATGAGCTAGATAAACCAATGTTCTGACTCAGGATACAACAGCTTCCTATGTTCCTATATCCCCATTTCCCTCCTGCTCCTTTTGGAGAGGAGAGCTGATCTTGTGGTAGCAAGCATGACTTGTCCCCTTAGCTGAGCAGGGTCTACCCTGGTTGCATATGAATGGTAGACTAGAAGTGTGGGCACTGTGAGATATTCCCCTGAGGGGATGGAGCTGCTCTGGGAAGAGCATCTCAGGTTCCAAGTTCCCTCCCTGGCAGCATCTCCAAGATAGGCTGAGAGAGGTATTCTGGCCTGCAACCTTGGAGAAGTTGCTTGTCCCCTTAGCTAAGTAGGGTCTGCCCTGGTTGCATATGAATGAGAGACTACATGTGTGAGCACTGTAAGATACTCCCTTTAAGGGGTGAAGCTGCTCTGGGAAGAGCATCTCAGGTTCCAAGTCCCCTCCCTGGCAGCATCTCCAAGATTAGGGCAGAGAGATATTCCTGCCTGCAACCTTGGAGAAGCCGCTGTCAGACTGTGTAGACAATACTGAGCTAGATAGACCAATGGTCTGACTCAATATATGGCCACTTCCTGTGTTCCTAAATGTTTTATAGAGAGGAGAGCTGGTCTTGTGTTAGCAAGCATGACTTGTCCCCTTAGCTAAGCAGGTTCCACCCTGGTTGCATATGAACGGGAGACTTGATGTGTGAACACTGTAAAATATTCCCTTCAGGGGATGGGGCCACTCTGGGAAGAGCGTCTGCACGCTTGCAAACAGAAGTTTCCAAGTTCCCTCCCTGGCAGCATCTCCAAGATAGGGCTGGGAGAGACTCCTGCCTGCAACCTTGGAGAAGCCGTTGCTTGTCTGTGTAGACAATACTGAGCTAGATGGACCAAGGGCCTGACTCAGTGTATGGCAGCTTCCTATGTTCCTGTGTAATATACAGTGCCACTCCACCCCCAATCCAACTCTCCCTGTCCTTTCTGTAGAGTTTGTATCCAGGAATAACGGTGCCCCACTGGTTCTCACCGTTCCACCAGGTTTCCGTTATGCCCACTATATCTAAGTTTTCATGAGCAACCAAGGAAGGGCTGGGAAAGAAAGACTTCTGCTTGCAACCTTGGAGAGCTCCTGCCAGTCCACCTAGCTGACAATACTAGATGAACCAACGGCATGACTTGGTTTAAGGCAGCCTCCAGTGTAACCTATGTACACATCTAGGTTCAATCCCTGGTGTCTCCAGGTAGGGCTGGCAAAGATCCCTGCCTGAGGCCCTGGAGACCTGCTGCCAGCCAGTACTGAGAGATATGGTCTGGCTTGGTAGAAGCAGTTTCCCATGTTCATACTGTCATCGCCGATGTTGTACCTTCACGGTGGCAGTCTCTGGCAATACGCTGCCATCTAATTCTCAGCCTGCCTGCCTCCCCAGTCCGGTTTTCTCTCATGCATGGCCTCTCGCCTCTTTCCCCAAGGTGCCGTCTTCCCATGTCTTTGTCATAGTCTCATGGTGCTCCCTGGTGGATTAGTGTGGGTGGCTACTCCAGCTTCTGCAGCAGGAGAATCACCTCCACTCCTCCATCAGCTGAACTGCCACTTTAGCAAGTGCTTGATCCAAGAGCATGTGGTGTTTTGGCAGGCATGGGGTTAACGTTTAGTTTTAGCTGTGCTAGAGAGTTTGGACTCTAGAGAGCTGCCGATCCAAATGTTCAGTATGAGAGAGTGAGAGGACAGCTGGAACCCCTGTAGAACAGTTAGATGGGGTTTGGGGTCAGCGGAGAAATGGAAGAGTCTCTCTTTTAGTAGGACTCAGAGAAAAGACAGCTTTATGAATACGCTGGGTTAATAAGTGAGGGAACTGAAGAGGACTTTCTGAGTACACATGGAGAATGACCTATGAATTAGCCTCTGCTAAACAGAAATCTGAGTATCCAAAAGGATGGAGAAGTTGTGAAGTAATTCAAATAAGTTCTGGTGAAGAACTAGTGAAGTGTCTGCAGGGGCGTATCTAGGGTAGGGCAGGCAGGGCCACTTGAAGGTGGGCGCCATTTTTGAAAATTAAAAAAAAAATTAAAAAATGGCCACCAAAAACAAAATGGCCACCATGCATGCTCAAATGGCCTCTGTGAGGCCCTAGGCCATGCCATGACTCGCAGAGGCTATTTAAGCATATATGGTGGCCATCTTGTTTTCAGCGGCCATTTTTTTAAAAAAAGTTATTTTTAAAAATGGCCACTGCACATGCTCAAATGGTCCCTGTGAGGCCCTAGAGGCCAGTGGGGGGAGGGGGAACCTTTGCAGACCCCCTCATGGCCTTTAGGAAGCCCACCAAAGGGGCTACAGGTTAAAAAATTAAACATTTTTAATATAATATAAGTCACTGTACACATATTCAGATTGGCACTATGTACAGAGAATCAGGGCTTGTGAATACTGAGCTAAAGCTTAAGAGCTAGGATTGTATTCATTTGCTCTTATTTTGCTTCTTGTGATAAATGAGTTAAATGTGATGTCTTAATAATATGGCTATTAATGGTGAGTTTGTCTTTGAATCAGTGTGAAATCCTTAGTATTAAGCCCCACTGGGAGTTTCTTGCTCTCTTTCTCTCATTTTCTGAAAGACTAGAATATATTCCAGGCAGTGACACAGTTTACTCTGCATATCCTTTAATTATTTTCAGAGTATCTGGGAAAAGTCAAATTCTCCATTTATTTTTAAAACTTATGTAATAGTGATGCTACAATGCATAGTAGAGAATTAGACAGGCACTTCTGTTTAGTTTTCCAAGTACACCTCCACATAGTATTTGGATATTTCATGAGCCCCAGCATACTGAAATTTCCAGCATTTTTGGTCTGGCTACGTCCACTGCTAAATAGTTTTTGAAAGATTAAAAGATTAACGAGCTTGAGTTGTATTTTTCAACTGATATTATGGTAAAATTATCTGAAAGATGGGTGTCAGATGTTTGGACAGGGGGCACAATTTCAGTGCTTGCCCTAGGCGCTATTTTCCCTAGATATGCCTCTGAGTGTCTGTGTACTGGTTAGTGGAGTGTGACAAGCCAGCATAAAACCCTACTGTTTTGTAATGTAAAGTGAGACAAAACAACCTCAGTTAAAACCATTTATGCTAAGCTATGCAAACCAATTGCATTGTGCTAAATACAGAGGCTTGAAGTGCATTTTAAGGTGGCCACAAGTATAAAGTCTAATTGAAATCTTCAGGAACGTTTATAAAATTTAAACAACATTGTAATATAACCTAACAGCACTGGAACACAGCAGAGCAATAAAGACGTTATATTGAAGTCCCTGGCGTAAGCTGCTCTTGGGTCATATTCTGCCATTTGAAGGTATCTTGGGATCGCTTTGTATATTGAAGGCAGGTACACAAGCACAAATCAATTTATTTATTTATTTTTGAGAGAACGAATACAGCAATCTGAAGCTGCCAAGTACCAAAACTGGTGTATACTGCTTGTCCTAGAAACTACTTACACAGGACCCTGAGGGTTCCCATCAAAGCAACCCATCAGGTCCACCCCACTCTTTTTGGAGGGGGAAATCGGGCTGTGTGTGCAGGATACAAGGTGCACTCCTCAGAGAGCCAGAATGGGTACAGCAGCAGCTTCCTATTCAGGGTACTCTTGGTAGCAGAACCTCGTTTGCCGACACGTACTGCATGAAATAATCCAAGACTGGTCTGCTTCTTCATTTGCACCTCAAAATGGGATTTGCAGGCTGGTAAATCCCAACTAGGCGACCTCTGCTGCCCCTTGTGAGGTTGCTGGTCTTTGTAGGTAACTGGAAATGCTGGACGCAAAAGGCGATCCTCGGAGAAAGCCTGTTTGATTATCAGGTGTGCTCTGTTCCTTAATGTTGACGATTGTGGCTGGTTCTGGGTCTCTTCCCCCACGGCTTGCCTCAGTGCCATTTCTTTAATGAATTTGTGAGTTAGTGCTGCAACATTTAGTTAAGTTCAGTTGCTGATGTGTTTAAATGCAGCCTGGCAGGTGAATTGTGAGGCCAGATGGTTTCCAAATTCTGGACTGGAGGGCAAGGAAGGGAGGATAGTAATCTTCTGTTCCATGTACTGAACTCCCCCGATTGCCTTGAGAAAGAATGTGTTCCTCCAGCAAATGAAGCCGCTTGAATTGCAGCCCTGTAAATTGGGGAACCAATATAACATGAATTATTTTACATGTCATTTAGCTGCATGGATTCATTCCCAGGCTGTGGAGTGAGACAGGAAGGGAAGGCGCAAATGTTTTCCTTCAGCATAGTGAGGGTTTAATGATGAGTGTCCAGCAGATTAGGATGTGTCAGTTGCTGGTTTGTGGTTTACGTTTTGCTCATTTTTTGAACATTTGAACATTTTATTTCTGGAGGGGCCCCCAGAGTTTTACAAATGCAGTTGGGGGAAACAGAGAAGCCACATGTTGGATAGAAAGAATCCTGGGAATGCCAAGGATGGCCAGCTCGAGGCGCTCCAGCTGTTGTTAGACTACAACTCCCATCAGCTGCAGCCACATTGTTTCTGGGGATGATGGGGTGAAGTACGTGATATACAAGAAAAGGGTCTTGTGGAGGTGAAATAACACCCAACGGAGAAGACATTAGCAGATGTACTTTGATTGATTGATTGTTCGTTCAGTTTATATACCACTTTTCATTGAAATCATCTCAAAGCGGTTTACAATATAGTTAAAACAATATTTATTTGTTTGTTTGTTTTATTATTACATTTATATCCCGCTCTCCCTCCAAGGAGCCCAGAGAGGTGTACTGCATACTTAGGTTTCTCCTCACAACAACCCTGTGAAGTAGGTTAGGCTGAGAGAGAAGTGACCGGCCCAGAGTCACCCAGCAAGTCTCATGGCTGAATGGGGATTTGAACTCGGGTCTCCCCGGTCCTAGTCCAGCACTCTAACCACTACACCACGCTGGCTCTAAATACACAATACACAATTAAAATACAAAAATTAGAGCTATTAATATAAATCTAAAAATAATCTCTATTTTACCAATTTAAAAACCTCTGTAAACTGTAGTGGAAGCTGAGATTGCCAGCTGGGAGAGCATTCTAAAGCCTGGGGGCTGTGACTGAGCAGGCCCTGTCACACCTGCTTGACATCTGAGCCGCTTTCACTGTCGGCATGTGGAGTATATTTTGTCTCAACATGCTTTGTTCTGTATTTTGTCTTCCCCATTTGTGAAAGCAAAGTGCAACTTTGATTGTCCTCAAACAATTCAGTTGGTTTTGGTTTATCAGCTCCAAAGTCTTGCAACAGTTTGTGTTTCCTGGCAAGCCTGAGTGGCTGACACTTATTCCACTTCCGGAGAGGAAAGAGCGACAGTGTTTTGCTTTCGGCTTCACCAACTAATTACTTCACTTCCATAAAAGAACAGGTATCCCCTTGTGGATTTACGATCTGTTCTATCTTCTGCCCAATCTGCATGCATATAACCCACTAGTCTAGGATTACTACTTGCTGGCAATTTCAGTTTTAGATTAGCTGTACCTTTAAGGTACCTACCCAGTCTGCTAACTGCAATCCAGTCCTTCTTGCTGGGTGTACTTACTTTCCTGCTTAAAATTCTGCATTTGCCTTCGTCTGCGGTTGCCACCGGCTCGTCTGGTGGCTACTCAGGGATGGGCCTTCTCCGTTGCTGCTCCAAAGCTCAAAATAAGTTTTTGTGAGACAGGATGCTGGACTAAACAGGCATCCTGCCCCCCTGTTCTGATTCAGCAGGGCTCTTAAGTCTTAAAGGAGGCGAATCCAGAACAGTAGCAGGGAGGTGCTGCAGGCACAAAAGGCCATGGTGTTGATGTCCCTTGTCGATTCTCCATCATGGACACAGCAGCCTTCCCTTTGGGCTTCTTGTTAGGGCAGGGGTTCTCAAATATGAGTTGTTGGACTACAACTCCCATCATCCCCAGCCACGATGGCCTTTGGTCATGGCTGTAGATGATGGGAGTTGTGATCCAACATCATCTGGGGACCCATGTTTGAGAACCTTTGTGTTAGGGCCTTTTGAGTTTTGAAGTGTGAAGCAACCATGCATATTTATTTATTTTTATTTAAAATATATCTATGCCGCCCAAAACTTGCATCTCTGGGCAGTTTACAATTAAAATCATTTAACACATTAAATCAATTAACAAAATCATTTAACACATTAAAACATTTAAAACTCAATATTAAAAATTAAAACTATAAATCTAATTAAAAGCCTGGATGAATAAATGTGTCTTCAGTGCCTTTTTAAAAGTTGCCAGAGATGGGGAGGCTCTTATTTCAACAGGGAGCACATTCCAAAGTCCAGAGACAGCAACAGAGAAGGCCCGTTCCTGAGTAGCCACCAGATGAGTAGGTGCCAATTGCAGAAGAACCTCTCCAGATTATCTTAACAGGCGGTGGGGACTCATGGCGAAGAAGACATTCTCTTAAATATGACTGACATCCAGTTCTTTTTCAGTTTTCCTGCTGTGGAGGTGATGAATTCAGAGACTGGCATGTGAATCCATACCATTCATGCAACAGCAGTGGCCCTCTGGCCTGTGGGGTGCCCTACACGTGCTGCATCAAGAAGGTGAGATTAAAGAAGCTTGAACCCAGAACTTCTCTAAGAAATAGAAGATGGTTCTCTGGGCTGCCTTCTGCAGTGGTACAGATATGGGCTCAGTGCTGGGAGAGACCCAAAATGACTCTTGCTTGTCTGGTCCACTGATTGAGTTGCATGGCTTTGCATCAGTCTGAGGTCCCGAGTTCAAATACAGAAGCTTCTGCTAGTGTCAGGCCTCGGCATAGAAGAGCGCTGCATTTGAACTTATGAACTTGGCCTGAAATGAAGCCATGCAGTGCCCCAATGGACCTCACAAGCAGGAGTCATCTTGGGTCTCTGCCAACATTGAGCAGGTAGTTAAAGGTATTTTCAGGGCATTTCACTCCTCCGATAGCTGCTTGATCATTAGCAGAACTCAAAGCACCTCACCAGACATCTGTTGGTATTTTTATCTTCCTTGCACTCGCTGCACCTCTCTTCTTTAAAATTTATTTCACTCTTTCTGCTCCTGGCCACAGAGAATTCAGAGCTGTGTTATGTGGAGAAATACTTTCCTTGCTTGTTAATCAATGGGATGTTAATTTTAATTGGTACCCTCTAGCCCAGGTACTGTCCTGTGAAGGCAAGCACCTGTTCTCCTTCAGCCTTCTGAAATGTGCTTATTATTTTATACTCTTCTGCCATATGTGGGTGTAAAGGGGGCTGGTTTCCATGTGGAGTGTCAAGGGAGCCCAATGCAAATTAGATTTAAGTAAAAGCCTAGACTAGACAGTGGGTGGCACAGATCAAGGCCCTTGGCTTCTTGGTTGATCCACCCACCCTCCCATCCATCCATCCATCTGTGCTGGGTTCCATAGTCTTGGTGTGTTTGTTTGTTTCCTTCTCAGGAAGTCTGAGTTAGATTTTTCCTTAATTCACGTGTGCTTAAGCCCAGAGAGCCTGCTCAACAATTGTTTAAAAAAACAATACAAAGCAGCACAGTTCCTAAGACAGAAAGACATGCAGCACACATATGCGGAAATGTGGAGGTTCCATCTTCAGTCACAAGTAGCTGCTATCTGTACAGTGCAGAAACAGAATGAGAATCCCCATGTCAATGGATCCAGGAGGAGGAGGACCACGCATCACGGTCGAATGCCACCTGGGCTTCAGCACCAGCCTGCCTGAGGATCTGGTCTGCTGAATCCAAGGTCCATCCGAACCCCAGACTAGCCCCTACCAAGTCTGGGCGAGGGAGATGTGCCTACATGTCCCCCTTTGGGGCTCCCTGGAGGCCTCTGGTGGCCACTTTGGGAAGCAGGATGTTGGACTATGACTTGATCCATGTATGTGCCTTTGTGAGCCAGCCGTGAGGTCAGCTTTGTATGTGCAATGAATCTTCTTCATGGCAGCATTCAGAACAGTTGGAGGGAAGTGCATGAAGTCAGATATTTAGGTTGCACAAAGGTAGTATCTCCACACACTCTCCTGTGCCAACCGGACCTCACTTGGTCTACTGTGTCCTCCTGGAGATTGAGTCCTACAAGGAACAGTTGAAAGGGCTGGGTATATTTAGCCTGGAGAAGAGAAGAATGTGGGGGGAGGGAAGGGGGCCGTCTTCACATATCTGAAGGGCTGTCACACCAGAGGAGGAGCAGGCTTGTTCTCTGTGGCTGCACAGGGCAGGGCTAGAACCCAAGAGTGGAGTTGAAACTGCAAGGAAGCAGATTTAGGCTAGGCATTGCGGAGAATTTCCTGACTCCAAGAGCTGTTTGGTAGAGCAACGGTCGTGGTGGGCTCTCCTTTGCTGGATGTTTTCAAACAAAGGCTGGGTGGTCATCTGTGGGGGGTGCTGTAGCCGATTTCTTAACTGAGCTGTGGGCCGGACTAGAACTCTGAACTCCCTTTGAACTCTGAAACTGCTGTCCAACTCCGTTAGTCATGGCCAAGCACCACTGCAGCCCATGTGCGGTCAATGGGACAAGATGAACGTGACTAACTGAATGCTCTTAACTTCAGTCCTGACTAACTTAGTCTGGAGGCTGCCCTATGACTCTACAACCTCTTGCCCTTCAGCTTGCAATTTCCCAGCTTGCAATGTTCTGTCCAAATCAGAGGCTTGTTCAATTGCCTCTAGCCTGACTAATAGTAACTTGCAAGAAACCTTTTGGGAGCGCCTCAGTTTTATGTCTTAATTCTGATCTGACCTGGAGGCTCGCAGAACAGTGCTCGGGCCCCATTAAGATCACTGGGCCTCTTGCTTCTTGGTGGCTTGTATAAATCTGAAATGTTTCCTCTCAGTTCCACCATCTCTCTCCACTCCCTCCGGGTGCCTGGGCTCGGTCTCCCCTTCTGCAGAGTCCCAGCTGGGCAGGCTTTTCTGCTCCTTCAGCATTTGGGGAGGGGGAGCTCCTTTCATTCAGAAATAATAGTAGTAGTGAGGGTTTCCATCCTTCTACAGCTGGGCTGCACCGCTTGGCCCTCCAGCTGCTTCTGGACTACAGTTCCCATAACCCCCAGCCACAGTGGCCAATGTCACGGATGATGGGAGTGGTAGTCTGACGTCTGCAGGAGAGCCAAAGTTGCACAGCCCTCTTTCACAGGCATGGGGGTGTGTGGATGGGAAGGGCTCAGTCAGTGGCCCGAGTCCTGCGTATTCCCTTCCAGGCTTCTAGGCAAGCAGCAAGGCTCAGGATCACGGGAAGAGCAGGAGAGGAGCAAAGTCTGTCTTGAAGGCCGCCAGCAGCAGGAGCTGCTCTGTGGAGTTTCTGCTGGTGGAGTTTCACAGCAGCAGCGGACAGTTGGTGCCATTCGCAGGGCTGCAGCAGGGCTGTCCTTGGGGCAGGGCCACGGCCTGGGACTGCGCTCTTGTTGCTGCCATGAGAATTAACTGGAAGGGGGCCTGCACTGGCTGATCTGGCCCAGGCCTCCTCACACCCTACCAGGGCCTTGCATGGCTGCCCCATCCCTCCTGGCGCACGGATCATGCCCTGACACTGTCCTCAGGAGTCCTCCTCCCAAGCAGGGCTCTGGCATGGGTGCCCCCTGATGCCGAGACACCGCCGTGCTGCTGAGTCCCAGCTCCTCTTTCAGGCTTCTGGAGGGGCCGAGGGGTAACTGCAGTCCAGAGTCGGGGTGTGGTGGGCCCCCTAGTTCTGCAGATGCCCCTGGCTGGCTATCATCAGGGGTCTGTCCTCGGGGCTTCTTTCAGGGAGCCCTGACTACCTTGGGTCAGTGCCACCAGCTGGTTGAAGTGCTCATGAGACGCTGAACTGTTGTGGCTTGAAGAGCCAATGCAGGGGTTGGGGCTGCAGTGCAGACGCAATCTCCGTGCTGCTTCTCAAAAGGGGCCACGTGGCACCTCTCAGGGGGTGCTTGTTGGGCTCTGCTGCTGCTGCTGAGCATCACGGATTTTAGTCTCTCAGGTCCAAAGTGCCCCAGAGGTGGCGGGGGAGGGGGAGCTGATGCGTGTGCACCTCTCCCCAGAGGAGGCCCTGAGGACATTTCGAACGGCATTGCCCACATCCTCCGTGTGTTTGCGTGTGGCATGGCGTGCTGTTCAAGAAGGCCTTTTGGCCAAGGGTTTGAGTGCCTCATGTGAGTTCTCGTCGCCAATGTGGTACAAAAATACCACTTGTTGAAACTTCCGGGGGAAAGCCACCTGGGGTCTGCTGATGGAAATTATTCTCTCGCTGGTTGTTTTTGTTTTTAATGAACTGGAACTTGAGGGGTGTGTGTGTAGAGGGGGGCTATCTTACCCTTTGCCCTTGAGTGGTGGTATTCACAAAACCAGGAGCCAGGCGGTGTCAATCACTCAGTGGCAAAAGGAATAGCATTTGTCTTCTAAACTCTTCCGTAACCCTGACTCGGCATTACAATGTCCAAAGAAGGTCCTCATTCTAAGGTCTGCCAATAATGATCCTTGCCATTTAGATAATGCCTTTTATAAGGTTCAGATCACTCCGCATACATTTATTGGGCAATCCTTAGAGCAGTCCTTCAAGGTAGAGATGTGCATGGAACCAGCGACTGCCGGTTCAAGGGTGGGGGGGGTGGACTGGGGAGGGTGCTATTCCCCCAACCCCCACCGCGTTTCCCCTGCTGGCACTGTTCTCAAAAAGGAGTGAACAATCAAAAGAAAAAAGGATTTGCCCTTCTTCGTGGGGTAAACTGCGCAAGGGAGCTGGACTCTGTCTGACTTTGCAGACCTTTCTCGAACAGAAGCAGCTAATTCACAACCAAGCAACTAACTTGTGCAAATGTCCTTGAACAGGGGACAGCTTGACTTTTGGTGTGGATTAGGCAGGTTGTATTACAGGTCAGCCTTTCGTTGCAAAGGTCGAGGGTAGCTAATTTCAACATCGAGATCTACTGGGATATTTCAGAAGTGACTTGAGCCAGCTCTTCCGTCAGGACATGCACATCATCCAGGCAGGGTCATGGACAACATATAATTTTTAAGCTGGAGCAGGGTTGCTGCTTTCTTGTGAACTTTTGAGTATAATTGCCAAGTGTCAAGGAAAAACTGGAGTGCGTTCTTTTCAGTGTAGCACTGCAGTCAAATAGAGTAAAGTAGCTTAAACTGAGGGTACCTTAGCTTGGGCTGTAGATCTGGGGCTGTAGCTTAGTGACGGAGCATCTGCTCTTCATCCAGAGGAGGAGGAGAGCTGATCTTCTGGTAGCAAGCATAAATTGCTTTCCTAAGCAGGGCCTGCCCTGGTTTGCATTTGAATGAGTGACTACATGCGTAAGATATTCCCCTTAGGGGATGTGGCCATAGCTCAGTGGGGAAGCGTACAGTACATGCAGATGGTCCAAAGGGACTGGGGGCGACTCCTGCCTGGAACCTCGGAGAGCCACTGCCAGTCAGTGTAGTAGAGAGCTAGATGGACCAGTGGTCTGACTCGGTATAAGGCAGGTTCCTACGTTGCTATGTAAGACTGAGACGGAAACACTTTTCCTTGATGCATGTTTTCCTGCTGTCTTGAAGTATTTCTGAGACATATGATTTCCAACAGAGGTACAGTGAGAGCAAAGCAGCAGCTCCACTCCTGGGAAAACTAGGGTTTGGATCCATCCATAACTGTGGCTGAGAAGCCGCAGTGTCCGTGCAAAGCTCCACACAGGGGCGGGTTGCCCTGTCCTCTCCTCTGGGTTGAGTAACACGCTCTACATAGATGTGAAGAGAGAAGAGGACAAGGCCGCCCTTGAAGGCTGGCGGGAACTGCTCCACACGGGTGCTAGGGTTGTTCAGGCTCAGTGGGAGACATGCAGGGGCAAGATCTCACGGGAGAAGGAATCGACATGCTGAGTCAGGACACCCTGATTGGCTGCCAGTTATCTCAAGCCCTATATCAAGCAAACGCTGTTCCTGGGACAGTACTGTCAGCAACATTGCCTTCCACAGACAGTGTTCCTCGTGCTATAATTGTTCAACCTTTCTTGTTTCAGCCTGTCCTTGTTCTGTTCCTTCCTTGCTCCTTTATTTCAGTTATTGCTCAGATATTGTCGAGGGGGGTACCTAATTTAGTTTCAAGGGGACTTTATTTTGTTTCTACTACTTTATCTTTGAGAGTCATCCTTCGCTTTCATCCATGCTGCTAAGCGGCTCCTTTCTTATCTACAGAATTTCTATCTTGACTCACAGAAGTGGATCTGGAGGGACCATAAATCCTGTCGGGTCAGCCGTGCCAACATATTTACAAGAGCTCCTGAGAGAGCCCATGCAGGCAATGCCCCTCTTGGCTGCAGAGACATTCAGGGCTGCCCAACCTGTGAAACGGGCCTTGGTGCAGAAATAGCTGCTCGGGACCTTGAGTTGGATCAGCACTGAGCCTAAGTGCATCCTCTTTGCGAGCTGAAAGGGAAGTCCTGCTGCTCTCTTTGCAGAACTCATTTATTGTTCCCTAAGCAGGAGGGGCTGCTGTTCTAAATGAGTCTGAGAACCTAAAAGGATGCCGTCTTGGAGACCGTGTGTGCCATTTAGCAGCTGGTGCCTGATGGCTTATCCAGCAGAGAAAGAGAGAGTCACTCTAGTGGTTTTAGCCATTTCAACTTGTGCATACTTGGTTATTTCATTAATGCATGCAGTTAACAGACAAAGCTTGTGCCTTGTTTAGAGCTGATGCCACACAAAGAGGCAAAAACACCTCACTGCATGTATGTGCTGATGGGGTTTGAAGTAGCAGCGCCTTCTCAAGAAAGGGGTCTTGGTGACCTAGCGGAGAACTCCATGAAAGTGTCAGCTCCATTTGCAGTGCAGAAAGCCAGCTCCAGATCAGAAATTACTAAGAACTGGCCTCTATAATAGCACCCTTGCAGAGACCCATAGGGTGGCCCGGTCTTTTTTTCCCCCCCATCATCATCATCATCATCATCATCACTACTTGTATCACTATTATAATTATAATAGTAATTATTATAGTGGTGGACCTCGATATTCACAGGGGTTCCATTTCCTGCTGTAGCCATGGATATGGAAACCGCAGCTATTGAGTCATTGAGGCTATGGAATCGTGGGGGTTATTTATTTAATATTCATTTATTTAAAATATTTATACCCCACCCCTCCAGTGCACGACTGCTCAGGGCAGCTCACAACAATAAGATACAGTACAATAAGACACAAGATACAATAAAAGTAAAAAAATTAACTAAATTAACCCCCTTCCAAAAAGTTGTCAGATTAAAAACCACAGTCATTATTAGGTTCAAATACAGGTTATTTTAAAAGCTAAAAACTGAAAATTTTAAAAAGCTAAAGAAACTACCAGATATAACAAAAAAAAAATGGAGCATTAAAAAGTCTCTTTAAAAAGATGTGTTTTAATTGTTTTTTTAAAACGCTGAGGGAGGGAGCATGGCTCTTCAGGGAGGGCATTCCAAAACCGAGGGGCCACAGTCAAAAAGGCCCTGTCTCTATTCTCCGCCAACTGGATCCTTGTTAGTGGCAGGGCCATGAGCAGGGCCTGAGACAATGAGGTTCATCCCAGGGGTTGAATGGAGGCTCATCCCAGGGGTTTCATGTAAATGTCATGGAGAACAGAATAGATCCCTGTGGCACCCCATAGGCCAAAGGCCAAGGGGTGGAGCAGGCATCCCCCTGAACCACCTTCTGAGTACGACCCTCCAGGTAGGAGTGGAGCCACCATATAGCCGTTGCCCCCAAGTCCCAACCCAGAGAGACATCCCAGAAGGATACCACAGTTGATGGTATCGAAAGCAGCTGCGAGGTCCAGGAGGATCAACAGAGTCACACTCCCTCTGTCTAACTCCCGGCGTAGGTCACCCACCAGGGCGATGAAGGCAGTTTCCGTCCCGTCTCCAGGTCAGAAGCCAGACTGGAAAGGGTCTAAGTAATCAGATCCATCCAGGACTGCCTGGAGCTGAGACGCCACAACGCTCTCCAGCACTGTGCCCAAGAAGGGGAGGTTTGAAACTGGTCAGAAGTAATTTAAGTCATCTGGGTCCAATGGGGGCTTTTTAAGGAGGGGCCTAATGACTGCCTCCTTCAGGCAAGGGGGGACCAGGGGGGTCAGGTTCCCTGCTGGCTGAAAATTGGGGGGGGCATGGGGGGAGCTCCTTAGCCTGCTTTGCTCCCCCCCAAGTCGTGCTGTGTCCTGGAATGCCCTCAAATTGGCTGAAAATCGCTGGGTTTCCCCCCTTTTTCCTTAAACAGAACCATTTTGTGGCTCCGACAAACAAAATGGCGGCTGGAAATGACCTCTGCGGTCATTTCCAGCCACCCCCGATCTTCAGATACGCCAGGTCAATGTGTGTTCTCCTCTTTTTGCCCGCATAAGGTGAGTTTAGGTGTTTTTTTACCCAACTGGGGATACGCGAATCCGCAGATACCAAATTCGCGGATAACGAGGTTCTCCTGTACTAGGGACAAAACTCTACATCCGTACATTACCTCTAACAGAGAGAGAGAAACCGGGGCTGGCTCTAGCGGTCAGGAGGAGCCCTTGGCAAGGCGTCCTCCTAAGGCGAGGCTCCCAGCCAGGGGTTGCTGCCGGTCGTTGTTGGACTACCACCCCCATCATCCCCAGCCTCTGGCCATGGCAGCTGGGGGGGGATGGGCGAGAGAGAGGAGGCGGCAGCAGCAGAGTGGCTCTTGGGCCAGGAGAGCCAGGCGAGGGCCACAGGAGTGCTTTTGGGGAGGGGCAGCAGGACCTTTGGAGGGCCCTCAGCGGCCACCCATCGGTGCTGTTCCTGCTGCCAGCCTGGAGAGAAGCCTAGATGGAATATTGGACAATGAAAGGTAGGCCAGGTCAGTCTATGGAAAGAAATACATTAGGAATAAGATGAGGGGTGACCACATCTGGAATTCTGCCTTCCGTTCTTGTCACGTCACTCCATCTCAAAACAGACATCTTGGAGCTGGCAAAGGAGCATCACTGACCAGGCAGCAGGCTCAGAGCAGCCCACTGGGCAACAGGGCATATTCCCGGCGCGCCCCACCCGCAGGGAGCCCCTGTGCCCTGCCGCACTCGGCAGCAGTGAATACTCCCACCCTTCAGCACCCATTTTGCTCAAAACCCAGCATGGCGCCGCCCTCCCCACATACATTCCTCTGCCCTCTCCATGCCCCCAGTCCTCCGGCCCTGAGAGGCAGCTGTCTTCTACCAAGTCAGGGCTTGGGTCCCTCTAGCTCAGTATTGCCTACACTGGCTGGCAGCCACGCTCAGACGCTCCAGACAGGAGTCTCTCCCAGTCCAGCCTGGAGATGGGAGCCAAGACGGAGCCGGGGACCTTCGGCCTGGTGCAAGCCTGCCGAGGCTCTTCTACCGAGCTGCGGCCCCCTCCCCTCGGGGGAGGACCTGGCAGTGTTGACCCAGGTAGTCTCCCACCCCAGTGCAAACCAAGGCAGGCCCTTCTTAGCCAAGGAAACGGTTCCCGCTCGCTGCCACAAGACCAGCTCCCCTCCCCATCACTGTAGCCTGAAATCAACGAATCCCAAGTCAGGCGCCACAAGTGAAGGTGCAGCTACACACGTGGACTTGAGCAGAAAGTGAGCAGTTATACCGTTGCCCCAGAGAGAACTTTCCCCTTCTAACGTTTGTTCCGTGGTCTTTAATGCATGTGTCATGTGCCTCTGCTACATGACAGCACCGTCGAATGGCTCCTAGTTCGCTCAGAGTCTTCCTGGGTTGGGGTGTGGCTGCTCGCGGCAGAGACTGGTTGCAGGGGAGTCCCAGGTCTTGGGCCAACGTGAGGCCAACAGTGGCTCAGCCCAGCAAGCCTGCTGAGAGTGGGGGGGCGGCAAAGGAGGCAGCACGGGTTGCTTCTCTCTCTCTTGCCCTGCCTGAGAGCTGCGCTGCCTGCAGACTGGCCATTCTTCAGGTAGAGCTCTGCAGCTCTACCTGATGAATGGCCAGCCTGCAGGCAGGGCAAGAGAGAGAGAGGACCAAGCCAAGCTGCTGCCGGGAAGCAGAGGCAGCTGTGCCTCCTTTGCCACACACACACACACCCCGTTCCTTAGGATGAGGCACACAATGCAGCGAAATGCATTGTGGGGGCCACCAGCCCCCTTGAAAGACCAAGCCCCTTGCAAGCTTTGGAAATGTTGGGTGGGGCTGGGAGGAGGGCAGGTGGTGGCCAGCAGCCGCATCTCCTGTCCTGGTGCTTCCTGCACGCTTTGCAAGGATGAGTGTGAGGAGAGGCAAAGCTCCTGGAAGAGCTTGTCTGGGTCAGATCCGTCCCAGGGAGCGGCTCAGATGCTGCCCAGGGGGGGGGCACCCCAACCATCTGCCTCCTGCTCTACCTTGCCTTATGAAACAGCGGCCACTGGCTGATTGGCAGATTCATGAAATATCTCTCTCTCAACGGCTACTAGCCATGACAGGCTGATAGAACCTCCATAGTGAGAGGCAGTGCGCCTTAGAGTACTGGAGCAACAAGTGGGGGCTGATGTCCTGCTTGTGGGCTTCCTTTGAATAAGCAGAACACTTCTCTTTGGTCTCTCTTCTGGAGTGTTTTGGTGGGGTTTTTTAGGATTAAATCTCTGGAGCTGGCAGTTGAAGAGCACAGATTTCCATTGGGTGACATTGTTGGCACAATGCATGTGAATGAAGGAGGATTAGAAGGGGGAGAAAAAGCTGATGCATCTGTCAAATCTCTGGAGCTTCTCTGCTCTGCCTGTTGACAAACTGAACGAGTGCCGAGACCCTGAGGGAGGAAGGCAGCACACCTTTCCCTCTGCCAGTTCTGCTCAGCCTGTTTCCTGGAGTGCTCTTCTCCAGGAGGCGGCTCAGGAGGACGGAAGCGGCTGGTGCAGGGCGGCCCTGCTGAGCGGAATGCAAGCATCTGGAGGCCTTCTCCTTCTGACAAATTAAGAGCACCGGTCCCAGGACAGATCCCCGGGGGGAGAAGAGGCAGCATCTTTTTGGACAGAAAAGTAGGAACACCTGCTGCTACAAGTGATAAGGAAGCACTTATCACTTGGAACTTATCATGTTCCAAGATTCCCAGCAAAGAGATTGTCATTACAAAGAACATTGGGATAAGGGGACAGGTTCATGTGTGGATCGGTAACTGGTTGAGGGACAGGAAACAGAAGGTAGGAATGAATGGAGAGTTTCACAATGGAGGGAAGTAAGAAGTGGGGTCCTCCAAGGATCTGTACTGGGACGGGTGCTCTTTCACTTGTTCATAAATGATCTAGAAGTTGGGGTAAGCAGCAAAATGGCTCCTTAAAGATAACAACACCTACCTCTGCCACCAAACTGGCTGAACACAAGAGCTTCCACATCCCTAATATGTAACCTAGAGCAAGAGTTCTCGGACTTTGGTCCCCAGGTTTTGATGGACTTGGCCTTGTGGAACATAGGAAGCTGCCATATACTGAGTCAGACCATTGGTCCATCTAGGAGAGCTGGTCTTGTGGTAGCAAGCATGACTTGTCCCCTTAGCTAAGCAGGGTCCACACTGGTTGTACATGAATGGGAGACTAGAAGTGTGAGCACAGTCAGATATTCCCCTCAGGGGATGGAGCCGATCTGGGAAGAGCAGAAGGTTTCAAGTTCCCTCCCTGGCTTCTCCAAGAGAGGGCTGAGAGAGATTCCTGCCTGCAGCCTTGGAGAAGCTGCTGCCAGTCTGTGAAGACAATACGGAGCTAGATAGACCAGTGGTCTGACTCAGTATATGGCAGCTTCCTATGTTCCTAGCTCAGTATTGTCTACCCAGACTGGCAGCAGCTTCTCCAAGGTTGCAGGCAGGAGTCTCTCTGAACACTGTCTTGCAGATGATGCCAGGGAGGGAACTGGGAACCTTTTGCATGCAAGCATGTGGCTGGAGATGATGGGAATTCAACAACTTCTGAGGGCCTAGAGTGTAGCCCTTCATTCCCCTGCTAGGGTAACATTAACTTCTCTCCCTCCCCGACTTGCATCCAGCCTTGGTGTGATGGGCAGACTCCTGCCTGGAGGGATTTGCAGTCCCTTCCCATTGCTTCATCTCAGTCCTGCTCGATGGCAGTCAGAAAACAAAAAACCCCTTTGCTCTCCAGAACTCCTCAGTGTTGCTATCAGGCAAACCAACATGTTTGTTCTGCTGGGCTCTGCCATAAATACATGAGTTGATAGAGGAGGGTGGAAATGTCCCTCTTAAAGAGTTTCCCTTCACTTGCTTGCCTTCCGGAGGCCCTGTCAGTAAATTAGATTTTCTGTTCCCAGCGGCAGCTCTGTTCTGGACATACAGCTCACGAGTCCAAAGGAAGGCAGGGTTTTTTTTATGTAAAGAGGCCACAAATCACTCTTTATGGGGAAATTGAATTGGAAATATAATCATTCAGAAATGACAAGTCTTCATTAAAGGCCGGGAGGGAGAAAGGAAACAAGCCCATGACACTGAACGGCAGGAGCTTAAGTTCAGACGAGGAAAGTGCTTGTTCACACAGCACATCGTTTCTGGAATTCCCTGTGAAGGGATAGCAGCTGACTTGAGACCTTTAAGAGTGGAGTAAAGGAATGTCTGTCGGTTGCCTTTAGGACTGAGCCACCGGCTGTAGCCTGAGTTCTCTGGGCCCCCTGGCACAGCAGGCAAGTTCAAAAGCCCTGGTGGGAGAGGCAGGGGAAATGTTGCCATGGGCTGAACTATTTCCAGTCATGCAGTTGTGAGTCCAGAAGTGCAGAAGATGCTCCCCACGATCGTCCCCATGGCAGTGCCCACCCCAACAGCCAGAGGAACCAAGAAATACCGGAGCTCCATCCCTCTCTGTATCCCCCTCCACTACACCCCTGATTATTTATACTCTTTTATGTCTGGCAGTCTGTGGTGGGCTGAAGGGTCTAAGAAGCTAATGGAGCATCATATCTGTGTTGATCTTCTTCCTTGCGGTTTTTTTTCTTCAAAAGATCTCCTCCATGCATTGTTGTTATGTTAGAAACCATTCTTCCTCTCTTTCTAGGTCCCAGGAGAAGTCATCAATACACTGTGTGGATACAGGACTCTAAACAAAGAGGTAATCAGCTTCACCAGTACACTTGGAGATTAGGCTGCAGACACAGGTGGGGGGGGAGGCATACCTGGCAAGGGAGAAGCAGTGGGCAAGGTGCTTGATGTGAACAACTTCTGTGCGCACACACCATTGGGATGAAGAGGAGTGGCAGACGGGCACCGTTGTGGGATGTGCGCAGGAGAACTTCCAGCAGGTGGTGTCCTCTCGGATCTGGAGGGAGCTGCTTGTGCCCAAAGAAAACCGTCTGCCTTGCGCAGTGGTGGGGTTGCTGTCTTTAGAGGCTGCCCAGCAGAGCCTGGCTGGGATGCTGTCAGTAGCCGATTCCTGCACAGGACGTGGGGCGGGACTAGAAGGGCTGCAAGAGTCTCTTCCAACTCTAACGGGCTACGAATTGAGATGTGCACGGACCAAGGTTCGTGTCTTGGTTCAGTGCCATGGGGAGGGGAGAGGCGAGTGGGGTCTTTAAAAAAAGGAGAGAGCAGGTCCTGCTGCGAAGGTGCTGCCCCTAAGAACCCACATGCAGCGCCAGCATGCACATGGCATCCGCGCATGCACGGGCAGCATACTTGATCACTAAAGCGACAGTCAGTAACAAGCAGGATAAAAAGAGCATAACATTTCATTTTCAAATCTTAAGAGTATTAATATTTCTGGGGAAATGCAAAAGTGTTTGCTTGGTGTTAGAAAGACATTAGGAAAGGCACCAGCTGAGCCTCCCTGGAGAGAGTTCCACGGATGGGTGCCTCCACTGAGAAGTCCCTCTCCGTCCTCGTCACCGCTGGAGGAGAACCTCTGAAGATGATCCCAGTATGAGGGCAGTTAAGGCAGCAGGAGGGGGCTTCTTGCAGGTGTCCAGGTCCAAAGCTGGCCAGAGCCAGCAGAGGCAAGAAGGAGAGAATTAATTCTGTGTATTTCCCAGGGTCAGGCTAAGTATGAGAGGTGTGTGGGTGCATCTCCTCCGGGCTTGTTTTTCTTTTGCTGGAATGGGGTGGCACAGGGGAGAGGATTAAGATCCCCCCTCCCCTAGCTATTTGTAGCAAAAGGACAAGATCCTGGGAGATTGACTGAGAGTGGTTGAGGGATGCCCTGTCTTACACTGAGTTTGGCCCTTAATATGAGGTTGAAAACTGGAGGTGAAAGAAAAAGAGAACGAAAGAAAATGGGCCAATGCTGTAAGTGCGAATGAAATTCTCCTTGGCAGCTATTATGGTGGCAGAACCTGTGTTGTGTGTTTCACCCACACTGTTCATTCTGGAGATAATTAAATTAAAAAGCTCCTGGGCAGATTAAGAACTGGAATGCTCAGCCGCCACCCCCTCCTCCCCCTCCTCCCCCCCTCCTCCTCCTCCTCAAGTCTCGAAGAGTCACATTTAATCTCTCAAATACAAGCAGCAGTATCTCCTTGTTCATGGAAATGAGCACGATGCATCCCACCCAGCATGAATGGCATTGAGGGGGTGCTGCTGAGAAGCCGGCTAACCCCCGCGCTTAGTTGTCGTTCTCCTGGGTTCTGCTTACAATAAACACTGCAGTGAAAGGGGCCATGCTGACTTTCTCGTGAAACCGCAGGAGATGTGGAGAAGTTGTTAATTACAGTACTGTTATTTCATTTGGATTTCTAACTTGCCTCGCCATATAGCCCTTATGTGTGGCTTTTTTAAAGGGCGAGGGAGGTCTTGGCTCTTAATGACAATTAATTATGATTTATTAAAAATACTAATATACCCCTTTTCAACAACACAAAAAAGTCCCCAAACCGGTTTACATTGTGAAATAAAATAGAAGAGGGCTCCCTGTCCCAGAAAGGCTCACATGCTAAAGAACACACACACACGAGAGGCACCCGAAACAGCCATGGGAAGGATGCTACGCTGGGCTCAGTAGGGGCAGATGCTGTCCCCCTGACAAATAAAAGATTCCTCTTATCCAGTTATCAGGAGTAGCTGAATGGAGCTTCCACATTCGTAGCAATGTACCTCTACAGGTGAAACTCGGAAAATTAGAATATCGTGCAAAAGTCCATTAATTTCAGTAATGCAAATTAAAAGGTGAAACTGATATATGAGACAGACGCATTACATGCAAAGCGAGAGAAGTCAAGCCTTCATTTGTTATAATTGTGATGATCATGGCGTACAGCTCATGAAAACCCCAAATCCACAATCCCAGAAAATTAGAATATTACATGGAACCAAGAAGACAAGGATTGAAGAATAGAACAATATCGGCCCTCTGAAAAGTATAAGCATGCATATGTATTCAGTACTTGGTTTGGGCCCCTTTTGCAGCAATTACTGCCTCAATGCGGCGTGGCATGGATGCTATCAGCCTGTGGCACTGATGAGGTGTTATGGAAGACCAGGATGCTTCATTAGCGGCCTTCAGCAATTCTGCATTGTTTGGTCTCATGTCTCTCATCCTTCTCTTGGCAATGCCCCATAGATTCTCTATGGGGTCAGGTCAGGCGGGTTTGCTGGCCAGTCAAGCACAGCACGCTGTATACTTTTCAGAGGTCCGATATTGTTCTATTCTACAATCCTTGTCTTCTTGGTTCCATGTAATATTCTAATTTTCTGGGATTGTGGATTTGGGTTTTTCATGAGCTGTACGCCATGATCATCACAATTATAACAAATGAAGGCTTGACTTATCTCGCTTTGCATGTAATGCGTCTGTCTCATATATCAGTTTCACCTTTTAATTTGCATTACTGAAATTAACAGACTTTTGCACGATATTCTAATTTTCCGAGTTTCACCTGTAAGTGCATTCTGGTTGGAAATCATGGGTGGTGATCCCAAATTCTTCCCTCCCATCTCATTGGGTTGAACCCCCTGAACTCAAATTTCCCATTAATCTCTTTTCCACATTCCCCCTCTATCTCAGACTAAGCAGATGGAGACCAGGGAAAAGTCCTTCTCAGACACAGCACAAGCTTTGATGTCTCTCTATTGCCAGGCGAAGACCTCTTTATATGTGATTATAGCTGGTTTTCATAGTGTCAAGGCCTTGCTAGATTTCATTGTTTGGCTGCTGGTTCTGTGTTACTATTGATATGCTTGTACTTTTTAAACTATACAGTGCCCTGAGTGTCCTGTTTCTAAAATGGCAGCTTGTGCATTTGTTTATTTATTTATTTTATTACGTCCAATGGCTCTGGGTGGTGAACAACAAGTAAGAAACATACACCATTTAAAACTGCTTAAAACAATATAAAAACAATTCAAAACCACTTAAAACCAATTCAAAATATTTAAGAACAATTTGAAAACCTTGGAAGTCCAGGCCAAACAAGTAAGTCTTGAGTGCTCTCTTGAAGGCCAGCAACAAGCCCAAACCACCGAGGTCAGCCGGGAGTGCATCCCACAGGCCAGGATCAGCTACAGAGAAGGCCCGGTTCCAAGTGGCCACCAGATGAAATGGTGGTGTCTGGAGACAGACCTCTCCAGATGACCTCAGCGTGCAATTTATACAATAAGGAGATTAATCAATATAGAGGGTGCTTGGGAGGAAGGGTCCAACTTGGGGTGATTCTACCTTCATTGTGTGCCTCTTCTGCTTCTAGAGACTGGAGCTGGTGGATGTCATCCACGTGCGTGGCTGCATCCATGCAGTTGGCTTGTGGCTGAAGGACAATTTCGAAGCCACCTTTGGAATCGTTTGCTCTCTGCTGCTCCCCCAGGTATGTAAGCAGTTTTGTCCTCTGAAGGCTCTTGGTGGTGTTTACTCCTGACCGTGGTAAAGATGCGGCTTCTTTCCTGTACGGCAAACCAAACTTGCTAATTGAAGTAGTGAGTGACTCCAGGACATTCCAAACATATCAAAAGGGTAGGCATGCACCAATCAAAATGTGGACAAGAAGCAAGCTGAATCCATGGGATGTCTGGTGGCGTTTCCCCAAAGACTGGTTTTAATGCCGACGATCTCTCAAAGCCTGGTCCAATGAGTCTGATCATTTTGGTCACTTGCCAGCCCAGGCTGCTTCCATACCCGCCCTTTTCTGTGGAACTGCTGCCCTCCCGTCACTCACTTTTTACAGAGGATGCAGCCAATGTTGATGGTGGATCATGGCTTTTGCAAAGGTCCTTTGCAGACTGGATTGGTGGCGGATTTTTGCAGTCAAGCACTCTCGCGGCCCCGGCCTGTCCCACAATGTGGACAAAATAAGCGTGATTGGGACATGTCAGGTCACTTGTCCCTCTAACCCAAAACTTCCTGTTGCAGCTACAACTTGTTTTATTGTGAGTGCAGCTGGGAGGTTAGTGATGAACAGCTGGTTAATTGTCCTGAATTCTCTGATTTGCTCCTTAATGACTCATTCTCTTTTAACCTTTTCATTTTTATATAGTGAAATCTCACTATCTCTATAAACAAAATGAACATTAAAAATTGGAGGAAATCAATAACCAGTGAAGAAATCCCCTTCTTTGGTCCAAAATAAGTTACTCTTGTTTATATGAGTTAATGGGGAGGGAATGAGCTTTATGCAAAGGATTCTGCCTTGAAGCAGCGGATTGGACTCCCTTCTCCTCACCTCCATCATTCCTGCATGGGTGGGAGGTTCAGAGGTGCACCTGAATACCCAGGAGCAAGAGAAGCCCAGAGGGCTTGCCAAGTCCTGTCACAAAATAAATCAATCAATAAGAGCCATCAGACACAAGATAATTTTTATGTTTCCGCCTTCTGGCTCTGTGAATGCCAGTTAATAATTCCCAAGTAGTAATATGTGTCTGTAAGATAAATTGGTAACAGAAAAATGGTGGGAATTAAAATTTCAGATAGAACTGGGACAGGATCAGGGGAGGATGTATTTCTGGAGCCATGAGAAAGTTTCTCCTGGCCACTTTGGGCTGATCAAAGTGGCCTGTCCGCCTTCTGCATGAGAAAATGAATGTATATTTTCCCAGATCCAAGGTACGAGACTGCGAAATGCTAATATTTCTTTTACAGGCACCTTCATGTTACTTAGCTCAACCAGTCATCACACTGAGGCATCCATTGTAAAATTATCTAATCACATACCAAAGAATTTCTGTCGGTTCAACAGCCACTTACGAGTGGTTCTTTGGCACAGCTATTAGTAATTGACATGTTGTACTTAATTCCATTCCAGCCATGGCATCATTCATGTTTCCAAACTATTTCACCTCTCATAAGTGGCTCCATCCCCTCACCTCTGGGAAAGCAAGCCAAGCCAAGCCCAGATAAGTGTCGAAAAGCCTTTGAACCTATTTGCTGGTCCTACCAGCTGCTTCCTGATCTTGAATTCACAAGAACTTAGCATTTCAGGGTGTTTGGGAGACCTTAGTGTTCTGGAAAATAATTTAATTTCCCTGACTCTCCTGTATACTTGATGCTTGGGGTCTGTGCATTATCCAGTTTCTGCCACGTTCCATTCCAGAAGCAGGATGGCCTCACAAACCATTTGGAGAATGGTGCTGAATATTCAGCAATCTCTGAATGGATGAAAGATCTGCTTTTCAACTGTATTGTTGTTTTCTTAGTTGTAATTGAAAGGATTGGCAGAAATAAAATGGTAGCCACAATTATTAATTACAATACTACTTAGCATGCACGTATAACTTTTTGAGTATGCAGCGGCTTCTTGTAATTCTTACAGCAACCCTGGAAGGTGTAAGTAAAGATTCTCCCCATTTTGCAGCTGAGTGGCTTTTGCTTTAGGCCGCCTTGGGAGCTCATGGTGGGAGAGGTGAGTTTGGAACCAGGGAAGATTGAGAGGTGAGATTGGAACCAGGGAAGAGCGCTCTTGCCACTCAGGGCTGGAATCAGCCCACTTGGACACTGGCCAAGCTCCCACCGCCATCAGAGGGGAGGGGGGCGGAAAGCAGGTCTTGTGGTCGCCAGCATGAATGGTCCCCTTTGCTAAGCAGGGTCTGCCCTGGTTGCATTTGAATGGGAGACTGTTGTCAGATTTGGCTTTTTAAAAGCCAAATTTTGGGTTATGGCCCATTTGACTCACGGGTATACTCCTTAGGTTCTGGCCACCGGGAGCACTGGAAGATGTTCCCCTCAGGGGATGGAGCTGCTCTGGGAAGAGCACAATGTTCCAAGTTCCCTTTCTGGCAGCATCTCCAAGATTGGGCTGAGAGGGATTCCTGCCTGCAAACTTGAAGAAGCTGCTGCCAGTCTGTGCAGAAACAATACTGAGCTAGATGGGCCAAGGGTCTGACTCAGCAGAAGGCAGATTCCTGTATTCTTATGCTCCTTTGACCAGCCCCAGGAGTCCTGGTGAAAAAAAGGATGCCGGCTGCCAGCACAGCCCCGGAGAAGCACTGTCCCCGCCAAGGCAAGCATCCCCCAAACCCTTGTGGCAGCTGATGAGGGTGACGGCAATTCTGAGCACTCTTCAGCAGCCATGCAGGTGGCTGCCCTCAGCCTTTGCCTGGCATGCAGTGCCCCACTCCTTGCTGGGTTGATGCAATGGTGAGGATACTGCATGATGGTGGGGACAAGATGGCAGCCACCCATGGAATGGCCCATGAGCCCTCAGGGCCTCTGCTGTGGCGACTCCCACAAGGGCTTGGGTTAGACTTACCTGGGCAGCAGTCAAGGCGGTGGGTCCAAGCGCTCTTTGGCTGCCGCTGCCACCACCATCCTGTGTTGCTGCTTGTGCAGTGCAGCTGCAGTTGTGTCCAGCGACCTCATGGTGGGGCAGGAACACCGCATTAGAGAGCGGGGAAGCTGGTGGCGGCCACTCAGGGGGCTCACGGAGGCCTTCACAAACCTGGAGCCACTACACGTAGCAGCAGTTATTAACCGGTCAGTTAAATCTGGGGGCAGGCCAGATGTTGAGGATGTTGCTGCCATTTTGACTAAAATGTCCATTAAAAGACAGATAGGTTCATTTTTGTAGAAAACCAGTACGGAGCACATACCTGCTCAGTACTAAATCTGAGGCTGCAATCCTGAGTGTGCTTGAGAGAGAGAGAGAGAGAGAGAGAGAGAGAGAGCGCTAGCTCCAGTCAACACAGTGAGGCTTCCTTCTGAGCAGGCATGCCTAGGATTGTGCTGCAGAGTGTGGTCACTTTTTATCGAACATAGTGTATAAAAAGACACTTTCCAAATTCCATCAGTGACTGAGACCAATCCAGCATTCTTCCAGTTGCTGGCATTTCCTAGCACGGATAATTGAATTTGCTTTTAATTCACAGGTGTTATGGCCAAGTCTCTGTAACAAAATACAATTATTAATTGTTGTTAGGGTTTGCATTAACTGAATGGCCGGCGTGTAAATACAGTTCATTGAAGATGCCTTTCTACTTTTTGCTTTGCAATAATTGTGACAAACCATTGACTGCAAAGCAGGAGACTCTGATATCTCCCAAGTATAATCTTAGCGAGGCAGGCAAGGCTGGGCTGAATAAATGGGACCCCTTGAAGAGGATTTGATGAACTGCCAGTGTCTGCAGGCTGGCTTCTTCAAGGGGCTTTGTTCATTTCTTCCAGCAGACAATAACTTGCAGCCATAAAGCATTTTCCCCATTTACTTCAATGCTCCCACTTTTAATTATGTCCTTGTATTCTTCTAATTAGAAATCTCTTTGACTTCCAGCAAAGTTTTCAGCGGAAATAAGTTCCAGCGGGCTATTGGAGCTGCCATGAACGATCCATCCAACCTTTCCTCCTTCTGGAGGTCTTGCAATGGGTGGCTCTATCAACGGTTGCCTGATCCCTTGTCCAAAGCCCATAAACATGCCTTCATCGAGGTGCCAAGATGGCATGACTAATGTGGAGCTTTGGCCTCCACAGTGGAGGGTGGGTGGGAAGCAATGTGGACAGCCAGCTTCCAGGTTGTTGTCGGGTGGAGAAAGAGGCGGTTGGACTGGAGCAGCAGCATGGCTCAGGTTCACCCTCCTTGTTTCTTGTGTGGAATTGAGATGGCAGCTGGGATGAGAGAGTGCTTCCGCACTCGCTCTTTAGCCTGGAATTCCCACACCTCTTTCCTTTTACTTTTTATGGAGAATCCAGGAGACAAAATTGCCCGCCTGCTGCATTCCACTCTCTTCTGCATTGTTGTAGTTTCTCAGACAACAGGGCCTGGGGGGTCTGGCGGGGGCCTTCTTGCTTAAAACAAAAGGAGTTCCCAACCTTGCATCCCCAGGCATTGTTGGACTACAGCTCCTATCACCCCCAAGTTCCAGCCAGACTGGGTCCTGAAACGGTTGTGATGGGATACTCTCTTCTCTGCTTGTGCTCCCCTCGCCACCCCATAGACTGAATAGCAAAGACTGGTTTGGTGCTTTGATGCCTTCCAGCATCAAGAAAAAGAGCAGCGGAACCAGAATGTGAAAGGCCCACACACAAACCCAGGCGCCTCAAGCTGGTGCTGAATGAGATTTCTTCCTGAAGAGATGTAGAAAGCCCAGCATGTTTCCATAAAACTCTTCCTCAGGGGGCAAGCAATTTTGCCCTCCTTTCTTGATAGCCTTTCTCTAGAAGATTTGGTTCAAAGGCATTGAGGAGTAGCAAGAAAAGCTGCTTTCCCCCAGTGTTTCTTTTAAAAAGAAAAAGAACCCTGGGGAGTATTTTTATCAGAACCTGTTTGGCTTTTTACACCTCTTCAGGGACATATCTTTTTATCTGGGAGTAGCTGGGAGGCTCGCTTCTCTCTTGGACTGGAGACAGACAATAATTTTGAAGAGAACGGAAAATGCTTTGAGGGAGGCGTTGCTCCTTGTTGCTACCAGGAGTACTACTTTTGTTCTGCATCACCAAAAGCAGTAGCGGGTGTGGCCGTTTTTTGAAATGATGCAAAAGCCTACTAAACCTGTTTAGCAGAAGCAAAAGTGGGAAGCGTGCACACCTCAAGCGATGATCCTTCAGGTGTCTGTACAAACGATTGCCTCTTTCCAGTGGGCATTATTGGGGGAGTCCTGGGCCAGCAGCCCCCCACTCACGCCACCACCAGTAAGATGGCATTGCCCCCCTGCCCACAACATCTGTAGGGATGAGAGCTGGTCTTGTGGTGGCAAGCATGAATTGTCCCATTTGCTAAGCAGGGTTCACCCTGGTTTGCATTTGAATAGGAGACTACATGTCATGTGTGAGCACTGTAAGATATTCCCCTTTGGGGATGGGGCTGCTCTGGCAAGAGCTGGTCCTGCCTGCTGGCATGCAGAAGGTCCCAGATTCCCTCTGTGGCATCTCCAAGATAGGGCTGAGAGAGATTCCTGCCTGCAACCTTGGAGAAGCCGCTGCCAGTCTGGGTAGACAATCCTGAACTAGATAGACCAAGGGTCTGACTCAGTAGAAGGCAGCTTCCTGTGTTCCTAGGACATATATAGTACCTGACAGTTGTTGAGGACCTTCCACCAGCCTTCAGCAGAAGCTCTCATCTTTTCTTTGCTGTGGTTCTGGTTTGTGATGGGAGCACAGCTGTGCTGTACTTTTCCCCATCGGTCTGTTAGTCTGCAGTGCTTAACATGCCCAGATAACCAAAATGTTTCCATTTATGCTTCTGAACAGTCCCCATCCTTGACGGCAGGAGGAGCCATCCTGGAGAGCTTCTATACCTGAGCAGCTGGTCCTCTGAGGTCTCTTGCCTCCGGGCACTTGCACGGTGCCTCAACCAATGAGCAAAAACATCTGTTGTTTCCCCCAAGTCTCTTAATTGTTAGCTGGTAATTTGCAAAGTACAGTTTAGTCAGATTCTTGTTCCTCTAGAATGTTTCTGTGTTTGAAATAATTAGGGCAGACAGCTGCTGAAACCATGTTCCCACCCCCACCCCACCCCACCCCACCCCACCCCAACCTACCCCAACCTTGCTGCAGCTCCCAGTTGCTGTGGGGGCTGCAGAGATGCGGATGGCCAATCTGGCCCCAGCCTCTGCCCAGAGGGCCAGGTGTGGCCTGGAGTTTGGCAGCCCCCCTGCTCCCTCTGAAGGAGAGTATGCATCTAGTCACCATTTCCAGCTGCTCTTTAGGACTGGAGGCAAATGGAAGTTTTTACAGAGAGTTGAAAACAAGATAATATTGTTTCTCATGGCATATACCCTCATTCTCGTAGCGGCTCGTCCTAACAAACCGGGGTGGGGGGCAAGGGAGGCAGAACTGCCCCCGCTTCCTGGTAGCTCAAGTTTCTCCTCTCTCTCCCACGCAGCCTGCAGGCTGGTCATTCGTCAGGTAGATTGTGCAGCTCTACCTGATAAATGGCCAGCCTGCAGGCAGCACAGATCTCAGAGAGGGTGCGGGAGAGAGGAGCAGCCCGAGAAGACTCATTTGGCACTCCCTTGGCCCATGAAGACCAGTTGCTCCTGCCTCCTTCCAACAGGATCTCTGGCCAAAGAGATTCTGCAGGTGTTTTCATTTGTTCAAAAACTTTCAACACCTGTTTGTAGTGGGACAAAATAAATGAGAATGTAAACCTGCTGACTTAGCACAGAGAGAGAATACATGGGGGTTGGCTCTGTGTGTATGTATGTATGCATGCGGGGGGGGGGAGTTTCACATACTTTGAGATGGCGCCCCTCTCCAACCTCAACAACCCCACAAACTCCCAACTTATTAAAACAATTTTCTAATCTCTAAAGAAAATGTTGAAAAGGTTGCTAAGTGACTGTGAGGAAATCAACTAGCTTATCATGCACAAGAATGGGTTTTTAAAAAAGGAAATGCATGCTTTTAAGGACCTCATTAATCTTAAAACTGCTGCCCATTTGGTAAACATTTTCACAGAGAGTTTAAAAAAAAATCTTCTTGTTTTGCCAAGATACACAAACCTGAACTCCCTCTTTGAAATGTGAACTTGTCTGCATTAGAATCAGAGACAATAATAATAGCTTATGCTGCATTAGCCAGGATCTGTATGGCTTTAGAGAAAAGTATATTCCGGGCACTTTATAAAATGATTAGAAAAACAAACTCCAGCCTTTTCTAGCTTTAAATACCAGCATGAAGTCCTCTGCCTGTTTGCTAAAGAATTGTCCGGGCCACATTGTTCTTTTTTACTTGGAGTATCTGCTGTCCAATTTTAAACCTGAGATAACTGTTAATGTGGCCAAATTTTGTTTTACTGTATGTAAGCTTCGTAAAGCCTGCATTACTTAATCAAATATTTTGATTAACTGGTCTATGACCATAATAAACTTTATCTATCTGTCTATCTATCCTCTGCCTGTTGGGGAAGAAGAATCTGGACTCAGAGCCCTGGGGGCTTCTTGAATCATAAAAGTGCCAGCTCCACCCACCTAGTTCTGCTCAGTGGCCCTTTCCTGTCCTTGGGAAGCAGAAGAGGAGGAGGAGAGGAGGAGGAGGGATAGGCAATTGATTAGCCCTTCTACTTTTCGTTGCTTGTAAGAAATGATCTTTTTGTGCAACAGAAAATGTTCCTTCATACTGAGAAGTAATAAAAGCGAAACTCACGCTAGGACTCTTTTGCTCCTAGAAACGTGATGTCCTCAGTGGCTGGGTTATTGTATTCATCTGTATCTCTGACAACTCATTTTGCTTTTATTAAGTAAAGTGTGGGAGGGTGGGGGAGGGAGGGTCAAGGAGGGTCGTAGATGTGATATTCTTCCGAATGTGGAGTTCAAAGCTGCTGGACCCAGGATTCCCAGATTCAAAAGCTCTGTGTGTCAGAATTCAAATTGCAGACACTCTCCTGGTGGGCAGTTAGTTGTGCATATTGCTAGCATTTAAACCATGTCACTCCTATTCCATCTGTTGAAGGGTCCCTACTACTATTTGCCAGGGACAGCCCTATTCTCTGATACCTGTCCCTGGAAAATCTCTCTCCCTGTTTCTGTGGGGGGGTTCTTCAGGGTCTAGCCCCTCCGCCTTTCCTGGGGTTGAAGATCTGAGTTGAGGAGGTAGCGCCTTGCCTTTTGGTGTCAGGATGCACCCCAAGGAGACTCTCCTTGGGGGTGGGGGGTAGTAGGGAAATGTTCCAGCAAAAGCCACTGAGATCCAATGGACAATGAGCATCCAGAGCTGCTCAGGGCCTCCCTCCCAATGAGCCTACTCAGGAGGAGGAGGCCCACTGTGGCACCTGGATTGGGGCCAGCCTGAACTCCAGGGAAGGGTGGGGCTCCTGGCTCCTACCATCACCCCTCCGTTTTCAGCCAGCCTGCTGGTTCAGCAGCTCTTGCCTTCAGTTGCTACCTTGCTAAACTCAGGCGCGGCTCCTTGGGCACCTGCATCTAAATGCAGGCGCTGAACACAAAGGCACCCTGTAGCTGCTGAAGTCTGTTTTTGGACTCTTGGTAACGTGTTTGTAAGATGCTTGTGTTCCTGGAGACGCTCCTGAAAGGAGTAAATGCTCTCACGTCTCGTAAATCAGTGGAAGGTTGGCAACTACATTTGGCAGCTGCAAATGCAGCCTGCAAGGGGCAGAGCTGAGCCTCCAGTTATGTGTCGGTGGGGAGGCTGGGGCCATCCATCATTGGGATGGAAGTTGGCATGTTGCAAACTACAGGAGTCCATTTTCATCTCTGAAATTCTGGAGTGTATTTTGTCCAGCAACCAGGACCCAGAATTTGCTACTGACCTCCTCACTTCCCACTAAGATTTTGCAGTCCAACAGTATAATTACAAAGGCTTTGAAATGCTGGAGAGCTGGAAATGTTGGGGTTCTAATTTGAGGTGTATGTCCTAAACAGATGTTTTGATTATTTTCTTCTTCTTCTTTTTTTTTACTACTCTTGAAATATTTTTTCTAAGGTGGTTTCATCTTAAGTGGCACAGCGAGGAAATGCTTGACTAACAAGCAGAAGGTTGCCAGTTCAAATCCCCACTGGTATGTTTCCCAGACTATGGCAAACGCCTATATCGGGCAGCAGCCATATAGGAGGATGCTGAAAGGCATCATTTCACACTGTGTGGGAGATGCCAAACCCCTCCTGTATTCTACCAAAGACAACCACTGAGCTCTGTGGGCGCCAGGAGTCAAAACCGACTCGACGGCACACTTTACTTTACTTTCCAATTAAAAACACAAATAACAACCATCTCCAAATAATCACAGCAATTAAAAGCTGGCAGCTAAAAACCTTAAAATACCTGGGATAATATTTTTTAAGTCTCTGCCTGCAGGGCAGGATTAATGTAGTAGCAAAAGTAGCAAATGCTACAGGGCCGAGGCCCCACATTTTCTAGGGCCCCCCACTGCTTGTTATCTTATCTCAGTTATCTGGCTCTGCAAGAGCTAATAGATTGAGCTAATCATTTGGGGGGGGGGCTTCCTGAGCAGGCATTGAAACAAGGCTACAGTTGCAGAAGCTGAAAATCAGTGAGTTTATGCAGGAGGCTCCCTTCCCTTTCAAGTTTCCTCCCTTCTCCCTGCTCTCTGCCAGCTGTGGATGCTGCTGTTCTGCTCAGTCTGCTGAGCAAACAATCTCATTTCAAAGCGAACTAAGCATCTTTTCCCAATCATTCATTCATATTTCAAAAAGTGAGCAAAAATGGAGGGGGATGCATATGGGGGATGTTTTGTGAAATGGGGAGATATCTGGCATAAAATCACTCTGTGTGTCTGTGATTCTGCTGGTGGCTGTGACTGATGTTTGCTTTGTTTATATTATTAATTCCTAGTAAGAAATTGGGATGACTCCATATATACCATCCTGTTGTCTAGTTTGAAATGGCTTTAGTGGTTGCATATATATTGGCTAAGGTTAGTAGGCAACTTCTCTGTCTGTTTGGCATAAATGGCATTGAATGGGATACATTTATTGGAGACATGTGGCTAAACGTCAGCATAAATATGAATATGTTGTATGCACATCATGCATATATGTGTTTTGTCATGACACTTGCATCCTGCCCTTCCTTTAAGAGGCTCAGTGTGCATGATTCTTGCTTCCTACTTTTATTCTTACTACAGTCCTGTGAGGGGGGTTAGGATAAAAACTTTTGCTGTAAATTGTTGTTGTGATTGCTTAATTGGTTAAATGCCTGCCAATAAACAGTAAACTTGGCCTAATAATTAACAACCTATAACTACATAGCCACCCCCCAGTGTTCCCTCTAACAGGAATTCCCAAATGTTGGGTAAAAACAGATTGAACAATCTCACTCTAATGAACATTGAACATGAACTTCTTCATGAAATAGACATTTCAGATATCATCAAGAAATTTGCTCATGCTAAATCTAGAAAATGTAACTTCTAAATTGTAGTTTTCTTACTTTTGACATTTTGAAATTGATACCTACAACATGTAAATGTAAATAATAGTATTACTGAAGTGTAAGACATTTGCTGTATTATCTGGCTGTATAGCAAATGAAAAAATGAATTACTTTACTATGTAAGTAAATAATTTATGCTTTAATATTTATGTTCATTTTTAAAAATTTGGGGCCCCTTCATAACATATGCTACAGGCCCCACACTAGCTTAACCCGGCCCTGTCTGCCTGGCACTTAAAAGGTAATTCCTTGGTATCAGGTGAGCCTCTCTGAAGAGGGAATTCCCTAACTGGGGCGCCTTCTTGCCAGTCTTGGCTCTCTGTCCCTCAAATAAGTGTCTGTCTCCAGGCAGGATCAGGGCTGCACTGCACAGGGACTGGTGTAATTTGCTGCCCCAACGCAATTTGTGGCTGTGGCAAAGTGGAGTACACACACGCTTAGCCTAGCACAGTGGAACCATTGGACTGGGCCGTTGTGGGTTTTGTCTGGGTTTGGAAACTCCATCTCTCCTTCGCTTTTCAATGGGGAACAAATGTCAAATGACATTTGACACAAATTGCTCCTGTATCTTTTGTTTGGTAATGGCGTGCAGAGAACTTGATTGATCCGTTTCCCACCCCCAGAATTTATATGGATGTTGCATTAAGATCGTGTAGCCAGCTTTTCCCCATGGAAATTGATCTTCTGTGTGAAATGCTCATCTCATAACCTGTAGTTCAGTGGATGTGTTTCTTGCTAAGCCTGTAGGCTGCTAATGGTACAGCCCATCTCTTGGCTGCTGGTTCATTTTCCTTCCCAGTTAATAGAAGAAGGGTTGTCTAATTGATAGGGTATTAAAAACATCCATATTAACTGGCATTTGCCTCTTCTGTCTACATTTGCTGTTTACAAGGCACTTTGCTAGATTGATTAGTACCAAACAAAGTCATTAGCTTCATTTCTCCACAATGAAACCCACATGAAACAGAAATGGCTTAAGCGGGACTTAATGAATTTTGCTCCTGCCACGTCGTTATATTCATATTTACTCCAATCTCCATTTGGAGAAATCTGATTTTCAAGAAAGTATCAGTGTGGTAGCTCCCACAGAACAGGGATAAAAATAAAATGGGGCTAAATTAAGCCCTGGGATTCCACAACATTAATCTGCCTGCAGGCTGCTAGGTAGGCAGTGCCATGAAGTTAATTGCTTGGAGAAGATCATCTCTGGCAACTTCCTGCTATGATCCTTAGACTTGCTGAACCCTGGGCCTGAATACATTCTTAGGAGAGGGGCAGAGGCACACTCACAGTTGTGTGAAGGCAGTGTCACAATCCGGGACTCCAAAAAGACATGGCAGGTAGAGATTTCCTTGCCAGCACTGAGGATCAGGGTGGCATATGCACACCCAGGAGATATCTGTGTCCCTCAGTAAGACAGCATCTTTGTTTTCTAGTGATTTTATGCTGAATCCTTTTCAGTTGCCAGCTGTCTTGGGCAGTTTTGACTGAGAAACAGATTAATCATGGAAAGAAATAATAATAGAGTCATGGAATTTTAGAATTAGAAGGGGCCTCGGAGGTCTCTAGCCCAGCACTCTGGTCCGTGTAGGAATCAGGTGGCTAGCCAGCCTCTGGGTGAAAGCCACCTCTAAAGGAGAAGAGCCCAACCCAGGCTGTTCTATGGTCAAACAGTTCTTGCAGTTTGGAGATTCAGGTCTAGCCTAAACCTTCTAATTTCTGGTTTGGGTCCTGGTTTTGCCCTTGGGAGCAACCAAGGACATAAACTGTAAGCTTTGACTGTTGCTCCAGCCTGGCTAATGAACAACTTTCATTAATGAAGGTGAACAACCTTCAATGAACAACCTTCATTGGTCCTTCTGGGTCAGACCAAAGACCCTGCTTGGCTCCCGGGAAACTCACCAGCAGGGCATGAAGGCATTACTCCCTGCATGCTATGGCCACCCCCAAGGAACTGGCATTCAGAGGTATATTCCTTCTGAACCTAGAGGCTCTTTCTAGCCGCAAGGACTGAGAGCCAGGGTTAGACCTGCCTGCTTCCTGTTCATCTTTCTAGTCCCCTTTTAAAGGCATCATAGGTTCTAGCTGTCATTGCATCTTGTGACCGAAGCCCATGAACCATGCAATTGATTTATTGTCCACTGAGTAATTATCCATTAATTATATAATTGGGCTGTATGAAGCCGAAGCATCGGAAATGTCCTCCATGATGTGTCTGGTGGTTCAGAGTCATACACGCTAATCATAGGCATCTTGACAGCCAGGGTTCACCCCTGGGGGCCTCATTCTGCACTGAGCCAGCTCATCATTGCAGGCAATGGGCCCTGTGAGAAATCCTGGCGAGACAATGGTGGAGAGCCAGAGAATACCCGCCGAAGGAGCTAAACTGCTCATCAAGTGGGCAGAGCCCCTGCTGACTGAGCCAAGAGGCACCTTTGGAGCTTACATTGAGCAGGGGGAGAGCAACTGGCCCTATCCAGCCCCAGCACAGCATCCCTGCAGTGGCTTATGAGAGAGGGAGAAGAATTTCATTTTAGATGGTGAGCCCTTTTGGGACAGGGAACCACCTTGTTTGTTTTTTCCCCATGAAAACCGCTTTGAGAATTTTGTTGAAAAGTGATGTATAGATATTCTTTGTCAGAGTTGCAGGGCTAGTCAGGCCCAGGGAGCAGAAAAGGCTGCAAACAGCTGAGCTCTCCTGCACACCAGGCCAGTTGGCTCCCTGGGCTCTGTCCAGGGTCCTGAAAGACCTTCTCACCACCACCACCACCACCACCTCGCTTCCTGATTGGGACTGGGACTGCTTGCTGTCCTGATACCCTGCTGACCTATCTAGAGGCTGATTTCCCAACCAGCATGAACAGATTCTGTGTACACTTACGAGGCTCAAGTCGCAGCTTCAAGGAGTGCAGTTCCTAGTCAGGACCGTGCTGGTCACACCAAGGCCCAAGAAGTGGTAGTTCTCCTTCATAACAAATAAATAAATTAGAGGTCCTCAATTCTTTTTTTCTTTAAATCCTTAAAAATATACCCAGCCTTTTAATCCCAAAAGGTTTAAGAAAAACACAATTTGTTTTATTTTAGCAATTCTCTGGGGAGTAAACCAAGGAGGACTCCCACATCCTTCTTTCACTTGCAGTTTGTAGGCAGGTTGGTGTTCACAGCATTACAAGGCTAGCCAACCTGAGGCTCTTCAGCTGTTGCTGGACTACAACAGCCAGCATCCCCAGCTGCAATTTATTGCAACCAAAGATGATAGGAGTTGTAGTCCAACAGCTGGAATGCCTCTGGAGGTTGTATTAGGAGGAGGGTTCTCCTTTTTTTGGATTAACTGAAAAGGAAAAGGATCTCCTGATCCTTTCCAGGAACTCATTCTAGGACAACCCTACACAGTCCTATGCATGAATCAGTTTTGCAAGTCACTGGCTATACTCTAAGGACATTAACACAACCTTAACTGGGCTTTGGAATGCACTCCCTGATGTAGTAAGAGCTCCCCATCTCTGGCAACTTTTAAGAAGGCACTGCAGACATATTTGTTCACCCAGGCTTTTGATTTTAATCAGCTCTTCCCTGGTGGCAAAGGCTTCTTATTGAACCACGGCAATGAGTTCCATGTCTGAGCGTTTCCCTGCCTCTCTGCCAGTTCAAACGGATATTCCCAAGCTTCGAACCCCCTCTCGAAAACGAGTCATCTTTGTTTGTGGATGAGGCTTTTATATAAACAGTGAAATTGCTTATTGATGATTTTCTGTCCAACAATATTCCTCCAGAGGCTTCTTGATTTCTTATCTGGGACACTCTTCAAGCCTATTTATGAGGCTTTATTATTACCTGAGCCTCTCGCAGGAAACCAGCTTGCCAGCCAATTAAAGAACAGCACAGGCTTGGAGTATGCTGCGTTGCTGCCGTTGACTACTGCAATTCCCAGATGAAACGAAGTTGTGAAGCCAATAAGCTGCCATCCTCCCAGGCTGAATCTGCATTTCGGCCGGCATGAAACATCGTCATTGGGAATCTGCTGAAAAGGCAGCAAATCATGTATCATTTTCTTTCAAAGAATTTTTATCCTGCTTCTCTATCAATGATGATCAAAACAGTTTAAAAGTTCCATTAAAAGGAGAGCAAAACCACTTCTGTAAACAAAGCCCAATTTATGCAGCTTACTAGAGAAGCTGCGCGCAGACATATAAAAACACCGCCCCAGCAGGGAAGGCAAACAAATGATAATCCACTCAACTGCAGTGGGCGTGTTGAAACAGCCCGACAGAAGCAGCCAGCGATGGAGCCCAGCAAGCCTCCCCCAGGCAAACACAGTGGGGGGGGCTGCTGTTGCCTCTAAGGTGTGCAACTGCGTGCCCAAAATTCTAGCACCCCCTCAGCTGTTTTCAGCAGCCACACAACCCTGCACTGTGGCAGCTGCTGCTTTTGTTGGCTTTCCATGCCCCCTCTGCCACGTTGGCTCTTGCCTGGCCAGAGCAGGAGAATCAGCTCTCTCGTGCAAGCAAGAGAACCTCTTCTCCCACTCTGGCCACAGCAAGGTCCCTACTGAAAATGGCAACAGGCACGCAGGCTCCTCCATAATGGTGTCAGGGTGCACACGTGCACCCGTCGCCATTTGTGATAGAGCTGATTTTCCCCAAAGAGCCATGGTTGTGGCAGCAGGGGAAAGGTGGCCGTAGGAGGGGGGACAGCTGGGTGGAGGGCTAGGGTTTTGTGTCAGTGCGGCGATGGGGAAAAGAAAGGCGGCATCCCCCCGAACTGGTATTGGGCAGTGAGGGGAAGAAGAAGGGGAAAGGTGGCACTTGACACAGACTGTGCAGCTGCTTGTAAAAACTAGACATCCCTGCTATGTAGGTAAGGCATTGGAAAAGCTTCTTCCACTCTCTGAAAGACATTTTGAGGTGCCCCCCTTCTTCCCCGCTTCCCCACCACACCGGCCCCCAGTCCAGTCGAGCTGTTTCTAGTTGTTTTGAGAATAGCTGACCTCTTGCTGGAATTAAGGATGCTGGAGAGCTGTGCTCCTCCTGACTCCCCAGGCCAACTTCACTTGCACCAACTCCATCCATTCTTGCTCTCTAATTATGGGGCAGCAACAGGTAATCTGGGAAGGGGGAACCAGCAGAGACTGCCTAGCTGGACAGAAGAGTCCGTCCTCCCATGCCATACCCTTCTGACCTGTTTGCACGTGAAGGAGGAATGAAAGGACTCCTCTCTCCTTCAAGGGGGACTGCGCCCAGAAAGGAATCCAGTTTGGGGCCTGTTGTTGTTTGGTACAGACAGAGAAGGGACTCTAATATGGCACAGAATTTGGCAAGGCTGCTGCACTCATATCTACATAACATATAGCTAAAGCAAGGAAAATAATGCTGAATTTGATTGCATAAAATGACTTACATTTTTTATTGTGAATGATAGAAAATGGTATCTGCCTGATCACGACTTTAGATTTGGAAATAAACACTCTTATTTTCTGTTTTAATCTGGTTTTGATTGTTATATGCATAGATTTAGTTATTTGCAATTTTGACCCTTTTAACTATGAAGTTTCATTGGGTGCTGCTAATCACTGTTTTAATAGAACAAGGTGGGGGTGCGCGTGTGCATACGCATGGATGGCATTCCTGAAGGAAAGAGTGGGGAGTGTTTGGCCTATACTTTAGTAGAGGAATGTTCATCTTGTTTAACCTGCAGAAAAGAAGAAAGCTGGTTTTGTGGTAGCACACAGGAATTGTTCCCTTTGCTAAGTGGGGTCTGCCCTGGTTTGCATTTGAATGCAAATTTAAAAGGCAGTTAACCACTATGTTCAGTGACTTAGTACTTAAACCACCCTGAGCCATTTTTGGAAGGGCGATATAGAAATCAAATAAATAATAAAATAATGACTGTGAAGTGATAGAGAGTAACAACCCAATTTTATAGATAGATTAGAATTGTAAAATGCACTTCTTTCCTTTCATATTTATCACATGTGGGTGTGTGTGTGGGTGTGTGTGTGTGGTGGGGGGGTAATCTATCATGGCACATAATAATGCACATGTGCGTACACTGCCTTGATGCTGCTGCCCAGAACAAAACTCATTCTGTTCACTGATGGGGAAAAAATAGCAGGAACCTTGGTGGGCAGTGGGCGAGTTTTCTGAGCACAGCGGCACGAGAGCAGGGCTCCAGTGTGCCCTCTCCGGACCCTGTGCTTGCCTAGAGCACCCCACTTTTTAATGACCGAAAGGGCTCCATTTTCACAAAAACAGGAATGTGTGTGCAGACACCAGAATGCGCATATGACACAACATCTGAATACAGCTATGATGTAGCATCATTCTGAGCAAGCTTCTGAGTTCAGGGAAGAGTCTGCAGATGGGTCATCTGCTAGGATTGGTGTGTCCAGCATGCTTTGATTTAACACATTCTCTACCCTCCCCCCTCCCCCCACCAACTTGGACATAAAATGAAATTGTAGTTTATTCAAAAGTGAAAGTGCTTAATTTCTGATCCTTACATGTGAAGGAAGAGAAGAGGTCAAAGGAAGTACGTCATGTCTGAACTAGGCCTGTAGTTTTCTGTTGCCTTAAAGATGTGTGGCAGAATCGTGTGCACGCTTGCTTCTCTGGTCTCACTGACATCTCAGGTTTTGACTATTTTTAAAGAACAACCTGTTTGACCACAGGCTGCTGCAGGATGAGAAACAAAGCATGAACAGACCTACCCTGAGTGCCAGTAAGACTTTGCTCCAGTGTATTACGCTCCCCGCAAAAAGCCATCATTGCATATTTAGCTGCCACTGAAGTTGATCCAAACCTTTTCTCTGCAAAGAAGCTGCGATATGCGGGATGCAAGGAGTTAATAAGCAACTTCCCTGATTTTGCCAGAATGCCTGCTGTTCTCAGTGAACACAGGATGGTGTTGATTAATGCCATTACGATTAGTATTTATCATCAGCATCTGTTCTCTAGCTAACAACTTGTATCTGCTTATTTTAACAAGAACGGGATGCATTTTCTGCTGCTCACATTGGGCCCATGATCAAGGAAAATGCCAGGTGAAATCAGAATTTAGAAATAAGCCCATTTTGCAAATGAAGGGGAAAACAGCTCTATATTCATCTGTGACAATATCCATCTATCTCCTGGTCGGGGACAATGTAGAGGCAATTTCAAGGCTGTGGTGGTGGTGTGGCTGTGGCTAGAATCACAGGAAATACTAATGCTTGTCCATCCAGTTATTGTCTGCTTGGGCCTTCCTAACAGAGTGGGCCATCTGAGGCAGGATCTGTGGTTTGGCTGCCTGTTCATAAACATCTGCTTGCTTCCATTTGTGTCCTACTTCTCTGTTTTGAAATAAGGCGAACCTTGCAAAGATGCCACATATCTCTCTTACGAAGGAAACAAAGCCTGCAGTCCTATGTGCAGTGCTGAGCACCACTGAACACAGTCGGATTTATGTCGGACGTATGCTCTGCCGGATGTATGCTCTGCATATCTTTTAGCTTGGGGTTCTCACTGCTTGAAGATGTGGGCAGCCCTGTACCGCTCCTCAAGAGACTGGACCATAAACTGTGCTATTCTTGGTCACGGTTATCATGGGGATTTCTTTTCTGTTGAATGTCTTATTATAAACTGAGCTTTTTTGTATCTCATTGACTGACTATTTAAAAATGAACAAATCTTTAAGGAAAAAATGAGCGCTCCTCAAGCAGAATTCCTAGCCTGTGCAGAATACTTATTTGAAGGAAATAAATCTTGAGGTTGCTGGCACTCTGCAAAAGATTTCCCCCCCAGGACTAACCCCAGAAAAGGGGGCATAGAAACATAATGGTGCGTCCATCTTTCAGAAGATGCACGTGCTCACATCACGTGTGTGCCCATCTCACGTGCATGTGCACGCATGCGACATGCGCATGCGCACCTGGGACTTCTGTCCACTTCTAGCCAAGGAGAGGGAAGGGGCGGCAGGGAGGTACGCTGCTGCCCCAAAGGTTTTTACCGGTAACAAGCGCCGGCAGGGGGAAAGCGGCGGGAGGGGTAAGTGCACCCTCCCCTGCCCTTAAAGTGGCACCCCATCCCCTGGCATCAAACTTCGAACCAGCCCCGTGTTTGAACATGTTTGGAGGCCCTTGCACATCCCTACTGAGTCCTCCTCCTGGCTTGCTGCATCCAGCCAGTTCCCTCTCCTGGAGAGCGCCTGGCTCCCCTCCTCATCAGCTGCCTTGTCTTTAAATACCCCCGTGCAGAGCGGACAGGGCTTCAAGTCGACTTCCAGCTCTGCCCCCTTCCTGACCTGGCTTCCGGTTTCCTGCCCCACCCAACCTAGCTGTCTCCCTAGACCTGTTTCCTGCAGCTCCCCCTGCCTTGCCCTCTCAACCCCACTGGGATCTGACCAGCCTGGGCCCTTCTCATCCCCGCTGCCCCCTAAAGGGAACGAAGCCCCACAGGAGGGATGCCACGCCCTTCTCCAGGCTCCACAGGGCCACCCAAGCGACCAGGCAACGTGGCATCCCGACACAGTGATCTCTTCAGTAGTGCAATTATGGCTTTACAGGACATGTTTTAAGAGGAATCTGTCCAGCAGAAACTACTGGAGCTTTTAAGGAGGCAGAGCAGGAAGAGCTGGGGATGGGGGGGGCGGGGGGTCAGCTTCCTAATGCCCACTGGTGCTAAGGAAGTTAGCATCCAAGGACATTCAGAAATGGACCTGTTGAGCACATTATTTTTGACCTCTGCTGCTATACTGGACCATTGAGGACCAACTCGGAAATGATGGAGGTAATCTTAATTTCTCTGAACTTTCCCTGCAGGCCCTTTTCCCATCCTGATCAGTCTCAAAGCTATTTCCTGGGGGGCTGACAGTCATTTGTGCCGGACGTTGCTGCATATGGGAATCGCTGGCCATCGCTCAAAACAAACAAAAGGAGGTGGCGAGAATGACATGGTGAAGCCTCCCCTTTAACCAGTTCTCCATCTCTTCTTGCAGGCAATTGGCTTGGTGATGGCCTGGCTCTACTGGCAGAAGCTCAATGACATTTATTCCAGGCAGGACACTGTGGATTTCAGGAGCCTGGACACAAGCGACTTCAACTTTGCCACTCTGGACCTCTCTGGGGCTGGCTGCTGCTTGTGCTTGCCCCGAGAAGGCGGCTACCTCCCAGTCTATGATAAAGATGACAATGCGGGAGACGACGCCATCTGCCAGAGCAAAGTGTGACATTCTCAGGTTGCCTGAAGAATCAACGTCCAAGAGACCAGCCAGTGCTTAGTGCATCCAAAGATGCAGGACAGCCAAGTGTGAAGTGGGTTTTTCCCCGTTTCTGTCTAGCAGAGCAAGAGAGGGTGTCAGCAAGAGTGTTTTGTCTTTGGAATGCCAAAGGGGTGAGCAGTGTGTTGCTTTGAGGAGCCCTCCAGTGGGCTCCATAAGGGCCATGAGAAGACACACCGGAGTCCTTTCATGGCCACACCTGTTGGTCTTTTTTGTCCTCTGGCAGCTCTTGTGTCGCCCCCCCCCACCAGAAGAGCATTACAGCAAGGGCTGAGGATCAGCATCAGCAATGGGCCCCGCCAGGGCCCTGGGGCTCCAGCAGCTGCCTGGTGGTGCTGTGTGCTGGACCTAGTGCACTTGTGCTCATGTGTGCAATGTGCATTAACGTTTCAGGGCCAATATGTGACCTGAGAGAAAAGTGCTTTGATTTTTGGAATTCCACACGTCTTTGTATATGTCTCTCTTTTGCAAATAAACGTGATGGATTTGAAAGAAAACATAATCTTGTTTTTGTCTGTTTCATGGAACCTGTCGCAGAAGTGTTAGACCAGAAATGGCATGCAAGTTGTCCCTTTTGGCACCCTCCCTGAAATATTAAAATGTTTCCTCTCTGATCCACACGTCTATCACTGGCTGCTAGTCTGGTAGCCATGGGCCACCTCCAGCCTCGGAGGCAAGGTGCCTCCGGATCCCAGTTACTGCAGGGGAGCAACAGCAGGAGGGAGGGCCTGCCCCACTCACTCCTTGCCTGTGGGCTCCCCAGAGGCAGCTGGTGGGGGCCGCTGTGGGAAACAAGAGGCTGGACTAGATGGGCTGCCTTGGGCCTGACCCAGCAGGGCTGCTCTTATGTATTACCTCTTATGAGAAATAGTTGAACATAGTCTGGGGAGACCTGAACTCGAGTTCCACCCCTGCCTCCTTTGACTTTGGCCTTGGGATAGCCCATTATTCCAGTAAATAGCATACCTTACAAGGTTTCTGTCAGGTGAAAGCGCACATGACATATTAAAGTGCTATATAAATTATACATATATCCAGTGCAGTAAGATTGTTTTCCTTTTAAGGGCTTAATCTTGGACAGAAATGATTAAGGACTCAACTCACCCTTACCAGACTTGACAGTGTATATATGACTCTCTTAAAATGGCCTCATACTTATTTATGAGTCTCCATCTGATCTTTCCGGAGACCTTCCTCCCCTGGAAGTTTCCACCTTGTTTTGTCTGACGGCTCTCCTGCTAGCTCTGCACCTTGTCAGGCGGAAACAGCCTCATTCACAGCACTTTGATGTCGTTTATTTGCCTCTCTCTGCCCCTTGATGTATAATGCATGGTGCAGAACGGCATAAATCATTCAGTGTGGATTTCATACCTTACCAGATATGACTTTATACAGGAATCATTTCTGTGGATGGATTTCAAGGGTAAGGCTGTTCAGAGGAGAAGGGAAGAACCCCCAAGGCTCACACATAGCCCAGGTGTGGATTCGCCAGGTTGTCCTGGGAATAGCCATGCGCCCAGACTCGAGCCTCCTGGATATGCATGAAACTGCTCTCCTGCACTCTTCCCAAGTACAGCCCTGACTCCAGAGCGGTGAATCACTCTGCCACAATCGCCTGCCTCGTAGTCATGCAATTGTTGGATGCCTCCAGCATGCATGATTAATTCACAATCATGTTGCATTTATGTATGCAGACGCTGACTGCATTATCCATGAGGCAGCATCGCTGAGAGAATGGTATCTGCACAAGACATGCAGCTTGTCTTTGTGCTGTGTGGGCGTTGGGTGCCTTTGTCTGTGCAAGGATCATCCACTGCTCGTACCACCAGAGAGGAGGGGAGCTCACTCGTGGGGCCCTTGCCAGGTTTCCATCATGGCCTCAACCTTGAGCAACAGTGAGGATTCTGAGCCTACAGGGGGAGAGCCAGGCAAATTCTCAGCAGCTGCTGCCAAGGTGCAGGGCGTAGGACCCAGCAATGAGGATGAACCAGGCAATTAGGAGCCCCAGGAATCCAACAAGGACCCTGAGAGATGGCCCGACTCGCCCCTGGCTGGGCCCAGACTGACCAGAAGCCTCTTGCCCTTCAATGGCTGTTCACGGATGGAAGGAGTGCATCAGGTGAGATCTGGCCGAGAGGCAGCAGAGTCTGAGAAGCAGAGCCATGGACAGTGGCCACTAGGGGTCGCAAGTCCAATGCTAGGACCAGGAGAGTCAGGCATATACCAGGAGTCGAGCCAGGTGGGCAGTCAGGAGCCGAGAGTCAGGAACAAGCTGAGGGTTAGAGCCAAGTATCAGAAGGCCAAGACAGAAGCCAGGAGTCAAAGCCACACCAAAGGTCAAGCTGGATCAGCAGTCAGTTGCCAGAAGAGGCAGGAGTCACGCAAACAGGCCAGGAAACACACTCTTTCTCCAGTCTGGACAAAGAGCAAAGAGATGTTCACCAGGCAGAGGGACCTTGATACCAAGGCAAAGTCTGATCAGGGCAGGAAGACTCCAGTGGCAAGCTTCCATCAACAGAGGCCGACACAAAGCCTGGAGGCTGAGTAAATGCTGCCGTGTAAGAGATCCCCACTGGAGGCGGGGGACAGTAGAGATTCTGACTCTATTTTACTTACTTAAAATATTTATACCCCACCCCCCCAGTACACTACTGCTCAGGGCAGTAACAATAAAATAGATAATAAAATAGATACAATTGGCTGGGCTGGGCACAGATCATCTGCGCCTCTAGTTTGTCACCTGTTGCCTCACCCACCATCGCCATTTTGTCTCCCTCCCACCTGTTGCTGCCTCCTCCTTCCCCCTCCCCCCAGCCCATCCTGCCCGGCTGCCTGGCTGTCCCCGCCGCCTCCTTCCACCTGTCCCCTTTGCTGCTTTTGGTGCCCCCTGCTGGCTGCTGCTATTGCCACCATTTTCTTCCCTCCTACCCGTGCCTACCTGGCAACTCTCCGAACTCTTGCACGAGCTGCCACACATGGGATTAGCCACGGATATGTCTTTGAGAAATATATATAAAGAAAGATAAAACAGATACATTATACATCAATAAAATACAGAATACAATATACAAATAGATACAATATACAACAATAAAATAGATATAATCTGCAATAAAAGTAATAAAATTAACCAAATTAAGTAAACAAATTTAAAGTCAGGCTAAAAACCACCATCAGTATTACATTTCAAATTAAAAGTTATTTTAAAAGCTAAAAATTGAGAATTATAAAAACTCAAAACTCTAGGAGCTCTGACGGGCTTCAGGCCTGGGAACTGCCTGTTTGAAGTCCCATACTCTGCAGCCAAGGGATGGCTCCTGAGAGAGGCAGTCAAGGCCAAGAGGCTCTGTTGGAGCTGGGACTCCAGTGGACCAATGGGCTGCCTTCATTTCAGCGAATAGCAAGGAAGTGTCCTAGAATTTTTGAGCTGGAGGGTAGGGATGTGTGAAACATTTCAGGTACAAAATGATCTGTACCTAAAACAGCCCGTTTCAGATGATTCATTGCCGAAATGAATCACCCGATAGCCCACCCAAAATGTTTTGGAGCTGAAATGAATCGCCCCTGTTTCAGCTCCGAAGCTTTTGTCATTTCGGACCTCCATTTTGAAATCGATCAAGTGCTTCTGCTTCTTTCTCCTCCTCCATTTTAGAGTTTGACATCAGTTTGAATTTCCCGCCTTTCAGCCTGCCTTTCCCGCCGCCTTTCAGCCCCGCCATTGACCATTGATCTGCACCAAAGATGCCCATATTTGGCTATGCAGGGGCAAAATTAACCCCCATTGGCCAGGGAGGGCAAGGGTGGGGGGATTTTCGGAGAGGTTTTGCACAGGAGGGCATTTAAAGGGCCAGCAGTAGCCGTTTTCTTCCTTTCTGCTGCCTCGTGTGGGAGAAGAGAGAGCTCTATTGCCTGATTGCTCAGCCTTGCTGCCCTCCATCATCCATCATTGCCTCCGTTTACCCAGCATTGCTACTACTGCTGCTATAGCATTGCAACGCCATTGCTCAGCCTCGCTGGCTCCCAGCTTGCCTCCCTTTTCTCCTTCATTGATTTAGTTTCCCAGCCTTTGCCCCTTTTTTGAGGGGGGGGGGAACTAGATTGGGAGAGAAGGAGGAGAATTCTTTTCTCCACTTTTTAAGCTGCCTCAGCCTGTGCCGTTCTCTCCTGCTTTTTTGGAGAGAATTGGAAGAAAAGATTTTCTCCCTCTGATTTCTTAAAAACGTCTTCCTGCTGCTGAGAAGATCATCACTGCTGCCTGCCTGTGTGCAAGCAGCTTCCAGCCACACCAGCCCCAGCCCCACACCAGCCCCACCTGTGACCAATTTTCCAGAGAGGCTGCCCCATCTGAAAAGGAAGGAAGACAGACTGGCGGGGCCCTCAGAAGTGTGGACTACAGAGACCCAGCATTTGGAGAAGCCTTCGACTGAGTGAGAGTGGCCCAGCCATTTATACTTTAACACACACACACACACACACACACAACACCATTACACACACACAATGGACCGGGTCTCACGATCAGTGAGACCCAGTTTTTACCAGTGAGTGGGAAGAGCGGGCTAAGCTCACGAGCGGGCAGGGAGCCCTGGGCGGCTGGATCGGCTGCCCACACAATGGCCGGCTCCGTGACGGAGTCAGCAGGGGGGTGGGAGGAGCGGGGGCCATGCGGCCCCCACAAGCCCCAGTATGCCCTGTGTGACTGCGCAGGGCATACCCCCGAGCCGGGAGGTGGCTTTTCGCTTCCCGGCCTGGGGTCTACTCATCAGTAGGCATGGCGTGAAGCCGCACCGCGGCTACTCACGAGCCTAAAAAGCAGGTTTGCTGGAGCACTCGCTCCGCAAACCAGCTTTTTAGCAGGGGTTCTCGAGCGGGTTAGCCACTCCAGAACCACCGGGCTCGGCTGTGAGCCCGGTGGTTCTGACGACCAACAAAAATTGGGCTAGGCTCTCCTAGCCCAATTTTTGTTGGTCGTGAGAATCGCCCCAATGAATTGTGTATTTGGGGTTTGGGGTTTTAACTGAATTTAAAAAGTTGTGTGATATTTAGAATAGGTTTTAAATAGAGGTTCAATCTGTGTAACTTTAGGGATCCCCATTAGCTAGGTGGTTTAGAGGGTAGCGTAGCCTAGTGTTTTAAAAAAATAATTCTTCTTTTCCCCCCTTCCAAATATTTTTTTTTTGCACCTGCATTTTTTTTTAAAGAGAAGGAGCCTGTCTTCCACCAGTGCTACAAGCATCAAAATAAATTAATTCAGCAAGCTCGGCTCTGCACTTTGTGTTGTTTTTTTAAAAAAGGAAGCCATCCTGCACACACACACACACACACCCCGCCGCCCCAGTTCTCTCTCTGCCCATAATTTGTGAATTAAAATGTTGCTTGTGTGTTTGCAGGCCCACACCACACAAGTTACATTGTATCTTCTGGGGCTGCTTGTTTCCTATTGATATTGACATTTGTTGCATCAATCCACCTGTCCTCCTACTACACTTGGATACATTGTAACTGCTAAGTTCTAGCCACAGAATCGACTTTCTCTGACGGTTGTTCTCCTGGCTGAGTGCCAGCCTGAAAAAGGACTGCCCTGCCCGCAGCCGCATTGGCACTCTCCTGCTGATGGCCTCAGCAGCACCGCCCCTGTTCTGGGCCTTTGGGTGCCCCCTGCCCCCTGAGACAACCCCACCCACTCTGCCCCTCGCCCCCACCCCATGCCATCCTTCCCCAAACCAGCTTTTTTTAAAAAGTCAGGGTTTTAAAAGGAAGCCCCCAAACCAACAGATGGCTGGAATGGCAGACAGAGGGAGGGTGAAGGGGACGAGGAGGGGAGGCCCTTTTCCCCTGCTGGTTGTGGTCGAGGGCGGCAAGAGGGGCTTCCTCCCCAAGTCACCCCCAGCCCTGCTTTGGCACACAGGCTGGACTTCTCTAGTGGTCTACCTGGCCCTATGCCAGGGCCTGCGTCCAGGCAGCAGGGAGGGGGGTGGGCACCCCTTCTTGCCAGGGAAGAAGATCTTCCTGTGGCTGCAGAGGTGGAGGCAGTTGGCAGTCCAGACAGATCCACCTGGCCGCCCTGCCCACCGGTCCCTGGGGGGGGGGGAGTTTTCATTGACTATTTTGAATTGATGCTGAGATGGAAATGATGACTGTGTCAATGTGATCATGGGATGCTGGTGATGTGATCAGGATGGTGAGCTGTTGTTCGTGCATTTCTCTTTTCAAATGTGGCTTGGCGTTCACTTGTCTATGTTTAATGTTTGTTGTCTGAGACTTTGCTTTGCTTTTTTCCACCCTTGGAAGGACTGTGACTGAAGCACACAGGCACCCCCTGCCCCTGCCCCCACCCCAAACAGCTGTTGCCAAGGAGGAGCTTGTTGCTGGTGCTACCCTCACAAATGTCTGTCTCACGCAGACTTAGAGAGCACACACAGCATTCTGAGGTGGCAGCCAAATTTTTACCCCTAAACCCACTAACCCTTTCGCAGAGCACATACACGTGCACACACACAGAGGTATGCTATTACTATTGTTCTTGTCCCCCCACCATGCAGTATGCATTGCAATGCAACCCCAAAATGCAATTGTGTGTCTAATGTAACTTTTGAGAGAGCTCATGGGTGTGGGCAAAGGACAGGTTCACTTTCTCTTGACTGTCTTGTTGTTTTTGCAATGAAGATTGGGTCATATTGTGAGTTGTCAGCATTTTTATTCAAAGATAGCTTGCATCTACATAGATTGTGCTCAGTGCTCAGCTCATGCCACAGGCTCTGATCCATTGCAGAAATGTGCCAAAAAATTGTGTGCCATCGTTGTTGTCGTCAGTTCATCACTCTTTCAACTTGTGTAGGTGCCAGATGCGGGGCCCAGGCCGAGCCTTGCTGCTCCACGGGTAGAATGTTGGCCGGGTGCCACAGATGTTGCTGACTGTGTCTCTTTTGCTTGTGCTTGAGGGAGGGTCAAGGCAGGGCACTGTTGTTGGACCTCGGGCCTAGTCTGCTCTGCTGCATCTGTGTGATATTATGCTTGCTTTGGAAACCTGGTTCTTTGCAAAACTCTGCAGTTGTTGTTGTTGTTGTTGTGTGTGCTGTTATGTTGTTCTTTGGGGCAGATTCTGGGCAGAAAGGAGGCATCTGGGGTGGAAGGGTGGGGTGGAGTTGGGTGGTAGTGCCCCAATGGGTGCCTGCCACCACCCAGATTCTAAAGGAATTGGGCAACGGGCTGATTTTTTGTGATTTGTTGACGTTTACGCGTCTTTAAGGTTTTTCTCCATAGGGAATAATGGAGGTTTCAGCAGCCCCATAACTCCACTTGGGGGGCACTGGGGTGGCCCAGAGCGAGTGGTGGTGTAGTACACAGAGGGTGCCAACCACCCCCATGGGTTGCTAACCCATGGGGTACTGGGTTTTGTTGTTTCTGAGGTGTTCTGAGTGTAGATTCTTTGGTAGCATATGAGACTTTCAATGACAAACCATGAATCCACTCTCATTTGCTACCAGAGAATCTACACTCAGAACACCTCAGAAACAACAAAACAAAACAACAAAACCCTGTACCCCGTGGGTACAGGTGGCTGGCACACTCTGTGCACTACACCACCACTCACTCTGGGCCACCCCAGGAAGCAGCTTGGGTTGCTCCTCTCCCCCCCCCCCGCCCCCAAAGGCCGCACTGCCTGCAGGCTGGTGATTCTCTTTATTGAGCAGGGAGAGAGTAACTGGCCCTATCCACCTCCAGCACAGGACCGCCAGTGACTGTTGCTGGTGTCTATCTTATGTTTCTTTTTAGATTGTGAGCCCTTTGGGGACAGAGATCCATCTAATTTATTTGTAATTTCTCTGTGTAAACCGCCCTGAGCCATTTTTGGAGGGGCTGTATAGAAATTGAATAAATAATAATAGCTTGAAGTCCTCCAGTTAGGGGGAGCATGCCCACCCCTCTGATAATTGATTCCATGGGTCAAACTGCTCCTGCTGTTAGGAAGTTTCCTCTCCTAAGAGGTGTTCTCACCCTTGGATCCCCAGATCTTGTTGGTCTACAACTCCCATCTAGGCCTGTGCAAAATCGGGCATGGTCCGATGTTCCTGAAACCTGGAGGGGTTTGGAGAGAGTCTGAACTTGAGCTTGGCCAGCCCACTTTGGATCAGACTTCTCCAACCCCTTTCACAAAAAACCCCCCAGAGCTTTCCAGAGCTCCAAATGGCAGCAGGAGTCCACTCTTTTTTTCTTTTTTCTTTTTAAAGTGATCACAACTATTTGGTGGTGGGGGACCCATCTTCATGTGCATCTCATTTTTTAAAAAAAAGTTTTTTCCAAGTTTTTTAGCCCATTCACTCAGAAGCAGTTGATTTCCAGGTTTCTTCTGCAATTGTCTGGTGTTACGTCACTTCCCTGTGACTCCCTGGTGTGAGAATAATTTTTCTTTCAGGTTCACAGTGAATATTCACGATTATTTTAAAAATATGTTTTAGAGTTTGTCCGACTCTGACCCCAACCCCTGTCCCGACCCAAAGGACTCTGAACCGACAGGGTTGGATTAGATTGGGCCACTCCTGATCCCAACTTTTTGTGTTCATGCACAGGCCTACTCCCCAAGGCCGTTGTGGCTGGGAATGATGGAAGTTGTAGGCCAGTCACATCTGGGGACCCGAGTTGGAGACCCCCCTGCCCTAATAGCTGACTGAAGTCTACTCTCCTGCAGCATAAACCCGTGCAATTTAAATATTTTAAATTTTGTACACTGCCTAGAGATCAGTGTTCCCTCTAACAGGGATTCCCAGATGTTGTTGACTACAACTCCCAGAATCTCCAGCTGCAATGGCCTTTGCTTGGGGATTCTGGGAGTTGTAGTCAACAACATCTGGGAATCTCTGTTAGAGGGAACATGGCTAGAGATGTACGTAACAGGCGGTATAAAAATATGATAAATAAATAATAAATAAATCTGGTCCTGCTCCCAGAATAGTCTGGAGCTCAGATGCCAAGTGATCAGTGGGGTCGTGAAGCTGCCCTCAATGATGTGCACAGCCAAGAAGAGCCACTTCAGAGAGGAGAAAGGACAGCCCAAGGAAACCAGCAGCAGGTCTCACAGTGCCCTCCGGGAGGGAAAATGTGTTCGCAGGGAAAGTGAAAACCAAAAGGTGAGCCCCTTCACCGCAGGGCCTTTCGAATTAGCTGTGAATGCTGCAGATGACAATGGAAGTGTGACTAATGAAGGCTTTCTGAGGCTGCCTTTGGAAGGGCACCAAAAATAGCAGCAGGATGCAGCTGCTGGAGTGGTGTGGGCTGCCCAGGAGTGTAGAGGCACTGTGGGCAGCTGTGGCTTTTGTTGGCCTTGTATCACCTTGCAGTCTGGCCAGGTGTGGTGCAGCGAGGAGGACAAGCAAGGAGGGTGGAGTTGGATGCAGTTATACTGAAGAGCACACCCAGGGGCGTAGCTATAATTGAGCGAAAGGCTTCAAAGAACACGGGCCCCCTGCTCCTGAGAGCCCTCCCTATTTTCTTCATTATCTCCCTCACTCTGGGGGGCCGCCAGAGAGTGGGATGAACAAGGGCCCCCTCTCCTCTAGCTATGCCCCTGAGCACACCGTTGCTTGTTGGTGTCTTAAAAGTGGTCTGTTTAGGGATGGGAAGGGCTTGCTCCCTCGCACAGATCCTCCTCTATTTTTGCTAGGGCACAGCAACTGCCCCATGGAAATGCAGATGACTGAAACTTTCCTGGGTGCTATTTGGTGACTAGATCATGCTTGCGCTTCACATTGTTTAAATCTAGCACTGTGGGAAATTGGAAGAACCATTAAATGGCTGCACTTCTGGGGAGTCCGTTGAGAACTTTCCGAGGACCGGGCTGGTGCAGAGCAGAAATGGCCCTGCCTTTCTGCTTGAAATTCCCATCCAGTGGACAGAGTGGGCAGAATGCTTTCACAACATGTCACACAAATCAATTCAGGGCAGCTCCGTGCGCCGATGAAGGCCCACCACCTCGCGCAGTGGTCTCTGCTTTAACTGATGGCTGCTCTCCAAGGATCGAGAGTCCCTCTCATCACCGACCACCTGGAACTGGAGACTGCACAGCTGCTTAACGGCTTCCTGGAGCTCCATTGGCTCCTCCCTCTGCCATCCTGCCCCACCCTGGCATTAACAAGAGCGGCGCTGTCTGCAGACCGGCCATTTGCTGGGTAGTGTGGTTAACTACACAACAACACTACCTAGCAAACGACCAGCCTGCAGGCAGCACATGGAACAGGAGAGAGAGGAGCAAGCAGCTGCAGGAAGCAGAGGCAGCTGGGCCTCCTTGGGCACCCCCTGGTGTCCCCCCCCCTCCCTGGCTGCTCCTGGACTGAACCTGGGACCTCCTGCCTGCCAAGCTGGTGCTCTACCACTAGGCTACGGCTCTGTCCTCACAGAGGGTACACGGCCCCCATCCAGGCTAGAGAGAAGTGCGTGGGCTGCCGGTCAACGGCTTCTGGCTCGTCTGGGTTCTGCTGCAGTTTGTTTGCCCAGTGCATGCTGGGAGCTTTTGAGGGGGGGCAAGACAGCTGGGTGCCCAAGACTATCTAGCAAATTCCGTGTAGCTTCCTGGCCCTGTAAAGGTCCTTTAGGACTCTTTTTTAAAAAAACGAAGGACCAGTCTGGTGGTTTGCGGTGGCACCCAGGCGGGGGTGGCGCCTTTAAAAGTAAAGCCACATGGCCCTCCTTACCAGTGTGGCCGCAGTGTGACTGCCGGTGGCATCCCGGCCCCCGGCAGCCTGCGCATGGTGGCACGACTCCATCACTCACCTGGCCTTTGTGCGGGCCAACAAATCCCTACCCCACACACACACTACATTTGCTTTGCTTCCAGGGAGTAGACGTAGAAAAAAATACCTGCTCATCTAAGAATAAGCAATGGCTGGACACGGAGAGATCTCCTCACATGCAAACGCCAGAGAACATTGTGGGTTGTAGCACCATCTTGTGGCCCAAATAGGGCACCCTGCATTCAAATGCCTTCTGCCTGCAAGCAGAGAGATGCCACTGAGCTATGGCCCTATCCCCTAAGGGGGGTCTCTTTTAGCAGGCAGGGCTCGTGTGTAGTCATGTGACTACGATACAGCAACATGAGAACAAAAAGTGTCCAGGTCGCGCGTGTGTGTGTGTGTGTATTTAAAGGTGCAGGCACTCTTATCTTGGTAAGATATACCTATAGATATGCTATTAATACATGAAGTCCCTCAGACAATCATCAGGAGGTGCAGGAAACTGCAATATGCTTTGCAGTTGTTGCATAACCCGATGAAGAGTCTCCTCCAGTGGTTACACACTCCTCCTGGATGGAAGCACCCAGAGAAGCACTGACTCCATAGGCAATTTGGGCCCGCCAGCATCTGCTTGCCCACTCACCGCTTGTCACATGCAAAGGGGGTGTGGCCAAGCTCCAGAAGTGCCCGGTGTGTCGCTTCGGAGCCCATTTCCCAACCAGGATCGCCTCACCTGGCAGGTTTTTCCCTCTTCATCCCCTGCCTCCCTGCAGGGAATGAAGGCGGAACCTTGCCCGATGCTGCCATCCCAGCTGGGGAAAGGTTCTGGCACTCTGTACTGGTGTGTACTGTAACAAAAAAACCCACTGGTTATGACTAGCATCTATCAAAATTGTGGCCGCCATGACTCAAGTCTCATGGATGTCAATGGTGCTTAGCGATGGCTTGATAGTCTGGATGCTGCCTTCTGTGCCTTAGGAAAGCATCCGTATTGTTCAGTGTTCAGTTAACATCTGCCTCTCACAAGATTGGTCAAGGGGGGGGGGGCGTTTGAAGAGGCCTGCTCCCTGCCACCCCTTAGTTCAGCCCTCTCCAGTCAGCTCTGCCAGTTCTCAGACGCACCAGCCACCCTTCCAGCATCCGAGGTTTGTGCCACGCCCCTACCGCCCTGATTCTGACCACTGTCCTCAAGGGCCCCTTTAAGTTCCTGATGATCCTGCTCAATCTTCTTTCTCCAATATTGAATCAATATCAATAAATGATCCAGGCGACATCTGGAGCATTAAAGAAATCGTGTGGATAACTTCTTGCAACCTGTCCGCATTCCAAGCAGTAGCACCTTGTCCTGACAAGCCGGAGGGCAAGCGCCCAAGAAGGCACAGCTGCCTCTGCTTCCAGGAAGCAGCTTGGGTTGCTCCCGCCCCACCTGAAAGCCATGCTGCATGCAGGCTGGCCATTCATCAGGTAGAGCTGCATGGGGAGAGATGAGCGACCTGAGCTGCCCGGAAGCAGAGGCAGCTGTGCCTCCTTTGGCAGCCCTGCCCTGGCTCAGTAGGACAAGCTGCTACTCATTAAAAGGCAACCTCACCATATGTGCCAGAAATCCATCTCTGGCTGGACTCGTCTCTAGCAGCTATCCTCGTCGTTTTTGTACATCTTACTTAGATGATCAGGTGTTCAATACCACTGAGATAATCTCTTTTATAGAAACATGGCAGACATGCAGGATGTTTTGTACATATGAACTGCCAAGTGTGATCAGCAGTCAGCACAACTAACATGTGTTGCCAACTATGTCGAGTTCTTACCTTCTGTGTCCTCTGCTGATGAAGAGATCTGTGATAATAGATAGTTGCTTCTCTCCTAGAAGATGGTTTCAAAGAAGCGCAGGCACCGTAGTTGCAGCTGGTCTTTGTGCATCTTGCTCAACATCAGATGGTCCTTGGAAACTGGTACCCTTGAGGTGAAGTTGCTGGGTCTTGTGTTTGAGAGTCTTCGTTTTGCAGTTATCACAGGGACCAAAGCTCTGTGTCATCACGTACTGCTGAGAGATGATTTATGCCATGCCAGATGGCATTGCTTTGTGGTGGCTGAGAAGTCCTGCTGATTCATAGGTCTCTCCTTGCTGGCTGCCACAGACTCCTGGAAACCAGTGGCACTAAACAAATGTGTTGTGGTTGTGGTAGCAATCAAGCATTTGGCAACCCTAACAAGGCCATAAAATGAATTGAAACCATCATTCCACCCCCAGAAGTAATTACTTCTACAGTTACAAGTGGAAGCAATCCAGGGTAACTAAGCAGTGTGTACACACATCCCTCAGGGAGGCAGCATAAATGCTGCCACATGTCAGGAGGACATTCGCAGGGTGTAGCCTTTGCCCTCACTGCCATTCTGTGCGATTCAGGGCGGATCAGATGCCTGCTTGACCTCACCCTGCTCCTTCTCCTGCATGAAAAGCTCTGCTCATGAAGGAAGCAACAAACCATGATTTTAATTGTTCTGTTTTAACTGAGCCATTTTGGAAGGGCGGTATAGAAATTGAATAAATAATTAATTAATTTGTAAAAACCAAGCACAGAATAAAATGGAGGGGCAATCTCTCCCCGCCTCTGTCCCCAAATAATTTCTTCTGCAATGACTAAGTAGTGGCAATCCAGTGCAGTTAAATTGTACATTTTGCTCGTCTGTGTCCTGAGGGCCACAACAAAACTGGTGCCATTTTGCCAGATGGGCAGAACAGCTGAGGAAAATTCATAGGACAGGCACTTCATGCAAAAAATATTTGACTTCCAGTTGCGTGTGTTTGGAGGTTTACAACAGTCCAGATGGAACAATTCAGTCCCACTCAGGTCAATGGGAGCTACTCACAAGGACATTTTCCTAGGATTGCATCCTTATGGTGAATGGCCTGCAGGCTTGGGATGTTCATCATCCACATATTGATCTGCAGATATTGTGTAAATAAATTAAATTATGCCCAGTTTGAGGACCTTCTCCCAAGGGAGTGCTAGGGAAGCCCCTATCACATTAGAGTGAGCTGCAGAGGACCCCTTCCCTTCCTGCTCTCGGTGAATGTCCTGCAGCTGTTCAGATGTGCTATTGACAGCTGTGATGCAGACATATTGATGCTGGGTGTTAACAGGATAAGTAGATCAGCGCACTCGGGTGGAAAAGAGGAGCTGACAGATGGGCAGTGAGATGGCACAGTGGTCAGCATGTGAAGTTGGGATGTGGAAGTCTGCTAAGCTGGCCAAAGGAAGGCACACCCAGAGCTTTCAGAGCTATGCAGAAGTTCAGCAGGCCTTACAGCGGGCGGAGGGTAGGGAAGCCACACCTGCTGATGCTCCTCCCTTGGCTACACAAAAATCAGCCCTGAAAGAGCTCCCCCTTTCCAGTGTCCTTTTGAAGATATGGTTCTGGTCACCGTATCTCAAAGGGACATTACAGAACTGGAGACGGTGCAGAAGAGAGCAACCAGCATGACCAGTTGCCCGCAACACCTTCCTTACGAGGCAAGGCTACAATACCTGGGGCTTTGGTGGCGTAGTGGTAAAACTGCCGCCCTGTAACCAGAAGGTTACAAGTTCGATCCTGACCAGGGTCTCAAGGCTGACTCAGCCTTCCATCCTTCCGAGGTCGGTAAAATGATTACCCAGAATGTTGGGGGGCAATATGCTAAAATCATTGTAAACCGCTTAGAGAGCTTCGGCTATAGAGCGGTATATAAATGTAAGTGCTATTGCTATTGCTATTGCTATTTTTAGTTTAGGAAGAAGGCAGCTAAAGGGAGACATGATAGAAGTCTACAAAATGATGTATGTGGCGGAGAGAGATAAAAGCTCCTCCATTTTTCTTCATCTCCCAAAGAGAAGACATCTCCACTTCAAACGGTGAACCTCTAGGCTTCAAAAAGTATCATCATCATCATCATCATCATCATCATCATCATCATCATCTCCTTTTATTATATTCCTTCTATCTTATTTCTGTCTAGTATCTTCTGCCTTTCGGCTCTGCATTTTGTTTCCAACCTCACCCCCCAACACCTCCCCCTCACAGCTGGTAGGAGTATTTTTTGGCCAGCAAGACCACTTTCAAGTGCTCTTCTGCCTGCAAGGCAAAATTGCCTTGCTCAAACGGACATCAGGTTTGCCTCCTCTGTTTGAGACTGTGCTGCAAGGTCTATGGCCTGTTCCACCGGCCTAAGAAGACATGCATGGCTGTGCTCATCTGGTTTAGCCCCAGAGGCCAGACCACGTATCAAGGACCTCCCATTTGATAGACAGGCCCTGTTTGGAATTAAGATGGATGAGACACTGGAGTGGGTCCAAAAACTACGAAACACAGCAAAATCCATGAGTCTCTCTTCTTCTAACAACTTTGTCCAGGTCCTCCGCCCCCTCACAATCTGACTAGTCCTTTCATCGAGGCAGATACTCCTACTACAAAAGTAGGACCTTTTCCATGAGTAAGCCCTCTCAGACAAAGCCTAAGCCCTCATCTTACCACACACAAACACGACTACCCTTTGATTGGAACCTGGTTGAGACAGACAACTGGATGTTCACAGTTGTCTGTCTAGGTTATGCAATAGAATTCAATGAACATCCTCCAAACTCAGGAAGGCAAATCACACATCCAGATGCTGTACTGCTCAAAGAGATAAAAACCCTGCTAGCGAACGGGATGCCCCGAATGGACTTATTCACCAGTGCAAGCAATCACCAAGGCCCAGAATTCTAGATCAGGGTGAGCGTAGGCAGAGGCTCCACGGGGGACGCCTTCACAATCCCCTGGTCCACCAAATTTACTTACCTATTTCCTCTGATTCCATTGATCCCGAAAATTCTGCAAAACATAGAACAGGACAAGGCGAATTGCATCCTCATAACTCTGTGGTGGCCAAACCATCATTGGTGCCCACATCTCCTGAAGTTGTCCAGGAACAAGTTTCTCCACTTACCTTACCACCTGACCACTGTTCCCTCTAAGGTGTGAGCACATGCACACACTCACAAGTTTTTGGATGTCCACTCAGCTCATTTTAGATCCCAGTCAGGAAGGCCCCATTCCGAATGCACATGTGCACACACTGCCTTGATCCTGCCACCCAGAACAAAGCTCATTCTGCACAAAGATGAAAAAAATTAGAGGGACCACTGCACCCGGCACTCATGTCACACGAGAATGGCAGAGTTCCCCATCCAGACATTTCCACTTTGTGACTCACAGTGTGGAGGATTCAACCTTCAGAGGCCTTCAGAGCTGAGAGAAGTGCTGTCAGCATCTAGGAAGCCATCCAACATCACCTCCTACAAGGCCAAATGGAAATGCTTCGGTCAGGAGAGCTGTTCTTGTGGTAGCAAGCATGAATTGTCCCTTTTGCTAAGCAGGGTCCACCCTGGCTGTATTTGAATGGGAGACCACATGTGAGAGCACTGTAAGATATTCTCCTTAGGGGATGGGGCCGCTCTGGGAAGAGCACCTGCAGGCTTGCATGTAGAAGGTTGCAAGTTGCCTCCCTGGCATCTCCAAGATAGGGCTGAGATCGACTCCTGCCTGCAGCAGCTTGGAGAAGCTGCTGCCAGTCTGTGTAGACAATACTGAACTGGATGGACCAATGGTCTGATTCAGTACAAGGCAGCTTCCTATGTTCCTATGTTCTAGTAAATCTTACACTCTGGGGTTGTAGAGCCTACCATGGTCCCTTTGATGATTATTTTATTACATCTACTATGGCTTAAGAAGACAGATCTTTATGGTGTCCATCAAGATACATCTTGCAACAATTGCCACTTTCTGGTCAGCCCCAGCATCAACTGAGCTGTTTGTGCTCCCAAGGGTCAAGCAATTCCTGAAAGAGTTAACTTGCCTTCATCCGGATGCTCTTTCAGTAGCACCTCTGTGGGACCTTTCCTTGGTGCTGTCAGTGCTCACAGGGAAACCCTTTGAAACTATGGCCACCTGCGACCCCCACCTGTTAACGCCAAAGACGGCCTTCCTTATGGCTATAACCTCCGCCAGAAGAGTGGGAGAGCTGTGGGCACTACAATGTGACCCTCTTTATTTGGTGTTCCATAAGGAGGAAGTCACACTTAGACCAGATGTCTCCTTCCTCTCGAAAGTGGTCTCAACTTTCCACAGGTCGCAGCTAAATTCCTTGCCAGTATTCTTTCCTAACCCAACCTCTCAGGATGAACACAGGGGACAGACCTGAGATGTGCAGAGGACCTTGGCCTACAGTATCCAGCTGACGTCCCCTGCCCTCTTTGTGACGCATGGACAGTCTCATGGAGGTTTTCAAGACTCGGCACAGTCTATTTCCGTGTGGATTGTAAAGACTATACAATTGGCCTACCAGATAGAGGGTGTACATCCACCAGATGCTGTCAAAGCTCACTCAACCAGAGCAGTAGCCACATCAACAGCCTTTGATAGGTGTCTGCCCCTTGAATTGATATGTCAGGCGGCCACTTGGTCTATCTATCTATCTATCTATCTATCTATCTATCTATCTATCGTATGTATGTATTTATTTATTTATTTATTTATTTATTTATTTGAATTTTCTTCTATACCGCCTCCTCCAAAGACTCTAGGTGTTGTACAACAATGCCAACATCTACTCCAACATCCTTCATCAGACACTATGCTCTAGATGTCAGCACGAGAAATGGTAGTGCCATCGGAAAGGCGGTCCTACAGTCGATCTTCCATTGAAGGGTTGTGGCTCTGACGCCTACCTCTGCGTTCTTAGAGTTCTGCTTCCCTTCTCTGACAAAAAGAGCCTGCGACGCACCCATCTGTGTAATGGACAGAGACCACCCAGAAGAACATCAGGTTGCTTACATGTAACTAGGGTTCTTCTGGTGGTCATGTGTCCAGTCACACAACTGCCCATCCTCCCTGCCACAGAGCACTGTAGCCACAGTAGCGGACTCAGAAACTGAGGAGGAGGGTGTTAGGAACGTGACCTCAGGGTGCAAGTGGGGGGGGGAGCTACATCTTAATATGGAGAGAAAGGAAGCTTGGAAGGTTCCCAATCTGCCCTTCACACAAGCATGAAGCCCATCTGTCTGACTGGACAGAAGACCACCAGAAGAACCCCAGTTACAGGTATGCAACCTGATGTTTCACACAGCACATAATTAACCTATAGAATGCTCTGCCACAAGAGGTGGTGACAGCCAGTGGCCTGGATGGCTTTAAAAGATCAATTCATGGTGGATAGGGCTATCCGTAGCTACTAGTCTGGTATCAATAGGCCACCTCCAGCCTCAGAGGCAGGATGCCTCTCAATACCAGAGGCAGGGGAGCAACAGCAGGAGGGAGGGCATGCAGATACCTCTTGCCTGTGGACTCCCCAGAGGCATCTGATGGGCCACTGTCTGAAACAGGATGCTGGACTAGATGGGCCTTCTTGGGCCTGATCCAGCAGTGCTGCTCTTATGTTCTTAAGGAGGAGCCCTGCTGCCCCCTTTCCCCTGGGCACTGGCACCTCCACCTAGCCTTGGGGCAAGTCTCTCTCCTCCTCCCTTGCCCACTGGGAGATAAAATGGGGTGGGCGAAATGGCAACACCGGACAATGATGGCTGCCCAGTCTCTGAGCTAGATAGAGGTCTGGGTTGCATTCAACCCTCTTGTGCACCATTCTGTGAGTCTTTCAGCCTGTAGGAACAGAGTCTCTCTTCTATCCTTCCACACTCCCCACTTCTCCAAGAACTGAGAAGTCCCAGGAGCACCATAACCCATGTTTGGTTTCCTTTGAAAGAGAGCATAAGGCATGGGGTGGGGTCTTGAAGGAGGGTCTCCTGCAGCAAGGCCCAGGCACCTTTCTCAGGCAGAGGGGCCTTTTGGCTTGGTCTTTGCTACACTACAGCGCCACCCAAGTGATGGCCAGAGAGGGTACTGCACTTTATCAGCCCAGCTGGGCCAGGTGATCTGGGGAGTCAGTTGGGTCCTGGGTGCCCCCCTATATTTCTGTTGCCTCGGGATGAGTAGCCACATAGACAGCCTGCCCTCCCTCCCTCTCTCCCTCCCCACCTCACCTCTACTGTCTTTGGCCACCCAGCCACCTGTCTTGGCTGCATACATGCCCTTGCATACATGCAAAGATCTCCCTGGGTCTTTGCTTGCTCTGCTTTTGCTCCAGCTCTCCCTCTGCCTCTGTCTGCTAGAGGACCTGCTCTGAACTCCACGGCTTGCTTTTGCCCTGCAGACTTGGATCGTCCATTGGCAGCAAGTGGGACAATTGCTTTAGTTACTAATAAACAAGCGTAATTGGAGGCAAACGGCAACAGGCACTCCTAGCAGGCCACAGACCTGCTCCCCACATCAGAGAGAGAGAGAGAGAGAGAGAGAGAGAGAGAGAGAGAGAGAGAGAGAGATCCTGCACCCTCAATGAGCTTTCGGCGTATTTGCAGTTCTTTCTCTTTCTCCCTGGGTGTGTTCCAAGGCTCCTTTCTCTTCACAGACCCACACATCTGCTTGCCTCCCTTTAGCAGGATGGGGCTTGAGACCGTCCCCATTTGCTGATGGCCTTCCCATTCAGAAGGACTGCCAGCTGTCCCTCGGCCCCTGCTGCTAACTGGCCCAAGAGGCACCTCTTCATATTTAGGATGGGGAGGACAACTGGCCCTCTTCGTCTTCCTGGGGCTGTTCCTGGGGTTCTGTCTTGTGTTCCTTTTCGGACGGTGGACCCTTTCGGGACAGGGAACCATCTTTTTCATTTTGGTTGTTGTTGTTGTTGGAAAGTGACCTGCAAATATTCATAAATGAAGGAAAGAGCGGTGCCACGTGTGTGCAGAAGAGTTTCCTGGCACAGGGCCCGTGTTGCCGCCATGGCCAAGGTCTGTGCTAGCTGCTCTTCGGCGGAGCCCTCTCTGTGTCCCGTGACGTCAGGCTGCTGCTCTCTGCAAGGATCAATCCTCACGGGCCTGGCCAGCACGTTCCAGTCAGGCGGCTGCACAGCCCTGGGCACTGGGAGTCCGTCCTGCCCTCGCATCAATAGCTGCTGCTGCCTCTTGGTCCCTCTCCAGCCGCCCAGGACTTGACCGAATCCCAAGCCTGCTGGTGACCAGATGCAGCAGGACCCTCGGACATCCTCTTGAGTCTCTCCTGGGAAGCGTCAAAGGTAAGGAGGCTTCTTCGGCGGCCTGAGCAGCGTGTGAGGGGCCAGGGGGTCTGGAAGGGGGAGCAGCTTGTACCTTCTGCCCTGAAACCCAGAGCAGTGTTGGCTCAGAGGGTCATCCCAGTGGCTCACAACAAGCTCCCCAAATGGTGCCATTTGCAGAACAGAGAACCGGGCCAAACTAGACGTGCGATGGGAGATCCTTGTCTGGAACTCCCAGGATCTGCGTCTTTCCCAAAAAGCATCCACGGAGCGGGGAGGGAAGTGCAATTTAGACTGAGGCTGCAATGTGGGGGGGGGGGGCGCTAACCCTTTGCCCCTGTGTTGATTCCCTGACTTAAATCCCACCCCAGAGCTGCTATTAGCCACAGAAGGGGAAATTTGCAGGTACAGTTGGTGGCATGATTTGCACGTCTTGCTCAACCCCTGCCTTGTTGCTTATTCCCAGGAGCTGATACTCTGAGGTAGCTTGCTTCTATACCTGGAGGCTCCATCACTTCTGCCCACCACTCTCCTTGTTTTAAGAGAAGGGCTCACCTTGAGTTGAATTGTGCCTATTGTGGCCTCTCCCTCCCATTTGTCAGAGGAAGAGAAGGAAATCTAGCTCTGTGTCTATTTTCCTTGAGAAATAGTTACTTGAGGGTAATAGTATTTTATTCACCATGTGGTTTTGCTCAGTTTGGAATTTTTCTTTGAAAAAGGAAAGTGGAATTTTAAAGTGTCAGAGATTCGTGCTCTCTTTGGTAGATGAGTGACCTAAGACTGTAGCCATAAACACATTTACTAGAGAGCAGGGGTGTCCCTTTCTTGGGGCAGGCAGCAGATTATTGGGGAGCCAGCAGAGCGGCAAGAAGCCCCCCAACCACTGTTGCCATGGGACCGAGCTGACATCTGCAAGCTTTGCAAGAAGCATCTCTCCTTACACTCCTTGGAAAAAAGCCAGAGGCGGCTGGTTTGGAAAGGAGGCACAACCCACCCCCGGGGCATAGGGCAAGGCAGTATTTTGTGCCTCACTTCAGGTGCTGAAATACCTTGGGCTGCCCCTGCTAGGGAGTGAGCCCCATTGAACATGGTCACCCCATTCACACAAGCATGCATACCTAGGTACAGCCTCTGACCTGGCTATGCGTGGTCATGTGAATGGGGTGAGAAGGTCTTATTCCTGGGTAAATTTGCACAGGATTGCACTATGATGCATCGGTGGGTGCTCTCGATCTCTGTGGACAACTTTTACTCAGCCGGACTGCTTAGTTAATTTTGTTTTTGGTGTGCTATTGCAATTGGGCGGGGGGGTTATAGCAGTTTGAGGAAAGGTGATCAATCACCCAGAATTATGGTAACTGGCATCCTAATAAATATTTAAATTGATACTTTTTACTCTTTAACTGGTGGAACCACAAGCTCATTTTCTCCCAAATGTTTCCAAGGTATGCCGGTAATGAAAGGGATGGGACCTGGCAACCATTCCTTTGCAAGTGCGGCATCTAAGGGGGAGAGCTGGTCTTGTGGTAGCCAGCATGACTTGTCCCCTTAGCTAAGCAGGATCTGCCCTGGTTGCATTTGAATGGGAGACTACATGTGTGAGCAGTGTGAGATATTCCCCTGAAGGGATGGGGCTGCCCTGGGAAGAGCAGAAGGTTCCAAGTTCCCTGCCTGGCATCTCCAAGACAAGGCTGAGAGAGATTCCTGCCTGCAACCTTGGAGAAGCTGCTGCCAGTCTGGGTAGATAATTCTGAGCTAGATGGACCAAGGGTCTGACTCGATAAATAGCAGCTTTCTATGTCCCTATCCCTGGCTGCCAGACCAGGCTCAAAGTGACTTTGGAAAGGATTGATTTTCCTGCCATAAACAGTCCCCGTTTCCTCCTCGGTCGCCCATGAAGGGCAATTGGGGCACATGAAGTAATTAGGAATCTACTCTGCATTCATGAATTAAAAAACAAAACACCCTCAATACTCTGCAGGTGCTACATGAGAAAGGAAGCTAGGGCTCCCTCCTTGCTGCGCATCTGTGGCATCAGTGCTAGAGAGGCGTCTGTGGGGATGCCGAAGCAAGTTCTTGTTCTGAGCAGGGGGTTGGAGTAGGAGACCTCTCAAGTCCCTTCCGAGTCTAAAATCTTGCTATTCTATGAATAAAAGACCCCATGCTTCGTAATTCTGCATTAACAAATAGGCTATGGGTGCCTCTGCTGTTTTCCGCATTTAATATTTGAATTCGATTGCAGTCCCTTTTGTTACGAGCATCTCAGATTCTTCTGATTAGTATATAGCAGAGTAGAGAATCCCCTGTGATGAACCATTGGTTGGCTAAAACCTGAAGCAAAATAATGGAATACCTTCATTGCAAAGCAGGCAGAGAACAGGCCGATGCCTCTGAGGATGCTTTGTCTGCCTGTGCTTAATTTATGCAGAAGAAATATAATACGGAATTGAGTTTACTTTGCTCTCAGTTCCTTAACAATGGTTTTTTAGATACTCTTTTGATAGCGAGACTCATAGGAACATAGGAAACATAGGAAGCTGCCATATACTGAGTCAGACCATTGGTCTATCTAGCTGAGTATTGTCTTCACAGGCTGGCAGCAGCTTCTCCAAGGTTGTAGGCAGGAATCTCTCTCAGCCCTATCTTGGAGAAAACAGGGAGGGAACTTGGAACCTTCTGCTCTTCCCAGAGCAGCTCCATCCCCTGAGGGGAAGATCTTCCAGTGCTCACACATCAAGTCTCCCCTTCATATGCAACCAGGGCAGACCCTGCTTAGCTAAGGGGACAAGTCATGCTTGTGACCACAAGACCAGCTCTCCTCTCCTTATACAAGACTCAATCTTGTCTTGTATCTGGAAGCATTTTTGTATCTTTATTCTGATCAGGGCTGACGCACTAAAGAGGCATAGTGAGACGACTGCCTCAGGGGGCCGATTGGCAGAGGTGTCGGGGGCTGTCCTGGGTCCGCCAGCTTCCTCACTGGCCCTCCCCACCCTGGTGCCCTCCTTTGCCTGGTGGTAACAGCAGGGGTGCCACTGCTCCGTCACCATCACGGCCACCCAGTAGCAGTTTGTCCTAGCAAGCGGGGCCGGGGTGGGGGGGCACCAAAGGCGGCAGCTTGGGCTGCTCCTCTCCCTCTCACCCTACTGCCTGCAGGCCGGCCATTCGCCAGGTAGGGCAAATAGCCAGCCTGTGGGCAGCATGACTCTGGGGCAGGGCAGGAGCAACCCTCGCTGCCTCCGTTGGCACTCCCTGGCTTGTTGGGACACACCGCGACTGCCGCCTCTTTTCCCCACGGCCCAGCTTTTGAAAAGGCAGAGGGCAGGAAACAGGCCACGGAAGGGACTAGAGAGGCGTGGAGAAGTGAGCCACCAGTCTGCTCCTTCAAGCTTCCTTCTACTGAGCCTGTTCCCCGGCTTCTGCCTTTTCAGAAGAAGGAGGAGAAGTGGAGGAAGCAGCAACAGGAAAGGGGAGGGGGCAGAGGCGTAACTAGGGAAAACGGTGCCTGGGGCAAGCACTGAAATGGCGCCCCCCCACCGCACCGCCCACCATACTACATTATACTTAGGTTTTTCCTCACAAGCGCCCGCCGCCGCCGCCAAGCCAGGCCAGGCCACTGACTGGCCGCCAGGCACCAGCAAAGCAATTGGGGGGGGGGTTGCGGGCGGCATGGAAGGGACCGCTCGTGGGGAAGGGGGCGCCGACGCGCTCCCTTGACTGCTGCAGTGCTGCTGCACTGAGCAGGAAACATTTGTATTAACAAAAAATTAATTTTAAAAAAAAAAAAATTGGTCATGGCGGCGCCCCCCATGTGACCAGAAAAGATGGCGCCCGGGGCACGTGCCCCCCTGCCCCCCCTATAGTTACGCCTCTGGGAGGGGGAGGAAGGAGCCCCCCCCACCGCCGCCATGCCTCTGCCAGTGCAGGGGTGCCAGTGCTCTGTGGACCACTTGTGGGGTCTCAGGCCTGGTTGGGGCTTGTGCCAGGCCTGATCATGTTGTTCGTAGTATATTGCCATTTGTAGTGTATCTTGAGTTTTTGCAATTAAAAAAAATATATTGTTGTGCATCCTGTCCCAGGCAGGATTATAAATGTTTAACACAAAGGGAAGCTTGTAAGTGTTTAAATAAAAACTTCTCTGTGGAGAATAAGCCTCCAAGTCACTCACTTGTATTTCTTCCTATCTTATCCAGTTTTCCCATCAGTGGCCTGGCACACACAATCAGTCAAATCTAGGTTTCATTTGGGTTGCCAACATTAGCATGATTGTGTGAACCCACACCAAGGCAGGAAACTCAGGTTCACCTTGGGCCATAAACTCAGATTCATCTTGGGTTCACGCAATCATGCTAATGTCGGTAACCTACGTTAAACCTAGATTCAGTATGAATCAGTCCAATCAGTGGTTGGAGCTGGATGGAATGTGTGTGTATCCTGCCTGGTTCCTCTCCCCACTGGGGTTCTCAGCTGAAACATTAGAGGCCATTGTTACTTGGAGGAGGCATGGAATCCCAGTTCTGGAGGCACCCGTTGATGCTGTGAATGGCTCTACCTGGCCTCTTGCGTGGGGGTTATAGACCCAGTTATGCAAGGAACTGGGTCCTCTGCTGGCAAGAGGATTTAGGCTTTTAAAAGAGTGGGAGCAGTCTTTGTGTTCACTTGACTTGGAGTCTGGATAGGCTCAGCAGTGGCTGCCGACAGCTAGGCCAGACCTAGGCAGCTGTGAAAAGAGGCATCTCCGACCTAGAGGCATCTGGTCAGCCATTCTGGGGAAAGTGTGGATGCTGGACTCACTGGATCCACTTTGCTCTGATCCAGCGCAGCTTTTGCATTTACACAGTCTTGAATGTACCAGCCCCTGTCTGGCAGCACCAGCGAGTTCCACCCGGAGTAACAAGCCAGTGCAAGTACTCCTGTTTGGGTCTCCTTTCTGCTGTGGCTTTTGTGCTCTCTCTTGTTAAGCCGCTTTCTGAAATCAGCGTCTTAAGAGGCCACTCAGGCTTTCGGAAAGAGGCTGCCTCCGTTGCTTGGCTTCGTGCTTCTTGGGAAGGACTTTTTGCCAAATCAGAGGAATGCGGGACTCGGGCAGCGGAGTCAACAGTGGCGCCTCCAGCCTACGAGCCGCTCTCTGCACATGGCTCGTGCTTGCTTTGGGAGTTCCAGTGAAGCGGTTAGGCTGGATGACTCCCTGCGAGGAAACCCTGGCTTGAGTTGTGAATGCCCAAGTGTGGGGCCAGCTGTAAAGAAGCAGTCATTGGCTCTGGAGAGGCTGGGGCGGGGCTGAGACCGCGAGCCCCCCGAGGAATTAGCCCCCCTGGCAACACAACCCGTTACCATTTCACAGGCTGGAGAACTGAGGCAGTTTCCAAACGGGCCAAGGCAGCGCTGGGATTTGTTCCCAACATGCAGAGCAGCTCACACTTGCTCCTTCGCTGCCGTGTTGGCAGCACCTGTGCATGGTCCTCCAGCACAGAAGTGCATGCCTAAGCACGCAGGAGCCCCATGTGCAAGTGGGCCTATGGCGTGGGGGTGAACACCTGCCAAGCCCAGGCTGCTCCGTGGGCTGCCCCCCCCGCCCCCCGTCTTCTTGGATGGACAAAGAGCAGGCCCCGCGTGGTCCCTTTTGAGGAGGCAACGCGCTTCAACTGTGTCTCCTCCTTGTGCTCTCCAAGGGGCCCCCGCATGGCCATGATGGATGACGACGATAGGATGAGTGAGCGAGGCCTCAGCACTGCCAGGATGCGAGACGATGACGAAGAAGGTAAGCGGGGCCTCTGGGTCTTCTCCCTTGCGTGTCAGTTGGGGCAGTGCTGCTTCCGGGGGTGTCACGGACCAGGCCTCTTCGATCTGGCCAATGGATGTGGATGTTACCCCTGCTAACTTGACAAAGAGGCACCTTTTAACTTGATGATTCTCTTTATTTAGCAGGGGGAGAGTAACTGGCCCTATCCACCCCCAGCACAGGACATCCAGTGACTGTTGCTGGTGTCTGTCTTATGTTTCTTTTTACACTGGGAGCCCTTTGGGGACAGGGATCCATCTTATTTATTTATTATTTCTCTGTGTAAACCGCCCTGAGCCATTTTTGGAAGGGCCGTATAGAAATCGAATTAATAATAATAATAATAATGTGTCCAAAATGTTTCCTCCATGTGAAAATCAGGGCACTTATCTTGCCAGAGACAAAGCAACTAGTCTTCTCTCTGTTGTGATAAAATCAGCAGTATTTATAATCAGGTGTCCCAGGGGTTGGCCAAAGGTGTATTGTTTGTTTTTAGTTGCTGGACTGGACAGTCCGAAAGGGGTACCCCAGGATCCTTTGCTGACCAATGCTGGGCCCAGCATTCGGATTGTGCACAGCTGGGCCCATTAAATCAATCAGTCAAATAAGGTTTCCCCTCCAGGAAGCATCTGCCTTTGCCTCCTGCCCAAGCCCAGGGTGTCTATTCCCAAAGGGGCAGGCATCCCAAGCCCATAGCAGCCAAAGGATGGAGGACATGGATCGCCCCTAGCCTGAACCTTAATTGGTGTGACACAACTTCTTATTATGCTGCTGACACAGTAAGACACAGACTGTTCTAATGTGCATGTAGGCGCATTTTGTGCAGTATCTGCAAACAAAAAAATTGCAGTGTGAAATAAATATTTGTGCAAGTGGGGACGTGGGATTTAATAGGAGCTGGGTTGTTTCCTAAACAGAAATAGATGAGAAGAATAGATAAAAAGGAACAGCAAATGAAGATGAATACGGTTTCCTTTCAAATTTCACAACCTTATACTAATAGTATATTATGAGTCTAATTTCTTGGCTACTCAGATGGACTCGTACAGAACTCTTCTTGAACTGCAGAAGCAGGAATACAACTGTTCCATAGCAGGGCAAAGCACACACAGAAAAGAAGACCTTCTTGTGTTCCTTTTGCTTTTCCCTGTTCTCCTTCTTTCAATTACAAAGAATTGCAGGGGGGGGCACACTCCTGGCTGCTTGTGCAGCAGTGGGGAAAGGCTTAGAATAAAAGGTTAGAATAGCCCTGCATGAAGCCACCTCATGGCGCAGCGGGGAAATGACTTGACTAGCAAGCCAGAGGTTGTCGGTTCAAATCCCTGCTGGTGTGTTTCCCAGAATATGGGAAACTCCTATCTTGGGCAGTAGCGATATAGGAAGATGCTGAAAGGCATCATCTCACACTGCGCAGAAGATGGCAAAGTTAAACCCCTCCTGTAGGCTATCAAAGAAAACCACAGGGCTCTGGGGTCGCCAGGAGTCGAAATCGACTTGATGGCACACTTTACCTTTAAGGGTAATGATACTTTTATCGGGACTAACTCAAACATCACACAACACTCACCTTGGCAATTTTCAGAGTTAGATAACTAAGAAGCTCATCTTATTTTTTTCTAGACTTCTCCTTCATTTCTATTATTTGAATGCTGTAGAAACTATGGTTTCCTTAAATAAAGACAATTTTACTTTTTTATTCCCATAAACCAGGGCCTGGGTTTCATTTACAGCTTGCCCTCCTCCAACACTGCTTAGCGGATGCCTCTGAGCTTCCTAGTGCAGGCCCAGTAAAAGAATCACAAAGGGAGCCCCAATAATTTGTAGTGTCCAACACTCCTTTAGAAAAGCATCAGCCTCTGCAGAGTGAAATTAGCACTGCTCCCCTCTAAGGAAATACAGGCAGGGTCTAGAGCAGAGGTGGGCAACCTTAGATCTCCAGCCGCTGTTGAATTGGGAGTTGTAGCTGAGTGGGGATCTGAGCCCAGGTCCCACAAGTCCTGGTCCAAGACTCTAGCCACTCCACCACACAGCCTTGCCTTCACCTTTGCTTTCTGTTCACATCCCCTCCCTAGGAGACTATCATTCCATCTACATCGGGGTGCCAGTGCCACGTGGCTACAGAAGGAAAAGGCGCAGGAGGAGATCCTCATCCAGCCGGGACAAAAACGGCGAGAGCGAAAGGCACTATGAGCATCATGACCGGTCGGACACGGATGAAGGCGGGAGGATGAGCTTGGAGAATGGAAATGATAATGCCAGCAGGACGAGTGAGTAGGAGGAGAGAACAGGCAGGGGAGGAGAGTTGGTCTTGTGGTTGCAAGCCTGAATGGTCCCCTTTGCTAAGCAGGGTCTGCCCTGGTTTGCACTTGCAAGCAGCAAGCTTTGTGGGGCCAAGGAAAAAGGTCTCGTGGGCCAGATGTTGTGCAGGCCTGCTATGACCAGTTAGGATCAGGGCGTGAGGAACTGAATTGCCACCAACACAGGCAGAGCTTTACCCAGTAACCAAAACAAATGAGCTGCTGCTGCTGCCCCTAGAAGCTTATAAGCTCAAAGTACTGTGCTATTTCCACTACTATCCCGTTTTTCAACAGAAGTTTCCAAAGGTTTACATATGAATGAATGAATGAATGAATATGAATGAGATGGTTCCCTGTTGCCAAAGGGCTCTCACAATCTAAAAAGAAACAAGGTAGACCCCACCAGCAGCCACTGGAGGGATGCTGTGTTGGGGTTGGAGAGGGCCAGTTGCTCCCCCCCCCGCATTACAGAAGAGACCCACTGCTTCAAAAGGTGCCCCTTGGCCCAGCTTGCAGGGGTACGCCATGGAGAGGCGACTGGGACGTCTGGCTGCTCCAGCTGCGAGATGTGTGCTTGCTTTAAAATCTTGCCCGGGTCCTGCACAGCCACTCACACCCTCCTCTTATATGCCAGGGGGCAGGAAGGGGGCAAAGTGAGGGGGCTTGTGGGAAATGCTCAGCCTGCAAGAATGAAATGGGTGGCTGGGCATGCAACCAGATCTCTTTCTCCCATATATTTTAAAACACTCAAGCTCTTTAAAATGTCCCAATAAAAGTGGGGCAGGAGAGGGCAGAAAGAGGGCAGGCTGGAAGGGGTTAGGTTAGGGTTTTTATGTATGTATAGCGTGTCTTCCCCTCAAGGATCTCGGAGTGGTGTACATCATTTCCCCCCTCCCCACAAACAACAACCCTGCGGAGTAGGCGAGGCCGAGAGGAGTAGTCTGAGGCCAGCCACCCAGTGAGCTTCAGGGCTGAGATGGGATTTGAACCCCTTTCTGTCAATCACTGCTACAGCACATCAGCTCAAACTGCCTGTCGCAAACTGTTAGGAGCAGAGGAAGCTGCCTTCTACTGAGTCAGACCCTTGGTCCATCTAGCTCTGTATTGTCTACACTGACCGGCAGCAGCTTCTCCGAGGAAGTTCCAGGGAGGAGTCTCTCTCCCAGCCCTACCTGGAGATGCTGCCGGGGAGGGAACCTGCCACGCCGAGGCTCTTCCTCTGAGCGATGCCCCCATCCCAGTATTGTTCACACTGAGGCTGTGACTCTGAAGTGTGGGGCTGGGCAAGCCGTCCATTCTGCGGGATCGGGACGCCAGGAGGGGGGCATGGGTTTCCAGGGAGGGGTCCACTCCAGGGCCAGGCGCAGCCCTCTTCTCCCCCCGCCACCAAGATCCAGGTGGGGGACCCTCACTGACCCACACTGTGGGCGTCATGGGGACCCTTGCGATGAAAAGGGGACAGCAGCGACATGAAAGGATGAAAGCCTGCGAGGAGACCGTAGGGCTGTCCCTCCGAGTCCTGCATGCCCACCCCCGAGGGGCGGCCGGGGATTGCTGGGGCCACCTGCTCCGGCGCTTTTAGACCCAAACGGAATTGTTTGCTGCGGTCTATTCCCTGCAGCCAAGTCCTTAAGCTCCTTAGCAAGCTTAGCACCTTGCATACCGAAATAGTTGTCTGCTTTCCATGGTGCTCCCAGTACACAGACTTTGCCGGGTTTTATAAAATCATTAGCACAATGCCTGTCATTATGACAGGCCGGGGGTAGGGGGGGGGGGGGCAGTCAGGGGCTGTGTATAGCGGGACCCCCTGTAGGGGCGAAGGGTGTCTCAGGGTGAACAACGCTGGGATGGGGCCATTGCTCAGAGGAAGAGCTTCGGCTTGGCGTGCGGAAGGTGGCTCACATTCCCCCCCCCCCCGGGGCTACCCAGAGTCTAAGGCCAAGAGGCTGCCCTCACTGACACAGGATCTCTGAATGCCCCCCTGCCCCCCGCCCCCGCAGGAGTAAGTGCCAGCCATAAGCATCCATAGGAGAAAGGAGTGGTGGACACTCAGGGATACTGCTGGACGGGTGGAGGGTGAACCTGCCACCTGTCCCTGTGAGCTCCAGATGGAGACAGAGGACAGTTTTGCACCTCCCATGTAAGCACGGCGGGGAGGGGGCAGGTGCATTGGAGGTGCAGCTGCCTCTGGTTCCTGCAGCTCCATTTGATCCTCTCTCTCCTGTCCTGTCCCCCACCCCAGCATTAACCAGAGCTACATTGCTTGCAGGCTATCCATTTGTCAGGGGGAGCTGCAGGAGAATTTGATTGGTTGGTTGGTTGGTTGGTTGATTGATTAAGTGCCGTCAAATTGATGTCAACTCTTAGCAACCACGTAGATAGATTCTCTCCAGGATGATCTGTCTTCAACTTGGCCTTTAAGGTCTCTTAGAAGTGCATTCATTGCTGTTGTAACTGAGTCTACCCACCTTGCTGCTGGTCGTCCTCTTCTTCTCTTTCTGTCAACTTTCCCCAGCATTATGGATGGACTTCTCAAGGGAGCTGGGTTTTTCCATAATATATGATAGTTTGAGCCTGGTCATTTGTGCCTCAAGTGGAAATTCTGGATTGATTTCTTCTATGATCCATTTGTTTGTTTTCCTGGCTGTCCATGGTCTCCTCAAAAGTCTTCTCCAGCACCCAAGTTCAAAAGTGTCAATGCTTTCCCTATCTTGCTTCTTCAAAGTCCAGCTTTCGCATCCATAGAGTGTCACGGGGAAAACCATTGTCCGAACGATTCTAATATTTGTAGGTGTAGACACGTCATGGCATCTAAGTTTCTAAATTGAATAAATAATAAATATCCTTTCCAAGGCCTTCATTGCTACCCTACCAAGTGCTAGTCTGCAGTGTATTTCTTGACTGCTGGATCCTTTACTGTTGATGGTCAATCCTAAAAGGCAGAAGCTATTCACCATTTCAATGCCTTCATTATCAATTCTGAGGCTAGTTGCTGTACCCGTTGTCATTCGTTTAATCTTCTTTACATTTCGTAAAGAAGCGAAAGTCCCATTTTTTCCACTATGCTCCTTGACTTTCATTACTAGAGCTTACAGATTATCTGCAGTCTCAGCTATCAAGAGTGGTGTCATCAGCGTAGCGCAAGTTATTGATGTTTCTTCCTCCAACTTTAAAACCACGCTCATCTTCTTCCAATCCAGCTTCTCTCAGGAGAATATACTCATTTCTTATCTGTATGACCTCAACTCCCATTTCTTGACCACTTTAGGGCATGACAAAGAGTGCTTTTATCTATCTATTTATTTGTTTATTCTAAGCTCTTATAGTATCCTCCTTTATCTTTTAAAAAACATACAAACCTCAAAGGAGCTCACAAAATCATTACAAACAGTGAAGCAAACTATTCAGCAGTGGCCCTAAGCGCATTGCAGCAGAACAGAAATAATCAGAATACATGGAAACCCACAGCAAGAATGGAAAACAGCAATAAGTAATTAAAAAGAGGAGATAACTCCTGATTTAGAATCCCAAAGGAACTGAGTGCCACCAAAGTCAGCTGATCCCAAAGGCCTTCTTAACAGAGCAGAGTTTGACTTGGTATCTGTTCCATCAAGTTGGCATCACTCTGGAGATGGCCCTGCACCTTGTGGATAATCAATTGATGGGAGCAAGAGCCTCCAGATGTTGAATCTGCCGAGCGTGCAGAATGTAGGAAGCTAGGAACTGGTGACAGAGAGGCAGGTGGAAAAGTGGCTACAAGTCATCCTTGGAAGATGATGGTCCAGGCTTTTTTCCAATATATCCAAAAAAGGAGATTCCAATTCCTGTTCTCTCAGCGTCTAACAAATGCTGGAGGAGGTTATGCCCTCCAACCCGCCTCAAGCAAACTCCAGTCCAAACCACGGGCAGGCGGGGGAATCTCTTGGCTCTCTTAGAAATGAACCTGCGATGCTCTTCTCTTTTGGAAAATACACTGAAGGCCTCCATCTTCTTCTTGAAAGGGAGAATAGAAACAAAATGCCAGTTCTCAAGAGTGGCCCCAGGAACACAGGAGGCTGTCCCAGAGAGTCACTTTGGCTGGAATTCAGCCTGTTTTACGGCTCCCTAAATCAAGAGGTGCCTCTGAATGAAATTAGTTGAGTTTGTTCATTTATCAGTGCCCCTTTCTTTTGTAGGATTGTCCAAGGCCTCTCAGTGGCACACTTTGCAGTCTGTGTTGTCATGTTTAACATTTCTGCTTGTGAAGAGATTATAATATATGCTTTAAAAGGTTCCATTGTTTCCACCTTCTGTGCCTGCCTCTCTCTCCCCCTCTCCCGCTCTCTCACACACACAAAATCTCTGCCTCACACATGCACAGAGTCACCACTGGGCCCACCTCTCACACAGGGATCTTGTTGGTTTGGTAACTTCACGTCATGAGAGCCGAGGGCAAAGGAAAGGACTTCATATGCCCTATAATCTGCTCACTAAGCTGTGGAGTTTAGCGAGACAGGGTGGACAAAATAAGCTAGAGGGTCTTATTTTTGTGGTTGTGGCTATTGTCTGGTTGGGTCTTTGGGGGCAGGGAGGAGGAGGAGCAGGTTGTGTGTGGTGCCAAGAACATTTCTTCAGCCGGGATCAATATGGGGGAAAGACTCCAAACATTTCCAGGTAGGAAACCATTCTGCCTATTTCCAACCTTTTGGGGACAGAAAAGGCCTTCAGGTTTTTGTCTGAGAGAAACTTTCTTTGTATGTCTGTGTTCTGGTTGAAAGTTTTTGCAAAGGTCTGTTGTGTAGCGGAGTCTGAATTGCCTCTTAAAATTAAGTGTTTTTACAGTTTGTCTGAGAGGATAGATTGGCTTAGACAGAGGGAAATCGACTGCCCATGGGGCGGCTTTGGCACAACCAATCCCTTTCCCTGTTCTCCAATATTTACAACCTAGCTAGGATGTGCAGATGGGTGAGGTGGGAGGATAGATATAAAATTCATGAGGAAAGAAGCCATGATGACGGGAATGAGGCACAGACCTTTGAAGCAAGAGCTATCTGGCAGAAAACAAGCACTTGTAGATGTTTCAAAGGAAGTCTTCTGGGCATTGGAATGCTACCGAAAGGCATAAAGTCTTTGGAAGATGGGTGAACCCAGGACTTCTGAAGACTGGGACCCCTGATGTTGTTGGACTACAACTCCCATCATTCCCAACCATCATGGAGTTGTAGTCCAACAACATCTGGGGACTCAAGTTTCAGAACCCCTGGGTTAAGAAGAAGCAGGAAACTTGGTTGGGGAACTACATCATCAGTCGCATTCAGTTAAAAAAATGTTTTGAAACTTAAGACTGGTACAGTGAGCAGGGTTGACTGGAATGGCCTTGATGTCTGTTGACGTGGTAATTTCAGGTGAGAATTCCTGTTCTGTGCATCTGAATTTGCAGCTGGGTTTTCTCTCTGTCATCAAGTGGTCCCCACAAATTCGCTCTTACATCAGTCTCGAGATTATTGCTTTGGAAAAGAGCATAGTACATCCTATTTGATTTGAAGCCCTGGAAAGCAGGCCGGTGCCTGTTTGGTGGAATGAAGGGAAGGGTCGTGCTGCTAGAGCACTTCATCATCTGTTGATGGTTGCAGTGAGTTATTTCTTTCCTACATACCGCCTTGTCAATTCTGCCTGGATGGTGCCCATGACTGCTCATGTGGACTGTGTTCTTGGAGGGGAAACTTCCTCTAGATGGAGATGATATAGGAAGCTGCTGTCTTATACTGAGCACTTTGCTCCATCTAGCTCAGTATTGCCTACACTGACTGGCAGCAGCTCTCTCCAGGGTTTCAGGCAGGAGTTTTTCCCAGGCCTGTCTGAAGATGCTGCCAGGCATTGAACCTGGGACCTTCTGCATGCAAAGCAAATGCTCTTCCGCTGAGCTACAGTCCTTCCTCAAGCAGGAAGCAAAGTCACATTTCTGGTTTGTGTTGAACAGTTTAGATAGATAGGTACAATCCACCCAAGACTGCTGCCGGGCAACTGGCATCTTTGTCAAACGCTCCTCCTCATCTCTCCTTGCGCTCAGTACAAGACAATGCAAAGACGTATGTGGTATATGAATGCCACACGGCCATCAGGATTAAAGGCCCTGTAGCACTTTCAAGAGCTAACTAGTACATTGTAGCCTGATGTTTTGTCAACTGAAATCTCCTTTATATAGACACATGAAGTGGGCAGAAAAGGTGGTGGGTAGACATATAAAGGCAGGAACAATTGAAACACTCTAGAGAGAAAAGTAAGTTAGAATTATTAGAGGGTTAGAGGACACATGCTGACAACTGGAGTGTGAGATGCAGAAGTTGATCATAGTATCTGTTTGCTAGAGCTTCAGAACACTAATCAATGCTTGTAGCACTCAATGGAGAGCAGTTGCTCTTTGTAATCCAAGAACGAAGCATTGTCCATATCTGCACCACAAGACCGAGCTTGTTACTGAATGGTGGTTCTGAAGGTTCTCATTCCAACCTTCCTTGAATCTCTTTTTTCGAAGCCTCAGAATCATAACAACATCCACAGAGACTTAAGTGCTCCTTCTGGTTATATAGATATAGATATGGATATCGATTATATATAGATCTATTATTCTGTCATTCGCTTATGTATACATTAAGATAGGATATCTTAGAAACTGACACCTATTTGGAAAGTAGTTTTAAAATCCTTGTTATTAGAAGATTCACTAAAATGCCTGGGCATTTTTGGTACCAAGACCCCAGTTCACACGTTCGTTCGTTCGTTCGTTCGTTCGTTCATTCATTCATTCATTCATTCGAGTTCTATACCACCCTTCCAAAAATGGCTCAGGGCGGTTTACACAGAGAAATAACAAACAAATAAGATGGACCCCTGTCCCCAAAGGGCTCACAATTTGAAAAGAATCACAAGATAGACACCAGCAACAGTCCCTGGAGGTCCTGTGCTGCTGGGGGTGGAGAGGGCACATACAAATTAAGACATGCTGGGAACACAACTGCGTGTTGCTGGCATCTCCCTATGGCAGGCTGCTGGTGCAAAGTGATGGTTTGTACAGTGTAACTGCTTCCCCACTTGCTGACTCAACCTCTGCCCTGGTGGGGGATTGTCCTGGCAAGAGCAATTCCGCAGAAGAGGCTGACTGAGGAAGGTGTCTGCCCCCATGGCACTTTCTCAGGGCCGGTCCTGCAACAGTGAACTGGAATTGAATAGTTTTTTATCTTGTTTTAAACAGTGTGTTTTAAATGGTGCTTTTTAAATGTCTCTTTAAACTTGTTGTGCACCGCCCAGAGCCTTTGGATGGGGCAGTTTATGAAATAAATGAATGAATAGTCCCCTTTGCTAAGCAGGGTCTGTTCTGGTTATTTATTTATTTATTTATTTATTTATTTATTATCTTTATGTACCACACAAAACTCACGTCTCTGGGCAGTATACAATAAAAAAACACAAATCAAAACAACATTAAAACAATGATTTATTCTATGAGTCTAATTCAAAGACTGGATGGATGGATGGTTGTGTCGTAATAGCCCTTTTAAAAGCATCAGAGATGGGGTGTCTCCTATTTCAGCAGGGAGCGTGTTCCCAAGCCTCGGGGAGGCCGTGGAGAAGGCCTGTCCCTGAGTAGCCACCGGATAAGCCAGTGGCAACTGCAGCTGGACCTCCACAGAGGATCTCAGTAGGCGGCAGGGCTCATCTTGGAGAAGGCGCTATGCAGCTGGTCTGCATTTGGATGGGTGATGACATGTGTGCACTGTCTGCTGTAAGGTATTCCCCTCAGTGAATGGGGTTGTGACTCTGTGGAAGAGCATCTGCTTGCATGCAGAAGGTCCCAAGTCCAATCCCTGCCAGCATCTCCAGGGACGGAGGGCTGGGGAAAACTCCTGCCTGAACCGTGGAGCGTTACTGCCCTTAAGGGCTGCCACAGACCCAGTGAAAACCGGCTGTTTGCCCTGGGAAAGAAGCATTCGCTGGCAGTTTTATATGCTGAGGAATCTTTATGTATTTCAAAAGCCTTCTCGGTACAGGTGGTAATTCTGCAGTGTAAATGTCTTAGACGGCGTGTGCAGTGCTTGCTTCATAGGGACAGCACTTGGTATTTTCCCCCTTCCTAAATATAATGCCTTTAGGAGCAATCTGTGATTTCAGATATAGCTTGAACTTGTCTCTTTCTGAAGATGCCTTGTAAGAAGTTAGAGAGATCCCTGTGTCCCCATTCTGGCAATCAAACATAGACCAGTTTTTCCAAATCTTCTAGTCCCCTCCGCAATGGAATTTCAGTTATTTTTTCTCCTCCAGGTGCATTTGGTACCTGGCAAAGAGTAAGGCTTCAGTGGCCTTGTTTGTTTGACCAGGGGAGAAAGAAAGGTCCCTCCTTGGGTGAATGCCTGCCAGGAATTCCCTCGAGCTGTTTCCTGCCCTCCACAACTCAATGAAGCCCTCACAGAGCTGCTTTAGCAAATGCCTCTTTGTTTGTCTTGGTGACCACAATGCAAGCAGGTTTCCAGAGGGGGAAGACCTGTAAAATGACCCTCAGATTATCCCTTCGCACAATATTGGGTGGTGAAGCATCCTGCAGATAGAATGAAGATGGTGCTACCTGGAGGATCCCAGCAAAGTGGAATGTGGCCAAGATTACATGTTACACGTAGACAGATCGGCTTAGGCCTTAAGCTGGGGGCGGAAGGAAAGAAAAACTCCCTTCTTTTCTATTTAAATGTTCTCCTTTGTTGTTTGTTTCCTTCGGTGGCCAGCTGGGATTTTTCGCAAATATAAACAAGCAGCTAGCATGCTCGTTAACAAATTAAGCCTCCAAAGCTGATGGAAAATGGGAGACATCCATGCTATTAATTTTTTTAAAGGCAATTAAAAAATTAATCAACCTGATCTCCATCTTTCATGACTCGAATCCCACACACCTGGATGTTGACCTGGGGATATATTTTCTATCCGCTCATTTCACTAGGTATTTCACTTTAATGGAACAAAATTGGACCTAAACACCTTTGCATATCCTTTGCCACATCTGTGCAATGTGCAATTGTTGTTTCACATGTGGCAGAAACTGAATGTATATTCTGGCCAGCATAGGGTTTTGCATTTGTATTGCAGAATGATTTTTTACATCTGCACAGCTGGTGCTGAATGTTAACCATGCCTGGAAACCCTTTTGTTTTCTGGGAGTTTTGCAGGTGTGGTTATAATCTGCCCAAACCATGTGGGCAACTTATGGAAGCAATTGTGTGGAGAAGTATGATATTCACACCACCAGCCATGGGTTTCAGTCCAAAGATCCAGCTGTGCAAGCGGAAGGTGATTGCACTCCTGCCAGGGGAGTGGGCTCTGATTTCCCAACCATCTGTAGCCTTACTGGTCCCCTGAATAGCCACTCCCGTTGTGTTCAGTGAGGCTGACTCCCATGTAAGCATGCATTGAATCAAAGCCTTAGACCCAGCCTATACACCTTAAGTGGTGCAGCGGGGAAATACTTGACTAACAAGCAGAAGGTTGCTGGTTCGAATCCCTGCTGGTACTATATCAGGCAGCAGCGATATAGAAAGATGCTGAAAGGCATCATCTCACACTGCATGGGAGGAGGCAATGGTCAACCCCTCCTGTATTCTACCCAAGACAACCACAGGGCTCTGTAGGCGCCAGGAGTCAAAATCAACTTGACTGGCACACTTGACCTTTACTTATACTGATAGCGGCAGCAGACTGTGGGTCTGCCCCATTCATGTGCAAAGTAACGTGGGGTTTGAGATGCAATTTAGCACATACACCTCACCCCTTGGGTTCTTGGAATGAATCCACCTCCAGTCCCCACTCTATATGTCGGAATTGTGTTTTAGGAAACCAGCCTGTTGTCATGGTCCTCAGCTAAGCATCATCACTGCTGGGATTGGTGGTGCTAAAGAATGGCTGAAGTGTGGTTTCTGTTGTGCTTTTGCATTTCCTGTTTGTTTATTATTGTTGTTTGTTTTGTAATGACAGCTTCTTATTGTGTGCTGTTTTGAGCTCACGGCAAAGTGGTTTAGACATTTTGATATAAACAAGGAACAAATAAATTGTACAAGGGGCAACTTGATCAAGTCTCTCATGCACAGGAAAGTTGTGCTGGTCCCATTGGGTAACTTGACCCTCGCTGAATGCATGAAACGGCCTATCCTGAATTGGACACTTGGGTCCAACTCACCCTGTATCATTTCCTCTGACTGGCAGCAGCTTCTCAAGGTCTCCAGCAGAGAAGGGTCTTTCCCATCACCTTCCACTCAATTCTTCTAAATGGAAATCCCAGGGGCTGAATGGTTCCTGAAAGGATCTTTTTTTACTTTCTTGGGTAGCAGTGGACCCAGTCATGGCAATATATTCCTAACCTGCTTTGGGGCAAAAGGTCCACAAGTAACAACAATGCAAAGCATGCAACGTATAATGCATCATTCAGATCAATAAAGCATCACTTAATGTCAGTATAATGCATTAGATTAGACAGATGAGAGGCAAGATAATAAAATCAATTCCAGCTGCCTAACAAAGCTCGAAGGCAACATTGAAAAAGTTTTGATGGCTCTTTGCAGGGAGCTAATGACGCAAGTCTCCGTGGGGAGGGATTCCCACAGGTGGCATTCTGCCTGGGTGTTTTTCACACTACTGGCTTTACCGTGAGTTTCCTGCAAGGCTTTACTGCGAGTACGAAGTTGCCCAAAAAATCCGACACAGAAAGTGGATTTTTTTTTTACATCTAATGGCGCAGTGGGCAAATGACTTGACTAGCAAGCCAGAGGTTGCTGGTTCAAATCCCCACTGTTGTGTTTCCCAGACTATGGGAAACACCTATAATGGGCAGCTGCAATACAGGAAGATACTGAAAGGCATCATCTCATACTGCGCTGGAGGAGGCAATGGTCACCCCCTCCTGTATTCTCTGTGGTCACCAGGAGTCGGCACCGACTCAACAACACAACTTTACCTTTACATTCTAACGCACAATGAAAAACCCGAATCGTGTGTGAAGTGTTCCCCGATATCCCACAAGGACTTCAGGGTAAATATGGCCGATATGTGAACGCACCCCCTCCATTCCAGAGGAGTTGCAAGCTAAAATACAATACAATATACAATACAATGAATATTTATATACTGTTTTTTCAGTGAAAGTTTCCAAAGTGGTTCACACAGATATAAATAAATAAAGTGGCTCCTTGTCCCCAAAGGGCTCACAATCTGAAAAGAAAGAAAGAAAAGAAATGTAAGATAGACACCAGCCACAGCCACTAGAGGGATGCTGTGTTGCGGAGGGATAGGGCCAGTTGCTCTCCCCCTGCTAAATAAAGAGAATCACCACTTTAAAAAGGTGCCTCTTTGCTCAGGAGGCTTTACACACAGGGCTTCTACCCCAGATCTCCTTCGGGAGAGAGTGTGTACATTCATACACCAGCCAAACTTACCCCGAGGTCCCTTTGAGATCCTTGGACCCACTCCACACACAAGTCGGGCTTTGTCTTGTGAATTCTAGCTTATCTCAAAGTATTTCCCATTTTTTAAAGTGCTGATTTTAAGCCACTTTTTCTGAAAATGCCAGAGCAAATAGGGAGAGACACTGACGTAGAATCATTGGCATGATAAGAGGGATGTTCTCTTTAGAAATGGAGATATCTCTCTTTAGGAAACTCTCCCCACCCACCCCTGCCCCATTGGCCAGAAGGAAAACACAAAGGAAAACATGTGAACTTGCATCTAAAGCAAACCCGAGAGCAGTAGGGAGGGGCTGCTTCCCTCAATGCCACGAGGGGCTGCTTCCCTCAATGCCACGAGTGTCCCTCGAAGTGGCTTCGCTCAACAGTTACCCCGCAGCATGAAGCCAGGTGCGAATAACGGATAAGCAGGGGACAAAGCCCTGTGTGGAAAACGCCTCGGGGGCTCTGGAGGAAAAGCAGAGCAGCATGGGGCATGAGCTGAATGGCTCAGAGCCCCGAATCTCATCAGCTTCCTCCCCCCCCCGCCCCCATGACCTGTTCAAGGAAGGAAGCCCAGCAGTGAAGGGCCCTGCACAGAGCGTGGCCGGGAGTGGAGTTCCTGGCCTCTCCCGGCTCTCTGCTGCTGTTTCCACCTTTGCAGGTGCTGTATTGGAATATTAGAAACTTTTAAAACCAGCCGTAGTTATTCTTAGGGGGCGGGTAGGATTGAGTTTCGCTATCAGAATTGGGCCCCTGCAGTCTACTGTGCTGCCCCCAGCGACCCACAAAGCAAGGACTGTGCAGAGAGCAGAGTCTAGACAGGGCTCTCAAGGGGGGGCCCACAGAACATGGGGGGATTTCTCTCCTGCCCCCTTGTGAAGGCTTCCCAGACCTTTGCTTGTGTTTTTCTGCATGGTATGGGGCGGGGTAGGGGGAATGGGAGGTTCCCCCTCCAGCTGGGCAAACGACCAAAGTGGATCCTTCCTATTCTTGGGGCAGCAAACTCTCCAGTGACAGAACATATCTAGGCATGAAGGAAAGGTGTCTTTATTCGGCCAGACTTTCAGCTGTGTTTAGTTGCCCTTTTAAAGTGTGATTTTGAATGTTTGCAGTGATCTAGAACTGCAGAAATCACGTGGGCATTCTTGTCGCTGCTCCCACCCCATTTTAATCTGCTGCCGCTGTTACTGCTCATAGTTGCTTTCTTCGCTTTCTGGTGCTTTAATAGTGTTGATCCTTGTTTATGCAAATGGTGCCATAAATTTAGCAAAGGGATATACATTTCTAAAAGTTGCCTTCATTGAGCTTAGACATTTAATTTTTGCAACCTGTTGTTGCTTAATGGGTTTGATCAATCAATTAAACATCTTTTGATTGATTAAAAACCTCTCCATTTAATTGGTTAGCAGGTGCTTCAAACAATGTAATTATTTTTAATAGAAAGAACTTCCCAAATGGTGAGTGGCAGCAGACATTGCCACTTTGGTTTCACCCAGGAGTGAACACGTGCCCTCACTCAGACTGCGCCGGCTGCAGCATGTGAGAAAGCGAAATCGGCTGCTCTTCAGGATGGTTGCTTTTATTCATATGCAAATATCTGCAGATTTAAAAAGTCACCAATAGCAGCAAAGCTGTGGACAAAACATGCTGATGATTCATCAGGCACTAATATGGACACACACAGGAGCCTGCCCAGGGGGATATGCAAATCAGCACCAGCCTCACAGAATTTGCAGTCTGGCCTTTTTAGATTGTGAGCCCTTTGGGGACAGGGATCCTTCTTATTTATTTATTACTTGTCTATGTAAACCACTTTGGAAACTTTTTCTGAGAAGCGGTATATAGCTATTTGTTGTTGTTAATTCAACACAACTGAGGCTGCTTTCATTGATTAACACCCCAAATGTTGTTATCTGCTCTGCCAATGAAGCAGTGCACACTCAAGGAAGTGTCTCCTCCAGGTTGCACAGGATGCTGAGGTTTGATTCTTGGAAACCTAAGAGGACCAACCTAAGTCCTCTGCAGACGTTCTAAATCGTAAGCCTGGGCACTGCCTTCGAGGGCAAAAGCAGGAAGGAAGTCCCTCCCTCCACTGTCACTCGCTCCCCACACCTGACGACCACACGCACAGTGATGTCTGAATGGGGTGAGCTTGATTGATCATGGCCTCCCTGCTTTCCTCTTTGCAAGCAGCACTCAGGCTTACGATTCATAACATCTGGAGGGGGCTCTAGAGTTGTGCCCCCCCCAGCACCCTCTGCAACTTTTTAAGAGATTTGAGAGGACGTCTCTTCCATTGTCTAGAGCAGCCACTTGAAAGCGTTCTGTAGAGTAGACTCACTCCCAGCCTTTAAAACAGAATGAGACCTTTTCATGCTCACACAGAGGCTCCCTGGCTTGGTGGCCGAGGGCAGGTGATTGCAGGTCCAGTCTCCAGTTAAAGGGTTTCGGGGTAGAGTCGGCCTTGCGGTCACGAGGTGGTGAGTTCTCCCCTTTGATAAGCAGGGCTCGGCCTGGTTTGCATTGGGGTGGGTGACTACATGTGCGTACTTTCTGATATTTCCCTCAGGGGAGGGGAGCATAGTTCAATGGCGAATGCTGAAGGTCATAGGAACATAGGAAGCTGCCTTCTACTGAGTCAAACCCTTGGTCCATCTAGCTCAGTATTGTCTCTACACAGACTGGCAGCAGCTTCTCCAAGTTTGCAGGCAGGAGTCTCTCTCTCAGCCCTCTCTTGGAGATGCTGCCAGGGAGGGAACTGGGAACCTTCAGCTCTTCCCAGAGCGGCTCCATCTCCTGAGGGGAATCTCTTCCAGTGCTCACACTTCTAGTCTCCCTTTCATATGCAACCAGGGCAGACCCTGCCTAGTTAAGGGGACAAGTCATGCTTGCTACCACCAGACCAGCTCTCTTTTCTCTGATTCAGTCCCTGGCAAGTAGGGCTGAGAAAGGTTCATGGCTTTGGAGAGCTGCTGCCAGTCAATGTAATCAGGGCTGCTCAGCTTCAGCCCTCCTGCAGACAAGTCCTGCAGACTCCCATAATCCCTGGCTATTAGCTACTGCAGCTGGGAATCATGGGAATTGTGGTCCAAAAACAGCTGGAGGGCTGAAGTTGAGCAGCCCTAGTACTGAGCTAAATAGACCAATGGTCTGATGCAGTATAATTTCTGTGTACCAGTCAGAATGGACAATAGTCTATTGTCTGGCCAAAGGGTCTGGCTTAGGATAAGGTACCTTCCTGGATACCTAATGAATGCCGTGACTTTTCCATCCCATCAGCACACGGCAGAAGACGGAGCAAAACAAGACCCAGAAATGTGCCTCCTTAGATCCAGTTATTTGGTTGAGTTTGTGTTTTCTGAACATCATCTTCTTAGCCCCAAAGCCCCATATGGCCCAACTCAGCTGCTCTTGTGATAGAAACTCTAAGTCAGAAATAAACTGCCAAGTCTTTGAAGTCCATAAAATACTTGACGATATCACCTTCGTCCCAGTGGTTTGACTTTAAGGCTCTTAGTCAGTAAATCAGATTAATCTCAAATACAGCGAATATCCCATTCTTTCTGGGGCCATTGTGATCCTGTGGCAGGAAAACAACCACGTTTCTTAGGTGGAAGTGCAGCTTCCATTCACAACACACAGAGATTTAAAATGGCACCAGGATTGATGCCTGTCTTCCAGCATGGTATATGGAGTCCATTCCTTTTCTTGCTCAAGATTTGTTCTTATGCCCTTAGGCATGTTCAAACCACACACACACACACACACACACACACACACACACACACACACCCTTTTCATGCTCAGTTTTAAGGAACAAGAGAGATGAATTTCAAACATGTTAAAGCAGGGGTTCTGAGACGTGGGTCCCCAGGACTACCCCTCCCACCACCCTTCCTGCCCCAGCCTCTGCCGATGACAGCAGCATCAATATTCTCCTCCTCATTCTTGTCCAGGATTTATTCTTATGGCCATGCACATACTCAAAGGGCACAGTACGTTTCGGAGCGAGCGAGAGAACGTCGCCCTGCCTGCTGCCTTGCCTGCTGCCAAAGATCTAAGAACCATGTGAACACGGAGATTTAAGCGAAAATCCTGCCGGCTGGGGCGGAGTGGGCAGCCAGGCGCCTTCTTCCCCTTCCAACCCCTTCACGTGGCTCCAGGAAATACTTCTGAGCTGCTGGCGCTGAACCTGTCTGAGAGAGGAAATGTGCTTGCTTCAGGGAGTCGGGGGGCCTGTAACCCAAGCAACTCTCCTGCTTCCCGTGTGCGGACGGTCCGTCTCAACGCCTTCTGCTTCCAGACACAGAGGGTCTGAATGCCCTGCAGGGCCCCCAGTCTGGCTGGGTGCGGAAAATGCAAACCAAGTGAAATCACAAAGTGGATTTCAGGGATGCTCCCAAGGAGACATCTGAGAGTTTTTAAGGGGAGTCAAACCATTTCCATTTCTCGGGGGGTCCCTGCGTGTCCTTGGATTGGAATCAAAATTCCATACACAGGAAAATCTGGAACAAATGTCTGGGTTTCTCCCAAGGAGGTGAGCCTCTCCCAGGGAGGGGCTCAGTGCATGCAGAAGGTCCCAAGTTCACTCCAGGGCTGTTCCCAGACAGCGATTTTACTTTGCTTCCCCATGGAAGGGCAGGTGTGCATTATCGGGGAGCACTCCCGACGCCATTCAGGTTTTTCATTGCACATGGGAGCTTAGCCCAATGGAGGGAGGGGATCCACTTTTGGCGTCGGTTTTGGGGGCAAATTCAGAATATCCTAAATGCCCTGCAACTCACAGTAAACCCATGGGTAAATCCTGCTGCCTGGGAAAGCTCCTTGTAGGGCTGGGAAAACGCTGCCTGAGACCTTGGAGAACGGCTGCCAGTTATCGAGTCGACAGTACTGAGCTAGATGAACCACTCAGTATAAGGCAGCTGCCTGTGTTCCTAGACATTTGGGGATTCTCAGGAGGATTCTGCACACCCCTGTCGGTCTGCATTGGCCCTCACTGGTCCATGTGACTCACAGGGGCAGAGGAACAGGTGCCTGTCATCCATCGGGGCTCCCACACCAAGGGCAGGCATCCAAGCCCTACCCGTCCAAAGACACTTGCACTGCTTCTGCTGCTGGCATTGCTTGCACCGTCTGACCTTCCCCACAAGTAGCCCATTGACCTCTTGGACTGGTAACACCACTTCCTTTCAGCTTTTTTTGCCAATTGTTACACATTTGCTGCCTTCCTTGTGCAAGGGGGTTTGGTGTGAGTTGCTAATGATCTCCGCTCTGATAGGTCCTGAATGGGCATATTGTTTTTTAATGAGTTGTTGTTACCTCCAGCAGCTGATTATCCTCTAAGCAGTCTTTTCATTGGCGGCACTGGCTGAGACAACTTTCTGGCCTTGGCTGCTTTCTGAAATTGTTACTACGAGCTGACCTGGCGCAGAGCGTCCGGGCCCCTTGTTCTCTCTCAGCGGCCACTTCTCCTCGGCTGGCCAGCCCGGCCCCCCGGCCCCATCGCTAATTGGCAGCTCGCTCGTGAACTCTCGCGAGAGCTGCCACACATGGGATTAGCGACGGGTATGTTTAGGAGAATTATATAGAGAGAAGATTGTGCAACTATAGAAATGTTCTTTTGACTTCTCAGTGTGACAATGCGCTTTCCGAGTTCTAAGGGCAAGTCTGTTTCAAAGTCACTGTTCCCACAGTTGTTTGGTGGAGAAATTCATTTAAGTGTGAATGACTTCTTGGATAGTTTAGGAACGTCGGAAGCTGCCTTATATGGAGTCAGACCCTGAGCTTAGGACTGTCTACACCGACTGGCAGCAGTTTCTCCAAGGTTTCAAGTAGGCATCTTTTTCAGCAGCTCTCCCTGGAGATGATCCCAGAGATTGAATCTGGGGCCTCCTGCATGCAAACCCCCTACTATGGCCAAAGGTGACATCCATGGGTCTCATGGCCAGATACTGACTGCACCAAGGCCTGCTTAGCTTCAGTAAGGTGGCTGTATCGTGCGCCCTTCAACTAGGCTTTCGGAGTTTCTGCTCCCTCTCTGCATCTGACTGGTTTCTGTGTTCGGTTCTGGAAGGATTTTCCCCACAGTTCAGTCTGGCCAGTGACTATCAAGTGTGTGATTTGGGGGGTTTGTTTGTTTGTTTGTTTGTTTGTTTGTTTGTTTGTTTGTTTGTTTTCCACATGATCGGCAGTGTATAATTTTCTCCTGAGTGGCTATAAAAAAATCTTTTCAGTGACCTTTTCTGCAACTTTGGCTGCCTTCAGATGTAGTTCTGAACCACAGGTTCAATGAGCCCATGGCTCTCTCTTCCATCCCCCAACGTGCTCCCAGACAAGCAGTCACTGCACATGCCAAGCCTGGAAGGGAGCAGTGAGGTTTCAGCCGTGGGAGGAACCTCCCCCCTGAACTCTGGCTTGGGCCAGTTGCCCAAAGCAGACAACACACTCCAGCCTCTGGACCCTTGGTGTGGTAAGTGAACCTTACTTACAACCGAGGGTTCGTCTAGGCTTAGGAACCGGAGCCGTGGTTGGGTCCTGAAACTGCGGCTCTGACTATCCAGATGTCACAAGGGGCCAACCTGAGATGAGTTTCCCGCAGGTTTCTTGTGACATCTGGAGTGGGGCTGCCCTTCAGTAACATTCTGCATTCTCCTGGAGGCTTTACAGACAGGGCTCCCCCCCCCCAATCCAATCCTGATTTGAGTGTTCCAGTCCACATATTCTCTGGATTTAACCCAACCTCCCTGTGGGCTATCAGGACCGGGACAGACAGGGCTTTGATTCTCCAGAGCAGGCATCCCCAAACTGCAGCCCTTCAGATGCTGCTGAACTACAACTTCCAGCATACCCAGCCACAAAAAATTGTGTCTAGGGATGCTGGGAGTTGTAGTTCAGCAACATCTGGAGGGCCGCAGTTTGGGGATGCCTGCTCCAGAGGCTGTGAATTCTGGCTTAGCCCGAGTTATGTTCAGGGTAAGAAAATCCTCTATTTCCAGCAGCTTGGGCATGGGGGGGGGGGGGAACCAGGGCTTCTGCTTTCTCCGAAGGTGTTGATGGCTATGTGGATGGTCCATCTAATCCCTCGAATTAAAATGCCTCCTCCAATCTGCTGTGAGAGAGATTCGCTCTTCAGATACCCCAGGGATCGAGCCATGTGTGAAAAACCTCCTGTTGGAATTCAGCCAGCTGGTTGTTTGCATAATATCTTAGCAGTGTCTCCCTTTGCAGAAGGGGAGCTAGATGTGGCGGGCAAGGGACCCCGCTACACCTGCTTGCTGCTGGCTGGCTTGACTTGCCTGCTCGAGCACTATAAACCTCTTAGACACCCATTTCCCTTTGTCGGAGGTTAGAAGAGGACATAAAGAGGGAAGTGAGAGGAAGCAAAGAAGAGTGAGGAGGGAGAGGAAAGGGGAGAGGAAAGAGCAGGGAAAAGTACGAGCGTATCTATGCTAAAAATGTAACCAGGTTAAATCTGGCTGTTTAACTTCAGTGGGCTCCCCACAAGGAATTCTAGGAACTGTCGTTTAGGGAGGATGCTGAGAAATCCCTTGAAGCAAGCCCATGCCCTAGGCTGCAGTGAATCCCAGAATACTGTGTGAGCACCTCTAGAATTTTACTCTTTGGATCAGGCCTGATGTGGCTCCACCTGGGACCTCAGAGGCGAGAGCTTTGAGCAGACGAGACATTCCCAATCACAACATCCTTTGCTAGAAACCTTGTTCGCTCCGAGTGCCTTGGACTGGAAATCTGGCGTCCTGAATCGGAGCCGCCTGGCCTTAACTTTCCTTCTGTCCTTGGCTCAGTGTCCCCGGCTGCCGAGCGCCTCCGGTACATCCTGGGCGAAGATGACGACCCTCCCAACCCCACGCTCTTCACTGAGATGGATACCCTGCAGCATGATGGAGAAGAGATGGAGTGGAAAGAGTCAGCCAGGTAAGGAAGGCACCCAGAGGTCAGCTATCTCCCCTCTGGGGACAGCAGGGCCAGGAGCTCCTTTTCCCATACGAACCTGTCTGTTCAACGGAAGGCCCCTGTTCCTGCCATCTCAATGCACCCTGGTCTGGAGCTGAGATGAGCTGGGGAAACTCATCTGGCCACCTGACTGGGAGCAAAAAGGTGACATTTCAGGTGGGCGCTTGGATGGGGGCGGAGGCAGAACCCAGGCGCTGCCAACTTGGTTTCTACCCTTTCATTGGCTGCTTCCTCCCAGTTTTGTCCAGTTGTCAGTTGTGTATTTAGTTGTTCCGTACTCTGTTTTGATTCTAATGAAGTTAGACACCTTGAAGGTCTCTTGATGAAAAGACAGGAAATAAATGTGTAGAGAAGAACACAAGAAAAGCCCTGCAGGGTCGGGCCAAAGGCCCATCCAGTCCAGCAATCTGGCCTCACACAGTGGCCAGCCAGGGGCATCTGGGCAACCCATAAGCAGGGGGGGAAGGGCAGCTGAGCTTGCCCCTTGCTCTGGTGCTCAGGGGCAGGCCCTTCCCCACCCCAAATTCCTCTCCAAACAATGCTGCATTCTTGTGCAGCCTTCTTGCCTTGGAGCTGGTGGCAACCCTAACCAGACCTCTCCGGGGCACTTTCCAGGTTAGCTGCTCAGCAGTGGCAAAAGGCTTCCCTTCAGGCAAATCGCATTCAAAACGTAAATAGCAAAGCACCCAGCAAGGGGAGCAGTCTTGCGAAAACTAACAACCCGAAAAAACAGCAACCTTTTAAAGCCAGACATACAAGAGTTTATCAATAAATTTGCAGTGATTAAATCCGAAACAAGGCAATGGAAATGTGAATGGCACCCTCCTGTCAGCCTAGGGGCTGCGGTGTCACAACACGGGAAGGGTGGAAGCACACTCCAGAGATACGTCCTGACCCCGTTGCAGGGTCTAGTCCGGAAAGTGCCCAGATGAACTTAAAAGGCCACAGGGTTTATTTATTTATATATTTACACACACACACACACACACACACACACACACATCCCCCCCCTTTCCCCCAAAATATTGAAATATCAGTTCAAAATATTCTTCCATGGCTGCAGGCTGCTCACAGCATGATGCTTAGTGGTCCCACCAGGAGGAGGAGGAGGAGGAGGAGGAAGGCAGGGGCTGAGAGCACCTGATGCAGCCTGCCTCCTTGAGCAAGCTCATCTGGTCTAGATCTGGTTGGTGCTTGGATGGGAAGATCCATCTGGGAATCCCTTATATATCCCCGTGTGCTCCATCATGGAGGAAAGGTGGGATACGAATGAAATGTGTGGGCATCTCCTGGGTGCTTTCCAGATTAGACCCTGTAATGGGGTCACGGCGTATATCCGAAGTTTGCTTCTGCACTTCCTGTGTTGTGACACCGCAGTTCCTACGCTGACAGGAGAGGAGCGGAGAGCTGGTCTTGTGGCAGCAAGCATGACTTGTCCCTCTAGCTAAGCAGCGTCTGCCCTGGTTGCATTTGAATGGGAGACTAGAAGTGTGAGCACGGTAAGATCTTCCCCTGAGGGGATGGACCCGCTGCTCTGGGAAGAGCAGAAGGTTTCAAGTTCCCTCCCTGGCTTCTCCAAGATAGGGCAGAGAGAGATTCCTGCCTGCAACCTTGGAGAAGCCTCTGCCAGTCTGTGAAGACAATACTGAGCTAGATAGACCAATGGTCTGACTCAGTATATGGCAGCTTCCTATGTTCCTTCCTATGTTCCTATGACAGCAGGGTGCTGTTCACATTTCCGATGCCTTGTTTAAGATTTAATCACTGCAATTTATTGCTATAATGTTGTAAAAAGGTTGCTGTACTTTCCAGCAGCAGCGATATCGGAAGATGCTGAAAGGCATCATCTCATACTGCACAGGAGATGGCAATGGTCAGCCCCTCCTGTATTCTACCCAAGACAACCCCAGGGCTCTGTGGTTGCCAGGAGTCGACACCGACTCAACGACACAACTTTAGTTTTCACAAGACCGCTCCCCGTTCTGAGAGCTTTGCTATTTACTTTTTGAATGCGATTTGCCCAAATCGAGGCTTTACTGCAAGTTTGAATTTGGCCAAAAAACCAGACTTTAAAAGTGGATGTTTTTACCCTGGACATAAATTGGGTTAGGCTCCAATGCACAATGAAAAACCCAACTCTTCACCCAAGCTTTTTCAGCTTTTTAAAATTTTTAGGTTTTAATCTGTGGTTGATTTTTAGATTGTTTGTTTTAGGGTTTTGTATATGTTTTTGGCTTGTTTTGTGCTGTTTTTGACTGCCCAGTGACGAAGGTTTGGGGCAGTGTAAAAATTTGATGAATAAATAAATAAATGAATTCCGGTGAAGAAGCCAGTGAAAAGCCTCGTCTGGGAATGCTCCAGAGATGTGCACTAGAAATGAGATGCATCCTTTCTCGATTCATAGACAGAACTTCTGGAGAGGTTGGTGAGGTTGATGAATCCCTCCCAACCAGGCAAAGAAGTGGATTTTCAAGTGGGGCCTCCTTTCTGTAGAGCAGGGGGAAAGCAACTGACCCTATCCAACCCCAGCACAGCATCCCTCTAGGGCCTGTTGCTGGGGTCTCCCTTGTGTCTCTTTCAGATTCCAAGCCCTTTGGGAGCAGGGAGCCATTTTCCTCTTCCCTTTGCTATGTAAACCACTTTGAGATTATCTTTTTTTTGGGGGGGGGGGAGAAGCTGAATATAAATATTCTTATTAACAATATAAAGAATGAATGAAGAGCAACTCTAGCGCAACCCCCACCAACAAAATCTTAGCAAGGCATCGCCAAATGCAAAAACTGGGGCAGGGTAGGGACCATGATTTACTAGGACCCAAAAGCTGAGAACAGCCCTGATAAATAGGAGCAGTGGAAGTGTATGTCTCTATCTTCACCCCTCATCTGTTTACTGACCTTTTCAAACAGCATCAGTGTCATTTCTGCTGTAATCGATTTGGAAGCAGCCTGTCCAGGCGCTTGACTCCTCTGCAAAAGCACCCAAACTCTGGCGAGAGGCTGGGCAGAAACGGGACCGCCAGAGACATGGCAGGCAGCCACTGTCTGCTTCCACCATGAAGCTTGCCCCTAATAACCGTACTGAGTCGGACCATTGGTCCATCTAGCTCAGTATTGTTTCCTCAGACTAGCAGCAAGTTTCCCGGATATTTTCAGACATTGCAGACGTAGAGCGTTTCCCTGCCCTACTTGGGGATGCCAGGAATTGAACCTGTGACCTTCTGCTCTTCCGCTGAGCTATGACCCCATCCCCAATGTACTTGCTCTTGAGAGACAACATGGGAACAACATAGGCAGCTGCCATATCCTGAGTCAGACCCTTGGTCCATCTAGCTCAGTATTGTCTTCACAGGCTGGCAGCGGCTTCTCCAAGGTTGCAGGCAGGAGTCTCTCTCAGCCCTATCTGGAGATGCTACCAGGGAGGGAACTTGGAATCATGCAGATGCTCTTCCCAGAGCGGCCCTATCCCCTGAGGGGAATTTCTTACAGTGCTCATATGTAGCCTCCCATTTGAATGCAAATCAGAGCAGACCCTGCTTAGCAAAGGGGGACATGCATTGGAACAAAACAGAGAGAGGTACCAGCAAACAGGACAATTGAAGCACGTTTCCTTAGAATTCTACCCCGAGATCAAACACTCTCTTGCTTAGCAGTGTGTGAACTGCTTCCTTGTTCTGGGTTCGCACCTTTCTGGTAACATCATGTAAACCGGGCTGGGTGGAGCAAGTAGAAAAAGCAGCTCTAATCGCCCACCAGGATTCTGCTAGCAGATACATGGAAATTCAAACCTCATTTCCCGTCAGCAGTTAAAGAGTTCTTGCCCCTTTTTTGCCAAACTATAAAACAAAACCTTTTTCTTTTTCTTTTCTTTTCTAAAAGCCCAACACTTTAATCAAAGTATTAGAGAAAATGTAAGAAGTCCTCACTTCATTGAATTATGAGCTTACTAAAAGTGTTGAGTTAAAAAAAAAAATCCACATGGAATTTTCTCTTCCTGGCCTAGGCTTTATGAGCATTACCCAGTTATTTTTCATTATTCTTCTTTCCTGAACCTCATATCCTGTGTGGGGCAGTGGGGGGAAGAGTTGGGGGCTTAAAGAGCATTTTTTAGTCCAGCTGAGCCTCTTTGTTGTGAAGAACAAGGGGCTTTGTGGGGGCTGAGGCCATTTCCAAATGGGATCAATGCCGTGAGGTCAAGCAGTTAATCAGATAGATTTTTATTAACTCTGTGCCGCTCTTGCCCACGTGCACTGGAGCATCTCGCCTTGTGCCGCATAATGACCTTGCCTAATGCGCTTTCACTGCCGGGAGGGAGCGCCCTGGACAGTGAGAGATCCGTCGCTCCCTGTTGGTGCATCCACAACTGCTGACGGGGAGCGAGCGGGGTCAGGGGCCATAGCTCAGTGGCAGAGTACATACCCAACATGCACAAGATCCTAGATTCAGTCTCCCCAGTTAAAGGATCAGGTGGCTGGTGATGGAAAGCCCTTTTCCTGCCAGCTGAGATGCTAGAGAGCGTCTGCCAGCCAGAGCTGAGAATGCTCTGCTAGCTGGACCAAAAGTCTGGAGAAAGACCTGCTGTTCTCGTAGCTCCAGGTCTTAACACTCACATCAGTGTCAGAGGATGAATACAACTGAAGGAAGCCCAGGGTGGGGTGCACAGCTGGGGGAGTCAGTCATGTGACATGCCTCTGGGGAGGCCCCCAAGGCAGTGGGCCCCCAGACAACTGTCTCCCCTTGCCCTATGGTAGTTACGCCCCTAGCAGCTAGAGTTTGGGGGAGGGACCGTCTCACAGTGGTAAATCATGTGCCTTGCATGCAGAAGGTCCCAAGTTCAGCAGTCAGAAAAGGAACTCCGATAACAGGTGATGTGAAAGATTCCCCACTGCTTCAGACCCTTGGAGAAATGCTGCCAGACAGAGCAAACAATCCTGGACTAGAAAGACCAATGGTCTGACTCTTTACATGGCAGCTTCTTCATATGCTCAGTGTAGATCACTGCTCCCTGAGCAAAGAGGCACCATATAAAGGGGGATTCTCTTATATTTTGCAAGGGGAGAACAACTGGCCCTATCCAACCCCAGTACAGTATCTTGCCACATGGCTCCATTTTTGAGAAGTTTCAGCCAACACTGGCAACACCTCTCCCTGCCTTTGCAAGCAGGGAGAAACCATCCTGGCCACGCTGCAAACGCTGGCCAGATTTTACTTACAAATGAGGTGCACGGTCTGTTTGCTAACATGGCCACGCCCCTCTGACACCAGATGCAAGGGGGTCTCTGGAGCGTGAGGTGTGGCCCCTGAGGGGTGGCAGCCCAGGTTCTTTGGACCCCTTGCACAATGGTGACTCCACCCCATAATATGCTCCCTATTGAAATAAGAGCATCCCTTCTCGGTTTGCTTTTAGGAAGACCCTCAAGACATTCCTGTTTCCCTAGGCTTTTAACTGAAATGTTAAATTCTTGATATGTTTGTATCTTCTGAGGTTGTTTTTACTTGTTTTGTGAATATAAATTGCTTTGAGAACTTTGGTTGAAAAGTGGCACACAAGTACTTGTAGGAGTAGGTCGGGGTCTGTCCTCCACCCATAAGCCTGCACCAAAAGCTGGGTTTCTGGGTCACCAACTGGAGATTCTCCCCTGTAGCTTTACACCCAGGGCTGAATCAGAAAACGCAGAGCCAGGAAGGTGAGCAGCTGCATCTTGTCGTGCAGAAATGAGGAAATCTGCACTTGCTGAAATGTCCTCTTCCATACAGAAATCAAAAGCAAGGAAACTGCCTTCATTCACCATCCCTGGTCACCCCATCAACCCCACCATTTTCGTCTCGGCCACAGCCAATTCAAAGTACCCTCAGCTGATGTGCCTCCCTCGGTCCTTGTAGCCCCTTGCATTAATTCTCTTCCTCGGGGCCAAAATGCAGACTGCTGCAAGCGGCCTATCTTTTCTGCTGCGGGAGGGGAGGAGTCCCATGTGCTGTGATAGCCCTGTAATTGATGGCCGCATCCAGGCTAATGCTGCAATAGTGCAGTGAACAACATGCACCCATGCATGGAGGTCACGTAGGCTTAGCTGAGCAGATGCTCAGAGTTGTGAAATCTCTTGTGTTGCCGCCAGCCCACTTGGGCAACAAGGGCAGCAGAGAGCTTTGCCGCATTCCCTGCTGCAACCGATAGCAGGAGCTGAGGAAGAGCTTTCACGGCAGGAGGCAGCAGCCTGCCAGCCACAGCTCACGCAAGAACACCCCATTGCTCCAGCGCTGCTCCAGTCTGGAATGCAAGCTCTTGTCAGTGCAGTATCCTTGCATATTTGCACTAGTGCAGCTAATAATTATTTTCTTTCCCTGCAAGCCACACAGATGAGCAAATTTGCTCCATTCAGTACTGGATGCAGTGTGTTTAGATAACATGTTGTGCACATGAGTACATCCATGTGTATTTCCATGCACCTTTTCCATCAGCATATATTGTACAGAATGTTCTGCATGATCCTTTATAATCTTTGCAAAAGATGGCAGTAGGAATTTGTGTGCCCGAGTATCTGACATTAATGTTTTGACTTCAAGAGAACTTGCAACATCCACAAGTTTTCCCCACCAGAAATACTCCTGCTACAACTGCCCCCTAAAGAAAGAGCAGAGGGATCCATCAAACTCCAGTAACAGGTAGTCAGCCTGACTCCTGTTACTCTTATGCAAGCAAGAGAAGGTGGACAAATAGGGTGAATAAAATGCACTCATGCAAGAAAGTCATGTAGGGTGCCCAAAGTGGCACCTCTCCACAATCTCTGCAGATCTGTTTCCTGTGTGCATTCACCGCTTGCTCTGGGTTTTTTCTCCAACCAATCACATCCCAGAGGAGGAGGCAAGAGACCATTTTTTGCGGGGGAGGGGGTTAGTTTGACAGTTAGTTACTGAAGACCAGCAAGACAAATTGCCAAGCGGCCGGATCAAACAACAGAACCCTTAACCCAAATGTGCTGAATCTGACCCAAATCTTTGCTGATTTTTATAATGAACTTGCCTTTGTGACTGCCTTCATCACCTCATGTTCCCACCCACCCACCCAGACCATTTAAGAGGCCACGGAAGTTTAGTGTAGAAATCATTGCTTTCTCTCTGTGATGAAGGAAAATGCAGCCTCATTGGATCAGCTCAGACACAACCTTTCGATGTAACCTCAGGTGCTCAGGTTACATCGAAATTATAGTTTCCATTGTTAAGGGATCCTCCAAAAACATCTGCATATGTAAAGCCTACCAGAAAGCTCAGGTTTTAACCCCCCCCCCCCAAAAAAAAGCTGCCGCAAATAGAGGATTTTTTTTTTAACCCCGGGCATAATTCGGGCAAACTAAAATTCGTAGCAGTAATTTGGAGGAAAGCAGAATAGTCTGTGAACTATTCTGTGAGCTATCAGACTGTGAACTAGTCTCATAGCTCACAGGGACTTCAGGGTAAATCCAGCTGATATGTGGACTCGCACCCTCCACTCTGGAGGGGCTGCAAGCAAAAAGCCTTGTGTGTAAAAGTCCCAGGAGGCACGCCACAGGTTATGCAAGTGTGCCCTGCCTGCTGCCCCAGCACAACAATCGTCTGGAATGCAAGCTCCCAGGTGAGCAGCACCACTCAGCGCTATATCCTTACTCCTGTGCAGGGTTGTCCAACTGCCTCCCTCTAGCTGCTGTCGGCCTACCATTCCCACCTTCCCTGGCTACTGGCCACTGTGCCTGGGGCTGATGGGGGTTGTCGGCCAAAAACAGCTGGCGGGCTGCAGTTGGACACCCCTGCTCAGGTACAACATTTTTGCACTAGTGCAGGGTTAGCTGTCAGCTGATGATGATGATGATGATGATTAATAATAATAATCAATAAGGAAGTTTTTATCTTAGGTAACTGTGTTAGTCTGTTGCAGTAAAAACAAAAGAAACTACACTGTATAGACTGTCAGGACGTTTCAGTGATCTATCAGAGCATGAGCTCATCAGAAACAAAGCAGGAATAATAAACAATAAATAAATAATAATAAAGGAGGCACCCAGGCCAGGGAGCTCTTGTGCTCAGCTCCTGAAAAGACCAACAGCCTGAGACAAAGTTTTATTAATCTTCTGTGGTTTAAAATTATTATTATTATTTCTTGTTTACACAGTCAGACAGGTGTTATTGACTGGTTTGTTTTATCCAGACATCGAGTCCTTCCCAAGGACCTGGGATGGCTGAATTTTATTGTCAATTGTTATACATATCGTCGGCTGTTCCCAGTAAAGCTGCGTTTTGTAGTTGGCTGGTGGTGATTTCTGTGGCCCCGATGGTGTTGAGGTGCTCTTCAAGGTCTTTTGGAACCGCACCCAGGGCGCCAATTACCACTGGGATTATTTTGGTCTTCTTCTGCCACAGCCTTTCAATTTCAATTTGTTGTTGTTGTTGTTGTTTAACATACTTTTATACCACCCAAAACTTACGTCTCTGGGTGGTTTACAACAAAATAAAAACAGAAAGTAAAACATTAGTTAAAACAGAAACAAAAAGTTTAAAACATTACAACAATTTAAAAATTTTAAAACAATATTTTAAAATAGCATTAAAACCATTAAAACAATATTAATTAAAAGCCTGGGTGAACAGATGCTTCTTTAAAGACTTCTTAAAAGCTGTCAGAGATGTGGAGGCTCTTCTTTCACTAGGGAGCGCATTCCAAAGCCTCAGGGCAGCAACGGAGAAGGCGAAGAATATTAAAATATTTGAAAATAACAAAGAATATTAAAATATTCTTTTAATATTTTAAATCACTTTGGGTGCCTTTGTCAAGGCAGAAAGGGGGTATTAAAGTGTAGTTAACTAACTAACTAACTAAATAAGTAGTTGAAAATCCTTGGGGAATTTTTGGAAAGTCGCCCATGTGTGGCACTGACTCTTCCAGGTGCCAGAGCACCTTGAAATGGCTTCATCTTCTCTTTCCAGAGTCGTCATAGCAGTCTGTAGCAGCCGAAGCACCAGACTCCTCTGGCACCTTAAAGATTTGGCTGGTCAGATGCAAGTGGGCTGAAGCCCAGGAAAGCTGATGCTACCATGAAAGTGGTAGTCTTGATGGTGCTACAAGATCCTTCCTCGTTTGATCTGCAGTGGGGATTTGAGAGCCTCTCTCAGTTCTCTCCACCTGCTATTACTTGGGAGTCAGTTAATGTACCAGATTTAGGGCATTTCCCACCCCCCACCGACCCACCCAGTAGTTTGGAAACCAAATGAAGGGAGTCCCACTGTGAGGCCGAATGAGCCTCCAGCTATATTTCACTTTCTTCCATTTATTTTCTCGCGCACAGCAAAGGGAAAGGGAGAACTGACCTCTCTGCTGTCAGAAATGCGAACGGCATCCAGACCGGTAGCAGCTCTGTCAGTCGGCAGCAACAGAAGCAAGCCACAGTCTTGTGGCACCTTAAACACTCAGACATGTATCAAATACGTCAAGGTTTTCAACATGAGTTGAGTGGTTCTCCCCACCCCACCCTGAAAGAAGTAATTCTGCAGGAGATCAGGTCACCAGTCACTGCTGAAACAACTGTTTCTGGTGCTTAATTCCAGCTGGAGCTATGCCCAGCGGAGCTTTCGCAGCATGTGCTGCACTGGAGAACTTGTGTTTCCTGTCATGCAGTGTAAAATGTTCTCCATTTCCTTGTCTATGACTTGAGGAGATAATGCTTCTGAACATGTGCAAAGTGCTCTTAACTCTTCAGTGAACACATTCAGTAAACTCCTGTATAGTTAGAATTACTGGAGGGTTGCCATTTCTGATTCGATACAAGAAATGCTAATTCTGGCCACAGCTTGTCATCTCTGCTGTAGTAGCCCACAAGGGCATTGCCTTTCCTCTCTCCTTATTTGCCAGCATTTTCAAGGGAGATTCCCATCCTTCTAAACTTGCCAGCTCAGGATTTCCCCTGCCCTGGAGCAGAAATTCACAGCATTTTTCACGGTGGGGTGCTTGCTGGAAATGAGTCCTTGGCAGGCACAAAAAGGAAACATTGTCCCCTGAGTCCAACTCTAGTCAAAAGTGCCAAGAATTCCTTGACTTTGGGTTCAAAACAGAAGGGGCTCATCCCTCTCTCCCATGCCTCCCTGGACAGCAGCCTGATGGAGCTTGAGCAGCCCAAGAGACCCGGCAGACCAGGAAGCAATGCACAGAAGCATGGCACAGGCTAGGCAGCTGGAAGAGGGCGGTAGCAGGACGTGGCAAGTGGCAACACAGGATCATGCCTGTTCAGGGGTGCAGCCCCAAACCTGGAAAGCTCAGTCTGGGGAGGCTCAGCTGGAGCAGAACCTGATGGCCTTTTTGGTGCCAGACAGAGGCCTCCCAATTCACTCAGGCCTTTGGGAATCTGAGTTTGTTGTGCACTTTTGTAGTTCGTTTTAACTCTTTTATTCTTGCTCTGGTTCTACGTTGTACAGTTTCTATCATGTTTTCCAGTTATTTTCATAATTCTAATGTTAGTTAGCTGCTCTGAAAGACAGAAAATATCTGTATGTTTGTTGTTTATATTTATATCTCACCTTCTCAAATCAAATCTTTATTGTTATGGTCATTCGACCAGCAAAACACAAAGTACAAAAGCTTTACATAAAAGTGAGCTTTACATAAAAGCAAACTTGGTCAAATAGAATAATACACCTTCTCGTTTAAAACAAAAACAAAAAAATTCTGGTGACTGCTAGATATGCCGGAAACATGAAATCTCTTATCAGCCGTTCCAAAGGCTGTCCCACTGCAACTCCCCCCTTCTATCCAAGGCACAGACCTGTCCTCGGCCCCACTGTTGCTGCATCCTGGTCGTGCTGTCCAAAAGTGCCATTAAGGTGTGTCAAGCAGCAAGCTATTCTCATTCAGCAAGACTGTGGTTGCACGCTTGTGCCAAGGGAGATGGAGCAGAAAAGCAATAATGTGCCTCTCTCATCGGCTGCAGTGCATAATATGCTCCAGTTGTCCCTATTTACTTTAGCATGTTGCTTGTGTGACTTGCTAGAGGCGTCTCCAGGGCTCAGCTCTTCCCTGGGTCTCCAAGAGTGAAATCTCTTGAGTGGGCAGGTGGATGTCCTGGTCTCCGGCGCACATCTGTGCAAATGCGTGTGCATGGACACTCGGGCACAGCCGGACCTCGTTTCACATTTGAAACCATTGATAAGAGATTTCAGGACAATGGCGTTTTCTCACCCTATCTTTAAATGAAAGGCCAAGGACTTCCTTGGCTTTTTTAACAGAGCAGAACAAGCAATTGCAGAGCAAAACTCCATATGGCAAATAGAGTAGCACCTTGAGCGACAAACAGTGGTTTGTGGAGAGTGAGTATGAGGGCAGGGATGTTCTGACTGAGTGCCCTCCTGTTTTCCTCAGTGAAAGGATGGGGATTGCTGCTGCTCTGTGATATGTTCAGAATTTAATTGCAAAACAACAGTATTTCTCAAGAGCATTTGTTAATTTCTGTTTTCGTCTCATCATGGCATAGAAAAATTTGTAATGTTATCAAGACAGATCAAATAGTCTCCTCTTTTTAGAGGAATTTGCCCTTTTGGTGTGTGCAGACCTAGAAAATAGGCCCATTTAGAGACGTGAGTTTAGGGCGGTGTACAAATATGCTAAATAAATTATATAATTGTTTGTAGCCATAATCACTCCATGTGAAATAGCAACTGTTAGCACCTGTTAGCAGTAAACAAAACATCACAGGCCAGTAATGTTACTTCCTTGGGTGTACGCCAACATGTCAAGGAAGTAATTAAAAACAAAGCTTTTGTATCCAAACGGCCTATTTTGAGTGTGTGTGTGTGTGTGTGTGTGTGATGAACAGACATATTCCAGTCTGAACAGCCAGGATCTCTTGAGGCGGACAGGGCTGAGAGCCAGTCCAGAAGCAGATCTTCCGAAGCCCAGCCTCTGTGCTCTGAGGAGAATTCTGAGAGAGGCCTTGTGGCAGTATTCGTGCGTTATATGAATTCTCGGCTGGGCACTTTACAAGGTCCAAGAAGTACAAGTACACACACTGGCGTGCGCACTGAGCAGAATGTGTGCATAAGGCTCGGGTGAGTCTTAATCCAGCCAGGATGATTTGCTCTGAGAACTCTAGCCACGCTGCTGCTGGTGCTGCTGCTTCTCCTTCTTCTCCTTCTCCTCCTCCTCCTCCACCACCACCATCACCACTACTATGGGTTGCAGCATAGTAGTACATTTATATACAGCCCCATACAAAAAAAGTCCTTGGGTGGTTTGGATTTTTTAACTTAATTAAAGCATTTTTTAAAATGTGCTTGCCTTTCCAATACTTGCTCAAGGTGGTGTGCAGTGCTAAAATGCATCTTTAAAAATCATTTAAAACTCTTTTGTAAAACTGTAAGGGCAGGCCACAATTATCCAGCATTGCAGCAAAGAATCACAAATGGTATAGGGAAAATATACCCCTACTCTTCATGCATGATTTTAAATATTACATAAATCTGTAATTTATTTTTTTTTAAAGAAGAGGATGTCCCCATCTCACTCCCCTGCACCAGGGTTCAAGTGAGGGCTGGGGGAATGACTGTACTCTCCCAGAGCCCGGGAGACCAGGGCAGACTGACAAGAACCACGGGGAGACTAGTGAGGCCACCTTCTCGTCGATCCTGCTTGAGGATATGAATGCAAACTTCCCGCTATGTGTCTGCATGGGGTGTCCAGGTCTGGTGAGAGTTGCTGGAGCCCATCAAAGCAGAGCTGAAGCAGAACAACAAGCCAAAGTCTAACATGGAGCTGCCGGCCCAGGCAGAAAATGTGTGTGCTTGTGTAGGAAACGTTAGGACTCATCGTAGTTCTGAAGAGAGAGTGGAATGTGCCTCCCTGGGCAACATGGCCTCTCGAGAACTACAAGGCTCAGGGGTCTTCCGGTCCTGCAGCATTTTCCGTGCACAGGCAGGAGGAGCGACCAGGGTCTGGCAGCAAGAGGCAGAGACAAGCACCATGATCAGCAAGGACTCAGAGATCCTCCTGGGAGCAGCAAGAGCCAGAGGCTGCTGTGCTGCTGCTCTCACGAGATTTGTCAGCCCTGGAACGTGAGTGGGGACTAGCACATGAGTGAGGCCACTGGTCTCCAGATTGCACAGGGAGAGTGATGCTGGAAAGGGACAGGGAGCAGGAGCTCAAAGGTATTGGTCACTCATGTACAGTGACCAATATATGTGTAGAGGCAAGATGCCTCTCCGTGACAGTTGCAGGGGAGCAACAGCAGGGGAGAGAGGGCACGCCCTCAGCTCTTGCCTGGGAGCTCTTCTTCAGAGGCATCGGCTGGGCCACTGTGGGAAACAAGATGCTGGATTAGATGGGCCTGCTTGGGCCTGATCCAGCAGGGCTGTTCTGCTGTTCTTATATGCAGGCATGTCTCCTGCCATATGAAATCAGTCAGCCATAAAGGTCAGGAGTTTAAAGAAGGGGAATTATAAGACGCTCAAGGACACCAATTTGTCCTCCCCCTTTGTTGACAGATTTTCAACACAGAAAAGGAATTAGAGGAGGGGGCCATGTGGCAAATTAGAACCAGGCAGAGACAATTTGCTTGGCACTGGGCAGCTTCTGAAATGGCAGGAGCCTGGGCTTGGTGGGCGATTGTGCCATCTCTAGGCTTCTCTTGAGCCCCACTCATGGCCTCCTTTTTGTTTGTTTCAGGTGGATCAAGTTTGAAGAGAAAGTGGAAGAAGGAGGGGAACGCTGGAGCAAGCCTCACGTGTCGACATTATCTTTGCATAGCCTGTTTGAATTACGCACTTGCCTGCAGACGGGCACTGTGTTGCTAGACCTAGATGGCTACTCTTTGCCTCAGATCATAGGTACGGACCTCAAACATGACAGTAGGGATCTCTAACTGTGGGCACAATCCACCTAGAATCTTTCGCACACAAATGAATGGGGCGCAGCAGTTGCAACGGTTTTGCATGTTCACGATTGGGCTTAGAGATCCAGTGGTGCAAATGCTGGTTACCTCCAGGCTTGACTACTGTAATGCTCTCTAGGTGGAGCTGCCTTTGTACGTAGTCTGGCAACTACAATTGGGACAGAATGTGGCAGCCAGACTGGGACAAGCCGAAGGGACCACATAAAACTTATTATTACCTATAAGGCCCTCAGCTTGGGTCCAGGGTACTTAAGAGAACACTGCCTTTGTCACGAACCCTGTTGCCTATTAAGGTCACCTGGAGAGGTCCAGTTACGGTTGCCACCGTAACTCGTACGGTTGCTTATTTGCTGGCAACCCAGGACCCGGCCTTCTCTGTGGCTGCCCCAGGGCTTTGGATTATGCTCCCAGTCAAAATAAGAGCATCTCCATCTCTATTCGCTTTTTGCTTTTTACAGTGAATTTTTTTCAGAATTGTTGCGCTTTGCTGCATGTCCACCACATATGATAGAATGTCCCCACACTTCCAACAATCTCCAGAGTAATTACTATCTGGGAGTCTTGTAGGTGCTAATGTAAACAAATACCTGTAGGGCTCTTAGTTGGCTTTCTGCTACTGACATTTCTGGTTGAGTTACCGCTTTCAGTTTTGTTACAGTATTTTATTATGTGCTTTGTTGTTTTATTTTGTATCATTAGCTGTCATGGAGATGTTTTAAGATAGGCAAATATTTTAAATAAACAAATACACAGGAGAGAATGTGGTACATTGCAAGTTTTTTGTTTGTTTGTTTTGTTTTTAAGGGATGTTAGAAATGCTTGGATGCCTTCATGAGAAATATTTTATTTTTGTATTATTATTTTTGTTTGTTCTGCTGTTTTAGCTGTTTTGGAATTGATTTTTTTAAAGGTATGTTCATTGCTTATGTTGCTCATTTTGAATTATAGTGTGTTTTATTAATTTTAGTGTTGTAAACCTTGTTGAATACTTTTGTAGGAAGACAAGGTTTACATTATGCTGATGCCCCTTTGGGGTTAGGGAGGTGATTTCCCCCTTCTTCTGGGGAATCAAAGATTGTCACAGCTAAGGGTTGGAGACATCTTTGCACACCAGTTACACGTTGTCTAATATCATCCTCTCAGATGATGTAATTGAAAAGCAAATAGAAGACGGCCTGCTAAAACCAGAGCTGCGGGAGAAGATAAGCTACGTCCTCCTGAGGAAGCACCGTCACCAGACCAAGAAGCCCATTCATCGATCGTTTGCAGATATGGGCAAATCTGTCTCAAACACAAGTGAGTGAAGGTTTCCTAAATGAGTTATTTATTTGCTCACATAAAATAAATAAATTTATACATCCACCTTTCCAATTCAAACAAAAATCTTAGGGAAACTTACAAGATAAAAACCACGATAAGTACCAGATATCAAAGCCAGCAGAGTAATAACATTACAATCAGTCAAAGGTGCATTCATTTAAAATCTCCTTTTCTTCCTGTTCACAGATCGTAGCCCAGTCCGAAGTCCAGCTGCAGGAGCCAGCTTCCACCGCTCGACTGAAGACCTCAGAATGAGACAGAGTGCCAGTTATGGGCGACTGCGTGAGTTCTACACCGGTTCTTCCTGCCCTATAGAGGCCAAGGACAAGAACAGGCAGATGATCATTTATTATGGCCACCCCATGATTTGGGATGGGGGTTCCCAAACCTGGGTCCCCAGATGTTCTGGGCTACAATTCCCATCATCCCCTTTCACAGTGACCATTGTGGCTAGAGTTGAGGGGAGTTGTAACCCAACAACATCTGGGGGCCCAAGGTTGGGAACCCCAACTTGGGATATGATGCCTGGAAGGGGACATTTGCTTCCCGTTCTTAAATGTTAACACTGGTGCATCTTCCTGCAGTGATAACATTCTTGAATTTTAGGGGGGGGTCATGATTTCTGGTGCTGAAAAGCTAATAAAAGAGCAAAGAGGCACCTTTTAAAAGTAGCTATTCTCTTTATGTAGCAGGGGGAGAGCAACTTAGCCCTATCCATCCCCAGCACAGCATGTAGGCAGCGTGGTTCTCGGAGGGGGTGGGGGAAAGAGGAGCAACTCGAGCAATCTCCTTGGCCAGCCCCCTGGCTCATTCCGAGGAACCACTCCTGCTGCCGCTCCTGCTGCTTCTCATTTGGGATCCATGCATGTGCTTTCTACTCCCGTAGGCCACGCGCAAAGCAGGAGCATGAACGACATCACGGATACACCAAGCACAGATCAGGTAGGAAGTCCTCTGAGAAGCAGTTTCCTTTGGAGAAACAAGTACTGCTGCGGACTGTACACTTACTGACGTCCCAAAATCGTAGCCCAAACCCTTGCATGTATTCTGTTTGTTATAAGCGGTTTCATGGGCACCACTGGCTTTCAATTATTTTTGGAACTTCTGATGGTTGCCACCCCCTTATGATACGTAGAATGGGTGCTACCAGCGCTACATGCATGTGTACATCTCTTCTCCAAAAGTAGAGATGCCTTGGCCATGGTCTTTATTGAGCAGAGCCTAGGAGCAGCAGTGTATTCGCCTGCAAGCATTCAGTGGGAACTGCCAGGCTACGGGAGTCCACAGTCCTTGCCCCGAGTTAGCAGAATTAATGCATGTCAGTGATGTGGGTTTCCCAGAAAACCTTCTGATACCTTAAATCAGGAGTTCCCATCCAGCTGTCCCCAGCTGTTAGACTTTGGCCATTATGGGGATAATGGGAATTGTAGCCCCACAATATCTGGGGACCGAAGGTTGCGAAGCCCTGCCCTAAATCAGCTGGGATCTGATTCAGCATGTTTATTTGACTTATATTTGGTTAATTTAAAAAAATTCATATCTTTACCCTGGAAATCATTTTTACTAGAATACTTGTAAATCTTTTAAGACAGCAGCAGTTCAATAGCATAATACATTTGTCTTAGTTTAAAATTTAAGGAAAAAATGAAAGTGCTGAAAACTGTACACATTCTAATGTTAGTACACGTATAAGAGAGACAGACTGATATGTATATGCCCACTTGTGCTTCCTAGGGACAGTTACCTGGGGGGGGGGAGTTAATTACAGCTCATTATGTTATGAATTAATTTTATGAAATGACGTTTCTTAACATAACAGTAACTTTTGCAGCAATTTGTAGCAATCCGTTAGTTACAGGGGGAAGAGGACATTAATAACTCTGGAGGGATACCACCTTGGGGAAATTTCTGGCTGCCGTATTTTTCTGACAGAGCCTTAACACTTGCTCTGCTTTACCGTATTTATTTAATCATTTGATTTATATACTGCCCTTAGCAAAGGGCTCAGGGCGGTTTACAACAGAATAAAAAAAATTAAAACCAATTAACAATTAAAATCAATACTATAAAAACAGAATAAAACCAATTAAACATTCAAACAGCTAAAAACCCTGGAAAACCAGGGCAAACATTTAAAACAATTTAAAACAGTTTACAGCAGTTTAAAAACCCCGGAAGGCCAGGCCAATCGGATAGGTTTTTAAGGGCTCTCCTGAAGGCCAGTAATGAACTCAAATTACAGATTTCTGCTGGGAGTGCATCCACAGGCCAGGAGCAGCTACAGGGAAGGCCCGCCTCTGAGTCGCCACCAGACAAACCAGTGGTAACTGGAGACGGACCTCCTCAGATGACCTCAACGTGTGGTGGGGATCATGCAGAAGAAGGCGCTCTCTAAGATAACGTCTGCTTCCCTGTGTGCTCTGGACAGATAGAAAGGCAGGGTGTGAGTTTTGAAACAAATAATAATAAATGTACTGTTTAGACAGAGACTCAACAGGTGCAGCATGGGAAGATTTGCCTGAGAATTTCTGCCTCCTAAAGGCTTTGAAAAGAACCTGCGACAATCCTAGGAACATTGCCTTGGGACCAGCCCACCAGTTCTGAATGCAAGTTTGCCTTGTGTTTGAATCCAAGAGTGACACTTTGAAAAGTGGGCGTGGGGAGGGTTAACCCGAAGGCATGTGAAGTATTTCGTTCCCAGAGACCACTGGGCTTAATCAGCCTAGGAGGGCCACTACAAAGGGACTTTGACACGGAGTTTTACATGGGGCTTAGGGGGGGCTCTTAACTCCTGCTCTTGGCTTGTTCTAAAAGCTTGACTGGCCTTTCCCCTGCCCCAGTATGGATTTAAAGGATTAGAAGAAAGGGGGCAGTGAGCTAGTAGGAGGGGAACTCGCTGCCGTTCTCACATGCCTCTGCTCATGCCCGCACATATAGATTATAATAAACCCCAGCCTGGGATTTATCGAAACCTTTTAGGCGAATCATAATGAAACCACCACAGGCGACAAGAGACCGGCTGGGCAAGCCGTCTAGTCAGGGAGGCTCCCCCAGCCTCCCTTAGGCATGGCTTCTGCTCTGAAGGAGACCTTGGTGAGTGGGGCAGGGGCTGAAGAGCAAACGGAAACAAGGACAGCTGCCGGCTTCCTTTACCTTGAGCAGTTGTGTGGCAGGAGGGGCCACGATTCTCTCTCTGCCAAACTAAGAACAGCTGAGGAGCCCAGGTTGCCAATGCCTCTCCCCCACTCCCAAGCTGACATCCGTTTATGGATTCATAAGATGGATCGGTTGCCTTTCCACCCTGACCAAAGTGACACGTTTATGAAGCAGTGGTGAAGCACAGTGGTTAAGAACTTGAGCTAGGAGCTGGGCGCATTCCAGATTGCGCGCTACAACCATGGTAAAATACTTCCGCTTGGCAGGACCGGATTGAAAGCGATCCCCAGAGTCTTCAACGGAAAAATACAGCTACTTTTTTGCAATGGACATACAACGTTATAGCACTAAATCGCAGCGATAAATTCTGCAACGAGGCACCCGAAATGTGAACGGCACCCTGCTGACAGCCTAGGGATTGTGGTGTCACAACACAGGAAGTGCAGAAGCACACTTAGCAGATATGTTGTGACACTGTTGTAGGGCTTAGTCTGGAAAGCACCCAGGAAGTCATCTGTGCTGTGAACTCATTAGATAGCCCTCTCCTACTGAGACCACCTCTCAATCTCACTTTGCCCATCTGTAATATGGGAACAATAATAATGCCAACAGGACTGTTGTGTGGGTGTCTGAGATCCTATATGTGGATCATTTAAGACAAGTGCTGTATAAATGCCCTCCAGGGTCTTTCCAGATTTCGACCCTGCAGTGAGGTCACTACGGATCTGCAAAGCGTGCTTCCTCACTCCTGTGTTGTGACACCACAGTCCCAACACTGATAGCAGGGTGCCCTTCATATTTCCAATGCCTTGTTTTGAATGTAATCACTGCAATATAGTGCTATAACATTGTATATCTGGCGTTAAAAAGTTTCTGTTTGGGGGGGTTGTTAATTTTCACGAGACTGCTCCCCTGCTGGGTGCTTTGCTATTTATGTTTCGAATGCGATTTGCCTGAAGGGAAGCATTTTGCCGCTGTTGAGCAGCTAATCTGGAAAGCACCCAGGTATGTTCTGAGGTGCTGTCTGGGGAGGCTTCTGCAAGGGAGGCTGTGGGCGGCATACCCAGCCAAATGCGGGTCTTCTGGATGGACTGCATCCTCTCCAGGCACAAACCCAGGGTTGGCCCAAGGTGCTCTGATGGTGTCAAATGCTGCTTTGCCCCATGTCCCTGGTGGGGCCAGCCCCCCTTTAGAACCAAGCCTTGAAACCTTGCAAAGAATGGTGCAGGGGTGGGTGGGGAGGAGAAGAGGTTCTCAGCAGCCGCCTCTTCCTTCCTGGTGCTTCTTGCAAGTTTTGTAAGGAGTACGAGGCGAGGCAGGCATTTCTTGCAAGGCTCACAAGGGTCAGGATGGTTCTGAAGAGCTGTTCCAATGGCAGCCGCAGGGGTGGGGCTCTTGCCAGCACCCTGCTGCCACCCCAATAATCTGCTGCCCGAGAAGACTACCTCCCCTCCCCGCATGAAAGGACCACCCCTGTACAGACCTCTGGAAGTTGGCTTTGAAACCTCCCGCTGCAGGGAGTGGCCGCTGGACAAAACGCACTGCAGAGCTACCGACTGGTTTGCACCCTCCTCCGTCCCCGTGTGGATGGAGGGCCATGGCTTCCAGTGTCGGTTCACTGCAGTGCGGCTTCATGACATGCAGGGATGCCCTACAGGGCATTGCACAGTTCCCTGATTCATCCAGTGCTTCAGAAATGAGAAGCCCCCACACCCTTCCACAGCATTAACAGACTATAAACCTAGGCTTACAAGCAGTAAGGCTACTAAGTAGATTAAAACGAGTAAATGGAAGTAATGAAGAATAAATAGGGAGGCTCTCAGTACAGTAGAGGATATGTTGCCCATGTCATCTGGGATATAGAAGTCTTTCTGGGGCATGCTGGGTGTGAGCAGTGCGGGGGTGGAATTTGGGGAAGCCTCCATTTGGTGCTGCAGAATTTGGGGGTGAAAAGGTTTTGGACAAGGTAATAGTTGAGGTGTGAATTCTGAGAACCTGAATTTTGCAGAGATTTGAAGAAAGTGGAGCTACGTTGTGAATTTTGCTGTGGGAAGTAATCAAGACAAATATCCCTGTGAACCTCCCCAGTTGAAATGTTGACAGAAAGCTTCCATTCACAGTCTTAATATGTCCATCCTTCCCCATCCCTGTCTCCAAGGTGCTCAGGGTAGAATACGGGTTCCTTCCCCTCCTGTCCTCACAGCAATCACTTTCTGAGGTACTCAGGCTGAGAGAAAGATTGCCTGGTAAGCTTCCTGGCAGGCTGGGGACTTCAGCCCAAAACTCTCCACTCCTGATCTGACACTCTAACCACTACACCACACTCTCTCTCTAAGTTCTTCTGCACCTCTCAAGAGTTCCAGGCAGTTTCTGAGGTACTCAGATGGCTCCAGAAAAGGAGTGGCCCCCTTCCTATTGTGGTTGCTGCTGAACAGTCAGTTGTCCCCCAATGGACATGATCCTCAGTGCATTGTTGGGACTAATGAAAAGAGGCTCTGACCTTTTGAGGAACATTTACCTTTTCACGCAGCTCAAAAACAAATTCATTAAGAAGATCCCCAAAGATGCCGAAGCCTCGAACGTGCTGGTGGGAGAAGTCGACTTCCTGGACAAGCCGTTTGTGGCGTTTGTACGGCTCATTCAGTCCACCATGCTGGGTGGGGTGACAGAAGTGCCTGTCCCAACTAGGTAGGTGGGCTGTGTGCTTTCCCCCCACAAGAAGGCGGGGCAGAGGTGGGAGGTGGCTAGGAACGCAGCCTTCCAATGGCAGTGCCTAGCTTTGGCTTGATGAGGTCACAGTGTGGACCCCATCCCATGAAATGCATGCAGGGGGAGGCAAATAAAGGGGAGAGGAACAAGACAGAGGTTAGGGTTTATAAAGTGATGTGGGGTGGAGAACGTTTTTCTCCTTCTTCTTCTAAAACATGAAAACCTGATGCCATCCAGTTAGTGAAATTCACTGGTAGAAGATTCAGGACAGACAAAAGGAATTCTTTCACACAATGCAAAATTAATTGAGTGAATTTGCTGGTGCCACATGACGTAAATGAATTTAAAAAGCAATCCAAGGAAGAGGAGGTCTGCCATTGGCTTTGTTTAATGGTGTGAAACCTCCATCTTTAGAGGCAGTCTACCTCGGAATGCTAGGTGCTAGGGAGCATTGCCTTCCTGCCCTGTTTGTAGGCTTCCTGGAGGCATCTGACTGGCTACTGTAAGAAACAGGTTGTTGAGTTGATTATCAGTGCTCTCCATGTCTGCTTTTTTCACTAGATTCCTGTTTATCCTTCTGGGTCCTACTGGAAAAACCAAATCCTACAATGAAATTGGCAGAGCCATTGCCACCCTCATGGTAGATGACGTGAGTACATTTCCCATGGCCAGATGCCTCCTTCAATATGGGTTTGGACTGAGGGTCAAATTACACATTTATATTTATTTAATTTATTTAATTCATTCATTCATTCATTCATTCATTTTAACATTTTATATCCCGCTCTTCCTCCAAGGAGCCCAGAGTACTACATACTTAGGTTCCTCCTCACAACAACCCTGTGAAGTAGGCTAGGCTGAGAGAGAAGTGACTGGCCCAGAGTCACCCAGCAAGTCTCATGGCTGAATGGGGATTTGAACTTGGGTCTCCCTGGTCCTAGTCCAGCACTCTAACCACTACACCATGCTGGCATTTAAAGTGTTACCCACTCTGACAGGTTTCGTTTTTCTTTAGTTAATAGCACCCAACCTGAGACTGGGCTAGGGGGCTTCAAACCCCTCTCCATGCCAATGCCAATCTATGGATTCTGTCACCTGCTCAAACATCACCTGCTGTGACTCTAAGGGTGCTTTTCAGGGCTTATTCTGTATCCTGTGAGCAGGGGAGTGCTTTTGGAAAGGATCTGAACCACATTTATTATTTTTTCCCCCATGAAACTGTATCCTGCTCCTCCTCAAGTACTCCTGCCTGCACACTGTCCCTCAGGGCATCCGTTGCTTCTCCTTGCATTTAATTAGATGGAACTGGAGTTGGAGAACCGCAGACATGGCCTACCTGAGACTCTCCAACGGTTGTTTCTGTCTGTTTTTTCTTTTTCTTTTCAGCTGTTCAGTGATGTTGCCTACAAAGCCAGAGACAGAGATGATCTGATAGCTGGAATAGACGAGTTTTTGGATGAAGTCATTGTTCTTCCACCGGGGGAATGGGACCCAAACATCAGGATAGAGCCACCCAAGAAAGTGCCCTCTGCAGAGAAGAGGTAAGAGCAGGGAAGGGGGGCAAGTGATCCCCCAAAGGGGTGCAATGGGCTGCACCCCTGTGGCAACTTGAAGAGAAGGGGAAAGTACTTTTCTTTATTATTCTGTCTATCTATCTATCTATCTATCTATCAAGCAGGTTCCTAGGAACTCATTTCTATGAGTTTAGGGAGGCATGCACCATTATTTTTCTTCTAGAAATCTAACAGATGGGCCAAAGTTCATAGAAAGAACTGCACTTTGCTCCTTCTGTGCCCCCCAACCCACATGTTTTGTTTCTGGGGCCATCACTGGGCATAGAAACTCAGTTTCAGGTTCTTGGAGGTGTTCTTTACAGTAATTTAGAAACATCTTGAAATCCTCAGGTATTACAGATGATTTTTAAAAGCCCTTAGTGAGATACCTGAGAAGTGGGTTATGCAATATTGCACTAGGTTTACTCTCTGCAATTCTCCTTTTTCCCCTCTGCAACTCTTCTTTTTTTTCTCCCAGAAAATCTGTGTTTTCACTGAGTGAAGCAGGGCAGATGAATGGCACAGCCGGTGGGGCAGGAGGCGGTGGTGGCGGCGGCGGCGGGGGAGGCGGTGGCGGCAGTGAAGATGAAGAGATGCCCGCTGTCCATGAAATTGGAGAGGAGCTGATCTGGACTGGAAGGTGGGCAACCTCTCTGGGCACCACTTTTTAATTTAATTTAATTTATTTTATTTTTACGTTTCTATTCCGCTCTTCCTCCAAGGAGCCCAGAGCGGTGTACATACTTAAGTTCCCCATCAGCATGGCACTATGTCATGGTGAATGGACTTCTGGGTAAAAGTAATGGCGGCCACCAGCAGCCGCTAGGAGCAGCAAAGTCGCTGTTATGAACAGGCAGCAGCAGAGAAAGGGAGCGGAGGGGGTGCCCTTGAGGGATTTCCCCCCTAGGTTGCCCTCCAAAAGTTATCTTGTGAGACCGTCCTAGCTGTGGAATTTGTGTGGACACAGAATCCTGTTACTGTGGCGCGTCCACAGCCTGGTCTGTGATCTCTTCCAGGTTTTGCGGTGGCCTCTATTTGGATTTCAAGAGGAAACTGCCCTGGTTCCCCAGTGACTTTTATGAGGGCTTCCATATCCAGTCCATCTCTGCCATCCTCTTCATCTACCTGGGCTGCATCACAAATGCCATCACGTTCGGTGGGTTGCTGGGTGATGCTACGGAAAACTACCAGGCAAGTGGGGGCCCAAAGGAAGCTATGGGGCAATCAGCGAGGGGCCTGTGCCAGGAAGCCTGTGGCTCCTGAGCGCTCAGAAGTTTGGCACAGAGACAGCTAACCCTAACCCCAACCCCAGATGACCTCTTGTGTGACATTTTGCCATCCGGGTTTCCCCCCACAGGGGGTCATGGAAAGCTTCCTTGGGACAGCAATGGCGGGTTCCGTCTTCTGCTTCTTTGCTGGGCAGCCCCTCATCATCCTGAGCAGTACAGGGCCCATCCTGATCTTTGAAAAGCTGCTCTACGATTTCAGCAAGTAAGTGAGCCAATGCTTACATTTCTTGATTTTATGTCCTGTCTTGTTTTGTTTATATCCCGCCTAGGCAATTCACAAAAATAAACTCAATAGAAACGGAATAAAACAAACTATTAAACAACAACTAAACCAAGTACAACATTCAGAGGTTACTAAAATCCTGGCTAAAAAAGTGTGTCTTCAGGGGCATAGCCATAATAACCCGGGACCCCCCAGCTCCACCCCTCCCTATTTTCTTCATTATCTCCCTCACTCTGAGCAGCCACTGGGGAGAGGGGTGAACACGGCCCCCTCTCCCCTAGCTACGCCCCTGTGTAGGGATCTTCTAAAGGGATCTTCTAAAGGCTGGCAAAGGTTCCAAGCCACGAATGTCCATAGGGAGTGCATTCCACAGCCCAGGAGTGACTATAGAGAAGGCCCTCTCCCGAGCTGGCAGTATACAGAGATGGACCTCTTTTGAAGATTTTAATGTGCAGTGGGGCTCTTGCAGAAGAAGGTGCTCTCCCAGGTAACCCGGTCCTTAGCCATTTAGGGCTTTAAAGGTAATTACCAGCATTTTGTATTTTGCCCAGAAACCTATTGGCAGCCAATGCAGTTGCTTTAAAACAGGCATAATAGGGACTCTCCAAGGAGCCCCAGAGACTAATCTAGCTGCTGCATTTTGAACCAACTAAAGTTTCCAAACTACATACAAAGGCAGCCCCACATAGAACACATTGCAGTAGTCAAGCCTAGAAATTATCAGAGTGCACCACAGTTCTGAGATCATTATTTTCAAGGAACAGACCTAGCTGGTGTATCAACCAGTTGTTGTTGTTGTTGTTGCTATTGTTATTATTCATTCATTCATTCATTCATTCATTCGATTTATATACCACCCTTCCAAAATGGCTCAGGGACAGAAGTTGATGGAAAGCGCTGTGGTCCACATGATGGACCACAGAAGTCATGCAGACAAGTAGATGCTTTCTGGGTTGCCTCCCCACACAGCCTTACAACACAGCTTCTCTTCCACCTGCTACCCCAGTAGCCACCTGTCCAGATAGCAATTGTTGTGGAATAACTTGCAGATGCTCTACTACTACTACTACTACTACTACTACTACTACTACTACTACAAATATGTAGTATTTGTCTCTGTCAAATAACTTATAACTCTGTCATGAGTACAAAGCTATTTCTCTCTGTACTTATGCTGCTATAATGTACCTGTACCTATATTATGTACCTGTACATAATAAGCAGGGCCAGACTGAAGACCTCTCAGCTGATTCATCAAATGCACTTCAGCTGTTTAATTCACATGTACTCTCTGCATAGGACTAAAACAACCATTTTGAAGGGAAAGGCCTCCTTCCCTTGCTCTTAGATGGTGCATGCAGATGCCACGCCATCCGGGGAGAAGCATTTTGCCTTCAGTCTCTTGAGCAAAAGGCAATGCCGCTTCTTAAGCGTGATGATGGGTCACTGACGGCACCGCCCGCCCACTGGCAGTGCAGGATGAGGCACGCTGGGGATCAGAGCAGATACCTTTTCTCTCTCACAGGAGCAAATGCCTCTTCAGCTGTGGTGCTTGCCTCCTGCAGTTTTTAGAAATATATTTTTAAAAATTTAATGGATTGCCCAAGTAATTGGGGGTGTCTTTTCATCAACTAATTGATGGAATTGGTTGCAGCCCTGATAAGTACACCTAGACCCATAAACATTCTGCTCAAATGTCTCAAGGTGGTTTGCTCCCCCCCCCCCCGCAAGCAAACTGCTATGGCCAGGATATTAGTTCCAGAAGCCACTGGAATGAATACACCAGGGAGGGGCGTTCAGAAGTCAGTATGTGACCATGCAGGGGTAAGAGGGGGCTTCCCTTGGTGGGTGGGGTGAGAGAGAGCAGGTGGGGATGGAAGGACTCTGGCCCTGGAGAGAGTGGCTCTGCCCCCACTGCACAAAGACGAAGGACCCAGAGGTGGTCTGGAGCAGCCGTGGGCCCTTCAGGGCCCCCTGGATCTTTAGCAGCTGCCCTGGCAGGCAGGTGGCTCCGTTTGGTCTGGAAAATGACAGCAGAGAAGATGCTCCCTCCAAGTCCGTGAGAGTGTCTGTTTTGAGCAGCGGGGTTTTTGGACGGTCTGCACAACTTGGCTTCAGCACTGGCCACTTTCGAGCTGTTGACATGCTGCTTTTCCCAGCACGGAGTAAATTTTCCAAGTATCTGTGTGGGTGACTGACCACTGGCTTCAAAATTGGCTCGGGGAAGCCCCTGTTGCTTTCTCATGCTGTAAGTCGCTGCCGATATTCCAACAGCAAAACCATTTATCTCTGCCTGGCTTGCCGCAGCAAAGCCTGGACTTCTGACTGATTCCTGACTGAACCTGAACAAGAAAACACTGGTGGCAAGTGACAGTGGCAAGGCTTTGATGACTGGGCAGCCGTTGTGTTTGCTGGGAGGAACCCTCGGAGTGCCTCTCCCAGAACCCTTCTCCATCTCTGCTGGAGATCGGTTGTGGCAGTATCTTTCTCCTGTGCTCTCTCTTGGGTTATCCTTGCCAGGATGGGGTGCATTTTATTTAAGTTATCGAAGCTCCCTTCTGTTCCTGATTTCAGAGGCAACAGCATTGACTACATGGAATTCCGCCTCTGGATCGGCTTGCACTCTGCTCTCCAGTGCCTTATTCTGGTGGCTACAGATGCCAGTTTCATTATAAAGTACATCACGCGCTTCACAGAGGAAGGGTTCTCCACACTCATTAGCTTCATATTCATCTACGATGCCATCAAGAAGATGATTGGAGCCTTTAAGTACTACCCCATCAACGCGGACTTCAAGCCGGACTACGTAACCATGTACAAGTGCGAGTGCATCGCCCCAGACCCAGGTGAGTCCAAGTCCTGTTTCCTGAGGCAAAGACGTGGCATTGCCACCCATTGCTCCAACCACAGAGCGCTGCTGCTGCTGCTGCTGCTGCTCTGTGTTTAAGCATAAAGATTCCTGCAAAGATACCTGGTGGGTCATAGAATCATAGAATTTAAAGCCGGAGGAGACTCTTAGAGGTCATCTAGTCGAGACTCCTTCTCCGGGTAGGAAACAGCCACAGGGTCTTTTCAGACAATGGCTGAGTTGAGGTAGAAGAAATGGCGCTTGCGGTACGTCTTCTTTTGGACTGTCTGTGGTGCTTATTGCCCAGTGCAGGCCTGCGGGCAGAAATGTGGTGGTGGAGAAGACCCAAGGGTGCCCCCTGAGGGAGGCCTCATAAGAGAGGGCAGGAGGAGAGCAGAAGCATAAATGGAGAGTGCATGGCATGTTTAATTTTAAATGCATCTACTTTATGAAATATTTTTAAATAACTTAATAAGTTATTTATTAAATAATTTAAGACATAAAATGCAATGTGAAGAGCCAGGTGCCCGCTTGTCAGTCAAGCCAACCCCCTCCCTGTTGTTGTTGTGGGTGTTGTGGTTGTGGTTGTTGTGTGCCTCTGGAGCTTCTGCAGCAGCAGGGAGACTGTTTTTGTTAGCAGGGATCGTCCTTGCCATCTTCCCTCCTGCATGATGAGATGGTGCAGCCCAGCAAAAGCTCCACCCCCTGGGCCTCCTGATGGTGTGTTTCCGCTCTTTCATCCATGAGGCTTAAGGCAGCTCTTGCTTCCTTCTGGGTTTATAAATTATAACCCAAATGGAAGGCTGGGGTTGGGCAGGGTGCTTATTGGCAGTTCAGATGCTTCTCTTCTACTGTTTTCTTCTGCATGAATAACAATACACCAGACATTACTAGAGAGAGAGGAGCACTGGTCTTGTGGCAGCAAGCATGACTTGTCCCCTTAGCTAAGCAGGGTCTGCCCTGGCTGCATATGAAAGGGAGACTAGAAGTGTGAGCACTGGAAGAGATTCCCCCCACAGGGGATGATGGGGCCGCTCTGGGGAGAGCAGAAGGTTCCACGTTCCCTCCCTGGCAGCATCTCCAAGAGAGGGCTGAGAGAAACTCCTGCCTACAACCTTGGAGAAGCCACTGCCAGTCTGTGAAGACAATACTGAGCTAGGTAGATCAATGGTCTGACTTAGTATATGGCAGCTTCATATGTTCCTAAGCTCCAAGACCATTAAAGTCTCATGTATGAAAAAGTTAGGGATTCTCCAACTTGGGTCCCCAGATGTTGTTGGACTACAACTCCCATCATCCCCGGCCACAATGATAAGCCATTTTGACTGTGGCTGATGGAAGCTGTAGTCTCCAAAACATCTGGGGATATAGGTTTGAGAACCTCTGTTCTAAAAAAAAACATGTTACCCAAAATTGGGAAATATAAGCAAATTTGCCATATTTATCTGCGATACAGAAGTGTGTTTTCTGTGGTGCAGAATCAGATTTCCCTTCAGACAGAGTCTGGAGTTATTCATGCAGTGGGACAGCAAGCTCTGTCTGAAATGCCCGCCCCCCCCCCCCCAAAGGAGAGCTTAATCAGTAGTTGGGCATTCAGCAAGTAAAGTGAGCATAAGTGTCCCCGTGATCTGGCTCTTTTCCCAGATCGTGTGGACTGGAGGAGGCAAGTTCATGATGTTTCTAAGAATGCAGAATTGTGGAGAGCCCTTGAAAATGGGGGTGCTGAAGAATCTTAAGTCTTGCAAGTGCTAGATCAGATGCTACAGGGATTGTGCCTGTCCACTCTTCTCACCCTCGTCCTGAGTTTCCAGTTGATACTCAGTTTTCCAAAATGTAGAAATGACTACATTTACCCATGTTAAAAGTTGAGGAGTTGTTTTTGATAGCTTCATCTGCTATTGGTTCTACCGTTACAAAGAGAGAACATAACATAAGTCAATTGATAGATCATTGGGGAAGATGAAACCAAATTCTTTTTTTCCAGAGCCAAGATATACTCTTCTCTGACAATGGCTGTATTGTAGAAGGCTATTATCCAACACTTGTTGCCCACACTGAAAGCAGACAAACGGACAGTTTCTCAAATGCACACACTTTTGCTCAAAATTAGACAATGGATGATGTAGTACTGTATATCATTCTGTAATGGGGCAAGTTCTCGACCTTATGACATATAAACAGCACATGTTAAACCATCAGAAGATGTAACTTATTTGGAATAAAATGCACAGGACATCTGTGATAAAAACCAAAGAACAGCTTGCTGGAAGTGATCTCCATCAGCAAATGCAAATCAGGAAAACTTGCTTGAGAATGTACTTCCCCAAATATGTTCCCGCTCCAGCATGGGCCTATTCGTTCTTGAGCATCTGTAATGGGAGAGGAAGGATGGTAGTGTCTCATGCTCCCCTCTCCAGATGTGGTTGGGTTTTTATTTACATGAGGGGTTTTTTTCACACTTGCTTTTGTTACTCATCTACGATCAGGGATGCTGACCTCTTTTCTCAAGGCAGCTTGTCTGTCAAAGGAATATCTCAATTTCCCAGCACTCCAATACCAATTTTTTCCTACTGGGAAAATGTGATTGCTTTCCCTATCTTGTGTGTCCATTGCCATGTGACTGTGCATGTATTATGAGCACCTATTGGCTGGTGCCTATGGCATCATTGGTAACACGCAACACAACTTTCCCCCCTCCCCACCTGTGTCACTTTATAAGCTTTGTTCATTTATTTTTAATTACCTTTATTGTGTTTTTATGCCTTTAGTGGCTATTCAGTCTATATACTGTGTTGCACTAATTATCAGTAGTTCAAAACTCACCAGAGCTGTGACCTTCTTCCCATGAAAAGTGCTTACACATTTAAGACATTCAAGGTGCTTTTTAACACTCTTATTTGTACACAAAGGTGAATGTTGTTGATACTGGGTGGAAAGCAAAGGAGAGCCATTTTTATCTGGAATGTACATTCTTGTCAACATAGGTCCTCCTGACATGTGAAAACAATCTGTTGTTTCTAATCAGTAGCACTAAGCAGTGTACAAAGCTCTTTGCAATTCTTTCCTATCGCAGTTTTCCCTTCTCACAACACTGGGAAATAAGTTAGGCTCATAGGCTGAAGGAGAGTGACTTGCCCAGGGCCGCCAGGTGAGCTTGATGACTGAGATTTGAATTCCAGCCAGACCCGGCACAGCAGCACCACACTCCTCCCGTTCATATTTTGAAGCTGCTAGTTGCCACAGGAGACTTGCTATTCATCTTGTCCCCTGCAACCAAATACTCCAGTCCAAATTCCTGATGAACATGAGAGCTTCTGATGCACACAGGAGCGTTGGCTGCGAGGGCTTCCCTGGACACATCAGTGGAGGAAGCAGATCTCACTGGACACTCCTCTGCGTCGGCTTCTCCCATGGAAATGATGAAGAGCCCCTGGTGGCGTAGTGGTAAAACTGCCGCCCTGTAACCAGAAGGTTACAAGTTCGATCCTGACCAGGGGCTCAAGGTTGACTCAGCCTTCCATCCTTCCGAGGTTGGTAAAATGAGTACCCAGAATGTTGGGGGCAATATGCTAAATCATTGTAAACCGCTTAGAGAGCTCCGGCTATAGAGCGGTATATAAATGTAAGTGCTATTGCTATTGCTATTGCTATATGACAAGGGCAGCCTACATGCACAAGAGCTCTGTGTGCCCACTGGATAGATGCAGGGCTTGAGAGAAGGGGCAAGTTTTCCGCAGGGGCCTTGCCTGGTCAAAGCAAGCTGGCATGGTCCACAGTATGCTGTACAGTAGTACAGTGCATCAGGCAATGACGGGTTACCGCATAGGCAGTATAGGCAACTGCTTACGGTGGCAAATTTTGGGGAGCGGCGTCTTGGGATAGAGTCAAACTTTTAAAAAAACAACTTTAAAAATGCCTCTGTGTAGCAGCAGAGGCTCCGCCTACCTGCTAAAGCATTACAAGAGGTGAGGTCAGGCACAGGAGGCAGGCGTAGCGATGGCGGCAAAAGAGGTCCTCACTCAAGCCTGGCTAACTCGCAAATGACCCAGAGCAGGCAGAGGCCCGAAATTGCCTGTTCTGTGTCATTTGCAAGTAAGCCGGGCTTGAGTGAAGAACTATTTTGCCGCCATTCTCCAGTGCCCAACCTCACCTCCTGTAATGGTTTAGGAGGCGGGAGGAGCTGCCACGTAGCGGCATTTTTAAAGGTTAAAAAAAGAATTAAGTTTCCCTCCCCTCCAAGCCCCCTTACTCTTGTCCTTGGGGTGGCAAATCTTTGGCTGCCTATGGGCGGCAAAAAGATTAATCCACCCCTGGCATCATACCCTGGGGTGTGGCTCGTGCATCATGCCTATGAGCCAGCTTTGTCCTCTCAATGGCTGCCAAAGCATGGGTGGAATTTGGCTCTAACTGTGGCAGAGTAGATCGGAACTAATTTAGCCTGACCTGATTCTTCTGGGCACCCAGCACTGGACCCTGTCCCGCTCTGGGATCAGCTTGTTGGCCATCAGTGTGGGCTCATCCATGAACATTTGGTGTGCAATCATATCCCCACCACTCCACTTTGTCCGATATTGGGAGGCTGGCCCATATCAGCTTGTCCTGGATGGAAGAGGTTGCCTTGCGAAAGACACCTTCATTTTGCTCTTTTGTGTTTCTGCCCCCAAGTGTCCAAAATGGTACCCGATTTAGACGTCTCTCTCCTATTTTCTATTGAGAGTGTATGTTGTTATCGCCTCCTTTTGGTCCTCTTAATATTTTTATTTTTTGCTAGTTATGATTTTTGACTACTGTAACTGATTTGTACCGTATTTGTCTCTGCTGCACACATCTATTTGGCTGATTTCAATCTCAAGTGAGTATCATTTTATAAATATTAAAATTATTTAATATTTGATACTCTTACCTTTTTTGTTGTTAGAGTTATGACTTTGATCTCTACACACAGCCTGCATAAGGCAAGCGCCCTTTTCTCATTCAAAACCTAACAAGCAACAGCAACAACCATCTAAAACAGCCAGTACTGCCATCTTCTTTAAGTTGGGCAGTGAAACAATCACTTTTAAAGCTTGTAGAAGCCACAAAATATGTCTGGTTCTGGAAAAGCTAAAGGTTGTGGGGAGAAACTCTGTTGTAACCCTGTTGGGAATCGGTAGAAGCAAATAATGTCGGCTTCACTCCATTTTGCCTGCCCTCCTTTTCCTTCTGGCAGTGGAGTGTTGATTTTGTAGCACAAAAACTCTGATTCTAACCCAGCAATCACTTCTCCTTCATTAATTCTTTTAATGTGGTTCACTACTGGGAAGATTCTTGTTTGTCCTCTTCAAAACAGCTGACGTAATGCAAAGCTACAGCTTTGCATAGTGGGTATATTGGAATCTAGATTTCCAGTGGCGGGATGTCCTCAGAAAATTCATCATGTGGGGCTTGTTCAGACCCCTAAGAATTATCTGGGTTGTTTTTCTTTGCCATCGTTCTGACGTTGTAATCTTGAGCAGAGGGGACATTCGTATTTGCAGGCACCACAGCTAGGAGAGAGAAGGTTTCCCAAGGGGTGTCTGCGGCTTGAGAGTGGTGCCCCTGTGCTTCTCAGGAGAGAGAGAATCAGGTGGGTGCTGAATGGTTGGTTGTGTAGCCACAATGCCAACAACACAGCTACCCCAGTAGGGAGAAGACAGGTGGGACTGCTGAGGTTTTGGTATTTGATTAAGCTGACTGGCGGGTGGCCAGGGGTGGTCTGGTGACTGCAGGAGTGGATATCTGCAAAGCATATCTAGGGGAGCAGGGAAGGTGGGGGCTGCTCTTCGGTCACCTGAGGAGGAGAGAGAGTCAGGAAGCCTAAGTAGAGGCAGGCACAGCAGGATCTGTCGCTCATCCGTCTCTGGCAGCCCCATCAAGCTTCCATTCATTTGCTTGACCAAGCTAAAGCAGACAGAGCAGATCTGTAAGCTGAGGAGAAGCCTGGCCTCTTAGCGGGGAAATGCTGAAGTACTCTTCTTCTAACTGTTGCTTTTGTTAGCTGTTCTATTCAGGATTGTTATCTGGAGTTTCCGTTCTTGTTGTTTTCCCCTGGAAGGGAGCATTCTTGCTCTTCCGGCATCTTTTCTGGGAAGGGTGGGGGGGAGGGGGGAAGAGAATCCTCTTTTTTGCAGGGAGAATCCAAGATGGCAGATGAAGAGACCCTCCTAGAGAAGATGCTGCCCGCTGAGCACAGACTTTGGAGGGGAGGGGTATTTCTTTTCTTTTTGTTTTCATTTTGTCCTTAAAGTAATGGTCCTTGGCCAATAATTCCAAAACCTAAGATCTCCTTGCCAAAGCAGGTGACCAGCCATAACACAAATGCATGTGTTTTTTTAAAGCACCTTATCAGCATTGCTTGTGAGGGAGCCAAGGGGTTGTTTCTTCACTGGAGGGCAGGGCTTATGTTATATCAAACTTGGTTCTTCCACCTTCTCCCATCCCATAAAAGCAACTCTGCACCAGGTGGGTGTTTTAAACTGTAATCTTCCCAACCTGAAATGTGGTTGTTTTGAGCCTGTGATGATAAGCACCAAAGTAATCTTGTTAACAACTGAGTAAAGTGCCATGGACATCGAGAGGATATGGAGAAGTTGGGGAGGGTGACCCAGTTGGGAGGTTTGATTTTAAGCAGAATCCCGCACAAGTTGTGACTCTATGGCTTCTTCTTCTTCTTTTTAGCAGCAGCATTCTTTGTTTTTTAGTGCCGAATAGCAGCTATCCTTGGGTGACAGCCAGGATGTTTGGAAAGAAATATGAGGTCTGTGAAGGATCCACCCTGGCCTCTTCCAAGATGGAATGGAGTCTGATGCAGGCTTCTTTGAACTGGAGAGTGGCTTCTTGGTTTTGGAGTCTGTAGAAGCCCGGGTCCTTCGTAGCTATAAGAGAAGGTCGCATTTTGGCTGCATGGGCTTCTGGCCGGTATCTGATGCAGCCTTTCAGAGCCACCCCCTGGAAGGCCTTGTGAAGGGCCGTACATGATGTTAATCAGGGAGAAGTTTCTGCTGGAGTTAGAACCAGGGTTTGACTCCAGCTCCCCAAACCAGGTTTATACAGGCAGGAATTCCCCTTTTAGCCCACTGATGAGTCTGTAATTCTCATCTTGTCTTGGATTTCCTTATGCCGCATTTCCACATTTAGGCAGAGTGTTGTAAATGCTGCAAGCATTATGTCTGACAAAGAGACTTTATTGTACCTCCAATTGCCATGCTTGGATTTGAAGGCCATTGTGCATGGGGTGATGGGACTTGTAGTCTAACCACATCTGGGGGTCTCAAGGTTGTGAACCGTTGCTGTTACTGAACGGGGATTCGGTCTCTCTTTTGCCAGTCAAATGGCCATTATTCCAGATGGTTTGAGCCTGTGGCAATTAACCATGGCTTTAAGCAGGAGTGAGAGTTTTCTTCTTTAATATATATTTTTTTAAATCTTAACCAACTCCTTTTCTGCAGTGAATACAACATTGTTCAATGCTTCAGTCCCACTGGCACCAAACAACACTAACATTTCTGTGGTAAGTAGCTGATATTTTGTCTCCCGTCCACCCACCCCCACCCGCCAAATAAAAACAGAAAGTCCCCAATCAAGCTACAGGCTGCAGCTGACGTGACTTGGGCGTTCTGGGCCTGGAGCTCCCCACCTCTTTTCCAGTCTCAAAATGCAACTTGGATTGGGCCAGCTCCATAGTGGGGAGGGAACCTGAACCCTTTCCTCCCACACTGATTTCCTGACTTAAACCTCCCAAAGCTGCTATTTAGCCATGGAGAGGGAAACCAACAGGTCCAATTGGAAGGCCGTCTGTGTCTAATAGCCGCTTTGGGTGGATGCAGGGCGAGGACAGTTTGCACCTGTGCTATGGCCTGGATCCAAAGGGTGGACCCCTCCCCACCTATGGCCCCACTGCTTTTTGAGAGAGGGGGGAAATGTGGGGCATTCCATCGAGTCACAGAACAGCATCCTGTCTTTATTGATCGCATTTGTACTCCCTGCTTCCTCTAAGGCACTCATGGCGACATGGAAGGGGTTCTCCTTTTTATCCTCCCAAAGAAACCCCTGATGAGCTTCATGGAGGAGGGGGCTTATGGCATCAGTCGTGGTTCAGGCTGCATGAGCCAGAAAGTTCCTCTTTCCAGTTTCGCACCAACCGCAAGCACTCTTCCCCAGGAGAAGACACCCCATGGCAGTAACTGCTCGTCCAAATGCATCAGGGGGCCCAGCTGCTTCGGCTTCCTGCCCGCTCGGGTTGCGCCTCTCTCTCCCGCCCAAGACCCGAGAGCCGCACTGCCTGCAGGCTGGCCATTGCCGGGTAGAGCAGTGCACTTCACTGGCAGGCAGCAGGGCTCTCTTGTGAGAGAGAGGAGCAACCTGAGCTGCCTCCTTTCGCTCCCCCGGCTTGTTAGGATGAGCCCCAGCTGCTCTGTGACTCTACCTTTTGGCTGCCGCCTTGGTAGCTTTGTCAGTTCAATCCCCTGGGGATGTTGCCCTGACTAAGCAGACTTTGGTCTTGGTCTGAATCCGGACCCTGGAGCAACGGCTTCTAGCCGTGGGAATTTTGCATGAATTACGCATTGCAAAGAAGCAAATAGACCACAACATTATTAAATTACTCCAATTAATCGCACTCCTCACAGCGTTTTTAAATGGGTCAGATGCATTGAAGGATGTGACTACTGTATGCATTCTGGGTCTCCTGAAAAGAACATGCTCCCAATTTGCAAAGCTGCACTCCCGTTCAGTCCTTCTAATGTGTTTTGCATTTCTCTGGGCATTTCTTCGAAGGCCCACAATTAGTCACCAGCAAACGGTGACCTGCTGCCTTGTAGAGTTCAGCAGCCGTTCAGTTTTCTGTGACAAACGGGGAAGGCGCGGGATGGCTCAGTAGCCTAATGAGAGTCTGGTTTGTTTCCTCTCCCTCTTCTCCTCCCAAGTACAATCCCATCAATGTCACAGCTCTGGACTGGACCCAGCTGAGCAAGAAGGAATGTCTGAAGTACGGAGGAAGCTTGGTGGGGAAATCCTGCAAATTTGTCCCTGACTTGGCCCTCATGTCATTCATCCTCTTCTTTGGGACTTACTCCATGACGTTGACCCTGAAAAAGTTCAAATTCAGCCGCTACTTTCCGACAAAGGTAAGAAGAGGCAGGGACCCAAGGCACGCACAGCAGTCACAGCCAGGCACGGCCAGGAGATCCCCTGAAAGTGCCACTGGGAGCCTGACGAGTCCATCCGTGTGCCAGTCCAGCCGTGGTGTGCTACTGGGACAGGCCCAAGGACCTGATGGGGAGGAGCGGAATCCCTACCTCAGCACGCTGTGCGAGGTCATTAAGCAACCACCGTAGACTGAGTCAGACCTTGTGCCCATTGAGCTCAGCGCTGAATTCCGAGGCTCTCCAGGGTTCCAGGCAGAGAAGGGACTCTTCCTGCCCTACCTGGAGATGCCACCAGCCATTGAACCTGGTGGGCCTTCAAAGCAGGGGCACTCCCGCTGAATGGCAGCCCCTTCCTGAAGTCTGGTTCACCTGTTCATCGGCTATATCTCCCTGGCTCATGGGCATCGCCCCCATGGAGATGAGGGGTTGGGGGAGTGCCCAGGGGCTGCCTGCTCCACAGTCACTGAGCTAGCCTGGTGGAGCTGCCTCCTCCCAGCAAGAGCAGGCCACCCCTTTCAGGCAGCCTGTTCTCCTCCTGGCATCGCAGCAGCCCTGCCCCACCAAGCTGGGCCACACTGGCTTGGTGGCATCATCCAGCCATGGGCACTGGCTTGCTCTCTGGCTCCACAGTGAAGCCAGGTAGCAGAGAAAGCAGGAAATCTAGGACCAACACACGGAAGTACTTTTTAACACAACACGTAATCAACTTGTGGAACGCTGTGCCACAAGATGTGGTGACAGGCAACAACCTGGATGGCTCGAAGAGGGGTTTGGAGAACTTCATGGAGGAGAGGTCTATCAACGGCTACTAGTCGGAGGGCTGTAGGCCACCTCCAGTCTCCAAGGCAGGATGCCTCTGAGTACCAGTTGCAGGGGAGTCACAGCAGGAGAGAGGGCAGGCCCCTTTCAGCTCCCACCTGTGGCTTCCAGCGGCATCTGGTGCGGGGCCACTGTGCAAAACAGGATGCTGGACTAGATGGGCCTCTTTGGGCCTGATCCAGCAGGGCTGTTCTGATGTTCTAGAGGTGGGGGTGTCTGCTGCCATAAAAGCAGCTGGGGGCGGTGGCAAGGGGGCCGCAAAGGCAGGTGGCAATGGGGAGGGAGCCCTCCTCAAGGCTTGCCCCAGGGGGCCTGCCTCCAACCTTGCAATTTCCTTGGCCTGGCCACAATGCTGCCCGTCCTTTGTGAAGGTGTACTGCACATCCGCCTCCCCAGGGTCTTTTCTTTTGCAAGCTGAATCAAAGGTATGGGGTGCTACTGATGTCTGTGTGCAACTGCTTCAGTTTGCATCTGTCTTTGTTTTATACTTGGTGCGTTCTTATTTTGATGTAAACTCCTTTGAACCTGTGGGAAAGCAGTACAGGCATCTTTTAATCAGGGAAGCCTTGGTCTCCATGCTCAGAAGTGCATCTCTGCGGGAAGCAGGCAAAATACTTATGCTGCGGCAGTGAGGGACGAAACTGAAGTTCAGAGCGATGTGACGTGTTTGCCTGAAAACAACCTGAACAAACCTTGAGGTTTGGGTTGGTGGGTCAAGCTCTGAAGAGCTGCAGAACAGCCTTTGTGGCTTCCTGGGTGGCCCTGTGTGCCTTTGCCACAGCAATGCCATTGCTGGTCCCTCTGGAGTGCCCCCTTTCACCTGCCTTTTCCTTCCCACCCCATCTCCCCCTAGGTCAGGGCCCTGATTGCTGATTTTTCCATTGTCTTCTCCATCCTCTTCTTCTGCGGAATAGACGCCTGCTTTGGACTGGATACTCCCAAGCTGCATGTGCCAAGTATCATTAAGGTTCGGGAGCCCTTGTGGGTTTTCTCACACTCTGACCTTCTCGTGCCGCGTCTGCTCCATTCCTTTTCCTGAGTCTTCCATTCACTTCTCTCAAGGTTTTATGACTGCTTTATCAACAAAATAAATCAGAGCTGGCCCAACTGCGTAAACAGCAACCAATAGTTGCAAGGAGTAGCAATATATCTGTTAGGGGTGCAAAATGGAGCAGTGTGCTGTCAGGATCCTCTGTGTCTCAGCAGATGCTGACAGGCACAATTCAGCTTTTACCCAGCCTAGCATGAACCAAACATTGTCCCTCTGGGGCATTGCAAAGGATCCGGATGTCAAAGAGACTGAAGACATTGTGGGGCAGAATGCCATAGGCCAGCACTGAGCTTAATCCTGATCCCACTGCAAAAAAAGTCTTCAAACTGTCATTTATTTAACATTTTTTACTTCTCTCCAAGGTAGCTTTTTCTCTATGCTTAAAGCGTTTTCTTAATAGAAGTCTTTTCTTTCTCCAATTAATATTCTAACAGACCACTTCCTGTCTGTCTTCTGTGCACATGTCTTTTCTCTTTTTCTTCTCCTCCTTTCTAGCTCCGTAAACTAATCAGTGACTTCTCTATCTTCATGTCCATACTAATGTTTGTTGGTCTTGATATTTTGTTTGGACTGAATACGCCAAAACTGCAAGTGCCTACAGATTTCAAGGTAAACAAAATTAATCACAGCATGGTAGGGCTGGATGGGACCAAAAGGCCACCTTCCCCAACCCCTCCCACATCAGCACTGCTACCCTAAGACGGCAGCGCCATCCATCCATCACCAGCCACCTTCCCCTGATCAGCCTGAAACATCCACAGCATACAAAGGGGTTTGCTAATTGGAAGTCGCCAGTTTCAGTTTGGTTTTGTTCGAAGTTTCATTTTCTGATTAAATATGTTTTGGGATTTATGACTGCAGGAAGGAGCAAGGGAGGAAGAACACACACAAGTGTGTGTGTCACACACAGCCCTATTGATTTGTAACAAGGGGCAGGAAAAAAAAGTCAAAATACACATATGTAGTGGATTAAAGTTTCTCATCTCAGAGCAAGTTCACGCAAGGGAAAGATGCTGAATCATCCCTGCTGAGCTGCCAGGCTAGGCTTCTCCTAAAACTATCCTGTATTATTGGTAGGTTCAAAATGCTGACACTACCTCCCCTCTTTAACAACAGAGCTTGAACCTCACTGGGTTTGGGAGTAGAATCCCAGGGGAAACTCTTTATTTTGCTATTGGATAAGTACAAAAATCTTCCACGTGCAAGCCTACATGTAATGAGAGAACTGATAGCTGCTGAACATTTGTGGATGTATTTGCACCAGAGAAAATCCCCCTTCAGCTCCCTCTTTTCCCGAGTTAAAACCCAACTCAGAGAGACTTGTAAAAAAAAGCAACTTAAAAAACAATTGTATTCAGTTACTGCTGACTGCTTCCACCTGAGGCTTTCTCGCTTTTAGATAAAGTTAAGAATACTTAGTAAGATTACAAAAATAGGTTGTCTTAATGCATGTTTAAATGTTTATCAAGTCTTTTGCAGCACCCTAGGTAGGATGAGTGTAGGCTAGTGTTTCTTATTTTAAATACGTTACAGGTAAACAATAATAGAACAGTATCAGGAATATGCAAAACACACACACCAAAGAAATAGAAATTCTAATGCAAAGTCTGACTAAACAAACTTTTCCCTAGACTAAACTTCCCTTTTCCTTGAACTCACCAAACTCTGGAAGAGAATTCAAGCTTCCTGCAATCCTTTCTTATAAGGATCTACAGAGTTATTCCATGAGAGAAACCTCCATGCTGGCTTCAACCATGAGGGAGCAAAACTCCATTGCCCCTCACTAAGCCTTTCCACATGCACTTCTCTCCAACAAAGACTGCCTTTCTTGTTCCCAGAATTCCCTGCAGCCGCTCTCTAGGTCCCACCTACCTGGTGTACTTATTGGCTGCACTGGAGTTCACCAGTGTGTCAGCCTCACCTCCCTCTAAATAGTTAACAGGGAGTGAACTCGTGTCAGTCAAGACAAGGGTTCACTCCCTGTTAACTATTTAGAGGGAGGTGTGGCTGGTCACTACAACATAATAAACCAAACCAAAAATCAAAGTTATAAATTTACTTGATTAATTTTGATTTGACTTACACAGCCAAAGTTAAAATGCTAAAAAATTGTATTCCTTTTCTTGATCTAAGGAAGCTGGAGTGTTTTTAGAAAACAAAATTATGTATTGTGTTCACACACTCGGAAAATAGCCAGTTAAAAAAAATTCCACATAAAGCTTTTCAAATTGGTTTGAGCAGAAACAAACACATTACATGTGCCCCATGAATTGTTTTAGTTTGAATAGTTGTGGCTGTTAGGAAACTTCCGGTGTGTGTGTGTGTGTGTGTGTGTGTGTGTGTGTGTGTGTACACAGACACACCCACCTACACACACAACCTGTAAAGTTAACATGGGCGCTTTCCAGACTAGACCCTACAACGGGGTCAGGACATATCTCTGGAGTGGGCTTCCACACTTCCTGCATCGTGACACTGCAGTCCCTACGTGGACAGCAGGGTGCCATTCACATTTCCAATGCCTTGTTGCGAATTTAATCGCTGCGATATAGAGCAAGGACGTTAGGTTCGGGGCACTAGGACCCGTGAAAGGGCCTTTTCGGTTGCTGCCCCACTTCTCTGGAACTCCCTTCCCCTTCAGATTTATTTAGCTCCTTCCTTACTGATCCTTACTGATTTTTAAATCTCTATTGAAGATTTTCTTTTTTGCCAGGCTTTTGCCCTGTAGTTTACCTATTTGTTTTTTTCTTTTTTGTTAGTTGCTTTAGTTTTTAATTTAGAATGTCATTTTAATGCTGTCTTGCTTTGCATGTTTTTGTACACAACCCAGAGTCTTCAGAGTGGGCGGTATATTAAATGTTTCTAATATATATCCAGCGTGAAAAAGTTGCTATTTTTTCGGGTTGTTAGTTGCTGCGAGACTGCTCCCCGCTACTATTTACGTTCAGAATGTGACTTGCCTGAACAAAGGCATTTTGCTGCTGGTGAGCAGCTAGTCTGGAAAGTGCAGTGGTGTACTTTTTCAGTTTAGTTTACTAATAAGTCGATATGTCGGCGATGCAATGTGCATATTAACTCCAAACAAAAAGGCCTTTTATTGTGCAAAGAGCCAACTTTTCATTTTTCTTTGCGCATTAAAAGGTCTTTTTGTTGAGAATTAGTTTACTAATGATATCAGTCAAAGATACATGCCAAACCAGCTCACGATCTATTTAGGGCATTGGGAAATTTTCCAGAAAGTTGTCTGATTCATAATTTTCTGGAACATCCATGCCAGTGGATTCCCAGCCAGCAAGCAAGGGATAGATAGCTAGAACTCTTTCCCCTGTTTTGCACTAGCTAACCTTTTGCCCTTGACCTCTTTTCAGCCCACTCGCTTAGACCGAGGGTGGTTCGTCTTCCCCTTTGGTAAGAACCCCTGGTGGATCTACTTGGCCAGTGCACTCCCTGCGCTCTTGGTCACCATCCTGATCTTCATGGACCAGCAGATTACAGCAGTCATAGTCAACAGAAAGGAACACAAGCTGAGGGTACGGCCTCTTCCTTCCTTCCTTCCTTCCTTCCTTCCTTCCTTCCTTCCTTCCTTCCTTCCTTCCTTCCTTCCATCCATCCAGGTATTCACCAATATCGCAACTCTACAGAGAGTGAGAGTTGTCACCTCAGCCCCTCCCCGCCCAAACTGAGAGTAGCCTGTGGAAAGGCAAAGGTTTGGGATCCCTGTTTGAAGCCAGGAATGAGCACAGTATGTGTGTCCACATGGGTATTGTGTAGACCTGACCATATTCCCCAGATGTGAATTACTGGTTTCTCCAGCAGTGTGGGCAGATGAGTTGATACAAATGTTTAGCATCAGGATTCCAGGCTCTTTTGAAAGCCTGGCTCTTCATGTTTCTGTTCACCCACTTTCACCCACTTTCACCCACTTCAACCCCAAGGGTGGGCTGCATTGGCTTCTACCCACCTCTTGCTCTTGTTTCAGAAAGCCGCAGGCTACCACTTGGACCTGTTTTGGGTGGGCATCCTCATGGCGGTGTGCTCGTTCATGGGGCTCCCATGGTATGTTGCTGCCACAGTCATTTCCATCGCACACATTGACAGCTTGAAGATGGAGACCGAGACCAGTGCACCCGGAGAGCAGCCTCAGTTCCTGGGAGTGAGGTGAGGATTCCTTTTGAGCCATCCTGCAAAGTTGATCCTTGCCCATGTTTAGGATGAGACAATGCCAAGATGAGAGGGAGAAATCAATATACCAGACTGTAAGAAAGAAGAGGGGGGCGGGAGCTTTTCTTGAGGTCAAAAGCAGCTGCTGATAGAAGGGCTCCCATGCGGCCCAGCCTGGCTCTCTGCACCCGGTATCACAGCAGGCCTACATGACTTGAAACTCCTCAAGCCGTGGACAGTAATCCACTAGGATTAACCTTTTGCTTGTCTTGTTTACAACCCGATCCAGTGATCCACACTGCAGGGAAGGGGGCTTTAACTCTTCGTCTCCTTCATGGTCCCAGTCGAGATCCCTCCCTCCCCAGGTGGGAGGGGTCTCTTTCTCAATCAAACCGCAAGCCCGTCAGTGGCACAATTAACGACTGGCCCTTTTGCTCAGCTGTCATCTCAGATCAGACAGATTTTGCAGCCTTTTGAAACAGTGACTACAAAGGGACTGAAAACAAATGATGAAAGGTCTTGTGCATATTTGACTCAGGGCAATAGATAAGGGCATCCTTGTGAACAAAGTAATCCATGAATGGTATAAAACAGATGGTAGAAGGAAGACTTTTGTTCTCAACTTGCCTCCCACCCTGAGAACATGCAAATACACTCTTTGAGCCTAATGCTCTCTTTCACCATATTTCTCCTTTGCAGGGAGCAGAGAATCACGGGAATTGTTGTGTTTGTTCTGACTGGGATATCAGTCTTCCTGGCTCCTATTCTGAAGGTAAAGCCTCCCATTTCCAGGGACTGTCCTCAGCCTGTTCTCCGCTGTAGGGGTAGCAGCTTTGATTCCTAGTCCTGGTGGACAAATCTGGGCCAGCGTCTGCATGTGTCCTGTCAATGGTCCTGGAACGCCATTGTCAGGATGCAAGGAACTGTGCCACTAGTTTCATTGGCCCCTTGGGCTTCAGACTTGTATTGTATGAACAGCATCCCCCTCCACACAACCTATGCCTGGGATTATTAGGAGATTGTTAAATGGACCTGGGATTATTTTTTGAAGGAACAAGAGCATTGTGAAATCCCTGACTGTGGTACATTTGGGATCAATTTCCACATCCTGTTCTCTCAGGCAGGATAGGAGGACATCCTTAAGATGGATTGTGATCCTCCTGTGTTTCTTTGCGCATGAAACTCAAAGCCCATGGATATGCCTTAACGGAGTCATGGGAACACAGGAAGCTGCCTTCTACTGAGTCAGACCATTGGTCCATCTAGCTCAGTATTGTCTACCCAGACTGGCAGCGGCATCTCTAAGGTTACAGGCAGGAGACTCTCTCAGCCCTATCTTGGAGATGCTGCCAGGGAGGGAACCTGAAACCTTCTGCATGCAGGTGCTCTTCCCAGAGTGGCCCCATCCCCTAAGGGGAAGATCGTGCAGTGCTCACACTTGTTGTCTCCCATTTAAGAGCAAACCAGGGCAGACCCTGCTTAGCAAAGAGGGCAATTCATACTTGCTGCCACAAGACCAGCTCTCCTAGGTCCTCTGGATCCCAGCAAGTCTCTCCACAATCCAAAACTGCAGACCCAAATGCAGACATTTGAGCTGGCATCAAATTGATGACCGTGCAACCCTGTTAGTTAACTCTGCAATAAATCAATTTATGTTCAGTCTATGGCTTGTGCTCCCAAGCTTGTGCTCCCTTCCATGAGGCAGGGTGAGGCAGCTGCCTGATCCCCAGGAAGCAAGCAGAAGCAAGCAGCCTTAACTGAGTGAAGGGTTAAAAGGCAGGGGATGCCTCCCCTCAACATTCCTGACTTGGCTAACGGCCCTCACAAACTAGTTGGCGGGAAGCCTGTTCTGTGTCCAGTCAAGAAAACCTCTGCAGAGCTGCCTGCCCTTTTCCTCTCTCCATAGTATATCCCGATGCCTGTGCTTTACGGAGTCTTCCTCTACATGGGAGTGGCCTCACTCAATGGCATCCAGGTAAGAACGAGGCTGGTTCTGCCAGCAGGTACCCGTTTTGTCCAGCATGGTCTTTCTCCTCCCATCCAGGTTCTTGCATTATTGACCATGGTTGGGGTTTGGATAACTTCCTGGAGGAGAGGTCAATCAACGGCTACTAACCGGAGGGCTGTGGGCCACCTCCAGCCTCCAAGGCAGGATGCCTCTGAGTCCCAGTTGCAGGGGAGTAACAGCAGGAGAGAAGGCATGCCCTCCACTCCTGCCTGTAGGCTTCAAGCAGCATCTGGTGGGCCACTGTGCGAAACAGGATGCTGGACTAGATGGGCCTCCTTGGGCCTGAACCAGCTGGGCTGATCTTATGTCCTTATGTTCCACTTAGCTCTGTGAACTTGTTTGCTCGGAAGCTGACAGGCCACCCCAGAGGAGAGTGCAAGTGCTGGTTGTATCGGTTGCCATTTTAACCAGGCCTTGCCTAGGAGAATTGGGTGGACAAGAACAAGGATGGTGTCCAAGCAGCCTTTGAAAGAGGCAGCTTTTTGGAGCTGCGAGAGGCCTAGAAGAGGCCCCCATGTTCTTTTCTAAAGAGCCCAACAGGTGGACAGTCCCTTCCCCGGAATGAAAAAGCCAAGGGACTGGGGTCCTGGCAGTGCCCTCTTTCTTCCGGTTTCATTGTGATGTGGCTTCAGTCTCGGCTCTGGTCTCGGCCAGGCACCCTTTGCTATTCCTGGATGAAGCCAGCCCTGGGTGACTTCCTTTCTGGACCCCTCTCTTCAAGCTCCTTTTCTCTCAGGGCTGTGTTGTGCAGTGTGTGTTGGAACAGGCCCAGCAGTGTTGTAGAGATTCTGGGCTTGCATGTTGTGGCTCCTAGACTTTGCTGTGCTGCTGCAGTGGCACCCCTAGAAATATTGCTGCCCCCTTAAGTTGCAGCTGGGCTGGGCCCCCTCCTCCCTCCCTCTACATCAGGCCTGCTCAACTTAGGCCCTCCAGCTGTTTTTGGACTACAATTCCCAGAATCCCCAGCCACACTGGCCAATAGCCAGGGATTATGGGAGTTGTGGGCCAACATCTGCAGGAGGGCCGAAGTTGAGCAGGCCTGCTCTACATGGATAAGCTCCCGTGGAAACTTTCTATGACCTATGACAAGGGAAATCTCATTGCTCTTTCTTTTGGAGGACAGTGCCCGTTAATGGTGCAGCAGGGAAATGACTTGACATCAAGCCAGAGGTTGCTGGTTTGAATCCCCGCTGGTATGTTTCCCAGACTACGGGAAACACCTATATTGGGCAGCAGCGATATAGGAAGATGCTGAAAGGCATCATCTCATACTGCGTGGGAGATGGCCATGGGAAACCCCTCCTGTATTCTACCAAGGACAACCACAGGGCTCTGTCGGCGCCAGGAGTCGAAATCAACTTGACGACACACTTGACCTTTACCATTTGAATGACCTTTTCCTAAGAGGAGGGAGACTGCCCCTGAATGAACCTCCAGGGCACTACTAAGAGGCTCTCATCGGGGGCAGCGGGAGAGGGGCACCCAGCTTTCTTGCCTCTTCAGAGCAAACGTGCCCCTGGTGCCTCTGAAGGGTGTTTCTGACAGCCTATGAGCCAGAAAGGGGCAGCCCCTCTTCACTTGCCCAAGGAAGGACGCCGCGTCTGCAGGAGCAGCCTGGCACAGCCGCTGGCGCTGCATCACCTGGAGCAGGTTCTCCGAGTGGGCTGCCCAGCTGTGAGCCACAGAGAAAAGTCTGTGCGACCGTTCCGTGCGGAGTAGTGCAGCCCCTTGCGTGCTTTGGGCACTAGCCAAACCTCCCACTGTCCTGTGTTTTGACTGTCCTCCGGCATTAATGCTTTCCTCTTCCACCGCAGTTCTGGGACCGCTGCAAGCTCTTTCTGATGCCCGCCAAGCACCAGCCTGATTTCGTCTACCTCCGGCACGTACCCCTGCGGCGGATCCATTTGTTCACGGTGGTTCAAATCATCTGCCTTGCTGTGCTCTGGATCCTGAAGTCCACGGTGGCAGCCATCATTTTCCCTGTGATGGTAGGCAGCTGAGCTCCTGCCCCCGCCCCATCAGAAAGCCACAAAAGCCCGTAGAGCTCAAGGCAAAGTTGCCACCTTGTGGCAGAGAGAGAGAAAACAGCCGCAGCCGATCTCCCTGCTGCAGAACTTGTGAGAAAGGATGAACGGCGTCCAAACCAATGCTGCCCATACGCTAGACCATGGCAGGTGCACGAGGATTTTCCTGATCTCCCCTCCTTTTCCTGCCCCCAGTATATGTCCCTGAGGACTTCTCAATCCTCAGGGATATATTTTTCAGGGGCAAGAGAGGGAACGGGGATGGTGGGGGGAGTGGAATCCTTCTGAATACCCTCTAGTACAAGGGCCAGTTTATTCTGGATACTTCTGAGTGACTCCCCCATGTTAAGTTCTGAGCAAGGCCAAGAGAGGCTTCCCTGTTCTGTGTTCATTGTGGACTGCCCCACCAGGACCTTTTGTCTGCTGGCCTGAGGGCAGAGGATTGGGGCCGGTGCCCTCCAGCAGAGTTTCATGGGCGTGAGGTCTCCTTGTACACTTTGGCAGAATGAGAAACTCCTTTGCTTGGTCCAGAACTGAACTTCTTTTCCACAACACTTGCTTAAAGACTGAAGAATCTGGCCCAGTCTGTGATCCTGCACAGCTAGTCGTGATGGTGTCAAAGAGATTGAATCTCGTCTCCTTCCTTCCCTTTCAGATTTTAGCCTTGATCTTAGTCCGGAAGATGCTGGACTTGGTCTTTTCCCAACACGATCTGGCCTGGATTGACAACATCATCCCTGAAAAGGATAAGAAGAAGGAAGATGACAAAAAGAAGAAGAAGAAGAAGAAAGGGGGCAAAGGCGAGGAGGAGAGCAGTGATGAGGTGTGTCCGTGATACTTGGGGGCTTGAGTTCCCTTCTGGTGCTGGAGTTTCAGCCATGCTTTTCCAGGGTCCTGCATTAGGTCCTCGCTGACTCTCATCCCAATGAATGTTGTGCACACCAAAAAGTGTTCCCTGTGCACAAGAGGGGGGGGACGACTTGTGACCATCTTCTCCCCTTCCCTCTGCAGCCACTGCACCTCCAGGGTCATGCGCCCCTTAGGGACATACGTAGAGGGAAGGGGAGGCCAGCAAAAATCTCCTCTCCCCCACTGTGTGCAGGGAACCCTTTTCACTGTGCGCAGGACTAATCTGTATTCATCTGGATGTCAGCCACTGGCTTCAGTCATTATGAATGGACCTGGGGTTGTTTTTTGAAGGGACAGGAGCATTGTGAAATCCCTGTCTGTGGCGCGTGTGGGATCAATTTTCACCTCATATTCTCTCAGGCAGGATAGGAGGACATCCTTAAGATGGATTGTGATCCTCCAGTGGTGTTGTTTTTTTCAACGGTAAAAGCAGCTGCAGGGGGCATGGATCACGCGGAGGCTGCAGCGCTGCAGGTGTGGTCCCCGTTGGTGTCTTTGGGTCAGAGGGCGGTGCTGTTGAGCTGCTCCTGGTTGTGCACCTGCCTTGGGGCTAGGCAGGACCCCTTTTCAGGTGGCCTTTTAGTGGCCGGGAGGAGCCCTTGGGTCAGGCCAAGCACCTTCCTCTTTGCTGCCCACAGGAAGCTTCTCCCTCTCCGGCTCCATCAAATGGAGGGGAGCAGCACAGTCTGTTCTTCACTGCTGTGGGACTTGTGCAGCCCTTGTTCTTCCCAGGAGATTTTGCCCTTGAGAAGAATGTTTGAAGGGATTGTGGGGCTTGTTAAAATACAGCAATCCAAAACAAAGGAACTTCCTGACTTTGTGGGGTGAGGGAGGGTGGGGGTGGGAAAGCCCCCAGAGGAAGAAAGAGAAACGCCTGCCTCTTGGATTTCCTGCCTGTGGCACTGCTGCCCCTTAAGGCTGCATTTGAAACAAAGAACTCCTTCACACATTCTGCTTTTGGGGTGTCTGACTAAAAACCTAGTTGGTGAATGAGATCAGCTCCTGTTTCCCCAGGGCTCTAGAATCCTTTCTTTAGCAAGAAGTGTCTGTATGGGGCTTTCTGACAAAGTCAGTAAAATCATGTCCTCTGTTGTGTAAAGTGTTGCATGATGTCAAACCCCACAATTTCTCATTGGGCACGTGTTGAGCTATCTAACTTTGTACCCCAAAAGATGACTAATTTGGGCACCACAGTACATAACTTATATGCCACAGGAAAGCCAAATTCTCATAACAGTAATCAGAGTGGTCTGCCTATGAAACACAGTGTCTGTGATAGGGATGTGAAAATTGATTCAGATACAAATCGATTTGTACCTGAATCTAGCTGATTCGGGTGATTCGGAGACAAAACAAATCACCCGTGTGGTCCATTAGCTAGATTCGGGTACAAATCGAATCGTGCCTGATTTGATTCAAATCAATTAGAGTTTCAGATCCCTCCTATTAATTCCCCCAGATTGCCAGCTTTCATTTTAAAAGAAAAAGCTAAGCTCTAGCCTTTACAGAAGTGGAGTTATGGAGCAAAATGTGTGGTCACTAGTTTTCAAGTGTTTGGATTCTTTGATGTATAATAACTTTCACTCAATGAATCCTTATGAGGATTCATTACACACCTTCATTTCTTCTGTTCCTTTTGGCTGTCTTTTTGACAGCGCCAACTGTCAACTGCCATGTGCCAACTACACCCCACTCCCACCCGCAAAGCAGTTGGGAACTACTCAGTTTAAGTTAAGTGCCTAATGGGTAGAGGCTACCACCCAAATTACAGAGGAATTGGGCAAAGGGCTGCTTTTTGATGAATTGTTGAAGTTTTAGTGTCTTTGGAACAGATTTGGGACATAAAGTGGGATCTGGGGTGGAAGAGTGGGATGGGGTGGTAGGGCCTAATGGGTGGAGGCTACCACCCAAATTGCAGGGGGATTGGGCAAAAGGCTGATTTTTGGTGAATTGTTGAAGTTTATGTGTCCTTAAGGTTTTTCCCCATAAGGTATAATGGAGGTGTATCGCTTCACGTTAGGGGGAAAGGGGTGGCCTAGAGTGGTGTGGGGTTGGTGGTAGTGCCCAAGGGGGGCAAGGAAGCTACCAGAATTTTTTCAAAGGATTTGGGCAGAGGTCTGATTTTTGGTGATTTGTTGAAGTTTACGCATCTTTAAGGTTTTTCTCCATAGGGAATCATATAGGTTTCAGCAGCCCCATAACTGCAATTGGGGAGCGCTGAGGTGGCCCAGAGTGAGTGGTGGTGTGGTGAACAGAGGGTGACAGCCACCCCCATGAGAAACCCATGGGGTACAGGGTTCTGTTGTTTCTGAGGTGTTCTGAGTGTGGATTCTTTGATAGCAAATGAGAGTGGATTCATGGTTTGTATTGAAAATCTCATTTGCTACCAAAGAATCTACACTCAGAACTTCAACAATTCACCAAAAATTTAATTTAATTTATAAATGACCCAAGGGTTTCAAATGGGTCACGGCAATGCTGTTCTTGAGTTGGAAATTGCTCACCGATGAATTATTTAGTAGCTCATTATCTTCCTTAAGTTGGTTTTTAAAGTGACCCAAACCATTCAAGGTGGAAATCGGAATAGCTCACCACACTTCTGATGTGGTTCTTCTCCAACTTGGGTCCTCAGATGTTGTTGGACTCCATCTCCCATCATCCCCAACCGCAATGGGATTATGGGAGTTGTAGTTCAACAGCATCTGGGGACCCAAGTTTTAATGAATTAAGCATTGGAAGATGCTTTAGAAAATAGCAAAAGGGACCAATCTTACTGTCCATCTAGCATACAATGAAGGCAGCATTACCAGTGGGTAAAGACAAAATATATCCCCGGCTAAGGTTGGGTGTACTGTACTCCTTGCATGAATCTTGCGTCTGCCACTCCATGGGAAACCTGGATAAGGCATTCATGGTCTGTCTCTCTGCACTTTTTCCCCAGCTCAAGTTCCCAACACCCTCTGTTATAACGATCCCCATGGAATCTGTCCCGTCAGAACCCCAAAACAGTACCCATTGCATTCCCAGTAAGTAGCATGCTCAGGTTCTATCCATGTTACCTTAACAACTAACTCTCCGCAACTGTAAAATCTTCACACATGACCGGCCAGGAACTTCAGGAGCAAGACTTGAGCCCCGCTTGGGCCCTGGGCTGAGCGAGTCCTAGTGGCCTGCTAATCACTGCGCAGGGGGAGACCTTTCCCTGTTGAACCCCAGCATAGTGTCCTTCCCAGTGCTGGTTGCTGGGGTCTCCCTTGGCCTTATGTTTAGACTGTAAGCGCCCCCTTTGGGACAGGGAGTCATTTTCTGATGCTTTTGCATCATTCCTTTTGCGAAGTATACTGCTTTGTTGAAAAGCGGTATGTAAATATTTTTCTTTTCTAAAACCTATTAAATTGGAATTGGGAGGACACAAGCACTGTCTGTTCTCTTGGTATTTCCCATGCAGTTCCTGGTGGATTGTGCCTTTTATTTGTTACTAATCAAGCTAACCCCTGTCATATGTGTTCCTTGGCTTTCAACCAGTTGTCTAAAAAGCTAGCAAGAGTCTGGGGAGGTGGTGCTTTCCACAACTCTTGATGGAACCTTGCTGTGCTTTTAGGCTCTTCCCTGTCTGCCATCACAGCCTTCACAGGGACCCTTTTCCTCGAATGTTTCCAGTTTGCCTTTTAATTCCTCACCTGGCTGCTTCCTTTAAGCCTGGGTGTGCACCTCAGTCGCCAACATGACAGAAAGCAGCCACCCAAGGGACAAGGCAGAACATCCCTCGCAAGGCCAGGCTGCTGTGTGGTGTGATGGGACCCAGCAGGGGCACTGCACTGCGTGTTGAACACACCAGAGGTTTGCTCCCCTTTGCCGTTTGGCGGCTGGCAAGGAATGTTCACTTCAGCTGGCTGGGCAAAGAGTGGCGATTCTCTGCTGTTTAGCAGGGGAGAGTAATTTGGGACAATGACTCCAACTCAGCATCCCTTGGCCATATGTCTGCCCATCAGTCATTGGTAGACATACGTTGGTAGGAAACCTACCTTGGGTTTTCTTTTTAGATGGTGAGCTCTGTTGAGACAGGGAACCCGTTTTATTTTTATTTTTCTGTGCAATCACTTTGAGCACTTTTGTTAAAAAGTGGTGTATAAACATTCCTAGTGGTCGTGATGTATCAGCATTCAGCTGATGCATGACCTCCTTTGCCCAGTAGTGGCTTGTCGTAAGGAGCCGGGGGGGCACCAAAAGAAGCAGGCTGGACGTCTCCTCTCTCTCCCACTCCATGCTGCCTGCAGGCTGGCCGTTCATCAGGTAGAGCTGCATGGCAATGGCCAGCCTGCAGACATCATGGCTCTTGGGTGGGGCAGGAGAGGGGGGGCACCCAAGCTGCCGCCTTTGGTGCCCCCACCCCCAGTTCCTTAGGACGAGCCGCTACCGGATTTGCATCTTGCATCGCTGCACAAAACCAACCCCAAACACACACAGACACACACACCCGGTCTCCCTTGTTCTGTAGACATAACGTTGGAAAGAATCTTGGCATGTCGCTTTCCTAACCCAAGTTCTGATGTACAAATGTGAGTTGCGGCGTTGATTCGAAGATGTTTCCATAACAATGGGCTCATTTGCACCACATTCTGTTGGCCAAGAAGACCTAGTCATGCATGGAACATTGTCTGCTTTCTCAGTAATAGATCTATTGACCAGGAAGGCTCCATTTCCATGGGAGAGTCAACCATATAGGGGGAAACAGTGAGGGGCGGTTGGAGTGGAACACGCAGGGGCATGGCATTACGCAGAAAGCCGCCTTCTGCCTTTATCCATCCAGGTCCATCTTGTCTAGATTGACTGGCTAGTGGTGTTAGTGGTGGGACCCACCCAAGCAGTTTCTGGAAGATGCTTGTGTTGACACTGAGTGTATAAAGTAGATTTAGACCCTTAAATCCTTAGAAGGATTTGAGGGATAATTCTATACACGCAAGTCATGGGACAAGTGTGATACAAAAGTTTTGACAAAGTTCCCCACCAAAGGCTCTTAGCAGTCAGTCATGGGATAAGGGGACTTCTTGTGGATTGGTAACTGGTTGGAGGACAGGAAACAGAGGGTAGGAATAAACGGAGAGTTTTCACAATGGAGGGAAGTAAGAAGTGGTGTCCCCCAGGGATCTGTACTGGGACCGGTGCTTTCTAATTCATTCATAAATGATCTAGAAGCAGGGGTAAGCAGCGAGGTGGCCAAATTTGCAGATGATACCTAACTCTTTTGGGTAGTGAAATCCAAATCAGGTTGTGAGGAGCTCCAAAAGGATCTCTCCAAACTGAGTGAGTGGCAGAAAAATGGCAAATACAGTTCAATGTAAGCAAGTGTAAAGTTATTCATATTGGTGCCAAAAAACCCAACTTCACATATACACTGATGGAGTCTGAGCTGCAGGGACTGACCAGGAGAGAGATCTTGGGGTTGTAGTAGACAGCTTGTTGAAAGTGTTGACTCACTGTGCAGCAGCTGTGAAAAAGGCCAATTCCATGCTAGGAAGGGGATTGAAAATAAAATGGCTAATATTATAATGCCCTTATACAAAACTATGGTGCAGCCACACCTGGAGTACTGTGTACAATTCTGGTCACCACATCTAAAAAAGGACATTGTAGAACTGGAAAAGGTGCAGAAGAGGGCAACCAAGATGATCAGGTGCCTAGAGCACCTTCCTTATGAGGCAAGGCTACAACACCTGGGGCTATTTAGTTTAGAAAAAAGATGACTGTGGGGAGACAGATTAGAGGTCTATAAAATCATGCATGGTGTGGAGAAAGTGGATAGAGAGAAATTCTTCTCCCTCTCACATAACACAGGGGTCATCCCATGAAACTGGGGGTCATCCCATGAAATGTAAAATAAAAAAAAAGGTTAGGAAATTTAGGACTGACAAAAGGAAGTACTTTTTCCACACAATGCATAATTAATTATGGAATCCTCTGCCACAGGATGTGGTGATGGCCACTAGCTTGGAAAAGGGGCTTAGACAAATACATAGAGGACAGGTCTATTGATGGCTGCTAGTCTGGCAGCTATAAGCCACCTCCAGGCTCAGAGGCAAGATGCCTCTGAATACCAGATGCAGGGGAGCAATAGCAGGAGAGGGGGCCTGCCTTCACCCCCCTACCTGTGGGCCACTGTGGGAGACAGGATGCTGGACTAGATAGGCCTTGGCAGAGGCACACTTACCCCTGGACTTCCAGGCAGACGTCCACGGCCTCCACAGCCCCTGGGGGCCGCCAAATCCTCTTTCGTCTGCCCCGTGATGTTTGTCAGCCAAGCATGGTGATGCTTAAGGTGGGGGTGGGGGAGGGGCTCCAAAGGCCTTTAGGTCCAGGCTCCAAAATTACCTAGGTGCACTGCTGGGCCTTGGGCCTGATCCAGCAGGGGTACTCTTGTGTTCTTTGGACCCTTTGCACCCTCTGGGAAGAACAGGATTCAAGAGAGGGAGCAAGAAAGACTGGAAGCCTCTGTGGGATGAGCTGAAGAAGAAGAAGAAGAAGAAGAAGAAGAAGAAGAAGAAGCTGGATTCAAATGAATGAAGGCGAAGAGTGTAGGGGTTGCTCAGGAGTAAATGCCTGTCTTCTTTACTGTGCACATGTCTGATATACGCACTTCGCTTTTTTCCTGCAAGAAGGCTCCCGTTCAGTGGAGTCATCAGAGGCGGCCCCGCCATCAGCAAGGTGAGGAGCAGCAGATCTTGGGTGCCATTCCAGGAGGCAGCAGAGTGGGAGACAAGCAGGGTGGACTCCATGGGGCAAGAGCCACCAGAAAGCTCCCTTGCACCACTGAGATGGACAGGAGCTGTGAAAGAACGCAGGGCCCATTCACTGCAAGGCGGTTTCCACAGGGGCACTTCCTGGCAAACGTTGCCCCTTGTTAATTGTTGGAAGTGGGGAGCGAACGCCAGTGGCTTGACCAGAATATTTTGGGCTGAGCCTGCACGTCAGGTGATGAGCTCCCAGGGTTCTCATTGGTTGTCAGTCCTCACTGAGGACACCCTCTTTACGCCCTAAAGAGTTCTCTGTGCTTGAATTCAAGGGTGGGGGGCAGCAGCACACCTTACCTTTTGTGAGCGGGCCCTTGGCTACTCTTAGGGAAGGCTGCCTGCAGGGGTAACAAGATGTAGCTAAAATTGGTGATGGTCAGGGGTGGAGATTCGGGGCTTTGTTCCAAACCCTCTTACTTCCATTCCCTGCCCCCACAAATAATTCAAGCGCTGGGAGTTCCTTATGGGAAAGCAAGCAGTCCCACTGGCCAGAGGCATCCTGGGAGTGTCCGAAGATACTTTGCAAACAAGCAGTTCTGGGCATTTCTTTGGCCTTTTCCTTCCTTCCCTCCTTCCTTCCTTCCTTCCTTCTCCTTCCTACTTATCGCCGAAACAGTTTCATGTCCATCTATGTCTCCCTCCAGGAAAGAGGTCTTCCAGCTGGAGCTTTGCGTTCTGACTCTTCTCCCAACGGTTCAGACCTGGATCGCAGGTAAATGGCACATTTGACAGGCTCTTTAAAAACAAACCTTGCAAAAAAAAAAACACCAAATCTGTCAGAACTGAGCAGCTTAAAGGGAAGGAACAGGAAATGCATAGAACAGCAAGCAAAAGAGGGGGCCTTTTGAGGATGAAGGTGGGGTGATAGGGCCATTGTGGCTACTGTCATTATTGTTAAGAATTAAAATGTGCATTCCTAATAGTCCTTTTGAATGTAGCAAAGGGCTTTACTGTCTCTGTCTTGTTTGGCCTCACACAACTGTGAGCAGCTATGGAACAACTGGTGGATAAATATTGAAGGGGAGATGCAGGATCCTGTGTGCCTCCTGATACCATCACCCTTTGGCTTTGCAGCCAAAAATTCTGCCTGCTAAAAGGGACATCCTTCCCATCAAGAAGCCCCAGAAGCACTGACTAAAGGTTGGCAATCCTGTGATTCATTTGAATCATGAAGCAGCCATTTTAATCCATGGTTGCCCATCTCTTGTCTTTTCCCTAAGTGGGTTTCTCTTTCGATGAGTGGCTTTGCTCAAAATACGGGGGAGATGAAGCCGATCCTACCCTGCCTCACCCCCGCACACGCCTACAGTTTAAATGATGCCTCCTTTTCCTGTTCTCCCTGTAAATATTCCCATGGTCAGCACTGGCATTCAGGATATAGAGTAAGAAAGAGCATCTTCCTTCGATCTCCTTCTGCAGAGCCCACTACAGAATTCGGCAGAAAGGGAGGGAAGCAGTAAGAAGGGAGGGCCTCAGGAAATGAATTGGAATTTGTTTGCTCTCTGAAGCCATCAAACGCAAAAAAACCCATCCAAATACCTCCCTCTGGAAAACATGACTCTTTCATGGGCTACACACTGGCTATTCTCTTGGCTTTATTAATACTTTGTATAGTACATAGTGCCTGTTTACAGCCTCCTTTATAGTGATTTAATTTGTTTACACTGGTTTGCTGCTTTCACTTGGGATGCTTGCACACATACATGATTGGAGCAGTCACTCCCTGTGTTGTGTCCAGATGCACAATTTCCCCTCCAGGGCACTTTCCAGACTAGACCCTGCAACGGGGTCAGGACGTATCTCGGAATCGTGCTTCCACACTTCCTGCGTCATGACACCACAGTCCCTATGCTGACAGCAGGGTGCCATTCATATGCCTTGTTTTGAATTTAATTGCTGTGATATAGTGCGATGACATTGTCTATCTGGCGTTAAAACGTTGCTGTTTTTTCAGGTTGTTAGTTTCCGCGAGACGGCTCTCCCTGCTGTTTACATTTTGAAAGTGATTTGCCTGAACGGAAGCATTTTGCTGCTGTTGAGCGGCTAACCTGGAAAGCACCCAGGATGAAGGCAAAACTGGTTTCACCACTGCTAGTTGGCAGCAGAAACCAAGCAAACACAGCACTGGCTAGCTGGTGTCTGTGACATCACAAACCACCAGGGCTGTCCTGAGGGCATGGCAAGCAGGGTGACTGCCCAGGGCCCCGCTCTTTTAACCCCCATGAGAATTAACTGGAAGGGGGCCCCGGGCCAGGGCTCTCTTAGGACAGCCCTGCCAACCACCCTCCCTCCTGGAGCCTTGCAACTCTTTTAAGGTCGATTGTCCTTTTAGAAAAATGGGGCCACAAACGAATGTGGTGTCCATGCAGCACATTAAAACACAGAAGGGTGGACAATCTGCCTAAAGTATGGGGAAAGAGCCCCAACTGAGTAAGACAGATGTCAAAATCGGCTTTTGCAATGCTGCCCAGTATTTTGCCAAACGCATTGTGGAGGCAAGAGCAAGGTTTGTGCACTGTGGGAGGGGAGAAAACGCGCGCACACATCAGGGCAAGGCCTGTTTCAAGGTCCCTTTACACAGGCTCTTCCACTTATTTTCACACTGCATTGCTTTCGATTTGGTGTGGTAGGGGGGAATTAAGCTACCTTCTTAATTCTTTACCTTCACTAAAGTTCAAACCAAACATGTGCCAAATCCAGAGGTGGGAAAGTGTCTCAGACGTAGCGCAAACATATACTCTCTTCTCTTTGGATGAAACTTTAAATTCATCACTTTGGATGAAGCTGTGATGATTGGTGCTTTTCCTGCCAGCCAGCTCGCTTTTGTGAGTCCTTGATACGGTTCTGCTAGTTGTTGAGGGCAGGGTGCAGAGTTCCACTTCCTCCCACAACACCACTATGAGGTAGGCTAGGCTGCAGGGCAAGAACTGGCCCCAAGGCCCCCTGGAGAGTTTCATGGCTGAGGGGGGATTTGGACCAGACTGTGAACTCCTCCACCGCCATGGCTTGAGCTGCACGCCAGCAAGCAGGTCTAACTCCCCTTTCTCTGCCTTTCTTCCAGTATTACGCTACACCTGAAGATTTCCTGCCCATCGTCTCCTGCGTTTAATTACTCCCGAAACCCCATCTGTGCTGTGCCCCAGGTGAAGATTGAGATGGAGTCGGATTATGAAGATACTGACACAGAAAAGCACCCTCGGGACATGGGCAGCGAGACCACACTGTAGTCCCACTGGCTCTTCCTTTGCGCTTTTATATATATAAACAACAGAATTGGGCATATTTTTCTATGTGACAGACCAAGGGCATCAGTGGGCCCCAGGACCTGTTCTGCCATTAGCAAACGTAGCATCTGACAACTAGACCACTGGTTGAATTCCACCTAGTTGGGTCAACCCACCACCTCCATCTTCAAAGCCACCAAAGCCCACCTGGAAATGGTACTTTGGGACTTCAAAGTCTGTAGGCATAAAGGCGACTATGAGACTGCCAACAGCTTTGGCTCTTTGGGTGGAGGAACTGCATCACCTTTGGATCAAGGCATCTTCAGTTGTGACGGGGGAGATGATTCTAGCACTGTGCACCAGTTCTTTCTAAACTGGACCTTGCCGTTCTGCTCCACAGCAGTCCCATAGTAGGACCTCTCAATGGTGCTGCCTGGCTTTTTCCTTTGATTATATCTAAGCCATATAACAGCTCTCCCATTCTGTAAGAAAATGGCATCTGCCATGCATAGTATTACAGGGCCAGGAGGACCTCAAGGTTATCTTCCCATCATCAAATGGCAGATGTCTTGCTTTGGATCACTATGAATGCTGGTTGACCAAGTCCAAGAATTGGATCCAGTGGCTAAGATCATGTATAGTGTACGTTCATAGTCAGGATAGCTGCGCACTAGAGTTGCCCAGAGTGAGCTTCCTGACAAGCTGTTATGAGAAATGGGTGGCTAGCCTATAGGACATGGGGCCTCCAGGTTAATCTTCTATGAACCTCAAGGAAGACCTTAAGGTTGAGGAGGATGAACTTGATCTTGACCTCAGGGTTCATCGCTATCTCAAATGTCAGATTGGATCACCATGAATGCTGGTTGACCAAGCCCAAGAATCAATAGGATCCAGTTGCATCAAAGCAGATTTAAATTGACAAGTGGAAGCCCCTCCTGACTGCCAAGCTTCTCGGCCTTTTGGCTGAGATCACGTGTAGTATATGTGCAGAGTCAAGATATCTGTGCACTGGAGTGAGATGCCCAAAGTCTTCTTCCTGATTGGCCTTTATGAGAAACAGGTGGCTGAACTACAGAGCGTGGGGCATTTAGGTAAGATTTTTCCATCACTCTGCCTATGTGGGTCCCAAAGGACTGCCATGTTTTCCTTCTTTTTGATGGAGTGTTCATTATTCTTGTCTTTTTTGAAGGCTGAACCTGCTTCTTCTAGCTTTCAAAAATGCCTCTGATCTTCTATGTCAGAATTTTAAAGGATACCCTATTTTCATGTACCAAACTAAGCATGTTTTGAGGATCCAATCACACTGTGAGTGCACTTGCCTCATGGGTGTTAATATGCTTAATAACTCTTAGAAATATCTCCTTGCTAGTTTTAAGTCATTTTTATTTCTGGCAAATTGCAAAAAAATAAAAATTAAAAAAAAATCCCAACTTTGTGCACTAAAATCAGCAAGTTGCAGGTGAACTTGCCTTGTAGGTTTGAGTGTGCTTAACAGACCTTAGAAATATCTTCATACTATCCCCTTTGGTTACGTTTTTAAGCCATTTTTTTCTTCTGGCACATTTCAGAAAATTGCAAAAGTACCCCAAGTTTATGCCCCGAAGTAATCATGTTGCAGTGGTCCATCATAGTTAACATGCAATTGTCTCATACCATTTTGATGTCTTTTAACGACTCTTAGAACTATCTTTGCTTTTCCTATCCCTTAATGTTTGTTTTCCTGCCAGGGTTCTGAAAGTTGCTGAAATGCCCCAGATTTGTGTGCCAAAGGCAGCACGTTGCAAGGGTCCACTCAGACTGAAAGTTTACTTCTACAGCACAAGTAGAAGAGTACTTCATAGATGCGACTGCTTAAAGCCTAGAACTCTAGGATAGGCTCTGCCTATCCTTTATATTTTAAGCCTTTTTCTTCTGGTAGATTTTGGAAAATACCTCACATTTCTGCACCTTATATTGCCAGTCAGTTTTTTAAAGGAGCACAACTTGCAGCTTTAAAAAGAGAGAGAAAGAAACCATGGCAGTGAGACCCATAAGGAGCTGCTAGCTGTGACTGCCAACACCAGAGTTTGCACCTTCCAGAGGTGGCCTGTACCTCAGAGGGTCATCAGCACTGGAACCCAACAGCAGGGAGCAGCCATGCCCTTTTCAGCCCTGCTGGCGTGCTTCATCTGATCAAGTCAGTCAGGGGTGTGTGTGTGTTTAAACCACATTCAGTCAGCCTTACTGGCTTTAAGCCAACCTTTCTGACTTAAGGCCATTGTGGCTGTGGATGAGGGAAGTTGCAGTCCAACAGACCCCCTTGACTTTACATGGATTTTCCTGCTAGCCTTATGAAAAACACCTTTTAAAAAGACCTTTTCTAAGACACAAATAGACCCTTTTTCCTGTGCAGGGCTTTAATATACAGAAGCTTCTGGCTTGCTCAGTATTGCACCCGGTTTGAACCTTCGTATAAGCAAACACTAGTTCCTTGTAACTTTGTAAATAATGAAATGATGGTTTAAAAAAAAAAGACTTGAATTTATTATCCTATTTATCATGTTTAACTGGATCAAGTTCCCAGTATTTGTTGAATGCAAAGAATTAGTGAAACAATGTTATGCCTGGGCACTAACCACTTAATTCTTATGTTGTTATAGCTGTTTGAACTTGAAATACAACCTTGTATATTTTCCTCACTTATTTTGTACCAGGACAGGCTGCTGTTCTCGCCCAAGCCTGCTACAGTTGCTGTGTTTAGTTATTTGTCTACTTTTGCCCTACCGTTTACTAGGAGCTGCAGCTCAAAATAGGTTTGTGGTGGTGGGTTTTTTGTGGAAGCCCAGGCACAGCACACCACAGGAACGGGTGCATGCAAGATTTATGAAACTTTGTATTGGACTGCTCATCTTGCAGCTTAGTCACTATATATACATACACACTGTGTGTATCACAGCTGATCTCAGATTTGCAGTCCTGCCACTTGTTAGTGTAGGAGCCAATTTATACTTAACACGTTTTAATAAATGGTTGAACCTCTTCTACTTGTGCTGTGCTCATGAAAACCATCTTCTAGCATAGGAGCAACCAATTCAGCTCAATCTTCCTGTGGACACAAGCAGCACCAATCCACAACATCTTGTGCTGCAAGGCACAATTCTTCCAGACGTCACTAACCACGACATGATACCATGGGGCGAGCAGGAGACCTCCCATTTCATGCCCAGGTTTTCTCCTCCTGTGCCAACAATTTGGCCTTCAAATTTGAGTCACACCAACTTCAGGAAGACAAGCATTTGATTAAAATGAGCACTGTAAATGGGAAGTCGCGTTTGTTTTATGTGAAATTTTGTACATCCTTGCCATGTATTGGGTGAGAGGAGATACTCTGGAACAAAGCATCAGTATAGCTGCCTTAAACTGATCAAAGTATGGTACCTACTGAAGAAAAGTAGGACATGGTTTTTCACATATGAGCTGCATAAACACTAGAGATGTGCAAATGGTTTTGAGGTCAAATAGATTTGACTCGAATCTGATCAATGCAAGTGATACAACCAAAACAAATCTGCCCAGTCACCCCTGGCCAAATTCAAACTCAAACTGAATCTCCCCAGTTTCTATTCAAATCAATTGAAATGCAAGTTTCCTTTAATCATTTCTTCTGGATTCCCAGCTTGCTTGCTTTTTTAAAAGTGCCAACTACCCCCAAACCCACAAATCAGTTGGGTACTCAGTTTTTTAAAATGACTTTTTGAAGTGTTTAGACTCTTTGATGTGTTACGACTTTTCCTCATAATGAATCCCAATGATTACACACTTCAAAATACACTTCAAAAATTCTTTAAAAATAAACTGCATACCCCCACTGCCTTGCTGGATGGGGGATAGTTAGCAACCCACTATCTATCTTTTAACCACTCTGGCTCAACCCACAGGGAGTATTAGGGCTGCTTCAAATCCCCATTCCCTATGGTGGAAATAGACAAACTCACTAAAAACTGAAAGGAAATCATTAAAAACCAACCCCCATTCCCTTCAAATTTGGGTGGTGGGCGGCACGAATGGGGCCCTACCCACCACCCCATTTTGGTGCCACCTGGACCTTTAAAAGTGGGTAGAATCAATCCAAATCTGATTTTACCCAACTCAAATTGAAACAGATCAGATTAAGAGTTTGCAAATTAAAGTTTGAATCTAATCTGGCTGATTCGATTTGACCTCAAATCAAATTATAAAAATCGATTCATGCACATCTCTAACAAACAGTTTCCTAGCTGTACCTTCATAATCTCCACTCACAGAACACAGTCATGTATGTGCATAAAAAGATAAGCTAAGCCCTCTCTCGGTCCTTCTGTTGGGATGGCCAAGCATAACGGACAACAATGAAATGTGGCAAAGCACTGCCTGGAGTATTACCCGTCATTATTTTCAGACCAGAACTCTCTCCTGCAAGCACACATGAAAGAACTCAAAAGCATACAAGCAAATGTGCTTTTTATTCACCTACCACCTGCCGTGTTCACCAATGGCCCACCTAAATAGCAGGCAAGCTTGAACAGGCCTGGAGAACCTCTCCCAAGCTTGAGATGGCTAATGTCATGTTGTACCTAAATACTGTCCTACTCTCCAAGCCCACTTCTTCCTTGAAACATATGTGTAGGATGAAACAGGATAATCTGCTTTGCTACAAGAACTACGAAAAATGTCATAGAAATAAGGCAGTGTAGAAAACAATAGTAACATCTGACTCCAGAACAGCTGCCGCATAATCCTAGCAGATCACATGGTATCTACTGGCTTCAGTTGAGGCTGCCTAGAAGTTGCACCCAACACACATTACGACACGTTCACACTAGGAGCACCCATTCTCGGTTCTCAAGAGCAGCAGCAGTAGCACCATCGTCATCGGCATTCTAGTTGCAAATACTTGGTTCCTGCAGCTGTGCAGCAGCAGCTTAATGGTAGGAATCATACATAATGCACTGTGTTGAGCATAGGCAGACTGCCCTGAAACACAACTGCTTGAAATAAATAGACTCCCGGGTGACTCTTCCATGAACTGTCATCCAGTAAATAAATATTGCATTGCACTCAGCCTGTGTTTGGGAGGAGATTTGGAATGTTGCTGCCTGGCAGGGAAGTCTATCATTAGGCGCTCAGTGCTTCGAGGGCCTGGGGCCGGAGCATCTTCTTGGCCGCAATGATGGTGTTCTTCATGAGCATGGCCACCGTCATGGGGCCCACCCCTCCTGGGACTGGAGTGATGTAGCTAGCCTTCTGCTTCACTCCTGGAGGAAAAGAAAAGGCAGGACTCAGGAAAATGCTGCAGCACCGGGGGTGGGGGGAGGAGAAGCAAAGAAGGACCCAAGTAGTCAAGGCAGCAGGAGGGGAGCCCAGCCAGAGGAGAGAGGCCTGCCCCATGAAGGGAAGCCGCAAGGAGGCAACTCAAGACAGACCAGCTGCACACAGCCACACTTGACTAGCACCCCCAGCCCAAAGTCTCTGGTTTTGAAAAGCTTTGGGGGATTACTAGGAAGGAGAATGGCATACAGAGTGGGGGAGACGGGCAGTGGGGCAAAGTGGCCTCCCTGGGAGGGCGGGGTGCCTGCTACCTGCTCAAGCCTCTTCCTCCACCACTGGAAATCCTGCCCAGCCTTCAGATCCTCCCTGGCATGTTTGCAACCCCTTTGCCACAAGCGGCACACGGTTTTAAAATGGCGCTAGACTGGCCCAGGACTTGGCACTGGGAGAGACCACAGACTCCTCGCTCGTTTTGCCATCCAAGGTTCTAAAACGGACAGCCGCCTATTCCAGTCAACTGCCCGAATCAAGCCCTTTGCTGTTCTCCACACCAGGCACCACTACCGGTGAAGAGCACTGTCCTGGTAGGGTAGCCCACCCGTGGAGCAACAACTGACCTTGACTGCATGCCTGCACCAGGCCAAGAGAGACAAAGGATGCCCCCTGCCAGGGAAAGCCAACCTGAGGCTGCCCAGTTGTTGTTATAGGTCAACAACTCCCACCATCCCAACCACAATTTATTGCAGCCAAGGATAATGGGAGTTGTAGTCTGGAAAGAGCTGGAGTGCCTCACACTGGCCCTGCCTGCCATCAGCTCAGACCAGTAGCAGAAACATCTGGTGGACCAGGGAGAGCACTCAAGATCTGCCCACCCCGCTCCACCTTTTCACGGGAGTAGAGCCAGAAACCAGAGCGTGATCATGCCGACTGTACATTTGACAACACCTGGCATTCAGGATTCACCACAGCAAGGGTCATATCATCCCCATGTAAATCAGACTTTATTTTGGTGAACCATCATGGTTGAAAAGTGATATCTGAAGATTGCAAAAGAAACGGCCGCCCAAACACAGGCCCGGCCCAAGAGCTGCTCCCTCCAGCAACCCCCAGCCTAGATGCAGCCCACGCCAGGTTTGTTGACATAGTACAGTAACTCAGTGTCGAGAGCTGCACGGAGCAGATATCTGTGGCATTCTGAACTCTTGCCATCTATTTAGGAATGAGGTCAGCAGCAGGACACCACTTTGCGCTGACAACAGCACACTGGATTCAACATCCACAGCCCACCAGCTGCTGCAACCAGCACAGGATGAAGTTACAAGGAAGAATGTTGATTTTTTTTTTTTAAAGATACTTCGTAACTAGATCTCTTCTGCAAAAAGCACATTCACTGCCGTATATGAAAAGCTATGCAACGTATTTGAAGCTACTCGCCTCCTCAGCTATCCCTGGAAGGGTCTTGCCCGTTTGCCTCCACGAGGGGCAAAATCAGTCAATGTCAGGCTGAGGATCTCAAGCTTGAAGGCCTTCCAGACACTGAGCCCCTCCCCATACCTTCAAAATCCACATCTCCGACCAGCTTTGGCTTCGCAGTCACAGGGTCCTGGACTCGGTTTATGCCAACATCAATCACTACAGCGCCTTCTTTGATCATATCAGCTGTAATCAGATTAGGAATACCTGCAATTTAAAAAAGGGGGGGGGGAATTAAGCCAGGAAGCTTCTGGCGTTCACCTACTGAAGCTCCAGGCATGGCTCAGAGAAGCAAGCCCCAGACCAGCTCCCCGAAGGGCTCTTGGTTTAGAAGCTCCTCTGCCCTCAGTCCTGACCAGGTGCTCGCAATCCCCCACCATGCAGGACGACAACTGCATTTTGGTACCAGGATCCTTAAAGAACCCCTTCCAGGGTTATTCTTAGCACAGACACTCTGAGAATGATAGGAACGTCCTCAAGAGAGGACACGCTTTCAGCCTGCTTTTCTTGGGACTGAGTCGGGCAGGATCTCACCTGCAGCTGCAACCACAATGTCAGCCAGGATCGTGTGCTGCTTGAGCTGTTCCTTTGGAGTGTAGCGGTGAGAGATTGTTACTGTTGCATCCCCTGAAAAGAGAGTGGATAACGGTGAGAACCTCTGGCACTGGGCCTCAGGGAGCTGACTCAAGCAGTGGTCCTGGGCAAGACCCATCCTTAACCAAACCTCAGAATCCACCTGCGGGATCAGGCCCAGGATCCCGTCTCCCAGTGGCCAACCAGATGCCTCTGGGAAGCCCCAGGCAGGAGATGAAGGCCGTTTGCTCCCCTGCAGCTGAAGTTCACAGGCACACTGGAGGAGCCTCAAGCAACCAAGACTTGTAGCCATAGACAGAATTGTTTTCCCTGAATTAACCTTTTCTATCTGGACCTGTGGCCATCGCCACATCTGTTGGCAGCCAATTTGATGCATCAGTTAGGTGCTGTGTGAAGAACTTCCTTTTGGCTGTCCTCACTACAGTTAGCTACAGCTACAGCTACAATGATGACTACTACTACCACTAACAACAACTATACACTAATTATAATTAGTATAAATATTAGTAGTATAATTCCCACTACTACTAACTTATACTAATTCTACTGCTACGATTCATACTAAACTCCCTACTGGCTCTAGTGTTGCAAAAGGCAAAAGGTTTCTCTCCTCACACCATGCATAATCTTATGTGTCTCTATTACGTCCCTCTGAGTCACCCTGGATGCATAGATATTTATCTATCTATCACATTCATAGACCACCCCATCCAAAAGCTCTGGGTGGTTCACAACAAGTTTAAAAAGACATAAAAACCAACACCATTTACAATACACTGCTTAAAACAATATAAAAACAATTTTAAAACAATTCAGAACCATTTAGAACCAACTAAAATACTTTAAAACTAAACATAATTCTAGAAGGCAAGATATTACTATTTCTAACACACACACCCCACCCACCAGCCAGGTAAGAGGGTGGAGTAGTTCTAACTGCAGTGGACCAGGAATCCTGGTTACTTACACACACACACACACACACACACGTCACAGCAAAGATCACTTGCCCACCCAAAGATTTGAGGAGCTCAGCCCCCCACGGGAAACAGCACTGGAAGAAAGAGGCTCTGTGTCTGGAGCAGCCAAGTGTTTTGGCTTTTCCTCCGGTCCACCAACACCCCAGGCTTCCCATCCCAGCCTGGAGGTCAGCTGAGATCTCACCTCCAGGGCGTTCGTGTCGGCCATCAGTATGGAGAAGCATCGCAATGGGCATCCCAACGTTCTTCGAGCGACCAGCCACTACCACATTCTTCCCCAGGGTCGGGATTCCTGTGACGAAGAACACACAGGCATACACAGTGAGACTTTGCCCTTTGGTGAATAACCCTGCGGAGTCACAGTATTTGAGGGCACACCTACCAGTTCTCTTGATGATCTCCCAGACGCCCCAAGGCGTGGCTGGCAGCATGGAGTACTGGTCCAGGCACATCCGGCCCACGTTCACAACATGGAAGCCGTCCACATCCTTTTCAGGGTTTACCGCATTGCAGACCTTCCGCTCATCAATGTGCTCTGGAAGGGAAAGGGGGCTGTCTTAACGCTAGAGCTTTCGAACACAGAAACAGCAACAGCAGAACAGAAGCAGCGTCTACATGAGCAGGAGGGAAAATCTGAGGGGGGAAGTCTGGTAAGCTGGTGCAACAGTGGTCAGAGTGTTAGATGAGGTTTGGGGAGACCCAAGTTCAAATCCCCACTTGGCCATGATGCTCACTGAACCATCCTTCCACTTAACTGACCTCACAGGGTCATTGCAAGGACGAGGGGCATGTGTGCGTGCGTGCACGCTCGCGCACACACAGGGAAGAACTGTGTGTGCTGCCCCAAGTTCCTTGTAGGAAATACAGGATATCCATGTCTTCACTGGCACATCCATAACTCAGGAGACATTCATGGCAAGGTTCGCCATCAAACCAACATATGCCCCCACCTACACACACATGCTGTTTAATACCAGCTACACAAACAGGCCTGTCAAGCAAGTACTGGTACGTTGATGATGTGAATTAATCTGCCAGGGAATTGTTGGGGCACGTAAAGCATCTTGCCTTAGGAAGGAGTTGGGAGAGGATCAGGCTAGCTGCCTTCCAGCTCTCCAGTTCAGTTCACAAATTCGAAAGGCCTGAATGTTCTAGTAGTGCCTTGAGAAGAGCTCCTCCTAGAGAACCACACTCACCAGGCAGAGGAAGCTGCACCAACAGGCCATCCACATTGGCATCATCATTTAGCTTAACAATCAGATCAAGCAACTCCTCTTCAGTGATGGAGGCCGGCTTCAGGATGGTTTCACTGCTGATACCTACAACCAACAGGGAAAGAGTTGAAACCAAACTTCAAGGAGCACAAAACCTGCCCGAGGGCCTCCCGTGGCAGCTCCATTGAAAGGGGACAGACACAATAGTGCTTAAAAGCAGATCAAGTCATTTGTGGGGACACACCTCACAGGACCCTGTCCAAAGTTGCCGGAAATGATGGGGAGAAAGAGGAAAAAAAGGAGTGGAGGGGGACCAAGAACAGGCAAACAGGATTGCGAGTGTGCTCTCTCTCTCTCTCTCTCTCTCACACACACACACACACACACACACTTCATGAGAAACACCATGTTGTTTTTCCTGCTAAGTGTTAAAATAAGAAGTGGGTAGGGAACAAATACGCAGAGGAAAGCAAATGACGTGCTTTGCGAGGTTTCTTAAAAGCCAAGGATAGCAAGGCTGCAGGAGGCGGCAGAGAATGGCAGAGGCTTTTGTGGTGATCAGAGTGTCCTGAACTGTACACATCAAGCTTCAGGACGTTTATCTTTGGGGGAAGTTCTCACTTTTGACACCCCCAGGGGTCAGATGACAGGCCTGTGAATTTCACTCCTGCCTGGTACCTTGCAACCAAATGGCTGCATAAGCCTGATAACGGGCTCAACGGCATTGGCTAGAATGAGACCTCGGATGCTATCTTTGCTACGCTGGGTACATTCCTTGGTATGCACCAGCTCCGTTGCCTGAAGAGCTGGAGTCAGTGAAGCCCCAGCAGCTGCAGCCTGGCCACTGAGACCCAAGTCTCCAGCACCTGCCAAGCACATCCCAGCCTGGGGCTGCAAGCAGGCCGCGTCTCCACTTACGCGTCTGCCACAGAAAAGGCACACCGAGAGCGGAGTCCCAGCACTGACTAGCAACATGAGACACTCTGAACGGCAGCCTGCATGCACGCATCTCCATGAGCCCAGCAAACAAGGATCTTGCTTTAAGCATAACTCTTAAAGAGGCAAAAAGATGTTGCATTTAGAAGCTTAGATTTTCCAAGCCGAGCCAGGAACACACACATCTTGGAAGCAAGATTGCTATAGTGCACAGACCGCCTGTGAGAAAGATAGAGGGATGGATGCCGGGGTGTGTGTGTGTGTGTGTCTGTGTGTGTCTCAGAGTACACTTAGCCAGAGTTAAGCCACCTGGGGCCAAGCTCTGGCTCAGCTTGGCAGACAGCTGATAGGCTCAACTGTGCACATCAGTCACTCCAACACAAGAAGACACGTTCTCTTATCCCTAGAGAAAGGGAGAATCCATGATGCTTAAGCAGAGGACGAGCTCTCCCTGGCTCTTTTTAAAATTTTAGCTGCATTTGTTCTGCTTTTTTATCAAATTGTTTTCATCTTCTTGTTAATCACCCTGGGGTCTTAGGACGAAGGGCGGTATCTAAATATAAATGAATGAATGAATGAATAAAAATGCATAGCCGCAGCAGCTGGACAAGGTTCCAGTCAGGAGCCCCGAGGCAAGCCCAGCTGCAAAGAGCTCTGTATCCAGCTGCTCACCGGAGACCTCCTCCTCCTCCTCCTCGTAGCAGCCCTGGCCAAAACGGATAAGCCGGCCCAAGAAAGGCCAGAGCAGGCAGACTTACCCACATCAGCAGCCGCTTTGGTTTTGTTCAGCACATAAGAGTGGCTTGCAGGGTTTTCACCAACGAGGACCACACTAAGGTGGGGCCTTTTGTTGCCAGCTGCAACCCACTGCTCCACTTCATGGCGGGCCTCTTGCCTGATCTGCCGGGCCAGCTTTCTCCCAGATATGACAACTGCTTCATTCCTGCAAAGAAAGAACTTTTAAAGTTCCTGTCCCCCAAATCCAAGTGACAACATATTTCAATCCATCACATTCCAGCTTCTTAAAGGAGCAGGGAATCCTTTGGGACTCCCGGGCCAGCTTGCCTGCAGGTTAAAACCAACTGAAAAGGTTTCAGAGCCCTCATGGAAGGCAGAGTAATAATAAAGTAATATTTTAATGCGTGAGCTTTCAAGGGTTATAATCCACTTCTTTGGCTAGATGCAGGGTGAAAGCAAGGATGGTTACAGGGAGACATTCTGTATATATGTAAAGGGATATTTACAATGAGTCAGTAGTTGTACACATAACCAAGTAGCAAAGCAGAAACATTACCACCTGTGTGTCTCTGTAGTGTGCATAAAACCCACAATCCCTATTAAGAGGGAAATCAACACAATCAGATTTCACTACAAGTTATTGTTCTGCTCTATCATGTTCCAAACATCCCCCTGAACTTATCCAAGTACAGGCATCCCAAGGTCTGTGACCTCAGGGCGGTTAAAATGCTCACCAACAGGCTTCATAGTACTTTTGGACTTACTCTCCATATTGTGTGCATTCAATCACTGTCTCAACAACAGGCCTGCTCGGCCATTATGGATTGCCAGAGGGCACGGAATGCATGATTTGGTACACATTACTTGAAGCATTGCAGGTGTGCACACCTGTGTGAGGCATGCTGGACTACAGCACTGGGGCCTCTAATTACAGAACTGCTGTTGATTAGCAGACAGTTGGCATTTGGGTCTGTTGCGTGGTCTGGTTCCCGACTCAGAATCAGGTGATGGTCTATCTTCCCTAGTAAGTAATTGTTTAAGCTTAGAGTGTTTCCAGCAAGCAAATAAAGGTCTCTCTCCAACTGCATTCCTGAGGGAACTGTATGTGATTAGTAGAGGCACTCTGTCCTGTTTGTGGCAATTGCTTTGCTGGACTAGCTGAGTCAGAGGAATTTAGTTGGCTTTAAAAGTATGGGAAGTCATTGTTGCTGAGATTTAGAAAAGCCTGTTTAAGTTCATCAAGGTGTTTATCACAATCATGTAACTGCTGATCCAATGACTTCTGAGCAAGTGGGTGATAACCCACGAAAGCTCATGCATTAAAATACAGATGGCCCTCATTGTCCATGGTCCTGGCACTCACAATTTAGCATATCTGTGGTCGGGCAATGCAGACCCAACCTTGTTATACATGGTTTTAAAAATAGGCAGAATTGACCTATCTGTTGTTCCTAGACCACTGTTTTGCAGGATGGAACCATTCTGTGGCTCTTTCTATTAAAAAAAGAAATTCCCTGCAAATTTTCATGGAAATTCTGAGGAATTGGGAGTTGAGGGGGGGGCACTGCTGGACAGCATGGTACAGTACTTTATTTCACTTATTTCTGACTCCTTCCCACTTTTTTAGCCCTTTTTAACACTTAAGGAATCTAACCCTCCAATTCCCATTGACTTAATGTATTATTTATTACATTTATAGACCGCCCCATCCAAAGGCAGAAGTTTAAACAGATATAAAAACAAACACCATTTAAAACGCACTGCTTAAAACAATATAATTTTTTTAAAAAAACAATTCAAAACCATTTCAAGCTAATTAAAATACTAAAAACAACTTAAAAACCTGGAAGGCCAGGCCAAACAAGTAGCGTCTTAGGGGTCTCTTAAAGGCCAACAGGGAGCCTTTCGGTCTTGTTATCTGCAGTTGTGGACCACAACGAACAGAACTCCCGCAGATAACGTGGGCCACCTGTATTCGTTAACATAAAGGGTGCTGCCTTATCCTTTTTTTGATGTATGTAATTGACTAACATGACTTAAATGTAATGAAGTAATTTTTTTTACAAGAAAGTGAAGCACTTTGCAAGAAGTGCTATACAAATACTGAATATCTTTTCTGCTGCACATGAGCAAACCTAGAGAACAAAGAACCACTTCACTAGAGATGTGACAGCCTGGGGGAAAATGAAACAAAGAAAGAAGGGGGGGGCGCAGTTTTTTCCATCTCTTCCTTTCACACATTATAACAAGAGAGGAGTCTCCCATGTGTCTACTCTGGATCATAGAAACGAACCATGTTGGCTTTTTTGACTAATGTCTGAGGGGCATTTATGTGTCTAGAAAAGGGCACTGGGGCCAGTAATGTCTCCCAGCATTGTATTTTCTGCGTGTTTTCACATGAGCGTTCTTCAGACATTACTGAAGAGATGTGGTCCGTTTGTGGCAGAAAACAGTGGCAGCCTCTCTTCTATTAAATGTGAATAACTGCAGGTGGTAATTCTCCTGGGTTATTAGAGGGTTTTTTGCAACTCCGCCAGAACTTTCAAGTAACTGAGAAAAGGACAGAAAGTATCACTTAGCAAAACATATAAGTAAAATTATATCCAACTGAATTCCATATCAATAAAGTTGCACAGATATGATTCAGACTTTTCCAAACACATTTTTTCTCTGAGTTCCTTCCAACATCTCCAAAACTAAATGTTGGTTTTGTCCATCTATCATGTAGCATGAGCAACATTTCCAAGCATTTCCTGGAAGGAAGAACTGCAGAATGTTGAGACACACCACATACCATGTTTCATCGAGTGATAAGCACACCAGGGCAAGAAGAGAGAGTGGAGAAATTGTACAATTTGTTCTCTGACTTTGCCTCCTACACCAGGTTACTTTTAGTGCCACCACTTTATTCCCAAGGTCATGAAAATCTTGGACACGCAAATTCTGCTTGCTTTTCTATATCCGGAGTAGCCATTTGCAAGAGGCTACAATTTAACAGCCAGATTATTTTATGTACTCTGTAGGAAGTGTACTACCGCATGCAAAACTTAAGACTGCTGCCTGTTCATGGTGCAGAGGGGTATTCAACCAGAAGAAAAGCTATAAGATATGTCTCAGTGGAACTGCCAGGCCCACTCCCTGCACGTAGCATTCCCATGGCATTCCTTTTCTTAAATAAACTTGCTGTGCACACACCATTTCAGGAATGTATTCCCAGTGGCTTTTGTCTCCTCTCAGTTTTTATGTTTCTCTCTGCAAACTGCAAGGTGGAGTGTGCGTGCATGCCTCCTTTGACATACTTTGTACAACCTCTACCACTTGTAGGTATTGCTTAAGTTGTTTTCCATTCTTGGCTACTAGTCATGATGGAGATATGCCATCTATATGCAGCATACCTTCCTCTCCCGCTCGTGGCCCACCTGGCAGCATGTGGTCCAGCTGGACCAACGATGGTCTGAACCGGCAGGGCCCTTCTGATATTCCCATTAGGACCTTTCTGCGGTTCCAAATTCCTGCGCCTCAGGTCAAGTCATTTACTTCTTTGCAGCTATCTCTGTGGGATCAAGCCAACTGGGACGTGCACACACAGGCACAGGCACCCGCAGCCAGCTCCAAATTATCACAGCCCAACAGATGCAAACAGTGCTCAGCGCTGCACAGCCTATGAGCTCCTTGGGGTGGACCTTGAGGCTGCAGAAGCAGCTGCTCCATGCAAGTAGCTCTGGAGATTTCATCAGCCTGCAGAGCTGCGAGCCACCGCTGGGGGTAGCCAGGCCGAGCCCATTCATCCTGCACCCAGCAGAGGCAAGGAGAAGGGAAGATTCTGGGCCCTGGCCAAGGGGCCAACCCCAGCCCACCGAGCCCCTCGCCAAAGGCTCCTCCTGGGCACCCACTGGCCAGCGGGCCCCCGCCACGTGAACACATCCCCCTCCCAGTGAGCTTCTGACCTACTGGCTGCTCAGGACTTTGGGGGCTTCCTTTGAACCTTCTGGTGGGGGGGGGGCTGCTCTGCTCTGCTCGATTGCTGCTGCTCTGCTTCACGGTAGCACTGACTCCCGTTATGTAAGCTGCCCGTTGCGCTTCCCTTCGCAAGCGAGAACGTAAAAGCACTCAGTGCGGTGGGGGGTGCCCTGACCCCAGGGAGAGCCCTTCGGGCTGCTGCGGGGAGATCAAAGGCAGACTCGACGCCCAGCCTGCAAAGCCTCCATCCCCAGCACAGCCAGCCTGGGCTGCATCTCAGGGCGGGGGAGCCGGCTTGCATCCCCCAAGGTTCGGGGCTTTGCCCTGCCACCCCCCACCCCACCTGGGGAGTCTCCAGGTGAGGAGGACACCCTAAAAGGCGAGGTCCAGAGGCTCGTGTGGATGGAGAAAGAGAGGGAGAGAAAGAGAGAGAACGAACTCTGCGTGTGCCAGTCCGTAAGCAGAGCCAGCCTCAAGCGCCCCAACCCCACCGACAAGAGGAACGCCCCAGTCGCGGCCAGCAGGGCGCTCGGGGGCGAGCAGAGAAAGCAGAAGAGCCGCAGAGCCCCTGCGGGGGGGGGGGGAGACGAACAGCTGCCATGCAGGTAGACTGCTGCTGACGAGGAAGGCTCTACTGGGGCCGTCGCTATACCCGGACCCCTCCGCCATACCTGGGCGTGGTGAGATGGAGCCGGCGGGCGCCGCTGGGGAGAGACAAGTGGTGGCGACAGCAGCCGCAGCCCCCTTGGGAGGTGGAGGCGGCCTGGCCCAAGCCGCGGAGCAGCCGGAGTGTCGGACGGGCGGTTGCCATGGAGCAGCGGAGCAGACAGCGCGCCAAGACCAGGTGGAAGAAGAAGTCGCCGCAAACGGGGCCGGCCGAGCCTTATAACAGCTCCCCCGGCCACGCCCACCGCCTCGCGCCCCAAGCCGGGCGCCGCCTCATTGGTTGGGGAAGGAGACGACGCGTGGGGCGCCGGACCGCCGCGAGTGACGTAGATCAAACGGAGTGGAGAAACTGACGCGAGTGGCGGCCGAGGGCGGGAGGAAAGGGGGCGGGCCCAAGCTCCCAGTCTAGATGCTGATTGGCGAAGGCGGGGCGAGAAGGGTGTGCCCATTGGCCCGCGGGTCAGCCAACCATTTAGGAGCGTTTTACGCCACCGGACGTTGCCTTCTTTGGAGGGGTGTGGGCGGGGCCGAGCGGAGATCAAAGCCTCCGAGGGGCGTCGCCGCAGAAGGACGCGAGAACGAGCAGTGGCTCGTTCTGCGGGTCTGTCCTGTTGCTGCTGCTGCAGCCCGAAGCGCGCCCGCCTCTCTCGCCCCCAGCCTGGGGTGACCGCCCGGCCGTCTGCCTCAGCCTCACTCCGGCGGGTTCCTCCGCTGCTACTGCTACTCCTGCTGCTTCGGAGCCGTTTGCCGCTCGCTGCTTCCCTGCTCTCGCCCGAGGGACCCCGCGCGCCTCCTGCCCGCTTGGCCCTCCGAGAGGCACAGCCTCCCGCTCGCTGCTGCTGCAGGGTTTGGCGAAGCTGGCGGCCCCGGCTACAGCGCTCGGGCTGGGCCCGCACACAACCCTCCAGCTGCGTCCCGAGCAGAGCAGCCGCCCCGCCTTTCGACGGGGTTAAAAGCTGCGAGCATCCAGCACTCTCTGCAGTTCAGGGTTCTGACGTGCTCCGCTTTAAGAGTGCAAGCGCTCTTTTCCTGTCTTTGGAAAGTTGCTTTGAATGCCTCTTCATGCTTAATTCTGCTGCTCAAACCACTTTGGGGAAAGCAGGATATAAATAGCAGGAACAAATGACTAGTTACTGCTCTCGGGAGTCAGACCCCTGATCCATCTAGCTCTAAATAGTCTACCCAGACTGGCAGAGGCTTCTCCAAGGATGCAGGCAGGAGTCTCTCAGCCCTAACCCTAAGAAAAGAACGCCATACCTACTGTGAAACATAGAGGTGGCTTGGTTATGTTTGCGGGCTGCTTTGCTGCGTCTGGCACGGAGCCTTGAGTCTGTGCAGGGAACAATGAAATCTCAAGACTATCAAGACATTCTAGAGTGAAACATACTGTCCAGTGTCAGAAAGCTCCCTCTCAGTCACAGGTCATGGATCCTCCAACAGAGGATAGTGACCCAAAACACACAGCTAAAAGCACCCAAGAATGGCTAAGGACAAAACATTGGACTATTCTGGTGGCCTTCTAGGAGCCCTGATTTGAATCCTATCGAACATCTATAGAAAGAACTGAAACGTGCAGTCTGGAGAAGACACCCTTCAAACCTGACACAGCTGGAGTGGTGTGCTCAGGAAGAGTGGGCCAAACTACCTGTTGACAGGTGCAGAAGTCTCATTGAGAGCTACAGGAATGGCTTGTTTGCAGTGACTGCCCTAAAGGTTGTGCAACAAAATATTAGGTTAAGGGTCCCGGCATTTTTGTCCATGCCATTTTCATTTGTGTTATTATTTGAAATATTCTGTTGCATCAAAACTCTAAAGCAAAGTCTGATTTTTGTTAAATGCAGAACAAACAATGATTGATGCCAATTACTTTGGTCAATTTCAAGTTATTTCAGAGACAATTGTGGGTTCTCCTTTTTTCGTGGAGGGATATCAACACATTTGTCCAGGTGTGTCTATCAGGCAGCAGTGATATAGAAAGATGCTAAATGGCATCATCTCATACTGTGCAGGAGATGGCAACAGTAAACCCCTCCTGTAATCTACCACAGACAATCAGAGACAGCTGCAGGGCTCTGCAGTCACCAGCAGCCAACACAGACTTGACAGAACACTTTACCTTTACTTTTACAAGTCTCTTCTGCCAACCTTGCAAAGCACTGACCTTTTTTAATACTCCTTATCTTGAGGAAGTGACCAGGAATCCCGTTACATAGGGTGTAGGCATTACTTGTGTGTTAACTGGGTTCTTTGCCAAGTCCTCTGGTCCTCTCCCTTGCTTGGGAGACTAAAAACAGCCAGAGGACAGCCTCTCCTAACAAGTTCACCCAAGGACATGCTGATCAACTGACTGGTCAAAAATGGTTAAATATTCCATTAATCCATGCTGCTGATGACTCCTGAAGAAGTGGGCTGCTACTTACTGAACATAATAGGGTTTAAAGTTCTATTTTAAAAGTGTTGCTGTTACTTTATTTTGGTTTTGATTTCTCTCTTTAAATTTTGTAGGTAGGCTGGTGTTCCAGGATAGGAAGACAAAAACTGCTCAGTGAATTGTTTTTATAGAAATCTGACTGAATATTGTGCAAAGCCACAATTCACTACACTTTTTTAAAAGTTACTTCCTTGGTTCACAGTATACTAATTTCAGAAACAAATTAGTATATGTATAGTCTGCTGAGCCCAAAATATTTTGTTTTAATAAAGTTAATGCTTCAAAAATACTTGACCAGTCCACTGACAAACCCTTTTAGACTGATGTTAAAAATGTTAAAACCAAAAGGCCAAACAGCCCTTCCCAAATTGCAGCTCCTAGCAGACAACTAGCCCAGCAGGCTCTCTTTAACTAAATAATGCTTGAATATTGCAAAACACAACATGGCAACAGTCAAACTATTTAAGCCATTACTTCTGGCAATTGTAACCAGAGCCTTGCCTTCCATCTCAGACTGACCCTGACTGTGACTTACCAATTCCAACACCTGATTTACCAATGTGGCACGTGACAAGATTCTCCAGCTGCTTGGCAGTGGAAAGAAGCACTCTGATCATCTGCCTGGCAGCATTCCCTCTAACGGAATTCCAGATGATGTTGACTACAACTCCCAGCATCCCCAACTGCAATGGCCTTTGGCTGGGAATTATGGGAGTTGTAGTCAACACCATCTGGGATTCCCTGTCAGAGGGAAGGCTGTTGCCTGGCCTCTTGGCCATTTGGTCATCTTCCTGGCCTCTTAGGGAGGTGGAGACACTGCTACTCATCACATGAGGTGATGAACTCACCCCATGACCCTGCAAACTGATAAGGAGAATCTTAACACGCACCAGACGCATAGATGTGTTGTGAAATGTGTGATAATGGTAGTTTATCACACATTTCACTTGCAACTCCATCTATAACACTGGGCATATTTGTAATTATGGTTTAAATTAAACGAAGGCACTCATATATACTTAAAACCAAACAGCACAATTGTACATGCTACACTATGATACTTTACTAGTTTAAGCATGTGACATGCAGATTAACGTTTGCTAAGTATTGCTTATTTTTGAACTCGTGTGCCCCAAAGACCTGTTTCTCCCCACACCAGAGTCTCAACATTTTAAGAAACTTTCTCTCTCTTGTTGTGCATCAAATACTAGCAGTTAGACATGGCTGGCAGCTCTAACCACCAGTATTTGACTCACAGGGGTTTTGCCAGAGGGCTGCTCTTCCACCCCAGTCCCAGCCTAAACCCAATTCCAAGTATCTGGGGAAAGGAGAAGCCAGGAAGGAGGTGCAAGGGAGGGAGGAAGCATGACAGCAGGTGGGCTCCTCTTGCTTCCCTCTTGCTTGTGCCACTGAGCTAAGAACTGAGAGACACAGGCTTGACCAGATGGGCAAGTGATACTTCTCCACTCTGCCCTCTTTCCCTTGGCCAAAGGTGGTTCACTGATACTTGTATTCTGACCCTATTTTCATTGCAGTGCAGACTAAGCCAGCTTGCCGATTAGCAGGTCTGTGCTCACCATGTCCACAGGATCCATCCTTGCGAAAGCGACTAGGGCCCATTAGAACGGCAGCCTCAAGCTTCTCCAAATAAGCAGATATTCTTTCAAACAGCTCCAATACAGGTCTTAAAATTTCAGTGAGATTAAGTTTTGGTTTAAGAAGCTCTCTCTTTTTCTTCCGATAAAGGATGCAACAGAAGCTCTACTTTAGGACCATACTGGATGTTTTTATAGCATTAATATTCCTGATGGTAACATGGATACATCTGACATGGCTGCAGCTCCAGCTAAGACGTCTGGTGGTAAGGGGGCACAATCCACGCTTAGTTGATTGTGCCCCCTTAATCTCTCAATAGCAAGTGATATCCACTCCTGGGTTGAACATCCCTTGCTCTTTGCAGAACTACAGACAGTATTGATAGGTGAACTTAAAGTGGTCACAGTCCAAGGCGGCTTCTGGAGGCTTGTGAATGGTCACACAAATTTTGTTCTGTTTAACTGAGGAAGCTATACTTAACCATAGAGATTTTTTGGCATGATCTAGTTGAATTATGAACAACATATAGCAGTTTTACAGTGATAAGATTGGAATCCCCCTTTTTGAAAAATCTTAAGTATACCTGTATTCTGGAGAAACAATGCATTTAAATGTTTTATCTTCCATTTAACAGAACAAACAACTAAGTTTAAAAGGCAGCACCCTCTCTGATTAACAAAGAGTTCCATTACAGGGCAATCCTCTTCTCCGTTCATGCTTGCTGAAATAGACAGAGACCATAACAGAGCCTCGGCTTTAGCCTGATAAAATCTCATAGAGACTTATCCTACCTACTGCTATTTTATCTTGCTGTCTTTTAGTGTGTCTGGTTGTGTTTTATGGTTGTATTGTGCATTTTATCATCTTTTATTGTAAATACTGTTTTATGGTTTAGCCGCCCCAAGAAGCAATGTGGTTTAGAAATCAATTTTTAAAAGCATGAGTGAACAGAAAAGTCCTCGCTTGGTGCCTAAATGAAAGAAGTGATGGTTCCAGGTGAACCTCACTGGGGAGGCTGTTCCATAAACAGGGTGCAGCCACCAAAAAGGCCCTCTCCCTAGTAGCCACCCGCCTCACCTTTTTTGGCAGGGGCACTCGGAGCATGGCCCCCAGAAGAAGATGCAGTTTCCAGACCATTTTCAAAGGAAGCCCCACATACAACGCATTGCAGTAACCTAAGCAAGAGGTTACCAGAGCATGAGTAACTGTGGCCGAATGCATGGAGAATGTCAGCATTCCATGACTGATGGATCCTTAGTGTTGCCATGTTCTCTTCATTTAAAATGGTCACAGGTTTGCCCTGTAAAAGCAAACTCCAGGGTTCTCCAAGGACTGCACTGTGAATCCCTGGCTGAACACGACTGTAGAAGACAAACTGCTGCTATCCTCCAGAGAAACCCAATCCTGACCCCAATCCTAGGAACTAGAGAGTTGCAGAGCTGGGTAACTTAGCTGGAAGGAAACATTTAAGCGCCATGTTTCTCACATGTACCACTGATGTTCACACTAGCTCCAAAATCCAACTACTCTTCACCAAAAAGCACGCATCTTATTTGAGATTTCAGGAAACACATTTTTAATTTAAAAGAACAGCTGACATCATTCTTGTTGGAGAAGATGGGGAGAAGCAGACCTGTTGCTTACTGCCAACACTGCCAAGATGGTTCAGCCTCAGCAAACCCGACTGTGCACCACTGCTGATTGGAAGCCACCTTCTTACAAGAAGGGCTCTTGGCATACAAGGCACCTGCGTCCTCCTTAAGTGGTTCTTGAGGACCTGGCCTTACTTTTGCTGTCATCAGCTACCAAAGGCAACACATACAGCACAAACAAGCATATTCCATGTTACCCATGGATTTTCTATTGAACTGTGATTTTTATATGATGTGGGAGCAGGACGGCCACGTGTAGCTCTCCTCCTTTCTACAGCATCCTCCATTTGAATGAAGTCGTGTTTCCTTCTTGGTTCCAGAGCAGATGGCATGGCTTTTACAGAGAGAGAGAGAGACTGCCACTATAACTCAACCCCCATCTTCTTGCAAAAAGAGGTTACATAATAAGATTAAAAAACTGACCATTAAAACGGAAAAATATCGATTCTGAAACCAGTCTTGGGTATTCTCGTTTTACTGCACCCCAGCAGCACAGTGACTTTATTTGCAGTGTGACCCAAGGGAGCGGGGGGTGGGGACTACAGACTTCTGGCTTTCTCACATGCCAACAGGCGTTCTCCCAGAGCCCCACCAGTTCTTGAAATTCACCACTCTTGCATGCTACCAGGCAGTCCTAGCTTCCATCTTTAGGAACAGAGGTGAATATCCGTAGCCCGTGCATAGATTTAATTTCTTTACGTAGGGCCTAAAAGAAGAAAGCACTGTATGCAACTATACAAGAGACACAATAACCTCAACGAATAGAAAACAACAACCAACAAATCGCTCAAGAAACTCTTCCAGGGTAGTAAATACAGAGAGAGGCAAAATAGCAGCTTCTGTTTGGTCCAATAAGAAGTAACTGCTCTCTCTGTATTTCTCACCCTGTAGAAAGGTCTGCTTGCATGTTTGTGAAATCCAAACCTTCAAGCCTAATGAGGTGACTCAAAGGTAAAAGGAGCCAGCGTGGTGTAGTGGCTAGAGTGCTGGACTAGGACCGCGGAGACCCGAATTCAAATCCCCATTCAGCCATGATACTAGCTGGGTGACTCTGGGCCAGTCACTTCTCTCTCAGCCTAACCTACTTCACAGGGTTGTTGTGACGAGAAACCTAAGTATGTAGTACACTGCTCTGGGCTCCTTGGTGGAAGAATGGGATATAAAATGTAAAAATAAAAAAATAAAATAAAATAATGCAAGATGAAGTAATTTCTTCTAGGTATGCATGCTGGTTGCAGGGGTGTGTTGAGCCGGTGTGTTGACCACATGGATGGTTATTAAATCAGGATAATAAAGAGTCCATCATCTCCCTTGTACTCTGAGCATCCAGACAACCAAACATCAAGTCTGAACATATAAAAACTTATTCTGTTGTTAATTTTAATTCTTTTTAGTTACACTTTGGATTTTGAACAGTTTGTTCAAAGAAAATGGAATAATACGTATATGTGGACAGGACAGAGAAATTTGACCAGAAAAAGCAGACTGCCCTGGAAAATACGGGAAGTGAAAATGCTGACACCCTGAGCCCTCACAGCTCCCTTGACATTAACACAGAAGTATGGTGAAAGAGACTCCACCATGAACATACCTGTCTGCTTACCTGAGTTACCATCTGATGTTGCTGTACAATTCTCTTTTCCTTAAACTGTTCAGATTCTATATGAATTTCATACATTGCTCCACAACCACCTTGGGGGGAAGAATGGATCTGATTTTACCAAAAACTTCTAAAACTGAACATTAGTTTTCAGTTATTTCAGTTTAACAACCACTTCATGAACTTTAATCTGATCTCACTGAAAAAATATCTGAGGATGGGATATTCAGTGGATCAGTGAGGGCAGGCAGCTTGGGCCAATCTAGGTGTGAAGGGCTGCCACTTTTAACTGTCCTAGATGGGGTTATGCCTTGTCCCCTTGTAGCACAGAGTGCACAGCAGGGCTCTCTTGGACCCCACTTTCCTGCTGGGTTCTCAGCTGGCAGTGATGGACAATGAGTCTTTTCTAAGCTTAGGCTTGGAACACCAACTGCCTCTGCTTCTCTGCAATAGATCTGGTCTCAGTCATCCATACTTTGTTAGCTTTATGTATTGACTCCTGCAAAGTACTCAACAAGCAACTGCCTTTGAAGACAGTTCAGAAGATGAATGCCATGGCCCACTTCTTAATGGGGATAAACATATCACTCCTATTCTACCCCAGCTGGTGGCAATTTAAGTCCTCCATGGCCTGGGACCTGCATACCTCAGATGCCTCCTCCCACATTTTCCTCTCTGCTACTGTACATGTGTGAGTGAAGGAGGCATTCACAGATGTGGGATGTGTGAGAGCAGAGCCAAACTCTCTGTGATGGGCATGCACTCTGGAATGTGTTCCCCCTCAGAAGTGTACCTCCTGGATTAGACCACAGAAAAGCCTGCAGAGCTCCTCAGGAGTTGTGAATGTTTTGAGAGAGCAAGGAAAAAGCCTAAGGCTTCACTAATTACCCGATATATCCACTACTTTGATAGCTGCAGCCTGGGGGAATTTCTCCTTAAGCACTTGTGTCACTCTGGCTTCTCCATCCGTCTGCGAAGCAAATGTTCGCACTGTATTGTGCAAGATAAAAAGAATCTAACAGGGTGGAAAGAGCTCATGTTAGTGGGGTATGTCATAAGAATAAAGTCAAGAAGCAGAGTCAGCATGGTATAGTGGTTAGATTAGAACCTGAAGATGAGAGTTCAAATCCCCACTGAGTCATGCAGTTCAAGCCTTGGGCCAATCACACTCTCTCAGCCTAAACAATCTTAAAGGACCATTGCAAGGATAAAATAGTGAGGGAGTGCCCATATATGTCTTCCTGAGCTCCTTGGAGGAATGGTGGGAAAATGAAATCAATAAAGTCAATGAGAAATTCCTAGAAAATATGTAGACAGTCCTGTTGCAAGCATAACATGCAGCTCTCATTCACATATTCCTATTGTTGCTGCTATGGTTTTAGCCTGGTGTCTTGCCCTGATGTTTTACTCTGTTTTAAGAATAGGCTGTATTTTTCATTTAGTTTATATGTCATTGCTATTTACAACAACATTGTAAAATGTTATTTTACAATTGTTGCAAACCACCTGGTTCTGGTTCATGAACTGCCCATAGCCAACTTAAACTCTAGCAGTACTAAACACTATCCATACAGCATCCTTACAGCTCTGATGAATACCAAGCTACACACACACACACACACACACACACACAAAGACACTTTAGCAATGACCACACATCATCTGTGGGCAGCCATGGACCTGCCCATATTACCTTGGTTGAAAAGGGTTCTTCTGATGTTACCATGATTGAAGCAGCATGAAAGGGAGACTCCAGCACTGCAGAAGTAATACCAGAAGGGCCCTTGAGACAAGGAAAGATGGCCAGTGTTTGGTCACTTTAGTAACTGGCCAGCCAGGCCTGTCACTTCCTGGGGTGGGGGTGGGGATGTTATATGTTATATTTTACTATCATGATTTTGTATTTGTAGTATTAGATGAGTATTTAATTCACTGGGTTTTCTAGTATCGGTATTTGGATACAATGGGGGTGGGGAGCAAGAACAGCATTCAAGAAAGATTATCTCTTTCAGCTCTCAAAGTACAAGGGGGAGGTACATACAGGGGAAGCCTTACCCTCTTCCCTCTAGTCAGCCTCCTTAACGATTGTTTTGAGACAATTGCATAGAGGAAATGATTTGACTAAAACATGGAGAGTCTGAAAATGGGCCCTGTGGATTTCATTAAGAACCCCACTCCCTGCCCTGCTCTCTATCTGCAGAGATGCATTATTTGGTTGCTCTCTTCGCTTGGCTAGGAGCTGCTTGGGAGATCTTCCCTTTGGAGTCGACCTGTTTCAGCTTAAGACAGGTTAACACCAACAGAGGAATTTCTTTTCCCTTTGCCTCTGCTGTCAAGGCCAGGGGTTGACAGCCCTTCAGGAGCAGCGTCACTCTCCAGGTGACTCTGGAAAGCAAACCTGGAAATCTCAGAGGCTTCGATCCTGGGGGGAGCGGTGGGTAAGAACAAAGATGACAGGAATCCCTTGAGCCAGGAACGGCAGCTCTCCCACCCCTCTTCCATGGAGCTCGGGGAGCAGTCAGGGCCCTCCCGCCTTTATGTCACCCCCACCACAACCTTGCGAGGTAAGCAGGGTTGCCAGCCCTCCGGGATGGGCCTGCAGCCTCCAGGCTTCGGCACCACCTCGAGAAGATTCCCGAAGACAATCTGGGAGATTTTAATGGCTTCATATTGTGAATAACCGGGGGGGGGGGCAGAGACGACCTCCAGGGAGCCTGGAAGTCCGAGCTGACACCTCCCCCCCGCCCGCTTCACTCTCTCCAGCGACAGGGAATCCGGGGCGGAGAAGGAGCAGACAAGCGAGCCACCGACTGATCGACCGACCGACCAGCCCGCCCCCTCCCCCTTAAAACCCCCACCGACCTTCCTGCGGCAGGAGAGCACCCCAGCAACGGCGGCAGCCATTGTGCTACGTCAGAAAGATGCGACATCGCCGGCGCTTCTGGATGACGACACGAGTGCCTCGGCCTTCCCCTAGCGGCGCGCTTGCGGCCCCCGCGGTCGAGTCCCCCCCAACCGGAGGTGGAAGGCCAGAGTGGGACCCGCCGGCAAGTTCCCTTCTCCGCATTGCGCCGCAGGCGCCCGGAAGAAGCAGCTGGGGAACTGGCCGGCGGATGCCCCTTCCTCAGAGCGCCTGCGCAACGCTTTCCCCGCCCACCCAGCCTTTCCGCCTGTCCATCAAGCCCTCGAGTTCCGGGCGGGAAAAAGGACTACGAAGTGCCCCGCCCCTCCCCCCGTCCCCAGGAAGAAGAGGGACTGCTCCCAGGGACGTCACGCGGTGGGCTGCAGCTCCCATGGTGGGGGGGGGCCGCATTGCAGCGGGGGATTGTGGGAGTTGCAGTCCACGACCACACCTGGGAGTAGTAGTCCCTGTTCCCGGGGACACTGTAGTAGCCAAGCGCCCCCCGCCGCCCCACAACACGTGGGTTGACCAGGCCAGGAGAACAAAGGAGTCAGTAAACAACAACCAGTGCGTGGCTAGTCTGCAGAGTCCTCATAGCAGAGCCACCAAGGGAGACCACCAGGCCAGCTCTCTAACCCAGTGGGGCTCTCCAGCAGGTGTATTGCAGCTGGGGATGATGGGAGTTGTAGTCGAACAGCAGTTAGAGACACCCCAGGCTACCCCTGAAGTATGCAATGAGCACTCAATTGCAATGAGTTTATTGCTGGAATGTACTACAGAGATAATCAGGGATCCACACAAGTGGGACTCGGACCACGCACGAGTACCACAAGTCGGTAAAAGAATACCCCAAACATTTAAAAAACTTACCATCTGCAGCCACTTCACTAGCCCACCCCCTCCTCCCGCTGGCCACCCTCGCTGCCACCTGCCAGTGGCTCGCCGGGTTTCTCAGGGTGCCAGCGGCTGCCTATGGTGGGCACCCAAGTGGCGGTGGCGGAGGAGGAGAAAGAGCTAGCAAAGCAAGCATCTGGTCTCTGAGCAGCTAACCATTTCGGCTGGAACCTGCTCAAGAGCCTAGTATTAAAAACTAGGCCGACCCCTGAAGATCAGGATGATGATGATGATGATGATGACATTTATATCCCGCTCTTCCTGCAAGGAGCCCAGAGCGGTGTACTACATACTTGAGTTTCTCTTTCACAACAACCCTGTGAAGTAGGTTAGGCTGAGAGAGAAGTGACGGGCCCAGAGTCACCCAGCTAGTGTCATGGCTGAATGGGGATTCGCCTGCTTGGTGTGGTTAGATCCACCTGGCCGTGGACCAGGGGCACAGAGGCCACCAACTCCAGATCTCTGCAGGCAAGAGCTGTACCGGGTGTGAGGGATTTGGCCAAGCCAAGCCGAGCGCTCCCGCCAGCATCCACAGTGGTGCTGGCCCTCTTGAGCAAAAGGTGTCTTTGCAGGAGCCAGGGGGGCCAAGCATAGGGGAGAGAGCGTGGGTATACTTCCGTGAGAGCTGGGGTGTGTGTGTGTGTGTGTCCCAGCTTAGTCTGCAAGACCATGACTGGGGCAAAACGACAGAGGCTTGAGGATTTCTGGGTGTCTTTGTGGGGTGTCTGGATCTTGTAAGATTTGCAGGAGCCAGTCAAAGCCGAGTTGGAGCAGAACAAGCACAGCAGCTAGGGTTGCCAACTGTCCCTTATTATGCAGGATGTTGCTCATTTCAGGGATGCAATGTTGGTCCCTAGAGGGACAGCATTTGTCCCCCATTTATCCAATAACATATACTTCAATTACACATACGGCAATGATACTCAGGCTCTTGATTACCACTGCATACACCTCCCAGCCCCCCAAACTCGTGCCCTCATTCTGGCAATGAAATGTTGGCAACCTTAGCATAGCCTGAAGAGGGGGTTGCTGGCCCAGTGAGAGAGAAAATGTGTGCGCCGCTTGGATAGGTGGATAGGGAACATTAGGTCTGTCTTGGAGTTCAGAAGAGTGAGTGAGGTGTGCAGCTTGGCCTCTCAAAAACAACAAGGCTCAAAGGTCTTGCTGCAGCATTTTCTGTGCACAGGGCAGGCAGAGGGAGTGACTAGGGTCTGGCAGCAAGAGGTGGGGACAAGCCCCATTATCAGCAGGGACCCAGAGATCCTCCTGGGAGCCATGGGCTGGTACTGGTGCTGCTCTCAGAAGATGTCTAAGCCCTGGATTATACTGGGGTGGAGGGGAGCACATGAGTGAAGCCCCTGGTCTCTAGAGTGCAGGAGGAGTGACACTGGGATGAGGCACAATGCCCCTCAAGGGCATGGGCCACGTGTGGATAATGAGTAGGCAGAAATGCCCTCTTGCCACATCTGGCTATGCATATTTCTTCATTTATTTATTTAGATGTATATACCGCCCCTTCAAAAATGGCTCAGGGTGGTTTGAAAACCTGGCAGCTGAAAATGTCAGGAGCTGAAAGAAAGGGAAGTATAAGAAGCGAAAAGGACACCAGTCACGTCTACAGTTGTTAGGGGAAAGGGGGGGGAGGAAAGGGATGGGAGGTGTTACAAGTCTGTCATGGACGCAGGAAATTATACTTGGGTACTGGGGGACCCCAGCATCAACTGGACTCCAGACACAGCTGTGTGTTGGGAAAAAGAGAAGAGAGCAGTGAGCAGCAGTCCATGAAGAGGGTGTTTTTGGAGCGCTGGAGTGGAATGGCCCAACCAGGGCTGTGTCCTTTAAAGCCAAATAGCAGGGCAGTGCAAAGGACAGATTGCAATATTGCTCTAATGCCATAAAAATGTAACACAGGAAAAAATCTTATGCCTGGATGGTGGGGAGAGGAAAAACCACACTGAATTTGAGTGCAAAAAATAAATATAAAATTTATTAAAACACCCACAATAGTTTAAAGATATCAGGAATAATACATTTCACAAACCAGCTGGTTGTGTAACATAATAAAATACAAATTTAAAAAAAAAAAAGGATCCATACTTGCAATTTTTAGGCATCCTAAAAATAAATTTGCTGAGACACTGAAGGAAAAAATAAGAGTGTAAGAAAGAATACAGACAAAAGGGGGGAAATTATACAAAATAAAATTATCAGAATAAATTTACTGTACTAAGGATATCTACAGTTTAATACACGAGTCCTATTGCCTTGAGACATTGTAAAATCTACCATTTGTCAACCAACCCCAGATAAAACTTCATTTCAAGTAGCCACAGTCACAAATCAACAAAGAAATCTTCAAGTGTGGTCCACACGCTGGCCTCCACTGGAGGGTCTCGTTTACCAAATGTGAATTCAAAGAGACAAGAAAGCAAATACATTGAGAAGTTACAGCCTCTGCTTAACTAAACTGAATTAGTCTGCCAAATCCAACTGTTTTTCCTCATTTCTCTTAAATTAAAAATGCATTTAAAAGACAGCTTTATACCTATACTTCGTTTAATACATAAAAATGCATTAAAAATAAAAGCCAAAAGCCAGCTAGACAATACATATTTTCCAGAGACTGAATAGAAGTGAATAGTCCCCAAACAATGGGTGCTAAAAACAAGAGAAAAGATGGCAAACAGAAGTTAAGTCACTTGCAAAAAAAATTAAAATCCCTGAAATTGGCCGATTTGCTTTACTATTCTTAGGCAGAGAGAGAAAATACAGTGCTAAAATATACTGCACAGACAGAGTTCTCATTGCATCCCACAGGGTCTTGGAACACAGGGATGGTCCGCTTTGCTAACCACCATAAAATGTCACTAGCTGGAAAATGAATCCCCAGATATTAAAATGCACGAAGTGTTGTGTAGCTCAAGGGCTTAGGATCTGACCAAGTCAAGCACCAAAAGATCTTCCTTTCCCTCAGCTACAGGATGTTCACTAAAAATCCCTTCAAGACCACCCAGCAATCTTCTTGCCTTAGTTCCAATAACTAGATGGCATCTCCCAACACTATTCACCTTTTCACTCAGGGGTTGATGAATAATGACAGGAGTCTGCCATTTTGAGATTAAAACCCTTTGGGAAACTTTTGCAAGATTTGCAGTAAAAAGAATTTGAGAACATTCCAGCTCAAATGTGGCGAGTGTTTACTCAAACCTGTCAAAGCAGTTAGCTGGTCACTGACAATACAGCTCAGGGATTCCCAACTTTGGCCTCTAGCCACTCTCAATGCAAAAGCTTTTTTGTCATGTACTTCAGGAAGCCACTGCTCCATTAAATGAATGCACAGGGCAATCCCAGTTCAGCTCTTTATTGTGTGTGTGTGTCTGTGTCTGTGTGTGTACGCACACACACAAACACGCACTATATATATATATATATATATATATATATATATATCGCACATACACACACACATATATATTTTTCCCCTCAAGCTGTGCTAATATTTTGACCGCGAGAAATTGCCCAAGAATAGAGTGAAAAAGGCCATACTGATTCTAAAATGTCAAGTACAGTGTTGAAGTAATAAAATGCATACCCTTATTTCTAATCTTTGTATCCATTCCATTAGCTATGACTGAATCACAGGTTGCCAACTTGCCACAATACTTTGTGGTGGTGATGGTGGTGGTTTTTGAGGTATTTTCTTTATGTATTGTGATAACAGCAAGCTTATTATATGATTAAACCCTGGCTTCTATACACATTTATAACAAGTCTTGAGAACAAAAAGAGAGAGAGAGAAAGAGTGTGAAAGAGGAAATAAATAGCACCAAAAGAGTATTTTGTAAAACTTTCAGACACGTCTACTCACAAATAGTGATATACAAAGAAAAAGCCATCATAAAGTAGCAGAACGAAGCCGGCATTTTAGCGTAAAGATTACCTTGGGTGGTCAGATCCTGATCCCCCACCCCCAAACCTTCCTACAGGCTGGGCCCATATTCAATATTGACATCTATAGAATAAATCTGTGTTTACAATGAGATGCAAATATTTCCCTGGATAAGGAAAGCAGGCCTGAGGCCCTACAGGACTAAGTTATAACTTTTTGCTGTTAACAATAAAAGCAAGCAAGCTAGCTAACTAGCTGGAGAAGTCTATGACGACCATCATAGCTTTTATCAATAGCTGCTCTGTCTTGGAGTGACCACAAAACTTCAATTCAGCACCCATCATGTTTGCATAATAATGACCAATACACAGGGTTCTGGGTTGTTGCACCATGCACACTTGCTAGAATTGGCACAAGTGTTTACTCTGAGCACAGTTTGTAATACCTTATTTTCCATCTGCCTGAAGAAAGTCCAGGAAGAGACAGTATTTCCCTTTTACTCATTCCTAGTCAAATTCATCATGGCTTGATCCTGTAAGCCCTTTCCAGTGATTGGTTTTTGCCAGCACCCAGCATTATCCAGGGAAGATCTGGCAGAACTAGCTGAACAAGTAAAAAGATAAACCTCGAGGTCAGATCCTGAGCCACACAGCTCCCCTTAACTCAGCTGAGATCTAGCCCTAGGATACTGACAGCTCTTGCCAAGACAACCTCCTCTGGAACTGCATGCACATCAGTGAGCTTGAAATTATCCAGTTGTACATCACAGAGCCAGGGCATAAACTTTAGCAACTCCCTCTAAAAGTAATTTAAAATGCTGACATTTTCTATTTTCAATTAATTGTACAGTACTCTGGTTGTACATACACAGTAGCACCTTAACAAGATGGAACCAGGCAAAAACACAAACTAATCCTAGTGTGTTTTTAAATTAAAAAAACCCCGCGCCAAATAGCACCATTTCATTAGAAGATTTCAGCCGATAAAAAGATGTCTTCGAGCCTACAAAGCACACTTCGGCATTTGTCACCATGAACTGAAGCACCTCAGGGCTTCTTGATTCCTTTCCTACCTTTATACGGGACACAGTTGTGATGTATGGGAAAAGAAAGACCAAAATCCACTGATTAAATCCACTGATCTACTGGGACATAAGATCCTGCTTTAGACATCAGTGGGGGAGGCTCTTCCAACTGTCTGCTAATGATTGCAGAGTGACACAGAAGAGGGGAACACCTGGTCATAATAGTCTGCAAGCAAAGTCACAGGCAACAAGCTGGCTGTTGCCTGAGTGGCAAATGTCACCATGTAGGTGAACGTAGCTTCCGGTTTCTTCTCTCTTCACTATTTGGTCCTTGCATATTTTCCTAGTAAATGATAACTAAAATGATTCGGATCAATGCAGGAGATTAAGGGCGCAATTTCAACCATACATTGCTATGTCCCATAGCCAAGCAAAACATCATAGGATAGGAGACAAGAAACCATAGAAGGAATTGTCCTCAAGAGACCCAAATCTTCTTTCACATAAATTAATTGGAGTTTGCTAATGACTTCAACTGGAGCAAAACTGGGCCCTTGATCAAGATTTTTCCAGGGATTATGGACTACTTTGTTCTTTTAGCACCATGTGTTTGGTTTGGTGGTGATGGTGGTAGTAGTAGTAGTAGTAGTAGTAAATTTGCTTTGAATCACTATTCCAACAAACCAATGTTACTAAATTTCTCACTATCTTTTTGAGAAAGTTGTTCTGACCACATTGGGTCAGAAGACATGGGCTGGGCCAGAATTTCTCTCTGTTGCTGAGCTCCACTATATGCTCAGGGCCTCAGATGGCATTGGCTTCCTGCACATCATAAGACGACGTTCGGTGGATACACAAACACCAGTCGCAACTGCAAACTGGCAACGGTTTGCCAGTCTTACTCTAAGGAACTCGTGCCATAATCAAGCCTACTGAGGCATAGAGTCCATGCCCCCGTGCCTGAGAAGTGTCACTGTTCTGGAGCACACCAGTACCGCTCCATGGGCTTCTTGATGCTCAAGACCACTTTCAGCCCTCAGGATCCCATTTACAAATGCAGTTGCAATACACACAGTTTTGCTTCATCCTATCACAACTTTCTAAACACCTTAAGAACAGCGTGGAAACTGCAACTATCCAGATGTAAGCAGAAGAACAGTGCCAATGAAGAACTCAATAACAGACTTCCAGAAACAAAGCGCGAGCAGATAACCTGTGCATAGTTCTACATTTCTCATATAAGTCTGAAGCATGCTCAATTTTTTCACAACAGAGATTCGAGGTAGTACTATATATATGTAGTGCGAAACAACCTCAGACTGCAGCCTATTTGTTGTTATACACTAAAACACCACATTAATTTATCTGGGATGTAGAGAGTCAAAAGTCTTGCCTTTACTTTTGACAGCCTTATATTAAGAGTGTGAGTGTGTGTGTGTGTGTGAAAGAGAGAGAGAGAGAGAGAGAGAGAGAGAGAGAGAGAGAGAGAGAGAGAGAGAAAGTGAGTAAGTGAGTGTAATACATGGGTTGTGGAAACTGTGTGTCAAATTTCTGATGGCAATCACATTTTGCTGTATGTCAGGGTGGCCAGCCTTGGGTCTCCAGATGTTGTTAGACTGCAATTCCCATACTCCACAGTTACAACAGCCTTCAGCAATTGTGGCGGGAAATGATGGCAGTAGTAGTCCAGCAACATCTGAAGACCCAAGGTGGGGAACTCCTGTTGTAAGCCAAGAATTAAATCAACTAAATTTCAACAGTTACTATAGATTTAATACTGGCAGGGCCAGGAGCAATTACATGTTGATTTCCTCTTATCCGCATAATAGTCAACCAGATATACAGTATCCCTGGCACAATGGATCAGATTCTTAAAATAAAAATAAAAATAAAATCTGTAAGGCCCAAACTCTTGGAAAAACCAGGTAGCCAAGTCTTAGCTAGAGTGAATGGTAATTTTGCCTTATAACTCTTGATTTCGGTATGGACTAGTGACTTCAGTTACATAATTTTGGACTTACATGAGATTGAGGGAAGATCACAATTTGGTCCTTTGGATTATTTGTGTAAGTGCAACAAGTAAAGAATCTGGCTTTTAAAAACATTTCTCCTTGTTCCTCTATTCCTATTGTGAAAAACAATGTAAATGGGCATTGGCCAAAAATGGAAATATTGACAGATCCTATAGGGTTGCCACCATCTGACTCTGAGACAGCACCTGGTATTTCAAGAGCCCCAGAACAGGAAATTTAAACTTGCTTCTACAAAGTGCCTCCCTTCCCCAGAGATCTTAACGGCACCATCTCCAGGTCAGAAAGTTATAACCACAGGGCTATACATCACAGTCAAAGAGTTCTACAAAATTACTAAACAGAAACCTAATACCCAGTAAGATTCCAACAGGTCAAGTGCACAGTCACATTCTCCAAAATGCATCCCCTCCCTCTGCACACATATTATGATTTCTTGCTCTCAAAATGAAGCTTCCAAGGCACCCCCTGCAATATCTTCAACTAGGGACACTTTTTGAGACACTAACAAAGAACTGACAGAAGCAAAAACAAACTAAAGTCCTTCCTGGAAGAAATTTAGGTCCAATGCTTTCTCATAAATACAGTTGGCTAAAGGACCCATCCTACATCTGTCAATGGCAAGATGCCATTAATTTGTCCTAAGATGGTTGAGAGGCTGGGTCCTGGAGTAACTTAAATGAGACTGGTCTACATGTTCTGGTAGAGACCTCATGGGGCTGTACCACTTCAGATTACAGTTAGGGGTATCACATTTTTAAATACTCTCCAACATTCTAACACAAAAAAGCATCTCTCTGCATGAGGAAAGTTAGCATAACTGGAAGTGGGATAGGCTAGAACCTTCATCCCTCATGCCGAAGGTATCTACATAGCAGAAGCTTTACAAAAGAACATAAGGAAATCTTTAAAATGCAAGTCCCCCACCTACAGACCAAAGTGGTACAGCTTAGGTAGGACTATAGCACATGATTTTGCTGAACATGTTGCTCAGCCGATTAATCCAGTAGGGAATTGGGTCCAAAGTGGTTGACATCACTATCATCCTATGACACTCAGAACTTTTCCTATCTGACTTGCAATCATTCTTACAACTGCGATATGCTCATGGGTATGTTTACAAAATCAATAATCATTCATGGATTTTCCTTACCAGATATATGCAACTTTACAGAATACAGTTTTCTTTTTTAAAAAATCAAGGACGGAAAATCATGTTAAATATTTTGTCTCTATTTACATTTCTCCCACAATAATCTGTTTTAAAACATACTGCTTTTCAAGTTATTGGGTAATTTTTTTTATTTTAAATCTTGGTGAAAGTGCTTTTTAAAAAAAATTCTCTCTATTTACAGTTTAAAATCAGAACCACATAAAACACTCAGGATAGAGATCCTGTATGTTTCTTTGTTTGTTTTTCCTGTGCCGGTGCGCTAAGATTGAGAGGTTTTCCTAGTAAACAAATGCTATGTACAGGTTTTAATCTGTAAGCCATCTTTTATCACAAGGCACCTGTTAAGTGCAGAAGGTTACTGAGCATCCAAATCCAGATCTCTAACAGGTTTGATCTTCTGGTCTACTGCACTGCTGAGAAATCACACACACACACACAACATACACAACTTCTCAAAGCCAGTGAAGGCTTTGCTCTGCGAAAGGAACCCAACCTCCGTTTTTCTACAGAAAGACCCACCATAAAAGACAGCGACGGATTCTGCTTGCCTATTGCCACAAGAGTTGCCATCACCCAATCTGAAGAGGACACCCGCTTTAGGGTGCAGAGACATTCTGAAGGTGCTGTCTCCAGGTTTGGGAGGTTCTATTCCTATCTCCTATGGAAGTCAATCAGGAGTTTCCCAGCAGATTCAATGGGAGCCCTAAAATCCAACAGGAACTTCATAATCTAGCTCATTGTTTTTCAAGTCAAGGATGGGATTCACACTCTAAAGAGAAGACACAGGCACCAAAAGCCTGTTACACACACTAGGCTACAATCTTGCTGTCCTGTCACTCAGCCCCGTCCCACTAAGATCAATAACAGTTACCAAGCAAATGATTGGTATCCCCAGATTGGTTTTGGTGAGCCTTATGTGATAGGAGACTTGTGAACTGACGTGAATTCCATCCTAGTTGAAAGGGAGGAGTTCCCCGTTGTCATGATAGCTACCCCAAACTTCGGTCAAGGAAAGGCTTGGCTTCAGGAAATCTAGCCACTTATGTAAATCAGTTGTTCTTAAGACAACTTGCTTGATTGACTGGGAAGGGTTCGCTGTTTTTAAAACTCTGAATCACAACTTTTAAAAAGCACCAGTTGTGTTGCAGTAATTAGTCATCACATTATGGTTGGAGTTTCCCCCCTCTAAAAAAAAACCCCAAATGGCACCAGAAAATAATAATAAATTACAAGAAGTTTCAGATTTCATGTCTGCATTTGAAAATGTCCATTTGTAAGAGATGGGAGAGAACATTTTCATTTGCTAAGCATGCACCAGTGGGAAATGCAGCACAAAGGAGATCTAACAAGGTTTTTTTAATAAACTGATTTCTGCACCAGAGATGATAAAAACAGGTGATGACTGTCCCCTGTTGATGATCCTGCCAGACTTTTCAATTGTGTTGTTTTCTTTGTGAGAGAGGGGGGTGGTTTCTTAAAGATACAGTGAAATTAGTGTGATTAGTTATTGTATTACAGGCTTAGGAAGTCATTAAGAACAACTAATTGCTGTTCAGCAGGAAGGCAAACAAGCCTAACTGTTACCTTGGAGTGTTAAATTCATTCCACATGAACTAGACCAACTTGACACCCTCCAGTGTTGTTGTTTTCAAACGGGCACCCTCCGACCTGGATTTCACATCTCCATTTCCTCCTGTTTTCATTTTCTCTTCTCTCTGAGTCCTTCCTTTTGTCTGTTCTTTCCCTTCCTCCTTTCTCTTCATTAATTAAATTGTATTCACTAAGTTAATATTTAAGATAAATACAGAAACTGTTGATGGGAACAAGCTGAAGTAGCTTAATTTTGCATACACTGTGTAACCAGTCTATTTCTCTTACAAAATCTAAACGGGGGAAGCAATTTTGTTAAAATGCTGGCAGTTCTTCATCAAGGTAACAAATACCTGAGCCTAGCCAAAAGAGCTGGGTTCAGCAGTTCACCCACTTGTAGCCTCAAGAACAATATCGTCTACGTGAATTCCTTTATGATGCTTAAAATCAGGAAGGCTGAGAATAATAATAAGCAGTTGAGAGTTGGGGACTGCTCACTCTCAGTGCTTAGGCAACTCATGCCAACATTCAACATCTGGCAAAGGACCAGCACAAGCTTTAAGGAGCCCTAGTGAGGGTCCATGTTGTGTTGAGGACTGGACCAGAGAGGCAAATGTTATCCTTTGCACTGAGTGTATCCATCTATTCTGCTGGGGTTTCTCCTGACTTGAGAGGTACAAGTGTTCAGAGTGGAAACAGCCCCTTCACCACTGAAAAGATGGCATTTTAGATTCTATTCAGATCTACTGAACAGGAAGCTGTTGCTTGTCTGAGGTCTGTTGTCAGATAACTTTAGCTTTCTCTGTCATCTCCACCAACCTTCCTCCTTCCCTGCAGAGACCTACTGTATCTGTAAGAAACCATCAAGCAGCAAATTATGTCCCCCATTTCATTTTTTTAAAAAAGGTTTTGATTCAAAGTACATATTTTGGGTGGTCTCCAGGATGAGATTTCTACCAGCCCAATCAAGAAACAAACTGTACAGATCTGAAGCTGGTTTAGTGTGTGGTTTTGGTGGTGTTGCTTTTTCATCTCTTACATCTGTTTCAGAGTTGTAATAATTTTTTGTTAAAAATCCAATAAATATGCATTTGGAATGGAATTAAAAAGCTCTCCTTTGTGAAAGGACACTATAAATTTCTCTTTCCATTCTTGTGATGTACAGATTAAAAAATGCAGAGATATAAATATCAGATTACTGAAAAATGTTAACAGCAATAAGTTTCTTTAGCTCAGCTCCCAAGAGCAGATCTCCTAGAGAACGCACTTGGCTCAGTTCCGTTCCGTTTGTCTCTCCGACACACACTCAGAAAAAGCACCACAAACCAGCACTGGGCTCCAGTGCTGCAGACTCTGAGGTAAGATGGCCACTTGCGAGCTGTCTCCGTCTCATATCCAGCGACTGTATGGTCCAGTAACCTTGGTGTAGGCATACGAGGACACAGTGATAGCAGTGTTTGTTGGGATGGCCGAGGCCTGCCGCGTCGGGACAGTGTCCTTGGTTTCCTTGGGTTGGGGCTCCGTGGCCAAGCCCCCTCCCCACTTCCGCTTCTTGCCAAAGGTCTTGATGTCCTGTTGCAACCCCAGCCTGGCTGCCTCCTCCTGCCTGGCCCTTGCTCTCTCCGCCAGCTGCTCCATCTTCGCTTCCCAAAGGGCAAGTCCATGATTGGGCTGGTTCAAGTTCTTGTGCTGGTAGAAGACCAGAGAGATGCGTGTGGGGTGACACCGGTTGGGTTTCTTTAGCGGGGTGGTGGCGTGCAATTCTCGCCGAGCACACTCAATCAGGATGGAGCCGTGGGCAGGAGCCACTGCCACCCCGCCAATGTTTTCGTCCAAAAAGTTGTGTTCGCTGTCGGACCAGACCTCTTCCTCCTCCTCTTCCTCCTCCTCCTCCTCCTCCTCCTTGATGTTCTTCTCGGGTGTCTCTTCCATGCTGTCATCCAAACTGAAGGGGTCCCAAGGCCTCTTTTGGTGGCCAGCACCCGGCAAGACTGCACTGCTCTCTGCTTTCATGGAAGCGAATGGCTTCTCCCCACACATACCTGATGCCATCGCGGGCAACGAGCCAAAGGAATTCCACAGCCGACTGTGCAACCCCATGCTTGGTGTTGGCGTCCTTCTGTCATCCACTTTGACAGAACCCCAAAGCTCATCTTGAAGCATGGAGCTTCCCTTGGTGGAACCAAAGCCCAGCTGCCCAAAGTTCCAGGGCTTCTCCTGGAGGTTTGAATTTGCTGAAAAGACTGAGGAGGTTTCAGTGACCTTGCAAGGGCTCCATGATTTCCCCAGCACTTCAGGGCCAGGCAGCAGCGGCTGCCCATCTCCGGGAAACAAATTCCATGGTTTCTCCAGTAGGTGGGACTGTGGTAACCTGGTAGCGTTTGAGTGAGAACTAAACAGATTTGATGGATTCTGTGTGTTTGCACTGAGCACACCAGCATTATCACTGGGTGGAAGCATGTTCCAAGGACTCTCCGCATTACTAGTCCTGTCGGAAGGGGACTTGTTTCTGTTGACTTTATAAGGGCTCCAGTGTTGTTCTGAGCCTCCATTCTGAGACATGGACATGGGCAAATCCGAGGGGTTCTGGTTTAGATTTTGGCCATTCACAGCTGCTGCTGCCCCCTGAACAGGGTCCACGTGTGACAAGGAGTCCATTGGCTCTAGTTTGATTGTTCGGTTGTTGAAACAGTTCGTGTTTTGTGCAAACGACGGGATTTCTGTGGGGAGTGAGCTGCCTTTCTGTGAGGAGGCCCCTGGGCTCTTGCTGGCCTTCCGGTTGGCTCTCTCATAGGTGCGCTGGTGGTGGTTCTTGTTCTGGACCGTGGGCACAAGGTCCTCCAGTGGTTCGGGGCTCCTGTAAGAGTGGCGTAAGTTCTCCTGCAGCATTTGGACACTGGGCTTCTTCTCGTAGATTTTGCTCGCCCAGGGAGCGCTGCCCGTGTCTCCATAATTCAAAAACTGGGAGTGGAACAGATGATTGCTGGAGAATCCATAGTACCCAAAGGATGGAAGAGAGAACTTTGAATGCAACCCGTTCATGGAAGGCAGATTAGGCTGTGCATAGTAGGAATGGTAAGAATAAACACTGTTCATGCTGTATGGGTCAGAGGGCCTGCAGTTCCCCAGCACCGAATAGCTTTCCACCACAGCATTCCCATTGTACTTGAAAGAGTTGTAATGGTTCTGAGGTTCCATTTTGATGGACTGCTGCGAGAGTCCACTTTTCAAGGCCGTATCTGTGGGCACAAGAGCCAGTGTTAGTTCGCAGAAACAGAACTGTCTCCTTTGTACAAATGTTTGAAGATATTGGAGATAACCCTCCATCAAGATCCCATTTACCCTAGCAAACTCCCCATCCCTTTCCTGCGTGTCAAGGTAAATTCAGACCACCATTTCCCAGGTGGTAGCTGTTCACAAAGCTGGTTGGTCAGCCAGTGGTCAGATTCGTACTACAAAGCGGCAAGGATCACTGGACCACCCTTCCATACCTGCCCAGGAGTCTGGGGCACCCTGGCCCTCCAGTGCCTCCTCTCTTCTTGCATCCGGCTGATGCAGGGCCTCGCACCCTCTCACTGTACAGCCTTGAGTGTCTGCCATCAAGACAACCTCCTGGCTGTTTTGGTGCACCACGGCCTCCTCAGGACAGGAGGAGCAATTACGTGATTCCAAAACGTACCACTGAAATTCACCGTTTCCTTTGCACAACCTAACAGTCCCATAATAACCATGGTAAAACGGATGCCATGCAGTTCCAGTAGCATAAAAATGGGGTTCAGGGGACAAGGAGATTGAAGTGGAGATGAGTATGTTGAGAAGTCTTGCATCTATATTGTTAAATGGGCCTGGCAAACAGGCACATAACTCTGATTTAGGAAATCAAAGAGATTTTTGATTTCCCACAGAGAAATGGAAAACACTTGCCCCCCGAGAGCTGAGAATTTGCTTCCTCCATTTCACTTCTGCCATCGGGATCAATGAAGTGCAACTGACAAGGATTATTGACAACAACAGGCATTAGCTATGCTGGAGAGGAGAGCTGGTGTTGGGGTAGCAAGCAAGACTTGTCCCCATAGCTAAGCAGTGTCTGCCCTGATTGCATATGAGTGGGAGACTAGAAGTGTGAGCACTGCAAGATATTCCCCTTAGGGGATGGAGCCGCTCTGGGAAGAGCAGGTTTCAAGTTCCCTCCCTGGCTTCTCCAAGATAGGGCTGAGAGAGATTCCTGCCTGCAACCTTGGAGAAGCCACTGCCAGTCTGTGAAGACAATACTGAGCTAGATAGACCAATGGTCTGACTCAGTATATGGCAGTTTCCTATGTTCTAGTGGTTGTCAAACTGGACTCCAGGGAACCCTACCATTTCCTGGAAGCTTCACTCAGGGGTTCCCAGCCTTGGATTCCCAGATGTTGCTGGATTACAACTCCCATGGGAGCTCCCATCATTCCAGTGGGGATGATGGGAGTTGTAGTCCAGCAACATTTGGAATGCCTGGCTTAACTAAAAGCTTGTCGTGGAGGACCTGAATTACTTGCTCTCCATGTCCAACCTTCCTCCCCAATGGGAAACCACAGCAAAGCACTGGGCAAGCTGCTAAGCACACAGGAGAACCATGAGGCCCCTGGGGCCTGGCAAGTGAGCTGACTGGGGCCCTGAAAGAGGTCCCAGAAACCTCTGCAATGTGCAAGGTTCTAATGACCTAGGCAGAGGAGACATGGGGATGTAGACAGACAGACATGTCCACGTGTCAGGCAGCCACATGTACGTGGAGGGCATTCCCTGTTACTAATCGGTACAGAAGGTCCTGCTAGGGAAGAGCACAGCCAAAGAACGGCTCCAGCATCAACAGACTTAGCAAGACACAAGTATCAAAAGCATAGACGCAAGTGGAGGCAGCCTTCTGCCTCTGAACATTCTTGTCCCCACCTGCATTCTGCTGGAGCGCTGGGAGCTCGAGAACCTCTTGCTTGATTTTCTCGGGGGTCATCAGCTTCTCCTTCTGCATCTTCTTCTTCTCAGCAGCGGCCTTCCTGGCTTCCAGCTGCCGCTGCCTGCAAGACTTGGCTGGCTCGGGAAGCTTCCGGACTTCTCTGGGGAAGGAGGTGAGCACCTGTATGGCGCCACTGCCCACCTTTGCTGCTTGGTTCTCCTCGCTGCCAAACTCATCCGTGGGAGACATTTTATACAGCGGGAGGACATGCAGTTGCTCGTCTTCGGGGATCTTCCCAGTGGTACGATTGTCTTCTTTTGTCAAGGTGCACACCTGAAGGAGTGACCAGGAAAGTCACAGAAGGTCCCACTTATGGACAGATGAAGTTGCCACAGACCAAGACAGAGTCTTGGCCTGGCCTGCCCAGCCCTACCTTGCCTTCTCTGACTGGCAGCAGCTCTCCAAGGCCTCAAGCAGAGATCCTTCCTTTCCCAGCTTTGCTATCTGATATCCTTTTAACTAGAGATGCCAGGGATCAAACCTGGGACCTTCTGCATGCAAAGCCTGCACTCTACCATTGAGCAACAGCCAGGGATGCACACAAACCTGTCCAGCGTTCTACTCCTAGAACACTGAACTGGTTTGGAACCCCCGCATTCGAACCGGTTCAGAACCCCCGCATTCGAACTGGTTCGAACGTGGGGGCGGGAGCTCCTTTAAGGCATCGGGAGGGTGCTCTTACCTTCCCCACCACGCTTCCCCCTCTGGCGTGGGTGATGGTGCACCCTCTGGCGTGGGTGATGGTGCAGGGTGGCTGCATTTCCTCTTGCCGCTCCGGTCAGTGAAATACTGGAAGTGGTGGGAGCATGCGCGCACATCACCTGCATGCCCGTCACTTCCGGTATTACGCTGACCGGGGCGGCAAAAGGAAATACAGCTGCCACACGCCAGCAGTTTTTACAGCACCACCGGAGGGAGAAGCGCGGCGGGGGAGGTAAGAGCACCCTCCCCATACCTCAAAAGGAGCCCCCACGCACTTCTCAGGTGTTCATGGAACTTCAGCTACAGCTAGCTACAGCTCCTCCGTGACCAGCCAAATACCTTGACAAAATGAAGCAGCTTGGATGTCTGAGTCAGACTGTTGGTCCAGCTCTCTCTAACGTAACCCACTGCAAGTCTGTTTCTTGATGTCAACTGTCTTGAGCATTCTTATACAAAGTGGAAAGACAGGATATAAATACTAGTAAGAAATCAGTCTCAATATTGTCTACCATGACTGGCAGCAGCTCTCTCTTTATGTAATTTATTTCACAAAGGTGCACTTGGAAATAAAACATTCCCAAGGCAGCTTACAAAAACCTAGACTGTAAAAATGTAATGCCAGAAGGCGGAGGGCCTTTTTGGTAGCTGGACCCCAATTATGGACTAGCCTCCCCAGCGAGGTTCGCCGAGCTTCATCACTTTGTCCTTTTAGACACCAGGCAAAGACCTTTTTGTTCACCCAGGACTATTAAATTCTGGTTTTCAGATTTGATCTGATTTTTAACTAATTTTAAAATGAGTTTTTAAGCTGCTTTGTATTGTATTTTGTATTTTTTCCACCTTTTTTTGTCTGTTATGATTTAATGTGTTATGTATTTCTATCGTAAGTCCTCTTCTGTGAGCCACCCAGAGAACAATTTGTTATGGGGCGGCTAATAAATAAAGTGTATTAATTAATATTAATTTTTTATTATTACTAATTATAATTATAATTATTATTTCTTGTTTACACAGTCAGACAGGTGTTATTGACTAGTTTGTTTTATCCAGCCATCGAGTCCTTCCCAAGGACCTGAGATGGCTGAATTTTATTGTCAATGTTGTTGCTGTTATGATTATAGATATCGTCGCAGAATATAGGCTGTTTTTGTAATTGGTCGATGGTGATTTCTGTGGCCCCTATGGTGTTGAGGTGCTCTTCAAGGTCTTTTGGAACTGCACCCAGGGCGCCAATTACCACTGGGATTATTTTGTTCTTCTTCTGCCACAGCCTTTCAATTTCAATTGGTAGATCTTTGTATTTTGTGATTTTTTCTATTTCTTTTTCTTCTATTCTGCTATCACCTGGTATTGCTATGTTGATTATTTTAACATGTTTTTTTTTAATTATTATTATTATTATTATTATTATTATTTACACAGACAGGTGTTATTGACTGGTATTATTATTATTATTATTATTTGCAATGTCTGTGGTGCGCAGATACCCTCTGTTTCCTGTACACAATAGAAGTCTGACTCAGTGGTTCACACAAGCAACTCCCAACGTGGTGCTTTTCCACTCAGCACAAGGAAAATGCTCACCGAGAAATGAAGCCCACCCCAGGCCCAGCCGGCTCCTTACCACAGTGCACCCATTGTAGAGGTTATGCTGATCCTTATGCGCATGTGCACAGAAGTCCATGCATGCTGTCACCCCAGAGAAGGGCCTCCCCTCTTTCAATCCAAGCCGGCAGTCTATTGCGATGTCCTCATTGGTCACCTGGTGGGAAAACACCACAGGAGGACCTTGGGAATGCCAATTGTCTCAAGGTGTCACAGAGCAAGGGGGGAGTGGGGTGACCCAGACAGCAGTGACAGCCCCCTTCCCACCCCTCACTTCAGACCCTTCCGGAAGGTGGGAGGTCTGCATTCAGCAGGAGACCTCTGATCAGACCTCCTAATCCCTTCCCTCTTCACGCCGTTTGCCTGCTAACCGCTGCCTCTAAAGCGGCTGTTTCCATTGCGGGCGGAGAAAATATAGGGGACCACATTAACTTGTAGCTTAGCTCTTAGACAAACTGCGACATCGGAACGTTCTCCCAGACCTTGAGCTGAACACATGCAGGATTCTTTTGTGTCAGTATCATGACCCCCACCCCACCCTGAGCCTGACCCCAAAGAGGCAGGGCCAGCACAGGACCCAATCCTGGCCCTGGATGACTGGCCAGAATCCATCATCCCCAGGGGGAACTGGACTCATGTGCTAGTGTAGGGGAAGCCAAGCTGAAGCCCCCAGCTGTTGTTCAAGTAGAACTCCCCATAACCCGTGGCTGAGGGTGATGCGAGTGGAAGTCCAGCAACAGCTGTAGAGCCTGGGCTCGTGTCAGAGACCAGCCAGACCTGGGGTTCAAGACAGACAATGAACTCAGCAGAGGGGCCAGGTCCTTCAGAGGAGGAGCCTGGAGGCAAAGCCCTTGTGGAAGAGGATGGCACAATCCTGGCCCCAGGGCCGACGACCATCGAGCCCGTATCAGACTCTGCGGAGCCCGTGGACCCCAAGGAGGAGGGCCTCGTCCAAATCATGCCCCCTTTCACAGCCCCATCAACAGTCTGGACTCTCACAGCAGTGTCTGACCCTACCACAGAGGAACCAAGACTCTCAGACCCCCTGCAAACGGAGGCTCCTCAAACCCCAGGACCAGCTCAGCAGCTTCCGAGAGAGACCCTTCCACGATCCCTGAGACAATGATGCAGCGAGGCACGAAAGATGCTGCAAGTGAAAGTGCAAGGCTGGCTGCCAGGCGTATGCCTCCCAATGGGTCTACCGGGGAGGAGGATTGGAGGGTCTACTTGTGAGGGAAGGGTGTGGCCCTCCAGGAAGTGTTTATAAGCTGCTCATTTCCCCAGGAACTTTGCTGGTAACAGGAGCTCAACTCAGGGAGCTATCCTTCAGCACCATGCGACCTGCTAGTACATGGAACTGGCAACTGCAGGTTCGAAGGGAGGGAGGGGATAACTTTAAGGACTGGGAAGGGTGCTCTTCCCCACCCAAGCCCGCTGCGTTTCCTCCACCGATGCTCTTCTCAAAAAGGGTTCTGCCGGGGTGGCAGCGTACTTCTTGCTGCCCTGGTATGTTGCAGGCCGAAAGTGGCCAGAAGTGGCCGCTGCACGTGCACATGTTGCAACGGGCACATGGGCAGTGGCCACTCCCATTCCGCGATGTACCAGGGTGGCAAGGAGGTACACTGCCATCCTGGCTGAACAGTTTTTGAGAACAGCGCCGCTTTGGGAAACACCGGGGGGGGGCAGGGGAAGCACCCTCCCAGTCCTTAAAGTCGTCCCCCCACCTGCAAACCGCTGGTCTTCCAAACCGGTTTGGAGGCCCATATAGGGCTTCTGAACTGGTTCCATGCACATCCCTATTCCTTGCTGCTTAACCTCCTGAGGCATGAGCTTGGAGAGCATTGAATGGCCTGCCTGCTCCTCCTGCAGCTACTGAACCAGTTGCAGGGGAGTCCCAGCAGGAGAGAGGGCCTGCCCCTTTCAGCTCCTGCCTGTAGGCTTCCAGCGGCATCTGGTGGGCCACTGTGCAGAACAGGATGCTGGACTAGATGGGCTTCCTTGGGCCTGATCCAGCGGGGCTGTTCTGATGTTTAACCATCGTCCTGTGCTCAGCCCAGCCCGGAGTGCCCCACTTCTGCTCCTGAGAAAGTCCACTGTTGGTGCTTGGCACTTTCCCCACACGTGCTTTCCTGGGCAGCACAGCAGCTGCAGAGTTGAACAGAACCTTCTATAGATGTAGACTATTATTTACAGCAGAACAAGGGGAAGGTAACCCCACGCACCTGGTTTTGGTAGGCATGGGGTGCCAGCCTCTTATACAGTGGGGCGACCTCCGTGGCCAGATCCTGGAAGCTTCTTCGGAGCACTTCTTCCTGTAACCAGAGAGAGGTGATGTTTTCTCATTGGCATATGGAGCTGCCCCATTACAGAGTTGAACCAAGGCTACTTGATACTGACCTGGGGTGTTGCTAGGCACTTAAAGGATCTGAGCCCAGAGTCCCCCTCTCGAGGATTATCAGGTGCCCACCCAAAAACAATTGTGTATGTTTTTTGAAGTCTCTTACATGTATTTACCCGAATAGATGATGACCCTGAATTTAAAACTACCCCCTTAAAAACAGATTAAATCCAGCTCATGCCTGTTTATGCAAATGGAACAGGACTCTGAAGTTAAGAAAATCCTCCCAGTTTCTAACACTAAAGGACCTGGAAAAAACCTAGTCTTGGATGCAGGTAAATACAGTACTATAATACAGCCCCTCTGAAGATGGAAGCAGCAGAGAGCTGGGTGGGGCCAGGAGCTCCCTCTCCGGCTCTGTGCAGGTGCCTCCATTGCTGTGCTTCCTTTCGGGAAGAGGCCATGGAGGAGGGAGGAAATGGCTGATGAGATCGGGGGCCTGTGCCCCATGGGCTGATGCCCCTACTGATGCCCTCCTACTGATGCCCCCCTGATGGTGCCCCTACTGCATCTAGCTCTCCAAGGCCTCTGGCACAGAGAGGTCTTGCCCATCACCTGCTGCCCACTGTAACTGGAGATGCCAGGAACTCAGCTCTGGTCCTTCTGCTTGCAGAGCAGATGCTTTGCCATTGAGCTAGCTGGAAGCCAAACATCCTGCCAAAACAAGGACCAAGCATTTCCCAGCAGCTTAGGTCCTTCCTGTGGCCACCGTTATTAAGGCAGGAAGCAATTCATCTCGACCAAATTCTATGGGACCAGACATTATGCTTCCATTTCACAGATGCAGGAAGGAGGCAGGGACTAGCTGGATCATATTATGGGCTGGACTCAAAACCCAGGCGTCCTGGGTGGCATGTTCAAAAACAGCACACGGTGCAGCTGCCACTCACGAGTTGCCAGTCACTTTCCTTTGGACCTCCCACCACACCCCACAACTGCTCTTACCCCCCTGCCACTGTTCCAGGCCCATGACCACCTTGCAGACTTAAGCCTTGAACTCCAAGGGGGCAGGTAGGAGGACGTTCTAGAAGGAACGTGACAAACATGGGAAATGTAATGACACTGCCTTCCCTCCTGCCCTGTCTCAACAGTAACCAGTCCAGCCCGAGGGTGCTTGGCAGGGGAGATCATCTTGTGGGACTTTGCCCATCACCTCTCTGGCATGCTAGCTTTCAATCTGCAGAGGGCTGGATGTGCCCTTTTGAAAATAAAACAGTGGGTTGCCCAGCCCGACAAAAACCGGAAGAACAGTGAGGTCTGAACACAGTCTTGATTTAAGGCTCCTGTTGGCATCCATCGGTATTGTTGAACTGTTGCTCTGTCTTGGTAGCCGGAAGAAAAATATCTTCTCCACGACCAAGGCTGCAATCCTAGGCACACTTCCTTGGGAGCAAGGCCTCCGCAGGAATGGCATGCATAGCATTATGCAGCAAGTTTCCTCTATTTTCCCAGCACTCATTTCGTCATCTCTCTCAAGCAAATGAGTTTGGAGAAAGGCTCCTGAGAGCTTGGCTGGGTGGGTCTGCAATGTCCCCACCAAGGACTCCCAGATGTTGCTGACTACAACTCCTAGCACCCCCACCCTCAGTGGCCTTTGGCTGGGGATGCTGGGAATTGTAGTCAGCAACAACGGAGATTCCCAGTGGCAGGGAACACTGCTCTCCCCTTGGCCCCTTCGGGCACGAGATGCTGATCGACACAAGAGCCCCAAATCCCTTTGAGGAAAGGAAGAAGCAGCAGCAAGCCGAGGAAGGGGTGGGCAGCTCACTCACCTCCTTGGGATTGTCTCCCAGAAGCCGGAATTTCCTGGGGGTTTTGCTCCGCGCATATTTGCACCCGTTGAAATACATGCTCCAAGAGCAGCCGAAAGAGAACGAGGCACCGCAGGTGTTGGGGTCCTTGCCTTGACACGCACATGTCCGGCTGCAAGGAACGCAAAGGAGGGGGTTTCAGCCACAGGCCGGAGAGAACCCCAAGACCCTCTGATCCAAGGGGGTCAAAAGCACAGGAGCTGGAGGGCCAAGCCAGCAGGTGCCTGGGGTCCACATGCTGAGGTCAGCAGCCCCGGCTCAAAAGGAAGATGGGCTTTCTGGCTCTGAAAACGACATCATCACGGAGAGGGCGGGAGGGAAGCCATGGGCCATAAGGGTCAGCCCCCATGCCCCCCCAAACCCCCAGGACCTTCTGACCGACACCCTGCTCTGGCCCATTAGTCTCTGGATGGTGGGTCACGCCTCACCCTGCAGTGGGTCGCACAAGCAGCCCCTCCATTTTCTCATGCAAGGAAGAGGGGTGCTTACAGGAGGGAAAGGTGGGACTCTACAGCAAGCCTTGGTCGCTCTGCAGGCTGGAGTAAAAAGAAGGGCCTCCTATCTGAAGCCTAGAACCCCACAGCGTCACCGAAGGCAGGGTCCTACGTGCCTCAGCCCACAGACCAGGCCTCTTGCAGACCAACAGAGGCCCCCCAGGTTACTGCCTGAGAAGCAGGAACCAGCCAACGCAACCAAGAGGCTTGCCATACCTTAAAGAGGAACGCATTTATGGTGCCAGAAGCAAACGCTTCTTCCACACTAACTCTGTGGCTGTGTTTGCGGCAGGCTACCCCTCTGGAAGCAAAAAGGAAGAGTCCCCCAAGTGTGCCCACCCCTGCCAATCACGCCTCCACAATTCAAGGGACCTGTTAGCCCGGAGGGGGGCCCCTCAATCGCGGTCCCCAGATGTTGTTGGACTACAACTCCCACCCTCCCTTTAGCTCAGGCAAATGAGGCGAGCCTCACACTACAGAGTAAAGCATGAATCCATAAGCATTGCACTGAGATAAGTCAGAGCTGCCGGCTCATCTGACTCCAGTCTACAGGCTGAGATCCAGGAGGAAAGGGCTTTGCTCCAGGCACACAGCTCTTCCCTGCTATCAGCTCATCTGCAGCCGCCAGGCAAGGGCGAAAGGAACTTACTCATCATTCAGCCCACACCGCCGGGTGGTGGGGTTCCCGTATTTCGTGAGGGTGTCGGAGAGCTCCTGGTAGAGGGTGTCCCCCAGAGTGCGAGGGATCCCCTCCCAGGCCAGAATCAAGATGATGATGACCGCATTCTGACAATGGTGGCCTGCACGGTGCCGCACCAGACAGAGAAGCTTCTCCTCTGTGTTGTGTCTCCTGATCACCTGGAAGTCAGCAGAGGGGGCTGGGTGGTTAAGAATGCGGCATCCCTGCCCACCCTCCCCGGCCAGACGCTTCAGGGACACAAGCCAGCCTCCAAGACAGGTCTGCCCCAACACAAAACACAAACTAACTCCAGGGGGCAAATCAAAGCATCTGATCCTCGTTTTGCAGACCAACCCTCGGTCAGATCCAGCACTCCATTTTCTACCCTGGCCACCCAAGATACATTTGGGAAGCCCATGAGCACACGATGAAGGCACATCACAGTCTGCTGTTGTCTCCTCCCCTGGCAACTGATCTTCAAAGGTAGGCTGCTCCTGAGCATGAACCATGAAGGCTCCTTTTGAGTTATTAGGGCTAATCGCCCAGGCCTTGACAGTTTTAATTTGGGTCTAGAAGCCAGTCCAAAGATTTAGGAGCCAGACAATGGACACTTGGCAAAATGACTGGACCTAGTGACAAACAATGCGGAAGGGAGGGAGGATAAATGGGCTTCTCTTTATCCCTTTTACAAGTAACATACGTAGAGCAGAAACAGGGCTGTCTGGGACAAATCAAGATTTTGTTAAACAACTCTAACTCTGAACATCCTAGTCTAGGCACCACGGTTACATTTCTAGGCGCATGGCTCCCTGGCACCTGGGATTCCTCATGCCCCATAACTAGTGTTCCTCGTAACAGGGACTCCAGATATTCTTGACTACAACACCCATAATCCCCAGCCAAAGGCCACTGCAGTTGGGGATGATGGGAGTTGTAGTCAACACCATCTGGGAATCCCTGTCACAGCACACCCTGCCTGTAACAGCTATTGACATCCCTCTCCCCCATGGATTTGTACCCCCATCAACTCTCTCAAGTCATTCCTGCAGTTCTGGGCAGGCTCTGACAACTTCCCAGCAGAGTGGCCACTGCTGGAGAACATCTCCTCAGCCAGGTTCAGGGGACAAAAGCAAAATGCTGGCTGCAGCGGCAGCCACTTACCCACTTAGCGATGGGGCATCCGCGAGAACTCTTGCCCTCTTTCCCCGTATAGATCACCTTTTCGATTCGGATGGCTTTCCCTTTCTCACCATACCTGGTTGGGGCAAATCACAGAATTAGCGCCAGTAAAAAAAACAAGTGGGGAGATGGCCGAGAGCTCCATTCTGGAGGGCCTAGCCAGGCAAATGTGATCCAATCCCTTCCTGAAAGACTGGAGAAACGGGAGGAGAGTTGGGGGCCCATCCCTGTGGTCCTCCTCTCCACCCCACTCGTCCTGCTTCCCTCCCTTCACATAGCAAGGCTGACCTTTCCAAGTCAAGACCTCAATCTCTGGGCAGGGGCACTGGCCTGAATCGCTTTCTCTTAAGCGGCCCCCATGAAATTCTGCAAAACCCTGACATCTGGAAGACATGTCTAGTTCGTTCATTTCCTGGGCTGGAACTTGGAAAAGGTGCTGCTTCAAGGCCCTGCCTGGCCTTCATGTTCCCCGGGAGATCCTAGGCCAGTCACATTCTCCCAGTCTACCCTACCGCACAAGGTTGCTGTGAAGATAAAATGGGGCAGCCCCACACGCATCACCCTCAGCTCTTGGGAGGAAAACCAGGACACAAACGTGATGCGGTCATCCTCCTGACCAAGCAAGGCGAAGGAGAAGGGAAGCCGGGCTCCGACCTTCCTGCTCCCCCGCAATACAAGCCTCCTCTGGCTCTGCTGCTTGTGCTCCCACACAAGCAGCGCAGCAGGGAGCTCCAGAGCACAGATATGGGGGGGGGGCTCGCACTGGGTCCTCCAGGATCCCACAATGCACTGCATGAACAGCTGCCCAGCGCCACTCTGCCTGGCCCACCTTTCCCCCAGACTCTCTGATAAGCACGGCCGCCAGCTGCAGCCCCAGAAGTGGTGATGCTGCTGCACACGACCAGGGAAGGAGGCAGAAGGGGCTCCATTTTCCTCCCACCTCACTTCTTACCTGGGTAGCAGACCTGGGCTACCCGGGTCTGGAGCAGCTGGGTCAGGAGGCCTCCTGGTGGCCCAGACCACACGAGCGGCCTAGTTGAACTCTCTCCTACTCGGGTAGCTTTGTGTCATGAGACTGGGCTTGGTAAACAGCAAACGTCACCACAAGCCATAATAATTCTTCACATTCTATGCAGCACATGTTGGCTGCACTAAGCAATCTGCACAACAAGCCTGCAGGGTAGATCAGTATCTACCAGTGATCCACCCACAGTGCAGGTGGGGTGCAGAGAAGAGTGCCTTGCCCACGTGAGCCCATGGCAGAGGTGAGATCTGAATCCAAGACCTCACACTCAGCCTCTGCACTACACTATCCTTCAATAAACCCCAGGCAATACATTCCTCAAAACTTGTGACATGTGCAGAGATCTCTGGGATTATGCATTCTAGACAGACCAAAGAGGTACAAGACCCGCAGCCCCCTCCTCCAGTTGGAAAATGACTTCCTTCTTCCTGAACTAGAAAATCCCTGCTTAAAACCTCAACTCTGCAGGTGGCCTCAACAAAGGCACCGTCGTCAATACGAGGGCAATAATACTGGCCTGTCTTACAGGGCTGTTATAAAATGACTGAGATAGCATACGTAAAGTGTGTTGAGCACTTAAAAAGCACGAGATACATGCTCAATATTGCGGTTAGTTTGCAATCAATTTGTTTCTGGGTCCAATTCAAGGTGCTGCTTTTGACCTTTAAAGCCCTTAATGGTTTGGATTCCTGAGGGATGCCTGCTGCCAAGGGCTTTTGCCCGCTTGACAAGGTCACTGGAGGGGGCTTCGCTCCATGTGCTGGCAGGGAGGGAGGCTCGGCTGCTGTGCACCCGGGACAGGGCCTTCTCTGTGGCTGCCCCCTGACTTTGGAATGCTTTCCCAGTGGGCATTCGCTCCTCAGTCTCCATCACAGCTTTTAGAAAGCAAGTGAAATCTTGCCTTTTTACCCAGGCTTTTATATGCCTGTTTTTTGTTGCTGCTGCTGCTGCTCTGTATTTTATGGTCTCACTGTGTATGTTTTTACAACTTTTAATTAGCTATGTATTTTAGGGATGTGCACGAACTGGTTTGGCAGTCTATTCACAGACTGCTGAAATGGTTCAAAAGACCAGTGTTCAAGCCGGTTCGGAGGCGGGGAGGGGGCTGCTTTAAGGTGTGGGGAGGGAGTCCTTACCTCCCCCACTGCGTTTCTCCCACCGTTGCTGCTGTCAAAATCGCTGCCACAGGGTGGCTGTATACCCTCTTGCCACCCCGGTCAGTGTAACACTGCAAGGGGCCGGCCGTGCATGACATGCACACGGACACCAGCCACTCCCGGTATTACAGTATGCGGACCAGGGTGGCAAGAGGGTTACAGCCACCCCGCGGCAGCCATTTTGACGGCAGTGTCAGTGGGGGAAACGCGGCAGGGGAGGAAACGCACTCCCCCCACCCCTTAAAGCAAACCTTCCCAGGAGTGCACGGAACCGGTTCCATGCACATCTCCAGTACATTGTTATATTCCAATTTAACATTTTATTGTGTTTTAAATGTTTATAAACCGCCTTGAGACTGTTTTAACAAAAGGCGGTATACAAATTTAACAATAACAATAAATAAATCACAACAATTTCGGGACAATCATGGGTAGGGGATAAAGCAGGAAAAACCAACTGATCTGAGAAAGCTGCACTCAGTTCTCCTGTTCACAGGCCATCCTTCCTGAGCAACAACTGAATATCGGAGATGGTGCACCGAGGCGATGCAGTTCACGGGGCAAGTGGCTGCCTTGTGCCGGTGCTGTCCTTCGAAGGCTCCCCCCCAGCCTCCCTCTCTAGGATCTCTGGGGCTGGCTGTCGAGTCCTGAGCCGCCTGCATGCGAGGGTGACTCAGCGGCACCCTGTCTAGGAATGACTTGCTCAGGAGGCGATGAGTCAACTGCAGGGGTGTGACCCAACCAGTTTTCACTTGCGTGCTGCCCACCTGCACACCATCTGCCACATTAACCCTCTCTGTCTCCTGGGTGAGCTCTTCCGTGCAACTCATGCATCTTTCATAGATATTCTCCCTCAAATGTGAATGTCTTCTTAGCTTGTCTAGAAGATCAGCGCGGGGAGTATCAATCTACAGTCGCAATGGGAAAGATCTGAACCCTCTACATTTGTAATTCCGGGAGAAAGCACACCCCACCCCACCTTTCAATTCTTTTAAAGTCCAGCTCAGTCCTGACTATCCTCCAAGCCGTGAGTGGAGGAGGAGGAGGAGGAGGAGGAGGAGGAGGCACCCCCTGCGCACTTCTGCGCCCCCTCCTCCCCTCCTCTCCATTGAACCAAGCCTTGCACATTTCTTGGAAGCAGCACTGCCGTTCGGTGGAAGGAGGAGGCAACGGGAGCCCCAAGCCTGGACAGTCAGAGAGCGCTGTAGCACAGGGTCCCTGAGAAGCCGAGGTTAATTTAAACCCCCGGCTGGTTTTCGGTCACAGTACACATTCCCATAGAACAGGGGTTCCCAACCCGTGGCACTCCAGATGTTGCTGAACTACAACTCCCATCATCCCCGGTCATACCAGGGATGATGGGAGTTGTAGTTCGGCGACATCTGGAGAACCCCACTGGTTTGTTTAGAGCCACAATACCAGGACCTGGATTTGCTGACAAGAGAACAGCCTCAAGGGAGGGGTCCCGCAAAGTTGCATCTGAATGTGCAAAACAGAGTACCACTGATCTGTATGCACAGCATGGCTGTCCAGGAGTGGAGAGGCCCGAGCCACGTGCTTTTCATCTCTATCCTCCACAACTGTAGAAGAGAGAGCCAGAATAATAACCGTAAGAAGAGTCCTTTCCAGGCCTTTCTAGTCCAGCATCCTGTTTCACCAAGTGGCCCACCAGATGCCTCATTGGAGTGGGCCCCTGGGCCCCTGTGGAGGGAATCCCCACCAGAAAGGTCAAGAGTCCTTTAGCCCCTGCTAACTGAGCAAAGAGGCACTTTTGAAAGTGGTGATTCTCTTATATTTAGCAGGGGGAGAGCAACTGGCCCTATCCGGCCCCAGCACAGCATCCCTCCAGTGGCTGTTGCTGGGATCTCTGCCTTATGTTTCTTTTAGATTAGGAGCCCTTTGGGGTCAGAGACCATTTTATTTGTGTATTTTTCTTTGTAAACCACTTTGTGAACTTTGGATGAAGAGCAGTATATAAATATTCATATAAAGAGTCACAGTCGAACACTCCGTCAAGGAGAGGGAAGCAGAGCCCAGATGGGCAGCTGGAGAAATGGCTGGACAGGACCCTCCAACGCCTTTCAGTTGGGCTCAAATGAACAAGGTGGCTGGGAACTGCCAGGAGGCAGGTGCTACCTGCCCTGAAGAAAGCACCAGCAGTTGTCCCTGAGGAGCCGCTCTGAGTCTGGCAGGGAAGCAGGAGGCGTCAAAGGCTGAGCTGCAGCCGCCCACTCCAGCCTCACCTTGGCTGGAGAACTTGCAGACCCCACATCAGACCCCAGCCCAAAGGCCTTCTGAAGGGAGGCATGGCTGATTTCACCTCCTCCCTTATTCCCGCTTTCAGACTGGGTATGTGTTCTGCATCTTACCTCTCTTCCATGAGTTCTCTGATGGATGCTACGGTTGGTCCAGCCCCCAGGTGGGTGTAATACGGACCCTCGTCTTTCTCAACAATTTGCTCTGTTGGGGGCACAAAACCAGATAGATTACTTCATCTCAGTCTCCCTTCCCTTTGTACCAAACGGAACCAGGACCCTGGGAGGGAGAGAGGGAGGGAGGCCCAAAGACATGCTGAATTTGAGGTCAGCCAGTCTTGTGGGAGTGAGCACGAATCATCCCCTTGGCTAAGCAGGGTCTGCCCTGGTTCACATTTGGATGCGTGACTACATGTGAGTGCGGCAAGGTAGTCTCCCTTGGGGGCCGTAGCTCAGATGCCGAGCACCTGCATGCAGAAGGCCCCAGGTTCACTCCTTGGCAGCATCTCCAGGTAGAGCTGGGAGAGACTCCTGTCTGAAACCACGGAGAAGCTGCTGCCAGTCAGTGTACAGCTAGATGGACCAAGGGTCTGTCTCAGTAGGAGGCAGCTTCCTATGTTCCTACGGCCCAGTGGAAGCCCAACCCACATTGCTTTTTGATCAAATTAGTAGACCGCCCCAAACGTCCGTCTCTGGGTGGTTTACAATAACATAAAGCAAATTAAGACAAAAATAAAAACCTCAAAACAATTTAAAACCACAGTCAAGTTAAAAAGCTTGGGTGAAAAGGGGGGTCTTTAAGGGAGGGGAGGCTCCTATTTCAGCAGGGAGCGTTGAGCAGCTGAAGATGGACGACCTTGGACACACCTGGCAGGGAGGAGAGAGTCCAGGTCTCCCAGTTCCAGGGCTGAACTGGGGGAGGTGGGGGTGGAGGCTAGAGAGAATGAAACAGGAACCCACCACCCAAGTCAACAGCTTATCCTTGGGTGCATATCCTAATCTGGATAACCTGGGGTGTCGGGGGGGGGCGGCACAGGGGGCAGCTGACCCCCTCTAGATGCCATCAGTCAGTGGGGTGAAGAGGGGCTGCTCCGCCCCTCCCCCCTCCCCTTCATTCAAGCGGGGGAGGGGCTGTCCCTTTCCCACAGTACTGGCCACTGGCTACCCTGCACCTGGTGTTGCCACACGTCCATGTGCACGTGCCCATTGACAATGGAGCAGGGACCACCAGCAGGAGCTCACGAGCCCCCAGCAGACTTGACACACCCGCAGACCGGAAACAGGAGTGGCCACCGGTTTTTTGCTTGTTTTTATGTTAGAGCTGCCATGAGATGGTCTACAGGCTGAGAGATGGGCAACATGGTGTAAACCGCCCAGAGACTTAAGTTTTGGGCGGTATAAAAATATGCATGCTAATTAATTAATTAATTAATTAAGCATAAAATCACAGATGCTGGGCCAGTCACAGAGACACATCTGAACACCCTCTGCATCACAAGAGATTGGCCAAGGGTGGGGGGCGGCCTCTAAGCCACGAGGGGCAGCAAAAAGGCTTGAGCTGGCCGTGACCTGATATTTCCACCTGCACAAAGTCCAGTCATGTTTAGACAGGCTTCAGTTTTTGGTCAAAACTTTGGATTTGTTACTGAGCAATTATTGCATGCTACAAAGTAAAAAAATTACTGCTCAAAAAGCTACACTGACTTGAACTAAGAACTTGGTTTTCACTCTGGAAGCGAAGAGTGTCTATTTTCTGTTTCTGTAGAAAAGCCCAAGAGTGTTTGCCTCTGGCCAACTCCCTCCGGCACAATGAGTCAGGCAACCAATTAGCTGGGAACTCGCCCTTGAGCCGATGCCTCTCCCAGCCTGCAGAGTGTGTCCTCGCGTTCCCCACCACCACCGACCTCCACCCTCCCCACACCCACTTGTGTCAATGGGGCTGCCTGCCCACTGTTTCCAAAGCTGGTGACGGACTGGGCTCTTCCGTTCACCATCCGAGGCCAGCCATGCAGGTGCAAGCAGAAGTCAAATTGCAGCAAGGAAGCAGAAGCTCCTTTCACTTTCCATGCCCAACATGGCAGGAACTGAAGATGAAACACTGGGACTCTGTGCACAATCATGGTTTGTTTTTAAACTAAGCAAAAAGCTGCTGTGCAAAGTTTCAGGACTCGGCCGCCGTCTCTGTTTGCAGGCAGGGCTGTCAACTGACCAAAGAAGTATGCCACGCCAGCTCATCACCTGCCCCGAAATCGGCTAACCAGGCATTCTCGAGCCAGGGCCCCCAGATGGACTCCAATGCCCCAATGCCCTTTGGGAGCTGAAGTCCAACAACTCCCAAGCTTGGACAGCCCAGAGCTAATTCAGTGTAAATAACTATGCATGTTACCAAAACCTCAACAGAAGTGCCTTTCTGAGGCACTGAGATAACTTTCAGTGTCACAATTTAAATGACTGTGCACTGTTAAAATGGGGAGCATCTGATCACCCTTTCCATTTTCCATTAAAATAATGTAAGCCGTGTTTTTACAAAATGCACAGATCTTAATCCTTCCCTCTGCTCACTGAAATTTACTCTCACTAATTAATCAGCTAAGGTCTACCCACTCCACAGCCCAGCCCAGTACGCAAACCTTGCTGGTGTTCCATTGAAGTGGTTTGGGTCACTGGCTGGGGACGTCAGCAATTCTGGGCTGAGGACTTGTTTCCGGCCTCAGCATCCAGTGACTGGAGACTGCTTGGCACATCCATTTCAGCACACACCACCCCAAGGAGCAGCACCCCCACCACCCCCACCCCCACCCTCCTTGCTAGACCATGATGAGCTGCTGGAGAGATCACAGCCCGGCTTTTCCCAGGTCCACAGAGGAGCCAACCTGGACCGTGGCCCATTCACACAAGCCCAAGAGGCTGCCGTGCCGGAAGTGAGGTACAACCAAACGCTGCCTTGCAGGTGGGGGGCAGCCCCCTTTCAAAACTGGCCTTGCAAGCTTTGAAAGTGGCCCCGGGAGTCGGAAGGAGGTTGCCAGCAGCCCCCTCTTCCCTCCTCGTGCTTCAGGCAAGCTCTGCAAAGGGTGTGAGCAGAGGCCCACTGTCCGCCCCCACCTGCAGACTTAAAAGCTACCAGAGGCAGCCCCAGGTCCTCTGGGAGCAGTGCCCGCCAAGGGACGGGAGAGCTGTAAAACTTATCAAAGGCTGCATGTTCTTCTTACATGGATGTGACTTCGCGATGCTTTGTGGCTTCATTGCTACACCACTTTGAGGTTTCAGAAAAGCAGAATAAGAATTGTCTAAAGACACGCTTGGCCAAACTTCAAAGGCAAGTTCTGCCCCCTCTCCACAACTCCGCCAAGCGGCTCTAACCACACTGGAAGCTGGGGGCAGCAGGCCAGCTCTGAGCACAGGCCTGCCTGGACATGCATCTCCAGGGCCCCAGACCCCGGGCCTCTTTCCCCACGCATGTCCTTTCCCCAAAAGCCACTTGGGTGGCAACCCAAGCAGACCAAGAGGGTGCTGCCCCTGAGAGATATGGGGCTGAGCAGTTCTTTCCGCCGGTACCGTTACCCCAGCATCCACACGGGCACAGAAAGTGAGGGCTCCGTGCTACTCTCGTCTTTCCCCTGCAGACCAGGGGTTCCCAACCTGTGGCACTCCAGACGGTGCTGAACTACAACCTCCATCATCCCCAGCCACAATAAAGTGTAACTGAAGATGATGGGAGTTGTAGTTCAGCAAGAGCTGGAGCACCACAGGTTGGGAACCCCCACTATGGACAGTCTCTTATTTATTTTTAGATGGCTTGTCAGCCAACACTGTTCTCAAAGTGGAGCTTTTCCATGCTGCCTCTGCCGTCTCTCTCCTTCCCCTATACTAGGCCTGCTCAACTTCAGCCCTCCTGCAGATGTTGGCCTACAACTCCCATAATCCCTGGCTTTTGGCCACTGTGGCTGGGGATTATGGGAGTTGTAGTCCAAAAACAGCCGGGGGGGGCCCTAAGTTGAGCAGGCCTGCCCTCTGTTCTGCCTTTTGTTGCTCACAGTGGGCAGAGCTGCACCTTTAGACATCGCCACGGCAACAGGCATCATGATGCAGCAGGTGGGCCTGAGAGACCTGGAGTCCATCCTCTGCCGAGTTGCAACCTGAGGCGTGTGTACCTGCTAACTGAGCAAAGCGGAACCTTTTAAAAGTGGTGATTCTCTTTACTGAGCAGGGGGAGAGCAACTGGCCCGCTCCATCCCCAGCACAGCATCTCTCCTCCAGTAGCGGTTGCTGGTGTCATCTTTGTTTCTTTTTTAGATTGTGAACCCTTTGAGGGACAGGGAGCCATTTTGTTTGTTTGTTTGTTTGTTTATATCTCTGTAAACCGCTTTGGGAACTTTTGTTGAAAAGCGGTATATAAATATTTGTCGCCTTCATATTTGTATTGTGTACCCTCAGCTAAACATTTGAGGAGGAGAGCTGGTCTTGTGTTAGTGAGCATGAACTGCTGGTCGCCCCTTTGCAAAGCAGAGCCTGCCTTGGTTTGCATTTGGATGGGAGTGCCGTAGAGGCGCCTTAGAGGATGGCTCCGTGGAAGAGCATCGGCAGGCCTGGATGCCGCAGGTGCCCGGTTCATTCCGCCTCTGGCAGCATCTGCAGGGAGGGCTGAGGGAGACGGAAACCTGGGAGAGCTGAACGAGATGGACCCCGGCTGCCACTTGGTCTGAGGCAGCTTCCTGGGTTCAGTATTAGCAGGTACAAGTCTTTAATTGAACTAATGCATGTAAGAGCAACTCAAAAGCCCACATACTATCCTGCCGACACAAGTTGATCGTAAGCAACGGAGGAGTACGCTGCTGTGATCAATGTCATTGGAGACCTGGTTCCGAATACCATCCCAGCACAGGCCTGAGCAAAGCTGCCATCACTGATCAACAGCAACAGCTACAATGGTTAAAATGAACCTCCATGTACAAAAGCACTATACCACTGAATGCCAGATCGGCACCAGAGAAGGCACCTCCCTGACCTGCCTGTGAGCTTCCCAGAGGCATCCTGTTGGTCCCTTTCTGGAAGCAGGTTTGGACCCTGCCTGCTCTGGTCCAGCTGGGCTCTTCTCGCAGTCATGATGCAGCCTCTGGCAAGAAGCTCCTCCGCCTTTCCTTCCCACGCTGCTTTTGCATTTCCGCCCACTGCTCATAAGCAGCGAGGCAGGTTTTGTGGAGGCTTGATTAATGTACCGTGCGAGGGTGTTTTCCGAAAGCGACGGCAGTTTTTGACATGCAGCGTGGATCTCCAGTCTCACTGTTAACTTTCCAAAACTCCCCCATACATGCATGCACAATCAGGGGAGGCAGAGAATTACTCATTACTGAAGCAAAAGGAATCAAGAGTGGAGGCTTGGAAGTCACACCAACCAAAGCTGGGCTATGATTCACCAGGCCCTCCACGGGCAACCGGATCCGGGGCTGGGAAAACCTCAAGCACGTAGGACCCTAGGAATCCAGCTCGAGCGAGTTACTCAGTGCTGGGCAGAGTGGACACCAGAACATCTGATCCTGCTTCTCCCCCCAAACCCCTGGAATTGGATGCTGAAAAGTAGGCATGTCCGAATTCAGACTGGTTCATGGTTCCACGCATGCGCAGAGGCCAGGGGCCCACGCACAAGCTGCTGGGGAGAGACCACCACAGCAGGAAGCTGCATGGAGTGGTGGTCATGCAGGTAAGGACCTACTAACTTGCTTTTAAAGATGCCACTCGTCCCCCATTTGTGCTTGGGCTGAACTGGAACAAGCCAGTCCGCGGAGCCACAAACCGGTCTGAATTCGGACCAATACACGAACTTGTGCACATGCCTACCAAAATCTCTGCTGCCTGAGTACCACCAGAGTCAACTGGGCCCTTTCCCCTTCGAAGGAACTTCCACCAGAAGCAAGCTGTGGCGGGGGGCACCAAAGGAGGCACAGCTGCCTCTGCCATTAGCTCCTCTCTCCCATCCTGCCCTGCTCCAGCCATGCTGACAGCCATGCTGCCCGAAGGCTGGCCATTCACCAGGTAGAGCTTGTTCTACCTGATGAAGGGCCAGCAGCCTGTAGGTAGCACAGGGCGGGAGAGAGGGGAGCAAGCAGAGCTCTGGGAAGCAGGGACAGCTGTGCTCCTTTGCCCCCGCCCCCACCCCAGGCTCACTGGGACCAGGCGTTCCCAACACCAGGGCAGTGATAGCCAAGGTGCAGCGCCATTTTCAGGTGGCAATCTGCGGTTGGCTGCTGTCCCTGCGGCACTGTCCTCCCCGAGTGGTGGCTGCAAAGCATCTCCTCCCTCCCAGATGCATCCCTGGAATGAAAAAGCGAGCCAGCATTTTTGGCCATCTCTTCTTTGCAAGCTGCTCATGTGCTTTGCTCTTTTGGTTTCTCTGAATATAAAGGCAGCTGGTCCTTTCTCTGGGGCATTGGCTCCAGCCAGAGTCAAGAGTGTTGGGCTATTTAAACGATAAGAGAAGCAACAGGGAGACCCACAAGCCACGTTTAAACCTTGGCCACAGGACACAGACTGCAAAGGGCTGGCCAGGAGCTCCTATCCAGAGGGCCTGATCCTGCCTATTGATGGCCAGCTAAAGATAACCAGCGATGCAGGCTCCCAAAATGCAGCTGGATTCCTTTGCTAAGTCCGCCTTGCAGGCAAGGGGCTGGTTCTCTCACAAGCCAAGGCAGGGCCAGAGGAGCGCCCAGGCAAGGTAGGAGAGCCAAGCCCATCTCCAATCAGCAGTTGTGCGTCTGCAAAGACCGAGGGAGGCGGAGCGGAGAGGGACTAGGTGGGAGCCAGGTAGGATGGCTTTTCATCCATCCTCAATAAAGTTCTGGCGAAAGAACGTGGGTTATTTTATTTTTATGTACGACGCTTCACCCTAAAGGCGGTTAACAACAAGACAAAAACAATTCAATAAAGACATAAAAACAGAACAAATGCAACTAAAAGTGTAAAAAGAGCAAGGGACAGTTCATTGGCCAAAAGCCTGGGTAAAAAAGGCAGTCTTCTCTTTCCTCCGGAAAGGCTGAGAGAGGGGGAGCCATCGATGCTGGGAGCGAGTTCCGCAGCCTGGGGGCCATCACTGAAAAGGCCCTGTCCGGCCGCAAGCTTGACAAAAGGGCCTCGGCAGGTGTCGGGCACACAGAGCAGAGTCCTCCCAGCCCATCGAGCCAGGTGGGTCGATTCAGCGGGTAGATTCTGCTAGGGTTGGCCATGCCCGCCCTACCCAACTGCCAGCTCCCACGCCCTCACTCTCTCCTCCCCCTCCCCCCTCGATCTTTGCAAACATACAACCGCTGATCGGGAGTGTGCACGGCTCTCCCACCCTGTTTAAGGTTGCAAGAACATCCCCAAAGGTTTGCCCTAGTCTCCCCCCAACCCCCACCAATGTCCTGATGGGTTTTTGTGGCCTAAAATACAAGAGCCACCATTTCTCCAGCGTCGCTGTCTGGCCACTGGCCAGGAAATCCTATTTGCCACGGGATACCAGCAGGCTGCGACCCCAAGCTGGAGCAAGTCTCTCTTCCCTCTGTGCCAGCCCTTCGCTAAGCCTCTTTTGGCTTCTCTCCCAAAGCATGGCGAGGGGCAACACTTCCGCCTGTTTCAGAGTCTGCTGCTTTGGGGAAGCGAACAACAGTCCTACGGAGATGAAGATGGCCCAGGGCTGTGGCTGCATAGTCTGCAGGGCTGTTTCACACTAGGCTGCTGTGCCAAACAGCCCTGCCCAAGGGTTAGGGTTACACAGAGCACCATTCGACATATGCCAGCACCTGACTAGTGATCAAGCCCCCCTGCATAGCTGGCAAAATGGCACTGGTGGCCAAGCAGCTCCAAGGCAGGGGATCCCCAGATGTTGCTGACTACAACTCCCAGAGTCCCCAACCAAAGGCCACTGCAGCTGGGGATGCTGGGGGTTGTAGTCAACAACATCTGGGAATCCCTGCTAGAGGGAACACTGCACGGGAGCTAGCGTAATTCACCTGTACGGGCCCCTGGGCAGAGCAGAGTGTCTTCAGGGGCTGCTTTATGTTCCTTGCTGACAGGGCTGAACAAAAAGGTGCCTCAGTGCATCCACCCACAAGGGAGCCTCTGAGGAGGCAGCCGGGGGTCTGGAGGGAGTCGTGCGGGCTGACTGGCTGGGCGGCAAGGTCCCTAGGGAGCTGCCTTCCACGGAGTCAGACTCACGCTCCAACTACTCAGTACTGTCTGCTCTCCAGGGACTTTCAGCTGGATCTGGCGCTGCTGCCAGGGATGGAGCCCAGGGCCTTTGGCATGCAAAGCAGGGACTCCTCCACTCTTGAGTGGTGGCCCCTCAGAGAAGCTGCCTGATCCTGAGTCAGGCCCCTGGGACCCCACTGAGCAGGGACCTTTCCCCAGCCCAACCAGGAGATGCCCGCAAAGCAGGGGCTCCACAGCCTCATCGCAGGGGCAGAACTCAGCTCTTGCCTTGCGTTCCCGTTGAGAAGACATCCAAGAGGCGGCGAGGTGGGTACTTTGGGGGAAGGGGGCTGGAGGGAGGGAGGGGCGAGGACTGGGGGGCACCAGAGAGGGAAGCAGGCGGCAGCTTGAGACGGGTGGGGAGGGGCGAGGGGGGGACACTCGGTGGACGGGGTCGTGGGGCCTGGAGGGCTGGAGTTCCAGAAGCTGCTGCACGTGGGGGTGGGTGGGGGGGGACGCTTTCCTCATCACCCCAAGGCCGATGACGACCTCCCCAGCCTGTGCCCTGCTAAAGCTTTCATCTGCAACCAGAGAAAAGCGCCTGCCTCGTCTTTCTGAGTAAAGGCACCGAAGGAGGAGAGCCAGCCAGGCTTCTCCAAAGATCCAGGCTCCTTCTTGTTGTCCTCAGGATGACAAACGGGAAGAGTTGCTCTGGGCCTCCGTCCAGCCCTGGGGGTGTTTGCAGCCGCAGCCAGCTTCCCATCTCGGCTGCCAGATCTCCGGCCTCCCTGGGAGAGGCCGCCTGATCACCTTGCCATGGCCACTTGATGGGCTGACAGATCCCTTCTGGTTTTTACACCAATGAGCACCGCAAAGAGCCCACTGGAGAAACAGACCCTGGAGGATGCCCCCCAACTGCATCTCCCCCTCCCCTGCCACAATGCCCCTGGTCTTCCTTGCGGGGTCTGCTGCACTGGAAACAGCTCCATGCCCCCCCCGCCCCCCCGCCCCCGGGGAAGAGGCAGGCCTGCCTGCAGCACAACTGAGCTCTTTCCGCCATCCCCAAGCCTGAGCGTATCCCGGCACAAACAGCAATGCCAATCCAGATTCCTCTGCTTCATGCAGGCAAACACATGTTTCCAGCTGCAAAAGAGCCCAAGTTTAGACAGCAAGAACGGTGTCTGCCCAGGGCCAGCAAGGGAGGGCAGCTGCTCTTGTGGTGGTTGTGCCGTTGAGTCGGTGTCGACTCCTGGGGCCCACAGAGCCCTGTGGTTGTCTTTGGTAGAATACGGGAGGGGTTGACCATGGCCTCCTCCCATGCAGTAGGAGAGGACACCTTTCAGCACCTTGCTATATCGCTGCTGCCCGATAGAGATTTGGACTGGCAACCTCTGGCTCCCTGGGCAAGTCATTTCCCTGCCATGCCATTAGGCAGCTAAGTAGCAAGCGTGAGTTGTCCCCTTTGCTAAGCAGGGTCTGCCCTGGTTTGTATTTGAATGGGAGGCTACATGTGTGAGCACTACAAGATCTTCCCCTTAGGGGATGGAGCCATAGCTCAGAGGAAGAGCAGCTGCCTGCTTGCCTGCAGAAGGCTCCACATTCCCTCCCTGGCAGCATCTCCAAGGTAGGGCTGGGAGAGATTCCTGCCTGTAACCTTGGAGAAGCCGCTGCCCGTAGTGTAGACAATACTGAGCTAGAGGGACCAATAGTATATGGCAGCTTCATGTGCTCCAAGAACAAATCGGAACAGATCACCCTTTGGTTCTGAAAAAAGAGGGGTCTGGAACAAGGCAGATGAGGCATATATATATATTGGGGAGGAGAGCTGAGTCTTGACAGTACTGATCTAGATGGACCAAGGGTCGGCCTCAGTAGAAGGCAGCTTCCCATGTTTCCAGGTTAGGAGGGTTGATCCCTGCTGGGGGCTGCCTCCAGAATCAGCTGCCTACAGGCCCAGTAATTCACACCTCCTGTGCCCACCAAGGCTGCCTAACTTTGTTGCTTGCGGCTGCTGCGACAAAGGAATCCAGGCCCTTACCCTGGACAGGGCCTGGCACATCATCTCTAGTGCTACAGAAACTCGAGAGAGCACTGGTGGTGCTCTCAAGGTAGGGAGTGGCCCACTCTGACGAACTTGGCAAGGGTTCTACCCAGCCAGAAGGACCTGGCATTTGGCTCGAGCTTCCACCGCTGCCCCAAGCCCCCGTCCCTCCACTTCTCTCTCCCAATCCTGATTTTTATTCCAAGCACATCTCCGTGGAACAGTGCCAAGCCCAGGAGAAAGCACGCCTCAGCTGGCCAGCAGCCACCCAGACAGAGATCAATAAGGGACACGCAGTGCCGTCTGATTCTGCGATGGCCACCGTGGACGGCAGAAGTATTGGGTTCTCCTCATTACTTTCTCTTTTCATATGTTAATTTTTTTCTTCTACAGAGGAAGCACATGTTCCCTGCAAAGAGAAGGGGGTGGGGTGGGGTGTAGGGATGTGCAGAATGTTCTGATGGCAAAATGTTTTGAGTGTTTCAAGCTCGAAGCAGAACAACCCCGTTTTGATCAAAACGTTTCGATGTTTTGAGTGCCATTTTGGAGGCCTGTTTTTCCCTTGCTGATTGGTTTTCTGGCACTGGCTTCTGATTGGCTTGTGAGCACTTTGCTTCTTGGTTGGCCTGTTAACATACAAATCAAGTCCTGGGCAACGGTGCCCCCATTGGCTGGGGGGAGGAGGAGCCGAAAAGGAGGGAGTTTCAAAATGTATTCAAAGGGACTGGGAGGCACAGAGAGCTCTTATAGTGCACCTCTCTTGAAGAGGATACATCAGGAGAGGAGGAAGGAAGGATTTATTTTGTGGTTTTCTTTTATCAGCACTGAGTATAATATGCTGTGCTATGGCTAGTGTAACTATCTGGTTTTGCTGGATCTCAGATTGAGGAAAGGCAGAACTTGGATGCCTGCCTTCCTTGAGTTGTGGTTTGTTTGTTTTTGTGAGATAGTGTTGTGGCAAGAAATGGACAGTGGCAGCTCTGTGCGTGTGTGCATGTGAAAGTAATATCTCTTGGTGATTGCTGTGATAAGCTCCATTTCTGGCCTTGAGACTAACTTGTGCTTCACTCACAGCTCTAGGCTGCTCTGCAATCTGCATTGCAAGTTGTTGTACTCAGTCAAAAGGTGGCTGAAGTTGCTCTAATTGAGCATATGGCTCAAGCATATGGCTTAGCAGCTCTGGTTGCTACTAAGGGCGCTGCTGTGGCAGCCTTTGAAATACAAAGAAAAAAGGAGTCCTAACTGTGTGCAAGAGAGCAACTTATGCCAATGATGTTTCTGTGGCTCAAGCACTGTGCCTGGCAGTTGATTCTGGATCAGTATTCTTTTGTGGCTCTTTTTGGACTGGGTTTGAAAGGTGTGTGCTGTGTTTGGAGGGACAGATTCCCTTTTACTGTGTGCTTCTGCAGTGTTTTCAAGGCAGGATTGCAAAATGCACAGCAAATCGCCATGTGCTAGGGCATGATGGGTGCTACCTACCACCCAACCCACAAAAGAAATGGGCAAGCAGGCAATTTATAACAGATTTTTAACCTTTCCTCCAAACCCCCATAGGATCCTATAGGGAAAGGTTAAAAATCTGCTAAAATTTTCCCACTTGTCCATTTCTTTTGTGGTAGGTAGCACCCATCATGCCCTACCACATCACGCGCTTTGGTGTCCCCCTAGGAGCTACTCATGGGGAACAATGGGGTGTTTTGAGGTTCTCCATTGTCCCCTATGGCCCAAACATGTGAAACATTTTGAGATGTTTTGTCGAAAGAAGAGGAGAGCTGGTCTTGTGGTAGCAAGCATGACTTGCCCCCTTAGCTAAGCAGGATCCACCCTGGTTACATATGAATGGGAGACTTGATGTATGAGCACTGGAAGTTATTCCCCTTAGGGGATGGAGCTACTTTGGGAAGAGCAGAAGAAGGTTCCAAGTTCCCTCCCTGGCAGCATCTCCAAGAAAGGTCTGAGAGAGACTCCCGCCTGCAACCTTGGAGAAGCCGTAGACAATTCTGAGCTAGATGCACCAAGGGTCTGACTCAGTATATGTCAGCTTCCTCTGTTCCTATGTAACCGCCAGGTCGAGTGCTGTTTCCAATGAAACGTTCCAGCCGTTTGCATTTTGTTTCGAGCTCGAAACAGAATGAAAAATCAATTTCACGCACATCCCTAGTGAGGTGGCTGTTTCTGTGGATTGTACTCCACCTGCAACCACAGATCCATGACATGGTGTGCAGAACGGCAGGGCTGCCAACTCCAAAGCCCAAGAGGGCTCTTCTGCATACTCAACGGCTCCTGCCTCCCACTCCACCCCAGTACAGCCCCTCCTTCTCCTGTACTGGCAGAAGCAGACAGAAGCAAGGCTGGAATCAGGCACAGAGAATGTCCTGCCACCACTCATCATCTCAAATCAAAAGTCCTCAGAACTGGGGATGGCTTCCCTGAGGCGGGCAGGGGACCAGGAACCGAGTCCTTCTTCACACAGCACCTTATTAACTTATGGAATGCAGAACCACAAGATGTGCTGCTGGCCACTGGCTTAGATGGCATTTATGAAGGGCTACTGGCCACATTAGCTAAATAAGAACAGCCCTGCTGAATCGGGCCCAAGGAGGCCCAGCTCCTGTTTCACACAGTGGCCCACCAGATGCCTCTGGGGAGCCCACAGGCAAGAGGTATCTGCATGCCCCCTCTCCTGCTGCTGTGGCTCCCCTGCAACTGGTATCTGGAGGCATCTTGACTCTGAGGCTGGAAGTGGCCCACAGCCAGAATAGTAGCCATTGATAGACCTGTCCTCCATGATAGACCTATCCTCCCTTTTAAAGCCATCCAAGCTAGTGGCCATCACCACATTCCGTGACAGAGAGTTCCACAGATTAATTATGTGCTGTGTGAAAAAGTACTTCCTTTTCGTTGGTCCTAAAATTCCCGGCCTTCCGTTTCACGGGAGGACCCCTGCTTCTAATGTTGGGAGAGGGAGAGAAAAATTTATCTCTGCCCACTCTCTATATAACAAGTCCACTCTATAAAAGTCCATGTATACTTTTATGCATCTCTATCATGCCTCCCCATCGTCACCTCTCTTCCAAACTCAAGAGCCCCAGATGCTTTTAATGGAGCCTCCAGTTTCAGAAGCAGTAAACCCCTGAGTGCTAACCCCTGGTGACAGACAACAAAAGAGGGCTGTGAGCGTTCCAGAGACATTTGGCTGACCAGTGTGGGAAAGGGGGCATGCTGGAACACAGTTAGCCAAGAAGGCGGACTCTTCTGTTCTGCTCAGGAGAATGATAAAAGGACCAAGTGCGGGAAGCAGAACAGGCCCTCCCTCTCCACAGAAGCGCTCACAGTCAAAGGGTGTTCCTTTTGTGAAGGGCATTCTTTAGAAATAAACTGCAACCTAGTCTGGTTCGGCCTGAGTTGCAGACTGGTTTTGTGCCAGACTTGCTTTCAAGAGGATAAATACAGAAGGCCAAAATGCTACAGGCAAGAGCTCCACACCCTTGTGCAGATGCAAGATCCTACAACAAAATGTGCGTGTGTGTGTGTGTGCGCGCACACACACACACACACACACACACACACACACACACACAGCGCCCTCCTCTCAGGGAAAATTCCCTTGACTTCCAAGAGTTCAGGATGGCTTTCTTGCAAAAGACCGAGGGGGAGCAGGACGCGCACACACGCACACGCACAGACACACACACAGCGCCAGCCGGTGGACTCACCCACGCAGTCACATGTCGGGAACTCTGCTTGCGCTCGCTTGGCAGGTGTGTCCAGCAAGCTTTTGGTCGGCGTGTCCAGGTACTTCAAGGGAGATTCCAAAAATCCACTGAGAGTCGGCATGAGTGGCACCTGATCCTTGGTCGGAGTCCCTTCCATGGAAGCAGTGTCTGCATTTTGGTTTTCATCAGAGTAAAAGCACGTGGTGGAAACCACGGTAATAGCACCAGAAGATTCGATTTTTATCTGCTTGGGGGACCGGGCGGCAAAAGGGTTTTCCAGAGGTTGCCCGGCCCCCGGCAGGAGGGAGAAGGTGTTGTGATGACCCGCATTGGGCGCCTCCGACAGAGGCGGCGTGCAATCCTTGGTAGCCGGCAGCTGGAGGGCGGCCTCCAAGCCCCCCGCAGGCTCTGGAGAGTGGCTCAGAGAAGAGAAGGGGCCCGGGGAAGGAGAGAGAGGCTGGCCTGGCAGCGGCCCGTTGCCGAGGAGCAGCGGAGCGGAGATCTCGGGATTCTGCAGGCTGAAGTTCTCCCCAAACTCCGCCTCAAACTGTTTGATGAGCTCCTCCAGCTTGTCGTCCACCGCGATGGGGTTAGGGGGCAGAAAGGGCTGCTCGGCCGAGTTCATGGGCCGGTGGAAGGCTTCCTCGTGCCCGTTGCTGCAGGGGGGGAAGCCGGAGCCGGGGGTGCCGAGGGAGGCGGAGTCGCTCGCAGGGCCCTCCAGGTAGCAGCAGCGGCGGCCTTCCTCCTGGCTGGGATGGCGCGTTTCCTGAGTGTGGGGAGCCGGGCTGCTGCTTTCAAGTAGCTTCTGCAAGGGGGACTGCTCTGCAGGGCTGGCTGCAAAGGGGGCGGGGGGCGGGGGCTTGGTGGGGGTGGCGGGGAGGGGCATCTCTTTGCCGGGGCGCTCCGGAGTGGCCGCCGAGCGGAAGCCTTCCAAGCTGATCTGCCTGGCGGGCAGGAAGAGGGGCTGGGAGTCCTTCTGCTTGGCCTTCTTGATCTGGACCTGCTTGCGGAGGGGCTTGACCTGAGTGTGCTTGTCAGGCTGGGTCTTCTTCTTCCGCTCCTTGGCGGGCTTCTCCGGGGGCTTGGGGGGCTGGGCCACGGCGCTGGGAGCCCACCAGCTGGGCAGCTGCTGCTCCGGGGGGCCTCCCTGAGGCAGGCCCTGCTCGAGGAAGAGGCTGCGCTTGTGGTGCAAGTGCTGCTGCAGGGCCTTCTGGGTCTTCTTGCGCAAGCTGCTCTCCTGCAGCAGCTGAGACAACTGCTGGCTGGAGGAGGAGGAGGCGGCGGTGGCGGCGGCCAGCTTGCGGTAGCCTGCTGCCGCCGCCGCCTCACCCTTGGGGGCCAGCGGCTCCGGCTTCAGCTTGAGGGCCCGCACCTTGCCAGGCAGCACTTCGGGCCGCTTGAAGACCGACTTGATGCAGTCGGTGGCGCTGCCCAGCAGCTGCTCCAGTTCGGCCATGGGGTCGCTCGCCAGCGGGGACGGGGGCAGGGCCCACAGGCTGCTCTTCAGCTTGCTCTCCTCACTCCACCGCTCCGGGAAGTCGGCCTTTGGCGGGGTGGAGGCGACGGCGGCGGGAAAGAGGCCCCGGGGCTCCAGGTGCCCATTGTTGCGGTCCAGGCAGCAGAGGCTGCTCTCCTGGGCCGCTTTCGGCCCCTGCTGCCAAGAGGCCGGCGAGGGGGGAGCCTGGAGGGGCTGGGGGCTGGGGTACGGCTTCAAGGCCTGGCCCGGGCCCAGCTCGGCGCTGGGCACAGATAGCACCTGGGGGGTGGGGTCGTGGGCCGGGAAGGGGGGCGGCTGCCCCAGCTGCTCCTCTGAGGCGAAGGCCACGGCTTGCAAGGGGCTCTGGGGCCGGGGGGCAGCCTCCGGGGCCGGCTCTGGGAGGACCGAGGACAGCTGCGTGAGGGCTTCGATGGCAATGGCCGTCTGGAGGCTGATGTTCTTCTCCTTGGCGATACTCAGTGCACTTTGGGAGAAGGGGAGGGCGTCGGAGGGACGCAGCACCGGCTCCTCGTCTGCAGCAGGCACCTGCTTGTGGTTATTAGCACCGTGGTCTGGGGGAGGTGGGGGCGCTGGGCCGAGGGGCGGCCGGGGGCCTCTCTGCTCCCCGCCAGTGGCCGACCGGATCTTCTTCTCCAGCCACTCCAGGTAATCCGGGCACTCGGGGCCGTCGCAGTTGCAGCTGGGCGGCTTCATGCCGTGCCTGGCCAGAGCCAGTTCGTTCTTGAGAGCGTTCAGGTCCTCAGCACCAGGGCAGCTGTTGGAAGAAGAAGGCCCCGCCAGGTCACCCCCTGCCCCGCTTCGCTTCATCTCGGCATTGAACTGCTCGTACAGCTGCATGCTCAGCAAGGAAGGGGGGGCCGGAGGCGCCGGCCCCTGCGCGGACAGGGCTGCTTCTGCAGCCGCCGAGAAAGCCACCAGGTTCTGAGCGTCCTCCAGGTCGGCATTGCTGGCGGCGTCTCCCCCACTCAGGGCAGCCGGCTCACTCTCCCAGTTGGCCTTCTGCCTGGCGCGGGGGGTGCCAAGCCAAGGGCTGGGTCTCATCAGCATGGCCCCCCCTCCTCCATGGGCCAGCCCCAGGCTCTGCTCCTCATTCAGCCTTCTTTCTTCCACATGGTTGAGGGGCCCTTCTTCCATTTGGCCTGTTTTGGGTCCATCAACTGAACTGCCCTCCAAACCGGTCTGAAAAGAGAGAAGCAGAGAAAACAGGGTTGAGTTCCAAAAGGGGCACCACCTGCGTCTCTTCCAGCCAGAGGCGACGACGACGACAACCAGCAAGTCCACGGACGGTGGCTTAAGCTTCCATAGACTGAGCGCACACTGTACTGCATGCCTAGGATTGCACAGCCAGGCCCTCACGGGAAGTGGGGCAAGAGTCAGAGAGGGACCTCTAAGGAGGAAAAGTTGGGAGGGAGGGAGGGAGGCAGGATGGCTCTGCTGCAGCCCTGGCAAGTGCCCACGGTGCCATATCCCCAGCAGGAAACCACCCCCAGCCCACCCCGGTTTATTGCCTTGACTTTTCTGTCCCCCGGCCCCGACTACTCCTAGCCCTGGAGATCCCTCGCTTGGCTCCTCCTCCCCTCCAAGAGGCTCTTCCTGGAGGCCTTCCTGCCCGTTCAACTCAACTCTGAAGATCTGGTCGGGGTCTTGCTCAAGTGGAAGACCAGTTGTGGTTATCACTGCAGCCCAGTTCTTTGCCATTCTTGCCCAGTTCCTGCCCTGAGGCTCTTGCCAGATGCAAGGGGCTCTGGGCTTTCCACCTCATGCCTCACAGGTCTACCCTCCCTTCTTCCATTCAAGAAAAAATGTTCTGCGACACTCAAATGTTTGATCACAACTTTTGGGATCTCTTAGTCGGCCCTAACTGTGGCTGTTGCTTTATGAAAGATACACCACACTCGCAAAGAGAACAAGGCCCAGTTAGTTCATACCACTAAAGATGTTCTGGACCAAAGGGTGTTTCGGGAACATTATTATTATTCGTGTAGTGTGTGGCAGATGTTTGTCTGTTTGTATGGGACTTCCAACTACAAACAGACAAACATCTGCCACACAGTACAGCAGATATAACTGTAGTAGAGAAGAAAGAAAAACAAGTTAAAACAATCGACATAGCAATACCAGGGGATAGCAGAATAGAATAGAAGAAAAAGAAATAGAAAAAATAACAAAATACAAAGATCTAAAAAATGGAAAGTGAAAGGCTGTGGCAGAAAAAGACCAAAATAATCCCAGTGGTAATTGGCACCCTAAGTGCAATTCCAAAACAACTTGAAGAGCACCTCAACACCCTAGGGGGCCACAGAAATCACCATCAGCCAATTACAAAAAGAAACTACAAAAGGGCAACAACCCAACTGAGCTGACAGACCTGGTTCCAGGGTTAGCATTGGAGTCACCCAGACTGTTGGTGGTAGGGGACTTCAATGTTCACCATGGGACCGGGTTGTAAGGAGCTGCTCAGGAGTTCATAGCAACCATGACAACTATGGGCCTATCCCAAGTGGTCTCTGGACCAGCACATGTTGCTGGTCACACGCTTGATTTGATCTTTTACTTTGATCGGGGTGGGGTTCCATGGGTGGGGACTCCTGTTATTTCCCCATTGTCGTGCACGGACCACCATCTGGTTAAGGTAGGACTTGCATCCACCACCCATCTCTGCAGGGGTGAAGGAGCCATTTGGTTGATCTGTCCGAGAATGTTATTGGATCCAATAGGATTCCAATAAGCCTTGGAAGGGCTTTGAGTTGGCTCTTCCAAAGATTCTGTCCATGCTCTGGTGCAACCAACTCACTAGAGCAGTATTCTTTATTTGTTTGTTTGTTTGAGTTTTATACCGCCCTTCTGAAATGGCTCAGGGCAGTTTACAATTAAAAACAGAAACCATTAAAACCAATAACAATTAAAACAGAAATATAAATATGAACACCAATTTAAAAACATCTTAAAAAACAAACTATCAGAACAATTAAAACCCTGAAAACCAGGTTAGCATTAAAACAATTAAAATTAATTTAAAACCCTGAAAGGCCAGGCCAAACAGATGGGTTTTAAGGGCTCTCTTGAAGGTCAGTAAGGAATTAAGATTGTGAATTTCTGCTGGGAGCGCATTCCACAATCTAGGAGCGGCTACAGAGAAGGCCCGCCTCTGAGTCGCCACCAAACGAACTGGTGGTAACTGGAGACGGACCTCCTCAGATGACCTTAATGTGCGGTGGGGATCATGCAGAAGAAGGGGCTCTCTGAGATATCTCGGACCCAAGCCGTTCAGGGCTTTAAAGGCAATAACCAGCACTTTGTATTTTGCCCGGAAACATATCGGCAGCCAGTGTAACTGTTTCAAAATAGGCATAATATGGTCACTCTGGGTTGCCCCAGAGACCAATCTGGCTGTCGCATTCTGAACTAACTGAAGTTTCCAGACTACGTACAAAGGCAGCCCCACGTAGAGCGCATTGCAATAGTCAAGTAGACACCATCACTCCTAGGCATCATCTCCGACCTGCTTCAAAATTAGCCCCATAGTATTCAGAAGAATTATGGGAGCTGAAGCGGCGAGGTAGAAGACTAGAGCGCAAATGGAGAAAGACTTGACTCGAATCTGACAGGTTACAACACAGAGCACATTTGAAGATCTATGCTCCGGCAACAGCACAAAGAAGACGTTCTTTTCTGCTCGAATTGCATCCACGGTTTCACATCCAACTGAGCTGTTGTGAGATGGTTAGTACGAAGCTCCCCACCCCCGCCACCGAATCCAAATTTGGAACCATCAGTTACCCACTGTGATGCTTTTTCCACAGATAAAATCTCTCATACTCAGGCCAAACTGGATTCTACAATTACAGTAGAGTTTGTGATGGAGGTATCCTATCCAGCAACTCCTCTTTTGTGGTCAGACCAGATCACTTTCAGTTTGTGACTCTAAGGATGTGGACAAGCTGCTTCAGACTGTGTGTCCAAACACTTGACCCTTGCCCAACTTGGCTTACTTTAACAATCAGATTATCAGAGAGGGTCTGGAAAACATCATAAATGCTTCTCTGAGGGAAGGTAGGATGAAAAAACCTACAATGGACCCCACAGAGTTAAGCAACTATAGGCCTGTCTCTAATCTCCCATGGTTGGGCAAGGTGACTGAGAGGGTGGTGGCTTCTCCGCTACAGTTAGTCTTGGAGGAAACTGATTATCTAGGCCCATTTTTAACTGGGTTTCGGGCAGGCTATGGGGTTGAGCCTGCCTTGGTTGGCCTAATGGATGATCTCCAATTGGCTATTGACAGATGATTCTGCTGATCCTTTTGGATCTCTCAGTGGCTTTTGATAACATCAACCATGGAATCCTTCTGGGTTGCCTGAAGGAGGTGGGATTGGGCAGAACTGTTTTACAGTGGTTCCGCTCCTACTTCTCTGGTAGATTCCAGATGTTGCTTTGAGTCTGCTGCTCTGCATGGAGTTCCACAAGGCTCCATACTGTCTCCAATGCTCTTTAACATCTACATGAAACTGCTGGGAGAGATCACCAGGAGGTTTGGCTGGGTGTTATCAATATGCTGATAATACCCAAATTATTTCTCCATATCGTCCTCATCAGGAAATGGCATAACTTCCCTAAATACTTGCCTGGAGGCGGTAATGGGCTGGATGAAGGATAACAAACTGAAGTTGAATCCAAATAAGATGGAGATGCTGACTTTGGAAGGCAGGGGCCTTGGAACCTGAGAGATGGTATAGATCTGCCTGTTCTGGATGAAGTTACACTCCTCCTGAAAGATCAGGTACGTAGCTTGGGAGATCAGGTGCATGGGTCCTGGATCCAAAATTCTCCTCTACCAGCTCTTCTCTTCTCTAGCTGCTCCCATGGCAGCAGTGAAGGGTGTCTTGCCCTCCTGCTGGTGTCTCCAAAGGAGAGCTCCTCCTTTGTAATGAGCCCTGCCACCTATTGAGATCATCTAGGGAGCTCCAGTTACATTTGCCACCAGCAAATCTGGTGGCAACTCGAGCCAGGACCTTCTCTGTGGCTGACCCAGGGCTTTGGAATGCGCTCCCTGTCAAAATAAGAGTGTCTCCATCTCTGATTGCTTTTAAAAAGCCCCTTAAGACATACCTGTTTTCTCAGGCTTTTCATTAAAACTAATTAGCCTACTTTCCATTAGGCTTATGAGATCACCAGATATTCCGTGTGTGTGTGTGTGTGTGTGTGTGTCCATGTGTCCGTCCCCCACTATCAACTTCACGATGCCTGGACCAATATGAACCAAACCGGGCACAGTTGTAGGGACACATCAACAGCATAGGTTGTGATGATGTCATCACAATTCAAAATTCAAAATGGCAGACACGTAAACGTTTGAGGCACAAGTGGTCTAACTTGTGAACTGCCTAACTGATTTGAACCAAATTTGCTACAGCTGTAGGGACACATAGGGACACCTCAATGGCATAGTTTGTCATATCATCCACCCCGATTCAAGACGGTGAACATGTGAATGTTTGAAGCGCATGTGGGCTAACTTGTGGACCGTCTAACCAATCTGAACCAAATTTGCTACAGTCATAGTGAGTGACAGACAGGGATACTTCAATGGCGTAGTTTGTGATGATGTGATCCACCCCAATTCAAGATGGCAGATGCATAAACATTTGAGGTGCAAGTTGGCTAACTTGTAAATTGCCTAACCGGTTTAGCCCAAATTTAGTCCAGTTGTAGGGATAATAAAAGGAAAGTAAGCAGATTAGTTCTGGCTAGAACAACTTGTTTTAAACCATTTAACCATTTTAGTATGTGAAATTATTTTAATTGTTTTTATTCTGTTTTATAGTATTTTGGACTATGTACACCACCTAGAGATACATATATCAGGAGGTATATAAATTTAATAAATAAATAAAACTGGCAACATTTAGCTCATTACAGAGGTAGGCAACCTTGGTTGTCCAGCTGTTTAACTACAAATCCCATCATTCCCAGCCACAAATTATTGTGATTGGAGGCGATGGGAATTGTAGTTCAACAACAGCTGGAGAGCCAAAGTTTTCTACTTCTGGCTTACCACCAATATTATGGGACAGAATTCTCCACTGCTATATATTTCTATGTAAGTTTTTCCATTTATAAAAATCCAATGCCTCCTTACACTAATCTATAACATAACTACTGGATACAATAAATAACGAATTGGGCAGTTTCAAAGTAGTAATTAACATTTTCTCCTCAACTATACCAAGGAAATACAAATACAGTGGTCCCTCGACTTACAAACTACTCGACATAAGTATTTTTCGAGTTACAAACGGCAGTTTTAGATCCGGTTTTAGATGCGGTTTTTTCGACTTACAAATTTTTAGATGGGGTTTCCTCGACTTACAAATTTTTAGATGGGGTTTCCTCGGCTTACGAATTTTACATGCGGTTTCCTTGACTTGCCTGCCTGTTTACTGCCTGTTTATTCTTGAAAAGAAATGTTCCTGTGCAGTTTGCAAGCCTTACTGGGGGTCTGGGTCTTTTTTCTAGGCTCCGGAACGCATTAATCCGTTCCCAATGCATTCCTATGGGAAACCGCTTTTCGACTTACGAATTTTTCAACTTACAAATGTGCATTCGGAACGGATTAATTTCGTAAGTAGAGGGACCACTGTATAAAATTTGTATGTTAACCATTCTCACCGCCTTCTCTTTTTTCTTAACATTTAAACAATGCAAGGAAAATGCATGTTATTGAATTGCCATGTCTTAAAACTTTTAAAAATATTCCCCAAATAAATAATGTCCTAGCATAGTTTCAAATTTCTTTGTAGATAATATTTAAACCACAGCAAGGCTGCAATCCTATGTACCCTTACACTGAAGCTGGTCCCACTGAACTCAGAAGTATAACTGAGCGCATAGGACTGGGTTCTCAAATGTCCTTTATTGATTCCCTCCCCCCATTGAATTTTTCAGTTCAAATATGTTTAGCTACTGGGGGAAGTGACAAGTATTTCCTCCACCCCTCCATCTTCAAAGTCATTGATAACCATGGTGAAGAGCCCCAGTCTGAGGAAAGAGCCCTGCAGCATTTCACCTGAAATCTCCCCCCACTGAGGAGCGCAGGTTGAGCACAGGTTTCCACCGGTGTTCCCTCTAAGGTGTGTGCACATGAGCACACTCAAACGGTTTTTGATGCCCGCTCAGTTAATTTTAGATCCCGCTCAGGTTGAATCAGGAAAGTCCCACTCTGAATGCACGTGTGCCTTGATCCTGCCGCCCAGAACAAAACTCATTCCATAGACAGAGGGAAAAACATTAGAGAGAACACTGGTTTCCACCCATGGTAAATCTATGTGCCAGCATTATCACCCCACCACATTTGACCAGGATGCTGACCCAAATATCATGGGGAAGTCTGCAAGGTGCTTTGATGGAATCAAGATACATGACGCCTGTAATGTTCTCACAATCCACTGAGTAAACGGAGTTATTTTTAACCTAGGGTTGAACGGAATCCTAACCCAAAAACCAGCCCAGAGAGGGCTTTTTCAGTGAACCAGAGCTGAATCCAAACTGAAATTTGGGGGGGCCTTAAACTGAACCAAGCCCCTAAAACAAGAAGTGGCAACCAGTTCAAAAGCAGTTCCGTAATCAGCTGGGAGGGGGATAAAGACTCCTCTGGTCCAACTGTATTTGGAAAAAATATATTTCTCAGGGAGCCATCTGAAAACAAGGGAAAGGGGAACAGGAGATGTGGGTCGGCAGGACCAGGGACTTTTCTGGGGCTCAGGTAGAGGCTTGCTCACCCCTAGGCTGCTGGCCAGCAACAAGGCCTGGGGGCAGAGGATTCTTGACTGGAGGCTGGGAGCATCTTGTGTTTCTGCCTTGCTGCCATTCTGTGTTCACCCTAAATAAGCTGTTTGTCCATTTTGTTTTGAGCCTATGTATTTTGTTTGTAAAACCCATTTAAAGTAAATATTTCTTTTCTCAAGTGAATATATGTCAATATATTCTCAAGTGAATATATTGAAAGCAAATGATGTTGATCTCATTCTGCACGAAAGATATTTAATCCTGTTCAAAGCTCTTTAAAGTGCCTGAACTGGAAAGCTACTTTTTAAAGACCGTGTCTGAACTGGAGAGCAACAGTTTCTAACGCCAACTGGGTGAGAGAACATGTGTCAGGTCTGTGGGGTGGACGGAGCGTCATCAGGGCCCACTAGAACGAGCTGCACACAGACACACGTGGTCCTGGGGGCAGGAACGCAGAGCCCCCCCTGCCCATGGGGAAAGCGGAGCAGCCTTCAAAAGAGGAGCCAAGCCAGGCGCATCCCTGATCGACTTGGATGAGACACAAGAAGCCAGCCTGATCTCCTCGACTGGCAGGGCCACACTCACGGGCCGTGTTCCCTCGAAGGTGCGTGCACGTGCATCCGCTCACAGGTTTCCTGACGTCCGCTCAGTTCATTTTAGATCCCGCTCAGGTTGAACCAGGAAGGCACCACTCTGAATGCAGGTGAGCACAAACTGCCTTGATACTGCTGCCCAGAACAAAATTCATTCTGCACAGAGATGAAAACATTAGAGAGAGCACTGCTCACGGGGGGGGTGGGGGGGTGCGCGCGCACACTCATGTGCGTGGGCGAGGAGGGTGCAGAGGAGCAAGCAACTGCTTCCCAAGCAACACGCAGGGGAGGACGACAAGCAGACTGGCTCTCCCCAGGAGACACCTGTCAGGGCTTGTCCGTTCTGCTAGCCCAGCAGCAAAGCGCACAAGTCGCTTTCATGAGTAGCTGACTGTTGGCAGGGTGGGATCTCCCCGGCCCTCTTTGGAGGACTTTCCCAGAGGGAGGATTTCTCAGGTCTCGGGCCTGCTGACTCAGCACACCCGACCGTCGCAAGCCACAGCAGCACGGAGGCGACGCCAACCTCCACTGCTCCACACCGGCGGGAGGAGGTCAGCCTAAGTGCCACCACTCAAACGAGGCTGGGGGAGGAACTGCCACACAAAGCAGCATCTCCTGGAAAGGGCCTGCAAGGTAGGGCCAGAGCCACTGCCAAGGAGGCTCTCCCTCCTACCCACAGCCCTGGGTCAACGCTATGGGAGCCACAGAGAGATCCAGCAGCGTGGCCTGTTTCCAGGATGGCCTCCCAAGTGTCCAATCCAGCAATGGGCAGGACCGGCGGCTGGGTCGGGTTTCTATGAATTTGCTGCACAAAAAAGGTCACAGGAAGCACAGCCAAGGGCTTTTCGGTGGCCAAGCGAGTCTGCTCTTGCGGCCCCTCTCATCCGACACAGTCTCAGCCCCACTCATGCACTCCTTCAGCGCCATGGAAGCCCCTCGCACTTCACTGTACAGTTAGTTCTGTGAACTCAGAGACCAGAAAAAGATTGCCGGGAAAGGCCAGAGAAATCTCTCTTGGGCAGAGCTTCACAATGTCAACGCCGCCACTGAAAAAGCTCCGTCTCCTGTAGCAGGACATGGGCATCCCCAACTCGGAGACATCCTGCAATTCTGCTTAATTCCGAAGGGGATTCATGTGGGGGACACGACTCCCTAAAGCAGAAGTCTTTAACCCTCCAAAAGGCTGAATCAGCGACTGGAACACAAACACTACAACAGCCTCTCGGTGTTGAAAAGTGGCACCAAGGCCAGGACTGGGACCCCTCAGAGAACAGCCACCTACCCCGTTTCCAAATCAAGAGACCTGCTCCCCACCAGACGGCTTCAGCTTATTCACCTCCTCCAGTCCACTCATGTCCTCAGGCAGCCTTGGATGGAATTCCCCACTGCACCAGAGATGGAGGAATACGATCATGAACCATCAAGCGGGCTTCGGCAGCTGCATTCCGAGTTGTCCAAAGACTCTGCCCAGCTATTTCTGTGTGAGCCGAGAGGTCATCCCAGCATCTCTTGCACCATCTTTGCCCTTGGCCCACACAATCACATGTGACCCAAGATGAACATCCTCTGGGATACCTTGAAGGAATCCTGGGGCCCAGGTCCCCTGCAGCAAGCTGAGTGGATACTTGGGCAACTCAGTCACTGGGCTGTCTCTGCAAGGGAGCAGGCTACCCAGAGCGGAAACTCCTGAGTGAATCCTGTTCCAGAACCCTAAATGCAGCTCCAGTCAAGGAAATGAGTTGTGCTTCTCCTGCAACGAACCAGCGAATGACAAACAGTATTGTGAGCGTGCCTGGAGGGCAGCGAGGGCCCTGGCTCCCCTCTCTGAATGCCATGCTGTACTCCTGCACCAGCCGTACAAGTAGCCTATTCTCTCCACTGCTCAGAGACATCTGAAAGTGGTTTCATCAAAAAGGGGGCTTGTCAGCAGACCAGAGGAAGCCCTCCCCATCATGGAAGTCGCTTCAAAGGGCAACCTTGAGACAAAACATCTTTTTTTTTCCCCAAAAAAGGAGGAAAGAACAGCAAACAAAACTATTGTGTGTTTGCAAGTGAAGATGATACTTTAGGGAAACCCTTCAAGGCTGGAAAAGCATTTCGGATTCCAACGAGTCAGCATCAAGATTTTGGGGCAGGCTTCCTAAGCTCCACCATGGAAGTCTCTCTTATGGTTTCCAACAGACTGAAGGCTGCTCCAGCTGATAATGCGGGCTGTGACTTCCCAAAAGCCGTTCTCAAGGTCTCTCACGCAACAATTAATGCAGCTAAAGAATCCATAAATGGCAGCAAGAAGCGGCCAGAAAGAGATAGGAGGCATCACGAGGAGAGCCCACTTCCCTCTCAGCCGCTCCAAGAAACAACTTTCCAGGAGACACTAATTCCAAGCTGCTCCCTTTGTTCTGGCCTCCTTGGAGAGGGATGCACTTTAGTTCCCAACTTAAACTGGAAAAAGTGAAGTGCTGCTCAAGAAGCTCAGGCAATGTGCTGGCTGAGAGGCTGTAGATCAGAAAGCGGTTTGTGCGAACCTTGTCGCTGAAAGAAGAGCTGGCTCCAGGTTTCAGGAGATCCTCGATGGCAAACTGCGCCTGGCATTCTTGGGAGCCTGCACAAGAACCCATTTCCAGCAGCATCACAAGGGCGGCACTTAACCCTTCCCCACAGGAGCCAACGGCAAGCATTCACATCTGCGGGAGAGAGCAAAAGGGTACAATTGGGGACTGGTCTGGGGCCAACCGGGCTCCTGGCCTCTTTCTGTCTGCAGAGCCCCACCATGCCGGTCTCTGTCTCTTGCTCATGCTAGAGGGTGCTGGGACTTCAGAAAGAGAATGTCAGGAGCTGGGGGGGGGATAAACTAGCAAAATGCTCGTCCTTATGGTGGGTGGAGGGAGTGCCAATATTTTGCAAGGATCGGGGGGGGGGGGTTGCAACATCTGAGCTCCACCACTTCCCAAAGGTCCCCTGCTCCCTCAAATATCTCTGTCCTTCCTGCTCTGCTGCCCCTTAGACCTGGAGCCACCTCCCAGATGCCACCTCTCCCATTTCCTTTAGGTCCCTCCTATGAAACCACTTTAGTCCTCGGTCCCCATACTCTGTTGCAATTAAGCCTAAATATGGGGTGCTTGCAAAGCACCACACTTCCTTCCCCACTGATCTCTGCTACCACTTCCCCACCCTTCCTCTGTCATCTCCCTCACGCTGAGCTGAGATTGTGAGCGGCCGCAGCAGGGACTTGTCTGCTAAGGCTTTGTGAAGCATCGTGTGCTTAGATCAGGGGTTTCCAACCCTGGGTCTCCAGCTGTTGTTGGACTACAACTCCCATCACCCCCATACACAATGGCCAATGACTGGGGATGATGGGGGTTGTAGTCCAAGGTTGGGAACCCCGATTACAGATGGCACTACATAAATAACTAACCACCTCAACACAGGAGACTTGGATTCAAATCCCTGCTCAGTGCAGCCTCCATGAACTGTCCTTGGCCAAGTCACCACCACCGCTTAGTCTGGATGTCCCAACTGGAGAACAGGAGTTGCACTGACCCCCCTCAACAAACTCCATCCACCACGTTCACCATGGCAAGCATCCCTCTCCCCGCTAGCTAGCACTCTGGAAGCTCAACACAATGGCGAAAGACACACACACACACACACACACTCTCCTAGGAATACCCTGCCAAGCTTGGTATTCAGGAGAAGAGTCGGGGCTCATCCTGACCTCACTAGGCTGTGAAGGTTGTCACAGTGGCTCCAAAGCCCAACGCGGTGCCAGAGGTAAGATCACGGGGTCGGTGGTGACCGCAAATGCTGGTTTCTATCAAGGCCAGTCAAAACGTAGGGAGATACGTCCTGATCCAAATCCATTCATGACATCCGATTTATCAGATAGGATACACAGAGAGCAAAGCCATCTCCAGAAAGATTCAAGAGCTGGCGTTTATGCTCTCCCTGTAGAGACGCCTTCCAAATCCGTTGCCATGAGGTACGGCTCCAGGACGCGCTCAAGGCTTCAACGTACACACGGATTTCCGCATGCTGAAAATTGCACGTCAGGGGAACCCTCTGGATACGAAACAAGGATTTCCCAATGAGGAAGCTGTCTTCCTCGGCGCATAGAAGGGCAAGGAAATTCCTGAGCGGAGGAAGCTCTGCGTATGCACAGGAGCCTTGCAGAGTTTTTGAATCATATTCAAGGAATCTAGGAGTTTCGCTCCAAGGGCGTGTAAGAAAGGTGCCACTTCACTTGGAAAAACATCTCAGAGCAGAAGGCTCAAAGTCTGAAGCAAAAGCGCAGAAGGAAGAGAGAGGTCTGGCACCAACACATCCAACCTGTGTCAAAATGGCAAGTGAGGAACCAAGTGGAGTGAGAGTTTCTGTAGTCCTAGCATCACCATGGAAGTTGGCCTGGCCCGCCTTCCAAAATGCTCATTAAAGACAGTATCTTGTGCAGCTCACGGAGAGATTTCGTTTTGCACCCAAATGCTTGTCAGATCCACCCGTTTGCTAAATAAGTCTTGGTTCTTCCTGGCAGTTCTGATCAGCTCCTTTGTTCCTTCACAGCCGAGCAGCGGCCGCAGCGGAGGCAGCAGGAGGGTCTATGAGAGGCTTTTGTGCATTCATCTCCCTCCCCCCCAGAGCCCCTTACAAAACTCCACCATCAGCACAAGCCCATCTTGGGCTTCTTCTCCTCCTCTGCAGACAAAGATCTACCAGGAGGGCATATAGATCCTGGAGCAGAGATCAGTTATGCATGCCCTCCCCTGCCGAAATGATCCAGGAGAAATCAATAACCCAAAGACAAAATCCTCCTCCTGATTTCAGATTAAAAAAAACCACCCCCACCCCCCTGCCATTGTTCCCCAGTGAAAACAGGAATTCTTGGTCAGAGAAAAAAATCACACAAAAAGGGAAAACATGGAGGGAAAAGCCACATATTTCCCCTCAAAAATGTAAAGCATTAGGGTTTTACATTCTTCAAATACATAAAAATAAAAGACCTGCCAACCTTTTTTAAAGGAGGAAAATGCCCTTGAGGATTTTGGCAAAAGGCTCCTAATTCAACTAAGCTACTTCAAAAAGTTAGCAGCCATTTGTGGCTTAATGCAATTACGGGAAGACTACACTGCATCATTGCAAGACTTCTCACACACACACACACACAGCCAGGGTAACCTTCCCCACCACAGAAACGCCTCTGCCTTTCTTCCCTGTCTCCCTGCATATTTTTGGCACAATTAACACTCTGGGTCAGAATTGCCATCTGTAGTCCTCCTTGCCCTGACCCTTCTCCCAGTGACACTGTGCCATATTTCAGAAACAGCAAGCAAAAAATGTTGACAGAGGCACGAAAAGCTTCACGTTTCACAGGGCTTCCAAAAGGCACTCTCCCCCCCCCACGCCCCCCCCCCAACGGTGCCCCAGTTTTCTCCTCCAGCAGCTTAGCCACCGCACTGCAAGTCCTGCTTGTTAAAGACAGCCCAAGCGGTTGCTGCCTGGCTTGCTGCATTCGGCGAGCTGGGCTGACGGGAGAGGAGGAAGCCATCTCACACACGCACCCCCAGCTGCATTTGGCTAATGGCTCCATGGCAGGCACAGCCCAGTCAATTGCTTCCCCAGTAACACAAAGGAGGAGACAGACGGACATCTTGGAAAACTGCAGGCAGAGGAGGAGGAGGAGGAGGAAAGGAAAGAACACACCACCACCACCACTAGGAAACACTTACATTTGCAGAGTGCGCCAAGAGAAAGCCCAACACCGTGAAGCAGGAGGGAAGGGAAGCATGGAGGGGTCCCGAGGAAACGTGACACACCACAACTGAGGACCGACTGCAGAGGAGGTAACACTGATCTAGTTATTCAGCCAACACAGACCTCCCCCTCCCCTCGCTGAACAGCTGTGGGGGCCATTATCCCTCCTGCAGACTGCACGTACTTCGCCAGGGTGGCTGCAGTACTGCACAGAGTCGGAGAGGACTGGGTGGCTGCAGGAGGAGACAGGAAGACACTTTCCCCTCTTGCAGCTGGGGGCAGGGGGAGCCACACCCCAGCAGGCTCCAAGGAGGAAGGCCCGGCCTTGCCCCAGGTCTCCCGGGCAATTATTGTCCAAGAGGGGGGGAATACCTCCCTCCACAAAAACACAGGCACAAGCAGCCACCCACCCCGGAGTGGAACGTGTTTTGCAAAGCGCTGGGTTTTCCTGCTGCAGAGGTCGACAGAACTACCTCAGATGACCTGCCTGTTAAAGGGTCCGCTTGCACTCACTGCCACAAGTGTGGCGACACGGCCCTGACCAAGGACAGCAGCCCCAGCCTCCACGTCCAGGCGCGACAACGTTTGGCACCCGACCACCATCTCATCATAAGAAAGCCCCTCCCAAGGTGAGCGCAGGGCTGATGCAGAAATGTGAACAATTTGCTGCCACCATGCCTTCCCTCGCTTCTACGCGCGCATGCTCGCTTGCTCGCTCGCTCGCTCGCTCTTTCCTCCTCTGATGCAATTTGGAAGCTCTTCTGTTGTGGAATCGCTCCACCCCACGTCTACACGGTCACACCTCCAATCACATTTCATGCGGCACGGAGTACCAGGTCACATGGCACCCGGCTCTGTGGCTGACGCTGCTGGCGGGAAGAGCCAAAGTAAGTGTTAACTCCAGCAAGGGAGAAGCATCCGTGGTCAGAGTGCGCGGGCACCACACATTTCCCTGCGGGGCCCAATCAAAACGCTGACCAAAGTTTCCACGGCACCCATGAGTCAAGCGGCTGCCCATCCAAGGAGACGAGTGCGCTTTCTCGTCTGTCAGAAAACACATCCGTGGCTATTATATTATACGCGTAATAAATAAAGCTTGTGTTCTGAAAGCACAAACACTCATTCCTGAGGGCATCCCTTCCCTCAAAGGCAAGCCCGGAGACGAGGCAACGGGGTCCCAGGTTCCAGCGCTCTGCCCCATCATGTGTGGCTTGCCTTGCTCTCTGCTGGGACGCCGGCGGCCCCTGCGAGCAGGAAAACCCCACGCTGAAACGGCTCAGCCCCAAAGCGCCTGGGTTCCCTGGACTGCCTGGGGCACCTTCTGGTGCTCTAGGGGCTGTGCCTGAACCCAGGGGTTCTCCCACTTGGGCCCCCAGATGTTGGACTGCAACTCCCACAATCCCCAGCCCCGCGGCCTGCGCTCCTGCCAGCAGCGCTAAGCCGCCTCCTGTGCCCTCGGCTGGCAGCGGCAGGGCACGTGCTCCTGGTCCTGCTCTCCAGCAAGGAGCGATGCCGGTCACGCAGTGGGTGCAGCCGGTGGGGGAGCTCTGGACAACCAGCCACCCCAGAGGGTGGAGAGTGCTGGCTTCCGCCGGCTGCTCCAGCTGCTCGCCCCCCGCTGCCAAACCCCCTCGCGCACCGCCTTCAGTTGGCGGGTGGTGCCCTCCCTGTACCGGGCATGCAGGGAGGCTGTGTCAGGGCTGCAGGAGTCAGCAGGACCCACCACCAGCCAGCACGTCACGACAGGTCTGTGGAGCAGCCGTGGGGGGAAGCAGGCTGCTTTCCTGACCTTCACGGCCCACTGGTGGGGGCAGCCCCTCCCATGCAGTGAAGCCCAGGTGAGCTGTGCTGTGTGTGGAGCCGCTGGGCACAGGCCAGACGGCAGAGGAGCTGCCGGTGGACCCCAGGTGGAGGAATGGCTCTCTGGGCAGCTGAGCCTTTGCCGAGGCTTCCTGGTCACCAGCCATGGTGCCAACCTGCTGAGGGCAGCACGCCAACCGCAGTGTGTGTCCCTACGCTGTGTGGCACACACTCTGCACCTGGTCGTGACGGATGCGCTTGGCATGAAGGAGGCTAGGGGCAGGGAATGCAGAGGACCCCCCGGAGGATCTGTTGCTGCACTTGTGGAGAAATGGTGCAACCTAGCAGCCTACTTCCACCAGAGCTAGAAGGGCAGGTGGATACTCAGGGAGAGGCAGCGTGAGCAAAGCCTACCTGGACACATTGTCCCTAGGGATGTTGAGACATGGTGGAGCTCCAACTTTCTCTTGCCCCAGCCACTGCGGGAGCAAGAGACGGCCATCCACACCCTGGCAAAGAAATGTCGCTTGGGAGAGTGCGATCCGTCTAACGCGGACTGGGGGCTCGTTTCTGAGCTGGTCTTGACACACAAGCCGTTCCTTCTTGCAACGAGCAGCTTGTGTGCAGAGGCAGCAGCGCTGAGCCAGGCTTTGCCCGCTGCTCTTCTCCTGGAGAAGACAATGGGTGAGCTCCAGACCTCCCCGACCACCGAGAAGGAACATACCCTGGCAGGTCGGCTGAGGAGTGGAGTGTTGCATCGGCTCAGCAGCAAGTGGGGTCAATCGGCAGAGCCTCTTTTGGCCTGCCATTGGGACCCAACTATGGAAGGCCACGCCATCACCCCTGGCAAGCTGCCCAGGTGGATTCAAGAGATCAGGCGGGCCCAGGAGAGGAGGCTGGGTCTGAACCGGGAGAAGGGTGTCCGAGTGCCTTCCAGTGCACCTTCCATGCCCAGCGCAGGAGGATCAGCACGGCTTCCCAGCCCAGCCACGTGGTGTCCCTGGCAGCGTCAATGCAGCTGGCACTTCCATCCATGCGGCCCACCCTGTGGTTCAAACGGGGGTGCCCTGGTGTCTTGCCTGGGAAGCGCCAACTGTGCCCTGCAGCAGTGCCAAGCAGAGGGTTCTACAGCACCTACAGCAGCCGGTGGCAGCGGACCCGGAGATGCATCTGGTCCAGTTTGGGTCAATGCATCGCCAAGTCTGGCCAGACTTGGCAACGGCTGCCTGGCAGCTCCTCTCCTGCCCACCCACCAGCGTCCAGAGCGAGAGGGTATTCTCCATGGCCGGGGACATGGCCGGGGACATGATGATAGCCCATGGCCGGGGACATGATGATAGCCCATGGCTCGTGCCTGGCTGCTGGCTTGGTGGAGTAGCTGTCTTCCTCAGGCCAAGCTCCCCCTGCTGGGCTATCCTCCACTGGATGTGGAGGGTTAGTGACTCGTGGCACTAACCCGGGGCAACACCTCTGCTAACTCGTACCGCCCTGGCCAACCACCCATCCAGATATGTCACCGTCTGCTTGTCAAGGCTGCTGACACACGCAGACACAGATGCACGCCCACTGCCAGGCCCGGGATGAGGCTGGACTGGTGCCCCGAGGGCCAGCACCAACCGGAGGCTGTGGGGGAGCAGACAGGCAGGCTGGAGTCTTTGGGTGTTACTGCTCACTTTCCCCGCAAGCAGCACAGCCACAGCCACGCACCTCCCACCAGCCGACAATATTCCCAAGTATCTCAGGGTGGTGCAGACCCTCTGAATGCTCTGTTCTTTTCCTCCTCCTCCTGTCCTATGAGGGAAGGGCCAAACTCAACGGTCAAGGCCTCACGTTGCATGCAAAAGGTCCCACCATCTCCAAGTAGGGCTGGGAGTAAGTCAAGAGCTCCTGCAGACAGACAAGTCCTCAACCTTGGGTCCCCAGATGCTGTTGGATCACAAGTCCCATCACCCAGCCACCAAGGCCACGGTGGCTGGGGGCCAGTCTTCCCTCTCACAGGGATTCCCAGATGTTGTTGACTACAACTCCCATAATCCCCAAGCAAAAGCCACTGCAGCAGCTGGGGGTGCTGGGAGTTGTAGTCGACAACACCTGGGATTCTCTGTGAGAGGGAACACGGCTGTGGGTGATGGGAATGGAATGGCACTCCAGCAACATCTGGCGGCCTGAGGTTGGGAGCCTCTGGAGTAGGCAATGCTGAAGGCAGAAATATAGATACAAATAGCCTAAGCCAAGGAAGCATCTTCTGTACTCCTTCATTTTGAAATATCTTTTTGTAAACTGCCTTGAGACACAATAATAGCCAGTATACAAGTGTACTAAATAAAACAAATTCCCCACCAAGAAACCAAAAAACAAACGAACCAAAAAACACCCTGCCATTATTTGGTAAGAGCTGGTATAACAAAGATTGCGCTTAGGAGGCCCCAAGCTCAAATCTCCCCTCTGCCATGAAACCACTAGGCAAACTCCCTTTCTCGGTCTCTGCCTCCCACCTATAATAGGGGAATAACTACCCTGGTTCACCTTGCAGGGCTGCTGTTAAGGATTACTGTGATAGTATATACCAAATACTTTGCAAACCCTTGGAAAGATTATACAAATACCACGTATATGTTTATGGGTGGAAAGTGTCACATTAATAAGGAGCAGTGAGCAAACGTACAAAATTAGCAATTCAAAACCCAGGACCACACCACAGCAAAAACGAAACGGATAATCTGCCAGGTCCTTCACGTGCCTCGGAAATGAACAGGAGCTTTTGCACAAGAGCTCATCCCTACAGGACTTCTGCAGGAGAGCTTCCTGGTAGAATTGGCTGTTTTTATTCCGAGTCGGGAAGCAGGCAGGGAAGAGAAGCAAGCAGGAACAAGCCATCTAAAAAACCTCCAGCAAGCCCACAGAGCCTTGTCCCAGCACTCTCCTTTCAGTAAACGGAGCACCAGCCCCACCACGGTTTCCAAGAAACACGCCTGGTGTACCCACAGAAAGTCAACCGCAGAAGCGGCTGGGAGGACCAACGCTTGCTTCCTGGTCTCAGCCACTTTCTCTCTCCTAAATGTGGGCCAAGTTCCATGTTGCTTATCCCGGCATGCATGCTGCAAAGTGCAAACAACTAGGGAAGCGCGTTCATCTTCTTCTGACAATATCCCTTTGCCGGCGCCCTGGGTTGTAGCAGAGCGCGAGCCGGAAAGTCACACGACAGGCCTCTCACTTGGAAGAGGAGAGCGGGTCTTTCGGTCGCAAACATGAATTGCCCCCTTTGCAAAGCAAGGTCTGCCCTAGTTTGCATTTGGATGGGCAACTACATGTGAGCACTGTAAGCACCCCCTTAGGGGATGGGGCTGTCGCTCAGTGGAAGTGCATCTGCTTGCAGAAGGTCCCTGGTTCAATCCCTGGCAGCGTATCCAGGTAGGGCTGGGAGAGACTCCTGCCTGCAACCTTGGGGAGTCCCTGCCAGTCAGTGTAGACAAGACAGAGCTAGATGGGAAAAGGGTCTGACTCGGTAGAAGGCAGCTTCCTATGTTCCTATAAAGCAGTGCTTTAAAGCAGTACAGGGATTCCCAGATGTGGTTGACTGCAATTCCCATAATTACGGGGGTTTGTGGATTATGGGAGCTGTAGTCAACCCCATCTGGGAATCCCTCTTACAAGGAGCACTGCTTGGAAGGCAGCTGCACGCCGCTCCTGCCTCAGCGGCCATATGTGGATCTGTGATCCTGGCCGTCTTTAAATGCCTGTTGTAAGGATTGCCAAAGTGATGTACGCGGAGAACCTTGGGCAGTTCAAATGTGCTATATAAAGGCTACCGACGGTATCAGCAGCGTGATTTCTAATGTGTACAAGCCCCTAATACCTGCTGGGCACCATACAAAAGTATAAGAACAAGTGTCTTTGTCCACAGTTCGCAATCCAGAAAAGAGACAGACACAGATAAGAGACACGAGAAAAGAGACACGAGGCTAAAAGAGATGGCATACAATACACCACAACCACCTTTTTCCAGAGTGTCGTGGTGGAAAACTCAGTGTTTAAAAAACAACAACAATTAAAGACATCCATTTAAATAGATGTTTTAATGTTTTATCTGCTGCTTTAAGCTTTTTATTAATAACTTTTAAATTTGAAACTTTTAAAAATCTGTAATTTTAAAAGTGGTTTTGCCCTGGTCTTTTAACTTGTTTAATTTTATTAATCTATTGCTTTACATTGTATCTGTTTTATCAATGTTGTGAGCTGTCCCGAGCAGCCGTGTACTGGAGGGGCAGGATAGAAATATTTTAAATCAAATAAAATCAAATAAATAAATCAAGAGTTAGCTGGTCATTCACACCGGGAACTTTTCCAAAGGGCGGCCAATGCAGCTTAGGCTGGGGGAGAGTTCACACCAGGGAAGAAACCATTCAGAGTGCTGTTCAGGACAGCAACAGAAGGATGCTGTCCATACGGCCAATGGCAAATTCCAGGTTTCCTCCTGAGGGTTCGCAGTTACTGCGCATGATCTGTGTCCTCGAGAAGTAGCACTTTGTTGCAGTCCTCAAAGTGGCTTAACTTTAAAGCACTTCCTGTTCCAGTGAAGTCTGGAACAGCCCATACGAGGCTGGGGCACACAACAGCTCTGAGAAAACTGGCTGTGGTTTCAGAGAGAGGCTTCACTTTTCTGTGGTGTATGCTTGTGCGCGCGCGGGCAGACGCACACACACCTCTCCCTTTTGGCCCTTGGCTGCCTCTGGCCAAACTCAATTCAATTCAATTCCTTTATTACGATCACAGACCAGCACAGTTTACAAACAGGAGTCTGACAACAACCTACAGATTTGTAATACAGAAGTTAAGCACATACGTAAGCATACAGATCAGTTAGGAATGATTCTTAAAGAACTCCTGGAGGATTTTAGCCACATTATAGGATCTCAGGTCTGTACAACCTGGATGGCAAGTTATAAAAGGGGTTAGATGTCTATGCCACACATTTGGGTAAAACTGGCAGTGGAGGAGCACCGCTGATTGCAAGGCATTGCACCATTGCGCCTGTGTCAGAGCTCTGTGGTATTTTGGCACGATTATCTGGTTTAGGTATCTGGCAGGGATGAAATGCAGAACTTAGTTGCCCAAATGGACACCAACAGGAATTGAGCCCTGATCACTTTGATGCTCCATCTCGTATATTCTTTGTCCGCTGTGGCCAAACACTTTTAGCAGAGGAAGGGGCCAGTGTTCCCTCTAAGGCGTGCACATGTGCACGCACTCACATGGTTTCTGATGTCCGCTCAGTTCATTTTCAATCCCGGTCAGGTGGAATCAGGAAGGCCCCACTCTGAATGCACATGGTGCGCACACACTGCCTTGATGCTGCCGCCCAGAACAAAACTCATTCCGCACCCAGATGGGGAAAAAATGAGAGAGGACATTGGAAGGGACACAGCTTTGCATTTGCTTTGCATGCAGCTGGTCTCAGGTCCAATCCATGGCAGCATCTCCAGTCAGGATGAAAGGAGGTAGCTGGACTGTGACCTCAGGAGAACTGCTGCCAGCCCCAGGAGACATGCTTCCTAGGGCCAACAGGCTTGAATCCACAGAAGGCAGCTTCAAAGGTCCGTGGAGAGAGCGGTCTGCAACGCCGCTCTCCCACTTTCTGCCCCAGAGGGTCCACTGTGGAAGGCCGAGCCCCTCCCCCCCCCCCCCCGCTCATGCAGAAGAGGCCCCGGGACCCATCCCTGCAGCTGTCAGGAGGCAGGTGCTGGGAAGGGCCCCTGGATGGCAGTGATGGAGAAGGGCTGCCAGACACCACAGGCAGGTTGGCAAGACCAGGGAGGCAGGCCGGTCTGCCAAACGTGATGAGCAGGAGGCCAAAGCGACCCGAAGGCACAAGCCCTGCTCAGAGCTGCTTCTCGGCCAGGTCTCCTGCAAGCCTCTCCCAACATGCAGCCCGTCTCAGCCTGAGTGCAAAGAGGGGGCCGCTCACTTCCCACCCCCAGGGCTCCTGCCATGGGAGCTGGGGAGGAACTAGCACAAGGGCTCAGAGGAGGCCGCTCCCTCCACCCCCACCCCTCCCCACGGTCCTGATCAAGAGGACCCTTGGAACTGCTGTTAATCGTTGACTTCTTGTTGCGTGCTTTGTTTTTCAGGCAAATGCAAATACTGGATGGTGGCGGGGAGGGAGCTGCCTCAGCAGGCTCCGCGTCTTTAAAGAGCCAAAGAGCATTCCGGCCAACTCCCCAAAAGAAAACAAAGGAAAATTAAACACTATAATGGGCTGGGACTGAACCAGCCGGTTTTGATACTACACTCTGGCAAGCAGAAAGCGAGAGGAGGAGGCCTGAGCCGAGCCGAGGGAGAGACAAGCCCAGGGCTGCAGGCCAGCTAACCATTCTGGGCACAATCCACCAGGAAGCTTCCCTGCGCACGTGAAGTCCCACCAACACAAACAGAAGCTCCACAAGAGCAGAAGCCAAACAGCAGCAAGACAATGGAGCGGGAATGGCCAATCTCCCCAGCACCTGTTGGACTACAAACCCCATCACCCAGTGTCACACTGCGGCTAGGGGTATTGGGTTTTGTAGTCAAACAGCAGCTGGAGTACCTCAGGTTTCAAATTCATGGCAGGCAGGTTTATCAATGGCTACTAGTCCGGTGGCTATAGGCCACTTCCAGCCTCTCAATCCCAGTTGCAGGGGAGCAACAGCAGGAGAGAGGGCATCCCTCACCTCTCACCTGTGGGCTCCTCAGAGGCATCTGCTGGGCCACTGTGGGAAACAGGATGCTGGACTAGCTGGGCCTTGGGCTTGATCCAGCAGGGCTGTTCTTATGTTAGGTTAATTACCCCTGCAATGGAGATGATCGGCATCTGTGTCTCTCTATATAGCACGCAAGCCAGGAAAATCACACTGTTCGCGTGAGCTACAAGTCTGACCCAAGGGCAGTCCATCTCATCAGCCATGGGTCACAGGCTGGTTCACACAGACACTCTACACTCAATGACTTACAGCTGAATGTGGGAACCAATTCCATTGAAATGCACGGTGTATGTGAGGGTGACAGAACTTTCTAGTTGGTTGTGCTCAATCTGTGGTAGCCCAGCCACACATGCAATTCATCACCAGATGACACTGTCATCAAATCCCTATTCCACTCAGTCCAATAAATCTTTTGCAGTCAATAGACCAGAAATCAACATCAGACAGACAGACAAACAGCAAGGCAGTCCATGCTCTCAGATACAGAGTAGGACCGGCGTCCCACCCAAGTCTGGGAGCTGTGCGTGCTTCCGTTTTCCAACTGCGTGCAGAAGTTCATGCTTCCGAACTTGGTGGGATGCTTGTCCTACCCTACTTCTGAGCATGCAAACTGCCTTATGTTGTACACATATGCAGATTCAGTACACGTTTGCCTAAATGACTATACACACATTAAGTTTTAGAAGTGAACCTGGATGCAGGTCCTCCTCAAAAGCAGGGTGTAGCTAGGAAGCATTCTGCTCTATGTGCATTGAACATAACGTGTGAATGACTGTATATGCAGACAGATACACACACACACACACACACACAGAGTACATGGATTGTAGGTGCCCTGGACATGTGTGGTGAACACACAGGCATGAGCCAACTCCAAACTAGTGCCTAAAACTGGAATCCTGCCAGCATCCTCTTCATTTTTTGCCAAACACAAATGGCATTCGCCAGTTTTGTTCTGCTTAAATAGTCCCGCCGTTGGTTTTGGAATGCAAAGGGGAATCGTTTTCATCCCACCTTTGTTATGGCCAATACAAATAATTGTTTACATTCCAAGCAAAAACTGACAAGGAGCAGAGGTAAAATCCACATAGGGTTCAGGAGGCAACGTGCGTCCTCCACCTGCCTGGGACGCTGGTGAGCTAGCCAAGAAAGACACGGCAAGTCACTAGGGACACGCTGGAGCCCTGGCACAAAGAGGAAACTGCAAGAGGATAACCAGGAGGTCAGTGAAGGACAAGGAAGTGCCAGCACGTGCACACACACACACACACACACACACACACCCCACAAGCCACCAGACACCTCGGCCTTCCAGAAGGCATGAGACCTCTTGGCTCCTGGCCTGGGCTTCTGCACAACAAATGGACCTCTTCCAGACCAGGCCCTGAGCTTGTGGTTTTTCCGGACTGGCACTCTTAACACGATGCCGTCACAAGTGCCAGCTATCCAACTCCTGCTCTGGTGGAGCTAGAGAAAGCTGAAGCCCAGCTTACGGGAAAAACCATAAAAGGCCAGGTTACCACATGTATGAAGTCAAGAGGCAATGCTTTTCCTGGACTTCGCTGTCATCGAGTGCAGTAGCAGCCGCAGCCGCAGCCGCCGCCGCCGCCGCCGCCACCCAGGGACTGCAAACTTGAATGCCCTCCCCGCAAACTCCTTGCACGCAGAAAGTCAGCATGTCAGGGGGCCACATCAACCCTTCTCCCTGATGTGCAAACTTTTTATGTTCCAGCAACACAGGGGCATTTGACCTTCAGCCTGAAATGGTACAGTTCAGGAAAAGCTTCTGCATTTGCTTGAACACAGAGAGGGCTCAGGCGGGATCTCCTGAACACAAACACTGCAGCTCTGCAGCCTCAGAGTTGGCAAAGCATTTCTCTAATGAAAAATGCATCCACATGCAGGTAATGTTCCGAGAGATGAAGCAAGTTCTGGGAATTAGCAGCTGTCACCACCAGCCTCAAGCCTCTCCCCGCAAAATGACGTCAGCACAACATTTTAAGGTAAAGTAATGGCCGGGAGTCTCAGCTGTAAACTGAAGTTCCAAGTTCAACCTCAGCTCTTGGAAGAGGGGACAAGCCTCTTCCTCTTCTCAGCACGGCCTGCCTACCACATCTGTAACTGGGAAAGTGTACTACTCTCCTAGTAACAGCACCAGAAAGCAGCGCAGACAAACATGTTGAGAAACGGAGTATGATTTGCTGTGCTTTCTCAGATATTCACTCACTCTCTGTGCACCAGGCAGACCATGACTTCAGGGCGATGTGGGGAGAGGGTTTTCTCTTGAGAGTGGGGCTGTAGCTCATTGGAAAAGCACCTGGTTAGCTTGCAGAAGGTCCAAGGTTCAATCCCTGGCGGCATCTTCAGGGAGGGCTGGGAAAGCAGGATATCGCTACTCCCTCCAGGTGACCAGGCAGAGAAAGTATACACAACTTGCTGCTTTTATTACTATTGTTTAGTTGCTTGCTTGCTTACATAGTATCCTCTGTTTCCTGGTGCTCCACAAAGAGTCAGAAGGCAGATCCCTGTCTTAAAGGGCTCACCACCTAAAAATCCACAAATGACTGGACACAACTACATGGGCTGAGATAATGGTCTGTGGGTCAGCACTTCTGCAGACTTTTCTGGCTAGAACATTTGCACCCAGGAGAAAAACGATGCTGACAGTATTTAGAGAATGCCACGACTGGAGCAGGCCGACTCACAGACGCCCTCGGACCCCCTGCTTCCTTCAGTTCCGTTTTTCTTGGAGAGTCTTCATTGTGTTCACAAAAAGGAGAAAGAGGCTCATGGGAGTGATGCGGTGGCAAGACTTCGGGTCCTTCCTTTGCTGGATACCTTTTGCGCTGCAGGATCCGGCCGCCCACTTGTCATCTCGGAGCCTCAAGCAATGCCCCCCACCCCCGCAAGTCCTGTTCTTTAACCCCCTGGCAAAAACACAACCCCATAACTCCACAAGTAGCTAAAAAGGCACCGTCCTGCATATGCCAGAGCCGAGGGAAGGTTAACTGCGGGCAGAGCAGAGTCCCTAGGAGGAACGCCGCTCCCTTTGCCGCCACGGCGGCCACAGCCCAGGGAGGGTCTTTCGAGGCATCTGTTGCGAATCTGCTCTGGATGCTTTTCAAAGAGGGCCTGGAGTATTCAGAGGAGCACTGGCAAGGGATCCCCGAGTCCCACTCCCAAATGCAGCAGTTGCTACCCTCAGCTGACACACTGAGCCTCCACGCAATCACACACTCAGGGGCTGCCTGGAAACTTGCTAGAAGAGGGAGGTTCCAGGCATGGCCAGAGGAAGCCGGATGAGACAGCGGGTCCCGGGTCCCATGCCGCTTCTCTCCCAAAAGTTGTGCGGTGGGAACAACTAATTCAATTCTTGAGTTCCCCTCTTTCTCCCAAGACGGGGCTGGATGTACTTTGCACAAAAAAAGAAAGTTTCTGCATGCCAGCGATCCAAATTCCATGCCAAGAAAAACTGAATTCTATGTTCTGCATGATGCATGCAAATTGAGCAGCTTTGCATAATTAATCTTCTTTTGCATACTTTATTTGGCTTCTTCTCCCAGGGTGCATAATTTATTCTGGGTCTGCCAGTCACGGGAGGGCACTGAAGCCTCACCCCCAAAGGCCAGGACAGTCCCAGAAGCAGCAGTGTGTGGAGAGCTGAGGGAATGGGTCCCTTTCGGAGGACAGCACAGACAACAGGATCACACCTGCGTTCCCTCCTCCTCTTCCACCCCAAGGAAGGTCAGCCTCCGGCATCATGGCTCTACTGTAGGAAGGGTGGGCTGAGCCCAAACCATAGCTGGTTATTTCAGACCAGAGGGCAGGATCCAGACTAGTTACTCATGACCAGCTCCAACAAAATAAATGAGCAAGTAGTCATGACTAACATTTCATTAATTTCCATGCCACAGTCGGGATTCTGCCTCATTGCATGCAAACTTCTGCTTTCCTCCCCAATTTATTTATATATATTTTTAATTCCCATACATGCCCAGGTTGTTTTCTCCACTCAGACTGCTCCCTCTGTCTCATGCCTGGATCACTCCCTCTTCCACTCTCCTGCTCTCTGGAGGAGAGCTGGTCTTGTGGTGGAAAGCATGAATTGTTCCCTTTGCTAAGCAGGGACCACCCTGGTTTGCATTTGAATGGGAGGCTCCATGTGAGCAAAGAAAGAGCGGATGGGGCCTTTCTGGGAAGAGCATCTGCATGCAGGTTGCAGGTTCCCTCCCTGGCAGCATCTCCAAGGTACGGTTCAGAGAGATTGCTGCCTGCCGCCTTGGAGAAGCCACTGCCAATATGGCTGTACAATACTGAGCTAGATGGACCAAAGGTCTGACTCAGTCTATGGCTGCTTCGTCTGTTCCTGGGTTTCCCAAAGACAGAGGCAGGTGGAGTGGGGGAGAGGCGGCTGACACTGGCAGGGGAAAGGTTCTCTGCGTACAGAAGCCAACAGGAGGGCAGCACAAGCACACAAGGGTCAGGATCACCCTACGCCGTCCGTGGCAGTTCTTCCGTCTCCCGAGGGGGATGCTGTGAGTTCAGAATGAAAACCAGCCTCCGAGAGGAGCAAAGGAACTGCAGAAAGGGAGAGGGGGGGTCTGTCTAACTCTGCCCCTTGGGATTTCCCCTTCCACCCTTGCTGACGCCCACTCCCCTTTTGCTCCAAGACCCCTCTTCATTAGGAAAAACACAGAAAATGGCATCCGGGGGGGGGGGAGACGAGCAATTGCACATCCCATCTAATTTACTCCTCAGTTGCTCCCTCACATTTCCAGTTGGCAGCCGGAGAGGCTCTTCTGGCCCTCATGGAGCTGGAGACCACTGAAAAAACTTCCTCAAAGTGAGGCTCTGGAGAGAGGCTTTCTCCCTCTCTCACAACTTGAAAACCAGGGGTCACCCCATGAAACTGAAGACCAGGACGATTAGGACCGACAAAAGGAAGTCCTTTTTCACACAGCGCATAACTAATCTATGGAATTCTCTGCCACGGGATGTGGTGAGGGCCACTAGCTTGGATGGCTTTAAAAGGGGCTTAGACAAAATCATGGAGGTCAGGTCTATCAATGACTCACTAGTCTGGTGACTATTGGCCACCTCCAGCCTCAGAGGCACAATGCCTCTCAATACCATTTGCAGGGGAGCAACAGCAGGAGAGGGGGTATGCCTTCATTTCCTGCCTGTGGGCTTCCCAGACGGATCACGGGGTGACTCCGGCCCAGCCACATCTCTCTCAGCCTAACCTACCTCACAGGGTTGTTGTGAGGATAAACATAACCATGTACACTGCTCTGGGCTCCTTGGAGGAAGAGCGGGATATAAATGTAGCAACTACAGGTGAAACTCGGAAAATTAGAATATCGTGCAAAAGTCCGTTAATTTCAGTAATGCAAATTAGAAGGTGAAACTGATATATGAGACAGACGCATTACATGCAAAGCGAGATAAGTCAAGCCTTCATTTGTTATAATTGTGATGATAATGGCGTACAGCTCATGAAAACCCCAAATCCACAATCCCAGAAAATTAGAATATTACCAAGAAGACAAGGAACCAAGAAGACAAGGATTGTAGAATAGAACAATATCGGACCTCTGAAAAGTATAAGCATGCATATGTATTCAGTACTTGGTTTGGGCCCCTTTTGCAGCAATTACTGCCTCAATGCGGCGTGGCATGGATGCTATCAGCCTGTGGCACTGATGAGGTGTTATGGAAGACCAGGATGCTTCATTAGCGGCCTTCAGCAATTCTGCATTGTTTGGTCTCATGTCTCTCATCCTTCTCTTGGCAATGCTCCATAGATTCTCTATGGGGTCAGGTCAGGCGAGTTTGCTGGCCAATCAAGCACAGTACACTGTATACTTTTCAGAGGTCCGATATTGTTCTTTTCTTCAATCCTTGTCTTCTTGGTTCCATGTAATATTCTAATTTTCTGAGATTGTGGATTTGGGGTTTTCATGAGCTGTACGCCATGATCATCACAATTATAACAAATTAAGGCTTGACTTATCTCGCTTTGCATGTAATGCGTCTGTCTCATATATCAGTTTCACCTTTTAATTTGCATTACTGAAATTAACAGACTTTTGCACGATATTCTAATTTTCCGAGTTTCACCTGTAATAAATCAATAAATCTGGTGGGCCACTGTGGGAAACAGGATTCCAGACCCATTCAGCTTTGGGTCTGTTCCTAAGCCTACTCCATGGATCTGGCAGACTGAGTGGGAAGTCTGACCTCTGCTCCACAGAGGACTTCTGGCCGTGGGTGGAGACGGTCTACACAGTCAGCCCAAGCTCCTGATAAACAGCTTCCCAACTGAGGTGGGAGGCAGCTCAGTGGGAGGACGCCTGCGTTGCCTGCAGAAGGGTGCCAGGTTCAATCCCGGGCAGCACCTCCAGGTTGGACTGCCGGGAAAGACCCTGAGCCTGAAGCCATGGAGAGCCCCGCCAGTCAGGGTAGACAATCGTGAGCGAGAGGCACCAAGGGCCTGACTCGGTCTAAGCAGCTCCTTATGTTCCTAAGACAGGAACTCTGTATTGCTCGGGAGGAGAGCTGGCCTTGTGGTAAGGTCAAGTGTGCCGTCAAGTCGATTTCGACTCCTGGCACCCACAGAGCCCCATGGTTTTCTTTGGTAGAATCCAGGCAGGGTTGACCATGGCCGCCTCCTGGCACAGCATGGAAATGCTTGACTAACAAGCAGAAGTTTGCCAATTCAAATCCCCGCTGGTACTATATTGGGCAGCAGCGATCTAGGAAGAGGCTGGAAGGCTTCAGCTCATACTGTGCAGGGGGAGGGTCTTGTGGTAGCGGGTGTGAATTGCACCCTTTGCTCCAGGTGCTATAAAATGTCCCCCTTAGTAGAAGAGCCTCTGCTTGGCATGCAGGCAGAGGCGCCCCCGGTCCCCTCCCTGGCGGCAGCAGCATCTCCAGGTAGGGCTGGGAGAGACTCCTGCCTGCAACCTGGTGGGGGGGGCTGCTGCCAGTCCGTGCAGAATCGTGCTGGGCAAGGTGGACCAGGCATCTGACCTCCGCGGTTCCTCTAAGCAGCTGGGAAGCGGCTGGCAGTCCGACAGAACCGGGCTAAAGAGACCACTCAGGAAGCTGCTGAGCTCGCGACTGCACATTGTGCCGTGCACACAAGCCTCTGGGCAACAAAGGGGAACCTGCATGTCAGAAAGCGGGCCTGCTGGGGAAAGAGCCGCTCCAGAAGGCGGCCATTCATGCCGGTGCCCAGAGTGTAACTTGAACTCCCGTCATCGTATCCGCAGCGCACTGAACAGCCACAAGTGCGTCCAGCGGGAGCCAACTGGCACACAGACCTTCCAGCAGCTGTCTGAGTCAGAACTTGATGGAGCGGCTTCCAGGGGGAGGACGAGGACTGGGAGTCCGGCTTCTTCCTCACCTCCAGCCCAGCAGAAGCACCCTGCCAGCGACTCAACCAGCTCTGCAGCCCTCTTGGGGGGCGGGGCGGGAAGGACGAGAATTGACTGGCAAGAAGGTCCGCCGGTTCACACAAGCATCCGTTGGGTAAGAAAAGCATCCTATGCCGTCTCAAGAGCCGCGAGCACTCCCAATTTTCAGGCAGGTGTTAGCAGAGCCTAGGCAGCTGGAGGGGAGAGGCACAGTCTGAGAGCCAATCCTTGGGGAAAGGCTGGGTAGGGCTGGTTTGCAGACTATCACTCCCCCTTCCACCTACATAGGTTTCTAGGAACCTAGCAAGCTGCCTTCTACCGAGTCAGACCCTTGGTCCATCTAGCGCAGTATTGTCTTCACAGACTGGCAGCGGCTTCTCCCAGGTTGCAGGCAGGAGTCTCGCTCAGCCCTATCTGGAGATGCTGCCAGGGAGGGAACTTGGGACCTTCAGCCCACAGGCATGCATGTGCTCTGGCAGAATCTGGGGAAAGGCCCAGGTGCCTGCTGCCCTTAAGAAGGGCAAATTCATCACTGATCCTGGCAGCCTCTTGGATTTTCACTTTCAAAAAAGCTTTGGGTGCCTGGCATGTTCCCCAGTTTTAAATGTCCTTGGTGTCTTTTCCTCCCCCCACGCTTTTTTTGTTGTTGTTGTTATATTTAAAGGAAACCAGTTTCGTTGTTCTTTCCTGCTGGAGACGCTGCTCCAGGCAGGGGAGGGGGAAACAGGCTGGCGACGGCCACAAGGGCCAGCCCATCGGCACTCCTTTCTGCTGGAAACAGGAAAGACAGGTTGCTCCCGAGAGCTTGGTTCTCCAAGGAAGGGCCGAGTGTGGATCCACAACAGGCTCATCACTCAAGCCAGGGCCACTGACCTAGATGAGCCCTAGACACAAATGCTAGCCAAGCCTCCAGGAGCAGCACCCAATAAAGCTCTCAAGTTTTCCCACAAATGAAAAACTTCAAACAAAATCTTTGGGACAGCCCACTGCACATGTAAATTCCAGAATCTAGTGGAGGGATTTCTGGTAGGGAGACCCCCTGGGGCCAGTTCCAGTGCAAGAAGTTAGAAGCCGTCTCCTAATTTGATCTGTGTGGGTGTGTCACTGACATAATTTGCTGGTGGGCGTTCCTGCTCTCCAGGAACCCAGCTTTGGCTGGTAGAAGCCCCTTCCCAAAAGAAAAATTCTCTCCACATGCACGCAGTTACAGCAGTCCCTCCAGAAGGGCCCGAGGGTGAGTCCATGAGCTGGGATCGCATGTGCAGTCCTCTAGACGCCTTTCCCAGCTAGATTTTCCTCTCCTGATGGCTTCAGGGAATTGGGACCTGCATAAGCAGTTGTCTCACAAGCTTCAGTTTCTGCAACACCCTTCTCCACCTCTTGTGTTTCAACACAACCTTGTCAGCCAGCGGCCTCTGTGGCTCCTGCTGTGTCCCGCTGAAGAAGAGGAGCGCCTTTCTTGGCTGGCCTTCCTCTGGGCAGGCTCTAGGCAGTGCTCAGGGCAGCCCCTCCAGAGAGGGCGGTGTGGCTCTTGCACTGAGTGGGAGGGTCTGGCCCGGGCTAGGCAGGCACAAGAGAGACCAAGGACTGGCCAGAGGGGGTGTCACTCCTCCTGGAAAAACTGGGTGCCCCCACTTATCACCAGCAGCAAGTCGCAACAAAGAAGGGGGTACAGCCCCCATACCTTTAACAGTTGGGCAGAAAGGGGGATTTGGGGAGGAATAACTCATCACATCATAAAAGCAGCACCCTTGCAAAATCCCATCTGCAATGTGGCTATTAAAAGGTAAAGCGAGCCTTCTCCACAGCTGCTACCTGCACCCCCAGGTCTGAGTCACACCGTCTGTTTTCCCTTCCGCTCCATGACTGTGCCTTTGGTGAGTGGCAGTGCCATGTGTGAACTGACCCCACAGAAAAGCACCCCACTCACAAATCATTCACACATGCCAAGCCACCACTTGACAGGACAGCTGTGAAGCAATGAAGATGCAGGCTTGAACCAGAGCCCTCATAAATATGTGGAGGAGAAACCCAGCTCTGCCGAGATAATGGATGGGGCACAATGAAAAAGTTAAGAATAAGTCTAGCGCAGGGGTGAACATAAGTACAGCCCTGCTGGATCAGGCCCAAGGAGGCCCATCTAGTCCAGTATCCTGTTTCACACAGTGGCCCACCAGATGTCTCTGGGAAGCCCACAGGCAAGAGGTCTGTGCATGCCCTCTCATCTCCTGCGCTTGCTCCCCTGCAACTGTCATTGAGAGCCATCCTGCATCTGAGTTTGGAGGCGGCCCACAGCCAGCAGACTAGTAGCCACTGATAGACCCATCCTCCATGAATTTGCCTAAGCCCTTTTAAAGCTACCCAAGCTAGTAGCCATCACCACATCTTGTGGCAGAGAATTCCGTAGATTAATTATGCGCGGTGTGAAAAAGTACTTCCTTTTGTCAGTCCTAAAATTCCTGGCCCTCAGTTTCATGGGATGATCCCATCTTCTAGTGTTGTGAGAGAGGGAGAAAATTCTCTCTGTCCACTCTCTCCACTCCATAATTTTCTACACCTCTATCATGTCTCCCTGTAGTCGCCTTTTTCCCAAACTCAAAAGTCCCAGATGCTGTAGCCTGCCCCATAACGAAGGTGTCCCTGATCATCTGGGTTGCCCTCTTGTGCATCTTTACCAGTTCTACAATTTCCTTCTTAAGAGATGGTAAGCAGTACTCCAAATGTGGCTGCACCATAGATTTATATAAGGGCATTATAATATCAGCAGTTCTATTTCCAAGCCCCTTCCTAATGATCCCTAGCATGGAATTGGCCTTTTTCATAGCTGCCGCACATTGAGTTGACACTTTCAACAAGCTGTCCACCATGACCCCAAGATCCTTCTCCTGGTCAGTCACCGACAACTCAGCTCCCATCAGTGTATATGTGAAGTTCTCAGGAGAGGAGAGCTGGTCTTGTGGTAGCAAGATTTGTCCCCTTAGCTAAGCAGGGTCCACACTGCTTGCATATGAATGGGAGACTAGAAGTGTGAGCACTGCAAGATATTCCCCTTCGGGGATGGAGCCGCTCTGGGAAGAGCAGAAGGTTTCAAGTTCCCTCCCTGGCTTCTCCAAGATAGGGCTGAGAGAGATTCCTGCCTGCAACCTTGGAGAAGCCACTGCCAGTCTGTGAAGACAATACTGAGCTAGATAGACCGATGGTCTGACTCAGTATATGGCAGCTTCCTATGTTCCTATGAAGTTGAGGTTTTTTGCACCTGCTTACATTGAACTGCATTTGCCATTTTTTCGCCCACTCACCCAGTTTGGAGAGATCCTTTTGGAGCTCCTCACAATCTGATTTGAATTTCACTACCCTAAACAGTTTGGTAGGGTCAGCAAATTTGGCCACTTCACTGCTTACACCAACTTCTAGATCATTTATGAATAAGTTAAAAGAACACTGTACCAATACATATCCTGGGGGGGTCACACTTCTTCCCTCCATTGTGAAAACTCTCCATTCAGTCCTACCCTCTGTTTCCAGTTGAAGCTTTTTGAAAGTCCAAGCATACTATGTCAACCAGATCCCCTGTTGACACTCTCAAAGTACTTCAAAAGGTTAGTCAGGCAAGACTTGCCCTTGAGGAAGCCATGCTGGTTATCTTTCAGCAAGGCCTTTTCTTCTAAGTGTAACAATTTTGTCCTTAAGTATGCTTTCCATCAAATTACCAAGCACAGAAGTTAAGCCTGTAGTTTCCCAGATCCCTCCTTGATCCTTTTTTGAAAATCAGAGTTACATTAGCTATTTTCCAGTCACATCTGAATTCCTTCAGAATTCTTGGGTGGATACTCTCTGGCCCTGGCGATTTGTTAATTTTTAATTTTGGAAAAACTATACAGTTTAGAACATGCTCTTTCATCACCTCAAATTGACCCAGTTCTTCAGCCTCCAAGCCTGAAAAGCTCAGTTCTAGAAGGGGTATACGATTAGTATCCTCCACCATGAAGACAGACATCATCGAGGAATTCAACCACCTCCCTGGCAAGTTTTCTGCTTCGAGAAGGGGTTTTTTTGGTTATTCCCTTGACATTTCTAGCTATATGCTCCTCAAACTCTCCTTCTGCATCTTTGCATTTCTTTTGCCAGAGTTTATGTTCCTTTCTCTTCTCTTCATTTGGGCTTCCATTTTTCATTTTCGGAAGGATGTCTTCTTCCCTTTTATAGGTTCCTGGACTGTGCTTGGTATACATTCCAACTAAGCTTCTATTATTGTGGTTTTAAATAAGTTCCATGCTTTCTGGAGTGATTCAACCCTCTTGATTTTCCCTTTCAACTTCCTTTTTACCAGTCTCCTCATTTTTGAGAAGTTTCCTCTTCTGTAGTCCAGCGCATCTGTGTCGGACTTCCTTGGCAATACTCCACTTACATATAAGCTGGAGATTGTTTTCTCTCTGGTTTGTTCCACAACCAACTGTTCTAAGGCACAGGCATTTCATGTCTAGAAATTTAGCCTTTCTGTCAATACCCACATGCGAATTTGCCCAGTCTATGTGAGGGTAACTGAAGTCACCCATTATTACTGCTCTGTCTCTCTGACGCTTCTCTGATGTGCTTCTCCAACTCCAGGTCACTCTCAGCATTTTGATCCGGAGGGTGATACAACATCCCTAGTAGAACATTTCATTTCAGCCTTTATATTGCCACCCATAATGATTCTGTGGAGGGCTCCAGAGCTCCTAGGTTTTCTAGCTTGTTGGATTCTATCCCTTCTTTAATATGTACTACTACTCCATGTCCAATCCTCCTCTCCCTATCCTTTTTGTAGAGTTTGTATCCAGGAATAACCGTGCCCCACTGGTTCTCACTGTTCCATCAGGTTTCCGTTATGCCCACGATATCTATGTTTTCAGTAACAACCAAGCACTCCAGCTCACCCATCTTGGCTCAGAGGCTTCTGGCATTAGTATATAAACACCTATATACTGGGTCTCTTACCTGGTGTTGGCATGTGCTCTCTCCCTTACTGTCATTTGACCTTTTTGACCAGCCATCATGCATTTTCGTCTGTTCTACTCTGTCCCCTTCTGGTTTATCAGAAAGGTTTGCACCCTTGCACTTTAGGGGATTTTTCTTGCCAAACCAGATACCACCCAGTTCCTCTCAGCATTCCCCTGTTGGCATCATTTTAAAAGCTACTCTGTGACCTTCTTGATTTTAAGCATCAGCCATCTGGTTCCATCTTGGTTCAAGTGCAGCCCGTCTCTTTTGCACAGACTTTGCTTGCCCAAAAATGTATTCCAGTGCCTAACCTGAAACTCTCCAGTTGTTGTTGAACTGCAAATCCCATCAGCCCCAGCAACAACGTATTGCATTCCCTGGAGATGATGGGAGTTGCAACAGTAGCCAGAAAGCCTCAGGTTGGCCAGCCCTGGTCTAATGCTACCCAAGTGAACTGCAAAGAGAGAACCTCCAGTTCCAGGTTTCTATGAAAGGCTGCATGTTTTGTAAGGACCGGGGCCTTTGCAGCCACCCGCTCCATGTTTAGTTGGCATGAATCCCTCCTAAAGGACAGGGCCAGGAGCACAGAGGTGCCTACGCTGGACAATTCCAATGGCACACCCTACTGGGAAGTTCTCCTGCCTAAACCCCAATGAAGGGAGAACTGGCCTGGACTTGTACAGCTAATGTTCATTTCCATGGAGCTCACACAGGGGACCGTCGTCCTGGTCAACGGCGTCCCATGGGTCCCCCAGCCCATCACCCAAAGTGGCCCCCACTGCAAATGCTCTCCATGCAGACCGTCCCAAAATCTAAACAGAGATGTAAATCCATCAACCTGCATTCAGGGCATTTTCAGAATGAGCAGGCTGAGAGACCTTAAAGAATTCCTCTGCCTCTCTCAATAGTCATGTGGTTCCCATTAAGGCAGAAATGCATTTCCCCAGCTGATCAGCTGAGGCAGAGAAGGCTGGTGGGTTCTTGAGATGAAAAGCCATGGGGCAGGCGGGCGGGGGGGGGGAGACCTCCAGCGGAGACCCAGGAGCCTAGCTTTCTCAACCCTCCTCCCATGTGCCACAGCAACAAACGTGAGCTGCGAGGGAGATCTTGATCACGCACAAGACAGATGCCGTCACTCCATTCGCCATTAATGCCTGGAGACGGGTGGCTAAAAATAGCTCTGACGGAAAAGGCGCTCTTCAAATACTGCAGTCGAGGGGGAGTGAGTGAGGGCTCCGCTTGTTCCCGACGTGCTAAAGCTTCAGACTGCAAATAAAAGACGGACACAGAATACCAATGCTGTCCAAGAGCCCGGGCCTCTTGCAAACCTTCCCACCTGTGCCCTTTCCCATCCGGCTGGCTCTAGGCGGACACAGTTGACTAGATAGCTCTGCTAGCCACAAATAGTAGCTAGGTAGCTCTGCTAGTCACAATCCCTTCCACATAAAAGGGGTTTCTCCTCATCCTCCTCTTCTTCTTGTCCCCTAAAAGCAAGAAACCATCTAGCAACATTCAGAGGTTTTTTAATCCTCTGCTTTCCCCCACACAAAAACCAAACGCACTGCTATTCTCCCTAATGGTATTATCAAAACCTGTGTGGGGGTTTAACACAAACACACAACAACAGCAGGACCAACCTAAGCGGATAGGAGCATCATGCTCCCTCCGCTATGTAACAATGGAACAGTTTATCCAGAGCGAACAGCAAACTCTCCTCTCTTCCAAGCATGAGGACCCCAAAATGGAAACCCAACTGCAAAAAGGAGGGGCGGACGTCTCTTCCCATGCCGCCTTCCACAACCACCTCACCACCCAGCAGCGGCGGCGGCGGCAGCAGCAGCAGCATGGGTCCCTTCCAGCAGGGGCCTCCAAAGCCGTCACCACATGGACCTAGTCAAAGAGGCCGCTGGGACCAAGGTAATTTTGGGCGCCAGCATGATCCCAGCGAGAGGACCTGGCAAAGGTGAACACGCCGCTTCCTACTTCCCGCCGCCTACACGCTGCAAGCCCTCGCACCATGCCGGGCTTTGCTGACTCACAGGGAGGCACACACTCTGCCTGCAATGTTTATAAACCAAAAAAGCCACATGCAGCAGGCAGACAGTGGATCCAGTTGGGAGCAGGAGCTGCCAACCGCATCAGGTGGCCACATCTCCGGACTGGCGGCAGCAGCAGGAGGAGGAGGAAGGGGCGGCTTCCACTGCCCTCTGCTCTAAAATTAGGCGCACCCTCCTCCAATGCGCGCCTACATCTTTGACCAGATTCACGACTTTGGGAAAGCAACACAAGAAGCAGCGCCAAGAGGGGAGTGGAAAACCCAACATGATCCTCGGCGGAGAAGTGGAGAAATCGTTTAAAGGGGCTGTTCCTTCCCTCCCTCTTCTTTACTTTCAAGGAAACAGCTAACCGTGCATAGGAGAACATAAATTCAAGTTGCTGCTTTCCATCTTTATAAATGGAAACCAAAAGCAAACTGGAAAATTCACCCAGATATAGAAATAGAGAGAGACATGGAAAGAGAACCCGATCGTGTCCACGAACACACTTTGGGCAATAGAAATGCCAAATATGAATTTCATTCTGATGGTCCTCCTCTGCCTTGTGAGTACTGTAAGATATTCCACCTCCAACTATAACAAAAGGCTCACACATTCAGCAAAGGGCCAGGTTAGCATCAAAGATTTAGACAGATACTTTTGGGGAGAAGTTAAACAGAACCTTGCCTGGCTCCGAGCGATTCTACGTAGAACAAAGTGGTAGAATTATGACCTATCCCATTTCAGACTTCAGATGGGGGGGGGCATAATTTTTGAATGCTTCCCCCTGTAAGAAGTTCCTTGCAACTAGTAAACTAGCACATCAGAGAGAGAGAGAAAAGTTTAGCAGATTCCTCTCGTGCATTTTATGGAAGGGAGTCTCCAAAATGATTACATTTCCTTTAGAAAAGGCATTTATTTCTGTAGTGGTAGTCACCATGATTATATAAAGCACTATATAAATATCCGTAGTAGTAGCAGTAGTAGTAAATAACTTTGGGTTTTTTTAAGGCATTTCCCCTGAAGTTAGAGAGTTGAGAATTCCACCATCTCTGCCCAGCGCCCCGCTCAGGAGCTCTAACAGCAGGAAGGGGCCAACCCAAACAGAGGTACAGGAAGCAGTAATCAGAAGCAGTCCTTCCACAGGCAGCTCAAGAAGATGCGATTCACAAACCACAGGCTGGCACAAAACTTCTCTAACTCCAAGAAACTAGCCGCCCCGCCTCAGTCTTCCTCTTATGAAACAGGAAGAATGCTGGGGGCCTCCCTCACAAGAGGCTGGTGAAAACAGAGAGACAAATGGCCAGGAAATGCTGCTATCCAACACTGGAGCAAAATTCTTTGTGCTTAAGGAGGGGAGGGGAGGGGAGGTTGTGCATCGAGCCGGTGTCGACTCCTAGCGACCACAGAGCCCTGTGGTTGTCTTTAGTAGAATGCAGGAGGGGCTGGCCATTGCCATCTCCCGTGCAGTCTGAGATGATGCCTTGCAGCACCTTCCTATACCCCTGCAGCCTATATTCTGAGAAACACACCAGCGGGGATTCGAACCAGCAGCCTCCTGCTCTCTAGGCAGGCTGCTTCCCCACTGCACCAAAGCACAATGCTGTGCCAAGCGACACTGGATCCTGCAGCCTGAACCAACCATGCACATTGAGGAGATCTGTGTGCCTCTCAGTTCATAACACTCTTCCTGGGACGCAGGGCCCGCAAGACTTCTGCCCCGGCCCCTGAAGATCTGGTTCAACCACTCCACCGGCTTCCAGAGTTCCAGAAGGGCATTCCCCTTCTGAGCATCTATTCTCAATCACAAGAACGAGAAACCCGAGTGTGTTACAGCAGAGACAAAGAAGAGAGCAACTCCGGTTCTCAGCCTGGTGCCGGGGTCTCAAGGGAGGCCTGTGGCAGCCCCCAGGAGAAGGACTGCCGACCTGAGCCTTGCTCATCCACAGTGCCCAACCCCGCTCCACCCCCCAACAGTGGCCAGAAGGGAACCTGCAGCCAGCCCAGCCAGGAAGAAGAATCGCACACCCAGGGGGCCAGGCTGTCCCTGCAGAAGAACACCTCCTCCGGGCTTGGCGTCCAGCCCGCGCTTCTCACCCCTGGGAGAAGGTGCCAACATCCCTGCCTCACTTGCCTGTCTGCCCACTTCAGATCCCGGCCACCAGCCCACCTTTGGCCACGCCCTTTGGAGCCTCCTCTGCCCACACGGGATCCTGACCCCAGCTGGTCTGACACAGACCTCACTGGGCCCTGACAGCAGGGGTCTGGTTTCTGCACCCGTGCCCAAGGGTCGCATGCACGCCGTCCTGCCTACAGCACAAAGCACACACATAGAGACACAACGGTCCTTGGGTCTGGAAGGCAGCCCACGGAGCAAGAGGATGCCTGTTATATGGCACACACTTGGCTTCCATTTGACCTTGATGGAGAAACCCGATCGCTGGCTCTTCCTGTGCATAGGCCATTCCTGGCTTGCCGTGAGGCACATGATGCTCGCCGAGTGCCGGATTGCAAGGAGGGTAGCTCCCGGGCGGAGGCATTAATGGCCAGTTGCATCAGCCCTTTGATCTTGGAGCCAGGCGCGCGTGCACGCACACACACACACACACAAAGACACACACACACACACAGAGACACACCCTCCCCTCCTCCACAGCCTCCCCTGGACACACTAGAACTTTTGGTTTCTGCTGGCCTCCCCACATCTCTGCCTCCCACGTGCACTGCTCCCAGAAGGCGCATGGCTGGAGCATTGCCTTGCATTGACCATGTCCCAGGCTCAAGTCATGACATCTCATCTCGGGGGAACACAGAACCGGCTAGGAAAGACCCTCCCCCACGACCTCAGCAAGGAGCGATGGCCAGTCAGGGTCGCCCCAAGTGGGTGAGATGGTTGAAGGGGCTGCGACTCAGTGCTAGAGGATCTGCTCTGCTCGCAGAAGGCCCCGGGTCCAATCAGGGCTGGAACCTTGGAGAGCCGCCGACAGTCAGCACAGACCTGGCCGGAGCTAGATGGAGCAGGGCGCTGACTCAGTATCTACAAGGCAGTTTCCGACAGGACTGGGGGGTGGAGGCAGGGAGGAAACCCACCGGATGCCCAGGTGCTGAAAGGGACAGGCAGGATAATCCCATCGGGGCCTTTGCCTGGGCTCCACTTCTCTGGGGCTGCTGGGGGCCGCCTTCACCTCCCCTCCCCTCGCAAAGCTCACTTCTGCACTTCTTGTGGGGCTCAGGCATCCACAGCAAGGGAAACCCAAGCTCCCCTCCCTGCTCCTTTTGAACTCTAAACTAGCAAGTCAAAAACTTCTTATACCAGCTGGGATGAAAGGGAGCCGCAAGCCTGCCTTTGCGAAGTCTGCGTTCCCCTGGCGGGCGGGCGGGCGGGCGGTGGAGAGAGGAGGGGGCTGTGCGAGAAGGCACCCAGCCACTTGTCCGCAGACCGCCCTGGACCAGCTGGAGCCACACAAACGCTGGAAGCCATCAGAACCAGCTACACACACACACAGAGGAGCCCATCCAGAAAAGATGCACAGACTGATTTGCACACGGCTGCTATTCCACAGGGCCACGGTTCCTCATTGCTGGGAAAGAAGCTTCATTTAGCCACCGTGTGGCAGCTGACACCTAAGAGGCAAGTGGGACTGCCATTTTAGATGAAATAAACAAATCGGCATCATTGCATCTCCTAAAGGATCCATTTTGAATGGCTTTCGGGAAGCAGGCAGAGAGGGGAGCACAGAAGAGCCTGCTTGTCCGTCTGCTGAGAGGCCTCCCCTTCTCCACCCCTCAAGCCCATCACATCCCCGACGAGAGGACAAGGAAGCACTGCAGCCGGGAGAGCTCCCTTCCGGGCAGAAAGGCGACCCGCGTGGGAGACAGGCGTGCAGCAGAGCAAGTTCACATGGAAGTGGGGAGGGACACAAGAGGGACCCGGGTACTCTGACGTTTTGTATTGGGGTTCTCAAGCTTAGGTCCTCGGGTCTTGTTGGGAATGTTGTTGTTGCCTGGGGATGATGGGAGTTGTAGTCCAAGACACCTGGAAAGCCAAGCTTGAGAACCCTTGTTTGACACCACAACTTCCAGAAACAAAGCCGACTGCTCAAAAGCTCCAATCGCAATTTCCTGTACAGGGATTGGGACGCCAGAGAACAAGTTATCCCCGTCTCCCTCTCTTTGGTTCACCTTTGATCCGAGACCTCAGAGGATTACAGATCCATGCCATGCATTTTTCCCAGGACTGGAGACAGATAACATTTTAACCAGCCCTCAGAACGTCTGTCCGCCCATCACAAGAGACCCCTTTTCAGAGAGCACTTGAGGGAGGCCGCAGCAAAAAGTCTGGCGGGTTACTTGACCCCGCCCACCACCTCGGCACCAACTGGCCGTCCTCTCCCCATCATCCCACCCACATTCCTCTGGACTGCTGCTCTGCCCTTCTGTGACATTCGGACAGCTCAGTCCATGACTTCATTACCATGAGCACATCTCTCTGAGTCCACTGCAAGAGATACGTCCTGTGAAGGGGCCAATTGTAAGAGCGGTTCTTGCACCTCTCTCTGTCTTCCTTGTCCCTTTTGCATGTTGCCACTGGATAAACCATATCTAAAGCAACAGATGAAATCTAGACCAACCAACGGCTGCATCCACAGCTGGTGCGGCAGAGCCACCAAGACTGGGAAACGTCCCGTCGGAATCTCTCCTCACCCACACAGCCCTTGGTCAGGCTTAGGCCCCTGGTTCTGCTGCTTCTGCCCCACAACCCATTGAACGGAGGTACCCAACAAGGCTGTTGAAAAGGTGACTGAGTCCACATATGGGAAGCACAACTGAGAAATGAAATGTACTACAGACTAGGGGTTCTCAAATGTGGGTCCGCAGATGTTACTGGACCACAATTCCCATCATCTCCAGCTCCAATGGCCTGCGTTCCAACAACATCTGGGGGCCCAAGTTTGAGAATCCCTGGATTATAGTACTGGCATCCTGCCCCCCACCCCCCAGCTCCTTGGGATGAGCCGCTACAGGCACCCACACTTCTCCTGCTGCTGGGAGGACTGAAACACTCTCCACCACCCACTCGGCACTCCATCCGCTGCACTGCACGCTGCCCAACTGGCCACCTCTCAATTCCACGCCCCCGCCCCCCACCCATCTTCTGTTTGCCAAGAACACCCACCAACATATGCTGCTGCAACACCGAGGAGGGCATTTCGTCATCATCTGAGCTGCCGCCTCTCAGGGATTTTCCCACAGAGCTGCTCTGCAATCTAGAGCAGCCCACGGAACTGGACTCCACCGGGCGCGCACAGAAAGCAAGCGCTTCCGTGGCCAGGTTGCTCTCTGCACGGATCAGCACAAAAAGAGAGCAGACTGTAGCCACCAGCAGTGAACGAGCAAAACGACCCAACTCCATGCCCAACTCCCTTGCGGCATCTCTTCCTCTCGCCCTCAGTGCTTAGGGAAGCTTCGGCCCCCATTGTGCACCCTTTGGACAGAGAGAGCATCTCCGCCACATCGCAGAAAGGTTAAGTCAGTCGCCATGGTTACGTCAGGATGATGTCACATCAGCTTCCAAGCAAGCGCATCTCCCTCAGTCTCCTTTGCTGGTTTTACTACCGAGATGGTGATTGGGGGGTGGGCAGGGGGAAAGAAGGAAGAGCTCAAATCACAGTTCACCTCTCAGAAGCGGGTGTCAGAGATCACCTTTTGTGATGCTCCCTGTGTGTCAAAGGAGAAAGAGGTCCCAAAGAAACCTGCCGGGAGTTGCTAAAACAACACACACTCCGTATGGGATTTCTGCACAATTCTCAGACCTTTCAGACAAGTGAGTCTGGAAAGCAAAATGCTGAAAATGAGCTTGAGATCTTTGCTGGCAGTTGAGCGACACCCCCGCCCACCAGCCCCCCCCCCCCAACGTCCACCCCAACGCCTGTCAACGCGCTTTTGTCGCCTGGAAAAAGAGAGACCCCAAATTGTTACCTGGGCTGCTGCCAGGACTTGCCCCTGCGTGCCGGTTTCTGTACCGTCCTTTACTTCCACCTGCAAAGAGGAGAGAGATAATTTCTAAAAACTACTTTTAAAAGGCAACCCGAGTCCAACACATGCAGAATCTGGCTGCAACCGGGGAGGGGGGTGGGGGGGCCGGCTTCCCCTGCAAGGCCTGCAGTGGGCTCTCTCAGTGCCCCTCCTCCATTTAGAACCATCTGCTCTGAAGCAAAGAGGAAGGACAGGAGACAGGGGGGGGGAGGAAGCCAGGAGGCCCCCTGCATTTCGGACGGGGAGCCCGGGGAGCCCGGGGCAGGAGATGCATTACCTTGCTGGGCCTTGCTGCCGCAGGGGGGGCCCCCTCCTCCTCAGCTGGCCGGCTCAGCCCCCCACCAGCTCAGCCCTGGCAGCCTGCCGCCGCCTCCTCCTCCTCCTCAGCCCCAGCGAGCCTCCAGCGCTACCGAGGAGCAGCCGCAGCCATCTTGCCTCATTCTCCTTGAAGCTGCTGCTGCTGCCTTACAGAGAGACACCCGGCTGCATTCAGGGGCTTTTCTTCTGCCAGACGCGGCTGGAGTCATTATCATACTGCCGAGCTCCAAGGCCTCTTCCCCCCTCCCCAAGAAACAAACAGGGTGGACGTGACATGCATGCCCAGCCGCCCACCCGCCTGCCTGCCTGCCTCCCCCCCTTCCTCCTCCTCCTCCCTCCTCCTCCTCCCAGAGGCGGAGAAAAAGTCCGTCCTACCCGCAGCACTGAGGAGGGAGGGAGGGAGGGAGGGAGGGAGGAGGGTCCCTGAGCACAGTGACAGCCAACTTCAGGAGAGGTGGTGGGATTTCAGGAAGAAAGGGAAACCCCACACAGCAAGGGAGGAGCAGGGTTAAGGGGGGGGCCCTCGGGAGCTGCTGCACCCCAGCAAGCATGTCCACTGGCGTTGCACGGGGAACATGAGAAAGGGGGCTTGTGGCCTGGGGAGGGAGGAGAGGGCAGGCTTCACACACAGGGAACCCCCACACACAACCCCCAGCGTGTCCAGCTCAAAAGGAACAGGAGGGAGCAGGTGCCAGGAAGCCGCTGCCAGTCAGAAGAACTGACAGTCCTGGGCTAGATGGACCAAGGGTCTGACTCTGCACAAGTGTGGACAGAAAGACCCACAAACAGATTGCAGGTCCATGCAATGAGCCCCTGCCACAAAGTCACAGCCGCTCCTGGCTCAGCTCCACAACGCACCCCTGAGTTTCCAAAGTGCTTCACCTCCCCTGTGGATCAGCCTCGTGATTGCAAATGAGGCTTCCACATTCGATTCTTTTGGAAAAGCTCTTTCTGCACAGAAAACCCCACACCAGGGTAAAGGCTGCACGGAAGACTTCTCTCACTCACTCTTCTTCTAAGTAGGCTCAGCACCAAAGGAAGTACTTTTTCTCACAACACACAACCAAGTACTGGTGCCCAACTTCTAAGAAGAGGGTTGCTTCTTGCACAGTACATTTTTCGTGGTTGTTCTAACACACATTTCATTTTCAGTGCTGATATCCACCTCACAGACTCTTTTGGCTCCAAAAGGTAGGCTACAAAGACATAACAAGGGCTACCAGCTCCGACAGCTTTGTAAGATGCCATCAGTTAGGTAAATGCATGGAAGACTGTGACAGCTCCAGGCCAGGCCCATGGTCTGCAGACAAAACCTCCATGCGCAGAGGAAGTATGCCCCTGAAGACCAGATGTTGGGGGACAAAGAATGGGGAAAGATCAGCATCTCCATTCCTACTTTGGAGCTTCACAAAGCATCTGGGTGGCTACTTCTCATAACTGTAAGGTCAAGGTCAAGTGTGCCATCAAGTTGCTTTCGACTTCTGGCGCCCACAGAGCCCCGTGGTTTTCTTTTTGGTAGAATACAGGAGGGGTTGACCATTGCCTCCTCCTGCACAGTCTGAGACGATGCCTTTCAGCACCTTCCTATATCGCTGCTGCCCAATATAGTACCAATGGGGATCCAAACCAGCAACCTTCTGCTTGTTAGTCAAGCACTTCCCCACTGCACCAAGATAAGCTCTTTGTTTGTTTGTTTGTGTTTGTTTGTTTGTTTGTGGCTCTTCTTTGGGAGGTTTTGGTGCAGGAAGTTTTTTTTAGATAGTGTGATGTATTCAGAGCTGCAGCCTGAAGCTGAACAGTCCGAGGAGAGCTGGTCTGGTGGCAGCAAGTATGACTGGTCCCCTTGGCTAAGCAGGGTCTGCTGCCCTTGTTGGCATTCAGGGATTCCCCTTAGGGCCACAGCTGAGCAGAAGAGTACCAGCCGGCTTGCAGCAGAAGGGTCCCCGTTCCCTCCATGGCCGTAGCCTCTCCAAGACCTGAGAGAGACTCCTGCTGCCTGCAACCCTGGAGAAGTCGCTGCCATTCGGTGTAGACAGTACTGAGCTACGGTCCAACTTTGTATAAGGCAGCTTCGTACATTCCAAGAACAGATGGGAACAGCTCGCCCTTTGGTTCTGAAAAAAGAGGGGGCTGGAACAAGGCAGAGGAGGTGTGGAGGCAGAGTTGCGCCCGGCCTCCTGGCCCCATGAAGACACACATGAAAACCAGAGTGGGGAGAAAGTGGCAGGCACCTGCCTGCCCTCAGAGACCCCTCCTCCTTTTGCAATCCAAGGGCATTGCCTCACACACCTGAAGCGTATTCACAGGGCTATTAAGAAGCATCCCACCAACTATTCATCATGCTCATTCTTTGCTTCATAACCTGGAAGGGGGAGCAGAGAGACGACTTCACTTTTTGCAGGCAAAGTCTGCAGCAGCACTAGACCGTGGTCTTATTCAAGACGCACCCCTTCTTGCACCCGAGCGCCCAACAGCCGGAAGACTGCAGAGAAGGGAGGGAGGCACCTACCTTCTGAGCAGACTTGCACACTCAGCCTCCCCAGGACAGCATCATCCTCATGCACAGGGCTCTTTCGGTCTGCCTGACATACAGCCATGCAAAAGATATGGAACTGCGTTCTTCAAGCAGAGAGCTGAGCACCCCAGTCCCATCCTACCCTGCAAGATGTGCTTAGACTTGCCCCATCATCTGTAGAAATCCTCCTCAGATTGAAATCAGCTGCCTACACGGAAAAAAAAAATCACCGTCCCACCACCTGGCGCGCTGCTAGGATCAGCAGAGGCTCAGCCACGGGTTGCGGAACCTGTTTATGCACGCCTGAGGCTGAATTCGGGCTGTGAGTAGAGATGGATGCGTGCTGCAGGAAGCAGGAGAGCAATGGCCAGCAGCACCGTAAGGCAGGCAAAAGGCTGTGTGACAGAGAACCCGGTGAAACTGGAAAGCTTCCATACACCTACAAGCACTTACATTCTAAGAACTTGCACCATTCTGCCTGGGATCATGGGAAGCTGCCATATACTGAGTCAGACCCTTGGTCCATCTAGCTCAGAATTGTCTACCCAGACTGGCAGCGGCAGCGGCTTCTCCGAGGTTGCAGGGAGGCGTCTCTCTCAGTCCGATCTTGGAGATGCCACCAGGGAGGGAACTTGGAAACTTCTGCTCTTCCCAGAGCAGCTCCATCCCCTGAGGGGAATGTCTTCCAGTGCTCACACATGTAGTCCCCAATCCAAATGCAAACCAGGGTGGACCCTGCTTAGCAAAGGGGACAATCCATGCTTGCTAACCACATGACCAGCTCTCTTTCCTGCGCAGCTCCTATGTAGCACCTAAAAGAGTAGTAAACTATGCAGATAAAAGACTAGCATGGTTCTCTTTTAGCAGGACCATTTAGTGGGAGCATATCACCCCAAATATATGCAAGCTGTGTGGCTTATTTGTATGTCTCCAGGCCCAATTCAAGGTGATGCCTCATCTTTCAAGCCCCGAAACAGCTGCATCCCTTAAGGACTGCCTTTCCCTGTACGTACTCCCTCATATGCTCCATCCTGCAACAGAGGCCCCCACACCAAGTCTCAGCAGCGTGTGACGTGAAGCCGGCTTCTCCCTGGAGCGGGGACTTTCCTGTGGTGGGACCAACATTCTGGAATCCTCTTGTACTGGAAGTCCATCTGGCCCACCCTTCTCTTGTTCCGATGCCTGGCGAAGACCTGCCTCTTCTGCAGGACTCCGAGGAAGAGTTCTGACTGCGAAGTGCCTAATGCAGCCATGGCTAGCCTGACTCTCCAGCTATTACTGCACTACGACTTCCATCATCCTCAGCCACAATCTATTGCAGCTGGGGACCATGGGAGTTGTAGTGCAACAACCGCCAAAGAGTCTCAGGCTAGCCACCCGCACCCTAATGTTGTTATACTCCTTTACTAGCCTTAATCTTCCTGACAGAAAGTTACCCATGCCGTCTATTTTGCATTGCCTACTTGATGAACACTCAAAAATGCCCCACAAATGCTAAGTGCAGAGATTACCCTAATAAAGACCGCAGGGACACCACCAATAGAAAGCCACGGGGACATCCACGGCTCAACTGCCTGATGGGAGTTACGACTGTTGACATGTCTACATTAAGAGGCGCAGCCAGATTGTTAACTGGCCATGTAAACACAGATGTGATTTGCCCACACGTTCTTCTCCTCACGGCAGGGTCCCACTGCAGCCAGCTGCTCTGCCCCTTTTGCATGTGTGAAATGCTCCATCCCAGTTCTTGCATTCAGTAACGGCCTCTTTGCAGAGCTGGTGAGCTGTGCTGTTTTCTACACTTCACAGCAGCTGGGCGGCCAGAGGAGGTGGCCAGTGGCCAGGGCACCCTTTCCCAAAAGCCGCTCTCCCCTCTGACCATCGTGTGATGAGGGCACATATTAGAGCGGAGCGACCGATTTGTCATGAACCAGCTCCTCAATGTGGACAGGCGGCTGACATTTAAATGAGAAAGTCTCCTTGCAATGAGAGAGAAAGCCGGGAGGGGGACGGGAGATTCATGGGTCAGCAAGCACTTGCATCTCAGGCTGAAGATTGCACACACATATACCCCCGCTGTGACCCATTGGGGGGAAATAAAGCCGTGGTCATTCACCTTTCCCCCTCTAATCAATAGTGACCTTAGAACAACAACAAAAACCCATCCCACATTTCTACAGCAGAGGTCTCTGGCCCCCGCCTGCCTCAAACACAACCACAACTGAAAATCCCTCCCATTAGCCACAGAAACACTTTGCATTTAGCAATCTCCCCTCCCTTGTATTTAAACAACACCCATGACAACCCCATTCAAAGTGCCACGTGATACAGAATCCAAGCTAGCTGAAGCCCCCCCCTCCATCCAGCAGAGCCCGGCTGGCCAGCAGAACAAAAAGAGGCAGCAGAACAAGTGACAGAGACTGTTCACAATATTGCGAGGGGTGAGCTTTGGAGCCACGAAGGACTCTTCTGCCAACCATTGTAAACAGCTTGCTTTGTTTTATAAAATTGCTTTAATTGCTTTATTTTGTTTTATACCTGTATTTTAAATTATGTACATTGCCTAGGGATAAACAAATCAGGCAGCATAAAAATAGGATAAACAAAAAAGCCAGAACGGGTGGTCAGAACTACCAAAAAAAGGGCACAAGTTATACATTTCAAAGCCAGCATTATCAACTCAGTCACTTCCACTCTCTCCAAGTTGGCTCCCCAGGTGGCGTTGGCTTTGGGCCGTTGCGGCTGGGGGTGATGGGAGCTGTAGTCCAACAACATCTGGAAACCAACTTCAAGACATCCTGTCCTAATTAACTTTGCTAGAACCATAAGATTATATATTCACTCAAAAGAAAAGAGAGCAAAATCTTTTCAATAAAGTAGCCAAGAAACGTAAAGGCGATTTCCAGCCTTTGTTCCCATTTCAATCTCATGAGACCCTTTTAAGCTAGACAACATACATCATATTAGTAGAGCTGGAGATACATTTGGGACACATATGGGGGGAGGGGGGGTGACACTTCAATTCAGGTCACATAAAACCACCCAGTGGTCAAAGAAAGCTTGATGACGGGGACCTCCAGAACAACAGTCTGGAAAAGCAGCTCACGGGACAAGAATGGGAGTGAGATTGCCTCACATTTCTTTTCTTAACAAAAAGTTCTGGTAAGAACTAATCTGCCTACTTTCCTTTCGCTATCATCTTAACTGATAATTGCCATCTTCACAAGTTAGCCTACTGCTGACTCAAACGTCCACACATCCACTATCTTGGAATGGGGTGGGTGACATCATCACAAACTACGCCGTTGAGGTGTCCCTACAACTGCACCAAATTTGGTCCAAATCGGTCCAGGCCTTGCGAAGTTAGTAGGGGGACATGGATACTCTCCCTGACAGAGACACACATGGAAAGCTAAGTGATCTCATAAGCTTACTTTCCTTAAGGAAAGTAAGCTAAAAATAATCACCACCATAATTTGCTCATTTGGATAGACTGCTCTCCAACAAAAATTCACCAAGGGTTTTATGACTGTCATGACAGCAGTCTTGTTGTTAGCTGGAGCTCAAGCCTGAGAGAACGCAGGCGAAGAAGCAGCCAGGACTGTCCAGGATGGGCACTGGGGAGAAAGCAGAAAAGTGAAGCTTGGCACAGGACAGGAGGGGCTCATCTGGAGGCAGAGATCAGGCCAGGGTCTCCAGATGTTGTTGGACTACAATCCCCATCACCCCCAGCCACAATAAAGTGAAGCCCATCTCACACGTGGAGGCTATTCGCACACGCCTGCCAAACCAGGCGATCCCGGAAGCACCACGGTGGCAGGCCCACCAAACTAGCCACCCTTAAAAATGAGGTTAAGTGAGTGAGCAGACTGGGGCGGGGGAGGTGCCAATAATGCATCACGCACTCGCACAGTGGATTATCGGAGCTCGGGGTGGGGGTCCCGACCCTCAAAGCTACCGGCAGGAGCCCGTGCGATCCGCCCGTCCAAGGAGGAAGAATTGCTCATCTGCAGAGGTGGTGTGTTAAACCAGCCTTCCCCGCAGCCCTCCCTGCTGCTTGTGAGGAGACTCTGCTTGTTTGGCCCACATACAGCCCCCACCTCTGACAGATTTCCAAAGACACCCACCTTTTCCTGGTATTGCTCATTCATATTTAGCGCCCTTCATCCTAAGGCCCCAGGGCAGCTAACAACCAGATAAAAACAATTCAACAAAAAACATAAACACAGAACACAGCTAAATGTTTAAGAAGAGCAAGGAACGGAAGAGCTCGCTGGCCAAAAGTCTGGGTAAAAAGGGCAGTCCTCACTTTCCTCTTAAAGGCTGGGCAAGAGGGAGCCATGCAGGTCTCAGCTGAGAGAGAGAGATCCACAGCCGGGGGCCATCACTGAAAAGGCCGTGCCCCGAGTGCTTATGCAGGCTGCTAAGTGCTTCAGTCTTCTGCAGAAACGACACTGCTGTACATGCATGCATGTGAGAGAGAAATACAGCCACTTCCATTTCTCCCCTCTTGCTCTGGCCACTTCCTTCCCTTGTCCTCTGTCCAAGTGGAGATTGCAGGCTACTTGGGAGCTGGTCTTGTGGTAGCCAGCATGACTTGTCCCCTTAGCTAAGCAGGGTCTGCCCTGGTTGCATATGAATGGTAGACTAGAAGTATGAGCACTGCAAGATATTCCCCTCAGGGGATGGAGCTGATCTGGGAAGAGCAGAAGGTTCCAAGTTCCCTCCCTGGCAGCATCTCCAAGATAGGGCTGAGAGAGATTCCTGCCTGCACCCTCGGAGAAGCCACTGCCAGTCTGTGAAGACAACACTAAGCTAGACAGACCAATGGTTTGACTCTGTATATGGCAGCTTCCCCTGTTCCTAACTTACAGCCCATCTGAGGAATACTAGGATAAGCTAGATCATGCCTTTGGGAACAGCTCAGAGGTGGCAAGAATGACAAATGGTATTTTGGAGGGTGGACAGTGTACATGTTTGTGTGTGAATGACTGCACGTGCATCCCTTTTAAAAGTGAACCTGGGTCCAGGGTAGATTCAAACAATACTTTTGCAGCCCACATGATCAAATGGGCGGGGGGGGGGTCACCAAGAGCACACCCATCTTGACACCTTTTACAGATGTCCCAGAGTTCTCCTGGTCCAAACGCACCGAGAGCACTGTATAATAATACTAGATAAGATAGAACCATGTTTAAAATGCAAACATTAATGACAACACACCCCAAAGGTTTTATTTTCTTTCACAACCAGTCTCTGTCAGCTGACTGGGAAAACTGATTTCATCACACACTCGCAGACTCCACACTAATGTGAACTGAGGCCCAACGGAAAATAGTGACGGTGCTTGCGCTTTCCTTCCTGTGCTTCCCTCACCAACAGGCAGAGACTTAGCAACACTGCAGGAGGAAGGAGACAGAGGCAGAGGGTCCCTGCAGGAAGAGTTATGGGGCAGCAGGCCCTGCCAGGGGTCAGAGCTCTCCGGAGGGGCTGCAGAGGCTTTGGAACGAATCAGTTCCTATCCATTGTTCAATGGTAAAAGTGCCAAGTGTGGGAGAAGCTACCCTTTGACAAGGAGGCTCAGCCTCTCAAGGTAGCACAACATTTCTCAGCTGAAGCGGGTCACTGAGTGCTGGGATTTGTAGTCCCAACACCTCAATGTTTCTGGATGCACATTATAAGAAGGACCTTAAGAAAGCTGGCCCATGTAGTCCCAGATCCTGTTGCCAACAGTGGCCACCCAGATGCCTCAACAGGAGTCCCATAAGCAGGGCATGGAGGCAACAGCCACCCCCGCTTGACTCCAACATCCATCATCAGCATTTTCGGTGGCTCTGCAACTTGCACTTCACCCAGATACTCAAGAGATTTGATCTCACCAACCCACAGGTGCATTTTTACTTCAACCATTTATCACTAAAGTTGTCAATTACATCTCCTTGCCTTGGATGAAATCTCCCTTTTGCTGGCTTATATTCGGTCCCTGCCAGGTTAATGAAGTAATAACCAAGAATATTTGGTCTAAGTTTCCTTAATGAAGAGCTACTGGTAGGAGATGGGCTGAACCTCACGAATATGCAGAAAAACATGTTTGCCAGATGCTTGATGGCCCTGACCAAGGAACATTGAAACTTAGTCCTTTTGAGTCAAAAGCCCAAAGGTAAGTACTAAACAGACAGCGTCTGGTACTACAGGAGCGTCTGTTAGGGATGTGCACAAACAGTTCGTGCACTTCCTGGGACAGCACGGGGGGGGGTTCTTTAAGTGAGCAGGTGAGGTGCTTCTTACCGGTCCGCCCACTCCCCACCACTTTCCCCCCACCAGCACTTGATTGTGAAAGACGTGCAGGGCTGCAGCGTTTCTTCCTGCAGCCCTGATCAGCACCAGCCATGTGCATACTGACGCCGATTGGGGCTGCAGAAAGGAACACTGCAGCCCTGCACGTCTCTTTCAAAATCAAGGCAGGGGGGGAGCAGGAGGGAGGGGTGAACAGGTAAGGAGTGCCACACCTGATTTTTAAAAGGCACCCCGCCACCTGTCCAGCCAGCTCGAACACCGGCATTTGAACAGGTTCGGCGCTCCAGAAAGGGAGCGCCAAACCTGTTTGTGCACATCCCTAGAATCTGGAGGGGTTATTAGGCTGCCTAAAAAACCTCACAATAAAACAGGCAGCAGAGATATAAGAGTGTAATGGGAGATTTCAGCTACGATTTCAGGGGTTCTCAGACCTGGATCCCCAGATCTTGTTGGACAACAACTCCCATCATTCCCAGCTGCAGTGGCCAAAAGCACGTTTGAGAACCCCTGAGTCACACTGATATCGGCTGCAAGACAAACTCAGCAAGGCATCGAATTGCCAGTCAATTCCTGACGTGCTTTACTGGCAACTTCCTCTTTCAGATGGTGTACGAACAAAGGAGAGGATTGGCTATCCTTGACTTGATCCTAACCAATGGCAAGAAGTCGCGCAATGAGTTGAAGTCATGGGAACTTTGAGGGAAGCAACTAAGCAATGCTGGAATTCTTGATCTTTAAGCTTAGCGATAAAGCTGGAAAGTTTTGTTTGTTTGTTTTAAAGGCATGTTCAAGAAAGGGAAGAAAAGGCTGGTCACCAGATGAGTAGCCCAGACTTGCATAAACTGTGTCAGGAAGGCTAATGCAGGCCAGGCTGGGGAGATATAATTATTTTATTTATTTATTCATATTTATATTTACACTTGTATCCCGCTGTTCCTCCGAGGAGCTCAGACATGGTTAATTAGAGCCACAAAAAGAGCTTCTCCAGGAGTGACTGAAGAAGAGGAAAGGCCCTACAGGCTCACTACTCAGTGAAAGTGATGAAATGATAAAGGGCAACCAAGAGGAGGCAAAACAGCTCAACTCACATTATTTTTACCGCTGTCTTGTCCCAAAAGAAGAATTCTGCACAAACTCACAAAAGCAGCATGAATGGTGAGAGGTCAGGACTGCAGTTCAAGAGCAATACGGAGATGCTCAGGAAACACCTACTTGTATTTACCTGAATACAAGACCACCCTGAATTTAAGACGAGCCCTTTAAAAAATGGAGGCTAATACAGGTTATACCTATATTTACCCAAATTGAAGAGGACTCTGGATTCAAGATGGCCCCCTGATTTCTAACATCAAAAAACTTGATAAAAACCTAGACTTCAATTATGGTAAATACAGTACCTACCTTACATGAGTTCAAGTCTTCAGGGCTAGATAAATTGCATCCTAGGACACTGATTTTAATGCATTGTTTTAATTATATTGTAATCTACTTTGAGATTATTTTAATGAAAAGCGGTACATAAATCAATCAATGAATCAATCACTCAAAGAACTTGCTGATGTACTCTCAAAACTTCTATCACCTCTGAGAAATCCTGGGGAACAGGATGCCACAAGACTAGAGACAAGCTTCAGAAAGGGAGGGAAAGGAATATTTGGGAAACTACAGCCCCACAAGTCAGATTTCAATACCAGGGAAGATACCAGAACAGATAACTTTTATGTAATGTGTTTTATGTAAACATTATGTTTCATGTTGTTTTTAGAATATTGTTTTTAAAAACTTTGATTTGTTGTGTTTTAAATGTCTTGTTTTTGTTTTTAACTAATGTTTTACTTTTGTTTTTATCTTCTTGTAAACCGCCTAGAGACGTAAGTTTTGGGCAGTATAAAAATATGTTAAATATAAATAAATAACAAAGCAGTTAATCTGTAAACATCTTGATAACACAGGAGGCTGCCTTATACTGAGTCAGTAGCCGGGGCAGAGCCACTATTGGGCCAACGGGTTCAAAGAACCCAGGCCGCACCCAATCAGGGGCCGCACCCCGTGGCCCCGACACCCCCCTCCACATCTGACATCAGACATGGGGGTGCTGGTTTAGCTCCCAAGCGGGGGCTGCGGGGCCCCCATTCAGGAGTTAAATGGCCGCTCCTGGCTGCGCCACGGACGCAGCGCCAGCCCCAGACCAGCTCCTGAAGCGGCCGCGGGGCCCCTTCGGAAGTTCCATGGCCGGTGCCTCAGACGCAGCGCCGGCCTGCCACACACTCCTGAACGGAGCCGCGGGGCTCTGTTCGGGAGCCAGGCCACGCCCCCCCAGGTCTGATGTCAGATGCAGGGGGCGGGGTGAGCAGTGCTGCTGCCGCCGCCACACACAGGCCGCTGGTGGTCAGGCTCAGTATTGTCTGCCCTGACTGGCAGCAGCTCTCCAAGGTCACAGGCAGGAGTCTTTCCCAGCAGCCCTACCGGGAGATGCTGCTGCTGCTGCCAGGAATTGAATCTGGGACCTTCTGCAGGCAGGCCAAGGAGATGCTCCCCCACTGAGCCCCGGCTGCACCCCCTCAGGGGTGACTGAAGACAGCGCTCCCAGGGAGTCCCCCGTCCAAATGCCAGCTAAGGCAAAATCCGATTAGCAAAGGGGATAATTCACACTACAGCAGGACCAGCTCTCCACTAGACAGAACAATGTAGCAATCATCATCATTGATAGGCTGTTTTTCAATAGAAGAGTTCTCAAAACCACTCCCATAAAAGAAGAAAACTACCTGTCTCCAAAGGGCTCACCATCTAGACAGGAAACACTTGTTTAGTAAAGTTAGTAGAAACCAGCATTAACTTGTCAAGAATAAATGCTGCCAGACTTCATTTCAGCAAAGCATTCGGCCAAGTGTCCCATGACACTTGGGTGAGCAGACTGGTCAAATGTGGGCTAGATGGCAACACCATCAGGGGAATTCACAGCTGAATAGGAATGCGTATTAAAAGAGGCTCATCAAAGCCTCCTTATCAAACTTTGTTGGGAGATTTTGGGTGGGGTGCCTGAGGGCTCTCTGCCCTTCCACATTTTTATCAATGCTGTGGAGAGAATCCTCATCAGATTTGCACAAGACACAAATCAGGGAGGGTTAGCAAACACCTCAGAGGACAGGACTTGCAATTCAAAGCAACCTTGACAGAAAGGGAAACTGGGCTGAAACTAACAAAATTAATGCAACAGAAGTTCTGCATTGGGGCTGCAGGGGGGGGGGGTTGTGTGTGTGTGTCAAATGCACAGTTATAGGAAGGGGGATACCTCGCTTGCCAGAAGCACATGCAAAAGGGTCTCAGGACTACAGTCAGTCACAAACTGAACATGAGTCAGCAGTCAGCCATTGTGGCTGGGAGTTGAAGTCCAACAACATCTGGGGACCCAGCTTTGAGAAGGCCTGAGGCAGACCCAAAGCAGCCAATCCCAATAACCTTTCACTGATGTCCTCAGTAATGCCTCAGTAAACTCCACACTTGGAGTATTGCACGCCGTTCTGGTCACTGTATCTTAAGAAGCACATTGTAGAACTGAGAAAGTTGCAGAAGAGGGCAACCAAGATGATCAGGGGCCTGGGACACCTTCCTTAGGAGGAAGGAGTTTGCAGGGGAGTAATATGGAACTGCATTTGCCATCTTGTCACCCACACACCGAGTTTGGAGCTCCTCACAATCTGACTTGAATTTCACTACCCGAAAGAGTTTAGTGTCATCAGCAAATTTGGCCACCTCGCTGCTTACCCCCCTGCTTCTAGATCATTTATGCATAAATTAAAAAGCAGCGGTCCCAGTACAGATCCCTGGGGGACCCCACTTCTTACTTCCCTCCATTGTGGAAACTCTCCAGTTATACCTACCCTCTGTTTCCTGTCCTGCAACCAGTTACCAATCCACACATGTACTTGTCCCCTTATCCCATGACTGCTAAGTGTTTGTCAAAAGCTTTCTGGAAGTCCAGGTATACTATGTCAAGGGGATCACCTTTACCTGCATACCTGCTGACACTCTCAACAAACTCCAAAAGCTTAGTGAGGCAAGATTGACCTTTGCAGAAGCCATGCTGGTTCTCCCCCAGCAGAGCTTGTTCTTCTATGTGCTTTACAATTTTATCCTTGAGAATGTTTTCCATCAATTTGCCTGGAAGAGACACTAAGCTAACTGGCCTATAATTTCCCCCCAGATCCCTTTTTGAAAATCAGTGTTACATTGGCTACTTTTGAGTCCTCCAGTAGAGAGCCGGATTGTAGGGATCTGACTCAGTTCTTTAGTCTCTGTCCCTGAGAAGCCCAGTTCAGGAACAGGTATATGCTCAGTATCCTCTGCCATGAAGACTGTAGGAATGTACTGTGCAGAGGAGTAACAGCAGGAGAGAGGGCATGCCCTTCCCTCTTGCCTGTGGGCTCCCCAGAAGCATCTGGTGAAACATGAGGCTGGACTAGATGGGCCTTGGGCCTGATCCAGCAGGGCTGTTCTTATGTTGATGTGTGCACGGAACCGCGCGAAGGAGACTCGAAGGCGGCGGGGATGCTGCTTCAAGAGCAGCATCTCACTTACCCCTCCCGCCACTCTCCCCCCACCGGCGTCCCCCTGCCGGCCCGGGCACATGCAGGCACATCAGAGACTTCCGGTCATATCCGGACAACGGGGCAGCAGGGAGGTACACTGCCGCCCCGAATGGCTTTGAAAAAAACAGACGCGGGGGGGTGGGGGTGGAGTGGCAGGAGCTGTAAGTGTATCCTCCCCTGCCGGTGAGCCGGCAAAACCTCCGGTTCTTCTAACCAGTTTGGAGGCCCATAAAGGGCCGTGCACATCCCGAGAAGACAGATGCGAAGAACTCATTTAGCTTCTCTGCAACCTCCATCTCCTCCTTAACAATCCCTTTCACTCCTTCATTGTCTAATGGTCCAACCGCCTCCCTGGCAGGTTTCCTGCTTCTGGTGTATTTAAAGAAGTTTTTGTTATTCCCCTTGATACTTTTGGCTAAATGTTCCTCAAACTCTCTTTTCGCCTCCCTTATTGTCACCTTGCATTTCTTTTGCCAGGGTTGGTGCTCCTTTCTGTTCTCCATGGGAACACAGAAAGCTGCCACATACTGAGTCAGACCATTGGTCTATATAGCTCAGTATTGTCTTCACTGACTGGCAGCAGCTTTTCTAAGGTTGCAGGCAGGAATCTCTCTCAGGCTCAGCCCTATCTTGGAGAAGCCAGGGAGGGAACCTGAAACCTTCTGCTCTTCCCAGAGCGGCCCCATCCCCTGAGGAGACTATCTTATAGCAAGATCAGCTCTCCTCTCCCCTTTATAGCTTCCTTGACTTTACCTGTTAGCCATGCTGGCATCCTCCCTGTCTTGGTGGTACTTTTCCTCCCTTTTGGTATACATTCTAACTGAGGTTCTAGTATTGTGGTTTTAAGTAAAATCCATGCATTCTGGAGTGAAGTGACTCTCCTGATTTTCCCTTCCAGTTTGCTTTTCACCAAACTCCTCATATTATAAAAGTTTCCTCTTCTGAAATTCAAAATGTCTGTGTTAAGACTTCCTTGGTGATCCTCTCCCTAAGAGGTCCACGACACGGACATCCCGCGCCAGGTCCTGGCTGCCTCTCAGGATTAAGTCCACGGTCGCCTTCTCTCTGGTTCGTTCCATGACCAACTGTTCTAAGGCACAAACGTTCCACTGCTAACGAAGAAGAGCCCTGCAGCCAGCAGCTGAAGAGCTAGGCTGCATTCAGACAATCCTCTAAAAACCCATGATGAGGACTCGCCTATTTCCTCACTCCCGCTCCCTCCTTCTTAATTAAAATATTTGCCTTAAAATAGGACAATCATTCCATCTTGCCTGTGAACTTGAGAACTGAGACTTGTTAACAAACCAGGATATCAAAGCACAATTTGATCCGAACCACAGTTAAAATAAACCCAGATTTGGATACAAAGTGGAACTATGGTTGCCCGTTGCGCTCTCCCTCGCCTCCTCCAGTGTGCGGCAGACGAGGAGAGGGAAGGGAAGGGAAGGGCGTGTGAGCCGTCAGCTATGCCAAGCTCATTCACACAGATTTAAGCCAGGGGATGTTCCCAGATGCCCAGCCATGCATGGTCCGTGTGGCTACAATGCCCTTCAGCCACTCCAGCTGGAGCGGACGGGAGCACCTGGGAACCAGGATGGTCCGAACCATGCTGCTCTCGAGGTTCAGCTGGATCCACATCATGCGCTTGCCCTCTTCACAGCTGTTCACGGCCTACAAAATCTTGGCCACGGCAGGTCTCAGCCAGGACTCCGACTCCCTCTGCCTGCCGGCCAAAGTACTCCACATCTCCACGTTGCTGGGGGCGGGGGGGGGACACGCTTCCATCATCCTCAAGACCAGGGTTCCCTGTAACAGAGACTCCCAGATGTTGTGGTTGTTAACTACCACTCCCTTAATCCTAAACTCCCGTGGCCCCTGCAGCTGGGGATTATGGGGATTGTAGCCAACAACCTCTGGGAGTCCCTGTTACAAAGACACCACACAAACCGACGGGAAGGATCTGAGCCTCTCGTCTGACCCCATCACCCCGGGGTGCTCGCAATTAGTGAAAGTAAAGACAGGAGCAAGGGTGCATCTGGCGGGTGTGCGCCGAGGCTGGGACAGGGATGACTGTGCCATGAGGCAGGCTGAAGTGGCCCGTCTCAGGGACAGAACTTGGCTGGGCCAGTAAAGGACACCAAACTGGCAATGAGGAGGTGCTTCTTCTTTTTTAACCACAGGGATGGGGAGGGTGCTATGTGGATTCTCTGCCTCAGGCACCGAGAGCGTCTTTGGTTTCCTCTGGCTGGGGGAAAAGAGACACAGAAGTCAGAAGGAAAGTGAGAAGTGGAGGGGGGTCGTGGAAGAGAGGGAAACAGAAATCGGGGCGTTGGGAGCCTTTCGTCACAAGCAAGCTTTTCCAGGCAAGTGCTGACCTGCTCACAGAGCGGCAGCGGCTGCTGCTTCTGTGTGGGTGGATTTGGTAATTGACAGTGTAGGTGGTGATCTAAGCATATTTCTCATGAGTGAGCCAGGATGCTTAGTAAGGACGGGACGGTGCGTCAGCAGCCGCTGAGATCACGTGCATCGTTTTGCACAGACCCCGCTACACAAGCCGCATCAGCTCCCTCCCACCCTCCCACCCACCCCCATCTCAGTCCGTTACAAGCAGAGCTGGAGGGCCAGAGACGCCGCGAGGAAGCTGCCCGTCTGGAGGCTGGAGCAGGTCTGACTCAGCCTGGAAAATGCGGGGGGGGGAGCACCCCCGAGGGCACAGCCTCGCCCCCTCGCTCTTGAGAAAGCAAACCCTCCCTGCCTCCAGTTTCAATTCAGAGGGAAAGCGAGCTGTGACCACCTGAAGTCTGGAGAAATGCTGCTGCACACGGGCCATTTACTAGGGACACCGAGAGCGGCCAGCCTGCAGAACCAGAGGCACAGAGCACGGCTGCTTGCAATGCGCCCGGACAGGCCGTGGGGGGCCTGACGTAGGCCAGGCTGTGGCAGAGTCAGGCAGGAACTCCTGCCTGCTCCCCAACTGAAGGGCAGAGTGACAAGGGAGGAGAGTTGGTCTTGCAGAAGCAGGCGTGAGTGGTGCCCTTTGCTAAGCAGGGCCTGCCCTGGTTTGCTTTTGAAGGGGAGACCACGTGTGTGAGCACTATAAAGGCATTCCCCCGAAGGGATGGGGTCGCTCTGGGAAGACCACCAGCTAGGTGGATCCAGGCTGGGACTCGGCACAAGGCAGATTCACCGAAGGCTGCCACACCCCCAAGATGCAGAGCCCTGCTGCACGTACCGGTTCCGAGCGTAACGTGTGAAGCAACAACGCTGCTCGCTGGGAGGCGCATGGAGTGAGTCAGTGATTCCTGCCTGCCGTCGCTTGCCACGGTTTCCCTCCGCGACCCACACAGGACATGCAGAAACTGGAACATGAGTCATTAACTGACAGGAAGACCCATGGCCCACAAGCACTCAGGGACGTCTCTCTCTCGGAGGAGGCTACGAGAGGCTCGAGTGAGCCATGGGCTTTTTAAGGTATTTTAGGCATTATTGATTTATCAGCTTCTTTCTCTTTCCCTCCCCCAAGACCCAGCAATTTCATCTTGGATATAAAGCTGACCTAGCCGTCCACACATATGGAGAATTCTCCAGCACCCACCCAGGGAAGAACAATTAAAACCACAAAGGGAAAGTGTCCCATTTAAAATGTTTATATCCCATTTAAATCTGTATCCCATCTTTCTAGCTGGTCTTGCAGTAGCAAGCATGACTTGTCCCCTTAGCTAAGCGGGGTCTGCCCTGGTTGCATATGAATGGGATATGTGAGCGCTGTACGCGAAGTCTGTCCGAGGGCTCTAGGCCACCTCCAGCCTCCAAGGCAGGATGCCTCTGAGTACCAGTTGCTGGGGAGTAACAGCAGGAGAGAGGGCATGCCCTCAACTCCTGTCTGTGGCCTCCAGCAGCATCTGGTGGGCCACTGTGTGAAACAGGATGCTGGAGTAGATGGGCATTCTTGGGCCTGATCCAGCAGGGCTGTTCTTATGTTCTAAGTGTGAGCACTGTAAGAGATTCCCCTTAGAGGATAATGGGGCCACTCTGGGAAGAGCAGAAGGTTCCATAAGAACAGCCCTACTGGATCAGGCCCAAGGCCCATCTAGTCCAGCATCCTGTTTCTCACAGTGGCCCACTACCTACAGGCAGGAGTTGAGGGCATGCCCTCCCTCCTGCTGTTACTCCCCTGCAACAGGTACTCAGAGGCATCCTGCCTTTGAGGCTGGAGGTGGCCCACAGCCCTCCAACTAGTAGCCGTTGACAGACTTCTCCTCCTCCATCAAGACCTCTCCTCCATCAAGTTCCCTCCCTGGCAGCATCTCCAAGACAGGGCTGAGAGAGATTCCTGCCTGCAACCTTGGAGAAGCTGCTGCCAGTCTGTGAAGACAATACTGAGCTAGATAGACCAATGGTCTGACTCAGTATATGGCAGCTTCCTATGTTCCTATCAAGGTGTCTAACACAGAATAAAACCATAAACAAAACCACTTAGGTCAATTAAAAGAGGGGCAGAAATTTAACACACAAAAACAAATCATAAACATAGATATTTCCTTAATATACTAATAGATTGTTCTAATCATACATACATCTTGATTTAGATCAGAATACAGCCTTTACTGCAGAGAGTATACCCTACATTTCCTAAATATTTAATGTAATGTTTTTACAACATTTGCAAAGATACACAATACATCACTTCTCTTTAGATAACTTAACAGTCACAACCATGTCAGATAGCACTGGAATTATACTTACTCACACCATACATAGTGCACAAGATTCTCCTTTCTCAAGTCACAAAACAACCTCAAAGATTGATTCCTAAACACACTTACTAGGGAGCAAGCTCCACTGAGCCCAGTGGGAATTCCTTACAAATAAACATGCATAACACAAGATTGTACCATGTTATAGAAACCAACTCCCCAAACTGGCATCATAAGAGGATCACCAGTTCAGTTTTAATGGACGGTACACTTGCACTATATTCCAGGTAAGTTTTCAATACCAGTTTGTGTTTAAAAGAGAAACTGACCACTGAAACAAAATTTATTTATTTATTTATGTATCAGATTTATACACCACCCCAAACTTTCATCTCTGGGCGGTTTACAACAACATAAAACCAGTTAAAAACATATACAAAAAACTTAAAAACAATTTAACAATTTAAAAATAAACCAGAGATTAAAACCTAAAAAATTTAGGAAGCTGAGAAAGCTTGGATGAAAAGATGGGTTTTCAGGTATTTTTTGAAAATTGCCAGAGATGGGGAGGATCGTATCTCCGCAGGGAGCGCATTCCACAATCTCGGGGTTTAGACTTTCTGGTTCAAACTTCCAATAATATGGATACATTACATCATTAAAGGCTGTCCACTGGGCACCACTGCGTGATTAATGGCTCTGGCATGTTTTGTTTCCAACCCATCTCCTCTGGGGATCAGCAACTGAGGTGCAACAACCTGCATCTGGGGCGAACAGGACCCATCCCAGCACTTCCCCTGCAGAAACACAGCAGACAGCTCTGCCATCAGAGGGGCTGAGGCTGCCTAGGAGGCCTCTGCAAAGGAGCCCCTGCTCAATTCACTGCCTTCCTGGAGGAGGACGACTCCATGGGTGGTCTCCCCTGCAGGCAAGTTGTTCTTACATACTCCAGAAGTAACCCTTCGGCAGAGAGGGGAAAGAGCGAGGCATGTCTCCTACTGACTCAAATGGATAATGGCCCTCTCTGCTTTCGGTAGTCTGGCCAGTGTTGCCCCAGAGAATGAGGGCTTCTTATCCAAGGTGATCAGGGTCCTGGAGCACCTTCCTGATGAGGCAAGGCTACAACACCTGGGGCTATTTAGAAAAAAGACAACTGCTGGAAGACAGAATAGAGGTCTATAAAATCATGCATAGTGTGGAGAAAGTGGATAGAGAGGAATTCTCCTCCCTCTCACATAACACTAGAACCAGGGGTCGTCCCATGAAGTTGATTTCCAGGAAATTTAGGACCAACAAAAACGGAAGTCCTTTTTCACACAACGCATAATCAACTTGTGGAATTCTCTGCCACGAGATGTGGTGACAGCCAGCAACCTGGATGGCTTGAAGAGGGGTTTTGATAACTTCATGGAGGAGAGGTCCATCAACAGCTACTAGTCGGAGGGCTATAGGCCACCTCCAGCCTCAAAGGCAGGATGCCTCTGAGTACCAGTTGCAGGGGAGTAACAGCAGGAGGGAGGGCATGCCCTCAACTCCTGCTGTAGGCTTCCAGCAGCATCTGGTGGGCCGCTGTGTGAAACAGGATGCCGGACTAGATGGGCCTTCTTGGGCCTGATCCAGCAGGGCTGGTCTTATGTTCTTATGAGGGGGAAACCCTCACAGAGCAGGGAATCAGGAGGGAGGATCCTTCCTGACCCCAAAAGGCCACAGGAGAGGCAATGCCAGCCACCCCCAGAACCTCACCTTATTACTCTGTAATGCCAGGCCGGTTCACAATAAATCTGAGGTAATTCATGACTTGATCATGGATGAAGGAGCTGACCTGGTATGTATCACAGAGACCTGGCCGGGAGATTAGAGTGGTCCAGTTTGGTCCCAGCTTCTCCCAGAGGGTTACTCCATGGTGGTGCAGGTGAGAGGATGTTGGAAGGGTTTAGGGTTGGCTCTGCTAGTGATTCTGTTGATGCTCTGGTACAAAGATGGAATAATGAACTCTCTAGAGCAGTAGACACTATCACTCCTAAGCGTCCTCTCCAACTTGCTTTGAAGACAGCCCTGTGGTACTCGGATGAACTACGGGAGCTGATGCAGCGAGGTAGACAACAAGAGCACAAGTGGAGCAAGGCTCAGCGTGAGTCTGATCGGGTACAACGCAGAGCACATTTGGAGATCGATGCTCTGGCAGTGCGGGTGGCAAAGAAGCAGTTCTTTGTCTAGGGTTGTGAGGGGGATAGTATATGGACCCTCCCCCTTGAATTTAAACATGCAACCATCGGTTACTCGCTGTGACATTTTTAACGACTTTTTTGCAGATAAAATCTCTTGCATTTGGGCCAAGCTGGATTCCACAGTTACAGCAGAGTCTACTGTGCAGGTGTCCAGCAACTCCTCTTATGGGGTTAGATTGGATCATTTTCAGTTTATGACTCCTGTGGAAGTGGACAAACTGCTTCAGACTGTGTGCCCTATAACCTGTTCTCTTGACCCTTGCCCAACCGGGCTTATCTCCTCTGATAATCACATTATCAGAGAGAGTCTGGTAAGTATTATAAATGCTTCTCTGAGGGAGGACAGGATGCCTCCTTGTCTTAACGAGGCTACTATTAGACCACTTCTGAAGAAACCTGCATTGGATTGCATTGTAATTAGCTCGTAGTTAGGTAATTACAGACCCATTTCTAACCTTCCACGGTTGGGCAAGGTGACTGAGTGGGCGGTGGCCTCTCAGCTCCAGGCAGTTCTGGATGATGCATATTATCTAGACCCATTTCAAACTGGCTTCCATGTGGGCTATGGGGTTGAGACTACCTTGGTCGGCCTGATGGATGATCTCCAACTGGCTGTCAACAGAGGGAGTGTGACTCTGCGAGAACTGAAGTATGGAGTTCCACAAGGCTCCATACTGACTCCAATGCTCTTTAACATCTCCATGAAACTGCTGGGAGAGATCATCAGGAGATTTGGTGCTGAGTGTTATCAATATGCTGATGACACCCAGATTTACTTCTCTATGTCGACCTCATCAGGAAATGGCATATCTTCCCTAAATTTATTTATTTATTTATTTAACATTTCTACACCACCCAAAATACAAGTTCTCTGGGCGGTTTACAACAAAACAATAAAACACAGCTGATGTATCAGCTGAAGCTGATAAATGCCTGCCTGGAAGCGGTAATGGGCTGGATGAGGGATAACAAACTGAGATTGAATCCAAATAAAATAGAAAATACTGACTGGGGTGGGGGGTGGCGGTCAGGACCTGAGAGATGGTATAGATCTACCTGTTCTGGATGGAATTACACTCCCCCTGAAAGATCAGATACATTACTTGGGAGTGCTGTTGGACCCAAAGCTCTCCCTGGTTTCTCAGGTTGAGACAATGGCCAGGAGTGCTTTTTATCAGCTTTGGCTGATATGTCAGCAATGTCCATTTCTAGAGGTGAATGACCTTAAAACAGTGGTACACATGCTGGTAACCTCCAGACTTGACTACTGTAATGGACTCTACATGGGGCTGCCTTTGAACACAGTCCGGAAACTACAGTTGGTACAGAATGCGGCAGCCAGAATGGTCTCTAGAACAACATGAAGGGACCATATAACACCTGTTTTCGAAGAACTGCACTGGCTGCCAATATAGGGCTTTACCTATAAAGCCCTTAACAGCTTGGGTCCAGGCTATTTAAGAGAGTGCCTCCTTTGTCACAAACCTGCCACCTTTTACGATCTTCTGGAGAGATCCAGTAACAGTTGCCACCAACCCCTTGACCGGGCTTTCTCTGTGGCTGCCCCGGGGCTTTGGAATGCGCTCCCTACTGAAATAAGAGCATCTCCTTCTCTATTTGTCTTCAGGAAGACCCTCAAGACTCTCCTGTTCTCGCAAGCTTTTAATTAGAATCAATTAGAATTAATTTTAATAATCTGTTTCATATTGTTTTTATCGTGTTTTATGTATTGTAATCTGTGATTTTTAATATTAAAATGCATACACCACCTAGAGATGTACTTATCAGGCAGTATAAAAATATGATAGATGGATAGATAGATAAATAACCCTTGGCTGCCAGACCAAAGTAGCAGCCAAGGAACCTTCCCCGCAGCCAGCACGTGCGCTCTTAACACAGAACCCACGTGGCTTTCCAACAGACTGCTGACTCCACAACAGATCCCTCTCCTCCCCCGTATCGGAGCCAGGGGTGGCAGTCCCAGATATGTGGCTGGAAGGCGGCATCCAAGAGCACGGAGACAGCTGGCCAATCATTTATCCATCCAAGGCAGAGGCAACTCAGACTGTTCCAGCATTTGCACTCTCTGCCACTTGAGGATCAGTCTGGGGCTGACGCTGCTCGTTGCTCGAGTGGCATCAGTCACTCGCAGCACCTCTGCCCAGCTGTGACTGAGATGCCAGCTGCCTCCCTTCCTGGAGAGAGAGGAATCAATGCTCTCATGGCATCCAGGCTAGACTACTCTAATTCTCTATCTTGTTAGACTACAACTCCCATCATCCCCCCTTGCCACTATGGCAAAAACATCTAAGGTAAAGAACTGCTGTAATGCACGTATGTGGGGCTACCCTTGAGAAGCTCTGGAAACTGCAAGAACACAGGAAGCTGCCTTATAGTGACCCAGACCCTTGGTGCATCTAGCTCAGTATTGTCTACCCAGACTGGCAGCGGCTTCTCCAAGGTTGCAGGCAGGAATCTCTCTCAGCCCTGTCTTGGAGATGCTGCCAGGGAGGGGACTCCTGGAACCTTCTGCTCTTCCCAGAGCAGCCCCATTATCCCCTAAGGGAACATCTCCCATTCCAATGCAAACCAGGACAGGCCCTGCTTAGCAAAGGGGACCATTCATGATGGCCACCACCAGACCAGCTCTCCTCTCACTGGCCCCAATGGCAGAGGCTGGGCTCTCGACCTGAACGGGCTCCTGCAGTCCTGTCTTCAGCTTCGCTGGCTACGAGGCTGTTTCCAGGCCCAATTCCAGGTGTTTTGTTCCATGGCTTGGAACCAGGGCATCCGGAAGACTGCCACCTCCCCAACAAACCTGCCCAGCAGCCAGGGTTGTCTTCAGAGGCCCTTGTCCGAGCACACAACCCCCCACCTTCCACAGCCAGGCGAGCAACAGCCAGACAGAAGATCCTCTGGGCAGGGTGGGGGGTCATTCCACACTCAGGAGCGGGAATGACTAACCCATGGAAGGAAAAAGGACACTCCTCATTTCAGCCTCAGGGGTAAAGCAGACGACAGGCTTAACCCCAGGGTCGCTCTGGGAAGTCAGTTCACCAAGGAGTCACGAAAGAAAACCTCTTGGGGAGACTGGCTGGCTCGAGATCATCACCAGCAAAACAGAAGACACGTGCACGCAATATGGCGCCATGTGTCTCTGCACATCATGTTATGCCTAACCACCTTTCCTGTGTGTGCGCAAGTATCCTGGGACATGCAGCCCTTCTCCATCCAACCACACACCCCTCTTCATTCCCTTCCAAAGAGCAAAGACGTTGCCTTTCAGAACATGCAAGAGGACAAGCTAAGGCACTCAGTGGGTCCACCCCCAAGTCACCATGCTTAGGAGGCCCCAGCACATCTCTGGAGCGGTCATCTGTGGGTGGCCCTCCACTCTGGTGCCAGAGAACTGCCAAGGGACTTCTCTAGTAGGCCTTGCCCAAACCCCTGCTTCAGGACCAAAGGAAAGGGGGGGGTCTAGGGAGGTAGATCAGCATGCAATGCCCCAGCCCCAGCCAGACGCTGCAATCCATGCTCAAGCGCAGCCAGCTCCATTGGGGAAGGAGGACACTCCTCCCCACTCAAAAAACAAAAAAATCCCCACCAGGCGAGTCAGTTCAGAGATGGGGCCTGCCTCTTTAAGAACTCCAGGCAAGGACGGAGATGCACCCCCACCCCCCGCCATCCATATCTCAGCACCACGAGAGAGCATGGGGCTCAGCACACCATGTGGCTAAGCTAACTCATCCGGCCTATCATCTGCACCCTGGCCGAGACTTCCGAGGAAGACCCTCCCACTTCCAGAGCTGCTCCTGCAGTCGACCCCTGCCGCTAAGAGGAAGTCTCCTCTTGCACCCACGTGGGCTGCTGTTATGCCACAGTTAGCAACCTTGCACACGACACACCTCCCAACGGGCCGGGCGTCACCTGTCTGGTCGCTAGCCATGATGCAAGAGCAGCCCACGTGGGGAGCATACTTCCGCAGGCACTCTCTGGCGGGCACAGCAGCAGCAACCGCAGCAGGAGTATCAGCCACCGTGCCAGTAAGTGTGCATCTAGAGCGCGGGGGGGGGAAGCAATGCGCCTATAGTGACCCACGCTGAGTGGCAATTTGCACTGGACGCACAAGGGAGTGCTGTCTACCACACACAATTCACAGCACACCAAATACTCAGACCCAACAGTTGCCGGCAAAGGCAGAATTGTGTGTGCAGCTGGCAAAGCTGCCCATTGAGGAGATCCTGACAGCTCCGGCAATGACGGAGAACGCGCTGCCTCTAGTCGCACATGACCTCAGATGCAAATGCTTTGGGAGAAGTTCACAGGCTCGTGCGTGATCTACGTGCTCAGGAAAAGCACACTACGTAGCCCTCCTGAGATCATGCAGGTCCTGGAACTTGTCTGCATCGAAGACTCACTGCAAAGGAAAAGCCCAGATCTCACTAAGAAGCAGGCGAATGCAGCCCTCTCCATTACATGCTAGGTATCTACGTTGAGGGGCTTTCCTTTCACCCAGGAAAGTCCCCAAACTAAGAAAACACGTGGGTTTTGCAGGAGGGGGCATTGGATCACAAGAGACCCACCTGCAGTGTGAAGCCGCTGAGTCCCAGGAGGACCACAACAGGCAGATGGAGTCAGCTGTGAGTCACCAAGCAATGAAACGCACTGCACACCATGAGCAAATCTGTTCAGTGCACTTAACTGTTGCCGTTTCTCGGCCTCCAGTCCCCACCCAGACCACACACACACACACACACACACACACACACACCCCCCGCAAGAGCATTCCAGTTCTCATGGCAGAACTCCTCAGCCATGAGAACCAGAATGCTCTTGCCGGGGAGGAAAACACCACCGACGTGGCTAGGACTTTTTCTAGACTGCCAGTGCTGGACTCCAGCGCTGCCCAGCCAGGAACGCCGGCTGCGGCTCGACATGCTTCTGTCTATTACTGCGGGAATCACGCCAGACTTACACGGGCTGGCCACCCTCCAGCAGGAGTCAGCCCAACTGGACAACTTGTGCATCGTAGTTTCCAGGGACACCAGTAAAGCAAAGCACAACCCAAAAGGCACACCCCACAACAGCACACAGAGCAGCAGTCTCTGGTTTGCTTGCGCTCGCTTTCCAGACTATCAGGCACTCTCTTCTTAGGGCAGCCGGGCGGGGAGGATGCTCAAAAAGTCCCTTGCGTGATGGCATCCCACTCTGGAACCTGACGCTGATCAAGTGGGTTCCATTCATCATCCTTCCACTCCCTGAAGTTTCCACTGCAGCTACTTGTTCTGCTGAAGAGGCAAGCAGCTTTTTCAGTTGTTTACACTGAAGCAGTGGGTTGACTCTTCAGTAGGTAGTGGAAACTCCTCAGAGGGCTCTGGCTCTTCAGCATTTGACTCTACGGTTTTCATCAGACCTAGTCTTACATCACACCTAGCAGCAACAATAACTAGCGGTCTCCGAATCACAGCTTGTCACAAGAATATCAAGCCACGACCCTCATATCGTGTGCAACTATGCACAATCCAGGAGTTCTGCTCCAGCACTCTCTCGGATACTGGGAAGGCACATAGGGCACACCTCTCCGATTCGGCAGAGGAGCAATAGCAGCAGGATGTGTCCCTTCAGCAGCTGCCAGCCGTGCTAAATAAGGACACACTTTGACACAGCGGCACCCAAGTAGTGGGTGGGGGGCACTCACCTCCCCGAGACCCCTGGCTTTTCTTTTCTTCAGGGCTTCGCACCTCCGCATCTTGCAGACCTGGTGGCTGGTCCTTCGGTTGACGCAGGGGAAGCACACCCCACAGTTCTCCTTCCTCAGGCAAGGGGTGCAGGCCCCACAACGCCTGCGCTTCTTCCGGGCCTGGGCAGCAGCCTCGGCACAGTCACTGCTCTGCAGCCCGGCAGGGAAGCCCCCATTCAGCTGGCTCAGAATCTCACCATAGTCAGGGTAGTGGCAAGCGCGGGTCAGCGCGCTGCTGAGCGGCAAGGCGAACGGGACCTTCTTCATGGCGCTGCCCGGCGCGCGCTCGCCAAGAACTCCCAGACCAAGGCCCCCCTGGACAGCACGAGCTGCCTGCGAGGAAGTCAAGACCAGCGCAGCCGAAGGCGGGATCAGCTCCGCTTGCTCCGGGACCCCGAGCGGCAGGAGGCTTCTCGGCTGCCTTTCATCGGCCTTTCTCCCCCAGCGTGGCCTTTCTCCGCAGGCTGCTGCTGCTGCTGCTGCTGCTCTCCCAGACCGCAGGCGCTTGAGGTCCACAGGCGCCAGGGATGCCCGGAGAGGAAACCATCCTGGATGCCGGCAGGGCGGGCAGAGTCAGTCCGAGCAGCCCACGCAAGTCCGCGGAGGCAGGCGCGGGCAGGCAGCAGAAGTCGCAACACGCCGAACCGGGCCGGGGTGCAGTTCTGGGAAGGGAAAGGGCGACGACGTGGTCACCGAGCAGCTCCCGAGCCTTGCCAGAAGCCGGCCGGGCGACTCCCGCTTCCCGGGCGAGCTCCGAGAGGGAGGACGAGCCCGTCCCTTTCCCACGGGGGCTTCAAAACTTCCACATCGCCTCCCCCGCCCAAGAAGCCTCTGGCGACAGGAAGAACTTCGGCGAGAGTGCGGGGAGCAGGCGCCTGCCCTCGCCTCCCCACCCAGCGGCACGCTGCCTCCTCGGAAGCAAGCCCCGCTGCGCTGGGCCCGAGTGGGCTTGCTCGGCGGAGGAGGAGCAGGCTTCAGCTCGCCGCCGGGGCGGAAAGAAGTTGGACGGGTCCGGAGGAGCGCGCGGGCTGCCAGGGGACCCCGCACCCCAGAAGACACAAAGAGCGAGCCGCTTACCCGGGCGAGGAGGGCGGAGCGGGGCGGGGCGGGGGCCGCTGGTGGTGCCGCCGCCGCGGGGAGGGGCGAGGCGAGCGCACGTTGCGCTTCTTTGTTCTGGAGCTTCCTCCGGCCGGCTCGCTCCGCCGCTCAGCGCAGCGGCAGCACCAGCACCCTCCTCCTCCTTCGCCGCCGCTGCTTCTTCCTCTTCCTCCTCCACCTCCCTGTCCCGGGCTGGGCTGGGCTGGGCCGGGCCGGGCCCGGCGGGGGAGCGAGCGAGTGAGCCGTGCCCAAGCCCGCCGCACCACCAGCAGCTGACTCAGCGCGGCGCCGCGCGCAGGGAGGCTGGGCTGCGCCCCCAGGCGCGCGGGCAGCCCCCTCCTCCCCCGCTGCACGTGGGCGCCGCTCGCCCGCCCTCCCGCCCGGCGGAAAGTTTGGAGGCGCGCGGCGCGGCCGACCAGTGGAGAGCAGCCCGGGTCGGCTCGCGCGCCGCCGCTGCCCCTGCCCGCCGACGAGACGTGCTGCCCAAGGAAGCGGCGCGGGGCTTGCTCGGCCCTTGGGAGGAGGCCCCTGCAACGAGCTCGGGGGTCCAGCGCGCCTTGCTCCTCCCGAGCCCCCGAGAGAGCGCGGCGGCGGGCGGCGGCGGCGCCTTCCCCGTGGGGCTCCGCTGCTCTCACGCGCCGTGCGCCTGAGCAGGCTGCAGGTGGTGCCGGCACGTAAGGACAGCCCTGCCGGATCAGGCCCGCCTAGCCCAGCCTCCCGCTTGGCCCACCAGATGCCCCCGAGAAGCCCACAGGCAAGAGGGGAGGCCTCTGCTGCTGGCCCCCTGCAACTGGGGTCCTTGCATCTGAGGCTGGGAATAGCCGGTAGCCACCAGACTAGTGGCCATCGATAGATCGGTCCTCCATGCATTTGTCCAAGCTCGTTTTGAAGCCATCCAAGCTAGTGGCCATCACCACATGCTGTGGCAGAGAATTCCGTAGGTTGATGGTGCATTGTGTGAAAAAGTACTTCCTTCTGTTGGTCCTAAATTTCCCAGCCTTCAGTTTCATGGGGTGACCCCAGGCTCTAGTGTTGTGAGAATGGGGAGAAAAATCTCTCAGTGTCCACTCTCTCTACTCCATGCATAATTTTATACACTTCAATCATGTTTCCCATAGTCACCTCTTTTTTCCAAACCAAAGAGCCCCAGGTGCTGTAGCCTAGCCTCATAAGGAAGGTGCTCCAGGCCGCTGATCATCTTGGTTGCCCTCTTCTGCACCTTTTCCAGGTCTACAGTGTCCTCCTTAAGATGTGGTGAACTGTACCAGTATTACAAATGCAGCCACACCACAGGTTTCTTTAAGAGCATCATATTAGCATTTTTATTTTCATAATTGTTCACAAAAATAAAATCCCCACTAAACTCCACACAGAGCTCCCTTGATATGGTAGCACATTCTAGGTAGCAAAACTCCCCTGGTCTGAGCCTCTTCCTCTCAAGAGCTGCCTCCAAGCTGGCTGGAGTGCGTGCCCTCGCTGGATTCAGAAAGGAGCTGTCAGGATCCAAGGGGGCCTCTCTGTTGCTCTGACAGATTCTCCTGCTATGAACAGAGCTTTTAAAGCGAGTGTGTGCGTATGTGTATAGCAGGGCAGGGGGGCATTGCCACGTGAACAACACCCTCCTGCGTTTGAAGAGACACAACCTAGACCCGGGTTAACCACTTCTGTGAGAATGAGGATTTGGTGTCAGCTGTCAACACAAGACAGCCTTGGGCTCCCCCCATTCTGGTCCGTGGAGGGGAGGGAGGGAGAGTGACTTGAGGCGGGCTGGCTCTCATTCCATTCAGATATCCGAAGTGGCCCACCTCACTGTGAAGCCTTTTGCACGCACACCCCTTTCCTGATCTCGAACTCAGACGGGGCCATTTTCACAGTAGTGGGCCTGGTCTTTCCAGCACTGGTAATTCAAATATTTTCAGAGGCAAAGTGCCACAATTAAATGTATTCTTTAACAAGTCTGTGGAATTTGTGATTTTTCCAGGCACAAGGCAGGGAGGGTGGCACAACCACTGCCATGTTCCAGAGGATGCTCGCCTGGGGATTTTTGGAAGAAATGCAGCAGGCACTTGTGGCAGCAGTTACTAGCATTATCCCACAGTGGTGAATGCACCAGCGGGCCGCCTTCCACCCGGGGTGGGTGGGTGGGGGGTGGCAGATGCATAGGAATCCGTTGTGAACATTTATTTTAAAAATAAATAAATAAGTTGCATCTGGGGGTGATGGGCATTGTAGTCCAGCAACAGCCACCTCTGTTTGGCCACCCTGATCGACTGTGTTACAAGCACCAACTGGGACAATATTGTCCTATAAGGGGCCACCCCTCCTCGTGGGAAGGTCCATGCAGAAGGCTCCCAGGTTCAGTCCCCAGCTAGGGGGGCTTGGAAGGACTCCTGTCTGTCTGAGACCCTGGAGAGCCACTGCCCAAGCAGACCAGGGGCAGGCAACCTTGGCTCTGTCTCCAGCTGTTGTTGAACTGCAACTCCCATCATTCACAGCCACAGTGTATTGGGACGATGGGAGTTGTAGTTCCAACAACAGCTGGACAGCTGAGGTTGCTTAGCCCTGCTGGGGTAGATGAGAACGGGTCAAAGAGACCCAGGTCTGGCTCTGTGTCAAGCAGCTTCCGAAAGGTTCTGGTGGAGGACAACACGCTTCGCACGCAGCTAGTCCCGGGCTCAGCCTCCGGGTAAAAGAATTCGGTAGTGGAGGAGGAGAAGATCCTCCGGAGACCCACCCTGGTGAGCTACGCCTGGCCTGTGTGCTCTCCCTGCATTTGACTGATCCGCTCACCCTCCTGGTGTGGTGTGGAAGGCAACTTACTGGCCCTTCCCTTGCAGGCACCCCAGGGGTCCTAGATCTAAGCGATGCGGTTTGCAAAGCCTGGGCTAAGCAAAACAAAGCTGCCGCCGCCGCCGCTTAGAGGATGGGATTTCCAGGGATTTCACAGATGGGTGGCGCTTAGGCGGCATTCCTTCTCCCCCTGCTGCTGCCTCCCGTGCTGCAGCAGCAGTGCACATCCCACGTCTAAAAGCAAGGACATGGCTTGGCTGGAAATAGGGCAATTCCAGCCTGATCCAGATAGACATGGGCTTGTTTTGGTCTCTCTCCGTTTTCTTGCAATTGCTTGTGACTGTGTCCTTAGTAAGAGGAGGAGGAGGAGGAGAGCTGGTCTTGTGGTAGCAAGCATGAATGGTGCCCTTTGCTAAGCACACTCTGCCCTGGTTTGCATTTGGATGGGAGACCACATGTGTGAGCACTGTCCGATATTCCCCTCAGGGGATGGGGGCCGCTCTGGGAGGAGCACCTGCCTGCTTGCAGTTAGAAGGTTCCAGGTTCCCTCCCTGGCAGCATCTCCAAGGTAGAGACTCCTGCCTGCAACCTCGGAGAAGCTGCTGCCAGTCTGTGTGGACAATACTGAGCTAGATGGAGCAAGGGTCTGACTCCGTATATGGCAGCTTCCTATATTCCGAACCTCCCATGCACCTTGGGCTCCTTACGCTTCATAGTATCAGCTTTCTGCAAATCCAAGGTGTGCATCTGACCACATTCACTGCAGTCTCTTCCTTGAAACTAGTTCCCAGGACTTGAGCCCACTGACTGACTTCTCCCTATTGGCTGGGATCTAGTCAAGGGTAGCTGATCTCCTCCACCTTCTAAAAGAGGAATTTGTCAGCAAAAGAGAGTCAAACTGCTACACATTTGAGTTTAGTTCTGGTTCAGGTTCAGCAGCATTTTTTTAAACTCTCCAGTTCAAACACTAGCTTTAAGAAGTGGTTTACTATTCACACACACCGAACCAGTTCTGAACTAGCCTAGGATAAACTTCATGTGGACTAATATAAAATTCCTTTGCTAGCAATGCTACCTACAAAATGAGTTCAGTGATAACTATTAATCTAAGAGAGGGAGAAGCTGCTTATTACTGTTTTTATGCTCCCTACCTGACACACTACAGCTAGGTAACACAATGGTGGTTCTGTGGACAAAGTTAAGAATGAGGACTCTTCCCTAGACCTTGTGTTTTTTGACCACATTACTTTGCCTGCAAACCTAAATTAAAATGATCAGGCAAGCAATATGCAATTATTTTCTGTCTTTCTGGGGAAAAAGAATCCTCTAGTCTTAGCATCTTTGTGGTCAGAGACGAAAAAGCTTCAGGCCCAGCCCAAAGGGAAGGACTCCTCAAGTCAAATGAACATCTTCCCAGGGCCCTATCCAAATATCTACTGCCCCTGTCTCAACGAGGACTCTACCTTAACTTAACGAAAGGGTAGAGTCCTTAACTTACCCTTCTTGGGACGAACAGCAAAGAAATAATGAAAGAAGCTAGCTGAAGGTTGAAGTCTCAGAGTCTAATGAGTCCTTGTTGCTGGACAAGAACAGCCTGTCAGACTACAACTCCCATCATCCCCAGCCACAACGGCTTCATTGTGGCTAGGAGTGATGGGAACTGTAGTCCAGCTGCAGTCTGGGAACCCAGGTTGGAGAACTCTTGGATTATTTTATGTTATTTTAGCATTTCTATCCCACTCTTCCTCCAAGGAGCCCAGAGTGGTGTAGATGGTGACTGAGGTTAATCCCGCACTTCCTGAGTTTTCCCAAAGGAGATCAGTGACACACACAACTCCTCTCTGGGCAGTGACCAGGATGAGGCCTGCTTCACTTCCATGCTAGGACTGAAACATGTTGAACGTGAACATACAAAGCAGTCTGACGGGTCCATTTAGCTCTGGCTAAATGCTCTGGCTGGCAGCAGCAACACCGGCTATTTAAACCTTTTCACGGGAGATGGAATCTGGGACCTTCTGCATGCAAGGACGATGCTCCACCCCTGATCTACAGTCCTCTTTTGCACCACAAAAACGGTTTTCCAGGTTTTGACCTGAAGGGTCCAATGACATTCTAGCATCAGGAAAGCAATTCGGAAATGAAGCGCCCTCTACTGTGCCATTAACTAAGGCTTCGGAGTGAAGTTCAGTCCCAAATGCAACGAGCTTCCTTTGGGGCGGCCACATTAGTCTGTTGCAGCAAAAACAAGAGCAAATTGGTAGCACCAACTTTTCAGCATGATCTGCTCAGCATTAACAGATACATTCATCCAATGAAATGGACTCTGTTCCACAAAAGCTTATGCTGAAATAAATTTGCTGACCCTCAATGTATTTACCAGGAAGATAAATCATACTGAACTCATTATCCAAGTAACCGTATTTTAAATTAGGCTGCTATTTTGCATAATGCAGAAGTTCTCCAACCTGGGCCCCCAGATGTTGCTGGACTACAACTCCCATCATCCCCAAGCCATTGAGGCTGGGGATGATTGGAGTTGTAGTCCAGCAACATCTGGGGACTCCTGTCCGAGAACCCCTGCCTGGCATAATGCATGGCAGAAGCATGAGACTCGCGTGAACTGTTTTTCTTTCAGTGAATTTTCATTTCTGGGGACTCGGGAACATAAGACGCTGCTGAGTCCTTAGTCCATCTGGCTCAGTATTTTATTTATTTAGCAGACTTATTGACCGCCTGACTTCCTTAGACTCAAGGCAGTTTTGACATAAATTAAAACAACAGTGGGGGGGCGGGGGAGAAAGAAAGGAGGAGGGAGAAACACCCCACACACACACACCCCCAAAGCCTGGCAGAATAGATAAGTTTCCAGAAGCTTCTTAAAGGACAGAAGGGAGGGGGCATAAGGAATCTCAGGAGGCAGAGTGTTCCATGAGGAGGGGGCTGCCACAGAGAAGGCCCTCCCACGGGCACCGGCCCCACGTCCCTCCCCTGGGCCTGGAACTCTGAGAAGGCCCACCTGAGACGACCCCACAGGGCAGGTTGAAGTTGGACGGGAGAGGCAGCCCTGAAGGTACACAGGCGCCAAACCCTGAAAGGTTTTCTAGGTGATAACCAGCACCTTCAGCTGGACCCAGAAGCAAACTGGCAGCCAATGCAGCCACCTCAGCAAAGGTGAAGCACGGTCATATTTTCTGCTGCCCATAAGCAGCCGGGCTGCAGCATTCTGGGCCAGCTGAAGCTTCCGAGTCGTCTTCAAAGGCAACCCCAGGCAGAGCATATTGCAGTAGTCCAACCAAGAGGTGACCAGGGCATGAGTTACGGTTGCCACTGCCAGGGCCTGCCGGGTCGAGGTAAGGCCGCAGTTGGAGCACCAGACGAAGCTGGGCAGTGTATTGTCTTCTACACTGACTGGCAGTAGCGCTCCAAGGTTGCAGGCAGGAGTCTCCCTGAAGATGCCGCCAGGGACGTTCTGTGCGCCCAACAGATGCTCCCCTCCTGAGCGATGGCCCCACCTGCCTTGAACCCATCTTGTAGAGACTGGCTGACATCCTGACTCAATTTACTCAAGGGAGCCTCACTGGAATCCACAGGACAAGCTGCCTTTTACATTCTAGGTCAGACACAGGGAGTTGTGCACTTGGCACACACCGCTAATCCCGAGGGCCATTTATCTGCACGTGGCAATGATGTGCAGAAGCAGTGACTTGGCCAGAAATATCGGCGCACACCCAAAACAAAGTCACTGGTGGTCCGAAGGGGCAGTCTGCTCTCGATGGCCCCCCCCCGCCCGCCGCCGCCCCAGATGTCAACCCCAGCAATGAACGGTGCTTTTCAACCTGCAGCTCTCTCTCCCCAGCCTCACAAACAAGGTCAGATTCAAATCGATTTGTTTTATTCATTTAAATACAGACTTACATAATTTAGGAGGGATCCGCATCTACAAAGTTTACCTGTGCACTGAATCTTTTAAGAGTCTATTTGCACACTACGATACAGCAGATGGCACCCCCTTGAGCAGGACGGGGGCTCCTGCGCAAGAGAACCAGATTCATTTCAGGATCGGTTTGCCCTGACCTCAAGCCTGCGCGGCTGCAGACTCTGCTTTGACCGGGCTCCAAGAAACGCCTGCCTTTTGCTTACATGCTTAAAGACGCGCAATATGTTCACATGGAAACTACCACGGAGGAGGCAGCAACCCCACAGGACTCTGAAGTCTTGACTTCACTCCAAAGGATACCATTCATAATCCAGATTGTTCTGCAAGCACCTGGCCCTAACCAGACACAATGTGCACAAAGCTTTGCCAGGCAGGGCCCTTCCAAATTCCACGCCAGCCACTTCTTTCAGCTCCACCAGACAGTTGCATTAGGACAAGAGCCCCCATCCCTGGGTCCCCAGAGGTTGTTGGACTACAACTTCCATCACCCCCAGTAACAGCTGCCTGGGCCACTGTAGTCCAACAACCTCTGGGGACCCTAAGTTGGGAATCGCTGCACAACTTCAAAGCAACCATAGGGGGGAACCACACGGACTCTACAACTTCGGACAGACTCCAGATCTCTGGGATGGTCCTGGAAATAATTGCGTGCTCATCTCTCATCTCTATCTGCTCCCCCAAGTCGGAGGCTTCAGCACACAGAACATGGTGCAGGCAGGCAGAAGCCAGGCACTGCTAGACTGGCCTGCAGCTCCGGGCCATTTCTAGGCCAGTCCGGGGATGAGGAGTGGGCACAGAAGCACAGGAGGAGGGGGAGGGAGGAACGGCAGAGCGGCAAGGGTGATGAAGGGCGCGAGAGAGTCTGCCACAGCATCTCAAGCCCCAGGAGGCAGCAGGGAACGCAGTCAGAGATTCCAGCAGCAGCAGCAGCAGCTTCCTGTGGGGGACAGACCCAGAGCAGAGGAAGCGCCATGGCCAGTGGTGCCGGGGGTGAGTAAGACGGGGTCGGCCCCAGGTCCACGTCCATTCAAGTGCCTTCAGTCTCCCACCCAGCCAAGCACACGCCAAGACCGAGGAGCTCCCGAGTTGCTTTCTGCTCCAGCAGGGCCCAGTCTGGGGGGGGATGTGGGCTGCCTCGGAACCAGCCCAGCCCACGGGGAAGCACGTCCTCCAGTCCCGCCCTTCACCTGCTGGGTCTCCACGCTGGGACGGTCCTGGTACCAGAGACAGGGAGCCTTTTCCCGGCAGCACCCAGACAGGACTCTTCGTTCTAGGGACGCAGGGACATCTCTGGCCAGCTTGGATGTGGCTCTCCAGCTGACTTCAGCCTTCCAGGATTAAGTGTGAGAAGGGTTAGGGTCACTTGGGAGCCATCTGTCCATGACGCGTCCTTTCCACGGTTTGGGAGCCAGAGCCACGTGCTGGTGGAACAAGCTCCTCAGCTAGCAAGTGGCTGCAGAGGCAGAAGGCAAAGGGTCAGACGAAAGGGTCTTGAGAAACGTCTTCACCTATGAAAAAGGGAAAAGCAAAAAGCTCTTTAAAGCCACCCAGAGCAATGTGCCTGGGCCCTTGTGGTCATGCCCATTCCAGGGAACAAGGGGTTCAGTGTCAGGCAAGTGGGCAGCTGATCGGGCCACCCTTCATGATACAAGCTTCCGTGTCACACAGCACACACTCAAGGCAGAAGCAGCTGGCCTGGGAAGCCCCTCACCTGACTCACAAGCTTCCCTTGCTCCCTGGAGTCATTCTCAAAGTCCTTTGTGACATTCAGCAACAAGACAGGAGCATTTCTGATGTTTTCAAAGTGGATCCTGTGGGAGCAAAAAAACCACAAGCAGAAATCCTGAGTGCCCAGCCCTGGCTTTGCAGGCAAAGGGCCCTAGGTTCAACCCCCAGCAGCATTTCCAGGGGAAAGTGTTTGCCTGAGACCGTGGAGAGCCGCTGCCGGTCAGAGCAGACAAGGGATGGTCCAATAGTCTGACTCAGCGGGGCAGCTTCCTGAGTGCACAAGACACCTGTGGGGCTCCAACTGTAAGGGCCACTGCCAGCCCAGTAAGGCCTGGGCTGCCCTCCTGCAGGAACAATCGCGCGGCTTACTCAGTGCTTTTCTTCATGAGCCAGTTTTCATGCTGGGCGTGGAGCTGCTCCAGGTATCGCAACTGGACCTCCTTCTCTTCAGGCCTGGCTCTCCGGTGCAATCTCTCCAGGCAGACCTGAGGAGGAGGAAGAGGAGGAACGCGGTGTTCGCCAAGCAGCACAACGCACATCACACAATGCCTGCATGGCCCTGAACCCGCCGCATTTCCCACTTTCCTGCAGTTGTGTCTAGAGCAGGGATTGCCAACCGGTGATACTCCAGATGTCTTTGTATTTTGTACTGTTCTTATGCTGATGTTTTAAATCTTTAATCAGATTTGTTTTATGTTTTTAGCTTAATATGTTAATTGTGTCTTTTTTACAATCTTGTTTTTAAATTCTGCTGTAAACCGCCTTGGGGATGTTTTAATGAAAGGCAGTATATAGATCTAACAATAAACTAAAGTTAACAATAAATAAATGTCGCTGAACTACAACTCCCATCATCCTCAGCTACAACTTACTGTGGCTGGGGATGATGGGCATTGTAGTCCAGCAACATCTGGAGTACCACCCATTGGGAACCCCTGGTCTAGAGGCATGCTTCAGTTCCGTACCTGAAAGGGTTTTCTTTGAGAGCGTGCAAGAACCGAGCACTCTCCAAGGCGCCCACCCCCACACCTCGTCAGGAGGGGCAAGCCTCCTGCCCGGAAACCCAGCGAAAGGACTCACAAAGAGATGCAACACCGAGCCTCCTCGGAAGGAGGGGATTTTAATGGTCCAATTGCACACCGAACGCACAGAGGCCACCCAATTACCCGTCCCCCATGGAGGCCAACTGGACGAAAGGAGCAAAAACAATTAGGGGAGACCTCAAGGGGAACCTGGGCATAGAAGGTGTAAGGCCCAGCACCTGTCCGGTCAGGGCCTCTTCCTCGGGAGCTCGAGCCACTTGCTCAGTCAGAAAGCAGGCCCTTTGGGAACCCAACGAAGCGGAAACCCCTTTCCCCCTCCGAAGCCCAACCCAGGACTCCGCTTCCTGGCTGTGGTGAAGGCACCTCCTCGGCACGCAGCAGATGCACCCTGGGGCTGGCCCGTCAGCGCATCCCCACAGGTACCTCAGGAGGCGCCCGGAGGTAGAGGAAGCCGTGAAGGCCCAGCTGGTCTCCAAATGCTTGCAGGAGGAAGGTGTGCCAGTCCTGGTAGATGACCCACTCGATCTCCGCCAGGTGGCCAATTTCAAAGAGGTTTTTTGCAAAGACGTATCTGGGGAGGGAAGAGGAGGAGTCCGTGCAGTGCAGTGGTTAGTGGAAGTGCTGGGCCACGGCCAGGCAGACTCAAGTGGGCAGGTGTGGCTTTTTTAAGGCCAAACTTTGGGTTACGGCCCATCTGACCCACGAGTATACCCCTTAGGTTCTGGCAACAGTGCGAAGCCATGAAACTCACTAGGTGACTCTGAGCCAGTCACTTCTCTCTCAGCCTAGCCTACCTCACGGGGTTGTTGTGAGGTTAAACATAAATCATGCACACCACTCTGGGCTCCTTGGAGGAAGAGCGGGATACAAATGTAAGAAGGAAGAAAGAAAAATAAGGCCCGTCCCATTAAGCCTCCCTGAAGCAACACCCGGGGAACCCCTCTTGAGGAGTGCTTGCTGTGGGACCACTGCCCTTTGCTGCCCACAGTGGGACCCCAAATGTCCTGTCCAGTTCTGAAGGGGGGGGGGTCTCCATCCACACGCCTCGCGACCCCTTGCCCCACTCGGCTGCTGCCCCCAGAGACACGCCACACAGGCCTGGCACCATACCGGTCACTGTAGACGGATCGCTCGAATATCTGCACAGGCTCCTGCACCTTCAGGGCCCGGGCGGGCAGAGGTGCCAGCTGGGCCTTGAGCCGACTCAGACACGAGTACGTCTGGAAGGTGTAGGACCACCGCGAAGGCTCCCGGTAGACCATCTGCAGCAAGTTCCCCGTGCTCTGAGAAGGCAGGGCCTGGAGGGGAAGGGCAGAGGCGGGTGATTGAGACGGAGGGGCTGGGGGTGCCTCTTCGGGGGGAGCTGCAGTAGCTGGGCCCACATGCACGTGAACGGGGGCCATAACCTGGCGGGGGGGAGGGGGGGCCTGCTTGGCATGAAGAAGGTCCCGGTTCACTCCCTGGCAGCATCTCCAGGTAGGGCTGCTGGGAAAGGCTCCTGCCTGCAACCTGGGAGAGCTGCTGCCAGTCAGTGCAGACAATCCTGAGCTAGACCGACTAATGGTCTGACTCAGCAGAAGGTAGCTCCCTATGATCCTGGCTCCAAAGCGGTGCATTTCTCTAGCTCCCTATTTCAGGCTTTATGCAAAACAAACATGCCTGCCCTCTCTTTCCAGATGGCCTGCAACTAAGAAGACAGTTGACACAGGAACAGAGGAAACTGCCATATACTGAGTCAGACCGCTGGTCCCTCTAGCTCAGTACTGTCTACACGGACTGGCAGCGGTTTCTCCAAGGTTGCAGGCAGGAATCTCTCTCAGCCCTGGCTTGGAGATGCTGCCAGGGAGGGAACTTGGAACCTTCTGCCCTTCCCAGAGCAGCGGCTCCATCCCCTGAGGGGAATACATCTTCCAGTGCTCACACTTCTAGTCTCCCATTCAAATGCAACCAGGGTGGACCCTGCTTAGCTAGAGGAACAAGTCATGCTTGCTACCACAAGACCAGCTCTCCTCTCCTAAAGAGAGATTTCCTAACTGCAAGAGCTGTTTGACAGTGGAACAGCCCGCCTCATGCAATGGTGGGCTCTCTAGAAGTTTTCAGACAGGCTGGACAGGGATGATCCAGCAGCATCCTGCACCAGCAGGGTGCCTCCAAGGTCCCTTTCAACTGTGGCATTCTAGGGTGCTGTATTATATTACATGCAGCTCCAACTGCCTTTATGGCTTTACAGTACAAGTCAAATATCACAATAAGCATCCCCTCCAAACTCCACCCCCCCCCACTGCCGCCATAGCAAAGACCCAGGAGCAGCACCCCCCATAAGACTCTGTATTCCAGTGGTGAGAAGGGAGGAAACGGTCCAATCCTGCAACCTGGGGCACAGCAGTAGAGAACTGGCCCGAAGAACTCTCCCTGCCCCTCCTTCCACCTGGTCAAATGAGCAGAGAGTCATTTGAGATTCCAAATGACTCTGACCTGGGAGGTAGCAAGCTTTCAAGCAGCTCAGAATTCTTGTACAGGGAGGAAATAGGAGTCCTGTGGAATGCTCAAGCTTGCAACCCTAGCAATATCAGTTGATCGAAACCAAGGTGCAGAAGCAGAAAGGTGCAGTTGCTTATAAACTCTGCAGGTTTTTTACTTGACCTCTGGATGGTGCCCCGCGGCCTCAACCTTCTGCCATTTGGAGACCGGCTCTGCAGTCATATGCCATTCTGGGAAAGCTTTCCTGAGTAACCTCACAAACGTGGACTTCCCCACAGCTGGGACAAAACCAAAAGAAAAAGCGCGTGCGCCCATTAGTCAGCTTTTAACAGAACTTTCTTGGATTTCTTTTCTTTTCTATGCAATAAAAAGAAGGTCTACAAAGGAGATTTGCTCAGAGTGGCATCATGCATATTTCCGTGCCACTATAGCATGTGACTTGAAGCTCAGAAAGAGTTTGACAGAAGCTCAGCAAGTGGATAAAGTCACCGCACAGCATAGTGAAGAAAATGAGCAGCAGTTCTGATGTGGCCTCGAGGGGCAGTTCTGGTGTTTACTGGAGGCATCAATATTCAGGAGCATGCAGGAGGAAGCCGCCACCTACAGAGTCAGACTCTTGGACCATCCAGCTCTGTGTTGTCTACTCTGACAGGCAGCAGCTCTCCAAGGCCTTTCCCAGCAGTCCTACCTGGAGACGCTGCCTGAGATTGAAGCGGGGACCTTCTGCACGCAAGAAGGCCTACCACTGAGCTGCCGCCCCCTCCAACTTGGATGCTGTCTCTTGGGGTGGCGCTCTGGGTGTATTTATAGTAGCTGTGGGAAAGAGGGTTCGCTGCTGCTGCTGCTGATCCTAAGGAGCTGGCCAGGGCCAGAGGTGCCGCTGCTGCCTCTCCTTCTCCTTCTCCGTTGGCTCCTCTCTCTCCCTGCCCCAGTGTTCACAAGAGCCAGGCAGCAGGCTGCCTGCCGGCTGGCCATTCATCAGGTAGAGCTGTGTGGTTAACCGTACAGCAGTACCTGACGAATGGCCAGCCTGCAGGCAGCGGGGGGGGGCGGGAGAGAGGGGCGCAAATGGAGCTCTGGGAAGCAGCAGAGGCCGCTGCGCCTCCTCTCGGATCCTGAGGCCGAGCCACGCCTGGCTCTCTTCCTAAAACCCCGGAGAGAGCTGCTGCCAGTTGGGGCCGAGCAGAATGAACCAAAGGCCTGACTCCGGATCGGGCAGCTGCGTACTGCACGCAGCAGGGTGCAGGTCCCCGCCCAGCATCTGCGTCCCGCCCCCGCCCGACTTCGCCACCCCCCAGGATAGATTTTCCTCCCCCCGGGAGTGCCCTGACCACCCCCCCAAAACCTGCTCCCGCTTCCCTTCTGCCTGCATCCCTGAGATGGAGCTCTGCCTGCAGGGGGCCCCTCCCAGGCCCGACCCGGGACAAGGCAGCTGCCTCTGGGCACGTGCTGCAGCCCCCCAGGGTAGACCTGCCCAGTGATGGAGAGGGGCACTCTGCACATGCCTAGGCGCCCGCTGCTCTGGAACCTCCCCGCACGCAGCCCGGTTACCGATGTTGCCCTCGACCGAGAGCCTCTTGCCGGCCCCCGCGCAGTGCCAGCCCCGCGCCCCGGCCATGGCTGCGCCAGAGAGCAGACCGAGCGCTCGTCGTCGTCGCCGCCGCCGGCATCAGCAGAAGGCCACTGCGCACGCGCCGCCAGGTCGGGGGCCGAAGCCGCTCGGGTCCTCCCGGAACACGCGGCCTCCAAAGAGCTCCCGCTCACTTGGTGCGAGCGTTGAGCTCTGCTATTCAAGCGACACCGGAACGCGGCGGCCATTTGCGGGGCAGGAAGCTACCTGAGCCTATACCCAAATTAAAGCGAAATAATTGCTTCAAAGTAGGTCCCGTGGAGCAGAGTCCGGCCTCTAGGCGTGTACTGCCAGCAGATGAAGTGGCCACACGGACGCAAAACTAAACTTTTGTTGAAAGGCTCTAGGCGCGGCGGGGGGTGGGGGGGGAGCGCTCCAACCAGTCGCATAGCAAAGACACACCTTTTAAAGTGGAGATTCTCTTCTATTTAGCAGAAGGAGGAGAGCAACACAGGCCTCATCCATCCCCAGCACAGCATCCCTCCACTGGCTGCTACTGGCGTCTGCTTTATGTTTCTTTTTAGACTGTGAGCCCTTTGGGGACAGGGAACCATCTTATGTATTCTTGGTTTTTCTTGGAAAACCACTTTGGTTGAAGAGTAGTACATAAATATTTGTTGTAGTAGCAGCAGCAGCTTGCTATCTGCCCCATTTCTATTTCAAACACATGTGGGACACAGTTCACCTGCCCATCATGCACTTTTGCCCCTTCTGCCCCCCCCCGCTCAGTCCCCCCCCCCCTGGTGCCACCACCTCCGCTCTTCTCTAGGAGCCCCAGAACATGCACTTAGACTCATTTTATTTGTTTGTATATTTATTTATGTTTAAATCTACCCACCTCTGATGCAACATGAAGTTGTTCTTGGGAAAGAGGCCCCTCGCGAATGCAGCCACAGCTCAGCATCTCCGCCCCGGCTGCCTTGATTTCATCATCCCGCACATCAGCCAGCCCTGGGGCCACCCTCAGCAGGCAGCCAAAGAGTCCACGGAGAACCTTGCAGGGGGAGCAACGTCCCAGGAGGATTTGGGGTGGTCCAAAGTTTATTCTGGGGCACAGGAGACTTCCCTTCCTTGCCCGTGTATTTCCCCTGGCATTCCTGTGGGCAGACTGTGTGTAAATGCCATACACCAGGTGCACTGCCAAGCAGAGGGAGGAGACCTAGGTCATTCTGGAGCCTGGAGCCCCTCCCTCCCCTGCAAATTAAGCATCATCCTGCTCCGCCGGGCAACCCCACCACCCGGGACAGACTAAAGAGGATTTGAGGGTCCCCAGGGGTTGTGGAGGGAGGCCCTGGACTTCAGCCCCACGGTCCAGGGGCAAGAGTGCCTCTGCTGCCAAGGGAGGGCACCTCCTGTGGGTGGCAGGGGTGGGTGCTGCAGGGGGACACTTCCGGGCTCACAGGCAACTTTCCAGAGGGAAAGGGTGGCATTACTGCCCGGGGAAGTGGCGCTGTGTTCCCACTCCCCAGACAACACACAGCTCCCTCCCTTGGTCCTGGCTGTATAAAGGCCCACCCAGGTGGGCAGGCTTGCCTGAGGGAACCACTGAAAGGGCCAGACCTGATTAAACTCATGATGTGGGTGGGAAGCCCATAATGGGCCTCGCTCCAGCTGCTGCTGGAGTCACAGGAGCCCAAAGGCATCCCTGAGCCAAACTGTCTTGCCTGTGATATCTTCCCTGCTAACTGTCTCCAAGAGGATGACACAGAGTTGCCCCCTCCTCCACCAAAGGGCTGAAATGTACCCATGACTATAATTTAGCCTGATTGAGGCATGACTGAGGCCTTGCACACATGCGTTTGCGTGAATGAGGATGCATATACATTCGTTTGAAGAGTGGCTCTGGGTACCAACCCACCCGCTCCAATGCAGCATAAAGAGGGGAAGTGCACTGCTGTATGCAGATGGGGCAGAACATGTGGGGAGCCGGGGCTTATGGACAGCCAAGAGGGCAAATGCGTTTATGGTGGCCTGTGCTTTCAAGGATGGGAAAACAGTGATTGGGGGGAACAAGACAGAAATGTATAAAATTATGCATGCTGTGGAGAGAGCGAATAGGGAGACACCTCCCCCCTTTCTCATAGTATAAGAACTTGGAGTTATGATGTTCATGAAAGTGATGGAAACAGTTTGGTGGGGCAGGTGAGGGGATGCCAGTCTGGGGTTCTCCCCAGGAAAACGTCACAGTCTCTGCAGCCGTCTTTGTAGCATTGCTGCCCACTGTGATGGCTGCTGCCTGCCATTTTCTTTCCCAGAATGCACCAGGGGTTCCCGGTGCATATCACTGGTGGTGCTGCTGCTAGTATGACAGCAGGCAAAAAAATTAATGGCAGCTGGTAGCCATCACAAAGACCAGCTGCATTTAAAGCGCGGTCCACCTGCTCTCTGCCGAAATTGTGCAGTTTTTCTGTATAAAAAGGGAGGGGGCCTGCCATCCCACCACCACTGGTAAGCTGCTCCTCCAACCCGTTGAACATTTCTCATATACTTTTGCGTGTATCAAAGTTTCTCTCCTCACCAAAGGCCCAGCACAGAGAACTTCAGAAAAAGTTATTGGGGGTGAGGAGATATCGGCCCCGACTTTAAAAGGGGGTGAGGAGAGGTCTCGTCAATGGCTATTAGTCATGAAGATGGCTATGTGAAGCCTTCATGTCCAGAAGCAGTAAACCTCTGCCAGTTACTGGGGAGGGGGCAACAGCAGGAGAGAGCCCTGGCCACTGCAGGAAAGTGGGTGCTGCTCGTCTGGATGATGGACCCTCAACTCTCTTGCTCGTATTCCCAGCCAGACCTGCCTGCAGTTCTATGACAGACGGGAGCAGGGAACGGAGGACTTGAAAAAAGTTTTAATGCTTATTGAAGAGAGAGAAAGAATCACAAAGGAAGAAGAAAAGGAGTCTCCAGGCTCTGGCAGAACCCGGCTCTGGTCTTTAGAAACACTTCCGGTGCACAATTGAAGGGCCGGCCTCGTCATATTCCGGTTTGCTGATCCACATCTGCTGGAAGGTGGAGAGAGAAGCCAGGATGGAGCCTCCGATCCAGACAGAATACTTGCGCTCAGGAGGGGCAATGATCTGTCAAACAGGTGCAAAAGAGAGTCAATTGGGCTCATGCACACTTCAGTGAGGAGTGCAGCAAGAACGGCAAAAATAGTCACAACCACCTAGTGTGAAAAACCGCAACGGCTGTAGCCCTAGGAAGTGCTGCCAGTGGTACCACCATGTCCTATATGAGTCTCTCAAACGTACGAGGAGGGTTGCCCCCTTGAGACCAGGCCCGGCTCTTCTGGCTTTAAAGAGCAATTTGATCTTCAGACGTTTGCAGATAACATGTATCACTAATCTTGAAACAAACAACAACTTTTTTCAACAAAAGTTTCCAAAGCAGTTTACATAGAGAAACAACAAATAAATCAGATGGCTCCCTGTCCCCAAAGGGCTCACAATCTAAAAAGAAACACAGACAGACACCAGCAACAGTCACTGGACGTACTGTGCTGGGGGTGGATCGGGCCAGTTACTCTCCCCCTGCTAAATAAAGAGAATCACCACGTTAAAGAGGTGCCTCTTTGCCAAGTTAGCAGGGGTTAGGGTAGCAGAGGAAGCGCTTCAGCTGTTTATTTCTGCACATCAAGCTACCTTTAAAAGCACAAGAGCAAGTCAGGCCATTCTTTTCTGGTCAGTTGGCAACCATATCAGGAGGTACAGGATTAAGGCTCAGCAAAAAGGCAGAACTAGCTGGAAGCCCCCCTTCAGGACCTGATGATCTATTCAGATTGTTCAACACATGCCAAGTAATGCAGATTTGCCCATCTGAACTTTCATGTTCAAAGTGTGACACTTTCCTCCCAGGTAGCAGGCAGGATGCTAGGGTGTGTCCCTAAGGCAAAGAGACATGAACCCCCAAAGAAAAGACCCCAGACATGCCTTGATCTTCATTGTGCTGGGAGCCAAGGCTGTGATCTCCTTCTGCATTCTGTCTGCGATGCCAGGATACATGGTGGTGCCTCCCGAAAGGACGTTGTTGGCGTAGAGGTCCTTACGGATGTCGATGTCACATTTCATGATGGAGTTGTAGGTCGTCTCGTGGATGCCAGCAGACTCCATACCTGTGAGAAACGGTACAGGGTCAGTGGCGGGTCCTTCCCAATTCAGATGGGGACTCCGTAAGGCTGGTTTCGATTTCCATCAGCATCAGCTCAAGAAGGTGTTTGCACTAGCAGTTCACTGCGGGTTCATCCACGGTGCCTGCCCCTGAGGGGCTCTTGGGAAAGAAAGCTGGTCTCGCGATAGCAAGCATGGATTGTCCCCTTTACTAAGCAGAGCCCACCCTGGTTTCCATTTGGATGGGTGACTACCTGTGAGCACTGTAAGGTACTCCATTGAGGGGAGGGGGCCATAGCTCAATGGTAGAGCCTCTGCTTAGCCTGCAGAGGGTCCCAGGTTCCCTCCCTGGCAGCAGCATCTCCAGGTCGGGCTGGGAGAGACTCCTGAGCCACTGCCAGTCAGTGTAGGCAGTACTGAGCGAGAAGGACCAAGGGCCTGACTCAGTAGAGGGCAGAAGAAGAAGAGACATAGGGGGTCGTAGGAGGAGGATTGTTGAGAGTCGCTTTATGCACAGTGCAGTTCCTTCAGTGCTAAAGTGCCAGTGGGGATTTGAAAAGCAGCTTGCATCCACCTCCAGGATTTGCATATGCTCAGCCATCCCCAATTATTAGAGACCCGTCCCCTTTTCTGGATCCCTATCCCTGAATGCCCTGTCCACGGGTGGCTAGTATGAGTCACTCGCATTGTCATCATCCAGTGTCCTGTTTAGCCCCACCCCCACCCCTCCGCCCACTTTATCTCTAGAAGTGAACTCTCTGAGTGGGGCGGCTGGGGCAGCAGCTTAGTCCACGGGGCCGGAACACGCCTAAGGTCCTGTGCACTGCCCAGCTTCCCATTCCGAACTGTTTTGTGCTAACAGATTGTAGGACCATTCTGTTTGTAAGGCCCTGGTGGCGCAGTGGTAAAACTGCCGCCCTGTAACCAGAAGGTTACAAGTTCGATCCTGACCAGGGGCTCAAGGTTGACTCAGCCTTCCATCCTTCCGAGGTCGGTAAAATGAGTACCCAGAATGTTGGGGGCAATATGCTAAAATCATTGTAAACTGCTTAGAGAGCTCCGGCTATAGAGCGGTATATAAATGTAAGTGCTATTGCTATGGGGCATTTTTCACAAAAAGTGTACTTGCTGTTGCAAAGACAATGAACAGAGGGGCCTAGAGCAGGCAGAGCAGAGCCCTTAGCAAGGTATCACTGGGGAGGGGGCTGGAGCTTGACAGTGATCTTTGGTGTAAGAACTGGGGCATTACAGACGGATCCTTATTTTCGTCTGCAAAAAGTTGGATGGATACACAGTTGTTTCTGCTGCTCTTTAATTTGCCTTCATAAATCAATCCATCATGTATTTTATCCTTGTGTGGAATCCTACTTTAGGAGTGGGAAGGGTTTCTTCACCACCATATCTCCCTGTCGGGATCTGTTCCAGGGTGGTTCAGGCTGAAACATCTAAACCAATGACCCAAAAGCACACACAAGAGATCCGATGGCCAATAATGCAACATAACACATATAAAATGAGTTTCATATGATAACTATAATCCCACTAAATAAATCATTTGTGAATGGTAAGCACAGATAAATATATATATATATATATATATATATATATATATATATATATATATATATATAAGACAGCCAGCATGGTGTCGTGGTGAGAGTGCTGGACTAGGACCGGGGAGACCTGAGTTCAAATCCCCATTCAGCCATGATACTAGCTGGGTGACTCTGGGCCAGTCACTTCTCTCTCAGCCTAACCTACTTCACAGGGTTGTTGTAAGGAGGGGAAACTCAAGTATGTAGTACACCGCTCTGGGCCCCTCGGAGGAAGAGTGGAATATAAATGTAAAAAATAAAATAAAATAAAAATACACATCCCATCCTAGACAACATAAAGCATGAAATATAATAAATGGCACACCAATAACGTTCATAACACACTACAAAATCCAACTCATGATGCATATACTAATTTACTGAATTATATTACTCCATTTTATATGTCATGTTATACCATCTGATCTTTGTGCATGATTTCAGGTCTATGTTTCAGATCCTTATACATTAGGGTTTTTTATGTTTGGGTAATATGGTGACTTGGAAGAGTCACCCCACATGGATGGTATCAATCCATGCACCTAATTAGAAAAGGGTCCCAAGAAGAGTGGAAGAAACCTGGTGTCCATCGTCCCTAACTTCAGGCACTCTGACCCCTGCTCCGAAAGGTGTCCCTTGACTCTCTGCCTCTCAGCCCAGGGTCAGGATGGGGACTCACCAATAAAGGAGGGCTGGAAAAGGGTTTCTGGGCAACGGAATCGCTCGTTGCCAATGGTGATGACCTGCCCGTCAGGGAGCTCATAGCTCTTTTCCAGGGAAGAGGAAGAGGCGGCTGTGGCCATCTCGTTCTCAAAGTCCAGAGCCACGTAGCACAGCTTCTCCTTGATGTCACGCACAATTTCCCGTTCAGCTGTGGAGGAGAGAGGCAGGTTATCCCACAGGCCACCTTACTATGGGTGGGGCAAGTCGAGGAAGGGGCAGCCGACAGATGGCACTGCCTGGACTTTCTCTTGGGCAAACCCCGGCTGGAATGGATAAGGACAACAGCAGGCTGGTTCACAGGCAGGAGAACTTCCCAGGGGATATGCCCCCCTGTGTAGTTAGTGGGAAGGGAGGGGCCGCTTGGACTTCATTGCAGTGAGTCTGCAGTCCTTAACACTGGCTGGGCAATTGTTTTGTGGGACAGGTTCTGGGGCAAAGCTCTGGAGACCAACTTGCTGTTTCCTGCTGGTTGGAGGAACAACTTGGAGAGTCATAAGGATCTGGCAGGTACTCATGTGGGAAATTTCCCCTTTCCACCTGAGGGGTAAGAGGGGTAAGGCGTCACTGTTCCCCCCTCCCTCCCCCCCTTTACTCCCCACTGCCCCTGCTTTTACTAGCCAGAGGCAGCAGCACGTGCTACGTGGGTGCTGGACAGAGACAGAGACACACAGATTTCTGCAGAGCCAGGAACTGAAGTGGCCTTCCCAGAGGCATCTCCCCCCCCCCGCAAGAAACAGGGTGCTGGGCTAGGGAGGTCTTGGGCCTGGTCCAGCAGGGCTCTTCTGAAGCAGCAGCCCTGTGGAGTGCAAGGGTTGGTGCTCTGAGGAATTGGGGGCTGATTGCTCTGCTCGTTCCAGCCCCATCCAATGCTCAGCTTCTCTGTGTATAAGTCAACCAACTATTGCAAAGATGCCCTAAACCTCCAGGGAATTCTGCTGCTCCAAGGGAAACCGGGCAGTCCGGCACCTCTAGAACTTCCCACTGCTCAGAGAAAGGGGGTTGGGGCCAGCAGCAATACTTTGGTGGTGGAGCCCTGAACTGGCTCAGTTCAACAGGAGGAGAAATGAGCGGTAGTTCAAACAGAGGACCCTTTTGTTTTGCAAAACCAAACAGACCAATCCCACATCTTGAGGGCCAAGAGGCATCACATGACACCAGTCTGTGCAGGGGCTTCCATGTGCATCTACTGAACAGAAATCACTCCTCTTCCAACAGCCTCCATCTTCGGGAGGTGTCGGTGGGGTGGGGAGTAAATGGCTTTTTCATATAGTGGATCTCCATGTCAGGAAAAGCAAGGTCACCACTGCCCCACTCAAGGTGCAGTCTGGCCGATCCAATCCCTCCTTACCCGTGGTGACAAAAGAGTAGCCTCTCTCTGTCAGGATCTTCATGAGGTAGTCCGTGAGGTCACGCCCAGCCAGGTCAAGGCGCATGATCGCATGGGGCAGAGCGTAGCCTTCGTAAATAGGAACGTTGTGAGTGACGCCATCACCGGAGTCCAGCACGATCCCTAGAGACGAGGAGAGAAGCAATGCTTTGACGAGGCCAAGAATCCTGGGTCTTTCTCTTTTGGCACCCAAACATTCTCTGGGGGACAGAATGAGCTGCTGAACAGCTTTTTCATTTGATCATAAAGTGCTTATTCTGGCAGACAGAATGCCAAAGCCAGGATGCAAACCACAGTACCTCTGCTAATATAAGAGAGAAACTGTAAGAGGTCCTTCAGATCATCACAATAAAGGTGGGCTGCATCAGAAGAGACGCTAATAGCTGTTCAGAGATCTCACCTGAACTCTCCTCCTAAGTATGTCTGATGACTCACAGGTGGATGTGAGAACTGCCCGCAATGAAACTGACTAATGTTCTTAAAGCAATAATTTGTTGCCATGGCCCCTCCCCACAGAATGGAAGGATAGGAATCGTAGTCTGGCCACATTTGTGGGTCCAGGGTTGGGCACCCTGGCCCAGACATGAGGAATAGGGCTCTATGGTACCCGGAGGCCTCCTGCCAAGGACTTAGTGGGACCGATCTACACTACACACTTCTATCATTTCATACCAGTGGCGGCTTCTCCCAAAAAACCTTGGGAGGGGAGCTCACGTTTGGTGAGGGGGGTCAAGAAGTCCTTGCTATATTTTGTTTGTTTGTTTGTTACATTTTTATACCGCCTTTCTGCCTTGACGAAGGCACCCAAAGCAGTTTACAACATTAAAAGAAAGCTAAATTACAGAAGATTAATAAAATGTCTCAGGCTGTTGGTCTTTTCAGGAGCTGAGGACAAGAGCTCCCTGGCCTGGGCACATCCTTTCTTGCCTTCCTCTCAAGATATATGCTGCATTCTATGGGGAGAGGCCACCGCTCAGTGGAAGAGCAGCACCCATGTTGCTTCCAGAAGGACCCAGATGCGATCTCTAGCATCTCAAGTTAAAAGGATCAGGGAGCCGATGATGGGAAAGGCCTCTCTCTGCCTGAGACCCTGGAGAACCACAGCGGGTCAGTTTGGGGCTAGACTGCTGTGCCTGCTAAGAATTCGGAAGCCCTCTGAGAGACAGAGAGAGAGGGCTGGAGGCGATCAGGTTTATGGGCAGCCAGGAACTTCTCTTCTCTTTCTTGGCAGCTAATTGCCCCTAGGGCAAGGGCTCCCAGATGTGGCCAAAGGCTGCCGTGGCTGCTGGGGATGATGGAAGTGGCCCCACAACATCTGGGGACCCATGTTTCAGGGCTCCTGCCCAAAGGGTTGAGAAGGGGAGCAGTAGCAAGCATCATGAGAGAGAGAGAGAGAGAGAGAGAGAGAGAGAGAGAGAGAGAGAGAGAGAGAGAGAGAGAGAGAGAGAGAGAGAGAGGAGGCAAGCAGAGCTCAGCCAGGGAAAGGAGACATCCCTGCCTGTTTGCCTACCACATTTTCTTTTATTGTTTATTTATTTATTGTTAAATTTATACCCCGCCTTTCATTAAGAAAATCCCAAGGCGGCTCCATCCTCCAGCTGGACTTTGCGGGGGCTTTGGAATGCTCAGCAGCCAAAAGCCTGGTTTGCCCAGGACTGTGTGGTGTGAGGAGGGTGGTGAAGCTCTTGGAGACCCCAGTCCTCCTCCTTAGATCCAGAGTCCCCAAGAGGGAGCCACAGCTGAAGCCGTGTCAGTCTACAGTACAGACATTCAGAACAGCTGCTCTCAGAGGGGCAGGGACCGTCTTCCTAGGTAGGAATGCAGTTTGCCTGCCACACACACACACAGTTCAGCTCCTTCTCAAATCTGATGTGGCGTTCACTGACTGACTGACCGACTGACCGACCCAGAAGTCGAACTTCCAAATACCAAAGTAGCGAAGCAAATTTCTCACCAGTGGTACGGCCAGATGCGTAAAGGGACAGCACAGCTTGGATGGCAACGTACATGGCAGGGACGTTAAAGGTTTCGAACATAATCTAGGAGGGGAAAAGAGAAGAACAACACACAGTGCAGGGGCCAGATGGCAGAGTCTGCAGCCCTCGGGGAAAACGCCTTCCGGAGCCACCTTGGTTCTCCTCTGGCAGCAAGAGTTGGTCCCAGAGAGGCAATGGGGCAGGAAACCCACATGATGCCCTTTTCCTTCTAACACTGACATGGGGCATAATCCATGGGGAAGCTCTCTTGTGCAAGCCTCGTTGATATGCATGGAGGTGCTCTTACACAACTCCTGTTATCTAAATGGGGTTTGTGCAGGAGAACCTCCCCATGGGCCAGATTCCTTAAGGGCACTCCAAACCCACCGCTTGAAGCACCCGCCTTGTGCTAGGACTGCCTCTCCCGGGGATGTGGCCAGCCTCCCTTCCTTGCACAAACCACACCTGAGGCATGCCCTGCGACTTCCCCTGCAGCGGCCTGAGCCTGCTCTGGAACTTTGCATGGGATCTGGGGGCCCCTTTCTTGGACTGCACAGCTGCTTCACTGCATGCCCCAACACATAGCTTTGCCCCCCCCATTGCCACCCCCAAGCAACCGCTTGAGCTTCCTGTGTGGCTGGCAGGAGCAGATGAAGACGACCCCCCCCTTCCCACGGCAGCCCCAGGAAGGCTTACCTGAGTCATCTTTTCTCTGTTGGCCTTGGGGTTCAGGGGTGCCTCTGTGAGAAGCGTGGGGTGTTCTTCGGGAGCCACGCGCAATTCATTGTAGAAAGAATGGTGCCAGATCTGTACAGAAGGAGCAGGGCAGAGCTGAGTGAAAGGTAGCCAGGATTCATACAACCAACTCCATTCGTTCTCCAAGCGCCAGAGGTTCAGGGTAGCAATATTTATTTATTTATTGTTGCATTTCTATCCCGCCTTTTGTTAAAAGACAACCCCAAGGCGGTTTACAAAAGTTAAAAACACACAATAAAAAGGCAATAAAAACATCAAGCTAAAAAAATATAAAAACATAAAAAAGGCATAAAAACAATACAAGTAAAAACACACAGAAGTAGTAAAAGTAATAATAAAAACAATACACACTTCCACGTTATATTTGTCTTTGGGTTTTCTGTGTCATGCCCCACAGATTGCTACTCAGAGAAGCAACTCAGATGCATGTACATTTCAGATACATTTCAATTTTGTTTCTATTCCTTCCTAGCAAGGCAAAGGACTGCTGTCAATATGCCTCTTATGGGAATCATTTGGGAAGCAGACGACATCCTGAAACGCTTCTAAGGTATTTTTAAAAGTGAGTTAGAATGTCATCGGGAATGCGTCAATTGCCATTCATATCCTTGTCACGAATATCAGAAATGTTAATGGAAGAATGAGGTCTCATGAATAAACATACACATTATAAAAGACATTGGGAAGCCTTTCATTTCCAATGGGAACAGAATTACATCCCAAGAAAATGCAAGGCAGGAAGTTTTGGAGATTGTATAAGTAGGGATGCCTCAGAGGCAGGGTGCCTCTGAGTACCAGTTGCAGGGGAGTAACAGCAGGAGAGAGAGGCATGCCCTTAACTCCTGCTTGTAGGCTCCCAGCGGCATCTGGTGGGCCACTGTGTGAAACAGGATGCTGGACTAGATGGGCCTTGAGCATGAGCCAGCAGGGCTGGTCTTATGTTCTTTATTTACCTGCTGTTGTTTTATTATCATCTATTTTAATACAAAACCCTCTATTTTTTTTTTTAAAGCAGTAAACAGAAACCAAAGTAGAGTAGAATTTCTCAGCGCACCTTCTCCATATCGTCCCAGTTGGTGATGATCCCGTGCTCTATGGGGTACTTGAGAGTCAGGATTCCTCTCTTGCTCTGGGCTTCATCCCCTACATAGCTGTCTTTCTGGCCCATTCCCACCATCACGCCCTAAGGGACCAAGAAGAGAAACATCAGCTCCCACCTTCATCCCCAGGCAAGAGGGAGAAGAAAACAGTCTCTTTAGAACCTGACACTTTTCACAACCACCTGGTGCACTTTTGCCTTTTTCATTCTTCGACTTCAAAATCTGGCCTCTTCTGAGTTAAACGAGTGTCCCGTCCCTCACCCCCACCCCTTGGGATTTTTTTTGATTTTTTTAACCATGGGGTTGGAGAAGCATCCTGGTGGCCAGGAGTGTGACCCGTGCAAGCCGGGGAATCTTCAGCCACAAGCTCACTAAAGGCTTTCTCACCCCTTTCCACAATCAGAGTAGAATGATGCGGGTCTTGCTTACAAGAGAGTCTTGTAAGGGTTAGAGAGGACACACATGTGAAGGGCATGGAACCCTGGAAATCCACCACAGAGAAGCGCAGCATTGCTATTCACCAGTCAAGAGGTTGCAAAACAGACACTGCACAGGCCTTTGAATGCAGCGCCATTCTGGAAACCAGGAATGCTTCACAGTGGGCTGCAGCCCCTTGCAGACCAGCCTGATGAGTCCGCTACAGCCGACCAATGTGGACTGCAAAAGTCCCACAAACTCTCGTAATGAAGGGTGATGGCTCTTCAAGGGCAGCTGTCCTTTCAAACCCCCCCCCCCGCTCCATGGCAGTAGCGGCTTGTCCTGTGGAGCCAGGGGGGCGCTGAAGGAGGCACAGCTGCCTCTGCTTCTGGGCCGCTCAGGTGGCTCCTCTCTCTCCCGCCCCGCCTGAGAGCTGCGCTGCTTGCAGGCTGGCCATTCGTCAGGTAGAGCTGTGCAGTTGACCACACTGCTCTACTAACGGATGCCCAGCCTGCAGGCAGAGCAGCTCTCGGGTGGGGCGGGAGAGAGGGGACCAACCTTTGGCCTCCCCCTGGCTCGTTAGGACAGGCCGCTGCTCCTGCGGCATGGATGGAAGGATGCTGCCACCAGCCCCGCTGCCGTGCAGTCAGCACTAGCCGCAAGCCGCCAATCCCCAGCAGGCAGGGAGGACACCACTTCTCAGGTCCTAGTTTCGCTGGAACAGCTTTTAAACAAAAGCTGCACCAACCAGCACCACCCGCACATATCCCAGTCAAAGAAACCGTGCGGATGGTTGCACAGTGGGCTGCCAGGGTCCTTTCCACTCAGCAGTCAACCACATCCTTTCTAGCACCCGCTGCACTTGCATTAGCTGCTGGAAGCATGAAGAGCTGGGACTAACTGTGGCCAGTTCAGCCAGACACCCCCGGACCAAGACAGAGGCCTTCAGTTGTGGTCAATGGACACTCGGACGGAAGCCCTTGTTCTCTGGAGCCCTTGATGTCCAGCAGCAGCTCATGACCAAAATGTTATCTCTGCTTCCATCTAATTATTTGGATAATAAACTATTATATTTTATTAATGTTAATAAAATATTTATTATTATTATTATTTCTTGTTTACACAGTCAGACAGGTGTTATTGACTGGTTTGTTTTATCCAGACATCGAGTCCTTCCCAAGGACCTGGGATGCCAGAATTTTATTGTCAATGGTTATAGATATCGTCGCAGAATATAGGCTGTTCCCAGTAAAGCTGCTTTTTGTAATTGGCTGATGGTGATTTCTGTGGCCCCTATGGAGTTGAGGTGCTCTTCGAGGTCTTTTGGAACTGCACCCAGGGCGCCAATGACCACTGGGATTATTTTGGTCTATTATTATTTCTTCTTCCCAGGAGAGCTGGTCTTGTGGTAGCAAGCATGAATTGTCCCCTTTGCTAAGCAGGTCCCACCATGGTTTGCATTTGAATGGGAGACTACATGTGTGAGCACTGTCAGATATTCCCTTTAGGGCCGCTCTGGGGAGAGCACCTGCCTACTTGCATGCAGAAGGTCCCAAGTTCCCTCCCTAGCGGCATCTCCAAGACAGGGCTGCCTGCAGTCTTGGAGAAGCCGCTGCCAGTCTGGGTAGACAATACGGAGCTAGATGGACCAAGGGTCTGACTCGGTATAAGGCAGCCTCCTCTGTTCCCATACCACACTCAGCTCCTGGTCCTTGTTTCCCAGCGGGGAGAAAGACCCACAAACCCACCAGACCAGGTTTGCTGAACGGGGGCTGTCACGAGGCCTTCACCTTGGCCTCTTTGTGCGAAGGGCTTGGGACAGCAGGACACCCACAGCCCGGGCTCCGGAGCAGCTACCGCGAGGCAAAGCACCCGAAGGGCAGGCAGGACACAAACCTGATGACGGGGACGGCCCACGATGGACGGGAAAACCGCACGGGGGGCGTCGTCTCCAGCAAAGCCGGCCTTGCAGAGCCCAGAGCCATTGTCACACACCAGGGCGGTTGTCTCTTCTTCACACATGGCTGAGATCAGAGGTGACAGGATGCCAGGGACCTAGGAGAGGCCAAGGAGGAGGACGGGGTGGTCACGACTTGGCAGGGCAGAGCCAGCAACTGCAGGGAATAATGATGGGCAGGTACCAGGCTGGGAGGAGAGCAGGGAGGCAGGAGGCAGCCCAGGACCGTAGCCAGCAGCAGACCAGCGGGACTGGCCAGAGGCGGAGGCCGGCCAGTCAGAGGAGCCAGCAGCCGGCCCAACCTGCTGCCCTGAAAGGCTCTCCAAGAGGGCCCCTCCCTGCATTGCAGACCCAAAGGAGCGCCTAGCAGCCCTTCCCTCCCGAAAGGGAATAGGGAGGATTTTGTCCTCCCTCTCTTACAACACTAGAACCAGGGGCCATCCCACTAAACTGACTGCCACCACGAAATTTAGGACCAACAAAAGGAAGTACTTTTCCACACAACGCATCCTTAACCGATGGCATTCTCGGCCACGGCATGTGGTGATGGCCACCAGCTTGGATGGCTTTAAAAGGGGCTTGGACAGATTCATGGAGGACCGACCAGTCTGTCCATGGCTACAGGCTGCCTTCAGGCTCAGAGGCAGGATGCCTCTGGATACCTGTTGCAGCAGGGGAGCAACAGCAGGGCATGCCCCCCTCCCCTCTTGCCTGTGGGCTTATCAGGGGCATCTGGTGGGCCACTGTGGGAAACGGGATGCTGGACTAGATGGGCCTCCTTGGCCCAGACCCAGCAGGGCCAATCTGGTGTTCTTATGGAGTCCTGGGAAGTGGAGTCCTGCAAGTGTGGCCAGGGACCCCGAAAGGAATGATGGATGCATCCAGTGAACTGCAACTCCCGGGATTCTTGGGCCAGGTTCATCCTACGGTGGTACCCATAGAGTCTTGCTCCCCGAGCATCATCTTGGTAGCTCCCCTCTGACTCCTCTCCAGCCTAAGGTGCTGGAAGTGGCAAAGCAGCCATGTGGGCCAAGCCACACAGAACAAGCCTCACATCGGACACAGCAGACTACATGTCACAAGGCCAGTGGGAAGAGGTGGCTGGGCTGGCCTTGGGCCTGGCAAGGGGTTCTGAGACAGAGAAAGCACCTTCCACTGACCGCTGTTTCCCTGTGTAAAAAGAGCGTGGGGACCAACCCCTTCAGCAGGGAATACTGAAATGCCCCCAAGCACTCACTGCCACAGTGGCCACTAGCTGGGATGGCATTAAAAAACAGATAGGACACATTCACAGAGGGGACCAAGGCTTTCAACAGCCACTAGCCATGATTTGCAAATGGAACCTCCATGTACAGACACAGTAAACCTTAAAGATCCAGGCCCCAGGCCCACAGCTCCTCTTCTGATAATTAAAAAAGCACACAGTTATTATTGGGGGTGGGCTGTGATTTAGTTTAAAGTCTCTGATGTTACAATACAGCACCGATGATAGGAATGCGGAAGCAGCCAAGAGCCAGGTGAGGCTAGGAGCTCCCTTCTCCCCATCGCACTCTGCCCAGAGGCCTCCACAGCTGCCCTTCCTTGAGGAGGGAGGTGGCTGCTGAGATTCGGGGCTCTGGGCCATTCACTGGAGGCTCATGCCCCATGGGCCACCCCCTAACAGCACCCCTGGTCCAAAGCATGGCCAGAGGGTAAGTTCAACTCGGACCCCATAGCTTGTTCCACTGGTTTCTCTCGATTCACTAGCCATATTTATCAGAATGTGGCTCAGATCAAAGTGAACAGTCAAAATCAGTCTAAAACTTGGTAGCTCCAGTTTTGATGTTTTTAAAAAATTGCTTCCTCTACTGGGAAAGAAATACTCCGATGTAAATGTAAATCAGACTTAAACTTTTATGGATGCCTTCAGTAAAAACATTCTCCAACAAGCAGCAACACTAAGATAGTCACAGCACCTGTACAGAGAGGAGGGTAAGAGGCTGGTCGGTGCCCCTGAGCATGTGCAGAGTGCATTTCCCTAAACACTAACTACAGAGAGTTCTCACACATGGAAATTAAGGGAAGGACCTCCAGACCAGAGGCTGATGTTTCCAGACAGTCATGAGCTCTGGTGGGATCTATTTTCCTAATATTAAGCACTGTTTCCACAAATTGCCTGGGGGACAGGGTCAGATTATTTCCCGAAATCTCCTTAATTTTGATTGGCTTCCTGAGAAGATGCAACTTGACAACAAATTTTATTCTTCGTCTTCTTCACACACAAGTTCTAGTCCTACTATCTGTGCTCTGGACACTTCCTAAACCTCGCCGCCGCCCCCCCCGCCTCCACCCCCACCATTTCTTGTGCAACAGCCTCTGATCTCCCTCCACTCATCCCAAAAGCAGCAAGCATGAATCAGAGCGAGCGAGCGAGCATAGCATTCCACTCCAGTCTGGACGAGAGTAAACAGAAACATGAGGTCCAGCACAAGCTTTTCCCAAAAATGGAAATAATCTTCCCAGGGCCTGACTGCCCCCTCCCAAAAAAGGCCACTTCCCATACGGTTCCTTCAGATCTGGACACAACATGCTCTTTCTGCAGAATTAAGAAAGATGAAGCTGTCACAACGGATCAGCAGCTGAGACTGATTTGAGCCAGTATTGAAAAGGAACACAAACGTCTTAAAAGGATCCAGAGGGAAGGGAGAAGCTCTAAGCAACCAACCCCATATCTCCTGCCCAGAGCTTCACTGCCCCTTCCAGGATTGTACCCCACACTGGAAGCTCTGGAAGGCACAGTGCCTGTACAGCAGGCTAAAAGCAGCAGCCACAGATGTGCATCGGCAGAAGCGGGGCAGCCATGCGATTCCTTGTGCCTCTTGCAGCTCACACTTAAGGACACACACACACACCCCACAAAAGAACCAGAGAGGGAGAGAGGCCAGCCCAGCTCTTCGGTGAAAACACAAAGCTCAGGGCTCCACATTCCACCAAACAGCCCCTCTGGGTTTCATCAGGAGAAGCAGATCTAGCCAGGGAGAATCAGACAATTGCTTCCCAATCCATGCCCCATCATCCAGTTCCCAAAGAGGCAGAGGTGCATGCAAGGAGCTGTAATGCAGGTGCCGTCCAAGGCAGGTGCAGCAACAGCAAGCGACCCTCTCTCCATCACTCTGGCAGGCCCTGGCGTTGGCTCCCCCCACCCCACCCCACTGCAAGACTGTTGGCGTTAGCAAAATCTTTCTGTGGTTACTCACCGAGTGGACTAGAGATCTCCTTTCCTCGGGGACTCTGTTCTGACGATGCCTTTGGTATAAATACCAGTGAGACGATCAACCCTCAGAGGCGGATCTTCTCCTGCCCAAGACCCTAAAAAGGCCAACGGATAGTCTGTTAGCCATATAAGGTGTTTTATTTCATTATATTGACCTTGGGCTGGTGGTAGAACAGAGCCCAGTGAATTATGATTGCAAGAAAAATGTATGCAGGAAAAAAGCTGGAAGGCAACGCCCCATTTGTGAATCTGCTCCTTTTATGCTACACTTCAGTAAACAAGCAAAGGGCCATGTCCTTATAAGCTGCACTGGAAAGGAAGCAGCAGCACCTCCAGGCATGGAGGTGAGGAAGTTACCAAGAATGGCCAAAGTTGGCCCCTGGCAGGAAAGCCAAATGGCATCCCCCGCTCACTCCTGGGCCCAATCCACCATGGATGTTTCCCTGCAGGGAATCTCATTGAAACCAATGGGAGACGTGCATGAGCACTATCGCGTCTGTATGCATCTCCCATTGGTTTCATTGAGATTCCCTGCAGGGAAACATCCGTGGTGGATCTGGCCCTCTAGGGCAGATGTGTCCATCTCCCACTCTGTTCTGCTGCCCTTAATGCCACTCGGAATAACTCCTTCTTGTTGTTGTTGTTGATGTGAAAAATTGAGTTTGACAATAGAGAGTTTGACAACAACTGACCCACAGTAAACCCCAATATTTTATGTATTTATTTAATAAACTGGTTTCAGCTTAAATCTTCCATCTGCCTCTCACCTGAACCTATCTTAATGATGACAATCCTGAAACAAAACAAGAGGAGGAAAGAGAAACAGCGCGGAGGGTGAGGGGATGGGGGTCCTCCTGACAGGGGAGTAGAACAGCAGGGCCATTGGGGGGAAATCAGAATATTGGATTTAAAGGTGCATTTCCAAATCAGTCCAGTTAATCGCTTTAAAACAGGATCAGCATCTTCTAAGGCATCCTGACGAGGTGGTGTTTCCTCCCCCACCCCTGATGCTGGCCATTACCTTTACAGCATCCAATGGCCATGATTCTCAGAGCGCAGGAGGCTCAGCTCTGGCCTTCTCTTGCATCTGGGTTCCAGTGGATACAGTGTCTTCTTGGCTGTGGAATGGAAGCTGCCTTATACTGAGTCAGACCCCTGGTTCATCTAGCTCAGGACTGTCTGCACCGTCTGGCAGCAGCTATCCAAGGTTTCAGGCAGGATTCTCTCTTGAAGATGCCAGAGAGTGAACCTTGGACCTTCTGCACACAAGTATGCATGTAGATACTCTTCATAGGAACAGAGGCAGCTGCCATATACTGAGTCAGACCATGGGTCCATTCAGCTCAGTACAGTGGTCCCTCGACTTACGAACTACTCGACATAAGTATTTTTCGAGTTACAAACAGCAGTTTTAGATCCGGTTTTAGATGCGGTTTCCTCGACTTACGAATTTTACATGCGGTTTCCTTGACTTGCCTGCCTGTTTACTGCCTGTTGTACTGCCTGTTTACTGCCTCCCTTGAAAAGAAATGTTCCTGTGCAGTTTGCAAGCCTTACTGGGGGTCTGGGTCTTTTTTCTAGGCTCCGGAACGCATTAATCCGTTCCCAATGCATTCCTATGGGAAACCGCTTTTCGACTTACGAACTTTTCGACTTACAAATGTGCATTCGGAACGGATTAATTTCGTAAGTAGAGGGACCACTGTACTGTCTACACTGACTGGCAGCAGCCTCTCCCAAGATTGCAGGCAGCAGTCTCTCTCAGCCCTGTCTTGGAGATGCTGCCAGGGAGGGAACTTGGAACCTTCTGCATGCAAGCAGGCAGGGGCTCTTCCCAGAGAGGCCCCATCTCCTAAGGAGAATTGTATACAGGGCTCACACTTCTAGTCTCCCATTCAAATGCAACCAGGGCAGACCCTGCTTAGAGAAGGGGACAAGTCATGCTTGCTGCCACAAGACCAGCTCTCCTTGCCTGGAACCAGCCTAGATGGATTTTCTGTGCTAGGCAAAGCCTTTTATTTGCCCAGGCCTTATTGCCATGTGGCATAGCTGGTGTTAGCTACAGTTTTGTCTCTTCTTCTGTTTCTGTATTGTGGACACTAGGTTTCATATCTATCAATCAATCTTTATTACGGTCATAGACCAGCATAAAGTATAAAGGGTGATTACATATTACATACTAAAAGTAAACATAAATATTAAAAGCCTAGGGGTGTGTAACACAATACAAGCATATGATAAAAGACTATACAAATCAGAAGTAGAAGTAAAATTTAAAATAAAACTATGGCTGTCTAAAACAAAGCAAGACCACAAACTAAATGACACTTGATGGCCGAGATATGAAAATTGCAGTTAACAGTAGTTAAAAGCATCATTAAGAACAAGGGGCATAAAAGAGAGAAACAAAAATGCTTCATATCTTTGCTACTGGTTTCAAGATATTTTAATAGGGCGCTTTAGTGCTGTTGGTCTTTTAATTACTTTTTATTTTTATTATGTTTTATTTGATGTGAGCTGCTTAGAAAATCCTTGGACTATGAAAGCAAGATACGTACCTGTGTCATCAATACATACACAAGGCACATGTACTTTTTTGCCTGTTCACATCAATCCAGTCCTTTCAGTACCCCCAGAGTCTGCACCCATCACCCCTAGCAGGGAGTCAAACCATTTAAGAACACCAGAACAGCCCTGCTGGGTCAGGCCCAAGAAGGACCACCTCGTCCAGCATCCTGTTTCCCACACAGTGGCCCACCAGATGCTTCTGAAGAAGATCTCACAGGCAGGCAGGCAGGAGCTGACACAAGAGTTCTGTCTCTGCTCACATTCACGGAGCAGCAGCTTGTCCGAAGGGCCCAGTGGGGGTGCCAAAGGAGGCGCCGCTGCCCCGGCTCCCGAGCAGCAGGTCAGATGGCTCCTCTCTCTCACACACCCTGCCCAGGAGCCACACTGCCTGCAGGCTGGCCATTCATCAGATAGAGCTGCACTGTTAACTCTACCTGATGGATGGTCAGCCTGCAGGCAGCGTGGCTCTCAGGCGGGGCAGCAGGCAGCCACTAAAGCTGCCTCCTTTGGTACCCCCCTGGCTCCTCAGGACGAGCCGCTACTGGATTCATCAGTATTTCTTTAACTCTCCGGTTCACACGTACAAAGGACAAGATTCAATTAAAACACAAAGGAAAATAAACCATTCATTCTTATAGTGGGATGCCTGCTTATCCAAGCAAGGGGGGAAAGGCGGGACCCAAACAGCAGCAAAAGAAGAGGAGGAAAGACTTCCACAGGGGCCCTTGGCTGACCAGGACTTGCTACGGAGGAAGCCTCCTCGATGGCTCCTGGCCAAGGCAAGGAGTATTGTCAGATAATACAGCGTTACGGGAAGTGCTGTGTGAAGAGGCTACCACTTTAAGCCCATCTCCAGCTGACTGTGGGAAAGGAACACCTTCGGAGTGATAAAGAAGCCGAGTGTGGAAGCAACGGAGAGACAGAGGGAACGGGTTCTTCGGGAGGAAGCTTCTCCATGAAGGCACAATAGCCCTGGCCTCCGAAGAGTCTCAGCCGTGCTTTGCCTGAACACACCAAACAAGCTGGTGCCGTCCATTCAACATTTTCAGTGGGGAAAAGATCCCAACTAGTCAGTTCTGAAAAAAGGACAGGGGGGGAAGCACAGAAAACGGCCATACAACAGGGCGGCAGCGAGGCCATCCAGAATGGCCATTACAAAACCAGTACACCAAGAATGGCAAGTTCAGACTAAACAGCTAGCACATGGGGTTCTCAACCCCCCCCCCCCCCGATTTTGTTGGACTACAGCTTCCCAAAAGCCACTGGGGGCTGGGGGGTGATAGGAATTGTAGTCCAACAACTTCGGGGGGGGCGGACTCAAGCTTGCGTACCCCTGAGCTAACATAAACCAGCACTGATGACTGGAGGATATGGAATTCGCTCCCATTTAAGTGGTTTTGGCCATTTTCCACATACAAACCATTGCTTGGAGTTCTAGATGTCACTATGTTGAGAACAAAACCTTTGACCCCAGTGGAGGAGACTTTGCAATGGCCCAGTTCCCTGACATGGGAAACCCAACTGCATGCCGCCCGTAATTCACTTGAGCCATCATCCAGTGGGAAGTTCTCTTGCTCAAGCCTGATTGAAATGTTTCCTGAAGTGAGCTGCCATATTCTTCTGCAGCTCTTGTTCATTTCAAGGGAGCTTGTGTAGGAGAACTTTCTACAGTTGGATTGGGTTCACAGGAATCAGATTAACTTTCTCTCTCCCTTTAAGGCAGGAAGGCTCAACCTTGGGTCCTGTTGAACTACAACTCCCATCATCCCTAGCCACAATGCCCAAAGGCCACTGGGGATGATGGGAGTCGTAATCCAGCAACAGCTGGGGGACCCACGGTGGAGCATCTCTGCTCTAAAAGCAGCAGAACTGTAGAAAATCTGCTTCTATGAGACAGCGGTTGGGTCACTTCTGCGAAATACTAATGTTACGAACTCCTCTGTCCTGGCGTTGTGTGCTCCACACCGGCTGTGATTACAAAGCGTCCTCCGCAGAATAAGAATGAAGAGCAGATGCCCTGAAAGATCCAACCAGAGGCCACACAACTCCCAGCTGCCTTTTTAAGGGAAATAAATGTACACAGCAGCAAGAGAGAGACTCCTAAGAGTGAGAAGCCGGCGGGGCGGGGCGGGGGGCGGGTTGCAGCTGCAGAGAGCCGCAAAGGCGCATGGCCTGTGGGAACTGGGAGAGTGCCGACAGGCAGTGTGGAGAGCGGCAGCACTGGACCCAAATCCCCGCAAGGCTCCAGAACACCACTCCAGGCTCCCAAGGGCCAAGCTCTAGAATCAGAAAGGTCCCATTCCAACAGCCAGCCCTTCTCCGCTGCCCTGTCAGAGAGGTTCAGCACCCCCACAGGAGCCTCTGCAGTGTGAAAAAGAGGCGGCGACGTGCTGCACGCTTGACTTTGCATTCACCTGCGTGTCCACTTACGGGCATTTTCACTAGGAACAAGTTGGGGGCAGGGGAGTGACCCACAGCTCAGCAGCTTTAACTTCCAAAGACCTGGAGGAGGAGGAGGAGGAAGGTGCCTGAAACACAAAACACCCCTGCAATGCACACCAGCACCTTAAAAGGCACCCCCACAAAAGTCTCCAGAATCATTGTAAGCTGCCTGTAAAACTTACACACACACACCCCAGGTAAACAGGAGCATGTGTAATGAACAGCAAACACCCAAAGGAAGCTGCCAGCTGCAGCAAATAGCGCGCACGCACACACACACACACACACACACACACACAGAGAGAGAGTAGACTAAATGCCGCCAAGTCGGAGCGCTTCCCTCTCTCCCTGGAGCTGGCTGGGAGGCCCCGGGAGGATTCTGGCAGGCCGGCCATATTCCTCCCGAGCAGGGCAGGCTTCCCTCGGGCAGGAGCCAGGGAACAATCCATCGCAAAAGGCTGCTGGGAGGGCCACACAGTTTTGCCGGCTGATGCCAGAATCGGCTGGGAACTGCATCCAGGGATGAGGTCATCGAGGCAGCGGGTTGCCATATATGACAAGGGCGGGACGGAGGGGCTTTAAACCAGAGCTGGCGGCAACTGGGTGCAAAGGGAAGCCACCGAACGCTGCAATATCTGTAGATCCTCACCAGCAGGCGTTACAGACATGGTGAGTGACAGGGAGGACAGCGAGCAGGGAAACGGATGCTCCAAGGACTCTGGTCTCTCCTGGGTGGGAAAGGCAGCCCCTCAACTCTGAATGGTGCTGTGTGTGATACTTTCGGGGTAGCGCAAGGCTCTTTGCGATGGCTCTTTGAAAGGCGGCCAGGGGCCATAACTTGGGGGTGGGGTGCAGGTTTTGAACATCCAACTCTTTAAACATTTGCCCAGGTCTTGGCGAAGCCTTTCTTGGGGCAAACCAGCCGTCTGAGCACCAGGGCTGGGCTAGAAGCCACGGCTTTGCAGGCTCTCTGTGTCCTTCACCCACTGTGAATCATTCCTGCAAGCCGAGAAGGACGCTCTGGGAGGACCAGGGGCGGCTCGTGTCGTCCGCTCAGCTACTGAGAGCAGCTGGGGCCAAGCGGAGGTTTGTCTGGCACTGCTGGGAGACGGTCCGGCTTGCCTGCACTCCATGCCTGACATTCTCCCGTGGCCACACACTGGCGCCACTGGACTGCTGACCGAGGGAAATGGCATTCCCTACTTCTCCAGAGCACCCCTTTCCATGTTGACTCAAACACAAACACCAGCCCTGCCCACACACGATGTCCAACCAGTTGCAGGGGGGCCACAGCTGGAGAGAGGGCCTGCCCTCCCCTCTTGCCTGTGGGCTTCCCAGCAGCATCTGGTGAGCCACTGTGGGAAACAGGATGCTGGACTAGATGGGTCTCCTTGGGCCCGATCCAGCAGGGCTGCTCTGATGTTCTTCACACCCAGCCTGTCTACAGTGTATGCATGAACAGATCTGTATGCATGTAGAGCTATTCACAGGTTGTGTTCAGTGCACACCGAGCCTGCTTCCTAGCTGCACCCTGCATTCGAGGAGCCTGCACCCAGGTTCACTTCTAACCCAAATGCCCGTACAGTCACTCACACCAACACAGGCACCTGTGTACAGACATCTGTGCACACATTCAGCAAAAGGTCCAAAGAGGGCTACTGAGCACATGAGAAGTGTGCTGGGGTCCCTGCAGGGAGCCGTGCTGGTTAGCAGCCTTGCCAGCTAGAATCCTAGGACTTCAGCCCAGGAAGGGGCAGAATGAAGTTTGGATTAGGATTAAAAACCCAGCCTTGAAACGCAGAGCCCCAAACCCTCGCGGGCAGCTTCGCAGGCCCCCCCACGCTGCTGTTGGACAGCCTAAAAAGGAAGCATTGGACTCAGGCAGCCAATGGGGCTCCCGGGCTCAGCAGCTCTTGGGATCCCTTCTGCGGCTGGAAAGGAATTCAGCCCACTGACACAGAACAGGCCCCAGCAGGAGGAGCCTCCCAGGAGGAATCCCAAGCATCCCATGGCACAGGAAGCGAGCCGGCACCAGCCTGTCCCTGCCTACTCTCTCCACCCCAAAGATGACGGCAAGCAAGTCACTTTTGCTGATGGGCAGCAGCAGAAAGCATCGAGAGCACCACCTTCTTCTGCATGATCCCCATCACACGCTGAGGTCATCTGGAGAGGTCCATCTCCAGTTACCACCGGTTCGTCTGGTGGCGCCTTGGAGCCGGGCCTTCTCTGTAGCTGCTCCTGGCCTATGGAATACACTCCCGGCAGATATCTGTAGTCTGGGCTCATTGTTGGCCTTTAAGAGAGCCCTAAAGACTTACTTGTTTGGCCTGGCCTTCCAAGGTTTTTTATTGCTTTTAAGTAATTTTAATTGGTTTTAAATGGTTCTGAATTGCAGTCTAGAAATGTAATGAATGAATGAACGAACGCATGCATGCCACCGGCCAGTGCTTCCATCCTGACACTCTTGCCCTTGATGGCTGCTGTTCAACTTTCTAACTGCAGGGACTCCAGTCTTCAGGGAAACTGCTGCTGCTGCTGCTGCATCACTGTATTTGCAAAGGAAATCTGCCTCTCTATGATGGAACCCCAGGGTAGTTCAAAGGTTGCTGGGCTCTGTTTAGGAGCACACACACAGTTTTGGGGGCTCAGCATATGCGGATCACTGTTGCTCCTCTTAAATGGCACATGAGCTGCAACAACTGCACACTGCAAAGGCAGATCAGTAGCGGGCACAGAGGGGTAGAGAGTCTCTTATGAAAGCTCACCCTGATCTTCTTCTCAAAGAGCTCTTCTCAAAGACTCCAGGCTTCCCCAAGACATCCAAGAAATAGGGACCCCACCAGTATGCATTCTGGCCCCAGCAGCCTCTTCCACAACTGTGCTTTGCAAGCTGACCACACTCATGGCCACTACTTCCATTGGCTCCTGGACCTCAGGCTCTTGGGCCCCCACTTGCTGCTCATCCACTGCCAGCCAGCTCCTGCACCAGGAACATTTGCATGTTTGGGGGAGGGGGTCACACCTCTGCCACCCTGCAGCACATCGTCATAGGAGTTTCTTCTTATGGGCTGAAGCTGCTTAACTGCACAAGCCGTCCTGCAAGTTAGCCAGAAGCACAACTACCTTCATTTAAAGGAACTGAGTCCAGGCGGCAGGTTGCGGGGGGGGGGGGAGTTCGTCACTGGCCCCCAATATGCCTTAGTCTGACTACTGGCACTGAATGGGGGTGGGGGTGTAAGCGAGATTTGGGAAGGAGGTGAGGGTTGAGCACATGTGCAAAGAGGCAGCAGCTATGTGACCCACATCAGACCTCTCCTCTCCCACTGCGTGCCACTCAGCAGCAGTCTGGTAGGTGGAAACCAAGTTCCTTGTGGGGAAAGGGCCAATAGAGAAGGCCAGCAGGTTTCAATCTCTGCCTACACTGGAAGAAGAGGGTAAAATGAAGATTTGGGACCTGAATGGAGGCCTCAATGCCACACAAAAAGCCTATAAAGAGTCTCCCACTGTGACTGACCAGAAACCAGGCAGTGTTTTCATACCACTCCTAGGTTGTTCCAAACAAAATTGACACTGAAATTGCCAAGACAAGGAGTAAACCAGCCACAGTGGTACGAAATTTCCTTCCAATTTCTGGTCAAAAACAATGAGAGAATGATTCAGCTGTTCTATATCTGCCATTTAAAAAAACAAAAACCAATTTCTGCAGAGAATTAGAGTAATGCTAATCAGTGGCAGCACAAGAAAAAAAATTGAGGGGGGCACAGAAGGGTTAAAGGGCATTTCTGGGTGGGCAAACTGTATCTTACATTTTAGATTTCAGAGACAAGAAGTTGTTCTAGTAAGAACTAATCAGCCTACTTTCCTTTCACTGTCTCTACAACTGTACCAAATTTGGTTCAAATTGGCTAGACAGTCCTCAAGTTAGTGCACTTGTGCCTCAAAAGTTTATGCATCCGCCATCTTGGATCAGAGTGGGTGATATCACAGACTACACCATTGGGGCATCCCTATGTGTCCATTCAGCTGTAGCAAATTTGGTTCAAATCAGTTAGGCGGTTCACAAGTTAGCCCACTTGCGCCTCAAAAGTTTATCCGTCCACCATCTCTGAATAGGCGTGGATGACATCATCACAGACTACACCATTGAGGTGTCCCTACAACTGTACCCGATTTGGTTCATATTGGTCCAGGCGTTGCGAAGTTGATGGCAGGGGGAGACACACGGATGGACGGACACACACACACAGAATGCCAGGTGATCTCATAAGCCTACTGGAAAGTAGGCTGAAAATGGGGAGCAGGTGTGGGGGTAGACTACTTGTTTAAGGAGGGTGCTTCCTGCCCCGCCCCCTGCCCTGGAGCCACCATTGCCATAAATGGTATTAACCATACAATGTGAAAAAAACTTGGTTGAAAAATGAGTGGAGAAACAGCCAGTTTTTAATGCCCTTGGCTCTTTCAAGGCAACAGTTAAAAGACCAAACAAATCCAAAGTGCCGTTTTTCTGTATTCAACTGTACAACATTGGCTTTGACAGACATTACTAGCGTGCAGGGGCAGTCAGGGATCTTGGGGCAAGGACACACAGTGCCCTGGTTGCCAACAAAGGCAGATCTCTCAGCAGAACAAGAACAGAATTCAGAAAAGAACAAAGAACAAAGACTTCAAATGTGGTATTGTACTCTTCAGTGAGAGAGTCAAAACTGATTACAGAGCAGACACTCTTACTACAATCTTGGAAGGCGGAGAAAATGTCCGGGAAGCCATTCTTGGAACACCAGTTCTTCTTTCTTTCAGCAGGAATACACGCACACGAGGGGACCAGGAAGGAAGGGGAAGGTGGGTACCTTTGGGTATCTGACAATATCAAGAAGCATTTAGGATGAGTGCAGAGTGTCTCTGTGCGGGAACTAGCTCAGAGCAAGACTGAACTCTTGCAGAGAGGATTGTGGAGGAGTTCAAGTATAAGCCAAGGACCTGCAAGAACCGTTGACGCTGGGCTTCTCAAACTTGTAGGCCCACTACACCTGGGGACCCATCCATCACCCGGGGACTCAAGTTTGAGAAGCCCTGCATTCATGTGTTCTGCAGGATGACATCAACCACCCATCTAACTAAGAGCAGGACAATGATCAAAGTGGGCTCAGGCACCACCGCTGGGCCAGCCGCTGAGGCTGTGGATTAATGCAGGAGGCTCCCTAAAAGTCTCCTGTTCCTAAGCGTGACGAAGAGCAGAGACAGGAAACCTGATGAGGTACCTGCTCTTCGCGCCCTCGCGGCATGTGTGACATGCAAAGGCACTCCAAGACAATAACAAGCTCCTGGTTCACCCCTGAGAACACACCTTTGCCAAGGTTCGCAGCGGACTCCAGTCCGAGACGTTGGCCTGACTGGCCCTGGGGCTAGCAAGAGCGGGGGAAGCAAATGCTCAGGGCTAGCTGCATCTCCGACACTGGCATCTGCAGAGCAGCTCCTACCGTGTGCCTGGCAGACCAAAATAGGGACGTGGGTCCTTGGTTCTGAGAGGACGTTTCTCATCCACTGACCTCGGGCATTTCCATTCTGGCGACTGGAAGAGGCCGCTGCCAACGACAAGGCAGGGTGAGTGTCAACAACGTCACCACTCTCTTAGGGCTACATACCACACAGTGCAGAGTTACTGGAGTCCTTTCTGCAAGTATATTACCGGCACAAAGCCACCAAAACGTCAACTGACCCTCACTCTAGTCCTTTACTGCTCCAGGCTTTAAACCAACTAAGATCCTCAGTATCAGATAATCTGATCCTAATAAGTGCTGAAGTGACCCGAGTACTGAAAGGTCAAAGCACAAATCATGTGCTGATTCACACTTTGCCAGATTTGGGGGTAAAAATGGAATTGGGTGTTTTAAAGAATCCCGCTCCCCACCTTTCTGAACTCTTTCCCCCCCAGGGCCATCAAAAGCAAGCCTGAAAGAACTGGTCATTTCTCCAAGAATTTCCAGCAACCACACCAAGGCTTGTCTCTTCCTCATGTGCAACTCTTTCTTCCCACTGTAAACATTCCTTGGTTACCGCACAGCTGCTCATGGAAGGCTGAATTGTTGGCACAGCACTGCTGGGTACTGACACTCCAAATTCACTTCAGAGTCTTCAGAAGATTTCCATTAATGTTCAAGATCTTTGGAGAGAATCCTCAGTTTGCAGCTTGATTGGGCATAATTTGAAGACAGATAACTGAGTGAAGGACTTGTGTGCCAGGTGCTGCAAAAAGCTTTTTAGGAGTTCTGCAATCTGCTTGATCTGGCTTCCGGGCTTCAGAATGTGATTTGCTGCTGAGGAAGCCTGGAGAGGATCAGTGCACAACCAAACACCAAATTAGAACAAATTTAGTGTTAATTCCAGTTTATATTAAAAAAATTCCTATGTTCATTATTTTCGGCCCCAGAGCCTAACACATGCACAGTATCAAAGAGAACGCAAAATGCATGTGGTATTACAGGCAAAATCTTGGGGATCGCTGCATAGAGGGTTATAGTTAGCTACCATAAATTAGCTCGGAGGGCAGTTAAAGGTTGACGAAGGCATCTGCTTTATCGGAGGTCCAGGACCAGCACGTCCCGCTCCATGACAGTCACGTGGTTACAGGTCTGGAAGGGAAGGAGCAGAAAGTCTCAGCAACTGTCACGTTTTGTTACACTCCACATTATATGCACAAGCTGGAAAACAGGACTAAGAGTTACTATGAGGGGCACTGCCGTGTCTGAGCAACCAAAGTGGCCCAAAGTCACGAGCCCCTCGCGGAGGCAGGGGTGTCTCTTACGCTTTGCTTCTGGCAAGCCAGGAAGCAGCCACACCCCAACACTCCACAGGAAGGAGGGAGAAAAACCCCCAGGACAAGGGCTGGGGGTGGCTGAAGAGAAGACCCTCCCTGCCCGCCGAGGAGAGCAGAACGGCACGTCAGGGGACAGATCCTTCTCCGTCTGCCTCCCACTGCTTGCTTAGGAGGCCATTCCAGCACAGGCGGGAATTGCAGCAAGAACAAGAGCCCAGGCAGCACCTGAGGACTCTTCTCTTTGGATACCTACAGTGAAGAGGGGCGGGTCTTTGCAGTGCGGATGGAATCCCTTTTGACGACAGGAGGAGATCTCGTCCATGCCATGGTCTGTCAGTTTAAAGAACCCCGTCCTAGAAAGAGCAATTGCAAACGAGATCAGCTGGACTTCTCAACACCCACAAATGGCTTCAGCTGCTTTGGCACAGACCCAAAGGTAGCCCCCATGCCAGTGATGCAAAGGGCAGAGACAACTGGGAAGTCTGCATGCTGTGGAAGAAACAGAGGCCAGTAAGAGGCACCACTTGAGATGGAGGAGAGTGCAGCCTTGGCCTTCTAGACCTCTCGCCTGGATCGTGCTTCATTCCAGGTGTTATTGGGATGCCCTGCTTTGATGTTCCTCCCTGCTCTTGGCCAAGTTCCCCATGGGAACGTGGTGTGGAATGGATGGAACACGCAGGCAAATGCACCCCCACATACTCACTCCTGGTATTTTGGCGAACACACAATCGCTATAGACTCTGGCAGCATGATCTGATAGGAGCAGTGTGTGTGGAGGTCCACGCTGGAGAGGAAAGCTGTTTGGGTAGGATGAGTCTAGAGGAGGAGGAGAAGGAGAAGCCGAGAGTTAAGAAGCCAGGCAGCAAAACGGGCACAGCTTGTTCTTCCGAGTCACCAGCTGAGCACCTGGGTTTCCTTAGACAGGAAGGACCTTGTGATTCCAGGCAACCTGGCATTTTCTCTTTCTAATTAGAGACTGTGTGTGCACTCTCTCACACAGACTCCTCCCTCGGGTCAGACCGCAGTCCCAAACGGCTGGAGGATGGGTGGCTAGATTCGGTGCTGTCCCAGCAGATAAGGCAGCCGAGTGCAAAGCCAGCCCCACAACATCTGGGCACCCAAGGACCTAGACATGAAGGGGAGCAGCAGCACGAGAGCACGGCTGTGGGTCGTGGCCCCGCGTGTAAGGATGGGGGAAGGGGGCAGTCCGCACTGGGATGGCCCAAGGCATGCTGGCCTTTCAAGGAGGAGGCTCACACAGTCACTCCCCCTCCCTCACCATCACGAGCACAGTCCACTGGGAAAGGCTCCTGCACAGGCTTGACTGAAACCAACCGGCGCTGCCCAGGGCTAAGCTCCACACTCCCCTTGGGGGATCCAACTCCCTCCTCGGCCCCACGCCGGCAGCCGGCACTTTGGGGGCAAGTACAAAGACCGCCACTCAAGCCTGAGCCCCCCCCCAAGCCGCCCCCCCCCCCCGGAAGAGCTTGCGCAGAGGCCTACATGGATCCACCCCAGAGTGATGAGGCCGTATTGGTCCTGGACCAGGAAGAGCTCCTCTTCGTTCTCCGTGTTGCAGTAGTCGGGGCCCCCGTGCTGCTTGGGGATGATCACGTGGGTGATGGTGAATTCGTTCTGCATCTGCGGGGAGGAGAGAAAGGCCAAGTGGCACAGGGGAGACATCAGCACAGCCGCCAACCTCCCCCTGCCCCATAAAAAGGCCGGGTGGACCCAGTGAAGCCAGCCCAAATGACCTGCCAACATGCTCGGAAACCATCGCTTGGGCCCAGGTTCCCTCTGGGGGCCCAGCACCCGACCCCCGGCTTCTAACCCACATGGAGTAGTTTGGGCTGCTGCTTAGTGGGATGGTGCCCCCCAGCCCCCGCCTCCTGCTGCAGTCTCTCTCTTCTTGTCTGCCCTACTAGCCCCACAGGGCCCTGCCGACTAGTCCTGCTGGGAGGGGGGCACAGGTCCATGGCAGAGCCCCTGCTCTGTATGCAGAGGGCCAGGGGGCACCTCCAGGCAGGGCTGGGGAAGATCCTGGCAAGTGGCTGCCAGACAGTGCAGACAACACCGCCTGACTGGGGAGAAGCCAGCTTCAGGACCCAGGCCTCACCAAGACCACTGGTGGGTTCCCCTCCCAACTCCCTGCCTTCTCCACTCTCCATAGTCAGTCATAGGAAGAGAGGAAGCTGCCATGTACTGAGTCAGACCATTGGTCTATCTAGCTTAGGATTGTCTTCATAGACGGGCAGCGGCTTCTCCAAGGTTGCAGGCAGGAGTCTCTCCCAGCCCTCGCTTGGAGATGCTGCCAGGGAGGGAACTTGGAACCTAGATGCTCTTCCCAGAGCGGCCCCATTCCTGAACGGAGATACCTTCCAGGGCTCACACTTCTAGTCCCCCATTCCTATGCAACCAGGGTGGACCCTGCTTAGCTAGTCATGCTTGTCCCCACTCGTAGCCTTTTTTACCCAGCCTGCACCCAAACCCTTTTGTCCCGACAGGAAGCATCTTCCAGAAAGGGCGGCTTTCTCTTGCCTCCACCAAGCCGTCCTAATCCAGGCAATCCAGGAGTTGGTCTGCTCCCAGACTGGTCTGAAGGGTAGGGGCTGCTGGGAAGGCCCTGTTCTTTGCCCCTGGGCCCTCCCCAAAACCGCCAGAGCTGCCTTTGGCCTTGCGGAGGGAGGACAGCCCTAACTGGAGGAGTCTAACTGCCAAGAAGAACTTGGTAGCAGCAGGAGCCACCCAGACTGCTCTGTCCTGGGACTGGTCTGGGGGATTTGCTTCTTGCCTCCTGCCACTACGGAGGCATCCCCAGATGTCATGACATGCGGGGGGGGGGGGGGAAGAGCTGCTTTGTCCCAAGGCAGAAGAACTGCATGTGGCAGCCCATCACGACGAAGGCTGAAGACAATGTTATGCCAAATATTATTTAAAAACTCCCCTGTAATCTGTTATGTTTATGTCTTATCTATGATCATAATAAAGCTATTCATTCCTTCTCAAAACTTCCTTAAAGACCTAAATGGCAGAAAAGCAGGATGGAGGAATCTGCTAAACAGCCAGCTTCTAAAATTTGCTGACACTTTTCACACCACCCAGTTAGAATGCTCATGGATACTCCCCCATATGTCACACACTCAGTTTTAGTCTGTTTTATAAACAGCTCTCCGAGGTGTACAGCCAATGGACACGATGAAAAGCAAGCCGAATAACTAGAACTGAGACATTTTCAAGCCACCAGAGACAGCAGGGAGCCTCTGAGCTGGGTTCCCAGATGTGGTTGGTCTGGAACCCCCATCACCCCCCAGCCACAAAGGCCATGGGGGCTGGGGATGATGGGAGTTGTAGTTCAGCAACAGCTGGGGACCCAGGTTGGGGAACCCCCGAGATACACGATTACCCAGAAGTCACCTTACCAGCTTCCCACAAAGGATCCCGCACGTCTCCACACCGCGTGCTGTATTCGCATCCGCTAGCTGGAGGAATTTGTGGCAGAGCTCCCTGGGAACAACAACATGGCGAAGCCCTCCTAGTGCTGCACCTGCAGATACAGAGTTTGACGAGCCGGGTCAGAGGCTTACGCCAGGCCTCGTTCTCACACAGCAGACATGCCTGGGTGGCACCCCGGAAACTGCAGGCAGAGGCCCACAGGGCTGAGCGATCCTCCCTCGGAAGGACTCCCTGCCAAGAGCAAACTCGTGCGTCAGGGAGAAGGCTAGCCTCTCAGCCTTCTCCCCAACCTGCCAGGTCTCTGTGTGGGGCGAGTCGCACGCAGGATCGTCACTCAGTCCACGCAGAACTCCCACTGGCAGCACGAAGCGATACAAGCCTGGCCAGGCCTGCCGCCTCGGTTGGGCATTTGAGAGAATTCAGGCCACACAAAAAGCTTGTTTTGAGCTCTACACTTCAGAGCCAACACTGGTTTCAAGCAGAGCACGCAGCAGCCAAAAGCTGCCACGGGTGGGCCGCTGGGCACCTGGGGCAGAATCAAACGGGTGTCCAGCCAGAGCCAAAAAAACCTCTGGGGCCTGTGCCATCCCTACAGCCGTTTTACAGACACGAGTCTTCTTGACAGCACTCAGCAAGGACAATCAGAGACACCGTGTCCCTCCCAAGCTCAGAACGGCTTGCAGAAAGAACTGGGCAGACGTCTAGTGGGCAGATAAAGCAAGAACAGATGGGGAGCTGATGCCGGGAGCCACCCTCGGGTGAGAAGGCCCAGCGCTAACCAGATGGTGGGTGCAGCACCAGCATCTCCAGCTAAGAGCTCAAGCAGGCAGGCTTGAGGAAGGCTCCGAGGAAGCGCCCTCTCCAACGCTTGGGGAGACACTCCTGCCCCGAGAGCCAACGAGGGGACGGCAGGGCACAGGGCAGGCTTTTGAGCAGGCGACTGCTAGATCTCCCAGGCCCAGGGGTGTGAGCTTCTGCCCCGGCCCTGGCGACGCTGCAGACGGGCTGCTGCCTGTTCAGCCGGGACACCGTGCCTCATGGATAGGCTTTAAGGAGGTGTCCCTTGGGTTGGGCCCGGGGTGTGTGTGTGTGCGCGCCACACTTGGTTTTTGCACTTGGGAATGGGTGGAGGGGGGAGGAGAGCCTTGATTTTTGGCAGCAAGCGGGTTCCAGGTGGCAAAGCGAGAGCTCTTCCGCCAAGACACTCCCGGTCTGACAGAACCAGGACTGTAACGGGCTCAAGTGCCGCAATTTAATTGTACAAGACGTGAATGTTGCAGTGTGGATTTGGGCGGGGGGAGCGGGAGAGGCACGTCTGGCCCTGGGGAGACTGTCGCCAAGTATGAAAGAGCAAAAGCAAAGCCGGTCCGGTTAATCCCAAGAGATACTAACTGCTTTCCGGACTGCCCGCGGATCCCGGCTTCAGAGACCTGTCCACGGTGGGGGGCTTGGGGGGCCCGGCGCCTCCGCTGGGGCTCCAAGGCTGGGCAGGAGGGTCCGTGGGGGGCTTGGGCACGCCAGGGATCAAGTGGCCCTCCGAGGAGTCGGGGGCCAGCTCCGGCTTCCCAAACTGCTGCACGATCTTCAGGCGCTCCTTCTCCAGCTCCTGGCGCAGGATCATCTCCTCGAAGGCGTGGAACTGCTCCTGCTCCGCCTGCTGCTGCTTCATCAGGGCCACCCGCCTCCTCTCCTCCTCCAGCTGCTGCTGCAGGGCCAGGCTGCGCATCGACTCCTCCTGCTGCTGCTTCTGCAACGAGAACCGCAGGCCAGGAAGCCCAGGGCGGCCAGCCACACCACAGGCACGCCGGGAGCTGCCTTGCGCGTCCAGCCAGACCCTCGGCCCACCCCGCTCAGGACGGCCGACCCAGACTGGCAGCAGCTTCTCCAAGGCTGCAGGCAGGAGGAATCTCTCCCAGCCCCATCTGGAGAGGCTGCCGCCAGGGAGGAAACCTGGGACCTTCTTCATGTAAAGCAGGTGCTCGAGGGAATGGTCTAAGATGAATGACAGGCAATGCCCACTGAAAAGCCCCGGTTCCTTCCCAAGGGCCAGAGGAATAGCCACTGGCCATTCGGAACAGAGGAGGCTGCCCTTGACCGAGTCACACCCTTGGTCCATCCCACTCAGTATTGTCCACACAGACTGGCAGCGGCTTCTCCAAAGTTGCAGGCAGGAGTCTTGCCCAGCCCCACCTGGAGATGTTCAGGGACTGAACCTGGGACCTTCTGCATGACGCTGCTCTTCCTAGAATGGCCCCATCCCCATATCTCACAGTGCTGACATGTAGTCTCCCTTTCAAACACAAATCAGGCCAGACCCTGCTTAGCAGAGGGGACAATTCATGCAACACAACAGCAGCACCCTTGTCCTCGCCGCGATGCCTCCCCCCAAATAACTAAGTGGGGAGCGGCCATAACTCCAAGGAAGGGGACATGCTCTGCGCTGGGTCCCTGGGCCCAAGCTCAGCCCCTGGAATCTCCATTTAAAGGACCTCAGGGAGCAGGGCTGTGGATGGAACTCCTGCCCAAAGCCCCAGAGCAGCCGCTGCTGCTGGTCACAACAGACAATGCTTCTCGCTGAGTCACCATAAGGCAGATTCCTGTGTGCAAGAAGAGAACAGGACGAGGAGACCAGAACAGGATGAAGCCAGCATCTCTGGTTTCGTCTGGCCACCAGGTGTGGGGGAGAGAACCACCAGCTGCTGGCTCCTTTCGTCGGGTTAAAAACAAAACATATATTTATTCTGATGGATTTATTAGTTTGTTATTTTAAGAACAGCCAGGACAACACATTTGATTTTTACACTTCAGTCTCATGTATGTAAGTGCTCCAGAAATAAAGATCAACACTTTAATTTCCACTGTGTTTTAAGACAGACTCTCTCAAACTTCGGTTGCCAGATGCTATTGGACTCACGCTCCCATCCTCCCCGGCCTTTGTGGTCCAACGACATCTGGTGGCCAAAGTTTGAGAAAACCTGTTTTGAGTCATTTTGTAGCTTCTGAAGTGCTGTTTTTGACCGAACTGGGAGGGGCTGCCCATTGCGCAGCTCTACCGGATGAATGGCCAGCCTGCAGGCGGGGCGGGAGAGAGAGGAGCCACTCAAGCAGCCTCCTTTGGCACCCCCCTGGCTCCTTAGGAAGAGCCACTGCTGGGGCACACACGTTTTAAATAAAGGGCCAAACATACCCATGGTGGGTCTAACGGACCCCAAGCATCGGCCTTCACACAGGCAAACTTCTAAGAGTGTAGTCCAAACCTTCCACTGCCCCCGACTGACCTTCTGTGTGTTGTACACTTCATATTCCCGGTTGTATCTCTCTAAAAGCTCCTTCTTTAGCTCTTCGGCTCTAGGGAATGCAACTTCTTTTAGTTTCTGGAAGGGGGGGGAAATCAAAAGACCATTAAATATAGAACAGAAGCTGCGATCAGCAACAGCACAGCTCTGAGATGTGTGGCCAGTTAGGGTGTCTGGGCACCATTAAGGGAGACAGGAAGGTCTGGTCCTGGGGCCCAATCCACCAGGATGTCCTTCTGCACAAACCCCACGGAGATGAGCACAGGAGTGAGCGGGAGCCAGGAGCGAGACTCAAGAGGAAAGGCAACAACAAGCCTCCTTAGCACAGGAGAAAAGGTATCAGCCCCCTCATCGTCACAAGGCCCCGAGAAGACGTGTGCTTCCCGTTTCAGCAGAGGACCTGCTGTGCATGCAGGTTCACTCTCTGGTGGCATCTCCAGTTAGAAAGATCTCGGGTGGCAGAGCCAAGACCTAAGGAGCTGCAGCCAGTCAGAAGATGAAACACTGATTCACAATCTGACAGCAGGAAGCAGCTTTATGATCCATATCCTACAAACGGGAAATGAACTTGATATTTGTGAATCTTCTAGGAGAGTTGCAGCAGGAAAAAAGGTCTAGGAGGAGAAGGCTGCAGGAGCAAAGAACAGGGGAAGGGGAAGAAGGGGGGGGGGGAGTCCAGTTCTCTCCCCTAACCAAATGAGCATCGTAAGTGCATGGTGTGTGAATTCACCAGGCGGTGGCAGCTACGACGCAGTTCACTGCAAAGGAGCAGCTGCTGCTTTAAGCTGGTGCCACACTTGGCGAGTCAGCCTCTCCCTTCTCGTTGCCAACGTTGGGAGCAGCAGCATTTTTCTAGGAGAACCCTTTCTGATAGAAGGGGACATTTTCCCCCAAACGCTGCCACTTACTTTCACAGTATCTTTCTTCTCAGGGATGACCGCGGTTTTGTAATCACGATGCTTTGGGAGTTTCTCAATGAAGAGCCTGGGAACAGAGAGGTGAGACGAAGCCATGGCTGTGCTCAGGGGGTCTGCTCAGCACAAGCGCCCCCCATGGCTAAGGTCAGGCTTGTGCAGCTTGATCAGAAAGAAACTCTGATAACTAATTACTGTCCAGGTTGAATACGAGAGGCTGAGGAACTGCTTTAGACAAGCCATAGCTAGTTAACAAACCAGAACCAGAGTTTGCCAAGACATCTGAAATGGACCATGGTGTGGAGCAGCTTGCAGAACACCAACGCACCAGCCAAGATACTCCAGGCACACCCTGGGGTCAAAGAACATGGTTCCCCTCCCACAGATGACCCAGTTTGCAATGTAAAGACACCCCACTTTAGCAAAGCAAACCTATTTTTACTCTGGTGACTGCTGAGGGCAAGCATGACTGGCTGTGAGCCCACGGTCACAAGCAGCCCACCAAATGATCGCCAAGCTGTGGCTGAAGAAGGGGGTGCTCAGTGTTCGACTTTAACACAAGTTCCATTGTACTGCTCCTCCCTTCTTGCATTCTGGGAAGAGAGAAGGCCAGTGCGCCAGGCTGCCTCTTCGGGAGACCTAGCGGGAAGAAGCACGTTGGCTTCCTGGCACGCCTGTCCATGAGCTCAGGTCACCTGACCGCGTCCACTCCAGACCAGAGAGGCTCCTTCTGCTGGATGCGCCCACTTCATGAACTACCCAGAGTGCCCCCAAAGGACAGTCCCATCTCTAGAGTAGTGACTGTGGAGCAGAGCAGCCCCTGAGAATGCAGAAGCCGGCCAAGCAGGCTCCAGCCCAGGGAGGCCTGTGCCACAGTCGCCCTTGCCGTCAGGACACTCGGACACACACACAGCCAGCCGGAAAGGCCATCTATACTTGAGCCACCTCGGGAGTTCACCGCTCCACTCCCGCACGGGTGGCTGCCACGGCAGAGACGCCATTAGAGCATTTGTTTAGTTAAGGGAGGCTGACTCGGTGCCAGCAAGGAAGAGAGCTGGAAGGCTTCCACCAAGCTTTACACTTAACAGGTCCCTTGGCCCATTTTTCCTCCAGTAATGCCCATAAAAGTTGAGGAAGCACTGGGGGTTAAGGGAGGCGGAAGGCGATGCTAATCAGGAAAAAATGTACTGAATGTAACAGGGCTGAGGCAAGAGAAGTGAGCAGGCAGGGCAGCCTGCGGGGGGTGGGAGCAGCAGCAGCTTGGCCGGGGGTGGGGGGGGAGAGGAGATGGGGCACATGTTCTGGGCTACTGAGCATTCAGCACTGACTTCGGACATTTTTGAAACCACCAAGAATGGGACTTGCAATACACTAGTGAGTTTCAACAGTACCCGATACTGTAAGGCTACAATTTTATGTGCACTTATTTGGGAATAAGCCCTTCAAAAGACACAAACCAGAGAGACTTGCCTTTAAACACAGCCAAGATACTTGTTTGCACCCAGCTGGTCTGCAGCACTGAGCAGGAAAGGGCTCACTCTAATCCCCTGGACTTTGAAGCCTGACAGGCTGTGACTCTCAGAGCCGAGACAGAAAAGGCCTCTTGGTTGGGGAGCAAATGGACTGAAAGGGAGGAACCCCACAGGAGGATCCATGGGAACACATTCATTCATTCATCTAACATATGTATATACCGCCTAAAACGCAAGTCTTTGGTCGGTTTACAACGATACAATAAAAACAACAAATACAAAGGCTAATAGCAATAGCAATAGCACTTACATTTATATACCGCTCTATAGCCGGAGCTCTCTAAGCGGTTTACAATGATTTAGCATATTGCCCCCAACATTCTGGATCGAACTTGTAACCTTCTGGTTACAGGGCGGCAGTTTTACCACTGCGCCACCAGGGGCTCTTTACATTACAACTATTTAAAATAACTTTAAAACTATTAAAAACTATTAAAACAGTATCTAAATAGAAGCCAGGGTGAACAAATGTGTCTCGACAGCCTAAAGATGTCAGAGATGGAAAGGCTCTTATTTCAGCAGGGAGCATCTTCCAAAGCCTCAGGGCAGCAATGGAGAAGGCCTGTCCCCGAGTAGCCACCAGACAAGCTGGTGGCAACCGCAGACGAACCTCTCCTGATGATCTTAACAGGCGGTGGGGCTCATGGTGAAGAAGACATTCTCTTAAATACCCAGGGCCTATGCTGTTTAGGGCTTTATAGGTTATAACCAAGACCGTGTATTTTGCCTGGAAACTTATTGGCAACTAATGTAGATCTTTTAAGATAGTTGTGATATGGTCTCTCTGAGATGAACCTGGCTGCCATATTCTGGACCAACTGCAGTTTCCGGAATACGTACAAAGGCAGCCCCACACAGAGTGCATTGCAGTAATCCAGTCTGGAGGTGACCAGCAGATGTACTACTGTTCTGACGTCAGTTATCTCAAGAAAGAGACGAAGCTGGCATGCGATCCTGCCCCATGTAATGCGCCCGTTTTCTGCAGAAAGGAAGGGCACTATGATCCCAGCAAGACTACAAGGGAGGTGGTTCTTTGGGAATGGTCTTGAACCACCAGCTGGAACTGTAGAGAAAAATCGCAAGGGCATGGCCTGCAAAAAGGCAGATATTGCCTTCTAGCAGGCGTTGGAAGTAATTTTCCAACCCCGATTCCCAACACCTGGAATACCCATGACACTATTCAGACCGATTTATATGGAGTTCCAACAACGGAGCACATTTTGATCTGGCGACGTTAAGCTGCAGTGCATTCAAGGCCTTTGAGCCTTTCACTCCGAGGTCCGAGGGAAAACGTGCACTTGGGGGCTCCTTAGCCAAGCCATGCAGAGAAAGGCCAAGGCTCCCAGGGGAAAGATGGGGAGAGCATTGTCTTGGCCTAGTAAGAAATAAGCCCAGCTGGCCAAGGAGCAAGAGCTACACACCAATATTTGGGTGATGCTTCCACACTCAAGAAATGGGAGCAGAGTGCAACATGCAAGCCTTAGTTTTTCAGCCAGGATTGGACAGCGTGCTCCACAGGGGGGCTTGGAGGGCAATTTGCAGGGTCTTCCCTACAGCATTGTTTGCACAGGGGAGGGTTAGGAATACAATAAAAATGCAAAAGAAATATGACTGTAACCCAAGGGCAGATGAGACATTAAAGGAACCTGGATTAAGCATCTATATATTTAATTCTCCTGGGTGAGCCTTGGAATGTGTGTCCTGGAGAGGTAGCCGGCCCCAAAGAGCACACAGATGCTCTGTGCAGGGTCGGCTAGTTTACTCTGTTTGATTACGGTTTTATAAGGTGCCCATTGTTGGATCTGGAACTTTTTATTTCTTTTCTTCTACACCTGGGGTCCACTCCTGCTGCTTTCAGCAGACCTTGTGATTCGTGGCCATTCAGAAAGGTAGCCAATTCTGAACAGGCTTCGCTGAAGTTCATCCTCACGGGCAGACCAAGGTCAGCTGCTCCTTGCATTTCTTTACCTTTACAAGACAGCAGGTGCTGCATCAGGCAGTGAGTGTTCTAGAGAGAAGCGGGACCCCCAACAAGGTCACTAGAAAAAGAGGGGACTCCAGATACTTCACAGCTAAGCCCAGAGGCCCATTACCCCCCTCACTAACCCCAGGGATGATCTAGAAAGGGGGGGGGCATTTCCCGAGTCATCTATTGCAGGCCCTGCAAATTATCTTTGGCTCTACGAGTCCAAAGACTTAGGAGCCAGACCAAGAGACCCTTGACAAACTTATGGGGTTTCGTGATTGATTCCGTGGAGGGGGAGCGTAAATGGGCTTCTCTTTATCCTCCTTACAAGGACCCTACTTAGAAAAGGAACGGGGCTGCCTGGGAGAAATGGATATTTTATCGAATAGCTCTACTTCTGAACAGCCTAGACTGGGCACCACAGCTCCCTGGAACCTGAAATTTGAGTCCTGATCCACAGAGACCTACCTAGCCAGTTGGCAGCACTTTTGCCACAAAAAGAGTAAGAAAATGGGCCTTTTCAACACTGACACCGTCTAGGTACAATGCCTGGAGAGAAGCACCAGAAAAACGGGTACAAATTGTTAAAGGAATTTCCCCGCTCAAATTCCTGGAGATCTCATATCAAAGACAACACTTTTTCTACATCCTGGACAGGACGTCCAATTCCTGGACTGTCCAGGCTAATTCTGGATCCTTGGCTGGCAGCCCACCCACACAGCAGCCCAGCAAGGGAAAGAGGCAGTCGTGGCCCGTCCCAGCCAGTCAGGGGGGCGCCAAAGGAGCGCAGCTGCCTCTGCTTCTCAGCAGCAGCAGTGGATCAGGCAGCTTCTCTCTCTCCCATCCCGCCCAAGCCGGGCTGACTGCAGGCTGGTAGGATGTGCAGGAACCAGTTCAGAGGCCCAGCATTCGGACTGGTTCGGTGGCGGGGGGTGCCCATGCCCCCACCGGCACTTTCCCCAAAAATGTGGATGCAGGGCTGCTGTGTATCTCCTTGAAGCCCTGGTCAGTGTCATGCCGGGAGTGGCCGGAGCACGTGTGCACGCCACGCATGCGCACCGGCCACTTCTGCTACAGCACTGACTGGGGCTGCAAGGAGGTATGCAGCAGCCCTGCACTAGCGCTTTGGGGGACGGTGCCAGTGGGGAGAAATGGGCACCCTCCCTGTTCCTTAAAGCTAACACACACACACACACACCTCCCAGGAGTGGACTATCTCATTTGTGTGCATCCCTACAGGCTGGCCATTCATCAGGTAGAGCTGTGCGGTTAATAAATGGTCAGCCTGCAGGCAGCGCAGCTCTCGGGCGGGGTGGGAGAAAGAGGAGCAACCTGATCTGCCTCATTTGGCAGCCCCATCCCACCCCGCCCCGCCCCCTTAGAACAAGTCACTACTGGGGAAAGGAGCTGTACCAGAACCCAACAGAGCTCCAGGGGATTCAACTGGTTTGTAATGCAAGGTACCTGAACGGCTTATTAAAACAAAGGGTCTTGTGTTATGACGGAGAATGTATAGATTTCTTACGTGATGTACTTGTTGTATAATATAAAGGCACGCTCGATGTTGCCTTCTTCAGAATAGATAGCTGCCATTCGGATGATTTCAACCCCAGACCGGTAGTACCTCCGTGGCGGGACATCCTCATTCACCTCCACACTACTCCCAATTTGGATAAGACCCCTGACTCTGTCCTCTGGAGGCAGGCTGACATCTGTGTGGTCAGGCATAGGGGTCAGTCTGTGGAGAGAAGAGATATGGCTTGTACTGAAGGCATTTGTGTCCAGATAGGCTTTGGTGTCTCGGAAGAACTGCAAAGGAAACCCGAGGCCTTCCGGGGATATGGCCTCTCATTTATCCTTGTGGATCCAGAAGCAGGTGGCCTGGTACTTGGTTAGCCGAAGGATACTGGTGAAGATACCTCTTACAAACGTAGTTAAACCAGCTCGAAGCTCACACTTCCCTCAGGATTTTCTGAAAAAAATGATATAAACAAATATCTTCCACAGTCAGTCACATCTCAGGATGTCTAGTGAAGCAAGGAGTAACCACCTACACACGTCTGTTGTAAGACACCAGCTATAAAGGGAGAGCAAAAACTTCCATGTGGAAATTCTAGAAAGAAACTTCCCTTCATGCTGTCATACAGCTGGGTATTACACTTCCCCCCACACTGCAATCTGTTTGGTGTCGGGTTCTACATGGTGCAGAACTACCTTCCATAAGATCTTTTCAGGGTGGCATAAGAGTTAACTGTGGCTTGTAACCAACTACCTTTTCTCAACTGCTGAGAACTAGCAATCTTCTCTAAGCCCTCTGCCCAAGAGAGAGAACTGCATGTGTGTTAAAGACTTTTATCCTTGTACTTTTCCTCCTGACTCCATTTACTAGAAATTCCTCCTTTATGCCTGGCTGTTAAAGAGCAAAGCAACCTCCCCACCACCACCGCTGCCACCGCCAAAAAATATACTAGGAGATCAGTTTCTCCATTTCCCTTACCTTAACCCAGCTGGATCAGGCCCAAGGCACATCTAGTTCAGCACCCTGTTTCACACCCACCAGATGCCTCTGGGGAGCCCACAGGCAAGAGGTGAGGGCATGCCCTCTCTCCTGGTGCTGCTCCCCTGCAACTGGCATTCAGAGGCATCTTGCCTCTGGAGGTGGCCTATAGCCACCAGATTAGTAGCCATCGTTCTGCCACACCCCATCTGTTTCAGCATTAATCAGCAATGCTGGGGGGCCAGTAGCAGGACACACCCTTATTTTCCCCAGTAATTTTGTCCCCTTGACTGGTTAGTCTGTTTCCAGACCCAGCATTATTAAGTGCTACTGGCTGAACCATCACTCTTGACCTTGCTTGTTTGTACTGAGGCACCCAGCTCATCTCTCCACCTGAAAATCTCCAAGAAGTATTCATCTTGGAGTTCACTGGGCAGCATGTGGGATATGGAGTTCTGTCCCAGCACTCTCAGCCATCTGAACATCTCCCTCTCTTTCAAGCAACTCCATCCTCTCCCTCCCTTTCACTTGTACTTGGAGCTGTTTCCCAGAATACCGGTGCCATACTCTCTCTTGTGCTTGCTTCAAATCCCTCCCCAGGACCCACCTTTTTCATGAAGCATTTGGGCAAAACTCTTAACTTTCACAACCCCCCGTAACCAATCTTAGAACATAAGAACAGCCCTGCTGGATCAGGGCCATCTAGTCCTGTTTCACACAGGGGCCCACCAGATGCGCTGGAAGCCTACAGGCAGGAGCTGAAAGGGGCAGGCCCTCTCTCCTGCTGTTACTCTCCTGCAACTGGTACTCAGAGACATCCTCCCTTTGAAGCTGGAGGTGGCCTGTAGCCCTCCGACTAGTAGCCGTTGATAGACCTCTCCTCCATGAAGTTATCCAAACCCCTCTTAAAGCCATCCAGGTTGTTGGCTGTCACCCCATCTCGTGGCAGAGAATTCCACAAGTTGATTATGCGTTGTATGAAAAGGGACTTCCGTTTTTGTTGGTCCTAAATTTCCTGGCAATCAATTTCATGGGACGACCCCTGGTTCTAGTGTTATGTGAGAGGGAGAAGAATTCCTCTCTATCCACTTTCTCCACACTATGCATGATTTTATAGACCTCTATCGTGTCTCCCCACAGTTGTCTTTTTTCTAAATCTTAAGTACCCGTAACTTAAGTGCATATTGTTTGTGGTTTCCCCGCCTACAATTCCCCCTCTTTCCTCTTACATTTTAAGTTGGAAGCCCCTTGGGGCAGGGACTCGTCTGCTGAAGTGCCATGTATGTAGGCTAGCATTGTATAATAAGACACACCAACACCTATAATAAGCCACCTCTGCCACCCATCCCCCTGGGGGCCTTGGGCAAGCTGCTGCGTCTCAGCCACTGCTCCCTCGCCCTGCAGCTGCAACGATAAAAGCCAGAGTGTTGCTCAGAACTCCAGGAGGAAGCTCCCCGGCGGACGGCTGGGCCCACTCTGAAGACTCAGTTAAAACCACTTCCGCTCTGTCCAGTCTGCAGTCACACACTCAGCACTACGAGACATGCAGCAGCCACCCAGCCAAATTGCAGCAGGCGCCAAGGAGTACCAGCCTGAGGCTCTCCAGTTGCTACTGGACTACAGTGCCCATCACCCCCTGCCACAATGACCTCAGGTGGGCAAACCCTCCTGAACACAAGGGAGATGGACCTGCGGAACAAGGCGCCCTTTGGGGAGTGCAGGGAGACTGACCGGCTCTCACTCTTCTATAGGAGCCAGAGCATTAAAGGGCCTGGGGTTCTCCAAGTGGGGTCCCCTGGTGTGGCTGGACTACAACTCCCATCATCCCCAGCCACAATGTTCCCTGCTGGGCTGAGCCACGGGATAGTCAACTGAGAGCGAGACACACACACCCAACCTGCAAGGGGGTGGGTCAGTCTTCCCTCTAACAGGGATACCCAGATGTTATTGACTACAACTCCCAGAACCCCCCGCTGCAAGGGCCAGACAATCCCCAGAGGCCTCACCTGTCCCAGAGGTGCACAACTCAGCAGCAACAGAGAGCAGCAGGAACAGAACCACCAAAGCTACTTCCGGCTTCTCTCGCCAGCTCCGCCCATACCGGATGTGATGCCGGAAGTGAAGGCTGGCTGCCGCGTTTCCAGTTTATATAGACGTCATTCATGATAGAGTCACGCAGCGTGCCATGATTCCGAGGTGCAATTTTGTGAACTTCCACCCCCACACGGGTGGCGGGAAGAGCTAGGACTGATGAACGGCCAGGCTGCCCCGCCAGTTCTCTGGTTCCTGAAGCCATCTCCCTCTCCCTCTCCACCGCCCAAGGAAGACGCGAGAGCTACTCCAGGATTTTAACTAAGCGATGAGGCAGCAGCGTGTTCTTCTGCCTTCACACAGAAAAGCCAGTGAGGAGAGGAGTTCTTGTCTAACTGGTCTTATGTTGTGTGTGTGTGGGAAATGCGTTTGTTTTCAGCAAGCAAGGTATACCCCCGACCATTGAACCGTGACTCTAGACCTTTCCTAGTTCTGTACTCCAGCCCTTCCCCCCTCCGGCCAGGCACGCTCAGCCCCAGCTGAGGAGGCGGGGCTTCGCCGCTCTCCAGGCGTCTTATGGAGGAAGGCGGAGCAATTTATTCCCACTGACCAGGGAAAGCACAAAAGGCTCTCAATTCACCCAGGAAGCTGCTATATACGGAGTCAGACCCCTGGTCCATCTTTCTAGCAGCAGCTTCCCCAAGTTTCAGGCAAGGCTCTCAGCCCTACCTGGAGATGCTGCCAGGGATCGAACCTGGGACCTTGTGCATGCAAAGCAGAGGCTCTGCCCCATCCTCTAAGGGGCAATTTCTTACAGCACTCACATGTAGCCTCCCTCCCAAATGCACATCAAGGTAGAGCCTGCTTAGCAAATGGAGAGAGTTCATGCGCCTTGCCACAAGACCAGCTCTCCTTCTCCTAGGAAGCTGCCTTCTACGGAGTCAGAACCCTGGTCCATCTTGCTCAGCATTGTCTACACTGACAGACAGCATCTCTCCCAGGTTGCAGGCAGGGAGATTTTCCAAGCAACACTACCTGGAGATGCTGCCAGGAACTGAACCTGGGACCTTTTGCATGCCAAGCAGATGCTCTGCCCGAGCTACAGCCCCAAAATCAGTCCTGCAACAGCACCTGACCAAGTATGTATTGCTCATTAACCAGCAGTTGACTGCTAGTCTCCACTATTTTTGGAAGGGATTCACTGGAAGCCTCTCTCTGGAGATGTATTTCACCCACAGAAATACAGAAGACCGCAGCTCTTGCAGCATTCCTTCCACAGCAGCCAGGGCTCACCGCTCTTGCTGCTGCGATGCCTTCTGGCTCAAATGCTGTTTGCTGCCTCTTTGGCAATGAGAGCAGCCTTGTGAGCGACTTCCAGGGCAGCCAGTTGGATGGAGAGAAGTTTCCAAAAGGCTGCTTCTTTGCCATTCTGCTTTGGAAATGGACACAAGGAAACTCTGCATCGTTCATTCTAGCTCAGCCCCTTCTGCCTGTCCATGTCATTTTTCTGCTTTCTGTATTTTTACCATTTTGTTGATTAGCTTTGTTTCTTGTTTTTTATAGTTGCATGCCACTTTGAGCATTGTACAGAAAACTGGAATATAAATATAGTAAAATAGACAGGTATATGCCCAGGACAAAGCTAGAGGACATAGATAGTAGTTTGTAAGGGAATCTTTATTTGGAAGAGTGAGGCATTGAATTTCCAATTGTTAAGATGCAGAAACACCACACATCAACTGTAGGGAAATTTGCCTATGCAAGCTTCATGGAAATGAACGGTTTATTTCATTCGGGCTTGCAAAAGATCATTTCCTGGTTGATTTGGCTGTGCAAGTCAGACCTGCTGCCCTTAATGGCACAAAACACCTGCAGCCTTGCCTTACATTTGAGTAGCACCATTTCCACAAGTTTCTACTTCACACACAACCAAGACCACAAGCAGCGAGAGGGGAGTAAAAGTATCTGCAAAGAATTAGCTCCAGGTGACCCAGGCAAGTGAAGCCTGCTCTAAGTGAAGGATGATCTTAAGAAAAAACCCTGAAGAAAATCCAGAAGAAATGCTCTTCAACCCAGACCTACATATTACCTTGATGGGTTGGAGCCCACTTGCACACTGTCCAGTCCTGTGCTGCTTCCACAAGACTTCTAAAGAGGAACCACACAAGACCAGCAGAGTGACATCATTACTTCCTGCTCTAGCACAGCCCTCCTGATGCAACTGGACCCAGTAACAGGAGGCCCCAAGGCTGCAAAGATAATGTGAGCGAGCCCCGGACACTAGTGACAGACCAAGATCCAATGGATTTATAGGGCACAAATTCATTTCAGAACCACATCAGTACTTGGGGACATATGGGGATGCCATGCAGCTGGCCCTCGAATATCACAGGTTCCTTTCCCGTGGTTTTGCCCATTCATAAGCCACCTCCCTTATATACCAATTTAGTTATCACTGGGGTAGCTTTCAGTTATTTGCAGGTTTTCTCCCACCTCCAACTAAACGAGTATACAGTAGCATGCTACCAGGAGAGGCTGCTCCAGGAGATCCATAACTAAGCAATCCACTCTCACACCTTTCCTCAGCTGGCACGAAGGGCTGGATATTCAAACTGCTCTGCATGTCAGCTGAGAAGTGTCCAGGCTGCTCGGATGGGGTTGGGGGCTAAAGTTTACATATCCACCCAGCAAGAGTGGAGATTTAAACTTTAAAACCTGCCAGAACAGCCCACAGGCTTCTCCGCTGATGTGCGGGGGGGTTTAATGTTTAAAGATCCACTCTCCCCGCCTCTCAGCAGGCAGACCAGAGTGGACTGCAACTTTCTTCCCCACAATGAGGCTGGCACAATAGAGAGCTGTTATTCCTGCAGCAGAGGGAGCTGTGTTATTGTTTAGCAGGCCAGCTAAGGAACCTAGCCCCATGCTTTGGGCTGGGTCATGCATTCCAATGTTGTGGTTGAACATTACCGCCACAATATTAGGAGGTCTTTTGTATTTAACATTTGTGTTTAGCTTAACATGTTGTACAACATTCTGCAGCAGGGAGGTTTGCATGTCCCAGACACACACACATTTTGGGAGGTCAGCCTAGAAGTCATCTTTATCCACTGCGAGTCTTTCAGTGGGCTACATCTTGTTTGTAAACAGATGCTTAATGGTGTGCAGCTTTGAGACTGGCAACCCAGTACAGGCCAGGCAGCCAGCAAGATCCCATCTGCCAAGTCAGCAACCAACCAAGGAAGCGTTTGTCTATTCCCTTAATTGCAGTTCATGTCCAGTTACATTCCTATTAATAATGGTCCTGACCACGTCTGTCTATTTTATACTTTCCTTGTTGACATGGATAATGAGGGTTTTGCCCTGGAAAATACGGTCCTTCATATGCTTGCAAGTGTTGCTGGTAAGGTGGGTACAGTGGCCTGTGGCTGGGCGTTACATCGTAGTCCCATCTTTGTTGGACGGTGCTGGCTCTAGGGGGGTATTGAGGACTGTAACCAGACTGATGGTTGTCAGAGCAGGTGATGTGATTCGGGTTCTGGGTATGATGCCGTCTTCTGAAAAGAGACAAGATTTCAGAGTGGAGTCCAGTCAAACAGCAGAGTAAGGCTCCAACCCACTGTGGACATTAAGCCAGCACCCTTGATCTTCTGCTGCTCCTCAAGTCTCTGCACATAAGACAGAACACCTTCCAGCAACAGAGTCCATCGCAGTGCGACTTGGGAGTGGGAAGAGAGCCAAATGCTAAAGCAGACCAAGGCTAGCTGTCTGTTCAGAGCCTCCTCATTCCCTGTGTCTTTCCTCTCCCTCCTCTCAGGTCTCAATGTGTCTTCTCAGAAAACCATATTTTTAGAACCGTTATACAAATCAGGCCAACATATATTCAGGTTTAATTTGCATAATATATTCCAAGGATGGAACCTGGGTCTAATTGTTGGTGCCCTAAACTACAGACATGATGTGCGATTAGTTCAGAAAACAGCAGGATTATATAAGAACAGCCCTGCTGGATCAGGCGCAAGAATACCTATCTAGTCCAGCATCCTGTTTCCCACAGTGGCACATAAGATGCATCTGGGAAGCCCTCGGGCAAGAGGTGAGAGGGGCATGCCCTCTCTCCTGCAACTGGTATTGAGAGGCATGGTGCCTCTGAGGCTGAAGGTGGCTCACAGCCACCAGATTCCACAGCTATTTATCTGGGTGGCTTGTGTCCACTCCTTCCTCTCCTACAAGCAAAGCCCCTGTAATGGGGTGGGGGAGCAAAGACTGCAAGGCCTGCTGGTGCTCATGTCCCAGTTGGGTAGACTTTGGGCCTGCAGTGTCTACAGTAAACCTCAAAGTGGAGCCAGGTGCCCAAAGCAGTTTAGTCCCCGGGTATTTAAGAGCCCCATCACCCATTGAGATCATCCGGAGAGGTTCATCTGAAATTGCAAGCAGCTTGACTGGTGGCTACACAGGGACAGGTTGCAGCCCCAAGACTCTGGAATGTACTCCCTGCTGAAAGAAGAGCCTCCCCATCTCTGGCAACTTTAAAAAGTCTTTAAAGACACACTTATTCGCCCAAGCTTTTTAATCCAACTTGTGGTTTTATTTTATTTTTAAGTTTTAGTTTCTCTTTAATTTGTTTTAAGCTGCTGTAAACCGCTCAGAGACGGAAGTTTGGGACAGCGTACAAATATAATAAATAAAAATAAGCTAAAAGTAAATTAGACTGGTTATGTGAGAATGCCCACTTACCCCTTGTTTTCAATTTCCCTCAATAAAATTTGCTATTTAGACTTTGCTGTGTCTGTGATTGTCTCAAGCACTCCTGCCAGCTTCAGATCCCAGAGGGGGGAAATTCCCCTCGTAACACTGTCCTACGCCTTCCTGCCCCAACAGAAACCTCTGTCTTCCAGGAACTTAAAGTTCCATTTCCCACCTGGGTATAGCTAGATGTCTAAGAGGATGGGAAAGAGAATGAAACCTTGGGGCTCTCAATGGCAACCGTTGCAGAGACTGGGGATTGTAGTCAGTCACTTGAACACCACGATGTGGGGCAGGGCCAAAGGGTCCTTGAATCCAGCCATGTCCTGAAGCTGATGCATGGTGGCCATTCCTTCAACACAAGAAAAATCAAGGGAATTGGAAGGTTAGTATTTAGAAAAAGTATACAAGACTAAGAGCGGGATATAAAATATCAAAAATAAGTAAATAAAAATAAAAATCTCTTTCACTCCCTCATTGTCCAATGGTCCAACCACCTCCCTAGCAGGTTTCCTGCTTCTGATGTATTTAAAGAAGTTTTTGCTATTCCCTTTGATGCTTTTAGCTAAATGTTTCTCATACACTCAGAGAGAAGAGAAAGAGAGAGTAGTTTGTGGGTTTGAGCATGGACAAGCTGATCCAGGATCACACCTTGTTCTCTTCTGCCACCTCAGGACAGCCTTCTTAAGCCACGTGTGAGGGCTCCACCTTTCCTCTGGCCTTTAGGAACCACTAGAAAGAAACCAAAATGTGGCCCATCTCCTGCAACTCACTTTATCCCCAGCTCTCTCTTCTGCAAGAACCTCTGCTGCAGAGCAGGGCTCCCTGTAACAGGGAACGGTAACTTTGGCCATTGCAGCTGGGGATTATGGGAGTTGTAGTCCACAACATCTGAGAATTCTCATTCCAGGGAGCATGGGGGAAGGCTACAGAGTTCATTCTTGCTCTGTGGCACAAGTTAAAAGGCACACACAGAAAACTGACCTGCGAGGGGTTACTGCATAAAAGATCTAGCCACTGAACCGGCAGGGATTTGGGCTTGGTGGCCCTTTAATCTGGGTACAATTCTGAATAAGTACTTATTGGTTTCATTTTAAAAAGTTAGCAGCAGATGCTTCACCTCTTTCTCCCTTAATTTATGCTTCTTCATTCCAAGCAAAGGCAACAAAACAACGTAGCTAACCAGACACAAGAGAAAACACGCCTTACCTTCTGTTGGATCCTCTTCTAAGGTCTTCAAGGTAGTTCCTCCTCTCTATAGAATGTCCTCTGCATCTGTTGAACACTAAGGGAGGAAATTGGCTGAAGGAGTTGCTTCGAGAGGCTCCCATTCCCCTGAGGTTCTTGGAATGGCACGTCAAGCTATTCCTTGCCTATCCCCAAGCACTGGAAAGTCAACAGGCACCTCACGGCTTGTCGTGTGCCCAGAAGGCATAATACCCTCCAACTGTGCTCCAGGGAGCCTTGGGATGCCCCAGACAAACCTATCCCTGATGGCAGACAGACTTCGGAGACAGCTTGCCCACCCACCTCTACCAATGTTCTTTTGCACTGTGAAGACGCAGGGGAGTGTTGGGTCTCTTCAGGGGGCACTCGGCATTTGCTCAGGGTGACAAAGATGGCCTACTGCAGGGCTGCACAATGTTGGCCCTCCAGCTGTTGTTGGACTACAACTCCCATCATCCCTATTGGTCACTGTGGCTGGGGATGATAGAAGTTGTAGTCCAATAACTGGAGGGCCAAAGCTACAGAACTGGGCATGGCCCTGGAAGAGGACACAGACACCTCTGCACTGTGCTCAGGCTCTTTAATCAGGAAAGCAGGGTCCCCAAAAGGAGTCACCCCTACAAGGTGGGTTAGTATTATATTGCAGAGCTGGAGAGTGGGTGGCATTTGTCCATGGGAATATCTTGGTTTAGAACAAAGTTATGCTGAAAGTTTCCATTTTGAAGTTAACAGGAAGCTTTTATTTTAAAAAAAGAATACTGTGTCCCCACCCATTAAACTCTGCAAATAAGACTTACTTTCTATTGCCACATTTGGGTCCATTCCTTCAACATCAATTAGGTACCTTAAAACAGTAATGTGCTTGTTATCGGGGGGGGGAAACCAGCATTCATAAACAACAAAACACTAGAATGGTTTTTTTAGAAGGCAAACTGTACACAAAACTGGGAAAACACAATTTTTCCAGAAACATGCAGAAAATATCCACATTACTATTACTCCATGTGAAGCAACAGAAATGTTAGACATGTTTTAATGCACATTCTTTTTAGCTTAGTTATAAATTTCTTGCTCTTTGGCATGCCTGTTCTCTCCCCCTAGCTTTGTCTGCTCATGCAATTCAATTGTATTTTGTACCTGTAAAAATCAAAATAAGCATCTAGAAGATGAAGACAGTATTGACACTTCATGAGGACTAGCCCTGTTCGATTGCGGCATCAAATACAACAAAGAGAACTGTGGCACCTTAAAAGGTGAACGAGTCTATGGAAGCACAAATAGCCCTAAACATGATTTTATGAGTATTTTCTCATTTCCCAAAGTAAAGAAGCTTCACACTGCTAGAAGACACGTAAGAAGTGGACTAAGTCATGTAACTCTTTTTAACTGTCCTGAAGAGGTCAACAGCCCTTTGCCTCCACCCCATTCCAAGGAACTGAGGGACCAGAACAGTCCATAGGCAGCTGAGGCATTGGCTGGATAACCCCAAGTGCCATCGCTAAAGCACAAGTCCAGGGCTTTGCTGCAGGAGACAGTGGATAGTTCCACCGTTTGCCTTTGAGCATCTATGGATAGGGGGAGCTTTGACTACCCTAGGACGTAAGCGCCTCCAAGCTCTCAGAACCCACATTTCAGATTTTACCAAGTATATTCAAGTCCACTATTTGTCCTTTACTTTTTTCTTCATCTGAATAAATATTTTAAATCCACACAAAGACGATTCATTTTTTAACAGCATGCACAAAATCTCTCAAACCAGACTGCTGACTGACTTGTGTCTCTAGGGCAACTCACCTACAGACTAGGTAGCCAGTCCGATTCAGGCCATGCGTGCAGTGAACACCAACAAGCTTGTCTAGGAGGCAAAGAATACAAGTTATGGCTTCGTAGGCTGCAGCTCAGGCAATTTTATTTTTGTCAAGACACTTCTTACAAGGATAGACAAAGCTGACATTCCCTACAGTGGTTTTGAGAGAGAGAAATGGATGGATGTCTTACAAGCAAGACAATTCTTGGTTTTAAGCACGACCCTGATTGTCTATTACACAATTTTTTTAAAAATCAGTTTTAAAGATCAAATTTAAAAATCAAAATTTAAGGCCCAAGTGAACAAAAAGGTCTTGACCTGGCATTTAAAAGAACCAAGTGATGAAGCCAGGCAAACATCACTGGGGAGGTTTATTTATTTATTCATTCAATTTATATACCACCCTTCCAAAAAAGGCTCAGGGTGGTTTACATCCAAATAAAAACCATTAAAATCAATTAACAGTTAAATCAAATCTATAAAAACAGCATAAAACTAATTAACAGTTAAAAGATTTAAACAGTTAAAAACCCTGGTGAACCAGGCCGAACACTTACAGCAGTTAAAAACAACAGATTAAAAACCGTGGAAGGCCAGGCCAAACAGATAGGTTTTAAGGGCTCTCCTGAAGGCCAGCAATGAATTCAGATTACGGATTTCTGTCAGGAATGCATTCCACAGCCCCAGGGCAGCTACAGAGAAGGCCCACCTCTGAGTCGCCACCAGACGAACCAGTGGTAACTGGAAATGGACCTCCTCAGATGACCTTAATATGTGGTGGGGATCATGTAGAAGATGGTTATTAGGGATGTGCAGGAACTGGTTCAAATGGTGGGCAGTTCGAACGGCGGGTATACCTGCGCACGCTGGGCATCAGCCCGTCATGTGTGTGCCCAGGCACGACAGATACTTCCAGTAAAGGGGGTGACGGGGTGGCAGGGAGGTACACTGCCGCCCTGATGGACTTTGCACCGGGGGGGGGGAAGTGGAGGAAGGGGTAAGTGCACCCCCCCTTCAAAGATTCCCCACCCAGTTCTGTGCACATCCCTAGAGATTATTCCATAAAGTAACCTGTTTGCTTACACCATATGCACTGATGATGCTGTGTGCACAGCCACCCAAAACTCACTGTGTGAGCACTCAAAAAAACCCTCTCACAAAGCTACATTTAACAAGAAATCGCATGCATTACACAGATAGCTGCTCACTTGACATCCTGGCTCTGAGAACCAGTTGTAGGGGAGTAATGGCAGGAGAGAGGGCATGCCCTCAACTCTTGCCTGTGGCTTCCAGCAGTATCTGGTGGGCCACTGTGCAAAACAGGATGCTGGACTAGATAGGCCTTGGGCCTGATCCAGCAGGGCTGTTCTTATGTTCTTAGAAGGGACAGGTCCCACCTCAGAGCATGCTCACCATTGTCTTGATTCTCCATCAGAAACTTTTTCACAGCACTTTTGAATTTAAAAACTGTCTCACTATCTGGTACTTCATGTCCAACTGTCAAAATCTTACAATATTGCAGCGTGTCTGGTAGCTCCTGCAAGAACATGCAAGGTATTAAGACAGAGACACAAACCTACAGTTCTAATTAACATCAAACAAAACAACCACACAAGACCATTCCCAAATTTAGTTGCAGAAGAGATCAAAGCAAAGTTGTGGTGCATGCCACAGATAGCACTGATTACAAGCCTCACCTATTTTCTAGGCAGCTGGGTAGAACTCGGCACATAAGCTCAGTTACCTCACAAATATCTCCCTCAACCCATTTCTAGATCCCTTAACTGAGCCTTAGAATAGCTGGCCACGAAACGGACCAGAGGAAGAGAGCACCCTGGACTTAATCCTAAATGGTGCCCAGGACACAGTGTGAGATACAAGTGGGGTTGAATTACAGGAAACAATGAAAATTCAACATATCAGTAAGTGGAAAACTGACAAGGCTGTCTAATACAAAAACATTTGATTTTAAGAGAAGGAACTTTTCCAAAATGAGAGAACTTTTTAATAGGAAGCTTAAAGGAGAAATCAAGCAGGTCAAAGCTCTTCAGAACATATGGAGGTTATTTAGAACTACACACACATAAGCTCAGGCAGAATGCCTACACAGAAGTAGAAAAGATACCACCAAGTCTTGCAGAGCTTTGTCTGCTACTGAGGCCAACCTATATGCCGTCCAGTGACTAGGTCATACAATACACCTGCAGTTTTATTGGCCACCTGGTGTAGATCAGCTACACACAAGCAAGACTGGCTGGCCATTCAAAGCCTCCAAGAAACTGGCTACATTTGGTGCCATAATTCCCACCCTTCCACTTTCAGGCAGCCAACACCTTACAGTGTTGCAGGATGTCATGCCACAGAGGTGTGGTTTTGTACTGTAAGTATTGAGGAATGCTGATCAGCTGAATAGCTATACCCACTTCTGACAGCGGCAACAAACAACACTCATGTATGATCTGAACCTCAAACACACACACTTATGGGGGGGGGAACCCTGTAGTATTGCTTAGCTAATACATGCATGAGAACAAACTGAATCCTCTTCAAAACTTCATTTACAATCCTGAGCAATATAGAAACCTTTTTCAAATAAGCAACAAGTTCCTAATTCTAAACAGAGTTATCTTATGAAAAATGCTACCAAGGACAGTACCCATCCTTAAGTTTGGTAAACTCAACCAACCTTTGGCTCATAATATCGAGTGGTGTATGTTAAATCAATAATCAAGCCAAGCTCTTCTTGTTGCTCTCGAACTTGATTAAGAAGGTCCAACGGAGAAAAGCGTTCATTGGGGGCAAGTCTCCATTCAAAGCTCTAATTTAAAAAAAAGTTAAGATCATTTCAACCATTTGTTCCTAGTTGCTGTTATATCTGGATATCATGACATCTAGACTTTATCAAAAACAAGCACTATATTTGCACAGCATATATGAGAGTGCACCACACACAGAGCAGTTTCTACAATTAAAGAGACAGTCATACAAGGGCTGGAACCAATGCTCCCTCTAACAGGGATTCCCAGATGTTGTGAACTACAGCTCCCATAATCCCCAGCCAAAGGCCACTGCAGCTGAGGATGCTGGGAATTGTGGTCAACAACATCTGGGAATCCCTGTTAGAGGGAACACTGGCTGAAACTACCTGGAAGTAAAGACGATCATAATGTCTACAGCATAACTTTTACCATTTCAAAACTAGCAGTCTGTAGCACCTGTGACATTTACCCTTATAGCAGGGAATGGACCAGAATGATAAGGTTAGCTTTCTTGCCCACCCACCCACAATTTCACCCTATCCAACTCAATATTTTGCAGCAGAGGCACAATTAGGGGGAACACCTGTAGCCTCCATGTGCACTAGATACTGCTTTCCCAGATATATACACACACTCCCACACTAAGCTGAAGGTGTGCGACATTCATATACTCCATTAAATTATAACTCAGTATGGGTAAGATTAGTAGTCTCCCTGTTTCGGCCAAGTGTTCATTTTACAAGGCTAGTCACCAACCCCACCCACATCACGATAAGCACGGAAACTAAAACTGAGAACAACCCAACGGCTGCATCTTCCCCAACACCAGACCTACCTTCTTGAGAGGAACTTTAAAAGCAATAAAGCGTGTCCCAGGTATCCTTTTCCCAAGAGGAAGGTAATCGGTCCATCTAAAAGAAAGATCTTATAGTTTACTGCTTCCATATAAGCCAAGCTACTAAACCAAGAACTCCGAAAAAGGAGCAGCAGAAGAAACCAAGCTAAAAGCACAAGCAAAACAGGCCACAGCGAAGCCCAGGTTCATGAGGACTAGGCACTTGGGCAAGTGGACGGAGCTCCGCAGCGCCCCCGACCGCCAGGCCTTGGAACCCACCTGTCGGGCAGCTCCGTCTTCTTCCTGCCCATGGATCCGCAGGACGCACCCCCAGGCGCTGCTGCTGCTGCTGCTGCTGCTCCTCCGAACTCCCGGGGCCACGAACGAAGCCTCAGTTGAACGGCTGCTCTCGCTACTGCTGCGGCGCGGCTTCCACAATGCCGGCTCATTTCCGGTTCACACACCCTGCCGCGCGTTACGTAATTCCGCCTCCACGACAACATTGGGTTCTGGCGCACTCTGATGACGCCACACGGCCACCGCCTCCTTCCCCAGAGACCTGTGTAGCATCGCTTTACCCTGCCCCATGCTTATGAGCATGCTCAGATGCACCGTGCAGGGCTCGTCGAGGGGCAGGGCGAAGTGCTACTGCACCGCTCCCAGGACCAGCGGGAGACGTCGCGGCCTGGCTGCCCGGGCTCGGGGTGAGGCGGAGAGCGGCCTGGAGCTGGGCGCGGGCCAGGTCGCTCCGGGGCAGCTGAGCTGGCGGGGTGGTGGCAGCGGCAGCGGCAGCAGCAGCCTCCGCCTCCTCCTCCTGCGGGAGAAAAGAGGGAGAGCCTGGGGGGCGGCCGGCCGGCCAACCCTCCCTCCCTCCCGCCCTGTGCCGGTGATGATGCCTGCCAGGAAGAACGGAGCTGGCAGCCCGCCGAGGAGGGCAGGGGCGCCGGGGGAGCCGCCGTTGGGCGCGTGCCTTGGTCGCGTGGCTACTAGGCGGAGGCGCGGGGATGTCTGCGGCGGCGGCTGGCTGTGCTGGCAAGATGGAGAGGGGCACTTTGGACCACTGCGGGGGTGGCGCGATGGGGAGCGGGGGAGAGGCTGTTCTTGGGGAAGAGGAGGTCCGAGGTGGGGCGGGGAGCCGGGGGGGGGGGCGCGGGGGGGCGGTGCCTGGCCTCTACACAGGGGTTGGTTCACTGGCTCGCTCTCGCTCTCACACACCCCCACCCCCCTCTCTAGAAAGACTGGGGCACAGGGAGGTCTCAGAGCCTACAACTCCCTAGTGCCTTGCCTACACTCTCTCACACAGCCCTACCCCGCTATGGGGCACAGGGAGGTCTCAGTGCCTATGAGTCCCTAGTGCCTTGCCTGTACACAGGTCTTCACCTACATGCACACAAACTCACATAACCCCCCCACACCCCTCTCTAGATATGCTGGGGTACAGGGAGGTATCAGTCAAAACCATGGGGAGGGAGGGAGGCAGCGAACACTGCACAGAGGAGGCGGCTGGGACTGGTTAGATGGCAAGGAAAACCAGGAGAGGTCCCTGGGAAGGTGGCGCTGTTCTTGTCAGATGCTCTTCAAGGTTGGCGCCAGGTAAGAGCAATTACCTGGATTACAGAGGGCATGAGGATTGCTAGCAGGTGGCCAGCATTCTGAGGTAAGGGCAATGGAGAAGATGCTGGGGAAAGTGTGTGCAGCGAACAAGCGTGCCAGTGGGTTACCAGAAGAGGGCACAGCTGTGCTTTCAACGTGGCATCCGTCAGGTCGGCAATGGCTGTGGATAGTTCTGTGAGCCTTTTGTGACGGTTGCTTCTGCAGCGCTTTCCCCCTGGGGTGGCGGGAGAAGCCTGCTGCTGGGATCAGGCAGTGGGATGAAAGGGGGAGCAGTATTTAAAGCATGCAGTCAAATGATCTAGTAAGTGAGCTGGTGGGAGGGTATTGGTTTTCTTGACTTGGTGTTGGTGATCCAACCTTATACTTGAAAGGGAAGTGGCATTTCTCCAAAAGGACCCATTTGGCATTGTGCTGCTGACCTTGAAATAACTCCCTGGATTATCAAAGTGGAACAGTGTTCATGTGGCTAGTTAATTTCTCCCTTCATCTTTTGCAATGGCCAGGATCATTTCCTGTCTGTGCATCCCTCTGGTGCTGAAATCAACTGACCAGTTACCACTGGCGTGCATGTCAGAAACTGTTGGGAGTGCTTTACATAACACAAGGATTTATCCACATAATGTGTGCTCAAACAATTGTCTCCACTAGAAGTTTCTGGAGAGAGAGAGAGAGAGAGAGAGAGAGAGAACTTCTGAAGAGCAGTCATATCACTATATCTTAACATGTTCCAGTGGTGCAAAGTCAAAATTGGTGTGAAAGTGAATCTAGGAAGCTAGCTGTAATCTGCAGCAGCAAAAAAATAAAAAATAAAAATATTAGAGGCAAGCTGGTTTACTGACCATGGTGGAGGCACTAAATGCATTCTCTATTTCTCTCTGGTGTTTGTGTGTTTTGAGTTGATTTAATTGAGTTTAAAGTCTTCATGTTAGTCACCTTGAGACTATTGCAAAAGACAGGTTATATAAACTGATATGAAAAACAAAAGTAGCACATAAGCTTGATGAAACGTAACTTGTAATTCATTTCTTAAAATTAATAGAGTAAACCATAAATATTATCTAATAGTGATAAGTTAGGATTCGGTGGCTATATGCATCTCTCTTAGACTGTTTTCATGTCCTTAAGGTGGAGATGTTTGTGTTTATTTGGGAGTGATGCTTTTAGAATTGCTCTTGATCTTGAAGTCCTCAGATCAAGAGTGTGAGATTATAGAATTTCAGCGAGTCTTTGGGAGAGGTTAGAACAGTGCTTTTAGGAAAACTAGGTCCCCCCCCCCCCAAGTTCTTTGATGTTAGAATGGGGTGGGGGTTATCTTGAATTTAGGGTCCTCTTCCTTTTGGGTAAATAGTGTAACATACATGTAACCAGTGTTCCCTCTAACAGGGATTCCCAGATGGACTACAGGTCCCATAGTCCCCAGCTGTAATGGTTTTTGCTTGGGGATTATGGAGGTTGTAGTCAACAACATCTGGGATTCCTTGTTAGAGAAAACACTGCATGTAACCCATATTTTTGAAGGGGTTTGTCTTAAATTAAGGGCCATCTTCTATTCAGGTAAATATGGTAGCATAAACCTGGGAAAGAGGAAGAAAACTTTCAGGGATGAGGGATTTACTTAACTGTGGGCCTTTAGATGTTTGATCTCAGAATGTTTTCCAGGGATAGTTAAATGTGTTAGCTGTTATATTGTTTTTTAATTGTTCTCTTAACTAGTTGTAAACTGCCCAGAGACTGACATTTGGGATTGTATAACTTAGACTCCAAACCATCATTTGCATTCCACATGAACAGGCAAGTCTCCCAGCTCAGGCATGGCACTTAAATTTCCAGGTGCCATGGCAGGCTGGTGGTGCCTGGGAACTGCCAAGCCCTGCAGTAACCACTAAAGATGAAACAGCATCCCAGGGCGATAGTGGGTGGGTTCAGATGGACTTGCACAACTCGCACAAACATGTCATGTCCCCTAGCTCTGACAGCGAGGAAGAAAGGGAAGCTGTTGGCATTTCAGCCGAGTCTGGAATGTCTGAAGGGCAGAGCCCGACTGCAGTGGAATTAGCTGACGGTTCAGAACAGACTCAACAGCCTGAACCAGCAGAAAATGTCAGCGACCAATCGGGGGATGATTTAGGCATTGGAGCTCCACTGATGCCACGGCAACGCAGGTGTTTCAAACGCAGGTCACAACTGGAGGCGGTGCGGAGGAGCAAGCGCCTGTTATCGAAGGCTGACAAGCCGTAAATCCTGACACCTGGGAGCTTTCGACTGGCTCCATAAATTGGAGCCTCTGACTCCCACTCATGGCTGAGTTTCAACAATTGTCATTCACCCACAGCAAGCAGCCGAGCCGTGTACTTCGCTGGCCTTGGGCCAGACCTTGACAAAACAGTGGGTGACAAGCTAGCTTCAAACTGTGGCTTTATTTACTTATTTATCTATGTAAGCCGCTTTGGAAATGTTTTTTGAAAAGCGGTATATAAATGTTGTTAAAGGTAAAGCATGCTGTTGAGTCGGTGTTGACTCCTGGCGACCACAGAGCTCTGTGGTTGTCTTTGGTAGACTACAGGACTGGTTGACCATTGCCTCCTCCCACACAGTATGAGATGATGCCTTTCAGCATCTTCCTATATCGCTGCTGCCTGATATAGGTGTTTCCCATAGTCTGGGAAACATACTGGCGGGCATTGGAACTGGCAGCCTCTGGCTTGCTAGTTAAATCATTCCCCTGCTGTGCCCTTAGGTGGCTTAAATGTTAGTAAAGAATTAATTGGCTTCAGATCCTGGTCTGTCGTTCAGCATTGTAAGCCATGCTTTTGTCAGGTGGTGATAGTTCAGACATCATGAAAAATGATGGTTCGGTTTTACCTCCAAATGATTTCTCAGTCTTTATGCATGTGGAATCTGTAGAAGTAGGAATCAAAGGTACACTGGGGCAAAGCTATATGATGGATAAAATAAAGTCTAAAGCAGAGCATTGGTCCCTATGTTCTGAACTTTTTTTTTAAGCATCTTGCTTTGTATTTTCTACTTCGTTGGTTGTCAGGCAGGCTGTTCTTTCTCAGGTTATTGACAAATCTTAGTCAGTGACTTTGCTGCCAATGTATCGGATGGTCCCTATCAGATTTAGGGAGTGACCGTTAACTGAGCTAGAAGTGTAGCTGTTCTTTTCATTCCACTCTTCCAGCCCAGTTCTAAGCCAGGGGTTCCCCTTGGGTCCCTAAACGTTGTTGAGTTACATCTCTCATCAACCCAGCTACAATGGTCAAAAGGGGGTGATGGGTGTCGTAGTCCAATGTTATCTGGGGATCCAAGACTGGGACCTCTTTTCTAAGCATATTTTCTCAGAATATTCATTGCCTTTCATTGGGAGTTACTTGCTAGTGAGTGCCCTTCATAGTGCAGTCCTTTATCCATGTTTGTGCTCTTGTTTGGTTTGAGAGGCTTGAAAAAGACGAAGCCGTCTGTACAGTTGCCATTTGCTTATCTGTAGCCGTTTCCACTCCCCTCTCTCACGTTTCTTTGGAAATGTTGCTGTCTGGAAAGGGTCACTTCTATTTCTTTTGTCAACTTGATTCAGTGCTAGTAAACAAACGGCAGGTTTTTGTTGTTTAACAACTGTGCTCTGTCCCATCTCCTTGTATCCTCTCAGGCAGGGCAATGTCGGCAGCAGAACAGCGACCGACAGAGGCTTCTCCATCATCAAATTCCTCCGGCTCTTCTGAGGTAGTAGAAATGGAGGCAGGAAACAGATACGAGCCTGTTTCCCCCCCACTGGTTTTATTGCAAGGTGGTGGATTCCAGAGAGAAGTGGATCCCCTTCAGCGGACAAGATTCGGAGAAGCTAGAAAATGCCCATCAATCCAGTAAGTTGAATTGCATTGCTGGGATGGAGGCAGGAGAGGGGAGATCCTTCTGGATTCCAGCTTAGTAACCTTCATGGCCAGTGGGTGTTCCTTTCACGAGGCGAGGCGGTGGCAGATTCTTGGGCTGCCACCAGGGCAGCAAGAGGCCCCTGCTGCTGCCTGCAGAGCAGCTCTTCAAGACCCATTTGACGCCTGCAGGATTTGAAAGGAGCATCTCTCCTCAGACTCTTGGCAAAGCTTGCAAGAAACACAAGGAGAGAAGAGGAGGCTACTGGCAGCCATCCGCCCTCGGCACCACTCGCAAAGCTAGCAAGGTGGCTTTTGAAAAGGGGCTGTGTACCAGCAGGGTCATGGAGCAAGGCAGCATTTGGCCCCTTGTTTCAGGTGCCACAATGGGGCCGCCCCTGGCATCCTATCCTGCATTAGTGGGATTCAGGAGCCTCCCCAGAACTGAACTTGAAAAGTATCTCCCTTCACTTCTTGTCACCCAGCTGTGTGGTACGTTTCCAAGTAAAATCCTAGAATACTCAAAAGAAATGAAAGAGACACGGCGAGTTCTGAATGTTACCAGTTCAGAAGCCCCGATGGTTGGCCGCTGGCAGCATTAAAAGTGATTCCTGTGGGTCGTCCGATTCGAAGGGCGATTTGTAACACTTCCCCTGTGCCTTTAAAATGGAGGAGGGTAGTTGCATACCTGTTCCCCCGCTTCTTGCCACCACTTCCTGAATCACCGGCGCTCCTCCCAGCTATCTTGGCATGCTGGCTGTTCCGGCGCAACCAGGGCCTTCATGGTTGTGGCTCCGGAGTTGTGGGATGTATTCTTTTGAGAGCTTCATTTATGTTTCTTGTTGGTCTCTTTATTCCTCCAGGTTTTTGTGAATTAACTGGATTCAGTTGGAAGTGTGTTTTCTTATTATTGCTTGCTATTAACCTGTTTTAAAACCTGTTTTCGTTTGAAAACATGTTTAGCATCTGCCTTGGGAACACTGTGATTGTTAAAAGACAACATATAAATACAGTTCATGACAACTAAATTGTAACATCACACAGTAAATACATTTTTTTACACTTATATCCCGCATTTGCCTCCAAGGAGCTCAGAGCGGTGTACATGTTTACGTTTATCAGTATCTAGTTTATCAGTTACGTTTATCAGGGATCAGTAGCGGGGAAGGTTGCTGCCAGCAGTGTGTGTTCTTTCTTTAGGCTTATTTTTTTAGTGAGGGAAGCCTTTTAAATTGCTTATCTCCACGCTGAGACTTTTCCACATCTAACCTGCTTTCTTTTGGTGGTTCTTCCAAGCTGATGGTACATTACCATCCAGTAGCAATCTCGGATGACTGGGGTTCAAGCCCCACAGAGCAAGGCCGACCGAGAACTGTGAAGAGAGGAGTGGAAAATATTGCTGTTGAAATTCCCAATGGTAACTGCATGTTTTCTTCTCAGTAATTTATTTTGAACTCATCTTTGTTTATGACTTTTACACAGGGCTTCTTCACTGAAACAGTTTATTATTTAAAGCAGGGCTGCACAGTCTCCCCGCAACCCCCCCCCCACAAACCCAGCTGTTTTTGGACTGCAGCTTTCATCATCCTTGGCCACAGTGGCCAATAGCCAGGAATTATGGGAGTTGTAGTCCAGCATCTGCAGGAGGGCCGAAGTTGTGCAGCCCTAATTTAAAGTCATGTGACTAAGTCAAAATTAGGGAACAGACTAGTACTTTGTGGGGCAGGGGGAAGGACAGTACAAAATTCTGAAAGACGGCACACTAGAGTTGAAGGGAATGTGGAAATAGCTGTTTTCCTTGGTATGGGGAGGGCATCCTAACGTGACGGGTTATCAAGCTCTGCATGCTCCGAGACAGGACCAATCAAAATTCAGGCCGGTCCTATGTATCCAGACAGCTGTCACTCATCCCCAGTTCCAGTCCTGTCTCGCTCCGCAGACAGAGCTTGAGTATTGCTGTGAGGAAAAATTTCACAGCCTTTCTCCTTTTTTATTTTAATAGTTTTTACTTTGGGATTTCCTCTGTTGAGGTCTCTCTTGTTCGCAGCATGGAGCCTGATTATATGGGGGATATGTTGAAGGGCTCCCTTCCGGAGGGCCCCTTCGCAGAAGCCGCGATTGTTCCCTCGGTGGCAGGGACAGCGAGCTTGGGCCTAACGGCCATTGGTAAAGGAGAGGAGACTGCCCCGCTGCCCAAGAAATCGAAAAAGAAAACGAAACACCTAAAGGAAAAGGGCATTGTCAAAAAGAAAAAGCATATACGATCCCCTGGCAGCACGCCACTGAGCGATAGACTGCACTTGAAGGCAGTTCGGGCGCAGCAACCTTCCGCTTTCCCGCCCGATTTAACTGCCGAAGGCGCGGCGGCCATTTTAGCTCTCCTCTCCAAGTCTAGCCCTGCCGTTCTTTTTAAGAGCAATGGGGAACCTGGGCGCATGACGCCGATCTCTGAACCCTTCCAGGGTTCTGTGTCTATTAATGACCCCCCGTGGGGTCCGATTAGCGCGCCAGCGACGGTCTCCGTGCTCGACCCTCCTCAGGGTCCTATTGATGTGAATTCCGGTTCATCCTTGGGTCCGCTTTTTAGCCAATCAAACAGACTCAATGGGAATCAATTAGAGGCGTTTATTGCTCTGCAGATAGCAACAGGTAATCAGCGGGCTTCACTCTCTCAAGCTGAATACAAATTGGTTATAGGTGCATCTTACATTTATACAAACAATCTGAATGATGCTGATACCCTAGACATAGTATACGTGGCAACAAAATGGTGGACTAAGTATCTAGTACGCATGCGAATGATTCATTGTTCATCTGGTGATCACTCCTTATTTGGTTACATCCTGTTTTCTTAACTGTCAGCAAAAGAACAGTGAGAATCCTGTGAGAACCAAGTTTCCTTAGATACAATTTAGTGGAGAGAGATAATGATGTTGATCATGTGAGGCAGTAATGTCCCTGAGCTCAGCCGGGGTTACTTTGAGTTAGAATGTGGTATTCTGGGCAAACATGGAGTTTCTTTGGTTTTCTACACACATCAGTAGGACCGCTCCCTTTGCCAGCTCAGGTTCCACCGAGAGGTTGCTGAATCGCCTAGAAAGGTATTACTTCAAGTAGTCGTGTCCTCACAGCTGGGTTGCCTGAGAAGGCAGTGCAGGACCATGACAGTATGGGGCATCTGTGATTGTTGCAAATAAAGAGACAAAAAGTCCCAAGGTGCTGTAAGCTTGTTTATTTAAGCCCAACACAGATCTGCCAAAGCCTTCTTCAGGGGCAAACTAGGACACAAAACAACACAGAAAGTCTAAAAATTATTTAAGAGGAGAGCTGGTCTTGTGGCAGCAAGCATGACTTGTCCCCTTAGCTAAGCAGGGTCCACCCTGGTTGCATATGAATGGGAGACTAGAAGTGTGAGCACTGCAAGATATTCCCCTTATGGGATGGGGCTGCTCTGGGAAGAGCAGAGGGTTCCAGGTTCCCTCCCTGGCTTCTCCAAGATAGGGCTGAGAGAGATTCCAGCCTGCAACCTTGGAAAAGCCAGTGCCAGTCCGTGAAGACAATACTGAGCAAGATAGACCAATGTTCTGACTCAGTATACGGCAGCTTCCTATGTTCCGATGTTACTTAAGGAGAAGAATCTTCATCCTTCACCCCAAGATCTAACTCCTCATTTAAACCAGCTGGAGGTTTTACAGACAGGGCTCCCCACACACCCTGAATCCAATCCTGATTGGAGTGTGCCAGTGACAGTCCACATATTTGCTGGATTTAATCCGACCTCCCTGCGGGCTATCAGGGACCAGGACAGACAGGGCTTAGATTCTCCCCAAATGGAGGCTGCGAATTCTGGCTTTGCCTGAGTTATGTGTGGGGTGGGTGGGTTGAAAAGCTTCTCTTTTCAGCAGCTTTTGAAAACAAACTCTGGGGCTTCTGCTTTCTCCAAAGGTGTTGATGGAGGTGCTGATGGCTCTGTGAATGATCCATCTAATCCCTCGAATTGAAATGCCTCCAATCTGCTGCGAAGCAGGTTCGCTCTTCAGATACCCTGAGGCATAGAGCCATGTGTGAAAAGCTCCGAGGAGGCTTTACACACAGGGCTTCTGCCCCAATCTCCTTCAGAAGAGAGTGTGTGCATTCACACACCAGCCAAACTTACCTCGAAGTCCCTTAAAGATTTTTGGACCCACTCCACACACAAATTGGGTTTTGTAATGCGAATCCTAGCTTATCTCAAGGTAGGTTTTTAAAAGGCTGGTTTTAATGCCAGGCATTTCATTTTCCCCATCTTGAGGTGGGTCTCAAAGACCAAGGGAAAGTGTGGGTGCATGGAGGGCAGGTTGGAAGTGAGCACAATTGGTCACCTTGCACAACATCTTTACTGGCACATGTCTGTCAATCAGTTCCAATTTAACCACTTTGTGGAACCAAAAGAGCAATCCTTAGGGGAATGCAGCTCCTCCCCCAGTGGCCTTGAAAGTGCTTCAGGAGGGGCTGAGGGAGGGGATGACTCTCTGGCTGGATGTGTGCCGGGGCCACTGGCGATGGTTTTTTCCCTGGGTCAAAGGATCCAAGACTAGCTAGTTTGGGCAGCCAAAGCAGACTGACTTCCTCCCTCATCTTTCATTCATTCATTCATTCATTCATTGTTCAATTTATATACCGCCTTTCATTAAACCATCCCAAGGCGGTTTACAGCAAAAAATTTAAACACAAGATGGTAAAAAAGACACAATTAAAAAATTAAGTGAGAAATAATAAACAAATAAATAAATAGTAAACTTCATATGCTGCTCTGAAATTCAGAGCTTTGGTTTTGCAAAGGACTCATGTAAAACACCCAGAGATGTGACTTTGGGTGCATATAGAGATGTGAAATAAATTTTAAAAATAACATCTTTTCTTTTCTTTTCTTTTTTTCTTTTCAGGAGAAGAGGAGGGGAGGAAAGTGGGGAGGAAGGCTATAACATCTGACAGCCGGGAGGTGGTCCGGAAGCTGCTGCTGCCACCCCTGGTCAGATCCACCCTTTCCCTTGGTGACCAAGCCCCTGTGGCTGGGCCATCAACGGAAAGGGTGAAGTCCGCCAAAAAACAAAAGCGGGGGAAAAGCCAAGAGGCCAGGGAAGTAAAGAGCACCCAGGTGAGGCCCCCACGGGAGGGCAGCCCACCAGCCCTCCCACGGAGGATCGAGTCTCGGCGAGGGCCCAAGGCACCAGGTGGGGGCGTGCCTTCTGGGGGGAAACCCCTTCCCCACCAGGAGGAGGGGAGCCCCCCCAGAAGGTCGGAGGCGGCTGCGGCGGCTAACATTCTCCAACCCGTCCCCAGGAGGAACCTGGAGCTTGGGGAGCCTGGGCGGGACTTTGTCTCCCTGGGGCAGGACTGTCTTTCTGGCTTGCCCAGGGAGACGGTTCCTCCCCAGACTTCAGTAAGGAACCACCGCAGGATGAAGGCCCTGACCCCAATGGGCCATCCTCTGCTGAAGCCCCTCCTGTCATCCTGGCATCCGCCAGAGGCTCGGTAGAGGCCCGACCCATTGCCAGCGCTATCTATCCAAGCGCTGAGGCTCCCCAAGGTAGAGCCAGCCCCTTCCTCCTCGGGGACTCCGCCGCTCCCCTCCGGCTCTGTGGCCCTTCCATCCCCACCACGCCCCCGCCCGAAGGCACGCCCTTGGGGAGAGAGACCGTCACCCATTCCTCCCCAAGGGCCGTGCCTCGTGGTCAGAGGCCTCCGCCCGCTGCGCGATCCTCCGGTGGGGACCCTCTGGGTGCGTGGCAGCAGCGGTGGAAGGACCCCTCCTAACACTGCCTCTGGGCTGCTGCGGCCCCTCCCCTAAATCTCCCCAAATCTCTCCTGCCATGATGGAAGAGGGCTGCCCCGCCCCACCCGCCCACCTGCTGATGTTTGCAGGTAAGTACAATAGTATTTTATCCTTCTTTTTCTACAATCTAACTAATGGTGGGCGGGGGGGGACTCTTTGAACTTCTCCCTTCTCCTCTCCCTCCTGCAGGTTCCTCATACTTTTCTCTTTCCCAGCTCCTTTCCTCTTCTCACTCTTCACTCCTCCTCTTTTTGACTCCATTTCAGTGCTGCCAGCTTTGGAATCTTCCTTCTCTTCCTCGTCAGCCTTTTCTATCCAGCGCTTGTTGTTTCAAGCAGAGAAGAGAATGGTGCTTCCTGTTCTGTATGGCACTTTTCTCCTTGAGACCTGCTGGGTTCTTCTGGGCTCTGCTGTCGTTTCCAGAGCACGTCTGCAGGGGAGGACATTGCGGGTACGGGGGCGTCATTTTCTTACTGTTAGCCACCCTTTGGGCTGTGGTTCCCAGGAAATGGAGCCCACTGTGGCCCAGGGAGAGGTGACAGTCTCCCGACACTGGGGAGAAGGAATCCTGCCCTCCCCTCCTATGATCCACAAAGGGTCTTGGATCCTGAGCTGTGCTCCTTCATGTACATTCTGGGAATAGCGTCCAGATGTAGAGCATGCAGGAGAGGACTGAGTTGGTCTTGTGGTAGCAAGCATGACTTGTCCCCATAGCTATGCAGGGTCTGCCAGGGTTGCATATGAATGAGGGACTTGATGTGTGAGCATTGCAAGATATTCCCCTTTGGGGATGGAGCTGCTCTGGGAAGAGCATCTAGGTTCCAAGTTCCGGGCACCCAGATGTTGTTGGACTACAAAGCCCATCACCCCCACCCACAAATTTTTTTGGCACTCACATGATTATAGGCTTGATATAACAAAATGGTTGGGATTATTCCCTTCTCCCAAAGCCCGTGAGTGCACACACAGTCCTGATAAACATGTTTCATGTTTGATAAATACAAGTATTTGTTTGTTTCTCAAATCTGTAGACCGCCCCAAACTTCCGTCTCTGAGTGGTTTACAACGACATATACAGCAAAAATATATAATATTACATATTATATAAAAAAGACAGGCTTGAGAACCCGTCTTAACTGCTGTGCTGCACAAAGCAAGCACGAATAGTCTCCCTTTGCTAAGCAGGGGCCACCCTGGTTTGCATTTGAATGGGAGACGACCTGTGCGAGCACTGTAAGATATTCCCCTTAGGGGATGGAGCCGCTCTGGGAAGAGCACCTGCCCGCTTGCGTGCAGAAGGTTCCAAGTTCCCTCCCTGGCAGCATCTCCGAGAGAGGGCAGAGAGAGACTCCTGCCTGAAACCTTGGAGAAGCTGCTGCCAGTCTGGGCAGACAATATTGATCTTGATAGACCGATGGTCTGACTCAGTACGTGGCAGCTTTCTAAAGTGCATTTCATCTATGTTCCCCAGCACCAAAAGGGGTGGAGCCCAATGTGGCCTTCCGATTTCTGTACAGCTAGCAATATTCCTAGAGCAACTGCAACAATGCTTTTATCTGCCAGGAATTCAGCCTTGGGTTGCATTCGCAAGAAACCGTTCCAGCGGGTGGCATGTGGAAGCCGCGGTGGGGAGATTTGGAGCTGGAAATTAGTCACTCTTTGCCAAACTGGAAAGCAAATTCCAAAGCAGGGTGGGCGGGCAGGCAAGAGAGAGATCCCCCACCAAACTGGGGTCTCTTGTTTTGGTTTTCTTTGTTTTGTTTTGTTTTGTTTTTGTTTTTGTTTTTGTTTTTGTTTTCTTTGGTTTTGGTTTGTTTTGGTTTTGGTTTTGGTTTGGTTTTCTTTGGTTTTGGTTTTCTTGTTTTGGTTTCCCACACTTGCAGTTCAGGCCTCCCTGCCAGCTTCCGAGAGGGTTTTTCTCTCCCTCTCTGTTGACGACTTACAGTGAAGCAGTGGCAAATCAGGAATCTTTTCTTCCGCCTCTCGCTTGGCCTTTGGTTTCGCCCTGACCCTTCTGTGGCCGGCCACATGCCGGTGATGGGGAGCAGCTGTCAATGCTGGCCTTGTGCAGGGGAACAAAAGAGAATTCCTCCACAAACTGGAAGGCCTGCCCAAATGAAGAGAGCCGAAAGAAACTCTGGCAATAGAAATGGGAGGAGTCAATCAGGGAAGCCAAAAGAGAGCTTGAAGAACATTTAGCAAAACGCATCAAGGGGAATAACAAAAACTTACATCAGAAGCAGAAAACTGCCAGGGACGCAGTTGGGTCTGATAGATGATGGAGTGAAAGGGATTATTACGGAGGATATGGAGAGGGCAGAGAAGCGAAATGAGTTCCTTGCATCTGTCTTCATGGCGGAGGATACTGAGCGTATACCTGTGCCTGAACCAGGGACAGAGGCTAAAGAACTGAGTCAGGTAGAGGTGATAAGAGACGCTGTTCTAAACTGTCGGAAAAAATTAAAAATTAACAAATCGCAAGGGAGGAGATCTGGTCTTGAGGGGGAAAGCATGAATTGTCTCCAGTGCTAAGCAGGGTCTGCACTGGTTTGTATTTGAATGGGATACGACATGTTTGAGCAAGGAATATGAGAATATCTTGATTCTGTAAGATATTCCCCTTCAGAGATGGGGCCGCTCTGCAGAAGGTCCCAAGTTCCCTCCCTGGCAGCATCTCCAGATAGGGCTGAGAGAGGCTCCTGCCTGCAACCTTGGAGAAGCTGCTGCCTGTCTGTGCAGGCAATACTGAGCTAGATGGACCCATGGTCTGACTCAGTATGTGGCAGCTTCCATTCTAGGACATGTCCTAGTCTCTGGCAGTTTCCTATGTTCCCATGTTCTCTGCATGATTCTTGACTTCTTGAAACTGACCCCTCTCCCAATTGCATCTGAGTAAGGGGTGTGGCCATTGGGGTGGGTGTGGCTGTCAGGGCTGTCATGGAGAGCACCTGCACTTCTGAATTTGTGACTACATAGCAACATAGGAAGCTGCCATATACTGAGTCAGACCATTGGTCCATCTAGCTCACTATTGTCAACCCAGACTGGCAACAGCTTCTCCAAGCTTGCAGGCAGGAATCTCTCTCAGCACTCTCTTGGAGATGCTGCCAGGGAGGGAACTTGGGACCTAGATGCTCTTCCCAGAGTGGCTCCATCCCCTAAGTGGGGGCATCTCTTGCAGTGCTCACACATCAAGTCTCCCATTCATCTGCAACCAGGGCAGACCCTGCTTAGCTAAGGGGGCAAGTCATGCTTGCTACCAGAAGACCAGCTCTCCTCTCAACAGCTGTGTGTTGAAAGGTTTCTGCGAATGCACATTGGCATCAATATACCTGTTTTCTATTCTTACATTCTTGTGAGATCAGTTGCTGTGTGTGCCCTCAAGCAGCCATGTGTTAACAATACTGTATATGTCACGATGTGTGTGTGTGTGTGTGTGTGTGTGTGTGTGAGAGAGAGAGAGAGAGAGAGAGAGTGTAGGGGGATGATGCTTTACTTACATTGGGGAGCAGAGACGGGAGTCCAAAGGCCTTTAGGTCCAGGCTCTGAAATTACATAAGTGATGCTCCCCAGATGTAATGCAAAAGGACTCTGAATCTTCAAAAGCCAAACGGGCAAAAAAAAAGAAAAAAGAAGGAAAAAAGAGGGTCTATCAGAGCATCTGGGGCGACGAACAATTTCTGTTTGTGTGGCCTTGACAGAGTACTTCCTTTGTGTTGCCTCTCGAATGAATTTTTGTGTCTTCTCTCTGTCTGTCCCTCACTCCCACCCCCTCTGGTCCCCGCCACTCTTCCCTGTGTCATTTCAGGACACCAGTGTTGACCCTCCACCGAGCCACCTGGGGGTCGGGGTTGTGCACCACTGCCTGCCAGGGATGCGTGATGAGATCTGGTCCTCCCCGACGCAGAGTGGCCTTTTGTACACACACACACACACATACTTTTTAAAGAAACCCCTGCCAGTGTGACTGGAAATGCTCACAATAAAGCTGCCTCAGATCTTCAGGGTCCACCACGTACCTCGCGTGAGTACACAACCCTCCCGTCCTTTGCAGAGGCTTGGCTTCTCTTCTCTTCTTCCCTCCTTGGCTTCATCTTTATCTTGCGAGTTTCGGGTTGTCCTGTACTTTGGCTTTCCAAATCTGGGTGCCTCATTGGCATATTATGTAAATGGGCTTGGAAATATTTCTGGAGCAGAAGAGGGGCTGCACGTTTTGCTCCGTAACTCCGCTTCTACAAGGGTTAGAGCTTAGCTTTTTTGAAATGAAAGCGGAAATCTGGGCCAATCTGGATGGGCTAAGCAATCCGGGATGCTTAAAATCCAGATGAAACCCGGAATTCCGGGGGGCCTGGCAACTCTATGCGGGCAGAACATCCTGTCCTTCCTTCCTTCCTTCCTTTCTTCGATTTCTATAGCACCCTTCCAAAAATGGCTCAGAGTGGTTTACACAGAGAATTAATAAATAAAAGAAAGATGGATCCCTGCCCCAAGCTTTAAACAGTGGTGGTGGGCAGAAATTCAACAGTGCCAGATTTAGGCACCAGTTCTGTAAGTTTAGGGACATAGGAAGCTGCCATATGCTGAGTCAGACCAAATTATTGTGGCCGGGGGTGATGGGAGTTGTAGTCCTAGGCCCGCTGGAGAGCCCAGGTTGGCTCTTGTAGTTGTTTAAAAATGCCCGGGTGCTTAGGGACATACGTTTTGGGTGATATACAAATATGCTAAATAAACAAGTAAATAAAATAGGGCCCGGTTGCTTCCGTAGGACGACAGGGCTTGGGGGCCAAAGGTCTCTTCCTGTCTTTGCAGATCTTCTGGGAAGATGGCATCATCTCTGGCTACCAACACCCCATAAGCTCTGCCTTGGACTGCGTCCTCAGCTCCTTCCAGATGAACAATGAGACGATCAATATTTGGACACATTTCCTCCCTACCTGGTAAATATTTGACTTTTCCCAGCCATAACTCTACGGACAGCTGACGTTCCCCATTTCCAGCTTCCCTGTTCTTCCTAGTTTTGGAAAGAAATTCTTAGAATAGCGTCCAGATGTAGAGCATCCAGGAGAGGACTGAGTTGGTCTTGTAGTAGCAAGCATGACTTGTTCCCTTAGCTATGCAGGGTCTGCCAGGGTTGCATATGAGTGGGAGGACTTGATGTGTGAGCACTGCAAGATATTCCCCTTTGGGGATGGAGCTGCTCTGGGAAGAGCCATCTAGGTTCCAAGTTCTCTGCCTGGCAGCATCTCCAATGAGATAGGGCTGAGAGGGATTCCTGCCTGCAACCTTGGAGAAGCTGCTGCCAGTCTGTGGAGACAATACTGAGCTAGATAGAGGAATGGTCTGACTCAGTATATGGCAGCTTCCTATATTCTTATGTCCTCCCTTCTTTTATCAACTGAAGAGGGCTAAGAACATGCACATGTGTACAGACACCTCTATACCCATACAACGTCATAACTGAGTCACGCTGTGTGTAGCAATTAAAGAGATGGACTTATGGTGGGAATGCTGAAGTTCAAATTTCGACTCAGCCATTAATCAGTAATCTTGGGCCAGTCATTCCTAGCCTAGCCTACTTTACAAAGTTCTTGTGAGGATAAATGTGGGGCTGGCGGGACTTATGTCCTGAGCTTCCAATATAAATATAAATGTGAAACTAGTGCTGCCCACTAATTTCATGGTGGGGCTGAAGTCCTAGCATTATGGAATGGAGAAAACATTCTCTGTAAGCCCTTTCCTTACACTTGGTTGTACATGTACATGGCTTAAACTCACCCCCACCCCCCGTTTTTAAAAACATTTTTATATCTCACTGTTCCTCCAAGGAGCCCAGAGCAGTGTACTACATGATTAAGTTTCTCCTCACAACAACCCTGATGATCATGACATCATTCATTCATTCATTCATTCATTGTTCAATTTATATACCGCCTTTCATTAAACAATCCCAAGGCGGTTTACAGCAAAAAATTTAAACATAAGATGGTAAAAAAGACACAATTAAAAAATTAAGTGAGAAATATTAAACAAATAAATAAATATTAAACTTCATATGCAGCTCTGAAATTCAGAGATTTGGTTTTGCAAAGGACTCATGTAAAACACCCAGAGATGTGACTTTTGGATGCATATAGAGATGTGAAATAAATTTTAAAAATAACATCTCTTTTCTTTTCTTTTTTCTTTTCAGGAGAGGAGGAGGGGAGAAAAGTGGGGAGGAAGGCTATTACTTCTGACAGCCGGGAGGGGGTCCGGAAGCTGCTGCTGCCACCTCTGGTGCCTGGGGCCAGATCTACCCTTTCCCTTGATGACCCAGCCCTTGTGGGTGAGGTCCACAAAAAAAGAAAAGAGCCCCAGGAAGTACCCAGCATCCAGAGGAGGCCCCCACGGGAGGGCAGCCCACCAGCCCTCCCACGGAGGATCAAGGACGCTCGGCGGGGGCCCAAGGCACCGGGTGGGGGTGTGCCTTCTGGGGGGAAACCCCTTCTCCACCAGGGGGAGGGGAGTCCCCCCAGAAGGAGGCCGTAGGTGGCTTCGTCCCTCTGGGGCAGGACCGTCTTTCTGGCTTGCCCAGGGAGACGGTTCCTCCCCAGACTTCAGTAAAGAACCACCCCAGGCTGAAGGCCCTGACACCAATGGGCCGTCCTCTGCTTAAGCCCCTCCCGTCACCTGACAACCGCCAGAGGCTTGGCAGAGGCCCACCCATTGCCAGCGCTATCTATCCAAGCGCTAAGGCTCCCCAAGGCAGAGCCAGACCCTTCCTCCTCGGGGAATTCGCCGCTCCCCTCCGGCTCTGTGGCCCGTCCATCGCCACCACGCCCCCGCCCGAAGGACCGCACTTGGGGAGAGAGACCATCACCAATTCCTCCTCAAGGGCCATGCCTTGTGGTGAGAGGCCTCCGCCCACTGCGTGATCCTCCACTGGGGACCCTCTGGGTGCGTGGCAGCAGCGGTGGAAGGACCCCTCCCAAAACAGCATCTGGGCTGTTGGGGTCCCTCATCTGGAGCTCCCCAACTCTCTCCTGTCATGACAAAAGAGGCTGCCCCCCCCCCCCGTCCGCTGATGTTTGCACGTAAGTACAATAGTATTTTATTTGCAGTACAATAGTATTTTATCCTTCTTTTGCTACAATCTGACTAATGGTGGGTGGGTGGGGGGGACTATTTGAACTTCTCTCTTCTCCTCTCCCTCCTGCAGGTTCATCATACTTTTCTCTTTCCCAGCTTCTTTCCTCTTCTCACTTTTCACTCCTCCTCTTTGACTCCATTTCAGTGCTGCTAGCTTTGAAATCTTCTTTCCACATCAAATTCCAAATCGGAACAATCAAGGGTTTAATCCTGTAGGCTACTGGGTCGAACTGCAAAAGGAAGAGAGGGTGTGCATCACATGATTGCCGATATTTATTTGATTTATATACCACCCCTCCAAAAATGGCTGAGATTTATAACATCTCGTATCCATCTTTTGATCTCCAAGGTCTCGTATCTCGTATCCATCATCTCGTATCCATCTTTTGATCTCCAAGACACGTGCTAAAAACCAATACAGGCTGAGTATCCCTAATCCGGACATCCGAAATGCTCCAAAATCCAGAAACCAACATGGGGTGCACCCACAGCACCGACAAAACATTATTTTCACAGGAAATCTGAATTTCATCTCCACCTAAAATGCCATGTTTGAGTCCAACATGACCAGCAACATTATTGCATTGAAAATTCTTGCAATTAGCTTTCATTACATTTACAGCTACCTATAGTTATTGTAAATTCAATGCTTATTTGTTTTTATACTTTAAAATAAAACCTAGAAAAATAAAATGCAGTGTACAGTAACCTTTTGTCTTTAGACTTGGATCTCATGCCCAAGATATCTCATTACAGTATGCAAATATTCCAAAATCTGGAAAAGTCCAAAATCCAGAACACTTCTGGGCCCAAGCAGTTTGGATAAGGGAATATTGAAACTGTATATAAAACTATTGTTTAAAATATACAAGCAAGAACAGCAGTACACAGAAGAAACCCACTCAATCCCAATTTGGAATCCCAATTTTATCAAAAAGTCATTTGATTAAAAAAATCTAGGAGCAGCATCATAGCAACTTTCTCTGAAGGGTTTTTAAAAACAGTCATTGCTTTCAACAGTTCAGCCTTCCTCGAGAGGGTACTGCAGAGTTGTGGCACCACAACTCTAAAGGCATGATCTTGCAGGCTCACCAGCACCACCTCCAACAGCAGGAGAAGGCAGAGCAAGACCTCAAAGGGTGACCCAAGCGCATATGGGGATATGTATGGGGAGGAGAGCTTGTCTTGGGGTAGCAAGCATGAATTGTCCCCTTTGCTAAGCAGGGCCCAGCCTGGCTTGCATTTGCGCTTTGCTAGCTGAATGGCTCCTTTCTCACTGCCGATCTGCATGATAAAATCTGGGCGCACCCAGAAGGTCGGGCAGCCAGGAGATGGGGGAGGGTGACGTGTGAGAAGGAGATGGAGGCTGACCATGCCCTGATGCTGGTGTGGGCGTGGCCAGCAACATCTTGACACGGCCTCCATTCAAGTTTTATTTTACGTATTGGATTTATAAGCCACCTGTTTTAAAATCTATTGGCTAAGCCTGTTCTTCTAAACCTATTGGCTGCCAATAGGTTTCCGGACAAAATACAAAGTGCTAGTTATAACTTACAAAGCCCTAAATGGCTTAGGCCCTGGGTATCTATGAGAGCATCTTCTTCACTACGAGCCCCACCGCCCACTGAGGTCATCTGAGGAGGTCCGTCTCCAGTTACTGCCAACCCGTTCGGTGGCTACACAGACGGGCCTTCTCCATCGCTGCCCCGAGATTGTGGAATGTGCTCCCTGCTGAGATATGATCCTCCCCATCTCTGGCAATTTTCAAAAAACACCCAAAAACCCATCTTTTCCTCCAAGCTTTCTCAGCTTCCTAAATTTTTTAGGTTTTAATCTCTAGTTTATTTTTAAATTGTTAAATTGTTTAAGTTTTTTGTACATATGTTTTTAACTGGTTTTATGCTATTGTTAACCGCCCAGAGACAAAAGTTTGGGGCAGTGTACAAATCAGATAGATAGAAAAACACAACACACATCTACAGGCAGTTTACATAAGAATTTAAAACCATTAAAAGCAGTTTAAAATAGGCCTGCTAAACTTTGGCCCCACAGCTGTTTTGGGACTACAGCTCCCCTAATCCCCAGTCACAGTGGCAATAGCCAGCGATTAAAGGAGTTGTAGGAGGGCCGAAGTTGAGCAGGCCTGGTTTAAAACAATGACAAAGTTGGTGCAGATATTAACACACATGTGGTGGCCACTCCATCAACTCCAGCTTGGCCCCGTGAACACTAGCCTGCAACTAGAGTCCCCAGCAAGACCCAGGAGGAGAGGCAAAGTCACTTCACCAGTCTTCTCGCATTTTACCAAAGTCCCAAGTTCTAGGATCAGAAAAGCCAAACTCTGTGTTTAGAACAAAACAGTGGAGGTGGAGTTAAACTGTCAAGGATATTTTGGGCTCCTGCTTGACATTATTTTAGTGGGTGCACGCTATCTTGTTCGTTGGCTGCAGATCTGGCATGTGCATGGGTCCTGGAGTGGTTAAGGCTGAGGGGAGAGGGAAAGGGGAGCATCAGGGTCAGTGCCTTGCCCTGAGCTCCTGGGAGGCAGGGTGAAAAGTAAATGATTTTGCTTAAGAAATGGTCAATGGAAGTGTGTCTGCGGAAATTAACAAACAGCAAGAATGAAATAGAAGAATCCCATCCCCCACACAGATATATGCTGCATCTGACCTGTGGAACTTACTTCTGTGGCATGCTGTGATGGACAATTCTTTAAAAAACAAAATTAAAATTAAAAAGATTGTGATCCCTTTTAGGACAAGGAATTATTTTTGCATATCTTTTGCAATGTCAATTGCCTTGAGAACTTTCATCATCCTTGAAAAGTGGAATGGGGTTTAAGAAGAGATTAATCCAAGCCTATAAATAATAAGATCAAACTAGTGTGTGTGTGTGTGTGTGTGTGTGTGTGTGTGTGTTTCAATCAGTAAGAAAATGACAATTTCTTATAGGCAAATTCAACTCTGCCTTGAGACTCAGAGAAGTTTCTCAAGCAATCTCTCTTGTAGCCAGTGGCCAGGTTCAAGCAACTTAAGATTTAAAGGCTCAGATGTTTATAATCACCATCTATAAAAGCCAAATTTGAGAGAGATACGATTTGGCTTGTGGTCAGGGTGCATGCTCTCTTTCAAGTGCACTTCTTTAACATTAGACTGCTGAAAGCTATCAACAGGGATGAAAATTAACTGGCCATCTGGCATTATCTATGCATAAATAATTTTTTTTTTAAACTAGCTTCTGGCCCACATGGTACTCTAGGGAAATGAAGCACTGACCCAGGAAAGATTTTCTGAACAGATCCACAGTAGCTCAGACTGGCCCAGTTCACACAACCATTTGAACCTAGGTTTATTGTACAAATCAATGCCAAGGTGGTATATAGCCTGAGATGAAGCAGATTCCTACCTTGGCATGAGGTTCAAACAATCACGCTAATGTCAGTAACCCATTTTAAATCCAGTTTCAAATTATTGTGTGACCCAAGCCAGTGTCTTTCCATCACTGGTGCTATTAATGAGAGGCTGGCATATATTAGGGGGAAAGGTTAGAAGGCCGCTTGGTTATTTGGGAGGGGGATGTTACCTGCCCCATAACAACATCCAGATGCCGGAAACATGTCTCTTCATCTGTGGCTTTTACAACGTTCTCCTGCTTGGCATCTCCACCTTCCCCGGGAGCTGCAAGTGTCTGCCCTTTACAAACCTGTTTATAAATACATATTTCAAATAATCAAAACGTTTCCTGTAGTCTTCTTTTCAAATGCTGTGCTGGCACAACTGCCTGCCCTATCAGGCTGTGCAGAAGGTTCATCTTGCAAAGGTCCCAGTGCAACACAGATACTACCATTTTGCATTTTGACAGTGAAAACAGTGCATTAGACAGTGTGTGCTTGCATTAGCTGATTGAAAGAGGCTGTGCCTCCTGCCAAAAGATTGTCTTTGGAATACTTCTGTTTTCATGGAAGTTGCTCATCACAATGCACCTCATCATAATCACATTCATTTGCAATGCATCAACTATTTTAAATATACATCTGCTTTCCTGTCAGGCTTGCACAAGAGGTTAAACATATATTCTTAATATTGTCAAATGGCCCTTTTAATGTGAAGGCTGCTGGGATCCAATATGTTCTGCACACATTGGAATCAAACATCCACTGTTGTGTGCCAAAATTGCTAATAGGTTCAGATTTCTCAAAGTACAGAATCCCTGAGAACCTTTTAATTTAAACATTCAGAGTTTTGTTCCCCACCCCTTTTCTCTTTGTGAAAATAACTCCAAAGGAGAACCCACGGTCAGGAGTCACAAAAGTGTGTGTGTGTGTGTGGGGGTGTCTTGCAAAGTTTGTTGACTGGCTGGCTCAGCTGAGTGGAGGCATGGGGCGGTTGGTGGGGGGCACAAGGCAAATGAAAAAATTGAATTACTTTACTATGCAAGTAAATAATTTATGTTTCAATATTTACGGGCATTTTTAAAATTTGGGGCCCCCTCATAACATATGCCACAGGCCCCACACTAGCTTAATCCGGCCCTGGGTCAACCCCAGGGCAAGCCCCCCTGCCTTGGGTATTGTGTGACCCCACCCCCTTCACCTGCTTGCTCATCCTTCTCAGTGCTCATTCTGGTGCTCCACGTGCCAGGCGGGGCTTTAAGAACAGAACCAGATGGAACCATAGTCTATAGAAAACATTAGTGACTAGGGGCCCTGACATAATAAAGGCAGGCCAGCGATAAGAACATAAGAACAGCCCTGCTTGATCAGGCCCAAGACCCATCTAGTCCAGCATCCTGTTTCGCGCAGTAGTTGGTTGGTTGGTTGGTTGATTTCTATACCGCCCTTCCAAAAATGGCTCAGAGGAATAATAAATAAATGAGATGGATCTCTGTCCCCAAAGGGCTCACAACCTAAAAGGAAACTTCAGATAGACACCAGCAGCAGTCACTGGAGGTACTGTCCTGGGAGGGGATAAGGCCAGTTACTCTCCCCCTGCTAAATAAAGAGAATCACCACCCACCAGATGCTGCTGGAAGCCACAGGCAGGAGTTGAGGGCATGCCCTCTCTCCTGCTGTTACTCCTCTGCAACTGGTACTCAGAGGTATCCTGCCTTTGAGGCTGGAGGTGGCCTATAAACCTCCATAAAGTTATCCAAGCCCCTCTTCAAGCCATCCAGTTTGTTGGCTGTCACCACATCTTGGGGCAGAGAATTCCACAAATTGATTATGCGTTCTATGAAAAAGTACCTTGGTTTGCTGGTCCTAAATTTCCTGGCAGTTTCATGGGACGACCCCTGGTTCTAGTGTTATGGGAGAGGGAGAAAAATTTCTCTCTATCCACTTTCTCCACACCACACATGATTTTATAGACCTCTATCGTGTCTCCCCGCAGTCGTATTTTTTTTTCTAAACCAAATAGCCCCAGGGGGCATTAGAAAATGGTTCACACTGAAGTCAGGACACACTTGGGAATGTGCTCTTGATGTTAATTTGGTTCGTCCCTGGGTCTGCCTTTTAGCCAATCAACAGACTCAGTGGTAATATTTAGAGGCTTTTATTGCACTGCAGTTGCAACAGGTAATCAGCGGGCTTTATGCTCCCAAACTGATTACAAATTGGTTATAGGTGCATCTTACATTTATATAGACAATCTGAATGATGCTGACACCCTAGACATAGTATACGTGGCATCAAAATGTTGGACTAAGTGTATAGTACGCATGCGAATGATTCATTGTTCATCTGGTGATTACTCCTTATTTGGTTACATCCTGTTTTCTTAATTGTCAGCAAAGAACAGTGAGAACCTTGTGAGAACCAAGTTTCCTTAAATACAATTTAGTGTGGAGAGATAATGATGTTGATCATGAGAGGCCGTGATGGCTCTGAGCTGGGCTGGGGTTTCTTTAAGTCAGACTGAGGTTTTCTAAGTAAAGTGGAGTTACTTTGGTTTTCTAAAACACATCAATTCCCCCCTGAAACACTGGATCATCCTGAATCTTCAGGATGCCTTAATTAAGGTTTGTAAAGGTACAGCTATATGTATGGGTCTTATACTATGGTGAGGTTTAAAGGTTCTCATAAACATTTGGATTAAAGCTGGAATGCATTATAAGCAGCAACATGTGATTATCAATAAAAGGAAAATACATACTATAATTAGAATTATCTTCTTTGCCCATAAATCAATAGGCTCTCCATATTAGTTAAATGAAAGTTCTAACTGTTTGCAAATATTAATAATAGCTCTTTCTAACACATAAACTCCTAATCTTGGAAATATAGTTCTTGCCCATTGATGGAACTTTGTGTTTCGTGTGACTAAAGGGTTTGGAACATAACTGATTTTGGCTTGTGTTCGTGTTCTGTGTAATAAGCTTCCAAGATTAAGAACTTGTGATGCATTAAGCATAGTTTTTACAGAAATGGTATGTGCTACATGGGCTGTACATATGGCAATAAAACTAGATACTTTTCATACAACATCCTAGAGCTACAAACATAATTAGTATAATTCTATACATCACACACATAACCTTAACCACCCATATCTGGCATGATTTGATATAGATAAAAAGTTTTATACATAACAGCAAGGTGTACATATAAAGATCATATAACTTATAGCAAGCAACATTGTTTTAACCCATCTTTATCCCAAATAAAGTATCAATAACAGTCTTGCATTGTGGAACCAGGTGCTTCTAGTGATTAATGGATTATCAGCTTGTGGAAAGCGATAGCAATGACAAGTCATGTACAATCACATTGATTAAATACAAGTGTCTATAAAATTAGCAGGTAAAGCTTGGGCTAGCTTAATGTCTTGGAGCACAAAGGGACCAGTAACTTGGGGATAGGTGCAGACTTGCAGGTAAATGCTCTGGGAAATTACCGAAGAGCAAGCATGTGAGGTCCATGCCCTTACAGCACAGGAGATAGCAGGGTTTTCAACATAATGATAGCACATAGTCACTACAAGAAAGTAGTATAAGAAAGTGGTGTAAACCATCAACTCCCACCCCCTTTAGTGTCCTCTAGAGTCTGTCATGGCCAAAAAGGAAGCCATGGAGAGCTTTAGAATTAAAATTAAAAAAAAACCTAAGAGTCCTTGGTAAGAAAAGTTATTTTAGTCCTTCAGTTGAGAACCAAATGCTCTTGAACAATGTTGCAGGGTTTTGGCTATCCTGGATGTTCTCTGATCCGTGTTGTTTTGGCTTGTTTGGCTAGTGTCCATAGACAAGCTCGAATGTTCATGTGTTTGGGAGCCTTGACTCCCCCCCCCCCTTGTGGGCAATCTGAAATAGTGTCCTTGGCAGAATTTTGAAATAGTGTCTTTGGCAAGGTATCTTACCCAGGTAGGATGGTTCCAGGGCTTTACAGCTTGGGGAGTTGCTGTTGCATGTATGACTCCAGAGAAAAGTGGCAGTCTTCAGGCATTTGTTGTCTATCCCTCTCCTATAGCACTTAGGAGCAGGAAAATGAACTTTGCATTAGGCCCTCTTCGAACACAGGACAGGGTAGCAGATGGACATTCTGTCACCATTGGGTTGGATTGGAAGTGCAGATAGGGACTGCCCTCTGGTAGCTGCTGCTGCTGATGGTTAGTTTTCCTGGGTCAGTGTTGATGTCCTCTGGAGACTCCCTTGGGATCACATTCTGGCGATGGGTCCTGGTCTTCCTTCGATCTGGGGAGGACCATTCCTTCTTGGAAAGACAATTCAAGGCACTGTTGGTTGCAAACCTGTTTACTTGAGAGAAAGACAGGCAAGTGAGTTGCCAATTCCCTCCCCCCATGTAGGGACAGCGTCCTGAGACTAAGTCTCTGGGTGCCAACCATCAGCACAAAAGGAAAAGTCAAGTTTTCAAGGCAAATAATACAAAGGATGGATAAAACCTGAGGCTATTTTCAATTTGGTCTTTTGGCATTCTCCCCCCCCCCAATTTATATTTTTGTTTCCCTGCTTGCCCTGGGCCCCCCCTTCTTCTGAAGACGAGAACAGGGGATGATGTCCTCATTTAAGGCTTGGTGGCTTGTGTTGTAGGCTGGTTTCTGATCATGAGAACAAAACAGCAATCCTGGGCAAAAGCAAAACAATTAAGTAAAAAAAAAAAAGGCATTCACATTTTTCACCCCCCTTGTGAGTTTGGGGTGTTGAGGAGGCATTAAAGCCTTTCAGGTCAAGCATAGTCACTGCTAACAAAGTCCAGTTTCCATGTGGCATCTCACATTCTCTTCTGTATCCTGTTCTTCCTCCTTACAACAACCCTGTGAGGCAGGCCAAATCATTTGAGTGGCAGGCTCTGTGTCACCCAGCAAGTGTCATGGCTGAATGAGGGTTAGGACTCGAGTTTCCCCGGTCCTAGTCCAGCACTCTAACCACTGCACCACATTGGCTGACAATTATACTTACAGGCCTTTGTCAGGGCAATCAGTCTCCATCCAGAATAACTGACTTCATTCTCCATAAAGGGGTGATTCGTCAGTAACATCTGGCTTTGGGATCTTCATGTAGGTCACGTGTAGATAGTTGTGGTGTTCCAGCTCTCCATCTTTAGCCTCATAACTTTGCAAATGACCAATGAGTAAGGGTTTGGGGTTTGACATCTTTGTAGGGTAGCAATATAAGAAAGAAACAGTCCATGCCCCCAGGCAAAATACTATACCTTGTTGAAATAGGATTGAGACTTCTGGACGAGGCCTAATGTCTCATGAAGCAAATTAAAGTGTCCCCTTTTACAGGCCTCTTTAGTAAAAGGTGTTATCAGAAAAATTGTCCATAATCTTGCAGAGGGGTGAAACCTGTGATAATAAAGTCAAGTCTCTCACCAGGAGCTGTGAAAACAGGGTATGGGTTTCACAGTAACACACAAAGCTTGATCCTTTCAAACTGGGAAGTCTTCAAGGTAAAATGCAAATCGGTACTTTGGAACTCCCTTCCACTTGCAGGATTGGCAAAACAAAATTCCTTTCATTAAATCTCATGTCTGGGATCTGGAATTTTAAGATTCAGCTACTGTGAAGGCAAAGCAGGACTAGTGGATGAGACAAATTTAAAATTTAAACCTTAGACCATTTGATTATTAGCTCTCAGTTTACATCAAATCAGTTAGCAGAAATATTGCATAGATTTTGCAAAAACATGACAGTAATACAATTAGACGGATTTATCTTAAAATCCAGTTTTCCTTCTCACCCACAATTAACTGGCTGGAACACAAACTGCTTTACAGAGAACCTCCTTCCCCCTCCCATCTGGAAATGGGTGGAGTTGTCACTGTTCATCAGAGATCAGCTCTCAGTTGTGAGCAAGAATTTGAAAGGGAAACTTCCGGTTTAGAGAAAAGTTTGAGCTCACAGAAAACAGGTAAGATAAGATAGACCATGTCAAGGAAATCAGTAAACATAATGATACTCAGTAGTGGCAGAAATATCACAATCAACTTGATATAAGAATGAATGAAATAGAGCTTGCTCTTGTGCCTAATGCATTTAGCCATAAGCAGCACTTTTGCAGAGGTGGGAAGATTCAGCCCTCCAGTTGGCCAGCTGGAACCGTTGAAAGTTCCCCCTGTTGCTCAGGCCATGACCAATTTTATGTTCAATCAATTAATATAATAACTGCTAATTTTGGAATTCAATGTCAGAGCAAGTTTGGTCTGGAACAGTTTACAGAAAAAGACATGTCACTAGTATAAATACATTCACACAACAGAACCTCATCTTCACAGAGATGAGTTATAAGATTGATGTGGGGTTGAATTCCTACACAGAACCAGAGCTTTGGGCTCCCACTCAGAAACATGCACACACACACACACACACACAAAAGTTGTCTTGTGTATTTCACAAAACAAAGGACTAAACAAAAAAAATTTCACATGAGTCACAAAGAATTTTATAACATTTTCAATATGTTAGCCATAAACTCAGTTAAGAAAGTAGCTTAAACAGAACAAACTTATCACAGCCATAAAACAATCAATCTGTAATTCTATATTACCTTTCTACATCACAACTGGTGCTTTTCAATCAATTTTCTTTTTGTTAACAACTTTCAACCAAAATCCTTTCACGTCTCCTTCTAGTTTTTTCTTTTCTTTCTTTCTTTCTTTCTTTGCAATTCCCTGCACAAACGTCAACATATGCATTTCTTCAAACTCCATTTTCTTTCCTCTTCTCCAACTGCAAGCAGTTGAAGAGAGCGAAAAAGAAAAAAAGAGAACAAAAGCAGTCTTTTGTTCGGAGAAACTTTTTGCAGAAAGAACAGTGTTATATTTTGGCTTGGTTACAACAGGACAGTGGCAGCAAGAAATTAGACTATTTGCAACACAAGAGCAGCTAGCAGCTGTTTTGAGCTTGGAAACAGAACACAGAGACAACATGATTTTAGCAAAAGACAATCATTCTTTCTTCTTTAATACTTTCCTCAGACTCCTTGTTTTCCATAGCATGTTGGAAAGGAGAAGCTGCTTGGAGCATGATGGTAATAGATATGGTGGGGGGTTTCTTTGGTAGGCCTGTGCATATTGGTGTTATTAAAATTTACCGGTATGTGTATAAATAAAAGCAATTGCAAAAGGATGTTACTGAGCTCATGATATGGCCAACTTCCATACAGAGGCGTTTTAAAAACTTTCATTCTGAGGGCGCCTCCCCCTCCCGTGAGAATCATCCAATTTTTCAACACACATTCTAAAGGTACTTGCTATTTCTACTCCCCATAACCCCCCTCTATTTTGCCCCTTTGCGGGCTTGCCCCTACATGGGCTTAACTTTGTCCCTTCGCGGACTGCCCCTGCTCGGGCTGTAAGTTTAAGTTTTCCCCTCCTCGGGCTGTAAGTTTGCCCCTCCTCGGGCTGTAATTTGCCCCTGCTCGGACTGGATACCCACCAAAAGATGTCTCTGGATTTCACTCTCTCACGCTCTCCATTCACACTTTCATTCACTCTTGCCTCGATTCCCAGATGTAGCACCTTGTAACGACTGGTGCGTCCCGGGGCCCATGAGAATCCTCCACAGACAAAGGCTGTGGGGTGCGCTGGATCTCATTGTCCCATGACGGGTCAAATCGCCCACCCAGAGTCATATCCGACTCTCACGGCACCAAATTGATGTGAATTTGGTTCGTCCCTGGGTCCGCCTTTTAGCCAATCAAACAGACTCAGTGGGAATATTTAGAGGCTTTTATTGCACTGCAATTGCAACAGGTAATCAGCGGGCTTTACACTCTCAAACTGATTACAAATTGGTTATAGGTGCATCTTACATTTATACAGACAATCTGAATGATGCTGACACCCTAGACATAGTATACGTGGCAACAAAATGTTGGACTAAGTATCTAGTACGCATGCAAATGATTCACTGTTCATCTGGTGATTACTCCTTATTTGGTTACATCCTGTTTTCTTAATTGTCAGCAAAGAACAGTGAGAATCCTGTGAGAACCAAGTTTCCTTAGATACAATTTAGTGGAGAGAGATAATGACGTTGATCATGAGAGGCCGTGATGGCTCTGAGCTGGGCTGGGGTTACTTTAAGTCAGACTGAGGTTTTCTAAGTAAAGTGGAGTTACTTTGGTTTTCTAAAACACATCAGAGAATTCCACGTTGATTATGCGTTCTATGAAAAAGTACCTCCGTTTGCTGGTCCTAAATTTCCTGGCAGTTTCATGGGACGACCCCTGGTTCTAGTGTTACGTGACAGGGAGAAGAATTTCTCTCTATCCACTTTCTCCACACCACGAATGATTTTATAGACCTCTATCGTGTCTCCCCGCAGTCATATTTGTTTTTCTAAACCAAATAGCCCCAGGGGGCATCAGAAAACGGTTCACACTGAAATCAGGACACACTTGGGAAGGTGTTCTCATTTAGCCTTTACTAGCTGGCCCCATAAAGCAGGATAAGGATGATGAAAGGCAATAAACCTCCCCCTGCCCCCCTCCCACCAATGGTTATGGGACACAATTGGTGACATTTCACAACTGTGGGACCTTTATTTACTCTAAGTCCTTTTAGCACTGCACCACCACCAACAAGGTTGCCCCAGGAAATGGACGCAGACACCAGCTGGTTTTACCCAATCAAGGATCCATGTTTATTATAGCCAACTAGTATTTTTAAGCCCGTTATAATAACGGGCGCTAGCTTTCCCTTGACTTTGTGTGTGTGTGTGTGTGTGTTTCTTTCTGTGTGTCCCCCTCCCCCCCCCCCTTTTCTCTTTCTCTCTTTTTCTCTCTGGTTTTTTGCTCACTGTCTTTTGGTTCTTGTTTTCCTGTACCTTTCCCCCCCTTTCTCTCCATTGTCCTTGTTTACTCTTCTGTTTGTTGCTGTTTATTTTCCCTTTTGTCCCTGTTTACTATCCTCTCCTTTCCCCCTCCCCCCCCCTTTTTATGTTGTTTTGTTCTTCCTTCTCCCTCATTTTGTTGTTACATAGTGATGAGGCTATGAGGCTATGTTTTTGTGTAATTAGTATTCTTTATTTTTTGGGGTTACTCCTTCCGCCCTTATAGTATTTCTTTATACACCACATTCTTGGTGAATATTTGTTCTGAGTCTGGTATTAGTCTTCCTTGTTCTGGCCCTTCCAGCACCCTGACCACGACATCTTTAAAACTTTGTACTCTTGATAGCGTGACATATAATTGTCCGTGGCTGAACACGGGTTCAGGCAAATAGATTCCGACCTTTTCTAGGGTTTGTCCTTGTGACTTGTTGATTGTCATTGCGAATGCTAATTTGACAGGGTATTGTCGTCTTCTCAAGGTGAATGGCAGGTCAGTGCATGTTGGTGCCAAATCAATTCTTGGGATGAAGACCATGTCTCCCTGTGCTGATCCTGTAATAACTTCTGCTAGTATGATATTTTTTTCCAGGTGTGTGACAATTAGGCGGGTTCCACTGCATAAGCCTTTTTTGTGTTTAGGTTTCTTAGCAGCATTATGATTGCGCCTTCTTTCAGGGTGAGTGTATGTTTGGCATGCCTGCGGGTGTTTGGTCATGTAGGAATTCTGCTGGGTAGTTTTTGGTGTCTTCTTCAGTGGTGTCATCTATGGAGTCTGAACTGAGATAAGTTATTGGTTCACCCTCTAATATGTGGAGCACTTGGTCATTGAGGCTGTCCACATCACTGTTTTTTGGGCAAAGGATGGATCTTTTTGCTAGGTTTGAGATATTCTGTACTTGTATTTTTTCTCCAAAAATTTCTCTCACGATATCTGTTCTGCATATGATGCTTGATGGGATCTCAATGATGTTTTCTTGTAATCCCTCAATCTTTGGTGTGTCTCCGTTGCCTACTGTGATTAGCCATTTGCTGAATTCAGGGTCTTTTGATCTTATATTGTTGTGCAGTCTCAGGATCTTGAATGTGTGCCACAGTGTATTGTTTTTTATGCAGGCCTCTACAATATGGGTTTGGGTCCCGTGTGGTACTACGGGAAGTGTCTGTCAGAAATCTCCTCCAAGTAAAAATAGCTTACCACCCATGGGTTTGTTGTTTTCCATGATTTCCTTCATCAGTTTGTCTACTGTTATTGCTTGAGTGGGTGCCATTGTTGATTCATCCCAAATGATTATTTTGCCTTTTTTGATGTTGTTTGCTTCTTGGGAATTGAGGCGCATGTTAGACACGGAGTTTTCCAGTATTGGTACTGGCAGTTTGAATTGTGAGTGATATGTTCTGCCTCCTTGTAGAAGGTTTGCTGCTATCCCTGTGGAGGCTACAGGGAGTGCGAGTTCGTTCTGGCCACGTATTGTGTTGAGTATGGTTTTGTGTAAGTATGTCTTTCCACTGCCTCCTGGTCCATCCAAAAAAAAGCAGCGGTGTTCAAGCTTATTGTTTTGGCTGGCTGTGATAATTTCTTCCATGGCTGCTCTTTGTTCAGCATTGAAGGTTTTTGACATATGTTCTGCTGTTTGGTTTTCATATGCTTGGTTGTATGTTTCTGTAAGGTGTTCGGTATTATGCTTGTTGTATGTCAGGCCGTAGTCTGTGCATCTCTTTCCATGGAGTGTTAAAAATTTTTCAATTTCCTGCAGGGCGAGGTCACGGCAGACTGTGCATTCTTTATTGTGGTGTAGGTGTTTATGGGCATAATCCTCGATGAGGTGGTCTTCATATTTGGTAAATAGTTCCTGCATGTTCTGGAGGGATGCAAAGACACAGATGTAGGCGAAGAGTTCCCTGAGTTGCGTGGGCATGTTGTACTGTGCTGCATCTTCAAGTGTGCTCTCCCACACTGTTTCATCATTTATGAGTCCTCTTGCTTTTGCTGCTTCTTGGAAAGTTGGGTATTCAATTCCATCCACACTTCTGAGGTTTCCATAGGATGTTGCTCCTGACACATGCAGCAGTAGGAGGCGCAGGCAATAGCGTTCCTGGTCTGTTTGCAAATTTGCAGAATACATTCTTCCAATAATTTTTTCTGCCCCACGCTGTCTAATTTTCCATGTGCTGTTTGATTTGTCAAAGACATAATATACTGGGATGTCTGTGTATAGTATGTGTCTTGCCTTCTCATCTTGCTGGTTTAATTTGAACCATGCTGTTAGTTGTGTTTCACGGCTTGCTGCTCTGTCGGTTGCTGCGCCAATGTCTTCTGGGTTGAAAATTACTGCTTGTTCGTCTGGGAGATGCACTGCCAGTCTGTGTACTGTATGGGATTGGTAATGCATCTCGAATCCATTTAGTCGCCATGCTGCCTCTGGCGCGCTGACATACCTTGCATCCATGTAGGTTGTGATCTCATCATGGTTCAAAGTGTTTGGTTCTTGGATTTCCACTTTTGTGCAATCGTGCCCTTTGTATACATATTTGAATAGATATTTCACACTCCTGACTGATGCGCAGACTTCGACATTGATGTGACAGTTATACCTTAGGGCCAGGAAGGGATTATATGGCACAACCCATCTGTTATCTATTGGTTTTCCTCTCTGCATTTTGCTGTTTCCGGAGTTTCTTCTTCTATATTTGGGGTATCCGTTGATGTTTGCAATAGTCTGTTCTTGGTACTCTTTTGGGAATTCTTTTGTGCATTTGTTATTTATCATGCATGGTGAATGTTGATTGTGAGTACCGCATGGACCGTGGATCATATGCTTTGTAACTATTTCATGCAGACGTGGTGTTGTTTTGATGTTCGGGATTTCTGCAGATACTATGTTATCGATGAATGTCTCCGTTTTTGGCTTATAGTGTTCAGTTAGGATGAACAATATGTGGGCATGTGGCAAGCCTCTTTTTTGAAACTCTATGACATAGACAATGGCTCTTGGTGGGCCAAATATATGGTTTCTGCAGATGTCATCTATTAGGGATCTAAGTTTCAGGTGGAAGACTCTTGCCACTATATCTGGTCTTGCTGCAGCAGTTTGGCCCTGTTCTAGGTTGTCTTCAATTTCTTTCCACCTTGGGCTGCATGTCATTGTAATGAAGAGGTCAGGTTTTCCGTATTTTCTGACAATAGCCATGGCATCCTGATAGTTCTGCAGCATGTTTCTTGGGCTACCTGCAAAATTAATGTCTTTCCTGGAAGTTGTCCTGTTGTATTGGCTGTCTCGTTTAAGTGGTCCATCAATCCTGAGTATTTTTCAACTCACAATTTTGGCTGGTTGTGTCGCACGAAGTTGAGTCTGTTGGCCTCGGTTTTTACATATGTGTCAACCATGTATTGCTGCGTAAGGCGGCCTGCATTTAGGAAAGTGTTAAAGTTGTCTCTGATGGCTAGACGGTGGCCATAGTACTGCATCTGGGTGACTCGTACTCTTGGTGCACATGGTTGCTTTGTTAAATTCTTTAAGACTTGTGGCCTTAGTTGTAAAGGTATGTCTATTCCCCAGCTTTGTTCTCCACTGGGGAATAGTAATGGGTATACTATGGGCTCTAGGTTGGGATCGAGGACACTTATTCTTTGTGTCATGTTATGGTATGGGTTGTCTGCTGTAGGTTTACAGTGAATTAGTAGGTCTCTTTCCAGTGTTGGCTCTCCGTCATTATTTTTGAATATAAATGCGACCTCATTATGCTGTGGTGCATTATATCGTCTTTGGTCATTTTCTCGGTCTTGGACTATGGTCATGGTTACTTCCCTAAGTGCATGGCCTGTCTGTTCTGCGTCCTCTTGACACTCTGTTTCTACGTGGTGTAGCATCTTGCAAGCCTCAGCAAAGGGATTGGTTTTTGCAAAATGTGTACTTAGAGCTTGCATAAGTTGTGGATTGATTTTTGTGTTGGATTTATTATGTAATCTTCTTTCTGTGGCTTCTGTGGGGTCTAAGATGTATAGTTGCGCATATTGTCTGTCTTGGCCCTGCTGTGGGTGCAGCGTGCCTGCTCGGTGGCAAATTGTGCCGTGTATTTGAAAGCAGTACGGCCCATGGCCTGGTGGTGGCACTATGTTTGCTCCCATGGAGGCGAATGCTAGTGCGCTGTTGATAGATCAGACATTCTCCATGAAGTTCTTGCTGTGTTCATGTTGTCCCGTCATTAGGTGCTGGATGAGTGGATGGGTTCTAATAGGGGGCAGGATCACTTTTCCCTTTGAGCAGCATTGTGTGAATTTGCGGTCTGTGGGTCTCTCTCCTATGAAATGCTTAGCATTGCAGAATTCACATTTGTGGTCTAAGTTTCCACATGTGTGTGGTTGGATACTGTCTTCCTGGATGTTGGCTGTGGTGTTTATTGGCTTTGTTGTGTTTATTGCTGCATATATCAGTTGTTGTTGTTGTTTATGTTGGCTTGGAGTGTTTTTTTCTTTTCTTTGTTTTTTTTTCCTGTCCGCGTCTTGTCTGCGTTGTAATTGTTGCTCCTCTGGAGTCTGGTTTGCTTTCTTTTTGTTTCGCCTTTGGACGTTTCTTTGATGTTCTTTTTGTTTCTCCTCCATGGTTTTACGTGCTCTTCTTTGTTTCTCTCCTTTTTTTTTTCTCAGCTGTTCCTGGTGTTCTGTTGTCTCCCTCTCTCTTTGTTGTGTGTCTATGTTTCCTTGTTTCCTTTTTTTGGGTTTGGGTTCTTGGTCCTCTGTCTGTGTTATGTCAGTGTTTTTGTTTTGGACTGAATTTGGAAATGTGTGTGTGGCAATGTTGTTATTCATCATCATTGTATTGTCAATTGGAGATGTTGCACAGTACGGGTTTTCTTCTTCACGATTTATTGTCTGACGTAATTGTTGCTCTGCAGCAGTCTTCAGTCTTCTTCTCGCTCTTTCTGCTTCTGCATGTATCTTTTTCTTTAGTTCTTGTTCCTGTAGACTCTGCTTTTCTTTTATTGCGTTGCGTCTTTCCTTTGCTCTGTCCTTCTGGGTTGTTGTTTTTTGTTCAGTTGTTCTGGATGCTCATCTGTGTTTCTCTCTTGCGGCCTTTTTATTTGTATGCTGTATCTGCTGTGCTATCATTTCTTCCTCTGTTTGTTTATTTTTATGTTGTTGTTTTGGTTTTTGCGGTTTGACATGTATGTCCTGTTTGTGGTCTTTGTTGGCCATATCTGCTCGTTATTTCTGGATTTTGTGTGTCTTATATGTGGCTTACTTGTAAGCTTGTTTTTTGTTTTTTTAATGGTTTGGCAGTTGGTTTGTGTGTGTGTGTGTGTGTGTGTGTGTGTGTGTGTGTGTGTGTAATAAGTTATTTCCTTGGCTGCTGGTTTCTGCTGTAATTGACTTCAGGATGATTTTTCCTTCAGAATTGTCTTTTTGTTATTGGCTTGGTGTATTCAGCACAGCAGTGTCAATTTATTTCTGTATGGTGATGGGGTGCTTCTTTGTGGTTTAATTTATAATTGGATATTGTGATAGTTTGGTTTTTGTTTTTGCTTTTTTTATGGTTCTGTTTTTTTGGGTTGGTAGGCAGAGTCAGTTGGGATGTTGGGGGTGGTATGTCTATGGTATCTTTCGCCTCACCTGTGTGTGTCAAGATAGCCTTATCCTCTGTCTTGCCTGTTTTTTGGTATTTTGAGGAGTAGGGATCTTTTTTGGAGTTTGTAGTATGTTTTGGTTTCTCAGGTATGTTGCTCGTCTACTTTGTGCTAAGTGCTCTGAAGGAGCCCTGTGCTGACGACCGTTAGTCTGTCAGACTGTGGGTGTGTGCGCAAATAACGGCTTCCCCCCCCCGCCTTTTTGCGGGGGGGGAGTTGCTGTGAGATGGTTTTCCAAGGGGGGGGAGGAAATGTGGGAACACTCGGTGGCCGTTGCTGTATTTTTATTTCTTTATTGTTGTGTTTGGGCTGTATGTTGTGCTTTGTGTAACTGTCTGGGTTTTTTAGTTTGTTCTGGGTGTTGGTGTAGTGCTTAATGCAACTTTTGTGTTGGTTGTTTGTGAGGGGGATTCCTTAGAAGAAGAGAGGAGCTTGCGAAAGGAGCTCCTCTCTATGCTAGGCTGCTTCCCAGACTGCTGTAATGGACGCAAGTGACGCAATAGGCGTTCCTCACGTCCATGCTGGCAGTCTGAGCAGAGGCTTTCCACTGGGAGGAGCTGTTTTGCTGAGCTCCGTTTTTTTTGGGGGGGGGGGATGATTGCCTTGGGCTGCAGTGGGTAAGTTGGGTTTGGTCAGCTGGTTGGGTGGGAGTGTGATAGGTGGGGGCGGCGCAATGTGGTAGGGTGTTTTAGGTGGCTTTTGGGGGGGGGAATGCAGGGAAGTTGGCATGTGGCTTTTTGGCGGGTTTCGGGTGGCGCGGCAGTCCTCGTTGGTGGCTTCGCCGCTGCCTCGTTCTGCCGCCCCATTCTCTGTTGTGCGTGCTGGCCGCTGTACTATTTCGGGGTGGGCGCTTCTGGCTGGATTGTCCTGCCGCCGCTAATGCTCTCCTCCTTCCCCGCATTCCCGGCTTCCTGGGGCGGCCCTTTCTGGCCACTCTCAATGTATGGCGGCTCCTGCCGCTCGGTCCTTTGCTGCCGGTAATGCCGTCAGTCTCCCCCTCCCCCGCTTTCCCGGCTTCATTGGGGCGGCCGCTTCTGGCCGCCCAAGATGGTCGCCGGGTTCTGCCGGGTGCTTTCGTGCGTTTGTCCCTTGCTCTGTTCTGTGCATGCGCTCTGCGCATGCTCAGAACAGTCGAGGCCACGAACGCACGCTTGGTGTCCGTCCACGGACGGACACCAAGCGTTTTATTAGAGAGGATTAAACAGCAAGCTAGCTTCTAACTCATACACACATACTCACCTAGCCCCACTCCAAAGGTGATCAGTATTTGAAAGGGGTGTTGGAAGAAGCGTAGAGGCCTCGCTTGGGATGTTAGTGCTTCTCAGGGCTCTTCTGGTTTCCTGCCTGACTTATAAAGGGAAGTTTCCAGTCCGGTTCCGGTTGGTACATTTGCAGTCCACTTTCATCTCTGTGATTACAAGACGTACTCATCCTGTCTCCTTCAGCTCTTTCTCCTTTACAACGTTACTGGCAGTCCTCCCTGGTTCTCACCGTTCTTCAGGCCTTGGCATCTTTCCAAACATTGTTTGTGTTAGAGAGGGAGTGGGACTAGGGGCACTCTTCATGTTGCTCACTCATGCGTTCCTCCATACATACTGTTCGTAAGTACTACCTAAGCATTCCAATTTGTCAAGATCACATGGCTCATTGGGTTACAGAAGTGAGCTAGTACAAATTGATACATTGTTTAATGTATGCATGCCTGTTAAGGCATTGGCCTTAGGGTCTAATTTCCCAACTTTGTGGGGCTTGATCCCAAATTCTGGACTTACATTTTCAGAGTCCCCCCAGCCCCCCAATCATCAAATGTCCATGATTTGTGAAAATGAAATTTATTGTTACTGTTGGCAATGCAATCCTCTCTTTTGTGCTGATTCTAATGAAACAGTGAATCTATTATATATTTTGTAGAATGGGTGGGTGGGTGGGTGGGTGAGTGGGTTTGTGTAAAATAAAGTCATACTTCCCAAGGACCTTCAGATACCAAATTCTGCATACACAACCTTGCCACTGAAAGCACAGTAGATGATGAATGCACAATTTTTTACACCAGAATATGCTTGGGGGCAGGGGAATTAAGAAACTATTCTGAACATCATACTTACAGGTTGCCTACAATTTTTGCATTAAAAATCCTGCCACTGAAATTAGCTGAATCAAGTAAGCTACTTTTTACACTGGGATCTACTTGGGGAATGGTTTAAATGATTGCTTTTGCATTGTGCAGAAGGAATTCTGAATATCATCCTTCCCAATATCACCTGCAGAGACCAAATTTTGCATCCTTCCACTTAATTTAGCTGCATGCACTACTCTTTGCTTCTGTTAGAGTACTATGTAGCCTTCCATTCCATTATATCACCATGAGGTTTATGAAGGCAATTTAAAAGGCCTGTTTTCTGGTTCACCACCTCCCTGGTAGGAGTGTGCTACTTCCATCTCAGCTGCCATAGGTGGTTGCACGGCAGTTGCAGGAGTCACTAGAAACCTGAGCCTGCTTGCAACAGCCTAGGCGGACTTTGGTGACTTGGGGAGTCGGCCCCTCTCACCGCCCTCACCCGAAACCAGCATCATCCTTACCTCCCTCCTCTCTGCTCCTAGCCCTGCCAGACACCCTCCTGGACATCCTTTCCCTTCAACTAGGCCCTATTTAAAAGAAACCAACTAAACACCCAAAGCACAAAAGATCAACCAAGACTGAAGCTAAAATGACACCAAAAGCACTGAAATTAGACCAAACCCGGAAAGCATTTTAAAAACCAATTAAAACTCCCAACTTAAAACTACACAAAAACAAAAAGGACAACACTTCCAAAACTCTAAACTTAAAAGAACCAAACTATCCAAGTAATCAGCTTAAAATTACAAAATGAGGGGTGTGTGTATGTGTGTCTCACCAATCTGACCTGACTAGGCAATCCACAGCAAGGAAGGTAATTCAATTAGGGTAATTTTTAAAAATAAAAATAAAAGGGGAGGCACAGCAAGGCAATCACACTAGGGTAGGATAATCCCAAGAAAAAAGGGACACAGCAAGGTAATCCAGAGGGGTCCACAGAAGCAGCAGGGGTCGGGGGGTGGGGGTGGCAGCAGCTCCACCAGAGCAGGGTCCACAGCAAAAGCAGCAAGTAAGGCACAGTGACAGCAGCAGCCGGGCAACAAAGCCAGCAAGACAGCCAGAGCTCTTCCTCGGAAGCCAGAGGAAGAGGAAAGGCAGGCAGGCACTGCCTGGCTTTAAAGACATTTTGAAATTCCCTCCTTTTTGCTCCCTCATTCCTCCCTCCCCATCAGCCAATGGGGGCAGAGTTCCCAGACTACCCTCTGATTTTGAATGACAACACGCCAACCAGGAGAAAGGAGATCAGTAGCCAATCAGAAGACAGTGGCAGAAAAGCAATAGCAAGGGCAGGATTCTTGTAAATACACCCCACAAAATGGCAGCTGCCATGTTCGAACCTTCCAGCTGGATTGAACCGGTTCAATTCAGATTGTGCTAGTTCAGTTGAAACTCGAACTGGTTGAACCGGGCCAGTTCGAGTCGAACCCAGTTTGAAGCAAACCATTTCTGCACACCTCTACTCTGCAGGCAGGGAAGAGCTCTGCGGGCAAGGGAATGTCTCCAGGGGTCTAGAGCACCAGCAGCAACAGAGCAAGGCTGGTGCAGCACCAATGCAGCAAGGAAGGCCCTCTCTTCTTCTGGAAGCCAGAGGCAGAGGAAAGCCAGGCAGGCACTGCCTGGCTTTAAAGACACTCTGAAATTCCCTGCGCTTTGCTTCCCCTCTCTTGTCCCTCCCTGCTAGCCACTGGGGCAGAGTTGCCCTGACAACACAAAGATCAGAGAGACGACAAGCCAGCCAGGATTAAGGAGATTGCTCGCCAACCGAAAGCAGTGGCAGAAAACCAATGAGCAACTGAGAAAAACTGTGAACAGAAAATGGTGGCTGCCTGGCCGTTCGAGCCATCGTACTGGTTCGAATGGAACTAGACTCTGTTCAGTTCATCCTCGAACTGGCACCCCCCCCTTTTTGGGGATGGGTTGGTTTGAGTTTGAAGCGGACAAACTGCCCTGGTTCGATGAGAATGCGGATCAAATCGAACCAGTTCTGCACCCACCCACCCCACGTCCTGGTTGCCACCCTGGAAGCCTAATATTGTCTTCAGTCTGATTAGAAATTTGTCCAACTGGCTTGTCAAACATGAGCCTTCTCTTCTGGTGAAACACTAATCCGTTTACATTTTTGATGCTGTTCCTCCCCAGGGGCACTTGACCTACAAACTCAAGAAATTGACCAACCCCACCAGAAGGCTTATACTTTGTTCCATTATACAACAACAGCAACATTTATATAACGCTTTTCAACAACAGGTTCCAAAGCAGTTTACATAGAGAAATAATAAATAAATACGATGGATCCCTGTCCCCAAAGGACTCCCAATCTAAAAAGAAACATAAGACAGACACCAGCAACAGTCACTGGAGGTCCTGTGTTGGGGATGGATAGGGCCAGTTACTCTCTCCCTGCTCAATAAAGAAAATCACCATGTTAGAAAGGTGCCTCTTTGCCCAGTTTCCAGCGGTAGCCACATGCAATTCTGAATCTGTCATTTATTGTATCAAGTACCCCTGTCCTTTGCATTATGAAGGAAAAACAATGAAGGAAAAACAACCAGAACTTAAAAAGAGAGAGCTGGTGAACATTTGCCTAACGACAAACATACAAACTCACACACACACACACACCACCCCAGTTAAATGTTGGCTGCAACACCAACATTCCATGTCAGGTTTTTCTATGAGGCTTTACAACATAAACCTTCCTGCCAGACAGGCTCCTTCTGCCATAAGAGGCCAGATGGACCTTGAGACTATTTGCTGCTCCTAGCGGTCTCCATGAATATTCTCTTGTTACCATAATTATATTAGTTGGTTCATCACAGGGAGGAGAGCTGGTCTTGTGGTAGCAAGCATGAATTGTCCCCTTTGCTAAGCAGAGCTTGACCTGGTTTGCATTTGAATGGGAGACTGCATGTGTGAGCACTGTAAGAGATTCCCTGAGGGGTTGGGGCTGCACCTGTACCTGCATGCTTGCATGTAGAAGGTCCCAGGTTTCTTCCCTGGCATCTCCAGATAGGGCTGAGGGAGAATCCTGCCTGCAGCCTAGGAGAAGTCACTGCCAATCTGTGAGACGATACTAAGCTAGATGGACCAAGGGTCTGACTCAATAAATCAATCAACTTTATTACAGTCAAAGACCAGCATAGTGGTCTAACTCAGTATAAGTCAACTCCCTATATGCCTATGTGTAAGAATGCTGAATATCAGGAGGCTGGGATTATCTCTTCATTCTTTCTGCTCTACTGTTTTTTGTCAGTCTGTAAATCTGTGTCTTAAGGGCACATCTTTATGGCCTGATGGGTGACCTGTTTCACTTGCGGCTTCTCCACTCTGTATAACATGAGGAGTGGTTCTTCTTTTCTTGAACACCTGTTTTGAATCCTCTTTTGTTTCCATTGGCTTTGCACCTTGGCCTGGTTTTGTGCATGTGATATGATGCGCATGCGAAAAAGGGCCAGAGGCAAGGCGTCTGGCCATTTTAGCGATAGTTCTTGACATATCTTCCTCAGGTGTGTCTTCAAGATTCGATTTGAGGCCTCTACTCTCCCGGAAGAAGTGGGCCGCCAAGGTGTATGTAAATGATAGCGAATTCCCAAGGCTGTGGCTACCTCTTGCATGACTGTTGAGGTGAAGTGTGGCCCTTGGTCCGAATCCAAATGTCTAGGCAGTGAAAATCTAGGTATAATGTTTTGTAGCAGCCTCTTGGTGACTTCCTTAGTCTTGTTTGTCTTACAAGCAAATCTTTCTGACCACCCAGTGAAATTGTCAATAAACAATAGCAAGTGTTTATACATTCCAGCTCTAGGCATGTCAGTGAAGTCTAATTGCCAAGAGTCAACTGGGGCTGTTCCTGTCCTGAGCAGACCGCGTGGTCTTGCTCTCCTTGGTGGAGCTGGATTGTTCTTAATACAAACCACACATGCATTGACAGTGGTGGTTACCATTGCTCTCAATTGAGGGTGGTAAAAATATGTGACTAAAAGCTCATATAGTCTGTCCCTTCCCAAGTGTGTAGTAAGATGGGCTTGCTTAACTAAGGCCATGGTGGTGCCATATGAAAAAAACTGTTGGCCTGAAGTATGGACAGCTCCATTCTCAGTCTGAGTCCATTCAGGGTTTTGCAAAAGGTCATTTAAAGTAGACACGTCCTCTCCTGTCATTGGGAAAGGGTGGTCCTGAGGCTGAAGCAAAGGGAAAGCTGGAATAAGTGGTAACATAGATACTGTGGGTGGAGGTGGCAGCAGAGCTGCTGTTTTGGTTGTGTGATCTGCTCTGGCATTGCCTTGGGCAATCTCAGTGTCCTTTCTCTGATGCCCTGGGCAATGCATGACTGCAACCTTGCTTGGCAAAAGTATAGCATCTAGAAGTTCCAAAATCTGGCCACCATGCTTTATTGGTGACCCATCAGCGGTAATGAACCCTCTCTCCCGCCAGATGGCAGCGTGGGCATGTACTACCGAGAAGGAATATTTTGAATCAGTGAAGATATTGACTTTCTGGTCCTGGGCTAACTGCAAAGCTCTAGTCAAGGCGATCAGTTCTGCCAACTGAGCTGAGGTCCCGGGGGTAATGAGTTAGCTTCCACTGTAGCATGTATGGTAACAATGGCGTAACCAGCCCTCCTGACCCAGTTATCCATAAAGCTGCTCCCATCTGTATAAAATGTGAGCTCTGCATCTCTTAGTGGAATATCAGTCAGGTCTGGTCTGGCTGAGCAATGACAGTCCAGAAATTGCTGACAATCATGCAAAGGAGGGTCTGGTTCTGACAAAAACTTTGTTGTAGTCTGGCAATCCAAGTGCTGGAGCACTTGCAAGAGCTGCCTTTATCTCCATGAAAGAAGACTGGCAGTCTGCTGTCCATGTAAAGCTGTCATTTTCTCCTCCAGAAAGTGCATCATACAGAGGTTGGGCTAAAGCTGCAAACCCATGAATCCATTGGTGGCAAAAATTAGCCATTCCAATAAATGAACGCAACTGACGGCGATTGGAGGGTGGGGCTATTCTGCAAATGGCCTCTTTTCACTCTGGCAAAAGAGACTTCTGTCCTTGGCTGAGTAAAAGTCCCATATATTTAACCTGGGGCAAGGCCACTTGTGCTTTAGATGTTGATGGATGAAAGCCTGCATCCGCTAGATGGAGCAAAAGTGAAGTGGTAAGGATCAAATTGAGCTCCTTTGAGGTTGTGGCTGGGAACAAATCGTCTAGAAACTGCAGCAACACAAAATCCTTGCCTTCCTCGCCTTCTGGGGGTGTCCACCTGCCCAATTCCTCCCTCAACGCATCGCTGAATAAATGAGGAGCCGAATTTAACCCTTGGGGGAGCCTAGACCATTGGAGCCCGATTTTTACATGCATTATTGGATCGTGCCAGTCTAGAGCAAATATTGGTTGTGATTCTGGCGCTAAAGATATGCAAAAAAAGCATCCTTCATGTCCAGAAAAGTAAAAGTAGTCATTTGTGGTGGCACAGCTGTCATTATAGTGTGTGGATTTGGCAAAATTGTGTGTAGGGGTTCCACACAGGCATTTACTGCTCTTAGGTCTTGTACCAGGCGCCATTTACCGTCTGATTTTGGAATTGCAATGATCGGGGAATTCCATGCACTTTGGCTGGGAACTAAGATTCCATTGGCTATGAAGCATCAACAATTGGTTTTAATCCCCATGCGCCTCGCTTCCTTAAGGGATACTGTGGTATTGAAACAGGCTGGGTGTTTGGTTTCAATCGAATTGTCACTGGTTGGGCATATTTTGCTTTGCCTGGCACTCCCTCCTTGGCCCACACTGTCTCCGGTACTTGTAAATCAATCAATGGTGCAAGCTTGGGTGGGGAACGACCCATCATTCTAGCTTGAACTGCCCAGGTTTCTGAATCAGGAATTTCCATGGTGATTTGGTCCAGGGCGAAAGATAAGGTAGCCCGCATGGCACACAATAAATCTCTGCCCAATAGATTCACAGGGCACTGAGGCATGTGCAGGAAGGAATTTTGTCCTTGTGACCCTGCGCATTCAAAAGGTATGGCTTCCAAAAAGTGATGTTTTGCTGAAGCACCCGTGGCTCCTTCCACAAAGGTGGAACGGCTGCTTGGGGTAGCCCCTTTTGGAGTAATTAAGACTGAATGAGTGGCGCCAGAATCCACTAACATTGAAACAGTCTGAGCATTTGCTCCAGAGCCCACTTTGCAGGCCACCAGGGGTTCTGTGGGTGAAAGTGTTCGGCAAGTCGCCAATACAGCTGTTTCCCCTGGCCTGTCCTATCTGGAGTTCCTTTGTTGATAGGAACTCTGGGGACTAGACTGGTAGTGCTGCTGCTGGGGTTGGAACTGCTGGCCCCCTTGCTGTTGGGGTTGAAAATGCTGTGGTTGAAACTGCTGTTGCGGCTGAAATTGTTGGGACTGCTTCTGTGATTGGAAATGCTGGGATGGCTGGACAGCAGAGGCTGTCTGCCAATAGGGCATTTGCTGCATTTGCTGTGGAAATGGCACTGACTGCGGTCCTTGAAACTGGGTCGGACAGTTCCGGACCCACTAAAGAGTCGAGAGCCATGGTCAAAGGTGCATCTAACTTATTCAGTCTCTTTCTAATATCCTGTGCACTCTGAGCCAAAAATGCTGCTCTCAAAATATGTTCTGCTTCTGGAGATTTAAGGTCCAGGGACATGAACTGGCGAAGGCATTTTTCAAGCCTTTCCAGAAAGTCTCCTGGTGATTCATGTGGACCCTGAAAGGTCTGATGAAGTCTGTCCAGATTTGTATGTCTAGGCACACAAGTGTTGAGAGCCTCCAGAAAGAGCTGGCGAAAAGTGTCCAAAGCGGCACGCCCAGCATCAGTATTTGGATCCCAGTTAGGATCCTGCAAAGGATATAGTTCTGCTGCTGTGGCAACTGGTGTCTGATGGGCGCCCATGTTAGTGGCTAACTGGGTAGCTTTCTGCAAAAGGAGGCGTCGTTCCTCTGCTGCAAGCAAAGAGCCAGCCATCTGCTGGATATCTGCCCATATAGGCTTGTGAGTAGCAAACACAGACTCAAAGAGACTAGAGCAGGCTACTGGGTCTTCTCTAAGTGATTTAGTTTGCAGCTTCCAATTCATTAAATCTGCAGATTGAAAGGGAACATGGACTAATGTTCGTTCCCCTGTGGCAGTTAAAGTCTCCCTCAATGGGGCTAAAATTGGGACTCTGCTGCTGCTTTTATTCCTAGTATGCCAGGAAACGGGGCTGGTTTGGGGGTTTGTAAGGGAGACGGTACCGCTGTTAGTAGCCACAATAGCTAAATCCAAGGCTTCCAAATCTTTCTTTAAACGCTGCAATGGTGTTGTTCCCAAATCAACCAAACCTATGCCTGCCCCCATTCCCAAAGTTGTCAAAGGTGTAGGAAGTGGCCCCAATGTATCTCCCCGTTGTCCATAAAGCTGCTCCCATCTGTATAAAATGTGAGATCTGCATCTGTTAGTGGAATATCAGTCAGATCTGGTCTGGCTGAGCAATGATAGTCCAGAAATTGCTGACAATCATGCAAAGGAGGGTCTGGTTCTGACATGTTTTGTGGTAAAAGGGTTGCTGGATTTAATGCAGTACAGTGATGAATGGAAAGTTCTGGAGATTCGATAAAAATGGCTTGGTACTTAGCCATGCATGCAGGTTTCAGCCATTGGTTTGCTCTGTTCTCCAGCAATGTAAGAACTGAGTGTGGAACATACAGTTTAGTCTTGGAACCTAGAGTGAATTTCAGAGCTTCTTCCAAAATGACAGCCGCTGCAGCCAGGGCCCTCAAGCAAGGAGGCCAACCTTGGGCCACGCCATCTAGTTTGGAAGAAAAATATGCAATTGGGCGATGATCTTTGCCCAGGGTTTGTGTAAGTATCCCAGATGCTGTTCCCTGACTCTCAGAAGCAAATAAGTAGAAAACTTTGTTGTAGTCTGGCAGTCCAAGTGCTGGAGCACTTGCAAGAGCTGCCTTTATCTCCATGAAAGCAGACTGGCAGTCTGCTGTCCATGTAAAGCTATCATTTTCTCCTCCAGAAAGTGCATCATACAGAGGTTGGGCTAAAGCTGCAAACCCATGAATCCATTGGCGGCAAAAATTAGCCATTCCAATAAATGAACGCAACTGACGGCGATTGGAGGGTGGGGCTATTCTGCAAATGGCCTCTTTTCACTCTGGCAAAAGAGACTTCTGTCCTTGGCTGAGTAAAAGTCCCATATATTTAACCTGGGGCAAGGCCACTTGTGCTTTAGGTTTTGATGGATGGAAGCCTGCATCCGCTAGATGGAGCAAAAGTGAAGTGGTAAGGATCAAATTGAGCTCCTTTGAGGTTGTGGCTGGGAACAAATCGTCTAGAAACCGCAGCAACACAAAATCCTTGCCTTCCTCGCCTTCTGGGGGTGTCCACCTGCCCAATTCCTCCCTCAACACATTGCTGAATAAATGAGGGGCCGAATTTAACCCTTGAGGGAGCCTAGACCATTGGAGCCCGATTTTTACATGCGTTATTAGATCGTGCCAGTCTAGAGCAAATATTGGTTATGATTCTGGCACTAAAGATATGCAAAAAAAAGCATCCTTCAAGTCCAGAACAGTAAAAGTAGTCATTTGTGGTGGCACAGCTGTCATTATAGTGTGTGGATTTGGCAAAATTGTGTGTAGGGGTTCCACACAGGCATTTACGGCTCTTAGGTCTTGTACCAGGCGCCATCTACTGTCTGGTCTTGGAACTGCAATGATCGGGGAATTCCATGCACTTTGGCTGGGGGAACTAAGATTCCATTGGCTATGAAAGCATCAACAATAGGTTTTAATCCTTCTACGCCTCCCTTCCTTAAGGGATACTGTGGTATTGCAACAGGCTGAGTGTTTAGTTTCAATCGGATTGTCACTGGTTGGGCATATTTTGCTTTGCCTGGCACTCCCTCCTTGGCCCACACTGTCTCTGGTACTTGTAAATCAATCAATGGTGCAAGCATGGGTGGGAAAAGACCCATCACTCTAGCTTGAACTGCCCAGGTTTCTGAATCAGGAATTTCCATGGTGATTTGGTCCGGGGCGAAAGATAAGGTTGCCCGCATGGCACACAATAAATCTCTGCCCAATAGATTCATAGGGCACTGAGGCATGTGCAGGAAGGAATTTTGTCCTTGTGACCCTGTGCATTCAAAAGGTATGGCTTCTAAAAAGTAATGGTTTGCTGAAGCACCCATGGCTCCTTCCACAATGGTAGAACGGCTGCTTGGGGTAGCCCCTTTTGGAGTAATTAAGACTGAATGAGTGGCGCCAGAATCCACTAACATTGAAACAGTCTGAGCATTTGCTCCAGAGCCCACTTTGCAGGCCACCAGGGGTTCTGTGGGTGAAAGTGTTCGGCAAGTCACCAATACAGCTGTTTCCCCCGGCCTGTCCTATCTGGAGTTCCTTTGTTGATAGGAACTCTGGGGACTAGACTGGTAGTGCTGCTGCTGGGGTTGGAACTGCTGTCCCCCTTGCTGTTGGGGTTGAAAATGCTGTGGTTGAAACTGCTGTTATGGCTGAAATTGTTGGAACTGCTGCTGTGATTGGAAATGCTGGGATGGCTGGACAGCAGAGGCTGTCTGCCAATAGGGCATTTGCTGCATTTGCTGTGGAAATGGCGCTGACTGCGGTCCTTGAAACCAGGTCGGACAGTTCCGGACCCAATGGTTTGGGTTTCCGCAATGGTAACAATATGGAGATCCCTGTCAAGGGGATGGTCTTCCCGGCCCCTGCTGGGCCCCCCTTCCACGACCAGCATTTAAGATATGTGGTTTACTCCCTCCAGTTTTTTTCTCTGTCTCTCTTTCTCCTTCTCTTTTTCCTTCTTCTCCTTTTCCTTCACCCTTTCCTCTTCCTTCTCTCTTTCCTTCTCTCTTTCCTTCTCCTTTTCCTTCTCCTTTTCCTGCTCCTTTTCCAGCTCTGACTCTGGGTCTGGGTTCTCTCTCTGTGTATAGACACGGCAGGCTGCCTCCACTAAAGAGTCGAGAGCCATGGTCAAAGGTGCATCTAGCTTATTCAGCCTTTTTCTAATGTCCTGGGCACTCTGAGCTAAAAATGCTGCTCTCAAAATATGTTCTGCTTCTGGGGATTTAAGGTCCAGGGACGTGAACTGTTGAAGGCATTTTTCAAACCTTTCCAGAAAGTCTCCTGGTGATTCATTTGGACCCTGAAAGGTCTGATGAAGCCTGTCCTGCAAAGGATATAGTTCTGCTGCTGTGGCAACTGGTGTCTGATGGGCGCCCATGTTAGTGGCTAACTGGGTAGCTTTCTGCAAAAGGAGGCGTCGTTCCTCTGCTGCAAGCAAAGAGCCAGCCATCTGCTGGATATCTGCCCATATAGGCTTGTGAGTAGCAAACACAGACTCAAAGAGACTAGAGCAGGCTACTGGGTCTTCTCTAAGTGATTTAGTTTGCAGCTTCCAATTCATTAAATCTGCAGATTGAAAGGGAACATGGACTAATGTTCGTTCCCCTGTGGCAGTTAAAGTCTCCCTCAATGGGGCTAAAATTGGGACTCTGCTGCTGCTTTTATTCCTAGTATGCCAGGAAACGGGGCTGGTTTGGGGGTTTGTAAGGGAGACGGTACCGCTGTTAGTAGCCACAATAGCTAAATCCAAGGCTTCCAAATCTTTCTTTAAACGCTGCAATGGTGTTGTTCCCAAATCAACCAAACCTATGCCTGCCCCCATTCCCAAAGTTGTCAAAGGTGTAGGAAGTGGCCCCAATGTATCTCCCCGTTGTCCATAAAGCTGCTCCCATCTGTATAAAATGTGAGATCTGCATCTGTTAGTGGAATATCAGTCAGATCTGGTCTGGCTGAGCAATGATAGTCCAGAAATTGCTGACAATCATGCAAAGGAGGGTCTGGTTCTGACATGTTTTGTGGTAAAAGGGTTGCTGGATTTAATGCAGTACAGTGATGAATGGAAAGTTCTGGAGATTCGATAAAAATGGCTTGGTACTTAGCCATGCGTGCAGGTGTCAGCCACTGGTTTGCTCTGTTCTCCAGCAATGTAAGAACTGAGTGTGGAACATACAGTTTAGTCTTGGAACCTAAAGTGAATTTCAGAGCTTCTTCCAAAATGACAGCCGCTGCAGCCAGGGCCCTCAAGCAAGGAGGCCAACCTTGGGCCACGCCATCTAGTTTGGAAGAAAAATATGCAATTGGGCGATGATCTTTGCCCAGGGTTTGTGTAAGTATCCCAGATGCTGTTCCCTGACTCTCAGAAGCAAATAAGTAGAAAACTTTGTTGTAGTCTGGCAGTCCAAGTGCTGGAGCACTTGCAAGAGCTGCCTTTATCTCCATGAAAGCAGACTGGCAGTCTGCTGTCCGTGTAAAGCTATCATTTTCTCCTCCAGAAAGTGCATCATACAGAGGTTGGGCTAAAGCTGCAAACCCATGAATCCATTGGCGGCAAAAATTAGCCATTCCAATAAATGAACGCAACTGACGGCGATTGGAGGGTGGGGCTATTCTGCAAATGGCCTCTTTTCACTCTGGCAAAAGAGACTTCTGTCCTTGGCTGAGTAAAAGTCCCATATATTTAACCTGGGGCAAGGCCACTTGTGCTTTAGGTTTTGATGGATGGAAGCCTGCATCCGCTAGATGGAGCAAAAGTGAAGTGGTAAGGATCAAATTGAGCTCCTTTGAGGTTGTGGCTGGGAACAAATCGTCTAGAAACTGCAGCAACACAAAATCCTTGCCTTCCTCGCCTTCTGGGGGTGTCCACCTGCCCAATTCCTCCCTCAACACATTGCTGAATAAATGAGGGGCCGAATTTAACCCTTGAGGGAGCCTAGACCATTGGAGCCCGATTTTTACATGCGTTATTGGATCGTGCCAGTCTAGAGCAAATATTGGTTGTGATTCTGGCGCTAAAGATATGCAAAAAAAGCATCCTTCAAGTCCAGAACAGTAAAAGTAGTCATTTGTGGTGGCACAGCTGTCATTATAGTGTGTGGATTTGGCAAAATTGTGTGTAGGGGTTCCACACAGGCATTTACGGCTCTTAGGTCTTGTACCAGGCGCCATCTACCGTCTGATTTTGAAATTGCAATGATCGGGGAATTCCATGCGCTTTGGCTGGGAACTAAGATTCCATTGGCTATGAAGGCATCAACAATTGGTTTTAATCCCTCTGCGCCTCCCTTCCTTAAGGGATACTGTGGTATTGCAACAGGCTGGGTGTTTGGTTTCAATCGAATTGTCACTGGTTGGGCATATTTTGCTTTGCCTGGCACTCCCTCCTTGGCCCACACTGTCTCTGGTACTTGTAAATCAATCTGGGTCTGGGTTCTCTCTCTGTGTATAGACTCCCCAATGTATCTCCCCCCTCTAAGTCAACCAAACCTATGCCTGCCCCCCATCCTGGAGAGGGTGCTCTCTGTACATCTGGTACATTGGGAATTGGATGCAGCTGAGGCTGGGGAATAACCTGAGGTTGTGGTGGGGGTGGAGGCGGGTAAATAGGTTGGACACAATCATCTTCTGGACATTCATAGGGCTTGGGATAGGGTGGAGGAGGGGGAGGTGCGGAAGGGATGAGGGGAGTGGAAGGGCAAGACTGTAAGGGAAATAGTCCAGAAGAATTCCCTGCAGGCATTAGCCCACAGTCTATGGCTAACAGAGGTCTGCACCATAATTCCACGAATGGCTGAACATAACGGTGTTCTACATATTCTGTTCCCCATGGTCCACCCCCTAGCTTGCTCATGCTTGGGCCGTTTATTTTTGACTCAGCCGCCTCTCCCTCAGGCTTTTGGCTTAAGTCACCCTTCCCTCGGGATTTTGGCTTAAATTGCCCCTCCCTTGGGCAGTTTGCTTAAGTTGCCCCTCCGTGGGCAGCCCTTCTTCGGCTGTAGGATTTCCCCCCTCTTCTCGGGCTGAAAATTGCCCCTCCCTGGGCTCCCCCCCTTTTTCCCCTCTTTGGGCTTGGGGTACTCACCAAAGATGTCCCTGGATTTCACGCTCTGTACAGACTCCCCATTCACTTCTGCCTCGATTCCCAGATGCAGCGTGTAGTAACGACTGACACGTCCCGGGCCACGAGAATCCTCCGCAGACAAAGGCTGTGGTGCGCGCTGGTCCTCGTTGTCCCGCGGTGGGCCAGATCATCCACCCAAGTTACATCTGACTTTCACGGCACCAAATTGATGTGAATACCCGGCTCGACTTGGGTCCGCTTTTAGCCAATCAAACAGACTCAAGAGAATCAATCAGAGGCGTTTATTGCTTCGCAATAGCAAGGTACCCAATGCAGCTCACACTTCACATTGAATACCCCGAGGCACAGCTCGAAATACACTTTTATACATGCTACAAAATGAACGCTGAGAAGCTCCAGGCTTCAATACACATCTCAACCGATGACCTAATCCTTTCTAATACGCATGCGTGACTTGACCATTGCTCATCAGGTGATTTCCCTAATATGGTTTAGGTCTGCTTTTCCCTCAACATCAACTTTCTCTTGGGAACTCAGCATTGCATTCGCTACTTCGTTAACATTTCAATAGTTACTATGCCAGCTAGAGAGATAGGAATAGTGGCGGCTATTGTTAAGGCAATGTTGCAGAGTTTGTGTCCTTGGGCTTTGCTGAGGTTACTCTAAGTTAGAACTTTTTAGCTTTCTAAGCAAAAGGGAGTTTCTTTGGTTTACTAAGTAAAATGGAGTAGCTTTGGTTTACTAAAACACATCAAAAGGGTGACCCAAGTACATATGGGGATATGTATGGGGAGGAGAGCTTGTCTTGGGGTAGCAAGCATGAATTGTCCCCTTTGCTAAGCAGGGCCCAGCCTGGCTTGCATTTGAGCTTTGCTAGCTGAATGGCTCCTTTCTCACTGCCGGGCTGCATGATAAAATCTGGGCGCACCCAGAAGGTTGGGCAGTCAGGAGATGGGGGAGGGTGACGTGTGAGAAGGAGATGGAGGCTGACCATGCCCTGATGCTGGTGTGGGCGTGGCCAGCAACATCTTGACACGGCCTCCATTCAAGTTTTATTTTACGTATTGGATTTATAAGCCACCTGTTTTAAAATCTATTGGCTAAGCCTATTCTTCTAAACCTATTGGATGCCAATAGGTTTCCGGACAAAATACAAAGTGCTAGTTATAACTTACAAAGCCCTAAATGGCTTAGGCCCTGGGTATCTATGAGAGCATCTTCTTCACTACGAGCCCCACCGCCCACTGAGGTCATCTGAGGAGGTCCGTCTCCAGTTACTGCCAACCCGTTTGGTGGCTACACAGACGGGCCTTCTCCGTCGCTGCCCCGAGATTGTGGAATGTGCTCCCTGCTGAGATATGATCCTCCCCATCTCTGGCAATTTTCAAAAAACACCCGAAAACCCATCTTTTCCTCCAAGCTTTCTCAGCTTCCTAAATTTTTTAGGTTTTAATCTCTAGTTTATTTTTAAATTGTTAAATTGTTTTTAAGTTTTTTGTATATATGTTTTTAACCAGTTTTATGCTAGTGTTAACTGCCCAGAGACAAAAGTTTGGGGCGGTGTACAAATCAGATAGATAGATAGAAAAACACAACACACAACACATCTCCAGGCAGTTTACATAAGAATTTAAAACCATTAAAAGCAGTTTAAAATAGGCCTGCTAAACTTTGGCCCCACAGCTGTTTTGGGACTACAGCTCCCCTAATCCTCAGTCACGGTGGCAATAGCCAGCGATTAAGGGAGTTGTAGGAGGGCCGAAGTTGAGCAGGCCTGGTTTAAAACAATGACAAAGTTGGTGCAGATATTAACACATATGTGGTGGCCACTCCGTCAACTCCAGCTTGGCCCCGTGAACACTAGCCTGCAACTAGAGTCCCCAGCAAGACCCAGGAGAGACAAAGTCACTTCACCAGTCTTCTCACATTTTACCAAAGTCCCAAGTTCTAGGATCGGAAAAGCCAAACTCTGTGTTTAGAACAAAACAGTGGAGGTGGAGTTAAACTGTCAAGGATATTTTGGGCTCCTGCTTGACATTATTTTAGTGGGTGCACGCTATCTGGTTCGTTGGCTGCAGATCTGGCATGTGCATGGGTCCTGGAGTGGTTAAGGCTGAGGGGGGAGAGAGAGGGAACCATCAGGGTCAGTGCCTTGCCCTGAGCTCCTGGGAGGCAGGGTGAAATGTAAATGATTTTGCTTAAGAAATGGTCAATGGAAGTGTGTCTGCTGAAATTAACAAACAGCAAGAAGGAAATAGAAGAATCCCATCCCCCGCACAGATATATGTTGCATCTGACCTGTGGAACTTACTTCTGTGGCATGCTGTGATGGACAATTCTTTAAAAAACAAAATTGAAAAGATTGTGATTGCCCCCTAAGCAGCAATCTTGACCAGGCAGGTGTGGGCACAGTTATCCAAGCACAGGGCAGATATATGTGCACTGGAACCATGTCATTCTTGTTAATTGCACCAGAATTACATAGAGCTATTTTTCATGCAGATGATATGAGGAAATACTGTGTCATGTGTGGCAACGGAATCAATGAGGATGGCTCAAAGAAGAGAAGCACCTTGGTAAGAACAATGAACAGCAGCGTTATCAGAGCTCCTGAATGAAAATGCTGGTTGGCAGGGGCAGTTGTATCATTGTTCTTGAAAACACAAGATACCAGCATTAGATATATTAACTGGCTTTCCTCCCCAAGGCAATACAATTTTGGCTAGCATGTTATTAAGGTCACTAGTGAATATAGGAATGGGCATCACTACCCCCAAACAGAGGCGTCTCTAGGGAACATAGCGCCTAGGGCAAGCACTGAAATTGCACCCCCTGTCCAAACATCTGACACCCATCTTTCAGATAACTTTACCATAATATCTGCTGAAAAATACAAGTCAAGCTCATTAATCTTTTAATATTTCAAAAACAATTTCACAGTGGCCGTAGCCAGACCAAAAAATGCTGGAAAATTACAAATTTCAGTGTGCTGGGGCTCATGAAATACCCAGATACTATGTGGAGGTATACTTGGAAAACTAAACAGAAGTGCCTGTCTAATTCTCTACTGTGCATTGTAGCATCAGTATTATATAAGTTTAAAAAATAAATGGAGAATTTGACTTTTCCCAGATACTCTGAAAATAATTAAAGGATATGCAGAGTAAACTGTGTCACTGCTTGGGATATATTCTAGTATTTCAGAAAGACAGTTAAAATGAGAGAAAGAGAACAAGAAACTCCCAGTGGCCTTAATACTAAGGATTTCACACTGATTCAAAGACAAACTCACCATTAATAGCCATATTATTAAGACATCACATTTAAGTCACTTATCACAAGAAGCAAAGTAAGAGCAAATGAATCCAATTCTAGCTCATAAGCTTCAGCTCAGTATTCACAAGCCCTGATTCTCTGTACATAGTGCCAATCTGAATATGTGTACAGTGACTTAAATTATATTAATTTTCTTTTAAAAAATTTACCGGTAGCCCCTTTGGGGTGCTTCCTAAAGACCATGGGGGGGGGGTCTGCAAAGGGAACCCCTCCCCCCAGCTGGCCTCTAGGGCCTCACAGAGGCCATTTGAGCAAGCATGTTGATTATTTTGTTTTCGGCAGCCATTTTTAATTTTTAAAAATGGTGCCCCCCTTCAAGTGGCGCCCGGGGCACGTGCCCTGCCTGCCCCACCCTAGATACACCCCTGCCCCCAAATAAGGGCCTCAAATCATGCCCTCCTATGGACTTTCTTTTGAGTACATAGAAAGAAGGACTTATTTATCCATCTCAAGACATTCAGCAGTGCAGGTCTGGCATGGTTCTGGACGATGATCTTGTGCAGACAATGTAGACTCTCCCACTATAAAAAACTCCTCTCCAAGTTTGTCTGTTCATGAGTCAAATCTGAGGACTGTATTCTGGAGGCCTCATGCTTGCATGAGTGCAACAGATTAGAAATTCTTGTAATCCCGTGTCCTCTCCTTGACACCTTAGCTCCTAGCTCCAGCAATAGCACACTCTACACAGAAAATATGAAACACTGAAGCATAGGTGCAGATAATACATATGCTATCTCTTCTGTTTTGCAGCTGGAATGTCCATCATGCGTGCAATCGCTACACACACAGTGGATGTGTGCCTGCAGGAGTGGCAGTAAATTTGAAAGATAAGAAGGCTGAGTGTGGAACATGCAGGTGACACAGCAAGTCTGCAAGCATTCTCTGCAGCGCTGATGCCTTGTTTCTGTGCTCTCCCTACCTAGTGCAATGGTGATGACAATCAAGAATAAAAAACTATGTGATTATGAGAAAATTTTGTGTGTGCATGTAACAAAAATTACTGGATTGAGTAGGCTGTATAACGGAAGAGTGGGACACAGGTGTAATTGTCCCTATGTATAAGAATGGTCAGCACTCCAATAAATCAAATTATCACCCAAAAGGATTGTTGAGCATAGTTAGCATAGTGTATGCTAGGGCAGAGAAAGATAACATCCTTCGAGACTAACATGCTGGCCTTCGTGACTCAGGCTTCACAGCACACAAAGGTAAGCAGTGCAAAATGATTAATTGACCGTGGTAGTGAAATCAGACACCACTGTCAGGGAAAAGTGCAAGGCCTTGTGCATCAGAGATGAGGACCCATCAGAAAAGGCTGCCTGGGTGGCACAATCGGAGAGGAATTTGGGGCGGGGTGGTTGTGGGATTTGCTGGGTCCCAGCCCAGGAGTGCAATCTGGACTGGCATCCAGGACTGAAACTCAGGGCCTGTGCATGCAAACAGCAGTTACTCTGCCCCAACAGCACACAACGATAGCTCCTCACGTGCTCTAAAGGGGACATGACAAATGCAGTTAGCAAAGCTGCACAATTGATTAGGCTTGTGCATGTTCCCGCAAAACAAAAGATTTTCTGCCCCTGTCCAGGCTAATAAACACCTATACTCTGAGTAACCACACCTCAAATATCTGAACCCCTGTCCACAAAGTATGTTGGGGGTAGTGCAATCTGACAGGGACAGGGTAAAGTGGCAGCCTAGTGCATCAGAAATGTGAACCCATCAGAAAAGCCTACACGGTGGGGGCAAACTGGCAGGGACAGGGAAAACTGACAGCCCTGTGCAGCCAAGATGAGGACCCCTTTAAAAAGCCCGCCTGAGTAGTACTATCTGACAGAGACAGGGGTAGGGGGATCTGCTGGGTCCCGGCGCAGGAGTGGAAGTATGGTCCCTGGAAACTGATTGGAGCCTAGTTGAGGATGTGAACACAGGACAGCCTACTGCATCAGAGATGCAGATGCATCAGAAGAGCCTACCTGGTTGGTGCAATCTGTCAGGGACAGGGAAAACTGACAGCCTAGTGCATCAGAAAGGCAGACCCATCAGAGAAGCCTGCCTGGTCGGGGCAAACTGACGGGGGGGGGGGGGGTGGGAAGGTGATCAAACTTTGATTCAACACCTAAAGGTATTAAAACAGAAATACTCCATGTTGACGGTGGAGGAGATAGAAAGAAATCTAAAAATTTTAAAACATAAATATTTTGAACAGGCAAATAAACCGGGAAAATATTTGGCCTGGAAACTAAGAGCTGAATGGCAAAAGAACTATATAACAAGTTTGAACACCTCCAGTAGTATTATTAACCAACAGTCAATGATTAAAAGAGAATTTTACAAATACTATAAGGACTTTTATCAAAAAAGAAAGGTTGAGTTAAATAAAGTAGAACAATTTTTACAATTAAGAAACTTACCACAATTAAATTCTGAACAACGGGAAAAATTGAACTTTCCAATTTCTAATGAAGAAGTTAAGGATGCTATTAAGCGAGCAAAAGGGGGGAAATCGCCAGGGCCAGATGGGCTCCCAATTATATATTATAAAACTTTTAGTGAAGTATTGTCCCAACCACTACAATGGACAATGAATGAAATTATGATGAAGGGTTGGTTTCCTGAGTCATGGAGGCAGGCGACTATTACATTAATACCAAAACCTGGTCAAGATACATCTTAGGTTAAAAATTACAGACCAATTTCCCTGCTTAATAATGATTACAAACAATATGCTTCTATACTTGCTAAAAGAATGGAGGGGGTCTTAGCAGAGTTAATTCATGAAGATCAGGTGGGATTTTTACCTAAAAGGCAAATAAATGATAATGTACGAACCGTCTTGAATGTACTAGAATACTATGAAAAATATGACTAACAATTGGCCATGTTATTTTTGGATGCAGAGAAAGCATTTGATAATATCTCCTGGCAATTCATGTTGAAAACTTTGGAAACTGTAGGGTTTGGAGTTAACTACATAAGGGCGATTGGGTCTATATATTATGAACAAAAAGCAAATATTAAGGTTAATGGAGAACTTACAGATTATTTCAGTATTCGAAAAGGTACTAGACAAGGCTGTCCCCTATCTCCATTATTGTTTATATTGGTTTTGGAAATCATGTGTAGGATGATAAGGGAAGAAACTAAAATACAAGGATTGACAATATGGACACAAAGATATAAATTAAGAGCCTTTGCAGATGACATAGTGTTATTTTTACAAGACCCTTTAGAATCAATTGATACACTATTGGAGATATTAGAATCATATGGGAACCTGGCAGGGTTCTATATAAATAAAGACAAGACAAAGGTATTAACTAAAAACATGAACAAAGAAGACATTAAAAGATTTGCTCTGAGATCTAGTTTTAAAGTGGAAAAAAAGGTAAAATACTAGGAGTGACACTTACCACAAACAATGCATTATTGTTTCAAAATAATTATATTAAAACTTGGAAAGAAATAAAGATGGATTTGAGCAGATGGAATAGACTGAATTTATCATTAAGTGGAAGAATTTCTGTTATTAAAATGAATGTTCTTCCCAAAATGTTATATCTCCTCCAGACAGTACCAATAATAAATTCAATGTCAATTTTCGTCCAATGGCACAAAGATGTAAGGAATTTTGTCTGGCAAGGCAAAAAACCAAGGATAAACTTTAAAAATTTAACAGATGATAGGAAGAGAGGAGGATTTGCACTACCAATTTTTAAGTTGTATTTCGAAGCGATATTCCTAACCTGGATAAAAGAATAGATTACATTAAAAAATCCAAGATTGCTGGATTTGGAAGGATTTGATTTAAGATTCGGGTGGCATGCATATTTATTTTATGATAAGGTAAAAGTAAATAAAGAATTTTTAAATCATTATGTTAGAAAAAGTCTATATATGGTATGGATGAAAAATACATTTTTGTTAGAAGCAAAAATTGGGTATCCCCATTAGAAGTTATATCTAGAAAACAGAAAAATATGCAACAATCTTGGCCCACATATCGACAATTGCTCATCCTTCAAGGTGTAAAATATGAACTTTAAAAGTTAGAACATATGCAGGATTGGAATATTTCTTGGTTCCAATACCATCAAATCAATGCTTTATTTAAGCAAGACTGTAAAAGGGGTTTTAACCAACTAAAGTCAGAATTCGAACTATAGTTGTGCGATAAGGAAGAAAAACTCGTATCCAGGATGTATGGCCTATTAATATTGGAAGATACAAGAACGGAGGTAGTAAAAACCTCAATGATTAAATGGGCCCAGGACCTTGGTTATAACATTGATTTGGAAAAACGGGAAAAACTTTGGATAAAAGATATAAAATTCACTGCTTGCTCTAATTTAAAGGAAAATATTTTGAAAATGATGTACAGATGGCATCTTACGCCAAAAGGTTGGTTGTAATCTACAAGAATATGTCAAATAAATGTTGGAAATCTAAGATAGAAGAGGGTTCTTATATACATTTATGGTGGACATGCAATAAATCGAGAGATTACTGGGACTTAATATATAACGAACTTTTAAAAGTATTCAAAAAGACTTTTCCTAAGAGTCCAGAATCAATACTATTAGGTATTGATAACAATGCTCTCCTGAGGAAATATTGGACCCTCTTCATGTACTTAACAGCGGCAGCAAGACTGACATTTGCGCGCAAATGGAAAGACAGTCAATGCCCGTCTAAAGAGGATTGGATTCTTAAAGTACTAGGCAGAAATGGCAAAATTAACATCACTACTAAGAAATAAATTTGAAGAATTTTAAAAAGAATGGGACCCTCTTCTTGTCTATTTAAAAAAAATCACAAAATGGATTTTTGTCAGGCCTTTGAGGGCTAATAACAAATGTTTTAAAAACACCCCAAAGTTGTTTTTTATATGAATTACTGGGGAGAGAATGTTTAATCTATAGGCAAGATCCGGTTATTGTCAACAACACTTGTTCCAATGATGAGATGGAAGTCTTTATTGTGTGTGTTTGTGAGTGTTTGTATCATTTGTGTTTGTCCTTTTGTGTTGTGAAAATCGAATAAAAAGTATAAGACAAAAAAGAAATGCAGACCCATAAGAGAAGCCTGCCCAGTCGGGGCAAACTGACAGGGGCAGGGAAAACTGACAGCCTAGTGCGTCAGAAATGCAGACCCATCAGAGAAGCCTGCCTGGTTAGGGGAAACTGACGGGGCAGGGAAAAGTGACAGCCTAGTGCGTCAGAAATGCAGACCCATCTGAAAAGCCCACCTGCTTGAAATCTGTGAGGTGGTTGGAACTACACATTCAATAGCTAAACCTGTGTCCAAAAAATCTGTTGGGGTCAGTGCAATCTATTGCAATCTGTGGTGTTGGTGGACTATGAGAGCGTGCTGGACACTGACAGTCCTTCAGAAAAGAACAACCATCGGAGATGTACAAGGATGGGAGGAGTGCAATCGGAGACGGACAACGATAACTGACAGCCTAGTGCATCAGAAATGTGAACCCATTAGAATAGCCTGCCCCGTTGGTGCAATCTGCCAGGGAAAGAGGAGACTGACAGCCTACTGCATCAGAGATGCAGACCCATCAGAAAAGCCTGCCTGGTTGAGATCTGTGGGGTAGTTGCAACTACACCTCTAATAGCTGAACCTGTGTCCAAAAGAGCTGTTGGGGGCAGTGCACTCTGTTACAATATGTGGGGTTGGTGGAACACAGACAGTCCTCCAGAAAATAGCACCCATTGGAGCCGTAAAGGGACGGGGGGAGTGGGATACGCTGGTCTCAGCCTAGGAGTGGAAGCATGATCCCTGGAAACTGATTGGGGCATTAGCAAAGCTGCACAATTGGTTAACTTTGCCCATGTTCCTGAAGCACGAAACGTTCTCAGACAATGTCCAGATTACTAAATGTTACCAGTGTTAATAACAAAACCTCCAATAGCTGAAAATGTGTCCAATAAGTTCTGCTTGGGACAAGTCTATTTACTAATGCTGATGTTAACTAATTGCAAGACTGTGGAGCACACAAGTCTCTTTACTAGTTCTGAAGTTCTGAACAAGCGTAAGAGCTCCTGACAGGTTTCAGAGAGAGTGAGCATTCTTGCCAGCACTCAAGATGTAGGAGTTTCCGTTAGATTGACCTTCAGAGTAAAGGCACTGGCTTCAACTGGAGAGACTGAGCATGCTCTCTTCTTGCCAGTTCTCCAGGAATTTCACAGAAATTCACATCTGTCCTTTGGATGTCATTCTATTGGAGTCATTCTTTTTTAATGTTTCAGAATAATTTATTACAAAATTACATATACAACCACATCCGATGTTTTCTGCAGAACCTGGGTTTCCTTTCTTTGACATTTTAAGCAGGACTGAAAATCTGAGAGGGGGTTGGGGCAGAAAAAATAATGGAGCTTCGTTTGGGCTTCATTTGACTGTACTGAGCATGCTCCCATGCTTATGAGCATGCTCAGATGCACCGGGCAGGGTAAAGTGCTACTACAGGTGTAAAGTGCTACTACACCTGCAAGTCCTAGAATGGATAGGAAGTTAGCCGGAGGCAGATGGTGATCCCTGCTGACTGGGCCAAGAGGCACCTTTTAAACCTGGTGACTCTCTTTATTGAGCAGGGGGAGAGCAATTGGCCCCATCCACCCCCACCACAGCATTCCTCCAGTGGCTGCTGCTGGTTTCTGTCTTATGTTTCTTTTTAGACTGGGAGCCCTTTGGAGACCGGGATGCATCCTATCCTATTTTATTATTTCTCTATGTAAACCACTTTTGAAACTTTCGTTGAAAAGCCAAATGTTGCTGTTGTTACATTAAGAAACACCTCTCAACGACAAGGAGAGCGGGCAGCAAGGGGACCACCTAGATGGGTGGGGTAGGGGGGGCTCCAGGCCCAAAGACCCAAATCCCCCCCCCCGCCCCCGCTAATTTACAAATAAGTATCAGTGCTCCAGGCTACAAGCCTGCGCGCTCTCAAGCCCTGGATTTCCAGTGACAAGGAGCCCTCCAACGTCACGGTGGCAAAGACAAGAAGGCACTTTGAAATAGGGGTGGAGGAAGCAGCAGGATGCAACCCGATGGGTAAAACAACACAGAACCAGCACCTGGGCCGCTGCGGACAGTGACACCGCCGCCCTGCCCCCGCCCCCCCGACTTAAAAGCAACAACACGAGTCACGTGTAGAACAAATATGGTCCAGGCGCCTTTTCTTGATGCAGAACAATCCCGAGCGTGTTTGCTCAGATACAAGCCCCGCTGTGGTCACTGGGGCGGGCTCACTTCCAGGTAAGTGGGGTTCTGCATTTCTGCTCGCAACACTGACTCCCCCCCGTCCTCTCCTACCGACTTAGGGAAAAAAGGGGGGGGGGGCGGAGAGTTAGACAGCTTTCCCTTCTGCGCCTGCGCATTTGCTGCGCTTTGGAATAGTAGACTGAAGAAGCTCCGCTCTGCGCGAGCGCCGATCCAGCTACCGGGACTTCCTCCTCGCCGCCCCTCCCATCCTCCTCGCACCCCGGAGCATGCGCAATGCGCAGGAGCGCCTGAGGCCTGCTCAGGCAGGCGCTGCCGCCGCTTCGGGCCCTCCAGGTTCGGGGCTTCCGCTGCTGCTGGTGGGTCCCTCGACGCGGAGTCCCAGCCCTGTTGCGGCCGAGGGTGAGCAGGCCTTCCCTGGCAGGCGGGGCGGCGCTTGTGGCCGGGCGGCCTCTGGGGCTCGGTCTCCGAGGGGAGGAGGGGGACAAAGAAGTGCGGGGGCTCAAGGAGACCCTCGGCACATGCTCAGGAGCGCTCTTCCCGTCCACGGTCAAAGCTCGAGGGGCCCTAGGGCCTCTGCCTCCGGGGGATCAGCCTTCCTCTTTTCTTCTTCTTCGCTATAACAAGAATCAGGAGCTTTGCAGCGGCGGGGGGGGTGTGTGGTGTGTGTTGTGTGTTCCTGTTAGGCATGCTCGAGGAGGACAGCGCTACTTCTGTAGCAAGCAGGGATTTTGCCCTCTTTACCAAGCAAGGTCCACCCTGGTTGTGTATGCCTGGGAGACTTGATGCCTGAGCACTGGCAGATATTCCCCGCCTTTAGGGGATGGAGCCGCTCTGGGGAGCACAGAAGGTCCCAAGTCCCCTCCCTGGCAGCATCTCCACAGAGACTCCTGCCTGCAGCCTTGGAGAAGCGGCTGCCAGTTTGTGTAGACAATACAGAGCTGGATAGACCAAGGGTCTGACTCAGTATGTGGCCGCTTCCTATGTCCCTATGCTCGTGTGTCAATCTTGCAAGTACGCCTACAATAAATATTTATATACCGCTTTTCAACAAAACGTCCCCAAAGTGGTTTCCATAGATATAAATAGATAAATAAAATTTATCTTGTGGCCGGGGCGTCACAAGTACAAGCAGACAGGTCTCTGCCCCGAAGGATGTGCAGTCTGAATCCACAGCAGAGGGTCAACAAGAGCAAAGTGGCCATCAAGTTCACAGTGATGTGCATCCAGTGGGGATGGCCCCCAATCGGGGCTTGCAGTATCTAACGGGACTCTTGAGGACGGGGCTAAGGAAAAGAGGGTAGTGGTGGTGATGATAAAAGGAGGTTGGATTGACTGTCTGTGGGTAGGGGTGGGCAAGCAGCCCTCTGGCTGCTGTTGAACTACAACTCCTATCTTCCCCCAGCCACAATGAATATTTTGCCCACCCTCGGGTCTATGAGAAGGCCATACAGATAACAGAGAGTGGAAGTCACCGTGTGGATGGAGTGGCTGGTCAGTGGCTTCCTCTGATGAGAAGCTGTTGCCCATGTGGCGTCTGGCAGTGGTGTTTTCCCTGCTGGATGCTGTGCGTGAGGGAGAGGGGGCAAGGTTGCCACGAAGCGGGTGGCCTTCATGCCCACCTCCGTGTTCTTTCTCATTCAAGCAGCAAAGATGAGGAGCTGTAAGAGTCACTTATGCCCGTGCTAGCAGTGGAGGGAACTGGCCAAGAGATGTCTTATCGAGGTAACGAGCGTGACTTCCAGACCTCGGCACGGAGGATGGGGACCTCTCTGCTTTTCCAGCTGTCAGTCCATGAACGAGAACTGGACCTGGTCTTCCTAGACCACAGCTATGCCAAGCCATGGAGTGCCCACCCGGATGCCAGCAATGCCCGTCCCACTCGCCTGCTCTTTGTCACTCCCAGAAGACATCAAGACAGCAGCGCAAGGTGAGTTTGGCTCTTTCCTTTCCGGCAGGGAGAGGAGTGATTTGGCCCCTCCGTCCCTCCCCCCTTGGAATGTGTCTGCACCTTTCACACCGGGCTGAGAAACTGGGCTGGGCCTGTGTTCCTGAGCTCCTGCTCTGTGTGACTTAACCCATGTGTAGATTGTGTGGGGGTTTTCTTCCTTGGGGGAAACCAACAGGGCTGGTGAGAGGAGGCAGCTCATTCTGTTCCTTGACAACCCTTATTATATCTGCTCTCAGCGAGGCAGATGTTCCCATTGACGTGGAAACAGTGACGCCCACGCCAGTGCCCCTCTACGACAACCAGAAAGCCCGCACTGTGATGAATGAGTGTGAGCGCCACGTGATTTTTGCCCGCACAGATACTGATACGCCGCCTCCGCCTGAAGACTGGGAGGAGCATATGAACAGGTAGTAAACAGAGCAAGGGGGCAGAAAGTGATTTTCTGTGCTCAGGTGTTCTCTCCTATGGTGGTACTGTGGAGTGGGCAGCATAGCTCAGTGGTGGAGCACATGTCTCTTATGCAGCAGGCTCCAGGTTCTCTCCCTGGCAGCATCTCCAAGAGGGCTGGGAAAGATCCTTGTCTGAAGCCCTGGAGAGCTACAGCCAGTCAGTGGAGACAATACTGAGCTAGATGCACCAAGGCTCTGACTCATTAGACGGCAGCTCCATATGTGAGCACGATTTATCTATTTTAGTATGAAATGTATCTATTTTCACTATGGAGCAAAATAAGTGTGGCATGTATGATAGCTCACCCATCATCATACTTGCACACACTTTGCCCACAAGAGTTAGGCTACATGGCAAGTCATGTTTGTGTGGGAAATTGTGATGTGTGAAGTTTCCTTGGCTCTCAAGACATTGATGGTTTCTCCCAACATTTATTGCTCAGATTTGAAATCAAAATAAAGTACTTTAGTTCTTTACTCTCAGGTACTGCTTGTGTTCTGAGATAGGGTTAGGGGCTATTACAGTTTGGGATTAAACTTCTAACTTGATTTTTCCTTTGCAGGTCAGGCTGGACAGTAGCCCAGAACAAGCTGTTCAATAAAATCCTCAAAGCTTTGCAGTCTGACAGGCTGGCCCGGCTAGCCAACGAAGGGGTAAGGTCTGCTTCTTTCTGCCTCTCTTCCAGCCTGCAAGAGCCCACTGCTAGGCTTCTAGCCACATCACAGCAAGTTAAGCCAAGATTGTTAAAACATGCGTGTCCCCTTCTGTGTTGTCCCATCTAGTCAGGAAATGTCTCTTTTTACTCATAAATCTGTGAACTGGGGGCTGTAACTCCAGGTTCTGTGGCTGTAGCTTTAGTCTGGAGTTGTACACTCTGTGTTGCTGACATTGCTGTGGATCTTTCCTCTTTCTTTCTCGTCAGGCTTGCAACGAGCCAGTGCTGAGGAGGATAGCAGTGGACAAATGTGCTCGGCGGGTCCGCCAGGCGCTGGCGAGCATCAGCTGGGAGACCAAGCTGATCCAGTGGCTTCACTCCACTCTGGTGGAGACCCTGAGTCTGCCCATGCTGGCTGCTTACTTGGATGCCCTGCAGACCCTGAAAGGAAAAGTGAGCAGCCTGCCGAGTGCCCCTGCATCTGTGTTGCCTTTTCTTCGTGCTCTTCTGCATGTTTCTTCTCCAGGGGAAAGCATCTTCTTGGCCATTCTCTGCGAGAAGGCAGTGAGCCAGGACAGAAGAATGTCTCTCGCTTTTTCACGTACAATTTTCCATGTTTAAAAATGCATTTTTTTCATAAAACTATCTAGTAGTGTCATGAATTGGTAGTAGTACAATATTAATCAAATTGGGCAGTTTCGGTTTTTAAAAAAATATTTAAAAATGTATCTTTGGGTGCGCTAAAAGTAATATCTTCACAGTTCTTGGTGACCTCCTATTCCCCACCCACTAAAACCATGGGCAGGATCCAGACTTGGTAATGGTTAAGCAGAAAAATTAGTCATGACTAATGCAAGTCTCATTAATTTCAGTGGGACTTAGGTGTGACTAACTTAGTCTGGATTCTATGCAATAAAATTGCATGCTATTGAATTGTCATGTTATAAAATATTTACCAATTTTCCAGTTAATGTCCATATAAAGCTTTCTATTTGTTTGAAAATAACACTTCATTATGGTTTAAGTGTGCTTTTATTTTTCAGTTAGATATATTGCAAGAACTTTTGAGATTTTATACAGCACATAAAATTGTGCTAATCTGATTACTTGAGCCAGCTCAAGTTCTTGGAAAGTAGGCAGGTAAAATTAACGTAGTGTACTGTTCAAAGTTTTGTTAAACATAGTAAATCAGATTCCAGTCAATTTAGATCACGGATGCATTTGCCAGGAAAGCCACATGTCTGATAGAAAGTGCTTTTTCTTTCTCCTTTCCTTGTTGACTTGTATGGAGTGATGGCATATCATTTGGAGTTTATTTGGATGGTTATTCAGCCAGTAGGCCCACACTGTAAGCAGAAGGGAGGCTCCCAGAGTTACCCGCCCTGTGTTTTTCAAGCACAACATGGCAAATGCTTCTAGGTGTGTGTCTGGTGCAACCAAAAGTGGGCATCTAATTTTCTTACAAGGTTGTACTAATGCAAGCAGAGGGAGATAATGGGTTTGCAAAATAGATTGCAAAGTCAATGATGTGCAGAGTGTGAGTGTGTGAGAGAGAGAGATCCCATAGTGTCTGTTTGTTGCTGGGTTTCAGATTCCCACCCTGATCGATCGGATGCTGTTGTCTTCTACTGCAAAGACGGGAGCAGCAGGCGCTGAGGCGCTGTCCCTCTTACTGAAGAGACCATGGGATCCAGCAGTGGGTGTCCTTTCACATAACAGACCTGTAAGTCCCCTGCTTAACCAAGCAAAGAAGTGCCTTTTCAAAGTGGTGATTCTCCCTTTTGAGCAGGGGGGAGCAACTGGTCCTCTCCAGCCCAGCACAGCATCCCTCCAGTGGCTATTGCTCATGTCTGTCTTATGTTTCCTTTTAGATTGTGAGCCCTTTTGGGGACAGGGAGCCGTCTTTATATCTCTGTGTAAATACTCTTAGTAGCAAGTGCATCCTAAGCTTTCAGAAAATCAGCAATCCAAGGTTTTACTTGTGTGTCATGCCTTTGCATTTTTTAAATAGAGCTGATTCATGCACAGTATATGTAAGCTGCCTGCCTCTGGCTGTGCTCCCACGTAGACAAATGCTAAAGAACCAAGGAAGCAAGCACAGATATCCTGGGGAGGAGCCATAGCTCACTGATGGGGCACACGCTTTGCCAGCAGAAGGCCCCCAATTCAGTCTCTGGAATCTCAGCCTACCTAATACTTCTTGGGTGGCAGCAGGTGATAGTCAAGATCTCTGGAGAGCTGTTGCTTGTCAGAGAGGAAAAACGCTGGATGGATCCATGTTCTGGCTCAGTACAAGGCTGCTGGATTTGAACATAGCAAAGCTGCAATTCCTTTAATTGGAGGATTTAATCCCTCCCGCTCCTGTTAATGTGTTTTAACAGTTAGTGATCCATAGTTATTGGTGTATAAATCAAACAAGTCTCCTATTAATGTAAAGCTCAGATATTTGACTGAAACAAAATTCCATAAGAAGTTAAGAAATGGTTCTTGTGCGTGCTGTTTTTGACTGTTTGAGGTCTCAGGATTTTTACCAAGGTTTCTTGAATGGGTGGAATATATCATGCAACAGTTTTTTCTTACTTGTTAGCTGTGGGTGGATTTTAGGCTAACTTTAATTTGTTTTTCAAGAGCAAGTTGCCGGGTTCTCCGCTCATCCTCTTGGCATCTTCCGGACCATCCAACTCCATGTTCCCCACATCTCGCCGTCATCGGTTCTGGCAGTCACAGCTTTCATGCTTGGGAAAGGTTTGTGTCACTGCACTGCCCCATCATCTTTTGGCTGGGGTGTGAGTGAGAGAGAGTGGGGGAGCTTTTCTCCTCCATCTCAGGCATGCTTTGGTTTTCCCTCCAATAGAACCCCAAGATCAGAGTTGCCTTTACAGTTGTGTTGCCTTGTTGAACTTGGTTTGATTGAAAGCAAGCACATAATAACCTCTTGCAGGAGATCAGGCATACATGGCAGTGGAGTTCTCTGGAGGGGCCTTGGGCAGGTAACGGGTGGACAGGCCCCTTCTTCTGGGGTTATCTGGAGACCATTAAAAGCCAGAAGTAGATTTGGGTTACTCAAGATAAGACACACTTCAGTTCTGACCTTTGCAGATTGCAGAGTCCTGAGCCTTTTTGTTGATCCTCACAGATGACATTCTCAAACCCCAAAAGTAGTTTCAGTGTGGATTGTGCTGTAGTGAAATTGCTCTTGTCTCCCATTTCACTCACCAGGTGATCCCAGTCGCCACTCACCTGGTGAATAACGGTAGCGGCGTTGGAGTGTTGCAGTGCCTGGAACACATGATTGGTGCCGTGAGAGGCAAAGTCCTGGAGGTAAGAATAAGAGAGTCTGAGGGCTGCTGGTGAACTTCCCTCTGGCCTATAGACCCAAATACCTTTGCCTCTGTTGGGTTTGTGTGGCTTCTGCTCGTCTTGGGCTATGCAGAGGCTGACGTTCTGCCCCTCTGATTCCGTCCCCCCTCCCTTTCACTCTCTTCTAGATCCACAACCATTTCTCCCACAAGCCCATCATCCTGATTGGCTGGAACACAGGGGCTTTGGTGGCCTGTCACGTATGTAATTCCTGGTCTTCTCACTATTCCGGGGCTGCACAACTTTGGCCCTCCCGCTTTTTTCTCGCAGCATCTGCAGGAGGACAACGTGGTGCAGCCCTGTGCTGCCCACTGTGTGGTGCTCTGTCCTCCCGCCTGCCACCAGTGAGGGGGATAGGTGTGCTGTACAGAAGGGACACGTCCCCTGGGGTCAAGCGCTCTTGCTGCGCTGCACAAAGGGAATCTTCTGCATTTTGTCGATAGACTGAAGGGCGAGCCAGGGTGGTCTGGTGACCAGCGTAGAGGCTGCAGCTGTGGGTCTGCTCTGGTCTCTGAGTAGCCTTGGGCAGACTTGTGATGCGCAGTTCTACATCTTCACAGTAGGAATAGTTATTTTGTCTCGTAGCTCTGCATTTGACAGCAAGCCAGATGAAGAATTTCACACACACTGTAGACACGGTCAACAGGTTACTGTGCTGGGAAGTGCTGAGGCTGAAGGGGGTCTTTGTTCTGTCTGAACAGTGGAGGCAGCTGAACTAGATTAGCCACAACACCTGCAACTTCACTGAACACATTTGATCCAGGTCTTGGCTCCGATATGCTGGCATTGAGCTGTGCAGTCTGGCAGTAGTCCTGCGTGATGACCCCTTTGTTTTCTCCCTTAGGTTTCGGTGATGGAGGACGTCACTGCAGTTGTGTGCCTTGGATTCCCTCTCTTAACCGTGGATGGGCCCCGAGGGGTAAGAGGGGAATGGGGGCAGACTTCAAATGCAAAAAAGGGGAGTGGGGCCTCATCTGCTTCACAGAGGTGTGCAGGGCTGGAGCTTTGTGAGAGGCGTTCCTGTGCCTTAAGGAGTGCAGTTAATTTTTCTGTATTCGTCATCTGCACATAATGAAGATAAAACAAAATAAGTTCAGAACAACAGAGCTAGATAATAGAACATCAAAGTATACAGAGGTCTTAATTACAATTAGTCAGTTGCTCCCGTCTCAGTTTACAAGCTGCCGCACAGAATCTTGCTGCCCCAGTTGTAGTGGCTGTATACTGGTCTGCCAGAAGGGAGGAGATCCTGTCGACCTGGCATATTTTTAAAAAGTGGTACAATCCAGGCAATACAAATGTCCCTATAATATGAACAATATAGAAGAACCTGTGAAATGGTTTCAATATTTTTTATATCTGCTGTCCAAAATGGCAAGGCAGGGCATTAAACTGCACCAGCGAGAAAGCTCTCCTCTGATCTAGAGTGGTCAAATTTGCAAGGTACGCAGCTGGCTGAGGGTAGTTTGGGAAGCTGTCTGGAATACTACTGGGGACAACATAACTGAGATCAACTTGCTTCTCCATATCCACTATTCATTGTTTCATAATTTCTTTGGCAGTATCCTATTCCAATGAAAATAAGTATTGTTGAGGGAAGCCGTATCTATCCAGTTTATCACAGAGGCTCTTATACCAGTTAAGGCTGGTATCTTTCAGTACCGGGGGGGCAAGGCCCTGATGGCAAAAAATGTAATTTGAGCCAATAATTTATTTAACATTTTTATATACTGCCCAAAATGCAAGTCTCTGGGCAGTTTACAACAATAAATGTGTGGAGCCACCTCTGGGCATCGACTCTGGTTAAACCTGCTTCTAGGTGCTGGGTGGCATTCGAGACACCTCTAGGCACCTGAAATATGGCATGAAGGAATCTAGACTGGACCACTTCCATAGGTTTGAAGTTAACTTTCAATGAGGTGATTTCACATAACATACAGATGAGGAGGGGCTGTCGTAGGTCCATCGAAGTGTTGGCCAGCTTGCTCCAAAGTCGCAGTGTAGGGATGGAGTAGCCATTGTCTGATATCTGTTTTGTGGGGGGACAGGATGTTGACGACCCGCTTCTGGACATGAAGACTCCAGTTCTTTTTGTGATTGGTCAGAACTCCCTCCAGTGCAACAGTGAAGCAATGGAAGATTTCCGAGAGAAGCTGCGGGCTGAAAACAGCCTAGTTGTGGTTGGAGGAGCTGACGATAACCTCAGGTGTGTTCAGATGGAACAAGGTTCTTTTTAAACCTTGGGAACAAGGTTCGGGAGCTTCAGTCTGAAACGGAACTGTTTCCTTGGTAGGGTACTGTAGCTGAGACCTGTAGGCAGCCAATTCAAATGAAGCCAAACTTGAAGTTTGAGGTTTATGAAATATATACGAATCAGACCATCTAGCTCAGCATTGTCGGCTTCACCTGGGAGTCTTTCCCAGTTCTCTCACCTGCTGAGGCCTCTTAAGTGGAGATGCTAGAGAATGAACTAGGGACCTTCTGCCTGCAAAGCATCACACACACACACACACACACACACACACACACACACACACACACCCACCCACCCACCCACACCCATGATATACTACTGTTACCATTCTGGAGAAGAGGTGGTTAAGAGAGGATACACATTAAAACTGTAAGCATGTCATGGTAAAACGGATTTGAATGATGGATTCAGGGTAGGCAGGTCATTCTCTGGGTTTAGTTTATTAATGTGTACCAAACTAAATTTAATCTCCTGGCAATGGCCGCTGAAGCCAGTAACAAACTTTGGTGTTCCATCTTTGTGGAAAAATAAAAGGATTTTCTAGCCGGTTTTCTTGATTTCATGCACAGCCAGAGCTGATTCCAGTTCAGAACTGGAAGTGGGGATGGGATATCAGGTTGACTTGCTACCTTAATATTTGGGGAGAACTGTGCCAGAAGGCCAGGGTGGGGAGGAGGAAGAAGGCAAAGACTGAGTGTGTTTTCATAGCCTGTCCCTTTTTTAACAGGATAAGCAAAGCCAAAAAGAAGTCGGAAGGCCTGACCCAGAGTATGGTGGACAGGTGCATACAGGTAAATGCCAGATTATCATGGGATTAAAATATACACTCCAGATTATGTTGGGATCCTTCACACCCCTCCTAGTCCTCCTATGAATGTGGCTCTGCTCAGGAAGTGGCAGCACAACCCTCTCCATGTTCTGCACGGTTTGTCAGGCTTGGCCCTGAGTGGGCCCCTGCAGCCTCAGGGAGCCTTTCTTCCTGCTGATGAATTGGCCAGGGGAGTGCTGTTCTGGTGTGGCATCACATGGGGATGTTTCCACCTGGCACTTCTAGAGACAGTCCTGGATTTCCGGTTCTGTCCAGTGGGCACAGGTGATGAGCAGAGGTCTTTCCTTTCAGGTCAAGAGAAGACTCTTTCAGTCCCTCTAAGCATAGCTGCCCTCAGCTCAGTACCAAGAGCCGTTGAGGTGACAAGCTCTCAGTCCAAGACTAAGAACTTGGGAGAAGCTTCAGCACTGTCTGTCAAGGAGAGAGCCCAGGATTCCTTGGGCTGGCTAGTATCCATGCTGTGTGGCCAGGCTGGGATAGTGGCCTAGCCTGCAGCCTCTGAGCAACTCTCTCCTACTCTGGGAATGGTACATGTGGCAGAAGCGTACCATCTGCTTGCGAGTGTCTCATGGAGCCTGCTGAGCACAGTGTGACTCCGCTGTTCTGGAGCTGAATCTGTAATCATGCCAAAGTACGGTTGTGTGATCTTCTCCAAGGCAGTCTCCAACTGCTCCCCCTGTGCTGGTCTTGCTAGCTGCACTATGTCACAGTGGAGAAGCAGTCTTCTAGGCTAGCTGGAAAAGGTTTCTTACTCCTCTGTTTGTTCCGCAAGCATCAGCACATGCTCCTTTCTGTGAGTTGCGTGCCAAGCCGTAACAAAATTGAAAGGCAAGAGGAAGAGCTGGGGATGTTGACCTTCCAAGGCATCCTGAGCCTGCTTGCAGACTGCTCTCTCGGGAACTCTGTTTAGGTCTAAAGCAGAGGAGGATGTGTTGGGGCCCGCACTCAGTGAGACTCTGCCTTGTCTCTGCAGGATGAAATTGCTGACTTCCTGACCGGAGTGCTCACCCGAGCAGACAGTCACTCAGGTTCTGACCCTCGAGATCTTGACGCTGAGAAGAAGAAGAAAGCTCGTGACTTGGCCCGAAGGGATCTGTCCTTTGACATGCCAGAGAGAAGCAGCCGGCCTGCCTCCCCTGCCACTAAAGTCCCAGCTTCACCTTCGGGGTCAGAGGTAAGGGGGGGTGCAGCGGGGGAGGGCCTCACCAAGGAGTGGAGCTGGGATGGCCACAGGGGCCCAGGTCCCGGTCCGTGACCCAGTGGCGGATGGATGCAGGGTACCACCACTGCCACCCCCAGACCTTGGATTTGAGCAGGCATTGCTGACATGCTTCTCAAGCCTATTTTTGCTACCATAAGCCAGACTGGGACCACGTGGGCCCAAGCCAAGTCTCATAAGGGCTAGGAAGCCCCCTGCTTCTGAGGATGCTCTGTTCTGTGCTCATTTACAAATGCTGTGCTTGTGGGATCTTGGAGCGGAGGGAGACACGTGGCAGCGTGTGGGGCAGCGTGGCTTAGAGAGTTAGGCTGGCCGTTGGCATTTGCCTCTTGGGAGGGCAGCTGTGTGTAGGGATCAGTGGCAGGGCAAGGAGACAGAAGGAGCGTGGGGAGACGGGGAGTCTGTTGTCTGCTGCCTCATTAGAGCTCCCGGTGGATGAACTGCCGCCTCAGGGTTGCTGAGCATCGTCCTGGTGGTGCCAGCCTCACGGTGTGGGGTCTTGACTTCTCTTGGGTAGGATCTCTCCAGCGTGTCCAGCAGCCCCACCTCCAGCCCCAAGGCTAAAATCACCACTGTGTCGTCGTCTGTCCAGAAATCCAGCCAGGCTGGTGTTGCCCAGCTGCTGAAGAGGCCTGTGCAGCGGACGGAAGCGCTGCTAACGCACAAGCAGGCTCAAGGTAACTTGCTCTTCCTTCGTGCCTCTGGGGGGACTCCTGATGTAGGAAGCATCCAGCTTCAAGCTTCCTTCTGCAACACAACGTTCAGCAAGGGGCTGCCTCCTCCAGAGTAGAATCCCTGTATCTCTTCATTTCTGGCGGGGGCCCAGGGAGTGCAGGAATGCAGGCGTAGAAACAGAGCCCTCCATGGGCTTTGGGGTCTACAGCTGGGAAGCTCTTTGCTTTCTGGCTGGTGGTCGTCTTTGTCATAGGCTTCTAATGCATGTGTGCAAATCTGTGGTGAGCCCAGTCTTCAGCTGTGTCCCCTTCTGTTGCACTGCATCTTTCTAGCTGCACTATTCCACCATGGAGATGGGGATACCCTGTCCGAAGAGTAGGGCAATGGGCTTGGATACGGAGAGGGGGCAGCAGGGACTTGGTTGGACTGCAGAGAAGTCGCTGTCAGGAAGGACAGGAAAACACGCCCAGCTCTCCGTGGTGATAAACAGATCACACTCTTTCTTGTTTCTTTTGTGAAAGAAGTATAGCTGCCTTCCAGCAAAGAGAGGCTCTGGTGGGTGCTTTTCCATCCACTGGCTGTGCATAGTGATTTGCCAGAAGCATGCTGAAGGGCTGGGACTCCTCCCGTATTTCCCCATGCACCCATCACAGCCACACAGACTGAGCGCCAGGCACACACACCCCCTTACTTGGGGGTAGTGCAGCTCTTCCCCGCTGAGCCTGGCACTCCTCTTCTCTAATTGGCACCACCAGCCCGGTGTCGGTCCTTTTGCACTTGGCCACTCCTTTGCACTTCGTGAAGGGGTGGCATAATAGCATTGCTCTGTCCTCGTGCTGTCAGTGGCCCTCTGAACTGGAGCCCGGCCTGGCAAGAGAGACTGAGGGCCGTCACGCAGTGACTACCGATGCAGAAGGTCCCAGGTTCCATCGCTTCCCTGCCTGAGACTTTGGAGAGGTGCTTGCAGTGGGCACCAGCAGGAGTGAGTGAGTGAGACGGACCAGTAGTCTGACTTGGCCTGAAGCAGATTGACATGTTCACGGGCACAGCTCTGCACCACGATGCTCTTCTGCTTTTTGCCAGTGAGCCATGGTTCCGTGGCCGAGCCCTGCAAGAAGGCCCTGGATGCATTCTCTGGCACCACCAGTCAAAAAGGGGCTTAGGGAGCAGGCCTGGGCAAGGCCCCCTCCTGCCTGGAGAGCTGCTGTGGTTGGAGCAGACTGTCCTGGGCCAGACAGACTAGTCCTCCGTCTTGGTGGAAGCGGTTTCAGAAGCCCCCAGCTGGGCTGCTCGGTGTGGTCTGTCTCCAGAAGCCGCTGCTAGAGACGGGCAGTGTGTCTTTGTCATAGCCTCACTCCCCCTGTCTCCAGTTGGCTTCGGTCTTCTCTCTCTGTTGCACGAGGCCATGGGGGTGCCCGGGGGGGGGCTGGGAAGGCAAGGGCACCGTCCTCCTCCCAGTCCTTGAGACCTCGGGATGGAGTGCAGGAGTCGGTGCAACTTCTGTGTGTGTCCTGGCGCAAGATCTAGCCCAGTCACAAGGAGGAGGTGGCGGGGGCAGCGGGGCGAGTCCCTCGTCTTGGGCAGCAAGTGGCCCTCTCCAGCCCCCGCCCGGCACATCCCTCCAGTGGCTGCGGCCGCTGTCTGCTCCTTGGTGTTTCTTTTTTGATTCTGAGATCTTTCAGGACAGGGAACCGTCTTACTTCTTATTTATTTTTCCATGTAAACTACTTTGAAAACGTTTGCTGAACAGCAGTATATAAATATGTGCCGTGACAGTAGCAGCCTGGAGTGTTCTCCAGCCTCCAGATTCAGCTTCACTCTTCTGTTGTCCTGAATCATGGATGCCTCTCCGAACAGGCGTGTGCCGTAAGGGCCAAATGGGCACGGCCCTGTGAATGGCCATGGGGCTTCCCAGCCTTGGGTCCCCTGTTGGACTACAACTCCCATCATCACCAGCCACAGTAGCCTTTGGCCATGGTGACTGGAGATAAATGGGAGTTCTTGTCGACAGCAGCTGAGGCGTCCATGTGTCGGAACCCCTGTATTACAGCTGGATGGCTTCTTTCCCTTGCGACTCATCCTCTCTCAGCAGCAGTATTTGTGATGTGGTGGTTAGTTGATGCCAGGAGGCTTGTGTTCCTCAGTCCTAGGGAGGGTAACAGATCCCAGGTATTTTCAGCCACAGGAATCCTTTGTTGGCTAGTTGAGTGTCTGTGTGTGTCTGTGTGTGTGTGTGCTAAGTGTTCTGCAGTTAGGTAACCCTCTGTCTGAAACGACGGAAATCCCTGTGTGAGTCAGTAACCCTGCTGAGTAGACAGCTGAATGCAGAGCAGCCTTTCCAGTCTGCCCAGGAGAGTGTGGCAGACACACAAGTCTGCGCAGTCTTTCCCAAATGTTGGCTGTGGTGCAGTGTTTCTGGCCAGGGCGGAGGGGGCGGCCTCAGAGTTCCGGGGGCAGCCGCTGGTGGTGGTGGTGGTGGTGCTGTCCTTTCAGTGGGAGCTGACTCCTGGATCTGCCAGCCAGCCACAAATCTTTCTCTTTTCTCCTGGTGGGTAAGAGGGAACCCCCCCCTTCCCGCCCCTCCCATCAAACATGAGCTGTGATACTGTAATTCTCTCTGATTCATTTCAGCTCAGTTTGCTGCATTTCTGAAACAAAACATGCTGGTGAGGAAATCTCTTCCTCCTGGCACCTCTTCGTGCCTCTTTGGTGAGTATCTCCTCACTCCCTGCCTCTGTCCCTCCATCACCCTCCTTCCCTCGGAAGCCCCTGCTGCTTTTTGCCCCTGGCGTTGCTTTGGCGGGAGCGGAAGCAAGCTCTGAAGCCCCTCTGCCCGACCCCTCTCCTTCCATGGCAGGGAAAGGATCCTCCTGAGGTCTGTTGGTTGGCAGCTCTTGCAACAGGGCCCCAGAGATGGTCTGGATCTTGGATGTGCCAGCCATGCTGTACTTCTCTGGTGCGACCAAAACATGTGGAGTTGCAAACGGCTTCCAGAAGATGGTGCTTAACAGTTGAATCAGGCCGTTCTGGATGCTGAAGGAGTGGGATGAATGCTTGGACTTGTCTGGAAGAACAGTGGTAGCTCTGCCAAGAGGCAGCTGGTTGCCTTAGCTGGTGGAAGGTGGACCCCCTGGGCCCGGTAGGAGGTCCTGGGAAATGGCCGCTTATTGCAGACCAGAAGTGGACGTTCTCACTCGCTTTCCCCTGTGCATGCAGGAGGAGAAGGGGAGGGGAAGTCCTGCGCCTGGCTCACAACCATTCAAGTCCTGGTTTACATTTTGATCTGAACTGGACCTATGGAAGCAGGAGACAAACAGATCTGACCCATCACCAGGAAGTTCTCCTCTGCAAGCCTCTCTCGGATGAAGGAGAGCCTTATGAATGCACAGCACTTCATGACAGCAAGGCTTGTGCAGGAGAACTTCCCAGCAGATTGTGTCTCTTGTTAATGTTTGGGGAGGAGGCTCCTGTCTCTCAAGCCCGAACCTTGGATGAATCCTGCCATGCATTTCCAAGGGTGGGGCATGCAGACAGTTGGGCCTCTGTTCTGCTGGGTGCAAGTGGGTGAAACATGATCAAGCACACGAAAGGAAGGCTAACCTTTGAACGTGCAGGTTTCAAGCCTTCTGGTTTCAAACATGAATCCAGACAAACCTTGGAGTTAGGATAGTGTGTGGAAAGTGTATTTATTAACATTGGCTGGTATGTAACCAGGTTACCTTCTTATTATAAAGTTCTTAATCATGCGACTTTGTCCCGCAAATTATGTCTGTGGAAGAAAACACAGATGTGTCCAATCACTGTATTTGCCAAGCGCACTTTGGCTCTTGAAGTGCATCAGCAGCTTGAACACACAGGGACAGTTCTAGTCACTAGAGTTTGCTTGACAGTCTGCTTTAACAAACCTAGGCAGCCTCTCCAGACTTGACCAAATCTCAGCCACGTGGACTGAAGCATTGACTCAGCAGAAGGCACCTTTGTATGTTCAAAGGAAGGGAGGCGGACAGGTGGAGTTGCATAATGGCTTGTAGCTGCTGCCTAGACACACATCCTCCCCCCACCCCACCCACCAGCATTGAATTCTTTTTCAGTGGAACTGCATGCCGAGGGAGAGGAGAGAGGCTTCCATGTGCTGTGTCCATGCATGGACTCCTCTCTCCCCCTCCATTTGGTTGAGTAAAATCAGGATAAGAATGATTTCCGTGTCCCTTTTGCTGGGAGGCATATTTAAGCTTGCAGATTAGCTTCCAGCTGGGGTCATCCCTGTGGGTGATACCCGTGAAATACTGAACCTTCCCCTCTCTTTGTTGTTGCTTGGCATATTTGGAAGTGTTTCTGAACACTCTCAATATTTCTAATGTAAAGATGGGTTTTCTGTTTTGCCTACAAGGAGATGCTTACATTAGTTTTCTGTGTCTATCACAAAACAACTGTGCCGCTTCTGCTTTCATTTAAATCTCTGACATGTTGCAGATTCCCCACGTAAATCTGGCCAAGACATTTGAGCTTGTTAGCTTTAGCATCTGAGACACAGAGCCAGTGACATTGCTTTCCACAAGATGACAGCATGAGTTGCTCAGATCAGAAGACGGTGCTGCTGGTTCTCCTACATCTCTGAGATGCCAGACAGTGAATTTGTCAATTGGTGCTTGATCTGAACAGGGGAGGGAGTTCTGACTGTTTGTTTTTGTGTGTGTGGATTTTAGCAACTTGGAACAAATCACTCCTTTATTCCCAAGTCCAAATATTACTGTGTTTTAAAAATAATACATAATCATTACACTTTGATACATAATACATTAGCTGCTAGCATGTGCTGTGCCTTGAAGACACCGGCCAGTATGCATGTGACGGGTTTTAGCAAGGAGCATGTGCTGTAGCAGCCTGATCCTGCTCACATTTACTTGGAAATCAGTAAGATTTCCCTTTGGGGAAGGGTGGGGATTGGGCTGTGCAGCACACTAGCTCAAGGACACAGCAACATTTGTGTTAGCCCAAGCAGTGTGGTGCAGCTCGTTCAGCCTGCCATGAAGGCAGCGTCGAGGGACCCTTGGCACCAACGTAAGGTGCGTTACGGGTGGCTGCAGTGGGGAGGCAGAGCCCAGAAACCAGGAAGAGGACACCTTCCAGTAGCAGAGCTTTGCCTGGTTTGGGGGCCACTCACGACGTTGCCCACAAAGTTGCTGAGGAGTCTTTGGCTGACTCATGGGGTGCAACAGCACCAAGAGTTGCTTGTGCTAACTCTCTTCTTCCGCGAGTGTCCCTGGGTATGTGAGCCATTTATTGCAGTGTAACATCATTGCAAGGAAATATGTTTAGGATGGGTTAGGGTTAGGGACCATGGGATCTGGTGCACCCACTAGAAGCAAGCCTGATACACGGTGAGGTCTCTAGTCCTCAGGAGTGCCGCTCACAAGACCTCGCCAGATACTATCCTTTGTCTGCTGACCCTACCCCCAGTCTCTCACAAGCCCCAATCCGGCCTCCCCTTCTCCCCTTCCACTCTTCTGCCATTACTAGGTAAAGGTCAAGTGTGCCGTTGAGTCAGTGTCGACTCCTGGCGACCCCAGAGCCCTGTGGTTGTCTTGGGTAGAATACAGGAGGGGTTTTCCATTGCCATCTCCCGCGCAGTAGGAGATGATGCCTTTCAGCACCTTCCTAGATACAGTAGCTGCTGCCCGATATCGGTGTTTCCCATAACCTGGGAAACATACCAGTGGGGATTCGAACTGGCAACCTCTGGCTTGCTAGTCAAATCATTTCCCCGCTGTGCCATTAGGTGGCCTTCTGCCACTAAGACAGGGCACCTAATTCCTGGCATGAATTCTGCTGTCTTGAAGTAGCAGCTGCTGTATCTTGCAGGTGCTCCACATGGTCCCTGTTTGGCCTGACCAAGAGGACCTGTGGTTTATTGGCTCTGATAACTGGATAGCCACAAAAAGTATTTGAGCAATGTGCATATTTCTGCTCACAGTGAACTGGTAAGGGGTTTGTTTTTGCCGTACTGACTTGGAGTAAAGCTGCTTTCCAGATTCAGTAAGTGTGTAGAGCTAAACCTTACAGGTACTTCTGAAGAATTTCATTTTTTGTACGGATGAGCTGACAAGGTTAGGTGGCCACTGCAGGGCCTTTGAGGGCGGAGAGAACAGGCTCTTGGGGCATAGGGAGAGTCCGTTCCCGTTCTTTTTGCACAGGCTTGACATGGGGGAAGCTGCAGAGATGTGCGTGGGCTCATGGGCGCTGCCTCTTTCTGCCCTGCGCTTTCCATGTCAAGCAAGCCACCTTCTGTTCTCTGATTGCAGTTTCCTCAGAGCAGCAGCAGCAGCAGCTGGATGCAGGGGAAAAAGAAGAGCTGCGAATGCAGCTGAAGAGGCCCCAGGCCCCCAGCCCAACTCACTGCAGCAAAGCCTCCAAGCGAGCCAAAATCAAGGTGACCATCGTCTCCCATGGAGAAGCTGCTGGCACAGGGAATGGAGCACCCTTGGAGGCGCCCCCGGAAAGTGAGTCCTCCAAACCAGAACTGACTTGTAAGGAGCCAAAGCTGGACATGGGGAGGAGAGAGAGTACAGGGGTCACTGGTGGAAGAATAGTCTAGTGGTGTTTTCACAGGCTGAGTAGTAACACACAGAGAAGGGTAATGGATTGAGGGTTTGGTCTGATGGCTGTGAATTATGGAAAGCGAGCCATTGAAATCCCATACTATCTGGCATGCAAGATCTTGGCAGTTGTCTTCGTTTCAGAGAGCAATTTCAATAGTACACTTCAGAGTAATTCCGAGTTGCGGTTTAAGTGGTTAGGTGGCATGGCCACTGTGAAACTCAGGCCTTGTTGTGGATTCCTACTGAAAGCACTGCAGAGGGAGGCAGCACATGGGACCCCACAAAAGCCTTTGGCTGATATTGGCAGGAGGTGTTTCCAGGGCTGTGCATTTTCGTTGTCAAGGCCAAGTTGTGGTCTTTGCTACTCAGTTTGGTGTTGCATGAGTTGCGTCTCCCCAGCCAGTGTGGTGATCCTGGTTGGTGCAGGAAATGGCTTCATGGGATCTGTCTGGGACGTGCTGTGTTCCAAAGAGTTGTGACTTTCTTGGCTTTTGGGTTCTGGACCAGTAAGTGGCTTCCCAAAAAACGAAAGACTGGAGTATTGCTTCCTCCTCGGACGTAGTCCTCCCCAGAAGGATAAGCATTTCCAGGATTCTGATATGCCTTTGACTGGAAGGTTTTCTTGGTGTTTACAGCCATTGCAGTCTAACTAGTTTCCAGATGGAAACATATGTTTGTGATATTCTCATGGCCTTGAATACAAAGCTGGTTGTATATGACATACGTGGTCTGGTTTGTTTATTTTTTGCTTCCTAACTTGTGGGCCTCATATGAGCAGGTGAAGTGGGCCACAGTTTGATCAATTTCCTCTTTTGAGGCCACTTCACAAATTACATTTTTGGAAAATGCATACCCAATGCATGATTGCACAACCACGTTTGCAGCTGTGTGTCTAATACAGGTATGCTGGCCAGGGAGTTGGGACTGGCCACAGGTGCAAATGTGGGTTTGTCACCATGTGCTTTATGAAGCCGCTCTTGCATTGGAGGAGGGAGCCAAATACTTGGATGATTGTCCTTGGCTTTTGCTTTAAGGAAAAGCTGCTGTGGCAAATCCGTTAGTCGTCTGTCAACAGTGTCATGCCAGGTGTTCACACCTAATAGGGTTGTCCGGTGTTTCCTGTTAGAACCTGAGCTACCCGTGTACTAGGCGAGTAGAGAGCTGTATCTGGGATGTTGCTGAGGATGGACCGGCTCCCCTTACGGCCAGGGTTCTCCCACTTGGGTCCCCAGACGATGTTGGGCTTCAGCTCCCACCATCCCCAGGCATAATGGCTTTGGAGTGGAGTCCAACATCTGGGCACCAAGTTGGAGAAGCCTTGCCTTGAGCTTACTCTTCCGGCTTTCAGAAGGGCTGTTGGTACCACCTTGGAGAGGTGAAGACTTCCAAAGCTGTAAAATGTGCACTTTTGTCAATCTTCCTTTGGTTAATTTAACAGTAGTCATTTCTTACTGTACAAATTAACTAATCTGTGCTTAATCAGTGAAGCGTACATTTATCAGCTTTGAAAGTCTTTCTTTTTAATTATCCAACCTTTATTTCTTTTCACAGAAAATAATGAGATGCAGAAGTAAACTTGAACCAAACAAGAATTTCCTCTTACCATACGTGGACAGGAGAAATATGCAAGACAGATTTCCTTTGTATCCAAAACACTGCAATAAACTCACAATTTTAACTTGCTTCCGTTCCTGTGTATTTTATAAATGCTTTAGGAGGATGCTAACAAAATTGGATGAATTAAGACAACCCCTGCTATGATTGATTTGGCTGGTGAAGAAAGATAGTAAAGGGGTGAAGGTAACCTCCTTGAAAGAGAGAAGTTATAAATAACTTCAGTGAAATAAGTAATCAGGAGTGGTTGGTGACTTGATGCCTCCAGACCTCAAGTCCTGGGTGCTCTGAAGGCACTGGCTGATTTTTCTCAGTTAAGACTACTCAGTTTTCTATGCAGTTAAGGGAGTCCAGAATCAATTCCACTTATTTCTCCGTTGTATGTGCTGAGTAAATCATGTGCTGAGGTGCTGTTTCATGCATCTTTCACCGCAGTGTCAGCTGATGGAGAGCCAGAGGCTGATAGTTGGTCTTTTCCCAGTCTTTCAAACATAGATCTAGAGAGAGACTGGCTTAAGTGTGGCACTGGAGAGCATCTAACTCCCCTTTCTGTTCTCATTTTTCAGTTGCTGCAGGGAAGCCTCTTGCTGTGACCTTGGGACAGTCTGCTTTGGGTGCAAAGGAGGTGACGGGATTGCTTGCCACTTCCAAGTGAGTATCTGTCAATCTTATCAGCCAGTCTGAGGCGGGATTCAAGTCCATTCAAGCTGGTTGCCTCTGTGCCTTTATAAACATAGGAAGCTGCCTTATCCCAAGCCAGACGACTGGCTGAGATGGCTCTCTGGCACATCTTGCCCATCACCATCTTGCCTGACCCTTTGAACTAGAGATGCTGGGGGAGTGAACCTGGGACCATTTTAAATTTCAAATCCTGATGGAAATTTTGCAGAACAGAACCTGCTGGCTGGTATATCATGTGGTGGGCAGCCTGCATGTCTGAATGAGCCATCACAGATGAGACTACACAAATAGGATGTTCACATCTTCTTGTGTCATCTCAAACCACCAAGGCTTTTCCACTGGGAGTCTGTTCCCATTTTCCATGTTGATAAATCACCTCTGTGTGAACTGGCTGACAGTCAGCACTGCACAGATGAGGTGTTGCCATCCAGGCTGCCACGTGCCGTAAGCAGAGGGCCCAGTGCAAGGAGCAGGTGACGCCAGCTATTGTGGGGAGGCAGAAAAGTGCTTTGTGTATGAGTACCTGGAGGCAAATCTGTATGTTTGTTTTTACATTCATACCCTGCTCTTACTCCAGGGAGCCCAGAGTACATGGTTTATGTTTATCCTGTGAGCTAGGTGAGACTGAGAGAGAAGTGACTGGCCCAAAGTCACCCCATGAGTTTCATGGCTGAACAGGATTTGAACCCTTGTCTCCCCGGTCCTGCCTTGTATCGCCTGAGCTCGGAAGTGTGAGTGGGCCTCCCCTGGACTTCATCCCGCTGTGACTCTGTGGCTGGGCTGACTCCCACCTCCCCCCCCTCTCTCTCTCTCTCTCTCTCTCTCTCTCTCTCTCCTCCAGGCCCAGTTCCACGGCAGACAGCCCCTCTCTCAGTCCCACCCCCTCCGCCACCATCCCCAGCAGCACAGGCCCGAGTGCTTTCCACGCTCTGCAGAACAGACTGGTGGCCAGCGGCACACACTGCATCCAGGCCCAGCCCAGCAACACGCTCCAAGGTAACGCTGGGCCGTCTCGTTCTGTGGAAGGGAGCCCCAGCTGGCCCATCCAGAGCGACGGAGGGTCGTCTGCCGTTGGCGGCACGATGGATCTCGGAGGAGTCTTCCTGTATTGGACCACCTTGCCATTGAAAGAGAGTGACAAGAAGCCAGATTAGTCGACTGACACCGTTCCACAGACTCGGGGCGGGGCTGGAGATGTGACCCTGTGCTGAATGCGGAAGTGGCCCGGCATGGGGCTGGCCGTGGGAGGGGGGGTCAGATGCAGAGCAGCTCTGGGGTTGCCTCCCTGCGCCATGGGTTCAGGCGGCTGCTGCTGCTGCTGCGCTGGCTCCCCACGGCGAGCTGACAGGTGCTCTCTGCTTCTCTCCAGGGGCAGCTTCAGCCAGCAGCCTCTTGCAGGGCTTGAGCTTCAGTCTGCAGGACATTGGGACAAAGCCAGCCGCTCTTCCCGCCACGGTTGCTACTGCAGGCCCTTCTGTGCAGGTAGGCAGCCCTGGTGGCAGAGGTGTGAGGGGAGCCAGGGCCACAGCAGGGAGGGAACGGGGTTCTACTGGGGCATGTCTTGAATTCTGAAACGATGGCTTGTCCTAGGCTCCTGCTGCTTTTCTGGGGTGTGCAGAACCAGTTCAAACTGAACCCAGAGAAGCTGGCTGAACCGGGCCCAGTTTGGGAAGTCCAGTAAGGATTCCCCTTTACAAGTAAAGGGGGCCCCCTAATGACCAAAAGGGGGTTGGAAGGGGGGCGGGCAAGAGGGCCTCTTATCTGTGCCCTCACAGATCACATCCCATCAGCGCAGGTCGGCGGGAGCCCAGTACCTGCCTCTGCATGTGCATGGAGGTCACGCAAATGGCCCTGCCAGCCCGTGCTGATGGCGGGAAGCACTGGTGGTGAGGCCCAGGTGAAGCGCCCTCTTGCCCGCCCACCCTTTCAACCCCCTTTTCGTTATTAGGGATTTGCTTGTAAAGGAATCCCCTTTGCCTGTAAAGGGGAATCCGGATTCCCCTTTACAAACATCTTGAACCAGTTAGAGCACATGAACTGAACCACCGGCCGGTTCTGACCAGTTCACGGACTGGTGGTTTGGTTTGGATCAGGTTCAAATTAGAACCAAATCACCCAGAATGGTTCTATGCATACCCCTACTACTTTTCTCCGGGTTTTCATGCATTTGCTATAATGGCTAATTGCCTTGAATTGTTTACTCGCGAGAAGCCACCTTGCACTTGCTTTATCGTGAACCAAGGGGGTAGAAGATAGAATCAAGATAGCTGGCTGCTTTCAGATGTCCCATTCTCCAGGAGCAAGAAACATGTGTGCACCCCCTTCTCGCAAAACACCAGTGACCCCTCCCACCAACCCGAAGTGAGACCCCTCAACTGCTTGTTGAGCCTGTGCAAAGCTTCAGTGGAATACGCTGCACAGTCCGTGGCACCACACCCACTTCCTGCAAGGCAGAGAGAGCCCTCGAGCCCAGGCCTGCACAGTGCTGGGAACAGCAGCCCTTCCCATGGCTTTCCTCCTAGAGCTCTTAAGGGAGGGCCCTCCCAGCACGGAGCCAAGCGCAGTACAGGCAGACCTCGTTATCCGTGGTTTCACGTATCCACAGCTGGGGAATAGGCACCCGACCTTGGCATACGCATGGCGGGTGGGGGAGAGACTCGCGGATCGGGGGTCAGCCATGGCCGTACTTGTAAAGGGGAATCCTTGCTGGATTCCCCTTTACAAATACAGGGCTGGCAGGGCAGGGCAGCAGAGGCAGTACCTTCTGTGCGGAGGGGGTGGCGGAGGAAGCGGCAGCAGAGACGCCTGCCTGCCTGCCAGCCAAATAATGACGTGGGCCGTCTGCAGCCCAATTCAGGCCTTTCCATGCAAGCACACAGAGCGTGCTTTTATTTCTTTAAAAAAAAAATTCACTGCCCTTTTCGGCCCTTGCGGGGCACTGAAGGGACTGCTGGGGACCTGCAGAGCACGGTAGGGGATTTTGCCGTGCTTTTATTTGCATTTTTGGGCAGTTTTGGGGCCAGTTACTTGTTTAAAAAACAACCCTTCCCCCCCCCCCGTCATTTCCAGTCCTTAGATACCTAACTCCCGCGACGCCATTGCCCCATTGACTCAGTATCCGCGACACGCTAGCTGGGAACGGAGCCCCACAAATACTGAGGTTTTCCTATACTGTGTGGAGATCAGCCCAGCGGGAAACGGCTCTCACCTGGAATGTCTTTTGTCAAAGTGGTCCCTGCTAGAAAAATAGTGAGGGTCACTGGCTGGGGCCATGCAAGGACACAATACTGTGTCCACACACCAGCGATGGGAACTACAAGGTCTTGCTGCTTCTCCTCCCATGCAGGGGCTCCGTGCATTTGCACTGCTGAACTCCAGTAGCTGGGTGGGATGTGAGACTCTGAAGCAAAAGCTGGGGTGGCAGATTAGCCGGGCCTTGTTTAAGCCAGATGGAAGATGGGATGGACGAGCACAGGAAGCTCTCTCCTTGCACCGCGTCATGCCTCTGTTTGTGTTGCTCTTGCTTTCCCACCGGCAGGCCTCGGCCTTGAAGACCTCCGCACCGCTCCAGAACCTGGGCGCCATCACCACCAGCACAGGGACCATTGTCCGCACCATCCCGGTGGCCACCTCTTTATCGTCTCTTGGGGCCACAGCAAGTGGGAAGCCCACCACTATTCACCAGCTGCTCACCAATGGAGGGCTGGCAAAACTCGCAAGTAGCCTTCCTGGCTTGGCTCACCTCTCCAGCCAGGGGGCAGGTAAGAGGCCAGCCGCGAAGGCAGAGGAGGGAGTCTTTCCATGGTGGTGGCGGCGGCGGATGCTGCTGCTGCTGCTTTCCTGGACTAAGGCACTAGAACTTGTGGCTTCACCCGTAGGGATGTGAAAGAAGCCAGTAGGAACAGTAGCCCCCTTATTAGAGGGCGTGGCTCTTCAGCCCTCCGCCTCCCCACCCACAGGCACAGAGCTCCTGTTCTGTAGGTGAATTCAGGGAATTTTTCCATTCAGGAGCTTGCATCTGTTCAAGTCAGGATCCAGAGGTAAAAGCAGGATGGAAATCAAGTCACCAGTATAACTCTAAACTTGAGCAAGGGGCAGCTGATGAGACCTGGCACATGCTTTCATGATACAAAAACCCTGGCCAGGACAGCCAGTGTGGTGGTGTGGCGGAAGTATTGGACTTGGGCAGGAGAGTTCAAATTCTGACTTAGGTGGGAAGCTCACTGGGAGAACTGGTGCCAGTTTTACCCTCATCCAACCTAACGTACCCCACAGAGAGGCTGGGGTGAAGTGGCCAAACCCCACGCCCGCCACCCCGACTTCCCAGAATCAAAGCCTCTTCAGCATTGCCAGAGCGGTCGTGGCTCTTGAGTCTGGGGCTGGCTGCTTGTGCCAACTTCTTGACCTCTCCCTCCTCTCTTGCAGGCCTGAAGGCTCCAACTACCATCACAGTCACCCTGCGAGGGCAAGCCAGCCGCGTCACCGCCCTGAGCCAGGCAACCGCAGGGGCTGCCCAGCCCCCCATGGAAGAGCCCCGGCAGCAGCAGCTGCTGCTGACCCCCCCACAGCCACCCCAGGTAATTCTTTCCAGCTCTCGGGTGAGGGGCATGAGGAGGAGCCGTTTTGGAACGACCCTCCACTCCTGAAGGGGGTCCTCTCCTCTCCACTTGCTTGATTAAGGAGCCGCAATGAGATGGATATCTTGCCGCTGGCCCCACTGGCGGTCAGCTTTGGTAACCGCTTACCAGCAGTGAGATTTGCAAACAGGTCTGAGTTTGGGGAACTCTTGTTTCCTGGCTTGTGCTCATAGGAACACACTTAAGAGATTTCCAGCAGAGCCCTAGAAACTTAAAAGGTTTTTCCAAATGAGAAGTAGCATTCCCTTGATGCTTCTGCTGCACAAAATCTCTGCAGTCCTGTCTGGTCTGAGAACTTTTGGTCTTGGGCCCTTTCCCTTGTCCACCGGACGCTTCTCAGCTTATGATCAGAGATGTCGTTTCAGGGCCCTCCACTTGTGTTTTTTGCATGTTCTGTCTTCCAGGCTCCAGACAATGCAACTGGGAGCTTGGCCAGCCCAGCCTGCAGTTCTGTTCCTCCCAGCAAGCTTCTGTCTCAGGTGGAACTTGGCAAAGCCCAGGCTGGCCTAGAGATGCCCCCTGCAGACCTAGCGGCTCAACTGACCTCAGCAGCAGCACCTGTAGGTGAGGGAGAGAATGGCCAACCAGCATGGCGTGGAGCTGCATCCTGGGGCAGGCTGGCTGCTCTCCGGGGGCGGGGGGGGGGGGGCGGCGACGCCTGTCCAAGAGTAAAGTGGAAAACCCCTCCCTACAAGAAAGGCTTGAGCAGTCTTTGGTCTTCAGGAGCATGTGACTAGGGCAGGACCCAAGAAGGAGTGACACTCTGTAACAACAGCAAGGATTTATTAATAACTAGCTTAACCCATAACAGAGCATCTGTGCACTAGTACTTGATTGCTCCCCTCACCTCAGATCTCTCCACCCTCACCTGAGCTGCACTCCTGCTCCTCCTCCTCCTCCATCCCCCCCACCCCTATTGGCCAAGCTGCAGCCCCTATCCCCAGAGACCTCCTCACCCAAGCCCTGCTCCTCCCTATCTGCATATGGAATCTCCACTGCCCCATCACTACGGTGCTTCTGGTTGCAAACTCTCACGAGAACTGCCATACACAGGATTAGCCATGTATGCCAGATAGATAGATGGCATAAGGGACTCTATAGAGGCATCACTGCTTCCATTCAAGTAAAACCCTTCTCTAGGAATTACAAGAACTATGCAGTCAGATCCAAGCACTTAAAACAAAAATAAATTCCCTGACACGTCTAGCTAAACTGGTCTCTATCCTTCCTGCGTACTTCCAGGTAAGGAGTTCCCAGCCCAAGGCTGTTGAACTTAATTTGTCCTACAGTAGTTGCTGATCATGCCTCCGGGGAATAACTGGACTCCAAAACATCCCTCCCTACTTCTCTATAGGCTGTTGTCCAGTAAACCTTGCCCCTCACTCTGGATTGGGCCACAGGGATTTGATTCTCCCAGGTTTTCTTCCTTACTTGGAGCCCACCCTCCAATCAGTTACTCTAATTGAGGCCTAGTCCTCCCTCCCTCAAGCCTGACTATCACTAAGGGGGAAAGTGGCATGTGAACATTTTCCAGGTTGTTTTTTTTTTTTGAAAACCCATCTCTCTGTGTATATGCTGTGGCAAGGCCTCTAAATTGTAGAAATGGGGGTGTGTGAGTAAAATGGGGCAATGTGCTGTGCACACATATAGTGGTCTGCCCAGGAGCAAAAGGCAGTCTTTCCTCCTAGGACTGATGTTGCGTGTGACTCCAGAAGCTTTCCTGCTTGTGTGTCGAAGTACCCAGTAGCTAGGAGCAAGCAACGTTTAATGTGAATTTCTAGCAAGGTTTGGTTCTGCTCTTCATCCAGGGCACAACAATAAATTTATTTATTTGATTTCTATACCACCCTTCCAAAAAAATGGCTCAGGGCTGTTTATACAGAGAAACAACAAATAAATAAGATGGCTCCCTGTCCCCAAAGGGCTCACAATCTAAAAAGAAATGTAAGATAGATACCAGCAACAGTCACTGGAGGGACTGTGCTGGGGGTGGATACAGGGCCAATGGTTAATGGAGCCACTGTGGCAGAATATCCAAGAAAGTGGATAGCCCTGTTTCATCCTTATCCCCAGTGGATTCCAGGCTTCACCTAAATTGAGGCAGAGGATAAAAACTCTGTTCTGGAAGTTATTGTAGGTGAGAGGGTGGGCTTTGGTGCCTGGCTGACTTGAACATTGGAGATTGTGGATGTGTGGATATGATGCCCAGTAAGCAAGTCCCTGATCATGCTGAGGGCTGGATGGTAGCACTAATGGACACCTCTTGTCCTTCCTCTGCAGTGACCACCACAAGCCCCATGAAGACCCTGTATGTGATGTCCGATGCCAAGCTGTCTGCACTCACAAAATCTGTCATGGGAGAGGCCACTTCTGTCCCTCTGAAGCCCACAGCCATCCAGACTGGGGCTGCTGCTGCTGCTGCCTCCTCTGCTGCCTCCCTTGGAGCTGTGACCTTTGCCAGCACTCCCAGCCCACCCTGCAGCCTGGTGCATTCCAAAGTTGGACCCGTTTTGCAGACGACATCTAAGACCGTGATTCTGACCTCCACACTAACAGCCATGAAGGGTGACCGGGCCCTAGGACAGAGGGGAGAGAAGGTTAATCTGACGAAAGGCCACGCAGTTGGGGCAATGGAGACCCTGGGCAGGGTGCCTTCTGTCATGGACGACAGCAGCACCATCCTCCACACGAGAGAGGCTCTTGCTAACAGGCACTTGCTTCCACAGGGCATGTTGCCTGCTGCAGCTGGCACCACCCTGATCACTTTGGGCAGTAACCTGGCCAGCCCCTCCATCATAACCACAGCTGGGCCTGCCCTTGGCCAAAAGCCGTAGTGCTGATTCACTGTTAACTGGAGTTGGCCTTTGCTAGGGAATACAACATTCCCTTTGGGAACTGGGATATTGTTCCCTCATTCCTATCCTCCATACTGAGGATACTTTGTTTTGTTCCTTTGTCACTTTTAATAAACTTTTTGTGTATGTAACATTTCTTTTAATCATTGCCTGTAAAGAAGGGATATAAAATAGTTCACAAACATTCAACAAATAGTGTGTGAAGTGCTTCTATTTGGGGTTTTCCCAGCATCTTTTGCTACAGAACTCCACAGGGAGGCAAGCAGTTAGACTCCCACTACAGGGGGAGTGAGCAGTGCTTCACTAACAGAGGATTCCTTTGAGGCAGCCAAACTGGATTTCACCAAGAGCAAGAGCTACACACTGTGTGCTTGAGAGTGGGGCAGTCCAAACAATCTTCAGCAAGAGCAAAGTGGTCAAGGCCTGCTGGGATATCTTGGCTTGTTGGTAGCCTTCAAGCCAGTACTTGATCTTGCTCGTGTGCAAAAAGCAGGCAGGAAATGAGTCTTCAATTATACAGGACTACATACTACTATGTAAGCCACCTAATGGCACAATGGGAAAGTGACTTGACTAGCAAGCCAGAAGTTGCCAGCATGAATCCCCACTGGCATGTTTCCCAGCCAGAATAGCAAAAACAAAACCACTACCAGTTCACTGAGCAAAAATACACATATTGCACAAAGACCTTTTGTGGTCATCCAGTTATCAGAGCCAATAAACCATAGGTCTTCTTTGTCAGGCCAAACATGAACCATGTGGAGCATCTGCAAGATATAGCAGGATTCATGCCAGGAATTAGGCGCTTTGTCCTAGTGGCAGAATGGCACAGTGGGGAAATGACTTGACTAGCAAGCCAGAGGCTGCCGGTTCAAATCCCTGCTGGTATGTTTCCAAGGCTATGGGAAATACCTCTATCAGGCAGCAGCAATAGAAGAAGATGCTAAAAGGCATAATCTCACACTGCGTGGGAGGTGGCAATGGTCAATCTCTCCTGTATTCTACCCAAGACAACCACAGGGCTCTGTGGTCGCCACGCCAGGAGTCGACAGCACACTACATACTACTCTAAGGCAATTCCTATTTCAGTTAGAAAAATGGTGTTGAGCAATACAGAGGGAAAAGGACAAGAGAGATCTCTACTTTAGTCAGTCATTCTCCCTATAACCCTGTGAGCCAGAGATCCTCCCCTCCCACACCACATTCAAGTGGACAGGATACCCTCCTATATTGTGTGAAAGTTTGAAGGAGAGCCGGTCTTGTAGCCAGCACGATTTGTCCCCTTAGCTAAGCATAATCCACCCTGGTTGCATATGAATGGGAGACTTAGTGTGTGAACACTGGAAGATAGTCCTCTTTGGGGTGGATATTCCCCTCTGGGAAGAGCAGAAGGTTCCAAATTCCCTCCCTGGCAGCATCTCCAAGACAGGGCTGAGACAGATTCCTGCCTACAACCCTGGAGAAAGCCACACTTCCAGTCTGCATAGACAATACTGAGCTAGATGGACCTATGGTCTGACTCAGTATATGGCAGCTTCCTATGTTAATACCAGCACTTATTTGATTTATATTCTGCTCTTCCAAAGGTGGTTCAGGGCAGTTTATATCAATATAAAAATTAAAATCCATGAATTAAAAGCAGATTACAATTACAATTAAAAGCCAGGCTAAAAAGATGGGTCTCTACAGCTCTCCTGAAGGCCTCCAGTGAAGACAATCTTATCTCTCATATCCACGGGGCGCACGTTCCACAACCTAGGGGTGACAGCAGAGAAGGCCCTCTCCCAGGCTGCCACCAGATGAACCAATGGCACCCGAAGACAGACTCCTCTTGATGATCTCAATGAGCAGTTGGGATCTTGTAGAGAAAGATGTTCCCTAAGGTAACCCAAACCCAAGCCATTCAGGGCTTTAACAGTAATAACCAGCACTTCATACTTTGCCCGGAAACAGATCAGCAGCCAGTGCAACTGTCTGAGAACAGACATAATGTGGTCTCTCTGGGATACCCCAGAGACCAATCTGGCTGCCGGATTTTGAACTAACTGAAATTTCTGAACTACAGGCAGACCTACGTTTAGCACATTGCAGCAGTCCAACCTGGCGGTTAACAGCTGGTTCACCACTGTTTTCAGGTCATTCTCAAGAAATGGGCAGAGTTGTCAAATCAGTCACAGCTGGTAAAAAGCACTCCTGGCCACAGCCTCAACCTGAGGCACCAGGGAGACCTGAGTCCAAGTGTACTCCCAAGCTACAAACCTGTTATTTCTGGGGGAGTGTAACCTCGTCCAGAACAGGAAGTTCTATCCTGCCTTGCAGATTTAGACCCCTAACAAGCACTCCATCTTGCTTGGATCCAGTCGCAGTTTATTATCCCTCATCCAGCCCATTACTGCCTGTAGACAGGCATTTAAGGGGCTAATGTCATTTCCTGATGTTGATGACAAGGAAAAATAGATTTGGGTGTCATTAGCATATTGATAACACCCAGAACCAAATCCCAGATGACCTCACCCAGCGGTTTCATATTGAGGTTAAAAAGCATTGGTGACAGAATGGAGCCCTGGGCGACTCCATATAATAGCTCCCTCTTTGAAAAGCCAAGCACCACCATCTGAAATCTTCAGTGCCTCATATGCCCAAATCCCTCAGGCAATCCAGAAGGATACTATGGTTGATGGTATTGAAAACTGCTGAGAGCTCCAAAAGGACTAGCAGAGTCCCACTCCCTCTGTCAATTCCCTGGCAAAGGTCATCTGTCAGGCTCCCCAAGGCCATCTCAGTCCCATAGCCCGGTCTAAAGCCAGTTTGAAATGGGTCTAGAGAAAACCAGTTTCCTCCCAGACTGCTTGAAGCTGGTCAGCCACAACCATTTCAATCATCTTACCCAACCATGGGAGGCTGGAGACTGGCTATAATTATCCATCATTAGGATGGATAATTTAGTAGCACATTCTCTCTCAGTGGGTTGGATAAGAACTAAATGCCCACATGTCTGAAAGACAGACCTGGACTTGTGGATAAGACTAGTAGTCCTGCTTACCAACAACTATGCAAGGAGTTTGCACTACCAATTAGTACTGTGCATTTTTGAATTTATCTTTCAGGAACACAACAGATTTTTTAAAATGACAGTTCAGAGCTACTGCTGGCAAGAAACTCCACACCTCCTTGCATGCCTCCTTTACAGACAGGGACTGTGAGGATTCAGGAGGAACTGCTGCCCTGTCTCTGTGGCTGATTTCCCTCTCAGCTTGGGGAAGAGGCGAGCACGCGCAGCAGGGCACGCTTAGGATGAACCTGCAGTGGAACCTGGGGCTGGGATGGCTGGGATAAAGTCAAGGCTCTGGGAGTGCTGGCCCACAGCTGGCATCTCATTCCTGGAGTTCTCGCTTGTGCCTCCTCATGGTAGGCCTGCCCACTATTAAGTTTTGTATCAACAGGCTTGACATGCTAGGTCATATAAAGTACAGTTTGTTACCCATCCAGGGCAAAAATTCAATCATGCCTTCCTTGGTAAAACACGCACTGGTATTCTGAACAAGCCAGTGGTTTCTTCAAACCAAGGTTGGCATAATGCAAACATGTAAGTTATCAACCACAAGAGAGCCCATGCCTCCAAATGAATAAATAAGTTTTACTGGAATGCAGTACAGAGTTCCTCATAGGTGCAAGTAGGAAAAAATGACCGGGGGAGGGGGAAGCGGGGGGGGGGGAGGACAGGAGCAGCAGAAGAGAAGTTCCATGTACTTTGTTTTTTGATTGATACAATGACACTCAATTACTTGCCTTAGAGCCAGGTATTAAGCCACAGATGTTGGCAAGTGTGAAGTGATGCACACTGAGACGAAAAACCCCAACATCAAGTATGCGCTGATGGGATCTGAGCTGTCAGTGACCGACCAGGAGAGGGATCTTGGGGTGGTGGTGGAGGACAGCTCGTTGAAAGTGTCAACTCAATGTGCGCAGTTGTGAAAAAGGCCAATTCCATGCTAGGGAACATTAGGAAGGGGATTGAAAATAAAACTGCTAATATTATAATGCCCTTATATAAAATATGGTGCGGCCACACTTGGAGTGCTGCATACAATTCTGGTCACCACATCTAAAAAAAGGACATTGTAGAACTGGAAAAGGTGCAGAAGAGGGCAACCAAGATGATCAGGGGCCTAGAGCACCTTTCTTATGAGGCAAGGCTACAACACCTGGGGCTATTTAGTTTAGAAAAAAAGACAACTGCGGTGAGACATGATAGGTCTAGAAAATCGTGCATGGTGTGGAGAAAGTGGATAAAGAGGAATTCTTCTCCATCTCACATAACACTAGAACCAGGGGTCATCCCATGAAATTGATTGCCAGGAAATTTAGGACCAACAAACAGAAGTACTTTTTCACACAACGTATAATCCACTTGTGGAATTCTCTGCTACAAGATATGGTGACAGCCAACAAACTGGATGGCTTTAAGAGGGATCTGGATAACTTCATGGGGAGAGGTCTTTCAACAGCTACTATTCGGAGGGCTATAGGCCACCTCCAGCCTCAAAGGCAGGATGCCTCTGAGTACCAGTTGCAGGGGAGTAACAGCAGGAGAGAGGACGTGCCCTCAACTCCTGCCTGTGGCTTCCAGCGGCATCTGGTGGGCCAATGTGTGAAATAGGATGCTGGACTAGATGGGGCTTGGTTGGGCCTGATCCAGCAGGTTTGTTCTTATGATGTTCTTAAAGACATTCTTGATGTCTCAAGAGATAATCTTGTATACCAAACTGGCAGACCAGACCTGAGCAACTGTTCGCTATGGGTCTGAAGGACAGCTGCTGGGTTACAAAGCCCATAAAAAGAGCCCACACAAGCAGGTGTCTCTCTTCACTTGAATGGAAGAGGAAGCCTAGGGCACCCCTCCTCACATGTGACAGGACTGTCTGCTTCATCTAAGTGAATGGGGGAACTCTGTATGTGCTCCTGAGCTTCCACACTTGAAAGGAATTGGGGCAAATGTGTGCAGATACCAGAGATGGGCTCTGTGGTGATCAGCCCTCCCCTAGAGTGAACCGGAAGTGACCGAGACCTAGAGGGTCTGGTGGCAGGAAGTGAAGGGAGGGAGGGGGGTCTTTGTTTTCAGTTGGAGCCAGGCAGGGTGAACAACAGCTGGCCTGGTCTGGCAATGGCAGCAACCAGGAGCTCTGTAGGGGCCTGAAGTCTCTACCATGGATTTGGTGAGTTCAGGAGGAAAGCCAGGGCTTTGGCTTCAGGGAAAGGTTTAGCCAGGAAACTGTGTGTTAGGTAGCCTTTCGATTTTGTGCTTTTGCAAATCCTTACAATCGGTTTATTGTGTTTTTATCTGTAATGTAACAAAGAGGAACTGAGTCAAAGCCCTTTCATCCAACCAAGGGCTCTGTAGAAGTCTCTGTACCCTGTAAAGATGCTTTTAAAGGTTTCTTTCACCTGGGGGTGCTTTTTGAATTATCCTTGCAACTGGGTAACCACGATTTTAAAGTGTGCCAATCGAAACACCAGCTGGAGTGATCTTTGGAAATAATTTTGTAAAGCATTGAGTATTTTCCTTTTACCTGTAACTTAAAGCTGAGGGAACCTCAGACTGAAGCAGTCTGTAGTATTTTGAATCAAGTTTTTCTCTTTTTGTTCTTTGCAATTTACCTGTCTCTGAGTGGATTTTTAACTCAGGAAAAGGGATTTTACTCTGGGGCAAACATGCCTCAATGTTGATTGCTCAGCAACTCAAACTACCAAGTTTGCTCTTCACGTGTAGACTACATATTGAAGGTTTTCTGTATTTTTCCATTGGTAAAAGGAGAGTTTCCCTGGAATTTCACCCACACCAGGGAGCGATTAAACTCTGTTAAAAAGTGGGTGTGGTGGCTGCGATTACCATGAAACAGTTAAGTTTTAAGGGAACAGCCTTTGTTGAGCGAATATGGAGGGAATGAGTCAGCATTTTTCTTTCCCCCATGTGGGCTCGCCTTGAGACAAAGGCGGGGCTTAAATCCGCTATTTGCTACAGGCTCTCATTTAGAAGTCTTCCTTATTCAAGAAAATAATTCATGCTCTTCATTAGATGACTCACAGGAAAACTTCAACAGATTGTTAGTCAGACACAGGACAGTCCATCCAACTTCAAGGCCATTTTCTTCGTAGACAGGGTCAACTGCTAATAATACACCATGATTTCACAGGGAAATGTAGTTGCAAAAAATTCTGCATTATGGTAAGGGAGGCCATTCACAGGTGGGGATGCTTACTGATCTGTTTGTCCATTATTTATCTTCTCTAGTTGCGAGGGATCTTTGCATGTGTTGACATCTTCCCACACGATCTCTAGGAATAAGTCGTAGTTCTGAACCGTGCTTGAGGAAAACATTTCCTAAAGAGCAAGAGAAGGAAACCCATTACCCAATAGGCTACAGGAGTTTGACATGCAAGCATAGCAAGACTTCAGGTAAAAAGGTTACTGTGAGTGGCAGGCAGATAGGGAAGCTGCTTTGGTCTGAAGAGCTACCGCAGACCCTTCATGCTTCTCTTCGGGCATCCCTACACACAGCCTGGCACAGTTTTCCCCACCTGTGTCTAAGCAGGAAACAGAGAAGCCGCCTCTCCCAACACTCCAAGCAGAACTGAGAAAAGGCAGGCCCCTCCCACAAAATATGCTCCCCCTGCTAACTGGGCAAAGAGGCACCTTTTAACGTGGTGATTCTCTTTATTTAGCAGGGGGAAAGTAACTGGCCCTATCCACCCACAGCACAGTACCTCCAATGACTGTTGCTGGTGTCTATCTTTTGTTTCTTTTAGATTGTGAGCCCTTTGGGGAAAGGGAGCCATCTTATTTATTTATTTATTATTTCTCTGTGTAAACTGCCCTGTGCCATTTTTAGAAGGGCAGTATAGAAATCAAATCAATCAATATCAGCAAGAGTAGTTTCCTCCTTTGCAATAAGGAAAAAAGGGGAAGAACTCAACAACTGAAGCAAGTGATGGGATCTGGCACATTCTGTGCTGGTAACAAAAATACCAATCCAGCCACTCTAGAGCACATCCAGCATCTTCTAGCCATGATTCTTCTACATCCAGGACCCGTCCTGTTACTCTGTTTCTCACCTAGGAATTCCCAGCTGGGACCAATCCTGCTCTGCAAAAGTGACTCTGCAGCAGCCCACACAGTCAGGGCTGCAGCTGCACCAGAGGTAGGCTGGGCCAAACTTGCCGGAAACTAGATCTGCAAGGGTCATGTGGATCTGAGAAGTGGACCTGAACTCTCCACCCTTATAAAGCTTGTGCAACTGAATCAAATAGCTTTTTGATGCAATGAAAATGACAGTTACAATAGTAACACATACTTCTGAAATGTGTGCCCATGGAAAGATTCAGGATACAGCCCTATCTACACGCACTTGTAAGTAAGTCTCACTGAACTCAGTGGAACCTGCTTTCAAGAAAATACACATAGTTTGGTCTCTCATGTACGCAGTTTTCTGTGGAGGCAAACACAGCTGAAGGGCCTGAGCCTTGAAGGACTGTTCCAGGTTAGCCTTTAAAGGTGAAAGAGGCACTCATGATGGTGCCTCCGAACTCCTCTTGTGCCAGGGAAAGCAGGTGGGGGGTGGGTCGATGGGAAGCTGGAGGGGTGGTGGTGAAGTTTTTAAGGAAGTTATGTGGAAGGCTGTTCTGCAGGCCAGATTATGTTGAGGACAACTGAAAACCTACATGTAAGATGTTCAATTCTGGAAAAAAGGGTATCAGATAGCTACTTACCAGCTGTCTGTGCCGGGTTTATTCCTATTCCATCTGGGGGGAAAGTAAAAAAGTTAACCTTCATGCAACAACTTTAATCAGTCTCTCCACTAAATACAAAACAGTAAGCCACTGCTGTAAGTGCCACGGAGGCCTCCTCAACATTGGAAAGTATGAACCTCCCAGGCAGAATCCACTCAGGTCTCCTGAGTCAGCCTCATGGAAATGTCAATGGGGCCTGCAATGGAGTACAGTCACGCTCTTGTCCCTGGACAACTCTAGATCTCTTTATAACCTTCCCTTTTTGGATAAGGTGACAGAGCGTGTGGTGGCATCCCAGCTGTAGGATGATACGGATTATCTAGGCCCCTTTCCATCTGGCTTCCATCCTGGATATGGGACTGAAACGGCCCTGGTCGCTCTCTAGTGGACGATGTACACCACCGGGAGCTTGACGGGGGTAGTGTGCCCCACTGAACTACCATCTTCCCCACAACACAAAGATTTTTTTTTTTTAAAAAACTTACCATTTGTTATAATGGCACTTGTTGCTGCAGGAACTTTGAACTAAATGAAACAGAAGAACATTTTGCATTAGAAACAGAGCCACACCAAATCAATTATTTTTGGGATATATGGGGGCGGGGGGAGAGTCTATCAGTGCTCTTCTGCACCAGCAAGAGTAGAAATCTATATTATTATTATTATTATTATTTAGTAGCCAGACAATGGACACTTGCTTGACAAGATTACCAGAATTAGTGGTGGACATAGAGAGGGAGAAGGCTAAATGGGCTTCTATTTATCCTAATTACAAGCAACATACTTTGAACAGAAACTGGACTACCTAGGACAAATAAAGGTTTTATTGAATAACTGATGAATATCCTAGTCTAGGTGTCCTGGTTTCAGTTCTAGCTGCCATGGCTCCCTGGCACCTGGGATTTGTCAAGCGCTGTGACAGTGCCCTGTTTTTACTGTTATTAGTTTTAGCTGAAAAGTAGACTAAGTTATTTAAACAATAGAAGCTGCAATTTTACCACTTGGACATTGCCAGATATCTACTTACTTCCTCAGCAGCAAACTTCAAGACAGCGGTGAAAGGTGTACTTTCAGGCACACTCAACCTACAACATACAGAGAGCCATTAATCGAATATCAGATCAGAAGACTTATCCCCCAAAGTTCACAAGGAACAAGTGTGCCTGAGCAGTCCAGAATCTGAATGCTGCTTTTACAGCACGTTCCCAAAGTAATTCCTGTCTGAAAATATGGTGTATGAGAGATAACCATCTGATCTTCTTCCCCCTATGCTCTATGCTCTCAGAAGATGTTGTTCTACTTCTGTTTACCTTCCTCTCCCAATTCCAAGACCACAAACAAACTAAAAGGAAACAAACAAAAATGATGACTAAGAGCCCATTCCAGACCTCTCCAGACCTCCACACTTTGAAAGAGGCAACCATGCCTTCACCTGCTTACAAGAGACCGTACTGGAGACAGCTGGTCCGTTCATTTTGCATTCTGATTGCAACAAGTGGTTCACCGAGAAAACCAGCGTATCGGAGATGGGAGAAGCCAGGGCTGGAATTAACTCCAGCGGCCGCTAGCACCTGCCTGGCCCTTCTTCTTAGCCTGGGAGCCGTCCTAGTCTGTTTTCGGTGCAAGCCACGTTGAGAGCTCTTTTGGTTGCCACAATAAGACAACGACAGCCTCCAACGCCTCCCCGGGGCGGGCGGGCGGGGAGGGGGCAGGCAGGGGGCCAGGAGAGGGGCGGGGCCACGTGCCAAGCCGCAGGGCAGCCCCTGCAGCGCTGGGGCGAGGCGGCAGCCTACGTGGAGAGCCCCGCAGAGCGACGTCACCGATGGGCGGGGCTCTCCCCGGCCCCCCGCAGGGTGACGTGTCGCGCGCAGGCGCACCAGCCAGGCTGGCGTTGCCAGCGAGGGGGACTCACACTTTGTAAGGCAGTCGCGGGTCCGACGTGAGCGTGATTTTGAAAGTGACCTTCGCCCTGCGGGGAGAAGCGGAGACACACAGAGCGGCGTTAGTGGCGGGCAGGAGGGGCGAAGGAAAAGCAAGGCTGAAAGAGGCGAGGCACTCACATCGTCTCCTCTCCTCTGGTAGCTCCCGACGCTCCCGCTTCCTGCGGCGTATGCGTCACTTCCGCCTTGGCCCCCGAGAGATAGAGAAAGACAAGAACCCCGACCCATTCCGGCAGAGACCTCACTTCTGGGTTGCGTGCGACGCCCGATGACGCCATTGCCCTGCCTCCGGAACTCCGCTCTCTGCACAGTAGTCCTAGAGCTAAAAGGACTAGAGTCGCAAAGCTCGCTCGCTGCAAGCGCAGCCTTGGAAGGGGGGGGGGGGTGCGCGTGCGCGTGGTGCGTCCGAGGCTTCTGAGTCCCTGGAAGGAGAGAGAAGGCGAAGGCGCCCATCACCCCTCGCGTCGGGCCTGCCGCGGCCCTTGAGGGGCTGCGCTCCCCGGAAGCGGAAGCGAGGCAGCGGGAAGTGGATGCGCCTGGTGGGCGGCGGGGGCTCCCCTGTCTGGCCTGGCTTCCCGGAGGCTGCCGGCCGCCCGGGGCTCCTCGGGATGAGCAAGCGGAAGGCGCCGCAGGAGAACCCCAACGAGGGGATCACGGACTTCCTGACCGGTGGGTGCCGCCCCAGGAAAAGCCCTGCCGCTGGGCAGCCAGGAGGTGCCCCGGTGCTGCGGATGCCCCCGCCGCCGCCTGGTCCTCAAAGAGGGGCTGCGCCGCCTGGGATGGGGCGTCCTCCCACCCCCCTCGAAAGCCATCTCCATGCGGCATTGAGTCCCGCAGATTAACTGCGCACTGCGCGGCCGTGCTTGCTTTGTCCCCCCGGGGCTGGCCGGCTTCGGAGCGCTGTTTGAGCGGAGAGCTCCCCTCTGGCCCCTGCCTTGCGCTGGGCACTGGTGCCACACAGATCCCCTGGGAGCCGCTGGGTGAGGGGGGCACACCCACTGCGGCCCCCTTGGAGAGGCTCGTGCGGCGCATGCCCCTCCCCACACACTCCCTCGGGAATAGTGCTGGACTCTTGGCTGGGTTGGGGGGGGGGGCAGTGAGGCCGTGGGTCGGCCAGTGAGGCGCATCCATGCCAGGACCCCAGGCGGTGCTGGAAGCTCGCGCCCTCCGCCCAGTCTCGGAGCTGCCCAGGCTTGCTAGGGCCTGCCTTCGAGGGACGTCGCCGCACCTGCTGCCTCTTCCTGCCCGGCTGTGCAGCGCTGGGCAGCTCTGTCTCTGCCAGTCAGCAAATGTGCCGAGAAGAGGGCAGGCGGGAGCTTGGGGAGCCTCCCGCTTGGGAACAGGGTGAGAAGAGCCTGGCTCTCCAGCTCCATGGCCATTCTAATAGTCTTGATGCTCAATGGGCCTGTCCTCCGCCCAGCATGTTCTGTGAGCCCTGGGCGTTCTGCCGGTTGCCTTACTTTCCTTCCCCCCCACTAAATGGTCTGCATTTCTGTTTTGGGGGGGAACTTGGTGGTGTATTAAAAATCAAAGTAGAATTGTACACTACTGGATTTGCAAGGTAGCGCGTAAAAAATTAAAAAGCAAATATGGGATAGGTTACCTGCCCTTCTGCGCACAGTTCTAGATCCAGAAGGCTAACAAGGAAACATAGAATCTGTCTTTTGTGCTAATATTTTTAGTGCAAGCAGGCCTCTTTCTTCTTCTTTTTTCTGTTCATGCTCACTTCATTTCCTGCATCCTCTTTCTCACACTTTCTCCAGTCGGTCACTCATTCAGCTTGTATCCCACTTCCCAGCCCAAACTGGCTTCCAAAGCAGCTTGCCTTTCAAACATGCTAACTCACAGAAGTAGCCCTTCGTTGCTATTCTGAGCCAGCTTCATTTGGCTTAGTGGATCTCTAGGGGCCCATTTTAGGCTCCCGTAGATTCCAGGGTGGTAGAGTTAAAATGAGAGACTCTTAGAGTTAGAATGAGAGGTTCTCTCTCATCCTGGAGAGAATCGATCTATGTGGTTGCTAACAGTTGACACCAACTTGACAGCACTTAATCAATCAATCAGAGTTAAAACAGGTGCTTAACTCTCACTAAAGTTGGTGACACTTAAGCATACCTAATTTTGGCTGGGTTGTGCCATTTTTATGATTTATGGTGCTCTTCACAATTAAAAATCATCCTTTTTTCAGAACTGGCCAACTATGAGCGGAATGTGAATAGAGCCATCCACAAGTACAATGCCTACAGGTAAGCGCAGCCTTTTGGTCTTAGGCTGTGATCTCAGTTGTACAGGGGGCTTCAGAATGAGGACTCTTGTTCCTTTGTACCTTGTGTATCTTGCAGGAAAGATATGTTTACGGTCCATGTACAATGTCCCCTGTCAAAGAACAAACTGACTGGGTCTCCCAGATTTAACTAAGCAAGGTGGAGAAAATCTGATAAACCTGGTCTCATCCCTTTTGTGGCAAAGAAGGCCCCAAAGGAGAGGGCCCTGTGAAATGCAGACCTGATGCAGAACTGACCCCATTAAAGCAGGACAAAGCGGGAAGTGCATAGGCTGGGCAGGAAGGCAGGGGACCAGTCAAGATGTTGGCAAGCCTGCACTCTGGCAGCTCTGCGAGGGAGACCTTTGCTGTTGATTCTGCCGCTCTTCTGAAGAGAGAGCTTCTGCATCTGGTCTCCTGTTTCTTCGTGTCCCTGGGGGAGCATTGCTCTCCGTTAGAACTGCAGCGTGCTCTTTGTGGGAGATCTTGCAAATTGTGCCGACTTCTCTTGGGCCAAAGTGGAGTTCAGATTTCTCATTGCTTTGTACAGGAAAGCGGCTTCTGTAATCTCCAAGTATCCAAGCAAGATAAAAAGCGGAGCTGAAGCCAAGAAGCTGGTAAGTCCTGTGGCCCCGAAAGAGTGAGTTGTTCCCCTTTGGTTCAGAGTGTCTCAAGTTCATTTTTGGATTTCTGTGCATTTTTGTTCTGTGTAGCAGAATATTTCCAACAACAATATGAGTTTTAAGCTGACCCAGTGAAAGTGTGTAGCACAATTAAAAAGGACAAGGATATGAGTAGCACAAGACCAGTGGAGCTCTTGTCCTGCTGGTGGGTGACGCCCCCCACCTCCCCACTTGTGGTGATGGGAAGTGCTGGGTGAAGGCTGGCTCTTCCAGGCAGCTTCCTGCTCTGTGTACTTGCTGTTTGGCTTAGGCAGCTGCAAAATGTCTGGGTTCCGTTTGCTGTTCTCTCCGGGTTCTTCCTGCAGGAGTTTCATTTCATCTCCCCCCCTCCCCCGCCCCCCCAATATCTCTTAGGATGGAGTGGGAGCTAAAATTGCTGAAAAGATCGATGAGTTTTTATCCACTGGAAAACTACGTAAGCTGGAAAAGGTAAATACTTGGTTTCTGCAACTTTATTTTATACAGGAGTTCCTGTTTGGGGAGCAGCCATTGCACTTGTGGTAGGGGACAGGTTCCATGCCAGGTACTTTCAGTTTAATGGATCAGGTAGCAGGGGATCAGCAAGATGGGCAGGGTCTCCCTCTTCATGGGAGAGCCACTGCTGGTCAGAGACGTGTTCAGTGCTGATGGGCTGATGCGGAATAAGGCCACTTGACACGCCCTCTAACTTGGAAAGTCACTTTCCATATGCCAGCCTTCCTGTGAATCAGATCAGTGTGCTGGTAACACTCTTACTGGTGTCCAGAATGTGTCTCCTGGACAGCCACTTCCCCTTCTCACAAGAGGAGCGCCAAGGCGCACACACAGGACTAGGACCACAGGAAAGGGCCCTAGCTCAGTGGCAGAGCCCTGCTTGGCATGCAGAAGGTCCCAGCTCCAGTCCCTGGCAGCAGGAAGGGCAGGACCAGGCCACTGCTGAAACCCCAAAGAGCCCCTGCCAGTCAGTGTTGACAAGACAGAGCTAGGGGGACCAAGAGTCTGGCTCATGAGCAGGCTGCGGCATATCAGTGTGAAGAGGGCCATGCTGCTGCCATCTCCATCCCAGTCTCCCAGATCTTGTCCTCCCTCCATCACAGACGAGGGTGCCTCTCTCTGACCCCGAGGCCAGGTGGATCCTTGAGGACTTCCCTGCCAAGCTCCCCAGCCACCGTTTGGCCGGCTCTGTACATGTGGACCTTTCTGTAGCTTGTGAGCTTGAAATGCTGTCCCTTTCCCCCTCTCTAGATCCGACAAGATGACACAAGCTCTTCTATCAATTTCCTGACCAGAGTTAGCGGCATTGGGTAAATGTGTGTGGATTTGAAAGCTGAGGGTAGAAAAGGACCTGAAGGTGGTAGGTAGCAAGAGGTCTGAACTGGCTGGGGAACCATAGATGGGATGACCCCTGAGGAAGTCAGAATGTTCAGTCTGGGATTCGGGGTCTGTCTTGGCTCTGGAAGAAGACCTGGCCTGCCCCCTCAAAGGTGTGTCGAACTCAGCTTGACGTGCAGACCACTGTTTGCGGGTGAGGGCGGGGGGCTTGGAAGAGTCTTCTCTTGGCAGTGCCCCCTCTCCGCCTCCTCCTCCTCCTGGCTACTCCCCAGATGCCGGCGACCCACCTGCCCCTTCCTTGACATCAGAAAAGCCCACCCAGCATTCCACACACGCACCCTTCCTGCTGCCTCTGCATTTTCTTCACCCTTGTTAAGGCTTTGGCTTTTTTTTTGCCCCTCGCAGATTTGCGGCCTTATTTCATCACATTTCTGTCTGAGACACTCCCACTGTCTCTCCTTGAGGCAGAAATCTGCCAGTACCAAGGCATCATATTCCCACTGTCAAGTTGCAGCCAGTTTGAGATGCTGTTGTCTGTTTTGTTGTTTTTTAAAAAATGGCACCTCGCCTCTCTTCCCAAAGAAGTGTGTGCAGGCTGGTGATTCGATATGAGATTGTTTTAATGAAAGGCGGTATAGGAATGTAACAATTAACAAATGAGCTGCCTTGTGTCACTTTGCAGTCCTGCTGCTGCCAGGAAACTTGTGGACGAAGGCATTAAAACCCTGGAAGGTGAGTCCTCTGGGGGTTGCCTCTCTGGGTGGGACCGAGCTGCTTGCAACCCAACGGAGAAATCTGCTTTCCCCTTTGAAAACGTCTTGAGAAAACCCGGCAGCGATCACGCAACCTCCCTGGGCCACCCCCAGGACTGTCACCCGACCTTGCACTTGAGGAGCTGGACACTGTCCTTCCTCTAGTTCCTCTGGGGCTAAATTTCTTGGTAGGTGTGCTGGCACCTGCGATCTCCTCCTTCAGGCCTTCTTGGAAGGTTGACATTCTAGTGCTCTTAAAATACCTTCCCCCAAACAGCGCTCAGTTCTGTCGGTTAGGGGGGCGCTTCTGAAAGTGTGGTGGGATGACGTGCTCCTTTCCCTCTCAGCCATTGTGCTCGGTCTCCGTACAGCCCTCGCCTGGCTCCTCCCCAGCTGCTTGGCTCCTGCATCTCCCCTCTCCCCAGACACGTGCCCTCTGGGGCACTTCACTGTCAGCTTGAGGTGGTGGGTTGAGTGCCACCTCCTGGATGTTGTGGTCTCCCCGGCAAGCCTTAAGGGCGGCCGACAAGTACGGCACTGCTCAGGATGCCTCACAAGGGCTGGAGACTCCCCGAAGAGGATGCTTTTCTCGCGGGATGCTTTCCAAGGGAGGCTCCTCTGTCTGGCCCATCAGGAAACAAAGCAAGGCTTTCTTGTCCAGAAGAGCTTGTGCTTGCTCAATTATACTTTCTTTGTGGCTTGTTTCCTCCCCACCCCGCTTGCTGGCTGGATTTGTGTTTTGGTTTGTGTTTTTCTTAATGTTTCTTTTTTTCCTTTTTTCCTTTTTTTTCTTTTTTGCTTTTTAAAATTTTATTGGTTTTTACATTTTAAAAAGAAAAAAACCATTAAGAGCATTAATGCGTTTTTCTTAATGTTTCTAGGACAGAAGCTCAAATTCTTGATTTCGGCGCCATTTTTTGTCATTTGTATTGCTTTGTAGGCCACTGTACGAATCGCTAGGGTCAGCTGGGAGATAGCGGGTTTAAGAAATAGATAAATAAGCAGGTCCAGCAGTAATCTGACTTGTGACCTATTCCTTTCCATGTTTTCAATAAATTCACAAATGGTTGACTGTTTGTAGGTCAGTTTCTAAGAAAGACAGGGAAATGGCTCCCTTTCCTGGCTCCCATGCTGAACTGAACACATGTCTCTGCTCCTTCTAGATCTAAAGAAAAATGAGCACAAGTTGAACCATCATCAGCGCATTGGATTAAAGTAAGGCCAACATATTTGTCTGTGGGTCCAATTATGGGCTTTTGTCACTTGTTTGAGCATATGTTTGTCTCAAGGCAGAAGAGCATCTTCCAAGATTTGTGTTTGGGAGCATTGCTAAGCACTTTCTGTGCTGCTGCCAAGGGGCACTCCTCCAAGGGACTTTTAGCCGGCTCTGTTCAAACTTTTGTGGTAGCTCTGTTCAACCTTAAATACCCTGGGCCCAAGCTGTTAAGGGTACAAGTGGGCACTGAGTGGACAACAATGCTACTGATGAGTTTAATGATTGAAAATAAAAAGAGATGGATGTCTGGAAGAAATGCAGTTTTAGCCACAGTGCATTGTTTTGGATACATTGCTGCCAACTTGGCTTGAGTTAAGAAGTGGTCAGTTTAACCCAGGGGCTCTCAAACGTGGGTCCCCGGAGGTTGTTGGACTTTAGCTCCCATAGGCCATTGTGGCTGGGGGATGCTGGGAGTTGAAGTCCAGGGACAGCTGGAGAGCCTCAGATTGGGCCCCCCGCAATAGTGTGTCAATATCAGCCCAGGCTTTGCCAATTGAAACCTCCCCTTTTTATGGGGACGAGGGCTACATCCGTATACTTGAGTAGTATAACTTAACTACTGCAGACTTCTGGAATGAGTCAATATACTTGATTTCAACAGAACTTGCTTGCAAATAGGTCTGCTTAGGATTCCAGCCTCTGTGGTTTCCTCAGCCCTGTGTGTTTTGCACACGCAGGTATTTTGAAGACTTTGAGAAAAGGATCCCTCGGGTGGAGATGCTTGAGATGCAGGTAAGCAAAAGGCACACCTCCCTCCCTCCCTCCCTCCCTCCCTCCCTCAGGAAAAGGCATGAGAGTCCCTCAAAGGGAAATCCCACCCACTTGGCCTGTTTTCTCCACAACAGGAAATCATCTTGAGTGAAGTCAAGAAGGTGGACCCCAGATATATCGCTACAGTGTGTGGCAGTTTCCGCCGAGGTTGGTGCTCTATGTTGTTGCTTCTCCTGCCTGTTAGTTGCTCCTGTGAATGGCCTGGCGGTTGCAAACGCTCCTTTGCTGGGTAGGTTTAGTTCTGCCTGGTGCGGTGCGGTGCTGAGAACCTAGGAAGCCACCTCCTGCTGAGTGTCTCCACCAGCTGGCAGCAAGGTGGTCTGTCCCTGCCCTACCCAGAGATGCCTGTGGAGCCCTGGAAATGTTTCTGCTTCCTTTTAGACTGGGGATTCTCAGCGTTTACTGCTTGACTGCACTGAAGAGAGTAGAGGCAGGCACGCAGGGGGAGAGAAGTAAACAAGTCGCTTCCTTTCCCAGTCTGTGCTCCACAACAGGTCAAGCATAGGCATAACTGTTGCTGGGAAGCCCAGTGTGTGTTAGATCATTTGTTGAAGCATAATTAGTTCTTGCGAAACCCACAGTGATCGTGGACTCTGTAAAGCCATACCAAGGCGGGAGGGTGGAAGACGACATCAGTGCAGCTGGTAACTTCTCAGACTTGGAAGAGAGCTTCCAGAACGGAATAATTCCCCCCCTGCATGTTCTGCTTTTATAGGTGCCGAATCAAGTGGGGATATGGATATTCTCCTCACCCATCCAAACTTCACGTCAGAATCCTCCAAACAGGTGGGTTCTGAAGTGCATTTTAAAGAGAGAGCCTGTATGATATACCACTTTTCTCAAAGCTGTTTACATAGAAAAATAAATAAGATGGTTTCCTGCCCAAAAGGACTCTCAGTCTAAAAAGACATGCAAGGTAGATGCCAGCAGCCACTGCAGTGGTGGGGTAGGTGCTGAGCTGGGGCTGGAGAGGGCCCTTGCTAAGCATCATGAGGGACTTGCCACTTGCAAGGGTGCCTCTTTGCCCAGCTAGCAGGACTTGGACTGACCTCTTCCCTCTTTGGCCCTCCAGCTCTTGCTGAGCGGCGTCTCCAATAATCCCAGACAGAGTGGATGACGGGAGGTGTGTTGTGAGAGGAGCGGGAGAGCCTGAGTTGGGCGGCCTTGCTCTAGATGTTGCTGGCTGTAACTTCCCAGGAGAACACTTTCCCCTTCCACCAAGAGAACTGTCTGTATCAAGGGTCCTCTATTGTGTGTCTCCAGATGTTGGTTGCTGGACTCCAACTCCCATCGCCCCCTGCCATTGTGGTGTAGGTTGGTGGGAGTTGTACAACACCAGGTTTGAGCACCCCTGCTAGACAGAAGGAGGAATCCGTCCCTTGACTCCCATAGGCTGCAATCAGGGCATTCAAATGGGAGCCACGTGTGAGTTTGGGGATCTGCTTGAGTGTGACGGAGACTGTTGCTTCTGCAGCCCAAGCTTTTGCATCAAGTTGTGGAGCAACTGGAGAAAGCCCACTTTGTTACGGATACGCTGTCAAAGGGAGACACCAAGTTCATGGTGAGTGTTTTTGTTCCGTCCCAGTTTTCAGAAGGATAGCTGCCCTGTTAGCCTGTTTGGGCAAAAACAGCCAAAACTCCTGCAGCACTTTGAAGACAAAGACACGTATTGTGGGCTCCAGCCTGCGTCTGATGGTGCATCCGCCCAAGTGGGCTTTAGTCAACAAAAGCTTCAGCAAAATCAGTGTGGTAGTCTTTGAAGTGCCACAAGACTCTTTGTTGTGCATCTTGAAAGCAGGCCAGATCTGCAGGAGGAAGGAGGCAGGACATCTCCAGTACTGAAGTCCTCGTCTCCTTGATGGCTTGCTGAGCTGTCTGTAGCCCTCTTCCCAATCTGGATGCCTCTTTATGACTCTTGGAAGTGGGTGTAGCAAAGCCCAGACTTGCCCCCTCTTTGAAACCCAATGCAAGCTTGGAACTTCACTTTGGCACTCAAGTCAAGGAGACCCCTTTCAAGTTTGACCCCAGAAGGAAGTGCATTCCCTTAAAACGTTCCCTCTGGATTCAGCCATTGGGGAGGGGGGATGTAAGAAAGAGACTGTCGGCCACAGAAAAGGTTTTGTATGTCAGCAGAACATGCTTTGCCAGGATGCAGACGCTTAATCTTGCTTTGATGTGGGTTTTGCCACAAAGAACAAGGTGAAGCATTATTTGGAGAGAGAACCTCTACATGCTCCCCTGCTCTGGGTGTTGCCCTATCCAGTTTCTCTTCCACCTTGAAGGCCTGAGGTCGGATTGCAAACTGCCTGTAAAACAGTTGCATTTAGACTCCGTGCCTCTCAAATCTCGCATCCAGAAAATACAGATTCTGTCATGGGAACAAAATAAATGCACGTTTGCTGACTCTGCAGAATCTTGCTCAACTGGCAGGACTCTTCTGAGCCCATTCCTCATTCATGTGTGGGCAGAATATGGGGGTGGGTGGGGGGAGCCGTCTGGGAGTCTGCCTTGGAGCAGGGGACATGGGGGAGGAGGTGGCCCGGGGCAGGGCTCAAGAGCGGCGACCTCAGTGGCCCAGAGACGGGCCCCGTGGCCAGGGCTCCATGGGATGTCTTGCGAAGACACATGAGGGTTCTGTAGCTTGGGTTCTTTGCTGGCCCTCAAGAGAGCCCTGAACACCTATTTGTTTGGTCTGGCCTTCCAGGGTTCAATTATTTTGAATTGTTTGATGGTTTCAAACTGTTTGTTTGGTTTTGTATTGATTGTTTTTACATGATCAAGTTGCAGGTTTTGTTTCTCCCAGAGCCTTTTGGGTGGGGGTGGTATGAAAATAAACAAAGTTCTTTAAGGTCCAGGAGTTGCAGAACTGAAGGCTGTAGAAGAGGGGCTCTCCAACATGGGTCCCCAGGTGCTGTTGGACTACAGTGCCCATCACCCCCAGTCATAATGGCCTTTGGGGTGATGGACATTGTAGTCCAGCAGCACCTGGGGAACCCAAGTTTGAGAAGCCCTGCTGTCGGAAGCTTCCTGCTCCTCTCTCTCGCCACCTCTGCGGGGGCCAAATGCGGAGAACAGCCAGCTTGGCGCAGGATGTTGCTGCAGAAGAGTGTCTCGCAGTATTCGGTGTTCTTGCTAGTTTCTTCTCTTCTGCTTTGCTTACAGGGAGTGTGTCGACTCCCAAGCAAAGATGAGGGGAGTGATTACCCTTACAGGAGAATTGATGTCCGGTAAGTCTCAAGCAGAGCAGGGCGGGCTTAGGGGGCTGCCGGCTGCAATCCCAGAGCTGAAATGTGTGAAGGGAGAAGATGGCATGTGCCTGGCTGGGAGGATGCAGAAGACAACGAGGGAGCTCTCGTGGTCGGCATTCGGGTAGGAGACGCCCCTCCCCAGTTCAAGAGCTGGGCACGCTCCCGTTTGCCCATCGTGTGTCAGTTTTTTAAAAATGTTGGAGGCAGGGAGCTTGAGCATCTGTCAAGCCCCAGCTGAGCCGGACGACTTCCCTGCCAGCCCAGTTCGGAAGCTGGAGACGGAATCTCAGAAGGGCACCCTCATCCCACCCAGCTGGGGCTTGACTGACACTCAAGCTCCCTGCCTCCCAAGCTTGTTTTTAACTGACAGACGATGGGCAGATGGGAGCCTGCCCAGCTCCTGAACTGGGTGGGGGGCTTCTCCTACCCTAAAAAGGAAGGTGGGAAGCTGCCTTACACGGAGTCAGGCCCTTGGTCCATCTAGCTCAGTCTTGTCCACCCAGACTGGGAGCGGCTTCTCCAAGGTTGCAGCAGGCAGGAGTCTCTCCCAGCCCTTCCTGGGAACCGGGGGCCTTCTGCCTGCATGCCCAGCAGAGGGTCTTCCCAGAGCGGCCCCATCATCTCCTCAGAGGAAGATCTCAGCTGAGGCACAGCAGTCAAACTGGCAGTTGGGACTTCCTGGGTGGGTCTTCCTCAGTTTCCCACATGTTGCCACCTGCTGAAGTTGGTCCCTCTTTGGGCTTGTGTTATAGGTTGATTCCCAAGGATCAGTATTACTGCGGAGTCCTGTACTTCACCGGAAGCGACATATTCAACAAGAATATGAGAACCCACGCCCTGGAAAAGGGCTTCACCCTCAACGAATACACAATCCGACCTCTGGGGGTCACCGGTGAGCGCTCTCCTCTGCCCTGCTGGGATGTGTTTGTCATGAGAGTCGTTTTCTGCCTGAATGCAGACCAGCCATATTTCATGAAATCTGGCCTGTTGATTCCCAGGCGCCAAATAAAAACTTCATGCAAGTGGCTGGCTCTCATGATTTCCAGCGGCAAGTTTTAAGATAATAGGAACTGTTAGTTTAAAGGTGTTGGGAACTTGGCAGCAGTGCAGTCACTGGCTCTGGAGGAAGGGATTCTCCCCTCCCAGCCCCTCTTCCTTTTCCTGCCAGGTTTGGGTCAGAGCTGCTGCTGCTGCCTTCTGCGTTCCACATTCCGTTTGTGTTAAACATTTTCTGCCACACCTAACTAAGACTTGAAGAGTGGAATTATCTATTGTTGCTGGTTCCCCTTCCTGCTAAACTGTAGACAATTCTACTAATTCCAGAAAGCATTAGTGTCCACAATAAATGCTGGTCCCTTTCTTATTAATGTGTAGTAATTCAAGGGTCAACTCAGAGCCTTGGCTTTTGCTGGGCCTTCTCCTGGACCTCAGATGAGGCGGCAAAGGGGGTTCCCACCCACCCCGGTTCTCCTCTTCTGGCTGCCCTTGAGCAAGTGGAGAGAGAGAGCTCCTCCTTGACTCTTAACATGGCCTTTACAAGCTTGATGATCACTTTGTTTAAAAAAATGAACTGTGTTTGGCCTTTGTTCTTTTGCAGGAGTTGCTGGGGAGCCCCTCCCTGTAGACAGCGAGGAGGACATCTTTGACTACATCCAGTGGAAATACCGAGAGCCAAAGGAAAGGAGTGAATAAGTGTGTGGCTAAGCCTGAGCCAGTTGGAGGTTCCTTTCTTGGGCTCAGGCAGTGGCTCCCTACACTGGGAGCATATTTACGACTAGAACTCACTGTAGAAAGTGGGGGGCAGAGAGTGACACAGACTGCTTAACTCCTGTTGGTGCTTCAGCACACGTGTGCTGTAATAATGAAATGTGTGGACTGGGGGAGTGTGTTTTTTTTTAAAAATAAATCTTATCTTCATTTTCATTTTAACTGCTTCCATGTTTCTGAAAAAGTGACGGTGCAGAGGAATCGGAAATCTTGCTGTGGGGCTTCATTGGTGTAGTCATCACTTGGAACATTAGAATTCAAAATTGTATCCCCGGCCGGTACTAGATACTTGGTGTGAAAATAGTCCCAGCCATGGATCCAATTTTGAATTCTAACGTTCCAAGTGATGACTGCACCAATCTGAAAATGCCATTTTCATCCTCTAGCTACAGAAAGATTCTGCACTTAGTATTTTCTGTTTTCAGAATAATTACTGGAATTCTTGTTTGTCGGAATGCTTTTCTTAAAGTACCACGAAAAGAATAACTACTTCAGAGTGAAATGAGGGTTTGTAAATAACTAGCTGGCTCAGGCACAGAGCATCCGCACCTCTAGTTCTCGGCCCATTTCAGCCACCGCTTTCCCCAGTACCCCTTTCTCTCGGCCATCCGTTAGCCTGCCCTTTCACTTTTGTCCCGGCAGCTCACTCGCAAACTCATGCATGGGATTAGCGATGGGTATGTTTGAATTTTATTTTATATATTTATATATATACACACACACGCACACTCTCAAATGTATCCATCGCTAATCTCATGTGTGACAGCTCTTGTGAGGGTCTTATTTATATTTTTCTACATACATGTCTGTGATGTGAGTTAGGAGTTGCTTCTTTGTGGCCTCTTAACTCCTGTGAATACCATAGTGCAGTTGCCTAACGTGATCCAGAGCCAAGCATTGACACTGGCAGGAGGAAGCAACTCTCGCCCTTTGCTGCTTACGGCCTGAGTGAAGTTACTTTGCACCAAAAGGCGAAACTGAGGCTTCCACCACAGCTCTAGGGCGGCATCAGCAGCGTTCATTACAAACGAAACCTCCCACTACTGAATGAGAGGAACTAGCAGAAACAAGAGGGGGGATCAGCAGCAAGTCCTCTCTCTGACTGACTCAGAGTTCAAGGGCAGGCAAGGGATTGTTGGCTGGCTGCAGAGCAGATGGCAGTTCAAAGGGTAGAGGGGGTTGCGTGCGAAAGGCTGCCTGTCTTGGCACCAAGAACAATTCAAAGCTATTTCAGACATGCACATAATCTGATATCCTGCATAAACTTCATTTCCGGCTGTTGTCATCCATCTTGCTAAAAATCCCAAAGCACCTTCTTTCCCCCCAGAACTGTCTAATAATGGGTAACTAAAAACATCTACCAGTTTAATTCTGTGAGTTAATCAGAATACAGTAACTCATTGGAGCTTAAAGATGTTCTGTGTATGATTTTTTTTTTTAAATGAATGGTGTGGTGTGCCTGATTCAATGCCCTGCTACTTTCTTTTGCTCCATTTACATTTTCTTCTCTGAATCTCAAGGTGGTGCAACAGGAGGACAGCAGGAGGAGGAGAGCCGGTCTTGGGGTAGCAAGCAGGACTGGTCCCCTTAGCTAAGCAGGGCCCACCCTGGTTGCATATGAATGGGAGACTAGAAGTGTCAGCACTGGGAGAGATTCCCCTTAGGGGGTAATGAGGCCGCTCTGGGAAGAGCATCAGAAGGTTCCCAGTTCCCTGCCTGCAGCCTTGGAGAAGCTGCTGCCAGTCTGGGTAGACAATACTGAGCAAGCTGGACCAGGAGTCTGACTCAGCAGGCGGCCGCTTCCTATGACCCACAGAGCTGCCTCTTCTGCGAGGGCAGCTGCTTTCAGAGTCTCTGGCATTCAGCAAGTGATAAGAGGAATGGAACCTGGGGCCTTCCACCTGTACATCTATAGCTGCTTAGCTCCACAAGGTTGCTACGTCTGTGCTCTCAGCCCACGTCCTATGCATGCAGGACAGGCTACCCTCTTTGTTTCCCAAGCACATGGTTGCTCCTAGGCCAGAGCTGTAGGCATGGTCCATCCCCTTGCAAACTGCTCTGCTAATGAGGCGGCAGCAGGTTTGCCTGTTACTGGAGAACTGTGAAAGAGCAGGGATCAGTCTTAAATTCACAATGCGTTTCTTAGCCAATATCCAGTGTTTATATATAAACATGTAATTAAATATGCATATATCCTAACAAGTAGTCGTTCATAAAACTTCCATCCACATAAATACTTCAACTTCCATAAAATCTTTTTAATACAGAAATCCCATTAGTCTTGATGGCAAAAGGTTCCACAGATTGTAAGGCACACACCTTTGCATACGGGACAAGATTGCCCTCTTTCTATGCTGCCCGGCCACATGGCTGCCCCTACCCTGGAGCTGCAGGTGGGATCTGTAACCGTGTCAGCCGCTGTGCTAATAAGGGAGGGACGCAGGTCTTCCTGTCCCGGGAGCAGCAGTACCACCACCACCACCACTTCCTCCTCCTTCAGCTGGCCAGCGTGAACTTCCCAGAGGCATTCAGCTGGACTAGATGGGCCGCAGGGAGCAATGCGAGATCTCCGTCTCCATTTGGAAGTGTGCTGTTCGTGTGTACGAGCCAAACGGAGAGACACAGGTCTCAGGGGCTGTTGTGCTTCCCGCTGTACCAATCTGAAGAGGTCCACCTGTGTGGTCTATTCAGGGCAGCAGAGCAGGTGTCTGTTTCTCATGGGGCTGGGTGCGTCTACTGCTGGATTTCTGTCATCAAAGGGCTCCTGAAGCTTTGCACGCCTGTCAGTTTCGCTGGCAGACCCATAAGCGTGAGTGCTGGGACGTCCCGCTTGACACCTGGCACCACAAACCCAGGCCGCAGTCACAGCGCTGAAAGATCTCGGGCCCCTGAGCACCTTCTTTTTGCCCTCGCTTGGAGCACACCTGCCCCTCTGTCAGGACCGGCTTGCAGATTTTGGCCCAGAAGTGACGTGCACAGCACAGCCCAGGAGCACATTCTGACGTGCGGAGGCATTTCTCTCCCTCTTGAGCTGGGGAAACAAGCAGCACACCCATGAACCCCAACCTCTGAGCCAGTCACTCTCACAGCTCAGCCTACCTCACAGGATTGTGGGGAGGAGAAAGGAGGACACAAGCCTAGGCTTTTCAAAATATTGTTGCCCACAGCCTTTCCTTGGGTTACTGTACAAACCGAGCCAGTCCCTCAAAACATTACCAGATAAACCACAACTAGAAACCCAACCTCACATCCAAGTCAGGGGAGATGGGGGTTGAGGGAGAGGCTCTCCGTGGGTCCTCCACTGGCCTAGACCTTCCTCCAACCAGTTAGCACAACCTGCATGTCTTTAGGATACAGTTCCTCTCTGGGCTGCTATTTGATGGGCAGAGATAAGCACGGGGAGCCAATTTTCTGAATGTATTCTGCTTGATTCATTAAAAAAGGTTTGTCTGAGCTGCTGTGGGTTGGTGCATGGTCCAGGGCCAACATGAAATAAATCTCCTCTGACTCTCTCTACAAGTGTTAAGTCAGCAGTAGTAAGGCGGGACACACATCCTCACAAATGGCTCAGACTGGCAGCCTGCAGTCTAGAGTGTCCCTCATTGTTCGTCATTCAGGCAAGCCAGGCCAACGTGAGAGGAGATTTTATGTAGCACCTTGCCAGTTGGCAGGACCATCATTCTATGCCACAGAATCAACTCAGCTCTGAAGCATGAAGAGAGACACGCCGATACGCACAGATGGGATTCCTGCCCAAGCCAAATGCCTTGGACACCTTTGATCCAGGAGGAGGAGGAGGAGGAGACTCCAAACTCAAGGCAAGGGGACTCTGGGGCAGAGGCAAGGGTTTGGCTCCCCATTTTGAGCCCGAGAAAGCTGCCGCTGTATGTCGCCAAGGGCTACATTCACAAAGGCTCAGTGGTGGAGTGTCCATCCCGGCTGCAGGAGGTTTAAGGCTATGACTATGCACAGACCAGTTAAGTTACTTCATGGGCTTGTCTCTCTTCGCTGAGTCTTTGCAGGACTTCCCTTTTGCTGCCGAGCGCGTGGGGCTGTGCCCAAGTACCTTCTCCTACGCTAAGCGCCCCTTCTGCTGGCAAAAGAGCCCACTGCTGCTGCCTGCCTGCCTTCTCTTACCTCCATCATTACGTGGCGGCCTTTGGGCGCTTCCTTTCTTCACGACGTGCCCTGCTTCAGCTGGGCTCTGGGGCACGTCTCGTGAATCCGAGCCAGTCTGCTCAACGCGCTTCTTTTCTTCAACCAGAGCTGTCTTCTCAACTAGACTGCATATCTCTGATATGAAAGAGGAGGGTGGTGTACTTCTGACTGGAACCACACGACCATCACCTGTATACCATTTTCCAACCAATTCCCTTAAACTCCCTCAGGTCACTGGCCCCTCTCATCCAGGGGTTCTCAGCCTTGGGTCCCCAGATAATGTTGGACTACAACTCCCATCATCCCAGCCACAATGAAAGATGATGGGAGTTGTAGTCCAACATCATCTGGGGAGCCCAACCCAATAGCAGCTGCATCTGGTAGTAGCTTTCTGGGGTCTCAGGTGGGGGGGTGGGGGGCATTCCCCAGCTCTGCTGCCTGAAATCCTTTAAGATATTCTGGGGATTCATCCTGGAATACATGAGACAGAGACAGACCCACAAGGTCAGATGGATAAATGGCTTTTTTGGCTGGGCAGTTGTCTTCATATTTTCCTGTCTATTAGCCACTTGCACATCTGTATACAATCCATTGCATGAATAAAGTTCTCTGTATGGAAGGTACACACAGGACCATCACCTTCCATGGCCAAGGCCAGAACTATCAGCGTCTCTCTCTTTGCCTCACACGGCCCTACTGCACACGTTCTCCAGCCACATCCAATCTGGGCGGTCAAATCCCCTCTGCAGTTCTCCTTGAGGAAGCCTTCTACCTCCTCCCGTTTTCCCACCCTGCAAATGATGCCTTGATTTGGCTAATCCTGGCCATCTCCTCCACCCGCCAGACTTGATCTATAACACGCATCTGCACCTTACAAGCCCATTCAGAAGGGACCACACGTCTTTGGTCGCATGTTGCTCTGCAGAGATTTCTGCTGGACAGTGGAGGCTTCAGTGCTACACTGACGTCTGTTTGCTATTTCTGCACTATTATTATTATTATTACATTTGTATCCCGCACTTCCTGCAAGGAGCCCAGTACTACATACTGGAGTTTCTTTCACAACAACCCTGTGAAGTAGGCTAGGTTGAGAGAGAAGTGACTGGCCAGCGGTCAGGTGGGGAAGGGAGAGCGACCACACTCTGCACGGTCCCCCCTCCAGCCTTGGCAGGACAACTCTGTGCAGGGGAGGGGGTTGGCCACTTACCGTTCACGCAGAGGGTCCCCGGGCAGCACATGGTCGTGCGTTGGCACCTTCTCCGTAGCCCGTGGCACGTGGCACAGAAGGGCAGCTCCTCCCAGGGCTTGTGGCAGAACCTCCCGGCCGGGCAGTCCTTGTCTGTCAAGCACTGCGCACTCTGGATGGGGGAAGAGCACAGAACGGGGTGAGGAGGAGAAAGCAGAGTCCAGACAGAGGGGGAGATGAAGCTGCCAGGGCTGCTTTGGAGGGTATTGGGCAAGGCAGGACGAGGCATCTTCACGGCAGGCCAGACAGACCCACCCACCCTGGATCTGGTGAATGTCAGCTGCAGAGGAGGAGACGGAAGAAGGGCCACAGCTGGGCTGGAAAACCAAGTTCTGGCTGGGCGTTGCTGTCTGCAGGGGCTGCTCTGGGTCCAAGGCTCGCAGCCTCGGGGCCCCCGTGGTGGGCTTCCCAGACTACAAATGGGGACCCCGGCCCATGCTCCTCGCTTCCAGCTGCCAGGCAAACAGGCTGCATTTGCTCGGAGTCCCATGGAATAGAGTGAGGCTTCCTTCCAAGGAAAGCTGAAGTGGCTCAGGCTCACTTCCATGTCTGGCCCCAAATGGAGCTTTTTAAAGGCAAGTAACTCATCACCTTCAGTGGCACAGCAGGGGAAATCTTGACTAACCCGCAGAAGGTTGCCAGTTCAAATCCCTGCTGGTGTGTTCCCCAGACTATAGGAAACACCTGTATGGGGCCACAGCCATATAGGAAGAAGCTGAAAGGCATCATCTCACACTGCACAGGAGATGGCGACGGGAAACCCCTCCAAAGGAAACCACAGGGCTCTGTGGGCGCCAGGAGTCGAAATTGACTTGACAGCACACCCTAACCCTTTACCTTGTCTTTTGAAAGCCAACCAGCCCCTTCCACGGCTCTCACCTTCTTGGAGCTGGAGATTTCTGTGGAGCTCCGGATGGTGTTGAAGTCCAGAACCAGAGCAGCCAACGGGGAGCAGAGACAAGCAAGTCCCAGCAGGATCCTGGCCGCCATCCTAGCAGTCTTTGGCCTTCCCGGGTAGGCAGCGGCACACAGCACTGCCTGATGACCCTGACCTCTTGTTTCCCAGGCTCAAGTGTAACTGAGCAGCACACGGCAGCCCCAAGAAGTATTTCAAGCCTGTGGATTATCCCTTGCAAGAAGACCCTTCTGATGATTTCGCCCTCGCAGCTGAAGAGGCAAATCTGTATCTTGGCCCACTTAGCCTTTCTAGCCTTATTTATAGCAACATCTCCTCACTTTCCTTTCCTCTCCAGACCGCACAGAATCTCCAAATCCCTTTGATCACCACTTCAAAACAAATACTCAGAGTGAGCGGGGGGGGGGCTCAGCCACCCCCCCCCCTTTTATCACCAGCAATTCCTAATTGCAGCATATCAAAGTCAGTTCAAAGGGCCAGAACAAGAGACGGATGTAGGTATCAAAGGCGCCTGCTGGTAATCACCTGTGTTTCCTGCTCTCTGTAATCCCTTTGCAAGAAGTGGTTTTGTTCTGGGATCTGCTTTCACAGCCCAAGGATGATTCATTCAGCAACACTGCCATGTGCCAAATCATTTGCTCCATTACGGGGAGGGCCGAGGAAAAGCTGTCGGTGGTAGATCCGAGCAGCTGCCCAGAACACACCTGCTCGGACCAGGAGGGCCATCCGTGGAAGGGAGCTCTCCTTCCGCCTGCTCAGAAGGCAAGGAGTGTCTCCAGAGGAAGGACTGCAGCACCTTCACACCGGCTGAACGCCACATAACAAGCAAAAAGATTCCAAGTCCCTAATGGACAGTCAGCCTAGCAGCGGCGGAGAGCACACCAGGAAACCCCTGCTCTGTGCCATGAACGTAGCAGCTCTTCTGCAGGTCTTGGGGATGCCCTTCGGAAGCTCCCTCAGCTGCCTTCGTGTCCCCAGACCCTTAAAGAAGTTTGGTAGAGCCACTGCCATGAGGATGGGTGATTTTGCTTCTGAATGCCTGTGAATGAGCTGCTCGCCACCCGGGGAGCAGCACCGTGTGGCAGGGCAGGGCCAAGCCACCCCCCCCCCCGCAACAGAGAGCCTGTGGCCAGTTTCTGACTCAGCCCCTTCCCTGCCTGCAGGCCCCATCCAGACAGGGTGCTGTCCAGGTTTGTGTGTCCATTTCCCAAGCGAACCAGGGTGCAGCCCACCCCCCATAAAGGCAGAGTGCAGATATGGCTGGTTCAGGCCACTCTTTTCCAGCCCACGGGATTAAGAAAAGGGTGTGCCGAGAGAGCACACACACACACACCCCCCCCGAGGTCTCTCACAGGCAGCCGGAAGCCCTCACAGCACATGTGCCATCACCACATCCAGCAGCAGCGAATTCTACGACGTGTGAAAAAGTCCCAAACCAACTGCCAGTCAATTTCATGAGAGAATCCCCACTCCCAGTGTTGTGACAAGGCCCCCCTCTGTTGTATCGGTGCTATCTCACCCTTAAGATGTGAAATGACACCAGAGCCAGTGTGGTGGAGTAGTTAAGAGCGCTGGACTAGGATGGAGGGGCCCTGAGTTCAAATCCCTCTTCAGGTGATTTGTTTCAGGCCATGAAACTTATCAGGTGACTTTGGCCCAGTCACTTCTCTCAGTCTAACCTACTTCACAGGGTGGTTGTGAGGAGAACCATAACCATGTACACCACTTTGGGCACCTCTGAGAAAGAGCAGGATATACATGTAAAAATCGGGGGGGGGGAGTGTTTGAATACCACCACCCTCTAAGAAAGAGAGAGGTACAAGCAGTTACCAAGGGACACATGATTGCTGGCAGAGCGTAAAAAGGGGAGATCAGCCACAAAACCGAACAAAGTACTCCCTCCTGACCCCACAAGGAGCCATGCAAGGTCACTGCTAGCCTTGTGAAAGCACTGCAAGAAAGTAAATGAAAAGCTGATTTGCAACGGTGGGAAGAATACACACACTCCAAATACAATACAATTTTTAATTTTTTTTAAAAAATGACACTTTGGGGGTCGGTTCTACTGGGGAGAGCCACACGCTTCTCAAGACTAAACAAAGGCTTCTGCCCAAGCGGAAAGTCTTTGCTGCAATCCAGTCCCCAAACTGCGGCATGGCTGGTGAAGGCTGCCAGATTCCTCCAGGTGCAGGGAGACCAGGCAGCAGGAGGGCCGTGCCTTCGGGGAAGGGCTGCAGAGCTCAAGGGGGAAACACTGGGCATACAAGAGGGGCCCAGGGCCAGCACCTCCAGCTGAAAAGTAGCCCCCCCCCAGCAGAGCTTGGGAGAGCCTCCACTCCGCACCCTGGAGCAGATGGGACACTCTTGGCTGGGGGAAATCACTGCTTAGGCAGGAGAAGGTCCGGGGGGGGGGGACGCTGCTGTGACCACAAAAGGCTCCTTCCTCCCAGCAGCTCCCCAGGAGGAGCGAAAGGGGCAGGACTGCTGATTCCCAGCTGGAGAGGCTGCCAGCACCTGGCGTTCCGGACATTCCGGGCAGCCAGAACAGGCTGGGACTCGAGTCGGAAGGAATCCCGCCCAAAAGCCACCGCAGAGGCACCGCCGCCTCCTCTTCACGCAGCCCCATTCCTGGGCCTTGGGCTTGTTTCTGGCCAGCCCACCCGTTCCTTTTGGAGATCCCATTAAAAAGCAGCCAACAACTACCATCGTTAAAGGGTATACAAAACAACTGCATTCGGTGGTTGTGCAGGGCTCTCAGATTTCACCGGAGGTCTGGTCCCCTTCAGCCGGCTGAATACCCCCGTTTGCTGCCGACCATTCTGAAGGGGGGGAGCTCTGTCCGAAAGCCCTGCCAGGCAGTCAGGTCCTCCTCGGTCTTGCTGGGTTCTGAAAGAGCACCGCTTGGCGGCAGCCCTCCTGCCGAGATGGGGAATCTGCTCGCCTGGTTCCGGGTGTTTCGCTTTGGGCACTGGACACTCTCAGGCAAATGCTCTAATTTTAATCCAAATTAAATACTCGTGCCATTGGAACTCCCACCCCAGCCCTGGAATCCACCCAGAACTGTCTACCGCCAGGGGGCAAGCGTTAGGACCCACGAGCTGGACAGGTCCTGCTTCCTTGCCTCTGGTGCCAGCTTCCTTGGGACAGGGCTGAAGTGCCCAGCTGCACCCAAAGGCACAGAAGCCCACGTGAGAGGCGGGTGGCTGCCCCCAGAAGAACCCAGAAGGAAGGGGAGAGGCTTCTGCCCCAGCCTCCCTCCGGCTGCTGCGAGGGGGGGCTTCCTGGGCCCAGTGCCCCTTGGGCCTCCCCACAGCTGCCCCCCACCCGAGGCAGTGGTGGCTGCTCAGAGTTCGGAGCGCTCCAGCTCTTTCGGCGCCGGGTCGGGCTGGCTAGTGGGCGGGTCCTCCTGCTGCTGCATGTTGGCGTAGGCGACTTCCTGCGCCAGCTGGTCCAGGGACGGGCGTCCCAGCGCCAAGTTCCGCAGAGAGATCCAGGTCATCAGGAGGCTGCGGGAGCAGGGAGGGAAAGCATGGAGCAGGCCCTGCCAGGGAGACCCACACCCAGCACCCTTATCCAGCCACAGCGCCCCTCCCGAGGCCTCTCACCTCCTCCGGAAGATGAAGTACTTCCTGCTGGCGAAGCGCTGCAGCCGGTCAGCCAGGGTGGCGTTGCGGCGTCTCTGCAGCTCCTCCCTGCGCTGCTCCCGCCGGAGGAAAGCCTCCACCACCGGGTCGGCCTGAGTCACGTTCTCCAGGGAGCCGTCCAAGATGGGCTGCAGCTCCGGCGGGAGAGGCTCGGTTTCTGCAGGAAGGAGGGGGCCCGATCAGGGGGAGCTTCAGAGGGCGGCCAGCCCCAGGGCAAGTCCTCATTCCCCACCTCACCCTTCAGCTGGGACGGAAGCCTGGCCCGCATCGCAAGGAAGTTGTGCTCCCAAGTGGGCAGGAGTCCCAGAGGCAGAGGTGCAGCTGGACCCCTCGATTAGTTTGCCCCAGGGGCCCATCAACCCCCGGCCAACTCACCTGTCCCGTTCCGAACCTTCTCCCGCAGCTCTTGAAGCCGCGTGAAGTTCTGCTCCAGGGCTGCCTCGGTGGTGTTGACGTAGATGTACATGTAGCAGGAAGGCTCTTGCGACACCGTGAAGACTCTGTGGTATTCGCCTGGGGGCAGCTGGGAAAAGAGGAGGCGAGCAAAAGGCCGGGCGGTGGTCTCACCACTCATGGGCCCCGGCAACCTCCATTCAAGGCCAAGCCCGGGGTTCTGGGCTACGACATCCATCATCCCAACCTCTGGCCATTGCAAATGGGGATGGTGGGCGTTGTAGTCCCACAGCAGGAGTCCCACCCCACCATGTTGCTGAACTACAACTCCCACCATCCCCGGGAGCAATATATTGGATGCCAGGAGCACCCCAGGTTGGGAATCTTCGCCCTACAGAAGCTGGGGACCAAAGGTTGGGAGACTCCACCTGTGAGCCCTGCAAGAGGTTCCCCTGAGGGGATGATGGGGCCTCTCTGGGAAGAGCCCCTGCCTGCCTGCCTGCCTGCTTGCATGTGGAAGGTCCCAAGTTCCCTCCCTGACGGCACCTCCAGAGGGGGCCGAGAGGGACTCCCGCCTGCCATCCTGGAGAAGCCACTGCCGGTCTGTGTCTGAGCTAGATGGAGCGATGGTCCGACTCCGCGGAAGGCAGCTTCCTAGGTTCCTACGGCTGAGAACCCCCGGGCTAAGCAGTCGGAGAGAGGCCAGCTCTCCTCTGGCAAGGCCGCTGCCAGACGCTCCCCGCTGCCCGTGGTCCCCAACCCTTGCCAAATATCCCATTGATGAATACCTGAAGCTGCCTTGTTTGGAAGACCCCGGGCATCTGCCCACACCAACTGGCAGCAGCTCTCCAGGGGCACAGGCCCCGACTAGCCGCCCGAGCACGTTTCCTACGCGGGAGAGACCCCAACTGGAGCCTGGGGGCTGCTGCACTGAGGGGCAAAGCACTGCTCTAGCCTTGGAAAGAGAAGCCTCCTCTCGAGGCAGCTGGGGGCCTGGTGGCGGTCTCCCTCCCCGGCCCAGAGCCCCCTGCCCCCTCTTCTCCCCGCTGGAGGCCTCAGCCAGGCCCTCACCTGGATCCTGTCGCCTTCCTGCAGCGTGTAATTCTTCTGGGCGCTGACCACCTCCACGGCCACCTCCCCCTTCAGCAGCTGGAGGCTGGTGTTGCCCAGGTCCTCACTGACGAAGTTCTCCAGATGCAGGCCTGGCCGGGGGTGGGGTGGGGGGAGAAGCAGGAGGTGAGCTGCTGGGAAACGACCCTGTCGCCAGGAGCAGCCCCCCAACCCACACCTCAGGAACACTCCCAATGCCAGTATGAAGGGAGAGCTGGCCTTGAGGTAGCAAAGCATGAATTGTCCCATTGGCTAGGCAGGGTCCACCCTGGTTTGCATCTGAATGGGAGACTCTACAGCACCACAAGATCTTCCCCTTAGGGGATGGGGCCGTTGCTCATTGAAATGGCACCTGAATGCAGAAGGTGCCAAGTTCCCTCCCAGGCAGCATCTCCAGGATAGGGCTGAGAGAGACTCCTGCCTGCAAGCTCGGAGAAGCTGCTGCCAGTCTGGGTAGACAATCCTGAGCTAGGTGGGCCAAGGGTCTGACTCGGTATAGGGCAGCTTCCTGGGTTCTTGTCACCAGGGGCTGGGTCCCTGCAGCGGCCAGCCCACACGAACCGTCAGAGCAAGATGGAGGCATGCCGCGTTCTAGCAGAGGCCAGCCCAGGTCCAACGGCAGCTGCCCTCCAAGCGCATGACGTGGACTTGGAGGATGGTTCAAACCAGCACCCGAGAGGAGGCAAGAGCCAGGCGGTACCTGGGAAGTCAGCAATGAAGACCACCTCCGTCTGGTTGTCCAGGGAGTTCTCGATCTCCTGCAGCTTTGCCCGCCAGGGCGACAAGTCCACCAGAAGCGGCTTCAGCCAGGGCGTCTTCTGGAAGGGCGACCACTCGGCCTGCACGATGTCCACACGTGGGTCAAAGAGCCTGGAAAGGGAGAGTGCACGGCCAAGCAGGGTCAGCAGCAGGACCCCAACCGCGGCCCAGTGGGCTCCACCAGTGGGGAGGGCGGCTCTGGCTCTCTGCTAAAGCCTCGGGGGCTGCGTCCAGACAAAGGTTTCCAGCTGTCTGGAGGACGGGCAATGAGCACTGAGTTCGGGAGTAGCTCATCCTAACGAGACGGGAGGGTGCCGGTCATCGCTTGCAGCAGAGCCAGGGGAGAGTTCACTGGGGTGAATCCTTGACTGGAAGGGATCCCCAGCAGGTGGCCACCATCCACTTGGTTGCAGTGTGGGACAAACGACTCTCTCCCCCGAGGAGTCCTGGGTGTGGGTGGGGCAGGGTGGGGGTAAAGGGGCAAAACCCTCCCTAGAAGGGCTGAGCAGTCCGAAGACTCCAAAGGGGTGTGACTAAGGCAGACCCAGAATGAAGAGTAGCACACTGCACACCAACAAGGGTTTATTAACGTTTGAAAGAGAAAGGCATGCAATTAGAACCCTTGTCTGATCACTGAGCAGAGAGTGAGTGAGAGAGAGTGTTTTCATTTACCAGGCAACTGAGATCCAAGCAACACAATAAAGGAGAATAACTTCCCTCCCACGACTAACTGAATTGGTCCCCCTCTTACTATGTAGATAACAACAACAACAGAAATCACCATCAGCCAATTACAAAAAGCAACTTTACTGGGAACAGCCTATATTCTGCGACAATATCTATAACAACAAGAACAATACTGATAATAAAACTTAGCCATCCCAGGTCCTTGGGAAGGACTCGATGTCTGGATAAGACAAACCAGTCAATAACACCTGTCTGACTGTGTAAACAACAACAACGACGATCTAGTCCAACTAGAAGAGGTTATTTTAAAAGAATGTACCAAATTTGGAAAGAGAAGCATCCAGATACAGAAATAACAGAACAAAGGCTAGCAGACCAGAGAAGATTCATAATAAGAAATAAAGTATTCACAGGAGTTGAGCTGGAAGAACTGCAAAGAGCAACACAGGCTCAAGATATGGAAGAAGAATTACCACCAACGGAAGCAGTTGCTCAGGCACAGGTGGAGGAGGTGTTGGAAATAGACTAAGGATGCCACTGTTGCTGAATTGTTTCAAAATCAAAACCAGGCAACCTCCCCTTTGCCTTCACCTCAAAAACCCAAATGCCGTTTAACAGAAAAGCAACAAGAACTAAAGCAAAAAATAAAGGAGCACATGAACCAAACAACCACCAAGGTTCGACTTCCCACTCTAAAAACAGTTGCCAAAAAACAACTTGCTCAGGCATTAAAAGATGTCAATGCTGCACTTGCAGAAATAACAACCAATAATTTGCAAGAAACAAACCAACTAATGTACAGTGCAGCAACAACACCACCACAAGAGCTCGGATATAAGATCAATGGACCTGTAAAAAGAGAAAGTAGTACATAACCTAAATGGAAGATTAGATTAGAAAATAAAATCTCCAGGCTTAGATCAGATGCTAGTAAATTGAAAGATATGAAAGGCAAGAAGCTGAAGAATGAAAACACCAAACAGTATCTGATCCAAAAACACCACCTAGATTCAAGGAAAATTAGAGAAGTCCTGGAAATAATAAAGCAGCAAATAACAGCAGTGTCAAAGAAGATTAGCAGGTATGAAGCCAGGATTACACAACACAGGCAGAATCTCCAATTCCAGTCGAATCAGAGACGTTTCTACCAAAGCATAGAAGGAGAAACTGCAAGAAACCTAGAAACACCAAATAAAGAAGAAACAGTGCAATTCTGGGGGAAATTATGGGACAATCCAATAGATTATAATAAAAAAGCAGACTGGATGAAAGAGGTCAAAAAATGTAACCAACAAATGCAAGATCTAATAATAACACCAGAATTAATAAGTGAAAGAGCAAAGAAAATTAAAAATTGGACTGCTCCAGGCGACGATGAACTGCATGGCTTTTGGCTTAAACACCTAACAAGCCTTCATAAACAACTATCAAAACAGTTTAACCACATTTTGCAAGGTGGTGATATCGAACAATGGCTAACAACTGGGAAAACTCATCTCATTATGAAAGACCCAGCAAAAGGTGCAGTTCCAAGTAATTATAGACCGATCACCTGCCTGCCAATCATGTTCAAATTATTAACTGGAATAACAGCAGATGAAGTGATGCAACACTTATTAACTAACAAACAGCTTCCAGTTGAACAGAAAGGAAATTGCCTGAACACCAGAGGCACAAAAGAGCAGCTGCTGATTGACAAAATGATTTTAGAAAATTGCAAGAGAAGAAAAACAAATCTAAGTGTTGCATGGATTGACTACAACAAAGCCTTCAACTCATTGCCTCACATATGGATACTAAAATGTTTAGAAACAACTGGTGTCAACAAAAACATTCAGATATTTATAAAAAAAAGCAATGAGCATGTGGCGTACACAGTTAACAATCAACGGCGAGACACTTGGACAGGTTAGCATTAGAAGAGGCATTTTCCAAGGGGACTCACTATCCCCTCTGTTGTTTGTAATCGCCATGACTCCACTTTCACAAATACTAAACAAAACAGGCCTCGGATACCAAACATTATTTTAAAACATCAAGTAAAATAAACAATCTGCTCTACATTGACGATCTGAAGTTGTATAGAAAGTCCCAGTCAGAAATTGAATCACTGCTAAACACTGTCCATATATTCAGTAGTGATATAGCAATAGTTTGGACTAGACAAGTGTGCTGCATTAATAATGAAGAGAGGAAAAATAACAAAAACAGAAGGAATAGAACTACCCAATGGAAGCAACATCAAGAACCTTGAAGAGAAAGAACATTACAAATACTTGGGCATTCTCCAGGCTGATAACATCGCACACACGGAAGTTAAAAGAAAAATTGGAAGTGAATACATCAGGAGAGTTAGAAAAATCCTAAAGTCCAAACTCAATGGCGGGAACACCATACAAGCCATAAACACCTGGGCTATACCTGTTATCAGATACACTGCAGGAATAATAGACTGGACCCAGGCAGAGCTAGAGACGCTAGATCGTAAGACCAGGAAAATCATGACCATCAATCATGCTCTGCACCCCCGCAGTGATGTAGATAGGCTCTACATCCCTCGCAGCTCAGGTGGAAGAGGAATGCTGCAAGTCCATCAAACAGTAGAGGAGGAGAAAAGAGGCCTTGAAGAATATATCAAGGACAGTGAAGAAGATGCACTTCAAATGGTCAATAGTGCGAAACTATTCAACACCAATGAAAGAAAGCAGGCCTACAAGAAAGAACAAGTCAAGAACCGAGCAGAAAAATGGAGAAATAAGCCACTGCATGGTCAATATTTGCACAATATAAGTGGAAAAATCAGACATCACCAAGACCTGGCAATGGCTTAAGAATGGCAACTTGAAGAAAGAAACAGAGGGTTTAATACTGGCTGCACAAGAACAGGCACTAAGAATAAATGCAGTAAGAGCAAAAGTCGAAAAATCCACAACAAACAGCAAGTGCCGCCTTTGTAAAGAAGCAGATTAAACAGTGGACCACCTAATCAGGTGTTGTAAAAAAATCGCACAGACTGACTACAAACAAAGGCATGACAAGGTAGCAGGGATGATACACTGGAACATCTGCAAAAAATACAAGCTACCTGTAGCCAAAAATGGTGGGACCATAAAATTGAAAAAGTTGTAGACAATGAAGATGCAAAAACATTATGGGACTTCCGACTACAAACAGACAAACGTCTGCCACAAAATACACCAGATATAACTGTAGTCGAGAAGAAAGAAAAGCAAGTCAAAATAATCGACATAGCAATACCAGGGGATAGCAGAATAGAAGAAAAAGAAATAGAAAAAATCACCAAATACAAAGATCTACAAGTTGAAATTGAAAGGCTGTGGCAGAAAAAGACCCAAATAATCCCTGTAGTAATTGGCACCCTGGGTGCAGTTCCAAAAGACCTTGAAGAGCACCTCAACACCCTAGGGGCCACAGAAATCACCATCGGCCAATTACAAAAAGCAACATTACTGGGAACAGCCTATATTCTGCGACGATATCTATAACCATTGACAATAAAATTCAGGCATCCCAGGTCCTTGGGAAGGACTCGATGTCTGGATAAAACAAAACAAAACAAACCAGTCAATAACACCTGTCTGACTGTGTAAACAAGAAATAATAACTAACACCTGAGTCAGACCCTTGGTCCATCCAGCTCAGTATTGTCTACACAAACTGGCAGCAGCTGCTCTGAGGTTGCAGGCAGGAGTCTCCCCCAGCCCTACCTAGAGGTACCGGGGAGGGAACTTGGAACCTTCTGCAGGTGAGCAGGCAGGTGCTCTTTCCAGAGCGGCCCCATGATCCGCTCAGGGGAATAGCTTACAGTGCTCACACATGGAGCCTCCCATCCAAATGCACACCAGGGCAGGCCCTGCTTAGCAACGGGGACCATCCATACTCACTGCCACAAGCCCAGCGCTCCCCCCTTAAAAGACTGACCCCTCCAATTGCGCGTTTCTGCAGCGTCTGGTCTCAGGGGCATCCTGCCTCGTGGCACCGGTGCTCACCTTTGCTGGAAGCGATCATTGATGGAGACCCAGATGTCAAAGTAGATCTCTGGCTGAGAGATGTTGTAATTACGCAGCAGCTGGCTGAGGCAGGTGGCGTACTGCTTCAGCATGTCTGCGTGGTCCTTCCAGCGCCGACTCTGGGTGAAGACCTGCTCCAAAATGCAGAGGTCTCAGCTGGGACACAGGAATGCAGTTGGTGGGGGCGGGGGGAGGGAGGGAAGTTGGAACTCACTGCTGCTGCAAGTCCAAGCGCAGCAGGAGTTAGAGGTCTGCACCCTGGCCCCAAGCATCCTGAGACTAAAATCAAGTTATGCCCTCTGTGCCCTTTGTCTGCATACTTTCTTCCAGCCGCTAAATTAAATTGGGGGGGCTTACAAACAGTCAAGTTCAGTTCCAGAGAGAAGGGGGGACCTCAGACCACCATAAGCAGCAGTTAAATGGGGGTGGAATTGAAGAAAGGACGCTGTGGGGAGGGGTGAAAAGAATGCCCAGCCCCCCCCCCGCCAGCCGAAATGCTGCTCTCGGGCAACTGAAGCCCCCCCCCCCAGCAGAGAGGAAGAAGAGAGACTGACCCCCGGGTTCAGGTAACCGAGCTCTCCGGTGAGACCGTCCCGGTACGTGATCTTCACGTGCTGATGGGAGCGGGAGTGGACCATCATGTCCCACGAGTAGCCGTACAGCCCATTCGTCCAGTTGTTGTAGCCCTGGGTGGGGAGCGGGGGGGGGCATCAGGTGCCCTTTCCCAGGGCAAGAAGCAGCAGCAGCCGCCCCCTCCCCACCTGCTGGCAACCATGAACAATGCAGCAGGTCCCTGCATCTCCTGGGGCTCAATCCACTCCAAGTCACTCAACTTGCCTTTAAGCTCATGGCTGAGGCCTAAAAGCTGCCCAGCACTGGATGCTCAACCTCACAGTCGGCATCCCCTAGACCAGGGTTCCTTAACCTTGGGCCCCCAGATGTTGTTGGACTACAACTCCCATCATCCTCAGCCACAAAGGCCGTGTCGGGGGATGATGGGAGTTGTAGTCCAACAACATCTGGGGGCCCGAGGTTAAGGAACTCTGCCCTAGACCAGTGTTCTTGATTGCAGGGCCCGGGGCCAGTGGCAGCTCCCACTGACCCCCAGTGGGGTCCCCAAACCAATTGTTTACTGGGCCCGTATGAAGCTTCAGCCAAAGCGGAACGTTCTGCACAGTCTCTCTGGCACCATGAAGAGACCACCACTCTCATCATGCAGTGCTGCACTTTGCCCAGCACCCGGCCGGGGGCGGGGGGGGGAGGTGTCCTTTAAGGAATTTGAGCCCCCCGGAGCCCCTGCACCCTCTTGGAAGCCCTGCACAGACTGCTGGGAAGTGCACCCTTTCCTCAGGCTTTCCTCCCGGAGCTCCTCTGTCTCCCCAAAAGTGCCCCCCAGCACTGAGAAAAGCACAGGACTGTGCCGAGACCAACACGGTGGGAAACGCCTCTCCTGTTGGAGGCTTTTTGCCAAAGTGGCCCCCGCGTTTAAAATAGTGAAGATTACCCTCTCTCTCTCTCTCACACACACACACACACACACACACAGAGCCCCCCAAGGAGCTTGTTGCTCACTCCATGGAGCAAAGCTGCCCAAAGAGGCAGCAGTGTGGCTATTACTCGGGGAAGAGGGGTCTCTGCCCACAGAGCGCCTCCAGCCCTTCCTGCGCCCTGGGGGATGCCCGCCAAGCACCGCCCCCGCCCCCTGGCCCAGGCACGGCGTCCCGCCAGAGCCAGAGCCAGAGCCAGAGCGCGCCTCACCTGGGTGATGAAGTGGGAGTAGGGCAGGAAGAACTGCTCCAGCACGTACAGCACCGTGAAGAGGGCCCCCAGCTTCTGCCGCAGCCCCGGCTTCCGCGCTCCCTTGCCTGGCCGCGAGCGCCCGGCCTCTCCGTAGACGCACTCCCGGCTGGGCTGCGGCAGCTCCGTGGGCGGCAGGAGCCTCTGGAGGCAGGTGGGGAGCCGGGCGGCCAGGCGGCGAGGCCAGTCCGGGTAGCAGAAGAGGGGGCTGGTGGCCAGCATGGTGTAGGAGAACATGCCTGCAAGGAGCGGGAGCCGGGTCCTTATCGCTGCCCGCCCGGCCGACCCACCCAAGGAAGCCACACACTGAGAGGCAGCATCCAGAGGCAACTGGCGGGGCCGGAACTGCCCAACTAGCAGGCCCAGCAGAACCGCCGGGACGCTGGCTCCCGTTTGGAGAGAGGGTCACAAGAGCAGGCTTCTTGATTGATTATTTGATTTAAAATAGTTATGCCCCGCCCCTCCAGGGCACTGCCGCTCGGGGCAACTCACAAGAAGAGAGACACGGATGCAATAAAAGTAATACCATTTACTAGTCTGTCTGTTTTTTAAGTCAGATTAAAAACCACAATTCTTAGGGTTAGGGTGAATAAAGCTGGCAAGGGGGGCGCGGGAGAGATAAACTGGGCTAAGCCTCCCGTCCACTCAGGCCACAAATTATCTGAGTATCAGGACATGCTGACTGGGCCGTGAGAATCAGGTGACTACCTCACCTGAGGAGCCCACAGAGGTCCTCCAGGCCAGCTGCCCTGTGTTTCCCCGAGGCCTGCCGTTTCTGCCGCCCCCTCAAGGCCCAGAGGGAGAGAGGAAGCCACCTGCTCTCTTGAGCGGACAAACGCTCCCTTGCCGGCTTTCCTGGAAAGGATCCCTCCTCGCTCGCTTTTAGGAGAGGGGCTTTCAGAAGCCAAAATTATGAGCTGCCCACAAGGCAGGCTCCCGCAGGAGGCTTTGGAGATGGCCCCTCCGTCCCCCCCGTCCCCCGACTCTCCCCAGGGGGAAGGGGCCGCTCGGGCTCCTGGGGAACTGACCGATGCTGAAGAGCTGGGAGTTCATGCAGTGGAAGTAGGAGACAAAGACGAGGGCGAGGGGGCGGCTGGCGTCGAAGAAGAGCAGGAAGCCGGCCGTCAGGTCCAGCATGAGGCCGCCGCCGTGCACCACCAGCAGGCTGGTCATCTCCTCCGAGAGCACCAACCTGAGGCCAGAGAGCAGGACAGGAGCCCATGCAGGAGCCCCAAACCAACATGAGGAGCAGACAAGTCCAAACCACCCCCAAACCCCTCTGAGGAAGCTGGTCCTGGCTTCACCCCTAGAGAAATATAGGGCCAGGGCCTGTCTAACCTCCCCAAGGAAGCCATCCCAAGGCTGGTGCCATCAGGGAGAAGACCCTGCTCCGAGCAGATGCCCGCCACTCCTCAGGCTGACAGAAGTACCTGGAAGGGCCTGTGATGACCAGCACAATTGTGTGGGGAGGAGGTCTGGTCCGGCAGTCGTGAGCCTGGATGGTCCCCTCTGCTAAGCAGGGCTTGCCTTGGCCTGCATTTGGATGGGCAACTGCACCTGCGCCCCGCCTGCAGTCAGGTATTCCCTTCAGGGGAAGAGGAGCTGCTTTGCACGCAGGAGCTCCCAGGTCCCACCCCTGGCCGAGTCTTCAGACAGGGCTGGGGAAGACGGCGCTGCTGCCAATCAAGGCAGCCCACACTAGGCTCGAGGAGTCAAGACAGCTTCCTAGGCTCCAGCGAGAGCAGCCCTGCAGGTCTCCCCCAGGCCCTCAACCGCCCAGGGGCTGCCAGCCTGGGGACCGCCAGACGTTGCTGAACTCCAACCCCCATCACCCCCAGCTACAATCTACAGTGGCTGGGGATGCTGGGAGATTGACACAGCTGGAGGGCCCCAGGTTGGGGACCTCTTGCCAAAGGGAAGATCCCGCCCCACGGGCTGAACCGGGACACGGAAAAGGAGCAGACTGCCCAGAGCGGGGCTGACCTGCAGCCTCAGGGCATCTTGCACAGCTCCAGCGAGTGGCTTCGGCGGGTGCCCCTTTGGGTGGGGCATTGGATTCCACCTGGAGGGTCCAGCGCAGACCCTGGAGGTCTCCCCGACAGCCCTTGGGCATCCTGCCCGCCCCCCCACCCACCCCCACAGACCACCTCACCTGAAGGGGCTGAAGAGCCAGTGCCTGGCCAGGGTCCCCATGGAGTAGCCCTCCACCCAATCCGCATCCAGCTTCTTGATGCCCGCAATGAAATAGACGATGAAGATCTGTTTGGACACAAGTCCAGAATGGTGCGGTCAGGAGAGCTGCGAGGCCCAGAAGTCCACGAGGGGCCGGAGACCCGGGGGAAGGAAGGCGCGGAGAGGATCCCGACTCCAAGCGGCCCTCCTCACTGGGCTACTCCTGGTCCTCACGCATCCTCCAGGAAGGCTCCAGAGGACCAGCCCACCCACCTGAGCCGCTGCCTTCACTTCAGCTGGGCAGGCAGGAGACGCTTCTCCGAAGCAAAGCCAGAAAAGCCAAAGCAAGATGGTTCTCCTCCCCAACACGCCAAGGTGCGTCTCCTCCCCAAGACTCTCCCAATGAGGAGAGTTTGCAGTCAGTTTTCCCCATTAACAGGGATCCCAGATGTTGCTGACGACAACTCCCAGCATCTCCAGCTGCAGCGGCCTTTGTGTGGGGATGATGGTAGTTGTAGTCCACGACATCGCCTGTTGCAGGGAACGCTGGCTGTAGCTCAATACTGGAGCACCTGCTCTGCACACAGAGGGTCCCAGGTTGAATTCCAGTTTTTAAAAGGTCAGTACATACAGTTGGGAAAGGCCCTTTTCTGTCCAAGAGCTTAGAGAGCTGCTGCCAGTCAGTGTAGGTTGTTGGCAGCATTCCCAGAGCCCAGCATCTTCCTGTCTGCTCCGTCAAAGAGCAGGACAGAGAGGCAGGCAGGCAGGCAGGCATTTCTGGTCCTGCTGTCAACACATCCGTGGAGAAGATGGAGGGCTTTGCACGTGGAGGCAGCGGGGAATGCCACGGTTCTTCCAGCCACCTACCTGCGTACGCAGCACCGTGTAGTTCCACAAGGGCACATGAGCATTTCTCTTCTGCGGATTCCTGAGGCCGTCAATGGACCTGCAGGAGGGAGAGGCATGACCAGGCTGCCACGCGACTTACGGGCCACCGGAAGGCCCAAGCAGGGCCAGAGAGTCACAACTGAGCCACCCCGCTCCTCCCACATACCCGATGGCCATGCTGAAAAATTCTGTTTTCCAGCTCACTGTCGTGACAGTGACTAAAAATCAGAGCCACACAGTGATGCCGGCAACTGAAAAGTGAAACTGTGCTCCCCAAACCTGGGCGAAAAAAGGCCACTTCTAAACGGCCTGGCTCTTCCAGAGAGCCAGCCCCGAGACATGACCTCCTCGGCAGCGGGAGGGCGTTCGCGGAAGAGGCAAGCGCCTGGAGGAGGAGGGAAGCCGGCAGGCCTGGCCTCTGGCAGCACAGCGGGGTCACTGGGGGCACCCACGACTTAATCAGGCCTGACTCCTGATTGCGGGGGGGGGAGGAGAGGATGGCAGGGAGGAGGGCGGCGCCAGGGCAGGGCCGTGGGGAGGGGGTGGGGGGCCCTCACCAGTAGCGGTTGGCGTTGACGAGCAGCAGCTGGAAGCCAAGCAGGCCATAGAGGTAGGAGTGGTTGTTCCAGGCCGTTTTGTCCAGGAAGAAGAGGTACCAGTAGGGCAGCAAGAAGAACAGGCAGCTGAGCCGGTAGCAGCAGCCCAGCATGATCCCCACAGCCCCTGCCGCAGGAGGGAGGCAAGGTCAGGCTGGGAGCCCCTCCGGCAGCTGGGCTGTGTCCCAAGAGCCGGGCGGGCGGGCGGGAGGGGGCTGGCCGGCCCTCCCGGAGGGGAGGCTGGAGATCCCACCGCGGGAAGAAGCCGTCCTCACCCAGCAGCATGACCGTGTAGACGAGGTACATCCAGTCCAAGGGCAGCGGCTCCAGGAAGTCGAAGAGGGGGAAGCGGCAGACCTGCAGCCCGTCCAGGTATCTGTGGTCCAGGTAGCTCAAGCCGCGCTCCTGGGGGATGTCCAGGGCCATCAGGAGCCCTGAGGACGAGGCAGAGCGGAGAGGGGCGGAGAGGGGGGAGCGTCTCTACTCTGTGCAAGCCAATTCCGTGCCCCCCCCCTCCGCCCAAGAGGCCCTGAAGCGGGTGGGGGAGCCTGGCTGGAGCCCTTGCGGGAAGGCTGGGGTGGCCACGAGCAGAGCCTTCTGGGAAAGGCCAAGAGGCCCGCCTGGCTGGCCGAGCCTCCGACATCCGCCACGTACGGCCCACCAGATGCCCCCAGAAGACCCGCAAGGAGGGCAGGGAGGTGGCGGGTCCCCTGGCACTCGGAGGAAGGCCAGCTCAGCTCAACGGGGTGTCCGTGTGCCGCCAGAGCTAATCACCCCCAGGAGGCAAGAATGGAAGGAGGATCCGGCCCACGGGCCCAAGGCCTGCCAGGGTCAGCTTCCCAACTAGAAGGCCAACTAGATGCCAGAAAGAAGGCATGGAAGCAAGATCTCTCTTCTGCCTGTTGCTCCCCAGCTACTGATATCCAGGGGTAGACTGTCCCAGAACATGGAGGTTCCACGTAACCATTTAATAAACGTATCCTTCATGAAATACTGCAAAAAGCAGAAGTGGGCTGTGATCTTTCTCAGGGATTTTAGGCGCTCCACTTCCATTATTTCAGCTCATGGGCAGGGGGATAGAACTTGATGTTGCTGCTGTTCAGTTCACATTTCACTAAATGCATAGGAACAAAATAACCCAATTCAAGTTTGGTTCAAGGAACCACTTGCCCCTTTGGGTGTTATATTTTTGAACAGTCCTTGGCCAAAAGGCATGAAGTTTATCTCCAATTTCACAGCGAAACCTTAAAAGTGAGCCATTATTAAAATGCGGGTTTTGCACGGCCCTGGCCAAAGAGAGCAGAACCTGTGCCCAGCAGGGGACGGGCATCAGCAGAACAGCCTGTCAGCGCCAGGGCCCCTCTGCCACCAGGCTGCAGCTTCCCGATAAAGGGAGTTTTGAGAGAAGCAGCAGCAGCAGCCAAAGCAGACAGAACGGCTTCCTTTCCCCAGCCAGCTTCAGAGGGGCAGCCCCATGCAATGAGGAGCAGGGGTGACAATGGCCTTCTGTCCAGCCAGGCCCCTTCTGGGTCGTGCTAAGGAAGTGCCCTCATCCAGCTAGACGCTTTGAACTGCTGGCATCCGTGGATGCCAGAGAGAGAGAGAGAGAGAGAACGAACACGTCTCAGAGCTCCCTCACTGCACAGTCCAGAAAGCAGCCAAAGCAATGCATCCCTTTGCAGCGCAGGAATGCTCAGATTGCTTCCGATACGCATGAGCAGCAGAAGAGGGTCGCCAGAGTGTCAGAACGCAGGGAGGGACACGCACTGGAAACAGAAGCTGCGCCAGAGCTGCGAAGGCGTGGGCAAGGTCAGCCAGTTCAGCCACATGCACACACTTCTCTTTGTGCCAAGGGTAATTTGGGTGGACGACAATTGTGGCGCGTCAAGCAAGCTTCAGGGAAAGGCAAACACCCAGAACAAAACCCACTCCAAATTCCTGAATGTAAACCAGACTAACTTTTTTGCCAGCTAATCTGACCTAGAAAGAAATACTGTCTTCCCCATCAGCAGCACAACATGTGGTGTTCAGCTGGATCCTGGAAACCTAAGAAGACCTTTCAGCGAACCTTTCCCAGGAGAAACCCCTTTAGCTCACCAGCACGGCTCAGTGCCAGCCCAACTCCAGGTAGAGCAGCTGTGAGTAAAAGAACCCCAAAGAGCCATTTTTGGAGGGGCGGTATAGAAATCGAATAAATAAATAAATAAATAAAGGCCGGCCAGATGTGGAGGGAGCAAACGCGCCTTGTTGACCCTCAGTCCACTCTGGAAGCACCAGCTTGTGGGCTTTGTTGCAGGCAACCTTTGCTGCGTCAGGAGTGGTTGCCCTGTTGGCCCCCCAAGACAGTCTGCTCTCCTGAAGCTCCCCACTGACCAAGACGCTTGGAAGTGGGAGAAAGCAGTTGCCCAGGGAAGAACAGTCTCTCTGGGGTTCCAGTGGGGCCGAGAGGGACGAGAAGCTGCTTCTAGTCCTGCTTCAGCATGCTGCTGCCAAGGGACGAGGGGGAGAAACCTTCTGTTGCCAGAAGGACACAGACACCCTAGGCCCATCCACACGTTATGCTCCACACTCATGCAATGAGTGGACCATGCACACAGGTGTACAGTCATTCGCATGTTCACCATGCAGTTGAAGGGCCTGTATCCAAGCACACTCTTCAGATCCGTCCTGGTTGCATAGGGACGGGAGACGACAGGTGTGAGCACAGTCAGATATTCCCCTTCAGGAATGGGGCCGCTCTGGAGTCTCTTGGGGAAGTGCAGAAGGTTCCAGGTTCCCTCCCTGGCAGCATCTCCAGATAGGGCCGAGAGAGACTCCGGCCTGCAAGCTTGGAGAAGCCGCTGCCAGTCTGTGTAGACAATGCTGAGCTAGATAGACCAAGGGTCTGACTCAGTATATACGGCAGCTTCCTATGTGTACAGATGCCTGTACACTTGTACAGCATAATCTTGGAATTGGGCTCCTGTGGCAACAAAGAGCTCCAGGCAGGCTGCGTCCTGCAAGTCCGCGGCTTGTCCTAAGGAGCTGTGGGGGAGGGGTGCCCAAGGCCCAAGAGCTCAGGTCGCTCGTGTCTCCCCCTCCCCACTTGAGAGCCATGCTGCCTGAAAGCTGGCCATTAGGAACACAGGAACAGAGGAAACTGCCATATACTGAGTCAGACCATTGGTCCATCTATCTCAGTATTGTCTTCACAGACTGGCAGCGGCTTCTCCAAGATTGCAGGCAGGAAGCTCTCTCAGCTCTATCTTGGAGATGCTGCCAGGGAGAGAACTTGGAACCTTCTGCACTTTCCAGAGTGGCTCCATCCCCTGAGGGGAATATATCTTCCAGTGCTGACACTTCTAGTCTCCCATTCATATGTGACCAGGGCAGACCCTGCTTAGCTATGGGGACAAGTCATGCTTGCTACCACAAGACCAGCTCAGCTCTACCTAACGAACGGCTAGCCTGTAGGCAGACTGCAGGCAGCACGGGAGAGAGGGGAGCTATCCAAGCTGCTGCCAGGAAGCGGAGGGAGCTGTGCCCCCTTTGGCGGTGCCGGTGCCGCCCCCACCCCCGGCTCATGTGGACAAGCTGCTGCTGCTGCTGCTTTGGAAAGTGCTCCGCTTGGCTGCAGCCGAATCCGGGAAGGCTGGCCTTGCAGGCCGCCTGACCTTCTGCCTGGCGCCGGCTATACAGGCCCCAGCACGGCCCACTGCAGGAGAGCCCCCTGCTCTCCACAGGCCAAGGCCTCCCACTGATAAGACAGAGGGCAGTGGCACCGCGCCACTTTCCGCCCAGGAATGTGGGCTCTTCACTGCTGCCCCCAAGCCGGCTGGATCCAGCACAGCAGGGAAGCTGCCACGGAAGCGGGAAGGGCCTCTTGCCACATCCTGTGGCTGGGCTGGGCCGCAGCTGCCAGTCATTGTGGTTCTCCCTTTTTTAGCTCCCTGGGAAACCAGCCTGGGCGTGCTCTGCAATCAGCTCTGGAAGGAAGCCGGGGGTGGGGTGGGGGGAGCACTGCAGGGGGAAGAGAGCGGTGGGGAGGGCAGGGGCTGGTTCGGTAGACGCGCAGGAGGAGCAGCTGCTGTTTTCAAAGTGAACCTGGACACAGACGCCTCAAGTGCAGGGTCTGGGCAGGAAGCGCACTGCTGGGCGTGCAGTGAACATCATGTGCAAAGAACCAAAACCACACTGCAGGCATGCACGCTGGGCCCTGGCCGGACAGCTGTTGAACACAACTGGTACTCTCTGAGCACCAGCTGCAGGGGAGTCCCAGCCACCAGAGAGAGGGCCTGCCCCTTTCAGCTCCTGCCTGTGGGCTTCCAGCGGCATCTGGAGGGCCACCGTGTGAAACAGGAGGCAGGACTGGGTGGGCTTCCTTGGGCCTGATCCGGCAGCAGGGCAGTCCTGCCGTAACATGCGGATAAGGCTGGGGGCACAGACACCCACTCCATTCTGGCCAAGGGCAGCCAAGGGGGCCAGCCCCTCGGCTCGGAGGACGCATCCAGGCAAGACTCACCAAAGAGGCCGCGGAAGACGCCCAGGGCAGCCGGGTCCGTCGGCCTGTTCAGCAAGCAGACGAAGCGATGCCAGCTGGAGAGATCGGCGCCCTCGAAGCCCAGGAGGCGCTGGGGCCAGCTGCTGCTGCTGCGGGGGGTGGCCCCTGGCCCAGGGGGGGCCCGGACTCCCTCCTCCCCGCCCTGCCTCCTCTGGCCAGCAGCAGGCTCGGCCAGCTGGGCTCCTGCAAAGCAAGGCGGGACGGTGAGCGCCCAGGAAGGACGGGCCCCCTCCGCCGAGGGGGCAGAGAGATGGGGCGGGGGGCGCTCCAGCAAGGGCTAAAAAGCGACGCCTCTAGCGGAGTGAGTGGGAAGAAGGGGCTGTTTCCGTGCAGGCAAAGCAGCACACTGGGGGGGGGGGGTGCGTGGGTTACGCGCTGCTGCGGGCAGCAGAAGACCTGTCTCCACCCCTGTGGGCATGCAAAGAATGTGGGCAGAGGAGCGCAACAGGACGCGCAAACAACGCGCACCTGGGTGCAACGGACTGTGTACCTGCTCTGCCTGCCTGGGTGCGCAACGCACCGCCCCTAGCAGAGGGTGGCCCTGGCAGCAAGGAAGCCCTGCCAGCTCGGGGTGGGGGGAGCTCCGGAGAGGGGAGCCCTGCCTGAGCGCCCCTGCCATGCAGCCCACAGACCTGCAGCGGGACCCCGGCCGGGCTCCATCTCGCCTCCTCCACTCGCCACGGCAGCCCGAAGCGCAGCTCACTCGCCCCGTCCCGGGTAGGCAGCTGCGCCCAAAGAGACGCCAACAGCAGCACAGAAGCTCCACCCGCACAACACTTCCGGTTCCGCTTCGACACCTCCATGTGCGGGGCAAGGGGGCTGGAAGCCCAGCCCGGCGGCCCCCGGACGAGACGGCAGACCCCGCGTTTGCTTTTCTCTTGACGGGCCTGTGTTGAGCGGAGGGGAGCCAAACCAGCCGTCAACTGGAAGCTTCGGGAGGTTGGGGCGGGTGGCTAGCTTCCATTGGAATGCTTTTAGCCCCCATCCAAGGCCCAAACCGCCCCCCACAGTTTTGGGGTTTTGGAAAATGCACGGCGGGGAAGCAGAGAGGCTGTTGGCAACGGAGGGCGCTTTTTTGCAGTCAAAATCATCACACAGACGCCCCTGTTTGCTTTCCCGGCCGGGGAAAAGAAGAACACGGAAACTTCTGGCAAACTCTGAAGGCGACAGGGTTGCCGAGCGCGCATGCTCCGCTCCGCAGCGCCCCCTGCAGCAGCTGGTCACTCGTGCCTCACTTTCATTGTCCGGCGGCGCCCTCTGGTGGCGGCTACTGCGCATGCCCCACTTTCCGGGCTGCCGCGCGGCTCTGAGCGCGGGGTGGGTTCGGTTCTCCTGCTACTACGACGAGTATTTACATGCCGCTTTCAGCCAAAGTTCTCCAAGCGTATAAAAACAGGATGGCTCCCCGCAAAGGGCTCACAGTCTGAAAAGGAAACCTAAGATAAACAGCAGAAGCCACCTAATGGTGCAGTGGGGAAGTAACTTGCCTAGGGAACAAGAGGTTGCCGGTTCGAATCCCCGCTGGTATGTTTCTCAGACTATGGGAGACGCCTATATGGTGCAGAAGCGATATAGGAAGAGGCTGAAAGGCATCGTCTCACACTGCGGGGAGACGGCAGTGGTCAACCCCTCCGGTCTAGACAGCCTGCTGCCAAGGAAAACCAGAGGGCTCTGTGGTCGCCAGGCTTCGGCACAACTTTAAGACAGACAGCAGTAACAGCCACTGGAGGGACGCTGTGCTGGGTAGGATCATAGGGCCTGTTGTTGTTGCTATTAATTCGATTTCTATGCCGCCCTTCCAAAAATGGCTCAGGGCGGTTTACACAGAGAAACAACAAAGAAATAAGATGGCTCCCTGTCTCCAAAGGGCTCACAGTCTAAAAAGAAACGTAAGATAGACACCAGCAACAGTCACTGGAGGGATGCTGTGCTGGGCGTGGAGAGGGCCAGTTCCCTTCCCCTGCTAAATAAAGGGAATCACCACCTTAAAAGGTGCCAAGTTAGGGTCAGGTCCGGAGTGCCAGTACCCAGACAATCCTCCTTTGCGTGCGAGGCGGTTTGGAGTTCAGGCTCTTTGCGGGGCGCACTTCCTCCACCGGCGCTGGAAAGGGGAGATTTGGAGGCAGCGGGCACGCAAGCGAAAGGCTGGCTGGCTTTGACTCGCTTGTCAGCCTTGTGGGGGGTTTTCGCGATTTTAAAGGGTGCACGGCGGTGGACAGTGACGGACTGTCCTTTGATGGGCAGTCACAGCGGGAGACACCTGTTTGAGAAGGAAAAGAAAAAGAAGCGCCCCAGGCCGGCGTGCAAGAGGCGGGCTGCAAGACTCGACTTTTCTTGGCGAGCTGGCTGGGCTGGGCCTGCGGACAGTCGAAGAGGGCTCCTGCCGCGAGCCCCGAGAAGGGGCTCGACTAACTCAGCGCTTCGGGCGGGGGCGGGGGCCGGTGTCAAGCACTGCCAGTGGTGGCCGACGACTGCTTGAAGGGGAGACCCCGAAGTGGGTCCCGAGGCGAGACAGGCGGGACCAGACAGAGCCCTGCGCACCTCCGTCGAAAGGGCAGCGCGCGGCGGCCCAGGAGGCAGGGCCCGCCCAGCGCCACCTTCGAGGAGGAGGAGGGCTGGAAGGGGCGGCCGCCGAAACAGCCAGCAGTAGCAAGCAGGAAGCTTCGGGGCGCTCACCGAGAAGCAGGAAGGGCGGCCGCCGAGCGCCACCGGGAGACCAGGAAGGGCTCCGCGAGCCCCGCGAACAACCGACGTGGCATGGTGAGCTTTCTTGGGAGCCCAGGTGGACGCAGCTGCCACCCTGAGCGAGCCAGCGGGGGGGCGGGGAGGGAGGGAGACGAGCCGACCCGGGCCGAGCCAGGGAGGGCGGTGCGCCCCGTCGGGCCGCTGGCTCCGTCGGTCCCCCGCGATCTCTCTCTGCCGGCAGTGGCTTCGCAGCCGCCGCGCCCCCGGCGCTTGGGACTGTTGCTGCCGCCGGGCCGCGGGCCGGGCGCGCCTCTCTCTTGGCGAGGAGGCGGAGTTGCGCGGCAGGAGGGGCTTTCCGGCCACTGCCTCCGAGCTGGCGCTGGCTGCGAGCCGAAGAGGGGGCGCACCCTCGGACCCTTCGGGAAGCCTCCCGGGCCGGTGGCGGCGGTGCTGGTGGCGGCCCTTTAAGGGGCACTCCGGTGGAGGAGATGCGCTTCTTCATGGCGGGAGGGGGGAGGTGCCGCGGCCCACCCCTGTCGGAGCAGAGGCCAGCCCGCCCGTATTCGCTGGACGTTCCTTGGGAGCAACAAGGCGCCGCCTCCTTGTGCCTCCCGAGGCAACTTGCAGAGGATCGCGCACCTCGCCAGCAGCACGCTCCGCCTCCCACTCCTCCGGCTGCCCCACATCTGCCCTCTCCTCTGTGGCCTGGGCGGAGGGTGGAGGGGAGCCAGCCTGCCCGGCGGTTTACACTGAGGGGCTGCTGCTGCCCCCCCCCCCCCGGGTTTCCTTCAGGGCTGCTGGCGCTGCTGCGCTCCCCTGGGATCCCTGTGCCCGCCAGCATCGCCGTGGGTGCTGCGCTTGACAGCGTCCTTTCTCTCCCAGGACGGGGGGCGCAGGGGTGACCCGTCTCCTCCCGGCCGCAGCTTCTGTGCCCGGCTCTTCGTCGTCCGCGCTGCTGCCACTTGCTTGTACCCCTGCAAAGTGCTTCCATGCGCTTGGGCCTGGCCTGCCTCTGTTTGGACTTTGCCTCTGGCAGCAACAGCCTTGTGCAGGCGGGTCCCCAACACAAGTGGGCCCTTGGGGCCTCCTTGGTGAGCCCCGCCAGCCGTGTCTTCCTGGAGGAGGAGTTGCGGAGCCTCAGGGCCCCTCTCTGTGGCGAGGCGCTGGAAAAGCCCTGCGCGGCGTCTCTCAAGCCGAGTGGAGCCCATGTCTGTGTGGAAGGAGCGACATCAAAGGGTCCAGCCCTCCAGGGTCCTCCTCCAGACACACTGGCTCCTTCCTGCATCGCTCTGGGCCTCCCTCAAGATAAGGCAGCTATTAATCCCAGAGCTCCTTGCATGGGATGCCACACACAGCAAGTGAGGCCTTGCATGTTTCTTGTCTCCGATAAACAGAGGCAAAGTCCAGGGGTGGCCAGCCTGAGGATCTCCAGCTGTTGGACTACAACTCCCAGCATCCCCAGCTGCAACTAGTAGCGGCTTGTGCTAATGAGCGGGGGGGGGGCACCAGAGGAGGCACAGCTGCCTCTGCTTCCTGGCAGCAGCTGGAGTTAAGAACAGCCCTGCTGGATCAGGCCCCAAAAGGCCCGTCGGTGGCTCACCAGATAGATGCCTCTGGGGAGCCCCCATTCAGGAGGTGCGGGCGTGCCCTCTCTCCGGCTGTTGCTCCCCTGCAACTGGTATTTGGAGGTGTCTTGCCTCTGAGGCTGCAGGTGGCCCATAGCCCCCAGACTAGTAGCCATTGAGAGGGGTTGCTCCTCCCATTCTGCCTGAGGACTGGCCATTGCTCAGGAGAGGAGCCACCGTGCTGAGCTACCTCTTGGCGCGCACACACACACCCTGGCTTGTTAGCTGCTGAAAGAAGAGGCGGCCGTCTTTGGATTCCTCTGTGCTGGTCTGGTGGAGCCAGCATGATTTGTCCCCTTAGCTAAGCAGGGTCTGCCCTGGTTACATATGAATGGGAGACTAGAAGCGTGAGCACTGGAAGAGATTCCCCTCAGGGGATGGAGCCGCTCGAGGAAGAGAAATAGGTTCCAAGTTCCCTCCCCTGGCAGCATCTCCAAGAGAGGGCTGAGAGAGACTCCTGCCTGAAACCTGCCAGTCTGTGTAGACAAAACTGAGCTAGATAGACCGAGGGTCTGACTCAGTCTGTGGCAGCTTCCTCTGTTCCTAACTGGGGTTCTGAAGTGGAGGCGGTCTCCAAACTGCAGGGGCTCTTGGGCCTGGCCCAGCTTGTGCCACCAGGGCCCCTCTTGTGTTTCTGCTCTTCCTGAAGAGCAGGAATCTGGTTGAGACGCCAGCCCCGGAGAACGGAGCAAGGCTGGGCGGTGGCGGGAAATGCCCAGCCCAAATAGGCACGGAGGTGATGCCTGGTGGTGGTGGTGGTGGTGGTGGTGGTGGTGGGAAGTTAGCTCCTCTTGTGCTGCATGCCCTGAAGGCCTGGCCATGCCTCGGTAGTGGCAGGATGCAGAAGGCAAAGGCTGCTGATGGCCCAGCTGCAGTCTCTGCCATCATCTCCAGGCAGAACGGCTGGGGGCGGCCCCTGAGCCCCCTGCTGCCAGTCAGTGTAGGGCAGGCTGTCCCGAGCGAGGGGGGCCAAGCGTGCAGCTCTGCCCATCAACTGGGGCCAGTTGATGGGCAAAGAGGACGCTGGGAAGCCACCCCCTCTGTAGCAAAAGGGGCTCCCAGAAATGGCACCCGTGTTCCCCGTCACAGGGCAGGATTCTCAGATGCTGTGAACGATGACTGCCATCACCCCTAGCCAAAGGCCCTCGCAGCTGGGGATGATGGGAGTCGGAGTCAACAGTGCCTGTTAGCGACACAGCAGGGCACCCTTCGTATTCCAGAGGCCTGTACTCCAGGAAAAGAGCCCCACTCTGTCTTCCCACCTGATGGGGCCCCTTCCCGGAAGAAGGGGTGGCTAGTGACGCCCGTGTGCAGTGTGTGAGCCGGAGACCGCCCGAGGCTGGGTCTGTGGTGTGGCCAGGCTGGCAGCGGCCAGCATATTCCGAGAGTGGCTCTGCTGGTTCTGGGAGATGCCTGGCATACTTCGCTCACCTGTGGAGTGAGTGTGTGTGTGTCTCACGGCAGCTGGACCTCTTTCTGCCTGACCTCCTGCCTGAATCCTTGCACCGCGTGATCAGGCTTGGCTCTGCGCGTCTCCAGAAGCCTCCAGTGGCAGCAAAGGCAAAATGCAGGATGTGTCTCTGACTCTGTCCCTGCTCAGCTGGAGGTGTGTCCAGAGCGGGAGAGTTGGGGAGGGGGGGGAAGCCTCCCTTTGCCTTTATTGTAGGCCGGGGAGGGGGACTTGGCAGTGGCGGCAGCAGGAGCAGCACGGGCTCTGCACTTGGCAGAAGGTGGCCGGACTCTGTGCTGCAGCCCAGAGTGTGAGTGGTGTTGGTGGCGGCGGCTTTTGGTCTCTCTTGCAGAAATCTGCCACCAGGAAGTGACACTTGTTTTTTAAAGAGCTCCAGGCCAGGGAGAGGGACACGTGGCAGAACCTGAAATTCGATCCATCCCGATTTTGCCTTCCTGGCTGATCCGGTCCAAAAGGAAGCGAGTGATAAGCAGGAGTGCTCAAACTGGGGCCCCTGGGTGTTGTTGGACTACAACTTCCATCATCCCTGGGGGTTGTAGTCCGGCCACATCTGGGGACCCAAGTTTGAACACCCCTGTGATCTGGGAATCTAACCACTTGGCTAGTCTACTGAGTTTCCTGGGGATCTTTAAAGGAGTTCCTGAGCTGTTTATGCCAGCTCCCAGGAGAACAACAGGGGCTTAAGTTCCCCACTATACTTCTGCCTCCTAAAGTGATTCTCTTGACACAAGCCATGCAGTGACCCACAGAGTCCCCTGCCAACTGAAAAAGTGGCAATTCTCTTACATTTAGCAGGGGGGAGAGCAACTGATCCTATCCATCCCCAGCACAGCTGTGACTGTGGCTGTGGCTGGTGTCTGCCTCCCTTATGTTTATTATTAGGAGCCCTCTGGGGACAGGGGGCCATCTTATTGACTTATTATTTCTCTGTTAACTGCTTTGGAAACTTATGCTGAAAAGTAGTATATAAATAGTAGTAGTAATAATAGTAATAACAAAATACGAATCTATTTCCGGCAGCAGAATTATTGGCACGCAGGAGGCTGCCTGTTGCCTCTGTGTGCGAGTCACTCCTGCAAGCTGCCTTGGTCAGTGACTCATACAGAAGCACGCCCGGAGGGGCTCTGTGGGTGGGGAGTGTTCACCTTTGCACCTTCTTCTTGAGTCTGTGCAGAAAAGCCAGGTGGCTCTGCTGTCGGGGGAGGGCCGTATCTCAGTGGAAGGTCCCAGGTGGCGTCTCCAGGTAGGGCTGGGGAAGACCCTTCTCGGCCTGAATCCCGGGGGAGCTGCTCCCAGTCGGTGTGGACGGTCCTGAGCCAGACGAGCCCATCGCCCGACTTGGGAGGAGGAGGAGGAGGCGCCTTGTGCACTGGGAGCTGGGCAATGCCAGGGGCTGAAAGGAGCCAGAGGGGTGTGGGTGTCGGTTTCAGGCCTTGCATTCTCACCTCGTTCTCGGCATGACTGAGGCAGCAGTGATGTGGAAACCTTGGGCAAGAGCAGGACTCTTCCGGGTAGGAGGCCTCTTTATTCATGGGGATGACAAAAGGCTTCCCTTCCACATCAAGGCCTATCATTAGTTGATCTCTTGGCTCTTGACGTATGTGCCACGCTCCGTTTCGGGGATGGCTTCTAATAACAGCACTCACTCCACTGGGCTCTTCTGCGATGCAGCTTGTCCTTAGGGGCCAAGGATAGCTGCTCGGTAGCTGCTCCTAGACTGTGGAATGCGCTCCTGCAGAAATCCGCAATTTGAATTCTTTACTGGCATTTAGGAGAGCCCTAAAGACCTACCTGTTCAGCCTGGCCTTCCAGGGTTTTTAAATTGTTTTAAAGGGTTCTTAATGTATCGGGGTTTTTATAAGGTTTTGAATTGTGGTGTTTTTTTAGCTCCTTTATTGTATTTTAAAATCTTTGTTCCTGATCATTGATTGATTTTAAATGTTTTGTGATATTTGTGAACTACCCTGAGCTATTTTGTAAGGGCGGTCTAGAAGTTGAACTAATAAATAATAAGCAAGGAATGCTCCTATGGAAACAGAAGGCATTCAGCTCCATGTGGGGCCAGCAGAGCCCTCGTGGGGGGCCTCTTCTCCCCCCTCCCCACGACTCCCTAAGGCCCATCGCTTACTCCAAAGCCCTTGGCGTAAGGCCTCGACCTCCCACTGAAGCAAACTCATGTGTAGCTGCATTCGTACAGGTGTATTTTATTTATTGAACATATTCATATACTGCCCAAGACTTGCGTCCCTCGGTGGTTTACAAACACCACAGACTAAAACATGCAAACAATTTAAAATGTTAAAGGAACACGCAATGCTGTCAGCCTGGCTGAGCAAGTGGGTCTTAGCAGCCCTTTCGAAAGCTGCTGTCAGACTAGAGAGCGGGAGGCCCTCTGCGTTGCAGCGCCAGATCTACCTGGCCTGCGCTCTCTCTCCCTCCTCTTGTGCTTCTGCTTGTCCTGACCAGCCAGGGGGACACCAAAGGAGGCACAGCTGCCTCTCCTTCCTGGCAGCAGCAGCAGCAGCTCAAGTTGCTCCTCTCTCTCCCACCCCACCCAAGAGCACCGCTGCCTGCAGGCTGGCCATTCGTCAGGTAGAGCTGTGCAGTTAATGATGCAGCTTGACCAGACGAATAGCCAGCCTGCAGGCAGCGCAACTCTCTGCTGTGGAGGCTGGAGAGGGAAGATCCACCCGAGCGGCTCCCTTTGGTGCCCCCCAGACAAGCCACTGGTCAGGCGATGCACGGTGATCAGCTGAAGCCTCCTCGGCCCGAGGTTCTCAAACCTGGGTCCCCAGATCTTGTGGGACTACAAGTCCCATCATCCCCAGCCACAGTGGCCTTTGGCCCTTCTATTCCACTTTGTTCAAGTAGCATCAGCAGTCTCCATCACTGAAGGCGAATCCAGCTCTGTCTTGAAAGCCTTTAAGAGAACTGTGGGCAGAGACATTTGGAGCACGGATCCCTCTCCATGGAGGGCTGTTCCTAGATTCAGTGTGTGTTGGGTCTACCCTGGTCTTTATACAGAGAAGACGGGACTCTGGTGGGTTGGTGAAGGGAGGTATGTGGCTATGTCGCAACACTCCTCCCGACAGGCACACAATGACGCAAGGAGGCACAATTCCAGCAGGAAGTGGTGTGTGTGTGTGTGTGTGTGTGTGTGTGTGTGTGTGTGTGTGTGTGTGTGATATCAGCTGATGAAACGCCCTGACCTAGCAAGGGCCATCTGCAAATGGAGGGCCTCCTCCTCCTCCTTCTCCTCCTCCTCCTCCTTCTGCTACTCCTCCTTCTATCTTGCTTTTCAATGAAAAAATTCTCAGTTGACATAGGAGAAAAAGAAGACGGTTCCCTGCCCTCAGGGGGCTCACAGTTTAAGAGGAAACACCAAGGCAGACATGACCAGCAGCCACCGAAGGGATGCTGTGCTGGGGTTGGAGAGGGCCAGTTGCTCTCCCCCGCTTAATATAAAGAGAATCGCCACTTGGAGCCTTTTTAAAAGCGGGGGTCTCTTTGCACAGTTAGTGGGGGTGGGCAGTGCAGTGCAGTGTCCTCTCTCATTTTTGTCACCTGTGTGCGGAATTAGTTTTGTTCTGGGCGAGAGTATCAAGGCAGTGTGTGTGTACCATGTGCATTCAGAGTGGGGCCTTCCTGATCCAACCTGAGCAGGATCTAAAATTAACTGAGTGGACATCAGAAAACTTGTGAGCGTGTGCACATGTGCATGCCTTAGAGGGAACACTGGTGCAGTGGGCATTTCAGGTGGTGGGGGGGAGGATTCTGAGGCTGGTGGAGTCTTTGTGCCTCCTCTCCACTGCCCCACCCCCATCAGTCAAGAACTGGGTTTGTTTTTATTAGTCTGTGGAACTCACTGGCACAGGGTGTGGTGATGCCACTAGCTTGGATGACCTTAGAAGAAGGTTAGACTGATTCATGGAGGACACGTTTGCCAAGGGCTCCGAATCATGGTGACCAAATTCTCCCTCCAAGTTCAGGGGCGGGATTCCTCAATACCAGCTGCAGGGGAGCCATCCGCGTGATGCTTTCTGCCCTGGGTGGGTGAGTGTCTTGGGCCTCCCCGTGCCCCACTCGCTAGCCCTCTTCTCTCTCTCCCCAGGAGGGCGTCAGTGCAAGCGGCCCAGGCATGGCGAACGACCGGGTGAAGAACCTCCAGAATGAGGTGGAAGGTGTGAAGAACATCATGACGCAGAATGTGGAGCGGATCTTGGCCCGGGGGGAGAATCTCGACCACCTGCGGAACAAGACGGAAGACCTGGAAGCAACGGTGAGGAGCCCTCCCTGAGGGGCAGCAGGAGGGCTGCCAGGGAGGGAGTTTCTCCCCACTTTCCCCCCCAGGAGCAAGAAGCCATGGTGGGGGTGGGGGATGGTGGTTTCCCTGTGCCACATCCGCCTTGCAGCTGGTACTCCAGCATAACTTTTTCCAGCAGGAGACGCTGCAGCATTTTGCTCTCGACTTTGGGGAACTCGCTCTGAGCTTCTCTGCTGTAGGGACTAGAGGAGGGGTGGCTGGGAAGTCTCTCCCGGGGGCCCTGTGATGACCCCCCCGGGTGTGTCCCAAGGAGGGGGCCTTGCGCCCCCTTCAGACGCCCCCACCCGTCTCTCCAGATGGCCCTGCGTGGCATGCAGTCTCTCTCTCTCTCTCTCTCCCCGCTCCTTTCTACGGCCTCTGTGCAAAGTCCAAACCTGTCACTGGTCTGGACTCTTGCTCTCCCTCGGCTGTGTGGCAGGGGGGATGCGAGTGCCTGTGTGCCCAGGCCAGCCGGGTGGGGCTGTTTGCTCAAGGACTGGCCCAGCTTTGCACAGCCTGGGGAGGCTCTGGCCAAGCTCTGGCCTTGGTTCCGCTCCGGGATTTATTGCTCTCCCTTTCCTCCATGCTTCGAGAACTGGGGCTCAGGCAGAGGCCGGCTCTCTTGGTGCGCCATCCAAGCAGGGCACCCCCACGCCTGGCCCAGGAGCGGATTGGCCTGCAGGAGCTGCGCCGCATCTGCTTCAGGAAGCAGCAGGTTGCTCCTCTCTCCCTCTCTCTCTCTCCCCCGTGCTGCCCAAGAGCTCAGCTGCCTGCAGGCTGGCCATTCATCAGGTAGAGCTGTGCCATTAACCATGCAGCTCTGCCTGATGAATGGCCAGCCTGCAGGCAGCGCAGATGGGAGGGAGGGAGGGAGGGAGGAGCAACCACCAGGAGGGCCGCCTTTGGCACCCCCAGGCTCGTCAGGACAAGGCGCTGCTGCTCTAGCCCAAAGGGGCTCCATGAAGGAGCCTGGAGAGCAGAGGGGTGTGTGTGTGTGTGTGTGTGTGTGTGTGTGTGTGTTTTTGCTGCACCACCACCACCACCACCGGTCTCCCTGGAGCCTTGCCTGGGCAGGGTGGGGAAGCTGTTGCATGGGCCCCCTGAGGCTTCGCCCAGTCCCTTTGGGAAGCCACCTGAGCCAGGAGCCACCATGTGGCCGGGAGTTCCACACATCAGTTCAGCGCTGTAGGAAGAATTGCTTCCCTTTTCTCTCTCAAACCTTGTGCTTTGTGCATGCCATTGCCAGTGGCTCAACCAATTGATTTAACTAATAATAATAATAATAATTAACTACAAACAGACAAACATCTGCCACACAATACACCAGATATCACTGTAGTCGAGAAGAAAGAAAAACAAGTCAAAATAATCGACATAGCAATACCAGGGGATAGCAGAATAGAAGAAAAAGAAATAGAAAAAATCACCAAATACAAAGATCTACAAATTGAAATTGAAAGGCTGTGGCAGAAGAAGACCAAAATAATCCCTGTGGTAATTGGCACCCTGGGTGCAGTTCCAAAAGACCTTGAAGAGCACCTCAACACCATCGGGGCCACAGAAATCACCATCAGCCAATTACAAAAAGCAGCTTTACTGGGAACAGCCTATATTCTGCGACGATATCTATAACAATTGACAATAAAATTCTGGCATCCCAGGTCCTTGGGAAGGACTTGATGTCTGGATAAAACAAACCAGTCAATAACACCAGTCTGACTGTGTAAACAATAATAATAATAATGAGTAAGCAACTTTGTTAGCTGCCCCATAACAAATTGTTCTCTGGGAGGGTTACAAAACAACATTAAAACATGAGATCAAAACACACATTAAATCATAACAGACCCCCAAAAACTGGGCGGGGGAGGGAATACAAAATGCAATGCAAAAGCAATTTTAAAAAACATTTTTTTAAAAATCAGTTACAATCACATCCAAAAAATTTCGCTCAGTTTCGTGGTTGACTCAAAGGCAGCCTCACATACAAGGCATGGCAGTACTCTAAGTGCATGATTTGTTGCCGATAGGCCCCTCCCAGGGTGGGCAAGTGGGTCTCTTGCCTCCCACACCTGTAACGGTTCAAACCTCTCTCTCCACTGCAGTCAGAAAACTTCAAGACCACCTCTCAGAAGGTGGCCCGCAAGTACTGGTGGAAGAACGTCAAGATGATCGCCATCATCTGCGTCATCGTCACGATCATCGTCGTCCTGATCATCCTCTTTGCTACTGGCGTCATCTGAACGTGGGTCTCCCTCCTGCTGCTGGACGTTCTCTGCCCTCCCCACCTTGTGTCCTGTGCCACCTCCTCTCACTGTTGCTGGAATCTCTAACCGAACCACAAGATGCTTGGCCGAGTCCTGTGGCCGGAGGACCCCTGGTCCCCGACTGTGTGGAGGGAGACCCAGCTGCCCTCCCCAGCGCAGGCCGAGGAGAACCTCTGCTCCTTGCACTCCATCCCCCCCCCTTCCAAGCCCTTTGGGGCCCAGGGCTGCCAAGAGCCACCCCCCGGGGCTTCTGCTCCCATGGCTGAGCTAGCGGCTGCTGGGGCCCCTCCCTTCTGCCCCCCACCCCTCTCTTGCCAACCAGTCACGGCCTTCTAGGCAAGGTGGCCCAGCGGCCTCCTCCAGAGGTGGCAGGCTCCTTGCCCACATGCTTGGCATCGCTGCCCAGGAGGAATCCTAGTTGCTGGTTGGCCAGACAGGCGCTGGGCGTTGCATCCCATGGCAGGAGGCCTGCGTGTAGACCCAATACCCTCAATTCAGTGGGGAAGCTCTGTGTATGGCGGCGGGTGGGGAAGGTGGGGGTGTTGCCTTTAAGAGTGAGAGGGCATTAACGGCACGTCTCTTCTCGTCTCCCATGAACTCTTTGGGGAAGGAGATGGCTTTGCTTTTCAAAAATTGAAGTGGGGGAGGGGGTGGGGGGTCATACACTCCAAGTTTCTGTTTCCTTCCTAGTTGTAGAGTGAGCTCTCGGAGTCTTGATCTCAAGAAGCCTGAAAGGCAGGGGTCCTTGTGACTCGCAGGGTCAAGCGCTCGCTCGCTCGCTCACTCTCAGATGTGGCCAGTGCCTGCTCTGCACCCTCAGCAAAACCCTCCATTTCCCTCGGGTTTGGGGTGGCTCAGCTTAGACCGTTGCTTTTCCTGATCTAGTGCCTCCGATTCTCGAGGGGCCTCTACCCCTGCCGGGTGGGTGTCTCTCTGCTTCAATGCAGAATTGCTACCTGTAATCATGAGTGTATTTATAAGTCATTGGCTAATACAGAGATCTGTCGAGGAGGAACTTGGCTCCGTGACTCTGGTTTTCTAGCTCTGGGCTCGACTTCGTGTCTTGTCATCGGACGGGGTCTCTTCTCTGCTGCCACTTCTGCTTGCCATGGACAGCCATCCCGGCCGTGGCCGTAGCACTTGCCTGCGTGTCCAGCCTTGGCAAGGGGGGTGCAAGGAGAGGGGCGGATGATGGTCCCACCTGGGGGAGCCGAGAGGAGCCGGACTTGGCGTGGGGGCGGCTTGGCATGGGGGCGGCCTGGCCCCAGAGCGCTCTCCAAGCAGCTTGAAGCCACTGCCGCCCCCTCCCGCCCCCCGTGCTCCTTGCAGAGGCTTCCTTGGGCTTCGTTGCTCCTGCTGGGGAAGGCAGGGGCCTCCTGGACCAGGACATGTATGGTGACCTGCCTGCCTCTGGCACCACGTGGAGGCGACGGGGAAAGTTCCAAGGGGGCCTGGCCCTCAGCGGCTGTTTGCGGGTCCGGAAAGGGGGCGCCGAGGAGGAGTGTCTCTCCCTTTGAAGCACCCTCCCCTTCCCCAGCCTGGGTTCAAAGGAGACCCAGCGGCCTTTGTGTGTGGATGAAAGGCCAGGTCAAGAGCTGCCCCAATCGTCTTCCTCCAGCCTTGGAAATCCGGGTCAGCTGCACGAGGCTCTCTGAGCAACTTGCTCCTGGCAGGGGAATCCTCCTGGGGCAGAAGTAAAGGAAACGGTGCTGTGTGATTCTGTGGCTAAGAAGCTGGACGGGCAGCAGAGGAACCCCGAGTCTGCGGCTGAACTTTGAATGGCCTGAAGGCTCCGCTGAAGGCTCCGCCTTGGTTTGCCATCTGTAAGGTGGGGATATTTATCTCTCCCTTGCAGTGGGTAACAAGCACACAAACGCATCTTACAACTTACTAATATAACTGCGTACATGAATAGTTGCTATTGTTCTGGTGTCCAGACACCCCATGGATGTAAAATATCTCCCCCCACCTGACCTTTGGAGGCCGGGGCTGATTTCCTTTCTTGCTCTCCCATTGAATTGGCATCACATGCTTCTGATGGCAAGAAAAGGCCTTCCATTTTTAGCCCACTTTCTAGTAGGCTTAGGAGATCACCCGGCATTCTGTGTGTTGTCCGTCCATGTGTGTGTCCCCCCACCATCAACTTCGCAACACCTGGACCAATATAAACCAAATCGGGTACAGTTGTAGGGACACATAGGGACACCTCAACGGCATAGTTTGTGATGATGTCATCCAACCCAATTAAGATGGCGGATGCATACACTTTTGAGGTGCAAGTGGGCTAACTTGTGAACTGCCTGACCTATTTGAACCAAATTGGATACAGTTGCAGTGAGTGACACACAGGGTCACCTCAACAGCGTAGTTTGTGATGTCATCCACACCCATTCAAGATGGCAGAAGCGTAAACTTTTGAGGCGCAAGTGGGCTAACTTGTGAACCACTTAACCAATTGGAGCTGAAATTGCAGCTGTAGGGACACCTCAACGGTGTAGATTGTGAACATAAGAACAGCCCTGCTGGATCAAGCACAAGACCTATCTAGTCCAGCATCCAGTTTCACACAGTGGCCCACCAGATGCCTCTGGGGAGTCCATAGACAAGAGGTATGTGCCTGCCCTCTCTCCTGCTATTGCTCCCCTGCAACTGGGATTGAGAGGCATTGTTCCTCTGAGGCTGGAGATGGCCCACAGCCACCAGACTAGTAGCCATTGATAGACCTGTCCTCCATGAATCTGTCCAAGCCCCTTTTAAAGCCATCCAAGCTGATGGCCATCACAACATCCCATGGCAAGGAATTCCATAGATTAATTATGTGCTGTGTGAAAAAGTACTTCCTTCCACTTGTCAGTCCTAAATTTCCTGACCTTTAGTTTCATGTGGTGATTCCTGGTGCTAGTGTTGTGAGAGGGGGAGAACAATTTCTCTCTGCCCACCCTCTCCACTCCATGCATAATTTTATACACCTCGATCATGTCTCCCCTTAGTCGCCTCTTTTCCAAAGTAAAGAGCCCCAGATGCTGTCACCTAGCCTCATAAGGAAGGTTCTCCAGGCCCCTGATAATCTTGGATGCCCTCTTCTGCACCTTTTCCAGTTCTACAATATCCTTCTTAAGATACAGTGACCAAAGCTGTACGCAGTACTCCAGATGTGGCCGCACTATAGATTTGTATAAGGGCATTATAATATTAGCATTTTTATTTTCAACCCCCCTCCTAATGATTCCTAGCATGGAATTAGCCTTTTTGACAGCTGCCACACACTGGGTTGACACTTGCAATGAGCTGTCCACCATGACCCCAAGATCTCTCTCCTGGTCAGTCACCAACACAAGACTCCAACTGTCCTCCCTTGACCTTCACCATGAAGCACAGGTGCAGCAAGATGTGAGCCTTGCTCTGGCGATTTGTTAATTTTTAGTTTTTCAAGGCAGTTTAGAAAATCTTCCCTTGTCACCTCAAATTAGCCCAGTTCCTCAGCCGCTAAACCTGGAAAGCTAAATTCGGGAGAGGGTATATGGTCAGTATCCTCCGCCGTGAAAAGAGATGCAAAGAACTCATTCAGTTTCTCTGCAATCTCCTTATCCTCCTCAATAATCCCTTTCACACCCTCATCACCTAAAGGTCCAACCGCCTCCCTGGCTTTTGAGGAGCAAGTGCACTAACTTGAGGACTGTCTAACCAATTTGTACCAAATTAGGTACAGTTGTAGTGAGTGACACACAGGGACACCTCAGTGGTGTAGTTTGTGCTGATGTCATCCACCCTGATTCAAGATGGCAGAACCATCAACTTTTGAGGCGCAAGTGAATTAACTTGTGAACCGCTTAACTTTGAATCAAATTTGCTACAGCTGTAGGGGCACACAGGGACACCTCAATGGTGTAGTTTTAATGATGTCATCCACCCCAGTCCAAGATGGTGGATGCATGAACATTTGAGGCGCAAGAGATCTAACTTGTGGACCTCGATTTGAACCAGATTTAGTCCGGTTGGAGAGACAGTGAAAGGAAAGTAGGCTGATTAATTCTTACTAGAACAACTTGTTATTTTAGTGGGAAAGTGTGCTTGGCCAGGGGCTTTCCAAGATAGAAATGGAGCAGAAATGTTGAAACCGCTTTGCAATCAGGCTGAAAGGACGTGACTGCCCTCTGCTGGCCAGAAGGCAAACGTGGCTCTCACACTGAAAGCCCTTCCCAGAAAGGGGCTGCACCAGCTGGGCACAGCACAGGCAGGCGGGGAGGGGGACTGTTCAGAGTATTCCGCTTTGACCAAAGTTTCACACAGGCCCAATGAACAGCTGAGGTTGGTGGAAGCTGCTGCTGGCTCCCAGGCCTGACAATGAAGGACACGCTGCTTCGCCCAGGGCTTTATTTAGAGTGTCTTGTGGGAATGTTTACAACGGCCCTCTAAGCAGGTCAGTGTTAGCACCCTATTGCAGCTGAGGCTGAGAGGGAGCAGCTTGCATAAGGCCCTCCGGCAAGCGCTCTCCGAGGCAAGTTTCCAACCACGGCAGGCAGCAGGCTGGCTTGGAGCTCAGGGCCTTGGCCACTGCAGGACACAACTCCCTCCAGCAGCAGATCTCTCCTGGCCTGCTGTGCCTCTGGGCTCAGACACACCCAAGGGCCCCTCTGCTTGCTGCTCTCTTCTGGGCAGGGACGGGGCCCACCTCTTCTGCATGCCTGGTCCTCGCTGAGCCACAAGCCAGCTCCCAGGGGGTTGCTGTGGGAAACTCAGCCACCATGGCGTCTGGAAGAGAAGGGCTTTCTCAGATGGGGAGGGCTGCCCCTCAACAGGCAAGTGCATGCAAAAAACCTTTTGCTGCTGCAGCTGCTGCAAGACCAGGAGGAAGGGGAGAGGGGGAGGGGGGAGGAGGAGGAGGAGGAGGAGAAGGAGAAGGAGAAAGCCCTCCTTGGAGGAGCCTCAGCCCCAGGTGCATGTGCGGTGTTGGCGCACCTGAAAGTAGGAGCCCCACCCCAAACACACACACAGGCCAGTCCTCTACTGATCTGTTTGAGGCAAACACGTACACATGATTTTACATTGCAAGATGGGTGGCCATGGCCAATGTGATTTGGGACATTTATTTCCTTGCTTGCTTGCTTGCTTGCTTGGGATGGTTGACATTACATGTCATGGAGTGATTGTGAGGCTCAGTTGACACCGCAACGATATGTTTTCTGACGTAGCTGTATTTATGTGAGCTTGTGTGTGTAGGTGAGTGTCATGGAGGTTGCTTAAAGCTCATTAAAGGTGATATTAACAGTAATGGAACATATTGGGATACTGTAATTGCCAATTCCAAGTGAGAGGTTGGTCTTGAGGGCTCTCCAGTCTCTGTTTTAAAATCGAGGGGTAGATTTATCGATATGCCTTCCAAGTCAATTATTTCAGTGTGTGTGTGTGTGCAGTTTGCATGGCTGTTGTATGTTCTGTCTTCTGCTATATAACACATTGAATCCAAAGAGAATCAGCATTCAGATCTAGATCATCAGCCCACCCAAATCCTGAGGGTCTTCATGGACTCTGGGAGGACAAAAGCACCTGGAACTGATGCACCTGTGAGCTTCTGTACTCAGCCAGGCCACTTAGTACCTTAGAGGTAGAAATCTCCGCCTGGAAATTAACTGGTAGACAGCAGAGTACTGAATTCCACAGCCCAGATGCTTGCAGGACGAGGACCGCAGGAAGCATCAACGCCGCATCTTCCAGCGCAGAGCCAGCCCTTGGTCCAGCGAGGCCAGGCTTGCCTGCAATGAGTGCTCGAAGCCATCCAGGGCTCCAGCAGGGACCTTCCGTCTTGGACGCCACGAGTCGTGTTCTTCTTCTCCCGGGACAAAACTGGCCCTTTGCAGGCAGCCAGCCGGAGGCTCATCAGGCTGCTAAGCCGTACCGGCCACTCCTCCGGGCCAGGGGGGCTCTTGGGCCAAGACAGGCCCAGCAAGGTGACTCGTCAGGTCCAGCCCGCTAATATGCAAACCTCCTGGTCTCGGGCTGCTGGCCGGGTCGTGGAGCGGCAGGCGCTAGTCTCCCCCGCAGACCCCCTGCGGCAGCAGCACCCCGGCCGGAGGAGGGCGCGCTTCGGCGGTTGCCCGCCCGTCGAGGCGCCTGTTCCCTCGTGGGGGCGGAAAGCGAAAGCGCTGCGCCGCCTGCCGAGCCCCGCCGTCGGTCCAGGACTAGGACAGGCGCCGCCCCCTCACCCTGGGAACCGCCGAGCCCGGGGTGGTCCCGCAGAAGAGGGCGGCAGGCAGGCAGGCAGAAGCCGCTCGCAGCCCAGAGCCCCACGCCTGCCGCCGCCGCCGCCGGCGCTTCCCCACCGACGGAGAGTCGGCGACCAGCGGCAGCAGCCATGGTAAGGCGCGGGGCGGGGCGCGAGAAGGGGGCTGGCTGGCTGGCTGGCGTCGCCTTGGCTTGGCCGCCGCGAAGTGGCCTCGCCGGCACAGCTGCAGGCGCGGCGTCGAAGGGCTGGACTGCCCCCAGCTCAGCCCCAGCCGGGCGCCGGGCGGCCGCCTCTCCCGGCCCGGGTCGGGTCTCGAGTCTCGGGCTTGCTTCCCCCGGCAGGGGCCGGCGCCCAGGCTTGACTGGCTGGAATCCGGAGTCCGTCGCCGGATGCGCCGCGGTGGCCGGCCAGGCGCGCGCCCCGCTGCCTCTGCCGAGTGGGGACTCGCTCGGCTTGCCCGGCCCGACGACGACCCGCCTGCCCGCTGGTCGGCTTCGGTGCGCTTCCTCGGCGCCCAGCGGGCTCGGAGCCCCGCCACCAGCCAGCCTGCCTGCCAGGGCCGGCGTCCTCCCTCGCGGAGGCTCTCGCGACCCAGGAGGCAGATGCCGCTGGCCCGGCCGCCCGTGCTGCCTCCGGGCCGGTGGTGCTTGCTTGGGAGCGGGGCCCGGCGGCGGCGGCGGCAGTGGCGAGTTCGGCGCTCCTCTTGCCGCTGGGCTTGGGGCTTCCTTTGGCCGGGCGCCACCTCTGCTCCAGAGCCCGGAGGCGGGGAGGCGCGCAGCAGCGGGCAGATGCTGAGCGGCGCTGTTGAAATGGTCCTGCAGCTGCTGCCTCTTTGCACCAGACCAGAGACCGGTGTTAGCATGAGGAGTTCAGGGGCTGCTTGTGTCCTCAAGAACCCACGTGTGAGAAATACTGCGGGGGGGGGATGAGAGGGGGGGCTCCAAAAGCCTCGAGGTCCAGGCTCCAAAACAGACCGAGGTGCAGCCGCCCACTCGCTCGCCCCCCTCCCTTTCTGGACGGCCCCTGAGACTGGTCTGCCATTGTGCGGGGGGGGGGGAGCTCACGGTTTGTGGGTGGCAGAACAGACCCTCAGCAAGTGGGGGATGAGCAGCGCCCAGAGAAAGGGCGGGCCGGCAAATGGCAAGAGTGGGGAGAGGAAGGGGGCTGGCGGGGGAGGCAGTCCACCCGGCACCAGTCTGGAGTTGCTGGAGGGGCAAACATGGGAGGGGGGGGCTGTGGCCTTCAAGGCCTGCTTGTGGCTTCCTGGAGGCCTGCGGCCGACCACTGAGGCAAGAGAGAGGTTGGTCTTCTTGAGGGCTCTCCAGTCTCTGCTTTTAAATCAAGGGGGAGACTTATAAACGGCTCTTCATCCTCAGGATGATATGCAAAAGCCCTAGAAACGACAACGTTAATTCATCAGCTATACAGAGGACAGCTGCATAAAACAGCAGCGGGCAAGAACCGCCAGGCAGCACTTCAAACCAGTGTGCTGCAGCGAAACACCTGGGTGGATGATCTTCAAAACACACCAAGAGATGAGCTTCATCCAGCAGAAGGCCCCACAGTTTGGGAGCGGCCACGGAGGAGAAGGCTCCTCCCCGGGCATCAGCCTGCGGAGCAGAGCCCGCTGGGTGCCTCTTGCCAGGGGACTACGGCAAGTGGTCCTGAAGAGGTTCCTGCTGCTGTGCTTAAGGAGCCTCCTGCCGGCAGAAGCCGTTTCGTTCCCCCTGACCTTGCTTGCTTTCTCCATCATGCCGATTATATAGTAAGGGGGCTCTGCATGGAAGAGGCCGCCCGCCCTGATTCGGGAGCCCTCTGTGATCCCGGCGGCTGCTTGCCTGTCCGTTGCAACCAAGGCCAGAGGCGCCATCCATCCGTCTGCCCAGCGGGATCGTGTGAACAGCCCTGGTGGGTTTTAACTCTGCCAAGTATTCTGCACACAACGCCGTACTCGGAAGCAGCTCATCCTGGCAAATTGGGGGGTGGGGGACAAGGGAGGCACAGCTGCCTCTGCTTCCGGGAGCTCCATTCGCTCCTCTCTCTCCTGTCCTGTGCTGCCTGCAGGCTGGCCATTCAGCAGGTAGAGCTGTGCAGCTAACCTGACGAATTGCCAGGATGGGAGAGAGAGGAGCAAATGGAACTCCAGGAAGCAGAGGCAGCTGTGCCTCCCTTGTCCCCCCTCTCCCCACTCGCTAGGGTGAGCCTTTCCTGTCCATAATCCCCACAACACTCCGGTCAGGTAGGCCTGCACTGTTTCCTTCATATTGAAGGACTGGGACCAGTTGGATTCCTAGGTGGGAACTGATGCTTGTGGCCACCAGACCCCATCAGCTTTGCTTGGCTTCCTGTGCAGCAAACAATGTAAATGACTTGGAGGGCAGCTGGTGCAGAATCCGCAGCACAAATGCTTGTTCTCCTGTCATGCTTAGTGAATGTTTGCAGCGTTCAGATACAATATTTAGCACCTTTGAAGGAAGGATGTGGTTTGAGTTGCCTTTGCTACAGAGACATCCGTATCTAGTTAGCTGCCCTGTCTCTTAGTAACTCCTGCCAATGTATACAAACTGGACTGATTTGTCGAATTCATTCCATAATGAGCGTTTCAGCCTCTTGGCCCTTGAACGGCCCTCTGTCCAGTGTTTGATTCTCTGCTGTTCCGTCTACACATCCATCAATTAGTCTAATATAAACAATAGGGATTGGGTCTGGCAGCAGCTGGGTCCCGTCTGCCCACAGGAAGCTCGACACTCGGAAGACTGGATGCTTCCCAGCATGTTAGGACAGATTCTCCTGGTGGCTGTTCCTCTCCTGCTGGCAAGGAGCCTGAGCTTGGAAAGCAACCTTGGTGTGTCCTCCTGAGGCCAGTGAGCAGAGTTTGGAACAAGGTTGTGGCTGCCCCTGTGGGGGCCTCCTTGGAGAGGAAGCATTTAGCACAGATCTTGCTCTGCAAGGACCCACATTTTAGTTCCTTGCATGAAGTATTTATGGACCCCACTCTTCAGCCTACGGCTCAGAGAGGGGCTAACAATGGTTAAAAAGACAATAAAGTAGTATGGAAACCACGTATGCAGAGGAGCATAAAATGACATTTAAAACCAGCAGGCTGGCACTGGGAGTCAAAAATGCAACCTAAAAGCAGGAAATCTATATGGCAGGGACTCAAGGCTCACCAATAAAAGGGGCTTTACTTGGCACCAAAGAGAAAGGCAGGATTAGTGCCAGACAAGCCTCACTGGGGAGAACAGTCCAAAGACTGTGTGTGTGTCAGAAACAGCCTCCCTGCCTGGAGTCTGCTCACCTCACCTCTGAAGGCCAAAGGACCCCCCAAGAAAAAGCCCCAAAGGGAAACCTCTAGGCAGGCTCCTCTGGGAGATGGTGGAGCTTCAGGTTCTTACTTGCTTATGAAGTGGATGCAATGTCTCTTCTGCCACATCCTCAAAGTGACTGGCAACATGAAGACCACAAAAAAGTCAGTGGGTAAAAACAATCAAATGAGTTCAAACATAGCTGTAATAAAATAACATGAAAACTGCATAAACAAAATTAAAAATGCTAGTCAGTAGGAACATAGGAAGCTGCTGTATACTGAGTCAGACCATCTTGCTCAGTATTGTCTACACCGACTGGCAGCAGCTTCTCCAAGGTTGCAGGCAGGAGTCTCTCTCAGCCCTCTCTTGGAGATGCTGCCAGGGAGATGGAACTTGGAACCTGCTGCTCTTCCCCAAGTGGCTTCACCCCCTGAGGGGAATATCTTACAATGCTCACATGTGGTCTCTCATTCAGTTGCAACCAGGGTGGACCCTGCTTAGCTAGGGGGAAGTCATGCTTGCTACCACCAGACCAGCTCCCCTAGTAAACAGATCCTAGTCTCTCTCTCTCTCTCTTTCTTTTTTAAAGCCTTTACTAATCTGCTGCTCAGTTTGGCTTCTGAATTGTTCCTACTGTTCTGGAGAGGCCCCCTACCTTCCAGAACAGTTCTCCCCCACATCAGTAAAGACAAAAGCCCCTCCCAGGCCAGAGACAGCTTGGGACCCTGGCATCTAAGCCCACATCATGAACCTGCTCAGGTCCCGAGAGACGCTCCTTTGAGGGCTTCCCTGGGTGCCCCCACTTTTGGAGGGGAGGAAGGCACCACTCCAGGGCAGGGACCTCTAGGCAGAGGCGACCCATCTAGAAAGACTCTCCCCCAGAGGCAGCGGGGCCTGTTGCGGCGTCTGCTCTGCCGTCCTGTAGTGCCAGGGAAATGCCTGGTACTGGCACCGTTGGCTAAAAGCCAGCCGATAATGGTTCAAGCCCTTGTCCGTGTCTCCTGCGGATCTCCAAGAACTCTGCTCTGCGCGCTTGCCTTGGCTGCGGAGGGGAAGGGCCGGCTGTGCGTCTGTTAACCAGCCCGCTGCAGTCAACCACCCCCACCGCCCCCCCCTCTGCCTCGCTGCTCTGAGGCCCTGAGCGGGGACTTGCTGCTGCTCCGCTTCTGTCCTCCTTAGGGTTAGGGTTTGCCGCAGCCACAACTGCGCACCTGCAGCAGGGGAAGGCGGGCGCAGGGCTGCAGGGGGTGCATTTCCACACAGCCTCCCGGGGTGGGCCAACTTGGCCCTGCAGCTGGGAGTTGTCGTCCTCCAGAAATAGCTGCAGGGCCAAGTTGGCCGCCCCGCCAAGCAGATGGCCGGTTAGGGTTAGTTGGGAGAGGAAGTCCTCTGCGGAGTCAGAGCCCGGGCGGGCAGCAGCGCTCCTCCGGGTTGCAGCCAGGGGCCTTTGCCCCGCCGGAACAGAGGTGCTTCCAGGGATGGACTGGGAAGGGACCGGGAAGAGCTCCTCCTGGGCTTTGCTGCTGCTGAGGTCCCGCCTGGAGCTGGAACAAGCAGGGCTTGTGAGGAATGCGGGGAGCTTCTGGTTTCAGTCAGGGCGGCTTCCCAGGGTCACTTTTCTCTTTCATCGCCTAAAGTTGCTAACGGAGCAAAGAGGCACCTGTTCAAAGTGGAGCTTTTCTTTACTGAGCAGGGGGAGAGCAACCGGCCCTCTCCAACCCCAGCACAGCATCCCTCCAGGGGCTGTGGCTGGTCTCTCTCTTTCTTTTGTAGACTGTGAGCCCTTTGGGGACAGGGAGCCATCTTATTTTTTAATTATTTATATCTATGTAAACCAGTCACCTTAAGTGGCGCAGCGGGGAAATGCTTGACTAACAAGCAGAAGGTTGCCGGTTCGAATCCCCGCTGGTCCTATATCGGGCAGCAGCGATCTAGGAAGATGCTGGAAGGCATCATCTCATACTGCGCGGGAGGAAGCAATGGCCAACCCCTCCTGTGTTCTACCAGAGACAACCACAGGACTCTGTGGGTGCCAGGAGTCGAAATCGACTTGACGACACACTTTATGTAAACTGCTTTGGGAACTTTGTTGAAAAGCAGTATATAAATATTTGTCGTAAATATTTGTCAAATCTGAAATGAAGCACTAAGCAGAGTAACACATTCTTGGGCATAGTGTCCAGAAGGCTTCTTCTTATGTTCACATCTCTAAATGGCCATGGCCAACTTTAGGCCAGTTGCCAGAAGCTTGCCTAAGCTTGCCGGGGTGGGGGAGGACCTTGAAAGGCAGGTAAGATCCATCGGGGAGTTCTCCGTGCAACTAGCCCCACTGAAATAAGTGAGAGCAAACTGTGCATGAGCAGAGCGGAGGAGAGCCAGTAGTGTGGTAGCAGGCATGAATGGTCCTCTTTGCTAAGCAGAGTTCACCTTGGTCTACATTTGGATGCGACTGCATGTGAACACTGCTTGCTGAAAAATGTTGCTTAGGGGAGGGGGCCAGAGCTCAGGGGTCGAGTTTCTGCTCTGCGTGCAGAAGGTCCCCGGTTCACTCTCTGGTGGCATCTCCAGGTAGGGCTGGGAGAGTCTCCTGTCTGAAACCTTGAAGAAGCTGCTGCCAGTCTGTGTAGACAATACTGCACTGGATAGACCAAGGGTCTGACTCTGTATATGGCAGCTTCCGATGTTCCTGATCCTAACAACTGCCAACATGGTGGATAATGCCTTAGCCCTAGTTAGAAAAGGAAAACAATAATGTTATTCATCATGTTTAATATATTTTGCTTATTTATGTGTATCACATTTATTTATCGTATTTCTGGACCACCTGACATATGTATATCTATGCAATGTATATAAATACAATTTGTTGAGTGGTTTGTGTGTAATGGGCAGAAGTATCGAGTAATAGTAGTTGTGTGTTTGGAGTTGAATGAGATTATAATATCATTTGAGGATTTAGAATCCATAGATCAGTGGTAGATTATAACTGATTTATAGTTCTAGATTGAAAATATATTTATTTATTTATTTATTTATTTATTTATTTGTGCCTCATTTGGTTAATTGGAAGAAGGGATTTTCCAGTGATGAGTCCTGTGAACAAACAAGGTGGCCTTGTTCTGAGTCAGACTATTAGTCCTCCATCTGGGTCAGTATTGTCTGCACTGCTTGGCAGCATCTTTCTAGATCTCCCCCCCACACACACACAGAGGGGTCTTTCCCAGCCTGACCAGGAAATGCTGCCAGGAACAGAACCTGCGGCTTTGTCATGGTGCTATTAATTCCTCCCCCAGTGCTGTGTAATGGACTGTGGCCAAACTCTTGACCACTTCTGGCGGACGGAGTTATAGCAAGAACAGGTGCCTCCCGAGAGGGGATGGGCTTCTTGAAGCTGCTGGAAGCAGTAATCTGAGAGCGGAGGAGGGATGCCAAGACAGGCCAGGCGAGGGAAAGGGCAGACCCGCTGCCAGCTTGGAGAAGGGGCCAGGCCAGCCTCCTGGGCATCTCTCGGTGTGAACGTCGTTTTCTGAAGCCAACCTGAACCCGCTCGCTAGTTCAGGGCTGCTCCAAGTGTTACTGGCCCCGAGAGACGTAGCTGCCAATCCCAGAAGTGCTCTCCATGACAGCAGCCCCCCCCCCCCCCCGGCATGGCCATGCCCACCCCAACAGCCAGAGAAGTGCCAGTGCTCCATCCCTGCGCGCGCCTCCTCCGCAACACCCCTGCTGGCCCCTTGTAGCCTTGCCAAAAGCACTTCCTTGTGGTGGCACTTTCCCCAGAAGTGACCGAGCTTTACCCAAATGGTGGCCAGAATCCGGCCTCAGAGCCTGCTGGGGGCTCCCTGCTTAAGCCAGCTTCATGCTGCTGGCAGGCTAACCTCTGAGTCTGAGCCCAGTCCCAACCAGCACGACTCGGCTGCCAGAGTCCTGGATTTTAATGTGAGTTTTTAAAAGCTCCTACTCCGCCACAGACTCCTTTGATGACCTTGGTCAAGTCACTTTCTGCTCCTGAGAATGTTGATCATTGAAAGCCAAAGGCAGTTCTGCCCTTGACTTCATTCAATAGGAGGTGGGCACGTTTTACCTAAATGGGTACAAAATGACTGCCTCTTAGGTTCTGATGGAGAAGCTGGCCTTGGCCTGATCCACACATTTTCCTTCAGCCCTGTGGGAGCAGCGCTTCTTCCCATGTCACTCTGGTAACCTCAGTTACGTCAGAGCCATGCAAATGGGATGAGGAATGTGGCTCCTTCCCATGCAAATCTTGTCTGTCAGGCAATTGAGTCCACTGGGGCTTTGCAGAAAGACAAAAAGTAGGACAACATCTTACAGGACGAAAGGCTTCGTTACGGCACATAAGCCAGCTGGGGGATGGGCTATTGATGCTCAGTGGTGGAGCATTGCCTTTGCAGCCAAAGGTCTCGGTTCAGTCCCTGGCGGCATCTCCAAGCGGGGCTGGGAAAGAGGTTCTTCCCCCGCTCTGAAACCTTGGAGAAGCCGCTGCCAGTCTGTGTAGACAACACTGAACTGGATGGACCAGGGGTCTGACTCGGTAGAAGGCAGTTTCCTGGGCCCCCAATCCTAACTGCCACCCACATTGTCAGCAGCATGAGGCCAGGTGCAGGATGAATGGGGCTGAGACCCAGGGGCCGCGGCAGGGGAGAAACCCCTTTACGAAGCTGCTGCTCAGTTTGACTTTGGAATGGTCCCCCTCCCCCCCACCCACATGGTTCCTGATGCCTGAAGCTTGAATGCCTTGCCTGGGTGAGTGAGAGATATTGCAGAGCGGATCTCACAAGGGGCAGCTCTGACCACATCCCATGCAAGAGGCATTCAGGCCAGTCATGCAGCCTCAAGTGATCAAGTCACGAGGAATCCGGCCTATGTGTGATCTGGCTCTTAACCATCCGGCAGGATAGAAAATATTATTCCAGTCCAGCTGGCAACGTAAGTTTGTACCTTGGATCAGGGGCATAGTTACAACCGGATGAGGCGGCTGTGGCCAGGCTGGTGCAGATAGCCCTGGTTCCCCGTGGAGAATCCCAGCTGGGTCTCCCCCACTTGTGCCTCCCTGAAGACAAAGAAGATGGCGGGGGCAGTCCCATCTCTGGTTTTTGCTCTAGGGCCGGCCAAGTTCTCTCCTCCCCCCGCCCCCCCCCCCCCGCTCTCCTGGACTTCTGTGCTCTGCTTTTCCATGGCTGAGATCAGACTAGCAGTTCTCCTGCTGAGAGATTAGGCGGCTCCCCCGGCTGGCCAGGCGGCTTCTGGGTCTGACTCCTTGGAAACAAAGCCTTCCCGGGGGAGCTTCTTGGAAGGTGCAAAAGGGCTTTGCCTCGGCAGCCAGCCAGTGAGAGAGAGACCCCAATGCCAGCTGCAACGGGTGCAGCCAGAAGAGTGCTCTGGCCCCTCTGGTGAGGTGGCGGGTGGGAAGCCCCCCAGCGCCAGTTGGCACTGCTTCGTTCCCAGCACCGGTGCCCAGTCTGAGGAGCGCAACGGCTAGCACTAATGAGATCTCTGGCCATTGTCTCTGTGAGGCGAGGACCACCGAGTGCCCGGAGGGAGAGGGGAAAGGGGCCGAGATTCCCAGAGGGTGTGTGCACCTGACCGTGAGCCCACAGCTCCATTGCCTGAGCACAGCCTCTGGTCCCAGGGGCAGAATCTGGGCTCAGCTGACGGGAGGCTCCGGCAAGCTGGTGCTGCAGCCCACGTGGGGTCCCGGCCCAAGCCAGAGAGCACTGGTGGTGCCAGCACCTGGCCGCTGAAAGCCCCGGCTCCAGGACGGGTGCTCGGGCATCTTCTGCATCCCTCCCTCCCCCGTTTTAGACTTCTAGACTTCCTTCGTGTGCAAAGGGCCACCTAAGTCACCGGGGAGCAGCCCTTTGGGGAACTGGCGGGGATGTTCTCCATGCATGCTGGGACTCCCTCCCGCCTCCCGAGTCCTGGCAATCTCCCTCTCCCCCGCTTGAGCCCCTCCAGCAGGGACGTCCCCCCTCCTGCTCGCTCTGGGGAGTTTGCCCCAGGGCTGCTGGGCCCGCCTGGCCTTGCTCCTTGAGGTGGCCCAGAGCTGGGCACTCCTTGCCGCACTGGGCTGGCCTTTCTGAGCAAGCTCAGTGGTGGCCCCCAATTCCACAGCAGGAAGCAGCCACTTCAGCCGACCAGCTGGCACGTTTCCTTCTCAGAAGGGAAATGATTCCTGTGGGAAATTCCTTCCAACAGGCCAGGGAGAGACACCCCCCCCCAAAGCATTGCCAAGGCCAGGCAAGCTCCTGCTACGACTGGGGCTCATAACTCTGGGTCCCCTGATGGACTATAGTTCCCATCACCCTAGCCACAATAACCGTTGCGGCGGGGGATGATGGGAGTTGTAGTCTAAAACCACCTGCAGACCCAGGGTTGGGCACCTCTGTGCCTCAGTGTCTGTAGAGATGGGCTGTCACAGATCCGCTTGTCTGCTGAGGAGTCCCCGAGCACTTGCCACAAGAAACTCCAGAGCTTTGGGGGCCGGGCCTGTGTTGCCTGCTGCCAGAAAGACTCTTCAGGGCATGGGAGAGCCCGGCGGTGGGGGCTGCTGCTGCTGCTGCTGCAGCGTCTGTGAGCTGAGCTGGCATCTTAACCACCAGCCAGCCCCAGGTCTGTCTGCAGCTGCTCCAGCCCTCCTCTTCCCCAGGAAGGAAATGCCTGCGACTGCACTGAGGACAGAGGAGGCCTCTACATGCCCCTCTCATATAGCACCCGCACGGTGGATGCTAATTGAGGCCATTTGCTCTGAGAGTCAGTCTTGTACATGTATTGAAATGACAAATGGGAATAACAAACCTTTCAGTCCTTTCTTGGGGGGAGGGTCCAGAAGGTGGTGCTGGGGGACTATTGCTCAGCTCCGTGGCCATTGGCCTGTGGGGTCCTGCAGGGTTCGGTCTTGTCCCCCATGCTGTTCAACATCTACACGAAACCGCTGGGAGAAGCCATCCGGGGACTTGGACTGAGTTGTCAACAATATGCCGGTGACACTCAGCTCTCTCTCTCTCCTTGTCACCTGATGCTAGGGAGGCAGTGGATGTCCTGAATCGGGGGCTGGAGGCCGTGATGGGTTGGATGCGGGCTAATAAACTGAAATTGAATTTGGACAAGACAGAGGTGCTGTTGGTCAGTAGGAGAGCCAATCGGGATGAGGAGATTCAACCGGTTCTGGATGGGGTTTCACTCCCCTTGAAAGAGCAAGTACGCAGCTTGGGGGTATTACTGAACCCGGCTCTGCTTTGGAAGCTCAGGTGGAGGTGGTGGCCAGGGGGGCCTTTGCACGGCTTTGGCTAGTCGGCCAGCTGTGTCCCTTTCTTGAGAAGACAGATCTGGCCACAGTTACCCATGCCTTAGTAATGTCACGGCTGGATTACTGTAATGTGCTCTACGTGGGGCTGCCCTTGAAGTGGAAACTGCAGCTAGAGCAAAATGCAGCAGCTAAGATTTTACCCGGAGCTGCCCATTGGGATCACATCAACACCCATTTTGGAAGAGCTGCACTGGCTGCCAGTTTGTTTCCAGGTCCAATTCAGGTGCTGGTTTTGACCTTTAAAGCCCTTAATGGTTTGGGGCTGGAATACCTGAGGGACCGCCTGCTCCCAAGGGTTGATGCCTGCTCATCAAGGTCATGGGGGGTGGGGGCTGCTCCATGTGCCAACAATGAGGGAGGCTCGCCTGTCATGTATGTGGGACGGGGCCTTCTCAGTCATGGCCCCCAGGCTCTGGAAGGCTCTCTCGGTGGGCCTCCACTCCCCAGTCTCCATCAGTTTTTAGAAAGCAAGTGAAATTTTGGCTTTTTACCCAGGCTTTTGAATGAGTGTTTTGTTTGCTGCTGCTTTGTATCTTATGGTTATACAAGTTTTTAAAAACTTTTAATTAGATTTGTATTTTTATATTCCATGTTAATTCTTATTGTGTAGTTTTTATGGTTTTATATTGTTTTGAATGTTTTGTAAACCTCCTTGAGATTACTTTAATGAAAGGTGGTATACAAATGTAACAACCAATCGATCGATGGAGTTCCGCCTGCACGTGGCCCGAGGGTCCACGATCCAGCTGTTCTGACTGGCCCTCTCATTCTCTCTCCCTCCAGGGAGAACATCAGTTGAAGGCATTGCAGGAGGAGGCGGACGGGGTGAAGGACATCATGCTGGAGAACTACAACAAGGTGCTGGACCGTGAAGGCAAGCTGACCGAGTTGGATCAAAGGGCAGACGATCTCCGTAACCAGGTACCATGGGGTGAAGAAGGGGGCACCATTGCTGGTGCACAGACGCCTCCCAGAACTGCCCTCTGGCTGGTGGGGCTTTTTAATCCCACAAGGCGGGAGGCTAATCATTAGCTAGTGGTTGCCTTTCCACCCAGAGCCTTGAGAAGCAGGGAGGCTGCCCCACAAGAGCTCCCTTCTGCAGTCCCAAAATGTCGCAGTCCAATGGCCCTGCTCCGGTGGTTGCCATCAAAATTAACCAGAAACACCCCCCCCCACCGGCTGATTCATTGGCCCCAGGCAGGCCCCACACCCTGCTAGGGCTCTCTAAGGACCCACAGATCAGTCAGGGCTTCTTTCCTCTTTTTTGCAGAGGGTCCCTGGGGATTGCTTTTGTCGGGGAGAGGGAGGCCTCTTGCTAATTAATTAATGGTGAAATCTTGTGTGTGAAAGCGTGTGAAACCTTGACTTTTTACCCAGGCCTTTATATGACTGTTCCTATTGCTGCTGCTTTGTATCTTTTATGGTTATATTGTGCTTGTTTTTTAATCTTTTAATCAGATCTGTATTTTTATATACTAGCAGATAATTGAATTGTGTAGCGTTTTTAGTCTTGTTTTAACTTTTGTGTGAACCGCCTTGAGATTGTTTTAATGAAAGGCAGTATAGAAATCTAACAATTGATTATTTATTATTATTATTATTATTATTATTATTATTATCTTGCATAATGTAGTTTATTGTGCTAATCATGAGGATGGTAAAAACAAGTGTTGAATGCCGGCTTTCTCAGTCTGGAAAAGCAGCATTTTCAAGCCTGCCTTCACCACCTTTGTGGTCAGAGGTCTCTTCCTTTTCTTGTGTGAAATGAAACCTGTAATGCTCCAGGTGCCCTGGCCAGACACCAAATGCAGCTGCAGAATGAGGCCTGCCCCAAGGCTCAGCTTTCCCCAGGTGGGCCAGGCCCCCTTCTGTGGGCCCCAGTGGAGGATCGGGGAGCACCTGAGGGGCTGCTTTAACCTGGCCAAAGTGAAGCACGTGTGGACTTGAGCAGGAGGCCCCGGTGAGAAGGGGACATTTGGGATGAGAAATACCTCTCAGAAAGAAAGACGGTGTCCTCCTCTGTTTCACCCTAGAGTTCTGCCTTCAGCAAGACAACGCAGACCTTGGCCTGGAAGAAGCGCTGGGAGAATATGAAATGGAAGATCATCCTGGGAGTTGGAGTTGCTGTCATCATGGTCGTCCTCTTGGCAATCATTCTCTACTTCGCCATCCCCCGACCGGGGAGCCAGGATGCCCCGGCCCAAGGGGCTGATGGTGGAAACTAGCCCAGAGGCCGCCTCCCTGCCCCTTGCCTCAGTGCATCAATCATCATCGCGGATGCTGCTGCTGCTGCTGCTGCTGCTACTGGGGACCAGAGCAGGACCCCCTACAGCAAGACTGTGGAGCAGAGCAGCGCTGCCACGACTCTTCCGTGGACAGGCTCAGAGGATGGGCCTCCGGAAAAGCCACGTCGGTGCTCAGCCCTCGATGGCAAGATGCGGCACATATGCAGTCCTCGGTCACGTCATGAACCTGTGAATCAGGGGCCTGAACACTCCTCGCACTCGGTCCTCTGGATCCAGGAGCCTCCACATTGCTCTGACGGCCCCATCATGATGCCGCCTGCATCCCCACCGAGGCAGCCAACCCAGGCCTGGAGGGATGTGGGTGCCAGGGCTGGGCACCCTTGCATCCTGCTAGTTTCATTCCTGGAACCTAGCACAGTGTGGCAGAGAGAGGGAAAAGGAGAGGAGGCTGATTTGGGCAGTTGAGCCAAGTGTCACCAAGGGGGCTGCTCGGAGCCCCGGGACGGGGGGGGCACACTTGTCCCCGGGCACAGGCCTCGCTCACGTCAATGGCACTTGTGCAGAACTTTCTCCAGGACTGTGAATTCAAGGGGGAGAGGTGGGTGGGGCAGGGAAAAGGTGGGATGTGGGTTTTCAGTCTCTGGCACTTCAGCCTTGAGCTGGGCCCATTGTTGTATGTCTGGCCGAGTTCTCAGTATAAGGCTGTTTCTGCACAGCTGAGAAGACGGCTGTTGCTCCTCAGCCTAAGCAAGCCACAAGCCACACGTGGGGAGAGCTGGGGGGTTTTAAGACTGGATCATGCTGCAGCACAACCCGGCAGGGTGTGCAGGTCCTGTCACTGCAGGGGGCACCATGCCTGCATGGGCCCACCACCGTGCCAGCTCTCTTCTCCTGGGGGACACGACTCCTTGCTTGAGGACTCCACCCTGCAGACTTTGCCCTGTTGCCATTTTGGGACCTCCCAGAGAGGCCCCAACTTCAGTGCAGTGCCCTTTCAGCATTCACAAAGGCCACTTGGACACACATTGGGAGTCTTTCCCCTCATTCTCCCTCGGCCAGAGTTTTCCTCTTTTTAAATACATGCTCAGCAATTCAGCCATTTTCATTACAAGATGATTACTTTTCAGGGTTTTTTTTTTGTTTTTGCACACAGAAGCTGCCTGTTTAGCTATCTTATAAGGGACAAAGGCGAAGGATTTCCCAGGAAATTCAATCCAAAGCACGCCCCATCTTACTGCAGGGCTGCTGCTGCTGCTGCTCCTGGTGCCTGACAAGCATCCGCTTTCCTGGCTATTAGTGCCAGTCAGTGACATAAATGCTACTTGATGTAACTGCCGAAAAGTGCCTTGTACTTCAGATAGCCGGGTTGGAAAGAGAAACCTCCCCCGATCTCTTGCCTCCTACTGTGTTTCAAGTGTGCCTGCTCGTTGCAGCTTGAGTTCCATGTAGCAGACAGAAGTGTGGAATGATTTCAGATTGTTCTTTCTGTACGGCTCAAGAGCCATTTTCTGTGGCAAGAACAGTAAAAGGCGAAGGGTTTCCTGACAATGTGGGTGATGGTGTGTGGGTTGCTCCATCTCCAGGGGAGGAATGACTCGGTGAGGAGGAGGAGGAGGACTCAGAGGACCAGCTGTCAGCACATTCCCCCAAAGCTTGCTGGGATAAGAGCGCCCTCCACCCTGTGACAACTGCAAGCATAAAACCCTGCATTTAAGCTCAGCATGAACAGGAGGGAAGGTGTGTGCAAGCCTTTGAGCCACACACAACTCCGGATCAGAGCTGATGGAAGATTATCTCAGAGATCATCAGTATCTGGGAACCCAAGGATGGGGGCGGCGGAGAGAAACCCACTGCCTAACCTGAATCGGGGCAGTTCCAGGGATAAAGGGGGCATCTTTTTCAGAAGCAGGGTTAGGACAAGTAAGGAATAAATAAAATCTATGGTGTTCTTCTTATCCAGAGGTTCAAAAACTTGCTTCCCCAGAGGCTGCTGGAATGATGGGAGTTGTTGTCCAGCATCCTCTGGGGACCCAAGTCTGAGAACAAAGGATCAGCAGATAAAGCAAATGCACTCTTAGCCTGAGCACAGAGCAGCAGTTGTGCTTCTTCCACAACACACATGCTTTCTCATCACAACAACCCTGTGAGGTAGGCTAGGCCTTCTTTGCCATGATGAACTGGAAGATGGATTGGTGTCCTCCTGGTTCTGTTAGGTCCCTTTGCTGGTCCCCCAACTGACGATACGGCAGCTATCTTAATTCTACACACAAGTGACCAAATCCCCCCTGGCTCTGGGTCCAAGTATTTCCTGCTTTGCATACAGGCAGTCCCAGCTTCAACTCTGGACAATCCCAGTTTAAGTGGGTCTTGGGTGGCAAAGAGGGGCGGCCGCTGCTTAGCAACAACCCTGTCTCCTGTATTCTCCTCCTTTGTCTCTATGTTATCTCGGAGCGGAGTGTTGGTCTTGTGGTAGCAAGCATGACTTGCCCCCTTAGCTAAGCAGGGTCTGCCCTGGTTGCATATGAATGGGAGACTCCATGTGTGAGTACTGTAAGATATTCCCCTTGGGATGGAGCCGCTCTGGGAAGAGCAGAAGGTTCCAAGTGCCCTCCCTGGCGGCATCTCCAAGACAGGGCTGAGAGAGATTCCTGCCTGCAACCTTGGAGACGCCGCTGCCAGTCTGGGTAGACAATTCTGAGCTAGATGGACCAAGGGTCTGACTCAGTATATGGCAGCTTCCCATGATCCCAGGCAGAATGGTGCAAGTTCTTAGAATGTAAGTGCTTGTAGGTGTATGGAAGCTTTCCAGTTTCACCGGGTTCTCTGTCACACAGCCTTTTGCCTGCCTTACGGTGCTGCTGGCCATTGCTCTCCTACTTCCTGCAGCACGCATCCATCTCTACTCACAGCCCGAATTCAGCATCAGGCGTGCATAAACAGGTTCTGGGTAATCGTGTATCTCGGGGTTCCCCAACCTGGGTCCCCAGCTGTTGTTGAACTACAACTCCCATCATCCCCAGCCCCCATGGCCTTTGTGGCTGGGGGGTGATGGGGGTTCCAGACCAACCACATCTGGGAACCCAGCTCGGAGGCTCCCTGCTGTCTCTGGTGGCTTGAAAATGTCTCAGTTCTAGTTATTCAGCTTGCTTTTCATCGTGTCCATTGGCTGTACACCTCGGAGAGCTGTCTATAAAACAGACTAAAACTGAGTGTGTGACATATGGTGGAGTATCCATGAGCATTCTAACTGGGTGGTGTGAAAAGTGTCAGCAAATTTTAGAAGTTGGCTGTTTAGCAGATCTATATCCTGCTTTTCTGCCATTTAGGTCTTTAAGGAAGTTCTAAGAAGGAATGAATAGCTTTATTATGATCATAGATAAGACATTAACATAACAGATTACAGGGGAGTTTTTAAATAATATTTGGCATAACATTGTCTTCAGCCTTCGTCGTGATGGGCTGCCACATGCAGTTCTTCTGCCTTGGGACAAAGCAGCTCTTCCCCCCCCCCCGCATGTCATGACATCTGGGGATGCCTCCGTAGTGGCAGGAGGCAAGAAGCAAATCCCCCAGACCAGTCCCAGGACAGAGCAGTCTGGGTGGCTCCTGCTGCTACCAAGTTCTTCCTGGCAGTTAGACTCCTCCAGTGAGGGCTGTCCTCCCTCCGCAAGGCCACTCTGGCGGTCTTGGGGAGGGCCCGGGGGCAAAGAACAGGGCCTTCCCAGGAGCCCCTACCCTTCAGACCAGTCTGGGAGAAGACCAACTCCTGGACTGCCTGGATTAGGACGGCTTGGTGGAGGCAAGAGAAAGCCGCCCTTTCTGGAAGATGCTTCCTGTCGGGACAAAAGGGTTTGGGTGCAGGCTGGGTAAAAAAGGCTACGAGCGGGGACAAGCATGACTAGCTAAGCAGGGTCCACCCTGGTTGCATAGGAATGGGGGACTAGAAGTGTGAGCCCTGGAAGGTATCCCCCTTCAGGAATGGGGCCACTCTGGGAAGAGCAGAAGGTTCCCAGTTCCCTCCCTGGCAGCATCTCCAAGAGAGGGCTGAGAGAGAGACTCCTGCCTGCAACCTTGGAGAAGCCTCTGCCAGTCTGTGAAGACAATACTGAGCTAGATAGACCAATGGTCTGACTCAGTATATATGGCAGCTTCCTCTGTCCCTAGGAGACATCCCTCTGATCTAAGGCACCCTTGCCTCGCTCAACGATGCTCACAGGGAGCGGCCGGCCAAGTACCCCAGGGCGGCCAGCCCATTCCAGCAGTGGCTCGCTCAGTCCCCAGGACCACCAGTGGAGATGTGGCCAGGCCAGCCTGCAGTTCTGCTCTTGCGGGGACCCTCTCTGGGCCAGCTCACTCAGCGGGGCGGGACCCTCCTCCAGGCCCCCTTCGCTCTAGTCCACCTCCTGGATTTCCTGCTGGCCTCCCCTCCCCCCACCCAGGAGGAGCCTCTTCCCAGGCCGGCAGCAGCTGGCTCCCCGGAGAGCGGTCCTTCCTTGCTGCTGCCTGCCTGCCAGCCACCCCTTGGCTGCGCCTCCCCTGAGACTGGGGGGGGGGGGTGTCTGGAGTGCCCCTCCCCCCGTCTGCAGCGAGGGGTCACTCACAGCAGCGCTGGAAAGCACACACCCCCCGGCCCCCCCAGGCCCCTCCCGAGCAGGCGCCCCTCCGGTACGCACCCGGGGGCGGGCGAGGCGCGCTAGCAGGCCACGGAGAGGAAGCTGCTGCTGCTGCTGCGCGCTACGCCAGGCGAGCCCCTCCAGCAGAGACGTGCCAGCAGCGGCGGAGGTGAAGCAGCTGGGCCCGCACCAGCAGCAGCAGCAGCAGCGCCAAGTTCGCAGGACCCTGCTGCTGCCTGCCCGGGTTCCTCCGCCTCCGCCGCTGCCTGCCCAAGTCCCGCCGCGCTCCCGGATTGGCTCAACAAGCCGCAGCTGCGCGGCGCCTGCTTCTTCCGGGTCTGCCGGGAGCCGCTTCCAGCCGCGTCACTCTCGCCCGGGCCGAGGGGAGCCGCCGGCGGGACGGCAGCAGCAGCAGCAGCAGCCGGCGCCCCCCGCCCCCCGCCACCGACCCCCGCGCTGGGCTGCGCCGTGCACCGCTGCGGAGGCCCGCCTCGTCTCCGCGCCGCCTCCCGCCATGGCCTCCTACTTCGAGGAGCACGACTGCGAGCCGGGATCCGGGCCCCCCTCGGAGGAGCGGCTGGGCAGGGCCCTGCTGGAGCTGGCCCGGTAGGTAGGGCTTCCCTGGGGCGGGCTGCGGCTGCTCGGCCGCTTGGGGGGGGGGGGGAGAAGAGGAGCAGGGAAGAGGACGCTGCCTCCTGCTCCCGAGTCGGACCAGCTCAGCACGGGCTGCCTGCGCTGACTGGCAGCGGCTCCCGGGGTTCCAGGCAGGCGCCCTCCCCCGCGCTGCCTGGAGATGCTGCCAGGGACCCCTGGAGGCGGGTCGCCGCTTGCCTGCCTGCCTGCCTCCCTCGGGCAAAGCAGGGGCTCTGCTGGGCCGCCGCCCACTTCGCCGTCGTGCACGTGCGGTGGGTGCCGGAGAGACCCCAGGAGGACATGCTCAGCGAAGGGCTGAAGGGCCTCGGCACTTGCCTGCCCACCAGAGCAGAGGCAGGGCGGGGTCCTCTTTAGCCCGACATCCTCTTTCCAGGGCCTGGCGAAGGCAACACGGCCTTCTTCGTGCCCTGCTCCCTCTCCTGTTTTTGTGCCCTTGCTTGCTTTTCGATGGTCAGCTGCTCCTGGCCTTGGAGGCTCCACTTAGCTTCTCCAGGCCCCTCTTGGTTGGAGCAAGCCTGTACTGGGTCCGACCCAATGGCCACCTAGACCAAAACCCACCCAGCCAAGCAGCTCCTTGGGAAGCCCACAAGCAGGGCACGGCAAGCAGTGGCCTTCTCCACAGGCCGCACTGCCCTTCCAGAAGCCCCGTTCAGATGAGCACCCTTTCATTCTAGGGTCCCACTGGGTTGCCGGCTCCTGGGGGCCACAGGCTCTCTGGCAGGAGCGGCAGCATCCTGGGTTGCGCCTCTCTCTCTCCTGCCCCGCCGAGAGAGGAACTGCGCACAGCTGCACCTGACCAACAGTCAGCCTGCAGGCAGGGCGGGAGCGAGGGGAAGGGGAGCGTCTACAGCTCTCTGGGCTGGGAAGGGCTGAAGACTCTGGTTTCCTCCCAACCTGTCTAGGTCCCTTTTCAACGGCCTGGAGATCGACTTGGGCTCCCTCGACAGCGGGGGCTGGGAACAGCGGCTGCCCCCGCCAGCTGCCAGGCGGGCTGTCGAGAGCCTCCCGGCCGTGCCGGTCACCCCACAACAGGCCGGTGAGTGGGGCTTCCCTCGGTGCCCCCTTTGCACGTATTCCAGCAGCAAGACGGCGTCAAGAGCCACAGGGCTGTGCACAGAGGCAGTGGATCACCGGCCCGGGGGGTGGGTGGGTGGGGGCTCCCAGTCTTTTCCAGGAAGGGTACCCCTTTGGTCACAAACCTTCAGCTCCAGCTCGGGTATCCCACACAGGTTTTTAGTGTGTCTGTGTGTACCAGACTAGGTTCTCCCCTCCCCAAGTTCTTTGCTGTTAGAAATTGTGGGGGTCTTAAATCCAGAGTGCCCCTCCTTTGGGGTAAATACAGGGTACGACTTCTATTTATACCCTAAGTAGGGGGTCATCTTAAATCCAGAATTGTCTTCTATTTGGGTAAATACAGGTAAATGTTTACTTAGGAGACAGGCTGCTCCAGTCACTGGCTTACATCCAGATGGAAGTTACTCATGAGTAAAGTAAGGGAAAGTTGTGCCATCGAGTCAGTGTGGACTCCTGGCACCCACAGAGCCCTGGGGTTGTCTTCGGTAGAATACAGGAGGGGCTGACCATTGATGCCTTTCAGCATCTTCCTATATCGCTGCTGTCCCATATAGGTGTTTCCCATAGTCTGGGAGACATCCCAGCGGGGATTCGAACTGGCGACCTGTTGCTCCCTGGGCAAGTAACTTCCCCGCTGTGACGTCAGGTGGCTTCTTAAAACGCATGAGTACTCCCATTGAAATCTTTGGGACAAGTGAGCTTGAAGACCCTCCTCCTCCTCCTCCTCTCTTCCTGATTGGCTGGCTACATGATGACGTTGTCCCACTGAGCACTCTCATTGAAATGAGTGTTGACTTCTGAAGCCTGTCAGTCAGGCTGAGGGGTGGGGCACGCTGAGCTTCAGCATGTAGCCAGCCAATCAGGAGCAGAAGAGAGCGTTGTTGCCCTCCTTCCTCCCCCTCTGTGGCAGACGCATTGCTGAGGGCAGGTCGGCCTCAGGCTGGTTATCCCGAGAGGGGGAACAAAGGGGAGGCAAGGGGGCTCTGAGCACGGCCCAGTGGGAGCCCCTGACCCATGGGCCAAGTGCTCAGCGGGGCTCAGAGCACATGCAGCAGGCAGGCCATGGGAGCAACTGGCCCGATGGAGGGAGGAACTGAACAGCTGCAGGCGCCAGGCTGGGTCCGTGATGTGGCCAGTGCGGAGGCATCAAGCTGCACCTTCCTCTGTGGTGGGCGGCCAGCCGGAGCTTCTCCAGGGGTGGTTGCAGCAGGGGATGATGGGTGTGGTGGTCCAAGAACAACTGGGGCGCCCCTGCAACTTCATGCCCCTGCTCAGTTAGCCTGCGGGGGTGGTTGGGTCTGCCGTCCTGGGTCTGCTTGGAGGTTGGCCCACGCCGGGCTTGTTCTCTGCCAAGCAAATCCAGACGGCCCACTTGCTTGTTTTTGCCTGGTGGAATCCCCGATGCCCAATCCAGGCGGGACTGCAGAGCCAAACGGGGCGGATCTCGTCTATGGCCTGAAGGGGAGAAGGGGCAGCCCCTCGTGGCTGCCGAGACGGGTGGGGAGGCAGCCCGGCAGGTCTGCAGCAGAGCTGGGAGTGTCCGCTGTGCCCTGCGTGGGGCTGCCGGTGCTTCCTGTCGCACCCTCCCCTCAGATGCCTTCTTGCACAAAATTCCGAGAGGAGCAACATCACAACCCCCCGATTCCGAAGAAAGCCGAGTGCCCTGGGGCAGAGTTGGGGGCGCCTGCCGAGAGGGGGCCCGAGGGTCTCCTGGGGGCCCTTGGCGTGCAGCAGGGGTGGGGGCGGCTGCAGAGCCCGCCTGATGCCCTCTCTCTCTGTCCTCTCTCCTTCCTGCCCCGCCCTCTGGGGGGCGCTAGATAAAGGCTTGAAGTGTCCCGTGTGCCTGCTGGAGTTCGAGGAGGCCGAGGTGGTCCGCAAGATGCCCTGCCAGCACCTGTTCCACACCGGCTGCATCCTCCCCTGGCTTGGAAAGGTGGGGCCCGGGGCTGCGGGAGGCCCTGGGTGCTCCGAGGGCTCCAAAGGGCTCTTCCCCCCCCCCTGCCCCACTCCCACTTTCCCGGGCGGCTGGTGCTGACTCCTTTTTCTGGCCTAGACCAACTCCTGCCCCCTCTGCCGCCATGAGCTGCCCACGGACGACGAGACCTACGAAGAGTACAAGAAGGAGAAGGTGAGGGCGGAGCCCCGCTGGGGGCTGGGGGGCGAGCGCTGGCTGCAGGAGAGCCTGTCGGTGCCGCTTGGGAGGGGTGCAGCCCGGGGCATCTGGCCCAGAGTCCGCTTTGCTCTGTTCAGCGCCCGTGTTTGAAGCTGGGGGAGAGCCTGAGCTATGCATTTGCAGGCCGGCTTCAGGAAAGGCCCCCCCCCCCCCGGCATTGGGGAGGAGGCCACCTGCGAGAGGGAGCTGGGGGTGCTTGCCTGCCTTTGGGGCTTGCTCTTCTGGATGTACAGCAGGCAGGACTCTGAGCACCCCCAGAGCCCTCTGTGTGGGACCCCGGTTCGGCTGCGCCCTAAAGCCTCTGGGGCGGGAGCTCGGCAGGGGTTGCCGTCAACCTGGAGGAGTGGCGTGGCAGCAGGGCAGTGTGCTTGGGGGTGGCGAGTGGCGAGCGGGCGGTGGGGCTCCTGTGTCTCCTAGAGGAACGGGTGGGGTCGAGCCCCTCCCCCTAGCCCAGGGCGAGAGGCAGTAAATGGTGCCCAGGGGTGATGGGAGTTGCCCTTTGCCAGCAGCTGGGGGAGCCATGCCCTTGCTTTCTGAGGCAGCAAGGGTGCCAATGGCCTGCCTTCTCCAGCTGCCGTCGGGTCCTGCGCACAGCCAGGGCATGGAAGGCTGATGCCCTCGGACACTGACATCCTCTTCCTTGATCTTCGAAGGACCGGAGGCAGCAGCAGGCGCACAGGCTGGAGTATCTCCACGGGGCGATGTACACGTGACGCCTCCCGCTCCTCCTCCTCCTCCTCCTCCTTCTCCAGCGCAGCAGCCGCCCTCTGCCGGGTGTCCGTCCTAGCCTCTTCCGCAAGTGCCAGGGCCCAAGACGGAGAGGGGCAGCAGGCCGCAAGCATCCCTCCTCTCGGCCTCCCTGCCAACGGGCTTGTGCAACTCCAAAATAAACATCCCCAGACTTCCCTCGTTCCTCTTTTGCTCTCCCCCGCCGCCCCCCGCCCCGCTCTTCCCTGCATGGAGTCCAGTTTGCAAGCTGTGGTGTGGCCTCCCCTGCTGGGCAGAGCTCCAGTGAGGGGCCGGCTGTGTCGGGAAAGGAGCTCCTGGACGGGCCTGAATGGCCAGCAAGGGCCCCCGCCCAGCCCTCCTTCCCTCCCCTCCCCTCCCCTGGCATATGGCTCCAAGCCCACCCAGGCTCGCTCCATGTCGAGCAAGTGGCAGGGCGTCCCCTTGGCTGCACGCGTGGGCCAGGCCTCTCTGCCGGAGCATGCAGGCAGCCATGGCCGGGGCTCCCTTTCCCCTCTGGCTGGGCTGCAGCGCAGAAGCAGGCGTGTGTTTCTGCTGGCCCTCTTGGAGGAAGCAGCCCACCGGAAGGGAAGCGGGAGGTGGACAGAGTGGCTGCTGCGTCCGACTGGGGTGAGCCTCTCGTGGGGCCAGTTGGTTCTGGCTGGGCTTTCGCTGTGGCAGGGGAGTGGTGTGGCAGGGATGGCCTGTGCTGGTGGGGGTAGAGATGGTGGGAGTTGCCGCCCAGCGGCCGCTGGGGACCTCAGGCTGAGAAGATGGCATATAGATTGTGACCCCAAGAGGAGAGGCCACTCCTGGGGGTCAAGGCAGCCCTCCTGGTCTGGGTCTGTGGACCTCATCATTGCTCTGCTTCTGCCATGTACTGTCCTGGCATGGGTTGCTCCTTTTGCACTTGGATCGAGAGTCATCCCCCAGTAATTAAATCTCTATAGCCGAAAGTGATGGAACAGCCAAAGCCAGACCTTGGTGCAGGATCGGTTGCGGAATGAGGAATCTGAGGCACCAATCCGCCTGGCCATTTTAGCCCTGGGCTGCTGCTAACTCTGCATGCAGCCGGCCTTCAGCTGTCTCGGAACCAGGAAAGCAGGGGAAGTCGTCTTAAGCACCTCTGTTGGGTCCTGCTTGTCCCAGAAGTTGAGGGGTGCCTTTTCTGCACCTGGTTTCTTGCCCACATTTGCTGCATCTGTGCTTCGTGGTGAAGGTCAAGGGAGGACAGTTGGAGTCTTGTGTTGGTGACTGACCAGGAGAGGGATCTTGGGGTCGTGGTGGACAGCTCATTGCAAGTGTTGACTCCATGTGTCGACTCAGCTGTGAAAAAGGCTAATTCCATTCTAGGGATCATTAGGAGGGGGGTTGAAAATAAAAATGCTAATATTATAATGCCCTTATACAAATCTATGGTGCAGCCACATCTGGAGGACTTTGGTTTGGTCACCGTATCTTAAGAAGGATATTGTAGAACTGGAAAAGGTGCCGAAGAGGGCATCCAAGATGATCAGGGGCCTGGATCGCCTTCCTTATGAGGCTAGGCTACAGCATCTGGGGCTCCTAAGGGGAGACATGATCGAGGTGTATAAAATTGTGCATGGAGTGGAGAGGGGTCACCCCACAGAACTGAAAGTCAGGAAATTTCAGACCAAAAAGAGGAAGCACTTTTTCACACAGTGTATACTTAATCTATAGAATTCCTTGCCATGGGATGTGGTGATGGCCACCAGCTTGGATGGCTTTAAAAGGGGCTTGGACAGATTCATGGAGGACTGCTCTATCAATGGCTACTAGTCTGGTGGCTGTGGACCACCTCCAGCATGATGCCTCTCAATACTGGTTGCAAGGGAGCAGCAGCAGAAGAGAGGGCCTGCCCTCCCCTCTTGCCTGTGGGCTCCCCAGAGGCGGCATCTGGTGGGCCACTGTGTGAAACAGGATGCTGGACTGGATGGGCCTCCTTGGGCCTGATCCAGCAGGGCTGTTCTTGTGTGGTAGCAAGCCTGGATTGTTGCCTTTGCTAAACAGGGTGTGCCCTGGTTTCCATTCAAAAGGGAGACTACAAGTGGTGAGGACTGCAAGACATTTCCCCTTAAGGTATGATGCTGTGCTAGACGGTGCCAAGTTCCCTCCCTGGCCGCGTCTCCAGATAGGGCTGGGAGAGATTCCTGCCTGCAACCTTGGAGCAGCCGCTGCCTGTCTGTGTAGACAACGCTGAGCTAGGTGGACCCAGGGTATGCATGTTCCTGCTGAAGCAAGGCTAGGCAAGCTAATCCTGGAGGCAGGGCCTTTGTCAGGGCTTTCCAGGGCAGGAGGCCCCCTGAGGGGCGGGTGGGGAAAGCCCTGCTTTGCAGCCTAAGGAGCCCCCCACCCCCACCCCATTCCATGGGCCACTGCTGTTGATGGCCAGAGATGACGCCATCAAACAAAGTGCAAGTCTTGCAGGAGCTGCCAGGCCCCCCCCCCCCCCCAGGGAAGAGCGGCCTCTTTGTGTTCCAGCCTCACTCCAGAGCTGGGATTCAATGGGTGCTTTGCTTGCCCTCTAACACCGCCTCCCGGCACGCAACACACACACACACACCCGCTGCTATCACAGCTGCTGCTGCTCTCAACGCCTCTGCCAGCAAGTGGGGAGAAGGGCTTTGCCCCAAGCGTGGCCGGTGAGGAGAGGCTCCTGTTGCCTTCCGAGACACTTCAGTGCCAAGAGAAAGTGACACTTGCAGAAGCAGGCAGGGGAAGGACAACCCCCCACCCCGACCACCTTTCCCCTTCCTGGTTTTGCCTGGGGCTTGGAAGGCACAGCTTTGGCTTTGGGCGCAGCTGCACATGGCCACACACAGCCCGCCTGCCTTCAAGGTCAACTGCAGTTGTGCCAGAGTGGAGTCCTGCTCATGCCCCTTCCTCCAGAGGGGGCAAAGCTAAGGGGCACCTCAGGGCTGCCTCCCCATGGGCTCTGCCCCTCTGAAGGCCGTGGCCCCCTAATGGAGGGGGCCACTTCCATTATACAACTCCCCCCCCCCGCTCCCACACACACACACAGAAGGCTTGCTTCAATACAACTCTCTTTATACACATTTTATATAGAGATATATATAAAAAAGTTCTAAAAAATACCAAAACATTTTACCCAAACCACCCAGCTGAGACATTTGGGGCAGAGGGTCAGCTGTGTGCCTGTCACTGCCTCCCAAGCCGCTGAAGGACCCCTCTAGAAGAGAACCCTGAAGCCTGACTGTGGGGCAAGATGGGGCCGGGGGGCTGTGCGGATGCCTCCTCCTCCTGCCCACCGCCAAGGCAAAGTTCTGTTTCTTGACACACACACACAGCCCTCCCACCAGGGCGCATTGGAGCTGACTAGCAGACCAAATTCCTCCTTCCTGATGCCAGGAGGAGGGCAAGGGGGCAGCCGCGGCGACGGAGCCTCCCTGCCCCTTCCGACTTGCAGAGGTCCATTTGCTCCCTGCAGACGGAAGGGAGAGGGTGGGGGTGGCAGTGAGATGCACTCGGATTTTCAAGAGTCACTGCAGTTGCAGGACCCCAGGCGGGACCCCCAAAGCACGGGCAGGACCGGGACCAGGCCCAAGACCACGCCTTGGGAGGCTGGAAGCGCCCACGGTTCCCTTTGGCACGACTGCACAAGCCCTGAGGGGGCAGCCCGAAGCTCCGGCTCCGCAGCCAGCCCACCTACCGGCGAGAGGTAGCGGGAGGAGGAGGCGGCGGCAGTGCTGCAGCAGCTGGGGCTGGCCGAGGGCGCCCTGCCTTCCTGGAACAAGGCCCAGCCAGCACTTTCAGATGGTCACAGGCACCGTCTTCCCCTCGGACAGTGGCACTGTGTGAGGGGCGGGGGGGGGAGTTGCGTTGGCAGCAAGAATACTCTCTCTCTGTTAAAAAGAACAGAAATCTTTGGGTACAAAGTAAAAACCGGCAGGAGGGAGAAGGTGCCCCTCTTCCCCCATTGGGGGAAAAAAGAACCAGAGGCGGCCAGCTGGGCTGGAGGAGCCAGGCCCCCAGACGCCGACGCCGACGCCGCCCCCCGCCTCAGATCATGGCGATGCTCTCTGGGTTGCAGTTGAGGTGAGTGGAGGTGCTGCTGCTGCCGGGGGACTTGCAGCCTCTGCTGTTGGAATGCTGCAGCGCTGCCACCATCGTCTCGTTGGAGACGGCGCCAAACTCGTAGGTGAAGGTGCCGTAGAAGATCAGGATGTCGATGACGAAGACCCACTCGCAGAGGGCCGCCAGGTGCTGCAGCAGGAAGCTCTCGTGGATGAAGAAGATGCCGCCTGCAAGGCAGTCAAGGAAAGGCAGGCCATCTGCACCGGGGGAGGGGGGTGCGCGGCCCACAGGAGCCCCACACTCTGGCCCCGTGGCGGGGGTGGGTCACGATTCTGTTCCTAAGCTGGAACATCGAGAGCCCGTTCAAGAGAAATTCACTTCTTCTGGGGGCCTCAAACTTGGCTCCCATCACATGTTGTGGGACTTCAGCTCCCACAATCCCCAGCCAGAATGGCCATTCTGCTGGGGATTATGGGGGCTGAAGTCAACAATACCCAGGGGACCAAGTGTGAGAGCCCAGTCTTCTCCAGCATCTCTTTGGCCTGACACGGCAGGGAACAACCACCATGTCTTTTCAGACTGCAAGCTCTTTGGGGTAGAGAACAGTCTTCTGTGTGAAGCATCGAGCTCACAGACGGCCCGCTAGGACCCTCAGCAAGATCCCTTGCATTGTGACGAGGCTGGGCAAGAGAGCCCAGCACGTGGTGGTGGATGGAGGCCCTGCTCCTAGAATGCCTTCCCAGCAGCATCCGCCCCTTAGCCCACGAGAACAAGAAGAGCAGCCCAAAGCAGTCAGCTGGGGAAGACCAGTGTGTAGACGGACAACACAGAGGGCAAGAACAGAAGGCAGGGCTGAGAAGGGGGAGAAAAGGGACCGAGAGCGTGGGGGGTGGGGGACCAACCCAATTCTCTTCTGAGGGCCCAAGCTCCCTGTTTCCATAGAAAGACCCTGCAGGCAAACAGAGCTTGTCCAGGAAACAGCGAACCATGGTGGGAGCTGGTAGGAGGTTCTCCGCAGGCACCGGCAACACCTTCCCTCAACCACCCCAAGAGGCCTGCTCCCTCAGGGCTGGTAAAAAGGATACTGAGGACAAGGGAGATTAAGGCCACGGTGGTAAGGAAGACGCGGAGATGCGCCATCCAGAAGTCCAGGGTGGAGACGGCCACGTGGTAGGAGAGGACGCACTGGAGGCAGACAAAGAGCAGGCCAGCTGGGAAGGCAACCCCAGCTCCAACGTAGTGGAGGGATTTGGCATAGTCCACCTAGAGCAGAGAGAGATAGATGGGCGCTGAAGCCACTGCACGCTGGCCTTCCCCATGGAGAGCCCTCTTGTCCCAAGCCCATGACCTGAGCCTCTAACTGCAGCGGCCAGAGGTTCTGCATGGAAGTGGCAGACACTGTACCACTCTGCTGTGGCGCCCTCCCCAGAGCTGACCTCCAGAAGAGAGCTCTTTGCCTCTCATCACTACCAGAGGCTGCTCCAAGGCACTCCGGGGCCCGAGGCTTCCCCACCCCACTCACTGGCATGGGGCACAACCCCACGGTCACTCACTCTGCCACCCTTAACGGTAGCCCCAACCCAATCCTTTGCCTGGCCTCAGGGTACAGCTCTCTCTCCACAGGATCCCATGCATGCCTTAGGAATATAGGAAGCTGCCATATACCGAGTCAGGCCATTGGTCTATCTAACTCAGTATACGCAGTGTTATCTACACAGACTGGCAGCGGCTTCCCTGCATGCTTCCTCCATGGACTGCCTGCCTCCCTCCCTCCTCCACCCCCACTCTTTCCCCAGCATAGGCCAGAATCCAGCTCTTCCCAGGCAAAGGGGCCACTCCGGATGAGAAAGATGACCCAAAGAGAACTTGACTGTGGCTTCCCCACATGGGAGGGAGCGTGCTCCTCTGTGCCCCCCAGGGCCAAGGCTATTTGGGAGCTCACCCATCCTCACCCCCCTCCTCTCAGCCAACCTGGAAATTGCCGACCACAACGAGGCCTGTGGCGTTGGTACAGCCGGTGATCAGCGCTATCGTGTTCACCCAGGAGCTGTGGCTCTGTTCGATCAGCTGTCCATAGCGCAGGAAACAGACCACCACCACTGCAGAAGGAAGCAAGAAACAGAGTTGCGATGCCTGGGGGAAGAGGGTGCCAGGGGTTCTGCTCCCAGAGAACGCCGTGGAGCACCGCTCAGCTGCCTGGACAGGTCAACTTTCATGGTTTTTCCAGAAAAGGCAAGCTTCAGCTGCAGACCCGAGTCTCAAACCAAGACTTTTGGATAGCTGATTTGGGTGAAATTAGAAGTGGGTGTCCTTCTGCATAACCCAAACTTGTGCTTGGCCAGATGAATGATCTGCTCTTGGAAAAAAAGTCCGGGAGCAGCTGGCAAGCCTGTTTATGGCAGCTAGGATTTGCACAGCAGCAACAGCTGGGCAGTCTCCTGCTCCTCCTCCTCCTCTGCTGGACGGGTGTTCTGTTTGGAACACCGTCTTAATGGCAAAGCTCACCTATGAAAGAAGACTACAGGGAGGAACATCAAGAGATACAATTTATTGGAAGCTGGACTTTATTCGTGATTGGAATGTTAACTCAGGATAATCTACAACCATGGACACTGTGTAAACTTTCCTTCACAGTTCTGCTTTTTCCATTTATACGGAAATTCCATTAATACTGCTATAATAATGTAATATCCTATACATATATTATTATTCTTATAAGAAGCAAGCCTCTATCCTTAAGCGTCAGAGGAGTGACTAAACAGGATGTTCAGTGCACAGAAGTGTCAACATTCTTCTCCATCTCCCATGACTTTTGAAATCAGAATTATGCAGTTTGAGAAATTATGGCATGCAGAGGTCACAGAATCCAGCTTTTCTTGGTGCAAAATTTAAATTGCCTGGGCACAGAGTTTTAGTGCTTTTTTTGCATATTCTATTCCCCCACTCCCAGTACTAATAAATGGGGGCGGGGGACAGTTTGATTCTACGAGTTAGAAACTTTTGTTTTGCCTCTGTGGGGTGTTTTTTTTGGGGGGGGGGTTGTTTTTTTTGGAGGATACCACTTTGAAGAAAGAAAAAAGTTAATCTAGGCTGGGAGGCCTGTACGTGCAGAAAGGCCTGGGAAGTGGGGCCGGATCTTCCCAGGAAGGCATTTGTCAGCCTCCAGGATGCCCCTCCCAGCACAGCTCTGCCTCTGGAGGCGCTAGGCAGGGTTTCCCCAGCCCCACGGGCCAGCCTCTTTCCAGTTACTAGGTGGATGCCGTTTCCTCTGGGCCTTCACACCGCAAGACGGCTTCCTGTGCTCCCCCTGAAGGCCAGAGGCACCCAGTGCCTGGAAATCCTACTCTCCGGTTTGGCGTCTTTGTTCTGGCCAATTAATGCTTCAGGAAGGAAGAGAAGGCTGCAAGTGACGTGAGCCAGACTGACTTGAAGCTGGCAGCGCTTCTGTGCTTCCAACTGGATGGTAACACTGGCAGAAACACTTACCCATGAAAGCTCCAACGTTCCCAATAAGGCTGAAAAGGCAACTTTCCGGAGGATATGTGCCACATTTACTGCAAGGAGAAAGGACAAGGGGTTGGCAAGGCTGAGGAGCCAGCACGGATGCATGCGTCTGCGCTTGCTTACTTGCTGCCCAGCCTGTGAACTTCTGGCGCCCTTGGAGGGTACCACACACCTGCTAAGGGAGGTGTGCCTGGTGCCCGTGTTGTCCCCTGCCCTGGGCAGAACTAGTTCACCCTCCTCCTCCACCAGCTCCAGTGGCTCCCGGAGATCCCAAGTTTCTTCCTGCCTCACCTGATTAAAGGGACATCCTCCAAGGTGCAGCAGCTTTTAGGGTAGCCGTGCCTGGCTGGATCAGCAGAGCAGGACTCATTGTATGACCTGCAACAGTTCAGACAAATCAGCTGGAATGGCAAAGAGATCCGAGAAGAGGCAAGCTCAGGGGAGGAGAGCAGGACTCTGCCTTCCTGCTGGGCAGACTCACCAGTTCTCAACAGGGCACACATGGTGGTTCATCACTGCCATGGCGTACCTGTGAGGAGCAGAGAGAACAGGACTCACTACTGATGGGACAAGCCATGCAGGAGGAGGAGAGAGCGAGCATCAAGGCTGGGCATGGCAGCATTTAGACCAGAGTGCACCAAGCATGAGAGCATAGCAAATATAGAGTTAGGTTAGTAAAGAGAGCCAGCGTGGTGTAGTGGTGAGAGTGCTGGACTAGGACCGGGGAGACCCGAGTTCAAATCCCCATTCAGCCATGAAACTAGCTGGGGTGACTCTGGGCCAGTCACTTCTCTCTCAGCCTAACCTACTTCACAGGGTTGTTGTGAGAAAGAAACTCAAGTATGTAGTGCACCGCTCTGGGCTCCTTGGAGGAAGAGCGGGATATAAATGTAGTAATAATAATAATAATAATAATAAATAATAAAGGTCACAAATGTTCAGATAGTATATCCACCACCACCTGCACACTTTCCCCAAGGCAATTTCCCAAAGATAAATGCACCCCATTGGTTCTCCAAAAATAAAAGCAAACAAGCAATTCAAACATGCTTAACAAAAAGCAGAGCGACTCCACAAGGAACATCCCTGTGCGAGCTCCATGGGAGTGGATGGGAAGAGGGTGATGCAGGGCACCCAAGCGCAGCCTGGTACAGGAGGCAGAGGAGAATCCAGGCCCACGGGCAGGCATCCTTGGGCTGTCTGTCTGAAGAGCCAAAGGCAAGAACAAGCCCCTCTGGCTGTCCCAAGCAGAACAGAGACAGCCACCCAGGCCTCCATGCAGGTGGCCCTTCTGTCCTCTTCCCCCACCCCAAGTACCAGCAGACACCAGGACGGGGGTCTTGGGAAGGAACCTGCAAGGCTTCCTATGCCAATTCAGGGTCCTCTCTAGCTGGGCCCCTGGAGTCCCTCCAGCTCCACACCCCCAGACCTTGTCCGTGCATCCACCTGGGAGACCAGTAATCCTGCAACTTCCAATTTGCTCAAAGCCCTGAAGCCGGAGTCTGACTTCCCAGCTCATCACTTTTGGACCCAGAGCAAGGCTTAAGGGCACACGTTACAGCCATCTTGCTGAACCTAAGCAGGTCTTGGCATGGTTAGTGCCTGGAAGGGGGGCCTATGGATGCCGCCTTTGGGAATGGCACTGTGGCTGAGTGGAAGAGCCTCTGCTTGGCATGCAGAAGGTCCCAGGTTCAATCCCTGCCAGCATCTCCAGGTAGGGCTGCTGAGAAAGACTCCTGCCTGTGGCCTTGGAAAGCCGGCCTGCTGCCAGTCAGAGTAGACAGTACTGAGCTAGATGGACCAAAAGTCTAACTCAGTATAAAGCAGCTGCCTCTGTTCCTCCATCCTCCCCAGCTAAGCAACCAAGCCAAAGTAAAATGCGCAGACTCAAGGCTGGAAGTTTCCATCACTGAGATGTGCACTATGGAAAATTTCCAGAAATCCAAGAGCTTCAGGATCTGCACTATCTGCTTCTGTGTTGTTTACCAGGAAACTGGCCCAAGCTGTGAAGTGATCTAAGCAAGGAGTTGCGTGCCAAAGCTGCCTCCAGGAGGCAAGACAAGCACGTGGCCTTTGACCTCTCCCTCACCCACATGCTCAGCTTCAACAGCCACCTCCAGTTTTAGATGGACAAATGAGCCCTTGCGCTCCAGCCAGTCTCTCTTGCCAAGAGTCGTACCCCTGAGCACAAGTACGCGATGAGGCAGGAAACCAGCTGCCCTCCGGAAGGCTTCCTTAGTAGCACAAGGAGTCCTCCCCACCTCTAGAGCTACTTAGGCCAGGACCAGGGAGTGGCGAGCGGGGGCACAGCAGCAGGGACCTCGGGCAGCCCTTTATGCCCAGAAGCACACTGCCAGGCGGCTCTCTGCCCAAGGAGAGGAACAGCCTTCCGTCTCAGGCCTGCAGGCACCTCGACTGGAGAGAGGGCAGATCCTGCCACAGAAGACGCCTTGTGTCTGGGTCAAGGCTCCCCATTGCTACAGGAACATTTCACTCTCCTTCCCATGGGTGTCTGCTGCATGGCCCTGGATATCCGGGCTTGCTGCGCCAGCACTTCTCACGGGATCTGGTGGACCCCCGTGGGAAGAGGACTCAGATGTTCCTGCAGCCGTGAGAAGTGGTGACTGCAAGAAGCCGTGCTCGGGGGCAATGCCACCAGCCAGGAGTTTGAATTGGGGCACGATGCCTCTCTTCCTGGACTCTCAGGGTGATGGCCAGACCACCTCCTAGGCTTCCTCTGCAAACTCTCTTCCCACTCCTAAGAAAGCAGTTTCTGGCTCAAAGAGGGCTGGAGTTTACTCCGCTTGTTCTCGGAGAGAAATGATCTCATGGAATACTTCATCTGGGGGGGAAATCCAAGGGACTTATGGGAACAAAACGTCCCCAATTCTTCTTCAGCTGGAGCCACCTTTGCTCTCTGAGGGACAAGAAGAGGTGCTTGCAGCTATTTTCTTTTCAATCAGAGATGAACTTTGAAGCTTTCCTCCACCCTACAACTAAAGCAAGGCTACCTGGCCTGATCCACACCATAATGCCCGGAAGGAAGATGACTGCTATGCTTTGTTTTGGAACTAATTTAGTGTTTCAGCTTTTCCTTAATTCTTAAGTGAACTCTCATAGCATCTTAAAGAATATTAACTTTACTTTTTGACTACAACCAGACCCTGCTGGGAAGTTATTTTTACACTAGGTCTCCCTACACACTGCCTGGCTTTCCGTGTTCTGGAACCTGCCTGGTTCCAAAAGGAGATCTATTTTTAAGTGTCTATGGACACCCCACAAGTCTTTATGAGGGGTCTGGGTTGCCATGAATAGGCCCAGTCATGGCCACTGGTAGGCATCGTGAGCGAATTTGGGGTCACTGCAGCCCCATGACTCCAGATTTCCACAGAGAGGAACACTGTTTCCCGGCTGGTCCCGGGATCGAAAGAGGCCAAGGAGCTACACCGCAGCACAGAGTCCCCACAGAGGCGAGCGGCTTCTCCGTGCTGTTTCTAAAGGGGTCGCACCCCTCTGCTTTCCATGTGGATGGCGAAGTTCCTCTCAGTGGCTGCAGCTGGGTACTGCAGGGTAAGGCGAGGACACAACACATTTCTGGTTCTTTGTGGAGACGAAGACAAGATGTTATTGTGCAGCCGCCACATTGAGGAGTCCTCCTTTTGCCTTGGAACATGCCTGTCCCCGTGACATTGGAGGCAGACTGGAATTGGTACCTCCACAGCTGCTGCTATCACTCCAAGGGGGATGCTCGCCCACCTCCCTACCTGACTGCAGTGAGGAAGGACAGCTTCCTTGACTGCAGCTGGAAGCACCGAGAAAGATGCTTATTTTGAATCACGGTGCGCTGAAGACCAGCTGCACATGCCAAGATGGACGGCTTCTGCCGCCCAACAACCGGCCGCCACCGCCCCCCTCCAAGGTACCTTCGGGGATGGGCCTGGCTCCAAACCCGGCATCCTGCAACTAGAATTCCTTCAGGAGGTGGACAAAGACCCTTGAGCTAGAGCAGGCATTCCCAACCTGGGGTACACCAGATGTGCTGAACCGCTGGGGCTGGGGATGATGGGAGCTGGAGTTCAGCCACAGCTGGAGGACCATCGCTGGGGAACCCCTGAGCTAGAGAGACCAGGCAGCGGGTACACTTTAAACATCTTGCCCTCTAAACAGCACCAGAATAGATGCTAATACCATCAACAGGACGGCAGGACATTTCAGCCTGTCTTTAAAAACAGGCACGCCACCCATGCCTGTGAACAAAAATGTTTGATATAGTTTGGAAGAGAGGGGTTGAAATCCTGTCTCTGTTTCTAGTGCTCATCACTGCAGGGACCAAGAAAACCACCCTTGATACCGCACTATTCGTGGGTGGGTAGAATGAGTACCAAAAGCTGTATCTAGTCTTTCAGCAGGGCAGTGCTGATGGGCTACAGTGCCAAGTGGGACGGAGGCCTCAGAGATCTGGCTTCAGTTCTTGTATCACTCAGGCAAATTCAACCCAAAGCCCTTCGGGCACAAGCACCTCCATCCACAGCATGAAGAAAGCAGACCTGCCAGGACCCAACATTCGCTGATGGGACACACCATTGGCTGACACCTCACAAAACAACTCTGGGGGTCGAGCACAAGGAAGGGAGACACGCTTAAATTTAACCAACATGAAGAGCCAACAAATACATAAACCAAAAGCCAGTTAAGTCAGCCCTACTTCATCAAGCGGGGGCTGGGGGGGGGGCACCCTGGCCAGGCAGGCAGACTTCAGGGCCAACTGTGGTTCTCTTCCCTAGAACGTCAAGGCCCACTATCTGGGCAAAATGGAGGCGCCAGGGCCAGGGGCCCCAGGGCCAGAAGCAGCAACCTGCACCAGCAGTGCTGCACAAAGGCCTGACCAAAAGCAACACACCCATATGCCTGTTTTACAGCTGAGGAGCACCAAGGATGAGATGCAAGCAGTTCGCACCAGCCCGGTCCTGGCAGAGTGGTAGTTTTTTACAACGTGCAATTGTACTTCTTATTCTTAAGCCACCAGGAGTCAGAAGCCTTGGCTGATCCACCTGCTCCACCCCACCCTCTGGGCCTATCCTATGGCCAGCCCTAAAGCAACCGGCCAGGGCTCAGGGAGAGAAAAACAAAGAGCGGCTCTTCTTGGCCAGAAGCCACCCAGCCCCCCTCCACCCTGAGCCCCAACCAAAGAGCAGCTCTTACACAATCCATATTCCAGTGATGGAGAAGGCAGAGAGGCTGATGGGGAGGACAAGCCACGCTGTCATTAGTGAGTGCAGGTACACAGTGTGTGTGTGTGTGGGTGGGTGGGTGTGTGGAGGGGGAGATTCAGATGAGGAGGGAGGGGAGGGGAGGGGGAGGAGAGGAGAGGAAAAGGGAGGGGGCGGGTGGGCACCAGCTACAACGGGAGGCCTCCCACGGCAACCATCCGAAGGCAGCTCCTGGAAGACAAGCAGAAACACACAAGTGATTAGGCCGGTGCTGCTGTACCCAGATGCACACCGGGGTCAACTGGGCAGGGATGAAGAGGTGCCCTCCAACCCCAGGCTTCCCAGGATTGCTTCTTGAGCTTCCCATGCAAATCACAAGGTAGCCCAAGCCAGGGCAGGGGGGCCGTGCAAGCAGCAGCACATCATCTACCATGGTCCACATCTTACTGCCCCAAATTAGCACATTGACTTAATCTGTTCACCCTTGACTTGAAGCAGCGTCGCCTGTAGACACAGCCAGCACCTGCTCCCTAACTTGAGGGGAGAGGCGGCAGCACATGCCTTCTTCTTGCATGCCTGAAGGCCCCAAGGTCACCTCTAGTTCCACCAGGTAGGAGTGGGGTAGACACCTGACTGGAGGCCTAGGGAGCCACAGTGAGGCAGTGCAAACAATACTGAGCGAGATTGTCTGACTCGACAGATCTTCCTCTTAAGCAGGCAGCAATGCCAAGATGCTGGGAAACTGGTTTAATGAGGAGGAGGCCGTAGGAGTCAGCCACTCAGAATGCAACTCTTTTCTCTTCGGGGTTCTTTTGCGGGGGGCAGGAGGGATTAGTGCTGCATTAGTGCTAAGTGCAACTTACTTCCGGGCCCCTTCCTGACCTGGACTCTCCCCACTTCCTGCTAAAGCAACACCCACTGCACTGTATTTCTGTCAAGGGTCCTGCTTCCTAGACTGTTATCAATGCAACTCTGAGATTCTAGTGAAGAGGAGACAGACAACTTACTGGCCAGCTGTGGAGACAACTGGCTGTATTCCCTGCCAGGCATCGGTCTCCTCATCCTCCCAGACCTGTGTCTCATGATGTGAATTCCAGGCTTGCTAAAGATGCCAGCAAGTCCAAGCTGTGCAGAGAACTCAGCCTGCAGCAGGACAAGCGCCCCAACCCCCTCCCCACTGCGAAAACCTACCCTGGGAACATCACTAACCCAACCAGATTTGAGTTACAGTGCCTCCCACTCCACATACACAAAGTCCTTGAAAATTGGGGTGTGGATTACAAGTGTTCAAAATAAAATAAACAAACCTGCAGACTCAAAGCAAACAAACCCCATGTCCCCAGTGAATCACATTTACTGGATCAGGCTCAACAGTGTGGCTGAAAAACAAGATTTAAGGACGGCAAAACATGTTACCAGACATGCCTCACTCTGAACCATCCAAGTGCTCAAGAATTCCCATTTCAAGAATCCGATAAAGCAACATTCCAACAAACCCAGCTTAAATCCTGCAAGTCCTCCTTGAAACCAGTTTTGCTGTAGCACACAGAAGAGACAACAGTGGGCATGTTTTGCAACCGCAAACAGAGTCCGTGTGTCCACAACAGTCTTAGTGACTGTTGTGCAACTGAGCTCCACATGGCTCTATGTTTCAGTGGTCTGCTGATCATCATCAGAACTGGAAACATTACTCCTCCTGGAATAGTTTGGCTCTTGCCATCATTACATCTTGTCCTTCTGCCTCACACTGTAAAGTGAACAGAGTCTGGAGCCTGAGTTGCCATTCGCAGTCTCTTCCGGGGTACCCTGCCTCGCAGAGACAGGTTGGCAGGCGGGATTACTAATTTGCTTGTGATGCCCTCAAGGAGACGTCCTTCCATATAGTTTGACTAGTGATCAGAACGAGAGACGTCTGCCCTCTGTGTTTCAGTTAAGTCCATTCCCAACTTCTGCCAAGGCCTTTTTGAAGCTCCAGTGTTGTGTTTGCTTTAGCATCTGGCATTTGCCTGCACCAACCTGAGCACGCACCTGGCCAATGAGCAGCTCACCTAGCCCAGAGCTCAGTTCCCAGGGGCCTCCTGGGCATGGAACTCAGTATTCTTTTTGTGTTGTGGTACTAGGATTCTGTCATGCTTAAGAAGCCCAACCTGTACACTTGGGGTTGTTCTTGGTGTATGGCAAATATAAGTTGAATATAAAAGTTAACTGCTTGACATAAGCTTCGCCATTTTGTTAAGAGTTTGTAATAAGAAACTGCTTATGCTGAAATAATTCTCACCCCGGCAGTTAGGTTTCCCACAGCAGAATTCATACATCAGTTCTTGTTCCAATAATTATGGATATTTTCTGGAACTTCTAGAAAAGAAGTTCTTCTAGAACTCCTGCAAAACATTATAGATTTGCAAAATCCTATCATTTGCAGTGGCTGTCTAAAATTCCTCCCGTTTCAATTCTGGGACTGGCATGAGGTATTTAGTGGGATTAGTTCCCTCCAAATTTACTTCTCCAAGAGTTCCATATGTGCCTTGGATAAAATACCATCAATCATTAACTTTTCGCTTGATTAACATGCAGTTGAGAATTCTGTCATGTTAATCACTATTTATGTGGAGTTTGTGGGGGATGGTATACCAGGTTTCTGAAAACTGCCTTTAATGATCCATGGTCTGTTTCCATAGAGGAACTGGTAGGAGCTTGTGTATCCAAATACGTTTGGATGTCAACATTTCTTTTTCTGTTTGAGCATCATGCTAAAGAGTTGCGAAGTTGAGTCGCATGTGAATATACTTCCTCATCTGTACGGTCACTACTGGAAGAGCAAACACACTTCTTGCTTCTTTACTTGCCATATGGAGAAGCAGAGCTGACGGAAACCTCTCATTTCTCTTATTATATCTGCTCACTTGAAACACAGTGAAACTCACATATTTGCTTCTGTCTTCTGCAGTTCTTGGCACCATTTCCTCTACATAAGAACTCTTCTGGCCACTCAGTCGCTGCACCACTTCTGTGCAAGCAAAAATACTATTCACCTTCCATTCTGCCACTGGTCTGCTCTCTCTTCTCTGCCCCCCAACCTTCCTTGGACAGTTGTGTCTTTTTACTTTATGAGCCTGAGGGCAGCACCTGTATCTCATTTCCACCTGTGTACAGTGCCGCCCACAAGCACTGCACTAGATCTGTATTTGGTGCAAGCTGCTTTGGGGAGATAATTCAAAGCAAGATAAAATCATATTTTTTTTTAATGGACTTTTCTGGAAGGTGTAGCGAAGTCCATCATTTGCTTCGCTGACTTTACTTTCACGTTTCTCTTCTGACTCCAGCACCGTGTGATATTTGCTGCTGCAAACTGCAAAATGATGCCACAAGAGACTCAAGTATGGAATGTACTACCCCAGGTTTCGATACTCCGATCGTACTCCCCAGACCCACTCATTTCCTTCCAGGCACCCACTCATGATGGAACACTTTGATTCCTACTATCATTATGGACATGGGAAAGTCTTTTATATTGCAGAAAAGTTGGCTTTGATCAGAGGCACGCTCTCTACCCCGCATCCTTCCACGCTGGGTGAGAAAACACGCACCAGACTGAGGAGACGACTGCTGCCACCTAAGCAGGGATGTGCACCAATCTGCTTCGGTGCACATCCAAGGGTGGCGCAGGGTTCTCTTACGAGGAGGCAGGCAGGTCCTACATGCCCATCCTCAAAGCCCATCCTGCTGGCCTGCTGCGGTGCTATTGTTATGGAACGACTTCCATGCAGGCGGCAGATTGCAGGTCCTGCCCACCTCCTAAGAGAACCCCACACTAAAATGTTTCGGCACCAGGAAGCTGAAGCGTTTCAGCACCTCTCCAAAAAGGCACCGGAACGCTTCGGGCTCATCCCTACACCTAAGCCCATTCCTCTGAGGCCATTAGTTAATGTGCAGCCAGAGGAAAACCAGCCTGGATCAAATGGAGCTACAGGTTGTCGCAGACTGCACATTCTTCTACTTCTCTTCCAATGGTCAGTGGCACCGTGATTCAATGGTATGTGCTTTGCATGCAGAAGGTCCCAGGCTCAACTCCAGGTAGGGCTGCTGGGAAAGCCCCCACTCAGCCTGAAATCCTGGAGAGCCGCTACCAGTAAATTTTGATGACACTGAGCTGGATGGCCCCAGGGTCTGACTCAGAATATGGCAGCTTCGTACATTTGCTTAGCTCCCCCAGCTCTTCACAAATATCATTGCCTCTGCCTGAGCAAACATCCACCAGAACATCCAGCCTGCCTGGGTGAAACACAATGCTTCTGAAGTTCTCATTGCTATCTGAGGTGCAGGAGATTGCAGCTGACTTAGCTAGACAAATGAAGAACTCAGCACAGCTGGGTTCCAATGGTCTAGCAGGCATAGTTGTGCTCCTTAAGCAACTCTCAGCGTGGATTAATCAAGCACTGCATGGCCAGATTCCCCCTCATGGCTCTGTCATCTGGCAAAAAAAAATTTAAAAGTGGAGCGGGGAGAATGGCTCTTTTGCTGGAGAAAAGCAAGGCAAAGGCCAGAAATGCAGCAGCATCAGACTCCGGATTATGGCTCAGCCAAACTGTCAGAGAGAAGCCAACCCTTTTCCTACTTGCTCAGGGTTTCAGTTTGCAATTTAGCCAGAAAAATCCTGTCTGTCCAAAATGGGGTCAAATTGTCAGTGCTGCTTGACTATCCCGATGATGATTTGGGGGCATACTCAGAAGGGTCAGAGGAGGCAATCTGGGCTCCCTACTTGGAGCACTTTTGATAAGAAAGCCACTGACATAAGCATCTGCCACTTAAGCAGACAGTCCGCTCTGGCTTCCACTCTGAGACGGAGTGAACTTACAGCTGGTCTGCCTCCAAAGGGGGGGGGGCTAGCAGGATTCCCTTGTCGGTGCATGTTGGGGTCCACCGAGGGGGCAAACCCGAAGAGGAGCACCCACATTGGCAGTGGCACAGGAGTGTTCCTCTCGGGGCAGAGCCCATTCCAGCTTGGCTGCCCTTAAGTACACCCGGAACCTGCCCCGGGAAGGCGGCTGTGCTGAGAGAGGGGGGCTGCCAGCCGCGGGGGTGGGGGGAGAGGCAGAGAAGGCGGGCCAGCCTTTCTTTCTCCTGCATCCTATCGGTTTCCAGTAGCAGCCGGTCCTGCTCCGCCCGAGAGCCGCCCTGCCTGCAAGCTGGCCGCACAGCTCTACCTGACGAATGGCCAGCCTGCAGGCAGCGCGGCAGGAGAAGAGCCACCCGAACCGCTGGCTGGGAAGCAGAGGATTCCCTCCCCGAGGAGGCCCAACGCGACAGGCCACAGAATCGTGGTGAGGGCAGGCAGGCAGGCATTCGCCCGGTGCAGACTCGGGGGGAGGGGGTCCACTCGCGCGCTGCCTCACCCACCGCTTCTCTGCCGCCGCCGCCGCCGCCGCCGCGTCCTTTGCCCCTCTCGGCCGGAGCTGCAGCGGGCCAGGCCGGCCCCACCTCGCCTGCCTTCCCTCCCCGTTCCTCGGCCGCCCACCCAGGTGACCAGAACGCCCCCCGCCCCGCGCGGGGGAAGATGGGGAATGTAGTTCGGCAGCGGCGTGGCGTCCAGCTTTTTCATTCAGCCTTCCTAGACGTCTATGACCCGGAAGTGCCCGACACCGAGCGAGTCTAGCGATTTAAGTCTATGATCGCCCCAGCCAGCTCGAGCGGCGGAAGCCGCGGGGGGCCAAACCAAGCTGAAAAACTTCCACGAAGGCCGAGCCCGCCCAGGAGGCACAGTGACTGGGCAGCAAGTCCCATTGGGTTCAGTGAGACTTACTCCCGAGTAAGCAAGCTTGAGGTTCACGCTGGCTTCGCGACCACGGGGCCAAAGCGCCCCAGCCAGAAACCCCCCGCAGAGCGAGGCGCGCACTATACGTCACGCACCCCTTGCGCCCAAGGAATGCTGGGCCGGGTAGTTCCGGGGACCCGGAAACACTCCTCTCCAGACTACACGTCCCAGCGTTCCTTGGGGGAGCCCTGAAAAGAGCCCGGCTCAGGCCACGTGGCTAGCGCCCCACTCCTGCAGGGCCGGCGCGCCAGCTCTTCCTCCTCCTGGCGTTACCACACCCCGCCCGCCCCCCCCCCGCCCGGTCTGGCGACTGACAGCAGCCACCAGCCACCACCTATCTAGTTTTGCTCCTAAGTGCACGAAGGGAGAAGAAGGAGGAATGCCTGCTGGTCCTCGCAGCCTCCTACGCAGGGCTTTCCACCGTGAGCGCGGAAACGCAGCGTGCAAAGTGGAACTTCCACGATGTGAAACCGAAAGCAGGGCAGACTGAAGTGGGATTAACAGTGACTGGCCCGGAGAAGGCTCTTGGGCTCGTGGTGCACCGCTCATTGGAAGTGTGGACTCAGTGTGCGGCGGCTATGAAAAAGGCAGATTCCAGGCTTGGGATCATTAGCAAGGGGCTGAAAATAAAACTGCTAATATTATAATGCCTTTGTACAAAACTATCATGTGGCTGCATTTGGAGTACTGTGTACAGTTCTGGTCACTATATGGCAAAAAAGACATTACAGAGCTGGAAAAGGTGCAGAAGAAAGGGGGCCCCCAGGAGGATCAGAGGCCCAGAGCACCTTCCTTAGGAGGCAATGCTACATCTGGTGCTTTTTAGTTTAGAAAAGAGGCCACTAAGGGGATGTGATAGAGGTCTATACAATTATGTGTGGTGTGGACAGAGAGAAATGTTTTTCCTCTCACAATAGCAGAACCAGGGGTCATCCCATGAAACTGATTGCCAGGAAATTTAAGACCACCTCGCCTGCCTTCCCTCCCCGCTTTTCCACACAGCACATCATTAATCTATGGAATTATCTGCCATGGGATGTGGTGGTTGCCACAAGCATGGATGACTTTAAAAAGAGCTTGGACAAATTCATGGAAGTCAGGTCTATCAAAAGCTATTACCCTTGTTGGCTAGAGGCTACTTCCAGGCTCAGAGGCAGGATGAATACTCTGAATACCAGTTACAGGGCAGCAACAGTAAGAGAGAGGGCACGCCTTCACATCTTACCTGTGGGCATCCCAGAGGCATCTGGCGGGCTACTGTGGGGAAATAGAATGCTGGACTAGATGGGCCTTGGGCCTGATTCAGCAAGGCTGTTCTTATGTTCTTAAGACACCTTAATTCACAAACTTTGCCCATAATTTTTTTTAACTTACTACAAACACTCCCAAAATATGACCTGTCCATCAAAGTTATGGATGCTGAGGATGAGACAAAAACAGCAAGTTGTGTGTATTTATTTACAATCATGTGGCATGTGTTTGAGAAGTTATTGATGAGAACAATACAACACAATCGCATCCCCAGCCTCAAGAGCAACCGTCTGAAAGCCAGACAAAGCCCAGTCACCTGCTTTATATCCCATGAATGCCAGCTAGAAGTCAAAGTATGCAGCCTTGCATTGCAGAAAAAAAGTCCTAACAGCAGATCTGGAAACTGGATGCTGCAGAAAGAAGTATGTGTGAGACAAATGTGAGCCTGGACTGTTGGAGAGCTTGGAGGGGAGATTTCTTTATCTACCTAGCTGCAGCCGAAGTGCACAGGTAAGGAGAGCACTGCTAATTAACAGTGTCTGGAGACTTAAAGTTCTAAATAAAGTAGTTTGTTTAGGAAATCCATCCATCAGGGAGATAGATAAGGCCTACATGCCTTGCTGCTAGCTACACAGAGGAAGAGGGTAAGGGAGAAGAAGGAAGTCTCTCCCCAGGTGAGAGAATGGAACCTGAGACTATCAGCCTAACAAAGGGGAAGTAGAGTAGAGAAAGCCTCTTCAGAGAGGGGACTCCCTTGCTGCTCACAATCTCTACCCCTAATGTCCCTAGTGGTGAACAGGGCTGCAGGTGTTAAAAGTCAATGCCATTAGGAGATGCCTCTCCAGTAGGGATGAGGTGCACTTCACAAGGCTCACTGCCACCAACAGCCCCTAAAAGCCCAGCAGCTGGCCCTCCCCTCCTCTTTGTAGCCTGCCTCCCCACTGTCAGAATGCTCCCATCATATATGTCCATCCGAGGAAAGCCTAGTTGTGAAACTGTTCATCCAAGGACGCTCCTGCCGGTCATTGCCAAGGCAAATGGAGGAAAGTGGCCAAGCACTTACCCGACAGCTGCCGGATGGGTTCAAGCATCTTTCATCTGCAGGAACGCTACATTGAGCAACAATGTGAAACGGCTGCCTTGGTTATTCACAAAAGTGGGAAGGGTGTGGTGGGCTACCAAGAATACAGGAGTAAATGATGAGTCCATTGCCCAGGGCTATAAGGAGCCATCTGACCAGGTTCCAACTGGGCACTTTCTGACTGTGCAGCTTTCTGAAAGAGACCCCAGCCCGTTCCCAACTGTCGAGATTCTCTTCCTGCGGCCACTGCTGCTCCTTCAAATAACTCATTTGGGGTACCAGCAGCGGTGTCCCTAATTCTACCTTGTACCTATAATGGGTTCTGCTAGTTCCCTGACCTTCTTGAAGCTTCCAAGCCAACAGCTAAAGGACAAGTTCCCCTGCCCTCTTTCCCAGAAAGGATTTCCCAGCGAGGCAAACAGCACAGACATCTCAGTTGAGCCCTCAGCGCTTCACCCGCCGTTTCTCCAATTCCTCTTGCACCCGCTGCCTCAGGGCTTCACGCATCGCGGGCTCCAGCTGGTTCTGGGCACTGACCTTTGCTGCTACGTCGTCAGGGTCATTGTCCTGCATGAAGAAGTAAAAGACCCATTCAAAAAGGAGAAGAGCAAAACAGCAGTGATGCCATACAGAGAGAGCAATTTCTAAAGAAAGAAAAAACCCCTCTGGAATTCTCCCACTCCATTATGATTTCTCACACAGGCAGTTATTGTACCGCTTAGATTCACTGGCTGGACTCATCTAGGTAACCATTCCCTGGGGTCACAGGAACATAGGAAGCTGCCTTATACCGAGTCAGACTGTTGGTCCATCTAGCTTAGCAGGGGCGTAGCAAGGCTGGAGTGTCAGTGGGACCAGAGACAAGATTTTAAAATGGGCCACGCTCACTGAAGCTCAGCTCATGAAGTAAAGAAATCTTAAATGAGGCTGAATAGTGGTAACAAAAAGCATAGTAAAGTGTGTGTGTGTGTATATATATATCTCCTATGTGCCACAAAAGAACATTAAATTATTTTTTAAAAGGTTTTGTAAATGGTGGATGATGCAAGTCATCTAATGGTATTAGAGAAAGACCTGGTAGCTCCAGGTCTTAACACCCACATCAGTTTTGGAGCATGAATACAACTGAAGGAAGCCCAGGTGGGTGCGCGGCTAGGGGAGTCAGTCATGTGACTTGCCTCTGGCGGCACCCCCCCAAGGCAGTGGGCCCCCAGACAACTGTCTCCCTTTGCTCTATTATAGTTACACCCCTGTAGCTTAGGACTGCCTGACTTGACTGGCAGCAGTCTCTAAGGCTTCAGGCAGAAGTCTCTCCCAGCCCTAGGAACATAGGAAGCTGCCATATATGGAGTCAGACCATTGGTCTATCTAGCTCATGATTGTCTTCATAGATTGGCAGCAGCTTCTCCAAGGTTGCAGGCAAGAATCTCTCTCTCAGCCCTATCTTGGAGATGCTGCCAGGGAGGGAACTTGGAACCTAGATGCTCTTCCCAGAGCGGCCCCATTCCTGAAGGGGAATATCTTCCAGGGCTCACACTTCTAGTCCCCCATTCCTATGCAACCAGGGTGGACCCTGCTTAGCTAAGGGGACATGTCATGCTTGCTACCACCAGACCAGCTCTCCTCGTACCTGGAGCTATCCCTGCCTGGATATGCTGCCAGGGAGTGGACCTGGGGCCTCCTGCAGACAATCAGATGTTCTACCACTGAGCTACGGCCCCATCCCCTAAGAGATGTATCTTGCAACAGACCGTGCTCACATGCAATCACCCATCCAAATGCAATCCAGGGCAGAGCCTGCTTAGCAAAGGAGACAATTCAGGTTTTCTACCACAAGACTAGCTCTCCGCAAGGTCCTGCCTCTTGAAAGGAAGGAGGCACCTAATAAAGAGGTTTTGTTGATGCCTTTCTTGACCCATTCCACCACTAAAGGAAATGAAGAACCTTTCTGGATGATACTGTAGTTGTTGCTTTTTATGCACTGTGCAAGATCCAGATATATTTCCCTCAAAGCGCTTCTATTTCAAGGATATCACATTTTCTCAGCATTCAGGTATGATTATGCTGGGGAAATGTGACTCTTTCCACAGTTAAAAAGGTCATTGCAGTGTGGAGGGGTTGCACACAGCACAGCTACCTATTGGGCAAGGACCGAGAAGTCACAGGCGCCACTTCCTGCTCCAAATGTCTGCACCACATTGTGACCCTAAGACCAAGGCCTGGCCTGCAAAGATGCATCTCACAAGACAGCCGTAGCTGACCACCCTCCAGGCAGAGGCTGGGGAAGCCGTTAGCCAGCTCCATGCACGTGCAAGCGCAGGGCAAGTCCTCGGAGTTGTGCTGGACAGCTTGATTCCTGGATTGCTCCATGACAAGAGGCAGCCACATACCTGGTGCACAACCACTGAGGTGATCTGGCCACTGTCAGACTCATACTCCAGGCAGAAGAGAGCCGGTCCAGAAGGGTCTGGTTCAGTGCTGGAGCTACTCTCACTGGACCCCTCATACTCCATGCCAGATGTCGTTTCGGTTCTGTCTGGAAACAAAAGAGTAAATGCCAGAGAAAGTTGCTGTTTTACTCATCGGCTGGTATTCCATAGATACAGATTGTCACAACCGAAAGCATTCACAGGGTTTGTGTCAATCCTCCCGTCTACCCCATTTGGCTGTGTCATTAAGATCTTCCGCAGCATGAAGCTCTGTTCCTTGGCATTGTTAGCATAATGGTTAATCCAGCTCCAGAAAGAAACATCGCCCTCTCACTCCTTTCACCAGCATAACTGGCACTCAGGAACAGAAACGCAACCGGCTGGACACCTGGTTGATTGAACTCACTTCTCTGGCGGGGATGGTACACTTGCTGATCTGGTTTCCTGGGCCGGGATGGAGCTGGTGTGTGCCTCTTCTTCACCTTTTCCTTAGCCTGCTTCATCTCCTTGTCATAGTCGTCCCTGGAAAGGAAAAGGGAGGACCAGGCGGTCTCTTGATGGGACACATTGTGGAGGCTGAAGCCATGCAGGCTTGTGTGAATTTTTAAGTATTCTAACGATGGAACAATTTATTTGCCTGCCTGATCTGCTTCATTTTAATGGCTTTCTTTCTAAAGAAGTCTTTTTATCCAATATACCTAAGGCAAGCTTGACCACAAATGTTCTCTTTGGTCCTGATTTGGTACAGAGTTATAAAAGGAATGATGGAGAAATTAATGTGCCAGTTGTTATTAATGTATTCATATTGAGAACCAGTATTTGAGGGGTTGCATGTTGAGCAGCATCTTTGCCCCAGTGGCCAGGAACTGCATTTCTGCATGTGTGTCTGTGTTATATTGAATCGGCTGTGCCGCCTGTTTGCTTGCGCTAAGCCCCCTGCGCGCAATGAGACTCCTTTCGTTCCTAATATCTCCTAGCCAGCGTGCTCAGAGCGGCCGCCTTAGCTGCGAATCAAGGAGTTTCCCTAATCTGAATCGGCCTCTGCCTGGGCTCAGGGATGGCGAGGCGGCTTTCGGAGGCAAACCACTTCCTCTCAGGAGGATCAGCTGCCCCAGATGCAGTGGGGCGAGAACCACACACCGACAGCTCCTGCCGAGAGCCTGTATCACCACCCAGGAACGAGTCATATCCCGAAGGATGCTGCCTGCTGCCCAGGGAGGAGAGAGTCTCTCCTCCCAGGGGGCGCCCCCCTCCCCGCCCCCAGGAATTCCCCAGAGGGGCCTGGGGGGCAGGGTGGGATCCCGCGGCCCCGAGCGAGCGCTCCGGACAAGCGGCGGCGGCGGCAAGTGCAGCGGAGCTACCTGGCGATCTGGTTGCGCCGGATGTGGCGCACGAAGCCGTGGCTCATGTCCAGGCGCCCTCGGGGCCGGCAGCCCTCCCAGGCCGGGGCGTCCCTTTCCTCCGCCGCCGCCGCGTCCATGATCGAAGTAGAAGCCTGCCTGCCTCCGCCTCCGCCCTCCGCAATCCGAAGCGGCGCCCCAGCCTCGGGGAGGAGCGAGGAGGAGGCAGAGGCGGGGCCGCCGATGGAGCCCGCCTCGACGAGCCGGACTCCCCGCCCCGCCTGCACGCACGAGAGGATGAAAGCTGCCCGGATTGGAAGGCCCCCGAGTCCTCCTCCCGCCATGAGCTGCTGTTGCAGCAGCAGGGAAATGCACTCTGCACGTGCTCAGGGGGCCCCCTTTCACCCATGCCCCGGAGAGACTGATTGAGCGGCCGCTTTCCCCGCAGCAGCAGCAGCAGCAGCAGGAGACTCTGCCCAAAGCGGCTGCTCCCGGAAACCACCACGCCATTCCGCCGCCCAGGAGTCCAGCCGCCCCCGCAGCACCGGCCAAGGGAGGCGCCGGGCGCCCCCAGCCACCCAGCCGCTCCAGGCAGAGCAAGCGCACCGCTGGAGACGACGAGGCTGCTGCAGGAGCCCCAAGCCCGGGTCCTCTCCCACCCCCCCGATCTTGCTGGACTACCACTCCCATCATCCCCGGCCATGATGGCCGAAGTCTGGGGATGATGGGAGTGGTAGTCCAAAAACAACGGGAGCGCCCCTAGGCTAGCCAATGGCCAGATCTCAGCCACAGGGCAAAGGCAGGCTGCGATCCTAGGCACGCTTCCTTCAGAGTAAGCCCGATCGGCGCTTCCTCCGAAGTAAACCTGCCCAGGGCTCCAGCTGTAAACGCGATGGATAGAGAGAGACAGGTCTCTTTGGGAGAAGTTGCGCATGCGCCGGATCCGATAAGGGGACTGCTAACACGCAGGCGCGGCATTCAGAGTCCGCCCTCGCCGAGTCGACCGAAAGCGGAGACGTCGCTTTCTCGTTTACGACAGAGATGCGCGCCGCGCGTGCGCAGAGGCGTTGGCCGTCGTTCAGTTTCCGTGGAGATGTCCGGCGGGCGGGTGAAGCGCGAGCGGGATTCCCGCCCGCCCTCCTCCTCTTCCTCGCGGAGCTCGGTCGCCAGCCGAATCAAGCAAGAGCCCGGCGAGGAGAGAGGCGCCGCCACCACCCGGGGATCCAGGGGCCGGGCGGCCTCGGCAGCAGCGGCGGCGGCGGCGGTCCCGGTGCGGGTGAAGCGGGAGCCCGACGAGGAGCCCCGAATAAAACGGGAGCCCGACGAGGAGGTGGAGGACGACGACGACGAGGAGCCCACGGGTGAGTGCGGAGCAGGCGGAACTCTCTGCTACCACAGCGGACGGTGGCCTCCAGCTCAGGAGGACCCTGAGGAAAGGGAGCCCTACTCCTACGCCTGGAGAGCCTCCAGGTGTAGAAGCGGTATACCTTTGGCCTGGCATTTGCAAGGAGCAGGCAAGACATGCTGTCTCCCTTCGTGGGCTTCCCATCGGGGCCAGACTAGTAGCTCCTGCAGGAAGCAGGCTGCTAGGCACTTGGTAGGGTACTCCCAGTGGTGGTTGGCCCTTGTAGCTCATGGGAGGCAGTCGGCCAGAGGGAAAGTCTGTCGCTCAAGGAAGGTGTGCTGGGGGAGTGCTTGCTTCCTTCCCTGCCCTGCAGGTGGGCTTCCTGGAGGCATCTGGTTGGCCACTGTGGGAAATGGGATGCTGGCCTAGCAGTGTGCCCTCTGATAGGGAATCCCAGATGTTATTGACTACCATAATTCCCAGCCAAAGCCCGTCACAACTGGGAATGCTGGGAGTTGTAGTCATCAACATCTGGGATTCTCTCAGAGGGACTGCTGTGGCCTAGGATGGGGGAACCTTTGGTATGATGAGCTGCTAGAGCTCACCTCTGTGTCCTGAGGAGGAGGCTCCTTCCAAACTCCATATGCTGGAGACAAATGAGGAATGGCTGTTGCTTTTGTACCTGGCTTTTGGGCTTCAGAAGAGATCGAACTGTTAAAAACAGGATGCTGGACTAGATGGATATTTGGCCTGATCCAGCAAGGCAGTTCTTAAATTATTTTACCAGTCTTAAAGAGCTCTTGTAGAGCCTAGATTTGGCTACTTATTCAAGCCTCCTTTGCCACAGATTTGTTGTGTGATCTTGGTCACACAACAAATCTGTGTGTAACTGAAGTTGCATGTTCAGTCTCAATTGCTCTGTCTAAAATTGGAGCAGGTCCACTAGTATGTTGTGTTCTTAGATTCTTGTGGTTTCCCTTTGGATGTTTCTGCTGGGAAAAGCAACTTTAAAACATTTTAAGCAAATGCAGAAACTGTTTTTCTGCCCCAAACAAGTTAAATGTACACTTGCTGATTTACTGAGCTCCCTTTGGAGAGCAGATGTTTGTTCCCTTGTTTGCCCCATGCCATTTCTCTCTCTCATCTGTCCACCTGTCTTAGTGAAGTATGGCCGATTTGACCCAGAGGACCGGCGGAGCAGGCACTGCCCATACTTGGACACGATCAACAAGTCAGTATAGAATGAAGCAAAGTGGGGAAAACATACAGGGGCTGAAAAAGCATCTTGCTGGTAGTGGAAAGCCAGTTCAAACAGACTGTTTAGAACTTGGCCAGTGTAATTTGCTGAGAAGAGATTTAAAACTTCTGGAATTTTGAAGCTGTGGGAGAAAGCACTGTGTTTCTGGAGAGAGCAATTCAATCTGGGGGAAGTGAAATCTAGCAATCTTATTTTCTTGTCGGCTCTAAAGTGACAGATGAGTTCTATGGTCCCACTTCCTATAGTGGCTGCTTATGCCAGTGTAACATTAGTGTAACTTATGCAGGATCTTATGTGTTCCCAGCAGCAAAGTGGAGAAGAAAACAATGGTAGTACGAACTACAGATAGCATGGCAACAGTTTGAGTCACCTTGCCCTGTGCCCAGCATCCGTGGCAGCACTGTTCCAGACAAGGAACAGCTTGCCAATAATGCCCCCACGTTAGCTGTGGATGACTGAGCCAGTCCATGCATGCCGAAAGGAAGATACCTCTGGTGTCAATGCACCCACAACCCGCCAGGGACAGGAACACTATGATACAGGCAGCAAGCCTCACAGCTGAGCACCTCCAGAATCCCTCAACATAGGGCTTTGAATTGCCTTATACCCCACCCAGAGACTGCTCATGATTACCCTTGTAGTTGCATAACACAAAGGGAAGGACCGGCAGACTGTGCAACAGAGTATCCAGAGCACTTCCCACTGATGAGGAGTTCTGGTTCTGTGGAGCAGCACAGGTTTCCCATGCAGAACGCCCCAGGTGTGACCTCCCATTCGAAGAGGCTGGGGGTGGGGTAACATCATGTTTGGGGTGCGGTGTGCGTGACCAACTGTGTTTCTGTAAAACTGTCTCTTGCCAATGCACACCAGGGGGGCAGGCCTGCCCTGAATAAGTGGTTTGCCCCTGCCTCCCTTTGCTGGACCCCTCTGGTCCACTGAAGGAAAGACATTTCACACACACACTCTTAAAAATTCTCATCCGTACATAAAAAAGAGCAGTTCTCATATGAGCTGACTTCAATTTATGTTTAGGATGGGGCCTGAGGGTCTTAATGTGAAATATGCTATCATTTTTCTTAGAAATCGCACATGGAGGGAAAGCATGCCTTTTCGCCCTTTCTGTGCCTCTACCCAGTATGGTTGCCTTGTGCCACCACAGGTGTAGTCACAGATCTAGAGACAGTAATACTGCTTAAAAGTGCCAGGACCAAGTAGCCCACCACCACTGGGGAGTCCTCCTGCTCCTTTCAGCATGGCATGTGCTTCCAAGTGCTCTCGTTGGGCAAGCGATCCCACTGCATTAAGCAGGACCTGGAGTGGGCTACAGAGGTCGTTCTGTCATGCCTCCGCTGCTCAGTGTCAGACGGAAAATGTTAGCTCCCTCTCTTGCGTTCTATTGAATGGATGCCCCCCCCCACCGAGTAGTTCATCTGTTCTGTTTCTGTAGGAGTGTCCTGGACTTCGACTTTGAGAAGCTGTGCTCGATCTCGCTCTCGCATATCAATGTCTACGCTTGTTTGGTGTGTGGGAAGTATTTCCAGGGTGAGTTGGCTCATCTGTTTTTATTTGCGGAGGGGAGAGCACTCAGTGACGGAGTTGCAGGTGGAGGAGTGAACAGCCCCCACCCTACTTTCGCTGTGGCTCCTCCTCCCTCTAACTCCACTAGTCCTTGTGGCTTTTTAGGCACTGCTTGCTGTCCTTCAGCCTCCCTGGCGCTCATCTCTTCCCCTCCTCTCCCAGCATACAACTTGCCATTTCAAGCACCATCAGGCTTCTCCAGAGCCCTGTTGCTCATTTATTTCTTCTAGCCTCATCCTCTGCCCTTCTTCTCAAGCCTCATTCCACACTGCCCTTTCTTTAAGATTCCTCTTTCTAAAGCCCTTGTCTATTTTGCAGCCTTCCTTCAGGCCCCTTGCTATAGGGCTCCCTGGCTCTTAGCTTGCTAACATCCTCCAGAACCATAGCCTGTCTCTGTGTGATGGATGATTTAACCCCAGCCAATCTGATAGGTTTCTCATCCCTCATAGGAATTCAGCTGCAAACTGTTTCATTTCCTGAGCAACTAAACATCCCTTGCCACTGCACAAACCCAGTTAATTAGGGCTGGAGGCTTCACTGCTGCAGGCACAATGCAATGTAGATGACTATGTCAATAATAGTTTCTAAGCCTTTTCAGAGAGGTTCATTTGCTAGAAGCGAACTCTGTGAGGCTCTCACATTCTCCGTGTTTGCCCATTTCCTTTCTCCTGTAGGTCGGGGCTTGAAGTCCCATGCGTACATTCACAGTGTCCAGTTCAGCCATCACGTCTTCCTCAACCTTCACACCCTGAAGTTCTACTGTCTGCCAGACAACTATGAAATCATTGACTCTTCCCTTGAGGATATCACTGTAGGTGGCCTTCCTGAGGGAGGGCGGAGGGCAGGGAAAGACCCGGCAGGCAGGCTGCCCAGGACTGCAGCTCTGATTCAGGGAGCTTCAGCATGTGGATATGTCAGGTTGTGTGTGCTGTGGAGCTTTTCATGTTGGGTTGCTTTTTAAAAAAAGCAACTTTGTTGTGCTGCATGGACTCCTTCTTCCCAGCCACATTTCAGAAACCTGGGCTTTACCTCAGGGAGCTGCTTCTTCCTGCTTCCTTTGCCCCTCTCTGGGTTGGGACTTGAGAGGGTAAATATGCCTGGAGTACCTGGGTCCTAGCCAGGAAAGTATTCTTGGAGCACAGAGCACATTGGGCTTATTTTTGAAAATATCTTCTGAATGATGAATTGGGAAAGATGCCTGAACTTCTCTGATATTTGTTTAATTGCATGTCTAAGCTTTGGATGTTAGTATTTGTCCTTCCAAAGGCAGCAGGTTGTTGTGCCAAGCAGGCCGGCCAGTCCTGAGCAGGGGCCAGTCCTCTCACTAAGAGAGTTCAGAGCAGACTGGCCTTCAACAGGTACCGTCTTGAGTTCACCCTCTCCTTGCTGTCTGTCCCCTCAGTATGTTCTGAAGCCCACCTTCACTAAGCAGCACATCACCAACTTGGACAAGCAGGCCAAGCTGTCTCGTGCCTATGATGGCACCACGTACCTGCCTGGCATTGTTGGACTCAACAACATCAAAGCGAATGACTACGCGAATGCAGTACTCCAGGTACAGTGTTGTCTTTGAAGTGGGCAGGAGCAAGGGGCTGGTCTGGGGGCCCATGATGCTGCCACTCTGCTGAAGCTAAGTGGGTCTGGGTCTGGTTGGTGCCTAGATGGCTGATCGCCTTGGCACCCCATGCAAGCCTCCTGGAATTCGGCCATGGAAGGTGGGCTGACCTCCCTCCAGAAACTGAGCCCTCCTACTGCTTGTATTTGTCTTTAGCTGGGGCCATTTAAGATGCACATGTGGACAATTGTGTTGCTGTTATAGTTTTAATTTAAGCTAGTGGGTTTCATTGTATTTAGCTTTATAATGTGATACTGCCCAGCAAGTTTATAAGGTAGGGGTGGGCTGACCCTTGAAAAAAGTGGGGGCACTTGGACACTGACCCCTCACATCTGTGTGCCTAGGCACTGTCTAATGTCCCGCCCCTGCGGAATTATTTCCTGGAAGAGGAAAACTACAAGACCATCAAGCGCCCTCCGGGGGACATCATGTTTCTGCTGGTTCAGAGGTTCGGGGAGCTCATGAGGAAGCTGTGGAATCCCCGGAATTTCAAAGCTCACGTTTCTCCCCACGAAATGCTGCAGGCGGTGGTCCTTTGCAGCAAGAAGAATTTCCAGATCACCAAGCAAGGTGGGCTCTGGCAGGAGAGGCCTTGCTGAAACCAGCAGGCTGGAGATGTGGGCTGGTGACGCAGAGGAAGGAAGGGCGTGATGGGCCTGGACTAGCTGCAGCTCTGCTCGTGTTGCACCCAGAGCAAAGAAGGCACTGGGCTAGAACTTGGGTCTTGGCTCCTTGATTTTAATGTGTTTCATCCCAGCCCTTCTGCCAAGGAGCTCGCTGCATAGTGACCCCTCCATCCTCACAACAATCCTGTGAAGTAGGTTACACTGTGATTATGACTGGCCCAAGATAGCAACAGAGGAAGCTGCCTTATACCAAGTCAGAGCCTTGGTCCATCGAGCTCAATCTTGTCTACCCAGACTGGCAGCAGCTTCTTCAGGGTTGTAGGCAGGAATCTCTCTCATCCCTCTCTTGGAGATACTAGGGAGGGAACCTGGGACCTTCTGCATGCAAACAGGCAGATGCTCTTCCCAGAGTGGCCCATCCCCTAAGGGTTATAGGGCTCACGCATCTCCCATTCAAATGCAAATCAGGGCAGACCCTGCTTAGCAAAAAGGACAATTCATGCTTGCTATCACAAGACCTGCTCTCCTCCCTTATTAATCCTGATCACCCAGTCAGCTTCATAGTTGAATGGGAATTTGAACCCAGGTCTCCCTGGTCCGATTCTGACATTCTTACCCATACATCTCATCGCAAGGTGCCTAATGTCCCCTTCCTCTTATATCTGGCTCATGAGTTCTTACTACATATTTAGAAAATTGCAGCATTTTGGAGTAAGTTTCTAGCTACTTTTGTTCCTGCGGTGAGCTGAAAATATGTTCTGAAGGCTCAGAAACCAGCAGGCATGTAATCTGAAACGGAATCATTCTTTCTAGTGCTGACCTCTCCAAATGACCTTTTCAGAACTGTCTTTGAATACCAGTTGTGAGGGAGCTTCTATACCTGCATTGATGCAGAAGTTTGACTTCTGTCTCAAGAGGGGAATAAGTGATGGTTGGATTCGCTGGCCCCTGTGTGCCTTGCCCCTTCCTTCCTTCCTTCCTTCGCACTCCTTGAACCTGGGATTGCCCACTCTGTGTGGAGGAGGCTTCTGTTGGAATTGCAGGGGCTGGAGCTGTGGTGCTGCCTGCACATTAGGCTCCGTGACTGGCTTGTCTTCATGCACTCTCTCTTCTCCCCACTGGCAGGTGATGGGGTTGACTTTCTTTCCTGGTTCTTGAATGCCTTGCATTTGGCCCTGGGTGGCACCAAGAAGAAGAAGAAAAGTAAGTGAGAAGGACCTTGCCTTTGAAGTCAGCTAGTAGTTCTTGTTTGAATGGCCTTGCTGCTCAAGTTCCCTCTTGAGGACAAGCACTAGTCAAGCACCCTTTGAGGAGGGTGGCCAGCAGAGGAAGGAATAGTAACTACCTTTGGGGTTTTTTTTCTCTTGTCATGTGTCTGCAGCCATCGTGACGGACGTCTTCCAAGGCTCCATGCGGATATTCACCAAGAAACTGCCACACCCTGACCTGGTAACTCTTCAGGCGTGGTCTGGGTTCTTGCCCACTGAGGGGGAAGGTGCAGGGGCAGAGTCTCAAAGATGAGGGGCTGTTAGTGCCTGCTGTGCCCACCACTGCAGGGAGGCACTGCGTAATGTGTAGCTGGTGACATCTGGCGTACACAAAACAAAAGCATGTTGATAGGAAGCCGCTTCATTTCGCGGCAAATCATTGGTCCTTCTAGCTTAGTATTGTCTACCCAGACTGGCAGTGGCTTCTCCAAGCTTCCAGGCAGGAGTCTCTCTCAGCCCTACCTGGAGATGCTGCCAGAGATTGAACCTGGGACCTTCTGCACGCCAAGCAGATGCAGTTATGAGTAACCACTGAGTTATGGCCCCATTCCCTAAGGGCAATATCTTGCAGCAGCCAGTGCTTCCAGTGCAAGCCAAGGTGAGCCCTACTTAGCAAAGGGAGCCATCCGTGCTTCCCATGCGAAGACCAGCTCTCTTGCGTCTGCTCTGCAGGCCAGCTCACTGTCGTCTCCTCCTCTCAGCCAGCAGAGGAGAAGGAGCAGCTGCTCCAGAATGATGAGTACCAGGAGAAAATGGTGGAGTCAACCTTCATGTACCTGACCCTGGACCTGCCCACGGCCCCCCTGTACAAGGACGAGAAGGAGCAGCTCATCATCCCCCAGGTGCCGCTCTTCAACATCCTGGCCAAGTTCAACGGGATCACCGAGAAGGTAACTCTCTCCCTTCTGCTTCTCTTGTCTCCCCAACGAGGACCAGAGGAGTTGGAGCTGAGAGCCATAATGGGGATGGAGAGGTGGTCGGACTCCAGCCACTGCATGGCTGTTGGCAAGTCCAGCCAGGACACTTCTCCCTCCATCCCCATTTTCTAAAGTACTAGCAGCTTCTCTCTTTGTGCCCCAGAGGCTCAGTCTTGTGATTCTGTAGCAAGAGGTCTTGCAGTGCTGACCAGGCTCGGTTCTCTGGCCTGCTGGTCTCTGGTGCCAGCTGTCTGATGCGCTGCTGCTCTCCCCCCGCCCCCATCTGGGGAGAGAAGACAAAGGCAGCACCGCCGAATCCTTGGAGTTCTCTGTTCTAGCACCTGGGCACTTTTTGCTTCCTGGGACTGATTTTGTGGCCTTCTGTGAGATGAGGCACTTGAATGGCTTTGCTGAAATAAGGTACCAGAGCTGGAGAAAGAGCAACCGTGTCTCATGATGTTATGATGAGACTTGTACCTGCTGCCCCTAAGCAAAAATGGAATCCCTTCTACTTTTCCCTCCCTTGTGCAATTGCGATCTGGCTCCAAAGGAAGGGCGGGAAGAATGGTCAGCTGGAGACCGGGCATGTCTGCCTTTGACAAGTCATGTCCCAGCAGTGCTTTAGTTCTCCGCCAAGACACTGTTGGCTCTTCCCTGGCTAAAAGAAGACTTCTGCGTCATGCAGGAGGGCTGAGGCCCAAGACGACAGACCCAGCGTGAAGCAGATGTCTTGTTTATCTGGCTCTGGTTCCCTGCGAAAGTGCCTCTCCCAATGTGGCTCTCTCTCCTTCAGGAGTATAAAACCTACAAGGAGAACTTCCTCAAGCGCTTCCAGCTCACGAAGCTGCCTCCTTACCTGATCTTCTGCATCAAGAGGTTCACCAAGAACAACTTCTTTGTGGAGAAGAACCCCACCATTGTCAACTTCCCCATCACGTAGGTACCAGGAGGCGCAGCCACCTTGCGGGGAGATGGGCAGCGCTTGGGGCAGCTTGCTGCTGTTGCCCCCTCTGGCAGAAAACCGAGCAGGGCAGAGATCTCGGTGCTGGGTCTGTGGGGTGGGGAGAGGGGTGCTTGTTGCAAGCAAGCAGGTCTTGGGAGCCCTGCATTTGGGCAGGGAGGCTGCAGGTTTTGCAGAGGCCCAGCCTCTGACAGTTGCCTTCTCCTCTGCCACTGCTGCTGCAGGAATGTGGATCTCCGGGAATACTTGTCTGAGGAAGTTCAAGCTGTGCATAAGAACACCACCTATGACCTCATTGCGAACATAGTGCATGATGGGAAACCGGCAGAAGGGGCCTACAGGATTCACGTCTTGCATCATGTGAGTCCTGTGGGGGCCAGCTCCGCCCTTCTCTTGTTGCCTGCTGTGGTCAGGAGCAGCATTCACAGCTTGTCTCTCATGCCTGGCTTCCCAGGGGGATTGCTCTGTTCCTTGGAACGTGTGTGTGGAGAGAGAGAGAGAGAATGTGCTTGACCCTTTGAAACTGTCCCAGGTTTTTTCTAGCCACTTCTGAGGCCCTTGGCTTCTTCTGTGGCCTTCCTGCCCTCTGGACTTGGTTGTGAGCCAAGAGCACTTTTGAGGGGGGGGTCAGAGTCTCAGCCGCAGCCTCGCCAGAGCTGAGGTGCTCTATTGCTAGCCCATCACCTGATAGTGCTTCCCGCTCTGGCAGTGTCATCGTGACTCTGATCCCTGCTTAACTGGGCATAGAGGCATCTTTTTATTTAGTGGGGGAGAGTAACTGGCCCCATCCACTCCCAGCACAGTATTCTTCCAGTGACTGTTGCTCTATTTTATGTTTCTTTTAGATTGTGAGCCTTTTGGGGACAGGGATCCATCTTATCTTATATATTATTTCTCTGTGTAAACTGCTTTGGAAACTTGTGTTGAAAAGCGGTGTATAAATATTTTTTGTTGACCGGCAGGGCACAGGCAAGTGGTATGAGCTCCAAGATCTGCAAGTGACGGACATCCTCCCGCAAATGATCACACTCTCGGAGGCCTACATCCAGGTGAGTGCTGCGTCTTGTCATCAGGTGTGCCTTCCGAGCTTGGCTAGTTGGGCCGATGTTCTGAGCACTGAGTGAAATCCACTGGAAGCTGCCTGTGCAGAGCGGCAGGGACACTCTGCTGGGGAAAGACCCAAGGGGCCCGCAATCCCTTGAGGGCTCTGGATCCATGGGAAGGGCAGCATGCCAGGGTGAGGGAGGGGGCCCATCCAAACTCCACACTAACCTTGCCAAGTTTGCCATTGAGGCTAGAGAGCCCAACTAAGCAAATGTGTGTGTGGCCTGAACCATTCCTCAGGATGGCAGAATTTGCACCGAATGGCCCAAAAGCCAACTACAGATGTATTTCTGTAGATCTGGAAGAGACGGGACAACGAAGAAGAGACCAACCAGCAAGGGGCTTGAAAGGCCAGTGGGAGCCTCACGAGGAGAAGCGAGCAAGCAGCTGCGATCCCCCGCTCCTCTGCAGACAGGGAAGTCCAAGCAGGAGGCCTTGAAGTCCAGCTCATGCTGCTTGAGAAGCCTCTCTCTGCTGACTCTCTCCCTCCCCAGCAGTGCAGCTGGACAAGCAGGGGTTCCTTGCTGCCCCTTTCGACTGGGCCATCCTTCTGCTGGGATGGAAGGGCAGGAGTGTCTCTCTGAGACCTTTGTGGGCATAGCTCACCCCCTGCATTTCTCCCATCTGACAGGCTTAGCTGGGGAATAAGCCAGTTTAAGTAACTTCTTGGATGGAGAGTGATTTGAGGAGGTCTTTCCCATGTGCTGTGTTGGACACTTCTGCTTTCAGGTCGGTGTGCATTAAATGTGTACTTGTTTTTTATATAGTGCCTGGTTGTTTTTTAAATTTCGGAAATCAGACACTTGATGAGCTGGAGAGTTCTGCTCCCTTTGGTTGATGTGTTGGCTGAAAGTTCTGACTTCACCACTGAGGTCCTGTCTTGTGAACTGAGTGTCCCAGCCCGAAGCAATCATTCAAGAGCTGTATTGGTAGCAACAAATCTTTAACAGGAGGAGACTTGAAACTTTGTTTTCTAGTTACTCAGCTGCAGCAGCAACATAGATGGTCAGCCATTTAACTAGCCAGGAATACTCAAACTGGGTCCCCAGATGTTGGTCAATTCCCATCATCCCTTGCCACAAAGGCCATTGTTTCTAGGGATGATGGGAATTGAAGTCCAACATCTGGAGAGCCAGTTTGAGAGCTCCTGAACTAGACCAAGTGCCTCCTAATTCGACAGTTTGGCTCTTTTCCCCTGCCTCCCACCCCTCGCCTCCAAAAAAAGACACAATACCATTTGAGAGGTTGACATTTAATATTTAAGAGCATGTGAATAGGAATCCTTAACAGTCATCGTCCCACCACCACCAGTGGTTAGCCTGTAGAGAGAATCCGAGCGACTGGAGACAGAGAGCAAGGACCTGAGCCTTCTCCCACAAGCCCCTGGTTCCTCCTAGTCTGGCTACAGCCAGATGTGAGCCTGGCAGTGTTGAACAGCCTAGAAGAGGAGGAGGGAGGGGAGAAATTAAGATCCCAGCCCAGCTGCATGAAGGGGCTCCTTCAAGCCCTTCTCTCGGATATGTCCAGGACCGGGACACTGAAGGGGTGAGTAAAGGTTTCTCTTCCGGGGCCATCCCAGGCCCCGGCATCACAGGGAAGGTGGACAGCTGCTGAAATCAGCGCGCTGGTTCAAAAGGGCTCCATGAACTGGCCGAACCTCGTTCTCCACCTGCCCTTGAGCATCGTGTCCAAGCTAGGGCAATCCGAGGGTCAGGGCTTCCAGGGAGCCGGGCCAATTCAGCAGGGGCTGGGCCTGGCCTTCTCGGCTGGCCATTGGCTCCTTTGGATGGCCAGGCAGCTTTCACAGACATTCAGCTGCACCCTTCAGATGTTGCCGCTGTCTCCCTGAAGTGGTGGGAGGGCCTGGGCGCGCGCATGCGTGAGCTGCCAAACGAAGCAGACCCAGTTCTCACCTGGCATTGCCTGGCAGCACTTAAGCTGGAGCACCAGTAAGTCGGGCCCTGTGCGCAGGCGGTGGCTCCTGGAAACGGCCCCTCGGCCCCACAGGCGCCCAGTTCCTGTTAACACATGATACGGTAAAAAGCAGGAGGAAGAGTCGTCCCTGCTGCCCTACGCGTGGGTGCAGGCACGCCTCCCCTGACCTCGCAGTCGTCCTCCTCTGCAGACATGTCTGCATGACTGGGGGCGGGGGCAATTCTGAGGAGGGTGGCTCAAATCTCTCCCCCTCCCCATTGCATCAGGCATGGGGGATCGTAGCCCTTGCATTCAAGCAGCAGCATCTGTTTAGTTTCTTATCTTCCTCTTTCACATGTGTATTCTGACACCTTGACACCTCTGCACTTGGTTTTGCTGCCCATTGCATTGAGCAGCTGGTGGCAAGCCAATTAGCTAATGCAGTAAATAAGATGGAAAGCAGCAGCGAGCAAGATATACCCCACTAGGGAACATAGGAAGCTGCCATATGCTGCGTCAGACCATTGGTCCATCTAGCTCAGTATTGTCTTCACAGACTGGCAGCGGCTTCTCCAAGGTTGCAGGCAGGAATCCCTCTCAGCCCTGTCTTGGAGATGCTGCCAGGGAGGGCACTTGGAACCTTCTGCTCTTCCCAGAGCGGCTCCATCCCAAGGGGAATATCTTGCAGTGCTCACACATGCAGTCTCCCATTCAGATGCAACCAGGGCAGACCCTGCTTAGCTATGGGGACAAGTCATGCTCGCTACCACAAGACCAGCTCTCCTCTCCTCTGAGCCAGCAAAAGGGCAGAGCTCTGCATGACTCGCGCAAGTGAGCCAGGCTATGTTTAACTGAGCCCCTAGTTCCTCTTGCACATCGGGAAAGCCCGACCTTGTGCACATGCGCATCTGACAACCTGCCCTTACCTGTCGCCAGCAGTTGGCATCCTTTGAAAAGTCCTGGCTGCTTGCCAAACGCCCTCGGCTCTGCATCCCAACAGTCTCAGACTCGGACCTACCGTTAGGGAGAGGGGTTCTGAAGGGGCGCCCCCTCTAGCAAGAGCAAAGCCTTCCTACCTGGCACGCAGCCTGGGAGCTCCAAGACTTGGCGAGCAGCGTGGACAGCTTTGCCTGGTGCCGGCCCATGAAGCGATGGCACTGCAGGAGAGCAGGGCGAGGTTTAAACATGGAGCCCATATTCCCTGGGCCGGAGGATCCGCAATGGCAGCCCTCCCTGGAGGCTCAGCCCCCGGTGGGTGATTCTGCTGGTGACATTGCAGCCAGGGGGAATTCCCCGCCCACCCCTCTCTCTCTCTCTCTCTCTCGCTGGCAGTTGGGTCCAGGTAGCTTTGCTAGTTGGAAACAAGAGTGGGAGGCTGGAGGGGGGACTCCGAGCACCTGCTGCTTTCTGTTGTGGAGGAGGGGACTGGGCGGGGTGGGGCCTAATACTGCTGGATATCTGTGTGTGTCGTTACAGATAGTTGGGTCCTTGGAAGTCCCCCGGCTGCGTGCCACAGTGAGGCACAGGCTGCAGTGGTAGAAATCCATCTGCCTCTTGGACGTGGCCCTATATGGAAGATGGTTCTTAATATGGGAACGTCCATCTTCTTGCTGCTAGCAAGGCTGTCGGAGAACTCCTCGGGGACGTTGGTGTCGCAAGGCTGACCCCTGCGTGGCCAGTCGAATGCCCCCAGGAAAGTCTGCAAGCAGGAGATGAAGGCAGACCCCCACCCCTGCTGCTGTTGCTCCCCCATAAACTCTGAGTGTTTTGAACTTGGGGAAAGGGCCCAGCTGCCGCCCTGGAGACACCCACCTCCTGCCAGCCCAGCTGGCTCCTGCGGCAGGCTGCAAGCAAGGCTCCTTCCACTTCAGCCTGGGTGCCGTTTGCCTGGAGGGCAGCCTCCGCTTGGCTGCTGAGAGCGAGGCAGGCCTGGCATTCGTCGGCCTGGGCGTGGTGCTGTGGTCCCCAGGGAATCTCTAGTGGAGAAATGCAGAACTCCAGCACAAGGGGACTTGGTCCTCCCGGAGGAAAGCGCTTGCCTCTCCCAGCGTCCCTTGCAGCCCCCCTGTTCCTGCTGCTTGGGAAGCCGCCGCCACCTCCTCCTCCTGCTCCTTGCTGACTGCAGGTGCCTCTGTTGCTCTTCAGGGCTGGCTTGCCTGTGGGCAGGAGGGGCTGCCTCTCCTGGCCCCCTGGGGGGCTTTTGCCTCCTCCCTGCTGCTCTCCAGTCCCAGGCAAAGCTTTTGTTTGCTTTGGGGGAGCAGGGGGGTGGGTCTTGGGGGGGGCTGCCTAGCAAGTGCAGCTCCAACACTCCCTCTAAGTGGCTGGCAGGTGTGACTTGTGGTTGCCAGCCTGGGGCAAAGTATTTCTCCGCACCCACCCACCTTGCTCTTCCCTGAAAACAGCAGGCAAGCCTCAGTGGCAAAAAGCCCAGGGCCACAAACATAGGAAATGAACATAGGAAGCTGCCATATACTGAGTCAGACCATTGGTCTATCTGTCTCAGTATTGCCTTCACAGACTGGCAGCGGCTTCTCCAAGGCTGCAGGCAGGCATCTCTCTCTCTCCGCCCTGTCTTGGAGATGCTGCCAGGGAGGGAACTTGGATCCTTCTGCTCTTCCCAGAGCGGCTTCATCCCCTGAGGGGAATATCTTGCAGTGCTCACACTTCTAGTCTCCCATTCATATGCAACTAGGGCAGACCCTGCTTAGCTATGGGGACCAGTCATGCTTGCTACCACAAGACCAGCCACCTTCCAGGTCAACACACTCTGCTGTAGCAGCAGCTTTTGTGGACTGCAGTCCACTTCTGTTGCTCTCCGTTGGCAGTTGGTTGCTCTCTATAATCTGCCTCGTGCCTTTCACGACCACTTGGCCTCGCGGTTGGCAAGGTTCCCCCCCCCCCCCCCGCACCCATGCTTGCCAAATGAAGAAAACGCTTTGGGCTGCTGCTGCTGCACGGAGCCCAGTCCCGTTCCAGCGTCTGCTCCAAGAAAGAGGCTTGTTCTGAAGCTTCTACAAGCCGCCGTGCTGCAACAGAGCCTGCCTCTGGGGCTGCTTCCTTTTTAGACACTCTGTGCTTGTGGCAGGAATGGCGCTGTGGGGAGGGGGAGGTTCCCTGGGCCCAGGAGCAAGTGCCCGCCCCAGCCGGCCTCGTACCTGCATCGCCGGGTTCCGCGGTGGCACACATCATCATCAGCCCGCAGATCAGGCGCGGCCCCAGCTTCTTCATGAGCCCGTCCACGATGATCTCGGTGTATTTCTCCATCAGACACTGGCACATTCCAGAGATGGTGCCTGGCATGAGGTTGCAGACTTTGGCTACGGACTTGGCAATAGTCGTCTGGGGAAAGTGAGCAAGTCAGCTTGACCCGTGTCCTCCAGGGACCCTGAAGCTGCAGGGCTTTGCCAGAGTCAGCAAATGCCGGTTAGGCCAGAGGAGTTTTCTTGCTCGGGGGTTCTCCTAGATGTTGTTGGACTACAACTCCCATCATCTCCAGTGATGGGAGTTCCCCCACTCTGTTCACTGAGACATCAGTATATAGTGTGTGTGCTTGACCCTTTGAAACTGTCCCAGGTTTTTTTCTAGCCATTTCTGTGACCATTTGATGATGGGCGTTGTCGTGCAACAACATCTGAGGACCCAGGGCTGAGAGCCCCTTCAGCCAGCAAAGCACACGGGTTGGGCCGCCACTGCTGCTCCTGCATGTATTACTTTGGTCCTGCTAAGGGAGTGGTGGGGCAGGGAAGGGGAAGACAAAGAGCGGTCCCGATCACCCCTGCCCCCACCCCCTCCCTGCAGACTGGAGGCCTCACTCCACCTCCTCCATCTCCTCTGGCCGCCTGAGCTGCAGGGGTCAAGCCCCCTCGCAAGCAGAGCTTGAAGCGTGGCCTTTGGTTTTGAATGGCCAGGCACAGGCTGGGGAAGCTGAACCCTGCCCCCCACCCTGCCCCCCAGTGTGGACCCTGCCATATTTACGTATTGGAGAACAAGGCGTGGACAGCATACCAGGGGGAGGGTGGCTTCAATCCTGCCTACTAGAAATGTGCACATCCAACACGTCGGCAACGGGATGGGCAGTTCCACCCGGGGTTCTCCCTAGGGAAGTCAATTAAACGAAAACAGAGTTGCCTTTGTGTTTCCATCTCCTTAAACCCTGCAGCTGTTATGTTACTTTAATGAGAAAGTGAAACTTGAACACAAAAACTTAGTTGCTAACATAAGAGCTTCAAGCAAGGTATTGATTTAGAAAATATTTACCCAGCTCTTCCAAACAAAGGCTCAGAGTGACCGACAATCTTAAAATGGTCCATGACAAAGAGCCCCAAACAGCCACCTGTTGCTAGATATTTAAGAACACACCGTCCGGAACATTGTACTCATGAATAAGTTGACCGCCTGTGAGCATTTGGGGGAGGAAAAGGACGCTGCCAGCAAGACCTGCTTGAAGGCTGGAGCCCACTGCTTGTTTCCCTGCAACCTCGAGGGAATCGGGAAAGGGCTTTTCTCTTTTGAGTCTTTGCTTGTGTGTTACATGCTGGTCCGCCTGCCCACAGCAAATGCCCAGCGCTGGGCTCCCTGGATGCCTCCTCCACACTTGCCCTGGCCTGGCCTGGCTGGGCTAGAGCCCCTCTGTCCCCTGTTGCCCACTGCAGGCCCTCTGCTTATGACGAGAGGAAGCTGCCTTCCACTCCCGAGTCCGGCCCAGCTTGGCCCCTCTAGCTCAGCACTGCCTGCCCAGATTGGCAGCGGCTCTCTGGGTTTCCAACGGGGAGGGGTCTTTCCCAGACGACTGAAAGATGCTGCCGGGCATGCCATGTGCCCCTGAGTGGCCTCACCCTCAAGGGCCTGTAACCTTCTTTTAAAAGTGCTTCCCGTGCAAGGAGCTGAGCGAGAGCATTGCCTGGGTCCCAGCACAGCTGCCCCTTACCTGGGGATCTCTGTTGGCCAGCCTGTCGCCTTCCAGCAGCTGAAGGAGCTGCTTCAGCTCTGAAAGCAGCACCTCCAGGACGTTCTGGCGCTCTAGAGGGGAAGGCTGGCAGAGGCCCAGTTTTTCGCAGATGGTGCCGGGATCCTGAAGGGCAGGAGAGACACTGCCTAAGAAATGAACGGCCCCTTCCTGTTGCCACAAGCAGCCTTCCCCGAGGCAGCTGCAGGGAGAGTTCTCCTGCACAAGCTCCACTGACAGGAAGGAGCCGTGCGAGAGGGTTGCGCAGGAGCTCTTCTCAGGAGACGGGGCCAGGTGGTCTGCCTGCTGCTCTGTTCTCTTCAAGGCCCCCCCCCTCGCCTGGCCACAGGGTGGAGGAGCAGCCTTGGGCTGGGCTTCTCTGCCAACCCCTCTCTCCCTCCCTCCCTGCCCTCCCCTGCATCAGCCACCCTCTGGGCTGCTGGGGGGCAGGTGAGCAGCAGAGCCGGCGGTGCTGGGGAAGGAGCCACTTACGACCTGCTTTTCCAAGCTCGCAACGAAGAGGTCATAGTAGCTGTCCACCAGGGACTGGCAGCGGGATTCCAGCGGCTGCGGGACCACAGCAGCACACTCCTGTTTCAGGTAATTCTGGATGGCTTTCTGTGTGGGAACAGCAGGGCCAAGAGGGCAGGGTGAGAGCCAGCCAGTGAGAGAGAGCGCCCTGGGCAGGGCTGGGTCAGCTGCCCACCCGTCTCCCCTTCCGTCTGCCTCTCCCTCCCTCCCACCCACACAAGCAGCTGAACATGGGACTCCTGCCTGCTGGGGTCACTGCTCAGGGCTGGAGGGGGGGTGCAGCCAGTGCCCCACTCCCCAGGGTCTTTCGCCTCTGCTGGATCTGCATAGCTCGGGATGCAATGTGGGGTCAACTTATCCGATGGATTGATCATGCAGCCCCAGCTTTGGGTCCCCAGATGGATCACGCCCCTCATTTCCAGTCTCAAGGGCATGTTCAGGAAACAGAGACATGCCCTGCTCCTCCATAACTGCTGATGTATTCACAGCAGATGCATGCAGGTGTGGTTCATACTCGTACCATGCATCAAGGATGATTACTTTGACCAGTGACAACTGATCAGGAGATCAAGAACTGTGCACTGGGAAATCCCAGAATTAACATTAGAATAAATATTTTAAACATGAGGCAGATTGCATAGATTCCTGGCTGCCACATTTAAGGGAGGGGGCTATTGCAGAACTGCCTCCTCCTCTTTTTTGTTTTAAACCAGAGAGGTGGCAAGAGGCGCACAGGACTCTTGGCGGGGCGTCTGTGTGTGGCATGCAGGCATGCATATGGTCTGCAGATGCAGAGGGAAAGAGGCCCGGGCAATGGGGTCAGGCCAGCCTGAACCCCCACCACCCCCAGCTGCCGTTCCATTGGCGTGTCATTGCTTGTCAGCCGCCATGATTACATTTGTACATCAGAAGGTGGGGTAGACCAGTCAGGAATCAAGGAAGGCATCCTCGCCTCATGGACAGCCCCGCAGCTGCACAGAGGCAGCTCAGCAGGCAGGGAGGGAGGTGGGCTGGGGTGGCTTTCATTCGCTCCCTCCTTGGACTCGACTCCAGCTGGCCACGGGCAGCTTCTCTTTGGCCGCAGGCAGGAACAGGCTGGGCAAAGCGTGTGTTCTCTGAGCTTTTCAGGGCTTGGAAGGGACAGAGAAATGCACCAGCAAAGAGAGGCTTCCCCAGGGTGGCCCAGCAGCGGGTGAGTTGGTGCCCTTTCTCCTCCTCCTCCCCCCCCCTCTCACCCACCTGCAGGGAGGACTCCTTGACCATGCGAATGAGGATGGTGATGATCTGTGCACAGTCTGTGCATGTGTCCTGCTGGAAGGAAATGTTAGGTGGGAACTAGGTGATTTACAGATTTAGAATAGATTCATGTCTATTCTGTTGATATACATATAAACAAACAAACGCAGGCATGGGGGGAAGCTGGGGTTCCCAAGCAGAGGGGTGGCAAAGACCCAGAGTGCCCCCTCCCAGCAGGTGCAGTAGTGCTTTGCCCCAAGGGCTTCCAACCCGCCCCTCAAGCCTTTCCTCCCCACACTCTTCCATGAGGACCCCTGAGTAAAGAAGAGCAAGCGAGCACAGCAGACCTACATTGGTGGCACGGATCCGTCCAGCCTGCATGCAGTGGTCCAAAGCCCCACAATGGATGGCCGTCATGAGGTTCTTGCACCAGTACTTGGGGCCCTTGGCACATTCATTCTGGATGGAGATCTCACCGGTCAGAGCTGGAGAAGGAAGGAGAAGGCCCCGCCTTTGTGAGTGGACGCCTTGGCGAGAGCTTCGACTGAGGGTCCGGTGCCTCAGCTATGGAGCAGCGCAGACTAGGAGGGCTTGAGATCCCATTTTCTGCTTGGAAAGCTGGGCCTGCTGCTGCTGCTGCTGCTGTGCACTCTTTCTGAGGGCGACCGAGAGAGCAGGAGGCAGGTGGCCTTTGTCTGGGGTACTCTCAGTCTCCGTGAGGCCAGGGAGTGGGGCTCTGCCCTTGGGCCCACCTGAGGCCACCCTGCTCTCTGCCCAGGGAGGAGCAGAACAATTTGCCAGTGGCGGGGAGTTGAGCAGGGTGAGGCCTACATGGCTAGAATGTGAGGCGGTGGGACGGAACCCGCCACCCTGACTTAAAAACAGAGACAGTTCCCTGTTCTAACAAGAAGCTCCCATTCTTTTCATTGAAGAGATTTTCATCAGAAATTTAAAAGCATGTGGTTGGTTGGTTGGTTTAAATAAGCAAACTGGGTGGACCAAGCTGGGTGGGGCAGCCCCTCCCTCCCTGGCGATGGCCCTGCAAGGGGATAGCTGGCTGCAGTGAGGCACTTGCCCAAGGGACTCTCCACTCTGCAGGCCACACCGGCTCCTTCTGCAAACCGAAAACACAACATGCTGCTGCAAGCATGCAGCCCAGGTGTCATGAAGGTGTAGTGGACGCAAAAGTGCCGTGGATGCGTTGGCCATGGGATCCATCTGGACCATCTGCAGGGGGTGGCAGTCGGGGGCACAGTGTTGTGCTGGTTCTGTTCCTACTTCAGTGGACGGGTTCAGACAGTTTGCATGGGAGGTGAGAGTGCTCCATCCCAGGGCCTCTCTCTTGCGCAGTGCCGCAGGGCTCAGTCCTCACTCTCACGCATTTTGAACATCTATTTGAAGCCGCTGGGTGCGGTCATCCCTCGGTTCCGGGTGTGGTATCCTCAGTATGCTGATGATACCCAATTGCACATCGCCACCCCGGGCCGATCCAGGGATGCCGTGAATGTGTGGACCCAGTGTCTGGAGGCTGTAAGGGTTTGGATGGGCCAAAACAAGTTCAGGCTTAACTCCTCCAAGACAGAGTTGCTCTTGTTCAGTTCTCAGTCTGGGCAGCTTCCAGTTCCGAGTGTTTCCTTTGATGAGGTTGCACTCCCCTTGAAAGAGCAGACTCGTGATTTGGGGGTCATCCTGGACTCACGGCTCCGGCTGGAACAGCGGGTGGAAGCCGTGGGCAGGGGAGCCTTTGCCCAGTGTCGTCTGGTGCGCCAGCTGCAGCCTGTCCTCGACCGGCAGGCTTTGGCAACCGTAACTCAAGCCCTGGTCACCTCTTGGTTGGACTACTGCAATATGCTCTGCCTGGGGTTGCCTTTGAAGACGACTCGGAAGCTTCCGCTGGCCCAGAATGCTGCAGCCCGGCTGCTTATGGGCAGCAGAAAATATGACCATGCTTCACCTTTGCTGAGGTGGCTGCATTGGCTGCCAGTTTGCTTCTGGGTCCAGCTGAAGGTGCTGGTTATCACCTAGAAAACCCTTCAGGGTTTGGCGCCTGTGTACCTTCAGGACTGCCTCTCCCGTCCAACTTCAACCTGCCCTGTGGGGTCGTCTCAGGTGGGCCTTCTCAGAGTTCCAGGCCCAGGGGAGGGACGTGGGGCCGGTGCCCGTGGGAGGGCCTTCTCTGTGGCAGCCCCCTCCTCATGGAACACGCTGCCTCCTGAGATTCCTTATGCCCCCTCCCTTCTGTCCTTTAAGAAGCTTCTGGAAACTTATCTATTCTGCCAGGCTTTTAGATGTTAACTTGTGTGTGTGGCCGGGGTCTTTTTCTTGTTTCCTCTTCTCTCTTCCCCCCTCCCTACTTATCTTGTCTTAGCTGTTGTTTTAATTTCTGTAAACTGCCTCAAGTCTAAGGAAGTCAGGCAGTCAATAAATTTGCTAAATAAATAAAAGTGCTTGATGAGAAGTAAAACCCAACCCTCTGAAATAAAGCAGTCATTTCACAGTCTTAGCTTGTCCGTAACCCGCCGGGTCTTTACAAGGATGGCTTCCCCTCCCCTGGGCTCTTGGGCCAGTCTCAGCCCTCTCCGTTGGCAGGTCCCTTCCTCAGCCCTCCCAGCTATGCCCCCCAAACGCCTGGACCAAAGAGGGCCTCCCTGGCAGGCTTCCAGGAGCAGGTGCTGGTGGGAACGCGCCACCAGGAAGCTCTCCATCACAAGCCTCCTTGACATGAGTGGCTGTTGTGCAAGAGCCCACTTGTGCAACTCCCTCTCCATGGGGCTTGCCAATCTGGGGGTAGCCCCTGCCATTGGCTGTCCCAAGGCAGAATTGCTAATTACAAACCAGGGGGTCGCCAAAGGAGGGGCAGCTGCCTCTGCTCCCCAGAGCTCTGTCTGCTCCTCTCTCCCATTCCGCCTGGCCCCAGCGTTAGTGAAAGCGGCTGTATGGTCTGCAGGCTGGCCATCTGTCAGGTAGAGCTATACAGTTAACTGTGCAGCACTCTGGTGGGGCAAGAGAGGAGCAACCTGAGCTGCTGCTGGGTACTGGAGGTGCCTCCTTTGGTTCCCCCCCCCCCCATTAGGACCAGCCACTACTAGGTGATAATGGCCATCACAAGAGGCAAGTCACAAGAGGTAACTTTGCTGGGAGGGGAAATCCCTGCAGCCAGCCCGGAGGGGAGATCAATCGATGGCTTTGAGCCATGGTGCTTAAATGGAACCTCCACGTTCCGAAGAGGTCTCTGCCTCAGGACCCGATACTTGGACAAAGTCTGGCATCCAGGGTAAGTAGCTGTGCATGGATGAGCAGGCAGAACTGAAGGGCAGTGAATCGAGTCACAGCTTGCAGAGAAGGGGGGGAAGCCCCCCCGGACGCTGCTGGCTTCAGCTTGCCGGAGTGGTCAGGTGTGGGAGATGGACACACTCAGCCCAGCCCGCTCTGCACCTCCCAGGCAAGACTCGCAATGCTCCACTCCCAGCCAAGCATGGACAGGTGACCCCCATTGCTCCCATGCCTCTGCGGGTTCCCTGGTCCCTCGGCTGCCTCCCTGCACTGCCTAGATGTAAACTGTAAGCTCCGAGAGGCAAGGAGCTGCCCTCTTTGGGCTTCTGCTACCCAAGCTGACAAGAACAATCATGAGCAGCATTGCCTCTCAGCCCTCTCCAGTGCCTGGCACAGGGGTGGGCCGCCCGGGTCTCTCCAGCTGTTACTGGACGACAGGTGGTGGTGTCCCAGTTTCTTGTGGGTGGGGATGATGGGAGTTGTAGTCCCCCAACGGCTGGAGGACCTGGAGTTGGCCACCCTGGCCTAACAGAGCAGCAGCATGGCAAGGGGCGAGGAGCACTTTCTCACCACCCCAGCTTACTGAAGGCTGCTGGAAATCTCTTCCCCCATGTGGCAGGACAACCCACATGAGCAGCCCACCAGCGAGCTGCATGCACACCTTCGCAAGCTGTCCCCTGGGAAAGGGCCATCCAGCCCCCGTCCCCTCTCCGCCAGGTGGAACTGGCATCGGGCCTTGTTGGGGCTCAAGCTCACCCAAGCCCCCCCCCCACTGGTCTCCACTGTGCTTACCTGAGGCTCCCCACAGCAGGGTGAGCAGAAGCAGCTGCAGCTGAGCCATGCTGGGCTTCCATGTGCAGAATCCCTGAAGGCAACGCCTTTTATAGAGCTGGCATTTGGGGTGGGGCCTGCCTGGGATGGAGCCGCCTGGCCAGTGGGGAGGACGCCCTGCAGGAGTCACTCTGGCCTGGGGGGGGGGAGGCACCAGGCTCCAGGAGGCTTCACTGGGAAGCACCTGGCCTGTCTTCCCCTTGGGAACGTGGTCCCTGCTGCCTCCCCCTCCTCTTCTGGTAGGGAAACAGCCAAGAGCGTAGCAAGGTTGGAGTGGGCCCAGAGGCAAGATTTTAAAATGCGCCCCCCCCCCCCCCGACTGAAGCTCAGCTTGTGAAGTAAAGAAATCTTAAATAAAGCTGAATGGTGGTAACAAGAAGTACAGTAAAATTTATATTTATATATATATATATATATATATATATATATATATATATATATATATATATGCCACAATAGAACATCATCCTAGATTATTTTTTCAAGGTTTTGTAAATTGTGGGCGATGCAAGTCATTGAATGGTACTAGAGAAAGACCTGCTGTCCTGGTAGCTTGTTGGGAAACGCCCACCTCCCTGGGTTCCCGGATCCGGCCGCCCACCGCTCTGTGGCAGAGGAGCACGCCGGGTGCCGGTGCCCACTCCTCAGCTCCTTCCGCATCACAGAAACCCCCCCCCCTTGTGGTCTCTGCAGCCCTGGGAACTCATCCCCACCCCAGAGTCCGCTCTCTGGCTCTCTCTCTGGACAGATTCCTCCCCTTGGTCTCCATAGAGTGACTTTCCCACTTAATGGTTATTCTGTGGTGAAGTGTCTATCCACGTTTGCCCGTGTGATCTTGCCTGCCTGGAGGGGAGTAGACCCATCCACGGAGGGCCGCTCTGTCCACGGATCCCAGTCCTGATGACCACACACAGTGCCTCCAGGTTCAGAGGCCATACTAGTTGTAGGGAAGCAAGGGAGGGGCACCTGCTGCTACTACTACTACTACTACTACTACTACTACTACAACGAATCTTTATAAATGGCTTTTCAACCAAAGTTCCCAAAGCGGTTCACAGAGAGAAATAAAAACAAGTACATTCAATGGCTCCCTCCCTGTCCCCAAAGGGCTCGCAAGAAACCTCAGAGAGACACCGGCAACAGCCACTGGAGGGATGCCGTGCTGGGTCTGGATAGGGCCCCTGCTAAATATAAGAGACCCGCCACTTTCACAGCTGCCTCTTTGCCAGTCAGCAGGCGAGAACCCTTTGCTCAGTTACCTGCTGCTTCCAGGCAGGTAACTGCGGGGCCTCCCAGAGGCCACAGTGGAGTCTGGGTCCTTGGCCTGCTCCTCTGAGACGCTTCCCAGCCCTGCTGCTCTCTTTTGCTCCTCACGGGCAGAGACTCGGCTCTTTCCTCCTCAGCGCTGAACTGCCCCCCGATACTCCGCTCTTGGGCCCCAAACAGGGGCGCCCACCAGAGTCCAGCATGGAGGATCCATATCAAGAACGGACTTTGGTGGCCATCCCAGAGACTAAGGTTTGGGGCGGTAGATGTTAAATGAATGAATGAATGAATGAATGAATAAGTCGAATCCCCACCCGAGATTAAATGTTATGCAGCACTTTCTGGGTGGCCAAAGTCCTTCACGGACATTGCCTCAGTCACCCTCAACAACCCTGTCAAGTCAGTGGCTGGCACATCCCGAGTAAGTGTACTTGAGGACGGGGGTCCTGTTGAAATCTAAAAGGGCAAGCCGGGCATGGGGCTGCCTTGTCCTTTTGCTTCCAGGGGGGCTTCCTCCAGTCGATTTAGCAGGAAGCGCCCGCCAGCGTTTCTGGCCCTCCTCTTGCAGATTGTGGGGCTTGCTTGAAGCCGCTGAGTTCATGCTGGCAAGCTCTCACCCAGGGACCTGCTGATGCAAAGCCCCGTCGCTCCGTTTGCTCCTCTCTCTGCTGCCCCACCCAAGAACTGCGCTGCCTGCAGGCTGGCCATTCATCAGGTAGAGCTGTGCAGTTAACCACACAGCTCTACCGGATAAATGGCCAGCCTGCAAGCAGTGTGGCTCTCTGGTGGGGCAGGGGAGAGAGAGGCCCCCTGAATTGCTGCTGGGAAGCAGAGGCAGCTGTGCCTTCTTTGCCCCCACCCTCACCCATGGCTCATGGGGACGGCTAATGGCTGCCACAGGCCATCCTGCCCCGCTCATTCCCCGATGGAGGGACGGGTGCCTGGTGCCACAGGACAGGTGCCAGGCTCCTTTTATCCTGCCACGGCCTGAATGGTGGAGACTGCCGAAGAGACAGAGCGAAGGGAAGCCAGCGGTGCCTTCCAGGCTTCCTGTGAGCCGCGGTCAGATTTCTCGGCACCTGGAGTGCCTCCTGAGTGCTGGACACTTGGCTCCCCCTCTCCTTCCACCGAGTGGGACTCTCACGCGGGCTTATGCAACTGAGCAAACAGCCCCTGAATGGAGCCATTGTCCAGACCAATTCCGAGGCCCTCATCACCATCAACCCCACCATCATCAGCACCCCCTACTCGCCTCTGGCCCTGTTTGCAGAAGAGGGCTGGGTTACGAGAGGGAAATGCCTGTGCCTCCTTCCCCTCTCTCCATGCCCCCAAAGAGCGCTGACGTTAAAGCTACGCATGCTTGCACACTGTGCAGAGATTGAGTGTTTTGGAGGAGAATTCAGCCCCACCCCCAGTAATCAATGTATAAACATGAAGGTGACTAGGTGCTGACCACAAAACAAAACACACAGGCAAGACCTTTGAGAGGCACGGGAGTCCAGCTGGGGGTGGGGGTCAAGGGGGGCAAGCACTGAGGCAGTCCCGCCCCCCCCCCAGCTGAGCTAGCTCCCATTTAATCCAATGGGGCATACTCCCAGGGCAGAGGGTATTGGATGGCTGACTTTGTCCCCGCCCCTGGAAAAAGTCCTGCAGACTCCCATGCTGAGAGACCCAGGGGCAAAGTGTTCATTTGAGCCCCCACCCCAACTAGACTTTCTTCTCACTGTGTCAATGTGGTTTTTGCTCTGTTGGGGAAAGCTAGATATGCATATAATCCTTTCGTAAAAAATCTATACTGATATCAGAACTAACAAAGCAGTATGTTAACCTAATGACAACGGGAACAGCAACCAGTCACAGAATTGATAATGAAGGCACTGAAATGGTAAATAGCTTCTGCCTTTTAGGATCGACCGTTAACAGTAAAGGATCCAGCAGTCAAGAAATACGCCACAGACTAGCACTTGGTAGGGTTGCAATGAAGGCCTTGGAAAGGATATCTAGATGCCGTGACGTGTCTACACCTACCAATATTAGAATGGTTTGGACCATGGTTTTTCCTGTGACACTCTAGCTGGACTTTGAAGAAGCAAGATAGAAAAAGTATTGATGCTTTTGAACTTTGGTGCTGGAAAAGACTTTTGAGGATACCATGGACAGCCAGGAAAACAAACAAAGGGTCCATAGAACAAATAAATCCAGAATGTTCACTTGAGGCACAAATGACCAGGCTCAAACTATCATACTATGGACACATGATGCGAAGACCCAGCTCCCTTGAGAAGTCCCATAATGCTGGGGAAAGTGGAAGGTAAGAGAAGAGGACGACCAGCAGCAAGGTGGATGGACTCGATTACAACAGTAATGAATGCACTTCTAAGAGACCTTAAAGGCCAAGTTGAAGAAGACAGATCATCCTGGAGAGAATCTATCTATGTGGTCGCTAAGTGTTGACACTGACTTGATAGCACTTAATCAATCAATCAATCAATGTTAAGATTTTATTACTGACATGCAAGGATAAACCTACAACAACAAAATCCCTGTTTGGGCATTGGGCTAATTCCAAAGAACATGACCCTGCTCAGGCCAGACTGGGAACACACCCGCCCTGCCCCAATATAACTGGTGGGTGTGCTCCTGATGCAGTCTTGGCCTGTCCTTTAATCAAACAGGAGGGGTTTTAATCTTAATTACCCCTGACCCCAATCCCTGTTGATTAAATGTGCAGCTCAAATAGCACAGGAGGACCAGGACTGTCCACTGAGGTCAATGGCTCAGTCAATGGAGTGTGTGGGTTGGGGAGGGACCCAAAACACTGAAGTCACTCTCTTGATCCTGGGGTTGCATTTTAACTTAATTCAAGGAGGATGAGGGTTATTGCCTTGAATTAAGGCAACCCATCAGATCATTTCTAATACTGAGGCATACTTTGGACGGGACGCCTCTCCATGTGTGGGGCCACTACGGGCAACTGCCCCCTCCTCGCCCCCTGGGAAGCCCTGCACATAGTGCAGGGTCCCGGTCAGAGTTGCTCGAGCAGGAGACCCTGAGCCAGCGGCTCCCGGCTCAGGCCTTGCTTGTTCTGCTCCAGCAGCAAATCCTACAAGACCATCTCCTGGACAGCCCTTGAAGCCGCCGGGACATCGGTTTGTCCCGAGACCCTCAAGCGGGCCGTGCAAGTTGCAGACCAGGCTGGGACTGCAGGCGCGAGGGCGCCCCCACTCCCACCCCGACGGGCTCCAGCGCTGGGCTGCTGCCTGCGCCGCGCGGGGCGCAACTCCTGTCCTGAGTCCAGCCTGGCGCAACTCGAGCGGCCGTCGGACAAAAAACGGCAGAGTTTTGAAAAGCACCTGCTGGGGCCCAGGAGGGCTTCTGCCGCCTCCTATTGGTCCCTCCTGAGCGGGCGGAGATAAGGCCAGCCAATGGAGGGCGAAGGAGAGCCCAGCCGCTTGGGAGGCGAGGCCGCGCGTGCGCGGTGGTGCCGGCATCGTGCTGGCCACTTTCGAGCTGAGGATACAAAGTAGCGAGTTCCTGCTCGCCGCCTGCCCCCCCGCCCCGACGGAGCGCCCCGAAAGCGGCAGGCGGAGCCCCCCCGGGCGCGGGCGGCCCCGGCCATGGTCTCGTGGATCCTGTGCCGCGCCGTCGTGTGAGTCTGGCGCGGGGAGCGCGGCGGTAGCTCGGCCGGGCCGGACTGGGAGGGCGCGCCCGGGTCGTCGCCACGCTGGGGCCGGGAGGGTCGCGGGCGGTCCCCTGCTGGACGGGCCGGCCCCTGGGGCTGCCTCTCCTCGGTGCCTGGCGTGGCCCGGGCTGGGCTGAGCGAGAAGGCGGCCCCGCCCGGCAGCAGGGAGGAGAGCAAAGGCGGCGGTTGAGGGGCCGGGCCGGGGCGCAGGCGCTGCAGGCGCCCCCGCCCGCCGGTGCCTCGGGGCCTGTGGCGGAAACGGCTGGTCTGGCTGTGCTTCTACGGACAGCCGGGGCTATCGATCTATCTATTACATTTGTACACCGCCCCAAACTTTCGTCTCTGGGCGGTTGGACCAGGAACGTGCTCGCGGGGATGGAGCGCTCTGCAGGCTTCCTGCTGGAGTCTTTCTGCCTGGGCCCCCCAGCAAGGCTGTAGGGGCCGATGGGGAGCTGCTGCTGTTGTGCCATGGGGGCTCAGGGCGGCCGGGATGCCTCTGCGGGCTCTCCCGGGCCTGCCCCCGATTCCAGCGTGCATGCTCGCTCTGCTAACAGGTGCCCCCCGCCCCAGTCCTCTCCAGTGGGGTGATGCTCTTTGGGCTCGGGAGTCCCTCTGGGTCTGCTCTTTCGGCCTGTTGAGCAGGCCCAGCTGTGCTGTCTGAAGATGTCCTGGCATGTTTGCCAATGCCGGCTTGCCTCAGAGTGCCTGCGGTGAGTCAGGTGTGCCTCTGCCATGCAAATGTGGAAAAAACCCAACCCAGGCAGGGACAGCTGAGAGTTGCGCCTCTCCCCGGGTGATAGGGTGCTCATCGGAGCAGCCCCGCTGGATCAGGCCCAAGGGGGCTTCTCCAGTCCAGCACCGTGCCACCCACAGGCAAGAGGTGAGGGCACGCCCGCTTCCCTGCAGCTGGTATTTAGAGGCATCTTGCCTCTGACACTAGCTTTTAGTTACCAGACTGGTAGCCATTGATAGGCCTGCTCTCCATGAACTTATCCAAGGCCCTTTTAAAGCCGTCCAAGCTGGTGGCCATCTCCACATCCTGTGGCAGAAAATTCTATAGCTAATAATTGTGTGCTGTGCACTTTTGTTGGTCCTAAACTTCCTGGGATGACCCTTGGTTCTAGCATTGTGAGAGAGGGAGAAAAATGTCCCTCTGTCCACACTCTCTCTACTCCATGCATAATTTCACACACCTTTACCATGGCCCCCTATATCCACCTCTTTTCTAAACTAAAAAGTCCAAGATGCTGTAGCCTTGCCTCCTAAGGAAGGTGCTCCAGGCCCCTGATCACCTTGGTTGCCCTCTTCTGCAACTTTCCAGTTCTACAATGTCCTTCTTAAGATACGGTGACCAAAGCTGTACGCAGTACTCCAGATGTGGCTGCTCCATAGATTTGTATAAGGGCATTGTAATACTGTACTGACATTTTAATAATCCCTAGTGTGGAATTTGCCTTTTTCACAGCTGCCAAGCACTGAGTCAACATTTTCAATGATCTGTTCACTAAGACCCCAAGATCTCTCTCTTGGTCAGTCACTGACAGCTCAGACTCCATCAGTGTATATGTGAAGTTGGGGTTTTTTGCCCCAATATGCATCACTTTATACTTGCTTACAACTGAACCGCATTTGCCATTTTGTTGCCTACTCACCCAGTTTGAAAAGATCTTTTTTGGAGCTCCTCACAATCTGTTTTGGATTTCACTACCCTAAATAGTTTAGTGCCATCTGCAAGTTTGGTCACTTGGTGGTTATCCCAATTTCTAGATCATTTATGAACCAGTTAAAGAGCACTAGTCCCAGTATAGATCCCTGGGGGACCTCACTTCTTTCTTCCCTCCATTTTGAAAACTGTCAATTTATTCCTACCCTCTGTTTCTTGTCCCTTAACCAGTTACCGATCCACACATGAATCTGTCCCCTTCTCCCATGAATGCCAAGTTTACTCAAGAGCCCTTGGTTGGGAACGTTGTCAAAAGCTTTTTGGAAGTCCAAGTATACTATGTCAACCGGATCACCTTTATCCACATGGCTGTTCATACTCATCCTTGCTTGCCCTTAAAAACACATTTTAAAAATCCCAGGACCCAAAAGTGTGACATTCCTGCAGTTGCAGGAAATCCCACTTGCCTTTCTGTGGGCTCATGATTGTTGTGTGAAATTCTCTCTCTCTCTCACACACACACACACACTCACACACACACACACACACAGTCATTCTAGGTATGAATGAAAGTAACTACAAATAGTTGATCAGACTTCTCTACTGTAGTATTAAGTAATCAAGTATTGTTTCAGAAGTTTCGACTTCTTTACTAATCAAGTCACGGGTTCTCAAACTTGGGTCCCCAGAAGTTGGACTACAACTCCCATCATCCCCAACCACAATGGTTAAAGGGATGATGGGAGTTGTAGTCAGATGACATGTGGGGACCCAAGGCTTGACAAATCCCAGGTGCCAGGGAGCCATGGCTCCTAGAAATGTAACTGTGGTAGACTAGGATGTTCAGAGGCAGAGCTATGTCATAAAATCTTTATTTGTTCCAGGCAGCCCTGCTTCTGCTGTAAGTAGGCTACTGGTAGGGAGAAGCCCATTTATCCTTCCCTGCCACAATGCCCATTATGAAGTCCAAGAATTTGGTCACGTGTCCGTTGTTGAGGTCTGCCTTGCTGCCCTAAATATCCCGTGCAAATGCTGTTGCCTGGCTGATCACTTCCTGCTCTGGCCCTGAATAAGGAGGGTGCCACAAGAGGCAGAATCCTTGACCATGTCTGTGTTGCTTTCCCCTCTTGAGTTGCCGCTTTGCTGGAGGACTTCCCCGGTTTGCCCGATGGCTGAGCTGCCTGTCGGCTGGGCTGGGCTGGGCCAGCAACAAGGCTCCCCATCCAGGAGGCCCTGGGCGAGCCAGGCTGCCTGACACCTCCCCGGGGCTCTCGCTGCAAGAGCCCCGGACCGCCCTCCTGCCGACCTGCCGCAGCAGCACACGGACCGAGGGAGGCGTGCAGCCAGAGAGCTTGCTGAGCTGGTCTTGCCTCTAATTGAGCAACGCGAGGAGGATGTGTGTAGGAGGCGGAAGGGCCCAGAAAGGCTTGGCTTCTTGGGGCACCTGAAGTTCTCCATTGGGAATAGCTTGTGCCTCTACCGCTGGCTCCAGCAGCCTTCCTGCCAGCCACCCGGGACGCAGCAGCCCCTCAAGCAAGAACAGGCCGTGCTGCCTCCTGCTGCTGAGCCTGGGCTCCCCGTCCTCACCGTGGGCCGTGCTCCAAAGGGCAGGGGAAAGCCCCCCGCCCCCCCGCTGAGGCTGCCATGGTCCTGGAAGTGGTGAAGGCCAAGGCGCTGCTCTGGGGCCGGAGGTCCTGCCTCTGGCTGCTGGCTGGCTTGTACAGGGGGTGGCCTGCCTGCCTGACGCCCCCTTTCCGTTACAGGCTGGTTTTCGGGATGCTCTACCCTGCCTACGCCTCCTATAAGGCTGTGAAAACCAAGAACATCCGGGAATATGTAAGTTGGGATGGACAGCGGAGGAATTTCCCTGAGCTCTGAATGGTGGCTGGGAGGGCCTGTGTGCTGCCTCTCCCGTCCCACAGTTAGGGTGTCTCTCCGCCCCCCCCCCTGCTTGGGCATTACGCTCTGCCCACGATGCCCGCCTGGGAAGGCCTCCTGCTCCTTGTCATCACCTGTTTGGTTTGCTAAGGTGCCTTGGAGATGATGATGATGATGTGTCTGTCCTGCCTTGGGATTTTCTTAATGAAAGGCCAGGGTATAAATTTAACAATAAATAAATAAATATGAGGTTGAACTGAATTTAACGACCTGTTTGCACTTGTAAGCTGCTTTCAAAATCAAGCTTTAGGTTTTATGTCTCGCTGTGCATCATCCGGTTTGATAGAATGTCCTTCCATATTCGTGATGCTTCTTCAAGAGAGTGAGTGCAAGTTCCTGCCCCCAAAGGCACAGGAGCGCTCTGGGGCTGGGCTCCCACAATCTTGCTTCACTGTGATGCCCTCTGTGTGGAGGTCCCTTTGGGGAAGTGCTCAGCGTGTCAGCGGCTGTTTGGTGCTCTGGCTTTGCCTCTGCTTCAGTGCCTCCATGTTGGCTTCCAAGCCCAACTCAAAATGCTGATGTTGACCTTTCAAAGCCCTAAGTCCAGGGGCTCTCCAGCTTGGGTCCCCAGATGTTTCTGGACTGTGTTGGAGACCCCCTGCCCTAGGTGGATGAAGACCTGAATTCCTCGAGGATGATGGTCTCCTGCATATGAACCTACCTGTGACTGTGGGACATCTCTAACAGGGATTCCCAGAGGTTGTTGACTACAACTCCCAGAATCCCCAGCCAAAGGCGGGGATTAGAGAGAACAGGGGTGCTCTGCCCCCCCCCCCCGGCCTTAACGTGGCCCCCTGCAGTAGGGATTTCTGAATGGCAGGGCTCTCTTACTGCAAGGTTTCCGTTGGCGGGTTAAAATGTGTTTCTCTCTGTCTCTCTAGCGATATGGAATGAAAACTTTTCTGTACTAGAAAACTTTCCACTATTATAGTTTTCCTCTTCTAAAGATGACCCCCGCCCCCCACATAAACTCAGTATTGTGATAAATGGATACAGTACCAACCTGGGTAGCTTCAGGTTCATAACTAGTTCGTCAGGTGACTTGTCCCTAGGAAGCATGCGGAGATGATAAGCATAAATACATTGCTCTTTGGGCGTGCCTAAATTGGTATGCTAACAATTTATCCTAACCCTCAATGGCTTTTAAAAATAAACCATGTAAGAAAGTGAAGGCTATTGAGTTGTGTCTTGAAATGGGCACAGTTGTTCCAATAAAAACTGTCCAAATCATGCTTTAGGAACATAGGAAGCTGCCATATACTGAGTCAGACCCTTGGTCCACCTAGCTCAGTATTGTCTTCACAGACTGGCAGCGGCTTCTCCAAGGTTGCAGGCAGGAGTCTCTCTCCCAGCCCTGTCTCGTTGGAGATGCTGCCTGGGAGGGAACTGGGAACCTTCTGCTCTTCCCAGATCGGCTCCATCCCCTGAGGGGAATCTCTTCCAGTGCTCACACTTCTAGTCTCCCATTCATATGCAACCAGGGTAGACCCTGCTTAGCTAGAGGCACAAGTTGTGCTTGCTACCACAAGACCAGCTCTCCTCTCCTGCTTTGAGTTTAGATGTAGTATTTAAACCATATTTAAGATTTCAGTTCTGGGCAACTTACTTGTCCCATTGAATTCTGACTAGGTATGCATAGGTTTGTGCTCTAAGTGTGCTTTATTGAATCTTTGTACTAATCAAAGCTTTCAGTAATTACTTTCAGCTATTGAGGGGGGAATTCCTTGAAATTTATACTGTATGTAAACATGGCACACTCTTCTTCTAGCTTTGTTTACTAAATAAAAGTAAAGTAAATATGCTAAAAGGATCCTAATCAGTTTGGGGCATTGGAAAACATATTCCCATCAATGTCTGGAGCATTTTCTGATTCACATGGTTGGTGGTTTCAGCAGGCCTTTAACACCTCTTCCATTTAACTTGCCGTCTTGCTGCTGCTGCTGCTCTGGTTCTGTTGTGGACACATGTAATTTTCATGCGTTTATTAAGTAGAAGGAAAGGTGGTGGGGTGATGCTGCACCATTTTTACAAACGGTATCTTATTTGTAACATCCCACACTGGGGCAAAGCACTGGTCTGTCTGGGCCCAGGTTTGGCACAGTAGGGCGTTTGTTTCCTCTGGGATTTATTTTTATTGCCTGGAGGACAGACTGAGGTCCCTTTAACGCTTCCCCCAATGCTCTTGCAGGTGCGCTGGATGATGTACTGGATTGTGTTTGCCCTCTTTATGGCGACCGAGACGGTTGCAGATACCTTCATTTACTGGTGAGCAGATGTGGTCCCCACCCCCTCTGGGTGACCTGCAGCACATGCACAGGGCGAGGGGCAGATTCTGGGCCGGAGAGGTCAAAAGAGGCCGGGCTGTGGCCTGGGAGTTGCTGGAAGGGTTGCAGCCCGACACGCCACAGATGCCAAGTGGCATTCGTGCAACTCGGGCCCAGGAGTGGCCGCTCTGCCCACCAGTGGGCTCTGGGAGGGCTGCTGCAATGAGAAAGCAGGGTGGCCTCACGGCTGTCTCTCTTCCTGCCAACCAGGTTTCCCTTCTACTACGAGATCAAGATGGCGTTTGTGGTGTGGCTCCTGTCCCCTTACACCAGGGGGGCCGTCCTCTTGTACCGCAAGTTCATCCATCCCACGCTGTCCCACAGAGAGAAGGTAAAAGCCCTCCTGGTGCAGGCTGCGTTCTTCGAGGGGCAGGGTCCCAGGTCCAGTGCCCCCCCCCCCCGGCATGGAAGCTGCTGGGCCTGACTGCCCTAAAGAGGAAATCCAGGGGATTGCACACAGCGGCTTCTCCGGCACAGGGAGGCCTGGTGGGTGGGCTTTCTCTAGAGACCCCCCTCAGCCACCAGGGTGCTGTGGGCTTGTGTGGCTTGGGCAGGCGGTGAACAAGCCAGCTCGCCTGTGGTGCTTGCCTGTGGCACAAGTTCCTGTGGCCCATCTCTCTCTCTCTCTCTGCAGGAAATTGACCTGTTCATCCTCCAAGCCAAAGAGCGCGGCTACGAGACCCTCGTGAGGTTTGGGAAGAGGAGTCTCAACGTAGCCGCCACAGCGGCTGTCCACGCGGCCACAAAAGTAACGGGGCTTCTTTGGCTGCTTTTAGCCAGGGCTTGAGGGGCACTTGCTTGGGCAGCTGGCAGTGGCTCTGGGGAGTCAGGAGGATGAGATGGGGGCTCTTCCGATGTTCCAGCGCAGTGATGAGGCGGCCTCACCGGTTGGACTGCCTCTCCTCCTCCTTGGTGAAAGCCGTGGCTCCAGGCCACTTGGAGGCATCCTTGTCCGGCGTGATGCGTCTGGGAGGCTGGTGAGGTTAAGGGGGGTCTTGCTGGGGCCCTCCCTCCGCTTCACACCCGCCCCGCCCCTTTCTTTTCCAGAGCCAGGGTGCCCTGGCTGGCCGTCTCCGCAGCTTCAGCATGCAGGACCTGCGCTCCCTCCCAGACACGGCCCCTGTGCATTACTCTGACCCCCTCTACCTGGAGGAGCAGGAGCTGCTCCGGCGGCCGATAGGTAGGAGGACCCTGTTGGAGCGTCCGCAGGAGGGACCTCTCCGAGAAGCAGTGGCTGGGCCAGGGCTGGCAGAGCTGGGAGACCCAGCGGCCCTCTTCCTCTCCTCCTCACTGGGAAGGCTTGTTTTTCGGAGGAGGCTTGGATCCTGGGGAGCCTGTCCTCTGCGATGCAGGCGGGTGATCTGGCTGTGCCTTGGATCTCTGGGAGGAGCAGCTGTTCTGCTGGGGCCTCTTTGGGGCGAGGGGGCGCCAGCAAAGGCCCTTGGAGAGAGTTTTCCATGGTGGCTGCTGCTGCTGTGTTCTTTCTCTCCCCCTCTTTCTGGAGGGTTTCCAGTGGGCACCTGGAGGAGGCTGGCTCATTGTATTGACGGGGGGGGGGTGTATTTTCCCAAGAGGGGTGTGTGTGTGTGTGTGACTTCAGTCAGTTGGAGCAAGTTCTGAATCGTGACTCTCCGGCAGGACACGGGACAGCGACTCCCCCACAGCTGCCCTCGGAGGACGAGGAGGAGGACTGCTGGTCTGACTCCCAGCTCTCTCCGGCCACCAGGGGCCGCAGCAGGGAGCCCTTGCTTCCCAAGCCGCTGGCTAGGAGCCAGAGCCTTCGCCTGGCCAGGAAGAAGCCCCCGGCCAAAGAGGTGAGGCCCGCGTGGTGGTGGGGCCAGGGGCAGCTTCTGGCTCGCCCTCCGGGTGGGTAGCACAGCTGCAGGCCCAGCCTCTGTAGTGGAGGGCATTTGCCAGGCCGGTGGCGGGGGTGTGTGTGCCTGCGGTGGGCTCCCCTCCCGGCAGGTGTGTGACGGTGGTGTCTCCCGCAGGGCTCCGCTCGGCTGGTGCGAAGCCGCCCCCGGAAGAAGGTGGTGGAAGAGAACAGCTAGGCTGCTTCCCGAGGAACTCCTGGGCCAGCCGCGGGAACTCCTGGCCACGGCTGGCGCAGGGAAGGGTTGCGGGGGACCACTGTGCCGCTTCACAGCTTGTAGGGTTGTCCCTCCTTGGGGCCTGTGCAGACCACCTTCTTCTTTTTTAGTTCAGCACTTCTCAGTTGCACTTTGGCAGCCGAGGGAGACCTCCTCCCTGGCTGGGAGAGAAGCCTGCTCTGAGGGCTGGCAGCCTGTCTGCTCCCGTTAGTGCAGGAGCCCTTCCCTCTGCCTGCCTGCCAGCCCGCTCTTGTGCCTTATCGAGCCTGGGGGCTCTGCCTTCTCTGCCGAAGAGCCTGTCCTCGGGTGGGTGGGTGGGGTGGACAGCAGCGAGACTCTTGCCTCTCCACACACAGTGTGCCGCTCAGCCTGTGCCAGGGCCTGGTTGCCCTTCTCGGAAAGCCAGTTCAGGGAGGGGCTGCCCGGCCATGGCAGGAAGAGCAACGCCCCCCGCCCCGCCCACACGCCGGAGGTGGTGGGTGCTGCCAGCTGAGCAGACCTTTGCCGCGTCCTGTGCAGCAGCTGCGGCCTGCAGCCGGGGTTCCCTTCTGGCCGGGCCCTGCAGTGACCACAGCAGGACCAAAGCAAGCAGGGGCCTCCCTTCGCTTGATGTGCCTTCTGCCCTGGGTCTGTGCTGTGTCGCCACTCAGCCATCTTCTCTCCTCCCTCTACGAGAACACTAACGCAGCTGCTTGGAGGCTTGACTCTGGACTTGAATTTGAGGGCACTTGTCGTTTTTAGCATATTTTAGAAATAAATGTTTCTCTTGTGCCGTGGGCCATTCTTAAATCCACGCTTGGCTTCATGTTTTAAGTAAAATATGTGGGTGAGGGAGGGAAGTTCCTCTTAAGGAGCAAATGGAGGAAACGTGTGTGTGGGGGGGGGGGGTGCCACCTCCCATCTTGACCTTTGAACTCATGGGAGGGAGGAGTCTGGCTGGGCCGCTGGCTCGGTGTGGGGTGTGGGCCATGAGTGCCTGGAAAGGGCCGCAGCAGATGGTGCTGTGGGGCTGGCCCTGAATTGCCAGGCTGGCCTCTGCTGCTGCTGCTGCTTCTTGGGTGACAATGTGTGGGCTGAGTGTGATGACCGTGCCAAGGTTCAGGGCAAGGCTCTGCCTAGTGCTCAGTGGTCCCCTTCCTCTCCTCCAGAGCTGTGGCTGCACAGCACATGCTCAGTCTCCTTTTGGAGAGGTGGCAGAGGGTCCTGTCAGCCTGCGGGCGGCGGCGGCGGCTGCTGCTGCCTCCTTCCAAATGAGGAAGAGCAATTGTAGGTAGGGATGTGCATGAACCTGTTTGGAGGCCCTTTCATGGGCCTGGGAACAGGCTCAAGCACGGGGTGGGTTTGAGGTTCAAGGCTAGGGGAGGTTGCATTTACCCCCCTCCTCTGCTTTACCCCCGCTGGAGTTAGGTAAAATCCGTCGGGGCAGCAGCATATCTCCCTGCCACCCCTTCTGCTTCTTTGGCCAGAAGTACTGAGCAGATGTGTGCATGCTGCCCAGTACTTCTGGCCAGAAGGGAGGTATGTTACCACCCCCAGGGATTTTACCGAATTCCAGCATCGGTGGGGGGAAAGCTGGGGGGAGGGGTAAGATGAGAAGCGTTTGGACAGTGGTTTCCCCCAAGTGACACTCTATGGAGGCGAAAGCTGGACTTTGAAGAAGCAAGATAGAAGAAAAACACTTATCAATGTTGGTGCTAGAGAAGACTTTGGAGGAGACCATGGACAGCCAGGAAAACAAACCAATGGACCATAGAACAAATCAAACCAGAATTTCCACTCGAGGCACAAATGACCAGGCTCAAACTATCCTCCTCTGGACACGGTGCTCCCTTGAGAAGTCCATCAGGCTGGGGAAAGTGGAAGGCAAGAGAAGAAGAGGACGGCCAGCAGCCGGGTGGGTGGACTCGATGACGACCGCCATGAATGCTCCACTGGGAGACCTTCAAGGCCAAGCTGGAGGCAGAGCAGAGCATCCCGGAGCGAATCTCTCTCTGGCCGCCAAGAGTCGACCCCGACTGGACGGCGATCAATCCATCCGCGCATCGCACTGTTGTGGAGGGAGGGAGCCGCTCGGCCCCCCCAGCCCGCTCCTGTCCGGGCTGCGAAGAGGTCAGGACTCAGGAGGTTCCACAGCGTCTCTCAAACGCGATCCCACCGCGCCAGGGTGACCCCCCCCACCCCGGATTTCGCCCGCCCCGTCTTTGCTCTCGCGCGAAGCACGGACTCCTCGGCGACCCTCCTCGCCTGGCGCGCGTGCACGAGCCGCAGCCCCCTCCTCCGAGCCCTGCCCTGCCTGGGGGGGTCGGCCTCGCGCGGGCTCTTTAAGGGCCGCCGGGCGAGGGGCGGGGACGGAGGGCGCGACGCGTCCAATGGGGAGGCCGCCTCCCTTCGGAAGCAGAGGGCGTGGCTCAGAACGAGGCCGCCCCTCGGCGCCGTAGCCCCGCCCAACGGTCCCGGAGAGCTCCCCTGGCCGGCTGCAGTCCCGCGCACTGGGGGCAGCCGGAGGCGGCGGCGGAGGCGGCGGCGCTGCTGCAGAAGAGCACACGCCGAGTGGCGCCAGGGCGAAGGGTCGGGCTGCTGCTGCTGCTGCTGCTGGGCAGGAGCGTCCCCACTCCCGGAGGAAGAGCTCCGGAGCGTGTGCAGAGGGCCTGCCTGCCTCCCGCCCCACGCCAGCCCCGATTGAGAGCCGCTTCCTCTTCTCCCGCGCCTGCTGCAGGGATGATGGTTCCGGAAGAGCTGGAGGCGGTGCTGAGCGGCCAGGGCTGGCCCGTGCCCCCGCAGGGCTGCGATTCGGGGCCCCCCGAGCCGGCCCACCTGCGCAGAAACACCTGCTACATTGTGCTGGCGGTGCTGCTGAACGAGGAGGTGCGGGGAGGGGTTGGGGGGCGTGGAGTGAAGTGGGGGGGGGGGCTCAAGGCTCCCGGCAGCGGCCCATCCATCCATCCATCTTGGCACACCTTCACCGTGCTGCTGGACCACAACCCCCATCATCTCCGGCTGCCGTGGTCAGTAGTTAGGGGTGATGGGAGTTGTAGTCTAGCAGCAGCTGGAGGAGCTGAAGTGAAGTCGCCCCCCTGACCTGTGGCATTTGCCACCACAAAAGGGGGTTGGCAAGTCCGGGCAGGGCAGGGCTGTCCCCAGGAAGGCCACCTCTGCAGACCAGGGGCGGGTGGGGTGGGGTGGGGGCGTCCGTTGCCCTCGTTGGGGCTTCCCAGGCGCAGGGCCCTCCAGTTACATGGGCCTCCTCCTCCTCCCTGCTCTGATCCCGCCAGGCACCCATTTACCTTCTTAGCTCTGCAGTCGCACCCAACTGCCATTTCTTCTGTTTGGGTGGGGAAGGAGTTCCTTCTCTGGGTTGGCGCTGCTGTGCACCACCTGCCTCCCTCCTTGCTTCAAAAGACCCTCCTCTGCTGAACTCCCATCATCCTGAGCTGCAGTTGCTGCCAGGGATGATGGAAGTTGTTGTTCCTCCCTCCAGTTGGGGTGGGGGGCATTCCTAGCTTGTGGCCAGCGCAGGGCCGCTCCCTGGGCAGAGCGAGGGGCTGCATCAAGGTGGCCGAAGCCCCAGCCCCTCCCCCGGGGGGGCCTCAAACGTGGGTCGTAATTTGAAGTCGCACCGCGTCCGGGGAGCCGCCTTGCTGCTGCTGCTGCTCACTGCTGCCGCCGTTTCCTCCTGCAGAACGAAGTGCTGATGATGCAGGAAGCCAAGAGCGAATGTCGCGGGCGGTGGTACCTGCCGGCTGGCCGGATGGAGCCCAAGGAGACCATTGTGGAGGCCATGCAGAGGGAGGTGCAGGAGGAGACCGGCCTGCAGTGCCGGCCCCTCACCCTGCTGGCCGTGGAGGAGAGAGGCCCCACCTGGGTCCGCTTCGCCTTCCTTGCTCAGCCAACCGGTGACGTTTGCTTTGGGGAAGGGGGTCGGGCAGATCGGGGGCCCTCCAGTGGACACAGGGAGCACAGGGAACCTGCCTTGGATGCCCCCCCCCCAAGCAACCAGCTCCTGGAGGAAGGCTGGCAGGAGAAGTCTGCTAGTAGCTGTTCCTATGATGGCCGAATGGAATTTCTAGGCTCCGGGCAGTCCAGCTTTTTGAACCCCGTGTGCTGGGGAGAAGCAGCGAGGCCAGGCCTTCACGTCCCGATCATGGGCTTCTTGTAGGCGTCTGGGTGGTCGCTGAACTAAATGGACCTTTGGTGTGAGCCAGCCAGCACCTTTCGTATCCCTTTCCAAGCACTAAGTGCATTTGTGCTGAGCAGGCCCATTCGGCAGCCATTATCCAAGATGTCTACACATGGAGCTTCCATGTCCAGAGGCAGTCTATCCCTGCAGTCAGGCATTTCCCACTGTGGGAAACAGGATGCTGCCCTTGGCAAGCCTTGGGCCTGACCCAGCCCTTCTTAGGAGGGGTTTCCTATTCCTATTTGTGGGTGTAAGAGGAATGGCCGTCTCCTTGTTTGGCCCAGGGGGCTCCAGCACAGACCCAGGCCGGCGTCTATGGGGTGGGTGGGTGTCTTTGGGGTACTGATTCAGTGCCCTCCTGACCACATGCAAGCCCTGGCAGCCCCCCTTTCCGTGTGTGGGGAAGCTCCAAGGAGCATTTTCCAGAGCAGCTGTTTCCTGCCCTCCCCGTTGTGGTCTGAAAGTGGTCCCTGCGTTGCGATACTCTGGGCTGGGGCAAATCCTGCCAACATCACTCCACACACCCTCATACCTTTGGCACCACTTCCTAGGAACAGAGGAAGCGGCCATATCCTGAGTCAGACCCTTGGCCCATCTAGCTCAGTATTGCCTACCCACACTGGCAGCGGCTTCTCCAAGGCTGCAGGCGGGAGTCTCTCTCTCAGCCCTCTCTGGAGATGCTGCCAGGGAGGGCACTTGGGACCTTGCAGGCAGGCAGAGCGGCCCCATCCCCTCAAGGCAATAGCTTGTCTCCCATTCAAATGCAAACCAGGATGGACCCTGCTTAGCAAAGGGGGCAAGGGCTGCTTGCTGCCACAGCACCCGCTCTCCTCTCCTGACCCCCCCCCCGTTCTTCCACTAGGCGGCACCCTGAAGACCCTGCAGGAGGCTGACGCAGAATCTCTCCAGGCCCGCTGGTGGGACAGGGAGTCTCCGGCCCTCCCGCTGCGCGCCCAGGACATCGTGCCCCTGATGGACCTCGCGCTGCAGTATCGCGCCAGCCCGGCCCACCCGCCCACCCTCCCCGCGGAGCTGCCCTGCACGCCCGTCTGCCAGCGGCTGCTGGTGGCCTTTGCCGGCCGTGGGGGGGCCCTGTGGCTGCTCCTGGCCACCGCGGGGTCTCCCCACCTGCCGCTGGCCGCCAGCGAGTTGCCCCCCTCCCGGCGGGGCGAGGGGCTGGGGGCAGCCGTGCAGCGGCTCCTGCGGGAGTGCCTGGCCCAGCCCCAGGCCGCTCTCTGCATCCGGGGCCTGCTTGGCGTCCAGCACTCGGGCCAGGAGCCCGGCCGGAGCGACGGGGTCTGCTTCAACACCGTGGCGACCATCGGGGGCCCGGGCGGCCAGGAGGCGCCCCCCGAGCTGAAGGGCCAGGGCTTCGTCTGGTGGAAGGTGGAGGAGGATGCCCTGAGGAGCAGGATCCTGCCGCGGCTCAGCGCCTCCTCCTTGGTCCCCATGCCCAGCTAGGTCCCTCGCCAAGGAGTGGGCTTGGGGAGCGGCAGCGCTGGGGCCCCCGGCTGGCAGCGGACGGAGCTGTGCGGACCAGACTCCGGGGCTGGGGCTGTTTCTGGGGAGGCCTCGGCGACAATCAAGCGCCTGCTGCAGCCTTGGGCAGTGGAGGGGGCTGCTGGCCAGATACCTGCAGCGGGGGCCCCGCCACGGAAGGGCAGCCCACAGCCCCTGCCGCCTCCCCGTCAAGCTCAAGAGCCACTGCAAGCTGCCTGCTCCCCACTGCGCCCGTCCCCACAGCTGCTTCCATGGCTGGATCCTCTGCGCAGTTGAGAAGGTGCAATTCAAACGGCCCGGATCCCAGGCCTCTTGCACAACGGCCTGCAAGGCGGCAACTTGCACAGCTGGATAAGAAATAAAGACGGAACACAGCCCCCGGGGTGACGTCTGGGCTGCGTCTCTCTCTGTCCGGTCCAGGCAGGCAGGCAGAATGACAGGCCAGAGCCTCGGGGTTTCCACCAGTGGCTTGTTTATTTCAGGCACAGGCAAGGCACGGCCAGCCCAGTCCTGTCAGCAGCAGGGAGAGGCCAAGCCGTGGGGCAGTGCGTGTGTGCGTGTCAAGCAGGGGGGTGCTCACGTCTCCCCCTCCGGGTCCATTCGTCACGGATTCGTCACCTCTCAAGAAGTGTGTTTCCGGGTTGCCTGGATAAGCCCTGCCCAAGAGGCTCAGCCAGAGAAGGGCCGGGAGGGGGAAGGAACAGGAAAGGGGCTTCCTGAGGAGCTGTGACTGGGAAGATGGACCGGGGTGGGTGGGGGGGCAGGAGCGGAACAGAACCTCAGCCCGGTTGGGCAGGCCCAGAGGTGCCCCCCCGCCCCCCGCAGTCATTCCAGGCTGGAGAAGAGAGGCTGCAAGCTTAGCTGCGGGGGCTTTCTCGGTGCTTGCAGCATATGCTCACATCCAGAACTACCGCGGGGGCCACCCACGAGCAGCAATACAGAGGAAGCAGTTCAGGGCAGGAAGCCCCCCCACACTCCCAAGCACCACAGACCTAGTCGTGACTAGTAGAAAGTTCTGAAGAGAGGCAACTTGGGTGGGGGAGGTCAACCCCCCCCGACCCCATTTCCCACTGGCAAAGGCCATGGAAGGAAGGAAGCCCGCTACCAAGAGAGGAGCAGGTGAAATCCAAACGTCCCAGAAGGAGTTTTGCTCATAAACGGTCTTTAGTTCTCAAAAGAAGGTACCTCTCCAATATGCCGGACTCCCCCCTTTGAGCAGCCCCAGGACGGATGAGAGCAGAGCTGGAAGGTGGGGGAAACCAGGCTGTGGGGCAGGGAGGGAGGGAGGGCACAGGCCAGCAGCCCCCCCTGCTTGGAACTCTTGGATCTTGCAGGCTTGCAGAGCTGGAGAGGCTTCAGCCCAAGGCCGGGGACGTCTGAGCGAGAGGAGGCATCTATTGTTTTGCAATGGAGGAGGAGGAGGAGGGCCGGAGTGCTGGATAGTGGAAGCGCAGGAGGACCACCCCCTTGATTCCCAGAAGAGGCAGCGGGGAGTACCGAGGGTGTCGTGCGGTGGTCCTTGGGCCAGCTCTCCGCTCCACGGCTCCCCTGAGGCAGCCCTTCTCTCCCAGGACCGTGGGGGCGCTCCGATGGCCCCCTGAGAGCCAGCCCCGTGGCCTAGGGACTCCTGCCCCTCTCCGCCAGGTTGCCATCATCCCAGGTGTGAAGAGCCGCGGAGAGCCCCCAGGGGCCCAGCCCAAAGCAGCGAGCAGAGTCCCGCGGGTGGCCTGGCCGCTGCACGAGCTCCTGGCCCTTCTGGGCAAGCTGTCGCCTCTGCACTGGGGTGGGGTGTCAGGCAGGGCCCTCCGGGGCAGACTTGACGAAGACGATGGCCGCCAGCTCCTTGCAGAACTCCTCCAGGACCACCACTCCCTCCAGGAAGGTCCGGTGGCTGATCCTGCCAAGAAACAGCATGCAGGGAAAGTGGCTTTAGCCTCCCCCAGCGGCAGATGGGGGCGGACTATAATATCTAGCACTTCTAAACACATCAAAGACTACAGTTACCTTCACAAAAACTCAGCAAGGGAGGTCAGCCTTAGAAGCTCACGAGTGTGTGTGCGTGCTAAGAGGGCCGAAGCTTGCCTAAGGACACCGAGTGCGTCAGTGGCAGAGGCAGGTCATCGGGAGCCGGGGTTCTGGCTCACAGCTGCGTCTCTGCCGGTGCACTAGGGCAGGCCCGTCTCCCCATCCCCCTGAGCAGGCAGGGTCCAAGCGGTGGACAGGGATACAGTCAGCAGGCATGTGGTGCTGCCTGAGAAGACGGCCCCAAGCCACCCCCCAGAGGGACGCGGATCCCGTTGTCTCCCCCTCCGCCCCGGCTCCTCTGTGCGGCCCCATTTCTGGGTCTTGTGCAGGCGTCCGCAGGGGCCCTTCCACTCCCTGTCAGCACGTCTGAGCAGCCGCCACTCCCCGCTCCTCAGCGCTTATATGGACTGGCTGCATCCCAGGCCGGATGGCCAGCTCAGTGCTGCCCCCTCTGAGGCCACAAGCAGAGAGGGCCCTTTCCCGTCCCCTGCTGGAGAGGCTGCCAGGCTCCGCACCCGGGCCTCCTGCCTGCAGCTCGGGGGCTCTCCCCCTGCGTTGGGGCCCCCCCATGCCGGTGGCCTAGAATCTGCAGGGCAGGCACAGGGGCTCCTGCCAACAGAGCGAGGGAGAGGACGGCCGGTAGGGTTGCTGAGACGGGCCGGGGGTGGGGGGCAGCGCTTGGTGGGTCCCCCTCTGCCCTCCGGGCCCAGCCAGAGCCAGTCTGCTCCCTGGTCTGCAGAGCCCGCCGGGACAGACTGGAGGCTGGCAGCAGCCAGGCCCCCCCCGCCCCCCCCCGCCACTCACGCTTGCTCTTCCGGGAGCAGCCCCATCAGCCCCCTCCGGACCAGCAGCAGGTGGGCTGGGAAGTCGGGCACCCGATGGATCCTCTGCATCAGGTCTCCAATCACCTAGGAGGAGAGACCGGGGTGGGGGGGTGGGTTGAGGAGGAAGCAGCGCCCCCCCCGGGCGGGGGCCCAGCCAAGGAAGAGGCCGCCTCTGCGCAGCGCCCCAGCCCCCTCCCTGGGGAGCACAGCCCGCCCCCAGCGGACCCGCCTCTCACGGCTGGACGTTACCCTGATCAGCACGGAGAAGAGGTTCCTGCAGCCCGGGGCCAGCGGCAGGTAGGGGTCCAGCAGGTACTCGTGGAGGTGGGGGTGGGGCAGGAGGGCCAGCCGGGACAGCACCGACGTCACCTGCAGGTTCACCGCGTAGGGCTGCAACCGGGGCGGGGGGAGAGCAGAGCCTGTCAGCACCTGCCCGTGGCCCGAGGTGGGGCAGGGGAGCAGAGGGAGGGAGGAGGGAGACGGCAGCCAAGCCTGGCCCAGTCAGGACTTGCCCTCCGCCTGCTCTGCAACCAGGAAGCGTTGGGCTGCACTGCACAGAAGCGAAGCACCAAATGCGCTCTGGATGTGGCCGTGCAGCAGTCCCGGGAGCCCTCCAGTGGCCTCTGCTGCAGTGGGGCCGGTGGAGAGAGGCCCCCGCAGCATTTCTGGAAGGCAGAAGCCCTTCTGACGGCCCCCTCCTGCTGCCACAGGCACGGGGCCCTGGGGGGTCAGGGCAAGCTCCCCACCGTTTAGCCAGCCTACCTGGTCCAGGATGTGTGCCAGGCGGTCAAAGAGCACCTTCAGGAGATGGCCCTCGTGAAAGCTCAGGCCTGGTGTGCAGCTCTCCAGGGGCAGAGGGACCCGGGGCCAGCTCCAGCGGGCGGCGTTGGCGCAGCATTCCTGAAACTGTCCAAAGGGCATCTGGTCATGGCGGGGGTGCCAGTGGGGTGGCAGGGAACCCCCCCCTTCCCGCCCCGTGACTGAGAAGGGCAAAGCAGCAGCAGCAGCTCTGCAAGGCCTGGCCAAGGTGCCCCCCCACACACACATACTGTGTCAAGGCGCAGCCCCACCGAGACTCACCAGCCCGCTTGCATCGTGGACGTACGTGTCGTGTCCGGCCTCCTCCAGATAGGCCGACGTCTTGGCCTCGCTTGGAACCAGGCAGAGGAAGCTGGAAGAGAGAGGAGCAGCGAGGAGGGGAGGGGCCAAGGGAGAAGCCCACGGCCGGGGGGGGGGGCTGCTGGGAGCCCAGCACTTGTGGGGGGGGGCCTGCAGGGCAGAGCAGCGCTTGGGCCTCCGTCCCTGCAGAAGGCAGAGGGCAGCTGTCCAGCCAGAGAGCCAGGGTCAGGGGCCCACCTGGCCCTCCAGCAGAGGAAGACGCAAGCCGGCCCTCCGGGGAGTGCCCTGCCCTCCGACGGCAGCGGCTGTGAATGCACATCCGTCTGTGCACCCTCGATCGTTGCTCACCCAAACACGAAACACAGGGCGGACCTCGGCCCGGCCCCCGCTTGCCGCTTGGGAGAGGAGGGCTTACCTGCTGACCACCTCCTTCACGGCCCTCTTGCCCTCTGGCTGGGCAGGCTGGGCTGGGGCAGGCAGGACGCCTGGCTGGAGGGAGGCCTGCAGGCCCCCGTGTGGGAATCCGTCCATGAAGTAGGGGTCCTCCTCGAGCTCCCTGCTGGGACAGGGAAGAGGCCTCTAGGAGCCAGCCTCAGCCGCCCCCTCCCTCTCGCCCGCCCACCCTCCCTCCGTCACTCACAGCCCATCCTCGCAGGGCTCTGGCTCTCGGCTGCCGGGCTCCTCCTGCCCGGACGGGCTCCTCAGCAGGTAGCTGCGCTCCTCCAGGTGGTGCAGCACCAGGCTCTGGACGACGCGCTGGTCGGGGAGCCAAAGCAGCTCCTCAAAGAGCCTCAAGGTGGCCGTGCTGATCTGCAGGGAGGCAGCGAGGAGGAGGAGGAGGAGGAGGAGGAGGGTGGGGTGGGGTGAGCAGGCGGGCCCTGCAGGGGAGGCTGCTGGGCTCCGAGTGCTGAGCACAGGGTCCCGGCAGCAGCAGGCAGCCAAGATGCTGTCTGGGGACAATCCTCGCTTGGAAATGGCAAAGGGACGACAACGTGGCTGTCAGCCAGGTAAACATGCCCCTGGAAAAGGAGCGGAGGCCAGGTGGACCCGGAGCCCAGCGGCTCCTTGGCGCCCCTGCCAGGGCTCTAGGCAGGATGTGGCCAACTGTGTCTTGACCCCTTCCAGCTACCAGTTGGGCTGCTGGCTGGATGCTGATTTCTGTCCTGCCCAGCCCTGAAAAATCCAGCCCCAGTTCTGGATCCCGCCTGGAGATGCCGTCGATTGTGACCACCTCCCCCACCGCGCCCCCCCCCCCCCACTCCAGGGCAGCCATGGGGAAAGGCAGCTTGGATGAAGGGGAAGAAGCCGTTGGTCTGGGGCCTGTTTGAAGGCCAGCGACTGGCTCGGTATCATGGCAGGCGATAAAAAGAACCAGGTGCCTCTGAGCATGTGCAGAGTGCCCCAGAAAGCCCACTACATGTGCAGGGTCTTCAGAGCAAAGGGTGTGGCCTTTGAGCTCAGCGCCTGCCTTCCTGGCAAATGCCTGAAGACCCCAGCCGGCCATGGGGCTCCCGCTTGTGCTCACCTCGTCAGAGAGATGGTTGCAGCGCTCTATCAGCTGGGAGCACAGAGGGTGGGGGGGCTGCGGGGGCTGCTGCTGCTGCTGGCGGCCTGAGTCCTCCGGCATCCTCTCGGCACCCAGCACAAAGCCCACCAACTCCCGGAGGAGGGCAGGTGCACGGATGCTTCTCACCAGGCCGATCAGGAGGGCTGTCGCGAGGAGGACGCCACGTTCGGACCTGCAGGAGAAGGCCAGCGTGCGTGAGCAAAGCTGCCTGTGGCTGTGGGCTGGAGCCCCCCCCCCCGGAAATAAGCTTCCAACAGCTTGCCCCAGCCCCCGCTTTACCCCATGAGCCCCGACTCACATCTGCAGGAGCTGGGGCTGCAGGCTTCCCAGGAAGAGCCTCCGACCCACGGCCGCACTGACCACGTCTGCAACCAGCTGGTAGGGAGCAAAGCAGAAGGAGTCAGGTGCCTGCTGCCCCTCCCTCTGGCCACGATAAGGGGCCTCCACAAACTCAGGCCGGTCAGCTCAGCAGCCCAGGGCCCGGGGAGAAGAGCCGGGCGCCTGCAAGCACTTTCAGGGATGGGTGTGGGGCAAGAGGAACACCTGGATGGGCTTGGGGACCAATGTGCAGAGGGGGGCGGGTTGCAGAGTTCTTGCTCTCTTGAAAACGCAAACCAACCCATGGAATGTTTACTATGAAAATACAAACAACAAGAAAAGCAAGAAGATATATCTACAAATCAAAAGAAAAGTGAAGGAAACAAAATAATGCTGATTTATGGCTGGAACCGCTTCTGCAATGCTCCCTCTCTCACTTTCTTTGTATCCCTCCTCAAAACCCACCTTGGCCCAGAAGCTGAAGCAGCACTTCCCTTCCATGCACATTTTTAGATTGTGAGCGCTTTGGGGCAGGGGCCTGACCTCTCACTCTTCATAAAGCACACCGGTGGTGCTACCTAAATAATGAATACTGCTGTTTGGGATTACAGGAAATCCTGTATAAACCAGCACGTGGGGCATCATAAAAGAATGCGGAAGGATTTCTGACTATCAAAAGATAAAAAAGAAAAAAACCCAGCGTGGACATAGACACAATCCACAGGCATCCACCTTTTTGTATCTGGATGCAAGACATCTCGGATCTTGAGGATTTTCGAGGTAAGAAACCAGCAAAAACGTCCTCAAGTCCTTTCTGAAGTGAGGATTTCTTGCCTGCTGCTCCTGGTCACAGTTGTCCCAAGGTTTCCCAGCCTATTGGTCTTCAGAAGATGGGACGGGACCCCTGGTTTAGGGGATTTCCAGCGAGGAGCTACACAGAACTTTGCTGCCGTAAACTACTCTTGGGGTGGGTCTCTGTGTAGCAGACCTGGACCCTTAGGTGCCAAAAGCTGGGGCAGCGGAGGCTCCTTACCGGGGGGGCCTCTTTCACCAGGCAGTCGCAGAGGTCCAGCCATCCAAAGAAAGCCTCCAGGTCCGCTTGTCCTGGGAAGGAGGAGCTCTCCTCAGCAGAGCTGCCCTGAAGCCTGCAAGGGACCAGAAGGTGGGAGGCCCACCTCAACTTCAACACATCTGGCGGGGGGTGGGGGGGGCGCCCTTGGGGAGCTGCTGGTTTGCAGCCCGAGGATGCCAGTGCCCAGACCTCTTTCCCAATTCACTCCTGCCCTTTGCTGCTCCCGCTCCAGCCCCCTCGGCCACCCAAAGGTCTCCTCCTGCTCCCTCAAACACTTCTGCCCTTTCTCTGTTGCTGCTGCTCCTGCCTGCCTCCTCGCTTGCTTCCTCCAGATGCCTTCTCCAAGAAGCCTTTGGCACCAGGGCCCTCCAGTCCCCCGACATCCCACCACTCTAACAAAGCTCGGGGACATGCAGCTAAGATGGCCCTCACGGTTCCCCCCTTTGATCCCACCTTCATTTCTCTCCCGTGCCACCCTTTTGGTTGCAGCTGCCTCTGGCCCAGCTGGGCCAAGAACTGGCGACCCAGCGTCTTGTGGACATGCCCCTCTGAATCCCAGCTGCAGGCCCCCCTCTGTGTGTGGGCTGCTCCCCAGTGGCATCTGGTGGGGGCCACTGTGGGAAACGGGAGGCTGGGCTAGCTGGGCCTCCTTGGGCCTGACCCTGCAGCAGGGCTGTCCTGATGAGCTGATGAGGTTGCCTTCGGCCAAGTCGGCCCAGCACTGGCTCCTCTGGCTGGCAGCAGGAATCCCGGGGCCCAGCCCGAGGACCCTCCCTGCCCTTAAGCCGGATGTTCTTTCAAGTGGAGACAGCCGGGACTGAAGCCTGGGCCTTCTGCAGGCAAAGCAGCCGCCCTGCCCAAGAGCCACGGCCCATCGCAGAATGGAACGGCCCTTGGCCAGGCCAGACCCTGGGTCCCTGGAGCCCAGCATTGTCTCCAGGATCTTCTCCAGAGAAGGGCCTTTCCCTCCACCTCCTGCCTGGGCCTTTTAACTGGGCTGAACCTGCTGGTGCTCTGCTCACCCACAGAATCAGGGCCCCTCCCATCGCTCAAGGGCTGGCGATGGTGGGGGGTGTTGCAGACTCCTCGCCAGCCCCAAGGAGAGCCCCCGGGCCCCTCTGTGGGGGCCCTGCAGGCCAGCGCCCGGGACTCCTTGCAGGACACAGGTGGCCCCCCCAGAATGCTCTCATGAGCCCCGCCCCGCCCCCAGCCCAGAGCTCTTACTTCCAACTGACGGGCTGGAGTGCGGCAACGTCGGCAGGGTTGATGCCCGCAGGGATGGCGTCGTAGAGGCTGCAGAGGTGGCCAGCCACCAGGCGGCACAGCACGCCGTCTCGGGTCAGGGCCAGGGCAGCCGTTTGGTGGTCGATGCTGGTGAGCAGCAGCAGATTCTCCTGAGCTCTCAGGGCAACCTTCTTCTTCTGCAAGCGGAAGAAGAAAACCACACTCTGGCACCCCGGCCCTCCCTGGAGGCTCCTGCCTGCCTGCCTCTGATGTGGGGTATGGAGAAGGGCAGGGAGGCAGAGAGAGTGAAAGCAGAAGAGGAGGAGGAGGAGGATTAGCAAAGGGCAGAGCTCTCCGTGGGCCCCCTTGGCCCCTAGGAACATAGGCAGCTGCCATACACTGAGTCAGACCACTGGTCCATCTAGCTCAGGATTGTCTTCACAGACTGGCAGCGGCTTCTCCAAGCTTGCAGGCAGGAGTCTCTCTCTCAGCCCTCTCTTGGAGATGCTGCCAGGGAGGGAACCTGGAGCCTAGATGCTCTTCCCAGAGCGGCTCCATCCCCTAAGTGGGGAAGATCTTCCAGTGCTCCCATTCATATGCATCCAGGGCGGACCCTGCTTAGCTAAGGGGACCAGTCCTGCTTGCTGCCACAAGACCAGCTCTCCTCTCCACCCCCGCCATTGAAATGACTGGTGCAAACCCTGATGCAACACCCCCCCCCAATACCTTGCTCTTGCACAAGTGGATCAGAGAGGTCACCAGGCTGAGGGTGGGGGAGGCCGATTCGTCGATTGGGGGGGCACAGGCAGCCTCCCCGGGGCCCAGCTCTGCCCGGGCTCCCTCTGGCGCTGACCCCAAGGGCTGAGTGGCTGCTCCCTGAGGCTGGAGGGGCAGATCCATGCTCTGCCCGCCTGCCATGCGCTTCCCCTGGGAAGGGAGAGAAAGGCACGGGGGGCAATGCAGAGCATTCAACCCCCCAAAGCGTGTTGGAGTTCTGTGGAAGGACCCAGCAGAGCTCTGTGGCCCGAAGGGGCCTGCAGCACCAGGGGCTTGATTTCCACACCTTCCCCCGCAGTAGCAGCTGCAACAGGCAGCGCAGGCTGGACCCCTCCCCACCAAGCGGTTGCCCGCAGCCAGCCGCCTGCAAACGCCTTTGGGGAGAAGCCGTTGGCCCGACTCCCTCCAGCCAGAGCAAGGGGCTTCTGTCGGGAGCTGTGCTGCCTGCTGCCCAAGAGGGCCAGGGATGGGATGGGGGGAGTCACCCTCACCCCTGAAGGCACTTCTGGGTCACCAGGAGCCATCCCAGAAGAGATGGGGCAGCAGTAGCACTGCCCACAGGCCTCCCCAATGCAGGAGCAGGCCGGTGCCGAGGACAAGGCAAGCCCCAAGACCAGTAAAGCCCCATATGGAACCCGGGGGGGGGGGCTCCTGCCTGGCTTGGTCCTGCCCAAGGTCAGTGCCCCAGGCGACCTTCCACCTCCCGGGCCGGAGTCTGGCACAAGCAGGCCTGCCTCTGCCATGCACACCCCACCCCCGCCTGCAGCCATGGGGCAGCAGAGCCCTGTGCAGGCGGTGCTGGGGGGGGGCAGCCCCTCACCTCCAGAACGTGTGGGAGCAGCGCGGGGTCCTGTCTGATCTTGGCACACAGAACAGCCACAAACTGCAGGGCTTCCTTCTCCGGCTCCGGGCCCAGCGCGTCGCTGCCCAGCTGGAGGAGCTTCTGTGGAGGCAGAGCGAGGGGTCAGCAGCGGCTGCAGAAGCAGGCGGGGCCGGGAGTGGCTAGAGGGCCCCCCCCAAGCCACCAAGGGCCAGACGCTACAACAGCAGGAGAACACGCGGTGCAAAACAAGGGGACGTGTGCACACATCTGTTTTTAACATGGCTCCAGCTTGCAGAACTGGCCTGCCCGGGTGTGGAATGTTAACCTTTGGCAGCACTTAGGACTGCTCTGGTTCCTGGGGGCACCAGCTGGGAGTGGGAGAGGCTGGGGCCATGGGGAGGGGGGGGGAGGGGGGTGCACAGAGCGCAGCACCCGGCCGTGGGCTTCTTTTGCACCACCAAGTGGGTCCAAGCCCAGCAGGCCCCTCCAGGCAGCACTCACCTGGACAGGCCTGTGCACATTCAGGTAATGCAGCAGGGGGCACTGCATTTGTCCCAGCAGGCGGCTGAAGAAGAGGAGGACCTGGGACCTCATCCCTGGAGGATACTGGCCAGGAGAGAGAGAGTGGCGTGAGGAGACTGGGGGCGGGGGGCAGAGTGGCCACAGGACTTATTCCCCGGGTTGAGAACCTGCCAGTCGCTTCAAGGAGCCCATGATGGGGCGGCTTCGAGCACAAGGCGACACAAGTACAACCTCAGCACTGGAGAGTGCAAGTCAATAGGCAGGATCCAAACTAGGTTAGTCCTGACTCAGTCCCATTGGAATTCATGCATCACGACTCACTTGTCTGATTTATTTCAGTGGCACTTAGTCCTGACTAACTTGGTCTGGATCCTACCCAAAGTCTGGGGGAAACAAACTAAGCAACCCAAGGAGACCCCAAGCAACCCCACTAGCAGGCTGGCTGGCTGGCAGGCAGGCAGGACGGAGGGCTCAGAAACAAGGTGGTGGGGCTACCTCCGCTTTGGCCAGAGTGCTGAGGGTCTCCAAGACTTTGTGCTGAAGCAAGTACTCCAAGCAGGGCCCTGTCTCCCCGGCCGGCGGCTGCTTCTCCTCATACACCAGGATGTCCAGCATCTGTTTCAAGCGCCAGGGGATGTCTGTCTGTTTCGCCGGCTTGCTTTCGTCTGGAGAGAAGGGAAGTCTCCCTCACAGAGGTGCCTGCGTGCGTGTGCGGCATCGTGCATGCAGCCCAGGTTGCCACATGCCCCTTCATCCAAGTCACTGCTCCTAGAGACTGCTGGGCAGCCCCAGGCCTCTCCCTGCCCGTCAGGCATCAGCCGGGGCCGACACCAAGCTGGGGCATTGTGGCAGGCGAGTGCAGCAGCCAGGTCTCCCTCCGGCTTCTCTCCTTCTCCGTGTGAAAGCAAAAGCGTGTTTGTTTGCTGGCTGAGCCAAGAGGCACCTTTTCCAAGTGGCGATTCTCTTTATTGAGCAGGGGGGGAGCAACTGGCCCTCTCCAGCCCCAGTGGCCGTTGCTGGCATCTAGCTTGTGTTTCTTTTTTAGATTGTGAGCCCTTTGGGGACAGGGGGCCATTTTATTTTTGCATTTATAAACCTCTTTGGGAACTTTGGTTGGAAGCAGTATATAAATATTCATCACATTCATAGTGGCAGACCACCACAGTATCCTCTTTCGTCCAAGTACACAACACTGCAGTTTGTGCAGACTATAGTTAATTCACAAACCAGGACTGGTTTGAGATTCTGGTTTAACAACCAACCGTGGTTAGTTACGTGAAGGAAAACGGGAGTGTGGGCGCCTGAGACTTATGCACAGAACCACCAATTATGATTTGCCGTTATGTGAACTGAACCGTTGCTGAGGCCACAATCCAAGTGGATGGTAATTAGGATTGCTGACTGACTATTACTTATATACTGCTTTTCCATGGAAAAAGTTCCCAAAGTCGTTTACATAGAGAAAGAGTAAGAAGAAGATGGCCCCACAAGCTGTCCACAAGAATGGCTCTCCAACCCACTGTGTATCTATGTCATGGTCCTCTCTGCTCGTCCACTTTGCTCAAATGTTTTCTTTAAAAAATGAAATGGTGGAAGGAAAGAGATGCTGTGCCTGTTCTGGATGGGATCAAAGAGCAGGTCTGTGGTTTTCCTGGGAGCCTCCGTGACCAGGATGGGCAGGCCAGCCATGCCTGCTCTTGGCAAGCAAGGCCTGGCCACTGTCATACGTGCTCCAGCAGTTTCCTGGTCCGACTCCCACCATGTGCTCCAGGTGGATCTGCCCCTGAAAGCCCTCAAGAAACAGCCACTGCTGGTTCCGGACGGGACTGCCGGTTGTCAGCTGGACTGCTGCAAGCGGCAGAGGGAACAAGATCTGGTCCTTGGGCCTGGGCTAGGTGGGCTCCCCATTCCTCTCTTAATGTTGATTTTGTGACTTGAAAAGCAAAAGGTGCTGTTTAGTCATTTTTAAAAAAACATGAGCCATCTCAGTCAGTGTCTCTTGGCTGGGGCAGGAAAGTGGAACAGAAATGTAAGGAAAAGGGGAGAGATGAACATGGAGCCCTCCCTGAAGTTTGGTTATTCTGAGAGTAACACACCAGGCAGGCTCCAAGAATCCTACTTTGGACACATTATGCAAAACCCCAGCTCCCTTGAGAAGTCCATCATGCTGGGGAAAGTTGACGGAAGAGGAGGAGCAGCTGCTCAGGTGGATGGACTCGATGAGGAGAGCCATGAATGCGCCACTGCGAGACCTTCAAGGCCAAGCTGAAGACTGATCATCCTGGAGAGAATCTCTCTCTGCGGCCGACTGGACGGCACTTCAGCCATCAATCCACACACCTTCGGGGCCCCTCTGTACTCCGGGCTAGGGGGGGGGGGTCTGCCACCCCTCCGCCGGCAGGTGCCGGTCTTGGTCTATCCCTCCCGGCAGCCGAGCGGGGTGCGGGGGATGCAGCAGCAGGTGGGCTCGGGGGGGCCGGGGCTGTAGCGCTGCGGCCGCCCTTCCTACCTGTGGTCTCCACGTAGTAGTGGGTGATGCCCTTCCAGTGCTCCGTGAAGGCGGCCAGGAGGTCGAGGCTGGGCTCCTCCTGCAGGCAAGAGGCGCGGTGAGGGGCGGCAGCAGCAGCAGCTTGCTCCTGTCCCCCACCCTTCGCAGCCGGGGGGGGGCAGCGGAGCCCCGGCCGGTGGGCAAGATCGCAGCTGCCGCCGCCGCCGCCCGGGGAGAACGAGGCAGCTCCTCCGTCCCCCCGCCCTCCATTCTCGGTGCCCGCAGCAGCAGCAGCAGCTCCCTCCCCCGTCCGGGGACAAAGGGAGAAGGAAGAAGGGGCGCCCCCTCCCTCCCTCCCTCCCACCCCCCGTCGGGTCCCACTTTCGGACCGTCTCCACAGCCAGCTGCAGGAGGGCACCGAGGCGGCCGAGCAGCGCCATGGCGGCCCCGCGGGAAGGAGGGCCGTCCCGGCAGCAGCGGGGCCCAGACCGGACCCGGACCCGGACCCGGAGCCAGAACCTCCCGGGAAGCAACAGGAAAGGGCAGGCAGGAGGAGCGGGGCTGGCAGCCCCGCCGACGGGGTGGAGCCCAGCGCCGGGAAGGGCCGCGGGGCGGAGGAGGAGGAGGAGGAGGGAGGCTGGCTGGCTGGAGCTGCCAGGCAGGGAGAGGAGTAACTTGGTGGCGCTGGTTCCCCGCGGGCGGCAGCTGGGGCGGGGCGGGGTGTGGGGCGGGGGGCTCCGGGCTGCCCTGCCCCGTGGCTGTCCATGGCAGGCGACGACGAGGGCGAGCGTGTTGTGAAGGCGACTCGCTGGGACCCGGCAGGGAGGGCGGCAAGGAGGACGCGGCGGGCTCCAGCAAAGCCCGACAGCGGGCCTCGAAGGCGGGAGTCCTCCCTCCCTGCGCGGGTCTCCGGTGCAGGCTTTGTCTTGGCGGGGGGGGGGGGGGAGTTAGGCATCAGAAAAAGATCCCCTGCAGATGCCAGCGCAGCAACCCACGATCCTCCGGCCCAAGAGATTGCCTGGCGCCGGGCGAGGCAACGCACCCAATGCCGCCCCTTGCCTCTGGTGGGGGCCAGCCCCCTTTCAAAAACGACCCCCTTGCAGGCTCCTGAAGTGCAGCGCGGGGAGCAGCAGGCGCAGCAGCCTCCTCTGCTCTCCTGCTGCTCCTTGCCGCGGGGGTGGGGGTGAAAGGCGGCTCTGATGACGGCAATGGGGGGGGGGGCTTCTGGCCCCCACCTCACCTAAGGGGCAAGATGAGTCACCTTGCCTCATGAACAAAACTGCCCCCTATTCGGCGGGGGTGGGGGGCGGGAGACCGCGAAGTCCACTACAACATGGGTCAGAGGACGGAGGAGGAGCAACTCGGAGCTGCCCATAGGAGTCGAGGGCCTCCTTTTAAAAAACGGCGGATTCCAAAGCGGTTCATACCAGGGATTCTCAACGTTAGGTCCCCAGCTGTTATTGGACTTCAACTCCCACAATCCCCAGCCACAGTGGCCTCTGGCTCGGGATTATAGGAGTTGAAGTCCAATAACAGCTGGGGACCCAACGTTGAGACACCTTGGTTTACGCTACACACACATAAATAAAATGGCTCCCTGCCCCCAAAAGGTTCACACTCAAAAAAGAAACACAAAGCAGACACCAGCAGGAGCCACTGGAGGAACGCTGTGCTGAGGGGTGGACAGGGCCAGTTGCTCTCCCCCTGCTACACAGAAGCAGAGCTCGGATCACCACCACTTTAAAAAGGTGCCTCTCTCTGCCCAGTTAGCAGGGAGGTTCCGCCTTTCATTTTGATTAGGGCAGAGATCCAATGAGAGGAGAGATACGGAAGAAGGTTGTGCCTCCGCCGCTTCCTGAAGGGTGACGTAATTTTTCCGCGACGGAAGGCTGCCCCAATTGGGCGGGTCGAGAAAGGAGGACGCCCCCTTGGGGCCTGGGGTGCTTGAGGCGCGGAAGGTGCCCGTTCAGGAGCCGGTCTGCTTCCTCCTTGAGCCGCCGTCATGTCCTTGGGGCCGGTGTTCCGGGGAATCCGGAGCCTCTCCGGATTCAGTGCCCTGAGAGTGGTGAGCTGCGCCTTCACCTCGCGGCGGGGAAAGCCGGGCTCCGTCGGCAGAAAAGGGGCCTCTCGCGCGCCGCCTTCAGTCTGGCCGGGGCCGCCCTTCTTGGCGGGGACTGGCCGGCGGCCTGCCGAGCGGCTGCGGGCTGCAGAGTTCTCGGGGGGCCCGGCCTGGAAGGGAACCGCTGTTGCCGCCGCCGCTAGGCTCGCCTCGCCTCCGGGGGCTGCTGCTGCGGGTACCCCCGGCCGGGGCACTGGGCGCCTCCCTCCTGGCGGCTCTTGCTCCGCCGGCGACTCGCCTCGCCCGTTCCTTGTGACCGTCTAAGCAGGTGGTCCTGCTACAGCAGCAGCAGCACCGAGATAAACAAGCGCCCCCCCCGGCCCGGTCCCCCCCGCCCCACCCGCAAGTAGTAGCCGCTCTCCGTCTGAGCAAGGCCCGCGGCAAAAGGGGCGAGGAGTTGGAGGGGGACTGGGGGAGCCTTGCACAAAAGGAGAGAGGGGGGAGGAGGGAAGCGAGCTAAATAATGCAACCATTGGGCCCAGCAAGGCAAACCCAGGCGTAGGAAAGGAACCCAAGAGCCATACGGAGCATCGAATACGAATGGATAGTTATACCCCGCTTTTCAACCAAAGCTCCCAAAGCGGTTTGCATACAGAAATAAAAAAATTAAATCAAATGGCTCCCTGTCCCCAAAGGGCTCACATTCTAAAAACAACAACAACAAAACATAAGAAAGGCACCAGCAACAGCCACTGGAGGAATACCATGGATGGCCAGAAAAACAAACAAATGGATCATAGAACAAATCAGCCCAGAATTTTCACTCGAGGCACAAATGGCCAGGCTCAATCTGTCATACTTGGACACATTATGCGGAGACCCAACTCCCTTGAGAAATCCGTAATGCTGGGGAAAGTTGAAGGAAAACGAAGAGGATGACCAGCAGCAAGGTGGATGGACTTGATTACAACAGCCATGAATCAGGGGCGTAACGAGGCTGGAGTGGGCCCAGAGACAAAATTTTAAAATAGGCCCCTTGCTGATACACACTTCACATGCGACTTGCCTCTGGGGGGCCCTTTGAGGCGTGGGGGCCCCCAGGCAGCCGCCTCCCTTTGCCTAATAGTAGTTACACCCCTGTCCTGAGTGAGTCTGATGGCCTTTGGTCGTTGCTGCTGCATTTTGCGTGTTGCATTAATAGAAACTTCACAGAGTCTATTCCCTTGTGTTTTTCAAAGTTAGTGTTAATTTCTAGAAAGTATATTTGCATCTCCGGGCACCCCTCCGAGTCCTCCCTGTCTTGTTTCTCTCGGCATCAGGGGCGTAACAAGGCTGGAGTGGGCCCAGAGACAAAATTTTAAAATGGGCCCCTCGCTGATACACACACATACTTCACATGTGTCTTGCCTCTGGGGCGCCCCCTCAAGGCGTGGGGACCCCCAGGCAGCCACCTCCCCTTGCCTAATAATAATAATAATAATTCAATTTCTATCCCGCCCTTCCAAAAATGGCTCAGGGCGGTTTACATAGAGAAATAATAAATAAATAAGATGGATCCCTATCCCCAAAGGGCTCACAATCTAAAAGAAACATAAGACAGACACCAACAACAGTCACTGGAAGTACTGTGCTGGGGGTCGATAGGGCCAGTTACTCTCCCCCTTCTAAATAAAGAGAATCACCATATTAAAAGGTGCCTCTTTGCCAAGTTATCTGGGTGTAGTTATAGTAGTAGTTATGCCCCTGCCATGAATGCACCACTTCGAGACCTTCAAGGCCAAGCTGAAGACAGATAATCCTGGGGAGAATCTATCTATGGTTGCCAAGAGTCTTGGTGGCACTTAATCCATCAATCAGTCAATCAATCAGTATTGTGGTGCTTTTATATCTTGTGTATTGATATGGCTATTGATATTGATATGAACAATTGATATTGTTAAACCAAAAATAAACTTGATTTGATCTGGTTATTTTTTCTCTTCTAGGCAAGACTTCATGTGAGTTCTCAGCGGAGTCTTCAGTATGGCTGGCTGGCATATATCTTGGGAGAACGAACTACCCAGAGGTTCAATGAATACAGCAAAGTCTTTACGGTGGATGGCAACTTGCGTTCTGGCAAGGGCAAACTTGCACAGCAAATAGCAGAAAAGCTAGGTACATATTGCTGTGTCATTTTGTGAGCTGATGTAACATTGCACATCTTTTTGCAGTGTAGTGATTGAGTAGCAAATATCTGGGGCTGGCTTAAAAGGCCTAAACTCCTATAACTTTTGCCATCGTAGGCTGGAACAGTAGATACAGAACTAGCTGATGCTTTGTGCATGAGGAAGGGGGCCCTTCTTTCCCTTTCCTTTCCACTGTATTGGGGTATAGAATGGCTGCAAGACTTGTTCTGTTGCTGCATCGTTTCTGAAGAAGAAGAAAAGCATTCTTTGTAGATGCTGCACACGCGTCACAGCCAAGACCCTCTCAGGAGAAACATTCCCTCTTCCCATGTGAGAAAAGAGCTAAAAGAATACTGCCTCTTAAGAAGGCACTATCACCCATGGATGCATAATTACTTACTTTAAACATAATTAACTTAAAATATCTTCTGCTCAATTCATTTGGGTCACTTCTTCTAAATTGATCAAAATATTTTTTATAGCTTAATTTGATTAGTTGTTGGCCTTTAATTTTATAGTGCACTGTGATACATCCTGAACCCTCGGGGCAGCAACTCCTGAACAGAAGTAAATGCACAATTGTGCACTTGAATCTTTTATTTGATTCTCTCCAGAAGAGGTGGGTGTTGAAAAAACCATGGAGAGACTATTTTGAAATGAAAGAATAAGGGGAAACCTAAAGTTGCTTAGTGGTTCACTTAAGAAAAGTGTGTCTGTCCGTCTGCAGAAGGGAGTGGATTCTGCAAAGTAGTAATGCCTTCTGTGTATTAATAGCACCATTTCACTTACATTTGGAAGCTGTGTATTCTACTTGACAGTATCTAACTTTCCCTTTTTCATCTTTGCTTCTTGCAGGGATGCGATACTTTCCAGAACCAGGTGTTCATTATTTGGACAGTGTGACAGGAGATGGAACGATCCTGGATGCCAAATTCAATGGCTTTTGTAGCCTGGAGAAATTTTACAATAATCCTAAAAATCCAGATGGAAACTCATTCCGTCTTCAGTTCTGGCTGTACAGTAATCGCTTCTTGCAATATGGTTTTGCTCTGGAACATCTCCTGACTACAGGTGATTTCATTTCATTTTTTAAAAAAATCATCTTATTACCATATTTAAAGTGAGGATAAAGTGTACCGTTGAGTCAGTGTCGACTCCTGGTGACCACAGGTTGTCTTGGGTAGAATATAGAAGGGGTTTACCATTGCCATCTCCCACGCAGTATGAAATGATGCCTTTCAGCATCTTTCCTATATCGGTGCTGCCCAATATAGGTGTTTCCTATAGTCTGGGAAACAGACCAGTGGGGATTTGAACCAGCAACCTCTGGCTTGCTAATCAAGTCATTTCCCTGCTGTGCCATTAGATGGTGTATTTACCCAACTAGAAGACTACTCTGAATTTAAGATGATCTCCTGAAAAAATAGAGGTTAAACACAGGTTATAACTGTATGTCCCCAAAAAGAACAGGGCTCTGAATTTAAGATGACCACCAGATTTCTCACACCAAAGAACTTAGGAAAAAAAGTAGTCTTGGATTCAGGTAAATGCAATAATGGAAACTTTGACTTTTATTTAGAGAAAGCAAATGTAGCAAAGACCTAACTGAAAGCCTTCTTTAAAGGCTTAATGAAAGGGAAATGAGTCAAGGGATGAAGAAGGAGATAACTATATAAGTGGGACCAGGATGCTGGGACAGGACCTGGAAAAGCTTTGAGCTGTGTCTTGTTTATTATTTTTGCTAAGGTGGGTCTAAAGGACAAAGAGGGTGCTCTGAATCCTGGTTGCCTGTCAGCTTAAGACGCCAGGACTGGATCTTCCACAGAGTGGGTAATGCCTGAGTACAGCTGGCTGATATTTCAGGCGTGGGTCTTGAATGCAAAAATATTTGGTTTGCAGGGTATGCTGTTGAGAAACCATTAGAAATTAATTATACACACACACGTTTGTGTGTTTGCAATCAGGGAGATAATTGTAATAATAGGCATTGGTGAGGAATACTAGATAGCTAAGTAAAATTTGGGTCTAGCTAATACATCTTAAATTTTAAACAAGTTGTCCTAGTAAGAACTAATCGGCCTACTTTCCTTTAGCTGTCTCTACATCTAGACTAAATTTGGTGCAAATCAGGGTCCACAAGTTAGATTTCTTGTGCCTCAAATGTTCATGTGTCTGCCATCTTGGATCAGGGTGGATGACATCATTACAAACTACACCACTGAGGTGTCCCTGTGTGTCACTCACTACCGCTGTTCCAAATTTGGTTCAAATCGGTTAGACAGTCCTCAAGTTAGTGCACACCTCAAAGGTTTATGCATCCGCCATCTTGGATCAGTGTGGGTGATATAATCACAAACTACACCATTGGGGCATCCCCATGTGTCCATTTGGCTGTAGCATAGGAACATAGCACGCTGCCATTTACTGAGTCAGACCATTGGTCTACATAGCTCAGTATTGTCTTCACAGTCTGGCAGTGGCTTCTCCAAGGTTGCAGGCAGGAGTCTCTTTCTCAGCCCTCTCCTGGAGATGCTGCCAGGGAGGGCACTTGGAACCTTCTGCTCTTCCCAGAGCGGCTCCATCCCCTGAGGGGAATATCTTGCAGTGCTCACACTTCTAGTCTCCCATTCATATGCAACCAGGGTGGACCCTGCTTAGCTATGGGGAGAAGTCATGCCTGCTACTACAAGACCAGCTCTTCTCCTAGCAAATTTGGTTCAAATTGGTTAGACTGTCCACAGGTTAGTGCACTTGCACATTGAAAGTTTGAGTCCACCTTCTTGAATTGGGGTGGATGACATCGTCACAATCTTTGCTGTTGAGGTGTCCCTACGTGTCCCTACAGCTGTACCCGATTTGGTTCATATCGGTCCAGGTATTGCAAAGTTGATGGAGACACACGGACACACATACAGAATGCTGGGTGATCTCATAAGTCTACTGCAACGTAGGCTAAAACAAACCCTTTCTTTTCTGCAAATTAGCTGTGAGTTTCTCTGTTTTACTTCAGGGCAAGGTGTTGTACTGGAACGCTCCCCCTACAGTGACTTTGTGTTCTTGGATGCGATGTATAAGCAAGGCTACATTCACAAAAGGTGTAAGTAATCCCTTTTTATGAAAATGCTATCAGCAGGAAGTGAGCAGAGGTGTGTGGGTCATCTAAGGAGACAAGTGAGTAATTAATTGCTGGTCACCTGTTCATCCTCTTGTAGCCAAGCCTCCCAGTGGGCAGTGATTGAATGTTAGGACAGCCTTGGCCGTCTTTAATTAATTGCTGACAACATTTGGTCACTTGGCTGAAGCATCCATTGTTTGACTCGTCTCAAGGCCGAGTCTTTCCTTCATGACGAAAGGGTCAGATTTAGTCTTCTTTCTGTCCACCTGCTAAGCTGTGTGGCACCAGAATCTTGGGAGTAGGTTTTGTCCAGACTTCAATGATACAACAAGTGAATCTCAAACAGAACGGAATACCGTTGGGTGGTTTTATGAGAATCGGGAGCTAATTTAGTCTGCTAGTGCCACACATGGTCTACACAGTTGGCACAATTATGGAAGAGGGAACACCTAGTAGATCTGATGAAGTGGGCTCTAGCCTAAAAAAGCTTTAGCCACAATTTTTTAGCCTTTAATGTGCCATAGGAAGCTGCCTTCTTCCAAGTCAGACCCTTGGTCCATCTAGCTCAGTATTGTCTTCACTGACTGGCAGTGGCTTCTGGTTTCAGGCAGGAGTTTTCCCAGCCCTGCCTGGATATGCCGCAAGGGATTGGACCTGGGAACTTCTGCATGCAAAGGTCCCAGGTTCTGCCACTGAGCTACGGCCCCATCCCAAGACAAGCCTACAGCACTCAGTATTTCCAGGTGGTCTTCCATCTAAGTACTAACCAAGCCTGACCCTGCTTAACTTCTGGAATCAGACGAGATCAGGTGCTTTCAGGGTGGTGTGGCTGGAGGCAAACAAGACTGTTTGCTGTAGCAAACTAACACATCTTTCTTGATGCAAATAATGTGCCTTTTAAATATAACTCCTCAAGTAAAGAAATGACTGCTTGTAGTGATCAGCCACTCCTCCCCTTAAAGAGTTAACAGGGAATGAACCCTTGTTTTGACTGACAGGCTGGTGAACTCCAGGGCAGCCAATAAGTACAGCAGGTGGGTGGGACCTAGTGTAATGTTCCAGTCCTCAGGCAGAAGGGGCACATACAGGGAACATGTAAGGCAGAATGCACACAAGAGTGCACAAGCAATTCAATCTTTCCATCGCTCCAGGAATGCCCAATTTATCCCCTCCGCAATAAAGCTCCTTTCGGCCGAAGTACTGACACAGCTCCTATATGGAGCTCAACTTGGCATGTGCTCTAACTTCTCTAAAGTAGAAGCCATGAAATCTAAGTTCCCAAGGAACATTTCTCAGGTACCCTGATGTGTGCCCAGTGCTGTCCTTCGTCGGGAAGCAAGACTGCTTAAAGTAGAGGCCAGAGCATGGATTCAGATCTTTGAATTCTGGCTGAAGCTGGTTTTCTACTCTGCAGGCCTAGCTCCACTTGTGTTAAAGAATAGCTATCATTCCAGGCGGGAAAGAGAGCTGGATGAAGGGCTGCACCACTATGGTTTCTCCCCTCTTGCATTAATAGCTCTGGGGTATGAAAATGCCAGGGTCAAACTCAAACAAAGAATATACGAGATGGAGCATCAAAGTGATCAGGGCTCAATTCCTGTTGGTGTCCATTTGGGGAACCAAGTTCTGCGTTTCAGCCCTGCCAGATACCTAAACCAGATAATCATGCCAAAATACCACAGAGCTCTGACACAGGTGCAATGCAATGCCTTTCATTCAGCAGTCCTGGAAGGGAGATATCAAAACATCCCCTACAAAGAACGTCCTTGTCTCTGCACATCGGGTGATACTGAAACAGCGGCTCATGTGCTCCTCCACTGCCAGTTTTCCCCAGATATGCGGCGTATACACATATCTTGATTATCTTTTGAATGACCTGAGATCCTATAATGTGGCTAAAATCCTCCAGGAGTTCTTTAAGAATCATTCCTAACTGATCTTTATGCTTAAGTATGTGCTTAACTTCTGTATTATAAATCTGTAGGTTATGTAGGTTGTTGTCGGACTCCTCTTTGTAAACTGTGCTGGTCTGTGATCGTAATAAAGGAATTGAATTGATACTAATTTGATGTATATGAGTGGATCTATGTATATTTCATAGGAAATGTTGCATCATGGGAGAAGATTTGAGGTTCCTTAAGATTTATTTCATATCTTCAAACGTCTTTTTCAATATGGCTTTGAAGTTTCAGTGAAGATTTGATTGATATTCATGGGAGACTATATGAACTCATATGGACACTAGACAAAGTAGTTCAAAACAGCTTATCACTGGGGTGCAGTCATTTTAATACCTATTATGGACTACATAGTTCTCCTTTTTGATCAATTGCCGTTTAGTGTATTTCATGTTTTCTTAGCATTTCCGCTTCGCATGATCTGTAATTATCATCATGTTTATATGACTATAATTTACAATACAGTTTACATTTATATATTCCTTCCTTATGTCCTTTTTTCCAATTGTATTCAATTGTATCATTGGATCTGTTGGGTTGTGTTTTGGATTCTTGGTTTCAGATCCTCTTATGCGATTTGTGAAGCACTTTATTCTGGCTGCATGCTAACCTCTGAGTCTAGAGCTGCTGGCTCTGGAAGGGAGGATGTGGGAGAGAGGGGCTTGGGCACAATGCCAAGACCAGTTAAACTCTCCAAAGGTGGCCAAGTAGGCGCAGTATCGTATGCATCTAGGTACACACCTTTTCAGTAGAGCATGATCTGAACTAAGTGCACAGTTAATCACTGCTCTTCCTCTAGGATGATGGATCTTCAGCGGTGAAGTTCGGTTTTAAAGGAGGGATATAAATACATAAATGGTAACATTTTCTGGTGTGTGTGTGTTCTTTGTAGGTGTGGATCACTACAAGAAGATCAAGGACCTCAGCCTTGATGAAATCTTGCCTCCTCACCTGGCCATTTATATTGATGTACCTGTCTCGGAAGTAGTGAAAAGGATTGAAGAGAGTGGGGAGGTAAGTTAGGTTGGGGGTGCGTCAGTCTGTGGCCAGGAGCCCCTCTGCTCCAGAGTGGTCAGGCTTGTTGCCCCAGCCTGTGTCTCTGCAGACATTGTTCTCTCTCCAGAGTGAAGGACTCCAACTGTCCCAACTGGGATTGGTGGGATCTGAACTCTGTGGCTTTCCTGATATCTGCGGCTCACGGCCATTAGTTCAAAAACCTCGTTCCTGAAGGCCAAATGGTTCCTTGTTCTTGGAGGGCCTTTTCCAAAGTCTGCCTCCCAAATGGATTATATATGCAGAGGGAGGCTGGAGCGGCAGCATCCCCTTCCTCACCGCCCTCTTGGCAGCATGGAATGGCCTGGATGTCACGGAGTATCTCCTTCACAAGCTAAAAATCCTGTTTTCTTCTTCAATGGAGTTCCCTGCATGTTTTCGTTCCACAAAGGCTTAATTAGTGTCAACTGTGACTCCTGCTAGAAGAAATTAATGCTAAAACAGATTCCAATGCCCACCTCTTGGCCTTCCACAACAGAGGGATTGAGAGACCCCCTAAGAGCAGAAAACCATTGCACCCTTGAGGCTCTTATCAACAGTAAGGCAGAGGTCACCTCAGGTGGATTTGCTGTATGTGAGCAACAGTTTCTGAGCACCTGCCAAGTTCTCCCAGGCATGGCTTCCGACCCAATGAGCTTGCAGTGCTGGTCGAGTAAAGGGGGGAAAGCAGAGTTGACCATTTAGTGATGTTTGGCTTGTTGTCCTTTAGGTATGACTACCTGTGTAGAGTGAGGGGTTCAAAACCAGGAGGAAACTCTACTCTCTCTGTGTGACCAGCCAAAGGGTCTGTCACTTGAGTCTTGCAGAGTTGAAGGCCAGGACATGTGCCCTACTATTATCTGAAGACCATTGAATATTATCAAGCCAGGAGCTCTGTGGGGTGACTTTTTGACCTTTCCTGTTGGTTACTTTAAGGGGCAAGTGGTGGGAGATCATGCCTGGACAAGTGTTAAATAAGACCATCACATTTTAGAAAGGACCTTGGCAGTCTTCCAAGTCAGATGGCCCCCCAGCCACGGTTGGGAAACCTTCAGAGGAGAGCTTGCCCCTGCGTGAGGCAGGCCGTTGTTTCACGGTTGAACAGCTCTCACAGTGAGGAAATGCCTCTTGATGTCTGGCCCAAACTTGTCTCCTTGTAATTTGCCTCCTCCATGGCATTGATTCTTGTTCTGCTCTCAGGAGCAACGGAGAACAGGTCTCCTCCTCCTCCTCTGTGGCAGCCCTTCAATTCTTGGGATGCAGCTCTCCTCTTCTGCTTCAGGCTGCTGCTGCTTCTTCTTTTCCAGGCGAAACGTCCCCAGCGGCTCCTTCAGCTGCTCGTCACAGAACGTGCCTTGCAGACCCCTCCCCATCTTTGTGGCTCTTTCCGAAACACTCTTCAGTTTCTTGATGCCCTTCTTAAAATGCAGGGTCCGGAACTGGACACACTCTTCCAAGGGAGGAGTCTGGCCAGCTCATAATAAGTCTGAGTATTCACTTGGTCAGCTTTGTGATGTTGAAGTCTCCCTAAAGGTTTTGGGTGCTAAATTAATACTGCTGACAATTGTGAACTTTAATTGGCCAAACGATGGGGTTTGGCCAATTAAACTCCTTCCAATTTGATTGGGTTTGCCTGAGAAGCAGTAATGTGACATTGTGCATTTTCTGTTTCCTTTAGCCATATGAAAGAAAGGTGTCCTCTGCTTACCTTCAGAGCATCGAAGATAGCTACAAGAAATCTTTCCTGCCACAAATCAGGTTAGTGAGTGTTAACATTGAATAAATATACAAAGACTTGTACAGAAAACCCTTATGGGCTTAGCACCTGTATATCTCTGGGATCGCCTCTCTGTCGGTTGTATCTCATCCTGTGAGGTCTTCTCAGCTGGCCCTCCTTATTGTCCTGGGCCCTGGTGTAGTGTGTGGTGCTTGGGCCTTCTCTGTGGCTGCCCCTCTTCTTTGGAGCACTCCCCCTCCCCGATTCGTTCAGCCCTCACTAGCTGCTTTTAAGGCCTTTCCTGTTTCGCCAGGCATTTGCCCTTAAAATTTTATTTTTATTTATTTACTTGTTTAAATTGTTGTTGGTATTATTATTGTTTATCAGTCTTTGGAGGAGGTGGTATATAAGAAATTTTAAATAAATAAATGGCTTGGTCCTGTGAATAACGTTTGTGGCTTTTAAGGTGCATGTTGCCACAATTTTCTTTATTACCATGTTTCCTCTTCTGCCTGCCCTGCCTGCCTCACCTGCTGGCAACTTGTGAAGGCCTTTTGGGAGGGTGTTCTTTTTTCAGCTTAAACCATTGCTCTGTCTCTGTGAGTGTGTGTGTGCACACCCATCTCCTGGCCTTCATTGTTAGGATCTTGCCACTCTGTTGTTGGTTTTTATTGTTGTTTTACATATGTGGTTGTATTCTAAACTTTGAGTTGCCTTGAGTGCTTCAGTTCAAGTCAGTTGGTGGGATTCAAAATATTTTTAAAACAAACAAACGGTTTGTAAAGGAGCATCTCAATGTTGAGTCTTTTCTCTCTCTATCAACTTTAGATTGGAAGGATGGCTGTCCTTGTCTCTCTGTTTCAGGAAACCTCAGTTGATCAATCATTAATGCTTACTGCGATTCCAAACCTGCATAAGCCACCAGTTCTGTTATGTTTGCATTTGCCTAAATGTGCCTTTTGGGGCAGGTGCTAGTTCACTCCGCCTGAAATCAAGTATCCTCCTTACCCACTGGTTGGATTGGTTTAAATAAGCATGTTTTGAAATTCTCTCTTCCTTGGTCCACGGGGATATTTTTACTTGCTCTTGTTTCTTTTCAGTTCCTCCAATTCTCCGTTACATTTCAGTCTAAGAACACACAATGCTCTCTTGTTCTTCCTTCTCCTCTTTTCATTACATCATCTGAAGATTTTTCTCAGGAGTAGAACTTCTCTAATCTTTCTATCTTATGTCCAGGTTTAGTGTCCACTTCTAATGTCTTGATTTCCTCTTATCACTTTAAAAAAAATAACTTGAGAGGCCTTATCCACCTGTCCTGCATTGTCCCCCAGAGCCGCCTTGATCTTTGAGCCATCTTTGGCTTGCTTTTACTTTCCTGGTAATTCCATTCTTTAGTTGCCTAGATTTCTGCTACCCCCTTTCATCTTGGGTTTAAAAAACTCTCCTATCAGATCAGATAGTTTCTCTGTTCAGCTGCCACATAAGAGTTTTTCCAGATCTGGAAATACAAATTCAGAAGGTTTCCAGATTGTTCTGGGTGTCTGTCTGTGTCCAGTTCTAGAAACCAGAGTCTGGATTCTGTTCTGATGTGGGCAATGTTTTTTTGAGATACCAAAGCATTTTTAAAAAGAAGGAACCGTCAGATATATTGATGTGTTATCCCCTAATGTGTGTTGATGGTCTTAATAAGATTTGTTAGGACATTTTGTAAACCAGTCTTCATATAAAACATGTGGCTGCTGCGATGGTGTGCATATCTGTGGTGGTGGTGCAGGGGAGGCAAAAATTCCCTTGCGTTCTCCGTTTTGCACCAGGCATGTGGGAGGTCCATGCAGAGCATCAGCCCCGGTGTGGCCCTCCAGGTTCCTGTCCAGCCCTCTTACAGTTTGAGTATGTGGTGTGCTCTGTAGCAACAACTCCTTTGCTGTTGAATGTCTAGGATGGATGTGGTAATTGAGGATCGATTTGTGTGTGTGTGTGTGTGTGTGTTCTAAATAAAATGGTTTGACTTCTCACATTTTTCTTCTCAGTGAGACCTCTGAGGTTTTGCAGTATACGGCCAGTGAGGCTGAAGAAGTGGAAAAAGTAAGTTTGGATGATCTATTGTCCAGAGCTTCTGCTTATGTGCTGTGTCCCCGCTTTTGTGCCCAGATGCAGTGGAAAGCCTCTTCTGAGATACTCTGAGGATCCCTTTCATTGTACTGATGGGATGGACCCAACCTAGGGTTCTCAGATCTTGCTGGACTACAGCTCCCATCATCCCCATTGTGCATGGGATGATGGGAGTTGTGGCATACCACCACCTGGCGACCTATGGCTGGGCACCCCGGCTGCACTGCAGAATGAAGGTCTAATTCAGAGTAGTAGCGATGGTGCTTAGGAATGGCTCCTTCCTTCTGACTCTTGTTTGCCTCGACTTGGCTTTTAATGGGCTTTCCCCCGTGGCCAATGTGCCTCTCGCCTTCTTCAGGCCACTTCATGCTTCAGCAGAAGCGGAGGGAAACCGGCCCCAAGCTTGGCCTCTTCATCTCCGAGGTGCTGTCAGCCGCCTGCTTGGTTGCCTGCTGCTCCTCCAGCGTGGCCTGCGTTGCCCTGGTGGGCTTTGTGTCCCGCCGTAGCTGGTCCTGAGCATTCATGGCAGCCCCCCTCCTCCCCCCTTCCTCTTTTTCCAGGTCATTGAGGATATCGAGTACTTGAAGTTCGACAAGGGGCCTTGGCCGGAGCAGGATGATGTGACTTTCCATCACTTGAGGATCCGGTAAGTACTGGCTGTTCCAGCAAATCTCCTTTTGTCCTGCACCTTTGCTGCTGACTCTGGTGGGGTCCAAAAACCCCTTGGAGTATCCTCGGCCCCTTACACTGTTGGTGCTGCAGCAGGGGGTGTGTGTGGCGCTCTGTTGCTTTAGGACAGAGGCATTTTTCTAGTGTGGGATGCATAACTAAATGGTGGGCAGTCTTTGCTAGATGCCTGCCAGCCAAGGGACACCTTCGTTTTCAGAATCAAAACAGGAGGCACTTCACCCAGACGAGTGCTTTGGAGCTAGTGCTACTTGCAGCACCTGACATACTGTGAAGTGCCAGAAAAATGTGTTCCAGGATCTTACATATAACCAAACCTAATGACAAAAGGTCCAACCCCAACAGCACTAGTTAATATATAACCCATAGGCACAAGATTCTGTCTAGGTCTGTCCGCCTAGAAGACCTGTAAGAGAGGCTTTTCCTTCCGCAATTAGTTCACTTGTCTGTGAGGCTTTAAGGAATAAAATACTGAGACTTGGAGACATGGATGATATCTCGTCAAGGTCTCTTCTATAATGGAATGTCATAAAAGACATTTCTTGGAGAATTGGACATCTGTATGGATATTAACTGGTCCACGTGAAAAGGACAGTATTTCGCGAAAGAGAAGTGCTCCAGGCCACTGTTGTGGATCCTTATGAATGTCCACTGTGAACACCCTGCCTTCAGAGGAATGTTCCCCACCCCTCGCGGATTTTCTTCCTCGTGGGTCTCTGGTCTGGGCATGCTTCCTGACCAAGAGGTAAAAAGCCAAGAGCAGTGGCTGATCCAGAGATGTTCCAGGAAGCTTCCTCAGAAGACCATCTTGCCATGTCTCGGCAGCAGATCCAGTTCAGCTGCTGCAGAGACGGGGCAGAATTGCCTGCCCCCACTAGAGGCTGCTTGGAAGGAGGGCAGATCGGAGCAGCGAGTCCTGCAGAGATGCAACCAGCATCCTCTTTACCGACTGAGCACTTCAGCTCACAGAAGGGAAAAACGCATGTCTGTGTGTAATCCCCTCCCCCACGTCAGTGTTTGCAGTCCAGAGATGCATTGGGGCAGACACAGGGCAAGAGTCAGTAGTGCCTGACTTGCAGCCCTTGAAGAGGAAACCAGGGGGACTTGACCGCTGACTCCTGAGGAGGCCTGGGAATTTAGAGAGCTCTTGTGTCACTTTCTTGGGGCAAAGTGCTGCGTTGTATTGGGTGGAAACTTGGCAGCCACTTTTGCTGCCTTGCTCTCACAGCTAATCGCCTCCATGAGTTATGGCTTGGCACCCTGATTCCACTCCTTGGAGTCAATGTGACAATACCAACTCCCCGGGAAGAGCCAGAGAGTGCAGCAGATAGGGAAGATCATGGCGATTGCTATTAGGAGGAGGGAGTGGAGCTGTGGGCTCCTCTGGACTGGGGACGGGTGAAAGGCAGCCTGTTTCCTGTGGGGTCTGTGGGCTGCTGGCCAGTTTGGGCCGTGCTCCCGCTGATGCTCTCCCCCCGCCAGGGCCACGGAGCCTGGCCAGATCCCCTGTGTGCTGCATGCACAGGAGGGGGCACAGCAAGCACTGGAAGCATCTGGGGCGGCGCTCAGAAACCCACTCCCCGCCTTGGATCACAGTGGCAGGGGGGGCTTTGCGCCCGCTCCCTGCAAGGAACAAAGGCAAAGCCCTCCCTGCCGCTGCAATTCCAGGCGGGGCAAGGTGCGTACCGTCACCAAAACACACTGTTGGGCGGGGAGTGACTGGTGAATGGGGGCGAAGGGAGCTCTCTCTCCACCGCCCTCATCTGGTCCCTCCCACCCCCTGGAAGTCAGCGTGGCTGCCGTGTGTCTGAATCTCAAAGCTGAGGTTTCCCTTGGTTGAGAAGGGTCACCGGGCTCTTCTCTCTTCCCTTTGACGCTTTAGTGTAGAGGACAAGGCGAATCTGATGATGCCTACGACTCTGCCTTTCGACTACATCCCTGAGATCACGCTTGGAGGCCTGGAGCTTGACAAAATATACCACCAGTACAAGGCGGTAAGAGACCATTCAGGGACTGGGGAGTACAGAATCATGGGGCTGGTGGCTTGGCAGAAGAGACTCTGGAGTCTAGCCCCTTGAGGAGGGATGGGGGGTTCCCGATGAGCAGCCCTGGGCATACTCCTCACCCCCCCAAATCATCAGCCTGCAGGCAGCACCCTTCTTTTGCTTAATCTTCATCTGATGCTAGATGAGATGTGCCTTGTTGATATAAAGACTTTTATCCCACCTTTACATCTAGAACAAAGTGCTGAAGGCAACTAGTGTAACTCTTTGAAAACTCTGCTGACAAGCCGTAGCACTGGATCAGTCATCAGGAGGCATCCAGCAGGGGCCAGGCCGTAGCCTGTGGGGGGGTGGGCAACAGGAAGCCAGAGAAGAGGGGCTGAGTGGCTCTCCTGGGGCAGGAGCTCCCCAGCCTGGCACCCCTTCCTTCCCACCCACTGCACTGCTGATGGTGGCAGAGGACATAGCAGGGCTGCTCCTGTCGGCCTTGGTGGATGCAGGATGACTGGGCTGGAGGTGTCCTCGTCCCGCCCCCGAGGGCTTTCAGCACTCCCAGCTGCCCCTGCCAATGCCAGCATGGTAACTACATCTTAGTCCACTCCTCTCTTCAGTCTTAAGACTGGTATGGCAAGTTATTTGATCATGAAGTAGCTGACCCTTAGATCTGTGATTTGAGAGGGAGCATATCTACACTACAAACTTAAGTTATGCTGCTTTTAAGTGGGGGTGGTGGTCTCCCCTACTTCAAAGAATCCTAAAGGACAATTTTTTTCTGTACAATCCTGTCTAGGAATGTGCGAACTGGTTCGAATTTGAACCGGTTCAGTTCGAAGGTTCGAATTCAAACCGAACCAGCCATCGGGTTCGAGCTGTCAGTTCGAATTTGAACTGAACTGGGTGTGGGTGTGGGTGTTCTGATTTGAACTGGTTCAAACCTCCCATCGTGGGTGGGGTGGTAGTTGGCACCCATGGGTGCCTACCACCCAACCCCCAAAGCAATTGGACACTCATACAATTTTTTTTACGAATTTTTGAATGATTTTTTTAAAAAAGAAATTTCTCATAGGGTATAATGGGACTCAAACTAGCCCATTATTCCCTATTTTGGGTTTGGGTGGTAGTTGGCACCCATGGGTGCTCCACAATAGGGAATAATGGGCTGCTTCGAGTCCCATTATACCCTATGAGAAATTTTTTTTTTAATTCAAAAATTTGTAAAAAATCAAATGAGTGTCCGATTGCTTTAGGGGTTGGGTGGTAGGCACTCATGGGTGCCAACTACCACCCCACCCACTTTGGGAGGTTTGAAGTGGTTCAAATTCAAACTGAACTGTGGGGTTCAAGCAAAACGAGCCCCCCCCCCCCAGTTTGAACCCAGTTCAAATTCAAACCGAACCCAGTGAACCAGTTTTGTGCACATCACTTATTCTGTCCACCTGCTGAGGTTGGTGGAAGCTGCCTTCTGTATATCTCGCCACACTCAGAACTATGGTTGATGGGAACGAGAGAAAGGGCCTTCTGGGTTTTGGTACCCAGCATGTGAAACTCCCTGCCCTAGAAGATGCGCCTTGCCCTGCTCTTGATTGCTCTTCCATTACCAGCTGAAGACTTCTGTGTGGACTTTCCTGCTCCCTCCTGGAGTGTGTGCATTGATCTGCTGTCTCTTTAAAAACCAAAGGCTTACTTGGTGGGTTGTTTTTAATCAGCGCTGTTAGCCTACTTGCGGGTGGGCTGTAGTTCGGTGGTGGAGCAGCTGCTTTGCATGCTGAAGGTCCCAGGTTCAGCCCCTGGCGGCGGCAGCAGCAGCAGCAGCATCTCCAGGTAGGCCTGGGAAAGACACCTGCCTGGAGAGCTGTTGGCAGTCCGTGCAGGCAGCCCTGCGCTAGATGGTCCAGTGGTTAAAAGTGTGGTTTGGTAGAATGCTGGGAATTATCTGGAGATCCCGAGCCGCCCCCCCCCCCCCGGCCCCAGTCCAGCTCCTTGAGGGGTGGTGGGAATGCCGCTTCAGGCTGGGGCAGCATCGACTGTTCGGGGGGGGGGGGATGCCCTGAGCTCTGTGGAACATGCCGACAGAAGGGAGTTTCAGCCGGGCCCCTGTTCCTTGCCTCCCACTCCAGCTTCCTGGGCGCAAATATGAGCCTGGCTATAATGCCGACGTTGGAGACAAATGGATCTGGCTGAAATGAGGAGAGCTAAGCTGACCGTGGGACTGGGGTGCGGGTGATGAAGCAGCTCCTGTTGACCCCCAGCGCTTGAAGCTCAAGAAGCGAACTCTGCACGCTTTGAGATGGCAGTGGGAGAATCCCCTTGCAGAGGAGGGGAAGCATGCCCAGCTTTGTCCAAGGGGACTCTGAATCGAACTCCAGAGAAGTGATGAGCACTGCAGGCAGGCAGGGCCTGGCGATCAAGACGAGCTCTCATCATCCCAAGGCTCACCGGAGCGTGGCCGGACTGGGGTGGAATAAAAGCCTTGGCCCGTGCCTCTTGCTGCCAGTGATTGTTTTGAGGTGACCTATCAGGGCAGCCCAGCTGACTGGGGTCCAGTCAGTGGCCCTGCCTGCCCCAAAGGAAGACTTGCTGGGTGGTCTGGGAGCTCCTTCCTTCTTGGCCGTGGCCTGCTCGGCCCGGAGGAGCTGGGTGCTGACTTGAGCCACGGGCAGCCCCCTTAACCAGGCTCCCTGCTCCAGAGGGGAGGCCTCGGAGTGGGGAAGGGAGGGCCGCAGGGTCCTTCCTGCACCTGGCCCAGCTCCGGGCGCAAATCAGGACAGACGCGGGTGCCTTGAGTCAAGCCACTTCACATTTAATTGAAAGGGGAAGGAACTCTTCTTCACACAGATTCTGACACTAGCAAAAATGGGGAAGGGGAGATGGTGAGCCAGTGTGTTCGAAGTGGGAGAAGTCCATATTTATATATTTATAGAGATGTTCACATCAGTAGCACTGGGAAGCAAGTATAGAGCAATGACTTCGAATAAATTACATCCTTTACATTTGCACACGTGGGCTGGTGGCGGAGGGAACGGAACGGCGGGTGCTGCGCGGAGGGAAAGGGAGTGAGCTGGAATTCAGGCCCCTGTTCTGGAGCCAAGGAAGGCAGCTCCCCACAGCTGGTGGGATGGTTGGTTGGCTGGTCAAGAGTGGGCAGTCCAGGTTGGTGGCTTGCAGTGCAGGCTGGGCAGAGACCCACTTCCTCCTCCCACCCGGGCCCTCGGCGGTTCCAAAAGACCGCTCCCCATTTCTGTCCTCGAGGCCTCCCTTTGCCTGGCCACGTGATGGGCCTCCCCGGCTTTCTCCGCATGCTCCACCACGGCTGTGCTCTGAGGCAGATGGGCAGCCACGTCCTCAGGCCCTGTGGCCAAGAGCCCCGTGGGTGGCAGGGGAGCGGGCTTGGTCCTTGGAGCCGGTGGAGGAACCATGCAGGATGGAACTGGGGGAAAGCTCCATCACCTCTGTGCAGCCCCTCGCTAAGGAGCTGTGGCCTTGGCCACGAGTGGCCTCCCGAATCAGCGAGGAGGCTTCTGGCAGCTTGGCCAACCCTCACCTTTCTGGCCCAACTCCCTGCCTCTTCCTGGCTGCAGCGTCAAGCCGGGTTCCTGTTCACTGGCATCCTGGTGGTGTATCTGACCTCTCCACAGGCTGCCATGGAGCCCCTTGAGGGTGGCGGAGAGCGGATAACCAGGAGCCTTTGTCTCTCAGGTCTAGGGGCCCTTCCCCACATCTTGGCCATGGCTGCCTGCACAGTCTTTTGTCCCTTTGTGGAGCAGGTTTTTGCAGGCCCACCTGGGCTGAAGGAGTGCAGTGCCCACATGGGGCACTGATCCAGCTCGAAAGGCGCAGCGCGAGCATGCTGCTTCTTGGCCCTGCTCTCTCTTCTGCCCCACCTGCTACAGCAGGATTTTGGTGCTCCAAAGAGGGCTTTGCGGTGGAGCCATGAGATCGGTGCATTCACAATACCCTCCCCTCTAGCCTGTGGGCTTCTCGGGGGCATCTGCTGGGCTACTGTGGGAAACAGGATGCTGGCCTAGATGGGCTTCCTTGGGCCTGACCCAGCAGGGCTGTCCTTGTGTTCTCAAGCAGCCTCTGTCAAGGTCAAGAGTTGGGCTGGTCAAGGCCTTACTGATGCTTCCCAAGGCCTCTGGTGGGCCACTGTGTGAAACAGGATCTAGCAGCAGGGCTGTTCTAAAAAGGTGCGAGGGTGCCCTCTCTTGGCGTGAAGGTGTGCCTCTTGACTGCTCTGGGCCGGGCATTTGGCTAGCTCACTGCCCCCCCGCTTCGGGAGGCCCCCCCGTGGGTAAGGGCTGCCCCAGAGGAGAGGAACCTCGTCATGCAGGGGCCTGGGAAAGCGAGGCTGCAGGGCATCTGTCCACTGCATGGCGTGGGCAGGACACATCTCTGCGACCCACAGAGGGGAAGGGCAGAATCTGGCTGGGCAGAGGTGGGGCGTGCAGGCTTGATGGCCACTGTGATGCGAGGACACCCACGGGAGGCTGTGGCCCTCTCCCCTCCTGGAGTGACCTGCGTGGTGAGAAGCCTCAAGGCCTGAGAGAGGCAGGCAACGGGGCCTCTGGAGGGATTCAGCAAGCGGGGACTTAGGGGGAGCAGGCCCAGAGGGCGCGCGCGGGGGGGGGGGGGCCTCTGGCAGACTGGAGGAGTCCGCATAGCCGGCCTATCCAAATGCAGCCCACCTTTCTGTCCCTTCCCACCACCTGGCAGTCAGTGGCGGAGTGCTTGGACTGAGTCTGCCAGTAGCCTCGACTGGAGGGGGGCAGCAGTGGATCCCTTGCTCTCGTGTAACTGGGCAAGAGCCAGGGAAGGTGGTGAGAGGGCGGCCCCCCTCTGCCTTGTGCCTAGACACGCTGCCACTCCCGCAGAGGCGAGGGGGACCGTGGAGCCCAGCTGCCCTTGTGCTCGTTTCTGCCTGTCCAGGTGGCCCCAGGGCCCAAGCAAACCTCTCGGCCCTGTGCTGGCTGGGGCTGTCCCAGGGTCCTTGCATGCCAAGGAAGGGGAAAGATGACCCCACAACAAGACATGACTGTGAGAGGCCTTCGCGGCAGGGAGGAGGAGGAGGAGGAGGAGGAGGAGGGGCAGCCTCCCCCCCACTATCCTCTGCTCCGCTTCCTTCTGAGGAGAGGGGGCTGTGCCCCACCCGGGGGGCCCGTCGGTCAGTTCCTCTTCCCACTGACCTCCGGCCTGCTCCTCCGCCCTGCAGTGGGACAGGCTCACAGCCTCTTCTGCAGTCAGCAGGGCAGGAAGGAGAGAGAGGAGCAATCCTTTGGACCAGCTCAAAAGTAGCCCTAAAGCGTCTGTGATGCAAGACGGATCGACACACACGGAGCGCACACGCTGAGCATGTCGGCTCGGAGCAGGGCCGGGATCAGAAGAGGAAGGCTTTCTTCTTCAGCTCGTTCCGCTTCCACAAGGCCAGTTTGGCAAATGCATCTGGCGTCATCTCAAACACACGCAGGAAATCCTCAGGGGTCAAGTGGCGCTGCAGGAGAGGAGGGACAGGTGAGTGCTCTCTTCTTCCTCCCCCCCCCCAACGCCCAAATGCCATGAAGGCCTCCGTGTCTGTTGTGAAGATGCCCTCTTGTCTTTCTGGGCCTGCCCGGCAGAGCAAGGGACACTAGGGGGGGACCAATGCATTAAGACTGGGGTTCTCAGGTCCCGAGTTGTTGCTGGACTACAACTCCCATCACCCCCAGCCTGAAAGGCCATTGATGGGAGTTGTAGTCCAGCAACATCTCCGACATTCCGCAGCTGCTGATGCTGCCTGAGTGGGAGCAGAATTCTGCTCTGTACCTCGAGCCTCGTTCTGTCCACTCCTGGCGGCAGCTTCACCCGACCTCGGTTGGTCACCACCAGCATCTCATATGGGTACATCTTTGGGAGAAAGAAAGGGCGGTCACAGCGCCAGCACTCCGCCCTGTATCCCTGCAGACACCCCCCCCCACCCCGTCCCCAGAGCAAACCGCAGAGGGGGGCGGGGTCAGCTGCCCTCCCGGGACCCTCACAGCAGCGGTCCTCACCTTTTGCTCCAGCATACTAGGAAGGGAGTTCCCCCGGTCCATCCGCCCTCTTTGGCCATTCTGCAGAGGGGGAAAAACCCACCGTTGGCCTTGCTCTGAAGATGGGCTGTGGAGACGGGCCGGCTCTCTGGACCGGCAGCGGAGCTCAAGGCCCTGCTGCCGCAGCTGCCACATTGATCCCCACCCCACCCCACGGCCAAACGTCCTCTTCCCCTTGGTGCACCCCCCAGCCCATCACGATCTCCTCCCTGGTGGTCCTGGGGCCAGAGACGGAAGCAGGGGAATGGCAGGGCACAGCATCAGCATCTCTCTTGGCACTGCCAGCAACGTTCGCAGGGCAGACGCTTACCTGCAGGCCTGAAAGACAGAAGGGGAGAAGCTGGAGGGGGCCGTGTCAAGCTGTCCCTCTCCTCCTCCTCCTCCTCCTCCTCCTCGGTCTCCTCCCCAAGGGAGTGTGGCAGGAGGCTGACGGGGCCCAGCGCAGAGCCGGCTGGAGTGAGCCAGGGAGGGCAGCCACCCCCCTGCCCCCACCCCACCCTGGGCAGCGCTGCGGCTTCTCCTACCTGGGCTGCTCTTCTCGCTGCCAGCAGGGCTGAACTCCGTGGACTGCAGCTGCAGATGGAGGGGAAGGGAGCAGAGTCAGGGCCCCCCCCGGGAGACAGATGGCCCACCTGTCATGCTCGTCTGGGGAAACATGTGGGGCCTCTCAGGCTTTCCACTGGGGGCTGGAGAAGAGGCCGAGCCTGGCCAGCTGGAAAGCGTCTGGCTTCAAGGAGGGCTTTCTGGAGCTTGGATGTGGTGGAATCTCCCTGAGAAGACGGGCTGCAGCTCCATGGTGGAGCCCTGCTTGGCAGGCAGAAAGTCCCAGCTCCAGGTAGGGCTGGGGAGATCTTTCCCTGCCTGGAAAGCTGCTGCCAGCCCGTGCCGAGCTGGGTGGGCCAAGGCCGGAGGCGAGCGCGCGCGCACACACACACACACACCCTGCAGGTGTTGGTCCAGTTGTCTTTTAGCCACTTTGGGGTGACTCCAGGCAGCAAAAGTGGGGTATAAATAAGTTCAACTGATTTTTAAAAATATTCTTTCTAGCAATATTATTACTCTTATGTGTGAAACACCGAAATGTACAAAAATGAGAACACAAGTAGATCGTGCCTCTGCCGTCTGGCTTACGACTGTAATGAAGCAATAGCCAGCGACCGGGCACACAAAGCCGTAGCCATGATGCCTGACCGAGGAAGGGAAACTAGTCGGGCTCATCCGGGGCAAGCTGCTGCTGGAACAGGGCCACTTCCCCCCTTGCCCAAGTGGCCAGGGAGGGAGGCAGGGACCGGCTCGGCCGACAGAAAGGGCCTCGCTTGCTCCCGCCGGCCGCCCCCCCCCACTCACTGCCCTTGGCGCTGATCTAATTGCTTGGCTTGTCCCCAAACAGCCTCCCACGCCCCAGGGCTTGGGTGGCCCCTGGCTGGCACCTTACCCTGGCAAGGGTGCTTCTCCCATAGGCAGGAAGGGAGGCGGATTTGGAGCTCCCCACATGAGAAGCTGGAAGAGAACAAGAGCCGGGGTCAGTCACTTCTGCACCAGCCACTCCTCCAACCGGGAGCAAGCCCCGGTGTGGATGCTGATTTTGGCACAGACCTCTGCAATAATTTTACAATGTTACCAGAAAAATGGCTTTAAAATATAACCCAAAAGAAATGCAAATACACTCCAAATTTGTGCACCAATCATAGTGAAAGTGCATTTGACTCGTAGGTGTTGATGTGCTTAACAGCTTGACATGACCCAGGGCCTCGCAGGGGCCATTTAGGCATGTGCAGCGGCCAGAATGGCCACCATGGGCACTTACAGAGGCCTGAACGGGCCGAAATGAAGCCTTTTCCCAGCCTGCAGCGGTGATTTAAGAGGCCGGCGGGGGGAGGGGGAACCTTCATGGAAAACACACACACACACACACCTGCGGCCTACAGGAAGCCCCCCGAAGGGGCGAGAAGTATTTTTAATTTATTTTCAAATTAAAAATAATAAAATAAAATAAATTCAGACTTGTCTGGAGGTTCGGTTCCAGTCCAGATAGAACCGGGGTGGGATTCGGGACCAGTCTGCGCATCCCTACTGATAAGCATATTTCCATCAATGAGACCAATGCAATTTCACAATGATTTGATCCTTGAGACATGCTGATGGTGCACAAACCTGAGGTATTCTTGCCGTTTATGGCACTCTGGTTAAAAAGTGGGTGGAAAATATACGGGAGAGAAAAAACAAAAAGAGAGACTTGTAGGACGCTTTAACTACATCCACACCTACAAGTCGAGTGTTTCACAATGATTAGACCCTTGCAAAATGCTGACTTTGGTGCACAAATCTGGGGCATTCTTGCAATGTTCAGACATTTGGCAAAAGAAAAAAATGGCTTAGAAATACAATGGATTGGAATTTCTGATAATGGAGGTAACTTTCCATGTACCCAGAAGTGGCCCTTCTCACTATTGCTGGCCCTCCCCAGAGCCCTTAAATCCTCTGAAGGCAAGATCGTGTGGGGTGAGGTGTGGCGCCCGCCTCTAATGCCCACATGTCAAGGGCCTGCTGAGGAGCATGCAAGCCCTCTTCCAGCAACAAAAGAGCCCAAACGATGGAGACATCTCAGTGGAAGCCTCTGCAGCAGCCCCAGCCCCCCCCCCCTTTCTGGACTCTGGCTGGAAAGCAAAGGGCTGCCCACTCACAGGTGTGGAAGGGTGTTCGGTCTGGGAGGGAGCGGGTTTTCCTCCGGATCGGGAGCGACTTCTCCATTTCCTCCTTCAGGATGAGTTTGCCAAGGTTGGAGGCAACCTGGGGGAGGGGGAGAGGAAGGCTCAGCTGGGCAAGAGCCCACCAGGACCGGCCAGCCCCAAAGCGCCCCCTCCCCACCCCACCCCACCCCACCCCTCCTCTCCTGCCTTGCTCAGTTCTTCCTTCTGCAGCTCACGCAGGCTCTGCAGTTCCTCGGCAGGGTCCTCTTCCTCTTCCTCCCCTCTCCTGGAAGCCATGCGCCGCCTCCACTCGGTCTCTGTGGGGGCAAGGGCAGGAAGCTTAAACCGGGCCAAGAGCCAGGGAGGGGACCTGGCCGCTGGGGCTGGGGGGGGGCACCCTCCGTCTGCCAAGGCCCAGGGAGAACTCGGGCCCGAGCAGGCTGCTGCTTGTGCGGAGTCTAGCACAGCCCTCTGCTCAGTTCCCCCAGGACGACAGGCCACCAGGTGCAGCTGGGCTTATTCCCCGGGAAGCAAGCTTAGGACTGAGGTCCTGGTGGTTCCACCGAGGAAGAAAGCCGAGAGCAGTCAGGGCAATACTTTCCAATGGGCCCAAGTTGTTGAGTCCCACAGAGTGCTTGTTCCGGCATATAAGCAAGCACAACACATGCACAGGTCAAATTCAAAGAAGTGTTCTTTGAAGCAAGAAGCTGAGAAGGTTTTCAGTTGCAATTCTGATGACTGGATTGCAGTTCTTGCCTAGGATGAGGCGGTTTCGTCCTTCAGAAGTGAGGCTTGGAGCCAGTGTGGTGTAGTGGTTAGAGTGCTGGACTAGGACCGGAGAGACTTGAGTTCGAATCCCCATTCAGCCATGACACTCACTGGCTGACTCTGGGCCACTCACATGTCTCTCAGCCCAACCTACTTCACAGGGTTGTTGTGAGGATAAACATAACCATGTACTCCTGTTTATAACCATAAACATAACCATGTATAAATATAACCCTGGGCTCCTTGGAGGAAGAGCGGGATATAAATGTATAAATAAATAAGTAAATAAATAGATAAAATATAATAAGGTGTAAGTTGAAACTCCATCTGGCAGTGCATTAATATATTTTTTAAAAAATTATAAACTGCTTTTCAGCAAAAATGTTTTCAAAGCAGTTCCTGTAGCAATGAAAGGAGGGTTCCCTGGGCCGACAGTCTAAAAAGGAAGCCAAGCGGGGCCCCAGCCCCAGCCGAGATGCTGTGCTGGGGTGGGAAAGGCACTGTGGCTCCCCCCCCCACTCAATAGAAGAGGGCTGCCACTTGAAAGGTGCCTCTAGCCTTTCTGGGGTCCCCTATAAAAGGCCACTCGACTGCCTGGCAGCTGTCCTGCTCCACCTCGGAGGACCCCACCAAGGCAGAGGGCAAAGAGAACCACCCAACAGCAGTTGGACCAGGGCGGCGGGAAGCTGCTGGGAGCACACCTGGGCATGACCCCCACTGGTAGCAGCGGGGCTTGGGGGGCTCCTTCTGGAAAGCTTGGAGGGGAAGCTGTCCTGGGGCGCATTGGCACAGCAGGCGGGAGTCTCAAGGCCCCCTTTAAGAGGCTGTAGCACGGCTGAGAGGGTGAGGCGGAAGGGCCCCCCCCCGCCCCGTCCCATTCCCACCTCAGCCAGAGACAACAGATGGGGGCCTCATGGTCTTGGGGACTCTGCTCAGCCCCACAGGGGGCATTCAAGGGTCACACAAACATACTCAAATTATGAGGGGGGGGCAGGGGATGTAGGGACAGAAGCCCCGCTTTGGGCCAGCTCCCCTCCTGCTTGTGATTGCAGCCTTGTGACTGACCAGCCAGACGGCGAATTCCTTTCCCCCTGGAGGGGGAGACCCATCACCAGCCCACCCACCCCGGTCATCTGGTCCATGTCCCCCATTTTGTGATTGCATTGCTGGCCAGCTGGGGCTCTTTTACGAAGAAAAGGCCTGGTCTCTCTTCTTAAAACACATGCACATTAAATGCCGCTTTCCATCTGAAAGAAATACAATTGCAGCAGCCCACAGAACTGGTTTCCAGCAAGAAGAACAGGCACAAGCAGCCACGGCCGCAAGGCCCCTGCTTCACCGGGCAGGAAGAGAGGTGCAGGCCGGAGCTCAGCAGAGAGCAAGCAAAGGGGGTGGGCAGAGGAAGACCCCTCGGGGGCTGCACCAGGAAGGGGCTCAGCACAGACACGGAAAGCCCCTCCAGGCGAGCTGCGTTAACTCATGGAAATGCAGCCGGTAGAGCTGCCTAGAGGGACATCGAACAGCCCTGCTGGGTCCGGCCCAAGGAGGCCCATCACGTCCAGCCTCCTGTTTCCCACAGTGGCCCACCCGATGCCACGGGCAGCCACAGGCAGGAGCTGAAAGGGGCCGGCCCTCTCTCCTGCCCTTACTCCCCTGCAACTGGGACTCAGAGGCATCCTGCCTCGGAGGCTGGAGGTGGCCCAGAGCCCTCCGACTAGTAGCCATTGATAGATCTCTCCTCCCGGCAGTGACCCAAACCCCTCTCCAGAGGAGGACCGGGCGAGGCCCCAGGCCCCCCCGCCCCGTGGCAGGGCTCCTGCTTTGCAGGCAGAAGGTGTCCAGCTCAATCCCTGGCAGCCAGTAGCAGCGGGTGGCAGGGGGGGGGGGTTGGCCGAGGGAGGCACAGCTGCCCCTCCCCTGCCAGGCCCCAGGGTGGCGCTGCCTCCAGGCCGGCCATCCATCAGGTGGAGCTGCAAACTGGTCGGAGCTACCTGACGGCTGGGGGGTGGGGGAGAGAGGAGCCACCCGAGCTGTTCCCGGGAACCCGGCCGGCACGTGAGGAGGGCAGCACCTCCAGCCCAGCGGGGAGGGTCCAGCCGCAGGAGGCCAGCGCGGGCTCTGCCCAGCCACCCAGACCGGGCACCGCAGGGCCACTCGGGGCAGGGCAGCATCGCCAAGGCCAAGGCCAAGGCCGCCACCGGGGCCACCTACCGACCACCGCCAGGGAGGGCGGGCAGGGCCAGTAATCCGTCTCGATCTTGGCAGGCTGGTTGGGATCCGGCGGCTGGGCTGCGGGGAACTTGGAGGACTCGATGATCAGGCCCTCAACCAGGTGCTTGCCCTGCGGGGCCGGGGTCGCCGCCGAGTGCTCTGGGCGGGACAAAAGGGGGCGTTTGGTGGCAGGCTCAGCAGCCCCGGCCGGGCAGCCCCGGGCCCACAGGGGAGCAGCGCCTACCCCTCTGCTTGTAGATCGGGGGCTTCTTGTAGAGATTCGTCTCCGCCATGTTGGTGTCTGGGGAAGAAGCAGAGAATTGCCAGGAGCAGCTCAGCGCAATGGGACCCCCGCCCCCCCCATTTCTCCCCCCCCACTTTTCTATGGGGAGGGTCCTCTGGCTCCCTCCTCCCTGCCTGGAGCTTAAGCCAGCTCAAGGGTCATTCCCTCCTGGAAACTGCAGCCCCACAAGGCTGGAGAGAGGCGCAAGATGGCGAACAAGACTCCTCAGCACCCCCTCCAAAGTACAGTGCCCATAATAAGGGGAGGACCCCCCCCCCACCACTGCTGGCTCAGACCAAAGGGCCACCTAATCCAGGGGGATGCTCACACATAGGGCAGGAAAGCAAGAGCCCCCGCTCCAACATCCTCCTCTACCCCCTGAAACTTCTATCCACAGATATACTGCCTCTAAACATGGAGGCTTCACATAGCCCCCATGCCTCCCAGCTGGAGACAGCTGGGACAAAACCAAGAGAGGTCCTGGGAGGAGGGCCCGGCCAGGCCCAGCCCAGAGGCTCTGGGGCGGGGGCAGGCAGAGTACAGGGCAGGGCTGCCGGGAGTGGGGCGGGGGCGAGGCTGTACCAGGGCGGTGGAAGTGGTGGACCCCGCTGCGGCTGGAGCTGCTTGTCCGGCGACTGGCCGCCTGGGAGGCACTTGTTCCTGGGGGCTTGTTCTCCATCCAGTCCCGGGTGACCTGCGGGTGCAAGAGAGGCATCAAAATGCTGGCACAAGCAGGGCTGGCAGCCCGTCCTCCGCCAGCCCCCCCCCCTGCAAAAGCTCCCCCCCCCGCACAAGACTGGTTGCAGCAGAAGCACGCCGGGCCCAGAACTCCTGCAGCCGCGCGTCTCCTGGCATCAGAGGGGCCGATGTCTGCGCCCCTGCGGTGGGCAGAGCTCTGGCGGACCCCGCTGGGCGCGTGGAGGAGTCTGGGGAGGAGGGACTCTGGCGCATGTGCGCACACACAGACCCACAGGCGCAGGCAGGCAGGCAGGCAGGCTGGCGCTGATGGCCTTGCCTGGATGAGGGAGGATGCTCTGCTCTCCCGCCTCCCTCCCTCCCTCCCGCCGGCCTTGCTCTTTACATCCCCTGCTTGGAAACGCATCTCCAAGGCAACCCTCCTGCAGGAAGCACCGACTTACCTCTGGAGAAGGAGGAGGAGAGAGAGATCTGGGCGAGAGAGAGCGCTGGGGGAGAAGCAGCGAGGAGGAGGGGGGGGGAGAAGAGAGGCAAGCGTTACTCAGCAGCACAACCCGCCCCGTTTGACTCAGGGCTTCATTCCAAAACACAACCAACGAGCCACCCCGGCCAGCCAGGAGCATGCATGCAGCCTCACAACACTCGTGGCCCGCCTGAGGCTCTCCAGGACTACAACTCCCATCGCCGTCAGTCACAATGAACGGCCTCTCATTTGCCGCTGAGGGCCCAGCAGGAGCCAGAGGGACCCCCCCCCCCCCCCGCGCACACCCCCGCCGCCCCCTGGGCCTTGACAGAGAGGGGGCCGTCCTCACCTCCCGGCTCCGTGGCCTCTCCACGTGGTCCAGGAGCGAGTAGGTGAAGTGAGGCTCGTAGATCATCAGGTCAGGGCGCTCGATGTCCAGGATGGCCTTGTCCTTGGGGAGGGCGGCCAGGTCCTTGTAGCCCAACACCTCCTTGTCCATTCTGGCCTGAGGAGAGGAGGAACGACGCCCTGAAGGCCGGCACAGGCTGGGCTGGCGACACCCATGGGAGAGGCGAGGCGAGGCGAGAGCGAGGCGAGGCTTGCTCACCGAAGAACACCAGAGGAGTGTTCCTCCTGCGGGGTCAGGCCCAAGGAGGCCCCTCTAGACCAGCACCCTCTCTCCCACAGTGGCCCCCCAGATGCCCCTGGGAAGCCCACAGGCAAGAGGGGAGGGCCTGCCCCCTCTCCCGCTGTTGCTCCCCTGCAACTGGGATTCGGAGGCCTCGTGCCTCTGAGGCTGGAGGTCGCCTAGGCCACCCCGGGTATTTCCAGCCAGAGGAGAGCGGGCCAGGTGCCGGGGGCTAGTGCAAGGGGCTGCATGGGGAGGCACAGCTAGGCTCTGCTCACCCCTGTTTCTCTGCACTGGGGCGGAATGGTTGGGGTCCCTCCCCTCTCCCTTCCACTGCAGTTTCATTCCCCCCATTTACATTTTATTGCTGCACACTTCAGGTTTCACAGGCTTCCAGCTTACTGAATGTCTGCAGCCTCCCACCTCCCTACTTCTGCCAAGACATCTGGGAAGTCTGGGATGGGACAAACCACGTTTGAAGCTGGTTTTCAGTGCCTCAGTAAATTACTGGCTGAAAATCTCACTTAATAAGTCACTTCCTGAAAATGCACGGAATTGTTCCTCTTTCCTCCTGCCTGATTGTCCAAAAGAACTTGGCTGCAATCCCGCGCACACTTTCCTGGGAGTAAGTCCCATTGAACTTAATGAGACTCCCAAGTAAACATGCCTCTGTTCTCCTGCTGCAACCAAAAACTGCCTCCTTTTTATGTCTTGATGTTATTTATATTGCTGCTCTTGTGCTTTACTGAGGTGGAGAGAGAATACGCAGCAGAGGACAAATATGGCTTATACGGCATGTTATGGACTAGAACGGGAAGTTGCTAAAATGTGTAGAGCTGGTTTGTTCCTTGTTCAAGTGAGGTGGCAACAGGACACCTGGGAGACCCTCGTGGAGTAATACCACCACCTGCATTGCCAGCACATAGGTGTGGATGTTCTCTCTCTCTCTCTCTCTCTCTCTCTCTCTCTCTCTCTCTCTCTCTCTCTCACACACACACACACACACACTTTGAGCGGAGGCTTGACTTTTGGCCAGTCAAATGGCTGCGGTTCTCAGGAGAGAGAGGGGGAAACAGACTTCCCAGTGCCCCTTTGATGCTCTCCTGGCTAGAGAGAGTTCTCCTGAATCAAGAGCAGCAGCAGCAGCAGCAAGAATCATCTGGAGGGACCAGAGAGGTGGCTGGCGAACCCCAGACAGTGCTGAGCGAGATGGACCCACGAAGGCTCAGGAGAGGCGGAGGAGAAGATACTCACCACAATGCTGGAGGGCGAGCCGGGGACGCTGGATCCCCGAGACGAGCCGACACTTCCTGGGGAAGTCAGCTGCTGCAGGAGAGGAGGAGGAGGAGGAGGGAGACTTGGGTCAGTAGGGCCTTGAGCAGAGATGGAGGGCAGTCTTCAGCTAAGGGGGTCCCCCCCCCAGGGAAGGTGAGGATGGAAAGAGCAGGGCTGTAGCTGTCAACATTTGCAGCGGGGAGGGGATTGCGGTGCCATGAGGAAGGACAGGCTGCCGTCCGAAGCCAGCTCCTCTGGCCTGCCCATGACCCATGCCTCGCCATTAACCTAGGGGCAAGCAGGAACTTCAGGCCCACGCACTCCAGCCCTCCATTCTGCTTCAGGGGAGGAAGTTTAAACCTCCCGTTTGCAGTTCGTTCCCCATTTTGTCCCAATCCGGGTTGTCTAAAAGAGACCTAGCTAACCAAGCAGGAGATCTCGGCAGGAGCTGCTCTGTCCTGAGGCCCGGTCAGGGCCACTGAATCCTGGGAGACCTAACGAAGTGCAGTGAGGGATGCTGCCAGTGCAGCGGGAGGCACTTAATTGCAGCCTGTACTTTGTTGACGACACGACCTGCCACCTGCTCACTGTGGTCTAGAATGTTGATAAGTACAAATACACCCAGGCAGAGGGAAGGGAACAAGTCACAGCCAGTGAGCCGGAGGACTTTAAAGGGCCACCGAACCTCCTGCTGGTTTTGCTACCAGGAACTGGTGCCTGGTCACGGACCTTCCAGGGAGCATCCGCCTCTTGCCTGGACAAATCCTAGGACCCCTCGTTCTGGAGTCTGACGCTGAATGGCTGTGGCTGTTCCTTCCAGAAGCACCTGCGAGCTGACCTTGAACCACGAGCCAGGAGGACATCCCCAGTTCAGACCGCACCTCAGCAGGAGGCCTGTCCTTGGGCAAAGCTGTTCTTTGCCTCAGTTGCCCTTGTGGGGAATAACTGGACCTGTTTCCTTGCAGGGCTGTTGCGCGAATTGCTACGATAATGTCCACGGAGTACTTTGAAGACGACTCCTGGTCGCTTGGAGGGGGTACAAAGCACTCCATGGACCTTATCACAGGATTCTCGTGAGCTTTAGCGCCTCCCTCTTGGTGGGAGCAACAAGTCAATGGCCACCAGGAGGCGCTGCCTTCCCACAGGCCATCAAGGAGCCAAGCCCAGGCCACAAAACTCACATGAATGTTCACACACTTTTTGTGATTGCTCAGGAATCTCCCCCTTCGGGTAATCCACGACCCCCATTCCTAAATTATGCTCCCCCCACCTTAAAATACTGCCAAGGACACATACAGGAATACAGGAAGCTGCCTTCTCCCAAGTCAGACCATCAGGGCTTCAACGCTCAGCGTTGTCTTACCCCAATAACTGGGGCAAGGAGGCAGCTTTCAAGTGGGGGCTCTCTTAGATTTAGCAGGTGGGGGGGGAGGAACAGGCCCTGTTCAGCCCATCAGAGCACCCCACGGCCAGGGGCAGGAGATGGGGCCCTCGCTTGGTGGCAGGCAAAAGGTACCAGCCCCTCTCCCTGGCAGCATCTCTGGGTAGGGCTGGGAGAGACTCCTGCCTGGACCCCTGGACAGTTGCTGCCCACCAGAGCAGACAGTGCTGAGCTAGACGGACCAAAGGTCTGACTCTGGAGCTTCCTCCGTGCCTGTGGGAGAGAGAACGGTCTTCCGTTCTCGTTTACTATGTGAACCGTATTGAGTAGTTTTGCTGTGGTTCATCAGTCCGGCTTTGTTTCTGAAAGGGTCCTCAGATGGTGTTGGACCCCAACTCCCATCATCCCCAACCACAATGGCCAAAGGCTGAGGATGATGGGAGTTGTAGTCCAACACTGCCTGAAGACCCACATCGGAGAACCTTTGAATTAAAGTATTAGCACCTGCCCAGCACTGGTGCCACAAGGCAAAAGTTCCTTGACGGGGAAAACACAACCCTGTGGAGCTGGCAGGTCTTCTCCCGGCCGCGCGGGCCAGTTTCAGGGGAGGCCAGGGAGGGATGTGAAGGAAATGCCTAATTTCCGATGCCCAGCGGTGGGGAAAGGAGGCAAGGCAGCCACAAAGTGTCCGAGAACAGCAACCCAAGAGACCCTTTTGGTCAGGGAGGAATAGTTTAAAATGGTGCAGAGCCAATCCCAAAAGGTCTACAGTGACAGAAAACAGCAGCTTCAGACGGAAGGTCCCAGAGCCTGGTCTGCGGGCCCACGATGCAGCCCCCTTGCTGAAGCTAAGCAGGTCTAGGCCTGGGAAGTGCTGGGATGCTGCCCCGAGCTCGGGGACGGAAGAAGATAGGTCAGCAAATCAATCACAAAAGAGCATGCCTCTTTTGTGTGCAGATGGGAGGAGACACTCAGGAAGGCTGAATGCCCCCCGTCAAGCCACCTTCCTGCCCCCCGATACTTAAAGCGCCCAGCAAAAGCAGGAGAGAAGCTCTACGTTGCCTGAAGTGGCGGGTCTGCAATAGGCATCAGCCTGGGTCCTCCTGGGGATGCCACAGGACCCAAGCCGCCTTCCTTTTCCACAGACAGCAGGAACTCGGTCCTCTTTCCCACCACACTGCTCATACTTGCTGCCTGGCTCTGGCCTGAGGTCTGGTCTTATTCCCATGGTAGACAAACAGCTACTCCTCTCCCAGATGTGTTTTAAAAAATCAGTAAAAGCAGGCTGCAATCCTCTGCACATTTACTTGGGAGTAAGCACCATTCAAAACTTAGTCCGCATGCCTGGGATGGTCCATCAACAATGCATGCCACACCCTCCCTGCCTCCAGCCCTTTATTGTAGGTGTTTCTTTATTCCTCAGCTTTTTGGCAAGAATTGCTGCAATCCTCAAATTCCCTTTGAGGTCTGTGCACAATCTCTCTCTCTCTCTTCAGCACATTCCAAATGCAAGCCCATAGAAACCCTGCTTGGATAACAGGGAAATCATAACCTACCCATTCTTTTGAGGCTGGGGTGCTGCATTTGGCAGCCCTGTTTTTGTTTTAAAAAATATGTATGCAATGTCCTCAGATAAGGAAACCCCCTGCACCAGCTTTTGGCCAGCCCCAGGACCAGAAGGGCTGCCACCCTCTGCCCTGATTTCAGCTTGTCACAGAAAGTGAGGGATACGACATGTTCGCTTGCAGGAGTTCCAGAGAACCGCCTGGGCCAAGCTGCCCCCATGTCAACAGGGCCAGAAGCATCGGTTTCACCCCAGACGCCAGAGGTGCATTGGCTGGCATCAGCCCAAACCATCTCACCCTGTGTCCTAGGCCAGGGAATCCTGTGTGTGCCAATTTCACAGCCAGCTTCCCATCAACACACAGCCGAGACTTTTGCTAAGGCCTTCAGCCTGGAGTTAGCAGGGGGCCACGCTGTCCCTCTTGGCAGGGGGAGATCTGGATTCCTGACCCCAAACGACGGCCTTTGCCACGTGTGGCCACGAGCTTCCCTGTGGCTGTAGCCACCCACCCACCAAACAAAGTAGGTTCCTGAGGGAGGCCTGTCCCAGCCGCGTTACCTTCTGTAGTTTTTCCATTCAAGGGTCTGCTCGAGGGCCCAGCTCATCCACCGAATCCTGCGCAGGGAGAGAGGCGGGGAAGCCAGTCGTGCGTTATTAGGATCGGCCCTTCAGACCTGTGGGGCAGGAGCAACTGGAGCTCTTGCAAAGGAGGGGCAGGTGCAGGATGAAGCGGGCTGCTGTCTAGAAAAGCTTCTGCGCTAGGAAATGGGTTCGTCTTTAAGCCCCCCACCCCCACCCCCACGCTTCGATGTCTCCCCAGGTCATCTGATGCATGAGGCGGATGGGGGGGGGCGATGCAGGGAGGCAGTTCCCAGCCTGCCTCGTTCTAGAGACCTCCGATCTAAGAGCTGGGTCTCCCCACGGGCTTTGCCTTCCTGCCCCATTAGGGGGTCGAGCCCACCAAGCGCAGCCAACTGAAGCTAATGGAATGTGAGGGGCGCATGAAAGATTCATGGCTTGCTCAGCATGGGCTGGCGGAGGGTGGGAGGGGGGCCCAGGGCTGCGGGACTCAGCCAGACGTCCTCCGCGTGCAGGCAGCAAAGGTTCAGCGTCTGATGGGGGTGGGGCGGGGGGGCAGGAAGATGCTGGCTTGGCTGTGGGCCCCTTACCTGCTGCTAGGAATCTGGTCCCCCACATCCCTCCAGGCTTGCTGGGACTCGGCTCCGGAGCTCCTTCTGTAGAGAGAAACGGGACAGGTGAGCACCCCCCGCTGCAGCTCCACAAAGCCCCCCCCCCCCCGCAACCGGGCTTCTCCCCTGCCCAGCACCGCTGGGGGTGGCGCTCAGAGGCTGCTGGACTCAGGTGCCCGGGAGAGCAAGGCCTTGACCAGGAGCCAGTGCTCACAACGGGGCTGTGGGAAGGAAGGCACCCAGCTCCCTTGCCAACGTCCAGCAGAAGGAAATCGCTCTGTGGGCACCATGAAAAAGCTGCTCGGGGCAAGAGAAGTGGGCAGCCCCATCATGCCACGAGCAGGGAGCCAGCAGCCCTGGAGGAGTGCCTGCCAGTGGGCATCTGGAGGGCAGCAGGGGACCAAGGGCAGGGCCCTCCCAGGGGCAGCGTGCCCACCGCCCCACGGCAGAGCAAGCCCGCCCCGGTTCCAACCCAGCAGGGTCCCTTGGCTGCTAACTCTCTGCTGGCAACATCCACACGGGGGGGGGCTCAGTGGAGTGGAACTGGCTCCGCTCGGTCTGGCTCTTCTGCAGGAGGGCCGCCGGGGGGGTGGTGGTGGTGGAGTCTCCCCGCTTGCTTGCGGCCGGCGCTTGCTGGGCTGCTGAGGCTGGGGGGGGGGCTGCTGCTCCCAGCACCCGGGAAGAGTTAATGAGCCCTTCTGCTGCACACACACACACCCCCCCGCCCAGGACTGCAGAGAAGGCTCCAGAGGCTGGCAGGGAGGCAGGCAGGCGGGCGGGCGGGCGGGCGCTGGGCGGCCACCTCCCTCCACTGGCTGGCCAGGCTGGCCCTAATGAGCAGCCTCTGGAAAGAGACAGAAGCTGCTGCACAGCTGAGCGGCCGATTTGTGCTCACGGGGCTGCCCGCTTGTCGCGATGAACAGGCGCCTGACTCCCCCCTCATTCTGCTTTAGAGCGAAGAGTCACAACAGGCCAGCACACGGCAGAGCAGCAAACGGTCCCCTTTGAGATGGAGGATGGGTGGGTGGGTGGGATGGTTCTTAAACTTGGCTCCCCAGGTGTGGTGGGACTACATCTCCCATCAACCTCTGCCACTACAGCCAAAGGTTGGGGATGATAGGAGTTGTAATCCTGCATCTGGGGACCCAGCCCCTGAACTAGATCATTTGAGAGCCAAGAGGTAGACATGGAGAAAGAAAGAAAGAAAGGCATGGAAGCCATGAGGGCCCAGCGCTTTGGGGTGCCCCCGATGAAGCCCTCTCACGGCAGCTCAGAGCCTCACAGGAGTCCTGCCGAGGCCTCCGTGCTTCTGACTGCGAGTGCCCAGGACAGGGCCTTCTTGGTCATGGCGCCCCAGCACGGGAAGAGACTCCCGAGTGAGGCTTCCTCTCCCTCCAGTGCTTGCGCTTTCAGTGACTGCCTCTTTCCAATTGCCTTGCCCCCCCCCCCGCCCCATAACAGGTGGCCTCCATGGCAGCCAAGAAATCGGTCAAGGAGAGTTGAGTCACAGACTGCAAATTAACTAAATGGAATCCTGTCCGGGGTTTTATTGCACTTTTAATCATTTTCCAGTCGTTAACAGTGAAGTGTTCCATTGTGCTCTCTGCACAGCAAAGCACCCTCTTGGATCCAGAAAGGAAACCCGGAGCAGTAGCAACAGCCAGCCAGCCAGCCAGCCAGCCAGCAAGCCAGCCCCCTTCCCAAAGTGCCACCTTTCTCGGCCCAAGGCCCAAAGGGGCTGCCCTCTAGGCAATGCCCGCAGCCTCCTCCCGATGCCCTCTGGCCCCAGGGCCTGCCTGCCCGCCCCGAAGCCTCCTCCTCCCCCTCGTGACAAGACGCCCATCACTCACAGAGCCTTCGGAAAGACTCCCACCTGGCTGCCACTCCCTGCCTGCTTTGAGTGGGAAGCTTTTGTTTCTTGAGTGCATATAGCCTGCCCCACCCCATGCACAGAGTGGCTGACAGCAGGGCCCCCCCCCCCCCGAATGCTAAGGCTCCTTGCTCCAAAGAGTCATGGCTAGGGATGATGGGGGTTGTAGTTCAGCCCCGTCTGGAGGAGCACAGGCCGGGAACCCCTGCTCTAAAGAAGTGAAGGTCTGGGGGACGCAAGAGGCCAAGGGGACTCCAAATGACTTGATTCCGAAATCAAAACTCGCTTTAAGAGAGCCGAGTCTCCTGTGTGGAGCGGGGGCGGGGGGGGGGGGACACTCTCTGCTCCTCCGCAGCCTGGAAAGGAGGCTGGGCTGGGGCTAGAGGCGAGGGGGACCCGGAGCCTGCCTGGGGGGGGGCAGCAGTGGCGGTGGCAGGAGCAGCAGCCCCTGCTGCCCCCAGGTCCTGGGATGCTCCTTCCCCTCAAGCAGGCATGTCGTCTTCCTCCCTCCACAGAACGGCACCACTACCCCCATCCCAGCCCCCACCTCTCGTCGTCTTCTCTTCGCCCAAATGGAGCCCAGTTAAGTCCAAGTCTAAGAGGGCCGCCCGGTTGCTCTGTGCCCACAAAGCCCCACCCATCGCCTCCAGGATGTCCTGGGAGTCCAAGGCGTTCCCCGCAGCACGGCTTCCCTTCTGCAGGCCTCTCCCCACAGACCCGTCTTGGCGTCTGGGGCCAAGTTTGGATCCCGTAACAAACCGTAGTTTCTTGTCACGAGCACACACTTCAGGCTGGCCGCTTCCAAGGAGGAAACGGGAAACTTCCTCTCGCCGTTCACTTCAAGCTGCAGTTTCCCGTTTTGTCCACACTCCGGAAACTGCAGCCAACAAGCCAGGATGTTAAGCCCCTGCGTTTGGAAGGCAGCGCAGGTTCTTGGAGGAGAGCAGGAATGAGTTCCCCCCTGGCATGTGGAGGTGGGGGGCAGCATGACTCAGCCTGGCCTCGGGCCTCCCCCTCTTCTCACATGGAAGATCGCCTGAAGGCGATCTCAGGGGAGGAGCTGAATCCAGCCCCTTCCAGAGTGGGAGCTCGGTGGGTCCGCTGAGCCTCCAAAGAAAGCCATCCTCCTGTGGCAGAAACCTCGCCATTCTGCACCCGATGGGTGGGCGGCTCTTTGGCCCGCAAAGCTGCTGCTGTTAGAAGTCAGTTGGCCATTAAGGTGCCACCGAAGGACCGGGGCCTGTTTTTGTTGCAACAGAGCTGGATGCACTTATGAAGGACACGGTGTCTCTCTCTCTCTGTGTCTCTCTCTCGCACACACCCTCCCCCACCGTGCTCTTGGCTGGGGCTGAATGAGTCTCTTGCAGCCTGGAATCCGGCAGGGGAGAGCTGGGGGGCAGGCGTGTCCCATTCATCTGGCCTGAAAGCCCCATCTGTGTGCCGCGGCGGGGTGGGGGCCTGAAGGGCCCCGGAGAAGGCAGCCTGGTGCCCCCTGGGCAGGTCCAGCACTCCGTCCTGGCAGCCGCCATGAGCTCAGACTTTCCACAGGATGCTCGGAAGGCCGGGAGGGGGCAGGGGAGGCCGCTGCCCCTCCCTGGGATCTGCAGATGCTGGGATGGGTGTGCAGGCAGGGGCCCTCTGCAGCCGGCCAGTGGGGAGGGGAGGGGGCTCCCAGCTGCAGACCGCCCAGCCCTGGCTCTGCTCTACAGGCCAGGCTGCAGGGAGGGGGCTAACCGCAAGGGGGGGGGCTTGGGCTGCCCTCCACTGGGGCACCAAAGTATTCGCCTGGCCCACAAAACGCCAACGGATGTTGCCAACAGCTGGCAGCCCAGCAGGCTCAAGACAGGCTGCTCCGTGCCAGGCTCCCTCCCACGGCAGCCCCGCCAAGGGAGCCTTTTGCAGCTGCCACCCCTCAAGACCCTCCTCCCCAGCCCAGCTGGGCCCTCTTCTGGGAGACCCCCCCCCACTCCTCTCTCACTGTGCTGCTGGGGCGCAGGCTCACCCCGGAGAGGCCAAAGACTCTTTCACTCCCCGCAGAATTAACGGAGGGAATTCACTGCCACAGGAGGCAGCGGTGGCGGCTGATGGCTTTAAAGGGGACTGGGAAAATGCAGGGGAGATGAGAGGTCTCTCCATGGCCGTCAAATGGGACCCTCCACCCACAGAAGCAGTCTATCCTGGTTGATGGGGGATAACAGCAGGGCCGGGCTGCTTGCCTTCATGCCCTGAAGGCATCTCGGTGGCTCCCGCAGGGGCTCTCGACATCTCCCGCTCTTGTTGGGACCCAACTCCCACAGCCAAAGGCCACCGCAGCTGAGGATGATGGGGGTTGTAGTAGTCGAAGAACACCTGGGGGCTCGAGGCTGAGAACCCCTGTTCTAGATGGAGCCTCCATGTTCAGGGGCAGTCTTCAGGGCACCTGCTTGGCCTCTGTGAGAAACAAGGTGCCGAGACCTTCCTTGGCCTAACCCAGCACCCAGCCTCTGCGGCTACTCCGAGGCGATTCCCATGTCGGCACGCCCGTTACTCAAGGAGGCGCCCTTTGGGTGGTTTCACCCGTCAGCTCTGCAACGCCAATGCAAAGGAGGGGCATGGACAAGAGGGACATTTCAGAAGAGCACCAAAGAGGGAGGCTGATGGGGCCAAAGGCACCTGTTAAGTGGCGACTTCCCTGTGTAGCGGGGGAGAGCAACCAGCCCTCTCCAACCCAGCATGCCCTCACGCCCTCTCTCCCCTGAACCCCCATTGCTGGCTTTGCTGCTTCTCAGACTGAGCCCCTTTGGAAGAGGGAACGAACCCCTAGTATGGAAATGAACCCAAATCTTATCGGCCCATTGTCAATATCACAACCTGGCGGTTCAGGTAGATGCGGAACACGCCTGCCCTCCCCTCAGTGACTGTTGCTGGTGTCCGTCTTTTTAGGTTTCTTTTTAGGTTGTGAGTCCTTTGAGGACAGGCAGTCATCTTATTTATCTATTATTTCTCTGTGTAAACCACTCTGAGCCATTTTGGGAAGGGCGGTATAGAAATCGAATGAATGAGTCTCTCATCCAAATTCAAACCAAGGTGGGCCCTGCTTAGCACAGGAGACAATCCATGCTTTGCTACCACAAGTCCAGAGAGAGGGAGCCGCCTTCTACTGAGTCAGACCCTTGGCCCATCTTGCTCAGTCTTGCCTGCTCTGGCTGGCAGTGCCTCTCCGAGGTTTCAGGCAGGAGTCGTCTTTCCCAGCAGTCCTACCTGGAGATGCTGCCAGGGATTGAACCCGGGACCAAGCAGAGCCTCTGAGTCACGAGAACAGCCCTGCCGGATCAGGCCCAAGGAGGCCCATCCCGGCCAGCATCCCGTTTCGCACAGCGGCCCACCAGATGCCGCCCCTGGGGAGCCCACAGGCAAGAGGGGAGGGCAGGCCCTCTTTCTCCCCGGCTGTGGCTCCCCTGCGCTCTGCCCCTCCCTCGCCTCCCGGTTCACAGCCCAGCAGCAAACACACACAGCCCTCTCTGTTCGGTGGAGGTGAGCTGGGTGGTGACCCTGGCTGGCGGGAAGCATCCCCCAGTTGGACTTGCCTCTCTGGGGATCTCTCTCGGCACAGCAGGCGCCAGCAGCAAGGCCCCCTTCCAGCCCCCCACCCTTAAGGGGCTGGGGCTGGGCTGGGCTGGGCTGGGCTGGGCTGGGGTGGCGGCCAGTGAGGGGGGCATTTTCAGCAGGACTCCCCCCCCCCCCCGCCGAGGCTCACCCGGCATTCATCCTGCAGTCTTCCTGACTCCAGCCAGAACCTTTTCACGTGTTCAGCTTTCCCATGGTTTGGACCACCGGCGTTTCCTAGTCTTTCTGCCGGCTTTTGAGTACCGCGGCTGGTTTCCCTTTTCTCTGAGGCTGCCTGTGCCCTTCTCAAGGGAGCCCTGCTCTTGGGGCAAACTGTGCCGCTATGGCTTTGTGGGGCCCGCGGCTGGCTGACCTTCATCACATACAATAAACAGTGTCTACAGAACAGCACCCCCCCACAAGTAGCACCGGCAACACAGAAAGGTCCTTGCCCTCAACGAGCTTCCAATCTGAAGCTGAACAGTGGGCCATGGAGCGGGAGGCAGGAGGGGCGGACACACACACACAGGGCCCCTGATGCTGTGTGTGTGTGTGTGTGCTGCCTGAAAATGGCCAGGCAGGCAGAGGACAAGCCTGGCGGGGCCTGCCCTCGTCTGCTGCCAGCTGGGCTCCCTCCTGCCCCCCCCGTCCGCTTTCCAGTTCACTCTTTGCTTATCTGGCGTGGCCAGAAAGGGACCTCGCCCCCCAGATCAGCCGCCGGCAGCCCTTTTCTCCATGGCAACCTCCAATCTCTCTGGACCATTCCAGCCGCACATTCCCTGCCCAGGAGGCTGGAATCCCGGAGACCACGTGAGCAGCAGCCTGCAGCCAGATAAGCGCCCGCCGGCCGGGCAACGTGGTGGAGATTCTCCCAGCAGCAACCCACGGAGCTGCGTGACCCGCCCGCAAACGGCCAAGGGCAACAACAAGCCTGTCTTTCCCCAAGGCAAATCCCCTCCTCAGAAGCCAGGCAAGGAGCCTTCCCGCCGTCAGTGGGCAGACCAGGGCCTGCCCTAGCACTCATGAGCCTCTGAAGCAATAAGGGTGCCTCTGAGCATGCTCAGAGTTCTCTCTCTTCACTTTGGATCCGAGACGATGGGGACAAAGGATCCCCAGTGGGTAGGGACCCAATCATGCCTCGCAGCAAGCGCGATGATGTCAAGCGCTTATCGAGGCCAGCAAACGGACCACGGACCACAGCAGAGCCACTGCAGACCCCACCTCCCTGGCCCCCTTCAGACCTCTCTCCTTGCCACCTCTCGGCTGCCACTGCAGCACCTGCTGGCCACACACCCAACAGCTCCTCCCGGGAGCCTCAGGCACCTAAGGGCACTTCCCAAGCACCGGGCAGAGGAGGCCGGGCCCCTGAGGAGCCCTCACCTGGCAGGCCCCTGAGACACCTCCCCCCCAGTCATTTGACAGCTGTGTCCTCCATTGATTCATTGTGCCACAGTGTTTTCTGGAATACAAGAGGACAGGCCCCTGCCCCAATGGGCTTACAATCTAAACGGGGCGGGGGGGGCTCATGCAGGAGTGGCTGCTCTGAACGGGGGGGGGGAGGAGGAGGCGTGGCTTGGAGCAGCAAAGGTGGCTGAGGCTCCTCCCTCCACCACCCCCAACACACTGCTTGCTGGCCAGCCATTTGTCAGATAGAGCTGCAGTTAACTGCACAGCTCTACCTGAGGAATAGCCAGCCTGCAGGCAGTGAGGCTCTTGGGCGGGGGCAGAGAAGGAGGAGTCATGCAAGCCGCCTCCTGTGGTGGTGGTGGTGGTCTCCCCAATCCCCCCCGCACTGGACAACAGGATGAGAAGGGAGTGAACTGGAGAGGACCCAGGGCCAGACGCCTGCAACGTTGTCCAGAGCAAGAGGCCGCCTTGGGGAGAGGCGGAAGATGGGGAGCAGAGGGGTGGACGCAGCCCCAAGCACCTCACAGCCTCATGCCTCTCCAGCAAGGAAAACTCTGCGGGGTTAATTAAAGTATGGGATAGACAGAGCATGCATGCAAAGCAGACTAAGGATGTGAGACAAAGAGAAGGCCATCAACCAAAGCATAACCTTATGGTGTCTTTTTCATCATTTCATATCGGAACAAAACTCAAGATAATGTGCAGCTATTTGCAATTTTAGGCACAATTTGAAACAAAATTAAACTCAACCCATCTGCGTCATCTCAAGGCATAAACTAAGCTGTTCTTTATTTTGCTGCATTTCCCACCCCTGGAATTTCCCCCTTCCGTCGATTGGAAAACTGTATGTCTTTAGCTTTAAGAAAAGACTTTTTTAAAAAACAGAAAGAAAAGCTTCACTTGCTCCATTTCTGTATCTCAGGCAGCTGTTAAGGCAGAGGAGCCCAGCCCACCCAGAACATGGCAGCCCAACACAGCCTGGCGGAGAGGGGCCTGATGCTTCCCTCTGGCCTCACTGCTGCTCCCCCCCCCCCCGCCTTTGTTCCTGGCCTCCCCTTTCCTCTGGACCGCCTCCACGCCCCCCCCCCCCATGTTTGTAGTGTCATTAGCAAGTTTCTATGGAAAACGCGCTGATGGTGCCAGAAAGGAGGCTGGTCACAAGTTCCAGAAGCAGACACAAGGTTCAGCCGGCAAGCCAGCAGCCAAGCCAGGGCGGGAGGGCGGGGGTGCTGAGCTCGCACAGGAAGAGGCCGAGAGCCCAGCAAACCTGCTGTGCTCAGCACCGAACAGGCAGCCGGGCGGGCGAGGCTTCGCCCAGAGCTCCTGCCCCTAAGCAAAGAGGCCCAGCAGCTCCTGCCGCACCCCACCCCACCCCCCAAGCGGGAAACACGCCTTTCCTGCAAAGGGGACCTGCAGGCCTCCTTTGCGTGGAGGGGGCTGTTGGGAAGGCTGTGTGGGGAGAGTCAGAACAAACGTGGCCGCTGCTGCGTGAATTTGGAGGAGGTGTCTGGGAGCAGCCAGAAGAGGGGAGCCCGGGTGACCCAAGCCAGACCGCAAGGAGCAGGCCCCACAGCCCGCCTGGCCCCAGCAGCCTCTGGTGGGCCACTGTGTGAAACAGGATGCTGGACAAGATGGGCCTCCTTGGGCCTGATCCAGCAGCAGGGCTGCTCTGATGTCCACGTGACGCACGACACGCCTCCTGCACAGGTGTGGGTTTCTCCTGCATGCACCATCACGTGTGATGACTGCACAAGTGTGGGTTTCCCCACATGCACGTCCCTTGGGACAACCTGTTGCCAGGCCGGGCTCCCCCCCCCTGCGCACATGTGGCAGAACAAGCACATGCAAGCATGGGTTTGTGGGGCACCAATGGAGGAGGGCCCGCCTGGGCCAAGCAGCTTCTGTCCAGGAAGCTGCTTGGTGACATGGCCTCCTGATGCACAAGGGGCATCTCCCCTGCCCCTCCAGCCACTGCCCTCCGCTCTAGCAGTTCACAGAGACCCATGGGCGGGGGACAACGGCCTGTGCAGGAGATGGATAGCCAGGAAGGGGGCGCTCCAGTCTGCTCTGCTCACTGGAAGCATTTCTCAGGAGAAAAAGATCTGTCTCCTGGAAGACGTGATGTGCACAGCCAACCTGTGGCAATGGTATCACAAGTGGTGCCGTCAGGAAGGTCTTGTGGCACTCCTGAGCAGGAGCAAGAAAGCCTGAGGTGAGGGCATGGAGACAGGCCAATACTCCCCACCTGCTTCTCCAGGGCTGTGCTTAGTAATTATTATTTCTTGTTTACACAGTCAGACAGGTGTTATTGACTGGTTTGTTTTCTCCAGACATCGAGTCCTTCCCAAGGACCTGGGATGCCAGAATTTTATTGTCATTGTTATAGATATCATTTCAGAATATAGCCTGTTCCCAGTAAAGCTGCTTTTTGGAATTGGCTGATGGTGATTTCTGTGGCCCCTCTGGTGTTGAGGTGCTCTTCATGGTCTTTTGGGACTGCACCCAGGGCGCCAATTACCACTGGGATTATTTTGGTCTTCTTCTGCCACAGCCTTTCCATTTCAATTTGTAGATCTTTGTATTTGGTTATTTTTTCTATTTCTTTTTCTTCTATTCTGCTATCACCTGGTATTGCTATGTCGATTATTTTAACTTGTTTTTCTTTCTTCTCGACTATAGTTATATCTGGTGTATTGTGTGGCAGATGTTTGTCTGTTTGTAGTCGGAAGTCCCATAATATTTTTGCATCTTCATTGTCTACAACTTTTTCAATTTTGTGGTCCCACCAATTTTTGGCTACAGGTAGCTTGTATTTTTTGCAGATGTTCCAGTGTATCATCCCTGCTACCTTGTCATGCCTTTGTCTGTAGTCAGTCTGTGCAATCTTTTTACAACAGCTGATTAGGTGGTCCACTGTTTCATCTGCTACTTTACAGAGGTGGCACTTGATGTTTGTTGTTGATTTTTCTACTTTTGCTCTTATTGCATTTGTTCTTAGTGCCACCAATATTAGACCCTCTGTTTCTTTCTTCAAGTTGCCTTTCTTAAGCCATTGCCAGGTCTAGGTGATGTCTGATTTTCCACTTATATTGTGCAAATATTGACCATGCAGGGGCTTCTTTTTCCATTTTTCTGCTCAGTTCTTGACTTGTTCTTTCTTGTAGGCCTGCTTTGTTTCATTGGTGTTGAATAGTTTCACGTTCTTGACCATTTGAAGTGCATCTTCTTCACTGTCCTTGATATATTCTTCAAGGCCTCTTTTCTCCTCCTCTACTGTTTGATGGACTTGCAGCATTCCTCTTCCACCTGAGCTGCGAGGGAGGTAGAGCCTATCGACATCACTGCGGGGGTGCAGAGCATGATTGATGGTCATGATTTTCCTGGTCTTACGATCCAGCGTCTCAAGCTCTGCCTGGGTCCAGTCTATTATTCCTGCAGTGTATCTGATAACAGGTATATCCCAGGTGTTTATGGCTTGTATGGTGCTCCTGCCATTGAGTTTGGACTTGAGGATTTTTCTAACTCTCCTGATGTATTCACTTCCAATTTTTCTTTTAACTTCAGCGTGTGCAATGTTATCAGCCTGGAGAATGCCCAAGTATTTGTAAGGTTCTTTCTCTTCCAGGTTCTTTCCATGTTCTTTCTCTTCCAGGTTTGCTTCCATTGGGCAGTTCTATTCCTTCTGTTTTTGTTATTTTTCCTCTGTTCATTATTAATGCAGCACACTTGTCTAGTCCAAACTGCATTGCTATATCGCTACTGAATATACGGACAGTGTTTAGCAGTGATTCAATTTCTGACTGGACTTTCTATACAACTTCAGATCGTCAATGTAGAGCAGATTGTTTATTTTACTTGATTTTTAAATGTTTGGTATCTGAGGCTTGTTTTGTTTAGTATTTGTGAAAGTGGAGTCATGGCGATTACAAACAACAGAGGGGATAGTGAGTCCCCTTGGAAAATGCCTCTTCTAATGCTAACCTGTCCAAGCGCCTCGCCATTGATTATTAACTGTGTACTCCACATGCTCATTGCTTTTAAAATAAATATCTGAATGTTTTTGTTGACATCAGTTGTTTCTAAACATTTTAGTATCCATATGTGAGGCAATGAATCGAAGGCTTTCTTGTAGTCAATCCATGCAACACTTAGATTGGTTTTTCTTCTCTTGCAATTTTCTAAAATCATTTTGTCAATCAGCAGCTGGTCTTTTGTGCCTCTGGTGTTCAGGCAATTTCCTTTCTGTTCAACTGGAAGCTGTTTGTTAGTTAATAAGTGTTGCATCACTTCATCTGCTATTATTCCAGTTAATAATTTGAACATGGTTGGCAGGCAGGTGATCGGTCTATAATTACTTGGAACTGCACCTTTTGCTGGGTCTTTCATGATGAGATGAGTTTCCCCAGTTGTTAGCCATTGTTCAATATCACCTCCTTGCAAAATGTGGTTAAACTGTTTTGATAGTTGTTTATGAAGGCTTGTTAGGTGTTTAAGCCAAAAGTCATGCAGTTCATCGTCGCCTGGAGCAGTCCAATTGTTAATTTTCTTTGCTCATTCACTTATTAATTCTGGTGTTATTATTAGATCTCGCATTTGTTGGTTACCTTTTTTGACCTCTTTCACCTAGCCTGCTTTTTTATTATAATCTATTGGATTGTCCCATAATTTCCCCCAGAATTGCACTGTTTCTTCTTTATTTGGTGTTTCTAGGTTTCTTGCAGTTTCTCCTTCTATGCTTTGGTAGAAACGTCTCTGATTTGACTGGAATTGGAGATTCTGCCTGTGTTGTGTAATTCTGGCTTCATATCTGCTAATCTTCTTTGACACGCCTGTTATTTGCTGCTTTATTGTTTCCAGGACTTCTCTCATTTTCCTTGAATCTAGGTGGTATTTTTGGATCAGATACTGTTTGGTGTTTTCATTCTTCAGCTTCTTGTCTTTCATATATTTCAATTTACTAGAATCTGATCTAAGCCTGGTGATTTTATTTTCTAATCTAATCTTCCATTTAGGTGATGTACTACTTTCTTTTTTTTACAGGTCCTTTCTTTTTTTTACAGGTCCACTGATCTTATATCCGAGCTCTTGTGTTGTTATTGTTGCTGCACTGTACATTAGCTGGTTTGTTTCTTGCAAATTATTGGTTGTTATTTCTGCAAGTGCAGCATTTACATCTTTTAATGCTTGAGCAAGTTGTTTTTTGGCAACTGTTTTTAGAGCTGGAAGTTGAACCTTGGTGGTTGTTTGGTTCATATGCTCAGTTATTTTTTGCTTTAGTTCTTGTTGCTTTCCTGTTAAAGAGCCCCTGGTGGCACAGTGGTAAAACTGCCGCCCTGTAACCAGAAGGTTACAAGTTCGATCCTGACCAGGGGCTCAAGGTTGACTCAGCCTTCCATCCTTCTGAGGTCGGTAAAATGAGTACCCAGAATGTTGGGGGCAATATGCTAAATCATTGTAAACCTCTTAGAGAGCTCCAGCTATAGAGCGGTATATAAATGTAAGTGCTATTGCTAAACGGCATTTGGGTTTTGGGGGTGAAGGCAAAGGGGAGGTTGCCTGGTTTTGATTTTGAAACAATTCAGCAACAGTGGCATCCTTAGTCTATTTCCAACACCTCCTCCACCTGTGCCTGAGCAACTTCTTCAGTTGGTGGTAATTCTTCTTCCATATCTTGAGCCTGTGTTGCTCTTTGCAGTTCTTCCAGCTCAACTTCTGTGAATACTTTATTTCTTATTATGAATCTTCTCTGGTCTGTTAGCCTTTGTTCTGTTATTTCTGTGTCTGGATGCTTCTCTTTCCAAATCTGGCACATTCTTTTCAAATAACCTCTTCTAGTTGGACTAGATTTGTAATAGCAGATAATTATTTCCTTGTTGGCATTTTTCGTATATTTTCTCCGGTTAAGCGACGTTTCTTCCAGTAAACTTGCAGTCTCCAGCCCTGGTTGCTCAACTGAAGATCCTGAGTCCTGTAGCCCACTTGCCACCAGATGTCCAGGGACTCCAGCACCTGGCACGGTCCTTGTTGACATGGGCGACGACCGATCCGGTATAGATTTATTAAAGTTACGTCTCACCATATTGTTGATGGGAGAGGCACTCTTTGTCTGGCTCCTCTGGTGAGACCTGTCCAGTATGGTTGGACCTCTGGCATAGCTCTTACCTTCCTCAGAGCACGCAAGCCCCACAACCACGCCAAGGTCGTACCTCACTAGGGGCCAAGGTATTTATTTATTTATTTATTCATTTGATACCGTCCTTCCAAAAATGGCTCAGGGCAGTTTACGTAAGAGAAATAATAAATAAATATGATGGATCCCTGTCCCCAGAGGGCTCACAATCTAAAAGGAAACATAAGCTAGACACCAGCAACAGTCCCTGGAGGTCCCGTGCTGGGGGTGGAGAGCTTATGCTGGCTCCTTGGTTGGCAGCCTAGAGGCTCAGCCAGCCCAAGGTCCAGGGTCTGTGTGTGTTGCCAAGGGACCCTGGGCAGACCCGCAGCGGTCAATCCCCAGTGACCTGACTCCTGGCACCCTCGCCAAAAAGGATGTCCTCCACTCCTGGTGCCGCAGGTATCCCATCCGGGCGCTTCTGCCATGCGCTGCCGAGGACAGGAGGTTGCCCACAGCCTCTGCGAGGGCTCCCAGTCCTCTTACGACAGGGATTCCCGGCATCAGGTCCCCAGATGACACTGGACTACAACTCCCATCAACCTCAGCCACAATGACCCAGGGGCGATGGGAGTTGTAGTCCAACAATTTCCCAGGGCATCCTTCCCAGGCAGACTAGTTCTTCTGAGCAGGCAGGAGTGGCCGGGGCACATCAGCCCTTTCAAGACGGGGGCCAGAAGCAAGGGAGAGCTCAAGACTGCCGCCTGGGCCGAGGCTCCGTCCCAGAAGCAGAGCCCTCTCTGGAAAGCCTCCCTCCAAACAGCTTCAAGGCATCAAGCCTGGCCTGGCTTTCCAAGCGGCTCCTTCCAGGAGCTGCCCCCCCCCCCAGCAAGTCCATTAGAGACAACGAGGGCTTGATGGAGGAGCCACCGGAGGAGTTAATGGCATGGAAACTGCCATACAGAGAGAGAGAGAGAGAGAGACAGCCAGTGCCGCCCGGCAAGCCCCGCTCCAACCTGGCCTAAATACGCCCTTTCACAAGACAGACTCCAGCAGGCCAGCCCGGGAGCCCCAGAGGCCACCTCCCGGCTGAGCCCCACACCCCAGCAGCCTCTCCCTAGCCAGGAGGCAGAATGCAAGGCCCCGGCCCTGGGGGTGGGGGGTGGCTGGCTAGGGGGCTCCCAACAGACCCGGAAACACAATGGCTCAGCCAGCCTTGTTTGGGTTTGGGGGCCAGCTGCCGGAGAAGCCAGGGGCAAGGCTTTGACGCCCCACTCCAGCCATTGCCCCATGAAGTTGCACGCCTGCAGAACAGGCAGGTTTTGCGCTGGTCCCCGTCTGGTCTCCAAAGCCGCCGGGGGCAGAGTGAGGCCCAGATTTGCAGGCAAGCCAAGACGCCCCAGAAGCCAAGGCTTTCTGCCCCAAGGACGCCGGGGCCCCTGACTAGCAGGGAAATGCCTCTCCCATGGGCACAACAGGCCAACGGAAACAGAGCCCCTCCCAGCTGGATCAGGGCTTTCAGAAGGGGGGGGAGCTGTCCAGTCACAGCACATGGCACGGGTGGGGTGGGGGGCACATCCAGCTCGGCTGTTTTGACTGTGGCACCAAGATAAGGCAGCGCATGGCTCCTTCCACGGTTGCTCACGGCTTCCTCCCTCTGCCCACCCCCCGCCCTCTGACCAGCCTCTGGTGGTCTGCTCTGGGATGGCCGAGTTGCAGGAAGGAGGGTGCTTGACCCTGGGAAGCCTCCAAGCCGGCTGCAGAGCCCCTTGGGATTGCTGCTGGATGCAAAGAGGTGGGGAGGAAGAAGATGCTTCCCCTGCCCCCCCCCCCGCCTGCACGCCCCTGCTAACTGAGCAAAGAAGAGCCATTTTTAAGTGGCAATTCTCTTTATTTAGCAGGGGGAGAGCAATTGGCCCTCTCCATCCCCAGCACAGCATCCCTCCAGTGTCTATCTTGTGTTTCTTTTTTCAGATTGCGAGCCCTTTCGGGGCAGGGGGCCATCTTTTCTTTCTTCCCTTCTCTCTGTGTAAACCGCTTTGGGGACTTTTGTTGAAAAGTGGTATACAAATATTCTTCAGTAGTGCAGGCCTGGAGCTGGGGGTGGTGCAGCAGCAGCAGCAGCGTCTGCCTCCTCCAGGCCTTGCCTCCGAATCCAGCTGCAGAGAGGGCGGGAGGGAGAGGCAGGTCCTGCAGGCTGAACCAAGCGAGGCCCAACCAGGGGGCCTAAGACGAGTTGCTTGCAGGCCCCCCCCGCCCCCCTCTCCGCCTGTGCACCCAGAAGGTCCCAGGTTCAGCCCCGCTCAAGGACCAGGGGCCCTGGAGAGGGCCGGCACGGAGCCCAAAGGGCCAGTGGCTGCCTCTGGAACAGGCGTCTTGGTGCGTCTTCCTCCTCTGCAGCCACGAGGCGGCAACATCTCTGAGGATGTAGACCGGAGGAAGCCGTCTCAGGGCACAAACCCTGCTGAAGTTAGGGGGAGACACGCACAAGCGCTGGCCTCCTTCATCTCAAAGGTGCTGGTGCAGAAGCCCCCCGTGGGACGGGTGCCAGGTGGTGGACGTGAGCGCAGGAGGGGGCGAGTGCTGCTTCGCCTCTCCAGCCTGGCTGGTCCCACAAGCCGAGGGGTGGGGGTCAGCTCAGCTCCGGGTGGGGCGGACCTTGCAGCCACTCCGGGGGGGGGGGGGGGCGAGAGCTCCCCAGAGGGGCCAGAGTGGCGGTTGGCCTGGTTTGGCTCCTTGGCGAGCGGAAACCACCCGGGGAGGAGGGTCTCAGGAGGCCTAATCGGGGCTTAAGGGCAGGATTAGGCTGCTCATCCTGCAGATCACAGGGAGGAGGGGAGCTGCCTGCCTGGCCCTGGCAGGGGAGGGCCGCATGGGGGCTGGGGAACAAGGGGGAGCCCCCCCCCCGGAGTACAGAAGGCAGAGGCCAGCCCTGGCCCCAGAGGCCTGCTTCCCTCCCCACGTCACTCGCACCAGCATCCCCCCCCCCATGAGCCCAGTTGCAATGCTTTAGGATGCCAAATGATTTTTGAGGCCACCCAGTCAGGAAGCCTCCCAGGAGCATAAAGGGGCTCCTGGTTTCCCTAGGGACGGGGGGGGCACCCCAAGAGAGGGCACTGGAGGTGGCTTGCCTGGCTCTGGCCTGAAGGCACACACTTCCTCCGAGGCAGGGTACCTCTGCGCCCCCCCACCCCCCCGGAAGTGGCCCTGGAGAAGGCTTGCTGCTGGGTCTCCTCAGGGCTTGCTGTCCGGAGAGGGGCAAGGGGCAGCTCCCTCTTCACAACAGGCCTAAGGAGAGAGAAGGGCTCCAGGCCAGGCGAAGAGAGGCTCCGACAGCCCCCTCCAAGTGCCTGATGGCGGCGCTGAGACCCAGACTGAGAGGGCAGGAGACGGAGTCCGGCAGGAGGCCCAGCCACGGCCCCAGGGCTTCTTCCCAGAGTGCAGAGACGGCTTCAAGCACCCCCTGGACACGGTGGGGGGCGGGAGCCGGGAGAGAGACAGTGAGCAAGCTGGCAAGGGGCTGCCTTTGCTGAACAGACCCCCCCCCCCTTCCTGGCAGACAAGGCTCCTCACCCCACCCCACCCCGATGCTCTCAGAGTCCTTCGGGCACAAGGTTCTCACCACCAGGCTGCCGCCCCCCCTCCCTGTCTTGTCCTGGCCAGTCCAGGTATCCAGAATGTGTCTGTGGGGGGGCGGGGAGCAGGCAGCCTGCAGGGTGGGAAAGGGCAGCCCTTTGCGTGTTCTCTCTCTCTCTCTCTCTCACACACACTCACACACACACTCACACACACACACACACACACACACACACACACACGCCAGTTTCCTGGCAAGGCAGCAGAGGTGCTTCTGCGGCTGCTTTTGCCAAAGTCGGGGCTGGAATGTCCCGAACCCGGAGAAGCAAAAGGGCCCGGATGACATTTCCGAAGTGCCTTTGCGGTGAGGCAATGGCCGGAGCCAGAAGGCGGATGCAGGAGGTCGGGCCCCTTGCACAGATCCTGCTGCTCCAAGGCCTGCCCCCCGCCCAGCCGCTGACCCACACTGCCTCCCCCCACGCCATCCTGCCTGGGCTCCTCTCCAGCAGGAAGTGCTGCTCAGCTGAGCCCGGAGGAGAGGCGGCTGCCCAGCGCCCTGCCCTGCCCTGCCCTGCCCACTAAGCCAGCGGCACCGGCTGCGGCAACCCATCGTCCAGCGAAGAGGCTTTTCCCCGCCAGGCAGCTAATCATTCCCAGGACATGACCTGGGGAAATGAGGCGCGGCAGCCCGGAAACATTTCCACCGCAGCCTGGCTCCTCCTTGGGCTGGAAGGGTCACATCCTGGGGGCGCTGATCTCCAGTTGCTCCACTTGCATCCAACTGCCTCTGGGGCAGGGGTTCTCAAATATGGGGTCCCATGATCTTGTGGGCCGAAGGCTCCCATCATCCCCAGCTGGGGCAGGGGGGAAGAGACCCTCCCTACATGCAACTCAGCCAAGGCAGGCATCATGCACCGCAAAGCACAGTCTGGGGCGCGAGCAGGAAGGGGAAATGCACTCCAGCTGTCAGGCAGAAATACCTGCCAGTTGCTCCTCTGGCTCTGACCAAGCTGCCCACTTTAGCCCAGCATTCTGGGGCACATCCATGGGGCGCAGCAAGCCCAACTTGTCTGTTTCCACAGCAGCAGCCACCTGGATGCCTCTCGGAAACTCAGCAGCAGTTTTTGCAGCTGGGGGGCCTTTTCCGTCATATGTCCCAGGCAGCTGGAACATGGAGGTGAGACAGAGCCATCAAGACGAATAGCCAGTGAGAGACTCCTCCTCCTCCTCCTCCTCCTCCATGGATTTGTCCATCACCACATTTGACGGCAGAGAGTTCTGCCAAGTTAGTCTTCCCTCTTGTCGGTCCTGAATTTGCTGCCAGTCATTTTAATTGGCCGACGCCAACTTCTGGTATTATGAGATGATGAGAAGATCTCCCTTCTCTTATAGCTGGCACACTTTTGTAACCCTTTTTCCACTTCCCCCGCCCGAAAGGCAAGAGCCGCGAATGGTCAAGGATCCAGATCATCACCTCCGTGGCCTTTTCCTGCACTTTCCTCAGCTCTTCAGTGCCGCCGCTGTCTTCCTTTTTTAACAGGGTTACCAGAACTGTCCACAGCAGGATTCCAAGGGCAGCTTCTCCCCCCGTCCCCCCCCCCCGGGCAGACAGGAGGGCCAGGAAGAGACTCTGGCTGAGTGCCTGGAGTGCCACCACGGCCTGTCTAGGCAGGCGAGCCTCTTCTGGCCCAGCTCCACGCAGGGCGGCAGCAGCAGCTTCGATCTGCTCCCTGTTCCCGGAGCCCAGTGCAAGGCAAGGCGCCTCCTGCCCCACAGGGCTGCCTCCTCCCCTGAGCTCTGCTGCCCAGCCTGCTAATCAGTGGCAGACAAGGTGCTTGCCTCTCCCTTGGCAGAGGAGAAAGGCTGCTGACTATTGGTCAGATTAGGTGCCTGTAAGCTATTCTGCCTTCTGATTGGTTGGGGGCAGGCCTAGCCCCTGCCCACCCTTTGGGGGAAAAAGAAAAACAAGGCACATCCTGATTGGTGCTGGGGCACTAAATATGCATTTGGGTAGTGACTAAGTATGGTAGGTAATTTCTTCATTTGGGGCAGCAGATCCCACTGGACACCCTAAGTGGGAGGAAATGGCTTTACAGAGGAATGTAGAAAAACGACCAACAGCCAGGGCCATCTACTGGCCAGCAGCAGAAATGCAAGAGCAACATTCAAGCAAGGGAGACACAGAGAGAAAGGGATGATGTGTTTGGTGAGAGAATGAGGGGCTGGCAAGGGGCGGGGAGAGCAACGCCCCCTCTACCTCCAAACAAGGAACATCCATTGTGGGGGGCAGGACATGACCTCCTGCCAGGAATGCACCTGGGGCTGGCAGACAGGAGTCCAGAGGGGATGTCTGGCGGGGAAAGGGTTTGGGGTGGGGAAACTGCATTTTCCAGATTGCACAGAGAATATACAGCCATCCCTCCTCCCCCATGGGAGGTCCCACCCTTCCCTGGTCTTTGGAAAAGCCACCCTTCGGCTGTCCAGTCCTAGAGCACAGCCAGTCTCTCCCTACCAGAACAACATCCAGACACCTCCACTGTCACCATGTGTGGTAGCAAAACCAGCAAAGAGCCCTGGAGCACAAGCTTTCTGGGGCTTCAGTCAAGAGCCCACGCTCCTCGGGGCAGAGACTCTTTTCTTTTTTGCTTTTGCAAAAATTAACAGCTGCACTTTAATGGTGCTCTCGCTATTAGCACTCCACCAGAGAAACAGAAAGAGAAAGTGCTTTTCATAGTGGGGCAGAGAACGTCCCTGGGAGAACTGTACACCCCCCCCCCCGCAGAGCCAGAATGCATGTTCACACCCACTGCCTTGATACTGCAAGGCCCCTCTGGCTGGAAGGAGGGCTCCAGCCTCGGAAGAGCTGTGCAGAGGCTGCCAAGCTGTGTGCACGGAGGGCCAGCCCTGCTGCCTTTGGAAAGGCGTGGGGCCCTTTCTATCAGGGCCCCCGTGGGGGTTGCAGGCGCTGCTGGGACCTCCCCAGCCCTGCTTGGGCTTCTCACCTGCCTGTGCTACAACTACTACTGATATTTATACACCACTCCTCAGCCACAGTTCTCAACGCAGTTTACACAGAAAAATACATACATAAGATGGTCCCCTGTCCCCAAAGGGTTTGCAAGCTAAAAGGATAAATAAAGGCAGATACTAGCAACAGCCACTGAAAGAATGTGGGGCTGGGGTTGGATAGGGCCAATCGCTCTCCCCCTGCTAAATACAAGAGAATCACCACTTTAAAGGGCCCCTCTTTAGTCAGTTAGCAGGGGTCTGCCTTGACCTCTGCCCAGCGGCCTGCCCTCCACTCCCGGATGACACAGCCAGGTGAAGGACCACTGCCTCCCGGGGAGAGAGCAGCTGGAATAGACCCACAGGCAATGGGTCGGAGCCCAGCCCAGCCCCCGGGGTGCTTTCCAGGCTGCACGAGAGGAAGCAGGGTAAAATCGGAGAGCCGGGCCTCGTGTTTGGAAGCCAGGGAGAGTGAGCGCCTTTGGATTTCACACCACTTCCTCCCTCACTGAGGCTTTGTGGGGGGCGGGGGGAGGAAGCAACCCCCCCATCTGCACACAGGGCACTTCTCTGAGGAAGGGGGGGGCGGCGACTGACGGCGTCCCCTCCGTGGTGGATGGATGGAGCGGCAGAGGAGGCCTTTGCCTATCTATGGTGGCAACATTTGAGAAGCAGCAAATTTTGAGCAGCGGTGGCTGCAGCAAGGGTGGAGTGATAAGGAGAAAGTCCCCCCCCCTCCACCTTATTAAAAAAAAAAGGGGGGGGGCAAACCTCTTCCGTTTAAGGTAAAAAGGAGGCAGAAGCAAAAAGTCTCTGGGCGGCAAAAAGCTTAACCTGCCCCTGCTTGCTCTCCGCTCCTTTCCCCCTTGGTGAATTTGAGCAAGGGAAGCCGAGCAAACTCGGGTGTCAGCGATTGACTCCCCCCCCCCCGCCACACTTCTAGAGCTGCAGCCCTTCTTACCCCGGAGGAAGCCCAGCAGCGCTCTCGTCCCAGCAGCAGCAGCAGCAGCAGCAGGCCTGCCCGCCAATTCGTCTCAGCCCTCCGAAAACCAGCCGCGGCACCTGCACCGCGTGAAGCCCGAAGGATCCGAAAGAGGCGGTGGCTGCTGTGCGAACGAAGGGCAAGCCGGCCTCGAGGCAGCGAAGCGGTGCATGCCAGGGTGCCGTCGGGGAGCCCCCTGAGGCCCAGGCCGGCGCCCACCCCTCCCTCGGCAACGCGGGGCCAACCTCCCCCCGCCCCCGCCGGCCTCCTGTGCCTTTCACCGCGGCAGGGAGGGAGTCCGCCGGCGAAGCCGCCCCCCCGCGCCCCGTCCCTTTCTGTCATCGTCCACAACGGAGCTGCTGAAGCACACCGGGGCGATTCTTAGGAAGGGCCGGACGGAACTCGTCGCCAGGATCGCGCGTTTCTCCAGGTAGCGCCAGACAGACGGCGAGGCCAGGGCAAAGGCGCCCGCAGCAGCAGCCTCCCTCCCGGCGTCCCCAAGCCCAGCAAAACAAGCCCGCCGGTGCCGGAGGCCCTGGAAGCCCACCCGCGCCCGAGCCCGAGGCTTAACCGACGAGGAGTACTGTCAGGCTCCGGAGCCTGCACGCTTGGAGCAAGCCAACTGCGCAGCGCCTCCCGGGTCTGACCCGAGAAGTCCCAGAAGCCCGGGTCCGAGGAAAGCCAGTTTCGGGGGCGCAATTTGGCTCGCGATGACACAAGAGCGCCGGGTGGGTGGGGTGGGGGGACGAGTTGGCAACTGCAGGCCGCGACGGTGCTGTAATCCCCGCAGGCCCGCCTTGCCCGGCTGGCTGCCGCCGCCTCAGCCTGCCCGCTCGCCAGCCCAGCCGCGGATCCTCCGCCCGGGGCCACCTTCTCTCCTCCCGGGCCGGCAGTCTCCAGAGATGGGGCGGGGGGCGCCCAAGGCAGGAGGAGCAGCAGCGCGGGGGAGGCGCGAGGAGGGGCTGGGCTGCCCAGACGGCGGCGCCCCCCACCCCGCCTCTCCTCGAGCAGGTGCGTGAGACCAGACAGCAGCCCAGCCCTTCCCACCTCGGCGTCAGAGGAGAGAGGAGCAGCCACAGCCGGCCAGCCAGCCAGCCCTCACCCGCCGCCGCCACTTACCGAGTCGCGCCTGGGCTCGCAGAGGGAGCGAGAGCCCGACCCGCAGCCGCCCCGGCGCCCCGCGCGAGCGTTTGCGCAGCAGCAGCAGCAGCGCCGAGCACCGGCCCCTCCGAGGGGCGCGCGCGCAAGGGCCGCTCCCTCCGCCCGCCCCCTCCGCGCTCGCCGCTGCCACGCCGGGGAGCGATTGCTGCAGGAGGCGAGGCGAGCGCGGGAGAGGCGGCCGAGGGACGGCGAGGCAGGCTCGGGCCGCGCCCTGCTGCGCCCCCGGTGCCGCCCTGAGGCCTCCTCCCTGGAACGGGCTGCCAGGCGAGGCTTGGTCTCGGCGCAGAGAAGTGCGGGTGCCGGCGGGGCTCAAGCCCACCTGCTGCTGCTGCTGCTGCTGCTGCCCCGGGCGGCCCGGAGGCTTCGGTTGCTCGCTCGGTGGAAGCCGAAGGACCTCTCTGCTCGCACGTGCTCGGGCGACACAAAGCAGACGCGCCTCTGCCCGTCCGAATCGGTCGGGCCGCCGGGGCCTGCGCCATTGCTGCTCTCTCCACAGCTCTGGCGGCCCTCCCAGCGACTCAGCTAGGATGCGCCTGCACTGGGTTGCCCTCGGGGCAGGGCCCGCGCTCTTAACCCCCTTCAGCCTAACGGGAAGGGACCCCACGCGGGCTGATTGGCTGCAGCCGCGGCGCCGGCCAGAGTGCCACCAACAGCCCTGTGTGGAGCTTGGCTGAAGAGTGCCACGGGAACAGCGGCCGCGGCGGCCACCTGCCGAGCCAGACAGACCCTGGGTCCATCTAGCTCAGTCTTGTCTACCCAGACGGGCAGCGGCTTCTCCAAGGCGGCAGGCAGGACTCGGAGCCTCTCAGCGCGGTCTGGAGATGCTGCCAGGGAGGGAACCTGGGGGGGACCTTCTGCATGCAAGCACTCAGGTGCTCTTCCCTTAGGAGATGGGGGGGGCCACTCTGGGAATCTCCTACAGGGCTTGCATATAGTCTCCCATCCAAATGCATACCATGGCTGACCCCGCTTAGCAAAGAAGACGTCATGCTTGGGGGTGGGGCTCTTGCAAAAGTGGGGCTGTTAGGCCGGGGGGGGGATCCCAGACAGCCCCCCCCCACCGCAGACTGGCCACTTTTGTGTCAGACCTTTCTAGGAGCCCCCGCCCTTCCACAGGAGACAGGGTGCAGCCGCCAGGATGCAGCCGTGCTGGCCACACCCAAAGGCGGAGGCCCCTCCCTCAGCCCGGGGCACAACTCTGCCGGCATGGGGTGGGGGCTGCTGAGGACCCTGCGAAGGATTGGGCCTCTCTGTGCCTCTGGCCTGGCCACAGAGCAGAGGGCAAGCCGGCCAAGGGGGAAGCCAGCCACTGGGCCCCTGCAGGGCTGGGACCTTCTCCTGCACAAGCAGCCCCACTGCCGTGAGCAGCAAACGGCCCTTTTGGCCGCGGAACTGGGGCAGGAACGGAACGGCAGCCCCCAGCCCCAATCCAGATGGGCAGGAGTGAGGCTCCAGGGAAAGAGAGGCCCCCTTCCCTGGCCCAAAGGCCGCGCCTCTGCTTGCCCAGCAAGACTGCCTGGCCCCAAAGGCTCCCTGCCAGGGTGGCGGCAGCAGCAGCAGCAGCAGCTTGTGGGAGAAGCCTCTGGCTGCTCCTGTAGCCGCGGCCTGCAGCCTGCCTGGGGGCACCCCCAGTCCTGGGCCCAGTGGAGGCGGCGGCGGCGGCATTTCTAGGGCACCTGTCAAGCGCTGAGGCCCTTCGCCCCCCTCCCCAGTCTTGGTCTCCTCCAGAGGGAGAGGAGAGGTCTGCCTTTGCCCCCCCCCCCCGCTACTCTGCACCTCAGGCAAGAGCCGGCCCACACTGCAAGGAATCCGGCCCTGCTGCCGCCGCTGCCAGTGGGTCACACCAAGCGCCCCCTGCTCCAGCATCAGGCCCGGGCTCCTTGCCTGCCAGCCTCTGGCTTCCTCTGGCTGCCCTTGGCAAAGGACGGGGCCGCCCACCTCCCCCAGGCCTACCTTCAGAGGAGCGCTGCTGCTGCTGCTGCTGCTGCTGCTGCTGCTGGGCCCCCCGCAGGCAGGGCTGTCCTTCCAGGAGGCGCCATCCTTGCTGGTGCTGGGAGCATCTCTTCCCTCCCGGTTGCCACCGCGACGACCGCCTCTAGAGCAGCAGCTGAGCCAGGCCGGAGGAAGCCGCCCCGCCACCGAGCCACCTCCCTCTTCCTCCCTGGCTGCGGGAGGGGGCTGGGCTGGCAGCTGGGGGCCCCTGGGGCTGCAGTCAGCAGACGGCCCCCCAACACACCCTCCCTCCCTTCCGTGCAGCGCAGCCACTGGCGATGCCCAGCCTCCCTCCCTCCCTCCCTCCCTCCTGATTGGCCTGGGAGGGAGGAGCATCCCCACGGAGACAACACCTTGCTCAGTGCGAGCGAGCGAGCGAGCGCACACGCGCGCACACACACACACACACACCTTTAATCAGGATGAGGGCAAACCAGGCCAGGAATCAGGCTGTGGCAGGCAGGCAGGCACCCACCGGGAGGATTGTGACGTCACTCTGGCCAGCCCTCTCTCTTTCCAAAGAGGCAGGGAGGGCGAGCTGGCAGGAGAAGAAACATTCCCCGCTCCACAGGCGGAGAAGAAGCAGCCGCCCCACACCGAGAGGCCCTAAGCCCACCAGGAGTGAGAGCCTCAGGCTGCAAAGCCCTCTCCGGGTGGTGCTGAAGTGAGACAGGCAAGCCTGCAGGTGCCTGCCAATGGCTGTGCATTCATTTTCAGTCAACACAGGGACCAGACCCTCGAAATCGCAGAGACGGCAGCACCCACGTTGAACCAATGAGTGAACGGGATGCATGAATGATGGCACATGTGCACGGCAATGGTGTGCCCACTGGAAAAAGACAGAAGGTGCACGGAGCAGGACACGCGGATCAGTGGAGAGAGAGAGAGAGAAAAGACGGTTCCTGAGCACATGAGTTTCTGTTCCTGTTTTCAGGCCAGACGGTCCCTTTTCAGAAAGGACACTTTCCAATGTCTGCACGCATGTGGGAATGACTGTATAGTTAGAGGAGTGCTGGACTAGGACCAGGAAGACCCACGTTCAAATCCCCATTCAAACACAAAACTCACTGGGTGACCCTACGTCACAGGGTTGTTGTGAGGATAAGCATAACTCTGAGCTCCTTGGAGGAAAAAGTGGGATATAAAATGTAAAAATAAATAAAATAAAATAAGTGCAGGGCGCAGCAAGAAGCATAAATAGTGAGGTGCATAGAGATCTGGGCAAGTGTGCATATACACTGAACACAGGAGGGGTGTGCTCGGAACAGGATGCATGGCTACCTGTGTGCATGCATGTACTGCTCTGCGTGTGCCCCACATGCCTTGAACTTCACAGGCCACTGGGGGCTGCAGCCCCTGAAGGCCAGCCCCACAGGCCTGCTCATGTGCTTCCAGTCAGGCCTGGCCATGCGAGAGGCAAGAAGAGGGGCTTCCCCACACACAGGCCGTGCAGGCAGAAGGGGGCCCTGCAGTGAGCAGGGGAGCAGCCGGCACACAAGCCAGCTGGAAGGTCTCCTGCACAAACATTCATTTCAACGGGTGCTGTGCAGGAGAACTTCCAGATGGGTGGTGCCTCCTAAGGGGGGGGCATAACTTGGCTTTGTTCGCAGCTTCATCAAGCACCAAGAGCTGGGGGCTAAAAGAGGCCAGGCGCTGCAGCAAGAGGTGCGGTCCGGCACAGGTCAGGACGCCGCCCGGCTCAAGCAACCGGCACTCGAATGGCTGCCTTCGGAGCTTTTCCAGGTGCTCTGGCGCCCTCAAGCGGTAGGACGGCGCAGATGCTCCAACCGGCTAGGCAGGGCGCGACGGAGCCACTTAAAACGGCCCTTCCCAAACTTCGGATGGGCTCACTTTTAGAAAACGTGCAGGTGCAACACAAGACCGGGATGATTTTTGTGACGACCTCTTAGCTTCTGTTTCTGGAACGCTTAATTATGTAAAGCATTTATATCGGATTTATTTTGTTTTCATTTTTTAAACATTTTGTATTCAATTCAATTTGAATCCACGTTCCCCCTATTGAACTGATATGCCTACTGCAATTCCCATTTTCCCATTATTCTATTATTTTCTTATTATAAGAGCTACCTTGTAAAGTGGTGAATCTCTTCCGGTGAATTTTTAGATTGTGAGCCCTTTGGAGATGAGGAGCCACCCTTTGTTTTCTTTAGATAACTGTTTTGTTGCTGAAAACCAGTATATACACATTTTAAACAGGTGCACAGGATGGATTTGAGCAGCTGAACCCTGAACGCAACATGAAGGGCTCAAAGACATTTCTCCATGGAACAGCTTCAGAGGTCATGAGAACAAATTGGATATTTTGTGGTGTTTATCAGTTCTGTACCTATATTTTGTTTACAATTTCTTTTGTAGTGCCATTGAAAAAGATGCACTGATTTTATGATATAGTGATTGATTCGGTGTACATCCCACTCTGTCCCATCCTGGCCTCAGGGCGAGTGTTTCTGCTCTGCCATGTGCTCACCAGGTAAACATTTAGGACATATCCTGGCCCTCCAAACACTCAAAGTCAAAAAATTCCTTAACACTACTAGTTCTAAAACTGAAAAGCAGCAGGTAACTAATCTGCAAATGAATTTCTTGGCACAGTGATGGAACTCCTTAATTTAGCTCTTGAGAACCTGTGCGGGAAAAGGACCTTGTGTTTTCTGGGATTTATTTTATTTTATTTTAGGAAGCCCAGCACAAGAAAAAACACCAGGATGCTTCCTCTGGAAGATCCTCGCAGAACCATGGGCTGTTCCTACTTCTCCGGAGAAAGAGACTTGGTGGAGAGCTGCACACAATTCCCAAGGTGGAACAGCAGAGAAGGAGCCGGCCAGCCGACGGGCAACCCCCTGCTTGCCCCCAAGACTGCAATGCCCACCGAGGTGCCTGGCAGGGTGGTTGCTCCATGAATCCAGGGCAGAGCGGCCAAACACGATTGTACACAATGACAGGGTTCCTTAGAAGAATTCCAAGCAAAAGCTTTTGGGGATTACAGTCCATTTCATTAGGTACATGAAGTGGAAATAAATGTGTCAGTATTTAAGGTATAAAAATCGAATAAATAAATAAATAAAGTGCCACAAGACTCCTTATTTTTGATGCAACCGGCTGACAGCTACCCTCCTGCAACTTTTCAGACAACCTGTCGAACTCATTGCAACAGGAATCTACAATGGCCAAAAACATACCTTCAAGTAATGTTTAAGCAGAATGGAGCCAGCAGTGGGTCCCAGCTCAGAAGGGGAGGCCAAGAGCCAGGCCAAAAGTGCTGGATAGAAATGCCTGAGACCCATAGACAAGGCTGCCAGGGGGCCCTGCCCGCGCCTTTCCTGCAAGCAAACAGCCAGGAGCAAAGGCCCACAGAGTGCCCCAGCTGGGCAACCTGAAGCCCTTCCCAGCTGATAGACACACCCACTTTCCCCCTTGGGTTGTGGGGGGCGACTCGATTCAGCTCCCCATCTGCAGGAAAGGCAGCCGGCTCCTTCCAGGGGAAAGCGCAAGCTTGCCAGGGAGGGCTGCCTGTCTGCTTGGCGCTTGGAGGACCACCAAAAACGAATGCCTAGAAGAGGGCTCCCAACCTGGGGGGCTGCCCGCTGTTGCTGGACTGCTGCTGTTTCTTGGAGGGCCTCGGCTGGAACCTGGAATGTCAGTCTCTGTGGGCAGCAGGGAGGAGTCAGCCCCCCCCCGGAAGTTCTGCTGCTGCTGTCTGGGGCTGGAGCGGCCTCCTGGAAAGGCCAGCTGGTCACTTTGCCCAACATGAAGGAGCTCCTCTCCCTGGGCCAGCACAGTAGAAAAAACCCCATCCTGGCCCCAGGACCGAAGACTCGGCTGCTGCGCCAGAACACCACCAGGCCCCCTCTTGACTCCCTCCTGGGTCCTTGGGTGGGGTGTGTATACCCTGCCTGCAGCTCATTTCTCCCCCGCACCCCCCCTGGCTCTGGCATCTGCAGTTGGCGGATTGGTTGGGGCCTTCTTTGGCTCCCCCTTCCCTGGATGGAGCCCCTCTTGGCCAGAGCGCCGCTTCCCAGACAAAAGGACAAGGGGGGGGGGCTTCTTCTGTGAGGTCTGCCCCACCCCCTCCGCAGCAGCCCTTTGATCTCGGAAGAGCAATCAAAAGGCTGCCTCTGCTCAGGTTTCCAGACCAGGAGAGAAAAGCTCCCCCATGTCCAGGCCTTCAGGAGGGGTTTCCGGCAGCTGACCCCTTCCCAAGGCCTGGCAAAGGGCTCCTCAGACTTGGCCTCTCCTTGTGGGCTGCAGTTAGCAAAGAACAAGTGAGGAGTGGGGAGCCAACCCAGACACTCCCGTGGGGGTCCACTTCCTGCCTGCAGGTTGATTTGCAAGATCCAGAACCACAGGCGGGCTGCTGGGTCTCCTCTTGAGGCCCCTTTCAGGGCCAATCCAGACCCAGCTTCACCTCCCCACATCATCCCCAGCCCCAACAGACTGGCGGCGGGGGGGTGGGGGAGCCGTAGTCCAACACCACCTGGGGACCTGAGTTGGAGAACCCAGCACCAGTCCCTCCAATGCCCAGCACGAGGCACCCCCCGGGGCTTGTGGAGGGCCTGGACTCGTTTCTCCAAAAACGTCCAGCGGATGTCACCATTGCAGCTCCCTGGGCAAGCTGCCTCTTCTCACTGCAGAAGTGACCCCAGGACCCAACCGCATTGGGCCCCCCCTCGGGCCAAGGCACTTGACCACTGAGCTGGGCTCAGGTGGTGGGCTCTTGAAGTGCCCCCCCCTTTGCCAGTGAACCGGGCTAGTTCTAGCTTCCGCCTCAGGTCCACCTGGCTCAGAGTTCCGGCTTTCGGCCCATTTCTGGTGTGCAATGGCCAGTCCAGGTTTCCTCAGTGCCTCTCACGGAGGTTCTGCCCTGTCTGCTGGTCTCTGTGCCCAGCGGTTTCTGCTGTACGGCGCTGGCAGCAAGACCTTGTCGGTCTCAGGAATGTTTCCATTTACAGTGTCACAACCACGGATCTCTCTACTGTCCTAATTCCTAAAGCAGCAAGTGTGGACTCCTTGCTACATTTCCCCACTGCAACGCAATGAATGTGCAAGTACGGTACAGAAGTGGACATGCCTTTAAAACAGATGGATCCCCAGCATAGAGATCTTGGGAGCAAACCAACCTCATCACATACATGTTGAGTGAGCGGGAAAGAGAACGGCTTTATTCCCATTCCAACACCGAAGCCTGGAATAATCAGAGTTGAGGCTTGGAAGCCATCATGGGGGTGGGCTGGAAACCGAGGCGACTGCCAGCTGCAGCCATTTGCTCTCTCGCTGGCTCGTCCCAGCAACAGGAATTTGTGTCCTTCCAAAGAGAGGTCTGGAAACAGGTCAAAATCCCTTTGAAGGCTGCTCTAAGTGCCTTTGGTGTCTGGGGTGGGAAACCTAGAGGGCACCCTCCCCCCCCTCTCTTGCACGGGGCCCAATCCAGTTGCTCCTGTGCAAACGCCACTGCAATGGAGAGAAGATGCACCCCTTCTTCATCGGGCCAGAGCTGCCCCCAACGGGGTCCGGGTCCCGAGCCTGCTACTTGAAGCCGCTGGGAGGACTTTGGGCTGGATCCACAGAAGCCTGAGCGGAGGGCAAAGCCGCTGGTGCTGGCCCGCAAGCGCGTGGGCGGGGCTTCTGCCTTCCAGACGCCGGGGGGGGGCGCTTCCTCCAGGGCCCCCCACCCACCCGCGCCCCAGACGGCCGCCCAGCTGCGGCGGCGGCACGAAGGAAGACCTCGGCCTCCTCGGGAGGGACGGCAGCAGAGCGGGCGAAGGCGCGGCGGCTTGGCCACGGCCGAGGTCCGCTGACCGGGGAGTTCGTCCGCACGACTGGCCGGCTGCGCGTCAGCCCGGGCGAGGCGCATCTCCTCCGCCGGCCGTGCAGGACAAGCCCAGGCAGGCAGGCAGGCAGGCAGGCAGGCTTCCTCCCTGGACGCGCGGTGCTCCCGCCGCCCCAGTTCTGTCCGGCTGGTCTCCTGCCAGCCCCACCCAGAGAGGGCGCCCCCCTCCCCGCAGTCGGTGCGCGGGAGAATGCTGGCGGGCGGGGGGGGCTCCGGAGGCGCCACTAGCCAGCCCCTGCCCCGAGCAGCTTGCACAGCCCGCCGCGGGGTCCAGACCTTGGCCCCACCCCTTGGCGTCACCGGCCGGGGTGGGCGGGGCTTGGTGGCGCCTGCGCACAGAGTGGCCCGGAAGCGGCGGCGCCCGCGTGCAAGATGGCGGCGCCCGCTGGGGGAGGAGCTGGCCTGGACGCCCTGGTGAGTGGCCCCGCGGTTACCATGGCGACCCGGCCCCCCATCCCCGCCCGCGCCCCCCTCAGCAGCCTCTCCCCTCTCTTCTCCCGCCACAGGGGCCCCGCGAAGCCGCCGCCGCCGCCCACGCGCTCTCGCTGCCGGCCGAGGCCTTCGGGAACGACGTGAGTCTCCTCCGGGGGGCGGGGATGGGGATGGGGCGGGGGTCTCCGCGACCCCACTCGGCCGCCGGGGGGGCTCCAGCCAGGGCTGACGCCGCCCCTCTGCTTGCAGCCCACCCTCGAGAGGATCTGGGCCATGAAGGCCCACCAGCACGCCGAGGTCTACTTCCACGTGAGTGGCTCGTCGTCTCGCCGCGGGGGGTGATGGGAGTTGTAGTCCGCCTCCCGGGAGCCGGCTCGTGGCGGGTCCCTCGGCAGGCAGGACTGCTCGGGGCCGGGAGTGGGGCGAGCGAGGGCCCCCTGAGACCAGGACTGACCTGCCCTCCCTCCCTCCCTCCGTGGCCTGCAGCTGATTTCCTCTGTCGACCCCCAATTCCTGAAACTGACCAGAGCGGACGACCAGATCTACGCGGAGTTCCGGAAGAACTTCAAGGGCCTTAAAGTCGACGTGCTGGATGCGGAGGACCTTAAATCGGGGCCTGCCAAAGAGGTGGGGGGTCGTGGCTGCGGGGAGGGAGGGGGGGCTTCCGCCAGAGGAGGACGACGACTCGCTCTTGACCCCCCCCCTTCTCTCTCTCTAGAAGTGGCGCCCGTTCTGCTTGCAGTTTGAGGGGATTGTTGAAGACTTCAACTACGGCACTCTCCTCCGGCTGGACTGCAGTCAGGGTTACACGGAGGAGAACACGGTCTTTGGTAAGCGCCTCCTGCTTGAGCCTGCCTAGGGGGGTGAATGGTCCGGGTTTGTTGCTCTGCTCCCCACACTGCAGGATGACCGCCCAGGAGCAGCTGTGGGGGTGGGTGGGGGTCTCTTCCCAGGCAGCAGGCTACCCCCCCCCCCACCTGCTTTGTGGGAATCAGGTGCCTCAAGAAAAGCTTCTCTTTTCAGCCACCAGGATCCAGTTCTTTGCCATTGAAATTGCCCGTAACCGAGAGGGCTGCAACAGTGCCATCTACAGCAGGGCCCGGCGAGCCAACTCCGCTACAGAAGAGATAAGCTCTGGGTGAGAGCAGCTGTGCTCTGACAGAGTGTGATGGACTCCCCGGGAAGAGAGGGCTCTGCTCCAGCAGCAGCTCCAGTTTGAGCAAGGGACTCTTTTGTTCCATGGCAAAGGCAAGAGGCAAAGCTGCTGGTGGGACTCCCTTTTCAGAAGCTAAAGCAATCCGAATCATGGACAGAATGGTGGGCTATTGCTCTTCTAGAGTCTGAACGCGCTAGAAATCAACTCCATTAAAGTTGCCAGTGAAAGTCAGTAGCAGGCCAGTTCTGTCTGGGCTTGGGCTCTTGCGTACTCCTTCCATAACAGAACACATTTCAGAGCAACTCTGGCACAAGCCACTCTGTGGAGTGTGGCCGTTTCCATTATACCTCCTGCCCACAAAGCTGCAGGGGCATTGGCGCTCCCCGAGGCTGCAGCTGGCGTTGGCCACAGCCTAAAGGGAACCATGGCTGCCTCATGCAGCTCAGGCAATTGGGTTCCGACACCCGTTTACTTGGAAGCGAATCCAGAATGCATTGATGGTTTCACTTGGTGTTTGGTATGGCCTATCAGTTGAACTTGAACTCAGTAGGAGTAGGTGTGGAATTCAACTCCAGGGCATGCCAAATTAAGGTGCTGTACTATCTCAGACTCTATCCCAAGCTTAAATGTGCAAATGTCAAAGTGTTGATTCCTTCGGTGTGGACTGTAGCAGCATGTCCGGAAAGAGGCTCTCTGTTCAATGCCCCTGCTCTAGTAGGTTCTAGGCCTCCAGAACAGCTGCAACATGACGCCTAAGTGGCCTTCCTTTCCTCGTCGGGGTCCAAAACTAAAGTGCCCGAAGCAGACGCCTCAACTTCATCTGGTGAGTGGCTGAAGTTTCAAGAGGGCATCGTGACAGCTGTCCTTTGACTGGAAGGAGCAGGGGCTGGGAACTGGGCCGCCTCCTAGCCTTGGTGCTCCTGGACTTCAGCTGCTCTTACCCCTCCACCTGCCTTCAAGGCCCCCAATTTTACTGCCTTGCCTGCTAGCCAGAGCCTACACTGCAAGGAGGAGAAGGAGGCAGAGATTACTCGCGTGTTCATAGGTTTAAAAGTTAGCCTAGCTGAGACAGCCCTCCACCCACTTGCTATTTCTCCTAAGGGCTCTTCCTTCCCCCTCCACTGCCTGGCTCACCTGGATCGTGTCCCCAGTGCCACCACTTAGATCCCACAAGAGTAGCATGGCTCCAGACAGTTCAGTAGAAACCACGGAAGTTTATTTGCAGCCACAATGCTTACACTGTATGCAGCAAACACCCTTACAAGTCATCCAGCAATCTGCTCACGCAAAAAGGACCCAACACACAATCGCCAGAGGAAAGAACAAAAAAAATAAGATTGAGGTGGTGCTATCTGGGAAGAGAAACCAGGACAGAGGTTAGAGCTGGGCTGGGAAGTGCACAGAACTAGCAGCAAGAAGAGTGGGAAAAGTACAAGGCAAACAGGTTCCCCCCTCCCCCAATCGTTTCCTCTAAATTTAAATACCCCAAACATCAATGATGTTGCAGCGGTAGGAAAACAAAATGGGCTCGTCTCAAGGGGTTTGTTACACATCATGCTAGGCTGGCCTTGTGATTAAGAACCCTCCCTGGTGGTAGCGGGCACCAGGTCCGCCCCTGCCCGGTTCCCAATGCAGACAGCCGCACAGGAGCAGCAGAGACGGGAAATCCAGGGCCAGGCGAGGCAGCCCCACAGTGGCGGCTGCCTTTCTTCAGGGAGGAGAGGAGCGAGCTCTGTCCCGTTCGCCTCCACGCAGTCGCCGGCAGCTGAGAAGCGAGCCTGCTGCTGTGGGGACAGCAGCAGTGGAGGCCTAGACGTACCAGCGGGAACTGCTTCTGGCTGGCCGCTTGGGAGCAGGGCAGGAGGGAAGCTGGTGGGTCCAGGCAGGGGACACACACCTAGGGGACAGCAGGGAGCGTGGCATGGCTTTGAGTTCCCAACAACAACAAGGGGGAGATAGGAGGGGCATGTATAAGAAAAATATACATTTGGAATTTTACACTTTTGTGCCTCTCTACACGTGTCACTAAATAGAACTCTGCACTTTCACACCCCCTCGCCCAGAAACACGGCAGGCAGCCAGGAGACACAGCTTCCTCACTCACATACAACCCTCACTTCAGCATTGGTGCACTAAACTCTGTAAAAATTTCAGTCACACTTTTTTTTTTTAAACTGAGTCAATATAAACCTTGTTCAAAATGTTATGAAAAAATGTACATGTTTATACAAGGCAGGCTACGGCAGGACACGGGGGTTCCTCTCCGACCCTCACGCCGGGAGATGCTGCTCTCCCCCATTGCTCCGCCCCAAGGAAACAAGCCCCCTGCTCTGGTGAACTACTCCACACCCTCTCCTCCTGCAGCCTTGCCCCAGGGACCAGCAGGGATCAGAAATGCCCTTTTGTCTTTCCATCGGAAGAGTTAACCTCCCTGGCCCACGCCAGAGAGAAGCTTCTCACAAGACGTCAGCTCATCATGTCGTTGCTGTTTACCCCGTAGGTGGAGTTCTTCATCGAGTCGTTGACCTCCCGCCGGAATGCAGACAAGTTCTGCGTAAATCTGCCAAGGACCAAACCAACCCTGGATTAGAAAGGGACCACGATGTAGCCTGCAAGCTGCCCCTGAGCGGCACAGTGGCCATCAGGGCGCTTGCCAGCTTAGCTGCTCAACAGCAGCAAAGTGCTTCCGTTCAGGCAAATCACATTCCAAACGTAAACAGCCGGGGAGCAGTCTAACCCTAACCCTCCAAAGCAGCAGCTTTTACACGCCAGAGACACGTCATAGCGCTATTTTGCAGTGATTACGTTTGAAACAAAGTATTGGAAATGTGAGTAGCACCCTGCTGTCAGCGTAGGGACTTGATGTCACAACACAGGAAGTGTGGAAGCACACTTTCGAGATCCGTTGTGACCCCGTTGCAGGGTCTAATCTGGAAAGCGCCCTGGCCAGAGAGTTTGGCTCTGATCTTGTGCTGTAACCACCTTTGCAATCTGCATTCTGTGCCACTGGAAGTGTTCTCCTTTTCATGAGTGGAGAAAGTGAAACACCCGGGTTGCGGGCACGTGGTCAGTATCTGGCAAAGTGGGCATGAGCGGGTGGTTTCGGCTCCCTGTACCGTTCCAAGCCCCTCCCACCCAAGAACTCTTCTCTGCATCTGTTCACTAAGTTCTCTCCCACTCTGCCATGCTCTTCCCTCAGTTTTTGCAGAAACATTCCCAGTTCTTTGAAAATCTGGATTTTGAACACAGAATCTCACCAAGTACCATCTCTTGGTAAACCAGGCAGAGAGCAGCTGGCCAGGCTTGAAGGGATGAGTGCTCCCGACTTGTGCTGAACCCGGAAAGTGTGGCTAACACATACTTGCCAAACTTCCCTCACAGACATTTCTGGAAAGGGGTTCTGCAGCCTCCCTAGGCAGTTCATCCCCCATTCCTGAACAGCGCTTTCAGTTAGGACGGCATTCCTAATGTTCAGCCTGCTTTCTGTGTGGAAGGCTCTTGGGTCTGCTCTGGCCGCACCATCAATAACTTCTTCAACGATACTCTGCTCCTGTAATATGCACTGCAAGCTGTGCCTTTAGATCCTTTAACATCTTGATGAGGAGCACTGCGTGACAAATGCTGTGCAGACACTCATCAGGTGGGATCCATGCAGAGCAAGCCTGCTGCCTCCTTCCCTTGGGGGCAGGGAGAGAAGACCTGGCTTGTTCCTGCCACTTTGCAGGCATCTCGGAGCTGCTGGCATTCTCCAGCAGAGCCCACGAGACTCTGAAGGACTCCTGATCGCAGACGTGTTACAAGAGCAGCGCCAGGGCAGAGAACAGATTCCCCAGTGTGTGCCGGGCTTCCTACAGGGCATTCAGGTTAGCAGCTAGCTGTGCCTGAGTGACCCCGGGCGAGACCCCTGTCCCCAGCAGTCCTGCCGGCTGCCTTCTCTGGCCCTGGAGAGATACCAACCTATCCCGATTCTTGGTGAGCAAGTTGCGCTCAATGCCTTCCATGAGGTTTTCAAAGCAGAGGTGCATGGCTTGCTGTTTCTCTGGGGGCTGGCTGTTCACTATACTGTTCCTTAGGTCTGAGAAATACTGGAAAAGGTGTGGGGGGCGGGGGGAGAAAGGAAGATGCCATTAGCCATCTCAGGACTGCCTGCTGAAAGGAAACTGCACCTCCAGAGCACCCGTGGGGTGGGGAAAGAGAAGAGCAGAGAGAGGCCTGACCTTTTCATTGAGCAGGATCAAGCCCAGCAAGGGCCGGGACATGGACCACTGGTTCCGGCAGTCCTCAAAAATGATGATGTTCAACACTGTCGACAGCATCTGGAAGGGGAGTGAGCAAGATCAAAGCCGGCTGCGGCCAGGCTCCGAGGCTGGTTTACAGCCAGTCTGCAGAGTGCCTTTTGACGACAAGCTTGAGGGAGATTCTGCCTGGGAGGGGGACTGTGCACACCCCAGCTGGTTCAGCCTCCCCGGAGGAGCAGGGCCTTGGCAGCTCCCGCAGGACCCCCCCCTCTGCTGCACAGCCTGCCCTGACCTGCTGGATCATCTCCGGGTGCTGCTGCATGATGTGCAGGAACCGGTCGCTCTCCTGGCTTAGGGGGGCCGCCCTCTTCTTGGTGCTGCGGGAGAGCTGCTTGAAGAGATAGGTGACAATGTGGTCCAAGCAGGAGCAGCAGCCTGTGCACACCATGGTGTCTGCAAGGACAGGAGAGAGCGGGGCCGAGTGGCGTGACTCCGGCGTGGCCCAAGGCCAGGAACAGTCCTCAGAGGGCACCCCCCCCGACCGGTAAAGGCCCCCACCGAGGCAGGCATCAGTGACTTCCTTGGGACACCAGCCCATCTGGGCTGCTCTAGCCAGGAAGGCTGGCCCTCCGTGCCTCTGGTTGCTATGGCTGCTGCCCAGTGCCCTCTGCCGGGGCCCACAGCCGCTGGGTGGCCTTGGCGGGCAGGTCCAGTGCAGCCAAGGACTCTCCCCCCCACTCTGCCGCTCTGGGGCAGGAGAAGGAAGAGGGGCCCTGCTCCAAAGCAGGGAAGACGGAGAGGGGAGCCTGCTGGCCTGGCTCTGTGCAACACAACGGCCACATCAGCAGTTGCCAGGAGCGCCCCCCCCCCAGCGCCAACACTGCAAGGCAGGCTGGGCTTGTTCACTGCCCTCGCCAGTGGGAGGCAGCAGCTGCAGCCCGCTGGCCACAGGGAGGGGGGCAGCCAGGCCTTTTGCCTATGCGGCACTATTCCTGGCTGGGCGGCTCTTTCCATGCAAAGAGTCCGAGGCAAGCTTCTGGGGGAGGCGGCTTGCATGGTGTGCTCAGAGTCCTGCAGTTGGCTGCTCACTTCCACCCAAAGTTACTGGGCCCGGAGCCTGCACAGCTGGCACCGCTAAGTGCTGAGTGGACACACATTCTGGGGAGTCGGCCAGTGTGAATTCATCCTTTGAAGAGACTCTTCAAAGGTCAGCCAGCTGAACCTGCCTGGGAAAGGTAGCTGGGCAGTGGGAGAAAGCGGGAGTGGGGACAGCCGTCCGCAGGCAGGGACTCCTAGAGAGGGCGCCTGGCACTGCCAGAGGGTGTCGTGAAACCCCCTGCTGCCAATTCTGCTCCAGCTGTACTGCTATGTAGTCTTAACTGCGGGGGGGGGGGGGGGGGGGCGGGGGGCGGGGGGGGGGGTTGAAATGCTTCTGGGCCGTGCAGGACTGGAAGGAGACAGAGGTGCACACCTAGTTTCCATCGCTTCCAGCGCCAGTTCCCCAACCAGCTTCCTCCAGGACTCGGGAGTCCCGTCTCACCACTGGCCTGAGAGTGTCCAGGGCTCCCCTTCAGAGCCCTCCTGCTGCCCCAAGACACGCGGAGGCGGAGGCAATCGGCACCCTCACTCACCTAGTGCTGTGAGACCTTCCGAAATGGAAGAAAGAATGTACATGATTACGTGAGGCTCCAGGCTAGCTATGAAATTCATATGGTCCTGGGTCAGAACTTCCAGTAAGGAATAATACGACTGGCTGAGCTTAGGGTAATCCTGCAAAAACAGAGAGGAAGAAATTGGGGAGAACAGGCACAGAGCTTGTAAAGCCGTCTTGTGCACGGGGCCCGTCCCAAGAGATCCCACAACCACCTGCTGCTGCCTGCAGGCTGGGACTCTGGAAGCAGCTGTGCAGTCCACATCTGGCCCACTGTCGGGAGCAGCCACTCTCAAAGCGCACCCCCCCCCTCCAACATCTGGATCCCTCACACAAATGCTCAACTTCAGGATTCTAAAAACCACAGGTGGCTGTTTTTAGTAAGGCAGGGTGTTTTGAGAGCTGAAGACGGGTTCAGAAACAGCTGGTGACTGGGGAATGAAGCTCCAGTTTAAAAAAAAACCAGGGGTGTGTGTGATGGTTCCACTCTCCCAGCTCCTGAACGCCTACTGACCACCCCCCGTTGGGATCCGGGGAGGCTTCCTTAGGGGAGAAGCGGTGCTCCTTCAGTGGGCAGGCAGCTCTTCTCCCACAGCCTGCAGCTCAGCCTCGCTCCTCCAGGGCAAGCCCAGCAGAACAGCCAGCAGGCAGCCGCTGCCCCCTCTGCCACACGGCTCTGTCCAGGGAAGGGCGCCAGCCTTCCTAGTCCAGCCGCCTCTGCCGACAACCAAGCGCACAAGCCTTCCCAGCGAGGATCCTGTCCGGACCTTTCTCCAGAACAGTTCAGGGTCCTGTTTTTCAACCACGAAACTCTCACAGCAGTTTACACAGCAGGGACCTTTGAGCAGAGCCCTTCAAAAAAAAAAAAGCCTGGCACGGCTGGGAGAGGAAGGCAGAGCCTCAACTCTAGAAGAGCCGGAGTGCTGCTCTAGCAATACATCCCGCCAGGTCCTGCCTTCCCCAGTTTTCCCAACTGCCCAGAGCGGCTGCACATTCCCCGTCAGGGCTCCAAGAGCCAAGCAGAAGTGCTTGCTGATCCAGAGCGCAGGAGAAGGGCCAGGCCGGGAGGGCCAACCCAAGGCTCTGCAGCTGTCGCTGGGGATGAGGGGAAATAAATGCAGTCAGCCACAGCTAGAACACCTCAGGTGGGTCACCCTTGGTCTAGGAGAAGAGGCAAGCTAAATGGTGACATCTGTGCACATGCATAATATTCTGGGGGAACACGGCAGTTGAGACTGGGGCCCCGACAGACAGCTGAGCCTGGAACACACTTGCGAGCTCACCAGAAGGTCGCTGTGCGGGATGGAGAGCAGCAGCTTGATGAAGGTTTGCAAGGCATTATCAAGCGCATCGTCCCCGTACAGGCGGAAGACACCAAAGTTGACATAGCTGCCACTGAGCGCAGCCTTCAGCATCGAGAAGCAGATGGAGATCCCTTTGAGTTTCAGGGCATACACTTGATCCTTCGGGACCTCCCCCAAGGTTAAGATACGGTTGCCTGAAAAAGAATTTTTTTTTAAACAGGCTGTTATCTCAGCACTTTCTGATGGGTCTTCTACTCAATTCCACCTGAGACAGACAGTATTTTGTTTTTCCTCAGAGGCTGTTGGCAGGGGCAAAAAAGCTAAGAAGCCACATGACACACACAAGAAGCCACTGTGCAGGAGACAATTCTTCTGCAGTCTCCTAAGATCTGCCCTTTTTAGGAACATGAAAGGGTGAATGATCAGGACCTTTGCCAGCAACACCTCTCTCAGACCCTGAAACACAGATGCTTCCATTAGGGAAACCCGCAAGAGAGCTGCCTTTAGGAACATAGGAAGCTGCCACATACTGAGTCAGACCATTGGTCTATCTGGTTCAGTACTGTCTACACAGACTGGTAGCGGCTTCTCCAAGGTTGCAGGCCGGAGTCTCTCTCAGCCCTATCTTGGAGATGCTGCCAGGGAGAGAACTTTGCACCCTCTGCTCTTCCCAGAGTGCCCCATTCCTGAAGGGGAATATCTTACAATGCTCACACTTCAAGTCTCCCATTCCTATGCAACCACAGCAGACCCTGTTTAGCTAAGGGGACAAGTCATGCTCGCTACCACAAGACCAGCTCTCCTTGCCTTTGCTTCAGAAGAAGAGCAGAGCTCTGAGGCTACAATCCCTGCATGTACAAAGTGGAAGAAGCGGATGACAGTTTTGCATATTTATACACAGAGACACACTATTATTTTAGTGTTCTCGCTTTGGCTATTCTTATTACAAGAAAAAAGTAGCAAGTTTACACTATGACCATCTGGGCTACTGTGAAATACTCTAAAGCTGTGAAAAACCATGGAATAGCCCAGCACAGGTTTAATAAGAACATGGGCAGCTGCCATATACTGAATCAGACCATTGGTCTATCTAGCTCAGTATTGTCTTCACAGACTGACAGTGGCTCCTCCAAGGTTGCAGGCAGGAGTCTCTCTCAGCCCTGTCTTGGAGATGCCGCCAGGGAGGGAACTGGGAACCTTCTGCGCTTCCCAGAGCGGCCCCATCATCCCCTGTGGGGGGAAGATCTTCCAGTGCTCATACATGTGGTCTCCCATTCAAATGCAACCAGGGCAGACCCTGCTTAGCAAAGGGGACCAGTCATGCTTGCTGCCTCCAGACCAGCTCTTCAGCCAAGGCAGGGCAAGGAGAGGACATGAGGGCAGGGTGTCAAAGCTCTGCAGAGCAAGCAGGTGTCCAGTTGCCCCTGGCTCAGCTGCTCTCCCCAGCTGCCCACTTGGGAGCGCCAGCCCTGCTTCATTCAGCGCCCACAGGGCAGTGGCTGGCTGCTCTTGCCGAGGTGGCAGAAACTAGCAGATCCCCTTCAGGCCACCCCAGCCACGAGGCGGGCAACCCAACCCAGCAGAGCAAGCACAATGGCTGTGCCTTTCCCCGCTCGATGCTCACCGTAGGTCGTGATCATTTTACTTGTCTCCCGGAAAAGCAGGATGCCGTTGGGCGAGGAGACGTCAAACTGCAGCCTCTGGGATCTGAAAGCAAGCAGGCAGGCAAGGAAGCCGTGTCTCAGCAGAGGCCAGAGGGAAACTACAGCCGGCACCCTCAGCCTGTAGGGCAAGAGTGTGGGGGAGGCACTGGGAGGCCCCCAACACCCCAGCCTACAGGGCCGGCCCCCAGAACAGACCCAGCTGCCTCGGCTCTTCATGGAGTGGACCAAGAACCCCTCCCGTTTGGCTAGATGCCAGGGAGGGCCGTGGACTTGCCCCTGCTGCTGGCAGCTGCTATCCAGAGGCAGCCCTGCCCCTGGCGCCACCGGCGTTCTGCTCAGGATCCTAGCTCCGTGCCATTGATACTATAGTCTCCCATAGATCGATCCTGTCATTTCAAAGCCGCCCAAGCTGAGCAGCCACCCCATCCGAGCTCTGTGTAGTGTCTGAAGAGTCCTCCTTTTTGGTTCATTCATTCATTCAATTTCTATGCCGCCCTTCCAAAAATGGCTCAGGGCGGTTTACACAGAGAGATAATAAATAAATCAGATGGCTCCCTGTCCCCAAAGGGCTCACAACCTAAAAAGAAACGTAAGAGAGACACCAGCAACAGTCACTGGAGGTCCTGTGCTGGGGGTGGATAGGACCTGTTACTCTCCCCTGCTCAAAAAAGGAGAATCACCACGTTAAGAGGTGCCTCTTTGCCGAGTTTGCCCTGAATACACTGCCCGGGGTTTCCCAAGGGAGGCTGGCAGGCTTCTAGCCCTCCGAGGCGACTCCATTCCCTCTGCACAAAATTCACACGGAAACGGTGGCTGAACAGGCCTGCCCTCTCCTACCTGTTGTGCACCAGCTCAGCCATCAGCTTCAGCACCGGGGTGGTGCAGGCTGGGTCATGGTACCACAGCTCCACCGCCCTCTGCAGGATGGGCATGTAGGACGGGTAGCTGTCGGGCAGAAGCTAAGGAGCCACATTGCTGCCGCCACCAGGACCCCTCCCCAAATGTGAGGTTTCCCACCCGGGGCAGCTTTCTTTGGCTGCCTCTGTTAAGGAAAGAACAGCCACGGACAATACATGGCTTCTCATTGCAGACTCCCAAGTGTGTCCGCTTCAGTTGCAAATAATCAACCTAGAGGAAGAGGAGCCACAGGATCTCTTCCCCCTCGAAGCTAGATTCGAATGGGAGAACATATATTCCAGCTGGCTTGGACAAGATGTGCAGAACGGAGAAAGCCCAGCGATGCAGCCCCCCAGCAGTCAGCAAAACAAACGGGGTGCCTGCACAACAAGCCAGGAAACCAAAAATAACGTGCACACTGCTAGTAATCAAAAAAGAGAACTGATGTACAACTGCAAAATAAAGTTGTTCCCATTAACAAAAGTACCCGTTCCATCTGACTGCTGAATAGAGTTACTGTATTAAAACTCATATAAAACGTGACAAACACAACAACATGTAACAACCTAAGTGAACCAGCTTGTAGAGACCTGATCAACAGAACTGATGAATGGTTGTATATAACCACATGGAAATGCAAAAAACAATGACCAATTCTGTAAACAAACTAACATGTAATACAACAATGTTTATAATATGCACAAATAAACCACAAAATTGAAAAGAAACAAATCCTGTAAGAATCATACATGTATAGATACTGTTTCTATTTGCAAAAGTAAACCTTTGAATTGCAGAAAACAAATCCTTTAGAACAAAACTTGTTGTAATACTTACAGGATTTGTTTATTTTCAATTTTGTGGTTTATTTGTGCATATTGTAAACACTGTTGTAGTACATGTTAGTTTGTTAACAGAATTGGTCATTGTTTTTTGCATTTCCATGTGGTTATATACAACCATTCATCAGTTCTGTTGATCAGGTCTCTACAAGCTGGTTCACTTAGGCTGTTACATGTTATTGTGTTTGTCACGTTTTATATGAGTTTCAATACAGTAACTCTATTCAGCAGACAGATGGAACGGGTACTTTTGTTTAAGGGAACAACTATTCTGCAGTTTTACATCAGTTCTCTTTTTTGATTACTAGCAGTGTGCAAGGCCCCCAGTAGTCAGGGCAGGAGGGAGCCAACAGGTAACCCTTGAGCAAGCAAGTGTGCGCACACACCCCTCGCCGCTGGGAAGGACCAAGTTGGCAGAGGACTCTGTGCCCAAGGAGTGGGCAGAATCCCGTCATGAGTGGAAGCAAGGCCAGGGAGGTGGAGGCCACACAGCTGGGCGCCTCTGGGGCTCAAGCAGCAGCCTCCAGGCTCAGCTCCTGATGGTTTGGGGGCTGGGGCAGGAGGGAGAGCAGGCAGGAGCAGCTCAGGATACATCCACTCGAAGAGCATCATGAAGCTGGTCTTGGCGTTGAAGGCAAAGGCGATTCCTCTCAGGTCTCTCACCAGGCCCACCAGCGTTCTCTGCATGCAGGGAGGGAGAGAGAGGCGAGTTAGGAGGAAGGCGCCCCACTCCCTGCTCTGCTGGAAGACACAGAGTCCTGCAGAGGCGGGTAATCCGCACCGCCACTGCCCAAAGCCAGGGCAGTGGGGTCTGTGCCCAGAAGAGGCCGCTCTCCTGCCTCAAACTGGGAAGAGCCCAAGCACCACAGAGGGCCAAGAGACGGTCTTGTCAGTCCCTGGTGAGCAAGACACCCTGGAGAGCACCGATGCCCCCCCGTCCCAATCCCCACCCCTCTCTGTGTAGAATCTCTGTCCCAGGCTGTGGGCGCTTAGGACTGCTGTGGTGTGGAAGGGTCCCCGGAGGGGTGAGCTGGAGTGCATTCTAAGCAATGCCAAGACTTTTGGGAGGGGGCGAGAACAGCACTGGGGTGAAAGCTGGGCCCCTCCTTACTTTTGCCTCTTGTTCATTGAAGGTGTTGGTGCTGAACATCTGTGCCACAGTCTCAAAGGCGGCCGTGAGGGGCAGCATGAACTGCTCGTACTGATCCTCATCCTCCCCTGGAAGAGAGGCGTGAAGGGCCGTTAGGTCTTCTACAGCCCTGTGCCCTGCAAAGCACGCCATAAACTGGGGGCCATCAGCAGCAGCAGCAGCAGCAGCAGAGAAAGACCAACAGGCAGTGTTCAGAGCCACGGGGCTGATCCTTCTCCTGTCTTGGTCCTCTAGCAGATTCGCCCACCTTACAGAGAACTGACCGGTTGACCTGCCCACTCCCCCACCCCACACGCATTCCGAGTGACGAAAACCTTAAGAGATCCGTAAGAAGAGAATGCCGTACCTAGGTCCACCATAAGGAGGCGCCCAAGTGCAGTGTAGAAGGTTGTCCGACATCTCATGTCACTCAGGTTGGACTGATTGTTAATACCCAAGAAGGAAAAGTGCTCACTCTGCCAAACAACAAAAGTCAGGTTAATGAGGAGCAGTCGGTCAAAGGGAGGGGGAGAACTGGAAAGACCTGGAAAGGGGATGAACAGAGTCCGGAGGCCCAGAATCTCTCACACGGGCAGGTAGATGTTCACTCTCACCCCAGGTGAGGCATCTTGCCTAAACTTTAGCACCTGACACAGAATTTGGAGAATGCCGACTTTCATGTGTCTTTGCTTCTGGTTGCCAGGGCAACCAATATTTATAATGTGCAGAACTACCACTCACCTTTATATGCAAGTGCCACGTTTTAGATACGCTTTAGAAATTCTTGAAATGTAGTTTATGTCTCATCAACAATTAAAGTGTGTATAACTGAAGAGTCATCCGGTGCATAAGCCAGGTGACATGACAGAGAAGGAATCCTCCTTGGCTTTTCTGAAATATCAGCCACCAAGACTGGGCAGTCAAGGGCGCTCCCGGAGTCACGCACACCAGAGACCCAGCTGGGAGGAGCCTGGAGTTGGACTCCCAAGTGTGGTGGGCCGGAGGAAACGGAATCAGACCCAGCCCCCACTCCTGGAGCCATGGAAGCTCAGTCTCTCTCAGAGAGCTGGAAGGAGGACCAATAACACAACAACTACCGCGGCCGTTTGTGTCCCGGAAACAGAATGGGAGTCAGCAGCGAGCCGCTCTCCGAGGCCTGGCTAATCCTCTGACACAGCGGGGTCCCAGATGACGTGGGACTGCAACACCCTTCGTCTCCGGCCACTTTGGGGAAGGGGATGCTGGGAGCTGTAGCCCAACGACAGCTGGGACCCCACGCTGGGACCCCACGCTGGGACCCCCTGCTGCTCTCACACCCCCAGGATACAGGCACTGCTTGCACCTCACGGAGGCAATAGTCTCAGCACCCTCACCTGCCCCACTGTGTACTAAGGTCCTACCCTCTGCTCCACACACAGGGCTCTCTACCCCTGACAGGAGGCACACCCTTCCCTACAAGAAATGGGGGGTGGGTGGGTGTTGCTATACACACACACACACACACACACACACGGTTGTTTACTCGCCAGACAGCAAGGGAGAAACTGCTTTCTCTGCCTGCTGTACCTATTTTCCAATATCATTTAGTGATGCTTTGATGGCTCAGGTCCAAGAGGGCAACAGATAGGCTGGAACCACAAGGGAGCCAAGGCCCCATGACTGTGGGGGCTAAGAGAGCACTGCCCGGTGGGGGGAGGGGCCACAGACCTTCTGCGACTGCTGGGCACAAGCGCAGGGAAATCCTGCAGTCGAGGAGCAGAGTGTGAAAAGCAACGAGGGACAGCAGAGAGAGAGCCAGGACAAGGCATTTGTGTGCCTTAGGCCATGTCTGGAATGAAAGCATGAAGAAGTACACAATTTTAGCTCTCAAAACTGGTTCCCACACTGGTTCCTGACTTTTTCCAAGATTCTCCACCCAACCTGTCACCAACGTCTGAAGTAGGGAGGAGAATCTCAGGTGAAAGTTGCACAAAAGTTGGGAGCCGGTGTGGAAACCCGAGGTTCAGATGACATGCCAGCTAAGAAGGTGCACTTTCTGGGAACCCCTGGTTTCCACCTGATTTACTTTTGGGTGATCATGAGAACCAGTCCTGTCTACAACAGGGTCTTGCTATCCCTTCCTGCTGTGAACAATCTATTCACAGCTTTCTTGAGAAGCAGTCAGATCATGCGTATATTTCAGGCTGTAGGATTAGTGCATTACTGCTGAAAAGAGGGCAGGATTTTTGTTTCACACTGTAGCAATGTCTATCTGCCTTTCGTAATGGTTCCGGTAACCCCACCTGCTCCCACATCAACAAATATCTGTGAGGTGCTGTCCAATGAAAGGCTTTGAGCCTTCACTTTAATGCCTGTGACTAGAAGCATCATTTGAGCCTTCACTTTAATGCCTGTGACTAGATGCCACGGAGGGAGGCATTTTCTGATATTAAAAATGTTGAGATAAAGCAACACTTGAGTCAGAAAAGTCATTTGTTGAGCTTAGGGTTGCCACATGTCTAGGATTGGCCTGGGCAGTCCAGGAATCAAACAGCCTGTCCAGGATGTAGGGAAAGTGTTGTCCTGGATAGAACATGTCCAGGAACTAGAGTGGGAGGGCTGCTTTAATGAATCTGACCCATTTCCCCAATGCTTCTCTCCAGGCATTGCAGCTATGTGCTTCCAGTGCTTAGAAGTTCCATATTCGGACCCTTTCTCTGGCCCAGTGCTGCTTACTGGCTCCTTGGGCTCTCTATGGCCCAGTAATTCCCACCCCCTCCTTTCTGGACCATCCCTAGAGGTAGTGAGGGGGGTGGTGGGTCTCTGGGTTTAGCTGCGACGTATCTGGACAGAGAGCCCCGCTTTCTCTAGCAGCATTCTTGGGTCCCACTTCTCGGCCTGATGGAGTCTTGTGAGGGCCCCTCTTAGCCAACAGGAAGAAATGTCAGGTACAAGAGGCCTCAACACACAAGTGTCCTTTATTGTTACAACACAAAAGAGAAAGCTTTGCAGAAGCTCCACCCACAGCTACTGCTCCCACAACTATAGGCATCCCTCACCTTCTGCTGGGCAAAGAACACTACAGGGAAAAACATGCCCAACCACCACCAAACTCCACAGTCAAGCACTCATTCCAATGCAAAAAAGGAAGTTCTCGACAGTTTGCATTTGTACCCCCCACCCTCCCCGATAACTGTATCCAGGCCTTCCCTCCCATGAATGGGGCAACCCTTGCCGTGCTCCCCTGTGCGCTGCGCCCCAAGTGGCTGCCTTGCACGTCTACCCTTGGCCTGGCTCTGAGCTCAGTTCAAGCCGGAAATCTTCAGAGGAGACACCAGCTGCCAGCACTCAGCACAGCTGTTTGGTAGGAGGACACCCCCCCGTTGACACCGTTCCTTGTACAGAAGCACCACCGAGAACTCTGGCCCTGTGACTGCAGATCGGCCCTCCCTTCTAGAGTCAAGGCTCCAAGAAGACGACGATGGAGACAACTTACCGTGTGATTGTTCAGCATGAACTGCACGGCGCTCAGTTTCACCAGTTTCCGGACACTGCTGTATGTAGGAACAGTGTTAAGGAAACAGCAGAGTGGTCCACTCAGTGGCTAGCCTGCTAGAAGTGCTGGTGGGTGGGGAGGAGAAGGCAAGAGAAGGGCTGCTTTCTAAAAACAGAATGGCCGCAGCTCCTTGGAAACTTCCCAGGCCCCAGCTGGACACCGTGGGCGACACGTAGACCCCCCACCCGGCTGCCAAGACATGGTCAATGGACCCATCGTCGTGGTGTGTGTGACTGGGACCCTAGTCAGGTCGGTCAGTGACCCTGGCAGGGATTCCTCACCCTCCTCCTGCAGCCTGGCTTGCAAAGGCAAAAGTCCACTCGAGGCATTTGCTCTGCAAGGCCCTCCTGCTTCTAGTCAGGACTGAGCTGGGCTGGCCCATCCCAGCCATTCGGGGCAGCAAGTGGGCCTAGGCAGCTTTGGCTCCATTGTTTGCTCTCCCACTGCTGTGGCAGGCTTCAGCCCCAACTCCTCTTTATCTTACTAACACAAAGTCCACTGAGACCACGGATGCTTGTACCAATTTAGACTGCAGTCTTCAATACCCCTAGTACCAACTTGTGAAACTAGACAAAGCTCTGAAAGCAACCACACAATAGCCTCGCATTTGCAGCGGTCAGGACAGAAGGTGCCCGTTTCCCATTTCCCAGACCAAGATCTGAAGGCAACAGGCTGGTAACGGTGTAGCGGGCATGGATGGGCATCGGGGCGAAGAGGCCTGACTCTGCCCAGCAGGCCCTTGGCACAGCCAGGCGGACGCGGCCCCAACCCAGGGAAGCCTCCTGAAAAGGATATCCGATTGAGAGATCATTGAGGAGCTGCAGCGTCTTGGAAGTGATGGGTTCACACTGGCCCCAGTATTTCAAGTTGGTGATGCTACAAGGAGAAGACGACACGGGCTTAGATCCGAGGAACCGCTTTCCATCCTCCCCCAGAGTCACAGACGACACAAGCCACAAAATACCAGCAGAAAGTGACTGTACTTACATTTGGTTGGCTAGAAAATTATCCTTCAGATAATCTTCACTACTTTGGTCCCAAAGCTACCCTGGCCCAAACTCAGGCCCTTGGAATGCTGTGGCACTGCAGGGCCGATTTCTGCAGCAAGGGCAAGAGAATCCTGCGGCAGTGACCCCACGCACCTCCGCCCTTTGCCGCCTGCACCTTCCACTGCAGAAGAGGTCCAGCAGCTCTTGGGGAGCCAAGAGGCATGCCTGGACCTCAAGATGTGAGGGCTGGTTGGCTGGCGTGGAGGCCAGCGGAGCCCTGGCACTGCAAGAGGGACTTGCCCCAGAGCCTCTCAGGAGCTCCTGGCCTGTTCAGCCCGAGCCTCGACTCCAGGAAGGGAGGCTGCTGCCAGCAGGGCCCTCCTTGCCCTGCTGCCTGAGCAGCTGCCTGGCCAGTTTCCAACCCAACGCGCAGGGCAAAGCAGCATCTTTTACGCCAAGGCTTCTGCAGCCATGAGCAGGCGTTGCCTGCAGAGCCCAGGAGCTAAGCGTGCAGCCCAAAGCCAAGAGGGGTTCCTCCTGGGTCTGAGTGGTGCTCTCTTGGGAGGCAGAGGCTTTCCGGAGGAGCTCAGGTGGCAGCAAGCAGGGACACTTACATTTTCCCTATGAAGACGCTCAGAACCATGGTCTCGTCGTTCAGCCCCAGGACCTCCGAAAGCCGACGATACAGCTAGAAGAGGGAAATCAGAGCCAAGCTTAGGAGTTTTAGTGGAATGTGCAAGGGTTCCTGCAAGGGGATAGAAACCGGGAGGAAACGTCCACTGTCCTGTGCAGGAAGAAGCAGGCTCTTCCTGGGGCACCTGCTGTGGACCCTGCTTGCTTAGCCGAAGCACTGGGGCTCCAGCTCCCACACCCCACTTGGCCTGCTGGCTCGCTCTCCTGGAGCACAGCCCTCCTCCTGCCGCCTTGGTCTCCTACAACTCCACGGCAGAGCAGATTTTGGCACGCAGAAGCCCCTTGCCTGAAAGCCCTCCCTCCTGCAGATGTTGGACTACAACTCCCAGCATCCCTGACGATTGGCTACTGACGGGGTAAGGGGGCTGAGCAGCCAGATTTGGCAGCCCTGGCCTAGGCAGACTCTGCTGGCCAGTGAAGACAATACTCAGCTCATCGTACCCATGGACTGACTCCGTACGCTGCAGCTTTGTATGCCCTTGCATTGGCACTGCAACCGAGGGTGCGCTTCAAGGAACCTGCCTCGAGAGAGGTCACCTTCAACACGGCAACCACACAAGGTGGCAGCCTGCGGCCCCTCTCCTTCTGCCTGGCAGCCACGAGTCGCCGTGCTCAAGTTCCAACAGCCAGGAAGTCACAAAAAAGCAGAAGCAGAGGGCGGGCTGATGGCTGGCACGAGAGCAAGAGGGCCATCTTGCCCGAAAGCCGGACAGGATTTCGGCAGTGCGGAGGAGGCAGCCTTTTACCTTCGAGGACTTCTGCACCTGGTCGCCAATGTAGATCTTGCGGAACTGCTCGAAGAAGCTCAGCATGGCCAGCTCCAGCTTCTCGTTGCCTGCCTGAGCCAGCCGGGAGTCTGTCAGGTTCATGAGCTGGAGGACCCTGGGGTGGGGGGAGGTGCAACAAGCCGAGGGGATCAGAGGCTGAGCAGCCCCTCACGGAGGCCGAGCAGTCCCAGGCCGCCTCTGCCCTTGGGGAGCACTGGCCTCCCTCTCCTGCCACGCAGGGAGGGAGTGTCCCTGGGAAGCCAACAGCACGTGCGGAGCCTGCCCCGAGGGCTGAGTGCAGGGAAGCCTCCTGCCTTTCCACACCAGGCCAAGGCCAGAGACGCTGCAGAGGCTGCTCAGCCAACCAAGACGCCTGGCAGGCCGGGAGCCAGCTAGGAACGTCTGGGGCCACTGCCGAGTTGCGCCTGGAGGGCCCTGCGTCACTCTGGGCTCCCCTCTAGCCCAAGACTGGCAAACCTGGGTTGCTCAGGCCGCTGTTGGGACCACAAGTGAGCCAAGACTGGTTGCACTACTAATCCAGCAAGAGTGGGAGAGTCGCCGTTCTCACGCCCCTGGGTGAGCCCACCACTCCTGACAGCGGCCTCCCCAGCCAACAGTGCGCAAGGAGGTGGCTTGTCAAAGGGCAGAGGGGTGCCTGGCCAGACTCCCAGAGGGCTGGCTGCCTTTTGGCAGGCTCAGGACCCTGCCCAGAATGTGACAAGCGACTGAGCCAAGGAGGGCTGCAGAGACCCTCACTGAGGGAGACTTGGGAGGTGTGTGGCGAAGTCCTCCAAGCTATCAGGGAAAGGAGGCTTCTTACCCACTGCATTCCCGTGGTGGTGGTGGTGGGAGAATGGGAGATATCCTCTCAGTTATCTTGGAACACACAACTTGGGCTTGGCAAAATGAATCCCCAAGTAAGAGAGCAGTTGTGGGGCTGCAGTTTGGCTTCACACACCCCACAGCCTCTACCCATTTGGCTTCCAGTTGATTATCCTGAACAGGATAATCAAGGCTCTGTTAAATTACAAGGACAAAAACTCTAAACTGAGGAGCTTTTGGATTCTGCAGCCCGCAAGTCCTGTGCAAACCCTGTACTTTTGCACAGACAGTTCTGCTTCTACTAGTCATGGAGACGGGACAAGAAGAGGTTCCACTCCCACTTCTAAGACTTGCCCACACACTGGGACACACTTCCTAGGATCAGTTTCACCATCATGAAGGCCAGAAACCGGCTTGGCCTTTTAAACTGGAAGTGTAAACTAGTCTCTCAGGATGTGGAACCCACCAAGCGTGGAACACGCAGCCCTGGAGCACCAAGAGAAAGAGCAACTGAGTCACCCACCCAAGGCAGGAGCTCCAGCCACCTTTCCAGATGCCTCCCCGCCGCCTCCAAGGCAGCCCTTTCCTCCTGAAGAGAAAGGGGGTGTGGCTGCCTGGGTGCCTGTGGGGTGCTGCTGTAGCTAGCCAGCCCGCCCCCCGCCCCCCCCCCACCCCGAATGCAGGGGAATGCAGCAGCTCCTACCGACAGACCAGCTCGCCGTCCATGGCGTCCTGCTCATCGGTGCTGGCGAAGGAGACCCGGCCACCGATCACAGCCCCAATGATGTAGACAAGCCACGTCAGGCGTCCTAAAATGAGAAGTGAGGCTCTATTTAGTCCCAAGTGGCAGATGTGTCTCACTGTGAAGACAAGACCAAGGTCATCCCAGCAGTGTGGGGAAATTCTTCCAAGGGAAAGGAGACCCGGGCGTTGCCAGCTGCCCTGGAAGAGGTTTCTCAGCCAGTCTCCTTATCGGCCACGAGATCCCAGACCTTTCCTGGGCAACCTCTTGCACTGTGGAACGTAGGTACTTCCAGTCTTCCAAGGCTCAAACGGAATCTGCCATCTGAGCCAACTTCTTCCTCTTTCCCTTTGACTCCTTTGACCTGGCCTCAGCCAGCATCCAACAGGTTCTTACTCGTGTCTCCCTCTTCCTCGGGTCTTTCTCCAAGTGTAAGCGAAGCTTGCCAGCAACACCCCCTCCCCGGCCCTCTTCACTGCTGTCATCGCTCCATTCCCAACACCCGTCGCTACGTGAGCAGATACAAAGGGGGGCCCTTCCCTCCACGCCCCCTGCTCCAGAACTACCTTCTGTGCCTGGCTTCTGGAGGCAAACTGTTTCTATCCCATTTCGCCCGCCCATTTGGTCAAAACAGCCTCACAAACAGAAAACCCAAATACAAAACGTGGAAGGCCTGAAACCTCAAAGGTCCCTAAGAGCAAGTTAATACCACAGCAGAGAGGGCCCATGGGGCCTCGCTCCTGACGCCCTCTGGACCAGCGTGTCATTCCCCCACCCGCACCGTGACAGAGGGGGGTGGGATGGAGTGTTGCTGCCGCACGGGGAGGGGGCACTCACCCTCCTGCACGGCCACATCCACAGCAATGGCTGTCGCACTTTGCAAGAGCTCCTGGTAGGACTGGGCTGACTGGTCAAACAGCTGCACCAGGAGAGCACACGTCTTCTCGTATTCACAGCGCCCGATGGTGGACAGCTGGTCCAGTTGCTGCTGCACCAGGCCTGTGTCATCCAGAGGATCTTCCAAACCGTCCCTACACATGAAACAGGTGGAACCTGTTGCTCGTGGCAGATTAAATGGAATTCGTGTCCCAGGGAGGGAGGGAGGGAGGGCTTCTCTCTGCCATCTTCCCCCAAGCCTCACAATGGAGAGCTCCCGAGTGGTGCCCTCAAGTCACACACCCTCCTGTTTCCTGTGGGCTTGTGGCTGCAGCAGAAAACAGTGGGGCAGGAAGTGTCAGAGCCCTCTGGCAGAGCTCCCTGTGGTGGTACTTGCAAAGACAGCAAAACCGGCTCTTGGGTTCTTTACCTCAGGATGATGTGCACAGATTCCAGCCTGGAGGTGATGTAAGCTTTGGTGACTTCAGGTGTGTATGTCTCCAGCATGTGTGGCTCTGTGGCTTTGACGTACGGAACGGAGGCTGCCAGCCGTTGCCACAGACTCAGGAGATAGTGGACGCTGTTCGGCGCAAATTCCCAGTGCTGCAGGAGCAAAGGGGAGGAAGCTGAGCACCACCAGCACCCTGCTGGCCTTTGCACAGGTGCTGTGGCCAGCAAAGTGGGAACTGTTCAAGCAGCCTCCACAGGGGAAGACCTGGCCACCTTTGAGGCTTTTAACTTCCTTCCTGGTTTTTGACAGGTTTGAGCATCTGAATGCAACCAACGAAGCTATTCCAATCTCACTTCGTTTTGCAAAGCAAAGTGCAGGTGTTTGGGAACAGGATTCTTTGCCAGTGATAGCCACGTTGGGAGAGGGCACTTCCCAAAGCCCAGGGGCGCCAACAGAAAGTCTGTCCCCTCCCTTACACAAGTCTGTCTCCCTCCAGTCCCCCGGGTCACTGGCCCTACCCAACCCCAGCACAGTATCCTCCCAGGGGTGGCTGATGCTTCTTTTCAGACTGAGACCCCTTTAGGAACAAGACAACATCTTTGTCGGTGTTACGGTGGTGGTACAACTACTACGACATTATTATTGTTATTTCATAAGTAAGCCACTTCTGAGTATTTTTGTTGAAAAGTGACATATAAAGATCCACAGCAGTAGGGGCTAAAAACAACTAAGTCAAGCCATGCAGTGTGATCGGTGCTGCCCCCATGTGGAAAAACGTGCCGCTTCCAACCACAGTGTTCCCACCTGCAAGCTGGTCACTGTGAAGTTTGCGATGAGGCGGATGACCTCGGGGTAGTTCTCCACTTTCACCAGCTCCCCCAGTTGGTAATTGCTTTTCAGCCGAGCCAGCAGGCGACAGAACTCATGGTAGTTGTTTGGGTCCGACAGACTCTGAGGAGGAAACAAGAGAAGATGCAGTCAGGCCACTGTGCCCTGCATCGTCCAGAGCCCTGGAACCAGCAGTCCTTGGGCCCCAAAGCAGAGATCTCCTCCTGTAAACTGCTTGGCAGTTCTCGGTATGGAACAGCAGAAAAAATCTCTCCCTGACACACACTGGGGCATGGACTGCTCCTCTCATTAGCTGTGGCATGCAGTGCAACTCCAAGGTGAGAGCAGTCAACAGCCAGGGTCAGCCTTTTACGAGGCCACACTGAGCACAGGCGCCACACTTCCACACATCCACTTTTGACAACCGAAACCTCTGCCCTGCTGCAGTGGTCTTGTCCTCTCCTCTCAAGGAAGGAGGAGCAGTTCCCATTACCATCAGAGGCAGCCTAGCAACTCCCCTCAACATGTAATGCGCCCAGAAATGTGGGCTTCCAGTGCGCGGACAGCACTGGAAGACATCATCTGTCAAGACAGAAGGGGACCAAGCCGGATTCCCAAGGCACATCTTTGGGGCAACAGTGCTCTGCACACCTCTTTGCCCCTTTCTATATCCAGCAGAATCACATGCTAAATGAATAAGATGCACATTTATACAGGCTGCAGATGTCAGCCTTGGGGGGTTGGTTTGGTGCTTTGCCAAAGCTCGACTTCCACAACCTGCATCTGTGGTTTGCTGTACTCATTACGAAGAGCAGGGTACTATGCGTAGAAACCTCCGTTCTGGGACATTTCCAGAATCCTTGGGGGGCCACCGTTTAATGGTGCACATGCTCTGAGAGCGGAAGGTCATCTCCAGGCAGGGCTGAGAGAGACCTCTGAGCCTTAAGCCCTGGGGAGCCACTGCCAGTCAGCGCAGACAGCACTGAGCGAGATGGATCAAGAGTCTGACGTGGTAGAAGGCAGCTTCCTGTTTCCTTTCCTTAATTTCACCTGACAGACAGACCACTGCGTTCTACCCTTCCCACTGTTGCCAGGCTGATACTTGGCACTGGACATGCCACAGAGTTTCCCTTGATACACAGGTCCTTGGGCTTTGCAGCTGCTCTTCCTTATTGCCGGGATGCAACATGCCCAGGCTTGGCATCAGAGCATCCACAAGGGATGTTTGCTGGAATGACCGAACTTTGATGGACTCACCTGGGGGTTTTCCAGTATTCGCTTGACACCATCAACAAGATGGGACAGGAACTTTGCTCTCTCGGCATTGTTAAATAGGGACCTACGGACAGAAGCGATTTGCACCAGACACGATAAAACCTAGAGGCGGCAGAAGGAATGGAGACCCATGAATGCACTGGAACAACACAGAGCACAAGACCGTAAATGCAGGTGGAGGCACACACTGCTGCAGGAGGACAAGAGTGGGAACTAGCAGCCAGCCAGCCAACCTTATGCAGGGCTTCCTGCCCTCCCAACAGGGCGATCAAACCCGTCCACTGAGCCTTCCCCAAGAGCAGTTTTACTGCTGCACTCCCATGTCTGATAGTCTGGAATGCTGTACTCACCAGAGGCGAAAATGTAGGAGGGATGGAATGGTACAGATCAAAAAACAACTGCAAGGTTGAGGAATCTAAAAATGCTGGAAGAGAAAGAAAACACAACACATAACAGAGGACACCCGAGTGATCACATTCCAGCCACCACTCTGGTGACAGGGCCCAGCCCAACACTTACGGCGACCTCAGGGCCTCGGCACAGAGCAGGGCTCATGCAAGGAGCAGAAGAACCCCAAACTGTCTCCCTGGCACCCACACTCAGGGTCTTCTACCTCACCTGATGCTGGACACCCAAACATCCTCTTTAGCCTTAAAGGCAGCCGCACCCCTCACTCTCCGAGTTGGAGCTCTGCAGTAAGACCGCAGACCACTCCCTTCACAACGGCTTTTAAAGCCAAAGAAAAGTGCAGGAGATCTGTGACTGGATGTCACAAGTGGGCTGGTTCCAGTTCAGTGGGGAAATGTGCAGAATTCAAGCAGAACGTCAGACCCACATAAGTGTCATGCTGAGCCATACCCACCCTCAGTGGGCAGCGTGATGGTGGCCTTCACTCTCTGCTACAACGTGGCACATTAAAAAAGCACAGGGGCTTCTACGCAACCCATTAAGTGAACACCAGGCTTACCACTGGTGAAGGATTCTGAAAAGTCATTGCTCCGATGCACCAGCTTATTTTCAGTCTCCCCAAGTCTTCACAAGACATTTACATGCCTGGATTTTAGCTGAAGTATATACATTGCTCTATAACTGGAAGAGGGCTTCCAAGAGCTCTCTTCACATCCCCCTACTCTCTCCACGGTGCTCCCTGTCCCCAGTCACTTGCCCCTCACCATAAAATAAAACCCTTTCACAGTCACCCTTCAGAAAGAAGCCCCCTTCTTCCTCTACTCAATCTAAACCAGGGCTGCTCAACTTTAACCCTCCTGCAGATGTTGGCCTACAACTCCGGGCTATCAGCCATTTTGGTTGGGGATTATGGGAATTGTAGTCCAGAAACAGCTGGGGGTGGGGCCTAAGTTGAGCAGGCCTGAGCTCAACTCACAGCGACAGAATACAGACTCCTAACCCAACCACCTCCCCCACGAAAGACAAGACTTCCACACTTGTGGAAAGTCTTGCCAACAGAACACTGAATGAGAAAAGTGGAACGGGATCCAAAGATGGTCTTCTGCATGCAGAATCAGAATAATGAAGACTGCTACAGAACGTGCCTACAGTGTTCCCTCTAAGGCGTGCGCTCACACATTTCCTGATGTCCACTCAGTAAATTTTAGATCCCACTCGGGTTGAATCAGGAAGGCCCCACTCTGAATGCACGTGGTGCGCACACACTGCCTTGATGCTGCCGCCCAGAACAAAACTCATTCTGCACACAGATGAAAAAAAATGAGAGAGGACACTGCTTGCCTGTTCTAGTGTTGCACAAACTCTTGCACAAGCATTTGTGGAACAGGGCTAGCAGTGTTTCCCCTTCCAATCACAGTTCTTTAGATTCAATCCCTAAAGCTGGAAATTAATATTTCATCTTAACTGGTACCACACACTAGAAGAGGACTCAGCACTGAAATATTTAGCTCTTTTACGATGTCTTGTGTGGTTCAGGGAATTCAACACATACACACACACACTCTACAGGCAGGAGGTTAACAACCATCACCACCAGTGGCTACTGCTGAATAAAAGTAACATGTAAGAACAATTCTCTTTACAGCTATACCAGGATGACAGAAAGGGCCGTACAGTTTCTGTTTCTGGTTAAGGTCCCCCGCCGTCCCACAAGCAAGGAGAGGGGCATTCTCATGAGGTGGTGTTTCTCCTGCACAGCATTTTAAACAGCCCCATCTCCTCACATTCTAAACAGCCTTGCTACACAGGCTTATCCTTTCTGTAGTGCTTCTGAGCAGTGCTCCCTCTGAGGTGTGTGCACACTCAAGTTTTTTGATGTCCACTCAGTTAATTCTAGATCCTGCTCAGGCTGAATCAGGAAGGCCCCATGCTGAATGCATGTGTCTGCACACGTTGCCTAAAACCACCACTCATTCCTCACACCGGGGGGGGGGGGGGGAGCACCAGAGGGAATGCCACTTCCGAGTGCCTCAAGTGCTCTCTCAGTAATCCTTACAAGAGCCCTGCAAGACAGGCTTGGACAGCTTGCCTCAAGAGAGAGGCATCTGAAGCGTGCTGGCTCCCTGCTCACACTCTTGGCGACTAAGCTATCCCAGCTCAAAGGTACAAGAGCTCCAAAAGCAGCAGGACGCAGCAAGGAGAGAGAAGCCCAGCAACAGCCACACCCCTCCAGGGGCAACTGCTGCGGGTGCCTCTCGCCTGTGCTTTTTTAGCCAGCGAGCTCTTTGGAGACAGGGAACCACCTTCTCCCTCCTCCACCCCCTGTAAAACTGCTCAGAGAATTTGTTTGTTTGTTGAAAAACAGCAGTATATAAATGATTGCAGTAGAATCAAGTCTGTCACCAAGCAAGAGCATGAATCAGCCAGTCCCCAATGTAGTTTATTGACCAAGCTTCACAGTCAGGACCCTCACCTGATCTCCAGCTGGTTGGGATCTGCACCGTGCAGAGATCATCGGAGGACTCGTCTGTAGATGTACCAATGAAGTCAAAGTTCAGGCAGTTATGTGTGAGCTTGAGGAGCTGCATGAGGAGGCCATGCTGGCTTTCATCATTCAAGTTCAGGTTCTTCCCTGAAGCCTATCAAAACACAAGCCACAGGGATGCATGGAGCATTGGTTGACTTACGTGAAGGCTGCTTCTTGCCGCTGCATCCAAGGGAGTCTCCTTGAGTGGGTTATGATCCTCCACGTGGCCCCTAGGCAGGACTATGCAAATTAGAGAGTCTTTAAGAGGTGGAGGATCATGGCCCTACCCAGTTCTTTTAGGACAAGGAGAAAACCAGAGCAGTTTGAAGGGGAAAACAGTAAACCAGGAGCACAAAAAATGCTCCCCAAAACAATACTCCCAAAATTGTGGGGGGGATGGGGACGACAAGACCCCAAGTGATTTGTTCACTTCTATGCTTTATTCTCTTTTTAGATTTTAGATGATCATAGCGCTCAAAGGAATGCACTAACAGATCCTCACACCATGAGCGCCAGGCAGGTGGCATATCAGAAGGCATTTGCTCAAGAGATTGCAGCATTTGAGTGGGTTGGGCAAGACTAGATGTCCTTGAGGGTCCGCCAGGAGGGGGGAGGGTAGAAGAATCAGAAGGCCCAATATGGGCCAAGCTCACCAGTTGTGCGCTTGATCCAGCTGCAGCGCTCCTGGTCACCACAGTTCTGGCAGTCCCTGTTGCCCCCTGGCCTGATACTGCGCTCTCTGACGTGTTTTTTCAAGAGGTGGCTTTTTCTTTCTCTGGGGCCGTGCCCGCAGAGTTGCCGGTGGAGGCCATCAGCACTGGCAGTGGGCAGAAGGAAGCAGACACGTGCTCGGCTAGGCGGAGCGGGTGGAAGCCACGGTGCTGAGTTGCTGCAGGGCCCTCGGATCTGAGAGCTGGTGGCAGGCGGGAGCGATACTGGAGCTCCAGGAGCCCCTCCAGCTGCAGAAACGCCTGACTGAACGGGCAAAAGCCCTTGAGCGCCACCCATCAGCTGTTCAGTGGGGCGCACGCTCTGCTCTAAGCCTCCCTCTCCTCTAGGTGTCTCAGCCTCGAGCTTCGGAGCACCACCCAGCAGCTGACTGATGGGGCGCACAATCTGTTTTTTTGTTTAAAATGCCCAATTCTCGGGGTGAGAGCTCTGGAACACCTCCTGTCAGCAGAGCAGCGGGGTGAGTGTTTTGTGAGGGAGGTATTCCGGCTCTGCTTGCTGGCCGCTTGGAGGAGCTTTGGGAGGCCTTGTTGGAACCTCCCCTTCCTGACTCTCACATGAAGCATGTGCTGAGCGTGTTCCATCCAAGGAAGGAAAAGAGAGGAAAGACTAAGAATGGAGTCGGGGGGTAGGGGGGTGAGAGGTGGAGGGCGGGAGGAAGTAGTTTGAAAACACAGAGGTCTTAAAGGAATTATCTATATCTAGAGAGAGAGAGAAGACGACAAACAACGGTAGAGAGGGGGAAAGACAGTAAGGGAGATGAGTTGAAAGGAAGTTCTGAAAGAGAAGCTGAGAGCAAACTGCCTTGGAGGCAACACAGGACTAAACGAACTGGGTGGGGCCATGATCCTCCACCTCTTAAAGATTTTCAGAGTCCTGCCTAGGGGCCACATGTAGAATCATAACCCACTCAAGGAGACGCCCTTGGATGCCAGCAACAGAGAATAGACAGGCTTCCCGATACCAACATGGTCTGAAAGCAAGACTCCCCTCCTCAGGGCTCTCCTACCAGACACACTCCACAGCCTCACTCTGCACCTGGCGAGTCTGACCTTTGGGGCAGGAGCTGCTGTCTTCATAGGCACACAGCTGGAGCTTCATGTGCTCAGCCCCACTGCCCCCAGATCAGCAACACAATGACCACTCCCAGTTCTGCATCCTCCTTTAGGGCAGCATGGGATTCCCGGGGTATCCCTCAGATCAAGCCAAAGTAGACCTGCTGAAAAGTCAGTAGGAGGTTTAGCCTCGAGGCTGGGACATGTATGCTGGGACATGAGGGGAACAGAGGCATAATGTTCCCTAACTGGCTGCATTTTTCAATCCCCCTCTATCGCAAAAATCAGATGACTTATGAGAGAAGTTCAATATGATACATAAATAAGATTTCTTGCCCAGGAGATTACACTTTTTAATCAGGAGCACGTTTCCTGGCATACCAGGCTGCGGAAGGACAATCTCAGGGCCCAAAACCCCTCAGCCAGGAGGCAGCCATTTGACTCCAACGGAAGTAAGGAGGTGCAAGTTGTCCAAAGTTCCAGAAGGCCCACTGCACGCCACCAGCTACCCTCCTGCTGTCTTTACCTGTTTTAGTAAATTGCACGAGAGTGTGAAAATATCGAACAAAGACGAATCTCGGAATGAAGAGGCTATTTTCCTGTGCTTGGTCAGAGGATGCGTAGTGTCTGCCTGGAGAGAAAGGGCCATCGTTAGTGCACACAGCTATATGGAGAGAACGAGAGGCAAGGAGTCATAGGAATCCTGCCAATAAAGAGAACAAACAGCATGGCACAGCAGCCCACATATTGTGTTCTGCTGGTGAATTAAACTGAGATGAGGTTCTGTATGACACTGGAACTGTGGTCTCCACACTGCTGTTAGCTTTTTATTAAACTACTGATGAAACCATAGTAGCAGCCTAGAGCACTAATTGAGGAAGCCATGGAAAGAGATACGGTCTGTCTGCACTGCAGAGAAAAATCCAGGCATTAGGGATTCAGATCTACTTCAGGCAGGCCTGCCAGGGGTGGGTGGGCAGGCTCGCTGTCTCTCTCTCTCTCTCTGTGGGATGAGGCCGTCACTCCCGCCTCCAACAGATGCACCAGCATCTTCCTTCCACACCCCCACTTTGAACCTGGCTACCAGCAGAGGTCAGCCTGGTCTTGCCAAGTTTGAGTTATTTATTTATTTATAACAAAATGCTACATATGAAAAGAACAGTAACACAAAATAATTGCTGGGCATCATGAGGTAGGCAACCACAAGCAGAGCCCTTAAGTAGAAACGGAAGGGAAATGCCACATACAGAAGGGACAGGAGTCGTGGTCGATGCTTTAACCAGACTAGGGGCAGAGATTCATCTGCTCTCTTCAGGGCCTGGCCAAGCAGCAAATCCAGAGGGCACGCCCACTCCAGCCGCGTGAGATGGCATCCCCCTCTTAAGCAGGGGAGCTCTCCTGCACAAGCCTAGTTCAGCTGCCTCCTGTTCATTTCAGTAGAGGCTGTACAAGAGAACTTCACCTCTGAGTATCAACTGCTCAGTATCTTTCCAAGTTGCATCTAGCTTCAGAGACCAGAACAAGAAAGCCAGATCCAGTCTACGTTCTCAGAACCCAAATCAATTTCCATGATGTTGAGCAACTTTACTGAGCTTCTCTTATAGCTTCCAAGTTATGGTTATTCAACTGCACGCTTGTTAGCAAAAGCGACTCAAGTTTAATGTTAATAAGCTACAGGCACGAAACACGGCCCTTTCTGCCAAAGGAGGAGAAATCCACTGGATGCCTTGAGACTGAACTGGACCAGTCTGGCCAGAAGATCTATGGCTGGGAAGAGAGGCAGCAGGAGTCACTGCTTTCGTGTTTGAAGCCTGCTCTCTAGCTCCTGGCGGATCAATATACTTGCAAAGAGTTCTAGCACCAGCCACTGCAGGTCACAAAAGGGAGCCGAGAGCAAACGGCCCCCTCTGGCTACCAGTTCACTCCTAGTGGCAGGAGGGTCTTTCCAAATGTAGCCTCACATACATTGCATGAGGCGGCTAGGACTACGGAAGCACAGGCAAGGAGCAGCATGTGCCAGCCCTATCAAAGTAGTTGCCATCTTGACCCCATGAGATACAGAGTAGGTAAATGAGGGTTGCACTGGCACATCCATTGAGTTTAAGAAGCATTTTCCGAAGGAAGCAGCTGCAGGGAGGACACCCACCCCATCCCCGCTTACTGAAGGGACAGATTTTATTTGTGACATCTGCCCCCAGACCACCAGCCCTTGGGTCACTTCCTTTGGAGTATCTGGACTGGGGAGAGGTGCAGAAGGAGGAGGAGGAGACAGGAGAGGCTAAATTCCAGAGGCAGGGCCGATCTCTTACCGCCAAAGCACACAACTGCACAGACAAAATCAGCACACAGGTACACAGCAGCACACAGCAATATGAATGAGAAAAGTGACACTTACTTCAATGAGGAAGGCTGTAGCACTTACTTGATTAATTTCATTGGTTAGCTGAGACAGGATTGTCACTCCTATGATGCAGTGCTCTACACTGTCCTGGAGAAGGAACAGACACGGTCAGAGAACGACACGAGATGGACTGGGGATGCATCCAAAGGGCTGCGGCGGCGGCTGCACTCCAGAAACCAGCCCATTGGCAGAAAGACAGGCAGTCGATGGCTTTTGCTCTCTCACCCATTGTGTTCTACGGTTTTAATGTATTACTGCCAGTTGCCTTGAGCCACAGGGAGGTACATAAACATAATATTGCAAATCAAGAAATCCAAGTGTGGACAAATGCGCCTCCCAGCAACAGAGGCAGATGCCGATGGTTATCCAGAGACAGAAGGCTTTTGCTATGGGCTGGGGGCCGAGGGCTACCACCAGCTGGTTCTCCAGCCACATCTTTGCTGATAAGAGGCTCATTCATGATTACAGCCAGAGTTGGCAAGAGGTCCCCAACTTTGGAGTACTTCCCCCCATTCCTCTCCCTTCTCAGTCAGGGCCTGAGGGGGCCACTGGTCTGATGACAGTTTTCTGAGCGCAGAGGCACTCGGGGTCTACTGCTGCCCCCAGGCCAAGCGTGTCCCCATCCAGGGACCTTTCCTAGCAATTTGCTTGCCTACCTGCCTGGTAGATGCAGACCCAAAGCAGACTGCCCTGACTACACAAACCAGAGTGCATGCCTTTGCCCCATGCCTTCTATTTTTAGGCGTCCTATCCCGGATACCCAGGTTGGTGTCAGGATGCAAGATCAGGAATATAGTTCCCATTATTATTATTATTATTATTATTTTTACATTTATATCCCGCTCTTCCTCCAAGGAGCCCAGAACGGTGTACTACATACTTGAGTTTCTCTTTCACAACAACCCTGTGAAGTAGGTTAGGCTGAGAGAGAAGTGACTGGCCCAGAGTCACCCAGCTAGTTTTATGGCTGAATGGGGATTTGAACTCGGGTCTCCCCGGTCCTAGTCCAGCACTCTAACCACTACACCATGCTGGCTTCAGTAGTGCAGACACACCTCAGGGGTGCCTTCCCACTGCAAATGTAAAACCAGTTTAAGCCATCAGGGCTTCTGCCCAAGAATTCCTGGAAACTGGCCTTCTATCAGGCATATAACACAGAACTCACAGCACCTTTACAAAGCACGGGATATAAATGTAAATAAAATAAAATAAGTGTCTGACTGACTGAAGTGTACAAAAGAACTCTAGCCTTGGTGGCAACCCGACTTTCCCTCCTGGAGGTTTCCTGCCCCTATGCCCTTTGGTCCAGAGCTCTTGAAGAAACAAAGGCCATTTCTGGGGAGGCAGGGGCAGCTTGCCAGTCCTTGAACGGTGGAGGAGGAAAAAAGGTAGCCTTCAATGAGCTGTTGACACAAAAAAAGTCAAACAAGACAAAATGACAACAGATCCAGGTATTTAAACACAGATTTGCCACAGTCACACAAGAAGAGGGTAAGAGGCAGTGTTCCCTGTAGCAGGGATTCCCAGTTGTTGATGACTACAACTCCCATAATTCCCAGCCAAAGGCCATTGCAGGTAGGAATGCTGGAAATTGCAGTCAACATCTGGGAGTCCCAATCGCAGGGAACAATGGTACGAGGGATCCATTAAATTCCCACAATGCGCCCTATGGGGGGCTGCCTCTGAAGACCATTTGGAAACTTTAATCATGATCCTGCTGCTCATCCACTGGCAGGCTGGAGTGCAACAACAGTGGATGCCCATTTATTTCCAGGCTCAATTCAAGGTGCCCTCTTGATAGCCTGCCTGGGCCCTGATTATCCTGGGGAACAGCTTCTCCTGTGTAACTGCCCCCTCCCTCAGGTATGCAAGATCTAATGAGGCCCTGCTGGAGAGCTTAGCACATGCCGAGGCTAGACCGGGGGACTCTGGTAGTTAAGAGTTGTATTCTGCTGTTCCTCGGATTAAGTTTTTGTTTGTTTTAGTTGATGGCTTTCTGCAATTTTGTAAGCCACTCTGAAATGGTTATTAAAAAAATAAATAAGATCAGGCACTTGAGATCAGGCACTTCCCAGACTGCAGGGAAGGAGGGTGCAGGGGAGAGGAAGGGTCTACTCTCCTCACCCTTGTGCCCCTTTTCTATGTGACTGGGATAGATCTGTGCTTAAGCATCTGGATCAGCCACTGTCCTATCCAGATTGTCCCAGGGAAGCAGAGAAGTCGCGTAGTAATGATGAACAAGGGGTGTTGAAAATGCAGCTTGCTACCAAAGGGCATCACAAGAATCTTCCTGATGAAACCGGGAGGGGAGGGGAGAGGACCAACCCGTAAAAACCTCGTGACATCAGTGATGACGTTTCTGAAGACATATTCTTCCTTCTGACAGTCAAACCAGCCCAGCTTTGTGATTCTGGCATAGAGTTGAATTAGTGCTTGCGTAACAAAAGTGGCCAGCTTGGGTCGAGTAGCAAGGTAGTTGAGCACGTAGTTTCCTGAAAAACAGAGCCCATAGGCACCCGGGTGAGGAAAAGCAGGTAGGACGGAAGCTGCATGCTCAGAAAGAAACTGGCTGCTGAAGCAACCCTTTACCCCACAGAAGCACCACCGTGCAGGTGGGCAGGCTCTGGCAACAGATTGTGGTGCTCCTATTATGTGCCCCCAACCACCATGCAAGCTTATACCCCACTTTTGCACCGGTGATGGCCCAGGCAGCCAACAAAACCAGAGCTAGAAGAGCAGCTGCACGAGGACTGCTTCTAGGCATGGTGGTTACAGGGTGGTGGTGATGGGGAAGGCATGTGGGGTGGCAGAAGGGAGGAAAGTCATTTCTACACAGGCACATGTACGCTATTGCTGCATGGGAGAGCCGTCTGTCTACCCTATGAAGGGCAGCCTTGGGGGGTGGGGAATGGTGAGGGGACGAACAGGAGAGTCATGACTCTTTGCTCCCCCCTCCTCTGGCAGGAGTCTGCTTTCTCTTCGTTAGCTAGTTGGGAGAGGGGATATAGCTTTGCAGAGCTGCATCAAGCATTTCCAGTGAAGAAGATCTCAGAGAGCAGGTGCTGGGAAAGACCCTGCATGCTTGCGTCCCTGGAGAGCCAGTGCCAGCCAGGGCAGACAATACTGAGCTACACTGCCCAAGGCCTGACACTGGAGAAGGTGGCTTTCTATGGCCAGGAGGACTCACTGCCCCAGCTGGTCTCAGTTCAGAGGTGGGCATCCTTTCCCCCACCCACCTGAATACTATGAGCATCTTGGAGGCAGCATTCCGAATGCAACTGTCATTGCAACACAAACATCACATATAATGTTCTGCTCCTGTTCCTCTTCAGGTCATGATGGGGAACCCCAAAGAGTCACAGCTTAAGGAGCGTGGCAATTCAATACTTGGCTGCAAAGTCACTGGGTGCCTAAGTTCTAAATCCCAGAAGCTGAGTGGTGGGGAAGGCAAAGAGCCCTCAGCTAAGGCCCCACGTGCGTCATGCTCAGGCCACTGATCCGGGTCCTGGGCAGGCTGGATGACGGGCCTGAACCACCAGAGCTTTTGCTGTCTACTTACGGATGTCTATGCGTTGTTCCAAGGGCAAAGGGTTGTTTGTGCGCGACACCAGTTTCGTAAGGCATGTGGCTGCCAATAACTGGGAGTAAGAGGACTGTGAAACAAACACACACAGGGAGAAGCAAAGGGTTACATTGCAAGCAAGAAGCAGAAGTAGTCAACACCTCCCAAGCAACTGAACCTTCAAGGCTGTCATTTTGTTCACAACTCTCAGGGAGCCTGGTGGGCTTGATTCACATAGACATCCACACCCAACAGTGAAGAGAGAGAGAGAGGCTTCACTCCAGGAGGCATTCTAGCATGCCCAAGCCCAGGACTCACAAGCACCCTGTGCCCCTGGTTCAATTAGTGAGCCAAATTTTTTTTTAAATGTTTATTTATTTTTAGTGCTTACTCCCTCTGGGATGCTTCTTCAAGGCTGCAGGGTGTGTGTGTGTGTGTCCGCAGAGATTATAATAATAATAAATATTTATACTCCACCCCTCCAGTACACTACTGCTTGGGGCGGCTCACAACAATAAGATTAACCAACAATTTAAAAAAATTGACTCACAAACCCTCCAAATGGCATGTGTGCGTGTGTGTTTCGGGGTGGTTCAGTTCAACCCCGAACTGTTGAACCTGCTTGCACATCCCTACTTTCTACTGTTCTCCCTCGCAAACATGAGCCTGCAACTCGAGCAGGTGGTAGAGCAGCTAGGGGGAGTTTTAGGGCAAGAGGAAAGCATCTCAATTCCTCTGCTGCTGCAAAACCTCCGCTCCCCAAGAAGGGGTAGTCAGGCTCTCATCACACCCAGCTGCAGCATAATCTGTCCCTTGGCCTTTAGTGGCTGAGCTCACCTGGGCAAAGGGAAGCAAAACCTTGGGCCACGGCCCTGCTCCACACCCAAATTACTTCTTCGGAGGAGGGGAGGGGACCAGGCTTTCTAGGCAAGGCTACTCCCCAAAGGAGCAAACCCTGGAGCAGTGAGGAGCTCTCTCCATTCCTGCTCCTAGTGGATGCCGCACACCTGCTGGAACCCCCGACCCACGTTTCCCTGCCCCAAATCCCCGGAATACCCAGAGAGTCCTGGGACGTTCTGACAGGAGCATGCTGGGCTTGGGGGCTACGTACACTCCCTCTTTCCAGGAGAAGCTGGCACTTGTTCAAGCAGTCTGGGCTGTTGGTAAATTCAACCAAGGCTTTCTCCGCCTGGAGCCGCGTTGTAGTGTCGGTTGTCTCATACAGCTGCTTGCACAGGTTCTCTAGCTGGGCTAGACTCTGGAACAAACCAAAGGGGAGAAGAGCTGCTGTGAGCTTTCTGTGGGGCTGTGATTCTTGTGCTCTCCGCCTGCGAAGAGTTGCTAAGAAAAGCAGAGCTTCAGCAATGGAGACGTTTACAGAAGCCAACAGAGAGTATCCTTTTTTTTTGCCATCACTACAGTTCCCAGGAACACCCATGTTTGACACAACAGAACACTCCAGGTGACTAACAAACCACACACTCACACACAGTAGCAGAGACAACCAAATACTGGCCATAACATTGCTAAAACAAAAAAGACAGTATCTGAAGCAGAAATGAAGAGTGAACACAGGAGTTGAGAAGATCACTATTCTATATCGCAAGAATAGGAGGCAGCACCAAAAAGCATTTGCTGGGAAACCGTGTGAATGAGACCTCAGCAGAGGAGCAACCAGTCGTACCTCCCTGGAGAAGGAGTTCCGCAGCCTAACTGCCACAACTTGCACACTTACCTCCAGTCCTCTGGAGGCCGCAAGCAAGCACAAGCCGACTTGAGAGGAGGGGGAACTCTGTTTTCACCTTGCAGGGCAAAGAAGCACTCCTATCCCACACCCCCAATCCTTGTCCTCAGTGCCACTAATACCCCTTTACATGCTCCTGCCAGTCCAACTTCTGCTATTTATATACTGCTTTTCAACAAAAGTTTCCAAAGCTTACATAAGAAAACAAGAACAAACAAGATGGCTCTCTGTCCTCAAAGGGCTCACAATCTAACCACTGGAATTAAGCTGTGCTGGGGCTGGAGAGGGCCTGTTTATCGCTCTCAACACATGATCTGAATCTAAACCTATTTATATCACTTTCAAATAATTGCTAGAGAGAGAATTATGGGTGCTACAACCAAAATACAGGGAGTACACTTCCTACCAAGGATGGAACTGAATCATCTAAACATCCTGATGAGACCAACTTCAAATCCCAGGGTACATCAAGTCCATCTCTCACCAACTGCCATTATTATAAGGGTGTCAAGTATTATTGGTAGACCATTTTATATTATGTTGCCTGTAAGTTCAGACCAGAATAAAAATAAACCAGATTTGTAGTTCAATATGTCCACAAGCTCTTGGTTTCATTTATTTCTGTAATCATCTCCTCCATTATTAATTCCCAGGAGTCAAACTATCATACACTTGGAATCTACACATTTTTCAAAGGGTGCTAGTTCTCTACAATGAGTACTTCCCATTCATTTCTGAGAGAAAATATTGACCTTGAAAGTACTGAATGCTGGAGGATGGGAAAACCCGAAAGCCATTGACTAGGGATTAGAAGGTATCAGTCAGGCTTGGATCCAGATTTGTTCAGCCTCACAAGTTCAAAAGACACAACTACTTGGCTAGGGCTGACAGCCAAGAGCAGGGCTGGAAGAATCCCCTGTGCCCAGCCAGCACCGCAAAACATGCCACAGCAGACCTGAAACATCTTCAGCCAAGCAGCCTTGGCTCCACCAAATCTTCATCGGCAGCATGAAAAGCTAACACCACAGGCAGGTGAAGAAAGTTGGAGCAGTTTCAGGACCACAGGCGTATCCATTCAAAAGTTCCAGACAGACAGCAGAAGAAGGAAGTGTCAGCCTACAATGCCACTAGCTCACAGTTACTTTACTCAAAGAATGGATGGCCATATTAAGAGATGGATTTGATCAAACATTTTCAGAGCTTCTTTTTGGAGTGTCTTTGGGATGGCTGCTTCCCACCGAGATGCCAGACTTCAGAGATCCTTCAAGCTCCCCAGTGCTCTGTTCTAGGTCTTCCTCCCAGCAATAAGACCTTATGATCACTGTGCTGAGAGTGGCCAAGATCCAGTTTGGTTTATACACTCATTTCCCAATTTACCAGCCAAGAAGAGGCAGCGCCCGGGGCAATCTAAGTGGGGGGATGATTCCTAACAAGGGCTGGACAACATCAGCAACCTGAAGATAAAGGCAGCACTGAGCACATCATCTATGCAACGAAGGAGCCCTTTACTCAGGAGATAAGGGCAGAGGCATGAAACAGCGAGCAGGAGAGCAGGGAAACAACGGCTGGTGTTTTCCAGCATAAAAACCTCAAGACAAGAGGCCTCCACTTGTGTTACTCAGCCCACCACATTACAGAGCTAGCTAGCCCATGTCATGCACTACTCTTCTCATGGGAGCCACTGCGAGCACCAAGGCCTCAGAGAAACAGCTGCGGGCTCTTGTGCCAGTACCAGGAATGGAGCCCCACTTGCCCTGGCCAGCAAGGCATGCCCTGGCTCAAGCACACTCACAGCTGTCTCTCGTACAGCTGCACAGAGTCTGCCAAGGAAAATCAAGTTCTAGGCCCCCAAATCATATAAAGCCAGGTTATGCCCATGCTCATGCATCCATTACCCCTGTTGACTAGGGGTCTCTTGGGGATGGGGCTGTGGCCCCATCAGTGGCAGAGCTCTTGCTTTGTATACAGAAGGTCTCAAGTTCAACCCTTGGCAGCTTCTCCAGGTAGGGCTGGAAAAGACCCCGTCGGAAACTCTGGAGCCAATCAGTGCGGAGCTAGATGGACCAAGGGTCTGACTCAGGTGGCGGCAACTTCCTATGCTATCCTATATTATTATTTAGGTCTCAATGACCTCCATATGAGATGCTGATGCCTAATTTATAGAAGCATTTCTGGTATGGATGGATACCCTAACTAAATACAGGAACCGAAAAAGGAACAAGGCAGCACCTTTTAAACTAACTAATAGTTTAATGCATGAGCTTTCCTCAGATGCCAGGTGAAAACAAGGATGGTCAGTTACAGGCCAGTGTTGTGTGTGCGCAGTCGGTACCTCTGACTCCTCAGGTCAAGTGCTCCTTCCTCTGGTGGCTCTCACCAGCCCTGGATGTCGGCCTGTCCTTCACGGAGCCCCAGCGGATTCTGATTACGATGGATGCCAGCCTCTTGGGCTGGGGAGCTGTTTGCGAGAATCATCCAGCGCAAGTGGTGTGGAATACCTTAGAGAGCAGGTGGAGCATCAACTGCCTAGAACTCAGGGCAGTCAGACTGTCGCTTCTTCACTTTCAGGAGCTGATTCGGGGCAGGCATGTCCTAATTTGGACAGACAACACCACTGCCAAAGCCCATATCAACTGCCAGAGGGGGCACTCGCTCCAAAGGGCTGATGAAGGAATCCAAACTTCTGTTTGCCTGGGCCGAGCAACACATTCTCTCTATCGCCATGGTGCACCTCAGCGGAGAGGACAACATGCAGATGGATTGGCTGAGCTGTCAGGCGGCCGACCCTTCGGAATGGAAGCTGCACCCATAAGTGTTCCTACAGATCGCCAAGTGGCTGGGCAGCTCCCTTGTGGACCTGTTTGCATCTCAGAGCAACTCTCAAGTCCCGAGGTTTCTATCGAGGTTTCAGTCAACCCAGGCAGAGGCCACAGATTCCCTCTCAGCTCCCTGGCCACCGGGCTTGCTGTAGACGTTCCCTCTGATCCGATCATCTCCAGAGTCACTTGGAAGCTGCGCCTGGAACGAGCGGAAGTCATCTTTGTTGCCCCTCACTGGCCTCGGAGGGCATGGTTTGCAGACCTGGTCAACCTGTCTGTTGTGCCTCCGTGGCATCTGCCTCTTTGACAGACCTTCTATCTCAGGGACCCATATTCCATCCGGATCCAGACTGGCTCCAACTTTGCGCATGGAAGTTGAGCACCACAAGTTGAGCAGGAAGGGCTCCTCTCCACTGGTTCTTGAGACCATCTTGGCTTCTCGTCGCCCCTCCATGAAGATAATTTATCAGGCATCTTGAGCGTCATTCTCCCAATGGGCCCGTAGGAAGGGTGTTCAACCCCTGGTGGCAGGGGTGCCAGAAGTCCTTAGTTTCCTTCAGGCCGGTCTGGACCTCCATCTGAAACTATCGACATTGAGAAGACAGGTTTCAGCTCTAGCTTCGGTCTTGGACATCTCGGATCCAGGCACCCAGTCCTTACATCCTCATATCTCTCGCTTCTTGAAAGGAGCATCTAACCTGGCTCCCCCTCCGGTGCCCCGTCTCCCGACTTGGAACCTCAACTGGGTGTTGAATGCGCTCACAGCGCCGCCCTTTGAGCCTTTGAGTTCGATCCCTCTGAGGATCTTGTCTTACAAGACTCTGTTCTTGGTGGCCATCACTTCTGCGTTGAGAGTGTGAGAGTTGGGGGCCATCTCAGTCCACAAAGATTTCTGCATCTTTCAGCCTGAGGTGATGATTCTCCACTTGGATCTTACCTTCTTAACCAAGGTTAATACGATGTTTCATAGTTCCCAAGATGTCATCTTGCCTTCTTTCTGCCAGAACCCAAACCATCCAAGAGAATGCCTGTGGCACAAGCTGGATGTCTGGCACGCCTTGTGTCTCTATGTCCATCGTACAAAAGAGCTTTGGAGGTAAGATGCCCTGTTCGTCTCGTTCTCCTCTCACAATCTAGGTCAGAAGAATTCTGTCTTCATTGGCAGCCTGAATTAGGGCATATATTTGTATGGCCTACGAGTCTCAGGGTCTGACTCCACCGGCGGACATTATGGCTCTTTCTACGCATAGCACGGCTACATCCGCTGCTTTTGCTACGCAAATTCCCTTGGTGGATATCTGTAAGGCCGCCACTTGGAGTTTGACTACTTTCATTCGCCACTATAAGTTCTGTCCGTTGCCGTGGCTCAAGCGACCTTCAGTCGTAGAGTATTGCAGCAGGTAGTTTGACCTCTGTTCTCACCCTGTGTTGGAGGATTATTGCTTGGGCAAATCCCATACTGATGAGCTCCAGCCAGGGGGAAAAGGGACATTGGTTCTTACCTGTGAAAGGTCTCTTTCCACTGTAGCTGCAGCTCATCAGGCTCTCCCTGGATGTCTCTACTGGTACCGCTGTGTGGGTTATATATATAGGTTTTTTGGGGGGGGGGGGTCAGGTTGCTTCTGGGCAGAGGCAGACTCCAGGGTTATTGTTGCCCTTCCCTCCTTATTCCTGGCATCTTCAGAGGATATCTTCTCCTTTTCTACCAGTTATTCTATTCTTACTCTGATGTTTTTTCTACAAGCTATCTGTTTCACAGCAGAGCCTCTCTGGTGACTATCTCGCCCTTCACGTCAGTCCCAGAACTGGGGTTGGCACCCTCTGGCGAAAGGAAGTGCCGCTAATTGATTTCCGGCCTGTCGAGCATGCTCAGTGGATCATCCCAAACTGGTGAGCTCCAGCTAGAGGAGGAAAGGACCCTTCACAGGTAAGAACCAGAGTCCCTATCTATGAGTAAAGGAAGGTAGATCCGACCACCTCCAGACACTTCTATTATTGTTGATCACAGTTACGCTCTGGTAACCTCTCGCTTAGATTACTGCAATATGTTGTATGTGTCTATATACCAATGCCAGAAGCCTCCGAGCCAAGGTGGGTGAGCTGGAGTACTTGGTTACTAATGAAAACATAGATCTAGTGGGTGTAACAGAAGTCTGGTGGAATAATAATAATAATAATAATTATTATTATTAACATTTATATCCCGCTCTTCCTCCAAGGAGCCCAGAGCGGTGCACTACATACTTGAGTTTCTCTTTCACAACAACCCTGTGAAGTAGGCGAGGCTGAGAGAGAAGTGACTGGCCCAGAGTCACCCAGCTAGTATCATGGCTGAATGGGGATTTGAACTCGGGTCTCCCCGGTCCTAGTCCAGCACTCTAACCACTACACCACGCTGGCTGGGACACGATTATTCCTGTATATAAACTCTATAGAAGGGACAGGGAGGGGAAGGTTGGGGGAAGAATGGCACTGTATATCAAAAAAGGGATAGATTCCAACAAGCTGGAAAATCATTATGGGTAACATTACAAGGACTAAAAGGAAATGTGTTACTAGGGACGTGCTACCGCCCTCTGGATCAAAGCGCTGAGAGTGACCTGGAGTTGGAGAAACAAATAAGAAACGCATTGAAGAGAGACAGGGCAGTAATAATGGGCGACTTCAACTACCCACACATAAAGTGTGACATCAAGTCGATTTCAACTCCTGGCTCCCACAGAGCCCTGTGGTTTTCTTTGGTAGAATACAGGAGTGGTTTACCATTGCCTCCTTCTGTGCAGTATGAGATGATGCCTTTCATCATCTTCCTACATCGCTACTGCCCGATATAGTATCAGTGGGGATTACATAGACTGAGTAAATTCACATTCAGGTAATGACAGAGAGGCCAAATTTCTAGACATGCTAAATGACTGTGCCTTAGAACAGTTAGTCAAGGAACCAAACAGAGAGACGATGACTTTGATGACTTAATCCTGACTGGTGCCCAGGACTTGGCGCAAGATGTCAGAGTTGCAGAACCATTGGGTAGCAGTGACCATAGTGTGATCCAATTCAGCATATATGCCCAGTGGAGAACTGTCAAGGAAGTCCAACACAGATGTGTTGGACTTCCGAAGAAGAAACATCTTAAAAATGAGGGGACTGGTAAGGAGGAAGTTGAAAGGGAAAGTCAGGAGGGTCAAATCACTCCAGAAAGCATGGAACTTGTTTAAAACCACAGTACTAGAAGCACAGTTGGAATGTATATCAAGAAGGAGGAAAGGTACCATGAAGTCCAGGAGGATGTCAGCGTGGCTAACAAGTAGAGTCAGAGAAGCTATAAAAAGGGAAGAAGATTTCCTTGAGAAAATGGAAGTCCTGCCCAAATGAAGAGAACAGGAAGGAACATAAACTCTGGTAAAAGAAATGCAAGAAGACAATAAGGGAGACAAAGAGAGTTTGAGGAGCATATAGCTACAAGTGTCAAGGGGAATAACAAAAACTTCTTTAAATATATCAGAAGTAGAAAACCTCTCAGGGAGGCAGTTGGACCCTTAGATGATGAGGGTGTGAAAGAGATTATTAAGGAGGTTAAGGAGATTGTAGAGAATCTGAATGAGTTCTTTGCATCTCTCTTCATGACAGAGGTGACCATATACCCTCTCTGGAATTGAGCTTTTCAGGTTTAGTGGCTAAAAAGCTGGACCAATTTGAGGTGACAAGGGAAGATGTTCTAAACAGTCTTGAAAAACTAAAAATTAAGTTGCCAGGGCCAGATAGTATCCACCCAAGAGTTCTGAAGGAACTCAAATGTGAAATTGCCAATCTCCTAGCAAAAATATATAACTTGTCCCTACAATCAGGTTCTGGGCAAATGGGACTCGGATTTTCAAGAAGGGATCCAGGGGGGATCTGGGAAATTACAGGCCGGTCAGCTTAACTTTGGTGCTGGGTCAATTAAGTATGCCGGAAAGCATACTTAAGGACAACATTGTTAAGCATGTAGAAGAACAGGCCTTGTTGAACCAGCATGACTTCTGCAAGGGAAAGTCTTGCCTCACTAACCTCTTTGGACTTCTTTGAGAGTGTCAACAGACATGTGGATAAAGGTCATCTGGTTGACAAAGTATACTTGGACTTCCTAAATGCTTTTGATAAAGTTCCCCACCAAAGGCTCTTGAGTAAACTTAGTAATCATGAAATAAGGGGACAGGTTCATGTGTGGATTGGTAACTGGTTGAAGGACAGGAAACAGAGTAGGGATAAATGGAAAGTTTTCACAATGGAGTTAGGTAGGAAATAGGGTCCTCCATGGAGCAGTACTGGGACCAGTGCTCTTTAATTGGTTCATAAACTATCTAGAAGCTGGGGTGAGCAGTGAAGTGGCCACATTTGCAGATGATACCAAACTATTTAGGGTAGTGAAATCCACAAGGTTAGGGATTGTGAGGAGCTCTAAAAAGATCTCTTCAAACTGGGGGAGTGGGCGACAAAATGGCAAATGTGGTTCAATATAAGCAACTAGCAAGTGTAAAGTGATGCACACTGGGGCAAAAAACACCAACTTCACATATACACTGATGGGATCTGAGCTGTCGGTGGCTGACCAGGAGAGAGTTCTTGGGGTTGTGGTGGACAGCTCATTGCAAGTGTCAACTCAGTGTGTGGCAGCTGTCAAAAAGGCTAATTCCATGCTAGGAATCATTAGGAAGGGGACTGAAAATAAAAATGCTAATACTATAATGCCTTTATACAAATCTATGATGCAGACACATCTGGAGTACTGCGTACAGCTTTGGTCACTGTATCTTAAGAAGGATATTGTAGAACTGGAAAAGGTGCAGAAGAGAGCAACCAAAAAGATCAGGGGCCTGGAGCACCTTCCTTATGAGGCTAGGCTACAGCATCTGGGGCTCTTTCCTTTGGAAAAGAGGCAACTAAGGGGAAACATGATCGAGGTGTATAAAATTATGCATGGAGTGGAGAGGGCGAACAGAGATAAATTTTTCTCCCTCTCTCACAACACTAGAACTAGGACTCACCCCACAAAACTGAAGGTCAGGAAATTTAGGACCAACAAGTGGAAGTACTTTTTCACACAGCGCATCATTAATCTATGGAATTCCTTGCTGTGGGATGTGGTGATGGCCACCAGCTTGGATGGCTTTAAAAGGAGCTTAGACAGATTCATGGAGGACCGGTCTATCAATGGCTACTAGTCTGGTGGCTGTGGGCCATCTGCAGCCTCAGAGGCATGATGCCTCTCAATCCCAGTTGCAGGGGAGCAACAGCAGGAGAGAAGGCATGCCATCTCCTCTTGCATGTAGGTTCCTCAGAGGCATCTGGTGGGCCACCGTGTGAAACAGGATGCTCGACTAGATGGGCCTTGTGCTTGATCCAGCAGGGCTATTCTTATGACATTTTGATCATATTATGCCAGTGCTTTGTCAGCTGCACTGGTTCCCAGTCTGTTTCTGGACCCAATTCAAGGTGCTGGTTTTAACCCTTAAAGCCCTAAAAGGGTTACTTGAGAGAGCACCTTGCCCCATATGTTCCTACCTGTACCTTAACATCTTCTTCAAAGGCACTCCACCAGGTGCCTCTGCCTAATCAGGTGATGTGGGTGGCTACCAGGGAGAGGTTGCACTCCACTTATGGAATAGCTTTCCCAGAGAGGTTCACCTGGCTTCATCACTTGTTTTTTTTAGATGGCAAGTAAAGACCTTTTTTGTTCACCCAGGCCTTTCAAATTCAGGTTTTTAAATTAGACCTTTCAGACAAATGGAAGTACTTTTGCACACAATGCATAATCAACTTGTGGAATTCTCTGCCACAAGATGTGGTGACAAGCCAACAACCTGGATGGCTTTAAGAGGGGTTTGGATAACTTCATGGAGGAGAGGTCTATCATCAGCTACTAATCGGAGGGCTATAGGCCACTTCCAGCCTCAGAGGGAGGATGCCTCTGAGTACCAGTTGCAGGGGAGTCACAGCAGAGAGAGGGCATGCCCCTCTCAGCTCCTCCCTGTAGTCTCCCAGTGGCATCTGGTGGGCCACTATGTGAAACAGGAGGCTGGACTACATGGGCCTCCTTGGGCCCAATCCAGCAGGGCTGTTCTTATGTTCAGCAAGAGGAGGTCAGTAGCAGGCAAGAGGATGCACAAAGATCGGTGCTCCACACAACTTTACTGCAAGGTTTCCGTCCACAGATGCCTTTCCACTGTAAACTGAACCAGCATGATTCAATCATTCATGATGAATTTAGCTCTGGTAATTCAAGGCCTTAAGAAATTCACTGTGCGGGTGCCAGAATTGGATACACTTTATACTAACATTAATTCAAAGCAGGCATGAAGTGCCGACAACCCCTTAGCAAGGTGGCTTAAAACAGAGAGGCTCTAAGACACCATTCACATTTGGCTAGAAAAGGGGTTGTGCCCCAGTGGCCAAGGACTTGCTAGCATTTAGAAACATGCATTAAACCCTTTAGCTATGTAATCCTGGCCAGTGTGCAAAAAATGCATGAACCAAAAGAACAACAAAAATCTAGAACAATGCACTGTAAGGGTTCCTTCTAAGGGGTAAAGGTTTGGATAAAGAGGCAAGAACGGAATTGAACTGAAGAAAGTTGGCTCTTGGCTGCTTTACTGTACACGGATGTGGAAGCAGACACTTTAGGAATGGCGACTGTTTGAGAAACACACAAGGGATTTCCCCAACAACGATTCATTGAAGGATAGCCCTAAAATGCACAATTTGTGAAGCTGACCTCTATCTGTGCTAGGGGTGAGTCTATGTACTCAAAGTGGAGCATCCACAGTGCAGAGGCCAAGTGTCCTAGAAACCTGCCTGGAATTACAAAGTCCATGAGAATTCCAAGGATAAGAGTATTCCTTGTGGAAATGCCCAAGAAGATTCTGCAGCCCATTTCCACTGAAACTTAGCAGCATTGACTCTTTCCCCTTTCAAAAGTCCTCCCTCTCTGGATGTCAAATATCTCAGCAACTAGAAAGGAGGGACCACTCCATAGACAGAACTGAGTAGAAGACGACATTCTCTCCTGGAGAATGTTTTTCTGAGTAACGTGTTTTAGGCACAGTTGAACTGAAACATTTTAAAGACCCCTTAAAGTGGAGGAAGGAAGGGTGTGTGATAGATGTACAAACAAGGCGTCTCATAAGACTTGGCTTGGTTCATGCACCTCCACACCAGAAACCAACAACTGTAAGGATGAGTTCTTCTAAGACAGCAAGTTAAGACTGCTACAACATTCACAACCCCACAAAGCTTAACAAGCACAAAACGGCAGCTGAAATGGCCAGCTCTTACCAAGCGGCTCTGTTATTTCTGAGCAGCACCTTCAACATATCCTCAACAACAACATTAGGGGGGGAAAGGTCAACTACCCCCTCACTAGGTTACCCACAGTTGTTTGAATGGCTGGCTAAGATTCCACGAGTCACACAAGTGTCACCATACAATCACCCTCAAGGATATGAATCCGCATGGTCACTGCAACGACAACAGTTCTGGATCCTCACCGTCCACCTGGTCAAGATCAGACCAAGGCCCACCTTTGCAAGACTAGCAATATCAGCAGGTGTCGGGTGGACCACTCTCTACCTTCCACCCACCCATTCTAGATCATCAAAATCCAAAAAGGAGCACCAATATTGTACAGGTGAAACTCGAAAAATTAGAATATTGTGCAAAAGTTCATTAATTTCAGTAATGCAAATTAAAAGGTGAAACTGATATATGAGATAGACGCATTACATGCAAAGGAGATAAGTCAAGCTTTAATTTGTTATAATTGTGATGATCATGGCGTACAGCTCATGAGAACCCCAAATCCACAATCCCAGAAAATTAGAATATTGTGAAAAGGTTCAACAGTCTAGGCTCCAGGTGTCCCCCTCCAATCAGCTAATCAATCCATAACACCTGCAAAGGGTTCCTGAGCCTTTAAATGGTCTCTCAGTCTGGTTCATTAGGAATCACAATCATGGGAAAGACTGCTGACTTGACAGTTGTGCAGAAAACCATCATTGACACCCTCCATAAGGAGGGAAAGCCTCAAAAGGTAATTGCAAAAGAAGTTGGATGTTCCTAAAGTGCTGTATCAAAGCACATTAATAGAAAGTTATGTGGAAGGGGAAAGTGTGGAAGAAAAAGGTGCACAAGCAGCAGGGATGACCGCAGCCTGGAGAGGATTGTCAGGAAAAGGCCATTCAAAAGTGTTGGGGACTTTCACAAGGAGTGGACTGAGGCTGGAGTTCGTGCATCAAGAGCCACCACACACAGACGGATCCTGGACATGGGCTTCAAATGTCGTGTTCCTCTTGTCAAGCCGCTCCTGAACAACAAACAACGTCAGAAGCATCTTACCTGGGCTCAAGAAAAAAAGAACTGGTCTGTTGCTCAGTGGTCCAAAGTCCTCTTTTCTGATGAGAGCAACTTTTGCATCTCATTTGGAAAACAAGGACCCAGAGTCTGGAGGAAGAAAGGAGAGGCACACAATGCAAGATGCTTGAAGTCCAGTGTGAAGTTTCCACAGTCTGTGTTGATTTGGGGAGCCATGTCATCTGCTGGTGTTGGTCCACTGTGCTTCATTAAGTCCAGGGTCAACCCAGCCGTCTATCAGGAGATTTTGGAGCACTTCATGCTTCCTTCCGCAGACGAGCTGTATGGGGATGCTGACTTCATTTTCCAGCAGGACTTGGCACCTGCCCACACTGCCAAAAGTACCAAAACCTGGTTCAATGACCATGGGATTACTGTGCTTGATTGGCCAGCAAACTCGCCTGACCTGAACCCCATAGAGAATCTATGGGGCATTGCCAAGAGAAGGATGAGAGACATGAGACCAAACAATGCAGAAGAGCTGAAGGCCGCTATTGAAGCATCCTGGTCTTCCATAACACCTCAGCAGTGCCACAGGCTGATAGCATCCATGCCACGCCTCATTGAGGCAGTAATTGCTGCAAAAGGGGCCCAAACCAAGTACTGAATACATATGCATGCTTATACTTTTCAGAGGTCCGATATTGTTCTATTTACAATCCTTGTTTTATTGGTTTCATGTAATATTCTAATTTTCTGGGATTCTATTTTTATTCTATTTTTTTGAGTTTCACCTGTATGTACATTGATAAACTACTACAGTCATCACATTTATAAACAGTCCAGAAGCCCAGATATTCTAGAAAGACATTTCCCCAAAATCCTTTTCCAAATGTAGTTGTGATCACATGCGGCATAGTGAAATTGATAACAAGATCCCCACAGTCAAACTCAAGCACTCAGCTATCATGATTCAACAATCAGTGCCACAGGCTACAAGTTAGCCTCAAAGGTGTTGCTGAACACAGAATTCTCAGAAATTCACACCCATGTTGTCTGGTGTCAAACAATTCAGTGGCTGTTGCCAATGGAATAATGAAGGGCCACTACAGTGCAGTAAACAGAGTTGGAGGCCTGGCAAAAATCCGCTGCTCAGGTAGCCCTGAGCTAGTCACGTTTTCTCCGTGTGACAGACCTCACAGACAGATGATAAATAAGAAGCATGGAAAGGCTCTTTATATATTCTGAAGAATGCTACAGAAAGGATAATAAAGTGGTAGTTCACACACACACTTTTAAAAAGAAGTTGCTGGAGACGATACAGAGATTTCCCTTTCCTAAACAAACAAGACTACATGTAAAAAATGCACACCCAGTTATTTGTGCAGAAACTAGTCTGCATCATCACGTTTTGTGGTGTTGTGCTGACATCACAAGGCAATGCTGAAACATGAACAAGACCTGCTCATACTGCCAACAGGTGGCTCTGGCCATTGGGATGCAGCATGACGGCACAAAGCTATTGCAGAACACAAAACAAAATGGAAAGGAAGGCAGTGGAGGGAGGCCTGGGAATAGCAAACCTGCATAGCACATTACAGGCTTCTCAGCCCAGCCCAGAACCTGCTGTTTTCAGAAACACTCAGTGTGCAGCTGGAGTCAACAAGCAGCAGAACAAAACAAAACAAAACAAGGTTTTGCCATACTTTGCAAGCACAGTGTTGTCAAGCCATGGGATGCTCAATGCCAGTCCTTCACATTCAAAGCATGGGAGTCATGTGTACTACAGAAAGCGCACTTAACCTTTTCTCTGTAAACTGGGACAGCCTTACGTCCATAAAATGACTTGCAGAGCTGGAGGATAAGTGCTACGAATATGATGAATATTTAAATACTGTTTTTCAAACATTCCCAAAGCTGTTTAAAGAGATATAAGTAAATAAATAAAATGGCTCCCTGTCCCCAAAGGGCTCACAATCTAAAAAAAGAAAAAAAAAAGAAACATAAGGTAGACACCACCAACAGCCACCAGAGGGATGCTGTGCTGGGGATGGATAAGGCCATCTATCCTGGCCTGCTAATGGACAGAACACTTTGCATAGGCCTGCCAAGCCTGTGGCTCACCATGGTCTCAGAAAACCTCCTCCTGCTGATTGTCTGGGATCGCAAAAGCAGCTGACAGATCATAATAGGCAACAGGTGGGCTACATTTGGCTTGGTAGCTCACAAGCTGTGCACAGCTGCCTTAGAGGAAAATATTGATAGAAGATCAGAGTTTGAAGGAACCAAAGAGGCAGCTAGTAGTCAAAACTTCAACAGGGCAGGCCTAAGCACCACCACCTTCAACTGTCAGGCACCACAACTGTCAGGCATCTGCAGGGCAAAAACTAGATAACTCAAACATGCACATCAAGCCACAAGCTACAGAGGGAAATGAAAAGCCTCCAGGATCACTAACCTGGGAAGAATTAGGTCCCAAGCACGAATTTGACATCCAGCCAGATTTCTAGCGAGAGCTGTTCTAAAGGAAGTTTTGCAAAGATGCAATTCCACACCAGTTAAGCTCCTGCTTCAGAAGTCAACTAGGGGCATGATCAGATTCACCGTGACATCCCTCAAAGTACACACAGCAAAATAGTTCAGAGCAACAATTAGGGATAAGGAGGTTCAACAAGCTGCTGTTTATTCCATACAGTTAAGTTTAGTGGCCTCTATGATGTGCTGCATTCAGATGGCAACTGGGCTGTAAGCAGCAAGCACAAGGCAACTTCAGGACTCCCCCCCCAACCCCCACCCCAACGGGACTGCCTACTACTCTATTTACAGATTCCTTCTTGCATTTTCAAAATATGGTACAAGGTAGCTGCTAATGTGTAAAGAACTTTCATGCTCACACACAGACATTATGGCACCAATTTTAGTTCCTCAATCCCAAGTCAACAATAAACATACAGAGGAAATCTGGCAAAGACAATTGCCACTTCCACAGCACTCTTACTGTTGAATTAAAAACAATTCCTTGCCATTTTTCATGATCCAATTCCAGACTGATCTTAGAACGTACATATGTCCTGCAAGGAAACCTATCCACCCCAAAGAACCCAGCAGCTGCCCATTATCAGGGGTGAGAATACAGGTAAGTAAGGTCCATACATAGGAACTGTAAGCAGCACCTTGCCTGTGGGGAGGAAAGTTTGCCTTCAGGTCCAGAAGTTTTTGTAAGTGGCAAGAGGTGATTCTTGTTTTCAGGTCATCAAATGACGAGTGGATGTATATGTGAGCTGGCAGGCTAGTAACTCTCTGTTGGTGACCAATGTTATTTATTGACTAAGAAGCCATGCACAAAAACTGCTCAAATACTAACAACAGATTCCAAGTAATAAAGTTGCCTTGATCAGAGTCAAGACATGCTGAACTTAGGCAGAAATTCAAAGTGCCAAGCAGAGCTTGCAGCACCTCAGTGGATGCTTAAGTTTTTGCACACTGGATATATGCAAGTACTTTGGGAGAACATTCAAGAGGCCTGCTCTATATTAATTAAAATGCTTAACTATCAGACCCAGCTACCCGCTGCTGCTTTTACCATTATCCAAGCAGACTTAAGAGAACCACACATGCTTTGCAATTAAGTGAGGGGATGTGAGAAAGGTCCAGTCCTTTAGGAAGCCCTCCATTGTGAGAGAAACTTCCCAAGGAGGCTTCTCCTGGGAAGGACTATCTACAGGACAAGTTAAAATTTAACTAGGACAACTGAATCAGGCCATTACTAATTCTTACTAACTGGCAAAAATAAGGAACCCCCTCCCCGCCTGCCCAGTTATGTCTCTGTATGTGCTACTTGAGAAGCACTTGGCGCCACTTCATGCACCCCAAGAGGCCAGGCCTTGCACTGCTGCCCTGCAGCAACCGGGTCAGCCCCCCCCCCCCGCCGCCCCCCTGCGCTTTCCAGGGCCGGCTGCAATGGCACCCACACCCATCCCCGGAGGGCCTCATCAGCCAATCCTGGCTCCAGAAGACACACAGACCATGGATTGTCCAACACATCCATGTCCTGCAAGTGTCACCCAAAAGGGCCACCAACCCGTGAAGGATGGAAGGCGGGCCGGCGGGGGTCCCAAGGACCTCCTCCTCCTCCTCCTCCTCCTCCAGGCTCCTGTCCACGGGCCGCCGGCCGGGCTGCGAGCAACCAAGAGTTCACCCTGGCGGCCCACAGAGGAGGTAGTAGCGGGAGGCGACCGAGCTCCCTGGGAGAGCCGGTGGTGGCCGGGATGAGGCGCCCCTTCCGGAGCTGCTGCTGCTGCTGCCCCCACCCGACCCCGCTCTCCTCCACGGGGGCAGCGGCTTCCTCCGAGCTTCGGCCCCGCAGGATCCAGCCGCCGGTGTGTGTCTGTGTGTGTGGGGGGGGGGAGAAAGGCGCCCCCCCGGAGAGGGAGGAAGAGACACGTGAGCCCTCCTGGGCAGCCAGAGGGTCGCCCCGAGCAGGCCCCCCCTCCCGCCGCCGCCACCCGCGGCCGGGGGGGCATTTCCAGACCCCCCTCCCCGCGAAGCCGGCCCGGCGGGAGCGACGCTCTTCCTGGGCACCGGCCGGGCCCTCCTCCCGCGGCCAGGGCGAGGAACCCGGCCTCCTCCTGCAGCGGCAGCAGCTCCCGCCACCCCCTCCCCGGGCCAGGGCTCCTAAGCGGCTGGGGGGAGCCGGCTGCCGGGCCCGCTGCGGGGCTCTCCGCGCCAGGCCCCGGGCCCTCTCCTCGCAGGCAGGCAGGCCGGCCGACCGGCCGTCGGGGCTCCCCGGGAAGGGAGGAAGGGAAGCGCCCCCCACTACCACCAGGGGGCCGGGGGGAGGGAGGGAGGGGGGGCGCCTCCCGCTCAGCGCGGCCATCCGGGGGGCTCCGAGCCCCCCGCTCCTCCGGGCGCCGAGGCGCGGCCTGGCCGGGCCTGCTGCTCCTGCCGCGGTGGGCCGCCCGCGCGCGCGCCCGCCCCTCTCCGGCCCTCCCGCCCGCCTCCGGCTCTCCTCACCTGCACATGATCCGCCATTTTGCCCCATTCATGGTCTGCGCCGCCGCCGCCGCCTCCTCCGCCGCCGCCCTCCTCGCCGCCGCCTCCGCCTCCGCCTCCGCCCCCTCCCCTCTGGCTCCGGCTCCGGCTCCGGCGGCTTTTGCTACTGCTGCTGCTCGGGCCGATGCTGGGGCTGCTGCCGCCGCTGCCGCCGCCGCGCCTGCGCACTGGCCCCGGCCTCCTCGCGCACTTGGCGTAAGCGCCCGGCTGGGGGACCGCAGGCCACCCCCTGCGCCGCCGCCTTGGAGAATGGCGCGGCTGGCTGCGGCGGCGTAAGAGGACCGGTCGCGCAACAGCGACGTCGGCGCGCGCGGGAGGAAGGAGGGAGGGCCGGGCGGGGGAGGCCGGGCTTTGTTTACATGGCTCTTAAAGGGGCCGCGCTGCAGTCAGCGGGCCGCGGCGGAGCGGAGGGGGCCCTCCGGAAGGGAGCCGGTCCGGCTCCCCACTCAGAGCAGAGGCGGTCCGCCCGCCCCCACCGGCCTCCGTGCCCTGCTGCTGGGAGGGCGCCCCATCCGGCTGGCCTCCCTTGGGGACAGGGGGCTGGGGCCAAGCGACTCCTCGTTCCCACCCCGCCGGGCCCTTCGGAGGTTCCTCATCCAGGGGTCCTCAGACTTGGGTCCAGTGAGGCTTCCCTCTCACAGGGATTCCCAGATGTTGTTGACTACAACTCCCATAACCCCCAAGCAAAAGCCACTGTAGCAGCTGGGGATCCTGGGAGTTGTAGTCAACAACATCTGGGAATCCCTGTGAGAGGGGACACTGCTTGGGTCCCTGGATGCTTTTGGACTGCATCATCTTTTGGACTGCACCACAGGGGTTTCTGGCCACTGAGGATGCTGGGAGCTGTAGTCTGTTTCATGCAGCTCTGTCTTCTTTCGCCATACTTCATACTCAAAGAAACAACTGAAGATTAAGTCAGCTCCTTCGCTTTATTCATAGAAAGCTTCTGCAGCTAATACAGACACTGCATGCTCTTTCTCTGAATCTTCTGAATTCTTCATTTCGCCCCTTCACTTTCTGTTTCTTTTCTGAACCTCCCCTCCCCTTTGCTGCTTCTAATTCAGGGCTGCACAACTTTGGCCGTCCTACTGATGTTGGACTACATATCCCATCATCCCTGACTATTGATCACTGTGGCTGGGAATGTTGGGAGTTGAGGTCTGAAAACAGCCGGAGGGCCAGAGTTGTGCAGCCCTTTTCTAATACAACATCTTCTTACATAGTCCAAAAACATCTAGGGACCTAATACATTTTGCTTCCATTGGCTTGGACTGGGTGACCCCCCCCCAACAAATGGGGATGCTGCGTTTTGGTGGTTCTCCCTCTATGTCTGGGTGTGGTCACAATCCCCCTTAAAAATCAGGCCCGTATTCTGGGGGTGCTATTGGATCAGACCCACAGAGACAGTGGCCGTGAGGGTAACGTCCAGTCCAGGCTTCTAGGATGTGCTGAAAATGGGGCTACCCTTGAAAACAGTTTGGGAACAACAGTTTGCAGCAAAACACAGCATCTGGTGGCCTAACTGGCCTGCCATACAGTACCTCTCTTGCCAGGCTTCAGGTAGTAGTGATGCTACCCAGTCCCTTCCAAGGTCAATTCAGGGCACTAGTCTTGACCTTTAAGGCCAGTCTTGGGAGCAGGATACTGAGGGGACCTGCTGCCTCCCACATGGATCTCCTTGAGCAATAAGATTTTCATCAGAGAAGCTTCTGTGGGTCTTCCCAAAGTATAATGTGAGGCAGCTAGTGATCCGGGATGCGTCCTTTTTGGTGGTGCTTTCCCCTCCAAATTTCCTCTGCTCCCCCCAGCAACAAACAGGACCTAAGATCCAGATTTAGAGAGCTAGAGATGGCCAAGGAAAAATTGCAGTTTAACATTTGGTTTGGAGTGAAGGCCAGATGCCCAGCTCATCTCTATTCTTCCTGTGTCTGAGGGCTGTGCCTGAGCAATCAGCTTGGGAAGACTTTGGAAAAATGAAGTGACAGACTCTGAGTTGGTATGTGGATATCAGAAAGCCTCACTAAATTCGAAGATTACACTAAAAAAGAGCAGTCTCCACCTTAGGAATGATTCCTTCCCCATAGTGATTAAAAGATAAAAAGCCCCACATGGAAGTTGGAACATTGCCTCCAACCCAGTCAAAGTGCTAATTTATTTATTATTTATCATATAGTTATATGATAAATAATAGTGATCAGAAACTTCCAGAAAGTTTTAACAGTGGTTCCTCTCCTGATTTGTAAGACAGGAGAGAAGGGATGGAAACCAGACCCAAGAGGAACTGAGAAGCCATCAAAAGTCATCAAAAAAGTACTATCCCTCATTTCCACCACCCCACCTCTGAATCAATTGAAATCTTTTATCACTTCCATTCAATTTAAAGTTCCCAGCCCCAGAAGCAGCAAAGTGTGGAGGTTTTCATTTCATTTCATTTCATTTCACATCTATATTCCACTCTTCCAAGGAGCCCAGAGTGGTGTATATAGTTCAGTTTCTCCTCACAATAACCCTGTGAAGTAGGTTAGGCTGAGAGAGAGATGACTGGCCCAGAGTCACCCAGCAAGTATCATGGCTGAATGAAGATTTGAACTCGGCTCTCCCTGGTCCTAGTTCAGCATTCTAACCACTATATCATGCTGGCTTTGCAGTTTACCACCCAAAAAGCCTAGAAAGAAAGAAAGGTTGTGTTCCAGAGGGGTTTTTTTTTGGCTATGCTAGGAGCTCTCTCCATGCTGATTCCAGGATCTCTTCGCAGATTAAGGAAAGCCATAGCACCTGGTGTTGCTTTCATAGTCAGGAAGGATATAGCAATGACAGTAATTGGGCACAATTTCATAGACAACACTTTAACATGACAGCTTTTCAAGTCTATGCCCCAACGACTGATGCAGAAGAAGAGGAAGTTGATGAGTTTTATTCTTAAGTTCAGTCTGAAATTGACAGAACATGCAAGCAAGATGCAATGCTGGCGGTTGGAGACTGGAACTCCAAAGCCGGAACTGGTAAGGAGTAAAATACAGTCGGACTGTATGGCCTAGGAAATAGAAATGAAGCAGGAGAACAACTTATCAGTTTCTGCCAAGCCAATGAGCTCTTCCATTGCTAACACATTCTTCAAACAACCAAAGTGGTGCCTATACAAATGGATATCACCAGATGGAGTACACAGAAATCAATTTGATTACATTATTGGTAATGTAAGGAGGTGGAAGAGCTCAGTTATAACAGCAAAGATGTGGCTGGGGGCCAATTGTGCAACAGATCACGAACTGCTCGTGTGCAAGTTCCAAGTCAAGCTAAAGCGGAAAAACAAAGCTATCCAGTTTGCATGATCCTATCTTGAGAATGTACCCACCATTTTCAAGGAGAACATCAGGAACCACTTTGAAGTACTGAACCTCATTGATAGGGAACCAGAGGAACTGTGGAATGAAATCAAAGAAGTTGTTATGGTCAAATGTGAAGAGGCTGCCAAAGACCAAGAAACAGAAGAAAGCAAAATGGATGTCAGAACAAGAAGAGGAGAACAGCCAAAGTCAAGAAAGATAAAGACCTCAGGAAGGAACTTAACAGGGAAGAAGGGGACAACCAGTAGCGAGGTGGGCGCACTTGATTAGGACAGCAGTGAATGCACCACTCAGAGACCTCAAAGGCCAAGTGGGAGACAGATCATCCTGGAGAGAATCTCTCTCACTGTGGTCGCTAAGAGTTGACACCGACTGGACGGCACTTCATCCATCAATCAAGAGCACCTGGCTGAAGCTCACACATGGTGGTGTCAGCCCAGCTTTCCCCACTGGCTGCCATTTTCCTCTCTCCCACTTGCTGCTGTCCACTCTCCTTCCTTGTGTTGCTCCACATGGAAGCTCGGTAAATTCCTTTCAGTCAAAGAGTCCCTCCAGTGTCTCTCCAAATCCACCACCCCTCCTTTCTTGCTCAATATCACATCATAGCTCACATGACTCATTTCTCTTGCCCCAAACACTTTCTGCCCCTGCCTTTTCACAAGGTACTAGTGTTAGCCTCTGACCATATTAGGAGTTTCACTGATAAAAACAGTAGGGTTTGAGGTGCACGGCTCACTTTGCCAGCTTATATCAATTAGTTTGGGGTGCAGCAGAGTGGTGACTGGCTCCCTCTGTGTGGAGTTTTGTGAAGAGGAAGATTAACTATGGGATGATGGTTTAATGAAATGTAGACTGGTGTGATGACTGTATGCAGGAGCATTTGGGATATACTTTGTGTTGTATATTCTATGTCTTGGTATTCATTTTATTAGAATCAGATTTATTTGGGTATCTTAATTTTGGTATGGTAATTTTGCAAATTGTCTTAATTTTGTATTAGTTTATTGTAATTTTTCAAATTGTCCTAAAAGGTTGTATAAGCTGCTGGGCCCAGCCCCGCCCCGCCTTGTGTGGGTCTGCTTTAAACTTTTAGGCTGTGCTTTTAATTTTATCTGCTGCCTGTTTGCTGTCCTCCACATTAGTGTTTTTATGTAAATCACTTTGGGAAGTTGCCCAGAAAAGTGGGAAAATATCTTAACAGTAAATACTATATGAAGTCCCCAGTTGCAGACTTCCAGCCAGAGCCAGGTGTCCGTGGGATAATCTGCAGGGATGATGCTCTGCATCTGTAATTACAATCTACAGCAGTGTAGTGTTGCTACAGGGATTCTAACACAGAACTCAAGCTGCCCAGCAAAGGTGTAGAAAGACTTGGCTGAAGAAAGTAACCAACTGATAATCCTGTTTTGTGGAAGTGGAACACTTGGGATGAGAGATGTCATGGCAGTGGACACCCCCCGCCCCGGCTTGTAATTGTAAGGAACAGCAAGTGATGACAGCATTCTGAAGCATGAAACCCCATTGTACAGCTGGAGAACACTGAGGCTCAGAGAGATCTACAACTTGCCCTCTGTTAAACTATGGGGAGTTGGGAATCCTTGCTGAGCTACTGCAAATCCTCCAGCAGGTCCAGATCTGGGCAGGCATAGTTCTGGAGGTACAGGAGATACGGGTGAGTGGGCCAGAGGGAGGAGGAGGAGAAACTGCATTTGAAGGGAACCGAGACTGCATTTGGTTTACAAGCAGGCAGAGAATGAAAATAATTAGCTATTAAATATTCCTCCAGTGAGACCTGTAACAGTTTACATCCTATCCGCTGAGTGGGTATAAATAACAGGCTGTTTCTGGGTAGAGAAACACCAGCACTCCTGTGTATACAAGGAGATTCCAAAGGATTCCAGCAGATGCCATGGTTCCTGAAGATGATGTCATCTTCATTGCATATTTGACACATGGGTTGCCCCTCCTGGCCAAACCCCCTGCCATCTGAAGAAAGAGGTGCTTTTCAAGTGGTACTTTCTGATATTTAGCAAACGGAAAGCAACTGACCATACTCAGCCTGTGCACAGCATCCTTCCTGTGGTGGCTGTTGGTGTTTACTTCCTGTGTCTTATCTTATGAGCCCTTTGTGAGCCCTTTGAGGACAGGGGCCATCTCCTGCTTTTTTTCTATGTGAAACATTTTGAGAATTTCTGTATTGAAAAATGGTTTATTCATAATAATGATAATAATAAATACATACATAATGGGGGTGGGGAAGCAGCATGGGAACTCAGATCTCTCACTTCACAAAACTACATATTAACCACACAAGGGGATCTTTGCAGTAGTCACCATGAGGCCAAACCCATGATATGGGTTTGTTTGTTGGCCCACCCCACCCGCTTCTGCCTCCAACCCCATCTGGAACAAAGGTTAAAGCCCAGTGTTAAGGAGAAAACCATTGTCTGAACAATTCTAATCTTTGTAGGTATAGACACGTCACAGCATTTGAATGTCATTTCCAAGGCCTTCATTGCAACCCTACCAAGTGCTAGTCTGCAGCGTATTTCTTGACTGCTGGATGGTCGATCCTAAAAGACTGAAGCTATCCACCACTTCAATGCCTTCATTATCAATTCTGAGGCTGGTTGCTGTACCCATTGTCATTAGTTTGGTCTTCTTTACATTTGGTCGTAGTCCCATTTTTTCACTGTGCTCCTTGACTTTCGTTCCTAGAGCTTGCAGATCATCCGCATTCTCAGCTATCAGAGTGGTGTCATCAGTGTAGCGCAGGTTATTGACGTTTCTTCCTCCAACTTTAAAACCACGCTCATCTTCTTCCAATCCAGCTTCTTCACTTATATGTTGAACATCTACTAAGTTGAATAAATAAGGAGAAGGTATACGGCCTTGTCTTACTCCTTTGCCGATCTGGAACCTGTCTGTTTGAGGAAGTGATTAATTAAGAAGCAACAATGTCCAGAGAAACAAAGATCTTTAATAATGTCAAACTTTTGTTGTTTTTGTTTGTTGGCAGCAGCGCTGAGGTGAAATTGACCTTGTTTTTCATTGTACTGGTCTAGCACTATACTGCTCTAATGCAAATTAGTGCAAAAGTTAGCATTGACTAAAACACAGTTGCATGTCAACTGTCAGCAACTGAATAAAATTTTATGCCAGTTGTTAGATGTTGTCAGTTGTCCATCAATATGTACCACTGCATATCAGTTCTTAATATTATAAAATTCAAATACTGAAATATTTTGTTATACATCTTTGTTTTAAACATTTTTTGAAAAAGTGCACATAAGTAATAAACAGGATATAATATACATTATACACACACATTATATATTATCAATATATTTCTAATATATTATAAATTAATTCCATTTCATCTTTGAAGGTTTTCTGTTAATATATTTAAACATACAAGAGAAAAGTGTGTGGGTGTGTGTACATACACAGAGAGAGATGGTAATATAGTTCTACTTTTCATGTAGTGAAAAAACTGTTGGAGATGAACTTCCAGTGCATGGACCTTTTGCACCAACTGTCCTAATGACCACGAGGGGCATTGGGAGTAGAGACAGTGAGTCAGGGTCTCCCTATCTGTCCCTACACTACTATGACCCCTGAACGGACTCTGCAGCGCTTCCTGTGCTGAGTCACAATCCTTCCTTTCCTCCTAGAGAGCAGATGGAAACATCTCTCTCTCTCTCCTTACCTATCCACTATGTAGTCCTTTAGATTAGAGATAGGTCTTTCCTGTCTAAGTGTATTTAACCAATAAATGTTTAGTGTTTAGTCACACAAGGATCTCCATGTGTTTTCTCTAAACAGCTGCAATATCCAAACCATCCTCTGCTACCTATTCTGTAACTGGAGTGTGTGCTCATTCCTTAGTGCTCTGCTGTTTTACCTATTGTGGGCAAAAATCAACAACCTCTAACAAAAACTGCAGTCACACTTTTCTATATGTTATTCCTCGTCCAAGTGTAAAAAGGAATTTTCCCCAATCTTTCGCTTAAAAAATAAATCCTTCCTATGATTTAACTAGAGCTGTGAATATGCACATGTCTGTTTTCTGTAAAATCTTCCTTTTTCTTTAATCAGGGACAGGGTTATTCCTCTCTTTAAGCTATTAACATTTTTGTTCCTTTTTACACTGCAATAAAATACCGAAAAATAAGAAAATATTTATCTTCCATTTACGTGGAGTTGTGTGATCTGCATCTGGAGTGTCACGTTTGTATATTTGATGTTGTTTGCACACTTTCAGGGTGTGTGTGTTTGCACAGGCAGCCATCTGCTGATGCTTCTGGTCTTGCCCTTTTTGGTAAGATCTCCGCACAGGAAGCTGACATGTGAAACATGTTTTTGAGAGAGAGAGAAAGGAGGTAGGAGCGGAGACCAAGTACTTGGCTGAGAGGCAGCGAGTGCACATCACGCTGAAGCCGGGAGTGGGGAGAGAGAGGCGGAGAAGGTGCAGCTCCTCCCCAGCCCTCTGCCCTGCCAGGAGATGGAAGAGGAGGTGGTGAAGAAGGGGCTGCTCTACTTGCAGCAGCAACAAACTTTTGGGAAGGTAAGGCCCGGCGGGGAGGGGTGGGGTGGTGGAGCTAGTAGCAGCCACTGCTTAAGACGAGCCTTTTGCTTCGAATTCCGCCATGCGCCAGGCTGCAGGCTTCCCCTGCCCCAGTGGCCGCCACATGATGCTGGTCCTTGGGAACTCTGATCCTCTGGGAGCTGCTCCTGGGTCGCTACTGCTGCCGCCACTCCCATCTCAAAAATGACCAGCTTCTCTGTCCAGCCCAGGGAAGTGCACCTTGAGAGGCACCCATCCTCTGGCCAAAGTTTCCCTCTTGCTTTGCTGCGCTGTGTCCCCCAGCAGAGAAATCCAGCAGATATGGCAGCAGATATGCCAAATGCTTGGCATGAATATACCTCCCTCCCAAAAACTGGCTCGGCGCCATTGACCATCCAAGCTGGTCCATGAAGATGCCAGCTTTTCTGCATGGGTGCCGGCCACACAAGGCCTTGTGGCTTGAGTGTCAGAGCAAGCGGACGGCTACCACCGTGTGTGGGCAAGAATGCCACACAAAACCAGCTCCCTGCTCAAGGCTTCCATCTTGCACACAGACTCTGAAGTCAATTCCACCGAAATCCATGGGGCATGCTTGCTTAGGAGCAGGCTAGCCATGCAGCACACACTTTTGTCATCATTTGTATCTGTGTCCAGGCCCCTGGCTTGTGAGCTGTCTGAGGAGAAGATCGGGGGCTCCGTTTCTTCTGTCGGAGCCATCACAGCATGCAGAACCAGTGTGGAAAATGGCTGCTAGAGATGCCCAGCGCCAAGGGCAAGAGCTACTACTACTACTACTACTACCGCCAATATTTATATACCACTCATCAGCCAAAGTTCTCAAAGCCCTTTACATAGAAAAACAAATAATACATAAATAAGAGGGACCCCTGTCCCCAAAGGGCTCACAGTCCAAACATAAGGCAGAGATACCAGCAACAGTCACTGGAGGGAAGCTGTGTTGGGGTTCGATAGGGCCAGTTGTTCCCCGCCTGGTAAATATAAGAGAACTACCACTTTAAAAAGTGTCTCTTTGCTCAATTAGTAGGGGCTAAGAATGTAAACCTGCCATAAGCTGGGCTGCTGCAGGTCTGTTCTATTGTTGGGACCACATCATAAAACAGAGAGCCATTAGTGTGCAGGAAATGCCCAACATGCAAACAGCTCTGGACCCAAACTAGTCTGTTGACTTGGTTCGGCTGTCAGGGAACGTCTCCCCCTCTCCCCCCCACCCCATTTGAAGCAGTTCACTGCTTGCTGATCCGTTCCTGAGCACAGTTCCAAGCACTTGTGCTTACCTTTGAAGCCCTCTGTGGCTTGGGACATATGAAGGAGGGCCTGTTTCTAGCTGAACTGACCCACATGTGTGGGTCATCTGCTGAGGATGTTCTCTGGTCCCTGCATTCAGAGGTTAGACGGGAGTGGCAGTCTGGAAAAGGGGCTTTTCAGTTTCTGGCAACCCCTGTGTCCCGATGGCGTGTTCTGAAGTTCTTTTGATGCCAGATTTTTTTGGTACACCCTGGCCTGATCTTTTAAAATGTTGCTTGAAGCAGTTTTAATGCCACTGCTGCTATGTTTCTGCTGCTCTGCTGCTTCTTAAAAACTGTTTTGACGTGTTGGTATTATTTTGATGGTTTTACACTTCTGTAAGTTGACCTGAAGTGGTAATACTGAAGTGTGGGATAAATGTCCTCCAAATCAAGGGTTCTCAAAGGGGGTCGTGAGTCAGGAGTGAGCTGTGGGGAGCGTGGGGGCCTTACCCAACACCTCCGAGGTGTGGAGACAGATATCCGGAGACAGAAGTCAAGAAGCCTTTGCTCTTCAGCAGCTGACAAAGCCAAGGGGAGAGTCCCCTTGCAAGTGGTCAGAGAAGGGCCATTGCTGCGATGTGCTTGCCCTTGGCTTTGTGAGCAGCAGAAGGGCTGGGTGGTTTTCAGCAGTGGTGGCTACAGAGAGCAAATTCCTAGTGAAAATAACCTGGAGCCTGAAATTAGATTGGCAGCCTGAAACCTAAAGCCCAGGCCTAATAAACCCCGGAGGAGCAAGCATACTCATCCTTCTCACCGAAAAGGGCAAAATGCTTCATGTATCTCTACTCATCAAATCAATGGCTGACAACATCCTGACTAACAACAAAGTGTGGATGCTCCTAGAGCCAGCGTGGTGTAGTGGTTAGAGTGCTGGACTAGGACCGGGGAGACCCGAGTTCAAATCCCCATTCAGCCACAAGACTTGCTGGGTGACTCTGGGCCAGTCACTTCTCTCTCAGCCTCGCCTACTTCACAGGGTTGTTGTGAGGAGGAACTTAAGTATGTGGTACACCGCTCTGGGCTCCTTGGAGGAAGAGTGGGATAAAAAAGGTAATAAATAATAAGATAAAATAAATAATGTCAATGAAGCCCTAGCCGCCATGGTTCTGAATTGCCGGCCTTCTTCTTCTGCTCTTGGGCAGGAGCACAGATATGTTTCGGAGCTTGGCCACCTGCTGCTCGAGGGGAAATGTGGCCGCCTCACCCCCAGCAACATGTTTCTGGCCTGTCTTTCATGAGTCAGGATGTCAGCCAGTATCTTCCTGAGGGGTCGGGGTCGGGGTCAGGTGGCTTTATATATTGACTGTATATCAATATTTAAAATGATATAGTCTCAAGAGTCTGCGAACCTTTGCTCTAAATACACGAAAAAGCCACCCACTCGTCAAAGGCTTCGAAGGGGTGCCAGGCAGGGTTCCTGCCAAGTTGCGCTGGGGAAATGCCCTTCCTTCCTGGCGCCCCACTGCAGACCCGTCTGGACCGTGTGGGGGAGAGGGAGTCTTCTCTCCCTTCACGCCACATGAACCCCTTTCCCTCTCCCTCTCCCTCTCCTTCTCCCAGAAGTGGCGGAAATTCTGGGGCGTGCTGTACAAGGAGTGTGCCTGCAGCCCTGCTCGCCTGGAGCTCCTCGAAGGCTCTGGGCCTCCATCCATGGAGAAGTCCAAGAAAGGGGAGGGCGGCAGGCGCCTCATCAAGCTGAGCGACTGTGTGCACGTGGCGAAGGCCAGCGAAGACGCCAGCAGCCCGAAGGAGACCACCCCTTTCCTCCTCGAGACCACCGAGAAGGGCTTCCTGCTGGCAGCAGAGAGAGCCGAGGCAGCCGACTGGATCCTGGAGCTGTGTGAGCACGCTTTCTCGGTGAGGACCGTGGCGAGCTAGCTGGGTGTCGCTTGGCCCAGGGAAGACGCCCCGCTCAGGGGGGGTGGGGGTGGGGGGGGGTGGGAGGCTGGGCCTTCCGTCCGTCCGGTGTGTGTGTGCCGTAGTGGCAAAGCTGCCCATCACTGCTCAGTGTGAGTGTGTCAGCGATGGAGCCTGGTCCGAGAGGGCAACTTCTGTGAGAGAGGAAAGGTGGGGTGTTGGGGCAGGAGCTTCAGGCAAGGCCTCGGCATGGAAGAGGGATGCGGACAGAGTGCTGGGCCAGGGGAGAGGAGGTCCTCAGGGAGAGGGGTGCTGCATGGGGAAAGTGACCAGCAGGCAGGAGGCCAGGACAGACACGGCGAAGGCTCCGGATTAGGCGATGTGCCAGGCACTTTGCGCCAGGCGCACTCCAGAAGCAGGGGCCGTAGAGCGGCAGGCCTGCAGAAGCCCTGGTGGCGGCTTCCTTGGAGCCTGAGAGAGCGGCTTCCTCCTATGGACTGTGGCTGAGGCCTCGCGGGGGGGGGGTCCTCCAGCTGGCCGAGAGGGTCTCCCCCCCCACCCCGCCTGCAAGCTTAGTCTCGAAGGGCTGCAGGTGTTCTTCTGCCTGGGCTCCGTCTCTCCCAGCCTCCAGCAGCAGCAGCAGCGTCCCTCCCATGGCCTTTCCCGTCATGCAGTGATGGTGGTTTCAGGCCAGAGAAACCTGCTGGTCCGCAGGTTGTTGCACTTTGCTCAGGGCAGCCTCCTCCTCCTCTTTGGGTTCCAGAGAAGCAGGGAAGGCGGGAAGGCGCTGCTGGAGCGAGGCCTCTTCCAAGGCCCATCGGCTTCCCTCACCATTGCAGAGAACTCCCTCTACAGCTCCAGGTGCAAAGGTAGGGCAGCACTCTGCGGATGGGCGGATGGGGAGGGGAGGGGAGGGGAGGGGAGGGGAGCTCCCCCCCCCTGGAGAGGCAGGCGGGCAAGTGGAGAGCAGAGCAGGACTTAGACAGGCTGATGGTGGGGGTGGGACAGACCAGTGGGGCGAGCAGCAGCGGGAGGCGGAGGAGGCACCCAACAGCCCCGCTGGTCTTCTCACAGGCCAGGTGAGCTGAGCCCAGCAAGACTGGCTCCCGAGCAAGTGGGTCTAGGATTGCAGCCTAAAGCTCTGGGGAGAAACAGGCGTGGGCCCCACCTTGGGGGCGAGAGTGGAGGCTGCCTGTGCCTCCCTCACGTGGTGGGGCTAGAGGCCAGAGGCGCCTCCTCCTCCAGGCCGGCCAGGCCCCCCAGCAGTCAGGCAAGTGTTGGGCCCAGATCCACCACTCAGAGCACTGCTGTTCCTGAGCAGGGGCTTGAGCGGGGGGTGGGGGGCAGAGGCGGGACGGGGCACGGCAGGGCAGGGCAGGGCGGACCTTTCCTCCAGCGGGTGGGCTGGCCTTCAGAGCAAGCGCTCAGAGCGGAGGAGCCTTGGCCTCTCCCGCCGTGCGCTGACTGGTGGCGTCACGGAAAACCCACCTCCTCCTCCTCCTCCTCTGCAGGGCTGGCTTTGCCCTCTTCCTGTCTTGTGGTTTGACAGGCTCAAGCCTTCAGCAGAAGAGATGTGGCTGCTCCCAACGGCCTGCAGCTAGTCGGATGCTTATCAGCCCGTCCCCATTTCCTGCCTGTGCTCTCTTTGCTGCACCGCCCTTGGGTTGTGGGAGCCCCTTGGGGCAGGGACCTGCCTTCTCTTTCTTCCTCAAGCACTGTGCACGTGGATGGTGCTATGTGGCTGCTGCTGCTGCTGCTGCTGCTCATCATCACCATCACCATGGGCAAATCGTGCCTGTCCTGGTGAACCTTTGGGGCTCTTTTGAACCTCTTCACGGCAGATGGGTGGGCGCGAGAAAGAGGGATGGAAACTGCTCGGGGGTGCTGAGGAATGGTGCGGTCAGCACTGGGTGAGGCAGGCGCAGGAGGGACAGATCCAGGACCAAACCCTGGTCTCTTCAGGTTCCCACCCAGCCATCTCTTACTGCTCTGGCTTCCCCACTACCACCCACCATGTCTCTCTGTAGCGGCTTCCCCGCCCGTGGCTGGAATCCAGGCTCTGCCATGGGGGTCCTGGGTCATTACAGGGGGGAGGAGTGTTCGTCTTGTGGCAGCAAGCATGGCTGGTCCCCTTTGCTGAGCAGGGTCTGCCCTGGTTTGCATGGTATGGGAGGCCACATGTGTGAGCACGGTACGGTGTTTCTGGGAAGAGTATTTACCTGCAGAAGGCTCCACGTTCCCTCCCTGGCAGCATCTCCAAGATAGGGCTAGGAGAGAGCCTTGCCTGCAGCCTTGGAGAAGCTGCTACCAGCCTGTGAAGACAGGGCTGAGCTAGATGGGCCAAGGGTCTGACTCGGTGGAAGGCAGCTTCCTTTGTTCCTATCTGGGGTGGTCCTGGCAAAGGCAGGGACAGCCACCGGTGCCCTAGGGAGGCTGGGGGCAGGTGTTTCCTTAGCCAGATGGGGCAGGGACCCTGGCCGTGGTTCTGCCGGGGAGCGCAAGTGCCAGTGCTCAGCAGGAGAGAGACCCCAGCGCAGGGAAGTGCTCATCTGTGGGTAACCTGTGAGGAGCTTGATGGCTGAATTTAGATCCCTGCTCTCTGTGAGGATACCTCTGCAAAGCGATGCTATTCTATTCATCAACTAGACTCTCAAGCTGCGTCTGTGTTGGATAAAATACGCAAAGCAGCACACACTTGAAACTTCCTACAGCCCCTGCTTGGGCCACCGAGAGCCCATTTCTCGGGACATGGAGCTCCGATGACCTCCACCCCTCAGCTGCTGCTGATTTGCTTCTGGGCAGCAGAATTCCCAGTGCCGGGGGTGATCTTCAAGGCACGTGGGGGCCAGGGGAGGCAGCAGGGGCAGTGCAGAAGGCGGGGAGCGGGAAGCCACCTCATCTCCACCCCCCCCTTGCTCTTCCCTTGCCGCAGAAGCTTCTCTCTTCCCTGTGACCGTGAGGGCAACCCCGGCCTCTGAGCGCTGTCAGCTCTGGGGGTGGTTCCTTCTTTCCGCCACACCTGACGCCTTGGAACTGTGCGACACGCAGGAAGGCACCGCACTCTACTCCTGGCCCTACAAATTCCTGCGGAGGTTTGGTCATGACAAGGTAAGGGGGCGGGGGGGGGAGACAGGCCACGGCAGGGCTGCCTGTCCACGGGGCTGCTGCTGGGATGCTCGTCCCAGACGCAGGCCATCGAGGGTGTGTGTGTGTGTGTGTGTGCACGCGGGAGGCCTGGTGATGGCTGCGCTTCCGCCCCACTTGGCCAGGGCTGGGGGGAGGACGGGGGAGTCTGGGGAGCAGTTTGGAGCAGACGGAGGTGATGGGTGGGGTTCCCTTTCCGACTGGGAGACAGGGGCTGTCAGAGAGGCAGGCCCCCCAGGACAAGCCCCTGGAGCGGATGGCTTGGCTAAAGGAACCGAGGAGGCTGCCTTCTACTGAGTCTGACCCTGGGTCCATCTAGCTCAGTACTGTCCACCCAGACTGGCAGGGGCTTCTCCAAGGCTGCAGGCAGGAGTCTCTCTCTCAGCCCTGAAATGCTGCCAGGGAGGGGACTTGGACTTCCCAGAGCGGCCCCATTATCCCCTCAGGGATGAATATCTTAGAGAGCTGCTCACACATGCAGTATCCCATTCAAATGCAAGCTGTTTTAGCAAAAAGGCCAATTCGTGCTTCCTCTCACAAGAGCAGTTTTGCTCCCATCCGGCAGGAGACAGTTCGACAGCCTCAGCCGCCTTGTACTGAGTCCGTCCCTTGGTCCCCCCAGCCCAGGACTGCCTGTTCTGCTGCCTGGAAGGGCTCCCCAGTTCATGAGGGTGGACGCGTAAACTTTTGAGGCGTAAGGGGGCTAACTTGTGAACCGCTGAACTGATCTGAACCAAATTTAGTCCAGTTGTAGAGACAGTGAAAGGAAGCCTCCCCACCCCAAAGTAGGCAGATTAGTTCTTACTAGAACAACTTGTTCTTCTGCTGCAGTTGGCGTGTGGTTGGTGTTCAATGGGGGTTATTGTAGTCTGTTGTGTATTGTAATTCTTAAGTTCCTGTTTTTTGATGGTACGCTGTCCTGAGTTCCAGGGTTTGGAAGTACCAAAGGCAGAGAGATCAACAGCTAGATAAGATCCTGCTGGGGCCAAGGCTGGAGGGGGACTGAGGCCTTCAGCCCCTCCCAGGCTCCACCTCCTCCTTGTCTCCTTGAAGGGTGGGAGTGAAAGGGGCAGCCCCCTTGAAGGCTTGGGGCACGTGGTGTGGGAGGGGCCTGTTAGTTGTGGAGCTGGGACTCAGACTCGGGGCATGCTGACGCCCGGGCCCCCAGCTGGGGCTTCCTCTGGGCCCTGGCCGGGGTTGGGGTCTGGCCTTGGGCCTGGCTCTCCCAGCCTGACGGCTCCTCAGGGTGGGGGTCCTGCCCCGCTGAGCCCCTCTGCTCTCTGTGCCCTTCTGTGGGCCTGCCTCCCCCCGGGAGATGCCATCATCGGGGTGGGAGCTGCCCTCCCACAGGCCTGGCCTTGTGTCTCTTCCTCCAGCTGCTGTTCTCCTTTGAGGCTGGTCGCAGATGCTCTTCTGGCGAAGGCTGCTTTGAGTTTGCCACCAAGCGGGGCGGCGAGATCATCCAGGTCATCGAAGCGGCCATCCAGGTGCACAAGGACGCGGAGGCCAGCGGCCCTCCTGCTCCCTCCTTGGGCGTCGCTCTTCGGGGCGGGGCCGGCAGCCAGGCCAAGGCGGGCGAGGAAGGGAGCCAGCCGGGGGACAAGGCCCAGGCTCCGGACAGGGGGCTGCCCTCTCACCCAGCCAGTGCCAAGGCCCTCTCCTTGGAGTCCAGCTGGCCGGGGAAGCCGGCCAAGGGCAAGCCGGCCAAGCCCAGCAGCAGCTGCCCCCTCTCGGGCCCCACCAGGGCCCCTTACAAGGAGCCGCCTTGCGCCCCCCGCCGGCCAGACTCCCAGGACGGGGCAGGGGTGCTGGAGTGGGCCGGAAAGAGGACCCTGCCTCCGGTCCGAGTGGTGCCCGAGTCGGAGTACGGAGAGCCCTTGGACACCCTCGCCAGGGGGCGGGCGGGCAGCGACGGCAGGGCTGGCACCGAGGAGGCCCCCTCCCCATGCGGAGCCTATGACCGGATCGACGACCTGGGCCCGGGCCCTGCCCAGAGCCAGAAGCCGGAGCACATCTACGATGAGCCGGACGTCCTGGCCCACATGGTTTACGATGAGCCCCAGGAGGTAAAGGGGGATGCCTGGAAGCTGCAGGCCCGGGCGGAGGACCCCGTGGGCCACCAGTATCCCTACAACCCCTGGCTAGATGACTACGCTGTGCCCAAGATGGCCCAGCTGCCCAGGAAGGACCTGATCGGGCTGGGAGAAACTGGCTGTGGCAGGATGGTGCTGAGCCTGAAGAAGAGGATGAATCAGCAGTGAAGGAGGGACCGTGACGGGTGGGTGGAGGAGAGACGGGCTGGCTGGAGCAGCAGTCCTGAGGCTCGCTTGGTCCCAGCTCTCTGGCAGTAGCGGCCCATCCTAAGAAGCCGGGGCGGGATGCCAGAAGGAGGCAGCTCAGGCCGCTGGGGGGCTCCTCTCTCTCCTGCCCTGCTTGAGGGCTGCGGCCATTGGTCAGGTGGAGCTGCGTGGCCAGCCTCTGTCCACCTGGCGAAAGGCCAGCCTCAGGCCGCACGAGCGGGAGAGAGAGGAGCCACCCCAACTGCCCCCTGTGTGGTGCCCCCCCCCCGCCGGCCCCATAGGCCAAGCGGCTGCTGCTGTCTGGAGCGCTCTTCTCGGCTCTCCTTTTCGTTTGGAGCCTCCAGAGAAAGAGGCCGAGTCACCATTACTGGGTGGGCGAGAAGACCCAGCAGCCGAGAGCTTCCATGGGCAGCGAGGAGGAGGAGGAGGAGGAGGAGGAGGCTTGTGGCCATTTGGGAGGAGGGAGGGAGGGAGGCCGTGGCACTGCTTCTCCTTCTGGAGCTGTCAGTCGGCTTCAGTGAAGGCTGAGGTGGCCGCCTGGGAAACCAGCCCCTCCGCACTGGGCAGCTGCTCCTCCGAGGAGGCATCTTGGCTGTGAAGCGGCGCCTCTTCTTCGCACAGCTTCCAGTGTCAGCCCCCCCCCCCCCGACAGCAACGGCAGAGTGCTGCTGCCGTGGGGCCTGTCCTCGCCCCCTGTCTCTGGGCCCCAGCAGCGAGGCCCTCCCCGGGGAGTCCGGCTGGAAGGGAGGCCAGTGGCTAGCAGAGGCCCCGCCAGCTGCCTCCTTGGCAGCAGCCCCTGGCAGGACCGAGGAGCTCTGCAGGTCTTGGGCAGGGCGGCGGGGGGGGGGGGGGGCGGAGCCCAGCAGCGGGAGGGAGCCCGGGGGCAGAATCCCGCAAGGAAGCACCAGGACCCTCGGAGGACGCTCCCTGCCCCGGGCTCTTGCTGCATCCACAAGAACGGCCACGTGGCTCCAGATCGACCCCACCCAGGCCACGCCAGTGGCACAAGCACAAGGAAGCCAGACCTGGCAGGCCCCGCACAGCACAGGCACACCCAGCAGGTGAGCCCAAACAAGAATTCCCTCCATTAAAAACCAAAACCAAAACCAAAAACCTTCCCCCCTCTGTCACACTGCAGAAAAATCAGTGTGAAATTCCACCCCCCCGCCTTGCACCTTCTCCAAATACATAGGGATCTGCAAGCATAGAAATCCTATTTACAATAATGCAGAGGTTTTAGCACTATTAATGCAATTTGTAATCCATTCATAATACAAAGGCTATTTACAAAAAGAAGAGGTTTGGGAATATTCATGCACTTTACAATACGGGGCTTAATTACCGAAACCCAAGAGGTCTCGGCCTCCTCCCTCCCTCCCTCCTTGCCTGCTCTCTGGGACTTGGCACTTCTTGGCCGGCAGCCTCCCCGGTCTCCGCCACTGGAGGGCACCATTGCCCCACCAGCAGCCCCCAGCCGGCTGCTACCGAGCCTGAAGGCAGGCAGGGTGAAGGAGCCTCTCCCCCCAGACAGGAATCCCTGGCTGGGATCAAAGGGGGGTTTCTGAAAGGAGCAGAGCAGGGGAAAGACGGAAGCACTGCGGGGGGGGGGGGGTGCTGGATTTGAGTCGGGATCCGAGGAAATGCCCAGAAATGCCCAGAGAAATGGGCATTTTCATAGAAATGTTCCTGTGAAAAGTCCTGCTGTCTGTGTGGCTTGGAGCTTCAACCCAACCAAGAAGGTCCCCTCGGCTGTCATCTGGGGCAGGAGTCACATGGGGCCCACCATGCAGAGGCTGCTCTTTCCCAGGCGGGTTTTTTTTTTATAGCAAGGACGACTTGCCCCCTTTGCTAAGCAGGGTCTGGCCTGGTTGAATTGGGATGGGAGGCTACACGTGTGAGCACTGCGAGATATTCCCCTGAGGGGCCGCAGCCGGCATGCCGAAGGTCCCAAGCTCCCTCCCTGGCAGCATCTCCAAGATTCAAGCCTGTAACGTTGGAGAAGCTGCTGCCAGCCTAGGCAGACAATACTGAGTGAGAGGGACCAAGGGTCTGACTCGGTAGAAGGCAGCCTCCCCTGTGCCTCTCTGCCGGTAGACTGAATGTATACAATACAATGACCAACAATGCAACGGATTTCCTCCAGTGTCCCCACCTGCCGGGATCACTGCTTTTGTAGCTGCAGTTGTTTGCTGTTCCCAGGACTTGCCCCTTCCTATGCCTGCCTCTCCCCATCTGTGCAGCCACACAGTCACAGGCTGCTTCCAGAAAACCCTGTTCTGCGTCAAGAAGCCCCAGAGCGGGTGCAAAGCTCCCTGGCAGAGCCTCTGCTTGGCCTGCAGAAGGCCCCAGCTTCAGTCCCCGGCGGCAGCGGCAGCATCTCCAGGCAGAATGGCTGGGGAAGACTCCGGCCTGTGACCTTGGAGAGCTGCTGCCAGTCAGTGTGGACAAGAAGATAAGGACCCAGGGCCTGACTCGGGCCTGGAGAAGGCAGCTAGGCCTAGAGCTCTACGGGCTGCATGGCCTCAGTCTTTGGTAACATGTTGGGGTAACACTTGGAGCTCAAAGGCCAACAGAAAGGTTTCTGGAGAGGAGACAGAGAAGGAAACGTGGGAGAGGATCAAGCATCCTTCCTGAGAGTAAGCAGAAGGGGTGTGTGTGTGTGTATACACGCGCGCGCGCGCGCACACACACACACACACACACACACACACACACACACCATTTTAACTACTTCTCATGCTGCAATCCTTAGGTTATATCATCCGGAATCAGTCATGATGGAATCGATGATCATATAATAAACAGACAGGCGGCATCTTCATGCCTGACATCTGGCCGGGCGGAGTGTGCCGTCCTCTCCCTTATCCCCTGGCCCCTGTTTTGGACGGTTCTAGTTAGATCTAGAGGGGAGGGTGGGGGGGTTGGGGTGTCCGTGAAGGCAGCGTTCCTCCTGCTCTCTTCTGCAGCTGCTTCTTCAAGTGTGTTGGTTTTTGTTGCCCTGTTTGGATTCATTTCCTGTTGTTAAAAAACTGAGTGTTGCTTTGCAGTGATGGTTTGCTGCCATGGGAGTTTGTTCTTCTTAATTGAAGGGCATCGTGTGCATGCATTTGTGTGCGCGTTTATCTGTATAGAGGGAAATGTTGGGGTGCCTTTCCTTCCTTCCTTCCTTGGGCTCCAGTGCCAACTAGACAGAGGGGGCAGGGGAGAGAGCCCTACTCTCAGCTGAGCCCCACAGCCGGGCAGGGCAGGCTTCGGACACAGGCAGTGTCTCCTCCTGCCGGCCGGAGCTGGGGGATTTCTCTGCTGGAGACCAAGAGGGCTGCAGGTTCTGCCCTGCCCCGTGCTTTGTCAGTCCAAGGGTTCTCCGTCCTCCAGTTCTCCATCCTCCCCACTCCACAGGGATCCCTTTCCCTGGTGAAACTGGCCCTGCCTTGCGACTCGCTTGCCCTTTGGGGATGCCTTGTTGGGAAGGCGATGTATGCATGGGAGTCCTCCCCCCTCCCCACAAGGTGCTTTACCAGTTAAATCTCGGAAGAGATGCTGCCTGTGAGGCAGGGTGTCTCTTGGGCACACGTGGCTGCAGAGGCATCAAGTGTGGTTCAAGCGGGACTCACTGGGGCTGTGGGGAGACCTGGGTTCAAATCCCTGCGCCCTGGATGAAGGTGGGCCAGCCACTCTCTCTCAGCCTAACCGACCTCACCAGGCGGTTGTTGGTGTGGTGGTGAGGAGGATAAAGGGGGCTGGGTGGGGGAGAGCCGCGTAAGCCACCCTGAGCTTCTTGGAGGAAAGCTGGCCTCTCCACCGAATAGATCCCTGCTCTCCAAGGCGCCCTGCGGAGCACAGCAAACGCTGGTTTGCAGCTTGTGATGACACACTGGAGGGCCGCAGCGCTATTTCCTAAGTGTGCCGTTTTGCCCACAGGCCAAAGACCTCCAGCTTGTAGAACCAAGTGGGGCGGGGTGGGGGGCAGCCAGCAGGCAGCCATGGCAAAGGAGAGGGAGGACGCAGGCAGCTGGGGGAGGGGGAGAGCCCTCAGCACTGGGTGGGCGTGGGGGAGGGGGAGGCTGTCATCCTTGGGGTGGGCATGGGGTGAGTGTGGTCACTGGAGGGGCTGCCTTTAGCAGCTCCCCCCCCCCCCGCCATTAAGGAGAGATCCTGGCCCAGCTGAGGTTTGGCCAGCCTCTCAACAAAGGAAGGGAGCCGCCTTCTCCCGGATCTCTCTGGCTTGGTCTCTCTAGCTCCATATTGCTGCCTGCACAGACTGGCAGCAGCTTTACAGGGTTTCAGATGGGGACACACACACACACACCCCGCCGGAGATGCTGCCAGCCAGGGATGGAATCTGGATGGAATCTGGCGCCTTCTGCATGCTAAGGACTATGACCGCTCGTGACTTTCTCATGGTCTCTGGGGCAGCTGTTTTCCCGGGGCTGAGGCAGCGCAGGATCGAGGTGGCTCTCCTGCTTTGGAAAGTCACCGTCTCCTTGCCAAGACAGACCTCCTCGTCTGAAAAGCGCATCCGTGTAAAGAGACAGAGTTTTGACTGTCTCAGCTGGTTTTTAAAAACCACTTTCCAGCTGTCTCTGAATTATAAATGAAACACTTTCCTTTATTGTCATTGTGATTTCAGTGGCTTCTTCCTCTGCGTAGAGCAGCAGGACGCCTCGCTCTGGACCAAGGAGGCCTGCTGCCGAAGGAGGGGCCTCCCGCGCCCCACCCTGCCCCGCTTTTAAGTTCTGGGCATCCTTTGGAGGGGCTGCTTTTTTGTTTTAAGCCATTAACACAGCAGTATTGAGCTGGGGCTTCTGTCCTGCTGAGCTCTTGAATTTCCTTCCTGGATGCTGCTGGAGCCAAAAGCTTTCACCATAAAACACAACCACTCTCTGGGGGACGGGGTTTTTGCTGGGGCTGGGAAAGCAGCAGGGATCAGCTGTCTTCTCCCACCCTTGGGCCTGGTTGGCTGCTGAAAGGGCACTGCCCTGGCCAGAGCCATGCCCCCCCCGCCCCTTCCTTCCGCCTGGAGGGACAGCAGAGATGGACACCGCTCCAAACTCTGGCCCGATGAGCAGCAGCAAGAGGCAGGCCAACGTTTCGGATGCTCTTGCGGGACTCCGTGCCTTTGCTCTTTTGTCTCATGCTTTCATGAGTGGACGGTTCCGTGCTGGAACAGACAATCTGTGCCTAACCAAAGCAGACGGTCCTCTCGTAAGATGCTGGCCAAGCAGCAGACAGGGCAGCAGGGACCCCCCAGGACAACAGCAACCAGATAGATGCCAGCTTCCAGTGTCCCAGCCAGCCAAGGAGGGCAGAGGGGGGTGGACCGGCACCCGGGCGCTCCAGTAGCATTCCAGACAATCCGTGGCTTTGCTTGAAACACGCCAGACCGTGTGCATTTCGGCTGGGGCTGCCTGTGCCTCACAAACAAAGCCAGAGGGGAACCAGAGAAGCCTTTTCTGCTGCTGGGCCCGCCCCGTGGAAGACTGTGAGCCCAGATGCCTGTCTGGGGCAGCAGTGCAGTGAAGGGCCAGAGAGAGGCTTTCTTGGTGTCTTCCCTCTTTGGGACCTTCTCCCGCCCCAACCAAATTGCTGGCCAAGCCTGCCAGTGCCCCAAGGAGCACATGCCCAGTGGGTGAGCAAGCAGCAGACCCCCCCCTCCCCAGGAGCACTGCTTGGCTGCCTTCCGGGGGGCTTTTGGCACAGGGCCGGCTGTCCCCTCCTCCGGGCCCCCAGCCTTGCTTGTTTCTGGAAGCCAAAGGGGCCACCAGCAGCCACTACAGGGCGGGTGCATGTGCCACACAAAGGGCCCGTGGTGGGAACGTGGTGGGGGAGTTGCAGGCCTGGCACTCCTGAGCCACGCCTTTCCCTGTAACACAGCTGGGCTGGGGGCTTGGATCAGGGCCACTCCGCAGGGTGAGGGAGCTTTAATCTCCCGCCGCTGCCAGGGCCCCGCTCCAAGCTGCGCCCCCGCTCCCAGCTGCTATTAGTCATGGGGAAGGAAAAGCATTGGGGCGCCTTGTAGCCCTGAGCCGTTCCAAGGGGCTTTGAGTCTGGGCATTGGAATGGGGGCAAAAGGGTGGCCCCCTCCCTGGGTGCCAGGGCCTGGATCCAAATCCAGGCAAAATGGATTTTTGAAAAAGATAGCCACAGAACTCTAACACCACGCGTAGCTTGGCTTCTGCTATATGATGGAGACGGTCAAGGCATCCACGGAGAGATCAGCTGCAAAGCAAGGGCCAAAATCCCACCACATCTCCACCAGCAGCCTCTCCGGACAGAGGCAGGGAAGGAGACGGAGAAAAGAACAAAGCCTTGCATGCCTTGAGAAGGGCTCCCGAGAACCTCTGCTCCTGCACAAGCCTGCCTGTGCTTTCAGAGCGCCTGCCAGAGGCCTCCTCGGCAGGTGGGGGTGGCTAGGAGGAAGAGGCCTCGCTTGGTAGCAGTCGTGGCCGTGTGTGTGTGTGTGTGTGCGCGCGCGCTGGCCTTCCTGAGTCTGTCTGCCGGTGCCTAAGCTGACAATCTTTTGCTACTAGTTGGGTAAAGACGTTTTTATTCCTGCAAGCATTTTAACTTGGAAGATCAGGTTTTATTGCTGCTGCCTTGAGATGGTTTTTTAAAGCTTTTATCTGAACATTTTATCTGCTGCTGTGCTGTTCTTCATTTTTGTATGGTTTTTAAAATTCTACTGAGTGTTATGTTTAAGTCTTATGTTCTTCTGAGAGTTGTCTTGAAGACTTTTGGAGAGAAGGGATGTAAATCCATTAACTCATAATGGCAGATGTGGACATTCAGAGCTGCCTCTTAAGAAAGTGATGGAGTGACCAAATAGCAAAGTTTGGCTCAATCAGACAAGGAAAGTGTGGCAAACTGAGGTTCCATTCATTTCCAGGGCAGTTCGTCATAATGGCTCACTTTCTTAGGATGCAACCCATGGTTTCTTTGGCCTCCCTCGTTGGGGTCCCAGGCCCTTTCTCGTGACCCTTAAGACAACCTCTAGAGCTCCGGTTGACTGAGCCTTTATCTGGAACTGGTTGCTGTTTCTGTGATTTGGGGCTCAGCTCGAGACACCCAAGAACCATTAGACTCCAGTTCTGGATCACTCTGGGAAACCTTTCTGAATGCTCTTTGGGACGGGGCTTGGGTGTGGCTTGCCTCCCTGCTTCCTCCTCTGTGGCTCACATTGCTTGGGCCTGCTGCTGATCAGCTCGTCCCTTGGCCCTCTCTCCAGCCTCTGGCCCACTGCCGACTTTGGACACAGCAGCAGAGACGGGGGGCTTCTTCTGAGCCACTGCAGCCTCCGGAAATGCTGATGCATCATGAATGCACCAGAGCAGGAATCTCACAAGACGTATAAAGTGAAACTTGATCTCGTGTGCAAAAGGTGTGCCTGGATGGAGACACTGGTCAAGGGAGGGAGAAACAAGGACTATGCAAGCCCAGCTTGTGAAGAGACAGGTGTTGAGAGAGGTTAAGACTATGTGAAGAGAGAGGTTAAGACAGGTGAAGAGAGAGGTTAAGGTGTTGAGAGAGGTTAAGGCACCCAGGCAAGGAGAGAAGGTGCAGCAAAGATGCTCCCATCTCTGGAGCAACAACTGGCAGGCAAACCCAGCCACGCAGGAGAGCAGTGGTTCCAACTGTGTACTTCTGCTTGCTGCTCTGTTTTGGAACTGGCCACTTGGAAGCACCTCAAGCTCTGTGCTGCTTTCAGACAAACAACATCTGTTTGTGGGGGCTGGTGGGGGCTTTCTAGATTATGCATTCAGGCCTGGAAGTGATGCTGCTGCTGAATTCCATCTCCAGCTGACTTCCAGAAACCCAGGTGCTGATTGGTTGGGTGGAAGAATTCCTGGGAAACAGAAACAGGCTCCCTTCCAGAAAGGAGGCCTTGGGCATGCGGAGTGTGACAGAGGTCCACCTGCACCTTTACCTGGGTTAGGGTGGGGTGGGGGTTAGGGCAGCCCAGGGACATCTAAGCAGCCCCGCCCACCCATATTAATAGAGCCTCATGCTGGGATATGCAACGGATATGCTCTCTTCAGCACCAGATGACTCTCAACAGATGAATCAAAGTGCCCCACTTGACGAGGGAATGGACAAAAGAAATGAAAACACAGTTTTAAACTGGAGCCTGTCCACTTGATCGTACTTGTACTAGTGCTGCATTTTTGCAAAGCCCAGAGTTTTCTCCACACAAGTATCCTAATTTTTACAACACTTCAAGTATTTATTGAATAGCATCGGGTTTGTTGGGGGCAACGCCAGATCTTCCATGCCCCCGGGTGCCTAGACAGGGAGTTCCTTCCACGTGAGAAGTTTGCCCCCAGCCTGACCAAGGAGAGCAACTCTCCTGGCAGTGAGAGGAGGGAAAGACCCTCAGCAAGGTGTGAAGAGATGGTGAAGCCGAGGCTGCAGCAGTGACTGAGTTCTTCTGAATCACTGCTTTGGTTTCCTCCAACATTCTGGTTGTGGTCCCCCCACCCTCTGTTATGTCCAGGAAGGTCTCCTGTTTTTATGAGAGTGTGTCAGTCAACACGTCCTAATTGTCCCAAGCTCACACGGCACAGAAACTTGCAATTTCAGAGTAAAAAGCAATCATCTCCTTGTCAGTCAGAATCAACACTGGTTGGGTTTTTTTGTTTTTGCACTGTCTCCAGCTAAATGTAATGGTCAGTGCAAAACTTTGTTCTTGCCTACCTGCCTTCCCCACTTTGATTGCACAGCGAATAGGTCTGTGTCTGGAGGCCCTCTGGATGGATGGAAGCGCTGTGGAGGCTTCCGGTCCCCACTTGGCCATGGATGTTCTTGCTTCCCCTGCACCCCCCTTCCTACACAAGGGTGGACAGGCTGGAAAGGATTCCATGTTGGGGCTGATTCTACAGCCCCCTAGCATGTCAGTGGGGCTTGTGCAAGACCATTTCCCACGGCTTGGGCCCCAGGCTCTCTTAAGGAGCCACTGTGAACAGAAGACGTTTCTGCCCCACAAACCGAAATGCATGGACAGGGTGGTTCCGCAGAGGCAGGCTGTGCTTGGCTTTCAAGGAAGGAGGGCTCCCACCGTCCTGAGGGGCTGCCTTGTGGATAGACCAGGTTAAAAGCTGGAATGGGGAGGAGAGCAGGCAGAAGTGGCTGGGGTGCCCGATGGAGCTGTTGTGGAGCCTCTCCTTTTGTTGTGGAGTCTGGGAGGAGCTGGGGAAGGGCTGGAACGGTGCAGCAGCAACATTTGCAAACAGTGCCAAGTATCGCTTTCAGAATGACTCTGGTTAAGCACATGGAAAATCCCAGTTCAGTGCACCGTTAAGACAGGCAATGAGACACTAAGGACCCCGAGGAGAGTCAGGCCACAATCCAGAAGCGATAACAGCCCCTGCGTGAGCCAACTGTCAGCTTGCAGGAGAGGGAGTCCCAGGGCACCGACCTTTTGCACCGACTGTCCTAATGGCCACGAGGGGCATTGGGAGCAGAGGCAGCGAGGGAGGGTCTCCTGCTCTGTCCCTGCCTGCCTCTGCTCCGTGGCCCCTGCCTTGACTCCTCCTCAGGTACTTCCTGTAGTGAGTCAGTCCTCATCCTTTCCTCCTAGAGAGGCGATGGAGACCTCTCTCGCCCCCTCTCCCTAACTGATAGATAGGACTAGGTCTTTCCTATCTCAAATGTACTTCGCCAATAAACTAATGTAGTTGAGACTCTGCTGTGTTCTCCATGCGTGTCCCTCTAAACAGCTGCCACCACTAAACTCTGCCCTCTACTCTGTAACTGGGTAGCTTCTTTTGGTGCTTTGCTAAATCATCGCAAGCCCCAACACAGCTCGCATTGGAGGCCAGTTGCTCTCCCTGTGCCGAATGTGAGAGAGCCCTCTCTTTGAAAAGTGCCTCTTTGTCTCGCCCCTTGCGCGTCCCGTCCAGAGAAGCCTGCCCGGCCCTGTGATTCTCCTGCCCAAGGGGCCACAACCACCAGGACAGGAGGGCTTGAGGCCAGAGGAGCCCCCGCTTGGCGGCATCCCGAAGGTCCCAAGCGCACCATCTCCCCTTCAAACCAGATCCGGTAGTACATGATGGGCTGGGCTTCAGGCCTCTGCTTGGAACGCTTGCCTAGCGGCTGCCACTGCAAATGAAGGATACGGGGCGGGGGTGGCCGTCCTGAGGCTCTTCAGTGCTGTTGGACTGCAATACCCATCACCCCTGCCTCAATCAACTTCCGATGGTGATGATGGGTGCTGTAGTCCAGCAGCAGCTGGAGAGGCTCAGGCTGGCTACCCCTGCGCTACAGGCCTGGTGGGGCCAAGGGTCTCGTTTGTGCCACTTTGCAGAGCTGGGCAAGGGCCCTGGCACGTTTCAGGAGCTTCTGGGTGGGGTCCTCCCTGAGAGGCAGCCTGCCCTGAGTGTGAGGAGGAGGCTTCTGGTTTTGGAAATGCAACCCCCCTTCTCCCTTGGAATGATTCTGTTTCTATAGCAACAGGGATAATCCATGTTAATTACATCCCCAGGTTATTTGATAGGCCAGGTACATAACAGGAGGCTTCTGCTTCGAGGGTGTGTGCTGCCAGCCCGCCTGCTGGGCCATACAGGATGAGGCCCGTCTTCCTCCCCAGGAGCTGGATGCAGGAACCTCTGGGCTTGCCAGAGATGGGCGATGCCACCTGGGCGATGCCACCTGTACCTGTGCAGGGAGTTCAGGGAGGAGGGCAGGCCAAGGCGAGAGCGAGGACTGCAGGAGGGAGGGCTGAGGGGCCCAGGTCTGCCCCTGCAGAATCCCCCTCCCAAGACCACGCCTGTGTCTTGGCTCAGACAGCTGCCTTCCACGGAGGGCCTTGCTCTGGCTAGAACAGCTCTCTAGAGCCCAGAGAGGCCTCTCGCACTCCTGGTCCCTTCCCTTCTGCACAGGTGTTCTGCCAGCCATGGCCGCTCCTTGTTTCTGCTGCCTGTCTGGGACTGCAAAGCCAGCAGACCCCAATTTGTGGCCGGATTGGGGTCCCTATTGGATGGGGCTGCTCTTTGGAACCAGAGTTCAACCCTGCCTCCTGCATTCACCAGCCCTTGACTGAATCCCTGGTGGATGTGGATGGAAACAGGTTTCCATGGTTAACAGTTAATCATTGCTTAATTATTAATCAAGGCAACTTGTGGTGTTATTAATAATTATTCTCTGCCATGGACGGTTCCTTGTCCCCATTCATTATTCATAGCCATTTGTCCTCATTAACGCCCTCGCAGGCTTCCCTGGTCTTGCCTGATGGGGATCTCCTCTTCCCTCCCTCTGGGGGGTCCCACGAAGACTGTTCTTTGTTAGCCAAAGCAGTGGGGAAACCCCCCCAGTGGAAGAGGACCACAGGCCTGGCGTGATGATTGGTGCCACGTCAGCCAGGTGAGCAACGGAGCCTCAGGGAGAGGCATCGCCGGATGCAGCAGGAAGGGGCATGCCAAGGAAAGCCTGGCCTTTGGCTGGCGCACTTCTTCACAAATCGGTCAGGGGGGTGGGGGGGTTCGAGACGAGCCAGACACCTGCAACCCCCCACCTTTGTGTATGGGTGGGAGCCTAGGCCTGTTGCCAAAGCATGAGGGGAATAATTCAGGTAATGGGTAAGGCCGAAGGAGATGTGCTGCCTGATACAGGCCCTGGGTCCGTCTGGCTCAGTATTGTCTGCACTGGCGGGCAGCAGCTCTCCCGGGTTTCAGGCAGGCGTCTCTCCCCGCCTGAGCTGCAGATGCTGCCAGGGACGATGGGAAGTGGGACCTTCGGCATCCAGGCAAAGGCGGTGCTCTTCCACTGTGCTAAGGGGCTGCAGTCGAGAAGCAGAAGCAGTCCTCCTCCTGGCCTGGAGGGGCCCTGGGCTTTGCTCAGGTCGCCTGAGTAGCCCCGTTGTGGTGGCTTGTCAGGCCAAATCCGCGGGTGGTTGGCTGCCTGTACAGGAAGTCTGGCCCCGGCTGTTGCCAAGAGATGCCCCTGGCCGGCTGGCAGGAGGACCGTCGGGAAGAGGCAGGCGCCGGCTGCACATGAAATGACCACACCGGGGCCCTGGCTGCCGTCAGAGGAGGGACGGGACCTGACCAGAGTCTGACCACCACCGTGGTTGTGCTTCCCTGATGGTGAGGCGCTGAAGAGCCGGGCTGACCCAGAGAGAGGCTGTTCTTGGGGGGAAGCCAAGGGCTTTGGGGAGAGTCCGTGAGTCCCTCTCGGGAAGAAGAGGCCTTGCTCAGTGAGAAGGCAGAGACCTGGCTGGCACCCCGAGGAGGCTGCCAGGCGTGGGAAGCTCAGGGGAAGCCTTGGGGTGGGGGTGGGGGTGGGGAGGAAGGCGGCAGATGCTGCTGCCAGTGGGGCGCTGAAGGGCACCCAGAGCTCAAAACAGACTCGACAAGAATCATTAACACCAGCGGGGCTATTGTGCGGTCATAATAATGTTTTAATAATTAAACAATGCAAACTATAAAAATCAGATGCGTGGTTTATTTGAAGCCCAGCAGAGGAGAGGAAGAGCCCATCTGCTTCCCGCTTCAGTGGTGCTTGGCGGGGGGGGGGGGCTGAGCGGGTGCTGTTAGCTCCGTCTGCTGCTGCTACCTGCCTGCTTCTGCTTCCCCTGTGAGGCTGCAGCCTGCTGCCTCTTGGTAACATCTGTGGGGAAAGTGTGTGCAGGACTCAGCCGTTCCTGGGTCATCTGCCCTGCTCTGGGCCTTTCTAGGAACGCTGCCTGTCACCCCTTTGGGGGAGCCGCTGGGGGGGGGGTAACAAGGTCGAGGGCCGGGCTGTTTGGCTCAGGATCCCTCGTGGTGTGTAATGGTGGGTGGGTGTTTTAATTCAGCTCCTGTTTGCAATCCTGGGTGAGTTGAGGTTTAATGTGTCTAGGTCTGTCTGGAGATGGGGAGACAGGGTGTGTGTGTGTGTGTGTCCACTGATTATGGGGCAGCTATTCCCGTGGTGGTGGGGAATAGAAGAAGTAACATTGACAGGTCAGCAGGCCATTGCAGGTGGAGAAAAACCAGAAACTTAATTGTTGTTTCCCTTTCTGGCTGTCCGGCCAGCTCTTTGACCTTGGAAAGCAATGCTATCCACCCACAGAGCCTCGTCTTGCTCCTTTGTAATGCCAGGTCGGTCCAGAATAAACCTGAAACCGTCCATGATCTGATTCTGGATGAAGGGGCCGATTTGGTATGTATTACAGAGACTTGGTTGGGGGAGGCTGGTGGCCCAGTCTGGTCCCAGATTCTCCCTCCAGGGTTGTTGAGGAGCAGGGGAGGGGATGTGGGCGAGAGATGGAGTGGCTGTGGTCTATAAGAACAATATCTCCCTTGCCAGGATCCTTGTGGAAGTGTCTGACCGTATTGAATGTGTGTGCATAAGTTTGGGGACCAGAGATAGACTGGGACTTCTGTTGGTGTGCCGATCGCCCTGTTGCCCGATGGAATCCCTAACTGAGCTGACGGACTTGGTCTTGGTCTTGGTGTTGGAGTCTCCCAGGCTTCTTGTGCTGTGGGATGTCAATGTTCACTTTGGGAACAATCTGTGCGGGGTGGCTCAGGAGTTCATAGTGGCTATGACAACTATGGGCCTATCCTAAATGGTCTCAGGACAGACACATATTGCTGGTCACACGCTTGATCTGGTCTTTCACTCTGAACAGGGTGGTGTTCCATGGGTGGGGACTCCTGTGATTTCCCCATTGTCATGGATGCTCCACCATCACAATCACACTCCACCTCCGCAGGGGCAGGGGGCCCATTAGAATTGTCTGCCTAAAAAGGTTATTGGATCCAACAGGATTCCAAGAAGCCTTGGAGGGATTTAGTGCTGGCTCTGCTAGTGATCCTGTTGACACTCTGGATGAGAATTGGAATAATCAGTTCACCAAAGCAGTGGACATGATCGCTCCTAAGCGTTCTTTCTGGCCCGCTTTGAAACTGGCCCCTTGGTATACAGAAGAACTATGGGGGCTGATGCGGCAAGGTAGCTGACTAGAGCGCAAGTGGAGAGGAACTGGGTATTTAAGAGAACGTCTTCTTCACCATGAGCCCCACCGCCTGTTAAGATCATCTGGAGAGGTTCATCTGTGGTTACCACCAACTCACCAACTCGTTTGGTGGCTACTAGGGGACGGGCCTTCTCCATTGTTGCCCCTGGACTTTGGAATGTGCTCCCTGTTGAAAAAGGAGCCTCCCCATCTCTGGCAACTTTAAAAAAGGCACTGAAGATATATTTGTTCACCCAGGCTTTTAATTAGATTTATGGTTTTAAATTTTTAATGTTGGTTTTAAATAATTTTAATGTTAATGATTTTAATGCTTAAATGATTTTAATTGTTTAATTTAGTTTTGATTTTTGATTTTCTTTTTGTTTTGATGCAAGCCCTGAGCCTTTTTTGGAAGGGCAGCATAGAAATAAAATAAAATAAATATGATCACAAAATGTTCCATTCCAGGGAGCCATGGACGAGCTCTCTTAGCCAAAAAGCAACTTCAGGGACCATCTCCTCCCTCAAGAACTTGCCCAAACCTTGTGCTGTTCACCAGAGGCGTATCTAGGGAAAATAGCGCCTAGGGCAAGCACTGAAATTGCGCCCCCTGTCCAAGCATCTGACACCCATCTTTCAGATAACTTTACTATAATATCAGCTGAAAAATATAAGTCAAGCTCATTAATCTTTTAAAATTTCAAAAACTATTTAGCAGTTGATGTAACCAGACCAAAAAATGCTAGAAAACTACACATTTCAGTATGCTGGGGCTCATGAAATACCCAAATACTCTGTGGAGGTGTACTTGGAAAACTAAACAGAAGTGCCTGTCTAATTCTCTACTATGCATTGTAGCATCACTATTACATAAGTTTTAAAAATAAATGGAGAATTTGACCTTTCCCAGATACTCTGAAAATAATTAAAGGATATGCAGAGTAAACTGTGTCACTGCTTGAAATATATTCTAGTATTTCAGAAAGACAGTTAAAATGAGAGAAAGAGAGCAAGAAACTCCCAGTGGCCTTAATACTAAGGATTTCACATGGATTCAAAGACAAACTCACAATTAATAGCCATATTATTAAGACACCACATTTAACTCACTTATCATAAGAAGCAAAGCAAGAGCAAATGAATACAAACCTCACTCATAAGCTTCAGCTCAGTATTCACAAGCCCTGATTCTCTGTACATAGTGCCAAACTGAATATGTGTACAGTGACTTATATTATATTAAATTATTATTTTTTACCTGTAGCCCCTTCAGGGCACTTCCTATAGGCCATGGTGGGGGGTCTTCAAAGGTTACCCCTCCCACTACTGGCCTCTAGGGCCTTGCAGAAACCATTTGAGCATGTGCAGTAGCCATTTTTTAAAAATAATTGTGGGTTTTTAAAAATGGCCACTGAAAACAAAATGGCCACCACGCATGCTCAAATGGCCTCTGCGAGGATGGCCTAGGGCCTCACAGAAGCCATTTGAGCATGTGCAGTGGCCATTTTGTTTTGGTGGCCATTTTTAAAAAAACAAACAAACTAATTTTAAGAATTTGCGCCCCCTTCAAGTGGCGCCCAGGGCATGTGCCCTGCCTGCCCTACCCTAGATACACCCCTGCTGTTCACCCAAAGTCCTCCCCTGGGTATCTCGGCCACCTGAAGTTCGGCGGGTGGGGGGAGAAGCGTTTCTCAGTGGCATCTGGAATGGAATTTCTTCCCCACCAAAGCTTGCCTGGCATTGGCTTTGGTGTCTTTTGGGTCCAGTTCGAAGCTTTCTGGATTTGCCAGGCACACAGCACAGCTGGTTTCAGGGTGGTCTTATGGCTCTGTTGTATCTTTGTGTTTTTGCTTCTGTTTCTGTGGTTTTTGTTCACATGTTATTGTTTGTATCATCTCATGTTATCTCTTGTGATCTCTCTTGTTTTGAAAATCTACATGGCACTGAAGAAGACCCTGTTGCTGAGGGGTGGCTTATAGGGTTACAAAACAAACAATTTAGGCATCAGTGCAAAGTCCCCAATCCTCTCACGCCCATCTAGAAGGGTGTTTCAAGAACTTGCAGGGCCCCTCTGGAGACAGAGGAGGCCATCTTGGGGGCTGGAGGATTCAGTCAGCTGAGTTCGTTGCACCTCTCTGATGCAAGAGCAGCAGAAGATTCATGTGAGTCTTCATAACAGAGAAGGACATCATGGTTCCCAGAGCAGAAGCAGCACACTGGATGCCCGTGTGTGTGGTGTAGTGGTTAGAGCACTGGTTAGAGTGTGGTGTAATGGTTAGATCCGGGAGTCCTGAGTGCAACTCCCCATTCAACTGTGACACTTACTGGATGACTTTGGGCCAGGCATTTATTATCACTCAGTCCAACGTACCTCACAGGGGTTGTTGTGAGGATAATCATAACCATGTACACCACTCCGGGAACTCTGGAAGAAGAGCAGTAAATAAATGTTACTCTGCTGCAGCAAAGATCCCCAAAGACTGTGGTGATTCCTCCGTTGGCACTGCAGGCACTTATGTACAGAGGAAAAAATGGTGGGGAGGTGAAATGCAAGAGGTCTCATCTGTGATAGCATTGAGATGGGAAGCGTTTGAGGGAGAACTAGGCTTCCCTTGGAGCAACTGCTGGCAGGGGCTGGGCCTTTCCGAAAAAGGGGGAACCCTGGGGAAAAAACAAAAGGACAAGAACTACACACCAAGCCACCTACTGAAGAAGAGAAAGCTTTGTTCTTTCCCAAGAGTGCCCTGAGGAAGCAGCTGGGGAAACCAGAGGCCACAGCTGGGAGGCTGGAGCAGCAGGAAGACCCCTGCCCAGTGGTGTACCGGGGGAAAACGGCGCCCAGGGCATGCTCTGGCCCTGAAATGGTGCCCACCTGCCCCCACATACCTGGGCCGGCGGGGCGGCCGGCGATTTGGCGGTGGTGGGGCGGCGGCGATTCGGCGGTGGCGGGTCACCCGCCGAGTGGCGGCAGCGGGTCGCCCACCGAGTGGCGGCAGTGGCTGGTGTGGCGGCTGGCGGCGATGGGATGCCCTCAGCCTGTGTAGCAGCCGAGCGGCAGCGCGGAGTGCAGGCAGCGACGCCGAGCCGAGCCTGCCTTCTGGCCCGGCGTCGCTTCTGCGCAGGCACGCCTGGCACACCTGCGCAGATGGGAAGCGATGTCGGCTCGGCGTCGGCGTCCCAACTGTGCAGGCGTGCCTGGCGTGCCTGCGCAGAAGCGACACCGGGCCAGAAGGCAGGCTCGGCTCGGCTTCGCTGCCTGCACTCCGCGCCGCCACTCGGCCACTACACAGGCTGACCATCCCATCGCTGCCAGCCACCACACCAGCCACCGCCGCACCCGGCGGGCGACCCACCGCCGCTGCCACCACTCGGCGGGCGACCCGCCGCCGAATTGCCGCCGCCCGCCCGCCACCACACTCGGCGGGCAATCCAGGGGGAGCAGTGGGGGGAAAGCCACTTTTTTGCGCCCCCCACGTGACCCGCCGGGGTGGCGCCCGGGGCACGTGCACCCCCTGCCCCCCTATAGTTACGCCACTGCCCCTGCCTGGGGGTAGTAAGATGGGGACCAGTTCAGTTAGATGTGGGAGGGAAGTTATTCTCCTTTATTGTGTTGCTTGGATCTCTGTTGCCTGGGACTTTTACACACACATGGCTTTTAGTCCTCAACTCTTCCGGAATGGAGGGTGGTGTGAGTCCACATATCAGCTGGATTTACTGCGAAGTCACAGCGGGCTATCAGGAACCAGTCCACACATGATTCTGCTTTCCCCTGATTTACTGCTCCGCATTTGAGCTTGGCCCGACGTTGGAAAACTGTTGCAGGAAAGTGCTGGGTTTTTCCGTTGTATGGAGGCTTGCCCCATGTTTGATGCATTGCAGTGCAATGTGCTCTGGATGGTTCACTTGGATATGCCAATTTTTATATCCCCTTTCTGCCCATTCCTGAAATAATGTTGCCACTCATGTAAAATTATTTTAAAAATTTTTTTCAACACGAGTTCTTGTGCAAGGGTGCAACTCCTTTCTGATCTGCTTTTGGTCCTTGTCTTTTGATCCCATTGGTCTCACGGCCCACATGTTCAGTGCTTCTGCTTGCACAAAGGAGAAAATTGTTGCACTTTTGCATAAAAGCACTGATAATTATTTTTAAAAGAGCATGTCGCATCAGCGGTTCCCCACCCCCTCCACGATGCTATTGGTTGGAATTTATTAGATAGATAGATAGATAGATAGATAGATAGATAGTTAGATAAATGGAAGAGGCAGAGGGGGCAGTGATTGTGATCTAAGTGGAATTTGGACACCTCCTGCCTGGCGGGCAAACTGCATCAAAGCCGCTTTGCTCGCGGTTTCAAACCACTGCCTAATTCCACTGCACTTTGCAACACTTTAACTGCTGCAAATCTTGTAGACTGGAAAACGCCCTAGTATCGGAGAGGGGGAGATTCTGCTCTCTGTGCCACTCATCCCAATGGAGAATTCCATGGGCACAGATGCAAAGGAAAGCTAGCCCTGCTCTGCACACCTGTTTCTTGACATAAGAAATGTTTGTTACCTTTTGGAAACATTTACTGCCCTTTACCAGGCTTTACATATGCAGATGTTGTTAGAGGATGCCTGGAAGCTTAACAAGGGAGACTACAGGTTCGATGTAACCTGAGCTCTCTGTGTCTGAGCTGATTCCATGAGGATGCACAGAGAGAAAGCAATGATTTCTACTTTAAACTTCCATGGCCTCTTAAATGGTCTGGGTTGGGGGTGGGAACATGAGATGATGAAGGCAGTCACAAAGGCAAGCTCATTATAAAAACCAGCAAAGATTTGGGTCAGATTCGGCACATCTGGGTTAAAAGTTCTGTTGTTTTGACTAGTCAATCTTGCGGAATGCCAACTGTCAAACTATGATGATGATGATGATGATGAAGGTTATTGGTTGGGGTTGGAATTGGTTGGAGAAAAAACCCGGAGCAAGCTCTGTGAACTCACACAGGAAAAAGAATGCAGAGAGGAACCGACCCTATGTGAATGGTCCATTTAATCACCCCGATTAAACAGCTGCAAATCTGCTGTGAAGCAGATTCGCTCTTTGGATGCCCCGCAGCATGAAGCCATGTCTGGATAACTCCCTGGTAAATGAAAACTCTCTCTCTCTCACTATCAGCTCAGTGATAAGGCAATGGTTCTTACTGCATGCCTTTTTCTTTTAAACGTGTTAATAAACCCTTGTTGGTGAAGTGTGCTACTCCCCATTCTGGGTCTGCCTTAGTCCCATGCCTCTGGAGGCCCAGGAGTGCTCAGCTCCTTCTAGGGAGGGTTTTGCCACTTTACCTCCCAGGAATCTTTCTTACATGGAAAGAGTGGTTTGTCCCACACTGAAATAAAGAAGATGGTGGCAGCCTAGCCTACGGTGAATCCCTTGCAGTTGAGGATCACCCCTCCTTCTCCTCTGGCTCTGGTAGGAGCTATTTGATTGATTGATTGATTGATTGATTGATTGATTTCTATGCTGCCCTTCCAAAATTTGCTCAGGGCAGTTTACAATTAAAAACAAAACAATTAAAATCAATTAACAGTTCAAAACAGAGACTATAAAACACCATACAAAAATTAACAGTTAAAACATTCAAAACAGTTTAAGAACCCTGGAAAACCAAGTTACAGCAAGTTAAAAACATTTACAGCAATTTAAAAACCCTGGAAGGCCAGGCCAAAGAGAGACGATTTGAGGGCTCTCCTGAAGGCCAATAATGAATTCAAATTACAGATTTCTGCCAGGAGTGCATTCCATAGCCCAGGAGCAGCTACAGAGAAGGCCTGTCTCTGAGTCACCACCAGACATACCAGTGATAACTGAGACAGACCTCCTCAGATGGCTTTAATGTGCAGTGGGGATCATGCAGAAGAAGGCGCTCTCTAAGGTAACCTGGACCTAAGCTGTTCAGGGCTTTAAAGCTATGACAAGAAGATGAACGCAGTGGCCATCTCCGACAGCAAAATCTTCCTGGCCGAGCTAAGTTAACACCTGTAGCAAGAGAGGAAGTTGTCCCCTTTCATGGAGGACAGAGCTATCAATGGCTACTAGTCTGGATGGCTTCCAGCCATCTCCAGGTTCAGGGGCACAATGCCTCCAAATCCCAGTTGCAGAAGAGCACCAGCAGGAACGAAGCCATGCCCTCCCCTCTGGCCTGTGGGCTCCCCAGAGGCATCTGGTGGGCCACTAGGTGAAACAGGATGCTGGGCTATCAGCCTTGGGCTTGATCCAGCAGGGCTGTTCTTATGTTCCCTTGATCCAAACCTGAAGAAAGACACTCTCAGACCTCTCAATCAATTCTGATCCAGCCGTTTTTGTGCAGCTTTGTGCAAGTCCCTGCGTGGAGGCACAGCAGCTTTCAGGTCAGCAGAGGAGCTTGGAACAGCCTCCTGCTGCTTTCTGAGCATGGCCATTTCTGCTGCTTGGTGTGTAGAAGCTGACCATCTGGCCTATGCAGACCGCAGAGCAGAAGGGCACCCTAGCAGGTGCCAGCACAGACCGTGGGGAGGCTGAGCAGGAGAACAGGGCGCTTTCCAGATTAGACCCTGCAACGGGGTCACGTCGGAGCTCGGAAGTGCGCTTGCACACTTCCTGCGTTGTGACACCACAGTCCCTGCATGGACAGCAGGGTGCCGTCCACATTGCCAGTGCCTTCTCTCAAATTTAATCGCTGTGATAGAGCAAGGACATCGTCTATCTGGCGTACAGACGTTGCTGTTTTTTCGGGTTGTTAGTTTCTGCGAAACTGCTCCCCCTGCTGTTTACGTTTTCAATGTGACTTGCCTGGAGGCATTTTGCTGCTGTTGAGCAGCTAGTCTGGAAAACGCCCAGGTCCCTGATGGTCTGGCTGAGGAGGTGGCTGCTAATAAGGGTTGTTGGTGAGGAGCTGCTAAGGGGCCTGTTTGTCAGCACGGAGGGCGAGAAGGCCTGGCTGGCCTGGCAATTCCTCCTCTCTGGGAGAGGCCAAGCAGGGCCTGCCTGGGCTGCTGGCCTCTCCCCCCCCCATGCCCTTCGCACTGGGCGTCTCCCCAGCACCTGCTCTTCACAGGCCTGTGCTTTCTGCATGTGGTGGTGCCATTCAGCCACCTTGGCAAAGAGCTGGGAGTGGCTGTGCTTATCCTGGGGGAGTGGGCAGCAAGAATGTGTGGGAACTGGAGCCCCTGGGGGGAGCCCATCGGCCTGTGCGGCCCGTCTCCTCGCCCTCCTCCGCCTCCCGCCCTGCAGCTCCTGGCTGTCTTCTTGGATTAGGCTTCTCCTCCGTTCCCACGTGCTCTCTGGGCGGCAGCCGAGTCCTGGGCGCCGCCACGGTGCAGCTCCAAACCACATTAGAGACTGGATGCGGAGCAGTAATGACATTACCCGGGAAGTATTAGAGGTGCTAAATGACAATCCCCCTCCTCCACGCGGGGATTGATGTCAGTCCGACTGACAGAGCCAGGAGGCGATCCAGAGGGCTCCGCTCCCAGAAGGGCCTAATTGGGGAGGCCTGGCTTTCCTCGGCTGGAGTTGTCTGGGGAGGGAGGGAGGAGGAGAGGCAGGGAAGGGCAGGGAACTCGGCCAGGAGGAGGGGCAGCTGCTCAACAGGTGCTGCTGCTGGCTGAGGCTGGGCGGGTGGAACAGGACGCCGCTCCTTGGCCCCAAGCGCTTCCTAGCCCGAGGCTGGCACCGGGAGGCTTCTGCCCCGTGGTCTAAAGTGGTCGCTGCTCGCACACACCCCACCCCCTCATCCATTGCTTCACTTTGCCTATGTTTATACCGGCTAAAGATACACCTCAAGGCAGCAAGTCATGTAGTTTGTCAGCACAGGAACAAAACCACCTTCAACACCATGTTTTCTTCCCTGTTTGGAGAAGGTGGGCAAAGTCTGACTTTCCCTCCACCCATGCTTCTTTGGGCAAAGGAGACCTTTCTTGGCATCTCTCCTGCATGGAGCCAGTGGAACACCTTCCCTCAGGACTTACTTGGCTCTCGCGAGACAGAGAAGCTCCCTGCCTTTCATTAGTGGCCACAATTGTGCATGTTTCAGAACAAGGAGGAGTCCAGTTTTTGGAAAGCGGATCTGAGAGCTCCCCCCTCCCCCCAGCAAAGAGCTGGGGTCTTTCTGGTGTCCTGTGATGAAGAACCCCACCCCCCACCCCCTAGCGTAGTTCCCCCCCCACATGAACCTGAGCCAGACCTTGGCGGCCCATCTGTGGTCTGGCACGGACTGGCAGCAGCTGCTCAGCAGGGTTTCCCAGAAGGGGGCACTTCCCAGCCAGAAGGCGCCGGGATTGAACCTGGGCCTCTCTGCACTCAAAGCCGGTGCTCTCCCGTGGAGCCCGGGCTGGCCACAGGGCAGCGGGCCCCTGCTCCATGGGGGTGGTAGCTCCCTTGGCGGGCGGGACGTCACAGGGACCTCTGCAAGGAGATGCTGTTGTGCCGCTCACAGCCATGCGCCCTATAAGCAAGGGCAGCGTGTCTGGGGTGATGGAGCGGTTTCCCTCGCAGAGCCCCGTTCCCCAAATGGAGGCACCTTGGGCCATCCCACTGCCAGCAGATGGCGGCGGGCAACCCGCCTCACAGATGCCAGCGTGGCTCTCTGGGTCTCACCTGCCCTGCCCAGGTCCTGGCCAAATGCCGCATTTTCTGCCCCTGCTTGCTAGTGGCAGGAGTGAAATTAATTGGCAATTACAGCAGCCCAGGAGCCGCCAGACGGGTCTTCCCAGCAGAGGCTGTCAAGGTTCAGCTGGGCCTCCTTCTGGGCCCCCGCAGCCCCCTCTGCTCACGGAGCCCCTTGGAGCTCATTAGCTGCCACCCCCAACACCTCTTGATCTGAGGAGGACTCCTGGGCAGAGGAAGCCGACTCTTAGCACGTGGCTCAGGGCCACCCTCCCTTGGCCTCCTGTGCCGGCTTTGGCGGTGGTGGTGGGGTGACCCCTGGAGCCCATTGACCCTCAGGGCTTGCCCTGGAAGGACTCTCCCCGCTGCCTGCTTCTGCCTCAGGGAATCCCATTATCTCTGACTCATCAGTTCTTTGGGCATCAGAAACGTTTGCCTTCCAGGATCCATCCCAAGGTGCACACATGGTGGTGTCAGATGTACAACATGCAGAGAGCTGTCCAACACGGCACCCTCTGTGATGCAGGCCGGCCAGCAGGGGGGCCATGCTTGAGAGCCCCAGGCCCTGGCTTGAAGACGGAAGAAAGGTGAAGGCCTCCCTCATGGTGTGTGGAGGACCCTGGCAGGAGACATCTCCCTTCTGGGCGAGTGAGGCATCTGAACCAGAGTTCAGCTTGCCCTGGACTTCAGGAAGGGGTGTGAAAGCCGGGAATGCAGGAAAGTAGGAAGCTGCTGTATACGGAGTCAGACCCTTGGTCCATCTAGCTCAGCATTGTCTACACAGACTGGCAGCGGCTTCTCCAAGGTTGCAGGCAGGAGTCTCTCTCAGCCCTGTCTTGGAGATGCTGCCAGGGAGGGAACATGGAACCTTCTGCAGGCAAGCAGGCAGGGGCTCTTCCCAGAGTGGGCACACTATCCCCTGAGGGGAATATCTTACAGGGCTTGCATGTAGTCTGCCATTCAACTGCAAACCATGGCTGATCCTGCTTAGCAAAGGAGACAATCCATGCTTGCTAGCACAAGGCCAGCTTCAAAGACAAGCGAGAGCTGCTGAGCTCCTACCCAAACTCATGGGGGGGCTCTTGCAGAAGTGGGGCTGTGTTAGAGCCAGTGGGTGCTCTTCCCAGAGCAGCCTCATCTTCAAAGGGGAATTTCTTACGGTGCTCACATCTATCTATCTATCTATCTATCTATCTATCTATTAATTACATTTATAAACCGCCCCATCCAGAGGCTCTGGGTGGTGTCTCCCATTCAAATGCAACCAGGGCGGATCCTGCTTAGCTTAGCAAAGGGGACACGTCAGGCTTGCCACCACAAGACCAGCTCTCCTCCCCGGGGTTCACAGTCCTCGTGGGGCGCATCATCTCTCGCTTGAAGTGATTGTCCAGTCTGAAGAAGCTCTTGCTCTCCTCAGGCCTCCCAACTTGGGTCTCTTTGCTTGTGTCACGGAGCAAAGACACACACACACAATATTTTAAAACTGCTACCCTTGAAAAGGAGGGAGGAGCTATGAAATCATTAAAATTCTCTTGCACATACTGAAAAAGTGGGGATTAAAACAGTGTCTATAGGGTGGGAGTGGTCTAGGCAACAGGTCAAGCTCCACCGAGCTGATGCAAAGGCCAGGCCTCATGGTCCTCGTGGTCAGGCAGATCTTGCACGCTGCCATGCAGACCTTGGCGGTGTTAAACATGAAGGCCAGAGCTTTGTCTGAAAGCAGCAACCGGGTATAGACATGGCTGGGGCAACCTGGCTACTTGTGAAGCAGCAGAGAAATAAACTTGTCCTGAATATGTCTCTATAAAAGGGGGAGGGGAGTAGTATATGCTCTGCGGTTTCTACCTCCCCAGTGACCCAGGGGCAAAGTCCTTCTGCCTTTGGGAAAGACCCCGATCTGTATTTGCCTTCCAGTGCCGCTGAGGGGAGGGCTGAGGCCCTTCTGAGCCTCCTCCTGTGGCTTGAGGTTTCTAGCTGTGGCAGGGGAGGCAGCCTCTCGGAGGCTTGTGGGGAGGGGGGAGAGGGACCCTACCTAGGTCAGCCTGATGCTCCGTGTCCATGATCTTCTGTTTGGTGGCTGTTTCCGCCTGACCATGATGGCCCATAGCCAGTGGGGGGGGGGAGGAAAGCCAGGAGTGGCAGTTTAGGCCTCCGACCCTTTTCCAGGAAGACTGGAAACTGCCCTGCAAGCTCAGTCTGGCAACGACCCTGAGGGTTGAGGGACAGTTTAACCCAGAGGTTAAGCATGGACAGCCACACTCTGGCCTCCACGACCTTATCATGCCCGTTGCCAAGTGTGGGGCAGCGTCTGAGACCCCACGAGGTGGGACTTGGAGGCACTCTTGGAAGCTTGGACAGCACCTGCTCCAAAGGGGCAAGATTGGAGGGGGGGCTTGATAGATGCCGTTGCATGACCCAGGAGGAGAGTGCTGGAAAGGAGGTGGGGGGGGCAATGCCATCGAGCGACATCAGTGGGCTCCCAGCCAAGTCCATGCAGCAGATGCTCAACGGCTGCCCCTTGAATCTTTCCGGGCTTCTCGCTGGCATATGGTGGCCGTCCTTAGAGAGCCCTGACGGGGGCGGGCCTGGGGCCAATCCGCCAGTGCGGGGCCCCCCTTTCCAGTTAATCCGAATAGGGGTTAAAAGAGTGGGGCCCGGAGCGGTCGCCCTGCTTGCCATGCCCTCAGGACAGCCCTGAGTGTGCCCCCCTCCAAAAAAAACCCTGTGTGTGTGTGTGTGTGTTGCAGCAGCATGACAAGAAAACCCAGTGCGCCTCACCCCCTTGCGCCTTCTCACCAGCTGCCAGGAGAGTGACCCTCCCTCGGGGCTTCTGCATAGAAGCCGCTGCCTGCCTAGGAGGGTCTGCTGTGGTGGTGGTGGCCCCGCATAAGCCAGCTCCCAAGTGGCAGCAGCAGCAGGGAAGAAGAAGGACCGCTGATCTCCCTGGGCTGAAAAGGAAAGCAAGCCTCGCAGAAGGAGCGGGAGCGGGGGCGGGGGCGGGGGCGGGTGAAGCAGAAGGGGATTCTCCCGCGTGTGAGACGGAGAGCAGCACCGTGGCAGCAACCGCGGAGAGGAGAGGAGAGAAGGGAAGGGAAGGCAGCCGCCCAGCCCAGCCTCGGTCGACAAGCACGCCTCACTCCCCCCCACGTGCGGACCTTCCCCTCGCAGAAGGACCCTCGCGGGGCGCAGGGGGGCCAAACCTCTCCGCTCCTCCCGGCAGGCAGCAACTCTGCCAGGGCAGCGCGCAAAGACGCTGCTCGTCCTCCGGCCCTCTGCGGGGATCGCAGGGCAGCGTCTCTGGGCCGAGCGGGGCCGGGCGTGGGGTGGGGGGCGGAAGAGGTTGATGCCCTGTAAGGCTGCGGCGGGCGGGCGGGCTATGAGGGCGAGGTGGGCTGTGATGTCCCCGCGGGCGGCCTTCTCGGAAGGCTGCTGCTGACTCCCCACCCCAAAGCCATGCTGTGTCCGCCAGGGCTGGATTAAGCTAGTGTGGGGCCTGTAGCATATGTTATGAAGGGGCCCCAAATTTAAAAAATGCACATAAATATTGAAACATAAATTATTTACTTGCATAGTAAAGTGAGCCAGCCAGTCAACAAACTTTGCAAAACACCCCCCCCCCCGACACACACACACACTTTTGTGACTCCTGACCGTGGGTTCTCCTTTGGAGTTATTTTCACAAAGAGAAAGGGGGTGGGGAACAAAACTCTGCATGTTTAAATTAAAAGGTTCTCCGGAATTCTGTACTTTGAGAAATCTGAACCTATTAGCAATTTTGGCACACAACAGTGGATGTTTGATTCCGATGTGTGCAGAACATATTGGATCCCAGCAGCCATCACATTAAAAGGGCCATTTGACAATATTAAGAATATATGTTTAACCTCTTGTGCAAGCCTGACAGGAAAGCAGATGTATATTTAAAATAGTTGATGCATTGCAAATGAATGTGATTATGATGAGGGGCATTATGAGGAGCAACTTCCATGAAAACAGAAGTATCCCAAAGACAATCTTTTGGCAGGAGGCACAGCCTCTTTCAATCTAAATTACACTAACATGCTTAATATTAAAAGGAGGAAATGCACAAATCATTCAGTGCAACCCTAAGCATGTTTACTCAGAAGTAAGTCCCACTGAACTCAATGAGCCTTACTCTCTAGTAAGTGTGTTCAGGTTTGCAGCCTCCGTTTATCTTTGGACAGTTTCAACGGGCATCCCAATGTAAAGCTAATGAAGTTGGCAACGCAGCAGTAGTTATTTCAGTTCTAGAGGAGAGGAAAGGAGCTCACCTTAAATTTGGCAGTTCCTTGAAAAGCAATGATCACAAATTCCCTCCCAACAGCACTAGATACTAAAGGAGGATATAAGTGACCTTACCCAACAAGACCATCATATAATCTCCCTCCAAGCTCCCCTCAATTGATCCACTAAACTTTGAGAATCCTCTTGCCGTGCATCTGAGTTACTTCCGGCTTTCTTTTTCCTCTTAAAGGTACACGTTCTCATTGTTTCTCTTTACCCTCTCCCAGTCAGCCGGAAAACGCTGGCAACATTCAACTAGCATCTTCTTTAGCTTCCGCCCAGCATTAATAGTTGGTTGTTTTTTAATCTAAACTGCTTTTATTTCTTTTACTCTCTCTGTGTATGTTTTTAAAAACTTTTACAGTTTAAACAAATAAGGACCAACTCCCTGGCGATTAAGTTATCTTTGAGACCCCTTTGCAAGCTATCTGTTCCTATTGTTGTTCTTACTACTCCCTCCCGTGCTGCTTAACATAACAGATAACCCAATCAACACCATGGTGCCAGGAAGACCTTGCTTAAATGCCCTCCAGCGAGGCGAGAGAATGGGCAGCAGCAGGCCATGAGGAGAGTCAGCAGAGAGCACCAAATAGAGAGCAAAAGAAGGGGCAGAGGTTCAAGCCAGGCATGCGGGGCCCTAGAAAACGCGGGGCCCGTAGCAAATGCTACATTTGCTACTATGTTAATCTGGCCCTGGTGCCCGCCTCACGTCCTCCTCGCTCCCTGCAATGCCCTGCTGAGACCCACTGAAGGAGGTTCTGCCCGCTCCCCACCCCACACACGCTCCGCTTGCAGCCCCCTTCATCAAGGGCCTCTCTTCCAGCCCCACCCCCCAGGCCCCCGCCAGATTTCTAGGCCGGCTGACCCTGCCTGGCCTCAGGTGGGCATCATCAATGTGCCGGGGCTGGGGTAGGCAAGGAGGAGGGGGAGGTTGTTTCTGTCTGCTGCTTCAGTAACCTTAACCCTGCCCGCCCCGCATAGAACATCCATAGCCTTTTGGGGTCTTGGCAGTTTTTTGAAAAAGAGATAAAGGCTCCAGTGTGTGTGTGTGTGTGCGCGCGCGGGCATACACACCACCTGCAGAATAGGACGGATTGGATCTGTTAGCTCTCATCCTCTCTAATAAAACGCTTGGTGTCCGTCCGTGGACGGACACCAAGCGTGCGTTCGTGCCTGGCCTGTTCTGGGCATGCCCAGAACAGGGCAAGGGAGGCACGAACGGCAGGACCCGGCAGCCATGTTGGGGCCGGGAGAAGGAGAAGTGGCCGCCGCCTACGCCAGGAGGGGAGTGTGGGAGAGGCGGCGGCGCAGCCGTGGCCACGGCCAGAGGTGGCGGTGGCCGCAACGGGACAACTGGCGGCGGGAGTGCGGGTGAGGCGGCGGCGGGGCCAGAAGCGGCCGCCGCAAATAAAGGAGAGAGGCGGCGGGGGAAGAGGCGGCGGGGAAGCTGGCCGAGGCGGTGGCGGAGCCGCCGCCGAGGCCTGGTGCCGCCAGTAAAGCCGGGCGGGGGGGGGGAAACCTTGGGGCCCGATCCCACCATTCCCGTCCCCCCGCCAAATTACTAAGGGCCAAATTGGCCCTGAAAAATGCCGCCGAACCGCCCTCCCAGCTGCCCGATCCCACCATTTGTACAGGAAAGAGGAGCTCGCTAGCAGAGCTCCTCTTTCTGCAAAGGCTCTTCTCAAACTGGCGCTTTGAGCGGAAAGGGCGTCCTTTCCGCTCAAAGCGCCAGTTTGAGAAGAGCCTTTGCAGAAAGAGGAGCTCTGCTAGCGAGCTCCTCTTTCCTGTACAAATGGTGGGATCGGGCAGCTGGGAGGGCAGTTCGGCGGCGGGGCCGAAAGCATTACTAGCGCCCGTTTTTCAATGGGCTAAAATTCACTTGTCTCCATATATTGCTGTTAACAAGTATGTAGGCTATGGACACAAGTTAGGAGAACTCATGATTTTGAGTTCGGTTCATCATGTCTCACCTGGAGAGGTTGGCCCTGCCTTTTGCTCTCCATCCAGATGAAGAGATCCAGACATCTCAGGAAGGTAATCAGAACAGCGCGCCTGCATTTTTACTTCCTCCGAACAAAAGGCATCCCCACAGTATGTCTTTGGGGTTCCTTTCTTTTGAGGGATCCAAGCAGGTACCAGTTTGCTCTGTCTCAGAGGGTTTGATCAGGATCTGCAAAGTTTTCAAAGGGCCAAGAGTCCTTGTGGCAATCAGTGTGGAGCTTGTAGTGGGGTGTGCAATGCATGATCATGTTAGCCGGCCATTCAAATGGCATTCAAAACATCGTCTAGTCCCTCTTGACAGGCTTTTAATGTACCTCGCAGATTCCAGACAAGTGTCTGAAGAAGCAAAGGAGGGGTGAAGGAGATTGAAAAGCATTTAGACCAGCTCTTCAGAGAAGAGAACTGGGCTGTCATTCATGGAGGTAACTAAGAGATCTTTTGATTCAGAAACACTTTTTCTTTCCTGTCTTTTGGATCTGGGGGCTGTTTTAGCCTAATCCCCATCCATCCATCACAATCTACTGAGTGGATTCAAGAATTCCTTTGATATTCCCATCTTTGGAATGCCCTCCCAGAAGGGCAGGATGTGGGCTTTAAATCAGGTACAGGAAGAGACACTCTGCATATGTTCCAAGGCATCCCTTGGAATAGGGATGATTATAGCCAGATTAAGGCTCTGTGACTGCTGCAGTAACCTTAAGGGGCTCTTAAACTAAGGGGTGGGTCCCGTGGGCCTGTGCACCCAGGCGCCACCCAATGTCAGATGTTTTTGTTTAGATTGGGGGGGCTTATGGGGGAGGGGAACTGAAATCTCTTCCAGAGGTGGGTGGTGGGTGGGAGTGAGCTGCCCAGCCTTCCAGCTGTGGATTCCCAGGGGTCCCGGTCCTTCTATTACCAGCCATGACGCTGACGCTGCTCTCTCTCTCATCCGAACCTGCCTCACAGGATTGTTGTTGGAATTAAATGCGGGGTTGGTGGGGGGGGAAGGATCTACTGAGTTTCTTGAAGGAAGGGGAGGATATCAATGTTTAAAATAATAAAATGCCCATTATGTCTGTGTGTATTCAGGACTGGAGCGTGCCTCTCGCAAAATCTAGCTCTGCCACTTTGCCTTTTCCAGAGATTTGCTTTGAAACGTCATCGGCGTCACAACACATCAGAGGAGGGCCAGGCGCTGTTTTTCTTGTAGCTGCTCCTACATGGAAGAAAAGTATCCCTGGTCCTGGAAAGGGCACTGAGGGCCCTTCTTCGGAATGCTCCGTGGTGGGATCATTCCCCTTGCTTGGGCAAGGAACAGTCCACGCTGCCGCCACAGTCACTGGTCTGTGTTCCTTTTCCCGGGGGTGTGAAAGGCCCACATGGGACCTGATCCAGCTGATGCAGTAAAAGACTTCCTTACTCATAGGAAGGCATCAATATTGGCAGAAGACCTTGCATTAACGCCCCCCGCCCCGGCAAATGAGTTAAAATCCTCATTTGAGAAGAAGCTGAGAGGAGCGAAAGAGAGGCTGGGTGGCCTTGACCATAAAAGGAACGGTTGGCCCAGCGGCACAAGGCTGAAGCTGAGCAACGCAGGAGGGCATCCCTGAGAGGAGCCACACACAGCCGCTCCCCGCAAGCAAGGTGACCAAGAGGGGCCACTTGAGCCCTGGCTGCGGGAGCAACAGTGGTGCGAGAGGAGGAGCCATGGAGGCAGAGGCGTAACTAGGGAAAACGGCGCCCGGGGCAAGCACTGAAATTGCCCCCCCCCCCCGCCGCGCGCCCCCTGCCACCCCCGGAAATATGGAAATGTGTCACAGCCATAGTCAAATGTGGGGTGTGGGCTGCATCCGTGCAAGTATACTGGGACAGGAAAAAGGAAACATGAGGCTACAAGGCTCTTTAGAAATATATATTTTAAAGAAATGTCTTGCACACCAACAGCCTAAGTTTGCAGTCCTCATGGCCAGAAAATAAATGCTTTTAAACATAGTAATAGGTTTTGTGTCCCAAAATGGAAAAGACAAGACAGGTATTCAGAGGTGTAACTAGGGAAAATGGCGCCTAGGGCAAGCACTGAAATTGCGCCACTGTCCAAGCAGGAATGATGGGACTTGTAGTCAGCAATATCTGGAAATCCCCGTTAAAAGGAACACTGTACCATCTAGACATGGTTGTTGATCCAAACCTGAAAACATGAGCCATCTCTGTAAAAGACTTAGAACAACAGTCAGGAGTTATGCGAGGATTCCAAGTGTCATTTTCTCTGTCTCCTCTCATTCTTTAAAAAACATGACTTTGTCCTAGAGGATCACCTGCCCAAATAGCCACTAGCAAAATAGGGGAAGAAGAAGGTGGTGGGGTGTGTGAATGATTCCTGCCAGCCTTTGTCTTATGATGACTGTTGGCTCATGATGGGGTATATGTGCATTCACCACACTAGTGCTTACTTTGACACCAAGAGGGAGGAGGATACATTCGTTTGCCACACTAGACAGAGGAATTTGCAACAGGAGCAGATAGCCAAGTTCTGCCAGGGCCAAAACCAGCCCCTGCCAAACTAAGAAATCATTGTAATTTGCCCCTTGCTGTCACAGGCAGTGTGCTGTTCTTTTATTATTGACTCTAACTCTCAGATATCCCAGTCATGGATGGAAAATTCAGGGTCAATTTACAAGAGACACATTTTCTACATGGAAGTTTCTTCTGTGCAGGTGCTGTGCAGAAACCCACGTGTAGTGATCAATACATATGTAACTATTCCGCCAGGAGCATAGCAAGGTTGGAATGGGCCCAGAGACAGGATTTCAAAATGGGCCCCTGGACCCTCAAAGTCCAGGGCCTCCACACACCCCAGGCCCCCAAGGATTTAAGTCTGATATTTCAAAATAAGTATGCTACCTGGAAATACATTTCACTGAATACACACATGCACACTTCACAGTATATAGTGATATACATTGAGTACTATATATTTGTGCTACTTTTAATGCCTAGAACACACTAGCAATGCTAATTATTAAAATGGACCCCTTGCTGCAGATTAGCAAAGGAGACTTTCAACCATGCAGGGTGAGCCTATGTTTGTTTTCTCAGAATTCTGAACAAATTCAGTCAAGTTCGATTGCAGGAGGTTTTTCACAGGAGGCTTTTAAAGCCCTTTAACACACCTCTCCTCTGGAATGGAGGTGCTGCATTCCCATGTTGGCCAGATTGACCCTGAAGTCCCTGCAAGTTATTGGGGAGCAGTTCACACACAAGAAAAATAAAATAAAATAAAATAAAATCACAACACATGCTTCACAGTTCTCACTCAGACCTTCTGGATTGCAAAACAACTTGAACATAAGTGCATTTATGAATGAACTAGTGGTTTTGTAGCCCGTTGGATAACGGGCGCTAGGGGAGCTCTGCGCTCCAGACCACCGCCGCCATTACCCCTCCCGCCCGCGGCTCTGGCCGGGCCCGCCACTCACTGCCGCCCGCGGCTCTGGCCTGGTCCACCGCTGCCCGGGCCCACCGCCGCATTCTTCTCCGCCGCCTCGTCCGGCGGCCATCCTGGGCGGCCAGAAGCGGCCGCCCCGAAGAAGCCAGGTAAGCGGCAGCACGGCCAGGCCTCGGCCATGGCTCTGCTGCCTCCTTGGCCGCGCCGTCTCCTCTGGCCGAGGCCGTGGCTTTGCCGCCGCCTCAGCCAGTGTCCCCCGCTGCTGCTTACCCGGCTTCTTCAGGGCGGCCGCTTCTGGCCGCCCAAGATGGCCGCCGGGTGCTGGCGGTCCTGGCTCCCTGGCTCTGTTCTGGCCATGCGCTTTGCGCATGCCCAGAAGAGGCCAGGGAGGCACGGACACACGCTTGGTGTCCGTCCACGGACGGACACCAAGCGTTTTATAGATAAGGATGAATGAAAATAAATAAAATATACTTGTTCCAGAAGTGTTTGTAATTTTCTGCCCTGAAACAAGCCACTTATAGGCCTTTTTAGATAGTTTTTGTTTTTAAAGCCAGCACATTTTCCAGTCTGTTTTAAATTAAATATTCAGAGACTTCTCAGTCTCGCCCCCCCGCCCCCATATCAAAGCCCTATGGCAAGCAGATCCCTATATAGGGGGGTAACCACAAAAAGGAATTCACAGCCTACCTAGCAATGGCTGTTCTGGATGGCCTGGTCTGGGCAGAGGGTCTGCTGCCTGCTTCCTCCTTCCTTGCTTGGGGCCTACTCGAGTTCAGGCTTCAGGGAGGCCTCTCTGGAAGCCCCACTGCCCACCCGCCGATCAGCTGAGAGGCGCCAGGGAGAGAAGGAGAGCTGCTCTGCAGTTTGCAGGCCTCTTTGCCGATCCTAGGCCGGAGCTGGAGGCCAGTGGCTGAGGGGCCCCCCTGGGGCTGGGCAGGTGGGCAGTGGGGTGGGGGTGGCAGGGACTGGCATGGCGCCCCCACCTCAGTGGCGCCCGGGGCACGTGCCCCCCCCCAGTTAGGCCTATGCATGGAAGCCTCCTTCCAGTCCCTGAGAGAGGAAGAGGGAGCAGCAAGCAAGCAGGGAAATCCCTTGACCTCTTCCAGAGCAGAGGGAGGGCTGGAAGAGGAAGGCAGGCGGTGAAGTCTCCCCACAAATATCCCCACAAGTCCTTCCTGGAACTGGAGCTCCTGGGAACTCAGAAAGGGTTAGTGCTCCAGCACGGTTGTACCGAAACAGCCCGCCACAGAAAGGGACAGACAGTAGATTGCCCTCATGCCAAAGGAACGTTGCTTTGTTAACCTTCCTGATACTTCCATTTATTCCTCTTCTTTCTGTTACTCGGTTGAGCAAGTTAATTTTCATTCTCATTTGCTACTGTTTGTTTTGGTCACTGCTTAGTTAACCCAACTGCATGTTCTAAGCCAGGGCTCTTGTCCATACTCTTCCCTCGGGGTTTCAGGCTGTGTTTTCCCAAAGCAGAGATGTTTGGTGACGGCGGGGTTGCCTCATTCCTCACAGAACCTCCTTGAGTGGCGTTCTTCCAGTCGACGTCCTTTTCATCCATCTCATCTTCCATTTTCTGAAATTCCATTTCCATGGATGCGGCCAGCTGCAAAATTCATTTTATTATTTGTTTATTTAGCATAATTGTATACCGCCCACTACCAAAGTGTCTAGGTGGAGACTTCTCTCTGTCTGCCCACGTCGTTGCATGTTTTTTTTCGCGAGGAGCTTGTCCGTCTGTAAAATGTGGAATCTTGTGAATTGCCTGCTCTGCTTTAAAATCTCAGGGCTGCTTTCCCCAGGAGACTGGAAGGGAAAACAAGCTGGCAGAGTGAACACAAGACTTCTGGTACACATGTGCAAGCCATTCATCGGGTCCACTTTGGTGGTTGTTGTTTTCCCCCAAGAGCTCCTTCCACACGGATGCCACACCCCAGCAGAACCAGCCAGGACTGTGATGTTATCCCACTTGTCAGAAACATGAGGCTGAAGCAGCATCTTGTGAACACTGGGAGACCTAGCAGAAGACACCACTGACCATGCCAAGCAGGGGCCTCTTCTCCTGCCTGCAGCAGCTGCGCCTTCCCCTCCGGGGGTCCAGGGGGTCCCTGGGACTAGGGAGGGGCTTGGCGGCAGCCTTGGGCTGCAGCAGAATCCCTCCTCAGCCTGACTCTTTGGGATCAATAGAGGGCAGTTAGGTCAGGGCATTGAGCAAGGGATGGCAGATGGGAGAGGAGAAGGGCTGCTCTGGTGGTGGGGCTTACGCTAAGCAGGGAAGCCGCTAGAGAGGGCAGAGCGCTGGCGTGGCGGCTGCAAAGCCCTGTCCCCAGCCCCTGGAAATCAACACAGAGCAACCCACACCCACGCCCCAGAAATCCAGTGATTGCTTTATGGATGCCCACTGCGCACTGCACGGTGGGGCTTGAACTCCATGCGCAGAGGGCGGCCCTGGCTTTGATCAAAGCGCACACGCACGCACTCGTGAATGATGGGGTACAATTTTCCAGGAAGTGGTTCTCCTGTGCAATGAAGGGAGGGAGAGGGAGAGCACGGCAGGGGCGGCCCCTTCATGAGGCCAGGTGAGGCAGCAGTCGCCTCAGGGCTGGGTGACTGCCGAGCGCCAGCACGGCAGCCAGAGACAGCCCTGCCCGCCCCACCACTGCCATGGGAGCGGCTCTGCAGGCGACCCTGACTGTAAAGAGCTCTGCAAAGAGCTCCTCTCCACACACTCCTGAGCAACCATGGGCAGGCTTCTGGCAGAGGGAGGAGGCACCAGGCTCCCTTGAAAATCGAGGAGGAACACAAGAGACCAAAGCAGGAGCCCTTAATGGTGGTGATGGACAAACCGAGGTGGATTCCCAGACAGCAGATGTTGCTTGCAATGGAAGCAGAAGCGGCTCCTGAGTGACAGGAGAGTGGAGGCTCAGAAGAGACAGAAGTAGGAGCAGTTGCTGGACAAGGTGGTTCTCCGGATGATGATGATAATGATAATGATGACCCTAACCCTTCCAAAAATGGCTCTGGGCAGTTTACACAGAGAAATAATAAACAAAGTTTCCAAAGCAGTTCAGAGAGAGAGAGAGAGAGAGAGAGAGAGAGAGAGAGAGAGAGAGAGAGAGAGAGAGAGAGAGAGAGAGAGAGATGGGATGCATCCCTGTCCCCAAAGGCTCACAATCTAAAAAGAAACACAAGACAGACACCAGCAACAGCCACTGGAGGGATGCTGTGCTGGGGCTGGAGAGGGCCAGTTACTCTCCCCCTGCTCAGTCAAGAGAATCACCAGGTTAAAAAGGTGCCTCTTTGCCCAGTTAGCAGTAGGGATGTGCACGAACTGGTCCATGCACTCCCGGGAGGTGGTGAGGCCCTGAAGGGGCAGGGAGGGTGCCCCTTCCTGCCCCGCTGGTGCTCCCCACAAAACCGTCACTGTGGGGCTGCAGCATACCTCCCTGCAGCCCCTTATATAGTTTTATCTATGATTTTAAAGTCGCTTTTACAAGTAAAAATGTGGCTTATAACAATTAGTATGTTTATAATAATTTTAATGCAACCTGACCACACTGCTTTGCCATTGCCTGTAATCATGCTTTTTTGTACGATCTTATGCTCGTCTTGGACTGTAATAAAGATGATTGATAACTGAGTATCTATGAAGTACTTTTAACACAGAAACGTAATACAATATTAAACGTAAGATGATATTATGTAATATAGCGTAATATAAAGATGACGATTCGCCGTATCGAATCCCAGTTCCCATCTTTCCCCTCAATAAGGTCTCTCCTACAGTGTAAAGACAGCCACAGGAGACGGAGGCAGGCGGAGGCTTCCTGCGGCCCCCGAGACGGAGGAAGGGGCCCGACGCTGTGCTGTGCTGGCTAGTGCCACGTGAGCCCAGCAGGCACGGCTCAGCCCTTGACGAAGAGACCTGCATAGCTGGGAAGCTCGCCCAGCACGCTCCGCGCCAAGGCAGTGGCTCCTGCTGGTTCAGTGGCCGAAGCCAAGCATGCCAAGGAGACCTGCTCTCTGGCCCCGCAAGAGAGAGCGGCTGCTGCTCAGGGCCAGGAGTGGAGCAGCAGAAGCCCCCGCCTGCTGCCTGGTGGCACGGCGGCCTGCCTTCTCAGAGTGTCCCCGCTGGGCAGCGGCTCTGAAATGCCCCCAGGAGGCAGCGGCTGCATGCAGGCCCCGGGTGGGGGCGTTTTCCTCCCCGAGGAGGACCGCGGCTGGCCTCCCCCTCCTCTGCCAGAATGCTGCCGAGCAGACAAAGGCAGCAGCCGGATGGGGAGGCCCCATCTTGGACCCACTTTTGCGCAGGGTCCCTGGGAGCAGAGGCCTGCCTGCCAAATGAGTCCATCAAGCCAGCCCTGGGGGCTTGGGGCGGGTGGATCCCTGCCCAGAATGGGAGGACGGGGCTGGGGGGCATGGCCTCATCCTGGGCCCGTTCAGAGGAGGCCGAGGGGCGGCTGCTTGGCCCTCTGGGCTGGTGGTCCTGGGACTGGCAGCTCAGCCCCACGGTTGCCCCTCTGGCATGCTTTGGCATCAGCCGCAGAGCGCAAAGGCTCTTTGGCTAATTGTTTCCGTATTTCACTGCCTGTTAGCCTGGAATCCCGCCCCCCCACCCCGCTAGTGCTGAATATTTGACGAAGGCTAAAATAACAATAAACTGCATTAAAGCTGAGCTGATGGAGCCCTGGAGAGTATTTCAGCTCTCCAGATATTGCTCAGCCCTCCTCCTTGTTCAATTATGGAAATACCATTAACGGTATCAGCCTGACCCTAATGATGACTAAGAGGGAAATACAAGAACCTCGGACAAATGTTGGCTGGAGCAGGAGGCTGAGCAGCAGAGCGGGGGGGGGGGGCGTGTTGCTGGGGAAGAGCCGGGCGGGGAGGCAGCCGCCTGCCTGTGCTGGAGGGGCCCCCTTGCTGCCTCCCCTGCAGCAGCCCCCCTCCTGGGGGCCCCTCGCTGCGCCCACCCCGGAGGGCCTGGCAAAGGCCTTTCCTAGCCCAGCCGGAGAGGAGGAGACCCTTTTCACGGGAGATGCTGCTCGGAATGGGGCCTGCGCCTTGGAGCAGCAAGCCCTGCCTGGCGGCCCCTCCTCTGGTCCCTTCGGAGGGGAGGCTGCTCCTTTGCTCCCCACACCCTGCAGCAAGGGCTTGGGGGTCTGCCATGCCTGGATCTGGCCCGCCGGAGGGAGGACCCTTTCCCTGGTGGTGTGTGAGGCCCAGCAGCAGCAGCAGCAGCAGCAGCAGCAGAGCCCCCTCCTCTCCTGGGGCCCGGCTCAGGGTGGGAGGGTCAGAGGGCGCCTGTTCTGGAGTCCTCCCAAGCCGCTTGGGCAAGGGGAGCGTCCTTCCCAGCGGGCCGAGCCTCCTCCTTCCCCATCCCTGCTTCGCCTCTCTGCCAGCCTGGCTGCTTGGAGGGGCCTCTTGCCTCTTGTTCTCATTGGGACCTCCTTGGGCACCTTGAAGTGGACAGTCTCCTGGCCATGGAGGTTATGCTGTGGGAGACGCCAGAGATCATTTGGGGACGATGCAGCCGTCCTTCTGTACCTTATTCAGTGGCGGCCCCGATGCAGTCCTCCTGCGTTGACCAAGGAGCTGGGGATGAGGACCCAGCATCAGCCTTGCATAGGCACCCGTTGTGCTCTTTCCCAGGGGTGAGGCTATGACTGAGCGGATGGGTTCAAAGAACCCGCCGGGCCCCCCAGCTCCTGAGGGCCCCCAGGGGAGAGGGGCAAACACGGGCCCCCTCTGCCCAAGCTGCGCCCCTGCTCCTCTCTCTCACCCCACTTCTGCACCTGGAACCCGGGTTGTTCTCTGACCCACATGGTCCAGGCAGCCCTCCCTGGCTCCTGCCGCAGCAGCAGACTGGGGCGGCCTGCTCTGAGATGACCCATAACTCCAAGGGCTCTGCCAGCACAACTGCGGTGATGCTGCCAGTGGTGCCCTCCAAGGAGGACCCTCCCTTCAGAAGCCGCTGCTCTTGGGTGGGGATCGGCAGTCAGGGCTGCTGACATTGGTGCGCTTGGCCAATGTCTTGCCAACCGGGTGGGAGGGGTGTGTGTGTGTGCTTGTAGCTCGTGAGATGCTTGCGGGAGGGAGGGAGGGAGGGAGGGGCTGGCAGCCACAGGGCAGGCCCAGCGCCCTTGCCTGCCTCGGCAGCTGCTGTGGGTGGACTTTCCATGTTTCCAGTTCCTTGCTCTGCTCTGTTTTACAAAGTGAAGGCAAATTAGGTGTATTTAAGAGATCCCTCTCATGGAGAACCTGTCAGCCAAATACAATACAAATCTCTCCAACAGCCTCCACTCACACCCACCTGCACAGACTGCGAGGCATTTGCCAGAAAACATTCCGCAGGCTCCCCCAAATGCTAATCTGCGGCTGCAGGCAAGAAGCACACCTTTCCTCACAGCTGGGCAAGACCTGCGGACATCTTGCAGGGCAAGTGGGGTGCTGGAATGACAGGTGTGGGCCCTGGCGCAGCCACCCTCTCCGTGCAGCCACACCTGGCCAGCACCTGGCCACCTGGAAGAGGGCCACGATCCAGGCTGCCCAGCAGAATTTAGCACTAGTCTCCCTTCCCCCACCAGTCTGCCCCAGCTTGTTAAATGGGACCAAGACCCGGCTGAAGTTCTCTTGCTGAAGCTTGAAGCTGATGGGAAGGACTTCTGGGGCGGCTGCGGGATGGGGCAGTGGTGATGATGGGAGACCCTGTTGTGGCTTTCCCCCTTCAGCCACCGGTGGAATTGCAACCATCCTTCCTCATGGCGGAGGAAATGGCATGTTTTTGGACACGGTCTTTGCATGAGCTTCTGGAAGGGGTTGCAAGAGGGGCAGTCCCCCCCCCCCCCCGCCCCAACCTCCCCAATTGAGTCAGTTCTCATTGTTCAATGGGGCATACTCCCTGGGAGGGGGGTATGGATTGCTGGTCCACACTCTAGAGGAGACCTGGTCTTGTGGAAGCAGGCATGAATTGTCCCCTGGTTTGCATTTGAATGGGAGGCTCAACTTGAGCAATTTGGAAAGTTCACAAGAAAGGCTTGGCAGGCAGGTTCTGCACTTGGACCCAGACTAGCAGGTCCTCCTGCAATAAACAAGAGGAGGAGTTTGCAGGAATATTCCGGCCAGTAAATGGACATGGCGGTGGGGGGAGGGGTGAAGTTCTTGCGCTAACTTGAAGGAGAGTTTCTTTCAGACTGACTTCCAGGGGCCGGTCACGCCTCATGAAGGGATCAACTGGTTTGCACCCCCAACATTTCTTGCGCTGGAGACGCCTAACCGTGAAGGCACTGCTGTCATTTTGCACTTTGCTTGTTGGCATCGCTACAGTTACACAGCCGTCCTAGGCGTAGGAAGGTTCCCAGCGGCCGGGGACAAAGTTTCATATCATATCATTCCATATCATATTGGTTTTCAGTTAAAAATATAACATTGTGAGATAATATAGGTCTTTATTTACTATGCTTGAATTTGGGCTCAAACAAAACTTGTGCAAATAACCAAATCACAAACGTGTCAAGGCTTTCAAAAGGGCAGGGACATTTGCGTCTGAGTCAGCAGCTCCACTCCAGCTTTTCAAAAGCCAAACCAGCTTCGCCCCTAAACTCAGCAGAGCCAGAATGCCTTTAAATATCTCGACCAAGGAAAGGACTTTGCAGAGGCAAGCAGCACACCAATGCTCAAGGCCATGCCTCAGTCTTTGAAACATGGAGCAATCTTTGAGCATGTGCAGAGTGCCTCTCATTCTGTATGCTTTGGATTAGGGAGAACCCCTTCTGGGTTTGGGAGGAGTGAGCATCTGCCAGGTGGGATACCAACAGGATTTCCTAGGCCCAGGACACTGCAGGTGGATTGGGGCCACTGCCCACAACCTGCTGGCAAGAACTGCTTAACCTTTTGCTAGGATTACAATTCATATTGATCTCCTCACTGCTGGAAACAAGCTGGCTAGCAAGCCCTGGCAAGAGTAGCCCAGGGAGTGGGGGTGAGCACTGATGGAGGAGGAGGAGTTCTGGCAGACACATGATGGGTCAGGCCACGTCCACGCATGCACGGCGCTGCTGCTGCTGCTTTTTGGACAGAGGCTGCACGTTGTGGGAAAGGGGTGCCTCCCGGCTTCCCTGTTCTTGCTGGCAGCGGCAGGGCTGCTGGCAACCCCAGAAGGGCAAGCAGCCTTGCTTAGGATGGAGGGAGCCACTCTGGGGGTCCCTGCCGTGGACTAAGCCCGCAGTCCTCTGCATAAATACACGGAAGCAATCCCACTGAAGTTAACAGGACTTGTCCTTGTGTACTCATAGACAGGACCGGGGCACCTCTGAGCATCTCACACGACGGGTGCCTGTGTGCACGGAACCGGGAAGCTGGGTTTGGTTTGAATCAAACAGGACTCGGACCCGGCCTGGTGGGGTTCCGTGCATCTCGAGCCGGGCCCCAGTTTGGCTCGAGGCCGAACCGGTTTAAGCTCAGCTCAATGCTTACATTTACGGCCGGGTCCAGTTGACCTCGGGGTGTGTGTGTGTGCGCGTGCTGCCATAGCCTCCGAGATGTGTATCTCTGAAGGTTTTCCCTCCCTCGCTGGCCTCCCCCTGGTCTTCTTCAGGCTGGTTAGATGCAGGCATGCAAACAGCCAGTGCAGTGGCCAGTTTTGAGCTGAGAGAGAGCCGACAAGGCCCGAAAATAGGCTGAACCAGCCCGCAGAAGACCAGGGGGAGGATGACAGGGGGTGGGAAAACCTTCAGAGACCCTCCCACCCCCAACATAGCCATGGCTGCACCCCCTAGAGGCCACCACTGGACCCAGCTATAAGTTTAAAAAAACCCCAAACAAACAAACTTCTAGAACCCCCGAGCAGGGCCGGGTGGTTCGGTTCGAAGTCGAACTGAACCGAACCGGGCCCGGTTTGGCTTGAGGGCGAGTCATCGAACAGGCCTGGTTCGATGGCGAAGCGGCTCGACCTTGAGCTGGTTTGCACATCCCTAACATGGGTGCATCTGGGGCCAGCAGCAGCAGTTCGTGCCAGACAGTAGGTGGACCATGCAGCTTTACTTGACATCTGACGAGTGACCAGCCTGCAGGCAGTGCAGCTCATGGGTGGGGCGGGGGAGAGTGCAGCCACCCCAGATGCCTCCTTTGGTGCCCCCCCCGATTATTAGGAAGAGCCCCTGCTGGCTCTCCTCCAACATGCCCTCTGGGAGAGCTTGCCTGACATCTGGACAGCTGTTTTCCTTGGAGGCAGGTCTGGATGGAGAGACTGGCAAGAGCCGCCCACCAGCAGGCTGTCTTGGGTGGCCTTTCCCCCTTGACCGCCCCCCACCTCAACTGGAGCCAGGCAGGCTGGGAGGTCCTAGAGCTGAGCTCCAGCCCTTCCACCCACCCACCCACCCGGCAGGCAGGCGCTGCTGGGCTGAGCCGGGCTGGCTGCTGCTTCCCGTGGCTACGCATGCCCTTTGCTGCTGCCCCCCAGGGGTTGGGGCGATGGCCAAGGCATGGGGGGCCAGGAGGTGGGGGGGGCAGCGGGAACTGGACACGCAGCACACTCCTCACCAGCGCTGCTGCTCGCCTGTGCCGGAGCCTTCCCACGAATGGGCTCCTCTCCTCTCTCATTAGGGGAGAAGCTGCATTTCCACCCTGCTGCTCTCCGTTATCTCTGTGAAAAGGAAGCCAATTACCAGCAGCTGGTGAGAGCGAAAATTATTATTAATTTCAAACCGAGCATATGCTTTGTGTTAACAATTCTCGGCGGTGTGGCAGGAGGGCCAAGCACGGCCAGATGGCTCCACATGCCGTGGGAATGAGTAATGTGCCACCGGGCGGGCTTTGCGAGGCCGGGATGCAAGAAGACTCGGGAAGGGGATCGGGGCCTGGCTGAAGAAGGGCTCCTCCTTCCCAGGGAGGCCGGATCCCTTCCTGGGCAACTGGCCACACGCCCGGGCAGTAGGGAAGGGTTTGCCCTGTTGCACGGACTGCCTTGGTGGGCTTCTCTCCGCCTGGAAATTTCTCTCCCCCTCCCCACCCGCTGGAATGGGATCTCCTGATGGCATCTTTGGGCTCCTCAGACTCTCACCAGGCCCCTTGCCCGAGGGCCAGTTTGTGCAGTGAATGCGGGGGTGGGGGGCGCTGCCTTGCAAACACTCCGTTGGAGTGCAGAGGCTGGCCTGTGAGCTGAAGATGGGCCCAAACATGCAAAGACATCATCCAGGGTTCACCTTGACAAGCTCAGCTCCAAAGGCAAAGTCAAGGCTTGGCATGGTTGCCATCTCTCTTGCTGGCCATGCTGGGTGGTTCATTTGGATGCTGGCAAATGGAGATGTTTTCTGTGGCCTAATATGGAACTGAAGTTTCAAAAATTGGCTGAGGCAATTTGAAAGCAGACAGGTGGAAAGTCAGTCTGCTTAATGACAAACACCTTCAAGGGGTTGTAGCTCTTCAATTAGAGAGAGAGAGAAAGAGAGGGAGGGAGAGATTTGCTAATCCAGCAGGGAAGACATGATATAGGTGACCCCAAAGAGGGGCACACTGCCTGCCTGAGCTTCTCAAGACCCGGCTGCTGCTGGCTTCTCCATAGGGCCAGTGAGGCCACCTTAAAGGAAGGGCTGCTTCCTCCATGGGACTGGTGTGGATGGAAAGGGAAGATCCCTCTGCCTATAGGGGAAAGGACTGGGGAAGATTAGCTGCCAGGCCCACAGCCAGGTGAGGCCTCCAGAATGGTCACTGGAAAGAAGCTTTTACCTGTTTACAATGGAGAGTTTCCTGAAATAAACACCTTGCATAAAGAGGGTACATTTTTGGATGAGTTTATGCACGCTAGGTGAAAGTCAAGGAGTCTGGCAAACAAATTGCAATCCCCTTGATCTAAATGACTGGTATACTTTTTTGTTTCACAAGAAATAAGGATGCTAAAAATACACAATGAATGCAGGGTGCCAAAAGGTGGGAAATAAACAGAAGTGTGTGCTCGAACTAGGAAGTTTTTAAAAAGGAGAGAGCTGAAGCTTGTTGTGTTTTCTCAAACATTTAGTTTTAATCGGAGCTCCAGTAGCGGCTCATCCTAATGAGCCAGGGGGCACCAAAGGAAGCAGCTTGCGGGGCGAAACGGACTAAAATAAGTGGCCCCTTATCCCTTTTAAGCATTCGGTCATGCTTGCAGTCATCCTATTGAAAGGGGGGATCCCCCCTAAAAATCTATCTATCTATCTATCTATCTATCTATCTATCTATCTATCTATCTATCTATTGAACCAAATTTATATACTACCCAAACTTTCGTCTCTGGGTGCTTAACAGTTAGATAAAACAATGAGAAAACATATAAAAATTTCTAACAGTACAACAATTTAAAATCAACCACAAAATTAAAACCTACAAATTTTAAAAAGCTGAAAAAGCTTGGGTGAAGAGATGGGTTTTCCGATGTTTCTTAAAAATAGCCAGAGATGGGGAGGATTGTCTCTTCGTAGGGAGCGCATTCCACAATCTGGGGGCAGCGACCGAGAAGGCCCGTCTCTGTGTAGCCACCGGACCAGCTGGTGGTAACTGGAGACGGACTTCCTCAGATGACCTCAATGGGCGGTGGGGCTCCCAGTGAAGAAGACGCTCTCTTCGATCCCCAGGGCTGAAGCCGTTGAGGGCTCAGCCAAGAGCAGCCGCTGCACATGCCGGGCAGGGAAGCAGCCATCCAGGCTGGACAGCCCGAGGGCCCGGTCCAAGGCCTTTGCCTGATGCTGACCAGACTGCAGCCTGGCGCGTCCCTCTGGAGGGGCCTCCTCGTTCCCCCACGGAGGAGAAGGGCCTCTCGGACCACCTCCGCTTTGAGCTCCTGAGGAGAGCCTCTGGGGCCGACCATCTTTGTGCCTGAGCAGCCCCTCCGGTCCCTGGCTGGCCAGGGCTTCCTTCCTGGGGAAAGGCCAGAGCTTGGAATGGCCCCCAGGAAGAGGCTGGCCGGCAGCCCGGCAGCCGTCCGAGCTGGCCCAAGCCTCTGCCTGCTGCACCACACGGCCGAGCCCTCTCTTCTGGGATGGACCCTGAGGCGGAAACCCCTCTCTGGAATTAAGCCCTGCAAACGGGCGTCACCCTGAGGCCAGGCCGCCTCTCCCTCCTGAGAGGAAGCCCCTGAGGAGAGGGGCCCCAAGGAGGGCTTTCAAAGGCCTGCTGCCCCCCTGCCCTGCACTCCGAGGCCCCTTGCTGAGCCCTTCCTCGGAGCAGGAAGAGGGACTGGCTCTCTGCACATGCTCAGCCGGAGCCCTCTGGTGCCCCCTGCTCCAGCTCTTGGCACCTGAGCCGGAGAGAGACGGGGGCTCAGCTCGAAGCCGCTCTGGCCGCCTCCTCCGCACGTTGTCAAGAAACGTGCACGAACGGGGGCTGGGGCCGGCTCCATGGCGGAAGGGTGGCAGCCGTTGCTTCCCACCTCGCTGCAATGGCAGGGAATTGTCTTGGCTTTCATGGTGCGGCAGGAATGGGCTCGGCTTCCCTTCGGAACCATCACTCCGCCATCACTCACTTGCTTCCAGGGGTGAAATCGGATGCACAAGTACGCTCAGCTGTGGAAAGGTGGGCCGTGGTTGCTCACAGGTGGGAGGGCCGGAGTGCCAGGAGCCCCGACAGCCGCAGGCTCCCCCCGAGGTGGGTTCCTTGTTGCAGTCGGCCAGTGGGAGGCCAGCGCTGGGATCCGAGCGCCAGGGTGCCTGGGCTCTCCATGCATCGGTGCTCGGGCGAGTTCTGCGTGAGGCGAGAGGGCTGTCTTCCCAGGGGAGGGCACGCCCAGCAGCAACGCCTGCAGGCAGGAGAGAGAGGAGCCCCCCCCCGCTGAGCCCCACGCTCTGCCCCCCACCCCTGCTCCTGCTGAAGGGAAGACGTCTTGGGGCTCCGACCGAGAGGGGCCTCGTCCGGGACGACTTCCCAGTGGGAAAGAGAAGCCCCCTTTTCTCTTGGCATGCCTCGGGGGGGGGGCGGACCCCGTGACATGATGCTGGTTCCAGTTGGTCTGAAACATTTCTGCCCCACCGTTGTGTTGCGCAGCCCCAGGCAGCTCACACAGCGGCCGGAAACATTACAAGACACACAGCCAGGTTGGAGGGAACGAGACGCAGAAGCCACCATCGCAACCGGGCGGCCATCTCAGGACTCAGGAGCCCCTTGCAGAAGAAGCGGCCCTCTGTGCAGGGGGAGGAGAGAGTAGCCACCCCCCACCACCACCGCCAGACCCCCTCCAGACTGCCTCCAGGCCCCTGTGTGTACTGTATGGGGGGGGGGAGGGAAGGGGCCTGCTCCCTGCCATTCACATCCTGACCTGCTGCCCGCCCTTGGAGCAGCAGGGCCCGGACCCAGGAGGACACAATTGCCCTGGGGTCTCATCCAGGCAGAGTGGGACGGAGGCTCTTCTACAGGGTGAGCTGAAAGTCATGCCAGCCGGATTGAGAAGAGAGCAGTTGCTGCAGAGGGGGTTGGAGAAAAGGGTCCACTGTGTTGACAGGTTAGCACTGGGAGCTGTCAGGGGTGTGTGTGTGTGTGTGTGTGTGTGTGTTTTCTTTCCCACCTCAGGACGTGGCCAGTGGGCAGGCCAAGGGCAGGCCAGGGCAGAGCAGAGCTGCAAGGAGGGGGCATTTCGGAAGCTTGCAACAGAACAATGGAAACGCATCGCATTCCTGTCTAGAAAGACACAAACCAAGCCCATAGCGATGATTTAGAGGAGACTTGGTCTGGTGGTAGCAAGCATGACGTGTCCCCTTAGCTAAGCAGGGTCCACCCTGGTTGCATATGAAAGGGAGACTTGCTGTGTGAGCACAGTGTAAGAGATTCCCCTCAGGGGATGGAGCTGCTCTGGGAAATGCAGAAGGTTCCCAGTTCCCTCCCTGGCAGCATCTCCAAGAGAGGGCTGAGCGAGACTCCTGCCTGCAACCTTGGAGAAGCCGCTGCCAGTCTGTGAAGACAGTACTGAGCTAGATGGACCAAGGGTCTGACTCAGTAGATGGCAGCTTCCTATGTTCCTATTCCAGAGGCTGAGAAAGAAGCCAAGCCAGAAGAAGTGTCCCGAGGTCACCACCAGGACCTTGCCAGTGTGTGGAGCTGCTGTTGGACTCTCCGGCACCAAGCCCAGCGCCAAGGCAGGTTCCAGCAGCCAGGAGGGAGGCGGTGTGCTGGCTGCCAGTGGCCAGGTGGCAGGAGGTTCCACAGCAGGGATCGGGAGGAGGAGAGCTCACCCCACCTCCCTCTGCAGACAGAAGCCCTCCAGTGCCCAACCTGTTTGAGATTGGACTGGCAGCCCCAGCCCAAACTCTTCTCCAGCCAGCCGGAGAACCCACTTCTTGCTGTCTCCTCTCTCGAGGTCCTGGCGGTCTGGAGCTGGCTGTGTGTGTGTGTGTGTGCATCCACGCGGTCCCTTCGACCTGCAGGCTTGCTAGCTGGGGTGTCCTCTTTGGGGCTCTCCATCCTGAGTGGGGCCCTGGGAGCTGGCCTCTCCGGTCATGGAGCCAGCAGGGGCTGTGGGCACGCCAAGGGGTTCTGCTCTGCTGCTGCTGCTTGGCAAGAGGCCTTTGCCAGGCCTGGAGAGGAGGGCAGCTTGCTGAGCCCTCCCTTTGCCCTCTCTAGCAAAGCTGCTGCCAGCGAAACTGGAGTGCTGCTTTCAGCTTTTCTCTTCCTGAAGAGAGGTTGAGCACTTTCCCCCGAGGAAGAGCAGGGATGTTGGGAAGGTGTCAGGGGACCGGAGAGCCAAGGGGTTGCTTTCTCCCACCTCCGGACGTTGCTTTCTCTCCACGTTCCCTGCTAGGCCTGCAAAGGCACCACAAGCAGACCAGAGGGAGTGCCTTGCTGGCCCAGGCCTGCCGGGGTCTATTTATTTTGCCATTTCTGAATCACTCTCCAAAAACGGCTTGAAGCAACGTACAACAAGTAATCAAGATGCAAATAAAAATACATCACTGGTATAAAGCTGTCAGCCAGTTCAAACAGTAACATCAGTAATATCAGACCCAATAAAAATTCTTCAGAGCAATATGATTTAACGTCCACATAACACGTAGTAGCAGCAGCAATAATTATACCCAATCAGTAACTGGGTTATCTCGGCTCTCCTGGCTTCTGTGGGCTTCTTGCTCTGCTCTTTCTGTTGGTCTGTACACAAGACAGAAGCCCCTGGAGGAAGCTCACTGGCCTTCTAGCCACTCGTTTGGCTTCCTCGGAAAACTTCCCTCCCCGGGAGAGAGCCGGGCGTTTCTTCCACCTTGCACAGGTGTGACTTTTGGGCGCCAACCCAGAGACACGGCCCCCTGTCCTCACTGGGCAGGGGCTCCTCTCCAGAGCGCTGAGCCCCTGCTGGGTCTCCCCTTGGGGCAGAAGAGCATCAGCAGGCAACCTGGGGGGGGGCCCCAAAGAGGCCGGCTCAGCAGCAACAGGGGGTGGCCCAAGAGCCCTGGGCTCCCGCGGTGGGCCACAAGCGCTGAGCCCTCCTGCCTGCTGCCACTGAGTAGCCGCCACCTGAAGAGGCAGCCCTGTCCATTGTGCTGGAGGCTGGACTAGGAGACCCCCAAGACCCCATCCGTCTGGAACGTGTGCTGAGTGGAGGGGGGTGTGTGTGGCCAAGGGAGGGCAGGACACTGACACGGAAGGCCTGGCAGGCTGCCTCCTGCTCCAGCGAGCTGCCCAAGCCCTGAGCTCAGCCTCAGAGAGAGAGAGAGAGGCCTTCCTCTCTGTCCTGGCTGTGCGGGGCGTTTGGCAGGGAGGTGCCCCGGAGGAGCAGGCCCTGCTCCTTGGAGAGCTGGTCTGGCAGGCTCCTCCTCTGTCGGCACTTGGACCTTTCCTTCCGAGCATCCGCTTCTGTCCGATGCCACTTGTGCGTTTCTACTAAAATGTTGACCCTCTTTTGAGAAGTGGCATTGTTTTTGCTTTGAAAGCTGCCTTGGGCACAAATCCTTGTAGGACTTGGAAGGAACACCAGCCAGAGCAGCAGGCAACTGCATTGCCCCTCTTTCCCAGACAGCCCTCTGGCATTCCTTGGAGGCCTCTGATCATGGCACCATTTCTCTCCTGGGGGTGAAATCCTTTTGTGAGCCCCTTGGGTCCCCTAGAGTTTGCCATCCTCCTCGTGGATTTCTCTTGCTCGTGCAAGCAAGAGCTCAGAAAGATCCTGCCAATTAATCCCCGATCACCCACAGATGAGCAGCGCACCTCCACGGAGGAAAATGTGTCACATGATGCTGGAGGAAGCCAGCAGTATGGTCACTTCCGCCAGTGCAGGAATCTGTTGTGAGGCCCCGCAGATTCCCATCCAGCCTGAAGTCAGCGTTTCTCACGGCTCTTTCCCTGGGAGGCCCTTCGCAGCTGCCTCACCCCTCCTGCCTGGGCTGTGTGATGGGAAGGGCCCAGCTTTGTTGCAGCCACATAAAACACACAACCGAGTGATAACGGGCCAAGAAGTGACTAAGCATAATCTTGAAGAAATATTGGTGCATTAAAATATAGCAGAAGCCGTTGCAGCAGCTGCTGAAAAGATTGCACAGCGGAGCCCTTTCCCCGGGCAGCTGGCCCGCCGGCCGTAAATCTCCCCTCCCTGAAGGTGAATCTCGGATGATCGAATAAGGGAGAAATGTGGGGCTGGGGCGGGGAGGAAGGTGTGCGCAGATGATGCAGGATGCGCCGGTGTCATTCTGTGGCGAAATGCAGAGAGAAGCAGCATATCGACCACATGGTGGCACATAGGAAGGCTGCACATGAAAACACTTGCTATGGAGGTAGTCCACATGGTCTTGCCATGTGGCAAGGATCTCTCTCTCTCTCTCTCTCCCCCCTGCACCATTAATGCAGGTAGCATTTTTTAAGGTAGCATAATTAAATGGGACAGGTCCCTGCCCTGAAGGAGCCTACAATCTAAATCGATTGGGTGGCGAGGGGCAGGAAAGGGAATAGGAAGGTTCGCAGGAAATGGATTTGAGCAAATACAGTTCTACATGCCAAGGGTTAGTTCTGGTTTGGGGTAAGGGCTCTGAGCCTTCCCTGGCTCCCTGGATTCCTGATCAGTTGCCGAAGGGGGCGGGGGGAGAATGTCAAGGGGACCCAGGTGAGAACTTGCCAGGAAGTGGCACGCTGCACACCATAGCAAGTTGCCATTTGGTAAGACAACACTGTCAGCTGGCATTTACGGGCCGCCTGGTCAGGGGAAGGTGCCCTACACAGGAGTGGTGAGGGGACTCTGGAGCAGAAAAAGATGAGTTCTGTGCTCAGAAAGGCCGAGACCATTTTGCCAGACAGACGCAAAAGAGAACGGGGGGTCCTGATGAGAGGTAGCCTTCTCCTTGGCCCCAGCAGCCTTTTGGCCCCTGAAGCAGCTCTGTGCCTGCAAAGGCAAACAGGGAGCCCCGAAGGACAAGGGCCTCTCCCTGGGTGCAAGCGGTAGGAGGGGGGTTCAGGGAAGAAGAAGGCACAGCCAGAATCTTCCTCGCTGCCACCACATCCTGCCCTCTGTTAGGGCACGCCCCAAACACAGGAGCCAAAATGGGCTCGTGATGGCCAATGTCAACAGGCATCATGATCACCGAGTCTGGAGGTGGGATCATGCAGCAGGACACGTGGGTGCTTAGGACAGGGGGGCTTGGTGGGGAAGCCAGAGGAGGAAGTTGAAGGTAGTCAGTCTGAAGAACGTTTTGCTCAACGCTTCCTTCTGAATGGGAGCGGTTAATTCCAAACTCCACTGGCTATATCAGCTTAGTTGGATTTCCAAGAAAATTATGTTAACATTGTGGTCTTTGGAAGCTTTCCAAAAAAGAGGGGTGTCTGTGTCTGTACTGCTCTCACAAAGCCAGATTCAGAAGCAAGACAGTCCTGTGGCTGATTGAAGTGCCCACGGCCAGCCCTGGGCCTGAAGGCTGAGTGGGAGGGGCAAGAGATCAAAAGGCTGGCATGGCCGTCCTGCCAATGAGATGGGCCAATTCGGCAAGCTGATGGGCTCCCAGCCCTTCCAGGAAATGCTGCCCCTTCTTGTGAGCTCAGGATCCCACCCAAGGGACAAGTCCACATCAGGGGAGGAGCCGTCACACGCCAGCCCAGCCAGGAAGACTTTCACACGGGGCTTTTGAAGCCCTTTAATTCGCATCTGCTCTGGAATGGAGGGGGTGGATTCACATATCGGCCAGACAGGCCCCTGCAAGCTATCGGGGAGCACTTCACACACAATTCAGGTTTTTCACTGCACTTTAGAGTGGAGCTCCGTTTATATCCAGGGTAATAAAAATCCACTATTTGTGTCGGTTTCTTGGGACAACCTCAAGTTCGCAGTAAAGCCTCCCCGTAAACCTGCTCTAAAGCTGGCAGTGTGTAGAAGTCCCTGGTGACTTTAATGGCAAGGCAGTGGGTGTCTGAGGAGACAGTCACACGGGGGCCCATTTCTGCCAGGAGTTTCTCGAACAAGAGTCAGAAGCCCAAACCCAGCATTACGGAGCAGGGAGACTGAATGTAACGGGAAGCAGATGTTCTTTCTCAGCCATTCTGGACATATATTAATGTGTCATCACATGTTAGTAGACGTATGTTTGTGGCTTTGGTCTTCCTTCCTTCCTTCTACCCAAGTCTCTAGGTGGTTTTCAACAACAAAACAAAACAAAAATTCAACACATTTAACACACATATAAAATTTGAAGTTAAAACAAGCGATTAATGTCAACTAAAACGGGAACGAGGAAGCTTGGCTGCAGAGAGGTGTCTCCAGTTGTTTCCTAAAAGCCACCAGGGACGGAGCAGCTCTGATCTCAGCAGGAAGGGCCTCCCACAGCCTGGGGGCAACTGCAGAGAAGGATCACCTCTGAGTCGCCACTGGAGGAGCTGGTCCCTCCGCACAAACTCCTGCATTTAGGCTGCTTGTCTTGCTTCTCCGTTCTCCCACTCCCAGGCTGCCTGATGGAGATCACAGCGATGGGAAGGCCAGGGTCCCACCCGGCTGCTGGGTTGATCTGGCAGCCAGCCCCACGGCCACCTCCCCTTTCCTTCTGCACCCCCAAGGCCCTGAGGAGCGCTCCTTGAATACTGCAGTGCCCCCGTGAGAGTCTTCTGCTTGATCAGCCTTCTTGTTGTTCGGCACTCCTGGGGGTGGGGATGGGTGGGGTCCCTTTTCCTGTAAACAGAATAAGACTGATTGGGATGGCTGTCTCCTTGCTATTTGGTTTTGGCGGATTTAAATACTTTGGGTCTGATCCAGAGTTAAGCACTTTTCAATTCCATTTGCTGGGGAAGGTTGGAGTGGGCCCTGAAGGCTCCCATTAAAGCCAATGAGAGTTTAAAGCACTTAATGTTGGCTGGTGCCTGTCCTTTGTGTTTTTAAGGTTGTCATCCCTGTTCACCTCACAAGCCACAGGGGTTCCTCCAAGGCCATCTGCTGAGGGAAGGGGCTTTTCACTCCCACTCCGGTTCCCACTGCTCCTCTTTGTCTACGTAGAGAATGTTTACTCCGCTTTTTGCACATAGGCTCAAAAGTCGCTCACAATAAATAATGCATCGTAATGCAAATCAGATGTTGCTGTAACACAGTCCTTGAAAACTGGCCCTGCTCTTTGGCTGATGTGCAGAGGGTGCCTTCTGTGCATTTCTGCCTTCAGTTTCTTCCTCCCTGGTTTGCTGCCCTTTGGGTGCTCCCGAGTTTCAGTTTCCACCCTGGTCTATTTCATCTGACCATGCTTCTGCTGGTTGGTTGCTTGGTTGGAAAGGTGGGCCACGTTTCTGGTGGCGTGGCAGGGCTGGGCAGAGCCAGGCGGACCTCCTGCTTCTTCTACGCCTTGGGCAGTTGGCTCTGTACTTTACGCATTTGGGATTATGGCCATTTTCTTCCATGTATGCTGAGCAAAAATGTCCAACCACCAAGCCCAGGCCCTTCTCATTGCCATGGTTTCAGGCTGGATGCCATTAGAGTTGTGGGGGTTTGCTGATCTAGAGATGCTTGCAGGACAGGGACCCTGGGACTGCAAAGAGGACCTCGTGCCTGACCTTTGCTGGTACCAGAGCTAAAGACTCTTGCCGGGTCCCCACTCCGCTCTGTTCCTGGCCTTGCCCTCTGGCTTTGCTGCCTGCTCTGGCTACATGTCCTCTCCTAGGCTGCGCCAGACGGGGAGGGATCCAGGAGGGACACAGGCCTTGGGCAGCTCCCAGGGAAAGGGGCCCGCCACGCCTCCACTAGCTCCAAGAAGCGGCTCCCAACAGAAGAGAGACGTGATCCAGCGGCTGCTTGGAGGAGGCTGCTGCATGGTCCAGGCAGAGGCCATGGAGGCTTCCCCACCTCAGGGAGGGCTCTGTTGCTTCCAGGTGCCCAGTTTTCAAAGTCCTGGCTCTAGCAGCACTGAGGGATCCCTGCCAGGGCTGGCAAGCCCTCCGGGGACCCTTCCGGGTCAGAGGATGGAGGCAGCGCTGGGGTAGAGGGCTGGCTCTGCCCCCCGCCCCGTTTGCCTGGCGTGGGGGGACCTAGCAGCACGTGGCCACGTGGATCATGACGTCTTCTCACCCTGACTCATCCCCTGAACTGTCTGCCAGGGGAGGGTGTGTGTGTGTGTGTGTGTCCCAGATTGGGGGGTGATAGTGCTGGTTAGGGTCCCACGGTGCTCCTTGGCTCCCGCTCCACGCCTCTGCTGTGACTTCACGGGGCCTCCTCAGAGGGGAGCAAGGAGGGGCGAGGGGAGAGCAAGTGAAGGGTCGGAGTCTGCAGAGATGGGTTAGGGGTGGGTGGGGATTAGCCGGCCCTTTAAGAGCCAGTCCCTGGAGGGGTGATGGGAACTCAGGAGGAGAACTGGCAGCAGCCGCTTTCCTGCTGACCCAGCCAGGAAATCTGATTCATGGTTTCATCAATATGGTGCATTTAGACATGAGGAGGTAATAATGGAGATGAAGTAAAAGGCTCTGTGCTCACAAGGCACCTGGAACTCTAAGTGGCCCAAGATGCCCCCAGAAGCTGCCTCTGCTTCTGCCCCCCCCCACTATGGCTGTGCACACCCCATGACCCACAGTGGCCCTGGATGGGTGGTTTTGGGGATGGCAGCGATCAGAGAAACAGAGGCAAGAGGATCTCTTCGAGGGGGTGCCCAGGCAGCATCTCCAGCAGGGCTGGGAAATATCCTTCCCTGCTTGGAACCCTGGAAAGTTGCTGCCAGTCAGTGCAGGAAGTACGGAGCTAGATGGGGCCAGGCTCTAATTCAGCAGAAGGCAGCCTCCCCTGCTCCCGTGCTTGGGGAAGGGGCTGCAGCTCAGGGGCAGAACCTCGGCTTGGCATGCAGAAGGTCCTCGGTTCACTCTCTGGCAGCAGCTCCTGGGCGTTTCCCAGATTACACGCTGCAACGTACTCACAACGTGTCTGCTAAGTGTCCCTCCGTATTCCCTGTGTTTCCACTGCTTTTACTAAGGGGTTTGAGAGAGTGTCTCCATGGAGAGTGAGGAAGGCACATTTCAGGAGTCGGGCTACAGAGGAGATGGTGGTTATTATGGTTACCGCTGTACCATCTGAATGCACAGAAAGTGAGGAGATGTGCCTCTTCTAAGGGTGCCAAAGGGTGCTTCACGGGAGAGGTGGACTCTGAGGAGGGGTGTGCAAGGAATAAGTGGGGAGGCACCCTGCAGGTGCTTTGCTATAGGGTTCCAGGCACCGGGGGCAGCAGGGGGGGAGGCACCGGAGGGAGCAGGAGACCTTTGGATGGCTGAGGACGGTGGAGCTAGAGGAGTGAAGGTCGCGGGCAGGAATGCAAGAGAGTCTAACTCTGTGCTCACAACATACCCAGGTGGAATCCAGTCTAGGAGGGCCATGAAGGAGGAGGGGCCTCTGCACAGGTCTCCTCACCGAGAGGCTTCTGTACTTCTCATCAGAACTCCATGTCAAGATACTCTGTTCAGAATCTGCTCACAAAGGCTGCGTCTACAGCCTCAGCGGCTTTTATCATGTGTGCTCAGCAAGATCTGTAGCCCTGAGAAAAGAGGAGCTGAAACTGACGCTCACGAGGTTATTTCCAGACATGATGGGGAAAGGGTAAGTAAAGGCCATGTGTGGGTTACATCCAGAGGTAACTTTGGAGCCTGGACCTAAAGGCCTTTGGAGGCCTCCCGCTGCAAGTTAAGCATCATTTTTGGACACGTAGGTTCTTGAGGGCACAACCCACACCACCCAGGACAGACTAAAGAGGATTTGGGGGTCCACAGGGGGTGTGGAGGCCTGGCCTGGCCCTCAGCCCCGAAGTCCAGGGGTAAGCGTGCTCTGGTTACACCATTGTGGATGGTTAGTTCTCAGCAATGGCCGCACCCTTTCCCCTGGTGTTTGAAGCCTGCATGTCTGGGCCTTGTGTCCTAAGCTTAGAACACAGGCGTCATCAATCAGAAAGAGGCTCGGAGAAATCTAAGTCAGAGTGCCGTCCTGTCTATTCATGGCCCAGAGAAGGTAGCCCAGGGTGGCCAGCCACTTTATGGATGTGTCAACTAGCCTGGCATTAGCAAAAACCCAAATATGCTTAATTGGCAGCCAGTAATTAAGAGAGGGGGCTTGATTGACATTGGGAAGGACTTTTCAGAGTATCGGTAATATCATGAATGAATAGTACTTTGAAGTTAGGGGGCTTCTCCAATGTAATAACCTTTCACAGGACACATACATGATGAATATGCCTGCAATTCTAAAAAAAACATCTTAGGATGCAATCGATCACAGAAAAGTGGAAACATTTTTGGTGTTGAAAGCATATTAACAGTTGGAACCACCACTTTCTCCATAGACTTCTGGGTGTCTTGTGTGGAGGTTGGTCACCATTCACTGGCAAACCTCGTGCTATGCTGGCATATAGCCTGTTGTGGGCTGCAGGCTCACTTTTAGCCCGTCCACCCCATGTAATGTTTGTCTCATATATCTGTCACCGCTGTTTTGAATTTTTTGTTGTTTGTCTAATCTACAAGGGCAACCAGAAATTGGTAAGTCCTAAACAAACTGAGAGACCTGAGAGGCCAAGTGGAAGACAGATCATCCTGGAGAGAATCTATCTATGTGGCTGCTAGGAGTTGACACCGACCTGACGGCACTTCATCCATCCATCCATCTTTTAAAAGTTTCATTTCTGAGTTTGTGGACAACCAGCTAGGACAGGACCCATCCCAACAGCCAAGCCCTGGCCAGGTGAGGCTTAGCGGGAAAACCAAGTAAACAAAGGAGGGCATTAACACAAAACCATCCCTACAGCAGGATGACAACAGCAGGCGCTCCCCCGCAGTCAGCACATGCAAGCCAGCAAAAGGCTTGCCTGGGGTGCCCACGGGCAGGTTTCTCTCCACACAGCCCTGCACAGGGAGAGTCTGCGTGTGAACCGTGGCCTGTGCATTCACAGCCTGCCCTCATGCAACTGGCCACGTAGGAGGCCATTCCTTTGCACATGCCCCTGGCTGTGTTTTGTGGTTGTGCTTGGGCACCTCTGCACGCGTGCCCTTGAAAGGGCTGTTTCCTCTCTCCACTTCCAGGGCGTGGGATCAGGGGGGCGGGTGCCTGGACTTTCTCGGATGTCCGGCAGCCCCCCCCCCCAAATGGAGGTGTGCCAATGACGTGGAAAGGGGACCTGGCTGCTGCTGGCTATCCTCAGACCTACAGCTCCCTTGCACACACGGTTGCTGTGCAATTTTGCGCCTGGCTGGGGACTGTCTGGGGGAAGGAAAAAGCATCTGTGCCACCTTGACTTTGGTCCTCCTGCCTATGGGCACACAAGCCCTGCTGAAAGGAATGGGCGCTGGCCCAAAGCAAGGTGGATGTTTATTGTGCTGCTGTCCTGTCTGAAAGCATAGCTAGACATCCAGGAAACAGGGAACGGAAGGAGGAAGCCAGGAATCAGAGCACCGTCTGAATTAGGATTGTGAAATCCCAGAAAAGCAAAAGCTCCCCAGTTGCTATTCCTGTCCCATCCTTCTCGCACCAAGGCCAGGAGCCAAATGTCTCACTCCGCAGAAGGCCATCTCCCCCACCTAGCCAAGCAGCCAGAGCCCCCCTTGGGCATCACTGGAAGGCAGCTGCTGGGCCCAGAGCTCTGAGTGACCCAGTCAGGATGGGTTTGTCTGCACATCTCTCTCCTCGCCCCCTGCCCGAGTGTGCACATGAGTGCGCGCAGAAGCCTTTCTGTCGGTGACTGTGGATGACGGGGAAGAGGGTGGTGTGTGCAGAATCTGCACTTCAAGGCCTGCAGACAGCAGATCCTTGCAGCTGGGAGCCTGGAGGAGGCGGGCACATGCGTGCAGCAGCCCTGACTGCTGTGGTGTGTCTCACCCAGCCCTGCCTGTCCTTGGGTCTTCGGAACACACGGATTAGGAGTGTTTGCTTTTTCCACCAGGAGAGTAATCCCCGTTTGAACAGAGCAGCCCCTGCCTGATATTTTTCTGACATTAATATTATCATTGTCAGCCAGCTACAGAGCCTGGCTGTCGCCTGCGATTAGGGCACCGGCAGAGATCAGCGTAAGATTTCGCTAGCGTCTCATTACTGCTGACTCTGGTTCTGCGCATCTTATATAACTCATCTTGCATGAAGCTGTCACAAAGGCGAGCCATTTCTCCCCGTGAAACAGGCAGCACCTTAATCCTGGGAGACAGAGGGGCAGATGCTGGCCAGGCCCTCCTCTGCTTCTCACACCACTTCCCTGAGCTGCCTTCATGTCCACTTAACCACAGTAGGTCCAGCCAGCCGCAAAAACCTTTCTCTTCTCACCATCTTGCACTCTGTAGCAGCAGGTTTCTTGCTGGAAAAGGCTGCTGCGATGACAGAGAGCAACGCAGGACAAGTGGGCCTTCCGGGAAAATGCGCTTCAGTGCCTTGATCCTCATGATTGAGGCCCCAAATGCCAGTTTCCAGGACAGGACGTGAGAACAGCCCTGCTAGATCAAGCCCAAGGAGGCCCATCTAGTCCAGCGTCCTGCTTCACACAGTGGCCCCCCAGATGCTCCTGGGAAGCCCACAGGTAGGAGGAGGGGAGGGCCTGCCCTCTCTCCTGCTGTTGTTCCCCTGCCACTGGTATTCAGAGGCATCCAACTTCTGAGTTTGGAGGCAACCAATAGCCATCAGGACTAGTAGCTATTGATAGACCATGGATTTGTCTAAGTCCCACTTAAAGCCATCCAAGCTGGTGGCCATCCCCACAACCCATGGCAGAGAGTTCCACAGTTTAATGATGTGCAGGGTACTTCGTCTGTCAGTCCTGGCTTTGGGAACTCTGGAGCTCTTTCTAGTTGCCTCCTCATTTGAGAGGTGTGTGTGTTTGAATCCAGGCATTTTTTGGAGGGTGTGTGTGTGTGTGTGATGACCTTATAGTTCAAGCAAACACCCCATGAAGGCTGGAGGCTCTCAGCACCATGGACAGGGCCCAGGGAGGACTGGTCCGGCAGTCCAGTGCAGAGATGACTATTCACCATCACGGTGCTTTGACATGTGCATGTTCCATGTTGGCTTTGCTCTTTCCAGAGGGAGATATTTAAGTCCAGTTCACACTTGAATGTGAACTTCACATGGTTTGCCTTCACATTCACATGCTTTAGACTTCTTGGCATCTTTTGACAGGCTTGGTTCTGGCAGGCTTCGAAATAAGAAATGTCAGAAGTGGTTAAATGTCAAATAGTAGATACTATTGCATTTAATCTACCAGGTGCCACCTGACTGAAGGGGGGGGAACCCCCCTTCATGAGCACAGCCCAGTATTCAGCCAACCAGTTAGCACTGCCCAGAGTGCTCTGCTGGCAGGGTTCAGGCCTTCTTCTGGGGAACGCTAGCCCTTCTCGGAAGCTTGGCAGGATCCCCCGATCAGTGGGCAACGAAACAGGAACAGTCAGGGACTGCGGAATGGCCCACAGGGGCATGCGGGGTGTGTGTGTGTGTGTGCAGTCTAGGGCAAGCAGCTCCCCACGAGGCCTGCCAGTGGCTCGCTCTATCTATCTATCTATCTATCTATCTATCTATCTATCTATTCACATTGATCTCCCACTCTTCCTCCCAGGAGCCCAGAGCGGTGTGCTACGTACTTGAGTTTCTCTTTCACAACAACCCTGTGAAGTAGGTTGGGCTGAGAGAGAAGTGACTGGCCCAGAGTCACCCAGCTAGTTTCGTGGCTGAATGGGGATTTGAACTCGGGTCTCCCTGGTCCTAGTCCAGCACTCTAACCACTACACCTCGCTGGCTCTCATGTGAACGTGTGTGCCCAGGGGCGAGAGGCTGCCAGTTCCCTGCCCCAAAGAGGGCCCCAGTCTAAAAAGAAGCAGAAGGGAGGCCCCAGGAAGCCACAGCCCTGGAAGGAGGCTCTGCTGGGCTGCAGGGAGGGCTGGGAGAGGCCCTCTTGGAGCCCCTCCTTGAAAGGGGGCCTCTTGGCCCAGGGAGCAGCAGGTTGAGCTCCCCGGCTGGTCTGAGGGCTGCGCAGGAGGTGCCGGTGGCGTGGTAGCAGCGGCCTCTTGCCTAGCGGGGAAGAACAGCCGGAGGAGACCGTGACTGAGGCCTGCAGCGGTGTTGCTCTGGGAATGCAGGCCTTGCTGGTGGGCATCTGATCCCGGCTCTTTGTCGCCTCTGCAGGATCCTGCCTGCCTGCCTGGGCCTGTCCGGAGGGGCAGAGCATTCACTGCCGGAGGCATCCAGCCAGCCATTCTGCACTAGCTGCCCCCCTGAGGGCCAGACTTGGGGGCAGGCCAGGGGAGGGGGCCAGGGGCTTGGCAGGGCATGCGGCCCTGGGGGTCCCACTGCACAGGAGCTGGGCACAAAGGCTTTCTGGCCCCGCTTTGGGGGTCCCATGGAGCACGCGGAGAGAAGCCGCAGCATGGGCGGCAGGGGGCTGGGGGGCTGCAGAGTCCTGCTTGCCTGTCCCAGGGGCTGCTGGAGATGGTGGCCCCCCCAGGCCTGGCTGAGCCAAAGGGCTTGAGTGGGGAGCAGCACAAAGGACTCTGCCCCTCCTGCCGTGCCATGCGCAGCCGCCGCCACCGCCTGGATCCCTTCTGGGTTTGGCTCAGGCTGAGCTGCAAAAGCCCCTCCTCGCAGGAGGAAGGCTGCGTCTGGGCGGGGGGGGGTCAGCTGGCTGCTGCTTCTGGAGACTGGGGTGGTCTCTCCCATGGTCTGTGTTGGATGGACATGTGGCTGGCGGGTGGGGTGGGGTGGGGTGGGGGGGCTGCCAGTCAGCTCATGGGAGCAGCGCTGGGGGAGGGGGAGTGTGGCCATCAGGCTTCCTGAGCCCACACGCTGCCTGTAAGCTGGCCACTCAATGGGGGGGGGGTTGCTGCTCCACCTGAGGAATGGCCAGCCCACAGGCATTGCAGGAGAGAGAGGAGCAACTGGAGCTGCTGCCCCCTTGGAGCCCCCCCTCCCGGCTCCTCAGGATGGACTGCTACTGAGTGTGATGCACCCCCCCCAAGTCATTTCCTGATCTGAATCAGCAGGGCCAGGAAACACAGCAGAGACATAGGAACAGAGGAAGCTGCCATATACTGAATCAGGCCATTGGTCTATCTAGCTCAGTATTGTCTGCACAGACTGGCAGCGGCTTCTCCGAGGTTGCAGGCTGGAATCTCTCTCAGCCCTGTCTTGGAGATGGTGCCAGGGAGGGAACTGGGAACTTGGATGCTCTTCCCAGAGTGGCTCCATCCCCTCAGGGCGATCTCTTACCCTGTGCTCACACACCAAGTCTCCCATTCAAACGCAACCAGGTTGGGCCCTGCTTAGCTAAGGGGGCAAGTCCTGCTTGCTGCCACCAGACCAGCTCTCCAAGACTATCACCCCGCAGCCGCCCCTCTCTGTCAAAGACCTGAAGGCATCTCACAGGGGCTGCTGCTGCTGCTGCTCCCACACCAACACAGCCCACGATCCCCATATGTGGGGGGGGGGAGGCTGAGAGAACGGACTTGCAGCAACTCTGCCATGGGCTCTGCACAGTTCACACTGCAAGCTAGAGGTCAGCTGAAGCTGGCTTGGACTCCCAGCCACAATTACACACACGCAAGCAATGCCCCTGAGACTTCATCAAAGGCCAGGCCCCTTCACTGACCCCCCACCCCCATGACCCCCAAATCCAGCCGTCAGTGACAGGCCGAAGCCTTTTGCTCCACTGACCTACAAGCGGATATGTTACGTTTTTCAATATGGAAAAGCTGGACAACATGGGGGCGGCGGGGAATCATCCGAAGGAGCAGGAAGCCCTTCCCAAACTGCTGCGCTCCTTCCCCTGGAAGTGGGGCTGTGCTGCCGTCCAGCTTTGCTCCCTCTGGGCAGCTCCCCCAGCCCCGCCCCACTCTTCCGCCTCTTGCAGCTGGGCTTGCTCTCTTTGCCACGAGGAAGCGCCCAAGAGGGCAGGCTGCGACGTCTCTGCTCCCTTCGCAGCTGGGGGAGGAGCCCAGCCTCACCGATGCGCACAAGGGCATGTCCCTCCTGCTGCTGCTGCCTGCCTGCTCCTTGCACCTGGCACTTTTCTTGCCCTGCGGCGGAAAGGCCTTCCAGATCCTAAACCCCGCCCCCCACTAGCGCTGGTACTATGCGCAAGGATAGGCCACGTGTTCAGCCACAGCCCCCGTCCCCAAAGGGCTCCCCATCTTAAAACCCTCAACATAAGGTAGACCCCCGCCACAGCCACAGGAGCAGGGACACTGTGCTGGGGATGGAGAGGGCCAGTTGCTCTCCGCTTGCTAAATGTCAGGGGAATCCCCACCCGAAAAGGTGCCGCTTGGCTCAGTTGGCAGGTCTCTCCCCTCTGCCCCCCCCTTGCCCCACCGGCTCCTCCACTTCCACCCAGCCCCCCCCCCCTCGTGCTTCTGAGGCCCCGCCGCGCAGAGCCGGACAAAGTCAACAGCGGCCGCGGGGGCATCTTGTCTGCCACCCCAGCCGCTCGCTCGCTCGCTCGCTGGGGAGGGGCCGGCTTGCCGCTCCTCCCGCCTGGGTGCCTCCTGCGGCAAGGAGGCCAGCTCAGCTCCGACGCAGTCCTTGCAGACAGCAGCGGCTGTGACCAGGCTGCCAGCAGGGACAGCGAGGTCAGCCTTTGCTTCCCAGCAGTTCGCTCCCCGGCGAAGGGCCCGCCCGGCACCCTCCGGCGTGCTCCGCTCCAGCGGCTTGCTTTGCTTTGCTTTGCTTGCCCGGCCAGAGGACCGCCGCGCGGGCAGAGTCCCCATCCCGGGCCCAGCAGGCCGGCCCTGTCCTCAGCCTGCCTCGCGGGAGGGCCCTGAGAGATCCCTGCTTCCGGCTCGCGCCCTGAGAGACCCCCGGGAGCGCGCTGGGGATGGCTCTGCCTTAAGCTCAGGCCATGCCCCGCCCGCAGCCCCAGCTCCGGGACTTGCCCTTTGGCCGGCCGAGTGCTGCGAGCTCAGCAATGCTGCTGCCGGATCCCACCCCTGAGCTGTGGCGAGAAGACTGGGGTGGCAGGAAAAGCGCCGCGGGAAGCCAAGGAGGCTTCTGCGGGGCGACCCTGCCCTCAGGCAGCGCCGCCCGCCCTGCTGCCGCCGCGACACAACACACGATGCTGGCCTGCGATTCAGAGTCGCACTTCCCCGAAGGGCTCCTCCTCAGCCGCGCGCTGGATCCCCTTCTGCTGCCTTGTTCCTGGCAGAGCGGGGCTTGCACGGAGCCTCCGACCCGGGCCTTGCCGTCGCATGCAAATGCTTGGGGCGTAATTGCCAGCAATAGCATGGAGGGGAGAAAAAGGACGGGGAGACCCAGAGCGGCGACCAGAGAGGCAAGTGGAAAGTGTAAACAGAATGTGGACCAGTAGCCTGCAGTAATAACAGTCATCGAATCCCAGTGCACTTAGGGACAGAGGAAGCGGCCTTCTGCTGAGTCAACCCTTGCTTGCTCCATCTCGCTCAGTATTGCCTACCCAGACTGGCAGTGGCTTCTGCAAGGTTCCTATCTTGGAGATGCTGCCAGGGAGGGGACTCGAACCCTCTGCTCTTCCATCCCCTGAGGGGAAGATCTTACAACGCTCACACTTCTAGTCTCCCCTTCATATGCAACCAGGGCAGACTCTGCTTAGCTAAGGGGACCAGTCCTGCTTGCGACCACCAGACCAGGTCTCTGGTCTCCTCCCACCTTAGCCAGATGGTTGGCTTCCTTGCTTGTTTATGCCTGTTCGGAATCCTTGTCTAAGAAAAAGTCTTTTGCCAGGGAAAAGAGGGAGCTCAGTTGGTGCTGGATTCTCTGGCTGTCCCTCGGTGGGCCAAGTGCAGGCTGAGGTACAACCCTGGTGGGATGGAGGGGGAGGCCCCTGGGAAGACGGCCGGCCAAAACCTGCCTCGCTGCCATGACTCCTGTTTCCGCAAAGAGGCATTGAGCAGCTGCTCAGCCGGGCTGGATGCCCTTTGGCAGCCCCAAGAGTGGGGTGGGTGGGGGTGGGCTGTTGCTGGGAGGGCTTCGCTGGCCCCATTCTGCCCAAGGCATCCTTAAAGGCCGGCATGCTGGTGCTTCTGGCCCTCCAGTGGGGGTTCCCTGCAGGGCAGCAGGCCTCCCTTGGGCTTGCTCAGCAGGGGCACCACCTGTGAAGAGGACAGCCTTGGCTACCACCACCAGCACCAATCTGATGCTGAGGCGCCTTGAACACGCAGAGCCACCCAGGCCACTGCACAGCCGTCACGTGGGCCACACTGGTCAGCTTCATCTCCTGAACTGACAGACGGGTCTGACTCTGGCAATCAGAGCTCTCAGAGAGACCAAAAGCAGGAGGACGAGTGAGGGGAGGGCTCGTTTCTGGGCTTCACCTCCATCCTGCAACCCTTCCCAAAAGACCCCCCCCGCCACTGTCTTCCTCAGGCCTCATCCTGTCCCTTGGTGAACCTGGAAGCCCCCTGAAGCCCAAGAACAAATTCCAGCAGGCAGAATGGCATTCTGATTAATTAGACCATAAAGGAATAATTTTATCAATCCAGCCATCTCAAGCAGCGAGATGCAATGCTTTGTCCCGGCTAATGGGAGCTTCATGTCTCCAATTAGCGTTGGGAGGATTCATCTTTGGAGCTGGGTCCCATCTCAAATTGACATTTAGGAGAATGTCAAAGGCAATTTCCTTCAAGTGCTTCATTCCCAAACGTCAGGGAAAATATTTCATTTGTGGCAGCTTCTCTGGATACAGCCTGCCTTTCTCTCCTTTTCAACGGAAGGGACTCACAGCCACAGAATGGCCTGGGGGGCTATTATCTGGACCTGCTGCCTCTTCAGGGGGCCTTGTGGTCTAGGGCCACAACCCCACATGCCACACGAGCCCTGTGGCTTCCAAGGCATGCTCAGCTCCGTGCTGCTGGTGGCCCATCAGAAGGAGGGTCTGCTCTGGAGCACCTGCCGACTTCCCGGGGCCTGATCCTGCTCTGGCAGTAAAGGAGAGAGGAAGGTCAACGCCAGAGGGAACATTCACACGTAGCTTTCCCCAAGACCTCTTTAAGGCACAATTTAATATATGTTTGAAAACTGGGCGTTCAAGACAGCAGCAGGTGGGCCCATCCTGGGCCTCAGGGGGGAAGCCGGTCCTTCCACTGGGAAAGTCTTCTTGGTCACCTACTGAGGAGGCAGACAGCATTCCCCTAAGGTCTGAGGGGAGCCTAGCAGAGCAGAGCAGTGTGTGTGTGTGTGTGTGTGTGTGTGTGTGAAGCAGTTTGCTCCTCAGTGGGGCAGGAGAGTTAACGGCAATTGGGGAGGCTCTCTGGAGGGCTTTGGCTGCAAACAGATTGCCCCTCAAAGCCGCCGCTGGGTTGGGACCTGCTCTCCGACTCCTTGTCCAGCTGACACACAGACAGGCACGCCTCCCCCCCCCTTTTATCTTCCTCTCTCTTGTTCCTGATCTTCCTCCTTATCCAGCTGAAAACAGGTCCAGACTGTTAATGCCCCAGAGGTCCACGAGTGTCTCAAGGAGGACATAAAATGATACCATTACCAGAAGCCTCCTTTTTATTTTATTCTGTTTATTTTTAAACTTATATCCTGCTTTTCCTCTGAGGAACTCAGGGGAATTTTTGTCCTCACAACAACCCTGTGCGGTAGGTTCAGCTGAGAGAGACATGACTGGCCCAGAGTCACCCAGCGAGGTTCATGGCTGAATGGGGATTTGAACTCGGGTCTTCCTGGTCCTAGTCCAGCACTCTCACCACTACATGATGCTGGCTTTTCTTCCCAGTAGTTTACCCAAGAGAGGTATACCACCCAAAGGGGCAATCCATCTGTTTTTCAAATGTTGCATTCTAATGTGAGTTATAATTCTTCTCCTTGGTTTCTGTTATGATTTATTGTTATAGAGGAGCCATTTTAATAAATTGTTAATGGGGAGGGGGGAAATCAGTGGGGCAGGGAAAGGGCCCTAGAGAGGGAGCAGACCCCCTTCCTCCCCATGTCCGGGTTGCTCTTCTTCTCCGCTTCCATTGGTGCTGCTGCTTCCAGCCCCCTAGACGTGTGTTCAGCCTGCCCCCCCACTACTTCTCTTGGGGGAGATTCCCTTCCCCAGCATGGAGGGAACATTTGTCACCCCATTATTACCGACATCATTTCCCATCAGGAGATTCAGGCTTTAGCTGCAAGAAAGAAGCGGAGAAGGCGGCTCGAAGGTGGCTGGATATTGGAAAGCAAAGGTCACGGTAAGAGAAACGGGCTCATTTTGCAGCAGCAGCAGCTGCAGCAGCAACACCGGACCTCCAGAGGCAGGGAGTTCTTGCTGCTGCTGCTGCTGCCGCTGCCGCTGCCTCCCAGCTCCCAGCAGGGCAACTCATCTGAGCAGGAGGAAGAAGCACCCAGCCTGGAGGCAGCTGCAGGAGGAGGGGAGGGACCCTCCCCGGGGCCAGCCTGGCCTTGGCTCCCTGCATGCAATGGCCACCGGCTACCCATGCCAGAGGGCCGAGCTCCCTCCCTGGAGTGGAACCCCATAGGGGGCAATGGGCAAGAGCCAGCCCCAGAGGTGCCCCCTGAACCCTCTGTGGGGCGGCAAATGGCAGGCAACGGGTTACAGAAAGCAGCAGCATCTGGGGCCGTAAATGCCAGCGACCTGCCTTGGGTGAGACCTCTTGATTATTCCACCACAGCATGGCCAGGTTGCAGAGTAATCAAATTAGGCTAATATTATGGGGAGGAAAATGGGCAGATAAGTGGCTTCAGCTGATCACTATGACCTGAAGGTGGCCATGCAAATTGCTGGCATAATATTATGTAAATTGCCAGGATGGCTCCAGAGAGGGGAGCTTCTTGCTAGAGGGAGGGGAAGTGAGGTGTGAGGGAGGCCCTGGAGGAGCGGGGTGGGGGTGGAGGTTGGGGGTCCCCGGGGAAGGGCCACGCCCGGCGATCTGCTTGCTGCTGGGGCTGAGATGGGCATTCTTTCCTGCAGGTATCTCAGCATGTCCAGCCTTTCCAAGTTTCAAATCCCCCTCCATAGGGCGGAATCGTCCTGGCACAGAGGAACAGAGGAAGTGGCCTCCTGCTGAGTCAGACGCTTCGTCCATCTAGCTCAGTACTGTCTACACTGACTGGCAGTATGCAAGCCCTGTGGCTTCCAAGGCATGCTCAACTCCATGCTGCTGCTGGCCCGTCAGAAGGAGGGTCTGCTCTAGAGCACCTGCCGACTTCCCAGGGCCTGATCCTGCTCTGGCAGTAAAGGAGAGAGGAAGGTCAACGCCAGAGTGAGCTTCTCCAAGGTTCAGGCAGGAGTCTCTCCCAGTCTTACCTGGAGATGCCACCAGGAGGCTTTACACACAGGGCTTCTGCTTCAAAAGAGAGTGTGTGTGTTTACACACCAGCCAAACCTACCTTGAAGTCCTACCTTGAAGATTTTTGGACCCACTCCACACACAAACTGGGCTTTGTGGTGAGAATTCTAGCTTATCTCAAAGTATGTCCGGGGTTTTTTAAATGCTGGTTTTAAGCTTCCTAATTTTTTTAGGTTTTGATTTCTGGTTTATTTTTAAATGGTTAAATTGTTTTTCGTTTTTGTATAGGTTTTTAACTTGTTTTATGCTATTGTTAGCTGCCCAGAGATGAAAGTTTGGGGCGGTGTACAAATGTGATAAAATAAATAAATAAATAAATAAGCTACTTTTTCAGAAAACGCTGGAGCAAAGGGAAGAGGCACTGACCAGAATCATTAGCATGACAAGAGACATGCTCTCTTCAGAAATGCAGATCTGTCTCTGCAGGGAGCTCTCTCCCCCTCTCCTTGCCATTGGCTAGAAGGAAAACACTGACACCTGCATGTAGACTTGTTTCAAAAGAAAACCCGAGAGCAGAGGGGAGGGGCCGCTTCTCTACATGCCTCGGAGCCTGAAGCCAAGGGCGAACAACTCCCAGGGACTGAACCTGGGACCTTCTGCAAGCAAAGCAACTCTCTTTGCTTTTTTTTTTTTTTTGCTTTCCCACAATGCTCTTTCCCTGAGCTGCCGCCCCATCTCCAACGCTCCCTTGCATCAGGAGTCCCTTGTCCCAAGTGGTGAGGAGAGGATGCCCCAGAACAGAGAAAGAGCCTCTTGATAGAGAGGCTTCAGGGTCTTGCTGTTCCTTGGCTGGTCCTGAGCAGGCCAGTGAGGAAAAGGCTCAGGGTGCCCCTGCTGGTGGTCATTAGCCAGTTTCATAGGGCGGAGGGTGGAAGTCCTTCCTGACTCCCCAGAGTGAATCAGCCACCAGGAGATGGGCAAAACCTTGCCACTGGGAAATTTCACTGGGGACAGCTCTTGGCCATCCAGTATAGAGTTACTCAGCGTAAGACAAGAAAATGCGAAGAGCCCGTCCCCCATGCTGGTGGGATCCCTTGCTGACCCTGACGGAGGCCTCGGAAAAGAGGTCCTTGCCCAACTCTCTCTTAAACTCTTTTTAAATTTTTATTAATTTTAACAATAATAACATTAACATTCACAACAAATAAACAAATATGGACTTCCCGCTCACACCTCCTCGTGAATCATCCACTATAGAATTAACCCTTGCAACTCTCTCTTAAACCCAGCAAAGTTCTTTACTCCCAGCCCAGAACTGTTTGAGCAAGACAATCCCAGAACTGGACGCATCTAGCAGGCAAAGGGCCTGGTTTTTCTTTATTCATGAAGACGTTTATCAGCCAGTCTTCAGTCTAATTTCTCAGGATGGCTCACAGAAAGGTCAAACAAACAAACAAACAAAAAACAGCTTTGACTTTAAAAACGCATCATTTTCCTTTTTTGTAAGACAAACCATGTTGTAAAACTTGCAGCCAGGACTGGCACTTCTTCTTCAGAGGAGCTCTTCTCAGGAAGCGGCTGGAGCCAGCCCTGCCCAGACAGAAATGGCCTTTGGAAGAGGGGGGTGCAGGTGGTGGCCTGCTGGGGGGGGGGCTGCCCCCAAGTCCAGCCCTGGAGGACTTGGGGCAAGGAAGAGTCAGGGCCACGCTCCATTGGGGAGGGCTGCTGCAGTCCAATGGTGTTGAGGAAGAGGAAGTGGAAGAGGAGGAGGGTTAAGAATATGTATATACTGCTTTTTTGCATGAGGGAGGGATGCTCAAAGCTGTTTAAATAACAAAAGGTATGAGAAAATGGTTCCCTGCCCCCAAGGGGTTCACAATTAAAAATGCAAGCCAAGAGATGCACCTGCAAGAGGAGAGCGAGAAGCTCTCGCCCCCCCCCCCAACCACCCCGCCACCTGCCTGGCTACACTGCCTCTGCCTCCTCTGCTGCAGGGGTGAAGCCAGGGAAGAGAGGGCCCATGTTCACCCCTCTGCCCAGCGGCCCTGCAGAGTAAGGGAGATGGTTTTTTAAAAAATAGGGAGGGTTGGAGCTGGGGCCCCTCAGGGCCTGGGGAGGGGGGGTCTTTGGCCCCATCGGCTCCATGGTAGCGACACCCCTGGCTCCCCGGATGGAAGGAGGGCAGGCAGTGGGGGGTGTGGGACTCCCACCGTGGAAGGGAGCTGAGGGGTGGGACGGCTCCCCGTGCAGCCTCCCTGAGGAGGCACCTGGGTCTGGCGAGGCAGGGTGCAGCTGCGGGCCAGGAGGCGAGCGGGGCTCCTTGGCCCGGTGCGGGGGAGGCAGCTCTGTGGCCTGGGCGGCATCCTTGCCCCTCCGGTGGTGGCAGAGACTCTGGGGGGCGGAAGAGGGTCCCCGCTGGCGCTGGGCCTCCTGCTGGCCGCTTCCTTCCAGCTGGGAGGGAGAGGCCTGGCTGTGGCGGCTGCCGGCGAGGAGACCTCCATCTCCTGGCGGGCTGAGGGCAGCCCACTTCTGCCGAGGACAGCTTGGCAGCTCCATCTCTGAGATCAGCTGGCTGGGAGGGCCCAGGCAGGCAGGCAGGCAGGTGGGTGGGTGGGGGGGGGGGTGGCATCTGCAGAGCACGGCAGCTGGCCACCCTGGGGTTAGGGGGCGCTTTGCTGCCAGTGGGGGCAATTAGCACCGGAGGCCTTTATCTGTCACATTTCTGCCCCACCCTGTGCGGCGCTACTTGGGGTTCCAGGCTCGTCCGACCAGACTCGAGCTCCTGAGCTTCAGCTGGATGTGAGCCCTCCCCAGGGAGAAGCGCCTGCAGACCTGAGCTGCTGCGAAGCCCCTCCCCTGTCAAGCCACCTGCCCCTCTCCTCGGGGGGCACCTGGAGCAGTGTCCCCATTGCCACAGGAAGGTCCTGCACGGAGCGGAGAGCGGAAGTGTGTAGACCAAGCCAAGTTTCTGCCCTTTGTCCGGCTAGGCCAGGGTTATATTCTGAGTGGCAGAAGGGTGTGTGTGTGTGTGTGTGTGTGTGTTGGGTTTTGTGATTATTTGACAAAGCACCAAGGAAGCTCCCACTCCAGTTACAGAGGGCAGAGTTTAGTGGTGGCAGCTGTTTAGAGGGACACGCATGGAGAACACAGCAGAGTCTCAACTACATTAATTTATTGGCGAAGTACATTTGAGATAGGAAAGACCTAGTCCTATCTATCAGCTACATAATGAATCGGTAGGGAGAGGGGGAGAGAGAGGTCTCCATCGCCTCTCTAGGAGGAAAGGATGAGGACTGACTCACTACAGGAAGTACCTGAGGAGGAGTCAAGGCAGGGGCCACGGAGCAGGGACAGGGCAGGAGACCCTCCCTCGCTGCCTCTGCTCCCAATGCCCCTCGTGGCCATTAGGACAGTCGGTGCAAAAGGTCGGTGCCCTGGGAATCCCACAGAGTGTGTCTGAGGCGGGGGGCTGACCCAGCTCCGTTCCTGCTGAGACCTTCGCCTTGGAGAGTTGCTCCTCTCTCTGCAGAGCTCGGCTCCTGAGCAGCCCTGGGCCCCTCGGGTGCTTCCAGACCACGCCAGGGCTGCTGGTCCGGTTCCACACTGTGTGGGGCATCCTGCTGGACTTGGGGGGCAGAAGTCCTGCCTGGGGAGAAACAAAAGAGCCCCCAGCAGGCTGGTGGCAGTGACCAGCCTCTGAGACATGGTCTGGAAGAGCGGTTTTTAGTGGGACTCTGGGAGGCTCTTTGCAAACCCAGGGTGGGGGTGGGGGCTAGACTCCCTCTGGAGAGTGGCGTGTGCCACGTTTCCTCTGGGGTAGCAGGGAAGCTTCCAGGCTGCTATTCCGACCAACAGGCGGAAGCATTTTTCAACCAGCAGATGATCTTCCCCAGGGAGGGCTGCAGCAGCAGGCCGGTAATAGGTGGGCCACACGACCCTCAGAGGGTCCGTTCAGACGTGCTGTGGGACACTGCCAGGGAGGGCTCACCCACCCACCCTGGGACCTGAGCACAAGGAACGAGGGACTCTTCTTGGAGTGCCTCCTCGTCAGCTTCTCCGGCGTTTCCCGAGATGCGCTCTGGGGAAACCCTCATGTGAACACCTCAGCCTGCCTCTGCACAGTGCCCCCCCCCCCGCAACACAATCTGTTTCATCAGCACATTAAGCGCTGTGGTCCTTGCAGCTGATCACTCCTCTCTGCTGCTGCTGTGCTCTATTTATTGGGGAATGTTTGATGCTGACATCATGAAGCAGCCTAGAAAAGAGACGGGGCCGCGGTTCCCCCCTGCCTGCCTGCCTGCCTCCCTCGGCAGAGGACAACTGTGATGTCAGGAGCTGGCCTAGGCAGCAGAATCCGCCCAGAAAGCCAAGCCCGCAGCTGCTTGTTCCACAAGCTCTCAGCACCAGCCAGCCTTGGCAGAGGAGAGCAGGAGTTTCCCTTTGACCCGCAAGGTGTGCAGCCCCATTCTGCCAATCCAGAGGGGAGCCTCATCTCTTCCGCTTCTGGGGAGGCCCAGGCAGCACCTGTCCCATTCCTGCTCTCTCCAGCTAAGGGCTCGTGGGTTGCCAGGCTGGGAAAGAAGCCCTCTTGCCCAAGACCTTGGAGGGAGGCTGCCAGTTGAGTAGACAAGCCTAGGCTAGAGCTACAATTGACTCAGCAGAAAGCAGCTCTAGAGGTGGACAAGGGAGCATCACACAGCAAGGCATCACATCCTTCCAGTGAAGGGATCTCAGGTTGCAGAGCTGGGGGAGATCTGAAGAGCATAAGAACAGCCCTGCTGGATCAGGCCCAAGGCAGCCCACCTAGTCCAGCATCCTGATTTCCACAGGGGCCCGCCAGATGCCCCTGAGAAGCCCACAGGCAAGAGGGGAGGGCAGGCCTCCCTCTCCTGCTGTGGCTCCCCTGCAACTGGGATTCAAGGGCATCTTCTTCTCCTGAGGCTAGAGGTGGCCATTGCTAGCCCAGTCCTCCATGAATCTGTCCAAGCCCCTTTTAAAGCCAACCAAGCTAGTGGCCATCACCACATCCCACGGCAGAGAGTTCCATAGATTAACTATGTGCTGCGTGAAAAAGTACTTCTTTCTGTGGGTCCTACATCTCTTGGCCTTCAGTTTCATGGGATGACCCCTCTTCTAGTGTTGAGAGAGAGGGAGAAACATTTCTCTCTGTCCACTCTTTCTACTCGATGCCTCATTTTATACATCTCGATCATGTCTCCCCGTAGTCGCCTCTTTTTCCAACCACACATTGTGGCCTTGCCTCATACGGAAGGTGCTCTAGGCAGCCCCTGGTCATCTTGGTGCTCTTCTGGTCATCTTGCCCTCTTCTGCACATCTTCCTGCTTGAGCCCTTGGAGAGTTGCTGCCAGTTGGAGCAGACCGTGCTGGTCTATGGGAGCTGATGGTCTGACTCTGTCCAGCTATTCACACGAAACCCTCAAAGCCTCCTTGTTGGGTGTGTGTGTGTGTGTGTGTGTGTGTGTGTGTCTCATCTCTTCCCATCAGCGGTCCTCTTCATCTCTCCATCTAGGCAGGATTGCTCCTAATCTGCTCTCCTACGCTTGGCTAGCTGGTGTTGATCAGCCCAGAGTGAGAAGGTCACCTGCTTAGCAAGCCTTCCCTGCTGACTGTGATCCTGTTTGGCGCCGGATCTGCTCCCCATGGGAGGGATGGGCCCCCTTCTCCCTCCTTGCTCCTCCCTTCCAGGGAGGGAGGGAAACCTTCACTCTGCAAATTATCGGAAGGGCTGGTTTTACTTTCTTTCTTCATCTTGCTGTCTTAGCTTGCATAACTGCAAATGTTATTAATGCACATAAAAATACCTTTAATTAAGCTCAGCCTCCACTGCCAAGGAAAATGAAAGCAGCTAACCCAACAGGAGGAAATGCAGATGGCTTGAGCCACTGGCTAGGGGGTGATGCTGCTGTCAGCCCTGTCCTCTCTTCCAGGCAAGCCATGGGGGGCCCGCCTGCCTGTGCCCTGCCAAGGCACTGCTGGATATCCACCTCCCCCCTGCTGGCCCTGCTCAGAGAGAGAGGCTGATCATGCTGCCCCCTCATGCGCCGGGGGAGAATATGATGGGTGCTGTGGCATTAACAACCAGCCGGGGGAGAAAAGGCCAACGCCATGCTAGGGGTTCATAGGAAAGGGCTAGACACTTCTGGCCACAGCGTCTGGAGAACCAGATTGTTGGACCAGAGAAGATGCAGAAAGGGGCAGCGGAGGAGATCTGTGGAGGCCTCTGAAACTTCCCACTTTCTCCTCCGCACGATGCCGGCAGAGATGAATTTCTCGCTCTCACAACACCAGCCCATGTGGCTCACACTCCATTGAATGGATGGGCAATAGGTTCAGGCCAATGGTTGCTGCTCCACCAACGCCCTGATGAAAGGGGGAGGGACCCCACCACGGCTCCGTGATCGTCTGCGGGATGAATCCCGAGCTCACAGATCAACCACAGGTGCGTCTCCCCGAGGTTTCCTGCTATGTCCGAAGGCGACCCCAGTCTCCTCCTCCAAGACAGAGACCAGGAGTGCTCAGGACCCTGGACAGCTCCAAGCACCACAGGTCAGGACCTTGGCCAGAGCCAGGCAGGGCGTACAGGGAGGGCAGCGGCTCCAGCAGCTTCTCCCAGCAGACTGCCTGAGGGGGAGGGGCCTGGTGCCTGCTACTTAGGTGGGGGACTCGGCCCCACCCCTTCCTGGAGGAAGTGCTGGGTCTTCAAGGGGCCTCGCCTGATCTCCACTTGCTTTGGAGATCCTGGGGAGCCTCCACGATGACTGCTGGGTTCTTGGAGGACTCCTCCAAAGTAGTGGAAGGCAGAGGAGGGCAGAGCTCTGTCTTTGGGTCTGGGTGGGGTGCTGGCCTACCCTGTGTTGGGGCTCCTGGTGGGTGGCCAAGGGCCAGCCATGCCTGCGCCATCGATTCCTCCCGCTCTGGCTCTTCCCCTGGACTTTCCACCTCACCCCCTACCTGGGGAGTTCCAGGGCTGGCTCATGACTGCCTTCACCCAGCAGGTGCTTTGGTTTTTCCTGGGTGTGGGAAATGAGACCAGGGCCAGCATTTCCAGGATTACTGCCTCCCCAGTCCAAAGGCAGAGAGGTCCAATGGTTGCAGGAAGGGGAGGGAGAGCAGCTGGGAATTGCACCTGATTTGCTTCCACCTTTTTCGCTGGCAGCTCTTTCATCTTCCTGTGCCTGCCTGAGCTCCACGAAGGCCCTTTTGCATCTCATGAGCAAGCGGCACCCAGCAGCCGAGGAGCCTAACGAGGCAGTTGCCGACCGAGAGGAGGCGGGAGCGCTTGGGCCTCTGTGGCCAGGAGAAGGTTTTGCTGCTGCCGTCAGTTAGGAAGGAACCGCCACCAGGCAGAGGATATTTCAGGGCTCCGAAACCTCATTTAAGTGGGAGTGGAAGACCGGAGAGGGTTGCTAACGAGAGCCCGGCAGGATCCTGGGCCTGCAGAAAGGGAGATATAAATATTCCTGCTGACACAGCAGTGGTGCCTGGAAGAGGAAGTTGGAGACAATCAAAGCCCCCCAGGGACTCAGGTATATTGCGGGGGACCTCTGGGGCCGCTCCTGACAGCAGCTCAGGCAACTGGTTGAGACCTCCAAAGAGAACTTTCCTGTACAGTTTGATCCGAGCCAGGGGGGGGGGGCGGGAGAGGGGCGAGCCGGGAGTCCGGCCGAGGGCTTCGGCAGCTTCCTGGGCTAGTCTGGGGCTGCCTGCTGTGCTCTCCCTTCTGCCTCCGCCTGTTCGGCTGGATCAAGGAGCGGCGTTGCCTTTGGTGCCGCTCAGGTGACAAGCCCCGCAGGTGACAGGGCTGGGGAAAGATCTGAGGCCTGAGCTGCCAGCAAAGCTCCGTGGGTCATCCCCTCTGCTCCCTCCTGCTGCTGTTAACAGGCCACCAACAGCTGGTCCTCCTGGCTGGCAGCTGGAGGGGCGTGCGGTGCATGTGCCAGGGCAAGGCTGCTGGCGCTCTGCGTGCCTCTGCTTCTCACTTGCCATGGAGAGATGCCGCAGGCAGGCAGCCAAGCAGATCGGGCCCCAAGTTGGGCAGGAGGGGGCAGCTCATAAGAACATAAGAACAGCCCTGCTGGATCAGGCCCAAGGAGGCCCATCGAGTCCAGCATCCTGTTTCGCACAGTGGCCCACCAGATGCCATTGGGAGCCTACAGTCAGGAGTTGAGGGCATGCCCTCTCACCTGCCGTTACTCCCCTGCAACTGGTACTCAGAGGCACCCTGCCCTTGAGGCAGGAGCTTCCCAGGCCAGCGCTGGGGGCAGGAAGATGGAAGCCCACACCGGGATTCTGGGCGAGGTCCGTGTGCCGGGCAGGAGGAGGGGGAAGCCAGCCCCAAAGCCAGACCAGCAGAGGGTGCGAGGAGTGCTGGTGGTGCTGCTGTTGTTGGATGGGAGGGAGGGACGCTCCAGGGCTTACTGCTGGCCTCCTCCGCTCTCTGTCTCACAGGGTCTCCAAGGACTCCGCTGGCCGCCCATCACCACTGGAGCCGTGGGGGGTCAGACCTAGACCCCTTCTGCCCTCCCTGGCGGCCCTAGCGGGTCTGCCTTCCCGACTCGCTGAGCTTGGCTCTCCTGAGGTGCTAACAACCCCCCAGCTGTGCGGGCAGGGCTGCCTCCGTTGCAGGCAGGCAGGCTGCTCCTTGTTCTGGCCCAAAGACTGTAAGCCGCACTGACGGCGGGAGGGATAGCAGGGGGAACAAACACACAAAACACCTCTTTTGAAACTCTTGGTGTAGAGGAGGCTCCAAAAGCGTGTGCGCACACACACACTCACATACACATTCCCACACACTCACGGCTTTGGTGCAAACACTACACTGCTCCTTTAAAACTTGTTTCGTTGTGCTCTTGTTGGAGCTCACTGAGTCTTGCCCAGCAGAAGCAGGTGAGACTCCTGAGTGCTAAATGCAAGCCAGCTGAGCTCTCTTCTGGAAAAAGTCTTCCGGAGGCTTCCAGGCTTGGAGGCCCTGCACTGGCGGCCAGTCTCTTCCTGGGGGCTGGTTTCCCCCTGTGCAGTCTTAACTGGCTGGGGCCCCAGCGGGTGCCTTAAGGACTGCCTGCTGCTCCCAGCTCAGCCCACCCACCTGCCTAGGTCAGCTACGGGGGAGGCTCTGCTCTGCACATCGGCCAGGCCTTCTCAGTGGTGGTCCCCAGGCTGTGGAACTCATTCTCCGCTAAGACCTGCATGGCTCCCTCTCTCCCCTCAGCCGTTAGGGAGAAAGTGAAGCGTAGCCTTTTAAGCGAGGCTTTCCGCCAATGAGTCCCCCCCCGCCCCGCTCTCTTTAAAACTTTAGCTGTGTTTGTACTGTTTGGGGGCGGCTTTTATTTAAATTTTATTATTGCTTTCATCTTCTTGTTAACCACCCTGGGCTCTCAGGATGAAGGGCAATAAGAACATCAGGACAGTGCAGCTGGATCAGGCCCACCAAGTGCCTCCGGGAAGCCCACAGGCAAGAGGTGAGGGCATGCCCTCTCCCTTGCTGTTGCTCATAATAACAGGTAAAAACAGCCACCAATATTTATATACTGCTTTTCAAAAAGTTTCCAAAGCAGTTTACACAGAGAAATAATACATAAATAAACGTAATGGAAGCAAGTAAACAGATAAAGAGAATTGTGTTTCAGCTTGGAAGGCTCTCTCCTTTCTGAAATAATATTGCAACTTTTTACCCCTCCCCATCTCTGTGCTTTTATCCAGCTGAAGTGAATTCTGCCCTAAAGTGGAGCAGGGAGCAGGCAACTCCCAGCTCTCTCCTCCAGCAAAACTGCTCAGACTGGAGGAAGTGGGCCCGAGTCTGGGGCTTTATAGGGCCCAACAGAACCCCATTGGCTCCTCTGAGTCACCTGACACCACTGAAGCAGGAGCGGCAGGCCCTCCCTCTGGGCAGCAGACTTAGTGGTGCCGGAGCAGAGCAGAGCAAAGGCCAGCAGCGCCCTCTTCTGGCCGCTTGTCACCAGGGCAAAAAAAGCCGCCAGGCAGGGGCCTGAATCCTGCTGCCAGAGTCCTGGATCGAGGCCCCTTGCAGTCTCTGGCCTCATCTGAAGCACCCAGTTGTGGGGAAAGGAATTCTCTCCACCTGAATTCAGAAAAGGAGATTCTGTCTGCAGCAGCCCGTGGCTGCTCCAGAGAGAGCCCGCCTTGTCCACAGGGGTGGAGCCACCATTGAGCCAATGGGTTCACAGAACCCAGGCCGCCACCCCTCAGGGGCTGGACACGCCCCCTGCATCTGATGTCAGAGGTGGGGTGTGTGATTTAGCCCCTAGATGGGGCTGTGCAGCCCCGAGGCCCCGTCCGGGAGCAAAACCACTCCCCTCGCATCTGACGTCAGACGCCCGGTGGGGGGGCATGGCTGAAGGCTCCCTGTGTCTGATGTCAGATGCATGGGGGGGGGGGCAGGGAGGCCGCAGCAGTGGCAGAACCCGGGCCACCGCTGGCCTCCCTCCACGTGTCCCCACCTTTATCCTGGTCCAGGCAGGACTGACTGTGTTCTTCTACAAATTCACGGAGGTCTAAAAAAGGCGACTAGTCTGGTGGCTGTGGGTCACCTCCAGCCTCCCTCTTGATCCCAATTGCAGGGGAGCAGCAGCAGCAGGAGAGAGGGCCTGCCCCCCTCCCCTCCTGCCTGTGGGCTTCTTCCCGGGGCATCTGGTGGGCCACTGTGGGAAGCAGGAGGCCGGGCTAGGTGGGCCTCCTTGGGCCCGGCCCAGCAGCAGGGCTCTCCTTAGATGTGGGGGGCTGCAGGCCAAGAGATGGGAGGGAGGCCCCTGGGATGGGTCTTGAGACCTTCTCCTCTGTTTGTGTGCTTCCAGCTTTTCAGAGCAGTCAGAGATGTAGGCTGTGCCCTCAAGCTTCCCAGTGAAGAAGGCAAGTCACCTTCTTGGCAGAGAAAGGGAGATCAGATGGGCGGGGCAGAGAGGAGTGGGGAGTGGGTCTTCCCCAGGGGGAGGCAGTCTTTTCGGCAGCCCCCGAGCCTCTGGCAGGTCTGCTCTCCCGGCTTGCTCGGGCAGTGCCCTGAGTGGGCTTCGGGAGCTCTTTCTAGCCCCAGCGGGAGCCCAATGGATCTCTCTCTGGAGAGGCCGCTCAGCCTGCCAGACGAGCTGCTGGATTTGCAGTACAGGCTGGCAGGAGAAGCAAGGACAAAGGCAGCTTCACTTTCAAAGCGTAGCGAGATCAGGAGACCCCACTGACTCCAGGAGTTCCAGGGGCTGTAGCCGAGGGGCTGCCGGGCCTGCGCTCGCATGGGCACAGGCAGGCTCTCCCGGGCGGCACCCCTGCCCTCCCCTCCCTCTCTCTGCCTGTGGATGTAGCTGCTTCAGCTCTGGCACCTTTTGAACCTTCCTCTGGCGGAGACTCGATGGGCAGCAGGGCCAGTGGGGGTCCGAGAATGGCTGCTGCCTGCGTGGTGGGGCGATTGTCAGGCCCGCTGCCCTCCAGCATGGGGCTTCAGTTCCGCCCCCCTCCAATGCCGCCATTCTGCTCCCTCCTGCTTGCCGCCTCTGTGAGGGAAGCAGGCCAAGGCTGCAAGCTCCCCGCCTCTTCTGGGCAGACCCCAAGCCTCACCAAGCAACCCCCTCCTTGCTGGTCCCAATGGCAGGGACGGCGTTGCGTGGCCGTCTCTCTTGTTGGGCTCTGGGCTGAAGCTGCTGCTTGTGGTGGCTTCACCACGGAAGCAGAGGCCAAATGCCAGCGGTCCCCGCCTGGTGTTGGTTTGCGGAGTGCAGAAAGGGAGGGAAACCTGAGCTCTGCTGCCAGGAAGAAGGCAAGGGGTCCTGGCTGAGGTGGGTCCCCTCCCCAGTGGTGCTTCTGGCCAGCCCTTGATTCCTGGCGCTGCCATTTCAATGTGTCCCATGCCAAAGGTGCTGCTTGGGCATCCACTGGAAGGGCTGGCTTTCACCCAGAGGGTGGGCCTGAGCCCTGAAGGGACCGGCAGCTCCACCTGGAACAGGTGCAGAGGTCCAGGGCTGCCACACCCCCTGGGGGCCCCCAAATCCTCTTTAGAGACAGAGGGGGGAGCGGTGAAAGAAATCTGCGGGAGGGGGATATGTGAAGTTGCGGGTTCTGCTCATGCATATTTGCACCAATAGACCGGTTTTCTATTCTTACACCTTTGTGAGTTCAGTTGCTGCTTCTGCTCTCAAGAACCCACGTGTGAAAAATGCTGCGATTGTCACGGTGTGTGCGTGTGAGCAGGGGGATGATGCTTAACTTGCAGCATGGGGGGTGGGGCGGCGGCGACAGCCCTGCAAAAGCCTTTAGGTCCCACTCCAAAATGACCTAGGTGCACCTCTGACCACCACCACCTCCTCCTCCTCCTCCTCCATCATCCACCAGCTGCAGTTTGTGGGCCCTCATCCAGCCCCTGGCAGAATCCAGCCACTGATTAAGCTGCCCCCCCCCGCCGCCACGCTGCCTGTGAGATGTGACTTGTGCTCCCTCCCAGGCAAGGCTGTGGCATCAGGATCTCTCCAGAGCCCCAACTCCCCTTTGCTCCTGCTATGGTGGCCAACTCTGGCAGAAGCTCTTCCTGGAGATTCCCGCGCCCCCCCCCAGCCCCCAGCCGTATCCTTTCCCCTCTCAACCCATTCCAAGCTCCAGCTCTGCTCCCCCCTCCGCTTTCCTGGAGACGGATGCCAATTGTGGGAGAGTGCAGTGCAGCCAGTCTTGGAGTGCTGGCAACCCTGCTGAGCTCCCTGCTGGCATTTCCAGGAAGAAACAGCTGAGTGAGAGGCAAGAGGGAAGAACACGCCCCCCCCCGGGAATGGAGATTCCCCCCCACCCCCAGTGCTGCTGAGGGGGTTCCCTGGCCCCAGGATATGGGTCAGTCCATGGGAGGGGGGCTCTGGTCTCCAGGCATCTGTCGGGGAGGCTGCAGCAGTTCCCTGCCCTGCGCAGGGGTGGTCTAGAGGGTCTCTTGTGGCAGCCCCTTCCGCCTGTGATTCTGTAAGATCCTTGTGGGGCAGGAATGGGGCGGGGGGGCCCTCCTGGAGGGCTTGGACCACTCCTGCCGGTGTATAGTGTGCTTACACCCCCTGCGGCCATGTCTGGCTCTAAGAGCCAACCAGGCGGTCAGAACTGTGAGGGGAACTGACCAAGGGTGGGTGGGGGGACGAAAAGGAGCCAAAGAGCACCAGCCGAGCTTCCAGCGTCTCGCAACAGACAAGAGGGCTTTCCAGGTGTGTCCTTCTGCTTCTGGGCCCACAGAAGCTGTGCTGCTGCCCCCCCTACCCTGCCGCCGAGACTGCTCCAGGCCAGGCTCCCCGCTCTCCCAGGAAGGATGGGCCAGATTCACCTTTGGGTGATGAAGGCTCTTTTTAGTCCAACTTACGGGACAGTTGGAGAGCAGAGTGTTTGATGATACTACTCACTACCTCGCGCAACTGTGAAGCTGAAATGCCAGGTCTTAGTCTCCGTCTCATGCCAGGCCACAGAGCCAGAGGGCAGTTTCCGGGCTCTCTGCCTGAAGCCCATCGAGCTCTCCTCTGCAGCGGGCTGAGAGCGGCTTCTGGACTCTCCCTGCTCCAGGACGTTTCTCCTCATGCCAGCCAGGACCTGCCACCACATATGGCCCCCTTGGCATCCCTCTGTGCCATGCCCGGTCTTTCGTGTTGCCGCCATCTTGGGAACGCCACCCCTCCACGCGCCCGTCTCGGAGGGACTGTCTGTCCCACTGGGGCAGGGAGTCTGGCACCTGCGTCAGGCCCCCCGGCGCATTGCACTTTGCACAAAGGGGCTCCTTGAGGGGGAAACCTGCCCCCTTCTTGCCTTCCAAGGGGCTGTTGATAAGGCAGCTTTCCCCTCCTCGACCTCCTCACAGACTCTACTCCTGTAAGGAGCCCGGCTGCTGCTGCTGGACCAGCCTCCTGGGAGCCTCCAGCTTGACCAGCTGGCACCTGAGGCCTGTGGGACTGCTGGCCCTCTGACTGCCGCCTGACGACTCTTGGCAAGAGACCAAGGCTGCATGGCGGAGGGGCACTGACAGGCCAGGAAGGTGAGGCCCAAGTCCCAGCAAGGTGAGAGGCTGTGGAGGCACCCAGGAGGTCTCCGTTGGCAGGAGCCCCTCCCGGCATCACCGCCCCCAGCTTCTCAGCCCAGACTGCAACGGGGGGGGGGGGCTGGCTGGCTGGGACGTGCCTCGCCTGCCCGCCACGCTTCAGATGCCACCGGCCCATCTGTCCGTCTGGAAGAGCGGCCAAGAGAGTCAGCTGCGCTGCTGAGGAACCTGTCCAAGCTGCTGAGCGGGCAGGCGGGGAGGGGGTGTTGCAAGGGCCGGCGGGCAGGCGGGGGAAGCACCCTGGGAGGAAAAGGCTCCGGAGAAGAAGCCACGGCTGGGCCGGGGGGACGACAAGGCCTTCCCGATGCAGTGCCGCTGGGCAGGAAAATCACGCCCCCCCTCTCAAGTACTGAAGCAAGCATCCCCGAGCTGGCCATGGCAAGAGCTTCCTCGCCCAAGCCCTGGAGCTTCTGGCCCGCTGCTGCCAAGCTCCCAGCCGAATGGCTCTGGGCACTGCTCTCCTTCAAGGATGCCCGTCTCATCTCGGAAGCGCCTGCATTTCCCCTCGGCTGTTCTCCCGCCCCCACTCCCAGCCCCCCCCCCACTGCCTGTTGTCATGAAGTAGATCTAGCACTGCCGATGTCCTAGTGAGTCTGGTGCAGCGGGAGTCCTTGAGGCTGTGGGAACCTCTCTGGTTCTCAGACGCTGAGTCAACTCACAGCACCCCCAGCTCCAGGGGCCTTTGGCTGGGGATTGTGGGAGTTGTAGTCAACAACTTCTGGGAATTCCAGTTACAGGACACACTGTTGTTGCTTTTAAAAAACAAGTTAAAAATTTTTTGGGTGTGTTTATTTATTTTAGTTATTTATTGTTACATTTATATACTGCCTTTCAAAGGTGATTCACACAAAAATTAAAACAAGACTATAAAAATTACACAATTGAAATATTAAGCTAAAATATAAAAAAATAGGTCAGATTAAAAATATTTAAGATACAAGCATAAGATAACCATACAAAATACAAAGAAGCAGCAGTACAGACAATCATATAAAAGCCTGGGTAAAAAGCCACGATTTCACATGCTTTCTAAAAACTGTGATGAAGACTGAGGAGCAAATACTAGCCACCGGGAGAGCATTCCAGGGTCTGGGGGCAGCCACAGAGAAGGCTCCGTCCCACGTGCAAGACAGCCGAGCCTTCTTCATTGTCGGCACCCGGAGCAGAGCCCCCTCAGATGACCTTGTCAAGTGGGCATCAACCCTTGGGAGCAGGCGTTCCCTCAGGTATCCCGGGCCCAAACCGTTAAGGGCTTTAAAGGTCAAAACCAGCACCTGAATTGGACCTGGAAACAAATTGGCAGCCAATGCAGCTCTTTCAGAATGGGTGTTGATGTGATCCCAATGGACAGCTCCAGATAAATCCTTGCTGCTGCATTTTGCTCTAGCTGAAGTTTCCACTTCAAGGGCAGCCCCACGTAGAGCATGTTATAGTAATCCAGCCGTGATGTGACTAAGGCATGGGTAACTGTGGCCAGATCTGCCTTCTCGAGAAAGGGATGCAGCTGGCGCACTAGTTGAAGCTGTGCAAAGGCACCCCTGGCCATCACCTCTACCTGAGCTTCCAAAAGCAGAGCCGGGTCCAGTAATACCCCCAAGCTGCGCACTTGCTCTTTCAAGGGGAGTGCAACCCCATCCAGAACGGGTTGAATCTCCTCATCCCGATTGGCTCTCCTACTGACCAACAGCACCTCCATCTTGCCTGGATTCAGTCTCAGTTTACTAGCCCACATCCAGCCCATCACGGCCTCCAGCCCCCGATTCAGGACATCCACTGCCTCCCTAGCATCAGGTGACAAGGAGAGAGAGAGCTGAGTGTCACCGGCATATTGTTGACAACTCAGTCCAAGTCCCCTCCAAAGCGGTACTTCCGATTCCCATACTCAAGAGGCGGTCCGGAAGGATATCATGGTCGATGGTATCATCCACTAGAGCAACCAAGGCAGTTTCAGTCCCAAATCCAGGATGGAAGCCAGAATGAAAAGGGTCCAGACAATCTGTATCATCCAAGACCCTCTTCAGCTAGGACGCCACCACACGCTCTATCACCTTGCTCAAAAAGAGAAGGTTAGAAACAGGCCTATAGTTGTCCAGGTTGGAGGGATCAAGGGAGGGCTTTTTCAATAATGGAGTTACCACCACCACCTTGAGGCACGGTGGCATCCTGCCCTCCCTTAATGAAGCATTAATAATTGCCTCCAACCATCTGCCTGTGCCCTCCCTGGCAGCTTGCCCCATGAAGGGCAAGGGTGATGTGATTTGGTGTGTTTTTATTGGATGTTTTAATGTAGTGTTATGAACCCCAGAAAACAATTTGTTATGGGGCAGCTAACAAATAATTACAATAACAATAATATAATGTTGACCTGTACATGCATACTTTGATTCACAAGTTACACATTGAGGCTATGCACATAAGCAGCCCAACTTGGGATGGAGGCTGATCCTGGCGCAGCCTTCCCAAGAAGCCCGGGTTTTTAATCCAGCCTTTAACCTGGGTTAGAGGGTGCAAGCGGGTCCAGGACTGTGTGTAGAGAGTGTGTACAGACCATGTGTAGAGACTCTAGAGTGACTGACTCATGGGGGGGGGGGGATCTCTCAATGCACCACACTGCTTAGTGTGCATTTAGAGATCCCTGGAGGTTGGGACTCATTTCCCCAGACTCCAGAAATCTGCGCTGCTGGGAGCAGCATGGATCATGTGGGCACATGAGCAGCGCATCCCACACGTCAAGAGGAATCATCGGGGGGGGGGGGGGCGGGGGGTGGTGGTAAGCTTGATCTTGCCTTCCCCCCACGCCCTCCCCGGCTGCAGAAGATGGTTGTGTGCACAACCTTATTCCGTGCTCTGTTCATGTGGCAGGCAGTACATGCAGTCTGTTCTCTACCATTTTAAGGGGCCCTGCCTTTGGGCTGGCTTTTAACAGGGATTCACATGGAGACATGGATGCATGGGTGTGTGTGTGTGTGTACAGTCACAGGACATGCGGACTCCAAATGTGGACACATCTTCCCCTGTGTTCTTGACGGGGTGGCTAAAACACTGTTCCTCAGCCAGTGGAATGCTTTCGAGGTTATTCGGATGGGTAGAAACCTCCGGTCCCTTGTTACCACCACACAGAGGGAGCCTCCAACTGAAAAACTGTCTTGTTTCCATTCGGCTGTTGTTCCATCTGCTTGCATGACTTAGTGTGAAGCCAAAGACTTCTCCCAGATAAGCTTTATACGTCCTGGCAGAGCCGAGGGTGCTCCTCTGGTTAGCAGGAAGGCTGCTGGAGATATACCAGAGCACCATCTTTGCCGGGGTGGTAGAGAGTGTTGGAGACGAACTTCCAGTGCCTCGACCTTTTGCACCAACTGTCCTAATGACCACTAGGGGCATTGGCAGTAGAGACAGTGAGTCAGGGTCTCCCGATCTGTCCCTACTCTATGACCCCTGAACTGACTCTGCAGCACTTCCTGGGCTGAGTCACAATCCTTCCTTTCCTCCTAGAGAGCAGATGGAGACATCTCTCTCTCTCTCCTTACCTATCCACTATGTAGTCCTTTAGATTAGAGATAGGTCTTTCCTGTCTAAGTGTATTTAACCAATAAATATTTAGTGTTTAGTCATACAAGGATCTCCATGTGTTTTCTCTAAACAGCTGCAATATCCAAACCATCCTCTGCTACCTACTCTGTAACTGGAGTGTGTGCTCATTCCTTTGTGGTCCGCTGTTTTACCTATTGCGGGTAAAAGTCAACAACCTCTAACAGAGAGATCCTTGGCCTCTGACTCCAGGAGAGCGGCTGGGCCTGCTTCTGGATCTCCAGCCACAAGGAAGGCTATACATCCATCCCGGCTTAATCCCACGGTTGGCAAGTGAACCAGCTCGGGGGAACACCTTGCTTCTCTATTAGAGTCCAAATCTATGTTCTCTTGTGCATTGGGGGCCAATAAGCCAATGTCTTGGTTAAGTGAAGTTGTGTTCTGATCCGGGGAGATGTGAGCGGGCCATGTGTCTCCTGTGCCTGCCTGCCCTTCATTGGAGGTGCTGGCAAGTGTCTTGAAGTTACTTGGGGGGTTGTGCCAGGAGAAGCTGCTGGAAGGCTGGGAGTGCCGGAATCCCCCACAGCAGCCGCCGCTCTCTCCTCAGGAGGCACAGTGGCAGGATTTCCCCAGACTCCTGGAGAGCTCAGAGGCAGGAAGAGGAGATGAACCCCCATCTGCGTTTGTGCCCCCAGGGGCTGCTAACAAATGCACCCAAGCCTTCAGCTGCCAGGCAGGGAAAAAGAGCAAGGAGGAGCTGGACCACTAGGCCAGGCCACCGGGCAGAGCAGGGCAAGGAAGACAGACTCCCCTTCCCAGGAAGTGGAGCCGGTTCCCTCCGCTGAATCTTGGGGCTGGACCTACTGACATCCGCCCATCTCAGAAATATCTAGATGCTGCTAGGGCCCCTCCCTTGACTCCTGGACTCTGCGCCCACTCCTTTTGCCCTTGGTACCTTATCTGGCTAGCCAGAATTGGGATGGAGGAGTCCAGTGGCAGGGGTCCAAGCATGATCTGTCAGCTGCACCAGGATCCAGGCAAAGGAGATGGCTGCCAAGTCCCTCTGCTTACCTTTCCTCCTCCTCCTCCTCCTTCTCCTGTGGGTAAAAGACCTACAGGCACAACTTGGCAGCCGTGCCTTCTGCACCATTGATCGGGTTCCCAGATCTGTCCTGCCAGACAGAAAGCGAAAGCTTAGTAAGGGTAATTCTCTTGGCTAATTGAACACACCAATATTGGGCCTTTGCCAAGACGCTTCTTCCCAAGATGATCGATGTTTCTGGGCCAGAGTGGACAAATCTGTCTGCATGTGTGGCTGTCAGGGAGGGAGGGAGGGAGGGACAGCTAATCAGTTGTGGGGCAGGGGGAGGCACATGCATTAGAGTACGTATGTATCAGGAGGCTGTTTGCATACGGATGCTGCTGCAGATGGAGGACGGGACGCTCAGTCCTGCTGGCTAGTGCAGCCTAGAGCAGTGGTGGCAAATGTCAATATGGGGTCTACTAGTGATTGCAGTAGAGCAGAAAAAGGGAGTCCAACTCTCATGGTTTAGCAACAGCAGCAACAAAATGTCTGTCATCCTTGGTGTTATGATCCCCACCCTGAGCAGTAACGTAGAGTCCCTCCCTGAGGAGTGGGGAGCAGTCAGGAGAGGCAGAGCCAAGCCCTGACACCAGGCTGGAGCCAGACATCTCAGAACTGGAGAGCCTGGAGAGAGAGCCCCTCCTGAGCCCCTGCAAGACTCTTCCAAGCCTGCACGCCAGCACCAGCCATGAGCCAGGAGGGGTGTGATGGAGCAGGGAAGGGTGCCAGGCTCCAGGCCAGAAGGCTGCTGCCCCTTTGACTCTCCTTGCTCTCCAGGTAGGCAGCAGGGCCCGGAGGCACTGGAAGACCTCTCCCTTCCATCTCTCGCCCTTAAGAACATAAGAACAGCCCTGCTGGATCAGGCCCAAGGAAGCCCACCTAGTCCAGCCTCCTGTTTCACACACTGGCCCACCAGATGCCGCTGGGAAGCCTACAGGCAGGAGCTGAAAGGGGCATGCCCTCCCTCCTGCTGTGACTCCTCTGCAACTGGTACTCAGAGGCATCCTCCCTTTGAGGCTGGAGGTGGCCCTCCGACTAGTAGCTGATGATAGACCTTTCCTCCATGAAGTTATCCAAACCCCTCTTAGAGCCATCCGGGCTGTTGGCTGTCACCACATCTTGTGGCAGAGAATTCCACAAGTGGATTGTGCGTTGTGTGAAAAAGTACTTCCGTTTGTTGGTCCTAGATTACCTGGCAATCAATTTCATGGGATGATTTCTCTCTATCCACTTTTTCCACATCATGCATGATTTTATAGACCTCTATCCTGTCTCCCCGCAGTCGTCTTTTTTCTAGACTAAATAACCCCAGCCTTGCCTCATAAGGAAGGTGCTCTAGGCCCCTGATCATCTTGGTTGCCCTCTTCTGCACTTTTTCCAGTTCTACAAAGTCTTTTTTTAGATGTGGTGACCAGAATGGTACGCAGTACTCCAAATGTGGCCGCACCATAGTTTTTTATAAGGGCATTATAATATCAGCAGTTTTATTTTCAATCCCCTTCCTAATGATCCCTAGCATGGAACTGGCCTTTTTCACAGCTGCCGCACATTGAGTCAACACTTTCAACGAGCTGTCCACCATGACCTCAAAATCTCTCTCCTGGTTAGTCACCGACAGCTCAGATCCCATCAGTGTATACTTGAAGTTGGGGTTTTTCGTCCCAATGTGCATCACTTCGCACTTGCCAACACTGAATCACATTTGCCATTTTGTCACCCACTTACCCAGTGAGTGGGCAAGTTGCTTATGCTCCTTATGGGAGCAAGTTACTCACTTGGAGCTCTCCAGGGTTCTGCAGCCCCCAACTGCCCTGCTTCACGAGGACAGTAAGACATTGCACACACTTGCTTACCTGATCCATAGGCAGGTTGTGTATCTCAACTCATCTCAAATGGGACTTGGTGCTTAAGAGTAGTACTGACACTTCTTTAGAGCTGCAAGTATTAAAAAACCATCCTTGCCACAGCCGGCCATGAGTTGACTATCCTGTCTCTCAGCCTCAGTACTTATTAGAGCATCAGAGGGCTGCCTTGCACCAGGCCTGCTGCTCAGTTTCAGAGTACAGGCTGGGATGCTCAGGAGCCCAGTGGAAAAGGTGGCTTCATCTGAAGACCCTGGAAGCACCAAAGTGGGGAGGGACCAGCACTCCCCCTGGAGGAAGGGCAGGTCCCTGTCAAACAAAAAGCGAAAGATCTGGAGCTGGCCGTGCCTGGAAAGAGAGAGCTCTGCAGGCCTGATCAGCACTTGTATTCATCTCCACATGGCACAATGAGGTCAACTTCCATGAATCCTTTGCACAGAGCACTTGCTGGGAACCAACTCCCTCTCCGCAGCGGTGCATTTAAGATGCGAGCCCAGCTGTGTGCACACCCCTCCCCTGGTCCCTCTGCTAAAGAGTGGTCAATTAGCCCCCAAAGGTTCTGCATTAGGCAAGCACCGAGGAAAGATGTCGGGCTTTCTATTCGTGTCTGCATCAGCCTCCACAGCCCCAAATGATATTCGACATTTAATTAAAAGCCCCAGGCACCTGAGTGAAAAGCGCTGGCTTGAAAGCTGGCCGGGTGGGGATTTTCTTCCTAAGGAACAGATTTGTTTTACTCCAGTCTCTGTTTATCATTTTAATCAGCTGCAATCCTGCAGCTTCAGGAAGGTGGAATAGTGTTAGGGAGACTCGTTAATGAGAAAGCGAGAGAGTGGGTGGGGGGAGAGGTGGGTACAGAGAGGCTGGGCCCCATATCCAGTGTGGCCTTCGACTGTGGCAAATTGCCAGCTCTTCCACCTGCAGCAGAGTGGCCTGCTCACATAGGAATCCTTCAAATAAACTATCTCTAAATACTGTAAACAGCCAACAAAACCACTATGAAGCTAGAAAGCCAGCAGGAGAGGGGGCATTTCCCAGTGTATTGCACAGAGTGCCACATGTATGACTATTTGCCCCATGGGCAGAAGTCATGGGTTTGTGCTCAGTGCAAGGAGCTCCTGGATCTCAGAGAACAAATTCGTTCCCTTGAGACCAAAGTGGCGGATCTGGAGAAGCTCAGAGAGACAGAGAGGCATGTGGACGAGACCTTCCGGGACATGGTAGAGGCATCCCACTCCAGGGCTGATAGGTCCTCCGCTGTCAGGGAGAATGAAGGTCTCGGGGAAGGTCTCGGGGAATCGGTCTGAGGAAGAGGAAAATGCTCCTTTAGAAGGGACCCCTTCTGTGGAAGATGAGCCCATATCCTCTCTCACAGGGAATACTCCTCTGGGCGGTGGGGGCATCCTTGTAGTGGGTGATTCAATCATTAGAGGTATAGAGAGATGGGTTTGTGACCCGCGTGTTGACTGCACAGTGACTTGCCTGCCTGGTGCGAAGGTTGCGGATATCACACAGCATCTAGATAGGCTCTTGGGCAGTGCTGGGGAGGAGACAGCTGTTGTGGTGCATGTCGGCACCAACGATGTGGGGAAATGTAGTCGGGAGGTCCTGGAAGACAAATTTAGGCTGATAGGTAGTGTATTGAAGTCCAGGACCCCCCAAGGTAGCATTCTCAGAAATGCTACCTGTTCCACGCGCAGGTACAGTGAGACAGGCAGAGCTGAGGGGTTTCAATACGTGGATGAGACGTTGGTGCCGGGAGGAGAGGTTTAGATTTGTTAGGAAATGGGATAAATTTTGGGGCAAGCAAGGCCTGTACAAAAGGGATGGGCTGCACTTGAACCAAGATGGAACCAGACTGCTGGTGCTTAAAATAAAAAAGGTTGCAGAGCAGCTTTTAAAATGATGCCTGGGGAACAGCTGATGGGAGCTGGGCAGTATCCCGTTTGGCAAAAGCCATCCTTTAAAGTGTGAGGGTGCAAGGAATTCAGATAAAACAGAAGGGGACAGAGCAGAGTCACATAAAGAGCAGACAGGAGGCTGTGCCAGCAGGCCAAAGAGTCAAAAGAAAGATAGCACACATCAGGTGAGAGATTCAGCATATAGGTGCTTATATGCCAATGCCAGAAGCCTCCGAACCAAGATGGGTGAGCTGGAGTGCTTGGTGGCTAATGCAGAAATAGACACAGTGGGCATAACAGAAACATGGTGGAGCAGTGAGAACCAGTGGGACACTGTCATCCCTGGGTTCAAACTCTATAGAAAGGACAGGGAGGGGCGCCTTGGAGGCGGGGTAGCACTGTATGTTAAAGAAGGCATAGATTCTAACAAGCTAGAAAACCTAGGTGGACTGGAGTCCTCCCCAGAAACCCTGTGGGTAACAATACAAGGCCTGAAAGGCAATGTGCTACTGGGGATGTGCTATCGCCCTCCAGATCAAAACGCTGACAGTGACTGGGAGTTGCAGGAAATCAGGGAGGTTCAAGGCAAGGCCGGGCTGTAATAATGGGTGACTTCAACTACCCACACATAGATTTGGTAAATTCACAGTCAGGTAATGACACGTCAAATTTCTAGATACGCTGAATGACTTTGCCCTAAAACAGTTGGTCTTGGAACCAACCAGAGTGAAGGCGACCTTGGACTTAATCCTAATCACTCAGGACCTGGTGCGTGATGTCAGTGTCATGGACCCTTTAGGGAATAGTGACAATAGTGCGATCAAATTCAGCATACATGTGGGGAGAGAATCACCAAGGAAGTCTAACACAGACATTTTGAATTTCAGAAGAGGAAACTTCTCCAAAATGAGGAGTATGGTGAAAAGAAAGCTGAAAGGGGAAATCAGGAGAGTAACTTCACTCCAGAGTGCATGGAGTTTACTCAGAACCACAGTACTAGAAGCCCAGTTGGACTGTATACCCAAAAGGAGGAAAGGTACCACTAAGTCCAGGAGGATGCCAGCATGGCTAACAGGTACTGTCAAGGAAGCCATAAAATGGAAAAAGACTTCCTTCCGAAATTGGAAGACCTGTCCAAATGAAGAGAACAGAAAGGAACACAAACTCTGGCAAAAGAAATGCAAGGTGACAATAAGGGAGGCGAAAAGAGAGTTTGAGGAACATTTAGCCAAAAGTATCAAGGGGAATAACAAACACTTCTTTAAATACATCAGAAGCAGGAAACCTGCCAGAGAGACGGTTGGACCATTAGACAATGAGGGAGTAAAAGGGATTATTAAGGAGGATATGGAGGTTGCAGAGAAGCTCAATGAATTATCTGCGTCCGTCTTCACGGCAGAGGATACTGAGCATATACCTGTTCCTGAACCAGGCTTTTTAGGGATAGAGGCTAAAGAACTGAGTCAGATAGAAGTGACAAGAGATGATGCTCTAAACTGTCTGGAAAAACTGAAAACTAACAAATCACCAGGGCCAGATGGCATCCATCCAAGAGTCCTCAAAGAACTCAAATGTGAAATTGCCGACCTCCTTGCTAAAATATATAACTTATCCCTGCAATCAGGCTCTGTACTGGAGGACTGCAATGTAGCAAATGTAACACCGATTTTCAAAAAGGGATCTAGGGGCAATCCAGGAAATTACAAGCCAGTTAGCTTAACATCCATTCCAGAAAAATTGATGGAAAACATCCTCAAGGATAAAATAGTAAAGCACATAGAAGAACAGGCCCTGCTGGTAGTGAACCAGCATGGCTTCTGCAAAGGTAAATCTTGCCTCACCAACCTTTTGGACTTCTTTGAGGGTGTCAACGAGTGTGTGGATCAAGGTGATCCAGTTGCCATAGTCTACCTGGACTTCCAAAAAGCTTCCGACAAAGTTTCTCATCAAAGACTCCTGAGGAACCTTAGTAGTCATGGGATAAGTGGATTGCTAACTGGCTGAAGGACAGGAAACAGAGGGTAGGGATCAATGGAGAGTTTTCACAATGGAGGGAAGTAAGAAGTGGGGTCCCCCAGGGATCTGTACTGGGACAGGTGCTTTTTAATTTATTCATAAATGATCTCAAAGTAGGGGTAAGCAGCGAGGTGGCCAGATTTGCAGATGATACGAAACTCTTTCAGGTAGTGAAATCCAAAATGGATTGTGAGGAGCTCCAAAAGGATCTTTCCAAACTGAGTGAGTGGACGACAAGATGGCAGATGAGGTACTTTGGCAGCAAACGCCTGTCCAAATGGCTTTGGGGGATGGCGCAGCAAGGTCTGCGCCAGGCAGGGGCCAGCTCTGCTCTCAGCCACTCCATCGCAATCAAGCGAGGAAACAAATGGAGTTTTGCTCAAAGCTCCAGCGTCCGGGCCCGGCTTCCTAGTGTGCCTCAGAGCTGGTCCATCCTGGGGAGAGGGAGAGCCTGCCTGCCTGCCCGCCATCAGGTGGATGTAATTGAGACGGTTCGCCCTGGGAGTGGAGATGGCCGAACTGAATGAGCAGCTTTCTCACTCCCTTGGTGGAAGAGAATTAGCTGAGTGGGGCCTCCTGTCAGAAAACAACGTTCCTCTCTGTCAGCCATCTTGCCAGGGCAGAAGCAGGGAGCTGTAGCGGGTGTGAGGCGAGGGGGGCCGCCTGGGAAGAGGGGGGAGGCACAAGGCCGCCTGCGGAAGCTCCTCCTCCTCCTCCCCCTCCACACCCTTTCCAGGTGAACACCCAGGTGCCCTTGTCATGGCAAGAGCGCAACCCCCCCCCCAGCTTTTGGTACAGGGATCCTTGGAGGAAGAGCAGGCAGGCAGACTAGATGAGAGACGTCTTTGGGCGGATGTCAGTAGGTCCAGCCCCAAGATTCAGCGGAGGGAACCGGCTCCACTTCCTGGGAAGGGGAGTCTGTCTTCCTTGCCCTGCTCTGCCCGGTGGCCTGGCCTAGTGGTCCAGCTCCTCCTTGCTCTTTTTCCCTGCCTGGCAGCTGAAGGCTTGGGTGCATTTGTTAGCCGCTCCTGGGGCACAAATCCGAAGGGGGCTGGAGGGCCTCTTAACTGCCCACAGCACTCCCTTGAAAGAAGGAAGTTTGGTAGGGGTGAGAAAAGTCTCACATGTTATTATAAGTGTGTCACATGGCAAGCCCTCAGTATGGGAGAGAGAGATGCCCAGGGGTTCTCTGTGGTAGGGATTCTCTGCAGAGGGGGTTCTGATGAGAGTTCTGGTCCCACAGCACCTGAGGACTCAAGGTTGAGCACCCCTGCTCTACAGGATTTCCACCATGTACGTGAAGGCATGCACACCCAGACACAAGCTCTATCTGATGAATGGCCAGCCTGCAGGCAGCATAGCTCTTGGGCAGGGCAGGAGAGAGAGGAGCGGGCCTCTGGCTTGTTAGGACTAGCTGCTGCCCCCCCCCACACCACACCCCACAGGCCCTGGGGCAGCTGTGCATCTGGACCCAGTGTGGGAGAGGCGGGCGGAGAGGGCCGGTCTGCCTCAGTGGTGCCATCGCCAGGCCCACGTTGGGCTCTCTTATCCCCCCCCGACTCTGCCCCTGGCATCACTGCCCTGTGCCCCTGTCAGCCCGATGATGGCACACCGGTCAGGCCCTCCTGCCCTGCTGGGAACTGGAAGGGGAGCTGGTGGGACAGGAGAGTGAGCCGAGCCAACCCGAGGGGCGACCTTCAGGTTCACGAGCTGCACCAGAGAGGCCTTGGAGGGCTTTGTTGCCGTCACTCTGAGAGGACATATGGCAGTGGCAGCCGCATTTCTCAGTGGGAACTTGTCCTGGTCAGACCTGTCTGTGAGCACACTCTCCAGACAAGGACATCTTTGCTGCCGCCGCCCCCCACCCCTGGCTGTGCAGAAGGCCCTCCGGCTCGACAAGCCAAGGTGTGTTGATTCAGTGTGTGTGTGTGTGGGGGGGGCTGTCAGGAGACACTCTCCCCCGGCTCCGCTCCTTGCAAAGAGGCACTTCCCAGCTCTGTGGGGGCATCTGGAGACAGGGGCAGGGGTGGGGGCCTCCCTCCCTCGGCAAGGCGGAGCTGATTGGCAGAACTCAGGGGCCGGGGTGGGGTCCCTTCCTCAGGGCAGGCTCGGCGTTCCCCACGAGGATGAGTGGCCGGCGATGCCATCTCACTCTCGGACACTTCCCAGGGTGGGGAGTTTGCTTATTGTGCTGCGTCTGCCTGGACCTGATAAATAAGAAAACACACATCAAATGCTGCACTTACAAGAGAGTGGACAAAAGCTCAGTGCTCACGCTTCCAGATGCAGAAGAACACAATTAAGTCCTGACTCCCTGGCCAGAGGAAGATCCATCCTATTCAGCAGAAAGTCTTAAGGGTGGAGGGGACAGGTGGTGCTCAGGAGCTGCGAAGCTGACTGGGTCAGAGGAACAGAGGAAGCTGCCATATACTGAGTCAGACCCTTGATCCACCTAGCTCAGTATTGTCTACACAGACTGGCAGCAGCTTCCCCAAGGTTGCAGGCAGCAGGAATCTCTCTCAGCCCTATCTTGGAGATGCTGCCAGCCTGGGAACTTGGAACCTTTTCCATGCAAGCCTGCAGAAGTTCTTCCACTGTGCCATTCCCTAAGGGGAATATCTTAAAGTGCTCACACATGCAGTCTCCCCTTCAAATGCAAACCAGGGCGGTTGGACCCTGCTAAAGAAAGGGAGCCATTATACAGGTGAAACTCGGAAAATTAGAATATCGTGCAAAAGTCCATTAATTTCAGTAATGCAAATTAAAAGGTGAAACTGATATATGAGACAGACGCATTACATGCAAAGCGAGATAAGTCAAGCCTTAATTTGTTACAATTGTGATGATCATGGCGTACAGCTCATGAAAACCCCAAATCCACAATCTCAGAAAATTAGAATATTACATGGAACCAAGAAAACAAGGATTGAAGAATAGAACAATATCGGACCTCTGAAAAGTATAAGCATGCATATGTATTCAGTACTTGGTTTGGGCCCCTTTTGCAGCAATTACTGCCACAATGCGGCGTGGCATGGATGCTATCAGCCTGTGGCACTGATGAGGTATTATGGAAGACCAGGATGCTTCATTAGCGGCCTTCAGCAATTCTGCATTGTTTGGTCTCATGTCTCTCATCCTTCTCTTGGCAATGCCCCATAGATTCTCTATGGGGTCAGGTCAGGCGAGTTTGCAGGCCAATCAAGCACAGTACGCTGTATACTTTTCAGAGGTCCGATATTGTTCTTTTCTTCAATCCTTGTCTTCTTGGTTCCATGTAATATTCTAATTTTCTGAGATTGTGGATTTGGGGTTTTCATGAGCTGTACGCCATGATCATCACAATTATGCCTTGCTCTGGCGGTGGCCTTGCTCTGTGCAGGAGGAGAAGATCATGAAATGTCCAGAATGAGCAACCTGAGCTGGAGGCCAGACAGAGCCCCCTCTCAAATTTGCTTTCATGCAGGCCACATATAAAGAGTCTGTTTCTGGGGGCTGCAGCTTCTGGTCTCTCTTCCTTGCTTCTAGTGGTCCTGGTAGTGGCCCGTCCCAAAGAGCAGTGGGGGGCGGGGGGCTTGCCTTGCCTTCTTCTCCCGGATTGCTGCCTTTTGTAAGCTGACCCTCGGCCCGGCCAGAACTCCACACCTGCCTGTGCCCCTCTGAGCTGGCTTGGTTGCTCCAGACCTGATTTCGCTCGGCCCACCCAACAGGCTGCTCACAGGGCCCTGGCCCTGCAGGAGAGAAAGAGAAAGCGGAAGGGAGGGGAGGGGAGGGGAGGGGAGAGCCACCCAGAGTGGTTTAATTGACTGATGCATTTGGCCCTTTTACAGCCACTGTTCTCAAAGCAGGTTCCCATAAAGAAGAAGAAGGTGTTGGTTACGGCAGTAACAACAACAAAACAGGATCCATTAAAGGAAGCCCCAAAGTGAGGCAAGGTCTGAGTCGTCATCACTCTGCACAGAAGAGAGGGCTGGTGGAGGTGGGGTCGGGTGGGGGGGAGGCCTCCCGCAGAGCAAGCAAAGCCCGCCTCCTGCCATGGCGGCCAGGCGCGACTGAGGCGGGTTTCCCTCCTGAGGATTACGAGTTAATGAGTAATCCATCACTTGAACAACCCTGACACTGGTTAATGTGGTAATTCTTTGTTGAATTAGATTCAGAAAGTTGAGAGTGGGAGAAGACCCAGCTTATTCTAATGGAGCTTAAATGGGAGGGGAAATCCTTTGGTGGCATTTGTCAGTTGATCCAGAGAAGGCCGGCAGCTCCAGCTTCCACCACCTGCCCTCGGAGGATGCTGGGTCTGGTGGGGCCTGGGCAGGAGAGCTGCTTTCCAGCCTGCACAAAGCCTCTGCCTGCCTGCTCCACCTCCCACCCCCCACCCCCAGCAATAAGAGCCTCCCCACTCTGCTTTGGATGGATGGTATTCCTGGGGCGCCCACCACCAATACAAGATGAGGAGCAGCTGGAGAAAGGCAAGGCCAGCTCTCTGCCCAATGGCAGCATCAGGGGTGCATTTGGACTGGGTCTGCTTTGATTGTCAGACTATCCAGCCAAGTAATGCAGAGCAGCTCTTTGCCCCCATCCCAAGGAAATGAGGCAGGTTCTAGGGTGGAACCCTCTGAGCAGGGGGTGATGGATGGGTGTGGTGCTCATGCTTTCCTCCTGGGATCTCTTCTCAGTAGAGAGATTGCTCCGATCCCCATCTAGTAGCACACCGCTCCTTCGAGGTAGGCTGCCACCAGTTGGAGACTGCTGTGAAGCCACTGACCAGGCCCAGACAGGGCTTCAACACCCTAGAAGGGTCTGGCTGGGGAGTGCACCCAGCCCAGCTTTAGACAAGCCATGAATTATCCAAGAACAAAACAGCAGCCGCACGTGACCTTAGGAGACCCCTGGGGAAGAGTTCTGCAAGTAACCCTCCAGAACCTTTTAAACCGGACGGAAGCCACTTCTCAGCACATGAAATGTATGGATTGCACATAGAATAAGGAATTGGGGGAAAGAAAGGAAACAGGAGTATAGAAAGGCAGACAGGAATGAAAAAGAAAATACAGAAACATTAACGGCATCGACGGCATTTTAGCCCTGAGTTTTATCTCAGTCTGGCAGCCAGGAGACAGATCCATGCCATTGATCACAACTACAGCTTCTCCCTTTCTGGACACCAGAAGCAGCAGGTGGCAGGATAACTCAGATGACTCATGACTGGGCTGGTGAGGAAATGGTGAATGGTGGGCGGGCGGGGGCTGGCTGGGTCCCTGTTTTATCGTGATTAAGGGGGGGAGGGGGGAGGCTTTCCCACTCTTCCAGAGATAGACAGCTCTGGGACCCAATGGAAAGAGTCAGCATATTGCTGGTCTTAGGCCAATCCAGAGTGGAGCTTTTCCCTCCAGACTGGAGGTTCCTCCTCCGTAGGGGGTCTGGACTTCTGAAGCTAAAGGCAGTTCTGGCTTGAGCTGGTTAAAGGTAAAGTAAAGCGTGTGCCCGAGGGGTTGGCCATGGCCTCCTCCCGCGCTGTATGAGAAGATGCCATCTTTCAGCATCTTCCTATATCGCTGCTGCCCAATATAGGTGACCAGCGGGGATTCGAACCGGCAACCTCATGCTTGCTAGGCAAGGCACATTTCCCATCCAAATGCAAACCAAGACAGGCCCTGCTTAGCAAAGGGACGATTCATACTCACTACCACAAGACCAACTCCAGGTGTTGGGAGACTACAACTCCCACCGCCACCCCCCAGCCCCAAAGGCCACTTGATGAGGGGAGTTGCAGTCTGTCAATATTATCTGGGGACCTTAAAGGAGCTGCACGGAGGAGGGTAGTATCGCCCACTGTTCCTGGGCAGCAATTTTTGCTGGACAGCCAGACTAACCGGCTGATGAAACCAGCTGCCTGGGGTCAGCAGAGGGAGGGCCAGATCCGTGTACTCTGCAGCGCCTTCTTCTGAGCACAGCCAGAGGAACTCTTCCCCCTGAACTGCCAGATTTCCAGGTGCAGGAAGTTTTTGACATCAAGAAGCATTGGAATGTGCAGCCACCCCATAGCTACCTTCTGAAGTGGTGGAGCCCTGGCAGGACTGTACCACGTGTGCCCTTTCTGAACCTGTGAATAGACTCTTTCTTGACTTAGAAGTTCTGGACATTTGAAACCTCCCCATTTCACCCCCAAGGCCCTGGACCGGAGGTGTGCAGGTGGGCTTGGCGAGGGGGGTCTGTGCAGGTGATCAGTCTCCCCTCTGCCAAGGCTGGTGGTGGAGACCCTCCCTGCAGAAAGCCCCTGTGCTGAAGCTTGCTTGCTTGCTGCCGCCGCCGCTGCCATTTCCTCGCCAGGCCTGCAGCAGCGGAGCCCAGCCGAGATGTCAGGATGCCGAGAACGGCAGGGATGCCCTCCTGATTTGGGGGAGCAGCAGCCCTGCTGCTAGCATGGAGTGGGGGCGGTGCCAATGCCTCAGCAGCCCCATGGCACAGTCAGCCCGAACTCCAGCCTGCTGCTGGGAGGCTCTGCAGAGCTTGCGCTTCGGGAGATGCTTGAGCCTTTGATGAAGATGCAGGGTCACAGAGCCCCCCACCCCCCGGGCACAGAAGCACCATCGCCTTGGTGCAATGATGCCGGAAATGCTTTTGCTGCAACAGCGAGCGAATGAGTGGGGAGTCCTCCTGGGACAGATGCAAGACCTGGCCTCCGTTCCCTGCGCAGCCCAGATGGGGAGACTGGAGAGCCAGGGGAGGGGGCCAGGCCTCCTTCCCTCCCCACCCACCTCTCTAGCTCACAGGGTGGGCCAGCCTGGCAGGCACCCAGAGCCCCTTGGAGGGCAGGCGGGAGAGTCGAAATGCTTGGAAACCGTCTTGCTCTGGCAGGGCTAGGAGGACTGTCTGACCTCCTGTTCTTGGGAGGGGCCTTCTCAGCCCCACTGTGTGTCAGCCCCCAGGCGCACTTGCCAAGGGAGTATGATCTTGGGCTGGGCACAACTGTGGAGGCAGAGCTCCCCTCCCACTCATGCACACTGCCCAACCCCGTCCTCCTCCCTGCCCCACTGGGGCATGCAAGCCAGAGGCCCCCTGGCCCTGAAGGCGGGCCCGGTAAAGGGGCAGGGGCCCATGGAGGCCAGGCAGAGCTCCGTGGGGGCCCTTCTCCTCTTGCCTGCTCACACAGGTGCTCTGTGACTGGCCCGGGGTCCCAAAGCCAGCTTTCTGCCACCCTTTGCCGGGCCGTCTCCAGCAGCCCTCGAGAGCGCAGGCGGGCCTGAAGCTCCCAGCCAGCCACCGTGGAGAGCTTCCTTCCCATCCCAGCACCCTGCAGGGGCAGCATGGCCGGCTGTGGCCCAAGGGCCTGGTGGCTTTGCCTCCATCCAGTCACTCGGTTCACCCGCAGCGGCACAGACATTGAATGGATGGTTGGAAATGCTGCTTTTGAGGCCCCAACTGCAGCCACAGCACTCACGTGCTGGTAGCAGCCGCCGCCGCCGCGAGAACAGCCTGTTCTGCGTCCCCCCCAGCCCCGGTCCCTGGGGAAAGGAAGCCACCGCAAGTCACAGGTCACAGGAGCGGAGCAAGAGGGAGGCAGAGCCCGGCTGGATCCGTGCCACCCCAGGGTCATTCAGGGTCTCACTGCGTGTGAGGAAGGGGCACTGCAGTGCATGTGAAGTGCTCCTGGTCGAGGAAGGCTGCAGGCTGGCAAGACGCAGGTCTTCAGCCCCACTTGGCACTTATGCACAGGGCTGGCCAGCCCTGCCATGAGCCCTGGGGAGGCCGTTGCCTCAGGCGGCAGTAGATGTGTATGTGGGGTCTTGGGGCAGCAAGCAGGAATTGTCCCCTTGGCTAAGCAGGGTCTGTCCTGGTTTGCATGGAAATGGGAGACTACATGTAAGCACTGTTTGCTGCAAAATAGGCCCCTGAGGGAATGGGGCTGCTCTGGGAAGAGCTTCTGCATGCTCGCATGCATTCCCTCCAGGGGCGTATCTATGGTGGGGCAGGCAGGGCACGTGCCCCGGGCGCCACTTGAAGGGGGGGCGCCATTTTTTTAAATTTTATTTTTTTTAAAAAAAATGGCCACTGAAAACAAAATGGCCACCGTGCATGCTCAAGTGGCCTCTATGAGGCCCTAGGCCATGCCAGGCCTCACAGAGGCCATTTGAGCATGTGTGGTGGCCATTTTGTTTTCAGTGGCCATTAAAAAAATATATTTTAAAAAATGGCCACCGCACATGCTCCAATGGTCTCTGCGAGGCCCTAGAGGCCAGCAGGGGGAGGGGGAACCTTTGCAGACCCCTCCATGGCCTTTAGGAAGCCCCCTGAAGGGGCTACAGGTAATTCTTTAAAAATTATTCATATTCAGATTGGCACTAGGTACAGAGAATTAACGCTTGTGAATACTGGGCTGAAGCTTATGAGCTAGGATTATATTCATTTGCTCTTACTTTGCTTCTTGTGATAAGTGAGTTAAATGTGATGTCTTGCTAATATGGCTATTAATGGTGAGTTTGTCTTTGAATCAGTGTGAAATCCTTAATATTAAGGCCCACTGGGAGTTTCTTGCTCTCTTTTTCTCATTTCAACTGTCTTTCTGAAATACTAGAATATATTCCAAGCAGTGACCCGGTTTACTCTGCATATCCTTTAATTATTTAAAGATTTTTAAAACTTATGTAATAGTGATGCTACAATGCATAGTAGAGAATTAGACAGGCACTTCTGTTTAGTTTTCCACGTACACCTGCACAGAGTATTTGGGTATTTCATGAGCCCCAGCATACTGAAATTTGTAGTTTTCCAGCATTTTTTGTTCTGGCTAAGTCCACTGCTAAATAGTTTTTGAAATATTAAAAGATTAACGAGCTTGACTTGTATTTTTGAGCTGATATTATGGTAAAGTTATCTGAACGATGGGTGTCAGATGCTTGGACAGGGGGCGCAATTTCAGTGCTTGCCCTAGGCGCTATTTTCCCTAGATACGCCTCTGATTCCCTCCCTGGCAGCATCTCCAGATAGGCTTGAGAGACTCCTTCTGGCAACCTTGGAGAGGCCGCTGCCAGTCTGGGTAGACAATACTGAGCTAGAAGGACCAGTGGTCTGACTCAGTATATGGCAGCAGCCGTTGCATCACTGCCTCTACTGCTGCCTTTCTCTCTCAGCCACAGCCTCCAAGGCTGACATTGGGTTTGATTTCACATGTTGCCAAGACACTCCAGGTGCTTTTCCCAAGCAGCCATGCTATTATTTTATTAATTATTTATTTATTTGCTTTATATACCGCCCTTCCAAAATGGCTCAGGGTGGTTTACAATTAAAATGCTAGTCCCAAGCACGGCAGCTGGGAGACTCAGAGCAGGCTGCCACCTCCTGGGGTACTGGAGGGGGCAGTGGGGGGGGAGGGAGCAGGGGGGGTGCAGGGCAGCAGGGCAAGAGCAAGAGGAGAGGCAGCAGCTGCACAGGAGGAGGAGGAGGAGGAGGAGCTCAGCAGTGGGAGAGCAGCGACCAGGTCTAAACCTGCTGGGTGGCTGGGAGGGAGACCCTCCCCCACACCTCTCTGCAGAGCCCCCCTTGTTGGGGCTCCCTTGGCTGCCTTTGCTGGGCTCCATTGCCCCGGCCTAGACAAGAGGAAACACCCCCGCCCCTTGTGGCATGGTTTGCCTTTGGCTAAAGGGAGAGCAAAGAGGGCGGCGCGGCGGGTGTGGAGCGCTGGTGGAGAACGGAGGGCGGCAGCGCCTCAGCTCGGGGGCGTCCTCCAGCTGTGGGAAACAGACCCCCTTTGCAGGAGGCTCCCCGCCCGCCCCGCTGGTTTCCAAATCTAGAGGCGAGAAGAAGGCAGCCTGGAAGGCAAACGCTCGAATGTCCCAAGGAGTTGGAGGGAATGTTCCCAGTGGTGAAAGAAAAAACTCTGCACGCGCCCAGAAGCACGGTTACTCGATTTGCTCTAGGCTGGACAGGGCTGGTGTGGAGGGCGGCGAGGTGCCGGCGGCTGCGACTCCCAGCGATTTGCTCCCCGTCGTCCCGACCGGCTCCCGCGCACGCAGGCAAGCGGCCCCTTCCGGACTTAAGGGCTGCCTCTGCCCAGGATCGCCTGGCGCGCGCCAAATCCGCCCTTCCGAGCACGGCTGCGGTGTGCCCCAGAGCAGGCAAGCGCCCCACCGACCCGCCCCGTCCCTGCTGCTGCCTGCCTCCTTGGGGGCCCCCTCCCTTTGCCCGGCCCGCCCGTGACGTCCGAGGGGGAGTGGAGGGCGGGGGACCTGGCCGGCTTCCGCCGCGGAGTGCAGAGCGGACTGGGCTGAAGGGGCGCACCGGTGGGCAGGCGAGCGAGCGAGCAGGAGTGGGCCGCGCCCGTCCCGCTCGCGCCTGCGGCTACTGCCCGCTGCCGCCTGTCGAGGAGGAAGACGCGGGCAAAGGGCTCCGGGTGGCGGCTGCCTGCTGCTCGGGGGCCGCCGGGACCACGCTTGACGGCGCGCACTCACTGGCGAAGCGGCCAAGCCTCTGCCCCTGGCCTTCGCCCCTCCCTCGACGCGAGGAGCCCCGAGGGCCAGCCCCCGGGCGCAAAAGGCGCTCTCCTGTCAGCGCGCCCGCCCGCCCTCCTGCGGTCTGTGCGGCGGCGCGGAGCCGGGAAGCTCCTCCGTGCCCGCGTCCAGCCCGCTTGGCTGGGCTTGCTGCTGTGGAGGCGGGAGAGGCCAGGGCGAGCGCGGCGTGGAGGCGGCAACGGCGGCCGTCTCCTCCTCCTCTCCTCCCTCCTGCTCCCGCTGGCTGGTGCCGCGGCTGCAGCGGCTGCTGCTTTCGGCAGCGGCGGCCGCCAGAGCCAGCCGAGCTCGCTCCGCGGTCGTCGTCGGGTAGAGAGTCGAGCGGAGACGCGAGCCGACGACGGGGAAGCAGCAGCGCCGCGGCCGGCCAGATGGAGCCTCCGCTCTGATCGCCTCGTCGTCGACGCGAGCAGCCGGGGAAGATGCCGGGAGCGGCGCCCAGGAGGACCGCGCCTCCGCCTCGCAGGAGCTGAGGAAGAGGAGGGCGGCGGGGCTCGCTTCCTGGCGGGGCAACGGAGGGCGGCTGCTGCTGCTGCTGCTGGGCTCGGGGCGCTGCCACCCGCCGGATTGAAGGAGCCGATCTTGCCGCTGCCGGTCGGAGGGATTTGCCGACCAGGACCATGATTGTAGCCGGCGCGCTCTGCCTTTTCCTCTGCCTGGGTGAGTGAGCGAGCGGCCGGCCGGGCGAGCAGGTGCCGCCGCTGGGACAGGAAGGCGGAGGACCTGCTGCAGCCCTCCGGCTGTGGGGCGGCTCCAGGCGGGGGGGGGGGCATGGGTGGGCGAGCTCCCACTCTGTGGAGATGCCGCCACTGCCGCCACTGGGCTTCCAGCCCAGGTGGAAAAGTGGGAAGGGGGAAAGGGAGCGCGAAGCATCTCCTCGTGTGTAGGCGGGGAGAGCAACTGAAGGAGGACCCGCCGGCCTGGGAGCCCGAGGGGGGCGGGGGGGGCAGCGCCGAATGGGCGCCCTTGGGAGGGGATCGGGGGGCGCTCGCCAGGGGAGTGGTGCCCCTCGTGGGCTCCGGCGGTGTTTCCTTTCCTCCTTCCCCTGGGTCCGCTTGGAGCGCCCCTTCCCTCCCCTGGGGCAGCTGGGCTCTTCGGAGCAGGAGCGCCCAGCGGCGGCATCTTCGAGGCGGGGGAGGCGCCTGGGCTGGCCAGGCTTTGCCCGCCGGACTGGGATGGCACCGGGAACCTCCGGCGGCGGGGCGGCGGAGCAGGAAGCCCGGCTTCCGCCCATGCCTCCTCCTGCGCGCGGCGGTGCCCGTTCCGGCAAGAAGGGGGTCGTGGCTGACTGCCGCTGCTGGTGGGGGGGGGGCGGGGGGGGGGGTCGTAGCGAGGCCTGCAGGCTGGGCAGGAGAGAAGTAGGGCGCGCTTGTCCGGGGAGCGAGCGGGCTGGCTGGCGCGGGGGGGGGGGGGCGGGCGAGCGGGGGCCTCTGCCTGGCCCTGAGGAGCCGCTCCCCAATCCATGCTCGGCGGTGACGACGAGGGTCTGCGAGAGCCCCGCCACGGAGTCGTCCGGGCTGCTGCCCCCCGCTCTCGCCCCCAGCGCTCCGCGGTCCCGTGTAGGGGCCCAACTCGGCGTGCTGAAGAAGCGCTGAGCGCGCGCGAGCCGAGTCGCCTGGCCCTGCGTGCCGAGACTGGCCCGCCCGCAGCTGGTTGCTGCGCCCCGCCTGCTCCCGCAGCAAGAGTCGAGATGAAGGGCGCTTCCTGGGTGGGTGCGGGGCTTCCAGCGGGGCCCCGGAGGCCGGCATGATTTGACCCTCTCCGCTCGCTCGCTCGCTCTTTGGTGCGTGAATGTGGGGCGGGGAGCCGGGCGGGGTGGGGGCTTCGCATTAGGTCGCCACCCACTCGTTCCATCGCCCCCCGCCGCTTAACCCAGACGCGGAAAACCCGCCTTTCCCCGGCGGAGCGACAGACGCGCGATGAGCGCACGTCCGGACGGCTGCGAGCACCACCACCCCAGGCCCGTCTGGGGGCACAGGCGTGCCTTCGACGCGCTCAGTGACGTGTGTGGGGGCGGGGTCCCCACGGCCCCCCCCGACCCGCACACCCCACCTCTGCACCCCAGCACTGTCCCATTTCTTGGCCCTTAGAGATTCCGGGGGGGCCGCCCTCCATTTTTTATAAAGCCGCCTTTGCCAGGAGGACCAATGCCCTCTGGGCACAAAGATGGGGTGAGAGCTTTTGCAGCCTATAGCAGCGTTATTGGGGCAGAGCGGGGGTGGGGGGAGTGATCACTGTGCCAACCTGGTGGTGCCCCCCCCCTGCCAGGAATGACTCGTGGAGGTGCACACAGGAGGCTGCACTGGATGGATGGATGGTTGCATCACTGGTGGAGGGCCAAGTGAGGAGTGTATGCTGCAGGCCCGGGTGGAAGCAGCCGCACACTTCTGCTTGTGATGCCTGGCAGAAAGGCAGCGGCAGCAGTGTGTGTGTGTGTGAGAGAGAGAGATTGAGAGGGAGAGTCGCTCCAGAGTGTGTCTGGAGGGGCTCTGGAATCCCAGGACAGCGTCCTTTCCCAGGGCTGTGGCCCTCTACTGCCAGCAGCCCTGCTGTGGGCCATTTTGCCAGTGCTCCTGGCCCGTCTCTTCTGAGAGGCTGACCCCCCCCCCCAGATAGCAGCAGGAGGGCCAGCAGACCCAGGAGCGGGTGAGAAGGAAGGTCCCCAGAACACAGGATGGAATGCAACTCTGCATGTGACTGCCCGCAGAGAAACCCTGACTGGGGAGGGGGCACTAAAGGTGCCTCCCTGGAAGTGCCACCTGGTGGAGGGGTTGGTTGTGAGGCCCCAGCAGCCAAGGGCACGCTCTGCCAGCAGCTGGGTGGGAGATCCTCCCCATGCGCCACTCTTGCCAGGGACTCCTGGTGCCACCCAGCATGGCATAGTGGCGAGAGTGCTGGACTAGGACCGGGGAGACCCGGGTTCAAATCCCCAGGCAGCCACAAGACTCTGGGCCAGTCACTTCTCTCTCAGCCTAACCTACTTCACAGGGGTGTTGTGAGGAGAAACCCAAGTGTGTGGTACACCGCTCTGGGCTCCTTGGAGGAAAAGCGGGATGTCAATGTATAAATAAATAAAGCACGACAGGGGCGGGGGGGGGGGGGCAGGACAGGGTCCCTAGCAGGACCATGACCAGTGGTGGGCTCAGCAGGCCAGGGCAAGGGTGGCAAAGCCTGCCCTTGGGGGGAGGGAGGGAGGGAGGGAGGGAGGGGCTGGCCTGGAGGCTGCCGCCAGTCACCCCTCCTTTTGCCCAGGGCGCCCTCTGACTTCTGATCTGGCTCAAACTGGGCTCCTCCTCCTCCTCCTCCTCCTCCGGGCCACCCCACAGCCAGCACTCTGGTGCTTCCGCTTGACAGAATCCGGAGGGGTCGAGCAGGGGTGAGGATGAGCTGCGAAGCTGAAACCAGTCCTGGATCCTTCCTTCCCCGCAGTGTCCAGGGAGGATCAGAGCCCAAACCGAAGCACACACAGTCCAGCCACTGAGGCCTGCGGTTCCCTCTTCTGTCTGGGAAAGCTCTTGAGGAGTGGGGGCAGCAGTGATGGGGAAGAAAGAGGGCAGACCAAGTCAGCACTGCTGGGGAGGGGGGGAGGGGGCCGGCTTCAGGAGGGCACTCCTGCTCCCAAGAGTTGACTGCCTCAGCAGCAGAGGGAGGGCTGGTGGCACTGGGGAAAGCGGGGGCGGGGGGGGGGGATCCGTGTCAGACAAGTTCAGGAACAAGAACCTCGGCACCCAGACTCCGCTTCCCGTTGATTCCCAGCTCTGGCTTCTCGCTTCTTGTGGTTTGGTTGAATCAGACGGTCTCCGTTCATGGGAGCAGAGGGTGGCTGGGGTGACAAGGGGGGCGGGCCTCCTGCCCAGGTCCCAGGGTCAATGTCCTCCTTGGGAGTAATGATGAGAGGTGGCAGTGGCTGCGGCTGAGGGCCCAGGGATGTGGACTGCGCAGGATGAATGGGGTGGGGGGTGCGGGTGGGGAGGGAGGATGGAGAGAGACCCCTTGGTGAGGCTGAGCAGCCTTTGTGCATCATCTTGTTTCTGTGTTGCTGTTGATATTTTTGACAGAGCAACCTTTTTGTGGTTGAACAGATATGCTGCAAATTATGCAGAAACCCAACCTGGGAGTCTTGTTGTCTAGCTCAGAGACGGTGGGTCTCCTGGGAGCTTTGAAAATGCCTCCTGGCGGTCCCTGCAGCAGGCCTCTGCCTCCGGGATGCGGGCGGGCGGGTGCCGAGATGGAGGAGTGGGAGTCTCGCTTGGGCTCTGCCTGACCCGGAGGCGGCAGCTCTTTCTGGCCGCTGTTGGGTGGATGGGCTCCCCCCTCCCCCTGTTGGTTCTAGGCCGGTTTGCCTCCGGCTGGACTTGCTTTCGGGTTGTCCTGGGCTGGGCCGGGTGCTGGGAGGACCCCCCTCCCTGGTCTTCATGCTCTCCTCCCAGCCCCCCCCCCATACCCCCCATGTGTCTCTGAGGCTGTGATGATTTCCAAGTCTGCTTCTGTGGGCTGGAGTCCAGCACCCGGAGTGAGGCTCCCTTTCTGCCGGAGCAGAGTCCTGTCTCCTGCGGGGGTTTCTAGGAGTGCTGCTGGGGGGTGATGACTCTGTCAAGGCCACACGGACGGTCCCCTCTGCCACTTGCTGTTGCCAGGCGGAGCTGCTGCCCCTTTGTCTTCCTGGGGGCCCTGCCCGTGGCTCTCTGGGGTCTGGGGGCCTTTCCCGTCCCCTTGGCTCTCCGGATCCTCGCACGGGAGCCTGGGCCTTTTGGCACGCCAAGCCACTCTTCCCTGCCGAGCTGGGCCTCTCCCGGGCACCCTTCCCGCTGCCTTGCCCAGCCTCTGAGGCCTCCTGGTGAGAGGAGCAGCTGGAGCGAGGCCGCAAGGGCCTCTCTTCCGGCAAGCAGCATGGAGGACTCTGGTACTTTCCACTAATAGCACCAGAGAGAGACGTGTCTGTTTGATCGAATGCAAGACGTCCTGCTCTGCCCAAGGGAGGCCTTTTCCAGATGGGGTGTGAGCCGTGATTGACAGAAGTGTAGCGGTGTTGGCTGAAGTTACTGCCTTGCTCTGTCGATCCCAGAGCTTGAAGGAAAGGATGCGCCACCATTTTGGCTCTGTAGCTGGGCCTCTCTCAACTGACATACTTCCAAGGAGCACTTTTTTCCGGGGGGGGGGGTAGTTGCATTTCTTGGGCACTTCCTACTAAGCTGGGAAGAGGCGACTCGGCATCCAGCAGGTGACTCCCCCCTTGTGGCTGTGCAAGAGCTGTGAGCCTCCACTCCTGGCTGACACGCCTCCTCTTAGTGGTGAGGAGTGACCCACCTTCTCTTAAATGCAAAACATTTGCAAAACCGGTTAGCACATTTCGTTTCCGCTTTAAATGCAGAGACTGAGTGCCCCCCCCAATTATCATTGCCCATCGCTGCCGTTTCATAAACATGTCTAATCTTTGTTCTGGGCTGTGTGTGCCCCTCCCCTGCCACATTGTAGCAAGTGCCCCCCCGGGCTCTCCCCCCCCCTGTGCCGCTGGGACTGGCACAGCACTCCCTCGAAGGAATGGACGCTGCTGCTGCTGCTGCTCTCTCCCCCTTGTTTGGAGGTGCTGTGAGGCATGTGGCTGGCCCTGAATTCCCCGGGGTGGGGTGGGGTGGGGGGACAGGCTGGCAGCAGCGCCACTGAAGGCAGGAAGTGGCCAGTGCCCGAGACCCCCCCCCTCCACTGCCGGTCCTTTCACCTTCCCTCCTTGGCCCAGCCTGGCTGCTCCCTTCTGGCTTCCCTGCCTGCCTGCTGCCGAAGGGCTGGCCTTGCCTTCCCAGGCTCGCGGCTGCTGGCCAGGGCTGGGTGACCTGGGCGCAGTGCCCGTGAGCCTCTGGGGAAGAGCGAGGAGGACCCTCCTCCTCCTGGCGGTGGCGGCTGCTGGGCTGAGCTGGGACTTGCAGCAGAGCAGACAGGAGAGCAGGAGACCTCCAGCAGGAGCCGCAGAGCCCCCCTCGGCCTGTAGGTGTCGCTGTCTCGCTTCCGTGATGGGCAGGAGGTGCGCTGGGGGAGCAGAGGGTGGCTCTGGCCGGAGGGAGGGGACCAGGGCTTCCGGGGCCCAGAGAGCAAGGAGGAGCCAAGGATGGGGAGGGGGGGGCTCCCCTCCCGCCCCAGCAATGCTCCTTAGCCAAAGAGCTGCCTGTGAGTGGGTGGGGTCGGGGGAGCTGCCCTGCCTAAGCGGGCAACATTCCTGGACAGGCCAGACTGGAAGAGTGCAAGAAGGGAAAAGGCGCCCTGAGGGCGGACGGGGCCTCCGGGAAAGAGGGTCTTAAGAGCTGGCCTGGTGGCAGCAAGCATGACCTCTCCCCTGAGCTAAGCAGGGTCTGCCCTGGCTGCATATGGATGGGAGACTAGAAGTGTGAGCCCTGGAAGAGAGTCCCCCTTAAGGGGATGATGGAGCCGCTCTGGGAAGAGCATCTAGGTTCCCAGTTCCCTCCCTGGCAGCATCTCCAAGGAGATAGGGCTGGGAGAGTGAATCCTTCCTGCAAACATGGATAAGCCTCTGCCAGTCTGTGAAGACAAGACTCAGCTAGGTGGACCAAGGGTCTGACTCAGTGGAAGGCAGCTTCCTGTGTCCCTATGTTTTGCTCATTGGCCCTGGAGCAAATGGGAGGAGGGGCAAAGGTTGCTGGAGAGAGAGAGGTGGGCAGCTGAGACCTGAAGAGCTGCTGCCGGTCCGTGTCGACAGTGCTGGGTCCAACGGACCAGTGTCTGCCTCAGCAGAAAGCAGCTTCCTTTTCTGTGCCTGGAGAGAGAAAGAACAGGGAGGGGTCCTTGGCTGAGGAGCTGCAGGTCCGTCTGGCAGGGCGAGGAGGCCACTGCGCGGGTGTCGAGGGGATGAGCTGCTCGTCCTCTGTTGGTGGGACAGAATGCCTCCTTCAGCAAGGGTGCTCCTTCCGGGAGCCAGGGGAGTCCCAGCCTGCCTCTAGGCAACGCACGCAGCCTTTCAGCCGGGGGCTCCCATCAGCAGGCAAGGCCGGGGTCTGGGCTTCCCCGCCAGCTCCTGCTCACCCCGGCTCCTGTGTGGTGGGCCCCAGCCATGCCTGCTTCTCTGCCCTGGTGCTTGGCAGCATTCCCCTCGCCCTCTTTTGTAGCCAGGGGCTCTCTCAGGCATGGCTCCCTGTCAAGCAAACGCCCCCCTTGGTCTTGGCACGCCTCCCGCAGGCTTCCAGCCTAATCTAGGCTTGCATGGACAAGACAAATGTACAACACCTTGCAATGCAGGTTGCAGAGCAGCCCAGAGCTGTGAATGAAGCACGCGGCCAGACATGGAGCTCATCACAGCAATCACCAAGAGGTATTACTTGTGTGCATGTGCACACAACGCACACACACACAGACCTGCCACTGTCCATTTCTTGCCACAACACTATCTCACAAACAAAACAAACCACAGGCCCTTTATTTAAAGGGCATTTTGTTTTGAGCTCGAAACACTTGAAACAGCCCGTTTCAACACTGAAACCTTTTGCACTTCCCTACTATCTAGCCCAGCCTCCTGTTTCCCGCAGTGGCCCACTCCTGCTAGAGGCTCCTCTGCCTGAGCCCTGACATGGGCTGGGTGGTTCTCAGTCCCAGAAAGGGAAGCTGGAGGGCTGCTGGGCTGTCTATTCTGTCTTGGCCTCATAGGCTCTAGCGTGTGAGTCCTTGAGTTGCACAGAACTCTTCTTCAAGCAGAAGTGACGAGGGAGCTCATTCTTCATCACCAAGGGGGGCAGCACACCTGCCCGTAAAGGCAGCAATAGAGAACGTGAAGACCTCCTGCTGGTTGCTGCACATGCACTGGACCAGCAGGTCAACAGATGTTTGCCTCGATCAGTGCATGTGGACAGGCTCACCAACTCTTTGCGTTCTGGCCTTGCTTCCTGCATTTCAAGTCCCGGCCTCCCTTAAAGGCGCCGCAAGGTTTCTTTTTAGAAAATGGGAAGTAAAAAGGGGGCCTCCATGAGCAGTGCAAGGCCCTCTGGCCAGGGAGCTCTTTTGGGAGGGAGCTGATGTCCCCTTCAGCTGCTGGAAGATTGTCTGGGTCTGCGGTGGTGAAGGGGTCACACTCCGCTTGGGGCAGCCCTTCCTGCCTGGCTGTCAGGAAAGCAAACCGCCACCGTGGGGCAGAGAACTGCGTGGACTGCCTGGTCAGTCCTTGCTCTGTGCTCTCTTCTGGCCTACCCAGAAGTAATGGCAGGGGAGTTGCAGGGGAGTAATGGCAGGTGAGGGGCACGCCTTCAACTCCTGCCTGTGGCTCCCAGCGGCATCTGGTGGGCCACTGTGCGAAACAGGATGCTGGACTAGATGGGCCTCCTTGGGCCTGATCCAGCAGGGCTGTTCTTATGTACCCTGGAAGGAAGGAAGGAAGGAGTGCAGATTCTTTGGTTCAGTGCCTTCCCAGGGGTTTCATGCATCTTCCAAGGGCTTGGTGTAATGTGGGGTCAGGGCCGGCCTTGCCATGGGGCAGGGTGAATAGGGCACCTGCTCGGTGGCAGCAGGGGACGGGCCAGCTCTCAGGGGTGGCCTGGCAGCCCAGCGAGCCCCCTTCCCCATGGACAGCCTGCAGGGAGAAGAAGGCAGGCTGGCACCGCACTGCTCCCCCCCCCGGTCTCCTTTCTTCCTTTTGAGGTTTGAAAGGGAGGAAACCCAGTCAGGGTCAGTTGAGGTGTCTTAGCAGGAAGCGAGAGCCAAGAGGAGGCACCAGCGCTTGGGGATTTGCTCCAGGCAGCGGCATCTCTTGGCCGGCCCTGTCTGGGTCCAGCACAGCCAACAATCCTGGCTGAGGACTGGTCTGATTCTCATGGAGGAGGCAGACTTGTGTCTGGGCTGTCCTACTCACGGTTCTTCCCTGAAAAGAAACATTTCCCTCACCCACAGAAAATTTGCCTGCCTGGGGGAAGCTGTCTTCGAACCATTTCCCGCAACATTCCAGATTTCTGGGGTAGCATATTCTGTTATGTGAACCTCCACCTGCAGTCAGAAGTGATGATGTTGGTTTTCCAGAAAATTCCGCATCGGATGTGGGGTGTGATGTTTTCTGATGTCCTGAATCAACTGGGATCTTGTTTAGCATGTTGGACTTTTATTTACTGAACAAAACTTTAAAAAAGAAGAAGACACCATCATGTCCAATTTTACATGCTATGTAAACAATTCAGAAGTTTTCCCAGTAGTCAAAGAGGTTTGGACTGAAATTTTGATTAAGAGGCAGGGAGAGTGGGAAAGCACCTTGAATATTCAAGCAGCTTTAAATCTTTACTTGGACGTCATTTTTATTGGAATCCGTGTGAGTGTTTAAGACACAGAAATTCAATACCACCCTTTTCAGGTGCGTAGTTTAAATGTTAAGTGGGGGCGGGGAGGAAGGCGTCGAAGTCTGTTCAAGTACAGATTTTAACAGGCCGGAAGAGCTGTGCATGCTTCTCTGCTTGGCTGCATCCTAAGGAGTCACACCTGAAGAAAGTGAATTAAAACTTTGAAATTGCCCATTTGACTGCTATTGTGGCCCTTCATTATGCTGTTAATTAATTTTGTGAAATAATGCGTTGTTAGAAATGGAAAGGTTTCTGTGGGGAAACAGAGCCACAGAACATCCTCCAGAAAAATACGCACCTTCCTTGCTTCACTGGTCTGAATGAGGTAGCCTAGACACCAGTGGGCTGCCCCACTCAGCAGCAGCAGCAGCAGCAGCAGCAGCAGCAGCAGCAGCAGCCCCTCCTGTCGGGCTGCTCACTCAGGCTGGCCCTGGGGGGACTCGGCCCCTCCCTGCAAGGGCTCTGCGGTCCCAGGGAGGCCCCCGCCGTGGCGGTGCTGGGGTCTGCGGGGGCGGAGCTCCAGACAGCTCCCTCCCGCCCGGGCTGCCCTCTGCGGCTGCTGCTGGGTGGGGGCCTCCTCCTGGGGGGCTCTTGGCCCTCTCCAGCCACCTCCTCCCAGGCAGCACCTGATGGAAGGAGCCGGAGAAGGGCTCCCTCCTCCCCCCCGGGCGGGGGCGGCAGAAGCCAGGGGCTCCCCACGCTGGGGAGGCCTGCAGGTCAGGAGCAGAGCCCGGCACCGCCTGCAGAAGGCCACGGCTTCACCCTGCTGGCATTGCCAAGGAATCTGGGGAAGCTGTGGCTGCTGCCCCCGCCTGGCGGTGTGGGCCACCGTGGGCTAGCTGGACCAGGGCAGGGGTGGCCCAAGGCACTGAGGTGCCGAGAGGAGGGGCCCAGTGGGCACTGCCTGGCTCCTGGCTCTGGGTGGGCGGGAAACAGCTCCTCTTTCAAACCTGGCCCAGGCCGGCAGCCTCCTCTTCTCTCTTGTGCTTCCTGCCAGCTTTGCCAAGGGTGGGGGGAGGTCGGGAGGGGCTCCTGGCCAAGCGTGGTCCTGAAGAGCTGCTCCCTCCAAGGGCAGTGGGGGGGGAGCACCTTGCCCCCAAAGCCCTCCAGCGTCTGAGGCAACCGGTTCACCTCGCCTCACTGAGGGGCCGCCCCGGACCTGGGCCTGACTCAGGGGAAGGCAGCTGGGTCTGTGCCTGCTCAGTTAGCAGAGCCAAGAAGAGCCCCCTTTGACGGGCGGCTGATTCTCTTGCATTGAGCAGCCGGCGGAGAGCTACCGGCCCTCTCCGGCCCCAGCGCAGCACATCCCTCCAGTGGCGGTGGCTGGTGTCTGCTACGTGAGTCTGAGCCCTCTAAACTGACGTGATTTAGCTTCTGAGACCTTTGGGGACTGGCTCCTTATCCATTCACGTCTTTCTTTATTCTTCTATGTTTTGCTGAAAAGCAGTCTAGAAATAGCTGTAGGTATAGCAGCAGCAGCAGCAGCAGCAGCAGGTCAGCGCCTCCTGCAGGGTGGGGGGCGGCCCCAGTGCCAGAAGTGCAATGTGGCCATCACAGAGCCTGGAGTGGGAGGGGGAGAGCTGCCTCCGGAGGGGTGGCTGCCTTGGAACTCCTGCCCAGCCTCTCCTGCTGCGGTTCTCCTGCTCATTCCCCGGAGCCTCTGGCCGGAGTGTGGGAGTTGCTGTGGAGCCTCGGGCAGGAGAGGAGCCGGTCAGCCTGGGGCCATAAATCCCAAGAACGCCTGGCCCACCTCAGCCCTGGAAAGGAACGTTCAGGGGTTCGAGTCCAGCTGGCGTGACGCTTGCTGCTCATCTCGCCTCCATCAAACTCAGACCGTGATAACGACGAGGCTTGCGATCAAATCGGAGGAGACCTGGCAGTGCTGAGCAGCCTGTCCCGCCCCCCCGCTCCCCGTTGCCCCCCAGCAGGCAGGCAGTGGCAGTAACATCTCCACTTAGCACTCAGCTGTGACCTTCCCTCCCAAGGCATGTTGGCAGTTTGGTGTTCGACACTGACAAAAAAGCATCACCTGCCAGACAGCGGCACAGGGAAGCCACTGCTGCGGAGAGCCTCGCCATCTGTCTGTGCAGCCGAGAACAAAGGAGTCTGGGGCTGGAGGGGGAGGAAAGGCCCCCCCCACCCTCCTGGATCATCCGGGGAAGCCCTGCAGAGACTGGGGGTCAGGCTGGAGGGACTCCCAGTGGGCTGGAGCTGTGGCTGCAGCAGGTGTGCCAGGGAGGTGTCTGCCCAGAGCCCGCGAGGGCCCCACTTCCCAGCCTGGGGCTGCTGCCCATGTGCCACTCTGGAGGAGGCAGAGCGCCTCAAGGAAGGTGTGGGGGCCGTGCTGCCGGTCCCTCTGCCTGGCTTGCCTTTCCGCGGGGGCGGAGTGGGCCGATGCGTGTCCCCTTCGGCTGGAGCCCGTGGCTGCTTCTCTCTGGACTTGCTCGAGGGGAAGGGCCTGGAGGCGTGTTCTGTGGCTGGCTTCTGCGCTTTGTGTGTTGGCTTTGGGGAAAGGAGAGCAACCGGAATCCCTGGCCGGGGTCCAACTCTGGACTTGCTGCTGGACTGGGGTAGGAGGAGGGAGGCCGCCTGATCCCTGTCCGGCTTCCTGGCTGGAGCCTGAGGCCAGCCCATGAATGGCCAGGGTGGCTCCCTTGGAGGGCATGTGGGCTGGCGGGGGCTCGGAGCACAGTTGGGTCCTCCCCGGAGATCAGGCACAAGCTTCCTGCCTCCAAGGAGTGGGTGGTTGCACTGCCCATGGGTATGGATCGGGGCCTGGGGGGAGCCCAACAGCTGCCTGGCTTTCATTTGATTGCATTGCTAGGTGTCCATCCCACCTTTGGCCCATCACAGACCTTCACCCCAGATTCAATCCCACCACAGGGTCGCGACAGATCTGCGAAGTGTGCTTCCGTACTTCCAGTATGGTGACACCGCAGCCCCTGTGCTGACAGCGAGGTGCCGTCCACATTTCTGATGCCTTCTTGCGGATTCAATCTTTGCGATATAGTGCTACAACATTGCATGTGCGTGGCAAAGCAGGAGCTGTATTTTCCTGTTGTAGGAGTTTGAGATTCTGGGGGTTGTTTCCAATATGATCCTGCCCAGCTGAAGCATTTCACCACTGTTGTCGGGTTTAATTTGGAAAGGGCCCAGCATCACATAGAGAGGCCATGGTTAGCTCACACATCCTTTGGGATGCTGCATGGCGGCGCAAGCTCTGCTTCATGGGTTTTGTGTTTCAGGGGAAGAAGGGCGGTTGCTCAGCGACAGTGCTCAACATGCAGAAGGGCCCCAGCTGAATCCCTGGTGGCCGCTTCTCCAGGGAGGGCAGGGAGAAGCCACTGCTGGCCAGAGTCGTCAGGGCTAAGCGGCATGGAGCAAGGGTCTGCCTTGGCATCAGGCGGGTGCATCAGCTCATAAGTGGTGTCTTTTGGGGAAGGGCCAGAGCTCAGCAGTGGTGGGGCATCTGCTTTGAGTGCAGAGGCCTCAGGTTCAATCCCTGCTGGCAGCATCTCCAGTTGAAGGGATCAGGGGATGGGAAAGACCTCCTCCTGCCTGCCTGAGACCTGGGAAAGCCCCTGGCCTGGGCTCTGGAGGACACGGCGGCCAGCGGTAGCTCCTGGGCTCCTCACAGGAGTTGGCCTGTGAAAGGATGCTGGGTGGCCTCATCCTGCTGCTGACCGCAGCCACATGCAGAGTGGAAGGAGGAGTTCGTAGTCTTTTACAGAGGTCTGGGAAGAAGAACGCCCTTGCAGTGCTTGGGGTGTGTGGAGTGTACTGGGGCAGGCTGGGCCTCAAGCTCCCAGCCGGCCAGGCATGGACCCGGTTCGCTTTCCTCAGAAGATGCTCGTCCTGAAGGCCGGAGGTCCTGGCTCCCTCCCCAGCCCCGGCCCAGCATCTCTGTAGGACTGGTTGCTGGTGTCTCTGTGAGGACCTCTTTGGCCACGCAGTCGCCCCTCACCAACTGCCGGTTGAGTTTCCGCAACCGGGAAACTGTGGCTGGTCTCACCAACCACGACCTGAGTAGCCACGGTTTGGCAATATGTTTCCTCAATTTTGGGCCCCCCTGCGATTTCTGGGGGTCAGGGGAGTCATTTCAGGGGGTGGGGTCATTTTGGGGGGGTCCCCTTCACTCCTCTGACTCACTCCTGGTGATTTGGGATTGATTCCAGTGGCTCGTCTACTGTGAATTCTCCAACCCGGAGGTTTTCTGGGAGATGACCCTTGTAGACTCCTTTTGCAAAGTGGTCACAGTAACAGGTGCTGGTGGGCAGGCGAGATTGCGGCTGGGGGGTGGGGGGGCCTCTCTGGAGGGAGAGGGGCTGGGCTCCGGTGGGTGGGGGCGGCCCCCAGCTCCTCCGCTCACGCGGCGCCCTTCTCCGCCTTCTCTCTCCTGCCGCTCCAGACGAGGTGCTGCTGCCCGCCTGGGCTGCCCCCTCCCTGCTGGCTGCCCAGGATCCCCAGGGCTGGCGGGCCCCCGTGGACTGCGTCCAGGCCAACGAGCTGTGCGCGGCGGAGGCCAGCTGCAGCTCCCGCTACCGCACCCTGCGCCAGTGCGTGGCCGGCCGGGACCGGAACACCATGCTGGCCAACAAGGAGTGCCAGGCCGCCCTGGAGGTGCTGCAGGAGAGCCAGCTCTACAACTGCCACTGCAAGCGCGGCATGAGGAAGGAGCTGCCCTGCCTGCAGATCTACTGGAGCCTCCACCTCGGCCTGGCGGGGGGTGAGCTGAGCTGAGCACTCTGCGCGGGGCGGGCGGGGCGGGGCGGGGCGGGGGGGGGATCCGGGCTGGATGTGCCGCCCTGGAGAGCCCCGGGAACCGCCCAGGTGAGCTCTCCGCCAAGGCAGTCCCAGTGGCAGGGGAGTCTCCTCAGGAGGGAGGGCCGGCCCCTTTTGGCTCCTGCTGCAGGCTCCCAGTGCCGGCATCCGGTGGGCCACGGTGTGAATCGGGAGGCTGGACGAGGTGGGCCGCCTGGGGCCTGTTCCGTCCCTCTGGAGGGGGCAAGTGACTCCTGCAGGGGCTAGAATGAAGGGCTGGGCTGACTCTCTCCCGCTGCAGGAATCGCACCCTCATCCTCACACGGCAGAAATGGCACGAGGGCAGCTCACGGGCGCTAGAGGGCTCTCCACCAGAGGCGTCTCTAGGGAAAATAGCGCCCAGGGCAAGCACTGAAATTGCGCCCCCTGTCCAAGCATCTGACACCCAGCGTTCAGATAACTTTACCATAATATCAGCTCAAAAATACAAGTCAAGCTCGTTAATCTTTTAATATTTCAAAAACTATTTAGCAGTGGATGTAGCCAGAACAAAAAATGCTGGAAAACTACAAATTTCAGTATGCTGGGGCTCATGAAATACACAAATACTCTGTGGAGGTGTACTTGGAAAACTAAACAGAAGTGCCTGTCTAATTCTCTACTATGCATTGTAGCATCACTATTACATAAGTTTTAAAAATCAATGGAGAATTTGACTTTTCCCAGATACTCTGAAAATAATTAAAGGATATGCAGAGTAAACCAGGTCACTGCTTGGAATATATTCTAGTATTTCAGAAAGACAGTTAAAATGAGAGAAAGAGAGTAAGAAACTCCCAGTGGGCCTTAATATTAAGGATTTCACACTGATTCAAAGACAAACTCACCATTAATAGCCATATTAGCAAGACATCACATTTAACTCACTTATCACAAGAAGCAAAGTAAGAGCAAATGAATATAATCCTAGCTCATAAGCTTCAGCCCAGTATTCACAAGCGTTAATTCTCTGTAGCTAGTGCCAATCTGAATATGAATATTTTTTTAAAGAATTACCTGTAGCCCCTTCAGGGGGCTTCCTAAAGGCCATGGAGGGGTCTGCAAAGGTTACCCCTCCCCCTGCTGGCCTCTAGGGCCTCGCAGAGACCATTGGAGCATGTGTGGTGGCCATTTTAAAAATATATATATTTTTAATGGCTACTGAAAACAAAATGGCCACCACACATGCTCAAATGGCCTCTGTAAGGCCTGGCATGGCCTAGGGCCTCATAGAGGCCACTTGAGCATGCACGGTGGCCATTTTGTTTTCAGTGGCCATTTTTTTTAAAAAAATAAAATTTTAAAAAATGGCGCCCCCCTTCAAGTGGTGCCCGGGGCACTTGCCCTGCCTGCCCCACCATAGATACGCCCCTGCTCTCCATAGCCATCCAGCGCAGCCACAGCGGCGGTGGGACTGGAACCCAGGTCTCCCTCAGGCCTCTGGCTGCTGGGATACGCAGCCTTCCCGACCTGGAGGTTCCTTGTTGCAAACTTGTGTGGATCAAAGCATCAGCAGTCCACTTACAGCCCAGATTTTGTCCTTACGAGCAACTGGGAGAAGCAGAAGAGTGGGGCGGAGAAAGGCTGTGCTCCCTTGATGGGGAGCACAGAGGTGGGCGGGGGCTGTGCGTAGCTACAGCTCTCGTCCTTTGCAGCCCTAGTGCAACTGAGGCCAGACTCTGAGGCCAGAGGGGCAGCTTTGGGGCACCCCGCCCCCCCCGGGGGCTTCATTGGCCAAGCGAGCCTGCTCCTCCATAACTGAAAAGGCTGAGAAGCAGCCAGAGCCGCCCTCCACGCCCCATTCAGAATGCGGCCCCCTGGCGGCTGCCTGTGTGTCCCGGGCCCTCCTACCTCTTATGCATGAGGGTTGAGCTCTGCCCGGCAGCGCCACTTCCCTCTCCTCCCTGGTGAGGCTTTTCCCTGGAGGTCAGTTGTGCCTCTCGCCAGCTCAGCGGAGAAGTTCCGCACCCTTTTCAGACAAGGTGACTTTCCCAGGGTGCAGCAAAGTTCTCCTGATATCTCGTTATTGATGGCCTTGGCAAAGCAGTCTAGAAGAGAAGCCCCAGAGGGGCCTCCGTGCTCCCTAGTGAAAGGGCCACTGCCCCGCTCTCTGGCCCTTCGTCTCTCCTTCCTCCCCGAGGTCAGCACATCCCTTCTGCCAGCCTCTCCTCCAGCTGCAAATGGCCCTCTGCCTGTTGCCCTCCCTGATCCCAGCCTGTGCCACCAAGTCCAGGCCAAGGGAGATCTGGCCGACCGATGAGGGAGGGGCCCCGCTGCCCTCCCCATCCTGGGGCCAGGGTCCTCATTGCCTTCCCACCCACCGGTGCTTGGGATGGCAGTATGGCTGTGGGATGCTGGGAAGGGCAGCAGGGCCGGCCCACCTGCGGGCAGAGGGGGCACCTCTCCTGGGCGCTCTGGCCTTTCCGGGGCTGCCAGGCCCCTCCCACCCCTTGCCCTCCTGGGCCCTGCAAAGAGGGGCCCTGGCGGGAGCACCTCAGCCCAGGCCCCCCTCCCCCACTGCCCCCCCGCCCCTCTGTCCAGCTACTTCAGGAGGAGGGAAGGGGAGCGCTCTGGTCCCCTTGATGGGGGGGGGGCCCTGGCAGTGGGGAAGGCTCCTGATAATGCGATGCATTAATAGCTTAATAGCTGTCCGCCACGGAGGGAGTCGGCCCTCCCTTGGGGCCTCTTGCTTGTCAATAGGCTTGTGTTTCTGCAGAGCAGCAGCAGAGCCCTTTCCCAGCAGCTGCTTCATGAGGGGTGGTGGGGAAGGGAGGGGCAGAGGGAAGCAGCCCTGCAGCAGCCCCCCCCCCCCCCCCCGAGAGAGGTCTGGAGCCTCCGTCTCTCCTGCTGCAACTCCCCTGAAGCTCATTCCCCAGCAGCCTCAGATCGGATGTTGTGAGAGAGGCTGGAAGAAACACAGTGTGCCCCTCGGATTCTCACCCCCTGCCCAGCCCTTGAGTTAAGAACATAAGACAAGCCCTGCTGGATCAGGCCCAAGGAAGCCCACCTAGTCCAGCCTCCACAGATGCCGCTGGAAGCCCACAGGCAGGAGCTGAAAGGGGCAGGCCCTCCCTCCTGCTGTGACTCCCCTGCAACTGGGACTCAGAGGCATCCTCCCTTTGAGGCTGGAGGTGGCCTATAGCCCTCCGACTAGTAGCTGATGATAGACCTCTCCTCCAGGAAGTTCTCCAAACCCCTCTTAAAGCCACCCAGGCTGTTGGCTGTCACCACATCTTGTGGCAGAGAATTCCACAAGAGGATTATGCATTGTGTGAAAAAGGACTTCTGTTTGTTGGTCCTAGATTTCCTGAAATCAATTTCATGGGATGGCCCCTGGTTCTAGTGTGATGGGAGAGGGAGAAGAATTTCTCTCTAGCCACTTTCTCCACACCATGCATGATTTTATAGACCTCTATCATGTCTCCCCTAAGTCATCTTTTTTCTAAACTAAATAGCCCCAGGTGTTGTAGTCTTGCCTCATAAGGAAGGTGCTCTAGGCCCCTGATCATCTTGGTAGCCCTCTTCTGCACCTTTTCCAGTTCTACAATGTCCTTTTTAATTTTTTTAATTTATCATATCTTTCTTATACTGCCTGATATGTAAATCTCACATCTTTTTAGATGTGGTGACCAGAATTGTACGCAGTACTCCAGGTGTGGCCGCACCATAGTTTTGTATAAGGGCATTATAATATCAGCTGTTTTATTTTCAATCCCCTTCCTAATGATCCCTAGCATGGAATTGGCCTCTTTTACTGCCACCATTGAGTCGACACTTTCCACGAGCTGTCCACCACGACCCCAAGATCCCTCTCCTGGTCCGACACCGACAGCTCGGATCCCATCAGCATATACTTGAAGTTAGGGGTTTTCGTCCCAATGTGCATCACTTGACACTTGCCAGCACTGAACTGCATTTGCCATTTTGTCGCCCACTCCCCCAGTTGGGAGAGATCCTTTTGGAGCTCCTGTTTTGGATTTCACTACCAGAAAGAGTTTGGTATCCTCTGAAAATTTGGCCACCTCGCTGCTTCCCGCTGCTTCTAGATGATTGATGAATAAATGAGTTGTGGCGGTTCCTCTCGCCCCTTTGGTGCTCCCTAGGAGGATTCCCTAGGAGGGCAGCCATGTGAGGGGCTCATGCAGATGCCACGGGTTCCGGATGCCCACCCCAGGGGCGCTGTAGCTGGGGCCCCTGTCTCAGAGTGGCTTGCCCCCGCCAGGGGCTGCTCAGCTGCTCTCTCGCCCAGCGAGCTGGCTAACTCTCCCGTTTCCTTCCCATCCCAGGAGAAGAGTTTTACGAAGCCTCCCCCTACGAGCCAGCCTCCTCTCGTCTCTCGGATATATTCAGACTCGCTTCAATTGTCTCAGGTAATGAACCCCCAGCCCAGCCCAGCTGGCTCCCTGCTCCCCCCCCCCCCGTGATGGCAGAGCCCCAAGAGAAGTGGGCCCCCCTGCTCTCCTGCTCCGCCAGGAAGCTCCATTCTGCAGCAGCTTCCGGAGGGATCAGCTCATGGGACGGGGCTGGGATCCAGAAAGCACCGTTTGGGATCTGTGGCCTCATGCCTGGGTCCTCTGGACAGAACATCCTCTCATGTCTGCCTCCGGGGGAATAGTCCCGAGAGCCTTTCCTGCTTGGGGTGGGTGGGTGGTGAGTCCTTCGCCCGCCTGGTCATGATTGGGTGGCTGGGAGGGGGCACGCCTTGCTTGCTTCCTCTGAATGGCTTTGGTTCCCTGCTGTGGCTCAGCCCTGGGCAGGATCCCACCCTCTTCTTGCTGTCTCCAGGCCAGCCACTCTGGACCTTGGTTTGTGGAGGGGGGTAGCGGTGGCCCTGGAGCACGTGGCCTGGGGCAGCCGAGGGCAGCGGGCCATCTGGAGTGGCTGTCCCAGAGGCCCCCACTTGGCGACCTGACTTTTCCAGCCCTGAGACCGGGCAGGTCCTTTGAACACGCAAGAGGGAGAAGAGTGATGCCCCACTCTTGTCTAGCTGGGGGGCCTGCAGGGCAGGCGTATCCTTTGCTTACAGCCGGGCAGCTGGAAATCTGGGCGGGGGGCGGGGGCAGGCAATATTCTCCCCCTTCGGTCATGGCTGCCTGGGAGAGGAGCAATGGCAAGAAGGCACCTAAGCCCATGGGCAGCAGAGTTTCCCTTGGGGGCTTCCTTTCGACCCTTTGGCCAGGCAAGCTCCGTTGGGAGGCAGGGCAAGTGCTTCATCCCAAAGCAGAACACCTTCAGCTGGACAAAACACATTTGAAAAGGAAGCAGGGCAACCCAACCACAGAGGAGACACCCAAGCCAGAGTGTGGGACTCCTGACTGCACCCCGATCTCTGCTGGGATGGGAAGGGGCTCCTGGTCGAAGCTGCAGCCCAGCTGACCTCCCCATTCCCTCCCAAGGCGTGGGTCTCTGCTCCTCAGCCTGAACTGCAGGCAGCGGATGGGGCAGTCCAAGGGGTCAGCCAGAAAGGGGGCCCCTCCCTGCCCCAGCTGGTGGGGCTGCTCTCAAAAGGGCTAGGCAGTTGTGTGTGGGTCTTTGCAGCTCCCTGGTTGCTCTGGGGCCTGGAGGCAGACCTGTGCGGAAGGCAGCCACCCCCTTGCCCCTGGATGGCACTTACCAGCCAAGACCTCTAGCAGGCACTTTCTTTGGTTCTCTTGGAGACAAGGAATGCTTTGCAGGGAAAGACCTTTGCTTAATGTACGTGAGGCTGCAAGGGCCAGAGTGAGGAGCACCACATTGGGTGTGCCAGGGGGAGAGAGAGAGAGAGAGAGAGAGAGAGAGAGAGAGAGAGAGAGAGAGAGAGAGAGAGAGAGAGAGAGAGAGAGAGAGGAGCAAATGGCCAGGAGCTGCTGGTCCAGTTCCTTTTTGTCTGTTGCTCGGAGGCGCCTGGATGTTTTGTGAAGGAGGTGTGTGCCTTCTCTGGAGCAAGGAGGCAGGTGCAGTCCCAGCCAGTGGAGACGATTCTGGCTCCCGCACTCTCTGGTCCATGCCACCCCAGTCGGCCGCCTGCCCTCCCTGCTCCAGGTCCCACGGAAGGCACACCTGACTAACACTGACAGCCGGTGGTGGTGGTGGGGATCTCGCTGAAGAAATCCTGTGAAAGAAGTCCTGCAGTGGCACTTGTGGCTGTCTGGAACAGAAGCCTTCAGAGCGAATGCAAACTCCTCAGCCTCCTGCAGTCAGGGACGGCCTAGCCATTATGCAAAGCACTCTCTGCCGAAGAGAGCCTTGACCCCATTTGCATGCCTGCGGAGGAGGCTTCGTTAACTGGAGTTTTCCCAACATGGGAAGTATGAATGCGCCCCCCTCCCCCCCCCCGCATTCTCGGTGGATAATCTCTCAAACTAAAGCAAGAGGAAGCCCTGAAATCGGGCTGTGCTTGTCTGCCAAGAGCCAGGCCTACTCACCTTCCCTGCTTGGCGATGTGTTTCATGCCCCGGCTTCTGTGGTCTCTCACAGATTGTCATGCCCAGAGCTCCTCCTGCTCTCTGGAAGAGGAGAGCAATGGTGGCATCTAAGCACCAGGACCTTAGAGGCGGAAGGTCCTGGCATCCTAGCGATGTCGTCACATCAATGCAAGGGTGGTAATTCCGATCAAGAGTGTATCAAAACAGTTCCCAAGTAACTGATAACAAACTAGCTCATCATAAAATGTAAGATAAACCTTTCAGGACAACATTAACAATTAGCTAATGCAATAAGAGTTTATCTCTAAAACATCAAAGGCAAATGTTGGAGAAGCCCAAGTCCTTGGGAGACAGACATGGGCTGAGTGGATGAGGGTGGAGAGGGAGAGGCTGCCAGCAAGGCGGGGCCCCCACATCAGAGAAGGCGGGGGCTCATCCGGAAGCCCCGGGGAGCCAGGTGTCTCCTCTTCCTGCTTCCCGCTTGCTTCTGCGTTGGCGGCTGCTCCTTGGTCTGTAAAGGAGCCCGAGAGGGTGAGCGGAGGACCAGGAGAAGCTTGCAAAGCCGAGCAGGGGGGGGGAAAGGGGAGGCTTTCCCAGGGCCCTGATGCATGGACAGGCAGCTCTGGCAGAGGCGTATCTAGGGGAGGGCAGCCATGGCACGTGCCCTGGGCGCCACTTGAAGGGGGGCACCATGCCAGTGCCACGGCTTCCTTGGTGCCGCTGCCGCTGCCGCTGGCTGGTTCCACTGCCGCTGGCCCCCGCGGGCAGCAGGCGCCACTCACTGCCGCTTCCAGGTGCCCTGCACTGCAGAGCCACGGCCAGAGCTCGGCAGCCCCGACTCATAGTGTAGTAGCTGCACTTAGTTGTGAATGCTCTGCTGAGCTCCCATTGGCCAGTGGCAGAGGTGGAGCGCCCTCCAAACTGATTGGCTAAGAATGCATGAGGCCCACTGCTGGCTTGATTTCCCCCAGCATGGGTGTACATGCTCTCCAAATGTTGGCGATGGCAAAGCAGTGAAAGACTGACCACTGTGACCAGGGCTAACTGAACCCCACTGTGCCTCCCCTTCACTGGCGAGCCCCGGAGGCAGAGCACACTTTCCCTGAAAGGCTGAATTGTTTGCGCCCCCCCCCCAGTTTTAATGTAAGTACAGGGCAAATGGGTTCTTTCTGATTTTTACACTTTAAAAAATACCTCTTTTTTTTTTTTGCAAGCAATTGAATAACTCATCTGTTTCCCACATTCATGTGAGACAGGGGAAAAAATGCTGAGCGTTCACCCCTTTATCACCTGCAGTTCTGTGGAAGCTCTTCCTTCCTTTTCCCTTCAGCAGTGAAATTAGCTTAGGAAAGCAACGTTTGACCTGTGAATCCCTGTTATTTCAAAATTCTCCCTGTGGCAGGGCATTTCCTTATCATTAGGCAACCAGAATACATTCCCTGAACTATCAGTTCTTAGAAAAGAGGAAGGCTTTCCTCCTTGCTGGCTTTAACAAGATATGTTACAAAAAGAATCCCTCATAGGGCAAGTTCTGGTGCAGCCCAGGAGTATCTCCTTCACAATGATGCTTCTCTTGGCTCTGGTGGGTCTTTCGTTTTTTCATGGTGCTTCTTCCCTAGTGGGTAAGTCCCAAATGGATCTTTGCTATGAATGATGACGCTAGTATGACATTTTTGTTTTGGTTTATTTTGCCGGTTTAGGAACGCCAAACCTTCACTATAGTGATTTACATTGTACTCTCAAACATTGTCAAGAAGGGATCAAGAGATGTTCTGCTTAAGCAATTCATCAGGGCTTTTCCGTTTCTTGGTGTTTTGGCCTCCCAAATGGTGTTTAGTTATCAGTTTTAATATGCATATTTTCACCTGAATTAAGAAGTGCAAACTGGAAATAGCCAGGAATTGTTGTTGGAAGTGCATGACACCTTAAATGCCTATCCGTGTTGTGCAATATTACAATGCATACCAGCTAATTTACTTATACTGGTCTTATTATGTAATAGATTGAAGTTCAATTAGGACCTATATGAAATGTTGGGCAGCAAAGGATAAAACAACAGTTTTATCTATCCTTGTGAATCTTGTCCTTCTCTAGCTTTCAAGTTAAGGAGAGTTAATTTCTTGCAAGATTGGGTCCTGCTTATATTTCACTACATCGTTTGCAACAAACAAATGTTGTTTTCAGCAAACAAATGTTGTTTGCAGCAAACAAATGTCCAAACATTGCTCAAAGAATAGCATGCCAAAAATCAATGTGCACAGTTCTGTGCATGCCACAGTCTTCATATAACCAGCTTAATCATGGGTCAAGGCAGACTCTGTGACCTTGCTCTGCTAAGTGTAGAAAGAGAAGAAACTGAAAAAACTGACTTTGATCACATCATAGACCAATTTGCATCAGTGAAAGCAAGGAAGGTGCAGTTATAATTTTAATGTGCCATAATTTGTTAATTAAAAGATTAACGAGCTTGACTTGTATTTTTGAGCTGATATTGTGGTAAAGTTATCTGAAAGATGGGTGTCGGATGTCTGGACAGGGGCGCAATTTCAGTGCTTGCCCTAGGCGCTATGTTCCGTAGACACGCCTCTGACTGGGGCCTTCAGGTTAGTGGCACTTGTGTATGCAAGTAAGCCTTCCTCTCAAGGAGGCGCGGCACCGGGTGACAGTGCAGATGCCCCCTGGACGGCGAGGGCCCACCCTGGTGGTGATGAGATCACCTCTCTGTGCTTGGGGTCTGGGGGAGGGAACCAGCGAGGTGGAGCACCCCTGTGCTGCCTGCTGGGACAGGAGGTGCAGCAGCACTAGGAGGGCCTCTCGTCTCCCAAGGGTGCTTCATCTTCCGAGCTGGCCTTGGGGCAGGAGACTCTTGGGGTCCTTTCCTCCAGCCTCCCAATTCTGTGGACAGGAGCTTTGGCTTGGCATTCTGAAGCAAATCTGCAAAGCACCCTTCCAAGAAATGTAGCGCTTAGATTCCAGTTGACAATAGTTTTCTTTTTCCGCTCTGAATTAAATCACCGTCAATAAACTATTTAGCTGGTGGAAAATAGGAATTGTGCCGTGTTTGGCATCGGGAGGCTTTAGCTCTTGGAGGTATTTATTCTGGCTCTCAGCACCAAAAATGGTTTCAGGAAAATGTGGGCGGGGGGGGGGGGCTTTGCGAATGTGGGGGTGGCCCTGCAGGAGGAACGGAGATGCAGCATGTAGCAGTGTCACTTTCCCAGCTGCAGGGGATGTAAAGCGATTACCCTCAGGTTGGCTCCAAAGGCAGATGTGGGAAACGTGTCATTTAAATCCCCCCAACTCTGACGCCTCGCCCAACGGCTGTCAGAGCTGCTAAGTCTCACCACAAAGCAGGTCAGAGATGCGACTCGGTCTTTCAAAGCGTCAGTGTGCAAAGCCCGCAAGCCCCGGGGTTGTGCAGCCTGGGACCCACGTCTGGACTGGTAGGAGTCGGGGGCGGGGGCAGGCCAGCCTCCCACGCCGCCTTGGGCAGGGCCAGAATGCCGGGCCTGCTGAGGACAGGCCGGCAGATGCTCCAGAGCCCCAAGGGGGAGGGGGCGGAGTCTGCATGGGGGCGGGGTCCTGCCCTTTGTGCTCGGTTTGGCTGGTCCTTCGGCCTCCTGGGCTGCCCTTGGGCTCCCCTCAGGGGTCTGCTGGGCAGGTGTGCTCCCTGTCCCAAGGCTATGGTTTCTGGGTGTGTTTTTAAAAGGTGTTGCTAAAGATGAGCCAGTGTGGCTGTGCACCCGGCACATCCAAGCAGAAACCTAGACCAGGCGCGTGCAGGTCAGTGGTGGTGATCTTGGGGTGTCTCTTTGGGATTGCGGAGCTGGGCAAGGGCAGTGACCCCCCCCCTTTCCTGCCAAGAGCATTTGGAGCAGGTGTCCATGATGAATGGGGAAACTCCTGCTAAGTAGGCCAAGAGGCACCTTTTAAAGTGGTGATTTGCTCATATTTCGCAGGGGGGGGGAGCAACTGGCCTTGTCCAACCCCACCACAACATCCCTCCAGTGGCTGTTGCTGCTGTCTACCTTATGTTTCTTTTCAGAATGTGAGCCCTTTGGGGACAGGGAGCCATCTGATTTATGAATTGTTTATTTTTCTATGTAAACTGCTTTGGAAACTTCTGTTGAAAAGCAGTAAATAAATAGGAGGATTAGTCGTAGTACTACAAAACTTGCAAAATCAGCAGAAGGAAAAGTATTAGGAGTGGGGAAGATGAGACAGACAGTGGCCAGGAATGAGAATCTCCAAAATATGTCTACCTAAAGGAGGGACCTTGAAGCTGTGCACACAAGGAGCCCTCCCCAGGTCAGGGCAGCCTTGGAAGCCACGGAATGGTGCAGCAGGGAAATGGCTTGACTAGCAAGCCAGAGGTTGCTGGTTCGAATAGGAAGATGCGGAAAGGCATCATCTCATACTGCACGGGAGGAGGCAATGGGAAACCCCTCCTGGATTCTACCCAAGACAACCACAGGGCTCTGTGGGCGCCAGGAGTCGACACCGACTCAACAGCACGCTTTACCTTTACCGGAGTAGGGCTGCTCGTGTGCAGAGCCCGGATCGAGGCTGATCCCAGCCCTGCCTCCCCCAGTCACGCAAGTTTTTACCCTGGCCTTTACCCGGCTTAAAGGACGTGTGTGTGTGTGTGTGTGTGCTTTGAAGGGCTAAAGTGTGTGCAGGGGTGGACGGTCCGTCTCTTTGTGCTCGGGCTGCCCGCCACTTGGCTTCTATCCCTTGAGCATGGGAGTGTCTGGGATGGTGCTTCTCCTGCTGTTTGTGGCTGGCAGAACTGGACGGGGGGAGCACGTGTGGCTTGCTGTGGGCTTGTGCTCCTTTGGAATGGCCGGGGGGGGCTGCACTTGGCTGATTGGGGCCCTTTGGGGCTAGAGTTGGGAAGATGGCTGCAGCAGCTGGGAAGTTCTCCTGCATAGGCCTCCGAGCTGAGTGGGAGCTGCAGGGCCGGGGAGGGTCACTAGGCTCCTGTGGCCAGAGCACCCTCTGGCCGATGCCCCGGCCGTTGCTCTCCTCGGCTCTGCGTCTTGCCCTGCATGGAGACCCAAGCAAGGGAGATGATGGCAGCAGCTGGCTTCCTGCTCCCCTCCAGGGGCTGAGCAGTTGCCTCCTCCAAGGCCCAGCCTGGCTCACCCCCCCCCCGCCTGTGTTGCGGCTGCTCCAGCCACTGGCCTGTCTTGGGGCCAGCAGGTGGTCAGCTCAGGTGAGGAGAAGGAACCCCCCCCCGGCCGGCTGTCCCGTCTGATGGTCAGTGGCTCATGGCGCAGCTTGCAGGAGAAGCGTGGAGCAGCAGAGCAGAGGCGTGTGGGCCAGAGGGGAGCTCTCCTGCTGCCCCCTCCCTGTTGGGGGCCATGCCTTCATAGTAGGGGTCTTGGGCGGCAGCGGCGGGGGTGTGTGTGCTGGACCATTTGCAAGCTGCTTGGCCTTGAGCAGCCGCTGGGCCGGGAAAGGCTTTGGCCTGGGCCTTGGAAGCTGCTGCTCCTCTGGTCTTGGGACCAGGCAGCCTCAAGCGTTTGGAGGCAGGATGCGTCCCCTCGGCCGCTGGTCCTCCCAGCTGGAGGGACTGTGCCGGGAACCTGCCTTCTGAGTGGGGGACGTCGGAACCTCTTGCGTGTCTGCCGGGAGGCGCTTGGCCCCTCTGGCACGGGTCAGGCCCAGGGGTGCCCGGGCGCCCTCTTCTCCCTCCGGAAGGCCCCGCACCCCCTGCCCTCCTCCTGCAACTGGGGCGCTTGGGCCTCCTTCACGAGCCCCCCAGGAAGTGGGACTCATCCGAGCTCTGGCTCTGGGGAGGGGCAGGGCAGGAGCAGACCCCAGAGGAGCCGGCCAGGCAGCCTCTGCTTTGCTTGGGCCTGCCTGTGGAAACCAGGGGCCTGCCGGGACATTCCCTCTCTGACTCTGAGCAGGGAGGTGGGGGTGGGCTCAGGACAGCAGTCCTGCCCTTTGCTGTGCTGGCTTTGCCACCACAGCCCCCCTCCCTCTGCCCCCCCCCGGTGTAGCTTCTGCTCAGTCCATGTGCCTGCCACAATCCCACCGCCTCCCTCTTCCCTCCCTGCCGCCTGCCCTCTCCTCCTGCCTTCCTGGGCGGCTGCCTCCGGGGCGCTTTCCAGATTACCCGCTACAACAGTGTCGCTCCGTGTCCGTCAAGTGTGCTTCTGTACTGCCTGCGTTTCGACATGACAGTCCTTGCACTGTTCACATTTCCGGTGCCGCCTTGATCCTTGCGTTTTAGCCCTGCATGTGGGTCGCAAATCAATAGCTGTGTTTCCCCCTTGCAGGCGGGTTGCACAAGCTGTTTACGTTTCCAAAACGATCCTGCCAAGATGAAGCATTTGACTGCTGGACAGCCTGTCTGCCATCTGGAAAGTGCCCTTGTGTCCAGTGCTGGTCTGTAAGGTCCTTGGGGCAGGAACCTTTGTATTCTGAGAGGAACGATGCACATGGAGGGTGGTGTGTGTAAAGATAAGGAGGAGTGGGCCCCCGACTCCCCAAAGATGGAGAGGAAGGGGCTGCCCCTCTGTGAGGGAGCCCCTGCTATATCTGCAGAAGGCCCCAGGTTCCATCCCTGGCAGCATCTCCCGGAAGGCCTGGGAAGACTCCTGTCTTGTGGGATGGTGGGGAGCTGCTGCCAGTCAGAGTTGGCACGGCTGAGGATCTGACTCAGGACAAAGCAGCTCTGTGTGTTCACTGAGCTCCAAAGCCAACGGACTGAAGAGGTGAAGCAGCGGGGGCTGCTCTTGCCACTCTGCAGGGCCAGGCAGGCGAGGCTCCTACCCATGTGGGACTCTACCAGAAGGCAGTGAAGAGACCCCCCCCTCCAGATCAGCAGGGAAGGTGGCTGCTTGGTGTGGAAGGGGCTTCTGTTCTGTCTCCCGCAGGGGGTCCTCAGCAGCAGCAGTGTGGGGCGTGTGCCTGGCTGCTGCCCACTCGCCAAGGTTTCTGCCCGGGAGGATCAGGGCGAGCGAGCAGCGCAGGATCGGCACGCCGCAGTCCAGGCTGGCTGCTGCTGCTGCTGCTGCTGCTGCTGGGGCTCCCCTGTGCTGGCGTGAGGCTGGCCAGCCCTCCTGGCCTCGGCCTGTCTCCCAGAGCTCTCGGCTTCCGGTCTCAGCCCCACGGGGGCGATTTCCGAGGCTGCGCGGCAGGAATCCACGCCTCCGGGATGAGAAGAGCCTGGTTTCCACGGCACACCAAGCTGTTTTGAATGGGAACCGGATGGCTAATGAGGCCCTCCTTGCACGCAAGGGAGGCGGGGTGTGTGTGTGTGGGAATGTCCCTTTCACTTGCCTCGTGTCGTGCTTTGCTGGGTATGACTTTAATTTTATGCTTTATTAGCACTTGGCACTTGACAAATGCGAACTCTATCAGAAGAGCTGCCGGCTGGGGATGGCGAGGGAGCAGAGCAGGCGGGCGCTTGTGAGGGGAGGGCGCTGCCCAGGAAGGAAGGAAGGAAGGGCTGATGCAGCAGGCGGTGGCAGCCCCTGGGCCTGAGGCTGGGGGCTCCGACACCCCCCCCCCGGGTGCTTCAGGGTGCTTCAGGCCGGGGCCCTTGTGCAGTCAGGAGGGAAGTGCAGTGATGCCCACGCTGGAGAGGAGGCAGTTTTTCGGACCCTCCCCAGTTTGGGCCTGGACTCAAGGAAGCCCCCACTGCGCAGCTGGGGAGTTTCAAACTTCCACCTTTTGTTTCAAAAGTCATCTTTGGCACATCACAGAATTGCTGCCACCAACAGCCACGGTTTCGGCCGCTCAGACTGGCTGTGGCTGGAAGGACCAAACAAGGGAAGGCTCTCTGAAATGGCAACGAGATGTTCAGCATCCAGTGAGTCTGTGGGTGGGTGGGTGGGTGTGCTCATGTGGACATTTTCCTCAGGGCCTCAGAGTGCTGAAAGGGAGGGATGAATGGATTCCTTCTGTTCTGTAATTGTTCTGAATTCAGAGTTCTCTTTCGTTCTCCTCCTGTTGAATTTTGGCAGGACATTCAGATTTTAGAATGTCAGGACGGATGGTGTGTGTGTCCTAAATTTGGATGAAATGAAGAAATACAACAACTGCATTCAAAAATCATATTTACTGGTTTTCAAAAGTATAAGTGTTTCTTATTTCTAAGACATTTTCTGGTTGCTTTTAAAAAGTGTGTGCAGTTGCATTGTGTTGCACCGTTGCATGAAATAGAAAATGAAGATATTCTAAGAATTGGGGTGCCTCTCATAGGTGAGATAAATTTGGTCTGTTTTTACTGCAAAATGACAGGAAGGAAAAAAAGAACAAGATCCCTCCTTCACCAGGCTTGCAAAATCTTGGAATTGTGCCTGCAGAACAACAACAGGTTCTAACATTCTGAGTTCCACTCTGGTAAACTTCTCATGTACAGCAGAATCTCAAACCCCGACAAGGATTCAGGTGGAGGTGGGGTCCCTCTGCACTCTGAAGCCACTGGACTCCTGCCTAGTCAGCCAGCCCCCGGCAAACTCAGCTTAGCTTTGGGATGCTGCAGGGGGAGGCAGCAGAGTTGCTCCCCCCCCTCCACAGCAGGACCCTCCAGGAATCGGCACCCGCCGTCTCCATAGCGGGAGATGGGCGCTTTCCAGATGGGACCCTGCAAGGGGGTCGCGGCGTCTCTGCTTCTGCCCTTCCGGAGCTGGCAACCCAACAAGGTGGCGAAGGCCTGCTGCCCCCCTGGGGGGTGGGCTCCCTCTGTGCCCCCTTTTGGAGTGGGATTGGGGGTGGAGCGGTTGCTGTGGTGATCCTCGGGGGCTGACTGAGGCCCATGCGATGTGGGTGGGCAGAGGAGGGGGAATGCATGCAGCATGTGGCTGGTCAGGCCAGCGCTGGGGCCACTCAGGACCCTGCGGAGGTTGCGTTGCTGCAGCCATCCCATCAGCAAGGCTGCCTTCTGGCCAGGCCAGCTCCTTGTGCGGAACGTCGGAAGAAGGCTGAGCGTTGGGATGAAGCCCAAGTTCCATTTCCCAAGGTGGAGGCGGGCCGGGGGGAGGCTTGCCCATCCTCCAGCAGCTGCAGCCTGGGGCCCCCATGCCAGGCTGGCTCCACCCCACCACACGCCAAGCAGCTGCCTGGGGCCGGGAGGCAGAGGCTGGGCCCGCCGTGGCTTCCACCTGCCTGAGGCTTGGCGTGGCCAGCTGTCGGGGCTGTGGCGGGTCCCGAGCTGCGGGCTTCTTTGGAGAAGGGTTGGCACCAGGTGTGCCCACCCAGGAGCGGATGCCTCCCTGCCTCACGTGTCGTCAGGCCACCACCGGGGCTGGCAGAAGTGCCCTGCCCTGCAGCCTGGGGGGCGTCTGGGTGTGGGCCAGAAGGAGGGCAGAGCCTCCCGGGCACAGGCCAGCTGCTGCCTCGCCTTTGCTGACTCCTGCCGGGCAAGGCCCAAGCCCTCTTTCTCTGGGGCATCATCGCCGCCACCCCTGCCTCCCCCCCCCGTCAGAAAGCGGGGGTGGCTGGTGGAGGTGGAAGGGCTCCCTTTCACAGGGCTCACCCGCACTAGCAGAGACTGGGAAGGTCATTCATCATGTTGACAAAACCCCCAGCTTGGCTGCCTCCTGGCCTGCCTGCAATCCTCGGTTGTGCTGCTGATATTCAGTCTTCCAGGACAGCTGTGGTGACTTCAGCTGCTCTTGGCAAGAGAGGATCCCCCACTTTTCCGGCCGAGTTCTCCACTCAAGAACACACACAGCGGCTGTTCAGATATGATGCTTTCTGGGCATACTGGTGTTTATGCGCATGCGCACATTTTGGTGTGACTGATGATGCATGTGTTCATTTAAAAGCAGAGCCTGGGAACAGGTCGCCTGAAATGCAGGGGTCGGATAGGAAGCGTCCTACTGTGTGTGTGTGTGTGTGTGTGTGTGTGTGAGAGAGAGAGAGAGAGAGAGAGAGAGAGAGAGAGAGAGAGAGAGAGAGAGAGAGAGAGAGAGAGAGAGAGAGAGACTGACTAACTGGGCACTCCTGCAGATCTGTCCCTGCCTTGCACAGAACCTGTGGACGGGGTTCTAGTCTACACGCCAGGCTCTTCACAGCTCATCCAGGGACAGGCAAGGCGCCCTCAGCAACCCTTGGCTATTCTGTGCCAGCAGCCTTCCTTCCTTGTCGGGGCGGGGGGGGGCGCTCCCCCCTTGTTGCTCCTGCATTTTGTCGTGGAGCAGGTTGTGAGACTGACATGTTGTGCATGTCCTGAGGCAGAACAGCTGCCTTCTCCCAAACCATCCTGCCCACCCACCAGGGCCAACAGGAGGTGTCCTGCCACTGCCTACAGTACGGTGGGCCAGGAGGAGGAGGAGGAGAAGGGCCTCTGCCCTTATGGGGCCTGGACTGTGGAACTGCCCGCCCCAGGATTTGTCTTGCCCTTTGCAGGTGGGGCCTTTGGCCTGGCTGCTCTTTGCTTTCCTCCTTCCATCTGGGTGATGATTTGTGTCCCTTGCAGGCTTGCTGGGGTGTTGACTGTGCCTTCGTTTTGATCCCCCCCCCCCATGCCTGGTTCCGCTTGTCATGGAAAGGGCGGGGCAGGAGCTTGGCCAGCCAGCCAGCCTTGTTCTGGCCCCCCCTAACCCCCCTCTCCTTCTCCCGGGGGCAGGAATGGACCCTGCTGCTGCCGCGGCTGCCGCCAGCGCCAAAAGCAACCACTGCCTCGACGCGGCCAAAGCCTGCAACCTGAACGACAACTGCAAGAAGCTGCGGTCGGGCTACATCTCCACCTGCAACAAGGAGATCTCCCCCGCCGAGCGCTGCAACCGCCGCAAGTGCCACAAGGCCCTGCGCCAGTTCTTTGACCGGGTGCCCCACGAATACACCTACCGGCTGCTCTTCTGCTCCTGCAAGGACCAGGCCTGTGCCGAGCGGCGCCGGCAAACCATCGTCCCCGACTGCTCCTACGAGGACAAGGAGAAGGCCAACTGCCTGGACCTCCGCAGCCAGTGCCGGTCGGACTACCTCTGCAGGTAAGGGGGCTGCCCCCTCTGGGGCAGAGGGGCATTTGCAGCTGGCGCTTCGGAGGGGCTTGTTTGGGGCCTGGGCTGCGAGGCTGGGGGTCTGCAGCCCGCTCTCCGGGCTCGGGGAGGTGCTTCTAGAGTTGTGGGCGAGTGGCCCAGGCCTCTTCTTCAGAGCGAAGCCTCCCGAGGGGGAGGCGGGAGAGCAGGACCCGCCTCGAGCGCTTGTGTCTCTGTGAATGGCCGGGCGCCAGCGGGGCTCAGTGGCTGGGCGCTGAGGGGAGGGCCGGCCAGGCCACCGGGAGCCCTTTGCTGCCGCTGCTGCTGCTGCTGCTCCTCATGGGGACCAGCCGTGGAGACCAATGGGAGGTCTGGTGGAGACCAATGGGAGGTCTGGTGAATGGGGGCGGGCTGGGGAGGGGGGTCTGCCGGTGGTCCCTGCAGCTGAGCCTGCACCTGCGCATGGCGGCGCTTGCTGAGACAGGTTGGGCAAGGAGGCCCCCGAGAGAGAGGGAGGGAGAAGGCATTGGGCTGAGACCCCGTCGGGCGCTTTGCAGGGAGATCAGCAGCACTGCAGGCTCCTGGGCAGAGGCCTCTTCCTCGGCTGCTCGCGGAGACCCAGGCACTCCAAAGGCCGTGGCATCCCTCCGCTGGTGTGGCAAGGCACACAGCTGGCCTCCCGCTCTGCACAGTGTCTCTAGGGAGCAGTTTATGGCATGCCAGCTGCTAGGGATGGTGGGGGGGGGGGCTGCCTGCACACTCAGCTCCTGTCCTGCCTGAAAGCATCTGCCTGGCTCCTGGGAGCAGCCAGATGCGAGGCCCGGGGGACCCCCTTTGCTGTGGCCCCTTCGCAGGGCTCCTCCGGTGGGGGGCCTGAGGGAGCAGCACTTTCCCCCTGCAGGGTGTGGCTAGCATCCCCCTCCCCTCCCATTGCCCCCCTTGCTTGAGGCCCCTCAGGTGGCCAGTTTGGCCAGCGGCTCCTCCAGGGTTCCGGACGAAGCCAAAGCTGCTGGGGCCGGGGCTTGCAGTGTGTGGCCCAAGTGTTACAATGTGGGGCCTGGGAGTATCTTGGGCCGCGATGTGGATTTCCAGGAGAAAACAGAGCTAAGCAGAAGCAGCCCCAGAGCCTCAGCCGTGAGGCGGTGCTGCTCTCATGGCCCCGGCCGGCTGGCCGACCGACCGTGGGGTCCCGTTAAGAGAGGCTCTGGAGTGTTTGGGCAGGCGCAGCATTTGGCCGCTGGGGCGGGTGTGCTTCGTATGTGCGCGGGCCTCGCTCCTCCGTGGGGAACCCTCCCTCTTGAGCCCGCGAAGGCAGTCCATGCAGGAGGAGTCTTGAAGGAGGCACAGGACTGTGTGTCTCTGGCATCGGTTTGAGGCTGTGGCTGTGGGCAAGAGTGGGTCCAGCGCTGGGGTCTGCAGTTCTGCTTTGTGGCTGAGGCTGACTAGGTGAGGCGGGGTTAGGGTTAGGGTTAGGGTTAGGGTTGGCTCCCCCTTCGCTGGCTCCTTGGATGGCCCTGGCCTCATCCCAGGTGTGACTCAAAGGAAGGCTTCAGTCCCTGGTTCTGTTGAAGCAGCCAAGGTGGCCTCTCGGGCCTGACCCGCGCGGGGGGGGGGGGGGGCTGCTTCTTTCCTGCTAGGGGAGAGTTGTGGGGCTCCTGGCTCTGCTGTCCAAGAAGGCAGCAGCTGCTTCTGTTTCTCGGGGGTGGGTGGGTGGGTGGAAGAGCTCCTCCTCTGCCTCCTCCCCATGCCAGACAAGCCAGGAGTAGGGTGGGGGGCAGGTGGTCCCCCTGCTTTGAAGAGGAGCCCGTCCTCCTGTCCACCCATCCCCGGCCTCAGAGTTAAGACGTTTTAGAATGCTCAGATGGCCTTTGATTGTGCAAGGAAAGTGCCGCTCGTTCTCTTCTGGTGGGGGGCTGGGAACTCATACTGCGCGGGAGGAGGCCATGGGAAACCCCTCCTCTATTCTACCCAAGACAACCACAGGGCTCTGTGGGCGCCAGGAGTCGAAATCGACTCGAGGGCACAACCTTTCCAAGAAAACAATAAACAGACTAACAGTCTTGTATGGAGAGAGAGGGAGAACCTCTTAGTTTGAATTCAGGACAGCAACTGTGACTCCACCCCCAAGCCAGTCCATTGCTACATTCAAATATAAGCAAGCATGCCCCATATATAAAGAACGGAGACAATGTCTATTGAAAAATCCCAACACCAGCTCAAACGCTTATCTTCCTTTTTCTCAGGGGAAGGTCTCAATGTACTTCTTGTTTTGTGATTGGCTACTGCAAATTGGAGGCCACCATCCATCTGGGGGGGTCTTGAGTCCATTACCTCTGAGCTTTCCCCTGTAAATCTTACCTGGAACTAATGAGCAAAGACCTTTACAGGCCAAGTCCCCCATATTCCCTAGCGATTTTAGCTTATTCCCCACTATATCTACGCAATTTGGGGGACATCAGGACACACCTGTTTCCTAAGTCTCCTGCAACAGTTCCTCCAGAGTGTCGAGAAATGTTCTGTCTGCAGGTGGTTTCGCTTCCTTGTGGCCACGTATCTTGCAAGCGCACAATTGAAATAACTCATGCTGGACCCAAACTTTGAAGAAACTTTGTGAAGAGATGTGCAACAGAGTATCTGGACATGGATCCTTGATTAAAAGTACAGACGTCCCTTATGTGATTATGGGACTAGAAAGATGCAAGTCCCTTTTTCCTGCACAGGGAAATGGGGTTGCTCTCTGATGACCCCCTTGCTTGTCTCGGGAGACTCTCCTTTGCTGCCCCAGATCTGGCTTCTTAACAGGCCCAACCAAGGGCAGCCCAGTGTCTCTCTCTTGCTCTTGCTCTGTGCACCCCCCCCCCCGCCATCACAGAGCCCATTTGGGCCACGGTGGCACACTGAACGCCCTGCTCCTCCACCATCTTCTCAACGAATGCGCCTGATTCTCTTGGATGCTGCTTTGCATCAAATTCTAATAGTATCGGCCTGTGCTGATGAATAAAAGATTCTGAGCTGACTGTGCACAGTGGCCAAATTAAGGGCAGCTCTTTGTCAGCAAGTCCTCTCCCTTGGACATGCCGCTGTGCTCTGGGTGCATTTGAGTTGCGGGGTGTGTGTGTGTGTGGCGGGGGGGGGGAGGAATGCTCTGGGGAAGGGTCTTCGCCTGGGAGAGCCGGGCACAAAGGAGCATTCCTGGGATGATGATGATGATGATGATGATGATGGGTCAGAGTTTCTGGGGCAGGGGAGGAGCCGTGCACTCCTGCAGTTTCACGAAGGCAAGAAGGCGAAGCTGGAGTGATGGGGAAGCCGGGCGGTGCAGGCTGGGTGGGAGGGAATGTACGGAGCGCCCACAAGTGGAGACAGACACTTGTCCAAAGGTGAATGCCGCTGCTGGCAGGGGGTGGCGAGGGTGGGGCTGGAGAGAGGAGCCGATTCCCTGGGCCCTCCTCCTCGCTCTTTGTGTGCAGTTGTGAGAGCCTGGGAGGGGGCCCCCTGGAAGCAGGAAGTGCCAGGCAAGGCAGGGGATCGAGGAGTCTTTGTGGGGTGTGTGTGAGTCAGCCTGGGTGTGTTGTGGGAGGGTGAGCATTGTGCTGCTGCAACTGAACACAGGAGAGCACGTGTGTCTGCAGAGATCAGAGAGACAAGCATCACAAGTGATGCTAAAAAGAGGTGTCAAAGAGCTGGCCAAGGGGAAAACATCCTTAGCCCTCGCTTTGGCCCTCCTGCTCGCTGCCTTGTCGCTCCCGTTTCTCCATCTGTCTCTCTGGCTGCCAGGATGCCCCTGACAGCCTCGTCAGCTGCCAGCCAGCCTTCCCTTGCGGGGGCATTGGGTGCTGCCAGCCGGTCAGCCAGCCCCCACCCCAGACGCTGGGAGGGAGGGCAGCAGGGGCCACGTGCTGGCTGCTGGGAGGGTGAGCTGCAAAGCCTGGCCACTGGCCTGCCCCCTCTCCGGGGTGAACTTAGGAAGCGGCCATATCCTGAGTCAGACCATCGGTCCATCTGGCTCAGTATTGTCTTCACAGACTGGCAGCGGCTTCTCCAAGGTGGCAGGCAGGAGTCTCTCTCAGCCCTCTCTTGGAGACGTTGCCAGGGAGGGAACGTGGAACCTTCTGCTCTTCCCAGAGTGGCCACATCCCCTGCGGGGAAGATCTTGCAGTGCTCACGCTTCTCGTCTCCCTTTCATATGTGACCAGGGCGGATGCTGCTTAGCTAAGGGGGCCAGTCGGGCTTGCTGCCACCAGACCAGCTCTCCTCTCCCTGGATGCCCCTGGCAGGGTGCTGCAGCTGAGCACCCAGGAGCAACAGGCCTGCCTTGGGGAGAGGAGGCGGCCCTGGGGGTTTGCCAGCCCCCCCTTGGCTCCCACAGCTCACCCCCCCCCACTGCCTCCTGGGGTCCTGGCCCCATGGCTTCTAACTCTGTGCCCTTGCTGAGCTTGTCCCTTGTGGGGAATGATGTGCAATTCATTTGGGGCCGTGAAGGGGTCAGCTGGAGTGGATGCTGAATGTCGGCCAGGGAGTAGGGCAGGGGCCGCTTTCTCAGGACGGCAGCCTTGTTTCTGGAATGTCCCCCTCTGGCCACATTCCTGGGCATGGGGAAGCCAGCTGAGCAGGGGGCCCACTCCCCCCCCGCGACCCTTTTGCAATCTCCACTGCATGGAAGAGTCTTGGGCAGGGAGGGGGCCCTGCTGCAAGACCCCCAACATGAACAACCGACTTAAGGATTGTGGGGCGGACCCCCTGCTGCTGTGTGTCTGGTGCCATCAGGAGAGGGACCGAGAGCTCTGGGTTCCAGTCCTGCTCTCGCCTCTCCGGTGCTGGAGTTGCTTGGGCCCAGATTGCCATTGGCTCCAGGGTCTGCTCAGCCACAGAGCTGGGTCGGCTGCACGCTCACAGCCTAGTATTCCTCACAAGGTTGCTGGGGTGGGGCAAAAGCGGGATAGCCCACAGACCCACCACTCCCCTCCCCCTCCCCGTGGAGGAAGGCCGGCATAAGTGCAATTAATAACGGGGTTATTTTTGGTTTTAGACAATGGATCTCCTGCTACTCCAAACCTGAGGAAGTTCAAGTGTCTTAGAAACAAGATCAAACAACCAAGCAATCCAATGACAAAATTAAAACAAAAGAGGCGAGTTAGCAGAGCAGAGAGAACCCAGCCACGACCCAACCCGTCCTTGCAAAGGTCTGGGGGACCTAAAGCCAGGTCTTTAGCAGAAGAATCCCCCTTGCTCCCCTGGGCAGAGCTGGCAGAGCCTGCCTCGGGGTCCTCTCTCAATGCAAGCAGAGCCCGAGTTCGAGAGCATCGGCTGGGCTCCCTGTTCTTCTTGCGGATGGGCCAGTGGAGGCGGCCACTTGGCTTTCAGAGAAGAGGAGCTCTCCGTGCCCAGCAGGAGAGGCTGTGTGGGCCTTGGCCAAGGAAGCCTCCCTGGCTGGACTGGGAATGGGCAGGCCCCAAGCCCAACAGCGGGGGCCCCCCGAAGGCACTGCCCGCCCGCCCTGGCTGCTTCTGGGGGTCTCCATCTCGTCCCCCGCCCTTGGCTTTTGCACCAGTCTTAAAGTCAACCAACAACAGCCCCGATGAGCCCCGCTTGACAAGGGGAGAGATAAGGCTTCTGTGCTCGGGCGGGAGGCAATTAAGCCTCTGACTCCAGTGCTAATGGACAGAAAGATGAGCTGTAATTGGAGAACCTTTAAATAGAGATTTTTCCACTGTTATCTCAAGTGCAGGACAAAGTCTGAAGAACAGCTGGAGAGAACTGGAGAGAGAAAAAGCATCAGCATCACCCTGATCTAGCAGCCGGCTCCCAGTGAAGCTAATGAGAGCGGAGGGGTGGAAAGGGACAGGGCAGAGGAGGAGACGCTATGCAAAAGGGGGGGGGTCCCAAGGGACGGGCTGCAGAGCAAAACCCCCAGGCAGGAGAGGCTCTGGGTGGGAGGGGCAGCCCTGACCCTGAAGGGACCTGGGCCTGCTGGGATCTGGCCTCCTGATCTCTGAGTCATCTTTCCTCCCTCGAAACCCTCGACTGTGGAGGGGAATCTTCTTTCTCTGGCAGAGGAGATGCTGCAGGTCCTCTGCTGCTTTCCAACTGCACTGCAACGCCCCCCACCCCGGCCCCACCCAGTAAACTGCCCCCCCCACCGGTTACCCCTGCAGAGGAAAGGGGGCTGCCGGCAGAGCCCTTGTGGGGACAGAGGACCATCCTGGCCTGTCAGGCGTGGCTAGCATCTCGGCCCCAGGGGCAGGCTGGGGGGGGGGGCTCCCAAGAGTCACCCCCTGCTGAAGACCTGGAGAAGAGGCCGCCAGTTTCCTTCCAGCAGCCCCTCTGCGATGAAGCGGCCAAAGAGGCCGCAGCTGGCAGCTGGCGCTCAGCAGGGCCTGTGGGAGGTCTGCTTGCCTTGGCCTTCGCCGGGCTTTGTGCCCCCCACCCCCACCCCCTTGCCTCTCCCCTTCACCAAACCCCTCTCTTCGCCTCCCCCCCGCTTCTCTTTGCTTGGCTTCCTTAGTACTGACTTAGAGTCCAAATGCACCCCCATCCCTTCCACCCCACCCCACCCCACGAGGGCCACCAGAGGTTCAAAAAGGAAGCGCAGCGGTGTGCAAGCTTCCACCACCACCCCCGCCAAAATCGAGACAGAGGTTTTTAAGGGCAAAACAGAACTCCGTTGGGGGGGGCAGGAGTGGGGGAAAGGTAAAGCAGTGAGCACCACCCCGCTCTTCAAACTCTCTGCCTCCCAAGTCTGCTTTTCATGGGGGGGAACCCCCCCGAAACTCCTTGGCCCTGCCTCCGGGTATGTGTGTGAGCTGTCTAGCTTGCCTTTGGGTAACTCGGTGGAGGCTAGGAAAGGCCTGGAGGCCACCAGACCATGGCCCCTCACTTCCCTTTGAACACCCCGTGGAAGACGGGAGGGGAGAGGAGCAACAACGCCCCCCCCCCGGCCTCCCTCCCCAGAACCGCCACCCTCTGTGCGGCTTTTCATGTCTCCCTTGCAGCTGCTGAGGTTTCTGACAGACTCTTTGCACTGTGGCTCTGATTGCAGCGGACAGGTTTGAGCTCCCAGAATATAAAACCTTTTGCAAAACCATAACCTCCGCTGAGGGGAAAGTGAAGGAAAAGGCTGGAAAGAGCTGATTTCAGCAGCTGCAGTTGGCTGTATTTTTCATCTGGCATCAGCAAATCAGGACCACAAATAATCTGGTCTTAACATGCTTCGCTGATGATGCTGGCGTGGAAGAATTTCCCATCTTCTACAGAGGCTGTATTTCCACAGCCTCTAGAGTCAGGGAGAGCTTTCTTTCTTCCAAGAGAAATCCACCTCTCTCTCTCCCCCCATTCTCCAGACTCATGGCAAGAAACCTCAGAAGGGGAAGAGGCTCATGTGTGGTGCTGATGGTGGGACCCAGAACTGGAGAGGGTGCCTTGGAGTGGGGATTGCTTTTGGCCCACACCTGCCCCCTCTGCCCCTCTGGGCAACATGTCATTTGTAAGAGACGGGCCTCTGCAACCGCTCCGGAGCAGTCCGGCTTCCTCCTTATACTGTGTAATGAGAAGGGCTTGGAGCAGCTCTTTGGAGGTCCAGGGTTTGGCCTGGGGATGAGGGGGAGAAAGACCGCCGAGGGGCTGCTGGCTGGTGCTCTGGGCAAAGCGGGGAGCAGAGGAATACTTCTCCCTGGGAGGAGGCAGGCCTGCCCCCCCCCCATTTTCACCAACCTGGCTGAGCTTCTGGTCCTGGAGATCAATGGCCAATGGCAGCCTGGCGACCCTCCTGGGAGGTCGCTCCGAGGCATCTGCTCTTGCTGGTCACGATGTCATGGTGATGGTGGGGCTGCAAGGCCGGCTGCCAGATATTTGCAGGGTTACTCTTGGCGGTTCTGCTCGTCAGGCGCTCTGAGAGATAATGGGGGGGGGGGCAGATCGTCGGGGCCCTTGCAAGGAGCACCGTCTGCCCTGGGGAGCAAGAGAGCCCCCCCCTTGCCAGCCTGCCACCCAAGAGGCCGGGAGCTGAACTTGGACGTTTGGACGTTCTGCCATTTTAAAACTTGGGGGGGCTCCTTTTGCCCTTCTTCTCAGTGGGCAGCAGGGATGACTGCAGGGTGAGCCAGTTTGCTTTTCTTCTTTCAAACAGCCCTGTGCTGCTCATAAAGCAGGAGTGTGCTTCTTCCCCAGCAAAGCCCTCTTCTAGGCGGAAAGGTCGGGATGGGGGTGGTGCCCCGCTGGATGTGAAGTGCGGGCGCAGAGGTGGGAGTGCCAGGAATGGCCTCCCTCAGCTTGGAGGCAAATTCCACCACCCCCACCCCACCCTCCTCCTGCCAGGCTGCTCAGCCTTTCGGGGACGGGACATGCACATCTGCGGGGTCACAGAAGGGCTGCAGTGGGGGGCTTCCCGGGAGGGCCGCTCTGTGGGGCAGGCTGGGGCCTGATCCAGCAGGGCTGTCCTTATGTTGGGCTTTGGGGCTGCCCCGGCAGTGATCGCAGCTGGCTCGGAGCTCCCTCCAGAGAGGACTGGATGTCTGTCTTGGGATGCAGAGCCCGTTTCAGCGCAGGCTACCTTGCTCAAGGCTAACCACAATCTTAACACAGTAATAAGTCAATTCTCGCTGAATAATTAAATAGAGAACTTTCATAAGTATTGACTTAACGTGACAGCAAGTCTATACCGACTCGGGTTTGCTTATGTAAAGGCAATCTTCTGTTCGGCTTAGTTAGCAGTTCAATGGGATAGAACATGCCTTCAATTAAAACCCAATGAAGCGTGCCTCTAATTCTCCCCCTCTCTCACCAGGTAATAATAGCCTTGGAACACAGGTGAGGGGATACAGGGAAGAAGACACCTTCCACTGCACTTAACCACAACAAATTGAAAATGGATCTTTAACAGAAAACAATCCACAAGTGCAGTGAGAAAGGGAGGCTGAGCTCGGGGGTTGCGAGTCAGTGGGCCCAATCCCCTGTGGGTTGGGCCCGATCCACCGTGGCATTTGAGCCGTGCAAGGCATGCAGGGATCGTGCCCGTTCTTTTCAGATTGGCTCCTAGCGTTGCAAGCAGTAGCGGCTTATTCTAAGGAGTCGGGGGGGGGCACCAAAGGAGGCGGCTTGGGTGGCTCCTCTCTCCCCTGCCCCATGCAGCTTGCAGGCTGGCCATTCATCCAGTAGAGCTGCATGCTTAACTGTGCAGCTCTACCTGACAAATGGCCAGCCTGCAGGCAGCACAGCTCGCAGGTGGAGGGGGGAGAGGAGGAGCGACCCAAGTGGCCTCCTTTGGTGCCCCTCCAGGCTCCTTAGGATGGAGGATCCCTTGGAGGCCCTCTAGTACAGAAGCCCTTGGCTCTCCCATGGCCAAGCTGTGCTAACTGGCAGACCTCCAGCCTGACAACACTGCCCGTTGTGCCCTACAGGGGAGGGGCAACTCTCCTCCACCCCCCTTCTCTCTGACTCCCCAAAATGTGACCCGGAGGGTCTCCTGATGTCCAACCACAATTAAGCCCATTCGACCGAGTTCCACCTCCTGGGGCAGCAAAGAGCAAGCCTTGGCAGCCCTCTGTGGGGCAGCCTTCCAGCTGCAGGAGGGAGTGCGCCAGGGCAAGCAAGCAAGCAAGCATGTTCCGCAGCTCACACCGGTGAGCCACAGCTCCAGGCCCCCCCCCCCCGAAATACAGGGGCCAGAAAAGTGACCTCCCTTATAGGGCTGCGGCAAGGCTTGGTGAGAGGACGCTGGGAGCTCCACGCATGCGGAGGACTGTGACTCTCTTCCCCGTCAGCAGGTCAGGAAGCAACTGGGTCACTCCAGATTTAGACTCCGACTCATGAGGACTGTGACAAGCATCAAGGGGCAGAGAGAGGCGGTGGCATCTCTTTCCTCGGACGAGCACCAGCGGCTGGTGATGGGGGCCAGGAGGCTGGGCATTTCCTCAAGCCCTGCTGGAGCCTCCCAAGATCTGTCTCGTCCTTGGAGAGAGATGCTGGTCCCCCATCTTGGGACCACAGATGGGAGACGGCAGTTGTGTGTGTGTGTGTGTGATAATCCCCGTCGGGAACTGCTCTCCCTCCCTGTGCTGCCATTCGCTCTTGCAATCAACAACCCACTGGATTCCTTCTCAGACCCTCCAACTTCCACCTTCTCAGGCGCTCTCTTCCCCACTTCGGATTCTGGGACGCCTGGAGTTTTCCTGTGAACAATGGCTTCAATTTCATTCCTCCATAAAAAAGCAGAAATCTCACGCCAAGCCCCTTTGTAGCTGTCTCTAGCTGCTTTGATTGGCTGCAGCTTTTGATTCTCTTCCTCTCTTTGGCTTGTGTTGTGACAGAAAGGGGTGAGCGTGTGAGCATAAGTGCCATTTCCTGGGAACATTCATGATGAAGGCTGGATTTTTGTGGTTCAGAGAGAGAGAGAGGTTTTAACGACTGGCTCTTTAGTCTCCAAATTTGATACAGTAACTTGTCAGAAGCAAACCAGTTTTGGCAAATCAACTCCCAAGAATGCATCGATTCCCACCCACCCTCTGTTTCTTTAAGCACCTCTGGCTGGGAACCATCAGCGTCTGCAGTAGCCTTCCTCTTCCTCCGCTCATAGGGTGGGGAGAGAGAGGGCTGCAGCTTCAGAGGATCCACAGAGGCGTCCAGGCATGTCCCTCCATGTTGCACAGCCTGGCCCCAGGATGTCTTGAACTGGGGTCCCCAGCAGTGGACTCTCTAATTCTGGGTGGGAGTATCAAGGCAGTGTGTGCGCAGCACCATCTGCATTCCAAACGGGGCCTTCTTGATTCTACCTGAGCTGGATCTAAAATTAACTCAGCGGACATCAAAAACCATGTGAGCACATGTACACAGGCCCGCCTTAGAGGGAACACTGGCCCCAGATCTGGGGGGGCAACAACTCCCACCATCTCCAGCCACAATTAAGCCCATAAAGATGGGAGTTTTAGTGCAACAGCATCTGGGAAGCCCTGATCTCGCCTAGGATGCCTGTTTGCTGTGGGGCAATTTGGGCCAGTTCCAGCCCTTGTCAAAAGGGGCCACGGAACGGCTCCACAACTGACCCCTGATCCCAGAAATGCTTGAAGCCCCCCACCCCCATTCCCGAGACTGGAGAGGCTCCTGGAGCTGGGGGAGGGAGTGAACTCCCGGCCACAGATGGGTCTGTCCAAGGAGTCAGGGGGGAGGGAGTCTCTGGCCTGTGCCTGTAGTTGGCCTGACTGCGTCTCTGAGAATGTCCTTCCACGTCCCACCCCTTTGTGACTGTTCTTGGATCCTGCGGCTTGGGAGCCAATAACTCAGGAGCTCTTTATCTCTCTCCAACAACAATGCGATTGTTCAGTAACAATAACTTACGATTGGCAAAAGGGAACAATGCTGAGCAGCATTTTCTCTCATATTTTGAATTCATCTGTTGCTTGGCAGTGCTGACATATTTGTGACATCTTCTTTGCTAAAATGATAACAATGTCTGTGAAGGCCAAACAGAAGGCGGGCGGGCGGGCGGGCGAGGGGTGGGCTGCAGGCCTCTTCCGGGAAATCCCTCCCTTTGAGCCCGAAATGCCTGGCGACACCGTAGGATTGGCCTTCCTGTGGTGAAGGGGGGCAGGGGGCCACATTGAGAGCCGAACGCAGACTCTGCAAGTAGGGCCACCAACTTTAATTTTCTAAAGTTGCTGGTGTCTATCTTGTTTTTTGTTTTTAGAATGTGAGCCCTTTGGGGACAGGGAGCCATCTTATTTATTTATTATTTCTCTGTGTAACCCGCCCTGGGCCATTTTTAGAAGGGTGGTATAGAAATCGAATTAATAATAATAATAATAATAATAATAATAATAATAATAATAATAATATTATTATTATTATTATTATTATTATTATTATTTTCAAGCGTTCTGGCGCCTTGAACTGCATGCCCCCAACCATGTGCAAAGTGCCTTCATTCTCCCAAGGGATATTGAATGTTGTTTTTCGAAAATGTTCTTCAGGCCCCAGTGCCTCGAAGGATGTGCAGAGTACATAGAAAACCCAGAAGTGGCCCCGAGGGCCTTTCCCAGCCCGCCCTGGAGGTGCTGCCAGGCAGTGGGCTCCCAGGGACCTTCTGGGTGCCAAACAGATGCTCTCTGCTCCAGAGCCTCAGCCCTCTTCTCCCCACCCAGAGGGAAGCTGCCATGGCCCTCTCTCCTCCCTGCCAACCAGCTCCAGCCCTTCCGTCCTTCTTATGGTAATTTATTCACCTTCCTGGTCCAAACAAGGCAAATGATAATGGGATGAAACCAATTAAGCAGACACTGCAGCCAATACAGTGGCAAACATATGCAGACCCAAACCCAGACAAGGTGCCTCCTCCAGGGCCAGATTACTGGCCAAAAGCCTGGCGGTGCCCGAGCAGGAGGCGGCAATGGCCTTGCCTCTCTGGCCCCATCCTGCCTGCTGCTGGCCCTGCCCCCCTGCCCCAGCTCTGGCCCTCACTCTGGGACTGCCCTTGGCCACTGAATTAATCCCAATTACCAGCCCCCCTCAATGGAGAAGTGAGGATCTCTGCTAAAAACAGGCTCTAGAGAATGCACCTTGTTTAAGGGGTGCTAAGTGGCAACTCATCAGCTTAAAGTGGTCTCCAGCCTGCTGATTTGTGAGAAGTGGTCTCCAGCGGCTGATTCTCCAGCTCTTCTGCACTCGCTGTATGGTGGCCTTCTTTGACCCTGATGCTCAAATCTTTTGCACATTCCGCATTTACCCAAATTGAAATTAGAAAACTGAAACTGAATTGAAATTAGACGACTCTAATTTAAGGCGACCCCCTTTAAAAATACAAGTTAAATACAGGTTATACTTGTATTTATCTGAAAAGAAGAGGAGACTGAATTGAAGACAACCCCCAATTTCTAACATCAAAGAACTTGGGAAAACCTGGTTTGCATTCATGTGAATCCAATCCACACTGCCCCTCAACAGTATCCTCTTTCCAAGCCTTCCCGGGGCTGGTTTTCCTGGCTGGTGACTCCATGTTTCTCCATGTTTCAAGTCAGACCCCTCTCAAGCCCACTCTTGAAAATGGCCGCATCCTTCAACAGGTGCAGGGTGTGTGTGGGGTGGTGGGGTGGGGAGGGGTCAGGCTCATCAGCATGACTGGCGTTCTTGGTTTGCCAAGGAGAGAGAGAGAGTCCCCGGGAATCCCAGCCAAGGCAAGTTGCAGCCCTTGAGTTTCTCCAGAAGGAAAAGACATTTGTGTGACAAATTAATCAAAGAAGAAGCAGCAGCTTTAATTTGGAAACTCAGCCCTGGCAGAGGGGCGTCTGGAGGGGACTTCTCCCCTCTGCCTTCATCTGTTCTTATTTATACCTTTATCCACGTATTTCAGGAAAGAAACCCAACCAAGCTGGACTTCTCTTCTCCTCTCCCCTCCCTCCAGTTTTCCAGAAGTGCAGCCAGCCAGGCCTGACAGGCCCGCCTGCCCCCGGAACTGGGAGGGGCAGCCTGGCACACAGTGCCACCGGACCCCCAGGATTTGGCCCGGACTCTCTTTGCTGAGGCGCTTAAAAGAGAGAAATCTGAGAAGTTGTGGGACAGTTCCAGGAAGGTTTATTCCTGGCAGTTACATCTCATCCATGAACCATGAATTCATTGTGTCTCAGGGAAGGAGCGGCATCTGGCTGGGATATTATGAGCAGATTACCAGCTGGCTTGTCATGTATTATGAAAAGAATAACATTTGCCTTGGAGGATGCTACAAGGCAGGAGCAGGACCCCTGGGAGGGCAGTGGCACATTTCGAGCAGAGCTGGCCATGAACTGGCCACACTTCTGCAGGGCGATGCATGAGCCTCTGATCCTGGCATGGTGGGGTGTGTGTGTGAGGAACTGAACTTTGGCCCTTTGCTACCTGCCTGGTGGATGAATCGTAGGGACATAAATCGCCTTTTCCATTTGGACTGCCTTGTAATTTATTCCAGCTGGAATACTGTTTATTCATTCCATGCATCTTTTAGTTTATGGTGGGCAGTGGTTTTTAGCCAAGAGCTCATAATGCATAATTCAGCCCACCTGTCTGTAGGACTCTTGGCAAGACAGAAGGACTCGGACTTGGTCCTGGTGGCAACAGACCGTCGCTGCGCCTGGGATTTATGGAGCCTTCGCCTCCTCCTTGGAAGTGCCGACTCAGTGCGTGGCAGCGGCTGTGAAAAAGGCCAATTCCGTGCTAGGGATCATTAGGAAGGGGAATGAAAATAAAACTGCCAATATCATCATGCCCTTATACAAATCGATACTGCGGCCACATTTGGAGTACTGTGTATAGTCTTGGTCATCATATCTCAAAAGGGACATTGTAGAACTGGAAAAAGTACAAAAGAGGGCAACCAAGATGATCAGGGGTCTGGAGCACCTTCCTGATGAGGCAAGGCTACAGCATCTGGGGCTTACCTGTGGACGTGGGGATGGCTACAGCCTGGGTGGCTTTAAGAGGGGCTTGGATAAATTCGTGGATTACCGGTCTATATCAATAGCTACTAGTTGGAGGGCTATAGGCCACCTCCTCCAGCCTCAAAGGCAGGAAGCCTCTGAGTACCAGTTGCAGGGGAGCAACAGCAGGAGAGAGAGAATGCCATCAACTCCTGCCTGTAGGCTTCTAGAGGCATCTGGTGCGGGGCCACAGTGGGAAACAGGGTGCTGGACTAGATGGGCCTCCCTGGGCCTGATCCAGCAGCAGGGCTGTCCTTCTGTTCTTACTGGCAGATCATCAGACAGACTCCTGGCGTGCGCCTTGCAGAGAGCTGTTCTTGAAGCCTGTCTGGACATGGTCCAGGCAGCACCTGATGGAGCCCTGGGGCTGGATCCTGCCATACTGACTTTCCATTAGTCACACTGACACCCAGTTGCCTTCTGGAGCCTCCTGGTTTGGGACTGGGAGACCAAAGAGAGGGGAGGCCCTGTTCTGTGCCATCCTGCCCTCTGATGGTCAGATTCAGGGGAAGTGGGAGAAGGCTTCCTTGCCCTGGGAGACCTGCTTGGCTCCTCCGTGGGGAGTGACTATGGAGTGACTATGGAGATTTATATACTGCTTTTCAACCCAAGTCCTCAACATGGTTAGGCAGGAGATCAAATCAACCTTCATGTTAAAGTGCCTGTTGCAGTCTACCTAGTAATCTTTCATGTTGTGTTGTTGAAAAGTTTGTTGCATTGAGGGATCCTGTAGAAACTTTGTGAGGTGGGAGTGAGAAAGGAAAAGGGAGAAGGAGGAGAAAATGGAGTAGTTGCTGAATACCTCTTTAGTTAAATCTACTTAAGTTTTCTTTGTATGAGGGAAGCAGGTATGAAACAATGTCTTTCGTGGAAGGACTGGTGGATCTCCCTTCCTCTGGTTTCCTGTGGTTTGGCAGCTATTGGCTGTTTTGCCTCGAAAGGCTTATTGGAGACCTTGACTGTAAGCCACTCAGAGGCTCCCAGGGAGTGTAAAGAAGTGGAGGCTGGACATGAGGCCGGGGGCTCTGCGACCCTGGATAGTGGGGCGGGCTTCTTCCTGCCTCGGTTTCTCTTCTGGCCTTGGAGGAGAATGGCTGAATGGCCCGTGGCCCATTTGGATATGCCAGCCCAGTTTGAAAGTGTGTGGGAAGGTGACGAGTTCCAGGGCCGCTCACTGGGGGAAGAGCCGCCCCTGGGCCTCATGGCTGCCAGCCCCACGGCTCGGCCTTCTAGGGCTGTCAACCCAGGTGGTGGTAAATGCTGGGGAAGGGGGGGGAGGCGGCAGAGGCGGCCGAGATGCACGTCACCCCCCCCCCTCAGCCTGTCAGGGCCCATCTCCATCAACATGCCTCCTCACACCCAGCACTGAGGCCCAGGGCTGGTAGTGGGGTGTGTGTGTGTGTGTGTGTGTGGCTGCCACCTTTCCGTGCCCCTGGACCCTGGATGGGCAGCATCCTGTCAGCGGGATGCCAACGGGCATTTGTGGCCACCCTGCGGCTCCGGCTCCGGCCGTGCCCTCTCAGCTTCCTGGCTTGGCCTTCCTGCTTGTGGGCTGACTGCTGTGGGGAGAAGCAGGATGCTGGCCTGGGTGGGCCCCCTTGGCAGCCGGGCTTGGCTTCTGCTCTCTGGCCCTCAGCAGCTCACCCCTCCGTCCACAGGGCTCCAGAGGTGGACTCCCTTTCCCAGTCCGGGAGGGCGGCTGGTGCCCACTGCCGGGGAGGCCTTGGGTCATCCTGGAGAGCTGGCTTGTGCCTGCTTGGGCCAGTGAGGGAGCCAGAGAATCCCGGGTTTCTCACACGGCTTCTCTTGGAGGGAAGAGCAGGGCTGGGCAGGGGAAGGACGGTGCTGGGTCAGTTCCAGGCCCTGGACCCGGACCCCCCGCGAGAGACTAGCTCGCTCTCGCCGTCCTCCTGGGGGGATGCCCTGCAGTGACAGCAGCCGCCGCCGCCGCCTCCTCTCTGGGCAGGGCCATGTCAGTCAGTTCTGCAGGAGCGCCTGCCTGGCCGGCCCCTGCCAAAGGGCAGGAAGGAAGCCCTCCAACCAAGGCAGTGCGCCAAGGCCTGGGCTTTGCTAGCTTGTCCCCGTCTTGTGGGGTGCTCTGGATGCAAAGCGGGCCCCTTTCCTGCCTGCTTGTTTGTTCCTCACTTGGAAAGGGGACAGGCAGCTGAAGGTGGGGCGGGGCGGGGTGTGTGTGTCTGATCTCTGTCGGTGGAGCTGGGCATGGATCTGGGAAAGGTGTCGTGTCAAACGATGTAGAGGACAGAGAGAGTTGGGTGAGAGGCGACAGTGTCTGGACTGGCGTGGCCAGGAGGAGGCGGAGCGGCCCTTTCGTTATCTTGTGGACAGTCGTAATCTGGAACTGTTGGGGTTTCCTCCTCAATTGGCCTGCAGCTCAGCTCGCCTGCCCCCCCCGTCAGAGGAGGATCCTGGCCACGGAGGGCCTCTGTGCTGGGGGGTCTGTCCACCCGGAAGAGGCCAGAACCAGCCGATGGAAACAAGTCTGTTTCCTTGCTCAGTTGCTCATGTCCAAAAGAAGGCAAAGTTGGGAGCAGCCAGGGTTGCTCTTCTCAAGGCTGGGGGGACCTGCTGCTTCCACAAACAGCTGCCTGCACAGGGTGGAGTCTTGTGGAGTGGGGTTCTCAACCTGGGGTCCCCAGAGGTGGTTAGACTACAACGCCCATCAACCCCAGCCACAACGGCCAGTGGCTAAAGGAAGTCCTTTCCCACATAGCATATCATTACTCTGTCGAATTCTCTGCCACTGGATGTGGTGACGGCCTTTAGCTTGGATGGCTTTAAAAAGGGCTTGGACAAATTCATGGAGGACAGGCTTATCAGTGGCTACTAGTCTGGTGGCTATCGGCCACCTCCAGCCTCAGGGGCAAGATGCCTCTGAACAGCAGTTGCAGGGGAGCGACAGCAGGAGAGGGCGTGCACTTACCTCTTGCCTGTGGGCTTCTCAGAGGCATCTGGTGGGCCATTGTGGGAAACAGGAGGCTGGACTAGATGGGCTTCCTTGGGCTGGATCCAGCAGGGCTGCTCTTCTGTTTTTTCCTTTCCTGTCCTCCAGAAACCTCCCCCACCTGCTGTGTCCTAGAGTGCTCAAGGGTTATGATGAGGCTGCTCGTTTCTTCTTTGGATGTTTTAGTCTGATGCTCTTTGTTGTTGATGATTGTGTAGATGCTATAAACAGTTATGGAATTGTGTCATGTATACTGTAAATATTTTCAAATAAATACTTGTCTAGGGAGGAGTCTGGGTTCTGGAGAGTGGGAAAGATCTCCTTGTCCCTTTCCTCCCATTCCTGCTCCCTGTAGAGTGCCAGTTGTTTGAACCCCATGGTATGTGTATCAGAGGTGCTGGGGCCCTCTCCGTTAGGGGCACATGCAGGCCACTCTGCCCATTCCCCTTCTCCGTTGGGACCCTTGACTCACTGAACACAGGTTCTTGCAAAGCTGGCTTTAAAAAACACACCATTTTCTTTTTCTTTACTCTCTCTCTCTCTGTCTGTCTATCCATGCAGACACCCTTTGAGTAAGCAGACCCCATGACGTTATTGGAGGGGTGTCCCTCTCTCACTTCCAAATGGGTAGGCATGGGATTAGGACCAGAGGGGACAATGTCCATCCGGCCTGCGCAGGTTCCCCCCTTCCAAACCACCTTGAGTGTTCCGTCAGACCTCCTCAGGTCCTCGTAAGTTGCACCAGTTGCTTCCTTGCAGGATGCACTGCCAGAGGTGGCTTCCTCCCGTCACACAAGGGCTCATCTTTGTCCATGCTGCTGCTGCTGCTGTGCAAAAGAAGCCGGCTGCCTTTTGCCCCTTGCAGATTTCTTGCTCATGGGTTTCCTGGGCACGTTGACTTCCCCCCTCCCCACTCCTCCATTTCCTGTGATCAGAAATGTTTGGAAACACCATCATTCCTTCCTTTAAGAAATACAACACAATTTCCACCCTTTTATTTTTTATCCATTCTGATGGCTTTAGGCAACCAGTGCTGGATAATTCATCTCTGGCTGTAGAAAAGTGACATTTAATTAACAAGTGAGCAAAATAAAATACGAAAGTCCTCGGAGATGCATCCTTTGCAAATAAACAAGGACTTCTTTGTCCTGAAAAATGAGCAGCCATTGTGTTGCAGAGGCAGCAGGCCTGCCCCCGGCCAGCAGCAGCCTTCTGGGTGGCGGGCCAGGCCGTGGCCGTGGCCTGCTGCCGCCTCTTGTGCTGCCCTGGGCAGGAGACCCTCTCCCGGGCTGTGAGGGAGAAGAGGAGGAGGAGCCCCCTCGGAAAGGCACCCTCGGGTGTGCTGCTGAGGGTGTGTTGCCCGGTGTGTGGACCCGTGCAGAGCTCAGCAGCACCTGGTGACCACAGCCAGCAGGAGGGCATCAGCCACAGCAGCCCCTCTGGGCAAGGCCTCCTTGTTTTCTGGCCTCCCACAGGCTTGCTTTGCAATGGAGGTGCTTGGCTGGGAGGGAGCAGGTGCCAAAGGAGCCCTTCCCCTCTTCCCCCCAATGATTTCTCCGCTTGGACGTTCAGGTAGAAACGAGCCGTTTCCTGTGACCATGGAAAGTGGCTGGATCCCACCGAGTGGCTGGGCTGACTCCGGCATCCTGTTTCTCCCGGTGGCCGAGCAGATGCCCCAGTGAGGAGGCCCAGAAGCCGGGCTGGAGGGCAGGCACTCCCTCTCCGGCTTTGGGTCTTCGGGGCTTGCTGAGGATCTTCGGATCATTCATACTAGTATTACTTGCCTGGCCCTTCTTTTTGAGAGCTCAGGTTAGGGGTCCCCCCCACAACAACCCTGTGAGGTAGGAGGGAGAGAGGGAGATGACAGCCAGGGTCATCCAGTGAGCTTTCTGGCTGAGTGGAGATTTGAACCCAAGTCTCCCCAGTTCAGATCTTGTGTCTGATGGTTCTGCTTGTTTCTGCAGTTATTGCAGTTATTGATTTTTTATTCTTGCTTTTAATATGTATTGTGGAATTAAAAAAACAACCCATGTTAGTTGCCTTGGGAATCTATAGACCGAAAGGCAGGATAAATGTATTTCAATAAAGAAATGGAAGCATATCAACTGCATGGGCGACCCCCCACCCCCCGCCTCTCCAGTCAGGAATGACACTCAGCCCTGTGGCAGGTCAGACTTGGCTGCAGGAGGAGGAGGAGGAGGCCACCCACTGATGGCAGGTGAGGGCGATGGCAAGTAAGGGCGATGGGGAGTGAGGGCAGCAGGCAGCGTGAACAACTAAGCAGACCTTCCCACAAGAAATGCCAAAATAGCACCGGAGGTGGTTCAGTGTTGTTGGAAAGATTTCTGCAAAGTGTGAGTTGTTCCAGCCAGGCTCTAGCTTCTCTGGCTGACACACTTCACGCCTCTGTGGGTCAGATCTCTCTGGCAGCCTGTCACAGGGTGTGAAGTCCAGTGAAAGCCAAGAGCCCTAAAGGGGGCAGGGGCGGGTGGGGGGGCAGCACTGAGGAGGATGGAGACTACGCTGCCGCCCCCCCCCCCCCCCGTGCCTCTCTCACCCGGCTGGCCGGTTCTCTCTCTCTCTCTCTCTCTCTCCTTTCTTAGTAGGCATCTTTTTTAAAAAAGAACCCTCCTCTGTTGTCTCTTGTGACCAGGTCAAGGCTGGCCGACTTCCACGCAAACTGCCAGGCCTCCTTCCAGTCGCCCACCAGCTGCCCTGAGGACAACTATCAGGCTTGTCTGGGCTCCTACGCAGGCCTCATCGGTGAGTCGGGGGCTGCTGGAGCTGCAGCCGGTGGGCCGCTCGGGGCGTTCTGGGCTCCTGCCCCATTCTCTCTGGGGCGTTAGAGGCATGTCTGGGGTCTTCTCCCTAAGAGGGCAGGTACGTTAGTGGAGCGGAGGAGGACACCTGAGGCCCAAGAAGAAGCCAGTGGGGGGTGGCATCGGGGAGCTTCCTTGAGACCCCCCCCGCCCAGGACAAGGATGCAGGTTTCCAGGGCGATGGGTGGGGGGGGGAGGACGGCCAGCGACCCTTCTGTGCGCTTCTCTCTGTCCTGTCCTTGCTGAGCTGTTTCCAGGACGGCCTGAGTGGAGCCCCCTTTAGTCCTGACCCCCGAGGGCCTGCCCTTCCCTGGCTGCTGCCACCACAGAAGGGCCACATCTTGTCTGGCGTGGCCTCTCTTGCTGGGGGGTGGTGGAGAAGAGCTTTGCCACTCCCCATGGTCATCCAGGAGGAGGAGGGGGGGTCTGAACAACACAGTGGGGAGGGGGCCCTCTCTGGGACGCCGGAGGACCCCTCCTTTGTCGTTTGGTTCATCCCCCAAGGCTTGAGTGTTATATGGCCCGTTTCTCAGTTAAATGGAAAAAGACGTTCAGAGTGGCTGAGGAGACTGGAAAGATGTCAGTACCAAACCCATCTGGTGGAGAAAACCCTTCCCAGGGAGAGTCACTCAAAAGCAGTCTCCGCAGAAACCCCCTCCTGCTTCTCACCGGCCAGGGAGCCCCGAAACCAACCTGGTCCCCAAATGCCCCCCCCCCCGGCTCAAGTCAGAAGAGCCTCCCAGGGAAGGGCAGGGCAGGGAAGGGCTGGCCTGCCACACGTGGGTGTGGGAGGGTGGAGAAGGCGCTCTGGGATGGCCTGCCGGGCTCCCAGTCCCCCCCCCCCCCCCCCGCCGGGCCAAAGCGAGACTTCCGAAATGGAGGTGGCCGGGCTGCAGGGCCTCCAAGCCCCTCGGCAAGAGGACGCTTTTGAGCGCCTGGACAGTGTGGAGAGGAGGGGTGGGCACGGAGGGCGCTGCTGCTGCCGCTGGAGACCGGCCCAGGCTGGGGAGGGGGTGCCTTTCTCCTCTGGGGATGGCTGGCCTCCCCCCAGCCCGGCTCTTCGCCTTCCCGGACAGGCTTCGACATGACGCCCAACTACGTGGATGCGAGCACCACCAGCCTCACCGTGTCCCCGTCCTGCTCCTGCCGAGGCAGTGGCAACCTGGAGGAGGAATGCGAGAAGTTCCTGAGAGACTTCACAGAAAACCCCTGTCTCAGTAAGGTGCCAGGTTGCTCCCCGAGCAGGAGGGGAGGGGACCCCGAGGGAGCCCGCGAGGGGGCCCTCAGACCCCCCCCATCTCTGTTGTGTCACGGAAGGAGAGGCGGGGGGGCTCTTCCTTCAGAGATGCTGCCTTTTCACTCCCTTCCCCGGCATTCCAATGTGGTGGAAGAGGGAGCGATTGGAACCTGCGGGGGGGGGGGTGGATGTACCCTGCTTGGAAGGCAAATGCCAGAAGCTGCCTTCCACTAAGTCAGAGCAAAGGCCCAGCTCTGGCCGGCAGCAGCTCTCGAACGGCTCAGCCAGAGGGACGTCCTTCCCAGCCCTGCTGCTGCTGCCGCCGCCTGAGATGCTCTCTCTCTCCCTCCCTCCCTCCTGCCCAGGAAACGCGATCCAGGCCTTTGGCAATGGCACAGACCTCACCCCCATCCGGCCCTCGCCCCCCATCACCATGCCCCCCACCATGAAGAATAGCCCCCCATCGACAAATGAGGTCAGCGTGTACAACCGGAGCGTGGTCACCACATGCACCTCCGTCCAGGTAAGGCCACTGCAAAGGGAGCCCGGAGCCCGGGAGGCATTTCTGCCAGGCCAGGCCAGGCACCCCCCCCCCCACAGGGCTGTGATGTCCAGGGGGCCCCCCAGTCTCTCTTCCTGGGGTGCCCTTGGAGGCCCCCCAGCCGTTCCATTCCCTCCGGCCTGGATGGAGTGGCAGCTGCAGACTCTGCTGCCCCAGGAGGTTCTTCTTCTTCTTTGGGGTCCGCGAATTCTTCTTTGCAGTCCACCCGGAGGAGGTCAGGTCCCTTCTGCTCCTAGGAGAATCACGTCCTTGGAAGAGCCACTTGGGAATTAAGATTGCAATCTGTGGGGACGGCAGCAGCTTCCCTCTCCGCCCCGGGGGTGTTGGGGGGCAAGCCTTGGCAGTGCCTGGAGAGCTGGATCTTCCATTGTTCAGCGCCTGGAAGGAGCAGGAAGCCGCCCCAGAGCCAGCGAGGACACCAGCAGCGTCCTTTGGGCCTGGTCAAGTGGCAGTCCGGAGAGGCCAAGCCAGGGGGTGGGTCACCCTAACCCTTGGTGCCCCCCACCTCTGGCTGCGGCGAGTTCTCCGGGGAGCCCTTCCTGCTGCCTGCGGCCTGGTTGGCCACTGGGATCCCCTTGTCTCATCCCAGCAAGCAGACGCAGAGGCAGCAATGTCACCCTTGGGCAGCCTCTAATTAGATCCGGCATGCCTGAGAAATTACATCTTCTGTTTCTCGTTACCACCGCGTGAGACAATCAGCAGCTCAATTTCATGCTAGAGTTGCAGCGCATCAGGGGCTCAGCGCTGCCTTTGCGGGCACCTCCACCGCCCTCCGTAGCAGAATCGGTCCCCTCCTAAATGGCAAGCCGTGGGGTGGGGCTGGGGGGAATCGAACACCATTCTCGCCATTAGCACATCTCCTGCCCCGTTGGCTGCCTGATTCATGGCCTGCCACGGAAACGGGGACGTTTATTACCGGAACCTGTTATCCGGGCGCTCCACTGGGCCGCGGCTGCTCCAGCAAAGGCCCCTCCACAAGGCTCCTGTGCAGAAGGACAGGCTCCCAGCCCCCCCCCCCCGGCCAGAGTCAACTCCCCCTCCTGCCCCTGTGCACGCGCGGGCGGTCCTCGCCCTGCTCTCTTGATGGCGGGCTGGGAGGCGAGTCTGTCCGGGTGGGAGAAGAACCTCTGCAGCCTCCGGCTCGGCAGGTGCCAGTCTTGGGGGGTGGAAAAGGGTCATCGGGGAGGGGGGCTGAGGGTAAGGGGGGCAGCGATGGCTGGTGCCACACACCGCACAGGAGCCTGCATTGGTGTGGGTAGAAGAATGGCCACCCCCAGTGTGATCCTGGCAGTCACAGAGAGGGAGATGCACACGCACCCCGGAAATGGGAGGGGTGGCGGCAGAATCCTCTCCTAAACCACCTTGACTGTGGTCGCACCAGGGGGCTTATCTGGCCTTGAGGGTCTGCACCCGTGTCCTTCACGGCAGGGCCCCGGAGCCACCAGCAGCTGCCCCCAACCCTCAGGGTGGCCGCCTGGCAAATGTTTTGTGAGCCCTGCGCAAAGCTTCAGCCAAAGCACCAGTGGGGCTCCATCTAGGGAAGCGGAGCCCTCTTGGGCGCTAGGGACGTCTGGGAAGTGAAGGCCCCAAGACCCGTTGGGACAGCCCCTAAAACAGGACCTCCCAGCAGCCACAGGGACAAACCAAGGAGCCGCCTGATCACGCGTCTGGACAATGCAGGTCCCGACACAGGCAGCAGGCAAGCTGCTGGAGGAGGCCTCTCCCTGGGCGGGGAGTTCCACAGCCTGGGCACCACTGCTGAGAAGGCCTTTCCTTCTATCCCTCCTTCCCCGCCGACACCCTCCGTACTTGGAAGACTGCTGTGGCTGACTGCTCACGAGGGGCAGGTCCAGGGGCCGCGATGAGGCTCCCTTGGGCTCCGGGGTCGTTGTGTGCTGGCCCTGAACTGAAGGGCCCAGAGAACCCCAGATTTGGCCCTCCCTTCTTGGCTGGACGATTCAATGCCCCCACCCCCGGCAACCTTATTTTAGCAGAGGCAGGAATTACTCTAGAAATGGGGTAAAGGGGTGCAAAGGGGTAGCGAAGAACCTTATTAGGGTAGCAGGGAATTTGTTATCTATAAAAAATGTGTGTGTTTGGATGGATAGATGGATAGATAGTTTTCTCTCTCTCTCTCTCTCTCTCTCTCTCTCTCTCTCTCTCCACACACACAAGCACATACACACGCATTATATACTTATAGAGGTAAGGAAATTAACATAATTGGGGTAATTCAAGAATCTCCTCCGGACCTGGCTGCACTGACTTCTGCAGCTTGTTCTGGGGTGAAGGAATGAGTGAGTGAGTGAGTGAGTGAGGCTTCTTTAAACAACAGAGGCCTTTAAAAATCCTTCATGCAAGCGATAGGAACCGAAGACACAATGCCTGTATTGTCTGACACTTTGCTCTCAAGTTCCACTGGGTGGGGGTGAGGGTGCCCCTTGGAGTCTCCCCAGCCCAGAGGTCTGTCCATTGATGGAGAATGCGCATGTGCTACAGGCCTGTGCTACATGCGCATGTGCTACAGGCCTCTCTCCTGTTCCTTTCCCTCAAATGTGGGAATCTCTGCTTCCCCTGCAAACCTCCTCCCCTGACAGTTGCACTGTGTGACAGACAGGCACGCAGAAAGACGGGATGTTTAAACAAGCCGCCGGCATCCCAGCCCTGCCCGCTTCCCTCCTCAGTGCAGGGGCCTTGTAATTGCAGGCATGTGAGGAGCATTGCCAATGGGCCCAGTGCCCTTCTGCAGCCGACTGCGCAAGGGGAGCGGAAACGGCAGGCGCTGAGCTCCCACGGAGCGAGGGGGCCGGGCCGAAGGCACACCACTCAAGGGGGCAGCATGTGGACGGGGGCTCAGAAGCAGCCCGATTCTGCTGCCGAAGGCAATGCGACCCACAGTGGGATTCTCAAGGGAGGCAACCTGCCCTCCTCTCACCCCCCCCATCCTGCAGCTGTGCCAAAGCCTTCCCTCCCCCGAATCAAGGTTGCTTGGATGTCCAATAGCATCTGATGAACAATGTCTGAGTCTCTTGGGGAGCCGGAGAAGGACCTCCATCTTGTAGGATTTAGTGAGGTGGTCTTGACACTGACGTTTATCTCGGAGTTCATACCGGGGAGGGGGGCACGCAGGGGCGTAGCTGGGCCGCACCCCCCCCCCCGACAAGCATTTCTGCCTGGCCGCCCACTTTGACCCAGCGAGGGGGTGATGCGCCTGCTGAGCAAGCCAACCCTGGCCGCTGGGCTTCCCAAGGGTCCTCCCCCCAGCAGGACGAGGAGGGAAGGGTTGCCCCCTCCTTGCTGGGCCTTCTGCGCTCTGGAGAACCTGGCTGGTGGGTGCCAGGGGCCGGGAGGTGCCAGGGGCCGGGAGGGGCTCTCTGCCACCCAGGGCCTTCAGCAGCTAGGCCAGGCACCCTGCTCCAGGCCCCCCCCCAGGGAAGAGCAAGGGGGGTGGGGTCTGGGGCCCCTCTTGGCCGCGATGGGGAGGCGTGTTCTCCTCGGTGTCCTCCTCGACTCTTTGCCCCCCCCCCCCGAATAATGGAGGCCGGATGGCTTTCCCGAAGGAGCTCTGGGAGACGGGGTGGGGGGAGCGCTCCTCAGGAAAGGCCACTGAGGACAGCAAGCAAGCGCTCGAGGAACGCGCCTCTCCTGCTCTCTCTCTCTCCCCCCCCCCGCAGGAACAGGGACCGAAGCGAAACAAGTCCAAAGAGGAGAGTCTCTGCCTCTCAGAGGTAGGTGGTCCGTCTCCATGGCAACTGAAGTGGGGCCTCGTCCAAGTGGGCTGGACAGCACCTTCCGCCCCACCTTCTCCCAATGCGCTGACGGGTCCTTGTGGGGTGGCAGATTGACAGCCTTGCTGGAAGGCACCCGCCCCGCCTGCCGGGGCTTCCAGTATGGTTGAGCCAGCAGGGAAGAGGCACACCGGCCACCCAGTGGCATCTTCTGCTGGGGGCCGGATCCAGTTCACGAGGTGCAAAGACAGAGAGCAGGGAAGGATCTCGGGCCCCAGGCTGTCCCCAGCGGTGGCGGCCTGTGGTTCTGGCTGCAGAAGCGGGTGACACCCTGTCGCCGCTCTGGGGGTGGCCCAGGGACCACACTGGAGCCTAAGAGGACCACAGAGCCCAGGGATCTCAGCCTTGTTTAGAACAGCAGCCTTGCAAGGTAGGCCAGTGTCATTGCCTCCCCTTGCAGAGAGTGGCAGGGGCAGGTCGTGAGTTGCTGGCTGAGGTGAGAGTGGAACCAGCAGCTTCTCTGCACTCGGTGCTGCTGGCGCATGAAGCTCGGCGTGTGGCTGCTGTGCTCTCGTGCAGCCCTTCTCTGCATGCCCCTGGTCATGTGTCATGTCATAGCCCCTGGTGGCGCAGTGGTAAAACTGCCGCCCTGTCACCAGAAGGTTGCAAGTTCGATCCTGACCAGGGGCTCAAGGTTGACTCAGCCTTCCATCCTTCCGAGGTCGGTAAAATGAGTCCCCAGAATGTTGGGGGCAATATGCTAAGATCATTGTAAACCGCTTAGAGAGCTCCGGCTATAGAGCGGTATATACATGTAAGTGCTATTGCTATTGCTATGTGCAAGTGCAGCGGTGTTTGCCCTGGTGCTGCAAGCAGAGTCAGGGAAGCAAGCCCCAGAGCTCGTGCAGCCAGACCCAGCGCAGGGCCCCGGTGCAAGTGCAGCGTTTCTCAGGCAGGAGGTCAGCCATGGGGCCTCCGATCGCAGCCTGGGGGTCCGGGTGAGGATCACAGCCATGCCCTGACCCTGGGTGCTGCCGAGTCACAGTCACTTCCAGCCCTGCAAAGCAGCGAGGGAGGGCCAGTGCTGAGCGACATGCGTGGCCACCAAGCCAGCCCTGTTGCTCCCCAGGGCTGCGGGGCTTCCTCTTGGCCCGGAAGGACAGGGGCGGCCTTTTCAGGCCAAGATCAGGCCAAGTCAGGGCTACAGGCCTGGGCTGACTCTTCCTCTCCCCCCCCCCGCCCCGGCTTTTCCTGACAGAAACTTGTGACCACAGACCTTCCAGAGCAGACGACCTTGACTGCGGAGGGTTCCGGCAGCCGGCACTGGATCACAGGCACCCTTTCTGCTCTCCCTTTCTTCCTGGTGAAAGTGGCATTATAAAACAAGAAGAGTGGGGTGAGGCTGCCCGTGGCGGGGGGGGCCCCAGTGAAACAAACTCTCTGTCTTTCTCACACACACACACACACACACACACACACACCCGCCTCCCCCAAGAGCCCTCCTTTGGCGCCTTTCAAGAAGCCACCATGAATGCGGTTTGCTGACGCTCCTGCCAGACGCTGCGGCTCAGCGAGGAGGAGGACAGCCATGCAGAGGGACTCCTGAACTGCCGCCGCGAAGCTTCCCAGCCTGGGAATTCTGCCTAATTGACTGGCCCATTTGTTCTGCCGGCAAAGTGTCCCCGAAGGGGCGTCTGAGGCTCCTGCTGGGCTGAAGGGCACCTTCCACAGGGATCCCGCCCAGGCGGGTTCAGGAAAACGGCATCGGCCTTGGGAAGCAGCCGGAGAATTCCGCGGAGACGGAGACTGCACAGGGCGATGTGGCGGAGCGTGGCCAGTGAGCCAGATAGCCGTGCCACTCTGCGGGACACAGGGCAGCCAGCCTCCCCCAGCCCAGCCCCCGGACCGGCCTCTCTTCCTTGCTTGAGAGCCGTCTCCCTTCTACACGAGCCAAGCCCGGCTTCCGCTGTCCTCGGAGGACCCGCGAGGTGTCTTACTTTCTCCTCTTGAAGCAGAAGGTGCGGAGGTGCTTGTGCCGCCGAGGTGGAAAGGAAGGAGCGTCGAGGTCTGGGGGGAGCCTCCTTCCTTCCTGGGCAATGGCGATCCTCAGGGTGGCCATCCTGGCAGTGACCATAGCCGGGCCACAGCCAAGGAGGTGATCTTCCTGCCAATCATTCTGGTCCTCCCATTTTCTAGGATTTTCATGTCAGCAAAAGAGGCCCCCCCCCGCCCGCCCCACTATAAGGTTGTCCCAGTATTATGCCCTTTGGGCGGCTGTTTTTTCCTTTGGGGTCCTGGTTGGATGGAACATCCCTGGGTGACAGCCACTGTACGGCCCTCTCCTTGGATTATATACATCTCTAGAGTATGTATATAGTGAGAGAAACCTGTATCTTCCTAGACGTGTGTATATACATAACCATATACCAAATGGCTTTCTGTTTCCTTTCCTGTTTTTTTTTTAATGATGAAAACAAGAAGGACAAAACTAACAAGATGTATTATTGCAAAGTTTATTTTTTTTAAACAATGTCTCCCACCGGGGTGGGCTCCCCTCCTACTGCCCCAGACAAAAGCCCCCCTAGCCCTGCGGCTGCTGGGGGTTGGGGCAGGGGGGGGGGCAGCTGCTGGGACGCTTCGCCCATTGCGCCAATAAACATGCCGAGAAGCCAACGGTGGTGGTCTGCTCTTTCGCTTACGGCCCGCCCCCTGCAAGCAGCACCCTCGGCCTGCGGGGGGAGGAGGAGCAAAGCTGCAGCCAGAGGCTCTCCGGGCGCCTTCGGGGGGAGTCAGCCGCGGCCCTGGCCCTGCCGCCTGCCACAGGGATTCCGAGCGAGGGGAGGATTCACGCTTCGGGAGGGGCCCTCTTTGCATGCAGGCCGCAGGTCCCTGGCAGCAGCCCCTCCAGGGAGGGCTGGAAAAGAGCGCCGGGTGGTGGTGGTGGTGGGGCTTGCTCTGCCTGAGACGCTGGCAAGCGGTTGCCAGCCCGAGCAGACACGAGTGAGCTGGAGGGATCCGTGGTCTGACTCAGGAGAAGGAGGCCGTTTCCGGGGCCTGCCATGCGCTCTGGTGGCTGCATTGTCAGGCGTTCCCGGGCTTGGCCAGGGGGCCTCTTGGGCGGAGGTGGCAGCTAGGCCGGGCTGGCCCTCGCCCCAGAGCCGCCTCCGAGCGACTCTGAAGGCGACACCAGCCTCTGCCACTGGCAGGCCGCACGAAGCCTCCTCAGGGCTTGCCAGGCCTGCCACCCGCGAGAGGCTGCTCCGCAGGGTCCGGCCTTGCGGCATCCAGGGGCCAGCTCTGACCTGGAGGAGATGCGCCCCAGGGTGGGAGGCGGAGACGCCCCCCCCGGCCTGGCCTGGACACCCGTGAGCACAGCTGGTCCCTTGCCCCCCCATCACAGGGGAGCCAGCCGGGCCAGAGCCCAAAGGGGGGCCCCACCTCCTGCCTCTGCTGTGCCACACTGGCCCCCATGTGTGGACAGGGAGGCTGTGCAAGGAGCGGGCGGAGGGCAGCCCTGGTTCCTGCGGCTGCGTGGAGAGGGCTCCAGGGATCGGAGCAGACCCTGCGGTGAACCTAGAAGAGACGTCTGATGTGGCAGTTGGGGAAGGGAAGACAGCCCGGAGGTGATTCTCTGGCAGGAATCACTCGCCTCATCCCAAGGGCTGCTTTTTAATACACTCAGCCCCCAATCCGCCCAAAATAGCAGTTGGCAGGTGCCATAAGCCAAATGCCAGATGTCTGAGGAGTCTGCCGAGCAGTGAGGAGCTGGGCTGGGGGCGGGGGGGTCGTTGGAGGCCCAGAAGGAAGTGGAGTTCCAGGCCAGCTCCAGCAGCACTTGGGTCTGGAAGCAGCCAGGCCTCCCAGTGGGGCAGGACCTGCCCTGGGCCGCTGGGAGTAAAGTCGCCCCTGCCCTGACAGGCCCCTCTCCGGTGTCCGGGCTCCTCCTAGCAAGAGGGCGGGGAGGCTCAAGGAGGCACAGCTGCCTCTCCGTCACCACCTCCAGCCTCAGAGGCAAGTGGTCTCTCAGTCCCAGTTGCGAGGGAGCAGCAGCAGCCACAGCAGCAGGAGAGAGGCTGTGCCCTCAACTCTTGCCTGTGGGCTTCCCAGAAGTACCTAACAGGAGGCTGGACGAGAGAGGCTTCCTTGGGCCTGATCCAGCCGGGCTGGCCTTGTGTTGCTTTCCAGCAAATCCATTTGCTCCTCTCCCCCACACCCCGCCCTGCCCCAGCAGGAATGAGAGCCGGGCAGCCTGACCAATGGCCAGCCTGCAGGCAGAGAGAGGAGCCAGCAGAGCTCTGGGAAGCAGAGGCCACTGTGCCCAATTTGGTGCTCCCCCCACCCGCACCTCTGCTGTTGAGACAAGCTGCTCCTGCCCCCCACCCACATTAGCTCACTGGCAAGAGCACTGGGATGTGCAACTGGCAAATGGTGGTGCAAAGGCCAACTCAGCCTCTGGGGGGGACTCAGAGGCCAAACACCCCCCACACACACACACACTCTCAATCTCTGGCCCTGAGATATTGCAAAGGGAATCCCACAGCAGTCTGCCTATGGATACGCCTAGTGGGGCTGGAGGGACAGCTCTGTCCTAGGAAGAGGACCGGGGGGGGCACTCATTTTGCACCCGGCAAGCAGGAGCATGGCCTTCTCCCAGCAGCCGGGATCGTCTCCCCAGTCTCTCCACTGAGATGCCCTCTTCCCAACAGGAATGATTGGTGAGGCTCAGAACCGGGCAAGTGGCTGGTGTGGTGATGACAGAAGTTTATATACCAGGACGGGGCGCTCCGTAATAGTCCCGTGAGCAAACCCATCTCTGCAGGGCATGTGTGTCAATGAAAGCACCTCCGGTAGAGACAGGCTGCTGCGACGACCCACCGCCTCCGCGCTGCCTGTAGCCCAGCCCTCACTGCCTTCCTCCCCAGATGGCCTGGAAATGCCACGGTGGCCGCTAGAGGGTTAAAGTGGGCCCAGGTGCAAGAGGAGTGGAAGAAGGCTGGTGCTCCCTTGGTGGGAAAGAGCAGCCGGGTGCTCTCTGGCTTGTGCTTGTTCGGGTGACTGATTGGAAGGGGCTTGGTGGGAGAACCAAAGTGCTTCTTAGAAATAACCGGGCCCATTATAGATGCGCTCAGCTGCTGCCTCTCCAAATGGGGAAGGAAATAGATACAATCTCCGGAGGGCGATGAAATTGAAAGATTCTGATGTGCCTGGCAAACAAACACAACTTCATAAAATTGCCTATTGCTGCTTCCTTTATGATAATTGTCTTCTTCCACCTGTTCCACCTGCAGGTGGAAGAGAGGGGAGTTGAGTTCGGCATTAAGATCCTTCAAGGCAAGGAACGTGATTGCGGGGCTGAAGGGGGCAGGCCAGGGCTGGGCTCACGGGTCACGGGCTGGGCCAGCAGCCACCCTGCCGAGGAGGCTTCTTGCTGGGGTTCAAGATCAGTTGGCATTCCAAGGCGCTCTCATGCTAAAAGGTTTGTTCTTGGGAAGACATTTGAGAGCCAGAGATGGTGGTGAGGCAGAACGGACATGGGAAAGGGCTTCTCTCCACCCAGGGGTCACCTCTGTGCAAATGTCCTTGAACTAGTTTCAGCTCAGTGCTCATCGACACGTGTGATTGCGGTTAAATGTGTGCATACTTGGGTCTGCTGAGTGTCTAGGGTGGGTTATTGCAAAAACATGCAGTTGGGCTGTGGGAAGGCCTGGCCACTGATGACCCGGCAGGCCAGCTTGTGGTGGGAAGAGTGGCTGATGGAGCAGAGAGCAGCAGCAGCAGCCCAGCCGGGGACCTCCCTTCCTACCTGCCCCCAGGGGCCAGCTGGGGAGGGAGGGAGGGAGACAGGCCATTGCCCAACCCTGACAAAATATGTCTCCCACCATGAGGATCATCATCTGGTTTTAAAGAAAACCACCAGCTCCGTTGATTAATCACACACATTTTAGTTGACTAGTTGATTACATCTGCAAAGGAGCCAAACCGTTCTGCAGCAAATGGCACACTGCCTTGGCTTCTCAGAGAAGCAGCCCCCACCCCTGGGATGTCAGATGCTCCTCTGGAGACAGTCTGCCGCTTCTGTGGATTCTGGTATTCATGAAACAGCGTGGAGCCATTCATGGTATTCATGGAGCCAGCGTGGTGTAGTGGTTAGAGTGCTGGACTAGGACCAGGGAGACCCGAGTTCAAATCCCCATTCAGCCACGAAACTAGCTGGGTGACTCTGGGCCAGTCACTTCTCTCTCAGCCCAACCTACTTCACAGGGTTGTTGTGAAAGAGAAACTCAAGTATGTAGTACACCGTTCTGGGCTCCTTGGAGGAAGAGCGGGATATAAATGTAATAATAATAATAATAATAATTATAATATAATATAATATAATAAAACAAGACGAAACTGCTGCCTGGCCAATCAAAAGGCTTTCAAGGGAGTCTTGCCAACAGTGACACCCTTCCTTATACAGCAGAGGCACCCGTCAGGCCAGAGGACGAGCAGTGTGGCATGCCGGGCAAAGGAAAGAGCCTGCTTCCTTCCGAGCTGCCCCCCTTTCCTTGCTCTGCATTCAGCGCCGGAGCAACGGACGGCTGAGGGGAGGCGTGCTCTCCGCCCCGGCGGGTGCCCTGATGTCCCAAGTGGAAGAGTCAAGGGCCCCCTCCCTGGGGGACAAGCAGAGGCAGGGTCTCTGTGAGGGCTGGGGAGGGTCTCCTTGGATGCCGGGTTAGCTGGCCCCGCTCCTGCAGAAGGCCTCCCGGGGAAGGAGCACTGGGGACGCGGTCTCGGGGGGCGGCGCTGCAATGGAGTTGTGTGCGGAGCTTTCAGACTTGGAGCTGATGCCGCTTGGGACCAGGCTGCTCAGGCCGAGGGAATCCACAGGGCCCCAAGGGACTGGGAGCTCTAGGGAGAGCCGTGCCGCTGGGATGGCTGAGTGGGTGGGTGTTCATGCGGCTGCTGTGCTCACAGGCTCGGAGAGGGCACAGAGCAGGCGAGCAGGCCAGGAGACTTCCGCTGCCAGCCAGGTGATCACTCGGCACACGTCCCCCCCTCCCCCGCCACCCCCTCCGGACGGTCCCTGAGCTCAGCTGCGTTCTCTGCGTCTCAGCCGGCCCCAAAAGGCCCCCTGGGGAAATGTCACCTTCGCGTGATGGACCCCACAATGGCTTGTGCCCATCCGGCAGCGGGAGCGACTAGATGGCACTAGAAGATGGCAGCTTGGCCAGAGAGCATTTCAGCTGGCTCCAAAGGTGTGCCTGATGGCCAGGCGGGGCCAGTGAAGCCCGGAGGCCAGTGCTGGGCTGTGTGGGCGGCCACCTCTTTGCTCTCCGCCCAGGCAGCTGCTCTGGGTCCTGCAGGCCCTGCTGGGAGCCTTGGCACCAACTCCCTGCCCGGGGACTGGAGGCCAGAGGGGTGCCCTGGCCAAGCACAGCAAGAAGCCAGGCTAGGCCACAGGTGGTCAGGACCATGGACAGCTCACTGCGGGGCCAGGCTGAGCCCTCCAGGGGCAAAGGTCGGGATGGAATAGCCTGGTGCCGACGGAGAGCTTGAGGACGGAGCCCTGCAGCCACCGGGGTCTCCCATTGCGCAGGGATCTTCATGAGGGCGGCCCCTCCTTTGTGAGGCCTCCCTGGTGCCAGCATAGCAGGGTGGAATAAATGCTGGACTGGGAAGACCCAAGTTCGAATCCTCATTCAACCATGAAACTCACTGGGTGACTCTGGGCCAGACATGTATCTCTCAGCCTAACCTACCTCACAGGGATGTTGTGAGGATAAACACAACCAGGTACGCTGCTCTGAGCTCCTCGGAGGAAAAGCGGGAGATAAATGTAAAAAATAAAATAAATAAATAAAATACTCCTATGCCTTCCCAGCACAAAGTGAAGCCCTTTTATAAGTCCAGGCCTTTTACCATTCCAAATCAGCAGAATATTATTATTTTTTATTATTTTACATTTATATCCCACTCTTCCTCCAAGGAGCCCACTACATACTTGAGTTTCTCTTTCACAACAACCGTGTGAAGTAGGTCAGGCTGAGGGAGACGTGACTGGCCCAGAGTCACCCAGCTAGTCTCATGGCTGAAGGGGGATTTGAACTCGGGTCTCCCCGGTCCTAGTCCAGCACTCTCACCACGACACCACGCCGGGTCTTTTTGACCTGCTCCCTGCTGATGCTGCTTTGTTTCTTCTGCTTCTGTTTTATCTTGTTGTTGTGTTGTTCTAAAGTCAAAATCTTAAGTGACTGCAATGCTGCCCTGGGAGTATTTTTACTGAATGGCGGGGCATAATAATATAGATTAAAAAAAAAAATCCCCCAAATGGGCTTTGCACATTTGTTAAGTGACAGATGAATATCATCGGTCACTTTAGGGAGGTGTTCAGCAGCAGCTGCGGGAGAGTGGGGTCTTCTCCGAGAAAGGCCTGTTACGGCTAGGCTCTGCTTCACGGCCGACCTTTTCTCCTGCCTTGGAAAACAGTGAAGCCAGGAGGCTGGGCTGGGCTTTAGGCATTCGTAGTACTGGGGTGGGGGGTGGGGGGGGGTCACACGTGGCCTCCTCCGGTTGCTCAGAGGTCAGGCATCCCTGCTCTTCTCTCAGCTGACTTCTGGGGTGGCATCATTCCAGACACCATTCGCAACCGTAAACCCCAACCCTGAGATGATGGTGGCAATCAATTGGCAACGGATTAAGACTGGAGGAAGGAGAAGCAAGCCTTGGGTGCGGGTGGGGGAGGAAGGGGTATTCCGTCTCCAAAGGCCAGGCGCCAGAGAGGACGGATTTCTCACCACCAGTTCATGGCAGGATGTCCTTTTCAAACATGGAAGGATTGTTGAGGGAGGGGGGCTGTGAAGGAAACAAAAATATGTCAATAAAACACTGTCTTTCTTTTTAATGGTTTTTGGGGGGTGGTTTTTACTGTTTAACTGATTTTAAGGTTTTGTCATGTCCCCTTTTTGCCCTGGCCCCACTGGGGGTTAGCCTCCAGCCTCAGAGGTTCTTCAAACAGGCTATCCTGAGGATGTTAGAGCGCCTGATAACTCCAGAGGACACGCTCCTCGCTAGCCCGCCCTTTGTGCCCGCTATTGACTTGGATCACAGAGCTCCCAACCACTGGGTAGCCCTCCCCAGACGGCTCCTCCTCATTGGCTGTTGGCTCTCTCAATAATCCCGACGTCCAGGGGCGTAACTACCATTGGGCAAGGGGAGGCAGTCGTCTTGGGGCCCCACTGCCTCGAGGGGCCCCCAGAGGCACATCACATGACTCCTCACCCGCCCATGTTGCACCCCCTATAAATTATGTTGAGTCTCTTGGAGATCGGCAGGAGCAGAGAGTAAAGAAACTAGATTCAATGTGAACTGGATACTCACCGTATTCATAATGGGGATGTGAGTGTGAGTGCACAATCTATTGTGAAGTGTGTTTGTGAGTGTATATCAGCGAGGGGCCCATTTTAAAATCTTGTCTCTGGGCCCCCTGCAACCTTGCTACGCCCCTGCCGACGTCTCACCACCCATCTCGCAAGACCCACCGGTTCTCGCTGGAACTCTTGCAAGATGTCTCGTTCATGTGGGACTTCGGGGCGAGATCTCACATACCTGATCCCAGGTCTTGCAAGAACTTGCCCGATGCCTCCGACAAGGAGTCAGCTGTCCAGGGGAGCCAGATGGGGTCAGGAATGCCCGTGGTCTGGGGGCAAAAACTGTTCGGAGGCGCCGAAGCAGCCTGTAAGTGTTGGGACAAAGGCCCGTTGTCATCTCTATGCTGCATGCTGGCGGGCGTGGTGGTGGTCCCCAGCAGGTTTTTAGTGTTATTTTGGGGGAGTTTTATTGTATTTTAACTTTTGTTAAAGACCTTGGGGTCTCTTATGAAAGGCAATATAAAAATTGAATAATCAATAGAAATAAGTCAGTGGGGAAGAAAAGGAGAGCCAGTTCAGCATCATGGACAGCTCCTGGGACACAAGCAGTCCAGAGGGGCCCGGCTGGGAACCGGATGACCTCTCCCCTTGGAAATGGACATGAGTCCATGGGGGCCCCCTGGGCAACACCGGCTGCCTGCAGAGCAGATGACTGAGGTGCTGCTTCTGCTTCATCAGCACAAGAGAACTAAAGCGCCCTCGCCGGATCTCCACCAAGGTGGACCATGTAGCTAAAGGAAAGGGGAGGACCAGTGAACACCAGTGGGGAAGTAAGGCACAGAGCAGGGAAGCAACTTGGGAAGGTCACCCAAGGAATGGGGCCCAGTGGGGCTGGCTGGCTGGCCCCCTGCCCCCAGGACTCCTCTGCAAGGGCTTCTTCAGCACGGCCAGTCCCCTCGCTTGGTTGCTGCTTTCAGGCCCATCCTGTTGATGAGGCAGAAGCTTCCTCCTCCCAGTTCCCTGGAACCTGGCTGGCTCCTCTTGCTCAGTCCTCTTGTGGAGCAATGGGGGTGGGAGCCACAGCACAGCCCCCTTGGCCTGGCTTCTCAGTTCAAGTTCTCAGAGGAGCCTTCAGAATAATTAAAAGCACTTAGGTTCCAAGAGGCATCTCTCTGGAATTCCTTGCTCGTATTTGCTTTCACTCTTAATTTTCCTACACAGAGGATATCTGCAGTTTTTGAGTCCAGAAACCTGAAATAACCAATATATAAATAACTCATACCATTGGGACCCCGGGCTTTCTGAGTTCTGGACCATGATGAACTCTAGGGAAAACTTACTAGAAGAATCCATTGAAAGAAGCAAAGGCTGATGGCTCCTGTCTTCTCTCCCCCGCACGTTGGGAAGTTCTGTCCGGGTCTCTGCTACTAGCCAGCTTGACTCATTTTCTTCCCTCCCGGGTTCTGTTGCCGCTTGGGGGTACCTAGCCCAAACTCCACAGACTTCCAGTCTCATCACTGATGATCTGAGCCTGGCCTTCTCGGAGCAGTTTTGGAAGGCCACCAGGCGAGCTTCTGTTCCAACCAGCTTGACCTTAAGAAGCTTTGTTGGGTCCAGCTGTTTGCATTAATTGATTAGCATACCATCCTTTGATGTATGACATCATGAAGAGACTCCCCTGCTGGGTGAATCTGAGCTTTGAGCTGTAATCACCATTTGAAACAATGCTAGCGAGCAGTAATGCTGCCCCAAGTCTGCTTGCACCTGGCACTTGTGGGGAGAGGACGGGGGTGGGGTGGGGTGGGGTGCTCCAGCTGGAGGAGGCAGGGGAGAGGGAAAGGGGCTCAGTCAGAGGGTGGCCCATGGTTGGTGAGACGAAGGGAGTGGAAGAGCATGGAGAAGCCAAAATCTTCTCTGGCTTAGATTAAAATCTGAGCTGGGGGGAAATTGTGGGTCTGCTCTTGAAAATTTGTATTTCAGAGTCGGGAAATATGAATTTTAGCAACACATCACTAAGCTGATCAGAAAAACTGTTGTATGGGTGAACTGACTCCAGGTCAACCTGCCGAGGCAAGTAATATTTGAAGCACTAGGTTTGAAACCAGGATGAACTAACTCAGCAGTGCATGTGATTGATAACACCTCTTCCCAAAAAGTCTTATGGAGTGCCAGGGCATCTCAAAGGAAAGCTGATGACAAGATTGCTGGGTTGCTTGAGATAAGTGTGATTGAGCCTCCTAAGAGCCTAAGCTTTTCTCCACAAGTGATTCTGCTTCAAAGAAATGGAGGATGCATTTCTGTATTGGTGAAAATTGCATTGCATTTAACTATTTGATAATTATCCAGTGCCACAAATTGTTGGGATTCATTGGGGAATGCTAAATCTATTACCACATTAGATATAGCTAAAGCCTGCTAGCAAACCCCTTTGGAAGGAAATTCAAAGAGGAAAACTGCTTTTGCAATATCACATGGATGATAAAAATTTACAGCCATGCCTTTTGGTCTGCATGGAGCTCTGGCCACATTTCAACAACTGATGGATTGGATGCTTCAGCCCAGAGAAAGTTATGCAGCTGTATATTTGGACAATGCCGTGATATATAGCCCAGCTTGGAAAAATCATTTGGAACATCTGGATAAGGGTGACTGGAAAGATTACCAAGGCAGGTGTGATGATAAATCCTTATATGAAGTCACCAAGACACTCAGTGTCTTCGTCTGTATCTTTTGGACAACGGAAATGTAAAGACGGAGCTCAGCAAGGCAGGCAGGTGCGGGCAATATGTGTCCCTGTGAAGGGGAGGGGGAGCGAGTGTGCCTGCTCTCTCTGCCCGCCCACCCAGCGTATGGTCCCCATCTCTACTGTCCACCCAGGTCCACCCAGGGACGGGATGTCTGCATATGGCTGACATGTGCTAACCCTATGTACAAACTTGAAGGACCAATTTCCAGGTTTCTGCCGGGTAGCGACGAGACATGACTGTAGCCGATGCAAACCAGTTTCATGCTTGTTGGTTGTAAGCAGACGTGCCAGCCCGGCTTGGATGTGCAGAGAGCTGGAAGGAGAGATTGGCCTGCTGGACCAGCAGGGAGGGCAGGTCTACAAGTATCCCCTGAACTGCCCAAAGGCAACCGGGGGAGCAGCCTCGCCTGCAGTGACAAAAATGCCTTTTAGGGTTGGCAGACTAGTACAGACACTTTGTCCCATATTCTTCATGTGGGACAAATTCACAGATTTATCCCACTTAAAATCTGTCCATCTATTAATCAGGGTTTTTTTTAAAAAGCCAAATAACATGGTCGGGACAAAAGGAGGAGCCTTCTGATGCTCTTGCACATGATCCTTCAGAACAAATCTTTAGTAGCTCAGATTTCCCGAAATTTCAGGACAGTTCAATGTCCCTTTGGAAGTCCTGGGAGTTGTACTGGGTCAGGAGCATGAAGGGGATGAGACCATCCAATCTGTTAAATTAGTTCAAAACTATTTTCTAGGGAGAAGAAATATCATGCCATTGAGAAGGAGCTCTTGGCAGCAAAGTAGGAAATAGAAACACAGAGGTGTTATTTATGGGGAGCCTTGTTTCTCCTGGTGACTGACCATCATCCATTATGCTGGATGAACACAGTGAAAGATAAAAATGCCAGGATTACTCAGTGGTGTATCTTGCTTTTCAACGATATCGATTTCACGTTAGATAAAGGACAGGATCGCCACATACAGATGCAGATCATTTATCCCAAAATGGGCCAGATTGCTCAGAAACCAGCTTCCCTCTTAATTGGGGTCTGGGGAAGAGAGGGAAGATCCTTCCCACGTGGAGGACAGAGCAGAGGTAAGGTTTGTCTGTGTGGCACTGTCATTGTGATGACGAGCCTCGTCACAGTGTGTGATATGCCATTTTGTGTTGCTGTCGCTTATCGCCATTGTAAGGAGAGAATCTGTAGCTGGTGTGTGTGTGTGTGTGTGTGTGTAGAGTCACAAGCTGAGCGAATTAGTCCCAACAGCTGGAAAGGAGAGTCAGGAAGCTGAAGAGGCTCGGGGAGCTTCAGCCTGTGAAGCCAGCAGAAAACTGGAGAGGGAAGTGGAGGGACTGGGAAGTGCCCCAGCGGAGCGAGCTGTGAGCCCTGGGAGCTGCATGCCTGCCTCAGCCACTGGGGGCCCAGGCATTGGGAGGCGTCTTCTGAAGGGAAGCCGGTCCTTGCTGAGAAGGGACAGAGCCGGGCTTGCCAGTGGAGGGACCCCAAAGAGTGGTGGCCCCTCCCTGACAGGTGAGCCCGGCGCCATCTCTGCGGTCTCCAAAGTGCCCGTTGACCTCTGCTCTGCTCTCTCCTGCTTTTCATGGCTTTCAGAATAGGCCTTGTGTCTCCCGATGGCCTTTGGCCTGTTTTACCATCATATGAGATGGTAAACCTCCCAAGGACGGAGGTTGGGGCAGTTTATAAATTTGAAAAACAAATGAATGCATACAATATATTTGTAGCATTGTTTATGGCAGCTGCCCCAAGGGAAAGGACCACAGGGCAGAGTAAGAAGACAAGAGCAGCCCTGCTGGATCAGGCCCAAGGCGAAGGCCTTTCTAGTCCAGCATCTTGTTTCATACCGTGGCCCACCAGATGCCTCTGAGGGGCCCACAGGCAAGAGGTGGCTGAGAGCTTGGCCTCTCTCCCTCTGGTGCTCCCCTGAAGCGGGTATTCAGAGGCATCTTGCCTCTGAGGCTGGAGGTGGCCCATAGCCACCAGACCTGTCCTTATGGATTTGTCTAAGTCCCTTTTGAAGCCATCCCAGCGAGTGGCCCTCACCACATCCCGTGGCAGAGCATTCCATTGATTAATTATGCGCTGTGTGAAAAGGGACTTCCTTTTGTTGGTCCTACATTTTCTAAGTACAAGAGTTATAAATAAAAGCAGGTCCTTGTGGTGCTGGACGCTGGAAGTGAATAAGTGGCTTCTTTCTGTGATCCTGGTATGGGCAGAGCAGGCGCTTTCCAGATTCAGCCCTACAAGAGGGTCACTACTATGGATCTGCTAAGTGTGCTTCCACACTTCCTGCGTTGTGACCCTGCGGTCCCTGTGAAGAGAGCAAGCGGCCGTCCACATTTCCATTCCGATGCCTTCTTGCAGATTTCATCTTCATTTCATAGAGTGCTACAATGTTGCAAGTCCGTCGCAAAAAAAGTAGCTGTATTTCCCCGTTGTAGGAGTTTGAGAGTCTGGGGATTGTTTTTAATACGATCCTGCCAAGTTGAAGCACTTGACCCCTGTTGTAGAGTGTGAGTGGGGAAGCACAGGCTGCTTCCTGAAAGGGGGCAGAGCCCCACAGTTGGAAAGGAAACCCCTGGCTCCCAGCAGGGCAGCCCCCCCCCCCCCCGCCGCCCTGCTGCCTCGTGTGTCTCCTTCCTCCCTGATCTGGCCCATCAGCACAGAGGCTGGATTCCATCACCCAGGAGGCCACCAGGCCCTTTGTCTCCAGCTGCGGCAGCCACCACCATGTGTTCAGCCCTGCCTGGACCATTGTGGGTCAGTGGGTTGACCTTGCTCTCTGCAACATCTCCTACTCCTCACACAAGCTGCACACACCCTGAGACGTGTGTGTGTGTGAGAGAGAGAGGGAGGGAGCACAGAATATCTCCTTCCTAATTACCGGCGGGGGCGGGGGGCGAAGATTGCCTGCACTTGGCAAGCAGCTAACTGTAAGTGGGGGAAACAAAAGCCGTACTAATGGCCCGACCGGCATTCCTCTCACACACAGCTGTGCCAAGGGAATTCTTCGTTGCCTGCTTGAGTGTCTGGGAGAAGGTCCCCCTAGTCCCTCTTCAAATATGTCTGCACTCGGTAAGCAAGGCTGGTTGCTCAGAGTGTAGAAGGGGAAGCAAAGCTCTGGGAAAGGCAGCTTTTCATTCATGCTGCCCACCTGCCCGGCCCCCTCCTCAACACCCGCATCACGCAATCCCCTGGAAATGGCTCCACGTGCATCCAAGCAGGAGCAGGCAATCAGGCCGCTTTTGTGACTCAGTTGGCAGAACAGAAGGGGTCGGAACGGAGCACAGGTGACCCGCCGTGCAGGAGCAGCAGCAGCAGCCGCTTGCAAAGGGCAGCCCGGCAGCTCCCCTCGCCACAGCAGGGACTTGGACCGCACAGCTGCGACAGAGACGGGGGCGCCCGTTTTGCAGAGGACAAGGGGGCAGCAGCCGGCCCTCTTCTTGCTGCTACCGAGCTAGCAGTGGCAGAGGTGCACCTGGGTGACTTGGGAGCCTGGACCTCAAGGCCTTCGGAGCCTGCAGGTTACGCATCATATTGTAACAGGTAGGTTCTTGAGGGCACAGACCACACCACTTGGGCGCCCCCAGGAGGTGTGGAGGCCCTGGACTTTGGCCCCAAATTCCAGGGGTAAGAGAGCCTCTGCCTACACACACATACACGCAGCACCCCGTGACAAACACAGTCTTTCTAACACATGGGGTATATATTGATGCAGATATGCAGTAGCAGAAATATTCCAACACGCACTATTTCAACATAAAATGCCACACATTTCTTTCCCCCAGGGGCAGAGCCACCGTTGGGCCAATGGGTTCAAAGAACCCGGGCCGCGCCCAATCAGGGGCTGTGCTTTGCGGCCCTGGCACTCCCCCCGCGTCTGGCTTCAGAGGTGGGGGTGCTGGTCTAGCTCCCGAGCGGGGGCCGCGCAGCCCCTTCGAGAGCTCAGCGGAGGCTGGCGTTGCGTTTGCAGCACAGCCAGGAGAGGCTCGTCCCTGCCTTTAAGTGGCCGCACCAGCCCTCGTTTTGCTCCTCAAGGGGCCACGCCCCCGCCTCTGATGTCAGATGGGGGGGCATGCATGGCTAGCCCCTGTGCCTGAGGTCAGACGTAGGGGGCGGGGTCAGCAGGGCCACTGCCGTGGCCGCACACGGGCCGCTGGCGTTCAGGCTCCCCCCTCTGTCTCTAAAGCACCTGGCACAGGTCACCATCACACTTGGCCGCCAGGCACCGGGCAGGCCAGCAGCGACCACACTACCCAGGACAGCCTAAAGAGGATTGGGGGGGCCCCCCAGGGGGTGTGGGGGCCTGGACTTTGGCCCTGAAGTTGGGGGGGGAAGCGCCACTGAGCAGTGGGATGGGGTGGGGGTGACTTTGTTTCTCCTCCTCCTCCTCCTCCTCCTCCTCCTCCTCCTCCTCCTCCGAGCACTCAGAAAAGCTTACCTTTTCTGCTGAGGGTTCTCAGAGAATGCTTGGGGACCTGGCTGCTGGTCCCTGGTTTCCCAGGCAAGGCAGACAGAACTGGTGGCAGAGAGAGCGAGCTGGCAGTGGGGAAGACTCCAACTAATCCTCCTCCTTAAGGCTGGGGGTGCTCCTGGGCTGCATGGGAAATTAGTTTTCCATTCAGCACAGTCCCAATCCATTGTGTTGGAGGCTGTAAATTACCCATGATGGGTTTTGTGATTAATTAGCAGAGCACTTAGGAAGCTAGCCACTCCAGTTAAAGAGTAGAATGCAGAGTTTAGTTGTTGCAGCTATTTAGAGAAGACACTTGGAGATTCTTGAATACTAAGTAAATCTATTGGTGAAGTACACCTGGGATAGGAAAGACCTAATCCTATCTATAGGCTACATAAGGAAGGGATTCTGACTCAGCACAGGAAATGCCTGAGGAGTCAAGGCAGGGGCCATAGAGCAGAGGTACAGCAGGGACAGGTCAGGAGACCCTCACTCGCTACCTCTGCTCCCAATGCCCCTAACGGTCATTAGGATAGTCAGTGCAAAAGGTCAGTGCACTGGAACTCCATCTCCAACACATTGAACCAGGACACTTTAGCATCGCTAGCATCCTCAACATGTGTGAAGAGGTGAGGCAGGGTGTTGGGAACCATTCTTACTTTACTTAAAGAACTATTTTTCCAATATGGACCTTTCAGCAGGGTTTGAAGTTTAGTAACAACAGCAGGTTGGGCAGGGTAAAATCGAGTTTGCAATGTGGAATATACAGTATATGTTTTGAATTATTATAGCAATGGTAGATTTGTGTAGCTAATATGAGCCGTGCAGACTGGTAAGCGGGAAGTCAATATTTACTTAATTAAATGTAATTGGATTGTTAAGATATTGTAAAAACCAATACAATTTTAAAATGCAAAGAGGTGAGGCAGGGTGCAAGCGTGTTTAGTGGAGAAATGGGATCCTTTTGCCAGCACCAGAAGGGTCCTCAGAGCCCAGCTGCAGACACCCCTTGAAAGCTGCCTCAGATGTTGCCATGAGCTGAACCAGACAAGCTGCCAAGAAGTCCAAGCACAGGCCAGGCCAGGCTCAGGCTTGGGGTGTTCAAGCACGGCTGTCCTTAGAGAGACCTGGCGGGGGGCCGGGGGGCTGGGGGCCAGGGCCAATCAGCCAGGGCGGGGCCCCCTTCCGGTTAATTTTGATGGGGGTTAAAAGAGTGGGGCCTGGGGCCGTAGCCCTGCCTGCCAGGCCCGAAGGACGGCCCTGTGTTCAAGAGAGCCTTTCCTCCAAACATCAGAGGATGAGATCACACTTTGCTCTTTCTGCTCTGATTTTTCTGTTCTTTTTCTGTCCTCAACAGCAAGAAATTTGGGCTGGATAATCCTGCCTTTTGCAACTCGTGGCATATAATTTTTGGAGGATAGCTGAGTCCAAGGTGAATGTCCACTCACTCTGTTCAAAATGCCAACGTGCAAAGGGCCTGATCCGGCAGAAAGGTCTTGCCTCCAGTGCAAGTGCCACTGAAATTAACAGGCATGGCACAAGAGCGTGGAGAGTTTGCAGACCTGCCCACAGTTGCTTGGCTTCCGCCTCATGGACTTTCCCTCGACTGTGCACAGGACTGCCGCAAAACGTGTGCTTGCTGCCACTGGCTCAGTGCCACTCGGGCATCCACATTGGTTTCGACATTGTTTGGGGTGTTTTGTCTTGTTCGGCTTGCTTGCTCACGAGAATCCCCTGTTAATTTATCACTGCTCCTTGCATCCCTTAAAAACACTTTAACTTATTCCCAGTAAATTAATTACAGGGATGAAAAATGTATCACTACATGCAGAATTACTTTAGACTGCAGAGGGCTGGTAAATAAACAAGCAAACATGTCTGGGATCCAAGCAGTCCTGTTTGCTAAATAATTTAAGCAACACAGATACTTTTGTTTCCATTTTGACTCCGTAATTGTTTTGATACGATACTAGGGAACAAATAATATTTAGTTGAATAATGGTATGGTCATAAAATGGCTATTAGTGTGCAGAGAAGGCCTTTTCCCGTCCATCCAGGCAAAAGATGTCTTGGATTTGCTTGGTGGACTTTGCAAGGGCGCATGGAGGTGTGCTGGTCGGGCAAGCAACAGGGTCAGCAGCCGGCTCTTCCTCCAGTTCCCATGTGGGTGTCCAGATTATTAACAAAACCTCTCTCTTTGCAACCACATCAGCCTTCTGTGATTATTCCCATGCATTTTCCAGATGTGGTTTGCAGTTGTGCTCAAACTATGCAAACTTCCAGCATTTCCAGCCCTCCTTGCATCTCAGCTGCATTATCTTCTGTCTTCTCATGGGATTTTGCTCCCAGCTAGTCAAAGTTCACTCTCCCCCACCCTCCAGTATAAGCGTCCTACTTTATGCATCTCCTTCTTCCCCTTCTTCCGTGATTGCTTTCCTCTAGGTGCCACCCACCTTCCCATTAGCCCCATTTCTTCCCTACTGCTTCCCGCACACACCCCTCCCTCCCCACGAATTCATCTGCCCCCCCCCAAGAGAGAACCCCCCAAGCTCCTTGGAGGAAAGAAGATGGCCTTCATTCTCAAGGAGAAAGGGGCTGAAATGGACAGATCACAGCAGACGGTCTCTTCCTTTTAGAGGCTCTGCAATCTAGTGTCAGATGAGTGGGTTGCTAAACTACTCTGTGCAGGTGGAAACAAACTCTGCCCATGCAAAGGAGCACACTGCCATTTTCAAAAGTTGCAGGATGGAGCCCTTGTGACTCCTGGTTCAGCTGAAGCCCTGACTGCTGGGTGGGTTTCTGAGGCTGAGAGACTCTGACATAGAAGACCCACCATTCCAAAAGAGCCAAGAGGAGGAGTAGAAGAGAGGGCCATAGCTCCATGTCAGAATCCCTGACTGGCATGCCACTGGTCCTGAGTCCGATCCCCATCATCTCCAGTAAAAGGATCTTGGGACGGGGAGAGAGTCTGCCCAAGACGACCCAAGGGAGTCACTGCACAGCCACTCCTGGGCTGGATTCAACACAAGGCAGCTTCAGACAATTTCTTCGAGGTCCCCTTGCAAGGCTAGAAACGAGGGCTGTATGAAGCTTCTGTGACGAATTTGCTGCAGAGAAGATTCCGCTTGATTTGACCCTGAAGGCCCCGCTGGATCAAAGCGAGGCCTGCCGCTCAGCCTGACAAGACGCTCCTCTCCAATGAGGCCTTTGTCCCCCCCCGAAGAATTCTGAGCGGGGGCAACCTACGGGCAACCGCGATGACTAAGCACCGTTACAATTGCGATGAGATGAGTTAGTCATGGCCACTTAAGTCCAGTGGCAGCGAGTCATGGCTAATGCGGTCTGGATACTGCTGCCCATTGCTGGATTTAAGAACAAGCTAGTTTCCCATTTCCGGATGGATTTCCAACATGGATGTTCTTCTTTGCGGAAAACTACTAAACATGCCAACTAAGAAGCCAGTGTTCTGATTGGGTTCAGTCTCTTCCAGCTCTGGGCTGAGTCAGGAGTGAGGAAGGAAGATCATCCCACTGAGATCGGAGCGGAGCTGCCCTTCCTGCGCCCGCCTGCCTGCCCGGCCCGGGTGTCCCTCCTTCTTGCTGCCCTTGCAGCTCAGGGCACCGCAGAAGAAGAGCTGGGAGGGAGGCGGCTCCCCCGTGCTGGCCTGCCTGTCATCCCCAGGGTGTCCAGGCTGTCTGTAAGCGGCCCCGTGACGGCTGCTTTCCAGCCCAGCCTCAGCTCCCCGCGGCCTGTTTGCTGCATGTGAGGGATGGCTCCTTGCTGACGGAGCAGACATGCCCGGCAGCCCGCCCGCCCGCCTGCTTCTGTCTTCTCCAGCCGTGAAAGGCAAGACAGGGCCGCAACCTTGTCAAGCGAGCGGCGATATGGACGCCAAGTGACATGGCCTCCCTCACTCTCGGGCAAGTGAGGTGGACGGCAGTTCTCACATGCTAGTGGTGATGTGATGTGCAGTGAGCCACAGCAGGAGGCAGCGGCAGCAGCAGCAGCAGCAGCAGGGCTAGCAGCAGGCTGGCAAGGGAAGAGGCCAGCCCAGGGTCCGGCAGCTGAAGCTGGGAGCAAATGTGGCTCCTCCTCCTCCTCCTCCTCCTTCTTCTTCTTTTTCGCCTCTGAAGAGGCATCACTCTCAGTGAGTTCCAGTGCAGCCAATGTTCAGACCCTGGTTCATTTGGAGACTGGTTAGAATGGGTCAGGACCATCCAGTTCAGATCTCGCCACAGACCTTGGTCTGTTGTTCTAAGTCCAGATCAGAAGCTGAATCCTCCCTCCCCTCGTGTGTGTGCCCAAGTCTTAGGGGATGTTGCACCCAAGCAGGATTGAATCCTGGCTTCCTTGGGTGTCTGAACCAGACCACATGGCCACTGAGTATCACCACTTAAATCAGGCATCCTCAAACTGCGGCCCTCCAGATGTTGCTGAACTACAACTTCCAGCATACCCAGCCACAAAAAATTGTGTTTAGGGATGCTGGGAGTTGTAGTTCAGCAACATCTGGAGGGCCGCAGTTTGGGGATGCCTGACTTAAATAATCAGAGAGGTTGCTACAAGGGTAAACAGCCACATCAACACTGTAAAGCACTCTGGATGCTGAAAACTGTCACAGCAATGAGAGTCTAGAAAATGGGAAAGGAAATGTTAATTTCAGAGGAACATGTAAAATGCTACATTTTGAATGGAGGCCATGTTTGCCTCTGGTGAGTCTGTTCTCAAAATCCAAACTTTGAAAATGCTTTTGTCAGCACTGCAAATATTGTTTTCTGTTTAATTGTGGCAAAAAACCAAACCAAACCAAAAAAACCCACCACCAAACCTAAACATTCAAGCAGCTTTCATTTAAAGGGAGGGAGGGAGAGAGAGAGAGAGAGAGAGAAAGATTTGCATCCCCAAAGAATCCCAGATGCCAGGGAAGTTCACAGCAGATGAGGGGCCCACCAGGCTTTGTACATTCCAGGCAGCTTCTCCATGGAATCACAGCGACTTAATTTGGTGAAACAAGCCCTTTCCCACTTCGTTTTCTTCAGCACTCAAAACTGAAACATTTCATCTTAATTGACATTTTCCAGGAGAATCTTGCAGAGAAATCATATCATCTGGCAGGAAAATTGGTAGTGTGAAAATTCCAGCCCATTCTTGACGATGCTTTTATAACCCAGAGAAGGATGGCTCATACCCATACTCACCCGACTGGAGAGCCAGAGACAAATTGCCAGCACGTGCCTTGAGAACAGGCACTCAGCTAGCCAGGCAGGGGGCCGGTGGTGGTGGTGGTGGGGAGAGCCGGCTAAGAATAGAAGCCCTGGGCAAATGCAAGCCAGGCAGCCCTCTTGGCTGCCTCTCTGGACGAGGCACCAATCCTGAACCGAAAACGGCAGGGCGATCGGCCCATGGCCCAAAGTGAAAGTTGAGGGTCTCCTCTTTGGAGCTGGAGTTGATCTGGAGGGGCTGCTCCCCGCCCAGGCCTTTGGGACTGCCTCGGCACCTTGAAGTCAAAATAGGAAAGCCACCAAGAAAGGCAGGGGGCTGAGGGTCCTGTCCCCAAGGGGAGGCGCTTGGCGGGCTCTGGGATCTCCCGACTGGTGAGGCTCAGGGGATATACATCCCTACAGAAGAGTCAGGACTCCCAGAGGAAACGCCTTCTGTCCTGCAAGTCTTCCTTCCTCCTTGGCAGGGTGTGGCAGTGATTATGCCTGGTTATTCCAGTGGGCTTGTCTCCTGGTGAATGGGTCTCTTTCCACCCACATTCTGGCCCTGGAATCCAGACTCCAGTGAAGCCCAGGATGTGCTGGAGGAGGAGGAGGAGGAGGCTTGCCGGAGAGATTGGGCTGTGTGTGTCTGTCTGTCTGTGCCCGACGGAAATGCTGCCAACATGGGAGAGGCCTCCCTCCAGCCAACACTGGGCCCATGGGGAGCTGGGATGAGAAGCTACCACCAGTAACCCCCACCCCCACCCCCCCGGACAAGAAGCTTCCCCCCCTGGGATTACTGGCCCTGATGCATCTTGGCTGAGAAACAGACACACAGCTTGCCACACCCGTGGAAGGCAAAGCTCAGATGACTGGATGGGGCTGGACGGGCTGTTGGTATTAGAGCAGCACCAGAATTCTCCAGAGAGATGCGATGTGCTCCTCAAGAACAAGGGGGGCGTCTCCCAGCCCTGCTTCCAAACACCCCAGTCTGGTCTGAGGGCACCAAGGGAGCCCCCAGTATGTAGCGCCTCAGAGAGGCAGGCACACGTCTTGACCTTCGGAAGCCGTGATGGGAAACCTCGGCCGGGAGCCCCAAGCCCCAAGACCTTCCTCCAGAACCTTAATTTCCCAGAGAAATGCTGCCCCATTCATTCAGTAGGAGAACGTCTCCCTGCCTGCCTGCCTGCCTGCCTGCCTGCCTGCTGCGACCCCCTGAGGCTGCAGCCTCCTCCCCAAGGACTGGAGAGTGTGGGGCCCCAAGTGCTGCTCCTTAGGAGCCAGCCTAGACTGGGAAAGTGCTCAAAGGCATTCCGGAGCGGTGCCTGAGTTAATTGCCTTTGCACGGGCTCTTCCAATATGTATGAAATATGTAGGCAGAAGAGGAGCACACTGGCTATGGATACAATGTGTATGCTCTTTCAATATGCCTTGATTGCATTTGCTTCCTCCCTTCCCCCAAGGAGCAAGTCCAAAGGGCCTCTCCCAATTTCCTCCTCACAACAACCTTGCGAGGTAGGTTAGGGTGAGGGGGCAAATGACTGGCCCAGTACGAAGGAGTTCCCCGAGGACCTGCCAGTTGTAGCAGAGGCCCCTCAGGTTCGCTGAGCCAGTGCTTGGGGATGGGGCAAGACTCCTTTAAGGAACCCAGCCACCCCCTGTCAGCTGTTGCTGGAGCTTGCTGGAGCAACAGTCTCCTGCTTTGCATTGCCTGGCTCTGACCCATGGAGCTGTCCATGGCCTAGGGCTCAGCCTGGAACAGGACAGCCCCCCAGCAGCCCCTTGAAACTGGGCCTTGTTCTTTCCCACTGGGGGTGAGGGTCCTGGCAAAGGAAGGGAAAGGGGTTCGATGTGAGGACCCCCCCGGACCCCCCCCATTGCTGAAGGCAGGAGGGCGCGGGAGAGAGTCGCTGGAGGCAACCGCAGCATTCAGGGAGGCCCGTGGGGGAAGGTGGCCCTTTGCTGGGTGGAGTGTGACGGGCAACTCTTCGGTCCTGCCGATGACTCCCCCCGGGAGGAACAGCGATGCCCTCCCCCTGCCCAGGACATTCTGTGCCCAGTGCTGCCTTCCTGGGGTTTCCACAAGAGGCTGTGTGCTTCCTCCCCGCTGGGCTGTGATGCTGAGGGAGGATGTGCCCCCCCTCCCCGCACAGACGCTCCAGACGCTCCTCCTTGCTGCCCCTCCCCCTGGGGCTGCACCCACACTTCTCCCTCCCCCCTGCCCCCACACTCCCTGCCTCTGAGATTGGCTTGGAAAGAAAGACGCGCACTGCATGGCGGGCCGGATATTTTGTGCTGCTTTGTGTGTTTGTCACAGGCTTTGCCTCCAGAGTTAACGTGAACGGAATAGGGTTGCATCAAAGCTGACATTAATAACAGCCTGAACTGGAGCCTCGCTGAGGAGTGGGAAGTTAATGATTCTTTGCTGTGCTTGAAAAAGGTTCTTATAGAAAGTGATCCAAGGGCTGGTTGCTCCATTAAACAAGAATAGCAAGGAATTGGTTTGGGGGGGGAGTGGGGGGGAAGGAGGGTCTGGCTAGGACTGTACCACATGAGCAAGGGGTGGCAGGAGGATAGAGGGGCAAGGAAGGACTCTGTCGCCTGTGATCAGATGCTCGATGGGTCCCCCACCAAGCCCTGGTGGCAGAAAGAAGATGCCAAAGTTAGGGGGTGTTTATTTGAAGACAGTGGCCCCACCACTGTGTCCAGTGGGGCTTCCTCCTCGCTCCGTCAGTGTGTGCTCAAGGAAAGCCGAGTGCTGTGGGCAGAGCTGGGAGTCACAGTGGCGGCGGCAGCAGCCCTCCCAGCAGACGGCCCTGCCCAGGATTCTGTGGGTGAAGCCCAGAAGCAAAGCTCTCTGCTGTGTATACTCAGCCTGGGCATCAGAAAGGGTTAGGGCAAAAGGGCCGCTTTGGCTCTTGACCGCCCCTGCAGACTAGGGAAGAGCCAGCTGGGTGCCCCCTCTGCTCCTGAAAGGCCTCCTCTCTGCCGGCCACTAAGCCAGACCTTGCTGGGGGGCCTCTCTTGCCCCCCCCCGCCGGCCTACTCCCACCAGCAACCCCCCTTTCAAGCTCCCAGGCCAGAGAGATTTTAACCAGAGCCTGCAAGGTTGTCAAAGCAGGGACTCGGCCACAGAGCTTTGCCCTCCTTCCGAGTATAACAGTTTGAGCATTGTGGGAATGTTTTTTAAAGGGGGGGGGGGTACTCCCAGCCCACGGAGTCAACGGGCATTCCTGTTTCTTCTGGCCCTTTGTCTTTTGCTGTGCTTCTAAATCGACCTTGGAAGGTCAGAGAGGTCATCTTTCCTGGTGGGTTTGCCCACACCTGCTCTCTGTCTCCCATCTGCCTGCACGGCTCTTCCTGGGAACCAGCTGCCTGGGGCAGGGAAGCAGCCCTTCCAGTCCGGCCACAGCTGGGCAGATGCTGGGCCGGGCCAGGCCGGGCAGGGGGCTTCCAAATGGAGAGGGCTCCTTCTGGAGCTCAAGAAACCAACCCTCCAGCAGGCACTCATGGAGCGTTCCTCTCCCCCAGTCTTCTTTCATTGATTTATTTTGTAAAACGGGACCCCCCTCTCCCATGATACAGCTAAGAAACAACCAAAACACCGTTACAGACGATATGCAGTTGCACAGCGACAATCGCCCGAGAACCACGAAATCAGAGCAGGGGCGTCCAATTCGTTCAACTGGAGTTGCACAAGGCCTGGGCCAAACCACACGGACCAGCAAGGCCAGGTGAGCCCCCCAGGGGAGAGTGGGCCAGAGGCCAAAGAGACCCTGTCCACCCGCCAGTCACTGCTCACCTCGCCTTGGAGTGCAAGCAGATTGGTGGGGGAGAAGGCAGGCGCTTGCTGGGCTCCTTGGGGGTGAGGCCCTCCTCGCCACTCATGGCCACTGCTGGTGGTGAGGCTGGCAGCAAATGCAGAGAGGAGCTCGCCTGCCCTGAGCCTCCTCTTCCTCCCCCCACCCCACAGCTGTGGCCGAACCTGGCCCAGGTGATGAAGAGCGGCGGCAGCTGCATGCAGAAGCCCCACTGCTGCTTCCACAGAGCCACAACGAGCCTGGCCTGTTCAGATGTGTGGCCCTCTGAGCAGCCCTGTCCCTCTGCCCCTGCCGCTGCCCCTTGCCCCACTCCAGCAGGCTCACCCAGCCCCCTCTGCACTCCCCCCCGTGCCCCATGGGCTCCACACTGCCCCCTCCCTGCAGCATGCCCAGAGAGCTCTTGTCGCGGCAGTTTTATGGCCTTCCACCAAGGAGCCTCCTCGCCACCATCTCCTGCCTTGCCTCTTTTTAATTACCTTGCAAACAACCTCATTCAATTTACAGCTTATTTGACACCAGGAGCCGTAAATATTAGACGTGCGCACAATGTTGCACCAACCGGCCAGGTTTCTTTCGCAGTTAACTGCCTTCGTTTTTCGTCATTAATTCTCCCCGTTCTGAAGCTGCCTGCAATTACTATCATTAGATGGCATACGGGGTGTTGGAGGAAGGAGGCTTCAAGGAAACGGAACATAATTGGCTAATTTGCTCCTAAAAGCACACGTTTTCCTCCTTTAAAAAATGAAACTCTCTTACGCAAATATAACAAATGTCAGCAGCAATGGGGAAAATTCGTGGAAAGGAGAACCATCTTGGAGGCCAAAATGGCAAGCGCCAGCCCCAACGTGATGCTGCCATCCCGAAAGGGGACGTAGTCATGCAGCTCTGTGAAGATCCCAGCCAGCTGCAGGATGGGCTAGTAGCCACGGGGGCTAGAAGAGGAGGGACATATCAATACATCACAGTCCGTCAACAAGGCCCTCTCCTGGTAGCAGGATGGTGGGGTCCTCCTAGTCCTTTCACTGCCATGTTGGTTTTTGTCGGGAGACTGCAAAGGTCTGCCTGCCGGGACCTCCTCTCAGCTGTGCATTTAGCTTTGCTTTGGAGCTTTTTCATCATCCCCTTTACCTGCTTTCGGCCTGGCAGTGGGAGGTGCAAAAGCAGCTTGCGGGAGGTGCACATTAACTTGCCTTGTGCTCCTGCTGGCTGGCTGGCTGGCTGACCTCCCTCCTCCTCTTCCAGCCAGCTGTGCGTGAAGCGTGTGGCTTCCTTTGGCCTCCAGGACAGGAGGTGGGGAGCTACACTCACAGCTGGCTGTCCTGGACATGCCAAAGTGACGAGGGGAGGCCAAACAAGACCAGAGTTAGTGTCGTCATCGTCGTCGTCATCATCATCTTTAGAAAGATCTCAGTCAAAGATCCCCAACTTCCAGCTTTTCACTTGTGCTGTCACTGCTGCAAATGGACAGGAAAAAGAAATGTGTCTTGGTTCGGATTTGGGCACTTAGGAATCCTCTGTGGGTGGAAGAAGCAAGTTATACAAGGCTAGCCTGGCCCCAGTTGGCCCCTCAGATCACCAGAGCCAGCTGGGCTGAGAAGTGCAGTACACCTTTCTGGCCATTATCTGGGTGGTGCTGCAGAGCAGCACATATGAGGCCAGCCTGTCCTTGAAAGACCAGTTGGGGAGCATGTTCAAATAAGATGTCAAATCTTACTCTCTTGTTGTACCAACTGCACAAGTCACTGGTCCATTTTGAGGGTCAGTTCTTGGTTCAAGGTACTGGCCATTTGATGACTATTCTTAAAGCCCTTAGGACTATAGCACTGGAATGACTGCCTCCCCCCACATGTGAAACTGCCTGCCCTCTGAGGTCCTCTAGTGAGGCCCTCCTTGCATCTTCCCTTTGCCTTTCAGGGTTCCGTTGATAGAGAAGGGCCTTTTCTGTGGTGGCCCCCAGAATGAGGATCTTCCTGCCCTGGGCAATTCAGCCACATTCTCCTACATTGTTGAAGTTAGAGGGGGTTCATAGCCACAGTGAAACACAGGATTCTTGTGGGACAGCCCAGATTCTACCCATAGTAACATTTAGTGGATTCCTCCATGGTGTGACAGGTTTCTGAGGCAAGAAGCAGAAGGGAGGGAGGAAAACAGGAGAGGGGAAGGAGAAGCCTGAAGCCTGGGTGGGAAGTTCATGAAAGACCCTCAGCTCTTTTCCCCCCAAGGGAGAAAAATGTAGCATATGCAGACTGGTCAGGAGGTACCAAAAATTACTTCTACACGCCCCGCCCCCCCCCCGAAAATCCCAACCCATTTATTTCTAAGAACTTTGATGCAGAATGTTTTCTGCGAATAGTCACAGGTATGGCCTCCTGTCCAGTTTTTGTGGGTCAAGTAAGGAGGGGGAGTGAGTCACGGAGGAGAAGACTGCCATTCTACTCTCACTGTTAACAAGCAGGAGGTGTGAAAAGTTGTCCGAACAAAGCCCCTCGCCTGCCTCTTGGGAATGGGAAAAGCTCAGGGCCGCAGCCAGGAAAGGCCACCAGCCACTGGCCCTCCTGAAGCCATAAGATAGTCCTGCTCCGCGGGCGAGGAGGAGAAGGAGGAGCTCCAGCTGGCCTGGCATGACACTGGGAGGCAGCCGGGGCTCTGCAGGACAGGCTCTCCTCGCTTTGCCAGCCCTGGCTGCGGTTCAGGGGGATGCCCAAGAGTGGGGGGGGGGCTCCGCTGCTGCTCCCCTCATGGGCCCCCGGTGGCCCTCCCGTGTCTTGGAGGGGAGACCTGCCCAAGCAGGAGGCGCTTGAGGGAGGCAGCCGCCAGAAGTCGCCACAGGAGACGAGAAGAACTCCTCTAGGAACTAAGCGGCCGGTCATGGTGGCCGTATGCAGGCTCCGACTGGCCCACAGGGCAACAGGGCATATTCCCAGTGCGGCCCACCTGCGGGGCACCCCTGCACCCCGACTCCCCCCCTTCAGCACCCGGGATTCTGCTCAAAACCCGGCGCCCTCCCCACATCCATCCCACTGCCCTCTCAGTGCCCCCAGTCTGGCCTGAAAGGACTCAGACGCGGAGAGGATTGACCCTCTCAGGCCTGAAACCTCATGTCCAACACACACAGGAGGGGGCTCAGCTCAGCATGCAAATGGTGCAGGTTTCCTGAAGGAGCAGAGGTCATTTCCAAACTGCCCTCCATTCTGAAATCTGGTGCGGTCTCCTCTGGCTCTCCGTGGCGACTTTGGCAGGCTCACTTTCCTCTCACGATGGGACTGAGCGGGCTTGCAAGTTCTGTCTGGAGATGGTTGCAAAGCAGATCCAGAGCATATTTTGGCGGCATGTAGTAATTACAACAACACACATTTTATTGTAGCATAATAGATATATTCACTGCACCCAAAATGACAGCATGTATTAATTATGCACAAGCAGGCCCCGAAAACGGATTTGTTTACTCTGATGTTCAATTCAGCAGATTTTTTTTTCAGCTTGTTAAACTTAATCAAAAGCAATCAAAATATGCACACATATATTATAGCAAATTAATTTCAGGCAAAAAGGGAAACTATTAGGTAGCTCAAATGGAAATAAAAGAGATGGGAGGAGGCTCAGAGCTGGAGGCAGACCTGGAGGCAGCTGCCAACGTCCTGTGTGGAAGGATTTCCCACGTCTCAGGAAAGAGGATGAGGAGGAATCAGATGGGGGGGTGTTCCTGAAGGGCATCAGGCTGTTCCCTAGTGCTCTTCCACATGGGGAGACCAGCAAGAGGAGGCTGGAGGTGCAGATGTTGCAGCCCCCAGTATATAAGAAGGGGCCGGCTTTGTCATCCAGACCTCCCCAAAGTGGGGTCATCACAGCTTGTTGAATTGGGTTAGCACCATCCCCTACTACAGGTGTGGGAGGCTGGTTTCTTCTGCCCCCCGCCCCGCCCAAATCCTGCCCTTTGGACTGAGCAACCATCACCTGGACAAAGAGTGATTGCCCTCCGGGTTGCCGTATTTACTGTGTGCACCATCCAGACCTGCAAGCAGAACAAATCCTGCCCAATCCCCCCACCCCATTTTTTGTAGAGAGCGTTGAATGTTTAATACATGCTTAATTAAAAGCCAGGCGCCTAATCTATTTCTGTGCGTGGTGCTGAAAGAGAGGGGCCTTCCCCCGCCCGCCCGAGGGAGCAGCTTCCGGAGGGGGGGCAGCCCCCCCTCCCCCCCCCGGCTCACAGGCAGACGCAGACGCAGGAAGCCGCCGAGCCCCATTTCCATAATTCTATTGACATTTTGAGGCTGCCATCCTCCTCCTCTCTGCTGCTTTAATTCATTGTGAAATTAAATTATGAATGTTTGGGATGTGGTAATTTCTTTTGTTCTATGAACAGATTGCTTTATATATCTGCCTCTTTTACCAAGTTATTAATTTAATGATTTCATAATAGCAGCTCATTCCTTTGAGTAATACCACGATGGAGAGAGGAGAGCTCTCCCCGCGCGGCTCTGCCAGGCAAGCGGCCTCCGCCGGGACGGACCGAAGGCTGCAGGAGCCAAGAGAGGGTTGCCGCAGAGCCTGTCCTGCTGCAAGGCAGAGCGCATCACCCCGGGCAAGCAACCTGCCTTCCCCGCCTGACTGGAAAGAGGAGCGCTTTTTCGGAAGGAAGACCATGCAGGGGTAGGGGGAAGAGCCAGCCCCCCTCCCTGAGTGCCGCGGCCCAGTCACGGTGGGACCCCCGGGCTATGTCGAGGGGGAAAGGAAGGACTCCCCGTGGTCCGCACAACTCTTGAAAGCGCCGTTCAGCACCATGTGCCCCCTTTGGCCCTGAACAGGTCTCAGGGTGGGCAGGTCACCCCAACGTGACACCCTGGCACTGCCTTGTCCAAATCTGCCTCCCACAACCAGGGGGACATTGTTATTATGACGGATATTTGTGTGCGGCTTTTCAACCCCCCCCCCCCCCAAGTTCTCAAAGCGGTTGATATGTCAAATGATCCCGTTACTTGCGATTGGTTTGCTTGGTCTGTGCTTTGACTCCGTCGTCCACAGCGCTATGAAATGTGGACGGAAGTAGCACAAGCTCTCCCCGCACGGGCAAGACGCTGGGGTGGGGGCCCTGCATGGAGGCCCCGGGCAACCCAGTCCCCGCAGTCTTGCGCCTCCTGCCATGGACACTTCGGCCGGAGCCCCCAAGAGTCCAGCTGGCCGCTGATGCGCACTTCTGCACCGGCGCTTTTTCCTGGGGTGGGGGGCCCTGGCTGCCCCGCCCGGGGAATCCCCCAGCTCCGTTGCTCCCGGCTGATGGGGGGGGGGTCCTCAGGGCTGGGCAGGGCAGAGCAGTGGGAGGGGCAGTGGGCTTAGCAGGACGAGGCCTCCTGGGTCTCCTCGGGACTCAGCCCTCCTGCTTGGCGGGGAGGCACCCCCGGCGTCCACGCAGACTCTCCCGCTCTGTTTCTCCTCCGCGAGAGAAGTGGCAGCAGCTGAGGGGAGCTCCAGCAGGTCTCGGCAAAATGCTGCGCTGCCCCAGAGTGACGCCCAAGTCAAGTGCCCATGATTTGTTGCCCCGCAAAAGATGGTGCTCCAACATCCCAGCATGGCAACGCTGCTGCAAGTAAAGCAATGACCCGCGTGAAAAACCAGAGGCAAGGAAGCAACCGCTGAGCCTTGAACAGTCGCTCCCCAGCTGACCGAGATTTCTCGACTCCCAAGAAGGTCGCTGCTTCTGAGCTGACAACCGGCCCCTCAGGGAGCTGATTTACAGCCTCAGCCCTCCTGAACTAGTGGAGCATGCAGGGGAAACGCCCTGGCGGCTCAGCATCCCTCTCTCTGGGCACCAGGACACGGGGTAGGAGGCACGGGCCGGCGGCTGTGCCATCGATGCTGCTGGCCAGCCTTCCAAGGGACACCACCACCCCTGGAATGGAAAAGCTCTGGCTTCTCTCTCTCTCCAGGAGGGAGTGTCATGATTACCAACAGTGGGGCAGTGGACTCATCTTTGGAGAGGCCACGAGGAGAGCAGGGGCAACCCACAGCGTGGCCTAGATCGAGAGCTCACAGGACTGAGGGGCAGCCGGAAGATGCTCTGCATTCACAAAGGCCTTCCTTCTTCAGGTGGGCAGGAATAGTCACACCCACCCCATTCTGCAGGCCTGTGAGATTTGGGGCAGGACTTCTTCTGTGAGTTATGAGGATGGATGTTCCCTGGCACGTGCATTTGGGTTGTTGAACTTTTGTCATGTGTAGAATATCCTGCTTTCCTTTGAGTACCCATTAACATGATGATGATGATGATGAATATTTATATGGCACTTTTGGCCAAAGAAGTTCTCAGAGCCATTTGCATAGCAAAGCTATAAGAAAATGGCTCCCTGTCCTCAAAACGCTCACGGTCTAAGAAGAAACGGCAGGGAGGGGAGGTGGAGATGCTCCTGGTGTTGAGGGTGGGGGGAGTCCTCCTGCTACAAGCGCTGGCACAGGGCTCAGGGGACTCCGAAGGGCTGCCCACCATCACTGCGGCTGCAGCTGCTCAGTTGGTGCCCCCAAAGCCACACAACGACGCACCCTCCAGCCATGGGGGGAATCTGGGGAGAGGCTGCTCATGTGTGGGAGGCCCAGGACCCTGCCCCAAGCAGGCCTCTCTTGGTCAGCAGCTCCTTCCATCCCCGGGGGCAAGGCCCCCCCCTTCCAAAAACAATCATTGGTTTTTCAAAAACAGATATACAAATGTAATTAAAACACAAAATAAAAGCTCCCTTCTAAATAACTCCGCAGGTAATCAAGTGTACAAGAGCGACAAAAACATCACGGCGGTGAAGCGGTGTCTGTGTGTCTAAAATGAGGCCATTTCCCTGAATCCCATTGAATCAAGAAGCTCCCCCCCCGCCCCCCCCCCCCGCACTCTGGACGCCCACACAGACCCCCTCCGCTGCCAATTGCTCCAGGACAGGAAGGAAGGGCAAAGAGGGCGGCAGACAAAGGAGCTGGTGTCGGTGGTGGGGAGTCCTTTCCTGGACAGTTTCCTGCCTCCGGGTAGCTCAGGCACCCAGCAAAGAAGCCTCCCCGACCTCCAGGCAGGAAACCAAAGGGAAGCACTACGCCTGCCTGCCCTGCTGTGGCAAGGGTCTGTTGGGAGCAGGATGGAAGAGGAGGCCCCAGGGTGCCCCGGCGGGGTGCAGAGAGGCAGGCAGAGAGCAAGGAAGGAGGCCGGGCACAGCCAGGGTGTGGCAGGCTCTGCGGGGCAAGGGAGTCACCGGGCACCCAGCTTGCTAGGTGCAGGGAGGGAGCCCTAATATCGCAGGCAGAGCAGCTCCTGGAAAGCAGGGAGGGGCAAAAGATTCCCTGGGAAGGGTTGCCCGGCTTCTTGACTTCCGCGGATGTTTCGCCTGCAGCCGCCTTCCCCCAGGTCCACTCCAAACACGCCGCATGCAGAATGGCCTCAGCACACAGCAGCCTCTTGTGCGTGTGCCCAGCTCTGGAGGCACAGCCACCCCAGAAGTCTCTCTTTACATGGGGAGGGAGGGGGCCGGCCTGCCTGCCACCTCTCCCCCTCCTCACCAGCGGTGCTGGGAGGCTGCTACTCTCCCTGGGCTTGCTTTGGGCCTAACACGTGCCCCAAAGGCCTCTGGCGCTCCTGATGTGCTCCAGAGGTGGAGGACCTGCAGAGGCTGCCCTGCTGCCCTGCTGCCCTGCCCTGCCCCTGCTGCTGCTGCTGCTGTTCTCGGGCCTTCCAGAGAGGAGGCAAAGGCTGCTTGGGTCAAAAGAAGGGAAGGTGGGGGGGGCAGTTTTTGCTGGTGGCGGTCCCAAAGAGTCCAGACAGCATGGGAAAGGCCAGAGGCATTCTAAGGGGAACCTGCGCAGTACCCCCAAAACCGCTCCAGAAATCTGCCCTGAACTGAGCCCATGGAAGGGGCTGGCTGGCTTGGTCTTCAGTGGTGCTGGTGGCACTTATGCAGTCTCCATACTTTGGGACACACACATTTGGATGCACACATTTGGGCTTGGGTTCCAATATGTGTGTTTTTGTGTTTGTGTTACTTACTAGTTTTAATGTTATTATTTCCAGCCACAATGCATCTGTTTTCGTGAGTTTTAATCCTATTTGCTTTCCAGGGGTGTCCCTAGAGAGCCAGTGCGGGGCCCCTTCCAGTTAAGTCTAAAGGGGGTTAAAGAGCAGGGCTGAGGGCGGCCACCCTGCGTGTCCTGTCCTGTCACTATCATGGTTGCAACTCCTCCTCCTGCTGCACATCTGAAGTGCATTTTCCTCCTCATTCCATTTCTCAAACGATTGACTGAGACGTTCAACAGCCACCAACTTTGAGAAACACAGGATCACTCTTGTCTCCTCTTAACTTCTCATGGAATAATTGAATGTACAATTCAATCAACTATTCTGTTGTGTCTTCACTTCATGAAACTACTTTCTAATCCATAAGAACGTTGCAGGAATTGGTGAAATTGCGTCCGGTTTGTGATGGCCGCTTTGGCCCTTTGGGTGCAAGTTTTATTCATTTGTTTGTTTTTCAAATTTTTATACTGCCCCAAACTTCCGTCTCTGGGCAGTTCACAACAACATAAAACAGATTAAATATAAACACCTTAAAACAATTTTAAAATGCCCCTAGTGTCTGTCCAGATATCAGGGGATGGATTTTGCCCACCTGGTCAGCAAGCAGTTTCTCTGTGGCCCTCACTGACTTTGCCTGAGTTTTCCTAGTGGAACAGTCTGTGCACCATGAACCAGATGGAAGTGTTGATTCTATAATGGAAACCAAGCCTAACTTGGGATGGGCAAACTGCTCCAGTTCAGAGTTAGCTCAGCATTGGGGAGCTTTTCCAGCAAGCATTCAGAAAGGTTTTCTGAGAGCTGCCACCACCACCACCCCTCCCCCGGACATAGGCATGTCAACAGCAATTGGGAACTGCTACTCCTGTCTGGCACTGGGAGAATGGGACGTCACCTGAGCTGGCAGTTCCTATCTCCTGTGGGGGGTGTTACATTCCCTGGGGTTGAACGTGGAGTGTGTGGGAGACCTGAAGACGCCCCGAAGACCTGAAGAGTTCCCATGGGATCTCACCTGCCCATTGGTCCAAAAGCTGTCAAGCTGTGCCCAGGCGATCACGCCCGCCAGGTGCTCTTCCTGAGAAAATGCCTCAGAGTTTTCTGTGTTGCTTTGTACTTTGTCAACCGCTTTTCCAACTGCAAGCGGCACCATTTTGACATTGGTGCTTAGCTCGCCTGTAAGCACATCTGTTAGATTCTTAGACGTAGTGTTGGGAGCTGGGAAGGACTTGGTCTGTCGTGCCCCTGTACCCACCTGCTTGTCCTCACTCTCAAAGCCTTGTTCCCATAGCTTAATGAAATCCTCCTGCAAAAAAGAAAGATCTAATATGGGGTTTGGGGAGCTCTGGGGTGGTTGCCTCTTGCATGCCCAGTCACTCATCCAAGATACTTGCTCATGAGTAATCCTATCGGGGTGGACTAGCCAGGACTCCTCTTCTGTGGAGACGGAGGGGATAATTCGCTGAGAGGTTAAGGGACCCCCAAACGGAGGTTATCTCTAGACAAAGAGAGTGGCGGCGGCACGTCTGAGGGTCTTAGGGAATGGGTTTGCATAAGATAAGTGCACAACACTCCAGCCCATCCACCACACGAACTGGCAGGTAGGAATGGAATCCCTGCAAAGTGGAACCTCCCCAACCCATGCCGAGCACCCAGGGGTCCACCTAGGTACTTCTGGAGCTGGGACCGAAAGGCCTTTGGAGCCGACTGCAAGTCAAGCATCACCCCCCCTACGCACACATGTGGCACACGCAGTATTTTTAACATATAGGTTCTTGAGGGCACAAGCCGCAACTGGGCTCACAAGACTGTAAGCATATAAAACAGTGGCAGTTATGCCAACCTACATGAGCAGAAACATTTCAACAGGCAACTTCACACATCTCCATCCCACACCTTTCTTTTCCCACTCCCCACTCTGTCTCTGCAGCACCTGGCACAGGTCACAGCCACACTCGGCTGCCCGGCGTAATCAGGCCAGCGGCGACCACACCACCCAGGACAGATTGGGGGGCTCCCAGGGGGTGTGGAGGCCCTGGATTTGGGGCAAGAGGACCACTGAGAGGACCCAAGGGGATCTCATGGCTGCTGATGGTGAAGGTGCATGGCTGAGGCCACACGTCCCTTGCCCGTCTCCTGATGCCAACTGCCCACTGGGATGGCCACGGCTGTCTCCACCCCCCAAACGGCCCCTAAAGCCCGATCAAGGTGGATCTGGAGACTCTGAGTTGGGCGGGGACCCCCCGCGGCTTGAATGGATGCTCTGGATAGCCCTTGCGTCTGGGGTGTCCGTGGGAGGGCTTCAGCTCCCTACTCAGCCCCAGCAGCACTCCTGGCATAGCCCTGGGTAGGTCCTCAGCCGGATCTGAAACGAAGAAGGAAAGACCGAGGGCAGCGTTGGCCTGGAAAGGCTGGCTACGAAGCTGGCTGGATGAGCATCCGCGGATGGACACAACCGGTCCGGGCCCTTAGGGCGGGGAGTCTTGCGCTGCTGTGGTCACCCAGAAGCCCCCCCCCCCGCCCAGCCCAGGCAGGGCAGCGTGCAGGCCTCTGGCTCCCCCTCCACAGCAGCCCACCCCGCCCATCCTGCTCTCCCCCAAATGGCTGGCGAGAGACGGGAGGATAGACGCAGCCCGCGCCCGCCGCCGCGTCCGGAGGTTTGCAGAGCGGAGGCGTCAGCGCAGCGGACACACACTGGCCATAATGCGTTCAGGCACCGGACGAATTCGCCCCGAGCCGAGGGCCGTCATTCGTGTCGGAGGCACTTAGTGCATCGCCCAGCCCGAGTCTCTCTCGCACGTTACTTTCTCGGCTGCGAACTGTAAGCGCAGCTCACGGTTGGGCTGCTGTTGAAAAAAGCGATTCTGACAGCTTGGTTAACCTTCTCACGCGGCGGCGGCGGCGCGCAAAAGCCCAGCTGTGAGCAGCTGCAGAGGACCGGAGGGGAGGAGGCGGGAGAAGCAGCCGCTCCACTGCCCTCTCGCCAGCCAGCCCGCCCGCCCGCCAGCCCGCCCGGGCGACTCTTCCCAGGCCGAAGGAGCCGCAGCTCCTCCGTCCGAACAGGCTGCTGTGTGTCGCGGGGTGTGTGTGTGGGGGGGGGGGGGGGAGCAGTGTCGTCGTCGTTACCTCCAGGCAGCATCCCAAAGGGCCTGCCTGCCTGGGCAGGGGTCAAAGGAGCTTGTCAGGGGAATGAGGGTTTTGAGACATGAAAGACTTGCCGAGGCAAGAGCCTTGGTTTTGTCCGGAATGAAGCTGGCGCCGCACTTCCAGACTCATTCAGAACAAAGGGGGTCATCCGGCTCGTCCTCGGAGAAACTCTTGTCTTTTGGGATGAGGACAAACCTTCCAGGCTAGCTTCCCCTTCCTCCTCCTCATCTCCTCCTCCTCTTTACATCCCGCTTTTCACCAAAAGTATCCAAAGCTCCCCAGATAACGTTCTTGCTGCTCCTTTGCTCCACCAGACTAGTTGTTCTAGAGTTGATCGTCTTGGTGCAGGGACAAGGCAAGGGCACCTGGCCCATGACCCCCCTGGTCCGACCCCCTCCGCTGCCCCTCCCCCTCCTGCCAGTCGCAAACTAGTTGGGTTGTACTGGCCAGCACCAGTGCTGTGCCTTCACCCTGGCAGCAGTAAAGGCACACTTGTTTTAGAGCAAGGTTGCAGTTTGTACCTGCTGGTGCACCCAAAGGTCTTGCTGGGGAGGGCTCAAGTGAATGAGGAGCAGCACGCCCTGACACTGGTGGTACCGCTGTGGTGTGTGGGTCCTTGTGGGGAAACCACCCTCTGCTTGGAGTCGTGGAGTGATGGCAGCAGCAGCAGCAGCCCCCAAAGCAGCCTGGCACACCGCCACCCTGGGCTGCCTCCGAGGAGGCTGTTTCTGCAGACACACTGGTGACAAAAGACGCCAGCCTCGGCCGGCCGGCCAGCCTGCCTGGTTGCACATTGGCAGCAGCTCTGAGCCCTGCAGCCACCACTCTGGTTGTCACCCACGACGGAGTGCAGCTCCACCATCCTCAGCCAGCCATCCTCAAGGAGAGGAGCGGGAGCAGCTGCCCCCCCCCGCTGAGTGGGCCTCACACTTGGGGGCACGGAGGGCCACCCTTCTGGCCTGCCTGTCCTTTGCAGACCAGGGCCCAGCCTGTCGGGAGTCCCCCCAACGTCTATCAACAGCCCCACACTAGCTCACAAAATAGATTTTTTAAAAAACCCGATCAAGGGCATATTAAAAGAAGGTCACTCCAAAAAAACACCGTGTGAACTCAGAACAAAGAGCAGACAAGACAACTGTCAACAAAGAAGCACAATCTCTTCGTGGAGCCTCCTGCCCCCAACTCAGTCCCACCCGCAAAGCCTGATGCAATAAAGAGGTCTCAAAAACCTCCTTAAAGGTCAAAATGATGGGAGTACAGTGAGCTCCCTGTGGCAGGGAGTTCCAGAGCCTGGCAGGAGGTTGGGGGCACCGCCCCATCTTCACTGATGTTGAGCCAGTGATGGTGTGGAGCAGCCCACACACCCCCAATATCTAAACGGGTGGGCAGAGGCATGTGACAGTTGGTGGCCCTTGTGGTCCCCTGGGTGGGCCCCGACCCAACAGGGCTTGAAAGCTCACAAGCAGCACCTGAAACTGAACCCAGACCGGATGGGGAGTTCGCACCAGATCAGCCCCAACTGCCACCTGACCCCCTGGAGCCAGCCTGGCCCCAAGAGCACCCCCCCCCGGCAAGCCGTGCAGTGGCTTCTTCAGAGGGGCACAGCCCTACCCAGAACAGGCTGGGCCCCCTTCCCAGAGCACCTCTCCTTCTGCTTCTCCTTCCTATGGGCCCCTCACTGACTCCAAGCATTGGTTCGGAATGCCCATGGACTCCCTCCAGCACAGGGCATAGCAAAGTTGGAGTGGGCCCTGGGACAAAATGCAAAGATGGCTCACTGCCCCACACCTTCTTCTTCAGAGAGGCAGGAGGGGGGAGAGCAGAGAGCAAGCTGTCATCCAGCCAGCAGCCCCCCTCCGTCATATGGACCCAGAGTAATTTGCTCCCCACATAAGAACAGCCCTGCTGGATCAGGCTCAAGGAAGCCTCTCTGGTCCAGCTTCCTGTTCCACACAGTGGCCCACCAGACGCCCCTGAGAAGCCCACAGGCAAGAGGGGAGGGCATGCCCTCTCTCCTGCTGTTGCTCCCCTGCAAATGGTCCTGCGAGGCCATCTTGCCTCTGAGGCTGGAGGTGGCCCACAGCCACCAGACTAGTAGCCCTTGATAGACAGACCTCTCCTCCTCCTGCTCCTCCTCCTCCATAGATTTGTCTAAGCCCCTTGTAAAGGCATCCAAGCGAGTGGCCATGACCACATCCTGTGGCAGAGAATTCCATTGATTAATGATGCGCTGTGTAAAAAAGGACTTCCTTTTACTGGTCCTAAATTTCCTGGCCTTCAGTTTCATGGGATGACCCCTGGTTCCAGTGTTGTGAGAGAGGGAGAAAAGTTTATCTCTGTCCACCCTCTCTCCATGCATACTTTTATTATTCACCTCTATCATGTCTCCCCATAGTCACCTCTTTCCAAACTAAAAAGCCCCAATGCTGTAGCCTTGCCTCGTAAGGAAGGTGCCCCAGACCCCTAATCATCCTGGGAGGAGAGCTGGCCTAGTGGTAGCAAGCATGCATTGACCCCTTTGCTAAGCAGGGTCCACCCTGGTTGCTTTGGAATGGGATACATGTGAGCACTGTAAGAAATTCCCCTTAGGGGATGGAGCCATTCTGGGAAGAGCATCTAGGTTCCAAGTCCCCTCCCTGGCAGCATCTCCAAGACAGGGCTGGGAGAGACTCCTGCCTGCAACCTTGGAGAAGCCACTGCCAGTCTGGGTAGATAATCCTGAGCTAGATGGGCCAAGGGTCTGACTCAGTAGAAGGCAGCTTCCTAGGTTCCTAGGTTCCTGGTTGCCCTCTTCTGCACCTTTCCCACTTCTTCAGTGACAAGATACAGAGCCAGAACTGCACGCAGTACTCCAAATGTGTCCGCACCATAGTTTTGTATAGGGGCATTTTTATTTTCAGTCCCTTTCATAATGTACATATTAACATAGAATTGACCTTTTTCACGACTGCTGCCCGCTGAGTTGACACTTTCAAGGAGCGATCCATCAGGACCCCAAGATCCCCTCCTGGTCAGTCACCGACAGCTCAGACCCCAACAGTGTATATGTGAAGTTGAGGTGTGTGTGGGGGGGTGGTGGGGGTTGCCTTAATATACATCATTTTGCACTTGCTTACATTGAACCTCATTTGCCATTTTGTCGCCCACTCCCCCAGTTGGGAGAGATCCTTTGGGAGCTCCTCACAATCTGTTGTGGATTTCACTACCCTAAATAGTTTGGTGTCATTTGCAAATCTGGCCACTTCACTGGTTACCCCAAGTTTTAGATAATTTATGAACCAGTTAAAGAGCACTGGACCCAGTACAGATCCCTGGGGGCCCCCACTTCTTACTTCCCTCCATTGTGAAAACTTCCCTCCATTGTGCAAGACTTTCCCTTGCAGAAGCCAGGCTGGTTCTCCTTCCACAAGGCCTGTTCCTCTATATGCTTAACAATTTTGTCCTTAAGTATGCTTTCCATCAATTTATCCGGCACCGACATTAAGCTGACCGGCCTGTAGTTTCTCCCCCAGATCCCTTTTCGAAAATGGGAGTTCCATTAGCTACTTACGTTAGTTACATTCGCTACATTAGTCCTCTGGTACAGAGCCTGATCGTAGGGACGAGTGACATATTTTTGCTAGGAGAGCAGCAGTTTCACACGCGAGTTCCTTAAGAGCTCAAATGCGGCTCCTCAGTTATTGCAGCGATGCCCCAACTCCCTAGATTCAGATGAGAGAGTGACGGCTGTGCTCTGGATCTTGCTGACTCTGCAGCCAGTGGCAGCTTGTCCAAAGGAGCGGGCGGGGCGGGGTGGGGGGGAGCACCAAAGGAGGCAGCTCAGGTTGCTGCTTTCTCTCCTGCTCTGCCTTCAGGCTGGCCATTCATCAGGTAGAGCTGCACAATTAATCTCTGCAGCTGAAACCTCCTGATGACCTTTCTTGGCATTTTCATGCCGATATGAATCGCCAGCACCATCATGACCCCCAGACAAGTTCCTGTGGCAGGTCCTCCCCCCCCACACACAGTGGTTCCAGGCTTAGCACCAGCAGGGTGCCTGTTGCCTCCTGCAGCTCAAGGGTGGCGGTGAGCAGGCAGGCTCCCAAGTCCTCCGTCCAACTCCAAGGTGGCTTTCTCCAGACGGGGGCAGCCAGTGCCAGCCCCCCCACCTCACCACCTCTCCACAGGCGAAATGGCTGGGCCTGCACAAAGAGTGCTTGGAAAGCCTCCACCGGCCTCTTCCCCTGCAGGGCAGTCGGGGTCGGTCGTGGCGGCAAGGGGGCCTGGGAAGGTCATTGGGCTGGCAGACGGACACCCACCCACAGAGGCCAGCTCTGTCTGGAGGCCAGAGGCAGCACAATGGAGAGGCCAGGGACAGATTCACACCAGGCCTGGGGCAACCTTGGCCGTGGGGCCAGCATGAAAGGCCTGGGAAATGAGGAGGGGGCACGGACAGGAAGAGCTCCCCACCCGGCAAAAGACACCGCTGACCCTCCAAGGGCTGTTTCTTTTCCAAGCAGGCAGCCTAAATAGCGGCTCTGTGTGGGGGACCAGAGAAGCAAGAAGTGGGGGGGGGGAGAGGAGAGGCTCCGCTGCACCCTGGAGGGGAAGGCAATCGAGGGCCCGGCCCAGGAGGCATCCAAAGCCAGTTGAAGAGGCTGTGGGTTGCTGCCTGCAAACCGCCCCAGGAGCCAAGGAAGAGAGGAGCCTGCCCAGGCACACATTAACACCCGGAGGGAACACCCCCCCCTATTTTCTTCATTCTCTTGAGGGGCCACTGGGGAGAGGGGTGAACACGGGCCCCCTCTCCCTTAGCTACGCCCCTGACCCCCGCCCAGGTCTGCTGCATTTCCTCTCATCCACAGGAAACCTCTGGCTTCTCGCAGCCTCTCACCCTGGAGCCTCCCTCCAGATCCTTGCAGAGCCTGCTGGGCCCACGCAAGGGACCTCTCCATGCCTGCCTTGAGCGGGCCTCACGGGGGGCCACCCCTAATGCAGCCACGTGCAGCATGAGCGCAGCATGGCGAGGCCAGGCCAAGGAGCCCCCCCCCCGGACCCCCTGGTGGGCTGCTCCCTGTGACCAGCCCGGGCCAGCCTTTGCTGAGGCAGTGGTGGCGCGAAGCGAGGGGCCGGGCCCCTTTGCCTGTTAGTGAGGGGGAGGGAGGGAGGGAGCAGCAACCAGAAGGGCCACAGCGACGGTGGGAGGCGGGTTCTTGCGGGCTGTTGCTAGAGCCAAGGCCCTGCTCCTGAGGCAAGGCTGCAGGCCTGCGGCTGCCTTCCAGACTCTGCGGACCCCTCCAGGATGCGCCTTTGGACAGGCAGTCCATGGAGATTTCCTTGGTGGGCCCAGCAGCGTTGCTCAGTTCAGCAGGCAGTTAGAGGCAGGGAGCTGGGAAGAGAGGGAGCCTCCCCGGGCCAGGGTGTCTGTGGTGGGGGTGTGGAGGACTCCCAGAATACAAGGGGAGCAGCGGCACTGCCAGAATGGAAGGGGGTGGGGGGCAGACCAATGTGCCAGGGTGCCTGAGAGAGAGGCCCCCCTCTGGGCTGGGCAGTGGCGTGCTCTATGCTCTTCCTTACCACCGCTCCTGAGAAGGCAGCAGGGAGGCTGATGTGGGTGGGGGTGGGGGCAGGGGAGACAGGAGCCCACCACTCCCCCCCCCAGGGCTCACTCAAGCCCTGCCATGCCCTTGATGGGGGTGGGGTGGTCCTTGCAGGACATCTTGTCCAGCCCCCTGCTCAATCCAAGCAAGCCAGAGCTGGGGCAGATTGTTTTTTGGGGGGTCCAGCCTCTGCTTGAAGGGAGACAGAGCCCACCCCCAAACTGCAGCCTGGATGTGCCTCTGAGTATCTGCTGCTGAGAAGCAACAGTGGGGAGGGCCCTTTGCTTCCATGGCCCCCCTTGTGGGCTTCTAGAGACATCCTGTTGACCAGTGTGCAGAGCAGGATGCTGCCCTTTGTTCTGATACAGGAAGGGTCTTCTTGCACCCTTAACCATAGATAAACGGAGCCCCCATCTGGAGAGGCATGGATACCAGGTGCAGGGGAGCAACAGGCGGATGAGCCGCTGGAGTTCTCTAGACGGAAAACCAAATAATTAGTTAGAAAAAATGGTTAGGAACTCCCAGTGGATCAATCTCAGAGAATAAACTTTGAGGGAGGGTTACCTGTCCTTAAAATCCCTTATGTGACTGATAGATTCATCTGGCAAACACAAAAGATCCTAAGAAAACATGGGTTAAAAGCTAAGGCACTTTGCACAGCACCCATGATGAAAACAGCACCAGGCCAAGCTCAGACTTTATGATAGCAAATGTGAGAGGAGGGATTGTTTGATATGTAGTAAGGAAGAGGGTTGGTGCCAAGCCAAAGGAACAGTGTCTAAGATCGTATGTGGAGAATGTGGAGAATTTTATAGTGGGGAGACAGGGAGACCCCTGGTGAAAAGGTATAAAGAGCATTAAGCAGATCTGCAACATAATAAAGACTGTTTGAAACCGTGGGCTAAACATATGAAAGAGAAACATAAAGGAAGAGCTGTCCAAACAAAGGTGTTTATTTTGACCAATGAAGGGAATGCAGTAAAGCGTAAGATTAGGGAAGCGATAAAAAGTTACAGCCAACTATTAAAGTAAAGGAGGAAATGAGAGAAGCAATGAAATTTATTGGCCTATAAAAGGGTTAATTTTGTGAAGAGCTGCTCATCTCTCATCCCCCCTTCTCCTGGCCTTAGGATGGTTATTTCATTTCAGCCACTGTATTTAATCTTTAGTGTGTCCAGCTGCCTGAAATAGAGCACTGATCATCATGTATGGGCACTGAAACGTGTTTGCTCGAGCTGGAATATCTCTTATTTGTTTTATTTATGCATTTAATAGGTCTAAAATTTCCGCCTGGAGTACAGGAGTATGTGTATATCATCACCATTATATTGTCTTATTCAAATCTATTTCTCCCTATCAACTTCATCAGGAAATGGCATAACTTCCCTAAATGCCTGCCTGGAGGCAGTAATGGGCTGGATGAAGGATAACAAACTGAACTTTAATCCAAATGAAATGGAGGTACTGATTGATCTCAGTCAAGACCCAAGACCTGGTTGTTCTGGATGATGTTACACCCCCCCTGCCCTGCAAGATCAGAGACGTAGCTTGGGCGTACTCCTGGATCCAAAACTCTCTCTGGTTTCTCAGGTTGAGGCAGTGGCCAGGAGCGCTTTTTATCAGCTTTGTCTGATATGTCAGCTATGCCCATTAAATGGCCTTAAAACAGTGGTACATATGTTGGTAATCTCCAGGCTTGACTACTTTAATGCACTCTATGTGGGGCTGCCTTTGTATGTAGTCCAGAAACTACAACTGGTACAGAATGCGTCAGCCACATTGGTCTCTGAGGCAACCTGAATGGACCATATAACAGCGATTCTGAAAGAATTGCACTGGCTGCCAGTATGTTTCCAGGTGAAATACAAAGTGCTAGTCATTACCTATAAAGTCCTGAACTGCTTTGGTCCAGGGTACTTAAGAGACCACCTTCTTTGTTGTGAACCCTGCCACCGATTAAGATCATCTGGAGAGGCCAGTTACGGCTGCCGCCAGTTCATCTAGTGGAGACTCAGGACCGGGCCTTCTCCATGCCTGCCCCAGGGCTTTGGAATATGCTCCCTGTTGAAACAAGAGGTTCTCCATTGCTGATTGCCTTTAAAAAAGGAAATCATGAAGACACACCTGTTTTCCCAGGCTTTTAATTAAAATTAATTTTAAACTGTCTTATTCTGTGAAATTGTTTTTATAGTTTTACTCTGTGAACTGTTTTTAATTGTTTTTATTCTGTGAAAGTGTTTTGCTTGTTTTTATTTTCATTTTGTAAGTTGGATGGTGTACACCACTTAGAGATGTATATATATCAGGTGGTATGATAGATAGATAGATAGATAGATAGATAGATAGATAGATAGATAGATAGATAGATAGAATACCTCACTGACCACTTGGCTTTCAAAGGCCTTTTGACATGGATGGGATTGTATCTACAATCCAAAGCGCTCTCTCTGACTGCGCATGAGGAGTTGCTCTTGTATGCAGTTGCTGCTTGAAATAAAACTGGGGCTTCTGGCCAGGCCAGAACTGGAGCCTCCGCGTGGCTGGCTGCCGGCTCTGGAAGGAGCCCCACGTCCAGGAGCTGCAGGGTCTCCCCAAGGCTCCCCTCCCTCCCCAGGGCTGGACCCTGAGCTGCTGCATGAAGAATGTGCCCTGCCTGCAGGGCTGTGACGATGGGAGAATCCTCCCCCTCTCTGGGGAGCCCGTTGCTGCAAAATCTCCACAAAATCCAGGTCTCTTGGGGGGTCCCTGGCAGGAGGCGTGAGCAGGAGGGAAGGGAGGGGGCAAGGTGGCAGCCACTGATGAGAAGCAGCACTGCTGCTGCCGCCGCCACCACCACAGAATCCTCCTCCTGCTGCCACCCCTGGGAAAGCTCTTTCCCTCCGCCATGATGCGCGCCAGCCTGGCTGTGAAGGCACTTGCTGTGCCCGCTCCACAAACTCCCCGCCCTGCGGCCTGCATGGACTCCTCAGAAGTAACAGAGCTTTCCCAGCAAGAGGAGGGAGCCCAGGGATCATGTTGGCAGGCAGCAGCCCAGTGGGATCTCCTCCCCTGCTCCCCACAATGAGGGCCCTGGTGAAGAAGCTCCCCCCCCCCGCAAACTGGCAGGAAGTGGGGCCAGAGCAGGCCCTTCCCTCCAGGTCCCACCCCGGCCTCAGATCTTGTGCTCTTTGGGGTCCTGTGTGCAAAGGAGCCTTGGAGCACCCCCCCCCCGCTTGCCACACCCAGCCTGCATCCCAGGCCTCTCTAGAGTCCGCCTCCACAGCTGGATGCCTCATGAGTACTCCTGGCGGTGCCTTGGAAAGGTGAGCGAAACATCCCAACCATTAAAACAAAAATTAAGCGTGGTAACAAAAACAGTTCAGCAGCAACGGCAGTGCGGCTGCAGGGAAACCCTCCCTGGTCACAGCCCACTTTCGTTTCCAAGTGCCAATATCTGCAGGGGTGGTGGTGCAACCAGCCTCTTCTTCACCCTCAGACTAGGGGAGTGTCTGGAGGGCCCTGAAGGGAAGAGCCGGCTTCCCTTGCTTTGCAGTTCCACGGCATGGAGCCCAGCAGGGCTTCTGCAGGCTGCACGGAGGGAGGGGCCAGCAGGGGGCGTGGCCACCCCACACCCCCTCAGTTCTGCTGCTGCCATAGCGCTAGCAGCACTCTTTGGAAACTCACCAGGACACTGAGTGTGAACCAGGATCCATGTGCAGCAGTGAGGAGGGCTGGTCTTCTGGTAGCAAGCCTGGATTGTCCACTTTTCTAAGCAGGGCCTGCCCTGGTTTGCATTTCGATGGGAGACTGAGCACTGTAAGATATTCCCCTTAAGGGAAAGAACAGCTGCATGCTTGCAAGCAGAGGGCTCCAGTTCCCTCCCTGGCAGCCTCTCCAGATAGGGCCGAGAGAGACTCCTGCCTGGAAGCTTAGAGAAGCCGCTGCCAGTCTGGGCAGACAGTACTGAGCTAGCTGGAACAAGGGTCTGACTCAGTAGAAGGCAGCTTCCTATGTATTCCTGTGTTGACATCTCTGTTTGCTCTCTGGGGGTGGAGGTGGCTGGATAAAGCAGCCCAGCAGGAAGGGGGAGGGTGCACTCTAAATGATCGCTGGCCTTTGTCCAGGGGGAAGGTGTGGCCAGAAATGCCACCCCAAGGACCTCAGGATGGGCAGGGAGGCGGAGGCTGGCCTCTCAGCCCTCTGGAGATGCTCCTGCTGTGCAGGCCCCAAGCCATGAAACAAGGCAAGGGCAGGGCTGGGAAAGATCCCCCCCTCTGTCTGAAACCCTGGAGAGCTGCTGCCAGTCAGAGTTGAAAATACTGAGCACGATGGACCAGGGGTCTGACTCGGATCGAAGGCAGCTTCCCATGTGGCTGGTGCACTGTGTCTTGGCCTGCCTCTGGCCCACGGCAAGCCTCCTCCCCACCAGCTTCCAAACTGGCCCCCCTACTCTCAGAGGTGGGGAAGGAGCAGGATTCCTTTTCTTTGCTGCAGCTGAAGTGGAAGAGAGGCCTGTGTGGCTCCTGCTGCTGCTGCTGCTGCTGCTTTTGGAGCAGATGCTCAGAGGGGAGGTCCCGGCATGCAGGCAGCTCTGGAGTGCTGCGGAGGAGGGGGTCTGCTGTGCAGAGTCCCAGCCCCCCCCTCCCGCCGGGCTGCCTCGCCTCGCCTCTCCCTCCGGGCTGGAGTGCTGCTCCCATTTGTCATCTTTATTAGTTTCTAATCTCCCCATCAGGGTAGCTCACCAGAGTTAAGAATGGGATTATGGGGAAGTTTAATTGGATAGTATTTGACGGCCCTCGTAATGTCAGATTCAATAAAAGTTTATGAAAAAGATCATAATCAGCGGGTGTGATAGCCCTGGACAGACAAAGGTACTGCTGAGATGAACAAGGTAGCTCTTTCCCAACCTCCTCACATAATCCCTGTTTCAACTTGATTAAACAAGGAAACAGGTGGGGGGGAGGGAGGCAGAGAGAGCGCGCAGCAATGCTCTCCCTTTGGCTGGATGGCAGCAATAAGGCAGCCTTTTGCTGCTGCTTTCTCTCTCTCTGATTCTCCTTGACAGGAAGATGAATTGGACTTAGGTGGGCAAGAAAATAGCATTTATTTCACACAGAAAATATGCTGAACTGCTATACAAGTTAGCCAGAAGAGTTGGTGCTGGCTGGGGAGGGGGTCAGGGAAGAAAAGAGCAGCCCCCCCCGCAGGCGGCAGGCTCCCAGGCCTCTCTCTTCCCCCACAAGTAGCATCTTCTGATTGGGCTACGGTCAGGTGGGGAGCCCAGTGAAAGGCACGGGCATTTCGGGCACCCCCACCCCGCACAAAGCAGGAGAGGGAGGGGTCTGGAAGAGGCCAAGGGGAAGCACCTACAGCTCACACTGTGGGGAGAAGGGTCTTGATCCTCCAGCCTGCCTGCCAAAGGATGCTCAGCATCAGAGTTGGGGAATTCCCCCTCCCTGAGTACCCGGAGAGCCAGGAAGGGTAGACAGGCCTGACTGAGCTGGAGACAGGGGCGTAGCTGTAATGGAACGAAAGGGTTCAAAGAACACGGGCCCCCAGCACCAGAGGGCCCTCTAGCTACATCCCTCCTTATTTTCTTCATTATCTCCCTCAGTCTGGGGGGCCGCCAGAAAGCGGGATGCACACGGGCCCCCTCTCCCCTAGCTACGCCCCTGGCTGGAGAGCCAGCTGCGAAAGGGCCCCAAAGGATCCAAGCCTGGCTGGGGGAAGGAGAGAGCGAGAGAGTCCGTGTTCGGGCCCCAACCACTTCTGCCACAGAGTCAGATTCTGAATCCAAAAGCCAACCTCACTTGGGTGGGATGTCAGCTTTCTGAGAGTGTGGAGAGGAAATGTCTGCCTGCAGGTTCTGCTGGGGAGAAATACGGCAGGTTTGCTGGGCCAGAGTGGTGGCTCCGTGGGCTGGCCTGGGTCGTGGCTCGGGCTGCAGGGCATGTGCTCCCAGGAGGATGCCATGAGTGTGGAGAGGCCCTTCCAGTTGCCCGGAGTGCCTGCTGTTGGGGTCCCCTTGGCAGGGAAGGCCCTCTCCTCCCTTGGTCTGCTGTGAAGGCCTCCAGGTGGCTTCTTGAGGCTCACATTCATTTGATTTTGATGATCAAACTAGCTCTGTCTGGGAGAGGGAGAAGGAACCGCCCTGCCCCTTAAGGGTGCCCTGCCTAGAGGATGCTTTCACTGGGCGGGGGGGGGGGCAGCAGGTCAGCCCCTCTCACCACTCTGGGCAGGTGAGGCTTAGGCTAACCCTAACCAACTGCAAGATGGATTCTCATTCCGCATTCAAGAACCAAACCACCCTCTTGCTTAGGGTAGGCTATAGAAGCAAAACAGATCGATATACCCGGCACACTAAAAAGGGCAGAGCAAGTCAAAACAGAGGCTCTTTTATTTTTTTTTTTAAAGGGGCGTTTTGTTTTCAGCCAAAGAGCATTTCAGGGCGGGGGCGGGAGTATCAAGGAGGCCGGTACCTGCGTCTCACACAGGGGGCTCAGGCCGGTTCAGGCGCCCCTCTGCGGACTGCCTGGTGGTGCCTCCCTCCCGCCCCCCCTGCAGAAACAGCTACTGCCTGCCCGCGCCCCCCAGGACAGAGGCTGCTTTGCTCGGCGCCTTTCTCGGCAAATCCGCGCAGAGCTGACACGGATCTTTCCGCAGCAGCAGCAGCAGCTTTTCCAGCCCCCAAGATAAGAGGAGTGATTAGCGGCTTTCCAAGGGGCAACACAGCATGGCAAGAAAGATGAATGGCGGCTTGATTGGAAGTCTCTTAATTCCCGGCGGGGGCAGCTGGGGGGCGGGGGTGTGGGGCCTCCGCTCCAGGCCCGGCCGGCCTCTCCCCGCCCCCTCCGGCGGGCTAAATTTAGCATTGCGGCCAAGGCACACTCCGGCCGCCGCCGCCGCCGCCGCTTCTTCGTGGTTCTTCTGAGGGCCGAGCGCGCGCGCCGCACAATGACTTCCCAGGCGGCCGCTCACTGGCTGGAGTGGCTGAAGCGCTGCTGCGGGCAGGCAGGGGGCCCGGGGGCGGGCAGCGAAGCCGGAGAAAAACAGCGGAGCTTCGGAAGGACAAGTGGGGGCGGGAGGGAGAGAAAGGCGGGAGGCAGAGCCGAGGAGGAGGAGGAGGAGGAGGAGGAGGAAGCCCTTGGGCTTCAAAGGGCGGCGGCGGCGGCGGCGGCGGCAGCAGAGGGAAGCCGGCCCGGGGTGGGATGGCGGAGCCTTCGCGGCGCCCCTCTGGTGGGGGCAGGCCAGGGCAGCTGAGCGGAGCCCTCCTTCAGAGCAGGAGGGGGCCCGCTATCATCCTGGGAAGTCGGCCTGCCTGGAAGTGTGTGGCCTGGGCGAGCAGGAGGAGAGATCGATGCTGGGTTGGAGGACCCGGTCACCTGCCTCCATCCGTGGGCAGCAGCCACATGCGGGAGGGGGCAGCCACGAAAGCAACACCCCCCCGCCGCCCTCCTCCTCCTCCTCCCCCTGCCACGCGCTACAGCAGCAGCTGCCCTTCCGAGGCAGGCGACTGAGCCTCCATCCATGCGGGGGCAGTGAAGAACGGGCTGGATCATCTGGCCCGGCCAGGGGCCGCCAGGGCAAGAAGGCAACCACCCTCTGCGACTGTTGCTCTCCAGCAATGTTAGCATTCAGTGGTGCACTGCCTCTGAATATGGAGGTTCTGTTTAGCTACCATCCCATGGCGAATAACCATTGATAAGAACATGAACAGCCCCCAAAGGCCGGATCAGGAAGAAGGCCCCTCCAGTCCGGCTGCCCGCTTTCCACAGTGATCGGCCAGATGTCCTCGTGGGAAGCTCACACTCAGGGCAGGAAGGCCTCTTCACTGTTGCTCCCCAGAAAATGGCATTCAGTGGTAGACTGCCCCGAACCTCGAGGTTCCATAGAGCTGGAGGTAGTTTGCACTGGAAATGATGGAAGCTGAAGTGTCCTGCCTGATCTTGTCCACCTGCTGCTGCCCAGAAGATGAGCTCACCCATTCATAAGTCTGGCTACAGTTTGCATCACACGCAACAAGCATGAATTGTCCCCTTTGCTAAGCAGGGTCTGCCTTGGTTTGCATTTGAATGGGAGACTACGGGTGATCACTGTGAGATATACCCCTGAGGGGATGGAGCTGCTCTGGGAAGAGCATCAGAAGGTTCCAAGCTCCTTGACTCAGTAGAAGCCGCTGCCAGTCTGGGTAGACAATTCTGAGCTAGATGGACCAAGGGCCTGACTCAGTAGAGGGCAGCTGCCTATGTGCCTATAGACTTCCACATACCGGCACACACACACACACACACACACACACTCCAGATCATCTCCCCCGCCGCCCCCACCAAAGCAACAACAAGAGCATGAGAAGAAGAGAAAGCCATTCAGGGCCAGCAGGGGTGACCTCTGGGTTGCCGAGCGCGGCCTCTTGCCGGCTGCGGTGGCTGCCCCCCCCCCCCGCCCTTGGGGCACATGACGCAGCCTCTTCCTCCCCAACGTCGGGCTGTTTGTTGCTGCAGAGGAAGTGGTGGGGAGTTCAGCAAGCGACTCCTTCTCGGGCAGCAGCACACAAGTGACCGGATGTCACCACGAGGGGGAATTAATTGCTGGCAATTTGCTAATGAAGCCATGCCAATCAGTGGAGCTATTCTGGGCTCGGAGTTTGATCTGGGGGCTGGCGGGGGCTCTTTGAAATCCCCGCCATGGGCTTGTTTTGAAGTTGCTCAGAGATGCCAGAGGCGCAGCGGGCGGGCGGGGGGGGCTCCTCGCCAATTAGCTTCTTTCAGGAGGCAACAGGCGCGCCTCTGGACGGCTGCGTGGCGGGAGCTGGTGCCAGGGTGGGGACGGGGCTGCCGCCGGGTGGGTACCCCTCCTCCCGCCTTCCCTCCAGACGGCCCCACCTTTGCGGCCCCAGTTCGTTATCAAAGCTGTTCAAAGGCCTTTGAAGGCCACAGCGGGAATTCCTCCGAGCCCGGCACATTTATGGTGGGGCGGGGAGAACAAGAGGGAGGGGGCAGCCCCAGAGGGAGGGAGGGAGGCTGCTCTAGGCGGGGTCGGGTGCCCGCAGGCAGGGGGGCTAGCCTGGAGCCCCTCCATGTACCTGACTAGCATGTGGAAACATACACACACACCCCCGCCGCATTTTCTCCCTTTCCACGTGTCCTGGTCTGCTGCTGCCCACATCCACGGCCCTTGGCAATCCCCTCGCGGCTCTTCTGCAGCGGGCTGCGCTCCGAGTGCCACCCGTTACAGCAGCGCCGGATCGCTCAAGCTGGCCGGCGCCTCCGCAGCATTTCGACAGCACCACGCGCTCCCTGCCTTGAGCCCGGGGCTGCGAGCGAGGCGGTGGGAGGTCCCTTGCCTGCCCTCGGCTGCCTCTGGCCAGGCTCCGCTACCTGCAGCTCAGCTGGGCAAGGAGGAAGCGGAGGCGGCGCACCTTCTTCTTCTTCTTCAACACAAGGGCCGGCTGGCAGCAGAGGAGCCCTTTTGTGGGCGAAGGGGAGCCGCGAGGGCGACCTCCGCAACAAGGCAGCAGCAGGGGAGGGGCGCGCGCGCGCGCGCGGGGGGGGGCAGGTCAGGCGGGCCTGGAGGCAGCCCCCGTCGTCCACAGAGCCCTGCCTGGGGAAATGTGGCCGCCGGGCGGGCTCCAGCCCTCCGTGCCCCGCCGCCGCCGCCGCCCCTCCCGAGCTCAGCCGTGGCATTGCAAGCCGGAGCGGGGTGCGGGGGGGGGGCGGCGAGCGAGCGCTTTCGCAGGCTGTAATCGGTCGCGCCTGGCGCTGACAAGGAGCCGCCTCTGTTCTCCTCTTCCCGGGAAAGCTCTTCAGAGGAGCTGTGAAAAGGACAGGCAATTACGGGCCGCGCGAGGTGCCGCTGATTGGATGTTGTTACAAATCACTCATTGTCAGAGGAGGCTTTGCGGAAAGAGGCCGCCGGGGACTGATTTGCCGTTTAGCAGGAGAGGCTTTTGCTCTGGAGTGTCTGAGCACATGCAGATTTGCCGGCAGGAGGCGAGAGGCCAGCACCCCCGCCCCGCTGGTGCGCGCGCGCGGCCCTCTTGCTGGGGAACAAGCAGCGCAGGAACGAAGCGCCTTCTCCTGCTGGGCTGCTGCGACCCCCGCCCGCCTGCTGCTTGCCCCCCGCGGGGCTTGGGCCAGAAGGCCGCACAGATCCCCTCCTGGCAAGCTCCAGGCACATGCGGGAAGTGGCTGCTCTGACCACGAGGAGGCTGCTCCTGCTGCTGCTGGCTGTGGCTGGCTACTGCTCCGGTTGGGGGAGGGGGGCTGGCTGCTGTAGGGATGGGGCTCCTAGCCATGGCCGGCCGGGCTCTCGCTTGCCCCCTGCTTCCTGTGGGGCGGACTTGGGGCCGAGTTTGGAAGCTCCAGCTGGTTCCAAATGGGCAGTCCAGGGCGGCCCCTCCAGCCCCACACGGGCTGCCCCTTCGCTTCTGGGTGCACGTCAGATTGCTGGCCTCAGTGCTGGGGAGCTGGGCAGCTGAAGGGCCCCGTGCTGGGGGTGGGTGTGGGTGCTCCATTCAGCAGCAGGGGCTGGGCTCTTGCTGGTGTGGGCTCCTCTCAAGTGCAGGGAGGGGCCACAGGAGGCCAGGCCAGGCCGGCTTGCTTCTTCACCGCCTCCCCGGTGTGATGGGTCCCAGAGCAGGCCGCGCTCTCCCCTGCCCCCAGGCAGCCACCACTCCTGCCCTCTGGAAGCTGAATCGATGCCTGGCTGTTGGGAGGCCATCCCTGGAGGGCTGCCTCAGAGCCCTGTCGACAGCCAGCGGCGGAGAAGCAGCCCAAGCAGAGCCTGGAGGGGTCTGCACAGCCGCCGCCCGCACTTCCACAAGTTGCCTAAGGAGGAGATGGGCCCCACCCTCTTGTGGGAACAGACGTGGCTTCACGGGCTCTCTTGCATCTCTCTGTGGGGCAACCCCCCGAGTCGCACACGTCCCTCCCTGGCCCCTCTGCTGTGGTGAATTCTCCAGAACTGTCCAAACGGCTCTCAGAGCACACGGTGCCCAGGCCTGCGACACAGCAGCGGCTAAGCCTCCAAGAGCCACCAAGTGCTGGCGGGAGCTCCCCGCCCCCTGAGTTCTGCCCAGGGCGCTCTGGCACCGCAGCCCCTCAGTTCTGCCGCAAACTCTCCCGTGCCTTCCCGTGGGTCTCCGGCTCAGCCATGGCTGAGCCTCCACCGGCCAAACAGGAGTCCTGGCGGTGTGGCGGGGTTCTGGCCGGGGCTGGCCTGCCTCCCTACTGAGTCTCAGCCCTTTGGCCTGCTCTGGCTGCTAGCAGCGCTCCTCCCAGGTCTCCCACCGGAAGGGGCCTGTCCCACCTGCTGCTGCAGCCCATCTGGCCCCCCTGGGGACAGATCATGGAGCCTGGCCAGCCCCTCTGCAGGCAGAGTGTGCAAAGTGTGCTGCTCTCCTGCTGCTGGCCTCTGGCCTCACTTCGGCCTGCCTGCCCCTGGGACATTTGCCTCCCCCCAGCCACCAAGCAGATGGCTGGCTGGCTGGCTGGCGGGCTCCTCTCCCGGCCCTCATTAGCCCAGGCAGCCAGCAAGCAGCAAGCCGCCCTCCTGTATCCAGGGCTCCTTTGCGAGAAGCTGCTGGAGAGGATTTAGATGGAGACTCTGCAATTAACAGGTTGACACAGCAATCAATAGGCAGCTCTATCCAGGCATCATCAGAGGAATTTAGCCCACAGCAGCAAAATCTTTGTGAGTTCAGAGGAGCCAACCCGGGAGAGATGGCGGAGTGTGCTAATGAAATGGGCTGCAGGTAAAAGAGCCATCAGCCGCTGATCACAGCCATTGCCTCCTGGGCGTCCCAGGGATGGCCTCAGGCACAGGCAGCTGCCTGGGGCACTGTGGAGAACGTGCCTCTGGCAGAAGCAGAAGCACTGGTGGTCAGCTCAGCAGGTCCCCCTGGTGCCCCGGAGGGCTGGCTAGTCTTAGGCACTTCAGGATCCTGGCCCTGGACTGCAGCCACAAGGGGTCTCCCAGAGCAGAGGTGGGGCCTGAGACTGGTGGGAGGGATTATGCACAGGGGGGGGAGGGAGCAAGGGCTACAGACAAGTGTTGCGCCCCCCCCCCCCGCGGGCAGCTGCAGAAGAGCATTCTGGGTGGGAGCCTCACCAGAGTCTATCTGGAGTTTTGTCCTGATTAGGACTGAAAGCATTAACTGACTAATCAATGCCATTACATTGATGGACAACTTAATAATGGATTATAATTGGAACTCCCAACTCTGATGCACTCTCCCTTCACTCACTCTTGCTGGAAGCCGTCCAGCTGCTGCCGCCCACTTCCGGCAGGCTGCAAAGCAGGGAAGGCACCGTGTCCCAGCGAGCACTGGGCATATTGGGGAGCTTGGGTGCAGCAGGCTGCTGGCCAATGGGAGGCCAGTCTAGGTTGCCGTGACCAGCCCCCCCCACCCCCACCGAAGTTGCCACCAAGAAGTTCCCTTAAGGGGTGCCAGCAGCAGCAGCTGTGGCCACTCTGGCCACTCCCAGGATGCAAACTTCAAGCGACTGTTATATATTTCGCCTCAAGAAGATGCAGACGGGGCTGGCTGCTCTAAAAGGAAGCCACAAAGAAGTGGGCAGACTGCTGGCACCCACTGAAGACCAGAGCAAGGCACGGCGATGGGCTGAGAGTGGGGCAGGGGCCCAGCAGGCCAGGGTAGCTGCCCAGTGGGAGAAGCCAGCAGAGAGGCTGCTGTCCTCCTGCCCCGGCTGGGACCCTGCAGGGCGGCGGCTGGCAAGACTTGGAATGAAGAGGGCAGCCATTGCAGCAGGTGAGGGCCTCGCAGAGCTACCAGAGGCTGGGTGCAGGCCTCCGCAGCAGAGCAAGCCAGGGGCGTGGCTCCAGCAACTGTCTGGAGCCCACTGGGGGCGTGACCGTCCTGGGGCCTGGGTGGTGTCTTTGACTCTTCCCTCTCTCGGGGGTGTCCCTGTGACTTGGGGCGTGTCCTGCTGCCCTCGGGATGGCCTCTTGCACCAGGGAGGGTGGTGGGGAGGGAGGCCATGAGGGATGCCTGCAGTCCCCGGAGCGGTGTGGAGGCTGGCAGTGCCGGCTCCAGGTTCCTCCTCCTGGGGGAGTCCCTGTCAAGAAGAGGGGGATTCCCACCTCTCTCGGGTCTTCCTCATCCCCCCAGCTCCTCAGGGTCCTGGCCTAGGGCCACGAGGGATCCCTCTGGAGCCTCCTTCCTTGGGGGACTCTCTCTGGCCCCGAATCTGCCCTCTCCGGAGTCTCTGCTGGCGTGAGTAAGCCTTCGGATCCTCGCCCAGCCCCACAAGCCTACCATTCTAATTAATGTGACCTATTTTATCAAGACTCATCCCTAATTAATTCTAATACAGCTAAACTGTTTGTTATTCCGATTGGGGGGGGGAGCCGGGGACTCCATCTCTAAATTAATTCCACTTTGTTGTTAATGAAACCTATAGGCAAAAGTGCAGTGCAGGAAAAGGGCTCCTTGGAGAGGCAGAGCGCGCGAGGCAAGGAGATGGGCCTCTCGTCTCGCTGCTGCTGAGGAGGTTATTTCCAGCTTGTCTTAATGTGCTCAAAAGCCACAGCGATAGAGCAGAAAGCCTCAGCCATCGGGAACTTAATTAAACTTTACTTATGAGAGTTAAATATTCATCATTGGGCTTCAATTACTGGCTTTGCTATTGCTCCCCCCCCCCCCGGCCACCGCCTTGCGCATTTTCATTTGCACAGTGGCTAATTAGTCGGGTTGTTCCTGCTTGCTCAGTCTTTCTTTCTGTTTTAAAAATGACACAACCCTGAGCCCTTGATGATTTGTGCAGCCTGGAAGCCCCAGTGATGGGGGTTGGGGTGGATCTGGGAGCGGGGAAGCAGGCTGCCCCCAAGCGGAGGCTCTTGAAATGGCGGGCGCTTCTGTGAGGGGCCTGCAGGCGTCGCCCTCCTGGGCTGGGACCCTCCCTCTGGGTTCTTCCCGCTACCAGGTGCCAGCTGCTGGGCCCAGTCCTGGCCCTTCTCTGCTGCAAAATGCTGCTCACGTCACATCCGCAACGTGGGCTGCTGGTGTGTCCTTCCTGCCTGGCGCCCTCCGATTGTGGCATTCTGGTGCACTGGTGCAAATGTGACTGAAGCCCTTTTCCAGATTCTGAACCCCGTTTTGGTGTGGCGGCTCCATTTGTGCCTTGGCCCGTGGCTGGGGCGCTTGGGTGCCCCCCTCCCTGTGCCCCTCCGCCTCCCCTCATGCCTTTCATTTAACTTTGCTCTCCCTCTGAAGGCCAAGAGGCAGAGGCCCCCAAGCCGGCCTGCTGCACGATCCCCATTTCTTTTCGCCTGCATCTCCTTCGCAATCTCCCAGCTTGAACGTTGCATCATCCCCCAAACACAACACATGCTATAGAAATAAATTACAAATTCCATCTGGGGTGGAGTGATGAATTGCAGCACTTGAGAAGTTGCCTTATCACTGCAATGCACATGGGCGCCTTTGTGTGTGTGTTGTGTGTTGTGTGCAGGAGGGAGGCGGCGGCAGGGGAAGGCAGAAGGGAATGGGGAGGGGGAAGCAGCCCCCTCTTCATGTGTCCTTTCCCTCTTTCTGTTCTGCTCCCCCCCCGCTCAAATGCCCCCAGGGCTGCAGCCGCTCATCTCTTGGCAAGGTGAAAGAGGCACCCAAGAGCAAGTATCTAGCCGCCTCCCTGGGAGGTCTCCTGGGGTGTCTGTCTGCTGCCTAAGATGAAGCCAAGGAGCTGGGCACAGGCAGGCAGCTGCTTCAGCTCACCAAACAGCCCATCACAGCTGCTGAAAGTGTGCTGTCCTTCCTAGTTTCCCAGGGCGTGTGTGGGCTGCCCCCTGGCTCTCCTTCCTTCTCAAACATCCTCCCTGGCTGTAGGTCAGCACTGGCAGCGGCAATGCCTGTTCACGGAGAGGAAGTGGGACAGAGGGAGCGGCTCCTCGCCCAAAGCTGGCCTGGCTCTGCCACCACCCTCCGCTGGACGCTGCTGGAAAACTCCACTGGGGTTGCCACTGTGCCTCTCAAAGTGCAGCCAAGGGATGGGGCTGTGCTGCCTGGCTCCTTTCCTCTCCCTTTTGGCAGCCTCCTCCTCCTCTCCCTTGGAGCCCTCTGCTAGCCCAAGAGGCATCTCAGTCAGAAGCCTTCAGAAGTGACGGTTACCATCCCAGTCGGCACCGGATCGCATCAGGGTCACTCTGTGGCTTCCTTTGCCTCCTGCCAGGGAGCTGCCTTGATCTGAGCCCTTAGCTTCATTGTCTTGCATTGCAGGTCCCAGGCTGGGACATGCCCGAGATGGTGGGGGGGTGTCTCTGTGGCCCCCACCCTACCTTTAGGGAAGAAGGCCTCCCCCTCCACTGCCCTTGGCATGGCAACACAGAGACATGCTGTAGGTGTCTTTTCCTTCCAGAGTGTTCCGCAGAAGAACGGCTTTCTCCTGGCAAATGGTCACTGCATCTGACTTGATTCCACCACATGCCTCCTAATGGGGCAGCGGGGAAGTGCTTGACTAAGAAGCAGAAGATTGTCGGTTCAAATCCCCACTGGTATGTTTCCCAGGCTATGGGAAACACCTATATTGGGCAGCAGTACTGTAGGAAGATGCTGAAAGGCATCATCTCACACTGCGCGGGAGGAGGCAATGGTAGACCCCTCCTGCATTCCACCAAAGAAAACCAGAGGGCTCCGTGGGTGCCAGGAGTCGAAATCGACTTGACGGCACACTTTACCTTTACTATTAGCATGCCTCTCCTCATGCCTCTAGTGGCCTGAAGAGGTTACTGCAGTGCTAAGGGCAACGCTTTAGAGTAATTCTCACTTCTAACAGGTGCTGGAAAGCTCCCTCACAGAAGCCGGCCCTAGATAGGCTGCTCCGGACTTCCCAGTGCCTGGGACAGCTGGAAGCATCCAGGTGCATTTGGAGGGACTGAAGGAACCAATTCCTTCCCTTGAGTCGCTGGTGGTGTGGTTTGCCCCTCCCGCTGGCCTCAGGATTTGGGGTAATATAGAAAGGGGCTGTCCCCACCCCCTGCATTTTCATACCCCAAGCCTGCAAGCTCACCGTGTGTGTTACAAGGCGGGATTTCCACCCATCCAAAATGATCAGTGTGGGTGTGCTTGTGTGTTTTGCATGAGGCTACCACCATCTCTGAAGAGTGGCTGGCATCCTTTGAAGGCCCCTGCACCCAGTGCTGGTCCCCACACCTCCAAAGCACAGGGGCTGTTGTGCAAGAGGAACGCTATTCTTTGGGCGCTTTCTCTCTCCCCCTCCCTCCTTCTTCCTCCCTCCACACTTTGGAAGTTCCACTTCGCAGCAGCAAAAACGTGGCCCTGAACATCCCATGTCCCGTCCCCAGAAGCAGCTCCGGGCAGGGCAGGAAAAGATTTTTCTTTCTGTGTTTGAGGCCCTGGAAAGCTCTTGCCAGTCAGAGTAGATTATTCTCAGCCAGATGGACCACTTTTATCTCTTTATTTGTATATTTACTAGATTGATAAACAGGCATTTTATCAATCCTCTCCTGGCGGTTTACATAAAATCCAAAAAATCTAAAACCAACCAATAATTACAACAAATAAAACACTTAAAAACGATATATACAGTTTTTAAACCAAAAGCCTAAAGAAACAGAGATGAATTAGTTCTTATTCTGACAAAGATCACATTCCAAAGTCCTGGGGCAGCCACAGAGAAAGCCTGGCTCCAAGTCACTGGCAATGGGAACTGGATCTCTCCTGAACATCTCAGTAGGTGGTGGGGTTCGTGATGAAGGAGGCACTCTCTTCGATACCTTGGGCCCAAGCCATTAAGGGCTTTATAGGTAATAACCAGCACTTTGTATTTCGCCCGGAAACAGATCAGTAATCAGTGAGATTCTTTTAGAAGATGAACAATATGGTCTCTTTGGGTTGCCCTGGAGACCAACCTAGCTGCTTCATTCTGCACCCACTGTGGTTTCCGGACTACATACAAAGGCAGCCCAACATAAAATGCATTACAGCAGTCAAGCCTGGAGGTTACCAACATATGCACCACTGTTTTAAGGTCATTTATCTCAAGAAATGGGCATAACTGTCATATCAGTTGAAGCTGTTGAAAACCAACTCCTGGTCACTGCCTCAATCTGAGACAGCAGGGAGACATTTGAGTCCGGGAGTACTCCCAACCTATACACCTGCTCCTTTTGGGGGTGGTGTGGGGTGGTAACTTCATCCAGGAATGGTACTGTAGATCTAAATCACTTCTTGAGGTATGACTCTGCACAAGAAGTACCTCCCTCTTACTAGGATTCAGCTTCAGTTTTCCCTCATCCAGCCCATTACCACCTCCAGGTTGGCATTTAGGGAAGTTGTGCCATCTCCTGATGAAGTCGACATCGAGAAATAGATTTGAGTGTCAGCAGCATACTGATAACACCCTGCACCAAATCTATTGATTATATATCCCAGCGGTTTCATGTAGATGTTAAAAAGCATTAGAAAGTACAGAGTCCAGTGGAACTCCATACAAAAGCTCTCGCTTTGAAAAGCAGCAGTCTCCAAGCGACACCATCTAGAATCTGCCTGAGAGGTAGGAGCAGAACCACTGTAAAAAAGTGCCTCCCAGTCCCAACTCTGTCAGGTGACTCAGAAAGGCACCATGGTCAATGGTATCAAAAACTACCGAGAGATCCAAAAGGACCAACAGAGTCGCACTCCCTCTGTCAGTTTCCAACTAGAGATCATCCATCACCAGACCAATCAAGGCAGTCTCCACCCCATAGCCTGTCAATGGCCTGACTCAGTAGAAGGCAGCTTCCTGTGTGATACCTTTGGGGTGCCCATTATCACTCCTCCTCCTCTTCCTCTTCCTCCTCCTCCTCCTTTTCATAATAATAATAATAATAATAATAATAATAATAATAATAATAATAATAATTTTATTTATTTATTTATTTATTTATTTATTTTATAATTATTTATTTAGAAAAAAGAAAGCAAGAATGAAAAACAAATAATCGACATAGCAATACCAGGGGATAGCAGAATAGAAGAAAAAGAAATAGAAAAAATAACAAAATACAAATATCTGCAAATTGAAATTGAAAGGCTATGGCAGAAGAAGACCAAAATAATCCCAGTGGTAATTGGAGCCCTAGGTGCAATTCCCAAACACCTTGGAGAGCACCTCAACACCATCGGGGCCACAGAAATCACCATCAGCCAATTACAAAAAGCAACATTACTGGGAACAGCCTATATTCTGCGACGATATCTATAACAACTGACAATAAAATTCAGCCATCCCAGGTCCTTGGGAAGGACTCGATGTCTGGATAAAACAAACCAGTCAATAACACCTGTCTGACTGTGTAAACAAGAAATAAATAATTCAATTTTTCTACCGCCCTTCCAAAAATGTCTCAGGGCAGTTTACACAGAGAAATAATAAATAAATCAGATGGCTGCCTGTCCCCAAAGGGCTCACAATCTAAAAAGAAACATAAGGTTGACACCAGCACCAGCCACTGGAGGTCCTGTGCTGGGGGTGGATCGGGCCAGTCTTTTATCCCAGACATCCGCTTCCTGAGCCTTTTGGAAACTCACAGCTGCTGGGCTGGGCTGGAGGTGGCAGAACCTGGTCTTTCTTCACTACAGGCTTATGGTCTCTCTCCTGGCTGATGGTGGTGGTGGTGGTGGCTCCTTCCTTCCTTCCTTCCCTCCCTGATGCAAACTACTTTAAAGCTAGGATGGATAGATTCCCACCTGGAGATTCCCTAGGGGCCAAGCAGACCAGAACGGAGCTGTTGCTAGCATGGCTCCCACACAGGCAGGTGCAACATAACATAACCCGACCATCTGGGAGTCTGAAGGAAACCCAGAGGTCTCCCAGGAAAGCTGAAGAAGGGGTGACATTGTCCTGACTCGCACAAGTGCCGCATTTCCGTGATGCCTGCCAGTTTGAACTGTACGCTTCTGTTCCTTCAGCAGTATGTCATCGCTTTGCTCATGGGAGAAATGCATGATGGGTAATTTCACCCTGACTGTGTTTCCACCTCTGAGAACCAGCCTTTTTGTGTCAAGAAGGGATGGCAGGGCAGGATCCGTTGGCAGATGCTGCCTCTGCGGCGGCTCAGTAGCTCAGAATGCAGAGGTGGCATTTGGGCAGAATCACCCTGCAGCAGGCAGAGGTCCTTGCTGTGGGTGGGGCACCCCCTGTGACTCACAGCGCCCAGCTGCTTGGGCAAGTCTCACGCAGCAGGAAGGGAGCGGGGCACGCTCAAGCCTCTTTGTGGCTTCTCCTCCTTGGAGCAGAGCAGTAGACTTTGAGGCCGCTGATTTGGCTGGAGGAGGAGGAGAGCTGCTTTTGCTTGAGGGAGCAAGCAGGAATGGTCCCCTTTGCTAAGCAGGGTCCACCCTGGTTTGCATTTGAATGGGAGACTACAGGTATGAGCACTGGAAGAGATTCCCCCCTCAGAGAATGGAGCTGCTCTGGGAAGAGCAGAAGGTTCCCAGTTCCCTCCCTAGCAGCTTCTCCAAGATGGGGCTGAGAAAGATCCCTGCCTGCCTGCAACCTTGGAGAAGCGGCTGCCAGTCTGTGCAGACAATACTGAGCTAGATGGACCAAGGGTCAGGCTCCGTCTATGGCAGCTTCCTCGGTTCCTCTTCTTGGCTCCCCCATTCCCTTTGCCATCCCTTCCCCAGCCATGGCCAGGAAGCTGCTGCCAGCCATGCCAGCCTCGGCCACAAGGGAGAGGGCAGCCGCAGTGTGGCCCTTGAGTGAGCCCCACCCCTTGCCACAGCAGGCAGGTTAGTCCGCTGCCAGGGACCATAAAAACCTCGGTGTATGAAATTAGCTTGACTCTGTAACGGAGCTACATCAGGCTGGCTGTCAGGAAATCAATAGTGCACAGTAATTATGCCCATAAACATGCTGGAGAAGCGAGATGGGTCAAGGGGCAGGGGGGCTCCATCTCATCACAGCCCTTGGCATCGAGGCACTTTCTTCTTCCATCACCATCACTGTCACAGAGCAAGAGTCAGGACAAACAGGCGTGGCTGTGGCACCTTTTGCCTGCGGACCTCAGCTTCAGGACCAGGACGGAGGGCTGCAGGCTGGGGCCAAAGCGAGACCTTTCTCCTCCAGTCAGATCCTTTCCTTGCACTTTCAGGAATCAAGGGCTGTGGGTGCTTTGCTCTTCTGACCGGGCCATTGCCACCACCACCACCTCCTGCCTGTGATGCTTTTACAATGGACTTGTGCAAAGTTAATCTCTGGCTGTGTGACTGAAAAGTAGCAAGAGTGGCAGAACAAAACAAAGGTGGGGGGGCACGTTCTTAATCAAAAAGGCCTCCCCCTCCCCCTCATTTATTGACCCAAACTCTTAACGTGTGAAAGGTGCTGTACAGACATCAAACTGCGCTGGGGTCCCTGCCTGTGATGTAGGCTCCCAGCTTGAAGGGCAAGTTTTGCACATGCTGGATGAGGCTAGAAGGAACCTTGCATGAGATCATGGCTGGAACTGATGTGAAACTGCACCAGAAGGGAAAGACGCTGAAACTTGCTTTGAAGCTTCCTGAGTGGCTTGAAAACAAGAGTGGAAGAAAGGCAGGAAGACACAGACACAGAGGCGGCAGGGCAGAGGAATCTGGTGAACCAAACAGCTGCAGCCCACAAGCTCAAAGGGAACACGGAAGAGATCTGAGAATATGGTGTTGACCGCCGGGGCACATGCAATCCAGGGCTCTTTGCTCTCTGGGTCAAGCCCAAGGGATCATGTGTCCATCTCCGCTCGATGGACGTGGAATGCACAGCAATCAGGTGGCTTCTGAGCAGCCGTCAGTTGTGCCCATGTGACAGGTGCTGCAAGTCATGTTGGTGTCTGAAGCACAAGATCCAAACATCTCCCTGTCTCCCATGCTCTTAATTTTTTTTTAAAAAATTATGGAGATAGCAATGATCTAACAAAACTGTCATACTTGCCCAGGAAGATCTTACACTTCTTCACTGTTAATAATTCTCTTCCACAAGTCAAAGTGGCCATCTGTTTACTCGAAATCGCTTGTGCCTGTGGAAAAAGGGATCCATGACTTTGCCACGTCCCCCAGATTTCTGTTTTCCCTCTCAGATGCACATATGGTCACTTGGTTCTTGGGCATTTGCCTGAAGCCTGACCCCCTGAACGATGTGAGGGACACCAGCTCCTTGCTGCCCTGGGGAGCCCTCAGGGGGAAGTTCTCCTATGCAAGCCTCACGGCAGTAGGCAAGGGCCCTGCACAAGCACCAGCCCCATTCCTGCCCATTCCAGTGACTCTTGTGCAGGCACACTTCTTGTGCTCCATGGTCAGATCTGTGGCTCTGCCATTCTCCCACTTTGAATGAGGCCCCCGATCTGCCCCTTCATCGTGCCCCAAGGAGGCTGACTCTCTGTCCCTCTTCTGCAGGCAAACTGGAGGACGGCTGCTCTCAGGCACATGGTAGGAAGCCTACACTGGTGACTGGAGCCTTGGATGGGCAAGAAGGCCATCCTGGCGTGCAGATGTCCTGGCAAAGCTGCCTCCCCCTGAGGCGGGCCAGTCGTCCACACAGCCTGCAATGGTCTCACCTGAGGCTTTTACAAGGCTTTTAGAAAGCTTGTAAAGACTTGGCTTTTTACCCAGGCTTTTACATAATCGCTTTTACTGCTGCTTCTGGGTGTTTTTATTTGTTGTATTGTTTTATGCCTGTTTTTATATGTTTTTATACTCTTAGCATGTTGTTTTTATTGTGTTTTTATTGTATGTTTTTAACTTTTGTAAACTGCCTTGGGGCTATATTTTAACGAAAGGCGGTATAAAAATGCATAAATAAATAAATAAATAAATAAATAAATAAATAAATAAATAAATAAAAATAAAAAGGGCTCAAGCAGAGCGAGGCCTTCCCTGCACCAGCTCCGGAGGTTCTTGTCAGTGGGTGTGTCAGGAATGTGTTGGGTCCTTTTGCAGACTCCACCACCGAGCTGTGGGTTTCCCCTCAGGGTAACCTGGCCTGATCCGGAGCCTCTGTCTCCTTGGGCATTAGGAGGATCCAGGCCACCTGAACGTGAGTTTCCACTAGTTCCTGCAAGCCTCCCCAGCTCTTTTGCTGGAGCCAGTTGGTGAGCATGAGCAGGGGCCCTCCTGGGCCCTCCTGGCTGCCATCATGGAAAGAACCTTGGCTTTCTGTGGGGAGGGGGGGTGCTGTGGAAGAAATGGAGGGTTGCACAGCCTCACTGACAGCACGCGGATGTCTGTGCTGGGGAGCCAGATGCAGCCCGGTGGGGTGGGGTGGGGTGGAGGGGACTAGGGAGCAGCACAGCACGGCCGCAGGCCAGGGAGGAGGCTGCATGGCTTCTGTAGGCGATGATGCCCTTGGCGCTGGCCCAGCCAGGGCTCCTGATCGGTCACGTTCAGCAGAAACGATTCTCTTCCCCCCGAAATTGCCTGCTTGTCATTGTCCATTAGGAGCGTTTAGAAGATGCCTCAAAATATCGAGGCTGATGCTTGTTGGTATTAATATTGCCATTAATATTAATACCTCCTGGAGCACGGGTCTCATATTAATCACATTCCTTGCAGCCCTTGCAATCCATTCCCCAGCCACACGTTGGGGGCCTCCAGACTGTTTTACTGTCCATGGCCCAGTACAAGGGGGCCTGGCTGGAGCCAGCTCTTCCGCCTCCAGTGTGGGGCTGGGAGCAGGCGGGGATATTGTGTGGCTTCGTACCTGGGGGGACAGATGGGGGGACAGCCAAGTCCAGTCCCCACGATGGAGCAAACTGCCGTCTGACCTTCATTTCCCATCCTGGCTGGTGAGTTAGACCAAAGTTCCTGGCTTGACACAAGCCACAGAGCCATCATCTAACAAGCTAGTGTGGCCCACTCCATCAAGGGAGGGGGGAGGAGGGATGTGTGGGGCAGGGTTGTGTTGCCAAATGAAAAACCGTGCTGTATTGCTTGGACAGCATCTGCCAGTCAACACAGATATTGAGCAAGAAGAGAGTCCAATGGTCTGATGCAAAGTAAGGCAGCTTCCAGACAGGCTTGCTGGATGAGCAATAACCATCAAAATAAATAATCTTTATTTGCATGTCTGCCCCATAACAATTGTTCTCTGGCTGGCTCACATAATGAATTAGCTGGAGCCCCTGAGGTGAGCTTCCTGGAGACCTTAGGAGCCACTGCGGGGTGTGTGTGTGTGTGTGTTGGCTGAAGTGTGTCTGCAACACGATGTGGGGCACCCGGGGGCTGCAGACTCACGACTGCTGCTATAAACCAGAGTGAAGAGCGGGGCTTGGGACAGCCGCCCCGTAGCTCAGCCCTTCTGCGAGCCCCTCTTCCCACGGACATCCAGCCCCACATGCTTCTGCTGTTATGCATTGGGGCAGGGATCGCACTGCCGTCTTTCCTGGACACACCAGAGAGTTTCTTGTTGCTACTATTATTTACATAATTACTACCACTATTGTGTTTCCCACCTTCAAAGTACTTTATTATGAAGAGCTAATCCACTGCTTAATTAATTTGCTGGCACTTGTTATAATGGGGGCCTGTGTGTGGATGCCAGAGTTCCAGAAACTGCCGAGAAACTGTCTCGGCCAGCTCTCCCCTTGGGCTGGCTCCGGACCCTGCCTTGTCCCCCCTGCCACATCCACATCTCCACCTGGCTCCTCTGCCAAGCAGAGCTCCCCTTTGGGCTCATTTGGGCCACCCAGCTCCCCTCAGCCTCTCCTCTGCTCTAAGGCCCGATGCTGCTGCTGCGGGGGCTGGCCGAGTCTGCTGCACCTGGGACTGGAAGGTCTTTCAAGAGCCCGGCCAGGTCTGCAGAGACTCCCCCTGTCCTCTCACAAGGGCTCGAGGGCTCGGCCACCCTTCTCCACTCCCACTAGGCTGATGCCTGTGCCAGTGCTTTCTGGTGGAAACAAGGAGGTGGACCGACCAAGGGGTCTTGCTTGTTTGGTTTGCAGCTGCTGCCTGTGACTTGTGGTGCTCCTTTGGGGCCGCGGTATGAGAATAAGGACAGAGCAGAAGCTCCCAGGTGGTTGGGTCCTCCTTCGGGTCCTCAAGCATCTTCCTGGGTCAGGCAAGGCAGGAATGTGGTGAAGGATCCCAGGGGGGTTCAGACCTTGGACAGCTCCGAGTGGGGAGAAAGGCGGTGGCTGAGAGAGCCGGGACCAAGCAGGGTGGAGAACCTGTGGCCTGGAGGGGTCTTGCCTGATTCCAGGAGTGCTGCTGGCTCCAAAGGTGCTGGGGGTGCATCTGTGCCTGCCTGCCTGTTTACATTTTAGAGCTCTTGAGGGACTCCTCCAAAAGAGAGGGTGAGGGAGAACTGTATTCTTGGGCCATGCTGGATACAGCCCCCCCCCCACTTCTCCTAGTGCAGAGTTTCTCAACGTGTGGGTCCCCAGATGTAATTGGACTTCAACTCCCATAATTCCCAACCAAAGACCACTGGGGCTGGGGATTATGGGAGTTGAAGTCCAATAACATCTGGGGACCCACACGTTGAGAAACCCTGTCCTAGTGCAACAGGTTTTGGTAGCGTGGGCGGGTCTGTAGTCAGGGCGGTGGGAGGGGGGCACCCCCTCTGACTCCTCCCCTGAGCCTCCTGCCTTGACTCCACATTGGGAGGGGGGGAGTTCTGACCCTGAAAACTTGGCGGAGTGGGCACGACCTATGCCAGCCACACTTCTGGCTCTCCTTAACTCACCCTCCAAGTGCAAGGCTTTGCTCAGGACCCACCCTTCAGAATCACCTCTCAGGAGTCTAACAGAAAGTCCTTGCGCTCACTATTTGGTTTGATGAAGATGATTCTTACAAGGAGTCTGTAAGATCACTGTTCTAACTTATGTGAGTAAGAACATCAGAACTGCCCTGCTGGATCAGGCCCAAGGCCTCCCTAGTCCACCACCCTGTTCCCCACAGGGGCCCACCAGATTGGTTCCTCTGGGAAGCCCACAGGCAGAAGGGGAGGGCGTTCTTTATCTCCTGCTGCTGCCCCCCTGCAACTGCAACCCAAATGGAGGAATGGTGCCACTAGGTCAAGGAGGATGCCAGCATGGCTAACAGGTGAAGTCAAGGAAGCCATAAAGGAGAAGAAGACCTCCTTCTAAAATGGAAGTTCTGCCCAAATGGAGAGAACAGAAAGGAACACAATTTCTTTCTGGCAGAAGAAGTGCAAGGTGACAATAAGGAGGAACATTTAGCTAAAAAGCATCAGTGAAAGCTCCCCCCGCCTTCCGGGTTGTCCACTGTGTGCCAGCAGCAGCAGCAGCTGCCTGCCTACCTCCTTTGGGGAAAGAGCGGGGAGGAAAGGGACCGAGGCGGGGGTTGCCAGACTGATCTAGCTCCAGCTGTTCATTTTGCTGGCAGGGCAGCTGCTGGGGCTGTACAGGGTGCTGAGTGCATGGCAAAGCACCCAGCGGTGACGATGATCTCCCCGGGTCCTTGGGAGAGCCTTGGCCTGCTCCAGCCCACCAGGGACACATCATGAGCCAAGTTAGATGGGTGTCGACTTGCTCCAGCTTCACCACGGGGACCAGGTCCATCCTAAAGCACCCCAGGGATCAAGAGCTGGCTCAGCAACTGACCTGGCTGAGAGGACCCAGGGCATGAGCATGGGGTGAGGTGAGAGAGGGTGAACCTGGCCCACCCCGCCCCGATCAGAACACACCATTTCAACTAACCCAAAAGTTCATTTTATTAACAAAACACACCGAACACAGACTTCTATTCGGAGAAACAATCAGAGAAGATGGGGGCTCTCCGTGTTTCTCCCCTTTGCCCTAGCTGGCCAAGGAGGTGGGTAGTCAGTCATTTCTGCATGCTGTGAGAAGATCCAGGCAGCCGCTTTGGGTTAGAATGAAATCCAAAGTCCTTCTCTCTGCCCTCCCTGCAGAAGGGGCAGGATGATACCCAGGGAGCTGGGCATTCCGGAACGCCAGCTGAAGACCCTGGACACGAGACGGGCTTCTCCTTTCCAAGGAACCTGCCTGCAGAATGGACACAGAATGGACACAGGGCCAGCTGACCAGCTCTTGTGTGTCTGATGGCATCTTTGCAGATGTCTGCATGCCAAGCCACCGAGAAGCCTAGAGACAGGCTGGTCAAAAGGTACCCCGTGCCAGCTGCTGCCTCTGCAAAGTGCCCCCCCGAGGCTCTGCAAACCACCACCTTGGCCCATAGTCACCCCCTCCCCCGCCGCCTGATGGCTCCTTCTTAGCTCAGGCTTCTGCTGGTGGCCAGTGGCAATGGAGGTAATCTATGCATGGCCCAGGAGCAGAGGTCTCCTCTGTCAAACGGGCAGCCAATTACCAGCAGACAGGAACGGGATGAGCATTTCAACTCATTTCCAGGTTTCAATTAAGTGCACAGGGGCCCAGCCTGGAACTCCCTGTGCGATGCCTTAATTCTCTGCCTTCCAGTCCCAAACAGAGCCATAACTAACGGCAGCCTGTCTAGGGAGTGAGCAAGAACAAAATGAGAAATTCTTCCCCCCCCTCCAAGAGCAGCCCAGCTGCCCTCCACAGCGGAGATTTACAAAGACGCCTGCTAATGGGTTCCTCACGAGTCCTGCCTTCAAATGGGAGCTTCAATTATTTATTCTATTTACTTGTGAAATTTATTAATCACCTTTCAGCACTACTTGGTGCCCAATTAGGGTCAAAGTAAACGTGACTTGAAACACGTTGGTTTGTCCTCCACCTATTTTTCTCCTGTGTGACTAATTTTTAATAGTCCTGGGGCCCCGGTCTGGGGCCAGTGGCAGGTTCCCTCCTGGGGCAAAGAGCAGCTTGTGGGCCTTGGCTGCCCATGCCAGGGTCCCAATCCAGATTGCCACTGGCTGCTGTTTACCTAGAAAGGCAAGCAATGCGGCAAAAGTCACATGATCTGCTTGGTCCTCTCTGGGATTTTTCGGCCTCCGTGGCCACAGGAGGCAAAAGCTCCTGTGTGTTTGTGTGTGTTTGCATTTCAAGGCGGGGGGCAGGTGTGTGTGTGTGACTTTAGATTTTAAAAACCTTTGGGTACAAGAATAGCTCCAAGTTGGTCCTGGGCATATTTATCCCTGCTCTCTCTTCCATAGACCTTCTTGCTTGGCCTCTTCTCCATGCTCTGCCCTGCCTTGCCTGGATCTGCTTCCCCTTTTGCCTGGAGCCAGTGTGGTGTAGTGGTTAGAGTGCTGGACTAGGACCGCGGAGTCCCGAGTTCAAATCCCCATTCAGCCATGAGACTAGCTGGGTGACTCTGGGCCAGTCACTTCTCTCTCAGCCCAACCTACTTCACAGGGTTGTTGTGAAAGAGAAACTCAAGTATGTAGTACACCGCTCTGGGCTCCTTGGAGGAAGAGCGGGATATAAAATGTAGATAACGATGCTGCTGCTGCTGCTGCTGCTGCTGCTGCTACTACTACTACAACATAATTTTAGCATCTCTGTTGCTCTGGAGCGAGTCCCAAGCAGCCTTATGGGAGCCACCAGCTTGCCTTGAGGCTCAAATCCTCTTGTGCAGCAGGCTGGGGAGGAGAACTTGGGGGAGGCAGCAGGAGAGAAGTTCCCTCCGCAGTGCCTCTGAATGGCCTAATGCTTGGCCTCGAAGGCCCCCTTTTCATGTGTGTGGGGCCCTGTGCCCCTGCCACAGGGAGCCCCCCACCCCACCCCGGGGCGGCAGCCTTGATAAGTGCCGGGATTGGCAAAGGAATCCCTGCAGAGGCAGCAGCAGCTGTCCTGGTGGGCTGTGAGCAGCAGAGCGAAAGTAGCCCCAACAGGCAGCTGGCCACTGGAAGATCTCTAGCCAGGGAGAGGCCAACACCTCCCCCGCCCCCAGGTCATTGATTCAGTGGCTGAGCTGCTCTTAACCTCAAGAAGTCTCTCTGGAAGTCCAACCGAAATCTGTCCTCCTATAATTTTAGGCCAATCAAGCTCGCCCTGATGGCAGCCCTTCCTCCCTCCCTCCCTCCCTCCCTTCCAGGGTGCTCTCATGTCCACCCCACCCCACCCCACCCCACCCCAAGCTTTCCTTCTCCAAGCTCATCTGGCGGATTTCTGTGCATCTGTGTACAGGTGTTGCAACCCTATTGTGGGGCCTGTTAGATGGACGGAGGCCTTTGGGGACTGGGAAAATCCCATTATTTTCCTCTGGGTACATTCTGTGGGTGTGAATATAATGATGCGGGAGGTGGGGTGGGTGGATGGGAGAGAGTGTGTGTAATTTCATTTGCATTCTTGTGTGGTGGTTACTGTTTTCAAGTCCCAGGATGTGATGCTGATGAAAGACAGTTAATTCAATTTCAACAGAGAAATTGATTAATGGACTGGATTAAAATAAATCCCTGGTGTCCCAGGTCTCTGCAAAGCATACCAATTCCACTTGATCGCCCACTTTCCTCCCCCCTTCTCTGCACAAGACTTCCGTGTTGTAGAGAACAAACAAACATTCCGGAGAAACAGGGAGGAGGCTCCTTAGTCTGTCTGTCTGTCTGTCTGGGGGTGGCGAGGGGGGGCCCAGGTTAGATTAAACACAGCTTCCTCTTTAATTAGCTTGATTTATATGCATTTATACTAACAGACTAGCCTGCTGGGAATACATTGATCTTGCATTTCTTCTCGCTGCCTCCAGCAGATTTCAGAAATGAATATGCATTTGTAGAAAGGAAAACCGAAAGGAGGTGCAGAGTCTCTCTCTCTCTCTCCCCATATGTAGGTCAGAGCTTCTTCCACCCCCACCCCCAAGAGAGCCGGAAAGTGGGCTGAGTTAGATCCCTGCCGCACTTCATGGGGCTTCTGGGGATGAGGGTCCAGCCTAGACACAGACAGACAACCCACCAGTGGCTAGAACAAAGACAATGCAAATGCACCTAAATCCCAACACTTTGGGGTCCAAAGTGCTACTTGGGGGGAGCTTTCCTGCAGCTGCCCTTATGCAGCTCTTGCCTCCGGCCATGGAAACAGCCGGCCTTGCTGCTCCCCAAGCCCCTCGTTCTGCACAGGCAGGGCCAGGAGCCAGCCAGTCCCCTCTCCCGGCTCCCCTCGGCCAGGCCTGCTCTGCTCAGGCACCCTGGATGCCAAGCCGGACACGGCAGGGAGGTCTGCGTGGTTCCAGGTGAGCGTTGCTGCCTCCTGGTCATCTTTTCACCCCCCCCCAAAGAGCTTGTAACTCTGACTCTCTCTCTGGTCCCGAGTGCTCCTCAAGCTGACTCGTGATTGGCTGGGACGGTTGGCGTGGGAGGCATCTCCACCTCAACAGGTCAAGGCAGTCGGGCTGAATGTCGGGGGAGAGCTGGCCTCAGGGGGTGGTGTTGGGGCCGGCAGCCTTGAAATGTCCAGCCCACCCCATCCTTTGGTTTCCTCTGATGTACCTCCATAATACGGGTGGGGGGCCTTCTCGAAGAACGGGGATATAAAGACTTCCTGTGGTCATTTCCAGGGGCAAAATGTTGGCCAGGAGAGCTCGCCTTCAGCAAGAGGCTGCCGCTTCCTGCTTCTGCCACTGCCTGCGAAGGCATGAAAGGAGGGGGAAAGACATGGGCACAGCAGAAACATTCTCGGGGGGGGGAACACTTGCCACCCCCAGAAACCAGTGGCAAGCTGCTTCCCCTCATGCATGCCCACCAGACTGGCTGCGTCCACTTGAAAGGAGCCTTAAACTGTGCAGTGAGGGGACAGGTAGCGATTCTGGCCCCAGCTGATGATGCAGAACGACTGGGGACAGTATGCGGGAAATGGGGGGGGGCGCGAGGGGCCATCACTTGCACAGTATGCCGGACTGCCCCAGAAGTCTCCCTACCCAGCTGACTGGGGTCGGCTGTGCTGTGCTGCCCCAGGACCAAACCAGAGGCAGAAAACGCCCAGCAGCCGGCCTGACCCTCTCGCCTGCCCTTCACAACCTCTCTGCAGTACAAGCACAAGGGGGGGGGAGGAGGAGGAGAGCGAGCAACTCTCACTGCTCCTGTCGTTGTCCACTCCCAGCAAGAACGGCTCCCTGATTTCCATTTGCACATAGTAATTTCTCTCCCCCTAAAACCCGCCCACAGCCCACAGCAGTGAACCCAGCCCAGCCCTCACCAGAGGGCAGGCGTCGTCCTGCATGGAGTCCCCTTGAAGCAGGGACTGGTCAGTGAGTCCATGCGAGGCCCACATGCACTTCGGGGTCCCTGGCTAATGGTAGGAATGATAACAAGCCCCGGCAGGTGCCGGGAAAGCAGCCAGTCCGCAGCCATGGGTCACTGATGCAGAGTGGACGGAGCCCCTGATGTCAGAAGATTCAATTTCATGTTTTCTGAGAGAAGTATTTATTACCAGGGAGAGTCTGGGTACCAGAGGAGCCTCTTTGCCCTTCACCAGCCCTCACTGTCTGCACACTCCTTCCCCAGAATCAAATTAAATGCCTTTTATCAGCCTGATATATCCAGCCACAGCTCTTTGTGCATTTAGTCCCCCCCAAGAGTTCTACCTGCCTGCACAGCCTTCACCCCACCACAATGCCGGTTCTGCTTCCACTGCTACGGCTTCTGGAGGCAGAGAATTGGTGGAGCAGATGTGAGGGTCCTCCTCCTCCTCCTCCTCCTCCTCCAGTGGGACTTGGAGGACATCTACATTCTTGTGCAAGAGACATACAATTAGACACACAGCACACAGCTTCTTAATGATGTTAAAAAAAAAAAAGGTCTACGCAGACCAAGGACCCAAAGACAAGAAAGGGAACTGTTGTGCCCAGATCAACACCCACTGAGTGTGAAGTCTGCAACTGTTAAGTCTACAGGCCTTTGCTCATCAAAGTCCTTTGTGACCCCCCTCTCTCTCGCCTCCCTCTGTTTGTCATTCTCACCCACCCCAGTTGATATTAGGTGGTCAGTTCCAAGGCCTGATGAAACTGCGCAGAGCACATCATGTAGGCTGCTGGTGGGTTTGAGTGTGTGTGGTGAACAGCCAGACAGCAAGAAGAGTGCGTCCCCGTCGGCACCCTCCTCCCAGGGCCGCCATGCCCCTGACGAAACAGCCCCTCCCCACTGCACAGCCGCTCTCTCCCCTTCTAGTCTGTGGTGAAGTGAACAGGCAAAGTTGCTCCCAGGCCAACTCCTTCCGGCTCCTTTTTACAAAGGGTCTCTTTCCATACGGAGCAAGAAGAAGCCGGCGGGTTTCCAAGGGCAGCTTTGCTGTGATCGATGCTGTCCATTTTCTCTCTGATAGATTTCTGAAGTGGTGGCAACCCAATCAATGAGAGGCAATGTAAATCATGTTAATTAAACTATTTTTAAAAGACATTCTTCAAGCTTCCAGGCAAGCCAAGCCATGCAAATGTGCCCTTGGGGTCCTGAAGCGCTTCTCTTGCAGGCTGTGAGAGCCATCTCAGCAGAGTTTGGAGCCCTGGCTTTCACAGGTCCTCCTCTGACAGGAGGATGCTTGAGGGGCTGGGCACAGCCTTGGGGAAAAGCACGTGGAGTTGGACTCCCAGGAAGAGGCAGCAAGGACCTGCTTGCAGAGTCCAGGCCCTAGGTGAGACTGGCTGAACCCCCAGCTCGACAGGCAGATGCAGCCCAGCTGTGCTCAGGAATCCAGTGTTAGACTAGCCTAGAGTTGAACCTGTATCCTCCTTTTGCAGAGGGGAAAAGGGGTTCAACTTCAAAGAAGCGCCCGAGACCCAGATAAACAGCAGGCATGATAGTCACGATTATCACAGTCCAAGACCATGAAAACAAAACAACAGCAAGTTGTTCTAGTAAGAACTAACCAGCCTACTTTCCTTTCACTGTATCTACATCTGGACTAAATGAAAGGCAAATCGAGGTCAAGATCTCTTGCACCTCAAAAGTTCATGTGTCCACCATGACTAGAGACCACTTTACAGAGGCTTTTTCAACCCCCTCGTTGCAGAGTTGGGCACAGGCTGTTATTTCTTCCCTTAGCTGCATTACCGATAAACAAACTGTCTGGCTGCACTGGCCACCCTTACTGTCCAGGGTGAGGTCAGGCGGCTGTCCGACACTGCAGGAGGGGACAGTGAGCCAGCGGAGGAGAAAGACGGCATGCCGACAGGCCCCGTCAGCCACCCAGTCGCCCCTCTGCATGGCGCGTCCAGCAGGGAAACAAGGCTGGGCAAGCCGGGGCTGGGGAGAGCTTTGGGAGAGGTGTGTGGGAATGATGTCATTGGCACACTTCCCGAGGGGAGGGGAGGGGCTCGGCGAGGAGGAGGGAGGAACGGGAGGACAGGGAGTGCAGCTGCCAGAGATAATGGGTTAATAAAGAGGGGCGCTGGCCCCCTAATTGGGGGTGGGAGGTGCACAGCCTGCGAGGGGGCATTTAAGGAGCTGGCCAGGGATGAGTGGCTGGCAAATGGTGAGAGCTGGGTCCTCTGGAGAGAGGTCAGTACCAGGAGCAAACAGCTTGGTACAGAGGAGACTCACGGTGGTGTTTAACCCCTCCCCTGCCCTACTCTGAGGCCGGCCCCTGCGTGCCCAGGTAGGCTGAGCAAAGAAGTCCTTGCCGTGCAGCTGGACACAAACTTAGAACAATATCAGGGAAATGCAGAGCACACAAAAGAAAGATAAGTTTCTGATGCAAACTGACTAGCAAACTGTTCCCTAGGCTAAATGTGATCGTTACAGTCACTCATGGCAATTGTACCCAATTTGGTTCATATTGGTTCAGGCATTGCAAAGTTGATAGGCGGGGGGCGGGGATGACACACGGATACATGGACACACACAGAGAATGCCGGGTGATCTCATAAGCCTCCTGGAAAGTTGGCTAAATACACAGAAAATAAGTTGTTCTAGTAAGAACTAATCAGCCTACATTCCTTTCATTGTCTCTACAACTGGACTAAATTTGGATCAAATCGAGATCCACAAGTTAGATCTCTTTTGCTTCAAATGTTTATGCATCCGCCATCTTGGATTGGGGTGGATGACATCATTACAAACACCATTGAATTGTCCCTGTATGTCATTCACTACAACTGTACAAAATTTGGTTCAAATCGGTTAGACAGTCCTTAAGTTAGTGCACTTGTGCCTCAAAAGCTCACACGTCCACCATCATGGATCAGGGTGATCACAAACTACACCATTGAGGTGTCCCTATATGTCCCCACAGCTGTAGCAAATTTGGTTCAAATCCATTAAGCAGTTCACCAGTTAGACCTCTTGCGCCTCAAAAGCTTATGCGTCCACCATTTTGAATCAGTGTGGATGACATAATCACAAACTACGCCATTGAGGTCACCCTGTGTGTCACTCACTGCAACTGTACCTAATTTGGTTTAAATTGGTTACAGTCCACAAATTAGCCTGTGACTGCTTGCTCCGCATATGTTCACATGGTTGCCATTTTGAATTGGAGTGGATGACATCATCACACACCACGCCATTAGGGCATCCCTATGTGTCCCTGCAGCTGTGCAAAATTTGGCTCAAATTGGTTAAGCAGTTCACAAACTAGCTCACTTGCGCCTCAAAAGTTCACGTGTCTGCCATCTTGAATCAGTGTGGATGACATCATCACAAACTACACCATTGAGGTGACCCTTTGTGTCACTGAGCACAACTGTACCTAATTTGGTTTAAATTGGTTAGACAGTTCACAAATTAGCCCACTTGCGCCTCAGATGTTCACACAGCCACCATCTTGAATTGGAGTGGATGACATCATCACAATCTACTCCGTTGAGGTGTCCCTATATGTCCCTACAACTGTAGCAAATTTGGTTCAAATCGGATAGGCGGTTCACAAGTTAGCCCACCTGTGCCTCAAAAGTTCACACATCCGCCATCTTGAATCAGGATAGATGATATCATTACAAACTGTGCCATTGAGGTGTTCCTATTTGTCCCTACAACTGTACCCGATTTGGTCCATAGTGGTCCAGGCGTTGTGAAGTTGATAGCGGGGCGGGGGCACACAGACGGACACACACAGAGAAAGCCGGGTGATCTCATCAGCCTATTGGAAAGTAGGCTAAGAATGAATACAGATGACAAAACTTACAGTTATATGGAATAATTGGGCCAGAAATAATCTCTTAATTTTTGATCAAATTTTAGACACCAATCACAGTTTCCTGCCTTTTGAACAGCTGTACACACAGTATGATCTGCCCCAGAGAGCTCAGTGGCAATACCTGCAACTGAAACATACTGTAACTTCCAGGTTTGGGCTCTCTGCTCCAGGTGCTTCTGAAGCACCTGGATTTTTAGGACATATCATTTGCCCTGCTGATCTGCCTAAACTCCGCATGTCCTTATACCGCTGGAACATGTCCCACAATAAATAAGACTAATCACTCCTATGTGCTAATTGGAATGAGGAATTGGGAACCCAGATCCTTCCTGTCCGGTGGACCAATGTTCTAGCAAGCATAAAAGCTTCTACCCTAGATCTTAAATTGAGGCTTATGCAGCAAAAAGTGATATTCCATACCTATTGGACACCTTATTATTTATTTATTTAAAATATTTCTGCCCCGCCCATCCAGTACACTACCGCCCGGGGTGCTCACAACATTTATAGAACAGTCACAATGTAAACACCTGGACACTTATTCTGTAAACTGATCACTGCTTCTCCCTCATGTTGGTGCTGTGGTGTTGCTGAGGGCTCCCTCATTCAGATGATGGGGAGTTGCAATGTAATCGCTCCCTTTTGGCAAGACGTGATTGACCGCGTCAACCTAGTTTTGAATTCCAGTTTTAAGTCTTGTGACAGAACAATCCTCCTTGGTTATTCACCACGTGTCTGGAACCTCTCCTGGGGTAGCAGATCATGGCTCTCCTGTGCACTGCTTGTCACCAAGTGTATTATTTTACAGTGTTGGGGAGATAATTTCAGCCCCTCAGTTTATCAATGGATAGCAGACCTTTCTAATCCGGCAACCTTTGAACTGTCAATTTACCGTCGTATGCTAAAAAGAGGACTCGCACACCAGGATTTAGAGTTATTTGCATAATTTCCTGTTTATTTCAAATCAATAACTGTGTTAGCCCTTCACCCTCCCCTCCCTCATTTTGCGTTTGTCCCTTGTTTTTTCTCTCATATCCCCATCTTTCTGTTTTAATCACTTTGTTATAACATGGAGAAAAAAAACAAAAACATGAAGCTGTTGGGGTGGGGGTGGGGTCCTGGGTGGGGCACTCTTGAACTTTCCTCAGGGAAGGGCTGGAACAGCTCACTGTCCCTGGGTAGCAGCCATAAAAAGCAGTGGGATGCTCCTGGCAGTCCGCGGAAGGGCTCCGCCCAGGTCTTGTGGGCCCTGCTTGGAGCCCGCCAAGGTCCTGACTGAACAGGGTCCTGTGCTGGTGGCCGCCATCTTTTTCCACTAGGGTCTCAAGTGTCAGGCAGTTGGTTGGCCCTTGAGACTGGTCCTGCTGAAAGAGGTTTACAATAGCAAAGGGAAGGAGAATGCAGGATGGAGCCATGGTCTGATTCCACAGCACTGTCGCAGAAATCTGGGGTTCTAGGCCTCAAATCCCTGATGAGAAAGTGAACCAAAGTTACTGTTCAGGATGAACTGATGCTTTTTGGAATGTGTGATAAGGAGGGCCTTGTGGGGGAACCATGAACAATGGGATTACTGTACTCTGAAGACTGGACATGCGTAGTTGGGACCATCATGTATCTTGTCTAGAAGAACCATGACTGGTCGTTCGGCAGAGGGTGGGGAGGATGCTCAGCATACAAGAGCCTATGTACAGCTAGATATTAACATAAAGATAAGAATGAGTATAGAACATATCACCCCCATTTTGTGGGATGCTTCACCCATCACCTGGCTGTGATTCTCATTACCTAATAGAAGTAATGAAATGCGATCATTACAGTCACTCATGGCAGTTGTACCCAATTTGGTTCATATTGGTTCAGGCATTGCAAAGTTGATAGGCGGGGGGGGGGGGGATGACACACGGATACATGGACACACACAGAGAATGCCGGGTGATCTCATAAGTCTGCTGGAAAGTTGGCTAAACGGTACATACAACGGTAAATTGACAGTTCAAAGGTTTAATCTGACGGAAAGGGTGTTGGCCTCTACCTAGAAAAAGTACCCTAACTCTTGTTACTGCCTAGAGAGAAGCTAGAGTGTAGTATTTCCGCTCCAGTGCAAAGCAGCTTCCTCAGAGCTCCAGTCCCTGGCTGGCAGCGTCTCCAGGTTCTCAGCAGGGCCAGGGGAGTCTCTTCTCCGAAGGAGGCCTGGCGAGCTGCAGGAGAGCTGCTCCCAGTCAAAGTAGATGGTGCCAAGGCAGACAGACCAAGGGCGAGAGTGCTGCTGGGCCCAAGGCTCCCCCCGCGACACCCTGAGTCCCCACGGGTGGTGCTGGAGTGGGCACTGGGGAAGGGTCGGTGCCCTTGGCTCACCCTGCCCTTGCCACTGACAGTGCTCTGTGGCTGGCTCCCTTTTAAGGCTGCCACGTAGCTGCCCCCCCTCCATATTCATAAGGTGATGGCTGTGCTGTACCCTTCGCTGTGCAATTATCATGTTAAAGGCTCACTCATGCTTATCAGACTGTGGCATGATTTGAAGCAGTCTTGAGCTGGGGGCCTGAGGGGGCTTCAGCTGGCTGCAGGTTGCCGAGAAAGGGGGCGGGAGGCAAGAAAGTGCTTGCTCCTGCAGGGTCAGGGCGGTGTGATTTCTGCAGATGTGGGGCAGGCCATGGGGCTGGCCACGGTGAGCTGGAAGGCAGCTCCTCTCCAGCATGCCCTGTCTGGAATCCAGTGGCGAGATGGTCCCAGGGCCTGGGCAGGCGGCGTGGATCAGGAGTGAGAGATTGGAGGGCCCGAGGTCAGGGAGGGCTTTGAAGAGGAGGGAAGAGGGTCCAGGAGCAGGCAGGGGGGCAGTGGGAGGAGGGGAGGAAGGGTGTCTGGCTTCTCCGCACAGGTCGGTGATGGGGCTGAGATGCAATATGGGTCCTGGAGCTTTAGCTTCCCGTTGGCATGTTCCAGAAACCCTGCGGCTTTGTCCCTGGGAGCATATTGATGAGGCTCAAGAAATACGACTTCGGAGTCCAGTGCGAAGCTTTTAGTGGTGCAGATTACATCATCCATACCCTTATTAGCCATATCAGGCAACTGTAATTTATAGCTGGTCTTCTAAGGAGGACTATCGATATATTTATTTCCTTCTAATATATAGCTGAGCAGTACATGAAGTCTATCAAGCCTTGCCAATTTTCTATTGATCCTCGTATCAATGGATTTTTTCATGCATAGATGTTTGGCTCCCTGACAAAAATAGAAACACTTTTGTGAAAGATCCAAGAAATATTTGGACCCTTTGGCTCGGCTCTTGTCAGAAGCGGCAGAAAGCACCCTCGGCTAGTCCATCAATCAGAGAAGGACGGTGCTGGTTTGGGGATGGAGAAAAGGTCCTATTGATCAGCCCAGTGCCGGGCTTTGTTTAATATTTAATCAGGCAGAATAGTGAGTAACAAGAAATGCTACTGTTACCATTTCTCAAAAACCAAGAGACTTGTGGCACCTTAAAGACAAACGAATTTATTGTGGCAGAAGCGAGAGACCACTTCATCAAATGCATCTTGAAGTGGACATTTAAGTCGGTAAATGTGTGTGTTTGTATAGAATATCCCAGAGGGGCGGGAAGTGGGGGGGGGGGGGAGACCGAGGGCTGTGCAAGACATCCTCTCTCCATGTTGCCATTCTTTTTGAGTTCATAATTCATAAAAACATAAGAACAGCCCTGCTGGATCAGGCCCCCCAAGGAGGCCCATCTAGACCAGCATCTAGTTTCCCACAGTGGCCCACCAGATGCCTCTGGAAGCCACAGGCAGCAGTTGGGGCAGGCCCTCCCTCCTGCTGTTACTCCCCTGCAACTGATACTCAGAGGCATCCTGCCTTGGAGGCTGGAGGTGGCCTTTAGCCCTCTGACTAGTAGCCGTTGATAGACCTCTCCTCCATGAAGTTACCCAACCCCCCTTCAAACTATCCAGGTTGTTGGCTGTCACCACATCTTTCTTGTGGCAGAGAATTCCACAAGCAGATTATGCGTTGTGTCAAAAAGTACTTCCGTTTATTGGTCCCAGATTTCCTGGCAATCTAATCATTTGCCTGAGCTCCATTTCATCACTTGGTGGGGGGCTTCCCCTGGCAGCCTGAATTCTCCCCAGAATGTCCAGAGGGTGATCAGGGAATGGGGGGCGCTGAGATGTGGCCGCCCTGAGGAGCTCAGCAGCCCCCTCTTTGTTAGAGGAGAAAGAAAATGGCCCCCCTGCTGCTGCCCCACGTCAGCCTCCCCCCTCCCCCTGTGCTCAGTTGCAAAAATGAAGTGTGTGTGTTGCGGGGGGTGGTGGTGGTGGCTTTGGATGAACTTTCATTTCAAACTCCCCGGCCTTCCATCGAAGCCCCAGGGATGCAGGGGGAGCCCAGGCTGGCGTTGCAACCCTGTAGGGCCAGCTTGGCCAGCAGCTTCATGCGGGCGTCTCCCTGTGAGAAGTGGCATTGCTGTCTGGTGCCTTGAAGGCTGCTCCAGGACATTCTGGGAGGTGGGGCTGCTCCCTCCCGCAGGCTGCAATGCCGTCCTTTCCAAGACCAGCTCTGCTCCCATCTGCCCCTAGCCCCACAGAAGCTGTGCAGGCAAATGAACCCCAGTGGAGGACGGGGGTGTGTGTGTGATGCGGACTGCTGGCTGCTGACGCCATTCAGTGTCGGTCCGTCCTCAACAGCCACCAGCCACGTGCCCAGGCGATGGGCTGGCAGCTGCTGGGACCCAATCCTGCCACGCTGTTGTTGCAGTGCGTGATGCAAAGAAGGCACTGCAGCAAGGCCAGTGGGTGCTTCTGGAGCTGCCTCTGTCCACTGGCTTCTTCTTCCGAGAGGCAACGGCTGCTTCATGGCCAGCCACTTTGTGGCACTTCCTTGGCTTGGAGTCAGGACAGGCTGATGGGGCGGGCGCTTCAAGCGTGTAGCGAAGACCCGGCCCCAGGAGGAGAAAGAGAGTGCCTCAGCTCAAGGGTGGGCGAGAAAGAGGCGGTGTGGCCTTCATCCCACCCACCCCCACCCCCTGCCAGGTATCCAGCAGGGATGGAGAGCAGGAAGGACCGGCAGTCGCTGAAAAGGCAGGAAGAGAGTGGCCAGACTGTTGCCTTCGTGCACAGTGAGGGAAGCCCGGAGGTGGCAAAGGGCAGAGTGATGCCAGCTGGGCGAGCCATATTGTGGCGGGGGGTGGGGGGCAGCCGTGGCTCTTGAACAATGCTGCCCCTCCTTGCTTCCTCACTGCCCTTTGCCCAGCAGCGTGCCTGTGTGAACCGTCAGAGCCAGAGGGGGCCACCGGACCTGCAGCAGCCAAGCCCCTCCCAAGGCCCAAGTCGCCACCCTCCCCGCTCCCAGGAAAGGGCCTGTGGGAGCCCTGCTCCTCCCGTCCCCTTTGCACCCGGAAAGGGGAAACGAACCTTCTCCATGCTCCACAGGCTGTGGGGAGGAGGGTGGAGCCATTTCATCAAGGGCTCTTTAAACTGCAGGGCGGACTTCATTTACCATAACAGCCTGGCATAAAAGTTTAAAGGCTTTAACAAAAATATCTACGATCCAGTTTTACGCCCCTTCAAGTTCTTCTAATAAAGCTGCAAAAGAGAATTTATCATCTCTCAGTAAATGTGCCACATCCCCACTTTCTCTGGCAAGTTAGTCTCAGACGGCTGGGACATAAATCGCTTTGCCCTTCCCACCCAGGTCTCTCGGAGAGCTCTCCCACCGTGACCCAGCTGGGAAGCTACCCGGCCACTTTGGTTCCTCTGGAAGAAGCAGGGAGGGGGCCGCTCCCAGCATGAACTTCCCTGAACCCCCCCCCCAATATTAGGGGACTTGTTTTTGCCCTGGAATAGGCAGCCCCAGCAAATGCACTCATCCAGAGGCGCTGTGGTGCTGTTTGTTGGTCAAGATCCCATGCATGCTGGGTCCTGGAAGCACCGGAAGAAAGGAAAGAACCCTCAAGAGGCAGAATATTTGGAAAGCATCATTCATCTTCACTCTGACAATCCTGGTCTACTGACTGCAATAAATGAATGTATGTAATTCCACTTTGAGGCTGGAATGACACATTACATTAAACACACAGCTGCCGGCCAAAAATGGCAGGCCTCCCTCTGTGACGTCTCTGTGACGCCTTGTGGTGGTGTGTGGTGGTTTGTTTCTCTGCTCCCAGTTATGATGAGGGGCAGGGGCAGCCCCCACCATGATAGCAAGACGTGGGACACCAAGGTGTCCTAGCTGGGGGTGGGGGGATCAACCGCTTTCTGCAGCAGCCATGCTCTTTATATCTTGTGCATGTCTGGCCTGGTGTGGAGGGTGAGGGCCAGCTGCCCCCAAGTGGTTGTCAGAACTGGCCCTAATTGGGACTAAGGAGAACACCCTGCCTCTCTATCTGCAGACTTGCACAAAATCAATAACCCTTTTTTAGGGAGGCTGGGGCGAGAAGAGAGAGAGAGGGTTGGCCGGGGCTCCCGAAATAAGTTGCGAATGTTGCCTGTCGCAGTGATGAATGTGCCATGGACCAAGCCTGGCCACTTAGCTTCTCCTTGTGCTCAAACTAATCCCTGTGTCCATCAATCATGGAGGGAAAAGCCGGGCCCCTCATTTATTATTACCTCCATGAATATGCACCGCAAAGACAACTCTTCCTTAAGGCAGAAGGGAGGGAAGCAACCTTCCTCCTCCTGCTCCTGCTCCTCCTCCTGCTCCTCCTCCTTTCCTCTTTGGTCTCTCAGGTTGGCTCACTTCTTCCCTCTTGTTCTGCCTCCTTCAGGGAGCAAACTAGGGCGCCCCCCCCCCCAACTACCACCACGTGTCTGCCATGGCTGAAGCAAGCTGACCGCCTGCATGCATCTGCGCAAGGCACTGCAATGGGCACATGGGTTGAGTGGCTTGCAGAGGTAATCTCTCTGCCTCAACCATTCTCGCAGCTTGGAGCAAAGCCCCCATTAAGAGAGGGCTTGGATGCCCAAGCTGGCTCTGAAGGGCTCCAAAAGGACAAGCCCAGAGTGAGCAACTGAGCACCAGAATGGGAGGTGAGGTCAATGGCACTCTGCAAGTCCACCAAGTCCCACCACTTCACCTGCACACTGGCCAGCTATGAGATCATGGCATTCAGGAGCCATGACAGAATAAGAACTATGCAGCTGGTGTCGCCACCACTTTGGGAAGTGACTCTGAGTCTGATTCCGAGGATGCAGGATCAGCACTGGCCCCAATCCTGGAACCTATCATCAGGCCAGAGCCAGAGAAAACTCCAGAGCAGAGCCCCCACCCCTCCACCGCCCAAACAGCCCCCTCAGTATCCGATCCCCCAAAGTGGCACCCTTGCAACCCAAGCCCTTTAAGGAGCTGGCTCTTCCCACACCATCACACTCCCTGATACTCCATGTCAGCACTGGCAGCTGGCTAGGCAGGATCAAACAGGGAGGAGGAGGAGGAGGAGGAGGAGGAGGAGGAGGAGGAGGAGGAGGAGGAGGAGGAGGAGGAGGAGGAGGAGGAGGAGGGCCAGGCTGGAAGACTTCCGCTTTCCATGCAGGGAGGCGGAGCCCCAAAAGGCTCTGCTGAGCCCAGAAGTATTGAAGAGCTCCGTCTGCCTCTGGCTGCTGTTGGAGCAACGTGCCCCCTGGAGCTGTCTGTGGTGCTGAAGCCTGCTGTGCCTTCCAGACCTTGCAGGCTGTTGTTACTGAATGGGGCAGGACGTTTAGGGTATTACTGATGGATCTGCTGCACATGTTGGGAAAGGTGGGGGAAAATATTGGGAAAGCAGTTCTTATGGAACACATAATATTGCATCTGAATAGTTGGCTAATTCATTATACATAACTAATTCGAAAAAGAATGTCACTGAGGTGGCGTCTCATGCCGAAGGTTGTGCAGAGGAATATCTCAAGGCAAGGGGGAGGTGTGGCCATGAAAAGTGTCCTGATTATTGGATTAGAGGGCAGCGAAGTAAGCCTCACATTCTGGGATAAGGTGACGGGCACATTTCTGCTGGATGCTCTTCCTGAGATGCCCATGGTCCCCCCCCCCCCCGAAATATGCGTAGCTGGATCATGTGCATGGAAGAGTCAGAGCTAGAGTGGAATCTTTTTGAGCTACTGCAAAGATTCTAATATGTGAATCCTGGAATAGTTATATAACCCCAATGGAATCAGACTGATTGTAGGGGGCACAGGACAGAGCTGCACTGACTGGAAGTATCAATTTTATTCAGTTACAAGAAGGAAAAATAATGAGTTATTTTGCATTCAAATGGGTGAAGTTTGTGGAATAAGAAATTTCATCCAGATCATTTTTGTGACACTTTTTTGGTAATAAATGGAGGTATTAACATTCTCTTTGATGTGATTGATTGCTGTATTAATGCTGCAAAAAGAAATTAAGAACTTGATGATATTGGAGCACCTGAAGTGGAGGCAGGGAAGGCAGGCCTTCTGGCAAGCCCCAGATTTCAGTGGGGTGCATGGCAACAGTTTTCACTCATACAGCCAAATATGGAGAAATAATCCGGGGTGCGTAGCAGGGGATGTGCAGGATGGAGCGCCAGTACTTCTCTCTGGCTGTTGGGGGGCGTGGCCATGGTGGCCATCATGGAGAGCACCTTCACTTCTGAACTTGCAACCACACCACGTCTTCAGTGATCAGAGATTGGACTCCCTTTCCCAGGGGGAAGAAGAGGCACCCTCCTGGCTGGTGGGCCCCCTGATCAGCATGGGCACACAGGTTCTCTGGCCAAGGAGCTTTTAGCAGCTGCTTTTACACACAAGTGAGGAGGGGGAAACACTTCCCTGAGGTGCCCAACAAATCTCTGCATTCAAACCAGGAGGCTCTTCTCATGATCCGTCAGAAGAGCCTCTAGTGGGTGAGCGGGGAGAGCGGGCTTAGCCCACTCCCCCCACCCCCGGGCAGGGCGGCCACCCACACGACTGTCGGCTCTGTCCCATCTGTATGGCTGCACCCAATGTTGATTTCCTGAGATAAATGTAAGGTGTTTGAGGGCAAAGATGTCTTTTCTGACACAAAATCCTTGGCGGAGAGCATGCTCACCTTTTGGGGGGATCCTGTTGACAGCCATTTGTTCCCCTCTCTGCTGTGGCACCATTCCCACCCACCCCCACCACCCCTGGTTAGGACTGCCACCCCTCTCAGAAAATAAAAAGTAGGGTGCCTTGCAACATTTGACAAAAATGGTTGTGAAACTCACAAGCTTAATTTTGTGAAACTGAACGTCAAAAGCAACATGTGAAGATTGGGGGTTGAAATGTTGCTGGATGTCCAATTTCTGCCAAGTTTCGCTCCAGCCCGAAAGCAGAGCTGCTCTTCCTGCTGCTCCCTTGACTCCACAGGCTGCTCGCAGAGAGGGGGTGGGCGGGTTGCACAGCAAATGGGCTGAAGCCACTCAAGCCCCTGAAGAGGAGATGCCGCCTTGAACTCCCTCCGCCTCTGGGGCGGGGGGCAAGAAAAAGCTGGGCCAGGCAGGGGAGACATCTCCGAGGAGTTCATGCCGCTCCAGCTAAGCTCTCAGCTCTCTTCAGGAGCAGGTGTCAGTTCCAGACTTTGCCCTGGAACGCCTCCCTAATTAGTGCTTGGGAATTGTCTAGCAGAAATGAGGCTGTTCCGATTCAGTGGAACGGTTTTTGCATGTTCAGTAAACAACGGGTGACTTGAAACCCAATGTACAGTCTAGGAATGGGCGTCTCTGTGATCATGCAGTAGAAATGTTTTTGAATAATCTACACATGCAGTGTAGCCCCAATTCTGCTGCTAAGCCTCAGTGACAAGCACAGTTAATGTGGCAACTGTCCTTGAAACTGGGCCTCAACGGAGGCTGCCTCCCCCTCCACCCCCCCCACTTTCCCCCACCTTTGCGATGGATCTCAAGGCGGGTCTTGTTTTCAGGTCAGCTTTGTTTTCCGTCAGGGTTTGGGGGGGGGGGAGAGCAGTCTCCTCCCCAGCTCAGTAGGGGCAAAGCCCCCAGCCACTGGCCAGTCCTGGGGAGAATCCTGCGGTCGATGGACATGGCGAGGTCAACGGCCTCTTGGCTCTGGCATGGACCATCCGGGGGATCTGGGAGCTCACGTGGCAAACCTCAGCACAGCAGTGCTGGATGCACCCGGGCAGCCTTTGCCAAGCCATCACTGCCCGGCCTCAGTTCTCCATCTGCAAAATGGAGCTCTGCCCCCAAAGAAGAGCAAGGACTGGCGCCCTCTGCAAATGAGTATGCTCGAAGAAACCCTCTCTCTGATCTGCTGCCCTAGAGGCAGGCCGGCCGGCCACAAGCAGAAGGCCCCCAAGGCTGCTTCGCCCTCCACTCTGGGAGTCGACCAGGCAGCCCCCCCCCCCGTCCCACTGGCCTGCTCCACTCCCAGCCACGCTGGCTGCTGGCAGAAGGCAGGCTGGCGTTGCTGGGCCTGCTACTGACCCAGGGGGGCTGCAGGGCTCTTCCTTGCTGTGTCTGCCTGTTCTCCCCCTCGTGGCACACAACCGTCCCCAATGGGGGAACAAGGACAATGAGGGGGGGAGGCCCCTCCCCTGACCTCCTCTGGCTGAGCAAGCCAGCGTCCAGGAAGGCGGCCCGTCTGCTGGGAGAGGGGCCCCTGCAGGCATCTTCCCTGAGGGCCCCTAGCACCTGGAGCCAGCACTGTTAGGAGCCTCCCCCTGCCTCTGAGCAAACGGTCTGCGGGGGGGGGGCTGTCCCACTGAGCTGCAGACCATGCCAGGTGCCCCCCCCCGCCGCCGAGAGGGATGCAGCCAGGTGGCCTGGGATGCCTGCACAGGCCCGAGGCGGGGGCAGGGCAGCTGGCGAGTCCCTGGGGGTGGAGAAGAAGCCCGAGCCCCTGCCAAAGGCATCTTGCTGGGAGGTGGGGGGGGGGGCTGGCACCGGGGCCAGGGCTAGGCAGGCACTTGGAGGAGCCGCGGCCCCTTCTGATAATCAGACGCACTCAACTCCCTGCCGCCGCCCCCCCGGGGTTTTTTTCAAAGCCTCGAAGAGTATCATACAGCACTTGCCTGACGGAAGGTGGAAGCAGCAGGGGGCTGGGGGAGGCCAGGAGCGCCCCCCCCCCGCCCGGCTCTGTCCCCCAGCTGCCTCCGCTGCTCTCGGGGAAGAGCTCCTGGAGGAGGGAGGCGGCTGAGCAGAGTCAGGGCTCCTCGGAGCACTCCCCGGGTCCCAGCGGCCAGCCCCGAATGACAGCCTTGCCTGCCTGCCAGCACATTCAGGCCGGAGCGCGGGGTGTGTGTGTGTGTGTGCGCTGTGAGAAACCCACAGCAGGGCGCAAGTGCTGCCCAGGCTCCCTGCCTGCCTGCTGGCTCCTCTCTGGGGGAGGTGGGGCTGCTCCCCAGCGCTGAGCTTCCAGGCCACACCCAGCTCCCCCTCCTGGATAGCAACGTGGGCATTTCTTAGGCAAAACAGGACAGGAAGCCCGACTCCGCATGCCCGTGTGCATGGGCGGGGGTGCAGCGGCTGCAGGCCCCCGCTGTTCGGGGCCAGCCTTCCGGCCTGCCCAGCAGCAGGAGGGCACACAGGCGGCTGAGGAGGGACCTTCTCGAGGCAGCGAGCGCCCCGGCCGGCCCCCTCCCTGGGATCCAGAGCTCCTTGGGGCTGAGGCAGAGCAGAGCGGGAAGAGCCCCCCTGGGTTTCCCGTGAGCCTCAGCCATCCCTTCCCGGAACAAAGGCAAGGTGATTAAAAGTTAATATCAGATCATGGCTGGAAGCAGTAAGCCGGCTGTAATCACCTGGATGTGGGGATATTCAGGGCGGGTGTGATGCCAATTCCTCGGTGAGCGCGAGAATGCGCCCGGCCGGCTCTCGCGCTCCAGTTGGGTTGGGCTGCCTCGCTCCCGGGGGCCTTCCTCGGGGGGCTCCCCTCGGGCTCTCCTTCACGCCCCTCTTCATCCAGCTCCTCGTCCGCTTCCCTCAGCCAAAGGCAGCCCCCCACCCCACCCCCAACACACACCATTGCTCCGTGGAGGAGGGTCTGCTGGGCATGCAGCAAGCCCCAGATGGCTCCCCTGATGGCATCTCCAGGTGGGGCCGGGAGGGACGCCTGGCTGGAGCCCCGAGGAGCTGCTGCCAGTCAGAGGTGATGGTACTAAGCTAGATGGGCCAAGGACCCGACTCAGCAGAAGGCGGCAGCTCTAGGGACTCACCTCATCCCCCCAGCTGAGAGGTCAGGAGGGCTCTGGATGGACCTGAAGCACAGGACTGTCCTGCCCAGTGTTACCCACAGTTCAGGATGGCCCTCAGCACTGCAGGGTGCCCATGCACAAGGATGGCTGCTAGAAATGCGGCGTCTGCTGCCCATCCCAAGACTGAACTTCCAGAGACCTGGGAAAAGAACGGGGCCCTGAACAACGGAAACTCTGTCTCTGGCTGCTCACACGCAATGTTTCAGCAAGACATCTGCAGTGCTCCAAGACAAGGACTCTGATTTAGGGGGGTCAGGATCGGGAAAAGAAGGACTGCCCTCCAGCCCCAAAGAGGGATGCTGGGAACTATGCAGAAGCTGCTTGTGTGGGGCTGTCCGTCCCGAGCCACAGCTGATGCGCTCGGGCTGGTGGTGCCTGGCATTGTGCATCTGCCTGTGCTTGCTGTCTGTGCATCCTGAGCAGAGCACTGCCAAAGGTGCCCGTCCAGGAGGAGACGGAGAGGTTGTCCAGGGAGCTGCTGGACCAAAGGCTGCTTGTGGGCGTGAGGGGCATAAAGCACACACAGCACACCGAGGAGCTTTGAGGAGGGAGGCTGTCAGGGCTGCAGCTAATGCGCCAGCACCTGCACTTCGGAGAGCACTGCAGAGAAGTCAAGGAGCAGTTCCCAAGGAGACAAATGCAGAGGTGCAGCTTGATGGGAGAACTTCCTTTCACCTTGATTCAGAAGGAACTCAGCTGCTAAGAGCTTTCTTCCAGCTCGTCATGTTGACACAGGGCCCTTCAAGCTCCAGGCACGCACTTCGTCACGTTGCCTGTTGGGAATCGCAGTTCGTTTTGGGCGGGGGCGGGGGCGGGGGCAGGGAGAAGCACGTGTGAGAGACCACCGAGGGACTCTCCCTGTTCTCCCATCTCAGAAAATGCAGCAGAGCCGCCTCTGCCCTTGTACACTGCTGGGAGCTGAATGGGACCAAACTAGATCTCTCTCTCCTGTACTGAACCCTCATTGCACTGGGTGCCAAGGCTGTGATCTACAGGATCACGGAGGGATCTTCTTCTTCCTCTTTTAAACTGAAGAAACATAAAGAGGAATAAATGCTACAGCTAAACCACCCAACTTGAGTTCCATCTGCTATCATATCCAGGTTCACCAGGGACCATGTTTGGTCCAGAAGAATACCTGAGAGTTCAAAGAGACATCTAGTGGTTGGCTGACATATTGCAAGCAAAAACTTTAGCTGGGCGCTTTCCAGATGGCCCGCGACCAGCACAGTGTCTCAACGTATCCCTTAAGCGCGCTGTCCCTGTGCTGTAAGCCAGATTCTGTTCACATTTCCAATGCCTTCTTTTGGACTTTGTTGCTGCATTGTAGCCCTAGAACATCACATATGCGCATAGCAGAAAAATAGATGTATTTCCCCATTGCAGCTTACAACAGATTTCAACTGCAGTTTGAATTTGGCACACAAAATGTTGCAGTTCACACCACTTTCTGCATTGTAAGGCTCTCTGTCTGGAAACCACCCTAGAGGAAAAAGTTCAGGTGACCTTACTCAGAGGGGTGACTTTGAGGTGAATATACTTCTGCAGTGTAGTTCCATCCAGGATGCACAGTGGGGCCGATATTTATATTGTAAACCAGATGCTATTTATAATGGAAAGCATGCTCAGAAGCATATTATGAAACACACATGATCTCTAGTAGATAGAACAAGGAATCCAGGGAACATTAACTGAGAGCCCCGTGTGTGCAGCTGTAGGAGTGGAGACCCAGGTTCAGGTTCCACCAGCCACGAAGCTCACTGGGTTACTTGGATGTTTCTGTTCATATATATTTCAGCCAAAACTACTTTACAGGGTTGTTGTCTTCCTTACAGGAAGGGGGAAATGCAAGAAAGAAATGCAATCACTGCAAACCCCCTTCTGGATTCCAGGCTATCTCGCCTCTCTCTCTCCACCAGAGTCTGTGGCCTCCAGGCAGGTTCAAATCTTGCTCCAGGAAGAGTCTGGCTCACTTGATCTCCTAGGCAGTTGCTGTTGGCCATGGTCCAGCCCCAGCTCAGAATGTGGAAGCCCCACTCATTTCACTGGGGAGAGTGAAGGGTGTGATGAAGTCAGGCCAGCTGGAAAGCATCTGGGGAGAGAGCAGGAGGCCTCCTTGTGAGCAGACAGACAGCACGGAGGAGGGCTTCTGCAGGTGCGGTTGCAGAAGGCAGACTGCCTTACTCATGTCCTGGCCATGAGAGACCACAAAGAATGTAGGAGGCGTGAGGGGTTAGTGGGCGTGAACTCCCCCAGCCTGGATATCCCCAAGCCATTGTGAACTGCGCCCACCCAGCCTCTGAATTTTGCCGGGTCTCTTCCCCACCATCATCTGCAGGACTGAAGCTCTTCCTGGAGATCTCCCCCCACCCCGAATATTTCAATATTTCTCACACTATCAAGTCATTGCAGCCCTCAGGCTTGCTTTTGAAAGTCACCTGAAGGGAAATGCTGGTTCCTGGAGACTCCCGGACATTCCTGAGGCGGTGGAGTGGAGTGTCCCTCTGCAGCCCCAGGACAGCATCGTTGTAGGCAGCTGCCACTGGATGTCACACCTGTGGGGCTCCTTGGGCAGGAGCTGAGAGCGTGGATGGACCCCTGGCTGGCTCTGACACCCCCACCCTGCCACCCCCCAGGCTCTGCTGCTTCTCCTCTTCCTTTCCTCAGGAACTGCCTCCAGCACCCCAAGTGTCTTGCTCCTCCGAGGCAGCAGCCACATGCCCTCAGTGGGCCTGAGGGGCAGTGCAACAAAGAGCTGAGGGCCCAAGGGCACGATCCGGTTAGCCAAGCGATGGGGCTGCTGCTTCCTCTCTAGCCCAAGTCAGGGGCTTGAGTGGAGACTGTGCAGTGCACTCTGGGCGGGGGGGGGGGCACTGTGGTGTATGGAAGGATCATCAACTGGAGTCTTTTGCATGGTGTGCAGGGAAGAACAGGGGTAAAATTGGCTTCACACCCCTTGTTCACATAATGCACAACTGCCACTAATGGAGATCTGGTTGGCGGGGACTAGAAAAAGGGCCCTTTGAGTAGTGACTCCTTGGCTTTGGAATGCCCTCCTGGAAGAGTTTTGTCACCACTCTCCCTTCTTCAGGGTTTCTGAGAAACTGCTTGAGGGCCCATCTCGTTAGGGAGGCTTTTTGGTGTTTTCTCAAACGTCAGTATATTTTATTGATGTATACCAAGAAGGAGAAAAGGTACCACCAAGTCCAGGAGGACGCCAGCATGGCTAACAAGTAGAGTCAGGGAAGCTATATAAGGGAAGAAGACTTCCTTCAGAAAATGGAAGTCCTGCCCAAAAGAAGAGAACAGGAAGGAACATAAACTCTGGCAAAGGAAATGCAAGGAGACAATAAGGGATGCAAAAAGAGAGTCTGAGGAGCGTCAAGGGGAATAACAAAAACTTCTTTAAATATATCAGAAGTAGAAAACCTGCCAGGGAGGCAGTTGGACGCTTTGATGACGAGGGTGTGAAAGGGATTATTAAGGAGACTATTAAGGAGGAGAAGGACATTGCAGAGAAGCTGAATGAGTTCTTTGCATCTGGCTTCATGGCCAAGGACACTGACCATATACCCTTTCCGTAATTGAGCTTTTCAGGTTTAGCAGCTGAGGAACTGGGCCAAATTGAGGTGACAACGGAAGATGTTCTAAACTGTCTTGGGAAACTAAAAATTATCAAATTGCCAGGTCCAGATTTATTATTTCTATTTTTTAATTTTTTTAATTTGGCATCCACTCAAGAGTTTAGAAGGAATTCAAATCTGAAATTGCTAATCAACTAGCAAAAATATGTAACTTGTCCCTACAACCAGGCTCTGTACCAGAGGACTGGAAAGTAGCTAATGTAACTCCAGTTTTCAAAAAGAGATCCAGGGGTATCCAGGAAATTACAGGCCAGTCAGCTTAATTGCTGTGCCAGGTAACTTGATGGAAAGCATACTTAAGGACAAAATTGTGAAACAGAAGAAAAGGCCTTGCTGGAGGAGAACCAGCCTGGCTTCTGCAAGGGAAAGTCTTGCCTCACTAACCTTTTGGAATTCTTTGAGAGTGTCAACAGGCATGTGGATAAAGGTCATCCGGTTGACATAGTATACTTGGACTTCCTAAACGCTTTTGATAAAGTTCCCCACCAAAGGCTCTTGAGTAAAATGAGCAGTCATGGGAAAAGGGGACAGGTTCATGTGTGGATCGGTAACTAGTTGAAGGACAGGAAACAGAGGGTAGGTATAAATGGAGAGTTTCTACAATGAAGGGAAGGAAGAAGTGGGGTCCCCCAGGGATCTGTACTGGGACCGGTGCTTTTTAATTGATTCATAAATGGTCTAGAAGTAGGGGTAAGCAGCGAGGTGGCCAAATTTGCAGATGATACCAAACTCTTTTGGGTAGTGAAATCCAAAACGGATTGTGAGGAGCTCCAAAAGGATCTCTCCAAACTGGGGAAATAGGCAACAAAATGGCAAATGCAGTTGCAGTGTAAGCAAGTGCAAAGCGATGCATATTGGGGCAAAAACCCCAACTTCAAGTATGTGGTGATGGGATCTGAGCTGTCAGTGACTAACCAGGAGAGAGATTTTGGGTCATGGTGGACAGCTCATTGAAAGTGTTGACTCCATGTGTGGCAACTGTGAGAAAGGCAAATTCCATTCTAGGGATCATTAGGAAGGGGATTGAAAATAAGAATGCTAATATTATAATGCCCTTATACAAATCTATGGTGCAGCCACATCTGGAGGACTGCGTACAGCTTTGGTCACCGTATCTTAAGAAGGACATTGTAGAACTGGAAAAGGTGCCGAAGAGGGCAACCAAAATGATCAGGGCACAAGAATTCCTAGGAGGTGGCCAAATGTACCATTTGGGAGCCGGCCTGGGCATCCCCCTGGGCATCAGCATAGACTGACCATGGTGGCTCTCACAAAAGCTGGGGAGGGAAAGGGAGAGAGATGCCCATCGTGGGTGGTGGGAGTATTTCCAGTTTCCCAGGGCTGGAATCACTTCTGCATGCCGGACCTGCCTCGGAAATCCCTGCCACCACGTTCTCCCGGACACTCAGGATAGAGCCCTGGAGTGGAGGTTGTGCTGGGATCAGAAGTCCCCACCAGGACAGTCACGTCTCTCGGGTCATGTGGCCCTTTGCTGTAGCGGAGGGACATTTCTGCCTGCCCAGCGCCGGCCCATGCATATGCCCGCCCCCCCTCCTGCTGGCTCAGGCTCCCTGGCACTCCACCAGGGGCCAGCTGGCAGCCTCTCAGATGGCACCTGCCACATTTGACAGGGGCTTACAACAACTGATTAGCGGGTGCCTCGTCCTTAATTAGGGAAGCTGCTGGAAATGTCGCCGCAAGAGAGCTGCCTCCCAGAGCTGCTTGTGTATGCTGGACTCCCGCTAGTCAAGAGAGGAGGCAAAGGCTGAGCCTTGTTTATGTCTTGGCAGAGCTTCTACTCAGAAGCCATCTGCTGCCGCAGCCCCTGCCAAGGAGGAAAACCTCTCCTTGCCGCCGCCTCCTTCCATCTCACCAGACTGGAGGCTGGCCAGCGCCGAGTGGAGCTTCCGTCTCCCCCCCAAGAGGCTCACCTACCCCTGGCTGCCAAGAGCACCCGTGGGAGGGAGGGGGTGGAATCTGTGGTGGAAGCTCCGCTGGCCAAGTGGCTGTCTTTGGAGCGGGACCTGGGGCCATCCGGCTCCGCGGTGGCTGCACTCACGGGCAGCCGATCTCTCCTCCAGGGTCCTGGACGGGAGCCTCCTCCAGCCCTGCCTGGCGTCGTTGCAGGGATTGTGCCTGCCGGGACCTTTGGAGAGTGGCACCTGCGGAGCTGCCCCCTGTCCTCCCTGGAGTCCACCACGCAGCTCACAGTGCCCAGCAGGAGAGCATTTTCTCTGGGGCTGTTGAGGCGGAGGTTGCACCCGGAGCCTGCGCTGGTGGCATTCAGGGTTGGGAGGCCCCGAGAGGCTCGAGCCTGAACAGCCCTTCAGTGCAAACCGTGCCTGCCTACCCCCACCCCCCACCTTGTGGTCAGGAGCGTAGCGAGACCCCCGGGGGCCCAGGGGCAAAATCTTTGCAGGCGTGTGCACGCCCCAACCACACACCCCGTGTCTGAAATCAGACACAAGGAGCAGGGCAACCAACAGCTCCCCCCCCCGCCGCCCTTGCCCCCATGATGGGGGGTGCTGTGGCTGGGCTGGGCCTCTCCTGCCAGCAGACATCTCTCTCTCTCTCTCTCTCTCTCTCTCTCTCTCTCTCTCTCTCTCTCTCTCTCTCTCTCACTGGCCGGCTGAACTGCGCACTTATGCAGTTCGACTGTGGACGTTGCATGCCTGTGATGTTGCAGGGGGGCAAAGATAAGAAGCGGCAGCAGGACAAGGGCGGTGGGACAAGGGCAGGGGCTGCTTGGGGCTCCGGTCTGCTGGGGGGGGGTCCCTGATCCTCTGGGCCCAGGGACATTTGTCCCGGTTTGTCCAGTGGCTGCTACGCCCATGCTGCTGCTCGTGGCTTAGTCCTGCGCGGCATCAGAGGCAAGAGGCATCGGATGCAAAGCAAGAGGCAGCACAGCAGGGGTGGAGCCACAAGCAGGGGCACCACAGTGCCCCCCCCCCATGGTTCCCTCTTTCCCTTTGATTCCTCGCTGCCCTGCATCACAAGCCCAACCCTCCTGGTGGTTCTTGGGTGGCAGGGAGCACACAGCAAAACGGCGGGGATTTTCTTTGCTTCTTTGCTTCCTTTCCCTTTTTATGGGGATGCCTTCATACCAAACACTTTGAAAGTTAATTTCACAAAGCTTGGAACACTTGATAGTTTTAATTAACCTGCTGCCTGGGGAAATGCAGGCTGCATAGCCAACGCTCGTCCTGCCTCCCTCTGGCTCGCTATCACACGCTGGGTAATGCCTGCATTTCCAAGGCAGCCTCTTTTCCCCATCCGAGTGGCAAGGCACATCCAGTTGCTTTGCCTCTAGCCAAACAGCCCCACGGCCCCTGGGTCCTATTGGGGAGGCTGCCAGAGTGGAATGTGGTGGGGGGAGGCAGGCGGGCAGAGCGGCCACTCTCTGACCTGAAGGCGATGTCTGTGCAGAGGCTTTTGCTGCCTCTGCAGAACAGCTGCTGAGCCCGAGTCACCTCCTCTGCCCAAGCAGAGGGGCATTCCAGAGGGGCAGGCCTTGCCTAGGCAGCAGTTGCATCGTGTCTGCTGCTGCCAAGCGCTAGGCACAGCAGGCAGCAGAGGAGCGGGGCCGTGCCCTGCCCACCTACCACGGCCTGCCACATGATCAGGGTTAGAGTCTTCTTCGTGCCCCTCCATCGGTAAGAATCCAGGCCATACAGCCACAGCCTGTGAGATGCAAGCCAAGCCAGGAATCTTGATGCTGGAGCCTCCCTGCCCGCTCTCTGGTGCCTCTTGGGCCTGAGGGAGAAAGTGGCGCCTCCTCTGGACCTGATCAGTTCTGCAGCGGCTCTTCCTAAGGCGGCGGTGGGGTGGGGGTGGGGGCAGCCCATTCCCTAGTTTCTCCCATCCTGAACTGCCTGCAGGTTGGCAACTCTACCTGATGAATGGCCAGCCTGCAGGCAATGTGGGTTTCATTAGCACAGGAGCAAGGTTGAGCCTGGACAGCTCCACCTGATGAATGGCCAGCCTGCAGCCAGCACAGCTCTCATTAATGCAGATGCAGGGCGGGATGGGAGAAATGGACAATCGGGACCCAGAGGCAGCTGCGCCTTGATTTGCACACACACCCACACCGCGCCGCTTGTGGCTGGGGGGGGGCACACCTGCCCCACTGCTCCCCCCCCCCAGTGAAGATGCTACACATAAATGCTCCATTCTGTAGCCAGTTAGCGAAAGATGGCATTTGGAAATGACATTTAAAGGTCACTGCCAATCTTCCCGCCTGGAGAATATGGACAGAAGGCAACCTCAAAAAGGGATTTGGGGACACTCGTCCGTGCTGAATGAGGCCCGTGTGCGGTGCTGAGTGGTGCAGGCTGGAGGCTGAGGAGGGGAAAGTGGCGGCCAGGTGTCCCACGTGGCACAGGCCAGGGAGGGGGGGCAGCTGGGGGAGCAGAGGGGAGCCTGGCCCCTCCGGCCTGCCTGCCAGCTGAAAGCACTGGCAATGACGGGCTACGTTGGAGCTGGTCTTCTGGTAGCAAGCATGACTTGTCCCCTGAGCTAAGTGAAGATTCCCCTCAGGGGATGGGGCCACTCTGGAAAGAGCAGAAGGTTCCAAGTCCCCTCCCTGGCAGCATCTCCAAGATAGGGCTGAGAGAGATTCCTGCCTGCAACCTTGGAGAAGCTGCTGCCAGTCTGTGAAGACAATACTGAGTGAGATAGACCAAAATTCTGACTCAGTATACAGCAAATTCCTCTGTAGCTTCATAGAAGTTACTTCTATATAGCTTCCTCCCTCTGTCTCATGTTGAGGTTTGTGATTTAGCAAAGCGCCAAGGAAGCTCCCACTCCAGTTACAGAGTGCAGAGTTTAGTTGTTGCAGCTATTTAAGTAACATGCATGGAAATCACTGTAGAGTCTAGACCTGCCTATCTATCAGCTACATAATGGAGAGAGAGAGAGAGAGAGAGAGAGAGAGATATGTTTCCAGCTGCTCTCCAAGAGGAAAGGAAGGGATTCTGACTCAGCCCGGGAAATGCCTCAGGAGTCGGGGTCATAGAGTAGAGGCAAAGCAGGGACAGGTCAGGAGACCCTCACTCGCTGCCTCTGCTCCCAGTGCCCCTAACAGTCATTTGGATAGTCGGTGCAAAAGGTCAGTGCCCTGCGACACCCTCGCCAACACCTCACAGGTCCACCCATCCTCACAAATGACTGCTCCTTGTTTAGCCTCATCATAGGAGGGATGCCAGCCGCGAGCCTCCCCGGGGCCTTGGTTGAAGAATGTTTAGGAGGACCCCCGTGGATCAGGGCCCAGATCTCTGAGAGAGCCCGACGAAGAGTATTGCATCGGAGGATGCGTTGACTGGGAGGACGAAGCTTCCCACGGGGCCAAAGCTGCAGGTGGGCTGGGTGCTCTTGTCCGCGAAAGGGGCAGCAGCCGGTCAGCTGCAGGCTGGACAGCAGACTGGCAAGGGAAGGACCCCCCCCCACGTGGCCAGTCCGAGGGTCTCTTTCCAAGAAGAGGGAAACGTCGCTGGTTGCCTGCCTCCGAGTGCAATGAGTCCACATCCGCTCCAGTTTTGCACCACAGGCTGGGTTTGGCCAGGCCGAGCCAAGGGAGCGCCCCTCCGCATCTCCCTGCTTCAGAGCGGCCCCTTTTTGCACAGGGACGCAGGTCACGACATGTGCAGAAGCCCAGGAGGCCAGCCGAGGAGCAAAGCCAAGGGGCCCAGCATCCCTGGGAGGCCAAATGGAAGACTGAGAGTGTGAGCTGCTGCTGGAGTGGGTGAGAGACAGCAGGACGACTGCGGTCGATGCGGGCCATTGATCCCGGACGGCCGACTCCTTTGTGCTCGTCCGTCGCTATCGACAGGCAGGCAGTAACGAGAAGAGCACCGATGCCCCGTGTGCTGCGCGTGCTGCTGTCCATGACGGAAGGGACGGGGCAAGATGATGGCGCTGTTCAGCTGGGCTGTCTCCCAGGGCTAGCAAGCTGAGCGGGAGGAGGCGGCGGCAGGGGCATAACTACTAATAGCCAAGGGGGGGAGGTGGCTGCCTGGGGCCCCCCACACCTCGAGGGCCCCCCCAGAGGCATGTCGCATGATGATATATTGTGAAGTGTGTGTGTGTATCAGCGAGGGGCCCATTTTAAAATTTTGTCTCCGGGCCCACTCCAGCCTTGTTACACCCCTGGGAGGAGGGCATGGCGGGGGGCGGGGGGGAGGCAGGCAGAGTGGGGAAGAGAGGAGGAGAGCCAAGGTGCCGGGCGAGACACCATCTCCCGGCTGGAGCTGCCTCTGAAGGCGTGGGAGGGAGGCCCACCGTTTGTCTGGTGGCCCGTTGAAGAGGTGTGGGGAGCCACAGGCGGGGGGGGGGCGCCAGAGGGAGGGCAGACACACACCAGGAGCTGCTGGGGCTGGAAAGGATGCTAGAGCGAGTGGGGCGGGGAGGAAGCCTCTTGGGGAGACTGGTGGGCAGGTGGGGGCTGAGAGTGTCCACCACGGGGCCAGGAAGATCCATGATCAACCAGCACTCACAGGCAAAGGAGGGAGGAGCTGGGCGCCAGAAGGGCAGGCCGAGCTGACTGGGGCGCTCAGGCAGGCCCCCAAGCCCAGTCCTGCTTCAGCTCACCTCTGAGAAAGAGAGAGCTTCTTCAAGGGCCTTCGGTGTGCTCCTCCAGGAAATACATTTCCAGCAGGTGCGTGTCTGGTCAGAACCACAAAAGGAAGAAAGACTCCAGAACAGGAAGCCCCTGCTCAGTCCGACGGGATGGCGGGGGGGGGGGGTGGCGAGAGGAAGGAGCAGCTTCTGCAGAGAGGCTGGAGCTGGGATAGGCCTGGCATGCCACCAGCCCCGCCCCTCCCCCCAGCTCCATGCATGGCGGGGCCTGCAGTCACATGGCCACGCATGGCCCTGGGGGAGAATCCGCCAGTCAGTTCTCCAGCACACACAGAATGAATGCTCATGGTCAAATCCATCTCTCACTCTGCTGCCCTCCTCCGTGGGAGCCACAGTCTGCACTTTGCACCTCGCCGCCACGTCACATGGCCAGACCATCTCTGGAACACCACGCACTTTGCACCAAGGCGAGAGGCAAAACTGGATCGGAAAAGCCTCGTGCAAAAAGCAGCCCATCTGAGCAGGTGCCGAGTGTCGCGTAGGGTGGTCCAGCCAGTGCTCAGCTCGCCTCGTTTCAGTCGGAGAGGTAGCCGGCCCCTCAAAGCCTCCAGGAGAAGCCACCCCACTTCCCCCCAAGCTCCCCTTGGCCACAGCGGTGGCAGCGGTGGCAGCAGCACCACGGCTGGAGATCAGCATCTCACCTTCTTCTGCCAGTGCCGGCTGTTCCACGGAGGCCCCCCAGGGGCAGCAAGCATCCCCTCCACTGGCCCAGGGCTCTGCCCTCCAGGCAACAGGGGCACCTTCCGCAGCTAAGCGCACTCTAAGCCCCAGAGAAGGACCCCCAAGCCGGGCACAACAGGAGGAGCCAGGGAGCCATGTCTGGTCTGGCACATACACACCCAGGGCTGACATAGTTACATACACTTCCGTTGGTATCGATGGTCTCTTAAAATAAACGCCATCATTTTGCAGAAGAGAGGCATTAATTCTGTTTCCAGGAGATGTGTCAAATCACTGGTCTGTGTTTGCACAACAAGCGCTTTGGTTCTGCTGAATTGCATATGAATTACTGCTTTGTTGAGCTCCAAGATCAAATGGGCTGAACTTTCTTACTTTCTTTCTTTTTTTAGAGCAGAGTCGCTCACCCTGCGTAAGACATGCTGGATGTTTGGTACTGTCTCACCACAAGATCTGGTAGTGTGGTGAAATGACTGGGGTGTGCGTGTGTGTGTTTAAAGAACAGTAGCAGTTCCTAATGAGCCAGGAGGTAGGTGTGTGTGGTGTGTGTGTGCGCCAAAAATCCAGCGCCACGGAGAAGGGAGCAGGGAGCGGAGAGGGGGTTCATGCTGCCTCTGCTTCCTGGCAGCAGTTGGGATTGCTCCTCTCTCCCCCACGCCACCTGTGGGCCATGCTGCCTGCTGCTGCAGGCTGGCCGTTGGTCAGGCTGAGCTGCACACAACTTAGAACAAAGTGGAGCTTGCCCATGGGAAGGGCAGGTGTGCAGGGGGCAGGGCAGGTGCCAGGGCCTCTGCTGAGCAGGCACCTCTTTCCGCCCATTCTAATCATGGAGAGGAGAATCCGCCAGGGGAAGGGGAGGCGGAATGCCCAGCATCCTGGCAGAGGTGCAGGGTGGAGTTCTGCCTCCCCCTGCCCCGCCCCCTGGCACCGCCGCTGTGCTTAGGCTGCTGCTGCTGCTGCTGCCGCCTCCGGGAGAGGGAGGCGGCACGGCGTCATGAGTGAGGTTTGGTTTGGTCTTTGAATCAATTTTTCAATGAGATTTGCTATCGCACACGCACAAAAAAGTCTATTAAATGTACGAAGCGCAAACTGTATATCTCCACTTAAAGGCTCAACTTATCTGCGGAGGCAGCCAACAGCTGTGGGGTTTTCAAATGTCGTTGTTCATCACAGGGCCCCACCGCCTCTGAAGGCCACAGGCAGCTGCATGCTTGCTTCTTTGCCCAGAGAGAAACGTCTCCTCAGGAGTCAGGGCCTGCTCCACCAAGCCCTCCTGCTTTTCTTCCCCAATCAGCCACTCTTGCCCCTTCTTCCTTCCACCTGGCCTGGGCACAGGGGCGTAAGTATCATAGGGCAAGGGAGACAATTGTCTGGGGGCCCACTGCCTTGGGGCCCCCCCGAGGCAAGTCACATGACTGACTCCCCCAGCCGCGCACCCCCCCGGGCTTCCTTCAGTTTTATTCATTCTCCAAAATTGACGTGAGTGTTTAGACCTGGAGCTACCAGAACAGCATCTCTTTCTCTAGTACCATTCAATGACTTGCATCGTCCACAATCTACAAACCCTTTTTAAAAATAATTTGCTTTTTGTTACCACGATTCAGCCTCATTTAAGATTTCTTTACTTCATGAGCTGAGCTTCAGTCGGGGGGGGCATTTTAAAATCTTTTCTCTGGGCCCCCTCCAACCTTGCTACGCCCCTGCCTGGGCAGCCAGGGATTGTAGGTGGGGGGGGGGAGTCCAGCCCTTCTGATGGTGCTTTGATTTATTTCCCCTGCTGCTGAGGAACACATTGGCAGGCCCAGATTAATGAGCCTCCCTCCTCAACTGCCCCCATATCGCTGCTTCTGAGCAAATAGACATACATGGGCCTGGCGGTCTCGAAGGTCCTGGGGAAGCATCCATTTACTCGTGGGGGAAGCCCCTTGAGAACAGGACCCGGCTGTGTCTCTCCTGGGGAGCCAGGCCTCCCCATCTGGCCCTGCAGTTCACAGGCTGAAGCCCTTCACAGAATGGCCTTGCCTGGCCTTCTCTGCCTCCCCAGGCTCTGTGAGGTGGAATCCTAGTGTGGGCTCCCCACTCCGTAGAGTCCTAGAGAAGAGTCCCAGCCTTCTTCGGAGGGGCATGCTGGAGGCTTCTGTTGCTTTTGTCTCAGCTACACAAGCTGAGCACCAGAGGAGCTCACCCCCATATCCACTTAGAAGAGTTGGCTTTTAGGGCCCCTGGGCCCCCCCCACTTCTAGTCCCTCCCCCTGCTCAGAGCAGGTAATAATTGTCACCCCGTCCCCACCCCATCCCTGTCCGGCCTCTCTTTGGAAACTTCCAGGAAAGGAGAACCCCGCTCCATTCTCTCCTTCTGCTTCTATCTTTTGCCAGCAGCAACAACGCTGTTTCTTCTAGCACAGGTGGCCTTTAATCCCTCCCTCCCCTTAGCCAAGGTGGGAATCACCTTCTCCAAACCGGGGAGGCTGCCGCATTCAAAAACTCCCAGGAGACCTGCATTGACTTCCCACCGAGGAGAGCCAGCCAACCATCCTGGGCCATCAACCAATGATCTGCTTAACAAAGGATGATCACCCAGTAGGAGAAGAAGAAGGAAACCCCTCAATTTGCAAGGCAGGCAGGTTCTCCCCACTCACAACACGCCCCCCCCATCCCCATGTCTAAGCCGAGATGTGGGAAGAGGTCTGTGTTGTGTGGAAGCAGTCAGCCAGGCCACTTAGAATGCCTGCGGACACTCTGCTATGTCACAGCAGCTCAGCCAATCACAGCCAGCACTGGAACATTCCTTAGAACACCAGATGCTCTGAGCGAGGCAGCAGCAACCCTTCTCTGGTGCTGCAAAGAGGGTGGGCAGGGGGCTGTGGGGGCCTCTTCCAAGAAAGCCTCTTGCTCCATAAATACATCCACTGAAATGCAGGACAAAGCATAATGTGGAAACGATGGAAGAGAAGATATATGGTGCTATCGCATTGCAATCCTGTTGGCAAGAATTTATAGCTTCGATATATTCCCCATTAAAAAAGCTTCTGCTGGCTGGTGAGGGGAGCTCAGTTCAGGAATCCACTGCAAACCATCAATATTGTGGGTTTAACCATTTAAACTGAAAATGAAATCAAATGCTGCACCCTTCATGAAGAATAAATGAAAATCTTCATAGCACGAATGCCCTCCTAATGGGATCATCAGGAGCTGCTTTGCCGAAGAACGCAGAAAGGGCCATCATACTCTCCACAGCATCCAACCAGATACCTGCATTCCACCCCCCATGCAGAGGTAGAGTGCCTCTGATCCTGGAGGTTCTGTTTAGCTGCCTATATGTGCACTGGAGAGGAACATGCTTTCCATTTCCCATGGGGATGCTGCTGATGAAAAGGGCCTTTTTAAAAAAATAGGAAGCTGCCATATACTGAGTCAGACCCTTGGTCCATCTAGCCCAGTATTGTCTTCACAAACTGGCAGCAGTTTCTCCAAGGTTGCAGACAGGAATCTCTCTCAGCCCTACCTTGGGGATGCAGCCAGGGAGGGGACTTGGAACCTTCTGCTGTTCCCGGAGCGGCTCCATCCCCTGAGGGGAATCTCTCACAATGCTCACACTTCTAGTCTCCCATTCACATGCAGCCAGGGTGGACTCTGCTTAGCTAAGGGGACCAGTCATGCTTGCCACCATAAGACCAGCTCTGCCTCTCTGTGGCAAGAGCCCTGCATCCTGGTGGCCACATGCAACATCCCTTGAGCAGGTCTATGTGCTGCACCTCCTCACCTGCTGGGGCGCCTGCTCCTGGCTCGCGGCTGTCTGTCTGTCCCCTGCTCACGGGGCACCCAAGAGCACTGCAGGGCCCCAGAGACGACCCCCCGCCCCCCCCGCGCACCCTCCCTGGCTGGTGGGCCGTGCCTCGAGGCTGCTGTTGGACTGGCACCCTCCCGGCCTTCCCTGGTTTGCATCACAGAGCAAGTATCTCTGGCGGAGAAGGCGGGTACGCTTTGGCGGGTCTCCACTTCTGGCTCTTGAACCTCAAGAGGGGGACTTGGCCGTCGGCAGCTCGGAAGCAGCTGCAGCACCTAACCTGCCACAACGCCCCCCCCGCCCCCCCCCGCCAGAGAGCCTTTCGGCGGGGCAAGGAACGCGCTGGCGGTGTATGGTCCGAGTCCCCGCAGTAGCCGAGACTGGTGGGTGGGAAGTCAGCGGCCCTGGAAAGGGCGGGGCAGTTCCCGCCACGGGAAAGGGCGGCAGGGGCGGGCGCTCCCCAGTCCCTGCAGCGGGGCCGGAGTCAGCTTTGGGCGGAGGGCAGGGCAGGCAGCTGGGAAGGTCGCCGCCGCCGCCGCTGCTGCTGCTGAGGCCGAGCTGCCTTCCGCAGGCGGCCATGGGCTCGCCGGCCTGCCGCCACCGGCTCTCTGGAGGAGTGGGCGCCCGGCCAAGACTGTCTCGCTCTTGCGTGGGGTGCCGGCCCCGGGGCGCTCCCCCAGCTCCAGCCGCTCTGGCATTCTGCCCCCCCCCGCCCTTTTTATGCGCGCAACTCGGATGTTCCGCGTGAAATACTCTACGAGATCCACTCCGCACAGCTGCGCGTCGTTCACTGCTGTCAGGACTGGGAGCCCAAGATGTGAAGGGCAGGGGATGGGACCGGTCGGCCAGTGCTGGGGAGTGATAGAGAAGCCAGCCTCGCGAGGCGGGTCCACCGGGCACTTTTACATGTTAATCTCAGTGGAAAGTTACCCAAGCTCTGTTTGATAAAGGGCTGTCAAAACCCTGGGCGCGGGGAGCACGGCGGCGAGGGGCTTGAAGTTGGCTGCTGCAAGTCCATCCCCAGCTCCAGAGCAAGGTTGCAGTCCTAGGAACGCGCGCCTGGGAGCAGGGCCCTTGGAATGCAGGGGGACTTACTTCTGAGGAGACACGCATCGGCTCCCTGCATGGCTGTGATCTTACTTACACTTACTGGGTTGTAAGTTCCAGTGGAAACAGTAAGGGCAGCTTCTGAACAAACATGTGAGCTTTGGAACAAACAGCAACACTCACCGTCAATTTAAAAAAATAACCCAATGACTAGATGTTCAAAATATGTTTTCCCAATAACACTTCCTAATGCAAATTAGGCTCTTAAAAATGATTGCATTTTGACTCTTCATACAAAATCTTCCTTTACAGACAAGAATTCTCTCTGGTGTAATAACTGAGCTGAGAAATTAATTTTGTGCCAATATGGACACCAAAACCATTTCAGAAACTGGACTAAAATACTTGCATTTTTAAGATTTTAATATACTGCTTTGAGGGGTAATTTCACCTTTGTTAGGGATCTCTTTATTTATTTATTTAGCATACTTGCATACTGCTCAAGTCTGGGCAATTTACTGCTCAAGTCTGGGCAATTTAAGACTCAAGTCTGGGCAATTTACACTAAAACAACACAGATTAAAAACAAAGTTAAAGCAAAATTAAAGCAATTTAAAACATTGATAGATTCTGTAAAGGTAAAGTGTGCCATCGAGTCAATTTCGACTCCTGGCGCCCCCAGAGCCCTGTGGTTTTCTTGGTAGAATACAGGAGGGGTTTCCCATGGCCATCTGCCGCACGTTATGAGATGATGCCTTGCAGCACCTTCCTATATGGCTGCTGTCCGATCGAGGTGCTTCCCATCGTCTGGGAGATCTACCAGTGGGGCTTAGTTCCTTTAGTAGAGGGGTAATGTGATCTCTTCAAGGTGAGCTGGAGAGTAGCCAGATCAGGACCAAGGTGCCACTAGGGCTGCTGAAGGCCGAAGATGCTCCGTTTGCTGTTCAACAAGCCAACTGGGCTTCCGAGCCTTCGCTTTGGGGTTCCCAGAAGGCTTTGCTTGCGTGCTGCTGGTGAGTGGCGACCCCCAAGGCTGCGAGGCCATCCGTCTGCCAGCCACCGTGGTGGCCGCCTTGAAGCAGGCTCTGGAGCAGGTGCTCCCCGGGGGAACTTGTCTTCTCCGTCTTCTTCTCCAGCCTCCAAAGAGTGCTTCGCGATCGTGTCCTCTTTCGGCCCCATTAGCGAGGATAATGATGGCTAACTCGTCATTAGCGCTCAGCGGAAACATTAATAAAAGATCTTCTGCTGCTTCTTTCCACTTAATTAAGCCTCCCGTTCCTTCCTCGTTCTCCTGTGGAGCCACGTTGAGGACCTTCTTCTGCTGCGGAAGCCCAGCGGCTCTCTTCTTCCCCTCCGCCTGGAGCCCTTGCAAGCAAGAGCCATGGTTGGGCCCAGAGGTGTTGCTCCAAGGGGCCTCCTCTGGGGGCAGTACTGCAAGGAGGGTGCCTCCCCCTGCGCTCAGAGCCGGACAAAAGCCCACCCCAGCCAGACTTCCTTCTGCTCCCCCACAGTGGCCACAACTAGCAGGACTCCTCCTCCCCTGGGTGGCACTGGCCATGAGGGGCCTTGCCCTGTGGACGGAGGATGCTGGTCTAGAGGAGGCGGGCACCGAGGGCTGTGGGCTCTCCGGATCCAGAAGAGGAGGGCAGGAGAGCATTTGCCCCCCCCCCCGCTCCTCCTCCTCCATCTGAGCCGGCCCCTCCAGTTGTTTAGCAGGTGCTGTCCTTGGTGGGGAGGGAAATCATGGCTCAGCTGCTGCCTGCCAGTCTTGTCCTGGAGGGGCCTCACCTCCAGCTGTGAAGCACTTGAGGGCCACAATCTACAAACTCATGTAGAAAGTGGGTGGGGGGATGCTCTGGTTCAACAAAAGCCCTCCCCTGTCCACAGTGGACCGCCTTATGGTCTACCCTAAGAGACCCCGGAAGAGATCCCAGCTGAGAGGAAAGTGTTGGGGGAGGGATGAAACCTCCATATTCAGCTGCAGTGTACCTTTGAATAAGACTTGCTGGGAGCAACAGCAGGGCAGGGCTATAGCCTTCATGCCCTCTTGTGGGCTTCCCCGTGGAGCACCTGGTGGTCACTATGGGAAACGAGATGCTGGGCTGGATGGAGCCCCAGGGGCTGGATCCTCCCCCACTGCGGCAGCAACAAGCCCTGCCCTCAGCCAGCCCATGTCCATAAGATCCTGTGCAGAGACTGAGAGCCCCACATGTGGCACTGCCTCCCAGGGTTCCTGATCATGCAGAGAGACAGTCTGGATGGAGGGCTCTACACGAGGCACCTTCTAGGGATGCTAGTCAGGCTGGCCAGCATAAATACCTGCCAAGGGTCACTTTGTGCAGGGGCAGAAGAGAGCAGCAGAGTGGGGCAGAGCTGGCCAGGCAGGGGGTTCAGGGCCCCCAGTTGGGCTCTGCAGAGGAGGTGCAGGATCCATGCGTTCAAAGGGCGCTCACCGGGCGAGGGGAGCTGCTGCTAAGGGCGAGTCTCTTCTTTCAGCAGAGGCGCAAGGGAGACACACACGGCAAGGAGAAGGCGAGTACGACCCAACCTTGGTGATTTTCTTGGAGGACAAAACTAACAACCATTAATTTGCTGACAACTGCACCCAGGACCTCGCTTCAAACCCCATATACTCTAAATAGCCAATAAAACTAGTTCTGAAGGTAGCATGCCCGCAGGGGAGGGGGTGCTTCCCAGTGGATTGCACAGAACGTCTTGAACTCAGTCGGTGCAAAGAGCTCTCGGCTCTCAGGGAACAAGCCCGTTCCCTTGAAGCCAAGGTGGCTGACCTGGAGAAGCTCAGAGAGGTGTGTGGTTGAGAGCCTCAGGGATGTGGTAGGAGAAGCCTCCCACTGCCCTGCTGATGGTGCTTCTGCTGTTGTCATGGAGAATGAGGGTCTTGGGGAAGGAGGCATCGGTCTGAGGAAGAGGGAAAGACCCCCTTAGCAGGGACCCCTTCCTTGGGTGATGCACCCATATCCTCTTGCACAGAGGATACTCCTCTAGGGGGTGGGGGCCTCTTCGTAGTGGGTGATTCGATCATTAGGGGCATAGAGAGATGGGTCTGTGATCCGCGTGTAGACCCCAGGGTTACTTGCCTGCCTGGTGCGAAGGTTGCCGACACCACACTGTGTCTAGGTGGGCAGTGCTGGGGAGGAGTCAGCTGTCGTGGTGCATGTTGGCACCAACAATGTTGGGAAATGCAGTCAGGAGGTCCTGGAAGCCAAATCCCTGCTAACTGGGCAAAGAGGCACCTTTAAAACATGGTGATTCTCTTTATTTAGCAGGGGGAGGGTAACTGGCCCTATCCACCCCCAGCACAGGACCTCCAGTGACTGTTGCTGGTGTCTATCTTACGTTTCTTTTTAGATTGTGAGCCCTTTGGGGGCAGCGAGCCATCTTATTTATTTGTTATTTCTCTGTTCCCTGAGCCATTTTTGGAAGGGCGGTATAGAAATCGAATAGATAGATAGATAGATAGATAGATAGATAGATAGATAGATAGCATACTGAAGTCCAGGAGCCCCAGGGTAGCATTCTCTGAAGTGCTACCTGTTCCACATGCAGGGACAGTGAGACAGGCGGAGCTGAGGGATCTCAATGTGTGGGTGAGATGGTGGTGCCGGGAGGAGGGGTTTGGATTCATTAGGCATTGGGATACATTTTGGGGGAAGCAAGGCCTGTACAAAAGGGATGGGCAGCACTTGAACCAAGATGGAACCAGACTGCTGGCGCTTAAAATCAAGAAGGTCACAGAGCAGCTTTTAAAATGATGCCTGGGGGGTTGCCGGCAGGAACAGGGTGGCATCTGCTTCAGCCAGCAAAATCCCCTAAGGTATGAGGGTGAACATGTTTTGGATAAACCAGAAGGGGACAGAGGACAGCCAGGAGTTGAGCAGAAGGAAACACAGGACAGCTTGCCAAATAGGTCAAATGATGGTAAGGGGGATAGCACACACCAACACCAGGTGAGGGGCCCGGCGTATAGGTGTCTGTTTACCAATGCCAGAAGCCTCTGAGCCAAGATGGGTGAGCTGGAGAACTTGATTACTAATGAAAACATAGATATAGTGGGTGTAACAGAAATCTGGTGGAATGGTGGGAACCGGTGGGACACGGTTAGTCCTGGATATAAACTCTATAGAAGGGACGGGGAGGGTTGGGGGAGGAGTGGCACTCCTCAAAAAAAAAAAAAAAAGGCACTCCCCTTCAAAAAAGGGATAGATTCCAATAAGCCAGAAAACCTAGGTGGACCAGAGTGCTCCACAGAATCATTATGGGTAACATTACGAGGACTGAACAGAAATGTGTTACTAGGGACGTGCTATCACCCTCTGGATCAAAGCTCTGAGAGTCACCTGGAGTTGGAGAAACAAATAAGAGAGATGTCAAAGAGAGGCAATACAGTAATAATGGGTGACTTCAACTACCCACACATAGACTGGGTAAATTCACAATCAGGTAATGTCAGAAAGACCAAATTTCAAGATGTGCTAAATGACTGTGCCTTAGTTAGTTGTGGAACCAACCAGAGAGCTGGTGACTTTGGATTTAATCCTGTGCAGTGCCCAGGACCTGGTGTGAGATGTCAGAGCAGTGACCATTGGGTAGCAGTGACCATAGTGTGATCCAATTCAGCATATATGCAAGTGGAGAACTGTCAAGGAAGTCCAACTCAGATACCCCACCAAAGGCTCTTGAGTAAACTTAGCCATCATGGAATAAGGGAACAGGTTCATGTGTGGATCAGTAACTGGTTGAAGGACAAAAAACAGAGTGTAGGGATAAATGGACAGTTTTCATGAGGGAGGGAGGAAGTGGGGTCCCCCAGGGATTGGTACTGAGACCAGTGCTCTTGTTCATAAATGATCTAGATGTTGGGGTGCACAGCAAAGTGGCCAAATTTGCAGATGACACTAAACTATTTAGGGTAGTGAAATCCACAACGGATTGTGAGGAACTCCAAAAAGAATTCTCCAAACTGAGGTAGTGGGCAACAAAACGGCAAATGCAGTTTCAATGTTAGCAAGTGCACAGTGATGCACATTGGGGCAAAAAACTCCAACATCACATATATGCTGATGGGATCTGAGCTGTCGGTTACTAACCAGGAGAGAGATTTTGGGGTCATGGTGGACAGCTCATTGAAAGTGTTGACTCAGTGTGCAGCAGCTGTGAAAAAAGCTAATTCCATGCTAGGAATCATTGGGAGGGGGGTTGAAAATAAAAATGCTAATATTATAATGCCCTTATACAAATCTATGGTGTGACCACATCTGGAGGACTGCATACAGCTTTGGTCACCGTATCTTAAGAAGGATATTGTAGAACTGGAAAAGGTGCCAAAGAGGGCAACCAAAATGATCAGGGGCCTGGAGCACCTTCCTTATGAGGCTAGGCGACAGCATCTGGGGCTCTTTACCTTGGAAAAGAGGCAACTCAGGGGAGACGTGATCAAAGTGTACAAAATTATGCATGGAGTGGAGAGGGTGGGCAGAGAGAAAAATTTTTTCCTCTCTCACAGCACTAGAACCAGGAGTCATCCCACAAAACTGAAGGTCAGGACATTTAGGACCGACAAGTGGAAGTACTTTTTCACACAGTGTATACTTAATCTATAGAATTCCTTGCCATGGGATGTGGTGATGGCCACCAGCTTGGATGGCTTTAAAAGGGGCTTGGACAGATTCATGGAGGACTGCTCTATCAATGGCTACTAGTCTGGTGGCTGTGGGCCATCTCCAGTCCCAGAGGCACGATGCCTCTCAATAACAGTGGCAGGGGAGCAACAGCAGGAGAGAGGGCATGCACAGACCTCTTGCCTGTGGGCTCCCCAGAGGCATCTGGTGGGCCACTGTGTGAAACAGGAGGCTGGACTAGATGGGCCTCCTTGGGCCTGATCCAGCAGGGCTGTTCTTATGTCACCCTTTGCAGACAGGAGTTGGTGGAGTGGGGGGGGGGGGAGAGAAAGGCTGGGCTTGGCCTGCCTCATCCTTATGCTGTGCAGGCGGCAGGGAGCTTCACAAGCCTACGGGGTGGGGGAGGGGAGGGGGGACTGTTCTCTGGCATTAACTCTTCAAGGTTGTTGTTGTGTTTTGTTTTTTTAAAGAATCCCTCCACATGCTTCGTTTTATCTTCTCTGTGCCTCTCTTTTGATCGTGTCTGGAGCACAGCAGCTGTTGTGAGAAGAACGCACTGTGTGTGTGTACGCGCACATGTTTGAGGAAGCCATTGAGTGCATTCCTCTTCTGGCTTTGAAAGGGAAAGCGAGTGATCTGAATCAAGAGGAGAAGAACGGGAGGGGGGGGCAGCCAGCGCAGCATGTCTGAAGCCAGAGGAGCAGGGTGCTCGAGTGGAGCTCAAGGAGCCCCTCCACGAAGAGGATGCTGGTTTTCACGGATCCGCCCAAGATGATTTCACAAGGGATGTCCCAGCCCTTTGAAACTCAGCGCGCTGTCTGATTTCACAAGTCAGCCTCTGATGGCAAGATGTGAATTCAGAACAGAACTTTGGAATTTGGGACATGAGCCCTGGCCCGGGCATTAGAAATACGCTGGTTTTGGAGATGCCCTAAACTCCATGGCAAGTCAGCTGTCAGATACGGCCCAGCCTTGCTACCTCTGGCATCATGCAGGTGCCGATGGCTGTCCAAGGTGCCTTCCTGTGTGCCAGACACTGCTCCATTCTGGTGCTGCTCCTGTCATAGAAGGGGGGAGGGGATGTCAAATGCTGAGGCTGCATAGCAGAGATCCCCTGAGCACAGGAAGCTGCCGCACAGAGTCAGGCCTTTGTTGGGTCCACCTCAGCCTCACTCAGTGCTGTCTACTGATCACCCTGACTGGCAGCAGCTCTTCAGGGCTTTAGGCACTTCCAGGGGGGCGCAAATGGAGCTTGCAAAGTCAGGGAGAAGGACAGGCATGGCAAGCAGACACGTGCCATTTATAGATGTGACCCACCCCCCCGTCCCCCACCCCGCAAAGAAAAGCACGCAGGCTGCTTGGAATGCCTCTCTATGCCACGTCCTCCATCTGCTGGCTGCTGGTCCCCAGGGAGGGCTCCAGTTTCTGCATTTAAAGGCTGTGTCAACATATTGCAAACAAGCACAAGGTGGGAAGTGGCTGCAAGGGCATGAGTGCTCGTGCGCTCTGTGTGTGCGTGCCTGTCTGTGTCTGCTCTCAGTCCCTGCACGTTTCACCCCGAGAGGCGCCTCAGCCTGGGGTGAGCTGAGCTGCCTCTTCAAGGGCAGCTTCTGCTTTGGGTCAGCGAGAGGCAGAGAGCCAGCTGGCCGGCTGCCTGGGCCTCCTCTGACCGATGCCCCCCCCCCGTGAAGGATTTGGTGCCCCAGGCGTGATGTGAAGTGGGCCCGGGCCTGAGGAAGACCGGCCCAGCTTAGCTCTGCGGGCCCCCTGGAGCCTTGCGTGGTCAGCCCTGCAGAGGGGGCTGGCTGCTGGAGATGGCAGGCAGCCCGGAGAGCCAGGGAGCCAGAGGCAGGGAGGTGGAGCTGTTCTGGAAGCAGCTCCATGGGGGGGGGGCCTCCCTCCAGCTCTGCTGGCACCAAGCATTGGGGCTGCAAGCATTGTTGGCCCCAAGGGCCCACACTTTTCTTTAGGCAGCTGCAAGCAGGTCAGCTCCACGCCCCCCCCCCCCTGTTAGGACCATGGAGGTACAGGGCAGGGAGACCCATTTGCCTGCTGTCTATGCGACCTCCAGCGGGGGGAGTTCCCACTGGTGCCCATGCAAAAGCACCCCCCCAAACCTCGGGCCCCCTTGGGAATGGGCCAGGGACACCAAAGCAATGCTAGCCTGGAGATGCCAAGACTTCCAAGGGCCGCCCTGGGCTTGCCCCACAGGGCTCCTCCCTCCAGCCCCCACCCCGGATGCCCCAGCTCCCTCTGAGGCTATGGTGGGTTGCCCCCCCACCCCCCACCCCCAAGGAAGGTGGGGCTGAACTCTCTCTTGCAGTGGCTGTGCTGGGGGTCGTGTTGGCCCCTCTGCTGCTGCCGGGCAGGCCAGAGGCCCTCCTTCCCCCCAGTGGTCCTCTTCTTCTGAGCCTTCCTCAGACTGCTGGGATTTGCATCTCTCAGGATGACGAACTCCCTCTGGGAGCTGCTTAAATACATCTCCAGAACTAATCTCTAAACAAAGAGTCCATGATTTCTGCTAAGTGCTCTGGATTATTGATCAAGATAGAGTCAAGGAGGCAAGGAACCGCCATTGCTTCACTGCTGCCAGCTGCTCCAGACAGGGAGAGAGCCTGTTGGGCAAGGCCAGCTCCCAGCAGCTGCCCATGAATAATGAGCCCCACCCAGGTGGGGCTGCATTTCCTTTTGTGGCTGAAGATTTAGACCCCTTGCCAGGGTCAGGCCCTCCCTGCATGCCTTGGAAGGGAGGCAGGTGGGCGGGGGGGGTGCCTGCAGCAGGCAGAGCGGTGAGCCTCCCTGCTGCTCGGGGTGCTGCTGGCTTGTCCGTAGAGGAGAGCACCGCCAGGCATCTCCAGCCTGCTGCTGCTGCTGCTGCAGGGTGAACGGGCAGGCAGGCGCCCCTCCGAGCCTGGCGAAGAAGCCTCCGGAGGTCTCCAGGGCCTTTCCCAGGCAGCAGGCTTCACTGCAGGATTCAGAGGGGTGGGATTCTGTGAGTTACGGGACATACTGGACATTTCAAGTTTGCCCCAAATCCGGTGCAAAAAGTGGACATAAATTGGGCTGAGCTCCGATGCACAATGAAAAACCCGAATTGTGCCTGGAGTGCTCCTCGATAGCGCACAGGGACTTTGACATAAATCTGTACAATATGTGAGTGCACACCTACCTGCCCTTCCAAATTAAAATCACCATCTAACAGGGCTCCAGGCTAACCTCTTGCTCGGAAGCATTTCTGCTCTGGCAGTCTCCGCATATGGCATTGTATTTATTTATTGTTTTAAAAGAAAGCAGAAGAAAACAAAAGCATGTTTAAATCATCCCGAAGAACCTGGAGAGCATAATAAATGGGCCAACGTGATAAGACCTCAGCCTACCAGCCACTGACTGGTGTACTCAGCTGCCCTGCAAAGGCACCACAGATCAGGCAGGGCTGACACCAGGGGGTGGGGGTGGGGGTGGGGGTGGGAGTGGGGCGTCAAGCCGGCTTCTGTGGGGCAGGCTCTGCCATGGTCTCCTGCCTGGTAGGAAGTCCCCAGGGCTGGCAAGGGGGCTCCTTGTCCTCTCCCCAGTTCCACAGGGGCTCATGCACGCGAGGAGGCCTCCGGGTGGAAGAGGGCAGCAGTGCACGGCCTTTGCTCAGGAGGGGCTGGTGAGGGGCATCCAAGCCTCCTGACTGGTCAGTGTGGCGCCGCGGAAGGCAAGGGAGGATGAGCTCCGGAGAAGGTCCCACCACGCCCGGGCTGTGCTTCTGCCCACTGCGAAGGAGCAGACAAGTGGCCGTTGGTTCCGGTGGCCCCACTTATTTATTTATTCGATTTCTATACCACCCTTCCCAAAATGGCTCAGGGCGGTTTACACAGAGAAATGATAAAAGGGCTCACAATCAAAAAAGAAACATCAGAGAGACACCAGCCACAGCCACTGGGGGTGGAGAGGGGGGCCAGTGACTCTCCCCCTGCTCAGTCAAGAGGATCACCACGTTAACCAGGTGCCTCTTGGCCCAGTGAGCAGCGCTAATGGAACTGCCCACGGGTTTGCAGTCCCAGAGGGCAGGCGGGCTCCCCCAAATCTCTGCGCTGGAGGCACAGTTCTGCTAAGTGCTGCCTGCAGGCTTGGGGCTTGCCCAGAACTGGGCAGCCAGGAGAGCAGAGCGTTCCCTTCCTCGCCCTCAGCCCAGGGAGTTCCAGCTCCCGACCGCACCGCACCAGGTGCTGGAATTCCTTCTGTCTTGCAGGTTCCTTGCAAGAATGAAGTGGGTGGGGGGCTTGGTCCACCTCAGCCCCATCCTGAGTCTGACTTCCCTCCACCTCTCCAGCCAAGTGGGCGGCAACCAGGGGCCCTCGGATGCCTTGGAGTCATCTGAGGCCCGGGCGGGGGATCACATCACCAGTTGAGCAATGGTCCGCATACATCAGACTTACAATGAATTTGGAAATAAAAAACTCTCCCCACTTTTAGTTAGATGTTCTAAACAAAAAATGACCAGAAATAACATTTCCACTATTAAAAAAGAGTGCAAAAATTATAATCTGAAAGGCAGTGAAGAAGAAAATGTAGATGGTTACAAGCCACTCTGTGCTTCTGACCACCCTGAAACCTCTAAACTTCAAGCCCACCATGATAAAACTGGCACCCAGCCCTTGACAGCAGAACAGAAACAAATTCTGGAGAAGTAACTGGAGATGAAATTAAGCAGATTATGAAGAAACTCAAGACTGGAAAATGCTGGGTTAGACTTGGCTTTCCTGTTAATTCTAAAAATACTCCAACACTTGACTTTCCACTGAGTTTTCCTTTTTAATAATTTGTAATCAGAGGCTCGATCCCAGACACATGCCATAAAGGGGGCTGGCCTGCCTGGCTGTTAACTAACTCCATTTGTCTGAATGCTCAGAGGCCGATATTATTCCTCTATCAAACCAAGCTGCAAAGCTGTGGACTGTAACCTGGGGCTGGCTGCTGGGGTACATAAGAACAGCCCTGCTGCTGGATCAAGCCCAAGGAGGCCCATCTAGTCCAGCATCCTGTTTCACACAGTGGCCCACCAGATGCTGCTGGAAGCCACAGGCAGGAGCTGAAATTTCTCCTGCTGTTACTCCCCTGCAACTGGTGCGCAGAGGCATCCTGCCTTTGAGACTGGAGGTGGCCTATAGCCCTCTGACTAGTAGCTGTTGATAGACCTCTCCTCCAAGGAGTTATCCAAACCCCTCTTAAAGCCACCCAGGTTGTTGACTGTCACCACATCTTGTGGCAGAGAATTCCACAAGTTGTACAAAAAAGTACTTCCGTTTGTTGGTCCTAGATTTCCTGGCAATCAATTTCATGGGATGATCCCTGGTTCTAGTGTTATGTGAGAGGGAGAACAATTTATCTCTATCCATTTTCTCCACACCATACATGATTTTATAGACCTCTATCATGTCTCCCTGCAGTTGTCTTTTTTCCAAACTAAATAGCTCCAGGTGTTGCAGCCTTGCCTCATAAGGAAGGTGCTCAAGGCCCCTGATCATCTTGGTTGCCCTCTTCTATACCTTTTTCTATTCTACAGTGTCCTTCTTAAGGAATGGTGACCAGAACTGTATGCAGTACTCCAAGTGTGGCCACACCATAATTTTGTATAAGGGAATTATAAGTTACTGATCTCCTCTTACGTTAAAAAAAAGAAAAGAAAAGAAAAAGGTGCAGGCAGGATTTATGCCACACAGACAAGCTTCCAGTCCTGTATGATGATTCTTAAATGTTGTCTCCTTGAGTAACATAACCAAGACTCCAGCGAGCGTTCTTTCTTTAGACACCCAGAAAGCCTTTGACATATTAGAGTGGCCGTTCCCCCATACTTTGCTTCCGCAAATGGTGATGAGAAGGCATTGCATGTGTGCTTATAAATCAACGAAACCTGTCTCCCCTGACTTCTATTTGCACAAACAGTACTGTTTTCTTGAGCTTCCCAGTCACGAAAACCACGTAATCCCATTGTTCATGAGAAGTTCTTTCAACTAAGAACCACACGGCCAGGAGAGGATTGAACCAGGGCATCTGGGAGCAGGATCCAGGCACCTTACTCCCTGCACCACCCCAAAATCTCTCAGGCAGAGGGGGCTCTTGGCCTAGTCTTTGCTGCACAGCAGCACCACCCCAAGAATGGCCAGAGAGGGTACTGCAGCACATCAGCCCGGCCGGACAAGGTGGGCTGGGCAGCCAATGAGCCCCCGTGGAGATGCTGCTTCCAGCTTGGCTCCTCTGTCTGAGCAACTTACTGTCTCTGTGACTTGCCATGCAAACTCCTTGGCCTGGCCATGCCCTCACCTGCCTGGACTGCCACTTGGTAGAACCGCTCTGTGTGACTTTGATGCCGCTCCTGCCATGGGTCCATCCCTCTGACCTGGGTTCACATTCCTGGACCTTGACTTGGGCCTGATCTGGGCTACTATGTGCTCACCTCCGGCACCTGCAGGTCTGGCCTGGGCCCTTTCCTCACCCATTTCCTGGTTGATGATGTGGTGGGCCTGATCCCAGCCCATTCCAGAACAGCGGTGGGGGCTGCTGCTGCTGCTGCTGCGGCAGCTGGTTTTACTCTGTTTATTTCCAGAGGCTCCTCTGTGCCCCCTTTCGATGATTAATTCAGACTCACGGCAGCTTACAAATAAATGTGAGCCCAGAAAACAGCAGCAGCACCAAGAGCTGTATCAGCAGACAGCAGATTTCATTCCCGTCCGTGGTAATTAATTCTCTAATATGAAAAGATCTGAATCAAATTGATATGTGTTGAAATATGTCCTTGCCCTGCCCTTTGGTTGGCCTTGGCTTGCCTCTTACTCTCAGACAATCTTGCCTACCCCATTCAGAGGAACCACTTTGTTTGGGGCATTTAACGTGAAGCTTTAAAACCCCCACATTAAGCATTTAACTTATTGGCTGGGGGGCCTTGTGGCAGAATCAGCCCACCTTTCTCCCCAGATCAGTTTTTCAGCTGGAAAAAACCTGATCTGAGTTTTCTTTTTAAAGTGCTGCATCATCTTTTAGATGCATAAATGGACAAGGGGCCTTTTGTTCGGACAATAAAGGGGAGAGAGAGGGGGGGTCTGAAGGAGGAGGGGCAACACTGAAGAGGATGCCAGAGTTCAGTGAGGGAGGGGGAGGCCCCCAGGGCCGATCCCCATGCAGAGAAGCCAGGGTTGCCCCACGGGATGCCAGACTGTGCCCTGGGTTCCTAGAGGGCTGCCTGGGGCTGGCCAGGTTGCTAGAGAGGACGCGGCTGAGCCCCCCCCTCCCCTCGCCTCCGTGGCTTCTCTCCTCTGGCTCTTCCCCTTGGCTCTGTCATTGCTCAACGCGGAGGAAGGGACGGCTCCAGCCGCCAGAGCTCCCCCCACCCGCCGCCGCCGCCCCAGAGGCTGAGCCCAGCCAGCAGCTAGAAGGAAGCCTCCCTGGCCATTTGGTCAGGCCCACGGAGGCCATGCCGAGTCAGCCGTGCCTCTCGCTGTGTGTACATATGGAAGGCGCGTGATTTATGAGAGGGAAAGACCCGATAAAGAAGAGTTACGGTGTCCAGGGGGCCCAGATTGATGGCACCGCAGACTCCAGGCTGTTCTTCAGCTGAGCGAATGACGGCCCCTGACAGGTGTCCATGAATAAATCCCAAAGTTTTCGTGCCTGGCTGGGTAGCCAGTGGCCAAGTACTTCAGCCGCTTGGAAAAACCTCCACCTGCCAAGATCTTTCAGAGCCCAGCTGAGCTGAGCGGAGGGATAAAAGGAGGCGGCTTGGCAAGAGAAAGGGCGGAGGAGGCGGAGGCGGCAGCTGCTGCTCTCTGGGGGGAAGCCGGAGGCCTCCCCGCTCCCCCCCCAGCCCCATCAGTGCAAAAGGCCCCATGAGCCCGGTGGGGACCCAGCAGGAAGGAAAGGAGGGAGGCAGGGAGTGCCAAGAGGCCATTGCGGATCAGCACTGCGGACATCGGGACTCCTCTGCAGGCCTCTCGGGTGTCCGGACCAGGCTTGGGCAGCTGCTGCCACAGATGCCTTCCTGGCTCAGGGCCCTCCCTGTTGAGAAAGCGGCCTCAGAGGAGGCCATTGTCTTGAGCCCCACGGAAAATGGCCCTTGTGCATAATCTGTGGTCAAGTCCGTGCCACCCTCACAGCTGCTAAGCATGAGGTCTCCCCACCTCACACACCACCTGGGCACTCTCACCCTCCTCAGCCACAGTTTGTGTCCTCCCAGCTCTGGCCTGATCCTGCTGCTGCTGCTGCTGCTGCTGCTGGAGCGCTCCTCTCCCAGCCAGCCTCCTCCACTCAGCAGACAACATGGTGGGGATAAAAGCCCTCCCGCATCTCTGCATTGCTTCTGATCACGTGAACTCGCCCACTGCTGGGCCAAGGCTTGGCCGGGGAGGGGGATCTTGGCTTGGTGGGACATTCCTCACTGGGACCCAGCGTGGCCTGCTTGCTTCTGGGGAAGACCAAGGAGAGGCGGTTCAGAGCAGCCTCTTCCCCCCCTCGGGATGCTCGCTTGAGGAAGGAGGCTGCATCTGCTCTGCGGTCTGTGGCTTCTGCCAGGTGCTTCCCATGGGCAGGGGAGGGAGGAGAGAGAGAGAGATGCTTGCAAGGTTTCAGCAGGCACAAGCCCCACACTAGCTGCTTCCCAGGAGGTCACAGGGTGTGTCATCACAGGAAACGGAATCCTGCAGCGCCAGGATGGAAAGCAGGTTTTCCTGCAAAGAACAGCGGAGCTCGTAACCTTTGCAGCCAAGCAAGGAAGTGGGCCTGGCCCAGTCTCCAGTGCGCCCTCTTTGCTCTGCAGCTGCACCCAAGAGGGCTGGAAGTGCTCAGCTCCCCTCGGCTTGCCGAGAAGGCCCTTGACTTCAGACCAGCTGCATCCATTCCCCCAGCTTGTCTTCCAAAAGAAGAGCGGTGGGATCAGCTCCTGCAGCCCGCCCACCACGTAGACCTGCCTGCTTTCTCCGCAGCAGGTGAAACAGACACAGCTTCCCACATGTGTGGTGGCGACTCTTCCTGCCCCCTGCGGCAGGGCCACAGCTCAGAGCCCTCCTCCTCCCCCCCCCGCCTCCTCCCACCCTGGCTGCCACTGCCTCCCTGCTCCTCTGCTCGGCTGCTGCTCCAGCTCAGCCCTCACCAGCTGGTTTCTGATGGTTTCGCCAGGCTTCCTCCCTTGCTGGGTGGGTCTGGCTGCTGCCCCAGGGCTGGAAGGCTCTGCAAGGAGGGCCTGCCCAGGCATGCAGCTGAGCTCTGCTCCTTTAGCAGGCAGGCAGGCAGGCAAGGACCTCCAAGGCACCTGCTCCAGCAGCTGACGGTGCTGGGACCTTTTGCCCTCCAGCACCTGACACCATTTCCCAGCTTCACATGGAGCCTGGACTTCAGGTGGGATCCACTCCGGTCCATTCATGCCCAGGGCGCCATCCAGGCTGGCTGTCTGGGGGATCTGCTCAAGCCAAGTCCCAGAGGGGACCCTTCCAAAGAGCACCAAACCACTGGTCTTCCTCAGGCCAAGCTACACTAGATGACAGCCACCTGTCTCTGCCCAGTGCCCCTTGGGCCCATTTCTCCAGTCCGCTGGCCCTCCGGTCCTTTCCCCCAGCGGCTGCTGCTGCTGCTTCCCGGTCTGGTGCCACCATTCAGGCTCTCCTTTCTGAATCACACCCTCGCCCCTCGCCTCCTTCCCCTGGAAGGGTGGCACCTTCACCCAGGAAGCCGCACCTAGAGCATATGTAAGCCTACACACACACACACACACACACACACACACACACACACACACCCCGGGCAGGACCTGTCGTGTTGTGACTCTGCAGAGTGCAGGACACATTGACGGAGCTTTAAACAACCCGTTCCATCTCTGGCACCAGGGAGTGCCCCTGACACGATCCATTCCCCTCGTTTATTCTAGCTGATCTGCCCTCTGACATTGCCAGCTCCTCTCATCATAGCAAGTCCTCCTGTGGGAAGCCGGCCGGACCAGTTCACGGCTGCATCGCAGCCTCTGGCCTGAACGCGGCCACCTCATGAAAGGGATCCCACCTGTGCCCTGGTGGCAGGGCTGGGGCCAGACGGCTTTGCGCCCTAGGCAAGGCTAAGGACTTGCACTCCCCCCCCCGCCAAAAAAATTTCAGCTTCGGTTTTCATAAACAGATGTTTTGTAGGGAAAAAATGAAAAGCACAAAACTTGAAACTGCTAAATTTATTTTAAATAGCAAGAATAAGTAATAAATCAATTTTTGATTATCTTTCTCAAATACAAAAAAAATATTTTGGCACACAAATCATTTTGAACTAGAACTAGAAGGGCACTCAGTAGAGCACCTACCTCCTCAGGGGCGTAACTATAATAGGGCAAGGGGAGACAATGGTCTGGGGGCCCACTGCCTTGGGGCGCCCCCCAGAGGCCAGTCACCTGTTCTTGTTCAATTGATATAGTTGCCCAGCCAACTCGTCTCTTTTGCAACATTGTTGAGCGTATGTAAGTTTTTATAAGTTTGAGCTTTGAGAAACTATGCTCAGCACTTGCCACTGATACTGGACATGTGAAAAGGATCCTTGGAGCAACGGAAACATTAGGCACATTATCCAGGAGTTTTTGTTGTAGTATGAAGAGAAATTCTCCTTGTGGCGGCATAGACTTTGGAAGTCTTCGAGCTATTGCTATAAGTTCACACCACAGATCTTTGGCATCAATATCTTTGTTTCCATTATACATCAATGATTTTTCCAAATTCTTGCAGGCCTGAAGTACATCTTCAGTAGATTTTTTCTTTATCATTTATAAATTAAGCTTAACAGTTTTGTTAGTGTTGAAAACAATGAACCGGTTTCCCCCCTCATATTTCTACTCATTATTCTGGTTTCTCACACTCTTTAACACATCGACACTCTACATTCTGCGCCCCTCTGAGGTCTGCACCTTAGGCGGCTGCCTAGTTGGCCTAATGGTAGCACCAGCCCTGCCTGGTGAGTTTTCATGGGGCTGAAGGTAACGGACTAATCAACTCCACACGTTCCTGCAACTGAACAGCTTTGCTGCTCTCCTTCCCCAGGCTGCTCTCCTTCTCCTTTGGAGGCTGCTCATTTTCTGCTCATGTCGGGCGACGCTGCAAAGCGGACCCCTCCCTGGCTGCTTCACCGCCCCCACCCCAGCCCCAAGCCCTCTCAAGCTCCCCACGGCGTGTGGCAGCGGCTGCACTTGACTGACCTGCAGGGAAGGCTTTCTTTCAGGGGCAAGTACAGTTTAATTTCTTCGGCCAGCCAGCCGTGGCTGCAGATTATGAATGAGACGGAGAATGAAATATCGGTGCTGCATATGTGATGGGATGGAGGCCCACCAGTCAGCCCGCCCGCCCTTCTGGTGTGCAGCCCGCTCGCTTCCGGCTCTCCCTCACGCTTGCCCTAATTGTTCTTCTTGGACATCCCAGCAGCCCATTTCAGGGCACTGAGCAGCACCAGCTGTGCAAACGGCCTCTTGAGGCGCCCAGGACACTTTGCCCAAATTGGCACCAGCGGGAGGGAGTCCCAGCGCCCAAGAAGGCAGAGTCATTATTAGCAGAGAATATTATTCTCTGCAAGTCATAGGCAAGGCACTGTCTGCTGCTCACAGGTAGTGTTTCCTACTTGCTGAGGCTCTGGAGCTTTGGAAAATAAAAATCCAGCAGGCCTTTTCCAAAGGAACATCATTTCTCAATTTATAGCAGGCCATCCAGCAGGCAAGAGAAAAAAATGAAATAGATCCTTGTTATCTCTTTGCCAAAAAGAGACAGCCTGTACTGAGGAAACAGATAATTTCTAGCTGGTCTTTTTATGTGCTTCATAAAATGCATTGTGCAGGCATCCAAAATAGATGTGCCCATGTAGAAATACATTGCAAGAAATGATTTTTTAAAGCATCCAGTTGGCATCATTTGCAAAAGTCACCGCAGGACCCAGTTTCTATAGGAACTTGATTCACACTTGTGTACCACTCCCCCCTCTGCACCTTCGGGGAAGCTGGCTTCTGAAGAATGGCTGTGCTCAGCAGCCAGAGCTCCCAGAAGGGAAACTGAGGCGGTAGCTCCCAGGATGCTCCTGGGCGCATCACCTTGCACTTTGGGGGCACAAGGCTCTCCTTCCTCAAGCAGGCAACAGAGTTTGGCTAAGCCGGTGGGGGCGGGCAGTGCTTCTGCTGCTGTCCACTCACACTGGCCACCCTGCCTGTCTGCCTGCCTCTCTCCAGGACTGCTGGGGCCCCGTTGGGTGGCTTCGTTCTCCCCATGCATTGCTGCTGGAGCCATCACCCACATTTTCCCTTTTTTGCCAGTCTGGAGAGCAATATCCAAGAGCTGTAAGTTGGGGCTTCCCTGGTCTAAATCTCGCCTCTGTCATGAGCCCTCTGGGTGGGTGGGTGGCCGCTGCTGGTTCATTGGGGCACTTTCCAGCTTCACCCCTGCAACGTCTCTGTGGAGGGTGCTTCCACCTTTCCTGTGTTGTGACACCGCAGTCCCTAGGCTGTCAGCAGGCTGCCCTTCACATTTCGGCTGCCTTGTTCCCGATGTGATCGCTGTGGTTTAAGGCTATAACGTTGTATGTCCATTGCAAAAAACGTAGCTGCGTTTCCGTTGTAGATTCTGGGGATCATTTTCAGTTTGATCCTGCCAAGCCAAAGCATCTTACAACAGTTCTAGTGGGTAATCTGGAAAGTGCCTTGCACCAATATATGCCGGCTGAGTAGAGGATGGAGGGAGAAATGGACGACGCTTAGTTGGAAGCCAATTCTCCTTTCCATCTGAGGGGCCAACCCTGCTCACCCAGCAGCCGGCCTGCTGCTTTTTTCTGCCTGACCTAGCCCACCAGCACACACCTGGAAGGGGAGAGGAGAAGGGGCCTCAGGTAACCCTACACCTCCCCAGGGGGCTGTCCAGGAGACAGGAAGTGTGTGTGTGTCTGTCACATCAGCCTTCCCCAGGATGGGAGCCATCCAGAATCCTTAGCCAAACATCCTCTGGCCTCTCCACCCCGCCACCCCCCAGGGAATAACTGACCAAAGAACTGCCAGACACTTAGCTGCCTCCGTTGATGGAGGAGTACAGGCAGAGGGACACACACAGCAGGAAACACACTTTGGCTGCAGATTCTTTGAGAATGGCACCAGGACTCGGGTTTCCAGGTCAGACTCTACTCAGTGGGCAAAATGTCCCTAGAAGCAAGCCGGCCTCTTTTGCCCCCGCCACTGCCCACAACCATTGGCACCCAGCAGTCTGCAGCCTGCCATTTTGTGTGGGTGCGGGAGGGAGGTGGCAACCCTAGGAGAAGAGGGGATGAAGATGGAGCGGGAAACAGTGGCCCTGGCTTGGGATGGAGGGAAGCACAGAAGTGCCTCAGAATCAATTTAGCCCCACCAAGGCGTTTTCCAGATCACACGCTGCAACAGTTTTGCAACGTGTCCGTTAAGCGGCCCTTCACATTTCTCGGGTTGTGACATCATGGTCGCTGCGCTGTCACCAGGGTACCATCCATATTTCTGATGCCTTGGTTTGGTTTTATTGATCCGTTTTGGCCCTATAACATTGTAAAACTGTTGCAGGAAAGTGCTGTGTTTTCCCATTGTACGGAGGCTCGCCCCATGTTGGATGCGTTGCAGCGTGATGTGGTCTGGACGGTTCACTTGGATTTGCCAATTTTTACAGCCCCTTTCCTCCCATTCCTGAAATAGTGTTGCCACTCATTTAATTGAATTTTCAATGCGGGTTCTTGAGCAAAGGTGCAACCCACAATGGTGCTAGGGTGAAACTTGTTTTTCATCTGCTGATTTTGATCGCTCATGTTTTTCATTAAGACTTATTTTGGGGGGAGACATTCATGGTGTGGATTTTCTGGCTCATTTGGCTGCTCAAGGACCTGTTGATATGTAAAGTCACAGAATATATATTTCTCAATATATTGTCTCGGGTTTCTCATTTTTCCTTTCGGCCCTAGGTTTCAATCACATTTGTCTCTGGAATTTGATATGTAAAGCCAACCCCCCCCTTCTTTTTACAAATCACATCTCATGCCCCATGTGTTTGGTGCTTCTGCTTGCACAAAGGCAAAGGTTGTCGCACCCTTGCAAAAAAGCACCAAGAATTTTTTTTTAAAGAGTTTATCAGGTCAGAGGTTCCCCACTCCCTCCGCAACCCTATTGGCTGGACGTGGAGGAGGGGGCAGTGATGAGGAGGGGGCAGTGAATGTGATCCAGGTGGAATATGGACACCTCTTGCCTGGAAAATCCACTGCCGGCCCAGACCCTGTCACGTTGCATAGAAAATGCCGCTGCGCTCGTGGTTTCAAACCACTGCCTAATTCTGCAGCACTTTGCAACACTTTAAACACTGCAAATCTCATAGTCCAGAAAACGCCCCGTAGTGTGTGTGTTTAAGCAGCCAGATCTTCCATTTCCCCCCTACACTGGAACAGTGAGGTGCAGAAGGGGTCCCAGAAAGCACAGGTCAGCTTGGGAAGAAGGGCCAGGAGACAGGGTGAGGTGGCCTCCCACTGCCCCTTAGCATCGGGCACCCCTCCACCTGCATCCGTCCTTGGCAGGGCTCCTGAAAGGCATTTAGAGGAACAGTTGGCTTTTTGCAGATCCTTTACATCTCTGCACATATCCAAAAGTCCTGAAAAGGGACTGGGTCCTCTAGCTGGACCTTTGGCAAACCTACCTTGCTGGTCTTTCCACAATTCAAAGTGATCCAGAGCACTGGAGGAAAATGTCAGACAAACTGGGGAATAACCTGGGCCTGCGAAACAGAAGCGCCTGCAAATCAAATCCTTCCCAGAATTTCCTAGAAAGTGCCTGGGGCTGTTTAAGAGGTTAATCTTTGGAGAGCAGAGATCATCTCTCTGGAGATCTGTTGCCTGGGATACAATAAGCTCCAGCTGTCAATCAGCAATCAAATGTTTACTTTTAAACCATTTGATCTCGGACAAGCCTGCCAGGTCAGGAGGTTTTGCTTCCTCTCCTCCTCCTCCTCCTCCTCCTCCACCAGAAATACACCAGTGATCCATCCCAGGTGTCTTTCATCTCGCATGCAGGGCCCATCCTGAGCCCGCTCTGCAAGCAGGGTCTTCTCTGCAGACAGCCTCCTCTGGGAGTCCAGTGCCCAAGAAATCAGAAGCATGGAGGTGAAATGGATAATTTGCATGGAGGTGAAACGGATAACAAAGCCAGGCCCACACGGCTCTCCTCCAGATGTGGGCTGGCAACTTTCTAGAGTTTGCTTGCCCCAAGGGCCCTACAAGTATATTCATGAGGTTTGGAACTCCCAGATCCCCAAGAACGAAGGACATGGAAGGTCATGAGTGTGTCACCAGATCCTCCATGCACAAGCTGATTACTCCAGTGCAGGGATGGCGAGCCAATGGCTGGTCTGCAGCCTCCAGCACCAAGAGGAAGGTGGTTGTGTCCAGCGCCTGCAGGGAGGAGAGGAGTGAGCCTCCTGGGCCCCCACAAGGCCACCTGCACAGCTGCACTATCAGCTAAGGAAAGAAGAAGTTGACCACCCTGACCCCTGACACCAGCTCACTTCCTAGGGGGTAGAGCCGGAGCGTAGCTAGGGAAGAGGGGAATCATGTTCATCTCTCTCTCTGGCAGCACCCACAAGTGAGGGAGATAATGAAGAAAATAGGGAGGGGTGGAGCTGGAGGGTCCTCAGGGGCCCAGGTTCTTTGAACCCTTTCACCCAATTATAGCGACACTCCTGGAGTAGAGGCAGCCCTCCCTCCTCCAAGAGGGAAGGGACAGGGAGGAAAAGCTGCCTGTGGGGGTGCTGCCCCTCACTCCTCTGCCCCCAGTGGGGTGGGGTGGGGTGGGGATAGAGGAACCGACAGAGGCACAGCATCCTGGGGGTCTCCCTCTTTGCCCACACAACATCCTGGCCAGAGAGGGGGCAGCTCCTCAGCAGCAGCTGGGGGGGGGCATTTAAAGCACATAATCCCCAGGATTCAGAAATCTCCTGCCTCAGGGAGCCAGGAGGGAGTTGCCACTTCATGGCCGGCCTTGGCAGGGGTCTGTCTGTTCTTGGTTGCTGGTGGTGCTTAGACCAGGTTGCAGGCCAAAGAGGCAAGGTCAAGGCTGGAGTAGGCGCCTCAGGGGGGCCAGAGGCAGGGCTGGGTGAAGCCTCCTCATGCTCCGGGCCAGGCCAGGCAACCAGCAGCCCGCTGCTGCTCATAGCAACCAGCTCCTCGGACAGATGGGCCAACTCTGAGGCCTGGGTGCACAGGGATTAGCCTGTGGGGTCTACTGATGGTCTCTGCAGTGCTTGGACCATTAGATGACAAGGGAATGAAAGGGATGCTCAGTGGGGGTAGGGAGACTGCAGAGAAGCGGAATGAGTTCTTTGCATCTATCTTCACAGCAGAGGATTCAGAGCATATACCAGGCCAGTGCCTGAACTGAGCTTCTCAGGGAGGAAGGCTGAAGAAGAGAGTCAAACAGAAGCGACAAGAGAGTGTTTGTTTATCCTGCTCCTCCTCAAAACCCATCACCCAAGAAGCCCAGAGTGGTATACATGGTCATAAACTGTCTTCAAAAAGAGGGGGCAACCAAAATGATCAGGGGCCTGGAGCACCTTCCTTATGAAATAAGGATACAACATTTGAGATGTTTCTTTTTGGGGAGAAAGCAACTAGGGAGACATGCTAGATGTAGATAATGTTATGCATGGCATAGAGCAAACTAGCTATCCTGAGGAAAACTTTTGAGGGAACCAGCTACTGGATGGTTTGATTAGTCTTTTACTCCTGTACCCAGATCAGACAACCGATTTGTTACCGTCCACAGTGATATGGAGAAAGTGAATAGAGAAAAGTTCCTTTCTTACAGCACTAGAACCAGAGGTCTTCCCATGAAACTGGTGGCCAGAAAATTTAGGACTTTAAAAAGGAAGTATATTTTTCACACAGTGCATCATTAATCTATGGAACTCTCTGCCATGGGACGTGGTGCTGGCCACCACCTTGGATGGTGCTAAAAGGGGCTTAGACAAACTCATGGAGAGCAGGTCTATCAGTGGCTACTAGTCCTGATGGCTATGGGCCACCTCCCGCCTCAGAGGCAAGATGCCTCTCGATACAGGGGAGCAATAGGAAGCGAGTGAACCTGTCTTCATCTCCCGGCTGTGGGCTTCTCAGAGGCATCTGGTGGGTCACAGCGGGAAACAGGATGCTGGACTGGGTGAGCCTTATTGGGCCTGATCCAGCAGGGCTGTTCTGATGTCAGACAGGTCTACAAGCAAAGGCAGAGTGCTAGTGGCACTTGGTGGCACTTGGTTTCCTGAAGCACTTAGTGGCACTTGGTTTCCTGAAGCATCCTGGAGGCCAAGGCGCCCGCTGGTCCCCAGCTGGAGTGTCTTGCGTAGGGGCGGCTTCACCTGGGGCTGCTCTTGGAGAACTCTGGCAATTTGTTCTTGTCATGGCCAGACGTGGCAATTTGAGTCTTGTCTTTGTTTTAAATTGCAGTGTGTGTGAAGAAGAATTGCAGATGGGAAGGAAAAGTCCATTTCCAGCCAAAGAGCCAGCCAGAGAAAATGCTGGGTCTGTGAGAGAGATAAGCAGGAGAGCGGCTGATTCCCTCGGTGGTGTGAGGCCTGCCTTTGAAGCAGATAAATCTCTGCTGGTAATACAGTACTTAAACCAGAACTGACACCTTTTTATATCAACTGCAGAGGATTGCCTTTGTGAGACTCGGGTAGAACGGCCCCTCGGGCGGCCTCTCGCATACCAATGCCGCTGCCCCCCCCCGCTGCCCGCTAAGCCCTCGGCTCCGCTGCTGTGGGCTGCTGGGAAGGGGAGGGTGGCGGGGGCAGCCCCGGCCTGGCCCGATGCCCCTTCTGGGCCTTTGTCGCGGGAGCTCCGAGCCACAGGGAGCCCTGAAACCAATGGCCCGCAATGGCTCCCAGGAGGGTGGCCTCAGCCCCGTTCCAAAACGCCGTGGCCCACTGGGAATGCTGGCTCTTCCAAGAAGCCCTCCTGCCCTTGCCACTGTGGCTTGCATGGCTACGAGGCCACTTGAGAGCTGCTCACAAGTGGCTGGGGCAGCACAGCCAACCTGAATGGGAGGTCCTCAGGGCCAGGGGCATCATGGCGGCCGCAGTGATGGCGGCTGTGCTTCAGGTGGTGCCAAGAACAGGGCTGATAATGGCGTTCGCCCCGCAGGCAATCTGTGGACAGTTCAGGTTGTGGCTGGAATGCTTTTTTGTTTGCATTCTGCCTGTGCCCGGAAGCAAGTCCAAACCAGCCTTTCAGAGTTGGACTGGTGAAGGAAGCCCCATCTTGGTCAGAGCAATACATACTGGAGAAGAGAGAACTGTCTCTGCCTCTGGTGATTCTGATAGGTCTTCTCGAGAGTTGGCTCCATATCATGAACACAGCTAGGTGAAAATTTCCCAGAAGACCACAGGAGGAGATCTTCTAGGAGCGCATAGCGAAATTCTGACTGGCCCATTAACTAGATGGAAAATAGTAGGGATCGCTTGGACAAGAGTCCCAAGAGGGAACAATCCCTTTGAGCAGCCAGTTTGCAGAAAGCCTGCTAGGTTTAGGAGGAGTGGGTGGGCAGAAAGGGTTTGCAACACTGTGAAGGGCTGTGCCTTGGCCACACAGCCAGAAGAACTTAAGCAAACGGCATGTGCTTTTCTGTACATTTTTTGTGCATTGTGCAAGAAATGGATATGCCGGTTCCAGCGGAAATATTTCCAAGACACCCTCTGTTGAAATTCAGGGGAGTGGGCATGGCCAATTAATTGCATCACGTTGCCATCTAGGGATGCCACATTGCTATCTTTTTATGATAAGCTCTGGTGGGGGTGGGGGTGTCCTCGTTGATAAAGCAGTTAAGCAATGTCATTTGCTTAACTATACAATGGGTAAAATCTGCAATTTAAATACTTTAAATTTAAGGAGACTTTAGAGCTGGGGCAAAATGCCCCCACCCATGTTACTGCCTCATTTCCAGGTACCAAAATGGGTGCAAGGGCAGGGGTGTGCTTACAGGGGTGCAGGGCAAAAGCCACCTGAGTTTACTATAAGCGACACATTTCTTTACCCACAATTTCCCTCTGAACTATATCTTCACATCGTGGGATGGGATCATAGGATGGAGATATTTTAATACATAAAATAAAAGGCATGCAATTGAGGCTGTGGCATTGGGGGGGGCGGGAGTGGTAGTGGTTAAAGGGTCATTCAAGACAGTCAAAAACCTTCTGAGCCTACTCATCCTGAGCTGTTATGACCACAGGTGTTATGTGCTGGTTGCCGTGATGCATGGCATTGGATGCATGCCCAGTGGAATCCCAGGTTTGCCTAGAGGGGGTGAAGCCTGCCTGATCTCACTTCACATTTAGCTCTTCTTAGTCACAAGAACCATCTTTTTTTTTTTTTTTAAAAGCACCCTCACTTAGAAATGTGATGGGGCACTTTGAGCCAACTTGGATATATCTGCTGGAAGCAGAAGCATCATGGCGACGTGTTTGCAAGTATCTGGAACAATTCCTCCTTCTAATGTGATCTCATTAAACAAAGACTCTAAATGGGGAATTAAGGAGTTCTACAAATGCTTATACAATTCTCCAGTGTAGCTGTCTAATCCCGGAGATTTATGATTTTTAAATATCTTAATAACCCCTCTAATTTCCTTTCCTCCAGCTTCTTGCCATTGCTAGTTCTCCAAGGTAAGTTTTGACAATGCCAGCTTCAAATAAACTTTTATGTGGGCAGGATTAGACTGCTCAGTACAATGATATTTTGGGTAAACATTTACAAATGGGTTATTTATTAATGGCTAAACTGTCAAAATGTCTTTCAGAAGCGTTGTCTCTTATCTCACTAATCCTATTTTGTACCAATACATTTTGGTAGCCTTTTAGACCCCAATGCAGGGTTTTCATTCCCAAGCTTATATACTGGTTTAAGGGTGTCGTGGTTTCTTGGTGAGTTTCTTAGAGGAGGACAGGAGGCAAGGCAAACCAAAGGGAGGTGGAAGCAAGGCTCCCCAGCACAGACACGCCACGGGGGCAGCCGCTTGGGAGTCGCTTGACTTGCCCCACCGTTGGCCTGACTGCCAGTGAGCAAGACGGTGCAGAGGAAAGTGAGCCGTTGAGGTTCTGGCCCCTTGGAGAGCAAAGGGGGTCCCAAGAGACTCCTTCCTGCCTGGCACACCCACCCACCCACACAGAGCTTCAAGGCCTTGTCCCTGGGGGACCCCCAGGGCCAGTTCAGTTCCCGGAGGCATCCTCAGGCCCTGGAGGGTAGAGCTGCTTTTCATTCGTTTACTCAGGGCCAGACTGGGGGCACTGAGGGGGCAGTGGGATGTATGTGGGGAGGGCGCCGGGATCTGAGCAGAATCATGGGTGCTGAAGGGTGGGAGTTGGGGCACAGGGGTGCCCCACGGGTGGGCCGCCCCGGGAATATGCCCTGTTGCCCTGTGGGCCAGTTGGAGCCTGCTTTTCCTTTATGCCTGAATCCAGCTGGGGAGTTTGCTCAGCACTGTGTATGGCGAATTGAATCTCCACAGACAGGATTCTGCTGAGGCTGAGGCATCTGCTACTTTGGCCATCACACACACACACACACACACACACACACACACACACACACACGACCTTGCCTGCTCCCTGGCCAGCGATTGTCTTTCCTCCCGCAAGACTCCTGCTCTTTGGGAGCATTCCCCAAGCAGACGGAACAATGCACGGCGGTGCACAGTTTCCCAAAGGGAAGCTGGAAGACATCTGGCAAGGCGGGAAGCAAGGGCGGGTGGCAGCAGGCATGAGGAGGCCTTTGGGAGCAAGCCTGTGTGGGCATGGAGGAGTCCCATCCACCACAGCAGCAGCAGCAGCAGCAGCAGCAGCAGCAGCAGCAGCAAGGGGGCTGCTCCCAGGGAGCAGGAGGCCAGTCTCCACCTCAAGGCTGCCCAGAGGCAGGGGTGTGGCCCACCCAGCGCCTCTGGTCCAAGCAGGAGCCACTCAGAAGGGGAGGGGGAGGGGGCTGCCTATGGCTCTCCTCCCTTTGGAGCTAACTCTGATGATGATGATGATGATGATGATGATGATGATGGCATGAGGGTCAAGTTACAAGCGTCGCTTCTCTGCCTGCCTTGCTCCTCCCAGGTTTAGTGTTCAAGGGAGCGAAGGTCTTCTGGGCAGGAAGGCATCGCAGTCCCCAAACAGGGCTGGGGGGGGGCTGAACGGCTGGGTCCACACACCCCACACCCCACTGCACTTACAGTCTACTGATGGAGGAGACCAGCTGTCCCTGGCAGATGTGCTGGCACTTGGCCTGCCTGTTTCTGGCCTTCTGGCTGGCAGTGTGCACAGCAATCCCAGACCACCCCTTACAAATGAAATCCGCTGCCCCCGGGAAGCTTGAGGGGTAGTGCAAGTGCGTGGGCCTGACCCTGTAGCACCTGGTGGCTCCTCATTGTAAGGCCCAGAAGCAGCCAGTGCCAGGCCCCTGACTAGCAGGTTACAGGGTCTGTGCAAAGCCTCGGCCCCATCTGCACAGCCCGCCCCCGCCCCTTGCCAGTGGGGCTCCTGGAAGCTAGATGGAGCCCTCCAGAGCCCCTGCACCATTGTGGAAGGCCTGCAAGGAGGGCTGGGAAAAGCTCCGTCTGTTGGGGCAGGACTGGGCAGAGGTCAGCATGCTGGGAAATGGCACTCACATTCTCGCTTTTGTGCCCCCTGCTTGAAAATGGCTGCTTTAGCCATGTGATTTCTACCCCAGTGATGCTCCTTTACAGACCCCGAGAGACAAGAGACTCTGCTGAGTTTTTCTCTACCTACCTCAGTGCAGCTGCCGCCACACAGCAGAATTATCCTAAAACATCACACGGCAGCAAAGGCACATTTAATTTCGATGATTACCCTGACAATAATGCAGCACAATTTTAAGCACTACAAGCTCCCAGGAGTACAAAAAATTAAAAGGAAAAGGCATATCCCCCTCCCCGAAAAAATCTCATGGTGAAACTAGCCTGGTGACAAACACCAATCTGCAGCATAATAAATGGTGTATTTAATAGTCTTTAATGCTCCTAAACACCTGATTTCATTCTGATCAGGGACGTAGTTTATTTCAAGCGGGAGGGAGGGAGAGCAATCCGGGCCTTGGCAAGGCTATGAGCGGGGCAGCTTATCAGAGGCCTCTTTGGGTCTCTCCCTTTCCCTCCTCGCCCCTGCACATTTTGAGATGCAGATTTCCCGTTGCTGAAAGTTCAGGGGAAGAATGTTGCTTTTTTTGCCAGCTAGAAACACCAGTGTGGGGCAGCTTTGGGGGCTTAGACCCGATCCCTTTGGAGAGGAAGAAGGCCCCTCCCAGCCATCCTCTTGCCGCGGAGTGGGGGTGGGCACGGTGTGCTCCACAAATGCCATGCAGGAGCAACAGCAGCATCTGGCAGGGTCCTCCAGACCAAAAGTGCATTTCTGCAGGCATCTCAAAGAAGGACTGTTCCACCCAGTGGCCGTAGGGCAGCCCCATAACTCAGTGGTGGCCCATTCTTGGTCTGCAAAGGGTCCCAGGTTCAATCCCTGGAATCTCCCATTAAAGAACCCGAGGCGGCTTGAAGAGCCTCTGACAGCCAGGGGCAATGGCTCAGGGCAAGAGGGGCCAGTGGCCGGAGCCGTCTTCATACGCTTCGGCTGCCTCAGTCGCCGCGCTGCCTGCTGGCTGGCCATTCAAAAGGAAGAGCGGCACAGTTAACTGACATCGAGCAGGGGGAGAGCAACTGTCCCTAGTCATCTCCAGCACCACATCTCTCCAGGGACTGTTGCTATGTCTACTTGGTGTTTCTTTTCAGATTGTGAGCCCTTTGGGACAGGGAACTATCTGATTTCTTTCTCTTTGTTGGAAAACCGTATATAAATATCCTCCTCCTCCTCCTCCTCCTCCTGTTTTTCTGGTGAGTTCTTGGGTTTCCCCCCTACCCTGCCTGGCCTAGATTCCAGAGTACCGGCAGGCGTAACCCCAGGGGAGCAAGGCCTAGTCCGACCCCCACGCCCACCCCGCTGCCTCGAGGCAGTGACAGCCCAGCCTGTGTGGGTGATGAGGGAGGCGAAGAGGCAGCGGCAGTGAGTGTCAGGCCTGGGCAGCCCTGCACAACTTGTTAAGGACAAAGACTCTGACAGGGAGCCCTGTGAAGGTCAATGACTCACAGGCTGAATGAAAGTGCGGGGAAGGGGGAGCTCGGATGAGATCATCGCCTTCTCTGTAGTCACTCGTGGCCAGGAGGCAGAGGGCTTGGCCAGCACCCCGCCCCCCATCCCCTCCCCGACAGGGCTCGTGCCCTCCTCGTGCTGACACCTGAGCTCCAAAAAGTAGCCAAGCTGGGCCAGTCCCCGCCTGCAGGGGCTGCGTCCAGACTTGTGCCCTTTGGTCGTCTCAGCGAATGTTTTCCCAGCTCTGGCCGCTCTCCTTTAATTGCCACGAGGAGTGGCCATCGCTGCTCATTAGGGCTTGATTTAGCTGTGCAGTGGAAGCTGGAAGGAAGCTGACAAGAAGGGATGCAAAACACCACAACACAACACAACACCTCGCAGCCAGCCAGCCACTGACTGGACCATAGAGAGAGTTGATGCATCCGTGCAGAAATAACTGTGAATTATATCGAAATTTCATTAGATCAGGGCCCGATTTTTTGAAAGTCTTATTCTGGATCAGAAATTTGATCCAGGATTGTTTTGTTTCTCAGCCTCATGATCCTGAGATCAGTTTTGATCCAATCTCAGGTTTTTGACACAATCCCAAGATCCTGGAATCGAGAGTAACGTTCAGTTCTTAAAGGCTGGAAAACACACGGAAGTTTGGCAGAACAGAAGCATTTTTTAGATGGCCAGGCTTGACCTGAGAAAAGGATTGAGGTTTGACCTGGTTGTATGTCCAGATTGTGCTCGTTCAGTGCAAACAAGGACCGCACTGCTGGGAAGGAGAATTGTGCCTTCTTCTTTTGAGCAATCCCAGAGTTGGCACCAAGAGATTCCTTTTCTCAGTTTCCCTGTTTTTCTTTTTTGCTTCTACCCTCATGGATAACCACCTTTTTTAGGGAACTGATGCCCAGTGTTTTGATACACGTTCATATAATATATTGTAAAAGATGTACTAGTGTAAATGTGTATTAATTAATTAAGTTGATTCATGGATCTCAGTGCTTCAGCATCTGAGGATTTTCTCCCAGTTTGCCTCTAAAGTCATTTCATTGTTGGCCTTTCTCTGGGCGAAATTGTGGGAGGTTACACTGCCATATCATCCCCCCCCCCGCCGCTTGTAAAATGAGTCCTCCAAGGTCTCAGGGGGAAATGTGCCAATTAAAGCACAAAAGGTGATCACAATTTGGACATCACAACCACATGTAGAGAATGCAGCTCCAGCACACAAGGGACAGGAGTGGGGCCTGGGGGTGGCAGGCAGACCTTTCTTCTCGACCCCCACAGTGCAGTGGGGCACAATGGTCCAGCACCCTCCTCCCTGCCAAACCCGACTATGAGGGGGCCAAAAGGTAGCTGCCCCACCAACCTGCCCAGAGTCCCCCCTGACTGGTTTGGTCTGATCCCTCTGCCTGGGCCATGAGTAGCGTTACAGAGCAATCCTTACTCCTTGGGAGTAAGTCCCCCTGAGCCCGATGGGGGCATCATGCCAGCACTTAGGATTGCAGCCCTCCTGAGGGCTTTGCAATTAACTGGCGGCATTTGCTGCTGTGGCCAATTCGAGGTGGGGTGGAGGGAAGAGGAGAGGGATGTGTCCACAGGCTAGAGAACCTCCACAAGGGGCTCAGACAGTCAGGCCACCTCTGAGGCTCTGAGCTTGGCTCCTAGGACTCCTTGTTGACTGGGTCAGAGTCCTGCACCTTGGCAGCTGGTGTGGGATGTGGGCACTGGGGGGGGGGCGTGTTGCCCGGCTCTTCCTCCTTTGCACCAGAGGCTCAGCTGTCACGGGAGCTTGGGGCCCTGACGGCACCCTTCCTGGGTTTGTTGGGCTCTTTAGAAGTGACATCCTCAAAAGAGTGCACCTTCCTCTGAATATCCGTTGTTTCTAGGACCGATGCATATGGGTGCGCGTGCATGAAAGTTCAGGCATTGCACAAGGCACAGCCTACTAGCTCCCCCCTCCTGGCCCCCACAGCTGCTTTGGTCCATTTGGAAATGCTGGTCACAAGTATATGGTTCCCACAAAGGTGGACCAGTGGAGGGGGATCCGGGGGCTCTTGCAGAGGCAGCAAACGGTGGGGGGGGGCAGCAGGCGGAGCAGCGCCTTCCAGGGTGTGCACTGGTGGAGAGGGCAGGTCTGGGGAGGGACTCCTTGGGGTGAGGGAGACTGAGGGGGCTGCCAGCACGCCCCGCTTCTCCTCTGTGCAGCGCTGGGGAGTGAGTGCCAGGATGGGGCAGGACAGAAGCTGGGAGCAGCCTCTGGCCCTCCTCAGCAGACAGGCCGGTGCAGGATCCCAGCCTGGTCTGGCTGCACGGGGGCCCATTGCCAGGGAGGGCGCTGGCTGGCCCCCCTTCTGCCTTGAGGACAAGAATGCAGCCAAACACAAGTCTGCCCATTGTTCATAAGGAGCCTCTTAACCAAGTTGCTGCTGCTCTCCTCTTGGAAAACATCTCCTTTATGAATAATGCAGTCCCACCAGAGGGCTGGTATTGATCTTCACTATATATAAATCTACCCTCCCTATGAATAAAAAGTGTAATAAGATCTTAAAAATAGACCAAATAATATCGTGTGGTCCAAAAGTGACAGAGAGGAACGGCAGCACACCGAGGGGGGCAGGAGCTAGCAGGCAGCCATCTCCGCATTCGAAGCCGGGCTTGCCAGCGACAGTCAGACGGGCAAGACGGTGGCCGGCGCCTTGTCTCTCGGCTGCAAGTGCTGGTCAGTGGAGGGATCGGGCGCTGATGGGTTTTCTGCTGGGCTTCCCCCTCCAATGGCTTCAGCCTGCAGCAGCCCCAGAAACACCTGGTGGTGGAAAGGCCGGGATCAGGAAGAGTTGATGACAACCCTAAGAAGCTGCCTGGCTGCCAGTCGGAATCTTGCACCATCTAGGTACTCGGGTGACCACCAGCCAGCCAGCCCCCCATTCCTCCAGGCAGAGCTCCAGGCTTAGAAATCCTTCCCAGGCTTGCTGTAGTTAAAGATCTTTGGGACTGGATCTGGGACCAGCAGCACACACATCAAAGGTGCCCCCAATGACTGAGCAGTTGGGCCTCTGAAGGTGCCAACAGCAAAGAGGCTTCTGGCACCTTCCAGATCTGTTCTGCTCTCTCTGGCAGCTGAGAGTCCATTTTATCAGGTGCATGAGAGGAGCCCCCTTTTTTACCACGTGACCAGTTGGCCCTACTGTTGCCACCTTTTCTCTCTCTCTACCCCTTTAGGAATATCTGCCACTTTGTGAATCTGAGGCTTCCGCCACAATTACTTGTTGGAGATGCAGCTCCTGACTGCATCCTCTCTTAGCACCAGCAACCCTATTGACCACTAGGAGCATTAGGGGTTAAGACAGCCTGAAGAGATGTGAAAATTGATTTAAGTCAACTCCATCTGAGCTCAAATTGGGGATTCGGGTGTTTCAAATTCGAATGGAATCATCCTTAGAATTAAGGGCCTGATTCAAGTTCAAATCAATTTGCGTGATTCATACTCCATTTTGTCTCTGTGTTTTTCTTTTGCTGATTGGTTTTCGGCACTGGCTTCCGATTGGGTTAAGATTCCTTGCTTCTTGGTCTGCTTGTAGTTGTCATTCTAATCAAGTGTTGTCCTGGGCAACTGTGCCTCCATTGGCTGGGGGGAGGCAGGAGATGGGAGGAGTGTTGTAAATCTGTTGGCATGGCTGACCCGACAGGATTTACAATCCTTTCAGCTCTACTTGTGCGAGTCAAAATAAAGTTCTGTAGCTAAGAGAAGCAGCTTAGCTGCACAAATAAAAGCAAAGAATGACTCTCAAGATAAAGTATTATAGACAAAAAAAGTCCCTTGAAACTAAACTAGGTACCCCCCTCTACAATAACTGAGTAATAACTGAAATAACAGAGCAAGGAAGAACAGAACAAGGACAGGCTGAAACAGGGAAGATGGAGAAAGTACAAATACGAGGCCACTGTCTGCAAAAAGGCAAAGTTGCTGACAGTAATCTGTGCCAAGAACAGTCTGCTTAATATAGGGCTCAAGATAACTGGCAGCCAATCAGGCTTTCCTGACTCAGCACTTCTGTTTCCTCTCCTGTGAGATCTTGCACCTGCGTGTCTCCAATTGAGCCTTTCTCTTGAGATGTCTTCTTAACACAGGTGAAATTCCAGCTTTCTCCTGATCAGTCTCCTCAGCCCTCATGTCTGCCAGCTGTTCCAACTCAGCTCCAGAGTCTGTTCTCCCAGCCAAATCCTACTGCTGTGTCTCTGAGCCTGTACCAACCCAGTTCTCCTGTTCCTCCTCTGACTCAGAGGGCTGAGCCATGACAGGGAGCCAAAAGGAGGAATTTTCAAAATGTATTTAAGGGACTGCTTGGACTTAGAGAGACAGAGAGCCATTTTGTGCCCCAGGAGAGGAGATGGATCTAGCAGAGAGGGAATACAGCAGCACTGAGAGCAGAGGCTGGTGGTGGTGATGATCTGGGTCTGCCTGGTCCAGTGAGTGGAGAGAGACAGAGAGCCTGCTGGCTTATCTGTCTCTTTCTTTTATCCCCGCCCCCCCGTGCCAACAAACTGCTGCTTTTTCCTTCTATTTTCTGCTAATTGTACCAGCAGCCCCAGTGGCTTTAACTGGGTGCTGCTGCTTTGACTTTTTTGGTGTTATTTTGATTTCTTCTTCTTCTTGTGTGTAGTCTCCAGTGGCTTTAATAAGTGGGGTGCTGTGCTTATTTCTTTTTGCTTTTGCAACCCCAAGCTGTGTTGGAGATGAACTTCCAGTGCATTGACCTTTTGCACCAACTGTCCTAATGACCACGAGGGGCATTGGCAGTAGAGACAGTGAGTCAGGGTCTCCCTATCTGTCCCTACACTACTATGACCCCTGAACTGACTCTGCAGCACTTCCTGGGCTGAGTCACAAGCCTTCCTTTCCTCCTAGAGAGCAGATGGAAACATCTCTCTCTCTCTCCTTACCTATCCACTATGTAGTCCTTTAGATTAGAGATAGGTCTTTCCTATCTAAGTGTATTTAACCAATAAATGTTTAGTGTTTAGTCATACAAGGATCTCCATGTGTTTTCTCTAAACAGCTGCAATATCCAAACCATCCTCTGCTACCTACTCTGTAACTGGAGTGTGTGCTCATTCCTTAGTGCTTTGCTGTTTTACCTATTGTGGGTAAAAATCAACAACCTCTAACAAGCTGTGCCTTTCCTGCTGTTGTCTGTGTGCCTCGTGGGTTTATTTTTTTGTTTTTGTAGGCTGGTGGGTTCTGTCTGGTGTCCAGCCTGCCAGCTGTTCTCTGTTTCCCATTTGTTTTTCTTCTTTCTTGGTTGGTTGGGATTGGGTGGGTGGGTGGGTGCCTGACTGGTATCCACCTGCCCGCCTTCCAGCTGTTGAGTCCTGGTGTCTGTTCAGCCTCAGGGTGCCTCTGAGAGCAACACCTGGCCAGACTCCAGCTGAAGACACTGGATGCCCCCCTGCAGAAGACGCTGAAAGGTGAGCAACCCATCAAAAACACACCCCACCAGTGCCTTAGTTAGGTTAGAGAACTTTAAATAGGGCCTAGTTTGGGGAAGGGAGGGATTGTTTGTTTGTTTGTTTGTTTAACTTATATACCACCCAAACTTTTGTCTCTGGGTGGTTAACAATGACAGTGTTAAAACAGTTTAAATTTTTTTTTTTAAACTTAATTAGGTGGCAGGACTGTAGGACAGGAGGAGTGGGTAGGTGGGTTAAAGAGGCCACAGTAATCCTCTGCTCTGCCCTTCCCCTCCCCTCCCCTCCCCTTCAACTTACCCCATTGTTGCTCACTCCCCTCCAATTCTGACCCCCACCGCCACCAATAAAGCCTGTTTTTTTATTTGGGGGGATTTAATTTTTCTAGCTTCTGTGTGCACGCTACAGTGCTATAGCTGGCACAGTGTGTGACACGCTGCATAGACAGACCACCCCTTACCCCCTTAAAAGCACTTCCTCCCCCGCTGCCCATCAGAGTTGATTGATGGCTGCCTTTCTCCCAAGCCATGGAGGGCTTTAAAGGCAGCAGCCAAGACCATGAGTTGTGCCTGGAAGTGGGCAGGCCACCCACAGAAGTGGGACTCATCAGAGCCTCCTGGTCTTCAGGCAGGCGCCCCACACAAGGCCTTTTTGTCCCAGCTGGAGGCGCTTCCAAAGGCTTTTCAAGGGCAGGCCCCCCGAGAAGGAGGCTGAGAGTGATCCTAGAGGGAGATAAGGAAGGCCTGGGGAAGAGGGGGCAGGCTGGCCTTTCCTAGGGAAGGGTGCAGGTGGCGCGCCAGCCTAAGCTGTGCCAAGGCGCCCCTGGCCACAGGTGCCATCTGAGCAGCCCCAACTCCAGCCTGACTTTTCCAGGGGAGCCCAAACCCAGCCTGGCTCTCCTGCTACCCAGGCAGCAGCAACACCTGACTGGACCAAACACAGACAGCTGAAAGGGCAAGCAGTGCCGTGCGGTGCTTCTCCGTAGCCCAGGGGAAAGGGAGCGGGACCCTGGCTGAAGCAAGCCTTGGCAGCTGCTGAGAGGAGAGACGCGCCGGGTCGGTCGCAGAAGTCGGAAGCTGAGCAAGAGACTGGTGAATGCGGAGTGTGGACTGGGGGAGGGAGTGCCCTTCGCCTCCCCCCACCAGGGCATTTCAAGAGAAGCCCAAAGTGTCAGGAAGGGGGACCAGTTCTCAGCAGGGGTGGGGGGAACAGGAGCTGCACAGCCCACTCTCAGAGCTTCCTTTGAAGAGGAGTCAGTGAAGAGAGGAGGGCTTGAGCCTAGCTAGCACCCCCCCCTCCCACACACACACCCCAACAGTGTTGCCATGACTCCAAGTGCCCAGGGGCCCCCAGCTCCCGTGCTCCAGCAGGCCCTTGTCCCCGCGGCCGTGGCAGCAGTTTGGCATGACCCCCCCCCGGGCCTGGCGATTCCTGCTGCAGCCTGCTTTCCCCCCTTCCCAGCTCCCATGAACTGCTGGCCCCAACAGCGGGGGGGGGCAACTCTGATAAAGGAGGAGGCTTTGGAGGATGCCCCGCTTTGCCAGGAAGGAGCTGCCTGCTGTCCCAAGACCTTTCCCAGGGCCCTCCGTCTTCACCCAGGGGGGCTTCCTGCTGAGACCGAGCTGGAGCCCCCCCTGCCCCCCCCGCTATGCCACAAGCACTGAAACACTTTCTTCGCTGTGCAGTGCAGAAGGTCATGCAAACCAGTTGGCAGCATCCTCTGGGCAGCGCGAGAGGAACAGCGTTCATTAAGGTGAAGGGCCTCCCACCCTGCCTGCCTCCAGAGCTGTGTTTTCTCTCTCTCTCTCTCTCTCTCTCTCTTGGCAATGGCAGCGACACAGTGAGCGTGGAGGGAAGGGGCCCTTGAGGAGGTGTGCCCAAGGAGGGATGCCATCACTGGGAGAGGCGGACTGTGCCTCCAACAGCCCCCTTTGGGCCTGGCCTCTGCAGCCTCTCCTCTCTCTCCTCACGCGGCCGTGAGGGCTGGGGAAGCCATGACTGGCAGCAGACGTGTCGCCCCTTTGGAAAGGCCTCCGCTGGCCTCCGTGCCCCTCACCGCCTTCCTTTCCAGGAGGTGACTTGCAGACCGTTGCAGCTCCCTCATGCAGCCAGTGCCTCCGCCCAGTCTGAAGGTGGATCCCAGCCCCGGGAGATGCATTTGCCGCTTGAGTGGCCAGAGAGCCTCCCCGGAGAGGCAAGCGAGATCTCACACCGCAAGCTTCCACCTGGCCCTCCTCCCTGCAGAAAAGAGCAGCTACTAATACCGGCTGCTGCTCCCCTTCCCAGGTGGACTCCCTCAGCAGTGGCAGCCACTGGCTGCCTTTGTGGAGCTCTTAACCCATCTGTCCCTCCCGAGGCTCTCTTTAAAGGCACACATGCCCTGGAAAGCCTCCGCTGTGTCTGTCCTCACTGGACAGGTGGGGCTGCACCTGGGTTTTTACGTTAAAAAAGGTGGACACCGGTGAGGTCTGAGGAAGCACCCCGGGGCGGGGTGGGCGGCATGCAGAAAGCGGACCGTCAGCCAGATGGAAACAATGCCATGTGGCTGCTCCCCCTCTTCAAGGGAGCGAGTGGACATGGATGGCAACGCCTCGGTGTGGAAAGCGCCCTTGCCAGAGTCTCCTTCAGGCTGCCACTGGCTGCATGGTGGTTGGTGCAGCAGGAGGAGACACGTCTCCTGGCCACGTTCTGAATCCCAGCTGGCAGGAGTGGTGCTGGAGACGGATCCTTGGCCCCCCAGGTCAGGGGGCGCTTTGCTTCGGCTCCATTTCCCCAAGGGTGCTCTCACCCATCCATTCGCTTGGGGATGAGGGGGAGCTACTCACATCTGGAAGCTCACAGGGAATCCTGCTGCATTCATCCTGAGTGAAGAGATGCCGGTGGCCTCTGTGGGCTCCCTGATGGAAGCTTATTTATTTATTTATCTATCATATTTCTGTACCGCCTGATATGTACATCTCTAAGCAGTGTAAAAATTTAAAATATTTAAAAGTTACAAACTAAAATACATAAAAAAGACAATGGAATGACATAGAAATTAAAACAAGTTTTAAAATTATTAAAACCAATTCTAATTAAAAGCCTGTGAGAACAGGAGAGACTTGAGGTTCTTCCCGAAAACAAACAGAGAAGGAGATGCTCTTCTTCCAGGAGGGAGCATCTTCCAAAGCCCTGGAGCAGCCACAGAGAAGTTAACTTTAAGCGCAGGAAGTTGCCTTTGGAGTCCCCTTCACCAGCAGAATTCCTGGTGCGCTCCTCTGGTGCTCAGCTCCCCAGGACCTGCCCTTTGCAAGGTGTCACGTGGCATCGGGTGGGAACTGGGACCCTGGTCCTCGGCCACCCCTGTGAGTCCTTCCAAGTCCTTCCATTGCTCACCACAACGGAGGGAAAGGGGGAGCTGGTGCTGCCACTTCTGGTGCTCTCCAGTCTCCGGAGCAGCTGTAGCCACCCTTCTGGTTTTGCTTTCAGGATCTCTGGGAACACAGCTGTGGATGGAGAGTGCCGAGCAGTCCAGAGAGCTGCCCTTGATGCACATCCTAGCCTCCCCACATAAGGGCCGCCAGCTGGGGCAAGCCAAAGGGGATCCTTCTAGCCTAGCATTTCACTTCCCGGGTGGCCAGCCAGGTGCAGCCAGGTAAACCATGAGCCAGGCATATCCCTACTCCCACCTGGCTCCCCAGCAACTGGTATCCAGAGGTAGACTGCCTCTGAATCTGGAGGCTCTGTGTAATCATCCTGGCAACTCACCACTGATGGCAATACGCACCGCAGGTTACAAAGGTCTGCACCAGCCTCAGACACGGGGCAACTTCTCGCTCGCGTGAGGTGATGCTCCTGCTGCTGCCAGTGCGGCCCCTTGTTCCATCTCCCAGTCCCAGGTTTCCTCTGGCCAATGTTTTTGCCTGAAGCTTAACAAAATGGGACATTATCTCCTGCTGGCTGCATCTGTGCTGCAATAGGCCCTGTACCACATTGCGCTTTCCATTGTTGGTCTCCCCACTCCATCCCAAACACACACGCGCATTAAAATCGATGGTGTTTGCTCATTGTGTGGAATGACAGCTCATTTTTCCAGACAGGTTGGTTTCACAATTGCTCATCCAAGAAGAAATCTGAGAAGAAACCATGGACTGGTTTTGGGAGCACTGAACCGCCGTCTTCTAATCCCTGCATCTGTCGCACTTGCTATGTCTTTATTTGCTTCCTCTGAGTCCTTATTGATTTCCATCCCCCCCCACCCCCACCCACTTAATCCAAAGGAATCTGGGACAGGCAGTGTAAATGCAGGCAGCAGAGCCCAAAGGACCAGCCAGGTGTCAGGAGGCCACCCAGAACTGCAGGCCTGGAGCTGCTCAACGGGGTGGGGGAGCCAAACCAGAGGCAGGAGGACATCTGATACTATGGTCAGAGAAGCAGCCCCTGCCTGCCCGGGTCTGGACTCCAGTGCTTTGTCTGAAAGCAAATGTCTCCTGCCATGACTGGAGGTGTCCTTTTTGCTAACCCTAACCCTAATCTTATGACAAGATTGTGCTCTTCTCTCAAAAGGGTTTTTTTTCTTGGTTAAATTATATCTCTGCAATTTGTTTTAGAATTTTCCTGTACGGCTGTCCATCCAAGATTGCACAGCAATTCACAGAAGTGAAAATACATCCATCAAAATACAATGCAAAGCAAAACCATTAGTAATACCTCCAGTTTTTTCATTAGGAATCCAGGGCATGGGGCTTTGTGGTTAGTCAACTGATCTCAAAAGCTCTCTGGAAAAGGAAGTCACTGGAAAGACAGCGGGGGGGGGGGGTGCGCTATGCAGGCTTCTCTCAGAAGGCAGTTCCAGATAGTTGGGGCCGTGACCAAGAAGGCCTTGCTCCTGGCAGAAGCTAATCTAGCCTCTTCATGAGGTGTGATCTGCAGCAGGGTCTCATCAGAAGATCTCAAGTGCCGATGGGGAAGTGGGTATACAATGTGATCATGATCCTCCACAGTAAAGTGGAGGACTTGTTTCCCCCCCACCCCACCCCACTCTGCCATCACAGATACTTTTGAAGAGGACACCTTGTTTGGGAGCTCTGACTGTACTCTGTAATGCCATGTTCTGCCACTAGGTGTCACTGTGTGAATGTGATTGTGTGGGGTGCTCTTGCTCTCTGTTTTGCTAAAAATCTGAAAAGAACCCACACATATTGATCGTGCAAACACAGCATGCAGCCTTGGGGGATATCAAATGTGTGTGCTAGTCCCCAGGTGTCAGGCCCATGTACTGTTGAACTTAGAGCTGAAATTGATGTAGCCCCTTCCTGCTCCTCCTCAAAAGCCTGCTGTGCAGCCTGAATGTTGAATAACCACTAAAGATTCAATATTTGATGTCAGTGTTTGATTTTATAAACTGCACTGTGGCTGAAATGAGCCCTTGGGTTTGCCACCAGTGGCCTTTCTGAATCCTCCTCAACCTGGCTGTGGCAGAGAGCCGAAAGTGCTTACAGGAAGATGCTGTGGGGGTGAGGCGAATGGCTCCAGAGATCTCTATGTTGGAAGGAAGAGCCAACAGGGAGGGGATGGAGAGGAAAATATTGAATGGTTCCTGCATCAAAGCTAAACAGATGTAAGGAAATGAGAGAAATGAGGAGCAGCAGCTGGGGGCAGAGAGGAATCCTGAGTGAGGACCAACTTGCCACTGCCAAGAAGCACAAGGAGGCCGCTGGCATGGGGCCTCCATGTGGCTGGGGAAGAAACCACAACATGGCCCTGAAGACGGCCCCTCCATCTTCTCTTCCTCCCGTGCATGCGCAGGGGGGCCTGGAGGCTGCTGGCCCCGATCCCTGATGTTTCCTAGAGGGAGCTGGAGCCGCAGAGCCGGTGCTGTGTCCTGTGGCTCTGGCATCATCATCGTTGGGGGGGGGGCTGCCTTCCTCCAGCTCCCCAACTCCTTGGGCTGCTCCTGCTGCTGTCGGCTCCTCCCTGCAGGAGGCTGAGGAGGCCCTTCTGTGAGTGACAAGCCTCCGCCCCGCTGGGTGCCCTGGAAGGTAGCTGCCCTGCTGTCAGGTGCTGCCAGGCAAGGGGAGGCATGAGTGATGTGCTGGGGGTGGCAGAGGAGACTCGCCTCTCGCCTGTGATAAATGGGACATAATTGCCTCGGTAAACACCTTCATTATAAAGTGATCATTCGCTCCTGCTCAGGCTTGATGGACACGTGGAGTGAATTCCATCTCCCTAGCAGCAGCCCCCACCTGCCACCCACCCTACAAGGAGGCAAAACTGGGAGGGAGGGAGGGAGGGAGGGAAGGAGGACCTCCCGTGCAGTGGAAGAAAGATGCATTGAGAGGGGGGGGGCAATTCACATTGAGGAGGAGAAAGTGCTCCCCGCCCCTCCTCCTTCCCAGAGGTGCACCTAGGTTATTTTGGAGCCTGGACCAATTAAGCATCATCCTGCTTGGCTGGGCGACCACACCACCTGGAACAGACTAAAGAGGATTTGGGGCCCAGCGGGGAAGTAACTTGCCTAGGGAGCAAGAGGTTGCCGGTTTGAATCCCCTCTGGTCTGTTTCTCAGACTATGGGAAACCCCTATGTGGGGCACAGAGGCACCTTGTCAAAGGGGTGCAGATGCTCTTGATTGAGCAGGGGGGGAGCAAGCGGCCCTAGAAAAGCCCCAGCACAGCATCCCTCCCGTGGCTGTCCCTGGGGCCTCTCTTATGTTGCCCTTGGGGACAAGGAGCCTCTGTGTGTGTGTGTGTGTGTGTGTGTGTGTGTGAGAGAGAGAGAGAGAGAGAGAGAGAGAGAGAGAGAGAGAGAGAGAGAGAGAGAGCTGCTGGGGGAACTTTGGCTGGAAAGCGACCTCTCGATATCCGCAGCCAGGGCCGCTGGGCAGGCTAGACAGGGGCTCTGCCAGCCAGCTGCTGCCCCTCCCCCCCGTGCCAGCCTTCTGTCCCCTGGGTGCCCAAAGCCACGTTCCGAGGCCTCGCCCACAGCTGGGGCTCTTGGCAGGAAGCCCTTCTGTGACCATGGCAGGAGGTGGGGGTGCGGCCTCCATGGGCAGTGGGAGCCAGCGAGGGCCCACAGTCGGATTTCCCAGCTGGCCCAGCTCTGCTGCCACCTCCTCAGCAGAAAAGCCTGGGGGGGGGGGTCTCCAGGAGCTCCACAGCAGCCTTGGTGGTGCTCCTTGCCTTGAATGATGCAGACGCCCTGCCAGCCGCCCAGCGCTTCCTTCCCTCCTCACTGCCTGATGCCTTGCAACGGGGGACCGTGCGTGGTGCTCAAGGGCAGCAGCGCCAGGCCTGTGCCCGCTGCCCGGTTTGCCCTGCAGGGGGCTGGGAGTGGCTGGGTTGCCCGGGGCGGTCTGAGCAGGGGGTTCCCTCCCACCTTGCAGCACCCCTGGAGCAAGGGCGGGGCGTAGCTATAACTGAGCGAAAGGGTTCAAAGAACATGGGGCCCCCCCAGCTCCTCCTGAAAGCCCTCTAGCTCCACCCCTCCCTATTTTCTTCATTATCTCCCTCACTGGGGGGGGGCAGAGAGAGGAATGAAGACAGGCCCCCTCTCCCCGAGCTATGCCCCTGAGCAAGGGCTCCCTCCCCCCTGCAAGGCCACCAAAGCCTGTTCTGGCTGGGCACTTTCTTTCCTGGTGCTTCCCTCCTGAGTGGTGGTGGTGGGGGGGTCATATCGGCATGCAAGAAATGAGGTGGGCGGGCTCGCTGGCTTGCCTGCTGCTGCCTTGGCCTGCACTCATGACCCCCCTGCCCGCCTCGCCCAGCAGCTCGGGTGCAATGCCAGTGATGTGGAGGCCAGCAAAGGCACTTCTTCTCGTGGAGCCGCTCCTCCACACAATCTCCTGCAGCCTGCGAGACCTCGTGGGAGCAGCAGGGAGGGATGGAGTCAGGCAGAAGCTGCAGCGAGGGCTCCCCAGTCAGGCAGGAAGAGCAGGACTCCTTGAGCTCTCCTGCATGGACTAGTCCGGACTCCGGACTGCTGCTGGAGCAACATCCCCCCTGCCCCTCTAGATCCAGCCTGGCCCCGGAACCAGGCCTGCAGTGTGGTGAGCTCTTGCTCGGCTTGCCCAGTCTCCTCCACAGGGGCTTCAGCCTGGAACAGGGCACTGCCCTGACACAGGAGGCTGCCTTATGCTGAGTCAGACCCCGGGTCCATCTCGCTCCAGATGGTCTGCACTGACTGGCCGTGGCTCTCCACAGCTCCTGGCAGGAGTCTCTCCCTCCCAGCCCTGCCTGGAGATGCCGCCAGAGACTGAAGCAGGGACCGTCTGCAGTTCCACTGAGCTATGGCCCCATCCCTGAAACTCAAAGCCAGCTGCCTTACACCGAGTCAGGAAATGGGTCTGCCTGGCTCAGGGTTGTCTATGCTGCCATCGCAGCAACCTCTGCCCTGTCCATAAGAACAGAAGAACAGCCCTGCTGGATCCGGCCCAAGGAGGCCCATCTAGTCCAGCCTCCTGTTCCAAACAGTGGCCCACCAGATGCACTGGAAGCCCACAGGCAGGAGCTGAAAGGGGCAGGCCCTCTCTCTGCTGTTACTCTCCTGCAACCGGGATTCAGAGGCATCCTGAGGCTGGAGGTGGCCTATAGCCCTCAGAGTAGTAGCTGTTGATAGACCAGAGTCTATGAAAGAACTGAATCAGATAGAAGTGACAAGAGTTGGTGTTCCAATCTAAACTGTCTGGAAACAAGCTGTTCTGGTCAGAACTAATCAGCCTACTGTCCTTTCACTGTCTCTGCAACTGGACTAAATGATATTTATTTATTTATTTATTTACATTGATATCCCGCTCTTCCTCCAAGGAGCCCAGAGTGATGTACTACATAGTTAAGTTTCTCCTCACAACAACCCTGTGAAGGGGGTTAGGCTGAGAGAGAAGGGACTGGCCCAGAGTCACCCAGCAAGTCTCATGGCTGAAGGGGGATTTGAACTTGGGTCTCCCAATCCTAGTCCAGCACTCTAACCACTACACCACACGTTAGATTTCTTGCACCTCAAATGTTCATGCATCCACCATCTTGGATTGGGGTGGATGACAACATTACAAACTACACCACTGAGGTGTCCCCCTGTGTGCCGAGGGGCAAAAAGCAACGCTCGGCCAGTTTTCTGTTTTCACTCATGTCTGGCCACCCGACAGGCCGCCTCTTGTAGCGATTCCAGTCCCAGCCCAGCAGCATCACGGGGTTCTGTTGAGTTGCCCGCCGAGGCCGCCTTCGAGCCTTCTTGCTGCTTCTGCTTCTGCTGCTGGAATCGAGAAGGGGGGGGGGCCTCCTGGGCGCCCGCCCGCCGGCCCGCCCGCCGCTGTCCTGGGCCACATGATCTCTCCCACCCCGCTTGCATGCCCGGCTTGGAAGGCCCTGATCCGAGAGCGGCTGCTGGACGAGAGGAGCAGGAGGGTTCCGGCTGCTCTTCCAGCAGGCAGGCAGGCAGGGGTGGGCTGGGGGGCTCTGGCTGGCAGCGGCCCTCGGGCCTTCCGTGTCGGGTGCCTTTGAGGTCCGCTCTTCTCCGCCCAGCCCAGACTGCCGCCGCCCGCGGCCAGTCTCTGCCTTCCGCTTGTCTTCTTCCTCCGGGCAGCTTCGTGGCTCTCTGAAGTTGCTCGGCATCGCCTGCAGCTGCTCTGCCCTGGAGGGCCTGCGCTGCGTGGGGAGCGAGCGCATCGCCGCGCAGCAGCCAGCGGGGAGGGGCGGCGGCGGGGCGGGCCGCTGGTGGCCGCAGAAGAAGCCGCCTGGCCTTGGGTCTTGCTCTCTGCCAGTAGGGGCTGCTGTGCCCCCCCCCCCCAAGTCGGGGGCCTGCGAGACCTTGACCCTTTGCCAGCCCAGCTGGCAGGCAGGCAGGCAGGCAGGCATCCAGCAGCTTGCTGGGAGTTGCTCTTGCCTTGAAGGCTCTTCCTTGGGTGAGAGGGAGGAGGGGAGTCCTCCAGCCAGGTCAGCTGCTGGGGGTGGGGTGTGTGTGCGCGCGCGCGCGCTGGACAACGCTTGGCTGAGGCACTCCTCCCGATCTCCGTGTGGCAAGCAAGCCGCCCTCCGAGAGGCAAGAGGGAGGAGGGGCTTTCTGGGGGGGGGGTAATTATTCTTTTCTGCGCTTGCTCTCCGGCCGGGCCGCCGTATCCCGCCGCAGGCTCAGCGCGGCTTGCGGGACGGGAGTTCTTCTCTTCTCGGTGTTGACGGTCCTCCTGTCCCCCAAGGGCTCCCAAGCTGCCCCAGAGACTCCTCTCACCTCTCCCTCCCCAAGCGGGGCGGCAAGAATTCCTCCTGGCGTTCCGAAGCCAAGACATGCTTATTAAGGAGGAACTGAACGCCACCCCTTGCTAAGGGAGCGAGATGGCACAACAGCCACCCCGAGAGGAGCCCCACAGCTGAGCTGACTGGCCCGCGGCAAAGGGCAAGCCTGCCGACCAGCCTGGGCGCCCCCCTCCAGCAGCAGCAGCAGCAGCAGCAGCAGCACTCCCGGAGTCATTGCGAGGCAGGCAGGCAGGCAGGCAGCGCCCTTCTGGCCACGCGGGAACGGAGCCTCCTCTCCCGCGCCCGGCCCTCCTTCCACTGGGACACCCGCAGCGTCTCTCTTCTGAGCACGACCGCTCTCGCCTCCCGCCGCCTGCCAGGCCCTCCCGCCGCCCTTGCGCACCGGCTGTGGGCTTGCCTTGCGCGGGAAGAAGCAGGTGCCGCCGCCCCCCCCCCCCCCGCCCTGCTGCTCGTCTGGGGCGTGTGTCGGTCTTGTCGGGAGCCTCGTCGCCTGAGGGTCCCCCGGGGAGGAGGAGGAGGAGGAGGGCGGCGAGGCCTGCTGCCGCCGGGGCTTCCTCCTGCCTTGGTGGCTGCGGCTCGGCGCTCCAGGGATGCAGCCGGGCCCCGGCGCGATCCAAGAGCAACACACACACACACTCGCAATTCTCTAGTTCACTGGTGTAGCGCGCTGTATTGGCAGCTGCGGGGGAAGAGCGCCACTGGTGCTGGCGCAGGAGGCGGCGGCGGCGGCGCAGCCTTGGAATAATAACGCGCCGCCGGAGCAGCAGCAGCGAGCCGAGCCGAGCCGTCGCCTCGCCTCCTGCAAGCTAGCACACTCCTGGGCCCGCACAATGCCCCGCCGCCGCCGCCCGCCTCGTGCTCGCTCGCACAAAGGCCGCCTTCGCCGAGCGGGATGCCAGCAGTTGTGGGGAAGTTAATTAAATGTCATGTCGCATTAAGCGCGACACGAGGGCCGCCGCCGGCCCTCCGCGCTCATTGGGAATGAGTGACGAATGACACACTGCCTTGATTGCTCGGGACGCTGCTGCTGCGCTTGGTTCCTTAAGGAAGGGGCCGTCATTCCGGGGCCTGCCCGCCCAGAGCAACTCCCCGCCACTTGAGCTTCCGCTGGACAGCCCGAGGCAGCCTCTGTCCAGCTCAGCTCCGCAAGGACGTAGCAGGCGCCTGGGTCTTGAGCTTGCCGACCCCACAACCAGTGTCTGGGGACTGCCGTTCTAAACTGCCCACCCCGCGCCCTTTGGGGAACGCTGATTCCTCCACCTGCTGAGCAAGCTGAGGCCAGGTAGCCATGCTGGCTAGGGAGAGACTCGTGGGGTTGCCAGACATGGAGGCCAGGAAGGCTGGAGGTGGCCCAGAAGACTCAGCGGGAGGGGTCCGGGAGGGGTCCCCCACGCCTAGCCATCCACCAGAGACACTCCCCCCCCCCACGTGTGTGCGGCTGTGGCTGCTGCCAGCCCTTCTCCCCCGCCCGCCCGCCCGCCCGCCCACGGCCTAGTGCAGCCGAGGAGGAAGAGCTCCCCAGGGCTCCAGCAGCCAGGGAAGGCCCTCCTTGGAGGGCTTTGCAGAACAACACGACGAAGAGGCAGCCTTATCCCAAGTGCCCCGAGGCAGCGGCTCGCTGAAATCCTTCCTTTGTCGCGTCACACATTGCTGTCGGACTGAATAGCGCATCCCTGTAAGGTCTGGTGTCTGTGCCCCGTGGAGGGTTCCCTCCTGAACGGGCAGCCGCTTCTGGGCCGGGCTGTCCTCGGGGACTGGCGCCTCTGCTGCCAGCTTCGGCCAGCTCCGCTCCCGCAAGACTGCCGCCGTCTGTCTGCAACACGCTGGATTGCGGGGGGGGGGGGCTTCCAGCTGGCTGGAGAGAAGAGGGGCTCCCTCCTCCCCCCCCCTCCCCGCCACTCCTCAGGTGCTGCTTGGAGGCGGGGGCAGCAGCCCAGGAGGTGGATGGAGCCGCCAGATCAGCGCCCCCGGCGACCTGCTTTGGATGGCCAGCGGCAGCCCCCGTAGCCAAGCTGGGGCTCGCTCTTTGCGTCCCCGCACAGCTCGGCGCCCGGCCTTCCATGCCTCCCCCGCCGGCCTCCTCCATTGCTGGGCCTCGGGTGTTCCCTTGGAGCCCTGCAAAGACAGCTCCCTTTCGTACACCGCCTCTTATGAGAGTCACACACCAAGGACAAGCAGGCGGGGCGGAAACAGGGACAGAAAAGCCCGCACGCCCAGCCCCTCCACAGAACCCTCCCTGATGGCCGGGCACCCTGCAGGCCGGTTCACACTGGCTGTGCTGGGGCGAGTGGGGTGGACCTGGGCCCTGTTTGGCACACCCTGGAGAGCCGTCTGGGGGCGGCTCCACCAAATTGCCAGCCCCACTTGTGGAGCCCCACAGACCTGCCCCATGCCGGTGAGATGGGGGCTCCGTAAAGGGCAGTTCCTCTCCAGCAGGGAAAAGGAGCTCCCAAGGTGGTCTCTCTCTCGGGGCGGATGATGGAACGGGCTGGGCTGGATTATTTGCCTTACAGACAGGCATCCAATCCAGGGGGAAATCCCCGAAGCCACGGGGAGTTGTGAGCAGTGGGGTGGGCAGAGTTTGCAGCCACCAGCATCCCAGCGGCCTCGGGCAAGGCAGTTCCTAGAAATGGTGCACAGAAGGCGAGGTACATTGCAGGCGTCCCTCTGGAACAGCCGTGCTCTGCTTATGATGAGGCTACTTGAAGGCATCCAAGCGAGGCCTGATTTGCACTGAGCACTTCTTCGGAACAGATGGTGCTGTACCCAAACGACCCAACGGAGTAGCCCCTCTGTGCCTCTTTGGCTTATCTGCGGCAGACAAGGCACCAGCAGGGAGGGGAGGGGGAAGGAGAGAGTGCCTGGGGCAGAGCAAGCAGCCCCTCCCAGGAGAGTCTAGGCAGGTCTGCCTGGCGGGGAGGCCCCGAGAAAACTGCTGCCTCCTGGGTTGGAAATCCCTCCCTTTGCCGGCCAGTGACTGAGCCCGCCTCAGCATGCCTCTGGCCAGAGTTCCCGGGTCCACTTTGGGTGCAAATCCATCTGAGGGATCTTCCTGTTGGTCTTCCCTGTGTGGAAAGAGGAGCGCCCTGCCCTGACCCCTCTTCTCTGCGCCCCTCCTGGGCGCCACTGGGAGGCAGTTCTTCGCCCGTCTGCCTCTGCGGCGGCATTGCTTGGTGCGGAGAAATGGCTCCTCGTCGTGCCCTAGAAGTCATTGAAGAGGAAGCCCACTTCAAATGCGAAGCAAGAGTTTGAGACTTATTCCTAACTACAACGTAGGCGGGGGAAAACAATACACAGACTAACGGTCTCTTACGCAGAGAGCCGGAGAACCCCTCCGTTTGGACTCAGGACAGCAAGAGGGGAGCAGACGCACAAACACGGCGGCTGCCTGCGCAGAGGCCTCCCTGCTGCTCCACACAAAGAACGGAGGCAATGTCCGGCGCAAGCAACGTCCATCCCAACACACTGCCGGAGAGCGACGCCAAAGAGTATTGGCCCGCCGCTGCTCGGGGGTGGAGCCTGCAGGAGGTCCCAGCAGGTAGGACAACTGGCGGGGGGGGGGGACTCCCTCCCGGAACCTCGGAGAGCTGCTGTGGGTCAGTGCCGAGTTAGATGACGGGCCAGGCTCTGACTCGGTCGAAGGCATCAGTGCGCGCGCGCAGGGTGGGGGGATTCTGAGGGTGTGTGCTAGCCTGGTGGGAGATCTATGTGTGGAAGTCTGTTCCCTGAGACCCGCGTAATTCGGACATGTCCGGAAGCTGCCTTGGAGACCGAAGTGGTGGGGAAATGAGCTGGGATCCGCTGAAGGCAATAGTCTTGCCGGGCCCTGCTGTGGCGCGAGCCAGGCTGAAGAACCAGCCAGTGCGCAGGACAAGCTGCTCTTTTCTGCCGACGGACTAGAGAGGAAACGCGCCGTGGAGCGAACCGTCGCCGTCTTCCTCCCCTTGCACGCGTCCGACGACGCCTGCTTTGATGGAGACGGCTGAGAGCGCCTTGCAGCTGCAAGCACATCCGGGTTCTGTGCAAGGGGGGAGGAGGAGGGAAGGCGAGTCGGGGCAAGGACCCCTCTCCTTGGCTGGCTCCTCCTCTCCCAGCAAATCCACTTTGGGTCAGTGTGCTCGAGGAGGGCAAGTTGCCAGGACTGGGCTTCCCCCCACGGCGGACAGGATGGGTTCCCCTCTCCTGACAAACTCACAGCCGATGAAAGCTTTGCATCCGCAACCTCCCCCGGGCCCCAGCTTTTTGCTTCATACCCCAGGAGGAGCCTCCTGGCTTGGGTGTCCTTTTACAGCGCGGGCCCCTGGGGAACTGAGTTACTCTTGAATTGTTTGCAGCTTGTTTACATGAGCAAAAGCTTTCAGAGGCTGGCAGCAAGGAAAGGATTCCAGAATCTCCTCCGGGTGTCCATGAAGGCCCAGAGGCCCAGCAGCATTATGGGCCCAGCCTGGTGGGTGGTGGCCCCAGAGCTCTGGCCCCGAGGGATGCCCTGCTGCTGGCTGGCCTTGTCTCTGGTGCCAGGGCAGGGAAGACCCCGCAGCAGCTCTTTGAATGGGCCTCTGGAAGTGATGGGCTGCACCAACTGTTTTGCACACTGCCTGGGGAGTGCCCTGAGATGGGGCTGCTGCAGATGCTGGTCCTCCAGGAAGACCCTCAGCCCCCTCCTGCTGCTGTGATTTCTGCTCCAAGCGGGGGGGGGGGGGAGAAGCTTGTCTCCAGTACCCCCGGCCCTTCCGAGCAGTTTGGTCCCTTTGTTCACAGGTCTGAATCTACCCTTTCCGCTCGACGGGGACACCCTTGTTGCCCTCTGGTTTCTGGCACTAAGCCAGGGCTTCTCCTGCTTGGGTCCCCAGCTGTTGTTAGACTACAACTCCCTTCATCCTCAGAGAGTTGCCTGGGGGTGATGGGAGTTGTAGTCCAGCACATCTGGGGACCCAAGTTGGAGAAGCCCTGCACTAGGCAGGTTGCATGGCCAGGAAGGCGCTGCTACTGCCCCCATTCTTCTCTCAAGTGCTGCATCAAGGTGGCCTGGGGGCCCTTTCGCCCTTTGTGTGCTCCTTTTCTCTTTCGCCACCCCCTTGCAGGCATACTCCCCCAGATAACGGCAGCTCTTCATGCATCGGAGGGAGCGGGCTCTAGGCCATGCAGATCCTTAGAGGGCAATCAATGTGCCAGACTTCCAAGTGCCACAAGATTCTTGGGCGGATTGGCTGCAGAGCTGGTCTGGTGGCAGCAAGCAGGACTTGCCCCCTTAGCGAAGCAGGGCCCAACCTGGTTGCATATGAAAGGGAGACTTGATGTGTGAGCACAGGGTAAGAGATTCCCCTGAGGGGATGGAGCCATTGCTCTGGGAAGAGGAGAAGGTCCCAAGTTCCGTCCCTGGCGGCATCTCCAAGAGAGGGCTGAGAGAAATTCTTCCCTGCAACCTTGGAGAAGCGGCTGCCAGTCTGGGTAGACAATACTGAGCCAGATGGACCAAGGGTCTGACTCAGTATAAGGCAGCTTCCTAACAGGGCTGCTGCTGCCCCTCTGTGAAGGGTTGCTTTGCTTTGGTATGTCATCACTGCCTCTCTTCGGAGAGCCGTTTTTTCGAAGTGGAAGACAAGCTGGGCAGAAAGCACGTTGAAGTGACAGCAGGACGATCTTGCCCAGTGAGGGGCGAGAGAGCAAGCCTTGGTCCTCCAAGGGATTCCTGTCGGCAGCCGCCTCCTTCCTTGGCCTCGCGGCGGCGGCGGGCCAAGTGCAGGGACAGATCCCTCCCTCCCACCTGGGTCGACCAGGTCTCCCTGTGGTCGATGGCCGCTGCTCTAAGAGGGGCTCGCTTGTTTCTCCTCGTGGGCCAGCTTGCCGGATGCCAAGCGGGCTGCGGTTTGTGCCTGCACTGCTGTGATTAGATGGCTCAGACCCAGCCTCAGCAGGCAGCAGCTTCTAACCCTGACTATTCATTGGAAGACTGGGGGCCAGGAGGACGCCCGCAGGCAGACTCAGTTCAGCCAGAACCACCATCCCTCCCATTTCCAGCATCTGCTGCCAGTGGGCGGGTTTGAGCAACAGCTCTAATCCAGGCCTTTCCTCCTCCCAGACTCGTACCTGAGTCCCCCCCAATACCGTTCAGAATCCCAGAATGGTAGAGCTAGAGGGTGCCTTGAGGTCTTCTAGCCCAACCCCGGCTCAGGGCAGGCATCTGCCGCTGCAGCAAATCCTCCTCCTCCTAGGCAGGGCAGCCTTGCAGGGGCTTTGCGAGGGGAGAACGGCCCTGCTCCCATCGGACGGCCTTCCCACTGGCAGAGAGGGGTGCCCCCCCATGGCACACACGCGCCTGCACCCCACGCACCTGGCTTCTCCCAGCCTCCTTCCATCCGCCGGGAGGACGTTGTGCGCACCCGCTTGCCATTGGCCGAGACTCAAGCCCACACGATGGAAAGAGGAAGGATGGACAGAGCCCAGCCCGCAGGGGTGGGGGTGGGGGTTGGGCAGCAGCCGGCCGCCGCCGCCTCCTGCACCCGCTCGCCCTCCACCCGGGGTGCGCACGTGAACCCGCCCTCCCAGCTCCATCCCTCCCCATGTGGGACAACTCGCCCCTTCTCCCCTCGCTATGCCGCCCCCCCCCGGAGAAAAGGATGAGGAGTCAGGAAGGAAGCGGGGTTGCTCAGGACCTGGCTACGGGACAGAGGTGGCCATGACCCGAGTCCTCCCGCCGCCGCCGCGGCCCAGTGGTCCCGCTGCAAGCCTTGCCTGAGTCCTGCGTGGGAGGGGGGCGAGCCGGGCGGGGTTGGTGCCAGTGGCGTCTCGCCTCCCCTCCGGCGCCCCTGCTAATCGCTGGTGGAGTGAGCTGCCTGGCGCGCAGGCCCAGAGTGGGGTCAGGATCCACGTGGATTCTGACCATCAGGCAAGTGGTACAACTCTTAACTCGGGCAGCCGTGACTGACGGATGGCCAGAAAGCGGCCAAGAAGGAGGTCTGGGCCGGTCGGCGGCGGCGGCTCGGGGTGTGAGGCCGCCGGGCCCAAGCCCAGTCCAGCCGCGGGGCGGGGGGAGCCTGCGAGATGCGATCAAAACGCCGACACGGCAAGGAGGCGGGAGGGGGCTCCTGCGCATTGATCTGCAGGAGAAAAGCCGCTCTTAGCACATTCAGAGGAGTGACCTAGAAAAGCAGCGGCTTTAATTGAATTTCCCCGGTTTTTCTCTCCCTCTTTTTTCTTCTTCCAGTAATCTGTGTATTAAATCAGGACAGGGAAGAGGCGCAAATGTCAGCAGGGGATGCTTCAGGAATGGATGCATGTCGTCCAGCCGTGAGTCTTGCGGGGACAGACGAGAGAGAGAGGGGGGAGGAAGCCAAAAGCTCCGAGAAAGGGTTGAGGAACTCTGCCCTTTCCGTATCCCATTGCAGCCGTATCCCCCCTCATAACCCCCCTCCCCGGCGGTTCCTGCAGTCCTGGAACTAGATCGGCGGATGTTCGGCTGGCCTCACTGGGGTTCCAAGCACTTCAATGGACTCTCAGGCCTCTCCATCTGTGCGGGTGTCACTTGCAGCCACGGATCATGAGCTTCGCAATCTCTGCTTGTCCCGCGGTTGTGGCCGGCAGATAAAAGGGACAGGTGATGTGACCAAGGCCAGCCACTGAGGTTTGGGACTGTGGAGATCTGAGCCCCCAGGGGCAGGGTCTCCATCACAGCCTTCTAGCATCTGCACCCATTACCCTGTGGGGTCTCCCGGGTCGGGGGTGGGGGGGGGAGAGCGACCCTGGCTCCATTGCAGCCACCTGCTTGGCTACAGAGGGCAGGGCGTGATGGCCGCAAGCCCATAGGTCACAAGCTGGAGGAAGACTCGCTCTGCGAGACGTCGCTCTCGCAAAGGGGCTTTCAGGGAAATGCCACCCCTTGCAGGCCTGTGTGCCTGTCCCCTCCCTGCTGCCGGTTCCACCGCTTAATGTCCTTCCTTGTAGCGGCCCACACCGCGGCAGGGCTTGCTCAGGGGTGGCCCCCTCCGCGTGCAACCTCCTTCCCGGCCGCCGACACGCTGCAGAAGCCGCCTTTGGTCAGCAGGGCGCTTGCTTGCCAGTGGTGCCGGGCCCTGCTCGTCGTGCAAAGAGCACCACCCCCGCAAGGCGCATTTCTCTCTGCGGTGCTGCTTCAGCCACCACGGGGTGCATTTCTTCTTCCAAGCAGAAACCTAGGCTCTGCCCAGCTCAGGGTGCCTGCTCCGCCCCGCTGCCACCCGGAAGGGGCTGTTTGCCTGGCCGGACCCCACTTAGCAGCCGCCGCCGCCGCAGCCCGTCTTGTTCTCAGCGAGGCCCCCAACTCCGTTTCCTGCCCAGAAGCGCCGCTCTTCTACCAAACGGGGCTTCTGCCGGCTGCTGCCACCCACTGGCGCGGGCGGAGGCAAAGCTGCTTCCGCCCCACACCTCCGGCTGGCCCGGCAGGACCCTTCGGGTGGCGGGGGCGGCCTGCGAAGCCACTGAAGGGGGCCGGCGGCCTGCACCCAGCCCTGCCTGCCTCTGCCGCTGCCTCGGCTTGGCGGGCCCAGCTGCAGCATAGGGAGGCTTCCTGTCGGGCGCAGCGGGAGCAGGCACGGCCGGGCCGAGACGAGCCGGCCCAGCAGCAGCAGGAGGTGCGTCTGTACTGAAGAGACGGAAGGGCGGGGCAGCCTGGCTCCCGTCCTGGCCGCAGCAGCGCCTCTGCCCCTCCGCGGCCATCATCTGCTCGCCGCCTCCGCCTCCAGCTCTGAAGAAGGCAGACCGAGCACTCGCTGGCCCCGAGGAGGGCGTCTCTGCACAAGCAGCAGCAGCAGCGGCTCCTCTCAGCAAATTCGAAGCATCCTCCTCCTCATTACTCAACAGTTAGGAAATGCCAGCAATTAGGCGATCGCCGTCCAAGTGGGAAGTCGCGGGGCCCCAGGCTGAGGCCGCCAAGAGCCCACCCACCCCCCGCCACCACCCTCACTCGGCCCTCACTGCGGCTTGACTGATCCTTAGCAGAGCGAGCGGCTGGCCCTTCTCCCCAGCTCCAGCCCCTAGTCCGAGGTGTGGGTCAGCAAGCGAAGGGCAGCGAAGGGAGACCCACTTGTTGCTCTGCCCCCAGCTGCCCTCTGCAGCTCTGCCAAAGTCTCCCCCCCCCCCGCCCCAGTGATCCTTGGGGCTGTTACAGCTGAGGAGTCTTGTCCCAGAGGGAGGGCGGGCCATCTGGAAGCCTGTCATTGCTCTGGCTGCACCCGGCGCCCACTTGGCCAGCCAGGCCCTCCTCCAGGGTTTGGAGTCTGGGCTTGCTGGGCTTCAGGAGGAAGCAGCAGCGGAGGGGGGCAGGCCTGCCCCACTGGTCAGACCAGAGGGATCCTTCCTGTGGGCGCAAATACAGAAGCACCCTGGCATGGGGCTGCCCTCCGTGGAGCTGAAGTCGGGGGCTCTGGGGTGCAAGCCAGTCCCTGGGAAGAGGCGTTGGATGGGGCCGGTGGCGGTGATGCAGGTGCGGAGATGACTGGGCCAGCAGAGGCCAGTGGCAAAGGGCCGGACTTTGGCCTTCTTCCTTGGGCCAAGGTCTCTGTGTCACCCCATAGAAATCCCACAGAGCCGAGGGAGGTCTGAAGGGCGGATGTCTCTTGAACTGGCAATTGCTCACAGACTCGCAGTCAGGCTTGCTGCTGTATTTTTCCATCTGCAAACATGTTGGGGATGTTTTGCCATAAATCCCTTATCTGCACAGAAGCACAGCTACTGAGAAGACAAAATGCGCATACACGGAGGTACTTTAATAAATCCCCATTTATTTGCATACGATTATTGAAGAGATTTGTCTGGAGTCATGTATGTCCCTTCCTGTCCCTCCCGAAATTAAGCGACGTGCATGCACACAAGACGGCGTTCTCCACCGTGTAATTAATTTCCTCTCTAGATGGGAGCAGACAAGGCTGTCTTCCTGCTTGCAATGGGTTCCTCAGCACCCCCTCTCTGGGGTGGGTGGCTGGAGAGAAATGCCTCCCTCCTGCCGCTTCTTTCGCTGGTCTCCTTTGCACCTTTTATGGCTGTTGTCTTTGGTGTTTTATGGTTTGGTTTTTTTTTTACTGTTTAACTGATTTTAAGGTGTGATTTTAATGTGATCTTTATAAAACTGTGTTGTATTTTAACTTTTGCAAACCACCTTGGGATGCCTTATGAAAGGCGGTAGAAAAACTGAACAATAAACAAAGAAACAAACAAACAAATCCACCCCATCTTGTGCCCTGAGTGTATGCTCAGGTGGGGGCAGGAGCTGGGGCCAGGGTCATAGCTCAGGGATACAGCAGGCACTTTCCCTGCAAAAACATCTCAGTTCAGTCCCTGCCATCTCTGCTTAAAGGCTCTCCAGTCGCAGGGATGGGAGAGGTCCTGGCTCTTCCTGAGAGATGCTAGTACGGTACGGGATGGACCAGTGTGTGGGACTGTTCCATGGCTTCTTATGGTGTTAGAGAAGGGTTCCGATCCCACTTTTCCACTTCAATTAGAAATGCACAAAGCAGCTGACAAACAATACGATTGACATTTTTTAAAAGAAAGCCACTCCCAACAAGCAAAACCCGGACAGGAGACGAAGATCAAGCAAGGAGTGTAGAGAAGCAGAAGACATGACATCAAAACAGTGGACAGGCCAAAAGCCTGCCGGATCAGAAAAGGCTTCAGCTGCCTACAGAAGGGAATCGGGGGGGGGGGCAGAGGGGTCTCTCTGGGCAGGGAGGCCACAGGCAGGGAAGAGCCTTTCACACATCACCCCTGACCCTGCCTCTGCATGCAAAGCCTGACTCTGGCTCTTGCCCAGAACTAAGTCATGGTTGCCCAAGGTGGAAATGGGCCTGGACTGTTCCAAAGACAGCAGCCCTCTTCCAACGGGAGGTTTTGCAAATCTGGGCTCTTGGGTTGACCTTCCAGGGGCAGCCCAGATATGGACACATCGCAATGGAATTGGGGACTTATCCCTGGTGGACTCTGTGGACAGCAGGAAAAGTTGCAGGTTCAGCAAATGGAAGGAAGATGGTAGAAGAAGAAGAAGACCAGGGCCACGAGGGAGGGAAGCAGCCCAGGAGCTGAGCCCTGGAGCCTGGTCTGGGTTACGTTCTGCTTCACCACTATTATCAGCTACTTTAGTAACCAAACATCTGTGCACTCCTTGGCTTGCTACATAACTCTAGAAAATGAACATGACTTAGCTTGAAGGAGAGAAGCGTGTTGTTAAACGGCTTTCATTTTTGTACTTTTAAAGGTCTTTACAAACAAAATACATAGAACAGAATTTTAAAAACATAAAATATCACATGAGTCCTAGAGCTGCCAGCTGAATGCCAGATTCTTGTTTTGAACTAGTTACCACTTTTTGTGTTTCAGGATTCTGGTCCAGTTCCAGAGCCAGGTAAACAAGAGATTTTAGGCTCAGGCTCAGTTAAACTCCTTCAGGGCGAAGCAAGGCTTGCTCTTCATGACTCAGCTGCACCTCTGACAAGTCCCTCCTTCTCCAGTTCCCGGCTGGCTACAGAACTAAGATTGAAGCAATCTCTCCTCGTTGTTTCTTAGAAGAAACAAGAGTTAAACGGCCCAGTGCTGAAGGCCAGGCCCATCCCTGCACCTCCGCTGGAGAGAGGCATGGCCCCTAGCGAATGAGGCTGGATGGAAGCCCACCTCCGGCCAGGGGGCCAAACCAGTGCTGCAAAGAGCAGGCTGCACCTTCACCCGGAGGAGGGATGCACTGCTCAAGTGCATCCCATTTTGCAGGCTGCCATTGCATCTGGCGTTTGAAGAATGAACTATTAACAAGACTAAATTAATAACTGTTATGGAGTATAATTGAGAAGCTCATTTTTAAAAATTGGTGTCACCAAGTCAAGCAAAGATGCAGGGTGGTTTTTTGTTTTTTTTTAATTATGCATGTCTTCTGCTTTTTTTGTCTCTGACATTGATCTGAAGCTTTCAGAAGGACATTAATCTCCCTGACTCCATCAAAGCCTTTAATTATTCATGGCCTGCCATGCATCCAGGCCCCTGCAAATCCCCCCACCCCCACTCACCACTGCACAAATACAGACCTGCAGTGAGGTTCGCCTTTTGTCCCCTTCCTCGCTTTAGCCTGACTGGTAAACAACATTTCTGTTTCCGTGGGCAATCTACCCTTCTCGGTTCTCATGTGGGTTTCCCCCCATAGAGCAGAGACTGACCCCGGCAACCTGAGTCACGAGGAGGCTTCTCTCACATGTCGCCATGGTGGCGCTTCAGAAGGGCCCCCTCCTTGTGAGCGGAGGAGGCAGGTCTGTTCTCCAGAGTTCTTCGCCATGCGCGGCCTCTCAAGATCCAGATGCCTGCAGGCGTCTGCCCCACCCACTACCACTCAGTGGGCAAGAGCCTGCTGGGCACGCAGAAGTTCTCCACGCCAGGCCAGGAGTGCCCACACAGCCGCTCCTTGCGTCCTCCCAGGCTGGAAGGGAGGCCTTGGTGTGGGGCCCTGGGCAACTGGGGAGAGAGCTCTCCTCTATGGGAGGAGGGCTGGTCTTGTGGTGGCAAGCATGAGGGCTCCCCTTTATTAAGCAGGGTCCATCCTGGTTTGCATTTGAATGGGAGACTACATGTGAGCACTGTCCAAGATTCCCCTGAGGGGATGGGGCCTCTCTGGAAAGAGCACTGGCCTGCTGACTTCCAGAAGGTCCTAAGCTCCCTCCCCTCCCTGGCAGCATCTCCAGACAGGGCTGAGAGAGACTCCTGCCTGCAACCTTGGAGAAGCTGCTGCCAGTCTGCCAATACTGAACTAGGTGGACCAAGGGTCTGGCTCAGTATATGGCAGCTTCCTATATTCCCTAAGATCTTTCCTGGCTCTGTACTTGAGATCTTTTTAGGAGAGGAAAGCTGGTCTTGTGGTAGCAAGCATGACTTGTCCCCTTAGCTAAGCAGGGTCTTCCCTGGTTGCATATGAAACGGAGACTAGAAGTGTCAGCACTGGAAGAAACTCCCTTTCAGGGGATGGAGCCGCTCTGGAAAGAGCTGAAGGTTTCCAGTTCCCTCCCTGGCAGCATCTCCAAGGAGATAGGGCTGGCAGAGAGACTCCTGCCTGCAACCTTGGAGAAGCTGCTGCCAGTCTGGGTAGACAATACTGAGCTAGATGTCCAAGGGTCTGGCTCAGTAGAAGGTAGCTTCCTATGTTCCTAACTGCCCCCCTAGCCTCCTCCCCCAGCCCTGTAAATGACCTTGAACAGGAGTCCCAAATAATCATTGAAGCAGCAGACTAGAACCAGATCTGCAGGCATCTCCAGAGGCCTGGGACACTCAAAAGGTCTTCACTGGCACTGGAAGGACGCCGGAGCAGGTGCCAGGCAAGCCCTTCTGAGCTGAATGTGCCGATCACAGGAAGACACTCGGCCCTGCAGATGCCCTGGCCTCATTCGACCCCCACCGGACCTCAGAGGACAGGGGTGGGGCCCGAGGAGAAGGAGGAGGAGTCATCCAGGGAGCAGGCTGGCTTGTGTGGAGGGAGGGAGGCCATCCTCCACCCAAAGGGCTCCTGCAGCAGCTCTGCGTTTCCAGTGGCATGAGGAGGAGGAAGAAGGAGGGCTGAGGTGCAGTTTGTGCCCAACCACAGCCCCCACCCTCCCAGCTCCATGACCTGCCCAGTGATCTGCTGCTGCAGCCTCCAGGCAGGCAGGCAGGCAGGCGGTGTGTGTGTGTGTGTGTGTGTGTAAAGTGAAGGTCCTGGTGGTGCCTGTGGAGGGAGACCTGCCAGCTCCATTGCAGGAGTCAGGCAAAGACAAACAGGAGAAGATCTGCCTCCAGGGATGTTGGGCAGGGACAGCACAGGAACAGGCCAGTTGCTTGACTGCTTACCCCCAGGGAGGGAGGGAGGGAGGAGGCTGCCGCCAATTTCTACACTCCAAGGAAAGTGGGGTGGGCTCAGCCGTGGGGGGCAGGCTCTGGAATTCCAGCCAGTGCTGCCCAGGCTGCCCGGAACCCCTTTGCTCGCCAGAGACTAGTGGGGGTGGGGGTGGGTGGGAGGCTGAGTCCCCCTCAGGAGCTGGGGCCCCCGGGTTCTTGCAACCCATCTGCTCAATGATAGCTATGCCCCAGGGAGGCTGTCTCCAGCAGAGAGAGCCTCTGATGGGACTGCCTCCCTGGCAGAGACCCAGAGAGGAGAGATGCTTGGGCTGAGGAGGCAGTCCTGCCCTTGGCTTCTCCTCTCCAGAGCCACATGGGAGGTCGGGAGGGAGGGCAGCCCCCTCCAGCACCACACCGTACTCTGGGGCAGCAGCAGGGGGCTTCCCAGCCCCACCAGAGCAGACACCTGCAGAGCAGGGTTGACATGGCTCTTTCCGGCCCAGCCTCTGCCATCTCCCTCCACCCCTCCCCACTCCCTGCCTGCAGGGCTGCTTAAGCCCACCTTTTGCCCCAGACTGTGGCTCTTGCTGCTATGGCGAGTTCTTAGCCACACCTCTCTCCTTCTGAGCTCACCATAAGACTAGCCTCTTGCATTTCCCGCCATGTGATTCCCCAGTTTTCAATCTTTTTTCTCTATATGTGAGAAATAGACACACACACACACACACAGCTGCCTACTGAAAATTGCATGCCGTGCTTCTCATGAAGTGGGCTTCTGCTACAATAAATGTCTCAGGCCTGAGGCTGCCACAAGACTCTTTGTCCTGTTGGTTGGTTTGCCTTGTATCCAGACTGCCATCATAACCCATCCCAGCATCCGCTGTCCATAGTCCTGGCCACCCTGGGCTCCTGCTGTGCTTGGCCAATCCCAGAGGAGAGGAGAGCTGGTCTGGTGGTAGCAAGTATGACTTGTCCCATTAGCTAAGCAGGGTCCACCCTGGTTGCATATGAATGGGAGACTAGAAGTGTGAGCATTGTAAGATATCCCTCAGGGGATAATGGGGCCGCTCTGGGAGGAGCAGAAGGTTCCAAGTTCCCTCCCTGGCAGCATCTCCAAGGTAGGGCTGAGGGAGATTCCTGCCTGCAACCTTGGAGAAGCCGCTGCCAGTCTGTGAAGACAATACTGAGCGAGATGGACCAAGGGCCTGACTCAGTAGATGGCAGCTTCTTATATTCCTATGTTCCTATGTTCCACCTCCCTCCCTGTGGAGTCCAGAGGAAACAGAGATGGGACCTGCAAATGCTCATGACAGGAAATAAGCCTGACCCCTTTGCTCTTCAGCCTCTTTGGAAAGGTTCAGAAAGTGGTACTGAAATATTCCCCATCATGACCACCAACTGAAAGCTTTGCCAGCCTAAATGAGGACAGAAGTGCAGAAAGAATAAGGGACCTTCCACTGGTCAGGCCCCACAGGTTGGAGGGGTCTGATGCCTGATATAATGTAGGAAGGATTAGTGAGCCTATATTGTCCCAAAACCAAGGTGGTCAAAGGATGATGCACATGAGGGTCAGGCATGTGACCAGCTCATCAGCACACCGAGCAGAGTGACTAAATTGACCTGCTGGGATGGTGTGTGTGTGTGTGTGTGTGTCTAGCAAGAGCAATTAGCTGGTGATCTCTGCTTCGCTAAGAGCACTTTCCCATCCTCCTCGGGAGGGTCCATGCAAGCCCTTCTTACTGAGCAGCAGTGCCTTGGATCGCATTGGAGATCACCGTCATAACTGGGCGGAGCTGCTGCCTGTGAGTCCATCCATCCCTCAGACTGGAGGCCAACCGTGTGCAAAAGGGAGCCTCTCCCCACTAGTGGGATCCGGGGCTGCTTCCACTCGACCTTCCGACCAGCTGCATCTCTCCCGGCAGCACCCGCTGCTTAGGGCAGAGGAGAGGCCAGCGACCTTGCTGCCTGCCCTTGCGTGGAAGGAAGGTGGTGGAGGCGGAGCTGGCAACGGGCTGGCACAGGGCGCACACACCTGGCGAAGGGAGGGCTGCTGTGGCATTTGCCGGCCCGGGGCTCCCCCACAGGCTCGTAAGTCGCTGCCCAGAGGCCCAGGGACCCTCGCTCTCCGGGGCATGGTGTGCAGCAACGGGACGTGGCTCACAGCTTGCTGCTGCTGCTGCTGCCATCCCGGCAGCTGCTCTCTCTTGCCAGGCATGATGCTGGGCAGTGGGGAGCAGCCCCCAAGGAGCCCAGCAGGAGGGCTGGAGGAAGCTGGAGCAGCTCCGTCCCAGGAGCACTTCTGCACCCGAGAAGAGCTGCTCCCCGAGCCCCAGGATCGTGCTCAGCCGGGACGGAGTGGAGGAGGCAGCCGCTGCTGAGCCCTCTGGAGTCCGGCCCACAGCCGAAGAAAGCGCCTTCTCTCGGGCTGGGTGGCATCCAAGACAAAGGCGGAGGCATAAACAGGAGCTTATCAGGAGGAGGCAAAGCAGATGCGGAGCAGCACTTCAGATCTTCGATTCCTGCTTCCAGAGGACAAACAATGAATGGAATTCCCGGGGAAGTGAGAAATGGTGATAAGAACCCACCAGAACTGCACAAATAGCATCAAAAGGTTAAAAACACTGGCAACTGCCCATCCTGGCAGTCTTGTGATGAAAACATCTTTACTGGGAATTGCTGGAGAGGTTCTTTGCTAGGCAGAAGAGGATGGGAGGAGAAACAGGGCCGACCACTCCAGGGCTCGGAAGAGGGAGAAAGTGGAGGGGGTGGTTGGTGGGGGGTCAGTGAGCTAATCCTTGCCAGTCAGTGAGAGAGGGTTTTGCAGAGCGCTCACCCTCTCACCCTGGCCCAACTCTCTGTGCTGCCCTTGATCCCTGAATAGAGGTGAGTCACTTTGTCTGGATTCGAATTTGGCCACCACTTCATTAATCAGACTTTGACATGTAGTCCTGCAACACCAGTCAACCTAGAGGGGCACCTGTAAGCTTCCATCTTATGAGGAAGGACTGCTGCAGTTTACAGTGGAGAACATGTGGATGTGAGGGGCTGTTCACGGTGCAGGGTGCTTGCCCCCAGATTTTGTTGGGATTATCAAACTGCTCAGTGACACCACAGAGTGAGAGATCCGGCAGCAGAGCACATACTTTGACTGCAGAAGGTCCTGGGTCGATCTCCAGCAAAGGATGGCAAGCTGGACTCTGGAGGAGAGGGGAAGAATCCCCCTCGCAGTCTGGGACTTTGGAGAGAGCCTGTCGGCCAGAGCAGACCATGCTGGGCTAGGTGCACCAGTGGTCTGACTCTGTCCGGGGCAGCTTGATATGAGGGAGAGAGGAGAGCATCAACCTGTGAGGAGCAGCGGGGGGGGGGGAGATGCAGCAAAGAGAAGAAACGAAGCAGAACAAGTGAGTGTGGCCACTTGGAAATGCTTCTGCAGGCATCAGTTCCAGCTGGCCAGCAGGGCCCAGTGTGAGAGTTTGCACTCTGCTTTCCTTACTGCCTGTTTGTTTAGCTCCTGCTGGACCAGATGACCTTCCCAGCTGTTGGTGTTTAGTGTTACTGAAGTGCAGGACAGAGACAGATTTGCACTGAAGGGAGGGAAGGGGAGGGGACATTGATGCCTGCCAGGTGCATTTGGACAGCCATGTCGAGAGGAGGAGGAGGAGGAGGAGGAGGAGGAGGAGGAGGAGGAGGAGGAGTTGGAGTTGTTCATTTGAGGTGCAAGTGCCTCCCTGTCAGGCTTGGCAAAAAAGAAACTCTTGCATTGGCACCATGTTGAGCTCCCCCGGTTGAGCTGAATTGTTCACAGACTGGCAGCCTAAGGCTGGTGCACCAGTTACACCCATTCCTGGAGACAGGCGGCCCAGCCATGGCCACATGGGCTTTGGTGGCTCCGAGGGGCAGAGTGCTGCAGGGCCCTCTCTATGGGGGTCCCTTTGGAAAATGCAGCTGCTCAAAATGCAGCATCTAGAGCTCTAACTGGGGTCAGTTCTGTGCAATATATGAGGCTCCTTTCCTAGTCAGTCTGCTCTGACTTCCAGGTCATTTCTAAGCCCTGCTCAAAGAGCTGGTGCTTACCTTGAAAGCCCCACATGGCTTGGGGTTGGGTTCCATGGAGGACCTTCTCCACCACATGCTCCTTCCTGCCAACTCAGATCTCCCACCCATGTCCCTGCACCATCAGAAAGTTGGTGGAGTACCTTTGCTAAGCCTGAATTTATCTTTCAAATATTTCTAGATTCGAAACCCTTATTGCCATTGCACTTATAATCCCTATTGTGGAGTTTTAAAAACCACTCTGAATTCCTGGAGCATATATTATTTTGAAAGACACACAGATCTGAGTTGAGTAGGGGAAACTGGGTGTCTTTCTAAGGGAGAATTCCTTATTTCAACATCTGTTATTACATTATGCCCACAACCACAATTGGATTGAGAGATCGATCCAATACCAGAAAAGCATAACCTGCTTGGCAATGTGTCCCTCACGGACTCCAAAGAGCACTTGTCATAAGGCTGCACGATAAATTATGTGATGTGACTACAGCTGGTCCCACAACTGCATATTTGTTTAGAGAGAACAGCGAGTTGTACAGAAGACAGAAGGGCTGCAATCCCTGCCCAGAGCAATGCCAGGAAGCTGAGCGGTGGGCAGCAGTCACCATGGGGCGCAAGTCCAAAGCGGGGATAGGGAGAGCCAGACAGATGGTCAGGAGCCAGAGGGGGTCCAAACAAGAGCCAAGAGTCAAAAACAAGCCAAGGGCCCAGCCAAGGAAGGAGCCAGAGGACCAAGCAAGTAATCGGGAGTCTAAGACAAGCCAACGGTCACACCAAGCAGAGAGGAGGAGCAACAAGACAACCTCACAAGGACAAGGGGGCCTTTGGATACGAAGGCCAAGTCAGCGTCAGGCAAGCCGCTCTTGTTCTCTTTGTGTCTGCAGGGGAGCCCATCATCACAGTCCTCAAGGGGCAGGGGCAGCATCGGGCTTAGAGGCTCAAAAGCTGCTGCAGTGCCACAAGTGCTACAAAACCATGCCAAGAGGATGGCTCCTGGCCCCAAAGGGCTCACAGTACTAAAAAAGACTACGAGCATCATGGCCGACGCTTCAGTAAAGCAAGACGTCTAGAAGTAACGTCCGAACCTCTCAGCAGAACCACAGAAAATCCCAACTCTGGAGTCTGAGCAGAAGTCAGAGATGGTAGCAGTGCTTCTAGCATTACATCTCTCAAAGATTTCTCTCTCCTGATTGGCTGAGTTTGCATTGGTGTGGATTTTGCCATTCTGCTGCCATTTGCTTGACTGGACAGCCAACAATTGCAAGAGGATCAGAGTTAAGCCAGCTCCTGGAGAGAGAGAAATCATTAAGCGGCAGACATAAATGGAGCTGAATTGAATACTCTTGATCCAGGGGAAGTTTGTTCTGAGCTTGTGGCTACATACCCAGCAAGCAGAAGGAGGGCTGGTGGAGAAACCTCCTCCGGTGAGCTGCTGACTTTGGATCCTAGCTGTGGGGCTGGCAGAAGAGCTGCTCCTGCACACGCCTCCCTGAGCAGAGCAGGAGTTCTAGAAGCGCAGGCCTCGCAAGTTCTAGCAGAGCAGGCCCTTCCTGAAAGGGCAGGGGCAGGGGCAGGAGAAGTTTCTGTTGTGCCCTGGGCAGGGGGCTCTGGCGCCCAGAGTCTCTGCTTTGGAGACCAACAAGTGCCACGAGAGGGATTCCAACCCACTCTCCTGCAGTGGGTGCTCACACGAAGAAGGCCGGCCTGTGACTTGGAGGCCTACGCGAGGGCTGTGCTGGGGGTTTACTAATGTCGCTGACACTGGATGCAGACAGCAACCATTTGACACGCATGGCTTGCCTTTCTGTTTCAAAACAAAATTCTCCAGGTGGAGAACACCAACAACAAAAAGCTCTTGAAAATTAAGCAAAAATTAAAACGGACAAAAACCAGAATACATAGATGTGACTGAGCAGTAATAACATTCTCTACCAGCCAGGCCAAAGGCTGCCAGACTAGAAAGCTCATGAGCTGGCTTCAAAACCCCAACTGGGGGTGGGGTGGGGTGGGGGAGAAGAATCTCTTGGGGGGGGGGGTCATGAGTTCCACAGCCTGGACACAGCGAAAGAGAAGAGCCCTCCCACATGTTTCTGCCACCTGCCCCTCACACCGCCATCAGCAGGAAGGGGCTGGTGTTACTGGCGGCAACTCTGCCATTCTTTGCCAGGATTTTCTGAAATGGGCCATAGGGCACCCCACACAGGGTAGATCCCCCATGCTGGGCTTCCTATGGGCAGGATAAATGGTCTGGATTATTCCAGGCTTGATCACGAGAGGTTGCTGACAAAGCCTCCATCGTGCATGAGACAGGCGGCTCTCTTCTGCCTTGATAATCAAATTGTGTGGACTGATGATGAGACCAGGGGAGTGGGGCGGGGGGGGGGGGAGCCACAGATTGTTAAGATGATCCTTCCCAGCCTTTGCAATGAGTCCATCTGTTGACAAGAGGCAGGTGCTGTTAGTGGGCTGGGCAGGCCTGGAAGGGGCTGGCAGGCGGAGGGGGCTGGAGGGAGCGTTTGCAGTCTGACTGCAAAGCACTGTGGGGGGGTTGCCTTGCTAGGTTGTTTTTGTTGGTTTGTGTCCCCCCCCCAATTCTGCAGTAAATGACGCCCGTTTCTGGCACTGCGTTTCCTCACACAATTGTTATAAATAACCTCCAGATGTGGAGCGTGGCCAGCCGGTGAAGAGGGGCTTTGAGGCAAGTCCTGGGGGGGCTCCTGGCCGGGGGCTTTTCTGTCCCTGATCTTCCCTCTGGCTGCTGCACATGGGTGCCCCCCCATGCCTGCTCAGGGCCATTCCTTGCGCAAGTGCCATGTGGCACCAGGAGGGCTGGGCGCCTTCTTTCCAACGCTCTGCCTCCCTGCCCACCCGGGGCCTCGGCTGGACTCAAGGCAGGCGTTTCTGCAGACTCCCAGGACACTCTGCTCTCATGGAGGGCTCTTTGGCCTTCTTACTTCATTGTCGCAGGCAGTGCTGTGCAGCCATGTGCCTTTCAAAATATATACTGCACATCCACATGCCACTTCAGGGCTAAGCAGCCCACCTTCACCATTTCCAGGCACGATGCTATCCTAGCACTGCAGAGGTTTCTCTGGCACTCTGGTGCTTCTGAACAGAGAGCCAAACCAAGGGCTGTGTGGCTGCCCAGAGAGAGCAGCGCCCCCGGAGGAAGGGGAGAGCATTCACCCCAGGCCTCCATCCCCTCCTCCTGAGCGGCCTGCTGCCCAACACTGCTAGGCTGCCTTTCAAGAAAAATCTTCACATGGTGGTGGAGGGGAAAAATGAAAGTCCAAATAAAAAAATACTTCCAAATAAAATAGTATGGAATAGTAATTTAAAACTCCAAAAAACATAACAACTGAGATCTCCTGAATGCCTGGCAGATGACAGAAGCCTTCCCCTGACTCAGAAGAGGGACCTTGAACAAAGCTCACCTGGGGTTTGGGGGGGGGGGCTGGCTCCACACCCCTGGGGTGGCCAGAGAGGCACACAGCTCTTGCTGGGAGACCCTGGGAGCATTTTCCATGAAGGTGTGAGGCCATATATGGGTGGCAGATATGAGATCTAGAATCTTATCCATCTTATTTATTTATTATTTCTCTGTGTAAACTACCCTGAGCGATTTTTGGAAGGGTGGTATAGAAATCGAGATCATCATCATCATCATCATCATCATCCCCCAGTGAGGCACTACCATGGCGTGGTTGTGGGGCTTGTGTGCTCTGATGAAGGTGAGAGCTATGCCAGAGGTCCAACCATACTGGACAGGTCTCACCAGAGGAGCCAGACAAAGAGTGCCTCTCCCATCAACAATATGGTGAGACGTAACTTTAATAAATCTATACCAGATCGGTCGTTGCCTGAGTCAACAAGGCCCACGCCAGGTGCTATAGTCCCTGGACATCTGGTGGCAAGTGGGCAACAGGACTCAGGATCTTCAGTTGAGCAACCAGGGCTGGAGACTGCAAGGTTACTGGAAGAAACGTCGCTTAACCGGAAAAAATATACGAAAAATGCCAACAAGGAAATAATGATCTGCTATTACAAGTCTAGTCCAACTAGAAGAGGTTATTTAAAAAGAATGTACCAAATTTGGAAAGAGAAGCATCCAGATACAGAAATAACAGAACAAAGGCTAGCAGACCAGAGAAGATTCATAATAAGAAATAAAGTATTCACAGGAGTTGAGCTGGAAGAACTGCAAAGAGCAACACAGGCTCAAGATATGGAAGAATTACCACCAATTGAAGAAGTTGCTCAGGCGCAGGTGGAGGAGGTGTTGGAAATCGAGGATGCCACTGTTGCTGAACTGTTTCAAAATCAAAACCAAGCAACCGCCCCCTTTGCCTTCACCTCAAAAACCCAAATGCCATTTAACAGAAAAGCAACAAGAACTCAAGCAAAAAATAAAGGAGCACATGAACCAAACAACCACCAGGGTTCGACTTCCCGCTCTAAAAACAGTTGCCAAAAAACAACGTGCTCAGGCATTAAAAGATGTCAATGCTGCACTTGCAGAAATAACAACCAATAATTTGCAAGAAACAAAACAACTAATGTACAGTGCAGCAACAATCACAACACAAGAGCTTGGATATAAGATCAGTGGACCTGTAAAAAAAGAAAGCAGTACATCACCTAAATGGAAGATTAGATTAGAAAATAAAATCTCCAGGCTTAGATCAGATGCTAGTAAATTGAAAGATATGAAAGACAAGAAGCTGAAGAATGAAAACACCAAACAGTATCTGATCCAAAAATACCACCTAGATTCAAGGAAAATTAGAGAAGTCCTGGAAATAATAAAGCAGCAAATAACAGCAGTGTCAAAGAAGATTAGCAGGTATGAAGCCAGAATTACACAACACAGGCAGAATCTCCAATTCCAGTCGAATCAGAGACGTTTCTACCAAAGCATAGAAGGAGAAACTGCAAGAAACCTAGAAACACCAAATAAAGAAGAAACAGTGCAATTCTGGGGGAAATTATGGGACAATCCAATAGATTATAATAAAAAAGCAGGCTGGATGAAAGAGGTCAAAAAATGTAAGCTAACAACTGGGAAAACTCATCTCATCATGAAAGACCCAGCAAAAGGTGCAGTTCCAAGTAATTATAGACCGATCACCTGCCTGCCAACCATGTTCGAATTATTAACTGGAATAATAGCAGATGAAGTGATGCAACACTTATTAACTAACAAACAGTTTCCAGTTGAACAGAAAGGAAATTGCCCGAACACCAGAGGCACAAAAGACCAGCTGCTGAGTGACAAAATGATTTTAGAAAACTGCAAGAGAAGAAAAACCAATCTAAGTGTTGCATGGATTGACTACAAGAAAGCCTTCGATTCATTGCCTCACACATGGATACTAAAATGTTTAGAAACAACTGGTATCAGCAAAAACATTCAGATATTTATTTTAAAAAGCAATGAGCATGTGGAGTACACAGTTAACAATCAATGGCGAGACACTTGGACAGGTTAGCATTAGAAGAGGCATTTTCCAAGGGGACTCACTATACCCTCTGTTGTTTCACTTGTTTCATATCACTGTAGTCGAGAAGAAAGAAAAACAAGTCAAAATAATCGACATAGCAATACCAGGGGACAGCAGAATAGAAGAAAAAGAAATAGAAAAAAATCACCAAATACAAAGATCTACAAACTGAAATTGAAAGGCTGTGGCAGAAAAAGACCAAAATAATCCCAGTGGTAATTAGCGCCCTGGGTGCAGTTCCAAAAGACCTTGAAGAGCACCTCAACACCATCGGGGCCACAGAAATCATCATCAGCCAATTACAAAAAGCAGCTTTACTGGGAACAGCCTATATTCTGCGATGATATCTATAATAACCAACAGTATTGATGATAAAATTCAGCCATCCCAGGTCCTTGGGAAGGACTCGATGTCTGGATAAAACAAACCAGTCAATAACACCTGTCTGACTGTGGAAACAAGAATAATAATAATAAATAGAACGGGAGAGCACACATAACATATGGCTGTTCAGCACCCCACCCTCCCTCCTGAATGGAGTCAGTGCTTCAGCCTGTATTCTCTGTATAGAACTTGCTGCTGCTACACTGGCTGACAGCCTGTCTAAATTACTCCTGAGTAGTTCTACTGAATTAAGTAGTCCTCCAGCATAACTCCTGCAGAGTACTAGGTCAGTAAGTTAGTCTGGATGTTAGCCTCTGTGCTTGCATAGACATTCAGCACCAAGGACAGTGCACCACTCTGCCTTCTGCTTTCTTCTCATGACCAGGTTCTTCTGGAGCTCTTGGGGAGCAAGCAGAGAATAGAGCAGTACATGGTTATAGTCCAGGTCTAGTCGGCGTGCCACAGAGGCACACTGGTCCAGTCTACTCTGTGCGTGGGGTCGCCCCACTCCCTCCGCTGCCAGGTGCACACATGATGATATCGGCTGAAACTCTAGCAGGTGGCCAGAATGGGCCTCCTCCCTGGAGGTTCTGCAGGCTGCAAGGCAGCCACCCCGTCCCCATGGTGAGGCTGAGTCTCTGGCAGAGGACAAGCATGGGAAGACAGTGAGCACCTCACTAATGTGGATCATTACACAGCAGGAAGAAATCTGTTAGTGAAGGAGGAACAAGCGGAGAAGTGAAAGGGCTGGAGGGGAGACTTTGAAGTGAGGTGGCAGTTACTTGATCACACACTTGTTTATCTTCCTCCTAGCTGGAGTGACTCAGTTCCTTTCCCACTCCATGATATCAAACGCTTGCCTCATGTTGGATTTCAGCTCACAGGGCTTAATGAGGAGCTGCTTGGGGGAATGGGGGGCCGTGGGGAAGGGAGGCTTTTGCCCTACCAAAGCAGCAAGACACCACACTGATTGATGTCAAGAAGCAACAAGATGATTCACTGCTGCTGAGGCAGCCGCCTAAGCCTTTCAATTATGCATTTGTAGAGTCATCAGAACCCATGCCTTCCTTTGCCGCCACATGAAGGAGGCCAGGCTAATTTGTTTATGCACGTTCTAATCAGCGAGAGAGGCATTCACTTCCCCCGCCAGAGAAATGGATCGCTCGCGTTTGACTTTTATGCAGAGAGAGTAGGCTCCAGGGATTTTGAAATAAATATTTGATCTTTAAAGATCATTTTGTTGCTTGTAGCAGTCAACGCAGCCAGATTTTTAGTATTTGTTTATAGTTTACACCATATGATTCAACGAAGTCTAGCTGAGAAACATGTGCATAATTAAGCTGAAAAGCCCACCTCCACGCCATCCACTGTAGTTCAACCAAGAGCTGCAAGGAAGAAGTGATCTCTTTTGCGACAGGAAATCCCAGTCGTGCCCTTTGACCCCCTCCATTGACACAGCAGGATTCCTGGAACTGCGGGGGGGGGGGTGTGGGGGGGGGCAGCATTTCAGCCAATGCTTCTGTCATCCGCCACTTGAGGGCAACTGAGGAGGAGCCAACAAGGAGGCCTCCAGCCGGCAGCCGGGCTCCACTCCACTCACTCCCTGCAGCAGCAGCGGGAGGGCAGGGCTGAGGCAGAGGCAGCTGCTGGCCTGCACTGCAGCACCACCACAGTGATGGCCGGAGGAGGTCCTGCACCTCACCAGCCCAGCCAGGCCAGGCCATCTGGGGAGCCAATACAGGCCTGGCTTGCCCTGGAAAAGCACTGCCACTTGTCTCGGTGGACAGCAGCAACACCCACTGCCTTGCCTTGCCTTGCCTTGCCGCCACCTCCTCCTCCTCCAGCCCCCCAGTGCCACCTGTGCAAACCCAGCCATCTGTGCCTGCCTCTAACCCTCCCCTCCCCTGGAGCTGCTCCTGCCTCCTCCGGAGCCTGACCCTACAGCCTGGCCGGCATCGGGATGGCCATGTCTGACAGGTCTCACAGAAATGCAGTAACGGGAGGCTGCAAAGAATCAGTGCTTCTAGTCCCTTGGAGGAGGGAGGGACCCCATCATGCAGAGAGGGAAGCAGTGCCATGGGGAAGGACACCACCAGCCCCGCACCCCAGCCTAGGAGCTTCCTTGCCCCTTCTCCATCCGTAACCATGGGCCGGCCTGCCCTGCTGCTGTGCCTCCGCCCCACACATCTCCCTTTCTGTCCAGTTACTCTCACGCTGCCTCTGCAAAATGCTCCCCCAGCTAGGCGCTCTGGGCAGTCTGGCCCAGTTGCTGGACTGCCACTCAAAGAAGAAGGGGGGCCTCAATAGAACGGAGGGATTCTGCTCCACGAAGGACAAGCTGGCAGAAGAAGGAGCAGCTGCTGAAGCGCAGGAGCTGCCAACCTGGGCCTGGAGTCAGGGACAAGAGGGAGGGAGGGAGGGAGGGAGGAGCACAGACCAGGGAGGCTCCAATGGGAGGGGAAGCCATTTCGACCCCCACAAACCCTACTCAGGTTACCTCAACCAAACAACTCACAGATCTGTCTTTCACACACATTTAAAATTTGGAATTTTAAAGCAGGGACATGCATTTACTGCTCTTAAAGCAAAACACTCCCGAGACTGAGATGCTTCCCACAGACAGACTAAGAATGGACGAATACAAATACGGATGCAACAAATATTTATAGACCACTTTTCAACCAAATTTCCCAAAGCGGTTTACATAGATAAGAACAGCCCTGCTGGATCAGGCCCAAGGAGGCCCATCTAGTCCAGCATCCTATTTCACACAGTGGCCCACCAGATGCCATTGGGGAGCCCACAGGCAAGAGGTAAGTGCATGCCCTCTCTCCTGCTGTTGCTCCCCTGGTATTGCAAGGCATTGTGCCTCTGAGGCTGGAGGTGGCCCACAGCCATCAGACTAGTAGCCATTGATAGACCTCTCCTCCATGAAGTTCTCCAAACCCCTCTTAAAGCCATCTAGGTTGTCAGCTGTCACCACATCTTGTGGCAGAGAATTCCAAAGGTGATTTTATGTTGTGTGAAAAAGTACTTCCATTTGTTGGTCCTAAATTTCGTGGCAATCAATTTCATGGGATGACCCCTGGGTCTAGTGTTATGTGAGAGGGAGAAACATTTCTCTCCACTTTTGCCACACCATGCACGATTTTCTAGACCTATCATGTCTCACCGCAGTTGTCTTTTTTCTAAACTAAAAAGCCCCAGGTGTTGTAGACTTGCCTCATAAGGAAGGTGCTCTAGGCCCCTGATCATCTTGGTTGCCCTCTTCTGCACCTTTTCCAGTTCTACAATGTCCTCTTTTAGATGTGGTGACAAGAACTGTACGTAGTACTCCAGGTGTGGTCGCACCATAGTTTTGTATAAGGGCATTATAATATTAGCCGTTTTATTTTCAATCCCCTTCCTAATGATCCCTAGCAGGGAATTGGCCTTTTCCACAGCTGCCGCACATTGAGTCGACACTTTCAACGAGCCGTCCACCACCACCCCAAGATCCCTTCTAAACGTCACTTCTAAACCAAAGGTTCACTTCTAAACTTGCCGGCTAAATGAGTAGCAAGCAAACAGGCAGGCAGGCCCGGCAGCATGCCCCACCTGGGTGACCAAGGAGAGGCAGGGGGCAAGGGGCAGGGAGGAGTGGCTAGCAGAGGGAGGGATCAGAAGCTGCTCTCCTGCCTGGGAGCCTGCCTGCTGCTTCTCCCCCCCCTGAGAAATGGGGGATTCCTCCCCACAACGTTTTGCAGAGGAGAGAAGTTGCAGCCAAGGCCATCCAAGACCAGTGGGTCATGGCACATGCTGTTCCACTCGCCAGGGTCCTGTGCACAGGGCGGGCCACCCATAGAATTCATGGGGCCTGGGGCAAGCGTGATGTTGGGGGGGGGGCTCTGAAAGGACTCGTGCATTTGTGCACACAATTGGAAGACCAAGAGCTGAAGTGGCAGAGGCCTTGCTTTGTGGGGGTCTGGGCAGATTGTCCCAGTGCCCCACCACAGCAGTGCTGCCAGCACATGCACTTTGGCACTCAGCGGGGCAGTGGGAGTGGGTGGGAGTGCCCTCCCGGGGGGCGTGAGAGGGTGCCAGGGTGTTGAGACCTGCTTGACCGCCCTGGGCAGCTGCAAGCTGTCTGGTGGTTCCCTTTGGCTTGAAGGAGAAATATCCTCCCAGGAGGGAGAGCCAGATTAGATGTGATTCTCATGGAAGGAACAGAGTACATATCAGAGGAGATGCATTATTCAGCTCCCAAGCTGCCAAATGAACATTATCAGATAATGATCTATAATTATTAATAAATAATGTAGGCTGTAATAGCTTGGAAATTAAATGCTTAATTGCATCCTAACATAATTAATGGGAAATTAGTGGCTTTGTATAAAATGAACAGTCAAACACTTCTTTTTCTTCTGTGCTGCATTTTCTCCACATCTGACTTTTATCTCAGTTGATAGAATTGTTATAGCACTTTTCATCGGCTCTTCCCAGTGTGGTATACACATAAAGCAGCTAAAAGTGAATCAAACACAAAGCTCAACTTTACAAGAAACGTCAACAAAAACCACATCGCAAACAGAATCCATCGCCAGAATCAGCAGCCTTTGCTCTCCACTGTGGCCTGGCCAAGGTGCAGAATGTAGTAGCCACCCCAAGAACTCCGTGTCCTCCTGGCCTTGCTGGTTCTTCCTCATCAAGCCATGTGTGGTTCTGCAGGGGAAACCTGGTGCTAGATCAGGGAGGCTGGGTCCAGGATGCCCACTCATTTGGGGAAGCCCACTACCCTTAGGAGCTGAGTCACCATTCCCCCCCTCCACCCCGCCCTTCAACAATGACAACAGTTCAAAACAATGGATTAAAGGCATTGTTGTTTTGTTATTTCCTGATGCCTGTTTGTTATCTATCAGATATTAATAGATATTTTTACTGCTAAGAAAAATAGCTACTGTCTAAAATGGAACCATAATTTAAGCAGAAATATAAAACGGATAAAGTCTGGATTTATCTATGGGAGAAAAGGACCAAGATAGCATCTTGCATAAGCCTCATCAAAAAACACTACAAAATAACGGCATATTGGCATTTAACACCACGGAGGTTGAGACAAATTTACTCAAATGCCTCCTCTTCTTGCTAGTGATGTAATTCTAATAAAGCAGAGTTAATGGGTGGTGGTAGGGATCCTAAATGACAGGATTACTGGCACCCAAATCTTAGGTACATTTTTGCAGATGGTAGGTCTGCCCCATTAGTTGTCCTCTTGGAGAATCTGAGCCTATAACAAGTAACTGAGCCAATGGCTGCATTCGCACATCACAGGAAACCAGAGTTGAAGGGGCCTCCGGTTGAAACTTTTGCATTCATCCAAATGCAACTGCAGTTTGGATGGGAAATGAGCCCACGGTTTCCCTCCCCCAGACTCTGATGTGTACCTTCAGTTTGTAGCAAGTTCCATTGCCTGGACCTCCAGTTTTGTGGTGCCAGCATTATGTCTGAATGTAGCACTGCAGTCTCACTCTTCAGCAGCTGGAGTTGAGGGAGGAAGCTCCTCCCTTACTCCACCTGTGATTGGCTGCCAGGGCTGTCTTTCAATCAAGAAGGAAGCCCATGCAGCCAATTCCCTCTCCTCTGCAGTCTTGCTGACTGCACAGAGGGTGCTCACTGCTACGTCTGAATTTGGATGGGAAAGCAGGGGGGGTGGGAGGAGCAGAATCGGGGGTTCATTGGACCCGTGGTTGCACGCTACATGTGAATGCAGCCAATATATCACTATTTGATGGTTGCTGGAATTCTATTTGCACAATGTTGGGATAAAAGCAGAGCAGAGGTACTCTCCATCACACAGGGGAGTGAAACCCTGCATTCCACTGAGAAGTTTAAAGCTTGGTTTTTGTGTTATAGAGAAGGCAGAACAAACTATGCAGAAATTATGACATTAATTGATCCCCCCAAAAAACTGGAGTAAATATTAGCAATTTAGCAATTTAGCATTAACTGTCAAACGGAAATTTTGACTAGTTAAAAATGTGTTAGGATACTGAAATACAGGAGGTGTCCTTAGTAATGGTTATTTTGTAATATGAATGCACTTTGAATTGGAATAGAAGGACTTGTTCTGGTATGTAAATATTAGTATTGATTGATTGATTGATTGATTGATCGATCAAGTGCCGCCAAGTCGGTGTCTACCCTTAGAGACCACATAGAGAGATTCTCTCCAGGATGATCTGTCTTCATCTTGGCCTTTCAGGTCTCTCAGTGGTGCATTCATTGCTGTCGTCATCGAGTCCATCCACCTTGCTGCTGGCCGTCCTCTTCTTCTCTTTCCTTCAACTTTTCCCAGCATTATGGACTTCTCAAGGGAGCTGGATTTCTGCATAATGTGTCCAAAGCATGATAGTTTGAGCCTGGTCATTTGTGCCTCAAGTGAAAATCCTGGATTGATTTGTTCTAGGATCCATTGGTTTACTATGCTGCCATATTAGTATGCTGTCGTACCATAAACTCTTGGGAAAGAATGCCTCGGGACTTAACAAAAGCCTCCTTAACAACAAAAAATCAGGCTGTCCCAGCTGATAATGGGCCACCAAAGACCACATCAGGCAGGACACAGGATGCATGTGCTGATGGAGGCACAAGCTGGAGGCAGGACGGGAAGGGAGGGTGTGCCGGAGCCTTCCAAAGGCCTGGACCCTGGAAGAGCCACAGAATAGCAGGCTGCTTGGGGAGGCTGGAGGAGCTCAGCAGCAGTGGGTGGCCCAAAGATGCGGCCATTCCAAGGCTAGGCAGAGCCACTCCCAGCCTTCCCAAGATTATCCCAATCACGTCGAGGGAGCCAGGGAGGCCAAGCCTCTGACAGGATGCCTGCTATGCCCAGCAATTACTGCCACTTAATAAGTGTTAATAAACCAGCGGTCACTGCACATGGCCCATTCAGAGAGCTTTTTATGAGCCAAGTTGTATATTTTCATTAGTTAGGGTGATGAAGCACTCACATTTTACGGGGTGGTTGAGCGTTTCATTCTGCGGTGCTTTCTGATGACTCTGCTAACATTTCTGGGCGACGTGGGCTTTCCCCCTTCTTTGTGAAAATGAAACATTTCCAGCAAGAGTGTGGCTGTAATGGCACCAGCTCCCATCTGCTGGCGGAGGGAATGGGCCCATTAAAGGCTGTGAATTCAGTTGTGGAAGCGGCAGCATCATAATGAATAATATGCTTGGGAGCAGGAGGGGAAATGTTCCTACCAGGCAAGTGTCTAAGCCACGTCTGGCCCATTAAGGAGGCCTTTGAGAGGGGGCTCCTTGCCCCCAGCACAGCTCCCCTGTTCCTCCCCACAGGCAGGGTCTGAGGCCGGCACTTCCACGGGCAGACTCCACACTGTGGGTGGGAACCATGGCAGTGCCTGGCTGCTGGCCGGGAGCCACTGGTCCTCATGAGGCCAGGGGGTGTCCAAGGAGGCCCGGCTGCCTCTGCTTGCTCCTCTCTCCCCTGCCCCACCTGAGAGCCATGCTGCCTGCAGGCTGGCCATCCACTTGGTAGAGTTGTGCAGTCAATCTAGTCATGTAGCTCTACCAGTTGAATGACCAGCCTGCGGGCAGCACAGCTCTCATTAATTCTGGATTCCTTCCAATGTTCAGACAAACCCTGTTGCTAAAGCGGGGAGGGGGGGGAGCCTTTAGGAGAAGAAACCCTTTGGATCACAACTGAGGGCAAGGAAGCCGAGGAAATGCCACCCCTCCAAAGCAAACTCCAGCTGCTACTCCATTGTCTTTGTTATGCAAGAATGGCACCTGATGCCACCAGCAACAGTCTGCAGGGCCAGCTGGGGAAAGGAACTGGCCCGGGAGATGGGTCCCCTTTCCCTCCCTCGCTTGGGAGGGGGTCAATCTCCATTCTTCTCAGGGAGGGCGGCTCATAGAGACCCAAGCAGACCCCCTCAGGCGTAGGCGGCTCTCCCTCTCCTGCCCACTCCCTCCCAATTGGCCTTGCAAGCTCTCTTGGCAAAGCGCAGTGAGGAGGGCTTGGCTTCTGCTTGGCCTCCCTCAAGCCACCCCTCCTCTGAGACCTTCTGCAGTGGGGGGGGGGCGGCTTGACGTGGCTCCTCCTCTGCCTGCTCCCTCCCTCCCCCTAGAATGAAGCAGTAGAAGAGAAATCTCCTTGGAGTCTGAGCCAGCAGATGCAACCCATTTCTAAATGGATTTTCCCATGTTGATTGTGCATGGAAAATTCCCAGGAAGATGGCAGCCAATGGCAGCAAAGGAGAGGATTCAAAGGTGGCAGCTTATCATGCTGGGGACACACTGCGCCTTGGAGCGAGGAGGGGTGGAAGAAGCCCCTTCGGGGGGTGGGGGCCTCTGGCAAGCCGAGCGACAGGCAACTCCGTTCTTGCCCAGCCTGCACCTGTACTTATGGGGGACTCTTCAAGGGGAGGGCTGAATCCCCTCCAGAAGGCAAACGTTCATGGTGGGGAAGCCCGCTGCCAGGCCTGCTAATGCTGCTGAAGTCATTTCAAGGCACGTGGTGGTTGTGGTGGTGGTTTTGTCATCCTCCTCCTCCTCCTCATCATCATTTTAAATGTGTCTTTTTCTCCCAGCATGCCTAGCAGAATTCTGGTGTAGAAAGAGGGACCTAGAGGGAGAGGTGAAGAGGAGCTAAAGGACATCTTGGGGTGCCAGAACCTTCCTTTGGCCAAGAGCGAGAAGGCACACCACCACTTCTAGCCTGAGTGACCCAGCACAGCTGCATGCCGACTCCTCCATCCTCAGACCCAACAGCCCCACAGACAAGGGGCAACTCCAGGATGTGAGAGTTGATGTCAGCAGGAAACAACCGGGTCAAATGTAATCTCACCCACAAGCCCTTCTCCCCACCATGGCAATGAAAGGAGTTCGTAACCATAATTTGTACCAGGGGGCTCATTTTGCCTCAGGGCAAACTGCAGTGGGGACTGCGGTGGACAGAGAGTCAAACCTTTCTCTTCCCGTGCCATGGTCTCAGTCCAGCTGCTGTTTCTCGCTGGATGAAAACCAAACCTGCCAGCCTCCACCATGTGCTGCAAGGACCTTCTAGCCTGGCCCTAAATACTGGCCTAACCTCTGCAGGCAAATTCAAAGAGGACTGTGAATGCCCAGCGCTCGGATCACCATCTTCCTTTCGCATTCACACCTTTCTGCTGTTTCCCAGCGGTTCTTGACAAAATGCGTGCAGGTCCTGAATCTGCCCTCTGAGTGGAAGGGGCTGTGGGACTCTCGGCCAACTGGAATCCTCGCTTCAAGGAGGCTGTTTCCAATTCTTTCCCTCTCTGCACACAGAGAAAGGGTTCACTTGATTCACAGACCGGAGTTCTGCAGAATCCTCTTCCTGCTCCATCCCGCAGGGCAGACTGGAGGCCACTTTCCTGGCTGTCAAGGTCAGGAAGAAGCAGCCCTCTGAGCTTTGGAGTGATCTTAAGTGACCTTATGCACACCACAGTGCACACCACAGAGCTGTGGGCCAGCCAAGGCATCGGCCTTTCCTTCTAATGACATAAATGATTCCTCCCAGTGAGGGCTATCATCCCGTCTTCATTGGCTTCTGGTCCATTTCTGAGCCCAGGTCAAAGTGCTGTTGGTGACCTTCCCAGATCTTTGGGGCCAAAATGCTCAAAAGGCCACCTCCTGCTTGCCTGTGGAGGCGGTCTGTGGAGGCCTGATGCATCAATAACAATCATCATCATCATCATCATCATCATCATCATCATCATGTTCTGCCACTGTTCATAGGGCAGTTGGTGGCCCACGAGTCAGAGACCTTTTGGTCCTTGAGCCCCCACTGCTCAGAGGGACTCCCTTCCTCTTAGTGGGGGCGGAGGAGGTGCTGTCTGGCTCTGGCCTCCCTTCCCGGCCTTCAGCGGCATTCTGAAGACCACTTTGGTTTGATCAGTGATGATTCCCTCCTGTTATGTTGCTGTTGGTATTGAGCTGGGGTTTTTGTTCTTGCTTTGGGTGAGTTTTATGCAGTGGGTTTTGATCTTTCCTTTTGATGGTCCTTGAGGGCAGACGTATTTTACTGCACAAAGTGCCTGACTCTCCCCAACTTGTGGTCACACATGGAACTCTCCATCCCTTTACACAAACCCAGGGGAGCCCCCGCCCCCTCATCGCATGTCCCCCGCACACCCCCTCAGCACATCTCCCTCTCAGAGCTGCTAACTCCGTGCCTCCCACCACCACCCTGAGCTTCAACGTTGGGACAGCCAGGTCTTTCCCATCACATTTGTAGGGTGTGTCTTCTCCTAGAATGACCTCGACACAGCCAAGGTCAATTGGCATGCAGGAGCCTCTGGCCCTAGCAGCTCCTAGGGCATCTTTCTGGGCAGGCAAACACATGCGCTGCCCTCCCCACCATGATGGCAAAGAGAGGGTTGCCCTGCAGCAGCAGCAGCCCAGGAAGGCACACCTTGGCTGCCCCCCTGAAGTGGCTCCTGGTTCCTTCTGGGGTACTAAGCCCTTTCTGGGAAAGTCACCTCCAGCCTGAGCTCACAGCCTCTGCTGGAAGGGAGCATTGATGGCTCCAGCCCTTTCCCTGCCTCGGCTGCATGGCGGCCCCTTCAGAATGCAGGTCCTTTGGGCAAGGGAGGGCAGAACCAGGAGCAAGACACGACCCACCATTTTGTGCCCACAGAGACCCCAGAGAGACTTGCAGACTTGTGGCCAGCCTAAATGTTCAGGGTGGGTGGGGCATAAAAATGTAGGAACCACCATTTATTTTCCTGTAGAAAAAAATTAAATTGGATCAGAGCTGATCACAGGATCATGGAATCCCAGAATCAAACTGATCCTGGATCAGATTTCTGATCTGGGGACAGACATTTTAAAAACCTGGCTCTGATCTAATGAAATTTTGATATAACTTAAAGTTATTTCTGCACAGACTTATAAATTCAATGTGACAATTACTGTAGCCTTTAAAGCCTTTGCCTCAGAGCAAGCTCATGTGAGGGAAAGAAATGCTGAATCATCCCTGCTGAGCTGCCTGGCTAGGCTTCTCCTAAAACTATTCTGTAGGTTCAAAATGCTGCTGCCACCACCCCTTTTGTGTACAGAGCTTGAACCTGCCTAGGCTTGGAGTGGAATCCCAAGGAAAACTCTCTTAATTTGACTCAGACAAAAAATCTTCCATGTGCAAGCCTACATGCGGTGAGAAAACTGATAGCTGCTGAACATTTGAGGATGTGTTTGCACCAGAGAAGTCCCCCTTTGCCCCCCACTTGAGTTAAAAGCCAACTTGGAGAGGCTTGTAAAAAGAAAATAACTTAAAAAAAAACAGTTTTATTCAATTACTTCAGACTGCTTCCGTCTGAGGCTTCTAGCTTTTAGATACAGTTAAGAATACTTAGTAGGGTTACAAAAATAGGTTGCCTTAATGCATGCTTAAATGTTTATAGAGTCTTTTGCAATGCCCTAGGTAAGATGGGTGTGGACTAGTGTTTCTTATTTTAATTATGTTACAGGTAAACAATAATAGAACAGTATTAGGAGTATGCAAATCACACACCAAAGAAATATAAATTGCTAACAAACAATCTGATTAACAAACTGTTCCCTATGCTGAATCCCCTTTCCCTTGAACTCACCCAATTCCTGATGAGAAACAAGCTTCCTGCAATCCTTTCAAGAATCTACAGTTATTCCATGAGAGAAACCTCCATGTTGGCTTCAACCATGAGGGAGCAAAACTCCATTGTCTCTCCCAACCCGCTTCTCTCCAACAAAGACTGCCCTTTTTGTTCCCAGAATTCCCAGCAACCGCTCTCTAGGTCCTACCCACCTGGTGTACTGATTGGCTGCCTTGGAGTTCACCAGCTGTCAGTCAAGGCAAGGGTTTACTCCCTGTTAACTCTTTAAAGGGTGGGGAGGCTGATCACTACAATTATGTAGCCATATAAGTGTATGTTTGTTTTATTGGAATGATGATGTCTGTTTTAGAGCCTTTCCTCTGCTCTTTATTTTTCAGTGAATTGTGTATAACTTGAAATTTTGGCATTATTGTTATTATTCTTTAATTCAGAAGTCCCCCATAAACTGTAACTTACTTATCTTGTGCCAAAATCCAGCCCTGATCCCCCCCGCCCCCACAGCTCCTGCCTGAGTTGGCCTTGCAGCCTTTCCATAGGCTTCCCTGGAGGAGAAGGGAAAGTGTCCTCTGGTGTGGCCAGTTTCCTGTGCACCCTCTTTCCAGTGCTAGTCATGTGGGATCCTGGGTGGGAGAGCCGGTGTCCCCAAGGCCCCTTGGGATGGCTATTGTCTGTGACACGTGGGCGGGCATGCAGTTCTATGGATGTTGCCTCCTCCCCAGAGAGATCCAGATCCATCCATGAAGGATGTTCTGAGCTGGGTGAGCCACTGGGAGGGGGGCAGATCCTTGGCATCTGCAGCCCACTGCTGACCCCACTTTGCCCCGCGAAGGGGTCCGCTGCTGCTGCGTGCCCATGACTAAAGCCTGCGCTGTGAGTGAGGAGAGCAAGGCCAGCCCCTCCAGCCCCCTTGCGACAGACTGGCTGCCTGCAGCCACAAGGGGAAGAGCAGCTCCAAAGCAGGTGCTGGTCTGTCTCTCAGTTCTGCGAGATTCCACTCTTGACAGCCCCTTGTGGCCAGAGGCTGCTGCATTTCTGGCCAGCCCCTCCCTCCCAGGGAGCCCCCAGGCCCAGAGGCAGTGGTGGTGGGCAACTCACTGGCGGCAGAGCGCTCGACCCCCCACTCTTCTCCGGGCTGCCTGATTTATCGCTCCAGCCAAGGTTTCATTTCACTTGGAGGATGTTCAAAGTAAAGCCAGCCCTGTTACAGACTTAATTGGGCCATATTTCAGCCCGAGTGTGTATGTTCAATGTAGATTCCTTATCTCAGCTCCATAAAGTTTTATTAAGTTATATATCAGGGAATATACATATATGAAGTCCAGAGGCAGCGTGCTAGCTAATGCAATTTCAGAAATGAGACCAGGAGGAGGAGGAGGAGGGGAGTATCCTGCATGTCCATCTCCACCCCCCTCTCTCTGGACACCAAAACTGAGCAGAGGCTTTACCCACCAGCCCAGGCGTGGCCAGCCTGATGCCCCAGCTTGTTGTTAGGTGACAACTCCCAATACATTCTGGCTGGGGCTGTCGGGATTTGTGGTCCACCGGCACTGACTTGACAGCACTTAATCAATTAAACACCACCACCCCACGGCTGGAGAGCCTCAGGTGGGCCATCTCTGAGCCAAGACCTGCTCTGGGGCTGCCCATCAACTCCCCTCCTTCGCGGAGTGCACTTCCCTCACATGCAGTTGTGGCGCTGAGTGCAGGTTTTCCCATGATGCAGCTGCTTTCCAGCATTCAAGGATATGCAACAATTCTGGATCAGTGGACCTGCCAGAACTGAAGCAAGCCAACCATGGTGTGAGCAATTTCTTCCAGGGAGGCTCTTGGGTGACTGCAGCAGTGTGCACAGCCAAAGCTAAGCTGAAATGGTCATAGGTTGTTCTCCACCCCACCCCCCACCCCCGTTAATCTTTCCAAAAAAGATGACCATAAATCCAAGAAAAACTTGAAGGTGTTAGCCAGCGGCTGCTGAGCAGTTATCAAAAGGACTACTGGTGAGCAGGCAACAGGCCCAAGCAGTGGAGGCATCTGGGCTGGTGACCATGCGGTCCTCTTGGGGGGCAGGTGCCTCTGCTTTGCTTTGTACTGATCTGTTGTTCTCTGGTGGTGACACAGCAGGAAGGCTCTTCAGCTTCCTAAAGGTAATGCAGGATTCACTCCTGACCTGGGGCAGGGTGGGGCAGGTCTTTCATTCTGGAAGAGTCAGAAGAGAGGCCAGTGCCCTGTGCTCTAATCCAGGGAGCAGCTAATAGGAGCAGTTCTCCGCTCTTCAAACCATCTCTCCCATATCCAGCAAACAAAGCAGATATGTGCTTATGGTTACAGACAGCAATACACACTTTTAATGTAGCCTGTGGCCAATAAGGTGGAGTTCTGGCCACTCTGACCCACATTAGTGTGGGGTCCTGCAGAAGCATCTTGACTCTTGCCTGTTTCAAGCACAATGAAGCCCTCCCCTCAGACACCTCCATGCTTTCAAGCTCAAGAGCACACAGCTGAAGCTGCAACAGATGAGAGAGTGGCTTCACCTCCTAGTTCTACCCAGCTCAGGGAAGAGTGGAAGGTGGTTTACAAGAGAGCCATTGCTGCCTGTGGGGCCCACACCCTCCTTTTCTCTCTCACTGCCACCTACAGCTCTGGTCAAAGAAAGAAAGGCGCGTGGACATCAAGTGGCAGAGGAGATGCTTTGAAGCACGTTACAGCCAGCACCATCTTCCTCCTGCTGGTCCAAGGGCAACCCAACTGCTGCCATGTCTCGGTCCAGTTCTGCCCCACTCGATTTGTCAGGACTGGTTCCCTAAGGCAGCTAGGTGTCTTGTTTTCACAAACCTACACTTAGGGCAATGGTCAAAGGGAGCATAACCACGTCTTGGACAGAGCCAGGCGTTTCCATGTCCACAGCCCTGACCTAGGATGCATCCTGTGCCCCCTGGAGGCTGGGGTGCTCAGCTGGCCTGAAGGGCCCTGATCGAAGGGAGCAAGGCTGCCTGCCAGAGCAAGGCTTCCCCCATCTCTGCATCTGTCACTCCTGCAAAGGGCCAGGATTGGTGTCAGCTGACTCTTGCTTGCCTCATTTTGCTGAAGTTCCTTTGAAAAGACAAGCAATTACGGGCATGTTATCCACACTCGGGCGCGTGTTGGAAGCGCAGCCTGCTGATGTACAGTAGCAAGCAGCTTGATAATAGGACGTATTTAAGCTGATTGCCGCTGCAGATAAATGCTGCCACTGAATGGAAGGCTCCTGGTTAAACCTTTGATGGCAGATGGGAACGTTCCCCCTTCTGCTCCCCCCCCCCACACCTCCAAGACAGCCTTTTGAAAAGGATGTACTTCCCCCGAGATTCTCATTTCAGATTAGCTATCTGGTGTACAGCGAGAAATCTCTGATTCCGGCCTTTCCATCCCACCGTTTGATATTCAGACCTTCCTTTTGATGCCTCCTGAATAGCTGCTGTTGCTGCTGCCGCTGCCGCCACCACCACGGTGTCCTTGAGGACGGCTCTATTAGAGGCAGGAGCTGCTCCGCCTTCCTCTAGAGCTGCACCGAGACACAATGACTCACAGGCAGGTGCGTCAGCCACTGTGATGACAGGTTGGGGGAACGGCCCTCTGCTCAGCACATAGGGCAGCAGGGAGGTGGGGCGGCCGCTGCTCTGGAGTCGAGAGCATGTGTGCGCCTGCGGCTGGCTGCATTGAACACCCACGCCATCTTGAAACCTCCTTCCAAGACCAAAGCACTGGCTCTTCCCAGGCAGGACGGACAATGGTGGTGAAGGTATCTGAATGTGTGGGATGAGATGCGCTGGCATGGTCCAGGCAGGAAAATGACCTGCAAATCCTTGCGCTTCCTGAACCATAGAGCAGGAGTGTGTGTGTGTGTGTGTGTGTGTGTGTGTGTGTGTGTGTGTGTGTGTGTGTGTGTGTGTTTGTGTGAATGAATGAGAGAGAGAGAAACCTCCCAAGCAGCAGGCCTTTTTCGCTGGCCCAGAAGGGGGCAGGTGCTCGCCGGCTTCCCTGGGCCCCGTGAGCTGCTGAGCTACCTGCCTGCCTCTTGACCCCCCCCCCTTCTGGTACAAGGAAGGTAAAGTCAGCCTCCCTTTTGGCAGGCAAAGCCAGAGAAGCCCACCTTGGAAGCACAGGGGGGTCTCGGGGTGGCTTTTGAGAGAGAGCAGAGCCAGCTGCCTCCCCGTCTCCCCAGACCCTGGTCTGCAAGCCCTCCAGACCCTCTCTGGCAAGGCTCTGCAGGCAATGGCTTCTCCAGTGGAAAACGCTAACCATGCTGGAGACGAGAGTTGGAAACTGGAACCTCTCTGACTGGGTACATTTCCTTTCTTCTTCTGTAAGCCACTTTGAGGCTGTTGTACACAAGTGGGTTCCCCATGCAAAACTGAGGGTAGTACTTCAGTCCCTGCATGAGGAAGATCATCTCTGTGATGGATGGAACCAAACTGAAAGAGCAGCCCTCCTCCCACGTGGCTACTGAAAGCAGGCTTAGGCTATCAAGACTTTGTGTCCATCCATCTGATGCTCCAAAGATGCTTTCAGAGGGCTGAGCACCTCCTGGTGCAGTGGGGAAGTAACTTGCCTTGGGAGCAAGAGGATGCTAGTTTGAATCCCCGCTGGCAGGGAAACACTATATCGGGCAGCAGCAATATAGGAAGATGCTGAAAGGCATCCTCTCACACTGTGCAGGAGATGGCAATGGTCAACCCCTCCTGTCTTCTACAGGGCTCTGAGGTCACCAGGAGTCGACGCCAACTCAATGGCACAACTTTACCTTTGCCTAGGTGGGCTGCAGAGAAGACACCAGGAAGATGACTCCAGCTGGACAGGTGCTGTTTAGAACCTCCCCCAGGAGTGCCGATAGCTAAATGGTGTGGCCTGTGGGTGTTCCTCTGGGGGACTGATCTCTCTCCTTGCCCAGCAGAGACAGAGGTAGCACAGACAGGAAAGGGCAGCTGGCAGCTGGGGAGGTAGCCGCCTTGTTTTCACGGAGGGTGAGCAGCCATCCTGTGAGGTCCACAGGGAGGTAATCCTCGCTTTCAAGAGTCTGGATGTCCTCTTTCACCGTGATGACGCTGAAAGGGGAGGGTGGGTTGTCTCCCATATCTTGCCTCCTGCAGGAAACATTCCCTTGCCATCCTTTCAAGCCAAGCTGGCTGCTTTTAACAGCAGGTGTGACATTCTCTGCCTGCCTCTGGCAGTTGAGAGAAGGAAATCTCCCCGCAGCATTTTAGAAACCACAACAGCAACATGTTAGATCAGGAGGCCTTTGGGGGAAAGGAGGGGGCAAAGCCAGGGATCCTTTCCATGGCAAAAAGATCAAATATTTGTCAGACAAGCTGATGATGGCGCTCCATGGAGATGGATCCAGAAATTCCAGGGCTGTAGCACTACTTGGATCTTGGCTTCCTCAGGAGGAGACACCACTGGAAGCAGCTTATGGCTTCTTTTCAATACCTGAGCTTTCTCGCCTGTCCAAACTCCACCGGCAGCATTCTCGCCCTTCCCCTGACCATGGTTCCCCCCCCCCCGCCCCCATATCCAAACACAGGCCTGGGTTTGGGAGAAGAGAGGTCTCAGGCAAACTCAACTCTTGGCCATCTTGGCAGATGCATTCCCATCACATTCTGCAGCATCACCTGGTCTCCTGGACTATTAGCCAGCGATCTGCCTAGCCCACCAGGCACTGCTGAGGTACCAGGCCCTCTTTTCTTCTCTTCATCCATGGGGGGGAGGGGGTCCTGCACAACAGAGCCCCACGTTTTGTACAGCAGTGGGGTTTTGTAGATGGCTTCCTTCAGGCAGTTCCCTCCCAGCCTTGGGGTACAAAGGATAAGCTGGCTCCCACAATGCAGTGGGCATGGAGACAGGTGACAGGCTGCATGTCATCTAAAGTTCACTTTCATTATTTTAATTGCTGCTCTGCCAATTTTCCATTCAGCCAGGCCTGATTACGCAGGGAGAGCAATCACCGGCCCTTAACTTCTGCGTTATTGAACGTGTTGTTTCAGTGACACACAAAGGCACGGCAGAGATGTGATTAAGACAAGCATTAGTTACTTCTGAAAAGCTACCAGTAGATTTAGGAGCAGGGAGGATTAATTTGGGATAATTTGCAGCTCTTGAGTCATGGCAGAAGCAAGTACAAATTTGTGTTTTTAGATCAGCCTTTCAGTGCAAGCGAGCAAGCAAGAGCCTTCCCAGGGGCTCTTTTCTTCCTGCCACAGCCGCCAGCAACCCCCCAGCCTGCAATTGTTCCTCTGTTCTGCTCTTGGAAATGATCTCCCCAATGCCCAGCTCTGTCACAGCCAGCCTCAGATCCTGCAGGGGAGGTGAATAAAAGAAGCCCATCTAGAGACAGGACCCTGCAGTTGTCCCAGTCCTCAAAAAAAGAGGAAAGGATGGTCCTTTCCAGGGAAGGTACCAGAACAGATGAGAAAGCAGCCAAACTGGGGGATGAAGGTACCAGAACAGATGAGAAAGCAACCAATCCTGCTAAAGATGCAGTAATTAGTAGAAGTCAGCATGAAGAATGAGTCCTGCTAGACTAATGTCATCTATTTTTTCATCAGGTTTCTAGCTTAGTGGACAGTGGGGATTCTGTGGACATAATTTATCTTGATTTCAGCAAAGCATGTGATAATGTTCCCCAGGATATTGTGGAAAACAAACTGGTCAATTGCAGGTTAGATGAGAATACTGTCAGGAGGACTCACAACTAGTTGGAAAACCATATCCAAAGCTGCTCATCACATGGAGGGAGGCTTTGGAGGGGGAAACACAATACTTGCCCCAGTATTCTTCAACTTGCCTGTCCAGATCCAAGGATGGAGGGAATTGTCATCAAAATTGCAGTCGACAACAAACCTGAGAGAGGTAGCCAACACCTCAGAACCCAGGAACTCAGTCTGACTTTGATGGAATGAAAAACTGGGCTGAAAAATGAATGAATTGAATGGAATTCAACAGACAAATGCAAAGCTCTTCACTGGGGCAACAAACAAACCAACAAATGAAATGCACAAGTGTAAGATGAAGGATACCGGGCATGCAGGGGCATAGCTAGAGGAGAGGGGCCCCGTGTTTTCTCCTCTTGTCAGTGGCCCCTTTGAGTGAGCGGGAGAGTGAAGAAAATAGGGAGGGAGCTGGGGTCCGGAGTCTTTTAACCCATCTGCTCAATTATAGTTACACCCCTTCTGGCATGGCAGTAGCAAATGTGAAAAGGATCTCGGGATTGCAGTTTGTCACAAACTGAAAGTGAGCCAGCAGTGTGATGCAGCTGCAAAAGGGACTAACACGAAGGCTGTTCACATGTGCCGCCCTACCCTTACTGCTTGGGCAGCCCTACCTGCAAAGGGCTGCTTGTGGGAAGTGCTGGGATTCTGGCTGATCCCAACGCTGCCTCTCCAGATAGCCCAGGGCTTTTATCCTAGCTTTTACCCAGGTAAATGGATAATTTTACCCAGGTAAAGTTTTAGGATAAATTTTACCTGGGTAAGTACACCCTTCCTCTTGGGTCCCCAGTTGTGTGTCACGCGACATAGAGCTGGGTTCCTAGAGTGCCCAGCTGAGAGAGAATCCCTCAATGCATCGTGCTCCTCAAGCAGTGCATTTAGGGATTCCTGGAGGCCGGGCTGCATTTCCCTGGCCTGCAGACGACAGCACAGCCAGAAGAGATCATCTGGGGGGAGGAGGGAGGTGCTTTCCTGCCTCCCCCCACCTCATACCACCCCCTTGACTTGAAGGTTGTGTGAACAAACATCACTATGTCCCCCAGTGTTCAGCGTGGTATGCATACTTGTAGTGTTGTGACTTGGGGGCAGCCATCTTTCTCCTCCCTATATAGCTGCCTAGGAGTGAAGCAAAATGGCTGAGAGTAATTTTCAGTGCCACTGACACAAACTCCCCTTGCATGTTGAGACTCAAGGCCTCCCTTGAGAGGTCTTTGTGATGGCCTGGGTCTGGCAGACCCTCAGTTGGAGGAGAACATGGATGGTTTGGAGAATGGGTCAGGGTAGGAAGCACTGGCTGCATCACCCCTGCCACGGTTCCACCATAACCAGAGGAGGCCTCCTTGACTTCCTTCTTGGAGGCGGAGGATTGACCTGGCTGCCTGAGGACCAGTCACCTGGGTGAAGCCTCCCCAGCCTCCTTAGAGCCAGTGCCTGTAGAACAGGGAGTTGCCCCTCGATGCTCTGGCCACTCCTGTCAAAGGGGGCAGAGCTAGAGACAGGGACTCGAGAGCAGAGCTATTAGGAAAGAAGGCTCCGTTCTGAAGCCCCTCCCTCCCACCCCCTGGCTGGTGGTGGGTGCTCTGCTCTGCCCACAGCCCTGGGAGCTGTCCAAGTGCTGATCCTGCCTTGGGAGCCGGCCTTGGTCCTGCTGCTCCTCTGTCTGTTTCCTGAACTGGTCCCCTTGGCTTCTGCTGCTGACCTCGGCTTCCTAGAGCCCAGCAAACGCCTGCCTGGAGCCAGGAGGCCTTTGTGGCTAGCTCAGACCCTGCATGTCTCCAGGACAAAAGAGCTTTTGGGAAACCTACAGTTGGCCTGACTTGCCCACTGGTTGGACACCCTTGTCAGAGGAGGGGCTCCTTATGAAAAGGGAGAACTTTAGCTGCTAAGCTCAACCCAGGCTGAGATATAGCTTTGGCCTTGGAGTTTGAAGGGCTTTCCGAACGTCTTGCTCTGGCCTCCGCAGTTGGCACACATCTACAGTTGTATCATGGGCACTGAATTCAAGATGTGGGTTTTAGGTTCATGGCATAAATAGCTTAGTTTCATGGAAGTAGGTCTGGGAGACTTCAGAGAGGAGCCAAGAGAGCAATGCGAGGTTTGCTGTTGCAGGAGTCTGGCCACCTATGGAAAGCTATTCCTCCCCAGCCCTGGTGGCTCCCCGCCTTGGCTGCTGCCATGCCACGTGGCTGGCTCTCAGTGCACAACCCTCTCTAACAAGCCAATTTGCAAGGAGACAGAAGCCAAGGGACTACTGTGGTCGGCATTAATAACTCTTCTCCCCAAAACAATACACTTAAGAACACACTTCCCTTTTTTCTAATAGAGAAACATGGGCTCTGTGGGGAAATAAATGCAATAAGTCCAGCTTAGCTGCCAGAAACACTTGCTTTCGTATCTATGTAAAATCAATATACATGCTTCAATTATGCCCTTGAATGGCTCTCCCAAACCTGCAAGCTTCTCTCCAGGTTTCTTCCTGCATTTGGCTTTGTTGCTTTCGCCGTTTTCCATTTCTGTCCATTTGTTTCCTGAATTTCCATTTTCTTGGGGTGGCTTTGATCTTCCGCTTCTCGCTTCACAAGGGAGAGTTTACCTGAGAATGCCGTTCTAATCGCGTCAGATTTAATTTAATTTAATTGCTGTGCGGCTCGTATCAGTTGCTGGTTTCCAGCAACAAATACATTACAGCCAAATAAAGGAAAGCGCTCTGCCTGCACTCCCAGCACCTTCTGCTGCTGCTGCTGCTGCTGCTGCTGTGATAATGCATGCATCTTGCCCCCCCACCCCACCCCATGGCAGCCGCTTTGCTGAGCAATTATGCCAGCTCTGCTGCGTAGGAGTTGAGCATCGGGGCTTTAATAGCTCAACAACTTCAGGCTTTAAAAATGTAACCTTCTCATTCTGGAGGAAGTGGAGACCTAGAAGGGTTGACTCAGCATGGCAGCTTTTGCGGGGGGGTGGGGAGGCAGGTTTGCCAGGCATGGACTGGCCACGGGCGGCCTTCCCCACTTCCTTTGCCATCCGCTTCATTGCACAGAGAGGTGCCGCCTCTCAGCTTGGAGAGAGGGCCAGTGCCTCATGGATCTCACCCTTCTCCTCATCCATCCACCTACAGCCTTCCCCATAGAATCTCTCCACTGGGGCCTGCTGTGCTGCTCGTAAAGAAATAAGACAGCCGAGTGTGGCTGTGCACATATATATGGACACCCCCTGGAGCCGGCTTCTGCTGACCCTTGGTCTGTCTAACCCAGCAGCAGCAGACAGGCTCTCACAGTCAAAAGAAGCTCAGCTGCCCAGGAAATCCCAGCCGGTGAGACACGCATTCTCCCAGGGAGAATGTTGAGGTTTCTGTCTCTGATCCCAGATCTGCATCACGACTGACTGACATTTAACCAGGATCATTGGCCTTAGATCTGAACTTGGCTTGTCAGTCGTTAAATCTTGGGTATTTGCAGCACTGAACGAAAACATCTGCGTTCCCACGACACTCTCCACAGAAGTGTGTACAACTCATCAACTGGAATTTTAATAAGCTGGGCTTCTTTGGACCGTGGGAGCCCACCCAGAGTTTCCTCTGACCAACAGCAGTTCTCTGAGGTCCCAGGCAGGGAGAGGACCCTCTCACTTGCCATCTGGGCTCCTTTTACCTGGAGCTGGAGCTTGAAACCTGCTTCAGGCAAAGTCTGGCTCACTTGTGGGCCCTGCTCACCGTTTCCTTTTGTTGTCGTTGTTGTTGTTTGCACTTTTTTTTTAAATTGTGGAATTTTTTGGCTTTTTTATAATATGAACTTTATTAAACACATTTTCCCCCAAAGCAAGATAAAAACAGAACAGAAAATATGCAATAAAATAAAATATATACATACAACCAAACATTAATTAACACATACGGAAATAATGACTGCGTAATGAGGGGAAAGTATTTTTGGATGAAAATAATATCAGACAAAGAATGATGACCTCAATTTTGAGGAACAAAGAGAAGGTAAAAGCATAACAATAACTGTAGCAAATTAGAAAGATACACATTTGTACCTAGGAGGTATATACTCACTTGCAGTTTTTTCATGTTTTTTTTTTAATAAATACTTTATTAGAACAAAATTTACAGTGCAGAACAAAATTGATCCAAACACAAACAGCAAAACATCATACAACAAACCCTGATTCATCAATCCATCCACACTCTAATGATGTCTGGGGCAAGAAAACAACCATAATTCTCCCAACTCATGAAAAGAATGAAATCTGCCCAGATTACATAAAAAGTTATTTGTAGTCGGGTTTACATGGAATTGTGCAATTGTTCTGATGTGCTGCTGTACACTGCTTTTTGAGCTGGCAAGGAACTCACATATGGCCGTCAGAAGCATCATCATCATCATCATCATCATCATCATTAATTCAGTTTCTATACCGCATTTCCAAAAATGGCTCGGGGCGGTTTACAAAGAGCAATAATAAATAATTAAGATAAGGTAGAATCGGGTCCCTCCCCCGAAGTTGTCCTCACTCTGCGGAACAAACATCAAAATTCCGCATCAAGACAAACTGGATTTTGCAACCCCTTTGGACATTGTTCTGTAAATGGTACCATTTCTATGTTCTGTGGTGCCAGCAGTGGCTAGTTCTTGGCCACAGGGAGGTTTACGCACAAGGTGCTGCACTGCTAGAGACAGTTAATCACCCACAGCTGTAGACATCCAGAGTCCAGAGGTTGTAGCCTGTTTTTCTGGCGGCTGAGGTTAACGGCCACCAAAAGACAGCTCCTCCATCTCTTCGGGCCACTTTCAAAGGCAAGCATACGGGATCAGGGATCCAGTTCTGTTCCTGGGCAGGAGCACCCGGTGCCACTTCTGGTACGCAGCACTGTGTGCGCAGTCAGTGTGCCCAAGAGGACACCTCATGAAGGGCACCAAGCAGCCTGCAAGGCTGTGGACGAGGACAAGCCTCTCATTTCAGAGGCTCACAAAGCCTGCGTGGCTGCCTGGCCAACTATTGGCTCATTTGTGCGATGTAATTGGTGCAGAGAGTTCATAATGTCCCAGCATGGCAACTTAGTTTAAGAATATGGAGCCTCTATTTGGGAAGACGCAACCATACATCACTGTGTTGAACTGCCTCCAGTCAGCAGCCTTCTGCTTGGGTAGGTCTGGGAAGGATGCCAAAGGAAACCACTTCCTGTCCTCAGGGACTCTTTTCCTGACTGTTGAAGAAGCCAGTCAGACATAGGACTAGAGAGAGAGGACTTGGGCAGACCCGTCTCCTGCCTGGGATGATGGAAGCAGGAAAGTCCTGAGTCTTCTGAGCTCCAGAACCAACCTCTCAGTGCTAGTGGGGGCCCTTGTCCTGCAGCGAGCTGTCCTTGCCACAGCAAGTATGTTGGAGAAAGAGCAGCAGCAAGACCTCCAGCTTCAGAGGCAGCCTGCCTATAAATCCCAACGACTGTTGCCTTCATGCCCTGCTTCAGAGCTTCCCACTGGGGCATCTCGCTGGCTACTCAGGGAGGCAGCAGATGGGACCTAAGGAACCTTTGCTCTGACCAAAGAGCCCCCACCCCTGCTATTTTGGCAACTGGGAGGCCTCATTCTAAATTGGAAGGGGTGCCTGGAGGCAGGGGGATCGGCGTGATAGCATTTCAATTAATAAATGAGACTGGCGGTGCATTAGAAGCGCAGCATGACCTGTGGACTCATTGAAGGAAGCACAGAGGTCCCGATCCAAAGATGAGGCTAAGCTGCCACAGGGCCACGTTCATCTTCGGCTAGACTCTGGTGGATTGGGCTCCCACCCATCAAGGCAGAGCAGCAAGACTGAGTCAAAAATGACTCCCCTCCCTTCCCCACAGCTAGATTTGAGAGGAGGCCTGAGACAAGACTGCAGTGGTGCAGCTCAGAGCTTTTGTGAGGGACGGGCATGGAAGAGACGTCCAGTTCCCCACAGGAGCGTCTTCCTCATGGCCCAACAGCCAGCTCTCTCGCCTCCTCCAGGGACGGGCATCAGTTTGTGTCCCTGCCATGAGAAGCACTGCCTTAGCCCCTGCTATTGCCTGCCTACCTCCCCCGCCCTCCTCGGGATTTCCTTGCCTGCTTAGTAATTAAAAGAGAATTTGGCAGCCTGCAGAGCCCCTTCTGAGGCTCTGGCTCCCTGCCAGGCGACAAGAAGCGGCCCATTTGGGGCGCACATCTGCTCCTAGCTTACTCTGCCCCGGGGAGCTGGCAGAAGCAACTGCTGCACGGGGACTCCTCCTCCGCCCTGGCCCTCCTTGCAAGTAAGTACCGTGCAGTGCCATGGAGGGGAGGGGAGCAGCATCCTTACGGAAAAGGCGGTTTAGGCAGGCTGTCAGGCATTCACTGGTAGCTGCATTTATGGCCCCCCCCATCAAAGCAAATCTGTGGCAGAAGGCGGGTGGGGTTGGTGGAGCCGGGGCTCCAGAGGCAGTGCAGAATTCTGCAGCCCCTGGCAGGTTTCTGAGTGCAGAATTTAGAGGAGATCTGCCTGGTGGAGGTTGCTCAGCTGATGCGGTGCTGTGGCCATCTCTGCTGCCATACGCCAGGTGCCCCTGGGGCTGCTGGCCAAAGCACAAGATTTCGTCAATTCACTTCTGACTTTTAACTAACCAATTACATTTCAGTCTTGCAAAAACTCAGGAGGAGGAGGAGGAGGAGGAGGAGGAGGAGGAGGGTGCTAGAAGAAGACCAAGCCCCTTGGGAGCAAACTTGTCGTCCTTCACAGGTTCTCCATCTAGTCTGAGGAGGCGGAGTCTTATTCCCAACAAAAGCCCATCATCAGGATTGTGGAAGAATCCGATTTAAAAGACACATTTGACACTAATGACAACTGAATGGTGTTTTCTTCAGTTGCCTGAATGCCTGTTGTTTGGGCTGTCAAAAGGAAAGCAGCTCACACTTGTGTGCGGAAAAGCAGATGAGCTTGGATGCTGCGGATGGGGAGGAAAAGCCAGCCCGGGGGGCCATTTTCCATCGGATGGAGGGGCAGAGAAGGGGGCTGGTGCATCGAGCTGGCCTGGCTGCATGTCCTCAGCCCCACCGATGATGAAAGGCCTGGCCTGGCGGTGTTGTTGCTGCCACCGCCAACTTTTCCTGGGCTAGGTAGAGGGGCCAAGGCCAGTGCCACTCTGGTGCCAAGGGCCTTGAATGCCCATGGAAGGCAGCCCTTCCCAGCCTCAGAGGCGCTCTTACCCCTGGACTTCTGAGCAGAGGTCCAGGGCTTCCACATCCCCTGAGGGCCCCCAAATCCTCTGTAGTCCATCCAGGGTGGTGAGGTCACCATGCCACAGACTCACACTGCACCAGGCAGCCGAGCATGACCCTGACCTGTGCCAGGTGGCCCGGTGTGACCTCTGCTTTGGAGACAGAGGGGGAAGTGGGGAAAGAAATATGTGGGGTGGGATATGTGAAGTTGCATGTTGAAATGTTTCTGCTCATGCATATTTGCACCGATAGACCTGTCTTATATTCTTACATTCTTGTAAGTTCAGTTGCTGTTTGTGCCCTCAAGAACCCACATGTTAAAATTACTGCATGTGTACAGTGTCTGTGCATGTAAGGGAATTATGCTTAACGTGTGTGTGGGGGGGGGGGTTGCCCTCCAAAGGCCTTTCGGTCCAGGCTCCAAAATAACCTCAGTGCACCTCTGCCCAGCCCTCCCAGCTGGTGCACTGATGAAGAAACGGGCATTTGCGGACATGCCCAAGAGCCTCTTCCTGTGACCTGCCCTTCATTGAGGGAGGAGGGAGAACTGTGCTGTGTGGGAGCGAGGAGCCCACACCTATTGGGCAGAGTCATGACTCTGCACCACTCCTGTTAGAGCCAAAGGGAACCCCCAAAGCTGCATGCAGCTGAGGGGAGCTGAAGCATGACCCCTCCGCACCTGCACTGCCGACCCACCAGCACCCCAGGCATCTTTCGTCCCAGCTGGTGGTTGGAGACTGGAATGCCAAAGTTGGAAAAGGTAAAGGGGAAAACACAGTCGGCCTATATGGCCAAGGAAACAGAAACGCAGCAGGGATGACCTTCGTACCATGCCCCATACAAATAAAAAATATGACAAATATTTATATTCTACTGTTCAACAAATGTTCCAAAGCAGTTTACAAATAAACAAACAAACAAACAAACAAACAAATAAATAAATAAATAGGCTCCCTATCCCCAAAGGGCTCACAACCTAAAAAAGAAACATAAGATTAAGACACCAGCAACAACCACTGGAGGGATGCTGTGCTGGGGATGGAGAGGGCCAATTGCTCTCCCACTGCTAAATAAAGAGAATCACCACTTTTTAAAGGTGGCTCTTTTGTTCAGTTAGCAGGGGGATACTCTATGCTTTGAATTAGGTTTTGTTCCATTCCACAGTTCAAAGGGTGCTATTCCTTTAGTTCTACTTGGAAGTCTATTCTGCAAATAATTTGCAGTCATTACAGCTTCTCCCCAGTATTTGTTTTCCAGACCTGAGTCAAGAAGCATACTTCTAGATATTTCAGTCAAAGTTCTGTTCTTTCTTTCTGCTATTCCATTTGCTTCTGGAGTGTAAGGCATTGTTCTCTTATGTTTGATTCCTTGTTAAGTATTGCTCAATATCCTTCCCAGTATATTTCCCACCATTATCAGGGTGCAAAGTCTTCGGTTTTCTTCCAAACTTGTTGCTTACTTTATCCACATATTATTTAAGTTTTGGCAACACCTCATTTTTCTCTGAGTAGTTAAGTATTGTGAGAAAAATCATCTATGAAAGTCAGAAAATAGAGATTCTTTCCTGGTGTCTTTACAGGAAAGGGCCCACAAATATTACTGTGAATCAAATCCAAAACCTCATTGGATTGCCTTTTGGTGGTTGATGAATATGTGCCCCTTTTGAGTTTGCTTTTAACACATTCAGTGCATTTGACTTCAGATTTGCATGGTTTAATTTGTAGGTTTCTTGCCAATTGTTCTTTTACTAATTTTGAAATGCATTCCTTGCTTGGATGCCCAAATCCAAATCCAAATCCATTTGGATGCCATAAACTCATGGAATCTTTGTGTGCAGACTCACTTGCAACATTAGCTTGCTCTCTTTTGCAAACTATTTCATACAGTTGTTGATCTTCTTTCAACATGCCTTTCATCAGAAGTTTTCCTCCTTTGAAAATAAAGCAATGGTCCCTTCTGAAAAGAACTCTACACCCATGCCTGCCTTGTGGCTATTTTTACACTCATTAAACTGTTTTGCAAACTTGGAACATAGTATGCCCCTAGAATACACACTTCATCCACTTTATTTGACCCAAGATTACACTTCATATAAACTGTCCCTTTTCCTTCTGCAAAATTTTGCTGCCCATTTCATTTAATGAAAAGCCATACTGTGCAAATTAGCTTCCCATTGTTCAGCAGTAGCTGTGACATCAGTAGCTGAGAGCATCAAGTAAATTGCTTTGAGGATCTTGAGTTCAATTGCCCATCAGCATATAATGGCTAGCACTGAGAACGTTAAAAGACCTGAGACATTTCCCCAGCATCCAGGCTGGATAGTGTATAGATAAGTGAGTAAATTCTCAGTTAGCACATACCTTACTGAGTTCTAGTTGCCAGACCAGGGAAACACAAAATTGTTCCTTATAAAAGCTAAGACAGCCTCTGTCCCATTGTTGTTCTGAGTTCCTGTTTTCTAGAGTGAGGAGGAATTTTGCATTAGTTTAGATTTCACCTTTGTTGGACTCTCTGTTAAGTCCAAGCTGCATAGCTCCAGAGAGTGTGAAGAGTGCTACTCTGCCCAGCTGGGTGAGGAAGCTCCATTAATGGTGCAAACCTTTTATTTAGCCTCCTGCTCAACAGTATTCTAGGGCAGGATGAAGGGCAAACCTTGCTAACTCAGCAAAAGGGTACCTTTTTAAGTTGTGAGGGACAGTAACTGGCCCGCCCCATCCCCATCTATCTGACGTTTCATTTTTAGGTTGTGAGCTCTTTGAGGACAGGGAGCCATCTTATTTATTTATATATTATTTCTCTATGTAAACTGCTTTGGAAACTTTTGTCAAAAGCAGTATATAAATATTTGTAGTAGTGAAACTTGCTTTTTATGCCTGTAAACTGTCCTTTGTATACTTACTTAAATAAACTAGACTTTTAATTCTTGTTTTATGCTAAGGCTGACTGTGCTGCCGACTTTAAATGCTGTGTTCTGCCTCTCCATGTTACCCCTCAGGCCAGAGGCTACTGAAGAAGTGTTGAGACATTTTAAAGATACTTTTGAGGCCACCCCTGTTTTGGCTAAACAGGGAACTCTTCCCTCTGGAAAGGGGTGGGGGGGGGGGCACAGTGAGGCCAGCTGGACCCCAGGTCATCTGTGACCAGCACTAAACATTTTGAAGCTGCTTTGGATTTGGAGACAAGGAGGCTGATAGGAACAGAGGAAACTGCCATATATACTGAGCCAGACCCTTGGTCCACCTAGCTTAGTATTGTCTTCACAGACTGGAAGCGGCTTCTCCAAGGTTGCAGGCAGGAGTCTCTCTCTCAGCCCTCTCTTGGAGATGCTGCCAGGGAGGGAACTTGGAGCCTAGATGCTCTTCCCAGAGCGGCCCCATTATCCCCTAAGGGGAGATCCTAAGGGGAAGATCTCACACATCAAGTCTCCCTTTCATAAGCAACCAGGGCAGACCCTGCTTAACTAAGGGGGCAAGTCATGCTGGCTACCACAAGACCAGCTCTCCTCTCCTCTCGGGGTGGGTGGGGGGAAGGAGGGCCTCCCCAGAATGCAGTAGGCCACATAAAAGCAAATGGCCAGGGCAAGTCCTGTGGCAGTGAGTACCACACACACACACACCCATTGCCATATACAATTGTGTCCTGGGTTTCTGCTTGCTGATTCCCTCCACCTTCCCCATAGCAACAGTGTTCAGTCTTTGCTTCCCAATCAAATGGCAGCTTTATCCAGGTCACTATGTGCTCAGGAGGAAAAATTTTCATAGGAGAGGATAAAAGAAAAGGAAATCAAATTGCCTCCATCCAGGAAATAGCTCTTTTCCTCCTGATGTTTATGAACTAGCTAGCTCTGTCTCCTCTCTGATGCTGGATTCATCAAGCAACATCTGTCTTAGCCAGCAGCCACTGGAACATCTGGAGCTGATCTCCATAAGTGAAGCATTTTGGTAAGAGGGGAGTGGAGGGGCGAGCCCCCTGCCTGCACGGGAACTCCAGTTACCCATGGAGAGCAGCAAGCCCTGGCTGGCTGCTGGCACAGAAGAGGGTGGGGCTGAGGGAAGGGGACTTTCCCAGGGAGGGAGGGAGGGAAGGCAGGCTCCTCTACCCAAGACACCATGTAACTCTCATGTGCATGCATGAGAATGTGCATGCATTCTGCATGATACTCTATAAGGGATATTCAAAAGGGTGGGTGCTCCTTTGCAGGGGAAAAGCTGCCCAGGCACCAAGGGGGTGCATTGCCCCAGCAGGCATGTCTGAGGCATGGAAGGGGGCTCTGGGCCTGCCTTGCTGCAAGAGCTTGGCCCCCTAGCCCAGGGTCAGTTCCAGGTCCAGCAAGCGATCAGGCAGCCATGGCTGCTCTGGACACATACGTGGTTCTAGCCTGGTTGATGGCGCCCCCCCACACACACAATGAACCGCCCTCCCTCCCTCCCACCAGGCATCTGCACCTGCTCCTTTGTGGCGCCAGCTGGGCTCTTCCACTTTGTCCCTGCAGGCTGATATCTCCCCCTGCCCTGCCTGATAATGGGTGCTCATTTGACAGATGCAGCTGTTGCTCTCCTGCATTGCACTCATTAATTAATTGCTTTCACCAGCCCCCTTGGAGCATTTGCAAAAATACCAGGCTCCAAAATTGCCTAGGTGCACCTCTGGCAGGATCATATTGAAAATGATCTCCAGAATCTCGAACTCCTACAACAGGAAAATAGAGCCACTTTTTTTGCGACGCACATGAAACGTTGTAGCACTATAACGCAAAGATTGAATCCACAAGTAGGCATCGGAAATGTGAACAGCACCTCGCTGTCAGCGCTGGGACTGTGGTGTCACAACATAGGAAGTGCAGAAGTACTCTTAGCAGATCTGTAGTGACCCCATTGCAGGGTTTAATCTGGAAAGCACCCTGGGAAGCCTGATGGAGAGGACATGGTGACTGCGGGAAGGTCCGCCAAGAGGGGCTGCTGCTGCTGCTGCTGCTGACCCTCCTCTCGTAGCCCCTTTCTCCATGCCTAGCCATGGTCCTGGCCTTTAAACACGGACACAGCAGGCCCCATCGATAAGGCTCTTAACACCTGGGCACTTCACAGATGACAGGCTGTTTAGCAGTAAAATGCTTCAGCTTGGCAAGATCATTTTGAAAACATAAATAGCTTGTGCAGCCCTTGTACAACAGGAAAATACAGCTACTTTTTTGCAACACACATGCAGCGTCGTAGGGCTAAAACACAAGGATAAAATCCAAAAGGCAGCACAGGAAATGTGAACGGCACCTTGCTGGCAGCGCAGGGACTGCAAAGTCGGAAGACAGGCAGCATGGAAGCACACCTAACAGACACATCGTGATACTGTTATGGTGGGTAATCTGGAAAGCACCCTGGAGTCCCCACGGCAACCATGCACTGCCATGCAAATCGCCAGGCACCTTTGCCTTGGAGCCACCCGGTCTCAGCCGTCTGCTCCTCTACTTGTGTTCTGGTCAGACCTCTTGGGAGCATCACTCGCCACTGCTCTGGATCTTTGCAGAAGCCAAGATGGCTGCAGAATTGCAGTATCAAGCATGGCTCTGTTTCTGTTTCAGGTCCGCAGCTCAGTTGCAGAGCATCTGCTGCTGAGAAGGTTCCAGGTTCGGTCCCTGGTGTCTCTTCTTGAAAGGAGCGGCCAGCAGGAGGCGAGCAAGTCCCTTGCTTGCTTAGGCCCTTAGAATGCCCCTGCCTGCCAGTATTGCCCACAGCAGGGGTGTCAGGCCTCGGGGCCCTAGAGGTTGTTGGACAAGAGCCTCCATCATCCCCAACCCCCATGGCCTTCATGCAAGGTCCATCCATCCCTCATTGCAAAGATGCCATAAAGGGCTTTCCATTTGCTCAGGGGTTTAAAAACTGCTTTAAATTCAAGGGTCACAGAGACTGTCCTCATGTCTATCTATGTCTGTGAGTTGCAATGAGGTTTTGTTACATCTTGTTGTATGTCACCTTGAGGATTGTCATTGATAATACTAGATCTTCATCACCGTTTCCTAACTGTAACAATCAATCCAGCAGCCCAAGAAACTGTCTCGGGTGGGATCAGTGGAATCCCTTTCCTTGGGGAAGGAAGTCTGAGAGAAAGCCAAATGAAGGTTGTGGGGTGGGGGGGGTGGCAGAAAGAGAAAAGCTGCCAGGCATGTTCTCCGAACTCGAATGCTGACCATTTTCTTGTTTACATGCTCTTTTCCATTCACCCCTGGTAACTTGGCAAAGAGGCACCTTTTAATGTGGTGATTCTCTTTATTTAGCAGGGGGAGAGTAACTGGCCCCATCCACCCCCAGCACAGCATCCTCCAGTGACTGCTGCTGGTGTATATCTTATGTTTATTTTTAGATTGTGAGCCCTTTGGGGACAGGGATCCATCTTATTCATTATTTCTCTGTGTAAACCGCCCTGAGCCATTTTTGGAAGGAGGGTATAGAAATCAGATAGACAGATAGATTAAATAAATAAATAAATAAATAAATTGTTTTTTGAACTCTAACAGGTGGTGGTAAGACCACTATTTAAAGCCCTCCCTTGATTTCACCAACTTTGATAACTATTGGTCTCTTTCAATTTTCCCTCTTCGCAGGGTGATAGAGTGTGTGGTGTCTGTGCAGCTGTAAAGGGTCTTGGATGATATGAGATATCTAGACCCTTTTCAATCTGGCTTTTGCCCTGGGTTTGGGACTGAAACTGCCTTGGTCGCCCTGGTGAAAGACCTACAATGGGAACTAGACAGGGGGAGTGCGTCCCTGTTGGTTCTGCTGGACCTTTCAATACCATTGACCATGATATCCTTCTGGACCGCATCTCACGTATAGAGATCGGGGGTTGTGTATTGGAGTTGTTCCACTCCTATCTTGGGGGGGGGGGTTCCAGAAGGTGGTTCTGGGGGACTTCTGCTCAACTCCTTGGCCTTTGGCCAATGGGGTCCCACAAGGCTTGGTATTATCCCCTGTGCTTTTTAACCTCCTGATGACCACTGGTAGAGGTCATCAGGAAGTTTGGGTTGAAGTGTCATCAATATGTAGATGACACTCAGTTCTGCCTTTCCCTGACATCTGATCCTAGGGAAGCAGTGGATGTACTGAATGGCTGGAGGCTGTGATGGGCTGGATGTGAGCTAACAAGCTAAATCCAGACAAGGTGGAGGTGCTGTTGGAAAGTCAGTTGGGACAGGGTGAATCACCAGCTCTAGATGGGGTTGCATGCCCCTTGAAATAGCAAGTGCACAGCTTGGGGATGCTACTGAGCCCAGCTCTGCTTTTGGAGGCTCAGGTGGAGGTGGTGGCCAGGGGTGCCTTTGCACAACATCGGCTAGTGCACCAGCTGTGTCCCTTTCTCGAGATGGCAGATCTGCCCATGGTTACCCATGCCTTAGCCACATCGCAGCTGGATTACTGCAATATGCTCTATGTGGGGCTGCCCTTGAAGAATATTTGGAAACTTGAGTTGTTGCAGAATGGAGCTGCCAGGATTCTCTCTGGAACTACTCATTACATCTATTCAGAAAGAGCTGCACAATGGTTGCCAATTTATTTCAATTCAAGGTGCTGGTTATTACCTTTAAAGCCCTTAACAGTTTAGACCCTGGATACCAGAGGAATGTTGTAAATCTGTTGGCAGGGCTGACTTGACAGGATTTACAATCCCTTCAGTGCTACTTGTGTGAGTCAAAATAAAGTTCTGTAGCTAAGAGAAGCAGTTTAGCTGCATGAACAAAAGCAAAGAATGACTCTCAAGATAAAGTATTATAAACAAAAGAAAGTCCCTTGAAACTAAACTAGGTATCCCCCCTCTACAATAACTGAGTAATAACTGAAATAACAGAGCAAGGAAGAACAGAACAAAGACAGGCTGAAACAGGGAAGGTGGAGAAAGTACGAGGAACTGTCTGCAAAAAAAGGCAAAGTTGCTGACAGTAATCTGTGCCAAGAACAGTCTGCTTAATATAGGGCTCAAGATAACCGCCAGCCAATCAGGCTTTCCTGACTCAGCACTTCTATTTCCTCTCCTGTGACATCTTGCACCTGCGTGTCTCCAATTGAGCCTTTCTCTTGAGATGTCTTCTTAACACAGATGAAATTCCAGCTTTCTCCTGATCAGTCTCCTCAGCCCTCATGTCTGCCAGCTGTTCCAACTCAGCTCCAGAGTCTGTCCTCCCAGCCAAATCCTACTGCTGTGTCTCTGAGCCTGTACTTCCAATCGAGTCCTTCTGTTCCTCCTCTGACTCAGAGGTCTGGGCCATGACAAGGGACAGCCTGCTTCCAAGGGCTTCTGCCCACCCCAAAAGATCATCAGAGGGGCCTTTGCTTTGTGTGCCGACGTTGAGAGAAGCTAGATGGTTGAGCACATTATTATTATTTTATTTTTACATTTATGTCCCGCTCTTTCTCCAAGGAGCCAAGAGCGGTGTACTACATACTTGAGTTTCTCTTTCACAACAACCCTGTGAAGTAAGTTAGGCTGAGAGAGAAGTGACTGGCCAAGAGTCACCCAGCTAGTTTCATGGCTGAATGGGGATTTGAACTCGGGTCTCCCCGGTCCTAGTCCAGCACTCTAACCACTATACCATGCTGGCTCTCTATTGGACATGGGACAGGGTCTTTTCTGTTGTTGCCCCAGGCTCTGGAATGCTCTCCCGGTTAATGTTCACTCTCTCATGTCTGTGGCTGCTTTTAAAAAACAACTCAAGACTGTTTTATTTACTCAGGCTTTTACATCTTAGAGACTGCCAGGTTTTTCAGCTTTCATGCTTCTGTTTATCTTTTTAATTGTTTTTGGTGTATTTATTGTTTTTAATGTTGATTTTAATGTTTATGGTTTTTAATGTATGAAATTCTATTGTATTTTATCTTTTGTAAACCATCTTGAGATACATTATGAAGGGTGGTATAAAAAAAGAACAATAACAATAAATAAATAAATAAAACATTCTAGGAAATATTTTGTTATAGCAAAATGATGCTTAACAATCTTGCCTTAAAACTCCTCCACAAGAGTTAAGTTTTTCATGTCTGCTTTTTTAAAACTCCCAAGTTCAAATTTCAGAAGCAAAATTTGAAAAGGTCTGAAATGTTGCAAGTTACTTTCTAAACTGTTGCGCAGTTCTGAGTTGTGTGCTTCCTGGCATGTTTCCAAAGAGCAGTTAGCCAAGTACCTGCTCTTGGCCTTCCAGAAGTGGGTGGGGGTGCTGGGGGCTAGGCTGAGGGATCCCACCTTCCAGCCATGACCAGGGTCCTGATGCAGCTCCCCGCCAGCCTCCTACTCCACAGAAACCTGCCTGGCTGCAAAGCTCCTGCCCCAGGAAGCCTCCTTTGGGTGGCTCATCAAGAAAGCTGGTCTGATGAGAGCAAGCAGAAAGGTCCCCTTTGCTATGCAGGGTCCACCCTGCTTGCATATGAATGGGAGACAACATGTGTGAGCACTGTGAGATATTCCCCTCAGGGGGTAATCCGGCTACTCTGGGAAGAGCATCTGCCTGCTTGCTCCCTCCCTGGCAGCATCTCCAAGACAGGGCTGAGAGAGACTCCTGCCTGCAACCTGGGAGAAGCTGCTGCCCGTCTGGGTGAGCTAGATGGACCAAGGGTCTGACTTGGTCGAGTCAGCTTCCCCTGTTCCTTTCATTGAACCATGTCTCTGGTGTGTCCTCCCCAGCTCTAGAGCTCTTTCCCCAGAGGGACCCACCTGGCCCTGACTTGGATGTCTTTGGGGGGCCAGGTGAAGGCTGCCTTCCCCCCACAGCTCCTCAAGACCTTCCTGGTTATGCCCCTCACAGCTACTGGCCCGAAAGCCTTCCTGGGGCTCTTGCAGGGTCTGGTCTGTTGTTGTGTTTTGCAAATGTGATGTCAGCTGCCCTGGGAGGCAAATGCCTGAAGAGTGGGGCAGAAATCCTCAAAATAAATAAACAAATACTTCCGTGAGCCGTTTTGCGGTATGCTTTTCATCTGAAGCCATATATCTTGTGTGTGGGGTGGGGGGTGTCTGTCAGAGAGAGGTGGGGAGGGAGAATATCCATGTGAGGAAAGACAAGGCTGCAGCAACCCTATATTTATCTGAAGCTCAGAGCGCTGTCTCTCTGCTATTGAAATGCACCCCCAGCTCCTGACTTCCTGATTGTGGGCCTTTCAGTGACTCATGCACAAAGCCCGACAAAGATGGGCATGGCTGACATGCTTTTAGCAACCAACAACGTGAGGGATGATTTAGCCAGGGAAATGGAGTTTGATGATAGTTCTTCGCAAGAAGCATGATGGCATTGCTGCACCAAGGTGTGAATAAGGAGGGAGTGACAGGCTCAGCAAGGCTGGTGGGTTGTCTTCGGACTGGCTCCTGTGGGGCAGCAGCTCTGGAGGGCAGCTGGAGGGCCCCCACTAGACTGGCCAAGGAATGGATGGCTCTGTGTCAGCAGCAGCCCTAAGTCTAGGGAGGGGCCATGGGGGGAGGACCGAGGAAGCCCGAGGAAGCCTCCCAGGTGACCACCATCATGCTCAAGCCAGCAGGGCAGGAAAATCACAGCCTGGACGTCATCTTGGGTGCTCAGGCCCCAGAATATCGCCTTTGGCCCAGATGGGGGTCCTTGCCCTTCCTCCTTTCATATGACATGAAGGGAGAAATCCCAGAATGCACCTGCAATGGCCAGGCAAACTGCCCTGGGCCATCTCCTTTAGGCCAGCTAAGCAAAGATCCCTTGGGGTCTGTTTTGCCTGCCTTGCTCCACTGGATGGAATGCCATTCTTACAGAAGACAGCTGCAAGACTGCTGAATCCAGATCTGTTGCCCCTTAACACCCTTCCAATATCCTTCTTCATGTCTGAGGCTGAAATAAAGAGGGTCATCTGTATCAGGGGCTCCTGACCCAAGCAGGGCAGGGTCCACCCTTAATGGAAGCAGACCTGGAAAGAGCCAGAGAAGTCACCGGCCCAGGGGCCCCTGACATCCTGAGCTCATGGTTCTGAAGAAGGAGGAAAGGGGACCGGAGCAGCTCCCAGCTCCCCCAAGAAGTGAGAGCGTCCCAAGGCAGTCGTGATCGCTGGACACTCATGGTGTCTTCTGCGGTATTTTGGTTTCCTTATCAATATGCAGGTGGAGGCCAGCAGTGTGCGCACTCCTGCTGTTTGGCAACAGATAACATCCGATCCCAAACAGACACCCCTGCACCCCCGGGTACCTTGGGAGAGCAGAGTTCTCCGCTCCCCACTCCTCAGGAGCAACTCCTGGCTTTGGGAAGAAGGCCGGGTAGCCTTGCTAGCCTCCATCTCTGCAGAGTGAGGGCTTCATCCCTTTTGGCAGCTCACTCGGTGGGCCTCCTTCCAAGGAGAGCAGCAGAGGCCGCCCTTCCCAGAGGTCCACATGAGGATGAGTCCAGCACAATTCAGGGAAGCTTCTGCTCACTGAGACCTGGCATTGGCACGGAGAAGTTTCCTCTCTGGAAGCACCCAGGGCCATCTTCCTGTTGCCCTCAGTTTTGCCAAATCCTTGGGGGCCCCGTTTGCTAACTCCGCCACAGCCTTCAGTTGTGCCCAGACGTCCGTTCCGCCCTCCTTGGAATTCGGAATGAATATGGTGGCATGAAATGAAGTCTGGTGACATGGCTCAGAAACTGGACTGCGGATCTGGAGTTGCCCAGGGTTCCTTCCTCTGGTCTCCTTTTGCGTCTCTCAGCTGTGTGAGGACCACCGGTGCGGCGTGTGCTTCTTTGTCTGTTGGATCGATTGAACTGGGTTTGTTAAAAGTGGCCTTTGCCTGCCAAAGCAGAGAGGCGGAAGTGCTGGTGGCTGTGGGCACAACAGCCGTCCTGCCGTGGGGCAGCTCCCTCCCCACCCCCCCACCCCCCCCACACACACTTGACCTCTTTCTTCCTCTTTGGAAGGAATCCTCCCCTCCCCACTTCAGGGGAGTTTGGGATGCTGCCAGGAATAATAAAGTGTGTGTGGCAGGGGGGGGGGGTCGCTTTGCAGCCTTTGCAGCCTGTCCACCTTCTCTGAATCACATTTGCAGGAGCGGCTGCTGCTGTTCCCATTAAACCCCTCCAGCCAAGCACTCTCCACAACGGAGATTGCTGAGGAGGGAAGGCAGGCTGGCAGGCAGAAAGGGGCCTGCCTTGGCGACCATTCAGCCCTCTCCCCTCTTGTTCCTAGCCTTTTGAAGGCCGACAAGTCTACTGCTGCTTGCAGAGCTGCTGACACTTTCTGCAGAAAGCCTTGAGAGAGAGACACACTTTTGTGTTGAGATAATTCTGCTTACATAACACATTCCTGGCTAAGGCTTTATTTTCCACTGGATTTCAGCATGAAGAGAAATTTGCATGAGAAGAGGTTCTTTGTTCCAGAGGAAATTCATCACCTCCCCTTGCTGCTGCTGCTGCTGCTGAGGGGTGGTGGTGGTGGTGACCCCATTCCACAGCAGCCACAGCCACTGCCCAGAAGCAGCAGCCACTGTGCTCTGTCCCAGCCCCTGGCTATTGATACTGACCCAGGGCCAGTCCTGGAGGGGGAGCCAGCCAGCCAGCCAGCCAGAGCAGGCCACCTTGTGAGGGAATCTGGGGTGCTTGGCTAGACACACAGCGAGGCCCCAAAGCCAGCCAAGGCCCTCCTGCAGCGGAAGGCTACTGACTGAGAGTCTGGCTTTTCCTTCGGTCCAGCAGCTGCCAAAATGAAGGGGAAGGACAGATGGCTCAGGAGGTCAGTCGATGGGGTGCTGCCTACATCATGGGGAACAGCAGAGTGCACCAGAGTGACTGATAAAGCTGCCCACAAGGTCAGAGGAGGACAAGCCCTGGACCCTGCACGGGGGGGGAGGGTGCCGAAAAAGAGGGGAGTGGAGAAAGCGGGCTCCAAAAAGAGAGGAGGCCACCGAAGGAGGAGTGGAGCGAGGCGAGGAGGAGACCCAGCGCCAAGGGAGCTGCTCCAAGGAGGGATTTCCTAGCTGTAACTGCTGTGTGTTGGGGAGTGGGAGAGCCTGCCCCATGCAGTGAGGCACCAGCCTTCCTCCGGGAGCTTTTCAGAGAGAAGCTGGGCAGCCACTCGTCAGGAATATGCAGCAGCGGTTTGCTGGGCTGAGCCAAGGGGAGGTCTGAGGTCCCTTCCAACCCCAAGATAGGATGATTCCGAGAAAGAGCAAAGAAGAAGCGGAGAGAGGAGAGGGAGGCGCATCAAAGGCCAGAGGAGTCCAGCAACTCGCACTCATGGCCTGCCCAACTAGGAGGCATCTGCCCCGCTGGGCAGGGACTGTAACAAAGGGGCTGGTACCTGGGGGAGGCAGAGCTGCCGGCTGGCTCTAGAGGTACAAATCATGCCGGTCAGTGGTGGTTGGCGGGGGAGGGGAATCCTCCAAGGAGGTGTGTTGCTGCTGCTGCTGCTGCTGCTAGAGCACTGCCAAGACAGGGACACGAGCCAAGCCCCCTTTGGTGAACCGTGGAGGGTGCTGGTGCTCCCTTCACCTCTCCCGGCTGCTGCTCAGCTTTGCTGTGGAGGAGCCTCGCCACTATGCCCAGCCCTGGATGCTGCTGGGCCACAGAGGAGGCTGAAGACCCCCTTCCCCTCCCCACTCGCTGAGATGCCCCCCCCACCTTCTGGAAATGGCACCAGCTCCCCACGCCCCATCATGGTGTGATGGCCCAGATGGGTGCCACCTTGGCTGGAAGCTCCTCAGACACAGGGAGGCAGGAGGGAATGAGATCACGCAGCAACCGGCTTACTGGTTAGGCAACCAGCCTACAGCTGATGGCATGAACTGGCCCTGAGAACCAGCTGCTTGCTGAGGCACCCATGGAAAAGAAAGGCATGAGGAAGCCCTGTACTTCACCAATGGGGCTTGTGCTGGAGTCCTTTGTGTGGGTTGTGTGCCACTGCCACCAAGCGTGTGGCAGTCCAGGGACATAAGAAGAGGCCCTGTTAGGGGAGATCAATTGCCCAGATTCGGGTATAAATCACTCTAGATTTGGACCTGAAAAATTTGGAGATACGGACCTCCATTTTGCGGCCAAAGTGGGTTGGGTGGCAGTGCCCAATAGGTGGAAGCTACCACCCAAATTTCAAAGAAAGTGGGCAAAGGGGTAGTTGTAAAAAAAATGAAATTTGAGTATTTTTAAGCTTTTCCCCATAGGGAATAATGGGGATTTCAGCAGCCTTATAGCTCCATTTGGGGGGCACCAGGGTGGTCAAGAGTATGTTGTGGTGGGTGGAGTGCCCAATGAGTACAAGGAAGCTACCACCTAGATTTCAAAGAAATTAGGCAAAGGGGTGTTTTTTTAAAAAATTCTTGAAGTTGGCATGTCTTTGTGGCAGATTCAGGACAGAAAGGGGGTTTGGGGGGCAGAAGAGTGGGTCAGGTGGCAGTGCCCCAATGGGTGCCTGCTACCACCCAGATTTAAATTAAATTGGTGAATGGGGTGGTTTTTATTTATTTTCCCCCTGAAGTTTGAATGCCTTAAAGCTTTTTCCTCAGAGGGAATAATGGGCAATTTCAGCAGCCCCATAACTCCACTTGGGGTGAAGTAGGTTAGGCTGAGAGAGAAGTGCCTGGCCCAGAGTGACCCAGCTAGTTTCATGGCTGAATGGGGAGTTGAACTCGGGTCTCCCCGGTCCTAGTCCAGCACTCTAACCACTACACCACGCTGGCTCCAGCGCAAATCTCGTAGTCCAGAAAACGCCCTTGTGAGGCAAAACTCTGGGGGTGGGGAGCAACCCAGGGGCAAGGAGAAGCCCCCTTTCTGCAGCTGTCTTCCCCCCCCCACACACACACACCTTCCAGTCATCCAGAGAGGCAGCGGTTTCCAGCTGACAGAGCGGTCCCTGGGATTGATTTAGTCTGACTAGCCTCTAATGGCTTGTCCTGCAATTAATCTCGTGTCTGCCTGACACTCTGGCTCTGTCTCTTTTACAGCCTCCCTTGTCCCCTCTAATCAGCCATCCATACTCTTTATGGGCTGTGAAGCCTCCATCCATCTCTCAGCATGTCCACACACCTTGCACACCTTTCAAGGTAACTGAGCCTCTCTGTCCTTTGCTCACGTGGCAACTGGGCATGCTCTACGCAGGCATAGCCGGTTAGGGTTAGGGTTAGGGTTAGGGTTAGGGTTAGGGTTAGGGTTCGCTCCGCAAACCCAGTTTAAGGGGAAGGTTATTTGAGCGGGTTACCCGCTCAGGAACCACCGGGCTCGCACTGGGCCTGATTTTCTACAGTCGTGTGAATAGCCTCATTGTTGAGCAGAGCAGTGGAGAGGCTGCTACTCACTCCCAGGTGCGCATGGCCTCAGAGGGAATTGGCTTTCGTCTCCGCTCCCCGCTCCCCTCTCCCCGCCGCCTCGCCTGCCGCGTCATATCTGCCACAGATCCCTTAAATCTTCCTCGGAAGTTCTACTCCTCACCCCCTTTGGCCCTAGCTTGCCATAAGCTCCTCTTTCCTAGATGTAATAGTTTATATTTGTCCTTGCTGAATTTAATTTTGTCCCTGTCAGTCCAGCTCCTCAGCTGATGGATATCATGTTGACGCTGCTTTAAATCTGAGAGACTCCTGAATGGAAGGATGCTGCTGGGATTCCGCATTTGGCCTGACACGAGCCGTGGCAGCTTCCACCGCCCTTCCACCTTCAGCAAATGCATTGCATGAAGTCCAAATGGCAGCACCCCTCCCCTCACCCGGAAGGGCAACCTGGGGTGAGCACTTCCCACCCTTTTCCTGAAAGGGGGTCCTGTCCAAAAAGAAACCCCACTTCACCTCCCGCTTCAACAGCTGCTTTGCTATTGGGCTGATCCTGTGGGCAGCTCAGGTTGCTTCCTTACTGCTTCCTGGTAGACTTCAATGTGCTGAAATGTCTGGGGCCCACCCAGGGACCCTTAGGGACTACCAGCTCCTGGCTGAATTGAACCACCTGGCTGGGTTGGCCTGGAAGGTTCTGCTCTGTGTGCCAGTTGTGGGTGCTGTTGGGTGGAGCTAGGACCCTGGCAGCATCAGCTCTCAGCTGCAATGTCTCATATTGACCACTGGGGGTGGGGTTTAGGGTCATGGATAAAAGTGCTGGACTCCTCCCCTCTTTGTTCTTCCAATGTTAGTCTCCATTTTGTCTCTCCAGAGATGTCTGTCTGATTTGGTCTCCCTCTTCAGCCATGAGCTACAGCTAAAATTAAACTGCAGGCTTTTCCATATTTGTTTGTAACTTGTTCTTCTATACTAAAGAACTGTCTCAAGACCTCTTGCTTTGTTGCTTTCTCACCAAACTGGTTTTGCTCTGCTATTTGGGGACTGAAGTGGCATTCTTCCCCTACACTGTTGTCTCAGGACAAAGGGCAGGAGACACATGTCCAGAGCAAACACACTCTCTGTGGCAGTCAGACACCACGGAAGCACCACTATGCACCTGCCTAAAAATGCAGCCCAGCTTCTGCTCTGCTGCAGGCCTTTGCTGTAGTGCCCTGACGGGGTATCGGGGGGCGGGGGGCAGAGTCCACTTCTTCCTCATCCATTACTCAGCCAGTAACCAACATTTTGAGGCCAATCAGAGAACACCAAAAGGAGAGATCAGGATAGCAACAGAAAAAACTCCTTGTCAGAGAGCATCACAGTCTAGGTGGGAAAGAGGGCACCCCCAGGAAAGAAGCAAAGCACCATCCCTTTGCAACTTGGAGGTCTGGCAAAGCCCAAAGGGAGGGGTGGGTCTCTCTCCTCCCTTCTGGTTGGCCATGCTGCCCTGATGCCTCTGCAGTTCCCAGTTAGACTGGAATACAGATGGTGCACAAGCAAGCTCACATGGGGAAGTGCCTTCTGTCCCCATAATAACACGGTACAAATGGTCTTGTAGACGGGCTGCAATATTTGCTCTAAATGCGATAAATGTGAAAGCTGTGTTGGATGCTTCTATGAGACCAAGTCTTGCAATTAACATTCTGGAGGGATTGTCTCTTTAAAATCAAAAGCTCTTGAAGGAGGAAAGGAGCCCTGTGCAAAAGACAGTTTAATTTTCCTCCCTCAGTTTCTCAACAAAAACCCTTTACAATAGAACATCCTTTCCTTACTAATGTGCATCAAGTCAGAAACCTACAACTGGAAGAATGTCTGTGGAGTGATCCCACCACATTTCTGAGAGTTCTGTTCCTATCATGCTCCTAGACTGTGTTCAGGTGAGGGAAGAGAGACAGTGTGCCCCACTCATCCCCAAGCATGGGAGGAAGTTGGTCTTGTGGCAGCAAGCATGAATGGTCCCCTTTGCTATGCAGGGTCCAGCCTGGTTTGCAATTGAATGGGAGACTATGAGGTCATTCACTTATTCAAATACTGTGTTCTACCTGGGTTTTGGAGCTGTGTGTGCTCCCAATTTTCGGTTGTGTGGAAGCAAGGTAGGAGGGAAACATGGGCAGCTTTTCCTCCTACCTTGCTTCCACACAAGTGAAAATTGGAAGCACACACATAGCTCCCAAATCTGGGTAGAACACAGTTTTTGATTGTGTGTAGATGACCTCTACACTCCGGGAAGAGCCCCTGCCTGCTTGCATGCAGAAGGTTCCAAGCTCCCTCTCTGGCAGCATCTCCAGATAGGGCTGAGAGGGACCCCTGCCTGCTACCTTGGAGAGTTGCTGCCAGTGGTGGCTAATCAGTAAGGGCAGGAGGGGCAGTGTCCCCCACCCCACCAAGAGCAGGGCAAGTCTGAGCAAGAGCAGGGAAAGGCAGTGCAGAAGCTGGAGACTGGAGCTCTTTCTCCTCGTCCTCCCACCATTCAAATGGGGAAGCAGAATAAATGTTCAGACTTGACTGGTTGCTTTAGGAAGTCAGATTAGAATGGATAGTTCCTCCCCAGGGACCACAGAGTTCCACTTGGCCGCCAATGATCACTCTCGGTGTCTCTCTGGTCTGTAGGCTGGTTCCCATCTGGGGATGACCTGTCCTGTCCTCCCCACCCCATGCTAAAAATGTCTTCCCATTGTGGGGAGGGTTGTGAAGAAGCTTGCTCTAGTGCTGAATGAGTCCCCACCAAGCATGCTTTTAGCAAACCTTACAAATTCATGTTCCCCAGTGGAACATACAACGTATTTCCGACCTATGCAAAACTGAAGAGAGCTGTTGGTGACCTTAAACAGCACTTTTGTGGGGATTTGAGCTGTACTGAACAGCTAAGACAGTTGGGGTCTAGGACCTTCCACATCTCTAGTGTTCCTCTTTAATTAAGGAGGACTCTTGACTGGTGAGTCCCAAACACTGCAGGTTCTCCCTGTGCCAGCGGATAGAGAGTGCCGCTCTCCACCCATCACGCAATTCCTGTGCATGACTAGTAGGGCGGGCCACAGGAACCTCCAGCCCTGGCTGGCAGGCAGCTGCCTTCCCATGGGCCACCCTGATTGGCAGAGACTTGCCATCCGACTAGCAGCAGCACCTACCAACAGGGGCCTGAAGGGTGAGGAGGGGAGCCTGGTTGCCAGGCCACCAGCTGGCCAGTCCGGCACTAAGGCAATGGGGAGAGGTCAGAGGACTTTGCTGTGAGAGCCTTGGTCTGTTTAGGAAGGCAGGGCAGTCACCGCAGCAGTGAACAGCTTCCTCGTTCATCTTGAACTTATCGTCACTCAACACAATGCACGCCGCTTTTGTCAATGAGGGAGTGTTGACTGGACAACCCCAATCCTGATTTCAGCCTCTAGACCTCCCTCTCTGCTCAGGTCGGTGTTCCAAGAAGAACCAGAAGGGAGATGTGTGGGGAGGGGGGCCTTCCTTGGCTGCACTTCTCCCTTTTGTTCTGTCCCACACTGGCCTTGGGCTGGCCATGTCTGTCCTAATGAAGAATGTCTCTTGGCTTCTGTAGGCACAGGCCAGCTGGCCTGGAGTGGCTAGGCAGGGGAGGTGGTGGCCGGGGTGCCTGGGGCTGGGCTGGCCTGGAGTGATGGGGCTGGCACCAGCAGGACAGGGCCCCACCTTGGCTCTGCTCCATAAATCAGCTCCAGCTGGCCACTGGCCCAGCTGGCTCTCGCACCAGATCAGCAACCGTCTGTCTCCCCCAGACTTTGCTCCTCCACTCCAGCGCAGGCTCCCCACACACCCAGTTGTCACTGATGTGAGGATTGCCAGACGGTGCTTGGGCTATTTTAAATCTTTAATAGACACATTACCTTACATTTGGGCTTCATCATTTCTCTGCACAAGCAGCATAAAAAAACATCCATCACAATTAGTGTTATGTCCTGAAAGATATTTTTTAAAGGATGGAAGCATACAACCGAGTGAAGCACGGAGAGCTAAGCCCCACGGGGGCCATTCCTGGAGATTTCTGGCATGGATCGAGAGTTGGAAGAAGGAGGAGGGGGAAAAGGAGGAAGAGGAGGAAAAGGGGGAGGAGGAAAAGGAGGAGGAAGAGAAAGAGGGAGGAGGAGAAAGAGGAGGAGGAAAAAGGAGAGGAGGAGAGGAGGAGGAAAAGGAGGAAGAGGAAGAGGAGAGGAGGAGAAGGAGGAGAAAGAGAAGGACGGAGGAGGAGGAGAAGGAAAAGGAGGAAAGAGGAGAAGGAAGAGGAGGAGGTGGTGGCGGAGGAGGAGGAAAAGGAGGAGGAAGAAGAAGAGGAAAAGGAGGAGGAGAAAGAGGAGGAGGAGGAGGTGGAGGAGGATGAGGGAAATGAGGAGGAGGAAGAAGAGGAAAAGGAGGAGGAGAAAGAGGAGGAGGAGGAGGGAAATGAGGAGGAGGAGGAAGAAGAGAAAGAGGAGGAGGAGAAAGAGGAGGAGGAGAAAGAGGAGGAGGAGGAGGGAAATGAGGAGGAGGAGGAAGAAGAAGAGGAAAAGGAGGAGGAGAAAGAGGAGGAGGTGGTGGAGGAGGAGGAGGGAAAGGAGAAGGAGGAGGAGGAAGAAGAGGAGGAAGGAAAAGGAGGTGAAGGAGGAAGAGGAGGAGGAGGAGAGGAGTAAAAAGGAGGAGGGGAGGAGGAGGAGGAAAAAGAGGAGGGGGAGGGGAGGAGGCAGACGAAAAGGAGGAGGAGGAAAGGAGGAGGAGGAGGAGGAGGAGGAGACATTGTGTCAAGGAGGTTTAATCTAAACAAAAGCAGACAGCAGCAGGGGGAGGAGGTGGGAAAGGAGCAGGAGAAGCAGGAGGAAGAGGAGGAGGAGGAGACAATGTGTCAAAGAGGTTTAATCTAAACAAAAGCAGACAGCAGGAGGCGGGGGGAGGAGGAGAAGGGATAGGAAGAGGACGAGAAGGAGGTTCTGGGCAAAAGGAGAAGTTCAGAGAGAAGCGCAGGGTTTCCTTCCTAAAGCTGATGTGAGAGACAGGAACCACTTAAGGGAGAGGTGGGGCAGGAGAGGCGGCCCTTCCCCGGCTCACATCCCCCAGTCAGAGGGGACAGTCCTGGGCTGAAAAGACCCAAGGGTCAGCCTCAGAAAGGGGCAGCGTCAGTACCTGAGCAGGCCCCAGAGATATTGATCTCTTGGATTCCGAAGGCATGATCTGCAGAGTGCAGATATTTCTGCTCTGTCCCAGCTGTCTGGAGCAGGAGCCCATAGAGTCCATTCACTCAGCCCTGCTAAACTGGTATTTTTCTGTTCCTCTGGGGAAGCTGCCGGAAGCCTCTCACCTGCCAGCTCCCCCAATGTCTGTCTATCTATCTATCTATCTATCTATCTATCTATCTATCTATCTATCTATCTAATTTGTACACCGCCCCAAACTCCGGGCAGTTTACAGCAACAGAAAACAAATTAAAACAGTAATTAAAACCTTACAACAATTAAAAATCACAAGTCTAGTTAGAAAGCTTGTGTGAATAAATGTTTCTTTAGAGACTTTCTACAAGTTGTCAGAGATGGGGAGACTGATTTAAGCAGAGAGTGCATTCCAGAGTCTTGGGGAGGCAACAGAGAATCAACATGCGTGATCATGTCTACTGCCCTGGTGAGTTTGCTGTTCCAATTCTCTGCCAGGGCATCAACAGGGTCACTGAAACAGCCAACACAAAATCTTCCAAGGCTTCTTGGAAACCTATTGGATCCAATAACCTTCTCAGGCAGACCATCCTTATAGGCTCCTCAACCTGCGGAGATGGGACGTGGTTGTAAGTCCAACCTTAACCAACTGGTGATCCATCCATGACAATGTGGAAATCACAGGAGTCCCCACCCATGGAAAACCACCCTGATCAGAGTAAAAGACCAGATCAAGCATGTGACTAGCAATGTGCGTCAGTCCTGAGGCTGCTTGGATAGTTGTCATGGCCACTCTGAACTCCCTAGCCACCCCAAACAAACTGGTCCCAAAGTTCACTAATATTTATTCACCAGTAAACAGCATACTCAGGTATTGGAAAATGGAATGGGGTGGTGAGGAATCCATGACAGCACTACACACAGCTTCTTAAACAAGGTTACAAACTGAACTTGTCTATTAGAAAGTGTTGGGATAAAAGGGCTGAGTGTTTAATGCTCAGGTAAATGGTCCAATCAAGAGATCCTCCCCAACTCTTGTTGGTAGATATCCAGAGCAAATAGAAGTCAACTAGACAGTGCACCAGTTGATTTGCATAATCTGCATAACCTGCAAATTATTTGCAAGTTAATTTGCATAACATGTAAATGAGAGTGCCATTTGGCTCCCCAGGGCACTCCTTGAGGCTCCCTCTCTCCATCGGCATCCTCCTCCCTTGCCAGAGAAAAGCCTCCTCCTCCTCCCTCCTCCGGCTAGGGGACTGGCGATGCTGCTCTCTCAGGGCTCCTGCCAGGTGCTGATGGGAAGGCTCTGGACTCAGAGACCAGCATGGAGTGGGGCTGCCCGGCTGCTGCAGCGCCAGGGAGGACGGGGGGGTGGGGTTGAGGCGGGAGGCCTTCAAAACCCACAACAAGACGCTCAAACCAAATTGGTCCCATCAGGCACTGTCTGCCTTTTCCTGCCAAAGCAGAAAAATCCCAAACTCCTCAACAACTTTGTCGAGCAATACCTGGTAGGTGTAATTGGAGGTGACAGCCTGCTTTGCAGAGAGCCTCGGCTTTGGCTGGGAAGAGGCCACCTCGGCTCCCGGCCCAGCTCTGCACAGGCCCCTGTGAGGATGCTGCCAGGATACTGCCTCCTCGACACTCTGACGGAGAGGCAGATGGCCAGGAAGGCAAGAGCAGCTGCATCTCCCTTCTCTTTCTCCTAGAGCTGTCCTGGAGGGAGGAAACAAAGGCAACAAACCAGGTCGATTTGCATTCGATGCAAAGAGGCAGCTTTCCAGGGACGGATGGATAAGAAGGATGGTGGAGCAAGGAGCTGGCCTGGGAAATGTGGGCACTTCATGGAGGGTCAGTCCCGTCTCTGGGAGCCCAATATCAAGCTGGTTGTCAGACACCAGATGCCGTCACATGGTAAATATTCACATCAGATGTTTATTTCTTTAAAATATTTATGCCCACCCGCTTCTTCATACAATTAGACCAGTGTTTGATGATTAATATACAGCACTGAAGCATCAAACTAACTGTGCGGGGCTTTGCTTTTGGCTTAGACGTGCACAAGATCAGGCTCTGCGGCTTAAGATAAGCTTTGCAAAAGAATTACAGGGTTTGCACATCCATGCATAGAATGGTGCTCTGCAGCTTAAGATAAGCTATGCAAGAGGTTGGTTGCCAGAATGAAGAGTTTAGCATTTAAAGCATGGCTCTTGTTCAAGTCTGGCAAGCACTCATTCCAACTTCAGTGTTGCCTACCACCCTGCAGAAGGGAGAGGAGAGCTGGTCTTATGGTAGCAAGCATGACTCGGTTCCCAGTTCCCTCCCTGGCAGCATCTCCAAGAGAGGGCTGAGAGAAATTCCTGCCTGCAACCGTGGAGAAGGCACTGCCAGTCTGTGTAGACAGTACTGAGTGAGATGGACCAAGGGTCTGATCCAGTATATGGCAGCTTCCTCCTATGTTCCTAAGCAGAGGATTGGGCAGAACAACCAATGCATGAAGGCAAGCTCAGAAGCAAGCACAATGGGCAGGTTCTCATGATCGCGGGAACCATGGTCAAATGCCGGTCATCCATACTGGCGTGATCTTGCAAACCCTTGCCACAATGCCACAGTGTGAATCTCGGTCCTGTTCCAGGATGAAAACCAGCACGAGTAATCTAGGATCTGAAGTAGAAAGGCGGAGCTCAGGATGCTCCAGGCCAAGATCCACAGACGGTGTGAACCAGCCATGTGGACCTCACCTATCTTGGTCACCGGCACACGACACGCCCTCATCTGCACATCTACCATAGACATCCCCAGATAGAGCGGATGCCACACCCAGGCGTTCTAGCACTCTGCCCCAAACTTCTTTACATGCTACTATGATGCAACTATGCTTAAGCAGAACATTCTGAAATTGGGCCAGATTACCCCTCTCAGCAGGCAGAGTTTCCATGGCCAGTTTCACCCTGAGAAGAGTCTGCGATGAACAGAACTTTCAGACTTCATGATACCTTTCTGGAAATCCAGCTGCCTGATCACTACAGCCACTCAAAAGTACCTCACAAACCCTCCGAAACCAGCTCGGCAAAGCAGACCCAGCTCTTTTAAGCCCCTGGGCAAACTGCCAAAGGCAGGCGGAAGTCCTTCTTTAGAGCAGCAGGCTGGACACACATCCTGCACAGTGCTGGGCCAGGCATGACAAACAAGACTGAAGAGACGTCCGTATTCCATCCCGTGGGCTTTCGCTTTCCTTTTAGTGGAGCTGACTGTCCTGAGGCAAAGCCCAGGAGTGGGGGCCTGGGGTGCAGACAGCGCCAGGAACTGCCCCCAGGAATGCCTCGGGGTGGGGGTGGGGAGGGAGACCGACTGGGCAGCGGCCCGTGCTCATTGGCTGAGGGCCCCTGATCTGCATGGAGAAGAAGGCCCCAGGTCCGATCCCCAGGGTCTGGCCGTTCGATACGGTCACAGCCTCAGGTAACGGGAAAGGCCTCTGACGGAGATGCTGGAGTCCAGAGAGTCACTGCCTGCCGGAGTAGACCAGACAGGGCTAGAGGGACCAGGGCTGGGATTCAGCCTGATGCAGCTCCCTCAGTCCATCTGGAGCATCGCTCAGGGGTAGAAGGTGTGTTTTGCATGCAGAAGACCCCTGGTCCGGTCCCCAGCATTCCCAGTCTGAGGATCCCAGGTAGGAGGAGATGGGAAGGGGGCCTGCCTCTGCCGGGAGTGGCTGGTCCTAATGAGCGGGGGTGGGGGTGGGGACCAAAGGTGGCCCAGCCCAGCTGCCTCTCCTTCCTGGAGGTCCGTTTGCTCCTCTCTCTCTCTCTCTCTCTCTCCCACCCTGCCCTGCCCCAACATTAATGAGAGCTGTGCTGCCTGCAGGCTGGCCATTTGCCAGGCAGCTCTACCTGAGCTCTAGGCAGGGTGGGAGAGAAGCAAAGGGAGCTCCGGCAAGCAGAGGCATCTTCACACCACTTGTTAGGACCAGCCGCTCCTGACCCCTGCCAAGCGAAGCTGAAGAGCATCATGGTTCCTTCCTTCACTGCCTCCGACTGGAGCCAGGCTGCTGCTGCCTGTGGAGACGGCAACTGGCCTGCTGCCGCCCTTGCTTCTTTCTCTATGGCACCTCCCTTTCCCTTAGTGTGTGTGTGGGGGGGGGGCATATAGAGAGATCCCTTCATAGGCAGGCTGGAGGCAGGGAAGATGCCTTCTTTGGTCCACACAAGCCTGCTTGGGAACAGAGAGAGCACGATCTGGGCAAAAACATCCCCCTTTGATCCAAGAGATCCCTGAAGACAGCTCCACAATTTCACTCCAGTGCTAATATTTTGGTAAAACTGATCGAGGCAAGAGTTCTTTGCTTTGCCTCATGAAATGGAAACCCTGTTATTCTTCTTAACTACATCATCTGAATAATGTGGTATTTTGACAATTCAGGGAATGTAGAGTAATATATAGCTATTTTCTCTTTATCTGTATGAGATTCACGGAGTTCCACTCCACTCTCTGATTTCATGAACCAGCACAGAACATTGGGGGAGGGGGGGGCTCTCTTCTCACTGAAATCACCCACTCTCTCTGGGGTTTTTTCCCTACTGGAAACTCTACATGCAATTTATTTTTTTCAAGCATGATTGGTTGGTGAATTCTGCAGAAGACAAATGCTCCAACAGGATAAGAAGCGTACATGGAATTGTAGGAGGGGATTCAGAGCAACTCCGAATGAGCGGGGGCGGGGGGCATTGCTTATTATTATTTCTTGTTTGCACAGTCAGACAGGTGTTATTGACTGGTTTGTTTTCTCCAGACATCGAGTCCTTCCCAAGGACCTGGGATGGCTGGATTTTATTGTCAGTTGTTATAGATATCGTCGCAGAATATAGGCTGTTCCCAGTAAAGCTGCTTTTTGTAATTGGCTGATGGTGATTTCTGTGGCCCCTATGGTGTTGAGGTGCTCTTCAAGGTCTTTTGGAACTGCAACCAGGGCGCCAATTACCACTGGGATTATTTTGGTCTTTTTCTGCCACAGCCTTTCAATTTCAATTTGTAGATCTTTGTATTTTGTGATTTTTTTCTATTTCTTTTTCTTCTATTCTGCTGTCACCTGGTATTGCTATGTCGATTATTTTGACTTGTTTTTCTTTCTTCTCGACTACAGTGATATCTGGTGTATTGTGTGGCAGATGTTTGTCTGTTTGTAGTCGGAAGTCCCATAATATTTTTACATCTTCATTTTCTTCAACTTTTTCAATTTTATGGTCCCACCAATTCTTGCCTACAGGTAGCTTGTATTTTTTGCAGATGTTCCAGTGTATCATCCCTGCTACCTTGTCATGACTTTGTTTGTAGTCAGTCTGTGCGATCTTTTTACAACAGCTGATTAGGTGGTCCACTGTTTCATCTGCTTCTTTACAAAGGCAGCACTTGCTGTTTGTTGTTTTTTCGACTTTTGCTCTTATTGCATTTGTTCTTAGTGCCTGTTCTTGTGCAGCCAATATTAAACCCTCTGTTTCTTTCTTCAAGTTGCCTTTCTTAAGCCATTGCCAGGTCTTGGTGATGTCTGATTTTCCACTTATATTGTGCAAATATTGACCATGCAGTGGCTTATTTTTCCATTTTTCTGCTCGGTTCTTGACTTGTTCTTTCTTGTAGGCCTGCTTTCTTTCATTGGTGTTGAATAGTTTCGCATTATTGACCATTTGAAGTGCATCTTCTTCACTGTCCTTGATATATTCTTCAAGGCCTCTTTTCTCCTCCTCTACTGTTTGATGGACTTGCAGCATTCCTCTTCCACCTGAGCTGCGAGGGAGGTATAGCCTATCGACATCACTGCGGGGGTGCAGAGCATGACTGATGGTCATGATTTTCCTGGTCTTACTATCTAGCATCTCAAGCTCTGCCTGGGTCCAGTCTATTATTCCTGCAGTGTATCTGATAACAGGTATAGCCCAGGTGTTTATGGCTTGTATGGTGTTCCCGCCATTGAGTTTGGACTTGAGGATTTTTCTGACTCTCCTGATGTATTCACTTCCAATTTTTCTTTTAACTTCAGTGTGTGTGATGTTATCAGCCTGGAGAATGCCCAAGTATTTGTAATGTTCTTTCTCTTCCAGGTTCTTGATGTTGCTTCCATTGGGCAGTTCTATTCCTTCTGTTTTTCTTATTTTTCCTCTGTTCATTATTAATGCAGCACACTTGTCTAGTCCAAACTCCATTGCTATATCGCTACTGAATATACGGACAGTGTTTAGCAGTGATTCGATTTCTGACTGGGACTTTCCATACAACTTCAGATCGTCCATGTACAGCAGATGGTTGATTTTACTGGATGTTTTAGATGTTTGGTATCCGAGGCTTGTTTTGTTTAGTATTTGTGAAAGTGGGTCATGGCGATTACAAACAATAGAGGGGATAGTGAGTCCCCTTGGAAAATGCCTCTTCTAATGCTAACCTGTCCAAGTGCCTCGCCATTGATTGTTAACTGTGTACTCCACATGCTCATTGCTTTTTAAAATAAATATCTGAATGTTTTTGCTGACACCAGTTGTTTCTAAACATTTTAGTATCCATGTGTGAGGCAATGAATCGAAGGCTTTCTTGTAGTCAATCCATGCAACACTTAGATTTGTTTTTCTTCTCTTGCAGTTTCCTAAAATCATTTTGTCAATCAGCAGCTGGTCTTTTGTGCCTCTGGTGTTCGGGCAATTTCCTTTCTGTTCAACTGGAAGCTGTTTGTTAGTTAATAAGTGTTGCATCACTTCATCTGCTATTATTCCAGTTAATAATTTGAACATGGTTGGCAGGCAGGTGATCGGTCTATAATTACTTGGAACTGCACCTTTTGCTGGGTCTTTCATAATGAGATGAGTTTTCCCAGTTGTTAGCCATTGTTCAATATCACCTCCTTGCAAAATGGGATTGAACTGTTTTGATAGTTGTTTATGAAGACTTGTTAGGTGTTTAAGCCAGAAGCCATGCAGTTCATCGTCGCCTGGCACAGTCCAATTTTTAATTTTCTTTGCTCTTTCACTTATTAATTCTGGTGTTATTATTAGATCTTGCATTTGTTGGTTACATTTTTTGACCTCTTTCATCCAGCCTGCTTTTTTATTATAATCTATTGGATTGTCTTTCATCCAGCCTGCTTTTTTATTATAATCTATTGGAAATCTATTGGATTTCATCCAGCCTGCTTTTTTATTATAATCTATTGGATTCTTCTTTATTTGGTGTTTCTACGTTTCTTGCAGTTTCTCCTTCTATGCTTTGGTAGAAACGTCTCTGATTCGACTGGAATTGGAGATTCTGCCTGTGTTGTGTAATTCTGGCTTCATATCTGCTAATCTTCTTTGACACTGCTGTTATTTGCTGCTTTATTATTTCCAGGACTTCTCTAATTTTCCTTGAATCTAGGTGGTATTTTTGGATCAGATACTGTTTGGTGTTTTCATTCTTCAGCTTCTTGTCTTTCATATCTTTCAATTTACTAGCATCTGATCTAAGCCTGGAGATTTTATTTTCTAATCTAATCTTCCATTTAGGTGATGTACTGCTTTCTTTTTTTACAGGTCCACTGATCTTATATCCGAGCTCTTGTGTTGTGATTGTTGCTGCACTGTACATTAGTTGTTTTGTTTCTTGCAAATTCTTGGTTGTTATTTCTGCAAGTGCAGCATTGACATCTTTTAATGCCTGAGCAAGTTGTTTTTTGGCAACTGTTTTTAGAGCGGGAAGTCGAACCCTGGTGGTTGTTTGGTTCATGTGCTCCTTTATTTTTTGCTTTAGTTCTTGTTGCTTTCCTGTTAAATGGCATTTGGGTTTTTGAGGTGAAGGTGAAGGCAAAGGCAAAGGCAAAGTTACGTCTCACCATATTGTTGATGGGAGAGGCACTCTTTGTCTGGCTCCTCTGGTGAGACCTGTCCAGTATGGTTGGACCTCTGGCATAGCTCTCACCTTCATCAGAGCACACAAGCCCCACAACCACGTCCCCACAACCACAAGCCCCACAACCACGTCAAGGTAGTGCCTCACTGGGGGTGGTTGTTGTTGTTATTATTATTATTATTATTTCTATACCACCCTTCCAAAAATAGCTGAGGGCGGTTTACACAGAGAAATACACAGAGAAATAATAAATAAATCAGATGGCTCCCTGTCTCCAAAGGGCTCACGATCTAAAAAGAAACACAGACAGACACCAGCAACCGTCACTGGAGGTCCTGTGCTGGGGGTGGAGAGGGCCAGTTACTCTCCCCCTGCTAAATAAAGAGAATCACCAGGGTAAAAGGTGCCTCTTTGCCCAGTTAGCAGGGGCATTGCTTGGGAGGGGTAAAGTGGCAGCACTTTGTTCTTGCCCCAACTTGTTCACAAGGGGATGAAGTTGAGCTGTAGGTGTCTTGAGGCTTTTCAATGTCCCATCATTATGTTTGTCATGTGCATGGATAATTGACCTGGGGGAGGGGTAGAATCCAGTGCAGAATGGATGAGATGTAGCAGTTTTTAAAATGTTCATTGATGCAGAGGATCCCCTACAGATGAACAATCAATCCATCCATTTATTATGATCTGATAGATTAGATTACTGATGAACATTTTTAAAATCTTTTTGACCCACCCAAAATGTATCTTAAATTTGGATGGTTCAGATAAAACAAAACACTCAAGCATGTTGTCAGGTCTCCCTTTCATTGCTGTCTTCCTGCAGTTAGGCGGGTTCAGATGTTTCCTTTCTGCTGGGGAGTGACCGAGGAAGGCCTCTCCCGTCCTGCCTTCTGAGATCCTGTGTCACAGCAGAGCAAGGTGGCAGAGTCCAGAGGTGGCCAAAGGGACTGTACCATTTCAGACTGAGGGTGGGGGAACTGCATGTCTGAAAGCATCCCTAAGTAACAAAAAATTTTTAAAAACCCAAACCTAAGTGCAATTAGAAACAAGCATAGCAAGGAATCAGCTAGCATGGAACCTTTCTCCCTAAATAAAGTGCTAGTTTGGTTTTTCCACCTGCAAGGGGGCTTTAAATTGGGGGGAACAATAAAAAGTGGCTTCCCTCACCTGGGGTCTGAAGTGGTACAATCCACTCCTAACAGTTCTTGTTGCTGAGTGTATACAAAACCTAATTGTCCTTCATTTCTGTTGGTGAATGAATTAATTCCAAGCTAGTGCCGATCGGAAGGGAGCAGCAAGCAGTCTGCGTCATGCTGTTTTTCCTGCTCTTTGTTGGGGGCAATGTGATGGGCAAAACTGGCATCTCTGGGGAGTGACAGCAATAACTAGGGGTCTGTGCCACATCTTGTAAGGCCCTGAGCTTCCCACAGCTGCTGTGTGTCATTCCGGGGTGCTCAAGAGGAAGGGATGGGGCGGCTTGGGTCCTGAGCAGCGTCTCTGCCTCCCCTGCTAACCCCTCTCCCGTGAAGGAGGCAGGGCTGAGGGCCTCCTTCCCTGAGGTGGCCGCTCTGCTCTCGCTGCGAAGGATGTGCCTCCCTTTCTGGGGAGGCTCAGGCTGGTCCCCTTCTTCCTTCCTGCTTCCCCGTTCTTCTTGCATGACGATGATTCATCCTGTCTGACAGGCCTGGAGTGGCACAATTCACCTTGGAGGAGGCGGTGCAACCAAGGCGTGCGCAGGAGAGACGGCTCTCCAGAGTGACCCTGGCAGCCAGCGACCAGCTGCTCGCTGGCAGCGAAGAAGGTAAGCCGGGAGAGCCGAGCATGGCCAAGCGGGTGGGGAGCAGCCGTGCAAGAACTGGTCCCAGAGAGCCAGGCGAGGCCCCTTCTGGGGGGGGGGGTCTGCTGCCCAGACGCAAGTGGAGACCTTTGCTCCTTGTGAGCCTCCGAGGAGCACACATTGGTTACTAAGGAAACCAGAAGCGCACCTTTCGTTTCCACACACTTGTTTTCTACAGATCTTTACCCAACAAAATCCCTCACACAAGCGAACCCAGGGTGGGAAACACAACCCATGAAGCAGTCTCTGGGGAAGCCCTAGAGCTGGCGCTGAGCTTTCCCCATCACAGCTGGTGCCTAAATGTCCATGAGATTCCTCCCAATGCTGAGAAATCTGGGCAGCAGGAGTTCTGTGGGACGTCCGCCTCGGCCAGCGTCTGACTCAGAGAGGCTCCTAACCTCAAGCAAAGGACAGGTTTGATGCCTGCTTGTTCTTTACACAAATGGTTTAAGAAGGCTTCAGTCCCTTCTCTGTCTTGCCTTATTTATTTGTTTGTTTTATTTTTACATTTATATCCTGCTTTTCCTCTGAGGAGCTCAGTACCTGGTTATGTTTATCCTCACAACAATCCTGTGAGGTAGGTTAGGCTGAGAGAGATATCACATAAACTAGCTTACTCCACACTTTCCTTCCACTGTGATGATTAGAAGTCAACACAACAGGTCCCAAAGCATGGTCTAAGGCAGGGCTGCTCAACTTTGTCCCTCCTACAGTTGTTGGCCTACAGCTCCCATAATTCCTGGCTACTGGCCACTGTGGTTGGGGACTATGGGAGTTGTAGTCCAAAAACATCTGGGGGGGCCTAAGCTGAGCAGGCTGCAGCTCAGTGGAAGAGCCTCGGCTTGTCAAGCAGCAGGTCCCAGGTTTACTCCCTGGCAGCATCTGCAGGTAGGGCTGCTGGGAAAGACCCCTGAGCCTGAAACCTGGGGAGAGCTGCTGCCAGTCAGTGAGGACAAGACTGAGCTAGATGCACCAAGGGTCTGACTCAGGAGAAGGCTGCATCCTATGATCCTAGAATGTTGTGGTGGGTTGCTAAAAATACCAATAGATGTACAAAACCCCTTTTAAAAAGAAGGTGTGTTTTCATTCCCCTGTTGGTAGCTCTCCACACGGGTTTAATGGCTGGTCACAGCAAGTCTGACTTGTGGTTTAGTGTCAGCAGCAAAGTGGAGTCATGTGTTCATTGATTCCTTTTCCCCAACCACAAGCTCGGGGTGGCATTGGCAGTGTGGCCCCCCCCCCCCACTCCTCTGACCCCAGTAACTCTGTGAGGTCGGTGAGGCTGAGTGATAGTCATGTGGTGGTGAACAGAGAGATCCCACGGACAGCGAGAATCACAAATAAGGATGTTTTAGATCGAGTTAAACCAATAATATTGCTAGAAGCTAAGATTAAGGGTTAGGGTTACCAAACATAGACGGACATATTTTGGTTGTGTCATGCGAGCTGAGTCACTCGAAGAGACAATTATGCTGGGAATGATCAGTGGGAGAAGGAGACGGGGACGGCCTTGTACTCGGTGGCTGGATCTTATAAAAAATGACACTGGAATGACCACGGCGGACTTAAAGGAAGCTGTCCGAGATAGGACAGCATGGAGTGCAGTGATCCATAGAGTGACCGAGAGTCGGACATGACTGAATGGGGAGGGAGGGAGGGAGGGAGGGAGGGAGGACAGAGGCGCTCTCACCCCTGGACTTCTGGGCTGAAGTCCTGCCCCTCCACGGCCCCTGGGGGGGCCCCCAAATCCTCTTTAGTCTGTCCAGGGTGGTGTGGTTGCCCAGCCGAGCAGGATGATGCTTAATTTGCAGCGGGGGGCCTCCCGAGGCCTTGAAGTCCAGGCTCCAAAATGACCTAGGTGCACCTCTGGTAGTCAACTTCATCACTGGGCTGAGTCTCCCTGAAGGAACCCCAGGAATAAGGAGTTTCAGCATAGGGACCAGTTTGTTTAGCCTGACTGTGCGCTAGGAATTTATTTTGCTTGTGTGTGTGTGTGTGTGTGTGCTTTCCATTGTCCTAAATACCTGTTCTTTGCAACTGAGTAACTAAGATTTTAAAGTCTGCCGCCTCAGAGCCAGCAAAGCATATTGAAGCATTCCTGAAACCAAGTTAAACCATTTTTAAGTGTATCTAAAAAGCTAAAAGCCTCAGGCGGAATTAGTCTGTAGTAGTTTTAAAGAAAACTCTGCCCCCCCCCCCCGTTCTTTACTTTTCCAAGCCTCTAAGAATTGGATTATTAACCCTGCAGGAGTGGGGGGGGAGAAAGCCCCCCCCCCCCGCAAACATGCCTCAAAGACAGTTTGGCCAAATTAACAATTAACTCCACATGCAGGCAGATGCCTGGGAGAACAATTGGTTTTATTCCTACCTATTAACAAAAGGGGAGCAGATTTTTGTATTTGCCCCATACCCAGTTTCAGAGGGACCTTGGACTAAAGCACGCAATCCAATGGTCCGGTTCTCTGAAAGTCCGGAGTGCTTGGTGGCAGCAATAACTACCAGAACTTCTGGGTTTACCAGAATATTTTATTTTTCTTTCTGGGTTTCAGGAAGTTAAAGGTTTTTAACAGCCAAGCATCTTCTCAGAGCTCTCAGTTGGATGACTCAGTTGATAAGAGTCCCTCGTGAGCTAGGTATCTAAGGAAGACGCTGAGAACTGCTTTAGACTGGTCGGGGAGATTAATCATTAACCTGGCCTGAGTCAGGAAAGGAAAATTGCCACTACCCACAACTAGGGTTGCCATGTCCACCGGAATTTAGGGTAACCCCTGGATTTTGGCTCCTCCACCTGGCTGCTAAATTCCACTCAGATTTACATGGATTTCAAATGCCCAGATTTTACTCTGGATCCAATCACATGGGTGGGCAGAGAAGGAGGGGAAAGGATACACATCTGTCAAATAAATAAATAAATGCAAATTAATTACAGCATAATTTGCATAACATGCAAATTAGGCCACCCAGATTTGGGAAGCTTGAATATGGCAACCCTACCCACAACCCACTACAGCCCTGTCTAATTCCAGGGGCTTTTTCTTCTTCCCCAAATCTATTTTCAAGCTAAAAATGCAAGCTAGTGGTTCCCTGTCACTGTGCTGAGCCTGACAATTTTTTGTCCCTTATTGGCAGAGCTTTTCTGCTTGGGCAGCTTTGGGAGAGGAGCATTTTATATTATTTATTTATTATTTAAAATATTTATTCCACGCTCCTCCAGTACACTGCTGCTTGGGGTGGCTCACAACAATAAAATAGATGCAATATAAAATAAGAGTAATAAAATCAACCAAATTAAGTAAACAAGTTAAAAGTCAGGCTAAAACCACAATCAGAATTAGGTTTTGAATTAAAAGTTATTTTAAAAGCTAAAAACTGAGAATTATAAAAACTAAAAAGCCAGGCCTGGCTGCCCTTGGCCAGGCCGGTTGCCAGGAAAAAACAACCAGACGACGCCAATCTCCACAAACCTGCATAAGAACAGACAAAGAACCACCCTTAGACTCAGGACAGTAAAGTTTAGAATGGTTTAGAATAACCTGCCACATTTGCAGACTGTGGAGGGAGAAAATATTGGATTTGCTCAATGCAGCCCTTGCCCTCCAAGAGGTTCCGGGGGCAGGCGTGGCGTGGCGTGGTCCAAGTGCAGAGAGCAGCCATTCCTCTCCTGGTGAGAAACAAGCATTTTCCAAGAGTGTTGCTGCTGAGCAGGGAGCCCCATTGACTGATGGCTCCAGGCCACCTTGCGATGTAGGGCAAGAGACTTCTATTAAGTAGGGAAACTGGCCTCTCTGTCCCCCGCTCCCGGCCACAGGCAGTTCTGGCTTGTTCTGCCGATCCCTTCTGATGGCAGCCCTAAAGCTGCCACTCTGCCTTTTGGCCTGCTGAGGGTCACCCCTTCCCAGAGCCACCTCCTGAAAAGAAGGCCACCCTGGGCTGGAGCACTGAGGCAGGACAGAGAACGGGGCAGGCAGACGCCACTGCCCAGGCATCCTGCAGGTTTCTGAGCCACGAGGCTGCTGCTGGGTGGCCAAGGCATCATCTGCTCTAGTTTGCCTCCCTTGGCCTCCCTTTGGCTGTCAGAGGCCTCTGCTGGAAGAGGCTTCATCTCCTGGGAAGGAGGAACCTCCTGAAATCCAGACAAAAACCTGTTCGTCAGGGCAAGATGAGTGAAGGGGATGTGTGGCCAAGAGAGAGGAAGCGTGATTGGGCAGGTACCCTTGAAAGGAGCCTTTGGGAGCTTGAAGTGGAAGGTGTTTGTTTGTTTGTTTGTTTGTTTGTTTAACGTATTTTTATACCACCCAAAACTTACATCTCTGGGCAGTTTACAATAAGATAAAAACAAAAGTAAAACATTAGTTAAAAACAAAAATAAAACAAGAAATTTAAAACACAACAATTTAAAATTTTAAGATTTTACAATATTCTAAAAACAACATTAAAACAATCAAAACAATATCAGTTAAAAGCCTGAGTGAACAGATGCATCTTTAAAGACTTCTTAAAAGTTATCAGAGATGCAAGGTAGAAAGGCAGGTTGCAAGGTAGAAAGGCAGGTAGGAAGAGAGAGAGGAAGGAAGTTGAAAATGCAAGCTGCATTTCAAAGGGATAGCATCAGAGCAGTGGAGAAGTGATGACCAATGTCTTGACTCTCTATCCCTCTGACTTACTAGTCTGTCCTCCACTGTCTGAGACAAAGAGACAGCGCAAAGTCCTTTACTGCCAACAGTTTGTTATCCCTCATCCAGCCCATTACCGCCTCCAGGTAGGCATTTAGGGAGGTTATGCCTTCTCCTGATGATGCTATAATGGAGAAATAGATTTGGGTGTCATCAGCATACTGACAGCACCCTGCACGAAATCTCCTGATGATCTCTCCCAGCGGTTTCATGTAGATGTTAAACAACATCGGAGAGACACCATGCAAAAGTTCAGATTTTGAAGAACAACAGTCTCCAAGGGACACCATCTGGAACCTGCCCGAGAGGTAGAAGCGGAACCACTGCAGAGCAGTGCCTCCCACCCCCAAAAGGTTCTCCCTCAAAAAGCACCTCCCTGCCAGTTGCCCATCAGGTTGCCAAGGGAGGCACAGGAAAAGCTCCTCCACCTTCTCCCCCCACCAAGGAGTTAGCTTTGCAGACCCCTGACTCCCAAGCACAGGGGGTCTCACCTGCTGGGCGTGTCTGCGGGAGGCCCACCAACAGCCAAGCCAAACAGATCCTCACCCCAGCTGCTGCTCCAGTCCTTAGGAGAGGCTGCGGCTTTCTAGCAACATTGGGCTGGCTGCTGTGGGAAAGAGGACGGTGGCCTAGCTGGTCCTTTGGTCTGCTGTGGTGGTGGTGGCAGCCAAGCTCCTCTTGGTCCCAAGCATGGCGAGAACACTGGGGTGCCACGAAGCCTCCTCCTCCTCCTCCTCCTCCTCCTCCTCCTCCTCCTCCCCCTGCCAGTTAGCCATGGGCCACTGAAGCACTTGGGGGGGGAGTGCTGCTTTGGAGCCCCAAATGTGGGTGCTCTCTTCTTCACCCGCTGCCCTCCTCCCTGTTCCTCGGCCTTTCCCCTCTGGGGAGAGACTACAAGCAACCTGGACTTCATGGCAGCCTCCAAGGGGGATCTTCACAAAGCTCCTTCTTCTAAGCCTCCCTTGGTCCTATTTCGGGCCCTCCCACCCCCCAGGGGTTTGTGATGCGCTGTCTGGGAGGGAGCGGCGATCCAGCACCAACTAGGGCTCATGAATTGCTGCTGCGACACTCGGCAGGCCTGTCTCCTACGAAGCTCCCTGGTCATTGTCCAGAGAAAGCTGCTGATTATTTTGCCAGGAAAGCCCTAATTCCATTTACTTCCTCAGTAATCCCGCCATTAACCAGCATTGTGCACGCAAGACCATTTGCATTCCCAAGGATATTCCAACAAAGTCCATATGAAAATGGGTCGGAAGTGCCCAGAGTTGCCAGCGGAGTCGGCCAAGCATCCTCCCTGGCAAGGCCTCTCGCTGGGGCCAGTGGCAGCCCCTTCCTGTGCCCACCAGAGGCGCTCCTACCCCTGGACTTCGGGGCCAAGGTCCAGGGCCTCCACACCCCCTGGGGTCCCCCCCCCCGAATCATCTTTAGTCTGTCCTGGTTGGTGTGATTTGTGCCCTCAAGAACCTACATTAAAAATAATGCTTAACTTGCAGCGGGGGTTGAGGAAGGGCTCCAAAAGCCTTTAGGTCCAGGCTCCAAAGTTACCTCCGTGCACCTCTGGCAGCCACCGAGATAGGCAGCGGGGGGGGGGAGGTCCAGACCCAGCAGGCCAGAAGTGCCCCCACTCCTGGCTGTGCCCCAACCGCAAGTGCATGCAGGCCGCTTGGCATGGCCTGCTGCGTGGTGGGGCCAGACCGCAGGCACAACCAGGGATGAGGGGATGTGTCAGCAGGCAGGCACCGCCAGCCAAACCCCACCAAGAGGCCCATCAGAATTTCCCGTCCGGCGTATTATCTTCTCCCATGTTGTGATTCTGTGGCTGGAGCTGATTTTTAAGACCTGGGTGGATTCTTCGCAGGAGGACGCAGGTGGGAGAGAGAAAGAGATTAGCCCCCCGCCCCAGTCCAGAACGGCCAAGTGTGTCATCCCCACCGAACAGCTTCACTGGGAGCTGCACAGCAATGAATCCGCCTCACACTGCCATTATGGGGCTGTTGTTTACCTAACAGTTTGACAATGCATATTTATGCAAATGGGATCCCAGATGCTTTTGCTGTTCATTAATTAGCATCTCATTCGGAACACACCAGCCAAGTGCTGCAAATGCCTCTGTTTTGATCAACAGTTTGGTTTCTCTGCTGTAGCCAGACCACCCTCTCTGGCTCACAGACCTTGAGCAAGGCTTCCGGGTGGAATGCAATCTGCCTTGTGCTCCCCCTGGTCTCACAGGGCCCCTGTGCCTAGAGCGGGGGGGGGGGGGGAAGAACAGAAGCAACCACGGAAGGAGGGCCAAGAGCTGGGGGCCAAGGAGGTGCAGAGAGAGGGGCGGCTAGGAAGCAGGCGGGGGGGGCACAGCCCATGGAGCTGCTGCTGGGTCCATCTTCAGACCAGGCCCCCCCCCCCCGCCGCACCAATGCCCAGGAGGAGCGGGCAGCTGCTGCCTTTGTTTTTTGGCCCTGGGGAATGGATTTGGAAGCAGATGCGCATTGGTCTCAGCAGTCAAACACCACCCTTCAGATTGTATCGTCTCTTGAGGAACTAATGCAAAGCCATCAAACAATCATCGCCAGGCTTTGATCAGCCACCTACAAAAGCCACACAAAGCCAGAGCAGCAGAGAAACAGTATTAGCAGGCCAGAGAGGCCAGTGCCTGGGGACAGAGGCATTGTGTCCAGCGAGCCTCTTCCTGCCGGGGCTGCAATCCACCAAGACCCTCTGGAGAGGACACCCCCCCCCCCCCCGTCTCTCTGGGGCCTTCTGGAGGGGCTCTGCGGGAGGCTGGCTGCATGGCCCAGCAGCGGCTTCATGGGAGGGAAGGTGGCTCCACTACGCAATCCAGCCCTGCTTGCATCTTGGTGAAGATCCCAGGCAAGAGGCGAGGGGCATTGGGGGGCTTAGAGCTGTCCAAGGCAGGACCTCATTAACCGGTGACTGGACAATAAAGATTTCTTTTCAGAAAGCAACGCCAAGCTAGCAGGCACTTCTGCCGCGGAGGGACGGGCAGCCTCTGGGCCCCAGCAGGCTCCCGCGGAAGGCTGCAGGGCACGGCTCTGCCCAGTCTGGGTCCCCCAGCATGTCCCCCTGTGCTGCCCCAGGGCGGGGGTGGGGGGGCAGGAGGCTCAATTCTTTCCCATTGCCATGCACAGCCAGGGCTGGTTCAGATGATGGAGAGGAAAGGGAAGAGGCCCTTTTAAAAGACACCCAGAAACTTCAGCCTCGCCCTCCTCTGCAACTGAGCAGCCACCAACAGAAACGGACCGGAGCACAGCCATTTCCCGGGCATTTGCCTTCCAACTGCCCACAATTCCGCCTCCCCCGCCCCCCCCCCCCCGGCCTCAGCACGAAACTGAAAGTGGAAGGTCAGGTGACAATGCTGAGCACTTCTGCAGGCAGACAGCAACAGGGAGGGGAGAGGCAGGGACAAAGGGGGGAACTTGCCCCCCCCAGTTGCCCCCCTCCTCGCAGTAGCTACCGCCACCACTGCTGCCGCTTTTAAAAATTGAAGTCAAAAGAGGGGACTTTCCTCTGCCCCCCCCCCCAGTACTGCCACCGCATAGCGGCTGCTTTTTGTAAGGGCAGCAAAAGCCTTTTTTGCCCATAGGCGGCAAAAAGGTCAATCCGCCCCTGTGCCCGCCAAAAGGGGCTCTGCTGGCCAGCCGGTTTGCTTCCCCGCACTGGAGCAGCCGCTCAATGAAATTCTTTTTTTAACTTTCCCTCCCAACTTCTTGCACAAGGGTGGAAGGGTGCAATCCACAAGGGTGCGACTCGTTTCTCATCTGCTTTTGGCTTTCACATAAGCAAATCACATGTGCTTATTTTTTTACAAGACTTTTTTTTTGGGGGGGGGGTGCATATTCATGCTGAGGGTTTGCTGGCTCATTCAGCAGATCCAGGATCTGTTGACATGTAAAGCCGTTTTTCTTTTTCTTTTTAAAAAATATATTTCCTCTCCATTTCATTTCGGTTCTTCTGCTTAGGCAAAGGAGAAAGTTACCTTTGGTTACCTTTGCACTACAGCACCAAGAATTTTTTTTATTTTTTTTAATGGCGTCATGTCAGCAGTTCCCCCTAGCGGCGTAGGAGGAGAGGGCAGTGCATGCAATCCCAGGGGGAACATGGACACCTCTTGCCTGGAAAATCCACTGCAGTGACGGTCAATATGGACAGGCAAAACCCCGTCCATATTGCTACCCTAGTCATGTGGCCTAGGAACGTGCCTGAGAACCTCTGCGCTTGCAGTTTCAACCCGCTGCCTCATTCTGTTACACTTTGCAACACTTCAAGCATCGCAGATCTCATCGTCCAGAAAACGCCCAGCAGCAAGCAGCTCAGCAGAGGGCTCGCTTGAGAGCGTTTCTTCTGCCCCTCCGTCTCCTGGGGCAGCTTTTAGAAAGGGGGCTGCGGCAAAGCTTCGCCCTGCTGCTGGCTCCAGCTCTGTCTCATCTCCAGAGCAACGTCTCCCAAGCATCCATAGCCAAGACCGCCTCCTGCCGCAGCCTCCATCCGGGCCTCCACTTCCAGGGTGTGCGGTCCTGTGTGATCGCCTGCAGTCAGCTTTGGCCAAGGAGCATCCGAGGGGCTCTGCTTTGGCCAAGCCTCATTGTGCTGTCCCTTGGCCGAGAAGGAAGCTCTCTTCGCTGTGCTCAGCTCAGTGAGAGATCCCTTCCCAGAAAGCAGCAAAAGGTGATGCTGGAGGTCTGACCGGAGGAGATGCGGGCAGTCGGAAGGGCTCTGCCTGGGGCCACCACAAAGGCACCGGAAGCCACCATCGAGGCACCACAAAGGCTTCGCCAAGCAAGAGGTGTTCTGTGGGTCAAGCCCAGGGATCAAGAGCCCCCACCCAGGGTGATGGAGGATGCAGGGTCAGTGACTCCGCCTTCGGGGCCACCAAGGGGCCAAGCGGCTTCTTTGCCCCAGGGCACAAGCAAGGGCCTGAACCGGTTTACTCAGCCATGAGTGGGAGCACGAGGTGGTGTCAAGGATGGTTGCTCAACTTCAGGCTGGAGCTGCTAATGAGATGCATAACCTGCCTGAGGCATTCGTCTCATTTCGAGGCTCACACACCTCATTTTTCCCTCTTGTGCACAAGGGCAATAATTCATGGGTGCAGTTAATTACAAGTGGCTCGATCAATATTTTAATATTTCTTAATGAGCAGAATTCCCTGCCAAAGGCCAGGCCTGAACATGGTTAATAACTTGTGCTGGAGAAACTAATGGTGCCTCCTGAATGGGTTTATCCTGGTAAATTATGAAGATGCCAATAAATCTAGCCAATGCAGGGCAGACATTTCTTGCTTATTAATGACTGTTGGGGACAATTAATAAATACCCCACAAAACTGGGGTCAGAGGGGAGAACAAGGGAGAGGAGACCAGTGGTCACTGCCATAGGGCTGCCAAGCATAGAAAAGATTCTGGTGCCTTGGTGGACTGCGGGGGGAGCCCAGAGCCCAGCTGCTAGGGGCGGGTCTGGAGGCAGTCCCCAGTGAGCTTGGAGGGATCCAGGGAGGGACCGAGCCCAGCCCAAAAGCGATCTGTTCTCCTCAGGTGTACAGCCAAGCAATGGCAGGGAGAAGGTTTTGTCACTTGTTGCTTTTCTTGAAACATTTCCACCTCCCTGGCCCTAAGAAAACGCTTGAGGCGGCTTGTAATAGCGAAAGTTCAAAGCAACGGCAGCAATGCTACTACTGAGTCCTCCGAGCCCATCATGCAATCCACAAGCCTTTCCCCAAGCGCTGTGCCTTGGCCACGTGCCAGTGAGGAGGCAGGTGTGGGACCCCCTTTGGGGAGAGAAGCCCCCCTCTTGCTCTCGTCCTGAGACCTGCCATGCCTCAGGAGCAGCCTCCAAATTAAAAAAGGTCCCTGGGAAGACGAAACCGCATGTGGGCTGCTCCGGTAGAGCCAGAAGGAATCACAGCTTGCCCATGGCCACTTAGATGTGCAAGATGGCAATGAGATTCCAAAGGAGCCTGTGCCCGTGACCGAGAGGGAACTCCGGAAGGACCTGAGAGCAGAGTCCGTGAAAAGGAGGGAGGAGTGGGGAGGAGCAGCCATGTGCCCGACGCTGGTAAGAAGGCGGGATGGAGGGGGAGGGGGAGGGGGAGGGGGGGAGGGCCCTCCTCAGGGGCGTAGCGAGGGAAGCAGGAGCCCATGTTCACGCCTGTCCCCGGCTGGCTGCGTCCTTCTGGGGCACGCATGCCCAGTGCACGTGCACCAGTGACTCCCCTGGGTGTGACGTCACACACAAGGGGTGTGGCCTCCCCAGCACAGCATCCCTCCAATGGCGGTTGCTGGGGCCTGTCTTGTGTTTCTTTTTTAGATTGTGAGCTCCTTGGGGCAGGGAGCCATTTCACCTTTTGTATTTATTTCTGTGTGGAAGATATAAAACTTTGGGAAGTTTTGGTTGAAAAGCGGCATATAAGTATTATAATTCTTCATTGTCACCGTGTGGCCAGAAGGGCCGTGCGAGACCTACAGGACTCATCTCCCAGCCGTACCCATTGCCTGGTGTGCATTGTGTTTGTTCAGCAAGCAGCCAACAGCCAGCGCAGCTGGAAATGGGGGCCGGCTGGTGCTTGGGGGCTGGGCAGGCCCATGATAGCTCTGCCCCAAGGGAAGGCCAGGGTGAGCTGAGCAGGGCAGAGACCCCCTGCTGGCCAGGTGGGGGGGGGCTGCTCCCACTGCTGTCCACCCTTGCGGGGGGGGGGAGCCAGCCCCCTGCCTCCTGCCATTTCTCTGCCATTTCATTCTTCACTGCCCAAGCAAACTCTCCTCTTTATTATGCACCTGGGCTGCAGGAAGATAAAACAGATGTAATATTGCATGGAATGGAAACATACGTCTTAAATCATCTTGTCTCGCTCCTGCTCACAGCACAGAGCTTCTGCGGGGGGGGGGGGGGGCGGGGGGGGGCTGCTCTTGGAGGCAACTTCCTGGATGTCTTTCGGTGCACATGACTGGGCTGCTGGCAGCTGGGCTTGTCCATTGCTGCTGCTGCTGCTGCTGCTGCATCTCTGGCAGGGAAAAGGTGGCAAGGCAAGGTGAGGCCCAGACGCCCGGCTGGCAGGGCAGATGCCGGAGCCCCATCATGCGGGTGCAGAGACCCCATTTCACCCTAGCTGGGGCCCAGACCTTGTGTGCGGGTAGCAAGCAGCCAGGCCTGGTCCCTTCTCGTGGCGGGGGGGGGCGGGGGGGAGGCAGTGCTCTCAAGGGCCCAAGGAGCTCAGTCAGTGGGGTTTGAAGGGGGGGATCCTTGTTGGACCTCTGGGGTGCTTCTGGCAGGCTGGGAAGGAGCTGCTCCGAGGAGACCAGCACAGGGGAGGGGGCAGGAGGAGGGGGGGGCAACTAAAGGGCAGACGCAGCTCAGTGTTCGCAAGTGTAAAGTGAGACCCACTGGGGCAAACAAACACCCAGCTTCACATAGACACTGACTGGGCCTGAGCTGTCAGTGGCTGACCCGGAGAGGGATCTTGGGCAGCTCCTTGAAAGTGGCAAGTGGGCAAAGGGAAAATCCTATTGGAAAATGGGTGGGAAATCCAAGTGGGGTGTCGAGCCTCATAGGGGTGGCGAGGGGGCACCTTGTAGGCAGAGGGGGCAGTCGTGCGGCTTCTCCAAACTCTCCCGACTGGGCCGCTCTGGAGCATCGGAGAGTTCGCCAGGCCACGCTGCCACCTCCACCTATGAGGTGCCCTCTCGCCTCCCCCATTAGGATTTCTTTAAAGGGAGGCAGGGTCTCCCCGCTTCTAGGATTCTCATCGGATCCCCCTTACAAGCGTGCCCCCTTGAACTCCCAAACCAGTTCCGAACTGATTCGGCCCGGTTCAACACTAGGACTAAACTGGGGAGGTCTGGCAGCCCGGTTCGAGTGTAGCTTGAACTGAACTCCTGGAATTGGTTCCATGCACACCCCTACTCAGAGGCAAGATGCCTCTGTTGCAAGGGAGCAGCAGCAGAAGAGAGGGCCTGCCCTCCCCTCTTGCCTGTGGGCTCCCCAGAGGCGGCATCTGGTGGGCCACTGTGTGAAATGGGATGCTGGACTGGATGGGCCTCCTTGGGCCTGATCCAGCAGGGCTGATCTTACGGGATGTGTGAGAGATCCAAAGTATGCAAGAGCGTGGTGGCCTTTCAAATGAACGACACCGTGCGCACCCCCTCAGAAGGCTCCGGGCTGCACATGTGCCAGGCGGCTGAAGTTGCAGAGGAGCAAGTGGCCTGCCTGGAGCCCAGGGCGGGGGTAGCCTTGGGGGAGGTGTGCCCCCCCCAGCCCAACTCCCCTCAGCCACAGGCTCTCCTGGGCTGGCTAGAGGGACTCTCCACACCACAGCGGGATGGGGAGCCATCCCCAAACAGAGCAGGAGAAGGGCACCCATCCGGCTTAGGTGTTCCCAGCTTGTTTCCGTGCCCATCAAAAGCTGCAGAACCATCAGGAATTCGCCGACTTGGCTGGGCAGGCAGAAGGAGCCAGGAGGAACGTGTCGCTGCTGGATTTTGCTTTGACATTTGTTAGAGGTGTAACAAAAAGAGTTGTATGTTGCCCACCCACCCACCCACTCCAAGCAGCCCGGACTGATTTCCCCTCCAGCTTCCACTGAAGATCAACTGCTGGGAGGAAGGAAAGGAGACGGCAGCCATGAAGACCAGCAGGCTCCCTTTTTCTTCAATGGGGGCGGGGAGGGGGAAATGATGGTCAGGGCTGGGAGGAGAGCTGGTCTTGTGGTCGCAAGCATGGATGGTCCCCTTTGCTCAGCAGGGTCCATGCTGGTTTGCATTTGGATGGGAGACTACATGTGTGAGCGCTCTCAGATATTCCCCTTAGGGCCACTCTGGGAAGAGCACCTGCATGTGTGCATGCAGAACGTTCCAGGTTCTCTCCCTGGCAGCATCTCCAGATAGGTCTGAGAGCGACGCCTGCTTGCAACCTTGGAGAAGCTGCTGCCAGTCTGTGTAGACAATACGGAGCTAGGTGTCCAAAGGTCTGACTCGGTGGGTAGAAGGCAGCTCCCTCCGTCCCTGTCCTATGTGCTTCCTTTGGATTCATGCAACAGAAGCAGAGCTCCAGACATGACCCTGCGCTGGCTGTGACGCTGTCCTCTGGCTCCCTCTTATGGACTCCACACGTCCTCACCAGGCAAAGCTCTGGAAGCCTCCAGGCCTCCCGGAGGAGGATGCACGTTCTTCCCCGCTGCCCACCCACGGATGCATAGCCAGCAGCCCCAAGGGGGTGAGCCCCTCTGGATGGCCATAGGAAAGCAGCAGGGGAGACCCACACCAGTCTGGTGGCAAATGTGCCGGCCAGTGTGCAGACGGGGCCTTTAGCCAGGGTGGGGCGCCAGGGGCTCTGCTGCGGCGGGTCCTCAGGGCAAGATCTCTTCACCATTCCTTCTGTGCAGGGACACTCTGGCTGCCCTCTCGGGGAGGGGAGATGCTCCACCACCACCAGCAGCAGCAGCAAAACCACCTGCCCTTGCCTGAGGGGTGGCCTTCCTCCTCCTCCTCCTCCTCCTCCTCCTCCTCCTCCTCCTCCTCTAGCTGGGCACCCCACTGAGGCAACCTCCAGATGGGCCCCTCGTCCCCAGCCTTCGCTGATGGAGCCGAGAGGCCTGCCACGTGGCAAAGGAGTAGATTCCACAACACAAGCCACTCCTTTTCTTGTGCCTGACCCCACGGATGGCGTCTTGATCCCACCACACCACCACTGTCCGTCTTCTCAACAGCAAGGCCAGGACAGGAAGCTGATTGCCACACTGCCAGGGCAGCTGGCCAGCCCCAGTGCCCCACGGCCCTGGTGACTGAGCAACTCCCTGGCTGGCCAGCACCCCCACCCGCCCGCCTGCTGCCACCCCCCCACCGCCGCTTCCCTTGCCCTTCAGCTGTGGGGCCTCAATCCAGACTGTGCAGAGCAGCAGTGGGCCCTGCCTACCTGCTGCCTGCCCACCCACCTGCCCACCTGCTGACTGCCTGCCCACCCGCCTGCTTCCTTCCTGCCTGCCTACCCGCCCGCCCTGCTGCCTGCCCGCCTGCCTGTTTCCTTCCTGCCTGCCTGCCTCCTGCCTGCCCACCCACCTGCTTCCTTCCTTCCTGCCTGCCCGCCCACCTGCCTGCTGCCTGCCCACCTGCCTGCTTCCTTCCTGCCTGCCTGCCCTGCTGCCTGCCTGCCTGCCTGTTTCCTGCCTGCCTGCCTGCCCGCCTCCTGCCTGCCCACCCACCTCCTTCCTTCCTTCCTTCCTTCCTTCCTGCCTGCCTGCCTGCCTGCCCGGATCCTGCCTGCCCACCCACCTGCTTCCTTCCTTCCTGCCTGCCTGCCTGCCCTCCCACCTGCCAGCTGCCTGCCCACCTGCCTGCTTCCTTCCTGCCTGCCTGCCTCCCCTCCCACTTTGCAACACAGGAGTGTTTCTCTTCAGCTGCAAATGCCTCTCTGTTAGCCATAGGCTGCAAACTCCAATACATTCTGTGCCTTAGCTCTTAACAATAAGCAGGTATATTGTGAAGCCAGACATGCTGAGAAAGAGGAGAATTATGAACAGGTTGGTGGGTTTGCCTTTTCCTCCCGGTCCATCCAACTTGCATTATCCTCTAATAAATATTCCCGTTGACAGAGCCATCATGTAACTGATTACGGCTGCTCTAGCACATGAATTATGTGGCTGAGCTTCCTACAACGAAGGGGATATTTATGGCAAGTCCATACTGTTTCTTAGGAAAATATTGATTTGTTAACAACTGAATGGCTATATGGCCATTAAATCAGAGCAGTTGATCATAAACCCCTCGCATTAACCAAAGAATAGGTTTACTTTTAAAATTTTTATGATGTTTATTTATTTATGTATGTGGTGAGAGTGGAGCACAGACAAAGAGGGAGGGGAGGGCACGCTGCACGCTTTGGAGAAGGCGTGCTTGGAGAGAGAGGCTCACTCTTTCTCCCTACGGAACGCCCCCCCCCCGGGCCCCGGGCTTGATTCCTTCCACTCTGGGCACCTTCAGCCTGCGCAGGAAGTGACTGCAAAGGATGGCAGAACCACGGCTGCCCCGGAGTAACTTGGCGTGCTTTAGATTACTGCCCGTGATATTTAGAAAACAAGACAGAAGAGAATATAGAAGATATTTCCGATTAGAAGCATAACACGCATAAAAACTGTCTCCACTCAAAGTGCTGCCCCAAATGCTGCCAGCAACAAGCGTTCTTGAACTCTCTCATGCTGCCAGCAACAGGCTCTCGGCAGGGGGTGGGGGTACACACCCTCTGAAGTGCCCTCCTAGGGGTCCTCCTGGGCTCCTGGAAAGTAGGTTGCAGTTGGGGTTAGGTTACCCTTAAAGATACCTCAAAGATGACCCATTGCCACACAGGCTTCTACCGCCACCGGCCCTGCCTTAAGTCCTCAGGACAGGCTCTGCTCTGCATGCATTCAGTTGCTATGCACATGGCGTAGAGCCCTATCTGTGGTAGACTCTGGAACTCCCTGCCACGGGGAGGCCCAGAATTCTCCTTCCCTCCCAAACTTCCAGAGGGCTTCAGAGATCCATTTGTTTCACCAGGCCTTTCATGCAGGATCAGGGGCCTGTTTCTGTGGTGAAGCGCTGCTGTATTCTAGAGGGTTTTATTGTCTGTGACCTGCTTATTTTGCCTTTTATTGTAATTCTGAGTTTTTCTTATTCTGGCTTGTGGTCTGCTGATGAAAGGCAAGTCAGACACTGAAAAATACAATGAGCTACTCTCCAGACCTTTTTATTGCGTAGGTTAAAAGAAAATTAAAAACTAGCAATAAAGAGCTGGCATTTCGCCATACAGACGTCAGCTTCCGTGTTCCGTGTCTCGTCCCAAATGCTCTCCAGTCCGGCGGCCCCTGATCAGCAGGTGGGAAGGCGGGGCGGGGGCCGGGGTGACTCACAGCTTCGCCTGCTTCGCACGAACTCTGAAGGAGCGCGCGCGGGGGGGGCGGGGGGTCCGCTGAATGACGGCTCGCCCTGCCGTCGCCTCTGGAGTCCGCCGTTCTGCTTTCTCTCTGCCTTCTTCGCCCTTCTTCTTGCCCGCCGCCCGGCCCGTAACTTGGTCTAGCGCTAATCAGGCGCCCGGGCTGGCTGGACTTCGGGAGAGTATCTGGGCGAAGAGAGAAGCGCGTGTGGCTTTTGAAGAGCGGCACGTGGGAAACACCGAGGTGGAGGTCTGTTTATACAAAGACGCGCCTGCTCTTTACGCGCGCCATTTTCCATTTGCTTCCAATCTATGTATGCAATGGAAAGGTCGGGGGGGATCCACTCTGCCCGTGGCGCCACCGATACACCAGCAAGGGCGAGAGGAGGCCCCTCCCGCGGCCACCGGTCCGCCGTCTGGCGCTGCCGGGAGGCCAAAGGAGGGCTCAGCGGGGCTCCCTGGCAAGAGGGGCTCCTCCTGCGGGCTGCACTTCCCGGCCTCCGGGAACCTCCCCCGTCCCGCGTCCTGCTGCTGCTGCTGCCAGGAGGAGCCTGAGGCACCTGGCTGAGGAGAGGCCGGGCCGGCAGCAGCAGGGCGCAGGGGACGGGCGCCCGCGCTGCCGCTGTCCCCATCGGCCAGGGCTCCTGCCTCGGCGGTCCCTCCCTGCTCAGCGGCCCGCGAAGTCGTCGGCCTCCCTCTTCCCGTGACGGAGCCGCTTCTCCTCGCCTGAAGTCCTCCTTGGCATCGGGTTGCTGCACCACGCGCGGCCGGTCTGACACCATCGCCGGCCTCATCGTCGTCGAGGGGCAAGCAGAGAGCAGGCCGGGAAGGGCTACCAGCGGGGCGGGGGCTGCGGCTCTCCTCACCTGCCGCCCTGTGGGCGAGGAAAGAGGCCTTCCCCACCAAGGCCCTCCTTCGCCAGGGAGAGCTCTTCCTTTGGCGGCTGGGGCTGGGGGCAGGTTCAGAGGGCTCAGAGCGGGGCCTCCTGGGGGGGGGTCCTAATCCAGCAGCAGCAGCAGCAGCCCGCGGGGTGTGCAGGGCTGCGCTTCTGGGCTGGCCAGCAGCGTCGTCCCGCTGAGCCCTCCTGGTCAAGCAAGCCGCAGCAGCCTCCACGCGGAGTGACCCCTTTCTGCTCTGCTTCTGGGGGGGGGGCGTGGATGCCCCCCTTGATGCGGCTCTTCTTTGCTTCTAAGCGAGCTCACGGCTAGAAGGATGGCCGGGAAGCCGGACAGGGCTGGGGCGGCCCCACCAGGAGGCGCGGAGGAGGAGGAGGCCTTGGGCGGCGGCGGCGGTGGCTACTGCTGCCGCCACCCCAGCCAGAGGCCTCCTTGCCCCCGCCCCCAGACGCATGTGGGGCTGGGAAGGGAGGCGGGAGGAGGCCGGGGAGGAGGAGGCAGCCTCGGCAGCAGCACAGCAGCTCCCGGAGTGGATTCCCTCCCAGCCCGAGCCTTGTGCTGATGGGGGCAGCAGCAGCAGCAGCAGCACCTGCTGAAGGGCTGCAGTGCAATGCGCAGAGAGAGAGAGAGAGAGACCCGCCGCCCGCCGCGCCCTTCTTGTGGCGAGTGGCCCGCCAGCTAAGCAGCCTCCAGGCAGCGGACTAGGCCAAGGGGGCTCCGCACACGTGGCGGCACTCTCAGCTCGCTGGCCAAGGTGCCGGAGCTCGGCGAGGAGGCGCTGCAGTCAGTGCCCCGCCGCCAGCAGCAGAGGCGTCCGCCCGCCCGCCCGCCCGTCCTCTGACGTGGCCGGCGATGTGCGGGGCAGGGCAGGAGCGCCACCGTCTCTCCCTCCCTTACGCGGAGAACGGGGAACATCCACACCCCAAAGGCGCCGTGTGGAGATCGCGCCCCGCTGGCTGCCCTGGCTGGCGTTCCGGCGGGGAGGTCTTGTGGGCTGCTGTGCCTCCAAGGGCGCCTCCTCCTGCTTCCAGCCTCAGGCTGGGTCCAGCCCAGACAGTTCTGGTGCAGCCACAAGAGGCCCGATTCCCTTTGCAGATCCCCACTCTCCGAGCTTAAAGCTGTGCTGTCCAGTCGGGGTCGAATCCTGGCGGCCCCAGAGCCCTGTGGTTGTCTTTGGTAGAATCCCAGGCGCTCGCACCCCTAGGCTTTGGGGCCAAAGTCTAGGGCCCCCACACACCCTGGGGCCCCCCAAATCTTCTTTCGTCTGTCCTGGGTGGTGTGGTTTGCACCCTCAAGAACCTCTACGTGTTAAAAATGGTGTTTCATTTGCAGCGGATGGGGGCCTCCAAAGGCCTTTCGGGCCCGGCGCCCAAATCACCGGAGGGCGCCTCTGGGTAGAATACAGGAGGGGTTTCCCGTGGCCTCCTCCCGCAGGGTGAGATGATGCCTGTCAGCACCTTCCTATCGCGCTGCTGCCCAACAGAGATGTTTCCGGATTCGGACCGGCAGCCTCCGGCTCTCTGGGCAAGTTCCTCCCCCCCCCCCCGCTGCGCCATCCGGTGGCCTCCTCACGTCTCCTAGCTTGCAGACCTCGCTTGTGACAGTTTCCTCCTGGGCTGACTGAGAGGAGCTGGCTGGCCCAGGCCTGAGTGGCGGCTCAAGCTGGGGGGGAGCCCAGCGGGAGCAGAGGGAGAGAGGCTCCTGAGAGCCTGGATCACAGACCTGCCTTTCCCTGTAATTGGCCAACGGGCTTGATTGTTCCTCCGTGCAAATGAAAGATCATTAACGCGGCAGCAAAAGAAAACGGATCTCTGGAAAAGAGGCCCTTGGGGAGGGGGAGCATTTGGGGGGATGCTGAGCAGGCCTGGCCTGTTCCTTCCAGGGCACTGTGAGCAGCCACCCACCAGGGCGGAGAGGGGATCTGGGCACCTGCCTCCCAGGGCTGCAGCGGCAGCCTAGACAGAAGGGCCTTGTGCTTGGTGGGACAGAGCCTCTGCTTGGCATGCAGACGGCCCCGGGCCCACTCCCTGGCAGCATCTCCTGCCTCCGCCTGGAGCACTGCTGCCAGTCAGTGTTGGCAGTGCTGAGCTAGAGGGACCAAGGGTCTGACTTGGTCGGAGGCAGCTTCTGATGTCGTCCTTTGCATGGTAATCCCAGGTGGCGAAATGATGAGGCCGGAGCAAAAGGTGGAGCCGCAGCTCCCGAGGGTTAGGGTTAGGGTCAGGCTTCCTCTTCCCAAGGAAGCGCTGCCAAGAGCCCCTCCCCCCCACCAGACGCCTCCTCCCAAAGAAGACCCCAGGCAGGGTGGGGCTTGTGCCACCAAAGCTCCTCCAGGGTTGTTGTGATCACAGCTTGTGGCAGCCTGATCCCAGGCTCCTTCCCAGGGCCGCTTCCTCACATGCTGCAGGCCCCTCTCTGCCCCACACGAGAACCAGACAAGATGGAGGGGGGCAGTGGCGTTCCCTACCAGAGGTCCTCCCAGCATGGACTGGAACAGGGGGCAGGCCTGTGCACCCTGAGGGAGGAGGAGGCCCCCAGGCAGCCAGCCAGACCCCCAGGCACCCACTCCGGGGCCTGCAGATTCAGGGGCTGCTCCCCCACCCCCAGCTCGAGGCCCTCCGCAGTTGCCCCAGGAGGACGCCAAGAGCGAAATCAGCCCAAGTGCAGACCAGGAAGTGCAGCTGTCTGGTGTTGCTACTCAGGAGGAGGAATCTCTACCTTGAGGTTATTTTCTCATTGTTCTTGTTGCTCTTAAAAATATTTCCATGCCACTTGTCAACCAAGAGGGTCTCAAAGTGGCTCACAGAAGGAACAGACTGAGAAGGGGGCCCCTTGTCTCAAAGGAGCTCACACTCCCAAGAGAAACCTGAGGGAGGGACCTTGTGCGGGGGCTGAAGACGGCCAGTTGCTCTCCTCCTGCGAAACAGGAGAGAGCCTGCACCCCTCTCAAAGGTGCCTCTTGTCCCAGCTGGCAGGGGTTCTAGGCAGGGGCGTAACAAGGCTGGAGTGGGCCCAGAGGCAAAATTCTAAAATGGGCCCCTCGCTGATACACACACACTTCACAATATATAGTCATGTGACTTGCCTTTGGGGGGCCCCTCGAGGCATCGGGGGCCCCAGGCAGCCGCCTCCCCTTGCCTAATAGTAGTGACGCCCCTGGTTCTAGGCATGCAGACCACCCACCCACCCCACCATGGCACACACAGCCGCCATGGGAAGGGCCGTACCACCTGGGTATGAGCCATCTGGTTGCTCTTCAAAGCACACGTGGGGTCCATCACGGGTGGATGAGTGCAAACAAGGGGCTGCCTTTCAAGACCGTTTGGAAACGACCATTGGCAGAAAAAGCAGCAAGTCCCATTAGGAGCCAGGAAGGGGGTCCAGCCAAGGCCTCCTCTCCTGCCTCAAGGGCCATGGCTCCCCATTTGTTTCTGGGCTCCATTTCAGGAGCTGGCCCTGGCCTCCACAGCCCTGAGTGGCTTGGGGGTCAGGACCAGCTCCTTGGAAGGTGCTCCTCCACCTGCATGGAGGGTGTGAACGAGGGACAGGCCCTTCTCAGTGGTGGCACCACAGATGTTGAGTCCTGCTGGTGGGAGGTCCAACAAGCTCCCTCCCTTCCCTGCATTTTTTAAAGTCTGTATTTGAAAATAGTTTCATTCTGAAAGGTATTAATGACCAACTCTGATCTTCCTCCTGCATCCTGCTGGCTTGTAACACTGCCATGGAGCTTTCAGTCTATTTTTAACTTGCTTTCTTTTGTTGTTATAACATCTTTCTTTAGCTTACAGGAACATTCTTTTTCATGTATGCCACTTTGGAACATTGGTTTCAAAAGGTGGGGGTTACAGAGAACTTAAAGGATCCCTTGATCCAGCACTGTGGCTGAAAGGCCTCTGCCTCCCCACAGCTCTTTGCTGGAAGACCAAGAAGGGGACAGCCTCCCTTTGCCAACCCACCCACTCCCCCCCCCCCGAGAGAGAGAGAGAGAGAGAGAGAGAGCTCTCCGATGCACATTCCGGAGGTGGCTTGAACTCCCAAAGGGCCATAGTCAGCTGCGCATCCTTCCAGAGAAGCACCCCCCCCATCTCTCGGAGAGGACCTCACCAGGTTTATTTCCAGCTCCTCTTGCAGGCCCTACAGCAGGCAGACCACCGGCCTCCTCCCCTCCCTCGTGGGCCACCTCTGAGGGCTCTGGGGAAGACAGGCCACTTCTATCACTGGAGCCCAAATGGCACCGAACTTGCAGCAGCTGCTGGGTTTCCACAGGAACCAAGTGTGGAGCATCCTTCCAGAGAAGCCCCACCCCTCCCTGGCCCATTCTGATAAATGTTAACTAACTAGCTGGCAGGCGGACCTGAGAGAGAGAGAGCACTCCCCCCCCCACCCCATTTAACACATTCACAGTAAGACAGCTGTAATTTTAAAGGGGGGAACTGGAGCTCTGGGAAGGGTCTCTCTGACGAAGCCTCAACTCCTGAGTGTTGGAAATTCTCTGTGGTGAGAGAATCCCTTTCTCATTATAGCAGAGTGCACAGAGGCACAACACAGCGGCATTTAGTTAGGCATGCATGTATGCTGAGAGTAAAGGAACTTGGAGCCAATTCATAGTTTCAGATCAATATAAAAGGCATTTATTAAGGAACTCCATTCTAGACAGGAAAGTGAGGAGTTGGGATCTCTAATCTATCTAGCTGGATGCAGATGGATTCTGCTTCTTCTCTGCACACATGGTGCAGGGAGAGGAGCTTGCCATGTTGCAAGGTAGGAGGACAGGCAGGGAAGAGAAGAGAGGAAGGAAGTTAATCCCTAAGAGTGCCAATCTACTTTTCAAAGGGATAGTGTCAGAGGAGTGGAGAAGGGGTGACCAATGTCTTGACCCTCTAGCCCTCTGACTCACTAGTCTGTCCTCCACTGTCTGAGACAAGAGACAGCGCAAAGTCCTTTAACTTCCAACACTGAGCCACTGAGCCACTACATTAAGCCACATGGGAATCCAAGAACAGCAATGCAAGAAGGAAATCCCAAGAAGGGGGGGGGCAATATTCTAGCTCGGATGGAAGGCCCAGTGGCAATGGTGTATCAGGCCCCCACTGTGGGGGCCGCTGGGTCAGCTGAAGAACATCAGAACAGCCCTGCTGGATCAGGCCCAAGGAGGCCCATCTAGTCCAGCAGCCTTTTTCACACAGTGGCCCCCCAGATGCCGCTGGGAGCCTTGATCTGCCACTCACTGGACTATGAGGTTTTAAATTACATTTATGCCCCACCCACCGTATACCTTGCTCAGGGCCATGAGGATGTTGTTGTTGTTGCTGCTGCTGCTGCTGCTGCTGCGGTGGGGAATATTTATAGGCTGGTTTCCAGCAAAACAGCTCACCAAACCATCTATGCAGCAAAAGGAACAGGAAGGTGGTGTCCTGCCCCCCAAAGGCTGAGAATCTAAAAAGAGGTCCCAGGGGACCCCAGCAATTGGGGTGTGCATGGAACCAGCTGGTCCGGTTCTGGGCCAGTTCGGTCTGGCACCCCCTCAAAGCCACCACCACCACCCCAGTTCAGTTCGGGGTGTGTGTGTGTGTATGTGTGTGTGTGTGTGTGTGTGTTCACGAACATTGTTTTAAAAATTTTTTTTCCACTTACCCCCTTTGGGGGTGGCGGTGAGGGGGTCTGTGGAGGTTCCCCCTCCCCCCGCCAGCCTCCCTTCCTGCCTCTACCGGCCGGCTCCCTCCAGCGTGGTGGCCATTTGGGAGGCCGCCGCGCCTGTGCAATCGGCCTCTGCCTGGTCTCACCCCCACCCACAGCTCCCCTGCAGCCTCCTGTCTCCATGGGAGTAGGACAAAGGGGCAGGTTTTCTGGGCCTGGCTCCCTCCTGGGCTGCTGCTTGGCAAGCAGGGATCCTTCTCCATTTCCCAGCCGCCAACTCTGCACTGTAGACTCCGTCTGGGTCGGGCCCCCTTGCAGCTGCTACTTGAAAGTGAAAATAAGCCCCCCACATCTGGTTTGGCCCGTAGTTCCAGCTGGGGGTGAGGACGGAGGGCTGAGCCACGGAAACAGATGGACATTGGTGGAGGGGGGAATGGGAGGGGCGCGAGGGGCAGCGCCAGGCAGGTGTCCGGGAGGGGGCCTTCCAGGCCGCGGGGGCAGCAACATGGGAGGAAGTGGCCCAGGGACGGCCTGCCACCCCACACTAATGGGAGGCGGCCACTGCCAGCCACCAGGGCCTCTGCTGCTCTGCCCGGCTCCCGGCAGAGTGTAATTAATTAAGCTATTATCTGTGTGGCTTGCTTTTTCATTATTAATACTATTTTGGCTTCGTGTCAGCAGTCAGTTCTTTTCCTCCGTGGGAGGAGAGAGAGGGCTTTGAGTTTATTGTTGTTTGTTGTCTTAAGGTAGAGGAAACGATTCTCCTAGGAAGCCGGCTGATAATTGATTTGTAGTGATTAAGGAGACAATTGACTTCAATTCAATCGCAGGGCCCTGCTGAGCGCTGAACTAGCTAATGCTGCTCCTCAGATGAGCAGGAAGTGATAAACAAGATGGATTGGGGCCCACCGCACAGCTCCTGACCCACTGGGTGGTTTCCAGACAGAGAGCTTTACACCACAAAAGGTGGTGTAAACTGCGGCGTTTTGTGCTGCTGGTTTAAAACCGCAGTTGAAATCCGTTGCCTCCTACAACAGGCAAAGGCAGCTATTCTTTTGCAAGGCAGATGCGATGTTATAGGGCTGTGACGCAACAATAAAACCCCAAAGAAGGCACCGGAAAAGTAGGCCGCAGCTTGCTGAGAGCGCAGGGCCTGCAATGTCGAAGCACAGCCAGGACGGAAGGACACTGAAGGGATACACCGACTCGTGGCCCTGTGCTCGCAGCGTGCAATCTGGAAAGCACCCGGGGAGGCGCCAGCCCGCATGGAGGGGGACGGGGCCCTGGCAAGGCCAAAGAGTCCCTCACAGGGTGGCCACACACACACCCTCCTCTCTCCGCCATCACCCCTTCATTCAATGCCACCAGCACTTCCAGGACTCCAATGCAATTTAATCCCGCCAGGGCACCATGTGAAGCTCCACAGGTCTCTGGGATTGAGGGGCAATGGCCCTGACCACCCAGAAAGAGGGGCGGGCCCCCTCCTGGGGCCCCCTCCCACAGCCCCAGCTTCCCTCCCCACAAGTCTTCTGGTCGGGGAGCTCAGCTGAGGTGAGAAGTGCAGCAAGGTCGCCTGCGGCCAGGGGGAGAGGGCCCCCTCCGGAGTGCTGCCCCCTCTGCTTTCACCGTGCCCCTCCCTGACTGGAGCATCATCCGGCGCGTCCCTGCTCCTCTGTGGGAGCTCACCCCGTAGCTGGGAGTGGGAGTGGGAGTCCTGGCTGTGGTGGCCCCTGTGGGGCGGGGAGGGATTGACGCAGGCCTGCCTCCTCCCCCAGCCTCGGGAAGCCTCTTTGGGAGCCAAGGGCAGCAGGAGCTGGCCCACGGCATGTGCCACTTGGGAGGCTCCCACTCTGGCTGGAAGAGCCGCACTTCTCCTGAGCCAGGAGCCCAAGGCCTGGTGACCCCCAATCAGCCAGACCCCATTTCCCTCTTGCTCAGTGGCAGAGCCGCTGCTTGGCATGCAGAATCAACCCCTGGCTGGCAGCATCTCCAGGAGCTTTCCCAGGGGTTTACTTCAAGGCTTTCCTGCAAACTTGGCATCGACCCCAAAACCCGATGCAAAAGGTGGATCTTTTTACCCTGGATATAGACGGAGCGACACTCTGAAGTGCAGTGAAAAACCCGAATCATGTGTGAAGTGCTCCCCGAGAACCCGCAGGGACTTCGGGGTAAATCTAGCTGATATGTGAACGCAGCACCCCCTCCATTCCAGAGCAGATGCGAATTAAAGGGCTTCAAAAGCCCCGTATGGAAAGCTTCCTGGTAGGGTGGAGCGAGGCCCCTGCCGGAGCTCCTGGCAATCCGTCTAGCTAGCAGACCAAACTGGGCTACCAGTTGGTGAACCGGGCAGTCTCTGGCCAGCCAGGGTTCTTCTTGTGCAACTGATGGCTGCCATCTTGTGGCATAGCTGAGGAATTACACCTGCATCTGCCACAACCTCCCTGTAGGGATTTGTGAACTGGCTTGAGGCTGAGCTGGCTCTCCATTGAACTGGGCCCGCTCAAGGGTTCGCTCTCCAGTCGGGCCAGGCCCGGTTCGGGTTCTACTCAACCTCGCGCCAACCCCCCTCCCCGGGCCAGCTCAGAACCAGTCCAAGATTCGAAAAGTGTTTTAAAAAAACAAAACCTCGCGCCCAGGCCTTGGGCAATTTTGCCGCTGGGGGGTGGGGTGTACCCAGGGCACACAAATAGCTCATGCGCATGTGCAGCAGCCTTCAAAATGGCCATCTCTAGCCAGGAGAGGGCTGGAAAGGCCCGAAAATGGGCCGAACCAGCCCAGAAAAGAGCAGGGGGAGGCCAGTGGGGCGAGGGGGAAGCTTCACACGCACGCACACACACACCCCACATCTGTGGCGGCAGCACCCCCTCCCCCAGAAGTGGCAAAAATTACCCCGGAACCAGCATGGAGGGTGTTTTAAAAAACAACATCTTTTCTTTTTTTCTTTTCGAACCCCAGACTGGCTCGAACTCAAGCCAAACCTTGGGGGTGGGGCTTGTATGTGCACAAAACTCAACCTGCCCGGTCCATTTGGAGTCTGGTCCAGACTTGAACTGAACAGGGCAAGCGGGTTTTGTGCACACACACCCCCACCACCCTGTGTCCCTGGAGTCTCCTTTGACGACTTCTTCTGCTCCCCCCCCCGCACCCCCCCCTTCCGTCTTAGTTGCAGGACTTCCCTCTGTTTCGCTTGGAGAGCCTGCAGAACGTTTGCATGGGTGCGAAGTGACTCACTGAGCTGTAGGGGAGGGGGTAATTAAGTGGGATTTGAAGTGACTGGGGCCTGGGGGGTGTTTCCTCCCTCCTGAAACTTCTGAGAATGTCGAGGTCTTGCTGGACTTGTGGGAGGGAGCATGAATTGTCCCCTTTGCTAAGCAGGGTTTGCATCTGGATGGGTGACACCTTTCTGCAGCAAGATATTCCCCTTAGGCGGGGGTGAGGCTGTAGCTTGGATGGGGGAGCATCTGCCTCCCAGGTTCAATCCCTGGCAGCATCTCCAGGTAGGGCTGCTGGGAAAGGCTCCGTCTGGAACCTCGGAGTGCCTCACTGGGCCAAGAGGCGCCCTTTCAACATGCCGATTCTCTCTTTATTTAGCGCCCGGCGGGGGGGGACGGGACTGGCCCTCTCCACCCCCAGCACAGCATCCCCCCAGGGGCTGTTGCTGAGGTCTGTCTGATGTTTCTTTTTAGATTGTGAGCCCTTCGGGGACAGGGATCCATCCTATTTATTTACTTGTTATTTCTCTGTAAACCGCTTTGGAAACTGTTGTTGAAAAGTGGCATGTAAATATTTGTTGTTGTTGTTGTTGGAGAAGAAGCTGCTGCCAGTGCTGGGCTAGATGGACCAGGGTCCGACTCGGATGAAGGCAGCTTCCTCTGTTCCTGCCTTCCATCCTAAGTGAGGCCTTTCTGCGCCGCGGCTGCTCCTCCGCCCTTCTCCTCAGATCCGCGTCCTCGCAGCTGGTCCTTCAGGCACGGCGCTAGCCGCCCTCCCGTTGATGTGCTGCAAACCCTGCTTGGAGAAGAGCGGCCAACGCTGCCCGAGCCCTCGCTGCGGAGCGTTGCTTCCCTGCTTTGCACCGCGGGGCCCCCGCCGTTGTGCAGGGCTCTGCTGGGCAGCTGCAGCCGAGCCCAACACGTGCTGCATCGCTCGGCAGGCCCGCTCCACTGTGCCCAAGAGCTGACTGCCCGTGCCTGGCTGAGCCGGTGTCTGCCTGGAAGCTCCCCAGGAGGAGCTGGGCAGCCCCCAGCAGTATCCCCTGCCAGACCCAGAACCATGGCAGGTCTGACGCGCTGCAAACCCTGCTTGGAGAAGAGGCGCCCAGGCTGCTCACGGTGGCTGCGTGTTCCCTCCGCAGAGGACCCTGCTCATTAAGACCGCCCAGCCGTCGTCATCGCGGGGTTTCTGCCAGCCCCAGCTCTCTTCTTGGGGAGGGTTCCTCTCCCTCCCTCTCCAAGTCAAGATTCCGGAAGAGGAGGGGCAGTGCCAGGGGGGGGGGGCGCGCGCTGCTCAGTGCTCATCTCCTTCAGGTTCTCCAGCTGGGAGAAGATGACCTCCCAGCTCCCTCCCAGCTCTGCCGTCCTATGACTTCTGCTACGAAGCATCCACGAGTGTAAATGCTGCTGCTGCCTCTTCTCTCTGGATGGACACGAGACGATGCCGCAAACAGATTCCGCAGAGAGACTGGACTCCGACGGCACTGGCTGTCATTTGGCTTCCAGGCGAGTCCCGGCGCTGATGCGTCCCTCTCGCGCCCTCCACAGCCTGGGTTTTGTGTGTGCCTGCAGCGTCACGGAGGCCCCAGAGGGCCCGCCTTGCCACGCCTGCATAGCAGAGCCACCCGCTTTCGGCTGGCATCTACTGGGAGCTCCCCCTCAGTGGTGGCGAGAAGGACTCCGAAGCAACTGCTCCCCTGCTTGGCTGGGGTTCGAGTGCTTTCCTGGGTCAAGACCCAGATCAGCAAGCCTGGACGCCGCGAAGCAAAGCATGCCAAGGTGCCAAGGGGGAGTCCCCAGGCAATGGCACGGGGCGGACGACCCACCCAGGGGTCTGTCTGGGGAGGGTCTCCTGCAGGCAGCCAGGGCCAAGTGAGCTCCTTCTGCGCCCATCGCCGTGTGGGGCGGCAGCAGCGCCAGGGAGGGCCATCAGTCAGGGCTGGCTCCAGAGGGAGGGCAAGGGGGCACACACCCCCAGGCAAGTAGCCCTCCCACCCACAACCACCTCTGTGTCAGAAATCTGTGGCACCCAGTGCTGCTCGCCCACCGGCAATGCACGTTTGCTCCTTCTCATGTGCCCCCTCATATTTGCCCCCAGTGGTCCTGCCACAAGGAGGGTCCGCCTGATGGCGGCGGCGGAATTCACCCCAGTCTGAGGCCTCTTCTGATCCCGTCACCCACCGGCAGCATTGCTGGGCTCTGCACGCGGCAGTTCCTCCTAAGCAGCAGCAGAAGCCCTGCAGGTCTCTGGCAAAGGGACGCATCTTCTATCTCGCACCCCACCAAGATTGCTCTTCTTCCTCCTCCCCCTCCACAGGGGCCTCCCACCCTCACGTGGAAGTGAGCGCGTGTGCACTGCTAACCCCCTCCCGCACGCACACACACACAAAGGCCCCCGGGTGCGGGGGGGGGGTGCTGTTGGAGATGAACTTCCAGTGCATGGACCTTTTGCACCAACTGTCCTAATGACCACGAGGGGCACTGGGAGTAGAGACAGTGAGTCAGGGTCTCCCTGTCTGTCCCTGAACTGACTCTGCAGCACTTCCTGGGCTGAGTCACAATCCTTCCTTTCCTCCTAGAGAGCAGATGGAGACATCTCTCTCTCTCCTTACCTATCCACTATGTAGTCCTTTAGATTAGAGATAGGTCTTTCCTATCTAAGTGTATTTAACCAATAAATGTTTAGTGTTTAGTCATACAAGGATCTCCATGTGTTTTCTCTAAAACAGCTGCAATATCCCAACCATCCTCTGCTCCCTACTCTGTAACTGGAGTGTGTGCTCATTCCTTAGTGCTCTGCTGTTTTGCCTATTGTGGGTAAAAATCAACAACCTCTAACAGGTGCTTCCCAGGGAACCCTCCGGCCAAGGAGACCCCCTTCTGCATTTCTTGCCGGTATCCAGCAGCGGGTATCCCCTCCTTGCCACCCGGGCGGTGCTGCCCTGGCCTGCCGAGTTCCGGAGCATGTCCCTGCGAGGAGGGGCCCCCTGGTGCCTCCTCTCTGCTTACGCGGCCCCTCTGCCTTCTGCTGGACAAGTCCCAGCTCGAGCCCTCTGGCAGCAGCCAGCCCGGCACAGATCCCTCGCTCGCTCAGCGAGCGAAAGAGTGGGAGTGAACCTTGCATGGCCTTCACCTGGCTCGCTGCATACTGCTTCTCAATGATGCTTGGCCCCAAGGAGGCAAGCAAGAGGGAGAGAGAGAGAGAGATCAATCTCGGGGCTGCTGCTGCCCCCCCACCCATATTAAGCATGAAAGGGCATTGTGTTAGTCAGATTTTGCACCAGAAACGTATCTTTCTTTCGCGTGCTCTGTATATCCCTCAACCTGTCCTATTGTTTACCTGTAACGCAACTGTGCTGAGAACAGCTGAGCCTGTGCCCATCGAGCTAGGGCGTTGCAAAAGACTCTGTAACCTTTGAAGGTGTTTTTGTATTTTCTTGCATCCATGTTCTACTTTGCAACTAGGTAACAACAATTTTTAAAGTGTGCTGCCCCAATATCAGCTGGGGTGCTTTCTGAAGTATTCTTGTAACCTACTGAGTATTTCTTTTACCTGTAACTAAAAGCTGAGAATGCCTCAGACGGAAGCCGTTGATAGTATATTAAATACTAACAAATACCATCTTATTTGTTTGTTATTTCTCTCTGTAAACCATCCTGCTTTGTCCTGCTTCTGAGAAGAGTGCCTCTGCAAAGCCCAGCAGCAGCAGATGCCCTGTGCAGAGGGGCTCCACAGCTGTAGCTGAGACTCCCTCCCTCTTATTTGTTGGTGTTATACTGATGCTCTGTTGATTGCTTCAGGCAGCAGGGGGTGGGGGGTGGGGATAGCTGGCATAGCATGCATATGATAGATTATCATGTCCATTGACTAGAATGAGGACTATCATCACTCAGATGCTTACAGCTGGTTTGCTTCTTGTCCAAATGAGATGAAAACCAGAAGCCTGGCGGACCTTGGCATGGCCATTACACCTCCCACATTTCAGGCACTCGGACGGGGTGGTGGTTTTTGTGCACGCACACTTTGAGTTGTGAGGCGTGTCTTTGGGGCATTCACAGCACGATGATCTCCACCATCTCGGAGAAGGGAGAGGGAGAGGAGGTTTCCTCGGATGTGGCTATGAGTTCAACATGGGTTGCAACATTGAGTCAAGAACAGCAGCAGCAGTCTTGGGGAGGGGAGAGGTCAGAGGAAGGGAAGGAGGAGAGGAGGGCCTTTAATCCACCAATTCCTTTTTTTAAAAAAACCCACATATTTATATACCATCCAAAACTTGCATCTCTGGGCAGTTTACAGTAAAACAGAACAAATTAAAACAAAATTGAAATATTAAAAGATTATCGTTATTACATTTATATCCCGCTCTTCCTCCAAGGAGCCCAGAGCGGTGTGCTACATACTTGAGTTTCTCTTTCACAACAACCCTGTGAAGTAGGTTAGGCCGAGAGAGAAGTGACTGGCCCAGAGTCACCCAGTTAGTATCATGGCTGAATGGGGATTTGAACTCGGGTCTCCCCAGTCCTAGTCCAGCACTCTAACCACTATACCACGCTGGCTCATTTAAAATTATGTTAAAATCTGTGAGTCTAATTAAAAGCCTGGGTGAACAAATGTGTCCTAACTGCCTTCTCAAAATCTATCAGAGATGGGGAGTCTCTTCTTTCAAAAGGAAGCACATTCCAGAACTTTGGGGTAGGGGTGTGCAACTAACCAGTTCCTGCGGTTCAGTTCAAATGCCGGGAATGCCAGTTCGAGTCCCAGTTCTACTGAACCAACCATGGGTCTGGTTCAGATTTGAACCAGGTTGAGTCGGGGCCCACCAGCTTGTTAGCAGAGTAGGGTTCTGAGGAAAGTACCACTCGGGATCATAATTCATCAATGGAAGAAGCTTCTTTAAAATGAAAACCTTAGTTACATGTCCGTTTTGGAGGGAGGGAGAAGTCTGTGAGTCTGTATGCTTACAGGACACAAAACAAGAATGCAGAGAGTTCATCTACATATTAATGCCCCCACCCGCCCACATCCCTTCACGTCTAGAGGTATGATTAACCCTTTGCTTTCTGGTTAGGACTAATCCAATGGCCTCTGCAGTCCCAATGCAGCTGAGCAGCAACTTGCTCTTTGTCCCCGCCCCGCCCCCCCGCCCCACGCTGCCTTTCTGAAGAAGAAGGTGGGGAGCATCCTCTGCCTCTAGGCCCCCTCCAGCCTTGTTATGCTCCTGCATTCTTGGATGGCCTGTCTACACCTTTCCTTCCTCACAAATTCCCCCACTTCCATTATCAGTTCCGGAAGACAGGGCCATCTCACTGGTCTGCAGGCCGATTGTGTGTGGAAGCTACAGGACATCGTAGACAAGGTCCTCTGGAGCTCCTTGCTTGTAAGGCTCAGTGGGTGGCGTCGGAATAAACCCTCATCTGGAAATGCGAGAGCAGGAGGGGCTGGAGGGGCCGGAGTCTGTCAGGGGGCACTTCAGACGAGCAGGAGCCCGCAGAGGTGGTGGTGGCAGCAGCAGCAGCAGCAGCTCCGGAGTCCGAGTCCCCGAAGAACCAGCCCCTCCCATTCCAGGAGCCTCCCCTGCTCTGGCACCAGCCCCCCAGCCCCAGGTGAGGGAGCAGAGGAAGAGGGCCAGGCTGGGGGGCTGCCCCTTTGACTCCCTCCCCAGGCAAGGAGGGGGAGCCCGGGGTGGCAGTCTGAGCCTGGAGGCATGCAGGGCCTCCTCGGCCCCCCTCCGGCCCTCCTCCCAGCAGGCTGCTCTCTCCAGAGCTCTTCTGCCACGCTGGCCTGCCTTCTGACTCTAACTCTGCCTTCTGACTCCTGGGTGCCTTCCAGATTAAACCCTACCACAGTGTCCCTGCAGATCTGGCTTCCGTACTGCCTGGGTTGTGACAAGGCGCAGCTCACGTTTCCGGTGCTTTACTTCGGATTTTATCTTGGCCATTTAGTGCTACAACGTTGCAAGTCCATTGCAGAAGAAGAGCTGTACTTTCTCACTGTAGGAGTTTGCGATTTTACTGCTGTTCTAGGGCGGGATCTGGAAAGGGCCCTGGGCATTTTCCGGACTACAAGATTTGCAACGGGTAAAGCATTGCAAAGTGTGACGGAATCGTGCAACAGTTTAAAACCGAGAGTGAAGCGGTTCAATGCTTTGCTAAAGGGGCGTAGCAAGGTTGGAGGGGGCCCAGAGACAAGATTTTAAAATGCCCCCCCCCCGAAGCTCAGCTCATGAAGTAAAGAAATCTTAAATGAGGCTGAATCGTGGTGACAAAAAGCATAGTAAAATATAACCTATGTGGCACAATAGAACATCATCCTAAATTATTTTTAAGAAGGTTTTGTAAATTGTGGACAATGCAAGTCATTGAATGGTCCTAGAGAAAGACCTGCTGTTCTGGTAGCTCCAGGTCTTAACACTCACATCAGTTTCGCAGGATGAATACAACTGAAGGAAGCCTGGGTGGGTTCGCGGCTGGGGGGAGTCAGTCATGTGACTTGCCTCGGCGGGGGGCAAGGTAGTGGGACCCCAGACAACTGTCTCCCCTGGCCCTATGATAGTTATGCCCTTGCTTCACTGTAGGCTGGTGGCCATTCATATTTTCTGTCCACTGGAACATGTTTTCAAGGCTGGACTGTCCATATTCTCCTTGAAACGTGTTTATCTGCCCCTCCTCCTGCTCCACTTGGTTCAATGGATTTGCGGTGTGTGTGTGTGTGTGTGTGTGTGTGTGTGTGTGTGTGTGTGTGTGTGTGTGATGTGAACATTTTCTTTTGCCACTTCTTGGCTGCATTGTGCAAATCTGGCAGCAGGGGGAAGCATCGTTCCAAAGCAAAAATCTAACTTTGTCTTCATTATTCTTGCACAGTTTTGCACAAGAAAAATCGGGCGGGGGGGGGGTTAGAAAAAGAAAAGAGGGGGAGTGGGGGGCGTGAAGAGATCCTTTGGAGTGACAAAACAAGGGAACTGCTTACTGGGGGGTGGGGAGCAAAGGAATCCTGGGAGAGCCAGGAAGGGGGAAAGACAGAAACTGGCATGCCTGGGGGGGGGGGAGAGGAGGGAAGAGGCGGAGGGGAGGGGAGTGCTCCTCCACTGAGGACTGTGGGATTGCACAGAAGTACATGAATCATGATTCCATTCAAGGGGCTTCCTTTTAAGTAAGTGACTGTTCTCTCTCCCTGCCGTTTGCCTTGTAGTAAGCAAGTGGGATTGCACAGAAGTAAATGATTTAGTTCAATGGACTTCCTCTTCAATAAAAGTGCATGAGAAAGGGTTGGATTCTTGAAATCTGCTCAGCTGCACTAGTATGAGTCTCTGGCCAAAGGAGCAAATTAAAAGGGGAATGCACAAAAGAACCCCAGTGGAATAATAATAGTAGTAGTAGTAGTAGTGCCCAGTGAGGCACTACCTTGGCGTGGTTGTGGGGCTTGCGTGCTCCGAGGAAGGTGAGAGCTATGCCAGAGGTCCAACCATACTGGACAGGTCTCACCAGAGGAGCCAGACAAAGAGTGCCTCTCCCATCAACAATATGGTGAGACGTAACTTTAATAAATATATACCAGATCGGTCGTCGCCCGGGTCAACAAGGACCGTGCCAGGTGCTATAGTCACTCAATGGCGGGAACACCATACAAGCCATAAACACCTGGGCTATACCTGTTATCAGATACACTGCAGGGATAATAGACTGGACCCAGGCAGAGCTAGAGATGCTGGATCGTAAGACCAGGAAAATCATGACCATCAATCATGCTCTGCACCCCCGCAGTGATGTCGATAGGCTCTACCTCCCTCGCAGCTCAGGTGGAAGAGGAATGCTGCAAGTCCATCAAACAGTAGAGGAGGAGAAAAGAGGCCTTGAAGAATATATCAAGGACAGTGAAGAAGATGCACTTCAAATGGTCAAGAACGAGAAACTATTCAACACCAATGAAAGAAAGCAGGCCTACAAGAAAGAACAAGTCAAGAACCGAGCAGAAAAATGGAGAAATAAGCCCCTGCATGGACAATATTTGCACAATATAAGTGGAAAATCAGACATCACCAAGACCTGGCAATGGCTTAAGAATGGCAACTTGAAGAAAGAAACAGAGGGTTTAATACTGGCTGCACAAGAACAGGCACTAAGAACAAATGCAATAAGAGCAAAAGTCGAAAAAACAACAAACAGCAAGTGCCGCCTTTGTAAAGAAGCAGATGAAACAGTGGACCACCTAATCAGCTGTTGTAAAAAGATCGCACAGACTGACTACAAACAAAGGCATGACAAGGTAACAGGGATGATACACTGGAACATCTGCAAAAAATACAAGCTACCTGTAGCCAAACATTGGTGGGACCATCAAATTGAAAAAGTTGAAGAAAATGAAGATGTAAAAATATTATGGGACTTCCGACTACAAACAGACAAACATCTGCCACACAATACACCAGATATCACTGTAGTCGAGAAGAAAGAAAAACAAGTCAAAATAATCGACATAGCAATACCGGGGGATAGCAGAATAGAAAAAGAAATAGAAAAAATCACCAAATACAAAGATCTACCAATTGAAATGGAAAGGCTGTGGCAGAAAAAGACCAAAATAATCCCAGTGGTAATTGGCACCCTGGGTGCAGTCCCAAAAGACCTTGAAGAGCACCTCAACACCATCGGGGCCACAGAAATCACCATCAGCCAGTTCCAAAAAGCAGCTTTACTGGGAACAGCCTATATTCTGTGATGATATCTATAACAATTGACAATAAAATTCTGGCATCCCAGGTCCTTGGGAAGGACTCGATGTCTGGATAAAACAAACCAGCCAGTAACACCTGTCCGACTGTGTAAAATAATAATAATAAAGAAACCCCTCCAACCTCCTCCCTCCCCCTCCATATCCCCTCCCTTTCTGTGCTGACAAGCTCAAGTTATATTGGAAGCAAGCGGAGGAGGACAGAGGTGTGCGGTGTGGGATCTGTGGGGAGGAAAGGAGGGGAAAGCCAAGATTTCTCCCTGCCTCTTTCAGTCCTTGTAGCGAGGGGGGTGGAGGGAGCGGGGGTGGGGCAAAGAACTGTCCATACGGCAACACACTGCAATGCATGAACTCCGTTGCAAGCCTCCCTTCCACGGAAAAATACAGCTACTTTCCTGCAGTGCTATTTCCACATTATAATGCAGCATTAAAATTCAAAACAAGGCATGGGAAATATGTGCAGCTCCCTACTGATAGTGCAGTGAGCATGATGTCAAGACACTGGCAATATGGAGGGGCACTTATTTATTTGTTTGTTTGTTTAATCAAATTTGTGCACTGCCCCAAACTTTCATCTCTGGGCAGTTAACAATAGCATAAAACCAGTTAAAAACATATACAAAAAACTTAAAAACAATTTAAAAATTTAAAAATAAACCAGAGATTAAAACCCCAAAATATTAGGAAGCTGAGAAAACTTGGGCGAAAAGATGGGTTTTCGGGTGTTTTTTGAAAATTGCCAGAGATGGGGAGGATCATAGCTCAGCAGGGAGCACATTCCACAATCTCGGGGCAGCGACGGAGAAGGCCCGTCTGTGTAGCCACCAAACGGGTTGGCAGTAACTGGAGACGGACCTCCTCAGATGACTTCAGTGGGCGGTGGGGCTCGTAGTGAAGCAGATGCTCTCATAGATACCCAGGGCCTAAGCCATTTAGGGCTTTGTAAGTTATAACTAGCACTTTGTATTTTGCCCAGAAACCCATTGGCAGCCAGTGTAGCTCCATCAGTAAAGGAGTAACGTGGTCTCTCTCTCTGCTGCCGTGACAGCAATTTCAATGTTCAAAAGAACAGATTTCGCTCCCCTCCTCCTTCCTCGCTTGCTGCTGGAGCGGCAGATCCGTGGCCACCTGCGGGCGGGCGGCAAAGAGCTTAACCCACCCCTGGACAGAGCACCTGCCGACCTCTCTGCAGGGAGCTGCAAGCAGCCTTGCCCAAGAAGCCCGAGTCCGCGGGGCAGGAGCAGGCAGGCCAGGCGGGGACAGAAGCTCTGAGGGGCTCCCTCCCTTTGGCCCAGCCAGGGTGCGACGACACTGGAGGGTGGTGGGGAGGGAAGAGATGGTGGGCGGGGGTGAGCCTCGAGCGTCTTCGCCCTTGCCCAACATGCCCTAACTAGGCCGGTGTTTGCTAAGAGGCTAATTATTTCCTGGTGCCGAGTTATTAAAATGGCCCTTGATGTCCACATCTGGCTGCAAATTAACTGAGCTCACTGATTGCTTCTAAGTAAAGCTCTTTGATTAGCTGCATCGAACTCAGAGTTGCCCAAGTCCTGGGAATCCTCATTGCTCAGCTGGGCAAAGTCAGGGCTCCTCCGCGTTGGGGAGAGACCGTCCTGCTTGCCCTCCTGCCAAGCGGAGACTCCTCTCCTTCCTCAGCAGGCGGCCGCCAGCCTCACGCTCGGCCTGCTGCCACTGGGTGGTGGCGTCTCCTCCCCTGAAGGGCTTCTGGGTTGGGGTCTCTCTCTCGACCCCCAGAGCTCCCTCTTGCCCAAGCTGGCCACGGCCTGGGAAGCCATTTCTGGGGCTGATTTCAGTCGGCCAGCAAAGCCCCTCTCTCAGCAGCAGCAGCTGCGGCAGAATCAGGTCTCCCCTTGCAAGCATTTCAGCAGGTGGGAACCACTCTTTGGAGGGGTGGGAGGTTTGGGTTTGGGTCACAGCCGCTTGTGACATCCCCAAACGGAGCCTTGATTTAAAGCTACAAGGCAGGAACTCGGGAATCCTGGTGAGGTAGCACAAGGGCGCTCTGGTGCAGAACCACTGGAAGTAATTTTTAAAAATTGGGGAAATATTCCGAAACCACACATGCGCTGCGCATACACTTCTTCCTTGCCTGCCTGGGCACAGGTGAATGAACCAATAGGAAGTAGGTGGTGGGGTGCCCCACCTCCTCTGCAGCCCTATTGGCCAGACATGGGTGGGGAGAAGCCGGCCATGTGAACAAGTCAAGGTTGGGCATTGGGGCAACTCGCAGGAACAGGATCGTCCACCACAAGAACCATCAGCAAAATGTGGGTCAGATTTGCTCCTATTTCTGCTTCTTTGTGTTTATACACACTAATCTATGACTTGATATACTTTCACCCGAACTTGTCCTAAATCACACCACCATCTGGAAACCTCCATGAGGAAGAGAAACGGGTCCATGGGAGTGCTTCCACCTCTGCTTGCTCACAGTCAACGACTTGGACCCTGTAACTCCAGGGAAACTCTCCTCCTCCTCCTCCTCCTCCTCCTCCTCCTCCTCCTCCTCTTCTTCTTCTTCTTCTTCTTCTTCTTCTTCTTCTTCTTCTTCTTCTTCTTCTTCTTCTTCTTCTTCTTCTTCTTCTTTTCTATCAATGGCTACTAGTCAGAGGGCTGTGGGCCACCTCCAGCCTCAAGGGCAGGGTGCCTCTGAGTACCAGTTGCAGGGGAGTAACAAGAGGAGAGAAGGCATGCCCTCAGCTCCTATCTGTGGCTTCCAGCGGCATCTGGTGGGCCACTGTGCGAAACAGGATGCTGGACTAGATGGGCTTCCTTGGGCCTGATCCAGCAGGGCTGTTCCTAGGTTCTTATGCTCAGCAGGGCCAGCCTCGTCTCCAGCTTGTGCTTGTCTGACCTGCTTTCCCGGCTGTTGTTCCAGGACAGGCTTGCTGTGCTTCCTGCTGTCCTCAGAGTGCCACTCAGGCGTGCTGGCCATGTGCACATTCCATGCCTGAAGAGAGCCACCCTGTCAGTCCGGGAAGCAGCAGCTGGGAATGTGTCCCGGCCTTCCTGCCGCCTGAGTTTCACTGGGCAGATCTCTCTCACCTGTGCCAGGGCAGCAGCCAGCCCAGCGGGAAGGAAGGGCGGCACTCCATCCAGGGAGGGGCAGCAGCAGGGAGGCGCCTGCTGCTCCTGGCTGACTCCAAGCCACACCTGCGCTCTGATCTGGGGGTGCCGACTCCAGGAAATCCTGGGGTGGCCAGAGGCGTGCCCTCCATTCCAGAGGGCTGACATCAGCTGCTCCCAGCCCTGGCTCTCCCCCTTCCTTCCTGCACAAGTGACTCAAGGGCAGGAGCACTGCCCTTCCCTCCTTCCCTCCCGCCGCCCCCACTGGTCTGTGGCTCTCCATCTGTGGGCGTGCACCCGGGAGGATATAGATGCCCAGCACCTTGCACCAGCCCAGTCTCTTCTCAAGCTCCGGACTGAGCATGGAGCCAGAAACATCGTGGAGGCGTGGGCCCCCAAGCATGCATCCCAAGAAGGCGCAGAAGGACCAAGTCATGGAGGACTTGTGGCATAAGTTCTTGCACCCAGGTGAGATTCTGGAAAGCTCCTCCAGGCGCCCTCTGTGCTCAGGATGCAGCCATAGTCAGCCAAGAGCCAGGGGGAGCCTCCCGTCCAGGCAGGGTGGGGTGGGGGTTGCAATGTCCCAGCAGCAGAAAGGTCTGGAGGGTCTCCAGCAGACCCAGCAAATCAGGTGAAGCAGCTGTCACTGCTAGGAGGGGGAGGCAGCTTCCCCCAACTCCCCCCCCCCCCGCCAGAGACTGTGTTCTGAAGGGCTTTGAGAGGGGCTACCCTTGAGCTTAGCAGCAGCCTCCTCCTCCTCCTCCGCCATGCTGGGGCCGAGGGGGCAGCCGCCCCTTGCTGTTTGTGCTTCCCGCTCTCCTCCTGGCCTCTGCCTCTGAGGGCCCTTCTGCTCACGGTCTCTTTCCTCTTCTCCCTGTCTCTGCTCAGTCTCCCGGGCACCTGCTGGTGAGGCAGCTCAGACCTTCTCGGGACTTTTGCTCCGCGGCTCCTGCGGAAGACCCCTCCAGGCTGAAGCCGGGCTGCGGGGCAGGAGGCTTCTCTCTGCCTTCTCTGTCAGTCTTGCTTTCAGCTGGAGAAAGCCCCCCTGGCAGAAGCCCTGCCCTCCCCCCCCCCGCTCGTCTCCTCAGGGGGTCTTGGAGGGGCAGCTGGACCATGGCTCTCTCTCTGCCCAGTGTTTCCAGCTCGGGTGTCCCCAGGCGAGGCCTGCTCCGTCCAAGGCCCCACTGCTGCTGCCCTCCTTCCTCCGGCCCCCTCCCTGGCGGGTGGCGGCTCCCCCTCCCCCCCTCCTCACAGGCCTCCCTCGTGCCATGGGGCACCCAGATAAGGCACCCGAACTGCTGCACTTGGGGGGAGGCAGGCAGCAAGGATCCACCGCCCGGCTGGCAACCCGCTTCACACCCCTCCTCCCTCCCACCCTGTAGAGGCAGAGAACCCGCTGCGTGGCCCCCCCTGAGGCAGGGCTGGTGGGCTCGGCTCTGACTCCGGGGCCCCTCTCTGGGCAGTGCCGGGGATTGCAGGAGGCCTCCGAATGGGCACCCACCATGGAAGTCGGCATCTGCAGACCTCAGTCATCAGCCCCGTCACAGGAGCTGGGAGTCCTTCTGGGCCCAGGATTTGGGTGTCTTCTCCTGCCACTGCCTGAGAGGCAGCCTTGTCCAGGGTGGAGCTGGGCTCAGGCCGCCTGAGGGTGTGTGCAGAAGCAGGGCATGGTTGGGGAGGCACGGGCCCCCATCTAGAAGTGTGAGCACTGGGAGAGATTCCCCTTAGTAGGAGATGGAGCCGCTCTGGGAAGAGCAGAAGGTTCCCTGGTGGCATCTCCAAGAGAGGGCTGAGAGAAACTCCTGCCTGTAACCGGTAAGAGAAGCTGCTGCCAGTCTGTGCAGACAATAATGAGCTAAGTAGACCAAGGGTCTGACTCAGGATATGGCAGCTGCCTATCTTCCTATGTTCCTATGATCACTAGCAGACCGGCACTAATCCTGCGTTTCCCCTGCAACCAGACTCTCATGCTACTCGACTGGAAGAACCGTTTACCTTCCTCCTCCGGGATACAGAGCAGAAGGTCATCTGTCTGCAGGGAAACCAGCTGGTGGCCGTTCCAGGAGCTACGAACACGACCCCAGGTGAAATGGGCCCCCCACCCCCATTGCGGGCTCAGTGTGCAGAGGGGGGCTCCTGCTCAGTGGACCCTCCCACCCCACCACACTCAGGAGGACAGTGCTGTAGGCTGGCCTAGAAAGACTGCCCCTTTGGCGATCCCCGGGGTGGGGGGCACGGCGCCCCCTCCCAAAGGGCCTGCCTGGGCCTGAGCTGTCACACCACAGCTGTGGCCCAGGCGGGACTCTGAGGCTAGAAAGGGCCAGAACGAGGGGCTGCCTCCTTGGACGTGGCCCGGCCCCTCCCTTGCCCTGGCCTGGGGTCTAACTAGGAAGGGTGGCCCTCTCCAATCTGCATCAGGCCCACTTCTCCCCCTCAGGGGCCACCTGGAGCTTCTCCAGATGACGGCTTGGCTGCAACTACTTTGGCAGGGTGGGTGGTGCTGCACGTTCACATATCGGCCAGGTTTGCCCCGAAGTCCTTGTGATATTTCAGGGAGCACTTCAGGCACGATTCGGGTTTTCCACTCTGTGTTGGAACTTAGTCCAATTTGTCCCCCGGGTAAAAAGGTCCTCTTTTTGGCCTCAGAGAATCCGTTATGCCCCGAACTTGCAGCAAAGCCTCGCGGTGCCCCCAGGGCCAAGCCTGCTGTCTGGCAAAGCTCCAGCCCTCCTCCCAAGGACAGGGCTGTCCTCAGAGAGCCCTGGCAGGGTGCAGGGGCCCCCGGGGCCAATCAGCCAGTGCGGGGCTCCTCCCAGTTCATTCTAATGGGGGTCAAAAGAGCGGGGCCCGGGGCAGCCCCCCTACTTGCCAGGCCCAAAGGACAGCCCTACCCAGGGAGGCGGTTGCCCAAATGTGGCCACTGGTGGCCGTCCTGGCTCTGCTCACCTGCCCGGCCCTTTCTCGTGGCTTCTCCAGAGGTCATCAGTGTGGTGCCCAATCGCTTCTTGGACCGCAGCAACTACCCCATTATTATGGGTGTGCAGAAGGGGACCCTCTGCCTCTCCTGTGGGACATCCGGGACGCCTGCTCTGCAGCTGGAGGTGAGTCGGGCGCTGCTGCCCCCCCCCCGGTGAGGCTGAATTTCAGGCCCTCCGAGGACTGGCTGCTCGGGGGGGGGGAGCTTCCCAAAGGACGCCTCCTCAGCAGAGGGGTGCCCATTCTGCTCCCTCCCCAGGCCAGCGGGTTCCCTTTCGGCATCTGCACATTGGGGGGGGGCTGGCTGCGGGTGGGGTGGGGGCTCAGGGGCTCAAGGACCCTGCCGGAGAGCAAAGAAGGGAGGCGCTTGGGCTGCACCTGTCTCAGGCTTACTAATGTGAGGCCTTCTGGATTCCAAGAAGACCCACACCCTCCAGGGGCATAGCAAGGTTTGAGGGGGCCCAGAGACAAGATTTTAAAATGGGGCCCCGCTCACGGAAGCTCAGCTCATGAAGTAAAGAAAACTTTACTGGCTGAATAGGCTGAATAGTGGTAACAAAAAGCATCTATCTATCTATCTATCTATCTATCTATCTATCTATCTATCTATGTGCCACAATAGAACATCATCCTAAATTATTTTTTTAAAGGTTTTGTAAATTGTGGATGATGCAAGTCATTGAATGGTCCTAGAGAAAGAGATGCGGTTCTGGTAGCTCCAGGTCTTCACACTCACATCAATTTCGGAGGATGAATCCAATGGAAGGAAGCCCGGGTGGGTGCGTGGCTGGGGGAGTCAGTCATGTGACTTGCCTCTGAGGGCCCCCAGACAACTGTCTCCCCTTGCCCTAGGATAGTTACGCCCCTGACACCCTCCTTTCAGCTTTGGAAAAACTCAAAGCAATTCATGACAAGACCATTCGGACTCAGAAATCAAAGGAGGAGACCCACGACTTAAGGATAGGGATGGGAGTGTGTGTGGGGGAGCCCAGCAGCAAGGCGCCCCTCCTCAGTCCAAGGGGGGCATCTCCAGGGAACCTAGGCTGACAGCCTTCCGTGGGGGGGGGGCAGCTTGCCCCCCGCCGCTGCCACCACCACACGAAGGCTCTGGGCACTGAGGTGGGCTCGGGGATCAGCAGTGGGTCCTCCTGGGGCCTGCTGGCCCCTGACGCCAGCCCTCCCTCATGTCAAACAGGAATGTTGCCTGCTGCTGCTGCTGCTGCTGCTGCCGGGGTTCCCTTGTCAGGCCCAGGACAGGCTCTCTGGGGAGGAAATTCCCCGGCTGGTGCCACCACCGAGACCTTTTAAAACACCTCTGTTAAAATTCCTGCAGCTTACCCCATTGGAGAGGGAGACCACGGCCCCCCAAGAAAGGGGGAGATTCCAAACCACACCTTCTCGGCCCCCTTTCGGTGCTTGGCTCCTTTACACCAGCTTCGCCTGCAAGTGGGGCTTCCGGCCTGGCTGAGAGTTGTCCCACCAAAGGCCTCTTTGAGGCTTGCTCTGTTTTCTCTGCTTCTTCACGGCAAAGGCCTCTTTGGCGGCTCCCAGATATATCAACGGAAATGTTCTAGAGCAGCTTCTAGGGTCGACCTGCCCCAGGAGTGGCTTGTTCTCTGGCCTCTCTCCCACACTCCACCAGTGAGCCACGCTGCCTGCAGGCTGGTCATTCGTCAGGTAGAGCTGCATGGTTTACCGTGCAGCTCTACCTGACAAATGGCCAGCCTGCAGGCAGCATGGGGGGGAGAGGGGGGAGGGAGAGAGAGAGAGGAGCCAGCCGAGTTGCCTCTCCCCCCTCCCCGCCGCTGTCTCTGGTCTGCCCTCAGGACGGGTTCCCTTAACCATGGGGAGGATGCCAGAGGAAGTTGTGCCATGGGGTGAGCCCCCAGCCAAGGGCAGCTCAGACAACTCGGCCTTGGGCTGCCTCACAGACACTCTGGCTGGCAGCAGCCAAGATGAGCGCCAGGCAGGGCTGGATTCCGGAAGCTGAGTGTGGAAGGGTCCCCCGGTGCCTCTCTGCTGCAGGCAGGCAGCGGCCTTGCCCTGCTGGGCATCTGCGGTGGGCCCCCTTTGTGAATGGCGCCCCAAGGGCTTGGTGGGGGCCATGGCTGAGCCTGCTGAGCGGCCTGTGTTTCCCGCCTTAGGAACGAGACATCATGGACCTGTACAACAAGGAGTCTGAGAGTCGGTGGTTCACCTTCAGCAACACCAAGAGTGGGGACACACACCGGTTTGAGTCGGTGGCCTACCCGGGCTGGTTCCTCTGCACGTCCCAAGGGAAGGACCAGCCCCTCGGCCTCACCAACAGCCCTGGGGAGACCCGGATCACAGACTTCTACTTCAGGAACCTCAAGGAATAGCGGATGGGGCCTCCTGGGCAGATGCCTCGCCCAGCCGCCCTGCTGCTCTCTGGCTGAGCCTCCACTGGCCACTGCCCGCTCCTTCCCTTCCTCCGCAGACGAGTGTCCACCTTTCTTGCCCTAGACTGCTCGGCTTCCGTTGCGGGTGGCCGGCCTGGTGCTTCCCCTGGCTTGGCTTCTTTGGCCACCCAGTGAGAGCTGACCCCACCCCCAGAAGCCGCCTCCTTGGCTGGGTGGGCAGAGAGTTTATTACAGTCCATGACCCGCAGCCATTCCAAAGCAGAAAGAGATGCTGTCCTTCACCGAGGAAGCCTTTCAAGCCCTGTGGCTCCCTCCCTCTAGAGAAGAGACCGGTCTGGGCACAATGCCCCATGGAGGGCACAGGGGGGCGGACAAACAGCACGCGCACACACACACACACCCGGAGGGGCCACTCAGCCAGAGCTCTCACCAGACCTGCACACAAGCACCACATGAGCCGAGCCGGGAGCTTGAGCCTCTGTTTCCCTGCTCAACCCATCCGTGCCAGGCTGTCTGGATCTTGCCCCTGGAGAGATGTCCAGATTCCCACCCTCTCCCAGCTCCAGAGCTGGACTCCTGCCTGCCCCACCCCCACCCCTGCACCCCAGAGCGTTGCCTGGATATGTGGAGGGAAGGGCTTCCCACCTTCTCACCCCACGGGCAGCGGCCTCAAGGGGCCCCGGGGGCCAGAATCCTGGCCCTGCCGCCCTCCTCGGCTGCCAAGCACAACGCCCTCCCCAACTTCGGCCAGTGCTGCTCCGGGGTGGGAGTTGATCCCGAGCAGGACTTGCTCCAGCCCAGCCCACCTTTCCCATCCGCAGCCAACCAGGGGAGCTCAAGCCCAGAGGCAGCCTGGAGCAGTGGCCAGGAGCCGGGGCTTGCTCCAGGGTCAAAAGGCCCGGGAGGCCCACAGGAAACCCACCGCAAGTCGTGAGCTGGAGAAGATGGACCGGAGGATGAGCGTGTGACAAGGACACCATTCCCATGGAGGAATTCGCCGGCTGAAGCAAAGGCTTTGGACACTCTAAGATGCTGTGGTGCCTCCTTGAGCGCTCCCCCGGCTGGCTGCAGATGGGAAAGGTGGGCTGGACTGGAGCAAGTCCCGCTCGGGATCAAGTCCCACCCGGAAGCAGCACCCGCCGGAGGGGGAGGGCGTTGTGCTTGGCAGCCGAGGAGGGCAGCAGGGCCAGGATTCTTGCCCCCGGGGCACCTTGAGGCCGCTGCCCGTGGGGTGAGAGGGCAGGAAGCCTTTCCCGCAACATATCCAACCTTTGCTTTGAAATATATGATAGCATATCAAATGCTTGAGTGAAACTTGTGATGTATCTAGAGATGAATCTGCGGCATCATCAAAACTGAGCAATCATATAAGTTGTTTTGAGCTTGACGTGTTGTTTGGAACCCAGCAGAAATAATGCTGGTTAAGGAGCAAAGAGAACCAGAGAGGGAGGATGGGTGGGCCAGATTGGTTGATTGCCAGGAAATTTAGGACCAACCTATGGAAGTCCTTTTTCACACAACACATCATCAACTTGTGGAATTCTCTGCCACGAGATGTGGTGACAGCCAACGACCTGGATGGCTTGAAGAGGGGCTTGGATAACTTCATGGAGGAGAGGTCCATCAACAGCTACTAGTCGGAGGGCTAAAGGCCACCTCCAGCCTCCAAGGCAGGATGCCTTTGAGTACCAGTTGCAGGGGAGTAACAGCAGGAGGGAGGGCATGCCCCTTTCAGCTCCTGCCTGCGGGCTTCTTCCCAGCGGCATCTGGTGGGCCACTGTGTGAAACAGGGTGCTGGACTGGATGGGCCTCCTTGGGCCTGATCCAGCAGTGCTGTTCTTGTTCAGAGATGGGAAGGACACATACCACAGAAATGAAGATGGCACATGGTTCATTATGGGCAAATGTCCCAGACTCTTGGGCTGGAAGACGGGAAATGATGCCAGTTAGGACCAGTTAGCACAGTCACCCTACCTGGTCCCTCGTTAGCCGGGAGCAGGGATTCCCAACAGGGGGTACGAGTCCCCTGGCTGGGGGTACTTGAAGGGCTCCCAGGGGGTGCTCAGACCCTCCAGCCTCCCCATGCATTGCTGCTGTCACGCAATTTGCTCTCCATCTGAGGACCGCTGGCTTTCTGGCAGTGGCTCACCCCAAGGAGCCAGAAGAGGCCCCTCGTAGTGCTCCTCTCTCTAGCCACACAGCTCAACCTGAGGAATGGCCAGCCTGCAGGCAGCACAGCTCTCAGGCGGGGCAGGGAGAGAGGAGCAAGCGGAGCTGCTGGCAGGAAGCAGAGGCAGCAGCGCTTCTGCCCCGAATCTCCTCCGGGAGCGAGTGTTGCGTTCACACACCAGCCAACCTTACCCCGAAGTCCTGTCGCGATCCTTGGACCCACTCCACTCCACGACAAGTCGGGCTTGCGAATTCTAGCTTATCTCGAGGCATTTCTGGGTTTTTAAAATGCTGGTTTTAAGCTACTTTTCTGAAAACAAGGGAGAATCAGTAGCATGATGAGAAGGATACTCTCTTTAGGGAGGCAGCTGTAGCTCTTCAGTACTCCCTCGCGGGGAAAGGGGGGGCCGGACACAGGCAGGAAGGAGGGGGGATGAAACCTTGCACTTTTTCAATAGTCTCCCGTGTGGACGGAACGGGGGTGGGGGTGGGGATAGTGAGGCAGTTCATGTGGACAGCCCATAGTGAGTGCTTATCACACAGCAAACCTCTCTGTCTGGGAAACCTCTTCTCTGATCAGACCCAAGCTTGCCAAATTACATGAGCCCTCTTGGGGTGGGGGTAGGGCCAAAATCTAACCAGTGTGACTCTAAAAAGGAGCTTGTATAGGATGCATAGAATCATAAAGATGGAAGGGTTCTTGGAGGCCATCTAGTCTCCTCTTGCTCAATGCTGCCACCCTGTGTGCTTGCCTGGGGGAGGGGGGAAGCAAGCCCCGTGCCCACTGCGCCTGATGCAGGGGGTGCTGCTCCGCTCTGAAATGGGGCCGCGCACTCCTTTTCAGAGCAAATACTGGCAGCGTTGGGTTCACAGCGTGGCTGGCATTTGCTCTGAAACGGGTCGCGCGGCCCCATTTCAGAGCGAGGCCACGCCCCCTGCTGCGTCTGACATCAGACACAGCTGATGTTAGGTGCAGGGGGCAGGCCCCTTGGCCCCTTGGCCCCTTGCACACACACCCCGGGACAGCGCTGCTGCGGTGAGGTCACATCGTATCTCGGAAGTGTGCTTCCACATTTCCTGCATTGTGACAACGCAGTCCCTTCGCGGACAGGAGGGTGCCATTCACATTTCCGATGCCTTGTTCCGAATTTAATCACTGCGATATAGAGCTAGGACTTCGTCTATCCGGGGTAAGGAAGTTGCTGTTTTTCCGGGTTGTTAGTTTCCTTGAGGTGGCTCCCCCTGCTGTTTACGTTTCGAATGCGACTTGCCTGAATGGAGGCATTTTGCTGCTGTTGAGCAGCTAGCCTGGAAAGAGGCACAAGTTTCTGTGAGGCACAACAGCAGCTGCAGCAGCAGAGGAAGACGTCGGGAGCAAGGAGAGGTCCATGTGGTGGGGATTGTGCCTTGCCCGCCCTCCATGGCAGCTGCGCAGTGAGGGAAGCTGGCCCAGCCCTCCACTGCTGGGCTTGGGGAACTGACCTGCTTCCTTCATGAAAAGGGCCACTGATCAATAAGTGGGGCAGGGGTCATATCTATACAAATCATGAATGTGCCCCTCAAAATGTCAGGGCTGGAAGTTCCTACAGGGATTCCCCGAGTGAGTCACAGTGGCCAGTGCTTGCTGTGCTGGGGGCTGGGCGCCCAACGGTGTGTGTGTGTGGGGGGGGGATTCTGGCGTGCCTCCATCTGGAGTGTCTCAGAAGTGGCAGGTCCTGCCGTGGCCTCTGGTTGGCTGCTTTCTCGTCCGCTCGTCACCCAGCAGAAGACCCAGTCTAAGCCCTTTGATGCACTTTCTCGCCTGAACTTCCTTTGGCTGGGAAGGAAAGAGGAAGTCGGCCTGTTTCATGACTGTGTTATGACCACATCCCACTGGTGTAAATTACAGAGTGGAGAAATTGGAGAAACTCTGAGGGAGCCTTGTGGCACATTTGTGGCAAAGCATCTCAGTCAGCCTTGGAGCGTCAGGCTGAATTCCTGCCCTGGGCGCTGCTGATGCAGCAGCCCAGCCTGCTGGCGACCCCGTCCAGGACCCCGAGAGACCAGCTGCTTTCAGAAGGCGCCCCACTCTTCTCCTCCACGGGGCCTCTTCTTGCATGCGTTTTGGATTGCAGCGTCAGCCTGCTTCCCCTTGCGGGGGCTGGGGGGGAACACTGTGAGAGGACACGCCGGGGTGGAGGCAAGCTGTCCACCTGGGGGGGCCCTCCTGGGACGGGGTTTGCCCACTGGATTCCCCAAGAAAGGCAGAAGCAGCCCTCCCCCCACCCCACCCCCGCCGTGCCCCACTCCCAGACACCTTTGGAGGGCAAGCCAGGCACCCAAGCGAGAGGTGGGGATGTGGGTGGCTCCTCCCCTGGGAGCCAAGCAGGGCCTCTGGTCCACTGAGCTCTCTCCTTTCCTGAGCAGAGTCTGCACATCGTGGAGGCAGTTGAGGGTAGAGAGATTATTCACAGCCAGAAAGTGAAGCCTTGAACTCGCCTTTAGAGGTGGAGGAATGTTTGCCGGGAGGGGCGGGGGTGGGGGTGTGCATATGGACATGGATTTTCTGCACACCTGGTTTGTGTCAGGTGGGCACACAGGCATCCACCACAGACACATCATCCAGCTATATTTTTCTTCTTTTGAAGTAAAGTTTCTTACAGTGATGTCTGATGGTTCCAACTGGCCACTTCAGAACCTAGCCCGGCTGACACCCCCCCCCCACACACACACGAGTTTTCCTTCTGCCCCGCCCTTGAACTGCCCTCAGCCATTTTGGGCACGTGGGAACATGTGCTTCTCTTCCGTCGGGATGGTGCATCTTGAGGTTGCTGAGTGCAATCTGCTTGTGCAAGGAGCACGAGCCTCTCGCAGGCATTGCCTGGCACTTCACCCTCCCCCTGCACCCCTTGTGCAGCAGCTACTCACTGAGCCAAGAGGCACTTTTTAGAGTGGGAGGTTTTCTTGTATTTAGCAGCAGGGAGAGCAAAAGGCCCTGCCAGCCCCAGCCTGGCATCCCTCCAGTGGCTGTGAATCACATGCTGGGGTCTCCCTTCTGTTTCCTGGTCAATATTTGCACAATATAAGTGGAAAATCAGACATCACCAAGACCTGGCAATGGCTTAAGAATGGCAACTTGAAGAAAGAAACAGAGGGTTTAATACTGGCTGCACAAGAACAGGCACTAAGAACAAATGCAATAAGAGCCAAAGTCGAAAAATCCACCACAAACAGCAAGTGCCACCTTTGTAAAGAAGCAGATGAAACAGTGGACCACCTAATCAGCTGTTGTAAAAAGATTGCACAGACTGACTACAGACAAAGGCATGACAAGGTAGCAAGGATGGTACACTGGAACATCTGCAAAAGATACAAGCGACCTGTTGCCAAAAATTGGTGGGACCATAAAATTGAAAAAGTTCTAGAAAACGAAGATGCAAAAATATGATGGGACTTCTGACTACAAACAGACCAACATCTGCCACACAGTACACCAGATATAACTGTAGTTGAGAAGAAAGAAAAACAAGTCAAAATAATCGACATAGCAATACCAGGGGATAGCAGAATAGAAGAAAAAGAAATAGAAAAAATCACCAAATACAAAGATCTACCAATTGAAATTGAAAGGCTGTGGCAGAAGAAGACCAAAATAATCCCAGTGGTAATTGGCTCCCTGGGTGCAGTCCCAAAAGACCTTGAAGAGCACCTCAACACCATCGGGGCCACAGAAATCACCATCAGCCAATTCCAAAAAGCAGCTTTACTGGGAACAGCCTACATTCTGTGACGATATCTATAATAATAACAGCAACAACATTGATAATAAGAGCACTGACTCACTACCGGAAGCACCTGAGGAGGAGTCAAGGAAGGGGCCATAGAGCAGAGGCAAGCAGGGACAGGTCAGGGGACCCTCACTCGCTCCCCTCGTGGCCATTAGGATAGTTGGTGCAAAAGGTCGATGCCCTGGAACTCCCTCTCCAACAGCCCCCCACCCCACCCCCCGCCCGGATTTTGCCTGATCCTGTGAGGTGGCTCTTCTGTCCTCAGAACCAGAGCAGGCCAAGGTGACCGAGCGGGCGTCACGCTCAGAAGCTCTCCTTGCTGCTGCTGCTGCTGCTGCTTCATGACCTGCTCCATTCCATGAGCTCAGTGCGGGAATTATTCAGTCAGTCAAAGTGTTTGGGAGGCTGCTGGAGGGTCAGGGTCAGGGTCAGGGTGACCCAAATGTACTCTACCCCAAGGCCCAAGGGGGTTCAAAGCAGCAGCCTCTGCACGATCATGGGGTGCACCCTCTTCCTCAAGTGGGGGGAGTGGGGGCAGGCTGAGAGGCTGGAAGGAGAGCTTGGCCCCACTGGCCCCCCTCAAGCCAGCACGCAGCTTCCCCCCTTTGAGACCGCTGGGGCTGCCTTCTCACGGCAGTGACATCAAGGCAGAAGAATCAGCGCGCTGCGGGGCGGGGGTGTCCCTGGAGGTCTTCAGCCCCCTGCCCCGTCTCTGCTCTTTCAGCCCCCCACTGCTGCACGACTCCATGAGGCAGATGGCTTGGCTGGTCCTGCTCTGCTCTGGGCCTCCACTTGGCAGGTGGGACTGAGACTGCCTTGGTCGCCCTAGTGGATGACCTAGGCCAGGAACTAGACAGGGGGAGTGCGTCCCTGTTGGTTCTGCTGGACCTCTCGGCAGTGTTCGATACCATCGACCATGGTATCCTTCTGGGCCGCCTCTTGAGTATAGGAATCGGAGGAACTGCATTGCAGTGGTTCTGGTCCTTTCTTGGGGGGAGGGTCCAGAAGGTGGTGCTGGGGGACTATTGCTCAGCTCCGTGGCCGTTGGCCTGTGGGGTCCTGCAGGGTTCGGTCTTGTCCCCCATGCTGTTCAACATCTACACGAAACCATTGGGAGAAGCCATCAGACTTGGACTGAGTTGTCAACAATATGCCGGTGACACTCAGTTGTGCCTCCTTTGGTGCCCCCCGGCTTGATGGGGTGGAAGCAGCTGCTCTCCCAGGCCCTCTTCTCCCATTCCAGCGGAGCAAACGCACCGGGCAACTGGCTGGAGGATGCACAGAGGCATTTCTGGCCCGCCTGCTGTGGTGGCTGCTCTCCCTCCTGGTGGCCATAGGAGGAGAATCCCCACTATCCATGGTCACCCACTGGGTGCTCCTGGCCAGTGTCGACTGGGCCAAAGTGCTGGACGGGCAGGAGCTGCGTGCAGAGGAAGTGTGTCCATTCCTCCTCCCTATGCAGAGTTTGGGACAAGCTTTCAGTGTCTGATGAAAGAGAAAGGGACTCCCAAGAAGCCTCTGCCCCCTCCCACACACACCTTCACTGAATTAGAACACACCAGAGAGGGAGGGAAGCGCTGACCCCGCTGAAGCCATCCTGGCATGTGGCCCGCAGGGCTTGGCCTCCGAAAAGTGTGCCTTAACCTCCTCCTCCTCCTCCTTCTCCCAGAAGGTGCCTCTGCAGATGTGCATCCCATGGCCAATGAGCCTGCGGTGGCAGCCCAGTCACAGACTTGGAGAGATCTCCCCATCGCTTGCCTGCCCTCCTTCCTGGCGGCTGCCTCCACCTGACACTTTTGCGGTGAGTTGTAACGATGTCATTATAGCTCACCGCAAAAGCAGCAGGTGGAAGCAGCAAAGGTGGGAGCGGCCACCAGGAGGGCAGGAGGGAAGCCAGCAAGTGGGCAGTCCCCACCCCCCACCTGCCTGCCTGCCTGCCTCCTCACCGCTGCTGCCAAACCGCTTCTTCTTCCATGTCAGGTCATAATGATGTTGCCATGTTGCATGATAATGTCTTTATAACTTGCCATGAAAATGGCTGGTGGAGGCTGCAGGGAGGGCAGGTGATGGGAAACGCCCCACCCCACCCCTACACACAATGCATGCAAAGCCCACCCACCCACATGGGCAAAGGGCGCAGGCTGGTCCTGGGTCACACGTGACTCTGGCCCTAGCCGCCCCTGCCCACTGGCCACCTTAGGCAACTGCCTGGTTCGCCTAGTGGGTGGGGTGGCCCTGGTTCCAGTGAAAGCCTATGGAAAGGCCTGGACCATCTCCTTGCAGCCTGAACATAAGCTACCATAAGCTACACTGTCTCTACTCCCAATGCCCCTAGTGGTCATTAGGACAGTTGGTGCAAAAGGTCGAGGCACTGGAAGTTCATCTCCAACACAAACTGCCCAAACAGGCCCGGTGCGGCCTTTGACCCCAGCGCCCAAGTCCCACCATTGCTCCTGCTAACTGGTGCAAAGGGCAGGTGTCTGCTGCTGCTGCTGCTGCACTCTCTGGCCTGCCCTCTTTCTCTCTGCCTCTGGGTTTGCAAACAGGAAGGAGTCGGAGACAAGCATGGGGGGGGGGAGTGGGGAGGCTGGTCAGGGACTCAGAGGGGCTGGGGGCAGCCTCCCAAGAAAGAGATGGGGCCGTGAAAAAGCTCCATCCTTCAGATGAACCATTTGCCTTAGGCACCCTCTCTCAGGAACGGTGGTCTTCTTGGATGCTGCCTGCAAGTGTGTCTGCGACCCTGGAGGAGAGGCCACTTGGAAAGAGAGAAACCTGAAAGCCAGGCACATGGGGGTGTCCAATACCAGACTTGAGGGTTGTGTGGTGAAGTCACAGACACGTGGAAGGCACACACTGGCACACTCTGTGTGAACATCCCCCCACCCCCACCCCCACCCATATATCTGTCCTTCACCGTGACCAGCAACAGCGGTCTACAGCAATCTAATGAAATGTCTGGCACAGGGGTGCAGCAAGGTTGGAGTGGGCCCAGAGACGGGATTTCAAAATGCCCCCCCTCAAAGTCCAGGGCCTCCACACACCCCAGGCTCCCAAGGATTTAAGTATGATATTCCAAAATAAGTCTGCTGCCTGGAAATACATTTCACTGAATGCACACACGCACACTTCACAATATAGAGTGATATACATTGAGTACTATATATTTGTGCTACTTTTAATGCCTAGAACACACTAGAAACACTAATTATTAAAATGAGCCCCTTGTTGCAGATTAGCAAAGGAGACTGTCAACCATGCAGGGTGAGCCTGTGTCTGTTTTCTCAGAATTCTGAACAAATTCAGTAACGGGGAGTCATGTGACATGTCTCTGGTGGTGGGGGGAGCTGGAGGCAGCGGGCCCCGAGACAACTGTCTCCCGTTGCCCAACGGTAGTGATGCCCCTGGTCTGCCATGACTTCTGGAAAGGAGGGAGTGGCTGGCCTGGATGCAGAAAGCCTGCCCCCGCCCTCCCTCCGTGTTTGCTGGTGAAACAGGCCGCTTGTCCCCTGGGGCGGAGCCCTCGCCAAGGTCCGGGGTCTGGGCCCTCCACCCGCCTCTTTCTCTTTCCAGCCCGCCCCACCGCCACCATCCTGAGCCCCCCTCTTGCTTCCATGTCAACCAGTGACCTCCTCCTTGGCTTTCTGTGCTGCCACTCAAGAGTCTGTTTGCCTGCCAAACCCAGCTGGGCCAGTCACCGCTTAGTGGGATCAGGGACGGGACAAGAAGCTTCAAGGAGAGTCGACTCGCCAAAGAAGGCAAGGGGGAAGCCCCAAGGCTAGGAGGGCACTCCTCATTCTGGCCACCTGCAGGAAATGAGCTGGCTTTGTTTCCCGGGGTAATCAAGCCGGGGGGGGGGGTGTCACGTGAATAAGTCCCCCAAGGAAGGCATCCCAAGTGAAGTCAAAGCAGAAGCCAGCCAAAGGCACGGTGCGGTCGAGTAAGTGGCACTAAGAGATGATGCAGCCCAGGCGCACAGGCACACCGACATGTGCGGAGAATGAGGAGTGCCCAAAAGCAGGCAGGCCCTCCTCCCCACCCCCCGTCTTCTGCCTCCACAGGCCAGGTCGCTGAGAAGGTGGACGGCCGTGGTTGCCTCTGCCTACCCTTTAGCCGCCTCTGCTTGCAAGCCCAGGGGGGCTGTCCTGGAAGTGGCCCTGAGCCTCTGGGGTAGAGAAGGAAAGAAACTAGCAGAACTCAATGGTTGCTGTCTCCAAGAAGGCAGATTCAAAGACCCCAGTGGGGAACTCCTCACTCTATCCAGCCACTAGTCTTTGCCTAAGCCAAGCCAAGGGCATGGACATCCGCTGACCAAGGCAAGCAGTGGGGCTTCGGCACTGTGGCCATCCTAAGCCCGCTGGGATGATTCCGTGTCTAGGCCCAAAGCAGGCAGTGGTGCTGAGCAAGCACATCCCCAGGCAAGAGCAGCTCCTCTCACTGTCCCTGCTCAGCAGAACTCTGGCATGGAGCAGAGCTGGACTCCCATAGCAGCTGCGCTTACCTGTGGACTGATCCCAGGACAGGGTCCTTCTTGGTGACCTGGGAAAAGGCCGTACCTGAGCACAGATGGACGACAACAGGGCTTAGCAGACTGGCACAGTCCAGCGCCAGAGCAGAAATCTCTGGAGACAGGCAGGCAGGCATCTGGCATTCTGTGGCCAGCCACGCTCTGCTGTGTGCAGAGCAGGGAGCATGGTGAGCCTTCCCCTCGCCCTCAACGGATCTGGAGCAGAGAAGGGGCAGGTCTGTCCATCCTCTGCTGCCTGTTGTTCCACTCGGAGCCCCTTGTGGGGAGAGTTTTCACACCCGCCACTCAAAGGCCCTGCAGAGCACCCCGTTCCACCTCCAAGTCCATGGCGTGTCCCTCCTTTCTGACCCACCAGCGCCCGTCACCCTCTGGGAAGAAAGAGAAGCACTGAAGGAGGACGCCGTGAGCAGCAACCCAGCCAGAAGGGCGGCAGCAGGAGCCATCTGGACGCTGCAGACGCCCCGTGAGGTTCTCAAGGAGCAGAAGCGCCAGGGAGGGTGATTCCTAGCTCCAGATGGGCCGATAACAATGCAGTCCGTCATTAGCAGCCCCTTCTCCCCTCCCCCGCCCCCGACCAGCCCACTGGGTCCTCCTGTTGGGTTTGCAGAGCGGGTTGAGCCAAACGAGCACGTTGCTTCGGGGCTCAGCAGCCCTGCCCCTTGCTCCGAGGTCCGGAGAGACACTCACGATCCCTGCTGAAAGGCGGGGCCTCTCTCTTGCCGCATGGCCCCAGCTCAGCAGAACTCTGGCAGGGAGCATTCATTTCTGGCCTCCAGGAGTGGCCTCACACAATCCTGATGTCAGACTGTGCCAACGGGCAGCCGCTGTCGCATGAGGCGAGCTGAGGTGCCACCTCCAGCTGTGCTTCTGAGGAGCCCTGGAGAGTGGCAGCGCAGCAGGAGGCAGGCAGGCAGGCTGGCTGGCCCTCATGGGACGGATCCAGCATAGGGACAAACTGGGAGGGCGGGAGCGGGGGGGGGGCTGACCGAGGAGTGGCTCATCCCAAGGAGCGGGCCGGGCAGGCTGAGGAGGCGCAGCTGCCTCTGCTTCCTGGCAGGAGCTGGGGTTGCTGGCTCCTCTCTCCCCCACCCCGCCTGAGAGCAGCACTACCTGCAGGCTGGCCACTCATCAGGTAGAGCTGCATGGCTGACCTGCAGGCTGCCTGCCGGCCAGGGCTGCCTTCAACCAGTCATTCGTCAGGTAGAGCTGTGCAATTAACATGTAATCAGGACAAATGGCCAGCAAGTGCCCCAAGTTGCTGCCAGGAAGCAGAGGCAGCTGTGCTTCCTCTCTCTCTCTCTCTCTCTCTCTCTCTCTCTCACACACACACACACACACACACACACACCTACCTCACCGGGCATCAGGACATATCTCAGAAGTGTCCTTCCATACTTCCTGTGCTGTGATACTGCAGTCCCTACGCTGACAGCAGGGTGCGGTTCATATTTCCAATGCCTTGTTTCCAATTTAATTGCTGCGATATAGTGCTATGACGTCATATATCTGGCGTAAAAAGGTTGCTGTTTTTTGGGGTTGTTAGTTTTCGCGAAACTGCTCCCCCTGCTGTTTACGTTTTGGATGTGATTTGCCTGAAGCAAAGCATTTTGCTGCTGTTGAGCAGCTAATTTGGAAAGTGCCCTGAACTCATTTGCATTCGGACTAGGATAGAACCTTCATTCCAAATCTATATTTTGAGTTTCTTTTCAGCTTCAAAACTGGGATTCCAAAAGAGCGTGTGTGACTTTTCAGCCTGAGGTCATTTCCAGCTTTTGTTTTGTGTGTCAAGCAAAAGTGTGTGGCGGGGGAGGGGCTTGAGCAATCTGACTTGGAATCTGAATGTCCTCAGGAACGCGGACAGAGCTCAGGGTGGGCCTTCAGCAGCTCAGGCCCCAAGGGCTCCAGGGCAGCCTTTCTTGCGAGGGGCCAAGGTGGAGTCGGGGGGGGGGGCAAGAGAAGTGGAAGCAAGCTGCTGCTGCTGCTGCTGGGATGCCCAAGGAGGGAGCAGATTCGGGGGGGGGGGCAGAAGATGCACAGCAGGAGATTCCTTTCCCCACCGGACTGTGCACTGGCCATTCTGCTCTGCCCGTCCAAAGCGTGCCTGAAGAGCCTGTCCCACCTAGCCTGCTTCCTGGTCCAGGGAGGGGAGGATTCGCTTTGAGGCACCCGGGGGCTGTCCCATGAAGTGCAGGAGGGCTGGTGCTCTTTTCAAGGAGGCTTCAAGACGTGCTGGTGACGTGGCCTGGAGGAGAACTGCAGCCACTCACCGGAAAAGGCCACTTCTGCTTGGAAGCCGCCAACGCAGACACAACTTGGGAAGAAGAAGGCAAAAGGGCAGCCTGGAGTGTTGCCTCTCTGCAAAGAGCCTGCTTCGCACAGAAACACAAATGCCCCAGGACATCTGGCTCCAGCATGGATTCCTCCTTGTCCGAGTCCTACACTTGCAGCCGGGTTCCCATACCAAGGCCCTGGGCCCGAGACAGCTGTGCACAGTCAGGCCTTCGGGCTGTGTGTTTCCTGCACACGGTCTCTCTCACACACAGGCCCCTCACACAGGGCCGGATGAAGGGCCACTGGTGCCCTCAGCACAGCCCAACAATGGTGCCCCCCCCCAGTGCCCTCCATTGCTTAACTGACAAGATATTAAGACTCAAGCAAATTATTTACTTATACCTTGATATTTATTTAAATTTTTAAAAGTTTTCTTCTAGATTTTTTAAGGTAAAACAAAACAGTCCCACTGCCTATAATTTCTTATAAATAGCTGCAACAGAAGGAACGATTGAGAAAAATATTTCTTCTTCAAGGTCAGACATCATAACATACGACCATCTTTTAGGTGAAGGTTTATCAATATTTTGTACTGCTCTTTGCAGTAATCTTTCACAATTACTTTTTACTTCAGAGACATAGTTTAGTAGTTTCTCAAAACTTTAGTTGCTCACCGAGCCAAAGAAAATGTTTTTTTAACAATGCAGAGTAAAGTCAAACACGACAGATAAAAACAATTACAAGAAATTGACTAAAGTTGAGTGTGGCAGAAATGCAAGGTGGCAAAAGAAATGCAAAGTGACAATAAGGGAGGCGAAAAGAGAGTTTAAAGAACATTTAGCTAAAAGTATCAAGGGGGATAATGAAAACTTCTTTAAATACATCAGAAGCAGGAAACCTGCCAGGGAGGCGGTTGGACCATTAGACAATGAGGGAGTGAAAGGGATTATTAAGAAGGATATAGAGGTTGCAGAGAAGCTCAATGAGTTCTCTGCATCCATCTTCATGGCATAGGATAGTGAGCATATACCCGTTCCTGAACCAGGCTTTTTAGGGTTAGAGGCTAAAGAACTGAGTCAGATAGAAGTGACAAGAGACGATGTTCTAAACTGTCTGGAAAAACTGTAAACTAGCAAATCGCCAGGGCCAGATGGCATCCATCCAAGAGTCCTCAGAGAACTCAAATGTGAAATTGCCGACCTCCTTACTAAAATATATAATTTATCCCTGCAGTCAGGCCCTGTACCGGAGGACTGGAAGGTAGCAAATGTAACACCGATTTTCAAAAAGAGATCCAGGGGCGATCCGGGAAATTACAGGAGTAATTACAGGAGTGTGGTGGGTGGTAGTGCCCAAAGAGGGCAAGGAAGCTACCAGAATTATTTCAAAGGAATTGGGCAAAGGGCTGGTTTTTAAGTGATTTTTGAAGTTTATAAGTCTTTAGGGTTTTTCTCCATAGGGAAGAATGGAGGTTTCAGCACCCCATAACCGCACTTGGGGGTGCTGGGGTGGCCCAGAGTGAGTAGTGGTGTAGTGCACAGAGGGTGCCAACCACCCCCCATGGGTTGCTAACCCATGGGGTACTGGGTTTTGTTGTTTCTGAGGTGTTCTGAGTGTAGATTATTTGGTAGCATATAAGATTTTCAATGACAAACCAGGAATCCACTCTTATTTGCTAACCTTAAAGTCACATAAACTTTAAAAATCAGCCCTTTGCCCAATTCCTTTCAAATAATTCTGATAGCTTCCTTGCCCCCCTTGGGCACTACCACCCACCACACTCCGCTCTAGTCCACCCCTTTGCCCCCAATGTGAAGCTATACATTTGCTGCAATCCTCATTATTCCCTATGAGGAATTCAAAAATACTTTTAAAATTCACCAATAATCAGAGGAGTGTCCGATTACCTTGGGGTTTGGTGGGTGGTAGGCACCCCTGGGTGCCTACCACCCACCCCACTTTTGTGCCCCTAGGTGCTCCACAATAGGGGATAATGGGGTGGTTCAGGTCCCATTATAACCTATGAGAAAAATAATTTTAAATATTCATAAAAAAAATTGTAGGAGTGTCCGATTGCTTCAGGGTTTGGGTGGTTGTTGGCAACCACGGATGCTCCACAATTGGGAATAATGGGCTGGTTTGAGTCCCATTATACATACGTACATATATATATATATATATATATATATATATATATATATATTCATTTAAAAAATCATACAAGTGTCCGATTGCTTTGGGGTTTGGGTGGTAGGTACCCATGGGTGCTAGCTACCACCCCATCCACCTTTGGCAGTTCAAACTGGTTCAAACCAAACCGGTTCAAATACAAACTGAACCAGGGGGGTTCGAGCAAAATTAAAACCGAACTTCCCCCTCCTGGTTCGAACCCGGTTCAAATTCAAACTGAACTCGGTGAACCGGTTTTGTGCAAATACCTAGGGATAAGTAGAGATAAATGGAGAGTTTTCACAATGGAGGGAAGTAAGAAGATCCCCCTGGGATCTGTACTGGGACCAATGCTTATTAATTTATTCATCAATGATCTCGAAGTAGGGGTAAGCAGCGAGGTGGCCAGATTTGCAGATGATACCAAACTCTTTCTGGTAGTGAAATCCAAAACGGATTGTGAGGCGCTCCAAAAGGATCTCTCCAAACTGGGGGAGTGGGCAACAAAATGGCAAATGCAGTTCAGTGTTGGCAAGTGTAAAGTGATGCACATTGGGACAAAAAAACCCAACTTCAAGTATACACTGATGGGATCTGAGCTGTCGGTGACTGACCAGGAAAAGGATCTTGGGGTCGTGGTGGACAGCTTGTTGAAAGGGTCGACTCAATGTGCGACAGCTGTGAAAAAGGCCAGTTCCATGCTAGGGATCATTAAGAAGGGGAATGAAAATAAAACAGCTAATATTCTAATGCTGTTATTCAAAATGATGGTGCGGCTACACCTGGAGTACTGTGTACAATCCTGGTCACCACATCTAAAAAAAGGACATTGTAGAAATGGAAAAGGAAAGGCTACAACACCGGGGGCTATGCAGTTTAGAAAAAAGACAACTGCAGGGAGACATGATAGAGGTCTATAAAATCATGCATGGAGTGGAGAAAGTGGAAAGAGAGAAATCCTTCTCCCTCTCACATAACACTAGAACCAGGGGCCATCCCATGAAATTTATTGCCAGGAAATTTAGGACCAACACACAGAAGTCCTTTTTCACACAACGCATAATCAACTTGTTGCATTCTCTGCCACAAGATGTGGTGACAGCCAACAACCTGGATGGCTTTAAGAGGGGTTTGGATAACTTCATGGAGGAGAAGTCTATCATCGGCTACTAGCTGGAGGGCTATAGGCCACCTCCAACCTCAAAGGCAGGATGCCTCTGAGTTCCAGTTGCAGGGGAGTAACAGCAGGAGAGAGGACATGCCCTCAACTCCTGCCTGTGGCTCCTAGCAGCATCTGGTGGGCCACTATGTGAAACAGGATGCTGGACTAGATGGGCCTCCTTGGGCCTGATTCAGCAGGGCTGTTCTTATGTTCAGTGAAAGGGTTAAGGGCATGATAGGGGGAAAACTCTGTGGTGCCCCCCTTCCCCTTGATGCCCTAAGCACGTGCTTGTTTTGCCTTATGGTTAATCCAGGGCTGCCCTCACGTGTCCAGGGTGGAGTCATGTGGTCCCTGGGGGTTACATCCAGAGTCCAGACCAGAATGGTTAAATTATTGCTGTTGTCGTGGGGGGGGGGATCGGGTGGGGGGGATGCGCCTAGAGTGAGCAGCAGCCATTCTGGAAAGGTCTGTTCAGCCTTGTTGGCGACGGAGGCCTCCCAGGCTCCTCCCACTTCTCGTTAGTGCCACAAGCTCCGCCTCCAGACGTGCTTCCAAGAAATGGAGACAGAGCTTCCCTGAAGCATCACAGTGGGGCCAGTGGGAAGCACACCTGGCTCATGCAGTCAGTGTTCCTGTCACAGGGATGTCCAGGAATTTTGGACTTTGACTCCGACTCCCATCACCCCCTGCTGCACTGGCCTTTGGCTGGCAATGATGATGGCCGTTGTCCATCAACCCCTTCTGGGAATCCCTCTGATGGGAAAGCCTGAACACGGCCGCGATGCCTTCCCGCCTTCACAAGGAAGAGGCCATTTCTCAGCATTTCACCACTTCCCTTCTTGGGTGGCTTGTCGAAATCCCAGGCAAAGCAAGACAGAAGGGCCCCTCTGTGGGACAGGAAGTGGCCAGTGGTGTCATGGAGCAAAAAGTGGCCGGCTTCCTTGTGGTCCTGGCCGGTGGGGAGGGTGGGCGAGGCGACTCCCAGCTTTGCCCAAGAACAGCTCCAGTCCCATCTCTCCTGGGCTCTGGGCCTGCCCACTGTCAGCAGGAGGGGAGGCGTGGGGCTGGGGGGAGCAGTTCTCACACTCGTCCCTGGGACTTCTCCTGAGCCAGAGCACAACCCCTGGAAGGGCTTGCAAATGAACGGAAGCCTGAAAGCAGGACTGCTAGAACCCTGCTGAAGACAAAGGCTGGCGTGCAGCTGGCGTTGCTCTCTGAGAGCCTCCTGCGTCCTGGAGTCCGTCTGCTCCCTGCCGAGCGGAAACGAAAGCCACGCTGGCTCAGCTCAGACGGGCTGCTGCTGCTGCTGCTGCTGCGGCGTCTGCTCACAAAAGAGGCCTGCAAAATGCGGACTTCCGTGGGTGGCTGTCCATATCACCCAGGCAGCCCCTTGGCAGGATCAGAGGCCATCCCTAGGGACTCTCCCGTCCCTCGTGGACGATGTCGGGGTGGCCCACCCAGCAGGGCAGGTCGCAAGCAAGCGGTGCCAAGCCTGTTTCCAGAGCCAGGCTGAATGCCCAGGAGCCTCCGTCCTGGCGAGGAGACGGTCACGGCACACCCAGCCCGGGCACCAGGCAAGGAGCCTTCCAAACGCTCGCGGAAGTCCTGCAACAGACACAGCATCCACGGCGTCATACTCCCGCCACACACAATGGCAGAGGTGGCCGCAGCCTCGTCCTCCCTCGGCGTGCAACAGAGGGACCGCCTTGCCCGAGGGTGCTCCTCCCCTCCCCGTAGCAGCTGGTCCTCACGGTCCTGGCAGGGAGGGGGGCGCCAAAGGAGGAGGCACAGCTGCCTCTGCTTCCCAGCAGCAGCAGCTCAGCGGGCTGCTCCCTCCCCCTCTCCCCACCCTGTTGAATGGTCAACCTGCAGGCAGGCAGCATGGCTCTCAGGCAAGGCGGGAGAGGGAGGAGCCCCCTGGCTGCCTCCTTTGGCAACCCCCCACCCACAGGGGCGTAGCAAGGTTGGAGGGGGCCCAGAGACAAGATTCTAAAATGAAATCTTAAATGAGGCTGAATAGTGGTAACAAAAAGCATACTAACATTTTGATAGATAGATAGATAGATAGATAGATAGATAGATAGATAGATAGATAGATAGATAGATAGACAGACAGACAGACACACAACCTATGTGCCACAATAGAACATCATCCTAAATTATTTTTAAGAAGATTTTGTAAATTGTGGACGATGCAAGTCATTGAATGGTCCTAGAGAAAGACCTGCTGTTCTGGTAGCTCCAGGTCTTCACACTCACATCGATTTCAGAGGATGAATACGACTGAAGGAAGCCCGGGCAGGTGCGCGGCTGGCGGAGTCAGTCATGTGACCTGCCTCTGGGGGGGCGAAGGCAGTGGGCCCCCAGACAACTGTCTCCCCTGGCCCTAGGATAGTTATGCCCCTGCCCACCCAACTCAGTAGGACAAGCCCCGGCTGTCCCTAGCCCAGATTGCTTGATTGATGTTTAATCTAGTTGGATGTGCAGAAAAGTGATTTGGGGAAGGGTGCACAGGCTCCAGTGGGGAAAAGTCTCCAGCGGGGGTGGGGGGGGTGGGGGCGGGTTGTCTAAAACAAAGCCAAGGGAGGCTCTCTCCTCCTGCTCAAGCGGGTGTTGGCTTGCATGGGGGATGGTGTCCCGCCTCTCGGGAATGGAAGGTGGGCAGGGAAAGGAGGCAGTTCACCATTCATTACGGAATGACTGACATGCTGCCATGTCCTAGCCGGGCTTGGCACGCTTCCTGCCCCCGCCCTGCCTGAGTTTGAATGGCCATTTATTAAAGCAACTGGCAGAGCTAACTGGATAAAACGGCCAGCCAAAGAAAGCATGCCGCGAAGACACAAAGCGATCCACGGAGCCCTGCAAAGCTCGCGGGCCCCAATGGCCGCTTGGTCTGCTCAGCACTGTGGCATCTGTTTCCCAACAAGGCGCCACCCAAGGCCATTGGGACGCCATGGGTTCAGGGGGAATGACACGTGCTCTGAGCATAAAGGGCTCCAAAATCTGAGGAGGCCCATCCTGTCCTGCTCATCGGTTGTGAGGCCTCTGGGGCCAGCCAGCCTCTCCAGGATCTGAAGCAGGATGGACACCTGCTTTGCCTCTTGTCGGCTGCCCCCACTCCACCAAAAGGAACTGGGACGCGGCTGCCTTTGCCTTTGGCAAAGGGCTCATTGGCTGCTTCCCTTTTCTCTGCAACAGCCATATTTTTCCATTCACTTTTTATGGAGCAGCCACAAGACACGGACGGCTTCCAAGTGGTTGAATTCCAGCTTTTTCTCTGCTTCCCCCTCCCCGCCCTCACCATCCTGGGTCTTCTCCTCCAAGACCTTTATTTGGGCAGAAGACGCAATTGCCATGGGCCAGGGTGGCCAGACAAAGCCCTCGTGAGGTTTCTCAGGGGTCCTGCGCCTTCCCGTGACCCGCATTTGCCTTTTCCATTCTTGGTGCCTCCTGGGGCTCCCTCTCTGCAGCACAAGAGGGGGAGAGGAGAGGACATCACAGAATTCTGCCCCTGCACACCTCCCCTGGGAACAGAAATGGGCATGGACAAGTCATAACAAGTCCATCCAAGGGACGATTCACAGCCATCCTGCTCCACAGAGGAAGCCATCCAAGCCACAGAATCTGCAAGCAACCCTCCCCACCCACCCACCCCACATTCTTTGTAGTTGCCAGAGACCTTTGTGAATGGAACGGACTGGTGAGCCGAACTTACAGAAGGTGTGTGGCTAGCAAAGAGCACTGCCTGGAGCCTCTGTTTCAATTTAATGTCCATCGAATTGGGAGAATCATCCTGGAGAGAATCTACCTATGTGGTCACTAAGAGTCGACACCGACATGACGGCACTTCATCAATCAGTCAGTCAATCCATTGGGGGAAAGCGATGCCTCAGCAGCAACAGCAGCAGCACTGGGGCAAATATGGCTGCAGACATCAGCCTCTCCATCTCAGCCACATGCCTGCTGTGCTGGGGAGCAGTGATGCCGCCCCAAGGAAGAGGCGCCCTTGTTGGACTCCAACTCCCATCAGCCCCAGCCAAAATGGTCTTTGGCCATTGTGGCTGGGGCTGATGGGAGTTGTAGTCCAACAATATCTGGGGACCCAAGACTGAGAGCCCCTCATTCCTTAGCTAGCGAGAGCAGCCAGTCAGTAACAGTTCCATGCCGAATACATCCCCATCACAATGGACGTCTTGTATTTATTGGAAGAACAACTGCAGCTGTACTGGGCAAAAGCAGCAAGAAGACATCACAGAGATCCTGTCTGGAACAGGCCATAGAAATCTCGGTCCTCATCACTGCCCACAACGCTGACCCAGCGGCCTCTGTTCCAACCCTCTTTTCTAAGACGCAGTATTTCTGAGGGCAATTCTTAGGTGAACTGGAGAACGGCCCATAAGCTGCTGTTCTTCCAGACGCTTTAGACACAGACTGTCTTCCTATGAAGACATACCACGACATAGGAAATGAAGGGCAACATCCCACAACAGTCTTGTTACAAGAAGACGCAGAACTTTATAATCTAATTACTAACCTGTCTCATGAATTGTTGGTAAAATATAAAAAAAAGGGAGTTCTAGCATATTGATTGCAAAGGAAATGGCCAATATTGTCAGATATGTCTTCTGAAGAGATTGCCTTCTTGTACAACTATTCTAACCATGAACTGAACTTCCTTAATTGGATCTGATCACATGGGTTTGTGGTAACACATGGAAGAAAGCCCATAACTGACAGCATGCCTCAGTCAAGTACCCTTTCTTGTCCAAAATAACTATGGCACCACCTTTATCCGCAGGTTTAATCACAAATTCTGAATTATTCCTTCAAGACCATAAAGCCTGCTTTTCTTCCAATGCATAATTATAATGCCTAACTTTATTCAGTTTCTCCAAGATGTCTATATCTCTTAACACAGCAGCTGTGATGGGGCATATTCCGAAGTTACTAGTTGCAGTGGCCCTGAGTCGTATATTTGACTGAATTACTTGGAGTATAATGAAGTAATTTCAATACAGTTTCATTTGGTTTTTATGATTTACAGTATAGTAGGAATTTGATGATAAGGTTCCGAGTCTTGTAACAAGAATGTTTGTTGTAGGATGTTTTGCTTCATTTCCTATGTGATGCCGCTGAGTACCAGTTGCAGGGGAGTAACAGCAGGAGAGAGGGCATGCCCCTCTCAGCTCTTGCCTGTGGGCTCCTCAGAGGCAGCATCTGGTGGGCCACTGTGCAAAACAGGATGCTGGACTAGTTCGGCCTTCTTGGGCCTGTTCCAACAGGGCTGTTCTTATGTTCTTATGTCATGGTATGTCTTTATGGGAAGACAGTCTGTGTCTAAAGCATCTGGAAGAACAGCAGCTTATGATCCCTTCTCCAATTCACCTAAGAATTGCCCTCAGAAATATTGCATCTGCAGAGCATCTGCCACCTTGGAAAAGAGTATTGAAATGGAGGTGACTGACATTGTGGACCTATATTTCTATGGACTATTCCATATAGGATTTCTGTGATGTCTCATTATTGGTTTTACCCAGTACAGTTGTGTTTGTTGTTTATATAAATATAGGCTATCTGTTCTGCAGAACATTGTGATGGTGGTGTATTATGCATGGGATATTACTTAGTTGTTGCTCTCATTACAATTATCCCAGCATGCTTTCTTTAGTATATTCAGTAGTTCCCAGCCAGCAGTGGCGGTCAGAACGGGCTGATGACATCACCGCACAGTTGCTCAGTCCGTGACAGTTTTGCAGACCTAAATTCTTCACTTCTGCTCAGAGTGCTGAGCAACAAAATTCAGCACTTTCACAACCTGTTTCGTGTTACTTCCGCACCGCCACCACATCCCATTTTGGAAAGGGGGCGGTGAAATGCACACACACACACACAATGCAGAAGGCAGTTCTAGGTCTCGGAAGCCAGGTGCCAAGGGGAGTTCCCAGCCTGACCACATCTTCCGCTGCCGTTCGGTACAAAGAGGAAGGCAGCTGCAGCAGAGACCAGACCAGACCGGCACCACTGGCGGCAGCAGCAGCACCCTCTTTTCTAGAGATCCCCCCAGCAGCTGGCTTTCATCTCCTGTGTCAAGGTACAGCACCTGCTTGAGGGGGAGGGGAGGGGAGGGGCGGTGAGATCGCTTGGGCTGGGGGGGTGGGAGATGCTCGCCTTGTTGCTGATCTATGAAACTTCTGCCAAGAGGCCTTGTGGGGACCCAGCGGTGGCCCCATCGACTGGCATCTGGATGAGGGCTCATTCTGGCAACAAAGGGGTGGCCATTCAGAATGGACTGGGTGGGTGGCCCAGGCAGGGCCAAGTGACTCCTGGGCCAGCGTGAAAGCTTGCTTGAAACCACAGCAAGTGCCATGCAGGCAGGGGCGTATCTAGGGTAGGGCAGGCAGGGCACGTGCCCTGGGCGCCACTTGAAGGGGGGCGCAAATTCTTAAAATTAATTTTTTTAAAAAAAAATTGCCACCAAAAACAAAATGGCCACTGCACATGCTCAAATGGCCTCTGTGAGGCCCTAGGCCATGCCAGGCCTCGCAGAGGCCATTTGAGCATGCGTGGTGGCCATTTTGTTTTCATTGGCCATTAAAAAAAACAATTATTTTTTAAAATGGCCACTGCACATGCTCAAATTGTCTCTTTGATGCCCTAGAGGCCAACAGTGGGAGGGGTAACCTTTGCAGACCCCCCCCCCACAGCCTATAGGAAGCACCCTGAAGGGGCTACAGGTAAAAAAATAATAATTTGATATAATATAGGTCACTGTACACATATTCAGTTTGGCACTATGTACAGAGAATCAGGGCTTGTGAATACTGAGCTGAAGCTTATGAGCTAGGATTGTATTCATTTGCTCTTACTTTGCTTATGATAAGTGAGTTAAATGTGGTGTCTTAAAAATATGGTTATTAATGGTGAGTTTGTCTTTGAATCAGTGTGAAATCCTTAGTATTAAGGCCCATTGGGAGTTTCTTACTCTCTTTCTCTCATTTTAACTGTCTTTCTGAAATACTAGAATAAATTCCAAGCAGTGACACAGTTTACTCTGCATATCCTTTAATTATTTTCAGAGTATCTGGGAAAAGTTAAATTCTCCATTTATGTTTAAAACTTATGTAATAGTGATGCTACAATGCATAGTAGAGAATTAGACAGGCATTTCTGTTTAGTTTTCCAAGTACACCTCCACATAGTATTTGGGTATTTCATGAGCCCCATCATACTGAAATTTGTAGTTTTCCAGCATTTTTTGGTCTGGCTACATCCACTGCTAAATAGTTTTTGAAATTTTAAAAGATTAATGAGCTTGACTTGTATTTTTGAGCTGATATTATAGTAAAGTTATCTGAAAGATGGGTGTCAGATGCTTGGACAGGGGGCGCAATTTCAGTGCTTGCCCTAGGCGCTATTTTCCCTAGATACACCTCTGAGGACAGGAGCCGGGCGGGTGTGGCGGGCAACCCCTTCCATTGTTTTGCCTGCTCTGCTGAGAATTTTCCCAGTCTCTCAAACCCACAAAGACAAGGAAACGGTGCGGTCAATGTTTGGCTGGCTATGACTGAGGAAGTTCAGGCAGGGAGGGGTGCAGCAGCTGGACCCATTTGTCTCTCTAGGGGGGGCGGCAGCAGCAGCAGCAGCCCTCCCGTGCTCATGGGCTGACTTCTCTTCCCTTTCCTGCTTCTAGCCCAGACGACCCCATGGCTGTTGTCCCCCTGTATCCGGAGGAGATGATGGAGCTGAGCAGCAGGTAACCCCAGGGCCGTGCTGTGGATCTGGGCCGGGGGCTCAGGGCCCTTCACAGCTCCTGGCTAGGCTGCTGCACTTTAACCTGCACAAACAGGTGGAGCTGCCTGACCAGGAAACGCTCCCCTACTGTGAGAGTTGCTCTCCCTTGCTTGGAGGAAGTGTGGTCAGTTCTCTGAAGACCTCCCTCCCCTTGCTAGCATCACATGTGAAGAGGGAGCACCTGGAATCCCCTGGCCCCCCTGAGTCCCATCGCCGCACCATCCAAACCAGTTAGACAAGCCAGTGCTGGGGGTGGGGGCTCAGCATGCCAAGCAGGTGCTCTGCCACAATGCTGTGCGCCCCCCCCCCCCCCACCGTAGCAATACTCTGGCCAGGCTCCAAGGTGCACGTGCACTCCCATTTGGGAAAGTGGAATGTGCATTGGAGCATGGCCAAAGTCTAACTGCAGCAGAGGAGCGTTCCCAAAGGTGCCCTAGCTTGTTGTGAGAGTGGGCCTTTTGAGGCACCATCTGGAGAGCACCCCCCTGCCTGAATCGATGGGAATCGAACACCTTGAATCAAATCCCTTGACTTCAGGAAGACTGAGGGGAAGCTTACTTTCCCTGCAGCATTTCCCAGGTCAGATGAAGGAGGGGAGGTGTGTTTCCTGCCTGATGGGTCAAGTAAGAGTCTGACCTCACCCACATGTGTCTTCTGGTGCAAGCATGCGCCAAATAGCCAATGGAAGGAATGATTCTTCTGTTCTAGCAATGGCCAGAGGTGCTCTTATGCCTGGACTTTGGGGCCAAAGCCCAGGGTCTCCTCAGCCCCTGGGGGACCCCAAACCCTCTTTAGTCTGTCTTGGGATGTGGTCGCCCAGCGGAGCATGATGATGCTTGATTTTCAGGGGAGGGGAGCCTCCAAAGGCCTTGAGGTCCAGGCTCCAAAATCACCTAGGTGCACCTCTGGCAATGGCCATTCTTCTTATGGCATTTGCCAGCCAGAGATGGTTTGCCCTGGGAACTCTGATTTGGCTGTTTCTTATTGTCAGTTACAGTGAGAACGAGATGCAGTTCTACATCCCAGAAGTGGACCGGCCTTTCCTGACCAAGGTGAGACCTGGCCACTGCCCGGAACCCTCTTAGCTCAAAACAGACACACACACCCCACCCCCAGGAGAGAGCAAAATGCAGCTGTGCCCCAGCCGCCATCTTCATGTGGCCACCCCAGCTGTGTTTCAGTGCTCAGGGCCACAAACATTCACGCACAGTCAGGGCACCACCAAAGCTGGATCGAGTCCTTCTGACAGGAGAGGTCATTTCCTCCCAATTGGGGCAGAGTGGGGAGACATGGCAGGAGTTTGTGGGGTGCATGCTAGTGATGGGGCACCAAGTCCTTTTTGTGCCGGGAACAAGGTGTCCTGGGCTTTTGCTAATCTGACGCTTCAGTCTTCTGAGCAGCCACATTAATGCTTCGGAGCTCTAGCCGTGTAAGTCCGGCTGCCTGGAAGATCCAAGACCAAGATCCAAGACCAGAAGCTTGCCAAAACCTGTCTGGATTCCTCCTCTCTGAACCTGAGAGGATTTGTTTTGGTCCCCGCAGGCTGGATTTGAGAAAGGGGGGGTCAACTGAGCCATTGATCTGGTTCTTCAGGAAATCAGCAGACGGAGCTGTTTTCTCTTTTGCCCACAGAATGCCTTCCTGGACCTGAAGCATTGTGCCTGCAGTCCTCGGGACTTCTCTGCCTGTGAAATGGGCGTTCAGGTGGAGGTTGCAGAGCCGGCCTCGGTCAGAAGCTTCCGGAAGGCTGTGGTGATTGTGGTTGCTGTTGGGAAGATGAGGAAGAACACAAAAGCCAGGTCTTTCACTGATGAGGACCTGATGGACATTCTGAACAGCATTTTAGGTACAGCCCCGATTCCCGCCACCATCCTGGGAAACCCCAGCAGGCCTTCCAGGTCTCTTCCTGGGGCGGGGGCGGGTTCTTGCCTAAGACGGACTCCGCAGGCATGGCGGCCGTTGGGAGTCTTGGGCGGCTGCTCTCCTGGACCAGGGGGGAGCTGGGGGGAACTGCAGCCATGGGGCTTCAGGGGCGGAGGGAGCAGAAGCCCCCGGTGTGGTGGAGCAGGCCTTGCAGAGAAGTGCTTGGGTGGCTCTCTTCCTGCTTGCCTGGACACTTTGGGGAGGGGGGCACAGGACCTGCCTTGGTGCGTGGCGGTGGCTGCCGGGGTGCCTTGATGAGGAGGTATTTCAGGCCAGGAGGTATCTCCATGTGTCTCCTGGTTGTCTCCTCAGAGCCAGTCGATTTGGACACCGACTGCGAAGGCACCTTTGCAGGAAACGGCACCTACCGGTTCACCAGAGCCATCTCCTATGAGATCCAAGACCAAAACAAAAGGCACTTGGTCCTGAACCAGCCTGCGCAACTGGTGGCCATGCATCTCCAGGGTGCCAACATCAGCCATGCAGGTAAGGATGGGGGGGTGCAGGGAGGCGGGCCAGCAACGAGGGAGCCATGGTCAGGCCTCTCTGCCCCACCCCCACCCCCGGAATGGCTCCTCCTGCTGGCCGCTTCCTGCCCGGTGCTGGGCCAGCCTGGAAGCTCCCCGCCCCCAGCAGTCCTCCTTGGCACTCATGCCGCTCTCCCCGCTTTTCCAGTGAGGCTAGAAATGTCGGTCTACCTCCCAAAGATGGAGCCGGGCGCTGTCACAAATCCTGTGGCCTTGGGCATCAAGGGGGAAAACCTCTGCCTGTCCTGCGTGCAGAAGGGCGAGAAGCCGGTGCTGCAGCTGGAGGTGAGTGGCTTTGCCTCCCTTTCCACCTCTTTCTGGAAACTAGCCGGGGGGGGGGGCTGGCCCCATTGTTCGTTCTCTCCTGGAATGGGTCTCCCTACCGCTCTTCATCACAAAGAACCCAGGATGAGGAGGAGGTTCAAAAACACCAGAGTGATGGGTGTGAATGTTCCCTCCAGCCATTATGACCAACAGCCAGTGAGAGAGCTCTCCTCTCCTTCTCCTCCGTGGACCTGCCCAATGCAGCCAGCTTAGCAATGGTCACCACTGCATCCTGTGGCAGCCAGTTCCTTAGATAAAGGATGTGCTGTGTGAATAAGTCCTTCTCTTTGTCTGTCCTGAATCGACTCCTGCCCATCCATTTCATGGGATGACTCCCAGGTTCATGGGGAGGGGTCCAGGGTGCGGGCCTCTAGGGATGTTCCATGGGGTGTCTGGGGGACCCCAAAGCACAGGGGTCACGGCATGTATCTCCACAGCAGGGAGAGCTCCGCTTCCTCCCACATTCACATTCAGACGACAGACCCACTCATCAGCAAATCAAAGGCTGCTTCTGTCCCTTGCCGTGTCTCTCCTCCCTGCTTCAGGGCAACAGTGCTAAGGACACGGGACCCCCACACACACACCTCCCAAGGTGCCTCTTGGCCCAGGTAGCAGGAGGGCTCCTCAGAGGTAGCAGCAGCCAGTGGAGCAGCATCACCTGTGACCCTCAGCCCCGTGCTTAGCTGTGCTGGGGCCTGGGGCTCTCCGGGGGCAAAGCAGGACTCCGTGATGTGCAGGAGGATGGCGGCAGCTCTGCCAGAAAGGGGCCAGAGCTGCTCCTGGGAGGGAGAGCGGGGAGAGGGGGTCCTGGGCATCACCCAGAGCTGGCAGGACCCCGTGCTTGAAGTGAGGAGGTGGGCGGCTGCAGGGCTGCTTGGGGTGGGGTGGCCCAAGAGGGTGGTGGTGGGGCTGGGGCAGGCAGCACCCCCCAAGGTGACACCCGCCGCTTGCGAGCAGAGGGCCGGGGTCTCACGGCCTGCCTTGCTTCCTTCCAGACGCAGAAAGCCAGCATCCTGAAGGACCTGGACAGGGCTCAGCTGGGCCGCTTCCTCTTCAGCAGGATCCACTGTGGGGGGCGCTGCACCCGCTTTGAGTCGGCCGCCTTCCCTGGCTGGTTCATCTGCACCTCTGCCCAGGACAACCAGGCTGTGGGCGTGACAGACCAGCTCGGGGCGGCCACCTACACGGGCTATGAGCTCTTGCGGTAGACGCTGCAGCAGCAGCCGGTTCGCCTGGATCTATTCCTGTGGGGCGCCTGGCGCCTGCCTCTGGCATGTTGCACCGTGCGTTGTCCTCCTCCTCTGCAGGCAGGCGCTCGCCGGGGCCGGGGCTACGGGCAGGGCGGGAGGAGGCTCTCCGAGGATCCAGCCCTCTCGGGAAGACTTTCCTCCCCTGCCCTCAGCAGTACCAGCAGCCGTGCCTGCCGGGGTCTGCTGAAAGCACAAGGAGACCCCAGGGGACAGGGTGCCGGATCCGTCCCCAGTGGCCCAGCATCCTGCTTCCCACACTGAGGGGAGCCTCGCAGGCAGGGTGTGGAGGCGGGCAGCTGGCTCTCCTCCCAGGCTCCACACCGGCATCCTGACGGGCCTCATCTCACGACAGGCTGGCCACCACGGCCACTTTCCATGCAGAGTTCCCTGTAAGAGGGATCACCAGATGTTGAGGACAGACTACAACTCCCAGAATCCCCAGCCAAAGGCCTTTGCCCCTGGGGATTCTGGGAGTCGTAGTCAACAACACCTGGGAATCCCTCATACAGGAGATCACAGCTGGGCGCTCTTGTTCAAAGGCGGGAGAAAATCATACTGTAGGTTAGTTCACTGGGGAATACACCTCTGTAGCTGCGAATATTTAATGGTTACTATTACTCTTTTCTGTGAATTGCCAGACACAGGTTTGTAAATGAGTTATCCTATTTAACAAAAGTATTTATTGACCTATCATTATGCTATTTGCACACAGTCTACTAGATGCTATTGACTGGATTTGTGGTTCTTTAGTTATCGGGCGCTTTCCAAGTGTGGCCTCCTGTAGCTGATGTGTTGTCATTGTATTTATGCCCAAGGTGTCGAGATGGTGTTCCAGTCCAAAGTATTGATTAACCTATTATTATTATTATTGTTGTTGTTTACACAGCCATACAGGTGTTATTGACTGGTTTGTTTTATCCAGACATCGAGTCCTTCCCAAGGACCTGGGATGACTGAATTTTATTGTCAATGTTGTTGTTATTGTTGTTATTGTTATTATTATTTTGCTGTGTTTGTGGTCATGTTTTAATAAACTATTGACTTGGCACTGGAGATGGCCTTTCTGTTCTGCTCATGGCGGGTCTGGTGGCATCCATGGGACGTCCTGCTAGCCAAAGGGGGGGGGGGTCGTGCCATTGAGCAGGCAGGAGCAAAGGTGGAGGAAGGCTTGCTCACAGCCCTCCTCCGTGATGCCTTTAGAAGCCCTTCCCTCTGCGACTGGCCCTGTTCAACTCAAGCCAGGGCCAGGAGCGTCCTATCGAGCCGGCGGGGGGGGGGGGGGGCGCCAAAGGAGACACAGCTGCTTCTGCTTCCTGGCGGCAGCAGCAGTTCAGGTGGCTCCTCTCTTAAACACACAGCTGTACCTGATGAATGTCCAGCCTGCAGGCAGCACACCTCTTGGACGAGACAGGAGAGAGAGGAGCAACCCACGCTGCTCCCAGGGCTGCTCATCGGCCTGCCTCTCTTCGGAGGATAGGGAGCAGGTAGGGGGCCTCCTCCATTGACTCCTAAGATTAGGAGGGGTCCCTCAGAGGCCATCTAGTCCCACCCCGCTGCTTGCTTGCATCCCAGCAGGCGGCTGCCCGGCCCCTGCTTGAAGTCCTCCAGCCAGGGAAAGCTCACTGCCCCCCACCCCAGGTGATCATGGATCCCACCCTGGCTTAATGGCTCTTCCAGTCGAGATGTTTCCCCTCCTCTCCAACCTCAGCACAACAGGCCTGACTCTCTCCTCAGCTGCCTTTCTGATCAGGCACACCCAGTGCAAGGCAGGGAGGGGGGTCCCCACTGCCACACCCCGGCAGGGCAAAGGGGCTGCGCTGAACCGGTTTGCCACTGCAGCACCAGCCAGGGAGCTGGGTGGCCTCCCCAGTCACTCCCGCTGTGAGGGTCAACCCAGCCACTGGGCTGCATGGAGAGGAGGAGGCGGCAGCAGGGGGGGGGGGCTGAGAGCAAAGTGCTGTTGGGACAATAATCAGCAGAAGCCATTGGCCAAATCCTCATGGGGAGGCAGGGCGGGGGGGGCGCATTCTGCCAGGGCTCTCAGAAGGGCTGGATTATTATTATTATTATTATTATTATTATTATTATTACATTTATATCCCGCTCTTCCTCCAAGGAGCCCAGAGCGGTGTACTACATACTTGAGTTTCTCCTCACAACAACCCTGTGAAGTAGGTTGGGCTGAGAGAGAAGTGACTGGCCCAGAGTCACCCAGCAAGTCTCATGGCTGAAGGGGGATTTGAACTCGGGTCTCCCCGGTCCTAGTCCAGCACTCTAACCACTACACCACGCTGGCTCTCTATGAGACAAAGCTTTCGACAAAGTTCCTCATCAAAGGCTCCTGAGAAAATGTAGCAGTCATGGGATAAGGGGACAAGTACATGTGTGGATTGCTAACTGGTTGAAAGACAGGAAACAGAGGGTAGGGATAAATGGAGAGTTTTCGCAATGGAGGGAAGTAAGAAGTGAGGTCTCCCAGGGATCTGTACTGGAACCGGTGCTTTTTAATTTATTAATCAATGATCTCGAAGTAGGGGTAAGCAGCAAGGTGGCCAGATTTGCAGATGATACCAAACTCTTCCGGGTAGTGAAATCCAAAACGGATTGTGAGGAGCTCCAAAAGGATCTCTCCAAACTGGGGGAGTGAGTGACAAAATGGCAAATGTGGTTCAATGTTGGCAAGTGTCAAGTGATGCACATTGGGACGAAAAACCCCAACTTCCAATATACTCTGATGGGGTCTGAGCTGTCGGTGACTGACCAGGAGAGGGATCTTGGGGTCATGGTGGACAGCTCGTGGAAAGTGTCGACTCTCAATGTGCAGCAGCTGTGAAAAAGGCCAGTTCCCGTCAGAAGACCCCTTGGATGCCACAGGCTGCTCCTGCTGGTGGACTTGTGCTCCTCTCCACCCTGGCTCCCTGGGCATGCGCCTGCTTGCACCTGCTGCCTGCACACCCAGGTGTCATCTATCTATCTATCTATCTATCTATCTATCTATCTATCTATCTATCTATCTATCTATCCAATAAATAAATAAATAAATAAATAAATAAAATATTTGTACACCACCCCAAACTTCCATCTCTGGGCAGTTTACAACCACATAAAACAAATGAAAACAAAATTGAAAACTTAAACAATTTAAAACCAGTGATGGTGTCACCACTGGCACCAGCTATTTATACCTTACAAAAAACAGGGAAGAATCCTGATCCAGGAAGTAGCTGAAGAAATATAAAAGATCAGGAGATATATATGTGCCATCAAGTCAGTGTCGACTCTTAGCAACCACATCGAATCATAGATTCTCTCCAAGATGATCCATCTTCAACTTGACCTTTATGGTCTCTCAGTGGTGCATTAATTGCTGTCGTCATTGAGTCCATCCACCTGGCTTCTGGCTGTCCTCTTCTCCTCTTTCCTTCAACTTTCCCCAGCATTATGGACTTTTCAAGGGAGCTGGATCTTCGCATAATGTGTCCAAAGTATGATAGATTGAGCCTGTTCATTTGTGCCTCGAGTGAAAATTCTGGATCGATTTGTTCTAGGATCCATTTGTTTGTTTCCCCAGCTGTCCATGGTATCCTCAAAGGTCTATCTCCAGCACCAAAGTTCAAAAGCGTCAATACTTTTCCTATCTTGCTTCTTCAAAGTCCAGCTTTCGCATCCATAGAGTGTCACGGGAAAAGCCATTGTCCAAATAATTCTAATCTTTGTAAGTATAGACACGTCACCGAATCTAAATATCCTTTCCAAGGCCTTCATTGCAACCCTACCAAGTGCTAGTCTGCAGCATACCTCTTGACTGCTGGATCCTTTACGGTTGATAAAGGTAAAGTTGTGCCATTGAGCCGGTGTCAACTTCTGGCAACCACAGAGCTATGTGGTTGTCTTTGGTAGAATACAGGAGAGGTTGACCATTGCTATATCCCGCACAGTATGAGATGATGCCTTTCAGCCTCTTCCTATAGCGCTTCTGCACGATATAGGCGTTTCCCGTAGTCTGGGACAGTGTTTCTCAACCACCGGTCCCTGGACCGCTGCCGGTCCCCGAAGGGTTGAGTGCCGGTCCCTGACTGGGAGTCAACCCACCCCCAACTGAAATCAAGGCACTCACTTCCTCAATTTTGCACATGGCACGGAAGAGGAAGAGTATCACGGAGGCATGGGACCCTTCTTGTGCCTTGCCTCCACGTGCTGCTGAGATCTTCCTACAGCTATCTTATTCCCTATCTTTACAGCTTCAAACTGTGTGTGGTGCGGGGGCATGGAGGAAAAAGTATGGCAGGGGGCGCCACTTGAAGGGCTGCTGGTTCTTGCATGCTCATTGTTTGCAGCCAAAGGTTGGTTGATTGAAACCCAGCTGCCTGTTGTGGTCGAGGCGCCTTGAGAGGGAACACTGTTTCCCTCTTGCATCAGTGGGGCTTGCTTGTATGTTGTTTTCATTGGCCCCATGTAGCTTTTGAATTTTTCTAATGGCCCAACATCCCCTCTCCATTGAGTAATCACAAGCACCTCCACTCCAGACATACTGGAGACAAATTTGTTCACCCAGGCTTTTAGATTCAGGGGTTCTCAACCTTGGGTACCCAGACGTTGGTGGACTTCTACTCCCATAATCCCCAGCCATAATGGCCAAATGCCATTGTTGTTGGGGGTTATGGGAGTTTAACTGAGGGACCCAAGGTTAAGAACCCCTAATATTCAATGTTTGCAAAAGATTCCAAATTTTATTATTTTAATGCTTATATTATTTTCATTCTAAACTGCCCAGAGATGCAAGTTTTGGGCAGTATAGAAGTCTGATAGATAGACAGACAGACTTGAAACCCCTTTACTAACTCCTGGTCGGGAAACTGCTCATGAAGAATGTAGCGGTCCTTGAAACGCTGCACGAAGAATTTAGCGGTCCTTGACTCCAAAAAGTTTGAGAAACACTGGTCTGGGAAACATACCAGCGGGGATTCAAATCAGCAAACTCTTGCTCCCTAGGCAAGTTAGTTCCCTGCTGTACCATTAGGTGGCTCTGTTGATGGTCAGTTGCAAAAGGCAGAAGCTATCCACCTCTTCAATGTCTTCATTATCAATTCTGAGGCTGGTTGCTGTACCCGTTGTCATTAATTTGGTCTTCTTTACATTTGGTCGTAGTCCCATTTTTTCACTGTGCTCCTTGGCTTTCATTCCTAGAGCTTGCAGGTCATCCGCATTCTCAGCTATCAGAGTGGTGTCATCAGCGTAGCGCAGGTTATTGACGTTTCTTCCTCCAACTTTAAAACCACGCTCATCTTCTTCCAATCCAGCTTCTCTCAGTATATAAGGAAAAAGTATACAGCCCTTGTCTTACTCCTTTGCTGATCTGGAACCAGTCTGCTTCACCATGTTCCATCTAGTGGTCAACTCCTCCTTTATTCTGCCAAAGACAACCACAGGGCTCTGTGGTCGCCAGGAGTCGACACCGACTCAACGGCACAACTTTACTTTACACACACACAAGAAATAAACATATGAATGGATACTTTAATAATAAATGTTGATAGTACTACTTAATATAAATGCTTAGAAGTAAACAAGAGCTTTTAAAAATCATGATATATGCAAAGTCTTCATGCATATGCTGGCTAATTCATTGATCATAAAAAGCCCTCAGACATAAGCTGGCTATATCCTGAAGCCCTGTGGTTCTTGGCTGAATTCAAGCCCTTGTCATTCCTCACCCAGTCCTTGCTCAGTCAGAGGCATTGCGACCTCAGCCAGCCCTCTCCAGTGACTTGTTTCCATACCGTGTTCTCAGCAAGACAGTGTGGCCTCCAACCTCCTCCTGGCACAAAGAGGTTTTCACCATTTCCCCGAGATTTCCTTCTTTATAGTCATCTTGCACATCCTTCTGCTTTAAGATATTAGACCCGTATAGTTAAAAAAAGCAAAACCTTAGAGCCACTTGTCCATAGCTAGTAAACATTTAAAGTTGAAGCTTCTTGCAAAGGGTCTGCAGGGCAATGAAGTCGGCCACACCTATCTTCTTAAAATATCCATTGATGTTTCTTTATTGTATGTGTGTATATGTGTGTGTAGATAGATAGATAGATAGATAGATAGATAGATAGATAGATAGATAGATAGATAGATAGAAATCTGGGATGACATTATAGTGACTCCTGATCTTTTCTATGACTTCACCAGCTATTTATAGCCTTTGGGGCCAAGTCACCCAGTAGCTGACTCATCTCGTGATGCATCCTGGGATGGGACCGCATGTCTCACTGCATTAACTCAACAAATTTCCCAGCCATACTGCTGCATGTGCATGGAAGCGTGTGGAGTCCAGGAAATCCCATCGCCTTCCCCTGGAGCAGCCCTGCTTTGCATCTCAGAGGCCTTGCTCATGTAGGGTTTCCCCTAGCAACACACACACACACACACACCCTCCATGATGAAGACATCTGCCTTGGCAAGGGAGGGGGGCTCCACACTCCTCTCTCAACCCACCCGCCCACCCCCATTGGGATGTGGGGTCTTTTGCTGGTACTTCCACATGTCAGGAACTGAGCTGGTGCCAATCAAAGCCACCCCCAAGATCTCCCACCCCCCACCCCAGCCTGCTCTGGGATCTAAGGGGCCTGGAACTGAAGAACAGGGGAAGGAGCATTCACACCCCTTGCTAGCAGAGATTCCCTCCTCCTGGGGTGGGCCCAGAGAGGTCATCTGGGTCAGGCACCTCCGCATCGCAAAGGGGGAAGCAATGATGGTCCCCGCAATGATGGCCAGCAGTCTCTTCCACCATGGCTTCCACCAACAGTTTGGCTGCCCTTCCTGCACCTCAGACTGTCCTTTTGCCCACATGGGGTGCAAACAAGGACCAGAGCACAAGATCCCCCTGTGAGGACTTTGGCCCCCTCCCGCCAAAGTGGGGAGGGGAGGGCCTGCTGGAGGCCTACTCTCTTGGGGGGAGGGGGGTGTTCCACTTGGCCTCCAAACACCAGACCCTCACCTGCCCCAGCAGGAGCATTTTCGGACAGCAGGCTTGACTGTCTTGTTCTTTGGCTCCTTGCTTGCCAGCCAAACGCTTTAGCTTTCCTGACACTGTCCCTGACATCCAGGAGGAGAGCTGGTCTTGTGGTAGCCAGCATGACTCATGCCCTTTGCTAAGCAGGGTCTGCCCTGATTGCATATGATTGGGAGACCACGTGCCCCTGAGGGGATAATGGGGCCGCTCTGGGAAGAGCACCTGCTTGCATGCAGAAGGTTCCAAGTTCCCTCCCCGGTCGCTTTCCAGATGGTTTGTTGGTTTGTTTTTTTGATTTGATTTCTATACCGCCCTTCCACAAATGGCCCAGGGCAGTTTACACAGAGAAACAATAAATAAATGAGATGGATCCCTGTCCCCAAAGGGCTCACAATCGAAAAAGAAACACAAGACAGACACCAGCAACAGTCACTGGAGGGACTGTGCCGGGGTTGAAAAGGCCAGTTCCTCTCCCCCTGCTAAATAAAGAGAATCACCAGGTTAAAAGGTGCCTCTTTGCCAAGTTAGCAGAGGGTTAGGGTTAGGGTTAGGGTTAGGGTTAGGGTTAGGGTTAGCTCCTCTAAAGCAGCAAAATGCTTCCGTTCAGGCAAGTTGCATTCGAAACGTAAACAGCAGGGGGAGCAGTCTCGTGGAAACGAACAACTCGGAAAGACAGCAACTTTTTAACGCCGGATACATGACGTCATAGCACTATATTTATTTATTTATTATTTCTTCATTCATTCATTCATTCATTCAATTTATATTATTTATTATTATTATTTCTTGTTTACACAGACAGGTGTTATTGACTGGTTTGTTTTATCCAGACATCGAGTCCTTCCCAAGGACCTGGGATGGCTGAATTATTATTATTATTATTATTATTATTATTATTATTATTACATTTATATCCCGCTCTTCCTTCAAGGAGCCCAGAGCGGTGTACTACATACTTAAGTTTCTCTTTCACAACAACCCTGTGACGTAGGTTAGGCGGAGAGAGAAGTGACTGGCCCAGAGTCACCCAGCAAGTCTCATGGCTGAAGGGGGATTTGAACTCGGGTCTCCCCGGTCCTAGTCCAGCACTCTAACCACTACACCACGCTGGCTTTAATCAAAGCGATTAAATTCAAAACAAGTCATCGGCAATGTGAACGGCACCCTGCTGTCAGCGTAGGAACTGCAGTGTCACACCATAGGAAGTGTGGAAGCACCCTTTCGAGATCCACCATGACCCCATTGCAAAGTGTGATCTGGAAAGTGTCCTGGTGGCATCTCCAAGACTGGACTCCTGCCTGCAGCCTTGGAGAAGCCCCTGCCAGTCTGGGTAGACAACCCTGAGCGAGATGGACCACGGTCACTGCTCTTACCTTAGAGGTTCCTCCTAATGGTCAGCCAAAACCTACCCTCTGCTGCCCCATAGAGGAGGGCAAAGACTTTTCTCTGCTGCCTCAGAAGACAGGACTCGAGCTAATGGGCTTCACTTTCAGAGGGGGGAAGTGTGTGTCTGTGTGCGAGCACACACACACACCCTTTTTTGTCGGTAGCTTCCTTGCTTGCCAGCCTCAGCTCATGCCTGCATTTGCTTTCCCAACACTGTCCCTGCACATCTGGGCTTCTTGCATGCTATTTGGCCTTGCTAGAGCTGCTCTTTCCACCAGTCAGTCTATCAAGCCATGGAGTCCTACCTTGCCCGAATCCAGATCAGCTTTCTTAGATCCAAGGGAGACGCCTGGCTGTGCTCATCTTGAGCTTCCCATCAGAGCGAGGCCCCTGGCCCCCAAGTGAGCCTGCCCACCACCACTTCAGCCTCACTCACTGACCGTCTCTTGGTTAGGACGGGATCCAGTCAAGAAGAGCTGGTCCGTCCCCTCTTTTCTCCCTCCACCTTCTGAAAGAGGAAATCATCTGCCAGGAATTGGATGGGGATCTGAGTGGATTTGGGGATGGTAGCAGGTACCAGGGAGGCTGAGGTCTCCCGTTGCAACCAGTTCTTGCTTGCTCAGAGCATGTGCGCTTTGCTTCAGAAAAGCATCAGCCACACGTCATCTCCTTGGGAAGGCAGCCTGCAGCAGACTCCAGCTGCCTCACCTTTCTGCTGCCCGTGGCTGGCAGGTTGTCCCCAGCTGGTGGCCTGCTGCTATCCCCAGGGAAGAGACCCAGCAAGGCTCAGTCTGTGGGTGCCAGGCTGAGGCCAGGGCAGCCAAGTAGCCAAGGGCCGGGTGGTGCCACGCTGCTCAGAGGAGGCTGGTGAGACCTCAGCCTGGCGGTTGTGCCAGGGCCTCCACAAGCACACAAAGGCTGCTGCTGGGCTGCTGTCAGGAGCCAGCTCTCTGCGAGGGCCAGCAAGGCGGCTGCGGAATGGCTGAGCTGATTGTTAGAGGTTGTTGATTTTTACCCACAACAGGTAAAACAGCAGAGCACTAAGGAATGATCACACACTCCAGTTACAGAGTAGGTAGCAGAGGATGGTTTGGATAATGCAGCTGTTTAGAGAAAACACATGGAGATCCTTGTGTGACTAAACACTAAACATTTATTGGTTAAATACACTTAGACAGGAAAGACCTATCTCTAATCTAAAGGACTACATAGTGGATAGGTAAGGAGAGAGAGAGAGATGTTTCCATCTGCTCTCTAGGAGGAAAGGAAGGATTGTGACTCAGCCCAGGAAGTGCTGCAGAGTCAGTTCAGGGGTCATAGAGCAGGGACCGAGAGGGAGACCCTGACTCACTGTCTCTACTCCCAATGCCCCAGTGGTCATTAGGACAGTTGGTGCAAAAGGTCAATGCACTGGAAGTTCATCTCCAACACCCCTTCTCATCGCCTGTCGCACCTGGTCACGACTCCCATCTTCTCACGAAGCATCTGGAATCTGTCTCTGGATAATGGCTTAGTTAATCCATCTGCCAGCATCTCTTCTGTGGGGCAGTACCTCAGCTGGACCACCCCTTTTTCTTGCAAGTCCCGAACATAGTGGTACTTTATGGGAATATGCTTAGTTCGAGATTTCATCTTCTCCATTTGGGAGATCTGGATACAATTTTGGTTGTCCTCAAACATCACTGTGGGTTTTGGTTCATTGATGCCAAAGTCCGATAGGAGTTGGTGTATCCATACTACTTCCCTGCATGCTTCACTTGCTGAAACGTACTCCACTTCTGTGGATGATTGCACGACAAGTGACTGCTTGCAGCTACTCCAAGTTATGGCTCCACCTCCATACAGGAACAGGTGTCCACTTGTGGACTTGCGGTCTGTTCTGTCCTTGCCCCAGTCTGTATCCACATGTCCCACGAGTTTGGGATTGCTGTTTGCTGGAATCTCCAATACATAATGTGCAGTGCCTTTCAGGTACCTTCCCAGTCTTTTGACCTCTATCCAGTCCTTGTTCGTTGGCACACTCACTTTTCTGCTCAGGATTCCTACTGCTGAGGCAATGTCTGGCCTTGTCACTGTGACTATGTACAAAAGTTTTCCAGTTGCCTTTCTGTATTGATTGTTGGCTGGTAGAGGCTGGCTGTCCTCATCTTGCTTCCAGAAATCAGCATCCATTGGCGTGCTGACTTCATTGGCATCTGTCAGTCCCAGGCATTCTAGAAGATCTTTTATCTTCTGTTTTTGGTTGAGAAGGAACGTTCCATTCTCTTCTCTTTCTATTTGGATGCCAAGGTAATATGAGATGCTTCCGAGTTCCTTCACCTCTATTTCCTTGTTCAGGTGTTGAACAATTTCATGACTGTCCTGCATTTCCTCGTGTGCAAGAATCAAATCATCAACATAAGTCAGAATGTAAGTTCACCTATTGTCTCTGAGTCTGGAATATAGGCAGGGGTCAGCTTTTCCTTACGTGAACCCCTCCTTAAGTAGTAATTGATTCAGTTTCTCATTCCATGCTCTGGCTGCCTGCTTTAAGCCATAGATGCTCTTTTGCAGTTTGCACACTAGCCCCTTCTTTCCAGGTTCCTCAAAGCCTGGTGGTTGTTGCATGTAGATGTCTTCCTCGATTTCCCCATGTAGGAAGGCAGTCTTTCTATCCAAGTGTTCAACTTGCATCCCTTTGGCTGCTGCCATGCTGAGCAATGTTCTAATTGACGTGTGTTTCACGACTGGTGCAAAAGTCTCATCATAGACCTGACCATGTATTTGGGAGTATCCTTTGGCTACTAGTCTGGCTTTGTAGCGCTGTACATCCCCTTCGGCATCCTGCTTGACTCTGAAGACCCATTTGCATCCCACAGTCTTTCTTCCAGTGGGTAGTTCCACAAGTCTCCAAGTCTCATTTTTGTGCAAGGAGTCAATTTCTTCCATTGCTGCTTTTCTCCACTTCTCAGCTTCATCAGCTGGCAACCTTTCTCTATCTTGCCACGTAGTGGGTTCTTGCATCTCTCCTCCTTTAGCCATGAGTGAGAGTCTGTTAGGAGGAACCCCTTTATATGCCTCTGTGAGCACCTCAGTTCTGGTTCTGGTTGTGCAGCCCCTTCTGAATCTGGCACTGATTCCTCGGGATCGCTGCTTGACTCCAGATCCATTTGAGTCCAATCATATGGCTCTTTATTCATCTGGATTTCTGGGGAAATCTTTGATGCTTCACCTTTATTTGGTCTTTGTTTTTCATCGAAATGCACTGCATTGCAGACTTTGACCTTCCCACTTTTTGGATCAAGGATTCTGTATCCTCTAGATTCATAGCCAACAAAAATTCCCAGTTCACATCTGCAATTGAGTTTGGTCCTCTTTGCTTTGGGAATATATGCATAGGCCATTGAACCAAACACTTTGATGTGTCTTAGGGAAGGTTTTCTGTCGTGCCAAAGTTCAAATGGTGTCTTATTTGTTGCCTTGGTTGGCAATCTGTTTTGCAGGTAGTTAGCAGTCATCACTGCTTCACCCCAGAACCTGTCTGCTAGATTGGCATCATGCAGTAGACATTTGGTCATTTCCACTAGAGATCTGTTCTTTCTCTCAGCTACCCCATGGAGCTGTCCAGTAAATGGAGGGGTAGTCTGGTGAGAGATACCATTTGATTTCATAAATTCTTTCATCTGGTTTGACATATATTCCCCTCCATTGTCTGACCTCAAACACTGGGGCTTCCTTCCAAATTTGTTGTTCACCAGTGCAATATACTCTTTAAATTTCTCAAACACCTGGCTTTTCTCTCTTAGAACATACACATAGCAAAATCGGGAGTAATCATCAATGAAAGTCAGGACATACCTATTTCCACCTGAACTGACCAGTAACGGCCCACAAACATCCGAGTGCACCAGTTCCAAAATGCTCCTGTACTGTACACTTCCCCTTGCCGGAAAGGTTGGCTTGACTCCCTTGTTAAGAATGCAACACGGACATCTGCTGGCCATTTCTGGACATGCCCTTATATTAAATCCCTCAGTTAGTTTCCTCATTTGGGAGTCAGTTTTAAAGTCTAGGCTTCGATGGCCCAATTTTCTGTGCCATAAAAAATCACAATTTTTGTGTTGGCAACTACTTGCCATGTTTGCATGTGCAGTAGCGCAGTCCACTTCAAAAAGTCCATCATCCCACATGTGGGCAGTCATGATTAACTCATCACCTTTAGAGATGTAGCATGCTTCATTTTCAAAAATTGCTTTGCACCCCTTCTTGAGTCCATGCCCAATTGAAATCAAGTTGACTTGCATCTCTGGCACGAAAAGTGCATCATTTATCTTAACCTCATAAGCTTCAGTAGCAGAGCCACAAAGTATCTTTGCTGTCCTCTTGCCTGCCACACTTATCTTCCTTGAATCTGCTAATGTGACATCCGATTTGTAGCATGTGTCGAGTTCAATGAACAGATTCCGATCACAGATTATATTCTGGGATGCACCTGAGTCCAGGATGAAAGTGTGACCCTGTGTTCGCTCTCCTAAGGTAATGCTGTAGCTCTTGGCATTACTACTGGCCCTTTCAGATAAGCCACCTTGTCTGTGCTTCTTCTCCCTTCTTTGTTTGTTGCCATGACTCATCCCTGTGTTTACTTCTTTGCCATGGTGACCAGGTCTGTGCCCTCTGAGTTTCCCGCTCTTTGGATATGCTGATGAATCACTGAGGCTACTTTGCTTGCTAATGCTGGAATTACTTTGCCTGCTGAAATGTGCCAGAGTGCCATCGCTTTCAAATTTCTCCTGCTGCAACTTTATATTAAAATTTCTCAGATTGGATACGACATAATCAACCTTCAGTTCACAGTGAGACAGTTCAAGAGCGACAATTAGGGGTTCAAAACTTTTAGGCAGGGATTGTAGGATTGCCCCAATTAGAATAGTTTCATTCAATTCACATTGGTTACTCTTCAAAAGCCTGTTGATTTCTAAGATATTTGCTATGTGGGCTTCAAAGTCTCCCCCTTCCTGCAGTTTGCTTTCGCATAGCCTTTTATACAGGAGAAGAGCTGCGTTTGCAGAGACTTGGCCACATTGCTTTTTCAGTCTATCCTCCGCTTCTGAGGCTAAATCAGTATCCCGCAAATAGATCAATAAATCATCGCTTATACACAAAATTAAAGGGCCATACCCGTGTTGGTTTTTCTTGTCCCACGAGGCTTGAGCAGCTTCATCTTGGGCTGGCCGTCCCTCTGTGAGCACTTCAAAGATTCCTTTTGTCATGAAGATCGCTTTCATCCAGTTTGGGGAAAGAAGGAGCCATTCCTGAGTAGGCTGTAGTCACAGGATCCATACTGCAGTTTCTAACTAACTCAGCTGCACTTTCAAAAATGGAAAATGAAATGAACTCTGCTTGTGCCTAGAAGCCTGTTGCTCCTGCTGGGCCCATAACCCTGTTAGAGGTTGTTGATTTTTACCCACAATAGGTAAAACAGGAGAGCACTAAGGAATGAGCACACACTCCAGTTACAGAGTAGGTAGCAGAGGATGGTTTGGATATTGCAGCTGTTTAGAGAAAACACATGGAGATCCTTGTATGACTAAACACTAAACATTTATTGGTTAAATACACTTAGATAGGAAAGACCTATCTCTAATCTAAAGGACTACATAGTGGATAGGTAAGGAGAGAGAGAGAGATGTTTCCATCTGCTCTCTAGGAGGAAAGGAAGGATTGTGACTCAGCAGAGGAAGTGCTGCAGAGTCAGTTCAGGGGTCATAGAGTAGGGCCAGATAGGGAGACCCTGACTCACTGTCTCTACTCCCAATGCCCCTAGTGGTCATTAGGACAGTTGGTGCAAAAGGTCGATGCACTGGAAGTTCATCTCCAACACTGATGTCTCTGCCCACTGGCTGGAGAGGAGAGGCGGCTCAGGGTGGCTCCTCCATGCCTCCCTTCCTTCTCCTTCCCAGCCTGAGGGAAGGAAGGACAAACTGAGGGATGTTGCTGGACACCATTGAGGGTACTGATGCCGGAAACAGAGGAGCACCAAGGTGATTTTGGGAGCCTGGGCCGAAAGGCCTTTGGAGCCCCCTCCCCCGCTGCAAGTTAAACAGCACCATCTCCCCCCCCCACACACACACACACAGTGACACACACAGTATTTTTAACATATGGGTTCTTGAGGGCACAAAGAGCAATCGAACTCACAAAAATGTAAGAATATAAAACAGGGATATATATGTAAACATGCATGAGCAGAAACATTTCCACACGTGACTTAGCATATTCCCACCCCACATATTTCTTTCCCCACTCCCCAGTGGCGGAGCCTGACCGCCAGCGGTCTGTGTGCAGCCGTGGTGGTAGCCCCGCTCACCCTGCCCCCGAGTCTGAGGTCAGGCGGGGGGGTGGCCTGGCTCCCGAATGGAGCTCCGCAGCTCGGTTCGGGAGGGAGCGAGTCAGGCCGGCGCAGGGCCGGCCACTTAAGTCCCGAAGGGGCCGCGCGGCCCCTTTGGGAGCTAGACTCGGGCTGGCGCTGCATTCGCAGCACGGCCCAGAGCAGCTTTTCCCTGCAGGGAAGAGCCACTCTGGGCCACGCCGCGAATGCAGCGCTGGCCATTTAATTCCCAAAGGGGCCACGCGGCCAGGGGCAACTGCTCCTGGCCTGCAGGGAAGAGCTGCTCCTGGCCGCGCCGCTAACGCAGCGGCCCTTTAACTCCCAAACAGGGGCCGTGTGGCCCCCGTTCGGGAGCTAAACCAGCACCCCTGACACGGGGGGGGGGGGTGTCTGGGCCACAAGGCACGGCCCCTGATTGGGCGCGGCCCAGGTTCTTTGAACCCATTGGCCCAATGGTGGCTCCGCCCATGCCACTCCCCCCTCAGACACTCAAGCAGAGGTCACTTCACACTTGGCCTCCTGGCACAGCACAGGCCGGCAGCCCGAGGACTGACTCAAAAGGATTGGGGGGCACTCCGGGGGTGTGGAGGGAGTTCGGCCCACATGGCCAGGGGCAAGAGCGCTTCTGGCTGGAAAGGTCACGTCCTGGCAGATGGTCATGAGTCGTGTTAGCAGGCAATGACATCATGTCAGCCCAGGCAGGGAGAGTGCAAAGACGCCGCGACATTCCCCAGTGATGCATCGGAGAGATTCTGAAGTTTTATGGGGGAGGGAAGAACTCCTCTCTGTCACTGACAGGGGAAATCCAAGCTGGCAGCTGCTTTCTTTACAGACAGAGAAAGCTCTTGATGCAACAGAAGTCCTCATTAGCCCTCCAGCCTAAGAGTGACACTTCCTTCCACCTCCTCCACCAGCAGCACCCTCACTTCCCACCTTCTCTCCTCCTGGTGCACCTGGCCTCTCCCTCCCCTGGAGCTTTCCCAGACAGCAGGCTTTACCATGGATTTTCTGTGAGGCCTTACTGCAAGTTTGAAGTTGCCCCCCCCCCAACCGAGACAAAAAGTGGATTCCCCCACCCTGGATATAAATCGGGCTATCCTCTTCATGCGCAATGAAAGACCCAAATTGTGTGTGAACTGCTCCCTGGTCGTTCACAGGGGCGCTTTCCAGATTGCACCCTGCAATGGGGTCATGACAAATCTCTGAAGGCTGCTTCCACACTTTCTGGCTTGTCACACCGCAGTCCCTCCGCGGACAGCAGGCTGCCATTCACATCGCCAATGCCTTGTTTCGAATTTAATCGCTGTGATCTAGTGCTCTGATGTCGTGTCTCTGGCGTAAAAAAGTTGCTGCTTTTTCGGGTTGTTAGTTTTCACGAGACTGCTCCCCCTCTGTTTGTGTTTTGAAAGGAATTTGCCTGAACAGAAGCATTTTGCTGCTGTTGAGTGGCTAATCTGGAAAGCGCCAGGGACTTGGGGGTACATTTGGCTGCTATGTGTGAACGCATATCTCTGTTCCAGAGGAGTTGTGAGCTAAAAGCCGGGTGTGAACAACTCCCTGCCCCCTCAGGTGTCTCCCCGGACTGCCTGCTCTGGGTCTATAGGAGGGGATGTGATGCGATTCCACCTCAGTCAGTCAGTCAGGAGAGCAACGTCGTGCTCCCTTACAGGATCCACTAGAAAAGGAAGATCAGAGCTTTTGCATCTCCCCCCCCGCCCCCCCCCCCCCGCAAGCACTCTGTGACGGCGGCAGCAGCAGCAGCAGACCCAGAGATTAGCCTGTCATGAGAGGATTTCTGCATCACTGAACTCCAGCGAGGAAAGGGCATTCCTAAGCAGTCTTGCTCATGAGTTCAGTCCACATCCTGTATTTGCCTTCTTTAAGCACAGGCAGCCAAGAGCCAGATGGGGGCCATGTCCAGAGGGAGGCGGTTTTGGCGGGAGCTGCTCTGGGCTCCTTGCAGGCGTCATTCTTGGGCATCTGCACCGAGCAGCTCTGGAGCGGCTTCATCCCACTTTTCCTGTCTGCCCCTCTGCAGAGGCTGTGAGTTGTGGTCCCTCCCACTTTCATTTCTCCCTGCTTAATGTGTACGTGCACAGAAATAAATTAACATGACAGTGTTCCACAATAGCACATTTCCATTTTATTCCAGTTCGAGCATTGTGTTCCCCTCACAAACACTGTACTTTTTCTGGAAAAAATATGGCAACATTTGCACAATGGCATTTATTCTCCACACACAACCACATTAAGCACAAGAGTGCAAATTAAACATTTTAGGGCTGTTCACATGATCGAAAACTGTGCATGCTCCCAATTTTCAATTGTTTGCGAGCAAAGAACTAGATAGGAGGAGGAGGAGGGAGTGATCATCTGTGAGAGAGGAGAGGAGAGCTGGTCTGGTGGTAGCCAGCATGACTTGTCCCCTTCGCTAAGCAGGGTCCACCCTGGTTGCATATGAATGGGCAACTTGCTGTGTGAGCACTGGAAGAGATTCCCCCTCAGGGGATGGAGCTGCTCTGGGAAGAGCAGAAGGTTCCCAGTTCCCTCCCTGGCAGCATCTCCAAGGAGATAGGGCTGGCAGAGAGACTCCTGCCTGCAACCTTGGAGAAGCTGCTGCCAGTCTGTGAAGGCAATACTGAGCTGGATAGACCAAGGGTCTGGCTCAGTGTATGGCAGCTTCCAATGTCTCTGTCTGGGCAGGAGGGCATTTCCTCCTACCTTGTTCAAAGGCTGGGCCTGAGAACTGGGGAGGACAGCACTGTCCCATGAAAGACCTCTCTTGCCTCCAATAGTGCAATACTTTGGGTCACCCATCATCACACATATGCACACTCACACACATGCGCGCACTGTGCAGCTGTCTGTCCTTGGCTGCCTGCTTAGAAATCCCTTTAAAGAAAAAAGACAGAAGAGGAAGGACCCCTTGGGTTTCGCATCATGTCTGGTTTGAGAGGTGCCACCAGGTGGGGCTGTGCCAGCATCACCAGTGCAAGGCACACTGCATTTAAGCAGACTATGAGTCCCATATGCAAAGTAGTGTGATTCAAACATTACTTACACACATACACACTCCAGAACAAAGTGCAGCCTATGCCAAATGTGTGAGCAAACGGCAAATGAGTAGCAAATGTGAATTCCCCCTTGCCTGTGGCCTGCAGAAGAGTTCCTGGGATGCAGCTGTATGCTCACAGCACAGCCCTATGGGGTGCCCCCCCCGTGGAAGTGTGCAGGGAAGCGGACCCCCAGCAGAAGGTGCAGAGAGGCGTCTCCTTGTCTGAGCTCCCCAGCCTGTCAGATGAGAAGAGCAGCGCCTCCTTCCTCTGCTGAGCTGCTGAGGGGAAGAATAAGTGGGATAAGCAGCCCTTTGGGTGTGGGACAAGCTGGACCATAAATGGACATATTGGCAAAGAGACGGGTCTGGCTTGCACCCGTGAGCCTTGCAACATTCTTGGCCTGTGCTGGGATCCGGCAGTCCAGGGCTCCAGCCTGAGGCTCGTCACTCCCGCAGCATCCGACGTAGGTGGTGCAGAGGACGCTGGCCACCGCTTGGCCCGCACGTCACCCCGAGCCCAAACAAGCCACTTCTTCTCAGCCCTGGGCCCAGGAGCATCCTTGCCTTGCCTGGCCTCTTGCGCCACACACACACACACAGGGATGTTTCCCAGGCTTGCAAGACTGTTGCACAACTCCACAGCACTCTCTTTTCCTCTCTGGCAGGGTGGAAACCCCGGCCCCTGGTGCCCGCCTCCTCCAGGCCCTTATAAATGTGGGGAGAGGCTAATCTGGAGCCAGAGACAGCAGAGAAGGTCACGGGTGGTGGCAGCGGCAGCAGCCCAATCAGCAGCCACAGGTACGGGGCCTTCTGCTGAAGACTTCCTTGGATGGAGGAGCTGGAAGTGGGCTTCCTTCCTGCCTTCCTTCGGCCAAGGAACTGCTTCCCCCCACAGACACACACACACACACACACACACACACACACACACATCCCGGCAACCTCCCGGCCGCTCTGGACCAGTCGGCTTCTCAGTTTGGCAGGCAGCTCCCAGCCAGACAGACCTGCTTTGGAGCCCGGCCAGGAGGGAGGCGCAGCAAAAGCGGAAGCAGGGGAGTCCCCTGCGGGCAGCTTGCCCTCGGCCTCTGGGCATGCCCCTTGGGGCTCCCAGGGCGGATGGCTGCCCTTCCCACGAGGCCTCACAGGGCTGGCCCTTCTCTCCCGATGAGCGAGGAGGAGGAGGCCACCTGGGGAGGAGACCTGGGGCCCCACTGACGGGTGATGCGGCCCATCTGAAGGGGGGCGGCTATTCCCCCCGCCCCGGGCACCCAGATGTCTGGAACCTGCTGGGAGCGGAGTTCCTCTCCTTTGGGGAGACCTCGCTCCCCCCCGCCCCGCAGCCTGCTTCCCGGGGGGGGGGAACGGGGGTCTGACCATCTTGCTTTCATTTCCCCAGACGCTGCCATGGCCACAGTCCCGGACCTGCTGCTTGAGTACCTTGGGTAAGTGAGGTGCGGCTGCGTCTGGGAGCCGCCTTGCCAAGGGCACGCCCCCCCCCCGCCTGTTGCTTCTGGGGTCCATTGGAGGAACCTCCAGGCACCTCGAGGGAGGCATCCTGCACTGCGGGGGCCGCCAGGACCCCCCCTGCCGCTCCAGGGTGGCTCCTGCAGAGCAGCTTCTGGAGGGGGCAACTTGGAGTGGGGGAATCAGGGGCGGTGGGGGGGGGAGCAGGGCAATGCGCCACCCTTTCCCTGCCAGGCATTTTTCCCATCCCAAATGGCCCGTTTCCCCACTGCAGGATTGCAGAACCTTCTCGGGGCCTCTGCTGGGCGGAAAGCAGCTTTGGCAGGAGGAGAAGCCATGAAAGCTTGGCGTGGGGGGGGGGAGAGTGGGGGGGGGGTCAGCTTCAGCAGCAGGTGTGCAGGCACTTTCCCTCCCCTGTTCCAGAATCCCCACCCCCACCCCATTAGCTCCTGCTGCACATGAATGCGGGTGGTGAGAAGGGAGGGAGGCTCCAAGCCGTGCCCCCCATCCCCGCCGGTACTGCATGAGCCCCTCCAGCGGGCTGCCTGGGGAGAGGGAGGCTGGAGGCCTGGCTCTGAGGGCCGCCAATCCCAGAGTGCGACGCTCACCCACTGGATGATTTCTACCCCCCCCCCCCCGCAGGGAAGAGGCTGAAGCGGACTTCTCCTCCTGCACGAACGAGGTGAGAACCCTGCAGGGTGGCGGGGGCGGGGGCGGGGGGGTCGGTCCAGGGGCTCTGCCCGGCTCTTGCCCAGCCCAAGAGTGAGGGGGCGCCTTGCCGTGCCTGCAGCACCCGCAGGAGAGCCCCATTTCAGCAGCACAAAGGGACCCGGAGGGCGGAGGGCGCGGGGTAGGGGGGCCGGGAGACCCGGCTGTGCCCGAAGCGGGGAGGCCGCCAGCAGGCGCAGCAGCGTCTCGGCAGAGGCAGCCCGCGTGGCGGGCGGCGGTGGCGGCAGAATCCCGCACAGGCCAGCCAGCCAGCCAGCCAGGGCCGGCGTGCGTGTGCGGCAGCAGCGCAGACGCCGCCGGGCTTCAGGAGCAGCGCCTCGGCTTTTTCCGGGCGCCCCGGCCCGAGCCGAGGCCCGCCACCAACCGGAGCAGCCGGGGGCAGCGCGGGGGCCGCTCAGGGGGTGTGGCCATGACCTCTTGCCCCGCCCCCTGCAGGTGAGGCCGGCTCGGGGCGGGGGGGACTCCGTGCCGCAGCGAAGGTTAGGCAGTGGGGAGCCGGACCCCTTGGGGGCCCCCTGCTGCGAACTGCCCAGCGAGGGTCTCCCGCCTGCCACCCCCGCTAGGGGGGAGGAGGCAGCTCGGGTGGCTCCCTCCCTTCTCATCCTGCCCCACCCCAGAGCAAGGCTGCCTGCAGGCTAGCCAGCCATCAGGTAGAGCTGTGCAGCACAGTGCAGTTCACCACCCAGCTCTACCTGATGAATGGCCAGCCTGCAGGCGGTGTGACAGAGAGAGGAGCAGCCCGACTGGCCGCCCTTGCTGTGAGTGGGAGAAGAGGGGGCAGCGGTTTGGGGGGGTGCTGCTTCCCACCTGGGCCTCACTCGGCAGGCAGGCTGACGCTGGCCTTTTCTGGACCCCCCCTCCCCCCCCCGCAGGGCTCCTTTTATGCCTCTGCCCCCGGCCTGGAGAATGATGCCACCAGCCCAGAGCAGGGCGTGGCCCTCAAGCCAGCGGTGGAGGAGGCCCTCTCGAGACCCAGCCACGCCGGCCGGCCGGAGATGCTGGAGACCAACCTGCTGGAAAGTATGGCGCCCTCCTCCAGCTGGCAGGGGTGGGGGGGTGGAGTGGCCAAGGAGGCCTGCAGGGGGGGGGCAGAGTTTTGCAAGGCGGCCTGGCTCCAAAGGGGAAGCCCAGCCTAGCGGAAGGCGGGGCAGAGCGGCTCTGGGCCCCGTCCCGCTGGCATGGCTGGGTGCAGCCGGGCAGACCAAAGGCCATCGCAGGGCCCCAGCTGGTGGCGGCCAGCCTGGGAAGGAAGGTGGGAGCCAGGCCCTTTCTCGCCTGCACAGGGTTGGGAGAGGGAGGAGACCCCAGGAGAAGCTCAGAGCAGCAGCCCTGCTGCAGGGTCCGGCCCCAGGAGGCCCATCCAGCCCAGCCTCCTGTTTCCCCCCAGGGGCCCCCACCAGGTGCCTCTGGGGAGTAGCCCACAGGCAAGAGGGGAGGGCAGCAGGCCCTCTCTCCGGCTGCGGCTCCCCTTGTCTCTCGGGGGGGGGGGGAGGCGTTTCCAGACGGCAGCTTTGTATAGGCTTGGTGTGCGTTCACACAATCTGGGTTTGGGCACCGTCTTGCGTACGGGAACCTTCCCACAGCCTGTATTCGGATCTTCTCTTGACGTTTCAGGTTTAAAGTGTTGTATGTGTGTGAGAAAATCCTAGTTGGTTTTTTGCAGGCTTGCTCCATTTCCCCTCCAATCTCTGCCTTTCAGCTTTTGAAATAAGCCTTTTCTTTTAAAATCCCACTGTTCTTGTACAAAGCAACCAGCCGCTGCAATCAGCTTTTTTAACCACCACCACCCCCCCCAGCGCAGCTCTTGCCAAGGGTGCCAGCAGCATCTCAAGGCTTGCAACTCCTTGGGTTGCAAAATTGGCCAATTGTTTTTTCCAAGCGCCCGGTGCTGCTCCTGCAATATGTGGGGTGGGGGAGTGAGAGGAGGGAAAGCCCTCACCTTACACTCCCCTCCCCCCCCGTCTTTCTCTCTCACACAGGGGGAGGGGGCAGGCAGGGGTGTTCGCTCTCCTCCTCCTTTCCGCTCTCTCCCCTCAGAGCCATTTACAGTGGTGTAAATCTGAACCGGCTTCAGACTTTAGGGTTAACTGTCAGATTCTCCACCACTTCCTGCTGCTGCTGTTGTTGTGATGCCAAGTTGCTCATGAGTCACCCTATTGACTTCAGTGAGTCTTGCTTCCTCCAACTAGGTCAGTGATTCTCAAACTTGGGTCCTCAGGTGTTATTGGGCTTCAACTCCCATAATCCCCAGCCTCAGTGGCCTTTGGTTGGGGATTATGGGAGGTGAAGTCCAAGAACACCTGAGGACCCAAGTTTGAGAATCACTGAACTAGGTTATGCGAGAGAGCCTCTCCTCCTGGGCGAGTGGCAACCTTCCCCCCTCCCCAGCCCTGACATCCAACTTCCACCTGTCGCTCCACAGGTGGTTAGGATGGCCCAAGCCGGCCAGCTCCTGCTGCACCTTTGCCGGGCTTGCATCCGCCTGCTGGGGGGCAGGCTGGCAGAAGAAGACAGCCCCATTGCCTGCCCCATGTGTTGACCATACCCCGGGGGGGGGAGGAGGGGGCGTCCTTCTCCGGACCTTGGAGCAAAGGAGAAGCTGGTTGCTGGATGCAGGGAGGGCCGAGGAGGCCCCTCCCTGGCTGCACCTGAGAGAGGCAGGAGGGGCTTCCACACAGTGCCTGGGTGGTGGGTGGGCCACAGAGCCCCCCTGGGTCTCCGCCAAGGCAAGAGTCTGAAAAGTGGCTCACAGCTGCAGCAGCAGCAACTGTCACCTCTTTTAGGAACAAGATGCTCTTCACAGCAGCCAGGTTTTGGGAAGTGACACAAGCAGCAGCAAGTGAGAGCCAGGATGGTAGAGTGGTTAGAACAGGGGACCTGAGTGGGGAGGGGGTTCCGAGATCGAATCAAAGGAGAAGGTTGTCCTCGCGTGGCTGATCCTACCCTGCAGGGCTGCTGTGAGAATAAAAGAGGGGAGCGCCACATAGGCCACTGTGAGCTCCTGGGAGGAAGCCTGGGATTCTCAGCAGCCAGAAAGCAGCCACCAAGCCGGGGGGTGGGGGTGGGTGGGAAGCAAGGATTGCCAGCAGGGGCAGGCACGCCCGGGCTGGGGGCTCCTTCTCTGCACACGGCCGTCTTGCCTGCCCAGCCGCTGGGGCCAGTCCTCAGCAATCCTGATCGCCCCTTTGCTTTTCAGATTCGGAACCTTTTGCTGCTCCAGCCCACTCTGCTGTGCTCACCAGGACATACAGCATCCAAGATGTCCAGGGACAAAAACATCTCGTGCTGAGGAATCCGGAAGGCCAGGCCCAGCTGTATGCCAGGCACCTGCCGGCATACCGCAGCACAGGTAAAGAAGGCCACGGGGCAGAGAAGGGTCTCCACCCCGGCCCTTCAGCTACCGGAGGGGCGGGGAGGGGGGGTTCCCTCCAGTCCCCAGCGGCTGGACTGCTGCCCAGGTGGCCCTGCCCCTTGCCACCATCCTCCTTGGCCGCTCCTTCAGACCAGTCCTTGCTGGTGGTTGGTTCCAGGGCAGAGGATCTCTGGGCGCTCCGCCCCACCCCTGCAGGGTTCCTCGCAGCGTGGCTTGCTTGGTGGGAGTCTGTCTGCTCGGCTCTCAGCCCTGCTCCTCCCCTGCGGCAGATGAAGTGAGCTCCCTTCGCAAACCACCACTTGCTTTTCGTGGGAAAGTGCCTATAGAGGAGAGCGGGTCTGGTGGTAGCCAGCACGACTTGTCCCGAGCCAAGCAGGGCCTGCCCTGGTTGCATATGAAAGGGAGACTAGAAGTGTCAGCACTGAAAGATATATTGCCCCACTTAGGGGATGGAGCCGCTCTGGGAAGAGCAGAAGGTTTCAGGTTCCCCCCCTGGCGGCATCTCCAAGAGAGGGCTGAGAGAGACTCCAGCCTGCAACCTTGGGGAAGCCGCTGCCAATCTGTGAAGACAATACTGAGCTAGGTGGACCAAGGGTCTGACTCAGGATGTGGCCGCTTCCTATGTTCCTAAATGCACCAGAATCATTGACAGGTGGCTTTCAGGACGGTGCTGCTGCCCTGCTCGGGAGGCTTCCATCCTTGCCACAAAAAAGGCCACGGCCTGCTGCCACACAGCCTCCTTGTGTGCCCACACAAAGACTGGCCAGTGGTGCCGGGAGAAGAGCCCAGGCGGGGCAGGTGGAGGAGGGCTGTGCAAGGGGCTCTTTGGCCACCAGGCCCAGCTGGTCTCCCTCCCTTCTCAAGGCTGCTGGATGCTCCGCTCCCAGGAATGGGGCCTAAGGAAGGTCCTGGTCCTCACTGAGGCGGCCTTCGCCCTTTTCCCTCTCTCTAGAGAAGGTGATGCTGAAGGTGCACTTGCTCTCCCACATCAGCACCCAGACACAGCTCGTCTCACTGGAGGTGATGGACCAGGAGGGCCACATGCTGTACCTGACTTGTGAGGAGACCAATGGCCTGCCACAGCTGAAGCTGGTGGTGAGTGAATCTGCCTGGGGGGGGCACCCTCAGTTCACTGGTGGTGGGGTTTGCCTGCCCTCTGGGCCAAGGACTGGCCAGTGCTGTGCTGTTCGCTGAGGCTGCTGGCAGCCTGGGCCCAGCTTCTGCTTGCATCGCTGTGCTGCACACATGCAGGCAGCAGCTGAAGGAAAAGCAAGAGCGCCCAGAGTAGCGTTAGCAGGGGGGCGGGTGACAGGGGGCTGAGGCCACGGAGGCTCAGCTGGCAGCAGCCAAACAGGCCAAGCTCCAGGACCTGCTGGGGGTGGAGGCAAAGAGGAGTGCCTTGGCGTGGGGGCTGCTCCCCGCCAGCAGCTCAGCCAAGAGCCCTACAACGGGTGCCTCTGCGTGCACCACAGCCCCAAGCCCTCTCTCCCAGAGGGGGCCCTTTCCGGCCCAGTGAGCCCCACCCCCCAGACAACAGGCTGCCATCACCTGGCCAAGACATATGGAGTGCTGGAAGGCATTCTGTGGCCCTGCTTTGCATCCTAGAGCAAGAGGCCAAGTCGGGGCTGGCTGTAGCAGATTGGCTCTGCCCCAAAGAGCCTCCAAAGTGGACTCACAGAGAGGAAGTGGGGTTGCCTCTGCCCAGGCACATGCTGCGCAGCTCTGTGAGTCGCCCAGATGACTTTCCTCCTGCCTTCTAGAAACGGGAGACGACCTCGGAGCAGCCCTGGAGGGAGTCCGAGAGGTTCCACTTCCAGATGTCCAGGCTGAGGTGGACAGCACCAAAGCTCATCAGAGCTCAGTTTGAGGCCAGGGCCTTCCCGAGCTTCTGCCTGGCCATCCCGAAGGAAGAGAGCAGGCCGCTCTCGCTCCACCAGAACGGCGAGGACTTTGCCACCCAGTTCCACTTGCTCGCCCGGACGTGACTGGCACCAAGGGCCCCGCTCCAAGCCCTACACGCCCGACATGCGGCCCCTGCAGACAGCGCCCCTCCTCCTAGAGCAGGCCCACACAACGTGAGGCCCGGGGGCAGGATCTGGCCCACAGGCACTTCTTGCTGGCCCCCCCCAGGGAGGAATGTCCTGCAGCTGCCGCAGCCGCCCGGAAGGGCTCTTGGCAGCAGCGCTGAGGACTGGAGTGGGCTGGGACCGCAGCAGCAGCAGCATCGCACCAGGCAGGCACAGGCAGGGCGCATCCCAGAAAGGCAGAGGGTCCCCCTTCTCCGAGGGCCGCTATCCTCTGGCCTCTCTGGAAACTGCCTGGCAACACACACACACACACACACCCCGCCCTCGCATCTTTACTTGGAAATCAGACCCCCGTGTGGCTTTCTCCTCCCAAGTAAACATGCCTAGGATTGCAGCCTGCAAGCAACAGCAGCTTAGGGAGAGGAGAGGGCTTGGCCTTTGTTGGGGCCGGCAGGCACTCCAGGGGCCCCACTAATTTCTGGCCACTGACCAGGGTTAAAAGTGTGGGTCCCTTGATGGCGGGGGGGGCGGGGGGGGGAGATCCACAAGTAAGTAGAAGTTGCTTTCTTTGATATTGTTAATATAACCATGTGTTGAAAGTTGACCTTGCTTCCTGCACATCAAGTCATGATTGGTTCCAGTCCACCAAAGCATCTGAGTTGCACACCCCCACTTTATTTATTTAAGTATAGGTTTATATTTATGTTTGTATGTCTGTGTGGCCCTTTGTCCTAAGGCCCCTGGGCAGCTAGCAACAATACAATTCAATAAAACAAATATAAAAACAACAATTAAACTCAATAAAGAACATACAAGCAGGTCAAAATGGAGCTTAGCATTCAAAAAGAGCATTGCCAGCTCACTGGCAAAAGCCGGGATTCCCGTCCTCACCCGGCCTTCTCCCCTGAGGGAGCCAGGTATGCGGGTCTCACTGTGAGCAGGTTACAGGGCCGGATTAAGCTAGTGCAGCGCCTGTAGCGCATGTTATAAAGGGGCCCTAAATTTTAAAAATGTGCACAAGTATTAAAACATAAATTATTTACTTGCATAGTAAAGTAATTCAATTTGAACAAAATTATGTACTTGTAACATGTCATTAATGACGTCCGTAATGATTAGGTACTACTTCAGTCATGCTCGAGTGCATTTTCTCTTCCCCCTCAAAACGGGCATTTATACACACACAATCACACTACACGCAAGCCACAGAGTGGCCGTAATTGATGGACAGGCACTGCTACCTGACCGTGTCCAGCCCTGGAGTCGCGCTCCCCTTGCCGCAGGCTCGCCGCGGAGGCGCGTAACAGCGCAGGCTGCAGCGGCGGGGGAGAGGGCGCCAAGGGCATCAGCGGGCCCCCCGCGCCGCCCACACGCAGAACCCACCACAGGCACCATGCAGCTCCCCCGGCACGTAAAGAGCCGCACTGCCCGGTCGTGAGAATGCGGCGAGATGCCCATTTCACCAGACACCCGCTTGCAAACGTTGAGTGCGGACCCTCGAAGGGGTGGGGCAGGCGAGCGGGGTGGGGGTGGGCTGTGCGCAGGGCCCGCAGCAGCGGCGGGGGCCGCCCCCTCGGGCACCGCGCCAGGGATCCACCCGCCCCCCCCCCGGAGGTGCGAGGGGGGCGCGGCGGGTTTGCTTATATAATGGCCCTGCTGGCTGTTGGGAGCGCGGCGGGCAGAGGCCGCCTCCGCCGCCACCTGCAGCAATCCGGGCCCGATTACGGCGAGGAAGAAGATTCACGTCTGAGCGCGCAACGAAGACGAGCAGGAGCTGAGGGTCAGCCTCGTGGCCGCCGCCGCCCCGCCCCTTCTCCCGCCAGCTGCGCTTGGCCCCGCCCCCTGTGGCTGGCCACGAGTGGCCCCGCCCCCTCAGCGGCCAATCCCCGCTGCCCGGCTGGAGCACGGGCCCGCTCGGGCACCGCCCCCTCCCCCCGATTGGCCCATTTGAACGTCGTCAGCCCAACGTCGCTCCTCCGAGGCGCCGGCGAAGAACAAGCCCTCGAGCCCCGCCCGGCCCCGGCCTTCCTCTTCCTCATGGAGGCCCCCCTGCCCGCCGCCCCGAGTGTTGCCGCCGCCCCGCAAGGTGAGAGCCGCGCCGCCTGCCTGCCTGCCTGCCTGCCCTGGCGCCGCCCCGAACCTCGGAGAGCGCCCCTCCTCCGCCTCCTGAGCATGGGCAGAGTGCCCGCGCGGGAGCCCCCCACCCCCCCCCCCCCGAGCCTGCTCGGGGGTGACTGCCCCCCTGGCCCCCTCAGCCTCCCGGCCTCCGACCCTGGAGAGCCCCCGCGCGGGATGCGCCCCCTTCTTCCTGCCAGGCCCGCCTGCAGCTGGCGGGGGGGGGGGCTGCTGGGCGGGCAAGCGGGCCGTGCATGCCTCGCCCCCGCCGGGTGCCTCGCTCTGCGTGGTGGCGCCGCCCTTCTTGTTCCAGAGGGAGGACGGCAGCTCTCGTGTCCCCCTCCTCCTCCTCCTCCTCCTTCTCCTCCGTCGGGCTGACGAGGGTCCGCCGGTTCCTGCCCCTTGCGCGGCCCTCCCCACTGGCTACGGTGGGGCTGCGCCCAGAATAGGATGTGCTTTATTGCTGGGCTGCGGGGACTCCGGCCGGACCGTGCCTGGAAGCGCCCGGCCAGACAGCTCGAGGGTGTGGAAGCCCTGCCTGAGCCGCCTCAGTGGCTGTCGACCAGTCTCCAACTGGAGACAGCCTACCTCGCAGGAGCGGCGTGCTACTCCATGGGGATCGGAGCAGTCTCTCTACTGAGGGTAGAACCCAGAAAGCACGGAGAGAAGCCCCCACCTGGCGCCCTATTTCCACACATTCACTTCCTCTCAGGTGTCCCTCCCACCTTGCTTCCACACAGCTGAAAATGGGGAGCGCACACAGCGCCCAAACCTGGGCAGGACACCCTCTTTGATGGTGTGAATGGGCTCTCTGTGTTCCCCAGGTCCCTAACCCCATCATTTTCTGAGGGGTGCCGCTGTTGTGCTCTTGAAGACGCTGCATGGTCAGCCCAGGTGTGTTTGGAGGGCTTTCACAGGTGGTTTCATAACATGCATCTTCCCACCTTGAATGCTCTTGCTGAGACATATTGCAAGACCTGCCTTTGTTTAAGGATCAGAAATAAGGGTTTAATGTGGACATCTCTGTTTGCGGATTATCTTTGGCTGGTGAGTTGTTCTCATGGCCAAGGGTCAAGAGCTGAAGGGCAGGAGCTCTTGAGTAAACTTAGCAGTCATGGGGAAAGGGGACAGGTTTGTGTGTGGATCGGTAACTGGTTGAAGGACAGGAAACAAAGAGTAGGAATACATGGACAATTTTAACAATGGAGGGACGTAGGAAGTGGGGTCCCCCAGGGACGTGTACTGGGACCAGTGCTCTTTAACTGGTTCATAAATGAGTTGGGAGTAAGCAGCCAAGTGGCCAGAGGAGCTCCAAAAGGATCTCTCCCAACTTTGTGGGCGACAAAATGGCAAATGAGATTCAGTGTAAGCAAGTGTAAAGTGATGCATATTGGGATGCCAAACCCCAACTTCAAGTATACACTGATGGGATCTGAGCTGTCAGTGAATGACTGACCAGGAGAGAGATCTTGGGGTCGTGGTGGACAGCTCATTGCAAGTGTCAACTCAGTGCACAGCAGCTGTGAAAAAGGCCAATTCCATGCTAGGGATCATTAGGAAGGGGGTTGAAGATAAAAATGCTATTATTATAATGCCCTTGTACAAATCTATGGTGCGGCCACATCTGCAGTACTGCTTACAGTTTTGGTCACCGTATCTTAGGAAGAATATTGTGGAACTGGAAAAAGTACAGAGGAGGGCAACCAAAATGACCAGGGGCCTGGAGCACCTTCCTTATGAAGCTAGGCTACCGCATCTGGGGCTCTTTACCTTGGAAAAGAGGCAACTAAGGGGAGACATGATAGAGGTCTATAAAATCATGCATGCTGTGGAGAAAGTGGATAGAGAGAAATTCTTCTCCCTCTCCCATCACACTAGAACCAGGGGTCGTCGCATGAAATTGATTGCCAGGAAATTTAGGACCAGCAAAGGAGGTGCTTTTTCACACAGCACATAATTAATCTATGAAATTCTCTGCCACAGGATGTGGTGATGGCCACTAGCTTGGATAGTTTTAAAAGGGGCTTGGACAAATTCATGGAGAACAGGTCTATCAATGGCTACTGCTCTGGTGGCTGAGGGCCATCTTCAGCCTCAGAGGCACAGTGCCTCTCAATGCCAGTTGCTGGGAAGCAACAGCAGCAGGAGAGAGGGCATGTCCTCACCTCCTGCCTGTGGGCTTCTCAGAAGCATCTGGTGGGCCACTGTGTGAAACAGGATGCTGGACCAGAGAGGCTTCCTTGGGCCTGATCCAGCAGCCAGCTGGAGGCTGTTTTATGTTCATGACCCTTCACAAGTCTGTGCAGACATGGTTACGCAGGGGAACTCTGACCTTCTTGCAACTCTGACTGCTATGGGAATTTGGGGTGAAGCCAACTCAATGAGGACACCTTATTTGCCAAAGATCCTCCAATGCCAGAAATATTCATGCCAAACCACTGTGTGTCCTTTGACTGGCCAGCTACTGACGACTGACAAATCTGGCATGCTGAAGGACTGCGTGCAGTGGCCAAGTTTAGTGAGACTGTTGAATCTTCAAAATGGGCTGTGGGGAGAAGGGGCTGTGCTCCCTGGAGAGGATGTTGCTTATGGCCGGCTGGACACTTACAGTTTCCAATCTCTTTCAGAGGAGCGACGGCGGAAATTGCAGGAATATTTAGCAGCCAAAGGAAAGGTGAAAGTGCCAAGTACCAAGTGAGTGTGGAGAAACTGTCTAAGCTGCCGACTGTCCATTTCGGTCACGGTCCCCCGCCTGCTCCCTGGTGTGAGGCCCCTGTGAGCAAGCTGCAGGCACGAGCTACACCTGCTCTGTCCAGCGCCTGGGATGTGGGGTGCGCGCCTGGGATCTAGGGGAGGATCTTGCAGAACAACCTTGAGGCAGAGGATCATGTTCTGCTTGATGCAAGCAGTGTGGTGAGCACCTGTGGGCGGACAGTCTGGCGCACATTCATCAGCCTGACCCCTGCAGGAGGCTCGGGCGGCCTGGATAGAAGGGGGGGTGTCTGGCATTCCACATGCCCCGCCCTGTCTCATGGCAACGGGGCTCCCTCGCCAGCGCTCTAGTCCAGGCAGGGGTGCTGAAGTTGCAGGCCTGGCGGTTGAGGCCGAGCCTGGACATGCAGCCAGACAGCAGCGCTCATGCGGCCGCCAAGCAGGACTGCAGCCTTGGCTGTGCCCCTGGTACTCGGCAAGCAAGACGCCTGCCTGCATTTCTGGTTGGCAGATCCCCCTTTCTCTTCTCTTCCTGCTTATGACAGGCCCTACTTAAAGGACAAGACCAATCAGCAGAAGCAACCGGCTTCCTCCAAGCCCGAGCTCGTAAGTAGACCAGGAGACTGGAGCTCTGGGGTTTGAGAGCCCCTCCCTGGCAAAGGCTTCAGGGGCATCAGGAGTTGGAAAGAGGAAGCCGTCAGGGCATCTTTGAAGTGTGCAGAGTGTCACTTTGGGGTTGTGTGTCTCTTGCCTCAGTCGTCTGAGGGCTATTGTGTGTCTCCTCTTTGCTTTCAGGCTGTCAAGTGGCAGAAAAAGGTCATCCCGAGCACAGGCGGAGGAGCACAGGCAAGGGAGACGCAGTGGTCAGTCCCTGCTGGCCAAGGTTGGCCAGGCAGGTCCTCGCGTGCCTCTGCGTCTCAGAAGCCCAAAGCAGCAACCTCACAGTGCCTCACAGGGAAGAAGGTGTTGGTGCAGCCGCCTCCCTCCCTCCCCTCTGCGAGACTCCGCTCGGAGAAGCTGAGCTGCACTGGGGCCTCCTCCTCCTCCTCCAAGTGCCCTCTACGCCAAGGCAGGGAGTCCAGAAAGCGAGAGGCAGCCCCAGCTCCCAGGAGCCAGACCCACAGCCTGGCAGACAGGAGCCATCCCTTGAAGAAATGGCGAGGGCAGGCGGAGTACAACCGAGAGAACCTTCCTGCGTGGGGCGGAGCTCCTCCCACACCTCAGCAGCAGAAGGGGGTCCTCCGACCTGGCCTCAAAGCCGAGACTCGGCTGGCTTCCAAGCAGGCCGTGAAGAAGAGCAGCCAGGCGGTGGGCTGGGCTTCGGGAAGCAAGAGGCCTGAGAAGGGCCCAGCCCGGCCCTCTCCAGCAGCGGAGGCTCAGTGCCAGGCTCCTGCCAGAGGACCCGCAGCTGCTCTGGGAGGGAGGGCCTGTGGAGGCTCAGTGGCCCGGCCTGCTCTTTCTAGGCCAGTCATGAAAAGCCGAGACCGGCGGGCTGCTGGCGTGCTTGGCCGAGAGGAGGGCCTCACCGGAAGGAGGGCTGCAGCCCAGTCCCGCTCTCGCGAAGCCTCTGCTGAGCTTCAGAGGGGGCCCTCCAAGCTGCAGGCGGATGCTTGCCAAGTCCTGCAGGAGAGAAGGCGCCCCAAGCGTTCAGCTTGGGAGGTGGAGCGGAGAAGCAAGCGGGAGAGGCGCCATTCGGTTGCTTGTGGGGGCACCCATGGCCACGGAAGCCCCGCAGGCAAGAGCCGCTGCAGCCACACACTCGGACCGCCCCCCAGGACCTCTGGAGTGCCGCCCAGGCACCTGGTCTCTGCACAGGCAGCGCTTGGCGCTCTGGGCCGTGGAAGGGGCCTGCCTGAGGCGAGGCAGCCGGCAGCTGGGGCAGGCCAGGAGCTCCGGACCCCACGTACCCAGGATCGGAGGCAGGTTTGGCCCCAGTGGGTTGAGTGGGCTCATCCAGTCCCGTCTCATCTGCCTTTGGGCAGGTGCCGCTGCTGGCTTGGCCCCGGAAGGTCTCGGCTCATTCTGCAGGCCGGGTCACTAGTGCCTGCTAGTCCTGCGTTTCCTCTCACGAGGGCAAGGGGGGGTGGGGGCACCATCGGGGGCAAGACTGCACCTGCCCGTCAGTCCTGGGTCTGCTTTTCTGTGTGTGGGGACGCCTTGTGAGGCCCCTTCCGTCCTCTTCTCCAGCAGGGGTTGGCACCTCGGGGGCCGTGGGAGGCCTGCAGTACAGGAGCCGCCTGCCGATTGCTCCTCACCAGGAAGGAGCCTGCCGTGGGGCAGGCCGTGCCTAACGAGGTCTCCCGGCTCTTCTCTAGGCAGCTGCTGGCTCAGTGGTTGGCATCCCAGGGGAAAAGCTACAAGCGGCCCCCAATGACCCTGCCTGCCAAGAAGCCGCAGGAGGCACAGAGGCGCCGGAGCCTGGCCTGGAGAGGCCTGGAGGAGGAGGAGGAGCAGCTCAGCTTGGCCGAGAAGGTCACCAGCCTCTTGCGGGAGTACCTGCAGCTGGCTGAGGAGGTGGGCTTCCGCTGGGGGGAGTGGCGCTGGGGGGCGGGGGGCAGTCCTTGCCCAGCCCTCGGCTGCGCTCTGTAGCAAGCCAGACTCCAGGCACACCCCAGACAGAGGGCTGGACGGGAAGCCACAGCTGGGGGGGCGCCTTGGCCTCCTGCTTGGGGGCTTCCACAGGCTCGGGTGGCCCCTCCCAGGAAGCCCTGGCCCCATCTGTGGCTTGGCGGCCCCTTCCTGGCACTGCCTGGGCAAAGCAGCCAGCTGTGCTGTGACCCCTGCCCACTCAGCGGAGGCTGCTCTGGGGGCTGGACGCGGGCTGGTGGCTGAGGCCCTAATCCTGCTGGAAAGCAGGCCTGGGATTGGGCCACTGGCCCGTTCTGGGCAGGCTTACGCTCCCTCTGGAAGAACAGCTTGCACTGCCGTGGGCTCCGTGCCGAAGGCCATGAGGCTGTGTGATGGGGGTAGGAGGGCCAGCCAGCCGGGAGACGCGGGGTTTGGCTGAGCCCTGTTGTCTGCTGTGCCCCAAGGCTGTGCGGGCACTCCGTCGTGGGGGGCAGGATCCTGGGCCAGCCTTCCCTGCAAAGAGGCGGGGGCTTTGAGTGGAGCCTGTTGGCAGTTGCTGCCCTCCAGCCCAACTGTGGCCTGAAGCCTTCCCTGGGGCCTGCTTCCCCAGGATCCTGCCCGCCACCTTCCTCTGGGGCCTGCTTGCTGTGCTGAATCCCCTCCCCTCTTCTCTCTCTCAGGGATTCCCTGCAGCAGAGCTCTTGGACATGCTTTCCCGCACGCCAGAGGCAGAGAGGTTTGCCCAGTTTTGGATCTGCAAGGCAAAGCTGCTAGCCCGGCTTGGCCCGTTTGACGTGATCGGGCTGTATGAAGCGGCTCTTTGCGCCCGGGCTGCGGTGAGTGTGGCTTTCCGCTGCTGGCGGGGCGGGGTACAGCGGGGGAGGGAATGCCTCTTCTTGGATGGCATGGCATGCCTCCTCCCCCCCCCCGCCATGCTTGACCCAGTGACCTCACTCTTGTCCTGGGGGCAAGGTGGCACCAGAGGAGCTGTTCTGCCAGCTGGGAAGGGCAGAAACGCTCCTCGCTGGTGGGTCTCAACATTCCGGTTCAGGGGGCTTGTTGGCCTCAGATGGTTGAGCATTGCAAAAGAGAACATCCCCGGGGCCTCTGGTTTCTCTCACCTGGAGCTGTGTCGTCCTTGGGGCTGGACTACAAAAGAGCCTCCCTTGGTGGGCCAGGAGCAAGAGGCTGTCTGGGGGAAGCTGCTGCCTCCTGTGGAGTCAAGCTCTGGGCCCGTCTGGCCTGGCCCAGCATGGTCGGCTCTGCCTAGCAGCGGCTCCAAGCTCTCTGGGTGGGAGAGAGAGAGAGAGAGAGGCGAGGGGGCTGCTTCCTCAGTGCCTGACACCTGAGCCCCCTCCTAGAGATGTTGGGGGGGCTCCCCCCCCGCCAGTTAACAAAACTCTGAAGGGCCGAGGCCAGCCCTTGGGGCCAGCTGCAGGTGCTCAGTGGTGGCCCTGCTCTTTGTTCCAGCCAATCCAGGAGCTGCGAGATGTTGTCCTGGAGATGCTGAAGCATGCAGGCAAGACAGCCCAAGGTGAGCCGGTTTCTGTGGTGCACCTGCTGGGGACCAGATGTGTTTCTTGTCCAGTGATAAGGCAGCTGGCAAGAAAGGGGTCACCTCCTTCCTGTGGGCCAGCTGTGATCCTCCTTAAATAAGGCCTCCCTCAATGGCACGGAGCCCAAGGACAGATTACATTGGTGCTAATGTGATTCTGTCCACCAGATCAAAAGGTCCATCCGTGGTCCCTGTTTCAGGAGTCAGATGCTTCTGCTCTGTGGAGTGGCTCTCGAAACCTCTCTTGGGTCCCGCGTTCTCTCTAATTTTTTTCCCATCTGTGTGCGAAATGAGTTTTGTTCTGGGCGGCAGCATCAAGGCAGTGTGTGCGCACCATGTGCATTCAGAGTGGGGCCTTCCCTGTTCAACCTGAGCGGGCATCAGAAAAGGTGTGAGCACGCACACATGCGCGTGCCTTAGAGGGAACAGTGCTTGGCTCTCTTACCGAGGCTGAAACGCGGCTAGTAACTGGAGGCAGCCACTACTCTCGCCTTTTGGACTCCTTCAGTTCCAGAACTTACAGTGGGAGGGCACCCCTGGACTGTCTCTGGAAGGGAGCGAGAGCGAGAGGTCTGGCTGTGTCCTGGGCATGGACGAGTTCGTGGTGGGGCTGTGGAGTAGTCCGTTTCCTCTTTTTACTTTGTGGTGATAATCCTGGTTTTACTTTTGAATTAACCATTCCTTGTGCAGTTTATTATATGAGGAGTATGTTATCAGTCTTGTGTTCCGACCGAAGAGGAGAGGGGCGTGGGCTTGGGTTCTTCTGCGTCCTGCCCCGCCAGGCGCTCGGTGCCTCCGAGGCGCCTGGCACAGGCTGCTTCTGCTCCCCTCGCCCTCCCTCACTGCTGAGCCCTCTGCCCCACAGCACCTCTTGCAGAAGCCAGGCCTCTCCCCGAGGAGAAGTGGGCAGAGCCCAGCACCCCGCAGGCCGGGCAAGGACCGGTCTCCAAGCCTCTCTCGGCAGTCAAGCTCCAAGTGGCCCCGCTGCTCAGGTAAGGGCAACCTGCCCGCTGGGGCTCCTGCTTGGATGCCCTTGCGGCTGGGCGCTTCTGGCTTGGACCAGCGGCTCAGAGGAGCTCACCGCCTTGTGCATTCTGCCACGGGGTGCGGGGGGGGGGGGGGCGTCTGCCTGCCTGCCCGCCCAGAGCCTTGTCTTCCCAACTCCCAGCCTGCCGCCCAGGGCCAGCAGGACCAACTTGAGGGCCAGAGCAGATGGCTGGCGCTGCTCTTGGCGCCACGCTGGGCGGGGTCCTTTGCTAGGATAGGGGCTGCCCACCCCCACCCTCTGCTGTGTGCCTTTCAGAACGAAGGAGCCAGGCACCAGGCCAGCCGTGAAGCTCCTCACTCCGGTGCGGCGCTCGCTGCGGATCGAGGGCGCTGCTGCCGGCTACCCCCCGATGCTGAAGGACCACGACCCCCTCGTGTCTTCCCTGGACGAACTGCTGGCCACAGATACCGAGAGCCGGTTTGTGTTTCGGAAGAACGAAGCTCTGTCTGAGGAGGTGGGGAGGGCCCTGCTGGGGCTGTGACCTCCCTTGCACCCGAGGCCGCCCCCGCCCCGGGCCAGATTACGGTGTGAAGGCAGTCTTGTCTTGCATAAACGCTCCCAGAGCTTGGACACCTTTATTGGTCTGGTCTGGCAGGAGAAGCCTTTCAACACAGGTTGCTTTCGCAAGGGCGGGGGGGGGGGGGTCGGGCAGCGTCTCACAGCAAGGCTTCCTTGCCTGGCAGGCCGGCCGCTTGCTTGAGCTGCTCTCTGGTGCAGACTGCGGCATGGCTTGCTGCTTCCAGTGGTGGAGCAGCCTTTCCTCTGTGCCAGCCGAGGGCCGCTGCCTGGCCTGCGGGAGGTCCCCGTGCGCCTTGAGGCAGGCAGGAGGGCTCCAGGGCAGAGGGCTTGCTCTCCGCCCGAGTGCAAAGGCGGCACCCTGGGCTCGGCCGTCCCTTCCTGCCAAAGTGGGTGGTGGCCTTTCTGTGCCAGACCAGCAGGAGCACGAGAGGCACTCGGGGCGAGATCTTTGGAGCCGCTGGGAGGGGTGGCCCAGGAGAGTGAATGGCTGGGGGCAGGGAAGGGTGCCCTCCTGCCACGGCCTCTTGCAGCAGGGCTGCGGCCTTGTGGCCGTCACTTGGAGGCGGCAGGTGCCAGGGTCTCTTCCCTTCCGGAAGGGAGGCCATGGGCATGGTGGGCTGGGGGCTCAGTCGTCTTCCTCCTCTCCGTCGGATCCCTGGAAAGTGCGCTGGAGCTTCTGCTGGGGAGAGAAGGGGAGGGGGTGAGGCACCCGCCCTGGGGCAAGCAGGGGGACGTGGCACTGCCCTGGCCGGGGACGACGACGCCTCCTCCTTCTCCTTCACCAAGCTCTGAAGGCTGCTAATGGGCAAAGCTTGCGTGGCCCCGGCTGCACGCATGATAGTCGGGTTCCCCTCCTGGCCAGCTGTGTGGGCTTGCCTGGCAGAGGGGGACACACACACACACCCCACCACGTGGCTGTCTTCTCGGGGCTCCAGGGCAGGATGACAAATGAGCCGCTGCGCTCTCCAAGCAACAGCTGAGCTCTGGTCCTCGTGCCGCATTATGTCCAATGCACTGCTGAAATGCACATCAGCACGGTGGTTGCCAGCCGGCCTTCTCTTGGCTTCTGGCCTCCCGCCATGTCCTTCTCGCCCGCACAGTTTGGTCCACATCACTTCCCAGAGTCCCCCCCGACTTCTGCAGCGTTTGAGTCGCAGCTGGGCGGGGGAGGGGCGGCGAGAGAAAAGGGGGCTGGGCTTCTTGGCCAGCTATGGGGCAGTGAAGGGGGCCTTGCTCTGGCCTGAAGGCTGTGGTGGGAGGAGCGTAGAGGCAGCCCCACGGGGCCCCCATCTCACCTGGGGCCGGGGCGGGTGCTTCCGCTGCCCTGCGAGGACACCCGGCTCACTGGGCTCCGTCCGCACGTGCTCCACCGTGGATTCGTGGGGCATCTGGTGAGACAGGAAGGGGCCCCAGGCAGTCAGGGGCAGGCAACCCCAGCCATGCAGCAGCCGCCGCCGCCACCGCCTCGGTGATCTGCCCAAGGGCAGCCTGCCTGGGGCCCCGTCCCCGTCCCCACCCCTCTCACACTCCCCACACCGTACCAGGCTGGGTGTTGCCCGAAAGAGGTAGCTGAAAGGATAGTACAGGAAGTTGAGGAAGGAGGCTGCGTAGAGGTCGGCGTAGCGCATCAGCTGGTTGGCAAAGAGGGTCTGGCGGGAGCCGCAGCGGAAGAGGCTGCCCATCTTCCCGTAGCACATGTCCATCTCGTGGGTGACTGTCTGCGGAGGAGGAAGGAGCCACACTCAGGCAGCTGGCGAGGGATGGGCGGCGGGGGGAGAGGCACGCCTCCATTCTGGTGCCCAGCGCCATCTTGTGGGTAGAAGCAGGACGCAGCCGGAGCCAGAGCGCCTGAATCCCCCCCCCCCCCCAGTGCTGGGCTCCTGGTTGGGGTCTTCTGGTTACATGTGCGCAGAGTGCCTGACTGCTTTCTGCCCCACATCTCTGGAGGGGTGTCCGTGGCTGGTGCCATGAGCAAGGAAGGTAGCCATGGCCGCCAGCCTCTGCTCCCTGGAAGCAAAGCATGGCAGGCCCAGGGCCTCGACAGGGGTCTGCGGATGGGCTGAACCTGGACCCACGCCTGGAGAGTGAGCTCCCCACCCCACCCCCCCCCCGATGGCAGCCAAAGGACTGGGGTGGGGGCTGGGAGGAGCCGAGACCTGGATCCGCCTCTTGATGGCGCTGATGTCTGGGCGCTCACTGCTTCCGCTGTCCAGGTGCCTGGCGGGGAGACAGGAAAGCTCTGCTGAGACCGAATCCCAGCTCAGCCCCGCTGCTGCCACCCCCCCACATTCACACCCGGCCAGGTGTGGGGTGGGAGGCAGCAGCAGTGCTACTTCCTCCGCTCTCACCCCCAGCTTGTGACACCCCCTCTGGCTCGGGGGGGGTCAGTGCAGAAGCCAAACGGGCCGCAGCCGCAGGAAGCCAGCGCTCTTGCCAAGCGAGCCCTAGGGGGCTGCCGGCAGCGGCCTTGACACAGGTCTCCTCTCTCCACCCTCCGAGTCTGGGTGCTTCAGTCCAGACTTAGCACAAGCCCTCCCTCCCTCTCAGGGTCCAGGCCAATTGTGTGTGGGGGGGGGTCTCACTTACTGGTACAGCTCAGCCAGGAAGACATCCAGACTCCGGAGCTCCTCAAAGAGTTCTGCCAGCAGAACAGAGAGAGAGAGAGAGAGAGGCATTCCCCGGGGTGGCCGTTGGTTGATGGGGGGGGGCAGGTTGAGCCTGTGGGGCAGAGGCCAGCAGGGGGGCGCTGCTGGTGCCGGTCCTTCTGGAGGCGCTGCACAGAGCCTGGCTGGCCGCCAGGGGTCCGCCCCCTGCCCGCCCCCCCCCCGGGCAGCTCCTGCTGCTCACCGCTCTTCTCCGTCCACACTTGCAGCTCCTTGGCCAGCTCTGGCACCACCAGGAAGGTGCGCCAGCCTTGCCTCTTCTTGGACTTGAGGATGTCCCCGAAGATGTGGTCCCCGATGTAGAGAATGTCCTTGCCCTTCACGCCCAGGAGGTCGCACACCATGTCCGAGGAGCCTGCCGGGGCCCAGGGCACCTCAGCCACTGCCCGCTCAGGCCCCACTTCCCAGGGCCCACCCTCTTGCAGGGGCCCAGGGGCCTTCTCCCAGGAGGCCTGCAGCATCATCATCATCAGTATCACATTTTCTATCCCGCCCTTCCTCCAAGGAGTCCAGTACCACATGCTTGAGTTTCTCCTCACAACAACCCTGTGAAGTAGGTCAGGCTGAGGGAGAAGGGACTGGCCCAGAGTCAGCCAGCAAGTCTCATGAGGCTGAGTGGGGATCTGAACTCGGGTCTCCCCGGCCCTAGTCCAGCACTCTAACCACTACAGGGCAGGTGGCGGGGGGCTTGCTGAGGCGTTACCTCCAGAGTAGACGGCACAGTGCTGCAGGGGTCCCGTGTAGGTGCCGATCCGCAGTTTCCCCGTGTCCTGCACATCAAGACAGGGAGTTGCGGGGTGAAGGAGTGCCTGGCTCAGCACCCCCCCCCCCCGCCCCGCCCCGCCCCTCAAGGGGAAGAAGCCTGCTGAGCTTGAGAGGCAGCGGCTGGAGCACGCCTGGCCTCTTCCTCCCGCTGGACCTGCGGCACTCCTGCCCCCTTGCTTCTCACCCTGCCCTCAGGAGCAGCAGGGAAGAAGTCTCCTCCTTGTGGGGAGGGCTGGAGATGGCTCCCCCCCCCGTGGCCCTGGCTGCCCTCCTCTGAGCCCCTCCCTCTTTCTCTTTGGAATATGGGGCCCACAGCTGGGCCTGGCCAGCAAGGACCGACCATGCCCCCTCCTGCTCTACAGTTAGGGAGGCAGACCGCCCCCCCGCCCCCCCCCGAAGGGAGAGGAGCTCACTTACTGTGTTGACCTGGCGCAGGACGGTCCCCTCGGCAAAGAAGAGCGGCTTACGTGTGTCGACAACCATGAGGTCAAAGTAGGAGCGCCAGGGCCGGCAGGGGGGCTCCTCCTGGGGGGGGGGTGGCAAGTGGGTCAGCAGCCAGGCAACCGGGCCACTGGCGCAGGAGGAGCCTGGGCTGAACCTCACTGGGGAGGTGTGGCTCAAAGCAAGCCCCTCCCACTCCGCCTGCAGCATGGGCGTAATGGCCCTGAGCCCCCTTGCAGGACCGTTGTGAGGATGGCTAGGAGACTGCAGCTGGAAGGGCTCGGACCGCGCAGTTCTGGGTCCTGCTCAACATGCGCGCGCACCCTGCACAAGAGGAGCCGCGCTCTCCTCTGGGCCTGGGAGGGGCTCCCTTGCCTCCCGCGGCGCTTGCCCGAGCCCCACAGCCCTCTCCCTGGGCTTTTGCACTCACCACGTCTCCCTCCCGGAAGTCAAACAAGTAGGTCATGATTGCCTGCAAGGAGACGGGGGGGAGGGGGGGCTGCAGTTGAGGGGCCCGGCAGCTCATGGCGGCCAACGGGGAGGCGGTGGCAGAGGCCGAGCTGCCACTGCCCCCCCCCATGTCTCTCTCCATGCTGTGGCAGCAGCAGCAGGGCATCTCCACATGCCCCCCACCCACCCCTCCTGGAATGTCTTGGGGCCCCACACATTTGCACATGGCACAAGAGACCCCCAGACAGATGGCTGGGGGGGGTCAAGCCAAGGGGGGGCCACCTCCGTGCATGGCCCGGCCAGAAGGCTCGCCCGCCCACCCACCCCAGGGTGCAGCTCGGCTGGGAGGGGCTGCCTTACGTCTGTGTAGTTGTAGTCACTGTTGGTGGCCAGGAAGACCTTCCCCACTTCCTTCATGCGGCTCAGCAGGAGGGGCACCCGTGGCTGGGGGGAGAGGCAGGCACGGATTTATTCAGCACGTCCCTCTAATGCTCCCTCTCAACATGTCCAGGTGAGGGAGAACCAGTTTAAAATCTAGACTCAAATGCTAAAACCGGCTGCTTAGCAGTTACTGCAGCTGCACAGCTGGACCTGACAGATGGCAGCCTGCAGGCAGCACGCGGGGGAGAGACGCCGCCCGAGCGGCTGCCGGGAAGCAGAGGCAGCTGCGCCTCTTCCTCCGGTGCCTCCTGCGTGGGAGCTGCTACTGGTGCTCCCCTCCGGCTTGGCAACACACGGACTCTGGCCGCTGAGGATGCTGCCACCCTGGCTGGTTGCTGCCTGGGCCCCGTCTGCAGCCTCTGCTGGCCTGGCGGGGAGGGGGGAGCCCCATGGCAACAGCGGGGCCAGCTCCATTTCCTGCCTGACTGCCAGCCGGGGGCCCACACAGGAGCAACATGCCAGTGAGGGGAGGGGGCTGCCCAAAGGGGGACCCCCACACACACCTTGCACCTCCTGCTCAGGCAGGCGAGGTGCTGGGAGGAAGAGCCCCCAAGGGGTATCCAGGTCCCCCCCCAAAAAGCCTGGCCAGCCTCCGGGCCCCCCGCAGGCCAGGCAACACTTACGTCTTTCACCACATACTTCTCCACGTTCTCCAGCGTCTTCTCCTTCAGGCACCCCTGTTGGAGCAACACCGAAGGCCCTCAGCACTTCGTGGGGAAAGGGGGCCCTTCCCTGCTCCAGCCCCGACCCCTCGAAGGCAAGCCACAGCAGGCACCCTTTCAAGCAGGGGGCTCCACCCTTGGGGAGAGGGTGAGGGGAGCTGGTCTGGTGGCAGCGGGCAGGACCTGTCCCCTTAGCTAAGCAGGGTCCACCCTGGTTGCATATGAAGGGGAGACTAGAAGTGTGAGCACTGGAAGAGATTCCTCTCAGGGGATGGAGCCGATCTGGGAAGAGCAGAAGGTTCCCAGTTCCCTCCCTGGCAGCATCTCCAACGAGATAGGGCTGGGAGAGAGACTCTTGCCTGCAACCTTGGAGAAGCCACTGCCAGTCTGGGAAGACAATACTGAGCTAGGTGGACCAAGGGTCTGACTCAGTGTATGGCAGCTGCCTGTGTTTCTGTTGGTCCCCGGATGTTGTTGGACCACAAGTCCCATCAGCCTTTGGCCATGGTGGCAGGGGGTGATGGGAGCTGTAATCCCACACCATGGAGGAGAGGTCTATCAACAGCTACTAGGCAGAGGGCGATAGGCTGCCTCCAGCCTCCAAGGCAAGATGCCTCTGAGTACCTGTAGGCTTCCAGTGGCATCTGGTGGGCCACTGCGTGAAACAGGAGGCTGGACGAGATGGGCTTCCTTGGGCCGGATCCGGCAGGGCTGTTCTCACGTCCTTATCTAGGAAGCTCTGCTTGACCGCAAAGCTTGTGCCGGGCCTGCCAAGGGGCCGCCCAGCTCAGTGTCTGCCCCCCGGCTGCAGGACCCCTCCGTCTCCCTCGCTGCTCTCAAGAGGCAGGGCAAGGCCTGGCTTCTTACTCTGGTTTTTATCTGCTGGGGGGTGCGGGGTGGCGCTGCTCCTGTCTGTGGCATTTTGACTGCTGTATTGGTGGTCTGGTTTTTAAAGGGTATAGGTTTTATTATTTTTAATCTGCTGTGACCAGCTTTTCAATGAAAGGCAGCATCTAAACTGAATGGAACCAGTGGCTCCGCTGTGGGTCCCTTGAGCCTGGATTCCCGTTTCTGCCCAAGGGCAGTGCCAATGCTCAGCCAGGAGCAGCTTCCCGGAGTGGCTTCTGCTCCCACGGGCGAGGGCAGCTGCAAGATTCTGGGCACCTAGGCACTGGTTTCAGTGCACAACCCGGGGGGGGGGGCAGGTTGCAACTTTCAAAAAATCTGGCAGGCAAAACTATGATGGGGGCGGGGAGGCGAAGGGATCAGAACAGCCAGCAAGTTTTTCTCCAGCTGGTCAAACACGTCCATGCCTCTGAGGCGAGGGAACTTTCAGAACCCTGGGGTGCTCACCACACACCTGATTTGGGTACACAACATTAGGGGTCTTTTTGCGGTTTTCAGAAATCCGGCAAAAAACATCATGGCCACAAATACAGAAGGGATAAAAATATCCCAGAGATTTTTCTGGGAGTTGTTAAGGGCTTCCACACCTGTGAGGCAAGTGCAGATTCCAATATTTTGGGAGATTTGCAACATCTGATTATGCTGCGCAACCTGAGGGTATTTTTACAATTTTCAGAAATGTAGCAGAAAACACCACCCTGAAAACATGGGGTGGGGGAAGGACTAGTGTGGAGATGTTTCTCAGAGCTGTTAAGCACGTCCAAAGCTATGAGGCAAGAGCCCTGGGGGTAGCCGTATGGGGGCAGATACAGAGGGGGTATTTCTGCAACATTTTTGAAGCCTGACAGACAAAACCAGGGCTGGAAGTGTGCTCTCACAGGAAGCACACGGTCAGGGCATTGCAGCAGCAGGCCCCTCCTGTCATTGAGCAGCTATCCCTACGGCCTTCGGACAGGATGCTTGATCCGCCTCTGGTCGACTTATTCCCCTCCAGGGATTTGTCTCATCCATCTGGGAGTTCTTTAAGCTAGCAGGAATCAGCACTTCTTGTGGCAGGGAATTCCATAGACTAATTATGTGCTGTGTGGAAAAGTCCTTCCTGTTCTCTGACCCTTACTGGGGAACCCTGGGCTCTCGTATTATGAGGAGAGGAGAGAGCCACCCTCTTCAGCGCACTCAGGACCACAAATATTTATAAATTGCTTTTCAGCAGAGTTTTCAAAATAAATAAATGCAATGGTTTCCTGTCCCTCCAGACTAGAAAGGAAACAAAAGGTAGATGCCAGAACAGCCGCTGGAGGGATGTTGTGCTGGGATGGAAATGGCCAGGTGCCCTCTCCCTGCTAAATACAAGAGAACTGCTACTTTTTGTTGGAACAAAAAGGAGCCTTGGAGACCAGGAGACATATCCCAGCAGACGCTTTCTCTTCACGGAGTGCATGAGGAGATCCGCCTGCCAGGAGCACTTTCCACACACCCACCTCAATGCGGCTTGTAACCCAGTACAGCGGATGGCCCGGCTGATCTGAGGCTGGCCAGGGACTCCTCTGCTGCCCAGCCCGTGACACCGCGCAGAAGCACCCAGTGGCGCTTCTCAAGGGGGCGGGGCGGGGGGCCACTGCTGCAACGCCGAGCTAGCCACAACCTCTCCCACCCACTCACCGAGAGGTGCACGTGGTCCATGGCTTCCCGGACATCTTGGAACATGCTACGGAAGGACATGAAGAGGTTGCCATGCTTGTAGCCCGTGTCGCAGCTGGGAGGAGGAAGGAGGGACACCGCAGGGTTAGCGCCCGTCAGTGCAGGCCTTGCAAATGCCACCGGGGGGCGCCGGCTGCAGCATCTTGGGAAGTGGAGCTTCCCTTGGAAAAACAAGCTGGCAACCCTTGGGGGGGGGGGTGGAAGGGGCAGCCGGCCTGCGGCACTGCCAGGATCCAGCGGGGGGGGGGGGAGTGAGGCTTCCAGGTGGAGGAGGGGCTGCAGCGCTGTGGCCAAGGGGGGCCCAGGGTTGCCCAGAAGGGCCCTGGAGAACCACTACCAGGCTAGGTGAGGGGCCAAGAGCAGGCAGCTTCCTGTGGGGCCGTGACAGTCTGGTAGGGGGGGTGCTGCATCACCCAGCCAGCCAGCCAGCCAGCCACCCTCCTTCCCTCTCCGCAGGACCGTGATGGGCTCCATGTCCTGGCAGAGGCACTGGAGTGCCACCACCCACCCACCCACCCACCCACCTGGTGCCTAGCCCAGCTCATGCACTCACTTGACATATCTGGAGCAGTTGGTGAAGAAATCCACCAGGCAGGCAAAGAGATAGGTCTCTGCGGGGGGGGGGGGGGAGAAGAGAGCTGATTGGTGCCTTCCCGCCAGAGAGGAGTCCGCTGGGCAGGAGCTGGGGGCAGATGGGAGCCCACAACGGCCCACTACGGGTACATCTGGGCAGGTTAGGGTGGGATCCCTGTGCAAGTCCAGGTGGTGCCCGCCTGGCTGGCGTTGGGCCCTGCTGGGGAGGAGGGCTCCCGGCCGCACCAGCCCCTCCACAAGAGGGCCTCTCCGGGGTGGGGCAGCTGCCTTCAGGCGGGACTCCAGGCTCCTCCCACGTGCTCCACAGAAGCCTCCTGCCCCCCTTGCTGTGCCGGGGTGCCCCGTGGGGAAGACAGGCTGCGCTGGGGAGAGGGGAAGCCCCAAAGGTGAGGCCCTCTCCCCCCCGCCCCCCCAAAGGTGCTTGCACTGCCCCACACTCGGGGGGGGGTCAGGCGAGTGCTCTGGCTGAACCGCACTGCCTCCCCCCCCCGGCCCGGCCCTTGGCACCTACCGGTCAGGTTAAATAAAGTGTTCAGGATGCGGAAGCGCTTGGTGTCGTCCCTCTGGATGAACTTGTTAGGGTAAGAGTTCCAGATCTCCGCCCTGGCAGTGGAAAGAGGGCAGCCATGCAGGGGCAGGCGAGAGCAAGCAGAGCCGCCGGGGTCCCTTCCCGGCAGTGCCACCCCCAGACCCCCCAGCGTGGGCCTCTGCGCCCCTCCCCGCCTCCCCCGCCAGCCACGTGAGCGCCTCGCTCTCCGTCTCCAAACTGGGACACTGGCCCTGCCCCCTTCACACTCACCCCCCGTGCAAAAGAGCAGGGCCGCGCAGGACCCGAACCCTCCCTCTGGCCCGGAGGCAGCTCCCTCCCTCCCTCCCTCCTCTTGCAGAGACAGCCAGAGCTGCAGGCCAAGCAGCGCCCGTCGCCCGGTCACCTCCTCTCCCGTGCCAGAGGGTGGCTTGCAGCCTGCCCGTCCCTGGAATGTCCCCTGGGGCGGGGGGGGGAGGTGCCCAGACCTCCCTCCCGCTCTGGGATGCTCCTACAAAGGCGGCTTCTCAGCTGTGCCAGCAGCTGCCCAGTCACTCAGTGCCCGGCCAGCAGCACCCAAGAGCCCCCCCCCTTGCTTGAGCCTCCCTGGCAGGGAGGGGGAACCCAACAGGGGCATCAGCTGCTCAAAATAATGGCCGGAGCAGGAGGAGGAGCAATGGCTGCCCCATCCGGCAAGGCCGAAAAAGGCCCCCTGGCCTCCCCTCCGGCCTGCCTTCCTCTGCTGCTCCCCCCCCCCCGGGCTCTGGCTGCCGGTGAGGCACGTTTCTCCAGCCCCGAGCAGAGCAGAGCAGAGCAGCTGCCCTCCACAGAGACCCAGCAGGCTCCGGCTTCTCCACCATCAGCACTCAGCGCTGCACTCAGCGGGGCGTGTGAGGCGGGAGGCATTTCACCCGAACTGGGCTGCCCGGAGCCAGGGCTGGGCTGGAAAGGGGGCTGCCAGGAGCTCTGCTGGGCCTGCCGGCCACTGCCAAGGGGCCACAGGAGGAGCGGGTGGCCCTCCGGTCCCTGGACGGGACACACACACGCACGCACGCACGCACCGTCCTGGCGGTGGAAAGGAGGCCACAGTCGTCCGGGCAGGATTTAGCTCCATGACAGCAGCTGAGAACCATCCCCCACCGGCACTCCCCCCCCCCCCCCGCCCAGCCCAACAGCTATTCTCAGCCTGCCACAAAAACAGCCGTTGGAGGAGGAGCACCTCCCGGGGGAAAGGGGGCCCCTGGGTGGGGGGGGAAGGGGGCCCCTGAGGGAGCCAAGGCCACATTCAAGGTGGCCAGTGGCCACTCCCAGGGCTGAGGGACCAGGAAGCCACCTGTCGGAGTGCGCGGGGGGGGGCAGTTCTCGCTCCAAGCTCCGCCAAGGGGAAATGGGCCGGCGGCGTGGGGAGAGGCAGGAGCTGGTGCTGCCCACGGCGGGCCTCCTTCCTCCCAGTCTCCCACACATTGCAAAGGGCTCCAGGCTGAGGGAAAGGCCCTGGTGGGGCAGCAGCAAGGCTGGTGGGGGCCAGCGGGCAGCCAGCGGGGTCCGCGTGGGCTGAAGGGAGGACTGCCGCTGCCCAGAATTCACACCCGCCCCACCGAGGAGGCCCCCTCCAGGCCTGAAAGGTCCAGCAGGGGCAGGGCTGCCCCATCTCACCCTGGGCTCAGCCAGACTCCGGACGGGCCGCCTGGGGCTGCTCCCCTCCAGGAAGGCGGCTTCAGGCTACAGGGCGACTTTCTCCAGGGTCTGGTCGAGCTGCCGTCACAGCAGCACTCGGGCAGGGGCGGCCGGGGGGCTTCCGGGAATGGGGGGAGCCGGACTGGCTTGGAGGAGCAAGGGGCCACTGGCCATCGCTGCACACACAGAGAGAGACTCCTCCCCCACCCCACGGGGAGAGGGCAGCACCTACCCCTTGAGGAAGCAGAAGCCGTGGGCACACACCAGCAGGTTCCCGTGGGAGTCAACCTTCAGCAAATTCCCATACAGGGCATCAAAGACCAGACCTCTGCAGAGGGAAGAGAAGAGGCTCTCTGAGCAGGGCCACCCCCTGTCCCCACCCCACCCCCCTGCCACGTCCACCCCCAAAGCCGTTCGGCCTGGGCCGGCGGGGCCCCTTACCTGGTGGGGAAAGTGGGGTCATATCTGTACTCCAGGATCTCATGCGGGTAGCCGATGGAGACCAGCCGCTCCAGCAGCAGTTCGAAGGCCAGCTCCTCGTAGTCCGGGGACTTGTACACTGCCAAACCCCACAGAGCTGAGCAAGCCCAGGAAGGCTCCAGGCCGCCTGCCCCGCGGTCCCTTGCCCTGCCTCCCACGACCCCCCACCACCACCACCACCACTGGGTCTTGGGCCTCCCTTTTTGTTGCCAGGAACGAGTCAGCAAACATTCTATGATGGAGCCGAGAAAAAGCACCCCCCCCCCCGGCCAGGTGGGAGCAACAGGCAGGCCTGTCACCAGGGGGGCGCGTGGTCTGAGCAGAAGGGCAGCCGTGCTGCGTCAGACCCAGGGGGGTCACAAAAAGCAGCCCGGGGCAGCGGATGGCTTCCCCCATTGCTTCTCCCTAGGATCTTCAGAGGTATACTGCCCTTGAACAGGGAAGTGTTATGGTGTCATCGTGACAGTCCCTGGACTTTTCTTGGTGCCGTGTTCTCTGCTGCAGCAAAGGAAAACCGCTCTCCCTGGGCCCCCTTCAGTCATCTTTATGACCATGCACAAAGTTTGTCTTCAGTACAAAGGACAGGCCATTTACAAATCCCACTAACTCCGTCCTGTTCCTCCACATGCATGCATGCTCATATGCCAGCAAGGACTAACTTGACGTTTGGTGCAAGAGACCTGCTTCTCCCCAGAACAGGGACCAAGAGGCATGCAAAGGCACAAGCCATGGGCACTCACCTCCCTTCCCAAGGCTGGAAAGAAGAAACCCAGTGGCTCTCCATTCAATGCCTTCAACTTACTTGCTAGAGTGTAGTCCATATCAAAGCCAAAGCACTTGATCTTCTCTAGGGCCAGGCTCCGGTTCACAAAGATCCTAGGCAGGAGACGGGATGGAAAGGGGATCACGCTGGAGGGGTCTGCTGGCCAAGCATCTCCATCGGTGTTTGTTTTCTCTCCCTCTCCCGAAGCTCTCTGGCTTCCCACTTGCCGCCACTGCCTCCTCCACTCAACTGCCATTCAGCCAGCCTGAACTGCTCTAACTCCCAATCACAGCCCCAGTTCAGAAGACCCGACAGCCAAGCAGACCCTCCAACTCACCACCTCTGCCCTCTCCACCCAAAGCCCCCTGATGGGCTCCCATCTGTGACAAGGGCCTCTGCTGAATGATCCCATCTCCAGACTCGGTGATCATGATGCCAGTTGACATTGGCCATCATGAGCCCACCGCCGCCATTTTGGCTCCTGTGTTTGGGACGTGCCCTAACAGATGGCAGGATGTGGCGGCAGTGAGAAAGATTCTGGCTTTGCCTTCTTCTTCCCTGAACCCCCTCCTACTCCTTCCACCCAAGGAGAGGCCCTTGTCCTTTGGGGCTCCCTCGATGGGCAGTGCGGCTGTGCATGTGCAGAGCTGCTGTGGTTGCCTTGCCCTCTGGGCAGTCCCATGTTTTCCCCAGACGCACCCAGCGGACCTGGGGGTGGGGACTAACCACAGGCTGGCTCTTGCTGTCGAGGAACCTTTCTGTTCCGCCCAGTGGGCTGCCACATCCTTTAGAGCCCCCCCCCCCCGGCCAGATGGCCCCTCTGTGGGTGCTGCTGCTGCTGCATGCACCCCCCCTCGGCTCCCACCCAGATACCCCACGCTCCTTCTCCTGCTGCCCTCGACCCTCCTGCTGTCTTTCCTCATTTGCCCCTCTTGGCAGAAAAGTGGTTGGTCTCTGCTGCGGCTTCTACACGGGCCGCAAGCATCTTGGCCCGGACTGGCCAACAGCCCTCCCGGCCTTGCCCTATGCCTGCGGGCACCTCCCAGCCCCCAGCCCCCCGGTGCTGCTGCCCCCAGCACTCCAGCCTGACGGACGCGCAGGGAGGGCTGGCTCGGGGGATGCGGAGCAGAGGGTGGCTGGCTGGGCGGCCGGCCGGACAACTGCCACGTGGCTCCCGGGCAGACTGTGTCAACAGGTTTCCCATTACAGGGATTTATGAGCTCTGAAATCCAGCCTCTTCCCCTCGCAGCAGCTCCCCACCCAGGGAATCTCACATCTGCTGCGGAGAGGCTCCCGGAGGAGAGGTCCGAGCTCAGACCAGGCTCAGCAAAGCCGCTTCAGGGCATCCACCAGCTGCTGGGATCCGGGACCCGGCCTGCCTCCCCCCTCGGCCCCCAGGACAGGGCCGGCTCCTCCCCTCTGACCGGCACATGCGGGGTCAGCAGGGCAACCCTCTGCCAAGGCATCCCAACCATGTTCAAGTGATGTGTTACGATCCCCAGAGTCACGGCCAGCTTCTGCCATTGCCCAACGGCTACCGGCAGCCCCCCAGCCCCCCTCTGGCCCTCCGCTACGGCTGTCACCGCAGAAGACGCGGCCCAGAAGGAAACGGATCCTGCATCCCTCGCTGCGGCTCTAGCGGGGGCAAAGGCCACCATGCTCAAGCAGGGGCTTCCTGCCTGGCTGGTGAGGGGAGGGATGGGCGGGAGAAGCAGCACATCTGGAGGCACTCTGGGGAGGCCCTCCGCAGGAGCAGCGCATGGCCGGCCCATCGGCACGCCCTCCTGGCCCAGCTCAGGGCAGCCGCTCACTCCTGAGCAGGCTATCCGGCCGAGGGGGGGGTGCCCCTTGGGGGCCGAGCTCCTGCAATGGTCTGGCCCCGGCAGGGGGAGGCGGGTTGTCCTCTGGAGGTGGCTGAAAGGCAGCCCGGAACTCCTGCAGGTGGCCCTCCACGTCCCCCCAGGGGGCTCCCCAAGCCACTGGCCAGCTCAAAGGGCTTCCCAGGGAGACCCCTCTGCCTCCAGGCGGCTGGCTGGGGGTCGCTTCTCCGCCTGCACATGGGAAGGAGGGACACCAGCCGCTGCCTGCCTGCCTGCCTGCCAGGAGCTCGCTCCGACCCAGATGCAGCCGAGAGCAGGAGCCAGGAAGGCCCCCCCCCCCGGGACTCTCCCCACTCCACAGGAGTGGCACCTAGATTCTGCGTTCAGGCCGCATCCCCCGGCTGGCCACCCTGCGGGCCTCGAGATCCTGCCGCCTCTCTGCAAAGGGAGCTGCTTCCACAGGGCCCAGCAGCCCCCAGGGAGGCCCCCGGCCCCACACCAGCCCCACTGCAGGTGGAGGGCAGCAGACAGGGGCTTCCCCTGCCCGTGTGTGGCCTGTGGGAGGGAGCGACACGCGGCCCTGCCTGACCTTGGCGCCTGCGTCACAGCGTTTCGCCAGCGCCCGAAATCTGCCGCAAGAGGCCAAGCCTTGATCTCTCCTATCAGCACTTGACAACGGCCTCGTGGCCACCTTGCCAGGTGATGAAACGGCCTTCCGGCCTCGGCCAGCTGCCCTCCAGGCTGTGTGCTCTCCTGCCCCCACGCCAGGGAATCTGGGAGGAGAGCCGGTGCCAGGCAGGGGTGTGTGCGCTCCAGCCCTCTGGGTAGGCCTGGCACCAGGGGGAGGAGGGCGGCCCAGCCCCCGCCCCCCCCCCCCGGGCAAAGGCCCAGCCGCCTCTTCTTGGCAGCCACACGTGCGTTCCGTTGCCCACGGCTCCCAGACCTGCCCCAGCCTGGGCCCTATAGAGGCCCACGTCCCACAGACCTCCCGGAGGCGGCCCGTCCCCCTCCCCTGTGCTGCTGCCGGCTGATCGGGCCCAGAGGCAGGCCCTGCGAGGCTCTGCTGCCCGCAAGAGCTGGCGCTCCGAGGAGCCACGAGGGAGAAGAGCGAGTGCTGGCCGTGGGGCAGACGGGGAGCCAGGGAGGCCAGAGCCCGTCTCTTGAGGCTGCCCCCGGGCCACAGCCGGCCACAAGCCCTCTCTGCCAGGCCCACCACAGCGACTCCAGCCACCTGCTTGCCGGCCCCTCAGCAAGCCGTCCTGGCTCCAGGCACCGTTGAGGGCTGCAGCTGTGCCGGCCAGAGGCGGAGACCGCCCCAGGAGGACCTGCGGTTATTCCTCTCCAAGAGGGGCAGCCACACTCAGGGGCGGGGCCGGAGGGGGGGCAGCAACTACAATCCTGCGTTGGGGGGGGGAGTCCTGCTGGAGAGGCGGCAGCAGCAGTGAGGACAGGCACAGAGCCCCCCCCTCCCCACGCTACAGGGGGCATGAAACTTTAACTGACTCTTAAAAGTTTTTAAATGGTTTTGGTTTTGTTGATTGGTATGTTGTGGTTTGAGGTGTTTAATGTGTTTTTAATGGAATGTTCTAATGTTGTGTGGTGAGCAGCCCAGAGAACCGTTGGTTGTGGAGCGACTAAGAAATAAAGGTGATGCTGCAGGCAGACTCTGGAGACGACCATGGAAGAGGCCTCCTCCGCCTGCTCCTCCTCCTCCTCCTCCTCCTGGCTGCTCCCAGGGGCCGGGGCCCAGCTCGACACGGAGGTCACTCTGGATGCCAGCGAGGCAGCAGCAGCAGCAGCAGCACATGGCTCCTGGGACACCCCCCCGCCCCCGCTCTTGATCGGCCACCCCTTATTCAGCTGGAAGGGAGGGCGCTGCCTGGACAGAAAACCAGCAGCACCAACACCTCCCCTGAACAGAGCCGGAAAGGCTGGCTCAAGGGGGAGCGATCCAGCAGCCCCCAGCAGCATACTGGTCCTCCCTGGCGAGTCACTCACCCTTGCTTGGAGGCGTGCCCATGGGGCCAGTCCTGGCCCCTGAGGAAGGGAGCAGAAAAGGTGCTAGCCCTTTAAGTTGGCACGGAAGAGGTCAGCCGGACAGGGACAATCCAAGTTAATAGAGCAGAAAACTCTCTTTTGAAATGGAAATCAGCCCTGGGCTGCAGGAGATGAAGAAGGATCCCAGCCAGACCTGCGTCTGGGACACACAAGAGACCTCCGGTGCCCTCAGCAGCACTTGGAGGAGGAGGAGCAGCAACAGCAGCAGCCCCCCCTCCCCCCCCCGGGCAGCATGGCCAGGAGGACGACTTCTTCCAGGGGAGGTGGGGGCGGGCAGGCACCTGGTGCCCCCCCCGTGCCGGGCAGGGTGGTGATGGCATTGCTGCCAGGTGGGAGAGCAGGATGGGGAGGCTCAGCAGGGCCAGTTGGGGGGCACAGGGCAGGCGAGGGATGGCCCCAAACCCCACCTAGCTCTGCTTCCTGGGGAAGTGGCCGCTGCCGCGGGTGGCCAAGCAGGTCCTTTGCTGCCACTGAGGCCCATCCTGCACCGGCTGCTCCGTCTGGCTGGAGGAGGAGAGGCCCGCTGAGGTTCTCCTCCTGGCCCCCTCGGCCGGCCGCTGCACCCAGGAGCTGCTCCGTCTCCTGGTCTAATCTCCCGAAGGCACCGAGTGAAGATCAGGTTTGTTTGGCCAAGGCGCAGCAGACCCCATCAGGAACTACCGCTGGACTCAGCCCCAAGGAGGTGCAGGAGCCCCCCCCGCCCGCGAGGGCACATCCCCCTCAGCCCTGCCCCGGGGTGGGGGGGGGCTGGCTGGTGCACCCTTAGTCCTGCTGTGGCAAAGGTTGCCCAGCGCTGATGCCAAGGCTTCCTGAGCTCACAGCCAGCCAGAGAAGAGAATGGAGGGGTGTCCAGGCCTGCCAGGGCTCAGCCCCCTCGCCCCATTCTGAGCAGAGAGCTCCCTGCTTCCCCCCCCCCCAGGCTCAACCCCTACAGTGGATCAAGAGAACTCCCCACATAGACACACACCAGCAGCAGGGGCGGGCCGGCGGGAAGGCAGGCTGGCTCTCTCGCTGCCCCACAAGGAGAATGGGGAGTCATCTCTCCCCCCCCCCCGGATACCCTGCAGTTCCGTGGGGCCAAGAGCGTCCCAGGCCAGAGGCTGGCAGAAGCCGCACCATCCAGAGGAGCAGCCGCCGCCGCCGCCGCCGGGAGCCCTGCCTGCCTGCCGACCGACCCCTAACACTCTGGTCCAGAGGCGGCCCCCGGCAAGGCGCTGCTGCTGCTGCTGCTGCTGCTGCTGCTGCGCCCCCTCCCCAGCGGGGCTCGCTGCCCCCTTACCGGTGGTGGTAGTCGCGCTTGATGGCCGCCCGGTGCTCCGTGTGGCCCAGCTCTTTGGGCTCCTGCGGCAAGGCGGGCGGGCTGCCCGTGGCCGGCGGCTCCCTGGTGATGCTGCCCATCTCCGGTCTGCCAGAGGCTGCAGCTGGGCTGGCTCTGTGGAGGAGGTCGGGCTGGCGCCTGCTCCCCTTGGAGGCGAGAGATAGCGGGCTATCAGCCCTGCCCAGCTGATGGTCTCCTCCCCTGGCAGCCCCCAGCCCCAGCCCCTTCCTCCTCCCCCCCCCCCGGGCCAGCACGTTGCTTCACCCCAGCCCGCCCGCACGCCAGCCCCACTCGCGTGCCTGGCTTGGAGGGCTGCCCCCGCCGGGCTTCTCCTCCGGGCCAGGCCCCTCTGCCCTCCTGCCGTCGGGCGTATTTTTAGCCGCCACCGTGCGCGGGGCTCCCTGCACAGTCGAGGCCACTCCAGCCGGGCCTCCACGCCGCCCTCCTCCTGGCCCAAGCGGCAGGCAGGCAGGCAGCCCCAGGGCGCGCACACGCCTCCCTGGCCTGGCCTGGCCTGGCCGAATCCAACCCGGGCGGCGGAGAGAACCGGGGAGGAGTCTGGGGGAAGTTGTGGGATCCCGCCTGCTGCGAGTGCCGCCGCCGCCGCCGCCGCCGCGGGGGAAGGTGGCCCGCTCCGGGGAGAGAGCAGCAGCGGCAGCGGCAGCATCTGCTGCAGGGGAGGATGTGGTGGGCAGCAGAAGTGCCTCGGTGGGGCCTCCGGGGGCAGCCGGTGGAGGACCCCCCCCCGCCCGTCTGGCGCACGCGGGAGGAGCGAAAGGGAGGGCTTCCGCAGGGGGGTGCGAGTTCGGGGGAGAGGAGAAGAGCCCCGCCGCCGCCGCCGCCGCCGCCGCAGCCATCACGCTTCCACGGTGGGGCGGGAGAGGAGAGCGGCGCCGAAGCCCCCCAGCGCCGTGCCCAGAGAGGCCGCCGCCGCCGCCGCCCGAGGCCTGCCGGGAAGTGCCCGCCTCGCTGGGACACACCTGGGACGGGGTTGCCGGGTCGGTCTCGCCCAGCTCCGCGCGAGCCCTCCAGGGACCCTCCGCGCACCAACGCGCAGGAGAGCCGCGGCGCCGCCTCTGTGTGCAGTTGGCCGCCGCCGCCGCCGCCGCCGGGCTTTCCCCGCAGGAGGACCCCAGCAGAGGCCTCTGGGAGGCAGCTCCTGGCGGGGCCTGGCAGCCGCTCAGCTGCGGCGGGGGCTCCTGCTCGCTCTTCCCAGCTGGCCCCTTCGCGAGGAGGCCTCCTCCGCCCTGAGCCGCAGCGCCCATGCCGGAAAGCTGCTCGCTCCGCATCCATCCATCCCTCCCGATAAGCCGGCCATTGGCCAAACCAGAGGCCGCCGATGAGCAACAGGCGGCTTTCTTGCCGCAAAGCTGGGTCTCCCTCCCGCCTGCAGGGCAGGCTGCTGGGGTTGGAAGCCAGCCTCTCATGGCCGTGCTGGGGGCCGTGGGGGGGAGATGCGGGTGCCGAAGCCGCGACTGAACTAAGCAGCTCTCCGGGCCAGCAGCAGAGGTGCCCCTAGGGGCCTGTGGAGCCTGGCCCTCAAGGCCCTTCCTTGCCAGTTCAGCATCCTCCCTCCAGCCTTGCCCCACAGATTTATTATTTATTTGATTTGATTTATATACCGCTCTTCCGAAATGGCTCAGGGCGGTTTACAGTTAAAACAGAAAACATTAAAAACAATTAAAACAGAGATACAAATATAAATACCAATTTAAAACAACTTAAAAAACAATTAAACTAACAAAACAATTAAAACCCTGAAAACCAGGTATTAAAACTGATTAAAACCCCTGAAAGGCCAGGCCAAACAGATAGGTTTTAAGGGCTCTCTTGAAGGACAGTAAAGAATCAAGATTACGAATTTCCGCCGGGAGTGCATTCCACAGTCCAGGAGCAGCTACAGAGAAGGCCCCGCCTCTGAGTCGTCACCAAACGAACCGGTGACAACTGGAGACGGACCTCCCCAGATGACCCTAACGTGCGGTGGGGATCACGGAAAAGAAGATTTCTTTCCCCACTCCCCTCTGGGTCTCAAGCACACAGCACAGGTCATCACACTGGGCTGCCCCACGCGATGATCACACTGCCCAGGCTCGGACTGGCCAACAGGGCATATTCCCAGTGCGCCCCGCTGCACTCGGCAGCAAGGAATGCTCCCACCCTGCAGCACCCATTGTTCTGCTCAAAACCCGGCGCCCTCCCCACATACATTCACCGCCCTCTCCGTGCCCCCCCCCCATCCGGCCCTGACACCACCACTGTGCCCTCTAAGGTGTGCGCACGCTCCCAGGCTTTTGGATGCCTGCTCAGGTGGAATCAGGAAGGCCCCACTCTGGGTGCACGTGGTGCACACAAACAGCCTTGATCCTGCCGCCCAGAATGAAACTCAGGATGGAAAGAGGAGAAGGGTCACTGCCCACCACCCAGGACAGGCGGATCTGGGGGCCCCAGGCAGTGTGGAGGCCCTGGACTTGGGCCCAGACGCCCAGTGGCAAGAGTGTAGGGCTGCCATATTCTGGCTTTCCAAATCTGGGTGCTTAATTTGTATATTATGTAAATTGGCTTGAAAATAATCTTGCCTATGCAAATTAGCATCTGGCTTTCTTTCCAGTTGGCTTGTATTGCTCTGGATACCTACCAACAATAGTTGGGGAAGTTATCTTTGCCTGACCATTTTCCTTGACATATTAACAGCAGCAATAGAGTAAAAAAAATGCACAGCTTTTTAATTAAGGCTGCAGTTCTGTACACATTTATCTGAGAGAAGATCTCATTGAAAACAAAGTTGGTTACTTCTAAGTAGGCATGCATTGAACGTGAAGCCAAGAAAGTCCTTAAACAGTACAATGCACAACCTGGTAGGCAGGCAGTGATTCACATCAAAAGCAAGCTCTCCTCTCCACTGCCCTGCTGATCACAAACAAGGCCACATTCCTCAGGGGATGACTGTGCTTGTGAAAGCGGAACCCTCCCAGCTCGGCTCCTGGGCTCTTCCTCTCCTAATCCAAGTCCAGCCATTGAGCAGAAGAGTGATGGCGCATTTTGCTCCATAACTCCACTTCTACAAGGGCTAGAGCTTAGCTGTGGTTTCTTTTTTCCTTTTGTTTTTTTGCTTTAAAAAAAAATCAAAGCTTGAAATCCAGGTGAAACTCGGCATTCCGGAGGGCACGGCAACTCTACCAGAGTGCCACTGCCTGGCAGAGCCTTTGCTTTGAGAGAGAGCTGAGCCATGAACTCTGAGCCCTTTGTTAAGCAAGGCCCACCCTGGTTTGCATTTGGATGGGAGAGCACAGGTGAGCCCTTTAGGGCCACAGAGGCTCTGTGGAAGAGTCCCTGCTTGGCCTGCAGGGGGTCCCTTCCTGGAGCATTCCCCCGGTAGGGCTGGGAGAGCGACTCCTGCCTGGAACCTGGGAGAGCTGCTGCCAGTCTGTGCACACAGAACGGAGCTCAATGGACCAAGGGTTTGGCTCAGTATATGGCAGCTTCCTATGGCCCTATGCAGCAGAAGGCCCAGGCTCAGTCCCTGACAGCATCTCCAGGGGAAGGATTCCAGGCCCTGGGGTGGGCAAGATCCTGCTGTCCACTACGCAGCACATGATCCTGGGCTGGAAGGACCCAAGGCAGCCCTGATCGTCTGCTCCACACTCTTTCCTGAGGAAGGCTCGGGTGAGCAGAGCGTCTTGCCTCCGGATGCCTTTGAGCAGGGGCGTATCTAGGGTGCGGCAGGCAGGGCACATGCCCCAGGCACCACTTGAAGGGGGGCGCCATTTTTTAAAAATTTTTTTTAAAAGGCCACCGAAAACAAAATGGCCACCGCGCATGCTCAAATGGCCTCTGTGAGGCCCTAGGCCATGCCAGGCCTTGCAGAGGCATTTGAGCATGCGCAGTGGCCATTTTGTTTTCAGTGGCCATTTTTTTAAAAAAATTAAAAATGGCCACCGCACATGCTCAAATGATCCCTGCGAGGCCCTAGATGCCAGAGGGGGGAGGGGGAACCTTTGCAAAAACAAAAACAAAAAAACCAGCCTTTAGGAAGCCCCCCGAAGGGGCTACAAGTAATTTTTTTTAAAAAAAATGTCACTGTACACATATTTAGTTTGGCACTATGTACAGAGAATCAGGGCTTGTGAATACTGAGCTGAAGCTTATGAGCTAGAATTGTATTCATTTGCTCTTATTTTGCTTCTTGTGATAAGTGAGTTAAATGTGATGTCTTAATAATATGGCTATTAATGGTGAGTGTCTTTGAATCAGTGTGAAATCCTTAGTATTAAGGCCACTGGGAGTTTATGGCTCTCTTTCTCTCATTTTAACTGTCTTTCTGAAATACTAGACTATATTCCAAGCAGTGACACAGTTTACTCTGCATATCCTTCAATTATTTTCAGAGTATCTGGGAAAAGTTAAATTCTCCATTTATGTTTAAAACTTATGTAATAGTGATGCTAGTAGATGCATAGTAGAGAATTAGACAGGCACTTCTGTTTAGTTTCCCAAGTACACCTCCACATAGTATTTGGGTATTTCATGAACCCCAGCATACTGAAATTTGTAGTTTTCTAGCATTTTTTGGTCTGGCTACATCCACTGCTAAATAGTTTTTGAAATATTAAAAGATTAATGAGCTTGACTTGTATTTTTGAGCTGATGTTATGGTAAAATTATCTGAAAGATGGGTGTCAGATGTTTGGGATGGGGGCACAATTTCAGTGCTTGCCCTAGGCGCTATTTTCCCTAGATACGCCTCTGCCTTTGAGTCTCCCAGGGAGCAAGTGCACGGAGTGGTCCAGGAGATACGATGCACTTTTGACTCCCAACCATATGTTGACAACGTTCCTCCTCAGAGACCCTCGAGTAAATGCGGTGGTCCTGGGAGAAGAGGGCAGACCTCTAAAAGCCTGGCAACTGCTTACAGAGCAGGAAGACCAGGCGGGCCGCTTTCCACACCCAGTAGAGGGAGGTGGGAAGTGGGGTCCCCAACAAGGAGCCGTTCGGGGACTGGGGATGCTGTGGGACCTTCTCCATCCCTGCTCTGGAGTTCGGCGTCTACAGTGAGGTGGCCAAATTTCGGGACAACACCCAACTATTCAGGCCAGTAGAAACCAGAGTGGATTGTGCAGCACTCCAAAAAGCAGGGTGACCTCCTAGGAGCCCTCTCTTCTTGCTGCCATGACAGTTAGCTGGAAGGGGGCCCACCCCGGCCAATTTGCCCCAGGCCCCACATCCCGCCAGGGGTCTCTGAGGACACCCCTGCCCAAAAGAGCCCTGGCTACGGGGAGAATGGACAGCACGGAAGGTTTTTTCCATTCTTTGATGTTAGAAATGTTCTCTTCCTTTGGGGTAAATACGGGTATATGACCTGTACGCAACCCATTTTTAAAGGGGGGCGTTTTAAATTCAGTCTTGTCTTCTATTCGGGTGAATCCGAATAGTTGCAGTCAAGTGTAACTACATGGGGCATGATTGGGGAGGGGCCACGCCGTGATATTGCAGCTGCTCGGCCAGCAGGCGGCCCCCTCCAGGTCTCTGCTGGCAGCTTCTCCAGGGGGAAGGCTGGGGAAGGCCGGTCTCTGGGCCAGCGCCTGGCTGTGCCTGCCGGGTCTTCAGCGGGTGGCTGATTTGGCCAGATCCTGCTGTGAGCCAAACTGGGCACAACACAGCTCCATGGTTCCGTTGCTGTATGTTCTGTGGCTGCTTTGGGCTCTGCTTTCTAGTTTGTCCTTGTCCCAGCACCCACGTGGGGCGGGGTGGGAGGCTGGGAACGATGGACGAGATGGGTGCCCACTACACCGCGAGTCTTTCCTTTCGTGGGGATGGACTGTGGTGCGGGGGGGGGGTTCTCCAGAGATGAAGCGGGTGGGCTTCCCACGGAGTCCACTCCCCCCCCCCACTCCTGGATGACCCCACCCTGGCTCAGCCCCTTATCTCTGCTGCTGTTTAGAGAGCAAACACTGAGTCAGCAACATTTCTGGGCTGCAGGGGAAGGGCCCCTGCTTTGCATGCAGCAGGAGGTCCCAGACTGAGTCCCTGGAAGCATCTCCCAGGCGGGCGGGTGGGTGGGGAAGAAGACCCTTCGGAAAGACAGTCCTGGCAGAGAGGCCCAAGAACCTGATGAGAGAAGGCAGCTTTGGGGGGGGGGCTGAAGTTCAGGGGTAGAGCCCCTGCTTTGCATGGCTGAGTCCCAGGCTGAGTTCCTGGCAGCCTCTCCAAGGGGGACGGATGGGGAAGACCCCTCCCTGCCTGCCTGCCTGGACTCCTGCTGCCAGCCAGCATGGAGCTAGAGGGAGCAGCAGGAGTCTGGCAAAGGCAGCTCCATTTGCACAGACACAGGAGGGGCTGGAAGGTGGCAGTGATGGAGGAGGGTGGGAAGTCTGGGGATCTCAAGAGACCTCCGTGAGAGATCCCCAGAGACCACCCCCACCCCTCCATGTCCACCAGATCATGCCCCCCCCCAGCCTTCTAAAAGCAGCAGCTGGCAGTACAAAAGGTAGACGTCTGGGACCACCACCAACCCCTATAAATGGAGGAAAGCCAATCAGGACCCAGGCAGGACTGTACCCCGTGCCCTGAGAGGGACCCGATGACGGCCTGGCCAGGATCCTCTTCCAGAGCTGGGCAGGGCTGAGCTCAGGTGTGGGAGAGTGAGCTTCAAGGAAGGGGACCCAGAAGAGGCTGACCATTTGGAGACAGACCCTCCCCCCATAGGCCCCAGTGCCCCCACTGGCTCTCCCTATAGGCCAGGCCAGGCCTGTGTGGCACGGGGGGGGCATCATTTCTGAGAACCCCCACCCACCCACCCGGCCAGGAGCTGGGGAGGTGTCCAGCCAGGCTCCAAGCGTCCGTGCGTGCACCCTCCCAAAATACTGGCCGTGTGTCTGCAAACATCAAGGGGGGGGTGACCAGGTGTGGCTGCTCTGGGGCAGGGTGGGGTGCGTCTCTCCTCCGCTGCTGCAGTCCTACTATGCTTAAGAAGAAGTTGCTCATGAGCATATGGTGAGTGCCATCAAATCAGCAGGCAACAGCTGCCATCAGCACAATGAGTAAGAGGGAGCCTTTTAGGCAGACTCTTCTGATCATACCTGGGACAAGGAATGCTCACTGTAGGGGTGGAGGGCTGCCCATTTATAGTACCACGTAGTAAGCAGCATTCGCAGCTGCATTTCGGCACAAACCAGAGGTCCTGCGATTCTGCTTCGGAAGGCTGCCAGGACCCCCTGCGGCCAGAAGCCCAGGCCTGCTCTTTGGGGCGCAGCAGCAGCGGCCTCCGTGAGAGACGTCGGTCTGTGTTCCAAAGACAAGACCGGCAGGATGCTTGAGGACCGTTGGAGAGGGGCATCCCTCTTCCCTGTGGCCAACCTGCCCCCCACCCCCTCATGACCTCCGCCTCTGGGGAGAAGAGGCAGCAGCGGTGGCAGCAGCAGGGACCCCGCAGGGACCTGGAAGGAGACGGGCCTGCAGGCACCTCACGGCAGCTGCCTCTTCTACCCAGCGGGCAGGGACTGTGTGCCTGGAGTGGGAAGAGGATACAGCAGCCCAGAGCCCTGCCTGAAAGGCCCCTGAAAGGCCTGCTGGGGGCATCACTGGGCGGGGTGTGCAACCCTCCTCAGCCCCAGGAAACATGCTGGGCCATGTGCCCCCCCCCCGCCCCGCTGCCCCACATGGCCCTTTTCATTTCCCTGCAGCACCTCTCCCCCTGGGGGCGACTCCAATCCACAAACACTTCTGGAAGCCCAGTTGGGCTGGGGGCGGGGGCGGGGCTTGGTTCTGCATGGAGATGCCTCATCTTGCATTGCTGGCTAGCTCCTCTGGAACTGCCCTGATGCTCCTTCAGAAGCCCCTTTCAGACATGATGCGCAACACTCGTGCCATGAGTGGGCACAGGTGCTACAGCAGGACACTTCCTGCCTCTGCTTTTGGAAGGAACACGGACAGGGACAGTCATCCACCCAGAAGGAAAACCTGCCCAAGCGTACAGGCCTGAGTGTCTCCAGAGTCCAACTCAGCCCTTGCTCCAGTAGAATGGCAGCAGGTCTTAGGCAGCCGGCAAAAGTTGCATGGAGTCAGCGTGGTGCAGTGGTTAGGGCTGGACAAGGACCGGAGAGACCCGAGTTCAAATCCCCCTTCAGCCATGAGACTTGCTGGGTGACTCTGGGCCAGTCACTGCTCTCTCAGCCTAGCCTACTTCACAGGGTTGTTGTGAGGAGAAGGTTATGTATGTAGTACACTCCGGGCTCCTTGGAGGAAGAGCGGGGTATAAAATGTAATTTAAAAAAAACAAAACCCATCACCCCTTTGAATGGGAGCCCGGTGAATCTTGATCATGGTGGCCATCTGGACAGTTAAGACAACTGAGAGCTTCTTGGGTTGCTCTCGGCCCTCAGGATCCTGAACCCTTTGCTAGTGGGTGCATATAAATACGCCGCCCTGCAGTAGGGAAACCCCACAGCAGCAGCCGCAAGCAGCCGCAGCCTCCGAGAACTCAAGGGCGGCAGGCCTCCGCCCAAGTCAGCTCCGAGCCGAGGAGGAGGAGGAGGGCCAAGAAGAAGTAGGGAGCTGGGGGAGGGCGGCATCCCGCAGAGACATCCCCCCCCCACCCGTCGGCGGCGGGCAGAGAGCGGGGCCAACAGCAGCAGCAGCCGCAGCCACTGCGCAGCCAGGAGACTCCTCGCACCAGCAGCAGCCGCGGAGGGAGTCGGCCACAAGCCCAAGCGCGGGCGCCCCAACCAGAGCAGCTGCCCCCCCCCCGGATGCTGCGCCCCACTTTCTGCGGCAAGGACGAGCGCCTCCTGGCAGCCCACCGCCGCCTCCGCTCCCTCCCAGGCCGGAGGCGCTCTCCTCTCCTCTTGCGCTGCGGGTCCCCCCAGCCAAGCCCGGAGCTAGCGGGGAGGGGCTCCGAAGCGTCCAGCCTCCTGCGAGGGTCACCACGTGCCCCATCGCAGCCTCCCCCCCGCCCCGCAGAAATCTCTGCCGGGGGAGTAGCAGCAGTTCTCCCCCCGCCCCGCCCCGCCCCGCTCCTTACCTCCCCTCCCTCGATCTGCTCCGCTGCCATGCCGCCCGTTGCCTCCGGGGGCGGGGGGTTGCGCTGCCGAGTGGTTGCTCAGCCTCTTGCTCGGGGGGGGGGATCTCGAAGGCTCCCTCCTTGGCCTCCCCCGCCCCCGGTCTCTGGCCCTTCCAGGCAGGCATCTCCAGAGCTGGCTTGTTCGGAAACCTGCTGCGGAGGGGGGACTCCAGCCCGGGGCGGCGGCGGCGTCCAGGGCCCTCTGCGCCCTCCGGCCGGCAGCTGAGCCGGCGCCTGGCCCTGGAGCCGGAGGGGGCGCCATTGGCTGCCCGCTCCCACCACGGCCCTGCTGCAGCCGGGCACGTTCGTCGAAGGCGGCTGCTCCCGCGGCTCCTCCAAGGCGCAACAGGCAGCCCAGCGCCCCCTCCCTCCCTCCCTCCCTCCCGCTGCCAAGCAAGCTCCTTCGGAAGGGAGGAACCCCGGCGCAGCAGCCCCCGAGGAGGGCAGGCTGAGAAGGCGGCGGCGGCGGCTGCCAGGCAACAGACCCCGGCAGGCAGGCAGGCAGGCAGGCGGCCCCGGCTCCTCGGGCAGCCCAAGCTCCGGCAGCTGGACTCGGGCTGGGCGAGAGAGCTGGCGGCGGCGGCGGCGTCTCCAGGAGGGGGCAGCCTCGCTGCAGGGAAAGAAGGAGCGCCGCTCCCTTGGCGCTCGGGCTCCTCCACGGCCGGCAGGGTTGCGGCGAGGGATGCGGCGCTGCTGTGGAGCAGGCTGCTCCCCCGAGGCCCGCACCGCTGTTGGGCGCCCAGCGGCTGCCCCGCCGCTGCTGCTGCTGCTGCTGCTGCTGCCGCCTCCGGGCCCGGGGCGGGGGCCCTCTCCCCCACCTAGCCTGCGCTGGCAGGAGGCGCCTCGGCAGCATCCCTCTCCCGGGGGTTTCGGCCCCCAAGCAGACCCCAGTAGGGAGTGGGGCTGCTGCGGCATGGCTGCAGTCAGGCCCGCGAGCAGCCCCTACGGTGGGGCTGGCCTTTCCCAGGAGCACAAGCCAGCAGGCCCAGCAGCAGCAGCAGCAGCAGCAGCAGCAGCAGCACACACCTCCCGCCCCCCAGTGAACCCGTGCCTGACCGGCTTGCCCGGCATCTTGCTCGCGGTTGCCCCACTCTCCGCCTGGCTGTGCTGACCTCCGGGGGCTCCCAGAGGATCCGCAGGAGGAGGAGAGGCCCACATGTGCTTCGCCCGCTCTCTTCTTCTTCTTCGCCAACGCGAAGTGTCTCCTGACCCCTTGACATGCATCTTATCCCAGTACTCGTGACAACAGCCCTGCTAACGGTGCAGCAGCAGGGAAATGCTTGACCCACAAGCCGGAGGTTGCCGGTTCGAATCCCCACTGGTAGGTTTCCCAGATTATGGAAACATACCAGCAGCTGAAAGGCATCATCTCCGACTGCAGTGGGAGGCGGCCATGGTCAACTCCCCCTGTGTTCTACCAGAGACAACCACAGCCAGGGCTCTCTGGGCGCCAGGAGTGGACGCCACCTTGACGGCACACTTTACCTCTACTGCAAGCTTGATATGCCAAGATTTTTACCCATGGGGCTGCCAGTGGCTTGCCCCAAGCTCCCCACAGAGCTCGTGGCCAAGGTGGGGTGCAAACAGGGGGCTCCCTAGTCCACAGCCCCTGCTCCTACCCACTGGCCCCATCAGCACGCACAGGGCAGTGTGCAAAACAAGGGCCGGCCATCTTCCATGGCCCACAGGTGGAGAAGGAATCCTCCTTCAGCCCTCTGGCTTGGCCCTGAAGCCTCTCTCCACCCTGCAATCAAAGGCTGCCCTGGGCAAGCAGCCGGTGCCCCCTTCCGCCAGCAGCCTCGTGACGCGGGTTGCCCTCTTGCCACAACCTGGCAGCAGTCGCTCTCCTGCCACCCCACAGGCAGGCCTGCCCCGAAGCTCAGAGGTCACCCTGACCCAGCAGCTGTGGGGACACAGCCAGGCCAGACCAGCCACCTGCACGGCACCGGAGGCTGCAGAGGCGAGGCGAGGCTCGAGGGCCGCTTGCTCTTGGGGGCGTCTCTGCTCAGCACTGCGCAGCCCTTTGCCTGCCTGAAGCCCCCTCACTCCCTTTCCATGCTGCCAGGCGGCAGAGAAGGCAGCTCCTTGCGGGGGAGGGCCTTGAGGGCCGGGCCCATCTAACTCCACCAGTGAGCAGGCCGCCCCACACCTTCCCTGCGGTCTCCCACAAAGGGCCACGGTTGTCTTCCTCAGACCCAGAGCAGCACTCGGTTCTCCCCCACACCTCCCCTCCACTCCGATGTGCGGGGAGCTGGGCTCCTCCTTCCAAATCCTGATGTTCAAAGAGTGGAGCTGTCTGATAGACGGCTCTGCCCAGAGGTGCCCCAGGTAATTGTTGAGCCTGGACCGAAAGGCCTTTGGAGCCCCCACCCCACCCCACCCCACCCCACCCCCCACCCCGCTGCCAGTTAAGCATCAGCCCCCTACACACACACCCCATGACACAAGCAGCATTTTTCACACGTGGGTTCTTGAGAGCAGAAGCAGCAACTGAACTCACAAAGGTGTAAGAATAGAAAACCGGTCTATTGGTGCAAATATGCATGAGCAGAAACATTTCCACCCGCAACTTCACATATCCCCCTCCCGCAGATTTCTTTCTCTACTCCCCCCTCCGTCTCTAAAGCAGAGGACAGGCTCAGGCCACAGGCACGCTTGGCCGCCTGGTGCAGCTGCAGGAGGACTTGGGGGCCCCAGGGGGTGTGGAGGTCCCGGGGAAGAGCGCTTCTGGCTCTGCCTGCCACCTGGACAAAGGAGCCACCCGCCTCCCTTCCTGAAGGATCCTCGGGGCGGGGGGGGCGGGGCGGGGGGGCTGGAGCACACCAGGAAGCAGGGGTGTCACCATAATGGAGCAGACGGGTCCAAAGGGCCCCAGCTCCACCCCCCCTGATTTCTTCATTACCCCCCTGGCTCCGAGGGGCAAACATGGGTCCCCTTCCCCTAGCTACAGCGCAGCCAGGAGGGGAGGGGAGAAGCAGCAGCCCCTTTGAGCAAGCAGTCCCAACAGCACATGGAAGATGCACATGGAGGGGACCGCCCTGCGGATCAAGAGCTTTCTAGGCCAACCAGGCTGTCACCCCTGCGGCAGACTCTGCCCAGGAGACCACACTCTGCATTTTTGCAGGGGCTGCAGCCTTGGAGCAATCTTCATGGGCTGCCCCACACAGAGCACTCTGCAGGGGTCAAGCCCTGGGCATTTTATGGAGGTTTCTACAGATGGGTCTCCTTCTTGGTGGAAATGGGCAGGGTGGGACCGAACAGCTGCAGCACACTTAACATGCCTATTTGTGGAAACGGCCCTTCCAGTCCTCCAGAGAAGCAGGCCCCGGGAGCAAAGCAGCCCCAGCCCCAGCCCCAGCCCGCCCTCAGTCAGCGGCGCCTGCTGCCTTCTGGGGGTGGGGAGCAGCCGGAGGAGGAGGAGGAGGAGGGCGGGCTGGGCGCTCACGTGCGCTGCCTCCCGGGCCAGCTGCTCTCTCCTGATAAGCAGGCCTGCGCCTTTCATCTCTGCAGCCGGACCACCCACAGCTGCCGGGAATGCAGGGGGGGCGTGGGGGGGGGGGAGGACACGCACCTGCGGCTCCCTCTTTGCCATGGGAAAGGGCGGGCGGAGGGGCTGGGGAGGCGATTTTCCCACAGCCACGTTCTTTAGAAAAGCGCTGCTGCAGCCAGCTCCAATTGCTCGGGCCTCCCCACACCTGGGCGGGATGCGGGGTGTCTCAGAATTCTCCGCGGTGGGGGGGAGGCAGGGAAGAAGCGCCCCACCACCCCACCCTCCAGCCGCGGAGAAGTGCCATCGCCTGCCTCCCCTCCCAGAGGCTTCCTGGGGGCCACTTCCAGCCCACCACCCAACCCGAGCGGGAGGCTGCCGCGATCACGTGGCACCCGCTGGCCAGTTTATCAGAGGACAGGCAGCCGCTGTGGCCCCCCCGGAGAGGAAGAGCCTCCTGGCCCCCGCCTAGCAAGACAGAGATAACAAGCTCCAGGCAGCGGGCGGGGCGGGGCGGGGGTGGCCAGAGGCCTCCAGACTCCCAGAGACGGGAGGAAGACAGCAGGAGGCGCGTAAATGCGGAGTCAATGCAAGCTCCGTAGAGACCAGAGTGCACCCTACTTGGACTATAGGTCTTGTGTTGTCATCCTTGTAAAAGGTTACTGACATTTCCTGACCCCATCACGGTAAGCCCCGGATCCCGAAGTCACATTTAGGGGTGCGGGTGTTTTGGCTGGCTGCTCCGAATGATGCTGCGCTGCGCCCTTCGCCTGGGCAGAAAAGTGCACCAGCTCATGAATCAAAGAACTCGCCCCTCGAGCCACTCGGCAGGAAACAATTTGCTCTTGGGCAGGACGGCGGGGGGGGGGAGGAAGGCTGTGCATCACCAGGTGTGGAGGAGGCGTTGCCTGGGCTGCCCTCTCCTTGCGCCAGGACTGGAGCGGCCGCCTGCTGCCTCCATGGCCCTTGGGGAGGGATCCTCTCGCTCCAGGCTGCTGCTGGCCACCCTCACTAGGGGCTGCCCTTGTCCTCCCCACAGCCCGCCTGCGGAGCTAAAGAGAGTGGTGGGTGTGCTCCTTCCGGAAGGAAGGGGGGGGGGACTAGGCAGACTGGGCGCAAGTGAGCAGGCACACACGCAGGCCCGGCCCTTCGGCCCAGACTGGCCAGATCCAGCCTGCGGGCAGGCACCACCACTCTGGAAAGGCAAGCCGGGTTTTCCCGCTGCTGGGTGGTCTCCCATGGGGGCTGCTCCAGGGCAGGGGCCCAGAGCAACCTGCTGGCTTGGCCCTCTCCCCATCCAATCTGCCTCACATTTCTGAGTTTCTTCCACAAACCTGAAGGTCAAATGCTTTTGTCCCTGTTGACAGCACGGGATGTGTTTCCAGGTAGCAAATATTCTGAAATACGGGATTGAAGTTGTGCAAGCGGGCCACTCCTCTCCCCCCCCCCCGCCAGCAAGACTGTCCAGCGGCCTCACTCGCCATCTTCCTCCCAGTCTGCTCTGCCTACAAGCCCCCCCCCATCTCTCACCCCCGCCCCAGGAAAGAAGTCGCCAGCAGCCAAGCAGCAGAATCCACACCTGCTGCCCTAGATCCACCCTGGTGGTGACCTCCCTCCTGGCCCCTTCACAAGACCCCCGCCCGCCCGGCTGCTGTGGCCAGAGACCCTTCCCTTCCCGAGGTCACACTGTAAAGCAGAGCCGCCGCCTCCTGCTGCTGCTGCTGCTCTCTCTTGGGCGCCTCCAGGAAGCCCCCTTTCCAGGGAGAGCTGAGCAAGCCCCCTCCACGCTGCGGCTGCCTGACACGCTCCCCCTCCTTGTCCCAGAAGGCGCTCGCCATGACAGCAGCAGCCCACCCCCACCCCATGGCCATGCCGTATTGCTGAGACTCACACCCACCCCGGCACATACAAGGAAAGAGAAGGGAATCGGGAGGCGAGCCGGACTCCCAAGCTGGGTGCCTCTGGAGGGCTGGGCTGGGCTTTGAGCGGGCAACCCACGGGGGCCCTTTTGCTGCCCAGAGGCCAGCACACTTCTGGCCTCTGCAGGTGCTGGGCGGGAGGGGGGGGCCTGTGGCTCTGGCCCCCCGTCTTTCTCTGCTTTCTCCAGGGCTGCCCAGAGCCAGTGGCGGCCGACTGGAAGGCCGCACACAGCGAGCAGGCACACCCCTCCTTCCCTGCTGCCACTCGGGCAACTTCAGAGGGGGGTGGGGGTGGCCACCGGCCCTTCAGTTCCCTGCGCCCCCCTCCTGTGCGGGGTGGGGGGGCAGGGGCCGAGCAGCAGCCAGGCCCCCCTGCCCCTTCCCAGCCCGACCCACGGCACACTTGCTCTGGATCAGGGCTGGCGGGGGGGGGAGAGCGGCCTGCCAAGGCCAGAATGCCTTGAGATGGGCCTTGCTGCGTGCCGCACTTTGCGTGTGGGCTGTTTGCTGTCTTCACAACAGTTTCTGTGAGCTACTTTGAAGACCAGTCTTTCTGAAAAGCGACCTAGAAATTAATGTTTTTAAAAAGGTTTTTTGTAAGGTGATTTTTAAATTATTATTTTTTTAGCTCTTGCTCTATAAATACCCTAAGAAGAACTAATGTCTGAGCAGAAGCCAGGAAGCACTCCGGGAGAACTCCCTTTCAGTGTCACAACATGTTCTGGGGGCAGGTTTCCTGCACCCCACATTAACATGGTGGCTTCTGGGGGCCCCTGAGCACTGCCTAGCCTGCCCCCTTGAAGGATGCTCCAGCCCCAAACCACTTCTACTTTTTTGCCCGCGGATCAAGAGACACTTTGCAGTGGAGGTCAGGGGGGACCTTGCTCTAGCCTTGCGGGGGGGGGGGCAGCCTTTCGTCCCCCTGGAAGGTCCTGCTGTCCGATGGGTGCATCATGTGAACAAAGGTGCAGCAGCGGTAGCACATTGCGGGCCAATTAATCCTCATCACGAGAACTTACAAATGTGCTCCAAAATGCTGCTAGCCCCGATATTGGGCATCGCTCACTCAGACACTCTCCCCACGGCAGCTGGCAAGCCACACTGCAACTGCTCCCCCCTCTATGAAAATCACCTTGAGAACACACACTCCTCTGTGCGCACCCCCCCCCCCGCGCCCAGTGCAGCCCCAGGAGCCAAACTGATCTAGATCCAGGAGCCAAGCTGATTTAGAGCTTCCGCTGCCAGGCACGGCATTGATCTGGCCCTCCAGTGGGGGGTGGGGTGGGGTGGGGGGGGCTAGCGATTAAGTGGATTGCTCCGGCATACCAACAAGGAGCCTGACCTTGCAGCGACTGCAAAGGAGCCAGCCAGCCAGCGGGGCCCATCCATCAGAGCCCGCCTCGGCAGGCAGCAGCCCTCCTCACAGGCTGTGCCTCTTGGGGGAGGCTTGCCAGAAGGGCTGCACTCTCCGCTCCCGGGGCTGAGAGCCCCCAGCCCGGCCCTCGAACGGTGTCTCACGGCACAGCCAAGCTCCGGAGGCCTGTGGCAAGCCGGGCTTCCTCCTGGCTGCATCCTGTTCTCCCCGCAGGGGGTCCAGGAGAGCCGCTTGGGCTCCCCAACCCCACCCTCACGCCAGCCCTGGGGCTTTCCTGGGGGGGGGGAGGCAACTAAGGAGGCACATGACCGGAGATTACAAAACCCAGACCCATGTGGGGAGGGGGAACTTGTCTCCCTCTGGCACCCCACAAGCACCTGGGTCAGCAGACCGACGGAAGGTCTCCCTGCGGCCCCCAGGACCAGCGGAGAGCCCCCCGGCGGGCTTGGGGGCTGCTTCTGAGCCCCCCAGAGCAGCAGGTGGTCAAGCAGAAGCCTCTGGGGCCGGCCACCCCCTTCCTGCCCGGCTTTGGAGCCGCCCAAGCACCTGGCGGGCTGGAGGAAGCAGGGGCTGGCCCGGCCCAGAGCAGCCCCCCGGGCCAGGCCGAGGGGAAGCGCTCCGTCCCTGGGGCCAAAGGCCCGGCAGCTGGTCCAGAGACCCGGGGAAAGGCGCCGTGGCTGGCTCTGGAGCAGGAGGGCTGGCAGCTCCGTGGCCGCGGTGGTGAAGAGGCAGCGCTGCCCGCCTCTCCAAATAGCCTGACATGGGCGGCAGCGGAATTAGCGTAATGATATAATTACAGCCTGCAGTTGGCAGACGGGGAGACGCTAAGCTCACTGCAGACACCAGGATGTGGTGTGCACCAAGCCTGCTTTTCCTGGCTGCACCCCCTTCATTCACACGGGTGATGCCGAGGGAGGTGCCCACTCCGGGGGGGGGGGAGCACAGCCGGGCCGAGGAAGGAGGCCGCCGAGAGAGGGAGGGAGGGAGGGAGGGAGGGAGGCGCTTTCCCTCGCAAGGCCAGCCAATCTGCTCCGACCTGGGACTGCCAAGCGGGATCAAGGGCGCTCAGGAGGTCTGGCCTGCCGTTCATGGGGATTTGGGCTCCCAGGACTGGAGACAGTGAAGCCGGTGGTGGGCCAGGGGAGAAGGGGAGAAGGGGCCGAGCCAAGCAGCCCTCGCCCCAGAGGCAGCACCTGCAGGGAGGGCGCACGGGGGGCCTTCCTCAGGCCCGGCCACACATCTCGCGGTCTCCTGCCCCCAGCAGTGTGGAAACCACTTTCCTTCCGACAGCTCCGATTCTCCCGAAGCTCGAACCTGGATGAGGAGAGAGCTGCTCTTGTGGGAGCAGGCATGAATGGTCCCCTTTGCTATGCAGGGTCTGCCCTGGGTTGCACTGGAATGGGAGGCTACTGGGAGCACTCCCAGAGCGGCCCCATCCCCCAAGGGGAAGAGCAGCTGCCTGCTTGCATGCGGTTTCCCAGTTCCCTCCCTGGCGGCATCTCCAAGAGAGGGCTGAGAAAGGAGATTCCTGCCTGCAACCTTGGAGAAGCCGCTGCTGCTGCCAGTCTGTGAAGACCGTACTGAGCTAGATGGACCAAGGGTCTGACTCAGTATGTGGCAGCTTCCTCTGTTCCATGTTGCACAGCATAATTGTTGTAAGCCACCTTTGTGTTTTGGGCGGCATACGATTATCTTTAAAAAGTGTTGGCAACTGGCCCCGCCCCGATGGCCCTTGCGCCACAGACTTGTGCACAGCAGAGGGCAGGGTGGGGGCTTACTGCGAGGGGGGGGGGGCGTGGCTCCGCCTGACTGCCAGCAAGGCTGGGCAGCTCAGTGACAGCATTGGGGGATGGGGCAGGGACCGGGGGCGGGTCTCCCAGGCTTGGCTTCTGAGGAAGTGGCTCATCTGCCCCTCAAGGGTGGGGAGAGAAGTCGGGCAAGACCACAGCAGGACTCGGCCAAGGAGGACACGAGACCACCAAAGCGCCCCATTTGGCCCATGGCTCAGTGGGGCGGGCGGAGGACACCTGGCCCAAACAGCAGCACAGGCAGCTGCGGGAGCTCCCTTCCTCTCCGCTGCCCACGGAGCTTCTCTGGCCCCGTCCCTCCAGGTGCTGGCCCTGCCCAGCCCCTGCCTCCATGGCAGCCTGCTCCTCTGGTGGTCTCTTCCTCACACTGAGCGGGCCCTGGAGGCCCTGGCGATGGTGGCTCCGGCAGCCCCCTCTTCCCGTCCCCTGCGGGGGAATCTCTGGCAGTGCTGCTCACGCACCTCTAGTCTCCCATTCAAATGCAACCAGGGCGGAGCCTGCTTCGCTCAGCGGGCAAGTCATGCTGGCTGCCACCAGAGCAGCGCTCCTCCGCCCTCACGGTCTGACTCCTGTTCCGCCCCCAGCCCACCTGCCTCGGGATCTCTGCTGCAGCTGGAGACCTTGAGAAAGGAGCGGAAGAGCGAGCCGACTCCATCGCAGGCATCTCCCGGATCCCTGCCTCTCCTGGCCAGGGCCTGCCCCTCTGCTCCCAGGAGCTGGCCGCCATCTCCGGCACCAACCCGGCTTCTGCTCCCCCCGTCCCCTTCCTGCCCCCTGCCCTCAACACGTCCCTCTTCCTTCTGCCCCCCTGCCAGCCAGCCAGCTCTCCAGAGCACAGCCCTCTTCCCCAGCGGGATGCAAGCCTGCCCCCATCTCCCTTCTTTCCAAGAGCCAGCCAGCCCTGCTGCAGTCTCCCCCCAGACGCTTGGAGTGGGCTGCTTCCTCGGCCCCCCTGCACTCCACCAATCCCTCCCTCCCAGAAGTCACAGGAGGCCGCTTCTGACGCCGTTGCGCTCTTGCTCGGCTCCCTCGGTCTCTGCCTGGGCATCTGATGGTTGTGCCAGCGTCTCCACAGAGGGGCGTTCTTCCTCTTCCCTTCCCGCCTTCAGGGACGCCGAGGGCTCCGTTCTTGGCCCCTTGCTGTTCTCGCTGGGCTCCTCTTTTGGCATTCCCTGCACACGGATACCACCCGGCTCTCTCCTCCACCCAACTCCCCCTTAGACACTACACACTTCTGTATCTGCTGGAGGGCGCCCAGGCTCTGCAGTATGTCCAGAACCAAAACCTCCTCTCCTCTTCCCATGAAACTGTCACCACCACCCCCTCTCCCGAGAAGGCCCACAGCCTTGATTCTCTGTCCCCCCCCCCCCATTCAGCCTGGCGCCAGATCATGCCTCCATTATGCCAAGTCGCCATAAAGGAGCAAGTATGCAGCTTGGGGGTACTGCTGGACCCGGCTCTGCTTCTGGAAGCTCAGGTGGAGGCGGTGGCCAGGGGGGCCTTTGCACGGCTCCGGCTAGTGCGCCCGCTGCGTCCCTTTCTCGAAAGGGCAGGTCTGCCCACTGTTACCCACGCCTTCAGTCACGCCACGGCTGGATTGCTGGAACACGCTCTACGTGGGGCTGCCCCTGAAGAACATCCGGACACGGCAGCAGCTAGCGTTTTATCTAGAGCTGCCCGATGGGAGCACATCATATCCATTCTGAAAGAGTTGCATTGGCTGCCAGTTCATTTCCGGGTCCGATTCGAGGTGCTGCGTTTGACCTTTAAAGCCTTCAACGGTTTGGGCCCTGGATACCCGAGGGACTGCCTGCTCCCAAGGGTTGCTGCCCACTTGACGAGGTCATCTGAGGGGGCTCTGCTCCGGGTGCCGACGAGGGAAGCTCGGTTGTCATGAATGTGGGACAGGGCCTTCTCTGTGGATGCCCCCGGACTCTGGAATGCTCTCCCAGTGGTTATTCGCTCCTCGGTCTCCATCACAGCTTTTAGAAAGCATGTTAAATCTTGGCTTTTTACCCAGGCTTTTAGATGATTGTCTCTGCTGCTACTCTTTGTACTTTGTATTGTTTTTATGCTTGTGTTTTAATTTTTTAAATCAGGTTTGTTTTATATTTTAGCTTAATATTTTAATTGTGTCATTTTTACAATTTTGTTTTTCAAATTCTGCTGTAATCCGCCTTGGGATTGTTTTAATGAAAGGCAGTATATACATGTAACACTAAGGAAATAGAAACAATCTGGTCCCTTCCCTCTGCCCCCTTGACAAAGCACAGCTGCCACACAGGCCATCTCTGGCCTGACTTCTGCCTCCTCACCTCCACCCACAACTCGGCTGCGTCTCACCCACCTCCATCACAGGCTTCCGGTCTGCTCCCAGCACAATTCCTTGGCCCTTCAAAGCCCTCCCTGGCCTCAGATCTCTTCTCCCGTTTCCATCCTGCCCACCTAACCCAAACCTTTGCTCCTCTGCCTTGACTACAAGTGTCCACAGGTCTCCTACTTCCACCTTTCTCCCTTGCTGCCGCCCCCGCCTTAGGCCTGGAACTGCCTCAACGCCACCTCTTTCACATCCTTCACATTCCTTAAAACCTGCCTTTTCTGAGCAGCTTTTGGCAGAAGGCCTTCATGCCAGCTCTGCCAAAAGCTTAGCAGAAAAGCCTTTGCACAACCGGCATCCTTTCGCCTGCCCTTCCTCTTTTCCATGACTGTAAGCTCCTCAGGGCAAAGATCTGTCCTCATTCTTTGTACAGCACCATGCACATATAGGTGATGCTATAAATACAAGCAAACACTTCATTCCAGTGCTTTTCTTTTTGCCCTCTGCACATGCTTAGAGGAATTCATTGTCACTCACTTGGACAAGCTGTGCAGGGAATCACTTGGTGTGCTAAACAGGGGAGGAGTCAGGGCTGGTTCTCTGAATAAGAAGGAAATGAGCCTGTGGAAGGGAAGGGAGCCATTTACTTTACTTGCTTTACTTGCAATCCCGTTGAATTGTGAGCTGTAGTTTGCTCAGAGTTCTATAGAGGATGTCACACATTTAAAAAAATGGCCTTGGAGGTGGTGAAAACTTGCAATTTGAGTATTTTGTGATGGATACTGTTCCGTACAAAAGAAATTCCTTTTTAAAGTGGGGGGGGGGGAAGACATGTGGTGGTTGGTTCATCTCCCTCAGCCTTCTCCCCACACAGAGAGAGAGGTGAGCTCCATTCTTGTTCCACTCCAATTCCCGAGCAAGCCTTTTGCACCCTGCCCCTGCAAACACTTTGGGAGCCGCTGCCAAAAAGACTGCTGCCACCACCAGACTGAGGTGATGCTCGCCAGGCCTGCTCACAGGGACTATGCTAGGCAAGCTCCCCTGGCAACGCTGGAGCTGGCGACATTAAGACAGGTCTAGCTGGGCGCCAGTCAATTTGCAGGTCTGAAGATGGGGCCCCATTTCCCATGGTTTCCCCCGTTTGGGGTGACAAGGGAACCAGGCATGGGTCTGTGCAAGAGAAAGGTCTGTACTGAAAGCCAGTTCCTCAGCCACGCATGTGCGTGGAGGCACCCAGCCTGAGAGGCGGAGAGACCGAGTGCTCCTTTCAGCAGAGAAGGGCTTGTCACCCCAGATGGCCCTGCTCGCACTCTCCCCAGCCCAGAAACAGCAGGGCCCCTTTCCGTACCAGGGAAAACGAGAAAGCCACACTGGGCCCAGGCAGCAGAGCCGTTGCAGCACACTTGCGACTCTGCCCACCAGGAGCCAAGCTGCACCCCCTGCCCACAAATGCCCCCCCCACTCGCATAAAGCTGGGGGCTCCGGTCCCTGCCTCTAGAGCACACAGACTACAATCCTCATTCCAAGGAAGGGAACAAGCCGTGTTTGAGCTTTACGCGTAGAGCAGGGCTGCTCAACTTCGGCCCTCCTGCAGAGGTTGAAACGGGGGGGGGGGGGGAGATGAGTCGCTGTCCTGCAGAGCACTGAAGAATTCTCCCACGCCGAATTCTTTACTCAGCAGACAGCACTGCTGCCGCCTCCCAGCTGCAGGGGACAGGCCGGAGACGCTCGTGAAGGGAACCAAGAACCAAGTCGCTTTCGCCCAAGTTGGATTTGTGCTTGTGAAACCAGCTCAGGAAGCCAGGGACAAGCGGAGTGTGGACTCCCAGTTTGCTGCTTCTGTGGCCACCAAGCCCCAATTGACATGAAAGCCAGCGTGACTAAGAAGCCACCCCAGTCTTCTATATTTAAAAAGATTTTATTTATAAAAGTGGCCCCCCCAATACATACAGTTCTGCTATTCTACTCCCCACCCCCTCCTTGTGCTTGCCAAGTGTGAGGCTCAGCTCAAAGAACAAGAATGATACATTTGACAACATTATGAAGTTAAAGCTCAATACAAAACAGTCTAGAAACGCAGACACACACTCCACAGCCCAGCCGAAGTGGGACTTCTCTAGTTTAAGACAAGGGATCAGGCAAAAAAGCAGGCACAGCACAGAGAGGCCCTGCCGCCCACCCCCGGGGCATTCCTCGGTGGATCCCCTCCCTCTAACACTGGTCCAGCCGCTTGGCAAGGATAGGAAGACGGGGCTTGCGCGGCAAAGCGGAGAAAACTGGCTTCCCGGCACATCTGTTTCACACTCCCAGGATGGGGTACTTGAGCAGTGCCATGATGGCAGCGCTGATGAGCCCGGAAATGGGGACTGTGACAAACCAGGCCATGAAGATGTTGCGGAACAGCCGCCAGTCCACCGCTTTCTTGGAGCGCAGCCAGCCCACCGAGACCACGGAGCCCACCTACAGCAAGGGACAAGGCACGGCACTGAGCCAGGCAGACACCCGCAGCACCTGGCGAAAAGCAGGCCCAAACAGTCCTGAAGTCACACCAGCCCCAGCCCCGGACCTAAACCATCCGCAATGGCACCAGCTCCGCTTCCCATTGAACTGAAGCTCAAGACTGAAGGCCAAGCTGGGATGTCCAAGTGCAGAGTGGAAGGGGCGGCCCTGTGTCAAGCAGGGAAGGGTTCCGGCCCCTGCTGAGCCCTGAAGCTCCTGGTGTCTGCAGCTCTGGGCAAGTGCCTGGCTCCCAGCTGGGCCAAGAAGACTGAAATGCAGGAGCGCCACGGGGTGGCACCCTTCTTGCAGGAAGGCAGGGGAACTACCCAAGCCGGTTAGGTCTCCCCTCCTGGGCTCTTTGAGAGCATGCCTGTGGCAGGTGAAGGGGGTTCTGCCCAGTATGCCTCCAGCCAGAACCAGACAGCCACTGGCAAGCACATCCACACGGGGGGTGTGCGTGTGTGTGCCCAAATGAACTCTTTCACTTACTTTGCAGTGGGTGGTGCTGATAGGCAAGCCAATGTTGGAGGCAATTATCACCGTCAAAGCAGATGCCAGTTCAATGCTGAAGCCACTGTGGACAAATAAGAGTGGTTCTTAAGTACCCTCTGCACTCTTCTGCAGCATGCCCCATAGCAACTGCTCCAGCCCAGGGAGCTCTCCACCTATGTACATCCAAGGCTCCTCAGGCAACCAGCTCTTTTCAACAGCCTAAACAGTAAACCTGCATCAACCCCAGAGGAACTTAAGGGGGAGGAAAACCATTTTGCTAAGCCAGTTTCTGCAGGGACTGGGGTGAGGAGAGGCAAGTTTCACAATGAGCAGAGGAATACACAAACTCACTCGTGAAAGAGGGCTAACAGAGACATGGGCACTCATCTTCAGGACTCTGGTTATGCATACCAGCCTACAAATCAAACAACAACTTATGGACACTGGCAGCATGGCAGCTGACCCTAACCGGTTTACACTCCTGGCCACTTGCAGACTGCCTACACAATTCCAAAGTATTAAGAGCGAGCTTCAGCTGTTGGCATGAGGAGACCATGAAGAGAAGCTGAGCTGAGTATGTTTCAGCTCAAAGAGAGTGTAAACAACTGGGGTGCAGGAGCCTAACTAACAGTCCTGCACTCCTAGTTCTCCACAGGGGTGGAGAGAAATGATGAGATTGCCAGAATAGGAGAGTCAGTCCACAATGGGTTAGCATGGCAATAGACTGGGGTTAAGAGCACCTTCCTCCATCTCCACAAGGCATCTCAGTCTGGTTCTGTCAGGACTATTCTGGATAGAACAGAGAAGGGACTTTACCCTCCAAATCACTACAGAACTTCCGGTTCCCCAGAAATGCAGCTATCCTTCAGGACTGTGCAGCCCTAGAATACCCACAGCCCCAATCACCAGAAACATCAGCTGAGAAGCGACCAGACATCCCAAAGTGAACGAGGAACTCAAGACTGCCAGTCAGCTGAGCACTCAAAGCAGCCAGCTCTATTCCAGCCCAGCACGCCAGACAGCTTATTTCCATACACAGATGGTCTACTCTCCCATCAAGCCAAGCGCTCTCTCCGTCCCTGCATGTTACTCCTTACCTAGATGGCGTAATGGGGGTCAGATCCCTCCCCATGGTCTGGATGACTCTTCTCCCCCAGACCCACAGGCCGATGCAGATTCCAACACCTCCATACAGCAAGAGCCAAATGGGAGTTGCCACCGTGGAAGACACGTCACCCGTTTCGTAGACCAAGTACAAGGCCACGAGAGGACCAATTGCGTTGCTGCCAAGAGGAAACACACAGAGTCAGAGGAATGAGAGGAGAGACGCTCTGCCCAAGGCCGGGATCCGCTGCACCACTGATCAGAAGGGAACCACTCCGCCACCAAGTGTCGTCTCAGGCAAGCTTTGCGGCATGACCCCAGGCTAAGCGAGACCCCAAGGGCTGCCTCCACACGCCCGTCCCCAATTGTCAGATAAAGTACCGCAGCTACTGACCTCACATCATTCCCCCCGTGAGCAAAGGATCCAAAGCAGGCTGTGAGGATCTGCAGGAACTGGAAGAGCAGAGACACCTCGGGCCTGTCCTTGTCGTGCCATTCCTCCAGAGAGCTGCTGCTGCTGCCCTTCCTGCTTCCGGGGCCCAGCTCTGCCTCTCGCAAGTCCACAGTGGTGGAGTGAGCGTCTGCCACGGCGTTGCAGTAGCTGGTATAACTGTCCATGCGGACCCTCTTCTTGGAGTCGGGGCCAGGCCAGGCCAGCTTCTCGGTCTCGTCCCCCACTTTGGGCTCCACGTCTTTTGCCCGGAGTGAATCCAGAGGCATGCCACAGATGGCCATGGTGTAGGAAGTATAGCTGTTGTTGCGCCTCAGGGGCTTGTCTCCGGAGTCGCCCATGCAGTCACCCACTTTGGCCAGGTGAAGCTTATGAAGCAGCTCCTTGTAGAGGCCAGAATCCTTGTGCACGGTGTGGTAGTGCCCGCTAGAACCCATCGGGTTGCTGACAGCATGGCTGAACTGGACAAAGCTCCCATTGGGAAGCTGCATGGCTCCTGCAGACACAGAGGGGGCAGTCTCAAACTAGGACAATGCAGCAGAACCACAAGCTCTTCTGGAAGCATAACCCAGGCACCCTGCCTTGGCATTAGCCAGACAGGCATCCACGTGCTGGCCAACAAGCAAGACCCCTGCACCCCCAAATCAGCATCAACTCACCACTGTCAATGGTAGTTTCCTTCACATCTACCCTGGGAAGCCTCTGGTGCTCTGGAATCTCCTCGGAGTCTCCCAGGTTGAAGGAGACCACCCTCTCCTCCAGGGTTGCTCGGTGAGGGACTTCAGCAGGAACTTCAGAGCTGGGACGCCCATCACTGGCAGCTGCGGACACTCTGTTATCCACAACGGTCTTTGCTTCATCCTGCTCTTTCAGATTGCTCTTCTTCATCAAGGGGCTTTCGGAAGGGCTCGGTTTGATCTCTTCTGCAGAAAGTTTGAGCAGGCATCAGCCCAGAACTCTCTCCAAGGGAAGGCAGAGAACTGCAAGCCACCTGGGCAAAGTTCCTACTTCCCACAGAAAGCACCTCTCTTTTCCGCCTGCCTGCCTACATGCACCCAGCCACCTACCACCCAGGAAGGTGCATGAGACACGGCCTCCCAGCTCTCATTTCAGATGCAGTTCAGTATGTGGAATAAGCAATGCAACTCAACTCAAGAGCAGGGGCATAGAGAGAGTCACTTCTCTCTCAGCCTAGCCTACTTCACAGGGTTGTTGCGAGGAGAAACCTAAGCATGTAGTACACCGCTCTGGGCTCCTTGGAGAAAGAGTGGGATATAAATATAAATAAAAATAATAATAAATAATAGCAGCAACAAGTGGCAGAGGCACACCAGGTTGAAGGAGCGTCAAGCAAGATTCCACCCAGTGAAAGCCAACAATCATCATCATCATCTTTTATATCCCACTCTTCCTCCAAGGAGCCCAACCATGTGTTCAGGTGCATATTTTATGACAGCTGTGATGTCCCTGCAGCCAGGTCATGGCAAGAGGTGGCCCAGTGACACATAGCTGCCAGTGCAGCATCCCACAGAGCAGCCATGCCATTCTTCCATGTTTAAAGTCAGTTAAGGCTGTGCAGTCAGGACCTGCCAGGAGAGCCCTGCTGGGTCAGGCCCAGGGCCTCTAGTCCAGCATGCTGTTTCCCACAGTGGCCCACCAGATGCCTCTGGGAAGCCCACAAGCAGGAGGTGAAGACAAGCCAGTAGCCAGCAAAACTAGTAGCCAGTTACAGGTATGTCCTCCAAGAAATTGTCTAGACCCTTTTTTAAAGCATCCAAGATAGTAACCAGAAGGACATCCGCAGTGGCCAGCTACTGTCTTGCAGAGAGCTCTTGGTTCAGATGCAGAACCCCAGAGCCTGAGAACTGATTGGCCCAGGCAGAGCCAGTCTGGCAACACTTGTAGGAGTGCATCAACCAAAGCCAGCCACAGCACACATTAGTTTGAGGTTAACTTGGAGCTACTCACGGTCAATTTTCTTCTTCATTCTCGGACAGACAAGGAACCAGACGATGAGAGCACAGACAACAGCACTCCCCGCTGAAATGAGGATGATGCCCCAGAGGGGAATTTTGTCAAAGCCCAGCACTAGGAAATAAAACAATGCATCTTGAACACCCCGAGGCCAGAGCCCCTTCCAAGTACAAACTTCCTCTCTTGCAAGAGCTCCCCCAAGCGAAGAGCACAGCTCTTGCTGGACCTACATCCCAGTGTTCACAGCATACAGATGCCTGGATTCTGCAACTGCAGCTCATGTTTCATAAAAGTCAAAGGTACAGCCTGCCAAGTAACATTCTCTCATCCAATGCCCAACCACCTTCACATGCTCCAGAACTCTCAGGTTACCCAGTTACTGTCCCACATGGGAACTGGTTCATGTTGCCATCTTCTCCTTATCTAAGCCTTGACCTTCTGCAATGCTAAACTTGCAGTATTCTTTACCAATATCACAGTGACTAAGAAGAACAACCAAAAGTCAACCCTACCCACTTAGATCTCAAATATAAGCAGGGAAAAGGAGAAAATTTCCAACCACTTGAACACCCACGAGTGCTAGCTTTATAAAACATCTGCACTTTACACCTAACTGGCTCAGCTAGAGAAGCCACAACTCCACGTTATCAGAGCTGCCGAGACGGTCCACATTACAGCAGCCACCAAGAACATGTATGTCCCAGGGACCGTTTAATCTGAAGTCCATTCCAAGCCCTTGTGCTTGTGAAGAGAACAGCTTCAAGCACGCGTATGCCGGCCTGCCTGCCTGGAAGCCACTTCCCTCCCCTCCCACACTTCCATCTAAATGCTCTATGCCCCAAGACCAGAGCATCCCACCCACCTTCCGCTAAAGCCTAATAGTCAAACTGGTATTGGCTTGGCTGGACTCGAGGCAGGGGATGTTGCTGTTCATCATCAGGGAGAGTTCTTACTCTTTTGGTTCCAGAAAAAGGTAGCAGCTCTCCTCAGATTAAAAAGCACCCAAGGGTGAGCATTTGGGGGGACCCCAGGCAAGACTCACAATGAGGAATATGGGGCTTGCTGCAACAGACACTCTCAAGGCAACATTTTTATGACTAAGTTTGCTCACTATAATGTCCTGCCCGTTTCCCAAAGGATACAGACACAGGGGGTTGTTATGCCCTACTTCCAGCAGGCAAGGCATGTAGCCTGAAAGCAGAGCTTTAAAACGATCTGTAATGTAATACTTCCTGCACCAGTTTGCTTTCTAACAGATCTCCTGCCAACAGGCAGAGCTACTCCTATTTAATACCAGATGGCTTAAAGCACTGAACATCTTTCCCCCTCCCTTACCAACAGTTTAACATTCCAATCAGGAGACTCCCAGAAGGTTCCAACACAGAAGTTTGAATTCCTCTTCAAGACAATGGCTGCCAGGTCTTCGGGGTGGGGGAAGGTGGAAAAGGGTATATTTGGGGGGGGGGGGAATAAAAAGCAATCAACGTGGAGGCCAGAGTGAGAAATCAACCCAAGTCTCCCGGTCCTGCCATTTGCCTTAATTTGATGAATGGAGCACGGGGAAGGCTAGACTTAGCAGTTGCATCAGCTAAGATCCTAGGGATCAGCAGTGGGCAGGAAGGAGGGAAGGGAAGAGTCTGGTCCGATCTCCAGGTAGCTGGATGAGGGGGCTGTGACACAGCAGCAGCTATGCCATCAGCATCTGCAGTTCCTGTGAGGGCTAAGGAGAAAGGTCTGTAGTAATTTAGAGTTTGGGCAGGCCTCTTGGGTGGATAAACTAGCTAGGAACTCAGCGTATGCTAGCCTGCAGCCGTCGGTAACTGGCCCAGGCCAGCTGCCTTCTAGAAGAATTCAGTCCTGTAAAGCAAAAGGGGTAAAATTCTGTGTTTGATTGAGAATTTAATAAGTGACTATAAAAATTAAAGCTCAAGTGTTTTCATGTATACTTACAAGGTGCACCACTGTACATGATGGAAAAGAGATTGATCCCAATTGTGCAAGCATAGAAGATGGGCAACGCACGTAATCCATTTGGAACAGGATCTGCCTATAGAAACAGATATTGTACAATATGCAAGTCGGACCCCTTAATAAAGAAGGAGCTGTGCCAAGCCAAAAAACTCACAGGTCCTAGCTTTGAAATAGCTCTATGCTACTTTACCATTGCCTACCCACACCTCCTACAAAGATGCTCAACTGGATCCTGGGGTGCAAAATGCTTCAGCATGCTATCTTCAAACATGCTGTTTTTGCATGAAGCACCTCATCAGCACAGGACCCTGGACAATGTGTAGCTTTCCCATCTTATGCCACAGTAGAACAGCTCATTGAAAGTGTCATCTCAGTGCGCAGCAGCTGTGAAAAGGGTTAATTCTATGCTAGGGTTCATTAGCATTAGCAATAGCACTTACATTTATATACCACTCTATAACTGGAGCTCTCTAAGCGGATTACAATGATTTTAGCATATTGCCCCCAACATTCTGGGTACTCATTAGGAAGGGGACTGAAAATAAAAATGCTAACATTATAATGCCCTTATACAAATCTATGGTGCGGCAACATCTGGATCACTGTGGTCACCATATCTTAAGAATTCTTTGCCATGAAACGTGGTGACGGCCACTAGCTTGGGTAGCTTTAAAATGGGCTTAAAACAGATTCATGGAGAACAGGTCTATCAATGGCTACTAGTCTACTGGCTGTGGGCCATCTCCAGCCTCAGAGACACGATGCCTCTCAATACCAGTTGCTAGTGGTGTGCACGGAACCACGGAGCTGTGGTTCGACGCTGGGGAAGGGGGGCTATTTAAGGGCGGGGAGGGTGCACTTATCCTTCTGGCTGCTTTCCCCCCACCGGCATCCGTTTTTGTCCAAAATCCATGAAGCGGCAGCGTACTTCCCTGCCGCTCCTTCCCCCGTTGTTGCCTGGAAATGCGGAAGTATTGATTGTGCGCGTGCTCAACGCTGTGCACAAACGTCACGCATGCGACATGCACAGCAGGCGTGCATGTGCGGTGGTGGGCACATGTGTAGTCAATACTTCCGCATTTCCGGGCAACAACGGAGGAAGGGGCGGCAGGGAGGTATGCTGCTGCCCCATGGATTTTAGACAAAAACGGAGCGCCGGTGGGGGGGGGGCGTGGAATAAGTGCACCCCTCCCTTAAAGAGCCACCCCTGCCGGCGTCGAACTGGCAGAACCATTGGTTCTGTGCACATTCCTACCAGTTGCAGGGGAGCCACAGCAGCAGGAGAGAGGTCATGCAGATACCTCTTGCCTGTGAGCTCCCCAGAGGCATCTGATGGGCCATAGTGAGAAACAGGATGCTGGACTAGATGGGCCTTGGGCCTGATCCAGCAGCACTATTCTTATGTTCTTACAAGTGGATTTGTCTTGCAGTAGGTACATATGCCTTTTCCTGCAGTATGCCCATAGTCTGACCACAACCGCTTAGCCCATTAACCTAAAAAAACTAGTACAGATCATTGCCAAGTTATTTTTCTAAGGAGTTTTCACTCAAATAACACGTTCAAGGAAGAGTCTGAGACTTGGCGAGTGCCCATATAGCCAAAAATCAGGCTATGACAACATGGAGAAAAGCTGCAAATACAGCAAGGTCTCTCCTTAAACCCTATAATTTATTTAAAGCTTAGAAAGTTATGCAACTTGAACCCCACCCCAACAGCTTGTTTCAAAGCCCCCTACCCTCACACACAGTTATTGCAATACGTACCTTGCTAAGAATGAACATACGGACAAGGAAGAACAGGACAGCAGACATGATACCAGAAAGAAGAGGAGAGACGAACCAAGACAGCACTATAAAACAAAGAAATCCAGGTTGTTTTTTAGAATGGAAGTCCTTCTAGGTCAGGGAACCATTTCCTAATCCCTTGCTCATTCTTCTTGCTATATAAGCTACTGTGAATTTTGATTAAAAGTGGCATAAAGAGAATTACAATCTCTCTGCTGCAGCCACCGCAGAACAAAACAATGTATTTTCTCAGCTGATCAGTTACAGTTTAAAGTGACAAACAAGATTTACATTATTATTATTTTTACATTTATATCCCGCTCTTCCTCCATGGAGCCCAGAGCAGTTAGTGTACTATATACTTAAGTTTTTTTTTACAACAACCCTCTGAAGCAGGTTGGGCTGAGAGAAAAGTTTCTCTCATTAAGCATTTTCTTTGTTTTCCAAAAACTATACATGCTTCTCACTTACCCACTTTGAGCAGCTCTGACCACTTGACTCCCTCCTGTCCTTTGGCAACTAGCGAGAAGCCAATTGTTGCCCCCACAATACAATGGGTACCAGAAATGGGAAGTTTCAAAAATGAAGCCCCTAGTTGCCACACAGCTGAACCTAAACAAGAAAGCAAAGCATTAAAACAGTGAAACAGACGGCGATCACCCTTATTTTGCTGGCGCAGATCTTCTGCAGTTGCCACCGGAAGAGCCGCCCTGGGAAGGCACTTCCAGAGCCCTCACCATCTCTAGGAGCATCAGCATTTGGAGAAACTCTCAAGACATTTATTTTTTTAAAAACCCGACAAGCTTGAGGGGGTTACTTTAGGCTGCTCTCAAGGGTGCTGGCCGCCTCACCTTTGGGTGGCACTGCTGCACAAGGGCGCCAAATGCCAGCCCAGAGCAAGTGAGAGCTCGACCTTCCCGGGCAAGCCGGGCACTCACCGAACATGGCGCTGATGGAGCCGGCCATGAGCAGCTCTTGGGTCGAGTTGTACATCTCCACGTCGATGAGCCCCTTGCGGATGGTCTCGCTCACTTTGGCTCCCAGCAGCACCGAGCCCAGCGTCTCGAAGACCGAGGCCAGGATGCAGGCGCGGCGCAGGGTCACCACCCCGGAGCCCACCGCGGTGCCGAACGAGTTGGCGACGTCGTTGGCGCCCACCGAGAAGGCCAGGACGAAGGCGATGACGAAGCCCAGGATCAGCATCCACAGGAAGGCCACCAAGGGGCCCGAGGCGGCGGCGGCGGCGGCCGTGGAGGGGGAGGCGGCGGCCCCGCTGGTGAGGAGCAGGCCCAGCCCAGTGGCGGTGGGTTCCGGGGTCGCCATGGCTGCGGGGCAGGGGGCGCGGCGGCGGCTGGTCCTCGGGGCGGCGGCGGCCAAGAGACTTCGCAGCAGGGACCAGGCGGAGGCGGCGGCGGCGGCGGCCCCGGGAGCGGGTCGGGGCTCCTGCTAGAGAGCGGCAGAGGCGGCGGCGGCGCGCCGGGCAGTCTCTCGGCGGCGGGGGCTGCTGGGGGGGCTCCGCGGCGGGAAGAGGAGCGAGGCCGGGCCCGGCGCCCTCATGCTGGCGACGGCGAGCGGGGGCAGCAGCGACGCCCACCTGCGCGCTCCCGCATCCTGCCGGCAGAGCAGAGCCAGAGGCCCGTCAGAGCCAGCCACGCGGGAAGGGAGGGACTCCCGCGCGCGCCCCCAGCCCAGCCCGGCCGAGCACGTGCTCCGGGGAAAGGCGGCGGCGGCGGCGGCCCGGCCAGTCTGGGCTTCCCGCCCGGCTTAACGGCCGCTCCCGCGCGAGGGAAGCGGGAAGGAAGGGAGGGGAGAGGAGAGCGCGGAGGCCGCGCGGCGGCGGCGGCGGCGGCGGCGCCCCTGGCGACTCACCGACTGGGCCCGGCGGCGGCGGCGGCTCCTCCGGGCCTCCCTGGCTGCGGACTCCCACCGGCCGGCTTCTCTCCTTCGTCTCTTTCTGGCTCGCTCCGGCTCAGCCAATCAGCGCAGCGCCCACCTCAGCGTCTCACTTTCCCTCGCGCGCGTTTCGCAGCCCTTAAATAGGAGGCGCCGCCCCACGTGACCCGTACGCAGGCAAGCGCCCCGCCCCTGGCCCTGTGGCGGGCGGGGCGGGGGCGTGGCCTGGGGTGCCCCGCCCCCTCAAGGCCGGGTCGAGACGCCGTGCCTGCCGAGGCCGCCCTGCTCCTGCTCCGGCCGGAGGAAGCCCCGCCCGCGGCCCGGTGGCGTGGGGGCGGGGCTCCTCACTCTCCCGACCCGCTGTTCGTCAGGGAGAGCTGCGCAGCTCTCCGAGGAGGGGCCGAGGAAGCTGCCTTCTACCGAGTCAGACCATTAATCCAGCTAGCTCAGGATTGTCTGCACAGACTGGCAGCAGCTTCTCCAAGGCTGCAGGCAGTGCTGACTTGGACTTGGAGATACTGCCGGAAGGGAGCTTGGAACCTCCGGCGTGCATGCAAGCGAGCGAGCAGGCAGGCAGGTGCTCTTCCCAGAGCGGCCCTATTAGCCCCGGGGGGGAATACCTCACCGTGCTCACACATGTGGTCGCCCGTTCATTCAAAGGCAAACCGGGGTGGATCCTGCTTAGCAGAGGGGAGAAATCCAGGCTTGCTGCTGCCACCAGACCAGCTCTCCTGGGGAATGGCCAGCCTGCAGGCAGCACAGGAGAGACAGGAGGCCTCCTCTGGCTCCTGCGCTGCCTCCGGGAAGCAGAGGCAGCTGCTGGACCCAGCCGTGGCCTCAGGCAGCCGGCCTGCTCTTGTCCAGCCAGGGCAGGAGCCCCACGGGGAGTGGGGGGGGGCTCTTGCAAGGGCCTGGCTGCAGGGCCCGCCCTGGGGAGCGAACCAGGAGGCGGGGAGGAGGCTCCCCAGAGCAGGCCTCCGCTCAGGAGGAGAGCCAAGGCTGGGCCTGGAACCCCCCAGGGAGTCTGGCGTGGCGTGGCGTGAAGGGCACCAGCCCCAGGCCAGGCGGTGGGCGTAGGATCCTGTTTTCCTCCCAGGCTGTGGGCTGGCAAGTCATTGTGGCTTGGGCAGGCTGGGGAGTGTGGTCGGCGCATGGGAAGGCCGGGAGAGGCTCCAGAGGGAGCCCTTCCAGCCCTCGTGCCATGAAAGCCCTGCCCAGCCACGAAACTCAGAGCTGGACCTACCTCCCAGGGATGCTAGGAGGATGAGCAGAACCATCTACAGCGGATGGTTGCATCTCTCTTCACAACAGCCCTGCGAGGTACACCACTCTGGACACTTGGGAGGAAAAGCAGGATATACGAGATGCAAGGATCAGTCCTGATGCGCCCTTGTTTGCATAGCAAGGAGGGCTCCGCAGTCTCATCCTGCCCCACTCTTCCAGCAATGCCTGCGCTGCAAGAAAATGCTCGGCTGCCCGTGTGTCCCCCACGGGATGGCGCTGAATGTGCGCGGTCTTCCGCCTGGGGAACAACTTCCCGGGAGGCAGCTGCTAGGACGGCCTCTCAGGGCACCAGTGAGGAGGCGGCTTGTGTGGCCCCTTCCAAAGGAGCAGAAGCAGCTGTGGTGGTCAAGGGAGGCCAGCGCCCCCCCCCCCCCGGGCCCAGTCCAGACGGGCTGCCCGTGTGCCCTTGTGGGCTTAACAGCCAGCCCCTCGCCAGCTTGGGACCCTGCTGGTCACCTCGGCTGCTGCCCCCTCGCCAAGGCCTGCCCACCTGGTTGATCAAGCTGAACGCAAGCGGATGGGGGGGGAGCAGGCTTGTTGGAGTGGAAGGGCACCCCCCAAGGGTGGGCTGCTGCTGCTTTTGTGAGGAGGCAGCTCCAGACAGGTGCCCCAGGAGGGACTGGAGAGCACAGGGCAACAGGGGGGGGGGCAGAGAGCCACCACAGCCAGCCCGACCCCCCCCCCAGCTCCTGCGGAAGGGCAGCCTTGCGCCAGGATCCGGGCTCCTCCACCCAGGTGGGTGGAGCAGGCTGGCGGCCGGGCCTGGGAGCAGCCGCCGGATGTGCCTCCCACGGGGCTGGCGCGGCCGAGGATGCGGCCGGCTCCTGCTGAAAGGGCTCCTTGTCTGAGGGCGTCTGGCTGGCCTCGGCTGCTTCACAGCCAGTTGTGGTGGGCGCAGGAGAGGAGGCTGGAAACCTTGACCAGACCCCGGGACCCAGGAGCAGCCACACCCGGCGGGGTGTGTGTGTGGGGGGGTGTTTTCCTGTGGCTGGACAGGGGGGGGCAGAGCTCTGGTTGCAGCAGAGAGAGGCGGCTTGAGTGCCGTTTGCAGGAGCCCCGGGGTCAGCCCCCCAGACCAGCCGCCTCCTGGGCCTTGGCCAGTGGCTGCTGTGGACTTCGGGGCAAGAGATGCTGGCCGCTGCTCCCTGCGGGGCCCCTGAGCCCGCGTCTGGCTGTGGTGGAACCAGCAGCGCAGGGAGGCAGCCACCAAGACCTGGCCCCTGGGGGGGGGGAGCCCTGCCCCCTAGGCCTGGCCCCTGGCCCTCCTGGCCACAAGGGGGCGGGTTGCCTCCGGTGCAAATCCAGGGCAGCCCTTCTGCAGCTGGAGTGGCGTTGGCAGCAGCCTGTCTCGGCCAGACTCCGAGCTGGCCTGTGGGCTGGAAGGAGACACGCACCCCGGCTCCCCCGGACAGGCTGGGGATCAGGGCCGGGGCGCCGGGGAGAGTTTTTGCTCCCGCCCAGCACAACGCGGGCGGCTTCATTCCCACGAAGGCCCGACCAGGCTGCAGCGGCATCCACGTTTGCCCCCCCCCCCCCCGCCCCTGGTGCCGTTTGCAGGAGGCGGCCAGGAGCCTCTTCAGACTCCCCGGACGGGGCCCGGCCTGGGCGCGGAGGGGGCTGGCTCCGCCCATTCCTTGGCCCAGGCTTCCGCTTCTTGTAGCCAGAGGCGGGGCAGCCGGCAGCCCGATTGCAGTGGCAAGAGCCCTGCAGGCCTCTCTGGGCAGCGGGGGGGGGGGGCGCCTCATGCACCCCCAGCATTCCCTGGCCTTGCCGGCCACAACCCTCAGATGCCTGCAGGCCCCCAGCTGAATGGCCTGGGTGGGTCACGCCAAGGGGTAGCCAAGAGGCCCAGGCGCATGGGAGAGGCCGGAGGCGGAGTGGGCCCTTGGGCAGAGAGCGGGGGGGGGGCAGGCTTCTTCTGCACACCTGCCTCGGGTGCCTGGATCCGCTTGCCCCGGAGGGACGCATTCCCAGGGGTGCTGCTGTCCCGGTCACAGCCCCTGCGGAGGAGCCTGCAGCTGTTCCACCCCGAGGCATCTGGGCAGTTCACCTAACGTCTGCATGGGAGGTGCCCGAGAGCAGCGCCCCCCCCCCCGGGCTGTGCACTGCAGCCTTGTGTGTCCAATGGGTCAGGCGGGCTGGAGCCCTCCCTGCCAAGGAGGAGCTGCTGCCCCCCCCCCGGCATGCTAATCTCTCCTCATTGCCTTGCTAGGTGGGGTCGCTCAGCTCCCGCCTGCCCCGCAGACCTTCCCGACTGGCGGCTTCGGGGAAGGCCGAGTGAGCGAGCAGGCTGGCTGGCGCCCTGGGCTATCCTGGTGGCAGGTGACCCCCTCTTGCTGCTGCCGCTGCCACAGCCCCCTCCAAAAATCCACGAGACCCTGCCCCCCCCGCATAGGTCCCCATGATGAGCCTAAGCGGGGCCAGAGGAAGAGCACCCAGCCAGGGTCAAGAGCCGGGCGCAAGCTCTGGGGGCAGGCTGTGGCTCTCCCCCCTGCCAGCCGGCTCCCACACGATCCCGCTTGCCTCCTGCTCCAACCTTTGCCAACACGCGGCTGCCCCTCCAGAGGGTGTGCCTGGCTCTCTGACCCGGGCTGGGCGCTCCTCCTCCGGCCCCACTTAGGGCCCTGTGAACAGCCCCCCAGTTTTGTGGGAGGGGGCGGCTGAGAGCAGCCATTCTGCCCTCCCTTGGCTTAAGCAGTCCAGAGGCTGGCTGAGCCTGGTGTGGGTGCGATGCCCAGATCCCGGCTTGGTCCCGATGGGTTTAATCCGTGCTGACGGGCTAATCAGCGCAGTGTGTCAGTTCATGCTGCAGGCCTCGTTTGCTGGGAGGACCAGGAAGGTGCATCTTGCCAACGTGTGTGAGGCCAGGGATCGGGGCCTGCAAGGGCCCCCGGACCGGCTTGTGCACATCCCTTGCGCATGCGGCCCCCACTGTGCAGAAGCGAGGCAGGTGCAGAGGACGGAGCAGCCGTGTGCTGCTGCCAGTGGCAAGGAGCATGAACTGGGCGCCTTCCTGGGCTGAGTCACACAACTGCCAGGCGATCTCCTCCCCGCTCTCCGGAGAGCCCCTCCCAAGGTCAGGCCCTGTCCCTGCTCTTCCAGGAGGCCAAAGCAAGACCGGCTGCCAAGGCCCGGCATGTGACCGCAGCACAGACGCTTCTCTCCCGCCCCCCCCCCCCCCGGGAGTTTTCCACCAGCCGGCCGCTGGTCTCTCTGGCTGGGGCGCACCCTCTCCGCAGGCCGAGTCGGACTCCACTGGGGCACATGCCAGGGGCCCCCCGCCGCCTCCCCCTTGAAGCTGGAGGGCTGCCAGGAGCGGGGAGACGCCCGCCGGTCAGCCCCTGGGAGCCAGCCTGGACACGCGATGCCTCCACCCGCTTCCTCAGCACATCGGAAGCCGTGGTCCCGCGAGCTCCAGGCTGCCTACACTGGCGGGCAGCGGCAGCAGCTGGCCCAGGGTTGAGGCTCCGGGGTGGTTCCCAGGAGAGGCTGCCAGGGATTGAAGGGGGCGGGGCGGGCCTTTGGGTCCCCAGCTGATGTTGGGCCACAACTCCCATCACCCCCAGCCCCAAGGGCCTTGTGCAGGGGATACTGGCAGTTGAGGAAGACCTTCCAGCCTGCCGCGGGAGCGCTTCTCTGTTTCTGTTCCGGCCGGGCACCGCTGGGAATTGGATCTCACCAGGCTGGGAGAGCAGTCAGACGGGAGACCGCTGCAAGGGCAACACTCACCACACCCCTCAGCCTGCGGGGGCAGGAGGGGGACTCTGAGACGAAGGATGAGCCCCAGAGTGTGTCTCCAGTGGGGCCCCCCATACAAGCCCCTGCGTTTCTGAAGCCCGGAGGGTGCGGGAGGGAGGCCCCACTTTCCACCCAGAAGACCCACATGCCCCCTCCAGCCAAGAGACACCCCCCCCCCAAGGGCCTGGAGAGGAGGAGGGGGGGGGCTGGTGCTGCTGACATGCCGCGCTGAGGGCCCAGACAAGAGCTCCCCAAATGGTTCCTGGGATTTGAATGTGGCGCCCTCCAGTTTGGTGGCTGGGCTGTGAGCCCCTGGAAGGCTGGGGGGGGCCACCGAGGGCAGACATGGCGGCAGCGGCGGCCTCTGGCAGGAAGGGGCCTCTCAGAGCCGGCGCAGCCTTCTGTCTGCAGCGTGAGAGGACCGCGTGGCGGGAGGGGAAGCGGAGCCACGGGCCTCCGGCGTGGAGAGCCTCCCCCGCGCCATGGCAAGGGCTGGGGAGGCCTCCGGCTGCCTCTGGGGCTCCCCTCCCCTCCCTGCTCAAGGAACCCTGCCGTCACCGGCCCTCTCACCCCCAAGGTGGAGGGGGGGCAGGGGGGGCCGTGCAGGACACACGGAGGGGCTCGAGAGCCGCTGGCACGCGGTGTCCATTCCGCAGACCCTCACCAGGCCCTGCGCGCTGCTTCCGCCACACAGCCTCGGGCTCGCTGGGCCAGCCAGGGCCCTCCTGGGCAGCTGCACAGCCATGTCGGTGAGGGGGGCAGCAGACGCAGGACCTGGGAGGCTGCCAGGGCGCCCCCCCCCTTCAGGCCCCAGCGCAGCTCCTTGGGCCCACCTCCAGCCGACCTGCGGGTGGCATCGATCGGAAGGGGCTGCTGCTCATTCCAGAGCTCCCCTAGGAGAGCCGGGGGGGGGGGGCCCGTTCGACCAACACAGCGCACCCCCGGCTGGGAACAGGCACGGGTGTGGCGATTACAATGGCCACTCAAGGTCACAGAACGGGCGGCCAGAGGGCTGCGGCTCCCAGCCACCCTCGGGGTGCCTGGCCCAAGACCCTCACCCTTTTGCCCCAGAGCGGAGCCGAGTTGACGCTGGAGCCAGAGGAGAGGAGGGAGCAGCAGAGCCTGGGCGCCCCCCCTGCCCCCGGCAGCCGCCCTTGAGCAGAGAAGGGTCAGGCGGCCGCAGCTGCCCTGGGCGCCTCCGAGGCTCCTCTCCCTGCCCCACCGAGGGCTTAAGGGGGACAACCAGCACGTGCAGGGACAATTGCCGCCCACCCAGGAGCAGCCGGCGTGGCTCGCAGCCCCTGCGCAAGTTCACAGTAGTTCACAGCCCCTCGCCCAAGGCAGCCCCCCCCCGCAGGAGCCTCCCTGGGGCGACACACGCAGCGCCCCCAGTTCAAGACGTGCAGAGAGCCCGATCCCAGCGAACTGCGCATGAGAAGCAGGGGCAGCTTCTGGCCCCCTCTCCAGTCGAGACAAGGGCTCCCCCCTCCCCAAAGGGATATTGTCGCCCCCCCCCCCAGCCACAACAGCTCCGATGAACTCAGTCCCAGGGCAAGGGGGAGAGAGCCGTGGGGGACGCCTGCCCAGGCGGACTTTATTGACCTCCATGGAATTTCTCCAGCTGACAGAACAGGGAACATTCCTTGGATTGTACAATTAATTGCCTTGTCGAAACAACTTCTACAGGAGCCTATAAAGCCTCCCTCCCTCCTGTTGCTTTTGGGGGGTGGGTGAGGAGCAAATGCTGGGGCTGGGGGTGGGATCTGGATGCACTCAGGGCTGGAGTCCGCCCACCGCACCCCATTACCCTCCAAGTTGCGCCACAAGCACATTTCCAGGAAGGAGGCAAGCAAGCAAGCAAGCAGGCCCATTGCCACAGAGCTCTGGGTGCACCTCTGCCCCCCCCCCCCGGAGAAGCAGCAGCAGCAGGGCCCGAGGCTGCCCATCCTTGGCCCCCAGCCATCCCTGCCCCAGTGACAGCTGTCAATGATTCACTCCGCTGGCCGCCCCAGAGCGGCGGATGTGCCATCACATGCTCTTCCCGGGAGTCACTGGGTGCAGCAGCCAGGTGGCCAGGACTGTGAGCCCAAGGCCAGCTGGGAAGGGCAGCCAGGTGGCTCCTGGCCTGGAGGCTCAGGCAGCCTGGCTCCAGCTGGCACCCTGGGAGGAGCCCCCGAGCCTGTTGCCAGGGGCAGGGCCCAGCCCAGCCCCCCCTCCCCACAGAGGAAGCCAGCCAGCCAGCCAGGAGGACTCCTCCTCTCGTGCAGAGTGGCACCTTGGCCTGCCTGACCGGTGACGACGACGGAAGGCCCTGTCTCAGCAGCAGGGAGGGGGAGACCCCCCCAGGCCTGGCGGCTGCATGCCCACCTCGGCAAGGCCGGAACTTCCAGGGCGATCAGCAGCCCCCCGCCCCACCCCCGGATCCCCTCTGTGATCTGAGATGATCAACATTAGGGCTCAGCTGCAGGCCCCCCCCCCCCCGGCCGGTTCTGCAGGGCACATGTGGGGAGCCCAGCTGCCTGGACAGCCAATTTCCATGGGGAGCCTGGGGGGGTGGTGGGGGGGTGAGTGAGAGAAGGGTCCCCTCTCCCCAGCCTCCAACAGCAGAGGCCGTTCCCCTCTTGAGGCAGGAAGCGCTTCCCGTGGGGCCTGAGCTCCTCCCAAGGCAGGGGGAGGGAGGCTCTGAAGGGTCCTCAGTCCCAGCTCCAAGGCGGGGGGGGGGGCAAGGGAAGTGCTTCCAGCCCCTGCCAGGGGCAACGGACCCAGCATGAGGCCCCCCCCCTTCCAGCAGCTTCAGGCCCAGCTGTGCCAACCAGAGGGGGTGGGAGGAAGAACTGGGAGGAGCCAGGAGTGGGGGCAGCAAAGACGCATTGTTTGGGGGGCAGTGGCAGCCGCCCCCTCCCCCCCCAGCAAGCCCCTCAGTCTCTGCTGCTGTCGCAGCCCCCCCAGAGGCCGTTCATCCAGCGGAGCCGCCTGCAGCGAGGGCCCCGGGGTGGCACGCAGCCCCCCACTCCCGCCCGCCCGGGCGGAGGGAGGAGTCCCGCTGGGCCTTGGGCCGGCGCCGCTGGAGACAGGCCTACAGGCACTTGTAGACGACCTTCTCCGGGACCGTCTGCACCTCCAGCTTGACTGGGCATTTGTAGAGGAAGGAGAGCAGCGTCTCGGTGTAGCCAATCAGGAAGTAGAACTTGGAGGGCGGCAGCCGCTGCACGAAGACGGCGCAGACCCGCAGGAGGTTGGCCTGCCGCTTCAGCACGACCTCGCTGGCCAGGCAGCCGTGGAAGGTGCCGTAGAGGAACCTGCGGAGGAAGACGTCCTCCAGGGCGCGCTCGGCCGCCCCCCCCTCGCCGTCCAGGTTACCTGCAGGGCAGACTGGCGTGAGTGGGGAGGCCGAGCGCCCCCGAGAGAGGCCGGGCGGGCAGCAGCAGCAGCCACAGGGGGGCCCCCTGCCTGTCCTCCCCCCCTCCTATTCGGCTTTGTCTGGTTTATTCCATGAGCTGCCCAAGCAGAGCACAAGTACGTGGAACGAGTAAGCGCTCTGCGCGGCCCTGGGGCATGCGGGGCCAGCCAGGGCCCAAGGAGCCGCCAGAGCGGGTGGGCAAAGCACAGGCCTTGCAGGCAGGAGGGCCCCGGCTCCAGTGGGGCCTCTCCTCCCCAGCAGGAGGCAGGAAGAGCCACCGGCAGCTCCCTCCCGCTGCCGAGGACGTGCCTGTGCTCCTTGAAGATGGCGCAGCTGCCAAAGCCACCCGTCCCAGGCAGGCCGGCCGGCCGGCCGAGCGAGCGAGCGAGGGGACCCCCCACCCCGAGATCCAAGTGGACTCCAAGGCAAGGAAGCCCCGCTGGGCAGCAGCCACGTCCCTCCCCACTCACTGGTGTGCTGAGAGAGCCAGCCCTTGCGGTGAGCAATGTAGTGGGGTGGGTTGGCTTCCTCGTATGTCACAGGCTTGTCCCCTTTTCCGACACGCACCCGAGCGGCTTGGTTCTGCAAGAGAGGCGGGGGGGGGGGTGGAGGAAGCCTGATCAGGCAAGGAGACACACACACACACCCCCAACCTGGGAGGACCATGCGCCACTTGCAAGGCAGAAGCCACCAGGACACAGGAAGCCAAAGGCCCCAACAGCAGGGCAAGGAGAGCAACAAGCCTGCCCCCTGGTGGCCTGGGGGGGGGCAGACTTCCCCACTGCATCTCGAAAAAGCAGGCATCCAAGCGTCTCTCACCCCACTCCTGAAGCACCAGCTCTGTGTGCCAAGGCAGGCACAGCAGCTGGGGCTGCTCCTCTCCCTCCCACCCTGACTGCAGGCTGACTGTTCACCAGGTAGAACCACACGGTTCACCATGCTGCTCTACCGGACAGGATGGGAGAGGACTAGGGAGAGGAGCAAGCCAGCCGACTGCTGCCGGGAAGCAGAGGCTGCTGCGCCTCCTTTGGCAAGGAGCCCCTGGCTGGTGAGGACGAGCTGCCCCCAATGCCAGGGTGGGCTCAGGCGCAGTTGATGCCGGGCTCTCCCCCTCCCACCCCCCACTGCACCAGCACGTCCCGCCTGCCACTCGCTCCACTTTTCATAACCGAGAGCAGGACCAGGAGAGCTGCTGCTGCTGCTGCTGCTTCTCGGCTACGAGGAGGACATTTGGGTTGCCTACTTAAGACTGTTGGCCTTCAATGCCTTTGCCTCGCTCAGTTATCCGTCCCCTGATATGCCGCCAGGGAAAGGCTAGGCTGCTTGGAAGGAAACAGCCCCCCCCCCGCTTTCCCCCTCCCTTCTGACCCTCCTCCCAGTCTAGCCCCTGCTAAGCCCCATATGCCAGCTGCACACAAGCTCCTTTGGCGAGCCTGGCTTGTTCTCTGACCAGGAAGTGAGGGTGGACTCATAGGCCAAGCAGAGCTTGGGGGTCAGCCCGGAGAGAGGAGCCAACCCACGAGCCTTCGAGGAGAAGCCATCTCCGGCTCACTTCTCCAGAGAGCCCGCTTCCAAGGCCCCGCTGTCGGCCACCGCGGCTCCCGGGCCCCTCCCTCCCTCCCTCCCTCGCTCGGGCGCTCCGCCTCTTACCTTGCAGCAGGCAGCGCTGCTCTGGAAACTGTCCCGCCTGGCACGGAGAAGCCGCCAGGAGGAGGAGCCGCCGCCGCCGCCGAGTCTCCCCGAGAAAGCCTGAGGAGGAAGCAGGGCACGGTTAGCCCCCCAACCCCCGCCCCACAGGGCAGCAAGGGGCCCATGCCTGCTGCTGCCCACCGGGGAGAGCCAGCCCAGCCCAGGCCGCCCCGCCCCACCCTTGGGTGCCCTTTTCCTGGGTCAGCCCACACCGCTGGCTGCGCTGGAGCCGCCTTGCAGCCAAGACCGGGCACGCTGCAGCCCTGCTCACTTGCCACGGCTTGGGGCGCACAAGCGCAGCCCCTGGCACTCTCAGATAGACTGCCTCCGAGCAGGGAAGCTCCCCTCGGCGGCCATGGCTCCGCTTGTGATGGAGGAGGCCCGCAGGAACTGGCCCAGCCTCTGCCAGCGCCGCCGCCGCCGCCCCTCTCTCCTAGGCAGCCCCCTCTTCCCACCCTTCGGCAGGCCGGGGGCTTGACGGTCGCCCCTGCGCCAAGATGGCTCCCCCCGCGGCGGCGAGAACTGCGCCTCCGCGGATGCACTGCGCGGGCTCCCGTTCCCACGACCTGCATGCTGACACGTGCTGAGCCCCCGCGCGCCCCCACTCGCCTCGAGGCCCCGCCGCAGATGCCTCCCGCAGAGCGCCGCCATCTTGGGGGAGGCGGGACGTCCGGGGAGGGAGGGAGGAGCTCAGTCTCGCGAGAGCGCGCGGCGAGGCCCGGATGTGTCTGGAGCCCAATGAGGCCTCGATGCAGAAAATCCCGCAGATGTCTTGGATCACAAACGAGTTTAGTACATTTGTTTAAAAAAATTAAATGGTTTGTTTATTCAGATGTAGCAGTTCCACTTTCACTAGGTGTGAAGTCCTCTGTGCGTAGAGAGAACTTTTTCTGGTAGCTTTACTGCAGCAGAGAAAACATTCAATAAAAATCACAGGATTGACCGATTTTTTGTGAAAGAAAACACTGTAGCCAGAGTCCTGCTCCCCTGTCGCAATCTGTGCCCCGTTTCAGAGCTCTAGGCAAAGCCGTTCTAGAAATATAAGAGGAGGGGGATGTTTGCCCTTTTTTATAAAGGCAGGGGGCAGATTCCTCCACATGAGCTAGAAGAATGATTGCGGGGCTTCAGTTCCAGATGTTTTTTGTAATTTTCTGCTGTGAAACAAACCAAACCACTCAGAAGACTTCTGAAGTCCCCCCGACCAATGTTGGGTTTTTTTAATCATTAAAAATCGGGCTGACCGATCCGCTTCAAAATCAGTACACAAATTCCTGATAAGCTGTCCTGATTCTGTGCCCCGTTTCAGAACTCTAGTCCAAGCCATTCTGGAAACATAAAAGGAGCCCTGTTTTCCCTTCAGGAAAATTATGGGGCCTTCGAGCAGAGTGGTCACGTAGACCTCGGCAACCCAGTCTGTGCCTAACAGCCCCCCCCCCCCCCGGTGCTTTACCTGCGACCCCCCCCCCACTGGTCTGACTCCCCTCCCGTCAGTGTGTGGGGGGGGGTGGGGAGTGGAGCTCGCTTTTGAGCGCACAGCCCTCTTCATCCACCCCCTCAGATCGTGAGACCTGCCCCCCCCCGCAGAGCCTGTCCTGCCACCTTGGCTCCTCCAGTGATGAGGAAACAGCAGCAGCCACCACCCCTACTCAAACAGCGAGGCCGGTGGAACTCCATGGCCACAGCAGGACACAGGCGGGACCCGAGTTCAAATCCTGCCGGGCGCGCTCTCTCTGCCTCAGAGGAGCGCCTTCTGTTTTGCCCCCAAAGAGACATGGACTCAGCTTTCATTCAACTTTTTATTCCACGCAGCACCTGCCTCCCAGCGCTCAGGCAGCGGGGCTCCCACCTGGACACCGACTGCTTCCCCCGCCGGACCCCTTCGCCTCAGCTCGCCTTGCCAGAAGGGAGGAGGAAGGGGGGCTCCTGCCACGCCCCACCTGTGCCCCCAGGCGCCATCGCAGAGGGCAGCAGGCGCTTCCCGAGACCGACAGCTTGCTTGCCTGGGGTGGGCCCAGCTCTCTGCTGCAAAACGCTGCCCGCCGTCGGGCGGGAGAAGGGCAGCACGGAGTGTGCACAGAGGTGGAGGAAGGCGCGGGCCTGGGAGGGAAAGGGGCCGGTCTCTCTCTCTCTCTCGAGGAGTCCTGGAGCAGGCTGGCTCCTCCTCAGCCCCGGACCCTGGGATGCTGCCGGCCCTGGCCCGCCGCTGCTCTCCGGGCCCCATCAGGGAGGTGGGAGTGGGGTCAGGACTCTGGGGCCAAGCCTCAGAAGGGCGTCGCCTGCCCAGAGCGTCTGTCCTGCCGGCTGCTGCCGGCCTCCAGCGCCTTCTGCTGCCCAGTTCCCTGGCCTGGCTCTCCGGGGCTGGTGTGGCTTCCCTCGGAGCCCGCAGAAGTCGAGCCGTTGCACGGGACCCTTTTGCCTCCTGCAGCTGAGCTGCTAACCAGAGCCGGGCTGCTGCTGCTGCTGCTGTTCTCTGGGGTCCCGGCCATCTTTGGCTGCTGCTCCGTCTGCATCCCAGTCTGGCTGGCAGAAGGCCCTGGTGGGGAAGCGGGGGGGGGGGGGGGAGGTGGTTAGGGCTGCAGAGGACCGGGTGGGGTGGGGACGGCACGAGGGCCGGGCAGCCGGGCCTTGCCTGAAAGACCCACACTTGACTGCAGCAGCTGCCACCCAACCTCCAGTGAAGCTGGCTGGGATGCCTCTGGGGGGCGGGCAGTGGGGGGCAGCCCCAGGACCACGGCAAGCCAGGGCCTCAGAGTTGGGGCAGAAGCCTGCTGGAGGTGCTGCCCTGACCCATGGCGGGGGGGCTGTGATGTCGTGGCTTCCCCATTCCCAGCCCCCCAGCCCCACCCCAGCAGTCTTTTCAACTGCTAAAACCCCCCAGAGTGGTAAGAAGAGCCAGGATCCAAATGGCTCTGATGGCTCCATGCCATGAAAGCAGGCGCCCCTCTGGCAAGAAGCGGGCCCCCTCCAGGCCGTGATATATTGACAACCATAAAAAACACGGTGAGAAATCCACCCACGTGAGATATACAAAGGCAGCCTGAAACACACTTCGGGCCATCTCCTGGAAATCGGCAGCAGCCGACGTGTCTTTTCCCCAAGCAAGAATAAAAGGAGTCTGAAGACACACCTTGAAGCCCCCCCCACCCCCCCAGCCCCCCCCACTGGGCCCTCTTCTGCTCTCCATGGAGTGATGGTGCCGCCCTCCCCCTGCCCCCTCCGCCACAGGCTATCGGTCTCCCCCCCACCCCGCAATTCCAATCCCTGCATTTGGGATCTCATCCCGCTCCCTAAGGCCCCCTGCCCTGCCCTATAGAGCTGGGGGGGGAGGGTGCTTGCCGGCAGCTCACCGAAGTAGCTGAGGGCCACAGGCAGGAAGACGAGGCCGTGGAGCATGCCCAGCAGCGTGATGATGAGGTTGAGGCGGAAGAAGAAGATCTGGATCAGCTGGGCCCTGGCAAAGGCCAAGACCACAATCCCCGGCAGGTTGGTCATGGCCACGCCTGCAAACACCTGTGGGGGGGGGGGAAGGCCGGGCATAGGCAGCGGGTCAGCTCCCGAGAGCTCCGGACGAGGCCAGTGGGGCCAGAGCTGGCCCCAGGCGTGGTCCCCAGATGGGCTGGAGGCGCCTGCCCAGGCGCTGGGCCACCTGGCCAGACCCACAAGCAGCTCCCAGGAGTGAGGTGCATAATTGGGGCAGACCCATCTCTCGGCGGAGGGGTGCCCCCGGAACAGAGATTCCCGGCAGTTGTTGACTACAACTCCCAGCATCCCCAGCTGCAATGGCCTTTGACGGGGGATTATGGGAGCTGTAGTCAACAGCTTCTGGGAACGCTGGTCCCCCCCCATCCCCCCTCTCCTGCCAGCTGCCTCTTAAGCCAGGGCAAGGCAGGCTGCTGCGCAGGTGGAGGCCGGGTGGGGTGGGGGGGCAGCAGTGCCGCTGGGAGGAGGTGACCCGGTCTGAGGGTGGGCCAGTGAGGGCCAGCAGGGGCTGGAGCAGCGTGCCCAAGAGGGGCGCAGCGGCAGGGTCCCAGGGCGGCACCTCTTCCCGCCCCCCCCCCCGAGCACTCACCGCACTGCCCATGTTGATGGTGGCCTCCCGGGCCCTCTCCAGCCTGGTGGGGCCGCGGCTGATGGCGAAGGAGCGGGTGAGATGGGAGACAAACTCCACCGAGATGCCCACGGCCTGTCAGCAGGACAAGGCAGGCTTAGCCAGGGAGCGCCCACCCCGGCCTGCCCTCCTCCCTTCCGGCCACACCGGAGTCCTGCGCGAAGCCAGGCACACCCTCCCGCTCCGGCCGCTGCTGGCGAGGAGGGCTGGGGTGCTTGGCAGCCGTCCTCCCTGGCCTGCGGTGGCATTGCAAGGCAAGCGGCCCAAAGCCGGGCCAAGAGGGGCTAGAAGCCTCAAAACTGTCTCGCTTCTCAAGAGGACATCTGTGGAGAGAACAGCTTGGACCGTGGCCTGCAGGACCGCCTAGAGACGGGACGCATCGGAGCCGGAGGAGCAGGAGGAGGAGGAGGAGTGCTGGGAGGATTCGCCTCTGCTCTGGCCCGGGCCGGTTTGCTGCTGGCAGGCGGGGCTTTCCCCATCCCTGCAGGACAGTCCAGCAGCGGGCGGAGCTCTTCCAGCCCCCTTCATCATCCGTAGCACCTTCCGAGGCTGAGGGTGAAGCACGATTTCCTGAGGCCTCCCTGATGTCTCTGGCTTGCCTCTCTTCTTCTCTCAGGGAGCCTAGCTAAAAACGACCATTGGCCCCATAGACTACAGAAGATGTCTTCCAAGTCCCTGGTCTCTTCTGCTGCTGTTTTTAAAGCCCCAGCCAGCACTGGGAGCACAGCAGGAGGAGGAGGAGGAGGAGGAGGAGGAGGCGGCTGCTCCAGCCTCCACAAAGGGGGACTCCACACAGTTGCCCAGGCGGGGAGCTTGCCTGCTGAATGAGCAAGAGCTCCTTCCTTGTTATTCTGGATCTGGCACCTGCTGCGCAGGCAAGGCTGTTGGGACTCAGAGGTTTCCTATGGCAGAGCTGGAGCAGGACAAGGGGGTGGCCTCTTGGCTGGTGCCGGGCGCTCCATCCTCCTCCCTGCCTTGATTTGGGCCTCAAGACCAAGGAGAAGTGGGAAGCAAGCACAACTGGTGGTCCTTACTGACCTCGTGGCCTCTGAGCCAGACTGAGATCACCTTAGCTCTGGTCTGAAACTGGCAGGTTTTTTAACCACCCAATGGTCCTGTCTCACGGCCAGCCAGGTGCCTTGGAACGCCGTGACTGCAAGGCCCATCCCAGCATGCACCGGGCAGCTCCCCGCCCCCACCCCCACGAGCAGGAGCTGGGCCAGAGCACAGCCCCCCTCCCAAGCCCCAGGCTTGGCTTACTGTCACCAGGTTGATGAGCGAGATGGCGTTGTAAGAGATGCCCCAGAGAGTCATGGCTCCCACAGTGTCCACCACAATCATGATGATGGTGAGCAGGTTGATGGCGCCCGACCGCACGTCCATGCCCAAGAGGATGCAGCAGACCACAAAGGTGGGCATCAGGCAGAAGGCCAGGTTGGCCACGCCCTCCATGGTGATGGTCAAATACTGCTCATAGAACACGTAGGTGATCCTGCAGAAAGTGACGGTCAAGTGAGGGCTGGAGCACAGAGACCCCCCTGGCTCCTGCTGCCCCCCACTCACCCAGCCCGCCACCACGGTCTTCCTGCAAAGCCTCCAGACGCCCAAGAGACACGAATTTCCCTGCCAACCCCAAGCGAGGCAGGAGGCTGTTCTCATGATCGGCGTTAGGGCAGGAGACGCCTCCGACCCGGATTCAGAGCTGGGCTTGCTCCCGACTGGCCTTCGCGAGAATTCTCCAAGCAAGTGGGGGGGGGAGTTTAACGCAGGCCCAGGAAGGGCTTTCCCTCCACCCTCGTTCTGGAGCTGGGTACAAGTCCTGGGCCTCTGTGCCCACCTCGCAGCAGACGAGCATTTTCCTCTCCTCTGACCTGGCCTATGGAATTCCCGCGACGGCCGGTGGGGAGCAGGAAGCAGGGCAGGGAGGAGGAGGAGAAGGAGGAGGAGGAGGGTTCTCCTACTACTTCTCGAGGGCAGCCCTACTGTTTGTGAAATGAGAACGCGGCTGGTCACACTCCCCAACATGGACGCCCGACCCCCACTCACTCACCCCCCCACCCCCAGGATAGTTGTGGTCAGCTGAAGACCGGCAAGTTTTGCATCTTGGGCTGCAGTGTTAAGGAACAAGCAGATATTAGAAGGTTGCTAGCATCTGTGTCTGTCCAGCAGAAGGAGACCTTTTCCTCCCCTTTCAAAACTCGCTCCCTGGCCTCACTTGGCCTCCCTGCCTGCGGACGGGCGAGCAACAGCATCCCTTCAGAGAGCTCGCTCAGAACTCCCACCGCCCAAGAAGAGCCACGCGTGGATTTGGACTCCCCTTCCTGGAACCAGGATCCGACTGTGGGTGAGTCTTGCAGTCCTCCCCAGTTGCTTCCACGCCAGGCTGCTGGCACTGAGGAGGGACCCCTTTCTCCCCACTCTGGCCAGTCCCGCCAAGGGATGAAGATGCCGCTGGCTCCATCTGGATCCCCAAGGCCCGGGGACTGACCGGAAGAAGACCCACCTGGGCCCCTGGATCAGGATGTCACCCAGAGAGTGGGGAGCCCCAGGGCTCTGGGGCCTGAGCAGGGAGGATGCCTTTCTGCCCCAGCTGCCAGGGCGAGGCGGCTGGGCGGGCGGGCCGAGGGTCCTGCTGCTGCAGCAGCCACGCGGCCAGTTTCCTGGAGAGGGCCCCCCGCCTGCGTCAGCTGAACAGAGCCCCACCCACCCAGCCCCGCCTCCTACTGCCTTACGTGTAAGGGAAGACCTGGAAGCTGGGATCGGTGCCAGGCACATTCCGCAGGCTGGCTGTGATGTTGGCTGCCAACTCCCGGGAAGCCTTCAGTGCCGCCGTGAATTCCTGCGAGTTTTTGAGGGGCGTGTGGTAGGCCATGAAGCGAGAAGCTGCGGGGGGGGGGAGAAGGGGGACGATCACTGCTTGCACTGGTCCAGACCCCCCCACCCCGATATATGTGGGCCACTGTCCAGGCCAGGGAGAACTGTGATCGCTCCTCTCCCCGGTGGCCCCTCGGAGTGAGGCAGATAATGAAGAAAATGGGGGGTGGGGTGGAGCTCGGGTGGGGGGCCCTCCGGACCCCACCCGCTCAATGATGGCTGCGCCCCTGGCCCGGGCCCCTGCGTCCCATGGCGGTCTCCCTGCAAGCCCTGCTTTGCAGCCCAGATCCTTCGATGCCATGGCCAGGACCCTGCCCTGCTCCCAGCCCCTCCCTTGATCGGGGCATCTCTCCATGCGGATGGGCTTTCCTGTTGCATCCCCGCTCCCAGGGCTGAGAGCTTTGCTGCCCTGGTTCGCATGGGGCAGCAGCTTGGCTGACCCACAGCCTTGCCCCTCGTGGGGCTTGCTCTGGGCAGCCTGCCAGTGGGAAGGGACCCCCCCCACACACACACATACACTCCCTCCCTCACTCACCCAGGATTTGCCCCTCTGGGCCCAGCTGCACGGAGGTGTCGTAGGCGCCCAGGCCCCTGCGTGGAGAGAAGCCGCTTTGAGGGCGGCAAAGCTGAGCCCAGCCCGCGCCTCCCACAGGCAGGCAGGCAGGCAGGCAGGCACCTGACCGCCCCCCCCCCCCGGCTGAGCGCCCTCCACTGCCTGGCATGCTGGAGGCCCAGCTTCACTGCCTCTTCCGTCCGGCCTGACACCTTGGAGAGCCGCTGCCAGTCAGGGCAGGCAATGCTGAGCTAGAAGGGTCTGCCTGGCTCGGGGAAGGCAGCTTCCTCTGGAGCTCCTGGCGGAGACCCTGCCCAGGCAGCGAGGCGAGGGGGGGCCGGCCGGGGGGGGCTCTCTCCACACTCCCCGGAGGCTGAGCCAAGCTCGGAGTGATGTGATTGGAGTGAAGGAAATAGGGAGGGGTGGAGTGGGGGGGGGCAGCTGGGTCTTGGAGGCCACCCGCTCAAGGAGAGCCACACACCTGCGGGAGGGAGTGGCCGGCTGCGGCAGCCCGAGGAGCAGGTGGAGGGAGGTTGCTGCCACCACCACTGCAGCGGCTCCTCCTCCCACTGCTGCCACCGCCACCACCACCTGGCATGGCCGGCTGCCTTCCAGACTGCCGCAGGACGGGGAGGCTATAACTGCCTGGGAGATCCAGGGCTGCGCTGGGCCTGCACCCGCCCGCCGGAGGCCTTTCTGGGCCAAGGGAGGGGCAGCCCCTCCTCCCCCTCCCACAGGCTCCAGCTGTGTCTGCGGGGACCCCCCTCCCTGCTCGTGGCCCACTCACCCCTTCGGACACTTGAGATTGGGCTTGTCGCCCAGAAACCAGGGCAGGAATTTGTTGAACTGCTCCACGTCAGGCCGCTTTGCCACAGGCATGCAGTAGTTGAGGAGGCAGGAGAGGTTGCCTGCCGGGAGAGAGGGAGGCGGGGGTGCAGTGGGGGGGCGGGGGGCAGGTTGGAGCAAGGAGGCAGCCGGGCCAGGGGTCACACCCACCCACCCACCCACCCCCTGCTCTGGGCTGCCTCTTGCCACAGGGCTGCTCCCCCCCCCGCCACTTACCGTTCGTGGCGGGACAAAACTCATCCTTGTGGGGGCCAGACCGGAAGGTGCGGCAGCAGCCGGAGAAGGGGCTCAGCCAGTCAATGAAGTCGTCTACCCAGGAAGAGGCAGGGATGGCCAGGAAGGACCTGCCAGGGAAGAGGGCGGCCGTCTCTCCAGGGTGCCGCCATCCGCCCTGAGGGGGAGGGGCCCAGGCGCCCGTCCGGGCCCCCCTTGGAGAGGGGCTGGAAGCTCAGAGAGAGAGATACGTCTGGCTCCGGGCAGCAGCCAGTGGCAGGCAGCCCTGGGCAAGCTGGCCTGTGTGCGCACTTGTGGGCCCAACCTGTAGGGCTGGTGTGGCCCCTCCCAGCCGTGACAGCACACACACACACACAGACACACACACACACGGCACCCAGGATCCCCCCCCCGGGGATTAATCAGTGAGGCCCCATGTTGCATTCCTTGCCCAGGAAGACAAATCTATGAGCACCAAGGGCAGGGCATCCTTTGTGGTGGCACCAGGCACGGCCCTCCCATGAGGCAAGGTGAGGCTTGCTGGGATGCCAGCAGGATGGCAAGATGGCGAGATGCCCCTCACAGCCATCGGAGCAGCTCTTTGCCAGGAGAGGAGAGGAGCGGGGTGGGCGGCCACCTGCCCTCCTGCTGCTCAACTCAGCTTGCAAGGAGGCTGGCTCCCACGAGGGGCGTGGCGGGGGGGAGGCAAGGCCACGTTGGGGGCGTGGCGGGGGGGAGGCAAGGCCACGTTGGGGGCCTGGCCTCTGGTGCCTGCCGGAATGCCATGGGCTGCCCCGAGGGGGGGCGGGCGGCCACCCAATGGGCTGCCCTCTCTGCTGGGCCCCAGCAGCCTGCTTGGACTCCTCCCTCCGTCAGGGCTGGAGTTCAGGCCTGGGGTTCTCCCGCGTGTGCACAGAAGAGAAGACTGGCGGTCTCTGACTGCGGGGGCCTCCAGCCTCCCCTGGCCGGTGGGGGCAGGCCTGAGCTCGGGCCAGGGCCGGTGCACTGCGGCCCGGGATGTGCCCCCCCACCCCACCCCCCGCCGCTCGGGGCGACTTACTCGTTGGGGAACTGTGTGGCGCGCTGGATCTGCTGGGTCAGGGAGTCGCCGTCACAGCCCGCGCTGGAGCACACCCCATCCATCCCCTCCACCGTGGAGAAGTTGTAGCCCCCCGTGGTGACGAAGTAAGTGGGGGCGCCCACCATGAAGTACTCCTTGAGGTACTGGAAGTACTGTAGCATGTAGGAGTCCTGCGCGGGGGGGGGACAAGAGAGGACCATCTCTGGGGTGGGGGGGAGCAGCCAGGAGGGTCCCACGGGGCAAGGGCCAGGGCAACGCAGGTGTGGTGGCTCAAGGAGGGGCCACGGGGGCGGCCAGGGCTGGGAGGAGGCTCACAGCATGCAGGGCAGGGCCGCCCGGGCAGTCCTGCTGACCCCCCCCCCCTCCCGAGAGCGCAGCCAGGGGCCTGCCCAGAGCAGTCCTGCGGGGAGAAGCCCCTTCCGGCGCCCCCCCCCCCGCGGCTGCTCACCTTGGGCACGGAGAGCTCCTGCTCGAGCCCCACCTGGACCTGGAGCGTCAGGAAGAGGCCTGCGCAGAACATGAAGATGAAGATCAGCACCTGGAGGCGGGGAGGGGAGGAAAGGGGGGGGGGCTGAGTGCTGCTGCCGCCGCCGCCGCCGCCAGGAAGGCCCCCCTCGCCTCCCCCCCCCCGCCCCCCGCGAGCAGCAGCCCCAGCCAGACTCACCACCAGGAAGCGGGTCACCCGGTGGAGCAAGACGGGCGCATAGAAGCGCCTGGCGAAGGCGCGCAGCCGGCCCTCGTGCCGCTTCCGTGGCCCCGCTTCCCGCAGGCGGCAGCAGCAGCAGCAGCAGCAGAGGTCAAAGCGCGAGGCCTGCAGGGGGGGCGGGACAGCCAAGGCGGCAGCTTGTCGGTGCCCCGGCAGGGGAGGGGAGGCGCGGGCGCTCTCGGCCCACTGCCGGCGAGGCGAGCGAGGCGAGGCGGGTCTGCCCCGGAGCCCGCCCCGCCCCGGAGCGCCCCGGCCCCCGCAGGTGACCGCGGCTGGTTGCTCGCCGTCCCTGGAGAAGAGCAGCCGCTGACCTTCTGCCTGCGGGCATCCAGCGCCACCAGGGGCACAAACATCGACATCTGGAGGAGGAAGTCCAGCAGCACGGCCAGAGCGGCGTTGAGGGCAAATGTCCGGACCGCCGGCATCCTCGACCAGGCACCTGGGGGGGGGGGGGACGCCGAGGAGGAGGAGGAGGAGGAGGGCAGGTCAGGTCAGGCCGCCCCCATTGCTCTCCTCTGCCATGCCTGGAGCCCGGCTCTCTCCACCCGGACCCTGCAGCGGCTGGCCCGCCTCCCACCCGCCCTCCATCCCTGGCCCGGCAGGCGATCCTCCTCCTGCTGCTCGCTGCCCTGCCAGGCTGAGCCCCAGAGCAACCCCGGCTCACTGGGCCAAAGAGGCACCTGGCGAGGTGGCGATTCTCTGGCCTGAGCGGGGGGAGAGTGACTGGCCTGCCCCCCCCCCGCCCCATGCCACGCCCGGGAGCTCCAGCGACTCTTGCGGGTGTCCGTCGGGCGTTTCTTTGGAGCGGGCGAGCCCTTCGGGGACAGCAGGCTCCCATCTCATGTATGTATTCTTCCTCCGAGCCGCTTTCGGAAGGGCGGCGTAGAAATCGAGCAAACAACGAAAGCGGCCCCGAAGGCAGCCTTCCAAGCCGGGGGGCTTCCCGAGCTGAGCTGGGGGGGGGGCAGGCGGGGGCAACAGCAGCTCACCCAAGAAGAAGCAGATGACTTCCGAGAGGCTGCAGAGCAGCATGCTGGGGGCGACGCTGCCCAGGACCCTCCCGACGTGCTGCTCGCTGGTCTCTCCGGGCTGCTGCGTGGATTGCTGCCAAGACAGGTAGAGAGCTGCGGGAGGGAGGGAGGGAGGGAGGGAGGGGCCCGGGAGGGCAGCTGGGCTGCCTCCTGTGGGGAGCGGGACGCTGGGCTGGCGAGGGGGGGGCTCCTCTGCGGTTCCGGGGGCCGGCTGGGCAGGCGCTTTCTTTCCCGCACGCCTCCCACCCCGCCGGCCAGAACTCACAGCAAGCCTGTCCTGGGACCCCCCCCCCCCCCGAGGGGCCGGCCTGGCCTCGGCCTGCAGCTCCAGCGTGTCCCAGGGCTGGTCTCGGCCGCAGCACCTTCGCTCCTCTGCATCCCCCCCATCCCTCCCCCCGTCCTCCCCCAGGCCCGGATGGCTCTCTGGCTCAAGATGCTCCTCGCACCTGGTACTCCAGCACAAAGATGAAGAGGTTATCGGCTCCCACCGCCAGCACCAGAAAGGGGACGACTTCGAGGATGATGAGAGAGGAAGGCAGCCCTATATAGGCGTAGAAGCCCAGCGAGGAGAGCACGGCCCCCAGCACCACCAGGATGCCGCCCAGGCCCAGGGTCAGCTTGGAGTCCACCTGAAGGAAGGAAGGAAGCAAGCAAGCAAGGGCATCGCTTTAATTGAGCGGATGGGTTCAAAGAACCTGGGGCCGCCAGCTCCTGAGGGCCCCCCAGGTCCACCCCTCCCTATTTCCTTCATGACCTCCCCAGGGAGAGGGGTGAACACGGCCCCCCTCTCCCCTCGCTATGCCCCTGGAAGGAGGACATGGTGAGGGCATCAGCCCGGCTGAGCAGCCAAGCCAGGCGCGAGGAGGGACACCTTGCTTGGGGGGGGGGCTTCTTGGGGAGATTGCTGGTAGTAAGGGAAGAGGGGCATCTTTCCCCTTCAGTCTGCTTGCCAAAAAGGACTTTTCAGGGGCCAGTCCTGACTCCAGCATCCACGTGGGCACAAAACCCAAAAGTCTCCTTGGCTGTGCTTGTGCCAGTTAAAAAAGAGCAAGCTACTAGTCCTCAAGGTTACGGAAACAAGCCTGAAAGCAGTCATTTATTATTTGTTTCTTTAAAATAGTTACACTCCACCCCTCCAGTACATAACTGCTCAGAGTGGCGTGCAAAATCAGTAAAACATACACATACGCTACAAAAACAATACGAGAGTAATAGTAATTAACGGAAACAAGCCTCAGTGAAAACCCAAGTCCAAACTGTTTTAACTTAAAAGTTAAAACCCACCAGATACATACAGCAGATAAAACATTTAAAAGAGATGTGTCTTCAAGCAGTTTCTTTAAAACCCTGAGGAAGGGAGCATGGTGAAGCTCTTCTGAGAGGCTGTTCCAAAGCCAAGGGGCCACTGCAGAAAAGGCCCTGTCTCTAGTCTGACTGCTAGCCAGATCTCCAGTAATGGTGGGGCCATGAGCAGGGACTGAGATGCAGAACTACAAGATGCGTTCTTCTTGTAGGGGGGAAATATGGAGGAGACCTGGTCTTGTGGCAGCAAGCATGACTTGTCCCCTTAGCTAAGCAGAGTCTGCCCTGGTTACATATGAGTGGGAGACTAGAAGTGTGAGCACTGTCAGATATACCCCCCCCCAGGGGATAATGGGGCCACTCTGGGAAGAGCATCTAGGTCCCAAGTTCCCTCCCTGGCAGCATCTCCAAGGTAGGGCTGGGAGAGACTCCTGCCTGCAACCTTGGAGAAGCTGCTGCCAGCCTGTGAAGACAGTACTGAGCTTGAGCTAGCTAGACCAATGGTCTGACTCAGTGTATGGCAGCTTCCTCTGTTCTATGTTCCTAGAATGGGAAGCCCTGCCAGGAAGGCAGATGCAGCTACCCCGGACCCAAGCCACGAAGGGCTTTCAAGGTCAAGACCAGCACTTTGAATCTGGCACAGAAGCAGCCAGATAATCAGTGAAGCTCTCCTCGGAGGGGTGTGATACTTGTGAAGCAGCTCACACCAACAGGCATCCTTGTGGCAGCATTCTGGACCAGCCGACATTTCTGAACTGTCTTCAGGGCAGCCCCACGTAGAGCACACTGCAGTAGTCTGATCTGGAGGTCAGCTCCAACAACTCCAGTCTGGGCAAGGGCTGCTGATCGCTCAGCACAGAGAGTGAGGAGGGAGTCTCTCCAGGGAGTCGCGAGAACACCCCCTCTTCCGCCCAGCCCCCTTTGGGTCTGTTGTGCCTCCTGCAACGCTTGTGGGGCCCGAGAATACTTCCCTGCTGCAACCCTGGACAAAAGAAGGGCCAGAGCTGACGTTCTAAGCTGTCCTGGACAATTAAGAATCCACAAATCACCAGGGTGGGACGGCATCCGCCCGAGAGTTCTGAAAGAACTCAAAGGTGAAACTGCTGCTGGTCTCCTCGCAAAAATGTGTAAATTGTCCCTAAAATCAGGCTTTGCGCCAGAGGACTGGAAAGAAGCCAAGATAACAGCAATTTTCAAAAGAGATTTAGGGGGGTTCTGGGAAATTACAGGCCAGTTAACTTCTCTCTCCTGGGTAAACTGATGGAAAGCATACCCAAGGACAAAATGGTTAAAACACACAGAAGAACAGGTCTTACTGAAGGAGAACCAGCCTGGCTTCTGCAAGGCTTGCCTCACTAACCTGGTGTAATTCGCAGAGAGTGTCAACAGGCATGTGGATACAGATGATCCAACTGACATAGTTTCCTCGGACCTTTAGAAAGCTTTTGACAAAGTTCCTCATCAAATGAACCTTGATGAGCAAACTTAACAGTCATGGGACAAGGTGGCAGGTTTATGTATGGATTGGTAACTGATCGAAGGAGGGTGGGAATAAATGGACAGTTTTCCAAATGGAGGGAAGTGAGACGTGGGGTCCCCCAGGGATTTGTACTGGGACTGGTGCTCTTGAACTTATTCATAAACTAGAGAGAGATCTTGGGGTCATGGTGGACAGCTCATTGGAAGTGTTGACAGTGTGTGGCAGCTGTGAAAAAGATGAATTCCATGCCAGAGATCATTAGGAAGGCGGCAATGGTGCAGTTGGAAATGACTTGACTAGCAAGTCAGAGGTTGCCAGTTCAAATCCCTGCTGGTATGTTTCTCAGACTATGGGAAACGCCTATATTGTGCAGAAGCGATACAGGAAGAGGCTGAAAGGCATCGTCTCATAGTGTGCGGGAGATGGCAATGGTAAACCCCTCCTGTGTTCTACCAAAAACAACCACAGGGCTCTGTGGGCACCAGGAGTCGACACCAACTCAACAGCACACTTTACTTGACATGAAAATAAAAATATTATAATGCCCTTGTACAAATCTATGGTGTGGCCACATCTGGAGTACTGTGTACAGTTTTTGGTCACCATATCTCAAGAAGGACATCATAGAAGAAGGAGAAGGTGCAAAGGAGGGCAACCAAGGTGATCAGGTGCCTGGAGTGCCTTCCTTATGAAGCAAGGCGACAACATATGGGGCTTTTTAGTTTAGAGGAAAAGGCAACTTACCCGGGGTGGGGGGGGGGAGTCATGCTAGAGCTCTATGACATTATGCATGGTGCGGAGAGAGTAAATAATGCAAAACATTCTCCCTCTCTCACAGCTATGAAACTGAAGGCCAGGAAATGGAGGACTGACAGGAAATACTTTTCATGGTGTGCATCATAAATCTGTGGAACTTTCTGCCATGGGTTGTAGAAGGCTTTAAAAGGGGCTTAGTCAAATTCATGGAAGACAGCTCTATCCATGGCTACTAATCTGGTGGCTATAGGCCACCTCCAGCCTAAGAGGCAGGATGCCTCTCAATACCCTCCTGCCTGTGGGCTTCCCAGGAGCATCTGGTGGGCCACTGTGCAAAACAGGATGCTGGACTAGACGGGCCTCCTTGGGCTGGACCCAGCAGCAGGGCTGTTCTGATGCTCGATGTTCTTCTTAGGTCACGTACACACACACCCCCATACCAATCCATGATGCAGGCGAAACCAGTGTGTGCAAAGGGTGCCTATCTTGCTTCTGGTTGTCATACAACAAGAGCAGGAGGGTGGTCAGCAATGTTGCGCTTTCATCAGCATAGTATCCCTGACCCCCCCCTTTGGGGCCATGCCCCCCCCCCCGAGCCAAGCCCCTCTCTGTCTCACACAGGCTGCAGCAGGGCTTCCTTGCGTCGAGTTTGGGGAGGTGAGGATTCCCTGGCAGCAGCTCTGCCCTCTTCTTGGGAAGAAGATGCTCCCAGCTAATGCTCAGGGGGGCCACAGCTACCCAGCGCCCCCAGCCCCTTGCCGTGGGGCAGCCCTCCATACCAAGATGCGTCTGCAGCTGGAGTACTCCCCCAGGGCCAGCGCGATGTACACAAAGATCAGCAGGTAGCTGATAGCAAAGACTGGCAGGTCCTCCCAGGTGGTGCGGCTGATCTCATCCTCCAGGGAGCGCTGCAGGGGAGCAGGGGAGAAACAGCTGGTTAGGGGAGCCTGGAGGGCCACAGAGCGGGTGGGGGGCGCACTGGGGGTGGCCTGGGGGAGCAGAGCCCAGGAAAGAGGGGCTGCATCTGGCTGAGAGGGCTGGCAGAGGGCACAACGCCCCCCCCTGCCCCGCTCCCCCGGTGAGATCGAAGCCCAGCTCAGCTGTGCAGAAGCTGCAGAGAGCAGAGCAGCCTGGTGGCGGGGAGTGGGGGAGGGAGAGCTGCAGACCCACAGGGGTGGGGGGGGGGGGCTGCGCCACAGCGGGAGCGGCGCTTGCCCATGGAGAAGTTGCTGGCGGGCAGGGCCATTGCCTGGCCCCAGAGAGGCCAAATCCTGCTCTGGGCTTGGCCCATTTCTGCCACAGTATTTGCCGAACTTGGAGGCCCTCCGTTGGTGCTAAGTCATCAACTCAGCTTGCCAGCCCGGCAACGGCCAATGTTCAGTTTGCTCCATCTGATCCCTTAGGAGGCGCAAGTAATCAAGACCAGGCCAGTTGGCCCGTCCCAGGCAGGCAGCAGCTCAACAGACCGACCCTCGGAAACAGCAGCCGCCCCTGCTACATTGGCTGGCTGGGTGGCTGCTCCCCTCATCCCGAACTAACTGTCTGGGGTCCATCAGACGGTGGGAATGGCTTGGATAGCCAGCCTGTGGGAGAGGAAGGTGGCCTGGGCTCACCCTGTTGGGAGGAGGGATTGGCCCACGCCCAGCACGTCACTGCCAGAGGAGAGGCTTTGCCCACCCCAAACGATGTCAGCTGCAGGGACCCCCATACCTCTGCCATGTAGGCAACGGTGTATTTGTCCGCATTCTCCTGCTGGAATTCCTGCACGACCTTCAGGAATTGCTCCTCCCATAACATCACGAAGTCAAAGCGAGGGTCAGTGGGGGGGAAGTTGCTCAAGGAGAAGGTCAAGAGGAGAGCCTGTGATCCGGAATAGTCCTCCCCTGTTGGACAGATGGGAAGGTCACCCAGAAGCCGTGGGTTGGGGTTGGGGTTGGGGTTGGGGTTAGGGCTGGCAAGGGCTCTTTGGCCATGATGCCCGGGAGTCCCGGCTGGGCCTCCGGCTCCCTGGCCCGCCCCCGCCCAGCCCTGACTCAGACTCCTCCTGGGCTCCCCTGGGCAGGCCGAGGCCGAGAGTGCCGGATGGGAGGACGCTGCCGCCTCTCTGGCCGGGAGACGAGGCTGGCTCCGGAGGCCCTGGCTCAGACAGGCCTCTCTCGGTCTCCCCAGCAGAACAAGGAAGCCCCTTGCTGTGCCCCCCCCCCGGGGTCCTCTGGTCTCCTACCTGAGTAGCCCCCCACAGCCAGGAAGGGGAAGACGGGCGCCCCATAGTCGGCCATGCAGCTCAGCTGCAGCTCTGTGATGTCTTGGAAAGAAAGCGGTGAGCTGAGCGGGCAAAAGAGGGGAAGAAGGGGCTGTGAGGCGGGGCTGAGGCCAGGTGGCGGAAGAGCCCCCCACTCGCCCCAGAAGCCCCCGGAGACGTGCCTCCCCAGGAAGGGGAATGAAACCCGCCTTCCGGGATCAGCCTTCCGTCAGGGTCTCCTTCGCCTGAGAGATGAGGGAGTGGGGTGGGGGGGGGGGGTCCCTGCCAGGGCCGTGCACATTGGCAGCCAAGACCCCGGGCAGGGGGGGGCATGCTGAACAAGAGGCACCAGCAGAGTCTGGGGTCCTCACGAGTCAAGACTGTGCAGGGCCAGGAGTGCAAAGGCCTGCCGGTCAGAGAGGGGTGCTGAGTGGCCCCCACCCCCACCCTGCAGGCCTGGGGTCACCGCTTCTCTCCAGGCAAAGGGAGTGCCGAGCTGGGGGGCTGGAGAGACCCCTGCTGCTCTGCTGCCCTGAGTGGCTTGCCAGATTGGCAGGGGAGGTTCCCAACTTGGGGGTCCCGCGGCCCCTCCCTGGGCATGAGCAAGCCCGTCACCCCCCCCTCCACCAAGGGCAGCCTCTGTGGGGCACCTTTAGCCCCTCCCTCCCCAACTGGCCTCCAGCCCCACGGCTGCCTTCCCAGGAGACGCACTTGACGCAGTAGAGGAAGTGGTCTCTCCAGTCCACGGTGCCCGTCTGGCCCCGCAGCGTCTGGTTGGCCGTCAACTCCAGGCGGGTGCGGTTGTTCTGGAAGTACTGCAGCAGGCTGTTGACGCAGCAGTCGGCCAGAGAGGCGTTGTGGGGGCTCAGGGGTGCGTAGCAGACGTCCGGGAGGGAGACGTTCCGGCCATGCTTCTCGGACCAGACCCAGATGTCCTGCAGCCGCGTCTGCAACTCCAGCAGCTGCACCAGCACCTCCATGGAGAGGATCCCGCTGAAGTTCTTCTGGCCCAGGATGAGGGAGTCGTAGGTGTAGCTGGGGCGGCCCTTGGCAGTCAGGATGACCTGGTTGGTCCGGAAGAAGGGCCCAAAGTGCTGGTCAAAGAAGGCCTTCTCCTGCCGGGCCCGGCTGTGCGGAGAGGACCAGAGCTCCACAGGGTCGGTGGTCAGCTGGATACGGGACAGCCCTGAGGAGAGCAGGACCACGATCACCGCCGAGCAGCCAATGGAGACGAAGGGGTGGGAGGCCACCAGGGTGCCCCAGCTGCTGAAGATCCGGGCCAGGGCGCTGTGGACCCTCTGGCTCGCCCGCTCCGCGCAGGATGTGTAGGACTGGCACGCTGCCTGGCACGGGCCCGCTCCCTTGGCAGCTGAGCAGCAGCTTTGCCACAGCAGGAAGGACACAAAGAGCAGGGCGAGGAGGCCGAAGAGCAGGAGGCACACAAAGAGGACGCCGTCCATCCCGCCCACCTGAAAGGCCGGGGCTGCGGGGAGCGGCGTGGGGCCGGCGGGGCAGGCGGCGGGGCAGTCCGGGCAGGAGCAGGCCTCTCCGCTGCCGCCCACGGGTTCGCTGCACTTCCAGGCCGTCCCATTGAAGGGCACCATGCCGTCCCCGAGGGAGGCGCCGTCCGCCATCAGCTGGAAGGAGATTGCCAGGGGAGCCAGCCCGTTGCTGGGGTCTCCCTGGAAGTCCAGCCAGCGCTGGGTGTTGCACAGGGTGGCCCCATAGATGCCACACATGGTGCTGATGGCGTAGCCGCCCGTGGCCGGCAGCCGGACCCCCTTGCACGAGTCGTAGGACTGGTCGGCAAAGCGCCGGCTGTAGTAGCACTGGTACTCCAGGACGCCCACCTCCCGGCCGGCCCCCAGCTCCGTGGAGCGGTTGAAGAAGCGGGTGACGTTGGTGAAGAGGCTCTGGTCTGGGCTGCAGATGTTCTGGCAGTAGATGTGGGCAAAGTTCTCGGAGCAGGAGGGGCAGCGGGAGAGCACCGCCTGGGAGAGCAGGAGGGTGGCCTTCATGGCCTCCAGCTGGCTGGCGGAGCAGCAGGCGTAGGTGGTGGCGTCCCCTGTGAAGAGCATGGGGCAGACCTCCCGCAGGGCCTGGAGGTGGCTGCCCGAGACCAGCCGGGCGGGCGTGTTGGAGAGGCAAGGCACGTTGGACTGGATGAGGCCGCTCCCCAGCTCGGGGTTCTTGCCACACTCGCTGTAGAAGGCGCAGTAGCCGGCCCGGTGGATCTCCGTGGGAGCAGCTGCCTGGGTCCCCCAGCGAGGAGAGAGAGCAGGGGAGACAGTCAGCAGGGCAAAGGCCACGGGGTCCTCCGGGGCGCCAGAGCCAGCCAGACTCAAGAGGCGGCGGCGGCGGCGGCTGGCTCACGCCTGGCCTTGGCCCTAATCAAGGGGCTGCCCGCCTTCCCTCCCTGCCTCCTTCCCGAAGGGGCCCTGGTGGCTCCTAAGGCAGGCAGCAGACATGTGCTTGCTGGGCTGGGCTGCCAAGAAGCCCAAATGCTGGGCACAGCCCCGCAGGAGCCTCTTTCCCTGCACACTGACCCCAGTGCCAGGGGACTTGAAGCCGGCCGTCCGTGGCGCTGCCTTAGACCCCGAGGAGGCACTTTCCCTCCAGTCCCAACAAAAGGCAGGAGAGCTGCTCTTGGGGTCAAGGGAGAGGCCGTGTCGACTCCTGGCGCCCACAGAGCCCTGTGGTTCTCTTGGGGTAGAATCCAGGAGGGGATGGTGCCTTTCAGCATCTTCCTAGATCGCTCCTGCCCGATTCTGCTGGTTAGTCAAGCATTTCTCCACTGCACCATTTGGTGGTAGCAAGCAGGAATTATCTCCTTTGCTAAGCAGGTTTGCATTTGAATTGGAGACTGTGTTTGAGCTCCTTCAAATAGTCCCCTTTGTGATTGGGGCCACTCTGGGAAGAGCCTCAAGGTTCCCAGTCCCCTCCCTGGGAGCAGGAGCAGCAGCAGCAGCAGCAGCAGCAGCATCAGCATCGCCAAGATAGGACTGAGAGAGATTCCTGCCAGTCTGGGTAGACAACCTTGAGCAAGATGGACCAAGGGTCTGACTCAGTATATGGCAGCTTCCTGGCTTCCTAGGACCTCTAGCCTGCATGAAGACGACTCTGTTAGGCTCAAGGGGGCCAGAGCCATTCCACCATGGGCTCCACAGTCTCCGGGGGGCAGGGGGGGGGAATGGACTCCATGCCACACATCCATCCATCTATCCATCTCCCCACACAATCAGTCTCCCCAGCACCTGAAACTGGATTTAGGAATGAGCCAAGACAGGAACTCACCTGGCATTGCCCCCCCCGCCCCATGATCATCTCCCCCCCCCCACCAGATGCCAGAAAGAGGCCCCACTCACTGACTCCAGGATTGGCTGTGGGCGTCAGGCTGTGCAGATGCCCCCAAAGAGCCAGCAACACAGCCCCTTGGGGCACATCCTGCTTACATGGTGTGTGTGTGTCCTGGCAGGAAGAAGACACCCCAAAGACTGACTTTGCAGAGGAGAAGGGATCTTGTGGTAGTGAGCAGGAATCGTCCCCTTTGCCAAGCCAGGTCTGGCTTGGTGTGCGTTTGGATGGGAAATGACATGGAGCCCGGCAAGAGGTTCCTCGGAGGGGGTGGGGCGGTGGCAGAAGCGCCTGGCTGCAGCCCCTGGTGGCATGGCTGGGCGAGACTCCGGCCCAGGCCCTGGGAGAGCCACTGCCAGCCAGTGCAGAGCCAGTCCTGAGCTGGAGGGGCCAGTGGGCCGCCTCAGTTGAGGGCTGCTGCTGCCGCCGGGGCTGGCCAGAGGTGCCTTGGCTGGACCCAGAGGAGGAGCAGCTGTCCCTGCCCAGGCCGCCCCCCCCCCCCCGCCGCCAGCCCCCCGCCCCACTCACCGAGCCCAGTCCAGCCCTGAGCTGCAGCAACAGGGCAAGCAGGACGCTGCGGGGCCCCATCCCGGCTGCTCTGGCTGGCTTGCAGGCAGGAAGAGAGAGGAGCGGAGCGGAGCGGGGCCAGCAGCTGCGGCGTGCCGGGCAGCCTGTCCTCACTCTACCTCCGCTGCCGCCGGGCCAATCAGGCGGGGCCAATCAGGCTGTATAATCCCCACTATCATTAACCCAGAGATAAAGCCGCCCATCGGGGTTCTCCTGCCTGTTCTGGGGTAGCCCCCGCGGCCAGTGCCGGGAAGCGGCTCCTCCCTGCTTGGGAGGTGCCCAGGCAGCCTCTGTGGCCCCTGCTGGAGCAGCAGCACACCCCGGGGGGGCCCCTCCAGAGCCTCCCCCCAGGAGGGGTTGCGGCAGGCTGCATGGCCCTTGGGAGATGGGGGGGCGCCCACCCCTCTGCAGGGCAGGCTGGGCCCCAACCAGGGGGACCCGCTCAGCTCCCTGGCCCAGGGAGACGAGGGGCGGGGGGGGGGGGGCGCCTTGTCCTCCCTGGCTCCGAAGGGCGGCAGCAGGAGGAGGGACTGGTCCCCCCCCCCGAGCCAGCTGCTGGGGCGACTCCTGCCCTTTGCATAAGCCCCAAACAGAAGCACTCTGGGCAGTTACAAAACAATCCAAGCAATCAATAAAGAGATGGACACTCTTCAACAGTTACCAGGTAAAAAGTGAAAACTGTGAAAATACAATTGAAACAGCATCTACTTAAAAGCCTGGGCGAACAAATGCGCCTTGACTGCCCTTCTAACGGTGGTCCGAGCTGGGGAGGCGCTTCTTTCCGCGTTCCAAAGCCAGCCTCGGGGCAGCGGCGGAGAAGGCAAGTGCAGACGGAGCCCTCCAGAGGATCTCCGTGGGCGGTGGGCTTCACAGCCCCCAGGGCCCAAGTTGTTCAGGGCTGCAGAGGTTGTATCCCAAACCTTGTACTTTGCCCAGTGCAGACCTTTTGAGAGAGCAGTGATATTGCGCCCCCCCCCCAGCTGAACCGGATCCCAGGCAGGGGGGCCTTTCTCACGCTAAGGGGCCCAGGCCCACCCAGGACAACGGCCGGCCAGGGTGCACTCAGCAGCATGACTTGTGGGTGGCCACCACCATGATCAGCAAAGGCGACCTCCCTGGCAGGGCTGGAGACTTTGGGAGCGGGGGCAGCAAGGGCCACTGGCCTGGGCACCCCAAACGGACTTTGGGGCTGCGGCGGGAACAACAGGAGGCGCCCACAAGAGTGTGCAGAGTCCCATCTCCCCAAGTGCCCTGGATTGGAAGGGTCCTCCCAGAGGGCATCCAGCCCACTCCCAGGAATCTAGTGCCCAGGCTTTCCCAGCGAATGGCTGGCCAGCCTCTGCCTGGGAGACCTCCAGGGAGGTAGAGCCGCCTGCGCCCTCCTAGGCAACCCTCCCCCTTTAGAGGTGCTCTTTGAGCTGAGCAACGTATTCACCGTCTGCCTCTCACCCTGCTCTCCGAGGCCGCAGAGGACAAGTCTTTGGCCTCTTCTGCAGGTCACATCAGAGACAAAGATTCACGTGCTGGTCTTGGCCTTTGGAGCCCTACATGGCTCCAACCGGGGTGCCTGTTGGCCCACATCCACACGGAGGAATCTGCCAAGGCCCCCAGATTGCCTGACCAAGCCCTCCTCTTGGCCCCAGCCCTGGGGCAGGGCTTCTTTTGTGGTGGCAGCAGGGGCTTCTTCATCAGTCCGCCTGCTGGCTTCATTTCTAAAAGGACCCCAAACCCCTCCTTTTTAATCCCTTGCCTGTGGGGTCCCCAGAGGCATCTGGTGGGCCACTCTGGGAAATAGGATGCTGGGCGAGAGGAGCCTGGACCTGATCCAACAGGGCCGCTTGCAGGTTACTGTAGTTCTGGTAACAACTCTGGATTTAAGATGACCCCCTTAAAAAAACACAGGTTGAATGCAAGTTATACTTCCATTTACTCCAAAGGAACAGGACTCCGAATTTAAGACCTCCCGAGTTCTAATATCAAGAAACTTGGATTCAGGCAAATACAGTAGTTTTGATATAGGTGGCTGTGTATGTTTTGAATATCTGCTCTGTCTTTTATGGTGTTTTATGGTGTTATTGCATTTTACTGTCGCTCATACTTTTGCTGGGGATGTTATATTTTTATTGTAAGCCATCCAGAAGCGTGCTGGAGGAACAGAAGTACGTGAAATAAGCAAATAAAAGATCACTAAATTAAGAGCCCTGCAGGATGCCCTGATCAAGTCCCTTTGCAGCTCTGGCTTGCAGACTCCAAAGCGAGGAGGAGGAGGAGGAGGAGGAGGAGAGCCGCTCCCCTCCCTGCCCTGCCCTCCCTAATCTGCAGCGGAGGAGGGCTGCAGGCTCCTCTGTCCTCCAGGGGATCACGTACACACAGCCCGCGATATGCACAAGAGGCATGCGAACCACCGTGAGGCAGCAGTGATTTTCTGGGGCCACTCCTAGGAGGACCTGCAGAGCCCGCCTCCTCGCCTGATCCTGCACCTGCAGCGTCACATAAGGCCACTGCCTCCGCCCAGAGCCTCTTATCATCCGGACTCCTCAAGGTTTACAACCCAAGCCTGGCCTTGGGGCTGCTGATTAAGCCCCGGGGCAAGAGTCCATCGGCGGGCTGGCAGGGGGCAGCAAGGTCCACTGCCTCAGCGCCAGGGCACCACCTCATGCCTCCCCGGAGGAGGAGGAGGAGGGGGGGTCAGAGGGGGCCACCAGGCACACGCCTGCCTGCCTTGGCCCCAAGGGCGCAGCTCAGGAGAGGGCAGGGCAGGGCAGGGCCTGGGGAGGAAGCGGGGCTCAGGGCCACCCCTCGCTGCAGTGTGCCTGTGGGTGGGGGAGGGACTGGTTGGGCTGGCGGGTTTTCTTCTCAGGGCAGCCATAACAGGCGCCCCAGCCCTGGGCAGGTTTGGGCCGTGACCCCAGGCGGCACTTGACAAGGTGCAAGCGCTTTCGTTCTCCTCCGAGAAGACAAGGGTGGCCAGCAGGACCTCCCACCATCACACCCGCCCTCCCAATGGTCTGCGGAAGCTGCCCTTCCCGGCAAGAGGGACAGTCCCGGTTGGGGTGGGTGGGTGGGGGGGCAGTGGCTCTGGCAAGTCCCTGCAGGGTCCACCGCTAGCGGCCAGCGCCTGTCTTCTGTTTCCTGGTGCCCTTGAAGCTGCGGAGTGGGTTCCTCTGGCCCTGTGGGGAGAAGCAGCGTGAGTCCCCGGCAGGGTCCATCTGGCGGCAGCCCCTTCCCTCCCGACACAGACTGGCCAGCCCCACGGCAGGTGCTCCCTTTGCTCCAGAGGACCCCTGGGCTGAAGCCACCCCTGGCCTAGCAGCATCTCCACCCCAGAAACAGGGGGAGAGCCAGTCCAAGGCCCACCCCTGTGGTGGCCACGCTCTTCCGGGAAGGAGCTCCGGGGGTCGGGAAACTTCTCCCCATCACAACAGCTCTCCAAGGTAGGCAAGGCTGGACCCAGCCTGCAAACTACAGGCCCTGGACAGTCTGCACGAGGCACGCCGGGGCCTGGGGGTGGAAGGGCCGGGGAGGCTCCTTGCTTCCAGGCCCCCTCAAAACAGTGGGAGAGAGAGACAAACCTTGGCTCTGGGGGGCAAAGGCTTCCGGCGCCTGCGCTGGCCGAGGCGGCGCTGAATAACGGCTCGGAGGGTGGGAGGCACTGCGGAGAGGAGCAGAGGCGGCCGCTGGACCACGAGGGGGCAGGAGCACGCCCTCCCCACAAGGGCCCCCTCGCTCTGGGAGCCCTTTCCACCCCACCCCCCCAGCGCTTCCCTGCTCTTCAGCCACAGCTGCCCACTGAGGCCCACGGCAGCTCCCTCCTGCAGCCCGCCCCCCCATGCCCTGCCCCCCACCCCCAACATACCCAGGTACTCGGGCACATTGCGCAGGTGGGGCTTCACGATGGCCGGGTGGAGCGGCTGGTCGTGGCGCAGGAGGCCCAGGTCTCGGGGGTTGTCCTCAAAGTAGGTCTGGGGAGAGACGGCGGGGCGTCCGGGAGAGCTCCTCAGCAGCTGGCCCTGGGGACAGCACCCCCCCCCCACTGCAACACACATGGCCAGAAGCCCCCACACCTGCTGGGGGGGGAGGACCCTGCAGTCCAAGCCGGGGGTGGGGGGGGGAGGATACCTTCAGCTTCTCGGAGTTGAGCAGCTCCTCCTTGATCTCACGGAGCCGCGCTTCTTTGATCGCCTGCTTGGTGACTGACCGCATTGCATCCTGGGAGCAAGGAGGCAAGAAAGTGGGGGTGTGGGGGGGAGTCAGCACTGTTGGCAATGCAGCATGCGGGGGGGGGGGTGTGTGGCTTGGCCAGCAGAGGCAGCAGCTTACTCCCCACCCCACAACCTCCGACAGCCAGAACACAGGAGTGCCCTCCTGCTGAGGCTGTTGCCCCCCCCCCGCCCCACACAGGAGAGCTTTCCAGCCCCCACTTGGTCTCTCTGGCACCACCAGCCAGATCCCCTCCAGCTGCCAGCAGCGACCCCTTCCCCACCCTAAAGCAAGCCGGCCTGCTCTCCCCCGCACCAGCCCCTCCTTGCGGGACCTCCGAGCTCTCCTCGCCGCAAGAGCGGGGCTGCTTCCCTGGGCAAGGAAGCGGCGGGCCCCGAGCCCACAGCCACGGACCTGGCAGCGGTAGCGAAGGCCCTCAATCTCCTCCATCCGGAACTGGTAAGGCTGCAAGGTGGTCTCTCCGCTCTCTAGGGAACAAACGGGGATGGTCGGCCCCTGCCCCGGGCAACAACCCCAAGTGGGCCGCTCGGTGGCCAGCACCAGGCCCAGAGTCCAGCCGCTTCTCCCTCCCGGGGGCCCTCTTCCAAAGCACACCTACCGGCCGTGAGTGCAGCCTCAATCTTGGCCAGGGGGCCCCGCTCCGAGGGCAGGACCAACGTCAGGGCGGTGCCGGGGTTGTCAGCGCGGGCCGTTCTGTAGAGAAGGCAGGTGGCGGCGGGGGGGACAAGCATCAGGCCAGTGCAGGGAGCCAAGGGACGGGCGGGGGCGCTGGCAGCCTGGAGCCCCCAGCAGGGAACGCGCCACTCAGAGGCTATGGGGCCAGGCCCGAGCAGCCCCACAGAAGAGCAAGGCTGCCGCCAGCCACAGACAGAGAGGGGCCAGTGCTCGGCACCACCGTTCAGCCTCAAACCAGGCCCCAAATGCACACACACACACCCCTCCACTGTCCTCCAGCAAGTCAGGCCCTGGCCCTGTCTGGGTCAGTATCGCTGGCACTGACTGGCAGCAGACCTCAGGGATTCCAGACCGAGAAAGGTCCTGCCTTGGGATGCCAGCGACCGAACGATGCACCTTCTGTCCTCTGCCCCTGAGCTACGGCGCACCCCCCGACCGAGAGCCAGACCCTTGGTCGATCTGGCTGCAGCAGCTCTCGGGCAGGGCTGGATCCAAGGCCTTCTGCATTCAGAGCCGGTTTCCTGCCTCTCAGCTCTGGGCTCTCCCTCCTGAGGAGCTGTGCGTGTTGCGGCTGCTGACCTGCCTGCTCGGTGGATGTAGGACTCCACTGATGGAGGGAGATCAAAGTTGAGGACAGCAGAGACGTTCTGGAAGTCGATGCCGCGGGAGACGCCGTACTCCTGGTCTCTGCCCCTGGAAGGGGAGCAGTGGGAGGAGACTCTGAGGGGGGGTCCAGGCTGCTGCTCCCTCCCAGCCACAAAGGAGGCACCCGGGGGCCCCTCCTGCGGCCCTCCCAAAGCCCAACTGACTTCTCTGCCTTGCTGCCCTTCCTCCTCCTCCTCCTCTTCCTCTCGCCTTCTCTCGGCCCTTCTGGTTCTGCCAGGTCGTGCTCATCTGTCGCGACGATGTAATCGTAGAAGCCTCGGTTGAACTGACTGATGATGTGGCACCTGGAAGCCAACCAGGAAGGCCAGTGAGCTCCTGGCTGCACTGGCTCCGGGTGCGTTTGCTGCCTTGATTAACAGGCTTGTAACCCTCACCCTTCAACCACCACCCGTGAAACCGCAAAGCTGTAAAAACAAGACGTTGCCAAGATGCAGCAGCAGCAGCAGCAGGCGGCCCATTTACAAAGCCACCCGAGTCACCAGCAGAGGGCAAAAGGCCAGGCCCCGTCAAGAGCCCTCCCCGCCTCCCCCGCAGATGGGCACAGGGCGTCGCACAGCCCCCCCCCCCGAGAGTCAAGGCTGCCCTCCAGCTGCAGCTCCCCGCCCTCCAGGACACTCAGCGGCGCGCCCCACCTGCCCCCCAGCCGCCCTGCCAAGGCTCACCTGGACTGAACAGGCAACTCCGAGTTCAGCACGCAGGCAGGGATGCTGAACTGCTCCAGGAAGAGCTTGAGGCGGTAGCAGCGGCCAATGCTGCCCACAAAGAGGATGACTTTGCCCCGCAGCAGAGCGAGCTTCAGCAGCGCATAGAGCAGCAGGAACTTGTCCTCCTCCGTCTCGCACTGGATCTGGAACTGGCTCAGCTGGGAGCTGTCGGGCAGCTGCGACTCTTGCAGCCGGAGGGTCACCTGGGCAGGAGGCGAGAGCGGGGAGCAGCCCAGCCTCAGTGGCGGAGGGGCCTCTCCTTGCGGCCAAGGCAGCCGTGGAGCTGCCAGCATGTGGAAGGAAGGCGGCTCCCTCGCCTCCGTGAGCAATGGGCCAGGAGACCCCACCCCACTTACAGGGTTGTGCAGCACCAGCTCCTTCAGCGCCTGAATGTCCTCATTCAAAGTGGCCGACATCAGGAAGCTCTGGTAGATCTGGGGCAGATGGCTGGGAAAGAAGCAGGCGCCCAGGAGGAAGGAGAGGGTCAGAGCCCAGGAGCAGAGGTGGAGGCACAGCAGCCCAGCCCCCTGCGGAGACCTCCACTCCCAAGGCACGTGGGGCCCTGGCTGGCAAATGGCCTCCCTCCTCTCCCAGACAGAGCCATCTCCCGAGTCTCCAGAACGCTGCTCTCAGGGCAGAGTTTCTTTCTCCTGCATCCCCAGAACTGGATACCTTCTTTGGGTCAGACAAATGTAGTTTCTTCACCCAGCTTGAGAGAACTAGATTCAATCCTGGATTCCTCTTAGATCATTTTTGGCTCCAAATCAACATGTACCACAAAGCCACACAAAACCAGACAGTGGAACAGCACAAGTTTGCTTATCAGTGGTGCACTGCCAAAGTAGCACCGATAGCCTATTCTGAGCTGATCCCCAAGAGTTCTCATAAGAGTAAGGCGTGCCATCGAACCGGTGTCGACTCCTAGCGACCACAGATGCATAATTCCCCCCAATTACGAGTGGCCGTGATACTCCGGCCCCATCTAGCGGGCGTCAAGAGAAGGCAGCAGCCTACAAAGAGGTGCTGAAGGAAAAGCAGTGAGCGAACAGGGTGAGCCAACCACTCCATCTGCTGCCTGAGCCACCCAAACAAACGCCTTAGCCGCAGGCACAGGAAAGAGAGCCTCTCGTGCCCAGTGCCAGGGAAGTAGCCGGTTCCTCCCAGGATAGGAATCCTTGGCAGACAGAAGGCCTGAGGCTCCTCCCATAGGCACCGAGAGCCCCTCTCCCTGCTCTTCCGTAAGTCCCAGAAGGCAGAGCCACAGCCCTTCCAGCCTCACCAGAGCAAACTCTTCAGGTCTTCCTCAAAGCCAAAGGAGAAGAGCAGGTCAGCTTCATCCATCACCAGGATCTCCAGGGAGTCCCGCAGGCTCAGGTTCTGGGCCTGCAGGTGAGCCAAGACCCGTGACGGAGTCCCCACCACCACATCTGGTTTCTCCATCAGGAGGGGTCTGGGAGGCAAGATGTAAGAGGGTCCAGGTCATGTTAGGGACGGGAGGGTGAAGTCTCTGCCAAGCCACAAGGGCCACCCCTGAAGGGAGGCGACCACAAGGCAACCCCAGAAATATACCCAGAGTCCCAGTCCTGTCAGCTAGCACTTTTCCTGTTGGAAGCAAGCACAGCTTTCTTACAAGAAGAAACTAGCTAGTCTGTGGGGCAACATCACTCATTCTCTCAGCTCACAAAGACCCAGAGTGAGCAGTCAGAAGCAAAATGCCACCCCCCATCCCCCCCAATAATGGAACTTCCAGCATAGAAGTTCCTGAAACCGCATTTACCAGTGTAGCATTAAGAGAAAGACTCAAGATCTGTACAGAACTTGTTACTTATGTAGCACCCTGAATTATTTTACTGCAATCTCCCATCACTTCTTCTCCCAAGAAGGAGATTATGATTCCCAAACAGCACCTGAGGCACCAAACTGGATGGCTTTAAGAAGGGCTTAGACAAGTTCACAGAGACCAATGGCTGCTAGACTAAAGGCCACCTCCAGCCTCAGAGGCAGAATACCGCTAAATCCCAGGTGCAGGAGGAGCAACGGCAGGAGAGGGGGCACACCATCTCTTGTCTGTGGGCTTCTCAGAAGCATTAGGTGGGCCACTATGGGAAACAGGATGCTGGACTAGAAAGACCTTGGAACAGCAAGGTTGTTCTTACATTCTTCAAAAGAGAGAAAGGCTTACCCTCAACTACCTAGTGAGTTGAGGACAGGGGCAGGATTTGAAAGGGGAATATATGGAGGAGAGGTCTGCCATTGGCTACTAGTTGGAGGACTACAGGCCACCTCCAGCCTCAAAGGCAGGATGCCTCGGAGTACCAGTTGCAGGGGAGTAACAGCAGGAGAGGAAACATGCCCTCCACTCCTGCCTGTGGCTTCCAGTGGCATCTGGTGGGCCACTGTGTGAAACAGGATGGGCCTTGGGCCTGATCCAGCAGGGCTGTTCTTATGTTCTTGAAGTCCTGACTTGTAGCTCCGTCTCTCTGGTGGAGGATGGAGACCACTGCATCCAAGTAGGGCAGAACAATAGGCCTAAAGGCTCTGAGGACCAGGAAATGTCATGCAACTGCTCGTCATTCGGAATGGCTTGCCCCTTGCTCTGCCTTCCAGCCCAACATCCCCAGTGGTGGAAGAGCCTGGAGACACTGCTCTGGGGCCCTACAATGGCTGGCCCCTCCCGAGAACAAGCCCCACGTGCAATGCAGCCGCAGGATGGAAAAATGGGGTGGGGGAGAGGAGACAACGAGGAGGCCTGCGCGGCCCACACCGGCGCCAGAGAGGGGGCGGGGCTGCTGCTGCTGCAGGGCAGCCCCCACTCACCGCTGGGCTGCGAAGTCCGCCTGGCCAGAGATGTCGACGAGGCGCAGGTCGCGGGCGCAGTAGGCGGCCAGCTGCCGAAGCATCTGCAGCACCTGCCGGCCCAGCTCCTTGGTGGGCACCAGGATGAGGCCCCGCACGGCCTGCTCGGCCACGGTGGGGGACTAGGACGAGGAGGAGATGGTGAGCGGGGGGGGGTCGGGGGGGGGGGGGTCGTGAGGGGCCCCGCCCGCCCGCCCGCCCGGGGAGGCTGCCCTGCTCACCGCCTTGCGCCGCAGGAGGTGCTGCAGGAGGGGCAGCGCGTAGGCGGCCGTCTTCCCGGAGCCGGTCTTGGCCCGCGCCAGCACGTCTTTGCCCTCCAGCGCCAGCGGGATCGCGCGCGCCTGGATCAGCGTCGGCTGCGCCCAGCCCAGCTCGCAGACCGCCTGCCCGGAGCGGGGAGAGAGAGAGAGAGAGAGAGAGAGGGGAGGGCGGGGGAGCCCGGCGTCAGCCCAGGCGGGGAGGGCACCCCGCAGCCCCCCCCCCGCCGCCGCGCTGCCCGGGCTCCCAACCTGCAGGATCCGGGGGTCGAGGCCCAGCTGGGCGAAGCTGAGCTCCGCGCCGTCCGCCATGCCAACCACCTGGCCGCTGCCCCGGCCGGAAATGGAGAAGCGCGCTTGCGCAGGGCGCCCTCGAGGCCACCGCTATCGCCCTCTGCTGGCGGGAGGGCCGCCGGTGTAGCAGATGTTTAGCGCAGCCCTGGATTTTCGTAATCGGTGCAACTCCAATGCAGCGGGGCATGTTCCGTGTGATCAAAGGAAAGCGCTTTCCTTTTTCTACTCATAAATCCTGTAAGATTTTCTTAACTCTTCCAAAAGGGAAGAAAACAAATCCAAATTTTGCAGAAAAGCACCACAAGTTGTTGCTTGTGTAATTTTGAACAAAAGTAACTCTGAAATGCAAAGATTACCGTGGTCTTTATTAAAGCAAATTCTAAGTGCTGTAAAATGCCTGCCCCTGCTATGTTGCCTCATCGTGGTTGTGGCGAGACGGGGGTTGATCCTGGTAAGGAGGAGCAAAGTCTGTCGGGAGCAGGAGCTACACTACCAGTAAGGTAAAGTGTGACATCAAGTGGATTTCAACTCCTGGCACGCCCAGAGTCCTGTGGTTTGTTTTAGTAGAATACAGGAGAGAGAGGTTTACCATTGCCTCCTCCCGTAGATTATGCTTTTCAGCATCTTCCTATATTGCTGCTGCCCGATATAGGAGCAGCAGGGATTTGAACTGGCAACTTTCTGCTTGTCAGTCAAGCATTTCCCCACTGGCCCCTCCTAGTCGCGTCACCCAAAGTGCAAAGGTCATCCCAACTACCCAGCTAAAGCAAGCAGGCACCTATATTGAGCAGCGGCAATACAGGGAGGTGCTGGAGACAGACAATCACTTTGGTGATAACAAAGGCATCATTTCATACTGCACAGAAGGCAATGGCAAACCACTCCTGTGTTCTACCAAAAAAACTACATGGACAGACAAAACAGAATGATTATCGATGTAGTGCCAGATGATGGACCTCTAATAGGAAGCTGCTATATACTGAGGCAGACCATTGGTCTACCTAGCTCAGTATTGTCTTCACAGACTGGCAGTGGCTTCTCCAAGGTTGCAGGCAAGAATCCCTCTCAGCCCTATTTTGGAGAAGCCAGGGAGGGAACTTGAAACTTTCTCCTCTTCCCAGAGCGGCTCCATCCTCTGAGGTGAATATCTTACAGCGCTCACACTTCTAGTCTCCTTTTCATATGCAACCAGGGCAGACCCTGCTTAGCTAAGGGGACAAATCAGGCTTGCTACCACAAGATTAGATCTCCTCTCAGGTCAGATGGTACTCAACATGCTACTGAGGAACAGAGGAGGATCTCTCAAGAGTACTGATGGTGTTTTATGGCATAGCCTTTTGGATGTCTAGCGGCTGATTTTGCCATGCGGGGAAAAATCCAAAGCTCAACACAGTGAAAGAGGAAATGAATCGACTACAGATTGACATCTTGGGCATCAGTGAATTAAAATGGACTGGAAAATGGATTTACTTCAGTCAGAAAATCAAACTTTACTACACAGGAAACAAAAAATGATGAAGGAAGGGTGTTGCTTTCATAGTCATGAAGGAGATCGCAATGACAGTACTTGGGCACAATGCGATCAGTGACTGACTAATATCAGTTAGATTTCATGGACAACCCTTTAACATGACAGTTTTTCAAGTCTATGCCCCAACGACTGATGCAGAAGAGGAAGTTGATGAGTTTTATGCTCAAGTCCAGTCTGAAACTGACAGAACATGCAAGCAAGATGTGGTGTTGTGTGGAGACTGGAACGCCAAAGTTGGAAATGGTAAGGAGTAAAATACAGTCGGACTGTATGGCCTAGGAAATAGAAACAAAGCAGGAGAATGACTTATTCCTGCCAAGCCAATGATCTCTTCATTGCTAACACATTCTTCAAACAACCAAAGTGGCGCCTATACACATGGACATCACCAGATGGAGTACACAGAAATCAAACTGATTACATTGTTGGTGCAAGGAGGTGGAAGAGCTCAGTTATAACAGGAAAGACATGGCTGGGGGCCGATTGTGGAACAGATCATGAACTGCTCATGTGGAAGTTCCAAGTCAAGCTAAAGTGGAAAAACAAAGCTATCCAGCTTCCACAATATGATCCTGAGAATGTACCCACCATTTTCAAGGAGAACATTAGGAACCACTTTGAAGTTCTGAACCTCATTGATAGGGAACCAGAGGAACTGTAGAATGAAATCAAAGAAGTTGTTAAGGATGAATGTGAAGAGAGACTGCCAAAGAACAAGAAACAGAAGAAAGCAAAATGTATGTCAGAACGGATGGTGGAAATTGCCCAGAAGAGGAAAGAAGGAGCCAAAGTCAAGAAAGTCTATGACCTCAGGAAGGAACTTAATAGAGAATCTCAGAAAGCTGTTAGAGACAAGGAGCAATACTACAACATTTGTAAAGACCTTGAGAATGGAAATAGACATGGCGGGAAAAGGCAAGTTTTCAAAAAGATCTTTGAACTCAGAGGGAGGTTCCAACCTCGAACTGGTATATTAAGGGATGCCAAAGGAGAGCTAAGGGGACAAACCAATATTAGAATCGTTCGGACCGTGGTTTTCCCCATGACTCTCTATGGATGCGAAAGCTGGACTTTGAAGAAGCAAGATAGAAAAAGCATTGATGCTTTTGAACTTTGGTGCTGGAAAAGACTTTTGAGGATACCATGGACAGCCAGGAAAACAAACCAATGGATCATAGAACAAATCAATCCAGAATTTTCACTCAAGGCACAAATGACCAGGCTCAAACTATATTTAGGACACATTATGCAAAAACTTAGCTCCCATGAGAAGTCCATAATGCTGGGGAAAGTGGAAGGAAAGAGAAGAGGATGACCAGCAGCTAGGTGGACTCGATCATGAGAGCAATAAATGCACCACTGAGAGACCTTAAAGGCCAAGTTGAAGACATATCTTCCTGGAGAGAATCTATCTATGTGGTTGCTAAGAGTTGGCACCGACTTGACAGCACTTAATCAAAACACACAGAGAGCTGGAAAGAATCCAGCATGCTTTACTCAGCCTGTAGCCACTGTCATTACCCTGAAAATGCATCTGAGAAACCTTCTCCTCTATCTTGCATGATTAAGTGCCATCAAGTCAGTGTCGACTCTTAGTGACCACGTAGATAGATTCTCTCCAGGATGACCTGTCTTCAACTTGGCCTTTATAAAGTCTTGCAGTAGTGCATTCACTGCTGTCATAACAGGGTCCATCCACAAACAAAACCACCGCAGCACCTTTGTCATACACACCATATACACAGGACACACACATATCACAGAAAAGCTTTATTTCACTCCAAAACTTGGAGGAACAACTGTATTAAGGCCTTGCACTACCAGGCAGGGAAGGGAGAGGAGCAGCAGCCACAGGAAGCATTTCCAAACAGAAGGCAGTTACGCCTTCCTCTGTACCATGGGGGGTGGGGTGGGCAGAGACAGGAGGAGGACGCTTTCCACAGCCCTCCAGGTGTTCAGCATCTCAGAGCTCTAATTCTGCCCACACCCAAAAGCATCCAACCAGAAGCCAGCCCTGGGTTTCCAAACTCTGGGAGGGCTGGCAGGAAGCACCAAGGGGAATGCTTCACACTATCACCTGCTTGGGGTTTCTACAAGCCCAACAGGAGGCACCCCATTTCTCTAGCAATGCTGAGGCAGTCAAAAGCTATAGGAGATGCCTCCTCTCCCCACAACCCTCAAAGGGAACAGCTCACACCTCTGATATTATCAGGAACCCTGGCTGCCTAGAAGGGCGGTACTTGATCCGAGCAGGAAGCAGACTCCGCTCTCCCCGCCTGTCTGCCCAGGACAAAGGTCTTCTATGGGCTGGAGAGGAGCACTAGAGGCTATGCCTGCAGAACAGGGGTGGTGGGGGTGCAGTCACGGCAGGCAAGGACACCAGACAGTCAGGAGCAGAGTTCGAAGACCAAGCACTGCTTTAGACCACTGGTATAGGCATTTATCAAGAGTTCTGCTATAGAATTTTTTCCCCATTTCCCCTTCAGGCAACTCTGCAGTCTAAGGGCTGCCCCCAACACTTTCTGTTAAGAGCAGGCCTTGAACACCAATGAACTGGGCCTCACAGAAAGGAGCTACAGGAAAGAAGAGCGCCTGCTAACCCTCCCCCCACCCCAACCATCAGGACTGAGAACACACACAGCCTTCTTCCAAGTCTCCTAAAAAGACACATCAATGCCCTGGGATGCCCGGCAAGCACTGAACCCCTTCCTACCAAAGCCCACCCCCACCCCCAGCTAATCTAAAGCAGCGAAGAGGGGACTGGCAGGCAGGAGACTTCCACAGGAGGAGGCGGCGTTCTCAAGGGCTCTCCCTTGTCTTTCCATCTCAGCTCAGTGCTCTAGGAATCCAGAAGGGTTGAGACATATTCCATGGAAGTTCAAGACGGGATGTTGAGGCTTTTGAGAAAGAGTGCCTGTGTTGTCAAAGGGATTATACCAGTTTTTTGGCTTCAAAGAAGCTCTTGAGATGTCTCATTTGCCAGATGCCGGTGAGGATGAGGATGATGGTCTGCGCAATGGACCACCACAGCACCCGCTGGTTGGTGCTCTCGCTGGTCATGCGGAATCTCTCCTCTCGGTACTGTAAAATGGACAAGAGAAGTCAGAAGAATAACTGCTGCCCTGCTTTGCACTGCCCAGTCTCAACACCAACAATCCAACCTCCACATCTACACAGCTGGGTCCCACACAGCCTCTCACTGCAGATAAGAGTTGATCCCTGCTCCATTCCCAAGCAGCTTCTGCCCAACCCCACTCTCTGCAGCCATGCCCGACCCTCAACTGTCTAGCCACAGTACATCAGTGCTGGTACAGAAGGAAAGCCCTGCTGGATCAGGCCCAAGGCCTACTGAGTCCAGCATCCTGTTTCTCAGAGTGGCCCGCCAGGCCATCCAGACTAGCAGCCACTGACAGACCTGTCCTCCATGAATTTGTCTAAGCCCCTTTTCAAACCATCACCACATTGTGTGGCAGAGAATTCCATAAGTTAATGTGCCGTGTAAAAGGAGGGCTTCCTCTTCTCAATCCTAGTTCTCCTAGATGTCTCTCGACCCATTCTCTCCCCACCATGCATAATTGGTGTGGAGAGAATGGGCAGAGAGAGATCCTTTTGGAGCTCCTCACAATCTGTATTGGACCTGACAGCCTTAAGTAATCTAGTGGCATCTGCAAGCTTGGTCACCTCGCTACTCACCTTGATTTCTAGATCATGTATGAATTGAGTACTGGTCCCAATACAGTTCCGGTGGAGGACCCCACTTCTTATTTTCCTCCATTGTGAAATACTTAACACACGTCAGGCTACATTTTTGCTGCTTAAAAGCTCCTGTCCCAAGGAGGATATCGAGCATGCTTTTCTACATGGCTCCCAACTACCCTCCTCAGGTATGGCACCAGTGACTAGATAGAGCCCAAGGCTTTAACGGCGACTCAGGAGTTCTATGCCAACCATGAAAAGAGGTGTGTTCTTACTGAAGTGCCATTCCTGTGCAGACGCCAGCCCTCCTCCCCTCCCACAAGAATGCAGAGAGCCCCTTACTCTTTGGTAGTTCTGCTCCTTCTGGATCTGCTCCACCTGGTCCAACAGCTGCCTGGCTCTCAACTGCAGCTCTGTCAGCTTGTCCTTGGCAGCAATCTCAGGGTAGTTATTGGTGTGCTCCCCAACTTGGATATCTAGGTGCACCCGCTGAACAGAGAAGAGCACACACTCAGCACCTCACGATCACGCACCCTGGCCATTCCCTCAGCCTCGCCCAGACCTTTTCCTTACTTTTATCCCAGGAGCTCAGGAGTGAATCATGCTCTGGGTAGCCCCAAGATTTAGCTCTTGAAGGAGGTGGTGGAACAGGAGGACGACTAAGGCAGTTTACTTATTTATTTACTTAACATTTATATCCTGCTCTTTCTCCGAAGAGCTCAGAGCAGTGTACATGCTTATTTTTATCCTCACAACAACCCTGTGAGGTAGGTTTTTTTGGGGGGGGAAGACATTTCTTCTGCACACACTCCACTTTCTGCCCAGCATGTTTCTTACCATAAGCAAGGAACAAGCAGGTTGAGAGATAGTGGCCCCTCGGCTTTGAAACACCCTCCCTGAAAGAGCTTCGCCATGCTCCCTCCCTCAGTGTTTTTAAAAAACTAAACACACATCTTTTCAGAGAGGCTTTTTAATGCTCTATCTTTGATTATATCTGGTAGGTTCTTTAGTTGTTATAATTCTCAATTTTTAGTTTTTTTAAATGACTTTTGATTTGAAACTTAAGACTGATTGTGGTTTTTAACCTGACTTTTAATTCCTTTACTTAGATATAACTTAAGGTATAACCTAAGGTATATTGTATTGTTGTGAGCCACCCCGAGCAGTAGTGTACTGGAGAGGAAGAGCATGCACAAACGAAGTTTTTTAAAAAAAAAAAGGTAAGGAAGCTGCCCTGAGGTTTCCAGCCTCAGAAACCCCTGCTCTGGAAAAACCAGATGGACAAAGGCCAGCACCCAGCCTTGCTTACCAATTTCCCGCCTGCAAAGAGTGCCATGCGAGTGGAGTTGGAGTGGAGGCAAATCTGGTGCTCCCCTGGGGTGTGGGAAGTGAAGGTGAACCGGCCCTCGGAGCCATACTGTCTGGAGAGAACCACCTGCAAGAACGACCATCAGAAACAATGTCCCCGGAGCTCTCTCCCCTTAGGATGCCGGGAGTGGCGCCCCACTGCCCTCCACAGCGGGGGGGGGGGGGGGCGGTTGGAGGCGCCCCCAAAGCCCCTCCCGGGCCTCGCTGCTTGGCCTCCAGCTTGCCACGCGGCTGCGTTTTGCAACCCGAGAACACGGAGCCAGAAGAGCCGCGGGCGAGCGTTGCTTCAGCTTGGCTCGTGGCCCGAGATCGCCTCCCTCCCTCCGGCCACTTCTGCAGATGGCACGAGGCGGGGGGGGGCTGCTGCTGCCCAAGCCCCCCCCCCGCCCCTTTCTGGGCACGGCAAAGGAGACCCGGCGGCGGCAGGGTCGGGGTTCAGCCTTCAGGGCCCGGGCGCCCCCCGCCCCCCCTCACCTTCCCGTCGGGGTCTTTGATCTCCACAAACATGCCGAGGCCCGGCGTGGAGGGCAGGTAGTGCTCGGACTGCTTGTCCCAGAGCTGCGTCCGGTAATTCCCTGCAGGGGGGCGGGAGGGAGGGAGGGAGTCAGCGGGGGGGAAGGGGCGCCCCCCCGAGCCCCCCTCGGCCCTGGGCGAGGCGGGAGGGGGGACCCCAGGGAGGCCACGGGGGCCCTCGCCCCACCCCGCCCGCAGGCTGGCCATCCGTCAGGGCGAGCGCTGGGCCCGCAGCGGCGCCGCCCTCACCGATGACCATGGTCTCGTCGGGGATCTCCTCGATGAAGCAGCGCTTCTCGGTCTCCCCGATGTGGAAGTAGAGCGCCTGGGCCCCGCGGCCCGCCAGCAGCAGCAGCGCCAGCAGCGCCGCCCAGGCCGAGGCCCCCGCCGGGCCCCGAAGCCACCCGCCGCCGCCTGCCATGGAGACTCGCCGCCCACGACTGGCCGCCGCGGCGCCTGCGCAGCCCGGCTCGGTCCCGGTCGGAGGAGGACCGCGCCTGCGCGGCAGCTGAAAGGAAAGACCGCGCCTGCGCAGAAGAGCTGCCTGCGCCGCGGGCCGAGGACTTCCGCCGCCAGGGACCAGTCGCGCGCTCAGACGTCACAGCCTACGGAGGCCGGGGCGAGGCCTCTCACGACAGCCTTGCCGTGTAGGCCGGTGTCGGGGTGAGTATCAGCTCCTGCTCTCAAGGGCGGCAGTGGCGCCAATCCCGCCCCCGCCGCCGCCTCCCGCTTGTCCGGTGGTCAGCGAACGGGCGGGCGGGCGGGCGGGCGGCGGGTTTCTTCCGGGCTTGCTCGCTTGCCAGCTGTCTGCCCGTCACGTGGAGCGTTCTCTTGGCCGTAGAGCCAGAACGGCTAGAGTGGCGCACTGTGTCCGGCGGCGGCGGCGGCGGCTTCCGGGAGGCTCTCTGGGCGGGCGGGCGGGCGCTCAGTGTCTGGCGCAAGCTTCTCCTGGCTGGCCGGTGGCGGCGCTCTCAGTTTCTCCCACGCTGCAGGCAGGCTGGCCATTCGTCAGCCTGAAGCTCTACCTGACGGATGGCCAGCTTGCACGCAGCGCGGGAGAGAGAGGAGGCGTCCGAGCTGCTGCTGGAAGCAGAGGCAGCTGCGGCTCCCTTGGCGCTCCCGTGGCCCGCTAGGACGAGCCGCGGCGCTGCTAGAGTCTCGGGCAGCCCTGGGCTCGGTCCCCGGCCGGCAGCATCTCCAGGCGGGGCAGAGGGAGCCGCTGCCAGTCAGAGAACTGCAGAGAGTAGTTCTGTGCTAGACTGACTCTGAAGACGCAGCGGCACCCACTGCAGGGCCATCGTCGCCGAGCGAGCCGCCAGGTCAGATGCAAGGCAGGGTGGCTCTAGAAAGCGGGTGAAGGGAGGCGAGCAAGCGCCCCCAGGCGAGGAGAGCTGGTCTTGTGGTAGCGAGCCTGAATTGCCCCCTCTGCTAAGCAGGGTCTGTCCTGGTTTGCATTTGGGTGGGAGACGACATGGGAGCACTAAGATCTGGGGCTGCTCTGGGAAGGGCACTTGCATGCAGAAGGCTCCAAAGCCCCGCCCGGCATCTCCAAGCAGGGCTGAGAGAGACTCCTGCCTGCAGCCTTGGAGGAGCCGCTGCTGGTCTGTGTAGACCAGGGATTCTCAACGTTGTGTTCCCCAGATGGCATTGGACTTCAACTCCCATCATTCCCAGCCCTAGTGGCCTTTGGCTGGGGATTATGGGAGCTGAAGTCCAATAACATCTGGGGACCCAACGTTGAGAATCCCTGGTGTAGACAGTCCTCAGCTAGATGGACCGACGGTCTGACTCTGTAGAGGCAGCTTCCTATGTCCCTAAGTAGCTTCCCCACCCTCCATTTCTGTTTCAGGAATCTTACATGTAGGATTCAGCTAGCCTGCCTGCAAATACTCTTGGCTCCCTCAGTGCTGCCCCCCACCCCACCCCACGCTTCTTTCCTGGTGCAGCCCCTGGTCGGATTAACAGTCAGCCCTAGGTGGTGAGTCCATCAATGAGTCCAGGGAGCCAGGAGGGGCTTGTGCCCTGCCCTCCCCCCAGCCGTGTTTGTTTTCACTGTAGAATAAAGGAGACACAGTTTCCTAGGAGGACATACACACTTGGGGAACTGCAATAAAAGTTTGAAAAACTGTCCTTAGAACCAGGCCTGCTCAACTTTGGCCCCCCAGCTATTTTTGGATTACAACTCCCATAATCCTCAGCCACAGTGGCCAGTAGTCATGGATTGTGGGAGTTGTAGGCCAGCCAGCATCTGCAGGAGGGCCGAAGTTGAGCAGCCCTGGCATAGACCTGGGCTATCAGGGCTTGGTTTGATACTATGGTTAGTTAACAAATCTCAGTTCCCCAAGGTCATAGATAACAAAGAGCTGCAGTTCTTGAAGTGAAGGCAGAAACATTGTTCTTCAGGCAAAACGGAAGAGGCGAAAAACCCCAACTTCAAGTATACATTGATGGGATCTGAGCTGTCGGTGACTGACCGGGAGAGGGATCTTGGGGTCGTGGTGGACAGTTCGTTGAAAGTGTCGACTCAATGTACGGCAGCTGTGAAAAAGGCCAATTCCATGCTAGGGATCATTAGGAAGGAGATTGAAAATAAAATGGCTAATATTAACATGCCCTTATACAAAATTATGGTGTGGCCACACCTGGAGTACTACGTACAATTCTAGTCACTACATCTAAAAGAGGTCATTGTAGAACTGGGAAAGGTGCAGAAGAGGGCAACCAAGATGATCAGGGGCCTAGAGCTCGTTTCTTATGAGGCAAGACTACAACACCTGGGGCTTTTTAGTTTAGAAAAAGACGACTGCGGGGAGACATGATAGAGGTCTATAAAATCATGTATGGTGTGGCAAAAGTGGAGAGAAATGTTTCTCCCTCTCACATAACACTAGACCCAGGGGTCATCCCATGAAATTGATTGCCACAAAATTTAGGACCAACAAACGGAAGTACTCTTTCACACAACGTATAATCACCTTTGGAATTCTCTGCCACAAGATGTGGTGACAGCCAACAACCCAGATGGCTTTAAGAGGGGTTTGGAAAACTTCATGGAGGAGAGGTCTATCAATGGCTATTAGTTGGAGGGTTCTAGGCCACCTCCAGCCTCCAAGGCAGGATGCCTCTGAGTACCAGTTGCAGGGGAGTAACAGCAGGAGAGGGGGCATGCCCCTTTCAGCTCCTATCTGAAGACTTCCAGTGACATCTGGTGGGCTACTGTGTGAAACAGGATGCTGGACTAGATGGGCCCAAACCCAGTAGCCTTTCTTCATTAGGAAGGTGCCCCAGCCCCCTCAACATTCTGGTTGTCCTTTCCTGCCCCTTTTCCAGCACTACAATTTCCTTTTTGAGATATGGTGGTGACAGGACCACACCATGGATATGCATCAGGGTGCTATAATATTAGCAGTGTTCCTTTCAGTTCCTTTCCTCATGGACCCTAGCATGGAACTGGCCCCTGGCAGCTGCCTCACACTGTGTTTCCTTGGAGTAGGAGCGGCTCTTCTTGGCGAGTTGGGGCGGGGGTGCCAAAGGGGGCCCAGCTTCCTCTTCTCCCCGGAGCTCCTCCGTTGGCTCCCCTCTCTCCCACTGCTCACAGCTCTTCTGCCTGGCGAATGGTCAGCCTGCAGGCAGCCTGGCTCTCATTCACCGTGCAGCCGGGCAGGATTGAGAGCAGTAGGCGGCGTTCCGGGAAGGAGAGGCAGCTGCGCCTCCTCTGCCCCCCCCCCCCGCTTCTGCTGTTCTGCCGAGCGGTGAGTGCGTTGCACCCGGTTCATTCACAGTCTCTGCAGAGGAGGATGGTGGTGAGCGACTTGCTAACTGGAAATGAGTTCCATTCCCATCACTTGTGTCCGTGGGAATTGCCAGTCCTTGCATCACCCAAGCCTGGGAGTGCTGGCAAGGCCCTGCTCAGAGCAAGGCACATGCACATGTGCAGAATGAGGCAATCTTGAGTTCTTTGCAACTTCCTCTGAACTTGGAAGTTGGGCTGTGCCGGGTAAACATGCATCCATTTGATGTTCTGGGAAATCCTGGCACTCCGTAAGGAGGAGGGGGAAGCGGGCCAGGATGTCTGGTTCTTCTGCTGCAGCGCCCCACGTCATCAGATGTGATTCAGCAGCTGGTCATTGGTTGTGTGCCTTGGCCAGCTCTGCTCTGGGAGCAACGGGTAGCGCGTAGAGAGCCCAGAGCGCCTGAGGAGGGGGATGACCCGGCAGCCACATCCTCCCACAGGCTGAGCCACGACATGCTGGGCTTCTCTCAACGTCTTTTGTCCCATGGAGGGGAAGGAAGTCCCCCCACCCCACACACACACTTTCGCAATTGCTTGGCAAACTGTCCCAGTGGAGAGTCTCCACAAGCTTCTCCCCCGCCAACCCTGGAAGGCTTTATTTCTTAAATTAAAAAATTACCACACTTTTCCCCGAGGATTTGAGGTGCCAAACAGTAGTGTTAAAGCAAAATACAGCAGCATAAAAAGAAAGACGATCAAGACCCAGACCACAAGAAGTGCAGCAGATTAAGCATAACATCACAGCACGGCAATCAGATGGTCCACAGCCTGCCTAAAACGGCAGGCGATTCTCAGCTGGTGAAACATAACAATGGACAAGGCCAGTTGGGTCTCCAATAAGAGAAAGTTCCACAGGGTGGAAGCCACGGCAGAAAAGATCGTGAAGCTGAATACCTCAGTGTGGCGAAAGGGCAGCAGCAAGTTTTGTGGAGGTTCACTGGGGCTGCTTCCACACAAGTGCTCAGCTGTATCACAGTCAACTGGGCCTGTCCTTGTGGTTCCACACACACTTAATAAAGCACGATATTCCCTCCTCCGGTGGCCATCTCCAGAGCAAAAGCAAAAAACAAGAGGGCTGTGCTGATGAAGTCATGGGGCTCTGTCATCTCCCCCACCATCTGTCTTCTGCAACAACACACACATGCATGGCAAGAACCAAGAGGAGCTGTGAGGGACCCAGAGAAGTCTGGAGGGCTTTACCCGAACCTCTGCCAAGTGAAGCAGATGCCCTCTAGCCTTTCACAAGCCAGCCCAGTGGACTCACACTCCGAAGAACTGCCTGCGAGGGTTATTTTTGGACCTCCGCCCCAAGCAGTTCTTGTGCACATTCATTCCACTCTTTTCTGTCTGCATCAAAGTGGACAGTCCAGGTTGCAGGCCCTTCCTGGCCCCCCCACTCCCCCGCCCCCCCTCTAAGATGCTTAATGTGCACACATGCAGCACGCAACACATTTTTGCTCACACAGGGCATGCTGGAGCTTGCGGGGGCCGATTGGCCCCAGCCCCCACCGGCTCTGTCACGGAGCCAGCAATCATGTGGGCGGCCAATCCGGCTTAGCCCGCTCTCCCCGCAAAACTGGTAAAGCGGGTCTCACTGACCGTGAGACCCGCCTCTATGTTTCACTGTTTGGCTAATTGTGGCGTGCCTGCACACACACACGCGCACACATACGCGTGCACACTCACAATCTGTGCAGGGCTGAACATCATCGAAGCCCCCAACAACATCCCCCATAGGAATCACTGGAGAAGATGGAATATACACACCTGGACAAATGTGTTGATATCCCTCCATGAAAAAAGGAGAACCCACAATTGTCTCTGAAATAACTTGAAACTGAACAAAGTAATTGGCACCCATCATTGTTTATTCCGCATTTAACAAAAATCAGACTTTGCTTTAGAGTTCTGATGCAACAGAATATTTCAAATAATAACACAAATGAAAATGGCATGGACAAAAATGCTGGGACCCTTAACCTACTATTTTGTTGCACAACCTTTAGGGCAATCACTGCAAACAAACTGTAGCTCTCAATGAGACTTCTGCACCTGTCAACAGGTAGTTTGGCCCACTCTTCCTGAGCACACCACTCCAGCTGTGTCAGGTTTGAAGGGTGTCTTCTCCAGACTGCATGTTTCAGTTCTTTCCATAGATGTTCGATAGGATTCAAATCAGGACTCATAGAAGGCCACTTCAGAATAGTTCAATGTTTTGTCCTTAGCCATTCCTGGGTGCTTTTAGCTGTGTGTTTTGGGTCACTATCCTGTTGGATGATTCATGACCTGTGACTGAGACGGAGCTTTTTGACACTGGGCAGTACGTTTCACTCTAGAATGTCTTGATAGTCTTGAGATTTTATTGTTCCCTGCACAGACTCAAGGCACCCTGTGCCAGACGCAGCAAAGCAGCTCCCAAACATAACCGAGTCTCCTCCATGCTTCACAGTAGATATAGTGTTCTTTTCTTTGAAAGCTTCATTTTTTCATCTGTGAACATAGAGCTGATGTGACTTGCCAGAAAAAGTTCCAGTTTCGTCTCATCTGTCCAAAGGGCATTCTCTCAGAAGCATTGTGGCTTGTCAATATGTATTTTAGCAAATTCCAGTCTGGCTTCTTTAATGTTTTTCTTTCAACAGTGGAGTCCTCCTTGGTCTTCTTCCATTGAGACCACTGTCACTCAAAAAGCTACGGATGGTGCGATCAGACACTGATGGACCTTGACCTTGGAGTTCAGCTTGTATCTCTTCGGAAGTTGTCCTTGGCCTTTTGTCTACCATTCTCACTATCGTTCTGCCCATTCTGGGGTCGATTTTCCTCTTGCGGCTGCGTCCAGGGAGGTTGGCTACAGTCCCATGGACCTTAAACTTCTTAATCATATTTGCAACTCTTGTCACAGGAACATCAAACTGCTTTGAGATGGTCTTATAGCCTTTGCCTTTAACATGCTTGTCTATAATTTTCTTTCTGATCTCCTCAGACAACTCTCTCCTTTGCTTTCTCTGGTCCATGTTCATTGTGAGACACACAATGATACCAAACAGCAGAGTAACTACTTTTCTCCATTTCAATAGGCTGAATGACTGATTGCACGTTTGGACATGTGTGATACTAATTAAAGAAAACAGCTAATTGGAAAAATCTCTCTGATCCAATTATTTATGATCTTTTCTAGGGGTACCAACAAATGTGTCCAGGCCATTTTAGAATATCTTTGTAGAACAAGCAATGCTTTATCTCTCTTCACACTTGCTTTGCTTTACTCGTTGACATATCAAAGGCATGCAGGTATACATGGGACAATTGCTTTTCATTTAATCGCTTTTCAGGAGGCATAAAACACTTTTTCAATGAGCTGTAAGAGGACCAGCAAATTTGTCCAGGTGTGTATTGCCCTTTGGAAAGACTCAGTGGAAATCTTTCTTGAAAGGGTTGAAATACTGATGTTGTATTAAAGTCAAATATGCAGCCTGATGGCTCTTCACTTGGAGCTCCCTGCTCCAAAGCCAGCTCAAACTCCTTCTGCAAGTCTCCTAAAAGTGTGCCGTCAAGTCGATTTCCACTCCTGGCACTCACAGAGCCCTGTGGTTTTCTTTGGTAGAGTATAGTATGAGGTGATGCCTTTCAGCATCTCCCTATATCACTGCTGCCTGTACCAGCAGGGATTCAAACCAGCAACCTTCTGCTTGTTAGCCAAGCATTTCCCCGCTGCGTCGCTTAAGGTGCAAGTCTCCTACAGGAGGGGATTTCCATGACTTGGTGCTGTCCTTCAGAGAGCTCTCTGAGCAGCTGTCTGATGGAGCCTGCTAGAAGGAGATTGTACGGACATGAAAACAACCTCAGAGATGCTGTTGAAATCTGTGAGCAGAGGCAGCACCCGAGAATGAATCAATTACATTTTATAGCAATCAGTGCCCTGGTCTTGGGACTCAAAGAAGGCATGAAAACTGGGACTTTTTGGAGGTTGAATTTTGACGTCCAAAAGTCAAAAATTTTTGACTTTTGGAGGTCTTTTTAAAAAAACAACAACTTTTTGAGGTCAGAATTGACGAGAGTCTGTTTTGAGCAGCAGAGATGGTCTCAGGCAGGAGGTTCTTCGTCTTTGCTGGAGAGTGAGTGAATTCAGGGCCGCCTTCGTGGGCTCCTCTCACCTTCTGAGTGCTTACCTGCCTGGAATCACAGCATCTGTGCAGCCTGACTCTGGGGGAAGAGATGAGACCTTTGGCAAATCCTTTGGCCCTGCCTGATGCTGCCAAGGGCCCTCAGAGGGACTTCTAGTATAACTTGCGAAATAACTCCAGAAAGCGCTTGTCTCAAAATGCAAATTTTGTAATGCTGCTTTCTGGTGCCAGCAGGATGCAGCATAAATAGCAGGGTGAGGCTCACAGGCAATCCAGATCGAGTCAGCAGGATTGGAGCAATGTGCGACTCACAAGCACAGGAGCTGCTCGCCAGCACTGGTACAGTAGAGCTGTTGGGTACCCCCCACCCCGCCATCCTTTGCGCCTCTGCAGCAGCGCTGGTGGAGCTGCACACACGGCTGGTGTGTCTCTTTGCCTGCTGGTGGACGTGTCCACTCTGCATTTGGGAGTGCCAGGGCAGGGTGCTGGGGGGGCTCTTCCGAGTTGGCTGAGGGAGGAGGCTGGAGCGCTGGGTGTGTTTTTCGAGGCAAAAGGCCAGCCACGCTTTGAGAGCTCCAGCCTGCTCTGCTAACAGGAGGAGTGTGTGAGGGCTCTTGGCTTGCTTCTGAGCAGCGCTTTTGGAATATCGACATTCCTTGCTTGAGAAGCTCTCGAAAGCCAAATCTACCCGTTCTTCTCATTGGGGTGCCTTGGCCTGAAGTAAGAGGAACAGAGGCTATAGTTTGAGGAAGGCTTCTCTCTCTGAAGTTGCAACATGGGTTGCACCACACAAAGCAGCTGCTGGAAAATCCGAGGCTTGTCTCACAGCCACAGAACTAATTATGGTGTCTGTTAATCATGGACATTCCACCCACTCACCCCCGGGGTGGTTTGCAAGAGATCTATAAAAAGGCTTGGGCTGCCTGGTCAAGCAGCATGCTGTGACTCAGGGCTCATCATGGACTCTCACCCAGCCCAGCTGAGTAACCTCCTCCTCTTCCTCCTCTCTGCTCTCTATTCAGATGAGAAGGCGGCCTGTGCAGCAACACCAGCCTCCCAGGCCGTTGTCTTCAAGGCCCGGTAAGTGTCCTGCGTCATTTTGCAAAAGGACACTGGGGAACGGGGAGGGCGGCAGCTGCCTGGTGCCTCGGTGGTGGCAATGCGGATGTCGAGGGAGCTGCTGATGGGGCGCCTGCAAAGAGGCAGGAACCATTTTGCCCCATGAACTTCTCTGCCTGGGACTGGGAAGCTCCCGCTGAGCCAGCTTCCAGGTACCAAGCAGCAAAGACGGATGCCTCCTGCAGGAGCAGCAGCCGCCAGGCGCTTCCTGGGCCCTGGCGTTGGCCTTTTGCCCACAATCCATCGCACCTGCTCTGAGTTCTGGAGACCAAACGTGGCTCCCATCTAAATAAACAGAGACTGGATCTCGGAATGTGTGGAAGGGAACCTCGCCCGGGGAGGGAGGGAGGGAGAGAAGGAGCCCTTCCCCTCATCCTCCCCTCGCTTCTGGCAGGGCCAGGTGCTCCCTTGAGTCCGTATTTGCTATGCCCTCATAGAGATGGCGGCCCACATGCAATCCCGTTGGGCATGCGTCCCTCCCCCGGGGAAGTCAGCAGGGGCAGGCTGGGCTTCGGGGCTGGGCGTGGCTGCCGGCTCTCCCTGGAGTGGGCCAGTCACCAGCTTGGCGGGCTGAGTGGCCAGCAGATGGTGGGGGCAGCCCAGGACACTTTGCTGCCGGAGGCAGTCTGGCCTGACCCCCCACCCTCCTGCAAGTGGGCGCCTTGCCTCCTCCTCCTCCTCCGCCTCCTCCTCCTCCGCCTGGCTGCCAAGGCCAGCAGTGGTGGTGGTGGCGGCCCACAAGCACGCAGGGACTCCAACACCAGCCGGGCAGCGAACTCCTGGCTCAAGTCAGCCGGGGGGGGGGAACAGACGGGCCCCAGTGGGGCCCAGGGTGGCTCCCCACCTTCTGCCCCTGCCTGAGGCAGCTGACTCAGCCTGCCCCACAGAAGAGGTTGTCTGCACAGTGCTGGTGGTGGTCAGGCAGCGTCCGTGGAACCGGATACAAGCAGTCTGGCCTGCCGTGGGGAGTGGCTGAGGCTGGAGCAGGCTCTGGTCCCGTGGGGTGGAGGGGGCGGTGTCAGCAAGGGGCGCGTCGAGATCCACACACGGCTGGCAAGAGCGGAAGAAGGAAGATGTTGCTGCTTTGGTCTTTCAGAGTCTGGGATGTCAACCAGAAATCCCTTTACCTGCAGAATAATGAGCTGCTTGCTGGCCACCTGCAAGGCCCCAACTCTGCCCTGGAAGGTGAGCCGCTGTCCTCCGCTTCTGGCCGCAGGGCCGCCCCATTCTCCTGACTGCAGCCCCCCCCCCCATCTCCAGGCAAGGCTGAGGCCCCTCTGCTCTGTGGACTCGCCTGGGGAAAGAGGAAGCCATGGGAAGGAAAGGGGTGGTGGGCAGGGTGGGCTCCCTTCCTGCCCCACACCCGCTTGCTCCCCTAACCCCGTGGCAGGGGAGGTGGCAACTGCGACCCATTCCAATGAACTGCAGGGGGTGGGCACCAGAGGAGGCAGCGCAGGTTGCTTCTCTCCCTCCCTCCCTCCCTCCCTCCCTCCCAAGAACTGCACAGCCTGCAGGCTGGCCATTCATCCGGTAGAGCTGTCCTGTTAACTGTGCTGTTCGGCTTGACCATGGCCAGCCTGCAGGCCGCGTGGCTCTCGGGCTGAGCGGGGGGGGGGGGGGGCGCCCGAACTGCGGCTGGGAAGCAGAAGCAGCTGCGCCTCCTTTGGCGCCCCCTGGTGGCTCCTCCAGATAAGCCGCTCCTGGGAAGTGGTGCTCCCCACTCACTCATTCTTGGGCTCCTTCTGCCCCCAGCTCCTGCCCCCCTCCCTCTGCACCTCTGCCTCTCCGTCTGCACCTCTGCCTCCTCCAGGGGCTGCATCCTGGACCCAGAGACTATTGCTCAGTGGGGGGGGGGTCCTGCTGCTGTTGATCCCCATGTCTTGGTGCTCTCAGTCACCAGGAGAGGAAATGGGGCATTTGCTGGGCAGCCCAAATGCCCCCCTTTCCGTTTGGAGCTGGAGGCAGCCCCCCGCATCTCATTTCATCCTCCGGCACCTCAGGACCCATCATCAGGGGGGCCTCTGGGAAGGAGGCCCCCCAGCCTTGCCTCTGAAATGGCATCAGCATCCTGACAGACTCTCTTTCGACTCCCTCCAGAGAAGATTTACTGGGTCCACAACCGAGCCTTTGCCCATGAGAAGTTCCCCATCATCCTGGGCGTTCAGGACGGGAGGTGGTGCCTGGCGTGCTCCTCCGAGGCCCCTCCGGTGCTGCAGCTTGAGGTGAGGAGGAGGAGGAGGCCCCCTTGCCGTCCACTGCATTGTGGTGCACACTTGTCAGCACTGGCAGGGAAGTCTCACCATCAGCAACTTGTTTGACAGCCTGGGAGAAGGGAGCCAGAGGTGGGCCGTGTGTGTGTGCGCATGTGGGGGGGGGGGCTCGTGCCCAAAAGCAGAGCAGGAGGACCAGCCAGCCAGGCTCCAAGCCCTCCTTGCCCCCCCCTCCTCCTGTCCTCCTAGGCAGGGCTGCTCTCAGGTTGTACAATGAGGGATGAAGCAACTTCCTCTTCCTCGCGGTGCTGCTGGGGCACCATCCCGCCCACCGGCCAGTATCGCAGCTTCTCGTCCATAGCAATGGCCGGGGTGGGGGGGGGGACTCCCTTTGGCCACGTTCCCCTGGCTATTGGCAGCAGCCACTCCCCCTGGGTTGCAGGCAGCTGCTGGAACTGAAGTCTCTGAAGGGAAGCCTGGTGTGTGCCGTCCCCCCCCGCGCCCAGTGGGAGCAGATGCTTATGCACGATTTCCATTGCAGAACGCTTAGCAATTCCTCTCCTGTAGATATTAAGCACTGCAGAACCAACACAAGAAGAGGCCAGGTGGTGCACAAGGCAGAAACGCATCGCGGGGGGTGGGGGGGGGGAGAATCCGAATGCGTTTTCTAACACGAAGGAACAGACTGAGCAGGACCGTCCCCGGGAAAACCCGGGCTTGTCTCTGTAGTTGCAGCAGAAGTGGAGCTGCTTCATCCAGCTGAGCGTGTTGCATAGCAAGCGGCAGCGGCAGCAGCCTGGGTTTGCTAGGCCCAAAGGCTGGCCCAGCGGCAGGCCCCCACCAGAGAGAGCAGCTGCGGGCGGGCGGGCGGGCGGGAGGCTGCCCCCCCCCACCCCGGGTGGGAGCGGAGAGGCTTCCCTGCCTCCGACTGCTGGAGTCCCTGGGAAGGATCAGGAAGGCTCCGACGGGGCTCTGCTCCACCCCAGCCTCCGCAGAGCGGGTGTCTGCCTGGCAACTGGGGGGACCCGTCTTCTGCAGCTTTCCTGCAATGGCGATGGTGCCCGCGCTCTTCCCAGCCCTGGTGGCGCCCCTGCCTGCCTGCCTGCCTGCCTCACCAGCCTCTCTCCTCCTCCTCCTCCTCCTCCTCCTCAGAGCGTCAACATCACAGACCTGCTCAAGGACAGCAGGGAGACCTCGGCCCGCTTCACTTTCTTCCGCTCCTACAAGGAAGGGCTGTGGCGCTTTGAGTCTGCCGCCCACCCGGGCTGGTTCCTCTGCACTTCCTCGGGACCCAACGAGCCCCTCGGCCTGACCCAGGCGCCCGGACCGTCTCGTGTGGTGGACTTCTATTTCCAGCCCTGCTGAGCCTCCAGGAGGAGAGCAGGCCCTCCTCACCCGGGACCAGGGCCTGCGGCCGGGCCGGGCCGGGCCGGGGGTGCCCGCTGCAGCCGGCAGCCGGGACCTCCCAGCCACTCCTTTCTCTCTTTTTTAAAATTAAATTTTTATTCATTTTGACAATATCTTAACATTCACAACATATTGAGCAAATATGGACTTCCCGCTCACACCTCCTCGTGAATCGCCAACTGTAGAATTAGCCCTTGCTATAATAAGAATTCAAAACAGAGATCTAAACCTTACAAACACGATTTTGATCTACCCAACCTGCTAATATTACTAGATGTCAAACCCTGTTGTAAAATCCACATTAGGAAAAGAGTTCTTTAAATATAATGCGAATGGCTTCCAATCTTCTTCAAAGCATCAGCCGCTCCTTTCTCAGCAGCAGCTCTCTGGGGTCCCCCCCCTCCAGGAAGTTGGGGTTCTCACCTGGCTGCTTCCCAGGGAGCTGCCCTGCTGCCCCCGGCACCCTCCTCCCGCTCACCGGCCAGACGCCCCAGGAAGGATCTCCCAGGCAGGCAGTGACTGGGCAGGGGGGGGGACACTGAGGTGGGGCACAGATGGGGCCCAGAGCCTGGGTGGGTGGGTGTGCTGTGGCCGGCATCTCTGGAGGGGGCCCTTGCCCTCCTGGAGCTGCCCTTGCCGCCAGGTTGTGGGATGGGAGCGACCCCCTCCTGCTGCTTCCAGTCCCGGCATCTGTCCTGCCTCCCACCTGAGGGCTCCATCGGGAGCTCAGACGCCGCCTCTGGCATCCCTCCCCTGCCCACCTTGATCCTGGAGGGCTTCTGTGCTCCCCTCTCCCTGTGCGGGCCTCTTGCCCAGGCTGCAGCCGCCAATGGGAGACTGGGGGTGGGATTGGGATGCAAGCCCCACCGAACGGGGGTCCGTGCGTGTGAGCCAAAGGGGGCACAGCTGCCCCTGCTCCCCAGAGCCCCATGTGCTCCTCTCTCTCCCACCCTGGTTGTCCGTCCGGTAGAGCTGACTTGGTGGTAGCAAGCATGAATTTGCTTTGCTAAGCAGGGCCTGACCTGGTTTGCATTGGAATGGGAATGGGAGACTACATGTGTGAGATATTCCCCTGAGGGGCTAACGGGGCCGCTGTGGGAAGAGCACCTGCTTGCTGGCATGCAGGAGGCTCCCAGTTCCATCTCCCTGGCAGCAACTCCAAGATAAGGCTGAGAGGAGAGACTCCTGCCTGCGACCTTGGAGAAGCGGCTGCCCGTCTGTGTAGATGGACGAGGAGCTAGATGGACCAAGGGTCTGACTCAGTAGATGGCCGCTCCCTACGTAGCCCTTGTAACCTACCTGACAGATGGCCAGCCTGCAGGCAGCGCAGTCCTCCTTGGATGGGGAAGAGGCAAAGGGAGTTCTGGGAAGCAGAAGCAGCCACTGTGCCTCTCCCCCCTCCCCAAGACCTCGCTTCCCTTCTGCACCTGCTTGCCGGCTTCAGTTGCTTTCCCTCCGCAGCTGTTTGGGCCTCATGGGAGTGGGGGAAGATGGGGCCATTGAGGCTCCTTTAGAGCAGCCCTAGTGCTGGAATGTAAGCGTGCATGAACAAAACGCCTCTTGTTTAAAAGAATATAGGGGGAAAGAAAGAATCCGGCTGTTGGGAAGAAAAGCAGCGCAGCCCAGGGCAGAGGCTGGGCTCCCCTTGGGCCGGGGTTGACTTTGAACGCAGCTCCCAAGCAGGTGTGCCCGCATGTTGCTGCCCAGAAGGCAGCGGGAGACACAGGCCCCACGGCTGCCTCCTTCCCACGGGCCATGCAGGCTCAGACTGAGAATAAGGGGTTTCCCATACCCAAATCACCCGTGAATTAGCCACTAAGGAAACGGGTTTGAACGGATTTTCACTAACAAGGGATTGGGGTTGTGTGGGGGGGTGGGGGGGGCGTGTGGATTGCGTGTTCTCTGGGGAACCTGTTGCAGGATCAGCAGTCGTTCTATCTGGTGTGTGGAGAGGTTATGATTTGTCCCAGCCAAGAGGTGGGACTAGCGCTTGGTGGAGAGAGGGATCCTATTCTTCATTCGGCCGCTGGCTTCTTCAGTGCAATAAAGAAGACGTGCTTCTCTTCTCGGAGTCTGCTGCTTCCGCTACACTCGGCTTGCATATGTGTACATCAAGAGACAGTCCAGAGACCACACAAGCCTCCGGTGCGCTTCCAAGTGGTTCTACAGGGTCTCACTTCCAAGAGAGTGGAGTCCAGGATAGCGTTGGCCCTGGACCTCTCAGGGCTGGGCAGTGGGGTCCTGCCAGGTTCAGCTCCGACGCGCAGTGAACCAGCTGGCCATCTGTCAAGACAGCTGCCGTTCTTCTGTGCACACAATCCTCCTGCTGCGTTTGGAAGCAAAGAGCCTTCCTTCCTGCTTGGTCAGCTCTTCCATCCACAGGGCAGGAGAGCGTGCACAGAGCACAGCCTCCGCTGCAGGACTGCCACACACCCCTTCCGCCTTCGGACAAGCAAGCTTACTCCCATCCACAGGGCACCAAGCAGGAGGTGTGTGGAGCCTGAATCCGGAGTCCTCCACGGGGGCCAAACAAATGCAGCTGGTCCAGAGAAGATGGAGGTCCTGTGGGTGGGTGGTTCATCTGCCATGGGCAATGCTGTTCAGCCTCTTCTGGGTAGAGCTGCACGCCCCGGAAGGGTCAGGATCAGGAGAGAGGTGAGATCCAGTGATCCCTTGGGAGGCCCCAATGTCTTCTGGGCGTCGCCCTGCCTTTCACCAGCCCCTCCTGGCCTCACTTGGACTGCTGTAATGTCTATGCGGGGCACTGCCCTAAGACCGCCCAGAAACTTCGGCTGGTGCAACCGGCAGTGGCCAGAGGTTAGGGCCTGCTCCCACCCAGAGGGAGCGCCTCTCCCCAGTGCCCCAGAGCTGCCCTGTCCCCTGTCTTCAACATGCTGGTGTTAAAATGGCTCCCTTGATGGATGGAGACCTGTGGTGATCCATAAAACGCCCTTCTTTTTTCAAACTCCTAAATTGGAAAAAGACCCTTGTTTCATGGCTGGTTGCAGATGGCACTAGGAATATGACACGACGCCCCCCTTTGTAATGTGGATTTCCCATTTTATTTTTCATAGTAATTTGCACTGAAACAGCCATTCCAACCATTAGCATCTGGAACAACCTGCACTCTTTCGGAGGAAGTCCTCCATCCGTTGCCCATCTGTTTTCTGCCGGCACTTAAATAGCCACATTTATAAAGCCTCCTTTGTTGAGAACAGTGGTGCAATTCTGCACTGCCCACTAACATGGGCAAGGCCAAAGTGCCTCAAACACCTCCCTTCTCTGGCTGGCAGTGTGGGAGGAACAATGTGATTCCGCCGTGGCTGAAGACAGGAAAGCGTCCACTGACTGGCACCGCAAAGGAAAGGCCAGGAGGCTGCTTGCACGGCCTTCCGTGTGATGCTGAAGCAGGGCCTGCGAAGGCCGGGCCCCATAGGCACACCGGAAGCTCCTGTGGTCCCAGGGAGCCAGTGGGGGGTGGGGGAGCGGAAGTGTTGTGCTAGGACTGGGGAGACCTGAGTTCAAATCCCCCCACTCAGACATGGAATTCACTGCGTGAGTGAGGAGAAGGAGCGGCATGCAAATGCTCCATACTGACTGGCCGGGCTCTCCACAGTTTGGGGCATCAGCCTTTCCTGGAGGTGCCCTACCTGGAGATGCGGCCACCAGGGGTTGGACCCGCCACCTTCCGCAGGCCAAGGAGAGGCTCTGCCACTGAGCCCATCCCCCGCGCTTGCCCCCCCCCATCATCGGGGCTTTGTTGAGCGGGTGGCGTGATGCCCCCGGGGGCAAGACGGGCCCCTTCCTCCTGCACGGGCTGCTTGTGCCTTCTGCTGCCAGGCAGGTCCCTTGGGGGAAGGCGCAGGGAGGCCAGCAGTGTGGGTCCTTCCTTGCTTCCCGGGCTTGTGAGTCATGCCAGAAACCTCCATGCAGGGTTGCTTCACTTATTCCCTCGCTGCTGTTTGACTGAAACCCGCCTGACTGGAGCATCCAGGTCTTGCTCTGGGCAGAGAAGAATCCTGATGATGGCGGCTGCTTGGAATGTGGGGCGGGAGGGAGGGAGGGAGGAGGGAGGGAGAGGCGGCTCTGGAGTTGGTGGGAGGCTCAGAGCAGCTGGGGGGGTGAAGGTGGGGGTGCTCCCTCTCTCTCTCTGCACAGGTTGTTGCTTGCCCGCCCCCACGTATGCCCAGCTGGGATACTTGCAGATATAGTCTCGTTGTTTTTGCTGCGCAAGCTGCTTTAGTTGCACAGCAGTATCTCTACACCAGTCATCACGGCAATCTCTCCTGCTTGCAGCAGCAGCAGCAGCAGCCAGCCTGGCCCTGGGACCCCTTACAGTGTGGGGAAGCTGGCTGGCGTGGGGCTGGCGGATGCTCTCCTCAGTGTCTTGGTGCCTGCCTGGCTGGGAGACCAAGGGGTCTCCGCTGGCTGACTGGGCCCTTTGCGGACCGAGCGACACCTTTGTGCCTCTTTGGTTCTCTGGGCTGCTGGGCGGTCAGAAGAGGTGGGGGCTGCAAGCAGCCAGGGCAGCCTCTGGCTTGCCTCCAGCTGCAGCTCACCATGCAGAGGTCGCAGGGGCCAGGCTTTGGTATGGTCACACGTGGAAGAGGCACTGCTACTCCGGGACCAGACCCCCCGAGTAGCGGCCACACGACCGAGCCCCTCTTGGCAGCCGGGATGCCCTTGGTGTCCCACCATGAGATCTGGGGCTGCAGCCAGCACTCAGCAGTTCTGGATCCCACCCTTGTCCTGCTTGGCTGTGGCTGTGAGATGGCTGGGGAAACACAAGGGACTCTGCTTGTCCTCTGCAGCACGGCCGCTATTCAGGGCTCTTTGTGTGAACTGCAGGCCTTGTCTCCAGGCATGGACTGTTCAGGGGGTGGCAGGGGCAGCCCCCCCCCTTTGCATCAGGCAGGAGGAGGACGGCTCTCTTCCTCAGTGGACTTCTGAAGGGTCTTCCAGACTGAGAGCCCTTGGCCGGGGGGGGGGGGGGGGCTGCAAAGCATTCTGCAAAGCCTGCCACAGATTAGGGTGCGGGCCAGAAAAGCCCCTTGCCTTGGGTTGCCACATTTATTGGGGAGAGATTCCCCATGGATGCATGCATCACACCTGTCTTGGTCCCTTGCAGGATGGCGGGCAGTTTGGGCAATTGGCAGCTTGATCCAGACGCAGAGCAAGAGACCATGCCACACCCTGGCAAAATGGCGCTGGGTGGGTGGGAGAGATGGCGTCTGTGCCTCCTCCTACCCCTCGGGTCTTGCACTCGGCCCATTCTGCCTTGACCCAGGACTTTGGGCAGGTGGACTGCCCCTGCCCCTGCCCCCCCCGCCTCATTCTCTCTTTACTGGTGCTCATGGCAGTGCTGGGATCCAGGGGTGTAGACTTCTGAATATGGTTTGCATTTGAATGGGAGACTACTATGAGCACTGTAAGATATTCCCCTGAGGGGTTGGGGTCATTCTGGGCAGAGCACCTGCAGGCATAGAGCACCACTAGCTTTTCGCCTTGTCATTCTCATTCTAACCAGAGAATTATAGACTGCAGCTGTGCCTCCTAAGAACTTGCTGAGCCTCCACAAAGTCAACACAGGACTGACAGTGTTCAACTGACTGAAAAAGTTGAGCATGAAAACTTGCTGATACTTCCTGGCAGCCGGGAGGGGGGCATTGCCTCCCCCAGGAAATCCAGAGGAGGGCTTGAGTGCCACTGCCACCGCCCCCACCTGGCAACCTGGTGGGGGCATTGCCCCCTCTGGGAAATCCTGGAAGGGGCTTGAGCCCCCCTTCTCCCCATGAGGTTCACGCCCCTGCTGGGATCTTGGCACATGTGAGCTCTTCTCCAGACTTTGTGCCTACCAGGAAGCACCAGCTAGCAATCAAGGACTGCATCTGCCCACCACGAAGCCTGGGCCGAGGAGATCCTGGAGATCCTGTCACCATCACTCCAATGGACAGGCTCTCCAGAGAGAGACTTCATCCTAACTCTGGCAGCCATTCGTCTTCCAGTGCTGATCCGGCACTTCTGCCCTCAGTGGGCTGCCCCAAGGGTTTTCCCCAGCAGCACTAAGGCTCTCCACTCATTTGCATTCTGTTGCTCTGCCTCTGACCCAGTTCTGAGAGGCGGGACAGGCATATAAGTGTGAGCTGGCAAGCCCAGGGAGGCAGAACTTGGAGCCAGGAGGAGGAGGAGAGGCAGTTTGCCCAGCGTCTCGGAGGATCCCAGGTAATGCCCCTCCGCACCCTGTTGCTGCTGAAGGACAGAGGCCCACCCCCACCCCTCCCCTCCTCCTTGGCCTCTGGTTGTGCTTCTCGGGAGGAGCCTCGTCTGCATTGAGGGAGCTGCCACATTTGCAGATGATGCCCAAGTAATCAGTGATGTGAGACCCCCAGTGCCAACTGAGGGGATGGAGAACCCAATGGCAGCTGCAGCTCCTCTAAAGAGAGTGCAGAGTGGTGCCTGTTGTTGGGGCAAAAAGCCCAGGCTTTGCACAGAGCCTGCTGGGGGTCTGAGCTGCTGGCAGCACCTCACCAGGAGCAAGATCTGGGGTTGTGGTGAAGAAGAGCTGACTGAAAAGCTTGGCCCCGTGAGCAGCAGCAGCAGCAGCGGCGGCAGTGAGAAAGGCCAGTTCCATGCCAGGGTTAATAGGCAAGGCATGGAAGCGAAAACAGCCGGAATGTCACCACCCTGGGGCCCGTCTGCAGTGCAGCCACACCTGCACTGTGGCTGCAGTTCTGGTTGTTGCATCTCAAAGACAGAGATTGCAGAGCTGGAAAGGGTGCCGAAGAAGGGGACCCACACGGTTGGTTTTGTGGTGCTGGGGCTGGGGCTGGGGGCTGGAGGAAGACTACAGGGGCTGGAGCTTCTTTGTGCAGAGAAAAGGTGGCTGGGCGAGGGACAGGATGGAGGCTTCCCCAAACTGTACCTGCTGTGCAGGGTGGAAAGACAGAGGCGGCTTTCTTCCTCTTTCACCCCACTTGAACCAGGGACAGCCCGTGCAGGTGTGTGGCTGGAGGTCCTAGAGAGGCGGACAGAAGCACTTCTTCACACTCAGCTCACCCAAGGAAGTTGCTGCCGTGGAATGCAGAGGTGGCCACCAGCGCAGGCAGCTTGGAAAGGCATTTCTGAAGGCGGCGGCGGGGGGGGGGGGATTCCCGGAGGAGGAGAGGAGTTCTGTCACTGGCTGTTAGTCATGATGAAGGTCATTCCGAGGCTTAGAGGCAGTCTACCTCTGAACGCCTGCTGCCGTGGGGAGGGGCAACTGAAGAGCGTGGGAGGCCTTCATGCTTGTGGGCTTCCCAGAGTGTCTGAATGGCCACTGTGTGTTGCACGGGATGATGGGCCTTTGACGTAATCTATCAGGGCTTGAAGTTCTTAGTACTGGGCTGAAAAGCAGAAAGCAGGACAGCATGTGAGAAAAGGAAACTCCTTGCAGGCTGCCAGGCCTCCTCCTTACCACGGCTGATCCTGGCTTGGCTATTCCTTGTGCTGCTGTTGAGATCTTTCCCAGTTCTCCGCTGTGCTTCATGTCTGCTGAGAGTGGGGCTCTGAAGCAGAGCATTCATATGACATGCTAAATGTTGGCCTGTGAGGCATGACTGATGTGTGTCTCTTGGGTTCAGCCTCCAGGGGCCAGCACCAGGGCACTTCAGGTTCTGTGCCCCATCCTCCCACTCAGGCAAGAGTTGTTTGGGGCCTGGTCTCTGCACTAGAAGGAACCGCCTTAAGTGGCGCAGCGGGGAAATGCTCGATTAACAAGCAGAAGGTTGCCAGTTCAAATCCCTGCTGGTACAATACCGGGCAGCAGCGATATAGGAAGGATATAGGAAGATGCTGAAAGGCATCCTCTCACACTGTGCAGGAGGAGGCAATGGTCAACCCCTCCTGGATTCCACCAAAGAAAACCACAGGGCTCTGTCCTTGCTGCACTGGAGCGCCACCCCATGATGGACAAAGAGGGTACAGCAGCTCATCAGCGCAGATGGACCAGGCAGACTGGGTTGTCCCTAGGAGCCTGGCTGGCCTGATGCAACTGGAGGGCTCCTCAGTCTGAGCACCTTGTCACCCTGAGCGGCCACACAGACGGCCCTGCCCCCTTTCTTCCTGACTGCCTGTGTTGGGAACTCTCAGTGGTGGGCCTGGCCCCGGCTCTGCTGTTGGCCTTTGGCCATCCCTGCCTGCATGGTCCGGCCCCCTGCCCAGGGGTGTAACTATAATGGAGCAAGGGGAGACAATTGCCTGGGGGCCCACTGCCTTGGGACCCCCCCCCCCGAGGCAAGTCACATGACTGACTCCCCCAGCCGCACACCCACCTGGGCTTCCTTCAGTTGCATTCATCCTCCAAAATTGATGTGGGTGTTAAGACCTGGAGCTACCAGAACAGCAGGTCTTTCTCTAGTACCATTCGGAACATAGGAAACTGCCATGTACTGAGTCAGACCATTGGTCTATCTAGCTCAGTATTGTCTTCACAGACTGGCAGCAGCTTCTCCAAGGTTGCAGGCAGGAATCTCTCTCAGCCTTATCTTGGAGATGCTGCCAGGGAGGGAACTTGGAACCTTTTGCTCTTCCCAGAGCGGCTCCATCCCCTCAGGGGAATCTCTTACACGCTGCTCACACACCAAGTCTCCCATTCAAATGCAACCAGGGCAGACCCTGCTTAGCTATGGGGACAAGTCATGCTTGCTGCCACAAGACCAGCTCTCCTCTCCATAAATTCAATGACTTGCATCATCCACAATTTACAAAACCTTTTAAAAAATAATTTAGGATGATGTTCTATTGTGGCACACACACACACACACACACACACACACACACACACACACACACACAATTTTACAATGCTTTTTGTTACCACTATTCAGCTCTGGGCCAGCTCCAACCTTGCTATGCTCCTGCCCCAGCCTGAGTCTATTACTCATGCCTGACCTGGCTGTGTCCTGGCAGCAGAACGGTTTTCTCCCAGCCCTGCAATGGGACAGAATGCAAGACTTCGGTCAGAGGGGGAGGAGGAGGAGAGGAGGCCATGGCGGCCATGGCAATGCCCTTCCTGCAGCCACTTGCCCCATGGCGCACTAGTCCCCACGATCAGCTCTTCTGCTTTCTTGCTGGGACAGCCTTCAGACATCTGGAAATGTGTCACCGGACTCTCCTTGGAACATCTTTTTCCTCTAGGCCAGACGTGCTCAGCTCTTTCAGCTCTGCTGCCCCTGCCCCATCTCTGTTTCTTAAACGTGATGACACAAAACTCTGGTGGAGACTGAACCAGAGTGAAGGGGCTGTGGTTGTCACTGCATTGCATCATGTCGTGCAGAGGAGGGTTCTGGGAATGCCAGCTAAGCAAGACACAGACACAGACACAGACACACACACACACACACACACACACACACACACACACACTTAAACTTGCATGTGCTCATTGCTCCAGACTCAGCCTAGACCTCTTCTGGACATATTCCCCATAGACAGAGATTCTGTGCTTGCAGCTGCACCACACTGTGGGTTCTTGCTCAGCTTGTGGTCAACTGCAGTGCCTCAGGCACCTCTGCCAAGGCAGGTGTCCCTGTCTGAGACTTGTGCACTCGTGTTTTGATTTGGGGTTATTGGGGTCAAGTCCTCCTCCTCCTCCTCCCACCGCTGCCCGAGGCAGGCGGGTGGGGAGGCAAGAGAGCCCCTTCTCAGGGGCAGCAGCCAGAGCCTGGGACCCTCCGGCAGGAGCCTGCCTGGCCTCTTCCTCCCTGCTGACTTTGGGGGGGATTCGTGAAGACTTTGTGTGCTGCTGACAGGACGTCTGCTACTCTGTCCCCAGAATGCACATGTGGTTTATGCTGCGGAATGATTTGATTCACTTTTTTAAAAAAGTGGTTTGAATTATCTGTATTTCATTATTCAATGCAATGGGCCGCGTCTCTTCTGACAAGATGTGCAGCCGGGCGGCTCAGTGGCTAAGCAGGGGTGTCTGCCCGGCTGCTCCTCCGGCTCCCCGGCTGCGCCAACCCGCCTCCTCTCGCATTGGGGGTGCTCCTGATGTCAGGACTCCACGGCAGATCTTGCTGGGGTTTGTTAATGTGCACCCCCAGTGAGTAAAACAGCAGAGCACTAAGGAATGAGCACCACGCCAGGCCCAGAGGAGGGTTGTGTTGTGGCAGCTGTTGAGAGAAAGCGCATGGAGAGCCTGGAGAAGGAAATGCTAAGTACGCCTGGACAGGGAAGCCTAACCCGACTCTAAAGGACCACATGATGACTAGGTAAGGGGGGGGGGCGGGGGGGAGGTTTCCACCTGCTCTCTAAGAGGCGAGGAAGGATTGCGACTCAGCCCAGGAAATACCTGCAGTGGCAGCCCAGGAAGGCACCTCCAGCCGGGCGGGGCAGCAGGGGCACCTCTAAGAGGAAATTAATCTGTGGCGGCATCTGGACGCTGTTGGGAGCCGCAACGTGCCGCCCAGCAGCCCCCACGGCGGGGAATCGCCTCCGCCACTCACCTGCCCGCTGGTGGGACTCAACTCCGTGGAAGCCAGGTGAGTGGCGGAGGCGATTCTCTGCCGGAGCGGCTGCCGGGCAGCATCCAGGTGCCGCTGAGCACCGCATTAATTTACTCTTAAAGATGCCCCCCCCCCCGCCGCCCCCGGCGCGCTCACGGCCGCCACTGAATACCTGTAGAGTCCGATCCAGGGTGAGAGTCAGGAGGAGGCGAGAGGCCACAGCAGACCTGCAGGCGTCCTGGCCGGCCTTTGCCGGCATGGTGTGCACCTCAGGCTGTCTGAGCAAAGGGCCCTTTCGTCTGTGCAGCCATCGCTAGACCCCTGCCGGGGGGGGGCGGCGGCAGAGGGGCGCAGCCCTGCCTGCTCCCTGCAGCTGCCTGCCGGAGAGGCGGGGTTCTCTGGCTGGAGTCCCGGTCCTTCTGCAGCCGGCATTGTGCTGTGATTGACTGCCGGGCGGAGTGAGCGGAGCGGTGGCGGCGAGGGAGGGGGGCATCACTGGGGCTCTCTCCTTTGGCTTCGGGGGGGGGGCAGCTGGGCACCCACACCTTTGCTCCGCTCCTCCCAGCCACTGTCCCCTTTTGGCCTGTCAGCTCCACCAGCAGGGCTAGCGACGCCCTGTGCCTGCTGTCAAGCCCTGAGACGGGTGTAAGCAGAGGGAGCAGCAGTCTTGACCCCCCCCCGAACCCCCAGCAGTAGGTGCAGTTCAGGGGCAGGTCGGTGGGGCAGGCAGCACCTCTTCCACCCCATCCTGCCCGTCCCACAGACCCCCCTCCTCCTCCTCAGCCGCCCTCTTGCGCCCTTCTCTTTGCAGCAGAGAGCAGCACTAAAGGGTTGACTGACCTCTTTTACAGAACCAACTCCAGGCAGCTTGCAGGCGCCCCTAGAAGCGAGGAAGAGGAAGAGGGAGAAGATGTCCAGGCCACGCAAGGTCTGTTGCCTTCCATGCTCCCCCTCCCCCTCCCCTCACCAGAGAGCAGGGTGGGGCCCCTGGGGAGCCTGCAGAGGTCGGGAGGGGACTGTCCTCCTCGGCAGTTGGGGGGGGGCCCTCACACCTTGGCAGCCGCTTCCCCACATGGCAGGCAGGTCTGCCTCAGCAACAGGAATGTAAAACCTGCATGTAATGATTGTAATGTGTGCCAGCCAGGACCTCCTCCCTGCCACTTCTCAGCCAACACACACATTCATTCATTCATTCATTCATTCGATTTCCATACTGCCTTTCCAAAAATGGCTCACATGCTGGTTCCTGCACAGATTCTGAGATGGGAGGGAGCTGACTGGCCCCAGAACTGGGCCCCAGACCCAGCGCCCCCCACCAGCCCCTGACTGGAGCCCAAAGCTAACAATGGCTACCAAGGAAGTCTGCTGCAGCACTCAAGTAGGGTGGCGGTTTTCTGGCTTGAGGTGGGGAGACTCTGAAAACTATGAATCTGGTTTAGCAGTGTGTGTGTTTGGAGGGGGGGGGGGTCATCCCTTCTTGCTGCCCAGACTTCATCGTTAGAGGGTGATTCACAGTGGTCAAGTAGGACTCATCATTAGTATGGCTGATATGTTAAATCACCACCAATGTCATAAGCTAACAATTAATCAAAGGATATGTATGCATTCAAAAATGCCTTTGGTTTCCTTTGGGAACCACATGAAAGAGGCTTACACATAACACTAGAACCAGGGGTCATCCCATGAAATTGAATAAGGAATTCAGAGTATGGATTTCTGTGGGGTTGCCTTCCACAGCGCAGGGGCAGCCACTGAGAAGGCTGCCTCTGAGTCGCCACCAGACGTACCGGTGGTAACTGGAGACGGACCTCCTCAGATGACCTCAACGTGTGGTGGGAATCATGCAGAAGAAGGCGCTCCCTAAGGTGACCCAGACCCAAGCAGTTCAGGGCTATAAATGTAATAACCAGCACTTTGCATTTCGCCCGGAAACATATCGGCAGCCAATGCAACTGTTTCAAAACAGGCATCATATGGTGTCTCTCCGGGTTGCCCCAGAGACCAGTCTGGCTGCTGCATTTTGAACTAACTGAAGTTTCCGGACTATGTACAAAGGCAGCCTCATGTAGAGTGCATGGCAGTAGTCAAGCCTGGAGGTGACCAGCTGATGCTCCACTGTTTTGAGGTCACCCTCTTCAAGGAATAGACACAGCTGTTGAATCAGCCGAAAGGGTAAAGCTTTACCTGTTAAATCACGAATAGTATGAGGAGGAATCCATTTTGACTGTTACTGGGGTTTGGGCACCCAACAGGCAGGCCCCACTGCTGGCCTGCTCACACTCAGTGGGGGCGGGGCGGCGGCGGGGTGGGGGGTGGACCAGATCCTTCTGGCTGTGCCTGAGGATGAGTTTCAGATAGCTAATCTTGTAGCCCTCAGGGTCCAGGCATCCGGATAAAGACAGATCAGCTTCCTTAATGGAGATATGTGGTCTCAATAAGCAGGTGCCTCCAATGGGCTCTGGGTTTCCTCCTGAATTCCTCTCCAGGCCCTTTCCATGGCCCCGTGATGCTGCCTCTGTGTGCCACACTGTCCATTCGCCTTGACCGATCAGCTTCAGGGCTCGTGCTGGTGAACCCACCTTGTCACTCACTCCCTGCCCGCAGGATCCACAGCAGCAAAGTCAGCAGCAAAATGATTGCTGTAGAGCTCAAAATGTCCAGAGCAACACAGACAGCCCTTCATGCCTGTAGCTGCCCCACCAACTCTGCGGCCCCCACATTAGCCATGGAGGGAGGCACCCAGCAGGCCTGGCCCTGCCCTGCCCCCCGCCCAGCGGCATCACCCTGCCACGCTGCTGCCCACCCCTCTCCCACACATCACACAAACCCCAAGCTGCAGGGGCGCGTACAGCAGTGGCCCCCTTGCCCACTGAGCCCGCTGGGCACACACATGCCAATGCTGCTGCCCCCAGACAGGCAGATCTGGAGCCAGGCTGGTAGTTCAGTCAGGAACAGACCAGGCCCACCTGGCAAGCATGAGCCAGACTGCCATGTTAGAGAACTGGAGAGAGCGGGGTGGGGGTGGGGGGTCAGGGTCCACCTGACTCCAAAGACTCTAGGCAGTTCACACAAATAAATACAATAAAAACAAAACAGCTATTAAACCAACCATTGGAAACAATTCAGAACACCCAACAATTACGAACAGCCAGACTTTAAAACATGTGCCGTAAGGGCTCTTTGAAAGGCTAGGGAGTGTCCCTGCTGCTGGTGTGACCGTGTCCCTGTCCAGACCAGCAGAGAGTCTGCTCCAGGCTGATACTGGAGGTTGCCAGGGCTCCAAAGGGGGAAAGGCATTCCTCGCCCACGTGGGACCCTCCACATAAAGACCCCCTTCTCTTCTCCTTAGCCCCAGAGCCCTGCCTTCCAGCCATGGGCCACGTCGCAGCCCTTCGGACAAGCATCAGGGGGGACGCTGCAGTCGGAAAACGCAAGAGGAAATGTGACGGACCCCAACATGGTGGCGCTCTTTGCACGTTTCTTTGGCAAAGGTATGGGGCTTCCTCGGCTGGGCATTCACAGCCAACAGAAAGAAGAGATTGTTCAAAAGGCATCCCAAAGAAACAGGGGTGGAGTGGGGTGGGGGGTGGGGCAGATATACAGTTGTTGGCCTGACAATTTAAGACCCAAAGATGTCCGGTGACACAGCAGGGGCACAAGGTCGATTTTGCTCACACTGGAGGCGGCATTGCCTCAGGGCAAGAGGAGCAGACCAGAAAGTGCCCAGAAAGTGCCAGGCAGGCGGGCTCCCTCTCTGGGAGTGCTCCAGAAACAACGGGGCCGCCCAGCTGCTGTGGGGCGGGGTGGGGGTGGAGAGCCCCCTCAGGCCTGGCTGGGAGCCAGGCTGGGTTCCCCCCGGGCTCCCTCCCACCCCAGGCAGGGTCCCAAGCCGCTCTCCTGGCTGTGACCACCCGCGTGTCTGGGCTCCCTCCCCCCCAGGTTCAGGAGGTGAAATCTCCATCAACTCTTCCGAACACAGCGGCTTATTGCCACCACCTGTGGATTACAGCCTCCGAGACACTGACCAGAAGGGTCTCTATCTGCATGAGGAGAACTTGGTGGTGGCCCCTCTGCAAGGCACCAACTCTGCCCACGAAGGTGATTTCCCCGTTTCTCCTAGGAGGAGTTTCCCAGCCATCCTCCCAGAAAGGTTGTTCAAGGCTCTTCTGCTCTGACTCTGCATTTGCGGGAGAGAGTCCGGGCACACAAGGGACCGAGTGCCCCTGCTTCACCCCCTAGCAATGCATTCCAGGCAGATGGTCTGTTTAGATGCCACACATCCCTTTCCGTCTAAATCCGCATGTTCTGCCCAACTGACTGGTGGCCTTCTGGAAATACCCCCTTTGCCTCTTGCCCTGCGGCAGCTTCCCTACGTCCTCCTGGGTGTGAATCTACGCTGTAGCCCAAAACAGGCCCAAGCAAGACCCACAAGCAGGCTGTGGTTATCTGGGTGCCAGAAGCGTGGACAGCTCTTCTGGACTCTTGGATCATGGCCAGCCCTCCTGCAGAGACTGAGCGCTGGACCATCAAGAACAATTAGGAATGCCTGGCCCTCGAAGAGTATTCCCTCCCTCTGGCCCCCGCCCAGTGATTAGGGGACCCAGCCACAGCTGAGCAAGCGGGCAAGCCACAGAGGAAAAAGCCCTCCAGGTGAAGGCAGGGCTGCTCCACTTTGACCCTCCTGCAGATGTGGGCCTACAGTCCCCATAATCCCTGGCCACTGTGGCTGGGGATGATGGGAGTTGTAGTCCAGAAACAGCTGGGGGAGTGCTAAATTGACCAGGCCTGGGTGCTTTCCAGCTTAGCTGCTCAAAGGCGGCTAAATGCCTCGTTCCAGCCAATTGCATTCAAAATGTAAAATCTGCAAAGTGGGGGGGGGGAGTCTCGCAAAAACTAACAACCTGGAAAAACGGCAACCTTTTTCGCTGGACATACAACGTTTTATCAATAAACTGCAGCGATTAAATCTGAAACAAGGCATTGGAAATGTGAACGGCCCCCTGCTGTCAGCACAGGCACTGCGGTGTCGCAACGCAGGAAGTGTGGAAGCAGCCTTCCGAGATCCGCCGTGACTCCATTGCAGGGTCTAATCTGGAAAGCGCCCTGGTTTAAGAGGAGAGTTAGGGGTCTGGCCAATCCACTTGGGCAACAAAAGAAGCAGGAAGGGTGACAAGGCTCATGACAGACGTTTTCCAGCTTCACATACTGTGCTTGCTTGCAGCCTCGACTCTCACATGCCCCTGCCCGCTGCTGCTGCCTTTTAGACCCAGTCCTGACTCCGTAGAGCAAGGGGTGCCCACCGAAGGACCTGTCAGCAGTCTACATATGTGGGACGGTCTAAGCGTTAGTGGCACAAGAGTGAAAGCGTGAGCCTCATCTTAGGATTTCCATGCTTGGGGGGTGGAGAGAAGTAAATGTGAAGACAACTCTTCTCTGAAACTGAAGGGTTTCTAATCTTGTTTTTAAAAACACCCCTGGTTTTTTTAAAAGGAAATTCACTGACTTGCCTAAACTGTGTGTGGACAACAGGCGATATCTGCCGTCTCCATGGAGCTCTAAGGCTCAGCACTCGTGCTGCACGTTAAGATGTTCAAAGCACCTCCTGTGTAGAGTCACAGTGATTCTTACATGAGCTCTGCTACCCCAATTGCAAAGCTATGGCAGGAGCTCCCTCGGCGAAGGGAGGGCAGAGGGTGGCTGGGAGTCAGTGTCTTGTCATCCGAAAGGTCCGGCTGTGCCTCGCAGTGGAGTGCCGGATCCTGCTCCTGGCTCAGCACGAGTCCCGGTCACTCTCCCGCCCTGGCTCTTCAGTTGTTTTGCAGAGCACTCAAGACTGCAGCCAAAGTGCTCATGAGGGGGTTGCAGGCCCCCAAATTGCCACAGGAGGACGGAGGAAGCTGCCCCTACTGCTGCTGCTTCTGGGGAGGGGTCCTGGGAGCTCCTGCAAGCAAAGCAAATCTCCGGCCCAGGTTTCTCATCATGACCTCATCCCCGAATCACTAGAGTGGGGGGGGGGTCATAACAAAGCTGATCCAGGGAACTCGGATCCGGAGGAGGGGGGGGCATCACTAGAACCAGCCCCCCCCCGGCTCCCATGCCACAAGCCTGAGCTTGAAATGGTCTCGGCACTGAAGCCCCTGGAGCAGCCCCCCCCCCCCGCCAGGAAGACCCCTGAGGAGTCGGCTCCTCCCACACCAGCCCACGCGCCCCCCCCCCCACATCTCCACACCAGCACTGGCAACAGGCTGGGCAGGATCAGACAGGGAGGAGCAGGAGCAGGAGCAGGGGGGGGGTCAGGCAGCCTCTTTCGGACTTCCGCTCTCCAAGCAGGGAGGCAGAGCCCAGAGAGACTGAGCGCTCCGTCGGCCTCTGGCTGCTGCTGGAGCCTCCTCCTGTGGCACTGTGGCTTGCCTCGCTCTGCCCGTGGGCTCTTGCCTGTGGGGCAGGACAGGCGAGGGTAAGACCTCCCCCGTGCCATGAGCCCGGCAAGTGGCCTCAAGCAAGCAAGCGGTTCTCCCCCCACCCCACCCCTCCGCACTATGGGGGAGAATAGCACCAACCTTATGGGTTGCGTTACAGCCCCTCACATTCAAGAAAGTGCTGTGCAAGGTCCTTGTGGTCTAGGGTGGCTTCTTGCTGCTGGGAAAATGTGATTCCCCCACAAGAGCCGCTTTTCCTTGAGAGAAGTTGTCCGGCTTCCTCACCCCGACGGCTGAGCCACCACAGCTCTGCATTCGGGGCAGGAAGGGGGGGGGGGGGGCTGCAGGGAGCAGTTGGGGGCAGCACAGCCGGCCGGCCGGCCAGCAGGGCTAAGGCCTCTCCCCCTCCCTCCCTCCCTCCCTCCCTCTCTCCTGGCAGAGACGATCAGCGTGCTCCCCAACCAGGACCTGGAGCGGAAGCGGATCCCCCTGATCCTGGGCGTCCGAGGCGGCTCCCAGGGCCTCTCCTGTGGGAAGGCTGCCGAGCCCAAGCTGCAGCTGGAGGTGAGTGGCGGGCCCTGGGGCTGCCCTGGGAGCGCCGCTCTGCAGGGGCCAAGGGGGGGGGGGGCTGGCTGCTGCTGCCCCTTTCCGGGCTCCCAGCCCCCCCACTCTCACCCGCTCTGCTCTCTCCGGCAGGACAGCAGCCTCAGCTCCCTCTTCGGCAGCGGGGAGGAGGCCAGGCGCTTCACTTTCTACAAGAGCTACAACGGCATCACCCACACCTTTGAGTCGGCCGCCTACCCGGCGTGGCTCCTCTGCTCCTCGGTGGAGGCTCACCAGCCCCTGGCCCTCACCAAGGCGCCCGGGGAGGGCGCCAGCATCACGGCCTTCCACTTCGAGCCCAAAGAGCCTCCAGCCTAGGCCAGAAGAGGAGGAGGAGGGGCCGGGGCTGGCCTGCTTGCTTGCTTGGGGCGGGGGTGTTTCGGGGGGGGCTCAGGCCGGGGACAGAGGCCGCCTCAGGACCCCTGGGTGGTGGAGGGTGACGGCCCCAGGGGCTTGCAGGAGGGGCCGTGGGTGTGGGTCAGAGGAGGCCAGGGGGCTGCCCCGTGTGGGCAGCTGGGGCTTGGCTGGAGTTTCAGGGACCTGCTTCTTCTTTTGCATTGGGCATCATTACCCAGACGCAGAGCTGCAGTCAAGGGGAGCCAGGAGAGCGGCGGGGGGTGTGTGTTTAGATCTCAACGGGCCAGCCATGCACAGGGCCCGGGCTCCTTTCTCTGGGCCCAGGACAAACTTGCAAGACTCCCTGCCTGTTCCGGGCCCCTGGCAGACAGATGGGGGGCTCATTTCTGCTGGCGCTGCAGTTACAGCCAGGCGCTTATTGGCCCCGGTCCTCGAGACCCCGTGAGCTGTCCCTGGCATCTCCCTCCCTCCCTCCCGCCCGTCCTCCAGGGGCTCCACTCAGGCACTGGCATCGCTGCTGGCTGCTGGGCCTGGACATCCCACCCAAGCAGCCGCCCCACCTGGCTGCCTCCTGCTGCTGCCCCAGGGAGGATCATTCTCGGGGGGGGGGCCCTCCGGCTCCTGGGCTGCTGGATCCTTCCTCCTGCGGCCGCTCAGCTGCGCAGGCCGATGAAGGCAGGGCTCCCCCCCACGGCCCAGCTTCCGGGTTGATTGGCTTGGGGGGGCAAAGGCGCCCCATGCCTTGGGAGGGCCGTCTCCCTGCTGGCCCTTTTCAGCCCCTCTGGGACAGGGAGCCACCTTTCGTTCTTTTGCTACGCAAACCGATTTGTGGACTTTTCTTGGTCAAAAAGTGGTACGCATAAGCCAATAAACAAACCCACAAACAAGTGCCAACCCCAGGGTCTTCCAAATAACTGGACTGGATCTGAAAGAGAGCTGCTGGCGGGGTGTGTGTGTGTGTGTGTGTGTGTGCAGCTGGATTGACCTCCGCTGCCGCCAGCAGCTGTGCAGTCGCCCTCCCCTCAGTCTGCCTGAGAGGCTTGAGAAAATGAGCACGGATGGAGCTCACCACTGCCAACAGGCCAAGCAGACCCGTCCCCTTAATTTCCATGATACTGATGGCTGAGTGTGGCCGTGAGCCAGCCGCTGCCCTGGCCTGTCTCATAACCGCATGGATGGACACACACACACACACTCACAATCTTCCTGGGGTACCTGGGCTGAGGGTTTGCAACAGAAGGGCACACTTGTTCAAAGGGGGGGGGGCTGGAGGCCCTGCCAGAACGCATGGGGGGCCCAGAGCAAAGCAGCTCCCCCTCATCCCCTCCCCAGAGGGTGGGAAGAAAGAGGGCAGGAAGGGTGCAGCGGAGGGGCAGCCTGGATACGCCTGGGGCTAAGAGGCCAAGCCCTCCAGGCCCGGCTCAGGGGCCACAGAAGGGTTCTGACCAGCCCCGGCAGGCAGACACTGTGGGGACAGAGAGCTCAGGGAGATGGGGGAGGGGGGGGAAGAAGAAGCCTGCTTGGCCCCAGGCCGAAAAGCAAGAGGAGGCCAGCCGGGAATGCAAGCGCTGGGACCTTCCTTGCCACTTCCTGCCCTGGTAGCCCTGGACCAGAGAGGCTGGCCTGGAGAGCTGTCCAGGGATGGATCCTGCAAGCCTGGAGCTTAGCCTGGCACACGGCCAGCAGCCACACACACCCCTCCTCCTCCTCCCCCTCCCCCCAGCTGGTGTGGGCCCAGGAGCTGGCCTGGAGGACGTCTGCCTCCCCAGAACCGCCGCCGTGGGGCAGCAGCAGCCCCGCTCCCTCCCTCTGCGCTCTCTTTCCAGAGCCTGTTCTGAGCCCAGCCTACAGCTCCAGGGCCACAGCAGGGGGCAGGGCCCAGGGCAAGCTGCTGCTGCTGCTGCTGGGGAGCCGCCGCTGGCAGAGCTCCCTCCCTCTTGCTTGTGGCTGCTGGCCCAGGAGGAGCTGCCAGCTGCCCAGACCTGCCCGGCAAGCTGGCTGCCTCCTCCCTGGCTGGGCGGCACCCTCCTCCCCTGCCCCTTGCGCTGCCGCCAGCGGCTCCCAGGAAGGCCACGGCACCAGCCCCGGCCCTGGTACTACTGGGGGTGGGGGGAGAACCAGGTGGCGCTTGGCAAGCAGGAGGGCCAGGGGGGCTGGCTGGGGCGTAGTCCATTCACAGGGAGGGGGAGGTTGGGGAGGGCCGGCTCCCTCCCTGCCCACTGGCCTGCAAGTGCCCTGGGAAAGGGCTCCCGAGCGCCCGCCCGCCCGCCAGCAGGGCTGCCCGGGGAGTCCAGTGTCTCTGCACACCACCAGCACTCCCTCCTCACTGGCAGGAGCAGCCCTTGCACCTCAGCACCAGTCGGCCCCAAGAAGTCTCCCCATACAGAGACCCCAGCAAATGGCTCCTCCTACCCCCCCCCCCCGACTAACACAGAGCAAAGAGACACCTTTTGGAGCGGTGATTCTCTTGTGTTTGGCAAGGGGAGAGCAACTGGCCCTATCCAGCCCCAGCACAGCATCCCTCCAGTGGCTGTGGCCTGCCTTCTGTTTAATTTTAGACTGTGAGCCATTTGGGGACAGGGGGCCATCTTATTTATTAGTTACTTTTCTATGTAAACCGCTTTGAGACCTTTGGCTGAAGATCCCGAGTAGTTGTGTCATCATCGTGCTCCTCAGAAGAATGGCCTCGGCCCCCTTGGAAGGGGAGGACCGCGGAGGAGCAGAGCTGCCTCCCAGGAGGGAAAAGGGGCCACAAGACCCCACCAAGCTCTTGCTTGTGCTCAGGGCTGCGGAGGGCAGCCCCCCTGGGGGAGGGGGGCATCTCCCTGCCCCAGACCATTCCCTCTCTTGCTTGGACAGGCCCCCGAGCAGGAGCCCCATGACTGGTGGGGCAGCAGATCCCAAGGGCCCTCCTGGGAGGCAGAGCCCCACAGCCCCCCTGGTCCAGGGGTGCTGCATCCCCCCCCCTCGCCCCAATCCTATCTGGACTCACCCAGCCATGCCTGGAAGCTGCCCAGCCATCTGGCTGTCTTGGCCAAAGGCTGGATGAGTTATGATGGTTTTGCTCACCCCAGTTTGCAGAGCCCCCCCCCCGATGCCCCACTCTGCCCCACCATGGCACCACCCCCACCCACCCCCTACCTGGGCGGCTGCCAGCTGGTTCTTTGCCTGCGGCCTTGGCCAGCCCCCCGCCACGCCTGGGGGTGCTCTGCTGCTGCTGGCCCACCCCTCCGACGTCTCCCCCAGGCGGGGGTCACTTTGACACCCTAACAAGGCTGGAGTGGGCCCAGAGGCAACATTCCAAAATGGGCCCCTCGCTGACACACACACACACACACACTTCACAATATGTCGTCAAGTGACTTGCCTCTCGGGGGGGGGGCCTCGAGGCGTGGGGGGCCCCCGGCAGCCGCCTCCCCTTGCCTAAGAGTAGTTCCGCCCCTGCACGGCGCTGGGGAATGGTGCAGCCCGGGTGGCCCTGCTGGCTTTCCCCTTGAAGGAGAGGATGAGCGGGGGGGGGGGGGTTGGTGGCCCTGAGGAGGCCGTTCTTGCCACGATGGTGTCAGTGCAAGGACTCGGCGGCTGGCCTCCCTTCCGGGCTCCGGCCCGCCGCCTTAAGGCACCCTGGAAACGGAAGGGCTGCTCGGCTCTGCACCTGCACCGGCGGCAGCAGCAGGCCCCCCTCCCTGGCCCGGCGGGTGAGGCCCCCCCCCGCCGACAAACAGGAAGCAGCTCCCTTGCCCCACGCGACTGGCTCAGGAAACAGGCCCCGAGGGGCCAGAGGAGGGCGGCCGGGCACGGATGTGGTGGCGAAACTTCCCCCTTGGCGCTCCTGGGGCGGCCCCTGCGGAGACCGGGGCGGAGGCAGCCCGGTGTGCTGGGTCGCTGCTCAGCACCTCCACGGGGCCTGGTGCGGCTGCTGCTGTGGCGCGGGCAGGATCGGTGCCACGTTCCGGAGCGGGCCTTGTGGTGGCGGCAGCAGCAGCAGCCACGCGAAGCGAAGGAGGCTGTTCCTCCCACACGCCGGGCCTGGAGGGCTGAAGGGACCCAGAGCCAGGTCTGTGTGTCTGTGTGAGAGAGAGAGAGAGAGAGAGAGAAGCCCCTTTGGCTTCTCCTCACGGCTGACGAGCCACTATGGAGGGGAGCGGCCAGCCGGCCACAGCACTCCGTCCGCAGCGGCCCAGCCAGGCAGGAATCCGGCAGCAAGACCGGCCAGGCCGAGGCCCTGCCTGCCTGCTCAGTCCGAGGGCGATGCTGCCAGCCGGGCCGTGGTGCTCCTCGGAGCCCTGAACTGCCAGGCCAAAGTCCAGGGCCTGCACACCTCCCTTGGTCTGGCCTGGGGGGCCCACCCTTTGACCTTTGCCGGGGGGCTTTGGAGGCAGAGGGGGGAGAGAGGTGTGGGGCGGTGGTGGTGATGCTTAACGTGCGGCAGGGCGGGGGGGGGGCCCTCCAAGGGCCTCAAGGAGGTCCAGGCAGGGCTCCGAAGTCACCCAGGTGCGTCTCTGCTGCCGGAGCCAGGGGTGGTGGGTCAGCTGGGAAGGAGCTTTTGCCTCCGCCTGAGCCAAGGGCCCAGCCTCGTGGGAGCAGCGACCCCGTTTCCGAAGGGCGGCCATGGAGCTCCAGGGGGCAGAGGAGCCCCACACGCCAGAGCTCGCAGCCCCCCGCAGCATGCAAGAGCCGCCGCAGCAGCAGCTCCTCATGGCTGCTGGCCAAGACAGACCTCGAGCGCCCCTCAGAAAGGCAGAAATCCGGCGGCCCATTTGCCGCCCGCCCGCGGCAGCCTTCACAGAAAGAAAGAATCGTGCCACTGTGTGGACAGGCCCTTGGCGGGGACTCGCCAACCCCGGCGGGATCCACACGGTCCTTCTCCTGGCGAGAATTATGCGAGGAGGCGCCTGGAGGCGGGGGCAGAGGAGGCCAGCTGAGCTGCAGCAGCAACAGGCAGGGTCCCGGCTTTGCTTGCAACCCTCCCCCCCCACCGGCGGAGGCTGGTACGAGGTTGCCTGCCTGCCTGCCTGCCTGCCTCGGAGGCTGCTTTTTCATTGCTGCTGCCGCTGCTGGGCCCGAGGCCTCTCTCGGGGCCCCCGGACGCCGGTGCATGCGCGCGCCTTCCTTCCTCTTCAGCGCAGCCGTCGGGTCCCCCCAGGCCCGCCCGCCCGCCCGCGACCCTGGCAGGCCAAACTGCTGCTGCTGCTGCTGCTCTTGCTCCCGGCTCGGAGGAGCTTTGACGGCGGGAAGAGGGAGGCGCGCTGCTGCAGGACCGGGCGAGCCCCGCGTGGCGGCGGCCCCCCCTCGCCCTGGCCGACGCCTCCTTCCAGAAGCCCCCCCCCCCGAAGCCACGTCCCACCCAGCACGCCGGGCAGGGCAGGGCAGGGCAGGGCGGACGGTGGGGGCGCTGGTGGCGGAGGAGCCAGCCGGGCGCCGCCCCGGCCCCCGGAGCGCCCTCCCGACCGCGCGGCAGCCTCGGCAGGCCGTCCCTTGCGGGGCGGGGGGAGCGCTCTCCCCGCTGCCGGCCGTGGCGCTCCCCGCGCGCTCCCTGGGAGGCACACGGCGGGCTCCGGAGTCCCCGGCGGCCCCCGCAGCAGCCCCGGGACGGCGCGGCCTTCTCGGCTCCACCCGGCCGCGCGACTTGGAGGCCGGCCCGGGGGCGGGTTGTTGCACCCGCCCGAGCTCGCCGGGAGGAGGCGGGAGGAGGACGCGCTGGCTTCCCTTCCTCCTCCTCCTCCTCCTCCTCCGCCTCCGCCTGCTGGTGCTGCGCTTCCCTCCGGCCGGGCCAGGCAGGAAGGAGAAACGGGCGGGCGGGCTGGCGAGCGCCGTCCGCGGGGGCCTCATCTGGGACTGCAGCTGCCCGTCGGGACGTGCCCGGGAGGGCCGCCGCCGCCGCCGCCTCCGCCGCGCTCTGAGCTTCCTGCTGCCGCGCCTGGCGGCCCCTTCTTGGGCGGCGGCAGCAGCCGCAGGCCGCGCGGGACGGAGGGCGGCCAGTCTCTTGCCCGGAGCGGACGCGGCGCCGCCTCCTCTCCCCGTCGGGGGCCCTTTTGGGCCGGGTTTCCCGCAACCTGTTCCGATGGCTTGCTCCGCCCCTGGAGGCGCTCACGCGGACCACACCGCAAGGGGGTCTTGTCGGGTCAGCCCCGGCAGGTGGGTCCACCGAGTCCCGCATCCAGTTCCCGGCGGCAGCAGCAGCAGCAGCAGCGGTCCCCAGGAAGCTCACCCGGCGGCGGAGCGCGTGAAGAGAACACACCTTCCCCCAGTTCCTTATCAGAGGTATACTGCTCTTGTCCGTGGAGGTTCCGTTTCCCATCTTCCCTGTCAGCCGTCCCGTAGCCAAGAGAAAAGGAATCTTTGCTTGGCACGCGCTGCTGTAGGCTGAAGTCCAGGGCCTCCGCAGCCCAAGGGCCCCCCAAATCCTCTCTCGTCTGCCCCCGGGGTGGTGCCGCCGCCCAGCCTGATGATGCTTAATCTGCAGGGGAGCGGGGGGGGGGGCCGCCGCCGGAGGCCTTTAGGTCCAGGCTCCAGAATTACCTAGTGGGCTCACTGCTCCTCTGGCTGTCACTGCTGGGAAGATCTCCAAGAGGGCTCCCCCCGCCCCCCCCAGCAGAGGGTTCCCTGCCCCAAGGGGGCTGGGAGGGAGCCGCTGCTGGAGAGGGGGCTGGGCTGGGCGGAATCGAGCCGCCCCTGGCTTGGGAAGGTGCCCCTGCCTTGGCTTTCCATGGTTAGCGCCCCCCGCCCCGGGGAAGCCTGGCTGTGCCCAAGGGAAGGGGGCTTCCGGAGCTTCCCTGGGGCTGCTGCTCTCACCAAGAGGGAGGAGATTTGCTCTACCCCAGCGGTCCTGGGATTGGTTCCCAGCACCCCACCCGCTTCCCTGCTGCTGCTGCTGCTCCTCCTGCTGGCCTTGGAAAGGGAAATCACGCAAAGAGGCCGCTCTCTGCCTCTGTGTAGATTAAATCAACACGGGCACTGGCCAATGCGAGCTGCTGCTGCTGCTGCCCTAAAACTAAAGCTCATTAGAGCGAATTCCGCCCTCTGGGGCAGCAGAGAACAAGGCCGGGCCCTCTTGCTCTGTGCAACATGACGGTGGGATTTGAATACGGCTCTGCTCCCCTCCTGCTGCCCAGCCTGCCTCTTCTCCGCTCTGTCCCTTCAGCCCTTCCTCAAAGGGCTGGTGTTGCCCGCATTCCAGTTTGTCTACATGCTTCATAAAATGTGGCACCCAGAACTGGACACGGACCTATAAGGTCTGAGGGGGAGGAATCTTGCAGCGGTGGTGGGGAATCAGTGGTTCCGCTCAGGCAGCCTGAAGTGGCATCCACCCTTCTTGCTGCTCAGCTTGTGAGCACCTGCACTGCCCCCATCTTTTGCGGCTCTGCTGCTCCCAAGCCAAGGCGTCCCCCATACCGTGCCCATCTCTCTCTCTCTCTCTCTCTCTCTCTGGTTCTCTGGCCTGTGTGTAGAACTTTGCATTTGTCTGTAATGAATTTCATTTTGTTAGTGTTTTGGCCCAGTTTTCCATTTGAATTGTATTCCTTCGATGTCAGCTGTGCCTCCCAGCTTTGTTGTCACCTGCTTATATTATCGCTATTATTTATATATTTATATATTTATTTATTCAATTTCTATACCACCCTTCCAAAAATGGCCCAGGGCTAAATGAGAAATAATAAATAAATAAGACGGCTCCCTGTAGGGCTCACAGTCTAAGAAGAAACATAAGACACCAGCAACCGTCACTGGAGGTCCTGTGCTGGGGGTGGATGGGGCCAGTTCCTCTCCCCCTGCTAAATAAAGGGAGTCACCCAGGGGTGTAGCCACCATTGGGCGATCGGGTTTAAAGGACCTGGGCTGCCTCCCCTCATGTCTGATGTCAGATGCGGGGGGGGGGGCTGGCTTAGCTCCCGAGCGGGCCTGGGGGGCCCAGTTCGGGAGTTAAATGGCCACCATTGTGTTTGCAGCATGGCCGGGAGCGGATCTTCCCTGCCTTAAAGAGCCGCTTCTGGCCGTGCTGCTGCGAACACCGCCACGTGGCCCCGTTCAGGAGTTCGATGGCCAGCGCTGTATTCGCAGCACGGCCAGCAGAGGCTCTCCTTGCCTTTAAGGCAGGGAAAAGCCGCTCTTCAAAACGGGGGCTGCTATATGGGCTCCCTCAGGGCTCCATTCTGTCACCAGTGCTTTTTAACATCTACATAAAACCGCTGGGTGGGGTCTTCAGGGGATTTGGTGCCGGGTGTTATCAATATGCTGATGACACCCAAATCTCTTTCTCCTTGTCATCAGCATCAGGAAATGGCATGAGCCCCTTCAATGCCTGTCTACAGGTAGTAATAGGCTGGGCAATAAACTGAAGCTAAATCCAAGCAAGACGGAGGTGCTAATTGTTGGGGGTCGTAATCTGCAAGACGGAATCGACCTTCCTGTTCTGGACGAGGTTACACTCCCCCAGAAAGAGCAGGTTTGTAGCTTGGGAGTACGCTTGGACTCGGACCTCTCCCTGGTGCCTCAGGTTGAAGCTGTGGCCAGGAGTGCTTTTTACCAGCTGTGGCTGATTTGACAACTCTGCCCATTTCTTGAGAATGACCTGAAAACAGTGGTGCCCCAGCTGGTAACCGCCAGGTTGGACTGCTGCAATGCGCTCTACGCAGGTCTGCCTGTAGTTCAGAAACTTCCGTTAGTTCAGAATGCAATGGCCAGATTGGTCTCTGGGGTATCCCAGAGAGACCACATTATTTCTTTATAAGGTGGAGGTTACCACTGTTTTAAGGTCATTCAAGACGGAATCGACCTTCCTGTTCTGGACGAGGTTACACTCCTCCAGAAAGAGCAGGTTTGTAGCTTGGGAGCACGCTTGGACCTTCCAGACCTGCCTTTGTGCAGAAGAATGAGACAGCACTGGTGGCCTCTCTCCCGTCTTGTGGCCCTGCCCTTCTTCAGGATTTCTCAGCAGTGATGGACAGAGGCACTGGGAGCACATCAGCAAGTTCTTTTAGTCCGTGGCATGCCATGCATCCTGCCTGCCCTGGACTCACTTTTCCTGGCCAACTCCTTAAGAATCTTGAACTGCAGTCCTGACCTCTCACGATTAATGCTGCTTTGATGCAGCTCGGACAAGACGGTGGCGAAACAGGAGCTGAAGAGGCCTACCCTCCTTTTGCCACCCATTGACTGTACATTTCACCTGCCCACTCCTTTCCTCTTCTTCTTTGTTCAGACATACCTGAAAAGGTCCTCACCCCTTGCTCTCTGCTGCAGCGTTCCTTGTTCTGAGCTATCGGTTTCCTGACCCTGTCCCTGTCCCTACTACAGGTCTGAGTTGCTCATCCACATCCATTCATGCTGATCTGTCCCGCCTTCCACTTCTTTTGCCCTTCTTCTTTTTAACTTCAGCTCATCAGTAAGCTTTCTGCAGGCACATCTTTCTTAGCTGCCTCCCATTTTTCTGTCTCACTGGAATCCTTGCTTTAGCCCTGCCCCACCTCTGAGGCTCCGCCTCCTTTCTCTGTTTTCCTATTAGGACCTTGATTCTCTTTGCAGCTCCCTTTCTCTCCCTTCAGTCTCTGTCCTTGCCAAAGGTTCGGTGGCTCCTTCCCGGCTCAGCCACGTTGCCCACCTTCCTGAGGAGAGGCTCATAAGATTTCAGAGGGGAAATGGCGGCAGCAGCAGCAGCAGCAAAAACTGAGCTGAAGAAGAATAGTGGATAAGTGCAGGGAAATGTCTATTACAAAACCCCAAAGCATTTCGAACTAGATGTTTTTCATCAGGGGACTACATAAGAAGATTAAAAAGTGATCAAGACAACCAAAAAGTGACCAGATGAATTCAACAGCAGATATAGGGGTTTTTTAAAAATGGAGAAAAGTGCTTAAGGGATGAGATAGGAAGCCTGATGGCTACTATCATAAATACTATCTAAGCTATCTCTCTATAGCGATAGATAGATAGATAGATAGATAGATAGATAGATAGATAGATTTGATGTGTCAAATGTGAGACTCCTCAAAGGAACCTGTATATAGATTGACTACCTCTGGACTACTAACCTGGACACTAACCCCCTTCTGGCATTAACATTGCCAGAAAAAATTATCATTTAAATCAAAACGTGATTTCTGCTAGGTCTGTTATGAAGTGTGTGGGAGGTTCAGAAGAATTAGATAATAGAATTTAAAGTCCTCTCTGTGACTGTTAGAGCTTCTTCCAAAGGAATACTGGTATATTGGGAGGAAGCATCTAACCTGACCAAAATAGCCTTCTCTTAAACTAGATGTATTTCTTAAAGGAAATTAATGAAACATGTAGAGTCCCTAATATAGGAAGGTAAGCAGTTCACAAATGGCTTTGGAAATACCATCGTAATCAACATATTTGGAATGGAATTGCAACCAGATGCCATGGGTCTGCCTGGAGGCTTGGTAACAGGTTTAAGAATTTCAGGAAGAATATTTTAAAAACTGGTACTCGTGGGATTATATTCTGACAACGATACGTAGCCCAAAGAAAGCCCTTCTTCCTAAATCATCTTCATCATATTGCTGATGTCTCTAGCGGGTTCTTTTTCACATGGAGAATCGAAGGTAACATTTTGAAGAAGATGGTTGATTTCCGATTCATAATCCTGTCTGTCTGGAACAAAGACGGCTCCTCCTGCTCTGGCTGCTTTAATTATAAGGCTGGCATCTTGAGCAAGGTGGTCTAAAGCCAGGTGTTCCTCTCTTGGGCCACCTGTGAGATGCATTCCATTCAGACTGAGAGAAAATTTTCAAAATAAGTTCCTCCAAAACTTGAATGGGTGGACATGGGGCCTTGGGTGGAATGAACCGAGAAGGAGGTTTAAAAGGGGCACGCGGCATGATTGGCTGAGAAGGATGGCCGTGGCAGTGACTTTTAAGTTGGGAGGTCAGATCAGTGGTGGGCCGAAATCCTCTTTGGAGGGACCAGCCTCTGGAATGTTGTCTGTCTTTGCGACAAGTCTTTGAGTTGATGTTGCCTGGCAGCCCAATGCCTCGTGCAGGGCCCGTAGCCCAGTGTGTGAGGAGGAGTCCTGTCCTTCATTTGGGAACAACGGCGACTTCTCGTGTCTTCGTGATTGGTCATTTCTGGACATCTAGTGATGACAGAGCACTGCTTGCCCTCAGTGGGGCACTTCAGAGAGTGGCTCATTTAAAATGTTCATGCTCTGCTTACTAATCCAAAAGGTGTACAATACAGTTATAATTTTAAACAGAGAACCAGGGTGTTATTGGGCCTCTCATGGGGTGGGTCCCTGAGCTGCTGTTGGCGAATCCCAGAGGCACAGGTAGAGCGAGCAGAGCGGTTCAACCCAGTTCTCAGACGCTCCCCTACCCTGCCTCTGGGCTGTGGTGGCAGGGGCCTCCTCCTCCTCCTCCTCCTCCTCCTCCTCCTCCTCCTCCTCCTCCTCCTCGGAGCATTGTCTTGGGCATTTTGAGTTGGGTGCTGCTCACCTGCTCCGTGAAGGTTTTGGTGTTGGTGTCCCCCGTGATGGGCCTTGCCAGGCATCACAGCCTTTTGCTGCACAGAGGCAAAACTGGAAACGCCAGTGCGTGGGCGGTGCTGGAGTCAATGGCATGAAAGCCCCCTTTTCTGTGCTGCTCCCTGCATTTCTGGTGCAAGGTACAGGGTGGCCCTGTGCTTCCACTGCTTTGCTGAGCAGCTTAGAGGGAGGGAGCGGCTGGAAAGCCTCCTCATCAAAGGCAAGCTTGTGCGAGTTGGGATGAAGGCTGCCCCACAGCCTCCCACTGGCCTGCCTGGGCGGTTGCTTGTGGGCCCTCTTTCCCCACGGGTGGCACGCTTGGGTTCAGAAGCCCGGGCTGGCCCATGGGCTAGGAGCAGCAGGAAGCCCCTGGCCCCCTCCCCACCGCTCTCCCTCGGTCGTTTGCAAGCGGTTTGGGCCCAGCAGGGCCTTGACTCTCCTGGGAGGCAGGCGGAGGCCAGAGTGGTGAGGAGGCAGCAGAAGAGGGCCGCCTCCCTGCCCTCCTTGCCTGCCCCTGGCTCCGGCTGGGGAGCCCCGCCACCTCCTCACTGCATGTCTGTGTGGCGGCTGCCTCTGCTGCCTGCAGCCCTCGTGGGCCAGTGCTGGCCGGCAGGAGCGGCAGCAGCAGCCGCCGGCTGGCGCCTTGGCCCTGGCCCAGCAGCGACTGCCTGGCTGTCCTTCCATTCAGCGTAACCGGCCTGCCTGTGTGTGCTTTCTCTTTCCCAGGGTCAGCGGGAGAGCTGCTTTGCTCAGCACTTTGCAGTCCAGGTGAGGGGAGGGCTTGGCTGGACCTTTGCTGGACGTTTCCATGGTGACCTGGCATGGAGCACTCTGGGCCTGCCAGCCGTTCAGACCTGATGGACTTCCTGGCAGAGGACACAAGAGGAGAGCTCAGCTGTGGAGCTGGAGCTGGCCTGGGAGGGCCTCCGGACCCCCCGGCGCCTTCGGCACTTCCCCGAACGGCACCCGGGCCCTGCCCTCCCCTTTTGCTCCTCCAAGGCACCCATTTCTTGCCTGCTAGCTGGGAGGGAGCTGGGAGCAGCCCTGAACTCTCCTCTGAAAAGTCCTGCTCGGACCTGGCTCGGCGTCGTGCTGAACCGTCCCGCCCTGAAGCAGGGCCCCGTCCTTCGGAGAGCAGGGGCTTCTTCTCAGAGAAACATGCACAGCCGCCGCGGAGAGGAGCCTTCCAGCCAGAGAGCCAGAACAGGCCGGCCAAGAGCAGTGACGATGCGGCCACCCAGGCGCTCTTCTGGAACAGCCTCCTCCAAGCTCAGCGGTGCGTCCTGGACCTCCAGGGGGAGATTGACAGGCAGAAGGAGCCTCCGGAGCTCCCCTGCTTTCACCCCGAGGAGAAGGCCCCACCATCGCCGGGTATGGCCCTCTCCCTGGAGCCTTTACTTCTGGACAGTGGGAGTGAGAAGAGCTCGGAGAGGCAGGATGAAGATGAAGGCTCGTCAGAGGAGGAGGAGGAGGAGGAGGAGGAGGAATACTTGTTCTACAACAATCCGCTCTTCCAGGAGAGTCCCGGCCCCCTGACAAGAACCATCGGCTTTGCAGGCCCAACGATGTGGAGCCACCCAGAGAGGGAGGCTTCCCCAGAAAAGGAGGAGAGTCCTCTCCTCTCCAGGGACTGGGATGCTGATGTGTGTTGCCAGTCGAGCGTGGCCAGTAGCCCCCTGGCCAGGGACTCGTTCTCTGCCTTTGAGCTGGAGGCCAGAGCCGACCTGCCCCCCAGCCCTGTCCCAGCTTACCTGCCCCACTGCCGCCCCTTGTCTCCCTTGGTGATCACGGAAGGGGACCTGGAAAGCACCTTCCCGGCTGCAGAGAGCACCCAGGTAAGAGCTGCCGCCCCAGGGCAGCCTGGGAGTGAGGAGCGGCTGCCTCCGCCCAGCCCCTCCCCAGCTGCTGCCTTGGCGTGTGGCCCCTCCTGGAGCACAGGGGGGGCAGGGAGGGGGGAGCGTCTTCCAGGCCTCGGGCGGCAGCGGTGGCTGCCTGCAGCTGCTGGACCAGGGACCCTCTTCAGTCCAGGCAGTGGGTTCTGACTGCCGGGGAAGCAGGCGGGCCTCAGAACAGGCTGCAAGGCTGGCTTCACCCCCCCCCCAGAGCCTGCGTTGGAGCCCGCTTTCTGCCCAGCTGCTCCCCTGCAGTTGCCCTCCCGCTTGTGATTGATTGATTGATTGATTGATCATTGACGTATTTCTGTACCGCCCAAAACTTACATCTCCGGGTGGTTTACAACCACATACAAGTAAAACATTAGTTAAAAACAGAAACAAGAAATTTAAAAACACGAAACCTTTTTTAAAACAATATTCTAAACCATTAAAAAGAATCAAAACACTATCAGTTAAAAGCCTGGGTGAACAGATGCGTCTTTAAGGACTGTTTAAAAGCCGCCAGAGATGGGGAGGCTCTTCTTTCACTAGGGAGCGCGTTCCAAAGCCTCGAAGGCCCCTCCCTGAGTAGCCACCAGACGAGCCGGTGGCAAAAGCAGACGGATGATCTCCAGAGGATCTAGTGGGCGGTGGGGTTCATGACGAAGGAGGTGTTCTTTTAAATACCCAGGGCTGTTGAGGGCTTTATAGGTTATGACCAACACGTTGTATTTTGCCCGGAAACATATCGGCAGCCAGTGTAACTCCTTCCATGCGGGAGTAAAACGGCCTCTCCTGGGCAAAGACTGGCGCCCGCAGTCGGATCTGCAAAGCGCGGCGGGGGCTGCTCCTGTGCTCTGTCTCTCCCCTTCTTTGTCTTCTAGGCCCCCAGCTGCTTCCCAGTCCTGCTGACCCACGGCCCCTCTGGAAGCCTTCTGGACAGCACCACTGCAGGTGAGTCCTGCGATGGGCCAGTTGTGCTGCCCAAGCGAAGGCGTTGGCCGCAGCAGTCGAACTGCCCCTTCCGTGCCAGCTGCCCCCAGCCAACGTGGCCGGGTTGCTCAGGAGGGGCTCGAACTCTTCCAGACGGGCACTCTCTCCCTGGGGGCTGCACTTGGATCACAGAAGCGAGGCCGGCCTTCTCGGCACACCCGGCTCTTCTGGGCCGGCCCCGAGCTTTGGAGTGCCCTGTCCCTGAGGCCTGCGGGCTGCTTCTCTGCTGCCTCTTCAAGGCCGATCAAGGTCTTGCTTCCCCCCCTGAGGTGGCCTAATCTTGAAGCGACTTGGGGGGTTTTGTATCCGTGGTTCGTGTTGGTTTCCATTTGGATGTGGGTTATAATTATTCTACATGGCTGCACTTTCTTTCATCCAAGGATAGTATGCAGTTTTCTTCCTTCCCTCCTCTTATTTTTACCCTCACAACAACCCTGTAAAGTAGGTTAGGCTGAGAGAGTGTGACCCAGGGAGGTTCATGGCCAGGCAGGCATTTCAGCCTGGGTCTCCTTGATCCTGATCCTCAAGTCTCTGAACCATCCTATCTTTGTACACCACTTTGGAACTTTTGATTGGAAATAGTATGGAAATGTTTAAAGCAAATAAAGGCCCCAGTTCCTTCATCCACACAATCCAGGTTAGGGAGTGTCTAGGGTCCGAAAGCCTTTGACTTCTGCCAAGAGTGAAGGCACTTGCAGATTCACTCACATATCAGAAAGCAAGGACATGGCCAGGGAAGGCGCCCAGCTGAACTCCCCCCACACACTCACCACGGGGCCTCTGTGCACGCACAGTGTCCTTCGGCCTTTCAGCCCCGATCCTCTTCCTCCCCAGCTGGAGGCAGTGCTGAAGTTCTGCGATGCTGGGAGAGAGAGAGGCTTGTAGAAACGAGGAAGCTCTCTTTCTCCTCCTGTCCAGCCGCCGGCATGGCAGAGTCCACGCCTCTCAGAGTGGCCACAGGGGAAGCAGGGGCCGGGGCATGGCTAGCGGCCCAGAGCCCCCATCATGCCCTCCTTGGTCCTGGGCAGGCCTGAGGCCTGGGGGAGGCATTCAGGCCCCTGGGGCTGATCCGCTGCTCTGGAGGGTTGCCAGGCAAGCTCTGGGGGGGCTGAGAGGGCTGTGGGGAAGAGGCCGTCCCCTCACTGGCCTGCCTGCTCTCTCCCCTCTGCCCCAGGTCCCACCCTTGGCGGCACAGATCTGCCTGGGGGAGGCCTCCTGTTCTCTGCCTCCAGCACGTGCCTGGTGTCTGCCCTGCTGCACGACGACCACGACGACGACGGGCCTCCCTCTCCTGGGGAGCTCAGCTGGCCTCCTTCCAGCTCGCAGGTCTTCTCAGCCCCGCCGAGCCTGTGGCCAGAAAACGCACCCCATGCCTCCCCATCCCCTTCCTGCACATGGGTGGAGGCGCCTGAGAGAACTTCCTGTCTGGAGGAGGAAGCTGCTGCTGCTGCTGCTGCCGCCGCCAGAGATCTGCTCTCGGCCTCGCTTGGCGCTGTCGCGAGGGAGCTGGAGTGCTCGGCGGAGGGACTGGAGATGGTGCAGGTGCCCCCGCTGCAGGGCCAGGAGGCGGAGGAGGCGGAGGAGGAGGAGGCGGCCCCTGCCCCACCGTAAGTTTGCTGCATGGAGGGCCTCCTGGCTTGGCCGGCTCCCCCCTTCGGCCTGCCAGCCACCACATCCTCTTGCTGCGGTTTGGGGCTGGGCTTGAGCCCCGGAAAAGCAGCCATTCGGGCTGCCTTGCCTTCTGGGCTCGCTCGCTCTGCCTCCGTGTCTGCCCTGCCCTTCAGCGCGCAGCACGGGCTTCCAGGGCGGCTCGCGCCTGGATGCAAAAGGCAAACGCAGCCCACCTGGAACCCAGCATGGAGCCGGAGAGTCTGGAGCCACTTTCTGCCCAGCGCCTTGTGTGGTTTCTGGGGGCAAGCAGGACCGCTCTCTGATGATCTCTCTCTCTTTGCAGAGGAAGCGTCCCAACGTGGGGCTGGGCAGGAAGGGCCTGTGCTTGGCTAGGCTCACCCTGGAGTGCCTCGCTAGTTGGCCCTTGAGGTGCTTGACGTGAATTCCATGATGGATCCTAAGAACGTCTGAGCAGCCCTGCTGGATCAGACCCAAGGGGGCCCCTCCAGTCCAGCATCCTGCTTCACACAGTGCCCCCCCCACACACACACCAGGTGCCTCTGGGGGGCCCACCGGCAGGAGGGGAGGGCATGCCCTCTCTCCTGCTGTTGCTCTCCTGCAGCTGGGATTGAGAGGCATCTTCACTCCGAGGCTGGAGGTGGCCCACAGCCACCAGGCTCGTGAGTGGTTGATAAGACCCGTCTTCCATGAATTTGTCCAAGCCCCTTTTAAAGCCACCCAAGCTAGTGGCCATCACCACATCCCGTGGCAGAGAGTTCCACAGATTAACTATGCGCTGTGTGGGAAATCCTTTATCTTGTTGGTCCTAAACTTCCTGGCCATCAGTTCAATGCAATGACTCCTCACGACAGCCCTCGCTTAGCCTTTGCTCTTGGGAGCTCCTCTCTTTAGCCCTCACCTTTGCATGAAATCTGAATGGCCAGCAAAGCTTGAGATCCGCTTATTACCTGTCTAGCTATGGAGTTCAGAGGAATGTGTTCTCACAGCAACCCTGTGAGGTAGGCCAGGTTGAGAAATGTTACTTTTCTGCGGCCACCCAGCAAGCTGTGTAGCTGAGCAGAGACCTGAACTTGGGTTCCTGTGTCCCCTTGACCAGCCCCGGTGACCTCTTACATCAGGAGAGCCTCTCGGTGATGTCACCGGGTCGTGGCCATCCGTTCACGGAGCCAATAGGCCCCCTCCAGGGATCAGCCGTGTGTGTAGGTGGGCGGGGGCCTGGCCGGAGAGGGGTATGGCGTGGGGATGGGGGAGCCCCCAGCTGGAGTGCAGAGCTCCGTGCCTAGCCAGGGAGGGCTCTGGGGCACAGGGAGCGTTGCGGGTCAGGGGACAAAGCCCTGCCTGAAGGGCGGCCCAGCACTCGCCCGGGGAAGCAAGGAGTCCAGAGGGATGGCCCTTCTGCCGGACTCCGCCCTCATCATGTGGCTGGAGGGACTCTGTCCACCAAGCTGGTAGCAACGCCAGTCCTGGCTTCCATCTCCTACCTGGGTGTGGACTTCTAGGATCTTGGGGTTGCTCCTCAAGGGATTAAGCTGTGCACCTGAGCAGAAGGGGTGGGGAGGAGTTCCGGGTGCCCCGTCGCTCTTGTGGCCTCCTCCTCCTCCTCCTCCTCCTCCTCCGCTGACCCGGGGCTCTCTTTCCCTGCAGCCGCCCTGAAGAGCTCCCTCCGGGGCCCAGTGAGACCGGGGAGCCCCTGAACCCCAAGGAGCAGCAGCCGGAACCCAACGGCCTCCTTGCAAACGGTACCTCTGGAGACCAGGCGGCAGCAAGGAGGTTGGCAGCCCGCCTCTACCGCCTGGACGGCTTCAAGAGGTCCCAGGTGGCCTCTTTCCTCCGGAAGAAGTAAGGCAGTCTTGGGGCGTGGAGAGACTCCTCCCCCGGCCCCCTCCTCACGAGGGGGCAGCTGCAGCTTTGCCACCGGGGCGCTTTCCAGATTACACGTTACCACAGCGGTAGTTTACTTTGGCTTGGCAGGATCGTATTGAAACCGTAAATAAAGGGTGTTGCACCAAGCCACCAGCAGGGGGAGCAGTCTTTCCCAGCTTGCGCAAACCTCCTACAACTGGAAAATTCAGCTCTTTTTTGCTACGCACATGCAACATTGTAAAACTGTAACGCAAAGAGAAAACCCGAAAGAAGGCATCGGAAATGTGAACCTTGCTGTCAGCACAGGGACTGTGATGTCGAAACACAGGCAGTATGGAAGCACACCTAACGGACACGTAGTGACGTTGTTGTAGCGGGTAATCTGGAAAGTGCCCTGGACTGCTGAAGCGGGCCCAATCCTGCTCCCCCAGCCCTGGCTGAGCTCTGTCAGTTGCGCTCCCTCCTTGCAGCCAGGAGCTCTAGGCCGAGATGCCCCTCTGCTGGAGAGTGGGGGCTGGATCTGGGGAGCCCAGTGGGCGGAGGGCGGAGGGGAGTGCTGAGGGCAGGGCTGGCGATGCAGGAGGCGCCTTTCCCGGCCCTCCTCTGAGCGCTTTCCCTGTATTTGTCCGCAGCAATGAGTTCAGCCGGCAGGTTGCGGAGGCCTTCCTCTCTTTCTTCCAGTTCAGCGGAAAGACTCTGGACCAAGCGCTGAGGTAATCTGCTGCGGGGGAGATGTGGCCGGGGGGAAGCACGAGGGGCTCCGGCAACCGCTGGCCGAGGGGCTGCTCTGGGCAGCCAAAGGGGCTAGCCAGGAGGAGCATCCTGGGAAGTGGGGAGCCCAGCTGGAGGGAGGAACCCCCGACTCCTCCTTGGGCCGGGCCCATGGACGGGGGGCTGCCTCCCCCGCCCGGAAGCCATGGGGTGGCTTGGCCAGACGGGCTCCTTCTCCAGGGTGGGGCAGGTCTGGCTCGGGACGGCGGGGGGAGGGGCAAGGGGGCACCCCCCAGGTCGGCTTTGGCCTTAAGGCGCGGCAAAAGCAGGCCTGGAAACGGGCAGCGGGGAGGAGCAGGGCTGTGTCAGGAGGGTGCCTCGGAGTGGAGTGGGGGTCACAGGCGGGCTGGGAAGGATGCACAGAGCAGCCTGAAGAGAAGGGGGCAGGCAGGCGGCGGGGGGCACCCTCCCCCTCCCCCTTGGAATTGCAGCTTGCTTCAGCCCGGGATTAACTTTCTGGCCATGTGTGGGAGGAGGCAATGCTCCACCCCTCCTGCACCCTACAAAAGACAACCAGTAATAACACACAAGTTGAAATTGAATTATAATGGAGAAGCTATTACACGAAAGTCCAGATTTAAAGTGCCAGTCAAAAAAGAGGGGTTTTCCAGCTCTTCTTAGAACTCTTTGGGGAGGAGGGTTGGTGAAGCTGCTCTGGGAGCCCTTTCCAGAGGTGAGGGGACACGATGGGTAAGGCCCTGCTCCTAGCATTGCTGTGGCAGCAGCAGGGTCCAGAGCAGGACTGGAGGTGTCTGGAGAGGCCCCGGCAGGTCCACAGGGCTGAATGCAGGACAACGGGGCCCCGGCTCCAAGCTGGGCGGGGCTGGGGAGGTCTGGTGGGGAACTTGCCGGCTGGCACGGAGGGGCTGGTTCTCTCCAGGCACTGGACAGGGCTGGGGCCCAGCACCGCCAGCAACAGCAACAACTCCCCCCCCCCTCCCCTCTGGCAGGCTGTTCCTGAAGGCCTTCGTGCTCACTGGGGAGACCCAGGAGCGGGAGCGGATCCTCCGGCACTTCTCCCAGCGCTATCACGCCTGCAACCCCGAGGCCTTCCTCGGCCCAGGTAAGACCCCGAGGAGGCCTGACGGTCCGGGCACCTCCCCAGGCCTCCTGACCACTCAGGCTGGACTAGCCCGGCCACGTCCCGGGCGGCCACGCCTGTCCAAGCGGGTGGCGTCTAGCTCTTGTGGCCTGCCGAGTGTGGAGGGAGAGCCCCAGAGCCAGCCCAGTGGGGAGCCTTTCAGGGCCTCAGACACTGGGCCACGTTGGGTGTCATGGAGCCCCCCCGGGCGGGGGCGGAGGGTGATCTTGGCCTGGGGGAGACGCGCACCACTTCAGCACCCGACTGACACTCGCCCGCACAGACACACGGCAGCTGGGAGCTCCCCTCCGGTGGCTGGACAGGCCCTGGCCTCGTGCTTTGTGGCTGAAGAAAGAGGCAGGTGGCACAGCCGCCCCCCCCCCCAGTGGGGCCTTTTCGACAGTGGCTGGGTCGGGAGGGCACCGTCTGGCCTGGTGGGCAGCTGGCGAGTGACTGGCGGCCAGGCTCCCCGCAAGCAGCCGGCCTCTCTGTCTGCCCCAGAGCCCAAGCGACCCCCCTCCCGCCCCCGCCCCGCAGCACAGGCTGCCCCGCCGTGGGAAGAAGCGACAGCCCCCCTTGGCGCCAGTCAGAGGGGCAGGAAAGCTGGCTGGTCTTGCCGGAGGGGGGAGCAGTGCTGCCTCTTCCAGCCCCCTCAGGCTTGCTCAGGAGGATGGGTGCCCCCTGCCGGTGGCCGTGGCTTTGGGGTTGTGGGATATGAAGGAGACCACACCTCCCGGCCCCCTGACGTAAGGGGCATTGCTGCCTCCACTTGGGAGGAGGAGAGCTGGGCCTGGCCTTCCTCTGAGCCCTGGTCTCCTCCTCCTCCCCCCCTCCCCCCGCAGATGCTGTGCACACCCTCACCTGCGCCATCATGCTGCTCAACACAGACCTGCATGGGCAGGTAAGGCCACTGGGGGTGGGGTGGGGCCTGGAGTTCTGGGGTCGGACGCCTGGCACCGGCTTTGTATTTCTCCGGCCTCACCTGTGATGCCCCTTGCGCCGCGGGGCAGGGGGGCTGAAACTGAGCTCCAGACCCTCCCCTGTGGCAGCCAGAAGCCCTTTCTCCTGGGTGGGATTAAGGTGGCGGCAACGCCGGTGGGGGGGGGATGGGGAGGGGTCTGGAGCAAGGGTCCCGGGGCTTGACTGGGGGGCCCGGGCCTTCCCTGCGCCTGGATTCTGCAGGCATGCCGAGCCTGGTGGGGGTCTGTGGGCACATCTCCCAGCGGCTTCTCTTTCCTGCCGGTGGGTGCAGCACGCGGGCCGGAGCATGACCTGCCAGGAGTTCCTCACCAACCTGGAGGGCTTGAACAGCGGCCAGAACTTCTCCAAAGAGCAGCTCAAGGTGCCTGGGCCCGCTGGGGAGGCCGGGGAGCTGCTCTCGCCAGCAGGAGGAGGAGGAGGCGGGGGGGGGGGGCCCTGAAGGGCTCCGTGTCTGGGCTGTGCCACTCCAGGCTGCAGGGAGGCCCTTGTGCCTCGGGAGCAAGATGGCCTGCGCACCGAGAGCCAACCCTGCGTGCAGGTGTCTGGCCTTTGGGGGCGCAGGAAGTCGCACCCTTTTCCTTGGAGGGTCTGGCAACTGTGCTGCAGCTGGGGTGGGGGTGGGAGGAGTGGGGGCCGGGAACCTCTTCCTAAGAAGGGGGGGGGAGCTGGCGGGCCAGTGGTGGGCCTGCAGAGGGGCAGGAGGCGATGCTTGGATGTGGGGCGGGAATTAACCCCCCCCCTCCTGCTGTCTATCCAGGTGCTGTATTCCTCCATCCGCCAGGAGAAGCTGGAGTGGGCTGTGTAAGTGAGGGGGCCCCGTAGCGAGTGGAAGGCTTCTCTCTGCCCTGCTCTCTCTGCTGTTGCCCCAAATGCGTGGGGGGGGGGAAGGCCCCCCCCGACTGCTGCCCTTGCACTCTGGCGGGCTCCGTGTTTGCACCAGGCGGCTGATCGCCCACCGGAGGGTGGTGGGGTGTGAGTGGCAACAAGGTGGGGGTGGGGGTGGGGGGCCATCGCTCAGCAGCACCCTGGTCCTGGGCGGGGTCCGTGCAGGGGGGCCTCGCTTCCCTCCCCTCAGAGCTCCTCTCTCTTCCCTGCAGGGATGAGGACGAGGCACCTGGCCCGGCCACCCCGCAGCCCGCTGCCCCCAGCCGGAAGAAGAACAACCCCTTCCTGACCCTCCAGCACCACCCTGGCGCCGAGACCTACCGGCAGGGCCTGCTGGCACGCAAGGTGCACGCAGAAGCGGATGGCAAGAAAAGTGAGCCAGAGAGTGTCCCCCCTTCCCCCCCGCCGCCGCCGCCCTCAGGGGGCCCAGATGTGGGGAGGGAGGGAGGGAGGGGGCAGGGCCCAGCCGCTGGACTGGCCCGGACTGCCCACTTTTACTGGCTGGCCAAAGGTCAAGTGTGCCGACTCCTGGCGCCCCCAGAGCCCCGCTCTTGCCTTGGGCCGGACCCAGGAGGGGTTCCCCGGGGCCCTCTCCTGCCATGCGCAGCGTGAGATGAGGACCAGCCTTTCAGCACCTCCCTAGAGCGCTGCTGCCCGACAGAGGCGTCTCCCAGAGCAGCGGGGATTCGGACCGGCAGTCTCCGACATTTCCCTGCTGTGCCATTAGGGGGCTACAGTGGGTTGCGGGGGGGGGGGGTCTTTTTGGTCCCTGTCCAATCTGTGACTCTCCCCGCCCCCAACCTGTGGGGCGGGCTGGAGCCATGGGGCAGGGCAGTGGGCGTGTTCCTGCAGGGCTCCCTCTCCCTCAGCGCCCCCAGCGCCTGCCCTGCTCAAGCATCTCCGTCCTGTGGGGGGGGGGTGGGGGGAGCTCCCCCCCCCAGCTGCTGCTGCCGCCAGAGGACCCCTTGACCTGCCCCTCCCTCCCTCCCTCCCTCCCTCCCTCCTTTGCAGCCCCATGGGGGAAGAGAGGCTGGAAGGTGTTCCACACCGTGCTGAAGGGGATGGTGCTCTGCTTCTGCAAGGTAAGGGGTGGCCTGCCGGGGCTGGGGGGCACCAGATCGGGACGTCTGGCTCAGACCGGCCCCGCCCCCGGGGCTTGGCCGAGGGAGGCTCCATGCTGAGCCTGCCCGATGGGACGTGCCAGGGTGGCAGGGCTGGAGCCGGGGCAGCTCCTGGTGAATCGCCTCCCGTAGCAGTGTCTTTCGGGGGGGCTGAAAGAGAAGCCCCCGGAGGCTTGGCGCGTCTCCTGGGTGAACTGCATCGGAACTGCCGCCTGCGTGCTCTGACCGGCAGCAGCTGCCCAGGGCTTGGGCTTTCCCCAGAGCTGCTGCCTGCAGGTGCTGGCTGGGCTGGGCTGCTCTGCCGCTCTCTTAAGCCCCCCCAGCAGCTGCAATGGCAGGGGGTGGGGGGGGAGGAGAGCCCCTTGGAGGTGCAGGGGAGCTACTGTCCCCTCCCGCCTGCTTCTGTGGCCCCCCCAGGATGAGGGCCAGCCTGACGGCGCAGAGGAGCCCCTTGGGGTGCATCACGCCCTGGCGGAGAAGGCCAGCAAATACACCAAGCGGCCCAACGTCTTCCGGCTGCAGACGGCCGACTGGCGCATCTTCCTCTTCCAAGCCCCGTGAGTAGCCCACATGCCCTGGTGGGCTCAGGCATGGGGATGCCCCCTTCTTCCCCACACACGTGCAGCAACATCTCTGGGGCTGGAGGCGGCAACCCCTCCCCACTCTCCAGCCTTCCTGCCTCTTCTCAGTGCAAAACCCAGCGGAGGTGCCCCCCCCCGCCCCCCGGTGTGGCTGGTGCCGCAGCCAGTGGAGAGCCAGCCTTTCTTCTGGCCTCTCTCCCTCTCGGAGGCCCGGACTCTGCTGACAGGGGCATGCCTGTTGTCCCTTAAAAGGCCGCCAAAGGGCCCCTGCGGTGGGAGTCGCTGTTGCTCCCATTTTGCAGATGGAGGCAGCAGCCTGAGGGCCCCCCTCCCGCCCCCCCCCAAGAGGCAGGGCAGGTCTTGAGCCCGAGGCTGGCTGCCTCCTTGGTGGGCAGCCAGAGCTCTGCCTTGGGAATCTGCTGCCCCGTTTTTTAAAGGAAGCCAAAGTTCACCAGGACTGGACCCAGAATTGCGGGCCGGCTCCCCAGTGGCTTCTGTCCTTGAGGACTGCCCGGCCTCCTCGGCACAGATGCTCCCCCACGGACTCCCACAAGGGCGGTCTGCTGCCGTGACTGCTGCTTCCTTGGTGGCTCTGTCTGACGGTGGCCGCCATCGCCGGGGGAAGGTGCAGCCCACCACCGAAGGGCTCCTTCCAGTGGGGAAGCGGCAGGGCTGTAGCCCCGGCCCACAGACAGGATGTGGGTGCTGCTGGCGACCCTTCCTTTGGCCCCGAATGAATGCAGTCTGTGCCCCCCTCGCCCTTTCCCCAGGACCCCAGAGGAAATGCACTCCTGGATTTCCCGGATCAACCTTGCGGCGGCCATGTTCTCCTCCCCACCTTTCCCAGCAGCAGTGGGCTCCCAGCGGAAATTCATCCGTCCGATCCTCCCGACTGCGCCCTGCAGGTCCTCCTTGGTGAGATGGATGCCCAGTGTGGAGTGGGGGGGGGGCAGGCAAGTGGGTGGCCCCCTCAGCAGCTCCCTCTGTGCAGTGCCCCAAGTCAAGGAGCGTGTGGCTAAACCCATCAAGGAGCATCAACCATAGACGCTTCCTCGGCTGTACTGGGAGCAGGAAAACGGCCAGGAAAGCCATTGGACTGTTAGATGCCAAGGCAGTCGGAGACGGGAGGCGCTGGAGGCAGCCCTTGCGTCTGCCTTGACTACGGGAGGCCTAGGAGGGCCGAGCAATGTGTCTGAACTGACCTCCTGAGGAAGGGAGTCTGAAAAACTGAGTCCAGTAGAAAAGACCAGAGCAGGTGATCAACCACTTGACAAATGGCCCGCTCCAGACAACATCTACCCAAATGTGAAATTGCTGATCTAGTAAAACAACGTAACTTGTCCTTAAAATCAGGCTCTTTATCACAGGACTGGAACTTGGTGGCCAATAAGAAGATACAGCCCTGCTGGATCAGGCCCAAGGAGGCCCATCCAGTCCAGCATCCAGCGGCCCACCAGATGCTGCTGGAAGCCTACAGGCAGGAGCTGAAAGGGGCCGGCCCTCCCTCCTGCTCTTACTCCTCTGCAACTGGTACTCAGAGGCATCCTCCCTTTGAGGCTGGAGGTGGCCTATAGCCCTCCGATTAGTAGCCGATGATAGACCTCTCCTCCAAGGAGTTATCCAAACCCCTCTTCAAGCCATCCAGGTTGTTGCCTGTCACCACATCTCGTGGCAGAGAATTCCACAAGTTGATGATGCGTTGTGTGAAAAAGGACTTCCGTTTTTGTTGGTCCTAAATTTCCTGGCAATCAGTTTCATGGGACGACCCCTGGCTCTAGTGTTAAGTGAGAGGGAGAAGAATTTCTCTCTCTCCCCTTTCTCCACACCATGCATGATTTTATAGTCCTTTATCGTGTCTCCCCGCAGTTGTCTTTTAACTGATTTTTTTAAAAAGGGCTCTGGTGGGGAGGGAGGTTCCAGGAAATTACAGGTAAGTTAGCTTGTGTCCCATGCAAATTAATGGAAAGCATAATTGAAGACATCCTAATTATTAAGCAAGGCTTGCTCGGCAAGGCTTCTGCAAAATCAAGTCATGCCTTGCTGACGCTTTTCGAGTTCTTTGAGAGTGTCAACAGATGTGGAGGGGGTGATCTGGTTGAGGCTGCATACTTGGGCTTCGAAAAAGCTTTTGATGAAGTCCTTCACCAAAGGCTCTTGAGCAAACAGCAGTCGTGGGAAAAGAGGACAGGTTTGATTGTGGACTGGGGGCTGGTTAAAGAACAAGGAGTTCAAAGTAGGAATAAACTGAGCATCTTCACAATGGAGTGAGGTGGCATCCGCCAAGGATTTGTATTGGGACTGATAGTGCTTGTTACCTTCTTAATCAATGATCTGGAGTAGCAGTGAGGTTGCCATGCTTGCTTATGACACCAAACTCGTGCCATCTACGGACAAGTCAATCCATGGCTACTAGTCTGAGGGCCGTAGGCCACCTCCAGCCGCATGGGAAGGATGCTTCTCAATCTCAGTTGCAGGGGAGCCACAGCAGGACACACCTTCACCTCTTGCCTGTGGGCTTCCCAGAGACAGGATGCTGGACTGGATGGGCCTCCTTGGGCCTGATCCAGCAGGACGGTTCTTATGTTCTTATAGTTGGGGTGATGAAAACCAAAATGGATGGTGACGAGCTCCAGGCTGGGTGAATAGGCAACCAAATGGCAAATGGGTTTCAGTATAAATAAGGCTAAAGGGATGCAAATTGGCGCAAAAAATACAAACACCATAAATATGCTAATGGAGTCTGAGTTGTCAATCACTAACCAAGACAGAAGTATTGGGGTCCACGAACCATAGTGTATGTTTCAATGAAAGCATCAGCCCAGTATGTAGCAGCTGTGAAGGAGGAAAATTATATGGATTATTAGGAAAGGGGTGGGGGAAACGAGTACCAATGTCCTTAAATATATCTGTTGGGATACTGTATGCAGTTCTGGTTGCTGCATCTAAACAGGGGCAGAAGAGGGCAGCTAAAACCATGGGGGAGGCAGAGGCGAGGCAAAACCATGAGCCATGCACCCTCTTTACAAGGAAAGGCTACAACATTTGGGACTTCTTAGTTCAGAAAAAAGGCGATGAAGCAGGGACAAAATTGCGGCTCATCAGACATAGTGTGGAGAAAATGGAGAGAGAAAAGTTTCCCCCCTCCACTCCCTCACGACATTAGAGCCAGGGGGTCATCCCATGATTAGCCAGAGGTTTAGGATGGGCAAAAGGAAGGACATCTTCACCCAACACATAAATTAATTGATGGAACTCACTGCCACAAGATGTGGTGATGGCCACTTCTCCAGATGACTTGAAAAGGGGGTTAGACAAATTCATGGAGGACAAGTCCACGAATGGCTATAGGCTGCCTTCAGGTTCAGGAGCAGGCTGCCTCTGAATCCCAGTTGCAGGGGAGCAACAGCAGGAGAGGGAGCAGGCCCTCACTTCTTGCCTGTGGGCTCCCAAGAGGCATCTGGTGGGCCACTGTGGGAAACAGGGTGCTGGGCTAGAGGGGCCTCCTTGGGCCAGATCTGACTGGCCCACGTCGGCTGCAGCCCAGCCTGACCACCTTGAAGCCACAGCCAGCCCTGCTGCTGCCGCCGCCGCCGCCGCCGCCCAGGTCTCTGGCCATGGAAGGGTGATGAGGAGAGAGCCAGCTCACTGCAACCGGTTTCTCTGGTTTTAGGAGGATCAGCATCAAGCCCACGAGGACTGGATGGACAAGATGTCGGACGACCTCCTGGAGCACCAGCGAAACCTGCCGGACAAGCGGGGGCGCGGCCGGGACCTGGAGGAATACCAGCTCAAGAAGGAGTATCTGCTCTATGAGGTGCGTGGCGGGTGGCATCTCTCAGCTGAAAGGCCCGTGTCCCAGGAGGGCTCTCCCACAAGTGGGCGCGGGGCGGCGGGGGGGGGGAGGAGCATGTGAAGCGAACAATGTTTCCTCTCCTCCAGCCCTAACGGGGGGTGTTGGGGACCACACCAGCTTTTCGTGGCAAGCCTGTCTCCATCATTTCCCAGGGGTTGGCTCTTGCGTGCCTGCTTGCTGCTTTGAGTCCCAGCTGCCTGGCTTCCCCTTGCATGTGGGGCTGAGCTCTTTCTTGTCCCCACTCCCGCTCGCTCCCCCCCCCCATCATAAGGACAGCCCTGCTGGATCCGGCCCAAGGAGGCCCATCTCGGCCAGCTTCCTGTTTCTCACTACAGTGGCCCACCAGATGCCGCTGGAAGCCAGAGCCAGGAGTGGAGGGCACGATGCCCTCTTTCCTGCTGTGACTCCCCCGCCCCTGAGCCCAGTGTCTCCTGCTATGGGTCGCCACCACCACCTCCGTGTCTTCCGACTGCAGCGATGTTTGCTCAGAAACCTCTGGCTGTCTTCAGGACACTGATCTGCAACCCCAAATGTGCCCTTTAGCGCCCGCCCCCCAGAGCGCCACTCGTGCAGGTCCACGCACGGCCCCTTGGTCTTGCAGCAGGAGCGGGTGGCGGCTGCTGAGGCCAGGAGGCTGCTGGTCCTCCCACCAGCCAGCCCAGCCCTTCCCAGCCAGGGGGGCATTTTTAACTCTCCTGCTGCAGAAGCGTCGGTACGAGACCTACGTGCGGCTCCTGGAAGTCAAGCTCAGCAGCGCCACGGAGGACCTGGACCAGTGGGAGGCCCGGCTGCGCGAGGCCGAGTCGGCCGAGGAGGAGAGCGCCGGCCTGAAGAAGTCGCACTCCAGCCCCTCCCTGAACGTGGATGGGCTGCCTGCCGGCGGCGTCGGCGTCAAAGTGAAGCGCAACATCTCGGAGCGCAGGACCGTGCGGAGGGTCATCCCCCGGCGCCACAAGCACCTGCTGTGAGGGCCCCCCCCCCACTTGGCCTTGAACAAGGACTGGCTGCCCCCCCACCCGCCAGCCGCCCCCTCCTTGAGGGGCTTGATGCTGCTTGGAGCTGGAAGCGGGGACGGTACCTGGGACACAAGCAAGCCAGCACTTGCAGAGTGTGGCCACCAGATGGGGCGAGATCCTCAGACTGGAGCCGTGGGGGCCCATTCAGTCGGCAGGCCAGAGCTGGATGGGATCCAGGCCCAGAGCCCTGGGCATCCTCTGGGAAAGTGTCCTGCTCGAGTTGGGGGCCAACCCTCGCCTGCTGCCTTAACCCCTGCTTGCCCCCAACTGCTCAATTGCTGTGCAGGCAGACGGGACCTTTCTGCAATAAACGGAGACCAACGGGGCTTGGCCTGGCTCTTTGGGGCTTGTGGGACGCCCCGCCCGGCTCTTGGAGCTCATGCTGGGTGTGGGCACAGGCTAGGGGAGCTCTTCCCCCTGCTGGCTGCCTTGCTGCACCTTTCTCCAGCTGGCCAAGGCAGGCCTGCTGCTGCAACGGAGGCAGGGAGCAGGGGCGAGGGCTTTCGCTCCTCCTGCTCCCCCGCCCAAGAGCAGCAGTGTGGCGGGGGGGGGGCGGGCCTAGAGGGCCAATGAGGGAGCAGGGCTGGGACTAGCAACCTTTTCATGAGTAGGCAGCAAAGGGGCCTCCGCCTCCCCCTCCACCCCAGGCGCCCTTCTCTGGCTGTGCTGCTCCCAGCTGGGTCCTGCTTGGCTGCCTCTTCCAGACCCAGGCAGACCAAAGGGCGCAGCTCTGCTCACTCCAGGCCTGGGCCCCTCCCTCCAGGCGGTTCTGGCCCTGGCTGTGCCGCCCTCCTTTGCGGGGGGGGGGAGGAACCCAGCAGGTGCCGCTCTGTGTGTGTGTGTGCGTGTGTGTGCCTGCAGTGACTGCCCTTCCCTGCAGCAGATTGGGCCAGGCGGAGGGGGTGGGGAGGAGGAAGGCCCCTCTCGGGACCAGGCCGGGGAGACACACTTTGGGGAAGACAGGTTTTTTACTGAACCAACTACCTACCGAAGCACCCAGTGCCTTACTGCCTCCAGCCAGCCAATCTCCTGCCGTGGAAAGCCCCGTCTACAGCAGTGGGGCAAGGCTGCAGCGCCCCCCCCCCCCACGACAAAAGTGAAGGCTGGCCCCTGACCCCTCCAACACACACTTCGGGGGGGGGGCAAAGAGGAAGCTGTCGCCCAGGCCACGCCCCCTCCCTTCGGGGCCCGGGAGGGGCCCCCTCTGGCTGCTGCGACTGCGCCCTGGCTGCTGAACAAAAGGCGGGGGGGGGGGTGTGTGGCAGGTGGCACTGGCTGCTGCTCCCCCCCTCCTCCCTGCCGCCACTGGCTCCTCGGCGTGGTGGTCGCAGCAGAAGGCTGGAGGCCTGTGCCGTCTCCAGGCAGCAGAAGAGGCCGCGGCCGCCGCCGGAGGGGCAAGGAGGGCGCTCTCTGGGGCCGGGCCGGGCCCTCGGGCTTCTCCTCTGGGGCGCCTCCCCTTGCGCACAGCAGGGCGAGCCCTCCGCCTCCGAGCGCCTCCCTCCGCTGCCGGGAAAGGGACCCAGCAGCGTCTCTGCTCGCAGATGCCCGCCCGCTGTGGCGCGCTTGGCCGGTGGCGCTCCTCCTCCGGGGATCGCGGCGGGGGCGGGCCTCTCCTTGGAGGAAGGCCGGGCAAAGCCCGCCGGCCAGCAGCAGCAGCAGCAGCCGCCCCGAGCGGAGGAAGACCGCCGGACAGCTCCTCCAGGCAGCCGGGCGGAGCAGGCGGGGCCGCCGGGCAGGGGCGCGTCCGCAGACCGAGCTGCACCTCCCTCCCAGCGCGCAGCAGCGCTCCGCTTTGGCGGCGGCGGCGGCGGCTCCTCGGGGGGGGGGGGGGGGGGCGCTTGGCAGCTCCAGATGCAGCAGTTAAAAAGAGGACAGAGGCAACGATCCTTAAAATTGCCACATCTGTATAATCTGCCTTTTATTTTCTGCTTCATGAAGTTTTATTTCCTATTATTTATTCACCTCGCTCGCCTCCGCCTTCCTCCTTCCCAGCGAGGGCGGGGATCGGATGCGCCAAGGGGCGTTGGGCGGCCGGGCTGGGGGAGAAGGCCTGAGGAGGAGGAGGAGGAGGACGACGCCCGGAGGGCTGCGGGAGGCAGCCAGGGGAGGGGCCCAGCGGCAGGGCAGGAGGAGGAGGGCTCCCCACACGGCGCTGCCGCCCGCCCGCCCCGCTGGCAGCACTGCGCCCTCCAGGTCCAGGGAGCTGGTTCCGAGATGCCTCACCCGAAGGCGGCTTCTCCTCGCGCTCGACTCGGCAAAGCCAAGCACAGCAGCGCGGCTTGCGGGACCGACGAGCCGCTGCGATTAGCAGCAGCCCTGGAAGGACTCCGGGGCTGGTCAGTCACATCCCGAGGGCCCGCCGCTGCCCAGGTGGGGTCGCGCTGCCACTGTGACTCGACCCCGGAGATGGTCAGCAGGAGAAGCAGCCAGGAGGGAAAGCTCCATCTTGGGCCTAAAGGAGACCCACGCCTGGGCGTGCTGGGAACACTTCCAGGCAGGGCCTTGTGGAGGTTTGACCCCGGGCTGAGGTTCGGGATCAAGGATTGGGAGCGTGAAATACTAGTGGAGCAGGAAACTGTATGAGGAAGGAGCAGAACCCGGCAGTTTCTGAAGTGTAACTAATCTTCTGCTTTTCTTTTTCACTTGAAAAATAAAATCCACATTAGATGGGTTCCTTGTTTATTAGCTGGAGTTTGCCAGCCACCCCCACCACCACCACCCCCCAGCCCAGCAAGCATTTTATCACCCACACAAGGCAGCAAACTCTGCTTAATTAGATGCATGAATTGTTGCAGTTACAGGAAAGGGAGAAAAATTAAGTCCCCGTTAAACTGTAGAGTAGCCAAAGTGAAGTGATCTCCTTTGAAACCCCTTTTGGACCATTGCAGCTCTCTCTGGGGTGGGTTGCAGGCAGCAGCTGCTTCATGGCATTTGCCTGTCCTGACAAGGGCTGACCTTCACCGGAGGCTTCACAATCACCTAATCTGGCTGGCTGGTTTGCTGTCCAGGGCTTGCCTCTAAAGGAATCTCTGAGCAAAACCCAGAGGGGGTTGCTGCCTTGGTGGGGACAGGCAAGGGGTGACAAAGTGGGCTGGGAAGTTGCTCTGGGGAAGGGTCCTGTTGGCAGGGGGCTGCTCAAAACACAACTCAAAGGCTGACCTGGACACCCAATGCCCAGGACGTCCTGCGTCCTTAGGTCTGGAGGCCTTTTCTTTCTTTCTTTTTCCCTGTGAGCAGATTGCAACAGAATGGGTTGTGAGGTATGCGCTTAGTGTGATCATGAAGCTTTTGTTAAATGGGTTTGTTTCAATGAAAAAGGATTTATATCTTGCCCTAAAGCTGTGAAAGGAGTCCTTCTCTCCAAGATGTGTGTAAACCAACACACACACACACACACACACACACACACACACACACACACCCCTTGTTGGCCTTTGTGGGGAATCGGATTTGGCCACCTAGCTGGTTTAGTGGGTTTTGTTTCTTCTGCGGGTGCTGCCGTCTTTCTGTTGACTTTGATTTTATGTTTACATGATTGTGTGAGCTGCTTTGAATGCTGGAAAGGCAGCTAAGCTAACAGAGGGAGGGGAGCTACACAGAGCTGGAGGCATCTGAGCAGAGAGGGAGCAGAGCTGCTGCAGAAGCTACATGTGTGAGCAGCGAGAGAGATCACACTCACACATTAGGCTGGAGAACTCACAGCAAGCTGCTTCAAGGTAATTTTGCTGGAAGACAGACAGACAAGCTGCTTTAGTTAGTCCTAATAACGATATTGCCCTTTGGGGTGTTTACAACTAGGCCATTGTGCCCACAGTTGTAGGAGCAAAGCTAGTGACACTCTGTTGATAAGACTCTGAACGGTTTGGGGAAGGTTGATGTGGCCAGTGATAGGCAACAAAGTGAGCAAACAAATAGCAAAAATGAACCTCCAACTTTCTGAGAAGAGCCATTTTTGATTATCATAATCTGACCTGTTGACCTTTCCTTCCTCCATTCCAGGCATTTAAGCATCTTTTAAAGTATCTAAGAACATCAGGATATTATTAACAGTTGCTTGAAGTAGTGTTGTTTGGCTGGGTTCTGCCCAAGCATCTGATGCTGCCTGGAGAAGCGCCTTCCCTTTAAACCAGGCATCATCTCAGCATGAAACATACAGGGCCTGGTCCACACAGCCATGCAAATTGAGGTTTAATGTGGGTCACCAACATTAGCATGACTGTGTGAGCCCACACCAAGGTGGTTTATGGCCAGAGGTGAATCTGAGATTCCCACCTTAGCATGGGTTCACACAATAATGCTATAATGTGGGTTACACTACTGTGTAGTGTAACCCACATTAAACCTAGATTCATCCCCCCTGCCACTGACTGATGCCAGGTGCAAATTCTCCATTTTCTGATGCTAGTGGCAGCAAGCGAGATTGGGGGGCTGCACAAGGTGAGGCACCTGTGCAGCCCTTTGCATGGTGGCTTTTTGTTGAAGGGAGACGTTACTGAGGCCCAAGAACCAACCAGACAGTTATCCCAGCAGCAGCCGCAGGTTCAAGCAGCTGCTGTTGACTTGAGAATGAAGCAACCAGCCCTGCTGCTGAACAGGAGCTCCCCCTCCCTAGAGGCAGGATCTGCAGAGTCTTCCTCCTCCTCCTCCTCCTCCTCACTGACTTTGGGTCTCACATTTGCTGTCACTGGGAGCAACTGTCTCAATACAAAGGTAGACATTTGTGTTCTTCTCCCCAGGGGAACTGTCGGGTTTGCCAGCCCCTGCAAATGCAAGAGGCTGGCTGAAGGAGGCACTGCCATTTTGTAACAGGGCCCTACAAAGGAAGGGCTGCCAGCAGGAGCCGCTCCCCTGAATGGGTCTGGGTCCTCCGAGGGGCAATAAAGTGAAGCAACTGGATCAAGAGGATCAAGGGCTTCCTTCCACTCCAATGTGTCAGCCTGACTGTCCTCCTTTTCCTGGGAGGCTTCCTTCCGCCAGCTCATAGCTGCCCACAGTAATGCACAGGCACACAGGCAGGTTCCATGCAGCGGGGAGGAGTGCTTCACCTGTTGAATGCCTGCCTGCTGCAATTGCTCAAAGCCACAGAAACTGTGGGGGCAGGGGTAGAGGGACTCTGCTGCATTCTCCAGTAAAGCCCTCTGGCAGCGGCTCTTGGCTTTTCTGCAGCTAAGGGTGGCTCATGAGCCGGATGAGATGGCTCTGCCGGCGTTTGCACTGAAGGAAGGGAAGGAGCTGGAGCCGGCTGGGGTCCATTAGCTCCTTCTGGGGGTCTGTTTTGCTCAATCAATCAATCAATTTTATTATTACAGCCTTAAGCCAACCAGGAAGAAAAACGATAAAAAGAACATACCGAGGTGCAATAAATGCTTTGCTGCAAAGCTGGCAGCTCAGACCTGAACCCAATCCCTGGGCCTTCTGTTTTCATGCCAATGTTCTTCAGATTGGAGTGCGGTGTTTTTTAATGCTCAACAACATGCCCATAATGAGTATTGTGAAGGGGCTTCACAAAGTTTAGAGAGAACTACATCAGCCTTGGAAGGAGCCCTGAATTTGTCTTTTCTTGGCAGGCATGACAAATCCTTAGTTGTGTGTTGATCAACGTTGGTGACTGACTTTCAAATGACATATCGGCCCCATTTGCATAGCATGGCAAACTGCAGGTAGAAGAACCCGAGGTTATCTTCTGCAACCATGAATCCGTTTCTGGGCAGGGAAGCCCCTCCCTCTTCTGGGCCCGCCAAGATGCAGCCCAGCGAGCCCCATAGTGCTGGGGTAGCCAGACTGTGGGCAAGGCATCAGCAGGTCTGCAGGGCGGCAGCCATTGGCCATGATCCTCAAGGGGGCGTGCCGAGCATGATCGTGCCTTTTTGGAATTGACCGCCCGCCCTTGGAAGAGAAAGGGCATTTAAAATCCCTTTAAATGGCATTTAAGCCCTCCTCCTGCCAGCAATTGCACCACCACCCCACATGAGCCCCGGACCAAAACAGTCCTGCACAAGCACAATTTCTGGCAAGGGGGGGAGGCGGCGGTGGATGCCAAAGGGCACTAATTTCCTGTTACTCCGGGAAGGGATCATGATGACATCCCAGGAGGGAATATGTCTATGAGGGAGGGCAAGGGATCCTGGGGGCTGGTCAGCCGTGACCAAGGATGCGCTTGTGATGGCAGCCCCCCAGCAAACAAGTCCAGGATCGCCCAATCACGCTCTGAGACCGGCCCCTGTGTCAGCTGGCTGCCTGGGGATGCGCCCTCTTAATCCCAGATGGGGATCAGCAGTCCACTGGGGAGGAGGACCAGAAGCTCCAAGGCCTCCGGTCCTCCCTGGGACTGCACTCTCATGAGTTAGGCCATCCAAATCAAGGGCCCCCCGCTTGTGTGGGGCCCCCTTTCTCTCTGGTGAACAATAGGACTTGTACCCCACGTCCCCCTCCTCTCCAGGCAACCCTTTCGTACTCCCAAGGAGCAATGGCCGCTCCCTGTGTCTGGGCAGTACCAGGTGAGCAGACTAGGGACACACCAGGACCGGGGAGTCCTGTTTCCCAGCTTTTGACCAGCACTGCAGAGTGTGCAGGTGTAGGGTCACCATACCTGGCAAAACCAAACATGGATGTGTGCCAATGGATGGCCAGAATGGCAGAGGGTCTGCTTGGACTGCTTCCTCGTGGCAGCCGCCAAGACAGGGAAAGGTATTGCCAGGTTACCGGTCTCTGCAACTTCCTTGTGTGGAGCAACCAGGCTGAGTGGCAGGTGCCCTCCAGCCCGTGTGTGTGTGTGTGTGTGTGTGTGTGTGTGTGTGTGTCCGTCCGTCCATGGCCTGTCACTCTCATAAGACAGCGGTCCTTGGGAGAAGGGATATCATCACACATTATTAGTGATACTGCCCCATCCTCGTATACCATCTAGATGTACAGTAGATAGTTCTACTCATGAGTAGTGCATGGGTGTCTCCATAGCCTGTCACTCTCATGAGAGAGCAGTCCGCTCTGGAATAGCATCCGTCATCATCACACAGGAGGAATCTCTCATGTGACTGGAGGCGATCCTGCTCCTGCTGGATGGTTCTTCTCATGAGTAATGCCAGAGACTGCAAGCTTTTAACCAAAGGGGGAAGAGCTGGACTTCCCCAACTTCACTGTACAAAAAACAGAGAGGAGCCATTCTAGAATCTTGGGTGGGGCTGCCTTTTAGAGCCGACCCCGGTATTGCTGCACTACCACAGGTTATCCTTGCAGCAATCTCATAGGGCTAAAAAGGGATAGAACCTAACAAGGTGGAAGACTTAGGTGGACTGGAGACCTCCACAGAAACCCTGTGGGTGACAATACAAGGCCTGAAAGGGAATGTGCTACTGGGGATGTGCTATCGCCCTCCAGATCAAAACACTGACAGTGACTGGAAGTTGCAGGAGGAAATCAGGGAGGTGTCAAGGAGAGGAAGGGCTGTAATAATGGGTGACTTCAATTACCCACACATAGACTGGGTAAATTCACAGTCAGGTCATGACAAAAAGGTCACATCTCTAGATACACTAAATGACTGTGCCCTAAAACAGTTAGTCTTGGAACCAACCAGAGAGAAGGTGACCTTGGACTTAATTCTGAGTGACACCCAGGACCTGGTGTGTGATGTCATTGTCATCGACCCTTTAGGGAAGAGTGACCATAGTGCCATCAAACTCACCATACATACTGGGAGAGAATCACCAAGAAAGTCTAACACGGACATTTTGAATTTCAGAAGAGGAAACTTCTCCAAAATGAGAAGTATGGTGAAAAGAAAGCTGACAGGGAAAATCAGGAGAGTCACTTCAGAATGCATGGAATTTACTCAAAACCACGATACTAGAAGCCCAGTTAGATTGTATACCTAAAAGGAGGAAAGGTACCACTAAGTCCAGGAGGATGCCAGCATGGCTAATAGGTACCATCAAAGAAGCCATAAAAGGGAAGAAGACTTCCTTCTGAAATTGGAACACCTGTCCAAATGAAGAGAACAGAAAGGAACACAAACTCTGGCAAAAGAAATGCAAGTTGACAAGGGAGGCGAAAAGAGAGTTTGAGGAACATTTAGCTAAAAGTATCAAGGGGAATAACAAAAACTTATTTGAATACCCCAGAAACAGCAATCCTGCTGGGGAGATGGTTGGACCATTAGACAATGAGGAAGCAAAAGGGATTATTAAGGAGGATATGGAGGCTGCAGAGAAGCTAAATGAGTTCTTTGCATCCGTCTTCACGCCAGAGGGTACTGAGCATATACCTGTTCCTGAACCAGGCTTTTTGGGGATGGAGGCTAAAGAACTGAGTCAGATAGAAGTAAGAGTTGATGTTCTGAACTGTCTGGAAAAATTGAAAACTAGCAAATCACCAGGGCCAGATGGCTTCCTTCAAGAGTCCTCAAAGAGCTCAAATATGAAATTGCCTACCTCCTTGCAAAAATATATAACTTATCTCTACAATCAGGCTCTGTACCAGAGGACTGGAAAGTAGCAAATGTAACTCCGATGTTCAAAAAGGGATCCGGGGTGATCTGGGAAATTACAGGCTGGTTAGTTTAGTGTCTGTTCCAGGCAAATTGATGGAAAGCATCCTCAAGGATAAAATGTAAAGCACATAGAACAGACCCTGCTGGGAGAGAACTACTACTAGTCCAAGGGCTCTAGGGCACCTCCAGCCTCCAAGGCAGGATGCCTCTGAGTACCAGTTGCAGGGGAGTCACAGCAGGAGATGATGCAGCAGGCCCTCAGCTCCTGCCTAGGCTTCCAGCGGCATCTGGTGGGCGACTGTGTGCAACAGGATGCTGGACTAGATGGGCCTCCTTGGGCCTGTTCATATGTTCCCATTTGTGATGCCACCCAGATTGCATGTGCTTGTGAACATTTATTTTTGGTGAACAAAACACATAGAGCCCATCTTGCCATCCCGTCCCCTTTCTCTTCTGCTTGCCAGGAGGTGGGACAAGAGACACAGTGGAAAGCGGGCATTGCCAATGTTACTTCCCCCTTCCAGGTTAAAAATTGGGGGTGGAACAAGGCGGCATCCCTGCTGCTGGGCAACGGCTTGAGGAGCGCGGAGACACGGGGTGGGGTAGGGCAGGTGCTCAGAGAGGCGGCCAGCATGGCAGGCATGGAGCAGGCATGTTGCTGGGTGGCTCTGGACCGCCCTATGATTTGGGTGCCAGAAACAGCACAGAACCGTGGTTGTGGTGGTGTTTGTGTCCAGACGTAACATTGTCGCCTTCAAACCTCAGGTTGGAGCAGCGAAACTCACTACAAACTGAAGGTTCAAACTGGAGTTTGGTGAAGGAAACCACAAGCCACTGTTGCTGCGAAATCATGATTTGACACATTTGGACATATACAAATTCTAACCTCTGCCCCATTCAACCCTGGTTTGGCATTATGTGTGAATGGGGCCGTTATTTGGTTGCAGATAAGGAGTTTAATATTAATAATCATTAGTTATCTTTAAAAAAAAAACAAAAAAACAACATTTGAAGCACTGGGTGGAAGAGGGAGAAGCAATTTGGGTGGGGGTGAAAAATGTCCCCTCCCCATTTGTTGCAGTTGAGCAAGTCTGGTTTGAGCAGGGCCCCTTCCTGCCCATGCAGTAGCTCAGCCTTGGCTGGTTGGTTAATGGAAGGTATCTTCTAAAAGGTCTTTCTTAGCTTCGCCACCATACTGAGATTCTTCTAAAGCACGTTTCCCCCTCACTCACTACCTGGGTTGAAGAAGTGGGAGATCGGCTCTGGATGCAAACTACATTCACATCTCCACTTGAGCCGCAGAGCAAACTGGCAGGCTGGCCAGTCCTTCTCCTGAATCTTGGCCATTAGCTAGTAGGGACAGAAAAGTCTCTTTATGCGCTGCAGTGCTTTCTATCCTAGCAGCAAAGCCTACACACTTCAGTCAAAAAGCATGTCAGTGTCTCTAGCAGCAGCAATCTTGCTCCTCCCTTCCATGCGCAGATGCTCCTGTGTGCATCATGTCCATTTGCATTCAGTAGAGCTCCTGAATTGCCCTGCTTAGGATTCAAATGCCTGTGACTGCTGGGAGTTGCTAAACATGTGCCTATCCATAGTGCAGTATTGACGGCAGGAGGCCAAGAAGATGCAAAGCCTCGTTTTAGCCATGAATGAAGCAAACTGGGGCAGGCAGGCCTTGGCGGTCTTGATCAGTAGTAAGGAAGGAGGGAAGAGTTGCTTTCTACTCGTGGATGGAACGGTACCCAGCAGAGGCCAAGTGGGGAGGGAGGTCCCTGCTGTGTGCCAGGAGCTCCCCATCGAAGCCCCCTGAGGAAGTGCAATGGGGGGGGGAGGGAAGCGCCACTGGCCGCCTGCCTTCCTTCTTGGGGCCAGCTCCTCTCACCCTGAGCCCCAACCCAGCTAGAGACAGCTCTACATTGTGTCCGCCTGAGTGACAAGCATCCCACCCCACATCTGGGTCGACTCCAGAGTCAAGGGACACACACACACACACCCCCGGGGCTGAGCAGAGGCCAGCGGAGTTCCTTGCAGGTGGGCCCGGCTGCCCTTGGCAGACCTCATCTGGCCAACCGTGAGAGAGAGTCAGTATGGCCAGTCTTGAATGTGCAAAGCCAGAGATCAGCTTCTCAAAAACAAGGGTGTTATTAATTGCTTTCTGTGACGTGGAATTCTGGTCTCTTTTAATGGCTGGATCATTAGAAGTTACATTTTCAAGGTTATTTCCACAAGCATTGGGGCAAACGATGGCTTTTGAAAATAAAAGCCCAGAGCTGCAGAGGTTTCCAGAGATCACCTCCTTTGCCACCACACCTGCTGACCTGCTGTGGGGTGGGGCGGCCGGGGCACCCTAACCCTAACCCTTCCTGGCTGGCACCTTGCTCACTCCCCTGCGGAAGGTGCATTGTGGGAGAGGGAAGCCCCCAAGGCAGTGGAAGGTGAACTTGGGAAGCTCCCTTCTGCAGAGCCAGACCCTCCCAGCCCAGGCATCTCTGCTCTGACTGGCAGTGGCTCTCCAGGCATGGAAGCTCGAGGTCTTGCCCAGCTCCCGATCCTTCTAGCTGGAAATCGAACCTGGGACCGTCCGCATGCCTGCAAAGCCACGCTGCCGCTCCGCTGTGGCCCCTCTTCAGGTGTGGGCTGGTCTTATCGCACGGTCTTCTCTGCTGCAGTGGAGACAGCTGGCCGGCTGCATATACATGGAGCAGTCTGGAGCAGAGTCAGTCGGTCAGGCCATCTAGCCTGGCGCTGTCGACTTGGCCTGGCAGCAACTTTCCATGCCCGGACCTGCTAGACCGGAGATCCTTTCGGCTGGAACCTGCAGGGACCTGCAGCCTTCATCACTCAGCTGGCTCTGGCTGGCTCCTCCTCCTCCTCCTCTTCTTCCTGCCTTCTTTGGCCAAAAAGTGAGGAAGATGGAGATCCCCTGCCTGCCTCCCACAAGCAACGAAGGGCAGTGGTCCCCGCTAGCTTCACTACTCACTGCTCTGGGGCCCAGCAGTAGGACTCCAGGAGGACAGGTTTGGTGTGCATTTAATACAGACACAGGAGCCTTCCCAGGACAGAGGGGATACCGCAGCCCGTTGGAGGCCAGAAGGAGAGCCCTGCCCAGTTCCAAGGGGGTGGAGTGTCTGGAAGCAGAGGCAGGCCTGCATCTGCCCTGCCTGCCACTGAGCAAGGGAAGAGCGCCCCTGGGGTCAGCAACCCCCGCCTGCAGGCACGCTGAGCCTTGAAAGGGAGGCAAGGGCCTTTTGCACCTGGCAGGATGAGGCTCTGGATTGTGGCAGCCAGTCAGTGAGGATGAGGGAAAGCAAGCCGAGGGAGGAGGAAGTGACCGAGAAGAGAGGAGAAGCCAGGCAGGGTCTGCAGGCACACACTGCCGCTGATTCAGAGGCCCACCGAGGAGGCAAGGTGCCAGTTGCTCAGCAAGAAACGGGGATGTGAAGGTGGGATGCTGAGCAGCCCCCCACCTGGTGTCCTGCTCTGCCTGTTGAGCCCCCCACCATACTAGCCAGGAAGGGGCTTGGCCCCTCTGCTGCCCTGCCCTCCCCTCTTCTCAGCTACCAGCCCAAACTGCCTGCTGCTGTCCACCCCCAGAAGCTGCCCCCCCGCCCCCCGCCCAGGCTGCAAGGCTGTGCTTGTGCCTCCCTTTCTTGCCGTTTCCAATGCGACTGAAATAAAGCTGGAGGCAGCAGGACCCTAAGCGGGGTGTGTGTGTGTGTGTGTGTGTGTGTGTGTGTGCGCGCGCGCTGTGACCTGGAGCTGCAGTCAAGGGGTGAGGGCAGATGTGGGCAGCAGCAGCAGCAGGAAGAGGGAAGCACCCAGGAAGCGGCACCCAGAATGCAGATGGCATGGAAAGGCTACCGCTTCTTGGAGAGGAGGAGACCATCCCTGCCCCTCGCTCCATATCACTCGCTGGACATCTTGCAGACCCCCAGTTCTTCCCAAGACCCACACACACCTCCCGCTGTCCTGGAAGGAGAAGGCGAACACAGCGGCCCCTCTGGAAGTGGGCACAGGGCACTTCATGTCCTCTTGTCAAGCGGCTGCCTCAACCCTTCCTTCGGCAGCCAGGGGCCACGCTAGCCTGCTCCGCCCTTCCCACTGCCCCACACCTCCTCCCCCACCACGCCGCCCTCCAGCCTGCTGCTGCTCCTCCTCCCTCTGTTCACCACCAGCCGTGCCTCTGCTGCCCCCTCCTTTCCCGCCCCAGTGGGAGTGGCGTGGCTGGCACCTCCATGCAAATATCCGGGGTAGCTGCTGGCTCCGCTTCCTGGGCCTGCGCTGGGCATTTCTCCACCCCGGCCCCAAGCCAGGCCCCCGGCATCCGGCCACAGTCAGTTTCTCTGGGCAATGAAGACAGCTGGCCTCTTCCGACTCACTCGGGCTGCCCTTGGCTCTGTCTGCCACTGGGCGGGTCATCTAGAGGTGGTCATAGGTGGTGGCGGTGGTGGAGGGAACTGGGCCCCGGGAGGGCGAACTGTAATAATACGGAGAACCTGGAGAAAGAAAGAAAACGGCCACTAAGCAAGAGCCTGCCAGGGTTAACCATTCACTCCGACTCAAGCGACATCAATCCCACCCCCCCACCCCCGCTGAGGTCTATCCCTCCCAACCCCCTTGCTGCCTCCGCACCTGAAGGGGAGCCCCTTGCTGAAACGGAAGTGAACTCCAAGTGAACTGAAGCCAGGCCTGGCCGAGGCAGCCCCTGCACCCCGCCTGCCCACGGCCAGCAGCACCCTCTTCCCTCCTCCTGCCCCCGAGGGTGACTGGCGTCCCGCTCTGGGCCAAGCCCCCATTTCCCTCCCCATGCAGCACCTGCTTTCGAGGGCTGCCCCCTCCCACGCCAGGCTTCCCAAAACTCAGGATACTTACTCAGTAGGCCGGAGTTGGGGAAGCGCCACGTCTCCCCATAGCTGGAGTAAGGGGCGTGGCTGTAGGCATTCCCAGAGTAGTCGCTTCCTGCTGGAGGCACAGAAGGAGGAGGACGGACTGAGGAGCCCCCCGGACACAAAAGCCCCCCCCCCAACCCTGGGGGTAGCTGCAGCACCACCACCCACCCCACCCCGATGGGGCAGAGGGCAAGGGGGGTGGCCATTAGTCAAGGGCTGGAAGGACCAGATGATGCCCGGATACACCCCCCCCCCGCCCCCGGCTGACCCCAAGTGCTCCCAGGATGACTAGGCCACACACTTCTTCGCGGAGCAGCTGCAGGCCCAGAGAAGGCTCGAGGAACTCCAAGGAGGTGGCAAATTGCTGGGGCCAACTCAGCCCCCACATGCCCCGCCCCCCCACCTGAGCAGCTTCGCAGGACCAAACTTTGCCAAGAGTGCCTCTCCTCAAGAAGCACCAGGAGAGGAGAGGGGGCTGCTGGAGCCCTTCCCCACTGCCCCACTTTCAAAGCTGTTAAGGGTCTGTTTTGAAAGGGGGCTGGCCCCACTGGGGCATGGGGCAAGGCAGAATCTGGCACCACCTTGCCACAGATGCCCCTCTACCTCCTTGGGCCACAGGAAGAACCCCTCAGCCTCGCCTCCACAGCCTCGGGAGGCGCAATTCTTGACGTCAAAGTACTCTCGGAAAGGCACCGCCACAGCTGGGAACTCCAACTCCTGGTGACCGGCCATTGCTGTGCCTCTCCCCGCCGCCCGCCCGCCCGCCCGCCAAGGAAGGAGTTGGCTCCTGGCAGAGAAACAGCCGGGCGGCCAGCACTTCTCTGAGCAGCCGGCTCTTGCCAAGGGCTCGAAGTGCTTCTTCCCCGACATGAGCGGCGGTGCCACAGTGCTGGCGGGCCAGAGAAGGCGGCGGGCGGTTGGCCGCAGATTAGGAAGCGCCGGGTAAGGACACGCAGGCGGCTGTGTCGCCTTCCTCTTCCCCTGCAGGTGCCGATGTGGAGGGGAGCAGTTCCCCAGGGCTCTCCGTCTCCCTCCCCGGGAGGGATGCGGGTGGGGGGGGTGGCGAGGGGGTGCTCGGGGGGGGGGCAGCAGCCAGGCTGACTGGAGGAGGGAGAAGGCATTTCCCGGGGCATTTGATGGAGTGTCCTCATTACAAACGGTGCAGAAACAACCCCCCCCCGCTCTTTCTTCTCCTGACCAATCTCATTTCACGCTTGAAGGGAGGGAGCACGCAGGGGGAGAGGAGTCTGTATTCTCAACGCCGCATTAAGCACATCTCCACGGCAACCCAGCAACACGCCAGCACAGCACGTCCCAGCCCAAGGGGAGCGCGGCACCGGCCAGCCTGCCAGCTTCTTCTCCCAGCTCACCTGGCAAGGCGCCACTGCCGGCGGGATCCAGGCCCCGCTCCGAGGGCTGCAACGTGGCAACTGCCATGGAAGCCAGCCCAGGGCTAGTTGGCGGAGGGAGCCTCGGGCTTTTAAAGGTTAAAAAAAGCGGCGGGGGGGGGGGGCGGGGTTGGGATCGGTCAAGGGAGTGGAGGGGGCAGTGCTCAGGTCCCCCAAAGAGAGGGGGAAGCGGGGGGAGGCCCCGCTCTTGCAGTAGCTGGGCCCCTGGGGATAGGCTCCAGTGGCTCAGGGAGGAGGGGGCTGTGCTCTCGAAAACCTTCAACTCTTCCTCACTGAGATACTTGTCAAAGGCATGGCCAGGGAGGGAGGCTGTGTGCAAAGGGGGCCTGGCCTGGGGGCTCCAAGCCCTGCCTGGCATCTCTCCCCCCCCCCCCCGCTGCAGCCTGCTGAATTGAAGCCAGGGGCCTGTTCCCCTCAGTGGCCCGCCAGGTCCCTCTGGGAAGCCCTCCGGCAGCCCTGCATCCTGACCTGGACCCTGACCCTGGAGGGAGGGAGCAGGAGGGCAAAACTCAAGCAGAAAGACACCGGAGGGTTTCCTACAATGGAGTTGCTGCTGCCAGGGTTTGAGCCGGGGATCTTCTACCAGGACAGACCCGCCTCCCCCTTGTAGGGTTGTTGTTTTGCTGGTTGTAAGATTTTGTGCTCTCAGGCACAGGGCACTCTTCAGCGCTCAGCTGGGGAGAGGCAGGAGTACCGTAGTTCTACCTACCCATCACCCCTAACTGAGAGACCACAGTATTCCCACACAATTTGGGAATACGTCATTAATAAATATGTAACGGATTAATTGCCTTGTTTTAAAACAATATTATTTTATTTTTATTTGTGTGTGTGTGTGTGATATCTAGAAACTGCCTCTTCCTCTCTGAAACAATCCCATAAAACCAAACACCCAAGCCATGGCTTGAGTCCCATTTTAGAAATTAATTTCTGAATGGATGGAGAGGGGAAACTGAGTCTGGAAGCCAGTGCAAGTCCTTCCCAGGGGCCATCCTAGCAGCTCCCCTCCCCCCATCTCAGAGCTGGCTCGGTGGGTGAGCCGGCTTGAAACAGCCCCCACCCCCTGTCCTGAAGCTGCCCTCCAGGCTGCTGGCGCTGGCATAGGACTCCTGTGGTGCCGGAAAGGAAGAGCAGTTCGCCACCCCAGCCTCTTCTTACCTGCCACCATGCCAGCAATGGCAGAAGAGCCATAACTTCCCTGCCCGCTGGTTGGGATGTGGGGAGGGTAGCCAGGGAGGGTGGAACCGACCACTTCACGTCCTGCAGAGGGAAGAAAGGAAAGGAGGGAGGGGGAGGGAAGGAGGGAGGGAGGGAGACAGGAGCCTCAGACAGCAGCAGCAGCAGCAGCATCTGACTGCAGATGAGGCAGCAACTAGGCATCAAGAAAGGGCCTGAGATGTGTCAGGGATCTCAGTCTACTGCGACTCGCAAGACCCCTTTTAGCCTGGCCTGCTGCCTGCCTGCCTCCCTTCCTGGGCATTTATCGCTCACCAGCTAGGGAAGAGCAACCCGCCATGATCCAGCTGCCAAATATTCGGCGGGAGCGGGGGGGGGGGCTATGGAAATGTCGTGGGACTGGATGGGAAGTGTGCCGGTGGAAGGGCGGGAGGACTCTTGCTCAAGGGACAGTATGAGGAGCATCCTGACCTTCCAGAGAGAGAGAGAAGCACCCCAGGTCACCCCAGTAAATGTTCTGGCTAAGCTGGGGGTCTTGGGTCTCCCCAGCTGAAGGACCAAACTCCACAATGCACCGAAGCCCTGTAACTGGATTTCCAACTTATTTTGTTTAACTGAATTGGAAAGGAGGAGAGCAGCAGTGGCGGCAGCAGCGGCAGGGGGGGGGCATTTAACCCTGCTTAAGTATAAGCAGCTAGAGCAGTACCTAGTGGGGGCAATTCACACTAGGAAAGCCGTGCCGGAGCACTGGGGCAAACATCCCTTCACGCCACCCCCAACCAAACTGGCCAATGCCTACCCTCCTGGCTGCATTTCCTGACTCTCTCACGTGACATGCAAGTTGGTCCTTGGTCCAGCACTCAGCAGGACACCAGAACAGCTCCGAGGATGGATCCATCGCCCCAACCTTCGTGGCTGAAAATGGCTTCTGTCCAGGGAGGCCCCGGGAGGCAACGAGATCGCTGCCTTTGGCCTCCTATGGCAACCAGCCCCATCACAGGGACTTCACATTCCAGTGTGGACCCCCCCCCCAAAATGCCACCATATAGAAATGGACATCAGAGGCCTCCATGTGGGGTCAGAGAAATCTGGATGTATTTATTCAGGGGTGTAGCTATAATTGAGTGGGTGGGCTCAAAGAAGCCAGCCCCTCAGCTCCCGAGGGCCCCCCCACCTCTATCCTTCCCTATTTTCTTTGTTACCTCCCTCACTCTGAGGGGCTGCCGGAAGAGGGGTGAACACAACCCCCTCTCCCCTAGCTTCTAAATCACCCCTGTGATTTATTTGATGTCTCCGTGGAACTCAACGGAGTCCATGTGGGTCCCCAGGCAGCTCCCCATCCGGGCAGTGGGCAAACCCTGACCTGCTTCACTTCAGTGGGGCGTATCATGTGCCTTCAGGCCATGCGGTGGGAGCCAGCCCAACTCTTCACCGCTGCCTTTCCACAGAGCCTCCCAGTTTCCCCCTTGAGCATCTGCAGCAATACCGAGACGGCATGAAATTAAGGGTGGAAGGGAGGGAGGGAGGGAGGGAGGGCTAGGCTGGGCTTCCATTCCCAGCCCTTGGAGCCCCTCTGAGAGGCTTCAGCTGCTGGCTTCTTCTGCCAAAGGCATCCTGCCGCACCAGCGTTGGGGAAGAAACATTCTAGCCACAATATTGTCTGCAAACTTCTGGATAGAAGTATTCTGGTGGACTGTAAATAGCCGTACCTTTTAGAGGCGACCCTCTTACCAGTGGGATGAAGAGGGAGCAGCGCCCCCCCCCCTTCATCTCAGCACAGCACGTCTCCAGTGGCTGTTGCTGGCGTCTCCTTGGGTTTCAGTTCAGGTGTGAGCCCTTTGGGGAGAGAGGGCCACCATCTAATTGGTTTTTCTGTGTGAACTGCCTTGAGATCTTCCCTTTGTGTGTGTGTGCTGAAAACGATGTATTAGCATCATTATTAAGAATAAAGCAGATGCACCAGAGGGTGGAAGTCAAGGGAGGGAAATGGGAGATGAGGCCTCCTCAGAGCTGCCCTGGGACCAGCACTATTTAATTTGTGGACAAGGGACCTGGCATTAGGTGCAAGCAGAGACGTGGCCAAGCCTGGAGATGGCGTCCGATGAGTCAGGGTGGTGACAGCCAAAAGTGGTCTCTCCAGACTGGGTGGTGAAGGGGCACCCAAATGGCAAATGTGGTTCATTGCAAGTAAAGCGAAGCCACTGTGAGCTTCATAGGTGCACTGAAGGTCCAAAAGCAGTTATGTCTAATAAGCAAAGAGACCGATTTAGGGTCAGAGTGGAAATGCAAATGTCAATTCAACGGGTGGCAGCTCTGTAAGAGGAAAATTCCATGGTAGGGCTCATTGTAAAAGAGACAAACCATCTAAATGCCAGTCTCAGAGTGCCTTTATACACATCTATGGTGCAGCAACATTTGGCCACTCCACCTATGATATGGTAAGACTGGGGAAGACTGGTGCAGAAAAGGGCAACTGAAATGATGGATGGGGCTGGAGCATCTTCCCGATGACAAAAGGCGGCAGACAGGTGGCTTCAGCCGAGAATAGTGAAGGTGACGGGCGCTGTGGGGGCGGGCTCGCTGGCTCTGAAGACTCACAGGGCATCACCCACCCAGTGCTACTGACTGGCAGGCTGCAGGAGAGCCAACACCGGTGGAAGAATGCACTTCTTCATGCAATGCATAATAAAAGGTACCACAGAGCCCTGTGGTTGTCTTTAGTAGACTACAGGAGGCGGTTCCCACGGATGCCTTTCAGCATCTTCCTAGATCGCTGCTGCCCGATATAGGGGTTTCTTCTCATAGTCTGGGAGACATAGGACCAGCGCGCGGCGGATTCGAACCTGCAAGTAGCAGCAGTTTTTTTCCAAAAGCGAGGAGGCCTCTAGCTAGGCTCCGGAAACAGATGCCAACGAGGGGGTGGGGGGCAGCCTTCAGGCCCTGCTTGTGGGCTTCCTCCTTGGCCACTGTGGGGAACGGGGGCCTGGGAAGGCGGAGGGGGCCGCTCTGGCTAGCTGTTGCCGCAGGCGCCCGCTGGGCAAGGCTGTGGGGCGGGGGCGCTACTATGTCCCACACTAGTAAATCAGTGTTAGATTTGTGAGCCAGAAATGGGAGGCAGGCATTGGGGGGGGGCACTGGGCCCCTCCTCGTCCACAACTGCAGCCCCGTCGCCTCGTGTCCTCCTCCCGCTCCGGCACAGTCCCGGAAGAAGGGGCTCGCTCGCTGCTGGAGTCCTCCTCCTCCTCCTCCTCCTCGGGCCCGGCTGCCCCAGACCCCCGCTTCTCCCCCCGCCCCGCGGGCACCGTCCACTGCGGCGCTGGAGCGTGGCGAAGGCGCCTCCCGCCCGGCTCGGGCGCCCTGGAAACGGAGATCAAAGGTGACTTTCCCTCTTCAGAGGTCCTTTTGTTCGGTCTCGGCCGGCTTTGAACAGGAGCCAGCCCAGCCAGCCCGCCCTTCGCGGGAGGCTGGCCCAGCAGCAGGCAACCCGAGCCGGCCCACTCGCCGCGGCGCTGGGCGGGAGGACCAGCGCCTCTTCTCGGCTCGTCGGGGCTGGGCCGGCGGGCGCAGCCCCGCTTCACGGCCGGAGGAGGCGGCAGACGTCAAGGGAGGCTCCCGCCGCCTGGGCTGCCTGCTGCCCAGCAGACCGAGGGGAGCAGGAGAAGCCGCTGGTCTCTCCGGGGCCGGGGGCCGCTCCACCCACGAGTGACCGACAAGGCACCCACAGAGGGCGGGGAGAGGCGGCGGCGGCGGCGGCGGCGGCAGGCAGGCAGAGCCCCTCCGGAGCGCCTCTGCTTGGCGGGACGCCTCCTGGCACCCAGCGCGTGGCGGCTTGGCGGAAGGGCACCGTCTCCTGGGGCCAGCGCGCCTCGTCCTCGCTCCCGGCGCCTTCGCCAACGAGGAGCCCTTTCCGGAAAGCGGCCGGTCTGGTTCTCCCGCCATGCTCCGAAGGCAGAACCGGGAGGCTCGCGGCGCGGGGAGGGACCTGGCAAGAAGAGCCCCCGCCCCGGCCGGAGGAAAGCCCAGTGGGGCGGCGCGAGGCTCGTCCGTCCCGGGGCCCGCGGCGGCCAGAGCCCAGCTCGGGCCACGGCGCCCGGCTTTGAGGGTCGTTTGATGCAGGCGTAAAGAACTAGCCAGGCTGCCCTCTCCTTCTAGCCGCCCGCCAAAACCGCGCCTGCATCTCTCTCGCAAAGACACTTGTGCTGCTGATAGCTGAGATCTGTGGGATACACTTGGATTTCAAATGAAGGATTTACTCTGTTAATTGTGGTTAGAAAGCAGACAATGAATCAGCTAAAGAGCCTGATCAAGGACAACTCTTCCTTTGTGGATGGACACTCTGGCTTAACCGTGTTTGTCAAATCCTACAGCGTTTTTCGTTCTTCGAGGCAAACTGTTGACAGTCCAAAAGAAAACAACTTGATTCCATTTGATCAGAGGAGGAGCCCATTCACCAAAGGGCCTTGAAGCTGTTCATCTGTTCATTGATTGATTGATTGACTGATTGATAGATTATGTGTTGTCACCTTGGTGTTCTCTCTTAGCTACCACATAGATAGATTCTCTTCAGGATGATTTGTCTTCAGCTTGGCCTTTAAGGTCTCTCAGTGGTGCATTCATTGCTGTCCTAATCCAGGCCATCCACCTTCTTCTGGTCTTCTTCGACTCCCTTTCAACTTTTCCCAGCATTATAGACTTCTCAAGGGAGCTGGGTCTTCACATAATGTGTCCGAAGTATGATAGTTTGAGCCTGGTCATTTGTGCCTCAAATAAAAATCTGGTTTGATTTGTTCTAGGATCCATTGGTTTGTTTTCCTGGCTGTCCATGGTCTCCTCAAAAGTCTTCTCCAGCACCAAAGTTCAAAAGCGTCAATACTTTTTCTGTCTTGCTTCTTCAAAGTCCAGCTTTCGCATCCATAGAGTGTCATGGCATCTAAATATCCTCTCCAAGGCCTTCATTGCAACCGTACCAAGTGCTAGTCTGCGACATATTTCTTGACTGCTGGATGGTTGATCCTAAAAGGCTTAAGCTACCCACCACTTCAGTGTCTTCATTATCAATTCTGAGGCTGGTTGCTGTACCCATTGTCATTAGTTTGGTCTTCTTTACATTTGGTCGTAGTCCCATTTTTTCACTGTGCTCCTTGACTTTCATTACTAGAGCTTGCAGGTCATCCACATTCTCAGCTATCATACATTCACTTAAAAAGCGATACCCTAAGCCTTTCTCCAAAAGAAGAAGAACAAAAATCGGAGGTGGTTTACATTGGGATACAACATCACAAACTAGTAGTAAAATATAAAAATGAAAGTAAAGCAATGTCAAATCAAGAGGACTAAAAACCATAGAAGTCACAGAGCTCACAAAATAAAAACACACATTAAAATCATCTAAATGCCAAGGCATGAGGGATCCCTGCAGCACACAAAGTATGTGTGGTGTGTGTGTGTGCCATGGGGCAGGGCCACAGCAAAGAAGATGGGAGCCAAGTCTCCGAAAGATCACAGGGGAGAGCTCTCTCCAAGATCCTCCAGGGCAGGGAGGAGTTTCAGTTGCCAGAAGACGACCCTTGAAGGGCTGCTGTGGTTGTTTTTTTAAAAAAAGAAACAAAAAAAGCTTTACTACCGTTTCACATGGTGGTTCTGAGTGGTGCTGTGGTGGTGCTGTGGGAGGAGTTTTAACCTCCACCACCCACAAGATGCTGTTAACCCTGAGGAAGAAATCGGTGTTTTCCTCAAGTGCATGAAGGGGAATCAGTTCAGTAGCCTGTACAGGGGAGGAAGCAGAATGGGCCTGTTCTGCTTGCAGAGTCCTTTGCTGCATGGCTAAGAGGGGCGCTCTCTCGCTCTCTCTCTGCAAGGCAGTGACTGTAGGGTGCTAGGGTGACAGGAGGAGCCTAAGAAGCTGCCAAATACTGAGTCAGGCCCATGCTCTACAGTATCTAGCTCAGTAGCGTCTACTCAGGCCGGCAGTGGCTCTCCAAGGTTACAGGAAGAAGTCGATGCCAAGCCTGCTGGGAGAGGCTGACAGAGACGGAACCCGGGTCCTTCTGCATGCTGAGCAGGGGCCGCTCTGGAGCTACCGTGGCAGCCGGAGTGGCCACATGCTTGGTGCTTTAACTCCCTGCGCCGCCGCCGCCTCCAAGCTAAGACCCCCAGCAGGTGGGGCCTTGGACCTCCTTCCTGCCCCTTCCCGCCTTTTAGAAACAATGTCATTTAATGGGGATTTGATACCAACATCTTCAAGTCCTCATGATACTCTTCTAAAAAACCTCATGATCCAACTCAGAGAGTTAAAGGGAGTTGCTTTGCTATGTAAATGGATACACAATAATGCAGTTAGTCATATATTATGTTTCTCATTCTGGCAAACTGAAAATATTTGTGCCTTCATCAACCAAACAGCTTGAGCTTTAAATCACTTCTGCCCAGCGCTTGCTTCTGGAGAGTTCTGAGCACTGAGCCCCCAGTTACTGAGGGCCCCCAGCTCCACCCCTCCCTATTTTCTTCACCATCTCCCTCACGCAGCCCCCTCTCCCCTCGCTTCTCCCTGGGCAGAGGGCCAGTATCTTCAGGGCAAAGCTTGTGGGGCTTGCTGGAGTTGGAGAGGCCAGGCGAGCATGAGGAACAAGTGCTTGTGTCCTGCCCCAGAATCTGGGTGCCAACTCCCTCCTTCTGCATCCAAGCCAATACATAGGAAGATAGGCAGCTGCCATATGCTGAGTCAGACCCTTGGTCCATCTAGCTCAGTACTGTCTGCACAGACGGGCAGCGGCTTCTCCCAGGCTGCAGGCAGGAATCTCTCTCAGCCGTATCTTGGAGATGCTGCCAGGGAGGGAACTTGGAACCTTCTGCTCTTCGCAGAGCGGCCCCATTATCCCCTGAGGGGAATATATCTCCCAGTGCTGACACTTCTAGTCTCCCTTTCATATGCCACCAGGGTGGACCCTGCACAGACTAAGGGGACGAGTCCTGCTTGTTCCCAACCGTGTCTCCGAAGGCAGCCCTTACCTGCTGTCACTGCAGAGTATGTCTGGTGGGCACCCAGGTTGCGGCTCAGTGGAGTGCTAGAAGGCGTCAGCATGGCTTTGCCATCGTCCACGGTACTGCTCAGCAGCGGCAGCGCATAAATGCTCTGAGACGGGCGGGGGGGGGGAGGAGCAAGAGGTCAGTACTTCCTACCATACAGGCTCGGCCCGTCACAGATTCTGGCCGGCTTCTCAGCCAACTCCATGAAAGCCTTGCTCACCCCCCTCCCCGAGCCCCCCCAGGACCGTCCAGCCCTCAATCCCTCAGTAGCATGAAGCCGCCCGCCCACCCCACCCACCCAGGCCTGATTCAGAGAAGTCAGGGAGACCCCAGGAGCTGGCACCCACCTGCTCTCCCTTGGCATGGCTGGGGGATGTGTAGGCCTCAGGGAAGTGCTGTCGTTCAAAGGGGCACTCGAGGAGGAGGTGCTGCCCCCCGTAGGGGTCGCTGCGCAGGTGCTTGTGTGAGGGCCCAGTGCTGCTGCTTCCCTGGGAGTCTGTGCTGAGCCGGCAGCTTTCTTGGTCACCTGCCAAGGTTAAGCCCCTATGAACCCAAGACAGTGTCTTATCTGTGGAAACTCCCTTCCCTCTCTCTCATGCACGCCACAAAAGGTGCACCTAGGCGATTTGGGAGCCTGGAGCTAAAGACCTCTGGAGGCCCCCCTCCCCTGCAGATTACGCATCATCTTGCTCAGCCTGGCAACCACACCACCCGGGACAGGCAGCCAAAAGAGGATTGGGGGGGTCCCCAGGGGCTGTGGAGGCCCCGGACTTCGGCCCGGAAGCCCAGGGTTAAGAGCGCCTCTGCACACACCCCTGTGGCTTTTTCACTTTACTGGGGCAGGGCTGTTGTCAAGTCCTGATATGAGAACTTGATGTAGCAGGACCCTCCTGAGTGAAGGGAAGAGCAGCTGGGCCCTCCGCTGAGCCTCTAAGGTGCTGTGTCTGGTGAACTGCCGCCCCTTTCCCTGCTGCTCATCCGAGCCCTCCTGTGACTCAGAGATGCCTCTGAAATGGGCCTATCGTGTGTTCCAGCTAATTTGCTCTACACTTTCAAATACATTGTTTAAACGTAGGAACAATCCACTGGGGGTGAGAGCTGTGCATCCCAAGTACCCCCTCCCCCCCCAAATGCTGGCTTCCTATTGACTTGAGTGTGCATGCACACAACGCCCAGTCATCACCACCCAGTGCTTCAAGGGACAAGGGCTTTATCAGTCATGTGGCTGCACAGGAGAAGGAAAGACCCACAACATGGGTCTTGAACTGTGGCAAGTGTGGATGCAGGGAACCTATAGAACATATCACACAAGGACCCCCTGTGAGGCTGTAGGGTGTCTTTACTGATGCACAGCATGGCAGGTAAGGTGGGAGCCTTAATTTACAGTTTCCATGCTTTGGGGCACATCCATGAATTTTATCAGTGTTATCAATGCCTTCTCTTGAGCTGAAGAATGTTGGACCTTAGAAGAGGTCATAATATTCTCAAGACAGCACTATAATGACAGCACATCTCACAACAATGAACATGGCAGCTGGTGGCACTTACTGTCATTGATCTTCCTCTTGTTGTCACTGCCGGGTGAAGCAATCCCCAAAAGACCGTTGATGGAATACGTGGAGCCCAGAGAGTCCGACTGGGGGGATTCTGGGGGAGTCACAGCTGAGCTGGGGACTGGAGGACACACAGCAGCAGGAGGGTCAGCCAAGCCCACCGGGAAAGGTTGACACCCACTAGATTACAGAGAACTTGCGTTGTGGGTGGTACACAGATATGTTAAATACATAAATAAAATACATATACCCACATAATCTCCCTGGGGTCTGTGGGTTTCAGAGGAGAGGACGGGGCAGGGAGGGGCACTGGTGGCTCTGGACTGCTCTAGCCTGGGGGGGGGGTTGCAGCACAGAAACCTCACAGTGGCACCCCCAGGAGTCCCAAACCAGCTCCTTTCTTCCTCTTCTGTTAAAAAAAAAAAAAGCAAAAAGCAAGGAGCCGTGGAGATGGTCTTCCTTGTTATGGCATCAGCTTTCATTTTTCACGGCCTTTGGGTCCAATGCTTACTTTTCTTTTTCAAGCTTCCAGCTACCAGTGCATGCTCCAGTCTAGGGCTTCCCAACCTTTTTAAAAACACGCACATGTGCGTACACACACACACACACACACACACACACACACACACTTACTTATAAGTTACAGCTTTGAGATAGGCTACTGCAGTAACTGGCTCACATCCACACAAAAGTAGTCTCAAACAGTCTTATTTAAACTAGCGGAACCTGCACAGAGCATCTGTGCGCTAGGACTTTGTTACTCTCCTTGCCCGCCCCCACCACCACAGCCCCTGCTTTATGGCCCAGCCACTCTCAGCCACCCACTCCTCGCCGCTCAATCGCCCCCTCCCCACTGCTTGCTCGCTCACTCCCTGCCACGCGCTCACTCGCCCTCTCCTTGACACTCGCTCACCCACTCCCCACCGCTTGCTCGCTCACTCACCCCTCCCCACTGCTCATTCGCTCGCACCATCCCCACCGTTTGCTCCATCCCTGCCACTCACTCACTCACTCGCTCCCTACCCACTCCTTTCCCCTATCTGCAGGTGGAATCCCCACTGCCCAATCACCACGGTGCTTCTGCTCTGTTAGCTCCGACTGGTAAAGTACTCTGTGGGCGGGGCTTGCCACATACAACCTTAGTGTATCATATATATAGATTAATGGACATGTTTACTTGTCCTGTTTTCAGTGGTAATACTCAGTGCTAATTTTCTGAAGCCTGTCAGTCAGGCAGAGGGGAGGGATATGATGAGCTTCAGCATGTAGTCAGCCAATCAGAAGCAGCGGAGGAAGGTCTTCACCCTCCACCTTCTCCTGGGTGCTTTCCAGACTAACAGCAGCAAAATGCCTCAGTTCAGGCAAGTTGCATTCGAAACATAAACAGCGGGGTGTGTGTGTGTGTGTGTGTGTGTGTGTCCGGTCTTACAAAAACTAACAACCTGAAAAAACAGCAACTTCCTTATGCCGGATATACGATGTCCTAGCTCTATATTGCAGCAATTAAATTTGAAACAAGGCATTGGAAATGTGAACGGCACCCTGCTGTCCTCATAGGGACTGCAGTGTCACAACGCAGGAAGTGTGGAAGCACACTTCCAAGATACGACATGAACCACCACCACCACCACCCCCCCCGTAGCAGGGTCTAATCTGGAAAGTACCCTGGTGCAGCTGACACATTGCTGTGTTGGCTTCAAGCTGGCTATTCTCAGATAGGGGACAACAAATAGCACAGCTGCAGTGTGGAGAGTCACGAAGGCTCTCAGCACGCACACACCCCGGAGCCCTTCAAGTACCCCTAGGGGTACTAGTACACCCTGTTGGGAACCCCTGCTGCTCTAGTCCACAAGGACTTCTGCCACACACCATGCCTGTCTTGCAAGGTGCCCCAAGGTTTTCTGGTGTTCCGGAGGTCACAGACTAATTCCTCCACTCCTGTGAATGGTGGTCCTTTTTCAGTGGTGCTATATCAGCCACCCTCTTGGGGTTTGTCTCTCGCTGGGAGCTACAGTAGCCACAAAAGCTCCTCCTCCTGGCGGCCTCTCTGCTGATAGTGCCTCTTTTTGCAGACTGACATCCACTGATCGCCAAAGCCTGCATCGCCTCCAGGAGCCCCCGTTTGCTGGGCCGGACGGAAAATTCCCCTCCATTCCTGAGGATAAGGACCATGGCCCTGCTTGGACCACAACTCCTGGCACATTTAAATTTGGTTCAGAAACCAGATGCTACAAGCACGGAAAGGGCACTCTGCACATGGCCAGAGGCATCCAGCTGGCTTGGAAGGAGACACCCCCCACCAAATAACTTCTGAGACCCCAGGATCTGAGGGCAGCCCTGTCCTGTGGCCCAATGCAGCTGGAGTCCCTTTCCAAGTAAGCACCAGCCATCTGTCCGCACAGAAAATGATGGCCCTCACACGTGCTTCCTGCAGAGGTCTTGCAGGGACACTTACTGAGGTTGTGGCCTGGGCTCAGGGTTTTAGACACCACACAGCTATCCATGGGAAGGTTGAATGGCTGCTGCACCTTTGTCCGGATGATCCTGAAAATGAAAAAGAAAGGAAGATCCAGGGGAGGTGGGAGAGTGATGTTCCTAGAAGAGCACAAGGCCTCGCGCCTGTTCACTGCAGCTGCTGCAGTCCTGACACTGGAGGCCAGAGGCCAGTCTGGGCTGCGCCAGGGAAAGGTCCTCTAGTGCCCCGCCCCCACTGCGAGCAGGCCCCCCCTCTCACCTGTTGATGGAGCTCACACTGGGAACAGTGTCACTGTCACAAACACCCTCTGCCATGAGGCGGTCCCGGATTTCCCAGGCAAACATGGTGGGATTCTGCCGCTTGTAGTCCCCAATCTTCTCCACCACTTTGGGTGTTGCCACTTTGGGCTTGGAGCCCCCAATCACACCTGGGCGTATACTGCCAGTTTCATAGTACCTACTCCAATGGAAAAAGCAATAGGATTACCACACCAGAAGAAAGAAGGCTCTAGGGCATTGCCTAGACTTGAATAACTTCCCACTGGGTGGAGTGCAGCTATCAGCAAAGAGCTGGGTACCTGCTGTAGATGCCTTCAGGGGCGTATCTAGGGTGGGGCAGGCAGTTGAAGGGGGGCGCCATTCTTAAAAATAAAAATTAAAATTAAAAATGGCTGCTGAAAACAAAATGGCCACCATGCATTCTCAAATGGGGTTTGTGAGGCCCTAGGCCATGCCAGGCCTTGCAGAGGCCATTTGAGCACGCACAGTGGCCATTTTGTATTCAGTGGCCATTTAAATTTTTTTTTAAAAAAACGGCCACCGCACATACTCAAATGGTCCCTGTGAGGCCCTCAAGGCCAGCAGGGGGAGGGGGGGGACCTTTGCAGACCCCCTACACATGGCCTTTAGGAAGCCCCCCTGAAGGGGCTGCAGGTAATTTCTTTAAAATATATATAATATGTCACTGTATACAAATTTAGTTGGGCACTAAGTACAGAGAATCAGGGCTTGTGAATACTGAGCTGAAGCTTATGAGCTAGGATTGTATTCATTTGCTCTTACTTTGCTTCTTGTGATAAGTGAGTTAAATGTGATGTCTTAATAATATGGCTATTAATGGTGAGTTTGTCTTTGAATCCGTGTGAAATCCTTAGTATTAAGGCCCACTGGGAGTTTCTTGCTCTCTTTCTCTCATTTTAACTGTCTTTCTGAAAGACTAGAGTATATTCCAAGCAGTGACACAGTTTACTTTAATTATTTTCAGAGTATCTGGGAAAAGTCAAATTCTCCATTTATTTTTAAAACTTATGTAATAGTGATGCTACAATGCATAGCAGAGAATTAGACAGGCACTTCTGTTTAGTTTTCCAAGTACACCTCCACAGAGTATTTGTGTATTTCATGAGCCCCAGCATACTGAAATTTGTAGTTTTCCAGCATTTTTTGGTCTGGCTGCGTCCACTGCTAAATAGTTTTTGAAATATTAAAAGATTAACGAGCTTGACTTGTATTTTTGAGCTGATATTATGGTAAAGTTATCTGAAAGATGGGTGTCAGATGTTTGGACAGGGGGCGCAATTTCAGTGCTTGCCCTAGGCGCTATTTTCCCTAGATACGCCTCTGGATGCCTTGCATTTAAACACAGGCTACTCCTCACCTATTAGACTGCCTGACCCTTGGCCCAGATTGGTCCTGCCTCACCTAGAATTCCCTCTACCTTCTCCCCAAAGGAGGGATGCTGCTCTCCCTCTAGGACGTTCCTGAGGAGCTCAGCTCAGCTCCTGCACAGCCTTGTTCTTCTGAAAAGCAAACAACATTGGATAGGAAGCTGCAAAGAACACAGTTGAAGTGTGCCAACTAGAAGTAACTTGAAAAGTGAGTCCCTGGGAAATAGATTGATTCCCGTCATAGCAGATCAGGAGGGAGGTGATGATCCCTGAGGCCCACAGAGGAAGACTGGACCTCCTTTGCCTGATAGGATCCTAGGGCTATGCAAAGAGCTGGCAATCCTGTAATCACACCATGTCCCTGTGGCAGGGATGGTCCATGTCTCTATTCTCTGGATCTGGCTGATGCCTTCAGGTGTGGTGGCTCGATCACCAAGTGGGCATTGCCCAGCTCTGAAGGTGGGCAGAAGGAGAAACAGCACACTGTGTCAAAGGGCCAGAGGTCATCTCCTGAGGAAGAGAGGGCTGAGGGAGGGAGGGGCTTCCTGACAAATCTCCTTCAAAGGCAGAATCTGCATGAGAAAGCAACACCAAAGTACGGCACATGAAAACTACACAGTGGCAAAGTGCCACTGACCACCATAGGCTGAGGTCATTCACACCATCAAAAACTGTTCTGCTCAGGTTTGGGAGCTGTGTGTGCTCCCTTCTCCTACCTTGTGTCCACACTACCAAAAATTGGGAGCACACACAGCTCTCAAACCTGGACAGAAGACAGTTTTGATGGTGTGAATGACCTCGGTTTGTATTTGGCAGGAATTGTCACCGGAAGCCAGACAAAGACATCCTAGGAGCCAGAGACAGCTCACAGTTCTCCAGCTGACCACCTATGGCACATCTTCTGGGTCCCCAGAATGATGCCTTAACTAATATGGTCACAGGAAAGATTCCAAGGAATCCTTGCCTAGAACCCCTTTCTGTGTGAACTCTGCACAATACCACCTCAGATTCTCGGAGACAAGGACCACACTGCCTGCCAACATCATCACCAGCGCTGTTTGTAGTCCCTCTGCTACAGGCTCAGTGGCCGCCTTCATGCTTACCTGCCAAGGATTTTGCTGACACACCCATGGCTGACACGCAGCTGGCGGGAGATGTCGCAGGGCCGCACGCCCTGGTGTGCCAAGTCCACGATGCGTTGCCGAACCACTTCCGGCAGAGGCCGGCCATTCACAAAGGCCCCGCCCAGCTGGTTCAGTCCTCCATGTCCTGCTGAGAGAGAAACCAAGTCCCAAATGGGCAAGGGAGACCTGTTGTCATTTAGCAACTGCATGGTGGAGTGGATGTAGTACTAACACAAGGCATCAAGCTGAATCACTAGGAGAGTTTATATAGAAATGGAGTATGTGGATGTCCCATTCCTTCACAAGAGTTAAGAAATTATAATATTGAATTGCCTTGTTACAAATTAGCTTAAGGATTCTTCAGATGTTTCTACAAAAGCTGGTTTACAATTGTGTTACAAGTATGTAACAGTTTGCATTTGTGTAAAATATGACACATCAAAAATACAGACAAGTTTGTGAGCTGGTGTGAAACAGGAAGTCACTATCTCCCCTCTTTGGTTAACTCACTAGATAGTCTTTCTCTCAGCATCAGCAATATGGGGTTCCTCTGCTGACAGGGCCTGCTTCGGGAGGGCAAGGGGGTGATTACCCTGGGACCCACAGCGGGTGGGGGACATCCAAAGAAGGATTCCATATCTGAAATGATCTGATTTATCTGCTTCATTCATGGAGTAACACTATTCAGTTGAAATATGACCCCATGCTCAAGAGTTCAGTATTTTGGTATATTTCAGTATTTTGGGTTATGATCGTGACACAGGATGCAGTGGCTGACACATTGCAAAACGCTACATGTGTGGTGGCAGTTTGCACAGGCGGAGGGCACAGCCGTGTAATCTGGCTGCCCGGCCCGCCGTTCTGCTTGTGCCACTCTGCAAACCCTGTGCTCCACCAGGTGCATAACATTGCACAGTATGCCAGCCAGAGAGAAGAGCGGGGCTGGGATGAATATTCTGCCTGCCCCCCAGTCCTGTCAGAGTCTCCCAAAGCCCTGTTATGCTGACCTACCCTGTAGGGCTGCAGCAGCAAGAGCATCCTTGGGCACTGCTCTAAATGCTCTTGCTCTGCCTTCAGCACCCCCATTGCTGCAGCACAAGTCCTCTGAGCCCAGTAGATGTTGCTTCAAAATCAACATGCTTAGGGTTGTGCCAGTGATCTTAAATGCCAGAAAGTGAAGAGAAATGCAAAGCCGAGCCATTCGTGCCTGCAGTGGCTAAGGTGGTAAGACGTGCTGTGCTCATGTTATAGGATGTAACTTCCAAGCGCTTGTGCCATCCATCCTGGACTGGCCACCTTTCTCCTCTGTTGCTCCTCATGGGCTGTGATCTGAACAAGGGAAGAAGACCTTGCTGACAATTCAGGATTCCCCTCCCTCTCAGTGCGGAGTGGTGTCAGTCAAGGCTCTTGAAATAACAGTTTTAAATTAAAACGGGAATCAAGTTTCCAGCTTCGTAATGAAGACATTTCTTGAATCAGCATGCATATGAGCTGGTTGCTCTAAGAGTTAAGACATCTCTGTTGGCAAGTATAGAGAGTCTTTCCACGACAAAGAACATGGAAACAGCCCTGCTGGACCAGGCCCAAAGAGGCTCATCTATTCCAGCATCCTGTTTCACACAGAGGCCCCCCAGATGCCACCAGATAGATACTCATCACGAGCCAAAGCACCAGTCACAGCCTGCGGTCTGCTCGGCTCGGCTCTTGGGGAGCCATTCTGATTCCAGATGCCTGGTGCTGCCACTGCTGCTGCTACCACCTCTGGTCTCTCTACAAGGACAGGAAGGACTCTAAGCAAGAGCACTAACTTGAAGACCAGACCGTCCAGGCCACCTTCCATCTTCACTCTGAAGGAAGCCACACTTGTCTCGGGTGCTGTGTCTTCAGCCCCTGGGCCCCCAGGCTTTCCTTTTTGAAGCTCGGGCCCCTGCGGAGGCCATGGCTACCTAGCTGGCTTTCCTAACATGGGGCCAGCCAGTGTGGGGGCTGAGCCCAAGATGTGATTACTGCTTACATGGCACTGTAGTAAAAACAGAAGCCTTGGCTTACAGTTTTCACCTTCTTGGCTGCATGGATTTTTCAGTGCCTTAAACCGCCTCAGAAGAAACCTAAAAGTGAACTTAAGAAAAGTTCTTAAGAAACTAAGAAAATTACTCAAAACACTTTGTTAGTTGTATGTTTGGTTTTTGTTGTTACACCGCATGATTTTTAAATATGTGGTATGCCTTCTCAAACTCCATTTAAGTTAGTAAGGTGGGGTTGGGGCACAATAATCTAAACCAATAGAGTAAAATGAAGCCATGGGAAGTAAACTATGAGACATCCAACAGTAGCCAGGCCAGCAGTGAAACCAGGATCAGCCCCAAACCACTCCGTTTATCCAGCCATGCCCAGTAGAATGAGTGGCAGCAGCAGACAAAGCTGCAACGGGATGCAAATTAGGAATTTGGTTCCAGGGGGGGGGGGCAGTTTACACATGGACCTGACACTGAGCATGGGGCCGCCCAGGCCTCCTCGGCCCCCACCCTCACCACAGATGGATTTCCCCAACAACTGGGGCCGACGGCCTTCTTTCCGCAGCCCCTGCCTGTTCCGGAGACCAAGAAAGTGAACTCTCACCTGCTGAAGCAGGAGAACCAGCATCACGGGGGGTGGGTGGGTGGGTGGGAGGGGGGCGCATTTGCCTTGCACAGCATTCGGCAGGAAGAAGAGCCCACTCCTGCTGCAGCTCCCAGCCCGGCCGTCCTGAGTACAACATGCAGGCTGAGGCTGGCAGGACATAAGAAGAAGAGATCTGCCGGGGGGGGGGGGGAGACCACTCTCCACCATGCAGCAGCAGCAGCAGCAGCAGCAGCAGCAGCACCAATAGCTCCGGCGACACTGGGAGGGCTTTCAGTGATGGCGACGACCAGCACAGTAAAATAGAATACATCATCATTAAGAACAAAATCAAATCAAACAAAAACAGGAGCTACACTAAAATACAACTAAACACAAAACAGAAGCTTTTTTTAAAAGCCTGGCTGAACAAAGAGGTCTTTTCCAGGCATCTAAAGGAATGTAGAGGTGGTGCCTGGTGGCATGGGCGTAGGGTCCCTTGGACAAGCAGGGACAAGTGTCCCTGGGCCCAGAGGGTCAGGCGGCCCCCAAGCAGGCCGCCCTGCTCCTGCCCTGCCACCGCTCATCTTGGCCTCCAGGGGTGGGGGGTGAGCCAAGTGGGGCAGGCCACCCCCCGTGGCAGCAGCAGGAGCGGGTGTCGTAGCTGGCAAGCCTCTCCCTCTGCCCTGTGCACCTGCACAGTCCGACTATGGACATCATATGCCTGCCACAGGCATGCAGGGCAGCCGGAGAGGCCTGCCAGCCACGGGGGTGGTGGTGGTCTGCCCCACTTGGCTCTGGCCCCACATCCCAGAAGCCAAGATAAGAAGCAGCAGTGGGGCAGCGGCATTGTTGGGGGTGGCCGCTGGCCAAGGAGGAGGTAGGACCGGTGGTGGAGAGATGTTGGTTGCCCCACCCCTGGTGTCTGACATCAGATGCAGGGGGGGCAAGGCTTAGGGCTCTGGGGTACGTGTGTGATGGGGGGGCCCCTGCCCAGATTTTGTCCCTGGCCCCCGGGGGTCTTGCTATGCCCCTACCTGGTGAGTCTCACAGGAGAGGCTATTATTCCATAGAGGGGAGCCACCACCAAAAAGGCTCTCTCCCTAGGTAGCTGGCCACCCGCCTGACCTCCTCTGGCAGGAGGACTCAGAGCAGGGCCTTCAAATAGGATCTTAAGGTCCCGGTAGGGACATATGAGGCAAGGCTTTCTTTCAGGTAGCCTAATCCCAAACTATTCAGGGCTTTAAAGGGCAAAACCAGCACTTTAAATTGGGCCCAGAAATGGATTGGAACCCAGTGCAACTGACGAAGCACTGGTATGATGTTATCAAAATGCCCCATCCTAGTTAAGAATCTGGCAGCCCTACTTTGGATGAACTGGAGTTTCTAGACCATTTTTGCCATTTTTGAAGGCAGCCCCACAGACAATGCATTGCAGGAATCAAAATGCGAGGTTACCAGAGCATGAGTAACTGTGGCCAGGCTCTTTCCATCCTGTAGTCAGAGGCGCTCTTACCCCTGGACTTCTGGGCCAAAGTCCAGGGCCTCCACACCCCCTGAGGGCCCCAAACCCTTTTTACATAGCAACATAGGAAGCTGCCATATACTGAGTCAGACCCTTGGTCCCTCTAGCTCAGTATTTTCTTCACAGACTGGCAGCGGCTTCTCCAAGGTTGCAGGCAGGAATCTCCCTCAACCCTATCTTAGAGATGCTGCCAGGGAGGGGACTTGGAACCTAGATGCTCTCCCCAGAGCAGCTCCATCCCCTGAGGGGAATCTCTTACACTGTGCTCACACATCAAGTCTCCATTCATACGCAACCAGGGTGGACCCTGCTTAGCTAAGGGGACCAGTCAAGCTTGCTACCATAACACCAGCTCTAAATACTGTGGGGGGAGGCTCCAAAAGCCCTCAGGTCCAGGCTCAAAAATTACCCAGGTGCACCTCTGGCTAGCAGCCCCTGGTGGCACAGTGGTAAAACTGCCGCCCTGTAACCAGAAGGTTACAAGTTCGATCCTGACCAGGGGCTCAAGGTTGACTCAGCCTTCTATCCTTCCGAGGTCGGTAAAATGAGTACCCAGAATGTTGGGGGGCAATATGCTAAATCATTGTAAACCGCTTAGAGAGCTCCGGCTATAGAGCGGTATATAAATGTAAGTGCTATTGCTATTGCTATTGCTATTGCTATTGCTATATCAGCTGCAGCTGATCAAAGGTGCTCTGAGTCACAGAGGCCACTGCAAGCCTGGTCCTTTGGGGGGAGTGCAGCCCCCGCCCCTCCATCACCCACCTGAAGAATAACTAATTAGCAGTACTTCCATCTGACATAAGCACAGCCCTGCTGGATCAGGCCCAAGGACTGTCTAGTCTAGCATCCTGTTTCCCACAGTGGACCACCAGATGCCTCTGTGAGGTATAAAGCAAATAACATGTACAGATCACTGAGTGTGGATCATTGAGTTTCTGCCAGCTGTCACTAGTGATCCTGCATAAGCTAGCCAATAGGTGTCTGTGATGCCTGTCAAATCACCTTCCATATTATTTTATTTATTTTGTTTATTTAAAATATTTGCTCCTCCCCTCCAGTACACTACTGCTCACAACAATAAAATAGATACAATATACAATAAAAGTAATAAAATTAACCAAATTAAGTAAACAATTTAAAAGTCAAGTTAAAAACCACCAGTATTAAATTTCAAATTAAAAGTTATTTTAAAAGCTAAGCACTGAGAATTATAAAAACTACAAACTAAAGAATCTACCAGATATAACCAAAGATAGAACAATAAAAAGGCTATTTAAAAAGATGTGTTTATATATTTTAAAAAAACACTGAGGGAGAGAGCATGGCGAAGCTCTTCAGGGAGCGCATTCCAAAGTCAAGGGGCCACAACCGAAAAGGCCCTGTCTCTAGTCCCCTCCAACCAGATCTCTGTTAGTGGCGTGGCCATGAGCAGGGCCTGAGATGATGAGCAGAGGGCCCTGGCAGGTTCATATGGGTGGATGAGGTCTGACAGGTACCCCGGCCCCAAGCCATGTAGAGCTTTAAAGGTCAAGACCAGAACCTTGAATCTAGCCCAGAAGCGGACCGGTAACCAATGAAGGTGCCACAGGATGGGTGTGATACTCCTGAAGTGATTTGTGCCCATAAACATCCTTGCCATGAGCATTCTGGACCCAGGGGCGTAGCAAGGTTGGAGGGGGCCCAGAGACAAGATTTTAAAATGGGCCCCTCGCTGATACACACACACAAACACACTTCACAATATATCCTGCACTCACATTCACATCCCCATTATGAATACGGTGAATATCCAGTTCACATTGAATCTAGTTTCTTTACTCTCTGCTCCTGACGATCTCCAAGAGACTCAACATAATTCATAGGGGGTGCAACATGGGCGGGTGGGGAATCATGTGATGTGCCTCTGGGGGCCCCCTTGAGGCAGTGGGGCCCCAAGATGACTGCCTCCCCTTGCCTAATGGTAGTTACGCCCCTGTCTGGACCAGATGAAGCCTCTGAACAGTCTTCAAGGGCAGCCCCACATAGAGCGCATTGCCCTAATTCAATCTGGATGTTCCATATTAATGAGTGATTGAGGTCAGGTATATTACACCTCACATTAGCTAACCAGGGACAAAAGTGATCACATTGCTCTAGAACAATGTACTGCCGTTTGAGTGCTGGGGAAATGCAATAGCCCAACAACAGAAGAGCTGTTTGGAGGGAAAATGCTCTCCTGAAACACATTGACTCATTGCACATGGAAAGCATTGTATGACAATATTGACTGAGAGGAAGATGACTTCCGATTGGAAGCAAAATTATTGTAGGTTGGATCAGCACACAGATGCTGCCAACAGGCATTTCCTCCTCAGCCTAGCATATCCGTCTGGGGCTTTGCTTAGAGGTACCCATAATTTCTTGAGCCTGCTGGGGAACCCTTAAACTAAAAACTGTGCAAAGCTGCCTGTCAAGGGCCAGGGTCAAAGCAGGGCAGTGAGGAGTTAATGTGATTTGGGGGACGGGAAAAGGGTTGATTTCATGAATAGAGAGAGGGAGAGGGTGAGACCCATCAGCAAGACAAAAAGGAAATCAGGATAGAGCAATAGAGAGGCAAATCTAATATCAACTAGGGAAAAATAAATGGAGATTAGGGTGAACAAATTAGCTTTAATGGGTTCAGGACTAATACAAGAATAACAGCAGAATTTAGAATGCCTCTGAGGGGAGATGGAATATAAGGCCAGAGCAATCATGCGGGCAATAACAATTATGAAAGGAAGGAAGGAAGGAAGGAAGGAAGGAAGGAAGGAAGGAAGGAAGGAAGGAAGGAAGGTTGGTTTGTGAATGTTTGAGTTTTTAAGGCAATTTTGTAACATGGTCATCACGGTCAGGAGAAACTCCGGCTGGAAGTGGAGGCAGGCTTCATCTGGCTCTCCTGTTTACAGATGTTATCAACAAATAATCCAAATTAATGTAAGGCTTTGTGTTTTCTTTTACAGACATTATTGCACCTGCCATCTCTTTCAGAAGCACTTCCAATCATGCCAATTTTTATGAGATTCATTGCTCACTTGGAAAGTGGATAGATTTATCAGAGCCAGCTGGGAAGCTGTTTGCCTCTCCAAAGTGACCCCAACCCTAGGAGCAATTTATTTATTTTATTTTATCGCATATATTTCTGCTCATATTATTTCCACCCATATAAACATCTCTGGGTGGTTTACAAATTAAAACACAAAACAACAATTAAAATAATAGTTCATTTAAAACTATATAAAATAACTATCAATAAAACTTTAAAACATTAGAAACCAAAAGCCTGTAGGTTGCTTAAAAACAACCAGGGATGGGGAGACTCTAATTTTGTTTGAGAGCATGTTTCAGAGCCCCGAGGCAATCCTAGAGAAGGCCCAGCTTTGGGTCACCACCAACTGAGCTGGTGGTAACCACAACCGAACATCCCCTGGTGATATTAATAGATGGTGGGATTCATGAAGACCAAGGCACTCTCTTAAATACCCTGGGCTCAAGGCATTCAGGGTTTCATAGGTAGTAACCAGCATTGGCAGCCAACACAATTCTTTTAGAATAGGAGTAATGTGGTCTCGTCAAGTAGCCCCAGAGACCAACCTGGCTGTCCCATCCTACACCAATGGCAATTTCTGGACTACGTAAGGCAGCCCAATGTAGAGGGCATTGCAGTAGTCAAAGCTGGATGTTAGTTACCAGCATTTGGACCACTGTTTTAAGGTCATTTATCTCCAGAAACAGATGTAGCAGACATATCAGCTGAAGCTGATAGAAAGCATTCCTGGCCACTACCTGAGATACCAAGGAGACATTTGGCTCCAGAAGGATTCCCAGACTACATTCTGGTCCTTTCAGGGAAAGTCCAACCCCATCCAAAACAGGCAGCTCTAAACCAACCTCCCACAATAAGTACCTCCATCTTATTTGGAATCAACTTCAGTTTGTTCTTCCTTATCTAGCCCATTTCTGACTCCAGGCAGGCATTTAGGGAAGTTAAGCCATTTCCTGATGAAATGGCTATGGTGTTGTCTTTCAAAGGGAAATTGACCCTTTCCCAAGTTGACCCTCTCCATTTGGGCTCTTGTAGTCAACAAAGAGCTATGAGGAATCAAGGCAGCCATCCCACTGCTGCACCATGACCACTGAGCCTGGCATCTTCAGGCAGTCCTCCCACAGGTGATGTCACAGGCTGAAGCTCTCCCATGATGGAAAATATCTCTCTCTCTCTCTCTCTCTCTCTCTCTCTCTCTCTCTCTCTCTCTCTCTCTCTCTCTCTCTCTCAGAAGTCAGAGGGTCTGGCTGAGATTTCTTCCAGGCCATCCAATATGAATCCACATCTCTTCTCTCCTGACACCAGAGGACATGAGCACCTTGCTGATCATAACAAAAATCACAGTCCTGTGACTAACATTTTAAAGCTAAACCTAGTCTCCAGATCTGCACGTCCCCCAAGCTGAGTAAACTTAATATAGAAGAATAAACTGATCAGATATGACGGTTATGAAAAGTGAGCGCCACCAACTGAATACACTCTGCCGCCACAGAGTGGCTCAGCCTGGCCACCACTGACAGGAATTGGAAGGCAACAGTGCTGGTCATAAAGAACATGGGACCTTTTCAGTAAAAAAATTCAGTAAAAGTTTCATATTGAGTCCACTCCAGCTACAAAACAGGTGAGAAGAAGATCGGCTTCTATTGGGAGTCACCTTTAAATCACATAGAGCTCTTTATCAGGAGAGACTCAAAACTGGCCATTGGCAAGACTATGCAAGTTAGTTATACATTTACATTTTAAGCCAAACACTCAAATCTCAGTCAAGATAGTTAAAGAGTAGTAGAGCTTTCTCCACTTTTTCAACACATACTTGTTTGTGTTAGGGAATGCAATCCACTCCGGTGATTCTCAGTACAGAATGGGAGTCAGGCTTGATGGATTAAACTTTAGTCAAGGAATGTGATTTCCTGCATGTCGTGTCTCACATAATGGCCCAGTAGGAATCTCGAAGCAGAACTGTGTGAGAGGTGGAGACTGATGCAGACAGCATGAGGCCTCCTCTAGTCCAGACTGTGCAGGCTGGCTCCTGAGGAGGAAAACTCCTCTCCGTGTGAACCCAGTTAAGGTCAGGCGTGGCTCGGAGAACTGAGAGGGGAACCTGCTCTAGGCACAGTAGCAGCATGGCAGAAGGGGAGCACAGATCAGCTGGTGTGGACTGGAAAGATGAAGCCGGGATCTGCTTGTGATAAGAGCCATGACGAGGTAGACAAGAAAAGCTGGCGTGGAAGTGGACAGAGAATGCTGCAAAGGCATCAGAGGAGAACTCCCGCGTCCCTCCCATTAAAAAACTAGTCAATTGCTTGAGTTTAGTCAATTTGTCTAAACAGCTTGGGCCCTGGATATTTATGAGAACATCTTCTTCATCACGAACACCACCGCCCATTAAGGTCATCAGGAGAGGCCCGTCTGTGGTTGCCACCAGCTCTGGTGGCTGCTCCGGGACAGGCCTTCTCCACTGCTGCCCCAGAGCTTTGGAACACGCTCCTTGCTGAAATAAGAGCCACCCCATCTCTGACAACTTTTAAAAAGTCTTTAAAGATGCACCTATTCACCCAGACTTTTAATTAAATATTGTTTTAACATTTTAAAATGTTTTAAAAATTAAATTGTTGTAATGTTTTAACTTTTTACTATGTCATTTATTTTGTTTTAACTACTGTTTTAAGTTTTCTGTTATTTATTTTAACTAATGTTTTAACTTTTTGTTTGCTTGCTTGCTGTAAACCACCAAGAGACGTGAGTTTTGGGCAGTATACAAAAATGTTAAAATAAATAAAAATAAATTAACTAGGTCGTGTATCAACCCTAACCCTATCAATGCAGAGACTTTGCGTTTTGAGTGGTATACAAATGTGTCAAATAAACTAACTAGCTAAATGTGTATAAGTTTATGTATGGGAAAAATAAGAGAGTTCTAAATCAAGAAGCTATTGTGGCACCTTGGGAAAGACCTGCCCTCCTTTGCAAGAGACAAGAGGGAAGAAGCCTCCTAAACGTAGTGCTGTCCATCCACAGTTTTTATAAATACCTGTATCAAGAATAATGAGGGGTGTGGTTTTTGGTTTTTTAAATGGCCGTCTACTGACTGCATTTTAGTCATTTTAAATCAATGAATGATTAGCAATTATTTGCAGCCTTAGGAACACCAAAGCCTGAGATATCCTCAGACCAGTGCTGCACAGCTTTGGCCCTCCTGCAGATGTTGGCCTAGAGCGTCCATAATCCATGACTTCTGGGTACTATGGCTAGGGAATATGGGAGTTGTCATTAAAAAAAAACAACAGCTGGTGGACTGAAGTTGTGCACCCCTGGGTTAGCCTATCAAGCATAAAATGTCCATACATTTAGGCTGTACTCCTAGACATGTACCCATGAGTAAGCCCTACCGAACACAAGTAAGTAATTTCTAGGTGAAGATGCACAGATTGGCACGGTTAGAGATACAACAAGAGACAGATGATGATAATGAGAGGTCAGATGGGGTAGTCATCTGTAGAAAGATGAACTATGAAACAAAAGACATCCCTACAGAAGGAGAAGAGCAGACAGCAGTACACCCGCCATTGTGTGGGAGTGTATTGGAGTGGGAGAGGCAGGGAGGAAAGCAGACCATGTTGGACCATGAGATGGACAGCGGGGACAAGACTGAGGACCAATACCCAAGCAACATTTCTCTGCTCTGAGTACAAACCTGAAATACACACCCTGCCCCTGCCCCCTGATCAGAACCCTAACTGGCTTATTTCAGCTTCCTTTGTTTAAGCTTCTCTCATTTCCACTTGATTTAGATTGATAACGAACATGATTGACAGTGTGGCGTGCATGTACTTGAATTATCCAGACATGCATGGACAGCAGGCCTCTGGGTTTGCTGTCTCCTGGCCCTGGCATCTGGGGCCACCTTCTTCTGTGTGTACTGGCCATCTGCAGACCAGAGACCTTTCTCATTCACTTCAGATGTTCTGGGGCCTGTTAATCCTTTCTGCAGCAATGGCACCCTCCCACCGGAGACTTCCATGTCCCTGATTATTCTGCAGTGCTCTTCTTTGCCACCTGATGCTGTGGCTTCATCTTGCCAATGCACAGAATATGCCAGCAAAGGGATCCCAGGACTTGAGTGAAAATATCACATACACAAACCCACACACCCAGTTTGTGGCCACATTCTCATCACAAGCATGATCCACACACAAGCCACACTGAGCCTTCCCTTCTGGGAATGAAACAACTGCAGCCTGGGCCTTCCTGAAGTCGGCCAGTTCCCCAGCGCCATGCTTGGCCTGGCTGAGAAGAAGAAGCCTCTTGATGCAGCAAATAAAAGAGGGCAGGAACCACCACTCCCTCAATGAATTACAATCAGGGCAAGGCTGGATCCTCCGATTGGCAGAGGACATAAGCAGAAATCCAAAAGCCACATTCTAATAACACCTTTATTAGGACCAACCAAAGTGACCCAAAGAAAAATGACAATACAGTTTAATATAAAATAAATCCTCCTCCTCCTCCTCCTCCTCATCATCAGCAGCTTTCCAATTTTTTCTGATGTACCAACATGGCTGCCTGCGATATTTAGGAATTCAGTCCCCCTGTCTCTGCATAGCTGCGAAGCGTGGGGGTCTTCCTCTCCTTCCCGGCACCAGCCGCCCCATCCCTGGCCTCTTTGCTGGGAAGAAAGAGGCCTGCAAGCCCATCTCTCTCCTCCCCTTGCAGCCTGAGCAGGTGCCCCCAGGACCACCTTTGGGAAGCCTCTCGCCCACCTCCCCTCCTTGCTTGCTCCGGTTGAGGGCGAAGGCTCAGCCGGCCAGCACAACTGCCCCGGGTAGAGCTCAGACTGAGTGCCCCCCCCCGCAGGGTTGTAGCTATAACTGAGCAAAGGGGTTCAAAGCACCCGCCCCCCCAGCTCCACCCCTCCCTATTTTCTTCCTGCCCGTCTCCCCTAGCTATGCCCCTGTCACCTGGCCAGCACCTGCCTGGCCAACAAGAGCCGCTCTTGGGCCAGCTGACCTTCCCATCCGTTTTGTACCCGAGATGCTACTTTGGAGGGGGGAGTAAAATGCAAAGCCCTTTTGCGGCGCAAACTTTCAAAACCAGCCAGCCGACTCCCCCCCAGCTCTTGTTTTCCGCATGGGGTGGAGAACTGATCGCCCAAACTCTGGTTCATCAGCCCACTCAGCCAGCGCCCCCAGCCAGCCCCCAGCCCCTTCTTCCCGTCCGCACGGCCGCGTAACACGCTGCCGGTCAAAGCCGCGAGGGAGGAATTGGGGAGCAACCCAGTTGGGGCGCGCGGGGCGGGGGAAAGTGCTTGGGGGCAGACTGCCCATGAAGAGCCCCTTGGATCGACCGAGGCAAACTGGGCCGTCTGGCTCGCAGTGCCCTTCGAGGGGAGAGTTCAGTGGCGATTTCACCGAAGCGGCTTGCATGCCATTGATCCGGGGGGAATCCAGATTCCAAGAGCAAGCCAACGGACAAAGTGAGGAAGCTGCTGCTGCTGCTGCTCTTGCCCCCACGTCTGACACCGTCCTCGCATGGACAGGATCTGTGAACCCGAAGCCGGTTTAAGGCCCGCGGTAAGGGCGCCCGGCAGGGGCGTAGCTAGGCGAAAGGGGACACTGCTAGCTTAGCGCCCCCCCCCCGGCAGGCGCAGCCGCTGGGACTGAGGGAGAGTATGAAGAAGATAGGGACGGGTGCAGATTGGGGGCCCCGCAGGTTCTTTGAACCCATCCTCTGAATTACAGGTATGCCCCTGAGCGCTGCTGGCGGTCCGAACAAGCAGCAAGGTTGGGGGGAAAACACTGGCTTCCGTTGGAAATGCTGTGGGGCGGCAGGGAGGGCTGCCTCCAAGTAAAGGCGGGTGGAGAGAGGGGTGTGTGTGTGTGTGTGTGTGTGTGTGTGATTCAAGTTTGTCAAACGAACGGAGACCTTTAACTGTAGGTCTCCTGAAAAGGAACGAATGTCCGGGAAACATCCAGGACTTAAAAAACGCGTTAGGGTTTGAATCGGAACCTTTCAGACCACTCTTTTGCAGAAAAAGGAGAACAGAGACCCTGATCAAGGCAGACCTACGCAAAGATGACAGCAACATTCCTCTGTTATTTTGAGCGTGAAGAAAGGGCGCTTCCCCCCGCTGAATGCGAGACGGCTGCCTGGAACCCCCAAAGAGAGATTTGGGAGCGAAGACGGGTACCAGCCACCGTGAGTCCTTCGAGCGGAGTAAAATGAAGGAAAGCATTAGGGTCCACGAGACGAGGGATGGACGGCTCCTCCGTCCTCTCTGTAGGGAACAAGGGCCTTGGGCCAGGCTGCTTTTCTGGGCTTCCTCCGCGCTTTCTTCCCTCAAGACCCTCCATGTGTTCAAGGGTGCAAATGCAAAAAGAAAGGGATCGGGTCCCGAGTCCGGAGAGGGACGTGTTGGCGGGAGGACCAGCCCCCGCGTTGGTCGAGGAAAAGCTTCTTTTTCGAGTGCCCACAGCCGTGCGGGATCATTTTCGCCTCTCTTGGGCATTTGCATGCTTGACATTCGGAGTGGGGAGGTCGGATCCTCTGAGGAAAACGGGAGAGGGGAGTTATTGCCACGCCCACGCCACGGCTCTCAGTTGCGGGTGGCGGGGCGGCGGGGAGGATGCCGGCAGTCGCGGATCCCGGCGCGCGCGCACGGAGTCGCTCCTAATTTCGGGCAACTCTGGACTTGAGCTCTGGGCTGCACTTCCTCGGGAGTCCTGTCCATGCAGCCAAGTGGGACTTGCCAGTGAGTAAAGACGGGCAGGAGCCGAGGGGCTTTCGGCGCTCGGGTTAATGCCGGGGCTTTCGGCGGGTCAGCAGTCAGGCCAAACGGAAAATGCCAAACTCCAGAATTTTCTGGGCCAAAAACACGCGGACGCCTCTGACACAGCAGCGGGAGGAGGAGGAGTTGGGGGAGCCCCTCATTCTGGGGGATCCGGAAGTGCAGCGGAGAGTCGCCGCCCTTAGCCAATTCAGTTTCCCTGCGAGAAATCAGCGGGCACCGCCGTACTGACGCGCAGCACATCGCGGGATTCCTCGCATTGATGCACTCGTGTGGATTCTTCCTACTGATGCGTTGCAAATCGCGGGAATCGCGGGGGGGGGGGGAATCGACGACCACCCACCCAGTGTGGGCCCCACCTGCACCGAAATTCAAAGGTAACCTGAGGCCGAAGCAGGGGCCGATCAGCAAGTCTCGCAGGGGTTGGCAGGCCATGGGCGCCGAGCGAGGGCCGGGTGGGTCGATTTCCACAAGCAGAAGTCATAGGCACGATGGCCCAGACAAGAGTAAAGCTGCCGAGAATATTGCATCACTGCTGATATCTAACAAATAACACAACATCATCATCATCATCAATATTATTTCTTGTTTGCACAGTCAAACAAGTGTTATTGACTGGTTTGTTTTATCCAGACATCGAGTCTATTATTATTATTATTATTATTATTATTATTATTATTATTATTAATAATAATAATAATTTGCTTACTGTTGATGCATAAGCCAAAAAGAAGAAAAATGTCCCTTCTTTTTGCATTCCGGAAACGTTACATTCTCACGAATGCACGGAGTAATTCAGAGAAACTTTTTTGGGGGGGGGGGTCTCGTCTTTCTTGGAGTGAAAAGAAAAGTAGAGGAAGGCCGAGATATTGACTAATGGAGATCTCAGGTCTCCACTCTCTCCTTGCCCGCTCGCTCCCCGCTTGCGGGAACCGGATTTCATAGGTGGTCATAATTAAGCTGAAATATTGATTTGGTCTCACGTTGTTGACCAGGATCAATAGACCCGACCCTCCGCTAGCAAATACTTGCTCCTTCCTTTCCGTTTTGAATCCCCAAATAGCGGGATTGAAATATAATAGACAGCTTGGAAAAAGATTCCCGCTCTGGAAAGAGTGCCAGACAGATTGTCCCGCTAGGCGCGCGCGCACACACTCCGCAGATTTTCGGCCAAATCTGGGAAATTCGATTAAGGCGGAAAGAGCGATCCGGGCACAGCTTTTCCTGGGCTTCCAGGTTTAGCTGACACGTTCGAGGAGGAGCCGCTATTTCAGTCGACTCCCCCTCATCCCAGGGGTGGAAAAGGGCAGGAGTCGCGTAGACGTTGCCCCCGCATATGCGTTAGAGACAGGAAAGGGCGCAGGAGGGTGGCCTTCTTGAACGGCGGCCGATCTCTGCGTCCCTCCCAAGCCCACCTCGTGCAGGGTTAGGGTTGGGGCCGGCAGCGGAGAGCCGAGCCAGCGCCCCTTTGCCGCCCACGGCACACCAAAGAGCATTGCCGCCGCCGCCGCCGCGAAGGTGGAACAGCGGCTGCAGGAGGAGGCGAGGCCGACCTTGGAGCTGCTGCCGCCGGGCGCCCTCTTCTCGAAGGCAGCTGGGGCGGCTGAGGGGCGCCTGCGGTCCCACCACGGCGGCGCTCGCCGGAGGGCCTCGCTTGTGTCCTTGGCCACCTCCTGGCCGCGGCTCTCTCGGGACCAGAGCGCGGTCCGCGCAGGCCCGCGCCGTCTATGGGGAGCAGCCAAGAGGCCGTTTCTCAGCTGGCCAGCCGCGGGCAGCAGGCACTTGGGCCGCCAGAAGCTGGCTCCAGTCCGCGCTCCGGCCCGTGCCCAGCAGGGCGTCGCTCCCGACGGCTGGCCTGCGGCCGGAACTCCACGTTCCCCGTGGCCGCCTTCTCCCCCAGCGCGGCCCAGGTGTCTGAGCAGCGGGGCTGCCGGGGGCACCAGCCGGGCCGGCCGCCGGTGCTCCTGGCCTCTCCAGTCCCTCCAGCGCCACGCACTGACCTGCCTGCCCCTTGCCCGGCGGGAGAGCTTACCTGAGCGGATGGAGTTGTGAGGCATGGCTGGCCCGGCGTGGCGCTGTGTGTGGCGAAGCAGGGGCGGCTTCCGAAGGTGCCCAGAGCCCCCGGAGCTCTGCCTTTCCTTGGGGCGGCTTCTAAGCCCTCAAGTGTGGTGGCTGCGGGAGAACAAGAAAGTCGCCTAGCAAAGGGCTGGCTGGCTGGTGGCAGACCCCTGGCGCGTGAGCTTCGCAGGCCGCTGGGAACGGGAAGGGGCGCCTGCCAGGAGCCGGGCAGCTGCTCGGATCGGGGCCTGGCCGGGACCTGAGCGCAGGAGCCGGCGGTCGGTGTGGCAGCGAGGCCGGCAGAGGCGCCTTCCCCCTCAAGGCCCTTCCTGCAGTGCCCGGATTCGCGAGGGTCGTCCCTGCAAGGCCGCGTCCCTCCCGCCCCAGCCGCCCCCCTCCCAGGGGCCCAGACCAGAGGCCTTTACCTTCTGGGCTCTGTCCGTAGCCCGCGCCAGCCCTTCGCCAGGCAGGCAGAAGCCGATGCAGGTGCTCTTCTTGGGTGGCTTCGGAAGTTTTGCGCCCAGCTAGAGAGGCAGGGCAGGGTGGTTTTTATCCCGTGCAGCCCCCTCGAAGCGCTGTCTGGTAAAACTCAGAGGCACTGGATTGGCTGCCTGGGGTTTTGTGGGGGGGGGGCCTAGCGGGAGGGGGGTCATGGCTGAGTGCCTTTAAGAGTTAAAAAAGAATGGCTCCGGAGAGGCTCTTCCGTTAAGCAGGCAGGAGGGAAGGGCCACTCCACGAAGGGCTTCTCCTGACTGATGCTTGGCCAGCCTGCAGCTGCTCTGGCGAGCTCGCCCCAGCCCGTGCATGCACCCATCGAAGGCAGGCGGCAGCACACAAGCCCACGGCCTGTGCTGCCAGCCTGCTTCTGGAGGGCCGCCTGAGCCTGCCCGGAGTCCTCTCGGCCTGCTGGACATCCCCACCGGAGTAAGGAAGGGGCGCAACTTGGGGCTGGGGCGGCGAGGCGGGAACTCCCGCTCTCTGGGCCAAGAGCGGCGCCTCTTCCTTCGGGGGCTCTCTTCTGCTGAGCAGGCCAGCGCAGCCGCTCCCCAGGGGCTGTTGCTGGGGTCTCCTCCTCCCTCCCAGGTGTTTCTTTTCAAAGGGTGAGCCCTTTGGGGGCAGAACCACGCTGAGAACTTGGAAAGAATTGAAATGTGGTGATGATAAGAATAAAATGGCTTGTGCAGCAGACGCCCTCCACGGAGCAGCAGAGAGAGGCCCTTTTCGGCGGCTTCTCTGTGCATTTGTGTGGGTGCCCAGCGCCCATGATGTGCACATGATCGCTTGTTTGCCTTTTTGATCTGTCGGCCTTCAGATGCGTCGCTGTTTATCTGGCTGGGGCTGCCCATCTCCCTGTGGTCCTGGCTCTGCAAGGTGAGCAATGGAAAGCGTCTCCCTGGACTGGCCAGGGAAGCATGAAAGCAGGAGTCTGAAGAGCTGTGGCCTGCCCTGGGGATACCTTTGGCCCAACTCAGGCACCTGGCCCAGCAGCATCTCCGGAAGAGAAGGCAGCTCCGGAAGGGCTGTTGTTGCTCCATCAGAGTCTGCAGACAGAACAACCTTCAGAAAATGCAGGTGCCCTCCCCAGGAGCTGACAGTGAGGAGAGGTAAGACAAGGGGTTGCCTGGAAGGAGGCACCTTTGGTTTGAAACCTTGTAATGCTTCCTCTCCAAGCTCACGTCCCAATAAATAAGCACACTTTTGAAAAACAAAAGCCACAATGCTAAAAACAGAGCAGCAAATAACAATTCCTGAGCCAAACACTTTCATAAATAAACCAGATCCAAAGCCCAAGCAAGGAAGAACAGTCAGGGGCCCCTCAGGTTTCACCACCGCCACCGCCACCCTTCACAGGCAGACCCAGAGCAGCTGCTGTGGTGCCGGTCCTACTCTTCATGGTCACTGTTTCCCCCTCAGAGGAGATCCAAGGAGACCCCAGATCTGCAGTGCCCCTGTGGGGGAAGGGGGCCTCTAAGGTCTCAGATCCTTGAAGGGCTTGAGGTCCAGGCCGGTTGCTGCAAAGCCTGTGGAAGGTCCTCGCCTCCAGCCTCCTTCAGGAAGTGAGCCAATTGTCTTCAAGGGACAACCCCTACCAAAAAAAGTAGCACATCTGAGTAGTCACCCCTCAAGAGGATCAAAACAGGAGCCAGCCTGGAAAGGTTCCGCCAGAAAAGAGCAGGACCCGAGCTACTCAGGCAGCTGGTCCAAGGCTCCCCCCCCACTTCCCATGAGGCCTCAGGCAGGGCTGTTCTTAGAGAGCCCTGGCAGGGGGCGGGGCCCCCAGGGTCAATCAGCCAGGGTGGGGGGGGACATTCCAGTTAATTCTAATGGGGGTTAAAAGAGCGGCTCCAGGACAGTCACCCTGCTTGCCATGCCCGAAGGACAGCCCTGCCCTCAGGCGCTGCCTCTCTCTGGGTGGGCCATTCCCAACACCCCCACAGACCTCTCCAGGTCTTGAGCCTCCACTTCTGTCTCGCTTGGATTCTGCTACAGTCTGCTAAAATCCCATGCATTTGACCACTGCATCAGTTTAGAATGGAAGCTGCTCCTCCTGAACTGCTGGTTTGGTTAATGCAATAAATATAGAATTTAAACCATGTGTGTGTGTGTGGGTGGGGGGGGTGTTATCAGCATAATAATGCAGTCACACATACACCTGCGTCATTGTAGTTGGGGGCTTCTTACATCCATGTTCTGGGTGGGAGGCATAAGGAGTGAAAAGACAGAAGAGGTGAGAGTCCTTGAAGGAAGCAGAATAGTATCCATGAGTGGCTGAGGACTTCCAGAGGTTGCCTGAAAGATGTGCAACCATCTCCTGATAGTGGTTTCTGTTTTATTTTTAATACAAAGGACACAGGGATGGGAGGCTGCAGATTTGACTCTAGTTGGGGTGCGGATGGGGCTGTTTGCGTAATGCTTTCCTTTGTGGACATTTCCCTGATGAATTCCAAAGTAGCCTTGCCAGCCGCGGGGGTGGGGAAGGGGGATATGTCCCCCACACATAAATGGGCAAGTAGCTCTAGGAAGCCAATTCTGATGGCTAAAATCAAGCTGGACCAAGAGGCACTTCTTACAGTGCAGCTACTGTGTAGTGCAGCTGGACTTCAGCCCAGAGGAGTTACTGACCAGCGGCGGTCGCAGGGTTAGGGTCTCGTGTTTCATTCTCAGTTGTGAGCCCCTTTGGAGCAGGGAATCGTCTTTTCATTCTGTTTGTTATGCAAGCTGCTTTGAAAACTGTTTTGTTGAAGAGTAGTATATAATTTGTCCTAAAATAAATAATAATAAATAAAACTGCCAACCTCATAAAAAGATTAAATATATTGTTCAGATCTGCAACTTTCTGGGTCTGTTTTTCCATAGGGAGCAAGTGGGGGTTAAGAATGACAGAAAAAGCCAAAGAATTCTGACTAATCAGATGGATTGGGCTCTTGTTGATAGGTGGAGGTGTCACCAAGGAGGTGCAGGAAACCTGAGCTCATAATCCAAACCTTGCTTCCTTGTTTTTTGTTACCTGCTAACAGACATGCACATGTGGCACAGCTGGCCTATGGGTACATCTGGGCTGCTGCACACACACACACACACACACACACACACACACACACACACACGTAGAAAGAGCAGCACCAGTGTGGTCCACCAGCCCCACATGCTGCTGCCATAAGTCTTCAGGAAATGCCAAGAGTGAAAACTGTCGCCACCTACTGATATGAATAACTGTTGCCAGTGGGTCTGTGAATATCTGCGGCAGCACAATTGTAGGAAAAAAAGGAAAGGTTGTGCTGTCCAGTCGGTGTCAGCTCCTGGAGACCACAGAGCCATGTGGTTTTCTCGGTAGAATACAGGAGGGGTTTACCATTGCCATCTCCCACACAGTATGAGATGATGCCAACATCTTTGGCAAGACCTTCCTTTTGCTCCTATGCAAATAATATATCACACACTCCCCCTGCATGCAACCACTTCACACACACACACACACACACACACACATGCTTGAGCACATTATCCCTGACTCAGAAACATTTTAATATTGATGCCACAATCATCTCAGATATTCACACAGCATCAAGGATACTTCTGTCTTTCTTATTTGCTCCCACCCCCCACCCCCAGCTCACAGAGATAAATTATTGTAGCATTTTCGGGCTGGATTGCACCTGGCAGGGGGTCTTCAAGCCCAACCGCCTGCTCAGTACAGAGAAGTGGAATAGCAGCCCACCAGATGGCCATCCAGCCTCTGCCTGAAACCTCCAGTGGAGAGCCCACCTTGACATGAGGCAGGCAGTTCCACTGTCAAACAGCTCCTCCTGTCAGGAAATTCCTCCCAGTGTCTATTATCCTGAATTTGCTTCCTTGTAACTTCAGACTGTTGATTCTAGTCCCACCCTCAGGAGGAGCAACAAATGCACTGCTCCTTCTGCGTGGCAGCCTGTCAGAGAGTTGAAGACCGCTCTCCTAGCTTTGTTAGTCTTCCCTTCACCAGGTGCAACAGACCCAACGCCTTCAGTGGTTCCTCACCGGACTTGCTTCCCAGACTCCATAACCATCTTGGGTGTCCTCCTTTGAACCCGTTCCAGCTTAGGAGTGTCTCTTTTAAAGTGAGGGGCCCAGAACCGGACTGAGGATTCCAAGTGAAGTCTGACCAATGCCGAATAGAGTGGGTCCATTACTTTTTGTGACCTGGAAACTTTGTTTTTGTTAATGCAGCTTAGGATTACATGAGCTTTTAAAGGGGCTGCACCACTTTGCTTGCTCATGTTAAACTGGTTGTCCAGAAAGTCATCGAGGTCCCTTTCACGTGGATTGCTGCCAGGCTGGATCTTCCCGCAGCCTGTACCACTTTGGCATTCAAGCCTCTCCAGACTAGACTGAATCTTAATTCTGTCTCTGGAAGTGTCAGCTTCCGCACCTCAGTGCAGCAAAACTGGATAAGCATTCCCTCCCAGTCATTTGTGAAAATGTTGAACAGCACAAGGTCTAGAGCAGAGCCCTGTGGCAGCCTACTGGATATGTCCCTTCAGGTTGATGTGGAGTTGTTAATATAGTTGTTGTTCAGCCAGGTGTGAATCCACCTAACAGTAGTATCAGCTAGTCCACATTTTACTATCTTGTTAACAATAATGTCATAGGAGACTTTGTCAAATGCTTTGCTGAAATCAAGATACATGATGTCCACAACAGTGTGGTTGCAGATGTATCTGGATGGTTCTTTGGCTATCTCCTGGGCAGCATTAATGTTTTCACAGTAGAAGTCCGCATGCAATGGGTTTGAGCTGATGAATTATATTCTATGACTCAGCAACATCAAGTCTTCATTAACCATTATGTGCCATTTACATTCTAGGTCTCAAATGGCTTAAAGGTCACCATCTTCTAAAGTACAAAGTCTTCGACTGATTCCAAGCTACTTTTGCTGATGGGTCCAGGAAAGGCAGGTGAGCTGGTGGGGCGGGCAGTTCTCCGCCACTGACTGAGCAGGTCCAGCTGTCAATCAATGTGGGCTGAGTGTACCACAACCACCCCAGCATCCAGCTGTTGGGACCATTCCAAATTTGTTTCCCTTTCTTTCTAACAAGAAACCTCACTCACAAATTGACTTATTTATAGCATCTGTATCTCATCTGTTTTCCTAAAGGAACTTAAGACATTAAGGCAGCCTGTACTCCCCTCCACCTCCAGATTCTTCTCAATTCCTTAAGAACAGCCCTGCTGGATCAGGCCCAAGAAGGCCCATCTAGTCCAGCATCCTGTCTCACAAAGTGGCCCACGGATGATGCCGCTGGAAGCCTAGGCAGGAGCTGAGGGCCTGCCCTATCATCTCCTGCTGTTACTCCCCTGCAACTGGTACTCAGAGGCATCCTGCCTCTGAGGCTGGAGGTGGCCTGTAGCCCTCAGACTAAACCCCTCTTAAAGCCATCCAAACTAGTAGCCAACACCACATCTTGTGGCAGTTGCTGAATGATGGCTCCATGGGGAGGGGGTGGGTGGCAAAAAGGGATGACAATATGTCTAGAAAGCCAGTGAAGCTGGTCTCCAACCGGCTGGTGGTGCCAAGGAATTTGCCTTCTTGGTGTCATAAAATGGACAAGATGGCTGGCAGAGGCTGAAAGCCTTGGGCTGGGGAGAAAGAGAGCAGGAGCTCTGCCCCAGTGGCAGTGCCTAAGACATTTGCAGCAGATTCACAGTGATGGGTATGGGGAACGCAGACTCCGGATATGAGGAATGATGCTTATGGGGAATGCATCGCAGAGTCACGGACATGGATACCGTTTGATATTAAGAGTTGCAAAACTCTGCTGTGACAAAGCGGTTATGCAGGATGCATTGGCTGTGTGTGTGTGTGTGTGTGTGTGTGTGTGTGTGTGTGTGTGTGTGCCTAGAAAGGGTGTTTGTGCCGCTGCTGAATCTGCCCATCAGGAGCCTGACCAAAGAAGCCACTCCCCAGCAGGTCTGCAAACCAATGCTATAAACCAACCTGCTCTACTTTGGCCCTCCTGCTGATGTTGGCCTACAACTTGCATAATCCCTGGCTATTGGCCACTGTGGCTTGGGATTTTGGGAGTTGTAGTCCAAAAGCAGCTGGGGGGCCCAAGTTGAGCTTGAGCAGGCCTGCTATTAACCAATGGGCAGGAACCTCTCCTTTCCAGAGCTACCCACCACAAGGTAGTTCAAAACAACCTTTTATTTACATACACGACAGCAAGATTTTCAGTGGGGAGGGGTGATGGCTCAGTGGTAGAACCCCTTCTTTGTATGCAGATGGACTCAGGTTCAATCCTTAGATGAATCCCATCTCCCCTGAGAGCCTGGAGTCCCAGCCAGGTCTGACAATAAGACAACTTGGTATATTCAGTGCTGCCTCTAAATCTGCTGCCAATGTCAAACAAATGTTCATTGCCAGTCATTCAGTCAGCTTTCAGGGCCCCTTTGGCAAGCATCTTTGGCCCTCTGGGGCAAAGTGGCTTGAACTTGCCACTTTGTGGGCCCACCCACACCACTCACAAGCCTCCTCAGGTCGACCAACTGAAAAGCAGCCATGGTGAAGTCCCCTGGTCAGGCAAGGGCTGTTTTAGCCTTCTCCATGGGCACCACTTTCCTGATCAAGATCTCCCCCAAATTGCTATTTCCCCACTATTACTTATTATTATTAATAATAATTTGATTTCTATATTGCCCTTCCAAAAATGGCCCAGGGCAGTTTACACAGAGAAATAATCAATAAATCAGATGGATCCCTGTCCCCAAAGGGCTCACAATCTAAAAGAAACATAAGGTAGACACCAGCAACAGTCATTGGAGGTCCTGTGCTGGGGGTGGAGAGGGCCATTTACTCTCCACCTGCTCAATAAAGAGAATCGCCACGTTAAAAGGTGCCTCTTTGCCAAGTTAACAGGGCACTAGGGAAACCATACAGGTATAATTGGGGAACCTTTCCGTTTTCTCCTGTGAGACTAGTAGCAGGTTTGTGTGTGGGGATTTATAGTGGGAAAATGGTGTTGGGGCAAAGTGTTAAACCCCACCACCACTGCCCACTCCTAGGGTCCTGGCTCTAATCCAGTTCAGGCCTTCTGTGAAACAACAGAGAAAAAACAGGACGATACCAACAGAGATCTTCCGTGTCTCATGCAGGTCGCTGCCAGCAGCTAAACACAGGAGATCAGATTGCACAGAATGCTGAGACAGTAGCTAAGCAGATGAAATAGTCTTCCTTCACAAAGGAAAATCATTCTGTACATGCCCAGGACACCTACTCTCAGATGGCCAAACAAACAACAGCTGGCAGCTCTAAGAGCTACGATATTCTCAATACCTGGACAAGATCGGGACATTCATTCTTATGAACATTTCATCTCTACAACTGGAATGAGAGTTCTGCTGTCCTTGATGCTGACATTTCTTCTGGGAAGCAGGAAAAAGTGTTTGCTTTAATGAACACTCATTTGCAACTGCCCATTGCTTAAAACTGAGACTAAGCCACGATAGAAGGCACACAGAAAGAGCCTGGTGGCAGTGCTAAAGCCATCCCACATCCCTGAGGCCAAGCTTGCAGTGCGGCCCCTTTTAGTACAGCCCCTTTGAGGATACCTGCTTTTGCAAGCATTGCTCTCAAGAGACAGAACAGGTTGTTTGCAAGTCACTTTCTGGATGTGCAAATCCTGACATCCAACTTCAGAGATGCAATGTTCATTTCGCACGTGCTCAGATGCAATCATGCCCTTGCAGCTACTTCAGATACTGCAGCATTTGAATGGGTTTGGAGACAAAGACCTGCATCATCTGCATTCTGAGTGAGCACAAATCTGTTTGCTGATTAGAATGAGGCAGAAAAAGAGAGGAAGACCACTTTCCTGGCAGCAGCCATTCAAAATACGGGCAGAAGAGGAGGCCTGTTGGGACTTGTTAGCCTCTGACTGAACAATTGCCACTGTGACAAGGTGCCTCTGCCGCCCCCTGCAGAGCCAGACAGAAGGCCAAACTGGCTCTTGGGAGGCCCAGGCCAGCAGCCAGCAACACCCAGGAGGCTCCCAGAGCAGAGCCTGGCAGGACAGGGAGGGAGCCTGTTGGCAACCTAGGCTCCTGGAGATGGGTGGGAGTGGAAGGGGCACCTGTTGGGATCCCTTGCAAGTGAGCGCAGTTGCAGGAAGAAGAGAGGGAAGGGAGCCCCTGGAGGGCACCATGACTATAAGGGCCCTGCCGAGAGAGCTTTTGCCATTTCAGTTTTGATATCAAATCTTTGGAAAGGAGAGGAACTGTTGGTCTTTTGTAGTCAGTCTTTTGAAAACTTAATTTTCTTTCTTCTTAAAATCAGGAGTCTGAGACAGGTGGGAGAAATGCAATCTCGTTTTCTCTCTCTCACCCACGTAACTTGAGAGCGGGCAGGTGCTGAGCATTTAACAAAAGCCAAGCTGCAATAAACTCAATTAAGAAAGAAGAAGATCACTGCTTGTGAGGTTGACGGGAAGGGGGCAAACTCTCCGATCTCCTTTACAAACCATGATAATAAAATCACCCTCAATGCCTATAAATGCCTCTGTTATTGCATTTTAATAAAAATTATGAGTGGTGCCTGGAGTTTGTGTGTGTGTGCTTTAAATGGGCATGAAGTGTTTTGAAATGTAAGCCAAGACATAGCTGGGCTGATCAATAGTGATTTAAACACACACACACACACACACACACACACACGAGTGCTATGGAGCTTTTAGTGCAAAGTGCTCTGTGCTTCTGCCACCAGCTCTGAAAGATCACCCACTAGCCCTTCCCTTTTTTCAGTGGGGAACAGTGTTTGGGAGCTGATGGCTTGCCCAGAATTCACAGGTGAACGAGGATGTCAGTTCTGCCCTCTTGGACCTCTGCCCCGCTCAGCTGGTGCCAGAGCTCCACAGGGTGGCAACGGGCCACCACCTGAGCAATCAACATGGAGTGCCAAAATGTTTGGGATTGGGGCTACGACTGCCTTGTATCCACCTCAGGCTTCCTTGGAAACCCTTGCAGACAGGGTGGAGGGAGCAGCATCAAGAGGCCAGAGAGTGCCAGAAATCATGGGGGGAAGCCGGAGCTCTGTGCCCTCCCAAGCCATCAGTAAAGCCAGCCCCGGCCTGCCTTCACATCCCGTGATGCCCTCGGAGCCTGGGAATGAGGAGGGAGGCACAAGGCTCAGCTGAGGAGGGCAGGATTTAATTCTATGCATCATTAAGTAGTCCTCTCACTACAGTGTCCCCCTATACATCATCCATGCTGAGTACCCCGCACACTGACATTACATTAGTGCCTGGAAATGAATTTCCTCTTTTATAGGGAAATTGAGAATCCACCAAGAAGAAAGAAGGGAAGGGGGAAAAACTTAAAAACCAATTATTGGAGCATTTATGAGTCTCACTGCTCTCCCCCCCGCCCCCACATCTCTCTGCCTGGATGCAAAGGAGCGTTTTATAGTTAATAGATTAAGAAAAGAAAGAAACGTTGATAGATTAGGAATTAGTGCAGTCTTTGCTACCTATTCCAGCCCTCACCCCCTCCCACACAGGCGCTTACTGCTTACTGCTCCCAGCGGTTTGCATACATACATAGGTCAGACCTGATCCAGATGAGATGGCAGGTTTTGCCTCATTCAGCTAGAAAGCATGAAATGCAGAAGGGACAGAGACAGGCAGACACAACACAGACACACACGCACAACTCACAAGGAAAGCTCCAGTCTAAGCATTTCCCTGTTGAGAAGCAAAATCTGTTTTCATTCCGTATCCTCAGAATGTGTCTGTTCTTCCTCCTACTGGGCCATGTATTGTCCCTACTGCTTCACCTTTTGCCTTCTGGGACAATCCCAGCCCTGCAGACTTCTACATCCACCTCTCAGGGATATGATATTTATTTATTTAGTTATTGTTAAATTTATATACCGCCTTTCATTAAAGCAATCCCAAGGCGGTTTACAGCAAAAAAAATTTAACACAAGATGGTAAAAAAAGACACAACTAAAATATTAAGTGGGGGGAAATATTAAACAAATCTGATTAAAAAATTTAAAACAAAAAGCATAAAAGCAATAAAGATTATAAGGAGCAGCAGCAGCAGAGAATCAAATAAATGCCTGGGTAAAAAGCCAAGATTTTACGTTTTTTCTAAAAGCTGTGATGGAAACTGAGGAGTGAACCAGGAGAGCATTCCAGAGTCCGGGGGCAGCAACAGAGAAGTCCCTGTCCCGTGTGCACGACAACCGAGCCTCCCTCATTGTCGGCACCCGGAGTAGAGCCCCCTCAAATGACCTCGTCAAGCGGGCGAAAACCCTTGGGAGCTGGCGGTCCCTCAGGGATCCCGGGCCCAAACCGTTTAAGGCTTTAAAGTTCAAAACCAGCACCTTGAATTGGACCTGGAAACAAACTGGTAGCCAGTGCAGCTCTTTCAAAATGGGTGTGATGTGCTCCCACCGGGCAGCTCTGCCGCATTTTGCACTAGCTGCAGTTTCTGGATGTTCTTCAAGGGCAGCCCCACATAGAGCGCATTACAGTAATCCAGTAATATTGAGAGGCAAGGAATTGCAAGGAGCCAAGGCAGGAAGCTGTGAGAGGGAAAGGGAAGGAGCAAAAAGGGCAGAAGCCGATCACCCGATCAACCTTGCCCCTGCCCGGTGCTCTTGCTGCTATAACGGACAGCCGAAGCAGCCCTTCAGCAGGCCCCTGCATAGCTTTGATTTTCCAGAGATGGAGGTGGTAGAAGGCAGAAGGCTGCCTCCCTTCCCTCTCCCAGTCTCCACTCTTTTGATCTTCATGACTAGGTCAGGTGTCAGGGTAAACAATATCCCAGAGAAATCTTCTGTCCTTTTCCCTGACCCCAAAACACAGGTCAGATGAAGGCCATCATACTGAGGAAACAGCAATTGCCAGTTTCTCTCACAGGAACATGAAGTCTTCCTCCTTCAGTTCTGAGAGAGAGGGAGAGAGCTCCTGTCACCACAGTCTGAGGCTAGCAGCAAGCTGTGCTCAGAATGCCGGAAATGTGGAAAACGAGATTAGCAATGGGTCAGAATGACCACAACTACCACTCCTTCAGAATCTGCTCCTAGATTCACAAGGGATCCTAACAGAGGGTGGAGGAAAAGCTGTTGGGCATGATGAAGTTTAAGAGGCAAGCATCTTGCATGTTTCAGCCAAAGGTCTTCATTAAAATGTATCAAAGGACATCAGGGTACACCTTCTTCATTTTCCCACAGAGCATTTGTTATTTCAGTTTCTAGGCTACTAAAAACAAGCAACCAAAAACAGCTTACAATTGCTAAAAATAATTAGTTCAGACCAAGCTAAAACAATAAAAACATAGCATCATTACAATAAACTCTACTGAAAAAAAGACAAAACAGGCAACCTTCAAAGATCAACTGGCCCCAAAGACATGCTAAATAGCCAGGTTGATTGCTGAAAGGCCAGAAGGGACAGAGTTCCACAAATGGCAGGAGGGAGTTGCAGAGCCTGGAGAAGGTGTGGAGCACCTCCCACACACACTGCAGGGTTCCTTGGCAATCTCAACGGGAGGGCAAATTCGTACAGAAGCAAGTAGTCCTCAGATAGATTTGCACCAATCTGATGAATTTTAAAGGCAGCAAATTAACCTTTTAAAATGGTTAAAATGTTGTTTAAAATGACACTGTGCTGTAAACACACAGTTAAAAAGGAAGCGTGTGAGAAAGAGAGTAAGACCTATAACCAGACTGTTTCCCAGGAACAAAAAATCTGAACTTTGGGCTCCAACCAAGTTCCAACATATGAGGCTATTCTTATGCACTCACTCCCCATTTTTGAGCAGTAAGATATTTCAAGGCAGTGAGCTGTGAGTAGTTTTACTTTCAGGCCAAGTGTCCTTTGGATGGGAGAGTTTTGTGTACCTACAGTGGCTCTGTAAGATTTGATTAATTTGCAAAGCTTCAATGGTGGCAAAAAACAACCCTAAGAGCAATGTGCCTCAGTGTCTGGCTAAAGCTCATCTCTCTGGCCAGGGCAGTGAAGGGAGCCTGCTGCACTCTCCTGTCCGTGGGTGGGACAGCATCAGCCTAGGAGGCAGGGGACAGAGAAGGCCAGACGCATGCAGTGTAATATGCTGAGGGACTGCAGAGTGTGGGTAGGGTGAGAAGGCCTTGGAGGGCAGCAGCCAGGACATCACCCAGTGTCTGTCCTTCCACAAAAGAGCCAAGGGTGGCCCACAGGTCGGTCCCCTCTTCATCCTCACAGCAAGCCTGTGTGATAAGTGAGCTGCTTGCCTCATGGCTGAGAGGAGATTTCATGGCATCATATTATTTTTGAGTTTGAAGAGACCTTGTGAGTCTTCTAGTCCAACTACCTGTGGCTGCTCAGTTCAGGAGTGATGCTTCAGCATCGCTGACAGAGATCAGGGCTGCCCGGCCCCTGTCTGAAGGCCTCCAGCGAAGGAGATCCCACCATGCAAGGCAGGCAGCTTCACTGTCAAGCAGCTCCTACCAGTACAGGAGCCAGCCTGGTTAGTGCCATGGGTGGGGACAAGGCTCTCTGTGATTGCTGACAAGCTCTATGCCCCGAGAGGTGGAAAACAGGTGATAGCATTGCAAGACTTCCAACTTTCAGTGTCTTATCATACTTTTATTGGCCTGACCATTGGACCTGCAGTGGCCAAATTTGAAATGGTGCTTTTAAAACACCATTAAAAAGTTTTTAAAACACAAAAAAACTACTATAAACTGTTATCTAGAGGAATGGAAATGAGAATTAGCAGGAATGTCCTCCAAATATTACTCCACAGAGAGAGTATAACAATTTGTTCATTATTACCCTGACCTTCTCCTCTGTGCAAAAATGACTGCAATTCTACCCAAAAAAATAAAGAAGGGACGATAAGAGCCAGTGTGGTGTAGTGGCTGAGTGTTGGATTAGGACTGGGGAGCAGGCCTGGGCTAGCAAAGTGACTGCCTGGTCCCCGCCATTAAAATTAACTGGAGGCGGCGGGGGGGCTACCCTAGCTGATTTGCCCCAGGCCCCACACCCTGCCAGGGCACTCTAAGAACATCCCTGTTGGGGAGACCGGAGTTCAATCTCCACTCAGCAATGGAATTCCCTGGGAGATTCTGGGTCAATCACTTCTCTCTCAGCCTAACGTACCTCACAGGGTTGTTGTGAGGATAATCCTAGCCATGGACACCACTCTGAGCTGCATGGCAGAAGAGCGGGATGTAAACATGAAAATCAATAAAACAAAACAAAACACAGAGAGACCTGCAAGTACAACAAGGCCATCACCCTTTTCCATCTCTGAGGGGCAAACCTTGCAGAAAATCAGGATGGGATGGGCACTCCTCCCCTGCGATGAAAATTTGTGGGCCTGGCTCATGGGCTGCAGACATTTCTTTTACAGCATAGCCTGCACCTGCTTCCTTGTATATTGGCCTCAGCAGCCCAGCTCTGGTCCACTGCACCACAGTCAGTGGCGCACAAGATCTCCAAGCTGCCACCGGAGGTGGGGGCCTGGGGGCATGCGCTGCTGGGCTGCTGCCCTTTCATGCTGCCGCAGAAGGTATCCCCCCCTGCCCTAGGTCGAAGCAGGGGACGAGGAGAAGGGGCCCCCAAACATCCCGGGTTTCCTGGCTGGCTGCTGCCAGCAGCTGCAGTTAGAACTGCAGCCAAATTCAGATGGGCCTCCTCTGCAGAGGAGAAAAGGGGGGCTGTTTTTAGTGCAGCAGCAGCAGCAGCAGCAGCAGCACAGAACAGAGCGAGACACGGGGTGGGGGCTTAGGACAGCTCCACGGAGGCTAGCCCCCCCCCATCATTCTCAGAGAGGCTCTTTCCACCTTAATAGGGAGTGGAAGAGACCCTCAATGCCTCCGGGAATGCTCCCTGTCAGTATGGCATCGATCTATGAGGCATGCTAAGGAACTGCAGAAGTCACAGAGTGTCTCTGCTCCTGTTCTTTCCTTCTCTGTGGTCTGCATATGCTGAGGAAGTCCAGGCTATGTGCCCCTCTTGCATAGCTTTTTTTCTACAGTGCGATAAGTAGAAGTTAAGGAGAGTCTAAAAGTTATGGTCTCTGTAGGTTGCTAGTATTGCCCTCTCTCAATGGCACGCCAGTTTGAAGCCAAAAAGAGTCCGGAAGCTGCAGTCCGCGTGACTTCTCCTCCTCCTCCTCCTCCTCGTAGAAGGCCATGGCGTGCCAGGGCCATCCGTGTGACCTCCTGGTATTGCTTGTGGTCGGTGTCCCGCCAGTTAGCGCCTGAGGGTTTTGAGCAGCGCGGCCCTCCGGCCCCGCCTTCTCTAGGGACCGCCCCTTGGAAGCCCAAGGGGCCCCGAAGCTTCGGGCGCGCTGGCCCTCCCGTCAGGGCGGGGTCGTCACACTCCCTCTGAATGGAGGAGGAGGAGGAGGAGGACGCCTCGGAGGGAGCACGCGTGACGCGTACACCGGCGGCTCCGCTGGGGGCGGCCTCGCGGAGACAGAGCGAGGAGGCCCCGAGGAGGGCGAGCCTCCAGAGGGCAAGCGACGCTCCCTCCCCCTTGGCCACGCCTCCCTCCTCCCCTGCGCATCCGACGAGGCAGGGAGAACAAAGCCAGCCTGTCAGCAAACCCCACAGCGAAGGGGTCCTTGGCGGGCAGGAGAAGCCGTCGCTACCCCGAGACGCCCCGCCGGCGGGGTGAGGGTAGAGTAGAGCAAGCCCCCCTTCCTTTTTGTCACTTCCGCCAAGGACCAGCAGCAGCAGCAGGGGGCAGCACCAATTCCGCTTCCTGGTCGCTACTTCCTCCCGGAAGCGGTAGGTCAAGCCTTTCTATCGTCCAGCTTCCTGTTCTCTTTTCCCCAGAAGAGGATACGATAGCATGAGTCGCTCTATAATTCCGCTTCCGGCACGACGCAACCCGAGCAGTTTGCCCTGCCCCTCGGCGAGCCCGGCCCGCTGTAGCACCACTTTGTCATCATCATCATCAACGAGTGGTGCGCCGCAGGATTTTCAGATGGGCACCATCCGATTTCAGTACAGTACTTCCTCCTCCTCCTCCTCCTCTTTCCTGATAAACTTCCGTGTCGTTGCTCATGCTCAGTCTCCCTGTTTGAAACCACTAGCACTCTCTTTGCCCATGCGTCTTTTTTAAAAGTGATGTTAGAGATAGTAAGAAACTTGGTTATCAAATTAATTTAAATTATACAGCATTGTTAAAAATTACATGTCTACAATACAGCATTGTTAGATTAAAAATTATACAACATTGTTAAAAATTACATGTTTACAAATAATGTATGAAATGTTGTGTCTTGGCCTTTTTGAGAAATGTAATGCATCTTTGAAAAAATGATTTTAGAGATTGTTAAAAACTATATTTAAGATGTTTGAATTTTTCTTTGTTTGAAAGGTTTGGTTCTCAAATTAAGAATTGTACAACATTGGTAAAAAATTATGTTTCAGATGTTTGAAAGGTATTTTTCTGAACAATGTCATTTATTATGTTTAATGCATTATAACGGTTTGGTTATCAAATTAAATATCATACAACGTTGATAAAAAATTTGTTTCAGATTTTTGAAAGGTTTTTTCTGAACGATGTCATTTATTATCTTTAAAACATTTTTAAAAATGGTGCTTAGGGAACAGGTTTTTGTAATCTGGACAGTGCCTGCAAGTGTTTCATGCTGCGGGAGCATGCCCAAGCCTAATCCACTGTGCAGCTTTGCTAGCTGCAACTGTCACGTCCCCCTATGAGCAGGTGAGGAGCACAGGTTCAGCTATTAGATGTTTGGTTACTCACCGCACAGGTGTTTTATAAAGGTGATTATTATTATTAATAATACATTTATACCCCGCTCTTCCTCCAAGGAGGCCAGAGGGTTGTACTGCATAAGTTTTCCTTCACAACAACCCTGTGAAGTAGGTTAGGCTAAGAGAGAAATGAGTGGCCCAGAGTCACCCATCAACTCTCATGGCTGAATGGGGAGTTTGTACTCTGGTCTCCCCATTCCTAGTCCAGCACTCCAGCCTAATCCACTGTGCAGCTTTGCTAAAACTGCATCTGTCACGTCCCCCTAACAGCAGGTGAGGAGCTCTCATTGCGTGGGATTGCAGCAGAGGCACCGCTGTTTGCACGCACAGGTAAGTCTTTGGTTCCAGTCCTGGAATCCAGTCCCGATTGCACTGCCCCCAACATATTCCTTGGGCACAGGTTCTGCTATTAAAGGTGTGGTTCCGCCAACCCCACACAGATTTCAACCAGCCGGGCTTTCCTGATGCCTCTGCATCTCTGACGCATGAGGCCATCAGGTTTCCCTCTCCCTGTCAGATTGCACCAACCAGGTGGGCTCTTCTGATGGGTCTGCATCTCTGATGCATTAGGCTGTCCTGAGTTCCAGTCCTCAACTTGGCTCCAATCAGTTTCCAGGCACCATCCTTCCACTCCTGGGCGGGGACCCAGCAGATCCCACTACCCCTGTAACTGTCAGATTGTGCCACCAAATCTGGCTCTTAAAAGCGTCCTCATCTTGGATGCATAAGGCTGTTAGTTCTGTCTGTCCCTGTCAGATTGCCCCAACCATGCAGGCTTTTCTGATGGGTTCCCTTTTCTGATGCACTAGGCTATCAGTTTTCCCTGTCGCTGTCAGTTTGTCCCAACCATGCAGGCTTTTCTGATGGGTACCCTTTTCTGATGCTCTAGCCTATCAGTTTTCCCTGTCGCTGTCAGAATGCCCCAACCCTGCAGGCTTTTCTGATGGGTTCCCTTTTCGGATGCACTAGGCTGTCATTTTCCTTTTCTTATGGCTCCGCAGCTCTGATGCACAAGTCCATCACTTTCCCCTCTCCCTGTCAGATTGCACTACTCAGCAACATATTTCTGGGACACAGGTTCAGCTGTTAGGTGTGTGGTTACTCATCGCGCAGGTGTTTAGTAAACTGGACAGGGAGGGGCAGAAAACGTTTCGTGATGCGGGATCATGCACAAGCCTAGTCCACTGTGCAGCTTTGAGAACTGAATCTATCATGTCCCCCTATCGCCAGGTGAGGAGCTCTCATTGCATCAGGTTGCAGCAGAGGTCCTGCTGTTTGCACGCACAGGTCCCGAGTTCCAGTTCTGCACTGGGCTCCCATTACTTTGCAGCGACTATGCTTCCACTCTTGGGCCTGGATCCATAATTTCACACCCCCCACCTCCCTTTTCAACTCAGATGAGTGCTCTTTTCTGAAGGACTCTCAATGCTCAGCACACTCTCTAATTCCACCAAACCCACACAGATTTCAGCCGCCTGGGCTTTTTTGATGGCTCCACATCTCTGACGCATGATGCGTTCCCTCTCCCTGTCAGATTGCATAATCCATGCGGGCTTTCCTGATGGCTTATCTGATGGAAGTGTATATATGTTTGTGTGTGTGTGGTTTACTAGTTTTTATTCTGTTTGGTCTTATGACTGTGAATAAAATTACAAACAATCTTTCTCTATCCACCTTATCCACTCCATGCATGATTTTATAAACATCTATCATGTCTCCCTGCAGTCCTCTTTTTTCTAAATTAAATAGGCCCAGATGTTGTAGCTATGTGTCATAAGAAAGATCCTCTAGGACCATGCTCATCTTGGTTGCTAACTTCTCTTCCTTTTCCAGTTCCACAATGTCCGTTTTAAGATGTGGTGACCAGAGTTGTAACCAGTACTCCAGATGCTGCCGCTCCATAGTTCTTTATAAGGGCATTGTCATATTAGCATTTTTAGTTTCAACCCCTTACCTAATGATCCCTAGCGTTGGATTTCCCTTTTTACAGCTGCCGCAGATTGAGTCAACGCTTTCAACGAGTTGTCCACCACGACCCCAAGAACCCTCTCTTGATCAGTCAGAGACAGCTGAGATCCAAGAAACGATAGGATGGATTCTAGGATGACTCTGCAATGGATGCCATCCAGCCATGGCGATTTGTAAGTTTTCAGTTTTTCAAGACAGTTCAGAACAGAGATTCTCAATGTTGGATCCTCAGCTGTTATTGGACTTCAACTCCCATAATCACCAATCAAAGGCTATTGGGGCTGGGGATTGTGGGAGTTAAAGTCCAATAGCATCTGGACACCCAACATTGAGAATCCCTGGTTAGAACATCATCTCTTGTCACTGCTATCGGAATCAGTTCTTTAGACCCATTCCTAAAAAGCCTGTTTCTGGAACAGGTAGATGCTCAGGATCCTTTGCTGTGAAGACATACGCAAGGGACTAACTCAATTTATCTGGCTCCTCCATATCCTCCTTAATAATCCCTTAGACTCCCTCATTGTCTAATGGTCCAACCGCCTCCCTGGCAGGTTACCTGCATCTGATGTATTTAAAGAAGTTTTTTTTATTCCCCTTGATGCTTTTGAGTAAATGTTCTTCAGACTCTCTTTTTGCATCCATTATTGCCACCTTACATATCTTTTTTTAGAGTTTGTGTTCCTTTCTTTTCTCATCATTTTGGCAGGCCTTCCAGTTTTAGAAGGAAGTCTTCTTCCATTTTATGGCTTCCTTGACTGTACCTGATATTCATGCTTTGATCCTACGGGACCTAGTGATACCTTTCCTCCTGTTTGGTATACCAACTAACTGGGCTTCTTCTTCTTCTTCTTCTTCTTCTTTGTCAACTACATGCATTATGGAGCGAAGTGACTCTCCTGATTTTCCCTTTCAGTTTTCTTTTCACCATACTCCTCATTTTGTAGAATTTTCCTCTCCAGAAAGTCAAACTGTCTGTGATGGACTTCTGTGGTGATTCTCTCCCCGCATGTATGCAGAACGTGATTGCACTATGGTCACTCTTCCCTAAAAGGTCCGTTACACTGACATCACGCACCAGGTCCTGGGTGCCACTCAGGAATAAGTCCAAGGTCACCTTCTCTCCGGTTGGTTCCAAGACCAACTGTTCTAGGGTGCAATCATTCAACATATCTAGAACTTTGCCCTCTTTGTCATAACCTGACTTTGAATTTACCCAGCCTATGTGTGGATAATTGAAGGCGCCCATTATTACTGCCCTGCCTCTTCTTTAAGCCTCTGATTTCCTCCTGCAACTCCCAGTCACTGTCAGCGTGGTTATCTTGAGGGGGATAGCACATCCCCATAACCCAATTTCCATGCAGGCCTTGTATTGACATGATCAGATGTTCGTCTTTGCTGACCGCATCTGTCGGGTCCCCTTATGAGAAGTTGTGTCACTTTCATTGTGTGGGGTTGCAGCAGAGGAGGAAGTGCTAACTAAGTAGGGTCTTCTCCTGATTTTATATCTCTTAAAAAGTAGACTATTTGCTATGGATTCTAAAGTGGAGAGCTTTCCCTTTTAAAGACAACAGTTTAAAACAGCCTCTGTGATGAGGCTAGTCAAAACTTTTATTTTGAGAGACCACCTATTTATTTTGAGAGACCACATCCCACTCCCCTCAAACATCATACTGGTTTTTGTGTGTGTATGAGGTATGAGTAGGGAGATTTCATACATTCTGATCAGACCTTATTTTTAAAAACTCTATGATCACTAGCTCTTTCGTTATTCAGTGACAATTGGTAATTTTTCTATTGTGTTCCATTGGGGAGTACATTCGAGTTAATATTTTATACATATCTGTTCTGCAGGGCAGATGACCGAAACTTGGAACCATCATTCCTCCTTAAAAGTGTTCCATGTTTTGTGTGATGATTTGACAGAAGAGGAATGGAAGAACAATGCATGTTATCATGTTTTTTGTACAGACAGTATAATATCAATATTATTTGAATTAATTTTAATACCACTTATTTCATATTATTTTGAATCGCTCTTGTCCTGCCAGAACATCAAAAGTTAAATACTGATTAAATTCATTAATAATTCATTTAACTGTAATTTGGTTGATTGATGGATTGATATTTAGTGTTACTCTGATAATCAGCACCCAAATAATTGACCTCAGCCCCCATGAGCCAAGTCACAGTTGGTTTTGGCCCGCCAGGTCACTCGAGTTGTGCAGGCCTGCTTTCAGGCATCCTGCCTCCGAGGCTTGAGGTGTTCTATAGCCCTCAGACTAACTGCCAGTGAGAGACCTCTCCTCCTCCAAGGCCTGTGGCTGTCACCACATCTGGTGGCAGATTAATCCCCCAGTTTTGTATGCGTTGCTCAAAAATGTACATCTTATTGTTGGTCAACATTTTTCTTTCAACCCTTTCAAAGGGATGATTGCTGAGTTCAGGTCTGACTGAAATGTTGAAAGCACTCCCTCGATCAACTTTTTCGATGCATTTCAGACCCCAACAGAATGTGTGCACAGTTTTCTCCACACTGACAATCCAAGAGGCTACCTATCTTTTTTTTCAAACAATGGAAATTTACCTTGGCTGATGTGCAATGCAGGTATTGATCATGAGAACTAATGCTTTCTTAAACAACATGACAGTTCTCCACCTGTGATGTCTGCCAGAGATCTGGTGTTCCCGCTGATGCTGATACAGAGCTGCACAGTATCAAAGTGAGTACCGCGGGATGCCCTTTTGCGCTTATCAACGGGGGGCTGGTTCTACTCCCTTTTAATTTTTTTAAAGAGTAAAAAAAAATTTAAACCTTTTGTTTTGCAGAAGTTGACTATACTCCCCCCCCCTTTCTCAAATAAAAAAGAATTTATTACAGGAGTCTTTCAGTGTTTGATGAATTTATTTCTTCTGGCACACGCTGTTACAGAAGAAGCAGCCGGTGCAGAAAGCAGATTTCTGAGAACCCCAGCTTTCCGTCTTTTAAAAAAGAAAGCAAGTTTCTAGCCCTTATGGTGGGAAATAGCAGAAGTGCCCTGCGTTGTTCTCTGACCCTCGTCAGAATTAAGTAAAAATTGCAGAATGAATGAGAAATGCTGCACAGGTGCTTGGGTCAGGTGTGTGGCAGAACTGGGATTTCCCTCCCTTAGCACAGCCTTGAAACCTGGAATCCTGCACTCCCGTTAACAAATGGTGTGCATGCATTCAACACAGGAGGAGCTTTGCTTCGGGGTCCCCTTCCTTGGCAAAGCTGCGCCCTCCTGCTGCTTGTGGGGGGCTTTCTGCCTCACTTTTCAGTTTGCTCCTATAATAGTCTTTGCTTTTCGACAGCGAGTCCTTGGCGGCAGGATTGAGCGCTTGGTTCTCTGCTTGGGTTTCCGAGGGGCTCTCTCGGTCCTCGGTGGCTTTGCTTAAGTCAGCCCTGGGCCAAAAGAGAAAAGCATCCTTGCAGCATAACAGGTGGGGCGGAGGGGTCTGGGAAGCATGGCTGAGTAGGCTAAGCACGATGCTTTTGCATGTGGCAGACCTCTCAAGTTGTGGGTTCAGATCCCGTTCTCTGTTCTACTGAAGGGGATCTGGCCTCCCAACCACAGGCATTAGCCCTCCCAACCCCACTTCTGCATCCAGTCTGGAATTTGCCTCTGCCCTTGGGGCAGGAAGGTTTGGGCAGACCTAGAGGCTGAAAACCGGACGGAAGCCCCACTCTCTGCCTCCCCCAGTCAGAGTCAGCCTTTGGTCCATCTAGGTCCTCCAGGTGGTGGCACCCTGGGGTCTCTCCCAGCCCTCCCTGGAGCTGCCGCCAAGGATTGGACCTGGAACCTCCTGCATGCAAGGCAGATGCTCAGCCACTGAGCTGTGGCCACAGCCCGGAAGCCGCCTTCTGCAGAGTGGCCTGCCCATCTCAGCTCAGGGCTGTCTACACTGACTGGCAGTGGCCAGCAGGGGTCGTTCCTAGCCCTGTCGGGAGCTGCTGCCTGCCAGGGACTGAGGCGAGGGCTTGCAAGGCAGCTGCAATCTCCCTGCTGAGCGACAGTCCCTCCCTCCCCTCTGGGATGCTGGAGGAGGCTGGCCGGCCGAAGGTGCTTGGGCTCCGGAGGCCGGAAACGAGCCTCCTGTCCAGAGAGTGCCGCTCACCAAGGGCAATGCCCGTTGGCAGACCCGGTGCTGCAGTGGGCTTCCGCTGGGGAAATGATCTTTGGAAGAGCCAGCCTGTGCCCCACAGGGGGAAATGCACCAGGAGGAGGACGCCAGAGCTCTTCTGGGTCTCCGAACGGACTGGGTACCTGTGCTGAGCATCTACAGTCACCACCATGCTGTCATCGTAGATTTTAAGCAGGCTCTCTGCCTGGCCGTCCTTCTCCTTGGCTTCCTGTAATCTGAACACCGGGGAAAATGGGGTTTTGAAAAACCAAGACCAAGGCATTGGTGGATGGGTTGTCATGAGAGCCAGCCACATCCTCTCCCGCCACAGAGCCCTCTGGCTGCTAACAAAACCCTAAAAGAACCTAAGAAGAGCCCTGCTGGATCAGGCCCAAGGAGGCCTCTCTAGTCCAGCATCCTATTTCCCCCAGTGGTGCACCAGATGCCTCCAGGAAGCCCCCAGGCAAGCGGGGGGGGGGGGGGGCAATGCCCTCTCTCCTGTTGTTGCTCCCCTGGGATTGAGAGGCATCTTGCCTCTGAGTTTGGAGGCTCTGTTGCCAGATTTGGCTTTTTAAAAGCCAAATTTTGGGTTACGGCCCATTTGACTCACGAGGGCTACAGGCCCTCAGGTTCTGGTGGCCTGTAGCCACCAGACTAGTAGCCAATGATAGACCCCACTTCTCCATGAATTTATCTAAACCCCTCTTAAAGCCCGTCCGATCTGACTCCCATGGAAGGGATTGTATTGTATTTTTGCTGCTAACAATTGGTATTAAAAAAGGATTGAACTGGATGGCAAAACACACCATGGGACCTCTGCCTGAAGAACAGAGTGAATCCCTCCTGCTTTAAAAAACAAAACAAAACAAAACACCAGTCAGTCATTGGTTATCCCAGTGCTAAACTATAATTATTTGGCTTAAAATCTGTTGGCTTCTCTAAGAGGCCATTGTTTGAAAAGCATGGAATCATTTCCTGACACTGTCAAATTCCTGCACCGTCAATGCGCCTGGCTTTTTACACAATCTAAGCAGCTAGGGCTCTGCCCCACGGAATTTACAATCTGTAATTTGACAGGGGGAGATGACAGAGGAAGGAGAAGGAAACGGAGGCAGGCAGGGTAAACGGAAAGAATGTGTGTTTCTTTCGGTTGCACACACTTAGCCTTCGTTTTCGGGGGGGGGGGGGTATCGGGAGCTGTGCCAAAGGCTGTACGGAAACGCTGAGGAGGGAGTCGAAGGAAGCCAGTGTGGTGGCAACAAATGGGTATCCTGGGAGACGGTTCCGGGCATAAGGGGAAGCAGGGGAGAAAGTGGGGGGGGGGAGGGAGGGGGCAATCAGATGGCAGAGGGTGGTGGAGCTGCAGGGACAGAAGGGGGCAGGCAAGAGTGGCACAGGATATGGGATCTGAGAGTCAGAGGGGGGTGTGTGATGGGAAGGGCAGGGATCGGGGAAAGGCCATGAAGCCAGTGCAGGGAGGTAAGTAGGGGGGCCGTGTGGTCAGAGCAAGGGGGGGGGTGAGTGGGAGTCCAGATGGGGTTGGGCTGCTGCCTCCTCCTCACCTGGGCTCCAGGCGCTCCTTCACTTTGGCGATGGAGCGGACGTAAGGTGCGATCTGCTTGGTGATGGTGGTCAGGTAGCTGTTCTCCTGCTTGAGTTGCAGCAGGTCGTGGAGCTGTGCTGTGCGGGGAAAGGGAGAGCGGTGATAAGGACAGGGGGCTGCCTTTGACCGGGTCAGGCCCTTGGTCCTTCTTGCTCAGGGTTATCCACACTTAGTACTGTCTGCACAGTCTGGCAGCGGCTTCTCCCGGGTTGCCGGCAGGAGTCTCTCCCAGCCCTGTCTTGGAGATGCTGCCAGGGAGGGAACTGGGAACCTCAGATGCTCTTCCCAGAGCGGCTCCATCCCCTGAGGGCAAGATCTGACAGGGCTCACATGTAGGAATCACATGTAGTCTTGCGGAGCAAAGGGGACAATTCATGCTTTGCAGCACAAGACTACTTCTCCTGGTAGACCAGGGCTCTCTCCCATCGTTCGGAATCCTCCATAGTTCTGGGCTTTGTTTTAACTGTCAGGAGACCAGAATCTCTTGCTGCTTTGAGAGTCGTTGTCTGGGGGCGGAGAGGGAGAGGAACCGCCAACAGGGAGAGGGTGTTGGGTGCGGGGGAAATGTTGCACCTACCTTCATAGATCTCTTGCTCATTTGCCACTCGCTGGTAGGTTTCCTCCCAGGTCTGCAACACAAAGTCTGGGTTGTCTGCACGGCAATTATGACGATGCCGTCAATATGAAAAACACAGCAGTGAGGGACACAGCTGGGCCTCCTGGGAGAGAGAATTCCAAAGTCTGGGTGCCCCTGTTAAAAAGCTCCTGTCCTGTGACCTGGCCAATGGTGTATCTGTACACACAAGTGTCAGGATTCTGTAGGAAGGCAGAAAACTCGCAGAACTCAGGCCTGAGATTCCTAGATTCTCAGCTTTTTTTTTTTTTTTTTAAAGAACCTGTTTCTAGCTCTTAAGGTAGCAAACGTGTCGGGAATGGTCCTGCTAAAATCTCAGAAGCTGGAGGAATGGTTGAAGTATGGTTTCTAGTCATCGGGGTGGGGTGGGGGTCTTCAGTGCTCTACATCAGGGATTCTCAACGTTGGGTCCCCAGATGTTGTTGGACTTCAGCTCCCATAATCCCCAGCCCCAGTGGCCTTTGGTTGGGGTTTATGGGAGTTGAAGTCCAAGAACATCTGGGGGCCCAACGTTGAGAATCCCTGCTCTACATGGCTTTTTGCCCCTCCCCGTAATGTGAGTACATAACCAGGGTCTCCAGATGTTGTAGGACTTCAACTCCCACAATCCCTATCCACAATTGGACTTCAACCCCCATAATCCCCAGCCACAGTGGGGATTCTGGGCATTGTAGTCCAATAGTGGCTGGAGATTCAGGGAGCTGAAATCCGACAACATCTGGGGAACCCAGAAAGGGAAGGCTTGCATTATGCAAAGTAAAAATCGCAGGATAATATGGGCTTCTTCTGCTAGTGGTCTCCTGATTTTTCCATACCGGTCATTGTTCAGTCTCCCCGCCCTTCAGTAGCCATGCAGAAGGGCACTCATTTTCTGTTGGGCTATTTGGGGTCAATCCCATGGTGCTACATAAAGAACCAATCGCTCTGGCTTCAGTGGCCATTTGGAAGTGCTCTTTTGCTCAGGCCACTTGGGAGGAACCAAGAAAAGCTAGATTCTGTGCCCTGTAAATTGTGCCTATTTATTCGGTTTTCCTACCACCTTTCATAATGCATCTCAAGGTGATTTACAAAAGTTAAAATACAATAAAATTTCATAAAAATCACATTTAAAACCTTAAAATCTGTTTAACAGTAAAACCCATAAAACACCAAACCAACAACCACCATTAAAAAGATAAACAAAAACAAGGAAGCTAAGAAACCTGGCAGCCTTTAAGGAGGAAAAGCCTGAACAAACAGAAAGGTCTTTAGTTGTTTTTTAAAAGCAGCCACAGATGGCAAAGAGCGGACATTCCCTGGAAGAGCGTTCCAGAGTCTGGGGGCAACAACAGAGAAGGCCCTGTCCTGCTTGCCCGGCAATTTAGCCTCTCTCAATGTTGGCGCATGGAGCAAAGGCCCCTCTGACAACCTTGCTGGGTGGGCAGAAACCCTTGGGAGCAATTGAGCACATTTGCTGAATTTCACTTGTTGCTCATTGGGAATGGTCATGGAGACCTCCAGAGAACTGAAACCTCACCCATGGAAAACGTAGATCCCACCCCCTCTCTGGCTTCTTTGGTTTCCACAGGCTAGAACATGCAGAGCCTTTGCAGACAGGAGGATTGGGAACCCTTTTTCAAAAGTACCAAATCTTGATAGTCGGGAAGTTGAATTGCATGTTGATGCTCTCCATAGAAACCTAGGAAGCTGCCTGATACCGAGCCAGACCATGGGCCCATCTAGCTCACTGCTGTCTACTCTGACTGGCAGCAGCTCCTCCAAGGTTGCCGGAAGGGGTCTCTCCCAGCCCTATCTGGAGAAGCTGCCAGGGACGGAACCTGGGACCTCCTGCATGCCAAGCCGTTGCTCTGCCACTGAGCTATAACCCGATCCCTATATGGCAGTGCTCCCATGTAGTCTCCCCTTCAAATGCAGACCAGGGTGGACCCTGCTTAGCAAAGGGGACCCCCATCCCCGCACCTACCTCTTCAAAGTTGCTCCTCATCATCTCCACAGACGAATACTTGGAAGCAATCTGCACGTCCATCTGGAGGGACTTCTGCAGGATTTCGCTCATGATCTCTGTCTTGATCAGGGAGTGGTGCTTGGTCAGGTCCCGGTGCAGCTCTTGGACCTGATCCTTCAGGTTCTGAATCTCCACCTGGAGAGCCTGCAACAAAACAGGGGGGAGAAGGGGGCTCTGGAGGCTGTGGCTGCCATGGGGGGAAGTCGTGGAATGCTGAAAAGCTGGTGCCGTGCTCTGAGGGAGACCAAGGCTGACTTGTCCTGCCAAGGGGCCCTGCTCCTCTGCTACTGCTGCTCCCCAGCAACTGGCCTGCAGAGGTACACTGCCTCAATCCTCTCCTCCTTCAAGTACTCATCGAACCCCCTTTAAAGCTCTCTCACCTACTGGCCAGCACTGCATCTTGTGACATATGTGAATGATGAGTTGCGTGCAAGGAGGCATCCGGGGATGGGGCCGTGGCTCCGTGGGAGAGCATTTGTTTTGCATGTGGAAGGTTCCACGTTCCCTCCCGGGCAGCTTTCTCCAGATAAGGAGAGATCCAGCGTGGTGTAGTGGTTAGAGTGCTGGACTAGGACCGGGGAGAGCCGAGTTCAAATCCCCCTTCAGCCATGAGACTAGCTGGGTGACTCTGGGCCAGCCACTTCTCTCTCAGCCTAGCCTACTTCACAGGGTTGTTGTGAAAGAGAAACTTAAGTATGTAGTACACCGCTCTGGACTCCTTGGAGGAAGAGCAGGATATAAATGTAATAATAATAATAATAATAATTATTATTATTATTATCCCCCAGTGAGGCACTATCTTGGCGTGGTTGTGGGGCTTGTGTGCTCTGAGGAAGGTGAGAGCTATGCCAGAGGTCCAACCATACTGGACAGGTCTCACCAGAGCAGCCAGACAAAGAGTGCCTCTCCCATCAACAATATGGTGAGACGTAACTTTAATAAATCTATACCGGATCGGTCGTCGCCCATGTCAACAAGGACCGCGCCAGGTGCTATAGTCCCTGGACATCTGGTGGCAAGTGGGCAACAGGACTCTGGATCTTCAGTTGAGCAACCAGGGCTGGAGACTGCAAGGTTACTGGAAGAAACGTTGCTTAACCGGAGAAAAAATACGAAAAATGCCAACAAGGAAATAATGATCTGCTGTTACAAGTCTAGTCCAACTAGAAGAGGTTATTTTAAAAGAATGTACCAAATTTGGAAAGAGAAGCATCCAGATACAGAAATAACAGAACAAAGGCTAGCAGACCAGAGAAGATTCATAATAAGAAATAAAGTATTCACAGAAGTTGAGCTGGAAGAACTGCAAAGAGCAACACAGGCTCAAGATATGGAAGAAGAATTACCACCAACGGAAGAAGTTGCTCAGGCGCAGGTGGAGGAGGTGTTGGAAATAGAGGATACCACTGCTGCTGAACTGTTTCAAAATAAAAACCAGGCAACCTCCCCTTTGCCTTCACCTCAAAAACCCAAATGCCGTTTAACAGAAAAGCAACAAGAACTAAAGCAAAAAATAACTGAACACATGAACCAAACAACCACCAGGATTTGACTTCCAGCTCTAAAAACAGTTGCCAAAAAACAACTTGCTCAGGCCTTAAAAGATGTCAATGCTGCACTTGCAGAAATAACAACCAAGAATTTGCAAGAAACAAATCAACTAATGTACAGTGCAGCAACAATAACAACACAAGAGCTCGGATATAAGATCAATGGACCTGTCAAAAAAGAAAGCAGTACATCACCTAAATGGAAGATTTGATTAGAAAATAAAATCTCCAGGCTTAGATCAGATGCTAGTAAATTGAAAGATATGAAAGACAAGAAGCTGAAGAATGAAAACACCAAACAGTATCTGATCCAAAAATACCACCTAGATTCAAGGAAAATTAGAGATGTCCTGGAAATAATAAAGCAGCAAATAACAGCAGTGTCAAAGAAAATTAGCAGATACGAAGCCAGAATCACACAACACAGGCAGGATCTCCAATTCCAGTCAAATCAGAGACGTTTCTACCAAAGCATAGAAGGAGAAACTGCAAGAAACCTAGAAACACCAAATAAAGAAGAAACAGTGCAGTTCTGGGGAAAATTATGGGACAATCCAATAGATTATAATAAAAAAGCAGGCTGGATGAAAGAGGTCGAAAAATGTAACCAACAAATGCAAGTTCTAATAATAACACCAGAATTAATAAGTGAAAGAGCAAAGAAAATTAAAAATTGAAATGCTCTCGCGACGATGAACTGCATGGCTTTTGGCTTAAATACCTAACAAGCCTTCATAAACAACTATCAAAACAGTTCGATCCCATTTTGCAAGGAGGTGATATTGAACAATGGCTAACAACTGGGAAAACTCATCTCATCATGAAAGACCCAGCAAAGGTGCAGTTCCAATTAATTATAGACCGATAACCTGTCTGCCAACCATGTTCAAATTATTAACTGGAATAATAGCAGATGAAGCGATGCAACACTTATTAACTAACAAACAGCTTCCAGTTGAACAGAAAGGAAATTGCCTGAACACCAGAGGCACAAAAGACCAGCTGCTGATTGACAAAATGATTTTAGAAAATTGCAAGAGAAGAAAAACCAATCTAAGTGTTGCATGGATTGACTACAAGAAAGCCTTCGATTCATTGCCTCACACATGGATACGAAAATGTTTAGAAACAACTGGTGTCAGCAAAAACATTCAGATATTTATTAAAAAAGCAATGAGCATGTGGAGTACACAGTTAACAATCAATGGCGAGACACTTGGACAGGTTAGCATTAGAAGAGGCATTTTCCAAGGGGACTCACTATCCCCTCTGTTGTTTGTAATCGCCATGACCCCACTTTCACAAATACTAAACAAAACAAGCCTCGGATACCAAACATCTAAAACATCAAGTCCAATCAACCATCTGCTGTACATGGACGATCTGAAATTGTATGGAAAGTCCCAGTCAGAAATCGAATCACTGCTAAACACTGTCCGTATATTCAGTAGCGATATAGCAATGGAGTTTGGACTAGACAAGTGTGCTGCATTAATAATGAACAGAGGGAAAATAAGAAAAACAGAAGGAAAAGAACTGCCCAATGGAAGCAAGATCAAGAACCTGGAAGAGAAAGAACATTACAAATACTTGGGCATGCTCCAGGCGGATAACATCGCACACACTGAAGTTAAAAGAAAAATTGGAAGTGAATACATCAGGAGAGTTAGAAAAATCCTCAAGTCCAAACTCAATGGCGGGAACACCATACAAGCCATAAACACCTGGGCTATACCTGTTATCAGATACACTGCAGGAATAATAGACTGGACCCAGGCAGAGCTAGAGACGCTAGATCGTAAGACCAGGAAAATCATGACCATCAATCATGCTCTGCACCCCCGCAGTGATGTCGATAGGCTATACCTCCCTCGCAGCTCAGGTGGAAGAGGAATGCTGCAAGTCCATCAAACAGTAGAGGAGGAGAAAAGAGGCCTTGAAGAATATATCAAGGACAGTGAAGAAGGTGCACTTCAAATGGTCAAGAACGTGAAACTATCCAACACCAATGAAAGAAAGCAGGCCTACAAGAAAGAACAAGTCAAGAACTGAGCAGAAAAATGGAAAAATAAGCCACTGCATGGTCAATATTTGCACAATATAAGTGGAAAATCAGACATCACCAAGACCTGGCAATGGCTTAAGAATGGCAACTTGAAGAAAGAAACAGAGGGTTTAATATTGGCTGCACAAGAACAGGCACTAAGAACAAATGCAATAAGAGCAAAAGTTGAAAAATCCACAACAAACAGCAAGTGCCGCCTTTGTAAAGAAGCAGATGAAACCGTGGACCACCTAATCAGCTGTTGTAAAAAGATCGCACAGACTGACTACAAACAAAGTCATGACAAGGTAGCAGGGATGATACACTGGAACATCTGCAAAAAATACAAGCTACCTGTAGCCAAGAATTGGTGGGACCATAAAATTGAAAAAGTTGAAGAAAATGAAGATGTAAAAATATTATGGGACTTCCGACTACAAACAGACAAACATCTGCCACACAATACACCAGATATCAATGTAGTCGAGAAGAAAGAAAAACAAGTCAAAATAATCGACATAGCAATACCAGGGGATAGCAGAATAGAAGAAGAAGAAGAAATAGAACAAATCACCAAATACAAATATCTGCAAATTGAAATTGAAAGGCTGTGGCAGAAGAAGACCAAAATAATCCCAGTGGTAATTGGCACCCTAGGTGCAATTCCCAAACACCTTGGAGAGCACCTCAACACCAGAGGGGCCACAGAAATCACCATCAGCCAGTTCCAAAAAGCAGCTTTACTGGGAACAGCCTATATTCTGCGACGATATCTATAACCATTGACAATAAAATTCTGGCATCCCAGGTCCTTGGGAAGGACTCGATGTCTGGATAAAACAAACCAGTCAATAACACCCGTCCGACTGTGTAAAATAACAACAACAACAACAACAACAACAATAATAAATAGGGTGGAGAGAGACTCCTGCCTGTAATCTTGGAGGAGCCGCTGCCAGTCTGTGTAGACAATCCTGAGCTAGAGGGACTAGCGGTCTGACCCGATAGAAGGGCAGATTCCTGTGTTGCCAAGGCCTTTCTTTGGTCTGTCCTGAATTTCCTGCCAAACTCTCTCACCTCAGATTCTTGTGTTACAGGAGAGGCAGAAAAAGTTCTCTTTCCACCCACTTCCTCCTCACCATCCATGACTGCATCAGCTCAGAGTCTGTCCCGGCCGGCAGCCAGTAATCTTCCTTCCTCGCCCTCTGCTGCTGGGAGCCTCGCTTTCTCAAGCGCTTCCCCCCAAGAGCAGCACCCAGCTGCCCGACCTTCTTACCCGGTACATGCTCTCGTAATTGCGGCAATGCTCCGTGAAGGGCGTCTCCCCGCCTTCGGCCAGCAGGACCTTGGTGCTGATGTAGCGATGTGTGGTGGGTTTCCTCACCAGGGAGCCGGCCAGGGACATCTTCTCGCAGGCAGAGGGACACCCCGGCACCAGGAGGGTCTTTGAACAGGGGCCTCCAGACATCCTGCAGCAAGGAGAGGGAGAACCTGGTGTGCCAGCACACTCCGATACTCGTGTGCACCATGTGCTTGTGCTAGCCCAGTACTAGAAGGACGTGGCAGAACTGGGAAAGGTGCAGAAGAGGGCAACCCCGATGACCAGGGGCCTGGGGCACCTTCCTTAGGAGGCCAGGCTACAGCCTCATCTGGGGCTTTTTCGTTTAGAAAAAAAGACAGCTGAGGGGATTCATGAAAGAGGTGTATACAATTATGCATGGAGCTCTGTTGCCAGATTTGGCTTTTTAAAAGCCAAATTTTGGGTTATGGCCCATTTGACCCATGGGTATACCCCTTAGGTTCTGGCAACACTGGCATGGGGTAGAGAGAGTGGCCAGAGAGAAATTTTTCTTGCTTTCTCACAACACAAGAACAAAGGGTCACCCCATGAAATGGAAGGTTGGGAGGACCGACGAGATAAAGTACTTTTTCACACAGTACATAGTTAACCTATGGAATTCTCTGCCACAAGATGTGGTGACAGCCACTAGTCTGGATGGCTTTAAAAGGGGCTTAGACAAATTCATGGAGGAGAGGGCTATAAACCACATAATATTAAAACCAAGAAAACAATACAGAACAATTGATGAAATATATCTTTAAAGAATCACACACAGCAGCAGCAGCAGCAGCAATAAAGCAGAATGGTGTGGGGGAGGCTTCCCTATCAACTCCTCAAAGCCGCTCAACCAGTTTTCACATCTATGGGGCCAGGCAGGCCTCTCTGAGAAAGGTGCTCCCGAATCTCGGTGCACAACCCTGTGAGGTAGATTAGGCAGAGAGGTGTGACTGATGCCAAGTCCCCCGGTGAGTGGGAATTGGAACGCAGGCCTCCCTGCCCTGAGTAACCTAGGGAAGTTGCTTGCCCCACGATGGCTGAAAAGGGACGGGAGGTAAATGACAGAATGACCCTCCGCTTGAGACACTCCCTGAGAAGCTGCACTTCACATCACGTGAGCAAAAAACCAGAGCAATCAAATGTATGACACTGGGCGTGAAGATGCACGAGGCTGCTTGTGGGGGATGAGGGTAGCCCTACAAGAGAGGGCAGCCCCCCAACTTGCATGGAACTACCAACTCACAACAGTATAGGGAAGATCCTCTAAAAGCAGGAATTCCCAACCGGGGGTCTCCAGATGCTTCTGGACTAAAACTCCCATGGTCCCCCAGCCACAATGGCCAAACTAGGAACATAGGAAGCTGCCATATACGGAGTCCGACCCTTGGTCCACCTAGCTCAGTATGGTCTTCACAGACTGGCAGCGGCTTCTCCAGGGTTGCAGGCAGGAGTCTCTCTCAGCCCTCTCTTGGAGAAGCCAAGGAAGGACCTTGGGACTGTCTGCTTGCAAGCGGGCAGGGGATCTTCCCAGAGCGGCCTCCTCCCATAAGGGGGGTATCTTACCGGGCTCACACATGTCGTCTCCCATTCAGATGCAAACCAAGGCAGACCATGCTTGGCAAAGGGTTCGATTCATGCTTGCTGCCACAATACTGGCTCTTCTTGTAGTCCAACCGCCTCTGGAGCCCCAAGGCTGGGAAACCCCAACCTAAAGGATTGCTGGCAACCCGACAGAGGTGCCACAGCCAAAGCGCAGCTGCAGGCAGCCAGCGATCTCCCCCGTGCTGCAGCCGCGCCTGACACCCAGGATCAGAATCCTGACACTCACGGAGCAGAAGATTTTGTTCATTCGGACTGGTGGATCTTGCCTCTTTGCTGGCTTCTCCTTTCCAAGTTGTCCTTCCCCCAGCGACAGAGACCCGGGACACACTGCCTCAGTTTCCCTCTGGAGAGGACAGCTCTCCAGCTGAATGCCGCCCGCAGAACCCATCGCTGCTCTCCTGCCCCTAAAGCTCTCGGAACGGGCAGTCCCTGCCTTCGCACGCAGCAGCTGCGCCAGCAGAGCAAAGGGGCCCGTGATGTCAATGGCCCTAAATATATCCGGTGCCAGGGAACTGTGCTCTGGAGAGTTCTCTGAAATTCTGATAAAAATAGGGATGGCCACACGGCCACGTGGAGGCAAGTGGCTTTCCAGGGAAGCTGGGGCGAGAAGATGGAGGCTTGTTGCGGATGAGAAGAATCGCCCAGCTCAGGTGCTCTGGGAGTGGGCAGCAAGATGGCAGCCCTCACTGCTCAGGTAGACTGCTCCTGCATCTGGGCCCACGCCATGCTAGGGGACCGGGAGGAAGAGTGTTTTGTTGGAGATGAACTTCCAGTGCATGGACCTTTTGCACCAACTGTCCTAATGACCACTAGGGGCATTGGGAGTAGAGACAGTGAGTCGGGGTCTCCCTATCTGTCCCTACTTGATGACCCCTGAACTGACTCTGCAGCACTTCCTGGGCTGAGTCACAATCCTTCCTTTCCTCCTAGAGAGCAGATGGAGACATCTCTCTCTCTCTCCTTACCTATCCACTATGTAGTCCTTTAGATTAGAGATAGGTCTTTCCTGTCTAAGTGTATTTAACCAATAAATGTTTAGTGTTTAGTCATACAAGGATCTCCATGTGTTTTCTCTAAACAGCTGCAATATCCAAACCATCCTCTGCGACCTACTCTGTCACTGGAGTGTGTGCTCATTCCTTAGTGCTCTGCTGTTTTACCTATTGTGGGTCAAAACCAACCACCTCTAACATGTTTCTCACTCTCTGGTACTGGGTTCGGCGCCAGCTCTTCCAGGAAGCTCGGGGGAAACTGCGGCCACAGCTGCCAAGCTTGGCTTCCAAGAAGCGGCCCTTCCAGCCCCGCTGCTCCTCTGCTGCTAACCACCAGGGCTCTCCTTTCCCTGGCACACCCGCCCCCCTCAAAAGCAACGAAGGGGGGGAGAGCTGCCCACAGCAATGCACAGCCGTCCAGACGTGACTGGGGCGCCCACATTTCTGCAGCCGGAGCTTCCCACCACCCATCCCTGTCGGAAAGGCAGAAAGGGGGAGCTCCCCCTCCCCACAGAGGATGCAGGGTGTGAGCGACGTACGCACATGTTGCCGTTGCTCATCCCGGGTCCCATGCTCCCTCCGTTCACCACGACGGAGCGACGCGGCGTCAGAAGCAGGAGGGGCTCCAAGCAGTGGGCAAATTCGGCCCTGTATTCCGTGTTGATCTGGAAGGGAACCAGGGCAGAGTGGCTGGCCAGCCAGAGCGCGCCCTTCTCCTGCACGGGGTGGCTAGGAGGAGGGCTCATCGGAACAGTGGAAGCGGCCACGGACTGAGTCAGACCCTTGGTCCATCTCACTCAGTGTTGTCTACACGGACTGGCAGCAGCTTCTCTCAGGTCACACAGGCAGGAGTCTCTCTCTCAGCCCTCTCTGGGAGATGCTGCCAGGGAGGGAACTGGGAACCAAGATGCTCTTCCCAGAGCGGCTCCATCCCTTAAGGGGAAGATCTTCCAGTGCTCTCACTTCTTAGCTAAGGGGACAAGTCCTGCTTGTTACCAGCAGGCCAGCTCTCCTCTCTGGGCTCCTGGGCTGAGATGGTGCACGGTGAGAGCCCCAGGACTAGCCTGGGAAGGGGCCGTCCTGCCCCACCTGGTGCCTCGAGCCCTTCGTAATGGGCAGGAAATCCACCCGGCAGCCTGACGTCCCAGCACGGCAGCAGCGACTGGTCCTAATAAGCTGGGGGGTGGGGGGGGTGGGGCCTGATCCAGGTGCAGGGGGCTCTGGCTGCCAGCTGCTCAACCGGGGCTGTTTCTCCCAGCTGGCCCAGCCCCCACGTTAACAGGAGCCATACTGCCTGCAGACTGGCCAGCATCAGGCCTCAGCCTGGGCAGCTCTACCTGATGAATGGCCAGCCTGCAGGCAATGTGGCACTCCTTGATGTGGACGGGAGAAGAAGGCACAGTCGCGGGGGGGGGGATAAATAGGGGACTGTCTACTACTAAACTGGACAGTTAATAAATCAGCTCAAACAGATCCAATTAAAGCTGGACTTAAAAATAAAAAATAAAAGCCCACCAGAAACATCCGAGACCCCTGTGTACCAAATGCTGGGCAGTGCTGGGCATGGGGTCTTGAGTTCTCAAAATGTTGCTAGTCCTGGTGGGGCTACACACCCAAAGATGCTGTATTTTGACCTGCCGGATTACTTCCCCCAAGAACAAGAAGTCAACCAGGAACAAGAGATGGATAGGCAGGAAGCTCAAGAATGTGCATCCGCTCCAATGCCAGACTCTCCAGAAGTTCGTACTGCAAGGAAGAAATTGTCTTACCTTGCTGTTTTGGGAAGGCCTCATCCGGTGAGGGAGCTTGACTATCTTCTGCAATCTCTCCATCAGTTGCTGAAATCAGAGGTCCAGATTATTTAGGAACCGAGGGAGCTGCCTTCTACTGAGTCAGACCCTTGGTCCATCTAGCTCAGTACTGTCTACACAGACTGGCAGCAGCTTCTCCAAGGTTGCAGGCAGGCTGAGATCTGGAGATGCTTCCAGGGAGGGAACATGGAACCTTCCACATGCAAGCATGCAGGTGTTCTTCCCTGAGCGGCCCCGTCCCTTCAGGAGAATCTCTTATAGCGCTCCCGTGTAGTCTCCCATTCAAATGCAAACCAGGGTGGAGCCTGCTTAGCAGAGGACCATTCATGCTTGCTGCCACAAGACCAGCTCTCCTCCCATTTGGCCAGCCGGATGGCACCTGCCTGTCAGACCTCTCTGACCCTGCAGACTGGTCCTCTGATGATGAGCAGGGCAGAGGGAGCTACCAAGAGCATGGAGTGAAATTTCGCTCCCTGGTGAAATAAGAGCCTCCCCATCTCTGACAACTTTTTAAAGTCTTTAAAGACGCTTCTGTCCACCCAGGCTTTTAACTGATACTGTTTGGGTTGTTTTAATGTTGTTTTTAGAATATTGTTTTACAATTTTAAAATTGTTGTGTTTTAAAGTTCCTGTTTTTAAATCTCTTGTTTTTTGTTTTTAATTCATGTTTTACTTTTGTTTTTATCTTGTAGTAAACCACCCAGAGACGTAAGTTTTCGGTGGTATAAAAATATGTTAAATAAATAAAATATGTTAAATGAATGTCAGCTCCCGCAGAAACCGGGGCTCGGAAGCCTGCTAGCCCGTTCCGAGAACCCCTTAGAGCTTACAGAGGATCCCTGGCAGGGGATTTCCAAAGGGACATAAGCAGCCCCAGGGCCGGCCCCACTGATCCCCACTAAGCCAGGGGCATCCGGCACCCTAGAACTCACAGAGACTGACACCCCCTGTGCCAAGTCCCGGATATCTCCGAGAGTCCTCCCTTGAGAGTCCTCCCTTGAGCCCCGCAGATGACGACAGCGAAAAGCGGCATTGACGGAACGTTGACCAAGCGCATGCCTCGCTTCCAGGCAGTTCTAACCCAATAAGGCGACTCGTGAGGAGGAGTAAGCAGCCAAAGAAGGATTCCTCATTTGCACAGGCAGGGGAGGGTGTGGTCTCTGGTCTCTGCAATGCGGCCAGTGCTGGATAGAACAGCTGGAGCTGAGCGCCACTCCTGATCTCGCGCCTCCTTCCAGCCAGCCTGGTCTTGCCCTCTGCTAGCCTTGTGGCCCTTTGGAGGAGAGGACAAGCCGCCGACCCCCTGCTTGAGCTTGACAGCCCTTCCACTTGGACTGCCAGTGCCAGACCCTCTTCAGGTCTGCCCTCTGGCTCCTGCGGTGAACCTCTGGCCCCTGGATAAGGCCCCTGGATAAGGCCCCTGGATAAGGCCCCGCCACCCATGTCTGCCTAAGCCTGGCGCATGCCAAACCCTCATAAGACCATCAGAACAGCCCTGCTGGATCAGGCCCAAGGAGGCCCCTCTAGTCCGGCATCCTGTTTCACACAGTGGCCCACCAGAGGCCGCTGGAAGCCACAGGCAGGAGTTGAGGCCATGGCCTCCCTCCTGCTGTGACTCCAGGAGGATTGCTAGCTACCCCAAAATGCTTGCATCCTTCCTAAACGGGAGGGCGGGATGTCCTGCTCGGCGGGGAAATAGAAACCAGGCACCCAGTCCAGCAGCACCGGTTGTGAGCCGAGGGGTGGTCGGGCCCCTCTTCGCCCTCGAACGTGCCCGGGGGGCAAATGACTTACGTAGCCCAAATCCAAGAATTCGGCTTTGTTGGCAGAACTGAGGAAAGCGGAGCAGGTCACCAGATGGACCTAGAGAGGAGAGCAGAGGGCGTTTCCAGCCGGCTCCAAGGAAAAGCGGGCAGAAGTCCTTCCCAGCCCAGGCCCCCCCCCCCCCCGGTGTGGCTGGACTGCCACTCCCATAGGCCACTGGGGATGGGGATGATGGCAGCTGTAGTCCCACAACATCTGGGGGCTCTAAGTTGGGGACCCCTGCGGTGCAGCTCTGGGGTGGGGGGGCTTCACTCCAACCAAGCCTCAGCCCCCCAGGGCGTGCAGAGGAACCTCGCCGAGTGGGGTCTCAATCCTCACTTAGCCATGAGGTTCATGGGCCAGTCGCTTCCTGCCCGCCCAGCCGACCTCACAGGGTTGTTGTGAGGATATGGGGAGGCAGGGGGGAAGCCACGTGCAGGGCCCTGAGCTCCTTGGAGGGAAGGCAGGAGAGCAAAGGAAGAAACAAAGACCACCCCCACGTCTTACCTGCAGGGTGGGCAGCAAGGAGGCGAGGTGGGCCAGCTGCTCCTTGAAGGCCTTCTCCTTTTCTTCATACTGGCTGGAAACGCCCAAAAGGCCACTTTAAGGCTGCTGCCTCACTGAGCCATAGAACTGTACTGTTGGGAGGAGCGAGAAACCTGGACCGTGTCCGCCCTGAGGGCCAGGGGCATCCCTTTTAGAAGTGCCCCAAGCCCTGCATTTCGGGAGCCTGCATTGCAGCCTGTCCCATTCTGTCCTAGGAACCCAGGAAGCTGCTGTCTACTGAGTCAGGCCCTTGGTCCATCTGTCCCAGTAAGGTCTCCACAGACTGGCAGCGGCTTCTCACAGGTCGCAGGCAGGAGTCTCTCCCAGCCCTGTCTTGGAGCTGCTGCCAGGGAGGGGACTTGGAACCTTCTGCAGGCCAGCCGGCAGATCAGGGGCATAGCTAGGGGAGAGGGGGCCTGTTTTCACCCCTCTCTCCGGCGGCCCCTTGGAATGAGGGAGATCATTAAAAAAGTAGGGAGGGGGGCCCTCGGGAACTGGGGAGCCCATGTCCTTTGAACCCGTCTGCTGAATTACAGCTCCACCCCGATGCAGATGCAATTCCCAGAGCGGCCCCAGCCCCTCAGGGGAATATCTGACACTGCTCACACACGTCTCTCATCCAGATGCAAACCAGGGCAGACCCTGCTTAGCAAAGGGGACAACTTATGCTTGTGAGTCCGAGCTTCTGCCACCGAGCTGTGGAATCAGACCCTTGGTCCATCCCGATCAGTGTCGTCTCCACTGGCTGGCTGTGTCTCTCCAGGGCTTCAGGCAGGAGGCTCTCCCAGGCCTGCCTGGAGATGCCGCCAGGAATTGAACCTGGGGCCGTCTGCATGCCCAGCTGGTGCTGTCCCCCGGAGCTAGGGCCTCATGGCCTCCAGCAGTCTAAGCAGGCATCCAGGATGAATGTGCATCAAAGGACGCCTGGCACAGAAAGGGGCGGATAAAATGATCTGTGGATTGGAGCCCCTTGCTGAAGAGGAAAGGCGAGGCAGAACCCCCCCCCCCCGACTACCGGATCTGGGAACCAGCCTGCCTGTTTCCAGAGGAGGGGGCTGAGGACGCAGCGGGTGGGGATGGATCCTGGGCCCAGCATCCAACCAGAAGTGCAGTCTTTCGTTTGCCACCAAAGATCCATTTAGCTGAGGGGCCTCAGTGGCTTCCTCTCTTTTTCATGGCCACGGGGAGATTGGAAAGGATTCCTGGTTGGTTGGTTTTTTTAAAGACCTTGAGGCCTCCTTACCTCTGAACAACTTTCAAGAGCATCTTCTTCCTCTCTGCCAATTTCTCCTACAAATAAAATGAGAAAGAGATGGTTGGACACCCTGGGGGGACGGCCCTTCCTGGCAAAAATGCCCCACGCCTCATTTCAAAGTCCAGGCTGGGAAATCTCCTGGCGATCTCCCTGCTAGAAAGAGGGGAGGCTGGAAGGGGTCAGTTCCCCACCACCGTCATCTGCTCCCCTCAGCCACAAGGAGAGGAGAACAGCCACCCTCAGCAGCCCCCTCCCTTCCTTTGGGTTCTAAAACCTCACCCCAAGGCTCAGATCTGAGCTGCAATTCTTGAGCTGAGCGAAAATTAAGCCCCGAGCATAAAACGGAGGGTGCGAGGAGAGGTTCTCAAGCTTCTTGCGAAGGATACTTTATTTGCCTGAAAACTAGTAACCCCCCCCAGTCCTTTGATGTTAGAAATGTGTGGGGCGGGGGGGGTCATCTTAAATTCAGAGTCTTCTTCCTTTGGGGTAAATATAGCTATAGCCGCTATTTTATCTCTAAATCTTTTAAGGAGGTCGTCTTAAATTCAGAGGCACCCCCTTTTCAGGGTAAATACGGTATGCCCTCCTTTCTTACACATTCTCTGCTTCTTGCAAATGAATGAGCCAGGAAGGGGTGTCTCTGAGCACACACAGAGTGCTTCCTCCCGCCCCCCCCCCTCCGCCGCCCTGGGCCACCTCTGCAGCCTTGTGTCTTTTGGCTTCTAGGGGACAGACAGAACAGGCCATGTCAAAGGGCATCGACTGCAGGCAGACTTGGCCACCTTGGAAAGAGACCAGTGAGCCAGTTCCTGCCCTCACCTGCATGTTACTGAAGAGCGAGTTGATGGATGTCTCTTCTGCAACTGCACTGTTGTGGACCTCCTCGATCATGGCTCTGAGGAGCACAATCGCCTCCCGGGTCGAAGTCTGGAGTTCTTTCACAGCCTGGGCAACAAGACAGACAGCACAGGCAAGGTCAAAGCTACAGGCCCAACAAGAGGGGAATGGAGGAGACGCCGGACAAACTCCTTTTTCTGCTCACAGATCTACCAGGTCTGCTCTCTTCCCTGTTGCCTTATGCCTCTTCTGCTTCTGGGCAGCTGCAGGGTTTCTTTCTTTGCTGAGGCTTCTCCTCAGCTTTGCAGGAGCTGAGCAGCTAAGTCCAACAGGAGCCCCTTGCAAGAACTGAGCTGCTCTGCTCCGCCCCCGTTAAGCTAACTTCAGTCTGCATGCCTGCTTGGGAGGAAACATGTTGTACCCACCATCACTGCCTGGTCTAGCTTCTCGCAGCCCTGCATATAGGCCGTCTCAATGTCGATGCAGTGTGCCCGGCTCTCCCTAGAGGAGGGAAGGCAGGAGAATGAGTCTTTAAGATCATTTTGCTGCTTGCGGGTCAGTTTTCTCTCTGCTCTGCTGTCATTTAAAATAATAACAATAATAAATAATTTAAAGACAAAACTGTGGAACTCCTTCCCACATGATAATTTACACAGTATGTAGTAGTGCTTCCTTTTGTCTGGCCCATGCCTACTGCTTATCAATTGTTTTCACACTTCCTCCCCCTCCCCAGTATTAATTCCCCCCATATTACTCATCCCTAAACTTTGACACGTTTCAGTTCTCACTCCTGGTTTTCCCTAATTGGAGAGCTAAATTAGATGGGATGGAAGAAGATCGCCCCCTGCCTGGACCCGCCCCTGCTTTTTCTTTTCCTGACTCAAAGCAGACATGGGGGCGGGGGGGGGCATGAATCAGGCTGGAGCACTGAAGTGGAACCCCTTGTCCTATTTTTCTCCACCATGCCAACTTTCCCCCCAAAAATGTCTGCCCTGCAGAGGAAAACATACAAATACCCGACAGGGACATATATCTGCTGGGGGCCAGTGTAGATCATGCAAGTGGAATGGGGGAAAGGGTTCTCTCCCCATAGTCAAACAGAGATTGTAAGCTCCGTGGGGGCAGTGACCTCTCTCTCCCTCTCCTCTCCCCCCCCCCGCTTTTTTGCTTATGCTGTAAGGCAGTGGTTCTGAAACTTGGGGCCCCAGATGTTGCTGGACTACAGTCCCCATCACCCCCGCTGGCCATTGTGGCCGCGGATGATGGGAGTTGTAGTCCAGCAACGTCTGGGGACCCACCTTTAGCCGCCCCGCTCTAAGGTGCTAAATAACCCATTCCATTTTCAGCACTTGGTATGAATGAGAAAACGGCAGCATCGCCACACTCACACGGGCATGTCCCGGAAGCAGTTGATACACAGCATGGACTTTTTCTCCGTGGAGAACATGATGTAGAGCTCCTCATGGAGGGCTGGAAGAGACGGGAGTCAGTGATCCCTTGAGAGCCGGCCGCAAGTCTGGCATGCTCTTGATGAGGATTGACGTGCCTCCTCCTGCTCGTGATCCACCAAAGAGGCAGCCCCCCCTCCCCGAGGCTGCCAGACTCCCACTCCCACCATCCCCAGCTGCCATGGCTGATGGGAGTCGTAGTCCGACTTCTGAGGACCCAAGAATCCCTGCACTGCTATGTTTCATGCAGAGCTGCGCAACGCTGGCTCTCCAGGGGGTCTTGGACTACAACTCCCATCATCCCCAGCCACAGACTGCTGTCCAATAGCCAGGGATGATGGGATTTGTAGCCCAGCATCTGCAGGAGGGCTGGAGAGGAGAGCTGGTCTTGTAGTAGCAAGCATGACTTGTCCCCTTAGCTAAGCGGGGTCCACCATGGTTGCCCAACCTACTTCACAGGGTTGTTGTGAGGAGAAACTCAAGTATGTAGTACACCCCTCTGAGCTCCTTGGAGGAAGAGAGGGATATAAATGTAATCATCATCATCATCATCTGAATGGGAGACTAGAAGTGTGAGCACTGCAAGATATTCCCCTCAGGGGATGGTGCCGCTCTGGGAAGAGCAGAAGGTTTCAAGTTCCCTTTCTGGCAGCATCTCCAAGATAGGACAAGATTTTTATTTTTTTTAATAGGACAAGATTTTTTAATTGAACCAACAAACTACCAAAGCATACAGTACGTTGCCAAAGCACAATTATATACAAAGTGGTTGTTTGTACATCATATATCTACAAAGATTTACACACAAGGATTTGGAAACCCACAAGGTTATGAAGTATATGCAGGTAGTACTGAAATTCGGGGCTGTATCCAAGTCACGAATAGGGGTGGTATACCTTTAGCTTTCAACAATGTCCACAGATAATTGTGGTTCACTTTGTCAAAGGCCTTAACTTGATCCAATAAGAGGAGGTGACCTTTCCAACTTTCATTCTGTATAGAGTAAAAAAGTTCTCTCAGCAGACACAATGAGTCTGTCATCTTCCCGAAACAGCACTTGTCTGCAAGCTGTGGACCAATTTAGGGGCCACTTTCGCCAATCTATTATTTAGGATTTTGGCAAAGATTCTGTAATTGATATTTGTGAGGGTTATCGGTCTCCAGTTTTGTGGTAAAGTGGTGTCACCTTTCTTGGGGGGGGGAAATTAAGAGGCCGTCCCCAAAGGACCGATTTAAACGCCCATTGTCTAGGACAAAATTAAATAATTTTACTAAAACTGGTACTAGCTGGTTTCCGTAAATCTTATAGAAAGGCCATGTCAGACCATCAGGCCCCGGGGCCGATGTGTTCTTTCCCGCTGAGATAACTGCTCTGACCTCTTCTATCGTTACAGGATGGGTCAAAGAGCTTTTCCCCCCCTCAGTGAGGGAATAGCCGAGACCATATTCATTCAGACTGCAGAACCTATCTAGATAGGATTGAATGTCCTTTACAGAAATATCCTTCAATGCATACAAGTTTGTATAAAACTGGGCCATGATTTTTAACATATCGTGGGGGTCAGCCATTAGTGGGCTACTTCCATCCGATCGCAGGCCTTGGAATGTCAAACTAGAAGCATGCATCTTGTCCTTTGCCCACTCCCCTTTTTCAACTACAGACCCTTTGAAGCGATACTGCTTATTTTCTAAACGCCTGTGCCGCAGTTCATTTTGAAATGTCCTGATTGTCTCTTTGTAGCGGCGGCATGATCGCTTTCTGATAATTTTTGACTCCTATCTTATATGTCCGGCTGGTCACTGCCCTAGTACAGCAGCCCACCCTCTTTTTAAGTGTCTCCCAGGCTCCCAAAAGATCATCTTCTGTCTCTAGTAGCTTATTTTCTAAATGCCTGTGCCGCAGTTCATTTTGAAATGTCCTGATTGTCTCTTTGTAGCAGCGGCATGATTCCACGTCGAAGGCGTCTCCCCTGTTCATCTTATCAACAATCTTCAGATGTTGGGTGATCGCTTTCTGATAATTTTTGACTCCTATCTTATATGTTCGGCTAGTCACTGCCCTAGTACGGATGCCCACCCTCTTTTTAAGTGTCTCCCAGGCTCCCAAAAGATCATCTTCTGCCTCTAGTAGCCGAGGGATCTGTCACCTCAGTTCTGATAAAAGGACACCTTTGAGATATTCATCACTTAACATTTTTGGGTGTAATCGCCACAAGGGCTTACCATGTGGAATTACCTCAGAGAGATTACAAATAAATCCCACAGCTGCATGGTCTGACCATGGGGGAAGTACTAGTTTACACCTGTAGATTTCAAAAGAAGGGGGAGCCCAGAGTCTATCTAGCCGGCTAGATGATCTTGGGTGGTAATATGTAAATTTGACTCTGGTTTTAAATTTATGTCTATACTGCGATTTAAAGTTCTCTTCGTGGCAGATTGGGGAAAAATCCAAATCATTATATACCACCAAAGCCTTATCATCTAAACCCAGAGTCTCACTCAGAAAACGTTGGAGAGCTTTTTCCTCATTCGTTAGAGAGGGACTTGAGGGGGAGACTGGGAGGCCTCCCGAAAAGGCTTTCCTGTCGCTCAGTTGGGCTCTGTTATTAAAATCCCCCATGATCAGGAGGTGGTGCTTGGTGTCACATATATCTTTTAGTTTAGCCCAAAGAGCCTTCCTAAGGTGTGATTGTACCGGGGCATATATGGCGCAGAGTCTAAAGGCTCGGTCGAGCCTTAGAGTGGTTGCCGAGCTTGGGTCAATCTACACACATTAGTCTGTCCTGATCAATTTCCAGTACCCTCTCGATTTTGAGATCAGGTCTGTCTTTAAACAATATCGCTACCCCTGCATTGCCGTTCCCATCGTAGGACCAGAAGGATGGGCCCACTGTCCATTGCTGTTGTGCCGAAAAGCGGTGGCTCTCATTTTCGAAATGGGTCTCTTGCAGAACATAGATGTGATAGTTCCATTTTGTTAAAAAGTGTAGGATCTCTTGCCTACGATTTGGTGACCTTAATCCATTAACATTCCATGTAAGTATATTATAGGAATAGGCCCGACAACCCATGATAGGAGGGTGTTATGTGTAAGGCATGGACCCATTCAGACAAAGAGTCGCTGTTCGCGTAGAAGCAAGGCAATAGGACAGTAGGCATTTGTTCCTCAGATCTCAGATCGAGTCAAGTATTGTTCAAAGGGGCTTATTGGGTTAATTCAACCCTTACCTCCATGTCTTCCATGATAACAGTATTACCTCCTACCCCTTCCACGTTTACTTCACATGAAAGTGTAGACCTACTTTGAGGCAGATGGGCCCCGGGGAGGGTTGGGAGGGGGTTTGGGGTTCAGAGACGGGAGGCAAGACAGGGTGGTTTGGGATGAGAATAGACCCATTTTTGCTCCCAGGTTCCTGGGAGGCCTCTAAGGGATGTTCTTTTTCTACATTTTCGTCCAAGCTGTTTTTAGGATCTGCCCCTTCTTCCACTAACATATTCTCTTCTGTCATCAGTAACACCATTTTTGGCCAAGGTAGTTACTTTGTGTCCCTGTCAGGGGTCCTCTAGGATGCTTTTAATTTCTTCCATTTCCTCCTGTATGTTTCTTATCCTTGCAAGCTGATAGCTGTAACTCAGGTCTATCGACTTAAGTTCTGCGGTATCTTCACTAATCTCGGCTAGGACTAGGTCCAATTTTTCCACATCGGGGTCTTTCTCCCCTGAAGTTTGGATTGATGGGTCTTTTGTTTGTATGGCTTGGCATAGGGCTGACTTTTCCTCTTCATGTTGTTTTAGAATGCTCTTGTATTCTTTCTTTAGGTTCCATATTTCTGCTGCTTTGTCTTGTTCCACCCTCAACTCTTCCTCCAGGTCAGTTACAGTTTTGGGTGTATTTAGTCCAGTTTTCTTTGGGGCCCTTGAGTGCTTCGAGGATATCCGTTTGTTTTTTGCGGGCTTTCTGAGTTGTCTCTGTTCTTTGATCAACTCATCTACCTGTTGGGCAGCTTCCGAGTCTGAAGGAGGGATCAATTCATCATTGGCATCTGGAACCTCTGCCATGGTTGCTAGCACCTTGAATCTATTCTGTTGGGTTAGACCCATCCCTGTGTCCTTGGGGTGTCTATTCAGATTGGTCAATCCATTTCTTTCATCCTCCCATTGCTTTTTTTGTTTGATTTTCTTAGAGGATGCCTGCATCCATGGGGACGAAGATTGGTCTTGAGTCTCCCTAGATGCACCCTGCAAGCTTGTGTGATCAGCCAGTGGGGAAAGATGCGTGTCCATCTCCTCTCCCGCCCCAGGGTGACCTGTTGTTGTTGTTGTTGTTGTTGTTGTCTTTCAAGTGGTCCTTCTGTTTGTTTTTGTGCTCTCCGTTTCCCTGATTCAGCAACTTTCGCCGCTTTAGTGGCCCTTTCTCTATTACTTTTATTGTAATGTGCTTTGGGGCACCAGAAGTACGTGTGACCTACTTCCATGCATAAGTTGCAGTGAATGCTTTTATAGCAACTCATAGTACTGTGACCTCTTACTCCGCATTTGGAGCAGAGTGATGTGTTGCATTCCCTGCGAATGTGATCATAGGCCCCGCAGTGGTAGCATGCTGGCGGTTGTCCGCTGTAACGGAGGCTTGCTCTGTTGGAGCCCATGAAGAAATATTTTGGAAGGTGCTGTATTGTCCCCGTTACGGGGTCTGTACGTAGTGCTACTATGCACCGATATTCGCCAGTCCAAATTCCATAACTGTCCTTCCTTTCATGCGGGCCCATTAGGACATTAGCGTGCCTCCCCAACCACATAGCCACATCTTCTGCCGGCACTGTTGTGGTCTTAAAGGGTTATCGTAAGGACCCTAGTATCTGCTTTAAAAAGAGGTATTAATTGAAAACCAGCAAGAAGGTCAGGATAGAGGTCGTCTGTCTTCTTGCAGCTGGACCAGAAACTGTGATAAGCTGCCTGGTTTTTCAAGCAAACATCTATTTCGTTAGACCCCACCAGTTGGATGACAGCCCGTAACTGTGATGTCAGGAAAACCATTGCTTCCAGTATTAACCTTTTGATGACATAGTCTCTGGTCGCCTTCTGTTCATCAGTTCCTAAATAGCGGAACCGGATTACAAACCGTTTCTTCGGGTCGTCATCTTCGGATAGAGAGCTGGGGATGGCTGCTAGTATCTCATCCTCTATTTCGAACTGAGCTAAGAAGTCAGCCCGTCTGTCCGCAGCTACTCCGGTTGTGGTTTCCCCCTGCCTTGGTATATCATTCTTTTTGCCTCTGTTGGAGTTGATCACAGAAGCAAAGGATCGAGTTTTCCCCGAGGCTGCTTTTGATGTATCTGGTGGCTCTTGCATGTTAGTTTGTGGAGTTAATTTTCCTGTTGCGGTCCCCCACTTGGATTGTAAAGTTCCGGGAATGGCTTTTGGAGTCTGCAAGTTCACTCCTGGGCTTCCCTGTGTGTTCCATGTTTTTTTTCTGTAGTAACTTTAGTTGTGGGTTTTACTGCCCTCTGTTCCCGAGTCTCAGGGTCTCTTGGTTCAGGTGTTGGTCTTCCTATTCTTGATCCCTCTAGGGTGACAGGCCACTCAGGTTCACCTTGGTCTTCTCCCTTTGAGGTTGCTTCCTGAGAAGGTGTTGCTTGACTTTCAATACTTGGGAGTAAGCGACTTGATGGGCTTGATGTCCCCTCTGTCACTAAGGCTTCTTCTAGACGAGGTTTTTTTGCTGCTACCCCTTTTGATTTATCACCATGCTCACCATTCTCTTTCTTGTTCCGTGGTGGCATTAATTCTCGGGTTGCTTGTGCTAGTTGCCGCTTCTTCTTCCTCTTCCTTCTCTGTTTCAGAATGGTAGTTAGTGAGAAAAGCCAGTCTATCCACTGATCTATGGGGATGGGTGGGCCTTCACCCTCAGTTTCCTCTGATAATGGGGACAGTTGTGATGTAGCATTTTTTCCGTTTATTTTTGTTTGCCATGACCGGATGAGTTCTTATATTTTTTTAAGTAATAAAGACTCATTTAGCCAAAGGGGAAATCTCAATGGTTTCAGGAGCTTTCTGCGCTGCCCCTTGTGCTTGACAGTCATTATCCTTTCTAGGATCATCATGCTGGTTGACACTGCAGTCGAGACCTTTGAACTGGAAATGGACATGGCGTCCTTTCCAAGTAAAAACTGAAAAATAATACTGTGGTCTTTATCTAGGCATTTCCATTGTGCAAACGCACCCCTTTTGTCCCATGTTGCTGAGGAAACTTTGGATCTTGGTACTGCCATATGGGCTATGAAGAAGGCCCAAAATTCAAACATGTCCAATGGTTTTATATCAGTTCTTAGTAGGAAGGTGGAGACCTCCTTAATGTCCTTTTTCAGAAGTTCTTGTCATTGATTGGGCGTGTAACAGCCCCCTTGTTCTAGCACTTCGATAGCATCTGATTCTAAAATTGTGTCATTTATCTCAGGATTCAATTTATCACACCCATCTGTTCGATAAGGCTGTATCAATTATTGAGGGTAATCTGTGTCATTTTCAGAAAATTCCGCTTCACTCCCCGCCCCTGAGCTTGAAGACTCAGCCTCTGAGTCCATGGCACTTTCCTTACTTTCTGTTACATTAACTGAGTAACTGTGGGCAATATCGCCCTCTTCTGGAGTAGGAGTGTGCATAGTTTTTAGCATGATAGACCAGACCGCCGGACCGGTCCGGAGGTCCGGTGGTCCAGCGGTCTGGCTGGGCGGGGGACTGTGACTTTAAGCGGGGGTGGTGGTGGTGGTAGTACTTACCGCCCCCCCCCCCCGCCACGCTTCCCCCTCCGGTGCTGTTCCTTTTTAAAATCTTGTTGGGGCGGCAGAGCTCCTCTCTGCCGCCCCTGCCCCCGTCGTCATTTGAAAAGCTTTAACAGAGATGAGCGCTAGCGGTGTGCATGAGCCCTGCATGGCGCGCACACTCGTCTCTGATGCTGCAGCGCGCATGCCGCATACGTCATATATGTGGCGCGCGTGCTGCAGCGTCAGAGACGAGAGCATGCTGCGCAGGGCTCATGCACACCGCTAGCGCTCGTCTCTGTTAAAGCTTTTCAAACGACGACGGGGGCAGGGGCGGCAGAGAGGAGCTCTGCCGCCCCAACAAGATTTTAAAAAGGAACAGCACCGGAGGGGGAAGCGTGGCGGGGGGGGGGGCGGTAAGTACTACCACCACCACCACTCCGCTTAAAGTCACAGTCCCCCCTGCCGGACCGGGGGGGGACTCCGAGCCACGCACACCCCTATTCTGGAGTAGCTGCAGAAGTTGCAGGAGTTAGACAGGCTTTGAGGGGAGTGGGGAAAAATACTTGTTCTACTCCCATAGAGTGAAGAAATGGTGATTTCTCTAATACAGAGGGTCTGGTATCTCTTTGGTCTTCAAAGTCTTCTACATGAAAACGAGATGACCACCCTGGACTTTTTAAGGGGGATCAATCTCTGCACTCTGTTTCAAAAAGCTCCATACTTTGGTTCTCCAGCAAAGGCATTGAACTCATCATAAACATTTCTTTTTTTACTCTCTTCTACTGTTAATTCTGTTAATCTTTGCTCTGTTAAACCTTGCTCCCCCAAGGATGCTAAATCTCCAAGGGCTGTTGTAATTACTTCAGGAGTGGGTGAGATTACATCAGACAAAGCAGCCTGTGACTCAGCAAATTCAGTAGAGGGCTGCCTTAGTTTCACTTTCGCTTCTGCCTGGATACTTGAATGAGTTGATGGCAATGAGGAAAACAAGGGTACATTTCCCTCTACCTTTTGGGGGTTTAGAGTTGTAGATCCACTCACCCCAAGGTGATCAAATTGTGCTCCTGGCTGTTGGGGATCTATCGGTCCCTCCCCCAAGCTCCTAGGATTTAAATTGTCCTTCTGGTTTGACTGGCAAGAGACTGTCCCCAGTAAATCTAGTTCCATTGTACTCACAGGCTGCAGCTTTTCTTCCAGTCTCCTGGTCTGGCTGGAAGATCCCAAAATTCCTTCTTCAATTGATCCAGAGATTTGAGAATGGACTCCTTCCATTGCTGGAACATTCTCCTTTGACCCCAGGTCTGCCTGGGGTTTTACTTCGCCCTCCAAAGGGGCATAACTGGGTGAAAATTAGAGGCCCTCCAAGCTAGGGCTGAGAGAGATTCCTGCCTGCAACCTTGGAGAAGCCGCTGCCCGTCTGTGATGACTATACTGAGCTTGATGGACCTATGATCTGACTCAGTATATGGCAGCTCCCTATGTTCCTATGTTCAGTGCCCAGCTAGAGTATGAAGAGGGGAGAGTGATTGTGTGGGAGGCCAGAGGTTGGGCAGGTAAAATGCGGGAGAGAGAATCTGGACAGGGCATGCCAGGCGGCCCAGCAACTGCCTCCCACATGATGATTCTCCCCTATTCCGTCTGACCTTGATTTTGGAGTCCATATGACCGCTGATCAGGAGTGTACTCAGCTCTCCTGCCCTGACTGACAGCTTTCCTGCTCAGGTGAGGATCCTGTCAGGCCAGGGGTGGGGAACCGTGGCCCTCCAGCTGTGGTTGAACCACAACTCCCATCATCCCCAGGAGATGGTGGGAGTTGTGGTTCAACAACAGCTGGAGGGCCAAGGTTCCCCACCCCAGCTTGTAAGCACCCAAGACCCCTGAACACTGCACCACAACAGAATACGCCAAGGGAGAGAAATGGCCCCGATCGGCGTCTAGCACTCGCAGGCTCCCACTTTCCAGATTGCGGGAATAATCCGCCTTGGTGCAGACAGAATTTCAGCTCAAAATGGAGAGGGGAAGAAATCTCCCCCACGGGATGCCAGGGTGAAAATGGGTTTGCTCTTGGATGAGGGGAGGCCCGGCAGCAGCCCGTGGCGGAGGAGAAGTGGCAGAGGGGGGTCACTCACGGCATTTCTTGTGGATGTCTTTGGTGCGCTTGGTCAGTGAGACGATCTCGTGGCGGGAGAACATCCTGGCTTTGTGGGTCTCCTCGCGGCACTTGGCACAGAGCGGCTGGTTGCAGGTGTTGCAGAAATACATGGCGTCCAGGTCCTAGAGGAGGCGAGGCAGGTTAGGAAGGGCCTGGACCTGTTCCCCACTTGTGGGTGTACTTACTTGTTTTTCATGGCTGAAAAAGGGTCCCCCTGCCCTGCCCTGCTCAGGCATTAGCAGTGCTACTTGGGTGGAGAAGGGTGCAAAGAAGTTCATGCAATCTCTTGGCAATGCTTAAAATAAACTATGCCATGTTTTCTTTCCCGGTTGGAATAACTGGACACATGCAGTTGCCCATCCAAATGCAAACCAATGAAGATCCCGCTTAGCAAAGGATCGCTACCACAAAACAGCTTTCCTCCAGGTTGCTTGGATCTACCCCGAGTGTCTTCCGAGGTCCTTATATCCTGGTCTATCTGGCTTTTGTCCCACCACCTTGAAACCATGGACTCATTCACACAATGGCTTGAACTGAGGTTTAATGTGGGATGCCAACATTTGCGCGATCGTGTGAACTCACACCAAGGGGGGAATCTCAATCACGCAAATGTTGGCAACCCACATTAAACCTCAATTCAAGCCAATGTGTGAATGAGTCCATAGTTTCAAGGTGGTGTGACAACAGCCAGATAGACCAGGATATAAGGATCTAACAAGACCCTTGAGCGAGATCCAAGCAGCTGGGAGGAGAGCTTGAATTGTCCCCTTTGCTAAGCAGGGCCTGCCTTGGTTTGCATTTGGATGGGGGACTACATGTCAGCTATCTTCAGATATTCCCCTTAGGGCAGTGATTCTTAATGTGAGGTCCGACAGACATTGCTTGTGGCTAAATTGGGGAGAAATTGTGACTGGCGATGCAGGGAGTTGTAGTGAGTTCAGCAACGTCTGGCAGGCCTCCCGTTAAGAACCACCGCCTTGAGGGACGGGGCTGTAGCTCAGGGGCAGAGCCTCTGCTTTGCATGCAGGAGATCCCGGGTTCAATCCCGGGCAGCATCTCCAGGCAGGGCTGGGAGAGACTCTAGCCTGAAACCTGGGAAAGACACTGCCGGTCAGGGTAGTCAGTACGGAACTCGAGGGACCAGGTGTCTGACTCGGAAGATATCAGCTTCCTATGTAGGGCTGGGTCCACCTCAGGGAGGTGTAGAAGGCTTTTTAGTCCCCACAACAACCCTGCAAGGTGGGTTAGGTCAAGAGATAAAGTGACTGGCCCAGAGTCACCCACTGGGCTTCATGCATAAAAGGGGGCTTGAATCCGGATCTTCCTGCTCCTGCTCCAACTCTCTAACCATGGAAAAACTTCTGCCTGCTTTCTCCACATCATGCATAACTTATACGCCTTTCTCATGTGCTCTCCGAATTATCTTTTTGCTAAAATGTGCACTGAGTTTTAGTGAGTTCCGTGGCCAGCCAGAAACTTGAACTCGGAACCCAAGCACGACCCTTTCAGCCTGCTGGATTCTATGGCTTGGCTGTGGTGTGGTGCCTGGGTGGGGCTGCTACTGCTGATGATGCCCCCCTCACCTGCTTCTTGCACTGAAGGTCGCAGTTGGCGCATTGGGCCTCCTCCTCACAGTCCCCAGAGCTGTCCACGAGGAACTTGAGCAGCCGGTCTTCAGGGGGGAGGCCGCTTCCCTTCACGATGGACTGGTGGCTGCGGGAGATAAAGCAGGCAAGAGAGAGCGTGCCATACTGTCGTACAACGATCCTGTAAGGTAGGCCAGAGTATTATTACACCTATATTACAGAGGGGGCAAGTCAGGGGCTTCCCAGACAGAAGGAATGAACTTGATAAGGAAAGGCCAGCATAAGCCAGCCCTGCAGCGATGGAGTGAATTTTAGGACTCTGTGGCCAGGCCTTGGAGCCTGGCGGGATATCTTCCTACCTGGACGCTGATCATGAGAACAGGCCCCTCGTGATGTTTGGGTCAGGGAGCAGGCAAAGGGGAGGTATAACAATGAAGAAGGCTGAAATTTTCACAAGATCCCGATACTCTAATATCCCCTCCCTGGAACACAGCTGTCCATGCCACACGGGAGTAGCAGAAACAGTTGGGCTTCCTTTACTGTCCGTTTCACAGAGATCCACGTTCTTCCCAAATGGTTCCGATTCGAATGAAATTGCCAGGAAGATCAGAGAAAAACTAACATTTCCTATCAGATTGTGACCTTGATATTACTATAAAGGTTGGAAATTTCTACTCTACTGCCTGCAGGGGCATAGCAAGGTTGGAGGGGGCCCAGAGACAAGATTTTAAAATCCCCCCCCCGAAGCTCAGCTCATGAAGTAGAAATCTTAAATGAGGCTGAATAGTGGTAACAATGCAAGTCATTTGATGGTAATAGAGAAAGACCTGCTGTTCTGGTAGCTCCAGGTCTTAACACTCACATCAATTTTGGAGGATGAATACAACTGGAGGAAGCCCTGCCAGGTGAGTCAGTCATGTGACTTGTCTCGGGGGGGGCAAGGCAGTGGGCCCCCAGACAACTGTCTCCCCTTGCCCTATGATAGTGACGCCCCTGACTGCCTGTACTACCGGAAAAGAATGGATTCCATCTTCGAATGGAGTTCCTGGCAGAGGCACTTTGGGCCCAGGCTCCAAAATTACCTAGGTGCACCTCTGGTTTCTAGGGTGATGATAATAGTGGCTGAACTTTTGCTCTTTAGAATCAGGAAGAGTATTGTATATATGATGGTGCACATCAATTTAATTGTGCTGTGCTATTCTCTGCTGGTCTATGTCCGTATTCAACACAACTAAAACTTTTTATTGTATTGTATTTTTTAAAAATACTGGGTTTTAAATGTTTTATTTATTTATTTATTCGATTTTTATACTGCCCTTCCGAAATGGCTCAGGGCGGTTTACGATTAAAACAGAAACCATTTAAAACCAATAACAATTAAAACAGAAATATAAATATGAACACCAATTAAAAACATCTTAAAAAACAATTAAATTATCAGAAACAATTAAAACCCTGGAAGCCAGGTTAGCATTAAAACAATTAAAACTAATTAAAAACCCTGAAAGGCCAGGCCCAACAGATGGGTTTTAAAACTTTTAATGTTTTAAATGATTTTAATTGTTAAGTGATTTGATGTTTTTAATTTTAATTGTAAACCGCCCAGAGATGCACATTTTGGGCGGTATAGAAACATAATAAATAAACATAATAGACACAAAAACTTAAAGGCAGACAGAGATCTCTAGATACAGGCTTCCGCCCTTTGCATCTTGCTTTAGGTCTCATGGTCCCATGAATATGTCCAGCAGATCATAAGCGGCTAAAGCCCAGTGGCTGAACACTGGACATCAGCTGGAAATTAGCTTTCAAACACTGAGCTGCCGCTTTTCTGTTTTCTTTTTCTCTCCAAAGCAATTGGCAGCAAATTTCAGCATTAACAGCCCCCCCGCCCACACACACACATGCATGCAACCATGCAACTGAAATGGACAATATAACAATGAACAGTCTAAAATGATGGACAACCCGCCAAGCAAGCTGTGAACGACAAGGACAGAGGACCACCAGGAGTGGAGTCTGAGCGCTCCTGGGAAGCCGATTGGCTGTTATTTTGGGAGAGTGGCTTTGGTGAGGGGAGTCAAGTATCTCTTATCATGAGCATGCAGCCCTTCAGTGAGGCCTCCTAGGAAGTCAGTCGGCTATTTTTACACTCACACTTGGTTGAGACTTTTGCCACAACAAACCTGGGGGAAGGCACAGGTCCAGCAGAGGCTGAAGGCAGCCGGTAACCTCTTTCAACAGTTTAAAGGAAGGTCTGACAGTCGTTTGTCTGTTCAAACCCATTTTCAGTGAAGCTCTGGTCAAATACATTTTGTTGGTTTTCATTTCCAAAAACCTGCAAGACCTATTTGGCCAATTTAAAAACAATACCGGTGCAAGCCCGCCGTGGGAAGTGAGAGCACCCACTCCCCACTCTCTTAAAAACGACTGCCTGTCTAAACTACCATTTCAATGTGAAGAAGCAGAATAGCTTGGGTCACCAGGGTCAAGAACAAGTTATTTCTGATTGTGCCCTTTTGGGGGGGTCTTAGAGGCCATGTAGTCCACCCTCTGTTCAGTGCAGAAAATCCAGAGCTACAACATCCCCAACAGGTGGTTGTACAGCTTCTGCTTGGATACCCCCAGCATGGAAGAGCCCCCTGCCCCAGGTAACAGGCTTCATTGCCAATACACTCTTATCCTTAAGGAGCTTCTGTTGCTAAGGTTTGGCCAAAATCTGCCCTCCTGTAACATAAGCCCCTTCGATTTAGGCCTGCCCTCTGGGGAAACAGAGAACAAATCTTTGCCCTCTCCTACCTGACAGCCCCTTCAGGGATTAGAAGAGGGCTTCTTTTGCTTGCAGAGGGGCTGAGCTTAATTCTGGGCATTTCCAGTCAGAAGGGACTGTCCCTTAGGAAGCTGCTGCCAGTCAGAGTCAAGAACAATGGGAGAGATGGACCAATGGTCTGACTCAGTATACAGCAGCTTCCTGTGTTCCTGTTGCTGTCTGCCAATACGCTTTCACAGTTCAAAAGATACCTCTGCAGCTGTTGGGTATTTATTTATTTATCATATTTATATACTGTCTGTCACGTGTATCTCTACACAACCTAAAACCCAACAAATATAAAAACAATTAAAACAGTTTCACAGAATAAAAAAGTTAAAACAATTTCATGGGATAGAAACAATTCAGCAGCTTAAAATTAATTTCAGTTAAAAGCCTGAGAAAGCAGTTGTCTCTCAAGGGTCTCACTAAAAGCAACAGGAGATGGAGATGCTCTTATTTTGACAGGAAGCATACCCCAAAGCCCCAGGGCAGCCACAGAGAAAGCCCGGTCCTGAGTCGCCACCGGACAAACTGGTGGCAACTGTAACTGGACCTTTCCAGATGCTCTTCATAGGGTATGAAAAAGCACCTGGAGTTCATGCATTTAGGCTCACATGCGCTGGAAACAAGATGCATCCAGATGCATAGGTAAAGTCAAGTGTGCCGTCGAGCTGATGTCGACTCCTGGCGCCCAGTGCCCTGTGTTTGTCTTTGGTGGAATACAGGAGGGGTTGATGACCATTGCTGCTGTCTCCCGCGCAATCTGAGATGATGATGCCTTTCAGCACCTTCCTAGATCACTGCTGCCTGATAGAGGAGTTTCCCATAGTCTGGGAAACATACCAGCGGGGATTTGAACTGGCAACCTCTGGACTGCAAGTCAAGTCATCTCCACACTGCGCCATTAGGTGGCTATTAGGTAGATGCATAGGCAACTGCCCTATAGAGTCAGGCCCTTGGTCCATCTAGCTCAGCATTGTCTTCACAGACTGGCAGCAGCAGCGGCATCTCCAAGGTTGCAGGCAGGAGTCTCTCTCTCAGCCCTCTCTTGGAGATGCTGCCAGGGAGGGAACTTGGGGCCTTCTGCAGGCAAGCAAGCAGGCAGGCAGGCAGGCGCTCTTCCGCTGAGCTATGGGCACATCCCCTAAGGGGAACATCTCACACAGTCCCCACACACTGAGTCTCCCATTCAAATGCAAACCAGGGTGGACCTTGCTTAGCAAAGGGACCATTCATTCTTGCCATCCCAAGAGCCCAGCTCTCTCCCCTCCCTTGGGCCCCCACCCAAATGTGGCTGGACTACAACTCCCATCATCCCCAGCCACAATGGCCAGACTTGTAGTCCATCAACACCTGTGTGCAGACCCAAGGTTGGGAACCCAGCTTCTAAAGACTCGGGAACTGGGCTGAATCCTGAAGAACGACTGCGCTAGTAACTGGCACCAACAGCATGTGAAGAAGTTGTTGCCAAAAGATGAAGACCGGCGCCTGTCTCTGGGAAAGATGGACAGTTCACAGCGCTGAGGAGTTGTTGTTGTTGCTGCAGCAGCAGAAAGCTTTGCAGGATCCCCTTGATGGAGCAACATTTCCCACCTGCTGGTGCCCCTCTTTCGGCCAGAGCTGCCAGCGCCCCCCCCCCAGCAAACTGCATTCCATTGGAGCTAAAAGCAGACCCTCTTTCCTTTTAGCAGCTGCTGGCCTCCGGAGTCCATTGTGTGGCAGCTCCATGTTTGGGAGGCTCCAAGACAAAAGAGCCACGGAGGGAAACTTTCCACTCTTCCTCTGAACTGATTTACAGCGGTGAAACCCCGAAGGGTGAAAACCTGCCAGCTAAAGGAGCTCATCCCACATGTCGAGACAGGATGGAGTTCAGACCAAGGAGGAGTTTAATCAATTTTGCAGCTCATAGGGAGCTGCTCTCTCTACTGAGTCCGGCCCTGGGCCCATCTAGCTCAGCAGTGTCTGCCCAGACCGGCAGCAGTATCTCCAAGGTTGCCGGCAGGAGTCTCTCCCAGCCCTATCTTGGAGATGCTGCCAGGGAGGGAACTGGGAAGCTTCTGCATGCAAGCAGGCCGGGGCTCTTCCACTGAGCTGCAGACCCATCCTCTAAGGGGAATATCTTCCATTGCTCACATGGAGGCTCCCATTCAAATGCAAACCAGGGTAGATCCTGCTTAGTACAGGCGCCAATTCATGCTTGCTGCCACAAGACCAACTCTGCCCCCACCCCCAACCCCGCTTTCTGTTTCCCAGGACTTAGCTAATGTTTCTCTTGTTGCATTTCCCAGACCACGCTTATCCTCCAGCAGTCACAAAGCCCCAGATGCCTCTGACAGCTACAAGCAAACCTGACCTGGCTGGTCCCTGATACGGATGGAGTCCAAGGCCCCTGCCTAGCCACCCTTTCCATTTTAGGAAGTCCATGCCTTGTCCGTCCCTGCCAGCAGTTCCCAAACAAGGGGCCGGGGAGGGAACACATGTTTGTGCTGCAAAATGAAGCCCAGCCAGGGAGGAGGTTGCCCTGCTGTGCCCTTGCCTGAGTTGATAACCCCTGCAGCTAACTTGGCAAAGAGGCACCTTTTAATGTGGTGATTCTCTTGACTGAGCAGGGGGGAGCAGCTGGCCCAGTCCTTCCCCAGCAGTGACTTCCCTCCAGTGACTGCTGCTGGTGTCTATCTGACTTTTCTTTTTCGATTGTGAGCCCTTTGGTGACAGGCAGCCATCTGATTTATTTATTATTTCTCTGTGTAAACCGCCCTGAGCCATTTTCGAAAGGCGGTATAGAAATCAAACAAACAAACAAACAAATAAATAAATAATAAATAGTTATTCCTGAGTCATCATAAATTGTACCTGGGGTTGCTGGGAGCTGTCATTCAGCAACATCTGGAGGAACCCAAGTTGGGATCTGCTCTAGCAGATGCAGCAGGACCAGCAGGGGTCCTGCCCCTCAGAGGAGGCGACCTGTTGTGCCCCTGCATGAATCCCTGTTCTGTGCTGGCTTCCATCCCAACAGGAGGCACACCTAGACGAGCGATTCCTGAAGGGACGTGCCCAGCAGCGTCCAAGAGTGGGCAGTCAGAGACACACTTCACTTGAGCCCAGAGGCGGCTTCCTTGAAAGAAGTGAAGCGTGCCTCTAATCCTGTTCCCAAATAAAAAGGTGCCACACTGGTCCGAGGTTTGGGATAAATAGGTGCATGCCAGTGTGGGCGGTCCACCTTGAGTGGGGCAGTGGGGAAATGCTTGACTCACAAGCAGAAGGTTGCCGGTTCGAATCCCCGCTGGGATGTTTCCCAGACTATGGGAAACTCCTATATTGGGCAGCAGCGATCTAGAAAAGTGCTGAAAGGCCTCATCTCATATTGCGCGGGAGGAGGCAATGGGAAACCCCTCCTGTATTCTACTAAAGACAACCACAGGGCTCCGTAATCACCAGGATTCAACACTGACTCAACGGCACAACTTTACTTTTACCTTACAGTGTGGGCTGCTGCATGAAGCCGGGAAACTGACAGGAAGCTGGAGCAGAAGCTGGTCCTACCCTTCAATTTCCACGAGTCAATCACCCGTCATCTCTGGAGGCTCCATAGGAAGCTGCCTCCTACTGAGTCTGACCCTTGGTCCATCTAGCTCAGTATTGTCTACACTGACTGGCAGCAGCTCTCCAAGGGTACAGGCAGGAATCTCTCTCAGCCTTACCTTGGGGATGCAGCCAGGGAGGGAACCTGGGAGCTTCTGCAAGCCAACCAGGGGCCCGCTCTAACCCTGCCCTCTGGCCTCAAGGGGAATCTCTGACAGGGCTCATGTGGAGCCTCCCATCCAAAGGCAAACCCAGGCAGGCCCAGCTCAGCAAAGGGGCAGTTCATGTTCTTACCCACAGAGAGGGCAGGTGAGGCGACTGTCGATGGCCCGGCCCCGCAGGCAGCTGGCACAGAAGTTGTGGTAGCAATCCAGGAGACAGGGATGCTCGTACTGCTCATGGCACAGGAAGCACACCAGCGGGTGGCAGTGGGCGTTGTCCAGCTCGCAGAGGTTCTCCAAGGGGGAGAAGATCCCACCAGACATCTGGAAGGGAGGTGGCCAGAGAGGAGAGCGTTACCGGGAAGTTGAGTGCAGTCACTGGCCACAGAACTCTTGATGCACACTGACAAAGAGTTCTGTGGAGACTGGAAGCTGGCATATTCCTGTACCAACCCAGTTTGGGCCTCAGAAAGCTATTCCAGCATCCCCAGAACTCTGACACCAAAGGCAGACTTTTTTCCCTGAGTTACACTATTTATTTTTATTTTTTATTAATTTTTACATTTTATATCCCACTCTTCCTCCAAGGAGCCCAGAGCAGTGTACTACATACTTAAGTTTCTCCTCACAACAACCCTGTGAAGTAGGCAAGGCTGAGAGAGAAGTGTCTGGCCCAGAGTCACCCAGCAAGTCTCGTGGCTGAAGGGGGATTGGAACTCGGCTCTCCCCGGTCCTAGTCCAGCATTCTAACCACTACACCATGCTGGTTTTAGAACACCACGCTTTTTAGAACATTAATTAATTTAAATTTTTAATTGCTTGGTTTTTAAAAATCATTTTTTATGTTCATTGTATTGTATTCAGTTCAATATTGTATTGTATTGTATTGTATTATTGTATTCATTGTATTTTAAATTATGGGATAATTTTGTAGGGATACACTTATCAGGTGGTATATAAACATAATAAATATATACATGGGAGTACACATTTTCCCTTTCACTGGTGAATACCATGGAAGGAAACTATCAGCTGTGAAGCACCCCCATGGTCTGTTAAAAAGACGTCCCACTCACAAACAGATTTTTCCTGGCTTTAAAGCTTAATACCGATTTATGGTCCACAAAGCACTGTGAAGGGTTTCAGAATGCTTTGTGGAAGCACAGAATTAAAACCAAAACTGCAGTTTTCAAAAGCGGATTTCCTAGGCTTCTGAAACAAACTGAAAGATCATGCACGTTTAACAGATGGCAATTTACCATGTTCTGCGCACCTGTGCTCTTAATAAATTGAAAAAACCCTTTGCAACAGGTTGGATTTGTGTCCTTTGATAGGATTAAAACTACTTCCTAATGACCCTGCCTTGGCCACAGCCGAGGAAGAGTGTCTTACCTTTTTATTCAGCCTGATTCCCAGTCTCTTCACTTGGCGTCCTTACCAGGTCCATTTGCCATCTCCTTTCATTGGCGCGATTTCCAGAGGCCACAGTGAAAAAGATTGCAGTAGCCCCGTTAGCATGTTGTGACGAGGGGAGACATTTGCATCAGTAGAAGCATGGGGAAAACCTTTCGCTCGGATGAGTCTGTTTCTGCTGCTATGATCGTAGAGAGCTTTTCTCACAGACAGCAACAAACCTTCAGAAGTACATCCATGGAATGAAAGCAAATATAGTCAATTTCCACTGCAGAACTGACCATGTTTGGGCATGGCAAGAGCGAGGAATCAGCTCAGGATGCCTGTGTAATTTTGTCAAGTCAGAACTCTCTTCCGTTAGAGAAGGTGCCGTCTCCAGATTCCAAGTGACAAAGATCTCAGCTGATCTTGTGTTCAGTTCCCGGGAAAGCTCTCGGTATTTTACTCTGGGTTGCAAATAGAAACGCAGGATAACAAAAAGCCCGTCAGGAATGTCTTTGGAGCACCTGCCTTTTCTCTCCAGTGCCTCAAAATGCCCCCTCTCATTTGCTGCCACTGTCAAGGTTCACCCAAGGTCAGATGAAAATAAAGCCCGCCCACCCCACATGTTTTAGAGGCCTCACGGATTAGCAAGTTGAAACACAATTGGAAAGGCGCTTTGTAGCTACAAACCTCACCATCACGGGAGCCTTGATTTTGCTACAGGACCGAGTGCAGGCTGAGAATGGGTTAGGAACATAGGAAGCTGCCACATACTGAGTCAGACCCTTGGAACTTGGAACCTTCTGTATGCAAGGTGAATATCTTCCAGTGTTCACATGTAGTCTCCCATCCAAATGCAAACCAGGGTTTACTCTGCTTAGCAAATGGGCCAATTCATGCTTGCTACCTCAAGACCAGCTTTCCTCCCATCTTGATGGCTCCCCTGTACAGATCCCAGGTGGAGGATCCTATTTTCAGCAGTGGCCAACTGGATGCCCCTGGGAAGCTCACAAGGAAGGCATGAAAATGATTCCATTCCCAGGTGCTTGCCCTCACCACACTGCTCCTGAACATTGAGGTCCAGACACCCCTCCTCTTTCAGCGCATAAAGTTGCTTTGGGCCACTGCTTGCTGCCTCTGCATTGGTCTGCACTGCTCTGTAGGCAGCCATGGTCATGGGGCCTGTCAGGATAGGGACCGAAGTCTGCTGGAGAGCTGGGACTGTCCCCCAGGAGGAGCAGGATGGGCCCAGAGCCCAGTTTCGAGTGGGCCAGAGCCGAGATTTTAAAACACCCCCCCCCACACACACACTTTCCTCTCCTTCCAGTCCAGGGCCTCCGCACACCAGGACCGGCTCTCTGGGGGATCTGGCGCCCAGATGCAACATTCTGTTGAGCACCCTTAGCTATCGTAAAAATGTTTCTGGGAGGGCATGTGGATACATAACCTTCTGATCTAGCAAAAGCAAAGAATAAAACCACAACCAGCAAACGTACAGTACTGGGTTTTTTCCTAGCTGGAGGTTTGCTGGGACTTTCATCTCACTTTTCAAAAGGAATAGAAGCTCTCTGCATAAATGGCCCTTAGGGAACCAGAGTGTTTCTGGGAGGGCATGTGGATATATAACCTTCTGATTGAGTGACATTGTTAAAGTCACAATGAATTAATATTGCCACATCCATTTTGTTAAGTGAATAGGTTTGTTTTTCTTTTTACACATGATATATCCTGCTCTTCCTCCAAGGAGCCCAGAGCGGTGTACTACATACTGAAGGCGTGCCTGCACAGGGTTCTGTTTTCTTTTTTGCTTAAAACAAAAAGATCAGCTTTAGATCAGCATTTTAATACCTGCAATTCTCTCAGATATTGTATTGATGCATGCACCAAGGAGCTCGTGGTGTTGCATACAGAGACAGCTCATGTTTATTCTCATAACAGCCCTGTGAGGTTGGTTAGATTGAAAGAGAAAAAAGATGGCCTCAAGTGGCAAACGCCATGGAAAATATTTAAGATTATTTTGTTCAGCCTTATTCAGTCTCTTCCTCCCTCCCTCCTTTTTGCAGGGAGCTGCACTGCTCTGAGCCCAGGTCTCCCCAACCCTAGTCCAATACTCTAACCCCTACACCACACTGCCTCCCAGTTGTTCCGTTGTGTGGGGTATTGGTTGCAGAAGAAAATGAGATCCCAATTCCTATTTTAGCTGTGGTATTGCTGGGAAACTGTGATTGTTGCCAGTTTGTTTGCTTTTGTTTGATTCACTGCATTATCAACTGAAGCTGAAATCCTGTATTTGCTAAGCTTAAAGTATTTGCTAAGCTTAAGCTTAAGCTGAATGAGTTCTTTGCGTCTGTCTTCACGGCAGAGGATACTGAGCATATACCTGTTCCTGAACCAGGCATTTTAGGGATGGAGGACAGAGAGCTGAGTCAGATAGAAGTGACAAGGGATGATGTTCTAAACTGTCTGGAAAAACTGAAAGCTAACAAATCACCAGGGCCAGATGGCATCCATCCAAGAGTCCTCAAAGAACTCAAATGTGAAATTGCCGACCTCCTTGCAAAAATATTTAACTTATCCCTGAAATCGGGCTCTGTACCAGAGGACTGGAGATTAGCAAATGTAACACCGATTTTCAAAAAGGGATCCAGGGGCGATCCAGGGAAATTACAGGCCGGTTAGCCTAACGTCCGTTCCAGGCAAATTGATGGAAAGCATCTTCAAGGATAAAATTGTAAAGCACCTAGAAGAACAGGCCCTGCTGGGAGTGAGCCAGCATGGCTTCCGCAAAGGTAAATCTTGCCTCACCAACCTTTTGGACTTCTTTGAGAGTGTCAACGAGTGTGTGGATCAAGGTGATCCAGTTGACATAGTCTACCTGGACTTCCAAAAAGCTTTTGACAAAGTTCCTCATCAAAGACTCCTGAGGAAACTTAGCGGTCATGGGATAAGGGGACAAGTACATGTGTGGATTGCTAACTGGTTGAAAGACAGGAAACAGAGGGTAGGTATAAATGGAGAGTTTTCACAATGGAGGGAAGTAAGAAGTGGGGTCCCCCAGGGATCTGTACTGGGACCGGTGCTTTTTAATTTATTCAAAAATGATCTAGAAGCAGGGGTAAGCAGCGATGTGGCCAAATTTGCAGATGATACCAAACTCTTCTGGGTAGTGAAATCCGAAACGGATTGTGAGCAGCTCCAAAAGGATCTCTCCAAACTGGGGGAGTGAGTGACAAAATGGCAAATGCGGTTCAATGTTAGCAAGTGTAAAGTGATGCACATTGGGACAAAAAACCCCAACTTCAAGTATACGCTGATGGGATCCGAGCTGTCGGTGATGGACCAGGAGAGGGATCTTGGGGTCGTGGTGGACAGCTCCTTGAAAGTGTCGACTCAATGTGTGGCAGCTGTGAAAAAGGCCAATTCCATGCTAGGGATCATTAGAAAGGGGATTGAAAATAAAACGGCTAACATTATAATGCCCTTATACAAAACTATGGTGCGACCACACTTGGAGTACTGCATACAATTCTGGTCACCACATCTTAAAAAGGACATTGTTGAACTGGAGAAGGTACAGAAGAGGGCAACCAAGATGACCAGGGGCCTGGAGCACCTTCCTTATGAGGCAAGACTACAACACCTGGGGCTTTTTAGTTTAGAAAAAAGATGTCTGCGGGGAGACATGATAGAGGTCTATAAAATCATGCATGGCGTGGAGAAAGTGGAGAGAGAGAGATTCTTTTCCCTCTCACACAACACTAGAACCAGGGGTCACTCCATGAAATTGATTGCCAGGATGTCTAGGACCAACAAACGGAAGTACTTTTTCACACAACGTGTGATCCACTTGTGGAACTCTCTGCCACAGGATGTGGTGACAGCCAACAACCTGGATGGCTTTAAGAGGGGTTTGGATGACTTCATGGAGGAGAGGTCTATCAATGGCTACTAGTCAGAGGGCTGTGGGCCACCTCCAGCCTCAAGGGCAGGGTGCCTCTGAGTACCAGTTGCAGGGGAGTAATGGCAGGAGAAAGGGCACGCCCTCAACTCCTGTCTGTGGCTTCCAGCGGCATCTGGTGGGCCACTGTGTGAAACAGGATGCTGGACTAGATGGGCCGTGGGCCTGATCCAGCAGGGCTGTTCTTATGTTCTTAGTGATGAATTCTGTACTTCAATGTATTATTATTTTGCAAAGAAACTGGCAGTTTCCATTGCTCAGCTTTGTATGATAAGTGCCACAGTTGGGTGGCTTTTAAAATGGTTGGTTGTGTTAGTGTTGTATATTACAGATTTTTTTCTTGAATTTTGAACAAGGTTTTAAAAAAAATCTGTAAAATTAAGAGCTAAAACCCACATTCTAGCCATCCTACTAAGGCTGGAAGACCCAACCCTCTTAAATACTTTTAAGACTTGTATTGATCCCAGGACCATGATAGTGATTTATCTATGGGTTAATCTTGCAGAGATGTTCCTGTCAGGATATATTTCCTGTGAGGTGCTGTAAGGAGCTAAAAAGTGCAAGTCACTGTTGCAGCAAGTAGACTGGCAACAGGTGTAGTCAATCGTGAGATGTAACAAGGTCATGAGTACTGACCAAATGTGATTGGCTAAAGCCAGTAACACAGCTCAAGCATGAGTCACTTGTCCACAGTGGGCCACGCTGCTCCACCCGGCTGCTGTAATCTATGTGCCTTCTGTAATAGTACTTATGTGTTTCTGGACCTACTGAGACTACATATCATGTAAGTGTCCTGTACTACAATACAAGCTACATTTGACTTTCACTCATGTGTCTGAGTGTTCTTGCTGGCATCTTGCTCTGCTATATCAGCGCAGCACCAACAGTTCCCATCTCCTGAAATCGAATAGACTGGCTGAAGGCAAAAAGGAAATGAGTGAGTTTTAATTATATCTATCTAGCTCATGATATCTTAGAATCTAAACAGCATAAATATTCTTGCCTCTAGTGTTTCTAGTGTGTTCTAGGCATTAAAAGTAGCACAAATATATAGTATTCAATGTATATCACTATATATTGTGAAGTGTGCATGTGTGTATTCAGTGAAATGTATTTCCTGGCAGCATACTTATTTTGGAATATCAGACTTAAATCCTTGGGGGCCTGGGGTGTGCGGAGGCCCTGGACTTTGAGGGGCTGGGGGCCCATTTTAAAATCTCATCTCTGGGCCCATTCCAACCTTGCTATATCCCTGTCCCCGGTGGGGGGATTTGGATGGCTTAAGACCCTCTTGCCCAAAATCTTTCCTTGGCTATAACACCTGCCAGAAACTCAGCTTGAGAAATGGAGACAAATCCATCAGCGTTTTAAGGTAGCCTTTGACTTTTGTCCACTTGTACATTACTATCTTTTCTTGAATTTTGAACTATTTTCTGCTGGTTTTCCCCCCACAATCGCACATAAGTTTTTTTAATTTCTAGTTTCCTTTCTTTTCTCCTTTTGCACCTTATCGGAGTTCAAGGCTGGCTAATTCAGTACTTTTTCTTGGCTTTTATCCACCTGTTCGACTGATTTACAACCACAGGTGAACTGTACTCATTTGCTTGCCTTATAAACTATTTACCCTCCTGACAAAAAATCTGCAATAATATTTTTGGACAGGTGCATACACAGACACACCATTGTACTTTTTAAAAAAATGGCCGCTGCGCATGCGCAATTGGCCTCTGTGAAGCCATGGCCCATGGCTTCACAGAGGCCATTTGCGCATGTTCAGCGGCAGGCAAAATGGCCACCGCGCTGATTTACAGAGGCCCAAACGGGCCAAAAAGGAAGCTTTCACGGTTAGGGTTTCATGGGCCATGGCAGTGATGAGGGAGACCACCAGGGAGAGGGGGAACCTTCGCAGGAACTCCCTCCCTTTAGGAAGGGAGTCTTTAGGAAGCCCCACGAAACAGCTAGAGGTAATTTAAGTCATTTTAATATTTTTTAAAAATTGCGAACTGGTGCGGCGGTTCGGTTCCAGTCCAGACGGAACCGGGGGGGGGGGGGTTCGGTTTGTCCCCAAACTGAACCCCCAAACCAGTTTGCACATGCCTAGCTGTTCCTATATTGGGCAGCAGCGATACAGGAAGATTCTGAAAGGCATCATCTTATACTGTGCGGGAGATGGCAATGGTGAATCCCTCCTGTACTGTACCAAAGAAAATCACAGAGCTCTTGGGCACCAGGACTCGAAATTGACTCGACGGCACACTTTACTTTACTTATCACAGCATGGAAGAGTTACTAGGAAGACAGTATAGGAAGTCACTAGGAAGCTCATGAGAGTCTTAGTGTAGCTGGATCACATTTACTTTTGTTTGCTACAACCCCCCTCCCAGCTTCTGCAAATGGTGTATTTTTCAAATGGGTGTCACTGTTACAAAAACATTGTGATTCAATTAGAAATCTAGTTGGAAAAGCCTGTGTACAAAAAGCTGGGCGGCACAGCTCAGCAAATCACTCTCTCTCTCTCTCTCTCTCTCTCTGACAGGTCAAAATCTGTGACATGCAGAGGCGTGGCACCCCAAGGGACCCCATCAACAGCCCGGTTGTTGTGAACCCTCACCCCAATAATGCCCTTTGCGTAGAATGATAAAATTTAATTTTATTTATGACAAGTTGAGCAGGTGGGGGACCTGCTCAACTTGTCATAAATAAAATTAAATTTTATCATTCTACGCAAGGGGCATTATTCATTCCTGCTACAATTAGGCTTTTTACTACCAAAGTCTATCCCTTACTTTTATATGGTGCTCAGTTGGGGCCTTTTAACAACTTTGCACCTGTTGGAAATTCTCTGTGGTGAGAGAATCCCTTTTTCAATATAGCAGAGTGCACAGAGGCACAAACACAGCAGATTTAGTTAGGCATGCGTGTGTGCTGAGAGTAAAGGAGCCAATTGTTAGTTTCAAATCAATATAAAAGGCATTTATTAAGGAATTCCATTCTAGATAGGAAAGTGAGGATTTAGGATCTCTAATCTATCTATCTAAATGGATGCAGATGGATTCACCCTCTTCTCTGCACATATGGTGCAGGGCAAGAGACTTGCCATGTTGCAAGGTCAACAGCCAGGTAGCAAGAGAGAGAGAGAGAAGGAGGAAGTCCCTGAGATTAGCAATCTACATTTCAAAGGGATAGCATCAGAGCAGCGGGAAGTGATGACCAAATGTCTTTGACCTTCTAGCTCTCTGACTTACTAGTCTGTCCTCCACTGTCTGAGGCATGAGACAGCGCAAAGTCCTTTAACTTTCCAACAGCACCTTTAGAAGCCATACAAGCTAAGTTGATTAGAATTTGGCCTGCCTGTCTGAACACGGGTTGAGGCTGATTCTGACTGCTCTGAATGACCTTCCACTGCCAGATCCAGGACTTGCATCTGGTGGGACTGAAGCAACTTTATCCTAGAGCCATTTAGACACACACACATCCCTACAATTCCTAGGTTTCCAAAAGGGATTTGAAAAGCATGTCTCCCTGCCAGCCAGCCCACACTAAGCAGAATCCAAAGTGCTTTTAGTTTTCCCAGGTTTGATTTCTAAAAATTTGGAAGCTGGGCACACAGAAAGCATCTTTTAATTTCTGAAAATAATTTTTTGTGGGGGATCCCCATCGGGAAAGGAAATGAGCTATTTTACGGAGTGTGTGTGTGAAGGTTTGCCTCCAAGTGACAGGATTTCATTGGACTTTAATGTGACCTCTGCTGGAGAAGCCCAGGAACACACAGGCGCTAATTCCAGAGGTCTCCCATGCAGAGGTTCACACATGCCGCATTCCCGGGTGCAGGAAGGGGGCAAAGAAGCCAGGTGTGAAAACTGCATGGCTGTCTAGCCATGTGTGTGTCTTTGGGGACACAGGAGGCCAAAGCTCCCAAATCAGACCTGTGTATGTGCAGACCTGTGTATGTGCAGTTTTCATACATTCAGCATCCTAATGAGTGGGCGGGGGGGGGGGGCGTCAAACGAGGTGCAGCATCAATTGTTTCTCCCATCCTGCTTGGCTCACACACACAGCTCTTCCTGATGAATGGCCAACCTGTTGGCAACACGGCTCTCATTAATGGAGGACAGGGAGAAATTGGCTCATTTGGGCTGCTGGGTACCAGAGGCAGCTGCACCTCATCCTAATTTTAATTAAGAACAGTAATTAATGTTCTTGATTTAATTTTTAGAACATTAATTAATTTAAATTATTAATTGCTTGTTTTTAAATCATTTTTTATGTTCATTGTATTTTAAATGATGGGATTATCTTCTAGGGATACACTTATCAGGTGGTATATAAACATAAGAAATATATACATGGGAGTACACATTTTCCCTTTCACTGGTGAATACCATGGAAGGAAACTATCAGCTGTGAAGCACCCCCATGGTCTGTTAAAAAGACGTCCCACTCACAAAGAGATTTTTCCTGGCTTTAAAGCTTAATACTGATTTATGGTCCACAAAGCACTGTGAAGGGTTTCAGAATGCTTTGTGGAAGCACAGAGTTAAAACCAAAACTGCAGTTTTCAAAAGTGGGTGCTGATTTCCTAGGCTTCATTCCCAAACTGAAAGATCATGCACGTTTCACAGTTGGCAATTTATCATGTTCTACACACGTGTGCTTGAACACACAATTCATTCAATTCACTTCAACTTATAAATAGAAATAAATTTTCAATATATTAAATTGAAAATACCCTTTGCAGCAGGTTGGATTTGTGTCCTTTGATCAAAACTATTTCCTAATTTCCTCTTCTGCATTCCCAGGAAGAGTCTTACCTTTTTATTCAGCCTGATTCCCAGTCTCTTCACTTGGCGTCCTTACCAGGTCCATTTGCCATCTCCTTTCATTGGCGCGATTTCCAGAGGCCACAGTGAAAAAGATTGCAGTAGCCCCGTTAGCATGTTGTGACGAGGGGAGACATTTGCATCAGTAGAAGCATGGGGAAAACCTTTCGCTCGGATGAGTCTGTTTCTGCTGCTATGATCGTAGAGAGCTTTTCTCACAGACAGCAATAAACCTTCAGAAGTACATCCATGGAATGAAAGCAAATATAGTCAATTTCCACTGCAGAACTGACCATGTTTGGGCATGGCAAGAGCGAGGAATCAGCTCAGGATGCCTGTGTAATTTTGTCAAGTCAGAACTCTCTTCCGTTAGAGAAGGTGCCGTCTCCAGATTCCAAGTGACAAAGATCTCAGCTGATCTTGTGATCAGTTCCTGGGAAAGCTCTCGGTATTTTACTCTGGGTTGCAAATAGAAACGCAAGATAACAAAGAGCCTGTCAGGGATGTCTTTGGAGCACCTGCCTTTTCTCTCCAATGCCCCAAAACGCCCCCCTCTCATTTGCTGCCACCGTCAAGGTTAACCCAAGGTCAGATCAAGTGGCTGAAACATGTGATGGGGAAAATAAAGCCCACCCTCCCCACATGTTTTAGAGGCCGCACGGATTAGCAAGTTGAAACACAATTGGAAAGGCACTTTGTAGCTACAAACCTCACCGTCACGGGAGCCTTGATTTTGCCACAGGTCAAAGTACAGCTGAGAATGGGTTAGGAACATAGGAAGCTGCCTTATACTGAGTCAGACCCTTGGTCCATCTAGCTCAGTATTGTCTACCCAGACTGGCAGCGGCTTCTCCAAGGCTGCAGGCAGGAGTTTCTCCCAACCCTATCTTGGAGATGCTGCCAGGGAGGGCATTTGGAACCTTCTGTATGCAAGGCAAATATCTTCCAGTGCTCACATGCAGTCTTCCATCCAAATGCAAACCAGGGTTTACCCTCCTTAGCAAATGGGCCAATTCATGCTTGCGACCTCAAGACCAGCTTTCCTCCCATCTTGATGGCTCCCCTGTACAGATCCCAGGTGGAGGATCCTATTTTCAGCAGTGGCCAACTGGATGCCCCTGGGAAGCTCACAAGCAAGGCATGAAAATGATTCCATTCCTAGGTGCTTGTCCTCACCACACTTCTTCTGAACATGGAATTTCCACTGTACCTTTTGGCCAAATTTTTACCAGCAGTTAAGCCAGCAAACATCTGGATTCCTTAAATTTTGTGGTTTTTTTGTTCCTCTACTGTGTGCTTTATTAGGGGTGAGTCCGAACCGATCCGGCGGCCATTCTAAAGAATGGCCGAACTGCCGGACCGGTTCGGCGCTTGCTGGTCTGGGTCCGGGTGGGGGGTATTGCTTTAAGGGCGGGAGGGCTTGCTTACCCCTCCCGCCTCTTTGCCCCCTCCAGCGCCCATATTTAATAGACTAACTGGGCGCTGGAAACCAGCCGCCGCCCCCCCGCCGCGATTTCCCGGCCGGGTAGACCGGGCCTCCGGCGATTGGCGTCCTTTATGGCACGCGCATGCACGCGCGCGCAAAGCGCCTTCATTCTGCAGCAGGCCTTCATAACGAGAGGAGCTCTGTCCGGGAGCTCCTCTCGTTTTTTAACAAAGCATTCCAGTGAGGACTCGGGCGGGCGGGCAGCTGGGAGGGAGGGAGGAAGGGCTGGCTGGCTGGCGGGATACGGTGGCGGCGGCAGGGGTATGGGTAGCTTTCGGAGAAATCTGTTCGCGGCGGGGGGGCGGGGGCGGGGGCGGCTGGTTTCCAGCGCCCCGTTAGTCTATTAAATATGGGCGCTGGAGAGGACAAAGAGGCGGGAGGGGTAAGTAAGCCCTCCCCGCCCTAAAAGTAAGGCCCCCCCTTCGGTGCCGGTCCAGACTGCTCCGGACCGTGCACATCCCTATGCTTTATTGCTATTTTGATTGTTTTCAATAGTTTGTAAGCTACTTTGGGCATCTCAAAAATGAGACAGAAAAGCATCACCAAATCACAAACAGGTCCCCCTTCCCCAAAAGCAAATGCAATAGATTCTGTAATAGTCCCAAGTTCTGGACACTTGTGACTTTGTACTACTGTGATACCCTCTTCATGTTTGTCCCCGCAGCTCCATGTTTCTGTTGAGAAGTGTTTGGAGAAGCCAGGTCTTGTTGTTTAAAAATGAGAGGAAGGAACCCTGGAAAGAGTTGCAGAGGGTACCTGGTTCTAACCGAAAGACACATGAATGTGCGACTTCTGAAGATATAAGGAGCAAGAGGCCCTCACTCCTGCCATTCCTATCAGATGAATCCATGATGCAGTTTTTAAATAGGTAAATTGCCACTTATTCAAGGACATTCTTGACTACATGGAATATTGGACAACATTGCTGTTGGAAATTCTCTGTGGTGAGAGAATCCCGTTCTCATTATAGCAGAGTGCACAGAGGCACAACACAGCGGATTTAGTTAGGCATGCATGTATGCTGAGAGTAAAGTAACTTGGAGCCAATTCATAGTTTCAAATCAATATATAAGGCATTTATTAAGGAACTCCATTCTAGATAGGAAAGTGAGGAGTTAGGATCTCTAATGTATCTATCTAGCTGCATGCAGATGGATTCTGCATCTTCTCTGCATACATGGTGCAGGGAGAGGAGCTTGCCATGTTGCAAGGTAGAAGGGCAGGTAGGGAAGAGAGAGAGGAAGGAAGTTAATCCCTGAGACTAGCAATCTACATATCCAAAGGGATAGTGTCAGAGCAGTGGAGAAGGGGTGACCAATGTCTTGACTTTCTAGCCCTCTGACTCACTAGTCTGTCCTCCACTGTCTGAGACAAGAGATAGCGTAAAGTCCTTTAACTTCCAACACTCCACAAGATTCATTTTCTCTCTCAGCTTTTCAAAGCGGGGTCTTGGTAGTGGCTTAGTGAGTATGTCTGCAAGCATTTCATTTGTTGGGCAGTAGATCAGCTTGATTAGTCCATCCTTCTGCAGACTTCTCACTACATGGTACTTCACATCAATATGTTTGGTACGCCTGTTTTGAGTTTTTAGAGTATTTTAGATTATTGTGGGAGTTTTTAAAGTATTTTAGAGTGGATTGGAGGATTGTGGGCGGTTTGAGAGTGGATTGGAGGATTGTGGGCGGTTTGAGAGTATTTCAGAGTATTTCGGAGGATTGTGGGCGGTTTGAGAGTATTTCAGAGTATTTCGGAGGATTGTGGGCGGTTTGAGAGTATTTCAGAGTATTTCGGAGGATTGTGGGCGGTTTGAGAGTATTTTAGAGTATTTCGGAGGATTGTGGGCGGTTTGAGAGTATTTTAGATTGTTGTGAAAGTTTTTAGAGCTTTTTAGAGGATTGTGGGCATTTGAAGAGCTTTTTAGAGTATTTTAGAGGATTGTGGGAGATGTTAATTTTAGCGTATTGTGGGAGGTTAGAGGATTTTAGAGTTAGAGGATTGTCTGAGTTTTTAGAGGATTTGAGAGGATTGTCGGAGTTTTCAGATTGTTTTAGAGTATTTTAGAGGATTGTGGGAGTTTTTAGTGTTTTAGAGTATTTTAGAGGATTGTGGGAGTTTTTAGTGTTTTAGAGGATTGTGGGAGATTTTAGAGTTTTTAAGAGTATTTTAGAGTTTTTTAGTGTATTGTGGGAGTATCTAGAGTATTTTAGAGTATTGTCGGAGTTAGAGTATTTTAGAGTATTTTAGATTATTCTGGGAGATTTTAGCGTATTTTAGCATATTTT